>NC_141689.1:450153367-454953367 GCF_964263255.1 Lissotriton vulgaris
CCGGCACGGGTGGCAGAAACCTCTGAATCAAGCGCCACGGAGAATGAATCTGCAGACGAAACAATAAGGGAAAGAGACCAAGTACAGACGACCACAAGGACACCTTTTCAGGACGAGTTTCAAGTTATCAAACAGGCATGGTTACGGGGTGGCAAGAACAAACCCCCAGAATGAAACGAAGAAAAACCAGGAGAGGAGGTGGGGGCAACAAGAGGAAGAGGACGTGGAAGACCCAAGAGATCGAACTGGGTGAAGCGGAACAAGCAAGACAACAAATGAAAAGAACAGAGAACATTACAATTATATACCTAACACCCAGAGTTTTAACTGCCAGTGAGAAAAAAGTACTAAGTCTAGGACTCACCTTTTTGTCCAACTAGCCACCTAGAATATACGCAAACACGCATAGACCTGTTTAACTTTGTCCGAAAACTAAAACTACACAAATATTTCAAAACAAAATCAAACTTAAAAATCGCAATTGGGACACCAATGAGAGCCACAGTTACCGATGTACTAAGAGGACGAGATCTAGCGGCGGTAGAAGTATTACAAGGACTAGCCATGGAAGAATATCGAAGTCCACTCCCGATAGCCACAGATGAAGCGACAACAAGAGCAGCAACAATGGGTATTGAACAGGAAAGGGAAGACAGTGGCTACAGACCGAGATCTCACTTCAATCCCCAGCTAACACAGGATGCAATTGATGTTTTCTTGGAGGCCATGATAAACGACTTAATAAAATACAGAGCAAGGAAATCAAGGCATCAAGTCGGAAACAGCAATAATAGCATCAATGTGGATGAGAGAAAAGCAGTGACTGATCTAATGCAGGGCAAAAAAGTGGTAATTAAGCCTTCTGACAAAGGTGGAAATGTTGTCATTCAGACACGGGAGAACTATTGTAAGGAGGCCTATAAACAATTGTCAGATGAAAGATACCATGAATTATCAACAAACGAGAAATACCTGGTGAGCATACAGCAATATGATGGACTAATCCACAATTGGTATCGTAAAAACATGCTGGTGAAAGAGGAGTATCTATTTCTGAGAAGTGAAAACCCAATAACACCAACTTTTTACCACATTCCCAAAATACATAAAAACAGCATTGATCCCCCTGGGAGACCCATCATTTCATCCCAGAATAGCTTAACTGAACATCTCTCAACCTTCATTGATCACTTTCTCACTCCTCTGGTACAGGAACTGGACTCCTACATAAAGGACACAAAGGACTTTTTGTCAAAAATTGACAATGTAGAATGGGACTCAAGTTATAGGCTGTTGGTATTGGATATAACTAGCCTGTACACATGTATTAGTCATGACAAGGGCATTGAAGCAGTCAGTTATTATCTACGCAAAAGACAATTGAGGTTTTTAGAACACAACTTAATGCTGATAACATTTGTGAAATTCTGTCTGAGGAACAACATTTTTCTGTTTGAAGAGAACTATTACAGACAGACATCCGGTACAGCGATGGGCACCTGCTTCTCACCCAGTTATGCAAATTTATTCGTAGGCTGGTGGGAGGAGCAGGTGCCCAGGTCGCTAGAGGCGGGTGGAGAGAAGGGCAGAGTGATAAAATGGTGTCGTTATATAGACGACTTATTCATAATCTGGCAGGGTTCAGAAGAAACCACTGCGGCCTATATCAATGTCCTCGATAACAATTATATGAATATCAGATTCACTGGGTCAATAAGCAATACAGGTGTTGAGTACTTGGATTTAAAGGTGTTCATCATGGATGGGAAAATTGAAACATCTCTTTCGTAAAAGTACTGCAGGTAACTCTGTATTATATGCAACAATCAATCATCCTATCCCTTTGATACAAAGCATCCCCTATGGGGAACTGCTTAGGCTAAAGCGCAACAGTACCCCGAGATTCGGGTTTTGAAACCGCAGCACTGGATTGCATCAGTAGATTTCAACTATGAGGTTACGCCAGGGACACTCTGGAAAGTGCATTAAAGAAAGTAAGAGCGATACCGAGGCGAACCCTATTACAAGCAAAAGATAAAACTACTGATGACGGCAAAGCAGAGATAGGGAAGTTCCGGCTGGTAACTCCCTACTCCGCAGAAGCCAACCACTTAAAACATATGCTTAGAAAAAACTGGCACATACTGCAAACTGATGGTATCATCAAGGATGACATTCCAGCTTTTCCATTAGTGACTTTCAAAAAATCAAGATCCCTTAAGGATATGTTGGTGCAAAGTCATCTAAAAAAACTGGGAAAAAAACCCAATGCCCTGGTTGATTTGAAAGGCTTTCATCCATGTCACAAATGTAAAGCCTGTGCGCACAGTAAAAGAGTTAAAAGTTATGAGATACCAGGAACAGGAATAACGAAAAACATTAACAAATACCTCACTTGCAGCACCCCATATGCTGTATATTGTCTTAAATGCCCATGTGGACTTTCATATATTGGAAGTACCATTAAACCACTGAAATTGATCATCTTGGAACATTTAAGAGCAATCAATAAAAATGTTCAGGCGTACCCTGTAGCGCGCCATTTCCAAGACAAACACTCCAGCAACAGAAATAAGCTGCAGTATTTTGGATTGGATCACATTGTAGACAGTATCAGAGGGGGAGACAGGTTACACAAACTAAGGAGGTTAGAATCTCATTATATAATAGACCTGATGACGAAACATCCCAAGGGACTTAATGCAGGAGAGGAATTAGCATCACATATTGGTTTTTGAACAAGAACTAAAAAATACTGACCATAATAATGAGACCGTTACCCATGATGTCTTGTTAATAATACTAGCAACTTGATAATGTGCAGCACGAATGAGAAGTTAACTACAATGATGTTGATTTGTTTTGTTTATTTATGTAATTTTGAATCGTACTTCATGAACTTTAGCAGAAAACTATGAACTTTTTGGAACTCTTTGAAATTTTCAGTATTTCGTTGACCAAAATGCTAATGAATTTTGGATTGCAATAACTAAGAGCTTTAATTACGAGATCTGATTATGAGCAAACCCCAAACTAATTGTATATTATAATGAATGTATTATGTGGAAACAAATTTTGACAAGGGATAATGGCCGATCCACGGCTTAATGAACCAAAGGAGATTTACTTTGTCATGAAAATCTGGTGGGGCCGATACACTGCTGTATAAATTTGTTCTTGGTACATATTAAATATGCCAAAGTATACTTCTATTAGAAAGCGATAGAAAATGAGGTAAAAACTACCAAAATGGCGCCGATACGGTCAGTGGCCACAATCAGCATAAACAAACCGATATACGTAATTAACCATTGATTGTGGAATGTCGGAAGATGTCTTCTGATACACTGACCATAACCTCGCCAAACTTTGGCAGCATTTTATCATTATTACAGCCGATACACGGCAACACCATGTATTTTGTGGACACTTGAAAATAAGGTAGAAATATTGTAACTAATATCATTTCAAAGCGAAGGACAACACTTTGGATAACAACGCTTTTAACAAAATATAGTTAAAGTGTTCAAATGAAAAGTATGACTTAAATGTAAATCTCGATATGAGCACACAACCAATATGGTGACAGAATTGAGTCCCTTGTTTGTTTTCATTATGAAAGTTAGGTGGACGTCAGCAATAAAACATGGCGTCCCCTCACAATGTTTGTAACATTGAGGAAGGCGGAGCGCCGAAACGCGTCTGTTGCGAACAAAATAAAGCTTAACTTGGAGAATCATCCCCGGAGTGCGTGGTTTCTATCGGAGTGAAAGATTGGAAACCTTGAGCGAGATATATAGAGGCATGTGAAGTGTGATGACCACGCCTCTGATGAAGTGCGGAAGCACCGAAACGCGTCAGGCGTTAAGAACTGAGCAGACAGGAAGACTCTAATGCCGCTGCAACTTGCCGCATGCTGCCTCTGTTTTTACCCGTGATTAGTGGGAGTTGGTGTGCGTTTTCAAGTTTGGGACAAACTCTGAGCGTTGATTTGATATATATATATATATATATATATATATATATATATATATATATATATATATATATATATGTATGTATGTGTATATATATATATATATATGTGTATATATATAGGGTGTGTATATATAATGTATATGTATGTGTGTATATGTGTGTGTGTGTATGTATGTATATATATATATATGTGTGTGTGTATATGTATATATATGTGTATATGTGGGGCACATATATGATTGTGTTTCCGGGGTCCCGCGCGTGGACGGGAATATTCTAGTGCTTATGACTTTGATGAGGATACCCCTGGAAGAGAACTAGGATTACAGGTAAGTAACTAATCTTTACCACCAGACTGTATGAATATTCTAAAGGAGGCTGGGAAACCTACTACTAGGGTATGTTATGCAGTAAAGTGGAAACGTTTTGTTATATATTGTAACAATATCAATCCCCTTAATGCTTCAGTACAAAATATCATCTATTATCTATTACACTTACAATCTGGATTACCTTATACATCAGTTTGATTGCATTTAGCAGTAGTAGCTGCATATTTACAAAACAGACAACACTTATCTCTATTCAGAGTACCAGTGATTAAAGCCTTTATGGAGTGTCTAAAAAAAGTAATACCACCAAGAGCTCCACCTGCATCAGTATGGAACTTGAACAGTCCTTAAAGGCTAATGGGACCACCTTTGGAACGAATGCACAGGTGTCGACTACAATTTCTCTCAAGGAAGGTTGCTTTTCTTATTGCCATCGCTTCCTTAAGGAAAGTTAGTGAACTCCAGGCACTAACTATACAAGAGCCTTTCTTTCAACTTCACAAAGACAAGGTGGTTCTTCGAACCAGTCCCAGATTTCTTCCAAAAGTGGTTTCTGCTTTTCACATCAATCAATCAGTTGAGTTACCTGTGTTCTTTCCTCAACCTGATTCTGTAGCAGAACGAGCTCTACACGCACGTGATGTTAGAAGAGTTCTAATATACTATGTGGAAAGAACAAAGATTTTCGTAAAATAAAGCAGCTCTTTGCTGCTTTTTCTCCACCACGCAAAGACAATCCCATTTCTTAATCGGGTATTGCAAGATGGATTGTTAAATGTATACAAACCGGTTCTACAAAAGCAAAAAGAACATTGCCATTACCACCAGAGCGCATTCCATCCTCAAAATAGGAGCTACTATGCCCTTCTTGGGGAATTTTCCATTAGCTGACATCTGTCAGGTACTAACATGGTCTACACCGCACAATTTCACCAAACACTATTGTGTAGATGTGCTAGCAAGGCAACAAGCTAGGTAGTTCTTAAAACACTTTTTCAAACAACTGCAACGGCTAGAGGTTAGCCACCGCTTTGGGAGAATACTTCTGTATAGTTTATACAAAGCATGTGATCTACAACTCACATGCCTCGAATGGAAAATGTTACTTTCCCAGTAAGCATCTGTTCTTGGCATGTAGAGCTGTAAATTCACACACACCCACCCGCCTCCCTGGTTACCTATACCTGTTGCAGATCTTTCTTATTTCACATAAATACGCATGGGCATCTCTATTCTACCTTTAACCCCTTGCATGCAGCCGCGATTCTGCACCTGTGCCGCAAAATCACAAGTGGGCGGGTTTATGACGGCCCCCAGAATTCATCAGCACACGAGCGCCGTAGTGCATGATGGATGGGGGCCGTCATCAGCATGCAAGGGGTTAATAACTCCATTCTCGCCCTCTGCCGGAAAACAGTCGATGCCCATGCGCACTATCACCGAAAGGAGTCGCCCCCGTCCTCGTGACTGGAAAGACTTCTTCAAAGAAAAACAACTTGCAAACTTCCAGACCCAGAATTTGTTGGCAGCAAAGCATGTGAATCTACAGCCCTACATGCCAAGAATCTGTGCTTACCCTAATTTTCTTTGAGGTTCTTACTGCCTTATGAATGCCATTGGTCTTGTCATGTTATATGCATGGTTTAGGTTTCTGCACAATAACATTTTACGATCACTTTTTGCACAAATTCAAGTGTATGACGATATTGGATTTGTTTCTCTGAAACTGCTTTGCTTATACACGTTGCGCAACATTATCATGATGCACCGAACACAGAGAACAAGGCCTTTGCACACTGTTTACAATGTCGTTCTATACCGTCCACGAGGCGACAGGGCTATCAGGAAAGCATTTTCAGGGGTTAGGCAGAGGAGACACTTCTGCTGAGATCAAGAGGTCCCTGCATGCTGATGCTTCTCCAAGCACCTCTTGAAAATCTCTGTGAGGGTCAAGTTTATGATCAAGACGTGAGTCCTACATTCTGTCCCGCCAGGTAATGAGGTTGGGTTTTTTTTGGCTAAGCACACACACACACCCTAGAAACACATAGGGTAGGGATTGCATAATAGGAGTACGCCTAATCATTAACTTGTTTTCAAATGGCAGCATATATACACTGTTTTAGCACCATGGTGGAACTAAACAGACTATTTACTATTTTTGTGCTTGTAATCACTTCATATGCTTCAGTCTACTATCGCAGCACATGTATTCTCTACAAGAATAACGTTGGTTAAATAAATATATTGAAGAGCGTCTTGTGTATTCTCTGTATATTTCTCTCAGAACAAGAGCGCACGAGTGACTGAGCAAAAGGGTTTCTAGATCTGTACCACGATCCCCGATGGGTCAGGGTTGTCCTGTTCAGTGGTTGCCAGAAACCATTTGCTTCCTATTTAGGTTAGGGGGGCTTGTGGCAGCACTGTGAGCTTTCTGGTCTCTAGGCCAACATATACTGTGGGGGTGCATGGAATCAGTCTAGGCACCTCACCCAAAGTTTGTTGTCCACAAACATGCCGGTCCTACAGATTAGTGGGAACTACATGACAGTCACATTTTGCAGGCTTATTTCATTGGTAATGCCTGACTGCCTTACCTGCTTGGAAGTGCCCGGTCCTCTGACCAGGCCTGGCCCGGCCTTTTTGGCCCTCTGCTTGCTTCGCTCTCTTTATATTCTTAACATACTTTGCCTTCTGTCCTCCCCTGACTTCTTGCGCTTTTGCTTTACTTTAATCTTTCACTTTTGTCTCTCGTTTTTAACGCCTTTTCCCTCTTTTCCTCTTATTCCCTGGTTTCACTTTTTTTTTCTTAATTTTTGCCGTCTGCTTTTTTTTTGTTTACTTTTGTTCCTTCCAGCTCTTTTTTGCTTTTGCCCATTTCATCTTTTTTTAAACTTTTGCCCCTTTACGGTTATTATTTTTGTAACGTTTGCCCTGTTTTCGCTATCTTATAACTTTTGTTTGGGTTGTCTCTTTCTCGCCCACCCTTGCTTTGCTTTCCTCTCCCTTTTTTATGCTATTACACTTACCCGCTCCTCTTTCTCCTGTTTTCTCTCCTCTTGCAACTGCTCTCGCCTACTTTTCCCACACTGTGCTAGCCCTACTCCTGAACCTTCTTACTGATGGCAGTAGCATGGATACGTCACTGCCATGCCAAAGGCAATCTCATCTGCGCCCATCCTCAACCAGAGCCTAGAACCCAGCTTTGCCAGCCATTCATGGTTGCCAGAGAAGCTACTTGCCATGAACCCGGTACACCTCTACCCGCTCTGCTTCCATTCCTCCCCCACACAAACAAAGGTGCATTCGTCTGTGCCTCCTGCTGCTTCTTGAGTGCTCCCCCGGCCCTTGCACACCCACTACCACCACCCATTGTTTACACACAACTTCACACAGCTTGACAACCTATACACAACACATACACCACCCTCACCCACCTACTCCTTAAACACCTGCTCACTCACCAAAGTTTCAATAGAAACTTGAAACTTCCTTTGCGACCTCTGCTTCGGCCTACAGTTTCTCACAGATGCCTGGTCTAATCCAGCATCCGCACCAGTCATTCCAATGGTCCTCTACTTGCTCCCATTCCCCTACAGCTACAAGAACACAATACTAGATGGGACAAACAAACCTAGAAGAGGACTTGCTGTCATCTACTTGGATAAAGAACTGCTAAATCGCCTCCGCTAACACCACTGATCCAGAATACTTGGCCATCAAATCAGTTGAGGACCACGACCCTGGGAGGGACCGTACTCTGCCAGTCCCCCAGACTGGGGTCCAACTTAAGCTCCACACTCACGGACCACATTACCCTCTGGCACTTGAATTTATTCTCAGCGTCCTAAACATATACCTAAATGACCAGACTGACGCCACCAATCTCCTGAATTACCGGAGTAAACTAGGAATTGCTGAACAAGTAAATGACCCCACCCACACAGATGGACCAGCCCACCCCTCTCACCTGGACCGACCAATCCGTTATCAGTTTTCGCCCACATCTACTTAACCAGTCTAGAGCCACTCACAATCAGACCTCCTGGTACAATTGGAACAAGAACTCCGAAGATGTTTGGATCACCAAGCTTCAGTCACGATAACCTCACTTGTTCCGCAACAAACACATGGATCACCACCTGTGCAGACTCTCTTGCTCCTCTTAAAACCACCTCCTGGGCCAAGATACAAGAAAGATAATATACAAAAGACCTCCGACTTGTCAAGCGTCAACGCTAGCAAAAGGAATGTAGGTGACCCCGCATGCTCATATGCACACATGCACACACACACGCACACTCTTCAGATTTTGCATCAACGAATTAGAACTACCAAACACTTAGCCCTCATTAATCAGATCCAAAACAGCTCCAACACCCCGTAGGAAGTCTTTGCGATAGGGAAGTAATTCAAATCCGCTTTTGCCAGCTCCAAGCCAATCACCCCGTCCCAAGAATTCTGCTCCCAACTCTCCCACTACTTCACCAACAAAATATCAACATAGTCTACAACATTACCACCCCAGTGAAACCCATCTACCTTCGAACCCCCCTACAACCTCCCTCTCCTCAGACAAGAACACCCTGTAATCCACTCAACCTGCTGACCAACCCTCAGTCACTTCAGAAACCGCTAACACCAACCGCTCTATAAACTCTGGAACCTCTTCGGATCCTTGCCCATACTTCATGTTCACCAAACGAATTGAGCCAATCTGAACAGCCCTTGTGCCCATTCTCAGCGACTCTCTCCATCCTCACCTTCCCGTACTCTTGGAAATACCTCACCTTTCTACCCCTACTGAAGAATTCCTCGCCAGACCACATGACATTAGCCAACTACAGACCCAATGTCCATCATCCCCTACCCAGGCAAAGTCATTGAGAAGCTCATCATTGCTTGACAAGCCGACCACCTCCACGCCAACCACCTTGTGGGCCCTTCTCAATCCGGATCAATCAAGGATCCTCGCTGTGCCCCACACTTTTCTGCATATATATGACTGCTCTTGCCCACATAATCCACTTATGTGGAGTCCGCATCCTCTCATATGCTGGTGACATGCAGCTCATGCTCTCCCTAACCGAGGACACCTCAAACACTCTAGCAAACTTCATCATCAGCATGTCTGAGGTCTCGACTGGATGAGAATCAGCTGCTTGAAACTTGACAGTGATAAAACTGAATTGGTCCTTTTTGGAAACTACACCTTCCTCTGGTCTTGGGGCTGGTGGCCCACAGAGTTAGGACCAACTCAGCAAGGAACCTAGGATTTGTAATTGACAACTAAAACCTGATAACCAAAACTTGATAACCAACCAAGTTAACACGTTTGCATTGACCTGCTATAACACCCTCAAGCTACAGAAAGTTTTCAAATGTCTCTCACTGGACATCCGAAGGTTTGTCACGCAAGCTTTCTTCACCAGCAGACTGGACTATGAAAATGTCCTTTACGTTGGCATCACCTCCCGACTCCCTTAAAGGCCTCAAGTCATATAGAACTTAGCAGTAAGTCTCACTCTCAGACTACCACACCACATGCGCATTTCCAAACACCTCAATGACTTCCACTGGCTCCCAATACACAAATGTCCTCTTTAATTTCCTCACACACACCTACAAAGTACTACACAACCGAGACCCAATGTACCTCAACAGCTGCATCCTGTTTCACCATGTGGCCAGACATCACCTCTCAGCCAACTTCTTCCTCGTCAAAGTCCTCCAGATCAGTCTTTGTGCTTAATGCTGCAACTGTGATCTTCCTCGGCTTCTCGATTTTTATTAAAAGGTCAGTAACCGAAAGAAAACATTGGTTTTACTTCCTTATAGTTTTTGGCTTCACTTGAAGAGATTTTTTTTTTGTTTCAGGATCATGAATGTTCAGGGTTTATTACCTTAATGAAGAGACATGATGTTTTTTGCAATATTTATTTTCTTTTGAGAAGCCCTATGGTTAATTTTGTTTTCATGCGTCTTAGATTCCATCTGACTTATTTGATTTCTTTCTAGATTGATGAACACCGAATATGTGTTTGCGTTAGAAAACGACCTCTCAATAAAAAAGGTATACTACTTTAAGTTCTTTGTTTTTACATTGCCATTGATGTTTTTGAAACGTTTTGTGCTATCCCAAAATTTCCCTAGAGGAATGAGGGGGACAGGCAGCACGGAACAGAGGAACCCAAAAAATGTAATAGGAGGCGAAGAAGCTTCACTTTGTAGCCTGGCTTTCAAATTTACCATGACATCAATGTTGGCTAAACGTTATTAAAGTAAAAAAAAAAATGTATTCCTACAGCTGACGGATGTTAGACTCTATTAAGAAGTAAATTGATAGCTGCTAGCCCAAAGCTTAATAAGAGCTGTTTACGTGTTGGACTTCTCAAATAATAATGTACAATATTGTTTTTTTGTTATTATTTATTTTTTAGAAAACACAATGAAAGACCTGGATGTAATTACAATCCCTAGTAAAGATGTGGTGATGGTACATGAGCCAAAGCAAAAGGTTGATTTAACTAGGTACTTAGAAAACCAAACATTTCGCTTCGACTATGCCTTTGATGAGACGGCTCCCAATGAAATGGTTTACAGGTATGCACTGTAGTTGCTCATTTTCTGGTGACCTACTTTTCTACTTTATGAATTTTGTTGTTATAGAAGACTGGGATATACCACTACTGTTGAAACATATGCTTAGTTTAGAAATACTTTTTTTCACTCCATCTGGGTTAAATTTGCGACACACAATGGAAAACAAAATCCTAACATATCGGTAAAGAGAAATATTTATATTTATCTTGATGCAAAACCAGTGCTTGCAAGAGTGATGCTGCTACATTGATGTATGGGAAAAAAAGAGAGGAAATTAAACAAGGCACAAAAAAGTGGAACTAATCGCATGTTAATGCCAAGTCATTTTTGAAGGATCACTTTCCCATGGTCTTCTACAACAGTTCAGCTGTGATATGCTAGTTTCCCATAGTGAAGGTAAGGGAATGGAGAAGGTGGGGTGTAAACACTTCAAAACGTCTTCCATCAAATCTGCACAGGAAAAAACATGACTTGGATAAAACTAATAATGAGAATCTGCAAGTGTTGTGTGTTCGTAATCAATGGAAACAATAGGTAGTTGGATTGTATCATGCATACAGATTTGTTATCGGGTAATAAATAGACACCTTCCAGGAATGTTCATTTGACTTAGAGAAGTCATTAACATTCGAGTTGTTTAGGTTAGCTGTGCTGCTGATTTTCAGTTCACACTTTGAATCTGCTATAATGGACAGAAGTATTCTATTCATGGGTTACATTCCAAGCAGCAGACAACGTGACAAGGCTATTTCACAACTACACACAAGATGAAGCTGTAAAAAACTACACCTCCTGGGAAGAAATATCACATACCAAGAACACGGAAATTATTTGCCTTACCACACACAACAGATGACATTAGACTAGATCCCCTTAGCGATGAGGGAGCAACATGGCCAGCCTTAGTCGGATACACACCGCATCTTGATGTTGATAATTTGATAACCGCAAAAGTGCATAAATTATATAAAAATGTAGTAACACTATACAGGTGTTTGACAGATCGTTGGGCGAACATTATCATTAAATCCTTCAAGGACTGCTCAGGCTGCACAATCGCAGTTGGCTACATTGGGCATCAGCCCGCAAACGCTAAATTCAGTCATAGGTAAAGTTCCTGTAGGAAAGTAGGATCTGCTTTCATGGTTACCCCCACTTTTTGCTTGGTGTCCGTATGTTTTAGACCTAGTCTGACTGGGATCCTGCTACTCTGTACCTCACTCACTGAGCTTTCTCCCTAAACTGACCATGGTAAGTACTTTTTTACATCCACAATTGGCTACTGGTGCACCCTTGTAAGTTCCTAGTATATGGTACTAAGGTACCCAGGGTATAGGTGCACCAGGGATCTCCCATGGGCTGCAGCATGTATTGTGCCACCCATGGGAGTCCACTTAAACTCTGACTACAGGCCTGCCATTGCAATCTGTGTGAGTTGGTACTTGCACCTCTTTCGATATATCTAAGGTCACCACACTTAAAACCTATAATTCACACTTTCGCAACCTCTTCAGTGCTGAGGGCAGGGTGCTTGGTTAGAAGTGTGAGGGTGCCCCTGCATGAGCAGGATACCCCTACAAACCCTGAAGTTGATGCACCAGGCATTGTAAGTGCAGTCTGCCATTTTAATACATATAGTGGACTTCAATTATTACAAGATGTTCAACCGAATAGTGGTTGCACCGAACCCGGTCATGTTTGTTATTATATTGTATTGTAATTGCATTTGTATAGTGCTTACTAACCCTGAGAAGGCGTCAAATCGCTTTTTCGGTGAGTAGCGCGCTTCTCCGGGACCCATACAGGATTAGTGTTGAATTAGTATAGTGAAACATGCAAGTACATTTTAAGTGGTGTATATGTTAGTCAGTTATTTGGATTCGGAAGGATAGCAGAAGGATAGAAGAGGAAAGAAGGTTTGTATTTATATAGCGCTTCTAACCCCTGATGGGGTGTTAAAGGGCTTTTTTTGGTGAGTAGCACGCTACTCCGGAAACCCATAAAGGATTAGTGGTGAATTAGTATGGTGAAATATGAAAGTAATTTGAGTGGTGGATATTAGTCAGTTATTTGGAGTGAGAAGGATAGCAGGGAAAGAAGGTTTCCATTCATATAGCACCTGTTACCCCTGATGGGGTGTTAAAGTGCTTTTCTGGCGAGTGGCAGGCTACTCCGGAACCAATAAAGGATTAGTGTTGATAATTAGTATAGTGAAATATGAAGTAATTTGATTGGTGGATATGTTAGTCAGTTATTTGGATTGAGAAGGGTTGGGAGGGGTAAAAAATAAAAAAAGGTTGTCTTTTATATAGCGCTTGTAACCCTGATGAGGTGTTGAAACGCTTTGTTGGAGAGTAGTACACTACTCTGGAACCAATAAAGGATTAGTGGTGAATTAGTATAGTGGAATATGGAATTAGAGAACTGAACATGTTAGTCTGGTGATTGAAAAGGATAGCGGAGGGATAGAGTGAAGGATTTCTATTTTTTTAGGTCGTAGTAGGAGGAGGCTTTTGGATAAGTAAAAAGGGTTTGGGGGAAGAGTCAGAGGGAAGCGTTTAGAAAGGTTTGTTTTTGAGTATCAGTATAGTAAAAGAGGTGTTGGGTGATGCAAGGAGGGGTAGAGTAGGAGAGAGTCAAGAAAGGGTTATTTTGGGGAACATAGTAGTGGTATGGGGTTTGGGATAAATGAGAGTGGGTGTAGAGGATATAATATATGTATACGGTGAGAGATAGGGTAGTGAATTCAAAAGAGTAGTAGAAAGAAGTTTGAGATGAGTCAGAAACTTGGGCCAGTATTCTAAAGTTGAGAGAGGTATAGGCTGAGAAATAGGGTAGTGCATTGGAAATGCTAAATTAGAAGAACGTGATAAATATATAGATCCAAAAGTACATTGAAAGTATATAGATGCATGAAGGAGGTAAGTATATGCAGTTTAAATATATTGATAGAGGTACAGGAGGAGAAATAGGGTAGTGCATTGGATATGCTTTTTTCAGAGAAAAGTAACAGACACACAGATCCAAGTACATGGAGGTACATAGATGCACAATGGAAGCAAGTACATTTAGACCAAAGATGATTTTCTTTTTTTTTAAATGTTTTTATAACAACACAATTATTGTACATGTTTATACATAGCAATACACAACGATAGGCACATATCTATAGAGAAAATAATTGCTTATATACAGAGGGACAAATACATAGGGTGGGTATTAATGAATGGGAAAATGGGCAGCATACCTGGCCCTGGTCCCGACCAGTCTGGAACAGGCTCAAACAGGCACTCACCCTGGTCCTCTCCACCCTTAGCTTCGACGCCCTAAGCTTTGGCCGTTTATAGCCCTAGTAGTCAGGTGACCCCTTAAGCCAATGGGAGCCCTAGCCCTAACACTATCCAATCACAACACTAGCCCTAAAATCTAGAACCAATAGGAGACCAGGACCTTACAGCCAATCTTAGCCCTAGTCCAAGCACCCAATCAGTTTCAAAAACCTTGATCCCTACGTCCAATAGAGGCCCTAGCCCTACCAGTAGTCTCAACCCTAGTCCAAGCAACCAATGGCACAGGAAGCCCTAGTCCCTACTTCTAATAGAAAGCCTAACCCTACTCTTAGTCCCACACCTAGTCCAGCAACCAATCACACCAGAAACCCTAATCGCTATTTCCAATTAAAGGACTAACCCTAGCCCTAGTCCCAACAGCCAATAACACAGGAAACCCTAGTCTCTACTTCCAATAGAAATCATAACCTTAGCCCTTGTCCCAACCCCACATTGATTGCATCACAGACCCAGCAACCAATCAGAACCCTCAAATACCCAACCAATGAGGACACTAACCCTAATCCAATAGAAGCATCAGATACAACCACCAATCAGTGTACACATGTACCAAACAATAGCAGACTATATAAGGTCCCAGCTACCCCCGACAAGGTTTGCTGGCCAGAGAGTTGGAAGCTGCTCCTCTATTCAGAAATCTCCTAGGAGACAGACAGGCTCAATCCACTTTGGTAAGGCCCTAACAAACTTGTCCTCTAACAACACTATTTGTATAACACTTTACTTCCCCTCCTGGCCAAAAATCAAAGTGCACAGTCCCTATTAAGCACAGTTTAAACAGCTTGCAGCAGATTACTGCTGTCTCGGGGGGGCTGGTTTTACTGACTTGTTAACACAAAATGGTAGCTGGGGGTGCATTGCTTAACATACAGGTTTTAGCACAGAGCAAATTTAGACATTTGGAGGGAAAAACTGATAGTCACGGGGAATGAGAGGGAAAAAACTACTGAGTTTGGACTGCAAATCCCACAATTCAACAGGTGAAATGGAAGCGGTCGCAGGCAGGAAAAACCACAGGTTTAAACACAAAAACATGGGATAAAATATGCAATCACTGGCTGGTTAAAACTACAATTTTAAACTGTTAACAACCACAGGCAAAGACAGTTAAAGAAATGTAAAAAGAAAACAATAAGATGATGCAATCACAGGTAGGGAAAATCGTTTAAAAAAATCTTTTATTTGGAAATGTTGGAATCATACCCCAACACCGATTCCCGTGTTGGAAGTATAATCCCATGTACTGAGGGCTCCCTTGAGGTACCCCCTGTACTCCGGTAACAGCCTATCAGGGCATGGCAGCAAGCTAGGGCTGGTGCCGACCACAGACCCGATTCTGCCCTCCTGCTGCTGATCCAAGCTCAAGAAGGGGGAAGGTGGAAGGTAAAAAAATAGGTTTCCCGTCACAGGGTATTGGGCTGGGGGCACTTGCCAGTGCCACCACACTGCTTTGAAGGGCATACTCCAGTTTAAGCCAGTTCAGGGAGCCCTTGGCTCTCGCTCTTGTGCGAAACTGGACAAAGGACCTGTGAGTGTCCTCCCCTCTTTCCACCCCCTCTGGGAGGAACCCCAAAGTTGTTCAAAACCCTTTCCTTGGGTTTCTTAAGGGCTTGCCTGTGGGTGGGTGGTCAGATTCGTCATAGGACAAGACTCATGACTAAAACCACGTCACTCTTTGACCGTCTGGATACTTGAACTTTGCCTGGAACCTAGAGTGCACCAAGGACTCCTGCTGCTCCTGGTCTTGCTGTTCTTCTTCGTCATCTGTGTCTCTTCCATGTTTTAACAGACCTGTTGGTGTCAAGGATGCCTGAAGTAATCTCCCTTGGAGTGAAGGAATCTCTCCGCTTCATCTGAATGCACCATAAAAAAGTTGACCCGACTGCTGCTCCTGTCGCCTTTCGGACTTCACGAGGCTCAGCAAAACGGATGTTGGTACGGCAACTCCCTCAAGGCCAGATCTGTTCTCTGCAATTTTGTGGGCAGTATCCCTCGTTGAAACCACTGTGCACCGCATCGACTTGCCGTCTCCAAGGCTTGTTTGCTCTGCACTCCAGAGATCTTCGGGCTACACGAAGCTCCAGCATCTCTTCCATCCAGGCTCACGTCTTCACTGTACCGTGGGCTTTTGTTCTTGGTGAGCTGCCCTAGGTCCTCTTTCGACACCTGTGCCTTTGGCCTGTGGGTCCTCCTGAGGGTCTTCTACTGCTTCAGTGGGTTCCCCTGCTTGCTAAGGGCCTGCTCTGACGCTCCTGCTGTTGCTAATTACCATGGACTTTGCTGGTCCCAACATTGCTCCGTATTTTTTTTTCTACATGCCAGTTGCACCGACCACCTAGTCACCGACATCCGACATGGGACAGCTCGTGCACGACTCCTGGTCTTCCTCCGCATTGCCTGGTCCTCACAAGGTCACAGTCGTCTCTGAACCGCCAGACATCGGTGGGCATTTGTTATCGTGCCCCCTAGTGACATACTCTCTGTCCAATCTGCTTGCAGGTTCTTCATTACCACCCTTGGATTCCATCATGCTTCTTCTCCAGAGGCATTTTTTTCCTAGTCTTCCATTGTGGTCTACGGAGTTTTACGACATCTCTTCACCCCTATATAGACACCTGGCTTCCCTAGTGTCGGTAACCTGGTTCCCAGGGCATCCACGGGTGGGGTGGCTCTGCAACCTTGTGTCTCCCAAGGGACATCTTCAGGATCTGCTGGGAAGGGTCCTCCTTCTGCAAAACTGCAACCGCAACTTCTCCATTGGCTTCCATTTGTCACACAACTGTGTTATCATTTTGCGCACAGCCTCCTTGGGGTTTCTGGGTACTTCTGGTTCCTTGTGTCCCTGGCTCCTCTCTGTCTTTTGGTCCAAGTCCCATCCTCCTATGCAGTTCGCATTCCCCTTTTTTTAGGATATGGTTTGGTCTCCCCCTGGAGACCACTGAATTTTGTGCTACTTACCTGATTGCAATTGAAGTATTTTTGTGTATTGTGTGGATATCTCCGGGTAGGCGGTATACCAATTTGTTATTGAGTGTTGTGTAATAAATATAAGTATTTTTAAATAAACACTGGGTGGTTCCTTTTCTTTTAACCTACACTATACAATAAAACTGGTAAAACAAGCTGCTTAATACTCCTTCAAGATAAAAGTGAAGGCTGCTCTCCACAGCTACCACTTTGAGAGCGTTCTATGGTTATCAAAGACCACTAAAATCGCCATATTGGGTGCCTGGATTAGTGCAAGGTGCATCACTTAAAAGAAGTGTGCACCATATACTAAGCCAGCCTCCTAAGGAGTCAAGCTATCCTGGCTGATGAGGGGAGAAACCCGAAACCGGTCCTAAGATGCTGGTTTCCAGTCCAGGTAGAACCTGGCCTGGCAGTCCGGGCTGCCCAGTTGGCGCAGGGTCAAGACTGATTTGCGAATGGCTGGGTCCTAACTGGAATGGCATGGTGAGCAAAAAAAACAATGTATTTAGGCTCAGATCGCTGTACTAGGGTGAATGTCAAGTCAAGTCAAGTCGGAAATTTATATAGCGCGCTACATACCCAGAGGGTCTCAAGGCGCTTGAGGAGGGGAAGGGAGTTATTTGTCGAATATCCAGGTTTTAAGTAGCTTTCTGAATGCTAGGTGGTTCTGTGTGAGACGTAGGTGGGTGGGGAGTGAGTTCCAGGTTTTAGCTGCGAGGTAGGAGAAGGATCTACCTCCCATGGTGGTTTTATTGATGCGAGGAATGGTAGCAAGGGCTTGGTTGGAAGATCGAAGCTGGCGAGGGGGGGTGTAGAAGGAAAGTCGTGTGTTGAGGCATTCGGGTCCAAGTTCGTAGAGTGCTTTGTGGGCGTGGGTTAGGAGTCGGAAAGTAATCCTCTTATTGACTGGGAGCCAGTGGAGGTTTTTCAGGTGGCTAGAGATATGGTCTTTGCGTGGGATGTCAAGTATGAGTCTGGCTGATGCGTTCTGGATGCGTTGTAGTTTTTTCTGGAGTTTTGCGGTGATACCGGCGTATAGGGTGTTTCCGTAGTCCAGGCGACTTGTAACCAGTGCATGGGTGACTGTCTTTCTGGTTTCAGTGGGGATCCAGCGAAATGTCTTTTTGAGCATGCGGAGGATGTTGAAGCATGAAGATGAGACTGCGTTGACTTGTCTGTTCATCGAGAGAGAGGAGTCCAGGATGACTCCCAGGTTTCGTGCGTGGTCCGTCGGGATGGGTGCTTTTCCAAGGGCCTCTGGCCACCAAGAGTCGTCCCAAGCGGAGGGGAAGGTGCCTAAGATAAGGACTTCTGTTTTGTCTGAGTTCAGTTTCAGACGGCTGTGCTTCATCCATTCTGCTACTTCATGCCTTCATGTAGGTTGGTTTTGGCGGTGTTGGGGTCTTTGGTGAGAGATAGGATCAGTTGGGTGTCGTCTGTGTAGGAGATGATGTTGAGGTTGTGTTGGCGAGCGATGGTTGTGAGAGGGCTCATGTATACGTTGAAGAGGGTGGGGCTGAGTGAGGAGCCTTGGGGTACGCCGCAGATGACTTCCGTGGCCTCGGACTTGAATGGTGGGAGGCGGACTCTCTGGGTTCTTCCGGTGAGGAATGAGGTGATCCATTCCAGTGCTTTTCCTTGGATCCCGATGTTATTGAGGCGCTGTAGGAGAGTGCTATGGCAGACTGTGTCGAAGGCTGCGGAGAGGTCAAGGAGGATGAGGGCGACTGTGTCTCCGTTGTCTAGTAGAGTTCGAATGTCGTCTGTTGCTGCGATGAGAGCGGTCTCCGTGCTGTGTTTGGCTCGGAAGCCGGACTGTGAGGCGTCGAGGGATTTGTTTCATTCGAGGAAGGCGGCGAGCTGGTTGTTGACGGCTTTCTCGATGACTTTGGCCGGGAATGGAAGGAGCGAAATGGGGCGGTAGTTTTTGAGTTCGGTGGGGTCAGCTGTGGGTTTTTTCAGAAGGGCGCTGAGTTCGGCATGTTTCCAGCTTTCCGGGAAGGTGGCAGAGTTGAGGGAGCAGTTGATGACATCTCTGAGGTGTGGTGCTATGATGGAGTCTGCTTTGTTGAAGATGTGGTGAGGGCATGGGTCTGTGGGGGATCCTGAGTGGATGGAGTTCATCAGGCGGATGGTGTCCTCGGTGGAGATTGGGTTCCAGTTGTTAAGGATGTTCGAGGGGGGTGCAGGTATGGTAGAAGATTGGGTGGGACGGTCTCCGGGTTGGATGTCGAAGCTGTTGTGGATGTCTGCAATTTTGTTGTGGAAGAATGGGGCTAGGGAATCGCAGAGGGCTTGCGAGGGGGTGATGTCGTTGGAGTTGGCTGAGGGGTTGGTGAATTCTTTGACGATGTTGAATAGTTCCTTGCTGTTGTGGGCGTTGTTGTCTAGTCGGTCTTTGAATGCGGTTTTCTTGGCAGTCCGGATCAGTTGGTGGTGTATGCGGGTGGCGTTTTTGAAGGTGTCCCTGGTGCTGGTGTTTGGGTCTTTTTTCCAAGCCTTCTCCAGGGAGCGACAGAGTTTCTTGGATTTCTTAAGATCATCATTGAACCAGGAGGCATTTTTGCTGCCAGGTTTAATTTGACGTTTTTCAGCGGTGCTAGGGTGTCGGCGCTGTTGGATAGCCATTGGGTGAGGTTAAATGCCGCTTGGTCGGGGTTTGAGGAGTGGGTGGGTGGGTTTTGAAGAAGCGAAGAGGAAATCTGGTTGATGGTGATTTTGTTCCAGTTTCTTCGTAGAGTAGGTTGAAGTCGGTTGTGAGTGGTGGTTTTATTGTAGAAAAAGTGTACGCAGCTGTGGTCCGTCCACTGAAGGGTGATGGTGTGACTGAAGGAGACATGTTTGCTAGAGGTGAAGATGGGGTCGAGTGTGTGACCTGCGATGTGGGTGGGCGTAGAGACAAGTTGTTTGAGTCCGAGGTTCGCGAGGTTGTCCCGAAGGGAGGTGGTGTTGCTGTCTTTGCTCTTTTCCAAGTGAAAGTTGAGGTCTCCCAGTAGGATGTATTCCTCGGAGGGGAGGGCGTGTGGGGTGATGAAGTCGGTGATAACGTCGCTGAATTTTGCACGGGGTCCTGGCGGCCTGTAGAGGAGAGTGCCTCTGAGTGTGGTCTTGGGGTCGGTGTGGATCTGGAAGTGAAGGTGTTCGGCGCTAGCTAGGTTGACGTCTGAGCTGGTTGAGATGCGGATGGAGTTCTTATGGACGATAGCGATGCCTCCTCCTGTTTGGTCGATGCGATCCTTACGGATGATCTTGTATCCTTCCGGGATGGCGATGGTGATGTCAGGGGCTGATGAGGCGTTCATCCATGTTTCTGTCAGGAAGGCGACGTCGGGAGAGATGGTGTCTAGTAGATTCCAAAGTTCGATGGCGTGTCTGTGGATTGAGCGGGTGTTGAGCAGGATGCATTTTAGGTGGTTGGTGTCGGGTCTCTGCTTGGTGTCGGTGGGTGAAGAGTTGGTTTTGGTGCCGTCGAACTTGCAGGAGTAGCAAGAGAAGGGTCCATGGGTGTGTCCGGGAGCGGCTTGGACGCAGTTGGGGGAACGGCCGGGGTTAAGGGCTAGGAGGGTGGGGGCGTCGTAAGTAATGCGGGAGGGCTGGGCATAGCGAGGACCAGGGGATCTGGCGCTGGGCGCGGTCCAGGCGCGGACGGGCGTAGACGGGCTTACCTTTGGCGCACCTTTGGCGCACCTTTGGCGCACCTTTGGCGCACCTTTGGCGCACCTTTGGCGCACCTTCGGCGCGAATGGGGCGCGACCGCTGCGCGTTGGGTCATAGGTCATATATGGATGGTGGGGGTGGGGGGGCGGAGCGTGGGAGGGGCAGCAGCTGGGAGGCGGTGGCGGGAGGAGGGGCTGACCAGGGGAAAACAACAACACAAAATGGAGGGTCAAAGGCGAGCACAGCCAGGGGCAGTAAATGCACAGCGTGTAATAATAAAGAGCCTAAAGCGCACAAATCAGTAACAGTGTAGCGGCAATCACTGTTACAGACTCGGCGAGGACGCGCTACAAATTAATAAATAATTATTCGACAGTGCAGCGCGAGTAAATCAATGGAGCGACAGTGCAGCGCTGTAATTAAATAAATAAATAGTTGCAAGTGGGAGGAGATTCCGTTCTGGATTGCACAAAAAGCAAGTCTGTTTGTGCGGTGTTTCCCCATATGGGAATGCTGAAAAACATAGGATTTTAACAATTTGCTTGCCGATGTGGATATCTTCCCCTGTGGAAGACTCGGAATATGCCATATACCAGAAGACATGGTATCCCTTCATTAACTTCACTGTGTACTTGGAGTGAATATTCAACATTGTTCAGCATTCCATCTATCAGTTGTTCTTTTTGCATTTGTTTCCCTAAGAGGAACGGGAATGCCCAGAAGCGAGGCCCATGCTCTCCATGCCATTGGAGTCAAGCTAGCCTGTTTGACAACGGTTAATACCCCGAAACTGGGACCAGGATGCTTGTTTTCTGGTCCAGGGACGACCTGATCTGGCAGTTTATGCTTGACTTCCCATGAGGAGCAACGTCAAGACTGACTTGCATATGGCTGTGCCCAAACTGGAATGGCATAGTGAGCAAAATAAACTGATGGATTTAGGCCCTGATCTCTGTACTGGGGGTGAATGTTTGGCATAGTTCAGCATTCCGTCTATCAATTGTTCTTTATTGCAGAGCCAAGTGGACATAACAGGCTTCCAACCTCCTTAATCAGTCCACAGATTGAGCTGGAGCTTGCCATTACCCCCAGGGGATGACAGGTCCTGGATCCTTGATGTGACCTCAGCAGTGCTGTATTGAAGTTATTGGACTCTTCACAACCTTGAATGGGCTCTTTGGCTGCAAAATCTTGTCACCTGCACGGCCTGCCAATGTAAAGTTCCATCAACCTGACCCTTCATGCTTCAGAATGGACATCTCGCAGGAAACACCGTCACAAAGCTCCGGCCCAACTGTCCGTGGCGAAGACAGGATCTTCTGACTACATTGCCTTTCCTGCTTCTCGCGGCCCCGTCCACCACTAACGGAACTCTGCGCTGGACTGAGAAGGTAACCTTTTAACAGGATTAACCTGGTCCCTTTATCATACCCACACTCAATCATGGCTGGGCTGAACTTGTAAGTTTCTACCGGTCTTGCCCAACCAATTAGCCACCAGTGGCGCTTTGGACTTTTTGGTGCTATTGTGACTCACACCTTTCTTTTCTATTGCATATCTTCATTTCTAATGATTGAATTTTTGTTTTGTTTTTGGTATTGATTCATTTATTAAAGTTTTCTCTATTTTTAGTTTTTTGTCTACCAGACACCCCAGCTGTCTGGCTATGCGAAAGACATCTTGGGCACTTTCAGAAATTTGACCTGGAAATGGATTCTGACTATGTGCTTTGTAACTCACGCCTTCTGCCTTTTGATTTGCTGACTTTATTAGCTTTAGGCTACACTGCTTGAGTTCATACTCCCCAGGCTAAAGCAGTGTTTACAGTATTCTTTCTCTGACTCGTCCTCTGTAATACACAGGTCTTAAAATCTTGTTATCTCGTCACATTTGCTGGACATTCAAAGATCGAGGTCCGATGTCAAGCTGTGTTTTTGTGGGAGCTTGGTTTTTATTTTGCTTTAGGCTGACTTCAAAGTGAGAGCGTTTTAAGGAGAGAATGGAGCCTTCTTGTGCCCTTTTTGAAAAAGGTTATGTTAGACATAGCCATCTGAAAAGGTATCTCTTTCCTCAGCTGCACAAAACATTTGCAAGGTTTTTGCTAAATTCCTCTTTTTTGGCGAGTCCATTTAATTTGGGAAACTGCCTTTTTAGAAACAAAGTACAAAACCGCATATCAGTCTGAGCGTCAACTGTACATTTCGTTATCTTGGGTAATTTCCACTGTTTATATCCCATTTACTGTCAAGCACATGATAAGAACTTTTCACAGGAAATAGCTAGCCACATTGTAACACAATTTAACAATACTTGGTTTTCACTTTGATGTCTAAAGCATATGCTTTATTTAGAACGTCTGTGGCAACTTGTTTTGGAGATTCGGATAAGTTTAAAGCACTTTTAGGTTCCTGCCTACAAAAGACATATTTGGGACTTTCAGAAAGTTAACCGGGAATGCATTCTGCACGTGGCTTGCTATTGACTTTGTGGTTTGTCACTCACGTTTTCTGGCTTTCGATATGCTTACACTTTAGGCTCTGCAACTTAAGGCCGTACCTCCCTATGTTAAAGCTATTTTTACATTATTCTTCCACAAACTCATTTTTGTAATAAACAGCCCTTTGACTCTTGTTATCGCGTCGCATTTGCTGGGCATTCAAAGACAAGAGCTCTAATGTCAAGATGTGTTTCCATTGGAGCCTGGTGTCTATTTTACTTTCAGCTAACTTCAAAGTGAGAGCGTTTATAGGAACAAGGTATGCAGTGTACTCCATGGAGTCTGTTTGTGCCCTTTTTTCAATGTTTTTAGGTTTTGCCTGCAAGTGCGCACGTAGTGCGCATGCGCAAAAAAACCTTATGAGTATAATATGGGATTGATGACCCGCCCCCGGCTCCCATTGGCTAGCTCCATAAATGGAGGCTAGCCATTGGAAGCCGGATCTGTCAGTCAAGGCCGGACCAGATTTGGGGGCGTTCCCGCGTTTTCTTCCCTGGGCGTGGTTGTACTTCGCTGTCGTAGCTGAGCCCACGAGAAGGGAGCGCTGTGCTAAGGTGTACATGTTCGGCCGCCGGAAGAAGTCCAGGTGAGTGTTTTTTTTAATTCTTGCCTTCCCGCCCCCCCCCACCCCCTCCCCTTTCACTCTCTGTTGCTTGTCTTCTTTTTTTTTTTTTTTTACGTAAAACTTAATTTGGCTTAGGCAGAAGACCTCCGTTTTCGTGTGCGTGTCTGGAATGGGTGAAGAGCTAGGTCCGACCTTCCGGGACACGAACCTGTGAATGCAGGCAGCATACTCGCACCCCTCTGCAGCTGCGGGCCAGCAACCAGACCTGCAGGCCGGTGCACTGTATTTGCCTCAGACAAGTCAACCGGAGCCTGGAGCACTCTGCGGAGACAGCGGCACTGGGAGGAGAAGCCTTGCACTAGAGGACTGAACCGAAATGTTACTTGCATTCTGGTGCTTGTCGTGTTTGTGTCCATTCAAATATAGGACCACAAATATCTGAATGCAAAGCGGAAAGGTGTGCCAGCAAAGGTTCTTACGTCTGATCCAGCTGCAATACCTTCAGGTCGAGTTCACGCTATATAAACACTGCAACAAAAAAGTGTGATATCACTAGTGAAGGCAGGTGTGCTGTTACTGGTGCAGACTGGACGTGCGGTCCCCGACTATGTTACCTTTTGGCTACGCTTTCACTAATGCGGCCAGATGAGCTGCACTGCTGCAGCGTATGTTGTCACTCGTGGAAACCGAATATGCTTTTATCGGCACAGGCAGTGCGCAAACAGACAGTTATCACTGGCGTTGGAGGACTGGGGTGTTAATGGCCCAGACAGTACTCAGCTACTCCATAAACTTTCCCACTACCTCTCCTTCCCCTTCCAATGTGCTCTTGGGATCCAGACGGGTCTTTGGAGGCGATCTTGGGCACAAATATCTGAATGCAAAGCGGAAAGGTGTGCCAGCAAAGGTTCTTACGTCTGATCCAGCTGCAATACCTTCAGGTCGAGTTCACGCTATATAAACACTGCAACAAAAAAAGTGTGATGTAACTAGTGCAGGCAGGTGTGCTGTTACTGGTGCAGACTGGACATGCGGTTTCCGACTCGGTTACCTTTTGGCTACGCTTTCACTAATGCAGCCAGATGGACTGCACTGCTGCAGAGTATGTTGTCACTCGTGGAAACCGAATATGCTGTTATCGACACAGACAGTGCGCAAAAAGGCTGTTATCACTGGCGGTGGAGGACTGTGGTGTTAATGGCGCAGACAGGCAGCAGCTGCGCAATAAACTTTCCAACTACCGCTCCTTCCCCTGCCAGTGTGCTCTTGTGATCCAGGCCGGGTCTTTGGAGGGGATCTTGTGCACTGGCAGCAGTGCTGCTGTATTTTTTTTTTTTTTTTAAGTCTACTAAAACAGAAAGGCCAGCTTCTCTAAATACAGAGGGCAGTTTCACTAGGTCTACAGGAGGAGCGAGGCCAGCTTCTATAGGTCTGCAAGAACACGCCTCATACTCTCACGTAGAACAGCGGAGTGGGCCGCTACTGTATCATGTGTAGAAGAACAGTATGGCAGTTTCAGGATGTGCACATCAACAGTGAGGCCTGCTTCTTACTAGGCTGAGAAACAAAGCGGCTGTTTCCTTATGTGTAGGAGTTTGTGTCAGTAGAGGAAAAGAGGGGGCGGTTTCTCTATGTTCACAGAAAAAATAAACTTAAAGCCCACCTGTAGAGAGGTAAATTAAGAGAGAGCGTGTCTACGGAAACACGAGTGGGCAGCCTGTGTACGTGTACTAGAACAGAGAGTGTTGTTTCTGTATGTCTGCAGAACAGAGGGAAGTGCGTCTATCAGCATACAGGAAGAACGAAGGCTGTTTCTGCACATATACCAACACATTTCGGAGCATTTATGTATGTGTACATTAACATGGAAGACCGTTTATGTATACGTTTTAGAATGGAGGGGCAGCTTCTCTGTGTGTGCTGGAACAGAGGCTGCCACTGACAAAATGCACAATGCCGGACGGTCCCTTCTAAATTTGCCAAAGGTCCACGAAAACTCACAGTTGATCAGCTATATAAAGACCTTTGGCACTGCCATCACCCCTAGAGAGGCATGGAGCCTACATGTGCCCAGGGACAGATAATGCTACTCATGCTGTGAACACCAACCGAGAGCGACACCCACTGTTTTTCACAGCACACACCAGGCCCAAGGGCATTGAGGCTTTTTACAACAGAAACACACTCTTTTTGGCACGGGGAGATTAATTGATTTAATAAAAATAGTGAGAGGAGGTCGGAATTAATCCCGGACCCTCCTGTTCTGAAATCGGCAGGCTGCAGCTCTAGCCAATAGGCCACATCCCGCCCCTTCTGGGTAGAGGAGCAGGGAGGACACCTTTGGATGTGCTCAGAAGCGGAGTGGTGCTTCAGTGTGTATATATGAATTAGGCTACCTATTTATGTTTAACACAGGAACAGACAGGGTCTCTCCCTTGTGTGTCAACTAACAGAGAGGGCAACTTAGGCTTCTGTTTGAATCAGGAAATGGCGCTTCTTCGTCTGTACATGTACTATCAGGGCTAGCTCTGTGTGTGCGCAGGGTCAGTGGCCTGGCATGTGAGAGACTGCAGCTCTTACACAAGAAGGACAGTAATGTCCCCACCAACCTCTGATCTTAGCCGACCATGATCAGAACCTTCTTGGCTTTCTTCTCTTTTAGGGGTAGCTAGAGCACAAACATGGCAGTTTTTGCTTTCTTTGACTCTCTTCTGTCCCTGCTTGCCACAGGTTCATTGCCAAGTCTCCAATGGTTGCCTTGTCCTTGTTTGCTGTCTCTGACCCTCCTCTGACGTTGCTTATTTTTTTGGAGCGAATGAGTAACTTGGCATGTTTATGACAGTACTACAAGGTGGTGCAAGCACTGCTGCTAAAGGCATTACATGTTCAGTATTATCAATGGAGACTCGGCAAGAGATTTTTCTGGCAAAAGGTTTTTTTTTGTGTTCAAAAGTTTTTTATTGGGAGCTTCAGAGATATACAGCTGAACAGAAATAAATAACTGAGTAGAATAAAAAGTACATACAGAGCAGCAAATAACATTGTTCAGCATTCCATCTATCAGTTGTTCTTTTTGCATTTGTTTCCCTAAGAGGAACGGGAATGCCCAGAAGCGAGGCCCATGCTCTCCATGCCATTGGAGTCAAGCTAGCCTGTTTGACAACGGTTAATACCCCGAAACTGGGACCAGGATGCTTGTTTTCTGGTCCAGGGACGACCTGATCTGGCAGTTTATGCTTGACTTCCCATGAGGAGCAACGTCAAGACTGACTTGCATATGGCTGTGCCCAAACTGGAATGGCATAGTGAGCAAAATAAACTGATGGATTTAGGCCCTGATCTCTGTACTGGGGGTGAATGTTTGGCATAGTTCAGCATTCCGTCTATCAATTGTTCTTTATTGCAGAGCCAAGTGGACATAACAGGCTTCCAACCTCCTTAATCAGTCCACAGATTGAGCTGGAGCTTGCCATTACCCCCAGGGGATGACAGGTCCTGGATCCTTGATGTGACCTCAGCAGTGCTGTATTGAAGTTATTGGACTCTTCACAACCTTGAATGGGCTCTTTGGCTGCAAAATCTTGTCACCTGCACGGCCTGCCAATGTAAAGTTCCATCAACCTGACCCTTCATGCTTCAGAATGGACATCTCGCAGGAAACACCGTCACAAAGCTCCGGCCCAACTGTCCGTGGCGAAGACAGGATCTTCTGACTACATTGCCTTTCCTGCTTCTCGCGGCCCCGTCCACCACTAACGGAACTCTGCGCTGGACTGAGAAGGTAACCTTTTAACAGGATTAACCTGGTCCCTTTATCATACCCACACTCAATCATGGCTGGGCTGAACTTGTAAGTTTCTACCGGTCTTGCCCAACCAATTAGCCACCAGTGGCGCTTTGGACTTTTTGGTGCTATTGTGACTCACACCTTTCTTTTCTATTGCATATCTTCATTTCTAATGATTGAATTTTTGTTTTGTTTTTGGTATTGATTCATTTATTAAAGTTTTCTCTATTTTTAGTTTTTTGTCTACCAGACACCCCAGCTGTCTGGCTATGCGAAAGACATCTTGGGCACTTTCAGAAATTTGACCTGGAAATGGATTCTGACTATGTGCTTTGTAACTCACGCCTTCTGCCTTTTGATTTGCTGACTTTATTAGCTTTAGGCTACACTGCTTGAGTTCATACTCCCCAGGCTAAAGCAGTGTTTACAGTATTCTTTCTCTGACTCGTCCTCTGTAATACACAGGTCTTAAAATCTTGTTATCTCGTCACATTTGCTGGACATTCAAAGATCGAGGTCCGATGTCAAGCTGTGTTTTTGTGGGAGCTTGGTTTTTATTTTGCTTTAGGCTGACTTCAAAGTGAGAGCGTTTTAAGGAGAGAATGGAGCCTTCTTGTGCCCTTTTTGAAAAAGGTTATGTTAGACATAGCCATCTGAAAAGGTATCTCTTTCCTCAGCTGCACAAAACATTTGCAAGGTTTTTGCTAAATTCCTCTTTTTTGGCGAGTCCATTTAATTTGGGAAACTGCCTTTTTAGAAACAAAGTACAAAACCGCATATCAGTCTGAGCGTCAACTGTACATTTCGTTATCTTGGGTAATTTCCACTGTTTATATCCCATTTACTGTCAAGCACATGATAAGAACTTTTCACAGGAAATAGCTAGCCACATTGTAACACAATTTAACAATACTTGGTTTTCACTTTGATGTCTAAAGCATATGCTTTATTTAGAACGTCTGTGGCAACTTGTTTTGGAGATTCGGATAAGTTTAAAGCACTTTTAGGTTCCTGCCTACAAAAGACATATTTGGGACTTTCAGAAAGTTAACCGGGAATGCATTCTGCACGTGGCTTGCTATTGACTTTGTGGTTTGTCACTCACGTTTTCTGGCTTTCGATATGCTTACACTTTAGGCTCTGCAACTTAAGGCCGTACCTCCCTATGTTAAAGCTATTTTTACATTATTCTTCCACAAACTCATTTTTGTAATAAACAGCCCTTTGACTCTTGTTATCGCGTCGCATTTGCTGGGCATTCAAAGACAAGAGCTCTAATGTCAAGATGTGTTTCCATTGGAGCCTGGTGTCTATTTTACTTTCAGCTAACTTCAAAGTGAGAGCGTTTATAGGAACAAGGTATGCAGTGTACTCCATGGAGTCTGTTTGTGCCCTTTTTTCAATGTTTTTAGGTTTTGCCTGCAAGTGCGCACGTAGTGCGCATGCGCAAAAAAACCTTATGAGTATAATATGGGATTGATGACCCGCCCCCGGCTCCCATTGGCTAGCTCCATAAATGGAGGCTAGCCATTGGAAGCCGGATCTGTCAGTCAAGGCCGGACCAGATTTGGGGGCGTTCCCGCGTTTTCTTCCCTGGGCGTGGTTGTACTTCGCTGTCGTAGCTGAGCCCACGAGAAGGGAGCGCTGTGCTAAGGTGTACATGTTCGGCCGCCGGAAGAAGTCCAGGTGAGTGTTTTTTTTAATTCTTGCCTTCCCGCCCCCCCCCACCCCCTCCCCTTTCACTCTCTGTTGCTTGTCTTCTTTTTTTTTTTTTTTTACGTAAAACTTAATTTGGCTTAGGCAGAAGACCTCCGTTTTCGTGTGCGTGTCTGGAATGGGTGAAGAGCTAGGTCCGACCTTCCGGGACACGAACCTGTGAATGCAGGCAGCATACTCGCACCCCTCTGCAGCTGCGGGCCAGCAACCAGACCTGCAGGCCGGTGCACTGTATTTGCCTCAGACAAGTCAACCGGAGCCTGGAGCACTCTGCGGAGACAGCGGCACTGGGAGGAGAAGCCTTGCACTAGAGGACTGAACCGAAATGTTACTTGCATTCTGGTGCTTGTCGTGTTTGTGTCCATTCAAATATAGGACCACAAATATCTGAATGCAAAGCGGAAAGGTGTGCCAGCAAAGGTTCTTACGTCTGATCCAGCTGCAATACCTTCAGGTCGAGTTCACGCTATATAAACACTGCAACAAAAAAGTGTGATATCACTAGTGAAGGCAGGTGTGCTGTTACTGGTGCAGACTGGACGTGCGGTCCCCGACTATGTTACCTTTTGGCTACGCTTTCACTAATGCGGCCAGATGAGCTGCACTGCTGCAGCGTATGTTGTCACTCGTGGAAACCGAATATGCTTTTATCGGCACAGGCAGTGCGCAAACAGACAGTTATCACTGGCGTTGGAGGACTGGGGTGTTAATGGCCCAGACAGTACTCAGCTACTCCATAAACTTTCCCACTACCTCTCCTTCCCCTTCCAATGTGCTCTTGGGATCCAGACGGGTCTTTGGAGGCGATCTTGGGCACAAATATCTGAATGCAAAGCGGAAAGGTGTGCCAGCAAAGGTTCTTACGTCTGATCCAGCTGCAATACCTTCAGGTCGAGTTCACGCTATATAAACACTGCAACAAAAAAAGTGTGATGTAACTAGTGCAGGCAGGTGTGCTGTTACTGGTGCAGACTGGACATGCGGTTTCCGACTCGGTTACCTTTTGGCTACGCTTTCACTAATGCAGCCAGATGGACTGCACTGCTGCAGAGTATGTTGTCACTCGTGGAAACCGAATATGCTGTTATCGACACAGACAGTGCGCAAAAAGGCTGTTATCACTGGCGGTGGAGGACTGTGGTGTTAATGGCGCAGACAGGCAGCAGCTGCGCAATAAACTTTCCAACTACCGCTCCTTCCCCTGCCAGTGTGCTCTTGTGATCCAGGCCGGGTCTTTGGAGGGGATCTTGTGCACTGGCAGCAGTGCTGCTGTATTTTTTTTTTTTTTTTAAGTCTACTAAAACAGAAAGGCCAGCTTCTCTAAATACAGAGGGCAGTTTCACTAGGTCTACAGGAGGAGCGAGGCCAGCTTCTATAGGTCTGCAAGAACACGCCTCATACTCTCACGTAGAACAGCGGAGTGGGCCGCTACTGTATCATGTGTAGAAGAACAGTATGGCAGTTTCAGGATGTGCACATCAACAGTGAGGCCTGCTTCTTACTAGGCTGAGAAACAAAGCGGCTGTTTCCTTATGTGTAGGAGTTTGTGTCAGTAGAGGAAAAGAGGGGGCGGTTTCTCTATGTTCACAGAAAAAATAAACTTAAAGCCCACCTGTAGAGAGGTAAATTAAGAGAGAGCGTGTCTACGGAAACACGAGTGGGCAGCCTGTGTACGTGTACTAGAACAGAGAGTGTTGTTTCTGTATGTCTGCAGAACAGAGGGAAGTGCGTCTATCAGCATACAGGAAGAACGAAGGCTGTTTCTGCACATATACCAACACATTTCGGAGCATTTATGTATGTGTACATTAACATGGAAGACCGTTTATGTATACGTTTTAGAATGGAGGGGCAGCTTCTCTGTGTGTGCTGGAACAGAGGCTGCCACTGACAAAATGCACAATGCCGGACGGTCCCTTCTAAATTTGCCAAAGGTCCACGAAAACTCACAGTTGATCAGCTATATAAAGACCTTTGGCACTGCCATCACCCCTAGAGAGGCATGGAGCCTACATGTGCCCAGGGACAGATAATGCTACTCATGCTGTGAACACCAACCGAGAGCGACACCCACTGTTTTTCACAGCACACACCAGGCCCAAGGGCATTGAGGCTTTTTACAACAGAAACACACTCTTTTTGGCACGGGGAGATTAATTGATTTAATAAAAATAGTGAGAGGAGGTCGGAATTAATCCCGGACCCTCCTGTTCTGAAATCGGCAGGCTGCAGCTCTAGCCAATAGGCCACATCCCGCCCCTTCTGGGTAGAGGAGCAGGGAGGACACCTTTGGATGTGCTCAGAAGCGGAGTGGTGCTTCAGTGTGTATATATGAATTAGGCTACCTATTTATGTTTAACACAGGAACAGACAGGGTCTCTCCCTTGTGTGTCAACTAACAGAGAGGGCAACTTAGGCTTCTGTTTGAATCAGGAAATGGCGCTTCTTCGTCTGTACATGTACTATCAGGGCTAGCTCTGTGTGTGCGCAGGGTCAGTGGCCTGGCATGTGAGAGACTGCAGCTCTTACACAAGAAGGACAGTAATGTCCCCACCAACCTCTGATCTTAGCCGACCATGATCAGAACCTTCTTGGCTTTCTTCTCTTTTAGGGGTAGCTAGAGCACAAACATGGCAGTTTTTGCTTTCTTTGACTCTCTTCTGTCCCTGCTTGCCACAGGTTCATTGCCAAGTCTCCAATGGTTGCCTTGTCCTTGTTTGCTGTCTCTGACCCTCCTCTGACGTTGCTTATTTTTTTGGAGCGAATGAGTAACTTGGCATGTTTATGACAGTACTACAAGGTGGTGCAAGCACTGCTGCTAAAGGCATTACATGTTCAGTATTATCAATGGAGACTCGGCAAGAGATTTTTCTGGCAAAAGGTTTTTTTTTGTGTTCAAAAGTTTTTTATTGGGAGCTTCAGAGATATACAGCTGAACAGAAATAAATAACTGAGTAGAATAAAAAGTACATACAGAGCAGCAAATAAGGGAGTAACAAAATTGGCGTAACAGGGCATGCACATGAGTCGTGTCAGAGATCTTGCAAGAAAAATAAAAATAACTAAATAAACAAAATTATACATACATACGTTATCCAAACGAGTATTCAAAGGAGAGTTGCATCCAATGTTGCATGACGGAATACATGCAAAGACCTGGATTGATAATGTCACCTCCGCAGTAAAACAGAAACAGCATAAGTTAACCAGTTACGTGGAACATACATGTATACATAGGAGAGTTGTGATTGGTAGCTCTTGACGATGAACGTACGGTGTCATAGAATGGCAACTCTACCCCCCCCTGCAGGCAAGATAGGGAGGTGAAAATAGGCAGTGGGTGTGAGGTGACCAAGCTTCAAGGAGGCTTGTGTAGGTCAAAGTGATCGTCTAACGAGGACCAGATTTTCCTGAGTGGCGTACGCCATGGGGTAGTGGTTAAGGCTATATTGTCAGCCCCTCTTAAGTTGGTGACCCAGTTCAGCCAATGGGGGAAAGAAGCTTTATTCGTGCTTTTCCAGTTATTAAGTATGATTTTAACCGCAGCCGTTAGCAATAGATCGAGTGGGGCTTTGTCATTATCATTGAGTGAGACGGCTTTGGCAAAACCTAGGACGAGCGTTGAGAATTCCCTTGGTAGGGTGATATGGAGGACTTTTGATATAAAATCAAAGATCCTGTCCCAATAGGCGGTTACACAGGGGCATCTGAAAATTAAGTGTTCAAGGTCCCCTCCCTCACCTATGCAGTTCCAGCACGTGTCGTTGTCCTTGATTTTGTGCAGAAACAGCCTCCTAGGTGTCCAGAAGGCCTTATGAAGTAGCCAGAACTTGGTTTGTGAGAGTATAGGGCTTATTTTGTGGCGAGTGGTGGACTCCCAAGTTCCGGCCCAGTCTGTAGGAGTGGATGAGAACGAGTCCCAGTAGCGTTGTAGAGGCTCGGTTATGGAGGACGATTGTGGCCGCATAAGTTTATACATTCTAGAAACTTGGTGGCCCAGTTTGTTAATTGAGGTGAGCAAGCCGGGAGGGAGAGGGTGACGTCCTTCAGGTTAACTTTTGCTAGTACTACCTTAATGTGTAAGAAGTTATAGAATTCAACGTGGTGTAGAAGGAATCTATTCTGTATTTCTCGTAAGGTAAGTGGTAACGAATTTTCAGTCAGTTGGTGGGGGAATAGTATACCTCTTTCTATCCAAGTGGAGTAATTTAGAGTTTTCCCTTTGTATGTTACGGCAGCATTGTGCCAGAGCGATTCCCAGTTTGAGTGCCGGAATTGATGTGGTAGGTGTTTACTAACTTGGAGAAGAGCCATTTTGGTATTCTTGAAGATAGGACCCGAGCCTAAGGTGGGGCAGAGTTTAATGGTGAGTAGGGCACAGGGGTTGAGACCTTCTAATATTGACCTTACCACAGAGAGCCACACAGGGGTATAATCAGTCTGTGGGGTTAGCCAGTACGAACCCGGTTTTGCTAAAAAGGCAATTTGTTAAATTTTGAAGTCCTCCAGGTTGACTCCTCCTAATTTTTGGTCTAAACGTAGTTTCTTTAAACTAATTCTGGCTTTCTTGCCCTGCCATAGAAAGGACGAGATCAGTTTATCCAGTTTACAGTGAATCTCTTTGGAGAGCATGAGTGGAAGCATTGTGATAAGGTAGTTGACCAGGGGGATATCATCATTTTTATGGTTTCTATACGGCCCCACCAGGTAATGAAACGGGGTGACCAACCGTCTAGCAGTCGTTTGATTTTCGCCAGGGTTGGATTTTCATTATGTTTAAGGGTACTTAGAAGGTCATCGGTAAATTCTATCCCCATATATTTAATTTCGTCAGTTCGCCAAGTTAGGCCCGAGTCGCCAGCACTTCTCTAGAGGTGTGGACATTTAGAGGTTTTACCTCAGATTTATCTATTTAATTTGTAGCCGGATAGGGAGGAGTATTTGTCAATTGAGGACATAAGCCCAGCGATGGAGTTAGTAGGGCCTTCCGTGGTGATTAGGATGTCGTCAGCATATGCTGCTAACTTGACTCGTGTGTCACCAAAGGAGATACCCGCAATGTCTCTATTATTTTTGATGTCTGTAAGGAGGGGTTCAAGGGCTAAGAGAAAAAGAGCTGGGGAGAGAGGGCAGCCTTGTCTGGTAAGTTGGTGTAGGCGGAACGGGTCGGATAGGGTGCCATTTATAGCTATCCTGGCAGATGGGGCAGAGTATGGGGCCATCACCATCTTGGTAAAGGAGTCGCCAAGGTTGAAAGAGTGCATGCATTGTCGTAGGAAGGACCACGAGACCTTGTCAAAGGCCTTTTCCGCGTCAAAGGTTATCGCTACCATTGGGGAGGAAGAGGTATTTGCTTTTTCTAGAAGGTGACACAGCAGTCTTGTGTTGTCGTTTGACATCCGGTGTTTTAGGAAGCCAACCTGCGAGGGGCTAATTAGTTTGTGGAGGACGGAATTTAGTCTGGTCGCCAATATTTTTGCATAGATTTTGCAATCAAGATTTATCAAAGATATGGGGCGGTAATTTTTAGTGAGGAGGGGGTCTTTTCCTTCTTTGGGTATTACTATGATCGTTGCCTCACTCATCGATGGGGAAACACCGCCGCTGGACGCTGTAGAGTTATAAAGGTTGAGGAGCGGAGGGCTAAGTTGATCTGTAAAGGCCTTATAGAAGGACGCAGTGAAGCTGTCCGGTCCGGGGGCCTTGTTATTCTTCAGAGTGTGGATTGCTGCCCTGATTTCTGTGTTAGAGATTGGGGAGCCTAAGTGAGGCTTATCTTTTTCTGAGAGTTTGGGAAGGTGGAGTGAATTGAGGTAGTCAGTGCAGGCTGATTCATCTAGTGGTTTGTCGTTTTTGTATAGGTCTTCGTAGAAAGTTTTGAACGTGTCAAGGATATTATTTAGTGTGTGTGATGTTTCTGGAATCTTTAAGGAACGATATGGTGGACAGTTTCTGTTTATGCTTGAGGTAGGAGGTTAGCAGCTTCCCTGCTTTGTTGCCCTCGCAGAGTTTTAGGGCCTTAATGAGATTGATCCATACCCCCGCTCGCTTGCTGGTGATGGTGTTGTATTCATACTTTTTTCTGGTTAGTGTATCTAGCAGTAAAGTATCTAACGGGTTGGACTTGTGTTGGGCTTCTAGTGCACCAATCTGATGTTCCAAAGATTCTAGTTCTTTATTCAGCGCCTTGTTTGCCTTGGCCCTGATGTTGATGATGACCCCACGAATTGTGGCTTTCAGAGCATCCCACAAGGTATTGGGTGTAGTGTCGGGGGTGTCATTTATGGTTAGGTATTCCTCAATGGCATTAGCTATCAGTAATTTGTTTGTGGGATCTGAGAGTGTTTCATCATTAAAACGCCATCTCTTGGGAGGGAGAATCGATTTGGAGCCAGCTAGCTTGGTGCAAATACAGGCGTGGTCAGAGATCAATTTAGGGGCTATTTCGGTTTCCTCTATAAGATGTGTGAAGGGGCTTGAGATCAAGATGAAGTCGATGCGTGAATAAGATTCGTGTGGTGCGGAGAAAAAAGTATAGTCCCTACTGTCCGGATTTTGGAGGCGCCAGGAATCCTTCAGGTTATATCTATCACAGAGGCGAAGGATGGCGTCATGCGAGCGGGAAGAATGGAAGGAACACTTAGATTGCCTATCCAGAATCGGGTCGAGCGGGAGATTAAAGTCTCCTCCCACTATCATCCGGTCTTCTGAAGGGATGGGTTCTAATGAGCGGGAGACTGAGTCCCAGAATTCCGGGCCGTCGGCATTTGGGCCGTAGATATTAACTACATGAATGGGTCGTCCTCCCTTAGAAGGTGTGTAACGGAGAGTCTACCTACTTCGTCGTGAGAGTGCGAGACTAGTGTTAGGTTAGCTTTTTTCACTATTAAGGTGATTACCCCCCCCTTTTTATGAGTTGCTGGTGAATTCAGAATGTGTGACGCCCAATGGATGTTCAAAAAGCGTAGGTCATCTTCAGGTAATTTGGTTTCTTGGAGTAATATAATGTCCCCCTTAGATTTGGTGAGATAATCAAAAACTTTCCTCCTTTTTACTGGATGGTTGAGGCCCTTAACATTAAGAGAGACAATCGTGATATCATCGGCTAGTGATTTTGCATTAGTCATTGGAGATGGGAATCATTGCTGGGGAGTTGCGTGGTAGTCTAGAGATATCAGTGAGTGTTGCCGTGAGCTGGTCCCCATGCGGGCCATTGTGTGGAGATACATTGGAATGCAACGAGACACACATGTCAAATGTGAAGTAAAGAAATAAAAACAAAATACAGTACATAACAAAAAGAAAGACTAAGAAATGTTGAACTCTTTTAGCTCCATTTTCTCCCTCCCCTGTCCCCACCCCCCCTCTCCCTAACACCCCTCCCCCCCAATACGTACATCGGGAGTGCGACGGCAGCCCCGTGCAAGGCGGAGTCAGGGGGTACACAATCGGTAGTTACTAACTTCCCTAGACATTGAGAATAGTATGGTAGTAATGAACTCGAAACTCGTTTTACACTTCAAACTGCATTGCGGCTGAAAAAGACCTATCAACTATAGCGATAAACATTGGTCGAGGCATGAGAACGTAGGCATTTCACGTTAAGGCGAAAAGAGTGTAACGTTAGCACAGAAAATACCAGTATCAACGATCATACAAGAGCTTTAATAGTGCGACAATATAATGAGGCACGAGGCCTGCTTACATTAAAGTTGTGGGTACCTGCATCCGCAGAGGAGCAAGCTGTAAAGGAAACCATGGCACACTGTTAAGAACAATAGACTCACTATATAGGAGAGTAAACATTGAGATGAAGGGCTTCAATATTGAAACGGCCGATGCCTGGTTACAGGGCATGATGTTAGAAACATAACAGCAAACGGTGTGATGAGCTAAGCGGAGGATGAGTTCACGGTTTCCTTTTTTTTCGAGAGGGGGGACGCTAGGTCCATTTCTTGTTCGCGGCGATCTTCAAGTAGATAAGCAAGGGCTCTGGGGTCCGTGAAGTATTTTGGATGGCCATTGACTACAATCCTGAATTTCGCCAGACCAGCAAAGGAGAATGTAATATTTTTGGATCTGAGTTTGTCTCTGAGCTCCAGAAAACCTTTGCGGATTGCCACCGTGTCTTTTGAGAAGTCTTGCGTGAAGATGATTCTATGACCTTCCCATTAGATGGAGTGGTTTCTCCTTGCGAATTGCAGGATCATCTCAACGTGTTGAAATCTGAGCGGTTTGCAGATCAATGGTCTGGGGCCGTTGAAGCTCCTGGGAGTGAAGGTGGGGATCCTGTGTGCCCTATCCAATTCAAGACCGTGTGGAAAGTCTAATTTGGTGATCATGGGGATCCACGATTCAAGAAAGGCCACGCAGGAGTCAGCATCTTTTTCGGAATTCTCTGGAACGCCAAAGATCCTGATGTTACCTCTTCTGTTCCTGCCTTCCAACTCCGCGTTGTGGCGTTTAAGTTCGTCCGTGGCTTTTTCCAGACGTTGGATCTGGCAAAAGGTTTTAATTTGTGGTTGCGGGTGATGGGCACCAGCGTTTTTGAGCACCAAGAATATATAATTTTTATAATCAATCTATGACCTTCAACAGGTGCTTTACTTCAGGTATTGCAATGAGTTGTTTTCCCCCTTATGTGGATTTGTGTGACGACTAGGTGGTATTTGGTGAAGTGCTATTGTAAAGGTATCGCTTGCACTTTTTTGTGTTTTGTGCCCCCCCTCGTTTTTGTGTCCTTCTTCCCTCTGTCTGCCTAGTTTTTTGTGCCAATCTGCCCTCGGTTGTAATTGTTTCCCCTCGTCTTTTGTGTCCTTCTTCCCTCTGCCTGCCTAGTTTTTTGTGCCGTTCCTCCACCTGAACTGAGCCCTTTAAAATAAGGCCATCCAAAAAGTGCCGCAGCCCCCGTGCCCTGAACAGCAAAAAACTGCCCCCTACCTCCGTGAAGTACTCTGACTCTGCTCCCTACCCTCCCTTGGCGCCTAAAACTGTCCCCTGCCATGCACCCTACAACGCCTCGACTTAGTAAACTGTCCCTTCTCGGTGTGCTTCGAGGCCGAAAATGTAAGCCTAGGCACAAATGTAAGCCTAGGCACAAATGGATGGTTGGATTTGTGGGGTAAAGTTTTATTTAATGTGATTTTATGTAGCGCGAACTTTACCCGAAGGTGTCAGAGCGCTTTACATAAGAACCAGTTGCCAAACCTAAGGACTTTGATTTACATGCGTTAAGTAAAAGATACAAACAGGGAAACAATTGAAACGTACTAGATGTAGTCACACAAAGAAGAGAATGTTGATTCTCGTTATATTTCTATATACATATGGAAGGGATATGAATAGATGTACTGCAAGAGTCACATAGGAATGTTAGAGTAGAAAGGTCTACTGCATATACTAGTGAATACAGTCATCTCTATATACAGACATCTCTATATAAAGAAAAAATGAGTTACATTTAGAGGGGTCGGAGTGGGACACAGTGGGTGGATGGATGCATGATGGATGGATGTATGGGTGGATGCATGGATGGGTTGTTGGTTGGATGGGTTGGTGGATTGCATAAATTGTTGAGGGATTGGCTGTATATATGCATCTATCCATCCACCCATCCATCCATCTATCCATACACCCATCCATGCATGCACCCATCCATGCATCCACCAACTCATCCATGCAAGCATTACAACAGCCCGCAGCTCTCCTTCGTCTCTCCTCGCCCCCCTTCCCTGAGCCAGCAGCTCTCCTTCGTCTCTCCTCGCCCCCCCCTGCCCTGAGCCCGCAGCTCTCCTTAGTCTCTCCTCGCCCCCCACTTTCCCTGTGCCCTGCTATTGTAAATGACAATGCCATTTATTTATCAGTTTCAGTTTCAGTTCAGTTTTTAACGTCTTTATTTCGATTATTCATCATAAAAGACACATATATACAAAACAAAAAATACATTATCTACAATTGATACAAAAAAGTCATAACAATAATAATAAAGATATTTAAATACATATAAGGACCAAAACGGAGAAAATGAAGAACAAAGCTAAATCATTAAAAAAGAACAAGTGAAGTTAAGATCGCAATTAAACATACGTGTAAAGACGTCCAAAGAACTAGTAAAATCATTTAGACATGTTTAAAATTAGCAGGTCATCAATACTATCAAATTCATAGACCATAAAACAATCAGAAAACGTGGAATACAGTTTGTTTAGATCTTGATTTATGAGCTAATTGACCTAGATCTTATCAGCCAAGCCCACCCGAGGAATTTCGCCAATCCTATGGTTAGCCATTCGGAAGTATTCATTTTCAAGATGTGCAATGCTTCACTGCTCACTCGGGTATTTAGTCTAATACATACAGGTTTCAACCACTTATTACGAGGTTTACAATAGGCAGTACAGACAAATAAGAAATGGCCTACTGTTTCTTCGCAAACGGCACAACAAGGACAGAGGCTTGACTCAAGCCTCTGCCAGCCGCTGGTAAAGGCCCTCACTGGCAGCGTGCCCACACGGAACTGGTGATATAGTTTCCTATCTAATGTTTTAAGGATAACATCCCAGTATACTTCTTTATTAGGAATTACTTTGTGGAGCAGAAACTGGCCTGTCAGGTTCACTTTCTCAGAAAGTGCAACATGTTCCGTTTTTACCATGGACCAGAAAAGAGTTTTAAATTCATCCTTAGTAGGAAAGGTATGGGAACCCGGTTCTGACCATAGCAAAGGTAGGCCCATTTCAATGAGAGTGTTCTTAATTTGCTTTAGCCATGGTATACTGCCAGCCCCCTGTTGCAATCTCACATCTTGAAGTTCACGGGCAAACATGGCCAGTTCCGGGGTTGACCATATGCGTCTCCATAGAGCCACCATCCTGTACTGTGCCTGATGTTTAATGGTATGCATGCCCATGTCCATCAAAAGTGGAAGGACTGGTGTTGATGGGGGGAGACTAACTAGGTTGCGGAGAAATTTATTCTGTATCCTATCCAGGACAACCAGATCCACACAACCCCAAATATCTGCCCCATACAATATCGCTGAGCTGATTTTAGCACTGTAGATTTTAAGCGCAGGCAGCACTCTTTTAGTCAGCGAGCGCCGTTGCTCTTTTACTAGGCAACCAGTCAAGCGGGCAAATTTCAAACAAAGTGCCTCTATTTGCTCTTTCCATTTTAACCTGAAATCCAAAGTAACACCGAGATAAGTCATTACATTGACCTGTTCCAATCTGGAGCCATTCATTAAAATATTGCCCCTCAAAGGCTTTTTCTTGGTAAAGACCATAAACTTGGTTTTATTAATGTTAATCTCAAGATCATTCATGTTACAAAAATCCATAAATTTGTTTATTGCATCCTGTAAACCCTTCTGTGTTTTGGCCAATATGAGAGTATCGTCTGCAAAGATTAAAAGAGGGAATTTTGACCCACCCAGTGAAGGAGCATCAGTGGGGGTATCTGAAAGGAACTTTACCACCTGATTAATAAAGAGCACAAATAGGGTGGGGGCCAGGACACAACCCTGCCTCACACCACGGGTCACGGGGAAGGATTCAGTAACCTGGCCCTGACGACCCCATCTGACTCTTGCAAAGTTACCCTCATGCATCTTAATGGTGAAATCTAAAAGTGCAGAAGGAACCCCCATCCTTTTCAATGCAGCCCACATCTTCCCCCTAGGGACCAGATCAAACGCTGATTTGAGATCCACAAATGCAGCGAAGATCTTCCCGTCTCTCAGTGACACAGTTTTCCAGTAGATCATAACAAATCTTAAGATCTGATCAACTGTACTAATATGTGCCCTAAACCCAGCCTGCATTGGAGACAAAATATCTACTTCTATCATCCACGAATGAATTTTCCCCAACAACATTCTGGCTATTACTTTTTGGAGAGCATCGATGAGGCTGATGGGGCGGTAGTTTCCCGCATCAGATTTGTCCCCTTTCTTATGCACTGGCAAAATTTCGGCCCCTTTCCAGGAATTTGGTATCCTTGTGCCCCTAGCTATGGCGTTTGCTAAAATTAATATATACGGGACCCAGTGTTTTTGATCATATTTAAAGAGGTCCGCGGGGATGCAATCCATACCGGGGGCTTTGCCATTCTGCACTAGTTTGAGAGCAGAAATAGCTTCAGTTTCGGTAAAAACAACGTGATCAAATGAGGACTGTTCAGACTGCACACTGGCATCTTCCCTAACAGTGGTAAGGGAGATCCGTTCCGTGTGGCTGAACTGCGACTCATAATGTTTGACCCATTGTTCTGCTGGAACATGGTTTACCGGAGTATGTAATTCCCCCGAAATTCCCCATTTCACAACCTCCCAAAATCTTTGTTGGTTAGATGAGGTACTTGCCTCGTATAAATCTAGCCAACGCTGGTCATCCCATTTGCTTTTTGCCTCTTTTAATGCCTTCTTGTAGTTCACCCTAGCTATCCTTATATCCTCGCATGATTTGGATTTGATGGCACTTAACAGAGAGCTGTGGGCAATACCACAGGTCTTGTCGTACCATTTCAACCTAGGATGTGCTTGGGCTTTTTTACTTCCTCCCTTGACAGTTTTAATAAAAAAAGACTTAATATTATTAAAAAGAGTCTCATGAATTGTCCCAATTTGGTCCAGTGGAGTACCAGCCTCAAGAATGTGTGCCATCTGGTTTGTGGCCGCTGAGACCTCCATGGCAATTTTGCTAATAGTGGCAGTGTTCTCTTGGAGGCCAGCCCATTTTACCCTTCTGCAGTCATTTGTAAGGCCAGCATCTGCAGTTTCAATGTTTGTAACAGGGTTCATACAGAGACCCTCAGATACTGATAATGTTATCACCAGGGGATTATGATCACTCTCAGATCTATTAACAACTTCCATGTCCACCAACATTTTCCAGAAGTCTATCTTAAGTAGAAAATAATCAATGCGACTTGAATTTATGGAGTTATCAAATGTAACTTTTCCCATTGGGTCTGATTTAGTCCTGCCGTTTACAGCACGTAGGTCCCATTCAAGACAGAGACCCAACCATTGCATAACTGCCTCCGTAACTTTTTTGATAGGGGCGACAGACAAAGGGGGAATATTCCAGATCTGATCAATTTCCCCATATCCCCCACCATCAAGGTTGGGAAATGGTTCAAAGCAACAGTTGAAATCACCTGCCACCATGACACAGCTATCTCTGCTAATATCGTTCAGTAGGGAGTCGAGTTCAGCTACCACTCCCGCAGGCTTCCCACCTGGCTTACCTCTGGCATATATATTAAACAGAAAAGAGGTCTGATTATTATTATCTGTTAATTTCAATGCTAGGATATCATTACTCAGAGTAGGGAGTTCAGTGATGGTAATGGCTGATTGTCTAATCCAAATGACTAAACCCCCTGACGGGCGGCCCTTCGGTCCTTTGGTGGCTGGTTTATAGTAGTTAAGATAGCCAACCCGATAGATAGCTTCTGTTGACCAACTTTCCTGCAGGATGATTACATCATGTGTATCCACATAGGAACCCCAAGCGGCCTCTGACATTTTCCCCTTCAATCCCGCTATGTTCCAAGACAAGACTACAAGTGTGTATGATGTTTTCTCTGCCATAAAGGCAGATGGGTTGGCGAACGCCTTAGTGTTTTTCTGCCTGGGGATACCTGGCATGAAAGTTTCCCTTTTTTCCACCCTCTTAGGTTTTGTACTAGGTATGGAAACTATCTCTACCCCTAAATTACACATATTTTTTGGAGAGCAAGTTAGCACAACGCTAGCACTCCCAGTATTCTGTTGTTCTACATCAAGTCAATCCACTCCTTCCAGACCGGAGAGGGGAGCAAACCGGTTTGCAAGGTGAGGATAGAACATTGGATAGAGCGGGGTGTCAAAGTGAAATCTCCCTCTGTGCCTGTCCCTTCTCGAATGTTGGAACGGAGTGTGAGATCTATTGGCATATAATGCTGGATAGAAATAATGCAGTAGTAAAGTTTGTACGTCCCCAACTCTGCCAAATCTTGGTTCTCTGCCGATATATTCGGCAACCCAGGGCTCTCTAAAGCTAACCACCACACAATCCCCCTCTAGATCTTTCTTACCATAACCTATCCAATCCACCCTCCTAACGTTAAGTATTTCAGGGTTTAAATTAGGAGGGAGTGGCCGATTTTTATTAAGCCAAAATGTGACCTTATTATAAAGATCCTTGTGTGTTTCCCTCTTACCATCTACGAGTGGAGCCACGCCAGTTAAAACAATTGTATATGGCACTGACTCCGGTGGAAGGTTCACACACTGTTTCTTTGGGATAGGTTTACCAATGGGCTGATGAGTGGTGTTTTTGTCCCTGGCTGGTATAGGATTGTTCTGTGCCTGCTGGTTTTTGATGGACTTAGGCCTTGCAGGATTCTCTGTAGAGGCTATTTTCTTAAGAGCGGGTCCTGTTTTTTGCGGGGCCTTTGGTTTAGAGGCTCCCACTTGTGAATTATTACCCCCTGCTTTATTACTATTTGTCACAACCGTGGGTTTTGGATTGGACAGGACAGGTGGGGACAAACCAGCTCTTGCTAAGCTGGAGAGAGTTCTATCCGAAGTCGCTATATTTTCCTTTACTAACAGGTCTAAGGTGTCCAATTTTGTATTTAACAACCTTGTCCTTTCAAAGAGGGGTAAAAGAAGAGATTTGAATAGCAACTCAATTTTAGCCAAAAATATTTCTTCTGTTATGCTAATCATAGTCATAGTCTCGCACCCCCCTTGCTGGCTAGAAACGTTAATATTGGGTAGCTGTGGGGGCGAGACTGTAGCATTAACCACCCCCTCTGTTTGTTCCTCCAAATCTGGTGAGGCAACCCTCTTACGTTTCCCAGGATTCTGAGTCGGTGTCAGTTCTAATAAAGAAGGAGAATCCATAGGATCGTTGCTAATGTTAAGTTTTGGAGAATCTGAGAGACCAGAATTATCCCCGGACTGATCTAAACAGATGGTCCCACTGTTGGGTAGGTTCTCATGTGCAGTATTAAAAACATTTTCCTGGTTGGTATTCGTAATCTCCTCGTTATGAGTCTCAATAACAGGAGCTAACATCACATCTACATTGCTATCCATATTCAGCGTAGAGAGTGGGACAGGGGAGACAGCCTCGCTTATTTTACCTAGTGAAGAACGCTTACCGGTGATAATATCAAGCGAGAGGCGTTTTTCAACTAAAGCGATCTCCTTCTCTAAAATGGCTGTTGAACGTTTAAAAAATTGGTCAATTGTACCAGTGAAAGTACCATTAGAGGTGGAGACCTGAACCTGCCTCTCCTTACCAGATCTTAAAGTCATTTTTGTTAGCCTTTCCAGGATATAATAGGTAAGAATATGACCACCCTTAGTTGGCGCTAAAGCCACACAAAACGAAAAGTTTAAATGTACAGTAAAAGGGACTTTGACGACACTATAAACGTTAACAATAAAAATAATGTCAGGAGGGAAATATTAATAATGAGGCCCAGCCCGGCCTCCTCCGGCCCCCGACGGCCACAGACGGTCCCGCCCTTGTCCCGGGCTTCTCCCGGGACGCTCCCGCACGCTCCCGCGTAGCGGGTAGTTACCTTCGTTTATGTAGGAAGTCCATAGGATTAAAGGCGGGGCGCGGTGATGGCCAGGGAGAGCGGCCAGCTGGTCAGAGGCGCGGTGCGCAGGGACTTCTGGGAATGGAAGTCCTGCCCCGCTTGCTCGCAGCCCTGGTCCTCCCACGCAGATGTCTCACAAGTTGCCCTTGTCCCCTGGGGCGCAGCGGGACCCGCGAAGCGGGTTCCGCCAGTCGTGGAATGATTTACAGGGGCCAAAGATCCGTGTCAGATGAAGGCAGCAACAGTCTGCAACGCCAAAGGTTTCCCACGTCGAGTAGTCAAAATCCGCCCTTTAAGGGATTAAAGGCGGGGCGCGGTGATGGCCAGGGAGAGCGGCCAGCTGGTCAGAGGCGCGGTGCGCAGGGACTTCTGGGAATGGAAGTCCTGCCCCGCTTGCTCGCAGCCCTGGTCCTCCCACGCAGATGTCTCACAAGTTGCCCTTGTCCCCTGGGGCGCAGCGGGACCCGCGAAGCGGGTTCCGCCAGTCGTGGAATGATTTACAGGGGCCAAAGATCCGTGTCAGATGAAGGCAGCAACAGTCTGCAACGCCAAAGGTTTCTGTTAAAAAAAAAACATAAATAAAAATGTCAAGAGCAATGCCAATAGCTCTAACTTTAACAAAGGCAAACCCATTGCATTGTAAATGCTTGTTACTTTAGACATAGCCATCTTAAAAGTTATCTTTTTCTTTATCTGCACAAAAGATTTGCACTTTTTTTGTGGAATTCCTCTTTGGGGAGTCCTTTTAATTTGTGGAACTGCCTTTGTAGGACCGAAGTACAAAACTGTATTTCAGTCTCAGCCTAACTTATGGTGATCTTTGCCAATTTACACTGTTTATGCTCCATTCTCTTTCAAGCACAGGATAAGAGCCAGCCGCACTGTAACACAATTTAACAACGTTTGGTTTTTAATTTTTAATTTGATGACATCTGTGCCAACTCGTTTTGGAGAGTTGGATAAGATTAACTGGTCACGTGCGTCGGACGGCCCCCAGCGTCCAACGTCACAGTGGGCGAGTGGATGACGGCTGGGGGCCGTCCGAAACTCGCCCACTCATTAATTCCCTAGCACCGCAGCAGAATTTGAAATGCGGTCAAGGGGTTAAAGGCACTTTTTTATGAATGCATTTGTGTTTGTTTTAATAAGTATGTAATCCGTCTGCAACTGCACCTTTTTCAGAACACATACATTACTGGATATAAACCATTTCCTCATTTGTCCTTGCAGTCTCTAGGGTCCTGATTTCAGTAGTGCAGCAGATGAAGTGGCACAAGGACCCAAAGCTTTTGGAAACCTATTGAACACCAATAATTGCTATATTTTACTGCTAAACAAGCAGTCACTAGTGCAGTTACCTTGCAGGCACTAGGGTCATGGTTTCAAGGGTGCAGCAGGTGCAGTGGGACAGGGCCCAAAAGCTGTAGGAAACACACTAAACAACAATTATTGCTATATTTTGGTACTAAACAAGCAGTCACAAGTGCAGTTACCTTGCAGTCACAGTCGCCATGATTTGTATGGTGCAGCAGGTGCAGTGGCACAAGAGCCAAAGAGTCTAGGAAACCCAGTCAACACTGATCATTGCTATATTTTCCTAATAAACAAGAAGTCAGAACTGCTTTTTTGGTTCTTGTGCAACCATTGCTCCCAAAGCATCACATAGCCTAAAACATCACTTTAATAATTGTTGTAACACATTGGACTGTTCTGTCTACTTGCAACTTATGTTACATGCAGTGCATTTATATGGCACATTTTCACAGTTTTTGTATGGTGCTAAAATGCATCTAGGTTTTGCCACTCTGACACCTTGGAAGGGGTATTCTCCATTTTATAACATAAAAACTTCAGCCGTTGTAAACACTATATAAATACTTTTCACCATATGGCATTTCATACCAAGCATTGGCAAAGCCAATAGGTCTCGCATGTGCTAGATCTATTGCCTTGGTCAGTGTTTTTTTTGCAATATTATGTATGTATGTATATATATATATATATATATATATATATATATATATATATATATATATATATATATATATATATATATAAAACTCAAACTGGTTTGGAGTAAGGACTACAAAGATATCGATAAAGAAACGTACAAGCAAATTCTTAAATGCTATAAAGAATTGTTGCTGAAAACAAAAAAACACTACTACTAGTGTGAAATTCTACAAGCGAAATCCAATGCCACAGAGTTATTTAAAACGGTAAAAAACTTTCCTCACCTAACTCATCTGTGAGTGCTAGTAGCTCTGAACTCTGTAACAAGCTGGCTACTTTTTTCCAACATAAGGTAGAGTGCATATACTCTATTTTTTCGCCAGCCCATAAGGGAGGCTGAATTCTCCCCTCGGAAGTGGTGCAAACAGGCCCAAATGTGGTGCCTGTATTTGATCACTTCATCCCTTTAGAAAGATCAGAGACCATTAAAGTTCTGAACTCAATACGCTCAGGCTCCCCCCTTGATCCTTGCCCAGTCTCGATTTTAAAAACTATTCCAGAAACAATAGGATCCACCCTACACCCCCTCATCAATAATATCTTTGCTTCTGGGTGTTTACCCAAAGAGTGAAAGAAGGAGTCTATTCTTTGTTATTGAAAAAACCTACTCTGGACCCCGCAGACCCTAGTAGTTATAGGCCTATCTCGCGGCTGCCACTGCCTGCTAAAATCATTGAAAAGGCAATGAACATCCAGCTTAGTTCGCATCTTCAGATTAACTACTTGATCCAACACCGTATGGTTTTATAGCCGAACATAATACAGAAATGGCTCTTGTTAAATCCACAGAAGAAGTAAGGGAGGTGTTGGACGGTGGAGGGAAGGCTGTTCTGATTTTGTTAGATCTATCAGCTGCCTTCGACACGGTCCATCACATGGTTTTGATGGACCGTTTGTCGGAGGTAGGAGTACAGTGTGTGGCATGGAAATTGCTGTACTCTTTTCTCTCAGATAGATCATAGACTGTCGACCTGGATAATAACAAGACGCATCATTTCCACCTTCCCTGTGGGGTCCCCTAGGGGTCCTCATTAAGCCCTACGCTTTTCAATATTTATGTGATCTCATTGGCTGGCCATATAAAATATTATGGCTTTCATCTTACCTCGTACACCGATGACACTCAAATAGTGTTATCATTCAGTGACGGCGCGGAAAAAATAACGGAATTGCGCTTTCGTGATTGTATGAAAGACATAGCAGGGTGGATGGCTTCTAAATGTTTGAAATTGAATCCTACCAAAACTGATATCATTATTTTTGGAAACAACCCTCACATTTGGACACCTGACTGGTGGCCAGCGGAATTGGGGAATTGCCCTTTGCCTACACGGAAAGCCAATAATCTAGGAGTAACAGTAGACAATAGATTGACATATAGCGATCATATCAGTGCGATGGTTTCCGCCCTTTTCCTGATATGAAGAATTTTAAGGAAAATTAAAACTTATCTTTCAGACGGTAACTTCAGGACAGTGGTCACGTTACTCGTTATGTCAAGATTGGACTACTGCAACGGCCTCTATTTGAATGCCCAAAAACAAATCCTCAATAGGCTTCAGATAGCGCAAAATGCAGCAGCCAGGCTGCTGTCAGGTACCCCCAAATTTGTTTCAGTAAGAAATGAGCTAACCAGACTACACTGGATTCCGGTGAAGCAAAGGGTTCGCTTTAAGGCCTTATGTACGGCCTTTAAGGATCTTAACGGCTGAGACCCTGACCACTTGAAGAACAAATGCAAGTGGTGTGTTCCAGCCAGGACCCTTCGTTCAACAGGAACAAAAAAGGTCCTAATACCCACTGTTAAAAAGACCTCCTGGGGAGGCAGGCGTTTTGTTGCAGGTACATCTAAGGCTTGGAATGATCTGCCATTCTATCTGAGGAATGCTTCGGGCCACCTCCTTTTCAGGAAGGTGTTGAAGACATGGTTGTTTACTCAATGATCCTCTCCCTACCACAGCCAGGAAATATATAGCGCCAGAACACCACAGGGTAACCGCTGCGCTCAATAAATTCAATTAAAATAACCTAACAGAGCTAGCTTCAGTTCAGCATAACTGAATTGTTTTTTTAAAAGCACTATAACGCATACAACGCTGGCTGTTTCGTGCAGTTTGTATACATTACTATTTGCAACATAGATGAAACATTAGCAATGCCAGTAAATTTCACATAGGCAAGACCTACTGGCTTTGCCATTGCTTATTCTAAAATGATGTGGGATTTTTTGTGTGTTGTATTTTACACATTGCCGCTAAGTAAAGCCTGACTGGTCTGTGCCAAGCTACCAGGCAGTTGAGCACAAGTTAATTTGGTAATTGCTTGTGACTCACCCTGACAAGGATTGTGGTTGCGGTTTTGCCTCGTACCCCCCATCGAGTAACCCACTTTCTTAAGCTTGACTCTTTCAATACTTCTAAATGCTTTACACTTGGTCCTTTGATTAAGCCTGACTGCTCTGTGCCACGACTACCCAGGACTAAGATTGAATATAACATCCATAATTTGAGTTATCTATGAAGCCAGCGCATGTAATTTTTAGCTTTTTTTTCGGAAGAAATATGGAGTACAAGAGCTAATGTATTTTATATTCCTTTTATTCTGCTCATTCAAGTTTATATGCTAAACCTAGGGTAAATTTTTTGTTTGTATACATATGTATGTATATATAATATATTATATTATATTATATATATATATATATATAGATAGATAGATAGATATCTTATAAACATGATAAAATATTTTTTGCACATTTCTATTTAGGTTTACAGCTCGACCACTGGTAGAAACTATCTTTGAAAGAGGAATGGCTACATGTTTTGCATATGGACAGACTGGCAGTGGGAAAACGCATGTACGTATTGTAATTGCTAACTATCGTTCATAACGGATTTTGCTTAAGGCTGACGGTCATTTTCTCTTTAGTTGCCAATTTAGTAATTTGCCAGTCCTCTTAAGTATTGCCATACATTGATCACTTGTCATTTGAGGTTGTAAACTGCATATATATGGTATTGGTTTGTTATTGTATTGTGTAAACAGGAAGAAGTATGTTGTTGAAGTTCATGGTGTGTGTTTCTCAGTTTGCCATTTTCCCTACAGACTTTGCATCCACTTTCGCTTTCATATGCTTTTTGTGTACTTTTACAGCCCAAACATTGTAGAGCATTGAAAAGCTGACTAAGGATTTTGTCTTGTTTAGCTGTCTTGAAACACCTCAATCCAATTTCCGATCAGATGTCTCTTGTTCACTTCTGTCCTCGTCAAGGTCTCATGTAGTTTATTTAAAGAAAAATTGATTTTATAAGTTTTTAGGCTATTATCGATTTAACTATTCCATAGTTACTTAAATGCCCCATCTAATGCTCACTTGATGCCTATGAAATTTTATTTCAAAAGTACTTAAATTTTAACTTTCTTTCTGTACCAATACATAATTACACATATTAAAGTAGTAAGAAATTGTGAATATCTATTTGAAAGTAAGCATTTGTGACAACATAATGAAATGAGGTACTTTACAGGCAATGGCCTCTAATATGTGATTTCTGTTGCTTTAAACTGCCTGGAAATTACATAAGTAATGCTGCCTGAGTCAAAAACTATAATTAAAGGGGTCCCTTCCCATATACTACACAATGAAATATTTCCTAACGATCGTGTAATGGAAAGTTTCAATTCTATTAAGGACACGGAGGCGAGGATTATGATCAAAACTTATTTCCTTTATTATTCTAGCAGAGTTCAACTTTAAACTAACTTTCCCATCAAAAACCAGGAAAGGACTACAAAAGCAAAGTTCAGCAAATCACAATAAAGGTCAGGTGAATAACGACCACTGCGTCCTGGCCATCCCCTCTTTCTTGAGTGTGACCTACAATGCTCCATTACCGCAATTTACTCTCCTTTAGACGACTCAGAACCTGGAGAAAATCAATAAACGGTCATTGATATATCCTGGGTACTACAAACCTCCTTATATGCAATTTGTATGGAGAACAAATCCTAAAACCACTCGTCCTAAATGAAAGTACTTAAACCTTAAGAGCACTATGACAGTAGACCATTAGCTCGGAACAAATAAGCCAGCAGGTGGGATGTTTGTAGAAACCTGCGTGGTAATAATCCTTGCCTCCATGTTCGTAATAGAATTGAGACATTCCATTATGATTGTTAGGAAATTTCCGGACCGGAGGCGAGGATTATGCTCGTTCAAAGCTGGTCAACCACCAGAGATAGAGCACAAGAAAAGTACGGAGTTCCTCAGTGGCATGTTGGCCACCTGGTGAGTATTCAGAGTGGTGGGGAGGTGGGGAATACCTCCTTTCGGAACTAGGACCCTCACACACCCAGCAAGCTAGTTGTCATACTTCATCATATGGGTCTGCTCCTCGTCGACCTGGCCCTGCAATGCTCGACGGGCGCCTATAAAGGGGCTCTGTGACGGAGATCTTTTGTCCCTTGACGTATGAGTGCTGTGGGTGTGAGTGGCCTAAAGAAATGTAGATGTGTTATGTGGATTAAAAAAGGTAAGGTAATCCTCTGATTATTTTTATTCTGAAGAGGTCTCAACCTGACTAAAAGAAAAATGGGGGGGGCGGAGGGGGGGCAACTATTTTGTTTTAATATGACAAAAATTACGCTCTACCCCCAAAAGGTCAACCTGTTTCTCGCCTCAATATGCCAGTGTTAGATCAATTCGCGATTCCCCAGGAGCAGGTGAATAAAAAAACTATGTACAGTGCGTGGTGTGGTAATGCTACATACCACTTGTTATCCCCGTGGGTAATTGCCCCAGAGACAAGCAGCAAACCTAGAGTACAAAGAAAAGCATTAAAACCAAGTCAAGCTCACAGAAAAAAATACTCCTAATTTTTACAGTGAATGTCTCGCCATACACCTATTTTACCCCTCTATGCTGATGACGGCTCCCGGCCGTCATGACCGCACCCGCCATCGTAATGAGGCGCAGAATTGCGGCCGCGGTCAAGGGGTTAAACTCTATACTGTATATTCGTATGTTTGTGTAAGCATTGGACCCCTCCTGAGGCGACTAGCCGGGAGGTAGACTGCCTTCTGAATTGCACTTTAATGTTTATGTTTAACTGCTGATTGCGAGCATTTTAAACGGCGACTTATTAAATATTTCATTTATTTACCGCACTTGCCAGAATCTTGACATCAATAGATCTAGACCCTGCACATAGACGTTAACAGCCGATTTGCGGGCTGAATACCGATTTATTTGGCATTTAAATCGGAAACGGCAGACATCTTAGGTGGGAGGCGTGAGCTTCAACAGCGCTCTAGCCATCCCTACTTAAGGAAACGGTAATACTTTGCACTCTCCCGCAATCTATAAGATCCTGCCCAACCCTCATCTCTTTCAGGAAGAAACTGAAAACTTGGTTATTTAGTCTCTAATAATTCAACAGAGTAGCACAGGAGAGCAAACATATGTACAGCGCCGAGACGCCTGCGGGCATTTGTTCGCGCTTAACAAGTGTTAAAAATAAATAAATAAATAAATAAATAGCAGATGCGAATTGTGGACGCGCCTGCATCAGCGCCGGAGTGACGCCTGAGTCAGCCCGTCTGCGCCCGTCCGCGCCTCGGACGCGCCCGACTGCCACGGCTCATACTCCTCTGTCTCCTTCACTGGTATGTTTCAGCAGCTCTATAAACACTGCTACGATTATCACTCCCTCTATACAATACAGCTCGGAACAACTATTAGCTCTAAAATCACAGAGACAGCCGTGTTGCTGTCTTTTCGAGTTGGATAGAAAGAATAATATCTGCCATAATTGCTCTTTTGCAACAAACTCTGTTGGGACAAAACAAATAGAGAATCGAACCAATACGATATGCTCTAATTCTGATTCTAAGTTATTTACTTTTTTCAGCTTAAATTGTCGCTCCCTACCCAAACATAAAACAGAAATTTTCAATTTATTAATAGATGAAGCTCCTGACGCTTTGTTTATTACTGAAACATGGCTTCATGCAAGCTCTGGACCTGATGTTGCAATGGCCCTCCCTGACTCATATACGATTATACGCCTCCATAGGATAAACAAAGTAGGAGGAGGCATCGCTGTGATTTTTAAAAAAAAAGAAAATTTCTTGTGAGTTTAAAAAATTTCCCTGCCCTGGGTGCGAAGGCGCCATTTTTAAAATTATACTTTCCCCAAATTTTACTTTTTCTGGTGCACTTATCTATCGTCCGCCTGGAGCAGCATCAAATTGGCTAACTAATATATCAGAACTTCTAGGCCCTCTTGCTATGAATGCTGCCAATTTCACAGTCATAGGCGATCTGAACTTACATTTGGACAATGACCACTGTATAAAGGCCACAGAACTCATTGCCGATCTTGCGTCCCTTAATCTAAGTTTGAAGAACTCTGGCCCCACACATACAGCAGGTCACCTATTAGACCCACTTTTTTCCAACATTGATCATTTGGACACCTTTCCCGCCTTGCCTATTCCCTGGTCAGATCATTTTCCTATTAAATTTTCATTTCAAGTACAACTCTTAAATAAAGACACTTCGTTGGTCTCAACCTCTACTGTTAGGAAATGGAAAAAACTAGATATCAACATTCTGAATACCTTATTAGAAGACATGACACTGTGCACTAATATGAGTGTGCAAAATCTCTTGGCATCTGTTCAGACATGGCTTTTGACAGCCATCGACTCGTGCCTGCCCAAAACAAAGTTAAGGGGTAAAAATCAGCGTCTACCTGCCCCCTGGTTCAAAGACTCTTTAAAGCTAGAAAAGACTAAATGCAAAAATGCTGAGCGTCAGTGGAGAAAGTCTTATTCCATGGAAGCTAAAAAAGAATATAAAATCCAATTAACACACTACCAAAAGATGTGTAGTAAAGCCAAAGCCGAATTTGTATGCATTAAAATCACTGCAGCCTTAAATCAATCCAAGAGTCCCTTCAAAACCATTAAAGAGCTGGCCGGCTCGAATACCTCACAAACTCCACCTGACCTTAATAAAACACAATGTGATCAACTAGCAACCTTTTTTGTAAATAAAGTAGACAAAATTTACCAGAGCATCGAACATGACCAGAATAAACAAAACGAAGTTCTCATTGATACTCTAAATTCCCTTCCTAATAGACCAAGTATTCAAGTTGACACTCTAGATGCCAATGTTTGTGATACTCATACCTTCTTACTAAACAATTGGCCCATGCTTAATATTGAAACTGTCATTGACCTAATAAATACGATTAAATCTGGTTCACCAAGAGGCCCTTTACCATGTTCTATTTTAAAATTACTCAGTAGAAATGCCATGTCCATTATCACTGATCTCTTAAACCTATCCTTGCAGGAAGAACATGTGCCACAGGACTGGAAACACGCAATGATTCACCCATTACTAAAAAAAGCTGATGCAGATCCAAAGGTGCCTTCTAATTTCCGGCCAATTTCTCTTCTCCCTATTTTTGCAAAAATTCTGGAGAAACATGTCCATCGTTGTCTCACAGATTTCATAACCACACATGACCTGCTGCCTCCCCATCAGTCAGGCTTCCGGGCTGGTTTCTCAACTGAGACCACCCTGTTAGGTGTGACAGAGAATATCTGTGCCATGATTGATAAAGGTGAAACGGTGGCACTCGTGCTTCTTGACCTCAGTACCGCATTTGACACTGTGTCACATGCGGTACTAATAAGGACTCTCCACTCGTTTGGCATCTGTGGCGCTGCCTTAAATTGGATTAAATCTCTACTTGAGAATAGAACGTTCCAAGTTTTTACCCAATCTGCTTGCTCTGAAACCCTTACTTTTAAATATGGAGTTCCGCAAGGCTCAATTTTAAGTCCGTTACTTTTTAATTTGTATATGAGTCCGCTTGCAAAAATAGTTGAGGAGACCGGCTTGATTATGTTTTCCTACGCTGATGATTCTCAGCTTCTTTTTTCCCTTTCATCATCTGGAAGTAAAACCCCTCCACATTAAATCTAGGACTAGGTAAAATCGCAGGGTGGATGCAAAAAAACTTCCTGAAATTAAACGGTGAAAAAAACGAACTAATTGTTTTGGGGAAAAATAAAAGAACTCTGGGGACCCCAACACTGGCCATCTGTAATGGGTACTCCTCCAATTCCTACTACACAGGCCTGTAATCTAGGCTTTATTGTCAATGACACACTGAGTATGCACCAGCAAGCAGTTAAAACATCGGCCACTTGTTTTGCCATCTTAAAGTGGCTAAAGAAAATTTGTTGGATGCTACCAGAACACACAAAAAAAATGGTCATCAATGCATTAATAACATCAAGGTTAGATTACTCTAATGCGTTATATTTGGGGGCTAATAAAGCCACAGTCCGCAGATTGCAAACTGTGCAGAACGCAGCTGCGAGACTGTTAGGAAAAATTCCTATCTATTCATCCACCACCAAATTTATACGTGAGCTGCACTGGCTAAAAATAGAGAACAGAATTAAATTTAAGTCCCTATGCTTCATGCATAAGATCTCTACAAATAAAGCCCCTAAGTATCTACAAAATCTGGTACATTGCTACCATCCATCTAGGACTCTGAGATCTGCAACAGCCAATAAGTTTGTTGTTCCTAAAATAAAACTCTCGCGTATGGGCGGCAAATCTTTCGCCTACCTTGGACCCTCACTGTGGAATGCTATGCCACAAGCTTTGCGCTCTGAGGTGAACTACATGAAATTCAGAAAGGCATTAAAAACCTGGCTATTCAACATCTAAGTCAGTCGTCCGATCAGCTACTACTGAATCACAGCGCCGGGAAACCCTTTGTTGGGTAGCTGTTTGCGCTATACAAACTAAAAAATAAAAATAAATAAATAAATAAAAATGCACAGGGCTTTCATGTAGCCAATCGAGCTCTGTGCGTGCCTTCACTTATACATAGAACCCCCGGGTAACCATATCAGAACCAGACATAGTTCAGAACATCATGGTGAAGGTGTGTCAGCTCACCTATTATGTTTATCCAGTATTGGGGTATCTTTCATAGATTCACATGCCTGAATCATTCTCCGTTGCCGAGGCGGGAGTCCCACGGTCAAAATATTTATACAAAAGCAGTGCCTTAGTAAGAACTGTAGTAGGCTAAAAAGAAAAGAGGCCCAGAAGGCCCAATACGTAGTAGCCTATCTACCTCATTATATGAAAATAACAAAAAAATTGTTCCAACCAATCAGCTGCCAGGACCCTCTAGAACCTTCTCAGCAGAGGCAGTTCTCCTCAGATTTTTGCTGCACGTTGTGTGGAAGGTAGTCTCCCCGAGTGCCCACTTACTTTCTTCATCCTTTACCCTTCAAGATGTCTGATAAGAAAGCTTTCTTTAGAGCCAGCAGGACCTGTGATAAGAAGAGGATCCATGTAGATGGTCAGCACAAGGACCTCATCTACTGTCTACATCCTAACCATGTAGTTAAGGATTGTAGAATATGCCGAACCTTCCCTGCTAAAACCATCGGAGACAGGGAAGCAAGGTTGCTTTTATGGCTGAAATCCTCGTCGGCTGAGGAGGATGACGGGGCTACAACATCTAGCAAGAGGGCTAGATCCCACAATAGCTCCTCTTCTGAAGGAAGAAAGCACCACAATGCTTCTCATGAAGCTTCTGACCAGTCAAGGAGGTCTCCCATTCCTCCCTCTGGATCAGCTTTTTCTCCATCCTCTGAGATTTCCAAAAGGCCTTCAACCTCCAGAACCCTGAGAAAAAGCCCAGATCATAACCCTTTCTCTAGTGTCTTCTCATAAGGTATCTGTGACCTATGCTGCTCCTCTTTCTACAACTACGGTCTCTACCATGGCTATTTCATCACCTATTGTGTCTTCTAAAATATCTACTTAAAAGAAATCTAGTGTGGCGAAGGACTCGTTGACAAAGAGTTCCTCCTCTAAACCTCCGTTGACGACAGCATCGACGACGAGTTCGCCAACGACAGTTCCCTTGACGACAAAGACAACGTCGACGAAGGTCCTGTCGGCGGCGACTACACCGTCGATGAAGAGCCCGTCGACGACCCCATCGACGGCGACACCGTCGACTAAGATTACCCCGTCAACGACTAAGAGCCCGTCAATGCTGAAAAGCCAGTCGACGAAGAATTGGTCAACCGCGATTCCTCCAGTGTCACAGGCTGCGCCTATTTCCTTTACTCACTTCCAGCTAAAAACCTACCGCAAGGTAAGACTACAGCAATATCTCTGTTACTGCCATCGCATATTTTGGAAACGTATGTGGAAACGTATGTGGAAGATGATGAGTCTGATCAGGAGGGTCCTTCCGGCATAGCTCGCCATCCCTTAGAACTACAAATAAAATGCCAAGATGATAAAGACGAAGATTTCCAAGAACATTTTTACCAGGAAGATCTCTCTGCCCCTTATCAGAGACATCCCAGAAGGGTTTAGCATCAAGGAGAGACCAGTCTTCTTCCTCCTTCTTTGATACAGGACCTACAAGCCATGTTGGCTGATTATCGACAAAGGTGTCCTTCAGAAACAGCTGTTTTGCCTCCCGCACCAGTTGAATTACCAGCATCGCTACCTCAGGTGAAAGTTCCTACTTCTCCAAGGCAGCCCAATGGGTCAGCACCGCAAGGGCACCATGGTACTTCATCCTCGGACGAGGAAGGTTTCGAAGAGGGTGAATTACCCGACAACACTGGTGATGGGGATCTTTGGGATGATTACATCATCCCCATGCCCTCTTAACCTATTCCTCAGCCATCAGATTCTCCTCCTGAGGATATCGGTGGCTTCCACGACCTCATGCAACGAGCTGCGAATAGATTCCAATTACTAGTCACTGTTGAGCACTCTTGGTATTGGTATTGGTATTGGTATTTGTAGAGCGCGACTGTCGCTCCGGAAGGAGCATCCTGGCGCTAACTGGAAAGTGTGCATGAGGTAGAATTCAGGCAGGACTAGATGGCGTCCAGCACATACTCGTTTGATAGGCTGAAGATCCATGTTTTTAGTTGTTTCCTGAAGTGGATTTCCTTGGTCAGGGACCTCAGGTGCTGGGGCATGGAGTTCCATGCTCTGGAGGATAGGTGGGTGAGTGTTTTACCCCCTTTAGTTTTTAAGTTGAAATTGGCTAGTTTTAGTAGGTTGTTGTTGGAGGATCTCAGAGTCCTCTGGGGGTTGTAGTGGGGGTAGCGTCTAATTAGGTATTTGGGGCCAGTGTGGTTAAATGCCCGGAATGCAACAATTAGGATCTTGAAAAGGATCCTTTTGTGCAAGGGCAACCAGTGGAGGGTTCTCAGAGCAGTAGAGGCTGAAGACCTCCTGGGGAGTTTGAGCACCAGCCTGGCAGCCGAATGCTGAACGCTCTGCAGTTTTTTGAGTGTGACTTTTTTCACGCCTGCCATTACACCGTTGCAGTAATCCAGGCACGAAAGGATTAGCGCCACAGCTACCGCCTTTCTAGCTTCCGTTGGTAGGAAGTCAAAACATTTTTTGAGGGATTTAATGATTCCGAAGCAGCTTCCTGCCACCTTCCTGACGTGTTGGTCGAAGGATAGGTCAGTATCGAAGGTGACTCCGAGGTTTCTTGCTGTTGTGACAGTCTGGGGGGGGGGGCAGTGGAATCCTCTGGCCACCAAAGATGAGGACAGAAGTTGACATTTTTCCCCATGGGGAGGATTTCTGTCTTACTTGTGTTGCACTTGAGGTGGTTTGTTTCCATCCACAGAAAGACGTCTTTCAGGCAGTTCTCCTCTAGCGGGACTATGAGTTGGGGGTCGTCGGCATACGATGTAACAGTGATTCCGAATGATTCGATCAGGGAGATAAGGGGAATAAGGTAGGCGTTAAAAAGCAAGGGGCTTAGGATGGAGCCTTGTGGGACTCCCGATCGAATCTTTTTTCCTGCAGAACTGAAAGGTCCTAGTGTGATGGATTGGGATCGTTCTGTTAGGAAAGATGTTATCCAGTCCAATGCCAGGTCGGAGATGCCGATGTCCCTAAGTCTGTCCAGCAGCATAAGGTGGGAGATGGTGTCGAACGCTGCTGTGAGGTCCAACAAGATCAATACGGCGTTCTTTCTTTGGTCCTGTAATAGTTTTATGGAGTCAGTCAATTCGATCAAGGCTGTTTCTGTCGAGTGCTGGGGGCGGAAGCCTGATTGTTGGGGGTGGAGGATATTGTTCGTTTCTAGATGGTTTTTGAGTTCCCTGTAGACTATTTGTTCCGTCATTTTCCCCAAGACTGGGAGAAGTGAGATTGGGCGGAGATTGGTCAGGTCAGAAGGGGATTTGTTCGGTTTTTTCATTAAGGGCTTAACAATGCCTTGTTTCCATGCACTGGGGACGATGCCAGAGCTGAGGGAGGTATTTACTATTTTGTTTATGATGGGATTAACTGTATCAATCAATTGGTGAAGGATTCTGGGAGGGCAGGAGTCGGAGGGGGCTCCTGACTTGCATGCTAGAATGACTTCCCTGGTTTGGGCTAGGGTGACCTGTGAGAACGTCTTTAGGTATCCAGTTATTTTTCCTTCTTGTTCCGGAGGGGAGGGGGACTGGAGGTTTTGGTAAGGGGGAAAGTCTTTCTGAATGAGGTTGATTTTCTCTTCAAAGAAGTCTGCTATTTGATCGCAGAGATCTTGAGAGGGAGGTATTTCGAATTGTAAGGCTTTTGGATGAGTGAAAGATTTCACTATTGCAAACAGGGTTTTTTGTTTTTGCTTAGCCTCATTAATGGCTTTGGTGTAGAACTCTTTTTTGGCGCTTTTTATGATGGAGTGATAGCTTTTCCTTAGTTGGACATAGGAGTTTCTGTCTGTCTGACTGCTTCTTGCATGATTTTAAAGAGGATTATAGAAAAATTATAAGAGCGATTCCAATTATAGACTACATTTGGAATGAAGGTCTTAAAATCATGAAAACGCCTGCCACCATACCTGCGGTTCTTACGCGGATTGAGAAGAAATACCGAGCTCCTCCGGATACTCCATCTTGCCTTATAGGTCATCCACGTCCGGATTCAGTCATATCTCAAGCTGCTCAGCAGAGATCAAAGAATCAAGCCACACCAATTTCAACTCCGCCTGATAAAGATGGTAGAAGATTGGATCTGATAGGAAAGAAGTTTTCCACTAATCAGGAAACTGGGAGGGAGCACACTCCTAACCTCTCATCAGTTCAACAAGTACCTACTTGCACCCACTGGGGTGAACCACTCAAGAACTCCATGTACCAGAGTCCCGAGGGGTGATCCGGAGGGGGGGCTAGCGGTGTGCGGACCATTGCGATTGTTTCTACAAATTGGCTCCCTTGAGCTTTGAGCTGACGAGCTCCTGGACGACGCACCTGCGTGCCGGTTCGGGCATCGAGGCCTTTGACGGTTGCTTGGCGGCCTTCTCTTCCACCCCTAACTATTTTCTCTACTGATGAGGGAAGTTATCCCGAAACACAAGCCATGTCTCGGGCGATATCCAAAAACCCGGGACATGTATCGGGTCTAGAGATCATCAGTTCAACAAGTACCTACTTGCACCCACTGGGGTGAACCACTCAAGAACTCCATGTACCAGAGTCCCGAGGGGCGATCTGGAGGAGGGACTAGCGGTGTGCGGTCCATTGCGAATGTTTCTAAAAGTTTTCCAATAATGCTGCATCCTCCATTAAGGCAGCAAATTCACTGGCAATTCTCTGTTGGTGCGACCGCCAGATGTGGTCTGATTTGGCAGAATTTATAGACCTTATCCCGGAAGATCGCCGACAAGAGGCAAGAAAAATTGGGTTGGAAGGTGAACGAGCCGCATCCGAAATTATTGACTGCGCTCTAGACATCGCTAATACCAACTTCAGACAGCTTGCAGGGGCTGCGGTAATTAGAGGCCAAGTATGGCTTAAAGCAACATCTTTACAAACCAAAATCCTGGATATGGCCTATGACAGCGATTCATTATTTGGAAAGCACGTAGATGAATCCTTGTTGGCTATCAAGACTGATACAGATACTGCAAAAATCAGTGGCTGCTCTCCAGTACAAACGGGTATCTTTCCGAGGAGCCAGAGGTCGTGGCTTTACATCCAGGGGAGGTTATCACAATTAGCGCAATGCAAACAGCCTTACTCTCAAACGTCATACAGACAATCTGCCTCTGGTAGTTTAATTCGTCAGGGCGGATGAAGGCGGTCAAACAACTAAGGTCGCGATTTCAACATGAAACAATGAGTCCAGCAGGACGCCAGTCATTCCTCCCTCCCTCCCTCCCTGTGGGCGCAAAGATCTCAGCCTTTTTTTACCAGTGGCAACAGATCACGTCAGATCAGTGGGTCCCCGACCTAGTACACAAGGGTCACACATTAAAATTCACAAAAGCAACCACCTACAACCCCGCCCAAGGGTCCCCCTCCCCATTACTTACTTTTCAGAGAAGCCTTAAACATGCTCCGCAAGAATGCGATAGAAAAAGTTCCTTTGTCGCATAAAGAAAGAGGGTTCTACTCTCGATTCTTCCTCATAAAGAAAAAAATCAGGGGAGTGGCTCCTGATTCTCGATCTCCGCAACCTCAACAAGTTTCTGAAGAAACAGAGTTCCCGAATGGTGACGCTTGCCAAAGTATTAAGTTGTCTCCACGAAGGAGATGTTATGGCTTCTCTGGACTTGGAAGACGCATACTTCCATATCCCTATACATCCCAAACACCTACGATTCACAGTGGCTGGCGTCCACTTTCAGTTCAAGGTACTCCCGTTCGGACTGAAATCCGCACCAAGGATCTTCACGAAATGCCTAGCACCGGTTTCCGCAGCTCTGAGATCTCAAGGAATACAAGTGTTTCCTTACCTCGACGACTGGTTGCTCAAGGGTCCTTCGGACAGAATAACGGAAGAGGCTATTTCAACATACCTACATCTCTTTTCAAGCTTGAGACTCACTCTCAACGAAAGTAAATCACAATTACAGCCTCTCCAAGTGATACCTTTTCTGGGAGCAAGACTGGATACCATACATTGCAAAGCATTCTTATTAGAAGATCGCCAACTAAGACTGCAAAGCCTAGAAAGGTCGATCTCAAAAAGAAAGTCAGTTTCTGTTCGGACATTCGCTTCTCTTCTGGGGATGTGCTCATCTGCAATAAGCCTGGTTCCGTTGGCACGACTCTGAATGAGACCTCTGCAAGAAGAATTGCACCTGCAATGGCGGCAAGCTGTAGGATTATTCGACTTCATCAAGGTGACATAGTGCATGATTTGCGCGCTCCATTGGTGGTCTCAAAAGACAAACCGGTCTCAGGGCCTCACTTTCTTGACAACTTCCCCAGAATTCGTTTTAACAACGGACGCATCCAAGGAGGGCTAAGGAGGCCATCTTCAGGACTTGCAGATTCAGGGAAGATGGTCCCACAAATACCAACAAAAACGCATCAACAGTTTGGAGCTGTGGGACATTTTTCTCTCTCTGCAGGCATTCCTCATGAGGATTGGTGGCTCCTCAGTGCTGGTCTGTTCCAACAATACGACCAGCATGTATTAGATCCACAAACAGGGGGGAACGAGGTCACTATCTCTATTGCAAGAGGCTCAGGAGCTGTGGGAACGGGTTACAGCATACAGTATAACCCTAAGAGCGGAACATGTCAAGGGGCTTCAGAACACTTTGGCCGACACCCTCAGCAGATCTCTATCGGGATGTCATGAGTGGGAGCTGGAGCAGAGGCAAGTGTAAATGATCTTTCACATTTAGGGCAGGCCAACGCTAGATTTGTTTGCGACCAGAGAGAACAGCAAATGCCTATATTACGCCAGCAGATTCCCTCAACGGGGATCAAGAGGGAATACCCTGTCCATGAGATGGTCAGGGATTTATGCATACGCTTTTGCCCCAATTCAATTGTTACTGAAAGTGCTTCAAAAGGTGAAGAGAGAGCGTTGCCGTCTCATCCTGATCGCACCCCGCTGGCCAAGGCATTATTGGTTTTAGGAACTACTTCTGTTATCACAGGAACATCTGTTCGTCTAGTTCCAACACTCACGATGTTGACAAGGGAAAAGGGTCAAATACTACACCCAAATCCACAGTCGCTGCACTTACACGCATGGCTCCTGACTTCTTAAAATTTAAAGATCTGAAAAGGTCTCCGGATTGTTGTGAAATTCTATCCAAATCTCGTGCCCAGAGTATAGACAGGACTTATCGCTTAAAGTGGAAACTATTTTGTCATTTGTGTAAGGCAAATGATATTCATCCAATCCAAGCTCCAGCGGAGGATATCCTTCCCTATTTGCTATCTCTGGCCAAAGCGGGGCTTGTGTTCTCCTCTACCAAGGTTCACCTCGCTGCAGTTTCCAGATTCCGGAAGAGCTCTAACAGACCTTCACTTTGCTCTTCATCACTTATCAAACAATTTTTTAAAGGACTTTTTCGAGTTCCCCCCCCCCCCCCCCCCCCCCCCCCCCCCCGATACGTTCGCCACCTCCAGGTTGGGAATTAAACACAGTTTTGTCTCAGCTTATGAGAACACCATTTGAACCAATTCACAAGGCTGAGCTCAAATTTTTAACCTGGAAACTGGCAATTTTATTAGCTCTTACTTCAACCCGAAGGGTTAGTGAAATTCAAGCCTTCTCCATTTCAGAACCCTTTTTGCATTTCACTAGAGATTACGTGATTCTACGGACAAATCCCAAATTCATCCCTAAAGTATCGTCTCAATTTCATCTAAATCAGCCTGTAAAGCTTAAAACCTTCTTTCCGGACCCAGTCACGCCGGCGGAAAGAGCTTTACACTCTCTCGACGTCAAGCGTAGTCTTAAATTTTATTTACAGAAAACTAAGGAAATCGGGCGATCCAATGAATTATTTGTTGCCTATGGTCCAGCGACACTGGGACATGCTGTAACAAAGGCAACTATAGCCAGATGGATTGCTTCTGTTATTCAATTTTGCCATGACAAAGCCAACAACCCTTTACAGAGAAAGGTCAAAGTGCATTCCACCAGGACTATGGTGGTTTCTACGGCACAATTTGCTGGTGTTACATTAGAAAACATCTGTTGTGCTGCGACATGGAAGAATTTCCACACGTTCACGAGACACTACTGCCTACAATCTGTGTTGCAGGACAATGCAGCTGTGGGACAAGCTGTTCTTCGACATCTTCTTCATTAAGGTTAGAATTATATTGTCTTTGACGCATATATATATATATATATATATATATATATATATATATATATATATATATATATATATATATATATATATTGTGTGTGTGTATTATGTTAATTGATGTCTATTATTGCAAAAGTATGGTTAATTTACATACAGTATTCATTTTAATGAGTTTTGAGTTTTGTATACCATATTATTATTCTAACCTTCCCTGATGTGTTTGGGAGTATACACACTCTGTCTCCCACCGTCCGTAAACGACACTATTTGACTTACTGCTTGCTATTCTGATTTAGGCATGTGAATCTATGAAAGATACCCCAATACTGGATAAGAAAACAAGTTACTTACCTGTAACTACAGTTATCCAGTATTGGTATCTTTCATAGATTCACATGCACCCACCCTCCTCCCCAGCAATACACTTCTTTATTTGGATCCCTACTTCCCACTTGTGATAAGAAAATCTGAGGAGAACTGCCTCTGCTGGGAAGGTTCTAGGGGGTGCTGGCAGCTGATTGGTTGGAACTATTTGTTAGTTCATTTCATATAATGAGATAGATAGGCTACTAAGTTTTGGGCCATCTGGGCATTTTTTCTTTTTAGCCTACTACGGTTCTTACTAAGGCACTGCTTTTGTATATATATTTGTACTGTGGGACTCCCGCCTCGGCGACGGGGAATGATTCAGGCATGTGATTCTATGAAAGATACCAATACTGGATAACTGTAGTTACAGGTAAGTAACTTGTTTTCTTTCATGTGCTGCCTTATCAGCTTGCAGCAAAGTAACTGGACACCGCTGTATACTAACATCCCCCAGAGGGAGACACTAGCTGAAATTGAATGGACAGCATCAACTCCCATTTCTTTCATTATGCAATGTGCCACTATGGCCCTAACGGAAAACTTTTTCGAGTTTGACAACCTACTCTCCCACCAGTCTCAGGGTACTTCGATGAGGAGCTCCTAGTGTGGCGTGTCTGTACTTGGCATCATTTGAACAAGAGACCATCCGACGTGAGCAACCCCTTCGGAGCTAACCTGTGACTGTGGAAGAGAAACATAGATGACATACTCCTCTTTTGGAAGGGCGATATGCAGTCATGCATTGACTTTTGTGAGTGGATCAACACAAAGAACCAGTATTTGAAATTCACCCACACTATATCACCCAGTGAAATTGCCTTCCTATATCTTACAATCAGACTGCAAGAGAGTCAACTTACGACATCATTGTATAAAAAGCCAACTGACAGAAACTGCAAGGGACAAAAGATCTCAGTCAAAGAGCCCCTTTATGGGTGCCCGTCAAGCATTGCAGTGCCATATCTAGTGTGATGGGTGTGTGAGGGTCCTCGTTTCGAAAGGAGGTATTCCCCAACTTCTATTTACCTAGAGTACACACCAGGTGGCCAACTTGCCACTAAGGAACTCCGTACTTTTCTTGTTCTCTAGCTTTACTTAGGGAAAGTACGTTGGAGCTTTATCAAGCCCTTACTGTCCCCTTCTTTGTTGACTAACCACCAGAGATGCCATCTTAATCACGGTTTAAAGTAAAAACCATTTGAGCATCGGGTCTGAACCATCCGCCTCATTGAGAATATCATCTAGTTGAGTCCCAAGAGTAAAGGCTTTGGAGGCCATTGTCCATCTGACAGAGAGAGCTCTGAAATGTGACAAATCAATGCCCGCTTCCTGCATGACCCAATGGATCCATCGGGCAATGGTGGGAGAAGAGACTGCTTTAGAAGGTTTCTTCAGTGCTTATAAAATTTGTCGTTCCTCCGTCATACTCTCATAAGCCTATAAACATTTAACCGCACACTGCATTGGGGATGTATCGAAAGCCGGGTAAGACATCACTCTCGAATTGGATTGTGTATGTCGTGAAATGTTGAAGGTAACCTCTTGAGGATAAAAACTCCCCCAGTAATATCAAGTGCTCTCACATCAGAAACCCTGCGACAAGATATTAAACAGAGTAGCATAGTTAATTTTGCTGATAGTTCCTTTGGAGACAAAAATCATGATGCTGCCATGACTTAAAAAGATGGATTACTTTTTTAACATCTCCCAATTTGGAATAGCACAGTTCGCGGGGGAAGGACCAGACAAATTCCCCATATTAACTTGCACACCAAATGATGTGCTCCAACAGTCGCACCTAGGATTGGTATGTGGCGTGCCAAGATAGCTGAGCGATACAAGTTAATCGTGCATACCAGGCCCTGAGATCCCAAAGAGGCCAAGAAATGTATTGCCGGGACAACATTGCATCCTAAGGGATCCTCACCACAAGACACCAACAAACTCATATGGACCATGCTGATTTTAGCTCTTTGTGGTGCCTTCCGCCCAAGTGGTGGCCAACAGATTCACAGCTTCCGGAGAAGGCCTGGAACTCGCCAACATTCTACGTAATCCGCCATGCCAAGAGAGGCATTCTCTGTTGTAGAGTAAGAGGGTGACAATTGCCCAAAGGATCCCAAAGCAGATCCGTAGGGTAGTAGGATTGGAGAATCCCAAGAAAGTTCCAGAAGAACTGGAAACCATACTTGAAATCTCCAATAGGGCGTGTTTGGAAACATGGACGCCCTTTGACGGCGAAGTTGCTCCGATAGGCACATGATCATCGCGAAGGGGGGGGAACGCCTACCCCTGCTCTGCTGACCAGTGCTGAAGGAAGGCATCTGCCACTCACTGGGTCTGGCTTCCATCTGAAATATCGGGCCACCTGGTGGTCCACCCAGGATGCGAACAAGTCCTCCGAGACTTGGCCCCAGCGTTCCTCTAACTTCCTGAAGACTCTCGGGTCAAATTGCTACAACTCTAGTCTGCATATTCTCTTGAGCACAAATTTGCTGTCTTGTTGAAAGCTCACAGAAGAAATTCTGCTGTCACTGACACGTTGTGCGCCAGGCAGAAGGCCCAGAACTCCTTGGTCTGCCAGGAGTTTCGATTTGGAGCCCCGCAGGTGAGTGATATAGCAGACTTCTCACAGATTATCCATCTTGAGTAGGACCAAACAGGAAATGTTGTCTTTGGTCTAACACTGGACTGCGAAAGAGCCAGCTATTAGCTCCAGACATTTTGTGTGTAGTGACCGCTCTTTGGCAGACCACTTTCCACCTCCATATGAATCCCCACTGCAAGCACCCCATCCGGACTTGCTGGTGTCGGACTCCATGATTAGGTCTGGAACAAAAAGTGGCGCACCCTTTTCCAGGCCTCCATATGCACTAGCCACCACCTCATTTCATTCTTTACCTCCTCTTTCAACGGTACTGGAGGCCCGTGAGGATGTATGAGGCTTTGAGACTCTGCAGAACACTTCAATATAACAGGTCCGAAAGATTTGCTTGAAATGAGGAAGAGAGGAGGACTGCGACCCTCGCAATCTGTCGCAAGGAAGTTACCGGCCTGGACAGTCTTCCGCAGCGCCCGTCGGGATCTTGGAAATCCTCAGAGATGTGAGACTGAGGGTCCTTTCCTCGGAGGCCAGCAACACACATCTGAGAATTCCATCTCAGAATCATGTCAAGGAAATGACCATTCAAAACCAAATGATGGACTGATGTTTTTTGAATGTACATACACAGGACAAACAGAATTGCTGTAATAGGTTTCTGTCTCATATGTGGTTTCTTTGTGAATGTTTGCACAGAATGAGAGTTAGTATGCCTGAGAGGACTGAACGGTGAGAAAGGTTGAATGAGAGAATGTGTCTGATTTCACTTGTGTTCTTTTTCTGTGGGGGTTATTGAGGTTATCTTCAAATGTCATTGTAAAGATTTACTTGTTATGTGTTTTTTGATGAACAAATTAATTTTATTAAAAAAAGAAAAAAACATATACATTTATACTAAAAAATTAAAAAAAAGTTAGCGAAATAATGTATTTTGATAAATAAAACACAAACTAAATAAAAGTGACTTCTTTCTCTCTGTGTTTTTGTATCTGTGCTGTTTATCAAATATTGTCAGCAGAGCTATAGCCAATTCTCAAATTAAATAGGTTTGACAAGAGGATTTCTATTTTGAATTTTGTATTTACCTTTCTTCGGACTTGACCACAAAATTCCAAAAAAGCGGTGTGCTTGGAGGTGGTCAGCCGCAACATCTTCTCGTTGATGTCGAACCCAAAGCTCTCCAACAGATAAATTGTTGTCTGCGTTTTTTGCGACAAGGTAGTCGGACAATGGTCCATCAAAAGGAGATTGTCCAGAAAAATAGTCAAGAAATAACCTTGAGTCCTGAAAAGGGGGGGTGCGGGGGGGAGGAATCATCCTCTGCTAATGGTACTGTGAGGGAGAAAGACATTTCCAGAGGGGCACCAAGGGAGTCCTTTTCAAGGAGACCAGTGCGTCCCAGGCGTGTCAGACTTGCTGAGATCCATAGAAGGGTCCCCTTTGCGCTTGCAGGAGTGTAGCTCGGCTGGTTGCTCTGTTAGGGGGGCTGAGGACTTAAACTGCATTCGCAAGAGATCTAGAGGGCTGGCGTAAGAATGTGCCAGTTGCATCAAGCGCTTCGCAGGGGGCCCGGCCACTACTGCCTGGTGTATAGAAGCATCTACCGCTTCACAGAATGCATCATCCAAGGGAAGAACTGAAATGGACTCTTCCCCTGTTACTATCTATCCCCAGTGGATTCTATTTTGTTTATTTACATTACCTTATAAGAATGGACTTAGACACTGTAGGGGTTCAGAGCTCATGCCACTGTACCCTCACCCGAGGCTTGTGCACCCTGCTAGACGGGTGGCTTAACTAGGCCTCAGGCGGTAGGTTGTGGACATGACACACAGAGATGTGTGCAATGTCCACTGTTCACTTTTCTCTGCATCAAAATACGCAGCCTGCAATGGCAGTGTGTGGGTGTTAGGGTACAGGGCTTCTAAGGGTAGCACAATAGGTGGTGCAGCCCTTGGAGGCCTTCCCTGGTCACAGTGCCCTTGGTACCCATGGTACCTTTTACATTTGGCTTACCTGTGGCCAGGGATGTGCCAATTGTGGGTACAAAGGTACAGCCTTTGGAAAGAACACAGGCCCCGGGAACCTGATTGGCAGGGACCCAGGGCACACAAAGTCAGGGTGCATCAGATAACAAGCAAAAAGTGGGGGGTGACCATGCAAAAGGGTCATTTTCCTACATCTGGTTACTGTGACTCTGTGCTGGTACAGTTCTGAAGAGAAACCATATTAGTTTTTAGTTTCTGATCCAGAGCCTGCAGTGCCACTATGGAGAGTGGGTGGGGGCCGACTCAGAAACAGGTAACAGCTTAATCTGCAGAGAACTGCTCATCTAAGACAAGGGCATAACAGAGGCCTCTGCAACCCTTGTGGTACAGAGAGGGGCCCAACACTTCCGGGGCCTTCAAACCTTCAGGGGGTTCCATTTAAGTCAAAGCCGATGAATATATGTGAGATATGGGAGACTCAGGAGCCCCTCATCACATTCTGCAGGAGGCACCATTATTTTGAGTTACACCATGGTATATGTTGCTGGGTTGTGGGCAGGGGCGGGAACAGTGGTGTAACAATAGGCCCCGCAGCCCTCACGGTGCAAGTGGCCCTGCACTACAGGGGCCCCCCTTAGGCACTCTGCACGAGTGGCATGCCCCGGCCTGAGAGCTGCTGACTAGGTTCAGAGCATGGGGGGCCCCCTCCATATACCCTCAAGTTTCATTACACCACTGCCCTGCGGGGCAACAAGATGTAGGGAGCCTTTCAAAATTGCCGGACGCCCTCAGATTGGCTAATCGCTTCACCGCACTCACACGGTCCCGTAAAATTAACAAAACACTAGCTGGAAATTAGCGCTGACGCACGCTCGCACAGCAGGAATCTAAATAGAATCAAACGCTGTTAAATGTCACCAAGCCCATTACAGAACAGCAAACAAAGCACCATGCAATGGAGTAAATTGAAAAGGACTTCTCTCTGGAAACATTCAAGAAAGAAGAAGATACCCAGGGTGCAGTTGATGTTATGCACTTGACCTTTTGATTACTTTGTCTTTGTAGTCCTTACACGGTGTTTGATGGGAAAGGTAGTTTAAAGTTGAACTCTGCTGGAATAATAAAGGAAGAAAGTTTTGAACATAATCCTTGTCTCTGGTCCTGACATAGAATCTCAGCTATTTGCCTCACTTTAAAGGGCATATCAGATTATTTATTGCTTCCACTCTGTGAAGACATTACATTTTTGAGAGAACCTATGTTGATAAATTGGCCCTTCTCTTTGAAATATAAGACAATTGGGTATCCTTTTCATTTTTCTGTGTCCATGGTCCGAAATCTGAATGTTGATCTTTCATGCATATAGTTTGTTGATGCTTTATATTGTACTCCATGCCACGCTTAAGATCAACTCAAAGAGCTGAATGAGTGACAAAAGACTTACCAAAGGTGAACCAGTAGAGGGAACCAAATTGAGGTAATGGATTAGTAGCCTTGCAGAATGAGTGATCTTTCCTAAAAACTAGTATTTCAGTGGCTGGTGAGATAATGTGTGACTAAGCCAGCAATATACACGATCTGTTAGGGAGGGATCGATTAGATTTGGTAGAGAGCAACTGGAGGGACCAGGGGCATGAGGGAGATGACCATAGAGGGAAGTGGTTACTCTGTGAGGTATCAGAACCTACCTGAAGGTTCGAAATCATGCTACCCTGTTTCCACGGATGCAGGAGATTGCTTCCCATGAAATTTTCCAGATTGCTACTGTTAGGCCTCGCATGCCAGTTAATATTCATGTTGGTCTGAGTCTACAAATGAAGGAATTTTGGGGAGGGAGTGCTACGGCTGCTTATTTCCCCAAAGTTTGCCGGTTATGGAAAGAATGAAGGAGTAAGGGGAGGCCCCTGTTATTGGGATGCCCTCTTCCTAGATTAACTAGCTAGCTTTACTGATGGGCCAGTGTTGTCTCGGTCCGTCCAGGGGTGCAGAGAGCTGAAATCCTTCTATTTCCCTCTAGGATATTTGGTGCTACTGCAAAAAAGTAGAATTGCAGAAACATGGTAGTATGGCTACCAGCTACTTTAAAATGAGCGTGCATATCTTTTAAAAACAAAACTATGGCAAGTGAAATAACCAATGTTCATGACTTGTCAGACAAGTCTTACCAGTGTAATTTCATGGGTTGACTAATCTTGTATTTTGTACGTTGCCAATCCAGGTTGATTCCTGTCAAGTACTGATTTTCTGTGTGACACATTACTATAGTCTCTACATATGTAGCCCATCTATCTCAGACTGTTTGAGGTTTGAAGTTTTTATTTTAATGTATCTATGGTGTCTAGACTTTCATAACTGCAAGTCACGTTTTAAATGGTGGTGAGTGTTCCGAGATTATGTATTTATCAATCCTAGTTTGCAAGAAGAGGTTGGTTCAGTGCATTTTTATCATGTTGCTAACCTGGTAATTTGGTGCCAAATACACTATGGGCTAATTTGCAAAGATGTTTCAGTGAGTAGGCCAGGACTTGCTCCTAAATTTCCAGGAGTAAACCACACCTATTCTTTGAAGAAAGCTCTTTGAAACAGGCCCATCTTAGTTCAATCTAATTGTGCAAGGATTCAGCTATTTTTTGCAATGAAGTGTTAGTGCATGAGCAAAGAAGAGGTTAAAAATGTCTAATGTATTTCATTTAATTTTCTTTTTTGAAACTTTAGACCATGGGTGGAGATTTTTCAGGAAAGAACCAAGATTGTTCCAAAGGAATTTATGCACTAGCAGGTTAGTAGTTTCTTCGAGCAATATACCTGAATCCCTGATATATATATATATATATATATATATATATATATATATATATATATATATATTTTAATAACAACATGCAGTTGTTTACATATTGCTTTTTGAATGGCCATTCTACATATCCTTATGTCTGATCATGCCTGGCTGTGACCTGATTATAATACCTATGTAGGGTGTAAACAAATTGACCTTTCTGACTTTTAATGTTCTACATTCCATCTGAGTCCCACCATAGCATTGTGTTCCTTATAGCACGTAATCAAGCATGGAGGATGGGACAGCGAAAGCAACCACTTTCCTAATTTGTTTTAACCAATAGGAGTTGATCCACTTTTTAAATTAAATCATGTTAGACCACACACACAACATACCTATCATTATGAGAACCAGCTATTGACCGTAATGAAGTGTGAATTTACTATTCTAACTCCATGCGCGCTTTGTTAGTCCGCATTCTAACCTATCCTACTGAGGCAAATATAAGTTTGCTTTACATTTTTTGATAAATGCACTCGATAGTACCTAAACACAGTACTGGTCCCCTAGCCCACGGGTCCTCACAAAGATATTGTTAAGGTGTTTGTGTTTTCACTGTGACACCACATATGTTACCGATAGGATGGTGGCATACTCTGCGGGCTGAGAGAACTGATGTCCTTGGTTTAGTGTATGAGGTCACTGAGCTGGTGCATGTGCTGCTGGGCAGGGTTGTGTGTGGTTACCTATGGCATCGTGACCTACTGAAACTGATTATGGTTGGTAACAGAATTCCTTCATACAGCTTTGCTTTCCTTAATTATTTAAAGGAGTCTATCGATTCTCAAGATGCCATGTTGTTTGAGGGTTTTAGACCTCAGGGGTACCTTTATTTCAAACAGCAGTCTTAAAGTGTCCACCAACATGAGCGCATTCGCTTTTGGGAAAAACTGTTTGAAGTTGGCCACCTCCACTAGGGATGAATTCCATCCCATGATGGCCTTAGTTATACTGACCTTTTACGTTCTGGCGCATCCTGGCTTGGTGCTATAAATGAGGGAGTGAACTGTACCACTGTGCATGACCTCATTTTGACTCATCATTGTTGGGTTCTACACTCTGCCTCCAGCAATACTATCTTTCTGGTCCTAATGCTACCATTGTTTTGTTTTCTTCACTTTACACATACCAGTACTTTAAAGGTTTTTATGCTTCTTTTCTTCTGATACTGCTGGCACAGCTCTCTTGAGGATATCTATAAAAAAACTATGTTTTATATAGCATCAACACAACCAGAAGGCATCAGAGCGCTTTACATGAGCACCATTTATGTTACAGGTGGACACTTTCATTTTTTTAGGCACAGGAAGATTAAGTGATTTTTCCAGAATCACAGGTTGTTGAGTGTCCCTGCCTAGAATCCTCTCCCCATTGGTTTTCTATGTTCTGTGAGAGCGGAGTGTGTGGTTTTGGTAAAGTGGCATTTCCGTTTCAAGAAGGAGGCAAATGAAAGACCTCTGCATCAAGCCCTTCACAACATCATTGTTTTTTTCGGTGTACATTTGCTAGGCACATTTGTCTCCATAAACTATGAATATATAGATCAACCCAATCATCCTGTGTAATGTTTCCGATTCAGCCACATACATTAACATCCATAATGACTCTTGATTCAGGCAAACCGATCACTCAAATTCTAATATCCTTACAGAAGCACTTGTGCAGATCTTTTCAGTTTTGCACAGATAATGTGTGTCTAGAGCACCTGCTAAATCGGATTTAAATAAATTTCAACCAGACAGAATAAGCACCAAATGCACACTTTCTCATGGTTCACCAGTTGAAAAACTGCCTCTGTCATGTTAACATATACATCTGCAGAGGAGAGAAACTTCCACTTTGTATCAATGTATTTCTAAAACTGTATTAGTATCCCCAAACAATATTTTTAGGTCGAGCGTGGGCCGGCAGCAAAGCTGCCCCGCCCTGCGAGAGATCTTGTAAACAAAAAGGGACTCTAAGCCCCGCCCCTCCTTTCCATTGGGAAGCGTAAGCATTTAGGGTAAACGCTAGCTTCCCAATGGAAAGGAGTGTTTTTGGGTCCACCCTGTCCGTTTTTTGGCCAGCCCCTACGGACACTGGCCAGCCGTCTTGAATACTTTTCTAATCAGCTTCTCAGATGAGGCTGTCCAGGGAAGGTTCAGGGAGAGTTTAGCAGGGCATCTGCTTTCCAGGCCATCACGAGCCAGTCCGGCTCCCTCATTGGCCATGTATTTCTGATCACACTGCCTTCACGCCGCATTCTGCCTCTTCTCTCACCCTTTCAGTGTCTCTCCCGCCCTCCCACCTTCAGCCTCTTCCTCTGCAGTTGTTAACACTCCTCCTTGCTCTGGGTTCTTGTTTCAACAGTTTTCAATCTAAAAGTGGCAACAATCTGTACCACGGCACGCAGAATACATAAATCTAAAGCCAGAGGAGTCCGTTTTTAATTGCAGCACAGGCATGCCCAGCTGTATTTTAAGCCATTGCGTCCGTGCCTTAGTTTGTTTAGCACGTCACGGCTCGTAGATGTCCATTTCTCCTCCAGCTCAGATTCGCAGCTCCTCAAAACCCTTCATCTTTCAGAGAAGTGGGAAGGGGGTGAAGAGGGGGTTACGTTTGCACAGACGGTAGGGACGGGAATCTGACCCAGCTACATGCAACACCCTCTCTGCTGCTGCGTCGGGTTTGTTGCTCCTTCAGCCCTTAAGCACGTCCTGCAGCAGCAGAGCCAAGAAATGAGGGAAGGAAGAGTCTCGCAGAATCCCTCCCTGCTCCACGCGCCCAAACCCCCTCCTGGAAACCGAGCCTCTCTTTTCCTGTGTCAATCCCCAGGGACACTAAACTGCCATTGCTGCGCCCCCACCAGTGCTTCTGTCCCCACGGATGGCGCTTCATACAGAGGTTATAACTCACGCTGATTCTATCCTTGTGTAGCGCTCTCTTGCTGTTTAGCTAGGTTCACGCTACACACACTCCAGCACACAACTATATATAGTTTGAACTGTACACTCCTGTGTCGTGTGCTCATGTCAGTTCCCTGGCTTGAGCCCGATTTGAGGTCAAAGTATCTGCCGTGTTTAGATGCTGCTCTTTGTTGCCTAAGAGTTGGAGCGGAGCTATAGAAAGAGTGTAAAGAGAAATAGGAAGAGGGAAAACGAAAGGTAAGAGACAACAAAGTTACAGGACAGCGATGAGAGAACCAAAAGTGAGAGAAATGAAAGTGACAGATTGCAGAGAAACAAGGAAGTGGAGCGCTCCCCAACTGAGGCCCAGACAGCTCCGCCGGTGCACCGTGAGCATTCCCTGCAGCACTCCCGCTGCTCCGTGCACAGCTCTGCCGGTGCACTTAAACCCTGCAACACTCCCTGCTACTCTTTGCACTACTCTGCCGGGACACCGTGAGCATTACCTGCAGCTTTCCCGGCTGCTCTGTGCACAGCTCCGCCGGTGGGTGCTCCATGCACAGCACCCCTAGCGCTGACTCCAGGCTCCTGCTGTGTTTCAGTGGGGGGAAAGGGGGCAGAGATCACTCGTGCTGCAGCGGATACGCTCAGTCTCGGGCGGGCTAGGGGCGGATGGATGATTCACTGTGTGATCTTGTGGCCTGTGGAGACCTGTGCAGGGTTACTTACAATCCAGTCCAGGGTTAATCCACAACCAATAACCACCCAATACCCAAACCATCAATACAGAGCTTATCAGTTGTTTTGCCCCAGATGCCCACAACAGATTCAAGTCTGTTCCTAAGGGCCTGTGGTACCTGCCACCTCGTTACACAGCCTCTTCCTCCAGTCTTACAGGCTCCATCAGCAGAACTATCTCTCAGATTACACAGCCTCTTCCTCCAGTCTTACAGGCTCCCACAGAAGAGCTATCTCTCAGGTTACACAGCCTCTTCCTCCAGTCTTACAGGCTCACAACCTCTTCCTCCAGTCTTATGGTCTTACAGCAGAGCTATCTCTCAGGTTACACAGCCTCTTCCTCCAGTCTTACAGGGCCTCACAGCAGAGCTATCTCTCAGGTTACACTGCCTCTTCATCCAGTCTTAGTCTCACAGCAGAGCTATCCCTCAGGTTACACAGCCTCTTCCTCCAGTCTTAGTCTCATAGCAGAGCTATCCCTTGGGTTACACAGCCTCTTCACCCAGTCTTAGTCTCACAGCAGAGCTATCCCTCCGGTTACACAGCCTCTTCCTCCAGTCTGTCTCACAGCAGAGCTATCTCTCAGGTTACACAGCCTCTTCCTCCAGTCTTGCAGGCTCACAGCAGAGCTATCCCTCAGGTTACACAGCCTCTTCCTCCAGTCTTGCAGGCTCCCACAGAAGAGCTATCTCTCAGGTTACACAGCCTCTTCCTCCAGTCTTACAGGCTCACAACCTCTTCCTCCAGTCTTATGGTCTTACAGCAGAGCTATCTCTCAGGTTACACAGCCTCTTCCTCCAGTCTTCGTCTCACAGCAGAGCTGTCCATCAGGTTACGCAGCCTCTTCCTCCAGTCTTACAGGCTCACAGCAGAGCTATCCCTCGGGTTACACAGCCTCTTCCAGTCTTACAGGCTCACAGCAGAGCTATCACACAGGTTACACATCCTCTTCCTCCAGTCTTACAGGCTCACAGCAGAGCTATCTCTCGAGTTACACAGCCTCTTCCTCCAGTCTTACAGGCTCCCACAGCAGTGCTATCCCTCAGGTTGCATCCTCTTCCTCCAGTCTTAGTTCACAGCAGAGCTATCCCCAGGTTACACAGCCTCTTCCTCCAGTCTTACAGGCTCACAGCAGAGCTATCTCTCAGGTTACACAGCCTCTTCCTCCATTCTTACAGGCTCCCACAGCTGAGCTGTCGCTCATGTTACCCTTCCTCATTTCACCAGTGGAGCAGGCATGCTACTGGCCCAGCTCCCCTCTCCTGCCTTAGTCTCACAGCAGAGCTATCCCTCAGGTTACATAATGCTTCTAATCTGGAAAATATATTTATGTACTTCACGTAATTCAAAACACATTAATTCATAAATCCATCCCAGGAATCGAGTGATTGGTGCAAGGTCCTCTTTTGTGAACCTCACCAGTAACCTATACCCCCTCATTTATCTTAGTTGATCGTTGGAATGCACCCCACTTGATCTATAATCTTAACCACATAGCCTTTATGCATTCGAAATACTGGTGCCCTAAACCCCTCTAATTTTGCCTTGCACTCCTCTAAAAGAAACGCTTGCAATGCAATAGGTCTCGCAGTTACTCAAGTTTAAGCTATTGGCATTATAAATACCAATGCCCTTTACTTCTGTTTTAAAAACAAAAATAAAAGGCATTGTCATTTGCAATGTTAATAGTCAATAGCAAATGCATTTTATGTTTTACAGAAGAAAAACAAAATAAAAAAACAATGTCATTTACAATGTCAGTAGCCAAAATAATGTAATTGCGAGACCTATGCATTGTAAATGCTTGTTTGAGGCATGTGAGCTGTAGATCACATTCTTTGCATAGCCTGCTATCTAGTGTTGGGTCCGAATGTTTGCACTTTGTTTTTGTTCAAAGAAGACTTTTGCAGTCGTGAGGTAGGTGACTCCTCATTTCAGTGATAGTTGGCATGGGCATCGGCTCCATTGTTGTTTTTCACGCCATCTGGTTCGGATGTGAATTGCTACGCTCCGGTTTGGCACCGTTATCCAGTATTCGGGTATCTTTCATAGATTCACATGCCTGAACCATTCCCCGTCACCGAGGCGGGAGTCCCACGGTACATAAAAAAGCAGTGCCAAAAGTAAAATATAGTAGTAGGCCCTAAATACAGGCCTGAGGCCTAGATTGCAGTAGCCTATCTACCTCATTATGCTGAAACGACCCAAGTTTTTGCCACAACCAATCAGCTCTCAGCACCCTCTAGAACCCTCTCTGCAGAGCCAGTTCTCCTCAGATTTTCCCCGCACGTCGTGTGGAAGGGAGTCTCCCGGAGTGCCTACTCAGGTTTTCCTTCAGGATGTCAGACAGGAAGGCCTTGTTCAGGCCTTGCAGGGCATGCGACAAAAAGAGTCCATGTTGATGATCAACATAAGGACTGTATTTATTGCCTCTATCCTACTCATTAGGCACAGAATTGTAAGATTTGCCGAACCTTCCCTTCTAAAACCCTAAGGGATAGGGAGGCTAGAGTCCTGGTATGGCTCAAATCTTCTAAAGCTGATGATGATGATGCGGCATCAACATCAAGCAAGAGAGCAAGATCTCAGGAGTCATCAAGTGAGGGGAGAAAACAATTGAAAACCTCCCACTCCACTCCTGGTCATTCTCAAAGATCTCCTTCAGCTTCTTCAGGACCTTCTACTCTAAAGGACTCTAAGAAACACAAAACCGTGAGTAAAAGCTGCTCTGTCTCTTCAGCTTTCTCTGTATCTACAATAACATCTTCAGCGCCATTGTCGACGGCTACTGTTTCTACTACTGCTATCACCTAACCAATCCTATTAACTAGGATTTCCATCGTGGCTAAAAGGACCATCGTCAACAAGTTGTCGACGAGAACCTCGTCGTCGAAGCTTTCGTCGAACAGAACCCCGTCGACGGCATCTTCGTCGTCAACGAAGTCATCATCCATGCCGTCGACGACGACTGCCCCGTCGACTAAGAAGTCCAGCCCGTCGACGACGATCCCGTCTGCGAAGCCTCAGTCAACGTCGAGCCCTCAGTTGACGTCGAGTCCGTTGACGATGCCTCCGTCGATGTCGATTCCTCCGTCGACTATGCCCCCGTCGACGACGCCGTCGACGACGGAAAAGAAGAGCCCATTTACAGCTGTACCATCCACAGCACTGGCAACAACTTCAAATAAATCTATACCAGTGATACAGACATTTTCAACGCCTGTTGCATCCAAGAGTTTCCAGCTCAGATCTTTCCAGAGACAGGAATACTCGTATATCTCACCACTTACGCCTTCTCACCTCTTGGACACTTACGCTCAGGATGAAGAAGGAGATTATGATGATGAGGATAATGAAGGAGCCTTTGGAGTAGCTCTCCATCCTTCTGACCTAATTATAAAATGTCAAGACGACGATGAGGAGGATTACATTATGGTTCCTCATCACGCAAGTTATCCGCAGATACCAGCCATCTGCCTCCTACCCTCATTCAGGACCTGCAGGCAATGTTAGCTGACTACAGGCAGCGATTTCCACCGCAGCAGGTCATTTCACCGCCTACTTCTGCGGCAGGACCAGACCCGATACCTCAGCCTCAAACTCCAGCGCCCATGTCTCCGGTCACAGACACACACCAGCCTGCTCCGCCTCCTGGTACGCCTGATACGTCCTCGGACGAAGAGGTAGAAGGACAACTTCCTGAGAATCCTCCCTTAGATCCGTGGGATTCATACGTTATCCCCATGCCATCTCTGCCAACTCCACAGCCATCTGAATCACCACCTGAGGACATAGGTCGATTCCGCAATCTCATTCAAAGAGCCTCGAAAAGGTTCAAGCTTCCAGTTACAGTAGAACAATCTGATAGTTTTCGACATGATTTTAAGGAGGACACTAGAAAAATTTCCAGAGCAATTCCAATAATTGATTACATCTGGAAAGAAGGCATCAAAATAATGAAGAATCCTGCTTCTGTTGACGTTTAGTTATCAAGGACCCCCTGATTACATAGAGTTTGTAATTCCTAGGTCAGGGATAGACAAACAATTGGCAAGAAACAACCTAGGCAATCATGAATTAGAGTTTGATATTGAACACGGAAATATTAAAGGAAAAGAAGCTACCAGTAAAATCACATTCAGATATTTATTAACACGTATATTAAAAAGGACATGAATTTCATATACATAAAATAATTTTAAATCACTGAACAATAAACGATTCATTATCAAAAAACATTACAACATACAAGTAAAAACTCATCATAATAATAACTCCTAAATAAGGAATGACACAATAATTCCAACACACAAATATTGACAAATCATAAAAATAATTCATAAATGAGAGGTGGCACAATAGTTCTCGACGCGCGTTTCGGCGACCAGCGCCTTATACTGGAGGAGCCACGTGTTTTATAAAAATGATATGTTTAAGGTAAGAGCATGAATGGCTCCAATTAATTCTTTCTTCTTAATTTTCTTCTAATTAACGAGAAGCATCTACATGATGAACAGCTTATCAGATCTCAAAACATGACGTAAAGTCTGATTTATTCACTGGATTATATATGGATCTTGAATTTTTGAATGGAAGGATCCGGGTCTGATATAACAGATGAGACGGGCTTAAACTTCTCGCCGTCTGTGTTACCCAAGTACTAATATTTTGCTAGATGAGCGGCTCATAAAGCACTGCATGGATGTAAATTCACCCTCTATTTTAGGAAGGTTCCTCCTGATGTGGGATCCTGTATCCCGCTTGTCGATCGCAGCCGTCAGGACTTCACTTCTCTCCGTCGGATCGTCCGAGCCATCCACAATAAATGCCAGGAGGTACTTAAAAAAGAAGAATTGTGCCTCAAGATGCGACCTCTGCAGGAAGAGCTGCATCATCAATGGAAACAGGCTACAGGTTCCTTCGAGGACATTATTAAAGTCACTCCAGCGCTCTTCAGTGGTGGTCACAGTTGCACAATCTGAAGCAAGGACTATCATTCATGCAGACGCCTCCAGACTTCATACTGACAACGGATGCGTCCATGAAGGGATGGGAAGGTCGTCTTCAAGATCTGCAAGTCCAAGGCAGGTGGAATCAAGAATACAGACAGTGTCACATCAACAGTCTGGAGTTGAGGACCATCTTCCTTTCTCTGCAAGCACTTCTCCCTAGAATCACAGGATTTTCGGTGTTGGTCCGAACCGACAATACCACCAGCATGTTCTATGTGAACAAGCAGGGAGGAACAAGGTCTATGACTCTGTCACAGGAAGCTCAAGAGTTATGGGACTGGGTTACACTTCACAACATAACTCTCAGGGCAGAGCATGTCCAAGGCCTCCACAATACCCTGGCGGACAAACTCAGCAGATCCCTGTCAGATTGCCACGAGTGGGAGTTGAACCAAACTCAATTGCACAAGGTGTTCCAGACTTGGGGCAAACCAATCTTGTACTTGTTCGCAACACAGCAGAACAAAAAATGTCGATTTTACGCCAGCAGGTATCCTCAACAGGGATCAAAAGGGAATGCCCTGTCCATGCGATGGTCAGGGATTTATGCTTACGCTTTTCCCCCGATCCCGTTGATACCAAAGGTGTTGCGCAAGTTGAAGTTCGAGAGTTGCCGACTAATACTGATTGCTCCAAAATGGCCACGCCAGTATTGGTTTCAGGAGCCAATGTTGTTATTCCAAGATCGTCCAATTCGCCTTCTTCCGTCTCCAACACTACTGTCACAGAACGAGGGACAGATTCTTCACCCAGATCCTCAATCTCTAAAATTGCACGCATGGCTCCAAATTTCTTAGAGTTTCAACACCTTCAGTATCCGCAGGATTGCAGGGATATCTTAAGTCTCGAGCTCAAAGCACATTGAAAACTTACCGTCTAAAATGGAAGAGGTTTCGCTCCTGGTGTGTCTCCAATAGTGTACACCCGATTGAGGCTCCAGCAGAAGAAGTTCTTCCTTATCTGCTGCACTTAGCTCGCTCTGGCCTTTCTTTTTCATCAATAAAGATTCACCTAGCGGCTCTGTCCAGATTCAGGAAGGTGTCTAACATTCCTTCACTATGTTCGTCATCTCTAATTAAACAATTCATGAGAGGACTGTAAGATTTGCCGAACCTTCCCGAATGGGAACTTAATACGGTTCTTTCACAGCTCATGAAGCATCCATTCGAACCTATTCATAAAGCTGAGACCAAATACCTTACTTGGAAAGTTGCCTTACTCCGAGCTTTGACATAGGCTAGAAGAGTAAGTGAGATACAAGCTTTGAATATTAAGGAACCCTTCCTACATTTCTCACAGGATTGCGTCACCCTTCGAACGAACCCATCGTTTATACCGAAGGTTCCCTCACAATTCCATTTAAATTAACCAGTCAGACTGAAAGTCTTCTTTTCCAGTGCGCGCAGTAAACACTAGAGTACTGCTATGCAGACATGCATGGTTGAGAATTCCAGGTTTAAACCCTAGGTAGAGGCCTCTATTCTCAACCGGCCATTTGACAAAGAGCACCTCTTTGGTCCAACAGTTGACACCTCACTGGAAAAGATGAAAAAAGGTACTGAGTTCGCAAAGTCCACGGGGCTTTGCTGTTACCTGCGAAGAGGGGTTCCTTTCGTTGCTCCTTTTACAGGAGTGGCTCCAGAAATATTTCTACAGAAAATCCCTCCTCCTCTTACAAGTGCATTAACGAATCGCCGTCATCAAGAGGCTATTTCAGAGGAGGTTTTAGAGGAAACCATGATAAGGGAAGAGGCAGAGGCAACTCCACATGCACTTCCCCCGCATATAACAAGCCGTGACTTCCTTCCACTACCCCAATCATTCCACTTCTGTTGGGGGACATCTCTCACAATTTCTCACTGTCTGGAACACAATCACCTCAGACAAATGGATTTTACAAATTATCCAATATGGTTACTACCTGTAACTTACAGACACTCCCCCCCCCATACATTCTTCCAAGATCACCCACAATGTCACAAGAACATCTTACCCTTCTAAAGCAAGAAATGATCTCTCTGTTAGAGAAAGGAGCTATAGAACCAGTCCCATTAAAATATCAAGGGGCAGGGGTATACTCCTTGTACTTCTTAATTCCCAAGAAGGACGGCTCTCTCAGGCCTATATCAGACCTCTGAGAACTAAATCTATACATTCAGTCGGGCCACTTTCACATGGTCCCACTCCAGCAAGTGCTCCCGCTCCATCAACAAGGCGACTTTCTGTCCACTCTGGACTTAAAGGACGCCTAGTTCCATATCCCAATACACCCTGTTGACCTCAAGTACCTCAGGTTCGTAGTAGCAGGCCAGCACTATCAGTTCAAGGTGCTCCCATTTGGAGTAACTACCGCACCCAGGGTTTTCACCAAGTGCCTGGCAGTAGTCGCAGCTCAACTACGAAGACAACACATTCACGTCTTCCCATATTTGGACGACTGGCTCATAAAAGCCAGCTCGCAAAAAAGCTGTCTGTCACACTCACAAAACAGTGGAGTTGCTCCACGATCTAGGATTCACAGTAAATCTGTCCAAATCCCATCTACAACCATCCAACAAACAGTTGTTGCATAGATCCACAAAAGGCTTTGGCCTACCCCAATCCGGCCAGAATCTGTAACATGCAAAGTTAGTCTGTCAGTTTCATCCTCAACACTCATTGCCAGCTTGAGTGTTCATGCAGTTACTAGAGATGATGGCTTCTTGAATTCTAATAGCCCCTTATGCAAGACCCCAGATGTGTCCCCTTCAGGAGTGCTTCTTAAGTCAGTGGAACAAAACTCAGGGTCTGTTATCAGATCTGGTGTTGGTGAACAGCCTCACCCATCACTCTGTGCAGTGGTGGAATACATAAAACCTTTCAAAAGGGCGGCCCTTCATCGACCCGGTTCCACAAATAGTGCTAACTAGTTGCGCAGCTCATCTGTAGATGCATACAATTCAGGGCATGTGGAGCCTGCAGCAAAAGCAGCTTCACATAAATCATCTAGAGCTGCTAGCAATTATTCTAGATCTCAAAGCGTTTCAAGTACATCTAGTTAGGGGGGTAAGGGGGAAAGGGGGACACTTTCTCCAGCTGTCACAACTAGCATAGACCATCTGGAGATGGGCTATACATAACAAAATGTAGTCCCAGGAGGCTTGTTTACCGTCCAGGAGGACCTGGCTTTGCAGTTCGGTTTGGACTGTTCCCATGAGGCACAGGGTCAAGACTGATTTGCATATGGCTTGGTCCAAATTGGGTTGGTGTAGCGGGCAAAAGAACAATGGATTTAACCAAGTTCTCTTGACTGGGGGAGAATGTTTGAATCATTCAACTTTCCGTCCATCATTTCTTGCAGTTCCACTGTTTGCCCTAAGTGGGATGGGTATTCCCAGACGTGGGTCCCTTGCTCTCTGTGCCACTGGATTCAAGCTAGCATGGCTGATGAAGGGTGACATACCCTGAAACCGGTCCCAGGATGCTTATTTTCGGTCCAGGGAGGACCTGGCTTGGCATTTCGGTCTGGACTGTTCCCATGAGGCACAGGGTCAAGACTGATTTGCATATCGCTTGGTCCAAACTGGGGTGGCTTAGTGGGCAAAAAAACGATGGATTTAACCCAGATCTCTTGACTGGGGGAGAATGTTTGAATCATTCATCATTCCGTCCATCATTTGTTGCAGTTACACTAAATGATACAGCGCACCAAACCACTTGTTTTGGTTTGGCGACTGCAAAAAATTTAAATATACTATCCATCCCTTCCTTAGCGGAATATGTCCATTGGTGCTCGCAAACTAATTATACGATTGATGTATTACAAGCTTTGTTTCGAAATGACACTTACAATGTTTCTGAGATTGACCAAACCAGATGGTCAGTGTGGCACACAAGTTCAAATGCATGTCAACTGGGTTTTTATAATGTAGCACCAGGTTTCACACCGACTCGACCCGTCCGCGTTTTCCAAATTCACATTCAGTCACCACATATTCTGTTGGTAATTTGTGGCAACAATGGTTGGAACATTCCACTTTGTTGTTAGTAAAACAACACTTGTCACTCTTGTCGAGTGACATCAATTTGGCTGATTTTCTTAGGTCCTAGAGCTGCTAGAACAAAGAGGTTTATCTATGCAGCTTACAATCAATCAATCATATCACTTGTATAGCGCGATACTCACCCGGAAGGGTCTCAAGGCGCTTGGGGCCTGGGGGGCTGCTACTGCTCGAACAGCCAGGTCTTGAGTTGTCTCCTGAAGGCGAGGTGGTCCTGGGTCAGCCGAAGGTGGATGGGGAGGGAGTTCCATGACTTGGCCGCCAGGTAGGAGAAGGATCTGCCTCCGGCGGTGGCTCTTCGGATGCGTGGTACGGTGGCGGGGGCAAGGCTAGTGGATCGTAGCTGGCGGGTGGGGGTGTGGAAGGTCAGGCGGTCTTTGAGGTACTTGGGGCCCAGGTTGTGGAGAGACTTTTGTGTGCGTGGGTGAGGAGCCTGAACGTGATCTTCTTGTTGACGGGGAGCCAGTGCAGGTTCCTCAGGTAGCCGGAGATGTGGCTGCGTCGGGGGATGTCTAGGATGAGTCGGGCGGAGGCGTTCTGGATGTGTGTAGTCTTTTCTGTAGCTTGGCTGTGGTTCCGGCGTAGAGGGTGTTTCCGTAGTCCAGCCGGCTGGTGACGAGGGCCTGGGTGACCGCCTTCCTGGTTTCGATCGGGACCCATCGGAAGATCTTGCGGAGGGTGTGAAAGCATGAAGAGGAGACGGCGTTGACTTGTCTGGTCATGGAGAGGGATGAGTCCTGGATGAAGCCCAGGTTGCAAGCGTGGTCTGTCGGCTTGGGGGCGGTGCCCAGGGCAGGGGGCCACCAGGAGTCTTCCCAGGCGGAGGGTGATGGTCCAAGGATGAGGACATCCGTCTTGTTTGAGTTCAGTTTCAAGCGGCTGTTCTTCATCCACTCGGCGACGTCTTTCATCCCTTCGTCGAGGCTGGTTCTGGAGGTGTCTGGGTCTCTGGTGAGGGAGAGGATCAGCTGGGTGTCGTCGGCGTAGGAGATGATGTTGAGGTTGTGTTGGCGTGCGATGGCTGCGAGAGGTCGCAGATCGACGTTGAAGAGGGTGGGGCTGAGTGATGATCCTTGCGGGACGCCGCAGATGACTTCGGTGGCCTCGGAACGACACAGGGGGAGGCGGACTCTGTGTTCTTCCAGCTAGGAACGAGATGATCCACTTTAGTGCCTTCTCTTGGATGCCGGTGTTGCTGAGGCGTTGGACTAGGGTGCGGTGGCAGACAGTGTCGAACGCGGCGGAGAGGTCCAGGAGGATGAGTGCCGCTGTTTCCCCGTTGTCGAGAAGGTACAATGAAGTTTGGAAACTTTCGCAGATGGAGGCAGCTTTTGGTCTGCATCAAATTGATCAGGCAAATTTGGAAACAGTCCTTTCTGTGGTAGACAATAGCATCAGTACACTGTCTTCTTGCATTTACACCTTGGATAATATTGTTTCATCTGTTATTAACATTGGTCAGAATTTTGTATCTGTTATATCATGGTCAAAATCAATTACGATCAGTTATGCAGTTTACATGAACGCTACAGACTCTCAAAATGGGAAAAGTCTCATGGGATTATTTAAATGCTCCTGCTTTGTGTTTACCTTTTAATCTGACTGAAAAACAGATTTATGTTGAATTTACCAATACGTGCACCCAGCGGGCACCTTAGAGGTGCCTGCTGAAAACCTGCCAGCCTCTGGTGTGCTTGCTGACTGGTTTCTGGCAGTCAGTCACCCAAGATGCTGATCTTACCTCCTTGGGTAAGAGCCTTTGCTCCCAGGAGACCCAGAACAAAAGGTTGTCCAGGAAGAGGGTGTAAGGCTCCCTCCCACAGGATAACTTGCTGATTAGCCTCCAGGGGCCGGCGAGCTTCAAAGAAGCAGCCACCTTTGGAATGTGAATCTGGCTCCTCTTAAAGATGCAACCCTCTACTGTGCTGGTTGACTTGTCCAGTAAGGCCTGCCACCATAGATGAGTTTCTGACCCCTATGAGTGAGCATCCACGCTCTCAGGAGGTCGGGTACAATGCCTGCTCTGGAGGAAGGCTGGTAAATTAGCATTCCAACACAGGGATCTTCAAAGATCCCCCTGCGTTAGGTATGCAAAACTGGGTTTCCTCAGAGGTGAGGGGATGCCAACCTCCCTGTCCAGGGCTGATTTGCGCCAGGACAGGTGGGAAAATTAGCATTCTGAGTGGCGTCTGCAATCAGACTAGTTTCACCCCTAAGGTGGGCTACCTGATGTGGATACAAAATTTAAAAGTCTGTCTCTTGGTGATGGTATAGTTAGGAACTCTGGGACAGGGTTATGCCAACTGCCCACAGGAAGCAGTCATATGGGAGGCATTGTGACTCCAGGGGTAAGAAGCCTATTGGGTAATACTCTGCACTTCCCTAATATCCCTAAATGTAGTATTTAGGGGAGTCCCTTGCACCAGGAAATTGGATTACTGCCGACCTAAGGACACTGAAGAGCCGTGTGAAGCAAGGACTGTGAAGAAGCAACTGACTTGATGTCAACCCTGCCAGCCTGTTTGCTGTTCCCCCAAAATTGCGTTAAAGTAGTCTCGTCCTGCAGCTGCTGTGCTTCCAAAAGCCTGGGAAGACTACTTTCCTTCAACAAAGACCAAGGAAGTTCCCTGGAGTAGCGGAGCTGCTTCCCTGCATCCTGCAGGCACTCCATGAGAACTGTGAGGACTCCAGACTGCTGCAAACCTGACAATTAAAGGCACCCCTGCACTGTGCCCCCGAGCCCAAGTAGATGTGGACCAACGGTGTGTGACTATAGCCAATGCCCCCCCGGTGGGATCCATTGGGCAGGAATAATTAACGTCCCTTATTTACACCTTTCAGGAATTGCTGAGAGCTGAACCATAAGTTTGCGGTTTTTGGTTGACACAGGGAAGGGTGCACCTTAACGAGTGCATACCTCTCGTGTCTGTACTGGTCCTGAAGAAAGCCTGGCAACTTTGCACACTGAGGCTGAAACATGTAGACCTGACATTGTCACTTAAACACATCAACGGATCTCAAAGACCAATTGAACCCAACAGGACATCCCCTTCTGCTTTTAATCTTGCCTTTATTGTCCCAGTATAAAGGGTCAGGGAACAATAAAGGCAATCTTTATCCACTTCCTCACTATTTCACTCACTTTGCTCCAACCAATACCTGCTCCACTGTAATCAGGTGTCGTAGCGCAACCGAGAGGCATTCGGCCGCTCGGTTGGGAACCCTATGATGAAGCATGTCACCACCTAGGTTGGTAAGTGAGGGTTCTTTTATATAAAATATTGTGACTTTTTTGCTTTCATTCACTTCATAGTTGATATTGGAATTCGTCCTTCCATTGTTGTTGTTATTGATTCCACAAGGGGATCGGGAGTGTTTCCACTCTACCCTTTCTTTCTTTTTCTTTGATTGTTCCACAATATAAATAGTCCGCTTCCTACAGGTAGGGCCTGATTTGTTACTGATTTAAGAAGTAATACAAACTAATGGTGCCTCAAGAGTTAACTTGGTCCACGTTCCAATGTGGCTCAGTGGAAAATTCAAAAGTTGGGAAATCTTCAGGTAGAATTCCCCATCATAAAGAGCATTTCCAAGGATATGTAACTTATTCATTTAGTTGTATTTCCGCTTATGAAAAAGAAATGCTGGCATTGAAACTTGCAAATGTTCATTCTAGATTAAGAAAACTTTTACAAAATTCCAATGAATAAATCTTTTTTTCATTTACAGCTAGAGATGTATTTTTAATGCTAAAGAAACCAAACAATAAGAAATTAGAACTTCAAGTTTATGCAACGTTTTTTGAGATTTATAGTGGTAAGGTGAGTATGTTCATGTTATTCTTGGAATGCCATATTTGTTTGTTTGTTGATAGAAAATCTAATGGCAAATGTGTGTGTGCATTAAAATACATATATCTGTGTGTGGGTGTATATATATATGTGTGTGTGTGCATTAAAATACATACATCTGTGTGTGTGTGTGTGTGTGTGTGTGTTAGTATATATATATATATATGTGTGTGTGTGTGTGTGTGTGTATGTATATGTGTGTGTGTGTATGTATATGTATATATATATTGGATTAATGATTTAATTTGTCATCAGAACATCAATATTATGAGAACGTTTAAGATTTTCCATTTAGATATTTTTTTTATATTCGGTGTGCAAATTTAGGCAAACGTATCAAGTTTGTACAAGATTGTAATCTTTCAGTAAGCAGTTCCATTAAAAGGTCCTAAAATTAATTTTTACCGCGGTCATCTTGTGACTAGACCCATAATGATGCTAATAATTAATGTTGTGATTGCTTATCAAATGTATATCTGAATTGTGAATCCTAAAGACGTTTACCAGAGCACACAGGAAGACAAGCCTCAGTGCATTCTTTGAAATCTTTAGACTGACTGCGATGTGCACACCTACCTACTGTGTCCAATACGTAGTGTACATACTAACCCTTCTGTAAGGATGTTTCAATTACATGTAAATCTGTAACGGATTGTAATTCAAAATTATGTAAAGCTGTGTAATTAGAATGATAGGTATATGACTTGTTTATTCTGTGCAGTGATTCTGAAATAGATTTTAACTGTACATAGAGTTGTAAGTAAGTCCCTTCTAAACAGATAGGTTTAAGCTTCTAGTATTGTGAACCAGATGTCTTCACCTCCCTACTCCCGGACTGCGACTAATGTGCTCATTTATGCTGTATTTTACTTGGCGCGTTGAGAATTGTTTTTTAAGCATGTTTTAACATGTTAAAAACTTTTCAAAAGAAATGCTCTTTGCATTTTAGAGGTTTTGCCATACCAGCTTTAAGTCCTTTTCTTTTTCGACATTGCCTCATTCTGATTGGTGGTTTTTTGGTCCAATTTGGAGCAGGCCCTAGAAGAGCCTGTTAGAGCCCCCGGTTATTTTATTGCAGACGCGCCACTGGTGCACCAAAGGTACGCCTAAGGCAAGCCTGTCTGTGCTCGTACACACCTGAATGGTTAGTATACTGTTCTTGGGAACTTCAGCCTCAGGCCATCTCTAGCCTCTTGCTAAGGGCACAACAGTTTTCAAGATATCTTCCCTTTCAGTGTAAGCTGTGTGGCTAAGAGGTTAGACCTGTGGGCTATAGAGTACTCATTTTTAAGCTTGAACTGTTGTTCTCTGGTCAAATATCACGGTGAGGGGTTTGACCAGACCAAAGTCCAAAACTCAGACATTATGTTCCTTACGGAGACCCAGTTAAAGCAAACACAAGGAGATGATGGACGGAGTGCTGAAACTTTTCAAACACTCACCCCCAGTCACAGATCTGGGTTGAATCCATCATCATTCTTTAGCTCACTTTGCCACACCAGTTCCGACACAGCTATATGCAAATCAGTCCTGACCCTATGCCTCATGGGAACAGTCCAACCCGAACTGCCAAGCCATGTCTTCCCTGCACCGGAAACAAGCATCCTGGGACCCGGTTAACCCAGAACTCCATTGCGGAACCAGCCCTTCCACTCTCTCAGGGCTACTTCTTGAAAAACTTCAGTGGAGTTAGTGGTAGGGGCAGGGGAATTGCAGTGGTCTTTAAAGAGCAATATATTTGCAGGATGTCTCTAGGCAATATCACAGACTGTGTAAGTTCCCTCTTTAATATTGAATTGAACAGTAAATTCATGTTATCTAGGATGTTAATCTACTGCCCTCCAGGCCCTTCCAACACGTTTAGGGAGACACTAATTAATCTGATGGCCTCACTAACTATCAAGCCAGCCAGTTTTATTATAGTAGGCAATCTCAATCTTCATTTAGACACCAGGCAGGATGGTGATATTGTTAATTTTTTAGATTACCTTGCATGTCCGTGTACGCAATGTGTTGTTTGGGCCACTCTTAATTTTTTGAATGTACCTACTCCACTTCCTGTGACTTGGATGGATCATTCTCTGATCTCTATGTCCATATGCCTAGAAGGCTAGAACCACCGCTCAGTCCTTAGTTTTAGCATCAATGGCACAAGCTTGATCTCCAAAAATGTGCAGACTTTCTCGAGATGTGGTGCCCAGTGCTGGAACCCAATGCGAAAGATACAAACAGCAATGTCCAGGACTGGCTGTCCTCTGCGCTAGACACCTTTGTCCCCTGAAGACCGGCCCAGGGCAGGAAAAAAGCAGGCTGCCCCGTGGTTCACAGAATCTCTGATATTGGTGAAAAAAAGAACTGTAAGGTCCAGAAACATTCTTGGAGGCAATCACATGGTTTTTCAAGAAAAGTATTGTATAGAGCTGCCCTTAAGTCATACCACAAATTGATTAACATATTCAAAGCTGAATACTTTGCCAATGAAATAAATAATGGCAATAATCATGCTAAAGGAACTGTCAAACCCTACAAGTGGTCTTACTACACCAGTAGAGTCTAATGTTGCTAGAATTTCATCAGAACCCTCAGAAGATAAAGTAGAAAGATTGGGGAGTCCCAAGAAAGTTCCTGAAGAACTGGAAATCAAACTTGTAATGTACACAGCGGCATCAGTCGACCTAGTTCCCCATACTTCATGGTCTGGTTTCCAGCAGGAGTAGAGTTTGCTTGTTCAGGTGACATTGAAAACGAGTATATCTTGCATGGGCATCAGGTATCCTTGATCATATTTAAAACCCCTAAAATCAACTTCCAATTACTGGAATCCTTGAGGGTCTAGGAGTTCAGGCCACCAACATGTTTGTCTTCAGGCAAAGTATTCTGCTGTGGCTGATAATGTATGGTCTGTGCAATAAATGCAGAAGCCAGTTTCCAACTCCATTACAAGCTTGGACTACGTGCATCTCAATGCTAAAATGTTGGCCATCCACACAAGGATGCAACAATGTTTCCTTTTAAGTGCTACAGATTTCACTACAAACTATCAGATGAGCACTTCATGGTAATTCTTAAGTAAGCTCCACTCATCACCTGACCGATTTCCTTTGGCAGATTGGCAGTTACAAAGGTTATTGGGGTAAAAGACTAGACTACCTGAAGAAATTGACCGCATACAACAAGCCAAAAAGACACCTCTGTTCGTGTATGTTGTCCTTATCAAACAAAATTTGAAACATAGACGCAGATCTTCAAGAGATCAAGGCCCTGGAATGTGGGATGTCTTGAACCCTAAACTGAGATACTAACACAAGAAAAAAATGATACTGCCTTTCATTTAGTGTTGAAGTGTACAGAACTTTCGCCGCCCAGATCCCCCCCAACCCCCCCCTCCTGGCAAGTGGTGGCTGTGTGTTGCATTTAGTACTCAAGTATCAGTTTTTACCCAGGGGTTTCAAGGCGGCTAAAATTACTCCAGGCATTGACCTTCAAGCAGTACAATCAGAGAAGGCCTTTCAATTATGCTTCCATATTATATCAACACAGAAAGATGATGGACGGAATTCTGAATGTGTTCTTCCACCCCCCCCCCCCCCCCCCCACCCCCCACTCCCTCCCCCCAGTCACAGATCTGGGTTAAATGCATTTTTTGCTCACCAGGTCACCCCAGTTTGGGCTGACCAATATGCAAAACAGTCTTGACCCTGCTAACTAGCATCTTTGGACCAGTTTTGGGATATCGGTTCCAGGATGTTTGTTTTCGGTCCAGGGAAGACCTGGTGTGGCAGTTTGGGTTGGATTGTTTCCATGGGGAGTAGGGTCAAGACTGATTTGCGTACGGCTGGGTCCAAACAGGAATGCCATGGTGTGCAATAAAATGATGGATTTAGGCCCAGATCTCTGTACTGGGGGTGAATGTTTGACATTCAGCATTCCATCCATCAGTTGCTCTTTTTGCATATATATATATAATGTTCTCCTCTATGAAGCCCTATTGGCATACTACATCCTCTAAATGCTTTATCTCTTCATAGTGTTGCACCTCTGGTTTACATAGCATTTCTTTGCTCTGCAAGAACCTCTGCCTTAGCAAATTATATACAAGGTAAAAAAACTGAAGAGAAAAAAACGCCTTGCTCCTAGATATTAGTGGGTTTGGCAAGAGCGTGTTTATTTATCAGAGTGCAGAAAGATGGGCAGGGTCTGGACTGAACTTTCCAGAGCAGTGGTACGGAAGATCTTCATAGTAAAGTACCTCTTTTTGTATGATTACCCACTCCCCCCCCCCCCCCATTGTAGGATTGAGGATGCTTTTTTTCGACTATGTAGTGCACTAGACCCTGCTGTCCAGTGCGAGTCCATGTGCTTTGATCCCTCAAATGTGTACGTCCAATTGGCTAATCCCTGATGGGCAGAGTTAACTTACTTCAGAGACCCTAGTATACCCAGACTTAGTAGGTTAAAGTGTTCCCAACAGACTACAGCACTTGTTGTGCCATCACTGTTATGACAAAGAAAAGACATGGCTCTAGACCCGCCATCACAGCCTAGTCAGGCAGCTTCTAAACTACCAACTGAACATAGCAAAATACCCTTTTGCGTGTCCAAGCCTTCCTTTTTTATATCTATATCACCCCTAAGAAAGGCCTTAAAAGCCCATTAGGCAGGGCGCTGTCTCCAAAAAGCAGGACATGATGAATTTATACTTTACATGTACTGACAATAAAAACTCTCAATGGTTGTTATTACTGGTAAGGCCAGTATCCCCATAGGCTGACCTAGAGTTTTATGAGCCACCCCGCACTGAGGGCTACCTCCCATATGAGACGACTGAATGTAGTACTTAAAAGTTTCAGACTTATTGTCGCATTTAATAAGATTTATTACTGAAGTCATATTTAAAGTAACTTTGAAGGCAAAGGTGACGTAAGAAGGTCCATCATAAGTACATTTAACAGACTTATATTTTTTACTTTCAAGAACACACATAATTATAAAGCATCAGTGATAGAAAAATTCATACAAGATTATAATACACAATTAATTTTGAAACAGCCACCTGATATTAAAAACTCAACTCAATTCACTAACATACACACATACATACCACAACCATACTACCAAAAGGGGAAAAAAGGAGGGACTAGATGTTGATTGACAAGTATACAAGTTGTCAAATTCTAGGGTCTCTGGAGAATTCGAGACCCCCGCACATGATAGGTCGACGCGCGTTTCGGTGGGTGAACCACCTTCCTCAGGACCTTTTTTTCTCTTGTGGAACAAAAAATATCAGGGGACCTAAAAGAATGTATGTACAAAAGAGAAAAAGTATATCTGTCACCAACCCTTCTCATAATAATTTACAAACACAAGCACGTATAGAAAAGTAACATTGTTTAAATCTAGCATGGCTACTCCTCATATGACCAATGATTGCACAAAAAAACTATGCACTGAAGCCAATTACTCTGATATAGATGGAAGAAAAACGGTTCATTTTATTCTGATGTGGGTGGAAATTGGTTTGGACTCTAGTTGCATGAGAATAAGGAAAATTACTATCCATTTTATTTGACCAGGATCCCTTACATGTTAGTTTAAAACACTAGAAGCATGGATATGTAGACTAAGGCATAGTTCTACTTACGGTAAAGGACAGACAGATTTATGTTCCTTTGCTATTCAGTTTCTATGTTTTTTAATACCGGATACTTGTAAGAGGCACCTGCATAGAAGAATACAATGACCCTTATTCTATATTCTGCATCCACGTAGGCATAACATGCGATACCTGTCAGTGGTCAATCTTACCAGTTTTCTTTGCGGGACAGGGCGCGATTACTTCAACCTGTTCAGAGATAGTTGTCCAGGGAGTCAATTAAAAACTAAAAAGCAAGAAATGCCCATAGATGAATTTGATTTCTTCCTTTGGTTTGTGAACACACTATTTGGACAAGATATCAACGTCCTAAATGGTATGGTGTTTAACTATATACCTTTTAATGACTGATGATGCCCTCAATGGTGTAATGCGGGTCGGCAAAGAATGGTCTCAATAACTGCGGTCTACAAGAGTGAAAAAAGAAAGAAACCATATCGTCAGGTATTTTACATTATAGTGCTTCGAGTTTTTATTACCGGTAAGATGCTCTTACATCTTATTATTGGCACCTAAACGTATTCCTCTCTTTAATTCGAGTTATCACGCCGTACATCAGCCGAGGATTGCGGGTGTTCCTTTCTTTGGTTGAATTACTGACCCCTTTCTTTAAACTGCATGCATCTGCAATAAGAGGAAGTTTGATATATTTGTACACCCGGGAGCAATATGGCAATTGTAAGAATCTGTAACGCCTCAAGTATCATAAGTCTATGGCAAGCTGAGGGACGATACGATTTAAGTGCTCACGCAGAACGGTGAGTATAAGGTAACGCGAAACCTCTAATGTCACGAGATGTTGAACCATGGTAATGGCGGCAGGAAATTAAGCCGATGTAACAAACAGGCACGTATTCTATAGCAAGGTGACAAACGGTATGATTTAGGCGCTAAGGTAAAACAGTTAATGCAGGATCGCGCAAAGCCTCTAAAGTTACGGGATTTATAACCATGAAAGTGGCGGCAGAGGGTCGATGTAACAAACAAGCAAGCAATCATTCAAATGCCTACGTACCCGAACTTAAGGAATCACGGAGTCTGTCTTCATCGTCCTCGGCGGTCGGCGAAAGGCGGCATACTGCGTCTCAGGACCGTTTTATGACGCCTCCCTTCTAGTGAGAACTCGCAGGTAATTATATCGCGAGAGTACGAGTGCCGAGTTGCAATCAACATAGTGGATGGACTCTTCTTTTAAGGTGAAGTGAACATAAAGGGTGGACACTAGTTTGTTGTCTCATCGAATTAGAAGACACAAAGAGTGGACATTCATTCATTATGCGTGTCATATCACGGTAGAGTACACCTATAGTTTAGATATTAATATAACAGTCCATTGCGCAAAGTTTCACCGTCGCCTATGTTGTGATAAGACATAGTGGGCTTGCTAGTCAATAAATACAACCATGGTTATAGTTGGACAGTAAAACTATAACGCTGGTTGTAGTTGGAAAGTAAATCTATAGTTGGAAAAAGAATTTTTTTCGTGAAAAAGCGCTAGGGAAGTGCGAAGTTAATGAGATCCATTGATAGTCAGTGACGGGGTTCAATGGCTGAGGTCAGCACTGCCCTTAAGATAGATAGCATACATTGAATATCATACAGGGAAGGCCCTCTGTATACATACTGGCCTGGTTCAACAAGGTAATTTATAAATACTGAGGGATACCGAATAACGTGATATGTAGGAGTAAAAGACCAACATTTGAAGGTCTGATCATTAGGTGGACACTCATGATTAAGTACTAAGGTCTAGACCTTAATTGGAAAAACGGTATGCATATATTCATCTTGTGACATACCAAGATATTTCCTCATTCAGTCCATGTTTCACACTATCGAGGTGGTATATCCAAAAGGTTTCTCGTTTCTTGCGAGTAGTTTCGTTGGGCTGACCTATTTTAGGAATTACTTTCTCTAATATTGTCCATTTAATTTCCTGCTCCGAATGGTTTTTATCAAGACAATGTTGGACCAAGGGTGCCGACAGTTTTTTCGTCTTGATGGCCGACTTGTGTTCGCTGAAACGGACGCGAAATTCGCGACCCGTTTCTCCCACATAGGCCAATCCACAGCTGCAGAAGAGGATATAGACAATATTGCTACTGCGACAGTTGGTCAGATGTCGTAGTTTTATCTCTCTGTCGTTGTATCTAATGGTCTCCGAGATAATAGCTGCGTCACATGCGTGGCATGAGCCACATCTGTGATTACCTAGGACAGCCGGTAAGCCAGTAATAGAACGTAGGTTTTCTGAGGGGACACTTTTATTTTGTCTAGTATGCACTAGCATGTCCCTAAGATTCCTATTTCTTCTGTAGGCTACCAATGGCGGTGGTAGAGGAGGAACATTTTCATCACAATTTAAGATTCTCCAGTTCTTATTAATAATATTCCTGATTTTGAAATTCAGGGTGGAGTGATTAATTACGCATGTGATCCGATCTTGTTTCGTACGTTTGGTGCCTTGAAGTAATGCCGTTCTATTATAATATTTGGCTCTCTTGTAAGCATGCCGCACAAGGCGGTGGGGATATCCTCTTTTGAGTAATCTATCTTGGAGGGCATCTCCATGCTTATGAAAGGACTTCATATCCGTACAGTTGCGACGGATACGCAAGAATTCCCCAAAGGGGATGGATTCTCTTTGACAGTTAGGGTGGTAACTGTCGAACTTCAAAATAGTGTTTTTGGCTGTGCTTTTTCTAAAGAGGCTTACTGACAAATGACCATTAGTATCCTCAATACTGATATCTAAGAAGTCCACTTTGTATTTATTAAAGTTCACTGTGAACTTCAAATTCGTGTCGCTGGCATTTAACCAAAGAATAAATGATTGTAGGAGTTGTTCTGGGCCTTTCCAAATAAAAAAAATGTCATCTATAAAACGTTTCCAAACGGAAACATTTTCAAAAAATGGGGCCAGTTCGTTGTAGATGTTCTTGAGCTCCCATTTTCCCACGAAGGCATTAGCCACACTGGGAGCACACGAAGCCCCCATTGATGTCCCTTTGATTTGTTTATAGAGACGGCCATTGCACTCAAAGAAGTTGTTCAGTAAGACGACCTCCAAACATTGTAGAATGAACATGTCAGGACGGTCCGACGGGTACCTCTGTAGGAGGAACATAAATCTGTCTGTCCTTTACCGTAAGTAGAACTATGCCTTAGTCTACATATCCATGCTTCTAGTGTTTTAAACTAACATGTAAGGGATCCTGGTCAAATAAAATGGATAGTAATTTTCCTTATTCTCATGCAACTAGAGTCCAAACCAATTTCCACCCACATCAGAATAAAATGAACCGTTTTTCTTCCATCTATATCAGAGTAATTGGCTTCAGTGCATAGTTTTTTTGTGCAATCATTGGTCATATGAGGAGTAGCCATGCTAGATTTAAACAATGTTACTTTTCTATACGTGCTTGTGTTTGTAAATTATTATCAGAAGGGTTGGTGACAGATATACTTTTTCTCTTTTGTACATAAATTCTTTTAGGTCCCCTGATATTTCTTGTTCCACAAGAGAAAAAAAGGTCCTGAGGAAGGTGGTTCACCCACCGAAACGCGCGTCGACCTATCATGTGCGGGGGTCTCGAATTCTCCAGAGACCCTAGAATTTGACAACTTGTATACTTGTCAATCAACATCTAGTCCCTCCTTTTTTCCCCTTTTGGTAGTATGGTTGTGGTATGTATGTGTGTATGTTAGTGAATTGAGTTGAGTTTTTAATATCAGGTGGCTGTTTCAAAATTAATTGTGTATTATAATCTTGTATGAATTTTTCTATCACTGATGCTTTATAATTATGTGTGTTCTTGAAAGTAAAAAATATAAGTCTGTTAAATGTACTTATGATGAATCATGTCTTTTTATATAAAAAAAAGGTGAAATGAAAAAATACATTAAATGAAAATAAAAACTATGATGAAGTAAACACTGTTATTCAATTGTGTCACCATTCTCAATTATTGGATGTATATTGCTTACTTGATACTTATGACCACAGAAGGAACATTTCTCTAGAATACATTTCCTGTTTCCCCTCTGTTCCTTGGTCGCAACTAATCTTTTTGAGGGGGTCCCATTCTCCATGCTGTGACGTAAGAAGGTCACCACTTTGTTGACCAACCCTCGGGTAGCCCTTTTTGACTATTTGCAGCTGTTGTCCACGAAGTAAACAGGCCCCCACCCCCCAACCTCACCCCCTCCCCCTCCTCACCCGCTGCAAGGAAGTTTGAAGTGCTCCCAGGAACAAAGAATAAAGAGAACGTCTGGTGGGAGGAGGTGTGACCCCTCCAGCATGATGACTATCTGGCTGTGGCCACAGATGGCCCAGCTTCAAAGAGGCTACCACCTCAGTGAAGCAAATGCCTATCACACCTTGGTCAGTCTGCTTGTTTGTGGCATGAGACATGCTGGTATCTCCTCCAGAGGGGGAAACCCTGTTGTAGGAGGAGTGGCTTATGCTGCACTCACCAGAGCTCACATCAGGGAAAGAAAACCTGAGCCATCTTGGATTCAGGCAGAGAAGGATGCTCCTGAATTGTTTCTGGCCAGGCCCACAGGATGTACTGTAGAGTGGGAACGGTTGCCCATTGTGAACAGTTTCTCTGTTAACTAGTGAGTCCTCCCCTCCCCTCCCACAAACATAAAGATTGCATAAAAGTGGCAGTCCTGCTACACAGTCCTCCGTTCGCTACTGGGCTGGAAAGAAGGCAGATGGACAGTTCCGCTGATGCCTGGTCCCAGAAAAGAGAGGCTGCACTAAAGACTGAACTGCATCTGCTGAACCCTGTGGGACTCTTGAAGAGGTCAGTGCATGCTGTGCCCACTCGTGTAAAAGCGCTCCACAGAAGTGACTCCAAGGGGTAAGTAACTAGCCTCCTGTTAAACATCAGGACTAGATAAGCTTAGGTAGCCTGCATCCTTGAGAGTTACGCTGCCCAGAAACTTCATCCCGCCACTGGACTCGGAAGTGCTCGCTGGAAAATTGAGTCTCGACGTGCACAAGATGCCCCATAGGTCATGAGACCCATGACTGAAGTCAAAGTGGACCATGGTAGCCCTTACAAGAAGGATTTACCTTGTCAGTATCCTCGGCATCCTGTATACCCAGTATCAAGACCACTTCTTTGCTGGACCCCTATAAAGCATAAAAATGCAGGGAGGACCCTAACGCTGCTGGACCTCATAGGTAACTGTCTCCCTGGACCGAAGTTATCCCTGTGACAGACTCCCAACCTGTTTGTGGCTCATCCTTGAATGGTTTAGTAGCTGAACTAAGGAGTTGGCTCAAAAAGCACTCTGCTACATGCATGATTTATTGCATTAAAAAGAGTGAAATGCAGGGACTCATTTTACTTTGAAATAATCATTTCTCCAGTTTCGCTCAATAGAATTTTGGAGTTTTGGTGTCTAAATATAAAAATGTACCCTATTTTTAAAAATATACCCTATTTTCATAAATTGGTGCAGATTAATTTTCTTTGTGATTCTTGAGTATTTACTGTTTTGGCACTTCTAAATGCTTTATATTTTTTCCTTTGATTAAGACTGTTTGCTGTGTGCTATATCTACCCAGGACTGAGCAAAATGTTTTATTAAAGACCCTAACTGGACCTGATAGAGATTGTGGCGTTATTACATTGTGAGGTTGCGCAGCTACACCACATAATAATCCACTTTCCTACAACCCATTCTGCGAATATGCACCGTTACAAAATGTCTATAGTTCACAACTAAGTTTCATGGAGATAAAGTTTCAATGCTTTAAGTTACTTAATGAGATATACGCTGTCAACCTATAAAACAAATTAAATACTTTTGAAATGAAGTTGTTGGCGGTGTGCTGTATACATATGCTTTTCGAGTCTTGAGCCTCATGGTGTTCCTGCCAGTATCCTAATCTTTCTGGCTGTGTGGGAAGCACTCCCTCTATGGCATTCAAATCCCGCTCATGTGCCTGAATATCTGTTTCTAATTGATTTTTGACCCCCCATATGCTGTCTTGAGACATACTCCCTGGAGTACCTTCTTCAATACTTCCCAATCCATGGCCCTACTACTTTAGGTACCCCAGTTCTCCTGAAAAGTAGTATTAGTGTATCGGATACTGTTACAACATTTCTACAATTCACAACAAAGTTTCATGGAGATAAATCTTTAGGTAAAGTTGCGATGCGTTCAGTTACTAAATAAGGTATACTCGTTCAACCTATAAAGTAAATTGTAAATAATAAATGCTGAAGCCTCAAATGGGGGATCCGTTGAGGTCTCTGCCCGGAGTCGCCCTAGTAGTATTGTTGGACGATTGCACGACCTTCTAAAAATTAAAGTTACAGGAGTGTGGTCGGACAGATACTGGGTCAAGTGAGAAATTCCAGACATAAATTGTGCTATATTGCCAGAGACCAGACAATAGTCTAGTTGACTATGGTTTCCCGCGGCCCGGGTATAATAGGAGAACTGTCTGACCTGTGGGTTCCGATCCCTCCAAACGTCATGATGGTGAAATTTCGATACTGTCTCACAATTCCTCAGTCAGGTGAGTTTAAGTGTGGTATTTCGGGGGGCCATGGTCCAAGGCACCACTTAGGATACAATTACAGTGACCTGCCATAAGGATGTCGGCTACAAGCACCCTTTGAGTAAAAGTTGGGGAAGTCGTTAATGCGTGCATAAGCATTTATTAGGCAGACTCCACCTCCAACGCTTCACCAGGCTGGGTAGGCATGCTCCCCGTGCACGAGTTACTTGTAGAAAGGCGATTGCCACCCTTTAGTGCTTCAAATATCCATGGATCCTTCCACGCTTCTCAAATTGGGCTAACCATGGGACCTTCCATGACAGAAGCATTATCAACCATTCTGTAACATAGTCATCGGCTCCGTGGTCTGTCCCTGAAAACCTACGAAGCAGAGGTTATTTCTCCAAGATCTACCTTCGGAGTCCTCTATGTTTTCATCTAGGCGGGCTGTTAGTCGCTGGAGGTCTGATGCCGTATTGCATAGACTGCGGACCGCCTGCTGCAGAGTGTCAACGGCCTGCTCCTCAGTTGTCACTCAGACACCCTCCATAAGTCTGTCTGAAGTAAGTTTACATCCGTGTCGACTGCGTAAATTTTGTTGGCCATCTCGGCCGTGTGTCGTGGATTACCGCCAGCAGGTTTTCCACAACCGGGACAGAGTCTGTCACCCATCCAACTTACCCATTTGAACCTTGCACCCCCTTCTCCTCAGCTGATTGGGGGGGCTGTAAGGTGTGAGTGTAGTTAACAATTTTATTTTCCTGTGCAGGTTTGTATCCCCAGTCCTTAACCATGTTGGCGGGGGTTTACCAGTGAGGATCCAGTAATGGAGAAGCAGCTAGAGATTCTGCACTATCTAGAGGGCCCCGTGCCCACTACAAGGGAGCGACAGCAGGTAGACAAGTTTGGCAGCCCTCCACAGTTGAACGACTGGGCCAGTGCACCAACACCACGATGCAGGGTCAAGCATATATATCTCATAATGAGCACTTTTTGGGGGGGCGGGAGCTGCAGGGAGCTCACTCCCTCTGCAGTGCCACTCCCAGCGGGCAGTACTCCTCAACGTCTGAGCTATACAGTAGCTCTAAAAGTTAGGGATCAGTGATCCTGTATTCTTATTGGGTGTCCGGCTGTACCGAGAAGCAGTGTGAGGATGTTTATAACCCCTCAGGCCAGAAACACTCTTCCTCAGACTGGTTCCCCGTGTAATCTGCACCCCTGATGCAGTCCATCGGGCTCGCCCCGTGTGCCTAATATTGTCACCCTCAGAGGGCAGACACCCTTCCCCATGGGTCTCGTAGCTCGGAGCAGTCTCACAGGTGCACATCCCGGGCAGTATTGGTCCGACTGCAGGCCAGCCAAAGCACATTGGCGTCTCTTGCTGCAGGGGCTTGAGGCTAACTCCTCCTCCTGTGGAAAGGCCTTTCGTAATCATTCCTGTCACAGGAACCCTTCCTTTTAGGCCCCAATGCAATTAAGCCACATCTCTGCCTAGTGGACCAGGGCCCCTGCACCGACCCTTCCTCAAAAACACCGGCAAGGCCTTCTGTGTGGTTACGATCCATAGCGTGGCTCACAGGCTCCAACGGCAGTGCAGCCTTTTTTTCCCATCGGCCGAGGGTGGCATCCTGCACAATTCTCATGGCCACCCCTAGGTGTCAGCGAGCAGTCTGGCCCTGGTGAGTATCACTAAAGTTCTGTGGAGGCCCATAGCGGGGTCCCAGTCCAACCCCACGCCACGGTTCCTCATCAGTGTACGCTTTTGAGGCTGCTTCCTGGGACCTTGTAAATAATACAGGGTTCTATTCAAGAGCTGGGGCTTACAGTATCATTTGCCGAGTGCGGGCCGGCTTCCTTGTGTGCCGACATGAGCCCTGGTGCGTTTTAGGTTCCGCTAGCGCACGCTGTATCCAGTCACAGCACAGCGTTACCCGCCGTGGGCAGCTTTCATGGGCCAGACCGCAGAAGAAAGCACACCAGTATAGGGAGCCTCCCACAAGAATGTATGTAAGTATGCCTCCAGATACTCACCTCACAGCTGTGGGCCGCGGCACTTCACAAACCCAGCCGTAGGGATACCCAGCGCAATTAGATCCGTGGCTCCTCCAATTATGTTACTCTGCATTCTGCAAGAGCCTCCTTGCAGCCCCCCAGCACTATAGTTAGTAGGAGGGGTGTAGGGGAGGATGGGCACTTATATAGGAGGATTGCACCAGGATTAGGATACAAAGTCAGCGGACGCTCAGGAGCAGCATCTAGCATCCATTTAGCTTGGCCATGCCCCCTAAACCCCCCCCCCCCCCCCCCCCCCCCCCCAGTGAATCAATCAATCAGTGTTCTTGTAAAGCACGACTACTCACCCATAAGGGTCTCAAGGTGTGCAGGGGTGGGGGCGGGAATTTTGCTGTTCAGCCAAAGAGCCAGGTCCTTCCTGAATTGAGGCAGAGATGGAGATTGCCTGAAATGCAGAGGTAGGGAGTTCCAGGTCTTTGCAGCGAGGTAGGTGAAGGAACTTCCTCAAACATTGGTCCTGTGGATCCATGGGATGGTGGCAAGCACCATGTTCTGAGCGGAGATACCTGGAGAGAGTGTGGAAGGAGAGGCGGTGGTTAACGTATGCAGGTCTGGGCTGTGAAGAGCTTTGTAGACGTGTGTGAGTAGTTTGTAGGTGATCCTTTTGTTGACCGGAAGCCAGTGGAGGTCTCTCAGGTGGCCGGTGATGTGGTTGCTGCGGAGGATGTTCATGATAAGTCTGGCGGAGACATTTTGGATGTTTTGCAGCTTTTTTTGGAGTTTTTGCCTGGTGCCGGCTTAGAGTGGGTTGCCGTAGTAGAGTCTGCTTCTGACAAGTGTGTGGGTAACCGTTTTCCTGAAATCAGTGAGGATTCACTTGGAATTTTCCATAGCAGGGAGCGAGGAGATCAAGATGATCCAGAGGTTTCGTGCATGGCCCATGGGTGTTGAAAGGGGGGGGGGGAGAATGGGGTCAGTGATTCGGGGCACTGTGGGCCACCTGGTGCTGGTCCAGTTGGAGGGGTGGGGCCCAGGATGAGAACTTCGGCCTTGTCTCAGTTGAGTTTGAGGAAGCTGTCTGTCATCCAGGTTGTACTGCCTTCATTCTGCTGTGGAAGTTTGTCGTGGATGTTAGTGTTGTGAAGTGTAGCATAGGAGAATGAGGGCTGCGGTCTCAACTTTGTCGAGGAGCATGTGGATGTCACCTGTGGCGGCCAGGAGAGTGGTCAGGGGCTGTGGTTTCTCGGGAATCCAGATTGGAAGTGGTCCAGAATGTTAATCATTTCGTTTTGATGAACTCCGAGTTCGGTGTTGATGGCCTTCTCGATGACTTTAGCTGTGAAGGGGAGCAAGGAGATTGGTCTGTAGTTCTTAAGTTCCATCAGGTCAGCAGAGGGTTTCTACAGCAGGGGGTTGATCTCTGTGTGTTTCTAGTCTTATGGGAAGGTGGTGGATTTGATGGAGCATTTGATTGTGCAGCAGAGTTTGGGTGCAATTGAGGCACTGGCTCTGTTTAAGATATGGTGGGGCAGGGATCCAAGGGTACTCCAGATTGGATGCTCCTCATGATATTGCGGGTCTCTTCCGTGGTGAGGGAGGACCAGTTGAGCAGGGTCTGATGTGGTCTCGGACAATTGAGTGCGGTGGTTGCATGTGAGGTGGGTGGGTCTTGGTTTGTGAAGCTGTCATGGATTGCCTTTATTTTGCGGTGGAAGAAGGTGGCAAGGATGTCGCAGAGGTTTTGTGTGGGGGAGGGGGGGGGGATTGTCTGCTGTCTCGGTCCACATTTGATGATTTCTTTGACCAGTTATGTTGAGTTGTTTTCTGTTGTGTGCATTGATAAGTTCCTGTATGGCAGTTTTCTTAGTTGTTTTGACTAGGTGGTGGTGTTCGTTGACTGTGTGTTTGAAGGCAGCCTGGTCTGCTTGGGCCTTGCTGCTTCTCCATCTTTTTTCTAGCTGTCTGTAAGTGTGACTGGACTCTAGAGGGTGAGACAAAACCAGCTGGCTTTCTTGGAGGTTTGCTTTCCTGAGGGACGCCAGTCTGTTGGCGCAGGTGGATATCCATAGGTGGAGGTTAGATGCCGAGGCGTCCAAGTATGTCTCTGGTGAGGATTTGCTGAGGGATGTGGGGAGCTGGTCTTGGGTGACCTTGTTCCAGCTTCTGCATGGGTAGCGGTGGGCATGCTGGTGTTCAAAGGGCTTGGTGAAGGAAACATGGATGCATCGGTGGTCGGTCCACTTTAGTTCGGAAGTGTGGCAGAAGGATATGTTGCTTGAGTAGAAGATCAATTCGAGCATGTGTTCTGCTGAGTGGGTTGGGGAGGTGACCATTTGCTTAAGTCCGATGATGGCAAGGTTCTCCAGTAGGGATAATGTGTTCTCCAGTAGGGCTAATGTGTTGTGTCCGTCAAGGTTGTCCAGATGGAAATTGAGGTCCCCGGGTAGGATGTAGTCTGTTGAGGCGAGGGCAAGATGTGCAATAAATTCAACTAGGGATACACTGAAAGGGGGACTGGGTCCGGGAGGCCTGTAGAAGAGGGTGCTACGGAGGGTAATGTTCAGGTTGGTCTGGATCTAGAAGTGGAGGTGCTCCCTGAAGGTCGAGTTATCATCCGAGATAGTTGTGACGCGGAGGGTGTTAATCTGCGTTGTCTCCATTTGGGTGGTGCGATCATTGTGGATGATTTTGTAGCCATCATGAATGGCAATGGCGATGTCCAGGGCTGAGGTAGAGTTCCTCTAGGTTGAAGTGAGGAAGGCGATGTAAGGTAGACTGAGTCGAGCAGGTACCAGATCTCCTCGGAATGTTTATGGAGGGAGCGTGTGTTGAGCAGGATACAGCTTAGCTGGTCTGGTTTTTGCAGGCTGGGATGGTGTGTGGTGGTAGGTGAAGGTGCAGTTTCAGTTACGGCAGGAGAAAGGGCCCTGGCTGTTATTTAGTGATGCGATGTGACATGCGGTAGGACGTCTGGTGTGGAGGGTGCTGGGCTCGTAGTGGTTGATGGTCCAAGGACCTGGATCCATGGAGCTGGGCGCAGCTAGGCACTGACTGGCTTGCAACACAACATTTAGTTTATCAATATTGTGGAATGAATCAATCGTTTGTAGATGAGTGATTTATCATGGAGTCACGGGAAAATAAAGTGAATACACTACGCGGAGAGAATCCCACACCAAATTAAAAAAATAGGGCACATTGTAACAAATACCAGAGGTATACAGGTTTAAAGATTTCATTCAAAAGAGCATCAAAAAACACAAAGTTTAAACTGTGGATATCTGGTCACCCCGGACTGGGACAAAGTCACAAGTTCAGGCTGACCGCGATGGAGTGCTGACCGGCTACAGGGACACAGTTATGCCCACTGAACAAGAGTACTTTCTGGTTGCAGAGCAGAAAGAGATGCCGCTTTGAGTATGCGCCGCACAGCCAAGGCAATACAAGGTCTGGGTCGGAGAGGCGTTGCTCAGCGTTTGTTCTGGGAAATTGCGATGTGAGGCCCTGCATCGTTGTGCAGGAGGCCATCAACTTGGGGCTTTGCGATGCGAAGGCCTGTATCGGGGAGGCATCGAAAACTATTGTGTTCTAAGGAAGTTGTGGAACTTGTGATGCAGAGTCCGGCGTCGCCGTCAACAAGGGGCTTACGATGTGAGGGTCTGCATCGAGTATGCGTAGAGCAGCGGCGGTTCCCATGACGCTGTGGCGGCGATTCGATGTCTCCTTGCAGGGAGAAAGTACACAGGTCTGTTTGCTTGATCCACAGTTGGGGTGGTAAAGCACCTTCAAGCCCACTTCCAAGGGTCCTGGACTGGGGTGGCACCACTTGTCAGGGTAGGACTCAGTCCTGGTGCTGATTTCAAGAGACTAGCCTTTGGAATCACTCTGGTGATTCCTACTCTACATGTATATAGTTTTGTTTTATTTTGCAAAATCCTCTCTCCATAATTCATGCTGAAACAATTTTGATTTCCTTCCTTTTTTTTTTTTTTGCCCCCTAGATTTTTAGACCTTTGCTTTGAAATTTAGATTTTGTAAATATGTCCGTACATGTGTGCGCTTAGTCCCAACCATCTTTAAAATAGTGTCTCTGACAGCGCTCACAGCTTCTCATTTGTGTTCTAACTCTTGAGGAAACTAATTCTCGGGCGTGAATTTTAGGTAATGTGTTAGACCTTTCAGCCTTAGTGTGGTCTTCCCCCAAACATTTAGCCTTATTGCTCCATATTTTTGAGTTTTTCTTTTAAGATTGTGGTTACTCTGTTGGTCATAGGGCTGAATAGACCATTTAAGCAATATACAGAGATAGCTTCCATTTATTAGTTTCTATTTTTGCGTTTTTACTTTTTCAAATTAATCCTTTTCTATTTACAATTCTCCTGAATACGAACAAATTGACCAAGTGGTAATCCATCCTTCTTGTCTTTTGGATGGTTGGGTTTCTGCTGCAGCAAAGTAATAGGTTTTGTTTTCTCTATAGACCAGTAGTTCATTTACCGCTGCTTACTTGAAAGGTAAGACCTAAAAAAAATATTATCACTATGTTGTCTAGTGAGAATGCATTTGATTGATCCAAATCTGGAACACACCTCTTGTGTTCGTTAACGTGCAAAATCATAAACATATAGTCTGTGTTTTCAATTGCAAATGTTATTTTTGCAGGGATAATTATTATTAGATAAGATCAAACTTCTTTTAATATATTCAGCATAATATATTTCGTAGCTAAGCAGAAAGCATGTGCCAGTAGATACACCTTTAATTTGAAAGTAAAAATCACCTTCTAATTATAAGAGGTTCTTGTCGAGTGCTATCCTCAACAATGACACAAGTTTCTGTTACTATGATCCCTTCATCCTGGTGGGTATTTGTGTAGTGAGATTCTATTTGAGGCAAACTAGAAGATGTGCTCTGTATCAAAAGGGACATTTTCAATTTGATGTATTACGTTTGCTATTATTTATCACATTGTTGTTAGTGGATGGGGTAGGAAGGTGGATATCTGACTATGGTTACCCCAACTTTTTGCCTGGTGTTTTGCTAGTTTTTCGACTTAGTTGACCTGGGACCCTGCTTTTCTGGGCCCCAGGCCTACTGCTCTCTCTGTAAAATGGATTCCATGTACCTTAGGTGCATACCCAATTGGATACTGAGTCACCTTATCAGTCCCTGTACAGTGTACCTTAGGTACCCAGGGCATAGGTGTACCCAGGGCCTACCAGGGGCTGAAGAATGGATTATGCCACCCCTGGCTGGCCATCCAAATCTGACACAACTGGCTGCACGACAGCTGGGGCAAGGTGGTGTAAACACCCTTTGCTTTAGATATAGTATCCCTATATCTAACCCTAAAATGGACACATGTATTCCTATCAGTCACTCCTATGGCAGGCCTTAACAATCCTGAAGGCAGAGTGCTTGGAATTATGTGAGATGGTGCTCTGGCATGAGCTGAGCCCGTCTGCAGCTTGCGGAATCAAGTCCTAATAGCTGTTCCATGATAACGCGTACCATATACTCTTAAGTGCATTATAATCCTCGCGGTTATTTGCCAACTTTGGTATTGCTTTATCAAAACATGTCGAGTAAGGTGTCATACGAATTGGAATACTAACCCCTCGCCAATTCTGGCGACAGGGTTAGCATTCCACCCTTCTAGAGGGACACGACATGTATGTAACTGTGAACCCCGGTTAAAGTTAACTCGAGCCTCAGCATCACAAAATGGATGCTGCCACCACAGACACAAGTCTGACCTCCTGCTGCTGGGAGTCCTTCCAGCGAGGAGAGCTTGGACAAAGGGTTTCCTGTCAGGGGCGGTGCTAGCACCATCCCAGACAGGGTTTTGTGTATCCCATGTAGGCAGGGCTGAGAGGAAGGTGACTGCAAGTGGCACCCCGGTGCTCACTATGCATCTGCCGGCTCAAACCAGTTCCAGGGGCACCCCAGCCCCTGAGCTGGGGAAAGACCGGACAAAGGAGAGGGGTGTAACCACCCCCTTCCTGGTCCCACCCATGGGCAGGACCTAGTTGCGTGCCAACCCCTTTTCTTAGAATAAAGGTAGGAGCGGGCCCCCTTCCCAAATTAGATCATCCTGAATCTTGAACGACTTTCTACGAAAGGAACTCTTGACTTTCTTTGAGGACTCTCCCTTGTGGCTAAGGAGTAGCCACCCTGCACCCGCAGGCACCACCTAAGCATCGCGGTTTGCTGCACGTCCATCCTCCGGATCAAGACTGCCCAGCTCGACGAGACCCGGATTCCCCGGCATCTCTGACCTCTACCTGCATCATCAGCCCAGCTGAGATTCGTGGGTGTGACGAGACCTGAGGGACCGGCCATCTTCAGAAACTGCGTGGGGCCCTTCTGCTCTTTGCTGCTCACCGAGTTGTCCGGTCACTTGCCCGTTGGCTAGTGGCCCTCCTGACGACGTACCACGACGATTACACCACTGGTCTGGTTGCTCCAGACTGGCCCTTGCTCCCCTCCAAAAGAGGAGTACCCCGGACCCTCCTGGTCCACTCCAGACGCCATCTTGACTCCACCGAGTGGGCTTGCCTTTGCCAAGGTTTGTTGCCCTATCGTTTTTCGCCACAAGTGTGGCAGGGTATACTCAGACATGAGTCCCTTGCTCACTGCACCACCAGGATTCAAGCAAGCCGGGCCGACGACGGCTGAAATGACAGAAACCGGTCCCCGGAAGCTTGTCTCCTTTCCGGTGAAGAATTGGCTTGGTAGTTTGGTCTGCCCTGTTCCCATGAGGCACTGGGTCAGACTAATTTGCATATAGCCAGGTTCTGAACTGGGGTGATGCAGTGAGCTAAATAACGGTGATGGATCAAGCCCTGATCTCTTGACTGGGTAAGAGTGGTCTGCTTAATTCAGACACTCTGTTCATCACCACCCCCTTTTTTGAACCCATCTTGGGTCCAGCATCGCCAACAGCAGACAGCTTCGTGGGACAGCTCGCACCTCCAGCCTGGTCGCCGACAACGACTCCTAGCCCGTGTGACTGCAGAGTCCAGCGTCGCCCACTCACCTGGTCGAGGTGACTTCATCCGGTGCCATCCTGGTGCCCACACAATCACAATCACTAGTGATTAAGAATTGAGTCCCCTCTGCTTTCAGGTCGTCTCCATCACCGATCCAGGCTTGGATCACACCGAACATCTTCACTGGTCGCCTGCCAGCAACTTCTTCTTTCAGGCTCCATAGACTACAATGAGGATTCCCGACGTCTTTTGAACCCTATGCAGCCGCAGCCCCTGGGCTAGGTAACCCGAGCATTTCGGTGCTCCAACGCAGGTTCACTATCTAAGTGTCCAGATCCTTTTTCGTTTTAAGTCTATCTAGTCGGATTCGTCCAATAACAGTAACTTTAGAAATACTAGCCTCCATAGACTTTGTCCCGCATCCCGCGTGAGAGTGCACACTCTGCACCCGATCTCCCTAGGCCTCCTGCTCCTAACCTTAGTGTTCAGTAGTGTAGTCCTAGCGATCCTGAAGCCTCTGGATCTTGTTACTTACCTGCTAGTATTTCGCATTCCACTTTTAGAGTATATGGTTTTTCGTGCCCCTCGGGCATTTGTGTAAATTGTGCAATTTAAAGTATTTTCGTAAGAGTTTTGTATTGTGCTTAGGTCCCTGACTCATAAAGAGCTCAGGGTAGACTTGTTATAAATAAATATCCTTTATTTTCATAACAACTTGTGTGGTGTCCTTTCACTTGGTGTTCAAGGGGTATATGTGATGGTAAAACAGCTGGCTTAACACGCCCTCTAGAGTTTAGCCTGAAGACTGCTTTTGTCCACGCTACTAGGATAGCTGGTCTATAAGGTTGACTTACAACCAATCATCAATAAGGGTCGTTTGGTATGATACACAGTGATCACTAGAATAGTGAGCACTATATATCAGGCCAACTTCTCACAGATGGTACATGGTGTTTTATGAGAAAGTCAAGATATTTATCATTTGGTTTTGGAGCAAAGCCACATCTCAATACTGTTGCACCCTACTATCATGGCTTCTTACTACCAAGACTGTCTCTAGATACAAAGTTAAAAATAAGCATTTGCAATGCAATGGGTTTCACCTTTTGGACCTTATATGTTTTTAGGTTTCGCCCTGGCCATAGCACCTGCGAAGCAGGTGCTCCGCCCAGGGGGAAATCTGATGATCTCCAGTATCTGGCTTCATCCCCCCCTCTGTCTTCCATTGGCTAGCTCCATAAATGGAGGCTAGCCATTGGAAGACATCAGCGTCAATCACTTTCTCCCGGTCAGAACGCGAATCGTGGGAGTTTCTGACTCTTTTTTTTAAGTCCCGGCCCTTGATGCCGTGTGTCTAGGGCCGCGCTGTGATTGGTTGCCGGCCCGGGACACCCCAGTGACGTCATTCCCCGGGCCGCGCTGTGATTGGCTGCCGGCCCGGGACCTAACTTGTTTCGGAAGGAAATATTTTTTATAAGGAAAAGGTCCAATCGGAAACTGATAACAGGCCAGTTACTTAACTTACAGTTCAGACTGGGGGGAGAGGTGACACCGAGGACGTAAGATTTCCATTTTCTGTGAATAGCAAATTATGTAACTATATCATGCCTAACATGGCCTCAATAGGTGTTAATGCTTATGCCGTAGGAAAGTAGAAGTCGATTATGCACGCGGGACTGAGACACAACTGATGCACCTAATATTGCCAAAGGGTGCCTTACGGATATGTAGACTGTAATGTGGTTAGAAAGAGGGAGGCAAAAAGGCGTAATTTATTTTCACTAACGCAGCCGGTAGCCACTGAGCACGGCAGTACAAGCCAATGCAGCAAAAGTACTGCACCCGCCCACCCCGAATTATTTGGTAATTTTCTGCATGCTGATTACCCATTCCGGGGACAGTTCCATTTCTATTTTCCACCTGCTCTGAACAATTGATAAATCAGCATCTCTAACCAACAGAATACAGGGGCTATTCGGGAGATTTCTTTGTAGAGAGCAGGGCAGAGAAAGCCAAGTAGGGCTATGTCTTCCTGACTTTCCTGCGCATGTGAAGGGGCACAGATGTCAAACACCATGCCTTTGAAATGCACCAACCTTTCATTAAATCTCAGATCCCTTAAAAGCGGAGGCCGATACCGCGCGTTTTCCCTCCAGCTTGCCATGTGTCTTGCATTTCCGCCTCGTTTCTGGTGCTTTCTGTTTGTTCTTCCCAGTCATTAACCGCCGCCTGCCATTAGAAGGCTGTAAAGAATTCCATGTGCCATTAAGGCTTCCGAGGGCCTTTGAATGCGGAGCGCACGCATCCGCCTCTTTCATTCCAAACTCACCTGTGAGTGACTCCAGCACCTTAGTGACAGCTCCAATCTTTCGAACGAGTGTATTTGCATCGTGTTCGTCACACCGAAAATATCGGCACACAAGGAAGGAAGATGGAAAAGCTACCCGGTTACAATGTCACAGACAGACAACTCTCACGAGATTCGGGTTTTAGCACGAGCTCGGAGTGTGGAGTAGAGTTGTGTGTGTTGAGTGTGCTCCCCAAACATATCGCATCATAATTTGCACGAAGCACACCTGCAGCTCAGTTTCTGTGTCACCCTCCCCTATCAAGGCATTTTTTTTCCTGAGCGGTGTCATAGCTAAGTGGCATAATGTGCATGTTGTAGAGAACTGTGTGCAATTTGAAGATCATGGGTCCTGCGCTCACTAATGCAGCTCTCATCGTTAATGTGTCTATGGCCAGTGCTGTAACTTTCGTGAAAGTTGAAGTTTGTTCTCTAAAGGGCATGACCAAAAAAAGTGTAACTAGAAATCCTTTCTAAGATGCATGGTCTACGTAATATGGCTGTGGTTTAAAGCACATGACCTGGAATTCTATGGTTGATGGTGCATGTCACCTGACCTGTGTTTGGAGGCCTCTGTGAGTTTTCTGCAATTGCATTCAAACATACCATGCAATGTCGGACATGCTCGTATAACAAGCCAGACCTACTCACTTTTAATTCTTAATAACAATATCGGATAAAAGAATAAGAACAATATTTGTTTTTTGTGCCTAACTAGAATTGAAAATGTTTCACTTCTGAAAATTGGAGACTGTGACTTACGCATTACGAAGATCTGGGGAAGGGGTAGTTGTCTTCGGCTCAGTCACTTCTGTTCTCCCCTTAACGTCATTTTTCCTCGGCAGTCACTCTGTTAGACACTTGCACACACCTTCCTTCCACACTCCTTTCTTAAATCCTCTATCTGCTTATTTCACACATAATCCCACCTCTTCTTCACTGTTTTCAATCTGACTTTCTGTATGCACTTACTTGCATGCCCTCCTCTTCGCCACGCCCGGTCTCCTTCTCCCCCCCTCTCTTTTTCACACACATACTCTCTCTTTCGCCTTGGCTTTCTATTCATCCTTAGCACTGCCAATATTTCAACAGCTGTGTATACCTCTTCACACACTTTCAATTGCCACATAGGTGACCAGCACTTTGTGCACTCTGCTGAGAGGTCAAGGATTGGATGAGCGTGTAGTCTAAACACAAGCAGTTCAGTGTGAGAAACCTTCACTTCCTTCAACCTGAGCTCCAGAGCTCTCAATTGTATTCTGTCATGAACAGACACCTCACCCAGATACCTTCAATTCAGTTCACAGTATGCTCTATACAAAAATTATATGTTACATATTTTTTAAAAATGACGAAAACACAACATGTGGAAAAAACAAATACTTTTAAAGTAAAACGTGAAATGTAAACAGGGATTGCATCACTGATATGGATTACTTTAAGTGTGTTTTTGCCCACAATATTAATGACATAAATATAGGGCCTGGTAGGGACCTCAAGCAAATTCAGGGCCAATTTACTAAGTTTCAACGCAATGCAATCCAGCAACCAAAGTTTCTTAACTACGTTGCGTCAAAGGGAGAGAGCCATATCTGCAACAATATAGTCTAAAGATACATCTATGTACTAATAAAAACGCCCAATTCACCCTCCCTTGCCCTACCGCTCTTTCGAATGCCCTGTACACACCTTGCACCATAGTGCAAGATGTGTGCGTTATGTCTAGTATAAGTTCTGTAATGAAAGTATGCTCATCCAGTACAAAACACCATGCTTAGAGATAGTTAAAAAGTTTTCAAACTCTACAGTACAAATGCAAATTTAGAAAAGTTTTGACAAAAGTAAACTTTTCTCAAATGTTATGTCAACCTCGAGGAGGAGGAGAGGTTTCCTGACAAAAGCCATTGCTACCTTTTTTAGTAGATAGTAACTTGCCTAAAAAACATGGGTGGTTGCATAGGAACACCCATGGGATTTGAGATTTGAGATTTGTTTATTGTACAGTTAATAAAAACTCACAATGTGAAAACGTGCATTTGAAAGAAAAGCCTTATTTACAATTAACATTTAAAAAAAGAGGGTGGTCACACTCTATAGGATCATAAAAGTCTTGATTTCATTTAGGTAAAGACCATAAAAATAAAAGGGGCAAAGTACTCCGAGTGGGCTAACATAGCAGTGGTTTGGCAGATGCTTTAGGTAAGCCATGTGGCGGTTTCGTGAGTCTTCTAGGCGCTGTGTCAAATAATTTTGTTAGTCTGCAAATTAACTGAGTCTCTTCAGGATTAAAACACAGCATCACAGCCTGCCTACAACTAATTATGCCCTTTTGGTTCCATAAGACCCGAAGTAGGGAGCGCCTTATGTCCATGAGGTTTGTACAGATACAAATGATTGCTTATTAGTAAAAGAGGACCTAATACACGAGACTGCAACAATTTGCTGAGCATTCCCTTTTCCAAGGAGCCAAGTGGGGTAGTATAGGTATGATGCAGCGGCGCTGGTTTAAAAACTTGTTTTTTGTCGTCTGCGAGCGGCCCATTTTTAGGTCTCGGCTAGAAGCGAGCGAAGCTCGCTCTCACCAGAGACCTATAGTTATCGGCTCAGCTTCCGAGGAGGACAGCACCTGGCCGCGCGCATTTCTGCCGAAGGAGGCGATTTGCGCCGGCCACGCGCGTGCGAACGCGCGCGCAGTGGCCAGGTGCTGTCCTTCTGGAAAGCAGCCTCCCACAACTCAGAACGCTGCTCGTGCTCACGCCTGCTCCCAGGGCACGCACTCTCTCATCTGTGCGACTTAGTAGAGCAGCTTGTAGTGTTCCTCCCTCTTCTCAAAAGTACACAGGTCGCAGTCTTCTCTTTATGCAGGATGGGCAGATCGCCCGACAAACGCTGGTTTTTATTTCACCCACGCTCGCCTGCCTCCCGTTGATATTAAAGCATTTCTGGTGCATCGAAGCATCGAGGGAGGGAAAGTGCTTAAGTTTATTTTCTCTTCCTACAAGTACACCACATGTGATAAGCATGGGTCATTGTAGCATCACCCAAACATAGATAGTACATGCTGCTTCTGCCACCAAAGGCATGACTCAGTTAACCTGCTCCTGCATTCAGTGGTAAGAAGAGAGGAGTTGGCCCAACGGCTAGGGCGCTCGACCTCGGACCTGGGGAACACGGTTTGAGTCTCGGGAATATCGCGAAAATCTCCTGTGAGTCTGGGCAAATCCCTGTGCCTCACAAAATGAATGTGTGTCCTTGTGTAACGTAATTGGTGCTATGTAAAGCGCTCTGAACGTATTAAAAATCTATTTACATGTGAAAATGTGCTTTGTTTTGATACTCCATTGTAGTAACCCCACTGGTCTTTTTCTCCCGTTTGGGGCTACACTAGATAGTGCGTCCACTTCTCCTTGAGGATTCCTCCTTTTTGCATTTCAGCGGAACATAAGTTCATTTTATCTCGGAGACAGACTTGGGTGGTGCCTGTCTTCCGTATGTGCGTGTTCTCGCCGATCAGGTCTGTGTGGTTAATGTTGTGCAAGCCACTCCTATTATGTGTACCTGCGTGGGTGTTCTGTGAGGCTGGTTTTATTTTACCACTTCAAAGCACGGGCCGTTTCAACCATTAGGCCAGACTAGGCGGTCGCCTAGGGCGGCAGAAGGGAGAGGGCGGCAAAAACAAGAGTTTGGGAATTCTGCTCATTTGCACTCGCTCACTGTTACAGTATCAAAGCGGTGCCAGGACTCGGCGTCCCAAACCTCGGCTCCCAGACGGGGACAGGAAATCTGCAGCTGTGGCGCACAACATGCCCTTGAGAGGCACTGGGTGCTGAGGGCAGACCTGGACACAGGACGTTGGGTGGGCCGGGCATACTGGAGGGCCACCCTGTGCAGGAGGAGACAGGCGGTGGCACTCTGTGCTCAGCTTGAGACCCCAGGTCCACAGCCCCGCCCCAACCTCCGGGCCGCCATGGCGGAGGCACAGCTGTGCCTCACCTGGGTGCTTCTGGTGCTGGCCGTGTCCTGCGTGTCCATCAGCCTGGCGTCCAACAACGAATGCCACAACACCTTTGATTAAAACGGCTGGAATGCCAGGGTGAGGTATAGTGCCTGAAACTCAACTTTCGCCCTGGGAGCCTTTCACGGGATTGGAAATGAAAGCCTGTGTCAGACTCGTCAAGGGCCTTGAGTGCACAATTCCAGGAAGCAGCGTTGGCTGGGCTGATGAGAGTTGTACACGCCATGCCCACATCACTCCCACTCCCACCTGCGCATGGCATATTACAGGCACACAGTCAACCTTTATTCTTTTGTTGTGTGTACTCGACCTTCCGATCCAGACTGGAAGGAACAGCTAGAAGTCCCGGGGTTAGTGGCATTTAGGCGCTGCACCTAGAGGCAGTGTAGCGGCTAGGCCTAGCACGCCTGGGTGTTCTTCGCATTTCTTCCATCAGCAGCACGCTCTTCAGCGCCGAGGAAACCGGTTGTTGTGGACACATGGTGCGCCTCTAGATAGCAGGCCAGGGCGGTAAAGGGATCAACTGCTCAGGTACAGCCACCCGTGGAAAAAAGCTGCATGGGTTGGCGAGTCACGCCCTGTTCACGACCTTTCCCTGTGTACCATGTTGAACTGCCCATAGCCCATCCGTCATTCTCCGCATGTTCCTTTATTTTCCCTTCTTCTTACTGTGCAGCTGCAGACACCCCTCCCCAGTCTGCGATCCAGTGAGTCACATGCCTCTTTCCCCAATCCATCTGGTTCGATGTTCACTTTCCCTGCAGCTGCTGTACTTCTAGTTGTGCATGTTTTTCTGAAATTAGGAAATTTGCAATGTATTGCTGCAGCTTCTCTACCACCGTTGATTTTAAACATTTACGTGCTTGTTTACACTTTCCATGCACTGCCCTTGCCGTTCAGTGCACGCGCCCGACTTTCACAATGCACGCGCTGCGGGCTGGCGTACCGACACCCAAGGGTGTGTCCGCGAGCGAAACCGAGAACACGTGCGTTCCCTGTCTAAAGGGCGTTTACGAAATACAGAAAGTGTTGACAGAATTGCTTTTCCGCTCAAAAATTATAAACTAACCATCGGATATCTGTGCTGCCTCATGCAACTTTCTGCCCCCCTCTAATTTTAATTTTTCCGTACTAAGTTGCAATGTCACGGCTCATAGTGTAGGTATGCATGCCAACATTTCAGAGCCGGCAAGTGAGCGATTTTGAACAATAATATCCGGAAGAATGTATTTTTCCCTATGTTCCCGCTGACCTTTATTGAAGCAGAGGCAATCTTCCTGGGGCCAATTGCATACATTCCGACATTTTAGAAAGGTAAGTGGGAGATTTACAAAAATGTTTTTTTGTCTATTGACTCCTATTGAGGCCTGAATCTGGTCTATTGGCATGTATGGGACTTGAGATGCAAGTGTGCTGCTGCAGGATTGGCTAACTGAAATCCAAATATATCTTCTTTTCCCTACCATTTCCGGAGCACAGAGAAAGTACTATGGTAGGCAGAGAGACCGTCGGCAGCCAGCAGGGATCGGAGGTAGAGGGTAGGGGCAGGGACGGGAAGGGGGAGGGGGAGGCCAGGGGAAAGCAGGTGTTAGAAAATAAAATAAACAAGCCTTTGCAATGCAATAGGTCTCGCATTAGGAAAGTTTGAGCTATTGGTATTGTAAATGACACATTTTTTATTTATGTGTTGGTTTTGAAAATAGCTAAATTAATAGCTTTGTCATTTACAATGCCAATAGTTATAACTTTCGCAAATGTGACACCTATAGCCTTTGTAATGCAATGTGTTGTATTTACGTGATTTAGATGTATTGATATTACAAATAACAATTGCTTTTGTTTTTTTTATTATTAATGAATACTTAAATAAAAGTTATTGTAAGTTATAATGGCAATAGCTTAAACTTTTGTAAATAACTTTTGTGAAGATTATGTTCAGTGAATTTTATTGTGACGGAAATCCAAGAACAAAAGTGAAATATTAACATTTTTTTGTGACATTTGTAATAAAGCTTGAAACATTGAGAGAACATATTTGAACCAGTTGTTGAATGGTTGCACAGATTGATGCTGTGGTGGCGCTGAGTGATGCTGTGGTGGCGCTGAGTGATGCTGTGGTGGCGCTGAGTGATGCTGTGGTGGCGCTGAGTGATGCTGTGGTGGCGCTGAGTGATGCTGTGGTGGCGCTGAGTGATGCTGTGGTGGCGACGAGTGATGCTGTAGTGGCGACGCGTGATGCTGTGGTGGCGACGCGTGATGCTGTGGTGGCGACGCGTGATGCTGTGGTGGCGACGCGTGATGCTGTGGTGGCGACGCGTGATGCTGTGGTGGCGACGCGTGATGCTGTGGTGGCGACGAGTGATGCTGTGGTGGCGACGAGTGATGCTGTGGTGGCGACGAGTGATGCTGTGGTGGCGACGAGTGATGCTGTGGTGGCGACGAGTGATGCTGTGGTGGCGACGAGTGATGCTGTGGTGACGAGTGATGATGTGGTGGTGCTGAGTGATGCTGTGGTGATGCGATAGACACATAAATAAAAATATTGTCATTTACCATGCCAGTAGCTCTAAGTTTGGCAAAGGCCAGACCGTTGCATTGTAAATGCTTGTTAGCTATGCATACAAAGAAAACAATGAGTATAAATTCTATATTTTAGAATGCCAATGGATGCTATAACTGGTTCAGTGCGATTATGAAAATTCAGTCTTCAATATTACGCGGCCTCAAACACTATTATGCTATTAAAACAAGCACAGAGAAGCAGTACATCTTTCAATTGGCCGTAGTAATGAGGCTGATTTTTAGTTGTCCCAATTTTTTTCATGGTTGAAAAAGACAATGCAATCTGTCTAGCCTTTGGGACCATATACGTATTTAGCGATGTGTCATATTACAGCCACATAGCTTTCGTCATTACTGTAAAGTTGGTAATTCTAGTCCCATACTTTTCCTATGAATGTAGGGGGATCCCAATTCCCATCCTGAAAATGCACTTATGTTTGTTTTTGTGTGAGAAACTACTGGCAAAAGGCATCTAAATAACTATCTACAGGATGACCCCCAAACTAGAAGGCCCACAGTCTTATCCATAACTCCAAAGTTGCCTATGTGACCATTTCGCCACAGTGGATGCTATTGTGGTTTTAACGGGGTGCAGTGGTTTTAATTTTGTGAAGAATCCGAACTTTAGAAACTAACCTAAAGTATGCAGCAGATATGTGCGTTTACACCCCAGCTCGCCTACAATGGAAATGTATGAATCAGTACTGCATGAATTTTCAAACATTCTTTGTAAACCCAATTGTACTTGAATAAAAAATTCCCACCCAAAACAAGATGTAACAATACAACCGGGAAGTTTAGTTTACTACCGGGGAAGCCAGCATGTGGTTTACCCTGCCAAGGGATATAACCCTTTGAGTAAGCAACGGTAAACATGAGCAGAAAAAAACTCAAGCCACACACAGACTAATCCATGCGTACCGTAACAAAAAAATAAGCAGGGCTTTAAGTGGGCCGGGTCCTGCCAGTGCTCAGAACCGGCAGTTCTAAAAAAGCTGGTGCTGAGACGGGTTCCTATTGAGCTCTCCATTTTCGTCCTCACCCTCAAAGGGGGGAAATAAATGACCTCTGCAGCAGTACCACCCTTCACTGCCTTTGATGTAACTTCAAAGAGACTCGTTATAGTTCTTTCACATTCATTTCAGAACCAAAACATTTTCAGTATTATCTACAACAAAGCTATAGTTACTTGTTGCTTATTTATCTTATGCAACTAACAAGCATTGACCAAGCCAATTGTCCTTACGTGTTGTAGATGTAATGTTGCTGTTTGCATTACATATATAGATGCATTACATATATAGATGCAATGACAGAAGCAGCAGAATACCAGTCGTGCAGCCCCCTGATGCTAAGCACAGATTTTTAGTCTACGTGTTTTAAGTCACGCCTTTAATTACATCAGCCACACCCCTATGAGAGAGCCCTCCTTTTTTCCATCCCACTTAAAGCCCTTTAAACAGTTTGGCTTAGCTTGCACGGAGTTATACCCTACCCTCGGTTAAATATTTCTCTCTTCTGCTATTTTGAAATTCGGTGTCCTCCATGCCCGCCAGCCCAGCTGACAATGGGGTAGAACCTCAAGTGGACCAAATAGGGCGTTTTCAAGGAAAAAGCATCTTGCCAAGGTAGTCTTGTGCCCCATTGCAGTAGAAAATGCACCAGAGCACAAGTTCAGGAAGGCAGTCGTCCGGTTGTCTCGCTGTAAAGAAACACCATGCCAAGCCCGGTCCTCTCCAGGACTACTTTTAAAAAAAAATCCTGCTGCTCTGTTGTGTTCTCACTGGGCCCACCCGCTGCCAACCTGTGTGACCCTGTTTATTTACTTTCAGTATCTGCTCAATCTGAACATGCTCAGAAGCTACTATACATCTTATTCAGGGCTGGCACAACTCAGACTTTGCTTCGCTTTTTCATTTGTCAAATTGATCATTAGGAGAATTTCACGGTTTGCAAGTCCGTTTATTTTAAGTTTCTGTTCTAAATTTGGTATTATGGGATATATTGTAATATAACAGTCGTATGTTTCTGTGGAAAGTAATGTAATGTAAAATGTGTAAACAGTGCAAACTTAGGGGCTCATTATGATTGCGGATTTTCCGCATCCTCCGGGCCGGCGGAAGCCACCGCCGGCCCGGAGGATGCGGAAAATCCGCAGCGGACCTACCAAAGACCCACCGCCACATTAGGATGGCTGGTGGGTCCTGGTTTCCGTCCGCAGCTTTTCCTCCGCGGTTGGCTTACAACCGCAGAGGAAAAGCACTAATCTGGTGACAGTGTCTCTCGGACACCGTCCGCCAGATTAGTATGTGCCTGCAAACATGCTTTTCCGCCGTGGAAAAGCATGTGTAACTTCACTGCGGGGGCCCGTTGCGGGCCCCCTAGGTGAAGGGGGGTGGGGGGTGCACATGGGGGGTACCATAGCATTTGTATGCAGAAAGCGGCAGGCACCGCGCGGTGCCTGCCTCTTTCTGCATGCAAATGCAATGCGTGCATTTTGAACATTGCCGCGGGTGCAGCTTGAAGCCGCACCCGCCGCAATGTTAAAAATTGGGGATGTGACCGCCACCCTGGCGGTCACATCCTAATCCCACAGGAGGGGACTCCGCAGCCCATGCGGACGTCCCCTCCTCCTCAATGATCGCGGACGGACGCAAGTCCGTACGCGATCATAATCGGCCCCCAAGTGTGCTGCGGCCTCTGGGAACGACCCTTAAGAGCCCGGGGTCCGTGAACCGGCAGTGCTGCAGCCTCTGGGAACGGCCCTTAGGGTCTGGGGGTCCATGAGACCCGGTGCTACGGCATCTGGCCCTTAGGGTCCATGAGTGGGTCCGGGGGTCTGTGAACGGCCCTTAAGGTCCGAGGTCCATGAGCCCTGGTGCTGCGGCCTCCGGCCCTTAGGAGCATGCAGTGACCGCTTCTAGGCGCATGGTTGGAACGGACCATGCGCCTCAGGCTAGAACCGCAGCGCCTTGACTCATAATATTTCAGTCCAGTCGCCCTGGTGCTGTGCTGGGTTCTCGCCCCCACCTGTGCTGTGGGAGGAGAGTGCACTGCTCTAGAGCCCTGCACTGTGGCATTACTCATGCGAGCTATCCTATCCAGTGAGCCGTCATGTCCTAGTATGTCTGCCCTTCTGGGACAGGGCAGTGGACGCAGGACATGTCGGTCCTAGAACCAGTGCAGTGTTTTGGCCCGTAGGTCAACCCTCCAGACCCCAGGATAATGCTGCATAATTGAGCTCTAGAGTCAGTGCTGTGCATGGCTCCGCATCTTAACACCTCCAGAACTGCTCAGTGTAATGCCGAATATCTGCGCTCGAGAACCAGCTCTGTGTGTGCGAAAAGAAGATTAAAGGAGCGAACATCAGACCATCTTAAAATAAATTAAACAGCCTGCCGTGAGTGGTGTGTGCAAGCGCAGCGCTGGCTTCCACATGCAAAACTAACCAGAAGCGTTTGCGCGATGTACCTCCCACCTTCAACAAACACTCTAATTGGATGTGTTGTTCAAGGTGCTTTATGGGGGTTATAGTTTTTTTACGTATATTTGTCTTTTTCCTCCACTCAGTATGGACTAACACTTTCAACATCCCTGGATCGCGAGACAACAAAAGAGTGCGAATTCAACCAGCCTATCCCACGACAAAAAAATCATTTGCAATGCAATAGGACTCTCATTTACGCGAGACCTATTGCATTGGAAATGGGAGTGCGGGGTCCAGGAGACACCAATGGGTGTGGGTAATTGAGGGGGGGGGGGGCGAGAAGTCACGACCTGTAGGAGGGGGTGGGGGGAACACAGGGAAGAAAACCGTGTTGGAGTAAAGGGGCCAATAGCCAGGGATGGATACCAATCAGAACATGGCCATCAGGAGGAGGGACTAACAAGCCTAAAACCTATCAGAAGCCAGCATTTAGGATCGAAGCCAATCAAAAGTATGGGCGGAGAGTTGACGGAGCTTCCAGGCAGCTTCCACGCTATAGTATATACTGCATGTCTCAACGAGACCGCGCAAGCGCTGCCTAGGCGAGACCTAGTGAGGGTAAGTGCTTCTCTGTCTATGTAGGCACTTGCTATCTGTGTCATTTTAAGTAATTACTCCACAGTTTTGCACCCTCAGGATTACACAGCATCTCATCTTAATCCTTCACTAGACAGATCTTCCAGCCTGCAACAGACAATCTTGCATTTTCTACTGTTTATTTTGCTTTCTTACTATCAGTAAAAGATAATGGATAAAAACCATTCTGTATAGGAGTCCCTAAGCTGTGGATGGTAAGACAATATAAACACATCAAACTATAAATATCTACACTGTTTCTGCTTAGTTTTGTTCACTCTGTGAAAAGATGTTAGACCCCAGCGAGACATTTTACAGAAAAAAGTGTCCCAAAGTTAAGTGTGCTCAAGGAATCTGAAGTGTTAGATTCTCTCTCTCACTCTCTCACTCTCTCTCGCTCACTCTTCCTCTCTCTCTTTCCATATCTCTCTCAAAATAAGCTCACTCCACCCCAGAGGTCTAGAAGGTTAAATATATAACCTCAGTCCTCTGTGACAACTCTGCTCCCATTACCTATGTTGAAAGGTGCCTCTTTCTTCACAAAAGGCAATTGTTATGGGTCCCCATTGCCAGGGGTGGGGTGTGTCAGGAAGATCAATTTGCTCAGAACTATTTCATGTGGCGTTTGATCAGCTTTGAAAGTTATAAATTAAACCAATTACTTGTGAGCTTCCTGGAGCTCTGCCATAGAAAGTGAATAGGTTAACCAGCATTGACTATTGATTTTGAAGAAATGTCAACTTAGTCACATTAGTCGGACATATATAAATATTTATTGTGACTACTTATTTGTATCTTACCTTATTAGCTGCAGGCCAGGACAGTGACATTTTGCACATTTCTTAATTGGATTTAGCAAAGGTTAGGTTTTAGTATACTGCGCCGTTTTAAAAGTGCACAGCTTCTCTTGCTAACTACTTAATTGTAATTGAAGGCAAGATGTTGCAGTTGAATGCACAGTGTTAAATCTGACATTTTAAACGTATCAACAAGATTGTCTTTACCTTTTTCATTCTCAGAGTACTGTTACTACTTGGCTGTTCTCAAGTTCCTCTTCAAAAATTTACATTTAGTACACTTTACTGCTGACTTGCGTAATGTCAAGAATATCAGCGATCTGTTAACCCCTTGATCCCCTAAATTGTTCAGCGTATCTCTTTGCTGCTTTGTAACTGTTCACAAAATAAAGTACATTTGATAGATATTCATTTGATAGAGGTTTTTATTTTACTATTAATTTACCGAAGCAGGTATTTTACCAAACAATGGCAGCATTTCCTGAGGTACATCTTTTACTAAGGTGGATTCCATTCCACATCTTGACTTATTCTTTTGGTAGTAGAATAACAAGGTGCTTGCTTTGCATTATATAAATTCCTTTGATTTGCTACACCTGACAGGACCTACAAAGATCTCCACGCACAACATGCATCACTGGCTTTTTTGTATAACCTTTCTTCTCTAGATCTCCTCTCCCTTACACATATGGCAGCATCCGTGGCTCGGATCACTGTCTTTACTCCCGCCAAACCCCCTTTTGTTTGGAACTGCTGTCTGCTACAAACTTGCTCTACAATCAAACACTCAAGAACCTCAAGATATCATTGCTAGAAATCAAATAGATGTTGCATGACTTGCCTAAACCTGGTTTACTTTTATCCACACTATTAATCGCAAGGACTACCGAGATGTAACATTGTCAAGCATAGCGAGGTGAACGATATTGTGACATAATCTGTTGCTCTGCAACGTATGTCTCATAAAAGATATTTGATAAGATTTTTACTGTACAATGCTTTAAGTGCTTTCTGTGAATTCTAGACTTCAAATGACCTTTCAGTTAAGACACTCCCACGTGTTTGTATACATATATATTTTGAGTAGATTGTATTAGTATTGTAAGTGATAATGTATTATTGCATGCTGTAGACAAAGGCTTGCTTATATTTTATAATAGGCAACAAGTTTGACTTAAAGCTTACAAAGCAGTGTCAACTGTTACTGAGTATATAGATAGGGCACTTAAGGTAAATGTCCAAACTCGATTAAAATGTTTAAGCCATTTTATTGATTTAAAGTCTTTGGTTTCTCAAGCTTTACATGAAAATGGTATTAAGTGTGTTTTAGAGGCTAGCTTTTTGCAAGCTTATTTTTCAGCACTCATTTGCTTAGTTTAGTATGCAGTAAATATATTTGTGTGTTTTTCTGTTATTTCTAATCATTTTAAAAACACTGATTCAAGGTTTTCGACTTGTTGAACCGTAAGACCAAGCTGAGAGTGCTGGAGGATGGCAAACAGCAAGTCCAGGTGGTAGGACTGCAGGAACGCGAAGTGAAATGTGTTGAAGATGTATTGAAGCTTATTGAAATAGGAAACAGCTGCAGGTATATTACTTGTTTTATTTATTCTTTGTGTGTATTTTTTTAATAGAATCATAAAACATTGTTGGTGCACCTGACTAGCGTATGGAGCAATGAAACAATTAAGTAAATTGCCTGGGCAAGAAAAGGCTGTAACTTTGAATTATTTACGTGTTTTAATTTTGGCTCGGTTCTATAAATTCAAAAATTATGAATTGTCAAAACCAATGTCATTAACAAACGTACCGTTTGAATAGTGGTAGGGATTGGTTGTTTGCTTCTTCAATGGAGGTTTATTGATAATCACATATCCTAGTTATCTCTGCCTTTGTGTGAGATCCTCAAATGCTTTTCAGAAATTTTGTATTATCGTATCTCTAAAGACACATTTTTATTTATCTAATTCAGTCCTTTCAAGTACATTTTTAAATGTTCAAATCTGTCAGGACTTTATAATGGCACTAATCAAAAGGTAGAAGGCCATTCAGTAAATTGGCATTGCAACCTCATAGAAAGGACAAACTGATTTCTTTTCACTATGGAATGGGATACCTATCGCAAGTCCATTTTTGACAATGTTTTTCCTCAATTTTTCCAAACATTTTATTCTCTATGCATTGGGTTTGGACATGTTTTGCTTCGCTCCGGTTCGAAACTGTTCTTTGGGTGCCCCTCGGTGCGCAATTCACTCTACCCTCAACGGTATTGTTTCGTACACGTTTCCATGTTCTCTGCATATCAGACTGATCAGCAAACTTTCCAATTATGATCCAAAACCTTGTGGGCGGCTGTTGGCCTTACCGCGTCGGACAAGCCTTCTGCCGATGGAATGGACTCCATTCCAATTCTGTCCTGGGTGCCATGCCAAGTACCCTCCCACCAACCTTCACTGAGTTGGTAACTTGTGCCTCTCTCCGGAGTACAAGGAGGAAGACTGTGAAGCTTGTAAGTCGTTTCGAGAAGAAGGCTCTACGCGATGGTCGGGCTGGACGATGAGAGATGCAACGCCAAAGCATCCAACACGCTCCAAATATCTTTGTGGAAGAATGCGAACAAGAGTTCGAATCGTCCGCCACAGAAGAAGAGGCCCTCTTCATTCCAGAGTCCGAGCTTGAGATCGATCTGGGGTCTGAAGATGTGCCTCCGGGACAGGGTGCCATAAGTACCGAAGACCCTTTGCCCCCTAAATCCTCTTCTAAAACTCACAAATCTATGGCACCACCTCTGCCTTCTGGCCAAGGTCGTCACAGAGACCATGTTTCCGACGCCCCGCCTCTTGGCTCAGCACAGAAACAAACAGTCAAGCCTTCCGGCTCTGGGGACCGAGTGACCGAAATTACCTTAGGATCTGAAATCATCCGCCTCCAAGGACAAATCTGGTCAGACCTGAAATCCCCCTCTTAGAAACACATACTCGCTTATTTATTTATTTTTGCCATTTGTAAAGCGCGCAGCTACCCTTGGGTTTCCCGGTGCTAAGCATCACAGTGGCATTATAAGTAGCTTCGAAGCCAAAACATTCTAAAAACAAGTCGATTTTGACGCCGAAATCCAAGGACAATGTTCTCGAGCCTTCAGAACCAATTTTTGAAGTTCTTGTGGCCTAATTGGATCCCAAACAAAAGAAAATGTATATTAATCCTGATACTGGACTTATTTTGGCAAAAAATCAAGCAAAACTCAAGCTTCCTGTAGAGGACACTTCTGATAAGATTCCCTTAAAGAAGGAGGACATGGCTACTAGCCCTGTTTATCCTGCCCAATAACCCTCTCCACCTCCACCATCTTCTCCACAATTAATAATTGAAGATCCATTCCACATAGCACCCCAGGGATCTCCACATACAGATCCAGATGTGGATCAGGGTGATGATGATACTTATTTGCCTGCAGACCCATGGAATTATTACACTATTGGCCCTCCAGTAGACAATGAGCCAGACCTTAATCCAGCAAAACCAGATGATGATTTGGCTTATCAACAGCTCATTGCTAGAGCAGCAGAGTATCAGAGGGTACCATTACATAGAGAAACATTAGAAGACTACTTTCTATTTCAAACACTTGAGTCCTCACGTGGGTCAAGTCGAACACTCCCTATGCTTAAAGGCATGTTGAGACATGCAGATGATATATTTAAAGACCCTACAAGAGCATATATTTTAACTTCAAAGGTAGATAAAAAATCAAAAATATCCTGTGTTTTTATTAGGAGATAATTACCTCTTGTCTCCCTCGTAGTGTCCAACACTCGCAAAAGATCAATACCAGCATTCTCCTTAGAAGGCATGCATGGCTTAGGATCTTGGGGTTTAAGCCTGAGGTTCAACAGTCAATTTTGAGCACTCCCTTTGATAAAGAACACCTCTTTGGTCCTATAGTCGACCAATTCTTAGAAAAAATGAAAAAGGACACTGAAGTAGCAAACTCCATGGGAGCGCTCCAGTCCTATCTAATAGAGGCTCCTTTCGCCGCTCGTTTTACAGAGCAGGGTTCATAACATCCTCCGACCCAAATGCTTCCTCTTTCAAAGGTAACAACCAATCCTTTTCTTCTAGAGGTTTCTACAGAGAAGGATATAGAGGAAACAATTCCAAATGCAGGGGTAAAGGCGCCACACCACGTAACACCCCTTCCCTTAATAAACAGTGACATGCCTACACTTCCCTCCGATCTCTCAACATCTATGGGGGAAGACTTCAACAGTTAATCCCCATTAAAAAACGACTAATGGGTACTAGACCTTATGCAACATGGTTATTGTCTGAAGCTCACCTCCAATCCACCAAACATTCCACCTCTCATCACAAACTGTCGTCAGACCATTTGCAGTTACTTAAATAGGAGGTGCAATGTCTCCTACAAAAGGGAGCCATTTGTTTTATTTATTTATTTATTTTGAGGGTTTTATGTAGCGCGAACAAGACCGTTGCGGGTATCAGAGCGGTTTACAGGATAAATATAAGAACTAAAAAAGGCATAGAGTAATCAGATTATTTCCAAAGCAAATCAAGAATCGTATAATACATTATATACATGGATCATGTGAATTTAGGCATGAGGAGGGATTTCAATTTCTTTTTTGAAAGATGCAGTACAAGGATTCATTCTAGTTTCTGGAGGCAGTGCATTCCAAATCCTGGGCGTCATCCCCGAGAAGGCCCGGTTGTATCTTTTCCTCTTGACAAATTATTGTAGTTTATACCACTTCCGTTTCAGGACTAAGGTTCAGGGGTGCATACTCTTTATTTACTAATTCCCACAATGGATGGTTCCCTAAGACTAATTTTGGATCTCAGAAAGTTAAACCAGTACATACGGTCAGAATATTTCCACACTGGACTTAAAAGATGCATGTTTTCACATTTCCATTCATCTGCTCATCCCAAATATCTCCGATTTGTGATAGCAGGCAAACACTACCAGTTCAGAGTACTTCCATTCGGAGTAACTACTGCTCCTAGGGTATTTACAAAATGCCTAGCAGTAGAAAGAGCTCATCTCAGGAGACAACAAATTCATGTATTCCCCTTCCTAGATGACTGGCTCATCAAAGCCAACACACACCAAAAGTGTTTACAAAGCACTCAGAACACGCTACACCTACTCCACCAATTGGGTTTCACATTCAAAAGTCTCACCTACAGTCTTCAGACACAATCTTATCTAGGAGCCACTCTCAACACTCACACGGCTCCAGCCTACCCCGGTGCAGCCAGAATTTCCAAATCCAAACTCTTGCTGCAGTGTCAAACCAACCAAACCTTGCCAGCCAGGACTTTAATGCGGCTACTGGGAATGATGGCGTCATGCATTGCAATAGTTCCTCATGCAAATCTACACATGCGTTCTTTACAAGAATGCTTAGCATGTCAGTGGAATCAGTCACAGGGTCAATTAACAGATCTAGTGTTGGTGGACAGCCACACCCATCGCTCTCTGCAGTGGTGGAACCCACAAAATTGATCAAAAGGGCGGCCTTTCATTTACCCTGTTTCACAAGTCGTGCTAACAGCAGACTCATCTCTCACGAATTGGGGTGCACATCTCCATTACACAATTCAAGGTCTATGGAATGACAAACGCAAACGTCTCCACTTCAACTATCTAGAGCTTCAAGCTTTTCAGTCTCATCTCACAGTCAAAGTTATCCTAATCTTCACAGACAGCAATGTTCTATGTACAAAAACAGTGGGTCGGGGGGTTCACTCTCTCCAACTGTCACGCCTGTCTCAGACAATTTGGAAATGGGCAATCAATCACAAGATTCACCTTCTGGCACAGAACACCTCCCAAGAGTGAACAATCGAATTGAGGACCTCCTCAGCAGAAGCAGACAGCAAATACGCGAGTGGGAACTTCATTCCCAAGTTCTCCTTCCATACTTTCTACAATGGGGATACCCACAAATAGATCTGTTTGCCACAGTAGACAACGCACATTGCCCAAACTCTGCCTCCAGGTTTCGTCACCCTATCTCCAAAGGCAGTGCCCTGCGTATGAATTGGTCAGGGATATTTGCCTACGCTTTTCTGCCCTTTCCCACTCCTTCCTTTTCAGATTCGTAAACTCTGGCAAACATCACTGACACTGATTGTGGTAGCTCCCACGTAGGCCTTATCAACCATGGTACCCCACCCTGTTAGAGCTCTTAGTAGTTCCATATCAAAAGCTACATCTCACCACCAGTCCCTTCACTCTGAACCATGGAGAAATCAAGCAACCAAATCCCAAGGAGCTCAACTTAGCGATTTGTCTCCTGAAGTCATAGAGTTTGGATGTTTAAATTTGCCACTGGACTGTATGACTATTCTGAAAGAAGCTAGAAAACGTACTACTAGAGCTTGCGATGCAGCAAAATGGAATAGATTTGTTGTTTACTGCAGTAACAACAAAGCTCTACCTCTAAATGCTTTTGTTCAGAACATTGTCTGTTACTGTTAGAACTGGCTATTTCTGGTAGGCTAAGGCTGACGCCAAAGCCAGGCAGAAACCACCATTCTAGTCAGGGCAAGGGAGTCACACGCCAAGATAACCCCTGCTCACCCCCTGGTAGCTTGGCACAGGCAGTAAGGCTAAACTCGGAGGCAATGTGTAAAGCATTTGCGCCAGCACACAACAGCAACAACATACTAGGCACACCACAAAAGGAACTCCACACAAGGTTATTATAAAATAAATTTTGTATTGTAAAAACACATCAGATAGAATCACACAAAATACATGGTGCCAACTGGCACGGGCAATATTCACAAGGGATTATGTACAGGACAGGACCACATGGGCCACTGTCAGAATCAACACTTTTAGAAATAGAATAAGTATAGCACAAAATAAAAGTTATAAATCACATCCAGAAACTACTGGGAACATGTAAGTACCACCTACGCAACCCTAAACACCTTAGGAGAATGTCACGCAGGGGACCAGGACCTTACTAGGACCACCTGTACTAAAAAGAACAACCACCTAAGTATAAAATACATCTAGGGGTGTAAACAAGAACACATTACCCATGATGCATGAAACGCATTCAGAGGAGTAGTAAAGGAAAAACACATGATGTATAAACCTACACATTCAGCGGTGTTCAGAACAAAGCACATGATGCAATAAAGTACATTCAGAGGTGCAGCGCAGGAAGACACATGATGCCTAAAAACATTCAGAGGTGCCAGAACAATACCATTGCGCAAAACTCACATAAGCCACCCTCTGTGGCAGTCCCTAGGCGAACTGGCCTTGATGGGGCTCAGACGCCCTGTGTCTCAATGTCAGGGGCCTAAACGGTGCAGCTGCCCACTAATTGCTGGGAAGCTGGAAATCAACAAAACTGCGCCAGGGCCCTCACTGACCCTTAGGCGCAAACTGCGCCACTGCTGGAGCTACACAGGTTCGGAACTGCGCAAGTGGAGCCACACAGGCTCTTAAACAGTTATAGGCCACTGGAGCCCTCAGGCTCTGAAAACAATGGAGCCTCACTGGACTCTAAACCTAACACTCGCAGGCAGGAGGGGGCGGGCACCGGCAATGTGCCCCGTCTAACTAAAAACAAATGGGCCCAGAGCCTTGTCAGGGCTCTCCAAACATTGGGGCGACCCACTGCCAACCGGGGCTGCCCTTGAGGCCCTCGTGGCTTCACACTGACCATAAGCGCGAGATCGCGCTACTGGGGAGGGGGCGGACACCGACAATGTGTCCCGGCGCCCCTCCCTTCTCTTCTGCCCCACTCATAGGGTCTCCAGACGATCAGCGGCTCTCCTCACTCGGGGCTCTCCCTCCATTCGGGGAGCCTCGCGCCGGACTTCTCTCTCTCTCCGGGGCTCCCTCAGCACACGGGAGCCCCAGCAGCAGGCCATGCTTCCTCCTCTCTTCCCGGGGCTGGTGGCCCCGATCACGGGCCCTGCAGGTTATCTCCGGTCTCCCTCGGCATTCGGGAGCCCGGAAAAGCGGGAAGTGGCTTCTCTTCACGGGGAGCACTGACGATCCTCCAATCGATGCCCAGCTCCGCAGGCGAGCCCCCAGTGACACCGGGACTGCAGCCACTCACAGGGCGGCTTTCCCGATGACGCGACAGCCCGGGAACCAATCCCAGCGTGGCGTTGCTGAGGGGGCTCGTTGCTTCCAGCCAATCAGGGCTCTGCTCCTTCGGTTTCTCGGCCATTTCAAGCCCCGTGCAGCGGCGGTGAATTGGGAACAAATGCCGGGTGGGCACCGGCGTCCTTAACCAAGAATCAACAATAAATCGAGGTGGGCACTCGATAGGCTCCTCAATCCGGGGTAAACGCCGGGTGGGCACCGGCCTCAATCAAACACAAAAACAAAGCTTGGGCAAAGCAAAGCGCTCCAAAGTGCTAGAAAACCGGCAGAGCGCTCCCAGGCGCTCAGGGGGAAGCACAGCGCTTCCAGGCGCTGGAAACACAAATCAAGCGCTCTCCACAGGAAAATGCAGCCTCTCCATGCTGCAAAGGTCCCAGGGTTTCCCAGGGGGGCAAAGCCAAGTCCCCCCCCATCAGCCCCAGGAGTCCAGGAAAGTCCATCAGGTGTCCAGGGGCTGGGCAGGACCCAGGGATTCCCCCAGGCCCAAGCAGCAGCACGCCCCTGGCAGATTCAAGTCCAAAAACAAGAACATTTTGGAAGGGGACACAGCCCCTTCTTATACAGAGAAAAGTCTTTGAAGTCTTTGTGCAGGCAGTGTGAGAACCAGCTAGAACTGGTTTTAGGGAACTCTCTTAAGTGTCAGGGACAGAGGTGACAGTCGCCCAGCGGGAGGTGGAGCCAGCATTGTGGTCAGGCAGGCACAGCCCTAGTCACTCCCAGGTGCCATCTCCTCCCACTTCACTGGCAGCAGATGCAGCCTTTCATCCACGGGCTGACTCAGACAACCTCCTGGGGCTCCCCAGCCCCTGTCATCCTCAAACCAGACAGTCAATCCACAAGCCGACCCAGGCACTCCTGGACCAGGCTCACCAGCCAATCACACGCCAGACACAAATTACACAAATATGCCAACTTCTAAAAGTGGCACTTCTAGACTAGACACATTCATGCCACATATATCATCACGCAGCATTCAATCTCACGAGTTTGTACATAGCAAACTCGCCCCTACACTCCCCACACATCAGGAACTACCATGGGCATACATATTCCCCATTCATTCCTATGGGAGGGCAGGTCACTCACCACACATACACAGAGAGCTCAAGCACTTTACACTGTACCACAGTGAAAAAGTGCGCAGAGGCCTAAAATCACCACCACCTGGTTCCAGAAACAGGCTATCAAAAAAGCAAAAAGTCTTGGGGTAAACCTGCCAAAAAGGCCGGGTCCAACAGTTACCTTTTAAACCTACAGCAATGTGGGCTAGCTTAGACATCTATTAGATTGCACCTTGCAGCAGTACCTGCGTATTTGCAAAACAGACATCATTTGTCCTTGTTACATTGTTCCTGTTATCAAAGCATGTATGTAGGGCTTAAAAAGAGTAATACCACCAAGAATTCCTCCGGCACCAGTGTGAAATCTTAATGTTGTACTTACAAGACTTAAGGGTCCACTCTTTGAACCACTACGTAAGTGTCCTTTACAGTTTTTCACCTGGAAAGTTGCAATCCTCATTCAATCACTTCATGAAGGAGAGTTGGTGAGCTATAGGTATTAACTTTGCGCGAACCCTTCTTTCAGCTCCATAAAGATAGGGTGGTTCTTCGCACCAATCCCAAATTCCTTCCCAAAGTGGTTTCTGCTTTCCATATTAACAATCAGTTTAGTTACCTGTGGTCTTTCCTCAACCTGATCCTATTTCTAAATCTGGCATTTCAAGATGGATTGTTAAGTGCATTCAAACTTGCTATGCAAAAGCTAAAAGAACTTTATCTATACCCCTAGAGCGCATTCCACTTGCAAAATAGGGGCATCTATGGCCTTTTTAGGTAACATTCCTACAGCTGACATTTGTAAAGCAGCAACATGGTCTACACCACACACATTTACCAAACACTCTTGTGTGGATGTACTAGCATTACAGGTCAACAAGCCAATGTAGGGCACGCAGTGCTAAAAACACTTTTTCAGACAATTGCAACATCTACTGGTTAGCCACTGCTTTGGTAGAATACTCCTGTATAGTCTATTCAAAGCATGCGTAACGCACACATGCCTCAAACAGATCTAGGGGTAGATGTAAAACCGTTATTTACTTTTGGAAGCGAGAATTCGGCCCGTTTACGACTGCAAAATTTGTCAGCTCCATGTACAAACCATATTTTATGAGTCACTAGACTATTAGCGACTCGCAAAATATGGTTTGTGACTCGCTATTAGGAAAGGGCGTGCCAAGGATGTCCCTTCCTAATAGCGAGTCTGACTGCTATATATGATTGTTTTGCGACCTCATTTGCGGTAGCGAAACACTCGCAGTTTACCACCCTTTTCAAAAGGGCGGTAAGCCACTCGCAAACAGGATGGGGTCCCGGGGGACCCCTTCCCCTTTGTGAATCGGTGGGATTTTTTTTTAAGAGCAGGCAGTGGTCCTAGGGACCACTGCCTGCTCTTAAAAAGGTTAAAATGAAAAGCTTAATTTTTCTTTTTTCAATTGCATCCCGTTTTCCTTTAAGGAAAACGGGCTGCATTAAAAATAAAAAATAAACCTCTTTATTAAAAAAGCAGTCACAGACATGTTGGTCTTCTTACTCCAGCAAGCCACCGTCGATGTTAGTGCTTGCCATTCCCAATAGGGTCGCAAATTGCGACTGCCTCATGAATAGTAATAAGGCATGCAATTTGGACCCCATTGGGAATCTCAAACAGTGTCTGAGACACTGTTGTACATTTACTTTTGCGAGTTGCAAATTCTGAGTTGCAATTCGACGCAATTTGCAACTTGCAAATGTGAAGGTGCGTACGTCTGACCCTATGTTACTTACACAGTAAGCATCTGTTCTTGTCATGTAGAGCTGTAGATTCACATGCGCCCCCCTCCTTCCTTGGTAGCTGTAGTTGCAGTTCTCATTTTCTGCGCATGGACATCTCTTTACTCTCTATACTGCACTCACTCTATTCTCACCCTCCTGCGGGTAAACAATCTAACAATGGAGTCGATGCACATGCGCACTATCACCGAAAGGAGGCGTCACCTTACATTGGGATAGCAACATCCGGACCCAACACTAGATGGCAGGAGTATGCAAATCATGTGAAGCTACAGCTCTACATGCCAATAACAGAATCTTACTGGGTAAGTAACATAATCCTTTTGCTTCTTCTAATCTTGATGATTGGTTGCTAAATGCCAGTAGCTTCCAGAAGGTTCTTCAGGATTTTCAGGTAGAGGTTTATAGAATTTGAAGGTTCAGATCAGTCTCAAGAAATCTTGTCCAGTGCTGCAGAGTTTACGCGTAGGGCCTTTGTTAGATCTAAACAGAGAAAAAGTGTATATTTCTTCGTAGAACTGTTTTTTTCTTATTTTTTCTTTTCACAGAGTATGTTCCAGGAGCTTACCAGAGGTCAGTTTTTCTCAGTGTAATGGCTTTCTGTGTATTCTTGTGTAATGAATGTCTACATATGGGATCTGCACAGTAATTCCTAGGGAGCCACCCCTGCCTAGCACAGTGGGATAGCAGTTTTTCAATCCTTTCCATGAAGGACTGAAGTCTGGAACATGTTGATTGAATTTCTTTCCACCAAGTCTTCTCATCTAAGTCAGTAATAAAACATACTTCATGTTCAGTTAGTGGGCTCACTTCCGTCAGCCATATTTATCTGAAGAAATAGCGTTATCACAGAAATATTGTAATTTAAAGTCTTACCATCATGCCCTGAAGTTAATTCTTGCCGCCGTAATGTCCACATCACTTGCTTCACAACCCAATGATCATATTCTACCCGAACTAGCATTTAAATGGATATTTGGGCAACTTGGCATTGGTTGATCACCCATGCTCTTTCTGAAGCAGTGACTCATCTATGTGTCCAGATTGTACAAGCAGATGTCTTATAATGAAATGGTCGTCTGTAGCAAAACGTTTGGATAGATCTTCTATCACTGTGAATACCACAGGTAAACCTTTTACTAGCACTGAAAAGACCAAATGCCATACTCTGCAATCAGATACCAAGAGACCAAAATAAAGGGAAACAATTTTGATGAATTGATCTTTCTTAATCTCTAATGCAGTATCATAAATATTCCTAATTCTAAAGGTTATGCTCAAAATGAAAGATTATAAAATGAGAATGATTCTGATTGCGTAGTAGTGGACTGGATTCCCTAACACCTGGAGGCAGGAGACATTTATTGTAAAGTGAATCAAAATATTAAAGGTTCTCAGTGAGTAACCGAAGTTTGTGTTTTATCTGAACATCAAAATAATTGAGAAGCAGTTGGTCGCTAGCTAGAGGAACACTGGGTTTGGGGATGTCACTACGAACTAAATGGAGGTGTGGGACTGGAGTTGAAAGACTTGTGAAAGGGTTGATTAACGAAAAATTATGGGTAGACGGATTCATTTTTGGTTTATTTTGCAGCATAACAACAATGTTGTGTTGGCTACTGAGGACTGTGCACGAGCATAAAAATGCATTAAGTTGAGTTTGTTAAAAAAAAAAGTATACTGAACTGTTGACCAAAAGTATCTATCCAACATGTATCTTTGATTATGGCTGTAAGAGGGTCAATTTAAGACAAAAAAAACGATATAAAAGCAGATTTTTTTTGTGATTTTTTTTTCACATAATGGTGTGCAACGCTTATCCATTATTAGTTGAAATTGTTTACAGAACTATTTTATTTCTCAGAAGAGGACTGCCTTGCTGGCCAGATCTTCTGTTCAGTGACCAACTAGTCTGCTTGCCCCAGAACCTTTAATCATTAAATTTGGTATCATGTTAGTGGAAATTGAACTATTTTAAAGGCTTAAGCCTTTCCCAAAAGAAGTTTTAATTTTAAATTTGCAGTATTAAAATAGTAAATAAGTGTCTATAGGGAGAAATTTTGTGGGGGTATATTTTTCTGTTTGTGAAGTGTTCCAGATCTTACACATAGGCGGAGAGCGTCAATATTTATGCATTTTAGGTAGATACCCTTGAGGAGAACTAAGATTACAAGTAAGTAATTTTACTTTTCTTTTTTTGAGCATCTCAATACCTTGAACCTATTTTGGCTAAGCGGGTAGCACAGATTTTCTAAACTTGTTACATAACGAATGATTAATAATCGTATGTCCTCAACCTGAGCTGATCATTTAGAAATCCTTGAATTGATTTCTGACCAGGCATGATCTTGAAAATGCATAATGGCATTCTGCCTTTTATATACAGAGGTGCTTATTTTCACTAACCCATTAAATAGCTTTACTTTTCCTCTCTCATCAGAACATCTGGTCAGACATCTGCAAATGCACACTCATCTCGAAGTCATGCTGTGTTTCAAATCATTCTGAGAAGGAAAGGGAAAATGCATGGAAAATTTTCCCTAATTGACTTGGCGGGCAATGAAAGAGGAGCAGATACGTCCAGTGCAGATAGGCAAACAAGACTTGAAGGTGCAGAAATCAACAAAAGTCTTTTAGCCCTTAAGGTACCTAGAGCCACATTTTATTTCATTACGCAGTTTTAGTTTAAGGATTGCTAAATATTGATTTTCGCTAGGTGGTATATAATAAATATATTATTTAGAAATACGTTTCGTGCTATTTCTTTACCCGATTATCCTAACTTGGATACATTGTAACTTTGTTTGCTTCTTTTCTACTGTTGTGCACATGTCTGACGTTCTTTAGCCAAAACGTTTCATTCACAACCAATTGGAGGTCCAAAATAAAATAATTCTTTGTATTCCTACCGAACTGCCTATAAGAACCCTTTTTCACTCGTCCATTTTCTTTTTTTTTTTTTTTCTGCTAACATTTCATTCATAGGTGATTAAAGACATGCATTTATTGTGCCAGCATGTTTTTTCTTCACAGGCATCCTCATTGATTTCACCAAAAATAGTGATCCTGAATTCTTTTAGCAACTTACTGCATTGCTTTATATAAAAATACAATAAATGGACTAGATGTTTAATCCATAGATGTGTGAAATCACACTGACCATGTTATGACAAATTCTTTCCTTCTCTTGTAAGAGCAAGTATCTTATATATGTGCTTAGTTAAAAAAGAAATTGGATTAGCCTTACTTGGATTCTGTTTTACGTTGAATTGCAGTTTGATTCTCGTAGGAGTTTTTTTATGATAAGTTCCATACCAGAATAGGGTCTGGTATGGGTGAAAATATTGTTAGAAAAGTAGCAATTTGAACAATTGAAGTGTTTTCAGTACTTTTTTAACCCTTCAAAATCGATTCTAAACGCAAAAGACTATGCTCATTTAGGATTTAAGTGAATAAAATATTTTTGGTATTCCGTCATTGATTCATTCTTAAATCCAAGCTCTTCAGTGTGTTGCGTGCATACAATTGTAAAACTGTTATAAATTACTTACATTATTTGATTAGAGCTATAACCATGAAAAAGAGCAATAACTTTAATTTAAAGAGAAATAAGAGGACAAGACCTCTATTTGAACTGCAGGAATTGGTAATTTGTGTATATGGGTATCAATTCCACATCATCCATACACAGGTAAAAAGATTAGGTGGTATACGAGTGTAAACAAATTGTTCATGCCTATTAAAATTACAAAATGTTAAATATCCAGTAGCAAAACATTTCAAAGAATGTGGACATAACATCACACTTATTCATTAACAAATACTGGAAATGACACAGATAAATAACAAAGGAGGAAACCTAAAAGAAAGACTTCTAATATAGAAAGCATTTTGGAGTGTAAACATGGAGGCATGGGAACCTAAGGGAATTAAATGTTAGACTTATGTTTTCTTGAATAAGAGGTGAATACAATTTGGAAATTACAAAGAAGAAAAAAGACTTTTATCCTGAACATGATTTGGTGCTATTTTACGAGGCAATTGGGTTTACTAAAAATGCAGACAAAGTTTAGTTTAGAACATCAGATTAATAAAGTATATATACATAGAAAGACAATGAAAATGTAAACTTTTAAATCATTCTGTTAATGTACATTAATTTGAAATTGGGGACGAAAAATTAAGTTGGTGCTTCTCTTAATTTGTGGTAGCAGCACAAGTATAGCAAATGGAATGTACTATGGATTATTGGTGGCCTCAATTGAAGCACAGTGGTGCACAGGCAAAAAGAGAGCATGCATTAGGAGCAAAAGATGAATCTGAAAGAAACACCTAGTAATAGATTCCTTACCTTAGAATATCTCCGGGCGTCAGACTGGATCCGGAAAGTTTTTGTCCACAATAGCCCTGCGCGTCGGTAGGTTGCATCGTGGTGCTCCGCGTCTGTCGTCGTGGTTGCCGGGATGACATCGCAGGCGCTACTTAGACACCACCCACGCACGCTGACATCAGTTTTTCTTTTTCCGCGCCAGCAAGCGCAGATCCGGGAAGAGCAGGTACCTTAGTCATTTTTTGACCAACTTTTTGTCTCCATTTTTTCATTAAGACTTCGACTCCTGGTGCAGTTAGGATGCCCGGTTTAAAGTCCTGCCAGGACTGTCACCACATGATGTAGGTGACGGACCCGCATTGAGTGGGTCTTTTCTACCTGGGGCGTGACCACGAACCCAAATTGTGCCCTGACTGCCAGGCGATAGCGCCAAAGTCTTTGCGGGAGCGGTCCCAAAAGCGGCTTGAGTTCCGGCAGTCGGCTCCGCGACGGTCGAGGTACGGTGCGCCGAGTCATCATCATCGATCCTCCGGTTCCAATTCTTCGCACTCAGGGTCAGGTAAGGCGAATCATGAAGTCGAAGCGTCATCGCTCTCAGACTTCCCCTCGCCTATCTCGCGATGTGGCTGTGGGAGCGGGTGGTGCTTCCCCCGCTGCTCCGGCAGAGCTTGTGGAGTCGCGGCCGGCCTACCTGCCCTTTCCAGGTCCGTCGGCAACTCCAGCCCAGATACAAGAGTTCCTGTTGGGCATGGCTTAACTCTTTGGGCCGTTGGCGCCCGCTGGTGCACCTTCGGGCCTGACTGGGGGTCCTCGCATTCCTTTCGCTGGTGGCCTGGATCCTTGTTGACCTTATCACACCTCCACCGACATCGACCCCCACCGGCACCACTTCTGACGTCGCCCGCTCCTCTGGACAGCCCTGAAGGGGACGAGACATCAGGCCGCCGCTAGAATGGTGTTACGTAGGGCGGGGGAGGCCCTCGACCTCCCCACGGTGGCCGTCAGGACTAACCTCCTGACAGAAGTGCTTCAGCCAGCAGCAGCTACTGCGGAGCCGCTGCTCCCCAACGAAGCACTTTCCGACCTTCTTTTGGGCAACTGGTCCAGGCCCACCACAGGGGCTCCTGTGGATAGGAACGTGGCCCGCCGCCATCGCCCGGCTCCGGGTGACCCCATTTTTCTCTCCCAACACCCCACCCCGAGAGCTTCGTTGTCCAAGCCTCTACTTTTCTAACCGCCTTCCCTTCCGCACCTCCGGATAGGGAATCCAAGAGACTGAATCAGTTTGCGAAGAAGATTTTTTTGTTCTCCAGTTCTGCGATGCTGTCCTTGACCACTGCATGCCTCTTGGGCCGTTATTCCCACTGTGTGTGGGATAAGGTGGCGGACGTGCTGCCCCAATGTCCGGAGAAGGCCCAGAAAACTCTCTCCCAGGCTGTTGCAGAGAGGAGAGACGCAGCAGCTCATGATTCATTGTGGCCTAGACACCGTCGACTCAGAGGGCAGACAGATTGCAATGACAGTGGCCATCATGGGTATGCCCTTCGATGGCCTACGCATCTTCGGTGCGAAAGCTGACCACTCATTGGAGAGGTTCAAGGACCCGCAGGCTACAAACAAGTCCTTAGGACTCCGCCCTCCGCTTTGCGCTCCTTTCGTGGCACAGGAAGAGGCGCCTGCAACGTTCGCAACAGAGCCACAAGCCTGCGCATCAACAATCCCAGCGTGGCCACGGACTCTGGTTCCGCCGTGGCGGACCGAGGGGCCAGTGGTTGGGTTAGTCCATCTCCACCCGGCCGCTACTTCCTCCAAACCTTCCTAGTCCGAGCTATTAGGCCCATCAAATGCCAGTGGACCTCAATGTTTTACCATCACCTTCCCCACTGGCGCACCATCACATCGGACAGGTGGGTTTTAGAGATAGTCTGGAGGGGGCCCCCATTTGAGACTACCCCTCCAGCCATGCCACCTCAGTACCACCACATGTCGGGGATCACTTGGTGCTTCTTCAGCAGGAAGTTGCGTCCCTCTTGGCCAAGGGGGCCATCAAGCGTGTTCCGACGCCAGAAGTAGGGCGTGGTTGTTATTCCCACTACTTCGTGGTGCCAAAGAAGGACAAGGGCCTGCGGAAAGAGAAGTTCAAGATGCTCACTTTGGCTCAGATCTTGTCTGCTCTCGATACACAAGACTGGATGGTAGCGCTGGACTTGCAGGATGCGTATTTCCACATCCGAGTCCTGCAACTCACTGGCGTTACCTGCGGTTCACGGTAGGTCACAAGCACTTTCAGTTCTCTGTTCTCCCTTGTGGCCTTGATTTATCTTGAGTTTTATATAGCGCTGGCTAGACACATACGTATCGGAGCACTTTACATAAGGAACAGCGAGTTGCAAGGTGAACATTTTATATAGGTAAACAATGAGGATCAGAGTTACAGGCTAACTTTACATTTGTTAAAAGCAATCAAAACTTAGTAGCCAAAGAAAAAGGACAAAGTTACAGAAAATGTGTCATGGGAGGGAAGGGAGAAACGGGGATACGGGGAGAAACTGTGCCCAATGTCCGGCTGAGTAGGGGATGGCAGAGGTGATGAACCAGGGCCGATCTCCTCAAAAGCTTAACCAAGCAGCTCCACCCGGCGGCGGACATAATGCTTGGACTCCGCTGTCAGGATAGTGAACAGGTGAACTCGGAGAGTGTCTGTGATCGTGGGCGAACGGCAGACTGGAAAATCAGGCGAGGAGGCCGGATATAGTGAGCGATAGTGATTTATTAAGTCTTTGTACAGTGGATTGCGGGGACAGGGAAAGAGGTCAGATCCAAAAACCCCGGGCCGGGTATGCGTCTTCTTCTCTGTTTGGCCGATTCTTCCGAGGGTCAGATGGGCGTCCGGGTCTTGCGTGTAGCTGCCTCGGTATGGTCGGAGAACACCTCGGAGGGCAATAAGAGAAGAAAGGGAGCCGTTAGTTACTTGGACTCGAGATCCGATCCCGTCACCGTTACCCGGTCGTGTGAGGAAGCGAAAGGGAAGTGAGGGAGGTACGGGTGGAGGAAGGTACGGGCGAGAGTTGGAAGGGGAAGTAAAAGAAGTGCACAGGGTGGTGGGGAAAGGGGTGCGCTTTATACAGTGCTAAGTGCGTATATACAATTTGCCTAGTGCCTACTGGTGACGTGCCTAGGATAGCGGGGAACAAATTTAAACAGGGAGGGGATTCCTAATATGTACACAGTGCACCTAATGTGCTTAAGAGGGGAGCTGGTACTCACGCGCTCCGCCGTAACTCTCCTCCGAGTTACGGCCGCTCTTCAGCCACCTCCGTGGGACTCCACCACTCTTCGGACCACTCCTCGCTGTCTCCGTTCCCGTCTTCTCTGTCCGTCACCGCTCTAGCCGAAAGCTCCTGCCACAAGCTCCTGCCACGATCCTTCGACGACGTCAGTCTCTCTCCTTCCGTCTTTTCTGTATCCGGGCGTCTGTAGAGAGGCGGGACTTCCGGGGTCGTAGGATAGTCCTTCCGGTCCTTCGTTCCACCTGATTGGACCCTGCAAAGGAGAGAGGGGCGGGATTTCGGTTGTCAAGGACGCTGTTGTTGGGGACCCCTCGCGCCTACGCGGGCATGATGCGGGTTGAGGTGACAACAGAGGTGAGGGGGCGACTCGGGGTTGGGTGTCCCGTGTGGCGGGATCACAGTGTCAGAGTAGCGCGGGGGTGAGAAACCATGGAACAGGAACGCAAGGAACAGCGAAGTTGCAATGTACAAAAATTACACAGTTGCACAATGATTACACAGTAAAAAACAAGTGTTATTAGTGAATAGCAGATAAGGGTAACTGATGAAAGCATAATTATTACAGAACAATGCATAATTAGTAGGCGGCGTGAACAGAAAAAATAAAACATCAAAAGGGGTAGAGAGAGCTTGGGGGGGGGGTAAGGGGGGGGGGGGGTTACCAGAGTCCGAGGCTGAGATAGGTGAGAGGAGAGAGGGGAACCTGAGGGGGAGTTAGAGGTAAGGCAGTCCAGCAAAAGAGAAATGTTTGAAGGTCGACAGGATGGAGTCCAGTGGATCGAAGGAAAGAACAAGGTTCAACAAGATGGTGGATCCGGGTAGTGAGTATCGACGAGAACCATCTCAAAATGGCCGGATACATACAAGGCATGATCACAAACAAAAAAAACATGGAGAGTTTTATCTAGTCATGGGGGGACGTAGCCCCAGTACCGGGGGGATGGGGAGGGGGGGCGGAGGGCAGTAGAATGTAGGCGATTTGCGTGCACAGGCACAGTACTGCAATGGGCATCAGGGATGTCGATCAACACCTCGTGAATCGGGGGGAATCTGTCTGGGTGAAAAGGAGCAGACTTTGGAGAAAGGGGAGGCAGTGACGGAGTCCAGTCGCTCCTCCTGGCTCTGGTGGCAACAAAAAGCCCAGGGGCGTCTTACTGCTTTGCCGCGAAAGTTCACCATCCCATAACCCGGCAGAAGACTCACGGGGCCAGATATCTCACGGGAGGTAAAGGGAGGCAGGCTGCAGGGCAGGTTCCGGCATTCGTGATCGGAAAGGCAGGGGGAAGATCAGGAGGGGTGGACCTTTCTTTTGGCTAATTTGCAGCCAGAGACCTTACCAGTGGTACTGCAACAAGCAAGGCGGGTGGGCTCGTGGACCCTATGTCAAGAGGCTCTGCGCCTCTGGGCGTGGCTGGAACATCAGGGCGTTTTCCTGGTGGTTCAACACCTGGCAGGTTCTCTGAACGCCAGGTGGACGTACTCAGTCGCAGGTGCATGATGGATCACGAATGGCGTCTTCACTCGGAGGTGGCGCATGGTCCCTTTCTGCAATGGGGAGAGCCTTGGTTAGATCTATTCGCCACCGGAGAGAACACGCAATGTCATAAGTCCTGCACGTTGGAATTTCCAAGGCAGCACTCGCTCTGCGACTTTTCGTCGCAAGTGGAGTTGCGGTCTGTTGTACGCCTTTCCGCCTATACCACTTCAGCACTCTGGGCAGAAGAAGATTAGGCGTGACCGGGCACAAGTCATTCTTGTGGCCATGACTGGTATCCCGAGCTAATCAGTATGAGTGTAGATCCCCGCCGATCCGACTGCCTCTTCGGGAGCATCTTCTGTTGCAGCAGCAGGGAACGGTCCTCCACCCGAACCTATTCAGCCTCCACCTCTTTGAGTGGAGATTGAGCGGCTGGAGATTGAGCGGCTGCAGTTGATTCCTTTCGACTTGCCTCCTGAAGTTTGTGAGTCATTCTGGCAGCCAGGCATCCCTCCACTAAAGTGGTATACGCTTGCAGGTGGAACAAATTTGTGGGATGGTGCACAGCAAAGGCTGTGGATCCCCTTTCTGAGGTTTTTTTGTTCCTTCTTTCCTTGGCTCAGCAGGGCTCTGCTCTGGGTACTATCTTTCTGCTATTTCGGTTTTTCTCAGGCTCCCCGATCAGCCCTCTCTTTTCAAGTCCCCTGTTGTAAATAGATTTCTCAAAGGCATTACACACCTTTCTCCTCTTATTCCTTTCGTGATGCCACAGTGGGACTTGAATCTGGTTCTTACATACTTACTGTGCGCTCCCTCTGAGCCTCTCCACAACTGTCCTCTTCGTCTCATGACCTTGAAGACTTCCTTCCTGGTGGCCATCACCTCCGCTAGGCGAGTGAGTGAGCTCCAGGCTCTTTCTAGTAATCCTCCCTTTCTATCGGTCCATCTAGACAAGGTTGTGCTCCGCCCCGTCCTTCCTTTTTGCCAAAAGTTGTTACGCCCCTTTAACATTGGGCAGTCCATTACCTTGCCCACCTTCTTTCCACCTCCGCATCCTTCCAGAGAGGAAGAGAGGCTCCACCGTCTGGACCCAAAATGTGCGCTTTCATTCTATCTCAACTGCACACAACAGTTCCGGCTGGATGACCAACTCTTTGTTGGCTACGTTGGCACCAAGAAAGGTCGGGCGGTGCACAAGAGGACTATCTCCCGCTGGGCATCAAAGTCTGCTACTCTTTGGTTAAAAGGGAGCCTCTGGTGGGGCTGAGTGCTCATTCCACTAGAGCAACTGTAGCCACTACTGCACTGGGACATGGTCAGGCTGCCACATGGGCTTCGTTGCACACGTTTACGAAACATTACTGCCTTGACCGCAAAGTCCGGATGAGACGGCTTCTTTGGCCGTTCTGTTCGCAGAGACTTTTTGGTGTGATCTTGGTTGGCAAACCCACCACCGGGGTTGGTATTGCTGGGGTATCTATTCTAAGGAAAGGAATCTCACTATGTGTTTCTTTCAGATGAACAAGTTACTTATCTTCGGTAACTATATATCTGTAAGAAACATTAGAAGTGATAGATTCCTTACCGCCCTCCCCGTTCTCCAAACTGATTTCTAGGGTTAAGGTCCTCCCCAGGGCCCTAGGTTTTAATGCACCAGTGGTTAGTATCTAGTTCTTGGCGCGGAAAGTCGTGTACAGAACTGACGTCAGCGCTCGTGCGTGGCGTCTAAGTAGCACCTGTGACTTCATCCCTGTCACCACGATGCCGCCAATGGACGTGGAGCCCCACGACGCCACCTACTGACGCGCAGGGGTACTGCTGATGAAAACTTTCCGGATCCAGTCTGACACCTGGAGAAATTCTAAGGTAAGGAATATATCACTACTAATGTTTCTTACAGATATATCGTTACCAAAGGTAAGTAACTTGTTATCTGAGTCTAACACAGGGGTCTTCAAACTGTGGGGCCCGACCCCCAGGGGGTCGTGAAGTGATAGAAAGGGGGTCATACATTCCTGGCCACACTTCTGCCTATTAATATTATTTCCATTAGTCATGTGTGAATCCTTAAGTCAATCATAGCTTTTTAGCCAGTAGTACTTTGCATGTTGGGATGTTAAACTCTTGCTTACAGTGTCAAAGGACGAATCCTAGAATGCAAAATGCTGTTGCCTGAAGAGTCAGCAGTTGATAATATGTCACATTTCTAACGGGTCTCTTGGCAACTCTGTAAAAAGTCAAATAAATGAAAGTTTCAGTTTGTGATTTTCTACCTTTTTTTGTTGGCGACACTGAAGGGTTATTTCTTTGAAAGAGAAAGGGCGGGGATTGCATTTCAAGTGCTTTTATTATTTGGCCCCTACCTATTAGAATCATTTGCCCTTCTATATTCGCACCTGCAAAGACTACGCCAAATTCACAAAATTACTAAAGACGTACTTATTCTAAAGTTGCCCTTTGGTCCTGCTGATAGTGTTTACCCGCAGCGCCGAGATACCCTTTTGGGGTGATTCAGACGTGATATAAAGTTTAAAAAACATAACAGATGTTAGCATCCCATTGCTAATGGGCAAACATTCACATTCTTCTAAAGCAGGGGCCTTCAAACTGTGGGACCCAACCCCCAGGGTGGGTGAATTGATAGAAAGGGGGTCGCACATTCCTGGTCACACTTCTGCCCATTAATATTATTTCCATTAGTAGTGCGCTACTGTTACAAAAAGGTGTCCTGGGCTAATAACCATCCATCTGTTGCCTGAAATGGCAAATGAGAAACACACAGCAGGGGAAGGAGAACCAGCCAAATGGGGTAACCTACAGGGCGTAGAGCCAAGTTTTTATTGGTTTCTAAAGGATAATAGATTCTTGGTGGAGCGAAGCAAAGGAGGGTGCAGGTTTCATAACTGTGCGGCCTGCACCAAAATAGTGAGGGCGACTATTCATGCATTCTTGAATTAGGGAACAATAAACAGATTGGCACAGGCGATGAGGAGAGATGAGAGGGTGAAAGTAGATGGCATGAGAGAGGACAGCAAGGGAGCCAGAGAATTCGATTTAAGAGGTCAGGGATTAGGAGAAATATGTAGCGCTGAAGGAAGTGGTGAAAGAAATAGGCTTGCAAAATGAGAGAGGGATCCGGGCTTGGAAGAGGAGAGAGGAATGGAAGCTAGGGGGTGAGAGGAAAGAGGCGTGGGTAAACTGCTTAACTCTGCATAAATGTAAATGTTTTGTACTTGTATAGCGCACAGCTACCCATACCGCTGAGGAACCCTTCCTGGCTTTCCTTGTGAAGTGTTCACTCCTCGACACCCCCATGGTGAAACCAGGCATCCCCAGCGCTGTTGGGGGCCGTTGTGGAGATTAAGCAAGCTATTGCCAAGAGTTGCAGCGTGGGGCCCATGATTAGAATAGGCACTGAGGCGAGAATATCCGGTCAGAGGAATTTATGAGCCCGAGACCCGACGAGGCAGGAATCGAACCCTGGTCCCGGGCCTGAGCTCTGCATCAAGGTCTGCCGCTCTAACCATTTGAGCCACACTTCTCCACTAGAAGGCTAGGTTTTTTTGGGGGACCCCTGCTGCTTCCAGCCAGGGCCAGGTGAGCTTTTAATGTGGCAGCGTGTATTCCTCCGGAGTGGAAGGCCCTTCAAAAAGGTTGACTAGACATCTTTTTGTTTATTGCTGCATTTTCGTTATAAACTGGTACTGTTGAGGTGAAATATTTCCTCAGTGTTACTGTGTGTAACAATTTCTAAATAATGAAGCAATACTATCCCAAAATATGCAGCATCAGATAGCATTATTTATATTTTCTCACCATACAATTTAGTCGAGCCTGCCGCATTATTTGGTCCGCACCTGCCTCATAATTCCAGTAGTAATTTTTTAGAATTTTTTGGTCAGGATGGGGGTCCTTACGCCTTCAAATTTTGACTTGGTGGACTCGGCATCCAAAAGTTTGAAGACCTCTGGTCTAACATGTCCCTTCATCTTTTAGAAATAAAACTACATTTTGAAAAGCTCCAACCTTTCCTTTTTTATCTGTAAATTAAATACAGTATTTCATCATTTGTTTTTGTTTGATGTATACCTGTATCATTAATATTGTTTTGAGGGTCCAATTATTGAAATTGGTTAGGTGGAGGTCCCTGGCTACAATCAATATTTGAATAGGAATGACAGTATATCAAAAGGTTAGGTGCCGCTGAATTAGAGTACAGATTTAGATTTATGTATTTTGTCACTTATTGTTACTGATCAACCCCGCAAAACTGATAGTCATATGTGTAAAATGTATTTGACCCACTTTTACCTAGACTACCTACGCCTACATTATCATTTCTCCTAATATAACAGTTAAATATGCTAGTATATTTAAGTTGTGTTTTTTTAATTCTGTCTACATCACAGGTGACAATGTTCCAGACTCTTACTCCTGTCTCATAGCCTTTTATTTCAGTATGCTAGTGATAAGATAGCAAACTGTTTTAAAGCTTAGCGTTTTGCATCCCCTTTGAAAAGTAATGTTTAAAGATGTAAGATTTATTTTCTTTAAGTCTTTTAGTGTTCATTGGAATGCTGGGCCATCTTACTTTTCTGGGTCCTGTGTTCAGTTGCTTTATTTCTTTTTTGCTCCTAGGAAATTACCATGGAATAATTGTTTAATTTGATTTCTACTTTTTTAGGGTGGGTGAGGTGGACAAGTAGTGTAAGGTTCTGTCTGTGTATATTTGGCTGCTAAGATGTTCTTTTTTTAACATTTTGTTCTGATAGAAGTTTTTTGTTATTTTATTTTGCCAGAAGACCCTATCTTTTTGCCTACTTACTCTGTACCTTTCTGCCTCCCTAACTTTCTATCTTACTTTATTTGATCTGAGACCTGACTACCTGACTTAAGACAAAAGTAAGAAAATAACACTGACAGAGGTTGACACACAAAGGGTACTAATTGCATTACAAGATGTCCTCTTTGGGGGAAGATTCAAATTTTTGCTTGTGGATAACTGGATATTTCTTGTGTGCTTTTCATTTCAGGAGTGCATCAGAGCCTTAGGCCGAAACAAACCTCACACACCATTTCGTGCAAGTAAGCTCACACAAGTCCTCAGGGATTCGTTTATAGGTGAAAACTCGCGCACATGCATGGTAAGTTTGCTTTTGTAGGTCTTGTCTACCAAATAGCGCATGCTGTCAGTTTCCAAAAGACCGGTCCTCTTACAGGGGGCTTAGACCCCGCCCAATTCTTACAGTTGTTTGCCTTTATCGTCATTCTCATTTGCTAGTTTATCCATTGGCTCGTGTGGGCTTTCGTCTTCTTGTGTTTGCCCCTTCCCTTAGAGCATAGCCTTGTTATTTTTGTCCTTCCACTGCATATTTATTAGGCATTTTTTCTGTATTTTGGTTAAGCATTACATGAAAATGCGTAATTTTCCCCAACTGTCTTCCATATGTACTGCTCTACTCGCCTCTGGCACGCTTTTTTTGCTTATTCTCCTCCCTGTGCTTCTCAACCATTCCCCACGCATTGTGATGCTTCCCCCTACATTTCATTCTCACCCATGTGCTTCTCTTTTCGTTGTAGTCCATGTTGCTCTCTTGCCCGTAGTGTTGCATCCAGCCTTCTGCCCTCCTTGTTGTTTTTGCTCCCCACCCTCTTATTGGTTCCACTCCCACCCTTGAGTTGCTTTCTGCCCCTGCCCTTGTGTTGTGTCTGCCCCTGCCCTTGTGTTGTGTCTGCCCCTGCCCTTGTGTTGTGTCTGCCCCTGCCCTTGTGTTGTGTCTGCCCCTGCCCTTGTGTTGTTTCTGCCACTGCCCTTGTGTTGTTTCTGCCCCTGTCCTTGAGGTGTTTATGCCCCTGTCCTTGAGGTGTTTATGCCCTGTCCTTGTGTTGTTTCTGCCCTGCCCTGGTGTAGGTTCTGCCCCTGCCCTTGTGTTGTTTCTGCCCCTGCCCTTGTGTTGTTTCTGCCCCTGCCCTCGTGTTGTTTCTGCCCCTGCCCTCGTGTTGGTTCTGCCCTTGCCCTTGTGTTGGTTCTGCCCCTGCCCTTGTGTTGGTTCTGCCCCTGCCCTTGTGTTGGTTCTGCCCCTGCCCTTGTGTTGGTTCTGCCCCTGCCCTTGTGTTGGTTCTGCCCCTGCCCTTGTGTTGGTTCTGCCCCTGCCCTTGTGTTGGTTCTGCCCCTGCCCTTGTGTTGGTTCTGCCCCTGCCCTTGTGTTGGTTCTGCCCCTGCCCTTGTGTTGGTTCTGCCCCTGCCCTTGCGTTGGTTCTGCCCCTGCCCTTGCGTTGGTTCTGCCCCTGCCATTGTGTTGTTTCTGCACCCGGCCATCATGTTGTTTCCGCTCCACCCCCTTGTTCTTTCTGCCCCCGCCCTTCTGTTGTTTCCACTCCGCACCTCGTGTTGTTTCCTCCCCCTTGTTTCTTCCTCCTTAGTTTTGCTTCAACCTTCCTTTGCTTCCAGTCACCCTTGTGTTGCTTCTACTCTCCCACCCTCATGTTGCTTTCCTCCCACCCTCTGTGTTTCTTCCACTCCTTATGTGCTGCTTCTGTCTCCCTGCTCTTACTGTTGCTTCATTCACCCTCCTTCCATGTCTCTTCCCTCCCCGCCCTTCGAGTTACTTCCTCCTATCTCCCAACCCATTGTTACTTCCCCCTCCCCCCCATCCAGTGTGTTGCTTTCTTTTCCCCTCCCAGTGTGTTGCTTCACCACCTGCTATGTTGCGCTTCCTCCCCCAACAGATGTGTTGGTTTGCCTCCCTCACCCAATATTTTGCTTTCTTCCACTACTGTGTTGCCTTCTTTTACCCACCCAATGTGCTGCTTTCCCTGCCTCATCTAAAGTTCTACATCCCCAACCCCCACTTACTGTGCTGCTTTTCCTTGATGCTTCTCCTACACTGTTCTGCTTTCCTCTCCCCCTCACCCACTGTGTTGCTTCCTCCTCCCTCACCCACTCTGTTGCTTTCCCCACACCCGCTCTGTTGCTTTCCCGCACCCGCTCTGTTGCTTTCCCGCACCCGCTCTGTTGCTTTCCCCGCACTAACTCTTGCTTTCCCCGCACTAACTCTTGCTTTCCCTGCACTAACTCTTGCTTTCCCCGCACCCGCTCTGTTGCTTTCCCCGCACCCGCTCTGTTGCTTTCCCCGCACTAACTCTTGCTTTCCCCGCACTAACTCTTGCTTTCCCCGCACCGGCTCTGTTGCTTTCCCCGCACCGGCTCTGTTGCTTTCCCCGCACCCGGTCTGTTGCTTTCCCCGCACCCACTCCTGCCCCATTGCTTTCCTCTCCCCCCACCCTACTGGCTAGTTTCTAACAAGTTTTTTTGCTTCCTTGTATTCCCACCACACTCTAAGCGTTGCTTCCCTCCCTCATTTACCTACTGTGTTGCTTCCCCATACACTGTGTTGCTTCCTTAACTGTTGTTTCCCTCCCCAACCCATTGTGTTGCTTCCCTCCCACCCAGTGTTTAATTGTGATGCTTCCCTCCCCCAACAATTATATTGCTTCCCTCCACAAACAATTGTTTCTTCCTTTCCCCACCCACTGTGTTTATTCCATCCTCCTCCCATTGTGTTTTCCCTCTCCTCCACCCATTTTCTTTCTTCCTCCACCCATTGAGTTTTTTTCCCTCCCTCCACCCATTGAGTTGTTTCCCTCCCTCCACCCATTGAGTTGTTTCCCTCCCTCCACCCATTCTGTTGCTTCTCTCCCCCACTGATTGTTACATAATTGTGTTGCGTCCCTCCCCACCCACTGTGCTGCTTCTCCTAGCCACTATCTTTCTCCTCATTCACTGTTGCTTTCCCCTCCCCCTCACACACGGTGCTGCTTTGCCCCTCATACACTGTTGCTTTCCTCCCTCCCTCATCAAATTTGTTTTGTTTTCCCTTCCCCCACCGACTACTTTGCTTCCTCTTCTTCCCACTCACTCTGTTGCTTCTCCCTACCCACTTTATTGCTGTCCCCTGCCCACAGTTGTTTTCCCCCATCCATTGGGTTGCTATCCCTCCCCCACCCACTTCTTTGCGTCTCCTTCCCCCACCCACTCTGTTGTATCCCCACCCACTAATGATTCCCCCTCACACTGTAAATTCCTCCCACACACTGTCGCTTCCCTCGTCCCCCCACTGTCGCTTCCATGTCTGTCCTCCCCACCCACTGTGTGGCTTCCCGGTCTATCCTAACCCACAGCCTGTCCCCCACTGGGTCGCTTCTCTCCCTCATATACGCACTGTGTTGATTTACCCCTCACGCACTGTCGCTTCTCTCGCTCCATCCACTGTTGTTTCCCTGTCTATCCCCTCACTCACTGTGTTGCTTCCTTGTCTGTGCCTCACCCACCCTGTTGCTTCCCTCACACCATACACTGTGATGCTTTCCTCTCCCCCACCCATTGTGTTGCTTCCCTCCCTCCCCCCACCCACTTTAGAGGTGCACACGTGAGTGGTGGCACACCTTTCAAAGTGACATGGCCGCATCATAGCATCCTTTTTAGGTCAAAGCCTACCAGACACTAAACGTATTTTTGGGACATTCAGAAAGCTAACCTAGGAATGCATTCCGTCCCTGGCTTACCATTGGCTTTGCGGTTTGTAACTCAGAGTTTCTGGCATTCTATTTGCTGGCTTTATTTGCTTTAGGTCAGGGGTCTCCAACCTTTTGTGTAGTGAGAGCTACTTCTGCTCAGTGAAAATCGTTGTGTGCTACTAAACCCCAAGTTACTCGCACATTTTTCCGAGAGACCCCCCACGCCCAGTTTCATTGACTTTAAGCCTAACTTTTTTCAGAGCCCATACTGTGGTTTGAACAAAATACTTAAATGTTCCCTAGAAACACTGAAAGGAATGACTTTGAATTTGCGTTGTCAAGACGCTTCAAAACCTTTCAATTCATAGCTTCAAAATCAATTACACAGAGACAATAAATCAGTGAAATGTTACAGATAAGACAGAGGACAAGAAGGTATATGAGTCACAGGTCAGCCATACTTGTAGGCAGGATAGTTTGAGTGCTTGGTCATGAGAGAAAAAATTGGAAACATAGATTTTAAACCAGGCTAACGCCATGGTTAGGGGATTCAAAAAATAATTGATTTCTACTCAGATTAACCTATTTTGCAACAACTGGGGGAAATCACAACGGTCCAGCCAGCCTATACCTTGCTGTTTTCATGCAACTCTTTGATAAGTTACTTTCTCACTGTTCTACATTAGGATTTTAACTCCTAAAGAGCTAGCAACAATATGGTCTCTCTGACCAAAGTAGTAACCCACCGACCTATTTATATTATGTTATATATTCACTATGTGATCTGCAACTTCTTTGCAGCAGGCATATTAACCCTCTGTGCTACCTTATGGTGATTAATAACTTCTTTGCAAGTTTACTGATTATTACACAATCTGTCTCTCTCTCTCTCTTTCCAAGAAGTACATTCATCACCCAGTTTGACATTTTTATTGTAGGCTGAAATTTGCTGGCGGCCAAAACGTAGCAGCAGGTGCTTTACTATAATAATTGGCGCCCCCACACGAAGTCAGCTCTCTGTGGCACCTAGAGCCAGCCCTGGCGGTAGCAGCATAGTACATACACCCTATTGTGTTAGTATGTGCTCTAAGATCCGAGTGCCACCCAATGTGTGGGACTACTCGATACAAATGTATAACATTCATACCGACTGAGTGAGGTAATGCTAGCAGTGTGCCAGTTTTGGACTTGTTTTAGTAGCCCTCCTTCCCCTCTGAAATGTGGCTCTAGTTGTGCAACTGTGCCCCACTGATCGCTTTTATTGTTCATCAAAGGGGCTGGCGTCAAGTTACAGCGCTGTAGTGAGGAAAACAGAGACGGCGCTTTAAAGACGGAGACATGCACACAGTCTGCAGCAGCTTTGCAGAGTTAAAGCAAAGCTGCCATTTTACGGCCTGCTTACTGGGCGCTACAACAATTAGTTAGCAGGCTGTTTTTAAAATTAGATGAGTACAAAAGCCGCAAACAATTTTTTGAGTGAAGTAACAAATATACCAGACGTAGCAGTCGTATGAAAAAGCGTATTTTGTCTTTTAACATTTACATGCGTTGTACTATGCTACGTCTTCCTTTGCATACTTCAAGTTAATGCCACCATATAACGCCTCGCTAAAATAATTATTTAGAAAGCTTCCTACGTACACCAATTACTAAGTTACGTTGCGTCATGCAAATACTGCAATCTTATTGGTTCCAAGGAAACGGCTATGCTAACATTCATACACAATTGTTAACAATCTCATGCAGAAAGAATGACTAACGCACCTACGCACTTAGTTATTTATTAAAACGTGTCTTTTTTGCCATCGCTTGCTGTTCTTTTTACTTTACCTAGAAGAACGATCACGGCTAGCACTCAAACTCCTTTTAGAAACAGTACTGTATAGCATACGCTTGCTATGTACATTTATCACCAAGTTACATTGCGTCATGCAATACTGCACTCTTATTGGCTACAAAGAAACGCCTATACTGTAGTTTACAAATTTATGCACAAAAAAAGTAATGCACCTACGCGCTTTGTTATTTGTTAAAACCCTTTTTTTTTGCTATGCTTTGCTGTTATTTCAAATTTACCTAGAAAAGTCATCTTTGCCAATACGCAAACTCCTTTTACAATGACTACTAAACACCATATGCTTCCTACGTACACCAATTATTAAGTTAAGTTGCGTCATGCAAATACTGCATTCTTATTGGTTCCAAAGAAACTGCTAACCTAACGTTCATACACACACGCACGTAAGCGCTTAGTTATTTGTGAAGACGTGCCTTTTTTGCAATCCCTTGCTGTTGTTTTTACTTTACCTAGAAAAAAGATCACCGCCAGCATGCGAAGTCCTTTTAGAAACAGTACCGTATAGCATATGCTTGCTACTTACATTCATTATCAAGTTACATTGCGTCATGCAATACTGCACTCTTATTGGCTACAAAGAAACGCCTACCTTAACATTGATATACGGTCGTTCACAAATTCATGCAAAATGACTAACGCACCTACGGGCTTAGTTATTTGCTAAAACGCTCTTTTTTTGCTATCCTTTGCTGTTATTTTAACTTTGCCGACAAAAGCAATCATTGCCAGCATGCACACATTTCCTTGCTATCCTTTGCTATTATTTCAAATTTACCTAGAAAAGCCATCCGTGCAAGTACGCGAACTCCTTTTACAATGACTACCAAACACCATACGCTTCCTACGTACTCTTATTGGCTACAAAGAAACGCCTATACAGTAGTTCACAAATTTATGCACAAAAAAAGTAACACACCTACGCGCTTTATTTGTTAAAACCCTTTTTTTTGCTATGCTTTGCTGTTATTTCAAATTTACCTAGAAAAGCCATCCTTCCCAGTACGCGAACTCCTTTTACAATGACTACTAAACAGTGACGCCGAGGAAATTGATCCAAGGACCTTGTAACCCTGTAACCTGTGTGAGACCACGAGTGAGCCTACCTCGCCCCCAGAAATCCGCCGTGAATCCTGGTGCCTGTTTCCCCCCCTCCCGCCGCCGCAATTGAGACCGTGTAGGTGCCGCCGAGCGGAGGGGGGCTCCGAAGAACTACATCTCCCGCCAGGATGTGCGGCGGGAGACGCCCATTACATCGCGCCAGGCGGCGCATAAAACCAGCGTCACCCCGGTGGAGCGGGTGACGCTGAGGAAATTGATCCAAGGACCTTGTAACCCTGTAACCTGTGTGAGACCGCGAGTGATCCTACCTCGCCCCCATAAATCCGCCGTGAATCCTGGTGCCTGTTTGTTCGCGTCCCGCCGTCGCAATTGAGACCGTGTAGCGGCCGCCGAGCGGAGGGGGGCTCAGAAGATCTACATCTCCCGCCAGGCTGTGCGGCGGGAGACGCCCATTACATCGCGCCAGGCGGCGCATAAAACCAGCGTCACCCCGGTGGAGCGGGTGACGCCGAGGAAATTGATCCAAGGACCTTGTAACCCTGTAACCTGTGTGAGACCGCGAGTGAGCCTACCTCGCCCCCAGAAATCCGCCGTGAATCCTGGTGCCTGTTTGTTCGCGTCCCCCCCTCCCGCCGCCGCAATTGAGACCGTGTAGCGGCCGCGGAGCGGAGGGGGACTCAGAAGAACTACATCTCCCGCCAGGCTGTGCGGCGGGAGACGCCCATTACATCGCGCCAGCCGGCGCATAAAACCAGCGTCACCCCCGCGCCGCGGGAGCGCGCGCGGGGCTAAGTCCGGGCAAAGGGCGGGCCCTCTGTGGCCCGAGGTAGGCTGGGCTGGGCCCTGTTATTTTCATTTTTGGTTATTGATTTCAGTGATTGGAGGTGTGTCTCTTTGAAGGAGATATTTCTGGATACTGGCCGAGTATCTATTGTCAACTTCTCCGAGGATTCATTTTTATGGACTAGTTATCGTTATTTATATATATATCTTCTGAACATTATTCTGCAGCTTGGTTGGTTAATTTTCCGTTTATCATGACAGCAAAGAAATTACGCTCTGGAAGAGTCCTAGGGGGGAGGTCATGTATAAAAACCAGATCTAACCCCCTGAGCAATAAATTTGACAACAGTGTGTTATTGAAGGGTATCATATCCAGTTACTGAAACTATGGGAAAAACCTGTTGATAAGACTTTGGCAGTCACGGAAGTTGCTGGTTCTGAGATGGTGCCTTTGGTGGATGCACCGCCTGATGTGGAGAAAGACTCCAACCCTGAGCCAGCCTCTGTAAAAAAACTTGCCTTCCCTGTCAATAACTATTGCTGCTAATCTCCCAGTAGGTACTGTAAGGGGAGAGCATCCTGATAATATGATAGCAGATACGAAAGTCCCTCTGCTTAACATTCTTAAAGCTGCAGAAAGTCCGGATGTGGCTATAAAAGGAGAGTCTTTTCTGTCCAGTATCGATCTTGAATTGTGTGGTCGCTATATGGACGATGGAAATTTGAAACGCCCTGACCCTAGTAAGACACCAAATGGAGCTACGCCGTCAGGATTATTGCTATATAGTAGTACTCCCTCTATAACATCTAATGACATTCCTTCACTGCAGAACGATTCTAGGACTCCACCACTTAATTTATCCGGTATCTGCCCCCTCACCGCTTCTGAGTTCCCCAAAGCCGATAAACCTATCTCTGATTCCCTGATAGCACTAGAACATTTACTGGCTTCCATATTGTTTTTACTGGGCAAATTTGTTGGGAGCTCTGATTGCATCTTGGACTCAGTTACACAGATATTGAAAGTATTACTGGCAAAAAGCACAGAAAATGGTACTACTCCTGCCCCGGAGATTGTCTTGCAGAATGTCCTGGATAGCAGTAATTTATTGGAAAAAAAAGCGCCTGTGGGTACGCCAGTAGTGGTTGACAAACATGAGTCCTCAGGGTTACCTATTCCATCCGTTTCAAATTGTAAGAAGGAATCAGAATCTTCCTTAAAGGAAGAAAGCTCGGCGGATGTGGACTTAATCGTTGGAAATGAGTTATTCCCAATTTTCACCCTAGATAAAAAAGAGCCTGAAGTGAATCTTGATGTAAATGGAAAAGAAAAAGAAAAAAGCAGAAAGAACAAAGGGAAAAATAGGAAACCTGTTCGCAAGTACAAGAAGAAAAGACAGAGGCAAATTATTTTTCAAAAACATATAAATACAGAAGTGCATGATGTTGTAGATATTGAAGACATCCCTTTATTGGACACGTTTTCTAATAAGGCTGCTGTTTGTACTATTGGCTCTGAAGTCGAAGGTCCTCTCGATGTTCGTGCCAATGTTGGGGGAGCCCCTTGTCAAGAGGATTATGGATTAGTGCCCATAGCTTCAATCGAAGAGGTGACAAGAACTATTCCCGTTGCACCAGGGACACTTAACCCATCAGCGCCTATCTTTCGGTTGCCGGTTGTTGTCGCCACAAAATCTCCTTCTGTATATTTTAAAGCTCCTAATTCTTATGTGGATACCCTGACTCTGGACTTTTTGCCCTTATTTGACTCAGACTTATACCTAAACAGGTCATGGTTGCTTAATTGTTTTAAGGATATTGAATGTTTAAAACGTATTCAGTCGAGCGACATTGACTTGGTTTCTTTGGTAAGGTATGAAAATGGGCTACGTGTACGGGTAAAATTCTGCTCTAAAATAATAGCTAACCTTGTACTACAACAGGCGGAAGGGTTTCAATGTAGAGGGATTGATGTTACCCTTTTTCCATACTAGAAAAGATATTTACCCTATAGAGGGGGCCACAAAGCCGGGCTTTAGGCAGGAAGAGCCGTCCACATCCAATAAAGATTTAAAAATCTGGGTCTCTAGAGGTAAACGTATGGTTTCCCAGGTACTACCTATCCCCCTGAACCTGACTGCTCCTACAATTGAGGATACTCATCGGTGGAATTGGCTTCCAGGAGTTTTATCTAATAATATCTCGGATAATCCAAGACTGTTTCAACATCTTTAACAGTCAATTAAAAGTCTTATCCTGGAATGCAGCAGGGTTACATAATAAACCGGAGAAACTTGATTTCTTATTTTCTCTGAATGCAGATGTGATCTGCATTCAGGAAACCTGGTGTAAAAATATTCTATATGGGGGGAAAGATTATTTTGTGCCTGAGGCTGCAGCTACGCCATCGAAAAAAGGTCACGCAAAAGGTGGAATTGCCTGCCTCCTGTCTAATTCATTACAATGGCAATTCTCACATTATGTTGACACAAGTAACCGTTTTCAAGCAAGAACTATTAATAATCTAGCCAGCGTAGGTAGCCAGTATTCCCTGGTAATTATTAATGCATACATTCCGCCTGAAGATGTTTTTAATATTGTATTGAAGCAAATGTTTTCTTATGTTAAAAAATTATTAGAGCTTGACCAGCCCCCTTATATTCTACTCGTGGGTGATCTGAATAGCAAAGTTTCTAACTCAAGCGTAGACTTGTTTAGAAATAAGTCTAAAGAAGAGGCATATAATATACCCCAATCTATCTTTCCAAATAAAATAAAAACTAGCAAAAGAGGAAAGATAATGTTAGAAGAACTTAGCTATCTAGAGGGGTTAATTGTAAATGGTAGGATGCCATCTGGTACACCTGCTAAATTTACTCATAGGTCCCCTAAGGGTGAATCCATCCTTGACTATGTAATTACGGACTATGATACTTTCTCCTTTATTCAGGATATAATGATTTCTCAAACTCCTATGAGTGACCATAACGTGACCAGTATAACTCTGTCATTACAACCTCCGGTTACTGATTCCTGGTCTTTAAGTAATAGAGGAGTTTCTCTTCTTTGTAAGTCCGGTAGATGTTTCTGGAACCCTACTATTATGAAGGATTTGCAAAACATTCTTGCACAAACCTTACTTGAATTAAAAGAATGGCAGGGTATGGAATTCTTTCATTTTGAAAACTTTATGAAGAAGCTTACTGCGACTGCAAAGAAGCCTAGATACCCTAGGAAAGGGATTTTTGTTCCTAGTTTATTATTACTTTTAAATAAAGAAATACATAAACTAGTGAGGCAACAGTTTCTTTTTAGATCCAGGGAAAATGCTAATAAGTTATCCTTACTAAAAAGAAGGAGGGCCAGACTGAGAGCAAAATTAAAAAAAGAAAAAGAAGACTCACTCTGGATTAGTTTAAGGGAGGCTTCTGTCTATGGTAAATCTAGAGAATTCTGGTCCATAATTGGTAAGGGATGTGGTGCAAGAACTTCCCCTATTCCCATTTCAATTCCTGAAGATGTCTGGATCTCATTTATATCGAACTTGTATGCGTCAAACGGCGTAGAGGGAGAGGATTGTGACCTTGTTTTGGACAGTGGGTATTCTATGGATCCTCCTTCTGAGAAAGCCATTGCTTCGGTGATCAAGAGTATGCGCTCCTCCGGAGCAATAGGTCCGGACGAGTTGCCCATTTCAGTACTGAAGCAGGATGTCATTTCATGGAGCAGGATTCTTTTTCCTTTGTTTAAAGCCTGCTTCCTAATGAGATCAGTTCCTACATCCTGGAGGGGAAGTATACTAATACCCATATTTAAGAAGGGAGAGCGGGATAAACCCATGAACTACCGTTTGATAGCTTTACTGGATTCTATTGGGAAAGTTTTTGCTAAGTGTCTTCTAATATTAATTACTGATTGGGTGGAGGCAAATGGAATTCTACCTTTGGAACAAACTGGGTTCCGCAAAGAGCATGGTACACTTGATAACTTAACAGCCCTTCAAGTGATTGTGGACAAATATGTACGAGTGCGAGGTGGTGGAGTATATGCGGCATTTATAGACTTCTCCACAGCGTTTGACAAGGTGGACCGTCCGACGCTGTGGAGAAAGCTTGCTGTATTGGGTATGCCATCCCATCTACTGGAACTCGTAAGATCCCTTAACTCAAATACCTGGTGTAAGGTACTACAAGGCGGAGAAAGGGGTCTTTCACAGATTATCCCATCCCTAAATGGATTAAAACAGGGGTGTCTATTGGCCCCCATGTTGTTTTCATTATATATTGCGGACCTACCTACTTCCATTTCTGCATGTGGTGGGTTAGCCCCGGTAGTTGGAGGTTCATCCATTTCAGTTTTAATGTATGCGGATGATATCCTCATTTTAGACTTAACTCCGAAGGGCTTGTCTAACCGCCTGCAAGCATTACATTTATTTGCAGAAGCACATTTTATGAAGATTAATGCTTCTAAAAGCAAAATCATGTGCATTACTGGAAGAAAAAAATGTAGGTCTGAAAACTTCGGATGGGCTATAGGAGGCCAGAGACTAGAGGTGGTTAAAACTTACACCTTTTTAGGTAAAATAATCTCGGCAAACCTAAGTGAAAAACCCCATATTGAACATAATTCGCGTAAAGCATTGACTCATGGTATGGGGTTATGTTCCTTGTATTCTGCTACAGGAAAAAGACACTTTGCTCTATTTTTGGAAGTATATAGAGCAAAAATCCCTGCAACTCTGCTTTATGGAATAGAATTGGTGGAGCTAAGGCATTGGGGTTTTTTGCAGTTAATGGAAGGAAAGGTACTAAGAAGAATTTCCCTTAATACAGCTTGCTCCGTGTCTGCATGCAGGCTGGAATTCGGCCTTCGGAGCTGTTGGGTACAGGGGTTGATTGCCCTGGTAAGGTGGGTATTTCTAAAGACAGTGGTCCCTAGTAGTTCAGGGATTTAGGCAGAATTGATGGACATACACTCAATAGTCAGTATGACCTTTGTCCAGCAGGACAGGTTTTTATTTTAGGAGATTTTGAAAACATAAAAGGATTTTTTTACAAGGTGGGTACAGCCAGTAACCCACAGGGGACAAGACAAAACAGGGGGGTAAATTTGACGCAAACAAAGGCGGTCTGTGCTAGTATCTCAGTGAACAGACATTGGTAAAGTACGAAGCATGATTGTGAACAATTTTCCATTTGTAGGGTACATATGATGCTACTATGTCGACGGCGTTTCGATGCCTACACACAGATACATGGCATCATCTTCAGGACAAAAAGTTAATTTGTTTGTCTTGAAAGCATAACAGTTTGTAGGGCCAATGTTATGGTCCGCAAAGTAGTCTGTTAAGCAGTACCGATGCTTTTAGAATCAAAGCAAGTAGGGAAAGATGAAGCGTTTAGGAGCACAATAGTATCCAAACCAGGGCAAGAGAGCCTCTACATACGAGGCCGGACCGATCGTGTCTCATTCCTGGTTTGGCTGCTCCTTGTCTATGCAGGATACAGGTCGGCGGGGATCGCTCGTAAGGTGGGGGGCCTGTTTGGCCAGAGGTAAATCTGGTTCCTTACGGGCATATATTAAAAACGAACTGCTGGGCAATCTAAACGAGTTTTCACTAATAGTAAAAAACTTTAGAAAAGCTGTAGCAATGTTAGAGTTGGATGCAAGTGCTTTGTTCTTGCTCTCTCCTTCTCAACTAAAGACTCAGCTGAAATACGCATCTTGGGAACTCGGTTTTAAATTGGATATGACTGCTTTACAAGAAAAGAAGGGTGGTGATTTACTTTTAGCACGTACTCATTAAAGCAGGCCCAGCAGTACGTTTCCTGGAATATCCCTCATAGAGTCCGTAGGCTATGGTACCTTTTAAGACATGATTTGCTTCCTCTAAATTCACTTTTAGCAAAGTGGTATGGGACATCTCCAGTATGTAACTTTTGTAATAAGGCAGTGCAGGACCGAAATCATGTTTTGTTTATTTGTCCTGCATTACGTCCATTGCGCTCTAAATGGTTAAAATCTATTTGTCTACAATTGGGAATTCTTAATGTAAATACTTTCTTTCATGCCCTTTATTGTCCACCTAATGAAATGTTTTGCTTCAAAATTTTTAACTTTTTTAAGGGTTTTTTAGATATTTATTAATGATACCTAGAGATGTTGTTCGATGTTTGTTCGGCCAGTGTTAATGATGTGATCTTTCAATCGGCTTTTATTGTGATTTCTATTGTATGTAATGGTGTATAGCTATGTGATTGTTTTATGTGGCCCTCTTTTGAGAGCCAAAAACATAATAAACTTAAACTTGAAAACTTGAAATGACTACTAAACACCATATGCTTCCTACGTACACCAATTATTAAGTTAAGTTGCGTCATGCAAATACTGCATTCTTATTGGTTCCAAAGAAACGGCTAACCTAACGTTCATACACAGTTGTTAACAATTTCATGGAGAAAAAATGACTCACGCACGTAAGCACTTAGTTATTTGTGAAGACGTGCTTTTTTTGCAATCGCTTGCTGTTGTTTTTACTTTACCTAGAAGAACGATCACCGCCAGCATGCGAAGTCCTTTTAGAAACCGTACCGTATAGCATACGCTTGCTACTTACATTCATTATCAAGTTACATTGCGTCATGCAATACTGCACTCTTATTGGCTACAAAGAAACGCCTACCTTAACATTGATATACGGTCGTTCACAAATTCATGCAAAATGACTAACGCACCTACGGGCTTAGTTATTTGCTAAAACGCTCTTTTTTTGCTATCGTTTGCTGTTATTTTAACTTTGCCGACAAAAGCAATCATTGCCAGCACGCACACATTTCTTTGCTATCCTTTGCTATTATTTCAAATTTACCTAGAAAAGCCATCCTTGCCAGTGCGCGAACTCCTTTTACAATGACTACTAAACACCATATGCTTCCTACGTACACCAATTATTGAGTTAAGTTGCGTCATGCAAATACTGCATTCTTATTGGTGCACTTAAAGGCAAAAGCGCTATATCTTGACTGTCTCGAGTCGAGTATTGGTGAAAGATAAGTTACGAGCAAAGGCTGTTGTTTAATATTTTTGACTAAGTTCTGCTGCTTGAACATGCAGAAGTAATAAATGAACCGAAATAAATTCGATTACCGCTAGGCACACAAGGTAGGGGCTGCTTGTGTAGTCCGTGATTTTCTTTCTAGGTTTCCGACAACCCCTCCATTCTGCAGCCTGTTTATCCAGTCTCTCCCTACCACTCTCTCTAGTCTCGCTCACGCCCCTCACTACGCCCCATTTCCTCTACCGATCTGTCCCAGACTTTCTCCCTCGCCACTATCCTCTTTTACATTCAGACCCTGTCTCTCCCACCTACTCCCTTTCTCTACTTTTAGTCACGCTCTTGCTGTTACGCATTCACTACCCCCTCCCTGCTTTCCTACATATTGCCCCTTTGTTTCTCTCTTCTCTGGTTTATATCGACCGCCTCTCAATACCATTTCTTTTCCCCTCTGCCTTTCTCTTCATCTCTTCTCTCATCTCCCTGCTCTCGCTCTCCCTCCCTGCTTACACCCTCTCTCTATCCACACCCTGTGAGTACAGCTTACAAGCCCTCTTGACGCACATGGAATCTACCTGTCTCTCACTGACAGTGACTATTTTAAGTGAAAGTGGATGACATTATGTAAGGCACTGGTTTTTAAATACGCAAACTTTTATCATCTCGTCGCCACCACATCACTCAACGCCATCACAGCACCAATCTGTGCAACCATTCAACAACAACTAGTTCAAATATGTTCTCTCAATAATTCAAGCTTTATTACAAATGTCCCAAAAAGGTGTTAATATTTCACTGCTGTTCTTGGATTTTCGTCACAATAAAATAAAATGAACATAATCTTCACAAAAGTTATTTAGAAAAGCTATTGCTATTATACATTACAATAACTTTTATTTAAGTATTAATTATTTAAAAAATTAAGTCATTTTTATTTGTAATATCAATACATCTAAGTCTTTGAACATAAAATGCTCCTAACAAGACGAGTCATTTAGAAAAATACACCATGTCACACCACTGGTCAACAGCTGACAATCAAGAGGAATCCATTTCTGCAAATCCGCACACGATCAGCCTCTGTTCCTGGAACGTACATGGTTTCAGCAGCTTGTGCCATGACCACGAAACTGCAAATTTCTTGGAACAACACGACTTAATATTGCTACAAGAAACCTGGAACCTGCACCAAATCTCCATCCCGGGATACATCGAATTTCACGTCCTCGCCGAAAAACCCTCTAACTTTGGTCACCCTAAAGGAGGTTTATCAACGTATATCGCCCAACAACACAGATGGCATACTGAAGAAGTAGACACTATGGTTAAATGGATACAAGTAATAAAACTCACGGAGAAATTGGTTGCTGGCACAGGCTCTTGTAATCTACTATTGCTCAACGTTTATGTTCATCCGGAAAAGAAGGAAAAAAATGAAAAACTGATTACTCTACTCACCTTGATCAGGGCCTTACAACTCACTCATGAGAAGTATTCCATGATTATATCAGGTGATTTTAATAGCAACCTAAAAAAAGATGACAAGATAATGCAAGCTCTTGAAGAACTGGGCCTTCTTATTCTAAATAAGGAAGTCAGTGGGAATAGTGGTATACCAATAACCTTTCTAAGCGGTAACCGAAAGTCAACAATAGACTTCACAATATTGAGCAATAGCCTGTTACCAACGGTGAGTGCTTTTTCAGTGGAGCAACGTGTGGAAAGTGACCATTTCCCTCTAATTACCAAAATGATAATGTTGATTACCAAGACGGAAAAACAAAATACCATCATCCAGTATACTGAAAAATTTAATCTACGTAAACTAAAATGGAGAGGAAAGGATATAAAACCAACAATGGATAAAATCAAAAATGAACTGCTTAGTTTAACACCGGAAGAAAAAGGAAATCTGGTAAAAACATGGGAACACCTATGCGAAGCAGTAACAAGTATTCCCCCACGTACCAATCAAAACCCAATAAGATACAACACTGGCAAAAAACCTTGGTACACTACTACCCTGAGGGAAGAAAAAAGAAAAATTGCACGCGAAGTCCGCAAGCAGGCATCATTGATAAAAAATGGAAAAAAATCAAATAAATCGGAATTGAAAGTTATGCGAAAAAAATATAAGATCATGCTAAGGAGCGCAAAAACACTGTATCAAGAGGAAATGTGGACTAACTTACTAATAGCTAGTAAACATAAAAATGCCAGTACATTTTGGGGTATTATCAATAAATTGACAAGGGGGAATACCCTAAAACAGGAGGCAGGTATAGGAGAAAGTATATGGACCCAGCACGTTACGAACATGTTCAGCGACAGGATGGGAGGTGAAAAAAGGCACTGTAATTCGGAGTGCAAAGTATGCATTAGAAACTGCGAGCATGCAGAAAATTTGCTGGGAAAAGGAGTTAATGCTCCAGGAGACAAGCTGAAGCAATCGTTGGGCAGTGGAAACGAGATCAACCCCAAAAATTCACAGTTTAGTAAATCAGAAAAAAATTGTGAATGCCGTGACCGACACCCTAGTAACAACAGATCAGCTTAAAGACAAAATAAAACGCCTGAAAAAAGAGGGTGCAGTGGGTCCAAACGGGCTCCCAAATGCTATTTTTAAATACTCGCCTGAATTTTGGGCAGAATATTTAACTCCACTCTTCAATGCAATTTATAACCAGAACAAGCCACCAAGATCCTGGAATGGGAGCATAATTCACCCCATTTTTAAACACGGTGACCACAACGAGCCGGGGAACTACAGGCTGATATCGCTAACGGATGTTGAGGCAAAACTATATGGATCATGCCTATTATCACTCCTTCAAGACTGGATGGAAGATACGAACATAATACCAATGTTCCAAACTGGCTTCCGGCCAAGGACGGGTACATTGACAAACCTGACAAACCTGACAAACCTGGCGCTCCTGAAGGAAAAAGCTGCAAAAAGGGGGACGAGACTGTATGCTTGCTTTATAGACCTTCGAGCAGCTTTTGATAAAGTGAATAGATCCCGGCTATGGGAAAAACTAAGATCATGGGGTATCCCGAAGAAGTTACTGGAGGCAATTATAGTTCTGCATAGCAACACCTGGGCTCGAGTGAAACTGGGAGACGGTAGCAGCGTAACGGCCGAAATAAGAACACAACAGGGCCTAAAACAAGGCTGTGTACTGGCCCCAAGTTTATTCAACCTGTACATGGCAGATATTGTCAATCACATGGAGATTGGGGAATGCCATCCACCCCACATGTCAAAAATCCCAATTCCCTTCCTGCAGTATGCAGACGATATTGTTGTACTGAGCCAAACCCCAATAGGGTTGCAAAGATCGATCAATAATTTGACAACCTATTTGGAGCACGAATGCTTGGATCTGAATAAAGAAAAAACTAAGGTTGTCCGCATTGTGGATCCTACAAAGCAAATATTCAAATGGTATGCAAATAGCACCCCAATAAAGGAGGAAACTTCATACAAATACTTAGGTTTGAAATTGGGGCGAGGGCCGACGAACAAAGAACATAAAACCGAGCTAAAAGCAAAGACACAGTCTCTGATCTACGCATACCGGCAATTACAAAATAAACTGAGTTGTTCAAACTATTCACACCTGCTGAAAGTGATCAAAGCTCAAACCCTACCATCCTTATCATACGCACTGGCCACCTGGTGTGGCAAAGAAGCAGGGCTGTTAAACAGCCTACAAACAAAAGTATATAAGGCAGTACTAAACCTTCCAAAATCATCAGCTCCGGCGCAGGTTCGCCTAGAATTTGGCCTTCTAAATCAAAAATTTCGCAGTATGGGAACCTTTGTGAAACTCTGCAATAAAATACGCACGTCGGAAGCCAATACATTGGATAATCTTTGCTGGGAAGAAATTGAAACTCAACAGAAACAGCAAGTTCCAAACAGTTGGGGAGGCTACCTGTCTCAATCCCTAATATGCATAGGAATTGAAGAATCCTGGGACATGAATCCAGACAGATCCACCTTTGATAAAATTGTAAATAATGCGGTCAAATGGGAATCCTATCTGGAAGACAAGATAATCACTGCAAAAAGACGACACGGGTGGACCGTGATAAATACATATACCGGGATAAAACCACAGTCCTACCTAGAAAGTCACTTTAACAATTCGTTAAAACAAAGATATATAAAACATCGATTAGGTCTACAGTTCACAAAGGACCTGCTACCAGCCTGGAAAAACTGCCACACCGACCCCCATTGTCGCCTATGTGGATATCGAAATGAAACACTACCGCACTTACTATGTGTGTGCCCGGCACTTAAGGACTTGAGGAGACGGCTTTTAAAGAACATTTTTAACAAATTGAATATTCGGACTTGTAGGCAAGCCGTAATCCAATGGCTAGATGGATCATGTCCTATGCTGGCCTGCAGAGGGGTCAAATATATGATGAAAGCCCAATCTCTCCTACAGCAAGCTGACCTTGGAATTATACCACCAACCTGAAATAACTGACTCTTTCTTGTCACTTGCAAACAGTTTTAACTGCCAAATTTTTAAAATGTGTTTTTATGTCTCAAGTTGATCTAGATGCATTTTGTAACGATTTTTAATAATTTTATACAATAAAAAACTGACTTGACTTGAATACATCTAAGTCACGTAATTACAACACATATTGCATTACAAATGCTATATGTGTCACATTTGCGAAACTTAAAAATATTGGCATTGTAAATGACAAACTTATTAATTTCGCTATTTTCAAAGCCAACACATAAATAAAAATAATTGGCATTTACAACTCAATTAGCTCAAGCTTTCCTAATGCGAGACCTATTGCATTTCAAATGCTTGTTGTATTGGCTGCCACCGTGCTTTATAGCAGGAAGATTAAAAGTGCGGTAGCAGCACAGTGCAAGCAAGGACTTTTAATTTGAACGTTGGGTGTCACTGTGATTTATTACTAACGGTTAAGGCAAATGTAAAGCATGGTGGCAGCCGATGTTAAAATCAAAGGTCCGTGCATGCTAGTGTAAACCAGGCCTGCTTTACACAGCTTCCACAATTATCCAACTTAGGGCTTTAAACATAAAAAGTCTCCAGAAACACTTGGGTTTCCACATACATTGCACTTGCAAAACATAAATGCACTATATTGAGAAGCTAAACATAACTTTATAATCACTATGTGAAGGGCAAACAAAAGGGATCGACATCCATGACAACAGAGGCGCATATACACACAAGACAAACAATCAGCAACCACCTGTCTGCAACAAAGCATTTGAGGAAAAATGTTAACAGTATCACCATCCACATTTGCATTTACAATTTACCAAAATACAAGTTTACTTCCATCATCTAAGCTCCTAACTAGCTTATACATGAACACCCATTTTTATAACCAACATTGTAATTTGTAGATTTATGTAGCACAGCTTATCAAGCGTGACGGTGCCAGGCACTGTCCATAGGCACGTGGGAGATTAAGTGTTTTCGCCAGAATCACAGGATGTTGAGCAGACGCTGAGATGCGCACCCAGATCCACAGCTCCCAAGTCGGTAGCTCTGCCCACTGTGCCAAATCCTCTCCTGTATCATTGTCAAAGATAGGTCAATCAAACGAACAATCCTACTTGTATAGCGGGGTGTAGGGGTTCCCCAAAAGTGTACAGGGCTCTAATGTAAAACCCAAAGTGCTCTATTAGTGGCAGTGTGGGCGAGCAGCCTTAGACCCAACACAGATGAATGTAAGACATTTATTGCACAACAGTGATCAGTAATGGGCACACGACTCAAGAAGGAGATCCAGATCAATTTTAGAAAAATATACTTTGCTAGTTTATTTAAGACCACGGTCTTCGTAATAAGATAAGTAAGTTTTTAATAAAATGTACTTTGCACTTTGAAAAATCGAAACTTTTCAACCCAGTCCAATGTTATCCTATGGGAAAAACAATAGTGAGGTTAAACAGGTAAGTATTAAACTTGCAATCCCAGTTTTCGAAGCCAAAAGTCAGCAAGGGCCAGGGGTCAGATGAGTACCAAAACTGCACGGGAAATATCCTTTACCCCACATACGTCATAACGCATGCCATTACCCCACATTTTTTACACCACAAAATATTTTACAGTGCAGGGCTTTACACCGCAAACGATTACAAAGACTTTCCCAAAGTAACGCCCCGGTGGAGTTAGAATAGTAAATTGGGTTGTAATAGGGAATGCGTTGTAATGGATTGCATTGTAAAGACATGAGTTGTAAAAGATTTTGCGGTGTAAAAATTGCAGAGTAATGACACTCAGAGTAAAAGTGTGCGGGGTAAAGTGTCCTATTCAAACTGCACCACCAATGGCGCAGGGGTGGCTGAGTGCAGTGGCCAAAATTGGAGTTCAGCCCAATGATTTCCAAGTAAGTATTTTGGTTGTAGGGGCTAGGCTTTTGAGGTTAGGTTAAGCACAAGGGGAGGGCCATAATGTAGCACCAAACGTACACCACCAGCAGCACAGGGGCGGCCAGGATAAGTGTGCAGTTTCAATGTCGGGAGTCCAATGCTTTTAAATGAGGATTCTTCTTGCGGAAAAGAGGCTGCAGCTGTTGTACCGGAGGTTGCAGGAGGAAGACAAACGACAGCAGCAGTAAGTTGAGATGTAGGGGGTCATAGGGGCACCGTCAATTCAGTTCACCAAGACCTAGGGGCTTCGGGTGCAGGGGTGCCTTTCAACATCTGAGTCTTCTTACAGGAGCCGCTGGATTCACACTGCATGCGCTGTCATGGAGGGTGGCGGGGTCAGCCAACGCTAGACACAAAGTCAGGCTCGCCAGTGACACTTCACTGCACAGGTAAGCCACTCCGACCCAGCTCGTGGGCGTTGGGTGCAGAGTGAGGACGGACGAGAATCCCTCTGGGTCTGGAGTCCTTAGAGTAGGTTTCTTCTGGACAAGTCCGCTATACGCAGGAGATTAAAGTCTTTTTTGAAGGCAGCAGTCCTCCAAGGGGTCTCAGAGGTTGCTGGCTGCAAGACAGATCGCAGGATCACAGAAGCTGGAGACAGGTGTTTAGGGCTGGGTCTAAGGCTGTAGGCGTTTTCAGTCTTCTCTGCAGGGTTGTCTTCTTTCTTTCTTAGATCGTGGCAGATCTGAGTTCTAGGTCTGGGGGAGCCACCCCTAAATTATAAATTATGGGGCATTTTAGGGGAGTAGCAGGGAGGGCCAATGGGCACCTGACCTGGGGTGCCTACACCCTCTATTATGCCACCCTCCTGTGGGAGGGAGGCATAGACTTGGCTCTGATTAGGGGATCTCCCCCTATTCGAGATGGCAGGGACTGAAAGTTGTGCTTTACCTAGCCTCCCCCACCTTAGGGGTGAGGTTTGTAGAGATGAAAGCACCTATTTTTTTGATTTGTTCCTGCCGGTTTTCACGTCTAAAGTGGGTGTGCAAACCGTTGCCATCTTCTGCTAGCAGCAGAGGCTGGGGGATGCATTACAAACGTGGCAGGTCTTTGAAGGTCCCCTCTTCGAGCACTGGCTTGTCCTGGGTTAGTAGGCATGAAACTGCTGTCCAGGATGTATGTGGTCCCAGAGTACCCAGGGGGTCCAGAAACAAGCAGTTTTCATCTGTTTAGAGACTATACCAGGGTTGGCAGGTTTTCAAGGGGCACCTCTGAGGTACATAGTGCAATAAATCCCACACTGGCATCAGTGTGGATTTAATGAGAGGAGCAGTTTGGTACCAAACACTCCTGTGTAGTCATCATGGTGCTGTGGAACTTAAGTTGTCTAGTTTCCAGTGCATGTACTCTCTATGGCTTTACTGGCACTTACAATATCAGGAAATGGACTCCAACACTGTAGGGACATATCTGCTCATGCAGATATGCCCTCACCTGTGGTATAGTCCACCCTGCCTTAGGGCTGTGAGGCCTGCTAGAGGGGTGACTTACCTAAACCTTCAGGCAGTACCAGTTGGCATGGAACCAGGCAGGGTGCCATGTGGACTTTGTCGTTTTCTCCCTCACAGGGGCATGCAAACTGCAAAAGCAGTGACATGGTCCCAGTGAGGGGGGTCCCAAGGGACCGTCATCAGCTCCCAGGCCATAGGTACTCAGTACCTTTTACTAGGGACTTACAGAGGGCGGAAGTGTCAATTAGGGATTTTGTTTTAGGTAAGAAGCACAGGCACAGAGGACATGGTTGGCAGGTACTTTTTCAAAAGTGGTTTATCACCCTGGGGGTAGCCAGGCACTAGGACACTGACAGACTCTTGCTAAAGAACCAGGTATTGAGTATTTTCCTGAACTTGGAGAGGGGCGTGAGGTTTGAAGGGGGAGGCCATTCCAGGATTTGGCGGCAAGGAAGGAGAAGGAACAACCTCCACAGCAGCTTCGACGAATGCATGGAATATGCGTAAGGAAAGTTGAGCGAAGCGCTCTGCTGGGTAGGTGAAAAGTCAGGTGGTGGTTGATGTAGTTGGGCCTGATGTTGTGGAGGGCTCTGTATGAGAGGGTCATTACCTTGAACTGGCATCGCTTCTGCACGGGGAGCAAGTGGAGGCTTCGGAGGTGAGGGGTGATGCTGGTAGGTATAGGGGCAGTGTTCTGTATGGTTTGTAGGCACTTGAGGAGCTGTGTGGTGGTTCTGGCGTAGAGTGAGTTTCCATAGTCGAGTCGGCTGGAGACAAGGACTTGGGTTACCGTTCTTCTGGCATTGATAGAGATCCATTTGAAAATCCTTTGTGGCATGCGGAGGATGTGGAAACAGGAAAAAGACACTGTACTCGTGTGTTGCTTGAGTGGGAGTTGGCCGTCAATGATGATGATGCCAAGGTTCCGGGTGCAGTCTGTTGGGGTAGGAGTTGGTTTGAGTGCAAGGGCCAGCAGGTGTCGTACCAACACAAAGTTTTTTTTCTCCAAAGATGAGCATTTCTGTCTTGTCTGTGCTCAGCATCAGGCAGATGGACCTCATACAATCGGCGACGTTAGTCATGGTGTTTCTGAAGTTGGATTTGGTGTGGTCATCTGAGAGGATGAGTGTTGTCGGCATAGGAGGCTGTGGGTGCAGATGATGTGGACCAGTGGCATTACGTAGGTGTGGAAGAGGGTGGGGCTGAGGGAGGACAGCTGGGGGACGCCGCAGATTATGTTCTTGGGTTCGGAGTTAAAAGGTGGTAGGCAAATTCCCTGGGTGCATCCTGTGAGGAAGGAGTTGATCCACCTGAGAGTATTGCCCCGGACGCTGGTGGAGTCTGGTGATGAGTGTGTAATGGGAAATGGTGTTGAACACAGCTATATATAACTCCTCTCACTTTGAAGTCAAGGAATGAAAAGTAAACACCAGGCTCCTTCGGAAGAGAGAGTTTGACATTTAGCCTCTGTCTTTGAATGCACAGCAAATGTGACAAGATAAGAACAAGATTTAAAGGCCTGTTTACAGTAAGCAAGTTTGTGGAAGAATACAGTAAATAAGGTTTGTGCAATAGAAGGAACAAACTCAAGCTGGACAAACTAAAGCAGGGGTCTCCAACCAGTCGATCACGAGCTACCGGTAGGGCGCCGACCCTCAGACTAGCTAGTTCTGCTATCTAATTATTGCGACGTCATTTCAGCATTTTATTTTGTTACCCTTCATTGTTTTTCACAGGTTTCAGCCCTTGCCCGGCACCACACAAAACAGCAGCTCTGATTGGCTGAAGTGAGCATAGCTGGGGCGGGCTGAAGAACATGACGTTTTTCCTTTTGGTCACGTGCCACCTGTCTTTTCCAGGCTGGCTCAGTGCTCTTCATTTACTTTCTATGTGGACCGCCCGCAGCAGCTGCTTCTGTGAGGTAAGTGGGCCCCTGATCAAGCAGTAGCAGAGTCGGTAAGATCGACTTAGTGCATGCAAGGCCCTTTCCTTTGAACGTTGGCTGCCACTGAGCTTTAGATCTGCCTTCGGTAATAAAGCACAGTGGCAGGCAACGTTAAAATTAAACGTCCTGGGCTACTAGACACAATATCAGACGAGCCCAAGTTGCTCTCGAAATGATGAAAGCTACCGGAGCCCAAGCAGCGTTGCTGCTAGCGGATATAGATCGAGCATTCGATTCCCTGAGCTGGGTCTACCTGCAGGCACTCCTCTCACAGCTGAATCTTGGGCCTCACTTTCTTTCCTACGTTCGGCTCCTGTATACCGATTTGACGGCGTCGGTTCGGGTGGCGGGGGCTATCTCGGAGGTCTTCCCTATAGGACGGGGTACCCGCCAGGGCTGCCCTCTCTCGCCATATTTATTTGCTCTTGCCATGGAGCCCCTAGCGGCGTGGGTCCGCATGGATGCACAGATGAGAGGGTTCGAGTGGGACTCTGGGCCATCGGACCGGATTGCTCTTTATGCGGACGATGTGTTATTCTTTCTCACTGACCTTAACAGGCCGGGCCCAAGAGTTCTTGAAATAATGAAGATCTTTGGTGAGGTTTCGGGGCTCGATCTTAATATTCAGAAATCTGTACTATGGACTATGGACTATAGGCGATGGTGCGGCGCTTGGCGATTGGGCGTCGGCCCTCCGGGTGGCAGCCGGGGGCATTAAATATCTCGGGGTATTCCTGTCGGATATACCGGGAGTCTCGTGGGAACGCAATGTCGTTCTGGTGTGGGACAAAGTTCGCTCTGATATGAAGACGTGGTCCCGCAAGCCCCTCAATATCTATGGCCGTTCCGCCATATTTAAGATGGTAGACCTTCCGCGCCTACTATATCAACTACAAAATCATCCATACCCTGTTGCACCACAATGGTTCCGTCCGGTCAACTCGGCGCTTGGTCGCTTTCTCTGGGCTCGGGGCGCGGTCCGGGTGGCACTTCGCACCTGCTTCTTGTCCACATATTGTGGCGGCCTGGCATCGTCAGATATTTTGTCTTATTACCAAGCATCCCACTTGATGGTGTTAAACGAATGGTGGTACGGTGACCGCAACGACCCGGCGTATGCCCTGGAGCGGTACCTGATGGATCCTGATACCCTGCACGAGCTCCTCTACTCGGCGGCCAAAAGAAAGAACCTTCCGATGGTCACACAGGTGGTGTTTCAGGTGTGGCGGAGGGCGCTGGGCCGCATGGGGTGGTAGAATACACTGACGCAGGAGACTCCCCTGTGGCACAATGGCCATTTGCCGGCTCTGGCGGCGTTGCGGGGATTCAGAGGCTGGGACGCTATAGGGATCTCGACGCTGGGACATGTTATGAGGGGGACGCCTCTTAAGTCGTTCCAGGCTCTGAGGGACGAATATGATATGCCACACTCCCAATTCTTTCAATATCTGCAGTTTAGACACGCCATCTCCCCTGCTCTGGAGGGACTGGAATCCTTACCAGAATTCAGCCCCTTGGAAGCCAAGTTGTTCATGGGGGAACTGGAAGATAAAAAAATATCCCGTATCTATCAATCCCTCGTTATCCACTGCTCCTCATCCCTGGACAGACTGAGATCTATATGGGAAAGAGATGTAGGGGAATTAGATGAGGAAAGCTGGAGAGAGGCCCTGGCAGCCCCAAGGGAGACGGCTATTGCAGTGCGATTATGCTTTATTCAGTTTAAATACCTGCATAGGGCCTACTGCACAAGAGAGCGACTGCATAGGGCTGGTCTGATTGCTTCCTCTGACTGCTTGAGGTGTGGCCGTGAGGTGGGCACATTTGTGCATACGGTGTGGTCTTGCGGGGTTTTGGAGGCGGGTCTGGAATTGTCTGGATGAGGTGCTGGGTTGGACACTCCCCGTACGTCACAGCTAGGTCTCTTGCATTTTCTGGAGCAGGTGGGAGGCAACATCTATAAAAGACACTTGTTACTCCTAGGCCTGGTGGTGGCTAAAAGGGATGTGGCCGGTGCCTGGAAAAATACTCGAGCCCCCTCGATAGAGGCTTGGAAACAGGGATTGGACTACTATATGAGTTTGGAGCGCCCGGTGTTCGTGGCACGCGGCTGCCCTAAGAAACATTTCAAAATCTGGAAGAGGTGAGCGGACTGTGGCTGGAGCCGCCGGCACAACAGGATGCGGTCAGTGAGCAACTGTTGGATGGACTTGGGCCAGGGTAGGAGGGTACTGCCAAATGTATATAGACTATATTATCGAGTATGGACGGACATCGTGTTTGGGGTTAGGGGGGGACCCGGGTGGAGGGTTGTTTCTGTGGGGGGTTGGGTTTGGGGGGTTCTTCGGCAAAACTGATTTCTGTTGTATTCTGCATTGACTGCTAATCTCTATACCTAGATTTTCTGCTCATGGCTCCTCCGGGGTTCGGAGTACTGTGAAATGTTTGTGCAATCTTTCCTGATATGGCAATAAAGCTTGTTCTGAAAAAAAAAAAAAAAAAAGTCCTTTCAGGCACTGGGCCAATGCTGCGGTGGCAGTCAATGGTAAAATTCAAGGTTCTTGCCTGCACTAATCCGCTTTCAATTACTTTACCATGCTTTCATTTACCTTCGAGTAGTAGTCAATAAAAGCGGATTGGCCAGTGAAAGTCCATGCAAGTACCTTTTGATTTTAACATCGGTTGCCACCGTGCTTTACATCTGTATAAAGCGTGGTGGCAGCCAAAGTTAACATCAAAGGTCCTTGCTGGCACTGAACGTTACCACGGTGACAGCCAATGTGGCAGCCAATGCTTGCCTGCAGTGAACAGCTTCAAATTCATGCAAAGGCAAATATATAGCGCAGTGTAGTAATCAGTGAAAGCCTTTCACGGATTACTACACTGAGCTATATATATTGTTTGTCTTGTGTGTATATGCGCCTCAGTTGTCATGGATGTCGATGCCCTTTTGTTTACCCTTCACATAGTGATTATAAAGTTATGTTTAGCTTCTCAATATGGTGCATTTATGTTTTGCAAGTGAAATGTATGTGGAAACAAAAGTGTTTCTGGAGACTTTTTATGTTTAAAGCCCTAAGTTGGATAATTGTACCTTCAACCATCTTAAATGCTATTTTTTCTTGTGATTGCCCACAAACTGATCTGGTTTTCCTTTTCTTGGTCTGCATTTTGAAGCTTCATTTTGTTTAACTACTGGCTGTAATCAAATGACATGTAAAATTGTGGTTGTCTTCTTATTTTTTAATTATTCATCACACCTTCTGAACAGTTTTATTTTTCTATTTTTAAAAGTCTGCTCTAATCTGTATGATTCATCGGCAGCATTGGAGGGATATTTCACGATTGAGCTCTGCTGTTAACATGACACCAGTATGAGAAAGTTGGCGTAAATGTGTTTGCTATATTTTGTGCCACAAGTTCTCTGGGGCCTCTATGAACGGTTTGGTCCATTTTAGCGAGTTCATGGGTGGAAGTTTAGGAATCGTGCTTGTACGTTTTAGGAGCCAATCATAATAATAATATACCCTTTCAATGATTTGGCCTTTAATTCCTAAAAATTAGCCAGATAGATGTGTGATATGTTGTATGACTGTAGTAGGTTTTCCTTCAACACAAAAGTATATACATTATGCTCAAGGGAATGATCTTTGCTGTAATTGCGACCTAGTTTCACGTTTATTGTTTTCTCACTTATACTCTTATTTGAATTTCCACAGATTGCTACCATCTCACCAGGAATGGCTTCCTGTGAAAACACTTTAAATACTTTAAGATACGCAAACAGGTATGATTTTTGTTTTCAGAATTTAAGCATTTTAATGTGTAATATGGAAATTGTGCACTGTGGGACATTTTTCATTGATGATCTAATACTTTCCGTGTATGTTTTTATTTGTTTGTACTTGTAAAATATTTAACTTTTTTCTTTTCCTATTAATATTTCTCTGCTTTCACTGTACTCTCCTACTTTTTTGTCTTCACTGTTTCCCAACTCGTGATTGAAATGTCAGTTTTTCCGTTAATCATGGTGTAGATTTCAAAAAGTAATGTGCTCATTAACGTGTGTAATCAATACTGAAGTACTTGCTTTAAGGGGAAACAAACTACTGTTCAACTTGCATGTTTTGCGGTCCACCTGTATGTAGGACAATGTTCTCTTGAGTTTGGCTCGTAATTTTCCTTTTACAGAGTACTGTAAGCTACTTATCGTCATAATTTCCAACTTGATATGGTTACATCAAGGTTTGTGTTCTGGTATACCTTTTATGTTGCCGATTTATAGAGTTCTATTTCTTGCCTTAAGACCATCTTGGAGTGCTGAAGTTCAGAATATGGTCAATGAACCTGTGGTTCTGGAAATTGTAAAAACCAAAGAGCAGTAAGAGGTGTTTAGAACAGTGTGCCCCAGTGTTAAATATATAGACAACAAGCATTACAGGTTTAAGGTAGGGAAATCAGATGGCGTTTCAATTAAAGCTAAATTGGATTATGTCTACAGAGATTTTTGTTTAGAGGACGCAAGACTCTCAGCCGACACAGTGGGCTCCTACAATTTTTATAGTTGTTGGGGTCGGCAAGATCCAAAGACTGCTAAAATTAACTATTAGACTCAGTTTTATTTGTGTCTCCTGCTGTAACATTACAATGTAAGTGGATATTAAGGGTGGCTACCATCTCCCCAATATAAATCATTCAACATTTTTACCCAAAAAACTAGAGCCACAACTGGGTTTTATAGCCTTCTTCAGGACTAGACTGAATTACCCACTCCTCATTTATCCTTGTGAAATCTTGCATTATTGTCTGGTAGCTAAGGAGTATCAAGGTGATCAGAATAAGCAAAAAATGTTTATAGTAATAAACCAATCCTTCAGTCTGCAATCTGTTATGCTTACATTGGAATGCAAATTCATATTGATGAAAGGTTGTATTGCACCTATATGGCTAAGAGAAATATATACAGATTTTTTACCTAATTAAAATCAGTGTGGCTTTGTATTTTTTTTCTAATTCATTATACACAAAAAAGCAGCTGAAACCCAGCGCCTGATGATGCACAAAGCGAACTCATCCGAGGAAGCATATGTGTTTCTTAAAACAAAAATTGCCTTTCTGTATATATTCTATATGAAACTCTTACCCTGCTCTAATAAGGGACGGACAGCTTGTAAATGGGTGCCAGGGTGTTCAGTTTTTAAATGTGCACTATAGTGAGTGAAAAGAGTATACATTATTACCAGGTAAACCTTACCAATTACAATTACACGAGCAAGAGTTCATAAATTACAAGGCTTAGCTGGTGAAGTCTGGTAAAACGCACTGGTGATCTATAGTTGAAATTTGCCCAGCAGATGCACACCATAACTTATGTACGGAACATCATCCAGCTAAACACTAGAACATGCTGTTATGTATTACTGGAACCTGAAATGTTCCAAGAGACATGTGCATAACAGTTCAAGGATTCTTTTTCCTCCTAACCAAAATTGAGGTGCACAATGTCTTTTATTGGTTTGAAGCCTGTAACAGACAGGAAGAGATAACTGATCAAGCCATAATCATGCATTGCCAATGTGGTAAGCAAAGAACTGTGTATTTTCACTATTGTGGATGAAGAAACTGCAGCCGGCAGTTGGAATGATAAAGAATTGTAGATATATAATATTTATGCATTGGATCCCAGAAGGATGTTATAACAGACTGTGGCATGTCATTGTGAATAGGCATCCCATCTGTGGCTTGAACATTCCTTTTTTTGTACACATTCTCAGTGTTAAAATCATTGTGGGGATTATTGCAAAATTCTGCAATCTTCTGAGAAGTAAATAGGTGGCAAACGCCAATCAAGGTGTCTGACAGATGGCTAAGTATTGGAAGCTGGAGAGAGCACTAATATGTCTATGTTTTAGAAGTGTTTGCTCGACTTTTATTCATGGCCCTTGGCAAGATAAAAGACTGGGGTTTTCTGTCCTCTCCAGAACTTAAACAAGTCACCTTGGGTGGGGAGTGAGTGTGGTGAAAGGGTGCTATGATATATCTAGAGGTATCTGACACCAAATTGCCTCTGGCACACTTTCAGGAGGCATTGTGATGTGTAGTCATGCAGTGCTTTATGGACTGGCACTTCAGAATAATCTTGTAAGCAGCAGATTCTTTCACGTATTGTCTGCAGTGTCCATTTTTATTTTTTTTTAGTTTTGAGTTTTATATAGGGCTAACTAGACCCGATGGTATCAGAGTACTTTACGGCTCGAACCAGGTTCCCCAGCTCCGAGGTCGGACGCCCTAGCTGTAGGCCACATTCTCGCCCCAAAACCATTCTTCCTACCAAATGTAATTTAATTTGTAACAAAACAGGTGGTTGCCGGTCTCATTTTTCCCAAGCTTCCAAGGTTAAAAAGCAACTCCATATGCTTGATCCCAAGAGGTCCTTATAGTATTCATTATGAAATTAAGCATGTTCCGAACAATCCGAACAATTTACCATCCTTTTGTGCGTTTTCTGGTACCAAGTAGGAAAGGAGGTAATTTAATCAGGCAATTTCAGTGAATATTATCTTTTGTATTCTGAATTGCTATGAGCTTTCTAAGTAGACCACAGAGGATTGCAACTCATTTGTCTGCAAGATGTTCTACTAGTTTTGACATTTTCTGAGGTTTGCTTATGAATATCTGCCAGGTGGCTATCAGCAATTGAGTACTTACGTTTACTAGATATTTGTTGGTTGATGCAGTTAGTCTTTTCTTGATGCAGTGTGTGGTTGATTTGTTCTTATGTTTTCACAGTTGCTGTGTGTTTCGGTACCTTTGCTAATGTAACTGTTAAACAGAGGAAGTATCGGGTGAAAGAAGTATCCATTAGAAGTTACCATCTGTATCAGTTTTTATGATTGGTACTCAATCCCTTCTGTTATATCGTTCTCGTCCTCTCATTTGGAGTTTAGGATTTTTCAGTAACCTTTTCTCTAGTTCCTAGAGACTAGGGAAACTAGGTGGAATTAAGTCATAGGTTTGAGGTGGCTCCTTTATAGGTGAACTCATCACTTCCAACTGTGGATCTGGTCCAGCAGCTACCAGTATTTCGTGGTCCATCTGCCCGATCGAGGCCTTTAGGAAAGTCATTCTGCGCATATTTGGCACGCTTCTGGTTCCTTCCGGCAAGTTTTTGACCCCAAGGATCCATAGAGGCCTTTAGTCTGAGTCATAATGACTATGATTAAGAGGGATGAGTTTGACCCACAGTAAAAGGAGAACAATTGATTTGCAGAATTACAGGGTGACCGTGGTCTAGACACCCCCTCCAGACACCACAATTGTCTCTCCCCCTGGTGCTTCCACAGAGGAGAGTGCTTCTTTCATCATTGTCATGCAATAGGCTGCAGTGGTGCTTGACTTGGAGCTCCCTACTATGGGCATAAAGACCAGCATCCCCACAGAGGTTCTCCAGCCTGGCATCCTCTCTTGCCTCATGGATTTCCTCTTCAGCACTTGGGTAAATCCAAGTCCTGGGTTTCTAGTCAGTAGCCAGGTAGTTCGTCGCCACAGAGCAGTGCTGGGCAACCCTCAGTTCCTGAATCAATATCCAATGCCAGAGAGTTTAGTGGTACACACATCCACCAGCAGAATAGACCCTAACGTCTTTCCTACAATCATAGATGACCCCAAATCCAAGTGCATGGAGACATTTAGCAAGCACATGTTCTTTTCTTCCAGCCTTTCTATATGATCTGTCGATGCCAGCAGCGTCCTGGGTCACTACACCCATACTTTGTAGAATATGGTTGTTCAAATCCTACTGGCAGTTACAGAGGTCCTCTTGATGTCCTTAGTTCGAACTTTCAGGATAGCTGGGATGTGGCAAAATGTGTTTTTCGGTCTGACATGGCACAACTGATTGCTTGGGTTGGGCAAGGGGCACCAATGTGATGTTTCGATTCCACACCTGGATGTGGTCTGCGGGCTTCTCTGGGGATGTCCAGGCATCATCCTTAATAGACATTCCATTCTAGGTCTCTCACCTTTCCGGTGAGAAAACAGACCCTGCCCTGGAACGCTTTGAAGAAAATCACGCCACAGCGCTTTACTTGGGGATTGTCTGCCCACTTTTCCCAACAGTTCAGCACCTTTTGCGGATATGCCAGGACTTTTTCTTATTGCCAGTCCCGCCCCTATGTTCTAAAACCTTCTCCGCCATTTTGTAACTGAGGCCACGGCTCCCAGAGGCAACATTCAGGGTATAGGGTCCACCATGCAGCTTAGTCCCCGCCCCTCCGCAGCCCACAACTGTAAAACTACTTTTGTGTAGTTTGTGTGCAGGGTCAGATATTTTTTCCAAAGGTGGAGAGACATCATTTAGGAAACTTGCATCCTCCAAATTGCCCAAAGGGGCTGCGTCCTCCCATTTCTTTGTACCCTGCCTCACCAGCACAGCTGACGAAAGATCAAATGTCAGTTTTGAGCAGGAAGTACAGGCCATTTTATGTCAAAGGAGCCACCGGGAGGATTTCAACCTCAGAAGTAGGAACTGAGTGCAACTCTTCCCACGGATAGGACCGATGTCTTTGTACTATTTGGAAGCTCCCCCCTCTAAACACCTTCCTGCGGAAGGACAGATTCAGGATGCTTACGCTGCCCGAGAACTGGATGGTAGCTTTGAACCTGCAGAATGCGTATTTCGATATTCCCTTCAGGCCCACAGGCCTTTACTGCCATTTTCAGTGTGCCAGGAGCGTTTATTTTGCAGTGCTCCCTCTGGGCATTACTTTTGCCCCTCAGATGTTCTCAAAAGTGATGGCAGTGGTTGCAGCATACTTTCGGGGGTTGGGTGTGCCAGTCTTAATCTACCTTCATGACTTGCTGTTGACTGCAGTCTCGCCTCAAATAGACTACTTCCAGACATTGGTGAACCTTCTGACATCATTTGGGTTCACCGTCAACGTGCTGAAGTCACACGTGCTCCCGTTAATTATTTCTATCCTTGATACAGTGCAGTTTTGTACTGCACAGAACAGAGAATCCAGGACCTGATCTTTCAGCCTTTGTCCTAGAGCTCAGTGAGGATAATTTTGAGGCTGCTGGAACTGTTAGTCGATCACACCATAGGATGCATGCGGGCTCTGCAGTCGGATCTGAAGTGTGCACATCACCTGCAGAATCCATCAGATTCCATCCAAGTTTCGGAGCCTATTCCAAAAGACACGCAGTGGTGGCTGCTAGACTGCAATTAAACCAGTGGCAGACTCCTTTCCTTATGCCACCCAGACCGGAAAGGTATGATAGATGCATTACTACTGGGCTGGGTAGGCCATCTGGGAGAGGGTGGAAATCAGGACTCTGACCTCCATCAGAAACTAGACTCTACATTAGTTTATTGGAGTTGTGGGCGATCCGCTTGATGTTGAAGGCCTTCATACCATCATCAAAGGTAGGTTTGTACAGGTACTCACAGACAACACCACCATGATGTGGTACTGCAATAAGCAGGGGGGAGTGAGGTCTTGTGTCAGGAGGCTGTGCTCCTCTGGAAGTGACTGGCAGGATCTCTAAATGCCTGGGCAGACTAACACAGTCACCGACTCCTAGCGAATCACAATTGGCAGTTACACCCAGAGGTGGCACAGGATGTTTTTCAGCAATGGGGAGAGAGCCCTGGCTTCATCTTTTGATCATGACTGAGATTGCATAATGTCAGCATTTTTGCATGCTCGAGTTCCCTAGAAATCTCTCTTGGGGATGCATTCTGCCTAGAGAGGAGATCATTACTTCGCCTCCACCCCTGCAAGCTTGAATTATGAATAAGATGAAAGCCCAACCGGGCCCTAGTTATCCTAGTGGCTCAGTATTGGGGTAGGATGGTGTGCTACTCAGTACTTCTGAACATGAGCATTTGTCTTACGATCAAGTTGCTGCTTCGGGAGTATTTACTGTTGCATCTACATGGCAGGGTCCTGCTCCCTGGCCTCCACAATCTACACCTCCATGCATGGAGATAATGCGGTAGCCAGTTGTGGCTCCTCTGCTAAGGTAGATTGGCATTGCCCCATTGCTCTCAAAGCAGTGTTAAAGAAAACAGAAGTTATTATCATTTTATTTTCTATATCTCCCAGGTCATGGCGGGGCTTGGCTCCCGTGACGTTGGGGAGGAAGAGTGGTTGTTGCACTCGTCTTGGCCTGGCCAAACAGTCATGCTCACTTTGCAAGTTCTCCACCCAGGCTGCATTACCGCCTGGTGGAGAACATGCCCAGGCTCCCTTCCTCGCCTGAGCGCCGAACCACGATGTTCCGATCAATCCGAACACTGCATTGCGGCATTGTGATTAGCTTAGGGGAACCAATCACAATGCTGCATTGCAGTTGTAATTGGCTTCGGGGGGCCCGAGTGCTTCCTGGTTGAGGAGCAGAGAGACGACGTGGGAGAGACAGCTGCTCAGGTAAGTAAATTCTAAATTTTCTTTTTTTTTTTCTCTCGACAATGGAAATGTTCTTCCTGGTCTCAGTTAGCTTGTTACCTGAATGAGCTGCATGCACTCTCGGTCCAGCTGCCTTACACAACATTTTTTTCAGACAAACTAGTGTTCAAAGGTCAAATAGCATTTCTGCTGAAAATGGTAAAACCTTTCCATGTCAGGCTGGCTATCACCCTTCTGGCATTCTTTGCCCCCCTCATTGTTTGAAAGAGGAGGAGAGGCTCAATCATTTAGACCCCAAGAGATCCCTCAGCTTCTACATTGATCGTGCCAGGAACCCTCAGGTGGACGATCAACTCGTTGTGGGGTTCTCAGCAGCAAAGAAAGGCAGGACAGTGCAAATAAGAATCAGCTGTAGGTAGAGAGTCCTTTTCATTAAAATATGCTACTTAAGTAAGAAGCAGCTAACTGAAATTGAGGGCTCATTTCGCTCAATTCAAGGCTGCTACTTCTGTCCTGTCCTCGATACCGGTGAGGCTGCTGTATGGACATCAGAGCATACATTCACTGTGCATTTGCCATGACAAAAGTCCTTCAGGGTAGGCATTTTGCCAGTAGACCTGCGATACATTTTGGTTTGAGCCATTCCACCTTGGGAGGTACTGCTTTGAGATCTTTTCACAAGTTGAAGCATCTGCGGTTAGAAGTATCCATCAGACGAAATTCAAATGGAGCATCCGTCAGAAACAGGGTTACCAAAGGTAAGTAGATTGTTTGTCTTGAACCTCTTCTGCAAAGAGAAATTGAAGTTGCTGGACCTTGCCAGATTTTTGGGCACTCTAGCTTGAGGACTGGATAGTCTATAAACTGATCCTGAAGTCCCACTGGAGGAGCCTGCTTTTTGTGGCCGGCTTGACTCGCTATTAGTTGTGGAACTTCCCTTTTGCCTGACATCGGCCCCACAAGCCTTTACAAAGGTGATGGCGGTTCTAGCAGCCCATCTCTGGAGGTCGGGGATTTCAGTTCATCTCTACATGGACAACTGGCTTCTGAAGGCAAGTGCTCCAGAGATGGTGTAGTCACATCTGTAGTCAATAGCATTACTGTACCATGACTTGGGTTCATTTATCAGTGTACCAAATCTCACTTGGAGCCCTCTCAGCGCCTGGGGTTTATATGGGCAATACTGGATAACACCGTGGGACTAGCCTTTCACTCAAGCAGAAAGTGCAAGACATTCATAGTACTGCTTTCATGATTCCAGGAAGGGGTCTCAAATTCCAGTACTGTGTATCGTTCACCTGCTAGAATTGATAGCTTCTTCCATTCTCTGGATCATGCATGACTGCTGGCATGAGTGCTCTCCAATGGTGTCTTTGCAGTCAGTGGTTCCAGCACGGGGGTGACCTTGCACATTACATTGTGGTTTCCAGGGACACTGCAGTTAAGCTTGCCTGGTGGGGTATGAAGGATAACTTTTCCAGGGAAATGTCCTTCCAATCTCCTCCAGCTGTGGGCTTGGTTGTGACCTGGTGCCTCCACTGTAGGGCGGGGCTCATCTGGAGGAACTGGAGATGAGAGGCCTTTGGTCTCCATAGGAGCAGAATCTTCATATCCGTGTGCTTGAATGGAGGGCAATTTGCCAAACACAAGATATTTCTCAATTTCCTTTACTGTTGGATCTTTCCAGATCTTCACAGACAATAGGACAGTGATGTTGTATTTTACCAAGCAAGGTCATAATCTTCCTACCAAGAAGCCCTAATAATCTGGTCATGGATGCACAACATGGGAATGAAGCTGGTGGCAAATCATCTAGCTAACTTGTTGAACACCAAAGCTGCCTACCTATGTCTGTCATCTTGCCGACCACAAGTGGTGTCTCTGCCCTGAGTTTGTGAAGAGCATTTCCGATCGATGGATGGGGAGTGCCCCACATGGATCTGTTTAGGACTCTTATCAGTTTACACTGGCTGGAACTCTGCGCCCTCCAACATAATTCAAGGACCATTAGGGGACGAGTTTCAGTCTAAGTGGAACTACACTATGCGTGTCGTTCACTTTCCTCCCCTCCCCCGAAGACAGAAACTTGGGAAGGACCGTATTGAATAGGAATAGGATCAGAAACGAAATCCTTTCCCGAAACTTACAAAGATTGAGAAATGAGATGAGAAAAAAAAACTGTTTACAACTATACCAGAAATGACAAAAGCAGACAGAAGTGAAAGAATAGAGCAATCCTCCTTGTCAAAAGCTGCAGATATGTCTAACAAAATGTGCACCGAAAAATATTTGTTGTGAAGAGAGTTAGCTGCATAAACCAGAGCCATTTTTATTGAGTAGCCTGAATGAAGCTTTTATTGATCAGGAGAAATAACATTATGGGCATGTAGAAAAGAAGGCAATTCAGAAAAATAACAATATACCATAGAATGCTTAAGTAAAGGAATAGGTCGGAAATTGGAAAGATAGTTGAGATCGAAGGATGGTTACTTCAGTAAAGAGTCAACAATAGCAGACCTAAAAGAGGAAGGAACTCTTCCTGAAGACAAAGATTGAAAGGCAAAGTCAGGGCAGACATACGTGGAAGAAAATTAAAAATGTGATTAAAGAAGAGAGCTGAAGATGTGAATGCAGCTATGCTTTGCTTAACTGGGCCATAACATAAGCCTCAGCAACAGACTGGAAGTATGTGTAGAAATGGTAGAAAGAGGAATTGGTGCAGATTTGAGGTTGAGGATGGAAAAGAATCACAAATAATAAAGATTTTAGAAATGAGGCTAGATAGTATGTAGAACAAGAGGGGTCAGGAAGAGCACACGATTGCACATGATTGAATTTCTGATTATAATTATTGGTGCAGCATCCCTGTGCCATTCATGGTCCTGGCAGGCTTTTCTTGAGCGTGCAGTCCTGGTTCATCAACAGCACATACGTGCATACTGGTACCTTGTACTGTGGCATTTTGCTATATCTCTAATCATATGACCAGTTCGTTTGTCAGTGGTCCTTTGCTAATTAAAGCTGATTCTTGAAAAAAAATGTGGCCCTTTTTGATGCAGTCCAGTGATTGCCAGTTATTGAAACGTGACTTAAACCTAAAGATTACTTTGAACATATCTGTGATTACACATGTTTCCTCAACTCCTATAGGGGTGGCATAGACCATCTGATTCCCTAACCGGTTCATTTGATTATGGGTGTTGCACTGACTAGACGCTTTACACATTACTCTGTCCAAGGTGGGCAAGTTTATGACACAAGTATATTTGTTTCCTTCTTTTACTCTTGAATTTCCAACTAGCTAAGCCAGCATTATTATATTTGCAGTTTTTATAGAATTTTAATGTATGTTAATATAGTACATGTTTTTTAGCTGGTTTGTATCATGCTAATTTTTTATTCTTAAAGTGATATGCAATGTCTTTTTTTTAATTAAATCTGTACTTTTATGATTTGCTTTGTCAAGTCGAATAAAGTTAGTTTGATGATGACTTAAACCTAAACTTCATGTCTTTCGTATAAGTGATGCCAGGCAAGTATATGAAATATATGCTTTGTATTTTAAACAAAAGCATATTTTGCTTGGTTTTCATATACATTAAACAAAGAGCAGATGAATTGCATGGTGAAAATTAACATTGTGTGCACACTTTTATCAATTTTGAACAGCTTCCCAGCTTTCCACAGTGCATGAGGAGGTGGTATACTCTGATACAGTTTTAAAGGATCTTGTATCAACACTACTCAACACTACTCACTGGCCATGAAGTGATGTGGTCTAGTTGCTTATCTATTATCATGGAGAAACACATTCTAATCCAGCATTTCCCAGGCTCTAGGAAAGTCACTTAATCTTTGCCTCGTAATGTAAATATGTATAAAAGCAACTGTGTAGTGTGCTGTTTACAACTGTTTCAAGTCCTTTTACTCACAGTCCAGTCACATTGTTGTTTTTGTGACCCATTCTTAATCCTATTCCACATATCGTATGGCTCTACCTGTTTTAATAAAAATGCCGTCTTTAAGAATAGATGTGTACTAAAACAAATATCCACCATAAATGAGCATATGCTTTATTGATGATCACAGGTAACCTAAATATGTGTTGTTGAAGGGATTTCACTGTGATTGAGATGTTCTTCTCTATTTGTGTACCTAGAGTTTTGTAAAATTTCTTAAAACCTTGTACGGCATTCTGGTGCAGCAACTTTAATGTCTATGTGTATGTCGGCGTTGCTACTACATACTAATAAATAAGCAGCATGTCAACCCCAGAAACATAGGAATTCTGTCTGCACTCTGAAAATGGCAAAAGATGAAAACCCCCTGGGCATTTACAGTACATTTAGCAAATATTTAACTGCAAAAATACCTTGACTGTGAGTAAACTGAACAGCACATGTCACAGTGCATTGGGGATAGGCTGTTGCAACCTGTGAGAGTGAAAACCTGCTTTGAGAACTCAGAAGACCCTTGAAGAAGAGTTTGACTCCATTGTAACCACAGCCCTTCTCTTGCATGGCTTTTAGATAGAAAAGTTCTGTAAACTGATCTGAATCTCAGTCTGCCTGCACATTTTTAAGTGACTGTGTTCAGACTGGTTTGAAGTGTACTACTGCCTTGGCTTTGTGAGTATATTTTTAAGGGATGCTTGGTGTCCACCAATGACAGTGATGTGAATAGAAAAACGGACCAGGCATTGATCGGTGGAGTTGGAAGTTGCACATTTAGGGTAGAATTTTTTACTGTGTTCTGTCAGTAACCTGAAATAATTATGCAAAACGTGTAAGGCCTTATAAAGTTTTTTTTAAAACCTTTTCCAATTTGCTTTATCTTGGCGCTGCAGAGTAAAGGAATTTGGAATTAGTCCTTCGGACATTCCCTTCTCCCAGGGTAGTGGCAGTCGCTCTGATCTGTCTCCTTCTTATGAATATGACGACTTTTCTCCTACGCTTACCAGGTCTACTTAATTCTGTATATTATCTATCTCTATTTATTTATTTATTTATTTTTTACTTTCCGGATATGTTGCAGAACATGTTTCTATAATTTTCGGAATGCTCTTATTAGCTGTGCTTCTTGATAATTGTTTTTTTTCTTTCATTTTGTTAGACAAATTGCACGAGATGTATATTTTAGTTTTATTTGTGCATTTTTTGTGGTTATTGCTATTTTACTTTTATATCTGATAATTGGTGATGTCATTCATAATTTATGGCTTTAGTAGCTTTAGAATACCCCACCATAGTTATGCGTCATTGAAGGAATAACACGATAAAAATAAAAGTGAAAGATGCCTCTAAATGTATTCATGCAGTTATTTATTTTAGTAACCCTTGGCATTTTTCACTCCTCAGGCTTTAAGAAGGTTTTTTTATACAGTCACAGTAGTCTTTTTATCTGTCTATTCCTTTAAGCCATTAATAAATCGAATATAGCATTACATCGTAAATAACGAGTGAGACGGTTGCCACCTCTGATCACTGGGTACCATAAAAGTGCAGCATGTCCATGATTTCAAAATCCCATACTTTATATTTATAACCATTATATGTTGTACACATTTAGACTTATTTGTGTCTTATTAGTGAACTTTTTTTATTTTAAAGTAGGAAATGGATGTTAGGGGCTGCTTTACGCTGGATTCCCCAACTTTAAAGAAATTCAGAAAAAATGGAAGATCCGTAAAAATAACGAAACCAAAAGTACCTCTTTGGTCCAAACAAACAAAGTTTGTTGAACACCATCTGTGAAACTGACTCATCTTCAAGTGTAGAGAGCCTTGATATTGGATTCTCAGGTCACGGAAGGACTGGATATGAAGGCCCTAAGTCTTGTATTTTGCAGTAACCATTTGATAAAAGTTGCTATGCAAAGCTGAGAAGGCCACCTATATACAATTTATGCAGAGTTACATAAAGTATTATTCTACATTCTCTTTCATACTGCAATTGCAGTGATTCTGAAGATAGCTTTTTCTACAAAAAGAATAAGCCACTTACCTTTAGTAACACTCTCTGGTAGATACTCTGTGTAACTGCAGAGTACTATGTTTTGAATACCACTGGGTACCACACTGGATCCGGAAACATTTCCTGCAGTAGCTCCCGATAGTGACGACAAGAGTCATAGCTAGATACCACCCTGTGTGATGATGTTACTCCCTCAAAACTTTTGCTTTCTCAGACACAGAGAAGCTGACAAAACGAGTGGTGCACACGATGTGCTACTTAATTGAGCTATCAGAATTCCACTACACAGACCAGGAATGAGGGCAGGAGTTGAGGATTCTTCTGTGAGACTAGCCATCCGAAATAACTATACCATTGGTAAGTAACTTGTGATGAATTCTTCTGGCTGCAGAGCCCTGTCCTTTTGAATCAGTATCCAAGCAGTACCCTCTCACTGCAGGTGATTCTAAGGAGTGGACTTTATATCAGGAAGATTTGCAGGAGAGTCTATGCAAAAGGGCTCCCCATACAACCCTAAGAGGTGATGCAGCAGAAAAGGGTAAAGATTTGAACGGATGTCTGTCGCACCTTGGCAGGTGTCTCGTACAGGAATGCCTGTAGTTGGGGCTAAAGTATGGAGTAAGCTCTCCGGTGGATCCTTCTTGGCCAAAGCATAGCAGAGTTTGCTACACATAACAGTTCTCAAAGATAAGATCTTTTTTTGGACAGTTTTCCCTTTTATCGCACTAGCAAATCCAACAAAATGTTGGCTGCTCGTCCAGTACTCCTTGGTCATTTCAGCGTGGAAACTAAAGAGTTGCTTAGAATCCAGGCACAAAAGTCTCTCCTTCTCTTTAGTGGAATGAAACTGAGAGAAAAAAGCGGGGAATGTGATGGACTGCCTCAAATGAAAAGACGCCACTTATGGAAGAAAGGAAGCCTTTGCCATCTGTAGCAATTTGTCAGGACCAAAGATAGTATATGGTGGATGTACAGATAGTGCCTGCAGTTTACTGACCCGATGCACATAAACGATCACAGTTCGGAAAACTGTCTGGAGAATCAGCCTCTGGATACAACTTTGCAAAGGTGATGTACACATCAAAAAAAGTAAGACCAAGTTAAGTGCCACTGTGATATAGACATGCATCCCAACCAGTGACTTAAATAGGGATGATCATGTACATTTAGAAAGTCCAAGAGGGCAGACATGTAATTCTTTATAGTGCCCAGAGCAAAACCATGCTGGCCAGGGACAAACCAAATAGAAGACAATCAGACACGTTAGTCTGAAGATCTGAAAGAAACACGTTAGTGTTAGATTCCTTACTTTAGAATATCCTCAGGCGTCAGACTGGATCCGGAAAGTTTTGCGTGGCAGTACCCCTGCCCGTCGGTAGGCGTCGTCTGTGGCTCCGCGTCGTTGGCGCCGGGATGACGTCGTCGGAGTACTTAGACGCCGCCCTCGCACGCTGACGTCAGTTCTTCTTTTTTTCCACACCAGCAAGCAAATGGACCGGTCGCGGGGCCGCAGTCATCACATCTCGGCGAGTCGACACCATCGGGGGTTCGAGCGACAACACCCGCGCGGCTCCGCCAGAGCCACAAGCGCTGTGCCCAGCTCCATAACCGCCGGTCGCTGGGCTGCATGCGATGCAGGAGGAGATCAGCGCCTTTCTCGCGGCCATGGGGTTGCGCTTCCCTCCTCCGGATCCCGCTGAGGCGCCTTCGGGCCCCGCGGATACGTCTGAGAGCCCAAGCCGGCCGGCGGCTCCATCCCTGACGCCGTCGATTACTCCAGTCCCGCAGGGCCCCTCAGGATACAGTCCTGGATCTGTGACGACGCCAGTCAACCTCCCGACCCCTCTAACGGCGCCGTCATCACCAAGGGTGTCGCCCCGACGCTGTCTCCGGACGAAGTCGTTCCCGGTCTCAGCCCTGGAACGGATCCGGCGTCGGACCGGCGCCAGCTTCGACACCGAGGGATGAACAATTCATCTATCATCCGCCTCCATCATTTTACCCTGACTATCAGGAGATGTATGTCGGGGATGACTGGGAGGGGTCTGAGGACCCTCTGGCACAGGAGTGCCAGTTGGATCAGGACTGGGAAGTTGAGCTAGGGGAGGCCAGTAGACTGGACACTTCGACCGACACTGGATTTGACTCCCCTCCTACAGTGGCTACGGAGGAGGGGGCTGCTTACAGTGCAGTGTTGACGAGGGCGGCCAAGGCCTTGGCTCTTGAGCTCCCCACGTCGCGGCCGTGAGGACTAACCTCACTGAGGTGTTCAAACCGCAGGCAAGCTCCTCGGAGCCTCTCCTGCCGTTTAATGAATCCCTCTCTGCCGTTCCGCCGGGCACCTGGTCCAAGCCCGCTACAGGCGTTCCTGTAGATCGAAATGTGGCCCGACTCCACCGCCATGCTCCGGGCGACCCTTGCTTTCTGTCCACCCGCCTCTGGCAATGGCTGGAACGCCAGGGCCTCACCCTGCTGGTTCACCACCTGGCAGGTTCTCTGAACCCTGAGGGCGGATGAACTCAGCCGCCGGTGCATGATGGATCACTAATGGCATGAACTCTGACGTGGCGCAAGGTCTCTTTCAGCAGTGGGGAGAGCCTTGGTTAGATCTATTCGCCACCGAAGAGAACGCGCAATGTCATGAGTTCTGCGCGTTGGAATTTCCAAGGCGGCACTTGCTCGGAGACGCTTTCCGTTGCGAGTGGAGCTGCGGTCTGTTGTATGCCTATCCACCTATACCACTTCTGCTCAGAATGCTGAAGAAGATCAGGCGCGACTGGGCCCAAGTCATCCATGTGGCTCCGGACTGGGCACAAAGGTACTGGTCTCCCGAGCTACTCTGCATGTCAGTCGATCCCCCGATTAGTCCGCCTCTTCAGGAGGACCGTCTGTCGCAGCAGCATGGGACGGTCCTCCACTCGAACCTCTCAAGCCTCCACCTCCATTTTTGTTTGCCAAATCTGTTTATTGGCATTTTTATATTTCAACATTACATTGGGTGCACCATTATTATCTAGGTAGTTCTTCAACTGTGCCCAGCTGCCAATGCACTGGCAGCGCGGCACGTCAATAAGGTGCTACAGCAGTTACACAAGAATAGCATGCAGTTGGGTCTTGGGCACCCAGACATGTTTGCAGTATACAAGAGTCGATGCGTCCCATTTCTGCGTGGAGAAGCCTCCACCTCCATGCGTGAAGATTGAGCAGCGGCAGTTGAGGCCATTTGACTTGCCTCCTGAAGTCTGAAGTGATTCTGGCAGCCAGGTGTCTCTCCACAAAATCGGTATACGCCTGCAGGTGAAACAAATTTGTGGCATGGTGCACAACAAAGGCTGTGGATCCTCTCTCTGCCCCCCTTTCAGAGGTTCTCCTCTTCCTTCTTTCTCTTGCCCAGCAGGGCCCTGCTCTGGGCACTCTTAAGGGCTACCTCTCTGCCATTTCTGCCTTCTTGAGGCTTCCTGATCAGCCTTCTATTTTCAAGTCCCCTGTTGTTAATAGATTCTTGAAGGGCCTCACGCACATGTTTCCTCCTGTTCCTTTCGTGATGCTTCAGTGGGACTTGAATCTTGTTCTAACCTATGTGAAGTGCGCTCCTTTCGAGCCACTAATTAATTGCCCTCTTCGGCTTCTAACTCTTACGACTGCTTTCCTGGTTGCCATCACCTCTGCCAGGAGGGTGAGTGAGCTCCAAGCTCTATCTTCAAAGCCTCTTTTTCTTTCTGTCCATCCGGACAAAGTTGTTTTAAGAACTCGTCCTTCTTTCCTGCCCAAGGTGGTTACAGCCTTTCAGATCGGGCGGTCCATCACCTTGCCCACCTTCTTTCCGCCTCCGCATCCCTCGAAAGAGGAAGAGAGGCTCCTCCGTCCGGACCCAAAACGTGCGCTCTCCTTCTACCTTGATTGCACACGCCAGTTCCGGGTGGACGACCAGCTCTTTGTTGGTTACGTGGCCTCGAAGAAGGGAGGGGCCGTGCACAAACGAACCATCTCTCGGTGGGTCGTGTTGTGCATCAAGGTCTGTTACTCCTTGGCTAAAAAGGAGACCCCCGTTGGGCTGATGGCCCCTTCCACTCGAGCCACAGCGGCTACTACTGCCCTGGGGAGTCCCCTTGCAGGACATCTGTCAGGCAGCTACGTGGGCCTCGCTGCACACGTTTGCTAGACACTACTGCCTGGACAGCCAAGTCCGGAGAGATGGCTTTTTCGGCCGTTCCGTTCTCCAGGACTTTCTGGTATGATCTTGGTTCGCAGACCCACTACCGGGGTTGGTATTGGTGGGGTATCTATTCTAAGGTAAGAAATCTAACACTAACCTGTTTCTTTCAGATGCACAAGGTACTTACCTTTGGTAATGATATATCTGTAAGAAACGGAAATTAATGTTCGATTCCTTACCGCCCCATCCATCCTCCCCGTTCTGCGAACCGACATCTAGGGTTAAGGTATTCCCTTTGAGGGCCCTAGTTTTATGGCACCAGTGTCAGTCTATGGCATGGCTCTGCGTTCCTGGTGCTGAAAGCTATGTACAAGAACTGACGTCAGCGCGCGAGGGCGACGTCTAAGTACTCCGACGTCATCCCGACGACGGACGCGGAGCCGCAGACGATGCCTACCGAGGCGCAGGGGTACTGCTACGCAAAACTTTCCGGATCCAGTCTGACGCCTGGGGATATTCTAAGGTAAGGAATCTAACACTCACTACTGTTTCTTACAGATATATCGTTACCGAAGGTAAGTAACTTGTGCATTCGGCCTGTAGTTCTTGGCAGCAATCCTACAGGGTTAGCTCAACGGACAGAACAGATGGAGTTTGCATGCAGGTACTAAGGAACCACAATTTCATCCACCACCTCCAATTGCAGATCAAAACCAGTCAGCTGATTCTGCTCAATCTCCAGGCGTTTAGGTGTAGATTGTGGCGCTTCTGGTGCAGAAATCTGCCCTGTTGCTGGACCAGCCGATCATCCCAAAGATAAATTAGAAGTGCCTGGCAAAGCCTTAGGTTTATCGGATCTGTATACCACACTCTAGAGCCTAACCAGGGAATATTAGGATGATCTGTGCTTGGTCCCTCCTGACCATAAGAATTCTGGATCAGAGGTAAAGGAGGGAAAGCATGGAAGAGTCCCAATGAAGGTGGAACACATCTCCCAGATGGCCTTAAGAGAGTAACTCTAGGGCACAAAAAGCTTAATTTTGCGCATTCTCATTGGTAGTGAACAGATCTCCCCAAGGCATGCCTAATTGTGCAAAGTCATCTAGAACTACCTCTGGATGCGGACGCTATTACTGGCCGGCAAGGTAATGCCCGCTGAGTTTTGAGCTCACCAGGTGATTGACCTATGGGAATGTCCTGTGATGGTCCAGGCACCACCACAGTCTCAGAGCCTCCAGCCACAGCGCACAAAACACCACACTGCCCTGCATGTTGCAGTACCACATAACTGTGGTGTTGTTAACAGACCTACCCTTTATGGACGTTAGAAAGGCTTTATGCACCATTTGAATGCCTCCCAGTTCAGTAGATAAATGGGTCTTGCTGCTCCACCTGAGGTTAGTGTCCTGAACCAATTTCATCCAGCTGTGGTTCCAACCCAGGGATGATGCCTGTATTAATAGGACGGAATGGGGCACTGTGAGGTCTAGATGAGGCAGGGAGAACCTTTCTCCTGTTCATTTTGGCATCCATCATCTACCACAGAAACTCCAGGGAGCTTTGTCTGCAAAGCAGATAATGTTCGTGAGAAATCCTTATTGCTGACGTTACTGACTGAAAAGGAACCGCTGCAGGGTCCACGTGTGCCATCAGGCTTGAGGATCCAGCAGGATGTATGAGACAAGATGACCAAGAAGATTCAGAATTGTCTGGGCTGGCACAAATGCACAAGGCTGAAACATCAGGATCATATCCTGAATATCTCAGACTCGTTGTGAGTGCAGAAAACCTCTCAAAGCTACTTTGTGAAGGCAATCATCTGTACCAGCTAGAGATTAGACTTCAGCATACGATGGGGAAAACCAAAGTGGAAATGTAGGGATGTCTTTTGCAGGGGGGACTGCTTTTGACTGAGGGGGGAACCCACCTTCAGCAACTAGTCTTAGGAATAGGGGAAGATTGGCAGCGACTTCTACTGTGCACTGCAGGCAAGCCGAGGTAAGGCCAAAGGGAAGAATGATGAAATGAGTGTTCCACCCCCACGAGAAACAGGAGGAAGCGTCAGTGGGTTGCAGGACTGGAACATGAAAAGTATTTAGCATTCTCCACCAAGGATACCATCCAGTCTCTGTGGTATAGGTCTGAGAAGACCTGGCACAAAGTCCTGATGAAGGTGTTCAGAAACTTAAGGATCTGAAAGAGACACGTTAGTGATAGATTCCTTACCTTAGAATATCCCCAGGCGTCAGACTGGATCTGGAAATTTTTGCGTAGCAATACCCCTGCGCGTCGGTAGGCGTCGTCTGCGGCTCCGCGTCCGTCGTCGGCATCGTTAGTGCCGGAATGACGTCGTGGGAGTACTTAGACGCCGCCCATGCGCGCTGACGTCAGTTCTTCTTTTTTCCGCGCCAGCTAGCGCAGATCCGGAGAAGCTCTACCCCTAGTCATTTTTTGACTAAACTTTTTTGATCTTTTGATCATTTCTTTCTTCGAGTCTTCGACTCTATCGGTGCCGGTAGGGATGCCCGGGTTCAAACCCTGTTCGAAGTGCGACCGACTGTCGGTTACGGAGCCCCATGACCGGTGCCTGAAGTGCTTAGGCCTCGACCACGACGACCGTACCTGCTCTGACTGCCGGGCCCTGATGTCTAAAGCTAGGCGGGAGCGGTCCCGCAAGCGACTCGAGCTCCCGCAGTCGGCCCCGCCCCGTTCCAGGTCCCGGTCCCATGGGAGGTCGAGGGACCGGTCGCGGGGTCGGAGTCAAAGTCATCGCAGCTCCGGGAGTGGACACCGGCGTCGGGATCCGAGTCCTCGGGTAAGAGGCATGAGAGGTCGGAGAGACTTCATCGTTCCTCCGACCCACCCCGACGCTCGCACGATGCAGCCGGGGGCTCGGGTGACACTGCCCACGCGGCTCCGTGGGAGTCGCAAGCGTCGCCGCCTGCCCCACACCTTCAGGTCCCTGGGCACGGCGCGACGCCGGAGATCGAGCGGTACCTCATGGCCATGAGGTCCCTCCCTCCTCAGCCGGGATCCGTGGCGCCTCCGGGCCCATCTGTCCCGGCTGGAGGCCCTAGTGGGTCGGGTGCTTCGGCCCCGACGCCGTCGAGTGCTTCGGCACCGGCGCCGCCGGCGACTTCGGTCTCTGCGACGCAGGGCCTCTCCGGATCCACTTCCGGGTCGACCTCACGACCTCGCCGACCCCCCGGGTGTCGCCCCGGCCGCCCACTGTGTATGCCGTCCCCAATGTTCCCTCCGGTCCGACTCTGGCGCCGGAACGGCGCCGCATCCGACGGCCTTTGGAGATTTTTATTTCCACGAGGAGGCCCCATCTGTTAATCCTGTCTTACAGGAAACTGGTGACGAGGAAGATTGGGATGGGTCTGAAGAGTCTCAACAGGACTGGAAATATGAGCTTGCGGAGGCCAGTGGTATTGACACCTCGCCAGACACTGGATTTGTCTCCCCTCCGACCGTGGCTTCGAGGAGGGGTCTACATATAGTGTAGTGTTGACGAGGGCGGCTAAGGCCTTAAACCTTGAGCTCCCCGCCGCGGCCGTGAGGACTAACCTCCTCACTGAGGTCCTCAAACCGCAGTCAAGCTCCAGCGAGCCTCTGCTGCCGTTCAATGAGGATTTGTGTGACGTTCTTATGGGCACTTGGTCCAAGCCCGCCACAGGTCCGCCTGTGGATAGGAATGTGGCCAGACGCTACCGCCCGGCCCCGGGCGACCCTTGCTTTTTGTCCACCCATCCCACCCCGAGAGCCTGGTCATCAAGGCCTTCAATTCCCAGACTACGTTCCCGTCGGTCCCGCCCGACAGGGAATCCAAGAGATATGAACAGTTCGGGAAGAAAGTGTTCTCGTCCCTAAGCTTAGGGCTGCGGTCTGTCAATACCGCCTGTCTCTTGGGCCGCTACACCCACACCGTGTGGGACGCGGTTGCGGACGTGCTGCCACAATGTCCGGAGGAGATCCGGGCTAAGCTCGCTCAAACCCTTGCGGAGGGCCGGGATGCAGCGCAATATTCCATCCGGTGTGGGCTGGATACCACGGACTCACTGGGCAGGGCTATGGCAACGACGGTGGCGGTTTGACGCCACGACTGGTTGAGGTCCGCCAACTTCTCGGCCGATGTCCAGACCACAATTTGGAACCTATGGTCATCACTAATGTGAACTAGCTTTAATTTCTTTGACTGTTCGTAGCCTTTGGCTCGTTTTCTTATGTCACTTACCCTTCCTACACTCATTGCACTACTCCCCTTCCCCCCCCTCTACCAGGGCACTTTATAGCAATGATAAATGTTATGTCTATTGCCTGAATAATATGGCTGAGCTACATTGAAAATAAAAACAATGTTAGCAAACTGTTAATTGATTTTTGTTAAATACATTTAATTTTGTGGTTGTTTACTGGGACCCCTCTCTCTCAGCAACGTATGTACCCAGGTCCCAGTGACTTACTTGGGTGAACCCCCCTTTACTTAACAGACCACACTTCTGGACATGCAGTTCGATGGCCGTCGCCTCTTTGGCGACAAGGCAGACCATGCGATGGAACGTTTTAAGGACTCCAGGACTAAGGCCAAGTCCTTGGGCCTCTCGGCCCCACGCCGGCAATCGGGTGCCTTGCGCTCCTTTCGTGGCCACGGAAGGGAGCACCCCCACACGTGCTGCCAGCCTCGCGCTGCAGAATGTTCAACAGTGCGGTGGCCGCTGTGGAAACCGCCGTGGCGGCAGTCGGGGACAACGGCGAGGCCAGTCCACACCTCCCTCCACAGCACCCGCCTCAAAACCTTCCTAATCCGAGTTTTCAGGCCCATGTGACGCTTGTGGGAGGCAGGGTTCTCCATCACCTCTCCCATTGGCGCACTGTCACGTCGATCCAAATCAAGTGTGATCAAATGCAAATTGTTAAGTTCCGCTCCAATGCATTTCGAGCCTCCGCCCTTCATCGGGGAGCATGAAGGGCGGAGGCCCGAAATGCATTGGAGCGGAACTTAACAATTTGCATTTGTGAATTTTAAATGTACTTGAAACCTTCCTACAAATGGATATGAAATTAATATCAACTTTGGAATACAAATAAAAAATACATATGGAGAAGCAGTAATTACTCTCCCTGTGAATTGTTTGGAAGAATACACCACACTGAGTGCCTCAGGGATGTTATCAATGGCTCATTGATCACCCTTGATTTGGATTGTCAATTACTCGCCCGGAGTGATGGGCGACACCTAAGAGCACCAAAAAATATTTACTTTTGTCTAGAAGAATTATCAACAGCTGTGCACGGCTCTATATATTTTTAGCACTGTCACGTCGGACAGGTGGGTGCTGCAGATCGTCCGAAAGGGCTACTCCCTCCCCTTCGAGGCGACCCCTCCATCCATGCCACCGCAATTCCACCGCGTGTCGGGGGATCACTTGCAACTTCTGTAAGAGGAAGTCACGGCCCTCTTGGCCAAGGGGGCCATCGAGCGCGTTCCTGGGCCAGAAGTAAGGTGTGGTTGTTACTCCCACTACTTTCTGGTACCCAAGAAGGGCAAAGGGGGCCTACACCCTATCTTGGACCTGCGGAACTTCAACGGCTTCCTCCGGTAGGAGAAGTTAAAGATGCTGACTTTGGTTCAGGTCTTAGCTGCCCTGGACCCTGGAGACTGGCTAGTAGCGTTGGACTTGCAGGACGCTTATTTTCACATCCCCGTCCTGCCGGCCCACTGGCGTTACCTGCGGTTCACGGTAGGCCAAGAGCACTTTCAGTTTACCGTGCTCCCCTTCGGCCTTACCAGCGCCCCACGGGTGTTCACGAAGGTGATGGCGGTGGTCGCAGCTCATCTGCGCAGGTTAGGGGTGTCAGTCTTCCCCTACCTAGACGACTGGTTGTTGAAGGCGGGCTCGCCCCAGAGAATCGTCGTCAGCCACCTCCAGACTACGGCCGACCTCCTGCATTTGCTGGGGTTCTCCATCAACGTGCCGAAGTCGCACCTGTGTCCCTCTCAGAAGCTCCTCTTCATCGGCGCGGTTTCTTGACTCGCCGCAGGTTCGGGTTTACCCTCCGGAACAGCGGGTTCGGGATATACAGGCTCTGATTCCAATCTTTCAGCCTTTATCCAGAGTCTCGGTCAGGTTAACGCTGCGGCTTCTGGGGCTGATGGCCTCCTGCATCCTTCTGGTGCATCACGCCCGGTGGCGGATGCGGGCTTTGCAGTGGGACCTGAAGTTTCAGTGGGCCCAGCATCAGGGCAACCTGTCCGATTATGTCTTGATCTCGGAGGGCACTGCGAGACAACTGCAGTGGTGGCTCACGGACCGCAATTGGATCAGCGGCAGATCCCTCTCCCTACCCCACCCGGAGCATGTGGTTGTGACGGACGCGTCCCTCCAGGGCTTGGGAGGCCACATGGGAGAGGCGGATATCAGAAGCCTCTGGTTTCCGGTGGAGTCCTGGCTCCATATCAACCTTTTGGAGCTGCGGGCGATTCGTCTAGCACTGAAGGCATTCCTCCCCTCTGTCCGGGGCAGTGTAGTGCAGGTGTTCACGGACAACACCACCGCCATGTGGTACTGCAACAAACAGGGTGGGGTCGTGGACCCTATGCCAAGAGGCTCTGCGCCTCTAGCAGTGGCTGGAACATCAGGGCGTGGCCCTGGTGGTTCAACACCTGGCAGGCTCTCTGAATGCCAGGGCGGACGAACTCCGCCGTCGGTGCATGATGGATCACGAATGGCGTCTGAACTTGGACGTGGCGCAAAGCCTTTTTCAGCAATGGGGAGAGCCTTGGTTAGATCTAGATTCGCCACAGAAGAGAACGTGCAATGTCCTCAGTTCTGCGCACTGGAATTTCCAAGGCGGCACTCGCTCTGAGACGCTTTTCGTCGCGAGTGGAGTTGCGGTCTGTTATACGCCTTTCCGCCTATACCACTTCTGCCCAGAGTGCTGAAGATCAGGCGCCACCAGGCCCAGGTTATCCTTGTGGCTCCGGACTGGGCACGAAGATACTGGTATCCCGAGCTTCTCAGCATGTCAGTCGATCCCCCGATTCGTCTGTCTCTTCGGGAGGACCTTTTGTCGCAGCAGCAGGGGACGGTTCTGCACCCAAACCTGTCCAGTCTCCACCTACAAGCTTGGGAGATTGAGCGGCGGCAGTTGAGGCCATTTGTCTTGCCTCCCGAAGTCTGTGATATCATTCTGGCAGCCAGGCGTCCCTCCACAAAGTCGGTATACGCCTGCAGGTGGAACAGATTTGTGGCATGGTGCACAGCAAAGGCTGTGGACCCACTCTCTGCACCTCTTTCTGAGGTTCTCCTCTTTCTTCTTTCCCATGCCCAGCAGGGCTCTTCTCTGGGCACTCTCAAGGGGTACCTTTCTGCTCTTTCCGCCTGATCAGCCTTCCTTATTCAAGTCCCACATTGTAAATAGGTTTCTGAAGGGCATCACACACATGTTCCCTCCTGTTCCCTTCGTGATGCCCCAGTGGTACTTGAATCTTGTTCTTACTTACCTGATGTGTGCTCCCTTTGAGCCGCTCCATAACTGTCCTCTACGTCTTATTACTCTGAAGACTGCTTTCCTGGTGGCCATCACCTCTGCCAGGAGAGTGAGTGTGCTCCAGGCTCTTTCTTCTACTCCTCATTTCCTCTCTGTTCATCCAGACAAGGTTGTGTGGCGTTCAAGACCTTCCTTTCTGCCCAAGGTTGTCACGGCCTTCCACATCGGGCAGTCCATTGCCTTGCCCACCTTCTTTCCGCCTCCGCATCCCTCGAAAGAGGAAGAGAGGCTCCACCGTCTGGACCCAAAACGTGCGCTCTCTTACTACCTAGATCGCACACGCCAGCTCCGGGTGGATGACCAACTCTTTGTTGGTTACGTGGGCGCGAAGAAGGGAAAGGCTGTACACAAGAGGACCATCTCGCGGTGGATCATCTTGTGTATCCAGGTATGTTACTCCATGGCCAAAAAGGAGCCCCCTGCTGGATTGCGGGCTCATTCCACTCAGGCCAAGGCGACTACCACTGCCCTGGGCCGAGGAGTGCCCTTGCAGGACATTTGCCAGGCAGCTACGTGGGCCTCGCTGCACACGTTTGCAAGACACTACTGCCTGGACAGTCAAGTCCGGAGGGATGGCTTCTTTGGCCGTTCCGTCCTCCAGGACTTTCTGGTGTGATTATTGGTTCGCAGACCCACCAGCGGGGTTGGTATTGCTGGGGTATCTATTCTAAGGTAAGGAATCTATCACTAACGTATCTCTTTCAGATGCACAAGTTACTACTTATGTAACGATATATCTGTAAGAGACATTAGTTAGTGATAGATTCCTTACCGGCCCACCCATCCTCCCCGTTCTGCGAACCGATATCTAGGGTTAAGGTCATCCCCTTTGAGGGCCCTAGTTTCTTGGCACCAGTGTTGGTTCTATCATGGCTCTGCGTATCTGGCGCGGAAAAGCTGTGTATCAGAACTGACGTCAGCGCGCATGGGCGGCGTCTAAGTACTCCGGCGCTAACGACGCCGACGACGGACGCGGAGCCGCAGACGACGCCTATCGAAGCGCAGGGGTATTGCTACGCAAAAATTTCCAGATCCAGTCTGATGCCTGGGGATATTCTAAGGTAAGGAATCTATCACTAACTAATGTCTCTTACAGATATATCGTTACACAAGTAGTAACTTGTGCTTTAAGATTAGCCTCAGCCCCTCTTCCTTCTCGGGCGCTAAGAAGTTTTGAGAGTAGCACCCTGTACCTTTCTCCTTGTTGGGTACCTTGTCCATCACTCGCTTGCCAAGCTTTATATGAACCTTTCTGGAGAGGATAACGGCATGCTCTGCCAAAGTTTGTCAGTAGTGTTACTTAGGAATCTCTTTTTTCTACTATTATAACACAAACCTCCCTTTTGAAGTTGCTACTTCACCTGAGAAGTGAACACTTCTTGTTCATTCACTGCGGGCAGCATCAGACCCTCAATTATTTATTCTTTTACAGTCTTGACTTTGATTGTCTTTTCATGGGACTTTTGATTTTACATCCAGACCATTTTGTAGCCACTGCCTCCCTTTTTTATCAACATCTTTCTAGTCCCTGTAATCTCCAGAAATGGAAACGGCATCTCAAACATCTGATCAGTGAGCATGATTGACTCTTTTCATATAGTTTTTGTCTGCTATCTTTTAATTACTTTGAAGTGATATGAATCCTTCTGTTTGACATTCACGTGCCAGTAGGGTACATATTACTAGAACTTTCATTTCCTGAAAAAGTTGATTTAACATTTTTGTTCTTTAATACACAATTCATTCTTTAACCCATCAACCAAATATGCTTTGGAGCACCATCTTTGACTTGAATTAAATTTGAGCTCTAATTAACCGTATGAATCATCCATATAGGACATTGGTGGCATCAAATATGAGCAATTTAGTTATACTCGCAAAAATAAAATCACCCCATTGCTGAGGAATCTTAAGATATGCTTTTTTATTACATATTTCTTTTAAAAAAAGACTCTACAATAGACCTTCACTTATACATCCAAATATAAAGTGATACTAAAGACAGGTTAGGAATTTTTACAGTAACATATTTTCTATTGGTTAAATGTTTGCAGAGTAATTAGAAATGTTGACATCACCATTAAAACATTGCATGATTTTTGCCATTTTGTTTTTGTATACTTAATTATTTATTTTGCTTTTGCTTTTCTTTTAAACTTACATTATTTTTGGGGGAGTATAATTGTGCTTTTCATCATTCCAGAGTAAAAGAACTAACTGTAGATCCGAGTGCTGCTGGCGATATCCGTCCTTTATTACATCATGGACCAAATCAGATTGATGACTTAGAGATGCAGTGGGGAGTAGGAAGCTCTCCTCAGAGGGATGATTTGAAACTGCTTTGTGAACAAAATGTGAGTGAACTACATTTTTTACAAAACATCCTACATTTGAATTTTAAACAGTCACTCCACCTTTGTCCTTTCGCCTCATTCATTTTGCTTGTAACTTTTAACCTTTCTCTTTAGGAAAAGCTATTTGTAGTTTTAGTATTTTACCCAGAATATGGAAGCTACAATGATATTACATTTTATGGGGTATTTGAACTGAAGCAGGCCTGTTTTTCAAAGAGGAATTCAGTTTATTTGCCATAAGAAGACCTTGGACAGCTTTGAAATGTTTTACAGTCCTTGATAAAGAGTCACTTATAAAACCGATATTAAACTTTCAGTTTAATGTAGAATCATACTGTAACAGTTAGCAATTTTACATACAACAGAGTTGTTTATTCAGGGCTTTAAACCTACATTTTATGTCATGTTTGTCATGCAAGATACTTGCCCGGGATGTTAAAGGGTACATTTCCAAAATGGTTCTCTATTGGGGGTGGAGGAATGGTTGCTGGTGCAAGGACCATCCATGGAGAAATGAGCTTATTCTTTAAGAATTTGTCGCTTGGAAGATGGAGGGTCTCTCTTAAGGGCATTTCCACTGTTAGGGGACATCTTGCAAAGGTGATAAATGTAATGCCAAAAATTGTCAAACTTTAAAGGGATGAGCAGACAGAGCTTGTGACTACTTGACTCTATGCAGAAGCTTTTTGCATCTTCATTTTAGAAAACGAAGTGATTAGCAGGGGATTTTAAATCTCAATGGTGCCATGATTTGTAGAATTTTTGTTAGTCCAGTCTTGGACATCTTACACAGAAGTGTTTTAAACTGTTTGAAAAATGTGCTGCTACAAGAAACAGCTGCCACCTTTTTTTCCCATGCTCATTTTGTATTTGTTTCATAATGTTGGGCTTTGAGTCTGTAAAGTGCGTAGTCTGCATTGGAGGTACATTGGTCCTTTAGATCGATTTTTAAGTGTCTGCCTAATCTTGTTCAATGGGTCTGCTGTATAGGACCTAATATCCTGCTCTGAAGTATGTTTTTGCTGTAGTTTTTGATTGTTTTCCTGTGCAACATCACTCATCAGTCTACCTCTGATGGTGGCCTTAGCCACCATCCATATTGTCTGTGCCGACTGAACTGTACCGTTGTCTGTAAATAGTTGGATGAAATATTGAGACAACAAGTTTCTTGATGTTTCAGTCTACTGTCGAGCACACTGGGACATGAACCGTAAGGGATCCTTCTAAGATAGCGGTATACTATTGTTGGTGTGGTCGGGTGAGAGGTTAAGAAGTAGTTGAGCCGTGATTGGGTGCCCTATACAGCCTAGAAGTAAGAGTATACCTTGTCCTGTGGGTGAAGAAAGCACCATATATGTAGAAGACCTTGATGATCAAGGATGTCCCATAGTAGTGCCTTGCTTCTATTGTTGTTAATGTCTATTGGACCAGTGCAGTCCAGGACCGCATCTGGTGCCAGTTTCTAGCCTCTCCTCCCCTATAAGGATGTTCAGTTTGGTATTGTTACTATTTAGCTGTGGGAGTAATGAAACCATTAGGAGCATAGATTGACCTTATGCATAGTACTTTAGGGTTGGTAGCAGTTTTGCTAAGATGAATCTTCCTTCATCATCTGTCCAGGATTGGAGGATTGTGCACATGAGTTATTTGTGCATGTTCATGTGCAAGCACATGTTCTTGGTGCTGTAGTGGGGGAGTGAGCTGATGGGAATTCATTGATATATTTATGGCTAAAAATGACTTTCCCCACCCAGTCCCTCTTATCTATCTTGGTTAAGTTAGTGGATAGGCGCATCTCTTGTATCAGATGCTTTACCTGCTTTATACCCGCTTTATTTAAGATGAGAGAATACTTTCTTTAATATTGTTGGTTAAGCCATTTAATGTGATAATAGTAAGAGGTTTGTTTACCATAAGGGTCCAGGGAAGGTTAGGGGGGGGACGAGATGAGGTGGGTGGTCTATCAATTTCTAGAAGGCATGAATAAGTCAGACCCCCCCAAGATATTGCGGCATGGCTTAGCAAATTTAGCAGCACAAATATGGAAATTTAGCAGCATTTTTGCGCCATTTTATTTTACTCAAAATCATTCATTGTCAGCCTGTAATGAATACAAACTGTTTTATCAGAATATTCCACTTTGCAATAGGCATGTTTAAAGTGTCTGCAGCTCTACGGAAGATCAGATCCACATCTAAACTCGTGGGAGGGAGCTGTATTTCTCCCTGGGATGTTCTAGTCTAGCCCATGTATGCACCCCTTCCGGGGCACCGCTGCCTCCCGGATTCAGGCATGACACCTCTGGTCCTTTTAGCCAGTCACTGGCCACTATAACTAGTGGCAGGTGTCACAGTTCTGATTCAATGGACCTTTAAATTCTTTGAAAGTTCTTGCTGATGAAGGTGTTGAGTCAATGGTTTACAACTTTCTGCCTCCCTGGGACTGGTTGGTACAGGTACAAGGCTGGTAAGGGTTGTGAGCATGTATTTGGTGCAGGCTCACCTACTTGATGCTATACGTATGTTGTTGGGAGCTTCACAGCTCAGATTATTTTTATTTCTTATTCTGTGCTGCTGGGCTTTTGGGATCTTAGAGACTTCTGAGCGGTCTTGGGCTGCTGAGGAGTCTTCCATGCAGACTCTACAGGTTTGCTGGCCTTGTGCATGCCTTGCTGGGATGTTGATGGCTGTTGTCTTGTTAGGCACAGTCTAGCTCCTCATGCAGGCAGGCGGGTACGTTCTCCTTCCCTCTACGGCAACAAACCTTTGCACAGGAATCTGGCCTTGGTGCTGGTCTAGAAGCCCTCCTCCACCAGGACTTACCCTTCAGAAGTTTACTGATATGAAACATGTTATCAAGGTTATCAAGCACAAAGCTGCTCTTGAACATTAAAGCAGCAACTTTCTACTGTGAGTTAAAGACTGGCTGCATGTAGCAGCATGCACTGGAGAGAACTGGGACAGTCTTTCCAGAACCAGAGTGAAACTGCGCCCATTATTAGTAGGAGAGCAACAACCCAGAATACTGGCAGCATGCTTGCACTAGTGGAGAACGTCTGCCGAAAGTCAAAGATATATATATAAAGTACTGGCCAAACCGGGAGAGTCGAGTGAACCTGAGGCTGCTCTTTTCAAAGTTCAAATACTTCCCTCAATCCTAGGGAAGTCCATCATTTCTTTGTGTCCGGGTTTTCCAGACTCCTGAATTAAGGATTCTCAGGATTGAACTGGTAAAGAAAAGTTTGTGTATTCGAGTAAGATAGAGCCCACTGCTAAGTAACCAACAACAACACAGGAAGAATGGAGGTGGTGTGCCTTGTACTCGAGCTTAGAAGAATCGACATTAACACAGCAGAGAGTTGGCAGATTCACACCAACCCACAAGGTAAATCAGTTTTCAGAGAGGGGATCCTAAGCAGGAGTATATGCAGAACAGGAGCCTGTGTGAGGGAGATGGGACTCTAGCACATGCAGAGTTTTCTAGCGGACTCCACTGTTCACAAAGCTGATGTAAAACACATGCCCACATCTTCCACACAGAAGGAAGGGAAAGGACCCCAGAACTCTTATATACCTTTAGCTGGGAAGAGCCAGTTGATATTCTTATTATGAGAGGAACGCATAAAAAGGCTTGTACCGCTGGACTAATTATTGATGCCAACACTACCACCATTCAATTGATCACTTGGTTAAGGGGGTGGTAGCAACCCTGGTTCAGGAGGTGGGTATTTTTTGGGTGCCCCATTGTCTGTAAAGTGCAGCTCTACTGACTAAGAGGAAAGAAAAAAGAGGGAGCACCTGCATCAAACTTGGATTATTACGGAGTTCACTGGATAAAATACATGATTAGCCCAGAAAAGTGAACAAATAGGGCGGCATTGTTTTTCCAAGCTGGGCACAGAAGTTTCATTCCAATATCTGTGTACCTGTATCTCAGATTAGGTTTGCACTAGGATGCCGCATTTCGCAGGCAGTTTTGTAAAAATCGAGCCTTTTTACAAAATTGTCGATTTTGTGTTTTTTAATTTTTTTATATTTGATTTTATTTGTATTGTTTTTGCTATTAGCTTTTAGAGGTTTTGATAAGTGGGGAATAGTCATGAGGATTTGGTAGCTTCTCGTTTTTTAGACCTAAATAATAGATAAAGTAGAATGATACTGCCCCACATCTCTTGTTACTTGACTTCCAATTCGCTGCTGTTAATTGTTTCGGTGACGAACTTGATGAAAATGGAGTGGGAAGGAGATCAGGTTTGAAGTCTGCAGGGAACACTTAGTAGGTAAGTAGTAGAGTTGTCCTGTGGCTCAGAGGTGCTTAATGGAGGGTAGTATCCTTGGAGACCATTGCAAGCAGAAGGTGGAATGCTCGGTTATCTATCACGTGGAGAAGTGTGGCTCACTGGTTAGAGGAGGCAGACCCTGAAGTAGAGGTCAGACCCGGGACCAGAGTTCAATTCCCGACGCGGCAGGGTCTGAGCCCAAGTGTCCACAGACTCGATAATTCTCGCTTCGGTGCCTACTCGAATCACGGGTTCACACTGTGCAACTCTGGGCAATAGCTTGCTTAATCTCCACTACGGCCCCACTGCGGTGGGATGCCTGGCTTTCACCTTGGGGATGCCCAGTAGGGGTTATCTCACAGGGAAAAAGCCAGGACGGGTTCCCAAAGCAAGCGCCTTGAGACCTTTTGGTAAAAAGGCGCTATATAAGAACCTTTGACATGACATGACATGTCACTTATGCTCACTCTGCAGTTGGAGGTTCCTATTGTTAATTAGTAAAACAGCAATCAAGCATATGATCAAAAGGGAGTAAGAAGTGCATTCAAAAGAAAAGATGTAAAGCAAGAACATGAAATGCATTATCATATAAAAAGAAAGCCGGAATAGCAGAGTAGTTCAGAGAGCCCAACAACAATCTATTCAGATGGTGTTCTTTTAAACTCAGTTGTGTTTAACTGGTCTCCGTGAAGTTAAGGGTGGTATTGTTCATGATAGTTTGTTTGTTACAGTGGTGATCAAGATTTGTCACGGGAATAAACAGCACTGTTTTGAGCACTTTTTATCTGAGTAGATCCCATATCTCTCTTGAAAGTTTTACCGTCTTTGGTAAGATCAGTGATCTTATTATCTGTGAGCAGAAGGCTGGCCACTACTAAGGGGACTTTTTGAGGATAAAGTTGGATTGGTAGTAGTCATTTTTGTTCCCCCATACCCCCTCTGTGAAGAGTAGTTGAGGAAAGATGCCATTTTCCACCATCTTCTAAAAACAGTTGAGCAATAAAGGGAGAGGCAACTCACCACCCACGGTTCTTCCAGTTATTGTGTCATCCAGCGGATGATCGTGGCGGTGTGCTGTGTTTCTTCAGGCTGTATGACCACTAGTGTTTTATGCAATGCTGTCTTTTCTCACAGGCTATACGCTTTGAGATACTGACTCATTGTTGTGGTTGTAGGTGCTCTGCTGCTCTAAGCAATATAAGGCCTAGGCTGCCAGGAGAAATATCTATGTTGGCAGTCGCTGTTGTTGAAGGTTCTCATGACAGAAGGTGGCGTGCCTTTACAGACTAGTGGATAGTTTGCCGAAGAGTAGGAAAGAGGCAGATCTGTGTATTGTAGACCGTTTCAGAAGAGCGTGCACCCCAGGGTGATCTCCTGATAATAGCTCTGTAAGGGGTGGGGGCTGTGTGCAGGTAGCAGCAGAGCTGGACTACCAGTATTGGATTTTATGCGTCTCTGTAGGAAAAATTGTCACCAGGTTGAGAGAGAAAGTAGTGGAGGATCTCCCTTCACTTACTTCCCACCTGCAGATGAGAGGATGCTTTGCACCCTAGTGTCATCACAATGGTCCACTCCGGTTTGTCTGCATGTGTCATGCTCCCCTCATCACCCATACTGAGTGGATCCAGAAATGTTTGAGCAGTACCTCTGTGTGCTGGTAGGTGGCTCCGCCATGTAGCTACACATTGGTGCAGTTCCGCACCGAAAATAACTTTTACACTTGTATAGTTGTCACTCCAACGAGCTGATGTCCATTGCTTTTTAGGGCGAGCCTAGCGGCAACGCGCACGTGCTGCTCTCTCTGCGAGACTGCTGTAGTAGAGTATGGGAAAGAAGCCAGCGCCCACTCTTTGCTCATATTTTTCATTGGCTTGTGTTATTGTCTTTCGTAAATGCTACCTTCGGATTCGTTAATAGGCTTGTTAGTCCCTCCTTAGTATGGCCTTGTCTTCATTTGTAACCTCCTATGGCCACTGGCCCCTTTACTTCGGTTGTTATATGGGACGGGACCTGTTATGTAGTCTGTAAGCACTATTTACTTTATAGAGTTCCTCTGCATACCGGACATGTGCTGCTTCAGCTGAACCCATTTGTGTGTTTTTGAAGTAACACTGCCGCCCCTTAACACTGGCACCTGCTTTCAATCACTTTAACCTGGTAATTATCTTGTGTCTGTTTCAACCCTGCCAAGTAAAATGGATTTAGAAATGATTAGCGAATTAAGTCATGTGAGTTCCAGGTAGCACATAATCGTGTGCTAGTGGGCTGAAGCTGACAACAGCACATCTGTGTTGCATTTCATCTGCACTAAAGCCACCTGACGGGTTGTTTTCAAAATCCTGTTTTATTAACATCACCACCACCACGGCCAATATCACTGCCAATACCACCATCACCTCCAGTACCAATCAATCAATCATAGCATTTGTAAAGCGCACTACATACCCGTGAGGGTCTCAAGGCGCTAGGGAGGGGGGGTGGAGCGCTGCTACTGTTCGAAGAGCCAGATCTTGAGGTGTTTCCTGAAGGTTAGGAGGTCTTTGTTCTGCCGTAGGCGGATGGGGAGGGTGTTCCACGTCTTGGCGGCGAGGTGGGAGAAAGATCTGCTGCCAGCGGTCGGTCTTCGGAGGTGGGGGGCGGTGGCGAGGGTGCGGTCCGTGGAGCTGGCGGGTCGGGGTGTAGAGGCTGAGTCGGCTGTTTGTGTATGCTTGTCCGGTGTCAACGAGTGCCTTGTGTGTATGGGTGAGGAGCTTGAAGGTTATTCTCTTGTTGATAGGGAGCCAGTGCAAGTCTCTCAGGTGGGGTTTGATGTGGCTGCGGCAGGGGATGTCGAGGATTAGGCGTGCTGAGGCGTTCTGGATGCGTTGGAGCTGTTTCAGGAGTTTGACCGGGGCTCCTGCGTAGAATGCGTTGCCGTAGTCCAGTCTGCTGCTGACGAGGGCCTGGGTGACCGTCCTTCTAGTTTCGGTGGGGATCCACTTGAAGATCCTGCAAAGCACGCGGAGGGTGTTGAAGCAGGAGGAGGAGATGGCGTTGACCTGTTTCTTCATGGAGAGGGTAGAGTCGAGGATGACCCCTAGGTTGCGTGTGTGGACGGTGGGTGTAGGAGGTGCTCCTAGTGCAGTCGGCCACCAGGAGTCATCCCAGGCCGAGGGGGTGGGACCGAGGATGAGGACCTCCAGTCTTGTCCGAGTTCAACTTCTGTCGGCTGTTTCTCATCCAGTCGGCGAAGGCCTGCATTCCTTTGTGGAGGTTAGTTTTGGCAGTGTGGGGGTCATTGGTAAGGGAGAGGATCAGCTGGGTGTCGTCTGCGTAGGAGATGATGTCTAGGTCGTGCCAACGGGCGACATGGGCGAGCGGAGCCATGTAAACGTTGAACAACGTGGGGCTGAAGGATGAGCCTTGAGGTACGCCTCAGATGATTATGGTGGCTTCAGAGTGCAAGGGGGGGAGGCTGACGCTCTGAGTTCTGCCGGAGTGGAAGGAGGTTGTCCAGTCCAGGGCCTTATCTTGGATTCCGGCGTCGTAGAGGCGTGCTCTTATTGTGCGGTGGCAGACCGTGTTGAAGGCGGCTGATAGTCCAGGAGGATGAGGACCGCGGTGTTTCCGTTGTCCATGAATAACATAAATACCAATTCCAATACCACCGCCAATACCAACACCAACACAACCACCAATACCACCACTACCAATACCACCACCACCACCACTACCAATACCACCACCAATACCACCAATTCCAATTCCACCACCAATACCAACACCACCACCACCAATCCCACCATCTCTGCGCCTCTCGCTCACTAGTAATAGCAGGAGCACTGTCCAAGGCCAGAGCTGCAGCCGAGACCATCCCCCCCCTCCCTCCATGCCTGCCATAAATCACATCTGCCCTTCACCAGGAGGTGAAGCCGGGACCCTACTACAGCTGGAGTGTTTTTATTAGGCCAAAGATAGCAATAACATTACGCAATGCCACACTGCACACTCAAATCACGAAGAGGGCAGGAAATACCCCCTGCCCCCTTCTGCTCTTCCTCCTGAACCCCGACAGTGTAATCACAGGACGAAAGTTGTTAGAGCGCTTTGTTAGTGTCTATAGCTCGGATTATATGTAACTCTCACTTCACACTTTGTGTCTGTGTAATTTACAACACTTACACATCTTCACCACTGCACTATTTATCACTACTATAAAGTTGTCGCAGGCCGGCCTCTTCCTCTGATATTTACAATCTAACAAGTGGTCGAGAAGGCCCTCTATGTTGATGCAATAGGTCTCGCATTTGCAAGAGTTTAAGCTATTAGTATTGTAAGGGACAATGCCTTTTAGTTATGTTTTTAAACCCAAAACATAAATAAAAGGCATTGTCATTTACAATGCCAATAACTCAAACCCGCATGAATGCAAGACCTATTGCATTGCAAATGCTTGTTTTTCTGTGCCACCAGACACGGATCAGGAGTGATCTCTTGTCTCTTTGAGGCAGTTTTTGAAACAAATTTCAGTGGGCCTATATAAGCACAGTCCTAAAAGAGGCTGGATATTCATGCCTAGAGCTGTTTGTTTTTGCCACTTTTTGGGGACAGGTGTAACACTCCTCATCGCTGATTTTCTGGAACTAGTCATTAGGATATTAACATTGTTGGTGTCCCCAGCTCCAGAGGCAATGGCAACATTTTAGGGTCTAGCTTAGTTGTGTTTGGGGGACTCAGTGGATACGTATGTCGGCAAACCAATTGGTTTGATTGTGAAGCCCTCACCCACCAACCTAGTTGGTGGCATGCTTCATCATCGGGCCCACCACAGTGACACCGAATGTGTCCCGGGTGTACTTCGACTCCAGATTACTGAGGAGCTGGTATACTTGCTGAGTGTGCTGTGTTGTGGGTGTGAAAGTGATTTAAAAGCTATGCAGTGGGTCCCAGTTCCCGAGGGTATATGGATAACTTTAATGTCTGGGCCCCTGCTAGCAGATAAAAAGGCAAACGGACTCAGTGGAGTGAGTTATGGGCTCCCACGTCCTGTGTGGTCTACATGTTTCAGCCAGGCCTTTTATTTACATCTGGCTTTCCTCAGGACCAATGAGTATGTGTGGGTGAAAAATAAACTATATTAAGTGGTTAGTGTTGTTTTATAAAAGTGTCGCACTCGCTAAGGTGCTATACGTGTTAGAGGGGGATTCCCTCTGCTTTACTGTACACATAACATAAAGACACAAACAGACATACAGGGTAGAGTCAATAACAATGGTATTCTTTTTACACAACATGATGCTGGCTTCTAAGGTGCGTGAACGACCTAAACCGGCAGGTATAACGTGACCATGTGGGTTACATGGCAGGTGTGGTTTATAGCGTTAAAACGGGGTGGGGGTGGTGGGCTAAACAGCGAGGTGAACGTAGGGTGAGGTACAGGTAAGTGTTATACATTTTCCTCACACTTGCTGTTTGCTGTTAAAGCTTCCTGGGTCACCTGGCAGGGGGAGAAGACCCTAGGCATTGTAAAAAGGCATTGGTTAGAGCCAGGTGCTGTGAATCTAACTGGCTATTTAAACCCGACCGAGGACCGCATACTCTTACTCGGGACACCAGAGCAGGACGATAGGTCCCAGGAGCACGCAGATCGGCAATTCCGTGCGTAACTATGCTGGTTTACTGCTACGATCTGGGTAAGCAGCAGAATCTTTTTCCCTACAGCCTCACGCCCCCTCATCCTCACAACCCTCACACACCCTCGTTCACCCTCACTCACCCTCACTCACCCTCACCAGCATAGCATAACAAAATATAGCATAGCATAACAAAACACAGCATAGCACAAGAAAAAAAGCATAGTATAGCAAAACATAGCATAGCATAACAAAACAAAGCATAGGATAACAAAACATAGCATTGCAAAACAAAACAAAGTATAGCATAGTATAACAAAGCATAGCATAAAAAAACACAACAAAACATAGCAGAACAAAACATAGCATAACAAAACAAAGCATAGCATAACAAAACAAAGCATAGTATAACAAAACATAGCATAGCATTACAAAACACAACAAAACATAGCATACATAAGCTAGCATAGCAAAACAAAGCTTAGCATAGCATAACAAACATAGCATAACAAACATAGCATAACAAATATAGCATAACAAATATAGCATAACAAATATAGCATAACAAATATAGCATAACAAATATAGCATAACAAACATAGCATAACAAACATAGCATAACAAAACATTGCATAGCATAACAAAAGGTAGCATAGCAAAACACAACAAAACATAGCAGAGCATAACAAAACAAAGCATAGGATAGCAAAACTAAACATAGCATACCATAACAAATCAAAGCATAGGATAACAAAACATGGCATCGCATAACAAAACACAACAAAACATAGCATAGCAAAACAAAACTTATAATAGCATAGTAAAACATAGCATACCAAACACAACAAAACATAGCATAGCATAACAAAACATAGCATAGCAAAACAAAGCATAGCATAATAAAACTCAACAAAACAGCATACCATACCAAAACAAAGCATAGCATAGCATAACAAATCAAAGCATAGGATAGCAAAACGTAGCATAACAAAACATAGGATATCCAATCAAAAGCTAGCACACCACCACAGCATCACAACATCACTATGCGCTGCCACAACATCACTATGCGCTGCCACAACATTACTCATTCACCATCACAACATCACTCAGCTCCACCACAGCATCAATCTGTGCAACCATTCAACAACTGGTTCAAATATGTTTTCTCCATGTTTCAAGCTTTATTACAAATGTAACAAAAAGATGTTAATATTACACTTCTGTTCTTGGATTTTCGTCACAATAAAATACACTGAACATAATCTTCACAAGTTATTTACGAAACTTTAAGCTATTGCCATTATAAATTACAATAACTTTTATTTAAGTATTAATTATTGAAAAAAATTAAAAGCCATTGTTATTTGTAATATCAATACATGTAAGTCACGTAAATACAACACATATTGCATTACAATTGCTATAGGTGTCACATTTGCGAAAGTTATAACTATTGGCTCTGTAAATGTCAAAGCTATTAATTTCGCTATTTTCAAAAATAAAACATAATTAAAAAATGTGTCATTTACAATACTAATATCTCAAACTTTCCTAATGCGAGACCTATTGCATTGCAAATGCTTGTTGTTTTTGCACACCATGAAAGCGAAACATACATACAAATAAAACAATGTTACAAACCATACTGTCGCATAATATTTGTTGCAATGATTTTACTCACCACTGTAAAATATTGTATCACATCTAAAACGTCTGTACTCTTCCCAATAGTGCGAGATCCCGAAAGGCTTAGATATCAAAATAATTAATCTCCTATGAGGATGAGCATTCACTTTGCAGAAAAAATGAAATTATCATCTGTCTCTAAGCACCCTGCGCAAAATAGACAATTCGAGGTTACAAGATTTCCTTTGTCCCATTTACTTCTGAAAGAAGTCAAGGGAAGGGTACCGAAATTGAGTTTCATATAAAGGCTTGTAAAGGATGACTCCTATCCAGATACTTGTCAAAGTTAAAATGACAATTAAACAATAAAACATGTTCAGCAGTAGTATTCTCCTTTTTTTGCTCGTTACAGATCTGGAGCATCATAAGATTTCAAAAAAGCCTGCTCAAGGTTTGTGAGGATATCTTTTTTAAGTGTAGTGGGAGAATACCACACTTCCCCCATCATGATGGATTTGCTCAGGCATTTGACCTTACTCAACCACGACACGCGTACTCCTTGTCAATGCCAATTAGTTCTTCCAGGCCTTCAGGGCCAGAAGGGATTTGCATATTGCAATCACCCGCAATGATTTTAAAGTCACTGTGATGTAACTGCTCAGTTAGGGCCGAAAGATTGGCTATGGTACTTGACTGAGCATTTGGGGGAACAGAACATAAGTAGATGTTTATAATGTCGAATTGCCTGGCCCTTAGCATAGTACTTGTTTTAATGCTTATCCCCAGCAAGTCTCTGCTCTTGGTGGGTAATATCTTGTCTGAAGGGACAAGGTCATCCTCCGCCAAATACACAAACCTCCGGACGCCCGTCCTGCGGAAGAAGGTACTGTATTACAAGTAAACTAGATATATATCCAGATCTAAAGACTGGTTCTGTGGCCCATGTCTACTGCAGTATATGGGGATGGTCTATAAATGATCCCCATTCTTGATCCCCACACTTAGATCTGACCCCAGCAACATTCCCTGACAGTGTTTCCAAATTAATGTTCGTTCTTGTGCTGAAGCATTAGCCTTTGCCTTATTTGCTGCTCTGGAATGTTAGGGTCCTCAGTTGTAGCTCTTGTGCCATTACTATAACAGTAAGAGAGGGGGGGACAGGGAGCGTTGGGACCATTGCTCCCAAGAATTAATATGTACTCACTGGTTGGTGACTATTCCTAGATAGAAGTTGTAGCCTATTTTGTTACATAAGAAAGAGGTTAGAAAGTGGTCTCTATGTGCTTACACGTTACCATAACCGTACAAGCTATTTGGTGTCTCCACCAATGTAATATCTGGTGGAGGGGGTAATTTCGGGCTTGAGATGTTGGGTCCCCTCTCTGGCTTACCATAAGTCAATCGATGTCAGAGAGGTTAACTGCATGGAGCTCTGCAGGAGCAATGGTGTGCAAGTTGGGTGATGGAATTGGAAGGCAATTAATTTTTTTAAGTGGTGTGTAATATTGCTGGTGTATATGAATTATGTTACCATTTCACCTCTCCTCACCAGATTACAAGGTGCCACTGTTCTGCTTCCCTTTATTTTGGATTTGCCGAGGACTGTTTAAGAAATTCTATTGAAGATGAGCAGTTTGACTAAGCTGTCGGTTTAATATATCTGAGCAGGAGAGGATAAACTAAAGAGTTTGCTAGGCCATAATGCCTAAATTTTACAACAGTGGATTTGACTCTTAAGAATATATCCTGTAAATTCTAGCAAGGTCCTTTGAACGATGACTTTGAAGTGCTAATTGAAAATTCAGACAGTTGACTAGTCTGTTCTGTAACATCTCTATTCGGTTTATTGTGTTAAATATTAAATATGTTAAAGTTAATTGCTGCATCATATGAAATGCTCATTGACATTTGTTGGTCCGTTGCTACTTTACTTTCAATGCTGTATTTTGATTTTCCTAGGAGGAAGAGGTTTCTCCTCAGTTATTTACTTTTCATGAAGCTGTTTCACAAATGGTCGAAATGGAAGAACAAGTTGTAGAAGACCATAGGGCAGTCTTCCAGGTAATGTATTAACTTCTTTTAACAAGAATTACATTTCTTCGTTATTTAAAATAATACATAATTTCTGGTTGAGAAAGTATGTCTTCATTATGTTTGTGTATGAAACTTGTTTTGGTTTTAACAGATATCCTTAGCTTTCAAGAGCTTCAAAACTGCCAGTTCTGATGGGTGCTTCTACCTGTAGATTCTTCACCTGTAGAACACTCCCAGGTCTCAGACTGGATCTGAAAACTCCAAAGCAGCGAGGTAGCCATTAGAGGTTGCTGGTCTCAACCGTTGCCAGAAGAGACGTCATGTGACTCCACTGAGGTCATTTAGCACCTGACCCGGCTTACCAACATTTTTTCTCGACTTCTAAGAGAATCTGGGGCTTTACTTTTTAGGACAAATTTACCTCACCAAACCTTTCCCTAATCTAAAAGTAGTACCAAAAATGTCTCTTCCAAAAAAGTCTGGGTTCAAACCCTGTATGGATTATGAGGGAAAGATGTCCATCACGGTCCCTCATGCCATCTGTTTGTGGTGTTTGGGGTACGACGGTTGGCATCATCCTGCCTCAGTGTGAATCCCAAGGCCATTAAGTAGCAGGAGGCTAAACTGTTTATGGCCCCAGCAAAGAGATGACCAGCAGTGCCCTAAAGCTCCCATTGCACCAGTTCTCCATCATCGTCCGACAGGAAGAAGCAAAAGCACAGGCAAAATGAGAAACGGCGGGCTAGAAGTTATGCACCATGTCGTCCTCCATCTCCAATAGACCCCTCGTTGCCGGAGCTTGTCCTTATTCCCACAGAGGATCCTCTGTACAGCTCTACTTCACCAATGTGACCAGCTCCGTATAGACCTCCAGTGCTGGCTCTTCCAGAGTATCTTGCACTAGGAGCGAACCCGGCAACGTTTTTCAACGCAGTGACACGACAATCACAAAAGCTTTGAAGCCATCCAGTACACCAGTGGAGCTGCACTGTTTTCTGCCCTTCGTTCCATTTGGAGCTGTTCTTTCGGAGTCTGCACCATACTACTTCGACCTTGCAATTCACTACATGGAGCAACAATCGCACTGTGTGGAAGAAAACGTCCTCTGCATGTTAATGGGTGTGTACCACTGCCCTGAGTGCCCACCTGTAATGTTTTCTGGATCCCTAATGTTTAGATTTGTTGTCATCGGTAAACATGAATCATCCGTGTGTGTCATGACATAAGCTGGTCTTATGGATTGGGGTCTTGTTGGACCAGGAGTGGCGCCCAAAGCTCCACCCTCATAGTAGTGGAAGGTTGCTTCTTTCTCCAACAGTTAAGCAGTACATGTGCGGTAGTGGCCGCATACCTTGTCGTGAGAACTAGGAGTGAACAGGTCCTTTTTAACCTGAGTCACTGGAGTGAGGCCTACAGGCTTACTCATATTTTTAAAGTTCCGCTGATGTGTACTTCTCACTCTTGGCATAATGTTAATGTAATGGATTTGTAAAGCGCACTATTACCCATGGGTGTCCTGGTGCTGGCTTACTGGGGTTGGCACAAAGATCGGAAGTCCTAACTGAGATCTGAATTAATGAAAAGCCATGTTTTCAACAACCCTCAAAATGTTTGCAAAGGGAGTTCATTCCAGATTGCTACTGTTCCTAGGAAGAAACTTCTTCCACCCCAGTTAATTTTTTTGAATCTTGGTACCACCAACGTTTTGGAGTTGGATGACCTAAGTGGTCTGTTAGAAATATACCATCTGAATTTCTGGGCGAGGTAGGAAGGTCCTTGATTGTGCAAAGCTATCTTTCACTGTCAACCAGTGCCACTTTTTAATGACTTTCCTCACAGAGACATATTTAGGAGTTTGTGCGAGAACTCTGACGGCTGTGTTTTGTTTACCTGAATTTTTTTTAAATGTTGTCGCTGAAGATTCAGGCATAATTCGTTACGGTTATCTAACCTGGCCATCACTGGGAACGACATGACACATTTTTTTTTTTTTAGAGTTTACAGGATTAAAAGCTAAGATCTTTTTGATTTTCCTGCTAATTAAAAACATGGAAGATGTTAGTGCATTAATCTGATTAGCAAAGGAAAGCTGATCTATGATTACACAAAGATTTCTTGCGTGATCAACAGGCTTGGGTAAACAACCCAGGTCAACTGGCCACCAACTCGGGGACCAGAATGATGGATCATTACCAAAGAGTACCACTCCTTCTTATTGATCTTGAGCTTTAAGCAATTGCAACTCATCCAGGTGCTGATAGCAGTCATGAAATTGCTTACCAATAGAGTGTGTTTGCCTAGTGACCACCACGACAATCATCTGCATATGAGGTTTTAAAAAAAAAACATTTAAAAAAATTTTGAAAACCTTTATTGAAGACATTTGTGCATCAAGGTTACTAGAATGCACTGTATCAAAATATATATGAGCATACAGTATTATGTAGCAGAGGTTAACTCGTACACGTGGCACATGAAATTGAAACAAAGGAGAAGTGTCATGGCAGCACTGGGGGAGTAGTGTGAGCTATGGGAAGAGGCACATCGAGTGGGGGGAGATGCTAGTGAAGCAGAGTGGAGAATGAGTAGGGAACCAGCTACTCATTGACCATCACCGCGCAAGTAGGGAGCTTGGGGCTGGTTGCAGGGCCCCGAGAGTTACGACTTAAGAGGTAAGACACAAGTGGACGCCAAATGTCAATTGGGCGGGATTTAGCTGGTATTAGGTCCCAGAATTCGGACAGGAGTGTCTGACATCGCGAAGCATCCTCAAGCCAAGTATTAAACTTGGGTACAAGCCTGCAACCCCAGCACATGGAGACCCTGCGTCGCGCAAGGACAAGACAGAAGCATCGCAGTCAGGCGGCGCGTGGCATCTGGGCAAAATTTCACAAAGCCTAAAAGGCAAAGCAGAGGGTCAGGCTGGACGAGGTGATCTCAGAAATAGCGGCACAAACCACGCGCCAGTATATGGAGATCTGAAGGGCACAGCCAAGCGAGGTGGGAGAAGTCTGCCTCAGGAGCGAAAGATCGCAGACATCTATCATTGGGGATAAGCACCATCTTGTGCAGCTGAGCAGGAGTCCGGTAAAGCCTATGTAAATACTTAAAGTGAATCAGGCGCAGGCGGTAATTTGGGGATAGGCGTTTGCTCTGATTGCAGCAATAGAGCCAGTCTTCTGGAGAGAGTTCGTCACCCAGGTCCTCACTGCACGCCTCACGCGGTCTGTAGAAATGGGAGATGCTGCCAGTGTAAAGACGTAAATCTTAGTGACCAGCTTCCCGGGGGGGAGGGGGCCGTGTAAAGGAAGTCAAGAGTAACCATCGAGGAAGGAGGCTGGGGAAACGAGGGGTTAAGATCCCTGCAGATATCCCTGAGTTGATAGTAGAGCAGAGTGTCCATGGGGCTGGAGTCAACCACGAAAGAGAAGAATGTGCCCCCAGGGTAGAGATCCGACACTGTGGAAAGCCCTATGCGGGTTGCATGTTTAGCCATCCTGGATGTCTGAAGCGGGGGGAAGCCGGATGATAAGTAATAGGCATGGCATTTGCGGAGAGCATGTTGGATCCGGAGAGTTTACAGTCTCTCCACCGTTTCAATCTCGGTACGTGTGAGTTTCGCCAGGGCGAACAAGGCAATTGTGAGCGGCCATGGGGCAGCAAGGTCCGCTTCCACCACGACATGCGGCTGAAAAGGAGTGGGGTGGAGCCAAAAATGGAGAAAACTGGTCTGGGCGCTAAGGGCGTAAAGTTTAAAATCGGGGACACCAAGACCACAACGCGACATCAGAAGGGTAAGGATATTATATGCAATTCTGGGTTGTCCACCAGCCGGGACCGGAGTGATGAGTGATGAGCAATGAGCGGACTTTGGGGGGGGGGAAGTGGGCAGTGAGGGGGATGGGAATATTGACAAATAAATATAAAAACTTTGGGAGCACAAGCTTCTTGGCGCTATCTATATGACTAGCCAGAGACAAAAACAACCAGTGCCAGAGGGGGATCTTGGACTCAAACCAGTCCACAGCACGGCCAAAGTTAGCTTTCCAAAGTTCGTCTACGTCCCTGCTCAGCCAGATGCCTAAGTATTTTGTTGGGCCCGAGGCCCACACAAAGGGGTAGTCCGGAGTGAAGGGCACTGTGGCATCTGTGAGGGGGAAAAGCACAGACTTATTCCAGTTAACCTGGATGCCAGAGTAGCCCCCAAACCGTATCACCTTACAAACCAGTGGACTGCGGTTCTCCTGGGGATTGTGAACATGAGAGTAAAGTAGTCTGCATACATGGAGACGACAAGAGTATGAGCCATGAAGCTGAGACCTCTCTGGGTGTGGTGCTGTCAAAGATTAGCAGCCAAGGGTTACATTGCAATGGCAAAAAGCATGGGTGACAGCGGGCACCCCTGCCTGGTACCTCTCTCAATGGAAATAGGCTGCGATATTTGACCGTTAATCCGAAGGCGGGCAGTGGGAAGGGTGTAGAGAAGTAGTATTTTGCGTATGAAGACCCGGCTAAAGCCCAAGTGAGGGAGGAGATAAAAGAAAAAGGGACACTCTAGGGTACCAAAGGCTTTGGTGGCATCTAGCAGGGCAGCCACTGCCGGAAGTTGAGGGTTAATTTGATAGATGGAGAATATAGTCCGGAGGTTAAGGGAAGTCGCGCAGCCAAGAATGGATCCGGACTGGTCCGGGCGACGAATGAGCGGCATGAGGGGAAGAAGGCGGGAGGCGAGGAGTTTGGCAAAGATCTTATTGTCCGTATTAATTAGTGAAAGGGGACAATATGAGTCACGTAGCTCTGGGGGTCTGTACGGCTTTAGAAATGGTGCCGAGCGAAGGGGGAACTGACTGTTCTCAAAGCATTCGTTGTACATGGCAGCTAAGTGCTGGACCAGAAGGGGCGCAAATGTCTTACAAAAGGATGCTGGCAGGCCATCCGAACCGGGGGCCTGCTCACCGGGCATGCCATTAATCGCAGCAAGGATTTCTTCTTTGTAGAAGGGCTCATCCAGGAACTCCTGTGAGGGTTGCCAAGCCAGAGGAGCTGAAGGGTCTCGAAATATTGAACTTCGCACGGGGGCACTGTCCTGGCTATGTAAAGTTGAGTAAAATGCGGTGAAACGCGCCTTGATTTCCTCAGGAGAGGTCGTTCTGTCAAGGCCCCCGTCCTGAAGGGCGGGTATGTAGGAAGCAGCGTGAGGCGAACAGAGGAGGTTGGCAATGGTCTTTCCAGGGCGGGCACCCTCACCGAAGCAGTGCGCCTGCGCCTCCCTGCCCAAAAACGCGAGCTCTCTGTTGGCCATGTCACCGAAGTCGGTGAGCTTCCCCCAGATCTGAACAAGCGTGTCGGGGTCCCGGGAGTGGGAGGAGTCCAGAGCCTTAATCTCCGTCTCTAATTTTTCAAGGGTGCAGCATATGTCACCGAACTGCTTGGAAATCTATTCTCCATAGATGACGGCCTTAAATCCCTCCCAAAGTGTGGAGGAGGACTCAACAGTACCTTCGTTCAGCTCAAATAATTTGTGATTGCGGTTTGTATCTCGTCGCAGAAGACCGGGTCGCGTAGCGCATTGAGGGGAAGCCGCCATAAGAACGCATGACGTGGCGAGTAAGGGAGGCGCAGACGAAGGCGAACAGGAGCGTGATCTCAGAGGGTGCGTGCCATGTGCTCAACAGAGGTGAGCCAAGCAAAGGCGTCCGGAGTGGTGATCCAGAGGTCCAAGCGGGACCAGCAGCCCCAGGAGCCAGATACGCAAGTGCCTCGAGAGTGTGGCGCCACACGTAATATAGGGAGTTATCAGTGAGCATGGAGCTTCGTCTGCATATGATGTTAACGCAAAGCCGAACGGTTTTATGATCTGGGCTAGGTCAGCGATATAAATATTGAGAAGAGTAGGACTAATAGAGGATCCTTGCGGTACTCCACACAGGAGATAAAAGGGATCTGATTCCGGTCTAGGGCCACAAATTGCATCCTTTCTTAACTAGAAGAATTTAACAGTTTGAGGGCAGATCCCTGCACTCCAATTGCCACTAACCGTTTCACCAGAATGGTGTGGTGGACGGTATTGAAGGCCGCCAACAAATCTAATAAGATAAGGGCATTTCCCTCCATTATCCAGAGCTTCTCTGATTTCCTCATCTGATTTACTCAAGGCACATTCTGTGTTATAGCTCGACCTGAACCCATGTTGGGTTCAAATAGCCAACAATTTTCTGTAATATAATCACTTAGTTGAGTATTCATTGCCTTTTCAAGAGGTTTTGCAGGGAGAGGAAGCCAAGAAATAGGGCAAAAATGATTAGTGTCTTCAGAGTCTAAATTCTGTTTCTTTAAAATCTGCAAAATAGATGCAACTTTCCACAACTTAAGAAAGCGTCCTGCCTTAAAGACTGAATTAAAAAACGTTGACTGGTTGTCAACTATGACTTCTTGCGCCAATTTTAAAACTATAACTGGGCAAGCGTCCATCGGTCGACCTGAATAAGCTTTAGCAATAAGATCTATTACTTGCCTGTTATCGAGGTCAACAGATTTATTAAAGCTCGAACCTCCGTGAGATTTCTGTGGGTTCTGTCCTTTGTGGAAAGGTAGGCTTCTTAACCAAGGCCCTGGGCTGGTAAACATTGTTAAAGATATTTTCCACTTTGTTCAAAAAGTGTGAGGCGATCTTGTCACACAATAACTGAGTAGGCACAAAGTCTGCAGTATGTGGAAATATAAGAGACAAAACCGTGTTACATTGTTTTTTCGAGGAGTTTTGGGCTCCTTCAATTTCCTGAGTAAAATATTTGGGTTTTTCCCTGGCTATCATTTCTTTATAGTTATTAAGACATTTATAATGTTCCCTTAGGCCGATCTCCAGAGACGTTCTTGTTTTTTACAGTCTAACATAAATGTTAGACTGTAAAATGTCCGAGTATCAGGGAGCTGAGGGACTGCTGCGCCAAGATCTAATCATGGCTACTGGGGATAGAAAGGAGGCAGTTACCTCCAGCCAATGGTAAAACTTTGTTGCATTCCTATCTACATCCTTCAAGTAGACTTGTTGGGAACTAGCAAGATGATTTTGAAATTGCTGCTAATCAGTTTTGATAAATTACTTTGAAGCACTGCGCAGTGCAGGAGTGGTGGCTCTGCACTGGTTGTGTGTCTCCCTGGGAAGGATACTGTAAAGGGTTAGATCACTGTTGTGCAGTTCATGGTTTTGTACCTTTTCCCAGCGAAAGAGTACTGGACATTCAGGCTATGATCCCGATCTTTTAGGCTTAGTCCTAAATTTCAGTGAGGTTGACTCTGAGTCTACTGGGACTGATGGTAGGTAGATATACCGCCTCTGTGGTGTTATCCAATGGGCCGAACATGAAGGGAAACTCTCTGACCTGGTCCAGATTTCAGAGGAGACTGCAAAAGATCTGCAGTGGTGGATGCTGTACTGCGATTGGGTGTGAGGCAGGCGCCTCTCCCTTCCACACCCAGAGCTGACAGTGGTGACAGATGCGTCACTTCTGGGCTTTGGCATACATATGGGAGATGTGGAGATCGGAGACCTCTGATCTCCGGCGAAGTCCTGACTCCTTATCAACCTTTTGGAGCTGAGCACCATCTGATTGGTGCTGAAAGCCTGCTTACCACCCATCGAAGGGAGGGTGGTACAAATTCTCACAGACAACACTGCCATGTTGTACTGCAACAAACAAGGTGTGGTGGAGTTATCGGCCCTCTGCCAGGAGGGATTGCTGCTCTGGACATGCCTGGACCACCAAGGAATCTTACTGGTGGTGAACTACCAGGCAGGCTCCCTTAATACCAGGGCGAACATACTCGGCCAGTGGCGCCTCATGGAACTGTTCCCTGCCTCCAAGAAAGCACAATGTCATAATTTTTGTGTGTTGAATTTTCCAAGGAGTCTCTCACTCGAAGATGCGTTCCACCTAAAGTGGAACTGGGTACTCCTGTATGTCTTTCTGCCGATATCGCTAGCCTGGCTGATGAGGGGTGTTACTCCGAAACCTGCCCCAGGATGCTTGTTTCCGATTCAGGGACAAGACTGATTTGCATATAGCAGGGTCCGAACTGAGGTGACAAAGTGAGCTAAAGAACGATGATGGATTTAACCCAGATCTGTGATTAGGGTTAAGTGTCTGAAAACTTTCAGCGCTCCGTCCATCATCTCTGCGTTTGCTTTGTTCGCCCCAAGTTGGCACTGTATGCCAAGACATGGGTCCCTTGCTCACTTTGCCACTGTATTCAAGCTAGCCTGGCTGATATGGGGTCTTACCACGAAACCGGTACCAGGATACTTGTTTCCGGTCAGGGAAGACCGGGCTTGGCAGTTCGGGCTGGACTGTTCCCATGAGTCACAAGGTCAAGACTGACTTGCATATAGCTGGGTCCGAACTAGTGGGAAAGTGAACTAAAGAACGATGATGGATTCAACCCAGATCTGTGACTGGGGGTGAGTGTCTGAAAACTTTCAGCGCTCCGGCCAGCATCTCTTTGTGTTTGCTTATATACAACCCACACGTCATTTCCAGAGCACAACAACATTAGTGCAGATCTGCACAGTAACATCTACTGGCGTGCAGAGGTGCTACTAAAACGTTTCCTGATTGAGTCTGATGTCTGGGAAATATTCAAAAGGTGAGAAATCTGCAGTTTAAAGTCACTTTCAGAAGTTCACCCATCGTAGTGAGCAGCTGAGCCTAGGGTATAAGTGAGTGTACATTTAGAAAGCCGCAAACAGATGTCTTTGATTGACTCTCACATGGTTTGTCTGTGGAGCTTTGGGTTGGACCACGACTCCAAGGCCTGCCGTGATAGCGCCTTATTGCACCTGAAGGAAGTACAGGACAGAGAAGCAAAGCTCTTCATGGTGAAACACAACAAGACCCCATGTTGTAATTTTTCGAGGTCCAAAGGCAGGTCCCAGTCTCGCTCCAGAGGTCCTTACTGCAACAAATGGTCATTATGATCAAAATCCTCTAGTGAGTCCAAGAAAAATCACAAGAAGTCTGAAGCGGGACACAGCCCTGTCCTGGCAGCAGTTCTGGTCTCCTGAGAAGGTGCATAGGCATCATCATTCCTACAGATCTCACTCTCAAAGTCATTCCTCTTCTGCGCCTATTCTGACCCTTGCCCAAGGTCAACCTGAATTTCTGAAGCTGTCAATGACCCTGCAGCAAATTAAGAAATTCTGCAAAGCTATTCTGCATCTCTTAGGTTCACTATCTGCTCCCTCTTTCATGCTTGCAGGCTTCTAGGAGTTGAGAGGACCGTCTGTGACGCCTTCTGGGTTCGCTTGGGTTCCGGACCAATTTCGGTTACGTTACGTTACGTTAAAAGTATTTATACAGCGCACGTACACCAACGGTTTCATGGCGCTATTGGCGTAACGGCAGCTAGGGTGGAGGAGTTACTCGGGGATTGACTGGAAGAGAAAGGTCTTCAGGAGTTTTCGGAAGTGATCATAAGTGGGACAGAGGCGGAGTGTATTAGGGAGAGAATTCCAGGTGGTGGGTGCCATGGCTGAGAAGCTGAGGCCTCCGTGCTTTTTGCGCCTGGTTTTAGGGATTACCAGGAGGTTGTGAGTAGCAGAACGGAGGTCTCTATGAGGGACGTACCGTGTCAGGCAGGACGAGATGAATGCTGGGGCTGAGTCTGAGAGGGCTTTGAAAATGACACAGCCAAGTTTAAAGATGCAGCGTTTAGTGATGGGGAGCCAATGGAGACTACGCAGAAGAGGAGTGACATGCTGGTATTTTGGCTGGCGAAAAATCAGGCGGGCTGCCTGATTTTGAACAAGTTGTAGCCGGTGAAGATGGATAGATGGTATTCCGACATACAACGTGTTCGCATAATCGAGCCTGGAAGTGATCAGAGCTAGGATGACCAGGATCAGAGCATCTCTAGTGAGGAACCTACTGATCTTACGGATCCGCCTAAGGTGGAAAAAGCAGGATGAGGTAACTGCATTAATTTGAGGCCTCATGGAGAGGTCCTCAGAAATGATCACCCCCAAGCTCTTCACCGTACTGACTGGGTTGGGTGGAGTCCCCAGAGAGGAGGGCCAAAAGGTGGAATTCCACGGGTTGGTGGAGCCTCCAACTAGTACCAGCTCAGTTTTTGTAGGATTCAGTTTTAACTGACTGTGAAGCATCCACTCAGCAATGTGAAGCATAGTGGATTGAAAGTTGGAACGGGAGGAAGGGAAGGGGTCAATGGGAAAAATTAACTGAAGATCATCTGCGTAGTTAAAGATAGTGACCGGAGTATTGCGGAGGGAAACAAGAAGGGGCTGAAGGTACAAATTAAACAATAAAGGTGAGAGCGCGGAGCCCTGGGGGACCCCGCAAGTGAGAGGTGAGTAGTGTGCGGAAAAGGTAGATAAGTGGACTGCTTGAGTACGGTGGCTCAGAAAGGATCTGAGCCACTCGAGGGCCACCCCCTGGATGCCGGCATTGTGGACACGGTCGATCAAGATGGTGTGATCGACCGTGTCGAATGCAGCCGACAGGTCCAAGAGGACAAGGGCCTGGGAGATGTTGTTGTCGGCACCTTTCCTCAAGGCATCCATGACGGCTACTATGACCGCCTCGGTGGAGTGGAGGGGTCGGAAGCCAGCTTGTTGGTTATCCAGGAAGGAGGAGTTCTCTATAAAGGTACTCAGGCAGCGAGTGACATAAGTCTCAAGGATTTTGCCCAGATAGGGAAGGAGGGAAATAGGGCGAAAATTACTCAAGACTGTGGGGTCAGCGTTGGTTTTCTTTAGAATAGGAAGAACAGCTGCCTGTTTGAAGGAGCGGGGGACCTCCCCAGTAGCGAGAGAGTTGTTGAGCAAGGCTAATGGGGGGCCAGGGCAAGACAGGAAGGCTTCTTTGAGGATCTGAGGGGGGCAGCAGTCATTAGGAGAGCCTGAGCTAGCTTTGCGGAGAAGAACAAAGAATTCATCTTGAGAGATTGGTGGAAGCTGAGTCAGGAGGGTGGAATTCATAGGGGGGAGAGATAAAGGAAGGGGAGATGAGGGGGGGGGGAATGTTATCCTTGATGGCAGAAATTTTGTCTAAAAAATAGGAGTTCAGCGAGTCGCATAAGCTTTGGGTAGGTTGGGGTTGGGGAGTAATCCTATCCGGCAGGGAAAGCTCATTAACAATAGTAAAGATGTCTTTGGCTTTGGTGTTCGAATTAAGAATCTTTTGAGAGAAGTAGGCTGTTTTTGCAGATAGTATAGTTTTTTTATAAGTGTTTAAAGTGTCAACATAGACCAGTTTGAGTTGAGGATCATAGTTGCGTCTCCAGCGGCGCTCTGCCTGCCGCAGCGCAAGTTTATCAGTCTTGAGCTGATCGGAAAACCAGCGTTGAGCGTCATGGGGGCGCTTCGCTTTGATGGTTTTGTAGGGGGCAACTATATCACAGGCGGTTAACAGCCATTCCTCCAGATGGGCGGCTTGATCATTGACCGAGCTTGCGGGGACTGGAGCAGAGGAAGCCAATAGGGCGTGAAAGTCAGTTATGTTGGCTTTTTTCCGATTACGCGCAGATAGGTTTTTGATAAGGGGAGGTGGGCGAGGGATATGAAGGTGGAGGGAGAAGGAAATTGAGAAATGGTCAGACCAGGGGCAGGGGAGTACAGAGGGAGGGGAGATGTCAACATTAGATGTCCACACTTGGTCCAGGACGTGACCTTTACAGTGCGTAGGGGTGTGAATATGTTGGTGAAGGTTCATGCCTACTAATAGGTCCGTGAATTCCACGGAGAGATGGCTTTCATGAGTATCAGATGGCCAATAATTAAAATCCCCTATGATCATGATGCTAGCGTGATTGATCAAAAGTTGGGAGATAAAATCACCAAAGGTCTGGGGGAAGAGAGGCATATGATCCGGAGGTCTGTAGACCAAAACACAGACAAATGAAGATTTGGGTGAGGAGAATTTTATGGTAAGACAGTCAGTTTTGGGGATGGGGGTCATCGTCAGCTCCGAGAATTTTAGTTCAGAACGGATAATGGCCGCCACCCCTCCACCTGTCTTGGCAGCAGGTCGGTTGGCTTGCATAATATAGTACCCTGCTGGAATAGCGGCTAAGATGTCAGGGCCTGAGTCCTCGGTTAACCACGCTTCGGTTAAAAGGAGGATGTCGATGGAACTATCATGCAAGAGTTGGAAAACCTCGAGCTGGTGACGGACTAAGGAGCGGGTGTTTAAGTACAGCACCCTCAGAGGAACAGGCGCAGAGGACATTGAAGGGGAAGGGGAGGGAGGGCGTTCAGGGGTAGAGATAGTGTTAATGGCAGGGACATCCTGGGGGACTAAGATACCGCATTGTTGTGCGGCCCTGGTAGCCCGATCAGGGATGGGCGTAGGGAGGTTCAGGTTAAGGAGCTCGGTAGCGGAGTATGTCAAGAAATGGACATTACGACGGGGCCCTGGGCCTGGTCGGCCGCAGACGGGCTTGACTTGTGCGCGACTTTGGCGCGAAGTCGGCGCTCCCGCTGCGCTCGTCCGCTGCGCTTCCTCCATACTTCCATTTATACCTGTGGGAGGGAACACTAGACCGCTAACCTGCGATGCCTGGAAGCAGGGCGGAAGTGGTGTTGCAGGCAGGCAGGAAGTGACGCTCCTCGGACTGACCCTCCGCGCAAACGGCACAGAGCCGGGGCGGACCGGGGTCACGAGCGTTGCAAAATAGAAGCTAAGTCAAAATGAAGGTGAGGTTGCGCGCTAACATAGAAGCAATTACGAGAGTGCTATTAAAATCAGCATTACGTCGGTGATTTAAAAGTAAAATAACAGCCACAGCGAGTGTGCATCCGCAGCCTAGCTCGCCGCTTTAGTCACTGGCCGGGCGCTGAGAGCAAGAATAAGTATACATCAGCTCGGCAACACTAGACCGCTAACCTGCGATGCCTGGAAGCAGGGCGGAAGTGGTGTTGCAGGCAGGCAGGAAGTGACGCTCCTCGGACTGACCCTCCGCGCAAACGGCACAGAGCCGGGGCGGACCGGGGTCACGAGCGTTGCAAAATAGAAGCTAAGTCAAAATGAAGGTGAGGTTGCGCGCTAACATAGAAGCAATTACGAGAGTGCTATTAAAATCAGCATTACGTCGGTGATTTAAAAGTAAAATAACAGCCACAGCGAGTGTGCATCCGCAGCCTAGCTCGCCGCTTTAGTCACTGGCCGGGCGCTGAGAGCAAGAATAAGTATACATCAGCTCGGCAACACTAGACCGCTAACCTGCGATGCCTGGAAGCAGGGCGGAAGTGGTGTTGCAGGCAGGCAGGAAGTGACGCTCCTCGGACTGACCCTCCGCGCAAACGGCACAGAGCCGGGGCGGACGGGGTCACGAGCGTTGCAAAATAGAAGCTAAGTCAAAATGAAGGTGAGGTTGCGCGCTAACATAGAAGCAATTACGAGAGTGCTATTAAAATCAGCATTACATCGGTGATTTAAAAGTAAAATAACAGCCACAGCGAGTGTGCATCCGCAGCCTAGCTAGCATAGTGCTGTCCGAAACAGAGGCAGCGCCGCCCCAACCTTATTTGTCACAGGCTCTTGACAATCGTGGCTTTGATGCTGGGGATAAAATTGCCCTGCCATATCAGGGGATAACTGGTATGAGGACCTCCAGTATGGCAGTGGTCTGGGCACCTCCTCAGGCACTGGACTAATTTCACCTCTGAGCCTTACCAAGAAAGACAGCAGCTCCTTTGCTATGGTTGTGCGAAGGCCAGCAGAGATTCTCAATCTTCCCCTTCCTACTCAACAAGTTAAGACGAAGATCTTGACTAGGGTGCTTCCGTCTGGTCAGACAGGCCCTGACCCTCGCCTTCCATTTAATGAGGCAGTTAAAGACACACTTTTGGGAGACTTGGATCAAGCCCTTTTGGGCCCTCCTGTTCATTGACAGTTTGCCAGACGCAATCGCCCTGCTCCGGGCAACCTATAGTTTCTTACCCAGAACCGTACACTGGAGAGTTTTGTAGTGCTAGCTTCAGACATCAATGCAAACCCGAACTCTTTTCCTTCTACTCTCACCCCCTCCCCCATAGGGAATCAAAGAGGATATAAATCATTGTTAAGCAAACCTTCTTATCTACCAGTGTAGCCTTAGTTCTGTGAATGTCTTCTGCATCTTAGAACTCTACTTTCACGCCTTTTGGGATTCAGAGGCCCAGGTACTCCCTATGGTACCAGAAATAGATCATGCCATCCTGTCTCACGCAGTGTAGGGTGGCTGTGAGGCGCCCATGGAGTGGATACCCCTGACTCTCTTAATAGGGCAATTTTATCAGTATAGCCCTTCCCAGCTATGGCTGGATGCATTTTTGGGAGACATTTAGGGCAATTTCATTGACCTGTTACTTGACTTTTCCTGCCTTTTTGGGGTTAAAGCAGATTTGTCTCTGGAGTTCTCAGAAATAGCAGGAACACATTGTGCTCCCTAGGCCTGTCTGCTCCTACCTGCCAGCCGCATCAGAAATTTTGCACCCTCTGGGGCTATGTTAGGGGCTTTTAGTATTGTAAACCAACCCAGCCAGTACCTTAATCTCCCCAGCTTTTTTGTGACCACGGCCGGTGTCACTGTAGGGCAACGTGCTCAGTCTTCTAAGCTCTGATACGCCCCCAAGCCACCCAAAAAGAGAGCATCCCAAAAGCTTAAGCATGCCCTGTGACACCACTCCGTCGGAAGCAGGTTCTGGCATTTTCTGCCAGAGTAGCAAGCGATCACTTTGGACTAGTTAGTACTGCAATTTGTTCAGCTGGTTTAAGTCTTCCCATTTCTCAAAATGTCACCACACTTCCCACCATCATCAGACCCTGCTGACGGAGGACCATCTGTCTCTTTTGCAGCAGGATGTGCAAGCCATTTTGACCAACAGAGCCATAGAGAGGAAACCAGTGCCAGAAGTTAATTGTGATTGTTAGTCCCATTACGTCCTGGTACTGAAAAAATACAACAGCCCAATTTAGGCCTTTGTCCTCTGATCTGGTCTCCCCTTGACCTTGGAGATTGAATGCTGGTGTTGGACCCTCAACCGCATTCTGCAGGTCAACAGGCTTGACCTGCATTTCAAGGTAGACCACAAGCATTTTCAGTTCACTGTGGTCCTTTTGGTCTTACCAGTCCTCCTCCGGTGTTCATCAAAGTGGCAGTGGTAGCAGCACATTTTCGGAGATCTAGGTTCCAGTCTTCCCCCTCTACTTTGGCTACTGGCTTTTAGAGGCTGGTTTACCCCAGGCAGTCATCACCCATCTCCAGACTTCGGTGAACCCCCTGACATTCTTGGGGGTTCACTATCAATGTGCCAAAGTCCAACCCAACTCTGTCGCAGGCACTCCCCTTCATCGGAGCAATTCTGGACACTGCAGTTTTGCGATTATCCTCCATAGAGGAGAGTCTGGGACATTCGTACTATGATCCCAATGTTTCAGCCTATGACCTGGATCTCATTGAGGATAACTCTGAGGCTCCTAGGACTGTTGACCTCCTTCATCCTGATGGTCAAGCATGCCAAAAAACATATGCAGACTCGCAGGGGGATCTGAAGTCCCAATGGGCACAGCACCAGTGGGATCTTTCCGATCCGTTCCAGGTTTCGGGTAGATGGGAAAAGATCTGCAGTGGTGGCTGTTGAACCACAATTAGGTCAGCTACAGACCCCCCGCCTTCCGCCCACCTTGAGCTCACAGTGGTGATCGATGAATCGCCTCTGTGTTGGAGAAGCCTTCTGGCAAATGTGGAGATCAGAGGCATCTCGTTTCCAGTAGATGCTGAGTTACATGTCAGCCTTCTGTAGGTAAGAGCCATCCTGTCATCCATTAAAGGAAAGCTGGGGCAGGCACTTCTGGACAACACCACCGCCCTGTGGTACTGCAGGAAACTAGGTGAGTGGTGTCGTGGAATGTGTAGGCTTTACATCCCTGGATGGGCTAGTCAATCAGGGAATTTTTCTGGTGACACACACCACCTGGCTGGTTCCCTGATTACCATATTGCGCTGGCCCAGGTCTACAAGATTTGGATTCCCAACCTGCAGGGACTACAGTGCACCATTGCTTGAGGAAGGAATTCCAGAATAATGTAGCCCCACACAACCCATTGAGCATTCTTTCTACTTTCTGGGGTACTGACAGTCCCCTACAGGGTTTAGGTACACAGTGGTAATCCAGACAATCTTTCAATAATGAGTCAAGCACTCGGCAATCAATAGAAATTGAATATTCATTTCAACATATTCATTTCAAATAGTTATTTTAAACCTCTTGAATTTAGTGCACACAGTAGTGTATGGTAACATTACAGAAGATAAAAATTAGAAGCAGTTAAGGATTTCATGAACAGTAAAAACAGCAAAATTATAACATCACAGTTGGTAACCTTTGACACTTTTACTGTCCTATCTCTAAGCACTTTGCTAGTTCTAGCAGAATGCATAAATAATCGGCTTATTTCTCAAGTTTCTGGGGTGGTTCGCACACTTGGAACAGGTTTATTGTCTGTTTGGAATAGCTTGCCAGGAATTTCGAGTACAGGGGCAAGGTGAATGTGTCTGTGCCAGAACACAATTCTGGGAGCAGTCCATGAAGGCAAAATTCTTCACAGAACCTCGAAGGAATCTTGATGGTGCCTACTTAGTTTCAGGTGGAATCTGGTGTTGTCTGCCTTGATCTGCACCCTGGTTTAAATTCTCAATGGTCCATTCTGGGGGCTTATATAGGATTAACCATTGACGTTTAGCCTGCATACCAGAATCAAATGGGTATTTTAAGACACTAAATCTAACTGGACTAAACCAGTGGGATGCAAAGCAAGTCACCTATGTAAAAAGCCCCTAAGCATTTGCTTAATCTTTTTAGCTCATGTTTACTTTAATTGTCTGCTTTTAAACCTTGAGGTGCAGATATCGAGAGAATGTACTAGACTTGTTGCACCTAATTGTGGATGAATTGAGGCTAAAGGATGTTTAGTCAAGAAGACCACCATCAAGAGTTCTGCGAAAGATGACCAAAAATGCTGGCTGTGGACAGGCTAACTAAAATGAAAACTTTAGTTCAAATGGAACCTAACTTGCTTGTATTTAAGAACCTCAAACATTCTACTAAAACTAAAATAAAAAAGCCTAGAAGCACTTGATTAAAATAAATAACATAATATAATTATGAAGTGAAACATAACGGTGATCGTGTTTGATATTCATCGAATAACTTCTAAGCTATCACTAAATGTGTTTTTGCATAAGCTTGATTATCAAAACATTTACAGAACAGAACAATATGCTGGAATTGTACATTTGATGGAATCCCAGTTCATCACTTGTTGAATGTTCAACACATGCTGAAATGAAAGAGTTTGCTGTAACGGAAGACATGAGAATACGACAGCTAGAGCGAAGGAACTAAGCCGCCAATGCCTTGTGGATCAAGTGTGCCAGTTACATCCAGATGTGGCGTACGGTCTTCTCCGCAAATAGGAAGAACCCAGGTTCATTCTTTTCACCACTGCAAAGAACGCACAATGTCAGCACTTTGGTGCATTGAGGTTGCCTAAGCGTCTCAAGTTGGAGACCCATTCCGCGTAGAATGGAACTTGGGACTTCTGTGTGCCTTCCTGCACTACCCTCTCCTGCCCTGAGTTCCCTCTCCTGCCCTGAGTTCTGAAAAAGATCAAGCCATAGCGGGTTCAAGTCATTCAACTGACTCTGGATTAGGCACAGAGAGTAACGGTATCCTGAACTCCTGAGCATGAGCTTCTGTCCTCTGAATAGGCTACATCTTTGGAGAGTATCTCCGCTTACAGCAGCAGGGCAGGCGTCTGCACCTGAACCCTGCACTAGATTATATTAGATTAGATTAAAATATAAAGCGCATTACTGCCTCTGCAAAGAGGCGTCCCAGTGCTGAAGCAGGACTCAGCAGAGGACAAAACACAGGGAATTATACCTGGGAAAAGAGCAGGGGCAAGACAAAGGGAATTGTACCTGGGAATAGAGCCAGGTGTTTGCAAGACGTGAAAGCCTGATGGTTAGGGTTGCTGCAAATGTGTAAGGGGAGAGTATTCCAGAGAGTGGGGGCCAGGCTTCTAAAGGAGCGACTGCCAGATCTAGCTCTGCGTATGTGAGGCATACATTCGAGACTTTGGTTCGCCGAGCGTAGTGCACGCGGAGGGGTGTACAGGATGCAAAGATCACCTGTCAGTATCTTATGCCTGATGCAGAGCTTCTTGAAGCAAACACATTGTTCAAGGGGCAGCCAGTGCAGGCAGCGAAGAAGATTAGAAGCATGACTGAATTTAGGACGGGCAAAGATAGCTTGTGCTGCCGCATTCTGGACCCGCTGCAATCTATTAAGCACGGATTTATTCGAGCCGCGAAAAAGCACATTGCAGTAGTCCAGATGAGCCAGGATAGAAGCTTGAATGACCAGTTGGCGTGTTTGGGCATCGAAGAGGCCCAAAATCGGTCGGAGGCCGTGCAGTAATCCAAAACATTTCCCGCCACTGATTTGGCATGTGTTTCAAAGTTAAGATTTTTATCAACTATGAAGCCCACATTTTTCACAGCAGGTTTAGGATCAGGGGATCACCAAGTGCCTGAGGCCACCATTCATTCGTCCAAAGATGAGACTCTTTGCCAAGCAGGCGAATCTCAGATTTGGTAGAGTTCAATTGCAGAAAGTTAGCTGTCCTCTATTCTGCAATTGCAGAGATGTTTTCTTTAAATTTTATTTTATCTTGCTTGGGATCATTGGACAGGGCAATCGCCAGTTGGGTGTCGTCGGCGTATGACACTAGGGAGATTCCTCGTGCTTTGCCCATCCGTGCCAAAGGACTCACATACACATATATATATATATATATATATATATATATATATATATATATATATATATATATATATATATATATATATATATATATTATATTGAAGAGCGTAGGGCTCAATGCAGAGCCCTGGTGAACTCCGCAACGGAGGGGTGGACATGGGAGGAGAAGGGGGGAGAGGTCACTTGAAAGGTCCGGGCGGCCAGGAAGGAGTGGAACCACACTAGAGCTTTATTCCCAATTCCTATCTCCTCCAAACGGAGGAGCAAGATCTCATGGGACACCGTGTCAAATGCCGTGCTTCAACCCAGCAGCACCAGCGCTGATGTGCTGCCGGCATCCAGCGCGGATTTGAGTTGTTCTACCACAGCCAATAGAGTTGACTCTGTGCTGTATTGTGGTCGGAACCCGTTGTGTGAGCTCTCAAGTATATGATTAGATGCTAGGAACTGTGTTAGTGTAGAGTTCACAAGTGCTTCCCGAATTTCAGAGAGGAAAGGAAGCAATGAAATCGGGCGGTAGTTCTTTCATTTAGAAGTGTCAAGTGTTGGTTTCTTGAGTAGAGGAACCACATTTGCATGCTTCCGTGACATAGCACCACCGCTGTGGAGAGGGATAGATTAAGTAACTCCAGACACTCAGGTAGAAGACCTTGATGCATTTTCCTGAAAGCATCTGGTTTGAATGGATCGTCTGGAGATCCAGATTTATTTTGGCCACTAATCTCTCTAATTACTTCAGGGGGATAGAAGGAAGAGATGCAAGGAGGACAGTCTCAGAGCCAATATATGCATTCTTTCTGCAAGCACTGGAGGATAAGCCATGATTGAACTTTTGGTAGATATCCTCGACCTTCTTTGAGAAGAAGGTTGCCTACTACTCACAGTGTTGGTTGGAGGAAATAATATTGCCCGATTCCACTGGAGAAGAAATCAAATCTTTCAGTAGAGAGAATATAGTGTTCGAGGCATATGAGCTGCAGATTACACACTATGCATAGATGGCCACCTAGTGTTGGGCCCGGATGTTTGCAGTTTGTTTTGTTGTAGAAAAGTCTTTGGAAGTCACGGGATAGGTGACTCCTCCTTTGGATGATACTGCGCATGGGCATCGGCTCCATCCCCAGATTGTTTTTTTCCTCCACCGGGCTCGGATGTGTTTCCAGCGCTCCGTGTTGGAACCGATTTCCTTTGGCGCGCAATCCTCACCAACTTAAAGAAATTACGTTTCTAACAATTTTCCAGTCTACGCTACTCTTCAACACCGAAGACTTTGCTTCCGGTCGTCGTCCACTGCCTTCGGGCCTAACTAGTCAAAAACACACGAGGGTCCCTGAAAATAAGTATTAGGGGGAGGAGGCAGGGAAAAACTATAATCAAAAACAAGAGGACCCCCCCCCTAAGACTAAATCTATTAAATGGCGAACACTCTAGTCCATAACAGACATCATTGTAGTCCCACACAGAGAGTATTTATTTGAAAAACATATATATCTATTTATTATTATTTTCCGAAGTTTTCAATTATAGGTCATACAATAATAAAGGCACAAATGTATATACAAAATCTATTTACATATCAAAATGTATGCGGCACATACCCTCTCACATCTTCAAAGTAACCACCAATCACACCCATACAAACCATCATCAGTCATACCAATCAGCAATATTTACAAAAGTACAAACACTTTACAAAAAATGTACACCATTAGAAACAAACGTACACAACTGAAACAAAGCAAAACAGAAAAAGAAGAAAAGCGCCGACGCGCATTTCGGAACAGGACCGATATTCACCAATCCTTCGTCAGGGCGCAAACAATTACAGGTATTCTCTTCTGTGTGTTTTCAAAAACAGTTCCATAGGTTTGAAGTATACATCAATAGTTATAAACAGTAGTATGTAGAGAGCTAGACTCAGGGCTGCCGCTTCATATCACAATATTCAGTCATTAGACAATATCTGCAGGGACAATAAAACACATAAATATGGCCATTTGTTATAATACATGTTGCTGGAAAAGGAGTACCCGAGAAGAGATACGTAACCTGGAAAAGAAATATAAGAGAGTATACATAGACCGTGTCCAAGACAATAGGGTAAGGAGTGCATACAGATTTGTGTGAAAAATGGAAAGAATAAGGGATACCGTCGAGTAGCCAATTACAACCCCAAGACAAGTTGAATTCAAGCCACTTTCGCACAGTGCATCAAAGGAAAGTGATAGACCAACACCATATCGTCAAGAATGGAATACATAGCTGGAAATAGAGCCCATGCTACTCTCGCACCATGCTTCTATAAGGAAAATATTCGCACATACCCCTGTCCACAAACATGGGATTGCGTGGAAATGTAAACAAGAGGTCAAAATACTTCACAACGAAATGAGAAAGAATCTAGGAAACAAAAGAAGTGATTAGTTTAACATGGTCCTGTTTGGAAAAGTCCAAACAAAAACGATCTAATTATTCTACAACACCCATAGAAAACCATTGGGGCAATTGTAACCATCTCTCTCCACTAAGGAAAGGTGAGGAAAAACTAAGTCTCTTTCTTAACAAAGGGCAAAGCAGAGATATTACAAAAGAAAGCAGCTGCACCCTGAGCGAATATCGGACCTACCGCAATAAGAGTGATGAAAGGAAACGGCTTTGGTCTGGTTCTAACACATGGAGGAGTCTCCTCCCGATATAAGGAAATCACTCTTCCCCTCTCAAACGATATTTCCGGTAGAAAACCCTCGCAATCTAAGGGGGACAAAATGAAAAGATGAAGGGCCACCCCCTACCGCGCTCGGGCTCGATTCCAGCTCATGGAAAGGACGCCATTTAAAAAGTGTCCTCTATGTGGGTCGAAGTTTCCCCACACCGACCTTCATGAAGTGGGTAACCTTTGCCTCTCCCCGGAGCACGAGGCCAAAGACTGTTCCGCTTGTGCCTCTTTCCGCTCCAAAAAGACTATCCGGAACCGAAGAGCGAGGAGAACAATGGCTCGATCTTCAGCTTTGATTCCGGACGACATCTTTGAAGGTGGCGTCAACGTTCCAGAACAACACAACGTCAACAGCAATTCCGAGGCAGAAGACTCCGAAGTCGAGGACATCACTCCAGCACATCGGGTCGGAAGTAAGACCGTCGACCCCGACCCTTCCTCGACACACCCAAAGCAGGCCCCGGTCACACCCTCGCCCTCGGGTGCACACCGACACACTGCTTCTACTGCCCCACCTTCGGGCCCGGCTAAGAAACTAATTAAGCCTTCAGGCGACTCGGGCTCAAGTCGTCCTTCGCACGGTGCCGGCGCACATTTACCGGCACCGAAAAAGACATCCAAACCATCGGCGCCGAAACATACCACTACTCATTCGGCACCGAAACCCAGGTCGGAACCAAGCAAACCTGCTTCGGATCCAAAAAACATACCAGAGCCGAAAAAAAGCGACCACTGGACACACCAGCTCTCTTTCTCCCCTTCTCTTTCACCTATACCATCACCACATCCTCCCATACCACAACATTCCCCAGCATCCTCTATCATACCAGACGATGACAACAGGGATGATCGCTCTGACGATATGGGGGGGTAACCTGCCTGATCCAGCTACTCCTACAGGATCACCTGACCCGTGGGATGATTAGAACACCCCAGATGTCCCAAATGTCCCTCAGGATGACATATACCCCTCAAGGCCTTTCCCACCAGAAGACACTATAGGTTTCAATCAATTAATTCAGAGTTGCACACTATCATGGGGCAGACATGCTTACAGACCCTGTAGATGAAGACGTCCTAATGGATACCTTCGATAATGCACAAAGGTCCTCATCCAATTTACCAATGCTTAAAGGAGTGATTAAGCATGCTCCTGAAGACTTCAAGGACATAGTCAGAACTCTGGTCATTAACCCTCGCATAGAGAAAAAATATAAAGCTGCCCCCTCAGACCCAGCATACATTAAAGGCCCAGTACCACTAAACTCACTTGTAGTTTCCAATGCAAAGAAGGCAGTCAGTAGGTCGATAAATGAGAAGGCCGGAAAAAGTAAACCTACACCTCCATGTTGGAAAACTGAGCGGGAACAGTTGAGTGGTTTCAACCTACCTCCTGAGCCAAGTGTCACTCAGCCAAATCTGTATACGCCTGCTGTTGCAATAAGGTTGTGGCCTGGTGCACTTCTAAACAGAACGGTCGGGTGCGTGGCCAAGATGGCGGCGTGAGCGGACGCATCCTTCTGAGCTCCCGCCGTCGGCCTTCCTCAGCATGGGCTCCAGCCTCACGGAGCCCCTTATCAGCGACCCCATCAGCGTGCCTGGTATCCCCTGTAATAGGGTCATCGGCGGGAGCATTTCTTGGGTGCACGGAGCGCCCACAACAAACGTCACCGACGTGCCCGCGGTGTGGCCTACGATCGCGGCGGCCTTGGGGGAGGAGCGGACGACCAGAGAGGCAGCGGCCGAGCCGGGGGCTCGAGGTCTGGAGCCGCCCTTCGCAGGGTCTGGTGCATCTTCGGCGGGTCTAACCCGCACATACCTCGGTGCGAGGCATCGGCGGACCCCCCGCCCGATTGCTGCTGCAGACCCGCCGTCCAGACGAGAGAGCGGTCGATGGTTGCGGAGCCAGCAGGGCCAGAGAGGTGAGGAGGAAGGGGCGGCGGCCACGTACAGAGGCCCGCGCGGACGATTGTGGGCTTTGTGGTGCGGTCTGGGACCGGGCGTTGTCCGGGGGGTCTACTCAGAGCGCCGAGGCTGGGAGTCCGGGGCTTGAGACTTATCAGTGCGGTCTGGGGCGGCTACGGCGGGCCCGGCCCACGCATGGGGGTTGCGTGAGGCAACGGACGGGGAACGCGTCTGTTGCTGCTGCGGGGCTGCCGGGGGGGCTTCTTGGAGACGATTGCGGAGATTGGCCCCAGACTCCGGTGACGCAGAGAGGACCGAGTCGTCGCCCGTGATACCTACCACCAGATTGGGCTGTGGACCCCAGATTGGGCTTCGTGTGAGGTGAAAGGAGGCCTGTGGTGGAGGCAGCAGAGTGGAGTAGCGAGCTGCGAAAGTGCATACGAGCGACGTGGTCGGTACGACCCCAGGATTGGCGTGAGGACTGGGCCGTGGTGAGAAGCGGAGGGGACACGGACCATGCCCGGAGTGGACGGAGTTTTTTAAACCTGGGGGAGTCTGACTGGAGGGGTTTACAACAAAAGGAGGAGTAGATCTAGTGCAATCTCCCGGGACAAAGGTCCGGTTGGCGCCACTTTCCTGAGCGGTCGGTGTCAGCAGTCAGTGCGCGGCTTAGTAGCTGGTGCAGCCTACCCATAGAATGAATGAATGAAAAGAATTTTATAACGCGCAGACTTAGCCCCACGGTGATCAAGGCTATAGGGATGTCCTCACGCCCGAAACCGGACTGGGTGATCTCCACAGGGGAGAGCCTGTTGCCATGTGGCGGCCATGTTGACGGGATCAAGGACCTGTAAAGACATGACGGTGAAGGAGATGTTCGCCAAGGCCCAGTCTCCATCGACGGCTAAGGACACTTCGAGCACTGGAACACGACGGGGCGAGCCGGAGAAGGCAGGCTCAGAACCCATCACAAAGGCCTTCCTTGAGTCCCTCTTCACGTCTTTAAGGGATGACATCCACACCCTCAAAAAAGAATTCTCGGTCGAGATCCGAGCAGTGCGTACAGACTTGGACGGCGTTGGAGAACGAGTGGCAGAGCTCGAAACGAAACAGGACAATCGCGATGTCGAAACAGAAAATTATACGATTGCACGACCAACAGGTGGACCTTCTGGCACACCTGGAAGATCTAGAAAATCGCTCCAGCCGGCACAACATACGTATTCGGGGAGTGGCTCGCTTGGACAAAGACAAGGATCTTTTTAAATTTACCTGGCAGTTCTTCAACCATGTCCTGGGCCAGCCGGGATAGACTGCACTCACGATAGGGCGCACAGAGTTGGACCCCAGCGATCCGGGTCAACCTTTCCCACGGACATTCTGGTGTGCATCCAGGACTTCCGCACTAAGGAGGATATCTTTCAGAAGGCGAGGCAGATGCACCCCATCTCCTTTCGTATCCATTCCCCAACACTCTTCCAGGACCTATCGGCACTTACTTAGCAGAAACGCCGCTGCTTCAAGCGAACTATCTCCAGCAGCAAGCTATACCTTACAGTTGGGGGCACCCGTTCAGGATCGTGTTCAAACTAAACAACAAACTTTACCAACTCCGTTCTCTAAAAGAAGCTTGCCAGGTGCTGGGCATAGACCTGCCGAAAGAGGAGGATGAGCAGCCGCCACGCCAGGGAGGAGCGGGAGAATCCTAGTCTCAATGGCGCCAACAACGGAGTCGGCGCCGAGTCAAGAAACCCCCGAAGACTGAGATCGAAAATAGCCGAAGGGCGGCAGTGGAAGCAGTAGCTACAGACTTGAATTTGCAGCAGCCGGGCTGACTTTTCGTCTAGGACTTGCATCGTTTGAGGTCTACTGTGTTCTTTTGGAGGTCGACGGAGGGGGGGACGGGAGAAGGATTTGACTTCATATTCCCCGCAATACCTTGTCACCAGTCATCTGTGAGAGATGAGGGACAATTGTCTAGTTCTCTATTTTTTTGTTTTCAAGTTGGTGTTTCAGTGGGATTGGGGTGGGGTAGGGTGGAGGGAGGGGTGTTGGGGAAAGGGGGGGGGGGTAGAGACAGGTATGCACGACTTTGCAAGGAGGGAAGGGAGGGCTTCCAGGTACTAGGGGGTCCACTGAGGAAGGACAACGAGAGTTTCCAGAGTATTGGGGCAGGCCGCACCAGGTTGCGACTCGGGCCGATAGATGAGCCATCCATGAGAGGCCGTGCCGTTTCAGTGGTTGGTCTCGGGGGTGTGGAGCAGTCAAGGGTGGGAATGGATCATGGCCCCTACTGAATTACGCATCCTCTCCCTAAATGTGAGAGGGCTCAACCACCCGATCAAACGGAGGGCTGTCCTCTCATGCCTCGAGCATGCGAAGGCCGATATTTGTCTCCTAAAGGAGACGCATCTACTACATAAGGACTGCTCTAGGATGAGGGCGCGTAGTTTCCCACAGCAATTATTCTCGTCCACTTCAAGTAAAACAGCTGGGGTCGCGATCTTAAATACTTGGCGATTTAGAGGACGAGTGATCCGGAAGGTAGCGGAGATAAAAGGGAGGTTGCTATCCTATCACTTCTCTTTGGGAGGGTCCGACTTCACGATCTGCTCCGTGTACGCCCCCAATGAGGGTCGGGAAAAGTTCTTTCACGAGGCGCTCAGCGAAGTTGCGGCATCCACGGATAGACATATCCTCATTGGTAGGGACCTCAACCTGGTACTAGATAACACTTTGGATAGATCAGCGCAGTGCACCACACAGGCAGGGTCCCTCTCCGAGGGGGGGCTGACGAGACTGGGGTAACTGGGTATGGTAGACCTCTGGCGCAGCTTCCACCCAGGTACCAGAGCATACTCCTACTTCTCGAGCGCACACCGCACATACGCAAGATCGGATTACTTTTTAGCTTCTACCTTTCTTCAGGCTTTGACATCTACCGTTGACATGCGGGTTGCGTCCCTCTCTGATCATGCCCCTATTTCCGCGACGTTCCTTTTTCCCCCGGTGCTGCGACCTTCTCGCTGCTGGCATCTCCGCGACCCGCTGTTACACCGCAAAGACATAATCGAGAAAATAATAGGCACGATAAAAGACTACTTGCTCCATAATACCACCTCCGATACTTCCCCGGCGACACACTGGGCGGCTCTGCAGGCAGTACTTAGGAGAGTTTATAGCATTATCGGCCGCCGAGAACAGACCGAGGGCAGAGAAAAGGGACGAGCTTACGCAAAAGGTTCAGGAGCTAGAACGCATGCACCAAAGGACATGTGCCCCAGGATCTGGAGGCAACTGAAAGTGGTTAGGAAGCAGCTGAGTGCGCTGGACCAGGATAGGGCGGAATTCGCAGCTTTGAGAGTGCGTCAAATGTACTACACTGGGGGGGATAGATGCGGACGCTTACTGGGACGAGCACTTAATTAATCAATTAATTAGGGAGACGCGGCAGCGTCACACGGTGAAGGAAATCAGGAAATCGGACGGAAGTTTGGCGACAGGGGATGTGGAGATTGCAGCCGCATTCAGTGACTTCTATACTTCCCTGTATGCGGGGTCCACACTAGACCTGGCAGCGGGCGAGGCTTTCCTGGACTCTTCCCAACTCCCGGTGCTCACACCGGATCAAGCCGCGGCCCTGGACCGCAACATCAGACCCGAGGAAGTCATCTCTGCCATCTCCAAGCTCAAACTTGGAAAGGCCCCGGGGCCCGACGGCTTCACAGCCATCTTTTATAAGACATTTTGCGCACAGGTGGCGCCGTTGCTTACTACTCTCTTTAACTCCCTTTCGGAGCCGGGCGCAATCTCAGGGGATCTATTAGATGCCACCATTTCTGTGATCCCCAAACCTGGGAAGGACCACTCAACATGTGCAGCATATCGACCCATTTCCCTGCTTAACATTGATTTGAAATTATATACGGGCATCCTCGCGGCGAGACTTGCCCCGCCTATGCAGAGACTGATTGTTCCGGACCAAGCCGGATTCATCTCGGAGCAGCAAACCGTAGACAACACCAAAAGGTCACTACACTTAATTGAGAATGCCACACGTACAAAAGGGGAATACATGATGCTCGCGATTGATGCGGGTTCAAGTTCAAGAATTTATATAGCGCACTACTCACCCAGAGGTTCTCAAGGCGCTTGGGGCGGGGGTACAAGGCGTGCGATAGAGTCCACTGGCCGTATTTGGAGCAGGTCATGGTCAGGGCCGGATTGGGAGACAGAATCCGTACCTGGATCTTGAATTGCTACTTGAGGCCCTCGGCGACAGTCCGTGTAAACGGCTGCTCCTCACCCCGCTTTCCCATCGAGTGGGGCACGAGACAGGGATGCCCGTTGTCGCCCCTGCTCTATGCCCTTTATATGGAGCCGCTGGCGCAGGCCATGAGACTCGCCCCCGCGGTCCACGAGATTAAAATGGGGGCATTCGAGCATACCATAAGTTTATATGCTGACGATGTTCTGCTGTCGCTATCCTCCCCCAAAGAGTCGTTACCGGCTTGTGTGGACATCCTCGACGCTTTCGCTAGGGTGGCAGGCTTTAAGGTCAATCTGAGCAAATCAGTGGCACTTGATCTCTCCCTGGAGGCACCCACACGTGCCTACCTGCAGGGGCTCTTTTCCTTTCCGTGGGCCTCGGAGGCTGTCCCCTATTTAGGTATTCAGCTGGCGGCCACCATACAGGGCACGGTTCGCCTCAACTATGCCCGGCTCCGGCAGTCGATCCTGTCCGAACTGGGAAGATGGAGACACCTTCCGCTATCCTGGTTGGGCAAGGTGGCGGCTATTAAAATGACGGTCCTGCCACAGGTTCTCTACTTGTTCCGAGCCATCCCTATGAGGCCCCCGAAGGGCTGGATCCGCCAGACCCAATCCGAATTAGCACAATTTATCTGGAACGGACGCCGGCCGCGGATGAAGCTTCGCTTAGCGATGCAGCCTCCTGAGAGTGGGGGACTGGGCCTGCCAGATTTGCTGTTATGCTATCGAGCAACGCAACTGCGAACATTGTTGGAATGGAGCAAGTGAGAGTCTGAGAAGCACTGGCTGTTTCAAGACCAGCGGTGGTGGGCCGCACACTACAGGAGGTTCCTTTCCTGCGACGGCAACATCGGCCCCCTAATCTCTATGCCTCGTATTTCACGAGGACACCACTGGAGGTGTGGGATCTTGTGAGTGTCGCGCACGAGCTGACATCCTTCCCATCTCCGCTAACACCCCTACTGAACAATCCAGACTTCGGTACTGGTCAGGATACAACGGCCTTCGCACGGTGGGGCCCGGCGGGATGCAGGGTGCTCTCACACATGTACGCAGAGGAGGGGGTTATCCCCTTAGATGCCTTCCGGCGAGAATATGATATGCCCGAGGAGGAGCGCCTCCGCTATCTCCAGGTGCGACACTGGGCACTCCACACAGATCCGGAGCGGGGCGGACCGCAGACTCAGTGAGTAAGAGTACTGGCTGATCACGAGGAAGTCTGATCGAAAGCTCCTATCAGATCTCTACCGCATGTTGTTAGGCAGAGACACACACGTCCATAATTCGGGGAGGGCGAGGTGGGAAAGGGACCTGGGACGCACACTCAGCAAGAAGGAATGGGGAGGCATCTGTTATCGGGCCCGACACTCCGCCTATCACATGGGCTTGACTGACACCCTCACTAAAATCACTACATATTGGTACTATACCCCAGAGAAGCTCAATGAGATGGATTGTACGCGTGATGTGTCCTGCTGGCGTGGTTGTGGCGAGAGAGGTACGCTGGTGCACCTATTGTGGGACTGTACGCACCTACAGGGATATTGGAAACCAGTATTAGATGAGGTGGACTCACACTTTGACACGACAATACTGAGATTCCCTGCTTATGTGCTGCTGGGCTTACCTAATCTCATTACCTATCCGCTGCGCGCCCGTCGGGGTAGACTAATGGCCATAGCCCTGGGCTCCGCGCTGCAGAATGTTCTCGCTTACTGGCGTACCGCACACATTCCCACCTTTCAGGGCTGGTTGCACCGTCTTTGGAATGTCCTGGGAATGGAGAAGCTGTCCCTGATTGCGAAGAGGGAGGGGGACAAGTACCCAGATTTGTGGCAACCCTTCCTGACTCTTTTAGCCACGGAATTCAGGGAAGTGACCTGTCCCAGATATCTACGCCTTCTGAGTCTATCGCAAGGAGAAGTCTCGGAGACATCCAATTAGACGATAGGGACCGAGTGGATGGAATCTGGACCTGAAACAAGGGTGGTGGGGGGTGGCTCAGGGGGTGGGGGGTTCAGGGTAAGGGGTTTTGTTGTTGTTCTCACTGATAGACACTGCTATGATGCTTTAAATGGACCCTGCAAGCACAACAGTTGGCTCGCAGTGATTTTGTGTCCTTTCCGCACTACTGTCAGCCGCTTTCTTGAGTTTTTTTCATATGGTATTACTGTCATCGTCCTGTACTGTACGAATAATTGCTTGTGTCTGTCCTTTATTGTCAATAAACAGATTTAATACTAAACAGAACGGTCCACTTCATGACCAACTGTCCGACATTTTATTGTTTGTGTTGTCCGTAGCCCAGCAAAGCCTTACTTTGGGCACCATTAACTGATTTGGTTGTCTCTTTCAGCCATTTAAAAATTCCGGACCATCCCTCGCTATTCCAATCTCCAGTTGTGATGAGTTTCCTCAAGGGCTAACAATATATGTTTCCCCCTTTGTTTGTTATGCACCAATGTGATTTAAATGTGGTTCTCACATTCCTCATGTATGTCCTCTCAGCATCTTCATAGCTGTTCTCTCTGGCTCTTTACCCTCAAGACATTCTTTCTTGTCACCATAACATTGGTGCGTCTGGTGAGCGAGTCACAGGCCCGGTCTGTCCACCCACCCTACACCCCTTTCGACCCAGAAAGTCTGGTTCTGTGGACTCATGCCATCTTCCTCCCAAAGGTCAGTCAGAGCATCACTCTTCTGGTGTCCTCCAATACTGTATCTTTTATAGATTCACATGCTTGAAACTTCCCCGTCGTCATGGTGGGAGTCCCACAGTAACAGTAAAATAGCAGTATAACAGCTTAAAGGATAATCTCCCTTGAGAATCAATAGCATTTAGTAACCAGTTAACCTCATTAAAGAACTTCCGAACTCCAGCAACCACATCACAGGCCCAGAGTATCTATCCCTTGCAGGGCAACCAAACCTCCAATATCTTACCGCACATCGTGTGTTTAAAAAAATATATATACATAGATATATTTTTTGTAATACAGAACAAAAAATAAAACGAAATCAGACACTGCTTTGATAAGTCCTTAAGCATTACAATCATTATGACAGTCCATGAAACATTCTTGTCACTGCTTTGTGTTACAATATATGGTTACATTGAACATCACAAGGCCAAGGCCCCTATGTAACATAACAGAGACTTGTAATACAGAAAGGCATCCCCGATTACATACAGTATTTCACCACAGTGAGTCAGGGGATTGTATAGACATAAATCCCTGTAGCACTCGCCGCGCCTGGCGCACCTATCTCAGCAGTCTGACAACCCCACCGCAACCTGCTCTTGAGCAGGGGCGTCCTCACACCCAACAACAACTTCCTTGGCAGCCAAGTAAATTCTCTATAAGTCCCAAAAGTTCTTAGGGCGATTACGTGGGGGAAGGAGTTCAATATAGTTTTCTGTCTGCGTGCTGCTGTATACCATGTCTCTCAACCAGCAGGTCATAGTGGGGGTCGGGCCATAGGACCAACAGATTGCCACCGTACGTCTAGCTATAAGCAGCCCCATATCGACCAGCGTTCTGATAGGTGTAGGCAAGTGTAGGGACATCCCAGTAAAGCCAGCATAGAGTCCGGAGTTGGTGTTATAGCAGTGATATCTCCTATGGCTTTAAAAATCTGAACCCAGAAGCTGGCAATCCCCGGACACAACTATGCTAGGTGAAAAAACTCAGCCTAGTTGGTACAACAGCGCTCGCAATTAGCAGAATCCCTCTACCCGTATCTATGCAATCTTTCAGGGGTGTAATACACTCTGTTAAGAAATTTGAAATGGATAAGCCTGTGGCGGCCATTTAGGAACATTCGTTTCGTGCTCTCGCAGCAGTACTTCTACATTCTATCATCTATGTCTTTACCTGTGTCGGCCTGCCAGGCCAATCTAGCTTTAGTGTAATGGTTAGCCCGATAAACCTGAACTATTTTATACATCTTACATACAATCTGTGCGGACGATTTTGTTTTTATCATTAATGTAAGTGCGGGATACATCAGGCGGCTCAGCTAGGTACCTGCCCAAAATCTTCTTCAGCGATTGCTGCATTCTATGAAATTGAAATCTATTAAGCAGTGTATCCACTTCGTCCCACATTTTGGCAACGCCCTCTACTAACATATCCCCTATCCTATGTTTATGGCTTTCAGTGCCCGAGTTACCCCCGGTCTGTACATGCAGGTAGCCAGCGACACCACTCCAGAGGAGCCAGCGGAGAGTACAAAATGACCCTGGCTTGCAGCTTTAGAATATGGTGCCATGCGTCTAAGGTCAAATTGACCGAATCCAGAATTCCAGTTCTGCAATTCGGTGTATTGAATAAGATCGCTGGCAGAGGAAGCGGTGTTGCAACTACTTTCTCGATCTAGATGTGCGGTGTGTCAGCAGGGCCCTGTAGCCAATAATGAGTGTGCACGCTTTGTGCAACCCTATAGTATAGGTGAAGGACCGGAGCGCCTAGTCCCCCCATAGGATATGGCAGCGTAAGTGTATCCTATCGGCCCTGAGCATGTTTCTCCGCCCAAGCTTGCCTGAGTATTAGGGATGTGAGCGTTCGAAAGAAAGATCTAGGGAGCACCATCTGGATATTATCAAACAAAAACAAGAACCGGGGTAGTAAGACCATCTTCATGATGGATACCCTGCCCATTAATGATAGTGGCAATCTAATCCAACGCTCAACGTCATCTATTAGTTTGCTAACTGCGAACCCATAGTTTTCCGTGAATACTACCTCTGATTCCTTGTGGACCCTGATTCCCAGATATTGCACCAGTTCTGTTGTCCATTGAAAGGGGAAGTCGGGGCAAATTGAGTAGTATTGGGGCTGAGTGGGAATATAATTGATTTGGTCCAGTTGACCTTCAGGCCAGACATTGTACCGAACTTGACAACTTCGCGGAGTACGGGGAAAAGGTTACGTAGAGGGTCCCTAAGGTAAAGCAGTGTCATCAGCGTATATGGATATGACCAGCTCATACCCCGGAAAGCGAATACCCCTGTGTCTGTGGTACTCACGCAGCGCGAAGGCAAGTGGCTCCGCTGCCAGTGCATAGAGTATCGGGGAGAGCGGGCATCCCTGCCGCGTGCCTCTAGTGATACGTATTGGGTCCGTGAAGATGTCACCAATATTTAATCTGTCAGTTGGGCTATTGTGAAGGACAACTAACATTTGTAGAAAAAACACCCCCAGTCCTCGTCTCGTCAAAACGTGGTTCATAAAAGTCCATTCAATGGAGTCGAAGGCCTTCCCTATGTCAAGAAACACAGCGATTGCGTGCACATCTTGCCTGGTATGTTGAATTGCACCAAATACTGTTCTTAAATTATGTCAAATTTCTACCAGGGACAAATCGAGCCTATTCCGGAGCCACAAGCAACAGAACAAGTGGAGTTAAGCGGTTCGCCAGTATTTTAGCATATAGTTTTGTGTCAACATTCAGCAGCGACAAAGGGCGGTACGACACACACTCTGTTGGCAGTTTATCTGGCTTCAATATGGTAACAATTAGGGCCTCCTTCATAGATGGTGGCACCTGACCGCTTCTGCTAATCTCCTCAAACAGCGTGTTCAAGTGTGGAATAAGTAAGTCTTTAAATTCCTTATAAAAAGGAAACCGTTAGACTGTCAACTCCGGAGGCACTGCCAGCCCTCATTCCCATCAGCGCTGCTGTTATCTTCTCCTCTTCTAGTGGGCGCATGAGGTATTCCCGGTGTGAGTTTGTCAGCCAGGGAAGTCTGATGTGCACCAAATATTCTAAAATCTCTCCATCTAGGCTCTCAGTTCCAGAACCATATAGTTGGTATAGTATTGTCTAAATCTGTCTGCTATTGCTGTTAGTTCCGTGATGGGTTCTCCCTGCTCATCACTGATTACTGCCACCCCCACTTTCTCCCTACATTTTCTTGACAGAGAAGCCAGAACCGAGCTTGGCCGCTCGCCTTCACCACACATGCTGGCCGTTTCATATTTGTTTAAGTGTTTCAGTTCGTTGTCTGATGTTTCATATTACTCTTTAAGCAGCTCGTGGAATTCCTCCTGCGCTGAGTCATCGGCATCAGAAAGGAACCTACCTTCTAGCATCTTTAGTCTACCTTCGAAGTCTGAGAGTCCTTTTCTCATCGCCCAGAGGACGCCAGAGTATTTGGCCATAGCGATCCCCCTAATGTACACTTTAAATGTTTCCCATACTATCGTGAAGGTATCGAAAGACCCTATATTGTGCTCAAAGAAAGTTTCTATCGCTTCTGAGATTTCAGATTTAAAAACGGGGGCCTGTTCCGGGAGAAGACTGTATGTTGCCAGAGGTAGGCCCAAAAAATGGAATAAGATTTGGGGGCCCTGGAATGAGTATAGGGGTGATATCTGCCCCCCGCCGGACACAGCGCCCTTGGAGGAGCGACTGTCCCCCTAGCCCTTGAGTCCAGCTGAATTACTGATACACAATGTCCTGTCTTCCTTCCCCCCCCCCCCCCCCCCCCCCCCCCCTCGAGATCCATGCATGTGACCTGTTCACGTACCCTGTTCCGCATATAGGCCCATCCTGCCCTGAAGTGGGGCGATGCCACATTCACGTTCCTTTGCCTTGCCCTCTTGCACCGTTGTAGGTGCTTTTCCGTTATCACACAGTTTTCTCTCTTTTTATAACTTAAAATAAACCTCATGTGATTTTGTACTGTATTCTGTGTACACCACTCATGCTACGTAACGACTTGCTGCCTAGCGTCCGGGATGTATGGCTAAATAGCTGTGTACTACTGTGTCGTAAATAAAGGTTTTCCAAAAAAAAAACTGGAAAAAAAACGGGGTCTAGTAGGGGGAATCGGCAAGTAACAGGTGGGATACGTTTGCGTGGACTCTCCAAGACCAGCAGCACTGGTGAGTGGTCCGAAAAGGTGCTAGGAAGCACTAGACAATCTCAGACCTGTGCATACAAGCCCCCAGAGGCCAGCCAGTAGTCAATTCTAGTGTGTAGGTTGTGATATGTAGAGCAGTGTGTGTATCCTCCCCTGTCATGAAAGCACGTTCTCCAGACACCTGATAAGTCTAACTGCGTCATCGCCCCCGTGATTACTCACGCAGTTTCTGTCCGGGCCTACCGACCTGTCCAATTGCAGATCTAATACGCAATTAAAATCCCCACCCCACAGTTGTGGGGCAGTCCCATAGTCTCATCTTCTCAATTATCGCTTCATAGTTCTTGGGGTAGTCCTAATGCGGGCCATAAATATTAACTGCAATCAAATCTAGCCCTTTCCCGCAGCATCTCGAGATGACATATCTCCCCTCAAATCAGTTTCAATGGCTCCAGTTGCAGCCCTCTTTTCTGGTTAACCCAGGTGATTATGCCTCACGTCATGAGACGTGAACCCGCCACATTCACATTACCCAGAAGCTCTTACAATTGAGCATTCTACTTTTGAGTGGCAAGTGCGATTCCTGCAATAGCGCAATATCAATATTATGTCTGGTGAGATAGACCAGAACCTCCCTCAACTTTCTATAGTCGTTCAGGCCTCTGACATTCTAGGTCAAGGTATTGATCTTACTATTTTGCGTCTGTGCCATGTAAGGAGGAGAAGTGCCATTTGTCGCGTAGCGCTAGTGTTTGGATGTCTCTCTGTGCTGTTATGCGGAAGAGTGATCTATGCAGGTACTTGATTGTTATCTCTGCGTTGTAGGTAAAATGTATATCATGTCTCTGAGTCTCCCCTCCCACGCCATGCATACCCCAACTCTGCGCTTGCGGTAATCCCCTAACAAACCCTTTGTCTCCACAAAGTATTCATAAAAGACAATACCAAACAACAAACAAAAACTAAAATATTCCAGCTTGTGGTTCACACACGTGGGCAGATGTTGCCTTAGTCCTGTACTTTCCTTCGCTCACCAAGCTGGGCACCTAGTCCATTCGCCATCCGGCGTAGAATGTGCATCATACTAACATTGTAACATCAACATGTTATACCTGTAAGCCCCATTTGCAGGTCGATCTCAGCATAACATGGCGCACTATAATTTATATATAACTAAACTTCCTCCTAGTACCCTTTTAGCTGCCATAAACCTGTTCCCGCCACACTGCGTTTCCGCCAGCTTCTACACTGAGATTGCCCAATTATTACCTTTCCCGCCCCCCACCAGCCAAAATCTTAACTGACAAGGATATTAATTCAGCATTCAGTCTTGGTCATCTGGAACGCTTCCAGTAGCGCACTCGTGGATAGGCGAGGCGTTATGGTGGGTTCTGTCCTTTGCCCATTCCTTCAGAGCTTTCTGAAAGGTTTTAGGGTCTGTGAAAATGCGAGACCGCCCCTGTCTGTTTACTTGTAGTCTCGCCGGATACAGCATTGCCTAGTCCAGATTTTGTTTCCGTAATTGTTTCTTCAGCAGAGCAAATTGTCTAGGCGCCTCCTGCAAACGAACCGTGAAATCCGGATAAAGTGACATAGCGGACCCCTCATATTTCAGTCATTGTTTCTCTTGGGCTGCTTTCAGCGCCGTATCCCTGTCTCTGTAGTTTAACAGTTTGGCTATGATAGGCCTCGGTGCTGCTCCAGGGGGAGTTTTCGGGTCCCAGAGAGCGATGTGCGCGCTCTACTACAAAAATCGGGGAGAATGTATCTCCACCCAGTCGACACCGCTGACGCAGTCTCCAACAACGATCCATCGTCGATACCTACGACGAGGAAAATGGACATGCCAGTATCTAAAACAATTCCTTCATTTTTGCAGCATTTCTCCTCTGCCTCCATTTCGCCTCCTGGATTTCCAGGAATCGGAGGATAAAGGTCCTTTTTGGTTCTGCTTATAGCCTCTCCCAACTTAGAGTAAAGTGGCAGGAATCTGAGGAAGAAGACCAACCAGATGACCATGCGTACTTGGAAGGTGAATATTCCTTCTCAGACAGACGCTCAGGCATGCAGTGCATGGACACTTTTTAAGATCATTACCCCTATTATGAGCAGGAAGAGGAGGACCGTCAACCAGAACCCTCCATTAACTTTCCGATGTCACTGGTCATGGGCTTGCGTATGATCCTCAGTGACTTCTATAAACATTTCCCTGATGCTAATGTAGCTCAAAAGCCAGTTCCTCGACAGGCGAATCCTGTCTTTATACAGATCAGGAAATCCACCTGCTCCACGAAAACAGAAGTCCTTACACCCCCTGCATATTCCTGCCTGAGCATCAGACAGTGGTGACTAACAATTAGAAGCTGGGGAGCTACAAGTAGATTCTGATGTCCATAATGAATAGATGGACTAGGTGGCACACACACACAGCCTTCTCCCACACTGCCAGTGGCTGATTCTCCTCCAGGAGATATCGGCAGCTTCCATGACATTCTCGAAAGAGCGTCAAAATGCTTTGACCTCCTCAAGTCGGTCAAGCAATTTGAATACTTTTGATATGATTTCAAGTTTGCACGCAGCATTTTATTTGGGTAATCAGAATTGTTGACTTCTTGTGGCAAGAAAGCATTAAGTTGATGAAAAATCCAGCTTCTGTGCCGGCAGTTATTTAAAAACTAGACAAGAAGTACAAGGCGCCTGAGGACTCTCCTGCATGTCTCATTGCCCCTCCAAAGCCTGAATCTGTAATAATGCAGGTTGCTCAAAGGGGATCTAAGAGCCCTGCTTCACCATGTACCGCTCCACCAGACAAGGAAGGGCGCTGCCAATAGCTATAGACCAATTTCCCGTCTCCCTTTACCTGCTTAAATTATGGAGAAGGCCATGAACATGCAATTAAGTTTGTTCTTGGAGAAAAACAACATACTGGACCCTTCTCAATATGGATTCCGTGCGGGACATAGTACGGAGTCAGCACTGATCAAAGCCATGTAAGAGGTATGTGAGCCGGTGGACCAGGGAGGCTCAGCCATTCTGATCATGCTGGATCTGTTGTCGGCCTTCGATACGGTCCATCACGATGTGTTGATGGGTCATCTATCGAAGGCTGGGGTCCCGGGTGTGGCCTGGAAAATATTGAAATCCTTTCTGGCCGACAGAGTACAAACAGTTGATCTAGGAGGGGACAGATCAAAACCATTCTCCATCCTCTGTGGCGTTCCACAGGGATCCTCCCTTAGCCAGACGCTTTTCAATATATATGTGAAACCGCTGGCTGCCCTTATAAGATCTTTTGGGCTATTTTTAACCTCCTATGCAGATGACACGCAAATCGTGCTATCTCTGCAGAGAGGCAAAGAAGTGGAAAAAGCATGTCAGCAATAACCGGCTGGATGTCTGATTGCCTGAAGTTGAATGCAGGCAAAATCGCAGTGATTATTTTAGGGAACAACCCCAACCTCTGGTCTCCAGCATTTAGCCCAGGGTGATCCACCTCCCCCCCCACCACCTGCACGTAAGGTTAAAAATTTGGGAGTGATTGTGGATAATACTCTCACATTTGGGAACCAGGTCAGCGAAGTGGTGTCTACTTGCTTTTTTCTCCTGAGAAGAAAATAAAACTCCTCCTCACGGAAGAAAGCTTCAGAACAGTTGTCTCAACTCTGTCTGTCCCGTCTTGATTATTGTAACAATCTGTATCTGACTATTACTGATAAACATCTGAACAGACTACAGATGGTACAGAACGCCGCAGCCAGGCTGCTTACGGGCACTCCGAGGTTTGTGCCGATCAGAAATGGACTACGTCACTCTCACTGTCTCCCAAAGGGGTATGATCTCAACTGCCAGACTCGTTACAAGGAAAAGCTCGCCTTGTATAAACAAGCCATCAGAACCAGAAAAAGTGAGTTCTACGAGAACAGAATTGCCACAGCTTCTAACCCCCAGAAGGAAGTTTTCCAAGTACTCACTGAACTGAGGAAAAAGAAGGACCAACCGCCTTCTTTTACGCAAGAGGACTGTCATAAATTCCAATCCTTCTTTACCTCTAAGATATCCGACCTTTTGACAGAAATCAAAAGCACCCCTAGTCTCGACTGCCCGACTACTCCGCTAACTCCACCTCCCACAATCACTGAGCCTTTAACCTCCCTACCCCTACTTACCAAGGATTCCCTGACAAAAGTGATGAACCAAGTTAAATCAGGTTCTCCAGCGGACCCGTGCCCCCCGCAGATATTCAAACAAGCTTGGCCAGTTCTGGAGGAGGATATTTTATCGCTCCTAAATAGCTCCCTAACCTCGGGACTAGTCCCATCTATTCTGAAAGAGGCGAGACTGATCCCCCTGCTAAAAAAGGCCGGGCCGACACCAAGATTCTAAAGAACTACAGGCCCATATCTCAATTGCCTTTTTTAGCAAAAATACTGGAACATCATGTGCTGTTCGCCCTCTCGCACCACCTCGAGAGCAACGCACTACTAGAACCCAACCAAGCTGGGTTTAGAGCTCACAATAGCACGGAACTAGTCATGTTATCAGTGCTAGATGACCTACGTCTTAAAACAGATAAGATCCCTGTGCCCTGGTGCTTCTCGACCTCTCCGCGGCATTTGATACGGTCAATCATGACCACCTTCTGTCGCGGTTGGGGGAGTTTGGCATCAAGGGCACGGCCCACGCCTGGCTGACCTCGTTCCTAGGTGGACGGGTCCAGAGAGTACAACTGGATGACATGGTGTCAGAGGCTGCTAAAATCACATGCGGTGTCCCGCAGGGCTCCGCATTGTCCCCCTTGATGTTTAATGCCTATCTGCAGCCCCTCATTGCATCTCTGAATCAGATGGACTGTAATATATATAATTATGCTGACGACACCCAGATCATCATCCAGATAGGCGATTCCCCGGTAGCTGATAAAAAATTGAAGAATATTTTAAAATTTACCGTCAACTGGATGACGGCAAACTTTTTAAAGATCAACCCGGATAAGACGGAGGTCCTTCCTATCACCACTTCATCCAGCCCCTGGTGCGACCTCCTTTGGCCTTCGGAGTTGGGTACCCCCCCAATACCGGCAACAGCAGTGAAAAGCCTGGGTATAATCATAGACACAAATCTTACGATGTCAGCCCAGGTCTCGACGGTGGTGGGCACCTGTGTAGGCCTCCTGAGACAACTGCGCAAGCTAGCTCCTATTCTAAAGGCAGAGACTCTCAGAAGAGCAGTGTCAGCCTTAATTCTAGCCCGACTGGATTATGGTAATGCCATGTACTTCGGCATCACGAAAAAACTTTCCAGGAGGCTGCAGATCGTCATGAATGACGCGGCCAGACTTATCTACAATAAACCGAGAAGGACACCGGCCACCCCCCTCCTCCGGGAGCTACACTGGTGGCCAGTGAATCAACAAGCTAAGTTCAAGGGCCTTTGCATCACGCAGAAAGCCTTATATGGGCAAGCCCCGAAATACATTAAAAAAAGACTTGTCCCATATGCCCCTAACAGGAACCTACGCTCAGCTAACGCCGCCCTATTGATCTGCCCTAGGATCAAACGATCCACTATTGGTGGTCGGACATTCTCCCACACAATGCCCAAAGCTTGGAACGAACTGCCTGAAAATCTGCGCAAGGAAACCAGACTCATGCCTTTCAGGAAAAAGCTAAAAACCGTGCTCTTTCAAGAGGCATGGGGTAACATCTAGTCTGCTTCCCTCTGCCAGTACTCACTCGCCTGTCAAGCGCTTAGAGACCCCGGGGTGATAAGGCGCTCTACAAGTCGAAAATACAATACAATACAATGAAACAACAAGCCCAATTCAAGGCTCTCTGCACAGTCTCCAAGTCCTTAAGAGGGACCGGACCGGAATACCTAAAAGAGCGCATTCAATGGTATGTCCCCGGGAGAACATTGTGCTCAATGGAAGCAAAACAGGCAGCCGTTCCGAGGGCGAAAAAAGCCAATTGGGGCGGAAAGAGCTTTGTTCTGCGAGCCACCAACGCCTGGAATGGACTTCCGTTATATCGAAGATCTGCTACGGAACTCCTTTCATTTAGGAAAGGTCTGAAGACATTGTTGTTTTCAGCTTAGTCTCAGGCAGGGCTCAAGGGATGGAGGGTTCCAGGTATACAGTGCTCAGTGCAAGGACACCCTAGGGTAACAGTGCTCTTTATAAACCCATATAACATAACACAACAATATCGGGAAGAGATTTTCCACACTCGCGACAACTGCCATCCGAGCCTCCAATGCCTTGGACATCTTTGGGAGGTACTAAAGGCAGATGTGTTCAGACATTGCTCCTTTTCTGGAATTTCTGCCTGAGGACAAGAGAAAGGAGGCGAATGAAATAGCCTCGGAGGGAGAGAGAGCCTCATCAGAAGTCATTGATGTTGGCACTGGACATCTCTTCTACCGCCTTTAGACAGTTGGCAGGTGCTGCCGTGTTGCGCAGACAGGGCTAGCTGAAGGTGACAACATTTCGCCCAGAAGTCCAAGCTAAGGTACGTGAAATGCCATTTGAAGGGAAGTATTTTCAATAAAAATGTAGATGAGGAGCTTCAATGTATCAAATCTGACACGGATACGGCAAAATCTTTAGCCAATCTGCAACAGAAGAACTTCTCTTCTTTTTGAGGGATCGGAAGGGGACAATTTACATCTGTGCCCCAGCAGCATTTTCAGTCCTACTACCAACAGGGTTTTTGGCCTCAATATTCTGCACAGTCCTTTCGTCAGACGCCCACACCAGCTTACACGAGGGCTCATGAAGGCGCCCCGCATCTGGAGCAAAATCCCATGATGCAGGCAAAAGGCAATGAGAATTTTCAGGGCACCCGTCACCCCAGTCCCACTTCAATTGGCTCGAAACGACCCCAAATTTATTTGTTCAATGGAACTCCATTTCGTCCGACAGATGGGTGTTAGACGGCTTCATCCATGGTCACACCCTGGATTTTATTCAGCATCCTCTGAATTTCCCTCCAGGAAAGATTGCTCACCGTCATCGGGCACTTCTCAAAAGGGAGATAAAGCTCCTTCTCGACAAATAGGCAATCAAAGTAGTGTCACGCAGTCAGCGCAACCAAGGCTTCTGCTCTCACTTTTTCTGACAGACAAAAACACTGGAAAATGGAGCAGGTTATGGACTTAAGTTGTTGAACAAGTTCATCAAATGCCAGTCATTCAGGATGTTGTCGCTCCAGGAGATTCTCCTTCTCTTGGATACAGGAGATTATATGACCTCCCTGGATCTTCTGGACACGTACTTCCATATTCTGATTCATCCAAAGCACCGTTGTTTCCTCAGGTTCCAGGTGGCAGGGTGCCACTACCAATTCAAGGTGCTACCTTTCGGGCTAAAGTCGGCGCCTAGGGTTTTCACCAAGGGTTTGGTGCCAGTGGCGGTCTGTCTCCGGCGTTCTGGCCACCAGGTTTTTCCCCACCCAGACGACTGGTTGGTCAAGGCCCCAACTTTTCAGGGTTCAAGGGAGTCCACGAGCGCCTGTCTTTGCCTTTTTCACTCTCTGGTCACTAATCTCAACAAGGCAAATTCTTCGCTCCTCCCCTCCAAGTCTCTGGTGTTTCTGGGAGCAATGTTGGATACCAGCCCCTCAATGGCTTTTCCAACAGAGGAAGAATTTGTCGTCTTCAAAGGATGGATCAGTCCCTTTCCTCAAAGTGCGTTTCTGTGAGGATTTACAAATCAGTGATGGGGATGATATCCTCTTGCATCCCGTTGAATCCTCACTGTCGATTGAGGTTGAGACCTTTTATAGGAGCAGCTCGACTCCCAATGGATCCAAGTTCGAGGCTCCTTAGACGACACTGTGTTAATTTCGCCAGACATGATCAGGGCGATGTCCTGGTGGACATTAAGAAGCAATCTCTCACAAGGCCTATCCTTCCTCCCAGCAAAACATTTGATGATAATAACAACGATTGCTTCCATGGAAGGATGGGGAGCTCACCTCCAGGAACTTCAGGTCCAAGGGATGTGGTCGGACCTGGAGTCTCTATGCCACATAAACCTGTTGGAGCTGAAAACTGTCTTCCTCGGGCTTGGTTCATTCCTACCAAGGATAAAGGGTTCATCAATTCTCATCCGCAAGAACAACACAACCACCATGTTCTATCTGCAGAGCCAAGGGGGGGACGAGATCTACGGCTCTCTCCAGTCTGGCGCGGCAAATTTGGAATCGGCTGATTCACCACAATATTCGTTACAAGTCCAGCACGTTCCAGAGGTGTTAAAATAATGGCCCGATGCGCTCCGCAGGCACCAAGCAGTGTTATGAATGGGAGATGGATGTCTTTCAGCTGGGAAAAATATTTCAGTGTTGGGCATTTCCAACCCTGGATCTGGTTGCTACATCACTCAAAAAAAATGCAAATTCCGCGCCAGCAGATTTACTCAGCCAGGTTCTCTGGGGAATGCCTTCTACTTTTCCTTGGAAGGGGCACTTGCTTACACGTTTCATCTGTTTCCACTAATTCCAAAACTTCTACAAAAGATGAAACGGTAGCCTTACCACATCATTCGCATTGCTGTGGCGTGGGCTAAGCAATTCTGGTTCACAGTGCTGTTTCGCCTATCAGAGGCTTCTCCAATACGTATTCATCCTTCGCAACGCCTGCTTTCCATGGACCAATTCCAAGTGGTTCATCCACAGATTCACTCTCTTCACTTGTCGGCCTTGCTCCTCACCACGCAGAGTTTGGTGTCTTAGCTGTCTCTGAGGAGTGTTGTTCCATACTTAACAAGGCCTGTGCACACTCCACTGTCAAGCGTTACTCGGCCAAATGGAAAATATTGTGCTCCTGGTATGCAAAACACTCTTGGCATCCACGGTCTTCTCCTCCGGAGGACGTTTGCCATATCTCTTATCTCTGGCCAAGGTTGGCCTGTTCCACTCTTTGATTAAAGTTCATTTGGCTGCTATTTCGAGGTATAGGAGACGTTCAAATCAGTTGTCCCTGTGGCCCTGCAGTCTAGTGAAAGAATTTATGAAAGGTCTTTTTAGAGCCAATCCGCCAGTTCGACCTCCTCCAGTGCTCTGGCAATTGAGAATTGTTTTGTCTCATTTCATGAAATCACCCTTTGAACCAATTCACAAGTGTGATTTGAAATACCTCTCTTGGAAAGTGGCTTTTCTCTTAGCCATCATGTCTTCTAAACGTATTAGCGAAATGCAGGCTTTTACAGCAACGGAGCCTTAGCTACAATTTCAGCAATACACAGTGGTGCTACACACTAGTCCTTTGTTCATCCCTGGGGTCCCCACCTGAATGAACCTGTAGTCCTGCCTTCATTTTTTCCTGCTCCGTCTATACCGGCGGAGAGAGCTCTCCGTTCTTTGGACATCAAACGATGCTTGAAGTTTTACCTTCAAAGGACAAGACCATTTCATAATTCTACCCAACTCCTCATCGCCTTCTCTGCCCCTTGGAAGGATCAGGCTTTGACTAGAGCTTATATTGCACGTTAGGTTTCTTCTGCAATAGTGTACTGTCATGAAAGAGCGAACACCTGCTAACATCTAAAGTAACTGCCTATTCCACTAGGATGATGGCAACGTCCTCGGCCCTGTTTACGGCAGTGTTTGATTATTTTCAATGAAAAGGGACAATTGACAGTTATGTCGATTTTTTTTTTCTGGTTAGCACCATCTAATGATAGACCCATACTGCTGGTGACCTGGACCAGAAGATAATCAAGTAGGAAACTTACAGGAGGGCGGTAAAACACAGCAGGGACCCAGGGCACTCAGCCCTACACCTGACATGACACTTAGTCTGAAGTTACATACACGATCACTTATCAGTTACACTGATCTCTGATCTAGGATATTCGTGTAAATCACGGATGAATGAAAGCGGCTGCTCCTTAAACACAGAAAAACGCTTTCAGTGTAGTAACGTATTCCATACCCCATTGCACAACACCACCTTCAATGTAATAGCACTAATATGCATATTCAATAAAGTTGGAATAATTTGAATACTACAAGGTCCAGCATGCACCAGGCATTATCTGTGCTTGTTAGGGTATAAATACAGAAACTGAAAAGGGACAATTGACCAACACTGCCGTGAACAGGAACTACGATTCGAAACGCGTAGGAGCTTTTGTCACGTTTGGAATAAATAACTGCTTATAACCAAGAAGTGTGCCGCAACTTTATTTTTGTATGGAATAAACCTGAGACACTGCCCTGGTCTCAACGAAGGCACCCACTGGATTGCGCTCCCGCTGCGACAGGACAAGTTGTTTCATTATATTTTATATATATATATATATATATATATATATATATATATATATATATATATATATATATATATATATATATATATATATATATATATTCCTTCAATAAAGAAGCGAACACCGACACAGGTTAGGTCAACGATTCTGTCTCGGTTTATTTAGTATATGCTGTTACACGTTTCGGCACTATATATATATATATATATATATTATTTATATATATATATATTATTTATATATGATGCAGAGGTTATATTATTTCTTTGCGATTCTGGTTATCATACTATGGTCGCATGGTGGGACGGTTCACCTGATTTTCCCACCTCCTTTATCAATTATGTACTGCTTACTAGTCTGATTCAGCATGTGAATCTATAAAAGATATAATACTGGAGAAAAAACAAGATACTTACCTGTACACTGTGGTTCTCCAGTATTGATATTTTTTATAGATTCACATTCGGCCCTCCGTCCTCCCTTTACATGTGCCCCTTCAATACCTCTATTATTTTACTAACTACACTTGTGCTCGAAATCTGTGGTATGGTTGCCTTGCAGTGGATGGATACTCTGGATCTGTGATGTTAAGTTAAGTAATTTTATTGTCTGGTTAATTAAAACCTGTACAAATCCATAAAAGAAGAGTTATAGCAGCAGGGTTCACAATTTCACCAGATTAAAAATAACATTTTGTAAACTCCCATTCCTTGTATTGGCTTTAATGAAACATATATCAGAAATTATTATTCATTCCTTTGATCAAATAATTTAAGAACATCTCACAAAACATCCATACATTATACTGGCTATTGTCCGTAGTTGTCGTAAGATGTAGTACAATGGTAAAGAGTTACAGCCTTTCAGTGCAAAAACGAGTTTCCAAATAGTTTCTTTGTGAGGATCTGCCCTTAAAAGAGGACTTTTGTTGCAGAGGTAAGGCATACCGGTAAAGGGTGACAGAGTTTCTTCCCTGCTGCTTCCATAAATTGCACAAAGTTGCTTGCTAACTAAACGTCTCTTCCTCCAAGGCATGCTTTCACTGCTTGTCTGCAGGTTCTTATCACCTTACTTACAAAAGAAGGCTTCAATAGCTGACGTCTTTCGACTTCTAGTTCTCTGCAGATGCACAGGAGGACAATACTCTCTCTTTGGCTTCGTCGCATAAACAGGTTGTCAGGCGTGGGAGATGTTTCCAGGGGGGAAGATGCAGCAGGACTAGTAGAATGCCCATTCAAAAGTGGAGGTATTTTTCTTCCTTCCTCCTGTTGAAACCTACCCCTAGGTAAGGCTGCGGAGAGGGCTTAACGTAGCTTTGCACATTAAACCATCCATGTGATCTTTCTGAGTGTTGCCTTGTCTTCTACTAGGGATAGATTTTTCACTGTCTTGTTTACACGTTGTTTGAAGCAGTGATAAGACCACGAGGTCACCCAAAGTTCATCCAAGCCTAAACTCTCTTTTGATGCTGTCAGATAGCTCATAGCTGCACAGTCTCTATTTTGGTGTATTTCGTTCCTTAGATAGAGTAAAGAGATCCTGGTTTGGCATTTTTAATCCGGTACCTGCTCTTGGGGTAAGCTCCTTAGCAAGCTATATCTTGGCGCTGTATGCTGAATTCCAGCCATATTTGGGCTGGCGAGACGTACTTGGGTAAATTGAAGATCTATCTGGCCACTCGTGAAACAGTTCTATCTAATATGGCCGCATCTCTTACCCTCATGCATTTCACTCCCATAAGTGATTGCCGGAATGAGCTTTGCTTGCCAAACTTTTAAAAAAGGAGTAAGGTTTGGGCCAGTGATTTTATTCTTGATGGATCTCATTGCTGCAGCAGTGGAGTTGCCTCTTCTTTTGACAACGTCTTTGTGTATGTTGTAGGACCCCCTGTTGTCCCTTATCACTCCTAGATATTTATATTGTTTGACTACTTCTATTTTTGAGTTAGCCATATGCCAGTGGAATTTGAAAGGTTCCTTTCTTGGGTGAATCCTCATTATCTTACTTGTGTCGTAATTGATGGTCTAACTGTTATTTACCTAATATCTGCTAGTTGTGTCTAATAGGTGTTGAAACAACTATGATGGGTCTTGGCTCTCACTCAGCAAGGCTGAGCCAATACAATAATAGAGCAAAACAACTGCCAATGCTGAGACTGACTAATCAAATATTTGGGGTCATTTCATGAACGAAAACATGAAAATCTGCTTTAAAGATTGCAACTTAGTCCAACGCCCATTATTCAATATTCATTTAATTTTTCAGTTATTTTATCAAAGGACAGCACATTTTAGTTGTGCATTTCAATACATGAAAAGCAAACACATTTGTGCAAAACACTGATGAGGACACACTAAAACAATTTCATCACCATACACTTGGCCAATTCCACATTCATATCACATTCATACAAACATCCATACTAAAAACAAAAAATGAAAAGGGGTCTCTTTGTCACTTCAACATGTATGATTAAACATAAATGGAACATGTGTCACAGATTTAAATTAATCCAGTCTTTTGCAAGGGAACTGTTTCCTTATATCCACAGGTAACTTCTATGAGTTCAGGGACCAAGTTGGTCGACGCGTTTCGAACCCCAGCTGTTTTGTGGGTTCTCCTCAGGACCAATAACTATCTACAAAAAACACAACAAAATAACATGTATTTAGACTAGCTAAACTCCACTTGACCTATGGCCTTAGGTCAACATTTCGACCCCCTAGTAGCTTCCCTACCTTCAGTACTCCAGCTCATGATTATAATCCATGTATGCCAAAATCCATGTTTCACACATAGACAACACTAAAAAAAGGGAGAATGGAAAGTACTCAGGTAACAACATGTGAATAGTGATAAATGACTGCATAAAACTTAACGCTCCATTAAGGTGGCTTACCGTGAAATGCACGGTTGAACGTGTAAAATAAATCCTTCTGTATCTGAGTGGTGGCTTTTCTGTTTAATCCACCGTAAGAACTAGTGTCCTCAAACCCTAGAATGAATAAGATCAATGCCCCGTTTTAATGCCGGCAGTAGAAAATACATCAGCTTCTAATACTAAACTACCGCCGTTGATCACTTACCCCGGGTTGATGGGTTCAATGTTCGCAGTTGGTGGCCAACGTGCTCAGCTTCACTTGCAGGTCTTCATCTAACCTAGTGGAAGCGTAAATCATGCCGTACATTAGTCCAAAGGGAGCCCTTCTAATGGAACAATTACGGTGGTGTAGTCCGACTGTGATCTTACCGGGCGGATGTCGATTCCGTTTACTGAACGATTCAATTCCCGTTTCACAAGCGTCAGGTGTTGAAGGCCTATGGAGGTTCGACTAACCAGCACAAGATCATCTGCGTACAGGAGGTTCGACAGTGACAGCCCTCCTAAGTTTGGTGCATGCGAGTTACACGAGCCAAGTTCAGAGGATAAATCAGACATGAACAAGTTAAGAAGTGTCGGAGCCAGGACGCATACCTGTTTAAGCCCCATGGTTGCTGGAATACTCCGAGACAGGAACTTCTCATCTCCTAGTTTGACTTGAACCCACAAGTTTGTATTAGCTGGTTTCGGAGAACAGGAGGTATTTTTTTGTCTTTAAGCTTGCGCCAGAGTTTGCGCCTGTCAATTTTATCGCACACTAATGAGTAATCAATAAAACACATAAATAGAGGATATTTTGCTGGTTTCACCCGGTCGATCTATAGGGACAGGGCAAGTATGTTTGTTATTGTACCCATGCCCTTGCAGAATCCCGTTTGGTTGCTGGGTACGGTTGCTTTTTCGTCTATCCAGGCAGTGAGATCCAGGAGTAAGCCAGTGTAATATTTTGCCTCTATCAATTGAGGCCACCAGCCTCTATAACTGCTTGCTTAATTTTTATCTCTTTTTTTGTGTATTGGGACTATGATTGACCCCCCCTCCATGAGGATCCTCTTGTGATTTGTGTGAACAAAGGTAGCAAGTTGGAGGCCCAAAATGCCGGATTTTTTTTAATAGGCCTAGTGAGATCCCGTTGGGGCCCGGCACGCCCTCCCTTTTGCCTTTGTCTATCATTTCCAGGATCTGGTGGATTGTAAACACAAAATGTTTGTTTCCTGATGTGACATTTAGGTTAATAGTAGATCCGTCTGAAATGTGATGTATGCTGCGCTCCTGATCGGAGTTGAAATTATGAAATGGGTAAGAGACCCAAGCTTCCTCTGTCAGGTGTGAATTGATTCTTAGAGCATTCGGGTCTTGTACCAGTCTTACCCACAAATTTTCTTCCGAGTCCCTTTTTGCCTCCCAGATTACTTTTTTTTCCTTTCCGCTTTAAGTTGGACTAGGATCTGTGATGTGATTGGCTGGAGTTTAAATGTTCTTTAATGAGGTTAACTCGTTACTAAATGCAAAAGATTTTCAAGGAAGTTTATTCTGTACGCTGTTATACTGCATTTGACTGTTACCGTGGGTCAGCCACCATGACGACTGGGAAGATTCAAGCATGTGAATCTATAAAAGATATCAATACTGGAGAACCACAGTGTACAGATAAGTTACTTATTTTTTCTTTGTTGTGCCTCACCTTTCTAAGGAGAAGAGACTTCACAAACTAGATCTGAAAAGGACTCTCGGCTTTTCCATTGATCGTACCAAAGATCACCGGGTGGACAATCCACTCTTTATCAGATTCTCCGAGCAAAGAAAGGCAAAGCTGTGCAAAAAAAGAACCATCTTGCATTGGATCATACTCTGCATTAAGATCAGCTGCACCCTCACCCAACTGCAGCCCCCTGAAAGTTTGCGGGGTCATCTACAAGAGCCAAGGATGCTACCACTGCTTTGGCATACAGATGCCAATTTTGGGCTTTTGCCAGACTTCTATGTGAACATAACTCTATACATTCAGGAGGCACTGTTATCTAGACAGCCAGGTCTACACTTTCTTCTGTGATCATTGTAAGTCACTCTTGTGTTTGTCCCTGTGTGTGTGGCGTTGTGTGTTTTGTGTTTCGCCCTCCCTATGCTCCGCCCCCTGCGGGGCTACGCGGGGGCTTATTGTGAGCAGACCCGATGATGAAGCATGTCACACACATTTGTGTGTGAGTGAGGGCAGTTTTTTCAATAATTATTATTTTGTCAAAAACTGTCGTTTTTGTTGTGTTTCTCCTTCCCACCCCTCTTTGTGTTTATAGCCAACTGGTTTAAACATCTGTTGGAATCTTCTAGGACTAGCAACAACTGGTTATGGGCCAGTCACAGGGACCACTCCATTCTAGGAGTACAGTTTACCTGTCGTAACCAGCAGTCTTAGAGTCCTCAGTGCACTTTCCTCCTTTAAAATGATCCATCAAAGAAGTGGTCCTAATGCTGGCAAGGAATGATGCTGAACAGGTGCTCTGAGTTTTCCTGGGGTCACCTATGGTAAGCACAAAAGGAACATTAAGCTCCCTGCTTGGTGGGCTAATAAGGACTTCCTTGGGGGTGCCATTTTAATATTTAAAAGGAAGAATTTGACTTGGCAGATGTTTTTTTTAATATTATGTCCATTTATTTATAGTTTTTATTAGGCTCTCTGGGACCAACTGGTATCCTGGCACTGGCCAACCCCGTTACAGGTAAAACATGAAAAAGAAAAGAGCCATCGGATGAGACAACTCACTGTTACCAGGGAAGAGACAGCTCAGTACAATAACTTAGGAAAAAGACAGGTCTTGAGCAGCTTCCTAAAGCTAAACAAGTCATTCATAGCTCTTAGAGAGGAAGCATGTGAATTCCAGAGTTTAGTTGCTCGGACCGTAAACGTGCTGCCAACTTGCCTGCATTTCCTAAACTTGGGCTCACAAAACAAGTTAGCAGATGTAGAAAGCAGGAATATATCTTCTCAGCCTCTTTTGGAAGTGGACAGGGCCTAGCCCATGAAAGACTTCGAAGGCCAGGCAAAGACATTTAAACTGAATTCTTTTTTTAAGTGGCAGCAAGTGTTGCTCCTTTCGAGCTAAAGATGCAGATGCTCTCCGAGTTCTGTTCAAAGCAAGTTTAGCAGCTGCAATATGCACCCTGAACAAGTGGCGCTAGAGATAATAAGCTGCATCCAAAAGAAGAGCATTGCAATAGTTCAGACGGCTAAGAATAAAACTAAGGACGACCAAGGCCCTAGAAAGAGGAAGCAACGGCTGAACCTTCCGAAGTGTTTTCAAAAGGGCAAAGCAAGTTGCAGACGTTTTTATTTACATGGCTTTCCACGCTCAGTTTATCATCAAAGGTAACTCCCAGATTCCGAACTGTATTGACAGGGGCAATAGGCCTCTTGAACGATCCAGGCCAGAAATTGGGAGGTAGAGAGAGACTCCTGGATTGTGCGGGTGGCACAGTAGAGTATCTCTGTTTTATCCCTGTTAAACACCAGTGAACTGAACCTGATCCACTGAATACTATTAATCAAGCAATCCTGAAAAGGAGAGAGTTCCTTTGTGCAGGCTAGAGAAACAATATGCTGAGTATCATCAGCATAATTGATCAGGGTCACTTTATCGAACTTAATGTTGAGTTGCCAGTTTTAAAGCTGCCCGACTAGGCTGCAGTGACAGACCTAGTCACATTTTTGCCTTGTCACTACTGTGATGGCTCTAAGTGCTGCAATCCACTAGTGACATTTAACTTACTAGCTCTGGGTACCTCTGGTATCATATACTAGGGACTTACAGAGAAGTTAAATGAGCCAATCAGGAATTAGCCAATTGTACACATACTTTAGGGGTCAGAGCACATGTGCTGTGGCCTGGACAACCGACCCCATGGCACTACAGAGTCACAAAACCACCAGCAGCATCAGTCTGTAAACTTTGGGGAGGGGCATGGGGGGGATTGATGTGGCGATTATACCAAAAGAGGCCCTTCTTACACTCCTCGGGTGAGAACAAATCAGAAAGCAGCTCCAGTCTGCCAAATTTAGAGCCTGGTCTAAATTGAATATTGATGCATTTAATGCCACGCTCTCCTCTAACCGCCCCGATATCTCCCTTCCTTTGTCTTCCCTCTACCCAGCAGTCTCACATTGGCTATCCTCTTCCGTTGATTGCCATTTACCTCTCCGCATCTAGCATGTCAAAGTTAAGGCGGAGTATGTCTCCAACTCCATTTCTAACGCGTGTAACCGCCCTAAAACACATTTTGCCATGGTAAAAAAGTTAGCTGGCGCTGACGTCTTACCTACCCCTCCTGTTCTTGGGGAAGTTCAGTGTAACGAAATCACAGACTTTTTCATCACCAAAGTGGAAACTATTTAGAAATCTCTTTCAGTCCCTCCCCTTTTATGTGGTGGAGAGTCCGTTGGAACGGACCTTAGTAACGCTCCTACTGGAGTCCTGCTATCTGAGTGGCCTTAGCTGGATCAAAATTCTTTCCTTAGTTGCCTCGAAAGGGTGAAATCTGGCTCCCCCGAGGATCCTATTCCTGTTGCAGTTTTGCGACAGCTTTCTATGGACTCCCTCTTGGTCATTAAAGACTTACTTAATGCCTCGTTGCGCGAGTCATGAGTTCCTGCTGACTGGAAGAGAGCCATGGTGGTTCCCTTGCTAAAAAAAGCAGGGGGCAGACCCCAATATCCACTCAAATTTTTGCCCTATTTCCCTGTTGCCTGTGTTTTCAAAGAGTCTTGAAAAACACGTTAACATCCATTTGACTTCTCAGATTGAGAAGGTGGGATATTTACATCCTTCCCAATCAGGGTTCCGTACGTATTTTTCCACCGAAACTGCCCTTTTAGGGGTAACAGAGGCCTTGGGCTCCGCCTGGATCGGGGAAAAACTGCAGCACTTATCCTATTGGATCTAAGTGCCGCGTTCGACACGGTGTCGCACTCTGTTCTCCTTAAGGCGCTTAGAATCGCGGTAGTGATAGGACCATTATTGAATTGGTTAGCCCGCTTCCTGAACCAGCGCACCTTCCAGGTTTGTTCCCCTAATTGCTCTTCCTCTGTTCGAGCATCTGCGTATGGGGTCCCCCAGGGGTCCACGTTGAGTCCAATGCTCTTTAATATCTACGTGAGACCCCTGGCCTCAATAGTGGAGGAGGCTGGGCTAGCCCTGTACTCCTACGCAGATGATACTCAAATTATCTTTACACTCTCCTTGGACAGGACTGCTCTCCCTCCACTCTTCAACTAGGCCTGAGTCGGGTGGCTGAATGGATGCAGGCTAACCTCTTGAAGTTGAATGGGGACAAAACTGAGGTGGTAATACTAGGTAAGGACAAACACCTTTGGGGCCCTCAACATTGGCTCCCAGAAATGGGTCCGCTATCTCAACCTGTCTCCCAAGTGCGCAACTTGGGCTTCATGTTCGATGATTCTCTATCTATACGTCAACAAGCAGTCAGTGTGGCAGCCACCTGTTTTACCATCTTAAGGTTGCTGCGGAAAATCTTCTGGATGCTCCGAGCTTCTACCAGACGAACCGTGGTCCAGGCCCTTGTCATCACTCGCCTGGACTACGGTAACATGCTTTACTTGGGAGGCTGCCAGGAGATTCAGAGGAAGCTTCAACTGGTACAGAATTTGGCTGCCGGTCTCCTCTGCTGTGTCCCAAGGAGATAGTTGATCTCACCTTTCCTTCAGGACTTTCACTGGCTGCGGATAGAGTGCCGCATAAAGTTCAAGGCGCTTTGTTTCATGTTTGAAATCAAGCAGGGTTTGGCGTCCCCATATCTTCTGTCCCTCGTCCACCCTTATGTTCCCCGCCGTTCTTTCAGGTCCTCATCGCTGGGTAATTATTCGATCCCGCGGATCAGACTTGTTAAAATGGGCGGTCGCTCCTTCGCTCACCTTGGTCCGAAGCTCTGGAACTCTCTTCCTGTGACATTGAAATTTGAATCCTCATTTGCCAAGCTCTGTAAGGACTTGAAGACTTGGTTCTTCCCTCAATAAGCTGTCTTTTGACCTGCAGGCCTTGTCATCTTGGCGCCGGGAAACCCCACGGTGGGTAGCTGTGCGCCCTATAAATTTAATTACATACATACATACACCTGGGGGAATAGTCAAAAGGTGATGAATCTGCTGTTGGTCTTTTCGTCTCTTATCAGGAAGAGCAGTACCCACGGTAAGTAACTTGTTCATTAAGACAGTATTCCACATTGCAGTTATTCTGCATTTTGTCGGTGAGCTTCAGGTATTGTCGATGCAGCCTCGATTCACCACCTTCTTTCTGGACAAATAAGTGTTGTGAACTTGGGCTTTCTTTCTGTCAAAAGTGGTGTCACCATTACATATGGGACCTTCGATCATTCTCCCTGCCTTTTCCGCTTCACCTCGGCCCTCTTAGGAGGAAGAGGGGCTTCGTAGGTTAGACACTTGAAGATCAGCTTCTTAATGACTTTCTTCATCCAATGAAGGGAAAAGCAGTCCAAAAGTGAACCTAATCCAGGGTTTTCATTCAGTATATTAATATATACTGTGCTGTGGCTAAAAAGAAGCCTGCCAAGAGCTTTTTGGGCTCATTCCATCATAGCCAAGGCTGCCATGACGCTATTGGCTACAGGGGTATCGGTGTTCTGTATTTATCAGGCTATCAATTGATCTGTGTACACACCTTCTCACGGTAACAATGTCTCGACAATCAAGTCCACACGAAAGGTCATTTCGCTCACTTGATCCTGCAGGAATTCCTGAAGTAAGTCCTCAAGTCAGACCCTCCACCTGTTTGGCTGTATTCTTTGACATGTGTTCAAACAGTCAGGAATCTGCCATTCGAAATGGGCACTCTAGCCAGTCGTAGATATCTCACCATGCTCCTGCCTGCCTGCCTGTCTGTTATGTAATGTTGACTTCGAGGGTTCTGACACAGCCGCACTTGCAATCTGTCACTGTCAATCCTCATTTGAGGGCATGGAAGAGTTCCAAGCAGAACAGACTTCTGTGTGTATGGATGATTGTGGTTATGTAGGGCTCAGTCAGTGTCTTTACTTCCAGTGAAGGCATGAGGTTACCATGAAGTTCAGTGGTACACCTATTGATGTTTGGGAGCAATTGTTATAAAACATTTCTGATCCAGTTTGGTGTCTTGGAGAATTCAAAAGGTGAGGAAGCTGCAGTAAAAAGTGCATTACCAAAAGTAAGTAACTTTTGAAGCATTTGAAAGGTAAAGTTGTGCAAGGTGAAGTTTTGTTAAGTAAGATACTATAATAATCATTAGATCTTTTTTAATATGGTATTGTACCATGGGACATTCATTGAATAATTATTTAACAACAAATGTCTACTACATGTTTTCTTATAGTAACTCAGTTGTTTTGGTTATTTAGGAGTCCATACGATGGCTAGAGGATGAAAAAGCTCTTCTAGAAATGACTGAAGAAGTGGACTATGATGTTGATTCCTATGCAACGCAACTTGAAGTAATCCTAGAACAGAAGATTGATATTCTTACTGAGCTACGAGGTATGCTGCAGTAGTTACACATGGGGTAGTGAGCTGTAACCTGTGTGTCCCGTGTGATTAGTCTATTCAAGCTCTTCAGAACTATTATGGGGAAATAGTTGTGGTACTATGGAAAATTAGGCACCTCTATGACTATACAGCCCGTCTGATATTCACCCACATCACCTCTACTCTTTCAGTCTTCTGTTTTTTGGTGCTGCATATTCCAGCATCTGCTGAAACAGAGAAGCAAGATGAATAAGTGTACATAGAGGCTTCAAGTCCAGAAACAGGGAAATGTGTTGATGACCATGATCTGTTTCAGTCTAGGGTCAAGATGATTGTATAGGATGTTAACCAACATTCTAATGTCTGCAGTGGTAGATAAATTACACTAAAGCGCTTACCTTCGTCTCCACCCTGAGATTTGTTCCGCTCTGCAAAATCTGCCCGTTGTTTTCCATGTGCTTGTTTTCAAATGAATACACTTTCTGCAGATTGTCCACCTTATGACTATCCCTCCAGGCACTAGGCATGTCTGCAGACCTTTCTCTGGCTATTGCTCTTCAGGAGTGTACAGTGCTTCTTTCAGAGTTAGACTAAGTCATTTGGTAGCTTTAAAATGTATGAAAGCATATTTTTATGACTAACCTTTGAAAGAGCTTGTTCCCAAAGATTTGCCTGGATGGAAAAACAATATGGTTCTTACTGCTGCCATAGTCATGCCTGATGAGGATTACAGCCACGTAGAAGAGGTCTTCTAAGAGGATGATAACCCAATTCTCCTTCTAATACTGAATTTGGCTTATACCTAGATTTACTAAATGCAAGTTGCCTGATAACCTAACTAGAAAGGGAACCTTGAGGTTCTCCTTCAGAAAAAGTCTCCTATTTCACTACAGTGCCTTGAAAAGCATGAACAACATCTATGTAGGCTCTGTCTAACAGTTTGACTGAAACTTTAAATCACTCTTCATTATCTGAGCTTTTGTTCTGTTGTCAATGAGGCTCTTCTGAAACATGTCATTTCTGCATGGAAAGAAACCCTTATCAGGCCCAGACGTCTACAAACAAGTTGCAAATCCACATACACTTGTGCCCGGGTGATGACCATTCCTGGCATTACACCCTTCATTAGGAAGTATATGGTCAAAGCTTTTTCCTTAAGACTGTATCCCAATGACTTTCTACCAGCTTCAATGGTTGGAGAGTAGGAGAAACTTGAATCTCTGAACTATAAAACATTCACCTCCTGCAGTCTCACATTTAAAACACCCTGTGGAGACAGGACAGGATAACATCTAGTCATCAACGTACCAGATCACATGAAAGCCCCTTTCCAGTCTTGCAAATGACTGTGTCAGTGCCACCAAAGAGATCCTGAAGTGCAGCTAGTACCCTGCGGACGCCCTGGCTGGGTCCATGGGAACAGCCATCATGCTGCACTGCTATGCTTGGATGCGTACCACTGAATTCTCAAGAGCTGTCCAGGCATCTTTCATGGACATTCCCTTTGATAGCAAGCAGCTGTTTGAACTGAAGGCTGAATCTTACCTGAATCGATTTAAGAACAGCACTACTGCGGATCATACTGGGCATAGCCTCCCCAGCAGCACTGTTCCCAACACAGTACAGAAAATTTCAACGCTATTCTGGAGACAAACATTTAACAAGGGATCAGAATTCCCCAACACATATTCCACTCCAGTTGGGGCAGGTGGATGTAGAGTATGCCATCACTACCAGTCTAAACCAATCATCTCTGCATCTTCTGCTGGCTCACAACTCCTGGCACCCCCACCTCTCTACACATACATTCTCTGGTGGGTTGGGACGGGATGGGCCTTGTAGGAAACTGGAATTTTGTTTGTTGTCCCCACAACCCCCACACTTTTTTCAAAATTTTAGAACTACCAGATGCTAGTATTTGAGTCTGAAGGTGCTCAGAGGCCTGTTAACCAGATCTCTGTGTCAGTGCTCTTTCCCCTAAAACAAGCAAAGTCCATTTGTAACCTAATTGACAAGGACTTTAGCATCTCTGTAAGTCCCTAGTAAATGGTACCCCTGGTACCAAAGACATGAGTACTAAAGAGGGTCCCTAAGGGCTGTACCATTTCTTAAGGCCCACTCCGTGACCCCCACACAAATTGCATGCAGGGTGCCATTGTAGACTGCGTGTTGTGGTGCAAACACAACATGGCACACTCACTGTCTGCCATGCCAAAGTCACTGCATGTCATATATATGTCCCCCTCTAGAGCAAGCCTTGTAGTCCTAAGGCAGAGTGCATTGTATTATATGTGAACAAGAGCAGATCTGCCCCTGTTCTGTCTAGTTCATTTGTTAGATAGTCCACGTGAGCAGGGAAGCCATCTTAAGTATATGCACTGGACACTGGTCATTACGAATTCCCCAGCTTCACTGAAAACTATGGTGTGTGGTATCAAACACTTTGTCTTAATAAATCCATACTGACGCCAGTAGTGAATTTAAAATGATATGCACCCAGAGGGCCCCTTAGTGTGTTGGCTGACTGGTATTGTTCAGACTGCCACCACCGACATAACTCTGACCCCCTGCAGGTGAGTCCACACTCTGAGGCCAGAAACAATGTCTACTCCGGAGGAAGGTGTTCACACCTCCTCCAGCAGGTTTTCTAGTGATTTAGCATATCAAGGCCAGGAGCTTCAAAGTCACTTTGATATGAGACCCCAGCTTCCCCCAGACACCCGGACACTCCAGAGCAGATAAACCCACATTGATGGTGTTTCTTTGGACCTTGGCCCCCTAGCGCTTTAAGTCCTAAAAGGTTCCCCGAAATAAGATTGCAAGTACCTGTATGCAGTTTGTTTCTTTCTCTATAGGAAAGCATTACTGCTTAAAACACATTTGTGTGACATTTTTACTTACCTGTAAAAATTTATATCACAGTACTTACCCAATTACAAAGTTCTTGGTGTTAAAATCTATACAAAAATACCTTTTATTTTTCTAAATTGGTCTCTGGTTTCTTTTTGAGTGTGTCTCATGTATTCACTCCCTGTATAGAACAAATAAATGCTTTAACTGCGTTGCCCCAGAACAGAACACCGTCCCCACTATTTGCATTCCAATTATAACATTTTCAGAGTGTTTTTGTTTGTAACCAATCAGTAATTGTAATGTCAGTCTTCTTTTATTAAATTCTGAAATTGTTAATGTTCATAGTGTTGAAACATCGCACAATGATTGAAATTTTTCTAATGAATTTAATTGGAATCGCAATGTGGTTCGGGGTAGCCCTTCATCAGGGGTGAAAGTGTTCGTAGGTTTCAAAAATGCTTGCGTGGTGTTGTGAATCCATGTTGGATAGTCTCCCCAAGGGAAATATTTCAATCATTGTGTGATGACAATACTACAAGATGTCATACCCTAGCCACAACAAGGAGACTATGTGTCAGCTATAGATCTGAAAGATGCTTACTTACACGTCCCAATGAATTACAGACACAAGATATGTGTTTTGTCGTGAACAAAATACATAATCAATTAAGAGTGCTGGCCTTGGGAATAAAATTTGCACCAATGCTGTTTGCAAAGTGCCTAACAGCAGTGGCAGCCCACTTAAGAAGGCAAGGATACATGTATATCTTTACTTACACGACTGACTGTTGAAAGCAAACTCTCTAAACAAATGCAAGAGAGGTATACAAAAGGTCATTGCAACACTTTTCAGTCTGGGGTTTTTAATAAGCAAAGAAAGGTCATTGCCAAAATATGAAAACATCTTTTTGGGAGCAGGAATCAACTCATCAGAAGCAAAGGCTTATCGTTGCGAGAAAAGGATAATATCAATACTTCAAGAAATCGCCGCTCCCAGAAAGGAAGTCTCTGACAGTGAATACAGTGGGGAAAATACTTGTGAAGATGGCCTCCTTCATCCCTCTAAAACCATATGCACTGCTCCATATGAGACCAATTCAGGAATGAGTTAAAAACCAATGGTCACAAGCCACAGCGAGTTGAGAAGATCTAGTGGTTACCACGCAAAAAGTACATGAAGGGATGGCGTGGTGGAACAGGTCACAATGAACTGCAGGAAGACCATTTTATACACCCCACTCCCACAGTAACCATTACTACGGATGCCTCACATATGGTCTAGGGAGCTCATATTGTCCATCTCAAGATCAGAAGAATATGGAAGGAACAGGAAGCGGTACAACATATCAATGTAATGGAGCTAAAACAGTGCTTCTAGCCTTAAAAGCGGAAAACATCCTGAATGACGACTCCAGAACAACAACGGAGTCACGCAAGCGGAACAACGACTTGCCCGAACAACGACTCAGCCTTAACCACGCGTGTGCGTGGTTATGGCTGATTCGGTCTAATGTTCGGGTAGGGCGGTGTTCAGAGGAGCGTTGCAGAGGAACAGGTAAGAGGGGTTAATTTTCAGGGGGGTGTGGGGGTTTGGGGCTAGTTTTTAGGGGTTGCGGTTTCATTTTTAGAGGGTATGGGAGATTGTGTTTGTTTGGAAGGTGTGGAAGGGATTAGTTTGTAGGGAGTGGAGTTTGTTTTTAGGGGGCGTTGGTGATCATATTTATTTTTAAGGTGGGGGGAATTCGTTTATAAGGGGTGAGTTTGTTATTAGGATCATGATTATCTTTAGGGTTGGGGAATTAGTTTTATGGTGATATAGGTTGTATTTAGGGGTGGTTGTTTGGGATTAGTTTATATGGGGCTATGTTTGTTTATATGGTTTGTGGGGAATTCGAATTTAAGGGGTTGAGTAAGTTTTTAGGAGGTGGGGTGATCGTGATTATTTTTAAGGGGAGGAATTAGTTATAAGGGGGTTGAGTTAGTTTTTTGGGGTAGGGGTTTGGGATTTGTTTTTAGGGAGAATGGGTGAAAGTGCTTGTCAATAGGGTGTGGGGCGAATTCGTTTTTATGGATTTGGAGGGTTTGGGGGTGATCGGTGTGGTAGTAGAAAAGCATTTTTTTTTTTAACACGAAAACTTGTGGTAAAGGAATGCGTGGTAACAAAAATTGTGGGTTAGACTAGGTTGTGGTTGTGCCCTCAATGTTAGGGAAGTCGTGGTTGTGGAAATCGTTACAACATACAACCCTTTAAAAACCTTTCAGAAAGAGCTATGCTAGTTCAAACAGTCATACAACGACAATGTTCTATCGCAACAAGCAGGTAGAAAAGCAAACATTTGTTTTATTAAGTCTAGCTCAGGAAATCTGGAGGTGGGCCATTCAGAGAAAAACATTACAGCAATATATCTTCCAGGAAAAGGCAATGCCAAAGCAGACCGGCTAAGCAGAGAAGCATCCTCCACCACGAGTGGGAACTCAATCAAACAGACCTCAACAGATATTCAGGCAATGTGGGACACCAGAAATAGATTTATTCGCAACATCAGAGAATGCAAAATGTCAATTCTTTGAGTCCATACACCCACACCACCACTCCCTAGGGAATGCTCTGTCAATAGTCTGTTCAGAAATATTTGCTTATACTTTTCCCCTGATACCTGTCTTACACAAGGTAATCAACAAAAACAGTCTAAGATGATGCTAATACTCCTTGCGTCTCAATGGATGAGACAAATCTGGTTCTGGGACCTCATAGAAGTAGCAAAAAACATAGAGATTACCAAGGTAACAAAACCTGCTATCTATGCAAGGGTGGAGAGTTCATCCATCCAGAACCAAAAGCTTTGAGCTTAGCAGCATGGCTCCTGAAGACTTAAAGTTTGGTAATCTGGGTTTACCAGAAAACACAATGGGAGGTCTCAGTGAAGCAAGAAGGCCAACTAGCAATGCTACATAAGTAAATGGAAAGATACTTAAGGTGGTGCCAAATTAAAGGATCATGCTCAGGACACAACAGTCCTAAGGTACCTCACACACCTATTATTACTGCAAACTAAATTATGCCTCACTAAAGGTACATTTAGCAGCAATAGTGCCTTACAGAAGCGGTCATGTAGGTACAACTGTCATAAAGAGGTTTCTGTAGGGAGCAAAGTGGATAGCACCACCAAAAAGGGGGCCAGCAAGTTAGTTATTTTCTGCATGTAATTAGTTGTTATTTTACTGAGGGTAATTTAATTAATTTTTCTGACTGTAACTTACGGCCAGATTCATCAAGCCAAAAACGGCTCGCAAAGGGCCAGATTCTGAGAATCTGGCCCTTTGCAAGCGCTATTTTTGCATTTGGGATTCAACATCCCAAATGCAAAAAACGCATTTTTAGAAATCGCATATTTGCGAATAATTGCATTTAAGGAATCTCAATTAGAGATTCCTTAAATGCAATTCAAGAAGCATTTAAAAATTGCGAAATCGCTATTTTTGGCCGCTATTTACCGTGAAGTCCGACTTCGTGGTAAATAGCGAAAACTTAGATTTTTCTAAGTTGTATGTTGCGCACACACATGTCCAAAGGACATGTGTGTGTGTGTAACGTAAGTCTAAAATTACATTTCAGGGGTGCTACAGGGTGTCCTTTGGACACCCATGGCACCCTTGAAATCGCATCCTTATTTGCGATTCATTCCTATGGGCCTTTAGGCCTTTAGGCCCATAGGAATGAATGGGGAGTTATTCCTTATTTGCGATTAGCAATTTGCTAATCGCAAATAAGGAAGCTGTAGGAATCGCAATTTTGTTTTGCGATTTCTACATGAATCCCGTTTTGCAAGTCCTTAATAGCGATTCCTTAATAATCGCTATTAAGGACTCGCAAAACGGGACAATGATGAATCTAGCTGTTAGTCTTTTCTGCCTGTAAAATGCTTATTTGTGACTGCTGTATATTGTAATTTTTTTTAAAGATTCTTTATGAACATTTATCATGTATTTTAACATGGGTACATTGGCAGAATCGTATATTTGTATCACATATATGCATCAAAATATTGCTATTTCAAGTATCGGGCAGTTTCTTTTCCATCACTCCATGTATAGTGTCAACATCTAACCTATTTTATCATATATGGATTTCTTGGTCACAAATGTCCTTCATTCTATTCTTGCATGTTTTTTTTCGACCCCACACGTTTAAAACATTATAAATCAAGTCTCGTCTTCCGACCTTTTTTGTATACTCCTTGTCTTCACCCATCAAGTGTCCCATCTATTGCACGTATCTCCTCCCTCATCGTGATTCTTGGTCACTCATAACTTCCATTGGATGGGATAATAAGTATTCTTTAAGAGGGCCCCATATCTCTTTTGGACGCGAGGTAAGTGGAAGTAACTCTGCATAAGCAAGTGTTTGTTCCTGCCAAAATATGAGGTCTTTGATTGACTCCTTGAACTTAGGGGCCCTGCCTTGTCCCAACTTTCATGCCAGTAGAAGTCCAAGTAACACATATTTTCGAAATCCCGCCTCGATTTGTTTGGTATATCCTAGCTGAGCAACTATCCGAGATATTGTTCTAGGCACTGATATTATCTGTGTCACTTGCTGCCAGTATTGGTTCACGCCACTGCAGCTCCAGGCCTGATGCAAAATGTCAGCCCGTTCCACTCCACATCTGTCACACCGATCATTATCTCTGAGCTTATATTTATACATTTTGAGAGGAGTGTAGTAGGTGTGATGTTTAAATTTAAAATGGATAATCCGTAGTCGACTACTTGCAGCTACCTTTTCTGTTTGTATGCAACATTATTCTCAATATCTGTTATTGATGAGCGAAGTTCTCTTTTCCACTTTCCACATTCCTCTCCGTGATCTAGCACCCGGTTGGAGTGAAGAATAGTGTGATACAGTCTTGAGACAACTTGTGGGTGTCTCAGATTGCAATTGTGTGTGTAGCGTAGCACCGGTGGTTCCATCTGAAGTAGGGGTGTGTTTTCCTTAATCCCTTGTCGTGGTTGCACATTAAAAAATATATCCATGGGAGTGGGTTCTAAGTCATTAAAAAATTGTTCTAATGTGCCGAACTTACCATCATTATGTAACTCTCCCCAGCATTGTATATTTGCTTTCCTCATGACTTGCTTGAAACTTGCTTCCTGAATCACTTGTATATGTGGGTGATTTGTTAATGGAAGTAATGGCGAGTATACCATTGGGGCTTTAAGTGCATCAGCTAAAAGCCTTCACGCCTTTATTGTGCATGTCGCAGTTGTGGGATTTTTCTCACAGGGTTTAGGTGTAATGTGTATCACTCTGCGGGATCGGGTCTGCAAGCATTGTTTCACTGCCACCTGTTACATGTATTTGGGTGAAGGAAACCAGTAACTTGCATATTGAGCTTGTGCGCATATATAGAATAATTCCAAATCAGGAACATCAAAGCCTACTTGAGTACTGCCTGATTGTTTCCCATTTTAACCTCGGTAGTTTGACCCTAAACCCCTCCCCGCACCCCATGTCAGCCTAATCAATTCACTCCTCAGGGCAGCAAAGAAATGCCTACCTGGGTAGTATGGTATATTTAATAATACATACAATAATTTAGGAAGGATCACCATTTTTATGAGAGCGGTTCGTCCTGCTAGGGACAAAGGGAGCGAGATCCAACGTGTAACACAGCTTGTGATGTTTACCAATGCGGTTCCGTAATTAAGACGCATTAGCTCTGCACGATCATTCTCAATATATATCCCCAAGTATTTCACCCCAGAATTACACCATTCTATCGGTAAATCAAGTGGAAAGGGTGTTGCAGCAGCTGTGAGCAGGAGAGTTGAAATTTCCCCCAATAGATATGTATTCCTGATGCCTCCCAGAATGTAATGAACTCCCTCAAAGTAGGATGTAAATTCTGTTGTGAATCCCTCAGGTATAAAGTTACATCGTCTGCGTAAAGGGAAATGAGTATATGTCTCATAGGGCACCTCATCGCTCGTTCGTGATGGTGATGTCTCAGTTTGGCCTCCAGGGGTTGAATAGCAAGCGCAAACAGTAAGGGAGACAGCGGGCATCCTTGCTGCGTTTTACCTCCAGGGGTTGAATAGCAAGCGCAAACAGTAAGGGAGACAGCGGGCATCCTTGCTGCGTGCCCCTTGTGATGGAGCAGGGTGACAATGTCTGTCCATTGATTAGGACTCCGGTTTTTGGAGGAATTATATAAGAGTTGTATCCATGCAAGGAAGCCAATGGGGAATCCTGTGCGTTGCAGTACCCCTAATAAATAATCCCATTTTACTGTTTCTGTTTTAAAATCTTTATTTCGGTTGAGAGACCATAAAAGACAGTATTTTATGTCAACAATTAAGAAAAAGATTTAGAAAATAAAAATGGTTAAAAGAATAAGATAAGTTAAAAAGGAAAGAAAGATCTTTCATAATTTATCAATGACCACAGTTATAAAAATACATTTCATTGAAGTTTTAAAAATTGCAGACGAGCCCACCAAATTGCAGCAAGAAATCGTGAAGTAACAAATACTATATGCATGCTAGCATCGTGTTTTAAAAGCCTATACACATCTGTACAATGGGTTGCAGCGAGATTCATACATAATTGCTGTAGCTCTCTTCTTCTGATCTTAGAATAGCCTTGGCAAACAAAAAAACATGCAGTTCTGTTTCCTCGGCTAAACCACAGGCCGGGCAGGCCATGGGAACATCCTTAGACCATTTATTAACAAATGAATACAGGGGGAGACAGCCATGTCGAAACTGACAATAAAGGTTCCTAGCTAGGGTTGTACGTATGTAAACCAGGCACAGCTCTAATTGGTAGATGGCTTTCATATCCATGAACTGGCGGGTCACAGAGCCGATATTGGAGTCCTCTGACATGTTGTCAAGTTTCGCCTTCCAGTACCTAGTACATAAATATGTGCGCATGACCTTGGTATGGGCAATTAAAGGACTCACCCATAGCTCAGAACAGCCTATCTCGTTTAAGCATTTCTTGATGTGCATAAGCCATGGTAGCTTCCCTGCCCCCGGTAGGCTAAGTACTTCTTGCAATTCGGCTCTGTACTCAGCCAGTTCATTTGTTGCCCACAGACGTCGCCAATACAAGAGCGGACGCCTTGCAATTTCGTGTGCAATAGGTCTCACCCCCAAATCCATGTGCAGGGGCAACAAAAGGGGGCTTCCCAGGAGCCCTATCAATTGCCTCAAAGTTATTTTCCGTGTGGGTAATTGGCCTAAGATTCGAGTGCCCCCATAGTTCAGCCCTATAGAGCTGAGCTACTGGCCTGTGTCCTATAGATCTCTATGACCGGGCTCAGGGGGTTATGGTAGGACTTTCTGAAATATTTAGCCAGACCCCCCGCTGTCTGTGTTAATTTCAGGTTAGATCTAACCACCTGCGGTCTCCAGGTCATGTTTACGTTTAGAGTGAGGCCCAGGTAGTCAAATTCTGAAACCCTTTCTAACGGTACACCATTCATATAGAGATTAGAGCGGACTTTTTTACTGGGGTTAAAAACCATGAATTTTGTATTTTGTATGTTGATTTCTAAACCCCTAACCCTACAAAATTCGCAGAAGGCATCCAACATTTTTTGCAAGCCCGTAGGGGACTTTGCGAGGAGCAAGGTGTCATCTGCAAACATCATTGCTGGTACACTCTTGTTTGCTAGCTTAGGGGCATCAATATTCTGCCATTTATTTATAGCATCCACTAAGCCATTAATAAAGATGCAAAACAGTGTGGGAGCTAAAACGCATCCTTGCCTCACTCCCTAATTAACCGGTATATGATTAGTGTGTTCCCCATTCTTACCATATCTAATTTGGGCAAAGGTGCCAGTATGTAATTTCCTAAGAATAAAAGATAAAACAGAAGTCCCAACGCCCTGAGCACCTTCCATAGTGCCTCTCTGGGGACCAGGTCAGAGGCACTTTTGAGGTCGACGAAGACCAGATATAGGCTACTGCCCCCCATCGTTACTATCTTCCAATAGAAGAGCTGCAGCCTAAAAATCTGGTATATCGTCGACATTTTGGCCCTGAACCCCGCCTGAAGTGGGGAAAGGATGTTATTGATCTCGATCCATAGTTGTAGGCGATCCAAAATAATCCTAGCAAACACCTACTGGGAGACATCGATCAAACTGATCGATATCTGTAATTGATTGGGAGAAGAGGTGAACCCTTTTTAAATATTGGCATCACCTCTGCGCCCAGCCAAGTCTCAGGGAGGTCCATCCCTTCCAGAATGGTATTAAAGACTACTCGTAAATAAGGGCCGCAGATCTTGGGTTCCGCCCGGTACAGGTCGCCAGGGACCTAAGCCAGCTGCTTTCCCTGGCACTCTTTCAAGGGATTTGTACACTTCCTTCAGGGCGATCTTTGGGGTGTCTGGGCCTTTATCTAAAAACGCTAGAATTTTCTGCCCCTGACCAGTACATTCGTCAGGAGTTTGGGCATAAGTGAGTTTATAGTGGGCTTCCCATTTTTCTGCTGCTATATTGGGTTCGTCAGCACCCTGTCCTGTTGCAGTTCCCGAGCTCACTATATTCCAAAAAGATTTTAGGTCTTTATTTTCCAGACCTGTTTAAGATTTGCCCTCTGTTCCTCTCCCCAGGAGATTTTGGCAGCGTGAATGGCATTTTTATAGGCAAGCCTTGCCATTTTTATAGTGGGACTACACTTTAATTTTATGGCCTCTATCAAGGCACTTTTCATTTTCCTGCAATTAGAATTAAACCAAGATTGCCGTAGTTTGTGGGCACCAGTCCTACGACATTCTTTCCAAAAGACATCTTTCAGTCTCGGGAAAGCTTGGCGATTGATTTCACCTACCTTGATCAGAAGGGTTACTGAGTTTTCAGAGGTTACATATTCAAACATAGCCTCAAGGTCTGGAATGATCTCCATATATAGTGTTGTCATTTTTTTCCTGAGAATTCTCTAGCCATGACCACTTCACTCTCCTCCTGTTGTTACTGAGGAGAAACCCATCGTCTCGGTCAGTGTGACCCGGGCTATGTTCGGCCCCAGGGGAGATTACAAAACTTACCATCAGCGCATTATGATCGCTGTCCTCACGTGGTATAACTCTAAAGTCAGAGGCTAAAGACCATATTCTAGTTTCCAAAAGTATATATTTTACTGAATCGGTGGCTTTCGTGGTGTTTAGGAACACCGCCACCATTGCCAGTTCCGGATCAATGTTCTGTATAATAGAGAAGAGGGTAAGCAGATTATAAGATGTTGCTCTACCAGGAATAAAACCAGCTTGGTCTGGTAACACCAACTTCTCCATAAGCAAGCTAAGTCTGTTAGATATTTTTGCGTCATTATTAATGAGAGATAAAAGGCTGTAAGAATCACATTGATTTGCTGGTTTCCCAACTTTAGGAGAGAAGTAATGAGGGCCTCTCTCATAGAATGAGGAAGAATACCAGTGTATAGGGCTTTCTCATAGACCGTTTTTAATATTGGTACCAGCTGATCCAAAAATGCTTGATAAAAATCTATTGGAAGGCCATCTAGACCAGGTGCTTTTCCCGATTTCATCTGCATTATGGCGGTGGGTATCTCATCTTCTTCAAGGGGCACGGCAAGAAATTCCCTCTATGCATCACCCAGCCAACCTACGGCCAGATCATTAAGGTAACTATCTGGATCTAGCAGTGCCTTTCGTCTGGTGTTGTACAATGTAGTATAGTGTGCAGTAAACACTTTGAGTATATCAGAGCTGTCGCTTTGTTTCGTGCCATCCTGAGCTGGGACTTCCAGCGCATAGCTAGAAAAACAAAGCCTACGTATCTCCACCGCTAGAGCTTTGCAGGGGCGTTCCCCTTCACCATATTTGCGGGCCCAAAAATATTTCCCACAAAAGTGTACCTCTCTGTCTGCTGTCTTTTTATTCCGATAACTTATCTCTAAATTCTTTGTGCAGTGTACCATTGATTGACTTGTGCATCTCCGGCTCAACCAGTTTCAGATCTACCTCTAATGTGTGCAGTGTTCTGCGTATATCTCGGAGAACCCCAGAGCTTTTGGCAATGCAGTACCCCCTAACTGTAACTTTGAAAGCCTCCCACAAAGTATCTTGTTGTGCAACAGATCCAGTGTTACGCCCAAAGAAGTCTGCCATTTCTTGAGCCAACTCCGTACAAAACACCAAGTCTAGTGGTGTCAACAGCATCAATCTCCAATTTCTGTGGACTGTGTTGATCACTGGTGGGACCAGTGTCAAATGGACTGGTGAGTGATCGGAGTATGTTCTAGCCAAGAGTTGCGTCGCATTGATCCATGATGCTACACCCCTAAACAACCGCCAGTAATCTAATGTTGCCCAAGAAGAATGTAATGCAGTATAATGCGTGCTTTCCTTCACCTCGGGATGTACATGTCTCCAAGCGTCTAGAAGTCTATTTTCAGCCAGCAGGCCTTGTAATAATTTGTGTCTTTATATAATGGTGCGGAGGGGGTTGGACCGATCACATGACGGGCCCAGGGCTGTGTTAATCTCCTCCCCTCATTGAATGGGTGGACCCAATCGCCCATATTTTCACCCACCATGTGTTATAGAAGCCTGGGTCATCTACGTTATGCACGTAATAACTTACAAGTGTTATTGAGTCGGACCCCAGCCTTCCCCCACATAATGCTGTATCTCCCTAGTTGATCCTGACATTTGCCCAGAGGCATATATAGAGTGTGTTTTTTGATTATTATCGCTGTCCCTCTAGAGTTTGTAGAATAGGAGAAGGAAACTCTATGCTCCACCCATTTCCTAGCAGAGGATGGAGTTATTCGGAGAGCTTAGCAAGTCCCTTGTAGCATTGCATTCTGGATTTGATAGCGTACTAAATATGTTAATTAATGCCTACATTTTCGTGGGTCGGCAAGCCCTCTGACATTCTAGGTTAATAGCTGTAATTTCGATTCTGAGGTATCCTGTGTCAAGGATTGATATCGAGGCATGTTCTTAAACGGAGCCAATACCTATTACCGCCTGTATCGCTTTGTGCATATTGGAACGTATCCTGTACTGCCACCATTATGTAACAGTTATCTCTACTCACCCGCACCCACAAGAGAATCCGAATCATGCTGGTAGCTACCTCCCCCCCCCCACCCCCAAACAATACCCAACTTCAAATGTAGAATACATTTTAACCCACATATGGGGAACATCCCTAAGGGCACTCTAGGGGAGCCTACACCTTCTATCCCTTCCCCTCCAAACGGTGGAATATCTATTAAAGAGGGGGAAGGGTGCTCAGAAAAAGTTTGTTAGTCAGTACCAGCTATACACTTATCTGCTCAGTGTGTCCATTCACAGTCTTGAAGATCTGATCAAATATAGTCCGTTCCATTTGAAAGTCCAGCCTCAGTCATGCCCCATAGCATCATTGCTCCGCAACCAAGCCAAAAGTCCTGTAATCTCGTTTGCAGTTTCGAAGGCAGTAGGGGCTAACTGTCTTATCATGTGCTGCAGGTATATTATTCTGATGCAGGAGATCGTGATCGGCTCTGCAGGTTCTCGACATTCCGGTGGCATTCCTGCCGTGAGGTGCGCTTCAGAATGTCATCCACTTGTTGCATGTTGGTAAAGAAGTATTGCTTGCATTGGTGAGTAACTCATAGTCATACTGGATTCATCAATGCAGTCAATTTGCGCTTGTCACAGTTTACGTTTGGCAGGGGCGAATTTACGCCTAGCTTCTTGCACCTATGCCATTAAGTCAGGATAAATCGTACAGTAATTTCCTAAAAATTGGAGGTGTTCTGTTCTGGGGCCAATCTTAGTGCCATATCTTGATCTCGATAATTCAACATCCTTGCAGTGATTGGACGAGGTGTATCCCCTGGGATGGGGTTGGGGCCCAGTGAGCGATGCACCCTTTCTATCACCATTTGTAAGGAGGAGTCTGCCCCAAACACTGTGTGCAACAGCCGCTCAATGAACTCTTCCATCCACCACGCATTTGTGCTCTCCGGGATTCTAATGACGCGTATATTGTTGCGTCGACTGCGCGCTTCTAAATTTTCATTTTTTACGTCGATAATTTTGAGCACCATGTCCATCTGCTCCACTTGTTTCTGTACAATGGACACAGTGTCTTCTGCATCTGAAACCCGTTGCTCTGTCTCTTCCTTTTTATAGCTTGTGCACAATGGAATCCATGTGTATATTCATGGAGTCCATCTTACACTCAATATCAGGGAGTTTGTGCTTCATGGCTAGTAGGAGTTCTTTGACCTCATCCTCTGGGGCATGTGCTGCTTCCTGAATTTGTTCCGCTCCTGCCTGCTCTGATTCAACTTGAAGCGATGTGTTTCTTAGCTTCAAAGGTTAACTTTGGTTGCTTTCCGTCTGTCTTACCCATTGTGAAAGCAGTAGTCGTTCCACTCTGTGTGCCTGAAAATGTCCAAGCTCAGCACTCAATCCTCATGCATCAAAAACAATACGCAGAAGGTCTAACTAAGCTGAACCTTTCCCTCCTCACTTGCTGTAGTCTGTCCCGTGTTCTACCTGTAGTCACTGCTATCAGGGGAGACAAGAAGTTGCTGGCTGTTTCCAAGCTGTGCACCGTGGTCAGTGTATTTGTAGAATTTATTTTTACACCACAGTTATTTATCAGTTGCCTGTGCCCTCCGTTAATATCCAAGCTGCGTCATATCATTTCTCAACTGCCTTCCCACGGTGAGTTTCCTGGGGGGTGGGGGATCTCAGGTAATGCTGCCTTTACGTCCTGTGTGATGTCTCCTTTACAGCATTACACTACCTCTCAACAGCCTCTATCTCCCACATCAGCTTTGGAGTTGTCATCAGTCACCCCTTCGGACTGTTATGCCTTCACACGCAGCCCCCGTATCCTGTATTAATTATTCCTGGGCCTCAGTCAAGTAAGTCAGTAAAGAAACAAAAAGAAGGAACCCAATGATGCAAAAAAAAGTTCTCTGCCGTCCTGTTTTATACCCTGCTCCCGCATCCACTATTTATTTGCTTTTACCGTTCACGTGCGCTCTCCTTATCGCAGTCTCCCGATATGGAGCCGCACGGCCTTGAGCCAACGTTCACGCCCCGGTGCTGCGTGATGACTCCTGCCTGCCGCCTCCTGTTACCGTAATGTTGCAGCCACGTCTGGGCCTACACGGCTGACCGATGCGCCAAGGGCTCGCGGCACTCCTCCGCAGCGCGATACTTCTCAATTAGGTAGCCGGACCTCCGATGAGTCGATCGCCACTTCAAAGACGCTGCTTGGTAAGAGCTGAGCAGGATATATTTTTGTCGGACTTTATTTCAGAGTTGCCTGAGCCTCACATCGGTGTGGCCATTTAGCTTGTGCGTCACCTAGCGCCCCCCGTCACTGCAGTATATTCTTTGTTGTACACACGATTTTTTAGGAGCTGGCTCACGCTGCTTGCTCATTTTTCCTGCCTTTTCACAGCTCCCACTTCCTGACGCCCATTGCCCATCCCAGGATCTACTTCATGGAGGTCGCAGTACGGCCATGCAGCCGCTGCGTTGAAGAAAAGCTCATCTGAGACCAGACCACGCCCAGCACCAGGAATCCTGGGCCTCCTGCTACTCACAGATGATCTGTTGCAGAACTCCGAGCTTTGGATCCCAGATGTGCAACACCTGCTGCATCTCAACTTTCTGATCAACGGTAGGGCTTTACACGTGCCACCACTGTCTCTTCGCATGCAACTCAAGACCTCCCTCTCTCACGGAAACCCTCACAACACCTGCCTCACTCCCTTCCACTACCCTGGAGCAACTCGACTGCCTCCTACTCAACAACTGATTACTCTGAAAACAGGCCTTCGTAATCCGAGACACCATCACCGTCACCCCACAGCGTCCTCTTCATCAGAGACCTGGCTCAACCTCTCCGCCATCCTCGACATTGCCACCGCAACACCCAATGGCTGCAAGATGAGACCGCACCAATAAATACAGGGCAGCATCACCTTCATCCAAGAAACCATCAGTTGCACCACTGCAGAATACAACACCATACCGATCATAGAACACCTCCACTTCCAACTCCAAACCTACGGCAGAACCACCATCAGAGGGTGTTTCAGAAGACAGGATCACACCCCTGCTTCTGCAACACTATCTCCGAATTCATTGCCCCACACACCATTGACTCCAAGCACTACATCTTCTCCTGTGACCTCAACTTCCACCTCGAAGACCCTAATGACGCAAACCCAGCCAACCTCCTGGAAAGCATGAGCAGCATCTGCCTCGCTCAATTGGTCACTAACACCATACACAGCACAAGACACTTTCTCAAACTTATTTTCACTGGCAGCTACAGAGTCAAGTACAGCCATGTCACCAAACTCAACTGGACCAACCATGCCATTGTCCATTTCACCATCGCAGAACCCACACGACCTTGAACAGGTCGTCAAGAATTTCTCCACCTGGATTCCCAACAGCAGCAACAGGGTTGCTCCTATCAGGCCCTCCACGATTTGGAGAACCTCCAAACAAGCGAGCTGATTTACACCAGCACTCAGGACCATGAAACGCAACTGCAAACGTCTAGTAAGAAGATGATGCACCAGTAAGGAACCCACAGACGGAGCCATCGTCAAGTCAGGCCTCAACAAATACCACCAACACCTAAAAGACATGAAAAGATGCGCCCTGGCAGACTGCATTGAAGACCGCTCCAACTACAGCAAGTATCTCTTCAACGAGTTCTCCTGCCAGTCAGTTACTGAGAACATGTTATCAGGAAGTCTGCGACAACCTGGCAAACTACTTTCACAACAAGTTATCCACCATCTACAGAAACCTAAAACCCCAACCTACCAACCTCTACAGCCTCCTCGTGCAACCTGCAACTACCCGCTCGCTGCATGGAAACAGTTCACCACACTGAGCACCACAGCCAACATTAACACCATTCACTCTGGAGAACCTATGGACCCCTGCCCCCACCACTTCTTCAACTTCTAGAGCAAGGAAATCAGCAACAAACTGACCTCCATTCTCATGCGTCTATCACCACAGCCGCCTTCCCAGATGAGACATGCAGAGATCAGACCTTTCCTCAAGAAACCCCCCTGCTGACTCCAGTGAACTCAAGACCTACTGCTCCATCTCTCTGCTCCACTTTCTCACCAAAGTCCTCGAAGGCCATCAATCGTCAACTCACCAAGCCCACCCACTACCCCTCACCCCCCTGTCTCCTTCCCCCGAACTCTGACCCACTCCATTGCCTAGAGACCACGCCCACAACCTTGGCATCATTCTAGACAGCAAACTCATTATGAAATGCAGATCAACTCCTCTGTCTACTCCTCTGTCTACTGAACCTGCATCAGCCCTCCAGACACCTGCACTTTACCACTCAAACCCCCGCATTCACCAAAGCTACTGGGGAGGACGCTTCTTCTACCTCACCACCAAAGTCCTGGAACGACCTTCCCCTTCACCTTTGAACATCATCCTCTCTCCCTGAATTGAAAAAGACTTGAGACCTGGCTTTTCAGCTGATCCCAGCATAGCACCTGGATACCCTCACAGTTGTTTAGCCATGCAATACAAATTAGCATTGATTGATTGATCCACAATTCCTACCCAAGGTAATCTCACATTCCCGTAGAAATCAATCAATTCAAATACCAATTTTTTTTCCGCAAGAACCAAAGACCCACGCGGGAAGAGTGTTACATACACTAGAAGCAATAAGAGTGATCATGTACTATATGGCGAAAACAGAACCAATCAGGAAAGCAAAGAAACTATTTGTGTCATTCGCAGACAATAACATGAGGAAACCAGTGACAAAAGGTACAATCTCTAGATGGATTAAGGAAACGATCCAAATGTGTCACACAATTGTGGGTATACAACTACAAACCAAATCAAAGGCATACTAAACTTGCAAAAAGGAGAAACAATAGACTTTCTAGGAAATATACCATTGAAGAATATTTGCACGACAGCTACATGCAGACGTTCACCAAACATCATTGTATAGACATTGAAATGAATAAGGAAGCTCAAGTGGAACAAAAGGTATTGAAACATCTATTTACAGACTCAAGCTCATCTTCATCCCAACTGCCACAAGAATGAAAAACTGCTACAAAAACAATGCACAGCATGTGAATCCATAAAAGATTCATCCTACAAAACGAAATGGTCTCTTAGGAGGAGTGGTAGGAGTAGTTTTGCAGCTTGAAGAATTTTCTGGATTCACCGGCAATCCACCCAGCAGATGGGGAGCAAGGAGAAAAAAAAATCTGAAAATGGTGACAATGCATGGAAGCTTCCGGGGAGAGTGTGTGGCTGTATTAGACACCAAATGGTGGGACAGTCTCCACCCAACCAAAAAAAAAAAATGAGAAGGGCTACCAGAAAACTGGAGAATACCGGACAAACCATGAGATGGCGGAATAAGGCACAGCTTGTGAATTCAGAAAATGATTCAAGCTGCAAAACTACTCCTACAGGTAAAACATTTCGTATTTCATATACGAGCACGCATTGTAGGTATGAGGACCCATGTTCTCAGGAGTTCTTCCAAGGCCACCTTTCAGCAGCACCAGCTCTGCTACATGCAATTAGTCAGAGGTTTAGAGTGGCTAAATGAGGGAAAGGGCTTTAGGGAGGTTACTGCAAGAATGACCAGGAATGAGAAGGACCAAAAGCTAGGGGTGATCATATTGACTTGACTTTGCAACAGTTACTCGTTATGAAAAAAAAAAAAGAAAATCCTTCACCTGAAAGAAATTTGGTTAGGAACACTTGTGCTTTTTGCAATCTGAAATTCCACTCCGTTTAAGAGATTAAGCAACATTATTGATGGAAAAATTCATAAATTGTGATAATCATTATACAGATTATAAATGGGTTAGAATTTTTGATTCTGAGCTAAAAATCAGATGACCACGTTTCAGAGCATAATGCCGATTTCCCTCTGAAAATCTAAATCTTCAAGCTAGTTTAGAAATTGCTAATCCGAAATCTTTGCAAGAAATTAAATATTACTCAGTCTTTGCACAAATTTGTTGTTACTCTTTATTAATGTTGTCTATAAAATAGCCTTTCCTTTTCAATTTTCTGTTCCCTTGAATTTCTGTCCTTTATCCATAAAAAGCCTTGAAAGGTTGTTGTTGTGAATAAAATCACATCAGTTCTTTTCTCTTTGACTTGACAGACGCTTCACTGTTTTTAGTTCTAAAAAAAAATAATTGTGAAATTACCAGAAAAGTTTCTTTTCTGCACAGATTGCCACTCACAACTCCAGAATACCCAAAGCTCTCCTCTCCCGTACTCTTACGTAGTAGTGGCGTAGCAAGGGGACACAGGCAAGTTTTGGGGTGGCAGCCTCCTCCCACTCTTACCTACCAATTTGGTGCAGTATCTCACAAGCACCCCCCTCCCCCTCTATTCATTACTGCCATGAGCGGCAAACACCAGGATCCGCTACGGGCAGCCAAAGGGGTCGCTACACCACGGTCTTGAACTGCTTCCAGGAACTACAACCTAGTGGTATGGGCACAGTCTCATTTTAAAGTCTGATGTTCCAGAATGGCCACTAAGATTTCTTCGCTCTTGCAGGAGTTTCTCAGTTGTCATGAACATTTGGCCAATTGTCTCTCTTCTTGGTTTCAATGCTTCTGCCACCATTTATGCACAATCTGATGCACATGTCTAAAACACCAACGTCTTTGTGTCTGTACCTTCAAACTTTGTGTGAGGTGGGCAGAACTTGCAGCACCATGCTGGCTCGTATGTTTTAGGGTTGGTAAAGCTTTCCTGACCGCAGTACCCCTCAAGGTGATCATGGATGCTCTGTCTCCCCTTACTGGAAGACCACGAGTGAGAGCTAAACTCTGAAGTAACAGAGGCGATTTTCATTCATGGCTCTCTTCACTAAAGCATGGAACAGGTTGTTTCCTCCGTTTTAAACCATATAGTTCCTTCTGAATTGATCCTGGGGGATACCTCTAGATTCTGCTGTCTCAGAGCCAGCTATACACATTTCCAACTGTTCTGCTTCTGCTGAATGTCTTGTGTAAGAAGCTAGACCACAGCTGATAACCCCAGATTGGGCAATGATGATCAGATACACTGGTATTTTGGCACTCTTCCCCCACCCCTCTTCTGCATGTGTTGACCATCTCTTGCAATAGAGTAGTCTGGTTGTCCACCAAATTCTGAATGCTTTCCATTTCCATGTTTGCAGATTGAGGTGCAACTGTTTACCTCCTTCAACGTGTGCCAATGATGTTGATGTCATCCTGGTGGTGAGGCGTTACTCCTCTAAATTTATATACGCCAGTCATTGGGACAAATGTGTGGATTGGTGCGACACCAAGCAAATTGACAGTGTACAGGCAAAGTTTTGTGAAGTTTTGCGGTTTTTAAGCCTAGCCCATCAATGACTTGCCTTTGGCACGGTTTAGGGCTATTTATCGACTGTTTCAGTCTTCTTGTGGTTGGCGGATCAGCCTTCATTACTTAAATCAGCATCCTAATATAATTCTTCACCCCTCAGTGGGCTAATTAAATGTCAAATTTCCTGTCTTGGGGCAAACCTTTTCTAATTTAAGACAGCCGGTTCAGCCGTGGAATGCACCTTTCCTTTGCAGGCTTTTTGTGATTCGGACAGACAGTCACAAATGGGGCAGCAGACTCCTTTTTATGTGTGAGTATGTCCAGCAACATGGACATTTGACATTTAATCAGCCCACTGAGGGGTGAAGAATTATATTAGGATTATTTGCGGAGCAACGACAAACCCACTGGGGTAATGCACTTTTTGCAGAACTAAGATTACCAGAATGTTTAACTCATCTGAGACCCACTGCAGGTGAAATATTTATTCATAAATAGTAATCATCTGTGGGGCCGGTTTGTGATGCATGGCCTGTGAGCAAGGGCTGGGAAGCCTGAAACTCATTAAATGGATTTTATGCCAATTTCTGGTTTTGCTGGAGTTTGTAATAAATTAAAGGAGAATCTGCATGTGGGTGCCTTTCGTCTTGGGCTAAACCTTTTCTACTAATATATATATATTTGTATCACCTTATTTAATAGTACTAAATTCACGGACCTCTGAAAAATCTGATTTGCTGATATTCGAACTGCGGTGCTGCTTATACCTACAAATGTATGTGCGAAAAGGACAGAATGCAGAACAATGTCATACATACACCCCAGTAAGGAGATCCGGGCCTAAATCCATCGTTTCTTTGCTCACCATGCCATTACAGTTTGGACCCAGCCACATGCACATCAGTCTTGATCCTGTGCCCAATGGGAACAGTCCAGCCTGAACTGCCTGGCCAGGTCCTCCCTGGACTGGAAACAAACATCCTAGGACCGGTTTCTGGGTTTCACCCCTCATCAGCCATGATAGCTTGACTCCAGTGGCATGGGGAGCAGAGGACCCACGTCTGGGCATACCCGTCCCACATTTTGGCATACCCATCCCACTGGGGGTGACAAATGCAAAAAGAACAATTGATGGACAGAATGAAAACAATGTCCTCCCTGGACTGGAAACCAAGCTTCCTAGGACCGGTTTCGGGGTTTCACCCCTCATCAGCAAAAATAGCTTGACTCCAGTGGCATAGAGAGCACAGGACCCACGTCTGTCCCAGCCACCTTGCTATCATGACACATTCATTCAAATATGCTGATAGAAAAAAAATTAGAAACATTCATGTGTTTACTCTAAGAGAAACATCTGCTGCTGCCCACACCCATACCAGCAAACAGGCAGGCATGCACATAGACCACTTTACCCACACACAGGGACTTCTAATGTTCGGTTTGTCGCTTTTATATCACTTTAAACTGCTCTACGCCCATCTCAACGTGCAAGGTAATATGGTAGCAGACCAGATCCTGACCTCTCCCCCTGGTCTAAGGACTTGCTGCCTGGTGTGCCGACTGGCATGTAGGGCAGCAGCGAAGGACCTTCACTTCTAATGCTCCAAGAAAGTATTCTTGAATGGAATAGAATGCTGCAGCGTGCAAGCTGAGGAACAACTTTTGGAAGCAGATGGGATGAGGTACTATGCAAAAAATAAAGTCTTTAAATTGATCAAAGGTGAACGAGAATTTGAGGGAAACTTACTTTTGTGTTTGTATCATGTGTGCCGTATATACACAGGCTGTGCATATTCCAGCTATCTAGTATTGGGCTTTGAGGCTTACAGATTCTTTTTCATCAAAGAAGTCTTTAGAGTCAAGGGATGCACTACGAGTCCTCCCTATGTGGACACGTTTTTTTTCTCTCTCTCTCCATTGAGTTTGGACATGTATCGATGGGGCTCTGAGATTTGATGCATCTCCTAAGTTTTTTCAGGCCTACATGATAACTGACACCATTGAGAAAAATTGACTTGTTGACCGATCTTATTGACATACTGTCACAGGGCCGAGGAGTAAGTAGGGGAGGAAATGCCATACACTCCGTGAATAGCGAATGAGGTACTCTTCCTCCCTGCACAGGCTTTGTCTCCTGCCTGTCCCTTTAAGAATCCAGAGTCTAACTTCCCAGAAGAAAGTGGTCCGCCAGCCCTGACGAGGACTCCACTCCCTGACCAATGGGGGGAGGGAACCGCTCTGACAAAGCCGGAAAAGGATGCCGGATCCAAGGCTGGAGGAAGAACAAGCACTGAAGAACGCAGAGAAACTGAGGAGAACCAGAGATTGGAAGACAACCGGGAAAGCAACGTCAGCAAAAAACTGAGAAATCGTCCCCAAAGAGGAGGAGAGGTCAGGAGCGCGGCTGACCAAGGTACGGTTCAGAGTGCGGGGGCTCACATGGCACTGGGCGGGGGAGCAAAAGAAGTAAGGGGAGGATACATCTCAGCTGACAAGATGGGAATAGGTGCATTAACCGAAGTTCACTTGGTGGCGGTTCCTAGTCTTTTTTTTTTCTTTGGATGATACCTCCCACACTACCCCATACCCTGCAAGTTATGGCCGGTTTCCAGACAATCACCAGTTTTCCTTTCTTTTCCCGAGGGCCATACAATTCCAGAACGTGACCAAAGAGCTAGGCGAGCTCAAGGATGGGCAAAGTACTCTTACCCAAGGCCGTGCCTCTAGCATTTTTGTCTGGGCTGCGTGCCCTCATCACCAGCTTTTTACACTGGAGAATGCGGAGTTTTAAAGGGTGATGAAATGGGCACCCTACCTGTACTGCCTCCCTGTGCCATGTGAAGTATCCTTGTTTGAACCATCATGAAATGTTTAACCTCTGCCTCTTCTTGGACCATACCGGTACCTCCCGTGAATCTTGGCTCCCCTTTTGTTTGAAGAAAACTGAAGGGAGAGTCATTGGATGCACAGTAAGATGTAGCAACAGTCCACTGCGATACCCGTTACATGTTGAGTGAGCAAGACTCCTTCGGAGCTAAGGAAGGAGAGGGTGCCAGACTTTCCAGCATTCTGCCACACCCAGCCCAGCACTCTGTCGTCTTCTTCAGCACCTGCGACCCCGAAGAAGAGGAGGTAGCTAGCTGTATTTGCTCCCAAGACCAGCAGCCCTCAACTAAAGACCACACCAAGGCCTAAGTTTAGTCTGCTCCGATTCTTACATCAAGACTCACAAGAGGCCTCATGCTGAGGCAGAATTTTGCTAATGAGGTAGTCTCGTGTTGAGCCCAGCACATAAGATATTGCCACCTCCAGTAACTCTGCCACCTTTGGCCTCCGGTCGGCAGTGGGTGAAGGTCACAGACCCGAGGAAGGACCCAGCCAGGGGCATTGTCCACTCACAGCTAAGTCCCACACAGACCAAAGCCACAGAGACGCCTCAATACACTTAAAGCCTAAGATACTGGTAATGCCAAGAGCACCATTGACTACCAGCTCCGATGTTTCAGAAAAGCTCATCCTGCAAATAATTCAAGAGGAGCTTGATGCAAGGCGGACGTTTTTCTTTATTTATTCTATCTCGGAGAAGATTTCAGTCAAACCTTCCTGGAGTGGACAATGACCTTGCTTATCTATCAACGAGTCCACCAGCAACACCTACTCCTTTGCTTGCACCTTGGGGGTCCCACAGATAGACATGTTAGCCACCCATAACGCAAAATGCCCAAACTTTGCATTCAGGTACCAACAATTCAAGGACAGTGCTCTGTAGATGAACTGGTCAAGGATATTTTCCTCCTCTTCCACTCCTTCCACACATAAGGAAGATGTAGCATACCTCTCTCTCGCTCATCTTAGTGACTCACTGGGACCAGACACCCTTGGTTCGCGTTGTTCCTCAAGATGTCCATCATCCCTCGCAAGGATCTCCGCAATAGACCAGACATTTTCAAACCGAGCCAAGGCCAAATCAGCCCAGAGACAGCTCAACCTAGCAATCTAGCACCTGAGCTCCTAGTGTATGGATACCTTCGTCTACCACAAGTGTGCATGGCAATAGTTCACGAAGCCGCATTTCCTCCTTTAGGATCCCTGTTATTAAGAAATTTTTTCGAGGGCCTCAAGGGGATCCTACCCCACAGGGTGTCTCATGCTCCTGCTTGGAACCTTAATGTTGTGCTCACCACACTTGTGGATCTCCCCTTGGAACCTCTTCAATCTTTCACTTTACAGTTGCTCTCTTGGCTGGTGACCTTCAAAGCAATACTTACCTCAGACTCATCAGTGAACTGCAGACACTTACCCTGCACAAGCATTTAATTCAGGTCTACAGACTAGGGCTTTCATCAGAACTCATTCTAAATTGCTCTCTAAAGCAGTATTTCCCTTTTACCTCAATCAGACTATAGAGCTACCAGTCCTCTATCTGCAGCTGGACTATGTAGCAGAGAGAACTATAGATGTGAAACAAGCTCTCATGTATTGTATTGATAGAACTAAGACCATCAGCAAATCTATCCAGCTCTTTGTTGCCTTTACCAAACCCCACAAGGGCCATCTCTTTTCAAAGACTGGCAAAACGATGTGGATAGTCAAGCGTGGTCAGTTAGAAGAACCCTACCTCGCATAGTGCATCATGGTTACCGTCATAGGTGATTAGCGCGCTATACAAATAAACGTACCATAACCTCTCCCTCTGGGCACACTCGACCCGCAATAGAGGTGCCTTTTTGGCCCACATAATGCTAGCTCATATGAAAAGTGGCCACCTAGTCAACCACTCACAGGTTCACCAACCATTGTGTGGGTATCCTAGTCCATAATCCACATATGTTTATCTAGACTTCTGCACCATCCGGAGACTAGCCACCACTTAGAGGGTAATGTTTTACAGTCTATTCAGAGGCTTGTACCTACAGCCACTCATGGTATGAATGGAAAATATTACTCTGTAATCATCTGTTCAGTGTCCTGCTGCAGACGTCTCATCTTGTCACCTACTTTTCTAATCACAATACACATGGTTGTCATGACACTTTCATTCGCCACTCCATATGTACGTGCACATTGTTCTTGTCCACAGCCCTGTGACTCGAAAGACTACTTCGGGAAAAAACAACCTGCAAAAATCCAAGCCCAACACTAGCTGGCAAAAGTATGCATATTCTGATGGCTACATCTGCCTGTGGATTCCTCACCTTTCGAATTACCCCTGCGCTAGCATTCCACAGAAATTATTTTCTTAGCTCTCCCATGTCGACGAGGATGTCATAATAGCACAGCTCCGCTTGTGACTCCATATGATGTCACCAGAGCCATAAGAAGACTTAGTTGGCGTTCCGACATTAGTTCTGTTTTTCCACGCCGTCGACGCATGACGTTTTTTTTCTGTGACTCCATTTCTCTAAGATTACTTTGTTTCCGACTTCTTCTTTGTGATTCTGTAGGAATGGCTACTTCGAAGAAGTCTGGTTTCAAGCCCTGCAGGGAGTGCGGGGCCATATGTCCATTTCTGACCCTCACAACGCCTACCTTTTGGTGTCTTTTTGGGTGTTTGTGCTGTGGAAAGATGAACTCAAAGGCACTGAAGGAGCGTGAAGTAAAACTCCTCATGGCAAGGGCAAAGAAAGAGAAGAGGGGGTCGTAAGTGCTCAAAGTAGTCGACCTCGCATACTTCTAAGTTTAAAAAGCATAAGAAGTCGAAGAGAGACATGGTTCTCGACGTCGCTCGTCGAAGGGCAATGCTTCGAGGTCAGCCTCACATGTTAAGTGGCGCAGAGAAAAGGACTTTGTTTCTCCGTCGCCTTCTCCTTCTCCGCAGGCGACTCCGAAACACTCCGAGGTATTCGCCGGTGTCCAGAGATTCTTCGACGCCCAGAGGTTCTCCGGCGTTCAGGGTTTCTTTGACTCAGAGAGTTTTCTCCTGTACCTACGGCTTTGCCTGTACAGACGCCGATCTCACCGGCTCCGCAGCCCCAGTCTCCAGTTCGGCCTCGGATGGATCAATACCAAGGAGGTTCAGATCCTTACCCTCCATTCCCAGGAGCGGATCCCTCGCATTTCCTAAATGCAATGTTTGGCAGGTTTGCCAGGGCATCCTACCCTTCTGGCCTCGTGGGTCCGCTTGCCTTACACTTGGGCGTCCCCCAGCAGTATGCCCAGGCACCTTTCATGCATTTTATGCCGACGGCTCCATCTTGGCAGTTTCCAGCGCTGAGGTTTTCGACTTTCGACTCCGAAGCCTCAATCTACGTCTGTTGTCGAATTGGCACCATTTCGGATTCGATCGGCACCCCTGCCTGTTTCGGAGGGTCCTCCGGTGCCAGCACCGTTGTCACCAGCACCGCGGCAGGCGCCGCCTATGCCGATCCCAAAGCAGCGATCCAGGAGGGAAGCACAAAGCCTGCTAGAGGAAGATGAGTACCGGCAAGAGGAAGGGGAGATTCTCGACTCAGTAGATGAATTCGAAGGTCAACATGAGGCTAGTGGTTTAGACACTTCCCTGTAGTGGGAGCTCTCTTCACCAAAGGCTACTTCCTCTCAGGATATTGCCCCTTATCATGTGATGATTAGGAAAGCTGCTGAGTTGTTGGATCTTCAGTTGCCTTCTGCTGAAGTAAAGTCAAACATTCTGATTGAAGTGCCCAATAGTTCGTCTTCTTCTATTGAGCCTCTACTGCCTTTCAATGAGGCTTTGGCAGAGCCAATTATGGAGGTGTGGCAGAAGCCCTTGTCTGCTCCTGCACTTTCCAGATCAGTAGCAAGACGATATCAACCTGCTCCTGGTAATCCAGCTTTTCTTTCTGCCCACCCTTCTCCAGAAAGTTTGGTGGTTCAAACTTCTTGCTCCAAGCAGTCGTCTGGGTCCTTTACTACCTCCCCTGGGGATAGAGATTCAAAAAAGCTAGAACAGTCGGCCAAGTAGGTGTTTTCCTCAGCAAGTATGGCGCTGAAGTCTACTTACGCCCCTTGCTTACTTGGGAGGTACATTCATGCACTTATGGACTCTACAATGGCCCCTAAGCTTCCTGAGGAAGATAAAGTTCATTTTCTTGAAGCTCTTTCAGTTTCTCAAGAAGCTGCCCGACAGGTCATTCAGGTGGGTCTGGGCACTGAAGACTCTGCTGCCCGAGGTAATGGGTACTACAGTTGCTACAAGAAGACATGTCTGGCTCAGATCTTCTGGTTTTTCGCCAGATGTTCAGGCTATTCTACTGGATCAGCCTTTTGATGGCTCAAGATTGTTTGGTACCAAAGCAGACTGTTTTGCAGCATTTTAAAGACCGTAGGGCTACTGCAAGATCTTTGGGCCTGCAGTCTCAGCCTAGGGGTAATGGCTACAAGAGGTATTGAGGCTTTGGGAAGGCGGCTTCCTTTCGTGGTAGTCAGCAGCCTCAGCAACAACAGCAGCAAAATCCTCTATACAGGTAGTACAGGGGAAAAAATAGAGGCAGTCTTCGAGGAGCCTCTCGGCAGCAGTCCTCCTCCTCTTCCCGTGTCTAACACCATCCTCCCCAACCCCACCCCCCCTCCACTGGTACCACTGGAAAGCAGCTATAGATCCCCCCCCCTCTTGAAGCAGGTTGGTCCCGTAGGGGGTCGGTGTACCATTTTTTACAAGATTAGAAATTGGTTACGTCAGACCATTAGGTTTTGAATCTTGTGGAAAATGGGTACTCCCTCCCTTTCTGGAGTTTCCTCCTCCTTACCCTCCTCGCCAGGCTTGGTGTTCAGCAGACCATTTACTACTCTTGCAACAGGAGGTTCTTGTCTTGTTGCAGAAAGGGGCGATCGAGGTGGTTTCAGAGCAGGAAAGGGGTCCGGGATGTTACTCCCATTATTTCTTGATTCCCAAGAATGATGGCCGATTGAAGCCGATCCTGGACTTCAGCATTTTGAAGTTTTACCTCCGGCAGGAAAAGTTCAAAATGTTGACCTTGGCTCAGGTTCTTCTAGAGCTGCAATAGGAAGACTGGATGGTGTTGATCGATTCGCAGGATGCGTATTTTCATCTTCACATCCTGAAGCCGCATCTGAAGTATCTCCTGGTTTTGGTAGGGTCCCAACACTACCAGTTTGCTGTCCATCCGTTCGGTCTCACTTCCACACCACAGGTCTTCACAAAGGTGATGGAGGTGATGTCAGCACATCTCAGAAGGTCAGGGTTTCCCTTATCTGGACGACTGGCTGCTAAACGCCAAGTCTCCAGAGATGGTGTTGCGCCACTTGCATGTTATGACTCAATTGTTTTTCAACTTGGGTTTCTCAATAAATGTACCCAATCTCACCTAGTACCTTCTCAGCGCAGCCTGCTCATAGGGGCTGTACTGGACACTACTGTGGGTCGAGCTGTCCCATCTCCTCAGAGGATTCTCGACATACAGGAGATGATTCCTTTGTTTACGATGGGGTGTTTGTTCCAGTCCTGAAGGTCCTACGCCTACTTTCTGTTCGCTTCCTGCATACTGTTGGTCAGCCATGCACGCTGGCACATGAGGGCACTTCAGTGGTGCCTCTGCAGGTAGTGGTATCAGCACAATGGAGATCTCTAGGAGAAGATCAGAATCTCCAGAGACACTGCTGCGGAGCTGTCTTGGTGGAGTGTGCAGGGCAACCTGTCTCAAGGAAAGCCCTTTCAGCCTCCTCTACCTTGGGCCACAGTGATCATGGATGCCTCCACTCTTGGGGGGTAGGAATCTGGAGAGCAAAGGTCTTTGGTCTCCAGAGGAAAAGTTGCTTCACATCAACCTTTTGGAGTTGCAGGCAATACGTTTGCCTCTCAAGGCCTTCCTTCCTTCCCATCGCGGTCAGTCCGTTCAGGTCTTGACAGACAGCACTACCGCAATGTGGTAACTCAACAAACCTGGAGGGGTTGTATGTCAATACATTGTGCACCATTACATCGCGTGCGTTTACCCTGCGTATTTCACATCGCAAAGTCCTTTACATAGTCACCTTTTACAAGGAACGTTGTTGCAATTCCAGTGCGTTGATTGCTATTGGGCAGTACCTCACTTCGCAGACCACTAAATCGCACGCGTTTTTTGTGTTAGCTGCTCTTCCATTGGCTGGGGATTTTTTTTTGCATTGCATTTCGCAGCCGACAATGCTTGTGCTGTCCATCGTTATTCCCAGCTGCTCGTGAGTTTTCAGAAATATTTTTAGTCTGACATACCTACAAACACAGACTTAAATTAATAAAAAGAACTCTGGTCTCACCTAACATATCCCTCACTTATTTGTAGACTGTAATGCCAACACAAGCGCATCCTCCCAATGTGTCCGCAATGATGAAATATAAGACAAATTGATGTCTGTAAACGTGTGCTGTGATAAGTGTGAAGTCAGTGTTTCTTCCCAATTTCAAATCTAAAACGCATATCTTAAAAGAATATTGGGCAAACTATGTCATTGATGTAGCATGTGCCGTGCATTACCCAAACACAAGCAAAACTTGAGGGAAGTGCTCCTTTACATAGATGCACAGCAGTGAACCCGAAAATGCATACATTTAATTTGTGTGAAGCATGGCGTCTATGAAGTGTGCACTAATAAAGCATGCAAAAACCACACTAAGCAATATCTTGAGGAAAGTGCTTAATTACCTTGAAGCGCTACAGCCGTAGATGGTGAGCTGCAGTAAGTGGAAAGTGCTCGATGTGAGCTACCACTTGAGGGAAGTGCTCTCATTAATGTGCGGCAGTGGACCCCAAAAAGCATACACAGCTGAAAATTAAATCACCCAAAGCACGACGTCCCTGACCCATATGCTGCGCTAAGAGGAAAGTGCTCAGTCTGAGCAAGCACTTGAGGAAAGTGTTCGATTTCATTAATGTGAGGCTGGGAATCACAAAAAGCATACACCTATATTAAAAGTAAATTGCACAAAGCACAGCAACCCTGAACCGAGTCCCGAGTTAATAAAGTATAAATAATCGGCACGGCACGGGCAAATCCTTGAGTGCAGGCGATGAACCCTAAAAAGCATACATAAACAAGAAATAAAAGCAAGTATAGCTGACGTGAAAGTGCGCATTTACACAGCTACTCAAAATGCTGATTTGCAGTTGTGGAACCATGTTTGAGGCTTAATAGCCAGAGCTGCCGAGCTGCACTGTGAGTCTGGACAAATCCCATAATCAGCGTCTCAAAATGCATTTTAATCTGTGGTCTATCCGTCAAAATGCATTTTGATCTGTGATCCTGGTAGGGCTGCCTACATGAAAATAGTATGTGGCGTAATGGCCAGAGCTGCCGAGCTCCACTGTGATTCTGGACAAACTACGTAATCAGCGTCTCAAAATGCATTTTGATCTGTTGATCTCTGGTCTGTGCTTAGTGCATTTTGATCTGTGGTTTGTGCTTAGACATAAATGATCTCCTGTTAGGGCTGCCTACATGAATCAAAATGCTGATTTCCAGCTGTGGAACCATGTTCGAGGCTTAAGGCACTGGTGATGATGATGATTGAGTGCCGGGGCAACACTTTGTCTACACCTATGCCAACTAATCACATTCCTTAATGTATAAAATAAAGGGCTTCGAATCCCTGTGAATGCACCCCATCCACTGCCACTACTGACACCAGGCAATGCAAATGGTGTCTTTCAGAATGGATGCATATAACCCTTTGAAACCATCCACCCACCCATCCACCATGGCCCCACCCAGCCATCCACCCATCCGGCCACCCATCCATCATGCACCCACCCATCCATCCATCCATCCACCCATCCATCCATCCATCCACCCAATCATCCACCCATCCAGCCACACATCCATCCACCTACCTACCCACCCATCCAGCCACCCATCCATCATGCATCCACCCACCCATCCACCATGGTCCCACCCACCCACCCATCCATCCACGCACCCACCCACCCACCAATCCATCCACCCACCCACCCACCCACCAATCCATCCACCCACCCACCAATCCATCCACCCACCAATCCATCCACCCATCCACCCATCCACCCAACCATCCACCCACCCACCCACCCATCCACCCACCCACCCATCCACCCATCCATCCACCCACCCACCCACCCATCCACCCACCCACCCACCCATCCATCCACCCATCCACCCACCCATTATCCACTCACCTATCCAAACATCCACCCACCCATCCACGCATCCAAATCCACGCATCCACCCACCCATCCATCCACCCATCCACGTCTCCATCCACCCACCCATCCACAGTAAGTTTTACCAAAAGCACCTAAAATTTAGTAAGGGTATATTTGGGATTCTCGCACGCAGTTTATCAAAATTAATATATTTTAGGATTGTTTCCCACAAAAACAAAATCTATATGGTGAGCTTTTTTTTCCATCCACCCACTCATCCACAGTAAGTGTTACAAAAACACTTAAAATTTAGTAAGGGTATAGGGGGGAGACTCCAGGGCTGCAGTCCATTCTTTGTCATGCAAGGGTCTGCCAAAATCCTCGTCCCAAAGTTTTTGAAGGCACGTTGATACAGGCCCAGTGTGCTCTCCTATGGCTTTATAGAGCCATATTATTACCTGACGTTCGTCGACCATGGTGTGCAAAGTGTGAATTACTGCATGTGTGCATGGTTCGTCCTCCATGCATGAGGAATTGCCCTGGAAGAATATTGTATTCATCATATTCCTTCATTTTGGGTCATATAAGACGATAAAAGGCATCAAGCTTACGTTCATATAAAACATTATATACATTTGGGATTCTCGCACGCAGTGTATCAAAATTAATATATTTTAGGATTGTTTCCCACAAAAAAAAAATATACATGGTGATTTTTTTTTTTGGGAGACGTGACAGGAGGTTCGAACATTAGTTCCCAGCACCAAAGTTGGCAGCGTTGCCCTCAGACCACATTGTTTCCCGTTATGTGGTCGTGAATCATTTCTAGTATTTGGGGCCCTCGCACATGAATATGACATCGTTTCTGAGATCAATTTTTGTTTAATTTCAGTTTTGTTGAATAGGTTTCTGAGATCCTTTTTAGTTTAATTTCCGTTTTGTTGTGCACTGTCGATATTACATCCCTTATGAATATTCCACCGTTTCTGGAATATATGGTGAGCGTTTGTTATTATATTGTGCATTTTTCCTATTATATTGTGCATTTTACTTTCTGCTTGGTTTAAAATGATATCGTGCATTTTACTTTCATTTTACTTTCGTGATCGTGCACTTTTGCACTGTCATTCGATGTGTGCATTTTCCCATATGGTGAAACAGTACTTTTGCATTATAATGCGATGTAATGGCTTTTGCACTGCAATGCGATGTAATGGCTAGCGCTGTATAAGTCATTGCGACGTCTTCGCATGCGGCGAGGTAGCATGCGGTGTGCAGTCATCTGGGATGTAATAGTCGCGTTGCGATAGCAACGCGATGCAGTGCTTCCGCTGTAACGGGTGTTTCCCACCTGGAGGTGTAAGATCGTATCGTCTCTGCAGAGAGGCTCTGAGACTCTGGTCCTGGGCTCAGTGCCATCATATTTGTGTCATGGCAATTCATCTGACCAGTGTGCTAAATGTACGTGCGGACTGTCTCAGTAGGCATTACTCGGCCGATCACGAGTGGCGGCTTCATCCGGAGGTGGTCCATCTCATCTTCAAGATGTGGGGATTTCCTCTATTGGACCTATTTGCCACTCACGAGAACGTGCACTGCACTGCCTGTCATTCTGCAATCTCCAGATTCTGAGGCAGGGAGCGTTGGGGGGCGCGTTTCAGTTGAAATGGAGTTTGCCGCTCCTTTATGCGTTTCCCCCCCATACCCTTGATGCCTTGAGTTCTGAGGAGGATTCACCCAGACACACTGGGCGCCAAGGAAGTTTGCACGATAGGCGAAGCAGCTTTGATTGATTCACAAATCGTGGCAGGATCTTGTATTTGCAACCCCGATGCCCATGAGGCATGCTATCCTAACGCTTCAAGCTTTCTTTTCTAGGAATCCGGGAAAATAAAATATTCACCACCACTGTGAGTTGCTAGTGTTTTTTTTCAAGTAATCAATGGGAGGGTACACCTTAGAGAGTGTATACCACCCGGGCTACCATCACTGGTCCTGACGAAAACCCTATAATTATATAAGTGGTTGAAACATGTAGACCAATTTTATCTCGCACATAACTTGCGACACCACAGGCCTACCTAATTCGGCAGGGTGTCCAACTAATAATTTTTATTGTTGCCCAGTCACTCCAGAATAAAGCTTTTTATAGTGAGTGCTCAACTGGACAACTTTAATCACCATTTTTTTCACTTACACAAAAATCCCAAAAATTAACCCGCCCCACTGAAGTCAGGTGTCTCAGCACACCCTGATGGCACTCTGCTATCCGGGTGGGACCCCGATGATGAAGCATGTCACCAACTAGGTTGGTAAGTGAGGGGTCTTCTAACAAAGGATGAATTACAATGTAGATAACATGTTCCTCGCACCTTACCCTTATTGTAGGAGAGAGTTCAGATTGTTTCTTCTTAAATGTGCGTCCTCTTTTAAACTCTCATCTGAAGAAACCGCTTTGTGTCAAAACTAACATTTGGTACAGTTTCATTGGCCAACACAGAGGATATTTTTCTTGAACAATGATTTTATAAATGTTCTCATTACGGTTTCTTCTTTTTTTTGTTTTGATAGATAAAGTGAAATCTTTCCGTTCTGCTCTACAAGAAGAGGAACAGGCTAGTAAGCAGATCAATCCGAAAAGACCACGAGCCCTATAAAAAAGCGTCAGCTGCTGAACATTGTATAAAATCCTGTCTACTGTAAAATACCGTTATGAACCTCTGGCTATGAAAGGACACGGACTTGAACGCTTCAGCACCTTTAAAACTACAGTGGAAATGCTCTTTACCTGCTCCCAAAAGGCATTTCGAGTTTGTGTGAAACGCTTCATTGATGTCGTTAACTGTTCCTTTGGCCAGACAGCACAACCATGCAGGGTTAGAATTCATTAAGCACTTTGTATGATGTTTCATTCATGTAAACAAGAAGTTTTATGTCTGGAAATTATTGCCAATATTTTTTCCTCAAAAATAATGAATTACAACTGTGATGCAATGATGTTACAGTTTTTTTAAACAAAATCGTTGTCACACACCAGCTGTGCAGTTTTAAATTGTGTTTGCATGCATGCACATCCTATCAGTGATTGTACAAAATGTTCCCTCCTAAAGAGATAGCTGTGCTCCCTCTCTCCCACTTGGTGCCTTGAGTGAAGGCTTCTAACCCCAAATTTCATCTCGATGAAGCACAGCCTTAACTTAATAAAACATTCCTTGTTTGTCAATGTAAATTTGCTTTTCGTGTGCATACATTTTAATGTGTTCAGATTTTTAGTGTCATTTATTTTCCAGGATGTGCCATATCACTGAACAAAAAGCAAAAACTGTTAAAAAATAATGGGCAAATAGCTGGATATTTCACTCTCCACTTGTTTAAAATCTGCAAACCATATTATTGCAATACTGTAAAAAGTGCTTCGTTCATTTTATAATCATTTTTTATTTGTAAAAAAAAATCAACTATTCTATTAGTTGACATATAATAAAAAAAGTAATCTAACAAATTGAGAGAAGTTGTACCTTTAACCAATGCTTATGGGCAATGCCTGATACTACTCAATGAAAATGCTAAAAGGAAAGACTGTTCCTAAACAAAATGTGTTCTTCATCCTTGTGCTTCAGATGACCAACCTATTGGAAATTGTTTCTTGCAAGTACAGAATACTTTTCAAAACTTTTATTGACACTAGAGATTTATGTCAATCCATCTCACACCTTTTAAAATTGTACACTTGCTCTCCAATACTCACCAGCCCGGCACACAGTAGAAGCACAGTAATACTCTTTAAGGTTGTTATACCATTAGTGGTGGTATTTGGATCACAGGCTATGGCGCATGTGACTATCGAGAAAAAGCTGGTGTTACATACAAATACAGAAACCCCAAGACTGTAATACAGCGGAAAATATTTAGGACTGATCCTCAAAAGCATTTACAAGTGCTGGAAGTAATAGTACAAGAGTACTCTTCTATGTACTTTTAGGTGCCTTTGCAAATCTGCCCTGAAATGCCACACTCCCTATTAGTAAATGATTAAAGCGTATACATTCCTTTCTATTTGTACTATCTGTATATGAATATTCCCATTTTAGATGCTTTGCAGGAAAATCACCAATGTATGTAAGAATACGTACAAGAGTAATACAGAAGGACTACTTTAAGTTAATCAAAACGCATTTATTAGTTGGCCATAATGTAGCTGCTTGCCTCTATTGTCTCGCTGTAACTGTGTCGGAAGAGTCCTACTAAACTATTTGCTACATCTGATAGAGATACCAAGCTGCAGATCCCTTACCTTTTAATTCTCTGCTGGCGCCAGACTGGATCTGGAAATGTTTTCAGCAGAACCTCTGCATGTTGGGAGGGGGCGTCGAGCGATTCTGTAGTGATGCTGTCCATCAGTTGTAACGTTGATGGAGTGCATATAGTCCCTTTCTGATGTGCTGACATCAGTTCCTCCTTTTCTGCGCTTTCAAAACCGATCCGGAGCAGTTCCTCAGGCCGTTTCTTGGCCTGTCTTGACATTTCTTTGTCGAAAAACTGTGCTTTTTTTCTCCTGTCCTCCAGGTTCAAACCTTGTGGGCCTTGTGAAAGGTAAACATCAGCAAAAGACCCTCATATTATTTGTATGTGGTGCCTCAGAGAGCACCACGACTCGGAGCATTACAGCTCCTGCCTTCGCCAGTAGGCACTGCAGGAACGACTCATGAAGATCTCGGCTGTGCGACTGGTGGAGGCTCTCCGTCATCGTCCGTCTCATTCAAGGTCCCGGGAGCAATCGCGAGACCGAACAGAAGCCGTTTTCGCTAGTGTCTGTCTTGATGTCAAGGGATAAGACATCGAAGCACAGACAGTCAAAGTTGCCGGACCCCCTCGCCCCCCCAACTTCACCATGTAGGCCCTGCATTTACTATGCCCTCTGGGGAGACTCTAGCCCAGATGTCTGATTACTATGATTCCTTCCATGCCATCTTTGGGGCCTGTCTTCCTCTTGTCTGCTTTTGAGCCCCAAAGAAGTGAGAGGTGCCTTGTTAAAGTTTGGTTGGGCCGAATATATCGAAGTAAACCTAGTTCCAAACTATACCGTCCGATATAGGAACTGCTGTAATGTTCACTGATGACAAGTCTCTATGTTCAAGGTGTGATGATTGATGTGGCTTAAAAATCAAGTTGACCTCTTGGGATGTAGAGCTTTGCTGGAGGTATGTTCCATTCTTACCATTTTTAGACCTAACCATCTGCTTGGATCCGACAACGATCAGTACCACCCTCTTCAAAAAAGATACTGACAGGAACAGTTTACTCCCTTATGACAGCCACCACACTAGGGCCCTGAGGGACAATCTACCCTTCGGGCAATTCCTCCGCTTACGGAGAAACTGCAGCTCCATCAAAAACTTTAAGCAAGAAGCAAAGACTCTGCAACACAAGCTCCAGGATAGGGGATACCCTACACGATTGTTAAAGACATCATTCAAAAGAGCCTTAAATAACAACAGAGAGTCCTTACTTGAAGTTCATCCCAAAGAGCAAGATGACACTATTACATGCGTGACCTCTTTCACCAAGCACTCGACGTTCATAAAAAAGACTGTGAACTCACACTGGGGCATTCTAAATTCCGCAGGGATGGAACTACCGCGCCCACGCTTTGCATTCAAAAGGACAGCGAACCTCAAAGACACGCTGATCCATACCCGCCCCAAGAAAATGAGCACTCAACCAGTCAGAACCCTCTGGGACCTCCCACCGGTCACTGGGCATTACCGCTGTGGCTCCTGCGTAGTATGCCCCCAGACCATCCAGGGAAAAACCATCAAACTCCAAAGAGACTTCACATGGACAATTAATAGACACACCAATTGTAATAGTTCAAGATGTATCTATGTTCTCATGTGCCCTTGTATGCTGCTCTACATTGGGATGACGATGCGCTCTGTGAAACAGCGCATTATGGAGCACAATAGCAATATTCGCTGCCTCAAGACACACACCAAACTCTATGAACACTGCAAAGAACACAACCACTCCACAGAGAGTATGCGGTGGACTGTCCTTGAATGTCAACCAGCAATAAGCCAACAAGCCCTCTTCAGACTAGAACAGAGATGGGTACATCGTTTACACACCGATGAACTGGGTCTTAATGATGCGGTGCCTTGGACATCGTTAGCCAGATAGTTTCTGATTCGGACTTTATTGTCCTGTTCCCAGCAATCACCATTGCGTTTTTGGTGGCGCCTATGTTTACCTCTGTAGCCGAGCAGGAGCATCTTCGCTCTCTACACTCGCGTTACGTTGCCTAGCAACTTAACGGACACACCCCCATGGCGCCCGCGCTACTCGCTCTCATATGAGTCGGTTGTAGCTTCGCGAGTGCACCGGCTGTCCTGCTATCATCGTGACGTGGGTGGGGTAGGTGCCTAGAGGCCTGCTGCCAGCAACTGATGAGGTAAGGTGCCTTGTCCCCCCTCGAGGACCTCCGCGTGCGCTTAACTGTGTTCGCGGCGGCTGGACTCTAAACAGCACTTCAACAAACGGTAAGCCGCGCCGCTCGAATAAGTACCTGACCCCGCGGTGCATCTTACTCGTTTTTAGGTGCTCCACACGTGTTGCTGGCCCCACCAGGTCAGCCTGTGGAATCTTCATACGGGAATAGCGGGTAAGATTCCTAATGTCTACTCCTTTCCTTTGAGCTTGGTGATTTATGCTAGTCCCCTTCTATCATTCAACAGAGTGTCAAATGGTTCATCTCTTTTGCGGTTTTGCTGTTGTATAAATATGTTTTTAAATTCCTCACGTCACCTTACTATGTGGGGTCAAATACACTCACTGATGCTTATGTGACTTAGACACAACACACGGCATGTTTTGTGACGCAATAAAGGCAATAACTATGATGCATGCCACCCTTAGAGCATGCCAGCCACATACAGGACGCAGTATTACCTCGTTCTGGATCTATCCGCTAACCTACTCTCTCACATGAATGCCACATACTGACGGGGTCTGTGCAATCCTTTCAACATCCCGTTATACATCACTAGCACGTTCCTTTGGCACATTATGATGTACTCGGGCCACAGACATAGCAGTGACTATAACCTCCTTTTTTGTTTCCTTCCTAGTTCCCGGGAGGTCCATAAAGAAAGGGTCATACTACGACACTATCCAGGTCGTATATTCGATTCCTCTTATTACTGAGGGACCGTAAGCAATTATATGAGCACTATTGGTCCTGATGAATTGCCTTAGAGGCAAGAAACATGTCGACCACACTCACACTAAGGGTTGAATGAGGCTTGATTACCTTACCCGTCACGCCTCAATACCCCTTAATTTCCTTTTTAATAAAGCAGTGAGCCATGCTATTAAAACTTTGTTTAATGGACTCTACTGACTTTTTAGACTACACTCACGCTCACTATTGCACTTTTTTAGGCCCCTCACACTCACACACCCATTGGCAAAGGAATAGAAGAACTCCGCCAAAGTGCATCACTTCGTGCTGCCCGACGGGCATTGCACCGCCAGCCTGTCGCAGGAGCAGGAAACCAATGATGACGCTGGACGGTCATCGGATGGGATGACAGTAGTCGTCCAAATGGTGACTTGTGTGAGGTATCCTTAATTCCGCAAAGGGTTCACATCATTCACTTTCCCTGTCATACTCAATGAGAAAAAGGTTAGCTTGAGCCATTCAGTCGGCTCCCTCTGGGGAACTCTGTACAATTTCTTTGCTTACTACAATGTTCCATTAATAACCATGCTAAAAGTTATTACTAAGCCTAGCGAGAAAAGAAAAGACAGTATCCCATTAATTACCTATAGTTCTACCCAAGACAATACCAGGTATCTCTTTTGAAGAAAGTGAAAAACAATTCTTGATTTGCTGCTTGAGTGATTTTTGGGCTGGCGTAGTTTCCGGTTCATTTGGAAACAAAGAAAACGTATCAAAGTTCATAAAGTAGCCTGAAGCAGTTTTATCAATTGTAAGAATTGCATCGGGATTTGTTGAAATTGTATTTTGCTCTTGTCGAGGCATGTTGATATAGAGGTCTGTATTTAGGCTAATTGCAGCTTGGGTGTTGCTTTGAGTTCGATTTTGAAGTTGAACTTCGGGTTCAAGAGGAATGAGTCCCATGGCATTGTTGCATAGTCCATCAATCCGCGCACAGGAGGCTCTTCAAACGTGATGAGTCTTTCTACTCTGGAGTCCACGAAACATACTGTTTAGTATCAGCCACATAGTGTGGTTTGATTTAGTCAACTGAGACAAATCTTTTCTCCTTTTTATCGGCAAGAGGCAGCAAAAGTACAGTTCTCTGTATGATGGCCCAAATTCTTTCATGTCCGCTATTTTTTCTCTGACCAGACCCCTGACTTTTGGGATCCAGACCGGTCTTGCCGTGACTGCTTTGACTTCAGAGGTGGTCTGTTTAGTGAGGACGTTGCTTTGTCTTTTCCTGGATTCATTTAGATCCTGTAAAACAGCCAAACGATCCTGGATATCAAATGGTTTCCCATCCGCCACTGTGCCTTCAAAATCAAGATCAGGTACCAACATTCTCGTCCCAAATAGGACCCCCTAGAGAACTTCTTGGCTGGTTATTGAGGGCTCTCTGTACCACATATAAGTGATTGACCCATCTACCGCCCTTGCCTAATATCCTAGCTGTTAAAGATTGCGTTAAGTCTCAGTTTTACCTCTCCACAACCGAATTTCCCTCAGGATGTTACAGAGGAGAACTGCAATGCTACGCCCATACTTTCCATGGCCTGTTTGCAAGCCCGCAAACTAAACGCCAAGCCACGGTCAGAATGTTAACGTTCCGACTGCGTATGTCCCTATAAAAACTCGCAAATGTTTGATAACAGTTCGAGCGTCAGCCGAGCGCTGAGGGCAAACCCATAGGAATCTGAAGCATGAATCCACTGCAACCATTATATATTTTTTTAGTACCATCAGATGATTGTAAGGGGTGGCGGTGATCCAAATATACACCTGTGAGAGGTTTGTCTGATTTTAATAGTGGTGTCTGTGCCGAGCGTGTTATGGTGGACCCCTTCATCTGCTGGCAGATGCCACATTTCAAGACTTAGTCTTTAGTTTGTTTAGTCATGGTCACCAATAGCGCTGTTTCAATAAAGAAATAGTTGTAACGCTGTGTGCTCTGAGCCCAAACCCTCGTGTGCTGCTAGTATTAAACCTTACCTACGATCCATATTTGGTATTACTCCATCCCCCACTCCAGGAATCTGAGCATATGGAATGTTGTGTGCATCTAACTTGTAGGAGTACTTGAGTGGAAATTTTTTAGGTACTGCAGAGCTGCCTTTGCGAGAAGCAACGACAGCCACCATAATATCACTATCTATTCTCGTTTTGGAACGAGTGATTGCAGCTACGGAAGCCGTGCGTACAGTCCCCTTTGCGGGTACATCATCCAATGAATTCCCTTCAACGTGAGCGCCATCACGCTGATGACTCAATGTGTGCATCACGTGAGCCTGTGGTAGTTCATTTTTCAACTCTACTACCTGTTCCCATAGCATTTTATGCTTAATTGTGCCACCTTTCGCATTTTTAAACCAGTTTTTAGTTCCAAATGATGTAATTACTCATTGTACGACCGAACACAGTAAAAAGAATCAAACACAATTAGAGTGGGGAATTTGTGGTCCGTATTCACATGTGCCAGTATCAGTGCTTTTAGTTATGTCAACTGAGCAGTGCAGTCTCCTAGAGATTGCGTTTTGATGCAACTTAGATAGAACTTTCCATCCTGCATGCAACCTTTAATGATAGCACATGACGTGCTGTATTGTTGCTTACTCCCTGTGGCCGGTTGAGCAGATCCGTCGGTATAATAATATATTCATACTGATCGAGAGGCAAGAGTTCATTTGGTAGAGGATATTCTTGTTCGTATTGCAGGAATGCTTGTGTTTTTAAACTTGGATCAAATCTGTATTCAACGTTCCTGGCAGTAAGAGAATATGCCCATTGTATCCATCTTAGATGTAAGGCTTTTGCATTTGGAATGCTAGCCTTTGTAACTGCTTCTAAAGCCGGTACCGACGTTTTGACAATTATGCGTTTCCCTTGAGCCAGTGCTCTTTCTCTTGCTACAGCGGTCTGAACTGCTATCAGGATTTTTTCTGTTTAAGTGAAACGCATTTATGCGTTTGTGTACAGGTGTGATTTGGATGCGATTGGTACTGTTTCACCTTCATTGAGGGTTAAGTAAGTGTACCCGTATTGACCCGCTATTACACGGATCACCAAGTTATGTCATTTACATGTGTCTAAGTGTTTGGAAGCAATCCTGTCTTGTATTGAATTTAGGATATTGGAATGTTCCTATGTCCAATGTCTAACTGAAAAGTCAGGTTTTATTAAGTCGTAGAAAGGTTTTACTATTTCAGTGTAATCTAAAATGTATGTTCTGCCGAAATTTAGGAATCCCAGTATTGATTGTAAGTTTTAAAAAAATGTTTTTGGAGGTTGGAGCAGGGCTAATTTTACTAAAACGTTAGCTGCCGTGCTTTTTACTTCACTTGAAAGCTCGTATCCTAGAAACAGGACACTGAGGTGGACTATTTTTGATTTTTAAAGTAAAATTTGTAGCCCTCCGAAGCGAATCCCATGATAATGCTTCTCACTCTGGTCAAGTGCTTTTTAGGTCTCGTAGCGAAAACAGCGCGTAAGCGCTGTGTCTCGCCAGAGATCTTTTGTTGCTGACTCTGCTTCCCAGGAGACAGCACCTGGCCGCGCGCATCTCTCAAAAGGCGATCGGCGCAGGCCACGCGCGCGCGAACGCGCTCGCCGTGTCTGTCTCCTGGGAAGCGCATACATACACAGGCACACTTCCCCCTTCACGCATGCGCACACACACACACACGAGCGCACATACACGCACGCACACATACAGAGACCCCCATCGCGCGCGCACACACACACACGCTCGCTCACACAAGCGCACCGCCCCCGTCCCACTTACCGCCAGTCCGGTATTCTGTAGGCTCCGCGGGGCTCCGCCCGAGGGAGAGCCCCGCGTCACCGTGAATTATGTCCGCCTTCCAGCGCGTGGAAGATCCGGGGCCAATGGACTCCGAGAACGAGGCTGACGTCACAGCACCCCTCCCCGCCCCCTGCGACGCCGCCGGACGACGCAGACTGCCATTTGAGCCGTGAAACCCCTTGTTTAAGATAAATCTGCTGAATTCCTTTACTTTAACTATGAATCATTACAACAGCTCTAGGACATTGTAACGCGTTTTCTGCCAATAGTTGCTAATTAAAGTGCCCCAATAAGAAGAAAAACACCTGGGTTTGATGATTTTGCTGAAATTTGTACCAACAGAAATATAACACGGGTAAAACCATTGGTGCCAACTCGTACACAGCTGGAGCGGAGAACGCTTTCCGGGGCAAGCAACACTCTCTTCCGGTGGAACAGTGTGGGCGGTGTCTCGTTGTCGGGAATGGGTGGGTCTCTTTTTCGGGGCGGGTCATGTTTGTAACGATTTACAGGTTTACTGGGAAGCACCGCCCCGGGCTCTCTAAGCGGGCCGCCCCTCTGCCTGTCAATTAGTGTGAAATCAGCTTTCTGTTTTCTTTCTCGTATTGAAAATGATTTTAGGAGAAAGCAGGTCCGACTTAGTCTTACATTTACCATCTGTCCATGGACTGGTGGTAAGGGGCACTTCCGGAATCTCGCGCGTGAATCGGAGGGTGTTGAATGTATGCAGAACGAGAAGGGCCAGTTAACTGGACACGCGGACGACTCTAACAAGGGGTGGGTTCCGTTATGTTTACAGTGTTGGGCAATGATTTTCTTCCGATCCATGGCCGAATTTGGGAGTGGAAATCTGACGAGTTTACTGAAAGAGGCTTCGCCGCCCCTGGACCTCATTAAGGTTACTAAGTGTGACCCAAAACTGTAGTTTTGCATGGACAGATGTGCGTAGGATGAAGTTGATGCTTGTGGTGAACAGCAAGTAAAGAATAGAGATTGTGGTAAACGGAGAGCTCGTAAGAAAGACTTCGTAATAAAGGACTTCCTAAAATATTTGTAGGGTAAATGCATTCGTTTTCATACCAACAAGTTGTTGTGCTTCATCTGTTTAGAAATGAGCATGTGTTGTGTTTAACTTTTATGCAATGACGCTTCCAATTTGGGCCATAATTTAGAAGTGGAAGCCTGCAGAGTTAGATTGGAGGGGGAGGTTTATTTGTTTGCTCGCCCACCGCTTTGCGTTGCCTTGGTACTTATGTCTATAAAAACCTGCTAAATCAATGTTAAGAGTGTTCAAGTTGTCAGTATCGTTCTATGATTAATTGCCTCCCTCATGTATTCTTCCGAAGGTGTTAATTTTGTAATGGTAATAATGGGCTTGAAGTGCCATCAGATGTGATTGATTGCATCCCTCAGTGCGGGCTGCTCTGTGCCTTTTTATTTTCACCTAATGTTAGGCTGAGCTCACATTAAGATTAACATTGGAGTGATTTTGAAGTGTTTTGTTATTTTATTCGTTTTACCTGGACTTAAACCCTTGCCGTGAAAATTTCCTTCCAGCAGGCAGCAACTGTGTAATATAAATTAACTTGAATATTACACCGCCCTGTTTTAGTTGATGTTCTATGTATTTTTAGAGGAAAATTCCACCATTTATATGGTCTAGTAGTGCTTTCGGAATCTGGGCACACTTTACTGCTCTCTCTGTGACTGGAGTCGAAGTGCGCTGTGGTCGTGCCACTTGATTGTGTGATGTAAACTGTGAAGGTGAATCATGTTGGATAATGGCTGGTAAAGTTAGGATGATGAATTGTTTAGAAATAGATTATATTGAAAAATGTCAGGTTAAATCGTGATGTTGCCTTGCAGCACTTCTATAGAGTTTTCTTACCACTGAGGGGCTCAAAGTGTTTCTTGGTGATAGAGTAAGACACTACTACTTTTGTTGTGTGTGTGTGTGTGGCTGGTAGTGTTTACTTTTTTTTAGTGCTTTCTATTTAAAGTCATGTGTGATGCTCCAATCTTGTTACGGCACACTTGTATTTGCAATCTGCACTTAAGCACAGTGTGAGGTTGAACATTTCGTGAGGGATAGTCACATTTGCATATACCTACCTACCATAATTACTAACCAAACAGCGGCTCACCTACCGCAGACCCTGATGGCCCCACTGCCCTGCTTACAGCCGGCCTAATTACCAGTTCCTCCTGCATCCCGCCCCTCTCACCTGCCCTGCTTACAGCAATCTCCCCTCTCACTTGCCCCGCTTACACGTTGACCCTTTCACCTGCCATGCTTATAACCATTTCCTCTCCCCTGCCTACAACAATCGGCCCCTCTCCACTGCCCTGCTTTAAACCACATCCTCTCACCTGTCCTGCTTACAACAATCGACCCCTCTCGCCAGCCCTGCTTCTAACCACCTTATCTTGCCTGCTCTGCTTATAATCGGCCCCTCTCCTCTGCCCTGCTTACATCCACCCCCCCCCCTTCCCTGTGTACAAAATCCGGCCCCTCTCCTCTGCTTCCAACCACCTCATCTCCCCTGCTTCCAACCACCTCATCTCCCCTGCTTCCAACCACCTCATCTCCCCTGCTTCCAACCACCACCTCTCCCCTGCCTTCAACAATGGACCTCTCTTCGCTACTCTGCTTACAACCACCACCTCTCACTTGCCCTGCTTACAAACTGCATCACTCAGGGGCACCACAACATCACTATACGCTACCGAAATGTTTATAAGTACAACAGTAACTTGCAATATTATTATAATATAATATTATTGCCAACATTGCTTAATATTTTGCAACAGCTATCATCTTGCAAATCATCTTTATACACCAATACAGACTTTGCTAAAAATTTAATGCAACACATTGTCATATACAATGGCAATAACTCAAACTTTAATGCTGCGAGACCTATTGCATTGCAAATGCTTGTTTAAGTCCTCGTCCGTCGGATAAATATAGAACAGTACTCCCTCATCAAATTTTTGGAGTAACTCAGTTACTCTTGCTGTGAATACCCCCGGTCTGCTCTTACTCCGCTGGGGGAGTCTCCAAAATTGTCGCTGGGACCATAACGCCGAGAATGCGGTCAAATACCTGCTTTCAGACGCTATATTTTGGCAGAAAAATCCACTTGAGATGTCAAGTGTTGTTTTGTATCTTTTCCGCAGAAAGTTATTCATTAATGCGTTTTGGACAGTCAGTGTCTTTGTGCAAGTGTTTAAATGTCTGTAATCTAAAACTAGACTATATGAATAATTTGGTTTTGATACGGAAACAAAGGATTATTCATTGGTGAGGTTCAATTTTCGATCACCCCTTGGTACTCAGGTTGATCTAAGATCTCCCTGACCTGTGTTTTTTTGCTCCTTGCTTTATAGGGTATTGCCTCTGAGCATTTGGTGAAACTTTTAACAGGATCACATGGTGGGTTGACTCCTCATCCCACCCTGCATGATTTTTATACAATGCATGTTTAAGATGTATGGGAACGAGGTCGAAGAATGCTGGAAAAATTATGTTTTCCCCCTTAGGACACTCCATAACGAATGCTGGCGGCCAATCTTGTTCTGCTAAAAGGGTGTCATACACAGATGACAGATTTTCCCAAAAGAGACCCTTAACTTTCCTCGGATTGTCCCTCTCCATTTGGAGTGTTATCTAGTGTAACTTATGTGGGACACTCACTCTTGTGTCGGGTGTGTCCACCGTGATATAATCATTCAAGTCCGCTGTCACCAGAAATTCCTTCAGGTTATGGCGAGCTATTGTTACTTCTGCTGCACTGTCTAGCATCGTCTGAGCCCATTCCTTGTTCAGAAGCTGTGTACTCAGAATTCTAGGCATGTCTGATTTTCAGACCTGCAACTTTCTTTTTCTTAAATTGAGTTTTTGATTTTGGCTTGTCTTCTTTTTTTGGAAGTCTAGTCTTGAGCGTGCAGCTTGTCTCTGGACTTTGTACGCTCTTCTTTGTGTTCTGACCGTCCTCCTCTCTCGGGGGTGTTTGTCGAGCCCTGAAAGGAACAAGAGGAATATGTATCCGTATGCTGATACCTGTCCGGTTTCCTAATGTTATCCGTATTCCTGAGATTATCCCTCTTTTCAGAGTGCTCCTGTGGAGGAGATCTACTTCTGGATTGAGATCTCTTTTCTGTAGAGTTTTGTTGTTTTTTATCATCCAACTTCTTTTTAGAAGAAGTAGGTGTCTGCTTAGAAGTGTCCTTTTTAGGACTGCCCATAAGTTTTGGTTTTAAAGTTTTCCCACCCAAACTGTCTCTGCCTAATTCTGCGTACGCAGTCCCAATTATGTTGGGCAGTTTGTGTTGTTGACTCACTTAAGCGTTGGCGGGTTGCCACTGGCGCTGCTTCCCCTTTAATAATAGATACTGTTATGGCTGATACCTGGTGGTAGTTATTTAATAATTTTATCCCTAAGTTCAGAGCAGGCTCTGCTCCATACTCGTTTTGTATCTGTCTCAATACATTTGAAATCACCACTAATGAAGGAATACCATGAGTTCCGATATATATGGCAGCAAAGATTGTACCCCAAGTGGTACAATCCTTTAACTGTGGTGTTATCGCCATAGGCAAGCAGATTGTTAACATTCTGTGTTTTTCAAATGTGATAGTATTTGGGAATACAGCCTCGAGCTGAGTTATTTTCTGAGCTACCCAGAATGGTATTTGTTCGTGTTTCGTGGGCCTTTTGCCCATTACCACATGTAATGTTTGTGGAGTTATTTTAGTTGCTATACCCTGAGATTAAGTTCCATTTGTTGCAACTGTTGTTGGTTGGACAGTTAAAGTCCTCATGGCGAATTGCGTCACATTTCTATAGATGCTAATTAAATCTTTGTGTTGTATGAGTAAGTCATTTGTGGCATTGGATCAATGTCAGGATGTGGTGTGTAGGCCATTGATATCGGCCATGTAGCCCCATCTCCTTCGAGCGGGCCTAATCTTAATCTGTTTCTTAAGTGGGGTAGGGCGCCTTTAAACCAGTAAAAATGTTCTGGGTATGTGAGTGGAACTTCTATGTCCTTCTGCTGGTGCATCTCCCTCTGAGTAAGAGTGAAATGTGTGTGTTCCTGCATCTGCTTCTGGGAATGTAACCCACAAATAGAATACCTCTGTTTTGTTTGATTTGTGTGCCTCAAAAGCTACTAAGCCACCCCTTACTGATAAACCATGTTCTAGTAGTTTCAGGGTGATAGTAAGTCTGAATTTAGGTGGAATGAGAATTCCATCTACCTCTTCATTTTCTGCTGAGAGGCGTCGCTCCAATACTGCGTTATTTTCAGCCTCAGTCATTTTAAAACGAAAAAGTGTATTCAGGGGAACTAAGATAAAGTGTTATGTACAATTTAGGAACACTATGTCCTTCAAGCTTGATTAACCAGCAGCCAATAAATAGGATATTTCACCTACTCAGCTGTGGTGGAGTTTGTGCCCACCCACTCCATACTTCTCCGGTGTTTGTGAGTTGGGGTCTCTGAGAATTTTCACGACTGAAGTACTCCTAGTCTACTGTTAAATAAGTAGCCAACCAACATTGGTGCGCCATGTCCTGTAGTTCCTATAGTACCCATGCAGGACCTGTGCATTTGGATAACATAAACTGTGGGATTCGTGGCTGTCAGAACCGTAAAGGATACACTGATTCGGCCCCCGCAGGAACAGAAGCTCTTTCCTCACTCCCCCTGAAGCCAAGACCAGAAACCGCTTTGATAACGCAGTCTCTAATCCTAACCCGCAAGGGAAAGGGGAAGTGGACAGACAAAACAAGAGAGACTTCTTCCTCGACTGGTCTGCCTCGGGAGTCTTTTGGATGGACTCGCTGCAAAGGAAAAGACACATTTTTAACCCTCTCTACTTAACATTTTATGTTACTCTGCTCTATATTATCTCTCTGAACTCTAATCCTTACCAATGCAGACTAGGAAGCTAGCCACTCTCCTTAGTGTAATGTCTGAAGTGTTACTACCGGTTCACTGGAAGAACACTCAAAGGTCCTTGGAAAATTCTTGACTAGGTAAGTCGCTCCGAACACCCTCTGAACTGTGATACTCAAAGTCTTGAACTCAGAACTGTGAACTCTCTCACACACTGGAATTTTCCTGAGAATTTCTTGTAGATAAGTCTTTTCAAAACAATAGTCTTTACTATTCTGGCATACTCTGAAGCTTCAAAGTTTTTTATCAAATAATTCTCTTCAAAAAGTCTCTGATAGGCTCTAGACGCAACACGCTCTTCAGCCTTCTTGCTAGAATGAGTCCTTAGCGTCTTTAGTTCATTGCCTTGAGACTTCTCTTGAATAAACCAAAACTACTACGCTTACTTGAGTCTTTGAGGGAACTTCTCTTGACTGAAGTCTTCCCAATACTCCGACTCCTCCTCACGGCTACTTCTCTTGACTCCGACGTCGTAATGCTTCTGGTCACGAGGTTACTGAGGGGAAAAAATGTTCATTAGGAAATGCTATTTACTTTCTGAAAAAACGTAACTCAGTTACTTTCCTTGAGGTTTCAGTTTGGAAGCCTTGTCTGACAAAACTCTGGTCGAAAGGAGAATTTTCTCTGAAGAGAGCGTGAGGAAACACTCTTCTCCGGTAAATTCTTCAGTTGAAGTGCGCAGCACGAATTGCGCGCATGCCCGAAATACAGCCGCTCTAGGAACAACTGCAAGGCTAACCGCCGGGCCGAAAACGGAATTACTTCCGCATTCCCAAGATGGCGGACCTCCGCAACGCTGCCACTAGAAATCGCAGTGAAGTCTTCCAGCAGGGGTGTCTTAGCTTGTACCTTCTTCTTGATCTACCCTTTTGATGAGGAGATGGGCGGATCCTGACAGTACCTCCCACCAAGGATGCTCTCCCCAACCTAGGTTTTGAAGGATGAAGCTTATGGAATTCTCTGAGCAATTTTGGAGCATGTATGTTTTCACTAGGCTCCCAAGATCTTTCCTCTGGACCAAAGTTCTTCCAGTCAACCAAATAGTATAGTGTGCCTTTTCTGAACTTTGAGTCTAAAATCTTATGTACCTCAAACTCTTCCTCACCATCTATCTGAACTGGCTTAGGAGTCAAACCTACTCTCAAGTTCGCTGGACTTTTCTTAATCAAAGAAACATGAAAGGTAGGATGAATTTTCAGAGATGAGGGTAAATGTAGCCTAACCGTTACTGGAACTAACATTTTCTCAACTGTGAAAGGCCCTAAAAATCGGGGTTGGAATTTCCGATTAGTTTTTAATTTCAGGTTTTTTGTGGACAGCCACACCTTTTCTCCAGGACAAAAAACTGGGTCTTCTCTCCTCTTTTTGTCAGCATGTTTTTTATACCATTCTTTGGCTCTGGACAGATTTTCTTTAACTTGAGCAAGGGATCTCTGAACTCCTGAAACTGTCGTTCACTGCAGGGACTGAACTCTCTTCTTTTTCCACAATTAAGGTAGGGTGTCTACCATAATTTACATAGAAAGACGAATAACCAGTGGAAGAGTGAACCGAGTTATTATAAGCAAACTCTGCAGCCCACACCATCTCAGACCATTCCATCTTTTGATCCAATAGGTATAGCCGAAGGTACTGCTCAAGTTCCTGATTCACTCTCTGTCTGGCCATCCGTTTCTGGATGGTAGCTTGTGGAAAAACGAGTGTCTATTCCTAGCCTGTGGGTGAAAGCCTTCCAAAAATGCGAGGCAAACTGAGTTCCCCCTTTCCGAAACCAGAATCTTGAGAATCCCTTGCAATCGCACGACATGCTGGGAAAAAAGCTGTGCCAAGGTGGGTGCATCAGGAACCTTTTTTAAAGGAATGAAGTGTGCCATTTTAGAGAATACATCAACAAACACTAAAACTGTAGTGAACCCTAGGCTAGGAGGTAGCTCCACTATCAAATCCATTGACACCGTGTGCCAGGGGTAAGGCGGCACCGGTAAAGGCCTTAACTTCCCTTGAGGTGATCTCCTATCAGCTTTCCCTCGCAAACACCTCTCACAAGAAGTTACATATTGTCGAATCTGCGGTCTCATGTCTGGCCACCAAAAGTTCCTTTCCACCAACTCTGTGGTCTTGAGAATTCCTTAATGCCCTGCCAATAAATGATCGTGACAAGATTCCGATGCCTTTTCTTGGAGCTCTGATGTCGGCAGGAACAAACGTTGATCTTGATATGGCAACCCATTCTTAATTTCTCGACCTTTCTCCTTCTGAGACCAATCTTTCATTTCTTGAAGGGACATACTTTTCTGCACCTTGTCACCCAGATCACTCGCCGTAGTCACCATGATCTTTTCCGTCGGAATGATGCTCTGCTCTTCTCTTTCTGTTTTCTCTGAAGTGGTCGAATCAATTCTTGATAATGCATCTGCTTTGGCATTACTCTTTACGGGACGGAAGGTAATGACGAAGTCAAAGTCCACAAAAAACAATGACCACCGCAATTGCCTCGCAGTTAAGGTACGCGCAGACTTGAGGAATTGCAAATTCCTGTGGTCTGTAAAGACTGTAACCTTATGCCTCGCTCCCATTAAATAGTGGCGCCATTCCACAAAAGCACTCTTCACAGCCAGAAGCTCTTTGTCAGCAATAGAATAATTACACTCAGGAGAATTTAATTTTCTAGAGTAATATGCCACAGGATGAAGCTGACCTGAGACTGGATGTCGCTGAGACAAAATTCCTCCAATAGCTACATCTGAAGCATCAGCTTCTACATAGAAAGGGTCTTCAGTTCGTGGATGTAACAATATCGGAGCTCGAGTGAAAGAGTTCTTCAGAAATTGAAAAGCCTCTTCGGCTTCTTCTTTCCATTCAAACTTGATTCCTTTCTTAAGGAGTCGAGTGATGGGGGTTACCTTCTGAGAAAAATCGGAAATGAACCTTCTGTAGAAGTTCGAAAACCCCCCAAAAAACTCTGAACTTCCTTTGCAGATCTGGGAGAGGGCCAATCCTGGACTGCCTTAATTTTTGTAACATCTATGCTCACTCCTTCAGGGGATAGCACAAAACCCAGAAACTCTACTCTGGTAACATGGAAGGCGCACTTTTCCAACTTGACATAGAGATGATTCTCCATTAATTTACTCAAAATTGCCCTTACATGAGGAATATGTTCTTCCATGCTGTTGGAGAAGATTCAAATATCATCGATGTAAACCACAGCCACTCGATCCAAAAACTCTCCCAACACATTGTTCACAAAATGTTGGAAGGCTGCTGGGGCATTACAAAGGCCATACGGCATCACCTGGTATTCGAATAGCCCATAACGTGTTCGAAACGCTGTCTTCCACTCATCTCCAGTGGCCACTCTGATTAGATGATATGCCCCCCTAAGGTCCAGCTTGGTATAGACCTTAGCATTCTTGACCTGATCCAACAATACTGAGATTAGTGGTAGCGGGTACCTATTCTTGACAGTCACCTGATTTAATGCTCTGTAGTCGATACAGGCTCGCAGATCTCCATCGCGCTTTGGGATGAAAAAAAGAGGCGAAGAGACAGGAGACTGTGAAGGACGAATAAATCCATTGGCCAAAAATTTGTCTAAGTACTCTTTCAAAAATCGATTTTCAGTTTCTGTGAGAGCATAAATTCGACTGCAGGGCAAAATAGCTCCAGGCTCAATGTCTATCTTACAGTCGTAAGGACGATGCGGAGGAAGCGTTTCTGCCTTTTTTTATCAAACACAGTGGCTAAGTCCTGATACTCCGCTGGAATCGATTTTGCTTCCACCACACAGATTTGGGCCGGGTGAACCGAGGCTAAGATCTTGACCTGTGACTCATCTTCTGGAATCTTCTCAGCACCAAAACAATTTTCAACACAATAAGGTGAGCGCATTTCTATAGTTCTTTGACTCCAATCTATTCTTGGATTGTGCTCCGTTAACCAGGGAAGTCCCAAAATTAACTGGAACTGCGGAGCATCAATTAAATTAAAAGTGATATACTCCGAATGTCCTTTTAGCCCTGTTAATTGAACCAGCTCCGTTTCATGAGTAATGGGGCCAGAGGACAAGTTGGTGCCATCCACAGCACGTACAGGTTCAGGGGTCGTTTTCTTCACAAATTGAATCCCATGCCGCCGAGCATATTTTAGGTCACAAAAGTTGCCTGTTGCCCCAGAGTCAATCATGACAGATACTTCCTTGATCTCGAAATCTCACCACAAAAATTGCGATTAAATGTGGTGCCGCAGACTGGAGGATATTCATAATATGTTGTGATTCAGGAGTTTACTTTGCTATCGCTTCTACCCGTGCAACTCTCTCTACGGGCGAAGCCGATCTTTTACTGGCGGCGAAGTTTTCAACCTTTTGGGACATTCTCTGACAAAATGCCCAGACACACCACAATATAGACACAATTGCGAGTTCCTCCGTCTCTCCTTCTCCTCCTTTGACAAAGGCCCTCGAACCGATCCAATTTGCATGGGTTCTTCAACAGACGGTGCCTCTGAACTCTTTTGAGATTCACTTCTTATTCAATCAAATCGAGGAGGTATGGGACGAAAGTCCTTACTTTTTTCGTGTTTTCGTTCATTTAGCCTATGGTCCAACTGTAAGACCAAATCTATGAGAGCAGAGACTTCTGTGGGTCGTTGCGGGATTTGGGCAAGAGCATCTTTTAATTCGTCCCGAAGGCCTCTGTAAAAAATTGCCGCTCTTTTCTCCTCAGGCCAATTGGTTTCCACCACTAACTTATTAAAGTTAGCCAAATATCCAACCAAGTCTCGATTTCCTTGCTTAAGGTCCAACAGTTCATTATCGGTAGATTGAGCACAGGATCATCGATCGAAAATTCGGGCAAACTCCACCTTGAAGTTCTCATAATTGGTTAGGATCGGATCCTTTTTGATGACCAATGACATGGACCAAGCAGCCGCATCTCCCGTCAGATAAGACAAAATGAACGCTACCTTGGCCTGATCATCAGTGAAAATTACAGGACGACACAGAAAGTGTAATGAACACTGCGTTAGAAAAATCCGAGCCTTCATCGGATCCCCCCTATATCTCTCTGGGGGCGCTAAGGGAATGACTGGGGAGATAGAATGAATTACTTGAGTTGAAATCCCAGACGAGGATGACTGCTGTGGTGTCGAAGTTCTAGGTAACGACCCTGCCGTCACCAAACTTTCTAACCTCTGACGAGTCTGCATTGTCTCCAAACTAGATCTTTTAACTTCCTCCCTTAAGGCCTTATTTTCCTCTAAAGCGTTATTTAACTGCACCTGCATGCTACCTAAAACGTCATTTAAAGCCTTCAAGTCAAAGCCTTCCGCCATTCTGTCCGGGAGGGGACCTGATTCCTCAATAAAGAGGCAGGCACTTCAATCTGTCAGAACCGTAAAGGATACACTGATTCGGCCCCCTCAGGAACAGAAGCTCTTTCCTCAGTCCCCCTCAAGCCAAGACCACAAACCGCTTTGATAACGCAGTCTCTAATCCTAACCCGCAAGGGAAAGGGGAAGTGGACAGACAAAACAAGAGACTTCTTCCTCGACTGGTCTGCCTCGGGAGTCTTTTGGATGGACTCGCTGCAAAGGAAAAGACAAATTTTTAATTTTAACCCTCTCTACTTAACATTTTATGTTACTCTGCTCTATATTATCTCTCTGAACTCTAAGCTTTACCAATGCAGACTTGGAAGCTAGCTACTCTCCTTAGTGTAATGTCTGAAGTGTTACTACCGGTTCACTGGAAGAACACTCAAAGGTCCTTGGAAAATTCTTGACTAGGTAAGTCGCTCCGAACACCCTCTTGTAGATAAGTCTTTTCAAAACAATAGTCTTTACTATTCTGGCATACTCTGAAGCTTCAAAGTTTTTTATCAAATAATTCTCTTCAAAAAGTCTCTGATAGGCTCTAGACGCAACACGCTCTTCAGCCTTCTTGCTAGAATGAGTCCTTAGCGTCTTTAGTTCATTGCCTTGAGACTTCTCTTGAATAAACCAAAACTACTACGCTTACTTGAAAGTTTTTGAGGGAACTTCTCTTGACTGAAGTCTTCCCAATACTCCGACTCCTCCTCACGGCTACTTCTCTTGACTCCGACGTCGTAATGCTTCTGGTCACGAGGTTACTGAGGAAAAAAATGTTCATTAGGAAATGCTATTTACTTTCTGAGAAAACGTAACTCAGTTACTTTCCTTGAGGTTTCAGTTCAGAAGCCTTGTCTGACAAAACTCTGGTCGAAAGGAGAATTTTCTCTGAAGAGAGCGTGAGGAAACACTCTTCTCCGGTAAATTCTTCAGTTGAAGTGCGCAGCACATATTGCGCGCATGCACGAAATACAGACGCTCTAGGAACAACTGCAAGGCTAACCGCCGGGCGGAAAACGGAATTACTTCCGCATTCCCAAGATGGCGGACCTCCGCAACGCTGCCACTAGAAATCGCAGTGAAGTCTTCCAGCAGGGGTGTCTTAGCTTGTACCTTCTTCTTGATCTACCCTTTTGATGAGGAAATGGGCGGATCCTGACAGTGGCAGACTGGTTCCGTAAGCCCCACCGAGAAATGTTAGCCTGTTTGCATTAGCTAGCTCACAGTGCCACTAGTGTCTCTTCTTATCGGGGAGAAATTAGTTTCTGGCAACCTTAGAACATGACAAACCTGATCCCTCAAGATCGCGGAAACAATGTACTACTTTTAGGTCAGTCACTCGTGCTCATTCAGTTTATCCCAGAAATACACAGTTTGGGCGTTTCAAAAAGGGTTTATTGAACAGTTGTTATTCTCGTGTAAAATAAATGAGCTGCAACAACCATAAGACAGTAGCAGAGATTTATGATTAGCGGTACAGTGAATATAAAATGATAGTACAGTTCTACCATGTTGCAATAAGCATGAATATAAAATGCATGATAAAAGTGTGCATACTCCTACAATGCCTATCTAGATGTACCTAAGTGTACCTAGCATGTGAGCAGATGTGAAGCCAAGAATCCCTCTAGGATTTAGTCGAACCCCGTTACCTGAAGTGTGAGAATGTAGAAGCCCTTCTTTGTCTAGAGTTGGACACCCCACGAGGGATGTTCAGACCACTGTCAGCAGGAGTGTCTGCAGGCAGGAGCCTCAGCGTCTCTGGTCAGTGTGTCGGCCTGGAATTCTCGGTTCCCTCTCTCTAACACTACCAAGAGGTGCTGTATTTATACTGAAAGTATCTAAGGTTCCTTTGTCCCTTGTATCAGCCATTGTTGGGTTTGAGGATGACGTATGGGATGAACCTTGTATGTAGATATGGGGAGGAAGGTGGTGTAACCCCAGCCTGGTTTCTAAGAAATCTTATGAATATTCATTCATAATGTGTGAGTCTATTGATGGAGTTATAGGATTCTATTGTTTAGGAGAAAGCCCCCTTCTGCACCCAGGACTAGAACTAGGTAAAAGGTTCAATCCTAAAAAGGCTAGTGTAGTGCCGGGGAGGTAATGTAGGTTAAGGGGTATGATGTTATCCAGGCCTATATTAGGGTACCTATATAAAACATTACAAGGTGAAGGAGAGGAGGAGAAGGAGCTGAGGTTTATCAACCCTATAGGGAGGACTGTCCTGCCTCCGCTACAGGTTAGTTCACTGACTTACTTGGGTAAGCTAGAGACCTTGAGTATTCCCCTACCCTAACACTCCCCCCTCACTCCCCGCCACATAGCCTTGCTACGAGGTGTGCTCTTCCCTCACTGAGGGCAGCTGCTGTCCTAGACTTGCAGCTCCCCTCTGTGGAGGTGACCATTGATCCCTTGATGAAAGTGCTTCAACAGAGCCAAACAGGAGTGGAGTCTGTGCTCCCCTACAGTGAAACGTCTTCTCCTCAGCCAGCTCAGACTTGTGGTCAGTAAAGACTGCATGCGATTTGGGCCACTTTACCCTAGCACAGTGGTATTCAGTGGCGCGCATGCTGCCTTCGCTTCTGAAGGAGACCTGGAGCAAACTCGCCCTGACACTCCAGCATGGACGGGAGGCAGTTAAGTTTGCAATAAGATGTGGTATTGATATCACAGACTCAGTAGGCTGAGCCATGGCTCATTTGGGTGAAGGCAATCATGAAAGAAACACATTATAATATAACAAAAATCTGTAAGCAAATAATATGCAAAATGTAATATGAATAATAAGAATCAAACGTTGAGAAAAGAAGAGGAAAAAAAGAGAGAAGAATGAAAGAAAAGGGAAGGAATAGAAAGGGAAAGAATGACCAAAATTGTATAAGAAAGAAATATAGTGAAAAAGAAACTAGTGTACAGGAGCATGAGAAGAGAAATTTGTAGTAAAAGGTAGCCATAAAAGATCAGATTAAGTTTTTTGAGAAAGGGACACAGAGGAAACAGTAGCAATCCTGTGTTCATCACAAATGAAATTCCACCAAATTAATAAAGATATTTTAGAATTATCTTTCCAAGAGGATAATATTACTTTAAAAGCTAATGCAAGAAAAAGGTCAAATAACAGAGAAACAGGTGATGAGTCTGCAACATCCGGTGAGGAACAACCTAGAAATACATTTTGTAGCGATAATGTAATGTTGCATTTAAAAATTGACATGCAAATAGTCCAAACAGATTTCCAAATGATAAAACAGTAGAACACTCATGAAGTTGATGTTTCAATGTGCCCGTAGCATTGGAAGAAGACTAGCACAACGAAGAAGAGGAAGAAGAAAATTTAGAAATAAAAACAGGTTTAATAATAGCTCTATTATAAATAAAATGCAAAGATTGGGTAATTCTAGCAGCAGCAGAAACTTTGAATAACTTAGACCAGACTCTATCCCAGGTCGAAACAGAAAGAGAAGTCGACAAGTCAGCTTCCGAAGCCGCTTCAACGGGGTATTTAGGTCTTTCATTAACACTTGATAATAACAACTTATATACAAGAGCGGCTTTAGGTCTGAGTGTTGGAAACAATGGATATAGCGGAGTGGTGGGAGTAAGAGATGGTGAATCCTCTGGAAGATCAAACGTAGCTAAGGAGCATTGGAGATTAAGGTATATTCATTGAGGCAAGAGTCAGGCAAGTGGTATTGTACTTGTAGGTCAGGAAATAATAATAATATTGTGAGATAGTAGCAGACTGGTTCCGTAAGCCCCACCGAGAAATGTTAGCCTGTTTGCTCATAACTAATTCCCTTTTCCTTCCAATATTTGTAATGGAAAGATTTACCTTCATATTTAAGAAATTTATTATACCATATAGTAGAGGATAAAAAAACATTGAAACTGAGTAAAGCCATTAGAAAATGTGCTGTATAAGAGAGTTTGAGAATATTTTAGAATGGGGTTATTTGACAGAAAAGTACTATTAGACATAAAAATGACATTTTGAAATGAAAAATCTTTTAGTAAGGAATGTTCAAAAAGAATCTAGGGATACGAATGTCAGCAAAATCATAAGATAAAGCAAAAGATTGCTTAATCAAGAAAGCCGAGTAATATTCTTTAAAATTTGGAAAGCGAACACCACCCTCTCCCTTGGGGCGAATTAGTTTGTTAAGAACAATTCGTGGATGTTTCTTATTCCACAAACATTTTATACAGGTGGAGTTAATTTGAGAGAAATAAGAAAAGGGGATCCGAATAGGTAACCTAGACAGTGTGTAAAGTACATGAGGAACTATCATCATTTTATTGGTATCCAATCTGCCCCACCAGGAGAGGAATAAGGGGGACCATGAAAGGAGGAGTGATTGAATTTTAGTGAGTAATGCATGAAATGTATGTTTAAGTGTAGCATTAAGGGATGAAGAGAACCAAATACCAAGGTACTTGAATTTCGAGGGGCACCAGGCAAAATTAGTATCATCAAATATGAATTGATAACATATAGAATTCAGGGGTAAAACTTCAGTTTTAGAGAGGTTTAGCTTATATCCAGAGATACTAGAATACAAGTGGACTTCATTCAGAAAATGAGGGTGTGATTCAACGGGGTTAGACATATAAATTAATAGGTCGTCTGCATAAGCAGATATTTTAGTTTCTATTGAATTATATTTGAAGCCAGCAATCTGTGAATTAACACAAATACGCTCCAGGAATGGTTCCAGGCATAGGATAAATAATATAATAAAGGGGAAAGCGGACATCCCTGTCTAGTACCTCTGGAAAGGGAAAACAGTTTAGAAAAGTGGTTATTAACAAAAATACTAGCCCGAGGACCAGAGTATAATAGTTTAATAAAAGAAGGTCCAAAACCAAACCATTGGAGAGTAGTAAACATAAATTGCCAGTTAATGCGGTCAAAGGCTTTTTCGGCATCTAAAGAGGGCTGCAAGAGGTGACTTGTATTTTTTGCCATATGAGATAATGTTATAAAACATTTGAGCATTATCAGATGTTAATCTGCCTTTCACAAAGCCAACTTGGTCAGTTTTAATCAATAAGGGGATTACTGTTTCAAGGCGGGACGCAGGAATTTTGGCAAAAAATTTACAATCATAATTTATTAAAGATATGGGACGGTAATATTTACGTTGGGAGTGATATTTATCTGGTTTAGGAATTATAATGATTAAGGCATCCAGGAAGGAGCTGGAGGCTTTGGCATCCGTAATAAAAGAATTGAAAAGTGTCAAACGTTTGGGAACAAAAATGGTGATAAAGGTATTGTAAAATTCAACAGACAGACCATCAGGTCCCGGAGCTTTAGATTTTTTTAAGGATTTAATAGCGTTAGTTATCTCTTGAGGTGAGATCTCTCTCTAATGTATTAAATTCATCAGGTATAGAAGGGGGGGATGGGAGACCAGAGAAAAAAGAATCCAAATTATGAGTAGTGGGGAAAGTGTCATCCGAATACAGAGATTGATAGTATTTATGAAAAACGTCTGCAATATCTTCATCAGAGGATACTAATTTGTTAGTAGATTCATTAAGGATAGGGCCAACATTTTTACGTTCAGATTTAATTTTTAAATAGTTGGCAAGCATTCTACCAGATTTATTTTGACCTCCGTGATATTTAGATTTTAATTTAAGCAAAACATTGCAGGCTTCGGTTGTAGCTAATTTAATAGGATCGGATTTTGCCTTAATCAAATCATGAAGAGCAGAAGGTGATCTAGACGTAAAGTATGTATGTTCTAAATGTTGAAGTTGTAGTAATTGAGCCTCATACTTTTTCCTCGTAGTTTTCTTTTTGTTCGATACATATGAAATGGTAAAGTCACGAAACAAGGCCTTAAAAGCGTCCCAATTGTTGGGAATAGAGGTGTCTGCTGGATTGTTAAAATAAAAAAATTCATTAATAAAGCAGTTAGACTCTAATAAAAACAGGGTCAGACAATAAAAAGTTAAGTTTCCATCGACTAAAGTGAGATGAGGTGAGTGATAGATCTAATACAGCATGAACGGGTGCGTGATCGGATATAAAAATAGAACCAATGTCAGATGATTGAATAGAAGGAAAGAGAGATTTACTAACCAAAATATAATCAATTCTGGATGTAGTGTGGTGTACATTGGGGGAAAAAAGTATATTCAAGCAAATCAGGGTTACAAGTTTTCCAAACATCATATAAGGAATGAGAGGCAATGGCCGACTGGAATGCTTTATGAGATTTATTAGGGTTAAATTTGCAAGTGGATAGTCTATCAGAGAAGGGATCCAACCATTGGTTAAAATCACCAGCAACGATAATATTTGGACAGTCTACAGAGGAAAGTAGAATTTTAATGGGTTGCCAAAATTCAGGGTCCGGTTTTACAGGGCGATAAATATTTAGTATTATTTTGCATCACAATCTTTGCCATTACCCAACGTCCATAATCACTTTGTGTAGATACAATTTGTACCAGTAATGATTTATGAAACATAATAGCTACGCCCCCCTTCTTACTAGAAGCAGGAGAATAAACGACCTGACCCACCCATTGCCTTTTTAACTTAATAGATTCCGCTTCAGTACAATGCGTTTCTTGGAGAAAAGATATCTGAGAACGCAGTTTAGATAAATGGGACAGTACCTTTTGCCTTTTAGCTGGGTTCCCAAGACCACAGACGTTCCATGTACCAGACGTACACATAATGGAGGGAGAGGAGGGTAATACACGAACGGAGGTAACACACAGCAGGAGTATGTCTACAGTAAAAAAACACACACCACATAAAAAATGTATATGAGAAAAATGGTACACGAAAGCACACTTTACCAACACACATCTAGAAAAATACAAGCACAATTAACAATACATAACAGAGATAAAAAATGTGAGGAAGACCATAATTAGCAAATGCTGAAATATTAGATTAGATATAATAGAAGGGAAAAAGAGGGAGAGAAAGATAAGAGAAAGGAAGTAAGAAGAAAAAACAAGTGAACATATCAAGGCATAGCCGCCAGGTCTGTAAAGAGAAGAGAAATCGGAGCTGAAGAGCCATAGTGGCGCCAAAGAGACACGGACCTCTGTGATGGGAATAAAGGCAGTTATAGCGAACCTCATGGAGTGAAGGAAAAACCAAAAGAATAGGAGATCATGAACCAGACATATAAATTAGATATAGAGAAATGATCCTAGAAAAAGAAAAGTCAATTAGTAGTGTCAATTCCAGTAGATGAAGCAGTCTGCAAGTAAAGTCTAAGTTTCCCCGGGTCATTAAAGGAACGGGAGCGGCCATTGTGGGAAATCTTGCAAAGACCGGGATGGAGGATTCCATATTGAATATGGAGTTGTCTCATTTGAGGACGGAGAGCTAGGAATTCCTTGCGTCGTGCATTGGTGGCATTTGAAATCTCCTGAGAAATGAAAATGTTATGGCCAGACCAGATGAGACGGCGTTTAAGCTTGACAGCCTTCATAACATGCATCAAGTCAGTAAATTCAAGAAATAACATGATGATGCCCTGTGGTTTAGTAGCATTGGGGTTTAGCTGACCCAAGCGGTGAGCTTTTTCTATGTTAAGGAGATTTGTCGTAGGTTGAAGCTCTAAAAGTTCTGGAAGAAATTTCTTCAAGAAGGATACCACAATTTAAGAGAGGTGGACAACAGCGGAGCTTCAATAGAAAAACAGGCACACGGGGGTTTTATCCGAACCAACCCCAATGGTGGCCACCAGGAACATGGGGTTTTCAGCCACCATTTGCACAACATATGCAGACATTCCCCCCTAATCCTCATTTCTTCCAGGACCCTTCTTTTTTAGGACAAGGTCGGGGCTGCAATTATGGAAAAAGAAGACAACAACATGTTCAATGGGAGACAGAGCAAACCTTTCCCAACACCAGGAGTCTGAGAGCAGCGCAGGCGACACCAACAACGACAGGAACTTAATAGTAAACTTAAGTTCTCGTGAATTGACAACGGATGAACAGTCAGTTTTGCGGAAAGGTTTGGGTTTTGTACCCACAAACAAGGGAGACCCCTTCGAGACACGTTGCGAATTGGAGAGATTTTTCAGGACGGTTCACCTTCACTTTTTCTTTGAAACAAAGGATAATGCTTTGTCCGTTGACACTCAGGACCGGATGACCAATACAGGATTGTGCCCCAAATCTACGTTCACCCCATTAACACATCAGGTTCCATCTAAAGTCACGACGTTTGAGCAAGCAGTGACCCATGATGTCATGGCTCTATTTGATAAGGATCAACAAACCTTCCAAAACCTATCTAACAAAGAAAAAATTGCCCTGGCTCACCTATCTAGTGATCATTCCGTCATTATCAAGCCGGCGGACAAGGGCGGTGCCATTGTTATTCAGGACATGGTCACTTATCGCCAAGAATGCCAGAGACAATTGGAGTACACAAATTTTTACCAACATCTACCCAGTGATCCTACCCCTCGCCTCCTCGAAGAGATCAAAACTCTGGTGGAAGAAGGGAGTACGGAAGGATGGATCACTTCTCACGAAGCGAAATTTTTGGTTACCGATAAACCAGTTATGCCTGGTTTCTACTGCTTGCCAAAGATTCATAAATCTGCAAACCCCCCCCCCCCCCCCCCCCCCCCCCCACAGGACGCCCGATTATTTCGGGCATAGGCTCTCTGTTGGAGCCTTTATCCACCTTTGTGGACTTTTTCTTGAGGCCCCTTGTAAAGGAAATGCCGACGTATCTGCAAGATACGGCCGATGTCCTAAGACTTTTACCAGAGGTGGGATTCAACACTGAGACTGACCTTTTGGTCAGTTTCAATGTCGAGTCGCTGTATACCTGCATACCGCAGGAAGAAATTCTGGAAGCCATCAGATCTCTTCTTATCGCACGTGATCTACAAGGTATCACCCCAGTGAACTTCATCATGGAATGTGCCAGATTGGCAATGATGGAAAATTACTTCAAATTTGAAGATCAGATCTACCTTCAAACCTCTGGAACATCCATGGGGAGTATTTTTGCCCTCAGCCTTGCCAACCTTTATGTTCACTTGTTTGAACAGCATCATGTACTCAACCATAGCAACCCCTATTTCCATCAGGTGGTGCTATGGAAGAGATACATAGATGACATTTTTCTGGTTTGGCGAGGCACCCCATCGGAGGTTCAGGCATTCCACAATTGGTTGAACCATCAAAACCAAAATCTGAAATTCACCATCAAATTCAGCCGGGTAGAATTGCCTTTTCTGGACATTCTTATCTTTCCCAAAGACGGCAAATTGGAATGCGAACTCTATAAAAAAAAACAATGTCTAGAAACTCCCTCTTAGCCTTTACTAGTCACCATCCCAGGTCTTTGCGGGAGAATTTGCCCGTAGGACAATTTCTGAGAGTTCGCAGAAATTGTTCTTCCAAACCCCTTTTTGACAAACACACTTGCATCCTCTCTAGACAACTGCAGGATCTGCAATATCCTAGTCACCTGGTACGAAAAGCCTGGAAACGTGCCTCCAATAACAACAGGGAGGCACTGCTTGAAAGAAAACCTGTAAAGGCTCCTTTGGATAGACTTACCTTTGTCAGCACTTTTAATGTCCTTTCCAATAAAATCCAAAGAACAGTGCGAAAACATTGGGACATTCTGAACATAGCCCAAACTAACATTCTTCCGCCTCTGTTCTCCTTTAAAAAGGCTCGTAGTATAAGAGATAGCCTGGTCCACACTAGACCCAGAGCAAGAATAACAGAAACATTGAATACACTTTGAAATACTCAACCAGTACGCGGCCATTTTCCATGTGGCTCCTGTAGCGCATGTGCTCAGACATACAAAACTGACCAAGTGGACATAGGTACAGGTAATCCATGGCTACTCCGCAAACATACCAACTGCAACACCGAAGGAGTCATTTACATGATTACCTGTCCGTGTTCCCTTCAGTATATTGGACATACACGCGTAAAATGAAGGTTCGCATCAGCGAACATAAAAGCACGATTTGCTGTCACAAGCAATCCACTTGTCTCTCCAATCACTTCCTGACTATGAATCATCGAGCAGAGGACTTGAAGTGGGTGATCTTAGAACACCCATACATTCCATCTCATATCAGTGACAAAACCAGATTTCTATTTATCAAGGAGCAAAAATGGATCTTTAAGCTCCGCAGTGACATCAAGGGATTAAACAACTCTATCCCGTGGGTCTCGATTTGAATGTTTGACGTCTGCCTCAAAATGACTCACTGACATAACTGTAATGTCTCTATGTTGAGATTCTACACATAATTATATGAGAAAAAATATATATAGTGGCTCCTTGCAGTGTCCCGTCCATTACACATATATATATATATATATATATATATATATATATATATATATATATATATATATATATCTATCTCAGGAACACTCCAAACTTCCACATGCAAGTAAGGCACTGACTCCGTGAAATAGATGATCCCAAATAAGTTTTATTCACTCATTAGGCTGCTTGACGCGTTTCGGCGGTAAGCACCCGCCTTGTTCCTATATATATATATATATATATATATATATAGATATAAAATAGAAGGATTTATTCTTTTCACTCCTTGGTTATGCCTCAGTATCCCTATGAATACAGACATAGTTATATCATTCACCAGCAGAAGTATGACTCCCTGGTATCTCTGTTATAAATACATCTATATGTTTTTTATGGAAATGCACTGGATTTTAATGACCTCTCGTGCCCCCGCCGAATCAGCGGCGATTTTAGTCCATGCCAGTTCATCCCTTTTTGTAAACATCAGTGTTACCCATGGAGTCCACAGTTGGGCGCATTTAACAAAGAGGTTGCTTTGTTTACCATAATGACAACGTGACGACTGCCTCGTTATGCCCAGGCGCGTACAAGCGTATAACTACGAACGTCAGCTACTACATAGGCCAAACTGCCAATTTTGACTATTTGATCTGATGATTATTTATTTACATGCCATCACAAGTAATATATTGGGGCGTGGCTTAGCAAGCCACGATGGCGGCTGTGTCCTGCTGAGGCTCCGCGATCGGGCTAGCATCCTGCCCAGTACCTGAGATCGCCGGGAGCCTCAACTTACTGGAAAAAGCACCTGTGATGCTCCCGCGCACTGGGGCATCCTCCAGGTGACCTGTGACTGCTGCTGGCGGACGGCGCGAGCTGAAATATCTTTCGCCGGTGCCGAGCGCCGCTTCTGAAAATGGCGGGCACAGCTCCGTCCTGCGGGCGCACCCGCCGCCGAGAGCCGGCTCCCTGAGCGACGGCCCTGGAGGACGCGGCCAGCTGACGGCTGCGGAGGGTCCTGGGGAAGCGGTGGGACCGGCCCACGGGGGTGCGCACCGGACAGCGCCTTCTTTCGTTACAGCACCCCGGTACGCAAGATGGCGGCCGCCGCGCCGGGGCTCCGCTGCACCGGCGCTATTATCCCACCGGGAGCCGGATTGCGGAGAGCCGGCGAACGCGCCGCCTGCGCGGTGCTGAGCCCTCCAGAAGCCCGCAACCTTCCATCGAGGGCGGAGAGTGCTAATCTCTCCCCCCCCCCTCCCCCGAGGATCTCAGCGCCAGCACCCCGGCGGCCCCCTACCTCCTCCGGGCCCCGTGGGAGGACACAGTGCACATCGCCACCTGACCAGGGGAACCAGAACGCTCTCGCAGCCACGAGTTGCTCGGTGGACCCGAGTGCCTGACCTTAAGATGGCGCCCACGGAGGCCTGGACACCAGGAACAGCGCGAACCTCGCCCCGGGGGTAGGAGTGCCCCCCTCGAACTTAGGTGGTACCGGTGGACGTCCGCTGCCCCAGACCCCCCAGGTCCACACCACCCGGCCTCTGACCCTGCCGATCGGCATTGATACTGTGCCACGCGCCAGGGGGGGAGAAGGCGCCCGCGCGACCCCCTGACATCGGAACTACCGGCCCCGGCGGCCGCAAGCCGCCTCTGACACCCCGAACTGGTGGGGGTTCCCCGGAGTGAAACGGAACCCGCCCTGGGACCGGGAGGGACTGGGGGGGGCCGGCCAGCACTGAGCTGCCACCTACCCGGATACACTGTGAGACGACGGCCTGCCGTTCCCGAGGTACACGAAGATCCGGGGGCCCTCTTGACAGCACCCGTGGGGAAACCGAAGGCCTCTCAGGTGACGGCTGTCCCTGAAACGGCCATCGAGAAGATGCCACACACAAGGACGTGGACGCAAGCCAATGCATCGCATACCGACCCTACGCTATCGGCGAAGTTGGATCAGGTGTTGGCGGCAATCGAAATGTCTCGCCTTTCGATGGAAGAGAGATTGGGCACCCTGACGACGGACATTAGCTTAATCCGTGACGAACATCGTAAGTTGGCGGACAGGGTGAAGGAGGGAGAGCGGATCGTGACCGAGTTACAGCCCGCGGTGAAGACGCAGAAGGCAGACATGCAGGAGGTCCTGCGCCGCGTGGCGGCCCTAGAGGAACGCACAGTGGATTTAGAGGGACGCTCGAGACGATGTAACATCCGCGTCCTGGGCCTGCCGGAGGGGATTGAAAACACGGACCCTCTGACCTACATGGAGTCCTGGACTAGATCGTTCACCCCGGACTGCGAACGGTCGCCATACTTCTCCATCGAGAGGGCCCACAGGGTCCCGGCCCGGGCACCCAAGCCCGGCCTCCCTCCACGACCCATGCCAGCTAAATTCCTGCACTTCCGAGACCGGGATGCGGTGCTCCGTGCGGCCCGGACGGCGGGTCCCCTGCAGGTGGAAGACCAGCACGTCATGGTGTTCCCGGACTATGCCCGAGAGGTCCAGCAGCAGCGATCCACATTTCTGGAAGTCAAGAGGCGCCTTCGCGCAAACGATCTTCAATACTCCTTGCTGTTCCCGGCCCGCCTTAAAGTGCTTCACAAAGGGAAAGCCCTCTTCAATACGGCGGCGGAAGCACAGGATTGGACTGAATTTCACTGCCTGCTGATCCCTAAACCCGGACCCCAGAGGACACGCAACAACGACTCCAGACGATCCAGAAGACGGGGCGCGAGCCGTGCCCGATCAAGCCGCCCCAAAAGCCAGGCATCCTCCCCCACGGGCTCACCCGACCTCACGCAAATCATGCAGGAGCGACGAGACGCCTTACGGGCGGTGACCGAACTGCACACGTCACCCCCGGCTTCGGACCTGGAAGGTCAACCGCACCTGTTCACCCCTGAGAAAGACCGAGACAGTGATGGGACAATGTCGGGATTTGGCCCAATCTCTTCCCCCCTCGTTGTGGCACTCACACTGGACGCTGCCCTGGCCAGCCAGCCTAACACCTCTTCGTGAAGGTTGAACTGTCAACTGCTATATCCTTCTCATGGTTGCCTACTGTATTGCGCGACGTCTAGGAACCTAGACTGCTTTGCCAGATGATTGTATGCGCTAGCGAGTGATAGACATTTCTCCTGCTAGAGCCCGACCCGCGCACAGGCCCAGCAGCGACACACGCTGCCACCCCCGCAGATATCTGTTGTATTTCTTCCCTAGTGGGACACTAGTTTGGATATGACACCTCTGGTGATATATCCTCAGTATTGGGACTGTTGCCTACCTAAGATTCTACTTGTTGTTAATCCCCCTAGTCCCTCCCCCACGATTGTGGAAGCTTGGCGCGCAGGAGCACACGTGACACATACGCACTGGCGGCCCTCGGGAGCTGTAGGGGGGTCCCTCTCCCAACCACGACACCCTAGGAATGGCAGTCCCACGCTCAGACATTAATGTCCTTACACTAAACGTACGGGGCCTACACACGCCCAGCAAACTATACTCTGTATACTCCTACATTAAGGGTATGTCAGCCAGTATTGCATTTCTGCAGGAGACCCACAAAACGCTACCGAACTCACTCGTTTGCAGGTCAAATGGCGAGGGATCTTCTGTGCCACACAATATTCAGCGTTTGCGCGCGGCGCGTTAATCTGGGTCAGGCCAGGTACTCCCTTCCGGGTGCTCCGGTGGGTGGTAGATAGAGAGGGCAGGTATGCGCTTCTAGAGGGAATACTTGATGGACAGGGAGTACTCCTTGGCAGCATTTACGCCCCTAACACGGATCAGGATAAATTCTGGGATCACCTCACGGGCATTTTGGCCCAGTTCACTACAGTTCCGTGGGTGCTGGGAGGTGACTTTAACTGCACGCTGGACCCCACCCTAGACCGCTCGCATCCTCCCCCCACACACTCCCCGGCCCCCCGGCAGGCAGAGCTCTTCAGGGCATGGACCACGCATTGGGCGCTCACTGACGCATAGCGACACCTACACCCACTGGCTCGCATTTACTCCTTCCACTCTATTCCACACAACCTCCGGGTCCGCCTAGACCGTTTCCTCTGCTCTGCACCAATCCTCCCTAAGATAACATCTACAGATTACCTAGGTCGGATCCTCTCAGATCATGACGCCCACATCATTCGTCTGACCTGGCGCCCCCCGCACCCACCGGTCCCCACCTGGCGCGTCCCTAGGGACTGCCTATCAGATCCAGTATTCAGAAACGCACACAAAACCAGCAAACAAGACTACTTCACACACAACACGAACACGGCATCGTCGGTACTGGTAGAGTGGGACGCGTTTAAAGTGGTGGCATGGGGAGAATGCATCAAACAGGTAGTAGGGGTCCGCCGCACCTTGGAACGGACGCTCCTAACCTCAGAGCAGGCTCTGGCCGCACTCACTAAACGGCCTGACGACTCGGAGGAGCACGTCGTGCTTACGGCCGAGGCTAAGACGGAGTATCAGACTGCCTGCGCTGACCTCGAAAATACAATTTTAGGGCTTACGCCTCTAGGGTACATAAGGACAGAGACAAAACTGAGGCGCTACTGGCATGGATGGCGAGGCAGGACACCGAAATCAAGCCAATCACGGATATTATCAACCCGGAAGGTGTGCTGGTGCGCTCACAGGCCGAGATCCTCCTGGCGTTCCAGCGCCACTATGCACAAGTGTACGGGGCCCCGGCCCAGTACTCCCCGTTTTCTGTGGATCACTTTTTAGACCCGCTGACGTTACCCACAATATCGGATGATGACAAGCGCACACTCGACGCCAGGATAGTACCCTCTGACGTCACCCAGGCGATACGTGCCATGTCTCGGAATAAAGCGCCGGGACTGGACGGCTTCCCACTAGAATACTACTCGACATTCTCTCCCCTAGTGGACCCCCGTCTGTCACGGATGTTCGAGGCGTCTCTTCATCTAGGGAGGTTACCCCAGTCACTGCGGGAATCCGTGATTGTCACCTTTCCCAAACCCCACAGAGATCCACTCCACATGGGGTCATATCGACCCATCACGCTCCTGTCGGCTGACTGTAAGATCCTAGGGAAAATTCTGGCTGATCGATATGCACAGGTCATACGCCCACTAGTCCACCCCGACCAATGCGGCTTCGTTCCGGGGAGTAACACCTCCCAGAACCTCCGCCGAGTCTTCCATGTTCAAGATCAGGTACGTGACAGATTTCCCCGCGCCGCCTGCCTCATTATGGACCTGGAGAAGGCGTTTGACACCCTCACCTGGCCCTATCTATTCTCAGTCCTGCGGCGCCTCAATATCGGCCCGGCGCTCATGGCGTACACACGCCTCCTGTATACCGATCTAACCACTCGAGTTCGTATCGGGAAACGCATATCACCGGCGTTTGGAGTTCGGCGAGGCACAAGACAAGGGTGCCCCCTGTCGCCTCTCTTATTCGCGCTGGCAGTCGAGCTGCTGGCGGTTCGGCTGCGCCTGGAAAGTGTGGACTGGGGCATTCCACTTGCGGACGGCACACATTGCGTATCCATGTACGCGGACGATCTTCTCATATACGTCCGAGACATTGAAACGGACCTGGCCCCCATAGAGACGACGCTGGCGGAATTTGCAGACGCCTCGGGACTACAGGTGAACTGGGACAAGTCCACAGTCTACCCCTTACACCCGAGCCTGCCCCCCCGGGAAGTCGAGCTCGGACCGCATAAACTCTCATGGTCCGCGGAGGCTCCCCGGTACCTCGGTGTCCGCTTGTACCATTCTCCAGCAGACATTTTTGAGGGTAATCACTGCAAAGCACTTGCTGGTCTGCGCCCGACTGTCGCCTTCTGGAATAAACTCCCGCTGGCCCCAATAGGACGGATAGCCCTGGCTAAAATGGTGATGCTTCCCAGACTCCTTTACCACTTCGCAAATTTACCGGTGATACCACCCAGGTCCTTCTTCCGCGACGTCGACTCCCTCCTAGGGACCCTTATCTGGGGCGCGGGCCGACACAGGGTCGCCCTGAAAACCCTCTAACTCCCCACGATGCAGGGGGGGCTCGGAGCTCCGTCCTTCGAGTCATATTTCCTCGCGGCACAGCTCCAATGGCTGTCCTACTGGACGGCGGACCGTTACCCTCAGGAGACTGTTACCTCGACCGGCAGAACCGCAACCCCGGAACTCACCCGTCTTCTCCTCCCGGGCACCAAGCCACGGCGCACATACCCCCTTCAAGTGGCGATAGCGCGCCGGTGCATGATGCGGATCCACCGGTTGTCCCCCAGTAGACCCCCGTACTCCCCGCTGCTACCATTGATAGGCAGCCCCAGGCAGGACTCCTACTTCACGGCTCCACTGTTCACCGAATGGTCACACTGTGGCATCACGGATCTGGAATCGCTCTTCGAGGAAGGCCAGTTGAAATCACTCGACCGCCTGGTCGCTGAATAGGGCTCCCCCCGGGCCAATTCCTCAGATATAGACAGCTGCTCGATGGATACCGGCCCCATTTTAATCTCCGAACTGGCGAGCCAGACACGCATCCAGTAATACATACTATCCTGCGTATGGGGGTGGGACGCCACTTAGTCACCTGGCTATATAAATCCATCCGGGAACTCTCACACGCTCCCCTGACGACCTTGCGTGCTACATGGGAGGAGGACATAGGTCGCGCTCTACACGACTCAGAATGGACTAAAGCACTTGAGGCCCCAAAACGCGTCTCTAGGAACGCCCGCTTCAAAAACATCCAATACTATATCCTACACAGGGCATACCTCACCCCAGCGCGATTGCAGAAGTTCTATCCCTCCACACCATTCCTGTGCCCCAGATGCTGCTCCCCTGCTGCAGATTTTCGTCACATGTTTTGGAGTTGTCCCAACCTTCATCCCTTTTGGCAGGCGGTACACGACACACTGTCGGAACTCACAGGTCTCACTACACTAGCCGCCTGGGAGTCCAGCGCACTAGGCATCTTTCATGTCTCTAAGCAAGACCCGGTGCATAGACTCTTCGTGTCCTTAGCGCTCCTGTTGGCAAACAGATGCATAGCCATGCGCTGGCGATCCCCGGAGGGTCCCCCTATAGCAACATGGACGGGGGCGGTTGGTAAGTGGGCGGCGGCGGCGGAGGAGGATGCTCTTAGAGAGGAAGAAGCCAGGGGCGCGTGTAAAATTCCCATATCCATGGAATGGGCCATGCTCCTCCACAGCTTCCGGCAGTCCACACATGCAGGAGACCCACCTACTCCTGCCCCCCCCCCCGCCCGAGAGGGCCAGTAGCCTCTACCTGGTGTAAGCCATCCCAGGGCCGACTCCCGGTACCCCCTGCATCCTGATCAAATTCTCATATGTCATACCACCCATCTCGTTACTCACCTGCGCGGGGTGTATTCACCCCCTGTCCATCCCTCTCCCCCCCCCCCTTTGGAGCGCAGACTGAATGGCTCCGTGCCCCCCCCCCCGACACCCGTCACCAGTATCCCCCTGCTTCGACCCTGCTAGCGCCCACATGCTTCCTTCCCACAGTTTTGTCCCCCCCCCGTTCTCTGGTAGCACCGTTATATGGACAGTACAGACCCCGATCCTACGCTCTTGCGGCAGGAACTTACATGCCTGTCATTATTCATCGTCCTCTTGGCGATGCAGGTTCACTGTCTCCCAGCCTGCAGACATATTTGCGCGATCTGTACTGATTAATTGAGGAAATGTATATTTGTACCAGTTATATAAAACAAGAAAACGTTGCACGCCTACCTGTTCGTGGCTGAATGTTGAGGCCACGTCAGCGGATTATTTACACTGTACCCATATACTTTGATGCAACAATAAAACAAATTTAAAAAAAAAAAAATCACAAGTAATATATTGTTCTTCTGTACACAGCGGTAGCGCCAAAATGAGATACTTTTGCGGCTGCGCGAGGGACTAGTGCAGGAGCTTTCGTTTGCACGCATGCGCTTGCACCGTCGCACGCATGCGCGATCGATTAGTGCGCATCCCCGCATTTAACACAACAATCTGCTCCATCTAACGAGCATGCGCGTTAGACAAGCGCTGTGAATTAACAATTACTCCGTTTTATGGCGGGCAATTTGTGGCCTAATTAATCACTTTACCAATTGGCTGTAGTATAAATAGGAGGAGCCTGGTCCTAGTCGGTACCTCCACTTCCTCTCGGACGCCAGAGAGAGGTACCGACAGACAGGTAAGGCAGCCTCCTAGTTAGATCTTGGGCAAAAGTGCTTTTGAAGGTCTTCTTTTTTAATCTTTAGAGTTTAAAATACCTAGCATGGTGTGCATTTTGTCACTGGCCTAGACCTATGGGGTCTTCTCGGGTTCTTATGGCACTATCTGCATTTAGAGAGTTAGATATAAGGATGTTATAGCTAGAAAGCCTGGGGCATTTGAATCTCAGTACTTATGCCTTTCTTTTTCATGCACCTTAGAGTGGGGCCTCATATTCCCGAGCGGATGCCGGGTGAGGTGAGGTCTTTTTCCCACGCACAGTTTAAGTTACTCCTCTTTTTCTGTGAATAAGTGAATCCACTGTTTGAACAAACAGAGTACATTTGACTTCTGTTTTATATGTTGTCTGTACATGTTCTTGTGAATATTTGGTTATACATGCAAAAACACATTTTTTATGTGCTTTTTCTTTTTAGGGTTAAAGTAGAATGCATTTCTTCCATGTGAACATTGGGGCTCCAAGTTCCGGGTAGATATGATTCCCTGATATATTTTGGCACTTAATTTCTTTTCACTTAAGCACTTTCACTATTATCTTGTTGCAGTAGCTTAGTTACCAGGTCCTGACGAAAGCCGGATAAATACCTCCAATTTGGCTGAAACATGTTCACCATCCTGCACAGCGCCACAGTGTAGTTATATATTCAGACTGCCTGGAGTGATTTTAACCTTGACACTCAGACAAATTCTATTAAAAATTCTTTTCATGTCTGAGTCGTTAATTTTAAGTTTTCACCACAGCACAGCACTGCACACCTTGAGCACTATCCTTTGAGTAACAGTCTGACTAGAGTCTCCACTCCATATCCATATCCGCACCGTCATCTGATGGTTTGGGCGGCTGATTGGATAAAATACAAACATCCCATATGATGAGACTCCGCCAAAGGGTGGTCTGATGGGAATATCTCAGCCATCTGTAACTCTTCACTATTTTGCATGATTCCTCTGTTTCTCAGGTTCTAGTACAGCAACATATACGAGACCGGTCATTTCTCTTTTTTTTGTAAAATACCACATCTGAACCTTCAACATTTTCTGTAAGACCATAAAGCGTAGGTTGTTTCTACGGTTTCGATTTTCAAGGTCCTCGGTATGGAGCTTTAGGTTATGTATTTCCTGCTTTAATATGGGAATTTTTTAAGAGACGTCTTGTAGATCACTGACGCGCTGTTCCAGGTCCAGAACTTTGCCTTCCATAATTATCCATCTTTCCTCAATTCGTTTCAGTTTTTTGTTGGTCGCAGACATGAAAGGTTGGAGCCCACGGACTTCATAGTCTTAAAAAGGATTTTGAGAGGAATGGATAGGAGAAAGCGGGTCATTTTTATGTCTCTTCGGTTTTGTCCCTGACATAGATGATCTTGCACTATGAATATCAGTGGCCATATTTGAAAAAAAAGATACTATATCAGAGGACAACCAGACTTGGTGACCAATATAAGTCGTTATGTGGCACAGTGTGATCCAAAATAATTCTCCAAAAGTGATAGCAAACAGTCAAACTGCAAGATGGTTCCTCATAAAATAAATGTTGACGCTAGACCATAGCATAGGAAAGAGCCAAAAAATGAGGTAAGCAATGATATCATAATATTGGCCGCTTATTTGATGCACAGATGTAGTCTCCAGGAGCGAGTCAGACAGTTAATCATCTAAATTAAAGAGCACTGATGGATAAATGCAAGCAAGTAGGCAAAAAAGAAGAAAAAAAATCTGCTGTAAAATACTGTGGTTAGAGCACTAGAAGAAATTAGTAATAATGGTGGTTATGCTGTGTTGAGGTTGTCTCTGATATGGGCTGCCACTTCGACCAATATCAAAAATGTGGTCTTCATACTACTCCTGTCTGACAGAGTAGATAAAACATGTGGCATTGTAGGGGAACAACCATGTTCACAGCAATAACTATAAATCTATTAAAAAGAATCAATACTGGTGCTTTAGGAGGAGGTGGGGGAAAAGAGATCAATTCGGCTAGCAGGAAGAAAGAAAACGCGAGCGCCGCATTTCAAAGTGGCGGGCGCCCGTGAATTTCTGTGGAGAACTCGCCGCTGCGGTGTAAGGACACACCGGGTACTGGAGAAGACTCGCAAAGTGGTTCCAGGACTCACCGCTTCCTGTACGAGCCGCGGCTGGAGGCTGAAACAACAACGAAACGAGGCTCCTTCGTGGGATGAAGTGCCGCGTCGATGCAGAGCTTACACCAAAGTCGCCATCTCTCTCCGGCGCGTAAGCCATGCCCCCCTCGATGACCTCTTTTAACTTCTGCAATCTAGGATGTATTTTCTTTGTGGCCTTAGGTGCATTTAACACTGGACGGGACAGGGTTTTTTCATTTTCTCTTAGGATGGGCTTCATACACGAGAGATAGTTACCTGTATGGTATGTTCCCTGCCCTATGTAGAGCATCTTCTGTATGTAGGCATAAATGGGTACATTTGTGGTACTTTTAAGCGTTCCTTATAGGGAGCTTATTATTATAACTCTGGGAGACTTTGTGCATGGTTACCACTTTGCACAAGAGCCTATTTACTGTGAATTTCTCGTTTCTCCTTGCTTCAATCTATTGAGCATTACATATGCTTCTCTTTCTGGGCTTATTCTACTTCTTCTGAGAGGCTGTTCATTTCCCTGCAAAGCAGTGAGACAAGTGGTAACGCCATTCCACATCGTGTCCTTGCACTTCTTTAACAAACTGCTCTCTCTATACCTCGGCAGGATATGCTCTTGCTGCTTGTCTCTCCAGTACCAGTGGTACATGGGTTCAAATTTCTTGTTTTCTTTATACAATCTGTTTTTTTTCCTTAATTCTTGCATCCTGCTGGTCTTCCTTCTTTGGGTATCTTTCCTACATTCCTAGTCTGTGCAGTTCATATATACGTGGTGCTCTTCTCTTGTACTGCCAATCTGGTTGTCGACACAATGACTTTTCCGCATGGACATCTGCAATACTCACTTAACGCTTAGAGGCAAGGTCTTTTACTTTGCTGCCACAGGTACCTATTATGCAAGAGTTAAGGAGTAATGAAGCTTTATCGTTCGATTAATTCAAATCTTTACATTAGAAACACTGGTAATAAAAAGAGATTCTGTGATTACAAAAGTTATTAATTGTTGACAATACATAATCACATAAAGCAAAGAGGGCGCCAGATTTGATTTTTCCAGATTTTCCTAATATACATTTTCTATTAAAAAGAAATGGACCAGGCACTAGTCCAGAGAAGTCCAACTTTCTGATAGATACATCTGCCGTGTGGATTCCTCACCTTGTGAATATCCCCCTTGCGCCAGCAACATTCGGAAATACTTTTCGTAGCTTTGCGCCGACATGGACTTGGACGTCATAGAGGCACGGCATCGCTCGCGACTCCGCTGACGTCACCGACGCCTATAATAGGCCCACGCCGGCGTGATGACATCAGTTCCCTTTTTTCCGCGTCATTCTAGGGATAGTCCGTAGCTTTCTCAGTAACTTTGTTACTTTGTTATTTCTGTATCTCCTCATTCGACATGTCTTCGAAGAAGACTAGTTTTAAGGCCTGTGGGGAATGCGGAAAGGCTATGTCCATAACGGACCCGCATGAATTCTGTTTGTGGTGTTTTAGCTCCGACCACGACGTCGAAGACTGCAGTTCCTGCAGGAAGATGACTCCTAAGGCCCTCCGGGAGAGAGAAGCTAAGCTTATTGGTGCAAAGCTTAAAGGAAGTAAGGAGAAGAATAAATCGAGATCCCGGGCTCGAGGTCAAGATCTCGCTCGAGGTCGCGTTCGGATTCGTCCTCGGCCCATGCTTCGAGGTCTTCAAAAAAGAAGCATAGGAAAAGATCTCATGAATCCCTTCATCGTTCAAAGAAAGATTCGGGTTCCAAGCCGAAGTCACAGGTGAAGCTGGTAGAGAAAGAAGTGGTGTCTTCGGCTTCGGAAGAGCATGACGCCGGAGGTGCGTCGCATGCGAATTCACCTGGTTCGCCGAAGCAGACAGCGGTTCCATCTCCGGATCCAGCATGTTCTCCTTATTGGGAGGATGAAGGTGAGGAAGAGACAGTTGGAGGGGGTGAGGCTCCGTTGCCCGAAGGTCTGTCGACTCCGGTGCACCAGCCTGAAGAGGAGGTCGACGTCGTATCGACTCCGCTCCCTCGAGATCCACCTGAGGGTTCGTTTCCAACCTTCCCAGCTCCAGGTCAGGATCCGTCGCATTTTCTAAATGCGATGTATGGTATCTACTCCAGGGCTATGTACCCCTCTGGGATGCCTGTTGGTCCCACGGGTCCGATGGCATTTGGACTGGGTGTCCCCCAAACCTATGCCCCTGCGCCCTTTATGCCGGCTCCGGCGCCGTATTGGCATCTTCTGACACCGGCGAGGCCTTCGTCTCCGAAGCCTTCAACGCCGAAGTCGTCGACTCCGAATCCTTCGACACCGGTTCCATCATCTCTGATGCCGAATCCAGATTGACGTTGTGGAAGTCTTCCTCGCCCGGCGTCGGGCTCGGCGCCGGCTCCGACTTCGACTTCGGTGGAGTCGACGGTGGATCCGACGGCTTCGAGGGTGAAGCACCGGTCGAGGCGTGAAGCCCAGAGACTGGTGGAAGAAGAGCGCTATCTTGAGGAGTATTTGGAGGAGGGTGAGCTACAGGATCCTGATGATCTTTTGGTGGCCAGTGGTCTTGAACTGTCCCCTGAGTGGGATTTGGTTTCAGTATCAGACAAACCCTCTAAAGATGTGGCCCCTTACCATGTTGTGATTAAAAAAGCAGCAAGTTTGTTGAACATTGCTTTACCTACTGCTGAGTTCAAGTCAAATCTACTCACGGAGGTTCTTCACTCTCCTTCATCCGTTACTGAACCATTGCTGCCCTTTAATGATGCCCTAAGAGATCCTATTTTAGAGGTTTGGAAGAAACCTTTATCAACTCCAGCTGTGTCTAGAGCTGTTGCCAGGAGGTACAGGACTGCTCCAGATGACCCAGAATTTTTATCTACTCACCCTCTTCCTGAGAGTTTGGTGTTACAGGCTGCCTGTTCCAGACGATCATCAGGGGCTTTTCCTCCAGTTCCGGCAGAAAAGGAGTCGAGAAAGCAGGATCAGGCTGCTAAAAAGATTTTCTCCTCTGCTAGTATGGCGCTTAAGTCCACAAATGCGACCTGCCTAATGGGTCGTTATGTTCACGCCATTATGGATACTGTTAAACAGTTGGTACCTAAATTCCCTGAAGAGGATAGAAAGGACTTCCAGGAAGTTCTCTCTGATACTCAGGCTGCAGCAAGGCAGGTGATTCAGAGTGGGTTAGACACAGCAGACTCTGTGGCGAGGATATTGGGCTCTTCTGTAGCTTCGTGGAGAGCTGCATGGCTGAAGTCTAGTGAGTTTTCTACAGATGTCCAATCTACATTGTTGGATCTCCCTTTCGATGGTTCTGGCTTGTTTGGCAAGAAAACAGACGCTGCTTTAGAACCTTTTAAGGACAGCAGAGCAACAGCCAAGTCATTGGGCCTTCAGACCAGGGGCACTTTTGGAAGGCGTACTAGAGGTTTTAACAGATCTTCCTTTCGATCCTACAAATCTACGCAGCAGCAGCCACAGCAGCAGCAAAACACGCTGTACAGGTTTTATAGGGGCAAACAAAGAGGACGTTCTCGAGGCCATCAAGCCTCCTCCTCCTCCTCCTCTTCCCCTTCCCAGCCCCCTGCCAACGCAGCAAAGCAGCCCTAGATCCGCCATTCCGGATCATGTGGGTCCAGTGGGGGGCCGGCCGGCTTACCCATTTCCTACGAGATTGGGAATTGATAACATCAGATCTTTGGGTTCTCAATCTCGTGGGGAATGGGTATGCTCTTCCCTTTCAGGAGTTTCCCTCAAATTTCCCTCCTTGCCAGGGTTATTTTTCGGAGGACCGCCTGCTTCTCCTGCAGGAAGAAGTCCTGGCACTGTTCAGGAAAGGTGCGATAGAGGTGGTTCCGGAGCAGGAAAGGGGTCAGGGGTGCTACTCCCGGTATTTCCTGATCCCCAAGAAGGATGGCAGGTTACGGCCAATTCTGGATCTCAGGATCTTGAACCTTTACCTGAAACAGGAAAAGTTCAAGATGCTCACCCTTGCACAGGTTCTTCAAGCGCTGCTGGAAGAGGACTGGATGATGTCGATCGACTTGCAGGATGCGTATTTTCATATTCCCATCTTGAAGTCCCACAGAAAGTATCTCCGTTTTACGGTTGGGTCGCAGCACTACCAGTTTGCGGTCCTTCCGTTTGGTCTTTCTACTTCGCCTCAAGTCTTCACCAAGGTGATGGCAGTGGTGGCAGCTCATCTCAGGAGGGTGGGATTCCAATATTCCCGTATCTGGATGACCGGCTGATCAAGGCGGTGTCGCCGGAGAAGGTGCTCCATCATCTGCAACGACAACTCAGTTGTTGCACAGGTTGGGTTTTTCGATAAATGTACCCAAGTCTCACCTGGTGCCCTCCCAGCGCAACCTGTTCATAGGTGCGGTACTGGACACTACTGTATGTTGTGCATTCCCTCCTCCTCAAAGAATTTGCGACATACAGGAAATTATTCCTTTATTCTTCAATGGAGCGGTTGTTCCAGTCCTGAAGGTCCTTCGCCTGCTCGGTCTGATGGCTTCTTGCATTCTATTGGTCAACCATGCACGCTGGCACATGAGGGCGCTCCAGTGGTGCCTCCGCAGGCAGTGGTATCAGCACAACGGAGATCTCAGGGAGTCAGTGAGGATCTCCAGAGAAGCTGCGGCGGATCTGTCTTGGTGGAGTGTGGAAGGCAATCTGTCGCAAGGAAAGCCTTTTCAACTTCCTCCATCGGTGGCCACGGTAATATCGGATGCATCCACTCTAGGGTGGGGTGCTCATCTGGGGGATCTGGAGGTCAAGGGTATTTGGTCTCCGGAGGAAAGGTTGCTTCATATCAACCTTCTAGAGTTGCGGGCGATACGTCTGGCGCTCAAGGCCTTCCTCCCTTCCCTTCATGGTCAGTCGGTTCAGGTCCTTACGGACAACACGACCGCGATGTGGTACATCAACAAGCAGGGAGGAGTGGGGTTGCAGTGTCTCTGCAGAGAGGCTCTGCGTCTCTGGTCCTGGGTTCAGGACCATCAGATTTGTCTGATGGCAAATCATCTGGCCGGAGTTCAGAACGTTCGTGCAGACAGTCTCAGTCGGCAGTTCTCGGCCGACCACGAGTGGAGGCTTCATCCGGAGGTGGTTCGTCACGTCTTTCGGACGTGGGGAACTCCTCAGGTGGACCTTTTTGCCACTCTAGAGAATGCTCACTGCCCGTTATTCTGCAGTCTCCAGTATCCGATGCAAGGAGCCTTGGGGGACGCGTTTCAGTTGAGTTGGGAAGGACGACTCCTTTACGCGTTTCCTCCCATACCTTTGATTCCTCGGGTTCTGAGGAAAATTCGCCAAGACCGGGCCCAAGTCATATTGATTGCCCCGGATTGGCCAAGAAGGGTGTGGTACTCAGACCTTCACCACCTCTCCTCTCATCCGCCGCTCTGTCTCCCTTTCAGGGCAGATCTCCTCTCCCAGATGGAGGGGCAGGTTCTACACCCCCACCTCCAGACCTTACACCTTCATGCTGGAGATTGAACGGGGCAACCTGAGTTCTTTTTCTCTCCCGCCTGACGTGGTGGATGTCATCATATCAGCCAGGCGTGACTCCACTAAGTCCATCTATTCTTATAGGTGGTCGAAATTTGTCTCTTGGTGTGGGGAGAAGTCTATAGACCCTTTGAGTGCCCATTTATCTGATGTTCTTCAGTTTGCCCTATCTCTGGCGCAACAGGGGCTTGCTGTTGCCACAGTGAAGGGTTATCTTTCGGCGCTGTCGGCATTTCTCTGCTTGCCCGATCAGCCTTCTCTTTTTAAATCTCCTGTGGTTTTAAGGTTTTTGAAGGGCCTCACCAATAAGTTCCCTCCTACTCCTTTTATTGTGCCTCAGTGGGACTTAAATCTTGTTTTGACCTTTCTGATGGGTGCTCCCTTTGAGCCTCTTCACAAATGTCCTATGAGGCTTTTGACTCTTAAGACAGTTTTCCTCGTTGCAATTACCTCGGCAAGGAGGGTAAGTGAGCTTCAAGCTCTTAGTTATAAGCCCCCTTTCTTGTCCATTCATGCTGATCGAATGGTTCTTAGGACCTGGGCTGCTTTTCTGCCTAAGGTGGTGACTCCTTTCCACCTTGGTCAATCTGTTACCCTCCCTACCTTTTATGCTCCCCCACACCCTTCCAAGGAAGAGGAGAGATTACACCGTCTGGACCCCAAGAGGGCGGCGTCTTTTTACCTGGACAGAACTAAAGACTGTCGGTTGGATGACCAGCTCTTCATTGGTTTTGCTGGCTGCAAGAGAGGAAGAGCGGTCCATAAAAGAACGTTATCGAGATGGATCGTCCTCTGTATAAAGATCTGTTACTCTTTGGCCGGTAAGGAACCTCCAGAGGGTATAAGGGCTCATTCTACTAGAGCTAAGTTGTCAACCTCTGCTTTGGCTAGAGGTGTTCCTGTAGAGGATATTTGTAGGGCGGCTACTTGGTCTTCTCTCCACACTTTCGCGAAGCATTACTGCTTGGATTCCGAAGTGAGGAGGGACGGTCATTTTGCATGCTCTGTTCTTCAGGATTTCCTGGTCTAGAAGAGTGGACACCCTCCTCCGGGAGTGGGGACTGCTGTGGGACTCTATTCACAAGGTGAGGAATACACACGGCAGATGTATCTATCAGAGGAACAAGTTACTTACCTTCGGTAACGCTTTTTCTGGTAGATACAATATCTGCCTGTGGATTCCTCACTGACCCACCCGCCTCCCCGTTGTCCACTCTTGTAGGTCAGTGTTTCTATAATGTGTTATTTTATTGTCAAGGAGTTGTTTATTTCAAATGTTTTTTTTGCATTTGCTTCACACTGTGTGTGTTACCTTGATATCTGTACTGTGTATATTTCTACTGTCATTGGTCCGTCCGTGTGCCTCGAAGGCACGGAAAAAAGGGCGGAACTGATGTCATCACGCCGGCGTGGGCCTATTATAGGCGTCGGTGACGTCCGCGGAGTCTCGAGCGATGCCGTGCCTCTATGACGTCCAAGTCCACGTCAGCGCGAAGCTACGAAAAGAATTTCCGAATGTTGCTGGCGCAAGGGGGATATTCACAAGGTGAGGAATCCACAGGCAGATATTGCATCTACCAGAAAAAGCGTTACAGAAGGTAAGTAACTTGTTCATCAGTGCCACTCACTTTGGGGCTCTAATTGAAAGGAGGATAGACCCTGCATAGAGAATGAAAACCTCTAGAGTCACAATAGAACTCGGAGATGTGAGATAAGTAGCCGGTATGCCATGCAAGGCACCTAACAAATTAATCCAGAAAGAAGGTGACACTTAACTGCATGTTGAGTGGAGGGCGACCCAGTGCAATGTAGTGGAGATTTGGTTACTGGCACTCCCACTGAGTGAGCCTTTTTGCAGCTCTTGTGACTAACTTAGTGAACCAGATGTTGAACATCGGGTTCTCTCGATTCATGGCTTGAGGGCAGGAGCGAACACCAAGTTTGTTCCATTCACCCCGTAGCAGCATCCTTTCGACTTCGGTTTGCACCCACACCCCAGGACGTTGTATTGTCATTTGAACTATGTCAATCTGGTAAATGGTGTCCAAAAAAAGGCCATTCCCCCATCCTAAGGGCCAAAATAATTTTTTCCATACTACTGCATAGGCGCACAATAGTTATGGCACTGCGGTCCCTGGCTTGAACCCCGATATAACCGTCCAGGCATGTTTACGTTTTGCCAGTTGTGCCCTGTCAGTGAAAAGACCAGAACCAGACTTTTTTTTTTAAAGAACGTTTTGAGGACCTGCTGGGATGGATTAATTCCATAGATTTCATTTGTGTCCAGCATTTGCAGTGAGTGTTCTAGGTGGCAATGGGGTTTTCATTCCAGTTGGCTAGTTGATATTTCCTGCCACAGCATAGCCTCCAGGCTTCCTTTGCTTAGGATGCGCAGCTTATTGCACAGCTTCATAAAAGCACCGGCCCCAACGCCTCGATGGTCTAAAAGGCCGAACTCTAGTCTTATCTGAGCTGGGGATGAGGATTTGGAAAAAACTCAATACTCGCTTCGAAATTCTTGTTGTTATCTTGTTCTCCAGGCCTTAAGATAGATAGTTGGAGGTTTTTGCTTTCATGACAGTTAATAGAGGGGATAGACTTGGGCCGGAAACTGCCTCGCAAACTTCGTTAGTGCTACCTTGATTGACAGTGAATTTGAACCAGACCACTTCCTTCTTTTTATGCAAGAGTTCACACGGCACCCAGGGTAGGTAAATATTACTTTTATTTGATTTCATTTAAAATCATAAAAGCATGAGAAAAACACATATTACATAATAATTAGCTACGGTTAAAAATCTATGAAATATAGACGAGTAAAACCAATGTCCTTTCGTAAGCTTTGGTCACTGCGACAGTTTAAACGATAACCATATGAGAAGTTCATTGCAGTTCGATGTGAAAAGAGCAGTACTTGATACCTGTACAGATAGGCAGTTACCGGTCAGTCATATGCCTTTGCCATGTGGACTATTGTCTTTTTTGTCCAGTTCTTTAGCTGCTATTTTCCAAAAGGTGATGGCTCGACATGACAGCTGGATTGACAGTCCACCAAGGCATTGTATCACTGTAGCTCTGCACGATCTCAATTGGTGCTTCCTAAAAATCTCCCGAAGAATTATTTTACGATGTTCCAGTAGTGCAGGGCAGATGCATAAGAGGTGTAATAACGACTCTTCTCCTTGATCACACAGGCGACATTCTCTCGTGGGCCATGTAAACTTCCATTCCGGGGTTAAATCCTTTATAGGGAACGAACCCAACCGCAACAGCGTCAAATAGTGCTTTTTGTGATGCGAGAAGTGTTCGGACAAGTATGGTTGGGGTTTCAAAAACTGGTATGATTGAATCACTGCCCATGCGTGTTTTTTCTTAGCGAAGGCAGTTTTGTCCGTTAGTAGCGAAGTTCGTTTTATAGCACTGTTCACCATGTTTTTGAACCCGGAATATGACGTTGTTGTGTGCCATGCCTCTTCAAGATGTAAATCAGCGAGTGATTCTTTTAGGACTGATGCAATGGAATTTTTTTGCCTCGCCTGATTTTCGATTTCTTCCCAACAGCAGTGGGCTAAAGTGTCGTGTTCCGCTTGCCTCATCCGCCAATAATATTTTACCATCGCCCCTTGTCTTGCTGGTTTCTGATTTTTCAGCCCATATTCCAATCGGACTTGCGCCTGAGAAATATGTCGAGGAATTAGAAAGAGGCGCTTGAAGAAACTCGATTGGGCTAGATTTAAGGCGGCTGCATCTTTGGTGTTCATAATTTCCGACCCATATGATATTGAGGGTAAAAATTTGGCTGCGATTATCTTAAGCAACTGGCCTGTTGGGCTACCTTTTAGCTTCTTCTGTAAAATTTTGAAGGCGTACAGGAGTTGTTTTGCTTTGGTTTTCCCTTGGTCCAAATGTAGCTTGTATTTAAGTGAGTGGTCAAGTTGGAACCCTAGGTATTTGTATGAGTCCACCTGGGATATTGGTTTTTCCTCCAGTTTCCAGATGAATTTTCCTTTTGACCCTTTTTTTGTGGTGATTGCTGAAGCATAATACATTTGTTTTCTTAAGGTTTATTATTAGTTGAGCAGAGGTGATGTAAGATCCTAGTTGTGACAATGAGCGCTGCAGGCATATTGGTGTTTGTGCTAGGAGCACAATATCATCTGCGTATTGAAGGCTCCTGATCGGTGTTTTGCCTAATTTTGGTGGGTCGATTTGCACTTGTTGGAGGCACTTCTCAAGATCAGCTGTGTAGATGTTGAATAAACAGGGGGCCAACACACACCCCTGTTTTAGACCGTTTGATGTTGTGATCTTGTTTGTTATAGTGCGGCCATCTCCTTTCCTTATCTGCACCCACGTATTTGAGTAAAGATTGATTATTGCCTCCAAAAGTTTGGATGGTGCCCCCCAAGTTTGCATTTTGGCCCACAGCTTCTTTCTCGGAACCTTGTCGAACACTGCTTTAAGGTCGATAAAGCATGCGTACAAGGTTCGAGATTTTGCGGAGGCTTGATTAGCTAGTAATGTTACAGCAGAGATGTTGGTAAGGGTGCCCATTCCAGGCCGAAATCCAGTTTGGGTATTCGGTATCAGGTTTATGCGTTTGACCCAATCCTCTAGATCTGCCAAGAGATTTGCAGCATATATCTTGGCCTCCACATCGATCAGTGCAATCAATCTATAGTTTGCAGGGTCTGCACGTGAGCCTGTTTTGTATATAGGATTTAAAATACTTCCTCGCCATGAGTCGGGGATCGAGCCAGTTGTTAATGCGTACGTAAACAATGGAGTTAGAGTGCCAGTCCAAAATGGAGGGTCGTGCTGGAATAGTGCATTTGGCAGGCCATTAGGACCTGGAGCTCCCTCAGGTCTTAAATTTTTTATAATTTTAAGAACCCGGTCTTGTGTAATTTGTAACGGAGGGTCTGAAGATTCTAACTTTTGTGTTTTAAACGTGGTTTCTAAAGTGGGAACTTCCTGCTTTGTAGCATCCAAGAGTGGGGTAGCGTTATATGTCTGATCAATGTGGTCTCTCCAGGTATGTTCCGTTATGTCTGAATTAAAGTGCCGGTTCTTGCCATTTGATAACTGGTTGATAACTTCCCAGGACAGCTTAGAATCTCTCTGCTTACTAGCGTAATGAAGTTTCGCCCAGAGATTTTCACTGTGATCATTCTTGGCCACCTTGATGTCTCTTTTTAGCCCTTTTCTTGTTTTTGAGATTAGGGCAAAGATGTCGCGATTGGGATCTGGGCCTCGGAGTCGAAGTTGTCTTAAGTATTTGTTTAGTAGTCTTTTTTGTTTCCATAGGCTGTTCGTGAACCAAACTGCCCCTACTGGGGTTCTACTTTTGCGTCCATCACCTTTTCTTGAGAATTCGTTGTTTAGATCGTGAGTGAAGGATTCCCAAGCCTTTGGACACAATGGTTCAGTTTTGAAATTCTCGAGAAGAGTAATGCATGTAGCCATGATATCATCTATTTTCCCCTTGTTCCAAGTGAGTCGTTTTAGGTTGTAGCATTGCGTTGGTAAAGACATTGCATTGTCTCTTATGGGATTTGCCATGCTTATAAGCAGGGTGAATGTTTGGGGATAGTGATCACTTTCAGCTCTCTCTTTTATTAGATAGTTTGCAATATACGGAAGAATGTCCTGATCTGTAAATGTGTAGTCTAGGATTGAGCCTGATTTTTGAGTAACCCTGGTGTATGCTGGGCGGCCTTCTGGCGGAGCTTGACCGTTGAGCACGCACAATGAGAGTTTTTTCAGCAGGAATGCACATCTATCACCGTGTGTGTTACTGATTTTCTTTTCCTGACATTTAAAAGGTTCATGTTGAAGTCTCCGGACAGGATGATGTTAGCATGTGGATGCGCTAGTTTTAGGGTGGCTATTGTTTCTGTTAGTTTCTCTATCCTGGACATCTTTTGTTTGAATGAGGGATGGATGTAAATATTCAATATAATGATGCTAAGAGAAGAAGTGAAGTAGTGTGGCTCACTGGTTAGAGGCAGCAGACCCGAGAGCAGGGGACGGCCCGGGACCAGGGTTCGATTCCCGGCGCGGCAGGTTTCTGGACCAGGGTCAGCGGACTCGATAATTCTCTCGCCTCGGTGCCCACTCTGATCAGCGATCACACTCGACAACTCTGGGCATTAGCTTGCCTCATCTTCACTAATGGCCCCACCAGACCGCCGGGGATGCCTGGTCTCACCCTGGAGATACCCATTAAGGGACCATCTCTCAGGGAAGCCAGGAAGGGTTTCGCAGCGGTCGAAGCGCCTTGGGACCCTACGGGTAAGTAGTGCGCTATATAAATGCCAATACATTTACAAGATGTAGCCACTAATTTGATGCATAACATCCAGGTCGTGTCGAGGTCTACTACGGAGACATCCCAAGAAAGGTTGGTCGAAACGAAGATGGAAAGACCTCCTTTTGCCCTGCCATACTTGGAATCCCTCTTTGCTGGGTTAAGATACTCCTTATACCCCACGATTGATGTTAGATTTGTCTGCCAAGTCTTCTGGAGGATGAGTAGGTCATGTTGAGTTATGAATTCCAAAAAGTCTGGGTCTTCTAATTTTGCACTTAGGCCATTCACATTCCAAGAGCAGATGCTACAGTAGTTAGCTGGTTTTGGTGTTTTAGATGGGTTTATTCATGCCGTGCCGTAACTGGTTCCAGTTTGATTCCTCTGCCCGTGTCCCGGGGGATTGTCCGCTGCGGGGTGAGCGATGGTGATGGTAATTTTCCTACCGGTATGAATTTTGTCATTGCTTGGGCTAGGTTGATCCGGACCTTTCGCGCCTCTCAGCATGCCCTTCTGTAGATTTGGTAATTGTAACGGTGTTGGGTAACGTGGCAGAGCAAGCTTTTTTATCTCTATACCCCATTCGGCAAAGGCATCTTGTTGCTGCCAAATCTGCTCAGCAATGGAAATGTCGGAAAAAGTTACTCTAGTGATTTCATGATCCGTTGAATCTGAGTTGTTTCTGAATTCTATACTTTCCAATTTAGTGGTGTCTATATGACTCAGTGAAGGAAGTGCCTTGAATAATTTTAAAAGTACGCCTCTGTTGAGAATATCTTGAGTTCCCCTCGAGACATAGTGGGAGATAAATTCCAACTTAATGTTATTATCGGCCTTGTCCGGCCTTTGTTTGCAATCTATGCTCATTTCACTTTGTTTCACCTCGGCAATATGCTTCGGGGACGTTCCGCGAAATTGCTGTATGTTACGTGTATTTTTTAATGGATGCGTGTCCATGGCATTTGCCGGTGATATCAGGCGACTTCCCAGATGGTATCTGTTTGTTTGTTCAAGGTTACTCCCCTCCTCCTCATTTTCCCCCTTCTTAGGCAGGCTGACTTGTTTTATACTAATGGCAGTAGATTCCATCGTGCTAGGCCCTGGTGGGGGTGATGTTCCTATAAGTTGTGTGGCCTGAGTTGTTAAGAGCCGTTTCTTTCCCTTTTCTGAAGGCTTAAATATGCTATAGACTTTTGATATCTGGCAATTTTCCATTGTAGGTTGACTGAGATTTTTCAAGATGATGGGCTTTTGAGTTGATACGATCGGATGAGCCACTGGGCTTGCTTTCTCTATGGTTATGTTTGTTGCATTGGCTTCGTATTGTGTTGCTTCTGGCTCTAATGTAGTGTAATTTGCATTTTTTGCCTGTCTTGTATGTTTTCCCTTTCTGGCCTTTCTCAGGCGTTTTCTCTCTCGCTTGCTTAGAGGTGCCGTGCTGTTTGTTTGGTTAGCCTTTCGCTCGTAACTGTTATCCGCTTGTGCTAAGGAGTGTATCTTGTCCGTAGTGTTTGATTGCTGTGGTGTATTAGTAATACCCGGTGTTTGGGCTACGTTAATCTCTGCGACTCCTGCATTTTCCTCCGTGCAAGGGCTCTGGTGGGCCTGATCCTCTTCCCTCTGTGTTTCTTTTGATCTTTCTGTTGATGAATTGATTTTTGAAGGGGTCGCCCTAATAACCCCCAATAATTCAGTCATTATGGTTGGAACTGTAGCTAATTGGTCTATTATTTGGGCGCAATGGCAGTGATATGATTGAAAGGTTGTTTCTCTATCTGCCTGCACCCTTGTGATCATTTTGTTAAACTTTTGCAGCTTTTGTTCCACCCCCTGAACGTAAATAGCAAGCGTGTTTAGGAGATCCACTTGGGTATCTAATTTATCTGCATGATAAGTCATAGCTTTACCAATGGTATCCAAAGTGTCTAACAGGTGTGTCCATACTGTTGGTGGTGGAGAGCTTGTTCTCTGATCCTGAAGGCGGTGGACATCTGGAGATGAAAAATCAGGTCCGCCTGAAGACTCTTTGTGACAGTGGCATCGTCAAAGAATTATCAAGGTTCTTGTCATCGTACTGATACATGAGCTCATGACTATTTGGATGGTGTGTTTCCAATAACCGAGATGGCAAGGAGAATTGGTCTTGCTTGTTTGTGTGCATTTCTACGCAAACCTGCTCTTTTGCAGATTGTGTCTCTGACAGAAAAGGATTATTATGGCACCCAGGGTATAACGATGTCTAAATAAATATTTATAGAGCACCGCCATGTGCAATTGTCTGTGTTAATGGCTATTTTCAGTCTTACGGTGGATACATTGTTGTTAACACATGTTCCTTGAACATTATGTTTCTGGTTTTTCTTGGGACTAATTTGCAATGAGGATTGGTTGCTCCCTTCGGACACAATCTCCCTGGTCTGTTCCTTTCACTCTATTCTGAAGGGTGTCATATTTTCTAGGAGTTAGTTATCATGCTTTCACATTGTAGTTGGGTTGCAACTCATTCTGTTGATTAAGCTTTTAATAAAATGTTTTTAGTGCTCGGACATCCATTTTTGGGGGGGGTGGGGTTGGGTGGTGGTAGTCCCTAGAGGACTATTCAGTTCCATACTTCAGTCAGGTGGTCCTGCTCTTTCCGATATAACCTACTGTTCAATATTGATGCTGGATACCTGTTCTAGGCCTTCCATGTGTAGGACTTTTTTTTCCCATGACCTTCTTGTAGGTATCAGTTGTGGCATTGTTTTTTCTATATTAGCAAGGTTTTTTTTCACACCTGTTATCTTTCAAGATTATGATGTCAGCGGCTTGATTGTCGACTACTAAGTCAGTTAGCACTGGTTTAAATGCCTCGGCAGCCATTACTTTACTGGGGTGTATGATGTCCTTCATACTTTCCATTCTTATATTAAGACTACCTTGCTGATTACCTGGCTCGGTCCTCATATATATTTATGACATCATTGTATAGAGGGCTGGCTTCACTCTATTGCCAATAAATATTTCTTTGTTTTTACATTGTCCATTATTTTTATTTTCCTCCTCTGTGCTTTTTACAATATGGATGATCCCAAAGGTGTGTTAACATTACCTCTGGCAGTTTTTTCTTAGGACAAGTTATTTCCATACCAATATTTTTGTTGTTGTATTCAACAAATTTCTGTTAAAGCATTTCAATCCTTCCTCCATCACAGATGGGTTCTTGGAATCCCCTTTTTTCTCTGTTTTTACAGAGCCAGTTTGATTAAAATAGTGGCTTTATACAGCAAAGAGCTATAGGTAATTGGGGATCACTGAAATAATATCTACTACCAAAATATCGAGTTCCCATAATATCAATGAAAAAATATCGAGGGACATAATATCGACTTTCTATCTTCACTAAGGTAAGTACAAAAATATCGAGTTTAAAATATTGAGTGTTAAAAATATAGACTGTCAAAATATCGATTTTTTTATGTCTTTAAAATAAGTTAAAACTATTATAATATTAAATATATTCAATATAAACATTGTTAAAATTATTAAATAAATGTAACATTATTACATAATTAATGTAACTTTAAAAATTAATAATAATACATATATATATTTAAATACATGTTATTAATAAAACATATAGAATATATTTACCGTAGCATAGCAAAAGGTTTACATTTAATGTAACCACTCCAGTGGGTGCTACATTAAAGAGATCGTTGGATAGCGTAGGGGTAAAAATTACTATTCCCACTTCAGTGGGTACAAGAGTAGGGAAAGCGTTGGATAGCGTAGGGGTAAAATGTACTATTCCCACTCCAGTGGGAGCAACAGTAGGGAAACCGTTGGATAGCGTAGGGGTAAAAATTACTATTCCCACTCCAGTGAGTGCAACAGTAGGGAAAGCGTTGGATAGCGTAGGGGTAAAAATTACTATTCCCACTCCAAAGAGTGCAACAGTAGGGAAAGCGCTGGATAGCGTAGGGGTAAAAATTACTATACCCACTCCAGTGGGTGCTACAGTAGGGAAAGCGTTGGATAGCGTAGGGGTAAAAATTACTATTTCCACTCCAGTGGGTGCTACAGTATGGAAAGCGTTGGATAGCGTAGGGGTAAAAATTACTATTCCCACTCCAGTGGGTGCTACAGTAGGGAAAGCGTTGGATAGCGTAGAGGTAAAAATTACTATTCCCACTCCAGTGGGTGCAACAGTAGGGAAAGCGTTGGATAGCGTAGGGGTAAAAATTACTATTCCCACTCCAGTGGGTGCTACAGTAGGGAAAGCGTTGGATAGCGTAGGGATAAAAATTACTATTCCCACTCCAGTGGGTGCAACAGTAGGGAAAGCGTTGGATAGCGTAGGGGTAAAAATTACTATTCCCACTCCAGTGGGTGCAACAGTAGGGAAAGCGTTGGATAGCGTAGGGGTAAAAATTACTATTCCAACTCCAGTGGGTGCAACAGTAGGGAAAGCGTTGGATAGCGTAGGGGTGAAAATTACTATTCCCAATTAATTATTTTAAATTAATTACCAATTATATTTTAATTATTTACCAATTAATAATTAATTTAAAAATATAATTAATTTACATAATTATTTAATTAAAATTAAATTACTTCCCACCCTATTCCCCTATAAACACACAACCCGCTACAGAAAATAAATTACTAAAAATTAATTATTTATCAATTATTCATTTTTAATTAACAATTATATTTTAATTAATTACCAATTATTATTTAATTAACAATTAGATTACATTTACATAATTAATTATTTATAATTAAATTACTTCCCACCCTATTCCCCTATAAACCCACAACCCGCTACCAATTTATATTACACAAATATTATTAAATATTAATAACTTACCTTATTTTCGATATTTTTGTTGTCTATATTTTATCTAGTCTATATTATGTCTAGTCTATATTTTTGATTCGATATTTTGGCTATTCTAGTCGATATTACTCAATATTTTTGTTGTCTATATTTTGTCTAGTCTATATTTTGTCCAGTCTATATTTTTTACTCGATATTTTGTCCTATCGATATTTTGGAATCGATATTATGTCTGTTTACCGGTAATTGGCATTGCCTGTTGACTCTGATCCCCCATGTCACATCCCACCATGAGAGCGAGTAGTATTTATGTTTATATTGACCATTTTCTTCCGACACATTTTGGTTCCACTGCCACGGGTAACACTATTCCCATGCTTTTTAATGCCTTTATGACTTCACTTGCCTGTGGTTCTTACCACAGTTCCTATGGTGTTGTGTATGCTCTTGCTCAACTAAATTCATAAGAGCTTCAGGCCTTTTCTGTCTTGTTGCAGACTGGCTAGTTCCAGTCAGTGACTTTTAGTAGGATCCGTTTGCAGACCCTTTGGGATGGTATCTGATTCAAAAGTAAGGAATCTGGGGCTCGATGTCTCTACCAGATGAACAAGTTACTTACCTTCAGTAACGCCTTATCAGGTAGAGTCACGACCTAGCTGCAGTTTCCTTAGCGATCCTCCCTGTTCTGCAAACGTATTTCTTTTTGCCTAAAAGGTCCCTTCCTTGGCATTGAAATACCTTCATTGGGGGTTCGTAATTACTTGACACAAAAATGTCTCTTTATTGGTACACTGTTTCCTTAGACAGGTTCTATAAGTGGCTCATTGGAAGGCTAATTAGATGGACTCTTTTGCCGTCCCATCCGGTGGACGACGTCACTACTGAATTGGACAATGCCCTCTACCGATGTGCAGGGGTACTGCTAAAACCATTTCCAGATCTAGCCTGGCGCCTCGGGAGATTTCAAAAGTAAGGAATCTATGGCTAGATCCTGTCTCTACCAGGTAAGGCGTTACCGAAGGTAAGTAGCTTGTTCGTCAGTGCATCATATTCAGAAGCCTTGTTTGTGCTGCATGGCATACTTGGTTCTTCCTCATCGGCTGTTAACCACCATTCATGAATCTTGAATATATTCCAGCTATGGGCAAAATCCTTGATCACTTTCACTAGATCGAGCACATTCTTTTTGTATTTATCATCTGGGAGTCTTGTGGTAAATTGATAATAGCAGGGTAATGCTAAGCAGAACGACCTTAGACATTACCACTTTAGTAGCACAATCATCTCATTAAAAATTACCAGAACTTCAGTTAATAAGGTGAGAGTACAGGGAACACCATTCCTCTAGTGGTCACCCTCCGATTACATAGCACATGTGTAAAGTGATCTTAACTGGTTGGTTAACCTCTCCTGAGACTGAGGGTAGGCTCCATTGAATCTGTGAAAGATGTCACTGAAGGAGAGGACTGTACCTACAAATTACTAACTTGGTTCTTCTGTACCACTGGGTCTTTAAGATACTAACACACCTAAAACATATTAAGCTGTTAATCCGTTGTAAACAAACAATTGATCATGGTAAATAGAAAGAATGCTCATCTTAATGAAAGATGTTGGAGCACCTCCAGTCCTAAGGATGTCTGTTTGTGCTGCCACCTGTAGACAGTAGTTTTGATTCAAGTTTATTTTGTAAGCAGAAAGGATTAATACTACCCAAATATGTCAAAGTTAAAATTGTTAAATAAAGTAATACAGAGTTATCAGAATTAAGACGAAATAACTTAATATCATAGAAAATTGAAAGTTATCCCTAGTAAGAATATAACACTTCCATTTTAAAATGTGGGACGTCAAAATGTTATGTTTGCTAAATCCTGTTCTCCCAAATACTAGTCATAAATGTTTACAAACTAGAAAGGATGTGTTCATTACAAGCACAGTTTTAGACACAGCTGATTCCTTGCAGAAAGATGCGTCAAAGTTGTGTATTCCCTAAACGGTTTTACGCAAATTGCTAAGCCTACATTTACAAAATTTAAATAGTTTAATTGGTCACCAATAGCTACAAACAGACCTCTAAATTCGAATTCTCAAGCATTTTGATTGCTTCTGTACCTCGTTTTGTTAATTAATAAACAACTTATTGGTGGGGCCTACCAAGCACAGTTTCATGAACTCCCAAAGGGATTGAAATCTAAATTCTCTGAACACTGGGGCTAAATAATGTTTTCTCAATTGGTATACACAAAGTCATATAGTAGATATATGAAATAGCGGTTCTTTTTGGTTTGAATTCATCTTTAATTAGCCAAGATGTTCTACAAAGACCGTACCACATTTGTTCAAATAGTTACAAACCACTAAAAGTATGCTTTAATACAACATTAGTATGATATAGCTATTACAAGTATAGCAGCTAGACTAGTGGGGGCTCAATCTAATTTTACTGACGTTTATGATCATTGCTTTGTCAGGATGCTCAAGAGACTGCTGGCAAGCCCATTGCGAGCCGGCAAGCCCAGTTTGACCATACATTGAGAAGTAAGACTTTATAAAATAGCATTATTGAGAACAAAGCAACAATATTTTAAAACAGATACAGCTTCAGCCACATTGACTTTACACAAAGGCAGAAGAGAAGCAACTTAGTAGAAAGTATTGCATCAGGAGACTGGCTAACCACATCCTCTTGGTGCCAAGAGACAGATTGTTAAATATGGTTTGTAGTTTAGTATTCTAACAGATTCAATTCCGAGCTATTGTAATGCGCAGGTGCGGTGGGTCCATTGGGGCGTGGGGGCATAGCTTCCCAGCCCGCAGCACCTTCGGCGTCTCTGAATTTAAGTAAACTCTCAGTTTACTTAAGTTCAAAAACGCCGAGGGAGAACTGACAATCATGTCAGTCAGCATGACGTCGGACCGCCCACCCCCTTCAGAGTCTGAAGGGAGTGGGCGGTCTGGTGTCATGTTGACTGACATGATTGTCACAGGGGCAACAGGCAGCAGCACAACACAAGTGCGGGGCAACAGGCAGCAGCACAACACAAGTGCGCATGAGTGGGGACGGAGGGTTAATTTTGTTTTAGCCCTTACCCAGTCATGCGCACTTGTATTTGCACTTGTTTGCGCATGCCCATTAGGACCCCTTCGGGCTCTAATGGGCAGGCCGCGAGCGAAAATTAACTGTGCCCTAAGCCAGCAGCGCCAGGATTGGCTGAGAGGGATTGCCAGTCCGCTCCAGTCATGAAGGCGCCAAGGGGAGCAGAGGTGGCGCAGACCGGCTGTGAGGTAAGTTTTTCTTTTTATATTTTAGATTTAATTCCCTGGCAGGGCACCCACCCCCGCGTGACCCCACCTCACCCCCAAGCCGCAACTGGGGTAGTTGTAAGGAGAAAGGCAAAAGGACATGACTATATTAACCCTCTGGATTCAAAGCTGATGCTCACCAATTCCGATTGCCTTGCTCGTTTGCATTTTAAATCTAAAAGTCTTATTCGCCCGCAGCATATTTTCAATGAATTTGTCTATTATTTATGTACCTGATAAAAGGATTATGATTGAAGACATTTCTTCTGGCATATAAATTCCAATTGTCACCATTGGCGCTGCTGTGATGCTTCCCTTTTCAAGTTTCGCATTAAAAACCGTTCCAAGAGAGGGCCGTGGTGTGAGTAGCATTCCAAATTGGTCCACGAGTAACAGCCCGGACGAGTGCTATTGACCTCCTGAGGCCAACCAGGAACCGACCCCTGTTTAGAGGACTGAAATCCCACTGAAAAACCACAGAGTTGAAAACTACTGCACGTGCAAGCAAGCTTCCAGAGGTAATTTACGGGTAGCTTTACCCTTGCGACCCCTGGTATACTTGGTACCTCATACATTTTTATTTTACATTGATGAAATGCATTTTACATGGATGTCTTAAATGTTTAGAGTTCAGGGGGACTCGTGCACCACAACACTGTGCACGAGGAGTGTTCCTGCATATTATTCCTGCCGCCTGCAGGAACAACCCGGCTCTGGAGAGAGAAAACTGGATGAGCAAGATTATAAAAGCAACAAAATCATCTCCATCCACAGCGGACATATAAGCCCAGCTGTGTCAATCAACGCTCTTTGTAAATAAAATATTATAGGGCTTTCCAGTGACCAGCTATGAAATTCCAGAACTATCCCGATCTGTCCTATGCATCGACTCCCAAATGGTGCATGTGTATCTCTGAATGGTTCCGCCCAATGCCTTCCCTCTAGGTAAGAAAACATCATTAGATTACTGCTGATGGTAGTAACTTGTCTTGCAATTGGATCATCGTTATTAGCGATAAGTTATTGTAGAACCAGTGACTGCTTTGGAAATGTTAATACGCATCTGCCCCATCTGGTATTTTGTCAATCTTGAGTGTTCTGACTGAGTTTACTGGACAAGGGAGGTCACTTGCCCCGCAATAGGGTTTGGGTGCACTCCATGACCTGTGCTGCTTAACCGAACTGCAGGGCTGAAGGCTGGGTGCTTGAAAAATGATTCAACCTTAACCTTCACTGTAGTCTGTAGGTGGGAATCATTAATGCTGTTAGGTGGGCACGAAGCAGTCAAAAGAATAGGCCCCTTGTCACTTATTTTATTTTTACTTTCCACCTGGCAATCAGTCTACTGTTTTACCCCTTTGTCCAGTCGAAGACTTCATCTTTCCCAGAATCCAGTCCAGAGATGCTATTTTCATAGTTGAGGAGCTGCCATCAATTTTACATCACACAAGTCACTAACTTGAGCAGGTTAGTGGGAAAGGTGTGGTATGTAGCCAGCTGCTGTGGATTTTGTAGCACAATGTCATGTCACAAATATATTCGTAAACCATGGTGTGATAGCGCACTGTCATTTACAGACAGCACATTTTCTTGGAAATGGACACTAAATTTGCTAGTAAACCTATATAGCACAGGAATGGCCATGTGTGGAAATTGCGATTCTCCTATTACCATGACTAGAGAATCTGGATTTCATTAAAGACACGGAGGCTCACATTATGCATACAACTTTTAATGCGTCTCCAAGCAGCCGCATACATCACAATTTAAAGGTTCCATAAAGAACATTCATAACAAATAAAGGGCATGAGCCAACAAGAGACTGCCTCTTTTAAATGTGGAAATACAGAGAAGTCCATAAAAGAACAATAAACTTCAAAATATTCGATAAACTTCAGAAGAATTCATCTTGAAGAAATCCGTAAAGGCGGAAGGATGAGATCTTGAAGAAATCTGTAAAGGCGGAAGGATCTAAACATCTCAAATTAAGAAGGATTATCTGAAAAGGAGAAAAAAGTGGATAAATTTGGAGGAATCCAAACTCAAAACATTACAATAAATACAAATGCAACAATTTAGATGTAAAATATTAGAAAGGTAATACATAACTGTAAACCGTAATATATATAACTGTAAACTTAGAAATATTACATCACATCCCAGGGAGGGATGGGTGGGATAATGTGAGCCTCCGTGTCTTTAATGAAATCCAGATTCTCTAGTCATGGTAATAGGAGAATCGCAATTTCATTACAAGAACGGAGGCTACATTATGCATGTTGGTAGCTTTGTAAAACAACATCAGACATATGTTCTATTGGTTTACAGTAATGTCGAGCAAAAGTGCTAGCATTTGACCAATCAGCAGCTTTAAGAATATCATCAAGCTTACCCCCAGACCAGAGGGATTTGCTGGCCATAGCACCCCTAAGGGAGTGAGCCTGAAACTTATGTAATTCAACACCTGCTAAGCTCATAGCTGTTTTAACCCACCTAGCAATGGAAGTAGAGGAAATAGCTTTATGAGGTCTAACAAAGGAAATAAGTAATTGATTGACATCAGAAGGTCGAAGAAGAGACATTCTGCGGTCATATTCCTTTAAACAGTCAACGACACAAAGTTTAAGACAGGAGTCAAAACGTGGATAGAAAATAGAATCAGACATAGTCTTAGTTCTTCTATGAATTTCAAATTTCACACCAAACATGTTATAGGACCTAAAGGAAATGTCTAAAGCTTTAACATCGGAGACTCTTCTACATGAAATAAGGCAAAGAAGAGTGGCAAGTTTGATAGAGAGGAGTTTCCTGTTAAGGGAAGAATTATCAGGCCAGCTGGTAAAAAGGTCTAAAATCAAATTAACATCCCAAAGAGAATCATACTTAGGTTTTGGGGGTCTTCTAAGACGGATGCTCTTCATAATTCTACAAATGATAAAAATTTTACCTACCGTTTTACCATTCACAAGGATATGACCAGCGGAAATAGCAGACCTATAGCAATTGATGGTCCTATAGCTAAGACCTCTATCAAATTGTTCACTGAGAAAATTAACTATGTCAACAATAGGTGCTTCAAGGGAATCCAGGTTCCTTTCCAAGCACCAACGAACCCAAGTTCTCCAGATGTTGTTATATCTGTAGTGGGTGCCTGGTGACCACGATTCTGAGAGGAGAGTTGAAGCTGTAGACGAAAGTCTACTCGGTTTCAGCAAATAATTATCATATGCTCATCATTAAGTAAAGTGCGTTGATTTGTTTTGATCATATTAACATGTTTGTTGCTATTACCCTTCAGAATTACAAAACATGCTTTATGTGATTTCTACACTTGGTGGTACTGTTTGGGTAAAGGTTTCACCAGGAGAGAAAGTAGAACCCTACAAGAGTGAAATGTAGATTCTGGTTATGTCTGGAGGGAGATTCAAGAGACCTTGGTATACATGGGGGCCCGCTCCCTAGTCCTTCAACATAGCTCCCCCCCAGGGCCCCCTAGGGCCATGTGGAATTACTCTTTTCTATGGCCGTGGATTTCTTTCACCACATAATTATGATAGCAGCATTTGCCACTTACTCCTTCATCTGCTGCATAATCTGCAGATTATAACAAAAAATGTGTTTCTAGCTTGAATTTATCAAAAGTTACTAAAACAAAAATGGTGCTGTGTTCGTACCTAGTGCAAGACACTTCACAAAGGTTATCTGGGTGTAGATGGATGGGTTGTCTGATGGACTGGTTCCTGCATGTGCAGGCTGAGGGGCGCTGTCTCATCTGTGAGAGGACCGTCTGTCTTTGGTTGACTAAATTGTTGCAACCTATATAGTGGTTTGTTGAATAAAAACATCTGTGAATACTCACAAATGCATTGTATCTCGAAGTCTGTTATGAAGCACTGTGGTTATACTGAATAAGCAGCTACCTCTGTTATATGACATCTCTTTATTAATGTAATAACTGCACTTTCACAATTGCTTTATTAGCCTTCCTACTTTCTCAAATTTGCTTGAAAATGCACCATTTGTCCACTCTTTTTTCAAAATTTTCTCGGAGGCTAACTCCCCCGAATCCCCCTTAGGTTGTTCGGGCTTGCTCGCTACTCCCGCTCCCTACGGTGTAGTATGACAATCATTTCACGCCTCACCACTTTCAAATGTCACCAGTCACCACTCCACAACATAGCTCTTTATAGTCAACTGTGGCACAGTAATCCATTTCTGAACCAAAGTACAGTACCTCAGGCTATTACTCATCCTAACGTTCTTCGCTAATACCAGGAGCTTTTATGTAGAATCACAGAAGTGGGGAATAGAGAGAAAGTAAGACATCAGAATGCAGGATGTGAAGTGAACCTAGATTAAAGGGCCTCTTGATGTTGTTCTGCCAAGGGGATCTACATAATTGATGGTTAAAACTTGCCTCTAGGAATGCCCTATTTTCAGCCCTTTTAACCTTCGGGTCGTGTGGCAATATTTAAAAATAAGAGTATTCTTGGAGTATATTAGTGCTTTTGTTACTGCTGACTATTTCTTCATATGTGGCTCCCATGCCCGTTATCAATACCAATTATATCCCTGTGGTGTTCTTTTGTTCTAGGAACCCCACTAGTACTTTTGTTAACTTCATAGATTTAATACGCCATGCATACAGAAGCATTTACAATGCAATGGTCTCGTCCTTGCTAAAGTTAGAGCTATTGGCATTGCTCATAAAAAAAATTGTTTTTAAAACATATACACACACACACACACAAAAAAAAAGCAGGGAACAGAGGCACTAAAAACGATCACAAGCAGGGAACAGAGGCACCAAAAACGATCACAAGCAGACCTATTGCATTTGCACCCACACACAGAGCCACAAGCACCCACACACAGAGCCACAAACACCCACACACAGAGCCACAAACACCCACACACAGAGCCACAAACACCCACACACAGAGCCACACAGACACACACAGAGCCACACACACACAGAGCGCACTCTCCCACGGTGGCCGGAAGTGAAGCCCCCCGCCAGGGGGATGCTGGCAGGGGGTCGGAGGCCAGGCTTGCAATGAAGGTACCAGTCTGCCTTCTCACCAATCCTGACTGAGGAAGTCAGAACATTGATCGTCAAAACGGTGGCCACGGAATCTGTACAGGGCCCTGCTTGAGACTGGAGGCTTGTCCCGTCCTGACTTGCATGCCCCCTTCACCTGTGTTGGTGCATTGTTGATGGAGGGAGTAGCTACTTTGGCACTTACAACAGCCATGGATGCTCCTGAGCAAAATAATGCACCCTCGGTGTGGTACAGGATCGAGTAAACCGGTATAAGCTTCACACACTAGGCGCTGTTCCGCTACACTGCATGTTCCTGGGCACTGCCATTGGGTGTTCCTGGACACTGCTGTTGGGTACCCCTGGTCCACTGTTTTTTTGTTTGTTTGTAAATCTGTTTATTGCACAAGAAAGCAATCCATTTATTACATACATATGCAACCTGATAGGTATAAGTCGAGTCAGCGACCAATAATGAGATGCATCACAGTGGGATTGCAGACTTACAGAATGACACAGTGCAATGATACATTTTGAATTTTTTTACGAAACAAGAAAGAAAAAGGAAAATCATACAATAACTAAAGAAAAAATGGTCAACAATGTAAGTCAAGTCGGCGATATTGCGAGCACAGCCGAGCAGATCAATCAGCACAGGAAGCAGTTCCTCTCTCAGTATGGCACAACAGAAATGGAACATCAAGACGTTCAGGTACAGATCAATCCCCTGTCAAACACCACACCAGTGACATCGGAATCCCACAATGAAAAAGGCAACACCCAGGCAGCCCCTGTAGCCGCTCATCAAGTCGCCAGAGCGGCTAGCTCTGAAACTTAGCAATGTTAGTCATGTATGAACCGAATGAAAGATAGCGGTGAAGATAGTCCCTCTGTGGCAATGCGGCCTTTCCTATCCCACCCCCGCAGGAACAAAGGAGTTAATCGATTGGGATTGAGCCTCTTGAGCGAGCCTCTCAGTGTATTTCCGGTATGGCCCCCATATGTCAATCGGTCTGGAAGCAATAGGCATATCTGAGTATTCAGCGCTGTTAACATTACAATAGGCCATACTGCGGAGCCAAGCGCGGACTGTGGGAGCGCGCCTAGCACACCAGAGAAGCGCCACCTCTCGTTTAGCTAAAAGAAGGCCAATAGATGCCAGTTTACGAAGAGGGCGTGGGAAGTTGACAACATAACCAAGCTGCGCAATTTCAGGGGTGGGTTGCAGGTCCATGCCTAGTATGTCCCCCAGAACCCGGTGTATCTGCAGCCAGTAAGTATGTAGTAACGGGCAAGTCCAGGAAAGATGGGCAAAATCCGCCTGTGGGGCTTTGCATTTAGGGCAATTGTGCGGCCTGCTAGGGTCAATTCTGTGAGCAAATGCGGGAGTGTGGTACGGCCTCCTCAGGAACTCAAAATGTATACGTTTATGTCTGGTGTTAATGGATACCTCTCTCGTGGTTGCACAACACGCCGCCCATTGATTATTTGTAATCTGAATATCCAGGTCGCCCTCCCAATCTGCGCGTACCTTTGTGTCTGAGGAAGGAACAGAGGCAAGGCATAGCCGATACAACTTAGATACTATGGGGCAGATTTATGAAGGACTTGCGCCGCCGGTGCGTCATTTTTTACATGGGAAAAAGTGACGCACCGGCGGCGCAAGTCCTTCATAAATCTGCCCCTATATGTGCCCCCGTCTGGTTCTGTATTATGAAAGTGAGCGCTGGGGTGTCATCAGGAGGGAGCGGAAATGTGGGGAATTCAGCCCTGAGCATTGAGCGAAGTCTAGTTCGCGTGAATGAGTCCATGAACGTCCTGTCCGTGAAGCGGTGATCTTCCGTGAGGGAAAAGGCATAGCCGTCCGGGAATAGGTCCCCGACCATGTGTAATTGATATTTGGACAGCGTGCGCTGTACCACCGATTCACCTCTAATGGGGAGCCAGTGTGGGTTGGGCAACGGCAGTGCAGGCGAGTACAGCTTCTCAAGGTGTAAGAGGCGTTGTAGTTTACCCGAAGCCCAACATGTAGTGGACAAAGGTTGAATGTCTTGCGGGTCTCGGGGGAGTCCCCTAGGGAGGATGGAAGAGAGGGCCACTGGGAGTGCCAAGTCAGCCTCAGGTCTCAGATGAGGAATCCTGGCATTCGGGTGAAACCAAGGGTATGCGTACGAGCTCTGTGCCACTAGGTAATAAAGAAAAAAATCTGGCACTCCGAATCCACAACGTTCGTAAGGGAGTGTCAACGTGCGCCAGGCCACTCGTGGATTTTTACCGCCCCATATCAAACGCAGGAGTGAGGAGCGAAGTTGTGTTAAAAAAAAAATTGTGAGGGGGATCGGAATGTTGTTAAATAAATACAAGAACCGGGGAGGACAATCATCTTGACTATGGCAATCCGACCAGCCATAGACAGTGGGAGGCGGATCCAGCGATCCGTGTGGTCTTCCAAAAAGTCAAGGGCGCTGTCAGAACCCCAATACCGACTCAGGTGATTGGCACGGTAAAATCAACTAAAACAAATCCAGAGTTCCATGGCACCCGTACCTGGTCTGAATTAGTTAGGCTAAGGGAAACCAAGATGGCCGCCAAGGTGCCCACGTCCCAGTACGGGATGGCAGTCTAGTTTTTTGTTTTAATGCACCGCTGTAGAGCAGGCTGGTGAGGCGCGAGCGCTCTGTGAACTGCGCACTTCACCACAGCCTTAGGTCGGAGAAGACGTTCCTAGACTTAGTGAAAACAAGAATTAGGTTTCCAAGTATTTTCTTGAGGTATCTTCCCCTTCGCTTTATTAGTGCAGCGGAAGGCGATTCTAAGAAGGACTCGGTGCGCAATTCAAGCACGAGTCAAGAAAGACGGCAGTATCGGAGTCAGAGGTGACTCGAAGTGAGAGGAGTATCGAGACCGTCGAGGGAAGATAGAGGAGTGACAAAGTTACCCGGGCTTCACGAGACATCGTTCTTTCAAGTCAACGCTCACACCCAAGTACTGAATAGCCAGAAGAAAAACAACGTCGCAGATAGGACAGAGAGCTACACCAGACTGAGCTAAGTGAAAGACTCTTATTATAGTTAGTCACTGGAACTAGAACTTACCACCTGTGGGTTCTCTGTTGTAGCCGAGCCACGCCTTGCCCCGCCACAGCCGCAGCCAGCCAGACCAGGAGAATCTAGCGCAGAGCGGAGCGCAGTCTACGGAGCACTGTGTTGTGTAGTGTGAGCATTGTGAAGCACTCCGGAGCGAGACGCCGAGGACGCCGAAGGAGGGTAGTTTATACCCGTATACGACCGCGAGACACCCCCGAGACTCGCTCCAGTCACCCAGCCACGCGAAGCGCAGATTTACGAAGCGCGGAGCGTGGGGCTGCGCAGGGCGATAGGACCACTAAAAACACTGCAGAACACTGGTCACAAGCCGGGAAAGGGAAGACGGATACCGGCAACCAGTGCCCATGAAAACTAGCCGTGTAGAACGCGCAGAAACGCGGTGAGCTTGCTTGCCGGCTTCCTAAGGCATCATCCAGCTGCCCCTAAACCACCCACCCCCGTGGAAGCAAGACAGAGGGGGGTACCCACACGGCGCTGCCAGTAAGCAGCAGAGGCACGACAACAGCGGTACAGTAGCAGGGGGGGGTGGTGGCAGCATCTGGATTGTTTAGTAGTGGCCAAAGGACCAAACAAACACCTGTGGCACCTGAATGAGCAAGGAGCCAAGAACTGAAGGTGTGATCATAGAGTCCCGGCTGCAGAACCTACAAAGTACAAAGAGAGCAAGTATAGGGAAAAGCCGGGGAGTCACCGTAAGAGAGGACAACAAGTGCGGCAAGGCAGGCTGGTGGTTAAAAGGCACAACAGAGGTAAGTGAAAGAACTTAAGTATTCTTTTTTCTAAATAAAAAGTTAATATTAAATAAAAACTGAGAAATTAACAACAGCAGTACTACAGTCTAGGCAACCTAACTAAAGAAATGGCACCGAAAAGAGGGCAAAAATTGTGCTCAGATGATGGACCAGAGAAGAGTAAACAATCGGAAGGCTCAATATCACTGGAAGAGAGCCAAGAAAGCCAGGCCTCATTTATGGACAACAGCAAGGGGCGACGCAAGAAAAGAAAAGTCAAAAGAACAACCAAAAACGCCCAACAGGCTAAAAGGGGTTGTACCTCAACAACCTCCAAACAGAAAGATAACATGTCGATGTCCAAATCTATAAAGGATTTTGTAGGGAAACACTACAAACCTTTAGAGCCAGTAATAAATCTGGATCATGAGGGAGACATGGAGGAAGATGGCGCGGAGGGCGGAGAAAAGACAGGGGCAGTAGTAACAAACCACATAAGTATAGTTACGGAAGAACACCCTGAAGAAGAAGCCCCCGATACAGAGGAAGGAAGGGAGGACCCCATATCGATAAACCTGACGCTCCTGAGCCAAAATCTCCACATATCAGCGCCTCGTCTCTCATCATCCCCAAAAATGTTCTCGCTACATTCATCAGGAAATGAAGAGCTAAGGAGGAACGAAAGCCAGAGCCAGAGCTACGTCTGGGGGGGTGCGCCAGACCAACCGCTGCAGCTCCAAAATTCTCATAACCCCCAATCACAGCAAGATATCATAAGAACCGGTCAGCAGGTAAATCCAGAAACAACACACAGGATTCGGACCTCTCTGTAACGCCCACATCATCATTGGTGGACCTAATATTGATGCTACAGAAGATATTACAAGGAATCCTAGAAGTAACACTTTCAAATAATGGAATGATGAAAACTCAGAAACTGTACTTAAAAAAGATTGAAGAGGAACTGGGGGAGATAAAAAATCAAATGCCAAATATGTTAAGACCAATAGTTACAACATCACCCACTGATGAAAGCGCAGAGAATGAACCGGCAGAAGTAATCGTGGTAAACCATACAGTGACACCTCATCCCAAAGAACATAGCATATTAAACGAATCCGCTGAGGCATTAGATAATGTATATATCTCCAGACGCCCAATGCTAATAAAAAGGAGAGGGGTGTATGCAGTGGCTACCACCAGGAACAGGGTTGGAAAGAAGCGAGCAACAAATCCAACAGTAAAAAGAAAAGGGAAGATAACAGGGGGGGGGCACAGCCAGGTCTAAATCCTTCAGCCCTGATATACGTTCCGAATAGACCCTTGCAATCGGAGCCTAAAACAACAAAGACCCCGATAGTACCAAGTAAAAATGGGAGAAGCAAGGAGGTAAAAGAGAAACCCTTAACATCCCGTACAGTGAAGCAGAAAGTAAGGATAGCCTCAGAACAACCCAATAGTGGGCGCAGACTTGATAGTTCTCAGGTACAGGTACCATCCGGTACGGGAAGCAAAGGGTGGGAGATAGGGAGAACAAAGGCTAGACAGCAGAAATTTGAAACCCCTAAGAAAGCACAAGTGTTAGATAACAACAAATGGGTATATTCGGACCATATATGGAAAAAGGGAAAGTCGGAAAGAAAAATGTACCCCTTAAATAGGGCACTGATTCTTTCCGCCTTCGCCAAATGCAGTAGTCTGAGTGGGATCAGCACAAACAACCTTCGGCAAATTGGTTTTGTTGAGAATAGGAATGGAAAGGAAATAACAAAAGTGTCACTTCACTCAGACCTGGTAAAAAAGGCAATCCTGAAAGCCACAAGTGAGATAAATCAACAGGGAATAAAGATAATTCCAGAGAGGGAAGTAATAGTCCCCATAGATAATACATTCCTAAAATATCATGCAGGTTTAGGGAGGAGGCAAGTGGAACTATATAGAGAAAATGAAGGAAACCGTAGTTGCTTGAACATAGTAATAGATAATACAGGAAATGAAGCCTCCTGGGATAACTGGTCTCTAGGTAGTAGTCCCGTGGGAGACGCTAACGAGAGCTATACAGAAGAAGAGGTAGAGGGTGGCTTGAGCGATGTAGAATAGGACGGGGGTGCCGCAAAGTCTAGGTCTCATAACCTGGAATGTGAATGGGCTAGGCAATGAACAACAGCGAGAATATATAAAGGAAATAGTAAATAATGTGGACATTGCCTGCCTACAAGAGACCTGGACATGCGACGAAACCCCAATCTTTGAGGGATACCTACAATTAAGTCGCCCGGCCACGAAAAAAGCTTTGGCCGCCCTTCGGGGGGATTGATGACATTGGTTTCAACAAAAATTCTGAGAGAAGTTACACCGTTGAAAATGAAATGTAAATGTGTCCAATCATGCAGAATAGAATTATTGACAGTGGAAATGAAATATAAAATGTTGACTGTGATAAATGTATACATGCAGTGGGATAATAGAGCCGAGTATGAAATTGAGTTGAGGTATTTTAAGGAGGATGTCAATAATATACTTGAAAAATATGCATCGGACATTCTGATAATAATGGGGGATTTTACCCACAAATTAGATCCAAAGAAGGCTGACCTCTGGAATAGAGAACTGTTAGAGGTGTATGGAATAAACCCTGCTAGATTCCCAGTAGGGGAGATATCAAAACAGGAATCAGAATTAGTACATGCCCTAGGAGGTAGGGGTTTCCAATGTGTGAATGACAGATTGAAGACAGATTGCCCAGCAGGGAAGACCTTTAAAATAGGCTTACAGAACTTCCCAGTAGACTACATGTTTTTACAAGCCTGGAACTTCCCCCAAGTACGGGAATTTAAGATAGAACAAAAAGAGGTTAGCAACCATAACCTACTACAACTAACATTATTTAGGGGAAGCAAAATGCCTAGAGACAAAGTGATCGCCCAGGAGGTCGAGTACCCTAAACGGGTGACGACACGACTGACGGAGGAATATCAGGAAAAACTCAAGGCCATGCAAATTAAAGTTGAGCCCGGAAATTTAGAGAATAAAAACTTGGAATGGTTCATAGGAAAGTTAGAAGAAGTAGTCCAGTGTCTAAGAATAGAACTAAAAAGGGACAAATATACTAGTGTAAAACCACCCAGCCGAGTAAAATGGTTTTCACTTGAGTGCCAATCTAAAAAAAGGGAGATACGGGCAGCACAAAGAAGGCAAAAAAAGAACTTCACACATGAGAGACAGGTTCACATAAACAAGCTGAAAAGAGAATTTAAAAAAATGGCAGACAATGCAAAAAGGTCATATAAAGAGAAAAGTTGGTTAAACCTGTTAGAAGCAATTGAAGAAAAAAACCTTAGACAATTTTGGAAATTGGTAAAGGCAGCAATTGGCCCAATAGATGGTGAACTAAAATGTGTAGTTAGTGAGGCAGCATGGGAGGAGTATATAAGGGAACTGTACGGGGTAAGAGCTCCTAGAGATCATGTAGAAACCAAAAAATGGCAAGAAATATCAGAAGATCTCAAATCTAAGTTTAAGGAAAAACAGGTAGAGTGTACAATAAGAGAACTGAAGCTAACCCGTGCGGCAGGACCCGACAACCTTCCTGCAATAATATTGAAATCAGAAGTAAAGTGGTGGGCAAGATTTTTTACACAGATGTTCCATATAATTCTTACTGAAGACATAAGGCCACCTAACTGGAAGGGCGCAATAATTAGGCCAATCCATAAAAAAGGGAGTATGAAAGCACCACAAAATTACCGACTGATTAACCTCCTCGATATAGGAGAGAAAGTCTTCTCAAAAATGGTATTGAACCAACTTAACGAATGGGTAAAGGAGTTCCAAATTGTACCCATAGAACAGGGAGGATTTAGGGAGGGGCACTCCACGATTGATCACGGATTTGCATTATGGGCTATGGCCAGGAAGTCGACGGAACAAAATGACAAGTTATGCTGTTGTTTCGTCGACTTCCGAGCAGCATTTGATTCAGTCGATCGGGTCTGTCTATGGGAAACTCTAACGAAGGTAAATATCCCCAATGACCTACTGACCATAATAAAGGAATTACATAGAGGAAACTGGGCGCAAGTCATTAAGGACAACGAGGGATCATTGACGAAAAAAATACCCATTGACAATGGTCTAAGACAGGGTTGCGTCCTGGCACCACAGCTATTCTCTATATTCCTGTCAGATCTCCCGGCCTATTTAGAGGTAGAGGGTAGTGCAAGTCCCAGAATGGATGGAAACAAGGTGCCCTTCTTACTCTATGCAGATGACTGGTAATAGTGGACCAGACCGAGAGAGGCCTCCAAAGAAAGCTTAATGCGTTCAATGCATACTGTGCTAGAAAATTCCTAACAGTTAACCTAGATAAAACAAAAATACTATGTTTTGGGAAAAAGACAAGCACGTTTAACTGGTACCTAGGGGAGCTTAAACTGGAGACGGTAAATGAGTACCGATACCTGGGTATATGGTTTGATAAGACATTGAACTGGTGCACCCATTTGGAATCACAAAAAGCAAAGCACATTCTTCGATATGCGGATTAAAAATTTTAATAGGGATTACGGAGAAATGTCACATCGGCCAATGCTAAGAGCTTGTGAGGCAATGATCCCCCTCTCCCCCCCCCCCCAGTCCTATATGGAGCAGAAATCCTTTATTTGAGCGTTAAGGGAGCCTGGGACTTGGTGGAGGGGAAATGCATAAAAAGCCTGCTATCTCCCCCACAATCGTCTATGGTCCAAGCTATAAGAACTGAAATAGGAACAAAGTCTTGGGAGATACAAACGCAAATGGCACTAATTAGACTTTGGAATCGATTTGAAGATTCAGATGGGCAAAAAGTAGCACAATGGTGCGGGAGAGAAATCCAAAAGAGTGACCTCAAATGGGCAAAAGCATGCAGGGAAAGATTGATGCAAATTTGTAACAGGTTAAAGGTGGAGGTGTCCCAGGAAACGCTTCAAGTATCATGTACTAAGAGTGAGCTGAAATTAAATGGGAAGGAAGTATCCAGAACCATTGATATGGGATACTTAGCGAAGAAGAAGTCTGTAGCACACATGATGAACGCCTGGTCAAACAAAAATTGGTTTCCCTATCTAGACATCCTTCCCACCCGCGGCTACAGGCAGGAGATATTAAGGCTGCGGATTGGGATTAACCCATGGTTAATGAATAAAGATCTGAAAGCAAAAATGCTAGATCAGGAAGGGTGTTGCAGGTGTATTTTAGGATGCAAAGGAGACCTGGTACATATCCTACTTGATTGTCTGTCATTTTTAGAACAGCGGAAAATGTGGCTGCGGCCTGTGTTTTTAAAACACGATGTAAGAACAAGGGCGCAGGCGGCAAATTTATTATTTGAAATTCCAACTATTGACATTGCAATTGCCCTGGGAAAATATATAAAGGTGGTACTGAGTGCACTAAGAAACCAGGAATAATCTGTAGTACTGCATGAACTTTTATATTAAGGAAAATATACTTGAACTACAGGGAAAAATGTGTTTTAAATGTAATAATAAGTTTTATCTTAGATGCAATTTTTATTGACGTTGGTAAACGTAAAAAGGTGTGTATAGTTTTAACCGATATTGGATTACATTTTACATTGTTTTATGGTTTTTAGGTGAATATTTTAAATTTGTGATACTGTCTCTTGCTCTTGTTTAAAGACTATGGTCTTAATAAACATAACCTTGACTTGAGAACTTACCACGTATGGAGTCATAGTAGAATTGCCTAAAACTAAAGGATAAAAGCATTAAAAGAGAGTTAGTGATATATGGAATATAAACACGCATAGATAATGAACACGGAAAAGAGCATGTGTATATATATGTAAATACTTACCCAAAAACGACCTCATTGATTCCTACATTCTCAACCTGTAAGAAAAAGAAGAATAGTGAGTCAAGAGAGTTGGTCGCAGATAGCAGACAATACCAGAGGATACTGAGGAATAACCGAACCCCAATTAAGTAGCAACTCTTCTAGTTAGTGAAGTAAGTGCACTTACTATATCAGGTTATAGAGACAGAGTAGGAGAGGTGAAACAGGTACTGATGTATTAATTATTCCCAATAGTAACAACTAACAGAGGAAGAAACCAGAATTACCAACTAGAACCGAAGAGAAGCAAAGGTCCAGCATAGCCAGGGTGGGTGAGATATAAATGCCAATTAGTAAGATAAGAGTAAGAGTAAGAGAGAGAATAGAGTTGGTTAGTTATAATTGTGTATTAACTTACAGGTTCCATTAGAAAGACTGAGAACCTAGAATTCATCAGAAGAAAGGAGCCAATACTGGACCAGTCTCTCTCTGTTTATTATTTTATCCAATTCCCCCGTCCCTCGGGGTAATGACTTGGAGTTTTTGTGACCAGACCTCCATGCATTGCTAAGAGGGATTTGGGACCTAGCATCTCTGTTCCCGTGCAAGAACCGGTGAGCCGAAGTAATTTACAGGTACGAGTTCTGATAGAGTGAAGTGCCCAAGTTGCCTTCGCACTTGAACAGAGATGGCGGAAGGAATTGACGTGCAATCCTTAGGGACAATTTTAGACGCCATACAGAAAGAATTGGGAGCAGTCCGGGAAGAAAATCGTAACCTTAGACAAGAAGTAGTCAGCGCCAGGAAAGAAACTGCAGAATTAGCGCTTAGATTAAGGCAGTCTAGTAGCTTGGAGAGAAAGGCTATGAATCCTGTATTAGAAGCCACTAATAGATGAACCACACAAGTCATTCACTCCCTATCCCCCGTTATACCATTAGCAGCCCCAGAAAGGTTTAACGGGGATCCACAGAAGGCGCAAATATTTCTCTCCCAATGCTCCTTGCACTTTATGTGCCGCCCTTCGATATTCCCTGATGCGCAGTCTAAAGTGGCTTTCATGCTCTCATACTTGAGTGGGGATGCAGCCTCGTGGTCCATGTCCCTAGTCACCCGGGACGACCCTTTGTTGAGAAACTTTGAAGAGTTTAAACAAGAATTCCTTCGGATATTTGACAGGCGGAGGATATCTCAAGTGGTGGATAACGAACTACTTGACCTGCGGCAAGGGAATCGAGATCTAATTGCCTATCTGGCTCAATTCAATAAGCTGGTTGTGGAGACTAATTGGCCAGAAAGCAAGAGAGCAGCAGTGTTTTACCGTGGATTAAGAGACGAATTAAAGGACACGGCCCAAATTCCAAATCGACCTACGGAGGACTCCGCTTTAATTGATTTGGTCTTATAGATAGATTTCCGCCAAGGAGAAAGAAGGGGAGAAAAGAAGAAAGACCTTAGTACAATAACCCCCAGGCTTGATAGAGCTCGACCCGAAGGTGCAAGAAGTTCGGACGCTCAATTCGGAACAGAACCGATGCAGATTGGAACTATCAGAGGGCCTCTATCTAAGGAAGAGAAGGACAAGAGACGAGCTAGCAATCTATGTATGTATTGCGGATCCAATGGGCATTTTGTTAGAAACTGCCTGAAGAAACCCAAAAACACTTTCAAGCCGAAGGAAAACTAATAGCACCACCTGTAGAGGGAGTTGAACAGGTGGATGCGACCTCAGAAAAGACTCCACAGTAACATCAGGTAGCGAATACTCTACAATCGGCGGCTCCACATTTGAATTTGTCTATAAAAGTGAGATTCAGGCACAAAACTCTGACAGACGTATCAGTCATGATTGACTCGGGAGCCACCGGAAATTTTTGTGATTTAAGGTTTGCGGCCAAGGTGGGCATTCAGGCCATCCAGAAGAAAAAGAGTGACCCTGTCCGGGCGGTGGATGGTACGAATCTTTCTTCCGGACCAGTTGTGAGCCACACGGAACTAATACAACTGATTTCAAGCGATGGGCATAAAGAACAAGTTCAGTTCAATTTAATTGATGCTCCACAGTTTCAGCTAATTCTTGGTCTTCCGTGGCTTACTGAACACAATCCTACAATTGACTGGAGTTCTCGAACCATTGTAATGGAATCAAATTATTGCCATGAAAATTGCTTTGGTACCCAAGAGAAACCCTTGGAGAGTAATCCGGCCTTATCTCTGTGTTCAAATGGGCATACCATGTGTGTAATAAATGTCCAAGAAATTCCAGAAGAGTATAAGGAATGTAAGGAAGTGTTTAATGAGGTGGAAACAGAACAACTACCTCCACATCGCGTCTACGACTGCAAGATAGATTTGGAACCGAGTTCGAACCTGCCCTGTAGCCGAGTCTATGCATTGACGGAAAAGGAACATCATCACTTGAAAGAGTACCTAGATAAATATTTGGCCAAAGGGTTTATTCGGCCTTCGCAATCCCCGGTCTCTTCTCCGTTATTTTTCGTACCGAAAAAGGAAGGAGACTTGCGAACGTGTATCGACTACAGGGCCATCAACAAAATCACCAAAAAGAACCGGTATCCCCTACCATTGATCTCAGTCCCTTCTGGACCAAGTCAAAGGCGCCCAAATCTATACAAAACTGGATTTGCGGAGCGCTTATCATCTGGTTCGGATGCGTGAAGGTGACGAGTGGAAGACGGCATTTCGGACTAGATTTGGGCTTTTTGAATATCAGGTAATGCCTTCTGGATTGAGCAATGCGCCAGCTGCCTTTCAACACTTCATCAATGACGTCTTGAAGGAATTTATTGACCAGTGTGCAATCGTGTACATCGATGACATCTTAATATATTAATCTGATGTCTCTAAGCACCACGAACAAGTGAAAGGAGTTTTGAGGAAGCTGCAAGAGAATAAGTTGTTTGTTAAATTGGAGAAATGCGCCTTCGACGTCTCGCAGGTGGAATTTTTAGGTTTCGTAATTTCACCCACTGGAATTCTGATGGACCAACGAAAAGTGGAAGCTGTTACGAACTGGGAATCTCCAACGAGTATGAAAGAGGTCCAAGGGTTCATTGGATTTGCTAACTTTTACCAGAGATTTATTAATGAATTCTCCAGGAAGATCCTTCCCCTTACTAAACTGTTGAAAAAAGGGGCCAAGTGTGAATGGTCAAGAGAGTCGGAGGAAGCCTTCCAGTCTTGGAAAAAGGATTTCACCACGGCACCTGTCTTGTTACATGCGTATCCTACAGAACCCTTCTACGTGGAAACGGATGCGTCAGACCAAGCTGTGGGTGGAATATTATCTCAGCGTCATAAGACCACAGGTCAATTACATCCTGTTGCTTACCATTCCAGAAAACTGACCCAGGCAGAAATCAATTACACCATCACCGAGAAAGAGTTATTGGCTATTAAGGATGCCTTTAAAGAATGGCGACATTACTTGATGGGAGCCCAGCATCAAGTGACAGTGTATACGGACCATCGCAATTTAAAATTCTTAAAGACCGCCAGAACTCTTACACCTAGACAATTGAGATGGTCTTTGTAGTTTGCAGATTATGATTTTGTAATTACGTTTCGTCCTGGAGCTCAAAATGGGAAGGTGGATGCCTTATCTCGAATAGGCACGGAACCACAAAAGACCTTCAGAGAGAATCAACTAATCAATCCTAGTGAAAGAATTATCGGAGTAACCACCTCAATCAGTCTGGAAGAAAATATCTCTGAAGTTATGAGTCCAGAAGTAATGCAGGAGTGGGCAAAAGAAGATTCGAATAGAAAGATTGTGCGGCAATTGCTCTATTACCAAGATGCCTTGTATCTTCCCACTACGGAATTGCAATTACAAGTGATGCGGGACAGTCATGATGATAAGATGGCAGGTCACAAAGGAGAAGCCAAAACGGAGGAATTGATTAAGAGACACTATTGGTGGCCCAAGATGACTTCAGATATTGAGAGGTATGTTAAGTCATGTGAGATCTGCGCTCAGGGGAAGTCTGAACGGCGGGCCCGAAGGGTCTATTACAGCCCTTACCCACACCTCCTTACCCATGGCACACAGTAACGCTTGATCTTATTACAGATCTACCCAATAGCCAAGGTTATGACACCATTCTTGTAGTAGTGGATGCCTTTTCTAAAATGGTCCATTTTACAGCATTAAAAGGGGTTCCTACTGCCAAACAGTTAGCCACCCATTTCAGTTCCCAGATAGTTAAGATACATGGAATACCTAAGATTGTAATATCAGACAGAGGCTCGCAGTTTGTGTCGCATTTTTGGAAGGCCTTTATGGAAGGATTAGGCACAGAGGTTAGATTCTCCACCAGCTATCACCCCGAGACAGATGGACAGACAGAGAGGGTGAACCAAGAATTAGAACAATATCTGCGACTGATTCTTTTGAAAGAAGAGGGTGATTGGTCAGATTATCTGTGGACTGCGGAATTTGCTCATAATAATGCGAAGAATAGTTTAACAGGTTACTCCCCCTTTTATTTAAATTATGGCAGACATCCAAATGCCACAATTTGACAAACGGATATATCAGTCCCCGCGGTTAAAGAGGTAGTTTCACGCTTACACCAAATACAGCAAAGAGCAGGAGATAATCTTAAGGCGGCTAAGGAAAAGTACAAGAGTTACGCAGATAGGAAAAGACGAGAGGGTTCTCCTTTGACTGCTGGAGATCGAGTTTGGTTGAGCACAAAAAATCTAAGATTTAAAGGAAACCGAAAATTTCAACCCCGTTTTATTGGTCCGTATCCAGTGGAAGGGAAGATAAATCAGGTTACCTATCGATTGAAATTACCCACTAAATTGAGGATCCATCCAGTTTTTCATGTTTCCCTGTTAAAAAAGGCTTCCGCAGATTTAAGAATCCAATCACCCCCAAAACCAATCCAGTTAGAGACAGGAACTGAATTTGAAGTGAAAGACATACTAGATTCAAAAAGATCCAGAGGAAAATTGTACTATTTAATAGACTGGAAAGGTTATGGCCCAGAAGAGCGATCTTGGGAGCTGAGTGAGGATGTCCATGCTTCTAGATTAATCAAGTCTTTTCATCAGCGATATCTTATGAAACCCAGGGAGAGAGAACCTGCCTTGTTGGGGGGTACTGTCGGAACCCCAATACCGACTCAGGTGATTGGCACGGTAAAATCAACTAAAACAAATCCAGAGTTTCATGGCACCTGTACCGAATTAGTTAGGCTAAGGGAAACCAAGATGGCCGCCAAGGTGCCCACGTCCCAGTACGGGATGGCAGTCTAGTTTTTTGTTTTGATGCACAGCTGTAGAGCAGGCTGGTGAGGCGCGAGAGCTCTGTGAACTGCGAACTTCAACACAGCCTTAGGTCGGAGAAGACGTTCCTAGACTTAGTGAAAACAAGAATTAGGTTTCCAAGTATTTTCTTGAGGTATCTTCCCCTTCGCTTTATTAGTGCAGCGGAAGGGGATTCTAAGAAGGACTCGGTGCGCAATTCAAGCACGAGTCAAGAAAGACGGCAGTATCGGAGTCAGAGGTGACTCCGAAGTGAGAGGAGTATCGAGACCGTCGAGTGAAGATAGAGGAGTGACAAAGTTACCCGGGCTTCACGAGTCATCGTTCTTTCAAGTCAACGCTCACACCCAAGTACTGAATAGCCAGAAGAAAAACGACGTCGCAGATAGGACAGAGAGCTACACCAGACTGAGCTAAGTGAAAGACTCTTATTATAGTTAGTCACTGGAACTATAACTTACCACGTATGGAGTCATAGTAGAATTGCCTAAAACAAAAGGATAAAAGCATTAAAAGAGAGTTAGTGATATATGGAATATAAACACGCATAGATAATGAACAAGGAAAAGAGCATGTGTATATATATGTAAATACTTGCCCAAAAACGACCTCATTGATTCCTACATTCTCAACCTGTAAGAAAAAGATGAATAGTTAGTCAAGAGAGTTGGTCGCAGATAGCAGACAATACCAGAGGATACTGAGGAATAACAGAACCCCAAATAAGGAGCAACTCTTCTAGTTAGTGAAGTAAGTGCACTTACTATATCAGGTTATAGAGACAGAGTAGGAGAGGTGAAACAGGTAATGATGTATTAATTATTTCCAATAGTAACAACTAACAGAGGAAGAAACCAGAATTACCAACTAGAACAGAGAAGAAGCAAAAGTCCAGCATAGCCAGGGTGGGTGAGATATAAATGCCAATTAGTAATATAAGAGTAAGAGAGAGAGAGAGAGTAGAGTTGGTTAGTTATAATTGTGTATTAACTTACAGGTTCCATAAGAAAGACTGAGAACATAGAATTAATCAGAAGAAAGGAGCCAATACTGGACCAGTCTCTTCTCTGTTTATTATTTTATCCAATTCCCCCGCCCCTCGGGGTAATGACTTGGAGCTTTTGTGACTAGACCTCCATGTATTGCTAAGAGGGATTTGGGACCTAGCATCTCTGTTTCCGTGCAAGAAACGGTGAGCCGAAGCAATTTACAGGTACCAGTTCTGATAGGCGCGGCCGTAATTCAATCGGACAATGGACACCGTGTCAAGGTGGATATGGATTCCCAAATATTTCACGGAGTCAGTGCTCCATTCCAGAAGGAACGAGCAGGTCCATTGCTCGGTGGAGGGGGTGAGCGGGAAAATGACTGACTTGTGCCAATTTATCTTATGGCCCGAATATTCGCCAAAGCGGGAGATCTCCGTCAACAGTGGCTCCAAGTTAGACTGAGGAGTCCGAACATACAAAACCGTATCATCTGCATACAGCGAGACCAATAGCGGCCCGGTGCGGAACTGGAGTCCCCGGTGGAGATGCGTCTCTTGAAAATGTCGCACCAGGGGATCCATCGCAATAATGAAGAGGAGCGGAGACAGTGGACACCCCTGGCGGGTGCCCCGTGACAGTGTAAAGCTTTCAGTAATGGTGCCGTTCAACCGTATCCGGGCGGTGGGAGCAGAGTACAGTAACTCCACCGTCGCCACGAACTTAGCAGGCATCCCCATTCTTCTCAGAATCGATAAAAAAAGGGCCATTCCAGGGTGTCGAATGCTTTCTCCGCATCCGGGAACACTGCTGCAGCTGGTGTAGAGGGCTCTATTCTGTGTAAAACAGAAAACAGTGTCCGGAGATTGAGGGAAGTGGATCTATGTGGGACGAATCCGCACTGAGCCGGTGAAATGATAGTTTCCACGAGCAGCGCTAAGCGAATTGCAAGGACCTTGGCCAAAATTTTGTAATCCAAATTCAAGAGGGACAGGGGTCTGTAGGAACTGCACAAAGAGGGGTCACGGCCTTGCTTGGGCATTAAAACAATAACCGCTTCCCGGAGCGTAGGTGGAAGGACACCCGCTTCAAGTGCCTCCGCGTATACCTCGATAAGCTTAGGGACAAGTTCCTCCTTATATTCCTTGTAAAAAGTCAGCCGAGTAACCATCAAGGCCGGGAGTAGAGGAGCTCCGCAATGAGTCGATTGCCTCAATTATAAAATCTGGTTCAATGGGCATGGCCAAAAACTCCTGCATGTTTTTTTCTAGGTACACCATGGCTATTTCATTCAAGTAAGGTCCCGGATTGCGGTGTTCCCCCGTGAGTGTGGAAGTGTAAAGGGTTTTGTAGTATGACAGGAAGGTGTTGGATATATCGGGAGTGGAATGTTGTCGTGTACCTTGTGCATCAATCACTTCAGTAATGTAAGCTGCTTGGTGTGGTGGAAGAAGCATTTGAGCTAATAGTTTGCCCGGCCTGTCACCTTCGCCGTACTGCCGCGCAGTGTAGTGTTTACCCATGAACTTCACCTCCCTATCTGCAGCGTCCCGAAACTCTAAAAGTAGTCCAAGGCGTTTAGCCTCACGATCCGCCGAGGGATCCTCAAGGATCTCCTTCTCTATCGTGGTGATATCTGTTTCAATACGAGTCAAGGTGGAGCGAATCTCACGCAGGGACCCAACTTGTTTACGGAAGAAAACCCCACGTATTGTGGCCTTGAAACCTTCCCATAACATGGCCCAGGAGGTAACAGAGCCTGTGTTTATGTCGAAGTAGTCGTCAATGGCAGCACGGATGTCCTCTTTAAAGGTCGGATCCAGCAGAGCCCTACCAGGAAATCGCCACTGCCTTTCGTACCCCCCCAATCTGGGGACCGCTAATGTCAAAACAATGGGAGTGTGGTCGGACACTGTGCGAGGCAACGTGGTAAGGCCATCCACCCAGCCTGCATTTCCCAGGGAAATGAGCCAATAATCAATTCGAGTGCTAGTATTGCGGAAGCCAGAGTGATGTGTATAAGCAGGTGAGTGGGGGTGCAGTCTAGCCTCTATGTCCACTAGGGAAAAGTGGGAGCAAACTTCCGCCAGAACAGAGCGGGCCCTGGGTTTGCTGTCAGGAGAGGGAGAAGTACTGTCCCTGTCGGGATTCATTAATACGTTAAAGTCTCCCCCCAGAACCAACAAATCGATGTCATAGTGGAGCAGTGTCAACTGCAGGTCCTGGAAAAAGGCCGGGGAGTCCACATTGGGCCCATAGACTCCCACCATTGCGATCTTATATCCAAACAGCACTCCCTTTATGAGCACATCTCTGCCCTCCTCATCAGTTTTGCTGCCAGTCAGTTCAAATGGGACACGTTTGTGCACAATAATTGCTACAAACCTAGCGTATCTACTATAACAGGAAAACACTCTGTGTGACCCCCAGCCCCTAGCCACTGAGGCCGCGTCCGGCTGCACCAAATGAGTCTCTTGCAGAAAGAGGATATCCACCCCATGTTGCGCCACATAAGCCAGCACCTGCTTGCATTTCCTTGTGGTGTTCAAACCCCGAACGCTCCAAGACATCAAGGTCAGCCTGGAAGGACCAGACTGTAAGCCTGTCCTGGCCATAACTCCACAGTAAAGATAGTATTCAGCAAGTGTGCATATGACAGTCTACTCCAATGATACTCGCATCTTCTCACCAACATGTATGACCATTTAAACAAAACATATCCCAACCCCCACCCACCACCCAGCCTCCCAGAATCCCCCGAGAGACAATCCCCAAACAATTGCTGAACAACAGTGCAAGTTTCAAAAAGTAATGACCTTTCAAAGAAACAATATGACTGCAAAAGAAAAATTGTTAATGCCCCAAAAAAGTCAAACCACAAGGCCTGCGCCATCGGGGGTAGCAACGCCACTCCAAGCGGGCAACCCAATAAGCGGTTTCCAAACCGGAGACCAGTCAATTAACGTTGGAGGAACTACATCCAATAGACAGTGGTACGAGAGGGGTGCAAAAATTAATTAACCGCATGCGCTCTAGCGGGTTTTCCCGCTGCGCGCTGAAAATTCAAAAAACCCGTGTTACGTGACAAAGCCAGCTCGTCATGCGCGCAGCGCAGGTAACGCCCATGACGAGCTGGCTTTGTCACCAGCATCGAAGGGGTTAACACTTAGTGGTCAGCCCTGACCAGTTTCAGCAAAAAGGTCAGCACTGGACTGTGTGTCGTTACGAGGCGGAGTGTTCGCCGCTGAACCCGAAGCTGCCGATGAGCCCTGCTTCTTGTAGTCATGGCAGAAATCTTGCGCTTCCGCGGGAGAGTCAAAAATGCGGAATCTGCCGATCACATCCACCTTCAACCTAGCTGGGTACAACATACCATATTTCAGTCCTAAGTTCCGGAGGGTGGATTTGACTCCATTATACTTGCAACGTGCCTCCTGGACCATCAGTGTGAAATCGGGGAAAAAAGGACAGCTTGCTGCCCTGCCACTGTATTTCCCCAGTCTCACATGTGCCGCACGTAACACTGCGTCGTGGTCGCGAAAGTTCATAATTCTGGCGATAATGGGTCGTGGTAGTTGGCCAGGGCGAGGTTTAGGCCCAAGAGACCTGTGTGCGCGCTCAACAACGAAGCCAGCAGTGAAGGTGTCTCTGCCAAATAGTTTGATGAGAAGGGTTTCGACAAATGTGTCGAACCGGCCCGTGGCCGTTGTCTCCGCTACGCCAAGAATGCGAATGTTATTTCGCCGACTACGCGCTTCCAAGTCTTCGTTTTTGATGGCCACGTCTTTAAGTATTTTCTCAACCCACTCCAGTCTCTTAAGCGACTTCGAGGCGCCATCTTCTATGTCTGATATCCTTGATACAGCTACATCGAGCCTTCTGTCATGGTCCTGCACCTTGGAGCCCATGTCCGCTAGCTTTTGCTCTAGGCTGTTGAAGAGGGTGTCAAGCGCCTTGAAGCCGGCGCGCATTTCGCCTATCATGGTGGCGACCATAGCCGCGGCGTCACCCAAGTCCGTCGAGTTGGAAGCTCCGGCTGCCGAACCAGGTGGAGGGTCCGTAGCGAGAAGGGGGGTCTTATCGAAGCTAAGCTTCCTCTGGTTAGGGTCTCTCTTCCCCATCTCCACGGTAGCCCCGAAGGCGAAATGGAGTTGGAAGCGACTGTGTGGGCAACTCGTAATGGGGGAGAGCGGCTGAGTAACACCAAGCTCCAGGCAGTTCCACAAGCAGGTAGACCTCAGCGTCGGACTGTAAATTGCGCACAGCCGAGGTGAATGAGAACCAGGTCAGCCTCTCGTGCGGAGAGTTATGGCGTCGGGTCACAGCAGGGGCTCAGTTCCGAGTTGCAGCGCACCAAGTACGAAGTGCACCCGCTGTGTTCAGCGGGGCGGGGAGAGGCCCTCTCCCGTCGCTAGAGCAGGAGGAAAGGAGGGACTCGCAGATCTCTTCAAGTGCGTCCGAGGCGGGGTCGCTGAATACCACTTAGCAGCGCCCACCGGCCACCTAGCTGCCGCACTCCCCCACCCCCGCCGTCCCCCAGCGAGAGTCGCCGCCCAGCACCCGGCCCAGGCCCGCAAATCGAGGCCCCGGTCCCGGCACCCCCCCAGGCCAATGGGATGAGGTCGCACCGGGGACCAGCAGCCCCCACCCGGGAGCCCGCAGCGGATGGGCAGCGTGCGAGAAACCCCGCAGGAGACGGCCGAATGGGCGAAGGCCCGGCAACCAGGCACCGCGCGGCACTCACCAGGGATCCGGCGCAGTTAGAGAAGATGGCGCCGGGGTCCGAAGGCCCCGCTTCTCCTCCGCCGTGCACACTCCACAGGCCGCTCCCGCGCTCTCTCAAGTCACCCAGATGGTCGGGCGACATCAGTGTTCGGATCCACAAGGATGTAGGGAACAGGAGTGGAGGATTACATCTCAGTCGCCGCCGTCAGGAGCCCGCATGGAGGAGCTTCACGGAAAGGCGGCCATTCCGATAGCCGCCGCGGCCACGCCCCCAACCCCCGGGGCACTGTTGGGTACCCTCTGAGTACTGCCGTTGGGTGCCCACGGAACATCGCCATTGGATGTTCTAAAGTTGCGCTTCTAAATCAGTGACAAATCCGAACAGGGCCAAGATACGATTTGCCTTGCTATGAGTGCTTTTATGCACGACGGTTCACTAAAAGCCCTAGGGTAGGACGGGCATTTACAGAGACGTTGACCACGAAAGTGCCACTGTTGTGACCACTTGGCGGCTCTCTTGGGACCTCACTTCATGCAATTACAATCCCTCCATCCAGGCCTTCTGCTTTTAAGCTGCAGTCTTATCGGGTCTTTAAACCTTTAATCAAGACTACAACACACAGATTGCAACTGCTTATCATGAAATATTGCGACTGAAAATGGTGTCTGGGATGACTAGAGGTGAGATGGACACCCAGCTTCCTATTTCCTGTTGAAGGGCTTGGGGGTGGTGTAGTAGACATTACAGAAGATAGACCGGACCTCATGAGCTGTTCACAAGGCCCTTGAACCCCGGGGCAGCAAAGGCAGTGCCAAGGACACCACTTGCTACTCTAATTGACATCCATAAATGTATTCATTCATCCATCCATTGCTGGCGGCTATCTTCCCTACAGCGCCCTGGCAGTGTAAAGTAGCTGGGTCCTTCGGTGCGGTGGGAAGCGGCGCTCGTGCCTAAGGCCTTGTTGTGACAGGGATACTGGGTTCATTGGTGAAACAATGAGTGTGAACTTTGGGTACAGTATGCCCTGGTGTGTCCGGCTTGTGCTCCGCCTTGTTCTCTGCCTCCTTGTTACAAGTGTGAATCAGTCTGTCTGAGTTCAACAACCTTTCCTGCCTTTATTGAGATAGCTCAGAGGATTAAGCGCCCGAACCAGGCGCATGTGTAAACCGCAGTTGCACCAGCTCAGACAGGGCTGACTTACACTGTTATCCTTTCAACGTGGAGTGAAACAAGTACATTTTATGGTGAAAATGGTGCTCATGATTAGGTAATCTCCAGCTGGCACTCCTCTTCGTGTCTGCCACCTTTACTGTTATCACTTGTACTGTTTTACAACACATTGTTGAGTCACTGTTAATCCTACCCTTCACACAGCTGTCATTTTGGGAAGTTTGCATAACGATAGAAATGCAAAATTACACAAATCTTACTGCCATATAACTAATTTCACCTGGTCTACAGTCAGGCCACTAGTTCTCAGGGGGTTGCTGGCAGTGGGTCGGAGGCCAGGCTCACCTGAGGGTCCCGGAGAGCAGCGTCTGGATGCAGGAGGCAACGACCGGAGGGAGAACCCAAGAGAGGCGGGGAGGGAGGGCCGAGAGCAGGGGAGGAGAGAGGGAAGTGAGGTCTGCGAGGGAAGTGAGCCCAGCCCCACCCGCCTGACTCACAGCGGCGCCAAGCTGACCCTACCCTGAAAAGTACAGCACCACACCCAGGAGGAGGAGGGGCAGAGAGGGTGCGAGGGAGGGGGTGCCCAGAGCTCAGAGAGGAAGAGGGGGCAGGGGGAGGGAGGAAAATAAGAGAAGGAAGATGCATGAAAATAAAAGTAGAGCAAGAAGACGGGGACCAGGCAGCGGAAGGGGCAGTAAAGGCGGGCAGAAGGAGGGTAAGAGTAAGGAAAAGGGAGCGGCCAAAAAAGGGGGCGGGGTGAGAAGGACAGGCAAAGGAGGTACAGGAGAGCTGGAAAGGAGAGGGAGAGGAGAAAGTAGAAGAGGGAAGAAGAGAAAACAAGAGGGGAGCGCTCCACACCACCATGTTTCTCCGAGGTGAAGCAGGAATGCCTTGGAGAAACGCAGCGTCATTTTCGGATTCGGGGGTGTGTTTTTCTTTCTCTCCTCTTCCCATTGACTGGAATGTAAAATTCCAGCCAATGGGAGGAGGAGAGAAAGAACATGAAAAACACGACCCTGAATCCCAAAAAGACGGGGATTAAACGGACAGACACCCCTCTTCTCCAATGGCTGGCCTCCGTTTAGGAAGCCAGCCAATGGAGAAGAGGGGCGGGTTCAAGCCCCACACACTAAAACATAAGATCTCGCCGGCCAGACTGCGCCAGCGCAGCCTACGCAGGCCGAGTCCTAATAAAAACTGCACTATATTTTTCAGGTCGGTCTTTTCCCAATCAACACCAGCTAGCATAGGATACATAGTGATGTTCACAGCACGATAATCCATTTTTACTCGATGACCCGAAGAATGCAGATGCAGTTCCTGAACCACAGTCAGTGGTGCTGTTACATCAGGAATGTCATTCACACGTACCAATAGCAAGATTATAATCAATTTATTAATCCACATTAGAATGGAGAGAACTTCAATAGCAATCCAGATATATAGTCCGGATGGAAAGAGGTACCTATCATGGAACAACAAGAAGCAAGAATCCATTTGTAGCTACGAACCGGAGGGTTGATTTCAAACCTGAATCAATAATGTTTGTATAGCACCATTCATTCCTTGCTGTATCATTTCAACTATTGTGGTTTCTGTTGGTTGTTGCAGAGTTTGCAATAGTTGATATCACATCATCAGGGTCACTCGCTGAAACTGGCATTTGTATTGCATCATTTGATTAATCAGTCTCATCAATCCCCAGAATGGGATTAAACGTGTTGAAATCGGATTTCAACATGTCTGTACTGTTCTTGGGGTCGATTCTCCAGAATAAGGAGAGGGAGGCATTGATCTGCTCCGAAAGCACTTCTGGAGGTCTGCTGAACAAATTCGGCTACATTACTGTTCTTCTTCCCCAAGAACTCGAAAGGGTGGCCTGTATATCATTCTACTCCGAAAGTGAACAGAGCCACATAAGCGCCACTTGTGTGCTGACATCAGTTCCTTTCTCTCTGGGCCTTTAGACATTGATCCAGAGCTCTATTCCTTTAGTCTATTACAAGATTTTTGTAATAATTTCCACAAAATGTTACCAGTGTGCAAGGGAAATGCCCTTCACTTGAATTATGACTCAAACCTTCTAGGAACTGCTGCAAACAGATGCCTGTTACAGATTCCCACGTTTTGCCTCTGAATAATGGTTCAGAACATGACTCCCGGGCCTACGCCAACTCCATACTGATGAACCCGAAGACCACATGGGATTGTGAAGTGAAGCTCTACATTGCAAAACACTGCAAGACTCCATGCTGCGACCAGACAAAATCAAAAAGAAGGTTCTGTTTCTTTTCCAACTCCTGTCTCCAAGTCATTCCCACTGCAGATTTTTGTTGCGGAAAAAGTACTCCGGTAAGTCAAAGAAGAAGCTCAACTAATTCAAAAGGGTCCCTTCTCACCATCCTAGATCTCCTGAGAAGGTGCAAGGGTGTGAGCATGCCACTCTGTCTCACTATTGAACTGAGGAGCTGGTTCAGAGTCTGATACCGATGCATCCGATCCACGTGGCTTTTAGGGAAACCTAGCTGCACATTGTGGGCATGCTTCCGACTCTCTGGCACGGCTTTGGGCCCCAAGGGTCCACAGGGGCCACCAGTCAGACTTGTGCTGGAGGGTTCGTCCTTGGCGCCCTCTGTGCCTCAAACTTGCCTTAGGTTTCACACTGGCTTTGGTATTGGCACCACACTCTGCACCAGGTCATTTGATGATGTTGGTGCCGAAGAAGGATCAACACCCGACAGTGGTCTCTGACTCCAAATCGCACTCACCTCGACCTTGGCTGGGCCACGCTACCGCGCCAGCAGAGCACAGCCCACTGGCTATCCATTTGATTTGAACACACTACATTTACTATGCTGCCGCACACACCACATCAAATTTTTGGCTTTAACTCCGATCAAATCCAGATTTATGAGGGTAATTTCCCTCCAATACAATGGAGACATCACTATGAGGCATTGCAGGGTGCCAGTGGCTTAGACATGTCTCCAAAAACTTGATTAGTCTCCCCCCAGGTCCGGGGCTAAAAAAGCTGCAGAGGTCTATGACCTGAAGCTCCCCACAATGGAGGTTACATCCGATGTTCTAATAGAGATACTTCAGCCTAGCCAGGCTCCTACCAAACTTCTTTTGCCATTTAATGAGGCCCTTACAAATACACTCATGGCTACTTGGACAACCCCATATTCTGGTCCTCTGTTTAACAGTCGGGTTGCTAATCATCACATACCAGTTTCAGCTGACCCTGGGTTTCTCACACAGCATCCAACACCAGAGAAAGTGGTGGTTCTGGTGTCCACCAGTAAAGTCCGAGGTCCCTGGAGTCAGAAAACGATGTTTTCTGAAATAGGATGCAGTGCTTCACACTTACTAGATTGATGTCTTTCCTGTAATTGTACTTCTGGACCATAGATAATTATACGAGATCCCGCTGGCGTCCAACACTGGGGTATATTAGCAAGAACCTCGTTAAAATTATCTCCGCTTTAGCGGCAGGAAACTGCCGCTAAAACGAGATAATGGGCTTGCTAATATGCGTTATAGAATTCCAATAGAAGCCCAGGTTAGATGTGCAGGAGATCTAACCTGGGCTTCTATTGGAATTCTAGAACGCTTATTAGCAAGCCCATTATCGCCGTTTTAGCGGCGGTTTCCTGCCCCTAAAACGGCGATAATTTTAACGAGGTTCTTGCTAATATGCCCCTATGTTCCTTATTTCTAATTTAATTTAGTGCTGTATAAAAGAAAGTAAATACAAGTTTGAAGGATTGAATCTCTACTAGAGGTGTAGGTAGAGAGGGACTGTGAGGAAGCTTCAGTGAGGGTGCCCACTAGAAATATCTTTACTGAAGGTAAGTAACTTTTTCCTCTGATGGATACTTCTATCCTGCAGATTCCTCACCTTTGGGTAAATTCCAAAGCTACAACTTGGAGGAGGAAGCAGAGAAAAGGTGTACTTGTATAAGAAAATCTTACATCAAAAGCTGGCAAACTGTCCGTCTAATCTAACTTCTGAAATCAAACAGTAATATTTCACAAAAGTATGAAGTGAATACCAAGTAGCCGCTTTGCATATGTCCACCCACCCTTAATTAGAGCTCTTGAGGATGATTTGGCTCCGGTGGAATGAGCTGTATCCCTTCAGACGGATCTTTTTTTAGCCAAGGCATAGCAGATCTTAATTCACAGAATAATTCACCTGGAAAGCATATGTTTTGTATTGCTTTATTTAACCTTTTTGCACCCAGTATAGCCAATTAACAGTTGGTCATCTGATCAGTCCTTAGTGCGGTTAATATGATAGTTTACCAATCTTCTAGGATCTAATATGTGCAGTCTTTCTTCATGAAAATGCAGAGGGGGACAAAGGGTTAGTAGTGTGATAGATTGTCCCAGATGAAAATGGGACACCACCTTAGGCAGGAAGGCTGCCTAAGTTTACTGCACCAACTCCCGTCGGAAGAAGCACATAAAGGGGGGGTGAACAGAAAGTGCATGAAGCTCATTAACACATTCAGTGAAGTAATAGCAGTCTTAAGGGTTAGTAGTCCCAGTTGACAAACGTATAGGGGCTCGAACAAAGTCCTTGAGAAACGTCAAAAAAACAATCCCATAGTGCCATGATGAGTGGCATTTGCAGACACGATTGTTAAATCTTTCAGGAATATTGCAACCCCCAGAGATTTAAAGAGTGGGTTTTGTTGGTTGGTTAGACAAAGAAACGCTAATCTGGCTGAAAGATAACCCTTCACAGGAGCTACCAAACTGCCTTGTTGAGCGAACAACAGCTAAATTGTAGTACTTTGGAGAGGGATGCTTTAAGTGGGTCTATCTCTCAATTAATGCACCAGGAAAGAAAGTTGTTTGCAAACATTTGGTAGAAGGACATCATACAAAAAGGATCAAGCCCACCACTTCTGGTGAGATCTGAAATGTATTCTGATAACAGCATTCAATCTCCACGCATGAAGGTGTAGACTGAAAATTGGGGTACAGAATCTGTCCTCCCAATTGAGTAAACCTGTCTCTCTGAGTGATAGACAAAGAATGAATGAAATTATTTTTATAAAGCGCGCACATACCCAAGGGTGTTGTAGAGCTAAGGAGAAAAAAAGAAAGAGGAGTGGGCAGAACGCTAGTGAGTCTTAAAACGCGAACTGGAGCTTGCGGCAGCTTATTCTACTACTTTAGTAAACAGCCATGTTTTCAGCTGCTTCCAAAAATGCATCGGGAGGATTGACCTCGTAACATGAGAGGGAGTAGGTTCCACCATTTACCTACACAGATGGAGGAAGCCCTACCCCCTATCTTGCTTTGTTTGATAACAAAGCTCAGGGAGCTGGATCTAAGGTTCCTACTTGGAGTATACCAAGAGAAACGATTTTGTAGATACATTGGGCCGGACGGATAAAGGGCCTTGTGAACCATGCATAAGGCTTAACAATGATCCTTTTTCTTACTGGAAGCTAGTGAAGACTTTGGGATGATTCAGACACCAGACTAAATGTAGGAATTTTTAAAAGCACTTTAGCCGCTGCATTTTGCAGAGCCTGCAGCTGCCTTATCACAGATTTCATAGCACCCAAACACAGAGCATTTCAGTAGTCCAGCTTAGAGAAAATAGGAGCTGATATAACTGTCTTCTGAAGGCCATGGGGGATATATAGGAAGATTTTTTTTAGAGTCTTCAGAACAAAAAAACCTGACGAGGTGATAGAGTTTGTTTGCTCCGAAAAGAATAATTCAGTGACAAATATGACTTCCAAATTTCGAGCTTTCTGGACCGGAGTAGGTTGAGTGCCTAAGCTCAACGGCCACCATGAATCGTTCCAGAATGAAGTCTCATTTCTAAAAAGCAGCACTTCCGTTTTGTCTGTATCCACAATGCCACTTGTGACATGCAGTTACAGAAATTTCTGGCCTCTTTATCCACGTCTGATGAGATAGAAACTACTATCTGTGTATTGTCGGCGTAGGAGAATACAGATAGTCCCTGATTTTGGATGAGCTTGATGAGGGGACTAACATATACATTAGACAACGTGGGGCTGAGGGAGGACCCCTGAGGAACACCACAGGGTAACTAGAAAGGTGATTAACTCCTTTCGACCAGTTCCACCTGTTGCTGCCTATTATTCAAAAATTAGTGTAGCAAAGTCGGAGCCGAGTTTCTGAACGTAAGCTGGTGAAGACGTTTTAAGAGGAGTGAATGGTGAACCATGTCAAAAGCGGCAGAGAGATCAAATAAAATCAGTGCCACTTTTCCGTCCTTATCGATTACCATTCTAATTTCCTCTGAGGCTGCTATCAGGGAAGATTCAGTACAGTTGTTTGCTCTAAATCCATACTGTGAGGGATCGAGCAGGAGAGTTGCATCCAAAAATACAAAGACCTCATTCAGTGCTTTCTCAAGAATTTTGGTTGGGAAAGGCAGACGAGGTATAGACCTTTAGCTTTCCATCTTCATTGGGTCCAAGGAAGGTTTCGTTAGCAATGGCAAGATGGAGGCCTTTTTTCCATATATTCGGAAACTGCCCGGGGATCAATATCTCATTAAACATTTCCATAAGCGGGGCAGCAACCACATTGGCCACTTGTTTAAGAACCTGTGGTGGACAAGGATCTGATGGAGCCCCGGATTTTATGAGATCAATAAGCCTAATAACTTTCTCCTTAGTAAAAGTGGAAAAACCACTGAATTGAGGGAGTTCTCAGGAGGTATCAGTGTTTTGCAAGTCAGAATCCTGCATGCACATTGAAAAATCATCTACCCTTAGTAAATGAAGGTAAGGTGAAAATTTGTAATTGTTAGAATTGACTTTAGTCTGGAAAAAGGTTGCAAGCTTATTGCAAAATACCTCATCAGGACTACAAGAGCATTCTGAATTCACTTTAGACAATGATTTAACTGTTTTAAAAAGTTCTCTACTTGAGTTTTTAGTTGTGCTTATGCTTTTCGAGAAAAATGTCATATCTGCTGTTTTTTATTAGGTCTTTATATTGCCTTAATATTTCTTTATATTTAGCCCTTTCGTTTGTACAGTATTCTTTTCTCCATAGACTATCTTGCAGCCTGCATTTCCCTTGGAATGCCTTTAGTTCCAATGAAAACCAGGGAGCAAACGGATACTTCCTGTAGCTGTTAAAGTGAGGTGCTATAGATCCATGTACAACACCCTTCTTGGCCAATCGGAGGCAATGAAAATTAATTGGGCCCAAATTTGGCAAATCTTCTTTAGAATTTGAGGAATCAATAGTATGGGAGGAAATGCATAGAGAAGTGGAAGTTTCCATTGCAATTGAAACACATCCCCCAATGCTCTTTGCTGCGGATAGTGGAGGGAGGAGAACTTTGTGTAATGAACGATACTCTGAGTTGTGAATAGATCTACCGGAGGTGTGCACTCATAATCAGCAAGGTGCCACCAACTGAGGCTGTTGGCTCTGCTGTTCAAGGCGCCTGCCAAGTGATTAGCCACCTGCCATATAGCGTGTTGTTGTGCCCAGATCCAGAGCCTCAGGGCTTCTTGACAGACAGCCTGAGACTTTACTCCCACTTGTTTGTTAAGATACCACATTGTGGACATGTTATTGGTTAAGATTTGTATCGACTGACCTCAAATAAAGGGGAGAAAGGATTTGAGCGCCAACCAGATAGCCCTCAAGTCCAGCTGACTGATGTGTAACCTCTGCTACTCTGGAGACTAAAGGCCTCTATTCACGAGGTCCTCTAGATGCTCACCTTACACAAAGGTGGAGGTGTATATTCCAATTGTGGTCACCACTGAAGAGGAATAACCCCACCCCCCTTAAGTGAGATTGTCCTCTTTTTACAAGCTTACCTCTACTGCAGCTTGCTTGGAGACTGTTATGGATTCCTTCATGTCTTCATTATGTTGGAGCCACTGCTTGTCCTTTTCATTATCCTCTGTGTTGGCGAAAAAAAGGATGTTGCTGCTGTTGCTGCCCTTGGGGTTGTTGTCGGTGTTTTGGATAACCCCATGTAAATTGACACATTTTTCTGAAAGGACAAAAAGAACCAGAGGTTTCTAGTCCAAAAGGTCTAGCAGTGTCTCTACTCTCCTCAAATGGTTCCAAGACAGAATCTTGACCAAAAAGGCATTCCCTATCAAAGGGCAGGTTCCATAAGGTGTTCTGAACATCCATGGAGAACCCTATACATCAGAGCCAGGAATGTCTTCATAGGGTAACAGATGAAACAGGAGCTCTAGCTATAGTCAGCAGTCACTGAACAGGCTTTTGCAATATGTTTAGAAGCATGTGGTCCATTTAAAAAAAAATGACATATTAGGTCTTACTGTACGTTGGCTGCGACTATGAAGACCTGCAGCATTAATATATATGAGGGTGAGACTTCCTGCTGAAAAAATGTTCTTACCCATAGTCTCCAATAGTTTTTTAATTTCTCTAAAAAAAGAGGGTGTATTTGGAATGCACCTGGGGTAAGTTTTGAAGTTGCAAGACATTACTGTCACCTCCTACGCCAATGACACCCAACTCATCCTCTCCCTGACAGTCAAGACAACCAGCACCAACTTCACCAACAGCATGACCATGGTAGGCTGGGTGTGAACCAGCTGCCTGCAGCCCAACTCTAACAAGATGGAAGTACTGATCATCAGCGACAAGACCTTCCTCTGGGACTACACCTGGTGGCCGTCAGAGCTAGGACTAACACCAACATCCACACCTAAAGATCATGCAAGAAATCTAGGGATCACCCTAGACGACAAGCTCAACAAGACAGCTCAAGTCAATGCAGTGTGCACCTCTTCCTTCCACAACCTACGCATGCTACAAAAGTCCTTCAAATGGTTTCCTCAGAACACCAGATGGACCCACATGCAGGCACTCTTCACCAGCAGGCTGGACTACAGGAACATGCCAGAATCTCCAAACAACTCCTTCACAGAGTCCTGGCAATCTAGAACACCGCTGCAAGTCTCATACGCCACCTCCCACGCTGCATTGACATCACACCCCACCTCCAGAAGCTTCACTGGCTCCCAGTTTACAAGCCCATTCAATTCAAACTTCTCACGTCCACATACAAAGCCCTACACAATACAGGACCACAATACCTGAACAGTTACATACACTTTCACAGATGCACCAGACAACTAGGCTGTGCCTCAGTCAGTCACACACATTCCCCGCATCTGCTAAAGCAAAAGTGGAGTTCGCTCATTCTCCTACATCACACCCAAGACAAGAAATAACCTTACCTAAACACATCAGAGCCTCCTCTTCACTTCTTGAGTAACTGGATACCCTCTTGGGTAATTAGTGTGATACACAAATCAATATACCATAACATATAACATAACAGATGGAGGAACTCTAAACCATCACACTATTAGCAATGGGTGGGTAGATAAGACAACTTGAGCACCTGGCGTTGGTATCTACCTGCGAGCAATTGTTCTGTGATCAACTGGGGACACTGAAGGTTTTGGAAGTGGCTCCTGTAATGCTTCCCTCAAAGCTTCATTAAATGGAAGCAAGGCTTTGCTGGTAAAGGGAGCAATCTCATGCTCATTTGTTAGGATTATGCTCCACTGTTGGCAAAGGTAGTTCAAGAATCTCCATGGCTTGTTTCATCACAGAATGAAATTAAGCCATTTCAGGTGGAGTAGGACCTGAAGCTAGATCTACTTCTATATCTGGGATGTCTCTACCTAGCCCGCTTACTTGCTAAAGGGCTAGAGTATCGGTTGTAGGATCATCACCCCCTTGCTTATATCTGCTTGGAAGAAATGTTTCTCCATCTGCTTTTGTAAATGTAAGGCTTCACTTCTAGATCTACTCTTTACACCTAGGAATGTGTCTGAAGTGACTTGCGCAGGCGGCGCTGATAAAGGTGTCATACACAGCGGTGGCTCAGAATGCACCTGAGGTGGTGAGTTCATCTGCACCATTTGTGGAGTCGAAGTGGACGTTTGTGCAGGTCTTGGCACCAGTCCATGTATGGCTGAAGTCGGTGATGCACCAGGTGTAAACCCAAATTATGGATGCGCTGGGACACCCTGTCTGGTGCCAAATGCTGGGGGGGATACAAAACCAAAAGGGCCACCAGTGTGTCCTATGGGGACAGCCGCCCACCAGAGGCCAGTAGCTCTCCTAAAGATATTCTTAATGGCTTGCTTTAAGCCAGATGGATCTGCTTCTGGCACCACCGGGCTCTCCAAATCAATGGGCGCCAACAGCAGTGGAGATGGAGTCAACAGCATTGGTTCTGGGCCACAGTGGATGGTGCTCGGGAAATTTCCACTAAAAACGGCTCAGAGTTGGGTCGAGCGTGAGGAAACTTACCGTACTTTTGTCCCGGCAAGGAAAAGAAGTGATCTTTTTCTTTTACTGAAGCCATTTCTCTGTTTTGAAAACTTGGTGGACTGCGAAGATCTTGAGAGAGGCTTTTGATCTCTACCTCGTCCTGAACCTCTATGGCCTTCTTTTGACTGAGTCCTAAAGTGTCGGATCAGCTTTCTATGATGGACTTGAGTGCAACAGTCGACAGAGGTTGCACAATCACGTGTCTTGTCTTGAACTGAGACACCACAGACAGTCGTCGAAAGGGTCCATGATAGTCATACGACCTTCACAACGCTGACAGGCCTTAAAGACCAATCTTTTCGGAGGGGGACATGACCCTACCTGCACCAAAGTGAAACTTTGAACTGTAATAAATCTCACACAAGCGAACAAAGCTCCAGATCGTGTCGATAGGTGGAAAATACGTAACTGCCATTGGGACTCCGGCCTCGAGGCTTTATGACTCCAATTATTTCATCACAACTCTACGCCTGGTTCTGATATACATTGAAAGGAGAAGAATCTGGAGGTAGAAGTATCCATTAGAAACAGCCATCAAGAAAACCAAGACGAAAAGGGTGCAAATCCATTTCAAAATTGGGGGCACTACAATGATTTTATACTGTGGCTAGACATGTTCCATCCTTATAGTAAGAAAAGGTTTTGCTTAAAGACATAATTTCCATTTGATCGAATTCTCTGTAAAAGTGGAATTGTCCATGTTTGTCAACGCCTGAATACTTTTGCGGGAGCAAGGTTCAAATAGTTGCTGTGCGCAGCTTGGTACACTTGTGGAGTACTGGTTAAATCCCATTTCTTTAACAAAGTATTGAAGTAGAGGGTTAGGTAAAGAGACACCAGGGAGTAGATCGTGTCGACGAGAAGAGATGACAGAACTGGCTCTCTTCATAATAGAAATAACTCAAATGACCACTTACCGCTGACAGAAGGCTCTAATCTGTCTATGGCAACTGCACAGAAGTGCTCTACCATCAGGAGGGAAAGAGAATTGGGTTTATAAGAACGAGGTGTATTCCACCACCTAGAAAGTCAAACAATAGTTATTCACAAGGCTATACAGTTCAACATTTCCCAACATATTGCTGAGCATCACAAAGTCTGCTCTGCAGAGTGCAGCTCTTTTCCTTTTCAAATAACAATGAATCTGAGTTTCTCCATCTTTTTTTAGGTTTACAAAAAATTGTATTAAGGGTAAAGGAAAACATGAATACTACATACTGAAGGAAAGTGACCCTTTCTGCCATGGTCACTCCCTCTTTTTGACACTAGTGCTGATGTTATTTGACTGATGTGCACTGGGTCCCTGCTAACCAGGCCCACTGCTCTTTCCCTAGAAAAAGGTAAATGGTCTAATTTTAACACAATTGGCACACACTTTAGCAACCAGGTCAGTCCCTAACAAATGGTACCCCTGGTACCTAGGCCCTGGTACCTAGGGCATGGGTACTAAAGAGGGTCCCTAAGGACTACAGCATGAATTATGCCACCCTAAGTGACCCCCATGCAAATTGCATGCAAGCTGCCATTGCAGACTGTGTGACGGGGCAAACCATGAGTGAAAATACAAAATGGCACACTTTCTGTGTGCCCTGACAAAGTCAGTACCTATAATATATTGTTGCAAGGATTTCTGCTCATAGACAGAACTGTCCTCAGAGACCTAGGACATTAGTGAATTGTGGTGTACCAGAAACTCACCTCAGTACCTAGAAACCCCAACCAGCTAGCAATCAGTGTCACATTAGCTCTACGTCCTATAGCAAAGTAACCAATGATTAGACAACCTAGAACATGCGACTTAGGACCATCTCAGAAATGGTGGGAAGTGAGAACACTCTTTTGTTATACTCTCATATCAGTCCACAACAGGAGTAAAAAAGAGACACAGTAAGGTTAAAATATTTATTTTAACGACGTGATCTCAAGCGCAGTATTTTAGTCAACATAAGAAATGTAAATTGTAAATTGATACTTGTATAGCGCACCACTCACCCACAGGGGTCTCAAGGCGCTTGTACGAATACCGCTGTGGAACCCATCCTGGCTTTCCCTGTGAGGCGTCCACTCCTGGGCACCCCCAAGGTGGAGGCCAGGCATCCGTAGCGTTGTGGGGGCCATTGTGGAGATTAAGCAAGCTATTGCCCAGAGTTGCAGAGTGGGACTCCATGATTGGAATAGGCACCGAGGCGAGAATTATCAGGTCCGTGGAATGTTTGAGCCCAAGACCCGCAGAGACGGGGAATTGAACCCTGGTCCCGGACCAGACCTCTGCATCAGGGTCTGCTGCTCTAACCATTGAGCCACACTTTTCCACGCAGACATATGATTAAGAATAATATGGTCAGCATGGTTACAACTCCATAAAATACAAAAGGAGGAATCATATTACAATGATAGTGCAAACAGGTGATACAGCGCCTAGTTTAAACACCCTCCCTATATAAGAACTATGTATTATAAACTAAAGGAGGTCTCTTGAGCTTGTTTTGGGGGACCCCATTACCTTTCCGCTCAATAAGTGTAAATTACATCTGGATCGGCTAGACTCTCTGCATCCCTGGAATTTTCCATGTGTGTGAAATTATGGCAAGTGTGCTATGATAAAGAGGCCATAATCTTGCTTGGCTTGCAGCTGCCAAAATGTTGTGTCAAGAATGTGTTACACGGACATGCCGATAAACAGGCTCACATGTTATGATAACCTTGGCGACTCAGCACTCACTGTACAGACTGGGGGCGTGATGTATGTCTAGAGATGTCGAAAAACAAACCTTTTCTCATGTATAGACCTTCGTGAAAGCTAACTTGCAAAAACAGCTGTTGGACCCAAGCCTTTTTGGCTGGTTCACCCCTGAACCTTTTGCTATTGATAGCGACCAGGCGTTCGTGATACCTGGCTTGGCGCACTTTTTCCCTGTGTCCCAGAGTAAAGTGCGTGCGTGTAGTGAGGCTGGCCTGCCCTCCCATAGGAATGCATGGGGAATGTCTGTGTCCCTGGTAGTTCCTGATGCGTGAGGTGTGCAGGCTCGAGTTTGGTATGTGCGGACTCGTGTGATTGAATGTTGCACAATGATGTATGCGGCATGTATGTGTCTAGTGTGGAAGTGCCACCTCTAGACATGGGTGTGCATGTGCCATGAGTGGGCTGGCACATGATTGGCTGGAGCTGGCTGGTGAGCCTGGCTCCAGGAGTCTGGATGGGTATGCCCGGTGGTGAGTGTGGAGATTAGCATGCTGATGGCTGGGAAGGAGTGCACCTGGGTCCTGAATAGGGCTGGGCTTTCCCCACACAATGCTGGCTTTTCTCTGTGGTGCGACTGATGACCCTAGCCCTGCCAGTGAATAGAGTGAGGGGCTGAGCACATCAAGAGTGCTCACAAACCAGCTGCAACTGGTTTTTCCCCTCATCCTGAGCAAAGACAAAGGGAAAAGGTGTATAAAAGAGGGGCTGTGACCCCATGAAAAGGTTCTCTTCTTGATCCTATCTAAAGGGGGGCTGCTGCTGTGGCTGGGTGCCAGGAGGACCGCCACTGTGGCAGCCTCCCTGCCTGGAGGCCCTGTGAGCTGGCTCTGGGCCCAGCCTTGCTCCCCCACACCCTGAGAGACTTTGTCCTGGACTTGTGGACCTTCATTTTTGTCCTAGCGCCTTGGAGCGCTTTATCTTTCCGCTGTAGCGCTTGGGAGCGCTGTATTTTACTTATAGCGCTGGGAGCGCTTTAATTGTCCCTTAAGCGCTTGGTAGCGCTCTTATGCCACTTTCGTGGCTGCCCACACCGCATCTTTGTCCTAATTTTCAGTATTAGAACGGGTGCCCACCCCATGTTGAGCCCGGGAAGATACAGCACTGTGCCGCTCTGTGATTGGGCAGGGTTCCCGTTGCGTCATCTTGGGGCCGCGCAGGGATTGGCCCGACCTCGAGGGCTTCCCCACGCATACCCGGAAGTACTGAGAGCCCGGCAGGGAGCGGACGGGAGGCCACCCCCACGCCCCTGCCTTCTGAGGAAGCCTGCCATCGTCCTCACCCGGGGCTCCCAAGAGCGAGGGAGGGCCCCTTGGAGGAGGTGGAGAGAAGCCGGCAATCCGTCCGGAAAACAGGAGACCAGCCGACTCCTTTCTCTGCTTCCCCCGGTCTGAGTCCGCACCCGGGAGAGCAAGGAGAGCCGCTGCAAGACGAGGGAGCCCATCGGAGACGCCACGCCCCTACTGCCGGTGAGTGCCGGCGTCTCGTCAGGGCTCACAGAGTAGCGCCGGCCTCGGAGTAGTGTCAGAGGAGTGTCTCCGCCGTCCCGGTGAGTGCGGGACAGTTTTCCGCTTTGTTCGCAGAGCGGCCCCGGTTGCCAGAGGGCCGCTCCAATGAGTGGGGCATTTCTTTATTGAGAGCCTGAGAAGCTCATGGGGCATAATTGCTTGAGGCCCTGAGGCCCCAGTGGGCCGTTTGCGTTCCCGAGTCCCGAGAGGGGGGGCTCCACCGTCCACGGGGCATAGAGAGGCTCTTGGGTGCCGCAGTTGTTTTCAGAGTCCCCAGTGGGGGACTCCAACAATCGGGGGCATTACTTACAAGCCCACGAGGGCTCCGGGGGCACATCGCTGCACGGAGTTGATTTAGAGCCCAGAGAGGCTCACAGCCCACATTGTGTTTAGAGCCCAGAGAGGCTAAGGGGGACATTCTATTTGTGTAGGGCCACGAGGCTCCAGCGTGGGCCCCATTGTCTCCACAGCTGCCCAGCACTTAGTGAGCAGCTGCCACGTTTAGGCCCCTGACTTTGGGACACAGGGTGTCCTAGCCCTAGCAAGGCCAGTTGGCCTTAGGGACTGCCACAGGTGGTGGCTTATGGGAGTTTTGCGCAATTGTGTTTTCCTGCACCTCTGAATGTGTTTTTATCCATCATGTAGTTTCCTTCCCTACACCTCTGAATGTTGTGTTGCATCATGTGTAATATGTTCATGCTTATACCCCTACAGGTATTGTGATACTTAGGTGGTTATTCTTGCTAGTACAGGTGGTGCTAGTGAGGTCCTGGTTCCCTGCGTGACCTTTTCCTAAGGTGGTTAGGGTTGCGTAGGTGGTACTTATCTGTTACCAGTGATTACTGGTTGTGTGCTACATTTTCTAATTTGTGCTACGGTTATTTTATACTCTATGTCCTAAGTGCTAATTCGAAATGTGCCTATCCCTGACAGTGGTCCATGTGGCCCTGTCTTGTACAGATCCCCTGTAAATTCTGCCAGTGCCTGTTGGCACATTGTAAAGTGTGTGTTCTTAGCTAATGTGTTTTGGTATAATACAAAGGCTATTTTTATATATGACCTTGTGTGGAGTTTCCTTTGTGGTGGGCCATGGGTGTTGTTGCTGGGTGCGTGCGCAAATACTTAACCTACATAGCCTCCAAGTTTAGCCTTGCTGCTCGCGTCACGTTACCTAGAGGGGGAGCAGGGGTTATCTTGGCGTGTGACTCCTTTGCTCTGACTTAGGAGTGGTGGTCTTTGACAAACTTTGGCGCGAGCCTAGGCCAGCCAGGGATCCTGTTTCTAACAACAGCTAAGCAGTGTTGTGTGCAAAAAGCAGAAAAAGGTAAAATGGCGTTTAAACTTCTAATAAGCCAGGCTAACATAAAATGCATGCAAAAAGAGGCCCTAAACTACACTACACCCTCCCTTGTTCGGGGAACACATAATAACTGGGGCAAGCTTCATAGAACGCAGAGTTCAAGTTCGAATGAGACAGAACTAAGTTCCGAAAATTTTGCCAAACTTGAGAATTGGGAGTAAAAATCTTAATTAAAGTATCCAAGTTAGTGAAACCAATCACGGGCGGCCATGATGTGAAAAAAGACCTAAAAAATTCAAGGAAAAAATAAGGCATTAAAAGAAAAATATTCTCGAGTTCTGTACGAATTTATGAAGCAGAAAAAAATCCGTACTTCAATACAATAGCATATAAGCCCCATACGTTGCAACTGCCTCCAATAGGAAGTCATTGTTATCATCCATGAACATTTCAGCTATTCAAGTAAAGGGAAAGAACATACATGTTCCTCGATTGCCGGAGCCTCTAGTACCATCAGAGAACAACTCGGGCTTACTTCAAGATAACTGCCTGCCAGAAAGTCATTGGCTGCAGTCCAAATGTTCCAATTGCCTAGAACCCCATGAGCCGCAGCGCAGGCCATAATCCTGGCACTAGAACAATCTAGTTCATGAGCAACTAAGGGAATCATTAGTAGATTAAAATCCAGGTCCGGCGACACCATGTTGCAGAGACACAAATCCAGGGCCCATTCAAATCCACAATCCAGGCAATCGAAAACAGGCTGCACACAAGTGAAGAACGAGAACCGTAAAAATAAACCATATACGCCACACTCAGAGTCACCAGAGGCAACGATCCATGGTATTCTAGCATCCAGTTACAAAGGTGGAGCAGCTGGGACAGATCGTCGTTGGGCACAGACTGTGCATCCATTTTGTAGTAAACAAATTAATAGCAGTATGCCCACGCCTAAAGCCAGGAGCAAAGGGAAACCGCCATAGACACTCGAAAAAAATCGAATGAAAAAATGCAGAGATCACACCAAATACAGTCTGAAATGAGATCACAAGGCCAGAACATACTACTTTAAAAAAATGTGCCAGGCCAGTGGTCGATGAGGCATTTAAGATTGTGTGAATCAAAGCACCGAAATGCAGGGGCAGGTCTGTGTTTAAGAAGGCATATACCTCAGTACGAGTATTTGCAACGTGAAGGACGAATGTCTCTCGCACAGATGTAAGGGGGAATTCCTTCTGGGACAATAGAGCTCTTATTCGACTCATCTTGTTGAACTCTGCTTTTAAGATCGGGAAAGAGGGCCAGATCGAAACATTGAGTCTGCCATGCGGAGGAGGGACCTACACGCTGGGAAACCGTAACAATATAAGGAATTACAGCATGCATCCCACAACAATCTTCATTATTTAATAATAAATAACTACTGTTTGCAAGTTATGTGAATGTTGGTGTAATGGCCGGGACTGGAGTGCCCTTTAAAACACAGGCAAGGTTCGGTGCAAGAATATTACAGCAACTGTGCAATTGAAGATTTCTGCACACTAACGAATGATCTGGTGTTGTGGTGCAATCTTCGCCATTTAAATAAACTTCCTTTCCTTCCCTCAAACACCTGTATGTGAACGGGAGATTCCAGAATTCATGAAGATAAGCACCCCCCAGGGGCTCAAACCTACCTACTGCATAGTGTTTCATGCAGGACTCCAATTTGAAAAGGGGAAAATGTAGAGTTATCAGCCCATGGATGAGCCAAACTGCCAAATTGGATTCTGCTACTGAAAAAGGTAAAGGTTAGAACTTCTCAATATGCAACAGGGAAAACGTGGCATCCTTCATTGACATAAATTGCTGTTTAACAGTCAAATTGAAAGGCAGAAATAATAAACTCGTATTCATGTAATCACATAGACCTCCATTTTCTCAACGTTTGTAGGGTCCATGGAAACTACATAACAGAACGCAATTGATTTTGCCCATGATACAGTACAGCAACCTCTTCTTGCACAATGTCAACCACAGATGATTCAATATTATCTAGAGTACAAATTCAGGAAGAAAGGGTGTTAATGCTAATACTACAACTGCAAGCACTTTTCTAAATTGGCCTGATCAATAGCTCTAAACCTAGAATCAGCTTCAATTTGCAACAGTTTCCAAACCTCATTGTAAGCAGCATAAATCCATCTTTTCGATCTACCTGCTGCAGGACCTTTAACAAAATCATTTAAAATCGACAGTGTTTGTGAGTTTGGATAAATGTAGCTTAACAGAAGCCATGGGTGAATGTCTGAGCCAACTCTGGCACAATTTGCCTACAGAATAGGTGGTGACTGAATATTGAGTTTGAAAGCGGGGATAAACTCTAACCTCTGTATAGCCAGAGGTCAGACCCAGAAAAAGGTGCTGGCAGGAATCTGCACTTTTTTGCCATAGCAACCAGCCTTCAGAATTGATGCTGGAAACATTAAAAGAGGACTTTCTAAACAGAGCTTGTAAGTCACTAAGGGAAGTACTGGTATAATTTATTCCAATGGGGGAAATTCACCCAAATCAGGAAACGAAGGAGCATTTAATTTTTTAAACAGGATTGATTAGACACACAGGTCTCCAAATAAGGCATAGACAAGTCAGTGGGGTAAGTATGTTCAGTGTCATTAAGAGGATCACCAACAGGTTGAATCAATAAAGGATTTGTATGTGGACTCATTTCAACAGCAACATCAGGCCCAACGACAGGATCCAGGGCCAAAACAGAGTGTCGCACCATTGCTGGACACGAAACCGCAGGCGTCATACTTTAGAGAATCGGCCACCCTGAGTGGTTTGACATTGTCACTTGAAATTTACCTGTTCCCCTTTCGTCCAGGAAGAGGAGGTAAAATGACTGTTCTTGTACCCTGCACACCAAGCACGGCAACTGGAGCTCGATAGGAAGGATCAAATTCTTTCTTGTTGTCGATCTTCTCTCGGGCCAGTTCTCCAACTTGGGATAGCCAGCCGACTACCGGAATCTACAACGCAGCTTCAGACATTGAGGGCAAGTGTTCCTTTGCAAGACAGTCTATGGCCTTTTGTAGGTTCTGCAAAACATTAGAATGTTCATCTACGTCAAAGGATGCAGCTCCCGCCGCCATGTCTATACCATCAAGGTCCGGAACAAAGATCTTGATGCCAAAGAGCTTTTTGTATGGGGTCCGCCCACCCAGAGACCTTCTAGGGAGATTATTTAGTGTACGTTGAACACTATTGAGATGGGTCAGCCAGTCACTGCCAGCACCTAAAACTTTCACTGTCAAGGATTTGAGATAAAAAGGGCAGATTGTCATTGTATGACTGAACACAGTAGTAAGAGTCACTCACAATAAGAGTAGTCATTCTGGGGTCGGCGTACTCCAACGCAAGCATCAGAGCACGAAGTTCTGCCAACAAGGCGGTACAATCCCTAATGTCTGTGTATGCATGACATCGGACTTGAATTCACCATCCACCATAGTACCAACCACAATTGCGCAGGCCGAAGAATACACATGTGCTTTGAACCCGTAGCTGCTTGCGCACTGCCATCAGTGTAAATGATAAAGCGGAAATACTCAAGTGGGCGCATAGTCAGAGGAGCAGGATGAACAAATTCATACTACAAGTACTCTTGAGTCTGCAGGGAGGAATCAAAAAAAAAACTTGACATCTGGAGATGTCAAGGATGTAGCCCACTGTATCCACAGAGGATGCAGAGCCTTCGAATTCAGTACACTGGCTTTCGTCACCGCCTCTAAGGCAGGATACGGAGTAACAACCAAAATGCGTTTTCCCTCCGACAGTGCACGTTCCTTAAGAATCGCCATTTGCACTGCTGTCAAAACTTTTTCCACAGTCGAAAATCGCAACTCAGCCGAAGTATACAAGTGTGACTTGTAAGTGATAGGGACTGTGTTACCCTCATTAAAAGTGAGGTACGTAAAACCCACCACCCCTGGCACAATTCTTATCACCAGGTTGGTGTGGTTATCACGAGTCACCAAGAATTTAGATTCAAGAAGATCAGCCTCCAAACATTGCAAGATGGCTGAATGTCTGGCAGCTAGCACGATTTGGAATAAGTAGGTTGTATCAACGCATAAAGCGGCTTCATACGCTGGGCATATTCTGTAATGTAGGTACGATCGAAATTCAAAAAGCCCAGTGAAGATTGTAGCTTTTTCAGTGTTGTGGGAGCTCGCAAAAGTGCGCATTTCTCCAAGAAGTGAGGAGCTAAACCTCGACCTTCATTGTTGAGCTTGTAGCCCAGGAACAACACTGTGTACTCTGCAATGTGTGATATTGCGAAGTTAAATTTGTAGCCTATGTCCGCAAAGCGGCAAATTATGCGGTCAACACGGCACAGATGCGGCCTTAACTCATCGTCTGTGAGATAAATGTCATCCACATAGGAACATGCATCTGCGTCGAGCCTCTCCAGGAGAGAGACAATGCGGGCTGCAAACACGCCTGGACTATTCTTGTAGCCCATAGCCAAACGAAGGAATTGGCGCTGTTTGCCACCACTTGTAAAAGCCGTCCATTGACTACTAAGAGGGTACAGATTGTTGGCAAAAAACCCATTGTATATGTTAAGTTTGGTTTTGAACCATTTACGTGCGAGACTATCCACAAGCGCAGAACTGTGAGTATTCTGCACCGTGCATTTACGACAATGTGAGTTTAAGTGGCGGTAATCCAATACCAAACGGTACGAGCCATCTGGCTTGGTCACAGTAAAAAGTGGGTTATTTATAGGAGACACAAACATTTCAATTACACCTTGATATTCCAATTGTTCAAGGATTTCAGCAACGGAAGCCTTTGCTTCACGTCGCATGTGGTATTGGGGTTGAGGCTGTGGCATCGACCGCAAGGGAATCCCGGGGCATATTATCAAGCTCCTTATCGCCTCGTCATCTTCACTTTTCTGCTGATAACGCGGCGATATTTGCATCGCCCTTTTATCAAGGCAGCGTTAAGTCAATTAATGTGGCTTAAAGCCGCGTTAATTGACTTAACGCTTTCTTGGTAATAGGACCCCTTTCACGATAAACTCATTGTGAAAGGGGCGTGCAGTGGGTGTTGAGGTAGGCGTTCCACCGCAACACCCTTTCACTTCGACGCTGCCACCTGTTATTAAGAGAGGCGATAATAGGTTGCAGCGCCAAATTTAAGAACAGGAAAGACCTGTTCTTAAGGTGGCAAAACGAGGAGAAATGCTTAATTTCTCCACGTTTTTGCTTTTTCCATGTGTGCTGCCTTATGCAGCACACATGCAAACAGCAAAATTCCAAGGTTTGTTTATGTACAGGAAGGTGTCCGTTCCTGTACATATACAAACCTCTTTTTAAAAATGCCAATTCGTAACTTACATGTGTGCTGCATGAAGCAGCACACAAGGCAGCTAACACCTCTCTTTGCAACTTTGTTGGTAATTTGCCCCCCCATGTCGAGGGGAACATTTGTCCCATCCACAGTGAGTACCGTACAACGCCGGAGCAAGCGCCTTAGCCCAATCTTCTGCAAACTGCAGAGCCTGCTCCTTCGGCACTGTGTGCGCAAAAGCAGGGAGGATTACCTCCTCCGCTTGTGGAGCAGCTAAGACAAAGGGTGGGGGCCAATCGACCTCTGCCAACAAAATATCATAGGTAGTTGTTAGATTTTCCCCCCCCAAAACTTTTATGGTACGTTCTATTGTTAAAACCTAGACTGCAGTGTCAACATTATCGGCGCCATCTTGCCCCCTTTTTCGAGCCCATTCGTGCGCGTAAGCGGCAGCCATTTTAAATACCATGGCCTCTCTGCCCATCGCCGACAGCCAGCGCGTCTTTCTCTCTCACTCCTGACCTCGCAGGCATCCCCCGCGCACTGACAGCCCCCGCTCTCACATGCCTTGGGCCATAAACCCCTCTTCAGCACAACTCTGCCTCGGAACCCCATCCTGTACCCAGCGCGACACCTCCCTTCTTTCCTTTCATGATCCCGGTCCTTTGATAAAACCCCCTTTCCTCTGTGCCCGTTTAACTCATTCCCAGGCCGCCACCTGGCCCTGCGGATACTGTTTATTGCCCCCTATACAGTAGGAAGCTTCTCCCATCAAAGGATCCACGAGTTGATCAAAGCCCCCGCCCCATGAGATCCGATCAACCACATACATTCCGTGAATCGGCGGAATGTCCAGCTGCGCGACAATCATCACCTGTTGTGACCGGGGTGGGGACTTCAACTGTAAATGTGTGTGGGAACGGGCCTGAAGGGGGGATTCCGAGGATGTCCTGTCATACTTCGAAGCATTGCAAGAATGTGCGACATGCAATAAAGATCATAAACCTGTGTATAAGAGGCCAGGCCTCAGAGATGCGGTTAGAGCACCTCGAGAAGATACCCTGTTGTCTGATTTGATGTCTTCTGCTCCGTCGGAATAAAACTGCTGTTTCCTGCCTTCCAGTCTCCAGCGCCTGCCTCTTTGTTTGGTAACTTGAGTGGGTATAGAGGCGGTTAACGCCGGGCAACTCTGAAAAAGGTCATCGGCCCTACCTTTTTCCACAATTGGCGTCCCAAACGTGGGGCCCATCAGCGACTCGTGGATCCAGTGGGAGAGGTCCTGATGACAGAGTGAACGACTGCAATGATCGGGAGAGCTCCTGTCCGATAGACCCTCGTCTGACAGCCGATCATCCGAACTTCACTGGTTCCGAACAGACCTCTCTCGAGTGATCTACGGTCCTGACTGGGAGCCATCAGGAGTGCCGCGAAGATCACGAAGAATAGAGGACGATCGGGCGCTGGATTCGGAAGACAAGAAACTGTCCATGCGGTCCGGGTAAGGTCGTGTAAACGCGACAAATTGCGAAATGATTGTTTGATTTGGATAATACTAGTATTACTCTTTTGTTTATTTGTTTGGAGATTCACTGGCTGCAAACGGAGAAACAACAGGCTCTCTCTTTGCAAGCAGTGAAGGATAGGTAACGCAGACTTTTGTCCCCGTTGTAATCTGTCGTGCCTATCTTCCTCCCCCACTGATTGATTGTTTGGCCCAAACTGTTGTTCGCGGATTTTTTTCTGGAGATTCTCTGTCTGCAAACAGGGAAGAACAGGTTCTCTCTTTGCAGGTAGTGAAAGGGTAGGTAACGCAGACTTTTGTCCCCGTTGTAACCCGTCGTGCCTACTTATTCTCCCCATTGATTGTTTGATTGACCGAACATTGACTGTTCGATATTGGTTCTTTTGAGGTATTCACCGCCTGCAAACAACGAAGAATAGAAATATTCTGTCTAGTCTTTGCACGCAGTGATAAGATAGGTAGTGCAGACTTTTGTCCCCGTTGTAATCCGTCATGCCTATCTTCTCCCCACTGATTGGTAGCCTGTTTAGCCCGGACCGCTTATTAGAGATGAACCATCCGGCTCCACTGGAAGGCACCCCTAATAAGGACATGTTCATGAAGCATGGATTGATCGCTATAGCTTATAGCAAGCTGTGGCATAAATATACGAAAAAGGATCGAGAAAGTCAGTGGCCACTGATAGGATCCTTCGACGAGGATAAAATAAGCGCGCTAGAAACAGCCCTTGGGAAACACAAGACAACGGCCACTATGCTTGATAGTCTCGGCATGTGGCGCAAAGAAACCGAACAGCGTAAAAAGAGAGTAGGTTGGGAAAAGAGCTGCGAAAGGCAGCCCACCTAGCTGCTAAGAAATTAGAAGAAGAGATTAAGGAAAGAGAAGAAGCCAAACAGAAACTAGAGGTAGAAACATCAAGCCAGTGTCCGGTTAGAACGCCCTCTGCGCTCTATCCTGAATTGCCCTTTAAACAGCGAGCCAACGATGATCTTTTGTTAGGTCCTCCGATCATCTGCATGCCCCCTCCATATGCCCCTTCCCAACCCTTAGCACAGCACCCGCTACCCCCAAGCACAGACGAGAGTAGTACCAGAGCTTCAGCCCCCATGGCCTCTGTGCCGGCCGAACCCCTTGTATTAGATACAGCACAAGCTACAGTGTTAGATGACCCTGAGACCCGAAAGGCTGATTCCGCAAGAACAAACAGATTAAGCAAGGATGAGTGAGCAGGGATTGACAAGATAGTGAGGACATTGGTGGAAAGAAAGGAAAGTGAAGAGCACATCACGGATATGTTCAACTCATATGCAGGGAGCCACAGACGACATTTTGCCGTACGACTGTGTTATCATGTCTTGAATGCGTATGAGGACCGATATCGAGACAAAGGTCCCGAGAGCCTAACGACTCTGTATAGGAAGGTCGATATCGGGGATGAGGGCGAGTGTGATGTGATGGACCTCCTTACGCGTACGCTTGAGGTTTTCCGCCACCTCACTGAACAGGAATCGGAAGCTAAACCCACGACACCCGTAGCAACTGAACCACAAACTGAGCGAGGTAGCGCCATGATGCCAATAAGAGAGGTTGCCCCTTACTGGGTTCCTCCACGAGGTCTAGGAACCCACGAGGACGTCAACCACCAAGATGCAAGAGGGAGGGTAGTGTACAACTGGGTCTACCAGCCATGGGATCGGCAAGATATTCTGACGTTCCGGAAATCTCTGCCTGATTTACGTAAAAACCCCACTGCCTTCTATACTGAATTAGGTACAGCCCTAGGTTCAAAGATTATGACCCTGGCTGACATCGACTTGTTTTTCGGGTTATGTCTACCAGCTGATGTGTGGAAGCAAATCCGGAAAGTCGACCACCTTGTGCTGTTTGGACATACCTGGTCACAACTCGATGGCATAGATAGACAATGAGAACCTGGACAGAAGCCTTTGAAACCCATTTTAGACCTCCCAGATAAAATTGTACAAAAATTGAAAACCCTGATTCCAGAAAAGAAAGTGGACTGGTCGATAGTAACGGCTTGTCGTCAGAAACCCCAGGAAGATGTATCGGACTACTTCTCCCGGTTTGAAACGGTGTTCTCCGATTACAGCGGCCAGGACATGGCCACTGCAACCGGACACCATCTGTTTGTCCAGAATTATGTTAAGGGTTTGTCACCGGAGGTCTCCCAGAAACTGCAGGTCAGAGAGTAGTTGGGCGGCTTCCAAACCTGCGGCTATCCTTCAGATGGCCCAATATTACGAACACCAGAAAAATGAAAACGACTGAGCAACAGAGAAAAAGAAGAAAGACTTAAAAGAGAGGGTGATGATTGCACAATTGCTAGGGGTGACTATAGGACGAGAGCAATACAAAGGAAACTACCAGACAAATGTCCCTAGGAACGCACCTCCTAAAGACCGCACCTCGACACCCCGCATTGGACGTACAGACATTAGCGAGGACCAGTGTGCCTTCTGTAAAGGATTCGGCCATTGGAAATCCCAGTGCCCGGTCCTGTTGGAGATGATCAGAAATAGGGACCCCAAGGACGTAGTGGGTGGACCAAGAAATAGAGGACAGCAACGAGGGCCCGCAAATGACACGACTAACGATAAATCAAACAGACCAAATACATTTGACCGACCCAGACAGAATCAGTACCAACAGTCTGACTGCGACGATGCCCACAACTTTGCATAGGACTGCCAAGGGCAAGGGAGGGATCCAGTCGAGCTCTATGTTGACCAGCAAGGTCCTTATGTCACTGCTAAGGTCCTAGGTACAAAGTCTCCATTTCTGGTAGACACTGGCGCAACACGTAGTGCGTTATCTAAACGACTGATTCCAAGGGCACCCTTGTCTGGCTCACTTGTGACATCGATAGGTTTCGATGGAACGCCCTCCACTAACCCTTTGTCCACTCCGATCCCCTTCGACTTAGAAAACAATACCACTGACACGACGTTTTTGCTTTCCGCCAATACTCCTGACGCCATTATGGGACTTGACTTACTGAAGCACTTCCGAGCGACTATTAGATGTTCCCAAGACGGAGTTCGAGTTTTCCTGTACGACACCCCATTCTGCTTAGACATTGCCCTTCCCGACGCATGTTTTCTATCAATGACGCTGACACGTCCCTGCTTGACACTCTGCCTCCGTATCTGTGGGCCAAGACAGATTCGGACGTAGGACGCATGATGATTGACCCAGTGCACATCACTGTTCGACCGGACGCAATACTCCCAAAACTTCCACAATATCGGATATCGCCCGAGGGCGAGAAGGCATTGGTAAAGATTATTCAGTCACTGATAGACGCAGGAGTGGTAGAGGAAGTGGTTAGCAACGTTTGCAACAGCCCTATCTTGCCCATCATCAAGAAACAAGGAGAGGGAGATGAGAAAGCATACCGCTTCATCATTGACCTTCGAGAGATCAACAAAGTGGTTGTACCCCAGTACCCCGTGGTCTCAGACATCACCACTATCCTGACTTTGATTCCTTCTACTGCCACCAGCTTCACTGTCATTGACCTCAAAAACGCATTTTTCTCTATCCCCATCCACCCAGACAGCCGATATCTCTTCGGCTTCACCCTAAAAGCCCGCTCATATAGATTCTGTCGAGCACCCCAGGGCTACACAGAAAGCCCCAGCATCTACAGTCAGGCCCTCAAGAGACAACTGGATGAGGTCCAGTTACCCGATGGAGTGGTGTTGATACAATACGTCGATGACATCCTTTTGGCGGCCGACACCACTCCGCTAGCAGTCACAGCCACCATTCAACTCCTGCACTTCCTTGCGGAAAATGGCCACAAGGTCTCCATCATGCACTGGGACAGGAACAGACTAATTTGCATACAGCCGGGTTCTGAAACTGGGATGGTGCAGTGAGCTAAAAAACGGTGTTGGATCTAGCCCTGATCTCTTGACTGGGTGAGAGCTTTCTGCTTAATTCAGAGACTCTGTCCCTCACCACCCCTTGTTGTAAATATTTTTGTCCACCCTAAGCGTGGAAGGGTATTCTTAGATGTGAGACCCTTGCTGAAGGACTGGGTTCTTTTGGACCCAGCGGTGCCAGGGCAAAACACCTGAAACCTTCGTGGGTAACCTGTTCCGGCGTACAAGTCACAGAGACACGGGACACTTCCTTCGGCGTCAAAGAGTCAAGGTTTATTTACTGCAGGGAACACAGAAGTCACAGGAAGTACATCGAGTGTAGTTCGGGGAGACTGCTTCAAATTGGTTATGTGGATCGCTCCTTTTATACAGTTTTTACCCATTAGGCTAACATTGAACACAAAGGTTTACAACTCAGTTCCCACATCTAGCTCCCAGAGGGGTCGTTTTGGTCGCTTTCAAACATGCAAGGTCCGGAACATAAGTGCGGAAGCATTTGGCGGTTCCCAACTGTAAAAACCCATCTTCCCACCATTAGCAAATTCCAATCAGCAATCAAGTAGATCGAAACAGGAACGAAGACAGGTGCAGAGGAAGACGGAGACAGTGGGGAGATCGGAAAGGGTGTAAAAAGGGGAGGTGTCGGGAAGCACGAGATACAGGCATCAAAGGGACGTGCCTAATGAGATGCACGGCTGAGACAATAAGCCCGTGCGGCAAGATGAGCCTCGAGCGGCGCCACCTGCCTTACAGTAGCAACCCCCTCGTCATAAAGACACTTTCAAAGGACATGTGTCTTCCGCAAATATCTTGGGAGTCCCAGGGTCGCGAAGCGGACAGCGTCCGTTCGCTGACTACTTGAGGGCAAGAGACAAAATGGATGCCGTATCTAAGATGGAACCCGTGGGTACAGATGAAAAACCCACGTAACAAACGAACGGTTTAGGTTAGCACAGCGAAAACTGCGCACACTTACTAAACTCGTCATTTGCGGTTCATAGATACTAGACTCGACCATATTCGTGCGAGTCGAAAACACCACTTACAATTGTCACGGAACCTCAGACGCTCCTTTTGCCCTCATGTAGGCAAGCACTAGTCGGAATCATATTCGATATTCATCAGACCATCAAGATGTCGTTGTAGCATAACTCTGTCCAACCGAGTCCCCTTGGTAACAGGTGGTTGTCTCATACACGTTGTAGCACAAAGGCCACATAAGGCAGGACCACACTGCACACAAAGGCAACACGTGAACAGGAACACTACCACAACTCCGATGATCATCAGAATCTTCCAACCCCAAGTCGACATCAGGCCCCAAAACCAACCGAGTAGCGTCCAATCCCCTACATCCACGTGTATGGATTCGGAGATCTTATGCAACTTCGAGATGGCTTCATAGACAGTAGGAGCATTATCAGGTATGAAAATGCAACAGCTCGAATGGATCACCTTACATACCCCACCGCGATCTGCTAAGACGACATCTAAAACCATACGGTTTTGTAACGTCATAAGTCTCTCCGCCTGAAGTTCTGTGGTGATATTACCAAGGGCACTGGCAGTAACATTAGCTGTCGATTCTACCACTCGAGTCAAATGTCTCAGGTTCCTACTATTAACCATAGGTCCCCAAAACGGGAGGAAACCCTTGAAAAAGTCTCCTGCCTCTTGACCGGCAGTATCCTCTTCGCTAATTACGCCTCGTACAACTCTAGTCTTATGGTAATCGGCATCTACAGTGAACGTCGGAGGCAACAGATTTGCAACAAAACATGAGCCCATAAAGTCTGAGGGCAACCATGTGTATGCACGATCATGACAGATGAAGTACGTACCCTTGGCAGCCAGAAACACAGGGGTCGGGGACATTGGCAGAACGTAACTTTCAATGCAAGCACTTACTCCAAGTGAGGCTTGCGAACCACGACCCACAAGACAAAGATTACCAGTGTGGGGTACGACCCATATTGGAGGCAAGCTTTTAAGCTGCTTTTCATTAGCGAACATACTATATTCCCCTCTACTCAGGACCCTATAGGCTTGTACCTCTTCCTCTATTGCCATCGATAGCACCCACTGGTACGAGGTAGGACCAGGTTTGGGGGAACGTTGTTCTGGAGTGGGGTGGAAACCTAGTGCGCTTCGAAGCATTGTTTGGAATGCTCGAGCTGACCCTTGGGAACTATACGGTAACACCAGATATGGAATTCCCTTACCCGTAGTATGTGGCATCAACCCACACACCCAACAATTAGTAGTGTTAACCACTAACTGATGCTGATGGAGGAGCTGGATAAAGGAATTGTTGCGGAATTCTACACGTCTAGCCTGTTCGTGTTCCGGTAAAATGTGAAAGGAATGGGGAGAAGCAGTAGTAGCAGTAAAGGTAAGATTAAGGTAAGGAGTAGGAGTAGGGGTAGGAAGTAAAAAGTAAGACATAGCGTAATACACCCCACCCGCCAAGAATGCAGAAGCAGTTAAAAACAATACAAACAATTGGAATACAAAACATTTAGTACGACTGAGTTTCTGCAGTTTGACTCTATATGCCTGAGCTCCTTCCAAATCGTTCAGCTTCGAAAATGCCATTTCCCTACGACCGTCCGCAACGTTTCTTGACGCACTTCGTTCTGTGCAGCAATGGTCAATCCCCAGGAGTTCCTAGGAACCGACGGCCTTTAACCTAGCGTCAAGACCTACTGTCCAGAAGGAAGTACGCGCGCGGCCCTACGGCCCTCAATACACAATATGTATTTATTTAGCACAATAATTCAGCTGTGGAAGGAAAAAGATTCAAGGAAGAAGCTTAATATATATACAAACAAGTTTCAATGATACGAAATGTTCAAGGTTGATCAGGGGAAACGAAGATATTGCAGGTATCAATTTCAGCAAAGCAAGAAAAACTTTATTTGTCCTTAGTGTGAGAACGCAAAGAATATCGATGTTTCCCGGGACGTGTCTGCTCGTCGAACAAAGGATCCGTTGAAGAGGCAGCGTCCTGCTGATCAGTTGGTTGATTTGATCTTGAGTCTTTTACTGACAATGTTCCAACAGTGGCTTTCTGCTGCGCTGAGTGTTCACCAACAAGCTGTGCGTCACTAAAAGGTACAAACGCCGGCAATGTCTCTGCTTCTATTGACGCAATGCCTTTCCTTACCCACGGGTCTGCCGGTAAAGGAATAGGGACTCATTTACAATGGGTAGCATGTACCCAATTCTTCCGCCCCTCAAGACGAACGGCAGTCCTCGTGGCCAGGAGCACCTGGAAAGGTCCAACAAAGCGGGGGTCCAGATTCTTCTTGCGTGAGAAGTTACGGGTAACTACCCAATCACCGGGCTGGAGCTGGTGGCCTGGACCCTCCGTCTGCGTCGGCAAGGCGTCGTAAACCTGTTGATGAATTAACCTCAGTTTAGCAGTCAAGTCATGTAAGTAATCAATCAACATCGGATACTCAAGATCAGCGAATATACCTGGCCTAGGAACCCCCCACACATTCGCAGGACGGCCGAACACTATTTCATAGGGACTAAGCCCTATTCGGGAGTGTACAGTCGCCCTAGTTGACAGTAATGCTAGAGGCAAAGCGTCGGGCCAAGACAGTCCAGTCGTAGCCTGAATCTTCGCTAATTTTAGTTTAAGGGTACCATTGTACCCTTCAACCAATCCAGCTGACTGGGGATGATTGGCGCTATGGAATTTCTGATTAATTCCAAGGCCCTTACACACATTCTTCATCACACTTCCAACAAACTCACTTCCATTATCTGACCACACGACTCTAGGCATTCCATACCGAGGGAAGTATTCCTTCAGTAGGATTTTCGCAGTAGACAAAGCAGTATTATCTTTGAGGGGATAGGCCTCGATCCATCGGGAGAATGCGCAAACCACAACCAAAACATATTTCAAGTTATTGCATCGCTCCATATGGATGAAATCCAATTGGATCACCTCAAAGGGATACAAAGGAGGAGCAAAACTGCCAGGGGAAGTTGGGGTTCCTTTGCCAGGATTGTACATTATACACACCATACAATTCTTCACCAGACGTTCAGCACACTTTGTAATGCCATCATTCTTCCACACAGGCGACAACAACTTGCAAATGCCTCTCGCGCTGATATGTGCTAACCCATGTGCCATTGTCACAACGGCCAGCACATACGCATCAGGCAACATCCATCTTTTCTGATCCGACAAATCAATCCAACAACCATTCACATCCAACTTTCCCGTACTTTCTTTCCACTTCATCTTTTCCGTCTCGGTGGCCTCATTCTGAATTGCTTTCACGCTCTCTATGGTATTCTCACACATACTTGATTCTGTAGGCCACCTAACCGAACTCGTCACATACATTCGAGTGCTAAGGTTCCGGGCAGTCTCCTTAGCAATCTCATCTGCAAACGCGTTACCACGACCAACATCATCCGTCACTTTACGATGCGCACTACACTTAACAATCGCAACTTGAGCAGGCAAAGTCAATGCATCCAAAAGATCATTCACAAGCTGGCCATGCTGTATTTTCGTACCGTGTGACGTGAAGAAACCACGCTCTCGCCACAATCGTCCAAAGCTATGCGCTACACCGAAAGCGTACTGGCTATCGGTGTACACATTCACACGTTTCCCTTTCGCTAATACACATGCTCTAGTAAGAGCAATCAGCTCTGCAGCTTGGGCAGAATTCTGATTCAACCTCGCAGTCTCAACAACAGTATTCAACGTCACAACAGCATAAGCAGTAGTCACATCACCATTCGGCAATTTAAAACATGACCCATCCACATACAAAGTGCCGTCAGGGTCTTCCAATGGGGTGTTTTTAAGGTCCACTCGACCTTTTGTTTCCTCTTCTGTACGCAAGTAGCAGTCATGTTCTGTTACTTGATCTGACTCTGCACTAATCGGTAACAAAGTTGCCGGATTTAGGACATTACAACGTTTTATTTGAATGTGGCTTGCCAAGAGCGTCAATTCGTACCCAGACAACCTCGCACTCGTCAAGTGCTGAGTTTTCGTTCGATTCAAAAGAGTGTCGACTGCATGCGGAACCATCACCGTAAGCATATTATCCATGACCAATCCTGCTGATTGTCGGATGGAGACCGCAGCTGCCGCAGTTGCTCTCAAACAACTCGGCAATGCTCTAGCTACTGGGTCTAAGGTCGAGGAAAAATATGCACATGGACGTTGCTTACCACCAAAAGGTTGCGTTAAGACACTCAACGCACAGCCTTCTCTCTCGTGAACATATAACGTGAACGGTTTACTGTAGTCAGGGGTACCTAACACAGGAGCCGAACACAATGAATCACGTAATTCAGAAAAACTTTTCTGACATTCTTCCGTCCATGGTAAAGGAGTTGAAACATCCTTGCACGTAAGAGCCACCAATGGTTTCGCTAGCAATGAAAAATTTGGAATCCACTGCCTACAGTACGACGTAATACCTAAAAAGGCACGCACATCTCTTTGGGTTTTTGGCACAGCCATTCGCGCAATCGCTGCAATTCTCTCTGGGGTCAATCTCCTTCCCTCCTTTGACAATAAGTGACCTAGATAGGTTACTTCTTGACAACAATATTGGAGTTTAGAAGGTGACACCTTGTGATTTAACTCACAGAGATGTTGCAGCAACGACACCGTAGCAATTTTGCAAATGTCCTGAGTATCAGCAGCCACCAATAAGTCGTCGACATATTGAATTAAGGCCGCACCAACCGGCAACCGAAACGCATCCAGTTGTCCCTTCAAGGCTTGACTGTAAATCGACGGACTTTCACAGTAGCCTTGAGGAGCGCGTTTGAACCGGAAGCTACGTCCACCAAGAGAGAAACCGAAAAGGTCCCTGCTCTCTTCGGCGATCGGGATGCTGAAAAAGGCGTTTTTCAAATCGATCACCGAAAACCATGATGCAGTAGCTGGAATCAGAGTCAGTAGCGCCGTGATGTCAGGCACAACAGGGAATTGAGGAACCACAATTTTATTCACCTCCCGTAAATCGATAACAAAACGATAAACAGGCGGTTTGGTAGGATCAGTACGTTTAAGAATAGGCAGTACAGGGCTATTGCACACGTTTCCCCGAGTCTCCTCAATAACATCTTTCTCGATCAAGTCATAGATGATCGCTAACAAAGCCCGCTCACCATCAAGGGAGATACGATATTGGGGAATACGTGGCAATCGCACATTCGATTTCAACTGAACAACATAAGGGGAAATATCAAGTAGGCCCACATCGTTTGGACCCGTCGCCCACAAAGACGCAGGAAGAGAATCCAATTCCGGTGGAAGCTTATCGAGGGACAAATACATGGGAGAGACTACTTTCTCCCCAAACGTAAGCTTTACACCCGCAGGAGAACAATACAAAGTTGCATACAAACGTTTAAGCAAATCCAGACCCAAAAGATTTTCGCCACAACCAGTGGTCAAAATCAGCGGAGCTTCGAGCTCACGCGGCCCAATTTGAAGGGGCAAAGGGCGTGAAACTGGATTGCTAACGGGGGCGCCAGAGAATCCAACGGAAACATTTGTTAAGCCAGACAAAGGTGCGCCAGGGAGTTTCGAATGCATAATGGAACTTTTCGCTGCACCAGTGTCCAACAGAAAAGGCTCAACGACGCCCGATGTAGCAACTGCGACGTAAGGCCCTCTCTGATCAACCGGAACTGATACCACTCCCTCTCCTTGTCTTCGGCTGTCCTAGTAATTACTGTCGTCAGTTCCCTGATCAACGTAATAATCGTCTACATTGTACTGCGCAGATCGTCCTTGCGATGATCCACGTTGGTCGAAACAGTTATTAGAATTTGATGAGTTGTCAGAGCGGTCGTTCTGAGCACCACGACCTCTACCACGTGATGCATTCTGTGAACCACCACGGCCTCCTCTAGACGAATTACCACTATTACGATCATTTAAAGCAGGACAATCAAATTTAATGTGTCCCTCCTGTCTACAATAAGCACATTGATTGTACCCCAACGAAGATCTGTTGAAAGAGGAATCATTACGCGACTGCGATCGATTCGATTGCGACTGCGATCTATTCTGCTGAGACGCATTCTGATTAGAACGCGGCGGGTATGCTTGTTGTAACAACACTTTAGTTTTCAGCTCTTTTGTCTTTTTATCAGCTCGGTCATTTTCTTCTTTCTCTCTATTTTCATAATATTGTGCCGTAGCCAGAATCTGAGCTGAGGTAGAAACGGCCCACGCACTCTCCGAATTCTTCAATTTATTGCACAAATCGGGCAATAAGTTCGATACAAATTTATCCACAAACAGCCGTTGTCCACCCTCAGTACCCATATCCTGTCCACTATGATCAACAAATGTTTCCTCAAACCTCGTAAAGAAGTCTGAAACACTCTCATCTTTCTTTTGCTTACAGGCTGACAACTTGTCCCAATTTACCTTCATAGCTGGCATAAGCGTTTTCATTAATGTAATGATTCGCTGGGGAAGAAGTGCAATCAACTGATCGGGTTTAGTAGCAGCCGCTTGTCCAGCGTCTGCCGCTGTAATGGCAGCCCAATCACCACCTAATTCATTTGTGTGATCTTGATGACGAATCTTGGCCCATACCGGTTGCGGTACGACATTGCCAAACAACATGTCAATATCGGCAAGATTCATTACCGTAGCATCCACAAGCTGCGATAATTCTTTGTAATACCCCGCAGGATTTTTGCGAGGATCAGGCAAAGTTTGTTTCACCTGAAGCACTTCCGATCGTTTCCATGGGAGATGTATCCATACTCTCTGGAAATGTGCCGCTATTATGTTATTAACATCAGTATTATCAGCAGGTACCCAAACCGGCGGAACTTCACGCATAGGGTATTGGCCAGACTCAGCTTGTTGGCGTTCAAGATCCTCAACAAACAGTGCGTGAGGAATAGGAGCAAGGCGATAAGACAGCAACTGCTCAATAGCTCGTCGGACATTAGTATCGACTATCAGTCCAGTTGCGAACTGAAGCCGAAGATTAGACAGGGCGGTTAGCACCTCGTCAGGCGCAACAGCCGCTATCTGATCATGTAGGAGTTTACACATTTCGTCAAACACATATCTCTGAGTCGGTATGTTGAATTGACTAAATGTTTCAAGAACGACTCGGGGTGGATTTCTTTGCGGATTGTCCATCCAACCCATCGCCATATTGTATAGCGCAGCGCGTTCCCTATTACCGGGAAGCTGACTACGTCTCTGTGGTGGACCATCAGAACCAGCGGACCCAAAAACAGGTCCGAGCGACTGGAAAAAATTTGTCGCAATGGGAGAACTACGGTTACGAGTAGAGGGACAAGAGTAAGACACAGGACTAACAAGAGGAGGAGTAGAAACGTTAGCAACAACAGGGGTTAACAACACAGGAGCAGTAGCGTGAGTAGGAGTATGTGGAAGCGGAGGAGCAGTAGGAATAGAAACAGGCACAGGAGCAGGAACAGTCGGAAGAGCGGGTGCAGGTTGAGGAACGGGTGGAGGAATAACAGGTGGAAGAACAGGTACGGCAGGGACCACAGGAGCTGCGGTACCCTGTACGTACGGAGGCGGCGACTTCATAAGATAGGACATTAAAGGATCCTCAACTGCCTCTTCCTTCTTATCCGACTCCGTAGGCAAAGCAGGATAACATTTATCTATGGTCATACGTTGCAACCTCTCAAACACTTCCTTATCCTTATCCTCCTTATCACGCTGAAACTGCTCAGCTTTCTTCACAATGGTAGCAACATTATCTCGCTCACTACGTTTATTCTGTCTGATCTCTTTCTGTCGGGCTTCTTTGCGCCACAACCGAAAGGCATCAAACATGGCCGGCCTTGATTTGCGTTCGAACAACTTTATTTCCAAATTATCTAAGATCGACGCTTCGAAGCTACCGTGAGGTGGCCAACGAAGATCGCCGTCTTTCTTTGTATATTTTATCCAGTAATCGTTAAAAGCAATCGGGCCTAGCCCATGTTTGCTATATAAGTCATAAGTAGGAGTTCCAACCGGAGGTATCGGACACGAGTCCTCCAGCAGGGAATCCGCACCACAAGGTCTACAACAACTGAACAAAGTACTGCGACCAGGCATCTTGCACACTAGCCGAGTTTCACAAACTTCAAGGGTTACGGGATTTACCAAGTCCCAGCAAGAACAAAACCCTCGGTCTTTGGCGGCTGCAGTCGTCAAACAAGTACAACAACAAAGTACGCTAGCAAAGTGTCACCGACAAAAACACTCACACAGCGTGTACAACAAAAACCACTAGTGTTTACAACAAAGACACTCGCTGAAGTGTCTACAACAAAAACACTCGCTAAAGTGTTTACAACCAAGGATTCTGGGAGCGACCCACAAATACTTAACTCAAAGATCAATGGCGTCCTCAGGAAGGCCCGTCTATCGTCTCGCTATACCAAGGTCTACGCCAGGCGCCAAAACAGGTCTACAGTCAGGGCAGCAGTCCGTCGCAGCCGTCAGGAGGCGGGAATCTTCGCGGGAAAAGTCTTCGGGCCACTTATCTCGACAACAGGATCGATGAAGCGGGGTGCACCTTCCCTCGGAGATTTCACACGAAGTTCCTCACGATCGTCGGGCTTGGACCGGTACCACTGATGCAGCCCCACGTTGGGCGCCAACTGAAGGACTGGGTTCTTTTGGACCCAGCGGTGCCAGGGCAAAACACCTGAAACCTTCGTGGGTAACCTGTTCCGGCGTACAAGTCACAGAGACACGGGACACTTCCTTCGGCGTCAAAGAGTCAAGGTTTATTTACTGCAGGGAACACAGAAGTCACAGGAAGTACATCGAGTGTAGTTCGGGGAGACTGCTTCAAATTGGTTATGTGGATCGCTCCTTTTATACAGTTTTTACCCATTAGGCTAACATTGAACACAAAGGTTTACAACTCAGTTCCCACATCTAGCTCCCAGAGGGGTCGTTTTGGTCGCTTTCAAACATGCAAGGTCCGGAACATAAGTGCGGAAGCATTTGGCGGTTCCCAACTGTAAAAACCCATCTTCCCACCATTAGCAAATTCCAATCAGCAATCAAGTAGATCGAAACAGGAACGAAGACAGGTGCAGAGGAAGACGGAGACAGTGGGGAGATCGGAAAGGGTGTAAAAAGGGGAGGTGTCGGGAAGCACGAGATACAGGCATCAAAGGGACGTGCCTAATGAGATGCACGGCTGAGACAATAAGCCCGTGCGGCAAGATGAGCCTCGAGCGGCGCCACCTGCCTTACAGTAGCAACCCCCTCGTCATAAAGACACTTTCAAAGGACATGTGTCTTCCGCAAATATCTTGGGAGTCCCAGGGTCGCGAAGCGGACAGCGTCCGTTCGCTGACTACTTGAGGGCAAGAGACAAAATGGATGCCGTATCTAAGATGGAACCCGTGGGTACAGATGAAAAACCCACGTAACAAACGAACGGTTTAGGTTAGCACAGCGAAAACTGCGCACACTTACTAAACTCGTCATTTGCGGTTCATAGATACTAGACTCGACCATATTCGTGCGAGTCGAAAACACCACTTACAATTGTCACGGAACCTCATTGCTCATTGCACCATCAGGATTCAAGCAAACCGGGCCGAAGACGGCTGTAATGCCAGAAACCGGTCCCCGGGAGCTTGTTTCCTTCCCAGTGTAAGAATTGGCTTTTGTAGTTTGGTTTGCCCTGTTCCCATCATGCACTGGGACAGGAACAGACTAATTTGCATACAGCCGGGTTCTGAAACTGGGATGGTGCAGTGAGCTAAAAAACTGTGTTGGATCTAGCCCTGATCTCTTGACTGGGTGAGAGCTTTCTGCTTAATTCAGAGACTCTGTCCCTCACCACCCCTTGTTGTAAATATTTTTGTCCACCCTAAGCGTGGAAGGGTATTCTCAGATGTGAGACCCTTGCTCATTGCACCATCAGGATTCAAGCAAACCGGGCCGAAGACGGCTGTAATGCCAGAAACCGGTCCCCGGGAGCTTGTTTCCTTCCCAGTGTAAGAATTGGCTTTTGTAGTTTGGTTTGCCTTGTTCCCATCATGCACTGGGACAGGAACAGACTAATTTGCATACAGCCGGGTTCTGAAACTGGGATGGTGCAGTGAGCTAAAAAACGGTGTTGGATCTAGCCCTGATCTCTTGACTGGGTGAGAGCTTTCTGCTTAATTCAGAGACTCTGTCCCTCACCACCCCTTGTTGTAAATACACAGAAAGCCCCAGCATCTACAGTCAGGCCCTCAAGAGACAACTGGATGAGGTCCAGTTACCCGATGGAGTGGTGTTGATACAATACGTCGATGACATCCTTTTGGCGGCCGACACCACTCCGCTAGCAGTCACAGCCACCATTCAACTCCTGCACTTCCTTGCGGAAAATGGCCACAAGGTCTCCAAAAAGAAGTTGCAATTCTGCCAACCCCAGGTCACTTACTTAGGCCACCTTCTGTCCAAAGACGGAAGGAAACTTACCCCCGACCGGATCCAAACCATTCTTGAAACCCCTGTCCCTAAGACTCAGAAACAGGTCCGCTCCCTACTAGGCCTCACCTCCTTCTGTCGGCAGTGGTTGCCAAACTTCAGCTCATTGTGAAACCGCTGCTATCTCTGCTAGCTAAAGATGTCCCCTTCCCCCTCCCTTGGACCCCTGAATGCCAATCCTCCTTCATAGAGCTGCGAGATGCCCTTTGTTCAGCCCCTGTCCTAGGTACCCCTGATTACACGAAGCCCTTCTCCCTCTACACTCACGAAAGGGAGGGGTGTGCTTTATCTGTCTTGACCCAGCCCATTGGCCCAAAGCAACGACCATGCGCCTACTTTTCTGCCACTCTTGACCCCGTAGCCAGAGCCTTACCTGCCTGCCTTCGAGCTGTAGCTGCCGCTGCTATCCGACAGAGTGAGGGGATCGTGCTCTCGAATTCCCTCACGGTATTAGTACCCCATGCAGTTGACACACTCCTAAACCAAACCAAGACGCAACACCTGACGAGCGCACGACTGACTGGGTACGAACTGACTCTGCTCGCACCCCACATCACCCTGAAAAGATGCACCACACTGAACCCGGCAACTTTGTTACCCCTACCAGAGAACGATCCCAATGTGCCCCCTGTACACGACTGTGTGACCCTCACGGACGAACAGACTAGAAGTAGGGTTGACCTCAGAGACACGGCTTTTTCTGACCCTGACGGAGAGCTGTGGGTGGACGGCTCTTGCATCAAACTCCCCGATGGCACCACTTCAGCTGCCTATGCAGTCACCACGGCCCAAACTGTAGTCGAGACAGCCCGCATCACGCAACGATCTGCACAGGCAGCAGAACTGATTGCCCTGACATGAGCATGCATCCTAGCAGCAGGAACCACAACGAACATTTACACCGACAGCCAGTATGCCTTCGGGGTGGTTCACCATTTTGGGCTCCTTTGGAAGGAAAGGGGATTCTTGACCTCGCACGGCACCCCCATCTTACATGGAGATTTAGTCTCCGCCCTGATCGAAGCTGTCCTTCTCCCCAAAAGACTTGCGGTTATCAAATGCCAGGCACACAAGAAAGTGAAAGACATTATTGGACAGGGAAATGCACTAGCCGACGTCACTGCTCGAACCACCGCTGAAAATAGGACGACGACATGCATGTACGTGACCAGGTCACAAGCAGAGAAATGGACCGACGCTAGGGACACTATTAGGGACATTCAAATGGCTAGCACACAACACGAATTGACTGAATGGGCACGGGTGGGATTGAAAGACGATGAAGGCTGCTGGCGGACAAAGGACACAAACAAATGGTTGCTACCTGGCTCACATAGGATCAGCCCCCATGATTGAACTTGTCTCCAGAGTTTGGCACAACGACAAAATCACAGATTCCGCCAAACGTCTGGTCCAACAATGCTTGATATGCCTGCAACATAACCCCGGGAAAGGAACTGTGGTACCCCGGGGAGGGTTTGGGGTTCCCAATCACCCGTTTGAAGTCCTGCAGATGGACTACATCCAACTAGACAGATGCCAAGGCCTGAAATACGTACTTGTCGTGGTGTGCGCATTTAGCAAATGGGTGGAAGCATACCCAACCCGTGATAACACTGCTATGGCCACTGCAAAAGTACTGTTAAAAGAATTCTTCCCTCGCTACGGCCTTTGTCGAATTTTATGGAGCGACAATGGCCCCCACTTCGTAGCCGAAGTCATCCAGCTCATCTTAAAGGGACTGGGTATCAAACAGAAGTTCCACGCAGTCTCCCACCCCCAGTCTGCTGGACTTGTCGAGCGACACAATGCCACACTAAAACTAAAGCTAGCCAAGATAGTGGCTACCACAGGACTGAAATGGCCAGACGCTCTCCCACTGGCATTGCTATCGATGCATTCCACCCCCACCAAACACCACTTGACACCTTACGAGGTCGTTTTTGGCCGACCCATGAGCGTCTGGTCTGCACCAAAACCGACTTCCATTCATGACGTCCCGGACGTCCTAATGTCTGATTACTTGCATAAATTGACTGAAACTCTGTCTGTCATTCACCAACAGGTGCTGCATGCCATCCCTGACGCTTAATCCGGGGATTACATCTTGATCAAGAATTTCCAGCGCGCCAAGAGTCTGGAACCCCGGTGGACGGGCCCCTGGCAAGTCCTACTAGCCACCCGAACAGCTCTTCGAGTGGAAGGAAAGCGGACCTGGGTGCATGTGCACCATTTTAAGAGGATTCCCCCGACTCTGATAACAACCGAAGACGTGACCACCCAGGAAGAGCTCCTGAACAAAGACCGACCATCGCTGAATTGCTACCCAGACACAGAAACACTTGAACTTGCAAAGATTCCTGACCCTACCGTGCCATCCAAAGAAGGGTATAACCTGCGTCGAAAGGAGAGAGTTTCGGCCAAGCAGACCATTGACTAAGTCATAATTCTCAGATCGGTGGCCTAACACAACAAGGGCTGTCAGGAGAGAAAGCCAGACGAGGTCTTTGGTTCTGCCCGCTACCGAGCTCCCTTGAAGGTGATGGAAGCGCCCGATAAGAAGGTGATTGAAGCGCCCGATAAGAAGGTGATGGAAGCAACCGGACATCCGAAAATTCGCTACAGAAACCCAAAAACAGACAGAATTCACAGTTCAAAGACAATTGCACTTCTCATCACAATCCTTTTCTGCTTTCTCCTCATGACCACGCTCTGGATTGTGGAAGAAAATGCACCTGCTCATGAAACATTCCTAACCACTGCGCAGCCTACTACCATGAAGGAACATTATTTGATCTCGCTCTCTCCTCAACTCAGAGAAAGGCGAAAGGAGTTTTAGAACAACTCCTTTGTGCAGCTGCTGCCCCAGCACAATCTTGCCACCAATGCCACCAACTGCTGAATCTGTGGGTTGCTACCCCACGCCACTGGACATTCGATACCTTTCATCCCTTCACCCTTCTCAATTCACGGCTCCTGCCTTGCTTGGCTGATCCTCTTGCAAGAGAGCTATAAGGACAATACCACCTCCAGCAAAACCATGACGCATTTCTTTCATGAGGTCTGGCGAAACAAAACAAAGACACATTTCTGCCCGCAGACCTCCAACAACTCTATCCACATGGACATCCCTGCTAAAGAACGAATTGAAATGCAGGTGTTCAACAATCCAACCAGACCCACCTTCTCCTACCTACGGAAACGAACAGCTGCCACTCTGACCGTGGCTCTATCTGTCATCAACGTCACAGGCCATATGTGCATAGAAGGGCTTGGGACACAGCTGGTGGGCCGCAGTGCTTGCCGCTTCACCAGAACTTTGGACTCTACCGATCCACCTTCCTTTGTATCCTCTCCAAACATGTACTTCGTTTGCGGCACAAAGGCTTACACCTGGCTCCCCAAAGGCTGGGGGGGCACTTGTTTTATCTCCTTCATCCTTCCTCCGACCTATGTGGCTCCAGCGAATCACCATAGACAAAAACGAGCCAAGGACATTGAACAAGCCGACTCAACAGGAGCACAGTTCCTCGATGCTATGAAGGGACTTGTTCCACTCTGGGGCCCGATGGCAAACAGCCGTGCCATCCGACATCTGACTCAGGCAGTCGAGACAACAATGAACATCACAGCTGGTATCCTTGCAAACAACACAGCCGAGCTTCAAGCGGTCCGCCTGATGGCTCTCCAGAACCGCCTTGTTCTAGCGGATCGTGGTGGAGCATGCCGCATTATTGGGTCCAGCTGCTGTATATATATACCGGACAATTCACCCTCAGTGTACAAGGCCATCGAACACCTCCACAGACTCTCCTCAGAAGTTCACCAGGAGCAGGAAGAATGGTCGCTTGGTGGATGGTTCTGGAGTACTGTTAAGAACTGGGGCTGGAGACTGTTTACCATTATCCTGATTCCTGTAGTTGCAATATGTGGGTTATGCTTAGGAATTCAATGCCTGCCGCCTCTGTGTTCGTTATGTGCGAATTGTATTTGCCCTAAGACTGTGGACTTTGGAAAAGAGCGCATGGGAGCATTATATGATGCCGAGGTTAGGAATTTAATGCAGATTGACATTGAGTAGACAAGCTGGCTAGATATGTTGAAAAGGGAGGACTGTTAAAACCTAGACTGCAGTGTCAACATTATCGGCACCATCTTGCCCCCTTTTCGAGCCCATTCGTGCGCGTAAGCGGCAGCCATTTTAAATACCATGGCCTCTCTGCCCATCGCCGACAGCCAGCGCGTCTTTCTCTCTCACTCCTGACCTCGCAGGCATCCCCCGTGAACTGACAGCCCCCGCTCTCACATGCCTTGGGCCATAAACCCCTCTTCAGCACAACTCTGCCTCGGAACCCCATCCTGTACCCAGCGCAACATCTCCCTTCATTCCTTTCATGATCCCGGGTCCTTTGATAAAACCCCCTTTCCTCTGTGCCCGTTTTACTCATTCCCAGGCCGCCACCTGGCCCTGCGGATACTGTTTATTGCCCCCTATACAGTAGGAAGCTTTTCCCATCAAAGGATCCACGAGTTGATCAAAGCCCCCGCCCCATGAGATCCGATCAACCACATACATTCCGTGAATCGGCGGAATGTCCAGCTGCGCGACAATCATCACCTGTTGTGACCGGGGTGGGGACTTCAACTGTAAATGTGTGTGGGAACGGGCCTGAAGGGGGGATTCCGAGGATGTGCTTTCACACTTCGAAGCATTGCAAGACTGTGCGACATGCAATAAAGATCATAAACCTGTGTATAAGAGGCCAGGCCTCAGAGATGCGGTTAGAGCACCCCGAGAAGATACCCTGTTGTCTGATTTGATGTGTTCTGCTCCGTCGGAATAAAACTGCTGTTTCCTGCCTTCCAGTCTCCAGCGCCTGCCTCTTTGTTTGGTAACTTGAGTGGGTATAGAGGCGGTTAACGCCGGGCAACTCTGAAAAAGGTCATCGGCCCTACCTTTTTCCACACTATGTCACCTTCAATTGCAAGGACTATTTCATAAAGTCTGTCAGGGGGAGCCACTCTAGTGTCAGCTGTCTCAACTACAACGAAGGTGTCAGTTGCTGTCACCTTCAGTAGTGGACGCAGCGCCTCTCGAACAATGGTAATCTCTGCTGCGCTGTCCAGCAGCATCAGCGCCCATGCCAGATTCCGAACCCGCTTTCTCACTATCTGTGGCATATCTCGCCGTCACCACAGCAACTTTCTTATTTTGAAACTGGAGCCTTTGACACGGAGCTTCGTCCTGCTTACCTTTTCCGTTAGCCTTACGAGGCTGCTTTGTTGGGCACCTTCACCTCTGCCGCTCCCTCCTCCACCGGTGGCTGTGACCGATGTTTCCAGCAAAGAGCGAGGAGAACGTTGTTCAGGAACCTGAAATCTATCAGTTGACTTAATAGTACTGTAGTCGCGCAACTCATATGTATGCTCAACAGGGGCAGGTGTAGGAGAAGCGGGACGTGACCCCTGTTTCTGCTGCTTCCCCTGTTTTTTGTCCTTACTCCAATTTTGTTTCTGAACTTTCGGGCGGTCATCTTTATCAGATGACGCTTTTTGAGTTTTGTTAGACCTGACATCATTGGCTTGAATCTCTCCTCCATTTTTTCTGTTTGTCTCCTCTGTTTACGATGTTTTGCTGGTATATCGCTCTGGGCACTGTGCCACTACTGATCAGTGCCGCGGTGCAAGTGCTCCCTATGTTAAATTACTGTATTGATTGAATTCCATGTTTGGCTTCTTTGGTTTACTGTCAGTCCCTAGTCTAGTGCACGCAGAGTGCCGGGGCTTGTAAATACAAATGCCGCTAGTGGGCTTGCAGCACGTGTTGTGCCACCCACACGAGCGGCCTAGTAAAAGTATGTCTACAGGTCTGTCATTGCGAGACCTACGGGCAGTCTCGTACTATCACGCGGGCTGCGCAAGTACGCCTACTTGCCAGTCCTCCAAACCTTCCCTTTACTTCATATTAGTCACCCCTATGGTAGGCCCGAGGGCAGGGTGCATTGTAAGTATAAGGTAGGACAAGCCTGACGAGGTTGGCATGTCCTAATAGTGAACTACCGCCATGTTTGTACTTCACTATCGTAAGGTCGCCTGCTCTCCATTAGTTAGAATGGGCCGCCGGGATTATTAATGGTATGATCCTAGCTGGCTTGGGGAGCATGGTGCAATGTCGAGTTTGGTATCCCTGGACTCAGAGTTTGATAACGCATCTGTTTGGGTGGATGGTTTTTGGACTCTGGGTTTGAAAATAGCACTTTTAGAAAGTGACTATTTTCTTGTCTAACTATTTCTGGTTTCTGCTGGTTTGGTGTGTGTGTGACCGGGGCTGGGTGGCTCCAGAGTTCTGAATGAGTCAGTGTGGGGTGAGTGGTGCATTTGCATTGAGAGTAGGGGAAGAGTAGCTCTTGATAGCCGGCTCTGCCCGATACAATGCTGGCTCCACCTCCTGCCGAGCGACGGATAGCTCTGCTCCTGCCAGTGACAATACTGGCTCGACTTCCTGCTGGGCGTCTGAGGACCGAGCCCTGCACCGTGAATCGGCCAGGTGTCACCACCTGGCTACACCCACCACAGACCCGGAATGAGGGGGAGTTCCCCTGCATGGACAAAGGGATCAAAGCCAAAAAGGGGTATAAGAGAAGGACCCCTGAACCAAGACTTGAGATCAATTCTGACAAGGAACCCTGAACCAAGGACAAGAAGCCTGTTGATCCAAGGACTTGCCTACCCCTTCTGCCAGTGTGCTGTTTGCTGGGGGGAATCCTGCAGTTGCTTCTTTATTTTTGCAAAGGAACCAGGAGAGAGGAACTGAGTGTGTACTCTCGAACTTTGCCAAGGAAATCTCCAAGGGCTGAAGAGTGCCAGCCTCCTGTTGAAGTCACAGGGTTAAAGGACTTCACTGTGCTAAAAGTGCTTGTTGCTGGAACCTGAAAGTCCAGCACCTCTGAAAGAATCCAGCAATATTGACGCCGACGGACGTCGCCGAATCCAGCTCGACATCGTGAGTAACGGCTCCAGTGTCCCGCTTCCTCGAGGCCTGCCGCCGGGCCCGATCGCCGCCAGTAGCAACGCCAGTGAGTAGTGAGTTCGGCTCCAGCTCCAAGTGACCTCGTGTCTGCACCGCCGCTGATCGCATCGACTCCGAGCTCTCTCGACGCCGTGAGCGCTGCTCACTCTTGCAACATCACCATCGACGACTACTGAGGCCTGATTGACACCGAAGACGCGACGCCGGATTGCTCGACGCCGCTGATCATCATGTGCTTCACTTTCCTAAAGGTACTCTATTGTTGGGGGTCTGTGTGACTCTGGGCTCGACGTAGAGCTCCTCGCGGTCGACGCCGAACCTTTGGATTATTTTGCCTCGACGTCGTGTGACTCCCGTGTGGGTTACATTGTTGCCAAGAACTGTGATTTAACTAAGAAGAGTTGCTTTTGATACTAAAGACTTTGTGCTAAGAAGAAACTACGCTTGAACTATTATTTTTCCTCCCAAGAGTATTTATTAAGATTGTGGTATATTTTTGTCGTTATTTGGTCTTGTGCTAAACCTTATATAAACATTCGTATTTTTATAATACTACTGTGTCGTGTCCATTTGTAGTGTCTTCACCTTATTATTGTATGTGTTCGTAAATGCTTAACGCACTGCCACTGAGATAAGCCTATCTACTTTGCCAAGCTACCGAGGGGGTGAGCAGGGGTTATCTAAGTGTGTGATCCCCTGGCCCCGACTAGAGGAGGTGAGTTCCTATTTGTCAGAAGTGTATACTGTGAGAAGTTAGCCTGATATGTAGTGCTCACTATTCTAGTGATCACTGTGTATCATTCCAAACGACCCTTATTGATGATTGGTTGTAAGTCAACCTTATAGACCAGCTATCCTAGTAGCATGGACAAGAGCAGTCTTTAGGCTAAACTCTAGAGGGCGTGTTAAGCCAGCTGTTATACCATCACATATACCCCTTGAACACCAAGTGAAAGGACACCACACAAGTTGTTATGAAAATAAAAGGATATTTATTTATAACAAGTCTACCCTGATCTCTTTATAAGTCAGGGAGCTAAGCACACAACAAAACTCTTAAGAAAATACTTTAAGTCGCACAATTTACACAAATGCCCGAGGGGCACGAAAAACTATATACACTAAAAGTGGAATGCGAAATACTAGCAGGTAAGTAACAAGATCCAGAGGCGTTAGGATCGATAGGACTACACTACTGAACCTTCAGGTTAGGAGCAGGAGGCCTAGGGAGATCGGGTGCAGAGTGTGCACTCTCACGCGGGATGCGGGACAAAGTCTATGGAGCCTAGTATTCACAAAGTTACTGTTATCAGACGAATCCGACTAGATAGACTGAAAATGACAAAGGATCTGGACACTTAGATAGTGAACCTACGTTGGAGCACCGAAATACTCAGGTTACCTAGCCCAGGGGCTGCGGTTGCATAGGGTTCAAAAGACGTCGGGAATCCTCGTTGAAGTCTATGGAGCCTGAAAGGAGAAGTTGCTGGCAGGCGACCAGTGAAGATGTCCGGAGTGATCCAAGCCTGGATCGAAGATGGAGACGACCTGAAAGCAGAGGGGACTCAGTTCTTAATCACTAGCCAGTGATTAGGTGGGCACCAGGATGGCACCGGATGAAGTCACCTCGACCAGGTGAGTGGGCGACGCTGGACTCTGCTGTCCCTCGGACCAGGAGGCGTTGTCGGCGACCAGGCTGGAGGTACGAGCTGTCCCACGAAGGTGTCTGCTGTCGGCGATGCTGGACCCAGGATTGGGGCAACAAACCTTGGCAAAGTCAAGCCCACGCGGTGGAGTCAAGATGGCGTCTGGAGTGGACCAGGAGGGTCCGGGGTGCTCCTCTCTTGGAAGGGAGCAAGGGCCAGTCTGGAGCAACCAGACCAGCGGTGCAATCATCGTGGCTCGTCGTCAGGAGGGCCACTAGCCAGCAGACAAGTGACCGGACAACGCGGTGAGCAGCAAAGAGCAGAAGGGCCCCACGCAGATCTCGTGGATGCTGGAGGGCTGGACTTCGGTGCTGGAGCTGCTCAGGGTTAGGGCTTCTCAAACCCCAAAGCCCTCACTCGAGGATCCCTCGGCGGTCGTGCTGGTTAAGCGTCTTGCAGTTTTGAAGATGGCTGGTCCCTTCAGGTCTCGTCACACCCTGGGCTGATGATGCAGGTAGAGGTCAGAGATGCCAGGGAATCCGGGTCTCGTCGAACTGGGCAGTCTTGATCCGGAGGATGGACTTACAGCAAACCGCAATGCTTAGATGGTGCCTGCGGGTGCAGGGTGGCTACTCCTTATCCACAAGGGAGAGTCTTCAGAAATGGTCAAGAGTCCTTTCGTGGAAAGTAGTCAAGATTCAGAATTATCTAATTTGGGAAGGGGGCCTGCTCCTACCTTTATTCTAAAAAAAGGGGCAGGCACGCGACTAGGTCCTGCCCATGGGTGGGACCAGGAGGGGGGTGGTGTAGGAAGGTGGATATCTGACTATGGTTACCCCCAAACTTTTTTTTGACATAGTTGGCCTGGGATCCTGCTATTCAGGGCCCCAGGCTGATTGCTCTCTCCTTAAAATGGACTCCATGTACCTTAGGTGCATAACACAATTGGAATTGGTTCACCTTATAGGCCCCTGTAACAGTGTACCATAGGTACCCAGGGCATAGGTGTAGCCAAGGCCTACCAGGGGCTGTAGCATGTATTATGCCACCCCTGGCCTGGCCTCCATATTTGACACAACTGGCTGATCACTCAGCTGGGGTAAGTTGGTGTAATCACCTCTTACTTAGATATAGTATCCCTATATCTAACCTTAAACTGGACACATATGTTCCTATCAGCCACTCCTATGGAAGGCCTCATCAATCCTGGAGGCAGAGTGCGTGGAAATATGTGAGATGGTGCTCTAGCATGAGCTGAGCCTGTCTGCAGCTGTCGGGAACCACTCCCTAAGCTGTTCCGGGATATTGCCATACCATATACTCTTAAGTGCATTATAATCATTATAATCCTCGCGGTTATATGCTATCTTTGGTTTGGCTTTATCAAAACATGTCGAGTAAGGTGTCATACGAATTGGAATACTATCCCCTCGACAGTTCTGTTGACGGGGATAGCATTCCACCCTTCTAGAGGGACACGACATGTGTGTAGCCTTAACCCCGGTTAAAGTTAACCAGAGCCTCAGCATCACAAAATGGATGCTGCCACCACAGACACGAGTCTGGCCTCCTGCTGCTGGGAGTCCTTCCAGCGAGGAAGGCCTGGACAAAGGGTTTCCTGCCTTGGGAGGTGCGAGCACCACCCCAGACAGGGTTTTGTGTATTGGGTAGGACAGGGCTGAATAGATTGAGACATGCCCGGGGCACACAAGGTGTCCCCGTGCATAAGCCAGTCCAAACCGGTCCTGGGACTTTCCAGACCCAGGCCTGGTGAGGAGCTGGACAAAGGAAAGGGGGTGTAACCGCCCCCATTCCTGGTTCCTCCCAGAGGAGGGACCTAGTAGGTGATCCTCCCCTCAGATTGGGAATAAGAGTGGGAGCAGTGCCATTGCACATCAGATCATCCTGAAATCAACTTTAAACAAAGAAGAAGACTGGACTTCGACATTCTGCTGCTCAGAAGACGGAAGAGAATCTCCCTCGTGGCCTAGGAGTGGCCACCCTGTGAACACAGGCACCAACCAGCGAATCGACGTCTGCTTTGCCGCCGCCTCCCGCCCGAGCCCAGAGCCTGACAAGACCCAGACTCCCAGACTTCTCACAGCCCGATGCACAGTCCCTGCAAAGAAGGGACCCGTGGAGGCACCGAGAGACGTGGGACCGGACATCTTGGAAGACCCCTGAAGAGCTGACTGCGCAGCATCCGAGGCACCCTCGATGTTGTGCTTTGGGGACTGAGAACCCCCACCAACGAGCAGCCCTTGCACCAAAGATCAGCCCCCCAGCATCTCCATGATCTGCATGGGGCCCTTTTGCATTGTGCCACTCGACGCGCCATCCCGGCCACTAGCCACGTGGTCAGCGGCCATCTTGGTGACTACAACTAAAAACTACACTGCGGGTCTGGTTGCTCCAGACTTGCCCTAGCTCCTGTAAAAAGGAGCCCCTGCTCAGACCTTGCTGGTCCGAGTAACAAGCCTTATTTGATTCCTGCGTGGCTTGCATTAGCCGAGGCCTGTTTGCTCCGATCAAGTTGCCGACACCGCCAACAGCGAGAAGCCTGCGTGGGACAGCTCGTGACCGACTCCTGGACGTCCTCGACCCCCGGTGTCTACGTGGCTGCAGAGAGAAGCTACACCTCAACGCCTGTTTGCACCCGACATCGCCTGGTTCCAATCTGGTTCCACGGTAGTCACTGGCTAGTGACTTTGAACATTGTCCCCTCTCCTTTCAGGTCTTCACAACTTCAGATCCACCCTTGGATCCACCGGAACTCTTCACATCGAGCCGCCTGCAGCATCTTCAGCTCCAAGCACCATCGACCAGCGTGACGAAACCCGACACTACTTCGACCCTGTGCACCCGCTTCCTGTGGGTGAGGTAACTCCGCTCCGCCGGTGTTTCCACACTGGTACACATCTCTAGGGCCTGTGTCTCAAGTTTCAGCGTTCTAGGTCACTCGGAAGGTTCCGAACTAACTAACTTTGTACTTTTTACGCACCATAGACTTTGCATTGGTGAGTGTGTGCACTTTAAACATTGCACCCGAGTCCCGCGGGCCTTTCCCGACTTAGTCACTGCTAGTCCCGATCAGCTCCAGTGATTCCCAAGGCCCTAGGCCTACTTCCTTTCTGATTGGTATCTCTTATACCACTTTCTTAGTATATGGTTTAGGTGGCCCCTAGGGCTCATCCATATTGTGCAACTTTTGTGTATTTTAAACTGTCTTGTGTTTAACGCTTGTGCTTCTGTGCTCATAAAGAGTCCAGGGGATACTTTTAGTTAATAAACCAATATATATTTTCAATATATATCTGTGTGGTGTCCTTTCATTTGGTATTCAAGGGGGTTGTGTATGGTAATACAGCTGGCTTCACATGCCTTTCAGAGTTTAGCCTAAGACTGCTTTGTCCACGTTACCACTAGGATAACTGGTCTACAAGGTTAAATTACAACCAATCATCATAAGGGTTGCTTGGCATGGTACAAAGTGATCACTAGAACTAGTGAGCATTATATACCAGGCCAACTTCTCACATTGGTGAGCAGCGGATTGGTATCTGAGCTTGCTGTTGTTTTACCATTACAATCTTTGAGATTATCATTTGAAAGATCACACAGGTACCTGTTAGGTACATATAAAACAAGACTAGTATACTTAAGTTCTACTGAACTTAGTTGTTGTAGAGGAAAGGGAGTAGCACATCCTGACTATAACTACTAGATAGGTTTAGTAGGTAAACACCAGTGTAGGTAGATTGCAACATATCCACCCACACTAGAGCAATGGCTGGAGCAGAGGGGTCCAGTGGACTTACTCCTGTTGAGAGTGACCCTCCAAGGGCACCATCCAACTTTGCTATTTTTTCCTTTAAGGAATTAAGACAGCTTTGTGTCTTAAGGGGTCTGAAGACAGGGCCTTCCCCTACTACAGACCACCTAAGAGAGATCTTAGACCAGTCTGAGACTCTAAAGACCTCTAAGGCAGACCCCAAAGGGAATGCTGAAGGAGGCACTCCTACTGAGGAGGACACTGCAGAAAACCCTGTCCCTATCATCCTAGTAGATGAGGTAGTTTCCATCACTGGAGCTCCTCAGGTAGATGTAGAGGAGGAAGAGGAAGAAGAGACACCAGGGGAAAGCAGTTAGTCAGATGATGACAGAAATAGTCAGGTGCTGGTCAGTAGGCTGAACCAGGCTAACTTAAGCCTATTTGGGACTGAATCTGGGAACAACCCATTCAGACCCCCAGGTGGACTTAACCAGAGACCTAGGAGGAGGAGGACTCACTCAGGTGACTCTGACAACTCCCATGTCTCTAGAGGCTCTCATGGTCACTCCAGAAGGGAGTTGACTAGCCCTCAGAGAAGGGAACATGAGGCCAAAATGAGAGAGGCTGAATTGAGGATCCAGAGACAAGAATTAGAAGTTGCCCTGGCCCAAGAGAAACTTGCTAGAGCAAGACAGCCTAGAGAGAGTGGATTAGGATCCACTGGTGGCAGCACTATCCAGAAGGATAAAGACAGGTCTTTTGATACAAGAAACCTGAGTAAGATTGTGCCCCCCTACAAAGCTGGGGATGATATCCACAAATGGATAACTGCACTTGAGAGAGCCTGCATGGTACAGCAGATCCCTCAGGAGCAGTGGGCAGAAATCTTGTGGCTCTCCTTTGAAGGTAGAGGCCGAGACAGACTCCTCACAGTTAGTGATGGGGATTCTAGAAACTACCTGGTCCTGAAGAGTGCTCTGATTGATGGGTTGGGCTTAACCACTGAACAGTACAGGTTAATGTTCAGAGATACCCAGGAGACACAGACTCAGGACTGGTCTGAATTTGTTGAATGTGCAACTAAGGCTCTGGAGGGCTGGTTGCTGGGAAGTAAGGTTACTGACTATACAGGATTGTATAATTTAATTATGAGAGAGCAAATCTTAAGTAATTGTCAAAATCAGCTTCTACATCAGCACCTGGTTCACTCTGATCTGACCTCCCCACAAGAATTGGGTAGGAGGGCAGACAAATGGGTCAGAACCAGGATCAGGCCTAAGAACCAGGGTGGTGACCAAAAGAAAGAGACTACCAAGCCTCAAGAGAAGGGTGGGGATAAAAGTAAGGAAAAGACTTCCCCAGGGCCCCAAAACTCCAAGAATGGGGGTGGGTCCCAAGACACTTCTTCAACCCAGAAAAAGCCTTATTGCCATCCCTGTAAACAGGTTGGGCACTGGAAAACAGACAGCTGTTGTCCAAAGAATGGTAATAAGGAGAATATACCTCCAAAGACAGCTCCAACACCTCCTGTCACTGTTAGCAGTGGTCCCCCAGGTGGTGGGAGCACCCCCAAGAATTTGGGTGGGTTTACTTTTGGAGGACAGGTGGATTCTGGCCTACCCAGGTCCCCTAACTCAGATACTCTTGTCTATCAGACTGGCATGGGGTTTGCCAATTTCACTGCTTGCCCAAACACTTTGAGCAAGTATAGACAGGAGCCCCTCATCAATGGTTTGAAAGTTGAGGCCTTCAGAGACACAGGGGCTAGCATCACCATGGTGGCTGAATGTCTAGTCCCCTCAAGGCAACTTTTACCTGATGCCAAATATCAGGTGACAAACATTGATGGCATAGAAACCAATCATCCCATGGCAGTAGTCAATCTTAGCTGGGGAGGTGTCACTGGCCCAAAGAGAGTGGCAGTGTCAGCAAACTTGCCTGTAGATTGCCTACTGGGTAATGATTTGGAAATCTCAGCCTGGGCTGAGGTTGAACAGGAAACCCATTCTAGAATGGTAAATCTCCATGGAAAGGTTAGTGGGGCTGTGATGGCTACAGCCCCAATCCAAGATGTCCTTCCTGAAAAGGTTGGGAGGGCTGAGCAAACCTCAGCCCCATCTTTAGCTAACTTCCCTCCTGAAAAGAGTAGCAGGGCTGTACTGGTAACAGCCCATACCCAAACTGAGTCACCTCCTGAAAAGGTTGGTGGGGCTGTGATGGCCACAGCCCAAACTCAAACTGATACATGGGTAGTGAAGCCTGAAATGATGGATCACTCTACCCAAACTGAGAGCATTGAGGAGGAAGAGAAATCTCCCTCCCACCTGACTTTAGGAAAGGATCAGCCTCCTCAGGGAACTGATCTTACCCCTGATGAAGGAACTGTCCCAGAGGTTGTTAGGCCTGGCCTGACAGAGCCTCTGATGGCAGTGGACCCTTCTCAGGTGGGACCCAGTCTGGAGCAGGTAACCTGCCCCTCTCTACCTTGCCTTACTCAGCCCAGGGCTGCAGAGGACAAGAAGGACAGTGAGACCCAAAGGGCCCCCTGCCAAATAAAGCACCCCCATCAACAGATTAGGGGCACCAACACTAGTAGCCCTAGTGAGGTGCAAACTTTAAAAACTCCTGAGGGATCCCCCTTAAAAGTAGTTAGGGACCTCCCCCAGATGGATATTGTTGGGCACAGCCAAACCTGGGACCCTAAGGGCCCAAACCTGAACTGTCCCTCCAGTAAGCCAAACAGAGGGACTCAGCCTCCAGCTTTAGGTAGCCAGAGGTTGACCCTGAGAGCACAGTGCAACTCAGTCAGAGAAAGAAAGGCACACATGGTGGAGAGTGATTGGAGGAAGTTGAGTCCTACAGAGGAATCTCACTTCAGTACTCCATCTCAACACCAGCCTTTGACTTTGCAAAGATACACCACAGGTAGAGATTCCCTATGGTGGAGACCCTCAGATACCCTTAGGGTGAGGGATTGCGTAGTGGACCATGAGACAGGGGGTAACCAAGCCAGAGCTGGTTCTTCCTTATATGGCCACTTAGGCAATATAGGCTTACCTGGACAAGGATAGCCTTATCTCCTTTCGTTTGGGGGGAGGGGGTTATGTAGGAAGGTGGATATCTGACTATGGTTACCCCCAAACTTTTTGCCTGGTGTTTAGCTGGTTTTTGACATAGTTGGCCTGAGATCCTGCTATTCAGGGCCCCAGGCTAATTGCTCTCTCCTTAAAATGGACTCCATGTACCTTGGGTGCATAACACAATTGGAATTGGTTCACCTTATAGGCCCCTGTAACAGTGTACCATAGGTACCCAGGGCATAGGTGTAGCCAAGGCCTACCAGGGGCTGTAGCATGTATTATGCCACCCCTGGCCTGGCCTCCATATTTGACACAACTGGCTGATCACTCAGCTGGGGTAAGTTGGTGTAATCACCTCTTACTTAGATATAGTATCCCTATATCTAACCTTAAACTGGACACATATGTTCCTATCAGCCACTCCTATGGAAGGCCTCATCAATCCTGGAGGCAGAGTGCGTGGAAATATGTGAGATGGTACTCTAGCATGAGCTGAGCCTGTCTGCAGCTGTCGGGAACCACTCCCTAAGCTGTTCCGGGATATTGCCATACCATATACGCTTAAGTGCATTATAATCCTCGCGGTTATATGCTATCTTTAGTTTGGCTTTATCAAAATATGTCGAGTAAGGTGTCAGACGAATTGGAATACTATCCTCTCAACAGTTCTGTTAACGGGGATAGCATTCCACCCTTCTAGAGGGACACGACATGTGTGTAGCCTTAACCCCGGTTAAAGTTAACCAGAGCCTCAGCATCACAAAATGGATGCTGCCACCACAGACACGAGTCTGTCCTGCTGCTGGGAGTCCTTCCAGCGAGGAAGGCCTGGACAAAGGGTTTCCTGCCTTGGGAGGTGCGAGCACCACCCCAGACAGGGTTTTGTGTATTGGGTAGGACAGGGCTGAATAGATTGAGACATGCCCGGGGCACACAAGGTGTCCCCGTGCATAAGCCAGTCCAAACCGGTCCTGGGACTTTCCAGACCCAGGCCTGGCGAGGAGCTGGACAAAGGAAAGGGGGTGTAACCGCCCCCATTCCTGGTTCCTCCCAGAGGAGGGACCTAGTAGGTGATCCTCCCCTCAGATTGGGAATAAGAGTGGGAGCAGTGCCATTGCACATCAGATCATCCTGAAATCAACTTTAAACAAAGAAGAAGACTGGACTTCGACATTCTGCTGCTCAGAAGACGGAAGAGAATCTCCCTTGTGGCCTAGGAGTGGCCACCCTGTGAACACAGGCACCAACCAGCGAATCGACGTCTGCTTTGCCGCCGCCTCCCACCGGAGCCCGAGCCCAGAGCCTGACAAGACCCAGACTCCCAGACTTCTCACAGCCCGATCCACAGTCCCTGCAAAGAAGGGACCCGTCGAGGCACCGAGAGACGTGGGACCGGACATCTTGGAAGACCCCCGAAGAGCTGACTGCGCAGCATCCCAGGCACCCTCGCCATTGTGCTTTGGGGACTGAGAACCCCCACCACCGAGCAGCCCTTGCACCGAAGATCAGCCCCCCAGCATCTCCACGATCTGCGTGGGGCCCTTTTGCATTGAGCCACTCGACGCACCATCCCGGCCACTAGCCACGTGGTCAGCGGCCATCTTGGCGACTACAACTACGAACTACACTGCGGGTCTGGTTGCTCCAGACTTGCCCTAGCTCCTGTACAAAGGAGCCCCTGCTCAGACCTTGCTGGTCCGAGTAACAAGCCTTTTTTGATTCCTGCGTGGCTTGCATTAGCCAAGGCCTGTTTGCTCCGATCAAGTTGCCGACACCACCAACAGCGAGAAGCCTGCGTGGGACAGCTCGTGACCGACTCCTGGACGTCCTTGACCCCCGGTGTCCACGTGGCTGCAGAGAGAAGCTACACCTCAACGCCTGTTTGCACCCGGCATCGCCTGGTTCCAATCTGGTTCCACGGTAGTCACTGGCTAGTGACTTTGAACATTGTCCCCTCTGCTTTCAGGTCTTCACAACTTCAGATCCACCCTTGGATCCACCGGAACTCTTCACATCGAGCCGGACTGCAGCATCTTCAGCTCCAAGCACCATCGACCAGTGTGACGAAACCCGACACTACTTCGACCCTGTGCACCCGCTTCCTGTGGGTGAGGTAACTCAGCTCCGCCGGTGTTTCCACACTGGTACACATCTCTAGGGCCTGTGTCTCAAGTTTCAGCGTTCTAGGTCACTCGGAAGGTTCCGAACTAACTAACTTTGTACTTTTTACGCACCATAGACTTTGCATTGGTGAGTGTGTGCACTTTAAACATTGCACCCAAGTCCCGCGGGCCTTTCCCGACTTAGTCACTGCTAGTCCCGATCAGCTCCAGCGATTCCCAAGGCCCTAGGCCTACTTCCTTTCTGATTGGTATCTCTTATACCACTTTCTTAGTATATGGTTTAGGTGGCCCCTAGGGCTCATCCATATTGTGCAACTTTTGTGTATTTTAAACTGTCTTGTGTTTAACGCTTGTGCTTCTGTGCTCATAAAGAGTCCAGGGGATACTTTTAGTTAATAAACCAATATATATTTTCAATATATATCTGTGTGGTGTCCTTTCATTTGGTATTCAAGGGGGTTGTGTATGGTAATACAGCTGGCTTCACATGCCTTTCAGAGTTTAGCCTAAGACTGCTTTGTCCACGTTACCACTAGGATAACTGCTCTACAAGGTTGAATTACAACCAATCATCATAAGGGTTGCTTGGCATGGTACAAAGTGATCACTAGAACTAGTGAGCATTATATACCAGGCCAACTTCTCACATGTGGTTACACCCCTCTCCCTTGTCCGGACTTTCCCCAGCTCAGGGGCTGGTGTGCCCCTGGAACTGGTTCAAACCTGCAGATGCATAGTGAGCACCAGGGTGCCACTTGCAGTCACCTTCCTCTTAGCCCTGCCTACCTGGGATACACAAAAACCCTGTCTGGGATGGGGCTAGCATCGCCCCAGACAGGAAACCCTTTGTCCAAGCTCTCCTCGCTGGAAGGATTCCCAGCAGCAGGAGGTCAGATTTGTGTCTGTGATGGCAGCATCCATTTTGTGATGCTGAGGCTCGAGTTAACTTTAACCGGGGTTCACAGTTATATACATGTCGTGTCCCTCTAGAAGGGTGGAATGCTAACCCCGTCGCCAGAATTGGCGAGGGGTTAGTATCCCAATTCGTATGACACCTTACTCAACATGTTTTGATAAAGCGATACCAAAGATAGCAAATAACCGCGAGGATTATAATGCACTTAAGAGTATATGGTACGCGTTATCATGGAACAGCTATTAGGACTTGGTTCCGCAAGCTGCAGACGGGCTCAGCTCATGCCAGAGCACCATCTCACATAATTCCAAGCACTCTGCCTTCAGGATTGATAAGGCCTGCCATAGGAGTTACTGATAGGAATACATGTGTCCATTTTAGGGTTAGATATAGGGATACTATATCTACAGCAAAGGGTGATTACACCACCTTGCCCCAGCTGTCGTGCAGCCAGTTGTGTCAGATTTGGATGGCCAGCCAGGGGTGGCATAATACATGCTGCAGCCCCTGGTAGGCCCTAGGTACACCTATGCCCTGGGTACCTAAGATACACTGTACAGGGACTGATAAGGTGACTCAGTATCCAATTAGATATGTACCTAAGGTACATGGAATCCATTTTACAGAGAGAGCAGTAGGCCTGGGGCCCAGAATAGCAGGGTGCCAGGTCAACTAAGTCGAAAAACCAGCAAAACACCAGGCAAAAAGTTGGGGGTAACCATAGTCAGGTATCCACCTTCCTACATATACCTCTGCCAACTAGAGACCGCTGAGTCTAACAAGTTTGCAAGTTTTTCTTTTTTAGCGAAAGGCTTAGCACCCAAACTATTATGGCCAAAGGTCTTATAAGCCTCTGTAATAATTTTCAGTAACTGACGGGGCTTGTCTACGTAGGGGACATCGCTCAAAGCACTAGAGACCTGGAAACATACCGCATCCCCCTTGACATTGGGAAGGACGAGATCGCGTACCATGTCAAACGCTCCCACGAGTCACATTCCCAACTCCACAGCCTCTGGTCCGTGTTCATCCTGAACACGTTTAATCACAGAGGGCAGGACAGTCATTGACGGGGTGCCAAAGCACCTAGTATAGACTGCCGCAAAAATCACACCCCAAGGTGTACATTAATTTACGTCTGGCACTAAGTCTTTCTGCAAACTAACTATAAGGATCCTGTGTTTCTCCACAGGACTAGTATTCGGAAATACTGCTTCCTGTTGGTCGAATTTCTTGGCAAGCCAAAAAGACATTTCTTCCTTATCCTGGGGACGCTTGCCCATGACCGCATTAACAATGACAGGACTAAGTTTCAAACCGGCCCGACAACTGGATGCGCCGCACCACCCAGCGCCCCACCCGGGAGGTTGCGGGTAATGTAATGAACCAGACCCCTAATAACTGATACTGCAGAGGCATATAGAGGCATTAGCTGCTGAGCTGATAACTGACCCGCCTGAGGATGAGCAGGTTAGTGTTAGATTCCTTACCTTAGAATATCCCCAGGCGTCAGACTGGATCTGGAAAGTTTTGCATAGCAGTACCCCTGCGCGTCGGTAGGCGTCATCTGCGGCTCCGCGTCCGTCGTCGGCGTCGTCGGGGTCGCCGAGATGAGGTCAGAGTACTTAGACGCTGCCCTCGCGCGCTGACGTCAGCTCTTCTTTTTTACGCGCCAGTAAGCGGAGATCCGGGAAGAGCAGTACTCCTTAGTCACTTTTTGACTAACTTTTTTCGATCTATTTTGGATCTTCTCGAGTCGTTATTGACTCCAGTGCCGCTAGGGATGCCCGGGTTCAAGCCCTGTGACGACTGTAACTGACTGATGTCGATTACCGACCCCCACCGTCAGTGCCTTTATTGCCTCGGGCCAACCACAATGACAAGTTGTGCCCACGTCAAGGCCTACCGGGCCTTGACGTCGAAAGTTAGGCGGGAGCGGTCCCTTAAGCGACTCGAGATCCGGCAGTCGGCCACAGTCATCATAGCTCATCGAGTCGACACCACTCGTCGGGTTCAAAGTCCTCAGGTAAGTCAAGGCACAAGAAGTCGAGGCACAAGAAGTCGAGGCACAAGAAGTCGAGGCACAAGAAGTCGAGGCACAAGAAGTCGAGGCACAAGAAGTCGAGGCACAAGAAGTCGAAGAAGCGACATCACTCTTCTAGCTCGCGCGACACGGCCGGGGGTTCGGGCGGCACCATTCACGCGGCTCTGCCGGAGCTGCAAGTGCCGTGTCCAACTCCACACCCACCGGTCCCTGGGCTGAACGCGGCGCCGGAGGAGATCAGCGCCTTCCTCATGGCCTTGAGGCCGCGCTTCCCACCATGGGGTCCCGTCGAGGTGCCTCCGGGCCCCGTGGGCCCGTCTGGGAGCTCAAGCCCCGGCGCCGTCGGCGACTTCGGTCCCAACGCCGCAGGGCTCCTCAGGATCCAGGCTTGGATCCGTGTCGAGGCCGGTCGACCTTACAAGCCCCCGCCGGTCTTCGGGCGGCATCCTCCCCGATCCCCGCCCCGGTCCGGATCCGGCATCGGACCGGTGCCTCCCGGCGCCGTCTTCGATGCCGATAGTTGAGCCCTTCACCGACGATCCGGCTCCATCATTTTTTCCTGACTTTCAGGAGATGGAGGACGAGGGGGATTGGGAGGGGTCTGAGGACCTTCTGGCACTGCAGTGCCAGTTGAGTCAGGACTGGACAGACAAACTTGGGGAGGCCAGTGGTTTGGACACCTCGCCCCACACTGGTTTTGGCTCTCCTCCTTCCGTGGCTACGGAAGAGGGGGCTGCGTACAGCGTGTTGTTGACTCGGGCAGCCAAGGCCTTGGCTCTTGAGCTCCCAGTCGCGGCCGTGAGGACTAACCTCCTCACTGAGGTCCTCAAACCGCAGGCAAGCTCCTCGGAGCCTCTCCTACCGTTCAATGAGGCCCTCACTGACGTTCTGTTGGGCACCTGGTCCAAGCCCTCCACAGACCTCCCTGTGGATCGGAACATGGCCCGACGCCACCACCGGCTCCGGGCGACGCCAGTTTCCTGTCCGTTCACCCCACCCCTGAGAGCCTGGTGATCCAGGCATCAACTTCCCAGACCGCATTCCTGACCGCTCCTCCGGATCGGGAATCCAAAAGGTACGACCAGTTTGGTAGGAAGCTGTTCTCCTGTTGCGGTGTTTGGGGTTGGAGTCTGTTAACACCGCCTGCCTGTTGGGCCGTTACTCCCACTCTTGTTGGGATGCGTTTGCGGAAACGCTGCCGCAGTGCCCAGTGGAGGTCCAGGCAAAGCTAACCCAGGCCCTCGCGGAGGGAAGGGACGCAGCACGATATACCATTCGTTGTGGGCTGGATACCACGGACTCGCTAGGCAGGGAGATTGCAACAACGGTGGCAGTTCGCTGCCACGCCTGGCTGAGGTCCGCAAACTTTTTGGGTGATGTCCAAGCATCCCTTATGGACATGCCCTTTGATGGCCGTCGCCTTTTTGGTGACAAGGCGGACGGCGCGCTGGAATGTTTTAAGGACTCCAGGGCTACGGCCAAGTCCTTGGGCCTCGGCCAACGCCAGCAGACTTCCGCTTTTCGTCCCTTTTGTGGCCAAGGAAGGGGCGCCCCCTCACATCCAGCTAGCCACAGGCTGCAGAACCCACCTCAACGCGGTCGCGGATGTGGTAAGCGCTGTGGTGGTGCCGGGGGATACAGGCAAGGCCAGTCCACACCCGCCCACGCAACATCTGCCTCAAAATCCTCCTAGTTTGAGTTTTCAGGCCCATTCGACGCCAGTGGGGGGCAAGGTTCATCATCACCTCCTCCACTGGCGCTCCAGCCATGCCACTGCAGTACCACCGCATGTCGGGGGATCACTTGCGACTTCTGCAGGACAGTTTCGACCCTCTTGGCCAAGGGGGCCGTCGAGCGCGTTTCTGGGCCAGAAGTAGGACGTGGTTGCTATTCCAACTTCTTTCTGGTACCCAAGTAGGGCAAAGGGGGCCTACGCCCTATCTTGGATCTAAGGAGCATCAACGGCTTCCTCCGGAAGGAGAAGTTCAAGATGCTGACTTTGGCTCAGGTCCTAGCTGCCCTGGACCCAGAAGACTGGATGGTGGCGTTGGACTTGCAGGACGCATATTTCCACATCCCCATCCTGCAGGCCCACCAGCGTTACCTGCGGTTCACGGTAGGCCACGAGCGCTTTCAGTTTACCGTGCTCCCCTTCGGCCTTACCAGAGCCCCACGTGTGTTCACGAAAGTGATGGCGCTGGTCGCAGCTCATCTGAGCAGATTAGGGGTTTCAGTCTCGACAACTGGTTGTTGAAGGCGGGCTCGCCCCAAGCAGTCCCCTTCCACCTCCAGACTACGGCCGACCTCCTGCACTCGCTGGGGTTTTCCGTCAACGTGCCCAAGTCACACCTTCACACCTATGCCCCTCACAGAAGCTCCATTTCATCAGAGCGATTATGGACTCAGCGCAGTTTCGTGTTTTTACCCCTGAACAGCGGGTTCAGGATATTCAGGCTCTGATTCCCATCTTTCGGCCTTCATCCTGAGTCTCGGTCAGGTTGACGCTGCAGCTCTTGGGGCTGATGGCCTCCTGCATCCTTCTGGTGCATCACGCTCGGTGGTGGATGCGGGCTCTGCAGTGGGACCTGAAGTTTCAGTGGGCACAGCATCAGGGCAACCTGTCCGATTGCTTCCGGATCTCGGAGGGCACTGCGAAACAGTTGCAGTGGTGGCTCACGGACTGCGACTGGGTCAGCGACAGATCTCTCTCCCTTCCCTAACCGAAATACGTAGTAGTGACAGATGCGCCCCTCCTGGGATGGGGAGGCCACATGGGAGAGAGGGAGATTAGAGGCCTCTGGTCGCCGGGATGACGTCAGTTCTTGTACATAGCTTTCCGCGCCAAGAACGCAGAGCCATGCCAGAGACCGACACTGGTGCCATAAAACTAGGGCCCTCAAAGGGAAATACCTTAATCCTAGATATCGGTCCTGCAGAACGGGGAGGATGGGTGGGGTGGTAAGGAATCTAACACTAACTACTGTTTCTTTCAGATATATCGATACTGAAGGTAACTTGTGTATCTGCAAGAAACAGGGTGGTGTTAGATTCCTTACCTTAGAATAGATACCCCAGCAATACCAACCCTGGTGGTGGGTCTGCGGACCAAGATCACACCAGAAAGTCCTACCTAGGACAATGGGGACATCAGCCGGTGCCGCCAAGATGTGGTGAAAAAGGCCGTCCGTGAAGGCGAACAAATCTTTGGTGCCTTCTGAAGGTCTCACCCCTCTAAATTCTGATATTGTGGCGCCGTGACCTGTTCTCCAGGTCCTCCAGGTATGTTTAAGTATCCAGGTGCTGATCTTGTAGGTGGAGAATCTCTTGCTGAAGTTTGTGCACATCTGTCGTCATGTTGTCACTCTTTACTTCCAGAGTCGCAACCCGCTCTCCCACGTTAGCCACATCCCGGCGGAGTTCTCGCATTTCGGCAGTGAGGTCCATTTTCACCGTCTGTATAATCGCCCTGTGTGTGTTGAAAAGCAACTTTAAAAACGCTTTGGTGATGGGTTGGACTGCGCTCTCCTGAAAATTTCTTTTAAGGACTTTTGTTTCTGTGTTCTAGTTGAGGTCATAGTCGGAAGGAGTCCAGCAAGGGGCCCATGTGGGGGGCACCACCACCATACCCCCTGGCACTCCATATCAGTCTCTGCCTCTTTGTGAATGATCGAGAAGGGCATCCACCACAAGGCGTATGCTAAAGTCCCAGACCAACTAGCGCTGGGCCCGGACCACAGGAAGAGCGTTGAAATGGAATGGGGGTCTACTGTGACCTTCCAACCCCCGTGGTCAAGAGAGCCGTAACTGGGACACAGAGTCTAAGTTCCAAGCGGGGGTGTTCCAGGAGGGTTTGCTCAGTCCCCGCCCTAGCAAGATGGTTGTGTCACTCCCCCGCGCCCGGGGGGCTCTCCAGGCCGCTTCCAACTGTCGCTTTGGCCCACTCCCGTCACCAACCAAGTTTGCTGGCTGCGGAGCCGAGCGCAACCAGGGGACACCTACAGAAACCCTCCCTAGAAGGTGCAGGAGCGTTGTGCTGGTCTCAGGTAACCAGCGATGCAAAAGAGGTGCTTGTGCAGCAGTGCTGTGAGGACCACCCAGGTGCGACCTCGATGCGAAAGGGCGTGGTGGCGCTGAGGTCGGGAGAAGCTGGGTGTCCCAGGTCCGCCATCCAACACCACGAGGGCTAACTCCACCTACCTTTAGTGATCACCACAAATGGCCAACTGTCTCAGTCAGTCCTAGGGCCGGGGTAACAACGGGCCCTATACAATGCGGGAAGGTGGTGGCCGTGGGCAGTGGGAGCCCCTCCCAACGGCCCGCAGTGTCCTGCCCCAGCTAATACTCACTGTGGTGTATGCGAGCTGTGTCCCATGCACGCCGGGCCGTCTGATGCGGGCCGCTCCCAGTTCCAGACCCCGCGTGTGCCTCCGAGTAGTGTGGGGCCGTGTAGGTCCAACCAGCCCCTCCCCACTGCAGGCCCTGTCTCGGCCCGCGGCCCTTCTCACTGTGGACGCGGGTTGCTGAGGTCCGCCATTTGGTCCGGGTAGCGCTGTGTCCCCAAAGCTGGAGGGAGGAGGAGTCGTCTCCGCTGCCGTTCGTCGCCGTGTGGGGGCTCAGGCCAGCTTTGCACACCGCACCGTCTGAAGAGGGCCGCATCCGGTTTCAGGCCCGGGGAGCGCCACAAGCAATGTGGAGCTGCGCAGATTTAACCAGCCTCACCCTGCTGCAGGCCCCGGCTCGATCTGCTGTCCCCCTCACAGTGGGTGCGGGTCTCTGATGTTGCTACGTAGTCTGGGCTATGCTGTGTCCCCAAAGCCGGAGGGGAGAGGAGTCGTCTCCGTTGCTGTCTGTAACTGCGCAGGGGGCCAGTCCGGCCGACAGCTTCCCGGCCTTGTTCCGTTCCCGATCCTGCAGCGTCACTCAGGCACCTGGTCCGCGGGGCCCCGACGCCAGCGGTGCAAGACCCTAATTCCGATGGGGGCGGCCCGTGTGTCTTCTGGGCCACCTGGCAGAAGCCCTTGTTGTGGAGGCTAGCCTCGGTGGCACCTGGAGTGGCCGTCCCTGGTGCGGGGCCTCCGCCGCGGCCCGAGCCACGCGAGCCTGCCGATCCTCACCTCAGTCGGTGCTGGCTGCGGCACCCAGCGCCTGCAGACCCCGTCTCGGGCACCAAGCGCTCCAGTGCTAGGGGAGGGGGGTCTTCCGATTCAGGAATGTGCTGCTCCGAGCCCCTTTGAAGCTAGTTAGGCACTGTGTTCGGCAGGCGGCGAGGGAGACCTCAGCAGATCACGTCTTACCTCGTCGCCATCTTGGCCATGCCCCCACTTAGAAACTTTTTGGAAGAAAATGGTCAATGTTATCCTATGGAGGAAAACAACTTAATGGTTCACAGGTAAGTAATCAACTGTGGGAGTTAAGGTTCTGAGGTTAGACTCAGGGATCCCCCAGAGTCAGTGATGTACTGTTGCTGCACACTCAGCGGCACATTGGCGGCTGGGTGCAGAGTTTTGAAGCCTTATGTTATCCAATGGGGGAAAGGGGACCCCGGTTGGTGGCTGCTGGCAAGCAGGCCACTGGGTTGTGAGAGCAAAGCTCCTAGGGTTAAGGTCAGGGCAAATAGGGAAACAATGTAGAACAAAAGGTGCACCTCAGCGGTACTGGGGTGGCCGGGTGCAGAGTGCTGTTTCGACATCAGGCGCCCTGTTTTCTCTGGAGAACCTCCAGTTTGCAAAAGCACTGCAGGCAGGGAGACAAAGGACTTCTGGGTGCGACCACCAATTGGAGAGGTAAGTTGGTATGTTAAGGGTTGGTTAGTGGGGTACGGGGTGTACGGGTGCCTTTTGGGGTCAGATCTTCTTACCAGCTCCTTGTCGCGGTTAGGGGGGCCTTCTGGATTTAGGCTGCAGGCGTTGGCTGGAGGTTTGAGGCAGGTCAGGGGTCGCTGAATCTCGGGTCAGGATCGCCGGGGTGGCCTCCTCATGCTGTTTTTCCACTCGAGCTCAGGCTGGCTTCGGTGAGTGCAGAGTGGGCTGGATTCGCGGTCTCTGGCTGGTGCCAGAAGCTGCAGTTTGAACAAATCCGGTGTTCACAGGAGATGCAGTCTTTAGAAGTGATGGCAGGCATGTCCTCCGGGTTTCTTGAGGTTGCTTGCTGCAGGACACACCAGGATTTCATAGGAGCACGTTCAATGGGGAGACGCCCGGTAGTGCTGGGGCCAAGTCAGTGTGCATCGTCCTCTTGTTAGCTCTGCACGGCTCTTCAGTCCTTCTTCTTATCTTTTATCTTGTTTCTTGTCTGGATCTGAGGAAGCAAGGTTCAGGGTGCCCCCTAAATAGTAGATTTAGGGGTGTTACTGGTAGGTAAAGGCAGGGACCAATGGGTCACTTCCCTGGGGTGGGTACACCCCCTATCGTGCCACACTCTAGTGACTAGGTCCCCCCATCCTCAAGATGGCGGGGACTCAGAGTTGTGCTTCGCCTCGCCTCCCCCACCTGAGGGGTGGAGTTGGCATCGGTGGGCCCATGTCTTTCCCTCACTTGTTTTTCCCGCCGACTCTCCCGCCCAAAGTAGGGGGTAGAACTAGTGGGGACCAGTTGCTGAAAGCAACAAGTGGTCTGGGGAAGCTCACAAAGGCGGCACGCCTTTGAAGCTTCCCCTCTTGTGAACCCTGTCCATCCTGGGGCGGAGGCTTGGTACCTCGTCCCAGGATGTGCATTGTTTCAGGCCCCCAAGAGCAGCAGGTTCTCGATCCAGGGGTCCAGAAAGAGGTCTGTTGGTGGCAGCCTAAGCAGCCACTCAGTCAGGTCTCTAGAAGTTGGTCAAGTTTCAGGGGGCATCTCTAGATGCCCCCTGGTGTGCATTTTAAATTAAATCCCACACTGGCATCAGTGAGGGTTTAATGTGCTGAGAAGTTTGATACCAAACTTCCCAGTTCTCAATGTAGCCATTATGGTGTTGTGGAGTTTGTAATGACAAACTCCCAGCACCATATACTCTTAATGGCAGCACTGCACTTACAGTGCACATGAATGGACTTGGGCACTGTAGGGGTAAGGGCTCATGCACCACCTGTACCCTCTCCACTGGCATAGGGCACCCAGGTAGAGGGGTGACTGATGTATGCCAGGGCAGTGGTTTGTGGGCACTGTACACAGGGATGTGTGCAATGTAGACGCTTCACTTTGTTCTGCACCAAGACACGCAGCCTGCAAAGGCAGTGTGTGAGTGTCAGGGTACAGGGCCTCTAAAGGTGGCACAATAAGTGCTGCAGCCCTTAGAGGCCTTCTCTGGTCACAGTGTCCTGGGTACCTGTCGTACCATTTACCAGGGACTGATATGTGGCGAGAGATGCTAATTTAGTTTAGGCTTCAATGCAATTTTAGGGAAGGAACATAAGACCTGGGTACCTAATTAGCAGGAGCCCAGGACACACTCAGTCAAAGAACATCAGCAATTCAGCAAAAAGTGGGGGCATACCATGCAAGAAAGAGGGCACTTTCTCACAAGTACCCCCTGAACAACCTGCCAGTGTCTACTGTGCTGGCTGACTGGTATAATCCAGCTTGCCACCACAGATATGTGTCTGACCCCTGCAGGTAAAAGCCCATGCTCTGTGAGGTCAGAAACAATGCCTGCTCCGGAGGAAGGTGTTCACACCTCCACCAGCAGGATGGCTAGTGATTTAGCATATCAAGGCCAGGGACTTCAAAGCACCTGCCACCTTTGCTATGCAATGCCGGCTTCCCCCAGAGATGCCACCTTCTGTCCGGAGGCCCATTAGACACCAGGACAGGCAGGAAAGAAGCTATTCAGTGGGCATGGTGCACCTCCAGCCTAGTCACACCCGTAAGGCAGGCTTTCTGATGTGCTCCACGAAAGTAGGGTACCACCATATCGTTTTTGGTGGAATTTGGAACTCTGGAACAGGGTTATGCCCACTCCCCACAGGAAGTGGTCATATAGGGAGTGTAGTGACCCCTGGAGTAAGGAGCCCATTGGCTACTACTCTTCACCCCCCCCCCCATGCCCTTAAATTTAGTATTTAGGTGGCCCCCTAACACCAGAACTCAGATTTGTCTACCTGAAAGAAGATCCGAAGATGTGAGAACTGTGGACCAGCATCTAACTTGCCGTAAATCCCTGTCTGGCTGCTGCTCTCCTAACAATCAACCACCCCAAATCGTCCAGAAGTTGGACAGCCTCCCAAAACCCTTGAAGGTTTACCCAGCACTCCATCAACCCAGCAACATCTCCAATGGAGTGGAGGTGCCACTTCCCTGCACACCAGCAGGCACCGACCACATATGCCCAATACAGCGTGCTGTTGACCCCCGGGGCCACCCAAGCCAGCATCACCCCAAAACAAGTCTTTGTTGCTCCAGGAGGTCAGAGCCATCTTCCTACCAAGTGTGGAGACACCAGGACGCACAGCACCAATACCCAAGGTACCAGAGCCAGTTGCGAGCACCAAGGCTTGATTGTGTTTACACGGAACATCATTGTCACCAAAATGTACCTGCACATCAAGGGACTTCGAGAGAGGCCAGCTCCTCACCGAGAGTGGCCATGCTCTGTTTCTTTTCCCTCTTATGTAGATACACCAAGAATCATGAAAGCCTCTAACTTACTGACCCGCTGGACAAAACACCCCTGCACCTGAACTTCCCAGCATGGGCTCACGTAAACTGACAGTATCTGTGTGGTCCTGAAAACCTCAAGAGCAGAGCCTCCACTTGGGTTCTGCCGGACTGGTCCCCCAGCCCCCCTCCCCCTTGTAGCCTCTTTCTTACAGGTAATTTTTTCCAATCGACTTTAGGTGGTAGTGCTTGAGGCCACCACTCTGTAAAGTACCTCTCCACCCGGACACCCCAGCTTTCTTCGACCTTGGCCACTACTTACCTTAAATCCAGAAGAACAGTCCTCAAAGTGTCTGCGTTCAAGGCTCATGCCTCAAATCTGGTAGCTGTCATTTTCTACTGTTATTACTGTAAACATTGATAACGTCTAAAGTACTTACCTGATTCTGATAATCTTGGTGTCAATATGTATATACAACTAGGTTATTTTGTTTATTACATTGGTCTTGAGTAGCTTCTTAAGTGTCTCATTTATTGACTTTGTGAGTACGACAAATGCTTAACACTACACTCTGATAAGCTTAAACTGCTCGCCCACACTACCACAAAGAGAGTATGTGGGATTATTAATTTGAGCCCTGTAAAATAATAAGGTTCGTCTGGGCTTTCTGCATAGTATACCTCATTTTGTTACACAGCATAAACATTCAGCTTCCTACATTGGTGCATCAGAGGTGGGATACAAGACTTTGCATCAGCTGATACTACTTGGTCAATAGGTGATTCCATGAAGAAACCCACAATTGACATTCGTCAAAAAATATTTAAGCAGGGGGCGTGGCTGGCCTCCTTTGACAATCCGCTCACTTATCTGTACTTTCCAGACCTCAAAGGGAAGGTCCCGATGCCCAGGACCGGGCGAACCCGTAAGCAACAGAGCCGGTTCGAGACTGGGGCTGGGTGACTCCATGCCAGTTTGAGTCTTGCTGCGGCCTATGCGACGGCGGTAAACCCCGACCTGAGTTGCCCAGGACGGAAGTGCCTTAAGCCCGGGACAAATCTGCCGGAAGTCTCCTCCGCCACGGTGAGTGGAGATCGCAACAAAAGTCCGGGACGGCGAACCCCATCCCAGGAATGGCGCGGCTGTAAAGGGACTGCTAGTGATTACAGCGGCATCGAGGGGGCTGGGGAGGCCGGGGCTCCCTGTGCAGCAGACGGACTGTGTGCACTGAAATCGAGTGCGGAGACACGCTGGGAACCGGCGCACCTGGCATTAAAGGCACCAAGTTGGCCGAGGTGAAAAGACGGGCACCGCCAGTTACAGCCCAGGCATGCCCAAACACTTGGATACCACACGGCGCTATTGAAGGCACCATGGTAGCGCACTGACTAACGAAGTCGCTGCGGCAAGAGTACAGGAAGTTTAAAAAAAAAATTAGAAATGTTTCCGCTGAGAGTCTGCTAACTGGGACCGGCTGTGCATACAACAGCCTGAAACACCACACGAAGCCAAACCTGGACTAGAGAGGCCAGTGTCTGCAGCGGTGATACGGACCGGTGGGGAAGTACACGCGCATCTGCTCACGCAAGATACAGCAAGGGCCCAAATACAACAGGGGACAGGCTACCAGGGAGCTGCATTGTGAGTAAGGTGGAGAACGACGGCTGTTGGCAATAAAGGGGTCTATACTGGCGAAATACGGACTGCATTTAGCGCACAACGGATCCGGGAGGCCTTTCCATTCCCCCCCACCACGTGCTTATCGGATTTGAGGACCTATAAAACGCTCCGGTGGCAGCGGGGCGCTGCAGAAGAAGTATGGCAGGGCGGGGAATGAAAGGCTGCACATCCCAGGGCCGCCTGGACACATTCGCCTACGATAAGACTACTCCCCCCCCCCCACGCGGAGCCGAGGGCGTCCACAGGGAAGCCACCAAATGTAGATGGGGTAAGAAAGTGACTCTAGAGGATGTTATGAAGGAGCTGACGCAGGTGCAGGCAACAGTTGGGTCGATCTCCACAGAAGTCACCCTAATACGCGCAGACTTCCACAAAATGTCCGAACGGAGTGAAGGCCATTGAAGTAGTCACTAAATCCTTAGTTGAAGATGTATCGGAGCTGCAAACAGCAACGGAGCGGATGGTAGTTGAAAACAAATCATTGAAAGAAAAACTGGATGACCAAGAGGGACACTCTAGGAGGAATAACGTCAGAATTCTTGGGGTTTCGGAGTCTGAAGGCAACAGAGCAACGAACCTCTATGTAGAGGACTTGATTAAAACGTGACTCCAGCCTAAGGGTCTTTCTACCTTTTTCTTGGTCGAAAGGGTGCACAGAGTCCCGGGAGGAAGGCCAAAACCCGGTGCAGTGCCAAGACCAATACTGGCGCGACTCTTTAACTTCCGTGATCGGGACGCAATACTACAGGCGGCGAGAGTTTCACCGCCCATGCGGATTCAGAACTCTTCGATCGCCTTCTTTCCGGATTACACAGCTGACGTTGCGCGTTGCCGCAGAACTTTCCTGGGCGTGAAGAAGGAGTTGAGGGCAAAGGAGATACCGTACTCAATGTTATTCCTGGCCAGGTTGCGTGTGGTGGCGGACAACAAAACCTGGTTTTTCAATACACCGAGAATGGCTGGAGGGCTGGAGACAGGTCGAACAACCTCGCCGTTCGAATAGAAAACATCAGGACCAGCGAACTGGAAGTCAAATGGGATCACAGGCGTCAGGGCCGGACGATGCAGAACGATCACCAGCACGGGAAGATCTCAGCGATGAAACAGGACTGAGACGATGAACACCCGGCACCGCCTTGAGTTTTGCTTACTGTGGTACTCGACAAACGGGATGCCAATGGACACTCTAATTCGGGACTCATGTGAGATTTTGAGGGGCTGCCGGCTCCGGGGAGTCTTTCACCCCAACAGCAAGTATTTTGTGTGAGGGTTGGGTAGAGCACTCTGCTAAGTTGGGGTGGCGGGCGGTTCAATGTTCGTATAGCAGGGAGGCAGGGTGGGGGGGTAAAGGGGGTAAAGTTTTAGTTTTTCAGGTTCTACATGAAGGGGAAGTGTATGTGGAAAGGTTGATGCAATGTTTTCAGGCAGACAAAGGTACACTATCGACGTTAATGCAGGGTGAACAATGCGCGTTGCTGCTCATGCCATATACTTCTGCGCACATCCAGCTTCAGAATGGCACAAGACGTAGGGGATGACGCTCCCAAGGGGAGAGCTCAAATAACACAAGTGGCACCATTACAGATCATGACATGGAATGTGAGGGGATTAGGTGACAAAATTAAGAGGGGTCTGGTTATGCAAAGTATAAAGCGACTAGGCCCCCCACTGGTCCTCCTGCAGGAGACACATCTTACGGGCAAAGCATGTCAGGCATTGGATAGAAGAGGCTACCACATGGCAGTACACTCAGAATTCACATCTGGGTCGCTGGGGACAGGCATTTTGCTGCGCAAATCATCCCCCTTCAAACTCCAACACACCAAAACAGACGACCAGGGCCGCTTCACGGCCATACAGGGTCAATGGGAGGGCAGACCGATAACCATAGTGTCAGTCTACATTCCTCCAGCACTCCACCGCTCTCCCAGCATTGGAGAAATTCCTCCTGGACCTCCCGGCGGGAGACCTTATCCTCGGTGGGGATTTGAACGCTGTAGCACACGATACGGTGGATCGGTTTCCGGTCCGGTCCCAGACGGCTGGACCCTTTCGGTTCAGCGGCTTCTTAGAGGCGCAGGGACTGACAGATGTATGGAGACATATGCACCCCACAGCGCAGCAATATACCCATTAATCCGCAACACACAGTAGTTTGTCGCAAATAGACTACTTCCTGACATTGGGTGACGGTCTACTAACTATTGATGATGTAAGCATCGGACCCAGGGGCATATCTGACCACTCCCCAATACCACTGTCTTTGTCCTGCCAGGAAAAGACTCGCAAAAGGATATATCCGCTTCATCCGGGATACCTCAAGGTCCCAATTATTAGGAAGGAACTGCAAAAAGCGACCCGGTATTATTTCACTGAGAACATGGCATCAGTTGAGTCTCCCTCTGTCCTATGGGAAGCGTATAAGACAGTTTTAAAAGGGCAAGCCATGGCGTCCATAGCAGGACATAAGCGATCCCAAAGATGAGAATTAGCGGAGCTGGAATTGGCCCTGCGAGCGGCGAACACAGCCCATATGGGTGACCCAACACCGGACAGGCTCCATACACTGCAATTGTGCCAACGGCAGCACGATGACCACCTGAAGCGCGGGACCGTAGAAAATATAGCGGCAACCACACATAGAATCTACGATGTAGGGGACAAGGCAGGGAAAATGCTGGCCTGGTTGGACAAGAAACGGGGCACCAGTAGGAGTATACTACAGCTCAGCGCTGCTGACGGGACGCTCATCACACGCCCGGAGGATATAGTCGATGAACTAGCCAACTACTTTCAGAAGGTTTACACACCGGATGGGGTTGTGACAATGGAGGCGGCACAGGCTGCCCTCCAAAACATACCGACACAAACACTTGCACCGGAAGCAATGGAAGAGCTGGAAGCCACGCTCACGACTGGAGAAATACAATTGGCCATTACCGCTGTGCAATCTGGCAAAGCTTTGGGCCCCAACGGGATCCCAATTGAATGGTACAAGACAATGTCGGAAACATTGAGTGCACCGCTACTAGCAATGTACACAGAAAGTTTGGAGCATGCTGAACTTCCCCTGGACCAACGTATGGCCACAATCGTGGCAATTCCGAAACCCGGGAAACCTGCGGCTGAATGCACGTCCTACCGCCCAATATCACTCCTCAACACATAAGCCAAGATACTGGCGAAACTGCTGGCTACGAGATGAATGCCCCACCTCTCGCACTTGATCCACCCGGATCAGTCAGGTTTTATGCCACACAGAAGTACTGCACTGAACCTTCGCCGAGTACATGGGGAGCTGGCGCGTGCGCCGCAACTGAGGGTGTCGGCGGCAATTTTATCCTTGGATGCTAGAATGGCATTCGACATGGTCGAATGGAATTATTTATTTGCAGTACTTGCTCACATAGGATTCGGCCCCCAGCTGCTCCGCTGTTAAAAGGGGTTAGCTGGGGGGTGGGCTGGGAAGACAGAGTCTACCTCTACACAGATGACATGCTGGTTTATTTGATGGAACCAGAACGTGGGATACCGGAACTCCTAGTAATGTGTGATACTCATGGGAAGGTGTCCGGTTACACGGTTAACTGGAAAAAATCGATTATATACATACTGCATGGTCCGGCGCCGGTCCTCCCCTCCGACTGTCCGCTGGAGATAGCGGAGACCTCCTTCAAATATCTCGGGATCCATGTCACCCGGAATGCGTCTGACTTTTATGACAGAAACTTGAGACCACCACTAGAACGCCTGTGACGCGACCTGCAGCACTGGAAAGACCTGCCCCTGACACTGCTGGGGAGGGCGGCGCTATTTAAAATGATGGCGCTGCCGCGCTTCCTCTACGCGCTCAAAAATACCCCCTATTTGGTGCCACCGCATTACTTTCAGCAGGTGACGGCCATGGTGTCTGGTCTGCTGTGGGGAGACCGCCCTGCCCGAATTGCACATGTGAAGCTAAATAGGAGCTGGTACGAGGGAGGGATAGCGCTACCGAACATGCACATGTACTACTGGGCGACGCAGCTTAAAGTGACCGGTGCAGAAGCGGTCGCTCCCCTCACTCCTCCTGGGTATCGTAGCGCTATTCCAACGCTGCTTGCGCTCTGTGCTTTCACCCTGCAAATAAATCATTGCGCCGCATTGTGCTTTAATCGTGCTCTGATCATAGTGCTGCTTTGTGATTTCATTTCATTCTGCTCAAAATCGTAGCGCCGCATTGTGCTTCTTTCGTGCTCTGATCATAGCGCTGCTTTGTGATCCTTCATAGCGTCCACCATTCATCACTGACCTCAAGTTCCACCTTGAAAACAAACACGACAGCAACACCAACTCCCTTCTGGACAACCTGGCCAATCTCGGACTCAAACAACTTGTTGACACCCCCACCCATGTAGCCGGGCACATGCTCGACCCTATCTTCACCTCCAGCAAGCACATTTCCTTCGATTGTACCACAGCTCTCCATTGGACGGACCACAGCTGTGTTCACTTCAGCAACAAAACCACCTTGACCCACAACCGCCCACAACCTATTCCTCAGAGAAACTGGAACAAAATCACCTCCGACCAACTCATCACATCACTCAACCAAAACCCTCCCACCCTCTCATTGGACCCAAACCAAGCGGCCACCAAACTCAAGCAATGGATCACCCACAGCGCTGACGAATTAGCACCCTTGAAAAAGCACCAGATCAATTCAGGCAGCAAAAAGGCCCCCTGGTTCAATGATGACCTTAAGAAATCCAAGAAGCTATGCCGCACCCTAGAGAAAACATGGAGAAAAAACCCAACCACCGACAACATGGCCACCCTCAAAGCAGCCACCCGCAAACACGACCAACTGATTCGATCCACCAAGAAATCAACATTCAAGGATCGTCTCGACAACAACGCCCACAACAGCAAAGAACTTTTCAACATCGTCAAAGAATTCACCAACCCCGCCGCAGCATCTAACGACATCACTCCCTCCCAAGACCTCTGCGACGCGTTATCCTCCTTCTTCTACAACAAAATTGCCGACATTCACAACAGCTTCGAGAACACTCCCAGCGAACAACCCTCCCCACCCCCCTCAGATCCTACACCGCCAACTAACAACCTCAGCGCCTGGAACCCAATCACCACAGAAGACACCATCTGCCTATGAACTCAATCCACTCTGGCTCGCCAACCGACCCCTGCCCCCGCAACATCTTCAACAAAGCTGACTCCATCATCGCACCCCATCTCCGTGATGTCATCAACTGCTCGTTCAACTCTGCCACCTTCCCAGAAAGCTGGAAACACGCCGAACTCAGCGCCCTCTTGAAGAAACCCACAGCAGACCCCTCTGAACTTAAAAACTACCGACCCATATCCCTCCTCCCCTTCCCCGCCAAAGTCATTGAGAAAGCCGTCAACAGCCAGCTCGCCGCCTTCCTTGAATCCAACAACTCCCTCGAACCCTCTCAGTCTGGATTTCGAGCCAAACACAGCACCGAAACCGCCCTCATTGCAGCGACTGGCGACATCCGAACACTACTGGACAACGGAGAAACAGTGGCCCTCATTCTACTCGACCTCTCCGACGCTTTCGACACAGTCTGCCACAGCACCCTTATACAACGCCTCAGCAACATCGGCATACAAGGAAAAGCCTTGGACTGGATCATTCATTCCTCGCTGGGAGAACTCAAAGAGTCCGACTTCCCCCATTCAACTCAGAGGCCACTGAAGTCATCTGCGGAGTACCACAAGGATCTTCACTCAGTCCCACCCTCTTCAACGTTTACATGAGTCCACTCGCCTCCATCGCGCGTCAACACAGCCTTAACATCATCTCTTACGCCGACGACACCCAGTTAATCCTTTCCCTCACCAAAGACCCTAACACCGCCAAAACTAATCTTCACGAAGGCATGAAAGAGGTAGCCAAATGGATGAAACATAGCCGCCTAAAACTCAACTCGGACAAAACAGAGGTGCTCATCCTAGGATCTTCCCCCTCTACCTGGGACGACTCTTGGTGGCCTTCCGCTCTGGGCACAGCACCCACACAGACCACGCACGCAACCTGGGCTTCATCCTAGACTCCTCTCTCTCGATGTCCAGACAAGTCAACGCAGTCTCATCCTCCTGCTTCAACGTACTTCGTATTCTCAAAAAGATCTTCCGCTGGATCCCCCTCGAAACAAGAAAGACTGTCACCCACGTCATGGTCACGAGCCGACTGGATTATGGTAACACACGATACGCCGAAATCTCAGCAAAATTACAGAAAAAACTCCAACGCATCCAAAACGCATCAGCGAGACTCATATTGGACATCCCTCGCCAAGATCACATCACCGGACACCTAAAAGACCTCCACTGGCTTCCCGTCAACAAGAAAATTACATTCAGTCTTCTCACTCACGCACACAAGCCCCTCTACAAACTAGGACCCGAATGCCTCAACACTCGACTGTCCTTCTACACACCCACCCGCCAACTCAGATCGTCCAATCAAGCCCTCGCCGCAGTCCCGCGCATCCGAAAATCCACCATGGGTGGCAGATCCTTCTCCTTCCTGGCGGCCAAGACCTGGAACTCACTCCCCACTCACCTCCGCCTTACTCAAAACCACATCTCCTTCAGAAAAGAACTTAGAACCTGGCTATTCGACAAAAATTGAACCCCCCTTCCCCAAGAGCCTTGAGACCCCCTGGGTGAGTAGTGCGCTATATAAATTCATGAACTTGAACTTGAACTTAACCACTGGTTGCATGTCCCTCAAGCCGACCCCGCATATAGGGCCGATAGAGTGCAACTAGGCACGCACTGCCTATTAGCAACACTATATCATAAAGGGTTGGCGGCGAAAACTGATAGGACCCACAAAACATACGGTGGCGCTGTGGTATAAAGCACAAGCGGAACTAAATTGGGGAGGTGTAATTACGAAACTCACCCCACTATGGGACGCAAAGGCATTGGGTCGTTTACGGCAGAGTAAGGGATTCACACAGTGGGACAATATTGGCATTTCCACGCTGGGAGACCTGTGGAAAAACGGGACAGTGGTCCCCTTCTCCCAGCTTCAGCAACAATACAGATTAGGCCCAACTGAAACATATAGATGTACAAATTAGGCATGCACTACGGACAGCAATCCCAGAGGGCACGGAAGTCCCCGAGGCCTCCCTGATGGAGGACCGGCTACTCACTGACTTTATGCAGTCGAGCGCCACCTCGCTCACATACCGCAAGCTCATGAACAACATGTCAGACCCCACGACTAAACTGCGAGAGAAATGGGTGGGCGAACTGGGGGAGATGGACGAAACAGACTAAAATGCGACACTTGCTTCCCAAAAGAGGCGGGCATCTCGGCCAGGTTCAGAATGGTGCAACTTAAGGTGCTGCACCGGATATATTATACCAGGATCACCCTACACAATCTCCACAGGGCGCAACACCCTTATTGTCTCCGGGGATGTGGGGAAGAAGGCAATTTCATTCACACAATCTGGGAATGCCCAATGATATTTGACTACTGGAAGCAGGTAATGCGCAAAATCTCCCAAACACTGCAGGTCTCCCTTCCACCAGATCCCAGTAAATGCTTACTGAATGTGTGGGACCCAAATGATCTCACACGCCATGGCCAGCTCTGGGCCACTGTGGGCATTATAGTTGCGAAGAGAGAAATAGCACAGAAATGGGGGGCTGCGGATTCTCGTACTTTGATGCAATGGTGTAAGAATATGGAAGTGTTAATGTTAACAGAAAGAGCAGAGTATACACTAAGGGCAAACCCTCGTAAATGGAATAAAATATGGTTGCCCTGGAACGGGTATCGGGGAGATTTGTGTGACCCATTGATGGAAGATATTGAAAGTTCTGACGACGAGGGGGATCTCGACTTTGATAATCTCGCAGATTGATATGAGTAATGGTTGTGACACTCACCGCAAGATAAGAATGTGACCGGTTAAGACGTTGGACTGTAGTCAGTGCGCATGGGACCCGCAACGTTTATACATCAACATTAATGGTATACCAGTAAAGAATGTCGTTGACACTGCCATAGTTACGGTTTGTTTTGTATTCATACTAATGTGAAGAACTGTTGGTCATGGTTTGATATGAGTTTTAAAACAAAAACAAAAAAAACAAAAAGACGTGAATTGATTTTGAGTAAGCGAAGGGAATGTGCGGGTTGAATATCTCCACTTTGACGATGCCGGACCTGACGTTGTCGGCTGAAGGGCTGTGTAATTTATCACTTTAATACTAACTTGAAGAGACGCAGCCGGCCACAGGGTTGTAGGCTCATCGCAGTGTACTACTGTTAAATGATAATAAAGGTCTTACAAAAAATATATATATATTTAGGCAGATTTTTCGATTTTCAATTTTTTTTAAATGTTCTAATCTGAAAAGTCAGGGGCATGTGTTATACCTTGAAGATATATATGTACACTTTGCCTAGGTACATATATTTGGAGGAAGGTACAGAAAACCATACTTATCTGTCAATATTTTGTATTCAATATTCTGTCCTCGATATTCTGTGCCATCAATATTCTGTCCTCGATATTCAGGGAGCACCCTGTGATTTTATGCAAAGTAATACATGTATTTTTTAATGTATATATTAAAGCACACTCAAATCAACTTTCAAAAATCCACTTTAAATCCTATCAATTAAATGGGATTTAAAGTTGAGGGGTGTAAAGTTGTAAAGTAGGTTGAGTCTTAACTTTGTGCATTTTCTAAACCGTTCACCCTTTGTGTAATGCAAACCGTAAAAAAAATTATAATAATAAGCTGGCTTTAGCTCAGAACCCTCTATCCCACACCTCTTACCCCAGGTGCAGCAGTGACGGCCGGCACAACTCATGGGTGGCAGGGGGTGGGGGCCGGGAAGGTTGGGCGGGGCGCAATGGGAAAAAAATTTAACTTACCTTGCAGCCTGGTCCCGCCATCTCTGCTCCTGCTCTCCTGCAACAGACTCCAGGAACAGGAAGCAGGCAGCCAGACTCCCTCCCCAAAGCCAATCACAACAAGGCAATGCTGTTTTTCCTCAGTCTAGGATGATTCGAATGTTGAGGGTGGTTGTGATGAGAGCATTTTCGGTGCAGTGGTTCTTTTTGAATCCTGATTGTGCATGGTCTACAAGATGGTGATGTTTGAGGTGGTTTGTGAATTGTTTCTTAATGGCCTTCTCAATTACTTTGGCTGGATAAGAGAGTAGGGAGTTGGGTCAAAAATTGCTCAGTTGATTCGGGCAGGCTGTGAGATTCTTGAGGAGGGCGTTCATTTCCGCAAGTTTCCATTCATCTGGGAAAGTTGCAGATCTAATGGAAGTATTGATGTGGGTCAGGGTGGTGCCGATTGGTGATGTTCTCAGGTTGTAGATGTGATTGGAGCAAGGATCCAATGGGGTCCCTGAGTGTATGGTCCGCATGATTGGTGAGGGTGGTCCATATGATCAGGTGGCTGTTTTAGTTGTAAAATTAGCAATGAGTTCTCTCGGGTTGGGTTGGTGTGCGAAGTTGCTGTAGATGTTTGCGATGTTACTATGGAAGAAGTTGGATAAGTTGTAGCAGTGTTGTTGAGAGGCAGCAAAGATGTTGACAGTGGCTGAGGGCAAAGTGAAATCCTTGACGATCAAGATGATCTCCTTGCAGCTGTTGGAGCTTCTTTCCATGAGGTCCAATAGTGCTTTTTTCTTGGAGTCTTTAATTTGTTGGTGAAAGTGTCAGAGTGCAGCCTTGTAGGTAGTTCTATTGGTGGTGGTGTGGCTGGCTCTACATTTCCTTTCTAACTGATTACAGTGTTGTTTAGTGTCACAGAGTACTTCTGCATACCAACTGGCCTGCTTGTTCGATCTACTAGGCTTGTTGGGTTTGATGGATGTGAGGGAATCTGTGCAGTTCTTTATCCAGTGGTTGATGCACTTGTCGAGGTTGTCTGTGGGTCTAGGCTAATCAGTGTTGAGGACTGTAGGAAAGTGCCTCTTTTTGCAGGGTTATCGCCCACTTTTTGCCTGACATTTGAGGCTACTTGACTTGATGTCCCTGCGAATCAGGTTCCCAGGGCCTGTGTTCTTTCCCAAACCTGTATCTTTGTATCCACAAATAACAAATCTCTGTCCACAGGTAGGCCCCTTGTAAAAAGTACCATGGGTACCAAGGGCACTTTGACCATGGAAGGCCTCTAAGGTCTGTAGCACCTATTGTGCCACCCTTATAGGCCCTGTACCCTAATACCCAAACTCTGCCACTGCAGGCTGCGTGTTTTGCTGCAGAGAAAAGTGAAGAGCCATGCCTACAACCCACAGGCTGGGGCTAGGTAAGTTAGCCCTCTAGCAGGGTGCACTAGCCTCAGGCAAGGGTACAGTTGCTTAAGCACTGTACCCCTACAGTGCCAAGTCCATTCTTAGACATTGTAAGTGAAGTAGAGCCATAAAGAGTATATGGTCTGGGAGTAGGTCATTATGAACTCCAGAGCTTCATAATGGCTCTACTGAAACCAGACAAGCTTGGTATCAAACTTCTTAGCACATTAAACCCACACTGATGCCTGTGTGAGATTTTATGTCAAATGCAATTAGAGGGCCTCGTAGAGATGACACCTGGAAAACAACCAGCCATGGTGTGGTCCCTGAATAGCTGCCCAGGATTTGCCACCACCAGACAGGTTTCTGGACCCCTGGGTAGAGAGCTTTCGTGCTCTGGGTACGGAAACAAAGCCCATCCTAGGCACAGGTGTCATACCTCTTCTTCCAGGATGGGCTGGGTCCAGGAAGGGAAAGTTTCAAAGGCCTGCTGCCTTTGTAAGCTGCCCTTACCTTTTGCTGTTCCTAGCAACTGGCTCCCAAAGATTTTGAACCTCATTTTGGGTGGAAGAATCAGCTGGAAGACCAGGCTAGGAGGCGAGGTGTTCCCAACCTTGCCAACCCCACCCCTCAGGAGGGGGAGGCAAGGGGAAGCATACATCTCAGTCCCCCCATCTTGAAGATGAGGACACCCAGCAAATTAGGGAGAGGCTTATGCCCCACTCCCCCACAGGGGGTGGCATGCTAGGGGTTGTACACAGCCCAAGGAAGGGACCCATTGGTCCTGACCTGTATACCCCTGTAAATGCCCTTAAATTTGGTATTTAGGGCAACCCCAAGCCTTGCCTCCTCAGATTCGAGGAAGAAGAAGAACCAAATAGCCGTGCTGACCCAGAAAGAAGAGGACACTTTGGCCCCAGCCCTACCAGCCTGTCCCAACTCCGACCAGCCTATAGCCGAAACCCCAGCATGTTCAGTAGCCCCCCAGAGCCTGGAGGAATTGTCCTGCACTCATCTAAAGGAATGTCTCCTGTGAGCACCAAATTTGCTCAATAAAGACTCCAACCACAGAATCCGGATACAGGCGGCTCCGCGATTTTGAACCACTCTGCACATGACGCTCGTGGCCCAAGTTCAAGTGGCCCAACACCATGAGGAGCTCCCCAGTGATCCTGGTATGGTGATCCCGACCTACCTCAAGCTCCAATCCGATGCCTGCGGCCTTAACCTGAAGGGTCCCCCGGCCATGACCAGAGCTGGTAACGTTAGATGCCTAAAGACACCCCTGCACCCGATGCCCCAGGCCTTGGGTGGCCCAACCAACGTTGTCCAGGCATCCCTCAAGAACCCTTTCCAGCCGGAGGTTGCCTTCAGGAAGCCTCCCTGAGCGAGCCTGCAGCATCTTTTTCAAACCTGAGATCTCCATTGCAAATCACAATCCACCTGGCGTCTTCTTGACAGTCAGCATCCTGCCTCCTCCGTGCCTGGGTGGTGCAGCTCCTGAGCTGATTGTTCAGCCCCTTACCAAAGGCCACATTGGCTAACATTTGCCTCTGCACTCGGCCTTCACAGTGCCGCTGGTGGTGCAGTTTGAGTGCCAACTTCAACCCTGGGGAAAACTGGTTCTAACCCCCAAAAACTATTGTTGCAGGTATTTTTCCCGTAGGAACCAATGTTGTGATGTTTTGTTCCTAAAAATATGTTGAGCTGAACTGTTGTATTGATAACAAGGTAAACTTGCCTCCTCAGATTCGAGGAAGAAAGAAGGAGGACCTAAGAGCGGTGCTGACCCAGAAAGAAAAGAACACTAACTGCTTTGGTCCCAGGCCTACCGGCCTGTCCTAACTCTGACCTGCCTATAGCGGAAACCCCAGTGTGTTCAGCAGCCCCCCAGAGCCTGGAGGACCTGCCCTGCAGTCATCTAATGGACTCTGTCTCTTGTGAGCACCGAATTTGCTCAACAAAGACTCCAACCACAGAATCCGAATGCAGGATGCTCCACAATTTCGCACCACTCTGCACAAGAAGGCCACAGCCCGAGTTCAAGTGGCCCAACACCACGAGGGGCTCTCCCCAGTGCTCCTGACCAACCCCGAACTCCAACTTGATGCCTGCAGCCTCAACCTGAAGGGTCCCCTCGACCATGACCAGAGCTGGTAAGAAGGTTGGACGCCTTAAGACACCCCTGCACCAGACGCCCATCGTCCTTGGGTGGGCCAACTGACGTTTTCCAGGCATCACCCAAGAACCCAACTTACCTTTACTTTCTAGCCAGAAGTCTGACCGAGCCTGCAGCATTTTGTTTCAAACCGGAGATCTCCATTGTGAATCACAATGCACCTGGCATCTCCTCGAGTTGACAGTCCGCATCCTGCCGTCTCCGTGTCGCTGGTGGGGCAGCTCCTGTGCTGATTGTTCAGCCCCTGCCTGAAGGCCCCTGCCCGAAGGCCCCATTGGCTAACAGTTGCCCCTGCACTCGGCCGCCCCAGTACCGCTAGTGGTGCACTTTGAGTGCCTACTTGAACCTTGGGGAACCCTGTTTCTTACCCCCAAAAACTTTTCTTGCAGGTTTTCTTTTACTTACCTTCAAACCGATAACCTCTTTTTCTCATAGAAACCAATGTTGTGATGTTTTGTTACTAAAAATGTGTTGAGCTGAACATTTGTATTGAAAACAAGTTAACTTTGCTTTAAATCCATAATGGTTGTACTTACCTGTCAGTGGTAAACTCTAGTGTGTGATATCTCAGCATATCACCTCCAATACTCAAAGTAACTGAAAAGTAATCCAAAAGTAATTCCTATGTAATTTAAACTGTTTGAAAATCAAATACAATCCTGTAACAATTGCAATTTCATCCGCAACTGCATTTCCTTGTAACGGTTTGCTTTTGAAAGAATTTTCTACTTACCTGTACCAAGTCCGGCTTGGTTCTAGAAATAAAACATAAGAATACCTTTTTTATACTTACCTAATTGGTCTAGATTCTGTCTGTGAGTGTGTGTAATCAGTCCTTGATGGAGTGAATACAAAAAAATGTTTAACATACCATCCGCATAGGCCTCAATGCTCGGCCACACTACCACAGACAGCTGTTAGTGATTATCCAATTTAGCCTATGCTATACCACTGGGGCTACCATGGACTCTGTGCACAATATACCGTACTTAGATATAGTATATACAGAGCCAGCTTCCTACATTTGTGGATCAGGGGTGGGGTCTAAGACTTTGAATTTGTTGGTATAACTTAGTCAACACCTGATCACAAGACAAGAATCCAAAAATTACTTTAGTACAATTCATTTTTTGAATTGACTATTTTCCAAAATTCTAAAAGATTTGTTAAGGCCTTGTATTAAGTGTCTGTAGTAATTGTTTTTAAACTTAAAAGTCACTGAAGTTAGAGCTCTTGGGCCCCAATAGGAAACAGCTGTGCCTGGGGCAGCAGGTCTGCCCCACTCTTGAAAGCCTGAGGCAGCAAGCTGCTGCAAAGGGAGATGACAGTGGCTCCCACAGGGTCTATTGGGAGGAGGGGCTCCTGCACACTGAGGCGAGAAACCCCAAACCTGGTGCCACTAGGAGAGTGGTAGCGCCTCAGTTGTATAGAGAGTTTATGCTCACAAAGGCCCATGAAATCCCCTGGCTATACATCTGGGCTATATAAAAAAAACTTGGGGAAGACTTGTCAACCAGTTTTATTGAACACAGATGTCCCAAATAGTGAAGGAGTTTGTGAACTCCGATGTTACCGGTCAAGCCAGTGGCAAAACAGGTGGACACTCAAAGACCCCCTTAATTCCTCTACAAGTCGTTGGGGTACCCTTTGAGAGGGTAGGTGTGGATATAGTGGGTCCACTTGAACCTTCCACAGCCACAGGAAACAAATACATACTGGTGGTAGTGGATCATGCCACCCAGGATCATGAAGCCATTCGGTCTACTACAGCCCCTGTGGCAGCCAAGGCCCTCATTGTGTCTTCACCAGGGCAGGCTTTTTTAAGGAGGTAGTATCAGACCGAGGGTTCAACTTTATGTCTGCATACTTGACACACGTGGGATGAGTGTGGAGTGGTCAAAAATTTCAAAACACCTTACCACCCACAAACCAATGGCCTTGCTGAAAGATTCAACAAAACTTTGAAAGGCATGATAATGGGGCTCCCTAAAAAATTCAAAAGGAGATAGGATGTTCTGTTACCCTGCTTGCTTGTGGCCTACAGAGAGGTGCCTCAGATGGGAGTAGGGTTTTCACCCATTGAACTTCTGTTTGGTCACCCTGTAAGGGGACCACTCTCTCTTGGGAGAGAAGGATGGGAGAAGCCCCAGGATGTACCAAAGCAAGATGTGGAGGATTATATACGAGGCCTTTGTTCATGCAGAAAATATCTACAAATCTTGAGGCCAGAAGCTTTGGTATGACCAAGAAGCTGCACTGGTGGAGTTCTAACCAGGGTAACAGGTATGGGAGCCTGTTCCACCAAGGGCTCTCCAAGACAAATGGAGTGGCCCTTACCTATCCTAGAAAAGAAGAATGAGGTCTCCTACTTGGTAGACCTGGACACTAGCAGGTCCCTCAAAAGGATGATACATGGGTACCGCCTAAAGCTCTTTTGTGACATGGCAGATGTAACCGTTGCTGGTGGTTACTGATGAGGATCAGGAGACAGAGAGTGATACTCTCCCTGACCTCCTCTCTTACAACCTCCAAGATGGGTCAGTGGATAGTTGTCAATTCAGAAACCCTCTCTGCCTAACAAGCTAATTGCAGACAGGTCCTGCAACAGTATGCACAGCTCTTTTCCTTAACCCCTGGCCAGACTCACTGGTGTACCCATGATAGGGACACTGTAGGCAGCTTGCCGGTCAAAACCAAAATCTATTGCCAGTTTGACCAAGTTAAGGAAAGCATCAAGGCTGAGGTCAGAGGATGTAGGCTTATGGCTAGAGCGGTCGACCTCGAAGTTGGGGAACCGGTTTAGAGTCTCGGCAACGACACTCAACATCCTGTGATTCTGGGCAAATCATGTAATCCCCCCGTGCCTAACAAAAATGAATGTGTTCATTTGTAACTAAACAGGTGCTCATGTAAATCGCTCTGATACCGGATATCTTCGGGTCTAGTTTGCGCTATATAAAACTCTAAAAAAATTATAAATTAAATGCTGGAGTTGGGGGTCAGTGAGCCTTCTTCGTATCCATGGGCCAGCCCAGTGGAGTCCTAGTCCCTAAACATCATACATAGGGTGGAAAGTGAGAAATGATGGAGTGTGTGGACTACTGTGGCCAGGGCCGGCGCTAGGCATGAGCAGTGTAGGCAGCTGCCCAGGGCCTCGTGCTCAGATGAAAATCAGGGAGCCCGCTTCACTATGAAAGGCCACAATTTCACAGTTAGCGGACCTGCTCTTCCAGGGCCCCTTTCCTCACCCGATCAAATGAATGAGAGGTGTCTTAACCCCTTCCATGCTCATGACGAGCTCAGCTCGTCATGCAGCACAGTGCTCGTGTGCTTATGACGAGCTGAGCTCGTCATGACCACACCCGTTTTTAAGGATGCACAGCACAGCAGAGGAATATCCCTAGCAGCGATGTGGTTATCCTTGCTGGTCAGGGCATGGTGTCATTCCTAGGGATGCAGGGGAAGGGACAAACAGAATAGGGGAAGCACAGCAACTGGACCAGCAATTATGTTGGCTCACAGTGTCAGAGGCGGGACAGTGCCTCTGTTAAGCACCGGCCATTTAGGTCTGCTCTTTGTTTCTAGGCAACAGAAGGCCCCATTGTTTCCAGGATCAGCCGGACAAAGGTAACGAGAGGTGGGTGAGGAGGGAACAGCCGGATCAACTGGCTTTTGTTAACCTTTGCATTACCCATAGCAATTTTTTTCGGTAAATAGGAATGTGCATTTAAAATGTATGTAGAACAGCTGTGGTAGGGCAGTGTTTTGCAAAGTACCTCATTACTGGTTCGAGGACCAGAAGCGGGGACCCGCCTCCCCTGGGCCTCGAAGCACTGGATCAAGCTGCAAGGTCCAGGTGTGGGTGTTGAATCCCTCCTTGATGGAACGTATGTGTGTAAGTGTGGTTGGAAAGAAGTGAAAGAGGACTGCCCTCCATAAAGTAAGAGGTACCACTTCTTCATAATGTATGTATTGCAAACTTTTAAGCACTTAATGAAGGTTTTTGAAACATAGAAAAAAATTGGGTTGCTGGTTTAAGCCCACGCGAGGGTGGAGGAGGGTGAAAAAGTGAAAACGCCATTTCTGCAGCCTCCAGGAACTTATCGTAATTACTATAAAAAAAAAGTGCAGAGGTGCTCCTGCGTGCACCAACCAGTGTTGCCAGATTTTGAGACCCGTCCCAAGCCTAAAGCTTTCATTGTTCAAGCCCAAAATCAGCTCAGCTCTGACTAGAATCAGCCCAAAAACCAGCCCAAAGTTGCAACCTTCAAAGTATGAAAAAACAGCCTTCAGGAAACAGTCGGACCAAAAATCTAATTTCAATTCAATATGTGTATAATGGGAAGAGTTTCATTTGGCACCTATGCACTTCTGCAATATTATCCGAATTGTATTAACCATTACTGATTTTGAAGATGAGTCCCTTCTATGACTTTCTAACTGGCACTTCTATCACCACAAATCTAAACCTGGCACTGATGGATGAACTTTAGAAGAGCAGATTATAACCCATCTTAATTGAGCCCAAGTAATGTGGCTCCTAAAACAGTACACTTAATGGATCTTGCAGGATTATCACCACACAATGATACACATATTAAGAAACCGCCCTGAGCCTAAAGCAATTCCAGCATGATTGGTTTGGCAAACTGAAAGGGTCATCATAGTATGACAAGAGGCCCATTCCTTCAAGTTACAGTGCCAGGAAGGAGATAATCACATACTTTGATGAGTCTCCTGCCTTCCACTCTAAAGTCCTTCACTGTGACAATTCACTATGGCACTAAATAATATTTAGGACCTTTGTTGATGCCTTTTTGTTGCAGCACAGACTAGACTAAAGGTCCTAGTGTTGGAAAGAAGCAGATGGGTTTGTTTGGGGACCAACAAACCCCGCGCTGCGAATCTAAGCGCTGCAGCGGGTAGATTACGATATCGGCGCCATCTTGCACCAACCCCTTCGCCACGCCCACTATCGAGAGGCCACGCCCATTCTGCCCCAGTCTTTACAAAAGTCGCGCTGAGTACGAGTCGCGCTTTATGATACTGACACTCCTGAGGCACAGCCGGGAGAATTAGCTTGCTAGCTTGTAACTGCTTTTAAATGTCACTGTATTTATATTTTACTTGCACTCTCCCTTACTTTTGGGCATCTCTTCCTCGCATCGCTGACCAACAAACCCCGCGCTGCGAATCTAAGCGCTGCAGCGGGTAGATTACGATATCGGCGCCATCTCGCGCCAAGCCGTTCGCCAGGCCCACTATTGAGAGGCCACGCCCCCCACTCCCTACATCAATGAGTGCCTCCCGGACGCGCAGCGGACGAGCGCAGCGGGTGCGCTGGCAGCGCGCCTAAGGCAAGCATGTCTGCGCCCGTCCGCGTCTAGATCGGGCCTAGGGCCACAACCCCTGATACAACCGACCCGGATATTAAGGGAGCCTATTCCCGACAGGCCTTATTAAACTTGCGACCTCCCATTAAATGCTCCGGTATAGTTTTTCATTTTTGTGAAAACCATTATCTTCCTAAAATTTGTGCACATTGTGATTTTAAAATCTTCTCTGTACCCGACCCCAACACTATTTATCCTCTATCTTCCAATAATAAACAAAAAATGTCTCACATCTCAGCAGCTCTCATCAATGCTAGGTCTCTATGTAGACACAAAGAAGAAATTGCCGACTTGATAACTTCCCTAAAACTTGATTTGCTCTTTATTACCGAAACATGGACCAATCCTTCATCAGAGCCTGACCTTTTAGTTGCCGTCCCGGAAGGTTATAACATTCTCAAGCAGGTCCGAAAAACAGGTGGTGGAATTGCTGTAATATATCTAAGCCACCTTAAAACCACCATAAGTCCAGTCCCCCTTACCACCTGTGAAGCATTACAATTCTCCATTGCACTTACACCTTCCCAACGCCTTAAAGGCATCTTGCTTTATCGCCCTCCAGGAAGCAAAACTGAATTTCTATCTTCCTTTACGGACATACTTGAATCTTTTGCTACCGATAATACAACTACCATCCTAGGCGATTTTAATTTTGCTTTAGAAAATCTGGAAGATAAAGACACCAGCAGACTCCTATCAGACTTAGAATCCTTGAGTCTGATGCAATTGGTTTCTCGCAGTACACATGAGGCCGGTCACACATTGGACGGCCTGTTCACTAATGACAAAAACATCAAAATACAAGATATCTTACCAAGAAGGTAATTTCCATTTTTAAGCATCCAGGTACACTAAAAGCAATGTTAGTAAATGTCCACTAAGTAATGATCCATGAACAGGTGAAGAGGATTATAATGAACCGGGACAACATAAACATAATGTAGGGTTTGCGTGTGAAACTGGAGCACTTTAACCCTCGCCGCCCTTCCACCCGCCCCATCCATACACTGTCAGTGTAAGTGAATCAGCGCTTACTCTAAGAGCTGCGCAGTCGGGACAAAGCGGGAACACCTGCTAGCGCATGTGGGGGCTCAGTGCCTTCCATCTCCTAGTGATCAGTCTTGTAGCTGTTGCCAGGCCTAAGTCTAGAAAACAAGATGGTACTTTGTCCTTCTTCTTTCTGCTATAAATGTGTTGGATGCATGTCTCTCATTTGAAAGGGACGTCACATTCTGTGCATCGGGAGAGGGCATACGTAATTGTGCTCCAATATCCCTTAAAAGAGGTTCATTCCCACAGCATGTGAAGGTGGTCTGCATCATTAAGGTGGCAACAGGGCAGGCAGCATCTGTACAATGGAAATATTGGTTAATCTTAGTTGGAGTCACAATTCACATTGGAGCTGGGGGAAAAAAGGCGGCTGATAGCTAGTGGCAGTCGCAGGCTCACAGTTCTCTGCATGTAGCTATGAAAATGTGAAACTCTAGAAACGCAGGATCTTACCAGAATATGGATTGAAGACGTAGCGACTGAGTGGGGGACCCAGTTTGGTGTGCGTTTCCTCTTCTGCGGCCCAAGCGAGGCTGCCGCTTTTTGGAGTTGATTCATTGCCCCGATCGTACTTCACATCGCGCTGCGGGGGTCAGGTCTCTCCTGCGCTCGCGTGTGCTGCCGGCGTTGGACCGCCTCACACTGCCTCGGGGTAGGGCGCCACTTCGCTTGTTCCTGGTTCTGGTCCTTGGTTCTGGACCCCCGGAGTCGGCGCTGAATTTCCCCGATCCGTCGGCACTCCGCTGGTATCCCCCCCTCCCCCACCCCACGGTCATTGCCTTACCCGCAGCCGCTGGCAATTGCCGTTTTGCTACCGCCCATGTTGGGAGGCAGTATTCGGGGGGATAACGCCTAACGCTGACTGAGGTTGCTGAGGAGGGAAGCCAAGCCGAGCCGAGCTGTTGTGAGCCCCTCTGAAGTTGGAGTATGCGGTGAGCTGGGGGTTTGTACCCGATCTTTCCTTCTTCATTGGGGGGTGGGGTGGGGGGGGGGGAGGGTGGAGGAAGTAGCCTGGGTAAGCACAAGACCTGGACTTAGTCTAAGGATAGTGGTATAATGGGGAAGTACTGAGGTGACTTGAGAAAGGAACCTAGCAGTTGTAAGCACATACATATTCTAAACCAGCCCCTCATAAGAGGGACTAATGGACAAGCCTCATATAGAGAGTCTCTCAGAGGAAGTGAGCTAGGGGTAACCAGTGTTCGGTACCCTGAAAAGTGCAGAGGTGGCGGCAAGAGGGAGCTTGACCCCCAGCAGAATTCGCTGGTCAGAGGCTTCCGCAGGTCTGGCACAAAGGAGAAACGCCTCAACCAGAGTCAACCTACGAAGGAATTCTGCCCCATCAGACTTATTTTTATACCTCAAGGCAAACCAGGTCGACCCATCCCAGGATACATCAACATTAACATTAACACCAACAAAAATTCAAAGTAAATCAAGGTTTAAAGAAGGACTTAAAGAAGAAATCGAACAAGACGGTTGTTGGATTGAGCCCAATGCATGGATTACATCAATGATCCCAGTTAGGAGAAGGGGGAAAGATTGGGGACCTAAATTGTACCTCAGAAGGGAGATAGAGGCACTTGAAAATAACGAAAGGGGCCAACAATCGGGGGTAAATAAAATCAGTAGATATACCCTGAGGAGTAGGGACATCTGGGGGTGAATAGCTCTTTTCCTAAGGTGGCGAGTCAAGAACCTTCACCTATACAAATAGCTACTGAGGGGACAATCCCAAAAGAAAAGAAAATAAAAGCACTTGTACCGACCCTAAAACTAAAAACTCTTAACACTAATATCAGTACTAATACCAGTACTCCAATTAAAAAAAAGGATTAAAAAAACCTAAAAATAAACTAAGTAGCACAAAAGTGACACCATCATTAAGATCCTTTTTTAAGGTCCAAGGTGCAGAACCCGCAGAAAAAAAAGGTTACTACTACTACTGGTTTACACCCAACAGAGAAGGAGGGAAGCGGCACGCCTATTCCAAAACAAATCCTACCCCGATCTCCAAATAATAAGACGCTAATATGAATTACTTGGACAGGAGATTGGCGAGACTTGCGAGATTAATTGGGTCTCAGAAAATCAGCTTTTAGCTGCTCCCATCGCAAATGCGACAGCGTCAGAAAAAGGCCCAAGGGCTATACTAGATAAACCAAGTTCTGCAGGCTTCCTATGCTCTCGAGGTGCATCAAGCGAGAAAGAGAGATCATCTCACACTGAAGGATTACTAAATACACTGCTAATGGAGATTAGAGATAAGTTTGCGGTCTCTGCGAGTAACCAACTAAAGATCCAATCAGTTTGTGAAACTCTTGAAGCTAAGATGAATGCTATCTCAGACATAGTCGGCGCTTTGGAGACAACGGTCGAGTACTTAACAAAAAAGGTTGGGAAAAACTCACAAGATATTCAGGCATTAAGGGGGAGGATAAAATCTTGAAAGAAAAACTGGAGACCCTGGAAAATGCAGCAAGAAGGAACAACATTAGATTGTTAAATGTTCCTGAAAATTCAGAAGGCGAGGATATAAGAGTATTTGTTATCAATCTCTTGGCAGAATTCAATGCAGATATCGACAAGAAAACTCTCGAAGATGACATTCAAGGAATTCATCGCGATCCCTATTTTAAAAAACCGGGAAAGAAAAATCCCAGGAAGATCCTGGTGAATTTTAAATCATTCACACTAAAAGAAAAAATCTTGTCAGGGGGTCTAAAAGCAGGGACGTATAAAAAGGCTGATTGGACATTCCGTATGAGATCAGATATCTCCCACATTACACAAGAAAGGCAATGGGAGTTAGGAAATGCAATGCAGGAACTAAAAAGTCTTGGTGCAACGGTAAATTTACCCTTGCCCGCTTCACTCAAAGTTATGTGGAACAATAAAATGCATTTTTTTAAAGATCCAGTTGAGGCGAATGCCTTTATAAACCAGATAAAGAGTTCCACTTCTAGATGAGCGTTTCGAAAGTCATGCAAGAGACAGAGCCTAAAAAAAATTAAAATTTAGAGGAACGCCTCTAATAGGGAATACGGGAGGTTTCCCCAAGGGAAGGGGGGTGGTGAGGGGGGCGGGGGGTGGCCCAACCCACTTAAAATAAAGTAAAAAAAATGGTTTGAATATGCGCACAAGGTGGGGGAGCATGTTGGAAAAAATTAAAAAAATATATCCTCATTTAAATTTGCTGAATTCAACATCTTTGGCCTTTTTTTATTACTTGGATTATTTTTGAATTACAATGTCTAATAATATTAGAATAAATGACTTGGAAATCATGACATGGAACGTAAATGGTTTGAGGGTTCCTCGGAGAAGAGAAAGAATCTTGGAATTTTTGAGACTATCAGAATGTAAGGTCTTCTTGATACAGGAGTCTCACCTACTTAGAGAGGAATGGGCTCCGATTTAAAAAAAAACAGAAATGGATTGAATACTGCATTTGCACTAATCAAGCGTGTACAACAAAGGGAGTAGCTATATTAATTATTGTTGTTGAAAAGCTTTTATTCAATATGCAAGATATCTTGAAAGCAAACATACATATAAAAACAGCATTTCAAAACAGAAAATAGGCATGTCAACATTTAAATGCTAAGAGAATAAAAATAGGAGGTAACCATACATAAATTAGCTAAAAAGTCTATAAAATTAAAATTGACAGTCTCTTGCATCGAATCAACCAGGAGCATTTAAAAATTTGGAAACACCACACACAATTGGAGGGGAGGGATCAGTCAATAAAATACGTAGTGCAACTACATGCCTACGTGTTCCCAGGCGTCTAAAAAGTGGTTTAAGCCAGTATCTCCTAGGATTGGTATAGTCCGGGCACTCAAAAAAGATGTGTGCTACAGTTTCAGGCCTAGATGGGCAAAGGGCACAGAAAGGCGATAGTTGAATGCCGGATTTCCATTTGGACACAAGGGCCCCGATCGGGAGGGTGCCCACCCTGAGCTTAATGTATAGAGCCCTGTCGACTGGTAAGGTGATTAAGTCCAGGTAGGGTTCATAGACTGGCGCGTCCTTTATTTCCAGAAATGCTGCAGTCGAGTTACAATGGTTTGGGTTCCTGATAAGTTTGCCAGAGACCCAGTCCCAATAAAGTTTTTTGAGGTCAGCCTTTGGTGGAGCAGATTTTGTAGTCCAGCAGTCCTCCAAGCTTAACTCCCCCAGGAGATTTTTGGTATCCCTCAACCATTTAATCTTGGCCCAGCCTCCCATACTCATCACCTCTGCCAAGCCGTCGGCGTAAGATTTTAACTCCGGGACCCTCCATATGCGGGACCAAAGGAGCAGTGGTCGAAGGCGAGCCTGGTCTTTAATGCTCTTGCAACCAATGTCCAGGAGCACCGGGACTGTCGGGGTACTCATGGGGAGGGCTAGGAGGTCCTTCAAAAACATATTTTCAGCTTTGGATAGGGACTCTAGATTGTCATGTCCCCACAGCTCTGCCCCATACAATGCTGATGTTACGCCTCTGGCCTTGTAGATCTCGATTGCAGGTCTCACAGAATATTTGGGCGATGCTCGAAATTCCCTAGCAGAGCACCCCCTACTTTTTTGTGATTCAGGACCATCTTGTCAATATGGGAGGACCAATTCATATTGTCAGTTATCCGCAGCCCTAGGTAATCAAAATCGGAAACTTTCTCCAAGGGGACGGTGTTCAAAACAGGCGGGCGACCTAGTTTCCTTGGAGCATGTAAAATCAAATATTTCGTTTTATCCACGTTGATTACCAATCCTCTGGATAGACAAAAGTCCTGGAAGCGTGTCAGTAGTTTCTGTAGCCCCTGGGGAGTTTTTGAAACAAGCAGAGTATCATCTGCAAACAGCAGGGTAGGGATCCGTACTCCCCCCAGACAGGGCGCGTCCGCTGGTTCTTGCTGGAGGTGCTCAACCACACCATTAACGTACAGTGAAAATAGTGTGGGAGCTAGCACGCAACCCTGTCTGACACCCCTGCAGACCGGGATCCTGTCCGTTGTTTCCCCATTTTTCCCCCAACGGACCTGGGCATAGTTACTGGTGTGGAGTTTAATGAGTAGGGACAAAATGTAGGGGGGCAACCCCAGACCCTGAAGTACCCTCCAAAGTTGCTCCCTATGGACCAGGTCAAAGGCAGTCTTCAGGTCGATGAAGGCCAAATAAAGACTGCCCTTGCCCAGTTCTACGACCTTCCAGTTTAAGAGTGCTAACCTGAAGACCTGCTCAATGGTACCCGTTCCTGACGGAAACCGGCCTGAAGTCAGATAGCACTCTATTCTCGTCCACCCAGTGTAGAATCCTTCCCAAGATTGCCTTTCCTGCCACCTTTTGCGTTGAGTCGATCAGGCTAATTGGCCTGTAATTCCCTGGGGTATCTCTGCAACCCTTTTGTAAATGGGAACAACCACCGCCCCCCTCCATGAGTCTGGTACTGGGCCACCCTTCAAGATGTCATTTAGAAGCGCAGCAATTACAATGCCCCAGTCAGTTGGGTATGCACGCAAAAGGTCTCTTGGAAGCCCATCCGGGCCTGCTGCTTTCCGTGGTGCCACCCATTTAATCACCTCCTCTACCTCCCGTGGCGTAAAAAGATCAAGAGTAATATCCCCTAGCGAGGCGGTGAAAGGGGCTGGGTCATTTAGGGGACCTTCAACCGGAGCGTATAGGGCCCCAAAGTGTTTTGTCCAATTCTGGGGAGGGATGTTACAAGTCCTCAGGGACTCATCCGGTCTGTTACCGGAGCCCACCAGATTCCAAAACCCTCTTGCGTCCCTGCTATTACTAGCAGCCAATAAGTCCGGCCAGAACTTTTCCTCCCATTCCTTCTTGGCAGAATGGAGGGTCCTAGAGTAGGCCTTTCTTGCCTCCCTGGTCTTGCTTTGCGATTTGGATTTGACTGCCTCTATCAGTCTAGTCTTCATCGCCCTACATGTGTGGGTATACCATCCCTTAACTTTTGGTTGCTTTTATTTGGTCCCTACTCTACTTGGTTGAGCAGTGAACAGACTTATTAAGGCCTCGGTAAGGTCGCTAAACACCCTACAAGCCGCCCCATCCTTTCTGTGGTGGTCCCCAGATTAAGTTGTGCTAGGGCTAGGAGATGGGTTATTGCTGCAACCTTCTCCTCAGAGAGGGCGAGTTCAGTCCACTTTATTCGCCTCCCACAAAGTGCAACTTGCGACTCGCCCAAATCTGCTGTGAAGGAGGGAGCCATGCCTCCCCTACCGCCTGAACACCAGGAGACTAGAGCGAGGGAAAGTAAGTTGTGATCACTCTCTACTGAGGTGACCACAGCCATATCCCTCACCGAGTTCCACAAACACACATCAAGCAAGATGTAATCAATTCTTGATGTGTGGTTGGGCCTATTGTAAGTGTGCCCCCCCCTTGTCCGACACTGACCTCCCGTTAGGGGCCCTCAAGTTGAATTCCGTACTGAGGGTATACATTTGCAGGGCCACCTCTGTCCACCTCTTGATGGGAGCTATTTCTAAGGCGGGAATCCCCCTCCTAGCATCCTCCTCATGAGGTAATATAAATTTTATGATCGATTGTGTCCCCTATCTTAGACCCCACCGACTCCATGTACTAGCTTGAAGTGCATGTAACTTCCCTCCTGTGCTAGCTATGAAGACGCAAATACATTTGCGTCCAACGTTAACATGTTCTCTTTCCGATCCGCCATGAACGGATTGGATATTCAGTTCCTAAATATGCTATGCCAACGTCTTTTTGTGGTATACCTTACACGTTTTTCAGCTCTGGCGAAGTAGGCCTGAATTCTGCCATCGAGCCTTTTTCCTGCCTTCTGACTCCGAAAACCTCAGCCCAGGCTGCCTCTGTGCCAGTGACCCTTGCCTTACTTCTGGCGCGGCTAACGGTGCTCGGCTCAGCCCGTTGCCTGCCAAGACTGCATTCAACCTTCGAATTATCTGCTCCACTCCTCGAAAATACATTCCTGTCTAGTAGATCCACGTCAACATCCTTCCAGCTGCAGGGCAGAGGGTTAGGCCTCACTGTCTCTATGCAAGTAATTCATGGCCCTGTTTCCATGGTAGGCCCATGCCCTCCCCTCGCTCCCCTCGCGTCTCATGTAGACACGCAGACGCTCATACACGCACTCATAACCAGTATAGAAATAGCCTCTTGTCCGAGAGACCTTTTCCCTCCAGATAATGCAGTTCCTTAAACATGAGATATTAGATACGATTTGGGATTAGGTTGATCTGACATCCAGACATCCGTCTACACTTGTAGGGCTAAATGTCAAGTCCCCCTTCACCCCTCAAGTTACACGTACATTACACGTCATCCCGCTGCGCGCGCATCTCTGCCATGTAATTTTGCTGACACTGCCGGATTCATTTATGGATCCACCTATTTGTGACATCATGTTCAATGACGTTCTTGTCCACGCCTTCATGCACGCCTATTGTAACGCCTTTTGTATTACGTACACGTATTCTTATCTCTCTTCTCAGCTGTTACGCCTCCTGCATATGCCTTTACTGTAATGCATTGACTATATATATGAATGTCTGTCAATTATGTATTGTCGCATACTTGAATATTCGCATATTACCATTGACTCTGTCAGTCTGTCCCTTCCCGAACCTATGTGGTGACGGAATGGTATGCCACCTTGGCTCGAGCCAATATGCTAATCACCCAATTCCTTTTATAGGAATAAAACCCTTTTGAGAAACCTCAAATATCACGGATTTTGCCTCTTATTTATTATGAGTTATTCTTATTGATTATAGAAATTAAGCACCGGTAAATTAATTATTTACGACAATTTGGCGCCCGAACAGGGACCCCTCCCCCATCTCACGCGCCGGTGGTGCGTTGCAGGCCTGGCCCCTGCCACAGCCGGACGGACAACTACGCGTACCCGCAGGATTTCCTGTATCTCCCTCAGGCCAGCGGAGGTGACTGAGGCTGCGATCGACACCCAGACGAGGCGGTGACAAGTGCGGAGGATCCCGACCAGAGCCTAGCTGAGAGAGCAAGATCCGAGGTATACGGAGGCCCACCAGGTTCCGACGTTCCGAAGTATCAGCGTCACGAGTCGAGTCCGAATCCAGTCCGAATCCAGTCCAGGGTTTCCGAGGCCTTCCGTTTCCGTGCTTCCCGGTGAGTACCGTTGCTGGGGACGCATATAGACGTGCGCATTAGTTTGTGCCGGTCAAGACAGGTGTGGGTACACAGACCTGGTCTGCACTGTTTTAGACAGTGTATCTGTACTGTTTAGCAGTATATCCAGTCTGCAATGTTGAGCAGTGTATCTAGTATTATGCAGTTAGCAAGTTACCTTCTAATTGTCATCATTCATGTTAAAATGTTTTAATGTGTCTCAAAATGTCGTGGTATGAGTGATTGTTCGATCGTAATTATTGTGATTATTGTGTTCAGTGTGTTCATATCTGAGTAAGAACCAAGTAGCCAGATTTCAAGATGCCGTTGTTCTCCAAATTAAGACAGATAAAAACTAGAAAAGGGGTATTAGAAGAAGCTGTTCCCATTCCACCTAGGGACACTCCAGGGTACTTTATGTACCACAAACATGGCCTAGATGCCGTTTTATTCCTCGACTTATGGGTGGACTACACTAAAGAATTATCCGAGAATCAGAGATGGCCTGCTGCTGGGACATGGGATGCAGATTGCATCATGAGGGTAGAGGAAGCATTGTGGAAAAAGAAAGCCAGACAGTCACAGAAGGATGCCATTGAATTATGGCGTAAAGAATCACATAGGCGTACAGAAAAAGCACTTAGAAAAGAAGAGAAAAGGAGGGAGGATCCAGAGAAAGCCCAGGAAAACGTATTAGTTGAGGAAGGTACCCGAGTAAAATTAGAACAGGTAGACAGGCAGCGAAACACACTCATGAACGGCATGTACCCCCTCTTGACTGAGGGTTTGCCTAAAGCCACCCCGGAGGTACCAAAAGAACTACCACCCCCACTGCTCCCGACTGAAATACACCAGAAAACAGCAAAGGACATTTTCCTTTCGTCCTATCTAGATGATGTGGCTCCCGCATATGTAAATACCGCACCGCCACGCACACCTCCTCCTGCCGACCAAGATGGTCAGCTCCTTCCTCCCCGACAAGCCACTCCTCCTCCTGTTCCTCCTGGTCTTCCAGCTGTCCTTCCACCTATTCCTGGGCCTGCTCCCTCCGCTTTTCACTCAACGAACCCCTTCGGAGCTGGCGCCTCAGGAGGCGCGTCCGGAGGAGCGACAGGTTACCAGACCCCGCCATTGGCCCATCGGCTGACCTATAGAGACCTAGCACAGCAACGTACACCTAGAACAGGCGATATTACACTACATGGAGATCGTCTTGCAGACTGTAGATATGATCCAGTGCCTGGTAAAAAGAATGACGAAAGAATGTTGCTTGCATCAGTACGCTTACGACGAGTTACGAACTTCTTATTAACCCTACCTGGAATGGTAGATCATCTAGATCGAATATATCAGTTCGTACAGACAGGAGTAGGGCCTGAAAGTATTAAGGAGGCCATGGCCTATCAGAAAGTGGATACGAAAGCCAAGATATTACGGTTTCTTATAAACTGTTTCATAAGGGAAGTGGATAGGCCGGGTATGAACCCGGAAGACGTGAAAGCACTCCACCGGTGGGGCCAGAATATCGCAGATGGGAATCACGATAAAGAGGCCTGTGTAGAAAATATGTACCGAAGAATAAGAAATGCAATAAAAAAGATGCATGAGAAAAGACAGCCACCACCGGAAATAGATTCAGACAAAGTTGAATCCTCAGAGGAGGAGGATGAGCATGAGCAGACCCCAGAGCAGACACAATTACCAGTCAGAGAAACGATAGCATATGTAGGTAAGGGAAGACCTTTCAATAATTCAATACGACCAGTACGTCCAGAAAGTAAAAGAATATTCCAAGAAGCCATGTGCAATCCAAGAACTCCTGAACACTTATTCCAAGCTACTGATAACAGACTTCGAGAACGAATGGGGTACCATGTACTCGATTCTATGGATGAACAAGAATTAGCCAGGTCAGCCGTGCAATGGGCTGACAATTCTGAGAAATATGGTGATGATGCGTTAGCGCATACGTTTTTGAACCTGACACCGAGTGAACAGCGTTTAGCTGGTACATACATGATACAACACCTGCTCTTATTGTATAGAAGCCAACATTCTGACCCAGGCCCCTTGCCTGATATATTAATAGAACTACTCATGAACAAATGGAGAGGTCTAGGTACCGATCTAATTAAAATAATTCTAGAACACCGACACAGATATAGCGCCTTCCTATGTCCACAGACCAACTCAGCTCATGTCATGGAAAGAAAAATGTATTACATGGACGGACAGAATCCGTTGCGAGAAGTACACCCAGTACAGAACGCAGACAATACGTTTAGACGTGTGTTTGTGTACACCCCCATAACTAAAATAGAACTATTGGAAATGAAAAAATTAGTACCTAGTCATGACAAAGATCCCGCAGGTTTCCACCGTGAAATAAAAGACATGATACTAATGGGTGACTATACTTATCCCGATATTATGAAAATATTGAAAGTGTTACTGCCTCCCGGTATATACGAGAAACTCAAAGAAAAAGAGTGGGAGGTGGGAGACACAAAGATTGATTGGGCTGCATTAGAAAACGAAGAAAGTACTAGAATTCCGGGCCAAGGGCTCAGGGATAAAGTTAAAGCATTACCAGGATTGTTAGTACAAGTGTTGCCACGTTTATTAAGTACTAAAAAGGAAGATTGGGGTGCCATTTCAGCTTGTAAACAGAAACCCGATGAAGATACCAGTGATTTCTATACCAGATTTGAAAAATGTTTTGGCATTAATAGCGGTCTGAAAGCAAGTAGCGAGTCATATCCACATCTTTTTGTAACGAAATTAGTCGAGAATTCACTGCCCCAGGTTAAGAATAGAGTATTGAAAGTCGAAAGTACTTGGCAAGCTAACACCCCTTCACAAATGTTACAAATGTTACAGTACCACCAGAATAGAATTAGAGAAGAACAAGAACATGAACAAAGACGCATGAAAGACACGAAAATGAAAATGTTAGTTGCCCAGTCAGTTCCCGCCGAAGGACATAAAAAGGGTGGGACCCAGCCTAGTAATACGACAGCTCCTGTTAAAGGGACATGTAACTACTGCAAACAGCCAGGTCATTATGTAAACGATTGTGCCGTTCTGAAACACAATATCTCCACGGGTAAGACCAAGGAGAGACCGCGCGTACCTAGACAAGATCAGGTCCAGCAACAAGTACCACAGAATATACAACATATTCCGCCTATGCCAGCTTCATCACAAACTGTGGCAGTCCCACAGCAACAGCCTATAACTGCAACACAGAACACAACACAACAGATGTACCAATACGCACAGAACGACTACCCTGATTATCAACGATACACATGAAACAGCCTAGAGAGGGAATTTGGCTTGCCCCTTATTGAAGTTCCCGTAGATCAAGAGGGTCCTTATGTACACAGTCAGGTGCTAGGAAAAGACAGAAAGTTTTTGATTGATACAGGGGCAAGCAGGACCACAATCAGTCACAATGAGGTTCCAGGGGCACCCCTCTCAGGCTCACAGAATGTTTCCCTTGGATTTTCAGGAAAACCTATTATTAATGAAGTATCACAGCCACTCCCCCTTGCAGTTGGTCCTCTGACACGGACTACAGATTTATTACTCACAAAATCATGCCCAGAAAACTTATTAGGAATAAAGACACTGAAAGCTCTAGGAGCTATAATATGCTGTTCTCCGGAAGGAGTACGCTTATTTTTGCGAGATTTTAAAGGCCATTATGTATTAAGAGATATGGATCCCCGGTTACAGAATGTACCTGCACACTTGTGGGCACAAGGCCCCACTGATGTAGGGTGTATGCACATTACACCATATCGAGTCACACTCAAAGCAGGAGTGGTATTACCACGAATTCGACAATATAGGTTACCTCCAGATGCTGTAGTGGCTTTACTGAGAATTATTGACGAGCTCATTGCACAAGGAGTGGTTGTGGAAACCGACTCCAATGTATGTAATTCTCCTATCATACCAGTTCTTAAACGTACTGATCCAAATGCACCACCTGTTTATCGATTAGTTATTGATTTACGCGAATTGAATAAATGCATTGTACCACAGTATCCTGTGGTCCCAGATATCTCTTCATTACTGACAGCTATTGATTCAGAAGCGACGTTCTTTACTGTAATTGACCTCAAGAACGCCTTCTTCAGTGTCCCAATTGATCCAGAAAGCCAATACTTGTTCGGATTCAGTTTAAATGGACGATCTTTCAAATTTGCACGCGCACCTCAAGGATTCACAGAAAGCCCCAGCATCTATAGTCAAGCACTGAAAAGACAACTCGACAGTATCCACATGCCAGCTAACACTGCCCTACTCCAGTATGTCGATGATCTGCTGATCACCGCACGGAGCGAACCCGAATGTGAAAATGCATCACTGACAGTTCTGAATTTCCTGGCCGACAAGGGGCACAAGGTGTCCCCTTCGAAGCTGCAATTCTGTGTTCAGCAAGTTGTGTACCTGGGTCACTTGCTGTCCAAAGTGGGGAGACAGCTCACTCCTGATCGCATTCAGTTAATTGTAAACATGTCACCACCAAAGACACAAAAGGAGGTGCGGGCTTTCATAGGCCTCACCTCGTACTGTAGACAATGGATTCCCCAATATGCATTTCTAGCAAAGCCACTCATCCAGTTGACAACCCAGGAGGCAGCGACATCGACTGTCCTCCCTTGGACTCAGGAACATACACAAGCTTTTGACAACTTAAAGAAAGCCTTATGCCAAGCACCTGTTTTAGCAACACCATGTTACAGTAAACCTTTTACACTTTTTGTCACAGAACGTGAAGGTACTGCCTTGTCAGTCCTCACCCAGGAACAAGCAGGTTCACACAAACCGTGTGCTTACTTTTCTAGCACATTAGATCCGGTGGCTCAGGCTTTACCTGCGTGTTCACGTTATGCATTCGGAGTCCTCTGGCGAGAGAGAGGTTACTTAACTTCTCACGGTGCCAACATCCAACACGGTCCTCTCATTCAAGGTTTATTAGATGCAATACATCTACCTACTGCAATCTCTATCATGAAATGTAAAGCACATACAAAGGTTACCGACACGATCTCCCAGGGTAACGACCTGGCAGACCGAACAGCTAAGCAAACGGCTCAGAATCAAATGCATGCAACTGACTCGACAAAGACAATAGTTCCGACACCATCACACTGCATGACAGTCAGGGATCCCGCCCATGATGTAATTGACATACAGACACATGCCACACCAGACGAAATCCAGAAGTGGACTGAACTAGGAGGGATCCAAACAGATCAAGGATGGATGACGAAGGGAAAATCTACATGGTTTCTCCCAGACTATGGTTCAGGTCATCATTAACACGATACATAGTCCAGCACACCTAGGAGAAAAGGCAATGCTAGATAGCATTCAACACATATGGTACAACAAGAACTTACGAGCAGCAGCCAAACAGAAAGTGCGTACTTGCATGATTTGTTGTCAGTTTAATCCAGGTAAAAGCATCCCTGTAGAGCAAGGTGGATTTCAGCCTCCCGATCACCCTTTTGAAGTCCTCCAGATGGATTACATCCAGATGGACCGCTGCCGAGGTTTCAAGTATGTCCTCGTAGTTGTATGTGCACTTTCCCGATGGACAGAAGCATACCCAGTCTCAGATTATACTGCTCCAACAACAGCCAAGCAACTGGTTCGCGAGTTCTTCCCGCGGTACGGTTTGCCCCGTATCGTGTACTCAGATAACGGTCAGCCATTCTCATCCGAGCTTGTGAAACACATTACACTCTTGTTAGGCTATCAGTGGAAGTTCCACTGTGTCCGGCATCCCGAGGCAGCAGGTCTCGTGGAGCGTCATAATCAGACCCTAAAAATCCGGCTTTCCAAAATCTGTAGAGAGAAGGGCGTTGACTGGATAGTTGCTTTGCCGGTAGCCCTCTTCTATATGAGGATGGTTGCCCATTCTCGAACCGGGCTATCCCCGTATGAGGTGGTCTTTGGTAGGCCTCCGAATATGTGGGGGACGCCTATTCCGCGAAAAATTACAGATGTTGACTGTATTATGCTGACAGATTACCTTGCCTCCTTGATGTCTGCACTACAATCTTGTCGTTCACAGGTAGCTGCAGCCTTTCCCGACAATGCCGATGTGAAGCCCCACGAGGTGGTCCCGGGGGATTATGTCTTCGTCCGCAACTTTGATCGGAGAAGTCCGTTGGAGCCCCGCTGGCAAACTCCGAAATTGGTTCTTCTAACAACGAGGACAGCCGTCAAAGTAGAGGGCAGGAAGGGGTGGCTGCATTCCAGCCACGTGAAAAAGTTCCACGGACTCCCTTCGGACTTGGACTCTAAGCCCTGCCCTCCTACACAAACTGACTCAAAGCTCCCTTTGGTTGAGAAAACAGACTCTGAAAAATATAGACTAAAATTACGATCTAGCAAGTCAGACAGTTTAATTGTTTAAGTCCTCCCCTAGGTGAATCGGTTAAATTAGTTTCTGACATGTATCCCCTAGATCGAGACAGAGAGAGAGAGATAGACAGAGAATACTGAAGAAACGTGCATATTGTAAATCACTTCGTAGTCACTGTATAGTGACATTGTTAATCATGTTTTTTCTAAGTCTTCTGATTATTGCTGCTAGTATCTTGCTGCACATTTACTACCCTATTTTCAAGCATGTACAATCTGCTTATAACGTCACTGCCGAACATTCTTTTAGCGAATTACCTCCACACGAGCTTTCTTACAGACTTGCGCTGCGCAACAACACATTCATTAGTATGTTACATCACTCTCATCAGACTAACAATGCTACAAACTGTTGGATATGTGGCCGCCTCCCTCCCTACCAGAAATACAAGGGAGTTCTGCCTCTTTTTCCGTACCCATTCACTCACAATGGCTCCTGTGGGGCATGGTTTAGATTGATTAATTCCTTAGATTCTGACATTGCTGTTTACGATGGGAATTGGGTTTGGGGAAACCTGAACTCAGTTCTACTTAAAGTCTGTTACCCTGACAAGAAAGGACTTCCCACTAGAACAGGAACTGATCTAGAAAATGAAGTATATGGATTAGGAAATTACACAATCAACCCCATGATTCTTACTGTTGAATCCGAAACTGCACCAGTATTGCCTGCCATGTCAGTGTTACCAGTCAAAGGTGAATTATGTATCAGGAAAAATGGTTCCATACACTTAGGTCATAGTAAATGTACTACTGTAATCGAATTCAGTGATCAAGGCAAGTCCACGTTTAGAGCTACACGTCATTCCTACTTTGTTTGCGGTCATATTGCATACATACGTTTGCCTCCAGATTGGGATGGTACCTGTTACATTGCATTCCTTCTGCCACCTGTTTTCCTAGCCCCTCCTGACTATCACAGAAACACCAATCTAGTAAACAATAGACTCCGAAGAGACCTCCCGATTGTCGACTACACTGAAACGGCATGGGAGCAATACACAGACTTCAATAAAGGTTTCTTCCCCTACTTAGGTGCTGTTTTTAACAGTAAACTGATACGCAAATTAACTAGAACCCTTGAAGCAGTAGTGAACGAAACTACCTCAGCTTTAGCTAACTTAACAGAGGAGCAGTCCGCTATGCGGGTTGTTGTTCTTCAAAATCGTCTCGTTATTGACGTCATCCTAGCTGATAGGGGTGGAGCTTGTAAGGTCATCGGGTCAAGTTGCTGTGTTTTCATTCCAGAAAACGCGCCAACGGTATATAAAGCTATAACACGTCTCCATAAAATTGCAAGTCTGATACATCAGAATCCAGGCACCTGGACTTGGTCCGGTTGGTTCTGGACAACGTTAACCGCTTGGGGATGGAAGATCCTATCCTTCCTAGGTATTGGCCTTCTCATAGTATTCAGTTGCTGCCTGTGTTTACAATGTGGGCCGGCGATTTGCGGCTTGTGCGCCACATCATGTATTCCGCATTCAAATTCCCATTCAAAACGTCAAAAGAAGAAAGAAGAGCAAATGATGTTACATGAACAGATTGATCGATTCATGCAGATCGATATATCATGAAGGGTCCGTAGGGGACAAGGAGGGAATGAGGTAATATAAATTTTATGATCGATTGTGTCCCCTATCTTAGACCCCACCGACTCCATGTACTAGCTTGAAGTGCATGTAACTTCCCTCCTGTGCTAGATATGAAGACGCAAATACATTTGCGTCCAACGTTAACATGTTCTCTTTCCGATCCGCCATGAACGGATTGGATATTCAGTTCCTAAATATGCTATGCCAACGTCTTTTTGTGGTATACCTTACACGTTTTTCAGCTCTGGCGAAGTAGGCCTGAATTCTGCCATCGAGCCTTTTTCCTGCCTTCTGACTCCGAAAACCTCAGCCCAGGCTGCCTCTGTGCCAGTGACCCTTGCCTTACTTCTGGCGCGGCTAACGGTGCTCGGCTCAGCCCGTTGCCTGCCAAGACTGCATTCAACCTTCGAATTATCTGCTCCACTCCTCGAAAATACATTCCTGTCTAGTAGATCCACGTCAACATCCTTCCAGCTGCAGGGCAGAGGGTTAGGCCTCACTGTCTCTATGCAAGTAATTCATGGCCCTGTTTCCATGGTAGGCCCATGCCCTCCCCTCGCGTCTCATGTAGACACGCAGACGCTCATACACGCACTCATAACCAGTATAGAAATAGCCTCTTGTCCGAGAGACCTTTTCCCTCCAGATAATGCAGTTCCTTAAACATGAGATATTAGATACGATTTGGGATTAGGTTGATCTGACATCCAGACATCCGTCTACACTTGTAGGGCTAAATGTCAAGTCCCCCTTCACCCCTCAAGTTACACGTACATTACACGTCATCCCGCTGCGCGCGCATCTCTGCCATGTAATTTTGCTGACACTGCCGGATTCATTTATGGATCCACCTATTTGTGACATCATGTTCAATGACGTTCTTGTCCACGCCTTCATGCACGCCTATTGTAACGCCTTTTGTATTACGTACACGTATTCTTATCTCTCTTCTCAGCTGTTACGCCTCCTGCATATGCCTTTACTGTAATGCATTGACTATATATATGAATGTCTGTCAATTATGTATTGTCGCATACTTGAATATTCGCATATTACCATTGACTCTGTCAGTCTGTCCCTTCCCGAACCTATGTGGTGACGGAATGGTATGCCACCTTGGCTCGAGCCAATATGCTAATCACCCAATTCCTTTTATAGGAATAAAACCCTTTTGAGAAACCTCAAATATCACGGATTTTGCCTCTTATTTATTATGAGTTATTCTTATTGATTATAGAAATTAAGCACCGGTAAATTAATTATTTACGACACTCATCCTGGTCCAGCGAGACATCCGAGCCCAAGGGCTCGAATGTGCAGTTAATATCGCCGGCTACCAGGGTGCAAGCCTTGTATGGGGTTGATCTTAAGAGGCCCTCCAGGAGTGCAATTGTTGGGGACTGCCTTCCCCCCTTAGTGCCTCGTGCATAAATATTTAGAATAGCACAACCCCTTGAGTCCTTCAGGGTGATATTAAGAATGTCCGGACAACCGGTCCGCTGCTCCACTATCCTACAGTTCAATGTGGCAGCAACCCAGATGAGGAGGCCACCGGAGGGGCGTCCCCTCCCCGAGTCAGAGTATATTTATTTATTTATTTATTTATTTATGCAATTTTATATAGCGCAGACTTTACCCGAAGGTGTCAGAGCGCTTCACAATAGGAACAGAAAAGATACAAACTGAGAACGTTACAAGAGCAACAGATTGCAGAGGCATTCGTTATGTTACATACGGTAAAGTGATGATTGTGAGCAACCAAGAATACATGAGGTAGTAAAAATTGTGAGAAACCAAAAATACATGAGGTAGACAAGGTAATTGTGACACTTGTGAGCAAACAAAGTACATGAGGTAGTAAAAATGTGGGCTACCAAAAATACATGAGGTAGTAAAAAGTGCTCAGGAGGGAAAAGTGACAAGTGTGCAGGCTACAAGAGAAAATAGAGTATAATTTGTGGTATAATACTGCATTATATGTTACACACTCAAGCACAAGAACAAACGATTACGTAGGCAAAAGTGGCACTTGTGCAAGTATCAAAGGTAAAAAACCTGTGAGAGGAAGCAAACCGTGTGTTACAGGGGCAAAGTGGTGAGTGCAAGTTGCAAGAGGGTACCAAACACAAGTACATGGATAATACTGCAATAAAAGGCAAACACTCTAACCGCAAGAACACACTGGGAAGGCACTTCCATGGACATGAGAAGTAGAAATTATCAGTAGTGGGAGATCTTCCTACAGACAGAAGAGAGTTACTTTTGGAGGTGTCTCTGGAGGAGGAGAGCTTTGAGGTCCCTTTTAAAGGCCTGGGAGGAGGCTGTGGTCCGGAGCTGAGGCGGCAATGAGTTCCAGATTCTCACTGCGTTGCCTGAAAATGATTGGGCCATCGTTCTTTCCTTCTTGAAAGTGGGAGGTTCAAGCAGTAGATTCTCCGCATTGCGTGAAGGTCTAGAACCTCCAGAGAGTTTCAGTTTATTCGCCAGGTAGAGAGGAGAAGAGGAGTGCAGGGCTTTGTGGGTGATACAAGCGGTCTTGTAGATAGCTCTAGCCTCCAAGGGAAGCCAGCGGAGGGTAGATAACATCGGTGTGATGTGATCGCTTCTTTTGGCCCCATAAATGAAACGAGTTGCTGAGTGGAAAACAGACTTAAGTGGGGACACGTGGAATTTGGGGAGGCCAGTAAGAAGAGAATTGCAGTAGTCGAGTCTGGAGAGGACCAGTGCTTGCACCAGGGTTATAAGGTCCCGCTCCGCGAAGAAGCGACAGATTCCCCAAAGAAAACCAAGGGATTTGGCGCTGTCGACAATGATGGGTTTATTGTTTAGTAGATTCATCTGATCCATCCATGATTGAACCGGGGGAGGAGAGAGTGAGGAGGAGAAGAGGAGGAATTCAGTTTTGGAGGGATTCAGAATCAGTTGATGAGTTGACATCCAGTTATGAATGGAGTCGAGAGTGGAGCTTAGGATGGAAAGATCGTGAGTAGAGGCAATCTTGAGGTAGATTTGAGTGTCGTCAGCATAAAGATGATAGTGAATCCCGGATTTACTTAGGAGATTTCCCAGTGGTTCTAAATAGAGATTGAACAGTGTGGGAGCAAGTATCGAGCCTTGGGGAACACCTTGACCTACCGCCACAGGAGGTGAAAGACTGTTAGCTATTTTGATCATTTGGGATCTGCCAGAAAGGAAGGATGCAAACCATTTAAGCACAGTGCCCTCCATGCCCATTCTCTGTTGAAGAATATTGAGGAGGGTATTGTGATTGACAGTGTCAAAGGCTGCGGAAAGGTCAAGGAGAATTAGCAGACAGGACCCCCCTGAATCGAGTATCCTCAACGCGTCATCAACCACTTGCAGTAGGGCTGTTTCAGTGCTGCAGTTTTGGATGAAGCCGGACTGACAGTGGTCTAGAAGATCATTGTCCTTGATATGAAAGGAGAGTTGTTTTGCTACACATCTTTCTGTGATCTTCGCTAGAAAGGGAAGGTTAGTGATGGGGCGGAAGTTGTTGAGGTCATTCGCATCAGCAGTGGGTTTTTTCAGAAGAGGGGTGACCTGCCCAGTTTTGAAGGAGGCAGGAAGGGAGCCTTGCCAGAGGGAGAGGTTGATCAGAGTGGTCCAATAGGAGAGGGAATGGGTATAGAAGTCAATGGCAATGGCACTGGGGATAGGGTCAAGAGAATGGTTGGATGGCTTCGTTTCTCGTATGCACTTGAGAAGGGCATCTTCAGATATAGGGTCAAAGCTCTGCCAAATGGCTAAGGATTTGCGCTCCTCTGGAGGGGTAGGATGAGCGACCTGATCCACAAGTGATTTCACTTTTTCATCAAAGAAAATAGCAAAATCCGCTGCTCTCTTTGTAGAATCATCCACCTTGGAGGTTGGGGGAGAGCAGTTAGGCATTTTGATGAGATCAAATAGTTTTTTGGGTCTATTTTTGGCGGAATCAAGGAGGGTTTTGAAGTGTGTCGCTTTCCCAAGGAAGATGTGCTTGTGGTACTTGGATCTTGCTGAGCGAAGCTTGGCCAGATTGTCGGAGGAGGGCACTTGCCTCCATTGTTTCTCCAGGGATCTTAGCTGCTTCCTTTCCTCATAAAGGGATTTGTTGAACCAAGGTGCTGAGGGAGTGGGCCTTAACCTTTTGCTTTTGAGTGGCGCGACTTCATTAATTTCAGCTGCAAGAACTGTGAGGCTTTGAGAGGTGAGTTCGTCAACATCTAGGTTCGGGTCGAGCCTTGGAAGGGATAGCAAAGCTGATTCACAGAGGGGACCGACATCAATATTTTTTGCATCCCGGAACCAAGAGATGGCCCTCTTGGGTTGGCCAAGAGTTATAGAGTGTGAAAGTTGAAGAGAGAATGGGATGACGAAGTGGTCAGACCAATCTACATGAATTGGGGTAGTGGTAGAAAGCATGCCTGCTTTAGATATAACAAGGTCCAGGATTGCGCCCTTAGAATGGGTTGATTCAGTGCAGTGTTGGATAAGATCGTTAGTAGATAGGAAAGTGGCCAGTGAGTTCGCAGAGGAGTCTTGCGGTACTCCCCAGTGGAGATTGAAGTCACCCACGAAGGTCTGATTGTCACTTCGCGAGTATTGGTCGCTGATGAAGTCGGTGAGTTCATCCATAAACGAAGGGCCACTACGAGGCGGGCGGTAAATGACATGGAATCTGAGGGGTGAACGGTGTTGCAATTGAAGCTCAAGAGAAAGGCATTCAAAGGTTTTCGAGGAGCTGTTAGGAGAGGCCTTGAGTTGGAGGGTGTTTCTAAAGATGACTGCAACACCTCCCCCCGTGTTGTCAGTTCTGTCATTCCTAAGTAAAGAGTAGCCTGTGGGTAATAGGAGATGAAATATAGAGTGAGATGTATCTTTGAACCAGGTCTCTGTGAGGAAGAGCATGTCAATATTATGAAGGGTGATGGTATAGGAGATTTCAAGTTTGTGTTTTACTGCAGATCTGCAGTTGTGAAGCATGCAGCGCAGCTCTGACAAGACTGTTTTGGTGACGGGGGCACTAGGGCTCTGAAGGGTGATCGGGATATTGTACTTATGAGGGGGTGCTCGGGGGGGTTTAGGTGGATGCTTTGTTCTGACAGAGGTGATGATCGGAATGGCGTAGATAGTGGGGTTGCTAGGGTATGTCAGTTGAGGAGGGGTGGCGCTCAAGGGCTTGAGTGAGTTAACAGAGTTTCCCGATGATAGGTTACTGCTGGGATAGAGTAGGACGAATAACCCGCCTTATGGGTTGGCTCTGTGCACCATGTCTCCTGGAAAATGCATATGGAATGGTCATCCACCAATGCATTCCAGTCGGGTAATGTCAGCTTCCTTGAAATTCCAGCTACGTTCCAGCTGAGGACCTTAAAGACTGGGTACGTCACAGATGGGGCCCGCCGGATACAGGGTCGTGACAGGGGGCCACCTCTTGTGAATCCACCAGTATATTAATTTTAAAAAACGGCATGTGCTATTCTGAGTGATAGTATAGTTGATCCAACAGGGCGGTGGGCTGTTGCTAAATTTAAAATCAATGGATCTGGGATTACCCAAGCAAGCTATTACGGCCCTAATTTGGATGACCCTGGACCTCTCAATACTCTGTTATCCCATTTGACAGATGTTAATGACTGTACTATCTTAGGAGGTGACTTTAATATGGTCTTAAACTCCAGCAGTGACTCCACATCACATAGAGCTATATCAAGTACACAAAAAATGAGGAAAGCATTAAAACAATTAATGTCCGATATAGGGCTAACAGATATCTGGAAGGATATGGCTAATAAGTCTAAAACTATAGGTGGGAAGTTTACTTTCCATAAAAAAGAATGGGGACATAAGTCAAGGATCGATTTCTTTTTAGTTAGTGCAACAGTAGGTAAAACACAAAACAAGTTAGTCATGCCCCTGAACATTTGGCAGACCACTCGGAAGTCATTTTAAAAATAACGATCAAAAAAGCACAAGTACCAAGAAGATGTACCATTAACCGTGCGTTATTATTGGAAGATGATATTATTGAAAAGTTAAAGATAGAAACTAAAGAATTGTTTAATATTAATCTAAACTCTGCCTCGATTCAAATATTCTGGGACACATACAAGGCTTTTTAAGGGGAATAATACTAGCCATTCCTTGTACACAAGTAAAGAAGTTAAAAGAAGAAACAAAAAAACTTGGAAGATGAAATACATAGACTATATAAGTGTCTAGAGGGAGACCAGGAGAATGATAAACTTTTAACCGCATCGATGCTGTGGCGATTTTTGCGCTGTGCGGCTGTTTTCCCTTTTCCGCGATACATGATGAGCTCAGCTCGTCATCAGCACACGCCACCCGTGGGTGATGACGAGCTGAGCTCGTCATCAGCATCGAAAGGGTTAAGTAAATTAACCTCCGCTAAACATAAACTGGCCGATTTTTTAGAAATCATTATAAAAAAATGGGATGCAAGTAAACTTGCAAACCATGAATATGGGGAGGGTTCTAGTAAACTCCTCGCTTGGAAAAAAAAACTGACCAGACAAGGAACTGGATAAAAGATATACGGAGCCCGGACACTAATATTATTGTTTCAGAAGACACTGAAATTGAGGAGGCGTTTGTCCAGTTTTATAGGAAACTATATACAGAGGATATGACTCTGGAAGACACCTTGGTGGACAATTTCTTAGCAGGAGTGTCCCTCCCTACTCTTCAACAGGAAAATAAAGTGTTAATAAACTGCCCTATACGGCTAGAGGAAGTTACTCAAGCAATTAACTCCCTAAAAAAGGGTAAAGCAGCAGGACCTGACTCCATTCCAAACGAGATTTATGAAGAATTAAAAGAGGAACTGTCACCTATCCTCCTCCAACTCTTTAATTCTTCTTTTATAGAAGGAGAATCCCCCCCCCATATCTTGGGAGGAGGCCATAATAATAATCCTCTTAAAACCCAATAAAAATCCACGTATATGCGAATCCTACCGTTCAATCTCATTCCTGAACTGCGATCACAAAATGTATACACAGATCATTACTTAACGTTTAGATAAAGTAATACGACCGCTTATTCATCCCGACCAAAAGGGTTTTATGAAGGGGAGACAGCTTAGTGAATTAACCCATGATCTGATAGGAGCTATAGACATGGCCCAAAGATACAAGTCTAACCAGAGAAATACAGATTGGGAGAGGAACCAGACAAGGTTGCCCCCTCTCACCGTTACTTTTTAACATCTATATTGAGCCTTTGGCCTGTAAATTAAGAAACTCTCAGAAAATCATTCCTTTTACCAGTAATAGATGAGAGAAAAAAAACGGGCTATATGCAGACGACTTAATTGTCTACACAGGAGATCTGGAAAAGTCGTATCCAGAAATCTGGCTAGAAATAGAAAGCTTTGGAAAGGTCTCAGGCTATCTCCTCAATCAACAAAAAACAGAGTTATTAAAATGGAACACAAACTTCTACAGTGCCTATGAGAAAAAAGAGATAAGATATCTTGGAATTCAGATAGTCCAAAATATAGATAAAATCGCACAAGTTAATTTTGACAGAGTAACAAAAGAAGTAAGATCCCAATTACACTCCTGGGGGGCTCTGTGTCTCTCTTTTTTAGGCAAATCTAACCTAGTAAAAATGTCCATTCTACCAAAATATACATTTCTGTTTAATAATATCCCGCTGGAGTTTCCGAAATTATGGTTTAAGAAAGTTCAGGTTTTTTTTCTAAACTTCATCTGGGGGAATAAACGTCTGCGGATTGCACACGGGAAATTTAGAAAGAAAAAGGAATATGGAGGGATCGCAAGCCCGGATCTGTTTTTATACATGTGTGCATTTCAACTAAAGAATTTTTGTCAACTGATGTGGGATGACTCTAGATTCTCTCCTCTATTTAAAGCACTATCTAGAGACAGTACGCAACAAGACAGATGTTATCTTTTAAAATTTGGGCATCCCAGATTCTTTAAAAGGATAAGGTTAAAGATTCTGATGTCAGCAGCAAAGCTTTGGTTTCAAGTGACCCGAATCTTAAAAATCCCATACTACAATGATATTAGCCCAATTTGGGATTTGCCTGGGTTGCCACCATGTTTGACGGATACCTTGGCGTTGCCACTGAAAAAATGCGGGATTAATACTTGGGCTCAACTCATAATCGATGCAGAATTGATCTCATGGCCACATCTAATAGCAACCACTGGAAATCAAGTTTCAAAATGAAAATACTACCAGCTGTTGAGCTGGACAAGAGCAATAGAAAAGGACCTAAAAGGGAACTCTAACTTGGCATTTAAGATCTGCTCATACGGTAACAAAAAAAAAAAAAGAGGTAGCAGAATGGTATTGGTTACTCATCCAGAGTGGAGAAGAGGAGCAGGCCTCATTTACGGAAATATAGAAGAAGGACCTGCCAGATGAAGACCTGGAAAAAACCGGGCAAGTATCTATTTCTCTCCTATGGTCACATGTAAATGCTGCTTCTTTAAAAATAAAACTTTTTTACAGTCCACAAGGCCTATTGGACCCCTCAAAGGCTATCGAAAATGGGCACCCAAGTGATCTAGAAAGTTCTTAAGTGTGGAGAAGAAAAAGCTAATGAGAACCACTTGTTCTGGAGCTACCCTGTTATCGCGTTATACTGGAGTAAAGTGGGTAAGATCATTGCTGATATAATGGAGCTGGAAATTAATATAATAATTTTAACAGTAATCTTTGGAGTGCCCCCGAGGGAAGTAGAGGTTGAGCACTTACAAAAAATCATAAGGCATTACTATTTGTTCTGATTCTATTAGCACGCAGGGAGCTTTGTATTAAATGGATATTACTATGCCCTCCTACGGAAGGGGAATGGATTCGATCCATTCAGAGGATAGCTATGTTGGATCAAGCTAGTACCCGCTCAAAATATGACTAAATATTGGGAAATTTGGGAGGCCTGGGCCGAGATAACAACGATACACATATAGACATGCCTGCTCGAATAAAGGAAATTTAATTTTGCTGTATCTAGATTTGTCTTGTTTTCTTTCTTTTTCTCTTTTTTTTCCCGTTGATTTCCAAGTCCTATGATTAAATAATATGCAGCAGACAACTGTCTAGGGGACGGGTCTGTTTGGCCATCCTCCGAGGTAGGGGGGTTACATTGGCCGCCAAAATTTCAAGACTAAGGTGGAAACCTCGACAAGTAGACGAAGGTGCGGTCTTGGAGATATAATGTATCCTTTTCTCCCCCGTGGGTGTGTAACCAAACCGGTAATTTACAAAATGTATCCTTCACACACCCGGAAGGGTCTGAGATACCAAATCTTGAATTATTGTGCATATTATATTTAAATGAGGATTTTAAAAGAAGAAAAAGTAAAGAAAAAAAAAAATCTTAGGTGGAGTGTGGTATGCTCTATGTGTGATAAAATACTGGATCTGGCGGAAGCACATGTTTCCAGGGATATGGGTGGGGCTATCTAATGCTGCTGCCCATTCTGGGTCAGTGAATGGTCGGGCTAGGTCTCCTTCCCAGCGGAGCCGTAGTGGTGCCAATGTGATCGCGGAGTGTTGCCTAAGGGAAGCGGCAAACCACCGCATGAGGGGACTGGCACGTGGCATCACATGCAAGTACTGGATAGTCAAGTGTGTAGGGGGTTCGTTAGTTATATCTCCCCAACGGATGGTGAGGGCTGCCAGGAGTGAACGATGAAGTAGAAATCAGCCGCGGTGTATCCTGTCCTCTCCAACTAATGTAGCATATGGTAGCAAGGCTCCATCTCGGTACAGGTCACCTATATCTTGGATAGCTGCTTCACCCCAGCTGTGTAGTTCGGCTGCTGTGGTGACTGGGTGACCCTGGGCGTTCCCTGGAGTGGTATGACAAGTGCACATGGTGTTGTGTTTCGGGTAATGTGTAAACATCTGCGGTAGCATCTGTACACCACTAAGAAATAAAGGCTCAAGTACAATGGGTTTTGCACAAGGGTGGAATAGGCGTAACAGAAAGGAAAGAGACCGGGTTAAGGTGGGGTCGCTGTGTTACAAAGTTGGCAGGAAGCTAGCCATCTGGCCACCCACTGTAGCTGCGCTGCGATAGTAATGTTCCATATTGGGTGCCGTGAGGCCGCTGCGGTCTGTGGGTAGGCAGAGTTTTTTAATGGCTACTCGATGGCGAGGGTTCCCCATATAAAGATCCTGACTGTTTTTTCGAGGGTGTTAAAAAAGGGTGGAGAAATGTATGGAGCAAGTTCGTAAAGTAATGTAAAAATCAAGGCAGGATCACCATTTTAGTGAGGGCAATCCAGCCTGTCACAGATAACGGGACTGTTCTCCAGAAGGAGATTTAAAAACTGATGGCAGTCAATGCTCTATCAATATTGCCATCAAATAGGTCCGGATGTCAAGATAGCGGAGGGTGTCAGCATTCCATTGTACACGGTACCCCATTCAGGACATATATAAGTTCCTGGCAGGGGTCGCTAAAGGGGTTTAGGCAGAATTTTGCTGCAATAACCTTTATCCTAGGAGAATTTGCTGACCTGTCTGGGCTATGTGCCAGCAAGGTGGGGGGGGATAGATCGGTTGTCCCTCATGTACATCAGGATATCATTTGCGTATAGTGAGATTGTGTGTTCTCCGTCCCAGAGAGAAATTCCATCCTCCACCTTAGTGCGAATGGCCTTCACCAGGGGTTCCATGGCTAAGGAAAAGAGAAGCGGGGATAATGGGCATCCCGGTCTGTTCCCCGTCCTACTGAAATAGGCTTGGAAATGTATGGACCTGTCTTCACCCGAAAAAAGTCATGTGCTTGTAAAGTAATTTAACCATGCCAATGAACGCTGCACCAAGGCCATATTTGGCCAACGCAGCAAACAGGTACTCCCATTTAACGGAGTCAAAAGATTTCTCCAGGTCTAATATTAAACAACCTGAATGTGGCCAGTGATGTATCCTATATGTGGCGACCCGGAAGAAGCACACAGAGATTTAGGGAGGGAAGGAACAATCCTGTTTTGGTCCAAGTGGACGGGGGTGGGGAGAGGAGTCAGCCAGTCAGTGAGGATTTTCACGCCGCACTTTGTAGTCCACGTTCAGTATGGCCAGTGGTCTATAGGAGCCTAGGTCAGCGATGACTATCAAGTTTCAGCAGGGAGACTAAGCTTGCTTCCTGCATCGAAGCAGGTATAATCGATTCTGGTGCGGCAGTGTAGAGGGCGTGCAGGTGTGGAGTCAGTGTAGTGCCATATGCTTTATAGTATTCAGCTGGGAGCCTATTAGGTCCAGGAGTTTTACCTGTGTCCAGTGCAGTGACCAAGTCGCATATCTCATCAGGTGTGATTGGGGCATCGAGCGTCATGTGTTGGTCAGGGGTTATCGTGTGCAGGTTCACCGAATCCAGAAAGGCGCTCAGCCGCCTATTGTCACTGCAACATGAGGATTTGTAAAGCACTGTATAGTACCTAGTAATTGATGCGTGAATTTCGTGCTGCATGTAGAGCATTTGTCCCCTGCCGGCCCGTATAGCGTGTATAGCCCGGTGGGGATGCTCTTGGAATAGCAGCCAAGCTAAGTTTACCTGCCCTGTCAGATGAGGCATGTGTGCGCACGGAATGCACCAGGTAGTTATGACACCGGAGCCTGTTCAGTAATGTTATATGGTCACTGCGTAATTCATCTAACCGTCTTGTGTACCCATGATGTGTAGCAACATGTTTAATGTTGGAGTAACTTGTGTTCTATGGTACTGAGTGAGCAGTTCAGTTGTTTGCGAATATTCCATGGGAGTCCAAGGCATTGCCTTCTGATACTCACCTTGAAAGCTTCCCACTCTAGTAGTATGACACCGGTGGAGACATTATTTATTTCAAAGTATTTTGCCATCTTGGCCCCCAAGGACACCCGGAATGCCTGATCCCCAAGTAGGAACTTGTGGTGGTCCTACTTCCCAGTTGAACTGTAGAAGTTGAGGGTTTTAACAGTGTGTGTGTCCCAAGTATTTGATCCCTTTAATTAGGGGAGCAAGGAGGGAGACCCTACAATATGATCTAACCGTACATGGAGTCCATGGACTGAGTAGTAGGAGAATATACATGTGTCAGATTGCGAGCGCGCCATATGTCAATCAGGGACCAGTGGGCAAGCCATGCTGTTCATGTTTGTGCATTGGAAGCGGCCGAGGTGCATGACAGGGGCGGGAATAAACAGGAATGAGCCTTGCTCCACATTAGGGGCCTGTATGGAGCCGATGAGGAGGGTTTGGCCATTCAGCCCACCTCTAATGAATATATACCTGCCCTTTGTGTCAGTTTCTACTTTCTCTACTACGTAAGGAACTCCTGCCTACACCCATATAAGGATCCCACTAGCTTGGAAGGAGTAATTAGTGCTATATACTTGCCCTCTCCAACGTAGGCCAAGATGGTCCACCTCCAAGCGAGCCAGGTGCGTTTCCTATAGGAGAGCAATGCTAGTGGTCCTGCGTCCTGCGTTGCACGTAGGAGTAAATAAGAGTATCTGCGCACCGGAGAATGTATCCCCTCACGTTCCATGTGATCACATTTGCATGTAGGTAGGCTGCTGTCACGGTCCCCAACCAGGGGCACGGAGGTCCCAGTCGTAGTCTTCAGGCATGATCCAGCCGTGCACCTCGATCCACCAACTGTAGGGCAGCAAGCCAGCACAGCACACATCACCACCTCGCAAGGCCCCAGAGCAGCCTGTGTGTCCATTTACCGCCGGCCATAGAATTTGGTGTGGCCGCCGCTCTCCAGGCACCAGACCTTGGTAAGTAGGCAGTCCCTGACAGTGCGTTGCAGCCGCCCTCCGTCCGCTACAGAACTGGTCGGCCAGGGTGTATGCTGCCTCCCCTCCAGGACCCAGTCAGCATAGGGAAGTGGTGCTGTGGCGACCTCAGACGTGGGCCTGAGCCGCATTGTTAGCAGTGCCATCTTGGGTAGCATTGCGGCGTGATCTGCCAAGATTTCAGGGTGTATGTCAAGAAACAAAGGTTCTTGTGGGAAGAATAGCGTACTATATTGGTACTACAATGCGCAATGGCAATAACAATGGGTCATGTGGATTTCAGACAGAAAGGAGGCCGAGTACAGTGTGATTATTTACAGTTTATGTCAAATTTTCCAACGATTTGGCAGATATATACAACAAATAGTGCTTAGTGTCCCCAGTGTACATTGGAACGAAAAAACTGACTGGTGACATTTACAGTTTGGTTTCCATCATTCAGAAAACGACCAGTTATAGTTCTAACAATTTTTTCAGACACTGTATTCAGTAATCAGTGCTGATACAATGATTCGTTTTTCATTTATGTTGACGGCGTTTTGACCCTTCCAAGGATGCAGGGTCTCTTCGGGACCTAATAATATATTGATATCAATTTCAAGGATGTCCATTTTAACACTGGATTGCAGCAGCTATATGAAGAAAAATGCAGAGAACTTGTCTAAAATTGAGATACGAGCAAAGCCTGATAGGATTACATCTAGAGTTGTGATAGACTCCTGTCCCTTTCAGACTCCAGGAGTTTCCACTACTCATGGTGTATCATGCTAGCAGCTGCCTCCCCTTAGTCAGTCCATTTTTTTGACTCGTTTGAGAAGTATCGCAGAACACATTGAAATCTACCACAAAATTTCACTTTATTCTACTTCACTCAATAGCTCTATCTTACAATTAACGACGAAACCAGGTTTGTTGAATTTTACAGAGATTTATCAGTTATAACGCCTTCTCTCTTGGTAAAGGGAAGAACCCTTCCACTGACTCACACAAAGTGTGTATGATGTCTTCCCCTCCTCACATTTTGTCTAAAATTTTGAGTTTTGCCTAAAAATATCATTAAAGGACAGAGAAGGTAGCAGGCTACAAGGTAAATTAAAGGACACGAGTGCCAAAGAAGAACAAAAAGAAAACTGAAATGTCCTCAAGATAAAGTCTAAATAAAGGATCCAGCCTCTCGCAAAGACTCCTACAGAGGGAGATCTGGAGACATGAGGTCGAGTAAAGGTAGCAAGATGCATTATTACCACTATTCTCAGCGGCATTCCTATTCGAGGTCAAAGATCACGACGTTGCATATTTTGGTCCCGACATTCATTGTCAAAGACAGGATTGGAATCCACAGTTAAGCATTGTCGCATGCCCGGGAAACCAATGATGTCAAAACCCTAATCACCGGCGATACAGTCTACATCCCCACAGAACTCTCTGAGGGTGAACTGTGTCATATTTCTCACTAGCCTAAATATTGATACAGAGATTCGATGTTGCTCGTTACTCCTGCTCAAAAGAAAACACTACCACTCACACCTCAAGACTCCTCTATCATCAGGCCTTCCAGGGTTTGTCATACCACCACAATACCCATTAAAAGTTCCCTCGCAAACTCTTGATCTGCCTCCACCACCACGAATGGTCTCTTGTTCGAGATCCCTGTCACTGATAATGGAGAGGCAGGGAGCCCTGCACTTACCAAAAGCAGGATCTGCTTGTATACCACCTTTACCTCGAGGGAGGCTAGATTCTCCAGCTATACCACAACTGATCCATAATCTAGCCGACCACAAGGTCTTAAAACTTTAAAATGTGATTGACAAGTTTAACTTGTGATTTGAAGCGGCAGAGGTATAAAAAGGTTTTAACTATTTAAAGCCTAGTTGGCCTTAAAGGGTTAAAACGTTCTGCAAAACTGACTCATGGAGGCTCCAGGAGCCTAAAACAGCACAGGAAACTGTTAATCACATCTATACAACGTAAGTCTATAAGGCTGTGCTTTTCCTCAATTCTTAGACTTGGTGTCATCATTTTATTCAATATATATGCAACAATACAGTAATGAAGTAGACTTCTCTGCACTTTGGCTGTCTAGATTTAATCTACAATCTAGCCTTGGGTAGTCTCTTGCAGGTCGTGCAAATTGTATAGACATTTGCACCCTGGATGTCAATGTATTTATTTATTTTATTTTCAAAGTTTTATATAGCGCAAACAAGATCTTCGCAGATATCAGAGCGCTTTACATAGAGGGGTACATGAGGGAACATAGTAAAACAAGTAATTTATGGACAATTATTATTTTGGGTCCCTACATGCAGTGGGGAATTACTATAATATTTATGACTTCAATGATGCAGAATCAACACTACAATTAACCACACGTTTTATTTATCTATATTCAAAAGGGGTAGAAACACTAAAAGTACAATACCTATCCTAATTTGTATAATAAAAACAAATGATGGGATTGCATAGTTCCAGTTTTGCACTTCGGAGTTTCAGCAGGAACAAATGAAGGTAGTCTATGTTGACATTTCATTTCACTGTATACAATGAGTAAAAAATATTAATAAGAAAATTTACTTCAATCTTTTCACTTAGAAGAGGAATCATTTCGGAATCTTCCTGTGTGTTTCAGAAGTGGACATTTCAACACAAGCTTCCACCAGATTTGCACAGAATATAGTGTGTTTATTTTTATTAACTTACATTTTCGTAATAACGTCACATCATTTGTTATTGGCTTTATTAACCAATACACTATGGTTCAATGGACCCAAAGTATACAATCATGTTGAAAGAGTATGTCTTCCAAACGGTGTATGCATTTCAAATATGGTGAAATTTGATACTAACATATTTGACCAATTTGAGCAGGAATGAGTTTCAAAGAGAAAACCATGTTAAAAGTAGCTTAAAAGGATCTTCAATAAAAGCTCTGATCAATTGCCTTCCCGTGTGTGATATGTGCATTCACAGAATATTCAAGATTTGGAAAACCATTGCTTAAAAAAAAAAAAAAAAAAAAAGACGGAGAAAATACGTAATTTGAATTCACCATGGCAACTATTTTGCAGTTGTAACAATAGTGGAGCAGCACCACTGCTGAAAGTAATTTTTCTTCTTTCTCTCTCCCACAATTCATCTAGGTTTTACCTGCAATAATTTATGTGGAAAAAAGGTTCCCCCGATTTAGTTTTGCAGCTCCGTACGAGGGGTAAAGTGCCTTGTAAAACTCGATGGAATTCCATTTCAAGTGTATTTCTCTGTTTGTTCTAATATATTTCTGCTCTGTTCACAAAGCCAGAATGTTGTAGGAAACCTTCTTCTTTATTGCACCTTCTAGGGCATCGTATTGTATTGCCTCTTTAAGAACAACAAGGCACAACAACCTTCTAATAAATGTCCTGTATTCAGAACACATTTTTGTTGGTAAACGGTCATCCTCACAAAAAATAATATTTAGATGTTCCCACTATCAAAACAACTTCATAGGTTACTGCTGATGTAATTTGTTTCCAATATAAAGGTGCCTCCTTCAGGAGAAATGGATGCCTTCGGAGTTGAAACCATGCAGAAGTCTGAAAAACAGAACACATTGCAGTTGGGATTAGGTCGCAGCGTTATTTTACTGTTTTTATATAGCAAGAAATCATTGGCAATAAGCCCAAATCGGAACATTTATTTTAAGAGTCCACCCTACAGCACTAAAGGGCACATTCCCAAAAGAACACAGTTTAAGATAGGCAGTGTCTCTCTGCGCAGAAATCCCAAAAGGTAGAGAGATGGAAGCATCTGACAGTACCAGACAGGCATGACAGTTCGGCTACTGATACTCTGTAACATTCACCAAAGACAAGGAATGCTTAGTCTTAATGAGTCACACCCTTGAGGAATAATAGAAATGTGAACGGGTGCCTCGCCTATAAAAAATAGGAGTAAACGTTGTGGGTTAAACTACAGAGGATAAGGAATGGGTCTTAGAACAAAGTCCATTTTGGCTTTGCTGCTCAGTGAAAAACTGAATTCCTAGGAAAAAGGAGCTTATGATCTCTCGGTCCTGGGAAGAGGAGAGGCAGGTCTGCAACCCACAAACTATACTAGTAATTAAGAAATTAACCCGAGCACAAACAAACATTAAAATTTAGACAATGCATATGGTTAGAAAACAACAAATTGATTTCAATCCAACGGTGGTTTCTTGTGTTTTTCTTTTTAATTAGGAGTTCTACACAACGCAGCCAGCCGACACGTGTTTCTTCAGAGATAGAGTTATCTCTGAATCTTCAGGGCTGTGTGGCGCGTTCAAGCTCCGTGTGATCCCTCAGCCGGTGATATTTCCAACCCCGTGGGGTCTGAGTGTAACAGACGAGCGGCTTATACGCAAGCACCGTATGCTGAATCAGGCCGAAAGGCATGAAACATGAAAGTAGTGAAGGAGCAAATCCGAGTGGGGGGTGCTCATTTGAATAGGTAATAATAGTCTAGCTAGTATTTAAAACGGTCCAAAACGCCAGTACGGGCACACCAATAGCTGATAAAGACGGAAACCGTGGGTCAGTATCCGAAAAGTATCCAAATAGTGTAAAAAAGCAGCTACGCGGTACACGGGTATTGTGTCTGTAAATTATCACGGAGTGCAGCGATCGTATCCTGGCGGCTCCACCTCAATCCATGGACTCCAAATGAGCACCCCCACTCGGATTGGCTCCTTCACCACTTTCATGTTTTATGCCTTTCGGCCTGATTCAGCATACAGTGCTTGCGTATAAAAAGAAAAACAAAATCAATTTGTTGTTCTCTAACCATATGCATTGTCTAAATTTTAATGTTTGTGTGGGCTCGGGTTCATTTCTACTGTACAAGTGACAGGGTCTCCCAGTCCAAATTAAGGGGTTATTAGGATTTCCCCTTCCCAGGCTGCACCACACTACACTGTCTTCATACATTTACGAGAACCTGCTGGGCGCCACCACGTCCTGGATACTCAAATCCTACCTCTTTTGCCACTATACTAGTAATTAAACTTGTAGTCTGACCAGAGAAGAGAGGTCACTTTTAAAAGTATAAAGGGCAGACTTGTATAGACAATTTCAGATAAACTATTAACGTTCCAGCTATGTAGACTTCCTAAACTCCAAGGGGGGAGCATTCAACATCAAACAGTTGAGCAAAGAACAAATCAAGTAACTAGTGTCCAGAAGTCTAATCGCAAAAGAGCACACTACGCTCATCCCCTTGGAAGCACCAGATAAAGAAAGTGGGGCGTGGCTATAACAGTTGAGGCCCAGCAGCTTAAGGAACATGGCCCAGGACGCCACTGAGGGTAGGCACCACCATGATTCAGAGTGTCTAGGTTGTCATTACTGACGGAACAGGAACGTGTGCATAAGACCTAGAGATTTCAGAAGCACAAACCACTCAAACATCAATAAGCTAAACTGCCAACTGGTCTGGACAGACGTAAAAGACTAGCAAGAAGGACCTTTGGCAGAGAGTGGAGCAGAGGGGACACACCAAGTGCTACTTCCAAAATAATCCATTAGAGAAACCAAATGAAATCTCGAACTTTTGTCAGTTCAAGGACAGTAGCCAATCAAATATGCGGTTCTTGACTCTCTTGGTGTATTATTTATTGCCTACAATAATTTATATTCGGTTGTTACTAGATAGACATATGAATCATTAATATATTTAATAAGTTACGTTCTGCCAAAAGTATCACAAGTACAGAATACATATGTTTGTGTTAACCCAATAATACTTTTTGTGTAGTGGACTTTGTTGATATGCTACACATTTTGCTTTTAGAGAGAAAAAAGATGAAAAAGTGGTCTATACAAATAACCAAGAACCAAATGTAGGAAAGGGCCCTTTTCATATAATTACCCACCACTTTTTGCACCAAATGCGGATGGTTACGACTCTGATAGTGCACTGGAGTCTGTTGCACAGAACCTGTGCTCTTTCCTAAAATGGTTATGGGTGACTTGGTAATCTCAAATTGGCAAAGACGTTACCACCTCTTGAGTCCCTAGTATACGGTACTGGGGTACCCAGGACATAGGTGGTAAAGGGGTTCCCAGGGCTGCAGCACGGTTCTGTGCCACCCTGGGTGACCCAAGAGAACTACTGACCGCAGGTCTGCCATTGTAGACTGCAGGAGCAGGACAAACTGCCTGAGCTCAACTGTGCCTTCATCATGTGAGGCCCGGTCAACTACACTACCTTTAAATATATGCCTGGCACCCCTAAGGAAGGCCTCCCCAGCTCAGAAGGCAGGGTACAGTATATTAAAGGCGAGGACATATAAGTGCAAGCCTATATGTCCCTATAGTGGCGTTTCCTACTGGAAACTACTGTGTTAGCGGTATATTAGATAACATGGGCTGCCACAAGGGCATTCTCCAGGTTGGCAGCTCCATTATGGTACTGCCAAAATAGGTCTTGTTTGGTATCAAACAACATGCTTTCTCACCCCTGACACACATCTCAAACCCTGGGTGACATGGTATGCACTCAGGTGGCACCTTAGAGGCTGCCTACCTGGCTGCCCCAGCTTCTCTGCGCTCTGGCTAACCAGCCTGTGCTTTACCACGCCTGGTGCCGCTAAGACAGGATTCTGACCCCCTGGCAGGCAGTGTGATCATTCCCAGGAGTCAGGAACAAAGGCTTTGGCAGGAGGAGGTCACAACTCCCTCCTACTAAGCAGGCTAGTGAAGTGGCACATCAAGTTGGTGAGCTTTAAAGGCTGCACCACCTATTATATGCATAACCGCTGAGTTCCAGTGAAGGAAACAGCACATGTGTACCCGGGAAGTTAGGAAATTTACTATGCAGGGAGGTGTACATTCCTAGAAGGCTAGCCACACTTCCAGGGGGAGCCGCCTGGTCTATACATCACAATTGGATTCATACCGTCTTTAGGAATGGCAGAATAGAGAGTTATAGCTAGAAAAGGCAAACCCACACCCCCGATGTGGTCACATCAGTGGGATTACCTGCAGGGTCCAGCTGCTTATTGGCTACTAGCTCCCACACCCCCCAGTCTAGGATTTAAGGGAACCATCGGCACCAGAACCTCAAATCGGAATAACTTGCATTAAGGAAGGGCCCAGAAGAGACCAGTGTCAGCGTCACGAGGACTTTGGCCCACAGCATCAAAGTAAAAGAGGGATACTTTGTCCCTGTGGCAACAGATTTGGAACTGCGTGATGGGGCCTTGTCCTTGCTAAATCTTGGCACTCCCTGACCTGTGGAAGCCTGATATACCCTCAGACACCTCTGGAATAGTGGCGCTAATCCCCTGCAAACTGCAGGTTAAACAATGCTCTAGATCTGAAGATTCGCTGGCCACCAGGCCCTCTGAGGGATCGCCGAATCCAGATGGACTAGTGCATTGTTGGAACTGTAGTTCTGCCATCCACAAAGTTACTGGCAGTTACACGTTCCATTGGCCCACTGGACATCGAAGTTACTTTTTGCACTACTTGCCACTGCCAAGGCTTGTTGGTCGTCAGTCCAGCAACAGACCCCTTTACTCAACGCTGCCTTAAGTGGGAACTTCATCCGACCCGTGACCGACGTTGGCAACCACTTCGTTGCTGTCCTTTTGCATCTTTTTCCCCGTAGCATGCATCGTTTCAGTGGTAAAAGCAGCTCTTCCACGGCCCCAGTTCAGCGCAATGGACAGCCAGGACAAGTGCACCCGGGCTCCACAGGCCAGGTAAAATTGAACTGTTGTGGCTTAGTCATGAGACCCGCATCACCTTTATCCTACAGGGAGGGGTACACCGCAACTGGACCTACAAGTGACCGACTGTCACTAGTGTTTTTTCTCATTGACCACAATTTTCAAGTTTCCTGGTATTACTGCAGTGCATTGATTTTCTATTACTTCTAAAATCTATAACTCCGGTTATATGTATGCTATTTTGTTAGTTTCTGTGTATAAACGGAGATAAAAATACACTATTTTTATAAATTGGTGTTGGATTTCTCCCAAGTCGTTTCAATCGCTTATCGTTCATGTTGGTACTGTGAAATGCTAACCACGTTTATCTAGTAAAGCCTTACTGCTCTATGCCACTACCAGGTCTGAGCTAAGGATTTATTAGTGTGAATCCAAGGACCATCTTTGGGGTACTGTGATAGTATTACATGGTGAGGACTAACCCCTCCACACCACATAAAACTCCACTTTCATACACCAACCTATAATCAAATAACTTATTTTGGACTATACCAGGTTACTCCAACGAGTAACTCATGAGCTACCGGAAGCTCTCCAGCTACTAGCAAGTAGTTCTCAAGTGTGCCGCTCAATCTACTAAATTAGAAACCTTTGCTTGATTCAATTATTTTATGTAGCCCACAAATAACAAGGTGATATTTTTTTGTTCAGTCGTGCATCATTGGGGAGACTTATTACTCATATTATTACATTTGTACCAGGACGATTGCAGCTATGGCTGTCATGTATTAACCTTGGATAGGCATTCCAAATTGATTAAACCTTTTTTACAATTACTGCTGGCAGCCGTGCCTGATGCAATGAGGCAATCACTGCTGGTAATCTTGTATAGGGTGGCCAGTAATCTCATTTTGCCGGACATGGTCACTATTACAACACTAATAATATTAGAAGCTTGGGATCATAACCAAGACACCTTCCAGCATGGTTTAGTCTTGGTTCTAAATAAATGGAAAAGGCACAGAGAAGCCAGGACAGCTCTTTCCTTTGTGCAGTTTTTCAAAAGAAAACAATAAAGGAACATCCTTCAAAATTAAGGAAGGGCTGCTGTAACGAAGTAAGACATTCAAAGTAGGCGTTTCTCTTTCAAAGATCTTGTACTTTTAATTAAATGCAAAACATAAATGGACGTATATAACCCAGATTGGAGTCAGTTGCACCTTGGATTGACATAATGTACAACGAGAGCTAGCTGCATGTCATCTTTTGTTACGGGCTTCCTTGTCTAACATTTGTACCAAGTCAAGGGAGGTCACTTATATCAACATGTAAACCATACCATATAGCGTGTTGGAATTTGTTTTACAAGGGTAACATTTCATGACTGACACACAGTTGATCAATTCAATTTGACTCAATTTGACTCTAGAAAGATTTCTTGTTTAGTGCCAGGTAGCATATCGGTCAATGAAAAAATGGCTCTTCTGAGTTTTTTACTTAGCTAATTCAATCTGAGGGGTCTCTCCAGGAATCGTACGAGGGAGCACGGTTGTGAGAAGGCAGGTACATGTACTCGTGTATCCTGTATATTGGATTTACTACCAGCGAAGCGGAATTGTCCGAATATACATTGAGTGAAGTCTAAGATGTGTATGAAGTGAGGTAACTTCTAACTTGTCTCAGATTTGGAATACTATGACTTATTGTCCATGGAAGGACTAGATAATGTTTAAGCCCTGATGAAGTCAAATGATGCAAAAATTAGCATCAGACGAAACACGTGTTGGCTGTGTGGTTACTAAAGGATTTATTTGAAGAAAATACCATTAAAGACATTGGAATACCATTATATTGGATTTGTGGATCACTTTTCTTCAACGGATACATCTTCTTTCAAGAAAGACATTACTCCTGCACTTGAGTGGAACGGTTCTTTATACTTTTTTTTGCAAAAGATTGCTGTGCTCTTTATTATTGTGGAGCTCAGGGAGATACCAGTGTTAATTAATGATCAACTCTGGATGGCGATTCAGAGTTTTCTGGGGATTGCATGGTAACCTGTCCCTTTTCTCTCTTGGAGTTCACTATATATACAAATCCATCTGTTACAGTTTTTACCATTTGCTGTGCGCCTGACCTTTGGCCTGGTTGCCAATTTTTCGAGTGTCAATTCAAACATAACTTTCCAGGATCATCATCAGGACAATGTTGAAGACATTACATATGTTGCTTCACTCAAAACTAGAACGATGGTAAACGGACAATCAATTTGGTGCTGTCAATAGGAAAAGAGTTGATCACAATGAGTTTATGACATTAAATGACCAAACTTGTGCATGGCCGAGAGAAGCTCAGGCTAATAACTTAGCTCTCAAAAGGCGACTAAGCAAAAAGCATTGTTCTTTGCTAGAATTAGGTGGTAACTCCTGTGTCTGGATTTTAGACTGAGATCAAACATTTAGGCCTCAAATTCCGGCTTCCACCTTAGGCCAAATCAAATCAATACCTGTCTAAGTGGGTAGTGGAAAAGTGCACATAAACTCTCTGGCCAAATAATCAAAAGGGCATTCCAGGTCGCTAAAACCTAGCTGCGCAGTTGCAGCATTTTCTGTGCCCGGCATCAGCAAAAATATGCATTTAAGAAAAGCCCCACTTGAGGAAGGTGTCATGTAGTACTTCCTCATTTAGATCTCCACCTGGGGAGTCACAGTATACAAGACTAATAGTTCCACTATAAACAAAAAGGTGCGATAGCAGGCAGCCTTGTGTTGCACTACAGTCCAGATCACAACACTTCAATACTGCACAAAAGGGTTATTATACAAAGAAACCTCAGCCAGCCTATAAACTTGGGGCTACATTAAAATGTAGATTTAGGGATAAGAACCATAATTATCCTGGTTTCATATACATTGAGTAATGCGTAACCTACCATGGTTTCAGCAAGGATATTCAACAGTCTAACTGCCAGGGCAGTTCTCTCTTCTGCAAATATATGCACATAGAGATCTATGGCCTTTACTTAGCTGTTGCTTTATTAAGTGTAATCAAATGCTGTGTACTCACAGTCGCAGTTACCTGGGTAATCAAGAAAGCTTCTTTGTAGATTTCTTACCTTTGAGCAGCCTCCAACAGCACTCACTACTCATAAATGCACTATGGAGTAGCTCTTCAACAGAATCCAACTTAATGTTTTCACACACAAAACGCTATGAACCCAGATATCACACGTTTTGCTCTTCATAACAATGTAATCAGATATGTACAATCTGGAGCCTTAACCCCTTATATTTTATGCCTTCTGCTTACAAAAAATAGTAAACAGATCACGCTCTTGTGGGAACTAAGGGCTAGGTGTAGGTAATTGACCGATTCGAAAATACCGAATTGTACCGATTCGGTATTTTCGAATCGGTAAATGCAATGTAGATAAAAAGTCGGTAAAAAATCCCGAATCGTGAAAATTCGGTATTTACCGAAGCGGTATTTACCGGTTCGGTAATTGCCATTCATTCCTATGGGCTTGGAGGCCCATAGGAATGAATGTCAATTACCGAATCGGTAAATACCGATTCAGTAAAATTGGGAAAGAGTCAAGGGTGGCAGGGTGCCACTTTGACACCCTGTTGCACCCCTGAATAGTGCTGGTGTGCACATGTGGCACACATACATGCCCTAAGGGCATGTATGTCTGTCACATGGCACAGGTGTATATGCACAGATTTGCATTTACACAGGTATTCGTTATTTACCACCAACTAATAGTTGGTGGTAAATAACGAATCCTTAAAGCACAAAAGCACTCTTTAAAGTGCTTCCTACATCTCATTTACCGATTCTGTAAATACCGATTCAGTAAATAAAGATTCGTTATTTACTGAATCGGTAAATATACCACCTACATCAGAAAAGGCTATTACCGGCCGATTGAGGCCGTTACCGACCGGTAATGGCCTTCCTACATCTGGCCCTATGTTCTTCTAATGAGATAATTATGAAGAAATTAAATAATTAATAACATCTGTGGTTGGTTTACCGAATAAAGTCATCAATATCCATTTGCCGTGAACGCTTTTCACTGAACCGGGTCTCTGTGAGAATGCCTTCTATTTTATCTGCAATGCTAAACTGTTCAGGAATCAACTGTAAAAAAAAAAGAAACAATAGATTTAATCACATATCTGCACAGCAAAAATGTATTTGCCAAGTTTTCTTACACTCCATAAATTTATTCTTCACTGACCACCTACAATACAAAAATGCCTGTCCTCACAAGGAATATGCTACTTACCAGTATGCATCTGTTCTTGGCATAGAGGGCTGCAGAGTGGTACATTATGAATAGATCGCCATCTGGTGTTGGGCTCGGATGATTGCACTTGTTTTTCTCTTCAAGAAGTCTTTTGTCGTCACGAGATTGGTGACTCCTCCTTTGGGTGCTAGTGCGCATGGGCATCGGCTCCATCCTTAGATTGTTTTGCCATAGTAGGGTTAGATGGAGTAGTATGATAGAATACAGATAGAAATGCCCATGTAAGTGTATCTAAATAAGATAGTGTTGGAACAGACACAGGTTTCCGGGGAGGCTGGGAGGGCATGTACCACTCTGCAGCCCTCTATGCCAAGAACAGATGCATACTGGTAAGTAGCATATTCCATTCGAGGCATATGGGCTGCAGATGGTACATTATGAATAGACTATGATCTCTTTGCCACTCATCAGAACGCAAAATGCCAAAACTTCGCATCCAGGTACCCACACCACCTGTCCCAGGGCAATGCGCTTTGGATAAATTGGTCCAACAAATTTGCTTACGCTTTTCCCCCTCTCCCGCTAATTCCATTAGTGGTTCGGAAACTGCAACAATATTCAATGACAATTATACTAGTAGCACCCACGTGGGCAAGACAGCGCGTTCGATAACAATACCGTCGAATTGGAAAGGGAATACGCACTGAATTATCACTTTTTCTCGAAGTCGATCCGGAGCGCTCAGATCCTCATCCGAATCCGATGGCGGAAAAAAACAATCTAAGGATGGAGCCGATGCCCATGCGCACTAGCACCCTAACGAGGAGTCACCAGTCTCGTGACGACAAAAGACTTCTCCAAGAGAAAAACACGTGCAATCATCCGAGCCCAACACCAGATGGCGATCTATTCATAATGTACAATCTGCAGCCCAGATGCCTCGAACAGCGGAGTTACTATTAACGGCATAAAATGCTGAATCAAGTCCATACCGACTAGTTTATACATTCATATCCTGAAAATGACCACTTCATCATACGTTATGAAATTATTAGGTCACATGCACACGGCTATTTAACAATATTTCTTAAGCATTTTAAAGGAAACCGGTGCATTCTTAGCCTATAAGGCTACAACAAACTGGAATATAATGAATTTGTTATTACCATTTCCTATTTTGCTCTTACTTACAATATTATGCAAAGAACAATGAATTCTGTAATTTTTCTCCAATAATTCTTGCACCGCACTGGATCTAAAAAACATACACAATGGTGATGCAGCTTTAGTTCAGAAGGTAAAAGATAAATACTGTCTAAGTGAAACAACTTAAAAAAAAAACTCTACACACATCAGTGGCATCGAAGAGCATTACCAAGGATGATATACAAGGCTGCTTACAATACACTTGTCCACACTTTGGGCTGGCCTCAGAAATCTTTTACTGTCTGTGAGATCTCATGTGATGAGGAATACAAAACATGGGGAGGTAATTGAGGTCAGCTCCTTTCACCCCTCGGTGTGTTTGGACCAGACTATTGCAGCCAGATTTGAAGCTACCTGAAGAAAGTTTCATTCACAATTTAGATTAGCCTCGGGAAGACTTTACTCTTCTCTGACCGCCAGGCATTTAATTGATGATTAGTTTTTTCTGACAGACTAAGGAGTATTTTCACTGCAGAATACAGACTGGGGATTGTGCCTGGACTGCCGTGAAATGAAATTAATTCGTACTTGTATAGTGCACTTATACCCTGAGGCGTCTTGGCGCGGTACGCATACCGCTGTGGAATCCTTCCTGGCTTTTCCCTGTGAAATGCCCACTCCTGGGCACCCCCAAGGTGAAGCCTGGCATCCCAGCACTGTTGGGGCCGTTGTGGAGATTAAGCAAGCTATTGCCCAAAGTTGCAGAGTGGGACCCATGATTAGAATAGGCACCGAGGCGAGAATTACCAGGTCCGAGGAAATTGATCCCAAGACCCCCGAGGCGGGAATTGAACCCTAGTCCCGGGCCAGACCTCTGCATCAGGGTCTGCCGCTCTAACTATTGAGCCACACTTCTCCACTCCTCCGTGGAAGTGCACTTTTATCACTATGGTTGAGACGCACACCGGACGATCCCCTCAAACTGCAGCTATGGATTAGTTACTTACCTGTAATCCTAGTTCTCTTCCAGGGGTATCCTCATCAAAGTCATAAGCATTAGAATATTCCCGCCCATGCGCGGGACCCCGGAAACAATATATTATATGTGCCCCACATATATATAGACATATATATATATAAATATATATATATATATATAATAAGCAATTGCAGCCAAATAAAACAGTAGAGCTGGAATATGCTGTGAAGAATTTCCACCATACATGTGTATTTGCATTAGAAACATGAGAAACAACACCAATGCTTGTTTAGAAACTGTTTTAATGCTTAGAAAACAGTAGACATTTTTATAACACACTGTAAGCATATACAGCTCCCAGGCTGCATTGCAAATACCCAGTCTAAAAAGACTGAAAAGCTAACTTGTAGCTGAATGTACTAAAACTGACGCCGTGCCTTTAAGGCACCTCTGCCCCTAGCTTCCCATCATGCCTCAGGGGTTACAGTTAGGTCAGTTGTTCTTTTCGGAGACTGAAAACCAAACCATGGTAATAACAGGTTAAAAACATCTCCTACTTAATAAACAAAGTCCTTTGCCCGGGGAGGCGGGAGGGTTGCTTATGACTTTGATGAGGATACCCCTGGAAGAGAACTAGGATTACAGGTAAGTAACTAATCCTTCTCTTCCAGGGGATCCTCATCAATAGTCATAAGCATTAGAATAGAGTAGCGAGCCTCACCTCATCCCTGCGGGCAAAGGAATCAACAGATAACATTCATATTCGTAGGCCCCAAAATAGGCCTTATTCTACCCAAATAGGTTTCTCAAGGAGGCTTGCCCTACTTGAGACTCCGCTCTGGAATCAGACTCTAGGCAATAATGCCTTGTAAAGGTATGGACTGATTTCCATGTCGCAGCCTTGCATATTTCTGACATAGGAATGTCATGTAAAAACGCTATTGTGGCTGCTTTCCCTCTAGTGGAATGAGCTTTGGGTGATTGTAACAAAGGTTTGCCAGCCAGCTGGTATGCTAGCCTGATACATGAGACAATCCATCTGGAGATGGATCTTTTGGCTGCTGCTAACCCGGTCCTCATTGAACCATAATTGACAAAGAGTTGGTCTGTCTTTCTGGTGTCCTTCGTCTTTTCTAGGTAAAATTTAGCACCCGTTTAAGATCCAACGAGTGCAATGACCTCTCAGCTGGGGTCGAAGGGTTAGGAAAGAACGAAGGAAGGGTAATCGTTTGATTTATATGAAAATCCGATACCACCTTTGGAAGGAAAGATGGATGAGCCCTCATTACCACTCTGTTGTGATGAAACACAGTATAAGGTTCCTTGGTGCAGAGTGCTTGTATCTCGCTAACCCTGCGCGCAGAGGTTATTGCCACCAAGAAGGCCGCCTTCCAAGTGAGATGCTGCAAGGAGGCCTTGTGTATAGGCTCAAACGGTGTAGACATCAGCCTGGAGAGAACCAGGTTCAACTCCCAGGGAGGAGAAGGATTTCTCACAGGGGGATAGACCTTCTTTAATCCCTGAAGGAAATCCTTAACCACTGGGACCTGAAAAAACGATGTTTGTGTAGGTGATTTTCTGTACGCTACTATGGCGGATAGATGAACCCTAATAGAAGCGTATTTCAGCCCTGATGTAGCCAAGTAAAGGAGGTATGGAAGGACTACCTCTTCTTGTCCTTTGGTGGGATCAAAGCCATGGTCCTTACACCAAATGAAAAATCTTTTCCACTTGAACGCATAAGACGCCCTTGTAGAAGGTCTCTTTGCCTCTCTTAAAATATGCATACATTCTGGAGGCAGATTTAAGTGTCCATATTGCAAGACCTCAGGAGCCATGCAGTCAGGTTCAGCGACGGGAGGTTGGGATGCAGGATCCTCCCGTTCATTTTGCTCAACAGGTCTGGCCTGCACGGCAGGCGTCTGTGTGGACACAGCGACAGATGTAACAGGTCTGGATACCACCATTGTCGCGGCCAATCCGGAGCAATTAGGATCATGTCCATGCTCGATCTGATGAGCTTGGCCACCACCTTCGGAATCAGTGCCAGAGGAGGAAACGCATAGGCGAACATTCCTGTCCACTCCAGCAGGAGAGCGTTCCCATGCGTCCCTGGCCGGTGGAACCTGGACGCGAAGGCGTGGCATTTGGCGTTTTCGTCGTCCGCAAATAAGTCTATGTCTGGACGACCCCAGCAACGGAAGAGTTCTTCGACTACTTCGTCGTTTAGCACCCAGTCTGGCTGATCTTCGAAGTGCCTGCTGAGTGCGTCCGCTTTTGTGTTTAGCTCGCCTGGAAGGTGCACTGCCACCACCGACAGTCCCCGAGCCAGAAGCCAGTGCCAGATTGTCTGGGCCTCCAGAGACAGAGGGCGAGATAGAGTTCCTCCCTGCTTGTTCAGATAGAACATAGTTGTAGTGTTGTCCGTCTGAACCAGGATTTTGTCCGTTGTTATTGCTGGAAGGAACGCTTTGAGCGCCAGATGAACTGCTCGAAGCTCCAGCATGTTGATGTGGTATGTCTGGAGGTTGGTCGACCAACGACCTTGAATCTGAAGATGACCCATGTGAGCACCCCAGCCTTCTAGAGATGCGTCCGTTACCACAGACAGCGAAGGAAGAGGTTGCTGAAAAGTGACTCCCTGCAGGACATTCCGAGGGCGAGTCCACCACTGTATGGAGGTCAATGCTGCTTGTGACAGGATGATTCGATCCTCCCAATCTCCTGTCGCTTGGTCCCACTGATCTTCCACAGACTCTTGTAGAAGCCGCATCCTCAACCTGGCGTTCGGTATTAGGAAGATGCAGGACGCCATGGAGCCCAATAGAGATGCTACCTCTCGCACCTTTGGACGAGGAAACTGAAGTAACTTTTTGCATTTCTGCCCCATGGAAGATAGTCTCTCCTGCGAAGGAAACGCTCTTCCTAACTTTGTGTCTAGAACTGCTCCCAGATAGTGGATAGTTTGCGTGGGTTGCAGGACCGACTTTTCTGTGTTCACGTGGAGGCCGAGCCTGTGTAGTTGTTGGAGACACAGGTGACAGTCTTTGGTGGCTTGACGAGGGGACGGACTCTTCAGGAGCCAGTCGTCTAGATATGGGTACACAAAGAGACCTTTTTTGTGTAGACATGCCGCTACCACTGCCATGCACTTGGTGAATACCCTTGGTGCGGATTTGAGTCCGAAGGGAAGCACTTTGTACTGGTAATGCTTGTTCCCTACCAGGAATCTCAAGTACTTCCGATGACCTGGTGTTATAGGAATGTGGAAGTACGCGTCTTGTAAATCCACCGAACACATCCAATCCCCAATTTGTAGATGAGGACATATCTGATGAAGTGCCAGCATGCAAAACTTCTCTTTGACCACCACTTTGTTGAGGGTTCGAAGATCCAAGATCGGTCTGAACTTGTCCTCTTGGTCTCTTTTGGGGACTAGAAAATATCTTGAATACACTCCTCTCCCCCTTTGGGATGGGGGTACCTCTTCGATTGCGTTTTTCTTTAAGAGGACGTTCACCTCTCTTTTGAGGAGTTTTAGATGGTACGAGCGAGTCTTTTTTGGAGGACTCGGTTGTGGTCTCTTCCGGAAACGTAGCGCATATCCATTGCGCAGTATATTCAGCACCCACCGATCTTTTGTGATGCTGACCCACTCTGCCAGGTGTTGCGAAGCACTTCCTCCCACTGGAGTGGGTAACGGCGCCAGAGGAAGCCACTGCTCAGGTCTTGCCTCCTCTAGGCGTGGTAGAGGACTGATGATGTCCGCCTCTGCCTCTGCCCGATTTTCCTCCTCTGTATTGCGCCTTCCCTTGTGGCTTGTTTTGAGACCATTGAGGGGTTTGAACCCTCTGTTGGCCTCCCCGGTTCTTGTTGGTCTTGAAGCGTCGTTTGAACGTCTCTTTCCTTTTCTCCAGACCAACCGCCTTCACTGTGTCCAATTCTGTCTTCATGCGGGTCATTTCCTGATCGGCATGCTCCCCGAAGAGTGAAGATCCGGAAAAAGGTAGATTGAGGATGCGCTGCTGGGCATCTGGTTTGAGACCAGTTAAACGCAGCCAAGAAGATCTCCTCGCACATACCCCATGTGAGTAGGCATGTCCTGCTAGAAGGGCGTTATCTGCTGATGAACTAATCTTTTGGTTCGCCACCAAACAGCCCTCCGTCACTGTCTCCTCAAAGTCCTTCTGGTCTTCCTTGGGCAATTTCTCTTTGAATCATTCCATGGAGTCCCATAGGGCTCTATTGTACCTTCCCAGAAGGGCTGATGCACTAGAGACTTTCAGGGATGAAGCTGCTGTGCTGCATACCCTGCGTCCCCAAGAATCTTGCGTCTTGCTGTCTTTGTCCGGAGGGACCGAAGAAGAAGGAGCGACTGTGTGATTCTTTTTAGCTGAGGCTACTATGACTGAGTCTGACGCAGGCTCTCCCTTAACAAAGATAGGATCTGAGTCGGCCGGCCTATATTTCTTCTGGATACGTGCCGGTACCGCCCTGATCGTTGCTGGCGCGAGGAAAACCTCTTTGATTGGGTCCATTATCCCTGGAACCAATGGGAGTAAAGGCCGTGTATATGATTTGTGACGAAGGGGTCTCAAAAATCACAGTAGTGGACACCTCTGGAACAGCCATCTCTATATTAAGTTTGTGAGCCCCCCTTTGTAAGACGTCCAGATACGTGTTGACGTCGTCAAGAGGGAAAGCTCTGGAGCGAGGACTGTTTGCCAGCGTTGGAGAGTAATCCCCTTTAGAAGATCTAGATGAAGATGAAGAAGAGGATGATGGAGTTCTCCTTCTCCTGTGGTGAGATTTCTCCTTCCTCACTGGTGATCTTCTCGGTCGTTCTTCCCTTCGAGGAGAACTTGATTTTCTCTGATGCTCCCTTCGTGGAGATCTCGATCTCTTAGTCCGTACCTCCCTTCTCGGTGTTCGAGATCTGGGTTGCTCCCTCCTTGGTGATCGGGAGACCCTGGGGGTATGCGACCTTTCCGCTCTCCTCTCTCGAGAGCGTGATCGGTGACTGGTAGGACTCTGTCTGTCTGCCTCTTCTACCAACTGCTGAAGAGGGGACCTGTGGTCTGGACTTAAGTATCTTCGTAGTCTCTCCGTCGCTTCAGAATCCTTCCATTTACTCAACGGACCATACCATCTTGGCGAGAGTCTTGCCTGTGTGATATACCGTTGCTGGGGTGTCTTTTGCACCGGACTCCTACTCCTAGAAGAGGACCTCGATGAACCAGAGGTACATAAGGAGGAATGGTGAGAAGCAGATTGTGTCACTAGAACTGTCGAAGGCACTGAAGGAGATCTCCGTCTCACCGGTGTTGGAGGACGTCTCAAAAGTCTTTCCCTCGGCGTCGAACGCCTCTGCGGCGTCGACGGAGTGATAACCTTCGACGTCGAACGCTTCGACGTTGACCTGTGGTCCCTCGACGTCAAACGGCGATGATGAGCCGACGACGGAGTCTTCTCCCTCGACGTCGAACGGCGTCATCCTGCCTTCGACAGAGGTCTCGACGTCGAACGGCGTTGCCCTGCCGTCGACGGAGGGCTCGACGTCGACCGACGTTGGTCTGTCGGCGACGGAGATGTCAATCGACGTTGTCCTGTCATCGACGATGCCCTCGACGTCGACCTGACACGTGGCGACGGCGGAGGATCGGACATCCTCGACGTCGAGCGCCGACGCGCCGTCGACGATGATCCCTTCCTCAACGGCGAGCGTCCGAGGGGGCTCTTGCTCCTCGACGCCGAGCGCCTCCGTGGAGACGTCGGCGGAGGTGTCACACTCTTAGAAGCCTGTCGACATTGAGGCGACGGCGAGTGTGATCTGTCTCTCGACGCCGATCGTCGCCTGGTTGACGACGGCGGAGTTGACTTATGTCTTGACGTCGATCTTCTCGTCGACGGTGATCTCGTGGCTTCTCTCGACGCCGATCGTCGCCTAGTTGACGACGGCGGAGCTTTCTTCGTCGTCGGTGAACTTCTTTTCGACGACGATTTCTTCATCGACGCCGGTCCCGACGTCGACGGAGTTTTTTCTCTCGAACTGTCCATCAGATGTTGTTTTTTCAGCGCCGAGCCCGGTGCTGAGGTTGATGGACGCTCTGACTTGCCTTTGGAGGGAGTTCTGGGTCTCTTTGAACTCTTCCTCTCTGTAGATCTTCCCCTCATGGATCTCTGGGCCAGACCATAGAGCCTGTTCCTCTCTCTGTCTTTAAGAGTCCTGTCAGACAGATTTTTACAATGTGAACAGTCTTTAGGATCATGATCCTCTGGCAAGCATAAAATACAGACCTCATGAGAGTCTGATTTTGCCTTCTTGTGGCCACAAGAAGGGCAGTTATCAAATAATGTGGGCATCCTGACAGGAAAACCTCACAAAAAATCGACTGCTAAGCAGTTATTTACTTGACACTGATGTTAAAAGTCAAAGTAAATCAAAAAATTGTTCTTTAGAAGATTTTCTGACTGAAAAAGGCAGAAAAGTGTGGAGCTGTGTATCCAGGGTCCTTCCTGAAGGAGCCGGAAAGAACAACTGACCTAACTGTAACCCCTGAGGCATGATGGGAAGCTAGGGGCAGAGGTGCCTTAAAGGTACGGCGTCAGTTTTAGTACATTCAGCTACAAGTTAGCTTTTCAGTCTTTTTAGACTGGGTATTTGCAATGCAGCCTGGGAGCTGTATATGCTTACAGTGTGTTATAAGAATTTCTACTGTTTTCTAAGCATTAAAACAGTTTCTAAACAAGCATTGGTGTTGTTTCTCATGTTTCTAATGCAAATACACATGTATGGTGGAAATTCTTCACAGCATATTCCAGCTCTACTGTTTTATTTGGCTGCAATTGCTTATTTTATATATATATATATTTATATATATATGTCTATATATATATATATGTGGGGCACATATAATATATTGTTTCCGGGGTCCCGCGCATGGGCGGGAATATTCTAATGCTTATGACTATTGATGAGGATCCCCTGGAAGAGAACCATAGTTAGCCGGTCCTCAATTGCTCCCAAATCTGTGCAGGCTGTTTGTGGGATGGCAAGGCTCTTCCTATAAGAAAATGAAAGCTGGCTGTTACCTTCCCACTCCCTCACAGCCTAGCTGAGTAAAGACAGGCAGAAAGAAGGATGGCTGACCTGCCTGCCTGCCTAGTCGTCCTATCTGCAAGGAGTACTTTACTTAACAAGTATGCTCTACATATGCACTCGCTGCCTCCTACCTCTGCCCCATCTTCGCTGCATGGTGAGAAGCATAGTCCAAAGACAGCAATTTACATTTTATTTAAAGCTTAATTATGGCTGGTCTTTTATTACATTTTATATTTTTCAAATAGAAATTAGTTATTTGCGATTATTTTTTAATTTTTAAAATTTTTGTTTTATAACTCTTTATTGAAAATAGAACAATAACAAACAAGGCAATAGTAGGCATACAGCTGGGTACGTGTTCGAGTAGGGGAGAAAACGCATCACAATGTAATACAGAAAATCAGTAAAAGAAATAAGGGGGGGGAGGGGAGCAGGGGGAAACAAAGCCACTTTACATTAGGATTAGATAGCATTGGGAATGTCGGATCAGGGGGAGAGAGGAGCATCCAGAACTTCGGTGAGGGGAGGTGTGCACACATCGCCCCGGTAGGCATTCCATTGACCCCAAATTTTACCCCATTTCCTCGGTCTACCACGTGCCACATACACCGTTTTCTCACGAAACATACACCAGCCATGTTCTCCTTTCATGCCAAAACCTTGGGCGGCCTCTGGGAGCCCCACAACTGTGCTATATCTCTCTTGGCAACCATATTTCCCAGGGTTGCCCACTGAGTCTGCGCCACATTATAATCAGTCGGTTCCCATACATTCAGCAAGCAACGCCTGGCTTCGGGTAGTAGCGCAACTCTCGTGACCTCTCAACACTGCGTGCACTCGATTCCAGAACACTGCTATCTCCGGGCATTCCCAAATTATGTGGAGGAAAGTACCAGTTAAACCGCACCCACGCTTGCACAATCCATCAACAGCATAACCCATCCGAATCAAGCGAGGGCCAGTCACGTAGATCCGGTGCAGGATCTTAAGCTGCACGAATCGGAGACGGGCTGGAATCGCGACCTCCTTGGGAGAGGATATCGCAGATTGCCAGTCCTCATCATCTAATTCTAAACCGTCATTGGTCCAAACCTCTCTAAGGTGTACCAACAGATCAGCACGGTCGTTAATCAATTTTTTATATATCAGAGAAATAGTGCTGTCTGGAACGTATCCATCAAGCACCCGATCTTCGAGTGATGACGATTCCGGTATAGCAACACCTGCAGGAAAAACCGAATTCAACGCGTGGCAGACCGGTATATAACGGTAAAACTCCTCGTCATTAAGTTCGTACTCTATCTTCAGCTCCTCGAAGGTCTTAATCCTACCCTTGGCCCAGAGGTTGCTTACCTTGCTAATACCGATCCTATCCCAGTTCGCAAAGCCTTTCGTCCTCCACAAGCTACCCAATTTATCAGACGCATAGAGCGGAGTAGCCCGGGTCAAACGATCCGCCCATCCCATTGCCGAGTTTGCACACTTCCACACTCGCACTGCTATATTAGTGGGTCCTGACAGTTCCCTCCCGCAGATTTGGAGTAAAGCGCCCTGTTATAGTCTCCACCCGGTAGCTGCCACTTATCCATCTCGAACGCGGGGTTCAAAACCGGACCGTACATTCCATGGTTGATCGCTCCCAGCTGGGAGGCCCAGTAGTAACGCTTAATATCCGGAAGTGCGATACCGCCGTCATACCAGGGGAGCGTCAATTTGGCGAGGGCGATACGCGGACGTCCGCCCCACACCAACTGCCTCTGTAGACTCTCAACCTCAAGGAAATAACCCGCCGGAATTACATCGAACGTGTTCTGAAGCGCGTATAAAAACCTGCGGCAAGGACATCATTTTGAACAGGGCTGCGCGCCCCAGAGGGGACAATGGCAGTCTACTCCAGGCCGCCACATCAGATTTTAACCGTTGGAGTGGAGGAAGGAGATTCCGTTCGTAACGGACAGCGGGGTCCAGTGTAACATAGACCCCAAGATATTTAAATCCCGTCTGTGTCACCTGTATAGGACAGCCGCGCAGTAAAGAGGGAGTGTCACCCGAAAGTACATAAACACAGGACTTAGTCCAATTAATCACAAGGCTGGAGTTCTTCCCGAACGAGCTCAGTACATCAATCAGTACTATCAAGGACTTTCGAGGTGACGAGAGATACAACAGGATGTCATCTGCGTATAATGATATTCGATCCTCAAATTCTGGGGTCCACTGCATACCTTCATGGATGGTTCCCACCACAGCCAAGCCGCTAGAGGTTCCAAGGAGAGTGCGAAAAGAAGTGGGGACAACGGGCACCACTGTTGCGTGCCCCTCCCCAGAACAAAGGACCTGGAGACCCGACCATTTACCACAACCTGAGCTAATGGTTCCTCGTACAGAAGTTTTACCCAGCCGATGAAACCGGAGCCGAAACCAAAGTTTGCAAGGGCAGCCCAGAGATATGTCCATTCCACCGTAGCAAAGGCCATCGTAGCATCTAAAGAAACCAAGATGGCCGGATCACGCAGCGACGTCGCTCTCGCCAGGACGCCATGGAGTCATAGCAGGTTCAGAGCCGTGTTGCGATGTGGAATGAAACCAGATTGATCCGGATGGATCAGGTCACCGATCACCTTTATCAAGCGGTTTGCCAATAATTTAGCTAGAATCTTGGGCTCCGCGTTAAGGAGCGATATTGGCCTATAGGATGCGCAGCGATCACGCGGTTTCCCCTCCTTATGAATCACCACGATGCTCGCAAGTCGCTGATCACAGGGAAGGGAGCCGATGTCTCGCGCTTCTAGGAATATAGCACGAAGATGCGGCGCCATTTTGTCGGGACGCAGTTTGTAAAGCTCGATGGGGAGACCGTTGGGGCCCATAGCTTTTCCCGAGTGGACGGATCGGATAGCAGCCGCCACCTCATCAACCGAAAATGCTTCGTCCATCAAATCCCTATCTGAGTCCGATAGGCGCGGCAACGCGATGTCCCTTAACAGTAAATGGGAGTCTTCCTCTGGTCTATCGGAGACTGGGGAGTATACATTTTGAAAATGTTCTGCAAAACACTCCACAATCTCAACCGGGTCAGTCACACGCACTCCATCTGCTCTCTCAACCACAGGAACTACACGACTCGCCCTCTCCTTCTTGTCTAACCAATCAGCTTCCCAGGCTCGTCTCCCACATCGTACAGCCGGCCCTGCTGCTCTCTACTAGCAATTCTAGCAGCGTCCGTTACCAGGGCTCTATGATCGAGTTGTTTGAGACCAAGGACATGAACCTTCTCTTGAGTGATATCCACTTCTAAAGCCCCTTCCAACTCAACTATTTCGGGCTCTAAGCGGACTACTGCCTCATGTTTGCCTTTTTTAGCAGCAGCGATTAGCGATAGCGCCTGTCCAAGGATAACAGTCTTGAAAGCCTCCACAATGAAACAGAAGAGGATACAGACCCCACATTCTCAGTGAAATAATGATCCAAAGACTTGATCAATTCAGCCCTGGTTTTGGGGTTACGGAGGTAGCAAGGGTTAATCGGAGCCACTCGACCCCCTAGCACCCATCCTCATGTCCATCAAAAGCCACAGTGGGGAGTGGTCCGAAATACCCCTGGCAAGATGTCTAACTTCCCTAACCAAAGAGGCCTGCGCCGTTGGCATCAAGATATAATCAAGCCTTGAGAGGCTACTGTAAGCTCCAGAGTGAAAGGTGAATTGCCAGGGCTCGAAAAATTCACTCGACCGCTCGCATTTGCGAGTGAGATTGATTAAGGACAAGCTATTTTTAGGTCCTACTCACCCTTTCTGGCGAGTAGGAATACAAACTTGACACTTGACCTCTGCCTCTGAAAGCAGAGGAAATGTGACAAGATAGCAAGATTTAAAGGCATCTTTTCTTGCTCACAAAGTAAATGAGTAATAACAATGCTTTTAAATCTTGTTAACTTGTCACATTTGCTCAGATTTCAGAGTTTGAGGTCAAGTTCATTTAAGTTAGGTCGAGGAGATTTTGTAGTTTACTAGACCTGCAGGTCTAGAGCATTTTTTATGATTTGTCGAGCCCTGATTGCGCCTGTCCCGGATGCATTAGCCTCCAACAATCTACCAGTCCCAGCAACTGCAAAAATTCACCTAACCAGGACTGTGATTTCATGAGGTCCCTGGGGGGGCTGCGGTCCTCCCTACCGGAAACAACAGAGTTAAAATCTCCACCCATAATCAGAGTGCCCTCAGGGAGCCCTAAAACCAACCCCCCCCCCCCCCCCCCCCCCCCCCCCAGTTCAGCAAAGGTTGTGGTCTGCAGCCCAGGTGGAACATACATAGAGAGCAGTGAGATGGTCTTCCCCTCCCACCTACCGGTGAGCACAGCATAGCGTCCCCTATCATCAAGGATTATGTTGTCTACCTCCAGGGGGAGGGAACTCCTAACTAGGATACCCACCCCTCTAGATCCAGTGGTGAATCCAGAATGTGCAATCAGACGATATCCTCGCCGATTCATAGCATGGCATGTGTTGCCAATCAAATGTGTCTCTTGCAATAAAACTATATCAGGGGAGAGGCGTCTCAATAGTTGTAACACAACCCCACGTTTTATCCTGTCCCCCAACCCATTGACATTCCAGCACAATAACTTCAACCCCTACCCCCATCCCAAGAGCAAGTGTCGAATCTACCCCATAGCGAACAGAACACCCAGATCGAGATGTACGACGATGTGTTGCCTTGAAACAAAATGAAACAAACCCAAACCTCCCCCCACCCCCCAACAAAACCCCAAAATACACCCGTCCACCCTGCACTTCTGCGATAGACTCAAAAGCCACCCCAACTTGCAGTGTGCCTGTCGACCAATTATTAAACTAGTCTACAAAAAGAAACCCTGAGGAGGAAGAGTCCCATTCTCCCTCGCCGCCTCTGGGTACAGTACCATAAGTATCGCAAAAGTCATGAAACCACAGCTGCCAGTTCTGTACATTGTCTGAAAAACAGCTACCACTTCTCATTCCTGTTCCGGCGGGCCACCCTCGGCTCCTTCAGTCCCACCAAAATGTTCCGAGCGATCACTCTGTGCGGGCAAGGTGTCAAGCCAGTCACTCACGTTCTCGGGGCAATCAAAGAAGAACGTCCGTTCATTGTGTTCAACACGTAGCCGAGTTGGAAAAAGCATCGCATATTTCATACCCATGTCTCGCAGTCGCCGCATCTCTCCCAAGAATCCCATCCTTTCTGAACAAACTGGGTGAAATCAGGGTAGAAGCTCACCGTAGTGTTTTCAAACTTCGTGGGGCCACCCACTCGCGATACCTGCAGGATAGCGTCTCTATCCCTAAAATGGAAGATTCTGGCAATTATAGGCTGCGGCGGAGTAACCAGTTTCGGCTTCCCACCCGGCACTCTGTGTGCACGTTCCACCGCAAAGAAGTTGCTCAGGCCTTTGGGGGCGAGATGGTTCAAGATGAGATCCTCTACGAGGAGATCTGCGGCAAACTCTTCCGATTTTTCAGGGACCCCAATGATACGTATGTTATTACGTCTGGCACGACTTTCAAATTCCTCCAGCCGTCGGGCAAAGAGATCATTGGAGGATCGTAAGTTGCGAACCTCCGTCTGTAAATCGGAGACATCAGTCGTAAGGCTGGAGGTCTTAAGATCGAAGGATTTGACCTTCTCGTTGGTTTTCGATAGGTCAGTCCTGATCAGGTTGACATCAATTGCCACGGTGTCCAGCTTTAGAGCCAGAGCCTCATATTGTTGCAATGGATGTTTTCATACTAGCAATGGCGCCCATGACATCGCAAAGGGTCAAATCATCCACAGCAGTTGAGGAGTCGCCGGCGTCCTCCAGAGACCGACTCGCGCCACCGGGGGACCCTTTAGGATGGGTATAGCAATCCATTATGTTCGTTTGAATAGTGCCCCCACGGTGAACGGTCTTGGTCTTTTGCTTCTCGCTGTCAGGCTTGCCCGCCATATCGGGTGCTGCGCCCCGAAGGGGCCTTTGGGACCCGGTAAAAATGACTCCTCACAATTCATCCACGGGGATCCCCGGATGCGAGTCCCGGCTGGGTATCCCACGACCGGGGACACCCTGCAGTTGGCACACAGTGAAGTTGCGGGGTTCGGTTCCCAAGCTGGCAAAGCGATGCAGAAATAGGAGGAGGCAAAGGGAACCAAAAACGAAACCGAAAGTTAACTCTGGGGTCATAAGCGGAACCCCGTTGGCCATTGTTGTTCAACTACCACCTGGGCACCATGAGGACTCGAGCCCCGGGCAGTTCCATGGAGCAGGCCACAAAAGTTCAGAGTATCGTAGTTGCGGTTCCCGGAGTCCAAATCAATTTCTGGAAACAGCTATCAGATCAGCTGGGTCACGTTGTCAATAACCCGTTGTTGAAGTCAGGATAAAATTCAGGATAGATGCGGGAGGTGGAGAGGGTCTCGGGAGCCCTGTGCTCACGCGACCATCTTGGTTGCGTGCGAAGCTCCTCCTTATTTTTAGCAATCTTGTTAAGATAACCTAGTTGGATATAAGTTAATTTTCTTTTCTTTAAATGATCTACTTTTGGGGGCTAATAAACCATTGTAAGGTTGATTTGTCCTTTCTGAAAATGGGGTGCAAATAATACAATTCTAGTATTTCTGTTGTATTTGTCATTAACAGTCAGCTTAGAGCAGAGGTTTGTCTTGGGCTTACTAAACCATTAGCAGAGTAGTTCAAAGAGCAGCACCAAAACAATCTATTGTTCATCCAGCCACTTCTCGCAATATGGCTACTGCTAATGGGCCAGACCTCATCTTAAGCCTGCAGGAGGAAGCAGCCTACCAAATCTACTTAGCTCCCTTTCATGATCGACTTCAGTGGATAACAGCCACACCTTCTGCTAGAACTCCCTTAAACAGCCTGTGAATGCAATGCTGCAACTGGTATTTGACCAAAATGGTAGAACTGGTGCAGCATCAAGAAGTGTCTGTGTGTGTGTGTGTGTGAGTGTGTGTGTGGGGAGAGGGATAATGCTTGTTGGTGTGTGAGAAGCTGTGGGTCTACTACAAGCATTAACAGCTGATGTGCCTGCTGATCCTAGGAGTGCCACGCACACACCGATGTGACCATGGAGGTAAAAAGCGTACAAAGCAACAACCATTGACTGTAATACTCAAATGTCCAATTTTTATTACAACATGGTCATAGCGTAGTATAGACCTAGGAACCACGAACTGGAGCGGGAACCTTTTGATGAGTAAGTATGGAGTCTGTCGCCTTCGGCTTTGGTCAAATATTATGGGTATCAAAACTGGGTGGGAATGTGTGGCTTCCGGCTCGTTGGTGCTCAAGTGTAATTTGAAAGTATGGGCCATCAGAGGTATCTCAGACCTCGGACTGTTTTCTTGATTCAATATGAGACATGGGAGGGGCGATTCCTGACATTCTTGCAGGGTACACCAAAGCTGTTGTGAAATGGGTTTAGTATATTTAGGTCACCCAGATGTTTAGCTTTTTGATCACCCTTTGCTGCGGGTGGGTCTCACTACTTGAGTCTCAGTCACAGCAATCACATGGTAACTAAAATACATGCTTATCATCAGTGCCTTTTAAGATGAGTTCTCTGCGACACACCTAGAACAAGGGGCACTGGACTGGTTATATGTGAACATGCATGTGCAGGCTGCGAATTTGAGACTACTGTTGTGCGCAGCCAGGCAACTGAGCACACGTAACATGGGACAGAAGGGACTGCAAGGAAAGATGTTGACCTAGGGTAGGCCTCAGAATATTAGTGGGCACTCCTAGATAGGTCAAGAAGAGTTTACTGGATTATCTGTAGTGTTACTGCATTATACACATAGGAGAAAATCTGCCTTAAATGGCAGTTTTAACCTCCTTTGGCCTACACAGTCCAGTGAGATGTCAAACTGGGGTGGAACATGCATACAGAGTATGAATATGCAGGTCCCAAGAACATACATGTATACCTTAAGGGCCATACAGAACTGTCCTATTTCTCTGGCTCAGCATCAGACTGTCACCCGGCTAGGCCATGCTAATTACTCTGCTCCCCAGCAAAGAGAACAAAAGCCTTGCATCTGGTTATTAACAGTCACACTGCACTGGAGTTGGGACAGCCCAGGGCCACTGAACAAAGGAGGAAGCCAGACATTTGGAGTCAACACAGCAGGCGGCTCTCCCCTTTGGCGTTTTGGTGGGAAAGTCCCTGGCAGTGATGTCAGCTAGGGGTGGAGCTGGGTCTTCAGAGGAGCTGGGCACATAGAACAGTTGATGACACCATATATGATTGCCCGAGAAGCTGTGCAGGAGGGTAGGGACAGGGGGTGGTAAGGAATGTGGCACCCTGGGATTGGCCTGGGGTGTCTGGTACCCAGAACCTTTCATCCACACTTATAAACTCTTTCACAAAGGCGGGACAGAGACTTAGACCCTGGATGTGGACAACAGTAACAACATGGACAGCTGGAAGGAGAATCCTGCTAATGGACTAAGGGCTCTGCCTGCAGTTGACCCCAGGACTACTGGGTCTCTCCAGGGCAAGTGAGCCTGCTCCCCGTAAACCTCCTCGGGACCAGTTGGGTGAAGAACTGGACTTCTGTGCCACAGCAAGAGAAGAGAAACACCAAGATCCAGGCAAAGGAAATACGCTTATGCAAGGAGCCATTGGAACCAGCTCCTTGCAAAGTGGTGGCACCAGGAGACCAGGGGCACCAACAATGTATTTAAGAAAGTGTTTAGGGGCTGTAGAAGCACAGCAGTAACTTTTTCAAAAGTACCCATATGTCTTTCAGGTCTGAAGAAATGTCACATGGTGAGACTTTTACAGGCACTCTGGGCTGGAGCTTTAGCTTTACAGCTCAGGAGTGTGGGCACATCTAGTGGCTGGTCCCAAGGCTGCATTCAATGTGGCTTAATGTGGTTCAAGAGAGATGCAATACGCTATGTTGATTTTAAATGCTTTATTTAAAAATGCATTGGATAGTGATTTTGTTGAACACTGCAATGCTTATAAACAATAATGAATGGATTTAAACATGGTGTGGTTCAAGTGATAAGACAATGTTTTTTAACATGTGGCATGTCTTTTTACATGCTGAACCTGGAAAAGCCCATAGGCTTGCCTGATATACTGGGTTGGTTACTACCCTCAGAAATGGCCATACTACAAGCAAAACTAATTAAACACTAACCATACAGGAATAAAACCTAATAGAATGGTAATACTATATTTTTCTGAATCAATTCGGGCCAGATTCATTCAACAAAATACAGGGTATCCTGTCAATTGTACTATACTACCTATTACAATTTCAGGAATGTCAGGTCTTGTAAGACTTGCAATTGTAATAGGCAGTATAGTATGATTGACAGGATACCCTGTATTTGTTGAATGAATCTGGCCAGAATTGATTCACTTGTGACGACTTGTTTTAGAAAAATATATTATTACCTTTCTATTAGGTTTTATTCCTGTATGGTTAGTGTTTAATTATTTTAGCTTGTAGTATGGCCATTTCTGAAATATCACTTAAAAGTCCCCTTTTTACTAACTCCAATATGGCGCTTAAATTTCTTACTTGGAAGTTGTTTGCATTGACTAGTTTTTAATGTTTATTATTAGTATTTTATACATAAGCCTATCCCAAAATGGTGCTTACGTTACACGCCAAAATTCGTTTTGATGATATTTCCGGTATGTGGAACAGTATATTACTGGCTTTAAATTTACTGCATTACTCACCTTTCATTAGTTAAACTAGTATGGCACACTTTGATCTTGTGCTTGAATTTCCCGTTTTTTACTGATCACTGGCATTTTACTGAGGGCTATCAGGGCCTGGGTGCATGGCTTATGCGCTACTATTTTGCGGTTTATTTTCCATTTTTTTAAATGAATTACGGGCCTTTTAATGATGGTTCTCGGGGCTTGGGGACCCTGTTTATGTGTTGCTACTTGGGACTTTATACGATATGCGGTATAACAGGGTGTAATAAATTCATGGAACATTGAATATTGGTTAATAATTGGTTAACATTGTGCTTGTCCATTTCTCTCTTTATTGTTATGATTTTTGCTTGCACTAAAGGGCACTGCATTTATGACTCGTGGGGATAGGACTGCTTGGTGAGGATTTGCCATTAATAAGTACGGGCTCTATTACTACTGAAGTATTTTAATGAACTAAGATTGGTACACTTTGTACTGGTATTTACCTATCTATTTTCCTACATAGATCGTTCACTGCATTGCTCAAGACTGTGCTTTTCCTCTGTTTTTGGAGGTTGCATTTAAAGCACTGAACAATTGTATTAATAGTGGTGAGTGCTTTATCATATTCCTTGAATGTTTTTAACAATGTATCGTTCTCTGAGATCTTTTTCTTGGAATTAATCTTATAATATAAATCTATACTGGTGGGTCAGATTTTAGGCTTTTGCCGTACTGGCTTTGTGATTTCTGTATACATTGATTCTGCGTGGGATACCAGAGTTTCGTTGTGAGCTTTCTACTAGTTATTTGGATTATATACACTCACTTTTCCAACTTTTCTGGGTTTTTGGATATACAATATTATCCCCTTCTTTTCCAATAGACGTCTTTTCCTCCTCCATTTTTATCCTGTGGTTCTTTTCCCTCTTGGTGTCTATACACAACTGCTTACGTTTGGATCACACCTTAGGGTGTTCAAGGATGTTGAGATTTTCCTTTTTTCTCTAAGTCATTACTTTGGTTAATGTCTAACCTGTTTGGCTTTCAATACATTGGTTTATGATGGATTTTTCACGAGGTGTTATTTCTTTTACGTACCTAGTTGGTGATGGTCTTGTTTATAGTATTTATATCAATTAGTAATTTGTGCATTTGTCTGTTGTAGCCCAGATGAAGTCCAAGGTTATGTGCATGTAGACGAAACACGTGTTGGCTCAATTTGTGGTTACCTGTGATGGTGAAGGAGTGAAGCATACTGTATTTTGGACATATATGAAAATTGAATAAACCATCATGAAAACGGATCAAGAAGACTATGACTTGGGACTTTGTTATTTGTTTTTTATATTTGTAAACTGGTGCGTTTTGTTTAGTACTATGTGCTTAATAATGTACTTTTACTTTTTCAAAAAGCACAGACTATTGAGTGCCAGCAAGTGGTGATTACTGGTTCACATCCCCTCCCCTGAGAAGCCTTTGGCTGTTCTCTGCGATACCGTGAGAGAGTCAAGAGCTACAATGGTGTGCTTGGTTCCCAGTGCAGGAACAATTGTGGACTGTAGGAAGCTGGCTCTTCATATAGTGGACCAAAACAAGGTGCACTGTGTAAAGAGTCCAGGCAAACTCCAATTGGTTTACAGAGGCACAAATGATATCCTAAAAGCTGTTTTGTGGTAGCGTGGGTGAGCAGTTAGGTGTATCAGGTTAGTGTTAAGTATTTTTTGATACACACAGAGGCAATACATGAGAGAAATAGTAAAGAATAAATCTGGGACCAATTTAGAAAAACAATTCATATTTTTTATATAAATTTTGATACCAAGAGCCTCGTTATCTAATAATTTCTTTTTAAAATATATATTTTAGCAGGTAAGTAATATGTTCACTTGAATGCTTCTTTATGCACAATGCTTTCCTATGGGAGAAAAGGCACGTATAGCATACTGTTATTTGGGTTTGTTTTATGGCGATCTCCTTCGGGACTTAGGGTCTTAGGGGGCCAAGGTCCAAAGTACCCCAGCAATTACAGGTTACCTGCCCTAGGGCGTCTGGGCGCAGGGATGCTGGTTGACCTGGTAGCTGTGCGCGCCACGCTGGTAGAAGGAAGGGGGGGCCACCTAGAATTTCTAACGGGGGGCTCGGGTCACAAGTGTACTTTGGATAAGGGTGCACAGCCTGTTGGTCGGTACCCAGGCTGCGTGCTCGGTGCAGAGTAGAAAGGTTGGCTGAGCTCTGTTTATCCTGGAGCCTTGTGGTCGTCGGTTGAGCGTGAAAAAATGAGGACAGCCCGGCAACTTCTGAAGTGGGTCTCTGCGGTGATGAGATCTCTCGCTCGCTCCTTTGTCTCAGAGCCGTTGGGAGTCCCAACTGAACTGAAACGGTCCAAGCTTGCTGCAAGGGGTTTGGTACCCGGTATTGGTCCTGTTCTGCCTTGGTTGGTCCTTGCGTTCTTTCACTTGGTGGGAGACAGATCTGACCTTCAGGACCACAGGGTCCTCTTCTGGTTGGGGGTGGGGCGTACTAGTGCATCGGGCTGGCCTCGGAGCAGAAACTCGTAAGACCAGACTTTATGCTTCGGTGCCTGCTGCCAGCAGGGGAATAGCTCCTCTACTCCAAGGGAGGTTTGTTGGCAATTTATGAAGTGCTGGCAGCCCACCAGGGTTCTTGGCAGGAGTTCAGGACGAGTCGTTGGGTCACCACTGTTGGGACTTAGTACAGCAGGCAGGGTTTGGCGCCTAAAGTCCACAGCAGTCTTCAGTTCTCACTCTTTCTTGCAGCTCTCTGTGTCCTTCTCAACTTGATCAGTTGAATCGGAGATCCTTATGTCAGCGGTGCCACCTAAATACTCACTTGAGGGGCGTTACAGGGAGTGACAGGTAGTAGCCAAAGGCCTAATTACCTTCAGGATGTCCACACCCTCTATATGACCACTTCCAATGAGAAGTAGGTATAACCCGGACTCAGAAAGTCTAATTCTGCCAAAACTAAGATAGTGGAATTCTAAAAGTCGTGTCCACTTCAGGTAGCCAAACCTATAGGTGGAATTAGCCTGAGAGGGAGACACGTCTCCTAACTAGCCAATTTCTCACCTGTCCTGGTGCCAAATAGGCACAGGGCAGGGGGTGCCATTTCACCAGTCTAGGGAAGCCTTGGATCACTTATCAAAGGCGGCAGAGGGCTGTGAAGATTTCTGCCTTGATATGCTGATCACTGAGCCATCCTGCTTGGAGGTGGCGGCAACACCTCCGACCAGAGAAGGCATTGTTTCTGCCCTTAAGGAGCATTGGCTCTCACCTGCAGGGGGTCAGTGACCAGTCTGTGGCAGCAGCCTGGTCTACTCCAGTCAGCCAGCACACTAGTAGTCAGTAGGTTTTCAGTGGATAAACATGTTTCGTGCCAATAAGTTTGTTAGTACAAAAGTGTAGTCCTTTGAGGAGAAACGAATAGTTTCTTACCTGTCGGTGTAGTTTTGCAGCTTGAAGATCTTTCTGGATTCACTATACTGTGCATATTCCGCGGTCTTGTGGTTGGGTCCGGATTCGTAGTCTTTTCTTTGTTTTTTTTTTTTATTTGTAGCCCTTGTGGGCGTCGGCGTCACACCTCCTCGGGTGCATTTCCGGTGACGTCGGCATGCTTCCTGCGGAAGCTCCCACTCTTGGGCGCCATCTTCGGATTCTTTTTTCCGTGTTTCTTTCGTTTCCGAAGCAATGACTGTTCTATTTAGGTGAGAATTTTTACCGCTTTGTCCTTAAAGTCTCTTACTTCTCTCCCTTCTTTTTATTTATTTATTTTTTTTTGACCACCTCTTCTCTCTCCAGCCTCATCTTTCTGGCGGAGGTGGGTGGGTTCGCTAGTGAATCCAGAAAGATCTTCAAGCTGCAAAACTACACCGACAGGTAAGAAACTATTCGTTTTGCAGCGTGAATCTTTCTGGATTCACTATGCTGTGCATAGATTTTGTAGCGGTTTCTCATTTCTGTGGCGGCTGGGTGGAAGATGAGCTCTGGTTTCTGAATATATGCTGGAGCACCCTTTGTCCGACTTGTGCTTCTTTGTTCATCTGAACATCCACGCAGTAGTGCTTCGTGAATGTGTGCACCGAAGCCCATGTTGTCACCAGGCATATGTCTTGTATGGGTGTATTGGCTAGGAAGGCTATTGTAGCCCCCTTCTGCCAGTTCTTGTCCTGCCCTTTTGTGGCAGAGTTGGATTGTTTGCGCGATCCAGCGTGCAATAGTGGTCTTAGTTACTGCCTTGCCCATGTAACTGTTGGCGAACGACACAAAGAACTGTTTCGTTTTCCTGTGTCCTTTTGTCCTTTCAATGTAATGCATGACCGCCCTTCTGGCGTCTAGGGTGTGCAGAGCTCGCTCTGCGCTAGTGGTTGGTTTTTGGAAAAAACTCGGTATCTGTGGTTCATGTGGAATTTGGACACCACCTTTGGCATGAAGTGTGGGTCGGTCCTCATCACAACCCTATCATTGTGTATTTGTAAGTAGGGTTCCTGTAGCGTTAGCGCTTGCAGCTCGCTAACTCTGCGTAAGGACGTTATTGCAACCAGGAAAGCAGTTTTCATAGTTAGCATCTGTAAGGAGGCCTTGTGAAGTGGCTCAAAGGGCTCCTTCATGAGTTCCGTCAGGACTACGTTCAAGTTCCATGCCGGTGGCGGCACACGCTTGGGTGGTGCGATCCTCTTCGCTCCTTCCAGGAACCTCTTGACAACTTGTGATGTGAAGAAGCTTCTGCCCATCTCACCCCTTGTGTAGGCCACTATAGCTGCCAAGTGAACTCTCAAGGAGGACGAGCTGAGGTTTTTCTCCAGTAAGTGCGTCAGGTATTTTAGCACTGTGGAGTCCTTCTTCATTTTGTTGTGAAGTCTTTCCCGCCTGCACCACATCATGAATCTTTTCCACTTTGCGACATAGCACTTCCGTGTGCTGGGCCTTCGTGCCTCCCGAAGGACCCTGAGGGTACTCTCTGGCAGTCTCAAATGTGCGAACTCTATGTCCTCAGGAGCCTTGCTACTAGGCTCATGCTCTCTGGCTCTGGGTGCAGCACCTCTCCGTTCTGCATGGAGAGCAGGTCTTTTCTTCTGCCGAATCTGTGGGGTGCACACTGTGTCATCTCCATGATCTGCGAGTACCATGTCTGCCTCGCCCACTGTGGCGCGACCAGTATCAGGGTCATGTTGCTCGCTCTGCACTTGCTCAGTACTCTGTGTATCAGTGGTATCGGGGCAAAAGTGTAAGCAAATGTCCCGGACCAATCTATTCATAGGGCATTCCCAAGGGACCCTTCTTCGTGTTGTCTGGATGCGAAGTTTCGGTATTTCGCATTCCGGCGTGTTGCAAACAGGTCCACTGATGGCGTTCCCCACCTGTTGAACAGTCACCTTGTCTCCTGAGCATTGAGCTCCCACTCGTGGGATGCCGATGTCTGTCTGCTCAGCCAGTCTGCCTGAATGTTCTCCTTCCCTGGTAGGTGTATGGCTAGCAGGTCTATCTGGAGAGGGATGGCCCATCTCCATATCTCCTGTGCCAGCGTTGAAAGCATTGTTGACTGTGTTCCACCCTGTTTGTTGATGTAGAACATCGCCGTGGTGTTGTCTGTCTGCAGCAACACCCTTTGCCTGTACAGTCTTGTCTTGAAGGCTTTCAGTGCAAGGAAGATTGTCTTCAATTCGAGGTAATTGATGTGCTTTGTCGCATCTGCTGGCGTCCAAAGACCCCTCACTTTGAGTTCCTCCATGTGAGCGCCCCATCCCTTCAGGGATGCGTCTGTGGTGATGGTCACTGTCGGAGTTGGGGGTGTTAGAGGCTTTCCCCTTGTTAAGTTCTCCATGGTCCACCATGTCATCTCCTTCTGCACTGCGTGCGTCACCACCACAAGATCCTCCCAACTGCCAGAAGCCTGTGACCATTGTTCCTGGAGCCATTCTTGCATGGGTCTCATGTGGAGCCGCACATTCGGCACTAGGTGGATGCATGATGCCATCATCCCCATGATCTTGCTCGCAGTCCTCACTGTCCGAGCTTGTCCCTTCCGGTAGAGGCGAGTTTCCTTGACCAGTGCCCTTGCTCTCTTCTCGCAGGGGAACACTTTGCCATGTAAGGCGTTGATCTCTGCCCCCAGGAAGATCTTCACTTGCTCCGGCTCCATTGATGATTTCTTCCAATGGACGGAGAACCCCAGGTTTAGGAGCGTGCTCGTCACTGTATGTTTATGTTGCTTGCACTTCTGGTACGAGTTTGCTTTCACCAGCCAGTCGTCCAGGTGAGGGTATACGTGTATCCCCTGTCTTCATAAGTGCGCTGCGACTGCCGCGAGGCACTTCGTGAACACCCTCGGTGCTGATTTTAGTCCGAAGGCTAGCGTTGTGAACTGGTAGTGGCCTCCTCCGATTGTGAACCTGAGCATATGCTTGTGCTTCTCGTTCATCGGTATGTGCAAGTAGGCGTCCTTGAGGTCTATCGTGACCATGAAGTCTCCGACCTGCTATTGCGGTAGCACCTCCTGCAGGGAGGTCATCTTGAATTTTTGTGTTCTTATGAATTTGTTGAGGAACCTCAGGTCTAGGATGGGTCTCATTTTGTCGTCTACCTTTGGTACTAGGAAGTACGTTGAGTATATTCCCTTGTTTCTTTCCTTGAAGGGAACTCTTTCTATGGCCTGTTTTTGTAGAAGTTCTTGTGCTTCTTCCTGAAGCCTCGCCAGCTGTTCTCTTGCTGGTGGCTTTCCCCTTGGCTTTCTGCTTGTTGGCTTTTTCTCCAACTCCAAGCAGTATCCGAATTGGATAATGTTTAGGATCCATTTGTCTGATGTTATTTCTCTCCATTCTTGGAGGTAAAACTTTAATCTTCCTCCCACTGGTGTCATGTGGTCGTAGGTGTTTAGATTGTCCTGACCCCTTCGTACGTGGTGCCCCCTGGGATCTTTCCTGTGGTCGGGCACCCGGAGGTCTTTGAAGTCACTTCGAGGTGGGCTGCTGTCCCCCTCTTCTATTCTGGCCACGTCCATTTCTCCCTCGAAAGGACTGACCTCTTTGTTGGTACTGCCAGGACTGCTTCTTCTGACCTTGCTGAGCCTGCCTGGTGCGTTTGCTGGAAAGCCTGGTGCGATGTACCTGGGTGGTTTCCACCTCTCCCGCCGGGCCTCCGTGACGGGGTGCCTCTTTTGTTGCCTCTGAACTGCAATGCCCCCATGGATCTTGCCGTCTCGTTATCTTTTTTGAGTTGGCAGAGTTTCTCGTCAACTGTTGCTCCGAAAAGCGTTTCGCCGTTGAACGGTGTGTTCAGGATACTGTGTTGCACCTCGGGTTTGAACCCTGAGATCCTGAGCCAGGCGTGTCTCCTTTCCGTGACACCCATCATCATGAGCCTGCTGGCGGTGTCTGCTCCGTCCAGGGCCGTCTTAAGGCAAGAATTTGCCGCGTTTTTCCCTTCTTCGATCAATTTTTCGGCCTTCTGCCTGGCATCCTGGGGTAGGTCCTTCACCAACTGCCCCAGCCCCTCCATGATTTGGTACATGTGCCTGTTTATCAGGGCGTTGGAATTAGCCATGCGCCAGTGGGTCGCGGCATTCCGTTCGATCCTTCTCCCCACCAGATCCATCCTCTTGCTCTCCTTATCCGGTGGTGGGCCAGAGGTAGTGGATACGCTCGCCCTCTTCCTAGCTGTGGCCGTGATAATGGAGTCTGCGGAGACCTCGCCCCGAATGTAGGCCGGGTCCTTTGAGGAGTGTTTGCACTTTTTCTCTGTTCTGGGAGTTACCGCCTTGCATGTTGCGGGCTCTTTGAATGCTTCCTTTCCCCGAGCCAAGACGCTCTCGAGCATTGGAAGGAACTGGCTTCTTGTTTGTGTTGGGAGCAAAGTCTCTAGCAGGAAGTCTGCATTCTGTCTTTCCTCGTCGAGCTTTAGCTTGAATGCAGCTGCGGCAGATTGTATCGCCGAGTTGTATGCCCCGATGTCGTCCGGCGGCGAGGGACTCGAGGGGTATGAGTCGACCGCCTCTTCCGGGCTCTCGTGTCGACATCTAGGTAATCCTCCTCGTGTGGGTCAGAGGTGGCCGACTCGGCGTCCAACCTACTGCCCTCTTCCTCCTCATAGCTGTAATCCTCGTAGGGATTCTCTTCACCTTCCTGGTCGTCGACCATCTCGTCGCTAGGCCCATGTCCGTCGACATGTTCTTATTCCTCTTCGACCAGATCTAGCACGGCGTGCTTGGTCTTGTGTGGAATCGTGAAGGCACTCATCTCGGCGGCGAAATCTTTTCTCCGCTGCAAGAGGCTTGCCATTTCGGCTTCTAGCCGACGTTTTTTCCTTTCCATCTCGGCCGCGTTTTCGGCTTCGGAACGTTCGGCCCCTCTCTTCGTCGCCTGGCTCGGCGGCGAGATTCTCGGCGTCGATGACTTGGACGTCGAACTGGCTTTCGGGTCCTTGGACGGCGCCAAGGCTTTAGGGTCTTTCTCCCTCGACGTCGATCGGTCCCTTTCGGCGACGATATTCGACACCTTCTGCTGTTCAACAGCTCTCGGCGTCAGGGACTCCTTCTCCGAGGATCCGCTGGGCCTGTTTGTGGTCGCGGACGGCAGATGTCGCTGCGTCGGCGCCTTCGGGCTCTTGCCCTCGTACTTTCTAGACTCAGAGTCTCTCGTGTTCTTGTGGGACGTAGAGTCTCCTGCCTTATCAGGTGTCTTCTTGTAATCGGTCTCTACGATCGTGTAGCTGTCGTTTTCCGTGGCAGCGTTGTCCTCTTCCTCTGAGGACATCCCCAGCTCGTACAGCGATAGCGTCGGGGCTTTCCCTTCGAGGGTGGCGTGTGCTACCCTCTGGCTCTTCCTCACACGAAGGGTCTTTGGGGCGAAGACGGAGCAGGCGTTGCAGTCCTCGCTTCTGTGTTCTACCGGTAGGCAAAGGTTGCAACCCGGATGCTGGTCTTTCTGCGCGTACTTGTGTCTGCAGTTCGGGCATAACTTGAACGGCGTGTTGTCCATCCTCGAACGTTCATGCCTCCCTGACCGCGTGGACGTCGACGATCGTCGAAGTTCTCGAGGTTTTCTCCTTCTTTTCTCTTAGTCAATGTTCTGCGAAGTCTTCTTCAGTCTTTGTCTTCCAATATCTTCTCCAACTTCAAATCTTTTCAGTACTTTCTCCAAAAATGTCTGGAGCCCAACGGGAACGATCCAGACCCGACCGCGGAAAAAAGAATCTGAAGATGGCGCCCAAGAGTGGGAGCTTCCGCAGGAAGCATGCCGACGTCATCGGAAATGCACCCGAGGAGGTGTGACGCCGACGCCCACAAGGGCTACAAAAAAAAAACAAAGAAAAGACTACGAATCCGGACCCAACCACAAGACCGCGGAATATGCACAGCATAGTGAATCCAGAAAGATTCACGCTGCAAAATTCAGTTTTCAAGATTGACTTAGTCGGACAAAAATAAAATGTACTCCTGTCATCTGTGATATATTTGGGCACAAAATAATAATGAAATAAACAAACTGACTGAGAAAGCAATGACAGTTGTCAAAAAAATGTAATCCCTAAATTTGTAAAGATCATAGACACGGTTCAAGAGATTTTAGTGGCAAAAAGTGATATGAATGAGTATATTAAGACATCTGGTAGTTATAGTCAACGAATATTATTAAGGTCTTGTTTATTATGGTAAGGTATGCTTAGTTCGGAGTTTCACTGGCATACTTTTACTCTACCAATTAATTATTGTTATAATCTAATCTTGAAAAAAGTGTGGTAATGTTTTTTTGCACATGTGTGCACGTGAAAGCCCACACAACCAGTGCAAATATCAAACTGCAAAATTTAGACTCAATTTTGCCAATAAATTAAACTTTAGAAAGAGGCTTTAATCCAAACCGAACACACTTCTGCCGGAGAAGTACAGCTATAAGTACCAACTGTTCTTAATGTCATTCTTCCTGTTAAAAAAAATCCAACAAGAAATTGATGAACTAAACAACCCCTTTAGATTGAGAATTTAGACTGGAGAAGGATTCAATCAACTGGACACAAATCTTATTCAAAGAAACAATGTAAATACCTAAACAGGTTAAAAATACTGATGTAAATGTTATACTTTAAATGCAGGGTAAAATACATCGATGTTCATGCCATGCTCCTGCATGCTCGTTGTCCTTAGTCTAATAAAATCAATTACAGTTTCACGGCATACAGAGGCTAACTGTTCATCTAAGCAGGAAATGAGATGCAATCCAAACGGACAATATGTTTTCAGAATGGAAACTGGTGCATGAAACGTACTTTTTTTTAAAGCATCTACATTTATTACATTATTAATTTTAGGAATTTCTAAACTATGCAATACTATTAAAGTTCCTTCTTTGAAATAAAACTTGAGTATACTGGAAAGCACTAGAATATTATGTCTTGTTCCCTCCTACATTAGACTAGGAAAACATCCACATGGTTTAGTATTCCTATTGCCTGACAGCAATCCCAACTGCAAAGACATATATACATAGTTCACAGAATATACAACATTACGCCCTTTTTTAAATGCTTTAATTACCATAAAACAAAGGTATGCAGGGCTGTGCAAAGCGTAAACTGCCCTTCATCTCAACACAAATACCAACATATATGCCTACATCAGGCAAAAAGATACTTACTTAAAGGAAGCAGATAGTGTCTTGTTCTTCCTGACGAAACAAATTCTTACAAGGCCATCCCATTCCTGAAGATAAAGAACTGTCCATATAATAACCAATATTAACATTAGTAAAATATTAATTCTGTTTGCAATTGAAAACTAATAGAAGGATTCAAATAAACTGTCCTGTGTTTTATTTTTCTACTTATTAAAAAGGCGAATATATTAATGACAAATAAGTTAAAATAGAACAAACAGAACAGAATGAGTGTGAAACAAACACATAGCAATGGAAAAACAAGTCTGATGCATTTTTGAAATACATGCTGAGTTTAGAAATATGGATGTTTATGTATCTTTATTGTCATGGATGAGAGATCCAATATTTGCGACAGCGAGAGATAAATATATGCTAAAAAACTAAGGGGGTCATTACAATGTCGGGCGGAAAGCCTGAAAGTCAGAGTCATCGCGACCGCGTCGGAGCCCTCCCGACCGACTTGGTCAGTTTACAGTCCGCCCACCTGATTACGATGTTCGTGGTCGGAACGTAAGCAGCAGTTTCATTCCGACTCAGTTTTGACCGACTCGCGAAGTATTCCTGTCAGTCGAAACCGCACTGTAACCCCCTACGGACAGAGTTTCTGCCATTGAGACTACGATGCTACTTTCCAACAGCCTTTCTGCACTGGCCTTTCCGTCACAGAAAGGCTGTCTGAAAGTGACTTTGGAGACCACTGGCAGGGCCCCCTAGCACCCGCGGCCTATGGTTGGTGGCTGAGGGGGTACCTAAGGTAAACCCCTGTAAAACCCTGCACTGTGTAGCAGGCACCATGGGGTGCCTGTAACAGGGTGCAGGGTTTTACACACCCACCCCATTTCCCCGTAAGAGCCTGTGTTACAGCGGATTCTCGGGCACAACACAAACTTGCATAGTAAACAATGGGAATCCGACAGAACAGTCGGTCGCATCGTAATTCGGCAGTTGAAATTGCCGACTACAAGTCGGTCGGTCCCGAGACGATGACAGGAGAAGGCTTTCTCCCAACATTGTAATGAGCCCCATAGTGTGTGAATGGCAAAACCAATTTGATCCACTACTTCTGAACCTATTTTGTTACCTTTTTTGATCATTTCCTACTGTCTGTCTGCTGAAGTATTTAGTGGGAAATGCACAATAGCTCCTATATCATTATGTAAACATATCTGAATATGATACTATGGGAGCACTTATTAAATCTAACTGTATTCATTTTGTCAAAATAGAAGTAAAGGAAAAATAAAAGATAAGATGTATACTGCATAGGATAATCTCTCTGACATGGGTTTAATCATTCATTTTGCAATCACATGGATTCCTTCCATCAAGTACATGCATCATTCTGGTCTGTCGTTTTGGCAATAAGTGTCATTAGCAGTGATAAAGGCATCCTTCTTAAGAATGGATGATGTGCACATTTTTAAACTTCATAGTAAAATCACCTAACAATGGTTCTCCAGCAACAGTTTCTGCAATCACCTTAGAGTCATTTCCCATACAGTAGACTGGATCATTAAATATATTCTTTATATTGATCTTCTCCTGATGCCGGCCACAGACTGCCAGCAGGTTTCTGGTGATCCTGCCCAGGGGGATCTCGGACCACTCTCCCGCCTCCCTCCAGCTAGGATTTCCTCTGACGGGTCCGCGAGCGATATGGCGGCTGAACGCCTGGTTCTTGCAGGACTCGGAGTTAGTGGAATCATGTGGTCAGGAGCTCTGTCACTATTTTTCCACCAATGCGGGCTCGGTTCCCTCGCCAGGGATGCTGTGGGAGGCTGGCAAGGCCGTTGTCCAAGAAGTGGCCAAAGGGTTGGTCCACGCAAAGCGATCGGAGCAGACGGCCCAGCTTTCACAGTTGGAATCCCGGGCGGCGCAGCTAGAGGCTGCTCAACTCCCTGGCGATCGGGGGGATTCTTCCCGGCAACTGGCAGCAGTTCGCGAGGAGATCCGATGGATCTCGTTGGAGTCAGCCAAGATGCTCTGGTGCTCGTCGGTTGCTCGCGTTTATGGGTGGGGGATAACAATGGTAAGCTCCTCCACAACCTTGTGTCCTATCCCAAAGTCAACCGTATTATTCCAGAGGTTCGTTCCAACACTGGAGCCCTCCAAGTGATGTCCGCGACCAACGCGCAAACTTTTGCTACCTTCTATGCGCACCTCTACACTGATCGTCCCCCGGGAGTTCCTCAGGCTGATCTGCTGGACGGGACTGGCACCCAATTGCCTTGTCTCTCTCAGGAGACTGCCGAAGCTCTGGACCGCCCCTTCACCCTGGAGGAAATCCAGGACGCCATGTCGCTCTAACACCCTGGTAAAACGCCTGGTCCCGATGGGCACCCTCAGGAGTACTATGCAGCTTTTCGGGATATCTTGGCCCCCCCCATTTGCTGGACCTCTTCCGTCATGTGGCAGAGACTGGAACATTCCCACCGGAGTTGGATGTGGCCACGATAGTGGCTATTTCGAAGACGCAGCCGCCCTCCTTGAGCTGTGTGGACTACCGTCCGATCTCACTGATCAACACGGAGATCAAGCTCTTCGCCAATGTCTTGGCTCAGAGACTCCAACCCCTCCTGCAGGACCTGGTCCACCCCGACCAGTGCGGGTTCATGCCGGCTAGGGGCACTCGCCACTGCATCAGTCGTCTCCACCTGGCTCTGGCCCACCGTGATCGGCTAACCCCGTACCTAGCACTGCTTTTTATACACTTTGAGAAGGTCTTTGATACAGTGAATTGGGATTACCTGCAGGATGTGCTCGACAGGATGGGTTTCGGTCCCTCGTTCCGCCATCTGATTAAAGTTCTCTACACTAATCCCAGAGCCCGTGTACTCATTAAAGGAGAGCTCTCTGAGGCCTTCCCGATCCGGAGGGCACGCGTCAGGGGTGCCCCCTCTCACCACTCTTGTTTGCGTTAGCGATGGAGCCCCTGGCGGCGCTCATCCGGCAGGACCCACTTATCCGGGGTTGGGCCTGGGACTCGAGCCAAATGGACAAGATAGCACTATATGCAGACGACGTACTGCTATATTTTGCGAACCCCGGAAAGCTCTGGCCCCAGGTGCCTGAAGGTCCTTTCTGATTTAGAGCGGGTCTCTGGGCTTTGCCTTAACGCGGCAAAGTCCACTCTGGTCCCACTGCATCCCTCCAGAGAGTGCTATGACTGGCGTCTGGGTAGCTCTTCTACCGGAGCTTGAGTGGGCCTTGAATGTTACGCCTTTGGTCGTCAGGATGAAGGCGAACCTCAAGAGATGGCAAACCCACCCCCTAAGCCTCCTGGGCAGAAGCGCGCTCTTCAAAATGATGGTCCTCCCCAGTTTCCTTTACATATTGCAGAACATTACTATCCATCTTCTGAGTAGTTGGTTTCGTGAGCTTGACGGCGCCCTCACCCGGTTTCTCTGGGGAGGCCGGAGACCATGCTTATCCCTGGCACACTGTCGTAGTCCCCCCTTTGATGGGGGTGATCAATCTCCACCTCTACTACCTAGCCACGAAACTTATCGTCATGCACGACTGGTATGCAGGCGGCTGGTCCGACCCTGCATATCACGTGGAACTCAGTATGTCGGACTTCACGCAGGTCCAGGCGCTTTTATACGGTAGTCCAGTGCCACAGGCTATGCCCCCGGTCACCAGGACGGTGTTTCTGTCCTGGCGCACGGCCCTACGTCACGTGAGGTGGGACAGGAAACTCACTCGACAGACGCCACTTTGGCATGTGTCCTGGATGCAGAAGGTCTCGTCCCTGTAGGGGTTCCGACGGTGGGACCTCATTGGAGTTTCAGTGCTTGGAGATATTTGGGTGGGGGACCACATCCGCCCCTTTGCAGACCTGAAGCAACACCACGCCCTTCCTCACTCCCAACTCTATAGATACCTGCAACTTAGACACACCCTCTATACGCATGTCTCACCTCCTGTCTCCCTTCCAGAGTTCAGCCCGCTGGAGGCTCAGGTATTGATGGGGAACCTAGGTAGAGGGGGAGTGTCCCGCATACACCGGTCCCTGGTAAATAATGGTCCCGCTTCTCTAGATCGGCTCAGGGCTTGGTGGAGGGTTGGCTGGCTACCTAGAAGAGGTGGATTGGAGGGATGCCCTCATGAGGCCCAAAACCTTGACCACATCCTCCAAGTTTCGCCTGGTCCAACTGTATTACCTTCATGCGGCATACCTCACCCAGGCATGTCTACTTCAGGCCCGGTTGAAGCCCTCTCCAGCATGCGCACAATGTGCCTTTGCCCCTGCTGATTTTTATCACATGGTATGGTGCTGTCCGGTGCTGGCGCCATTTGGGAGGGGGTGGAGCTTGAACTTACGCAGGCCCTGGGATGGGAGGTTCCCAATGATCCAATGCGTATGCTGCTGGGGGGGTTTGATGGCTTGGATGGCTCTAGGATGGACAAGCGCCTTTTGGGGACAGCTGTGGCGGTGGCCAAGAGAGACATAGCAGCGCACTGGTCCGTGGCCAAGGCACCTAATGTGCAGAGATGGAGGAGGGGAGTGGACTGGTGTGGGATCCAGGAGGAAACCCCATTTGAAGCCCGGGGATGTCCTGACTTATTCAGAAAAGTGTGGGGTAAATGGTTTAATATGATGCCACCATGATGATCTGTCTTCCTTTTAATCCAGGAATCACTATAATTACTGTATGGACTGCTGTGCTATACCCTGATGGACCGCCCCTCTCCTTGTCGGCAATCAGTCCTGACATGTTCCTTCCAATAATTATTGAACTGCAACCAATGAATTTTTCCTGTTATAAATCCAATGAAGTTGATTATCAAAAAAATTATTATATATATATATATATATATATATATATATATATATATATATATATATATATATATATATATATATATATATATATATATATATGTTAATGCTATGCCTAGGGAGACAGCCATACAACCCAGGAGATCTATAAATAAGGAGACAGACAATACTGATCAACCTGTCAGATTAATATTAACTTCCAATCGTCAATTTCAGGCATTAAGGAAAATCATTTCCAAAAACTGGAATCTCATTAAGTCTGATCCAGTGATTGGTCATACAATGCCAGCTAGACCGGACATCTCTTGTAGGAAAGCTTATTCCCTTAGCGAAGCATTGGTCAAATCCAGTCCGGAGGTTGTGATATCAACGCCCTGGTTCAAGGCCGTCAAAGGTTTTAAAAATTGTTTGACCTGCAAGGCTTGCAGGCATGGCATGAATATGACCGAGTATTTAACCCCTTTTTCTGATGTTCCTTAGCTTATCACCAAGCAATTAACGTGCAAAACAGAGTTCACAGTGTATGTGCTGGAGTGTCCGTGTGCCCTGCGTTACGTGGGTAGCACCAAGTTGCAGGTGCACAAAAGGATACTCCAGCACATCAGGGCCATCAACACTGAGGGCCCCACCTACCCGGTGGCACGTCATTTTAAGGAACACCATGGTAAACATAGCCATTTGTTGAAATATTTTGCCATTGACTCGGTCCCTCCTCTTCGCAGAGGTGGTAACCGTGAAGCTATCCTAAGGGCTCTTGAGACCAAATATATTCTTGATCTAGATATAAAGACACCACATGGTTTAAACACCAGTGTGGATTTCTATACTCATCTTTAGATGCCAGATGGCCTTTCTATGGATATCCATATACATAATCTTTGTAAACCTGTTTTATTATTTGTATGCTGATGTCCTAATGTTGTCTAAAAAGTTTATAATGCTGCCACAGCCTCCCTGCACTGATACAAGATTCATGATGATGACTTGATCATACTCCTATCATCCATCAAGGGAGGTGTTTTAATGTTACTTATTTATTTTGTGTCATCACTATTCACGACACCCTTTGCTTTATTTTCTCTTGGTTTTCACATTATGGTTGACATGGTGATAATTATGTCTATGAATATCGGCTTTCTGCCGGAACACATTTCTTGGTTAAAAAAACTATCCAACATTCACACACTTTGGTTATATTACATTAACAATCGCCACAAGGCATGGTTTGAATGTTGTGAAATGTGGGCAACACGAATTAGATTGGGACAGTGTACATTGTTGCGATTCCTACTAGTTGCCATTTCTTCACTTGTGACAAGATTCACCAATATTAGCCCTTTTTAGATATATAGAGATTACTTTTGCACGTGGAATGAAATAATGTATATAAATTCCATCTTGACCTTTGTACATATGTAAATCTGTTTTTTAACATTTTTTAAAATTGTACATTTACTGGCTTTTTAAACGTGGTCATTGAAATGTTTTCTATGTTTACTACCATGCACTATAGTTCAACCAATCATGTGTGTTCATAACCATGCACTTGCACTTTAAAAACAGTCTGTCCCACCCCTAGCGTCATGTGACCAAGGCCTTTGAGCAGGCCTAAACATTATGCTGGTGGCGATGCAACAAAATGAAATAAAAATATTTTCTTCACCTGAAGACTGGGTCAGCTTTAGTTTACCAGTACCATATGATGTGCAGTCTTCTTTAAATCTGGTCTGTTGGGTGAGCGAGGCTTACTTTTCAGTTCCAATTGTCTTTTTCTTTTAGCTATTTTTCAGCTTTAGATATGAGGTCAACCCTCAAATAGGAGAGGCTCAGTTAGGAATCTGGGGAGCATACCCTTGCAAAAGAACTTGCACTTTAAAAACAGTCTGTCCCACCCCTAGCGTCATGTGACCAAGGCCTTTGAGCAGGCCGAAACGTTATGCTGGTGGCGATGCAACAAAATGAAATAAAAATATTTTCTTCACCTGAAGACTGGGTCAGCTTTAGTTTACCAGTACCATATGATGTGCAGTCTTCTTTAAATCTGGTCTGTTGGGTGAGCGAGGCTTACTTTTCAGTTCCAATTGTCTTTTTCTTTTAGCTATTTTTCAGCTTTAGATATGAGGTCAACCCTCAAATAGGAGAGGCTCAGTTAGGAATCTGGGGAGCATACCCTTGCAAAAGAACTACAGTGATAGGTAGGTAACTGTTGAAACAGGAATGACCAGTGGCAGGTACACAAGCATGTATCACTGCCCTGAGTGACCCGACTACATGAAACTGGTATTCTGACTTTTTGCTGGCCCAGCTGACATGCTATCACAGCGTTTGTGCTGAGGTCTATGCATGTCCATGGTTATTCCAAGGTCCGGACCTTTTTCTGTGACCTGGTGTACAAATCGTGTTCTATTTATTGCCATAAAACTACTGATAATGTCCTGAGTTGCTGATATGAAGCAGTAGAGACTGCTTACTGATTTTCTGAAGCTTGAAGATACCGAAAATACCTTTTCCAAGTTCGGGAAAAGTGTAGTCAACTGACCCTACTTGTGTAAAGTTCTGCTTTGAAGTGACACCCAGAACCTAGTGCTGTGTGTGGTTGTGTGAAGTTAAACAAAAAGGTCTCTGTTTCCAGATACCTAAGAGCCTTGCTAGATAGCAGTCAGCACACACTGGGGTTGACTGTGGAAATATGTTATTGTGTACAAAAAAAGGAGAATTGCTCCTTTTTTAGGTGTCCCCTCACTCACCAGGGTTGCCCCACGGTGACATGCTTCATCATTGGGGCCATCCCAGTCCTCTACGGGCTGGGGCGTGCTGCGACTTGCGAAGTTACGTAGGAGCACTTTATAAGACTATGTGTGGTGCATGTGTATTGTGGGAGTGGACTATGTGATGTGTGTTAAAAATACCTGACTGCTCCTACGTAACTTCGCTCTAGAATTGATCCGATCCCTGAGACGATAGGTCTCCCAGGTGGTTTCACTAGTCTTTTGTGGATCTTTGGAATTGTATAAAAATACGGGGTCCTTGGGTGTTTATTGTCCAGAAAGTCTGCTTCCTTTTTGGATAGCCAGTCGTTAATCAGACACTCTTCCACCATTCCTGCAATTTCAATTCTTAGGCGTTCTGTCGGATCTACCCTCTGGATCTCATAATTCCGTTGGTCGGCTAGTAGTCTCAGACACTCATTCTCATAATAGTCATATTTCATTGAAGAGCTAAGGAGTGGCGAACACAGGGCTGGTCCCTGTGTAGTCCAGAAGAAGTGCTTGGGGTATGCACGAAACATGTCGACTATAGGAGTTGATAGGTACATCTGGACACATTACGTTTAGGGCAGCCTATCTTTCCACCCCGTTTTTAATATTACCACCTAGAGGCAAGAATAAAGTTTATTGTATACCTACTGGGCAGGTATTTTTAACACACATCATATAGTCCACTCCCACAATACACATGCACCACACATAGTCTTATAAAGTGCTCCTACGTAACTTCGCAAGTCGCAGCACGCCCCAGCCCGTAGAGGACTGGGATGGCCCCAATGATGAAGCATGTCACCGTGGGGCAACCCTGGTGAGTGAGGGGACACCTAAAAAAGGAGCAATTCTCCTTTTTTTGTACACAATAACATATTTCCACAGTCAACCCCAGTGTGTGCTGACTGCTATCTAGCAAGGCTCTTAGGTATCTGGAAACAGAGACCTTTTTGTTTAACTTAGTATTTGGAGGGCGAGCCTAGCTAAAGTTCCTCTAAACTCCCTTTCTTTTTGTTGGTCGTGTGAAGCACATTTACGCAAGGGGTGCCTAGTTGCAAGACTTCATGTCGTGGCAAGAGTAGGATTGTTGGAATCAGTGAGATAAATCCCGGATAGCCCCTGGTTTGACATGGCACAAAATGAAGGATTGAATACAGTTTCTCCAGACAATGGAAGTGTATTGCCTGCCTTCCTGGAGCTGATGAGGAGTCCAAGACACGAAAGAGTGGGAGTATGGAGACAGGGTTACCCTTAGAAGTTTTACTAGTAGCTTTTAGTAGAGAATCGCTGATTAGTTCTTCTAGAGCAGTAACATTTTGTAGATAGTTAAGGAGTGGGAGATAAGACAGCAGTTTATGTTGTTAAGAGTGAGGACGTTTCTAGGCATTGCCCGTTTTATTTTTCCCTCGCTGCTATTTCAAGAAGGCTTACTGTCAGCCGGATGTAGAGTCTTCACACCTCTTTGTGACCATGTTTTGGATACTCCTGCTTAGAGCCAACATCATCAAAACCTCTGTGACAGACATCGCCTACACAAAGGCTGTGTCTGCACTACAGTTAGAAAATGAAATTAAAAAGGAACCACCTCAAACCAGCTCCTAGACTTTAAGCGATGGCTCAACAGCCACTGTCTGGAAAAGGAGTATAACGATAGGATCCAGACCAGCTGCATTTCTGGGCAGTGAAGCACCTCAAAAGGGCAGACGTGCACCAAGTGTGTGACTAGCAACGACCAAACTGTGAGAAAGCACCTGACCTCCATTCGTGGTTCAGGTGAACTGCAGAGGCTTCCTCACAAATAAGATGCAGCATACAGGGTTGACTACTATCATCCGTATTGTTCTTCTTGGCTCTGAAACCACTATCTATATCAATCCATTGCCTGGAAGGTATGTATTGTGCTCGCATTACCGCAGGTGGAAGTTTCTCATATTAACGGGTTTCAAACAACAGTGGGGCAATATACAGATCGCTGAACTGCACGTTTGGACCCTGCAGTTGGATGTGCTGACAGCGACTACTGGACAATGATACTGCTGACCAGAGCCGCTGAAAATTGGAGTGGCTGAGAGGCGCGTTGAGGCTTGGCGATGCAGCGAAAAGAACGGTGCTGCTGTGGGGGGACACCGGGGGAATCAAGAATATCACGGACCCTCCTGACGATCTATTACCCTTCCGCACCTCCCGTGCTGACAGTTGTGACGCACGGGTCGGAGTCCTGGCACTAGCAAGTGGGAGACCAAGGTGAGGGGCTGAAGTGGCAGTGGATTACTGAGAGGTCTACTGGCCACTATAGCGACTGCACTGCATTGAGTCCCACGACGTTGTGCGCTGAGAGAGCGACAGCACTTGCCTCACTAAGCAGTGGACGCTTTGAGGGAACATTGGAACCAGAAATCAACTGCCACCTGAAAGATTGGGTGCCTATTGCCTTCTATGGAGAGCTGGGGCCCCTCATTTGACTGCCAGCACGAGCTGATCTAGGCCTCCCCATGGACGCACGTGTGTGTGTGTGTGTGTGTGTGTGTGTGTGTGTGTGTGTGTGCGCACCTGTGCGTGTATGAAAGACTATGTTCACATTTGTGTGTGCTTCTGCATGTCTGTGCGTGTGATGGTGTTGACATGTATTTGGGTGTTTTTGTATTAGAGCATGCAATTCTATGTATGCCTGTGTTTGTGCGCGCAGATGTTTCTGTATGTGTGCTTATGTCTGATGGTGTGTGCATGTATTTGAGTGTTTTTGAATTAGAGCATGGAATTGTATGTGTGCTTGTGCGTCTGGATGTTTCTGTATGTGCGCCCTCTGTTCGCGTATGAGAGTGTGTGTACACATTTGTTGTGTGCTTGTGCATGTCTGTGCGTGAGATGGTGTGTGTGTGTGTGTGTGTGTGCATGTATTTGTGTGTACGTCCTAGGGTATTTTGGTTCTGGAGCATGTGATTGTATGTGTGCTTGTGTTTTTTTTGTGATAGTTTATGTATGTGCGTTTGTGCGTGTCTGCGTATATATGAGAGTGAGAGCATTTGTGTGTGCTTGTGCGTGTCTGTACATGTGATGGTTTTGCGTGTGGATCTATTTGGGTGTTTTTGTATTAGAGCATGGGATTTTATGTGTGCTTGTGTTCTTGGATGTTTCTGGCTATGTGCTTGTCTGTGTAAGTCAGTGTGCATATAAGAGTGTGTGCTCACATTTGTGTGTGCTTGTGCTTGTCTGTGCATGTGATGGTGTGTGCACGCTGGATTTGTTATTTTCTGGTGGCCACTGTCTTGGATATTGACTTTAACTGCATGATGCCTAACCTTAGGCTGGCCTCCAGTGTACAGGGTGTACAGTACAGTCCCCTGCCTGACCCCAAGATGGCTTCCATAGTGGTCCCCTACACGTTGTTTCACTTCCCTGGGACAACAATTGGACATTGAACACATTGACACATCAGGACTTGGAACCTGTGGAACCCTGCCCAGACTGTTGAGACCTAGCGATTTAGCTGATGCCCGGTGGAGCTACCATATAGCTAAAGAGAAGATGGGTTGTTGACTCCCCCTACCTGCCGTCACCTACCCAGCCGAACCTTGGGCAGATTTTCCCCTCGTCTCTACGTCCCGTCTTCCTCCTACCCCTTTACCCTATCCCCTTACCCTTCCTGCTCCATTCACCTTGTCCCCTATGTTCTTTAAATGTTTTTCTTGATACTTATGTAACTTTTAACTGATGTAATTTGCAACATTATTGTCCCTCATGTAAAACGCTCTGATTCCTTCGGGTCTAGCCAGCGCTATATAATAACTCATTAATTAAATTTGTTCCCATTTAGTACTCTTTCTCCCTTTGCCTACCTCCCTAGATCCTTTCCACTCTCCCATGAATCTCTCACCTTGCCTGCTAGTCTGCCTAGCCCCTTGTCATTTCTGCCCTTTGACTAAGCACTCCTTCTCCCCTTGTTGGGGAAAGATCCAATATTTATACTCCGGAGTCTTAGCGTACCTGCTGAGAGAGTCCACTGCGCCAATGGAGCCACTCACAGCTGAGGTATGGTATGGCACCCCTTGCCAAAGAACTCCCTCTCCCCTTTTTGGGGAAGGGTCCAGTATGTAGGCCTTGGAGTCTCAGAGACTCCTGTGAGAGAGTCCACTGCATAAAGGGAGCCTCCCACAACAGAGATAGGGAAGTGATACCACTTCTCCTGGGATCAAAGCTTACTGGACTTCAGACGTTGCTTTGACTCATCTACCGGTTTGTGTCCCAGTCGCCCTTCCCCTTCTCTTTCCATGCAATGTCCTTCACCCTCCCCTCCTCTTTCCCGCCTTCATTACCGGTCTACTTCCCCAGCTCCTTCCCCCTCCCCTGAATCTTTTTCCTTGCCTGCTTTTCCCATTTTGTATTTGTGCTAATTGTTTATCTTGACCTTACAAGTAACTATGTTGACATGCTCTAATAACTGTGTAACCTTTGTAAAGATGTAACCTGTAACCATGAACTGATGCTCATGTAAAGAGCTCTGATACTTCCGGGTCTAGCCAGCGCTATATAAAGCCTTTTAAATAAATAAAATAAATAATAGCAAATCCTTGCCGTCAATGAGTATAAAGTTACCTATACAAACGTACATACACTAGCGAGCTCTTGGGACATGCACCTTTTGGTATGACAAAAGACAAAAAGCTAAGAGGGGCCCGGGGTCCAGGCACTTTACGTATGTGGTGGTTACGCAGAGAGAACCCCAGAGAGACACTATAAGTGGAAACTCAACAATATTTTCTTTTTAATGCTGGTTTGGTTGTGTGATGCTCCGAGAGGCATTTAGAATACTGAACAAGAGGTAGAACAAGAGATATACTGCTAGGTTGAAAAAGTAAAACAAGCATTTGCAATGCAATAGGTCTCGCGTTTACGCGAGTTAAATAAAAGGCAGTGTCATTTACAATGCCAATAGCTTAAACTTGCGTAAATGCAAGACCTGTTGCATTGCAAATGCTTGTTGAAATACTATCTGGATAAGCAAGATGACAGCTCACTTTGTTTGATCCATGTCACTCTTAAATTGTATGCGAGGACTCCAATAACCCCCAACAATTGAGTAACCTGATTATTGTGATTGACACCAATGAAAGGAACTACTCAATAAGCAGTGCCATCTTGTTTGAAAAATAAAATGTGTGCATCTTTTATGGAGTTGAAATTGTAAGGTGCCCGGCCTCTGATAACTCTTCAGATTGTACGGAAGTTGCCTACATTAGCAAAAACAATTATACTAATACTAATAATGCTCCCGTTTGTGCTGTAAAGCAGCCTGTGACGATTGTGGTGTGGAACAGGCCCCTTGAATAAGTGACACACCACACTGTATTGCGCTATCCTGGACCAAGGCGTCCAGATATCAGCAGCTGCTCAACTTGGGGCTGGAAACAGAACACATATATATCACTTTCCTACTGTTACTTGCCAGGCCTTCATTTTAAGTTCATAGCAGCTTTGACCAGAAAGTCGTGTGTGTGCGTGCCTCCGGTGTTGGTGAGCGAGTGCACGTGTCCATGTCTGCCTGTTTTCGTGTGTGTAACTCTGTGTGTGTGTTGGGGGGGGGAGGTGCTAGGAGAGCACCTTCACAAGAGATATCGGGCGTCAGGGAGGGGTTGAGGGTTCCAAAAAAGGTTTGAAGGAGAGGAGTTTGGAGAACATGTAGCTGAGTTCTCCAAGGTGGCACAACAATTTGAGCAGAAACAGCAGTCACTGCACTTCAGCCAGCGCCAGTGGCGCAGCGTGCACTGGTGTGTAGCAGGTACAGGGACACCGGGGCCAGGAAGGTCCGGGGAGGGCCCACCGAACCCTCATTATTGCTGTAATTCACAATTCAAGGCCGGTGACAGCGACTACGCCACCGGCCAGTGCGTGGAATTTACAGCGTTGCTCACAGTGCCTTAATGTGCGGCTACGCAGTGGTGTGCAGTGAAGGGGCCCACACAGTCTCCATTGGGGCTGCGTCGTGGCACCCCTACAGAATATTCAGATCCGCTGGAGGGCAGGCCACGGGGGCTTATATATTGCCCCCGTGAGTGATTGGTCGACCCTCTTCCCAAACCAGAACATGCGGTTCACTCACATACAACTGCAAGGACAGACACTTAAAATACACGGGGGTAGGTGTGCCAGGAAATCCGGGGCATCCGGACACTTTACATCTATAACCACTGCTCTTCTGTCCTCGCGCCAGACAAGAAGTCTGAGCTTTGCTGCCAGGTACAGTCTGCACATTGGTGTTTGCTCTGCCCTCTCCATCTATAGTCCTAAAACGTTAGGACCCTGGTACTTTCCCTTTCTAATCTTCATTCCTTAATGTTGTATCCGCGCCATCTCCATTGAACACCTCCAACCCTTTAAAAAAAAAAATCCTCCCACACACGGAGTCTGCATAAACGCTAGGCCAATGCGTGTGAGACCGCATCCCCACTCAGAAGCTCGTCAGCTACCAAATCTCATTAGGGCGTCTGGACACCGCCTCGCCACCCTTCAGAGCCCCTCACCTGTCGGACGTGTAGGCCACTGCATTTTGGACTAGTTGGAGTTTATTAAGAAGTCCTCTTGGTAGTCTTACTCACACCCTCACCCCCTCATACTCACACACCCTCACTCACCCTCACAACCCTATCACTCTCACCCTCACTCATCCTCACCCCCCCTCTCTCACCCTCACCCCCCCTCACAACCCTCTCACCCTCACCCTCACACACCCTCACCCTCACACACCTTCACCCTCACACACCTTCACCCTCACACACCCACTCACCCTCACACACCCACTCACCCTCACACACCCACTCACCCTCACACCCTCACACCCCCTCACCCTCACACCCCCTCACCCCCTCACCCTCACACCCCTCACCCTCACACCACTCAGTGCTAAAACACATATTGTGTTACAATAGGTGTCACATTTGCGAAAGATAAAACTATTGCATTGTAAATAACAAAGCTATTAATTTCGCTATTTTCAAATAAAGCACATAGCACATAAATAAAAAATGTGTCCTTTACAATACCAAAAGCTCAAACTTTCCTAATGCGAGACCTATTGCATTGCTGTGCTTCTCTCCCCTGCTGCACTCTCCCGCTCTCTAGAGATGTGGCCTAACGACCAGAGCTTCCATCTAAGTCATGTAAATACAAAACATGTTGCATTCCAAATGCTATAGGGGTCACATTCGCGAACGTTTTAACTATTGGCATTGTAAATGACAAAGCTATCAATTTAGCTATTTTGAAAAACCAACAAATAAATAAAATATTTGTCATTTACAAGACCAATGGCTCCAACTTTTCTAATGCGAGACCTATTGCATTTCCAATGCTTGTTATCTCTGTCTCCTTTTGGGGATCCACTGGACTCTGTGCACACTATACCTCATTTTAGTATAGTATATACAGCTTCCTCCATAGGGTGAAAGGGTGGATTGACCCGCCTGCTGATTCCCTAACCCATGAGGACACTGGGTCCCACGCCCGCTGTTATGTAGAGGCTGGACAGCTTGCATGACTCAGTGACTGGTCTGGACAGGACGTGGCTGGGCGCCCCTTTCATAGGGACGAAAGGCAGACAGAGGGAGATGGATGATAGCAGTGAGACCCAAGGATCTGGCTGTAGCTCGAGATTCCTTGAAGCACTCAAACTCAGAGTCTGCCTTGGCGCCGAAAAGGCGAGTGCCATCAAAGGGCATGTCCATCAGGGTAGATTGGATATCACCAACAAGCCAGAAGCCCTCAAATAGGCTTAGTGTCATAATGCTACAGACGAGGAAATGCAAATGCTACTTACCAGTATGCATCTGTTCTTGGCATGTAGGGCTGCTGACATTCATATCTGTGCATAGTCCGCCACCTAGTGTTGGGTCCGGATGATTGCACATTGTTGTCCTGGAAGAGTCTTCGAAGTATCACGAGATAGGTGGCTCCTCCCCTGGACTACAGTGCGCATGGGCATCGCCTCCATCCCCAGATTGTTTTTAGCCATAGGCAGAGATGGAGTGAAGAAGTGAGTGATGACCATGCTATGAGCATATGTGTGTATATGAATACATACTGCAGCTGCTACAGGCGCCGGGGAGGAGGGTGGGCGATATGAATGTCAGCAGCCCTACATGCCAAGAACAGATGCATACTGGTAAGTAGCATTTGCAGTTCGAGGCATGTGGGCTGCTGAATTCATATCTGTGCATAGAATACATAGCAGTCCCTCCATTAGCGGCGGCCGCCCGTGCCAGCTGCAGCAGTCTGAAAAAGAGTTTTTAGAACAGCCTGACCAACAGCTGCCTGTTGTTTTGAATGCACGTCTACGCAGTAGTGCTTGGTGAAAGTATGAGTGGTAGACCATGTGGCTGCTCTACAGATGTCTTCTAAGGGAATGTTACCTAAGAACGCCATAGAGGCCCCCAGCTTCCTAGTGGAGTGGGCCCTCGGTGGGATAGTGAGAGTGCGCTTAGCTTTAGCGTAGCATATCTGAATGCACTTTACTATCCATCTAGCTATTCCTGCTTTGGAGATTGCATTTCCCTTGTGTTGTGTGGCAAAAGCAACAAAGAGTTGTTTGGTTTTGCGGAAATCTTTTGTCCTGTCCACATAATACATCAAGGCTCTTTTTACATCAAGTGTGTGGAGCATCCGCTCCGCCAGCGTCTCTGGGTTTTGGAAGAACACCGGCAATTCAATTGTTTGGTTTATGTGAAACTGCGAGACCACTTTGGGTAAGAACTTAGGGTTAGTGCGGAGCACCACCCTGTTGGCATGTACCTGGAAGAAAGGTTCTTGGATGGTGAGCGCCTGCAGCTCGCTCACCCTCCGTAGCGATGTGATTGCTACCAAGAACGCCACCTTCCAGGTCAAAAACTGCAGCTCGCAAGAGTGTAGTGGCTCAAAAGGAGGACCCATCAGCCTTGTAAGAACCACATTGAGGTTCCATTCTGGAGCTGGTGGAGTCCTTGGTGGAATGACTCTTTTGAGCCCTTCCAGAAAAGCCTTGATAGCAGGGACCTTAAAGAGTGACAGGTGCTGTCTATTTTGGAGGTATGCTGCCATAGCCGACAGGTGAATGCGGATGGAAGAGTACGCTAGATTACACCGATACAGGTGAAAGAGGTAGCATATGATGTTGTGAATGGAAGCGTCTAGCGGGTCAATGCTGTGCTCCACGCAGTAGACGACAAACCTCTTCCATTTAGCCGCATAGCAAGCTCTAGTAGTGGGCTTTCTCGCCTCCCGAATGATGTCCATGCAGTCGGGAGGAAGATTGAGATAGCCGAACTCTAGGACCTCAGGAGCCAGATCGCCAGGTTGAGCTGTTGCGGATCTGGGTGCTGAATGTCGCCATGGCTCTGCGTCAAAAGGCTGGGAGTGAGATGAAGCCGTTGATGCGGTACCACGGAGAGTTCCAGAAACGTGGTGTACCATGGTTGGCGAGCCCACGTTGGAGCAACCAGGATGAGCGTCATCGAGTGTTGCCTGAGCTTGCGTGCTACCAGCGGTATCAGAGGCGCTGGGGGAAAAGCGTACGCAAATCTGCCTGACCAGTTCATCCACATCGCATTGCCCTGTGATTGGGGGTGTGGGAACCTGGCGGCGAAGCTTTGGCATTTTGCGTTCTCCTTTGTGGCGAACAGGTCTATCTCTGGATGACCCCACCTTTGGAAGTACGGTTGGAGTACTGATGGATGTAACTCCCACTCGTGCATCTGATGGCTGTGCCTGCTGAGCAGATCCGCCATCTGGTTGTCCTTGCCTGGGAGATGTTCTGCCATGAGGAAGATGTTCCTCTGAATGGCCCACTTCCACATGCTCTGAGCCAGATGAGACAGCTGTGGAGAGTGTGTCCCCCCTTGCTTCTGGATGTAGTACATGGCCGTCATGTTGTCCGTCCGGATCAACACGACCTTGTTGCACAGATGTACTTTGAACGCCTTTAAGGCCATGAAGATTGCCATCAGTTCTAACACATTGATGTGCATCTTCCTCTGCTGAAGTGTCCATAGTCCCTGCACCGTGTAATGGAGTACATGCGCTCCCCATCCCTGGAGAGAGGCGTCCGTTGTCAGGATGATCTGTGGGACAGGCTCTTGGAATGGTCGGCCCTTGCAAAGGTTTTGTGGGTTCCACCAATGCAGAGAGTTGTACGCCCGACCGCTCACCAACACTAGGTCTGTCAGTTGCCCATGAGCCTGAGTCCACTGACGTGCCAGGCACTCCTGAAGCGGACGCATATGTAGTCTCGCGTGCGGGACAATGGAGATGCAGGAGGCCATCATGCCTATCAACTGCATGAACACCCTCGCTGGAAGCGAGGTCTGGGGTCTGAATCGTTGGATCAGCGCCTGGATACCGGCGATTCTCACTGAACTCGGCTGCGCAGTGGCCGCCAGAGTATCGATCGTCGCGCCCAGATACTGTCGCACGTGGGCGGGCTGGAGATGGGACTTTGGGTAGTTCAGAGAGAATCCCAGATCGTGCAGGAGGTGAATGGTGCGTGACACGTGGTCTACGCACTGTTGTTCCGTCTTTGCCTGAATAAGCCAGTCGTCTAGATATGGGAAGACATGGACGTGCTGGCGACGGAGATGCGCTGCTACAGTCGCTAGGCATTTGGTGAAAACTCTCGGTGCCGTGGTGACCCCGAACGGCAGGACTCTGAACTGGTAATGCTGGTCTAAGATCTTGAATCTGAGATACTTCCTGTGGGAAGGATGCAGGGGAATATGGAAATATGCATCCTTCAGATCCAGCGTTGCTAGGAAGTCCCCCTGTTGAAGCAGGGGAAGCACCTGCTGCAATGTGAGCATATGGAAGTGCTCTGAGTTGATGTACCAGTTCAGGGGCCTGAGGTCCAGGATCGGCCTGAGTGATCCGTCCTTTTTGGGGATTAGAAAATACAGGGAGTAAACCCCTGTTCCCCGTTCTTGCAATGGAACGAGCTCTATCGCCCCTTTTTGCAGCATGATTAGTACTTCTTGCTGCAACAAGGTCAAGTGCTCGTCGGACATAGCACGGCCTCTTGGTGGTATGTCCGGTGGATTGGACGTAAGTTCTAGACAGTACCCGTACTGGATAAGAGACCTCACCCACCTGTCCGTGGTGATGGACCTCCACGCTGGCAGGAACTGCTGTAGTCTCCCCCCGACAGGTGTTGTGTGATCGGGGGGAAGTGACAAGACGTCACTGCTTGTTGGAGGCGGTGGACCTGGAGGCGTTGTTTCCACGTCCTCTGCCCTTGATGTTATTGCCTCTGTAGCCACCCCTGCCCTTGTTGTTGTTATACGAGGACTGGGTGTTACCCTTGTAGTACTGCGTGGTCTGGGGTGCCTGGCCTCTTGAGGTGCCTCTTGAATTGGAGCGGCGAAAAGAACCACCCCGAAACTGCTGACTTTGTAAAGCCCCCATAGACTTGGCAGTTTCGGTATCTTTCTTCATTTTTTCTAGTGAGGCATCCACCTCAGGGCCGAACAGATGGTCCGGATTCACCGCCTGACCCAGTAATGTGGTTTGTATGTCGGGCTTGAACCCAGAAATTCGAAGCCAGGCATGGCGTCTGAGTAATACGCTTGTATTGATAGCCCTGGAGGCAGTGTCTGCTACATCTAGGGCACATTTAATGGATGCATTAGTAATGAGTTTACCCTCCTGAATGAGCATCTCCCCCGCCTCCTTGTATTGGTCAGGCAAATGTTGTAGGATGGCCTCTAACGTGTCATAATGGGCCCTATCATAACGGGCAAGCAGGGCTTGAGTGTTAGAGATCCTCCAGATGTTTGCTGCCTGTGCAGCAATGCGTTTGCCTGATGCCTCAAAGATCTTCGACTCTTTGTCTGGGGGAGGAGCATCACCAGTAGACTGCGAATTCGCCCTCTTCCGAGCGTTGGACACCACCAGGGAGTCCAATGGCAAATGTCCCTTAATATACGTGGGATCCGTGGGCGCCGCCTTATACTTCCTGTCGATGCGAGGATTGACCACCCGCGCCCGGGTGGGCTCCTTGAATACCTCCTGTGCATGCTTCAGCACCCCATTGAGCATAGGTAGCGTCTTGACCTGCTTTTCGGCTCCCGAGAAGGTGTCGACCAAGAAGTCCGCATCCACAGGGTCTGAGTGCAGTTCGACGTCATGGTTCGCTGCAGCTCTCTCTATTAATGCATTAAACGCCGCCGAGTCCTCCGTCGGGGACGTCTTCGTGGCGAAAAGATGAGTGTCCTGACCTGACTGCAGGTCGTCGGTGTCGCCTCCTGCCGTCCAGGGCACCTGCACCTCGTCCGGATCCGAGTACGCAGGATAGTTGTACTCGTCATTCTCCTCGTCCACATCAGGCACTGGGGAATGGGCCGGCGAGCGTTCCATGGCTTGTGGAGACAGAGGTTCCATCAGAGCCGAAGAGTCCGCAGAGTACTTTTTGCTCTTAAGTGGAATCCTAAAAGGTTCCAATGGCGGCTCCGACGTAATCTTCCGTTTGAGGAGCGACAATTTTCCGGTGTTGGCGTCGATCGTCACCTCTCGACGTTCCTCCACCGCGAGGGGTTGGAGCCGAAGCTTCGATACCACCAAGGCAGCCTTCGGCGTCAATACATCCTGAGAATGTCCGCTCTGCTTAGGCGCGAAGGCCTTCGGCGCCGACTTGGGAGGAAGGGTAAAACGGATGGGCGTTTGTTCCTTAGCAGGCTTCGGCGTGGGCCTAGGCACGACAGTGTCCTGGCTGGGAACCACAGTGGACTGTCGGATCCGCTTCAAGGACTCTCCCACCTTCTTAGTAAGGGATGCCGAGGGCTGAACCGTCTCGAGCGACTCTTCGCCTCCGAGAGCCCGGTCGTCGTCAGGCCTCTTCTTCGGTGCCGACGCCCCCTGGCCTGTCGCACCGTCAGCGTGACGCTTCTTCGAAGACGTCTTCGGGTCCGCAACCCCTCTCGGCGCCGACGCAGCCGCGTCGGAAGTCTTCACCTTCGGTGCCGACCCAGAAGACTTCGGGTCGGCCATTTTGGCGCGGCTCTTGTGGTCGGCCATCTTGGCGTGGCTCTTCGAGTCGGCCATTTTGGGTTTCGTGGAAGTTGACGCCTCCAGAACCTTCTTCACCAACGCCAGTTTCGGTTTCGTTTTCGCATCTGAGGGTGCGGAACCGGTTGCCTTCACTTTCGTTTTCTTGCCAGAAATGTCCGTGACCGGGCCCGGAGGCGGGGACGTAGGACTTATAGTAAGATCTCGGGTAAGGCCCGAAGGCGATCCCACGACCTGGGCCGTATAACGGGGGGAAACCCCGGAGTCCGTTTGGGGATGCTCTTCCTCTGAGCTATCTCCCATCGCGGCACAAATCAGTTCGTCGTCCCCTACCTCACCGGAGACTTCGTCGCAGGCCTCCTCGTCCGCGTCGTAGGCCTCTTCCTCGGACGCGGGGCCAGAGTCCGACTCTTGCACGTCGGCCTCCTCCTCGATCGATTCCTGAAAGATGTCATCAGGTGGGGGTGCCGAAGCCGACAACTGTGCCTGGAGTCGATTAGCCCGGCGAATCCTCAAAGTTTTCTTACTCCTAAACTTTGAACACGCCATGCAGGTGTCCTCACGGTGATCCGGCGACAAGCATGTGTTGCACACAGGGTGCACGTCGAGGTGCGAATATTTCGAGTGACATAGCGGACACTTCTTGAATGGAGTCCGCTCCATCGCAAATGCGGTAGTGTAGGCCCGTCCACGTCGAAGCACGTGGAAGGGCAGTAGGAGATAGGAGCTGAGAGTCAGTAAGAGAACCCGAACGCAACTATACCGACGCCCAGCCTAAAGACCTTTTGGTCTCAAGTGAAATCGAACAACTATCGGTTCCGAAGGAGGGAACCGAAAACACATCCGAACCCTATGGCGGAAAAAAACAATCTGGGGATGGAGGCGATGCCCATGCGCACTGTAGTCCAGGGGAGGAGCCACCTATCTCGTGATACTTCGAAGACTCTTCCAGGACAACAATGTGCAATCATCCGGACCCAACACTAGGTGGCGGACTATGCACAGATATGAATTCAGCAGCCCACATGCCTCGAACCTGTTCTGCCCATTGAGTCGGTGTCGTCCAGTCCACAACGAATGGTGAATTTCGCTGCGTCTCTCCCGCCCGCAACTGCCTGGGAGAGATCAGCTCAGGCCTCCTCCGGGCACTTAGGCAGCACCTGAGAAACCGAATCCCAGATGGTGTGGGATAATCAGCCCAAGAGGCAAGTGGTATTCACCGACTGCAATGCAAAGCTGGAGGAAGAAAACATCCTCTTCCCAAGATGGTCCAGCTTCTTCGATTGACTATCGGGGGTGCAGAAGGGAATGCGCCTTTGGAAGATGAGGCTCGGACAACCAGGCTCTCAGGGGAAGGATATTGCATAAGGAATACTAGGTCGCCTAGAGTGGGGCGATGTCGGCGGGCGATTGTCCTGTCCACAGAAGTACCTGTGCTGGGGTTGGACCAAGGGCCCATAAGGACATCAGTGAGGGCTTCATTAAAGGGCAAAAGAGGTTTAGAGAGAGAAGCCACAGGCTGAAGCACCTCTGTCAGGAGTTTGTCCGGTCAGTCCGGATCAGCTAATGGATCCACGTGGCCACTCTTGATCCGGGGCTGAAGCCGCCGGTGTCGAATGCCTGGGGCCCTCAACCGACTCTGCGGGCCCGAAGGCGCACCAGCAGAGCCGAGCTGCCCAAAGATGAGGTGCAGGGCCTTATCAAACATTCTCAACTGGGCAGGAGACTCTCCGGCTCCCGAAAAAGTGGGGAGGAGGGGAGTTGTCTGGGGAAAAAGGCGCAGAGGATAGAGGCCTAGAGCAACGATGCTCCATGTCCTGCATCGTGTCAGCCGACGGACGGGGTGAAGTCAAATAATATTTATGCTTCTTAGACTTGTTCTTGCGCTTACCGGATTGCCCCAAAGATTTTGAATGGGACGAGGAATGCGGGCTCTGCAACCGTTCTCTGTACCTTCCTCTCGATCGAGAACAGGAGCGACGCGGAGCTGAGCGCCGGACCTCCAACAGCTTTCGGGACCACTCCCGCAAAGCCTTTGGATTCATGGCCTGGCACTCGAATCACGACTTGGAGTCGTGATTGCACTCCAAGCACCAAAGGCACATGAACTGCGGATCAGTCACCGACATCATCTGGAGACAGGATCTGCAGGGCTTGAATACAGTCCTTCGTTGGGACTTCCTCGATGCACCAGGAGTTCAAGAGTTGAAAAGAAGGTTAGCCAAAAAAGGTGTAGCTCTCTCCAGATCTGCGCGTAGGCTGGCGGAGAAATAGAAAGAACTGAAGTCAGTCGCCCAGGCGGCATCTATATTGGTCCCACGATGCATACGACGGACGGGGAGTTGACCAACGCCACCTACCAAAACGCAGCGGTACTGCTGATGAAAAATCTCCAGATCTAGACTGACGCATGCAGGAAATTCAAAAGGTAAGGTATCTAGAAGTCTCTATCAGATTGCCAGCTCGAGAAATACCATCTGAGGAGGAGCAGGATCTGAATTAGGAGGGCCTTTATTTAGAGTGGCATGGTGATGAGTGATAAACAATGGAATATGGACTGAGAGATTGCCCAGGGCTCTTCTACTAAACACGGCATGGTGGCAATATTGATTCATTATATTAAGGGAGACGTTACTAAAAGCTTTGTCTAAACCATTATTACTAGGACAACTACACAGGTCACAGAATGGTGGCATATGAATTAGTCCCCCAACCCCAGTGAGAATAACCAGAATGCAGATAATAAAACAGTACTGGACTGAGTGAGAAATGCACAATTAATTTGAAGCAAGGAACTCTTCAACATCGTCAAAGAGCTCTCCAATCCCAACGCAGGAAACAACGACATCACCCCATCGCAAGACCTCTGCAACTCCCTCGCATCCTACTTCCACAACAAGATCGCAGACATACACAACAGCTTCAGCACACAACCGACGCACCCTATGACCGCACCAACGACCCCCACCACCACCCTCCACGCCTGGACCCCGATCACCACCGAAGACACCAACCACACGATGAACTCCATCCACTCCGGATCCCCAACCGACCACTGCCCTCACCAAGTCTTCAACAAGGCCGACGCTGTCATCGCACCCCACCTGCGGGACATCATCAACACCTCCTTCACCACCGCTACCTTCCCAGAGAGCTGGAAGCACGCCGAACTCAGCGCTCTACTGAAGAAACCATCAGCGGACCCCACCGAACTCTAAAACTACCGCCCCATCTCGCTCCTCCCGTTTCCGGCCAAAGTCATCGAGAAGACTGTCAACAAGCAGCTTGCCGCCTTCCTCGAGACGAACGGATCCCTCGACCTCTCGCATTACGGCTTCCGGGCCAACCACAGCACCGAGACCGCCCTCATCGCAGCCACCGATGACATCCGAGCCCTGCTCGACAACGGAGAAACTGCGGCCCTCATCCTCCTGGACCTCTCCGCGGCATTCAACACTGTCTGCCACGCACCCTAGTGCAGCGCCTCAGCAACGTCGGAATCCGAGAGAAGGCTCTGGAGTGGATCATCTCCTTCCTCGCCGGAAGGACACAGAGAGTCCGCCTCCCCCCGTTCAGATAAGAAGCCACCGAAGTCATCTGCGGCGTTCCTCAAGGCTCCTCGCTCAGCCCCACCCTCTTCAACGTCTACACGAGCCCCCTCGCGGCCATCGCACGCCAACACAACCTCAACATCATCTCTTAAGCCGACGACACCCAGCTAATCCTCTCCCTCACCAACGACCCCGCCAGAGCCAACCTACACGAAGGGATGACAGATGTAGCAGAGTGGATGATGAACAGCCGCCTGAAACTGAACTCAGACAAGACGGAAGTCCTCATCCTAGGCTCGCCACCCTCCGCCTGGGACGACTCTTGGTGGCCCACTGCCCTGGGCAGCGCACCCAAACCCACAGACCACGCACGCAACCTGGGCTTAATCCTGGACTCCTCCCTCTCCATGACCAGACAAGTCAACGCCGTCTCCTCGTCGTGCTTCAACATCCTGCGCATGCTACGTAAGATCTACCGGTGGATCCCCACCGAGACCAGGAAGACGGTCACCCAGGCCCTCGTCACCAGCGACTGGACTACGGCAACTTCCTCTACGCCGGAACCACCGCCAAACTCCAGAGGAGACTCCAGCGGATCCAGAACGCCTCAGCAAGACTCATCCTCGACATCCCCCGACACAGCCACATTTCCGGACACCTGAGACCTGCACTGGCTCCCGGTCAACAAAAGAATCACCTTCCGTCTCCTCACCCACGCACACAAAGCTCTCCACAACCAAGGCCCAAGATAACTCAACAGCCGCCTCAACTTCTACACTCCCACACGCCAGCTTCGATCGACCAACCACGCCCTCGCCGCCGTCCCCCACATCCGAAGAGCCACCACAGGAGGAAGGTCCTTCTCCTACCTGGCCGCCAACACCTGGAACTCCCTCCCGACTCACCTCCGCCTGACCCAAGACCACCTCGCCTTCAGGAAGCAGCTCAAGACCTGGCTGTTCGAGCAGTAGCGGACCCCCCTCCCCAAGTGCCTTGAGACCCTCCGGGTGAGTAGTGCGCTATACAAATGCTTGATTGATTGAAGTCATGAAAGCATGCAGTGGAGCATGTGTTCTTTGTTTCTGATGTATTGTGTCCATATTTGTTTCACAAAAATACTATTGAACGGTATGTCTTAGCTGAGATGTCACTTACTAATTCAGTCATAAAGGGTCATGCAACAACAGAACAAGCAGATGTAATCCTCTTTCACTACAAATGTAAAGACATGGGTCTCTATTCACGACAGATAAGGTTTAGATGAATGCCACGGGCCCTCTTGGGCCTTAATGTGGGCAGAAACATGCTGGCACAATAGCATGGAACGGCATTATACAACCTTCTAAGGTCCTTGGTAGGTTTTTTAATATTAGGGAATGAGCAATATATTTTACACGTCATTCATCTACATATTTTTATTCTTCCAGTCATATTTGTAGGTCCCTGGAGATAGATACTTGGCATTAAAACATTTTTTTTTTTTAAAAGGCATCTACTCCCCCAACTGAAGCGCTCCAGGGAGAGCCTACCATGGACAACACAACCATTTCCATGCCAAGGGAGGGTCTAATAATGAAGCATGTCACCATGGTGAGAAAGAGCCTTTGTCTTTTTTTGGGGTCTCCCTTCTGAGTTTTCCCTTCTGTAGGATCTGATCTAGTGGGATTCCCTGCAATATGATAAGGGAGTATGAAGTACTTTTGTGATTGAGGGATACTACAGACCTTCTCATTTGGTTGCAACAAATGACTGAATATTTGAAACGAGGTTGGACCCGGCCTACGATAGCAAATAATTTGCCTTGGATCAAGATGACGTCCTAGACTTTTTATACGGGGGTTGTCTGCCAAGCATCGTGCTCCAGCTTATAAGACAGTAATCAAATCTGGACGTAAATCGCAAACATCAAACTCCCTGTGGATTGGGAAACTGCTACCAGGGGTGACGGCCGTGGAGGGTGTCTCTACATCGGACACTTTTGGAAGTTTGTTGCTGGGGAACACTGCCACTGACACATGATGAAAAGCGTATCACCTCTATAGTTCTAATTCCTAAGGACTCAATTCTTCTGCTATTTGTAGCTAGGCATGCCTTGCTACCATGCCTGGCCTATGGGGATGATATCCCAGAATGTAATCCTATGGAGTAAAGTATCACAGTGACACTTCATCCCAATCAAAGGATAGCCAGAATATACAAAACACCTGTTATACATAACTCAGATACAATTCTGCAGCTTAGAGTGTGTTATGAGGGGCAGATGGATGATGCCGAGTTGCAGGCAGCACTGATGGAGCCCAGAGAGATAGCAATATCGGTGCGATGCAAAAAAACACAATTTATTAAGCACTTACATAGTGTATATATTGTGCTAGAGAGAACAGCCATCAGAAGATTGTGGGCATAGGCTTGATTATAGCTAATAGGGATATTGTGCAGGCCTGGAGGGAGTTGGGGCATCCGAAATTGCCAAATGGAGAGCCGGTCTTGATAGCTGCAGGATCTTTGAGAAACAGGTTTATGGCCTGAGAAGATGTCCCAACAAGCATGATTGTTTATGGGGGAGGTGGATAGGTATGAAACATGCAAGGATGAGGTAATATTCAACTGTCACTTTCTGACAGGTTACCTGAAAAACATGAATGGCAAAGCAAAATATTTTAGTAACTGGACTTTTAAGGCACAGATGCACAAATCCGTAAACAATAGACCAGCAGAAGTGGTCTGCAGACCCTTTACCTAGAGCCTGTGTCAACCATTTGCCCCACATACTACTCTTCTGATCAATTTACATTTAGGAATAAAGAGAACACTGAATACAGTAAGATTACTCAACGCTGGATGTAAATCAGATAAGGTTTCAACAAAGAGCTAGTAGATTTCAAACACAAGCATCTTCTATGAAATGCTTTCTGCAAAATCTTAAATAAGGGATATAAATAACCACTGCTACATGAATATAAAGTCTACTAGAATACTAGGTTATGTTTATTTTATTTGTGGATCTATAGGGCACAACTTAGCCGCGTGAGAGAGGAGCCCTTCACAAACTGTGAAGCGAAGTAATAATGACAGCAATGAATAAAGAATTGAGAAAATGCAACATTTTTTAAAGATTCAGTGAATGACCAATATAGAGAAACGAGTGTGTGTGCATCTGTAAATTAACAAATGGTAATGAAAAGGCATGCATAAAACTTTTCAATAAAATCAGGCGGAGTTATTAAACAAAAAGGTAAAGAACGTATAGAATCCTCCAAACCTAGCATCAAGGTGTAAAGTCGGTCAGGCAAGGAAAAAAAAGGATCCCTTTTAAGTTGTCACTAAATTAAATTATGAACATGTCTCCACACAAAAGCCAGTTTGAAAAGAGTTGCATATCCCAACATCTAAAAGAAACAATGCAAAGCTAAACAATCTATTAAATAACTTATATGTTTAAATCTCCTATATGTGGCTATAATACTATAAAAAGGTATTATCAACGGTATTGTTTATTTCTTAAATACCTTAACTGTGTAACTGATCTAGGACTAGACCCTTGAGCTGTGCAAATATTTCACTCTGGCTAAAATAGGTCTTGTGATGTTCCATCTATGAGAAATCCACTGCCGACCATAAAGATCTGTATAACTATTGAATAATCATGAGACTGCTTACCTAGCTAAACTGTTGAAGAGGGCCCATATTCGAGAGGTTATGGAGGCAAATAACTTACTAGAATGTCATCAGGGATCTAGATTGCTGCTGCTAAGACCTTAAATTAAACTCAAAATAGGTGTCCCAACACTTGTACTTTTAGATCTTGCTGCTGCCTCCCACAACGTCAAACACAACATTTGTTAGAATGTCTTGCCCAGCTAAGAATTCATTAAACCCTGAGCTGGAATGCATCTTTTCTCAAGGATACCTTAAAATTTATGATTTCTCAAAGATTTGTAATTACTTCAACCACAACATTCTGTTAGAATGCCATGCCCAGCTAAGAATTCATTAAACACTGAGCTGGAATGCATATTTTCTCACGGATAAGTTAAAATGTATGATTTCTCAAGGATTTGCCCATATTTCACTATTTTTAAATGCCCATCTTCGCCATCTGACTACACAATTTGGCATGTTGTTCTTCTAACTACATAAATGGCACACTGGTGAACTTTAAACTGAACTACAGAGTATTGTAGCAATCCATCATTGGATGGATGCACATTTTCTCAAAACAAACCCTTTAAACACTGAAGTTTTGATCACTGGAAACAATTTTTTTCAAGCTCCATCTGCTTTGGCCAGTGACCTTTGGTCTCTTCCCCGAGCCTTCAAAAATGTCACTAGCTCAGGGGTAATTTTTCACCCTGCCCTTTTAATCAAACAATAAGATATCAAGTCTAGTTAAGTCAATCATCTGAAATATCCAAAAAGAACACTTCCTTCCGGTCTTCCTTCATTAAGTGCAGGTGGTCTTAACAATTGTACAGTTCAGTCTAGACTATTCAAATAGAGAATATCCGTGCCCACAAAACAGATTTCTACCAGATCCTAGTAGGTTAACAACAATGCAGCTACAGCTTTGAGCACACTTTTAGATATGATTATGTTACCTCAACACCGGAGGTCTTCAAACATCAATGAGTGCATAAAATTCAGGGGTCTTCTTCTCAATCACAAATTGCTTCACAGCCAACGTATGCCTTTTCGTAATGCCACTCAGACTATCTCCTAAACAAACTATGCTCAGCTAATGTGCTACTACGGATGTCCTATGTGTCCAGCGATCTGGAATGGCCGCCTGTTTTGACAGCCACACTAAGGAGTTGAGTTAGGCAGTTAGTCCACTCAGTCTTATTTTTTCAAAATGCTAGAAATGTACCTGTACTTTTCATTTCTCTTTAACATCGTAATTTATTTAGATTTACAAAGCAAGCAATCAGTGTTCTTCATAACTTTCACGTAACATCATAAATGTCTATTTTGTTAATGTATTGCTAGTGCTGTTAACATTAAGTCACTAATGATAATAGGAACACTGCTCTGATGCAAATAATAGCACTTTCTGAAAAACATACTATACTATATATATAAACATAATATACTATACGCTCACCTGGAAGTTAATAGGAGGTGGAGGATTTTTTGGTTCTATCCTAACAACACTGGATTCCACTTTCGGAGGAGGCCTAAAATTGTTTTTTCCAACCTGCAAAAATAGTTAAACCGTAGTTAAAGTATAGACTACAGCCTTTCACACCAAATTAATAAACCAAACTAAGGAGGGTAGCATGGAGCGGTTGACAGAAACCTGTGTTAGTCATCTGAGAGAGGCTTTCACAATAAAATATTCCTTTGGTTTGAAGTCTGTAAAACCTATCACTCACTTTCATTAGGTGATCAACACGAGCTAATAGCTGTGTATTGATTGACAACCTGCAGTATAGTTTGTCTCCGGGTTTAGCAACTAGTCGCAGAGCAAATTCTCTCTGGAACATCAGTACAGCACACCTGGAAAATAAAAGCACAAACCCACAGAGTATTTATTAAGGAAAGAGTTACGCAAGTGTACCTAGTAGGATAGATCATAACAGATCTCTTAATCTTCAATTCTCTGAATATCTACTGGGAATGTACAAGGACGTTATTTTCCATTTGGGAGATACAAACTTATGCTATTAAGTTGCATAGTAAACTGTTATAATGACCAGAGGTCAGATGTCTGTCATATAGTTCTGATAGAAGGAGATTCTCAAAGAGTAAAGACTCATGCCTTCAAAAATGTTTAACATGCGTTTATTACGATCAGTGCTCTAGACAAGGCACAAGAAAAACATACATTTGCATCTTGTATCATGCAAAAGTGTTTAATTCCAATACAGATTCATGGCAGTAAGTGTGGGTAATATCCAAGCCCAGGAAAGGAACATAGTACATTAGTTTAATCAAACAGTACATCAACGAAAAACAAGACACAGCAGCGGGAAGATACAGAAACAAGCTTCCAATGAGAGGAGTTCTCCCCCTCCCAATCTCCACTAACTATTGTGGTAGGGGTACCCGGGCAAATGAGCAGTAAAGCGATAGGGAGGGTGATGAGGGCTAAAGGCTGAGAGTGGAGGGATCACCAACCACCACATTAACCACCAGCCTGTGGCCCTCGCTGCATCCAAACTCATTCGCGAAACAATCAATCTTCTAAAACACATCTCAAATGACCACCATCTCACCTTCCACCAGGATGGGCTCAGTGTCCAAGCCTTGGGAGAAGCCCGAAATCAGCCAGTGAGAGGTCGGCCAGGGGCACACGCGCCAGACACCAAGGGGAATAGTACCGTCTTTTGTTTATTAACCTTTAGTCCAGACACTACGGAATTCAGTTATGATCCACAGTAGTGCCCAAACAGATCTCTCTGGGAGCATGCCATATATAAGTGCACGATCTTCATAAAGGGAAACAGCATGGGTCACATCGCAAAGGAGCTGTGAGAGGGGGCAACCCTGGCTAGTGCTCCTCCCTATAGGAATGCTTTCCGACACCACCCACCCTGAAAGCACTTTGACGACCAGGTCTGCGCAAAGGAGCTGAATCCAGGACAAGAAGGCCTGGCCCAGTCCTATCCTCCAGAGAACCTCCGAAAGATACTGCCAGTTAAGGGTATCAAAAGCCTTTTCGATATCCAAGGCCACCAATGCCGCCTCCAGTTCATCATCAGCTATGGAATGAAGCACATGCTACACCCTCCTCAGATTCATGTAGGTCCCCCTACCAGGTATGAAGTCACATTGTTCCCATGCACTAAGAGACACATCACACTGTGCAACATAGTCAAGAGGGCCTAAGTTAGTGTCCACCCCCAACATCTAAAGTGATCTGCATGATCCAGGATCGTAAATATCTTACCTGGCCTGGGGAGCATAGTTATTTGGGCCTCTCGCATAGCCTGTGGTAGCTTTCCATGCCTCACAAGGTGTTTCCAGTAGACGCAATGCAGAGTATGCCTGATAGTACTCTACTGGGAATCTGTCCATGCCCGGCGCTCTGCAACGAGTCATATCCTAAATCGCTTCCTGCAACTAATCCACCAGGAGCTCTCCTTCCGGAACCTCTACCTGGGCAGTGAGACGTCGAAGCGCAAGGCCATCGAAGAAGCTGGCAGTCCCTATCAACAAACTATTCCGCCCCTTCACTGTAAACAGCCGCAAGGTGATCCCACAGAAGATTTAAGCCCATCTTTGAGCCCGCTATAGAGAGGTTTATTGGGGCAGATGTTCTCTCTTATGCAACCATGCCAAGAGGTGCCAACCTGGTTTCCCTCCCTATGAAGTAATTGATGGTAATCACAACGTACCAGGCAGTCAAACCTATCCTACGTTTCCACCACTGATCTCTGTGCTGGGAACAGGGCGTCCCTTCGCTCCTCCAGCATATGGGTGGGGGGTGGGTTGAGGAAGGGGTCTCGCTGGAGTGCCGCCAAGTGCCACTCCTCATCATTTAGATATGTTTCCAGTGCCTGGTGCAGGTGACCAACAAAGACAGGCACTCCCCACGAGTCACTGCCTTTCGGGCATCCCATTCCTCTCTCCTGTGTTCTGTTGTAGACCAGTTGGTCTCAAAGTAACCACTAATCACTGCTCTAAGCTCCTAGTGGAGCGGTTTGTCATCAAGAGTATCGAGGGACAAGCACCACAATGGCACTTTGTGTCTGTCCCCACACCCTCCCCAGCCCAAAAGCAACAGTGCAGTCATAGAGAAATCTGCCCAGTATCTCGACATAAACTACCTTAGGAGCAAGATCCACTGATAACAAGAAACTATCTAGGTGGCTATATATGGCATGATTTAGGGCTTAGCAAGTGTACTCCATGGGCTACGGATGAAAAATGCACAAAGCATCCAGACAACTTATGCGCTCTATCCCACCCCACAGAGCAGACACCATGTTGGGCTTCATACCTCATCTCGGGGGGTGTTGATCCCTGTCCCCATTCACTACAAAATGTAAGTCCCCAGGCCATAACCGGTGGATCCCAACATAAGTCACCATCATCCATATTGGGTGCATGCACGTTCAAGAAGCACGCCTCACGCTCATCCAAAGTGCCATGTAAGAACAGGTATCTACCCTCAATGTCTGCTTTAAAACTCCGAACATTAAAAAGAACATGAAGGGCGATCCAATTTAAACCCCTCCCTGAGCAGAATTAGAATAAGTTGGTGGGAACAACTGCCCTCTCCATTTTCGCAGCTCCTTCTGAACCTCACTGTCCATCTGATGAGTCTCCAACAGCAGTGCGATCTGTATTCCCTACCGGCAGAGATCATCTGGACTCTATATCTCTTGACATAGGAATTGAGTTCCCACATGTTCCATGTCACCACGTTGAAGTGGGCATGCGCTCAACAGCCCTCCCCAACCCTTAACCCACCCCAGCAGCCACTACACCGCTGCAAAACAAAACAGAACTAACCCCAAATATCATAACCCTCCCATTGGGTAAAAACATTTGAACAAGTTTCTTCCCAAATAGCATAGCCACATTGAACCCCGCCTCAAAAGAACCTTTCACTCCAGTATACAGTTCAACCTCCTGCAACCCTTGCTAACCTACAGTCAGCCCTCAGAGTCAGAAATATCGGGGCGGGGATGCTGCATCCGGCGACCTCAACCACAGTCGTCGACTCTGGGCACAACCCAACCCATACACACGCCGCCTTTCACTCTCTCATAGGTAATACATACCACCATGCTTTTAATCAAACAGGCTCAACGTTAGCAGATGGCTGTTAACATTGTGGGGTCACTCAGCTCTGGCTGGTCCTGCTGCAAAGCTCCTGGGTTCGGGATATCGAAATTCGAATCTAATCCCTGAAATAACTCCGCCACCTCCCAACCCCCGCCGCAAAGTAAAATGAAGATATAAGCAACAACAAGAACGTATAAAAAAAATAAAAAAATGAGAAGATGGCACTCACCGAGGGTGTATTGACGAAGACTCGACCGGAGAGAGTCTGAAATGAGAGACGGCTCTCCAGCAGTGGAAAAGGCCAAGGTCTGCGGATAGGAACAGCCGGGACTGGCAGTGAAAGTGGGGATCGGGCTCCAGATGCACTGGAGTGGCGATCAATGCCCCGTTGACAGGAGTGGCCGAGAGAAGCGCCAGAGCCTCGCCGAGAGTGGGATACAGGTCACCGGAGGGGCGGTTCGATGCCCCTAGGCGAATTGGTACCCAGCGGACACTTGGCCCTGTAGCGCAAGGAGGGGGCAGACAACGAGTCGTTGCGAGCCGGTGCAGAGACGTGTCTGGGCTGCCTGCGGCCGCGTTAAGAGGATCGGTGTCTTTGGGCGAATCAGCTTCAAGCGGTTCCATCGCCCTCTAACAGGAAAAGCGCAGCGAAGCCTTGGAGTGTCGGGCTGCGCAGTGTGGCCTTTGCAGGGAAAGGAAGGTCGAGGGATAGGATCAAGACCACTACAGAGCAAGGGGAGAAACGGACGCTGGAGGAGGAAATCGAGCGAGCATGGTCAACAACAGAGAGCCCCCATGCAAAGTTGGGTGAGCATCTGAATTTTACTAATATATATCAACCAATGTGATTCAATCAAAAATTGCCATTTGATCCCTGCAACATTGGGGAGGAAAGAGCAGAGGAGCCTAGACTTGGCTTGCCTGACTTTAAAATGGCGGCCGTCGAGGACGCCCAATCCTGCGAGCTTCAGTGACCAGTAAATAACATAGGGCAAGTAGGAAGGAAAAGAGGACTACCCTAAACGAGTGACATGACTAAACATGGTTGGCCTGACTTTAAAAAAGCGGCCGTAGAGGACGCCCAATCCTATGAGCTCAGGGACCAGTAAACAACACAGGGCAGTAGAAAGGAAAAAAGGACTATTCCACAAGAAAAAGTGTGAAAGGACATAAAAGGACTACGTTAGTGCATCATACAACATTGGAAAGAGGACTACGCAGCTAGAGAAAGTTTATACAGTTGATATTCCATTCCAAAAAAAAAGAGAAAATATTAGCCTATTTAAAAGATTACTGGATCTTTCATCACGGTCAATATAATACAACAACACAGATATATCACTCTCAACCAATCAACTACCATGGCGGACAACCACTTAGAACCAGTATGCATGAACTCACACATCATAAGGTATCCTTCCAAAATGTCCAAAAATGCAGAAATAAAATTCAAGCATAACCTACTAAGGAGAAACCCAGACACGCCGATATCTGACCCCACGTCCTTCACAGTCAGAGGAAATATAATGAATGACGTGATATTCTTTACAAGACGAACGGCTAAATGGCGCTATGCCTTTACGAATTTACTAAACGTAATATCCATTACCAATATTCCACATGGCACAAAAATCATGACAAAGTCAGCGCCAAGATGCAGAGCGGACCTAAGCATAACTATATACAAGAACGGTATAGTGCAAATACAGGCCTCTAATAACGAATTAGAAAAAATTGACAATATATTCCCTACTTTAAAAGGGTACACTGAGATCAAAAGATCGGAACACATAAATCAACCAGATGGTACCCTGGACACCAGGGGCATTACATCTTCAGATAATATAATAATCAGAGAATCGCAATCTACGCTGGGAACATTCATAAACAGAGTAAGAAGCACACCGCCCAAAGTTGAAGCAGAGATAACGGAAATGGCTATGCAACATCGGAATAACGACAATGAAGTTCAGAAGGAAGATGCAACATCCAGACTCATCCAAGGAGCATCACTGATTAGGCCTCGCGCTAAAACTCGAGTAAGCTCAGAGTTAGAAAACCGCAATACAGATATACCTCATTCTACCCTAACACAAAGAACCTCTCAAAGTACCTATCTTAATACAAAAAATCTATCTCACCCAAACAGGATAATAAGTACACAAAATCAGGACAGAACAGACAAGATTATTTTTAGTGGAACGGACAACCAAAATAATCTTAAAAAGACCAGAATCTTGATGAAAAGATCAGATCCAACAAAAGGTAAATCACGAAACAAACGCGGGAACATAACAATCACATCACCTCAGATCATGAGAGAAGTTGAAGATCTTAGAACAAAAATGAACAACATGTCACAAGACATACTAAGCTCTCTGAAAGAGGTAGAAAAATTCCATGTAAGTACAGAAAACACCCACAAAAAAATAGAGCGCTTCATAAAGCTGTTAAACCACTCTCAAAGCAAAAGGAATGAGTCGGCGATGCCATTATCAAACAGGCATAATCGACCAGATAGGAAACCTTTGGAATTATCGGAAGAAGAAACCTTATCCTTACTCCGGGATTATGAGATATCGTAAAGCAACAGAGGAGAGGAAATCAAAACAATCCAGTTCAATGTCAATAGAAAGGCGAGGCTAAATGATAGGAAACTCATCCTTAACAACTTACAACAAATTCAGATAATCCCAGAACCGCAAATTGTGACCTCAAATTGTATGGAAAAATCGCTGAAATGCCTTCTGATCCGCAGCTAAACATGCATCAGACATAGCCGACCTCATCATTAGCCAAGAAATTGACGTGACAATCCTCACTGAAACATGGCTATCAGATTCATCATCTCCAGTTCTAGACCCACTAGTGCCCCCTTTATATAACATTGTGAGACTGGATAGACGAGAGAAGAAAGGAGGTGGCATAGCATGCTTACACCGTTCGGATATAGAAATCGCCCAAATTCACTCGGATCCAATCAAAGAGCGCGAATACCTAGGCATCAAATTAAGGGCGGACAACAACCTATCATGCAACCTGCATGCACTTTATCATCCACCTGGAAACAATATGCCGTTCATATAACAACTAATGGAGATCATCACAGCAAATCATAACTCAGACGCAAACAACATTTTCCTGGGGGACTTTAACCCCTTCCATGCTCATGACGGAACGGTTCCGTCATGAGCGTCGGTTGGCCTGTGCTTATGACGGAACCGTTCCGTCATGGTTCTATTGGTTCTTTAGAACCTTCAGCACCGCAGCGGAATTCGGGCAGCACTGAAGGGGTTAATATACACTCGAACAACAACAATGACAAACAAATAAATGCCTTCAAAGATTTCCTAGAAGAGCTCAATCTTACGCAAGCTTACACACAGCCAACTCACTCGAAAGGAGCTACCTTGAACTGGATAATTTAAAAAAACAAGAATATATCAAATCTAGCAATAGATCCATGCGACTGGTCAGACCACCATATCAGAACATTTGTGATTCCCACATGGAAAAAGAATGAACACGCACAACCGTATAGAATTAAAAAATGGATGAGGGACACTAAAGATTCGAACACTGAACCTTTAATAGAAGGCTGTGAAAAGGACTTGCACCCACCAAAGAGAGTACAGGACGTAAATGATCTAACGGCCCAATACTATACATCTATAACGGATATAGTTAACTCCACAATGCCTCTTAAACAGAAAAGAGTTACAGAGAAGATTAAAAATCCATGGTTCAATGAGACACTAAATGAAGGAAGAAGAAAACTGAGAATGGCGGAAAGAAAATGGAGAAAACACCCTTCTTCTCCCATATTATAATCTCTGAGAGAAACCAGGAAATATAACAAAAAGATCCTCAACTCCAAAAAGGAATTTATCAGCTCAGAATTGGATTCCGCCAAAAACAGACCTCGTAAATTATTCGAAATACTAAAACAACAATCCAACAAGGCAGCCAAAACAACTCAAGAAGTCACAAAAACACAACTAAACTGCGAAGTATTCTCTTCCTTTTTCACAGACAGAGCCAACACACTGGAAAGGGAGCTCAAGAGTGCAGCGGATAAACTAGTAATCCAAAAACCTACAATGATCGTTGCCAACTCCTTAAAGAGTGGGGCAAAAAATAAGGCCCATTGGGATTCTTTCAAGTCATTAGACCAGAACAACATTGCCAAAATGCTACGAGAAATCAGACCTAATAACCACTATAATGATCCACTACCGGCGAAATGCATGAAAGAAATCAGCCAGGCTGTGATTCCCTTATGGACAAAAATTATAAACGCCTCTCTATCACAAGGGATACTCCCAGAATGCCTAAAAACCGGTCAAGTAGTCCCCATCATAAAAAAAAACGATGGCGGACCTGACAGATCCGAATAACTTTCGCCCGGTAACTAACATTCCGGTACTAGCCAAACTAATAGAGAAATGTGTGCAGAATCAACTAAGCCAGCACATAAACAATTTCTCTCTATTGGATGAATGTCAGTCGGGCTTCAGATCAGGACACAGCACAGAAACAGCGATGTTACATATAGTTGATGATGCTTTACAAGCTTTAGACCAAAATAGATCATGTTTACTCATCCTTCTAGACCTATCAGCTGCATTTGACACGGTGAATCATGAAAAATTACTGAATAGGCTCCAGGATAGGATGGGAATATCAGGTACGGTGTTGAAATGGTTTGAATCCTTCCTTCAGGATATAACACAAAGATTCTTAGTCAATCAATCTCTATCATCTTCATGTCCTAACACGATTGGAGTACCGCAAGGATCCACACTATCTTCATCACTGTTCAATCTATATATCAAACCGCTCACAGAAATTCTCCGTAACCCCAAAATTTCCTTTCACATGTACGCGGACACGCAGCTATACCTCTAGATCTCGTCGTTGGAAGACATCAGGTTAATGAATGAGGCCTTAGAAATGACATTAAAATGGTTAACAATCAATCATCTAAAATTAAACGCTAAAAAAAACAGAATTCCTTCTAATATCACCCTTTAAGAAGCACACAGAAGTTAAGGAATGGGCTAGAATGATCACAGCGCTGAACTGCACCCCTACCTTAGTCGACTCCGCTACATCACTAGGAATAATACTGGATGAGAACTTGTATATTAAAGAACATATCAAGGCAATGGCAAAAACTGCCCGTTTTCACTTGAACTATATCAGAAAGGTGAAGCCCTTCATTTCAAAAGCTGATCTTCAGCTGGCAGTCCAATCATTGGTCATCTGAATGATTGAATATGGATGCACTAGGTTAGCAGGCTTATCACAAATCTCCACATCACCGCTAAAAGCCTGCCTCAACGCAGCGGTGAGACTTATCACAGGATCTAGGAAGTTCGACCACATTTCTCCACACCTAAAAGCATTAAACTGGCTATCGTACCAAACTAGAATTCAGCTAAAAATGGCATGTATCACTCACAAAGCGCTTCATTACAACACTTGCCCAGAAAATAGTAGTATCAGGAGGAAATAGACCTGCTAGGAGTGCTAAGAAGCTGGTACTGAGACCTCCTATTTTCTGGAAGAAGAGAACGTCTGATAGAGCTTTCTCTGGAGCAGCCCCTAGAATCTGGAACTCTCTTCCACCAAACATCAGAAAAATAAACACAGCAACGTTTAAGAGGGAAACGAAAATATATTTCTAATGAGCAAATTCCTCCCATAGTTCTTTAACACCTTTGATGCACATGACGGAACGGTTCCGTCATGAGCATCGGTTGAGCTGTGCTCATGACAGAACCGTTCCGTCATGACCACACCCATTAACATTGGGGCTCAGCACCGGGGATAAATCTGGGCAGCAGCCAAGGTGTTAAACACAGTGTCAGAATCAAGTCCAAGACACTTACTCACAAGAAGCAAAAAGAATTACAAATAACGGAGTAGGTCTTACTTGAGGATTATAATCTATGGATGGTGAAGCTGGAAGTCACAGGACAAGACTCAAGACAAGTGAGCTTATATCCTAAAAACAATATCTACTTCATATCTTGGACCATTCTCTGTTAATCCGATGTATAGATCCGCTAGTTTCTCGGAATACTGCCTAGATCGGTACCTTATCAATCCTGTTACCAGATTATATAGAATCTATAACACATCGGAAAGATATTTATCGCCATTCTGCAAGCAGGAAGTCGCACGTTAGAGATAGTTTTTTAGTCAATAAGTTAATCTCTGTACATATTGCATTTACTGTATCGTTTGTTGGTTTCGTCGGGTCTCGATATACTGAGGCCTTGCACACGTAATATATGTCATATCTCTTTGGTTTACCCTTCCTTCCAATATGTGTCTCCATACTACCTCATGCTATGTAAAGTGCTCTGATACCCATGGGTCTTGTTCGCGCTATACAAAACTCTTTAAATAAATAAATAAATAAAGACTCTTCCAATACCAGCCTCTGGAGACAAAGGGATGGGGGGATTGAAATGTGGCCCCTTCTGTGATACTCAACAAAGGCCACCTGTTCATTCACAGTCATATACTTGTCTACAAGTCTCAGCTGCCATATTTCGCATTCAACCACAATGAAACCTAGGCAGGAGGCACCTCATCCCACACGTCGCCGGGAAGGTCTAAGCCAGTTACTCATAAGGGCTAGACTGTAGCTCTAATAAGCAACACATATATCCAGCAATATCATGAAAGCCAGGTATCAAATCAATTCTCCCCCGGCTCCGGGGTCTCTTTAACCACATTACCAGTACGGTCATCAGAATTGGAGGGCATCCTGCCTCTACCAATGCCTTTGTTGCCACCCTCTCTGACCTCTGTTGCTAAGTCTAAGGTGCTATTCTGCCAGACCAGCACTTGAGAGGAGGTAGAAGCCCCACCACCTTGTTGCCACCTCCCATGTGCGAGTGGCGGGAGCTCGCTGCCCATAGTCTGGATCCCGGGGTGCAGGTGCCAAGTCTGGACCATCACCAAGGACCTGCAGTCAGCCCCACACTGTTGACACTGGGTCCTGCAGCAGGTGATTGGTCATCACACTTGACCCTGGATCCGTGAATTGGTCCATCTTGGTTTCTTTGTGGTCTTTCCTTCCCCATGTTAGACTCTGCAGGGCGCACAGCTCCTGAATGGGCTCCTCCTCATTTCAGGGAGTCGCAAATCATTGTGCCTCAAGTGTGTGTGTGTGTGTGTGTGTGGGGGGGGTTAATGCAGGGTTCAACAAGCTGTCTCAGTTATACAAGTGATAGCTGTCAGGGCTCCCAGTCGATCCCCAGTGTCTTAGTTATTTCCTTTTTGGCAGCCACATTCCCTAGCGCAACACCTCAGGACATAGGTCCTGCAGCATTCCGTAGGCTGCTGGTCTTCAAGGCGGGGGGAAACGTTCCACTCACTGGAGGCTGTAATGAAGAGCACTACATGTAAGTTATATGAGCTCTCCTACCACCAACAGCTGCACCTCCAGTGTAACAGCAGCCCACGATAGTGCTCAGTGGCTATAGCTGTTACTGACCACCAGAACACAGGTCCTGGCTCACTCATGTCACTGGAGCACCGCGGCCTCCTCAGCCCCAACGCCAGCACCGCTAGGTACAAGCCAGATGTGTCTCCCGAAATGGAGCTTCTGCAAACCTACAACCTGTCTTTTAGCTAGTGACCTCTAAAAACCCTGGGAAGAATGCTGCCTTCGAAAAAGACTCCAGTCTACCATGGAAAGCGGTCCAGTCCAGAAGAAACCGATTCCAAGGGCTATTAGTACAGCTGGAGCCACAATCCCTTCCCACTCTGCACCCAACGCCAAGTCTGAGTGGCTCACCCGTGCAGTGAAGTCTCCCCAGCGACCCAGACATTGTATCCAGCGATGGCTGACCCCACCTGATCTCCACAATGGCGCCTGCATTGTGAATCCAGAGGCTCCCTTGACCGCAACAGGCTCGGGTAAGAAGACTACGACATCAAAAAGCACCCTTGCACCCGAAGCCCCTGGGCCTTGGGGAGCTTAGCCGTCGGTGCTCCTATGACCCCGCTACATCTCTACTTACTTCTACTGTCATTGGTCTCCCTCCTGCAACCTCCGGTGCCACGCCTGCAGCCTATTTGCCACTGTGACTTTGTGCACGGTATAACCACATAGTGGTAATACCATATACAGAGCCAATACATTTTGGAAATTCAGTCTCTCTCAATTCTAGTAAATGTATATTAATTCATCCAAGCAAAAGCTTCTAGTTTAGTACAATAGGCTTCATACAGGCGAGCTACTTGCAGGTAGCTGGAGAGCTACCAGTAGCTCACGGGCTACTTTTTGGAGAAGACTGCACTAGAGACTTCACTAAGTTCATAGGAAAAATTAAAGCATTCTTATAAGTTCACATCTCAATCATATCAGCAGACAGAAGGTATGACTAGTATCACAGCGCATGAAAGCTGGTAGACATACTTTGGTCCCTGATGGCATTTCCTATCTGGCACAGATGCTGTCTGTATCAATGAACTAGCCATAACTTAACGAGCAAGACAACTAAACTGTGATTTCATCAGACCAAAGTTAAGATTCCAGCAAAGAATAGCAAAAGAGCTGCTCTCTTCATTTTATGCATTTGCAATAGGCGCTAGGTAATACATCAGTATCATGTTTTCCAAATGGAAAATCGAAACAAAGTGATCATAGTAACTCTAGGTCTTAACTAGAAAGTATAAGACAATACATTATTTAAAGCAAACACCACTTACCTAAAAAAGGGTCTATGCAGCAATAACTTAAAAACAAAAGGGGATGATATCTAAAAAGATTAAAAAAAAGACAGGATGTTTGTTTAATGTAATAAAAATGCCAGACATGATTTTTACATGTTTCAGAACATTGGTACTTTAACACCTTACCTGGTATGGCAAATTAGCCACACAGATATCAAAGAATGGCAAGTCTGATTTCAGCACATCGCCAACCATAACTTGAAGTTTGCTTGCCACAGCACTGCAGAAAGGAGAAACAAATCAACACAGTCCAACTATGGAATTAATGACACACTGGTAAAAAAAAATACTGTGCTCGGTTATGGGACGGAGTGGCATACCCTGTACACAAGCAATGATTATAGAAATACTAATTTTTACTTTTCAAAAATCATAACAACTGAATGAGTATTTATTTTAACCACCAACTCAGACACAAGTCATTCAGGTACAGCTTTTCATCTTTCTAGGAGCACTTTAGATAACATCACAAATTCCAAACAAGTCTTAACGTATTCTGATACAACTGTGCAGTTTGGTATAATATGTGATCAGAAAAATCACTGAACAGTAACTGACATTGAAAGTATTTAAAGGAATGAAACACAAAATTAAAGTCAATCAATCAATCAGAGTACTTGTAAAGCGTGCTACTCACCTGTGAGGGTCTCAAGGCGCTGAGGGGAGGGGGGTGCCGCTACTGCTCGAAGAGCCAGGTCTTGAGGAGTCTTCTGAAGGCGAGTAGGTCTTGGGTCTGCCGAAGGTGGGGAGGTCGTTCGTTGGATGCGAGGGACATCGGCGAGGGCGAGGCTGGCGGAGCGGAGCTGTTGGGTGGGAGTGTAGAAGTGGAGTCTGCTGTTCAGGTAGGTTGGTCCGGTGTTGTGGAGTGCTTTGTGTGCATGGGTGAGGAGCTTGAAGGTGATCCTCTTGTTGAAGGGGAGCCAGTGTAGGTCTCTCAGGTTGGGGGTGATGTGGCTGCGGCGGGGGACGTTGAGGATCAGTCGGGCGGAGGCGTTTTGGATGCGTTGTAGTCATCGTAGGTGTTTGGCTGGGATAACTGCGTAGAGTGCGTTGCCGTAGTCCAGTCTGCTGCTGACGAGGGCCTGCGTCACCGTTCTTCTTGTTTCGGTCGGGATCCACTTGTAGATCCTGCGCAGCATGCGGAGATTGTTGTAGCAGGAGGAGGAGACGGCGTTGACCTGTTTGGACATGGAGAGTGAGGAGTCAAGGATGAATCCTAGGTTGCGTGCATGGTCGTTGGGTGTTGGTGCTGGTCCCAGTGTGGTCGGCCACCAGGAGTCGTCCCAGGCTGAAGGGGTAGGTCAGAGGATGAGGACCACAGTCTTGTCTGAGTTCAGTTTCAGACGGCTGCTTCTCATCCAGTCGGCGACAGCCTTCATTCCCTCGTGGAAGTTGGTTTTGGCGGTGTGTGGGTCCTTGGTGAGGGAGAGGATGAGCTGGGTGTCGTCGGCATAGGAGATGATGTTGATGTTGTGGTGGCGGGCCACTTGTGCGAGGGGGTCATGAAGACGTTGAACAGCGTCGGGCTGAGGGATGAGCACTAGGGGACGCCACAGATGATGTTGGTGGCTTCGGATTGTGGAAGGGTGGGAGGCGGACGCTCTGGGTTCTGACGGAGAGGAAGGATGTGGTCCTGTCGAGGGCCTTGTCTTGGATTCCGGCTTCTTGGAGGCGTGTCTTTAGGGTGCGATGGCAACCGTGTCGAAGGCGGCTGATCGGTCCAGGAGGATGAGGGCTGATGTTTCTCCGTTGTCCAGTTGGCGCCTGATGTCGTCTGTGACGGGGATGAGGGCTGTCTCTGTGCTGCGGTTTTGTCTGAATCCGGACTGGGATGGGTCCAAGATGTTGTCTTCGAAGTGGCGGGCCTATTGTATGTTGACGATTTTCTCGATGACCTTCGCCGGGAACGGGAGCAGGGAGATGAGCCGGAAGTTCTTGAGGTCCTTAGGGTCTGCCTTGGACTTCTTGAGGAGAGCGTTGATTTCGGCGTGCTTCCAGCTTTCCGGGAATGTCACTGTTTCGAAGGAGATGTTGATGATCTTTCGTAGTTGGGGTGCGATGGCTGAGTCTGCTTTCTTGAATACGTGGTGCGGGCACGGGTCTGACGGAGATCCTGAGTGGATGGAGTTCATAACCTTGCGTGTCTCAACGTCGTTGGACCAGGAGGTCAGGCGGTTGGTGCTGGTGGTGTTCGCAAGGGAGGTGGAGTCTAGAGTAGTCGGGCGGTCGTGGTGTTGAAGCCGTCGTGGATGTCGTTGATCTTGCGGTGGAAGAAGGTGGCCAGTGAGTCGCACAGTTCTTTAGAGGGCGGGATGTCGTTGGTGTTGGTGCTGGGGTTGGAGAGTTCCTTTACGATGCAGGGACCTCTGCAGACCTCCAGGGAGGTCTGCAGAGGTTTTCTCCAGACATGCTCCACAGGGGTTGGAGTTTACAGTTAGCCAGCATCGGCCCAGAGCAACTTGGAATATTGTGGACAATGAAATTAAGTTTGGAGGACTAAATTGGGTGGAATTTATTGGAAAAGTTGATACATGTTTTTGTGCAAAAGGTGTGTTGAGTCGAGTTAGTGGTAATGCAGGGGTTCTACGTTTCAGAGCAAAGTATCGTTCACAGCTGTGAAAGAGAAACCAATCGGCAGCTGAAAGATCTTCTTGGTTGTCATTCACCTGCAGTGAAAATTTTACAGGAAGAAGGCAGGATGACGAGGGATACTGTGCCGCATGGTCACAGTCACTGAATCTGGTTAGAATAATAATGACTAAGAAAGATTAAGTGAATTTCTGGGTAAACCCTTCGAGGATTCCCATAACAAGGATCTTGTAAGTAAATCACACATTTACCCATAATAGACTTTTGGAATAATAGTGTTATAGGGTTGGACTTCCTCGATGCAAGATGTTAGACGAAAAGGGGGGCATTAAAGAGCCTCAAGATGTCAGCCCACTTGTGTGGGCACTTTCTAGGCTGCTTCATGATTTCTGAGAGCTGATCATTTTGACAGCTAGGAGTGGCAAATGGCCAACGGCTATACTTGTTCCCATACCCCAGCAAAGGATGTTTGTGACTGACGCTAGACATTTGCATACAGATATGTTCTAAGGGCATAGACTTGATAATGAGGTAGAGGACCTCAGGGTTGGAGCTAGATTTAGTTGTGATCATAACCTAATTTTCTGCACATAGCTCCCGTGGGGCAAGTCAATGAGATGCTTAAGTAATATCTAGTTTTAGGTACATTAGATCATCCAGTAACTTGAGGTAGTCTCTAGGGAGGTGGTTTTTAACCCCTTAGTTGTTAAAAGAGAACAGTGAAATGTGGGACTATTTTAAACCTAGTATACCCATTAATTCTAAGGTTTCCAGGCTAAAGATCTAATGAGGGTTGAAATAGGTGGTTCTCATCCTACTGTTGTTTTTGACTCTGTTAGTAGATAACTTGCTCTCTACTCGGTGTCTCTACACTACACGCCACGTCACGTCAATGGATTTGCTTTTTACCTTAATGGATTGTTCCTTGGCTGTCACTTAGCGTATTTTCTTTTACCTTGAAACTGTGCAAGTTGCATTATGGCAATGCAAAGTGACCCATATTTCTGCCGCAAAATGCATGTGGTAAGGTTGGAGGATAGTAAACCTTCTCACTAAATGCCTTACAGAAGTGTTTATGGCGGGTGTAGGATGTACCTCTTTTTGCATGCTCACCTCTCTCCAGCCCCCATCCACGTTTTTGGTCTGATGTTACTGGCTTTTCCACACTGCAGAGCATTGAGCCGTGATAACCAGGCCCCCGGGCATGTACTCTAAACCCACAAAGGAGGAGTACAATTGGCTAATATCCGATTGGCTAATTTATTTTACTAGTTAGTTCCTAGTATATAGTACAAGTACCCAGGGGTAGTAATGTAAAAGACATAGTGGACTGCAGCACTTTGAGGAAATATAAATTTTATGGTCAAGAAATGTTCCCTAACGTGTACCCCACCGTCTCCATGTACGAGTTTAAAGTGCATGTAACTTCCCTCCTGTACCAGCTATAAAGACGCAAATACAATTGCGTTCAACGTTAACATGTCCTCTTTCAGACCCGCCATGAACGGGTTCAATATTCAGTTCCTAAGTATGCTATGCCAACGTCTTTTTGTGGTGTACTTTACACGTTTTTCAGCTCTGGCGAAGCAGGCCCCGAATTCTGCCATCGAGCCTTTTTTCTGTCTTCTGACTCCGAACGCCTCAGCCTGGGCTGCCTCTGTAACCGTGACCTCTGCCTTACTTCCTGCGCGGCCCACGGCGCTTAGCTCAGCCTGCTGCCTGCCAAGACTGTATTCAACCTTCGCATTATCTGTTCCGCTCCTCGAAAATGCATTCCTGCCTACTAGTTTAAGTAAACATCCCCCAGCTGCAGAGCAAAGGGCCCGGCCTCACTGTCTCCGTGCAAGTAATTCATAGCCTCTGTTACCATGGAAGGCCCATGCCCCCCCTCGCATCTCATGCAGACACTTAGACGCTTATACACGCACTCACAGTCAGTATAGAATAGCTTCTGCCCCAGAGACCTTTTCCGTCCAGATAATATGGTTCCTAAACATCAGATATCAGATATGATAGTGGTACAAGTTGATCTGACATGCCAGACTTCTGTATCTTTCCGCTGGTGTAAATGTCAAGTCCCCTGCACCCTCCAGTCATACGTCATGCACACGTCATGCAGCTGTGCGCGCATCCAGGCCTCAGATTTCTGCTGACATTGCAAGATTCAGCTTTTGTTGCCACCCACTTATGACACTTACATGTGACGTTTCTAGCACACACCTCTATGTTCACGCCTAGTTCACGCCTTCTAATTACGTATCACTACCACGTGTGTGTCTTATCTTGTCTCTCTCAGCTGTTACGCATACTGTATTGGTTCCTACAATACGATTCAAGTATATAAGCTATGTATTGTCAATAAAATATTGCTCTATCCCTTCCTGCACCCCTGTGGTGGCAGGAACATGATATCCGGTCTGGTACCATTCCTTTTTAAGGAATAAAACCCCTAAGAACTCTAACACCACGGACTCTGTTTCTTTCTTTCCGATTGAGTTATTTTTGTTTAAGTACTTACCTGCATAGAAATTAGGACGGTAAATCAAATATTTACCACATTATTATGGCACCCGAATAGGGACCCCTCCCCCACCTCACGCGCCGGTTGGTGCGTTGCAAGCTCTGTCCCCTGCCATCAGTTAGACGGAACTACGCGTACTGGCAGGATTTCCTGTATCTCCCTCTGGCCCACGGAGGTGACGAAGACTGCGATCAGCACCCAGACGAGGCGGTGAGGAGTGCGGAGGATCCCGACCAGAGCCTAGCCGAAAGAAGCAAGGTCCGAGGTGTGAAGAGGCCCACCAGTTTTCCGAAGTATCCATGTGTCGAGTCGAGTCGAGTCCGGTCCAGTCCAGTCGAGTTTTCCGAGGCCTTCTGTTTCCGTGCTTCCCGGTGAGTACCATTGCTGGGACGTATCTAGACGGGTGCATTATTATGTATCCGGTAAAGACAGGTTTGGGTACACAAACGCGGTCTGCACTGTTTTAGACAGTGTATCTGTACTGTTTAGCAGTATATCCGTCTGGTTCCGAAGGTAGAGATATATGTTTAAAATGTTCTCTCATGTGATTAATGTCGTGGTATGAGTGATTGTTTAATGTGCATTATTGTGTTTTCGTGTAACTAATTGTGTTCAGAGTTCAGTAGCAAGGATTGAGTATCCAGTATTAAGTAGACAAGATGCCGTTTTTCAATAAGTTAAAGCAGATAGGAACTAGGAAAAGGATGCTAGAGGAAGAAATTCCTATCCCCCCTAGGGACACGCCTGGAAATTACATGTACCACAAGCATGGCATAGACGCCATACTGTATCTAGATTTATGGGCCGATTATACTAAGCACCTAGAAGAAAAATACAGATGGCCCGTTACAGGAACATGGGATGCCGAGTGCATCCTGAAAATAGAAGAAGCACTATGGAGAAAGAAAGCCAGACAATCACAGAAAGATGCTATAGAGTTATGGCGTAAAGAATCGCATAAACGAGCCGAAAAAGAACTCCGAAGAGAAGATAGACTTAGAGAAGCGCCGGATAGAGTCCGAGAGAACAAATTAGTTAATGAAGGGATCCGAGTAAAAGCCGAACAAGTAGACCGTGCACGAAACAATCTTGTAAATGGTATGTACTTAGTGGCCGAGGGTTCGCCTGAAGCCAATTCAGAAATACCGAAAAATCTGCTGCCACCATTGGTTCCAACTAAAGTAAACCACAGGACTACTAAAGACATATTTCTGGCTTCATATCTAGATGACGTAGCACCCACTTGCACCAACCCACCTGCCCGTGTACCGCCTACTGACGGTGATGGAGGTGGCAACCCGCCTCCAGACCATATCCCGCCATTACCACAACAGAGTTCCCCCGTTCGACAGCCTGTTCCTCCACCCCCACCACTTCCCCCACCTCAGGTTAAGATACCAAATCCATTGTTACTTGATCCTACTAAGAGACCAGTTCAAGTACATATACAGACTCCACAGAGGGATAATGCCCAAGCCTCCGCCCCAGGAGGCGCAACAGGGGGTTACCAGACCCCGCCAGCAACACACAGATTACACCTTAGGGATATGCAGAAGCACCCTATGCTCCAATCACCTCGTCTTGACATACTCAAGGAACCACTCTCAGTTTGTAGATATGATCCAGTACCCGGTAAAGACGACAGAATGTTGATAGCATCACTACGTTTGCGGCAAGCTACAGATTATCTAGTGTTATTCCCAGATATGCCTGATCACCTAGATAGAATATATCATTTTGTCCAGACTGGGGAAAACCCTGAAAGTATTAAGGAGGCCCTGGCACATCAGAAAGTTGACACTCAAGCATATATACTACGTTTTTTCATAAATTGCTTAATAAGAGACCGAGACAGGCCAGAGACAGACCAGCGTGAAATGGAAGTCCTAAGCAAGTGGGGTCAAAATATAGCCGAAGGAAAGCATGATAAACAGAATTGCATAGCTAGCATGTACAAGAAAATAAGAAAAACGGTAATAGAAATACACGAAAAGGAAAAAGAAAATGGCTCCTCCCAGGAGGAGGAAGGACCTGAAGAACCAGAAAAGACTACAGACACAATAGCGTATGTAGGTAAGGGAACTTACCTTAGGAAAGGCATTCGCCCAGAAAGCAAGAGAGTTTTTCTCTCTGGCATATCAAAACCGAATTCTCCTGAACATCAGTTTCAAGACACTGATAAAATGCTTCGAGAACGAATGGGGTACCATGTACTCAATTCTATGGATGAACAAGAACTAGCCCGGTCAGCAGTACTATGGGCTGACAATCCTAATATATACAATGATGACACAGTAGCACATACATTTCTGAACCTTTCCCCAGACGAGCAGAAATTAGCAGGTATATACATGATTCAGCACCTCCTCACGTTATACAGAAATCAACATTCTGATCCAGGTCCCTTACCTGATACATTAGAAGCACTACTTATGGATAGATGGAGAGGCCTAAGTACTAAGTTAATTCAAATAATTCTAGAACCAACGGCACAGACATAACACTTTCTTAGGCTCACAATATGTTCCCGCTCCGCCCCCAGAAAGAAAAATGTATCATATGGAGCATCTTCATGGCATTGAAAGGCAGAACCCATTACGAGAAGTACACCCAGTCATGGGTACCGACCATACCTTGAAACGTGTGTATGTATACACACCCCTGACCAAGTTAGAATTATTGGAGATGAAGAAACTAGTACCCTGTCATGATAAAGACCCCGCAGGTTTCCACAGAGAACTTAAGGATATGTTACTAATGGGAGATTACACCTACACTGATATTATGAAATTGTTACAGGTTCTGTTGCCTACCGGCATCTACGAGAAGCTCAAGGAAAGAGAGTGGGAGGTGGGAGAGAAAAAGATTATATGGACTGAAATAGAATACGAGGAAAAGATTCGTACTCCAGGGCTAGGCCTTGGGGAAAAAGCTAAAGCATTACCAGGTTCGATAGTACAGGTCTTGCCAAGATTATTGACAACTAAAAAGGAAGACTGGGATGCAATCTCAGCCTGTAAACAGAAACACGATGAAGATACTAGCGACTTCTATTCAAGATTCGAGAAATGTTTCATTATAAATAGTGGCCTGAAACCAAGTAGCGAGTCATACCCACACCTTTTTGTAAGTAAATTAGTAGAGAATTCCCTAACGCAAGTTAAGAATCGAGTATATAAAGTCGAAAGCACATGGCAAGCAAATACGCCATCTCAGATGTTACAAATGTTACAGTATCACCAGAACAGAATCAGAGAAGAACAAGAACATGAACAAAGACGTATGAAAGACACGAAAATGAAAATACTAGTTGCGCAGACAGCTCCGGCTGACGGTCAGAAAAAGGGTGGGACACAGACAAATAATTCAGCAGCTCCCGTTAAAGGGACATGCAACTATTGCAAGCAGCCAGGTCACTACGTACATGAATGTCCAGTCCTGAAACACAATATAGCAACAGGTAAAACTAAAGAAAGACCGCATCCGCCTAGACAAGACCAGGGCCAACAACAAACTTCGCAGAATTCACAACCGATGCATGCTTCGCCACATGCAGGACAGGCCGCAGCGGCATCACAGCCACAGCCCATTGCCGCGACACAGCAAGTTTCACGGCAGATGTGCCAGTATGCCCAATCAGATTACCCCGATTATCAGCGATACACATGAAACAGCCTAGAGAGGGAGGTTGGCTTGCCTCTTATTGAGATTCCTGTAGATCAAGAGGGTCCTTATGTGCACAGTCAAGTATTGGGAAAAGATAGAAAGTTTTTAATTGACACAGGTGCAAGCCGCACAACGATCAGCCATGATGAAGTTCCAGGGGCACCCCTCTCAGGCTCACAGAATGTTTCCCTTGGTTTTTCAGGACAGCCTATTGTAAATGAAGTATCGAAACCTGTCCCCTTAGCAGTAGGTCCATTATCACGTGTTACAGACTTGTTACTCACGAAATCATGTCCAGAAAACTTGTTAGGTATCAAAACACTGAAGGCTCTAGGAGCCGTGATATGCTGCTCTCCGCAAGGAGTTAGACTTTTCCTGCGAGACTTCAAGGGTCACTATGTATTACGAGAGTTTGATGTCAGATTGAAAAATGTACCAGAACACCTGTGGGCACAAGGCCCAACCGATGTAGGCTGCATGCATATTACACCATATCGTGTTACACTCAAGCCAGGTGTTGTTTTACCTCGAATCAGGCAATACAAGTTACCACCCGATGCTGTAGTGGCTTTACTGGAAATCATTGAAGAGCTCATTGCCCAAGGAGTGGTTGTAGAGACCGACTCCAATATCTGTAATTCCCCTATCATTCCGATTCTTAAACGTACTGATCCCAATGCACCGCCAGTATATCGGCTGGTGATTGATTTACGAGAACTGAATAAATGCATTGTTCCACAGTACCCTGTGGTTCCCGATATCTCATCCTTATTGACTGCCATTGATTCAGAAGCAACGTTCTTTACTGTAATTGACCTCAAGAACGCCTTCTTCAGTGTGCCCATTGATCCAGAGAGCCAATATCTCTTCGGATTCAGTTTAAATGGACGAAGTTTCAAATTTTCACGCGCACCTCAAGGATTCACAGAAAGCCCCAGCATCTATAGCCAAGCACTGAAAAGACAACTTGATTGTATCCAAATGCCAGTTAACACTGCTTTACTGCAATACGTCGATGATCTGCTGATCACCAAACGAAGTGAGCCCGAATGTGAGCAAGCATCACTGACGGTTCTACATTTTCTGGCCGACAAGGGACACAAGGTGTCTCCTTCGAAGCTACAATTCTGTGTTCAGCAAGTTGTGTACTTGGGTCACTTGCTGTCCAAAGTGGGGAGACAGCTCACTCCTGATCGCATCCAGTTAATTGTAAATATGCCACAACCCCAGACACAAAAGGAAGTGCGGGCCTTTATAGGCCTCACCTCGTACTGCAGACAATGGATTCCCCAGTATGCATTTCTAGCTAAACCACTCATTCAGTTGACAACACAGGAGGCAGCGACTTCGACTGCCCTCCCTTGGACTCAGGAACACACACAGGCTTTTGAGGAATTAAAGAAAGCTTTATGTCAAGCACCAGTTCTAGAGACACCATGTTACAGCAAACCGTTTACACTTTTTGTTACAGAACGTGATGGTACAGCATTGTCTGTCCTCACTCAAGACCAAGCAGGTTCACATAAGCCTTGCGCTTATTTTTCAAGTACATTGGATTCAGTAGCCCAGGCACTCCCTGCGTGCTTAAAGTCAGTTGCCGCAACAGCCCTAGCTATCAGACAGAGCGATTCAATTGTATTAGGACACCCATTAACAGTACAAGTTCCACATTCTGTAGAGGTTCTTTTAAACAGAACCCAGACTCAACACTTGACTATAGCACGACTGACAGGTTATGAATTGACGCTATTCCAGCCACACATAGAAATCCGACGCTGTAGCATTCTAAACCCCGCAACATTGTTACCCTCCATTATGACAGATCCAGCCCGCATGATTGTATAGAGATCATTAATGCAGTAACAAAGCCCCGACGAGACTTAACTGATGTTCCATTGACAAATCCAGACCTGACACTCTATGTGGACGGTTCATGCATGAGAACAAGTACAGGAGAGTTAGTGGCCGCGTATGCAGTGACCACTGAAACTGAAGTCAAAGAAACACATCGTATTGACACACTGTCTGCTCAAGCGGCGGAGCTCATCGCTCTGACCCGAGCCTGTATACTAGCCAAGAACAGAAATGTTAACATATACACAGATTCCCGTTATGCTTTCGGAGTCGTACACGACTTCGGAGTGTTATGGCAAGAAAGAGGTTTTTTGACCTCTCATGGTGCCAAGATCCAACACGGTTCCCTCATTCAAGCCCTGTTAGATGCGATACATCTGCCTTCAGGCATATCCATCATGAAGTATAAAGCACATACTAAAGTTACAGATTCTGTTTCCCAGGGTAATGACCTGGCAGACCAAACAGCAAAACATACAGCATTAACTCACACCCAGACAACTGATGTGACAAAGACAATAGTACCGACACAGTGTATGTCAGTTAGGGACCCCACACTAGATGTAATCGATATTCAGACACATGCCACCCCAGATGAAATCAAGAAATGGACTGAACTAGGAGGGATTCAGACAGATCAAGGATGGATGACGAAGGGAAAATCTACATGGTTTCTCCCTGACTCTATGGTTCAAGTCATAATAAATACAGCACATAGTCCAGCACATCTAGGAGAAAAAGCTATGTTAGACAGCTTACAGAATCTCTGGTACAACAAACACTTACGAGCAGCAGCAAAACAGAAAGTGCGTACTTGCATGATCTGTTGTCAGTTCAATCCAGGTAAAAGCGTCCCTGTAGAGCAAGGTGGATTTCATCCTCCCGATCACCCTTTTGAAGTCCTCCAGATGGATTATATCCAGATGGACCGTTGTCGAGGATTTAAGTATGTTCTCGTAGTTGTTTGTGCACTTTCCCGTTGGACCGAAGCATATCCAGTCCCAGATTACACTGCCCCGACCACTGCCAGGCAGCTGGTTCGAGAATTCATCCCACGGTACGGCTTGCCTCGTATCGTGCACTCAGATAACGGACAGCCATTCTCATCCGAGCTCATGAAACAGGTTTCCCTTCTGCTGGGATATCAGTGGAAATTCCATTGTGTCCGACATCCCGAGGCAGCTGGCCTTGTGGAAAGGCATAACCAGACATTGAAAACACGCCTTGCAAAGATCTGTAAAGAGAAAGGGGTCGACTGGATAGTCGCCCTGCCCGTTGCACTGTTTTACATGAGAATGGTCCCCCATTCGAGATCAGGGCTAGCCCCGTATGAAGTGGTTTTTGGCAGACCACCGAATATGTGGGGGACGCCCATGCCTAAGAAAATTACCGATGTTGACTGTAATATGCTGACAGATTACCTTGCCTCCTTGATGTCTGCACTCCAATCATGTCGTTCACAGGTTGCCGCAGCTTTTCCCGACAACACTGATGTAAAGCCACATGATGTCCGTCCCGGAGATGCTGTGTTGATTCGCAACTTCGACAGGAAAAGTCCGTTGGAGCCCCGCTGGAAAGAGCCGAAGATCGTCCTTACCACGAGGACCGCGATCAAGGTGGAAGGCCGAAAGGGGTGGATCCACACGAGTCATATTAAAAAATGCAACGAACTGCTGCCAGAAACTGACTCGTCCACCCCCTCAAAGGACTGCCTCGAATCTAGTGACTGTAAAATTCCTAAGCGAGAAAAAACTCCCCAAGAGGAATACCGAACAAAACTCCGATCTAGCAAGTCAGACAGTTTAATTGTTTAAGTCCTCCCCTAGGTGAATCGGTTAAATAGTTTCTGACATGTATCCCCTAGATCGAGATAGAGAGAGAGAGAGACAACTCAAGAAACGTACATACTGTAAATCACTCCGCAGTCACTGTATAGTGACATTATTGATTATGTTTTTCCTAAGTCTTTTGATTATTGTTGCTAGTATACTATTGCCGATATACTACCCTATCTTCAAGCGTGAACAATCTGCTTACAATGTAACTGCCGAACACTCTTTTAGCGAATTACCGCCTCACGAGCTATCATACAGGCTTGCGCTGCGCAACAACACATTCATTAGTATGTTACATCACTCCCATCAGACTAACAATGCTACAAACTGTTGGATATGTGGCCGACTCCCTCCCTATCAGAAATATAAGGGAGTTCTGCCTCTCTTCCCGTACCTGTTCACTCACAATGGCTCCTGTGGCGCATGGTTTAGATTAATTAATTCTTTAGATTCTGATATTGCTGTTTTCGAAGGGAATTGGATTTGGGGAAACCTGAACCTAGTTCTGCTCAACATCTGCTACCCTGACAAGAAGGGACTTCCCATTAGGACCGGAACTGATTTAGAAAATGAAGTATATGGATTAGGGAATTATACAATTAACCTCATGATTCTTACTGTTGAATCCGAAGCTGCACCAGTTCTCCCTGCTATGTCAGTATTACCAGTCACAGGTGACTTATGTGTCAGAAAGAAGGGTTCAGTACACTTAGGTCATAGTAAATGTACTACCGTGGTCGAATTCAGTGATCATGGCAAGTCTTCCTTTAGAGCTACTCGTCATTCCTATTTTGTTTGTGGCCATACCGCATACATACGCTTACCTCCAGATTGGGATGGTACCTGTTACATTGCCTTCCTTCTGCCACCTGTTTTCCTAGCCCCTCCTGATTATCACAGAAATACAAATCTAGTAAAGAGTAGACTCAGAAGAGATCTCCCGATTGTCGACTATACTGAAACAGCATGGGAGCAATACACAGATTTCAATAAGGGATTCTTTTTCTTCACAGGCCCCGTCCAAAACAGTAAACTAATACGAAGATTAACTAGAACACTCGAAGCAATAGTGAATGAAACTGCCTCCGCTCTAGGCAACTTAACAGAAGAGCAGTCCGCCATGCGGGATGTTGTTCTTCAAAACCGTCTCGTTATTGACGTCATCTTGGCAGACAGAGGCGGAGCTTGTAAGGTCATCGGGTCAAGTTGCTGTGTTTTCATTCCAGAAAATGCGCCAACGGTATACCAAGCTATTACACGTCTTCATAAAATTGCAAGTTTGATACATCAGAATCCAGGCACCTGGACTTGGTCCGGTTGGTTCTGGACAACATTGACTGCTTGGGGATGGAAGATCCTATCCTTCCTAGGCGTTGCCCTTGTCATAGTATTCAGTTGCTGCCTATGCCTACAATGTGGGCCAGCGATTTGTGCACTGTGCGCCACATCGTGCATTGCACATTCCAGTTTTCACTCAAAACGCCAAAAGAAGAAAGAAGAGCAAATGATGTTACAAGAACAGACTGATCGATTCATGAGGATCGATATATCATGAAGGGTCCGTAGGGAACAAGGAGGGAATGAGGAAATATAAATTTTATGGTCAAGAAATGTTCCCTAACGTGTACCCCACCGTCTCCATGTACGAGTTTAAAGTGCATGTAACTTCCCTCCTGTACCAGCTATAAAGACGCAAATACATTTGCGTTCAACGTTAACATGTCCTCTTTCAGACCCGCCATGAACGGGTTCAATATTCAGTTCCTAAGTATGCTATGCCAACGTCTTTTTGTGGTGTACTTTACACGTTTTTCAGCTCTGGCGAAGCAGGCCCCGAATTCTGCCATCGAGCCTTTTTTCTGTCTTCTGACTCCGAACGCCTCAGCCTGGGCTGCCTCTGTACCAGTGACCTCTGCCTTACTTCCTGCGAGGCCCACGGCGCTTAGCTCAGCCTGCTGCCTGCCAAGACTGTATTCAACCTTCGCATTATCTGTTCCGCTCCTCGAAAATGCATTCCTGCCTACTAGTTTAAGTAAACATCCCCCAGCTGCAGAGCAAAGGGCCCGGCCTCACTGTCTCCGTGCAAGTAATTCATAGCCTCTGTTACCATGGAAGGCCCATGCCCCCCCTCGCATCTCATGCAGACACTTAGACGCTTATACACGCACTCACAGTCAGTATAGAATAGCTTCTGCCCCAGAGACCTTTTCCGTCCAGATAATATGGTTCCTAAACATCAGATATCAGATATGATAGTGGTACAAGTTGATCTGACATGCCAGACTTCTGTCTCTTTCCGCTGGTGTAAATGTCAAGTCCCCTGCACCCTCCAGTCATACGTCATGCAGCTGTGCGCGCATCCAGGCCTCAGATTTCTGCTGACATTGCAAGATTCAGCTTTTGTTGCCACCCACTTATGACACTTACATGTGACGTTTCTAGCACACACCTCTATGTTCACGCCTAGTTCACGCCTTCTAATTACGTATCACTACCACGTGTGTGTCTTATCTTGTCTCTCTCAGCTGTTACGCCTACTGTATTGGTTCCTACAATACGATTCAAGTATATAAGCTATGTATTGTCAATAAAATATTGCTCTATCCCTTCCTGCACCCCTGTGGTGGCAGGAACATGATATCCGGTCTGGTACCATTCCTTTTTAAGGAATAAAACCCCTAAGAACTCTAACACCACGGACTCTGTTTCTTTCTTTCCGATTGAGTTATTTTTGTTTAAGTACTTACCTGCATAGAAATTAGGACGGTAAATCAAATATTTACCACAACTTGGCCGTGCCGCCACTGCCCATTCGTTAAAGCAAAATACACACCTTTTGCCAGGTCAATTTGTTCCCTTTTATTAATAACAATCCATCCCTAGGTAAGGCTTTGGTAGCAAACCAGGTAGGGTGCTTAATATTAAAAGGGTCATGTTTATTTTGTGTATCACATATTCTTATAGTTAAAAAACATAATTGCTATTTCCACTGTAGCGGGGCCGGTGGCCTCATTGGCTAACACGAAGCTTCACTAGCCAACACGCTAAGTGCTAACTTACATTTTGGACCAGCAAAGATAGTACTCAACGGTATCAAATTAATCATTACATTAAGGCAGACTCAATGTGGAGATTGGATTTAAGGTAACTTTTAATAGAAAGATGATTTAGAAAGTCACCACTTTGTGGCCCAACCCTTCTGTAGCCTTTACAGGTTTAATACAACAGTGGTCACCAAAGACACATGCTGAACCCCTGCTATGTGAAGTGTGAAGTGCTCCCAGAGCAGGGAAGAAAGAGATTTGCTGAAGGGATGAGTGTGACCGCCCATTTTAACAAGATGACTACTCGGCAGTGACAGATGTTTCAGCTTCAAAGAGGCTACCACCTCAGTGAAGCATATGATGATTATACCTTCACCTGCCTGCTCCTTTGCGTAGGCAGACAGGATGGCATCTCCTCTAGAGAGGGAAACCTGTTAAAGAGCTGGTTTTCCTAGAGGAGAATCTCATTATGCTAGGTAAACCCGAGGGGTGTTCCTAAGACTCCACACAGGGGAAGAATGCCTATGCCATGTTGGTTTAGGGTGGAGAACCCTGGCATTGTTTGAGGGCCAAACCCCCAGGAAGGGAAATAAGTGGGATGGGTAGCCTTGTGGGAACCATCGTTTTACTGGTTAGCGAATCCTCCCGTCCTACAAACGAGAAGATGGCAAAAAAATGGTACACTAGAGCCATCAGATCACTGCTGGTTTGGTAAGAAGGAAGATGGATTGCCATACTGCTCCCTGGACCAAGTAAAGGACTGCTGAACAAAGGAAGAGCTGCACCTTCAACACAAGGGACTGGCAAAGAGTACTGTACCTTCTGGGACCACTCATGAAGGAAGAGCTCCACTTGTGTCAAAATCTGAAAGAAGACTGCCCTACTGCTCCCTGGACCCGGCAAAGAGAGGATGCACCAAAGTCTAGACTCCGCCTGATGAACCCGAGGGACATGGCAAATGGAATGTCCCTGTAGTAGCTACTTGTGGAAAAAGGATCCACAACGACAAAAAAGCTGAAGGAGGCCTAAACTTGTGAAAATCAACCTGCCCAGGATCACCTGCCCACTGCTGAACGCTGAAGTGCATGCTGGGGGAACGAGTCCTCGAAGTGGACCCTGGTACTCCTCCAAGAAAGAGACACTCGCCTGTGGACGACGGCTAAAGGCAGCTGTAACCAGAAACCAGTCGTCGCCTGTGGACGACCGCTAAAGCCAGCTGTAACCGGAAACCAGTCGACCAGTGAAACTCAACCTGCACTGGGAGTCACTGGAAGTCACTGTAGCATCATGGGAGATCGAAAACTGAAGTTATGCAATATGCTCTCTACACTTCAAGGATTTTTACATTTTGTCCTAACACGTTTGAGTGCTGATCTGGTGTTGATATGGTCATTTCATTCAGCTAGGTTATGGGCAGAAGAAAAAACACAAAACAGATTTTAACATCAAAGAATCTCTCTCTTTGCGGGCCCACGTGGGAAAGATTGTGCATAGTATTTACTACTCTCTCTCCAGCCTTGTCAAGAATTTGTGAGAGCTACAGTAATTACATTAACTCACTCTACTCTACAAAAGCACCTGAATAAACTTCAGACATTGCAGAATGCAGCAGCTAGACTACTCTCAGGCACACCTCGATTTGCGCCCATTACCAACAAAATAAATTGCACTAGCTACCGGTAAGGAACCGAGTTCGCTTCAAAGCCCTTTGTCTAGTTTTTAAGGCGTTGCATTGTTCAGGACCTGACTATCTAAAGCAATAGTTCCAATGGTATACACAGAATAGACACCGAATAGACCTCTTCGTTCATAGGGGCTGGGCTGGTCTCAGTGCCACGCATAAAAAAAGTTCGATGGGGAGGTAGAAGTTTTACCTACAGTGCTGCCAAAGCCGGGAACAATCTGCTGTTTCAGTTAAGATGTATCACAAACCTCTTAGCTTTTAGGAAGAGCCTAAAGACCTAGCGTTTTGCCCAATACATTTCTTTTACTTTGGCCACAGGAGATATGACCTCCGGGTAACAGCAGCGCTATATAAATTTCACTAACATTAACATTGACCTTGGAGTCTCTCAGTAACAGCTAACCAGACTTTACGTAGAGCCAAATGTCAGGGCAATGATTATAACCATGATTTCAAAAAGTCAAAGCTTTAGCATCCAGGAAATAGTTACACTGGCTAAATGTTGATGGTGTTCAAATTCCTTTGAATTATACACAAGTGTTTTTGCCTGCTCTAGCATGTATGAGTTCCACAAAGCAATACTTGAAATCATCTAATAATGGCTGCTATTTCACACTTTTTCAGTACATCCATGTGAAGCAAAGGTTTTTTATACTGACATTTTACTATGGAACACCCTATGTTTAACGGCTCTTAAACACATTTAAGAGCAGTTTTAAAAGCAGTTCATGGAAATGTCTTTGTACCAACCAAGTAAAAATCCTAATACTACATTTTTCAAGTGTTCAAAGTTTTATAATTTAACAGCATTGTTCAAGTGTTTCAAGCTTCATCATTTAAAAGAAACATTGTGTTATTGTTATATTCCATATAGGTACCCTATATAGGAGAAGGTAACATTGCAACTTTTAACCTATATTCTTCCATGCATTACATACATAACAGTTTTAAGGGACTGACCTTTTCCCTATATACGACACTGCATTCAAAACGTAGGTTTTCCCTAGTTCGAATCTCATACATTATGCATGAGGTTTCTTGGAAGCACAGCAGGACTACCATCTCCTGTATAATATCTCTGTTTAAAGTTCAGGTCCGACGTCATCATCCAGGCCAACACAGTGACACAGCAAGGTAGGACCCCTGGGGAGACCTATAAGCATAAATACATCATGTCTTGCTTAGAAAGACAGACGCGACCGTGACTTCCCGGCTGACACAGAGGTTTCTGCATGCAGACCCTCCAGCTCGCAGTGGTCTAACATCCCTCCCAGGGTGTCCAACTCAAGATATTCTCTCATTCTCAGGTAATGGGTTTGACTAGATCCTAGAGGGATTCTTGGCATAACACCTACATAGATGATAGGTACATTTAGGTACATCTAGTTAGGGAAGCATCGTAGGAGAACGCACTTTCATCATGTACGTATATATATATATATATATATATATATATATATATATATATATATATATATATATATATATATATATATATATATATATATATATATATATATACACATATATTTTCATGATTACTGCAAAATGGTAGAACTGCACCATCCTTTTACTTTTATAGTAATGTTAATCAAATATCTCTGCTACTCTCTAATGGTTGATACAGCTTATCTATTCTGCACTGGAATAACAACTGTTCAATAAATTCTTATTGACAAAACGCCCAGTATGTTTACTCTGTATCTCTGAGACCAACTAAGTGAGCATGAGTGTGAGAAGTTGGCCTGATATGTAGTGCTCACTATTCTAGTGATCACTGTGTATCATTCCAAACGACCCTTATTGATGATTGGTTGTAAGTCAACCTTATAGACCAGCTATCCTAGTAGCATGGACAAGAGCAGTCTTTAGGCTAAACTCTAGAGGGCGTGTTAAGCCAGCTGTTATACCATCACATATACCCCTTGAACATCAAGTGAAAGGACACCACACAAGTTGTTATGAAAATAAAAGGATATATATTTATAACAAGTCTACCCTGATCTCTTTATGAGTCAGGGAGCTAAGCACACAACAAAACTCTTAAGAAAATACTTCAAGTTGCACAATTTACACAAATGCCCGAGGGGCACGAAAAACCATATACTACAAAAGTGGAATGCGAAATACGAGCAGGTAAGTAACAAGATCCAGAGGCTTTAGGATCGCTAGGACTACACTACTGAACCTTCAGGTTAGGAGCAGGAGGCCTAGGGGGATCGGGTGCAGAGTGTGCACTCTCACGTGGGATGCGGGACAAAGTCTATGGATGCTAGATTTCGTAAAGTTAGTGTTATCGGACGAATCCGACTAGATAGGCTGAAAACGAAATAGGATCAGGACACTTAGATAGTGAACCTACGTTGGAGCACCGAAATGCTCAGTTTACCTAGCCCAGGGGCTGCAGCTGCATAGGGTTCAAAAGACGTCGGGAATCCTCATTACAGTCTATGGAGCCTGAAAGAAGAAGTTGCTGGCAGGCGACCAGTGATGATGTCCGGAGTGATCCAAGCCTGGATCGAAGATGGAGACGACCTGAAAGCAGAGGGGACTCAGTTCTTAATCACTAGCCAGTGATTAGGTGGGCACCAGGATGGCACCGGATGAAGTCACCTCGACCAGGTGAGTGGGCGACGCTGGGCTCTGCAGTCTCTCGGACCAGGAGGCGTTGTCGGCGACCAGGATGGAGGTGCGAGCTGTCCCATGAAGGTGTCTGCTGTCGGCGATGCTGGACCCAGGATTGGGGCAACAAACCTTGGCAAAGGCAAGCCCACGCGGTGGACTCAAGATGGCATCTGGAGAGGACCAGGAGTGTCCGGGATGCTCCTCTCTTGGAAGGGAGCAAGGGCCAGTCTGGGGCAACCAGACCAGCGGTGTGATTGTCGTGGTTCGTCGTCAGGAGGGCCACAAGCCAGCAGGCAAGTAGCCGGACAACGCGGTGAGCAGCAAAGAGCAGAAGGGCCCCACGCAGATCTCGTGGATGCTGGGGGGCTGGACTTCGGTGCTGGAGCTGCTCAGGGTTAGGGCTTCTCAAACCCCAAAGCACTCACTCGAGGATCCCTCGGCGGTCGTGCTGGATAAGCGTCGTGCAGTCTTGAAGATGGCCGGTCCCTTCAGGTCTCGTCACACCCACCTATCTCAGCTGGGCTGATGATGTAGGTAGAGGTCAGAGGTGCCAGGGAATCCGGGTCTCGTCGAGCAGGGCAGTCTAGATCCGGAGGATGGACTTGCAGCAAACCGCATGCGCTTAGATGGTGCCCGCTGGTGCAGGGTGGCTACTCCTTAGCCACAAGGGAGAGTCTTCAGAAGGTTCAAGAGTTCTTTCGCGGAAAGTCATCAAGATTCAGAATTATCTCATTTGGGAAGGGGGGGCCGCTCCTACCTTCATACTAAAGAAAGGGGCTGGCACGCGACTAGGTCCTGCCCATGGGTGGGACCAGGAGGGGGGTGGTTACACCCCTCTCCCTTGTCCGGACTTTCCCCAGCTCAGGGGCTGGGGTGCCCCTGGAACTGGTTCAAACCGGCAGATGCATAGTGAGCACCGGGGTGCCACTTGCAGTCACCTTCCTCCTCAGCCCTGCCTACCTGGGATACACAAAACCTAGTCTGGGATGGTGCTAGCACCGCCCCTGACAGGAAACCCTTTGTCCAAGCTCTCCTCGCTGGAAGGACTCCCAGCAGCAGGAGGTCAGGCTTGTGTCTGTGGTGGCAGCATCCATTTTGTGATGCTGAGGCTCGAGTTAACTTTAACCGGGGTTCACAGTTACATACATGTCGTGTCCCTCTAGAAGGGTGGAATACTAACCCCGTCGCCAGAATTGGCGAGGGGTTAGTATTCCAATTCGTATGACACCTTACTCGACATGTTTTGATAAAGCGATACCAAAGATAGCAAATAACCGCGAGGATTATAATGCACTTAAGTGTATATGGTACGCGTTATCATGGAACAGCTATTAGGACTTCAGGGGTGTGGAATTTATTAAAATATCTACTTGTCCATGGGGCAAGTTGCTTCATAAATTTACTTGTCCTGTAACAAAATCCACTTGACCCTTTGGTGCCATGTGGTTCGGCGACAAATTATGGCAGCAATCTCATTATATAAGAGCTTTTATATAGCCTCTCTGATTATGCCAGGGCTCATACCGTAGTAGTTTTTGAATATTAGCAATCCCATTATGTTGCCACGTTTCTGCAGATCTACATATTGGGACTTAAGGTAGTGGTAAGCAACTGTGCCAGGGTTGGAATGCCCTTTAAATCTGTGCAAATCTACTTACTTGCATGTTTTAAGGGTTTCAACAACTCTTCTCTAATCTTTTCCCATACAGAGAAATGTTGGAAATTTACTCCTGGCAATGGCAGACGTAAACCTTCTTCCAGAGTTGGGAAAAAAGTGGTTGATGGGAAAATGACCTTGCAAACACTCGGGTTTTCACATGAGCAAATCTACACATGCATATTTGCTTATGATAAACTGCAGTTCACAAATATTTTCCAGGAGTACAATTCTTGCCCTACTTCTATAAATTCTTGTAAATTCACGAACGCCATATAGCTGCACTTAATGCAAGGACATATGCCAAGGGTGCACTTTTAAGACTTTCTTTAATAATATGGCCCCTAATTTGGTCTGGCGTTAGCCACAACCTTTTGTGTTTATTAAAATTCTCTCTCCCTCTCTCTGTATCGGCTGGCTTCACTGTGAGTGACGGCATTAAGCTCTTTAACAAGGAGTTTTTTTTTGCTTTTGCCAATGTTTATTATAATGGTGGGGGCCCGGCAGCTCTCACATCAAGAAGGCTTTACAAAAACCATGCCAAAACAAGTCACATATTGGCAAAATTAAAAAGCTGACTACTAATTTCAGACCTACTGGCTTTGCCAATGCTTGTTTATTCTTATGTTTCTCATAATCTTATTGAAACTGGTTACACTGATTTTCCAATATGAATATTTTTGCGAAATACTAGCATACATTAACACATTTTACTAAATGATACTGCAAAGAAACGGTACCTGAAATTTCACAGTAGTTTAGCAAAATGTTTTTTTTCCTACTTTCAATTTTTTTAGGAGCATTTTATATTGAAAGCAAAGAGTCATTAATCTTGCTCTCAAGCTTCTGCAAATATTTGCATCTAATCAGAGAGCATTCTGGGAGCATTATGCAGAGCCTCATATTTCTAAACTTTGAAACCATGAGTACACATTTTTATACTGTAACCACTGTCAGTAGTGCAGTCAGAACTTACATTTACTTAGAGTGCTCACCGTAATAATAAAGGCTTTCAATTACTGAACCATCAATACAAGTTTGAACAGCATTAACATAGTCACACAAATAATAACTTAACTTCAGGCAGTGCCCTTCCCTGGCCCCTTAATGTGCTACTGCAAACTGGCAGCCAAAGGGTTTGTGCTGCAGGGGGTTGGGCCTATTTGTCCCAAGGACAAAATACACATTAAAACGTGTTGCCCTTGACCCCAAACAATATGTCCTGGGCGTCGGGCTATAGGAATTCCACATCCCTGGGACTTGGTTCCGCAAGCTGCAGACGGGCTCAGCTCATGCCAGAGCACCATCTCACATAATTCCAAGTACTCTGCCTTCAGGATTGTTAAGGCCTGCCATAGGAGTGACTGATAGGAATACATGTGTCCATTTTAGGGTTAGATATAGGAATACTATATCTAAAGCAAAGAGTGTTTACACCACCTTGCCCCAGCTGTCGTGCAGCCAGTTGTGTCAGATTTAGATGGCCAGCCAGGGGTGGCATAATACATGCTGCAGCCCCTGGTAGGCCCTGGGTACACCTATGCCATGGGTACCTAAGGTACACTGTACAGGGACTGATAAGGTGTCTCAGTATCCAATTAGATATGTACCTAAGGTACATGGAGTCCATTTTACAGAGAGAGCAGTAGGCCTGGGGCCCTGAATAGCAGGGTCCCAGATCAACTAAGTCGAAAAACTAGCAACACACCAGGCAAAAAGTTGGGGGTAACCATAGTCAGGTATCCACCTTCCTACAATGTGTGACTAGGTGAAAGGTAGTATATTGTTTCCACGATTCTGAGGGGTCAGGGTTGTCATGTTCTGGGGTTGCCAAACACTATTCTCTCCCTGATAAGAGGAGATTCTAGTGGCACTGTGAGCTAGCTGAAACAGACAGGCTAACATATCCGGTGGGGGTACCCGGAACCAATTTGCCACCAATCCCACAGTTTATGTTATCCAAACGAGCAGATCCTGTATAGGGTATATAGGAATCACACAACATTATGTGCGCGAGCCCTAACACCGATTAACAGAAATATGATTTTTCTTCAGGAAGACACCCATATACATAACTGCAAATGTCCTTTCATATACACATTGCAGGTTCTCCAAAACTTCTTTCTAAAATAGCACTTGTGTAGGATGCCGAATGTTAGACCTGGTGGCATCTTTGGCGAGTTTCCCCGTCTTTTTGCTTCTGCCCTGATGTTTTTGACTGTGTGCTGCATTTCGTTTTTGCTGGTTCTAGAACTCAGGACAGTTTACCAAAGCTGATCAGTGCTAAAGTGCAAGTGTTACCTGTGTAAATTGTGATTGTTTATCCATGATTGGCATATACTGGTAAGACCCTAGTAAAGTGCACTGTGTGTACCTAGGGCTTGTAATTTAAATGCTACTAGTGAGCCTTCCGCCCTAATTGTGCCATCCACGGGTAGCCCTACAGCCATGTCTCAGACATGCCACAGTAGGGTCTACATTTTATGGTTTAAATCTTTAAAGTATTGCAGGAATAAGCATGCAGTAAACGTGCCACAGAAGGTCCATTGCCATTACTGGCAAGTGCACTGGTATTACATGGAGCAACAATGAACAAATACATTGCCACCTACCACCCAAAAGAAAAAGGAAGGAGAAAGAGAGGAAGAAGAAAAAAGCCCATGCCATGTCGACCTGGCTAGTGCACTCACTTGCCAGGTCCTAACCTTCCCTTTTACTACATTTAATGCATCCTGAAGGTCAGGCCAAGGTAGTACCATGTGCAAGGTGCAGTGTATGTGAAAGGTAAGACATGTACTGGAGTGTTTTACATGTCCTGATAGTGAAATACTGCTAATTCCATTTTTCACTATTGCAAGGACTATCTTTCCCATAGGTTTTCATTGGAGCTACCTTGTAACATCTAACAAGTGTAACTTCCAATTGGGAAGAGCTAGAGAGTTGGAGTTTTTGGTCCCTAAACTGACATTTTAAAAATACATCTTTTAATGAAGTTGATTTTTAAACTGCGTGTTTGAAAATTAGCAATTTTATGATTGCTGCTTTTGGAACGGATGTTGTGCCTATTCTATCAGCAAGGTCAGTAGGCCACCATTTAAACTGAAAGACGAAACGCCTAAGCTTTGATCAAGTATTTTAGTGTAACTTAACCTTTTTCGTATTTTCAGTTTCTCGGTGCATTGCATTCTGAGTATTCTTTTTTGGTTTTTGCTCTTGATAGAACAAAACAATTAAGTTGGGAACATTTAAATGTGAAGTTACTTGTGTTTCTCGGTCCAGAAGCCTGCCTTGGTCCTGAAGATAACCTAAAGTAAAAAGGGAATTCGGAAACTCCCCGACCTGATTATGCACTAGGGAATCTGGATTAAATTGTGATCAAAGTTAGGCAACTCTAAAAAGGAATAGGTGGCTCAGTGGGTTTCAGATTAACCCCCTAAGTGTGCAACTACTAAGAGCCCGCTCTATCTAGAGCAAAAAAGAACACTCCAGAATGCAATGCACTGGTTACTGGGATAATGTTTTTGTTTCTATAATGTTTTGCTTTTTTGATTTTGATGCAGAATGAGTATGAAAAAAGCAGTTGCACAATGTTTTGATACTGTTGTCAGATAAATGTGGAACGTGTTTATGGATAATGCAATAATAAAATGAATGAATGACAAAAAACTCAACAAAAATAAGAAAAAGGTCAAGTTAAATTAAAATATTTGATCACAGATACGAATAGTGTGAGTGAATAATTATCAGCTTAGATATTTAGTTGCTTCACTTTTATAAAGTGGGCATTTTCTTGCTTTAGCAGTCAATGCATCTGCCTGCCTGTTGAATCCATGTCTGGGGGAGGGTGACAGTTGGGCTTTTTGTGCATTCGCTCTAGACAGTCACACAAATGGAGCAGAGGTGTGCACTGCATATCCTGATGGCTCATCACTAGGCTGATGCGTCTTCCTGAGTTAGAGTGGTCGGAGGAGTGTCACTGACAGATGAATAGGGCCTGTCCCCACCACTGGCGTAACGAAAATTGAGGGGGCCTCCCTGCAAGGTATGTTGAGGGGCCCCCTGCGGGCTCAATTAGGAGCTCTCCGGACAGAGTGCAGTGCCGATGGGGCCCCATGGAGCTTCGGCAACCCGCACCGTGTGGGCTGCGGGGGCCTGTGTTACGCCCCTGGTCTCCACACAAAGCTGCTTCCACCCCTGTAGTGTGTCTGGAGCCAGGTCAAGTAAAAGCAGGGTCTTGTACACTTCAAAGACTTACCTTCGTGGTTTGCCTACTTCAAAGGCAGAAACTGATATTAGAGCTGGAGCTGTGACATCATAACTTAGGGGCACGTCTGGACTAAAGGGCACTTTGCTGAGAAGAAGAGCTGGAGAAGCTGTCAGGATGGACTGACACTTTGCTGTTTTGCTTTGCCGTGCTGGACTGTTGCTTCTGTCTTGAGCAGTGAAAGGACTGGGCCTTGCTTTCTGCATCCTGCTTCCAAGGTTCTCCAAGGGCTTGTTTCTGCTTCCATTCTGTGCATCAGACCATCAAACATTATCTGCAGCCCCTGAACTGCACTGCTGAGAGTTCTGACCTGCCAAGTGGTGCCTAGTTGAGTTCTGGGCCCTTGGAGGTTGTATGGCTGCTAAAGAACCAGGAACATCCACGCATCAAATCTCAGCACCTATTTTCCCTGATGCAGCACTGCCGTGCGATTGAAAAACCAACGCATAGCTGCAGTGCGGCTGAAAAATTGGCGAAGCGCCTGCTGTGCGGCTGAGAGATCGCCACAGCCAGAGTCCTAAGCACTGTGTCACCGATGTTTGCCACCTTCCCTGGACTTTGGTGCAGCACTTACTGTGCAGCTGAAGAAATGGACACATCACCTACTTCACGGCTAGGCAACTGATGCAGTACCTGTTCCGCTGCCACCGCATTGGCACAGCGTGTCTGGATTTTCGCTGCATTATCCCTTTGTGCCAAGTTTTTCATTGCTTAGCCTAGCATAAGGAACCGAGGCTGCATGTCTCAAGATCGACACATCATCTCTCCTCGCAGTACAGAATCAACGCATCACCTTCCCTGTGCTTCAGTAAGGAATTGACGCATCACCTCCCCTTGGAGTAAAGAATCAACGCATTGTTTTGCTTTTCTGGTGCATAATCTCCCCTATTTTCATCTTTGATTTGATGCATCCGAGGTACTTTGTGCTAAAAGTGACACATTCATAGATTTATATGAACTGAAATTTTTTGAACCTTTTAAAAGTTATATCTTTGTATGTTGGATTTATGTCGTTTTGGTTTTGTTTTATTCGGATAGAAATTGGCTAGTTTTTTAAAGTAGTGTGGTGTAATTTTGTACGGTTTTAACTGTGTTACTGTGTATATTTGTACAAATGCTTTACACATTGCCTCGGAGATAAGCCTGACTGCTCGTACCAGACAACCAAGGGAGGTGAGCAGGTGTTATCTTAGCTGTGTGACTCCCTTACCCTGACGAGAATAAGGGTCCCTACTTAGACAGGGTGCAAACCTCTGCCAACTAGAGACCCCCATTTCTAACACCGATGAATATGTGGTACGTAAAACCCTGACTGTGCTCATATGAGTAATGTACAAAACTAAATAGGTTGTACTCATGACTACACACAACAGAAATGTAAGGAGGAATATAAGAAACTAATAAAAAAAATCATAATAATATGAAGAAAGAAACTTACGTGCCCTGTACCCTCTTTTGAAGTTCAGCGACAAGTCGTGTATCGAGTTCACAAGCAACTACCTGCAAAAAAATGACAAAACAAAACATAGCAGCATCGTCATGCTCTTAGCTTCAACAGCCGCCACTGACCAGCATTTTTTCGTTCTGCTCAGTCCTCCAAACTAGAGCGATGGGCTATTAAAAATTGTCAAACGGCTGTAAGAATCAAGTATTTATTAAATTACGGCATCTTACCCTCAATCGTGTACCAAGTGATGTCACTGAAAGGTGGGCACTGCTGTATATCTAAAGTCTGTGATCATGCGAGGAAATCACACTAAAACCTGATCACTGGCTCCACAAAACAAAAAGATTAATAGCAAGAATCAAAGATGAATGAAGATACCAGGATATGTTAACTGGTCTATGCTAAGTCTATAAAGTCGCTGAGATCAGTGGATTATAACAAAACTAAACAAAAAGGCTAAAGTGATAACAGACTATTAAGCAAGAACTGCCCAACCAAGATAACATTATTGACATAATATGCAAACATGAAATACTAATCCTAGCTCTAATGGTGGCATGGTATTCTTTTGATTTCACAGTATTCATGGTTGAAACACTGCCTGTAATGACAGAATGGTATCAAAACAAGCACTGCTGCTTTAGAAGTGATTTACTGATTAGCGAGTCTGTGTGTGCGTGCAGTGTGTATTAGTGGTTGTGTGGGAATGAGTCAATAGCCGATTGATTAGTTTGGCCATGAAAGGTTGTATGAAAGGGTGGATGCAGAGGTTACACGAATCTTACAGACTGAAGCCTTATATAGTAGCAGTGATGATGACAATTGCCAAGAATAGCCAATGTTATGCCAAAATAAGCATTACACCTTGAATGCCCCCATTGTACTAAGAATGCCAACACTATACAAAGAATTAATGCGAGTGCTAACCATTACTCAGCAGTAGGTTCCATTGTGCCATGGATGCCCACAAGATGTGTAAAATTATCATCATATATTTAGATTTAACATACTCCCAGTTCAGAAAACAAGCATTTGCAATGCAATAGGTCTCGTATTTACGCGAGTTTGAGCTACTGACATTGCAAATAACAATGCCTTTTAGTTTTGTTTTTAAAACATAAATATAAGGCATTGTCATTTACAATCCCAATAGCTTAAACTTGCGTAAATGTGAAACCTATTGCATTGCAAATGCTTGTTTTTCCAGACTACGTGGCAAGTGTTTTCATGTCGACAACCGATGTGCAGTTATCACGTTTTGGGGAAACTGCGACGGGCAGTTTGATGGGTGAGGGTAAGGGACAGGGTCAAGGCTGATTTGCATATAGCCAGTGTCTGACCTAGGGTGGTGTGGAGTGCAAAGAAACGATGGATTTAGGCCCAGATCTTTGTACTGGGGTGAATGTAAGACATTGTTCTGCATTCTGTCCATCAACTGTGTTTTTTGCAATTTTCACCCCGAGTGGGCTGGGTATGCTCAGACGTGAGTCCCAGGCTCTCCACATCACTGGAGTCAAGCTATCCAGGCTGAAGAAGGCTGATAGCCAGAAACCTGTCCTTGGATGCTTGATTCCGGTCTAGGAAAGACATGGCTTGGTAGCTCGGGCTGGACTGTCCCATGAGGCACAGGGTCAAGGGTGATTTGCATATAGCCAGTGTCTGACCTAGGGTGGTGTGGAGTGCAAAAAAACGATGGATTTAGGCCCAGATCTTTGTACTGGGGTGAATGTAAGACATTGTTCTACATTCTGTCCATCAACTGTGCTTTTTGCAATTTTCACCGAATCAGGGATACACCTAGATAACATAGCACATGCACACTCGTCAGGGCACAGGACAGGCAGTTTGCAGAACAAGCAGGCACCTCCTTGAAGTATTCCAATGCTTGCAAAAAAAGGTCAATGGCAGTACTAAAGATTCATATTCAATCCATTTTGAAAACTGCAACACTATTTTACGGACTATAACTAATTGCTAGACACTCGATTTTTCCATAATGCTATCCAATGAGTCAGTACTAGGGTCAACTCAGTAAACCTTGGACGTATAGTGCCTTTCAACCAGTGAAGAGTTCACTGAGGCTGCAATGAGATATGTGCCAGACATAAATGAAAGCATGGGCGCAACCTTGCTAGGATATTTCTAGGGGAGTCTGGCGAAAGCATGCTGAAGCCTTAATTGCTCAATTTTCATTTACTAAAGTAAACAAGGTATGAGGCAGTTCAAAATAAACATGGCAGGATGGGTGACTGAAGCAGATGGCAAAATAATCAATGACTGGCCAAAAGCATAAAAAACAAGGGCAAGCGTCTCACGCTTAAAGTTTAAAAAAACAAGGGATGCGTGTGAGAGTGGGGGAGCAGGAGGTGAGTCCGGGATTGGTGCGTGTGTGCAAAGCAGTCTGCTCATTATCAAGCACTGCACTCGTGCTTATGGCGCGCCCCTGCACGCTCCCGCAAGGTGGATGCCGCCACAAGCACGAGTGTGTGCTTGAAAATGACCAGAGAGACGGCTAAAGGTCCTCCTATGGCGCTGCGTATGCGAGACCTAAAAAAAGCCACTTGCGATCATGCCGCAGGACATCAACTCATGAAGCCACCCCCTTTCTGGGTAAGAACAGAGGAATATAAAACAAAAACCACTAGCACCGGAGAGTACGAGGTAATGCGTATAATGGATGTCAGCACTGTTGGAGTCCGAGTGTACTGAAAGTACAGGAAGTCATCTCTCCCTCCATATCAGAAAGAGCTCACTTGTGGGTGCTGCATCTCTCTCCTGCAACAAGGTGAGCCGGAATGCTGTTTTCTTAGAGGAAGCAGAACTGCTCTACGGTGATAGGCGAGTAGATGAGTCCCCCTCCCAAGCATCATAAATACTGGCAGATGTGTGAACTTAGTAACCTGCATTTCTCCATTTGATGACTGAGCCCTCCACAGACCAGTGTTAATGTGCCATAAGTCCAAGCAAGAGTAGGGTCACAAGCCACTTTCATGCCTGCTTAACAAGTGCAGAGCTGAATGGCCGTCATACAAAGCAAACCACGTTGGAGAGCATGAAGGAGGTGGGAGATGAGGGGCGTGGCTTGGACGCCGATCGGGATGGCGGCTTGAGCCTGCAGCTCCGTGCCTGATCCCGCAACTTATCCTGGGAATCCTGCCATACACGCTGCTTGAAGCGCGGAAACTCGTCACGAAGTGCCGGAGGAGCGGAGTACAGCTACGGGCCGGTGGGAGACCAAACGTAGCGCTAAGACCCGATTCCAGAATCGGAGGGGGCCGAGCCGTGGAAAAGAAGTTGGCGGCGGTCTAGGACGACGGAGGCTGACCTGCGGGACGAGACGGTCTGCGGTTGGAGTGGGGTAAGGGTTGCGGCCTGAAGAGGAGAGCGGAGCGGGGACCCCGCGGCGCAAAGCTCCGAGGCGAGACCAGCGGTGAGGAGCGCTCTCCGCCAACGTGGGGACCGGCGGCCGTAACGCCCATCCCCCACTCCCCGACATGGCGGCCGAATGCGGAAGGCCCCGCTCCCGGACTGCTTCCCTGACTTTGCAGCAGTTGGGAGTCTAGCAAGGTCAGGCAACGGTCTCTCAGTGCGGGGTGGACCACAGGGGAAGGAGCGGCAGCATAAATAGGCGGCCCGATCCCCGGCATTGGGATTGCTCATTACCCCGAGCGCGGGCCCCAACAGTACTCAACTCCCGGGCTTCTTATCGGCAGAAGCGATCTTTACCGAGCTGTATGGAGATTGGACCCGGGCATACTTAGGGGACGGGCGAGCGCTATAGGAGGCTGGCGACCTTCAGTGAGACACCCACACGGTATGGCCATGTGAAAGAAGGTGGTGCAGGGAACGGGCGGCGTTGGAGAATGGGGCATAAGGCCAACACGGAGCAGTGCCCATAGGCAGACCGCACGTCCAGCTCTGGCCGACGGCTACCTGCTTCACTGAGTGCACGCTGTTGGTTCCCTTAGGTGCCTGGACTGGGCCTTCCCTTGACTTTGAGGTGGGGATGTGGGGAATCAAAGCTGGGGACGGAGACAGATTGAGCAAAAGGACCCCCTGAGCCATGGAGGGCCTGCTGGCATGCTGTGAGGGATGAGGAACTGTGAACGGCCATTTTGAATACGGGAGTGGGGCCTTCGTGCTGAAGACGAACCGGCCCCTGGAGGCACAGACCACTGTTGGGGGAGAACGTTGAGGCGACTGAGCGGCGAAAGGGCACGGAGGGCCGCCCTCACTCGACAGATGGACATTGGAACAGGAAAATCCCCTGGAGGCGAATCTACAGCGACGCACGAGGCGACCAAGATGGCCGGCAGTGGCAGTGGCCTGAACATGAAGCAGGGACACGATCAGGCGGACATACCGGGCACGGATAGTGGAACCCATACTGCCCAGGACACGTCTGCACAGGAACAGAGGCTGGATATCCGACTGGACAGTATATTGGAGGCGATAACAGCGACCAAGGAGTCCCTACATCAGGATATAGCGCAGGTCGCGACAGGACTGGGCCTCCTGAGGGCGGACCATGCTAAATTCACTGATAGAGTAAAGGACAACGAGCTACTGCTTCAGGAGCTAAAACCAGCGGTAGTGACTGCTGAACACAAACTGACCGATATTCTGGGTCGCTTAGCGACACTGGAGAAACGTGCAGAGGATTCCGAAAGCCGAAATAGGAGGAAAAACGTACAGGTGGTGGGCCTGCCAGAAAAAGTTGAAGGGGATGATGCAGTGGCCTATATGGAGAACTGGTTTAAAACGGTCGTGGCTCCGGAAGGTCTCTCTCCCTTCTTCTCCCTGGAGCGGGCACACAGGGTCCCGGCCCGCCCGCCTATGCAGGGCCGTCCACCGAGGCCGATGGTGGTAAGACTATTGCACTATAAAGACCGAGACCTACTAATACAGAGGGCGCGTTCAGCGGGCCCCTTTCAGGTGGATAATAGCTCGGTCACGGTCTTCCCGGACTACACCCAGGAGGTCCAAAAGAGCAGGGCATCCTATCTGTCCGTGAAAAAAGAACTGAGGGAGGAGGGAATACAATACTCCTTGCTTTTCCCAGCCAAGCTACGAGTGATCCTAGATGGAAAGACCCAATTCTTTCAGACCCCGGACGAAGTGTGGTCATGGCTCGAGTTATACCGTGCTGGTACGGACCGCAGGAGTAAAGATGATAGGGAAAGACAAAAACCGGTCCAGGTGCGAAAATCACAACGCATTCGCAAACGAAATAAACTCAAGAGGGCGATGCGGGACGACCAGATGGCAGCGGACAGAAAGGGAGCATTAGCTGCAACGGCGATTATTACGGGACTCACAACATGAGAAGGCATCGGTGGGCTCGGACTCGGAGGACGACGGAGGAAAATCTGGAGGAGACGTCTCGGAAGCGGACAGCTCGACGGGGCCAGCGGTCACCCCTCAGACAGCAGATGGACTATTTAATGGGTGACATTTCAAGTGAGGCTCACTACCGCTACTCCTGTTGGGGTAGCCTACCCTGGTGACTGGCAGGTTGGCAGGTATTGCGCTGCAAATGCAGTATGGGATCTTGGGCGCGGGGCGGAGGGCCCTGCTGGCCCTGGGTCGGCTCTGACTCACCCTCTCGTTGCCCTTAAGGCTTTCTGTGGTGGCGACCACAGATTAGTGAAATGTGTGCTGTGTTACAGGTTTGGATGGGGGCTGATGTTGTGTTATTGGGTCCTGTCCTGGGGAGAGGGGTTTGGGGAGTTTGCTGGGGAGTTCTGAAAGGGGGATTTTACTGCAATGATGTGGGTAACGAATTGTTGACGTTGAAATGGTCGGGAGATGGCTGCTATGGGGACGTTACCCAATTTGAAATGCCTTACATGGAATGTCCGTGGACTTCGAACAATGTCGAGACGACACAAGGTGCACGCCCATTTGGTGAGGCGAGGCGTCCATATTGCACTGTTGCAAGAAACTCATTTAACCAAGCAGGAATGCGCTGCACTGTAGAGTAGGTGGCGTGGTCAGGTGTTTGGAACCACGTATTCAGCGTTTGCCAGGGTGCTGATATGGGTGAGAGCGGGGGTCCCATTCCAGGCAACGAACCAGCTAGTGGACCCTGAGGGTCGATATGTGGTGGTGGAGGGGAGGCTCTATGGCCGGGATGTGGTCTTATGTAGTATATACGCCCCTAACGCTGACCAGGCCAATTTTTTCGACAGCCTAACAGGTTCGCTGGCATACTTTCTAGCGGGTCCTATCATCCTGGGTGGTGACTTCAACTCGATCATTGATGTGGCGCTCGATAGGTCACATCCACCATTGGCTGACTCCCCAGTGCGCAGGCTAGCTACACACAGGAAAGATTGGCAGGAGAGGTGGGGCCTCGTAGATGTGTGGAGGGAGCAGCATCCTGATGTTAGGGACTATTCCTTTTTCTCAGCTTTACATGCGTTACATGTTAGAATAGACTCCGTCCTCTGTGGTGGCCCCCTGGCTGCCATGATAACACATACGGAGTACCTAGCCAGGACCATTTCGGATCATAATCCCTTGCTAGTGGCAGTGCAGGGGCAACAGGCGAGATCTGCGGTCCCAACATGGAGGCTGCGACCTGATACATTAGAGGACCTGGTGTTCAGTGACACGGTCCTACAGGGCATAGAACACTACTTTGATGAGAATGAAGGTTCAGCTTCCACAAGATCGATAGAATGGGATGCGATGAAGGTGGTAGTGAGAGGCGTATGTATGGGTAGGTTTTCGAATGCAAGGACGTCGGTTTTGGCAGATCTGGAGAAGGCGGAATGTGTGTTGAGTGGTCTAGAGCAGCGTAGACCTGAGCAACCGGATTTACAGGAGCAGTTACTAGAAGCGAAGGAAGTGGTAGCAACAGAAACAGAGCGGCTGCAATGCTATGACTACAAGCTATATACCACCAAGGTTCATGCAGAGGGGGATAAGGTGGGAACGCTACCTGCCAAGCTTGCCAATCCAGAACTTAGAGGTTTCCAGATTATGAGCATTAGAAGAGAGACAGGGGAAATAGTCTACTCACAGACGGCGGTCCTGGCGCACTTTCAGTCGTATTACACGAGTCTGTATGAGAGTCAGCTGGGGGTAGAGGTCTCTGCGATAGGCGAATACCTGGAGTCTGTTCATCTCCCAGTGCTGGATGGCGAAGCCGCGAAGGACCTATGCAGCCCCATAACACTGGCAGAGATCCGGGTGGCCATTAAGCAGATGGCTAGAAATAAAACGCCGGGTGTAGACGGCCTTCCGATTGAATTTTACTTGAAATATATTGATATATTAGCACCTAGGCTACTGGCGGTGAACTCGGAAGCCTTGACACGGGGGCATCAGCCCAAATCAATGAGGGAAGCGCTAGTGGTGCCGCTACTGAAACCTGGTAGGGAAGCTACAAATGTGACATCATATAGGCCCTTATCTCTGCTAACGGTGGATTATAAGATCTTGAGCCGTATTTTAGCTACTAGATTACTACCGCACATGACCATGCTGATACACGGGGACCAGGCGGGGTTTATTCCTACTAGGAACACATCCATGAACGTTCGCCGATTGGTCCGAATATTAGACAGCGTCGTGGACCCGGATCAAAAACCAGCAGTATTATCGGTTGACATCGAAAAAGCTTTCAATAGTCTTGAGTGGAAGTATTTAGATGAGGTATTGGTGAAGTTCGGCTTAGGGGACGGGTTTGGATGATAGACGAGGGTTCTCTATTCCTCTGCTACTGCAAGAGTACGATTGGGGTCAGTTATATCCTCCGATTACCCGGTGCGTAGAGGGACGAGGCAGGGTTGCTCGCTGTCTCCCCTGCTGTTCGCTTTAGCGATGGAACCACTGGCAGCGAAGGCGAGGTCAGGTGCATTGTACAATGGTGTTAGACATGGTGAGGAATCGCATTACATATCACTGGATGCAGAGGATCTGTTGCTGTACCTGGAAGATACGGAGCAGGCTCTGGAAGGAGCTGTAGAGATGCCATCCAGCTTCGGCCGGCTGTCTGGCCTTAATGCAAACTGGAACAAAACCTGTGTTTTCCCGTTACGGGCGGACACGCCGTATCCCCCTCTTGAGGTGGAGGTGGTGTGGGAGTCCACATGCTTCACCTATCTGGGTGTCCGTGTTTATCACGGGGCCGAGGATCTGCTGGAGGGAAATATAGGGCGCTGCATAAGAGCATTGAAGGGATGTATGTCCTTTTGGGCCTCTTAATCGGTATTGGGCCGGGTATCACTGGTGAAGATGGTGGCTCTGCCAAGGTTGCTTTATTACTTCCGTACCCTACCGATATGGATCCCTCAGTGGATCTTCAAAGACTTGAAGACGATGATTACCGGCTTCCTTTGGGGAAACGGTCGACGGAGGGTGGCGCTGAATACTCTGCTCAGACCCAAACTGGGGGGTCCCGATTTTGAATTATATTACCTAGCGGTTCAACTGCAGATATTAACGCAAAATATTGCCAGAGAATTTAGAGGCCCGGACCAAGACCGGGGGTCCGGTTTCCAGCGACACATCTTGTCTTACATAATCATGCAACAGAAATTAGATCTGAGGGATCTCACCATGGAGGAAAAAACCCTTCGGTTGTGCTGGCACAGAAGTCTGAGGAGAGCGAAGACAGCCCAACTGTATGCACCGGAGATCCCGCTGGGGATGCTGACGGCGCTGCCCCATGGGGGCGACTGGTCCCCGCTGTCGGAATGGGAAGAGTTGGGCCTACAGATGGTGGGGGACTTATATTTAGATGGGAAACTGGTCCCATTTCGGACGTTGCAGGAGCAGTTTGGTCTCCCAGATGGGAGCTATCTCTTGAATGCAGCAGTGGTAGCGGCGATGCAGAAGCACTGGAAGGGAGGGCTAGTGGAACCGGACACGACCATGGCCTGCCAATATGTGGTGATGGCTGCGGCACCTTTAAGGCGGCGACCTGCCTCCACTCTGGAATGTTACACGAGGGACTAGAGCCACTACATGCGCTGAAGACGAAATGGGAAGACAGCATAGGTAGACCCATACCAGAAACAGTCTGGGGTCGTATTATGAAACGGACGTGGTAGGGTACCAGGAATGCCCGCTTCCAGCAGGTGCACTTCTTCATATTACATAGGGCCTACCTAACCCCGGGGAGGATCAAGCGATACTCTAGGGTGCAGGATGCAGTGTGCCCAAGGTGCTTAGCACCAGAGGTTGAGCTGGACCACTTGGTGTGGGGATGCCAAAAGTTGGGGACATATTGGCCTGAAGTAGGAGAACTTTTGAACGCGGTTACTGACAGGGAGGTGGAGTTTGACATGGCGGCATGCCTGCTGCTTTGGTTCCCCCACACAACAAAGACGAAAATCACAAGCAAATTTATTGACCTAGGGCTCATCTTAGCTCAGAGAGAGATTACCTGGCACTGGAAATCCAAGGAGGGCCCGTCAGTGAGGAGATGGATGAATGAGTTGTTGAAATGGTCCAGGTGCGAAAGCGGGATTAGAATGCGACAGGCTGCCAGAACTGACAATGATAAGAGTCTGGAGATGGCGAAGGCTTGGGAACTGATAGTGCAAGCGTTACGAAACTACATGGTAGAGGATGAAGAATAGGTACACTCGGAGGCAGGGGTTCCATGAGGCTTGAAGAAACAAATGCAACACCCGACAAGTGGCGTACTATTCCATCAGACCACACGATTATGCCCACATCAGTAGCAGTTTGGGGGGGGGGGGGGGGGGGGGGGGGGGGAAGGTTGGTGGGGTGTTATTAGGTACCATCGTCCTATCAAGAAGGATGCCTGCGGTTAGGATATATAGTTGGTTCCTACAGAAGTGGGATAACCGGGCGGTATACTGTGGGCTCCCGTGGTGTCGTTATTGATAGACCCTGGGGATGGCAGCCACGGCAGGGTAGTAGCATGGACATGTTGAAGCGGCATTGGGGATACTGGCATTGCCCCCATAGGAAGACTAGCTGTATTTGATGATGACTAGGGGGAGGGAGTTTGATAGGTAGAAAAAGCAGATACTGAATTGTGTTGCTAACCAGACACCTCAGTGAGGTGATCGTTGTGACATTTTCTTTGCAGGGACGAATTGGTGCGCCGCCCGGCCTCCGGGATATGGGCAGAATGGCTGTGTATGACTTTATTGCTATTCCTATGCTTTGGAGTGTCATGAGTGTAATGGTTGACCCACTCCGAGGTCTTGTTTATAATTCTGCAATAAAAACAAATTTAAAAAAAAAAAAAATGTGGGAGATTACAGAGTCAGCAGAGGTTGTTGCAAAAAATACAACTCATTCTGCAACACTGGATGTATTTAGTAACAAATGTGTATGATCATTTAACAGTAACTAACAGCTTAGAAGAGCATTACTTAAACGGCAACACTTTATTTATGGAATTATCAGAGACCCAAGAGAGGAAAAAGTAGTTAATTTCTCATATTGTTCCTGTTGCGCCGTTGACAACCCTGTGCCAAAGTGACTAGTGCACTAACGTAAAGCTAACAACCAGCCTTTACTTGCTTGCATTGATGTTATAGGATAGTCAGCTTTGTGTACACCTACTTAATGAAGATGCGGCTGCCTGTCTACAAGAAAACAGTCCATTATTTTGGGACCTTACCTGCATTTTCTGCCAGCCAATTATGTATAGCAAGGCCAGAGCATGAGTATAAATGCAGTAAATTCAGGACAAGTGGTAGACTGTGTTGGGGAACGCCAAAGAGGATTGCCGAGGGACCATGGCAACTGACTGACTACTTTGCAGTACTGAGTTCCTACGAGCAAGTTAGAAGCCTTGGTGGTGATGGCGAGCAGCTTTTCCTGCTCAGAGGTTACTAATGAAGCTTCTATCCACATGACATGCCAAGACAAACTTCTTTTCCTCTGATGCAAGCATATCCCCTAAGAGGCAAAGTGTGGTTATTCAAGATGACTTATATGAAACAACAAGAGAGTAAGGGTATAATTAAGACCACTCTTTTACCCCTTCCGAAATGTATAATAATCAACAGAAGAGTGTCAAAGTAAATTAAATAACAAAGAGCAAGACACAAATCCAATTGGTGTAAATAGACAGGAAGGAAATTGCCACCATCTAGAAAAACAGAAATTAAGTAAGAAATAAGGTGCATGTGCTCAGTGAAGAAAAAGAATCCTCAGGCACCGACTGTGGAGGTCGGTAGCCATCTTTGTTTTCTTGTCACTCCAGTAAGGACTTGTTGGTTCAAACGAACTCAACCAATCACTAGTCCTTTAATTTGCACTGTTTTTACTAGAGTTAGAGCTACCCTCTTAATAAAATTATTGTGTGATGAGTAGCCCACGCTCTTTTTAAAGCACTTCTTTATCACCACTTTGTTTTTCCAACCTTTTTTGGACCCAATGAAGACAATTGGCTACCGACCTCCACAGTCGGTGCCTGAGGGTTCTTTTTCTTCACTGAGCACATGCACCTTATTTCTTTACTTAATTTCTGTTTTTCTAGACTGTGGCAATTTCCTTCCTGTCTATTGACACCAATTGGTTTTGTGTCTTGCTCTTTGTTATTTAATTTACTTTGACACTCTTCTGTTGATTATTATATATTCAAGATGACTGACACTCCAATCACCGAATGCTTGGGCTGAACCAAAAATGCAATTGACACAGCAAGCATATGGTGGATAACTCAAACCCCTTCGCTAACTGTTGCAGCGGCCTCAACAAAAATATGAATTTAAAAATGAAACAGATTGGAAATTCTCTGTAATTTTCATAAGACAGGTGCAATTTGTTGTCCTTATGCATTAATAATAGCATGGACAAAAGTACAATCAAATACTGAATAGCAAACCTACTATTTTTTGGGTGCACTACTGTTGCGCTCGTCATATTTAAGCATTCCATAGGGTAGCCATAAATTCACACCAACAATAGATAATCATCCAGAAATGACAGAGTCCAGTGTACAGAAACCCAGGAACAAACTACTTTTATTGCTTATATAGAGCTGCATGCTGCAAACTACAATAAACATTTACTTCCCAGCTTACCTTTTTAGCTTTTTCTAACAACTTCACAGTCATGTTACCAGTTCCAGGGCCAACTTCAAGTACAACGTCTGTTGGTCTCAATGCAGCCTAAACAGTAAAATCAGTACGTTATGAAATCGGTTTCAGGTCATATTCGGTCTTGAAAAATAAACCAATATGTGCAAGTTTATATTTCCAAATAAAAGAACAAAGTATGAAGCCTTTCTAGGTGGCCATCACGGTGGCACAAAGGGTAGGAACCTTTAAATATATAAACCCCTTTTTGAGAGCTCTCATAAATGGTGAAATGTCGGACAAGGTTTTACAGAAGCTGTTTTTAAAGATAATTTTATAATATTGTCATGATCAGAATAACTTGCTGGCCACCCCTTCTTTTCAATGGCAACATAGGCTACAATAAAAACAAAAATAATTGGTCATGTTAATAAACCTCCTGTACTCTGCAGGCATATAAACAATTTGCTGATAAACTGGCAGTTTTTAAAGAATTTTAAGGCAATGTCACAATATTTCTGATAATGAGAGAAGAACGTTTTAGACACCTTAATCCCATCTCATGGCCTTTACAGACTCCCTTTTCTTCAAGCCTTAAAACTTACCAGCCCATTAATTCGTTTAGTTTTCTTGACATTTTTGTAGGTTGGATGTAGGTGAATGCTATACTGCTTATTGGTGTTAGATCATCACTGTAACACTGATCTGATCATTTGTTTTACGTCATTCATTCATTTACATTTATTTCATGCTGAATAAATCCCTCATCTTCCTTTTAAGTTTCGATGATTGTGTTATTAGATTTTTCAACATACATAACTTAAGTGGGCATACCCACTGTGGTAGAAACGAACAATACCCGCCTCCCATCGTCGAAGACCACCCCTTCCCCCCACACACACACTCCATCTACAGCAAACTGCGGGCCATTCTTTGTCTAAGGAGTGTAATGCCACCTATATAAGAGAAGTAGAGAGGTTAATTTTCTTACAGGAGAGTTTTGGAAAATGTATGTATCTATTTTTATTTGAATTAAGGGAAGACAAAATGAAGTAGAGCAACAGTGAACAGGGAAACAGCCCATCTCTCAGGAATTTGACAACGAGAAATGTAGTGATGTGGAGATAAGAATAATGAATACACACAATCTCTATAGGCCTTTTATAATGAGTTATCAAACATAGGTAATCGGATGAGAAATTATTGACAATGATTAAATGACAATCATTTTGGTAATGCTATTCAAACACCCTACGCGGGAATTAGGTCAGAACTTAAATTCATTGTTGCCCTGGTGGTCGAAAATATCACACCATGTAAAACTGGGGTAAGGAAAAATGATGTAATAAGGGAGTAATATAATATGATACACTCCTGAATTATTCTGTTGGAAACAGACCCTGGAAAAGAAGCCAAATGTCTAAAGGTATCTATCCCCCTTATAAAAACATACCATACTTATTTCCTAAAGGGGCATGAGGTAGGAATAGGTGTGCAATAGGATAAAACGTATGATAACATGTTATCATATATTATGGGCAAAATTTCAATGTATTGATCAGAAAATTGTACACGATTTGAGCAATGTGTTGCCTGTGAGGAAATGTTCAAGGTGGAAAGGGTAGTGTCAAAGTAGGTAGTGCCTTTATAAGTGCATAGATGTGTGATAAGAAGTAAATAAGTAAATGAGAAATTGTAATTTTAGGTTAACAGGCGTTTACAGAAATGTAGCTGTTGTATGCTCCAACAATATTTTGGTTTGATTTTAGCTACATAAAGCTATTGTAGTAAAATGTCCTGAAGAAGGTAGCATGAAAAAAAGGAAACCACAAATACTGCATTAACAGTTTTTGTGTATAATATTTAATTGATGAATGTTGTGTATTGATTTTAATGTCATGAAAAGACTTTCAATTGTGACCATTTTAAAATTGTGGATAATAATACAAATTTCAAAGTGTAGGCACATTTATTATAATGAGAAGAATAGATAAAAGTGTATTTTTCTAAAGAATTTATGTAAATTGCTTATGTAGTACACAACATATAAGGTACAAAACGTAGGGAATACCGACTACCTGATGTGGGTCTAGAACAATATTAGAATATTTTCTCTCGTGCACCGGTGAGGGGGAATCTATCTTGTTGTATATTCAATGAGATTCTGCACATATCAACTCCATACATGCTAGCATCTACAGTAAGAATAAATTATTTGTTTAAACAGAAGGGCTTCAACATAGGTGTCTCCAGAATATGCCGTTTTTCTAGATAAAACAAATTCCAAATTTTAACTTTTCAATTCCCTCAAGGGCTCAATTTTGGTGGAAACATTTCTAATGAATTTGCCAGAATATTCATACAATCCCATGAATGAGAGGGGTTATTCTCTACTTTTTATGGTGCAGGAGCATTGATGATACAATAGATGTATTGGGCACAACACGATTATCAGACAAATAATGGCCTAAATAATCCAACGAATTACTGAACAATTTGCATTTGGAGCCCTTGAGAGTCAGACCATGTTTTTCCAGCTTTCTACATACTAATACGTTCCAAATGTTCTTGTACATCATTTGAAAATATCAAAATATCATTTTAGAAACACTTCTCAAAATTGTCCACATCCTTGAAAATATGGAATATAGCCCTTTGCAACACTGATACCTCAGAAGATAATCCAAACACAGGGCTGTAGAATTCCTGTAGGGTGACTCCCAGGATATATTGTTTGGGTTCAAGGACAACACGTTTTCATGTTTATTTCGTCATTGTGATATGTAGGCACAACCCCCAGCAGTACAAATCCATTGGCTGCCTGTTTACAGTAACACATCATGGATCAGGGAAGGTCATTATCTGCAGTTAAGGTAATCTTTGCTTCAGTATGTTCATGCAGTTCGAACTTGTATTTATGGTTTATTAATGCAACACCTAGATTATTAGGACAAGCGCACCAAGTAAAGGCTGTTAGCTCTGACTGCACTGCTGACAGGGGTTCCAGTATAATAATGTGTATGCACATTTGCAAAGTTTATACTCTTCGTATAATGCTTCCAGAATGCTCTCCGATTAGATGCAAATATTTGCAGAAGCTTGAAAGCAATACTGATGAGTCTTAGCTTTAAAAATAAAATGTTCACAAACAAATGCAAGTAGAAACAAGCATTTGCAATGCAACAGGTCTCGCATTTGGGAAAGCTAGAGCTGTTGCTGTTAAAAATGGCAATGTTTTTATTTGTGTTTTTGTATGTAGTTGAGTGATGATATCTGCATAGCGCTATTGCCATTCGTATGACCTCGGGGCACCGCTGGAGAACCAGAACATGGGAAGTTGGTTATGAGGGAGGGGAGACAAGATAAGTATGCCGTTTGTGGAAAAAAGGAACAAGAATGGAATTATATGCTGCTGCAGCCACAACATTTTAAACAGCATTATGTATTTCTCAAACAAGACTCGGAATCCACAACCTACTGCAGAATCTCAGATTACAACAAACACATCGTAGCTTAAACGAAAGTTAACAAAAAAGCCTGACAGATGGTGCTGGGCACTGGAATGGTTCGATCCGTTACTGTACAGCTGCTGATTGTTAAATTCAAGTACTAAACCGGCACTAGTGAGGTTCATCTTTTCCACAGCCAGTAATTTCTGTCAAAGAGCTCTCCCCACCCCCTGGACCTTTTATGTGAAAGAAAAAGGAGTGCAAATGGCGTCCCAGTTAAAACGGAAGGGAGCGGAGATCACAGGGAGCTCAGGAGAACAAAAGGGAGGAAGGGGTGGGTGCATGGTGGCAGGGTGACTGGCACAGGAGCTGCGGGTGGTTGGCTGTCTGGGAATGGGCTGGGGTGGGTGCATGGCAGCAGGGTGACTTTGGCACGGGAGCTGTGGTGGTTGGGCGTCTGCGGAGGGGTTGGGGTGGGTGCATGGTGGAATGGTGTCTGGGTAGATATAGAAGACTCAAGTACCTCTAATCACAGTCTCACATTCTACAGGAAGCCCCATTATTTTGTCAGGTCATTGCATTCGCCAAATGCTGACGAGGCGGTGCGAACGAAACGCCATAAACATACATACCTGTGATGTCGTCCCAGACTGAGATGCTTGCTAGACTGAGCCCTCAATATTCCCAGTTTCAAGGCGTAGCCGCACTCTCCTCCACGCACACCAGGCACAAAGCGTAAGCTTTTTAGCTCTGACTCACTGTGCAATGAATACCTGTCAGAGCGAGAGGAGGGGCGCCAGGGTTAGCGGCAGCTCCTGGCTTGGGACACCTGGGTTGTCCGGGTACACCGGGGGTGAGAATAGAGAGTATCTTGCCTTGCAGGATGGGGTGATGCATGCAAAGTAACATTCTATGCCTCAAAAATCAAAAGCAGGCTGTAAATTACTGTACTGTGGTACCACGAGCAAATTGCAACTTCCGCTGTTAAGATATTAAAGACCGAGTGAGATGTTATGCATATGGCATCAGTCTACAATCACATGTGACATCACATGCAGGGCAAACCCTTGATCCTGGGATGTTTCATAATATTGTCGAGAGATTGTTTGAAAGAACCATTTCCATCAAAGTGCGTCCACTGCGTCTCGCTGATAAGCCCCACCAAAGACTGCTGACTTTGGTGCTGGAGACCAGGGTTTGAGCCTCGGGGTCGCGTCCACATCCCGGGGATTCTGGGCAAATCACTTAATCTCCCCCTGCCTGAATATGTAACGTAAATACAGTGCTCATGTAAAGCGCTCCACCTTCGGGTTGGGTTCGCGCTATATAAATATGCAACCAAAAAAAGTGACTGATTCTAGAACATTTCGAAAGAAGTTTGCCTTTGCCAACACAGACACTCTAGTGGGATAACGTAAATGAATCGCCTCTTTAAAGTTACTTCATAACGAATTTGGCCTGTGCCCGTTACAAATATGAGTCTCTCAAGGGGCTGTGAAAGGCAGATTGACAGAAGAAACATGTTTTCGACTCTCCGCTAAGGGTTACTGTATCATTAAGGTTTATTGGTATTATTGGTTAATTAACTAATAGACACAATTTCAAGATAAGTCACTAAAACATGGTGTTAATAATGAATTTATTAATTTCCTAAATATTATGTTAATTCACTCACGCATGAATCTAAGTTGCAGACTGGCCGCAATTCCCTCAAGCAATAATATTTTCAAAAATATATAGTGCTTGCGGTCCCGAAAATGAAAGCGGACTGCGCTCCCTTAGTGCGTGCGGATGGTAGCAGACAGTAGAACAAGTGGCGCGCATGTCACGCCTGTGTGGGCACAATCATAGCTCCTCCCACGGCCTATTGGTGTCGATTACGCGCTTGGTGCACGTAATAGACACCAATAGGCCATGGGAGGAGCTATGCGCGTGCTTTGGGCCAATTGCGTGCAGTCTTTTACAATAAGACGCACGCAAAGGCCAATGGGGGAGCTGAAAAGGAAACGCACATGCACAAGTGTGTGCGATTCCTAGGTCAGCTCACAATCCCTGTTTTTTTATTACAATAGCTCACGCGACTTGCGTAAGCACTGCTATGCAGTGCACCGCAGGTCGCGAGACCTAAAAAACGCTTTAGCTAAACTATTGTGACATTTTAGGTATTGCTTTGAAGCATCTTCTAGTAAAATGTGTTGATGCATGCGAGTATTCCCAAACAATATTCATAATGGAAAATCAGTGCAGCCAGTTTTAACAAGATTACAGGAAACGAACAACATTCATCGGCAAAACCAATAGGTCATAGCTGGTCAGCCTTTTGGTTTTGTCAATGCATGTCTTGTTTTGGGATGATTTTGGTAAAACTTTATTGATGTGGGAGCTGCCAGGCCCTCACCATTATAACAAATATTTCCAAAACTGAATAATATTTTTGGGTCCTACAATGTGACATATGTGCCTTGAGAAAGAGCAGAATGAGGTCATTTACAATGGTGCCAGCCTATAGATTCAGAGACAGAATTTTAATAAAATCAAAAGGTCTTGGTTAAGAGGCAGGGCTTAGCGGCAAACCATCATGACAGCAACCTAGGGCTGCTCGGTGACCCTCCAGTCCTACCGCATTAATCCGATACAACTATCCGGCCAAAAGGTGCAGAATCAACAACGGGAGCACAAGCGGCACCGTCTGGAACTTCCTCAAGCAAAATTGGTGACAGTGGGCAGGAGCTGTGCCACTCAACGACCCCGGGCCTATAGCTGGAGGAGACGGGGCCTCGATTGGTGAAGTGGCCGGCCGGGGAGACAAGGTTGTGGGCGTGACCCCCTCCTCCACCCTCGGGGTACGTCAAAATAATATCACAGGGCTCTGAAGTTGTCTGTGAAACCTCCCCCCCCCCCAACGTCTGTGAGGAAAATCAATCGGAGCGTTAGCTGGGGTACTGCGGCACCCAAGTGGGTGGGGCCGCGACAGCCCCGGAACACATACACTCATGCTGAGGCCCAGGTCGGCTGCCGGAGGTGAGCGAAGAGACCCCGCGACCCGCCCGATACGGCCTTGTTGCTGTTGGGGCCGCGAGACTCGTTTGATGCTGCACAACGTTGACGTTACAGAGAAGACCTGCTTTGCCCTCGCAGACACCGGAGCGGGCTGAATAGTGCGTGCGAGTGACTGCCCCCGCCTTAAATCAGCATCCTCCACCTCAGTATGTGATAGGCCCTGCACTAGGCAGACAACCTCAGGAAGACCTTGCCAAAAGACAACTCCACCTTGCATTGCATCTGGGGATCCAATCCAGGGCACTAAGGGGGACTCGCCATGTCCGGCGCCAAGGGCTTCAGGGTGTCTCAACAAAGTAGACTTGATCGATTTACCAGCCCGAAGGCGGACCTTACTGAGAAGAAGGGTACCAGCGACAAATCGCAAGGTGGAGCTGAGCAGGACCCCACGAGCCTACGATGAAGGACTTAATGGCAGCTATCATAGGCATCCGCACGTGTATTGACACTCTCTCCTCGGAGGTGACGCTGATCAGAGCAGATCCCACAAAATACAGAGAGAAGGTCAAGCAATTGGAAATTACCACCAACAGCTTTGCGGAGGACACCTCACAACTCCAAACGGACATCGGATAGCTTCAATCATTTCGCAAATACACGGAGGACAATCTGGATGATTATGAGGGACGCCTGAGATGCAATAACATCCGCGTTCTTGGCATGCCAGAGAAATCGGAAGGGCCAGCTGCTGACCTATTCATTGAGGAACTGATCTCAACGTAGTTACAACCAAAGGGCCTTTCTAAACTGTTCGTCCAATACTGGCCCGGCTGCTCAATTACAGAGACAGAGACACAATCCTCCAGGCGGCAAGGGTTGCTCCTCTAGTCCAAGTGGCTAACTCGGAGATCCCCTTCTTCCCCGACTTTACCCGCCCGGTGCAGATGCGGCGACGCTCCTTCCTTGATGTCATGCGAAGGTTAAGAGAAAAAGGTCTCAAGTACTTCCCAGTGCGCCTACGAGTTGAACTTGATGGTAAAACTCGCTTCTTTGACCTTCCAGAAGTGGCATCTGACTGGCTGTACAGCCTTAGACCCTCGCCGGAATGGGACTCCACCAACCAGTGAATCCAGCGGGGCTCTATTGCGAAAGGGCCTTCACTGCTTCAAAACGCTTTGCTTCATCCACTGTAGAACTCTGAGCCATTGATGCCCGGCCCAAGCTGATATTTAACTTTGCACTGATGCCCTGGGAACTCTGCCATCTGGAGACCTGAATATCGGACATGTCCTGCATCAATAGTCTGTGGTGGTAGGCGGGGGCGATACGGTTCTGAAGCCTCCTCCGTGTGTGTTTTTTCTGTTCAGTAGAATAGTTGGGCGACAGGCACTCTGCATTTAAATAATATAGGTAGTTATAAGCCTGGAGTGCAGGGGAGCAGGGTGGGGAGTGGTTGGGAGGGACTGTTACTCTTTTTGCATGTTGTTTTGTTGTATTATCTCAACGGTACAATGTATACATGTGACCCCATTAGGGGGGGGATCTGCCTAGCTTAAAATGGGAATGCAGTACAACAGGGAATTCAAACTCTTAAGTTGGAATGTTAACGGGTTGGGGGACAAGATCAAGAGGAGTGTTGTGTTGCAGTATATCAGAAGACAATCGCCAGGCATTGTTTTATTCCAGGAAACACACCTCGTTGACAACTCATGTAAGGCAATGCACAGGTGGGGAAACTCGATGGTGGCGCATGCGGGCTTCACCTCTAGCTCCTGGTGAGTAGGTATTATGCAGAAAAAACAGTTTCCTTTCTCGCTCACCTCTACGTATGTAGATGACCGAGGTAGAAATGTTGGAATTACGGGCTCTTGGGAGGGCAGACCCATCACCTTTATGTCAATATACGCACCTCCCAGGATGCAGGACACAACATTCACTGACTTGAGTGCTATACTCCTGACATTGCCTGACAGACACCTTGTGCTCGGAGGCGATTTTAATTCTATTGTCTCCTGCGCTTTAGACAGACACCCACCCCCATACAACCCCTCAAGCGTTTTCCAGTTTTCTAGAAGCAATGGGACTAATAGATGGCTGGAGGGCACATAATCTCGATAAGGTACAACATACCTTCCATTCAGAGGCACACAACCGCTTATCCCGCAGGATTATACACTGGTCCTGGCTTCGCAAATTACAGGTACATGACTGGTGGGATGACTTGTACGAGGGGTAAAAGGTTACTCTGTTGCCACTTGTGCAGCAAATGTCGCATGTACCTTTGCTCCTAACTTCGTGTATGTGCAGTAAGTTTACTATGTTTTCATTATTATGCTTATGCTTATGTCATATGTTGAAGAAACTTGCACTAAATATGCATTACTTGCATATGAGGCAAAGTTGCTTTGCATTTGCCCATGTGATCGATCCATTTTCTTCAGTCTTCTGTAACATTTGACCATAAAAAAATACAACATGCATTTGCAATGCAATAGGTCTCGCAATTGCGAGATTTAGATCTACTGGCTTGTAAATAACCATGCCATTTATTTATGGGTTTAAAAAACACCTGCAAAAATAAAAGGCATTGTCATTTACAATACCAATATGACAACGTTTCTAAAAATGCAAGACCTATTGCATTGCAAATGCTAGTTTCTGATTGCTCTAATGCCTTAGCATAGAAATGGCATCCTGCAACATAGGATCACTTATGACCCACAACTGTTCCTATACATTTTTTTTTTTTTAAACTTTCGACGTGTACAATTATTTGATCCCTAATCATTTCATACGTCATGGGACCAAAATTGCTTGTCATAGAAAGGGCCCTCAATGCAGTGAGAAGCTCATCAAAAGACTCTGCCTCCATCTGTACACAGGTATGACATTTAGATCTGTTCAATGTAATACTCATAGTGGGTTTAAACTGATTCACCATCCTTAGTAGTGTCTTCTCCTAAGCATCAATATCTCCTTGACCTTCCAACAGTACAACTTGCGTAAAGTTCTAAATACAACTCGACCCTCAGACCCTAAACAATGGAGCAAAATGCTTCTTTTCCTCTATGCTCCCATCCTTTCACCATCAATGGCCTTCATAAAAGTCACAAATTCTTCCGTACATCTTGTCCAAGGAATGGGAGGGTCTCCCTTATTCTGTAAAAATGTAATAGGAAGCCCAAAGTGCATGATGTGGAGTTAACTTTACATTGAAATAAAGGATAAGAATACCATCAGAGTCCAGGCACAGCAGATAAACACGTCAAAGAAAATGAGCTGGAACAGCAATAACCAAACAATAAGTGTAAAATGAGGGTCAATGGACTTATTCACCAGTACAGTTTTCCGTTTAAAAAAAAAAGTGAAAAGAAAAACAAGAAGCAGGAAATACTGTACAATGAAAACGTCAATAGGATCATTTTTATAATAAAAATTGTGTTTATTCCTCTGCCGCCGAGCATCCAATATAATAGGTTGTTGCTTCCACACATAAAAGCGTTTAATACACATGAGCCGGTCCTTCTGCGTTCTTGAGAAATCACCCAATGAAAATGCACATCTGCGCTTGTTGGAACTGGCACTTTCTTGGGGCGCTGAATAGAGGCCCTAGCCAGAAAGAACATATTACTCCTGTCAGAAGTGGGTGATTACACTCACTCTATAATCTGTGCTCACCCTTGAGTAACTGAGCACTGAGAAGTCAGGCTAATCACAGAGGCAATGCGTTCAGCATTGGCACCACACTCACTCACAGTAAATACGCCGAGTGTCACAAAGAAGACTTCACCCGCGATGTATGTAAATAACGTTTGTATTTAACACACAGGAATAAACACAATATGAACATCAGGTATTTCTGGGCATAAATCACACTTGGAAATATTACTAGCAGTACTATGCCCAACCATGTTAAAATGACATCAGTAGTATGAACACTTGGGAAAGATCCTATACTACGCAACACCCAGCACCCTTATGCGGTGCAATATGCTGTCCAACCTAGATCCACTCTGGCATTCTTATAATTCAATAACACACAATTATATGGTGCAGTCTCTTTGATCGCTCTCAGAAGCGTCTCTTTAGCCCAGTCAATCCCTCTCCCTACCCAGACCCAAGCCTGGCAATACTACGTGGCAAAACAATGTCATTTGGGCGGGTGAGGAGAGGGCAGTTGGTCCCCCGCACTGAGGGCCCAAAAAAGAACAATCCATGAATGGGAAACAAAGAAGGGGAGCCTCACGGAAGATGAACCCCAGCAGGTACACATCAATCAGATCAGCAACTCCCTGGAAAGGAGCATAATGCCTGGTGCGCGTTGATACGGGTCGCATCTGACCGTTCTGATCACACTCAATGAAGAGTTCCAAATTCCATACCTCCTGGGAAATGAGACAAAACGTCCGGTGAGAGTTCATATGGGTCATACCAGATAATCCCAGTCCCACACAATGAAGTCGCAAAGTCCGTACTTCCCTGGAAATGAGGCCCAGTGCCTGATGCGTATTGATACTGATCGTACCAGGCAATTCCGTGCCACACACAGGTGCAAGTTTAGCAATGCCACACGGGGTAGAATGAGACATTACTACCCAACGGCCTCCGAGGGTCGCAACTGTGAATCGAACACCACATGCAATGAGCATTCAGTGTGCATGTCGGACAGGAGATAAGTAGCACGATCGACGAAGTGTGCCACGCTGGATTCCGCAACTGGTGAATCAGCTCACCACCAACAAGATGCTTATGCACAAAGCAGGTACCAGATGCCTTAGATGCGGGCAAAACTTCTGGGGGTTCGCACCAGATAATCCGATCTCCAGACACATTTCTTTTTTTTTTTTTTTTTTTGGAAAACCTTTATTTGTAGAAAAAATACACCGCTATTCAGCCACACATCCCGGAGGCCAGGCAGCATTATACCCGTAATCAAAATCGTGCACAACACTTTACACAGGAACATTCAGGTTTAATTTTCAAATAAGACATTCTAGAACAATAAATAAACCAGATATCAAGAAGGAGAAAGAAGGAGAAGAGGTGAGAAAGCGAGGGAACAAGAGAAAAAGAAAAAGAGAGAGAGAGAGACTAGGCTGAGGACAGGCGATGTATTCTGGGCTCGCATCACTGGGAGCGGTCGGGGGTTGCACACCCTATTCCACAAACAGTACCAAGGAGTGACAGCATTGCAGATGGGGAGTAATAGAACAGGATAATAAGCATGGAACAACGGGAAGGGGGCACTACGGAGACAGGCGGATTTCAGGCGTCACTGCCTCGGGGGGTACACAGATGTCACCTCGATAGGAATTCCACGCTCCCCACACGGACCTCCACATTTTAGGTTTGCCTCTGGCCACATACACAGTTTTCTCGCGCAGCATGCACCAGTCCATGTTGGTTTCCCACTGTCCAATCGTGGGGGGGCAGGTGCACCCCACTTCTGAGCAATGTCTCTCTTAGCTATCATGTTGCCCAAGGTGACCCAACGGGTCTGGGCAACATTGTAGTCATTCGGGCCCCAAATGTTAAGAAGACAGCGCCGGGCCTCCGCATGTAAGGTCACACCAGTCACATCTCTCATCACCTCATGCACCCGATTCCAGAATCGAATCACCCCGGGACATTCCCAAATAATGTGCATGAAAGTCGCAAACATTCCACATCCCCTGCGGCACATGCCATCCTGTGAAAGCCCCATGTGTAGAAGCCTGGAGCCCGTGACATAGACCCTGTGGAGAATCTTCAATTGAACGAGTCGAAGCCTCGCCGAGATGGCTACCTCCCTGGGGGAGGAGACCGCTGACTGCCACTCCTCATCATCCACCTCAATCCCATCGTTCACCCAAAGCTCTCTCAACTTCACCAGCAAGTCAGTCCGCACGTTAATAAGCTTCTTATAAGTCAGGGAAATGGCACTGTCCGGCATGTGTCCATCCAAGACTCTATCCTCCAGTGGGGACGATTCAGGTACTGTCTCCCCCTCTGTTATACAGGACAAGAGAGCGTGGCGGAGCTGTGCACACCGGAAATACTCCGTCGCGCCCAACTGGAACTCTGCCTGTAGTGCCTCAAAAGATTTGACCACCCCACCGGCCACTACATCCCCAACTTTCGATATCCCAATGACATCCCATCTGTCAAACCCCTTGGAGCGCCACAGCCTCCCTAGCAGGTCGGAGTCATATAGTGGAGTGGCCATGGTAAGCCTGCCCTGCCAGCCCAGAGTTTTGGTAACCACCCTCCACAGCCGTACCGCCGTCTTGGTGGGTCCCGTCAACTTCCGATCCAGAGACCTCGAATACAACGCTCTATAATAGTTCCCATCATTCATAAGCCATCGGTCCATGGCATAGCCGGGGCCGATTGCCGGGCCGTAGAGGCCGTGATTGACCGCTGCCAGCTGGGACGCCCAGTAATAGCGACGCATATCTGGTAAGGCTATGCCACCATCGTACCACGGTATGGTCAACTTCGTCAGGGATATCCGTGGTCTACCGTACCACAATAAAGTGCGCTGCAGGTTCTCAATCTCCCCAAAATATTTAGCGGGCACCAGATCCTGGGTGTTCTGCAGCGCGTAGAGGAACCGTGGCAAAGACATCATTTTAAACAATGCCGCCCTGCCCAGTAAGGAGATCGGTAACTTCTTCCAACCCTCCACATCTCGACGCAGCCTCAACAATGGAGGAAGCAAGTTGTGAATGTACCGTGCCCGGGGATCCTTTGATATATAGATACCCAGATACTTAAAGCCCTGTTGGGAAACCTGTATTGTACAGCCGCGGGGAAGGCGCGGAGTATCACCACACAACGTGTAGAGAGAGGACTTGGACCAGTTAATGACCAGGCCCGAGTAGCCACCGAAAGTGCCCAGCAAGTCAAACACTACTATAAGGGAGCGGCAAGGGGAGGTGAGATACAAGAGGATATCGTCGGCATATAGCGACACCCGGTCCTCAAATCCCGGAGACCACGTAATCCCCGCGACTTCAGGATGAACCCGGATCCACGCCGCCAATGGTTCAAGCGCCAACGCAAATAGGAGAGGTGACAGCGGGCATCCCTGTCTGGTGCCTCTGCGTAGCGCGAAGGAGGCAGACACTCGGCCATTAACAGTCACATTAGCTAACGGGGCAGAGTAGAGGAGCCGGACCCAGCCGATGTAGGCGGGTCCGAGCCCAAGCTTAGCAAGCACGGCCCACAAGTAGTTCCACTCCAGAGAGTCGAAAGCCATGGTGGCGTCAAGCGAAGCGAGTACCGCAGGTTCAGTAAGCAGGTGCGCCCGCGCCATGACTGCGTGGTAAGCAGGTGCGCCCGCGCCATGACTGCGTGGAGCCTGCGGAGATTGAGGGCCGTGTTGCGGTGTGGTATGAATCCAGACTGATCCGGATGAACCAGATCCGAAATCACCCCCACCAGACGGTTAGCCAGTAGCTTAGCCAGAATTTTGGGCTCGGCGTTCAGCAGGGAGATGGGCCTATAGGAGCGGCATAGGTCACGTGGCTTTCCCTCCTTGTGTATGACCACTATGGTGGCAAGTCTTTGGTCGAGCGTGAGCTCTCCGGCCTCACGGGCCTCAAGGAACATATCTAGTAGGGGCGCGGCCACCGTGTCAGCCTTAAGCTTGTACAATTCCACAGGAATGCCGTTAGGCCCCGGCGCTTTGCCGGAGCGCAACGACCGAATCGCCAGCGCCACCTCATCAACCGCTATATCTCGGTCCATATCGTCCCGTTCAACATCTGATAGACAGGGAAGCTCGATATCCTCCAAAAAGGAGGTCGATGCAGATTCGGGTATGGAAGCCGCAGACGTATAAACCGCCTCAAAGTATTCAGCAAACGACCCAACAATGGCGGCCGGGTCCGTCACGACCAGGCCGTCCTCGCCCAGTATCTCTGGAACCACACGGGAGGCGAGGTCTCTCCTGTCCAGCCACGCCAGTAGTTTGCCGGCCTTGTCCCCAGAGTCATATATTCTGCCTTGCTGCTCCCTGCTCACCGCCTTCGCCGCGTCGGTGGCAGTGTCCCTAAGTTCCGTTTGTTTCAGGGAGAGGGCATGGAGCAGGTCCGGAGTCGGCCCCAGGGCCAGCTGGGAATTCAAATCGAAGATTTCAGATTCCAACCGCACCATGTCCTCGTCCCGCCACCTACGCGCTTCCGCAATCAAGGAGAAGGCCTCGCCGCGGAGTACGGTTTTAAAGGCCTCCCAAAGGGAGACAGCCGAATCAGCCGATCCGGAGTTTTCGGCGAAGTACCTCTCTATAGATTTAGCCATGAGGTCCCGGGTCTTCGGATTACGAAAATACCAGGGGTTGATAGGGGCCACCCTCGAAGTCGCGATGATGTGAAAATCAAAGGTCACCCAAACCGGGGAGTGGTCCGAGATGCCCCTGGCCATCAGGCGGGCGGTGGAAACCGACTGTGCCTGGGCCGCGGGGGTCAGGACATAATCAATACGAGAAAGGCTACCATGGGCACCCGAATGAAAAGAATACTGTCGCAGGGCGGGGTGCAGTAGGCGCCAGCAGTCAATCAGCCCCATGGAGCCAAGAAAGTCCGGGAGCCAGGACTCCCATCTGTCAAACCCCTTGGAGCGCCACAGCCTCCCTAGCAGGTCGGAGTCATATAGTGGAGTGGCCATGGTAAGCCTGCCCTGCCAGCCCAGAGTTTTGGTAACCACCCTCCACAGCCGTACCGCCGTCTTGGTGGGTCCCGTCAACTTCCGATCCAGAGACCTCGAATACAACGCTCTATAATAGTTCCCATCATTCATAAGCCATCGGTCCATGGCATAGCCGGGGCCGATTGCCGGGCCGTAGAGGCCGTGCTTGACCGCTGCCAGCTGGGACGCCCAGTAATAGCGACGCATATCTGGTAAGGCTATGCCACCATCGTACCACGGTATGGTCAACTTCGTCAGGGATATCCGTGGTCTACCGTACCACAATAAAGTGCGCTGCAGGTTCTCAATCTCCCCAAAATATTTAGCGGGCACCAGATCCTGGGTGTTCTGCAGCGCGTAGAGGAACCGTGGCAAAGACATCATTTTAAACAATGCCGCCCTGCCCAGTAAGGAGATCGGTAACTTCTTCCAACCCTCCACATCTCGACGCAGCCTCAACAATGGAGGAAGCAAGTTGTGAATGTACCGTGCCCGGGGATCCTTTGATATATAGATACCCAGATACTTAAAGCCCTGTTGGGAAACCTGTATTGTACAGCCGCGGGGAAGGCGCGGAGTATCACCACACAACGTGTAGAGAGAGGACTTGGACCAGTTAATGACCAGGCCCGAGTAGCCACCGAAAGTGCCCAGCAAGTCAAACACTACTATAAGGGAGCGGCAAGGGGAGGTGAGATACAAGAGGATATCGTCGGCATATAGCGACACCCGGTCCTCAAATCCCGGAGACCACGTAATCCCCGCGACTTCAGGATGAACCCGGATCCACGCCGCCAATGGTTCAAGCGCCAACGCAAATAGGAGAGGTGACAGCGGGCATCCCTGTCTGGTGCCTCTGCGTAGCGCGAAGGAGGCAGACACTCGGCCATTAACAGTCACATTAGCTAACGGGGCAGAGTAGAGGAGCCGGACCCAGCCGATGTAGGCGGGTCCGAGCCCAAGCTTAGCAAGCACGGCCCACAAGTAGTTCCACTCCAGAGAGTCGAAAGCCATGGTGGCGTCAAGCGAAGCGAGTACCGCAGGTTCAGTAAGCAGGTGCGCCCGCGCCATGACTGCGTGGTAAGCAGGTGCGCCCGCGCCATGACTGCGTGGAGCCTGCGGAGATTGAGGGCCGTGTTGCGGTGTGGTATGAATCCAGACTGATCCGGATGAACCAGATCCGAAATCACCCCCACCAGACGGTTAGCCAGTAGCTTAGCCAGAATTTTGGGCTCGGCGTTCAGCAGGGAGATGGGCCTATAGGAGCGGCATAGGTCACGTGGCTTTCCCTCCTTGTGTATGACCACTATGGTGGCAAGTCTTTGGTCGAGCGTGAGCTCTCCGGCCTCACGGGCCTCAAGGAACATATCTAGTAGGGGCGCGGCCACCGTGTCAGCCTTAAGCTTGTACAATTCCACAGGAATGCCGTTAGGCCCCGGCGCTTTGCCGGAGCGCAACGACCGAATCGCCAGCGCCACCTCATCAACCGCTATATCTCGGTCCATATCGTCCCGTTCAACATCTGATAGACAGGGAAGCTCGATATCCTCCAAAAAGGAGGTCGATGCAGATTCGGGTATGGAAGCCGCAGACGTATAAACCGCCTCAAAGTATTCAGCAAACGACCCAACTATGGCGGCCGGGTCTGTCACGACCAGGCCGTCCTCGCCCAGTATCTCTGGAACCACACGGGAGGCGAGGTCTCTCCTGTCCAGCCACGCCAGTAGTTTGCCGGCCTTGTCCCCAGAGTCATATATTCTGCCTTGCTGCTCCCTGCTCACCGCCTTCGCCGCGTCGGTGGCAGTGTCCCTAAGTTCCGTTTGTTTCAGGGAGAGGGCATGGAGCAGGTCCGGAGTCGGCCCCAGGGCCAGCTGGGAATTCAAATCGAAGATTTCAGATTCCAACCGCACCATGTCCTCGTCCCGCCACCTACGCGCTTCCGCAATCAAGGAGAAGGCCTCGCCGCGGAGTACGGTTTTAAAGGCCTCCCAAAGGGAGACAGCCGAATCAGCCGATCCGGAGTTTTCGGCGAAGTACCTCTCTATAGATTTAGCCATGAGGTCCCGGGTCTTCGGATTACGAAAATACCAGGGGTTGATAGGGGCCACCCTCGAAGTCGCGATGATGTGAAAATCAAAGGTCACCCAAACCGGGGAGTGGTCCGAGATGCCCCTGGCCATCAGGCGGGCGGTGGAAACCGACTGTGCCTGGGCCGCGGGGGTCAGGACATAATCAATACGAGAAAGGCTACCATGGGCACCCGAATGAAAAGAATACTGTCGCAGGGCGGGGTGCAGTAGGCGCCAGCAGTCAATCAGCCCCATGGAGCCAAGAAAGTCCGGGAGCCAGGACTCCCATCTGTCAAACCCCTTGGAGCGCCACAGCCTCCCTAGCAGGTCGGAGTCATATAGTGGAGTGGCCATGGTAAGCCTGCCCTGCCAGCCCAGAGTTTTGGTAACCACCCTCCACAGCCGTACCGCCGTCTTGGTGGGTCCCGTCAACTTCCGATCCAGAGACCTCGAATACAACGCTCTATAATAGTTCCCATCATTCATAAGCCATCGGTCCATGGCATAGCCGGGGCCGATTGCCGGGCCGTAGAGGCCGTGATTGACCGCTGCCAGCTGGGACGCCCAGTAATAGCGACGCATATCTGGTAAGGCTATGCCACCATCGTACCACGGTATGGTCAACTTCGTCAGGGATATCCGTGGTCTACCGTCCCACAATAAAGTGCGCTGCAGGTTCTCAATCTCCCCAAAATATTTAGCGGGCACCAGATCCTGGGTGTTCTGCAGCGCGTAGAGGAACCGTGGCAAAGACATCATTTTAAACAATGCCGCCCTGCCCAGTAAGGAGATCGGTAACTTCTTCCAACCCTCCACATCTCGACGCAGCCTCAACAATGGAGGAAGCAAGTTGTGAATGTACCGTGCTCGGGGATCCTTTGATATATAGATACCCAGATACTTAAAGCCCTGTTGGGAAACCTGTATTGTACAGCCGCGGGGAAGGCGCGGAGTATCACCACACAACGTGTAGAGAGAGGACTTGGACCAGTTAATGACCAGGCCCGAGTAGCCACCGAAAGTGCCCAGCAAGTCAAACACTACTATAAGGGAGCGGCAAGGGGAGGTGAGATACAAGAGGATATCGTCGGCATATAGCGACACCCGGTCCTCAAATCCCGGAGACCACGTAATCCCCGCGACTTCAGGATGAACCCGGATCCACGCCGCCAATGGTTCAAGCGCCAACGCAAATAGGAGAGGTGACAGCGGGCATCCCTGTCTGGTGCCTCTGCGTAGCGCGAAGGAGGCAGACACTCGGCCATTAACAGTCACATTAGCTAACGGGGCAGAGTAGAGGAGCCGGACCCAGCCGATGTAGGCGGGTCCGAGCCCAAGCTTAGCAAGCACGGCCCACAAGTAGTTCCACTCCAGAGAGTCGAAAGCCATGGTGGCGTCAAGCGAAGCGAGTACCGCAGGTTCAGTAAGCAGGTGCGCCCGCGCCATGACTGCGTGGTAAGCAGGTGCGCCCGCGCCATGACTGCGTGGAGCCTGCGGAGATTGAGGGCCGTGTTGCGGTGTGGTATGAATCCAGACTGATCCGGATGAACCAGATCCGAAATCACCCCCACCAGACGGTTAGCCAGTAGCTTAGCCAGAATTTTGGGCTCGGCGTTCAGCAGGGAGATGGGCCTATAGGAGCGGCATAGGTCACGTGGCTTTCCCTCCTTGTGTATGACCACTATGGTGGCAAGTCTTTGGTCGAGCGGGAGCTCTCCGGCCTCACGGGCCTCAAGGAACATATCTAGTAGGGGCGCGGCCACCGTGTCAGCCTTAAGCTTGTACAATTCCACAGGAATGCCGTTAGGCCCCGGCGCTTTGCCGGAGCGCAACAACCGAATCGCCAGCGCCACCTCATCAACCGCTATATCTCGGTCCATATCGTCCCGTTCAACATCTGATAGACAGGGAAGCTCGATATCCTCCAAAAAGGAGGTCAATGCAGATTCGGGTATGGAAGCCGCAGACGTATAAACCGCCTCAAAGTATTCAGCAAACGACCCAACAATGGCGGCCGGGTCCGTCACGACCAGGCCGTCCTCGCCCAGTATCTCTGGAACCACACGGGAGGCGAGGTCTCTCCTGTCCAGCCACGCCAGTAGTTTGCCGGCCTTGTCCCCAGAGTCATATATTCTGCCTTGCTGCTCCCTGCTCACCGCCTTCGCCGCGTCGGTGGCAGTGTCCCTAAGTTCCGTTTGTTTCAGGGAGAGGGCATGGAGCAGGTCCGGAGTCGGCCCCAGGGCCAGCTGGGAATTCAAATCGAAGATTTCAGATTCCAACCGCACCATGTCCTCGTCCCGCCACCTACGCGCTTCCGCAATCAAGGAGAAGGCCTCGCCGCGGAGTACGGTTTTAAAGGCCTCCCAAAGGGAGACAGCCGAATCAGCCGATCCGGAGTTTTCGGCGAAGTACCTCTCTATAGATTTAGCCATGAGGTCCCGGGTCTTCGGATTACGAAAATACCAGGGGTTGATAGGGGCCACCCTCGAAGTCGCGATGATGTGAAAATCAAAGGTCACCCAAACCGGGGAGTGGTCCGAGATGCCCCTGGCCATCAGGCGGGCGGTGGAAACCGACTGTGCCTGGGCCGCGGGGGTCAGGACATAATCAATACGAGAAAGGCTACCATGGGCACCCGAATGAAAAGAATACTGTCGCAGGGCGGGGTGCAGTAGGCGCCAGCAGTCAATCAGCCCCATGGAGCCAAGAAAGTCCGGGAGCCAGGACTGTGAAGCACGTAGGTCTCTGGATGGGAAGCGATCTAAGTCCCCCGATACCACCGAGTTAAAGTCCCCCCCCCAGGATCAACAAGCCATCAGGGAGGTTCAAAATGGCGCTACCCAGGTCCTGAAAAGTAGTTGCCTGTAGCCCCGGGGGGATGTAGACCGAAACCAAAACTAAGGTGCGCCCCTCCCATTTACCCACCACCGCCACATATCGGCCCCTCTCGTCAACAAGGGTAGACTCCACCTCCAGTGGAAGGGACATGCGCATCATGATGCCCACCCCCCTGGAGCCCGTAGAGAACCCCGAATGGGTCATCATCTTATACCCTCTCCTGTTCAACGCCTTACACGTATTTCCTACAAGATGGGTTTCCTGCAGGAGAACAACATCTGGCGAGCAACGTTTAAGCATTTGCAATACAACACCCCGTTTTATTCGATCCCCCAACCCGTTCACGTTCCAACTCAACAGGTTAAGAGATTTACCCCCCATCATCTAGGACGCTCCACCCCATCAGCCCCACCCGTAATGGCGCCCGTTGAGCATATACAGCAGAACAATGAGACCTCAGCCAGAACAAAGGAAAAGACAATAAAGAGAACAGAAAAAACACATCCCAACTACCCCCCACCCTGCACCCCTGCATTGGACTAATAGCCACCCCAACTAGCAGTGTGCCTGTCGCCCCTTAAACTAATCTACAAGAAGACCCTCAGAGGAGAAAGGAGGCATCCTATCCCCCCCAGTCACCCTCCATATGACTAACAGAGATATCCGAAGCAAAAGCCACAGTTTCTAAGGTCGGTGCCACTCACAGCAGCCCCCCCCCAGAAAAAGTCAGGAGTCTATTTGTTCATTCCTGGGAACCTGATCCTCCAGTAGCCTCCTCCGTCTGATCAGCCGGATCGGTCCGCTGTTGGGATAGAGTATCAAGCCAGTCCCCTGCCGCATCCGGGAAGTCGAAAAACAAAGTTCGATGACCGTGTTCAATACGACGTTTAGCAGGATAGAGCATAGAGTAGCGCATCCCCATCTCTCTAAGTCTCCTCTTTACCCCAGCAAAGCTCTGGCGCCGTTTCTGTACTGCTTGAGTAAAGTCGGGAAAGAAGTTTACATCTGAGTTCTGGAAGCGCAGCGGGCCAGCGGTCCTCGATGCCTGTAGAATGGCGTCACGGTCCCTGTAGTTGAACAGTCTCGCAATGATGGGGCGAGGGGAAGCGCGCGACTTCGGGGGACCGCCCGGTATTCTGTGGGCCCTCTCCACCGAAAAAACTTACTCAAACCTCCCGGTGCTAGATTCTTGACTACAAGTTCCTCAACAAAGAGTTCAGCTGAGTCCTCCACGGCTTTCTCGGGAACTCCAGTGATGCGAACGTTCTGGCGTCGCGCACGGCCCTCAAACTCATCCAGCCGGCGTGCCAGCAGTCCATTGGCCATCTTCAAGTCGCGAACCTCGGTCTGCACGTCAGACATATCGTTGACTAGGCTCGATGTTTTGAGGTCTAGCGACTTCACCCGATCATTAGTCTTACCAAGATCAGTTCTGATAAGATTCAGCTCAATCTTTAGGGTGTCCACCTTGCCGGACAGCGCTTCGTGAAGAGTGTGCATCTCATTCTTCACCCCAGCAATCGCACCCATCACATCCCGAAGCGTGAATTCAGTATCCTCAGGGGACTCGTCCCTTATCGGGTCCTTAGGTCGGCCTGTCAGTCCCGGCGATCCCTTAGAGTGGGAGAACCGTTCCGGAATGGTGGATTGCGACTGATTCGGCTTCCTACTGACTCTCGGAGGCTTGCCTTTGTCCGAGTCCCCCTTGCCCGCCATGTTGGCACACCAGGGCAAAGTAGTCCAGAGGGGTGAAGAAAGCGTGAGGCACGCCCACAATCGGCACGATAAGGTCCCGAAGGCCACCAAAGGAGGTTACAGAATAGAGCGTAGAATCCAGCCGCACCAGCCGGGTCAAGAATACTTAGGCAGAACGTTCCGTGGAGGGTCACCGCTCGCACTCCTCGACGTCCACCAGTGCCGCAGGCGGGGCCACCAAAGTGTCGACGAGCTAACTAAGTCCAGGAATGTCGGATTTTCGTTCTGAAAGCGGGCGCCGCATCAGCCCCGGCTCAGCATTAGGTACCCACTACCGTGGGACAGGATGGATGGCAGGATCTTTGCGGAGGATCGGGAGGTCTTCGGAGCTCTGAGCTCACGCGGCCATCTTGGTTGCCCGCGAAGCTCCTCCCAGACACATTTCTTAGTTCCAGACTCACGCTACCAGTTGAGATCCAGCAGATGATGTGGGCACGTAAGAGGGCACCGCTCACCAGGTGTCAAAGAAGTGGGGTGGATCAAAGTGTCTCCCTTTGAACCAAAGATGTCTCCACTAAATTTCAGTCCTGAAGGGATGGAATGCAGGCCGTAATCTTTAATCGGGAGCTGATCTGGTTCTCAGAGGCCAAGTGTCAAAACCTCTTCCTCCAATCTATCCAGCCAAGCCCTGAAATGGCAGATGTCGGTCATTCCAGCCGTTAGGGAAAGCCCAGACATGCTACCCTAGCCTCCAGTGCGGGATGGAGTCAAGTATAAGGCACATAGAGAGTTTATGGCAAAGGCATGCCCACTTTCTAGAAGTGTCATTTTTAATCTATTAATGACAATTACCTCTTTACCATAGGAGAGGATTTGTCATTGTGAATCAATGATAAGAAACATTATGAGCTGCTCCACTGCTATCCACTGTTGCAGCCAGTAGCAATTGCCCCCATTTCCCCATATTAGCCTGTGTGAAGAGCAAAACTCATATGTAGTGAAAACATGCAAGGTTATTCCTTAGTGACTGGAGAGGGAACACACAGGTGTAGCTGCTCAGCATTTTACTTACCACTCGCTTCATAACTTCAGAAGAACCCTAGAGATGCCCTAGTGTTAGTGAAAAATCCTCAGAGTACTGGCTTGTGATTTACAAAATTCAGCCTGAGCAGAAGTGCAATTACACATGCACAGACCTGCAATGGTAGGCTGGACACATGTTTTAAAACACCATAGGTGCAAGTGCGCACACCAGCCTGCAATGGCAGGCTTGTGACCGGTTAAAAAAATTCAGGTAAGCACCACTTACAAACGTGTGTAGGAAGGGCGCGTGCACTTTCACACTGCATTTACAGTGGGAAAGTGCCCTAAGGCCACTACAAGAGAATACGCAAAACCCAGAAGGAAAAAGCTAAACGTTTAGGGAAACACTACCTGAAGAGCATAAGGTCTAACTGCTCTCCACGGAGGACATGGTACGCTCGAGCAGGTCCCTTTGTGCTCAAGAACGTGATCCAGGTGACGCGATTCAAAACTTTCCTCTCGCCAATTTAAACAGTGCTCTTCAGATAGTAACTCCAGGCTATTGAGTGATCCCAAACAGGCCAAAGGTGGAAAAGAAAGGTATGCCATTCTCAAGCAGTAGTAATAGTTCTTCAACTATTGTTATCAAAAGGTTCCTTGACAGTATACACAGACAACCATAATCACATGTTGAAATCGAAGAAGAGTCCAGAAATGTCAAGGATATTGTTCCTGGGGGCGTGGCCAACAGCATGGTGGAGTAAGACGTGCTTCTGATCGGCTCCCGGTGTCCTGCACAAATCCGACGATACAACGATACTAAAACTTCCAAAAAACCTAATATTCTAAGGCAGATCCAGTCCTGATACCTTGGCATCGTGAATTCCCGGAGAAATCCTGTCGGCGGTGAGCACTACTCGGCGGTGAGGAGGCTTCGCTGGCGCGGATCGCCCCTCTCAAGATTGCGACCGGGTCCGCTGCTGCAGCCCGATTGTGACTGTCCCCGGGTCTTGGCACCCGCTGCCCGTGGGGATCCTGTGCCCTTGAGTCTGGGGAAGAGTCTGACCGGCGGTGGAGTGATCCCCGGACACCCCCCCCCCCCCCCCCACCCCCCCGGCGGCAGCGGAATCGTGAGGCGGAGACGGCCGAGGCAGACGGAGGGGGTACCGAACGGAGGACCGCCGCCTGACTGAGGCCGAGCTGCGGTCCGCACAGAGACTGTGGGGCGGCCGTTGCTGTTAAAAGCCGAGAGGCGTGGGGACGCCCGGCGGCGGATCACCTTTGGCCAATACCCAGGTCTCCACACGCAAGTGAGACCAACTCCAGTGCGAACACACAGCGGAGCGGAAGGGGCCCAGCCCGAGGTGAAGAAAACGCTTCGCGAAGAGCCCGGGAAGAAGACGGCGGCCGGATCGCGTGGCCCTGGCACTGGCCGGTGAGTGAAAGAACGCATCGCATCCCCTCCCCCCTCCCCTGCCCAAAAGCACGAACTGGGGGCTGGTGGGGGACCTGGACAGAGTCCTTAAAGGTCCGTACCCCGAGCCACTGGCGGAGAATTGAGAGCATTGAGGGGGGGGGGGGGGGGGGGGAGTGGGGGGGGGTAGCGGGCACGCAGACTGAAAGCAGGAACGTCCAATCAGACATCATCTTCATGATGCTCTATTACGGTTTATGATCAAATGGTGCCTCAACAATAAGTATTTTCTGTTTGCCAGAACTGTATACCAACAAATACGTGGCGTTGCCATGGGTGCCTGTTTTTCTCCCAGCTATGCGTGCCTGCACATTGGCTGGTGGGAGGAACAGGTACTCAGGGACCTCTAGAATAAAATACTACGCTCCTACGAGGAATCTTAGATCGGTCAGTCACAAGTTGTTGCAAGCACCTAGATTCAAACAAGTGCGTTGGGGCGGCAGATGTTTCTTGGTAAGAGTGACCAATCTCTGGGACAGCCTACCCATCTTGATCAAAAGCAGTCCGAACCTCATTATGTTCAGAAAATCTTTAAAAACCTGTTTTTTTTAAACAGACACTTAAACACACATGCATTTTTCTCCGACGTCGAATTCTTTAGTGTCAGTGCCAAGATGCCTCCGGGCATTCGTTGCGCTTTATACATTTTTTAATCAAATCAAATCAAAGGAGGCCTCCGACCGGTAGGGACTGCAGATTCGAGGGGTCTTGCCCACAGAGGTACTTATGGCCCTGGAGCCTCGATCTTAAATAACCGCACCCCTCCCGGAGAGGACCACGAGGCGAGACTCCTGAGGACGCCTAGGATACCCCTGCTCGGACTGCCGGCCGCCTGGGGACTGTTACCCCTGGTCTTTCACGATCAGAGTTCCCTGAGGGCCCTGTGGCAAAGTGGACTGCAAGGTGGGGTGCCCACTGTCAGAGGTGTGTCCGGGTTGAAGCGGCGGCCCCATGGTAAGAGCGACACGGTTACGCGACTGCAGTCCCGGGCCTCGCCATGGTCTCCTGCTGCTCGGCCTGCGCTACACCTACAGAGGCCGGGGGGCCTGGTGGCAGGAAGGGTGACCTCTACCCCCCCTCCTCCCTCATCCGTCAGTCCTCGCTGGGCGGCGACCGGGTCGGAGAGACAAAATGGGGAAAAGCGATCCGGCTGCGAGACCGGCGAGGCAGGAATCCATTGAGAGCTATGCCACGACGCGGGCGCATAAGGAGGCGATCCCAAAGACGTTGGGCTCACGCAACGACACGGCCATGCTACTGGAAGCTGTCCAAGGCTCTAGGACGGATATACAGGACTCTAGAGCGGCGTTGGAGACTAAAATAGGTGAGGTGGGTTCTGAAGTCCTCTTACTACGTCAAGACTTTCGAAATCTGTCGGAGAGGGTGACCACAGCGGAGACCAGAATCGGGGAAGAGGAAGATTCCCTTACAACCCTCCGAAAAGATATGGCGGAACTACAAGCGTCACACAGACAGTTGCTATGGAGAGTGGATGATGCCGAAAATAGGGGGAGGCGCAACAACCTACGTTTCGTAGGATTTAGAGAGGGCATCGAGAAGACAGATGTAGCAGCTTTTCTACGTACCTGGCTAACGTCGACCTTTCCGCAGGCCCAGTTCTTGAACTGCTTTGTCATTGAAAGGGCGGATAGAGCCTTGCTGGTCAAACCACCAGAAGGGGCAAGGCCGAGACCGATCATCGCACGTTTATTAATTTTGCGGATAGAGACCTCATCTTACGAGAAGCCAGGAAAAAAGGGGAACTTAGAATGGAAAACATATCATGATCTTCCCAGACTATAGTCAGGATGTTCAGAAGCAACGTCGATCCTATGACTCGGTGAAGGCAAAACTGCAAGATCTGCACATATCATACATGCTGCTTTTCCCGGCAAAGTTGAAAGTACTCTTCAAAGGCAGGTCACACTTCTTCAATCGGCCCGAGGAGGCCTGGCAGTGGCTGGAGAAGCGAGCCCTGCTCCGAGAGGCTGAGGAGGAAGGTCGCAGAATTCGGTCCGAAATGGCGGCAGCCAACTTCAGAAGGAGTCCGCCCAAGGCGCAAAGGTCCCAAATCCCGAGAATGAGAAGATACTCACACTCGTCGTCCGGCACGGAGAGACCGCCGATTGGCCGGGAACGGAGTGCATTCGCAGAGGAGGATCCGGCACCGGGGTCCAGGTTCAGCAGTGTGGCGCAGCATAATGGAGCAGAGCAGGAAAATGTCGAAAGGGAACACCTGTCTGATATAGAGGAATCAGCAAACACCTCGCTACACCCTCTCGCCGAAGCGATACGAGAAATGGAACAGGGAGCACATGGCACAACAGAAGAACTTGACATGGAAACGCAAGATTCCCAATCCTGAGGAAGTTCGGAAAGGACATCCGACACTGCAGCACACCGTTGTTGGGGGCACGCAAGTTAAGAACACCTTTCTTTCCTGATTTGACTTACACCAGTGTTAACTTTGTTGATCTGTTGCCACCCTTAGGGGTACAAGCGGAGAGGATAGACCTGCTCCGCTGTTAACTGGACGGTAAAGTCCTGTGGGTCCTGGTAGGAGCCTTAAGTGAAGACTTTGAGATAACCTAGTTGGAGTTGCTTGTTTGAGGGCGACAGACCTTTACCGCCTGAAAGTCCTCTAAGTTAAGTTGTTCCACAGATGGGATGGACGGGAGGAAAAGGTGGGGAGGGGGAGGTGGTGGATGGGGATTTTTTAACAGTTTTGATGAAGGGATGTTGGGGGGGAGGGGAGGGGAAACAGTTGGTTGAAAACAGTCATGTACAGGAGCGCAACATGATACACTCCTACACCACAGACCGTCCATACGGCAAGGCCTGTACCCTAGAATGGCAAGTACATTAGCAACTCAACCCACAGATAGTGGGAGACTCAGTGTCCTGACATGGAATGTTAACGGACTCGGTAATAAGATTAAAAGAGGATTAGGAAGCGCCTACCTTAAAAGGATGAGCCCAGATATTACTTTCCTACAGGAAACCCATCTGAAGGGTGCCAATTGCCCCTTTATAGCCAGGGGTCACTATAAAGTACTGGCGCATGCGGGGTACACCACTGACTCCAGAGGGGTAGCAATCATCATAAAAAACACCACCCCTTTTCGCACTATACGCACTTGGGCGGATCCATTGGGGACATGTGTGGGGGTGCAGGGGGCATGGCGTAGACGCACCTACACGTTAATATCAGTGTATACACCTCCCAAACTGCAGGCAAACACACTTAAAACATTGGCCAACATACCTCGACACAGCCGACACTATCCAAATAATAGGTGGAGACTTCAATGATGTTATGGATAGAGTAATGGACAGATCAGGGGTGCCTCCCTCGAGGGAGACCAGGATCCCCCTAGCTCAGATGATTACCACTTTAGGCCTCACAGATGTCTGGAGATGGCTGCATCCGGTCCAAGCGACCTTCTCTTTCTACTCGGCCGCACAGAAGGTGTTCTCAAGATTGGACTATATATTCATGCCCAGACAGTACGTGACCGTAGATGCTGCAGCCGAGTACAAAGCAAGGGGAATATCGGACCACTCACCCTTATTGGTGAGAATGGGACAAAATCGAGAGGTTGGCGGGACCTCCTGGCGCCTCACAGCATGGGACCTTAAAAATCCAACGGTGCTGAAAGGGGTAAGAGCTGATATAAGGGTGTACATGGCCGAAAACAAAGGATCAGTCGCGTCAGGGGTAACCCTATGGGAAGCCTTGAAACCTGTGATGAGACAGAATACAAAATAGACTGGGTGAGGAAAAAAAAAAGCGACAGGGGGAGGTGGCTGCTGTTGAACGAGCCATAGTAGATTTGCAGAGTGAACATACACGTACAAAACGCCCCGAGACTCTCCGGATACTGATAGATATACAACGCCAGTATAGGGAGCTAATGACTAATGAGGCAAAGACCCAAAACCTGGCCACCCTCCACAGTCTATACGACGTTGGGGATAAGTCAGGCAAACTCCTGGCGTGGCTAGGTAGAAAGGAGCAGGCAGAACGATGGGTGGAACAGGTGAGAGATGCGGATGGGGTGGTTGGTAGCTCAGATCTGCATATTGCCGAGGCCTTTGCTACATACTACGAACACGGCTAGAGATTTAGGCTCGTGCGATGATGCCCTTCAATACATGGAACAGACAGAGCTTCCATCGCTGGACCGCGAGGCCCTTGCGATGCTCGAGACGGACATCACGGCAGACGATATCTCGGTAGCCTTGGCTAGATTGCGGCCTGGGAAGGCTCCGGGACCAAATGATTTCCCGGCAGAATTTTCCAAGTACACAACGGATATCTTGGCTCCCCATTTGAGGAACCTCTTTCTAGGGGCATTTGAGGAGGGGAGGCTCCCCACAGATCTCTTCAGGGCGACAATTATCCCAATTTATAAAGAGGGCAAACCAAGGGAGGAATGCACGTCCTACCGACCCATCTCCCTCCTGAATACTGAGGCGAAACTTCTCGCGACTGTCTTAGCGCTACGATTGAGGTCGGTGATTCCGGACCTAATACACTTGGATCAAACCGGCTTCCTGCCAGACAGGGCTACCAAGCTAAACCTTAGACGCACCCACAACTGGTTGCAGGAGGTGAGAGATAGAGGCACTCCGCACTGGTTTCTCTCCCTGGACGCAGAGAAAGCCTTCGATGCTGTCCACTGGCCATTTTTGGAAGCAGTCTTAAAAAAATTTGGCTTTGGCCCCAAGTTTCAGACCTGGGTCCGGCTCCTGTACACCATGCCGCGAGCTAGGGTGAAGGTAAATGGGAGACTGTCCCGTGAATTCCCGATCCAAAGAGGGACACGCCAGGGCTGCCCCCTATCGCCCCTCTTATTCACACTCACCATCGAGATACTAGCTGCTAGGGTCCGGCAAAATCCAATGATCTCTGGATTCAGGAGAATCGAAACTGATTTGGCCCAGGAGAAGCTATCCCTTTATGAGGATGATGTGCTCCTGTACATCACCAACCCCGGGGCCACTGTCCCGGAGCTGTTCCTGGAGCTAGAACAATATGGTAATTACTCCGGATACAAAATTAACTGGCACAAATCGATCCTATACGACCCGGAGGGAGGCGACCACTGGACGACACTGCCTGAGCAACTGATTAAAACAACGGAGGGCTTCCAATATCTCGGGATTTACATCACCCTAAATAAGAAACTTTAGTTACAAAAAAATATAGAGAGTCATGCTGAATTCGAATGCCGATATGGAGCGCTGGAGACAACTACCGCTTACTCTCCTGGGCCGAGCGGCCATGTACAAAATGATTATTCTCCCAAAATATTTATACGCCCTTCAGAATGAATACTATGCACTCCCGGAGAAGCTGCTGCGCAAGGTCCACGCAGATCTCAGGGCCTTTCTCTGGTTCGGAAAACAGCAGAGAATCGCGCTGACCACTCTCCAAAGGCATCAGTATAGTGGAGGTATTTCACTCCCGAATCTGGACGCCGACTACTGGGCGGAACATCTGACTCCAATTAATGAATGGCTACATCCCACATACGTCCTAGAACGTCATAAACTCTCCCCACACAATCTACTACATTATCTATACGGAGGCCCCGTTCGGAAGACACTGCTTCCAGCGACTCGTATAACCTTACGGGCATGGAACATGGCCACGAAACGTACAGGCTTGGAGAAGACTCCTTCCCGGCAGACGCCTCTATGACATTGCACGTGGCTAACCGAACTTAAACTCAAAGGTTTTCATCGGTGGGACGATATTGGGATCTCTACTATAGGAGACGTGATTTCTAAAGGGGAACTAAAATCCTTTCCGGCTCCGAGGTCAGAGTTTGGGCTCAAACACTCACAGCTCTTCAAGTACACACCGCTGCCCCATGCTTGGAGAGCACAGAACATACACATGTCGGGACTCCCAGAATATGCACCTCTGGAGGGCAGGCTCCTGCAGGAGCAGATACAGGGGAAGGCAGTCTCACTCACCTACAAAACTCTAACCAACAATATGCTTGGGGATCTGGCGAAACTCAGAAATACATGGGAGGGTGAAGTGGGAGCACTGGACGACCTAGACTGGGACCTAGTATTGATGCACCCTCGAGAAGTGGCGATTAAGTCCAGGCTCCGCCTCGTCCAATACAACGTGCTACACAGAACGTATTATGACAGGGTTAGACCACATAAAATAGGGAAACTAGAGGACACCAGATGCCTCCGTTGCCATCGGGAAGGCGGAGATTTTTACCATATAATATGGGCATGTGAGGTGATTCAAGTATACTGGAACCACATCTTTACGGAACTGAGGGAGATATTGGAGGTGCCGCTACCTCAGGAGCCTAAGCTGGCGTTACTGGGAATGACTAATGATTTGGATCTTCCGCGACCTCTCCTAATCTTCCTTAGTAGTGGCCAAAAGAGACATAGCGAAACACTGGGCGTCACATACTCCCCAGGAGTTGGAGGAGTGGAGAAATGGGTTGGACCTTTACATGGCGGCCGAGAGAGTGACCTATAAATCTAGAGGGTGTCCTAGGAAGTTTCGTAGGGTTTGGTCCAGGTGGAGACACTATCATGGGCTAGATGGGGGACTGGGAGAGAGATGAGCTTGGTACAAATTTACAGGGTCAAGTGGGCATCGGATGGAGGGTGTGGGAGGGGGTACTGGGAGAAGCCTGTTCACCGGAGGATTGGACACCATACATGTACTATTTGAAATGTAGTAGTAAAATACGTTTGTGGAGGGGCGGGAGTAGGGGGATGAATGTTGCTAATTACATGACTATACTGTTAAGAAATAAACAAAATGCAAATAAAAATATTTTTTTAAAAAAAAGGATATTGTTCCTGTACCACTGTGATGAAAGATACACCTCTTTAACTCGTTGCCAATTGTTGCAAAGTATTAACATCCAGGATAACGTTGACAGCTCTTAATTAGTGCAGCACAGCATCTGCTTTCAGCCAGGCAGTCAAAAGAGAAATTAATCTAAAGATTCTATATTCTAGTAGGGAACTGTGGAGTTCCCTGGTTAAACATACATATAAAATACAAACCACAATAACTAATTGACAGTAAACTCTTACATACACTAGGTCAATCACATAGGAAAATGACTTACATTAATATAAGCAAAGGCTCTATGTTTGGTGAAACCTGTCTAAATCCATCCATTCATGCGCTTCCCAATTCATTGAGCTAGCCATCAATGCACTCATGCAAGCATTCCTCCATATAATACCTAATTGATCCTGTAAGTTATCCAAGCAGTCGATCATTTAGTCATACAATCATCTGTTAACTATCACATTCACCCCTACACACATAACCCAACACATGCTTGTCAATAAATAACAACTTTCACTTATTAACAGCCAGACCGAATGGCTTTGGTAATGCTAGTTTACATTTTTGCCTAACATTCTTTAGTTGTAATCAATGGCAGATTTTGAACTTTTAGTCAGTCCCATATTGTTGCAATTAAGTGAATGGAGGCATAACAAGCATTGGTAAATGCATTAGGTTTCCCCTATGTGATTAATAATATTTTTTGTTGTTGTAAATTTTAGCTTGGTGAGCAGCTGTGCAATATAAGCTACTGAAACTTCGTAAAAGTGTTATAACTGATTGTTGAGAAAGGCAATATGTGCAGTAACAGCGTTTTTCACACAATTATAGATTTGCTGTGCGCTGTGGCTGCCATATCCGTCTCAGTGCTGAGGCCATAGGGCTCTTTGAGATTGTAATGTCCTTCCCGTTTGTGGTTCCGATCTACTGTGTGGCCTCCTATGTCCAAAGACAGCAAGCACACAACCAGTGTAAAAAGCCATAGTTCTAACTGTGCCCCCACTGCACAGTGGCAGCAACAATTCGGCTGGGAGAGCTTCACTTCTTTTGTGGAACTGAACCATAATTACAGGGAATCTCAAACTGTAAGACTAAAAAGAATCCCTAGCAGAATATTCACACTCACGCATTCAGACCATACACATTACCTAACCCTTATGATTCAATGGCAAAGTGGAAGCAGGGAAGAAAAGATGGAGAGAAAAAGCAAAGGAAGGGAAGACAGAGAAAGTAAGAAAGAAAGTAGGTAAAAAGGCAATAGGAATAAAGTAAGCTAAGGTGACGAAAAGAAAAATAGATGTAAGGGCAAGGCGGTGGGGGCGTCATAAGAGTGTAATGAAGAGAAGTCGAAAGCAGAGATGAAGAGAAAGAGTGACAGAAAGAGACATGATGCAGGAGGAGCAAGATAGAGGAAGCAAGTCTCTAGTGTTCATAATTTCTAGCAATGGATATTAACAGGGGAAAACACGCCTCTGTGTTCTCAGCACTGTTACGAACACCTAATATGGCATCATACTCAGCCAAGATTATGTTAGCTTAAACAACGCACTGGGGAAGTAGGGCGAAAGCAGAAAACCTTCCTCATGAGGAACTAAACACCTTCAGGGGTGCGGCTGATTGGACTTGGAGCATATTCAGGGTTGTATTTGAAAGCACAGGACTGATTTCACAGCTCAAATTGGTTCGAGAAAGAGCATCCAAGACATAACAGACATTTGCAATGCAACAGGTATCGCATTTGCAAGAGTTTGAGCTATTGGCATTGTAAATGACAATGCTTTTTAAGCAAAGCCTATGAGAACAAAGTGTGTGTTTACTCACAGCTTGTAGGTTTTCAAAACCCATATATTAAAGGCATTGTCATTTACAATGCCAATAGCTCAAACTCTTGCAAATGCGAGACCTATTGCATTGCAAATGCTTGTTGAGTTCTGAGACGGAGGTGACGCGAGGCCTGGCGTTTCAAAAGCAGGAGGGCAGAGGAAGCACCTGCAGCCAAAACAGACCTCCGTTTTTGACTCCACAGCAAATGTGGGAAGATTTACAGTCATGTTTACAACAGAGCTCTGTAAACCACGAGCACTGGTCTCCAGTGCTCTAGTTTAAAGAAAGAAGAAGTGCTCACAACCTCCGAGTGACAACATATGTAACAGAGTCAGTCTTTGAAAATGGGCTGCACTTTAAAAGCCCATATCCTGAATACAGCATGTCTCGCACAGAAAGAGAGCAAGCGCTGTCTAGGCAAGACCTAAAAAGAATGGTAACCAGGTATTAATTTAACTTGTGCCATTCACTGTTTCAACGCCTCACTTTCAAATGACCCACATTTCAAGAGTTCTGACTCTTGTTTATTAAGGGCCCCCTTTTTCCCGGTAACCGCGTTCCTTAAGGTTAGACTGGGACGGAAAATAGGGCCTGGCACCACAATAAAAGAGGGCCCCGTTAGTGAATCAGATCGCTAATATGTGGCCCATATTTGCAACCCAGAACAATTTTGGACTTATACAGATAACATTTTGTAGGGTATATAAGAGTGCATGCATTTGTTCTTGCTGCAGGCGATGTTTGTGATAATGATGACTTAACTGTGTAGTACAGGTAAAACCGTAACCTTCCCTCACACGCCTGCGTTGCACGTGCACTCGGTCCGTTAACGCGTGGGCCTGAAAGATGCCACCCTTCATGGGCTAATGGAATGTGGCGCAGGGACAGAAGGGGTGCTGCTCCTCAGAAGCACTCACAAGACTGGGAATACACAGGGGTTCACTGATGAAAGGCGCCAGAGACAACAGCACTCGAGACACACGCAGAGTTTCTCAGTGAATCCGGTAAAAACAGTCTCTAATTTCACAATAAAGTGTGCAGCAAAAAAGAAAATGTTTTACTTTATGCTATCTCAGTTGCGGAAAAATGTACTGATAGCAGTCCTACAGGGAGAGTCTTAAACAGGTCTAGGGTTCCTCTCTGATCTCGTCCAGCACGAAGGAAAGAGCTTTCTGATAAGTATCTCGGGAGTGGAGACGATGTGGCGCACAGTCAGAGCTGCTGACTCAAGAGCTGTGGATCCCAGTCCAGGTCTCAGCGGCGCAACAGCCTAGGATTCTGGGCAAATCACTTCATTCTCAGGATGAAAAGCTGAGCTATATAAATCTATTGTAAGACGAAAAAGCAGAAACTTTATGAAAATATAGTTCCACCAAAACGGATGCTAAGAGCATTTCGGCTACGGAAAACTGATAAGAGAAGCAAACGCCTAACAAACACTGGTAAATGCAGCAAAATATACTATAGCAAATCGAAATGTAGGAAAAGTGACTAGCACAGGAACCAATGAAAAGCCAGGAAAGCGAGGGAGTGGGATGTAAGTCCCTTTTAAGATTTATATTAAAAACAATTGATTTCACAAGCACAGTGCAAGTGCTGTGCATGCAAAACCTAAAAATGATAGTCACATAACACACTCTTTTAGTCTAACACCCCAAAAAAGCAAACCCTACATTTAAAGACTGTGTTGAAGGGAAATTGATTTAATGCTCTAATAGCTGAAGATCTACCTCTGCCCCGGAGAGTGTTTTGTGTCTCCTTACAAGAAAATCACGCATCCGATAGAAACAAGGGATGTACAGCAGACAAATGTGTACCAAAAGAGAAGTGTCCAGCTGACACAGGGAACACCACAAACGTAATTCAAAAGAAATAATAACAATTACAAATACTATGGTAGGAAATGGAACATTCATCACTGTTATATACTTAACAATTCATTTTATGTGCCAGAAAGTAAAATACCATCAGAACTGCTAGTATTATATGTGCACCATATGCCAAAATACTACAAATCTACAGATATAGCTTAAATAAGTATCTCAAGATGCTGTTAATATTGCCAATGTGCCAGTCTGTGACTGGAGCTGCTAGGTTAGGTCACAGCAGCTCATGCAATAGTCATGCTATTCAAATGCCGATTAGTCTGCTAAAGGCTGCTCATGGTGACAGACTGTTGGTTACATCTTTTTCCTCAGGCTACACATCTTACCGACTCAGGCCCCCCATCACTCCCTCACAAGACCACAGCTATCCTTCAAGCGACAAGTGATGCCACAATGCCACTTTCCACATGTCCAAACCCAAGATCACATTACTATACGAGTCTATGCTTACTTTTCAAAGTTCAAAAGATTTGCCATTTACCACCAAGTATGACTTTTCTACCATATCCACCTTAATAAAATGGTTCTTGAGGTTATTTTAGAAAATTCTGAATTATGGACCACATGAATAGAGACTCAAATGTTTGAAGTAAATCGATCAAATACATATGCCATGCGCACAGCGATGATAACCCAGAAGTATATTGGAAAGCTGATACAACATTTGTAAGAATAATTTAGATCAAGAGAGCTGCAAATGTGAACAGGTGATGGTGCTCTGCTCAGGTGATAGTCACGTGCAAAACTAGTGAAGTAAAACACCGAGGATAAAAACAACAATCTAACAGCTACTATGTCTACTCAATTTTCTACTACTTCTATCATCTAGTTACTGAGCTTTGAGAAGGCCACAGTATGTCTCTATTATGGTGGTCCTGATCTGAGAAATATGCAGATACGGCTGAGCTCCCAGGGCTCATGGTTTTACTCAAGATGTTTGCAGTACATAGCAAATGTGAGCTTGAATACGAGAAGGTGGGAATTTTGGTGGGGCAGAGGCACATAAGCAGGCAGCGCAGAGCACGCGTCAGAAACATGCCGGAAAGGCACGACAGTTTATAATCTATACAAAACCTTATAACTCTTACATGTGAATGAGTCACTGTGATTTAGTCACACACGCAGGTTATAATAATCTTTAAATAGCCCAAGTGTATGACTGGGTCCTAGCACAAACAGGATCATTATTTTGAGCTACAACTACACTTGTACACATAACAGAAAGATGCTAATGTCATAATGTTCCTCTATGCTCATTATGAAACAAAAGCTTGCACAAAAATCAAGAGTTCAAGTGGTTGTATTTAAACAGCAGCACCCTGGTGTCATAAGCAGTCCCATCATATGCTCAACTAGGAAGCCAGAAAATCCCGTGTTAATCAATCTCCCAAACACCGTACAGCTGAACACTGAATATGAGAAAATGCTAGAATGCACTTAATTTTTATTTTAAATCTTGATATTAAGTAAATCAAGAAAAGTTTGGGTTCCAGACAAGTGGAGTTTAGGGCTTCCTCAACACTGTAAATTAAGCATGATCAAAGAAGCACTATAATCTGCCAAGGCTGTTCCTCTCAAACTGCAAAAGATGCCCATCCAAGTTTTGAAACACAGTGCACCAAGATATGAGATATGAAACTTCACTTGAGAATTTAAGTCGTCAGGATTTAGGATTTCCATATTTAGTTTTGATCATAGCTTGTATGTTTAACAAATCAACATTAAAAAAATAGTGGTCTACTAACTGAAGAGACCATACACACAAAAGACGTTCTACCCAGTTTTTAGGTCGAGCTAGAGTACGCATGCGAAGCATGCGTCTAGCTCGACAACTATTGTTGCCCATGTCCTGGGAATCTGAGACAGGAGATGGGCACGCGCGGAGATTTCTCCTCGTGGGTGCGCACGCCCAGCCCGGCGCCGTGCATCTCTCCTGTCTCACATTCACAGCCTCTCTCAATCACACACAGCCACACTCATGCATGCGCACACACAAATACACCCACGCAGGCACAATGCATCGGGACACACGCACACAGACACACATATACACACGCACAGCTAACAAACACACAGCCACAAATATACATACACACGCACAGCTACACACGCGCACACACACAGTTACACCCACACACGCTACACCCTCCCCCACACTCACCGGGCTCTTCTTGCTTCCTCGCACCGTTATGCATTTCCTGCTCCCTACCGAGAACCGCATCACTCCTGGAATCCCTGCTTTCTTCTCCCGGAATCCCTGTTTGCTTGTGGGCTCCCTCTGCCTCCAAGGTGCCGCACTTCGGACGAGCTACGTCACTGCTACCCTGTTACAGAGGCAGGGAATCTGCCGGAACTTCGCAGGCTCCTGCCTATCGAAGTAGAGCCCGCCTCTCTCGCCTGCGTTCCACGCCTCGGAGTTTGGCATCCTGGTTTTAGAAATGCCAGTGCTGAGCATCGGCAGGACCGGGCACTTAAAGCCCTGTTTAACGGCATGCATGTTACACATTGCTATTACTCAACTGACATAAATTCTCTCAGTGTCCTGTTTGCTGTTCAATGCACTTGAAAATAGTTTAGACGGATACATCCAGGTTGTAAGAGTGTTTTCCACTACCGCAGATTATTGACCGCTACCTCACCCACATATTGTCAGTGGGTTTGAAGAGAACTCTGTGTTTCTTGAAACTGACAGACCCAAGTGAGAAACTTCAGACTTAACGCTTATTATTGTTATAAAGTGGTTCGTGTTTAGGCAGATGAGAGGGTGAATGTTGTCCTTTGTTTTTATTTACTGAATGCATGCTGTAAAGGTACGACTGTACGTTTACTGACATTTTTTTGTAATGTTTAGGTTACACTTTTCTGCCTGATAGGCAGGACGCAGCATATTCTCCTCTTGAGATTGATTAAATGAAGCGCATGCAAATGACATATTGAATTTGCATCAAAGTCTTGACTATATACAATGGTTCAATGTATATAATGCCTCGACTTGTAACTAATGATTTCGTTTTCTCTGACATCCCATCTCACCTCTCAGTTAGTGCCCATTGATAGCTCGTCATTTCATGCTTTCTTTGGAGCTCCTCATTTCATCCTCTCTTTGGAATAAACTAAACACGGGGACATTCAGCTTTGTGATCCAGCTAAAAATATACTGCAGACGCAGCGTGAATGCTGCACATGGAGGGCGTGCATGCTGCTGGCGACAGAGCCACAGAGTGATTTATTTAAGCGCGAAACGCAGCGGTATCTGGGCGTTAAATCAGAGTCCAGGCAAAGCATAAATATTTTGTTAGCAAGGAACTAGTAGAGATTTTTCTAGTTATTGAGTTAGTGCGCTGCCAAGGGCTGGCCCTGCATCCGAAAATTAAGAAAACCACTAAACTGGGCAGATTTCAAGAAGTTTTGACAGGAGAGAAGTTATGGGCCGAAAATTGAGGGCATGAGGTGGGCGGCACATTATTACACTTTTGACAACTCTTCTATGCATAGTAAAAAGCATTCATGGGCATGCAAGAGAAACTCGCCAGGCCTACCCAGTTTGCTCTCATTTCCTGCAGGCTCGAGACATGCTGTGCACTTTCTAGATGTACTCTGCCTTGCCCATATCCACCGCCTAGCCCCGGCCGGTTTTCAAATCATGTGCCGCTTTGTCACAACGGCTCCGGCACAGCGAGGATCTGAGGTATACTATTCCCTGCACTTCCTCTGAAGAATATTGCGATATTACCCCCACCACGCACACACACACTGTCCATTACGAAATAAGACGTTTTTAGCGCTTGTCGATTGGTAACGGTATAGTTTATTTTACCACTTCTTTCTCACTAATGAGAAAACAATGTCTGCAGTGTGAATAGAATGAAGTTTAAGAAAGTTCCCTGCCATTACTGCCCCTCTCAAATCTCAAATATTGGGTAGGATTCCGTGGCATTCAGTGCTGGAAGCTCGAGCCCGTGTTTAGCGCTTGGGACAGTCATGAGAATGCCAGCTGATGTAATTTCCTTCTGCGTGCTTCCGTTCCCCCTCGCTGCCCACAAACAAACAGTGCTGAACAAGGACGTTCTCGTGAATAATAAACATAAGCCAGCATCAGCAAGTAGAAAGAAACAGGCATAAGCATCTACCACCCTTGACTCCGTGAACAGCGGAATAAAGGTGTGTCTGACTCCTGTGCCCGTTATTTGCGCAGTACACCCCTAAATAGATGCACACTTCCAGTACTGCACACCCCCTTACCCAGTCCCACTCCAGGATGCACAAGGTAGCATAGCAATAGTAGCATGTTCCCTAGTGCAGGCAAGGACCACAGGCCCTGCTAGCACAGGTTTATGTAGCAAAATACAGTCATAGGTGGGATGCATTGGGCCCCTCACACCACCGGGCCTCGGTGCCACTGTACCTGCTGAACCAGCGATAGCTACGCCCCTGCATGCTGCCCTGCGTGCTGACTGAACAGCTCCAGCTAACAGCTAAATGACAGCCTGAAAAGCTCAATAATGTAATAGGAATATCTTGACAAAACAAATAGGTTCCTGTGTATTGAAAACACTTGTGTGTGCTTGCTGCAGGCACGGTTTGTGGTAATATCAAGGAAACCAACAGTAAATCCCGCACTCGCACCAAGAAAAAACAGGCCTACAAACACCCAAAAACCGACACAGACACACACACTGAACTACCAAAAAAGCCCTCCTGGCACTGCCAGGCTGTCCTCAAGGCCAATCGGACCTTCGCCGTGCTGTGTGCACAGCTCCTATACTCAGCGACAATCCTCCCATATGACATTTGTCCTGAAAGAATGCTGCCTGTACTGCGCGATTCAAGCGCCAGCCACCCTTCCACAGAAACCCTCACGGTAGCCTGACAGTGACTGCTTGTATTGATTCTATTCTGCAATAAGCGACCTAACATCACACCAGCACATAACTCAGGGACAACGCCACATCACTCAGGGGCACTGTCACTCTTGGGCACCACCACATCACTCAGGGGCACCACCACATCACTCAGGGACACCACCACATCACTCGGGGCACCACCACATCACTCGGGGCACCACCACATCACTCGGGGCACCACCACATCACTCATTTACACCACCACATCACTCTGGGACTCCACCACATCACTCAGGGGCACCGCCACATCACTAATTTACACCACCACATCACTCTGGGACATCACCACATCACTCGGGGACACCACCACATCACTCGGGGACACCACCAAATCACTCATTTACACAACCACATCACTCATTTACACAACCACATCACTCTGGGGACACTGTGGGACTCCACCACATCACTCAGGGGCACCGCCACATCACTCATTTACACCACCACATCACTCTGGGACATCACCACATCACTCGGGGACACCACCACATCACTCGGGGACACCACCACATCACTCGGGGACACCACCACATCACTCGGGGCACCACCACATCACTCATTTACACCGCCACATCACTCTGGGGACACTCTGGGACTCCATCACATCACTCAGGGGCACCGCTACATCACTCTGGGACATCACCACATCACTCGGGGACACCACCACATCACTAGGGGACACCACCACATCACTCGGGGACACCACCACATCACTCGGGGACACCACCACATCACTCGGGGACACCACCACATCATTCTGGGACACGACCCACTTCACCCTTCCACTGACTCAATTACAATAACTTTTATTTAAGTATAAATTAATAAAAAAATTAAAAGCCATTGTTATTGGTAATATCAATACATCTAAGTCACGTAAATACAACACATATTGCATTACAAATGCTATAGGTGTCACATTTGCAAAATGTATAACTATTGGCATTGTCATATACAATGCCAATAACTCAAACTTTAATGCTACGAGACCTATTGCATTGTAAATGCTTGTTATTATGTGTAGTACAGTGGTCTTCAATCTGTGGAGTGGGATCCCCCTTGGCGTGGGACAAGGCTTTAAATGATGTCAAGTATGGCACCAGGCTCTCAAAGCAAAGAGCACTTAAGCTGACCTAACAATGTAAACAAGCTGAAAAAAGAGCTGTGATGCAATGAAAGAAAAGAGGGCCGCTGTAAGCCACTCTGTAATGGGTAGTCATCCTTTTGACGCTCAACTTCCCACTGGGAACAGGTGTCAAAAGAGAACCTTTAAATTATCCCTTACATCTCCCCTGAATTGTGATGAGGAATCATAGAGAGAAAATCATGCTTGAAAACCGACGTGGACTTAAAAAAGTCTGATTTTTGACTTTCCCTTTCCTTTCCAATGACTATCTCCTGTCTTCCATCTTCTACATGACGCCGCTCTGTGAGAGTCACGCATGCTTGCCTTACTCCCCATTATTGCTTCTCTGCAAATTGCCCAAACTTCATTTTACAGTTAGCAACCTCTCCTTTAAAATAATACCTCCGCAACTTAACAATACTTAGGGCCAGATGTAGGTAAACACTATTTACCGATTCTTAAATACCGAATTTTACCGATTCGGTATTTAAGAATAGGTAAATAGTATGTAGGTAATTTTTCGATAAATGTTACTGAATCAGTAAAATTCTGTATTTACCGATCCAGTATTTACCGAATCGGTAATTCCCATTCATTCCTATGGGCCTGGAGGCCCATAGGAATGAATGGTAAATAGGGAACACATACAAGGGTGCCAGGGTGTCACATTGACACCCTGCTGCACCCCTGAATAGTGCATGGGTGCCCGCATGTGGCACACATACATCCCCGAAGGGCATGTATGTCTGCCACATCACAGTGTTGTAAAAGCAAAAAATTGCTTTTTCAAAGGTTTTCTTTATTTACCACCAATTTGTAGTTGGTGGTAAATAACGAATCCTTAACTGAGGAATGCACTCACTTGAGTGCCCTCTACATTACGGATTCAGTAATTTACCAAATCGGTATGTTAAGAAATCGGTAATTTACTGATTCCTTAAGTTACTGATTCGGTAAAATACTGAATCCTACAAAAATGCCACCTACATTCCAAATGGCAAATACCGGTCGGCAAATGCCAAATACCGGTCGGTGACGGACAAAATTCGGTAATTTCGGCCATTACCGACCGGTATTGGGCGACCTACATCTGGCCCTAATCTCTTGTAGCTCATCTATTAATACCGCCAACCAATGCATAAATTCATATATTCCACTACAGATCATACCCAACTCCTATTAGCTGAACCACATAGAACCTGGAGTAATGCATAGCATGGTTTCCTTATGAACACAACACTAATCCCAACTTGAAAAAAACATTTTAACCCCCCCCCCCCCCCCCCCCCTCAAAAACAAATCTACTAACCATGGGTTCTAGCAGTGTGCTGTCTGGCATAAAGTACTACATTGCCTTTTATGGGGTTGTAAGTGCTATATAAATGTAACTTCAACCCAAGTATAATATATAACCCACATTAATACTAATAGCATAACACTCAATCGTTGGGCAATCAATTATAGTTCATAAAAGCTGAATAATTATTTCCTTTTACCGCTTGACACTCTTACACTTACATAAGACAAAACTGCTAAGGGTACTATCCATCACCCAGTTCTGTACCAGCCCACAGCAAATTTACCACCCATCATCAGCAGAACAAGCATGGAATAACTGAAGAGATGTGACATATACTGCGAGACAATGGAGAATTTAATTTAGTCCACCACTATAGGTCCCAACTGGCTACATATCACAACTATATACAAAACTGTACCTCAGTAATCATCACGCACAACATGGAAACACTTTGCACACAGGATCAAGCAAAGACAACACACTTCCAACCACACACCGTACAAAGCGTAGCCTGCTACCCAGGTAGGCAAGCGCTTCAACACCCCACATAGGGGTAGTAAGCACTATATAAATACTACAATACAATACCCATATTGGCAATAAAGTATTTGAATTCAAAACATGAATGTCTGAATCTTTCCTCACAATCCAATCCTAGAAAAGTACCTTCCTCGCAAGGCTGCTTATTGTTCTTTGGTTTTCAGACAAATTAAATAAAAAAATTAATAATTACCAAACTGAAATTTACTAACCTTGTCTATTATGCTGTTGACAATCAGAGGGTTTTTCAAAATATGCTGCCCAATTCCAGTGTTGAACATGATTCCTAGGCCAAACGGAAATTAGACAACATTAAAATGATGTGCATATCTGTCAGCATTAGGCTAGTAATCAACATGAAATCATTGTACCCGAGGAAACGAAGCTTATAGTACCTCCTGAAAACTGAGTGGTACTATGTTGTTTACAAAAAGAGACACTCACCATGTATTTCCCTTAAAAATGCAATGACGTATTGTCTTATTTCATCCAATGGAAGTCACAGCCTTATTTCCTTCCCTTCAGCTAATTAGTCTCCAATGACAGCATGCATTTATATAAAGACAACCCCAAACCACTATAAGCCTTAAGTTTGTTTGCCCTTTATTTATTTAGCATCTTGATAATGACAGGTAAGGAAAACCTGACCATTTTACTCACAATTAGAGCCCAGAGATAGATGTGCTTTGCAGACAATTACTTCAATAGACTCAATGTGTGTTTTAATAAAGCAAAAAATGTATTTACTAACACTAACTTCAGAACGTTTATGTTCTTTTTAAGGAAAATAGTTCAGTCCAGTATTTAATGAAATATTTTCAATAAATAGTTCTGTGTACCATAAATCACCATTTTCATGATAGCTAAACAAAAATAAACATGCAACATAAAAGCATACCTAGTAAGGAGTATCATAGTCCTATGTTGTCCCATGTGGCCATCTCAGGATTCTGGTGAAATTTACAAGCCACTCAACTTAAGAGCTCATCGGAATTTCTTTTATGGCAATATAGAATGACATTACAGTTGCATATTATATAAAGGTAATCTCTTTTTATATTATGGTGGTTTGCAGGGGTACGAGTTATGGTTTGCTCAGCTAACCAGAATTATCCAATTTTAGAGGTTTGTCTTTTTCGTTTAGTAGCCATAATAATTCTGAAGGTTTTTAAACATGCCAAGGTCTTATTAGCGGAAATAAAATCGGAACATATCATTAACAAAGTTTTTTTCAGTGTTTCTCTAAGGATATACCTCATGTCTTCGCTGGCAATCCCGGCTATGCACAGACAAGGGCGGCATTAACGTTGATGGCGCCTGGTGCAACAATCTTTTTTGGAGCCCCTCCTCCATGACCTCCTTCTCGGATTCCCTCACTACCACCTGGCAAAACGTACCCCTCATCTATCCATAGCCCCTTTCTCACATACATTTAATTTGTTTTAAAGTGCTAGTAAAGGCTGGCTTTACAAATCCACTCAGCTATCCATGTAAAAAATTGATCTGTTTTTGCAGCAGGCATATTAACCCTGCGGTATTTTATGGCGAGTCAAAACTGCAACTAGACAAAAAAAAATTTATATCTACATATATATATATATATATATATATATATATATATATATATATATATATATATATAGCAATAACATTAATCACAAGAGTTCTCTCTGCATTTTTATTGCTACCTAAAAGCTGAATGCTCAAGGAACTCTGCAGCAGGTGCGGTTATAAATCGGGATTGGATTCAGGTTCTATTGTTAGGGATTTTTTTGTCCTTAGAAGGCGAACTGACCAACACAGGAATATTCTATGCTTGTAATTTGTAGACCAGTTTCAGTGGTCATAACTACTTTGCAGCATTACAAATTAGTACCACTGCGATTTCACTCCTATCAGGGTAACCCACAATAAAGTCAGACTTGGGTTATACCTTAGATTACTTTATATCTTTAAACACCTGATCCCTACAATATCAAGAGCTCCTTGAACCTGGTAAAGCCCATCCAGATATACCATCATTTTGGGTGAATGACTCGATGATGAAGCATGCCACAAAAAAAGTGTACTTTTTCTCAGCAGGGTTACAGGACTGGACTGGGGCACCTGGTAAATGAGGGCACCTTACCCACCCCTTTTTAGGTCTCGCCTGTCGATGCGCATGCGCATCGAGCAAGCGAGACTATGGGGGCTTATCCACTCTTTATCCACTGCAAGGAATCGTGGCGATTCCTTGCAGTGCCCGTGACTTTTAAGCTCAATGCGCATGCGCATTGAGCTTAAAAGCGCGTGCACGTCCGTCTTGTTTTACCCACTCCGCCCCCACCCCTTCCCGCCGTGTCGCATTTCTCCTCCCCCCTCCCCTCTCTTCCCTCCGTCTTGTTTATTTTACCCGCTCCGCCCCCTCCCCTTCCCGCCGTGTCGCATTTCTCCTCCCCCCTCCTCCCTCCGTCTTGTTTATTTTACCCGCTCCGCCCCCTCCCCTTCCCGCCGTGTCGCATTTCTCCTCCCCCCTCCCCTCTCTTCCCTCCGTCTACACGTTTATTCAGCATATGAGGAGGAGCGCAAGTAACAGGTCATCACTTCAAGGAGTTCACTTTCGACTGTCACTACATACTTGCATAGTGGAACTAGGACTATATCCCAGTCAGAGTCCATGACTTTGTTACTAGGTATCTCCAAACACCCCCACCCCACCACCACAGTTTTATATAAAGCAAACTCAACCCGAAAGTATTGGAGGGCTGTAAATGACCACATTACACAATGGCACGTTCATGTATATGTCCGGGGAATTTAAGATATTTGCGCAGCACCAGGGTGTTCAGCCAAGACTCGAACTTGAGTTCCCCTTCCCCGCTCTCCATTTCTTATCCTGGACGACGAGCAGCATCTTTCTAACCAGCCAGACACTAAACAGGTAGTCGCCGCCCGGGCCCATGATGATAACTCACCTCAGGTTAGAGACGAGACTCCGACCGACTAACTAAACATCGTTCCCTATCAGATGGGCGTTACTCTGTGAGACAGTAAGAGGCTGAAACGAACAAACGCAATTCTCCAAAGCCAATCAGCACTTCCGAATTTGAAAGCCGCACTAGGATTGGTTAAAGTATCTCCAATAAACCAATCCCATTTCAACTCAAATGTTATACCGCGCACTCCCGGGCTATGTTAAACCGTCCGATTAGACGTTTTGCGACCCGGAAGTACTACAAGTACGCACAAATGAAACCAGTTAAAAGATCAACTGCAGACGATGGACACAAGACTAGAGTCACCGGCAGTCCGCGTAAGTAGCGGGCAGGTGTTTACCATACCATCTCTTTCGATTGGAGAGCACTTACCACATTACCGCCCTCCCCCAACTGGTCTCCTTATCTCTTTTCGTTAGGGACTGTCATAACCATTCTGGTCCCGCCATCATTACTGATAAGGCACCATATATACTACGTTCCTTCTATACCTTCTAAGTTTTCAGACTGCTCATTTGCGGCATTTGAATGCTTTCATCGTACGTATGTGTGCACTTGATAGAGAAATTTGACTAGAGCCCATGCTCTAGAATCGGCAAGAAAAACCGACTGATAACTTTGTAGTACCTGCGTGGGGTTGAAATACACACATACCCTTCAAATGTCATATATTCACTTACTTAAACTACTGGAAATGAGGCATCATGTTACAAGGGTACATACATTTTTTGGTAGGGGGAGATTAAATGATTTGCCCAGAATCACAGGCTGTTAAGCCAACACTTAACACCAAGACTGGAACTTGGTTCCCTATGGCCAAAGTGGGTAGCTCTGACTGTTATGCCACATCCTCCTTTTGAAATGACTTGTAGCTTAGGCGCAAGAGCTGTCTACTTGGGAATGGGAAAGGCTCAAATTGTCAAGCCTGCAGGCTCTGAACCCTCTCACCCTCACACCCCCTCACCCTCACACACCCTCACCCTCACTCACCCTCACCCTCAACCCCTCAAACTCACCCTCACTCACCCTCAACCCCTCATCCACCCTCACCCTGACCATCACTCACCCTCAACCCCTCACTCACCCTCACTCTCACTCATCCTCACTCACCCTCAACCCCTCACCCTCACTCACCCTCAACCCCTCACCCTCAACCCCTCACCCTCAACCCCTCACTCACCCTCAACCCCTCACCCTCACTCACCCTCAACCCCTCACCCTCACTCACCCTCAACCCCTCACCATCAACCCCTCACTCACCCTCACTCTCACTCACCCTCACTCAGCCTCAACTACTCCCCCTCACCCTCACTCACCCAAAACCCCTCACCCTCACTCACCCTCAACACCTCACTCACCCTCACCCTCACTCACCTTCACTCACCCTCAACACCTCACCCTCAACCTCAACCCCTCACCCTCACTCACCCTCAACACCTCACCCTCACTCACCCTCACCCTCACTCACCCTCACCCTCACTCACCCTCACCCTCACACAGTGCAATAGTTCTCAGACCATTTCAGTTAGAGCTTTTAGAAATGTTTATGGCTTTTTTTATTTGTAATACTTTAGCATTGGCTACAGGAAACAAAAATGCTAAACATTTACAAAAAAAACCCATAAACAATTCTAAAAGCACTAACTCTAATGGTGCGAGACCTATTGCATTTCCAATGCTTGTTATTAGTATTTGTTGACTGGTAGATGTTAAAGCTCCTTTTATTTCTGCCTATTTCCATTCTTGATTATGTATATGAAAATACATGCATCAAGAAAAATGTGCAACTTGGAAAACAAATGTTGCTAAACTATTGTATAACTTTATATACCATTTCTTTCAGGCATCTTTTCCTGAAACGTTTGGTACATATATATAATACCTACTGGCGGTCGCCAGTAGGTAGTAATAGTTAGGATTATTTTCAATACAAAATCTAGACATTCTATTGTGAATACCTTTGGCGCTGGTTGAGGAATCTGCCCAAAACGTGTTTTCCCCGTGTTAATTTCCATAGGGCGGTCGACCTCACTTTTAGTCCGAACGGCTGAATGGATTTCCACCAAACTTGGCAAAATTGTAGGGACTGGTAGCCCGATGTGCCTTTGCTATGTCTCAAGATATGTGCTCCAGTGAATTTTGAGTAATTTAGGTTCAAAAAAATATATATATCTTTAAGCGCTCCCCGGTACGCGCACCGGGGCGCTAACCAGCGCGTTACGCGAGTTCACGCACGGAAAGCTGATTGGCTCTCGGTGTCTGTCAACATTCCAAACAGTCCGGAGCGGCCGCCATCTTGTGTCTCGGTAGGATCGAGACACAAGAGGAGGCAAAAACAAAGGGGGAAATGACCATAAGGGGGCAGAGTAGACCCCCCCTAGGTTTGATGTGGGGGCTATAAAAGGGCCCCGCGGGGCAAAACAAAAAAAAAATTTTTTTGATTTGCGCGGGGGGAGCACCCGGTACGCGCACCGGGGATCGAACCGGGGAGCGTACTATGGGGGAAAAAGAATGACAGAGTTTTTTAAAAATGTAGCCTTTTTTTTTATAAATTGGAGGTAGTTCTGAAAAGAACTGTTTTTTTCTTCTTTTTGTTGTTTTATCTTTTTTAATGTTTTTTGAACATTTTGTACTTTTTTGGCTTTTATGAACTATTTTATATTTTTTTTAGTTATTTTTATGGGGAGAAACAAAAAACAGGGAATTGAAAATGGCTCAACTGGAGCAAAAAAAAAAAAAATCAGAAAAAAATTAGGGTTTTTTGGGGCAAATGTGGTTGTCACCAGCAAGGAGGATGAGCTTTATGCTCTGTTCACCATAGGAGATGGTCTTACCACAAAAAATACATGTAATTCTGAATTCCCCAAACCGTGGTTGTATGCAAGGGATCGTCTCCCTTGTCTCTGGTCCCGATGGAGTGGGTTGCTTTCTTTTGGAGGTGGTGGTTGAAGATTGGGGAGGGTTACTGGTCAGTTCTCTCACCTCTGCGGCAGCGTAGTTGTTCGGATGCTTGCACTGCATGTGTCTAATCATGGTATTATTACCGAATGAATATTTTTTGTTAGGGTTCCCCCTTGAAAGTTCCATGCCACAGATTAGGCAAGTCACCTTGGGCACATTGACTTTTTTCTTGCCCTCTGGGATAGAAAAAAACTCCCATACAATGTGCTGCCTTGGCTTGTATGGGGTATTGTCTTCTGGCAGCCATCTTCTCCCCTCCTCCTCCTCCTCCTCTTCTTGACCACCAATGTAATGTTGTGGTGGTGGTGGTTGTGGTTGTGGTGTAGATGCTCCAGCTGCTGCTGCTACTGTAGCCATTTGAAAGTACAAAATATTTCTGATAGATTTCCAAATAGGTCTTCCTCAGTCAAAGGACAAAGTCAGAATAAGGAAACAAGCATTGGAAATGCAATAGGTCTCGCAGCATTAGAGTTAGTGCTTTTAGAATTGTTTATGGGTTTTTTTGTAAATCTTTAGCATTTTTGTTTCCTGTAGCCAATGCTACAAAATTTAAAAAAAAAAAGCCATAAACATTTCTAAAAGCTCTAACTCAAATGCTCCGAGACCTATTGCACTGTGTGAGTGTGAGGGGTTGAGGGTGAGTGAGGGTGAGTGAGGGTGAGTGAGGGTGAGTGAGGGTGAGTGAGGGTGAGTGAGGGGTTGAGGGTGAGTGAGGGTGAGGGGTTGAGGGTGAGTGAGGGTGAGTGAGAGTGAGTGAGAGTGAGGGTGAGTGAGGGTGAGTGAGGGTGAGTGAGGGTGAGTGAGGGTGAGTGAGGGTGAGTGAGGGTGAGTGAGAGTGAGGGTGAGGGTGAGTGAGGGTGAGGGTGAGTGAGGGTGAGTGAGAGTGAGGGTGAGGGAGGGTGAGGGTGAGTGAGGGTGAGTGAGGGTGAGTGAGGGTGAGTGAGGGTGAGTGAGGGTGAGTGAGGGTGAGGGGTTGATGTTGAGGGGTTGAGGGTGAGTGTGAGTGAGGGTGAGTGAGAGTGAGGGTGAGAGTGGGTGAGGGTGAGAGTGGGTGAGGGTGAGTGAGGGTGAGTGAGGGTGAGTGAGGGTGAGTGAGGGTGAGGGTGAGTGAGGGTGAGGGTGAGTGAGGGTGAGTGGGGTGAGTGAGGGTGAGTGAGGGTGAGTGAGGGTGAGGGGTTGATGTTGAGGGGTTGAGGGTGAGTGAGGGTGAGTGAGGGTGAGTGAGGGTGAGTGAGGGTGAGGGTGAGTGAGGGTGAGTGAGGGTGAGTGAGGGTGAGTGAGAGTGAGGGTGAGGGGTTGAGGGTGAGTGAGGGTGAGGGTGAGTGAGGGGTTGAGGGTGAGGGGTTGAGGGTGAGGGGTTGAGGGTGGGTGAGGGGGAGTGAGGGGGAGTGAGGAGTGAGAGTGAGGGTGAGTGAGGGGTTGAGGGTGAGGGGTTGAGGGTGAGTGAGGGTGAGGGTGAGTGAGGGGTTGAGGGTGAGGGGTTGAAGGTGAGTGAGGGGGAGTGAGGAGTGAGAGTGAGGGTGAGTGAGGGGTTGAGGGTGAGTGAGGGTGAGGGGTTGAGGGTGAGTGAGGAGTTGAGGGTGAGGGTGAGTGAAGGGCGCCAAAGGGATTGGGGGGATGGGGCACCAACGCAGGCAGCCACAGAAGACCCGGCGTAAGGGGTAAGTGGTAGGAAAAAGGGGTCGGCAGAGTAAGGAATTGGTAAGACAAGGATATCCTGCACAAGTATATAAATAAGTCCAGACAGGCCACTCTGGATGCACACCTTCCCCCTCGCACGGCGCATGCTCATAGAGACAAGAAGCCGGACATGTAGGGGAAAGGTTTTGTGCACTCCCGGGGTGGGTACCGATCGTGAGCATTTCTTTAAGTAGGGAGGAGGGAGGAAGCATGTCATGGTCCAAGAGGGCAATTAAGGGGTCTAGCAGCAAGGAATGTCCCACGCGGCCTAGCAGATTACAAAGGCCTGGTCTCCTTAACCTGGCAGCGTGGGTGGGAGGAGCTGCAATAGGCAGGCTGATTTTGTCACGGGGAAAAGAGAAAGCACGGCGCTTGTGAATGAGCAGTGTGCTGATAAGAGTTATTAAACAAGCGCGCAAAAGGCAGGCTGATTTTGTCCCTGGGAGAAGAGAAAGTGCTGCGCTCGTAAAATGAACAACGTGCTGAGAAGTGTTATTAAAAAAGCGCGCAATAGGCAGGCTGACCAGTCAGACCCACAGAACCACCGGAGGCTTGTGCAGTGCCGTTGCAGGTCTCTCAATGGCTCTGGCGCTTACTTGGATTTAGTTAAGAGCGGTCTGCATGGTCTCTGATGGTAGAACCTGTAGGTGAAAGAAGCTTCTCTTGTCTTGGTTGTGACCCCTTGCACTGGATTGCAGTGCACCTCGAGCCCTCCTGCCTGTGGGAGACCTAGACTTAAGCTACTGCCATGTTGCTTGGAAGGTGCCTTGTTGGAGAGCACGATATCGGCAGGGAGGGCGGGCCTTGGATTAAGGTAAAAATAGAACGGCTGCTGATGGATAATTCAGGCAATGCTGGTACACAAGGGGAATGTGAACCTTAAAAATGGAAGCAGAAGCTGTTTGGATTAGCGAGAGTGCTTTTAAGTAATAATTTGACTAATCCATTCTAAGTAATGAGGTAAAAAAGTCGCTACTCGGAGGTTAAGAAAAAAGAAGCCGGAGGGAAGAGAGGGGAGGGGGGAGGAGAAATGCGACACGGCGGGAAGGGGAGGGGGCGGAGCGGGTCAAATAAACAAAAAACAAGCTGGAGGGAAGAGAGGGGAGGGGGGAGGAGAAATGCGACACGGCGGGAAGGGGAGGGGGCGGAGCGGGTAAACAAAGACGGACGTGCACGCGCTTTTAAGGTCAATGCGCATGCGCATAAGCTCAATGCGCATGCGCATTGACCTTAAAAGTCACGGGCACTGCAAGGAATCGCCACGATTCCTTGCAGTGTGGATAAAGAGTGGATAAGTCGCAATACTCTCGCCTTGCTCGATGCGCATGCGCATCGACAGGCGAGACCTAAAAAGGTGGGGTTTTTCATCATTTGGAAAAAAAAACTGCCCTGAAACAATGAAAAGTGTTATTTTCAGGTCACATGACCCGGGCTTTCATCATTTAGAAACCAAAACTCTTCTGCACCAATAAAAAGTGTTATTTTTAGGTCACATGACCCGACGCGCCCCCGGGGGCGCGCCACGGGGCGCGTCAGATGATTGCGTTGCGCGATCGTATTCGCACAAGTATTTCCGGGTGCGCTTACGCCGTGCGTATCACGCGGACGCGGATACGCCATGATGTTTTCGTTCGCGGCAATAGCGCTAACGGGTCGCTCACCGGTGCGCGACCCGGGGCGCTCCGAAAAAATGCGCTTTCCAGTGCGCACACCGGGAGCGCAACAGGGCACAAAAAAAAAAAAATGAAAAAAATATTATATAAATATACAATATAGGATTCATTATAAAAAATATTACATTTCATATGTTTGAGGCCCTATATATAGTTAGGAATTAGCATTTAAAAAACCTATGAAATTCACTGAAAAAACCATAGGTTTCATACCAGTTATAGTTAGGAATTAGCATTTAAAAAAACTCTTAAATTCACTGAAAAAACCATAGGTTTCACACCAGTTATAGTTAGCTGGAAATTTTACCGACATAAAACCATACAAATTCCAACGTTATAGTTAGTTAGACTCACTATAACAAGCGCGCCTGCAATGCACTGCTGATGACGTCATATATTACATCACTCATGACATCGTCAGTGACATCACTCATGACATTACTGATGACACCAGCCAGTGAATGTGTGTCTTTCTTTACACACAGTCTATCATAGGCTGCTGCAAAATGATGCAGTGCTTGAAATAAAAACACTTTCCTACAAAATATAGCCTTTACTCATCAGTGATCAGGCTGTACCTAATGTAAGCATGTTCTGAAGTAAACCACCCTTACAGTACCTCTAAGAAAAATGGTCACTTTGACGCATTAAGCAGGGCCATTGGAATTATGTGGCAAGAGAGGGCTAAATTATGCAACACAGTTGATTAAATTATGCAGGAAGAAAAGGTAAATTATGCAGCATAATCGGTCACATTTTGTGGTTAGCTTTATTTAATTTTTAGTCATGGTAACACGGAGGTGAAATATTATACCTCTTTAGTACCAATTTAAGACCCAAATATATCAATAAGCAAATGCAAGATGACCAATCAACCTTTATGAAGGGCCTTCTACTGCTCTGGAACACGTCCCCAGCCATGTTTTAAGTCATTTTTGATCTCTTTGAACTAGAATCACATTTTTTCTTTAAAATCTGCAGATTATGCAGCAGATGATGGGTTATTTAGCAAATGTGGTAAATCCATAGCAATGCAGAAAACACTTGTGCCTCAGTGACTAATCAATGAACAGTTGGTAAAAGGATGTAGTGTAACATCCATACTGGCCAACCTTGAAGCTGGGGAACAAGGTTCAATTCCTGACGGGAGGCACAAGCAGCTTGTGACTCTGTAATGCAACTGGTGCTCATGTAAAGTGCTCTGATACCCTCGGGTCGGGTACACACTATATAAGTGCAACAAAAAAAACCCTTGTTTCTTCTTTAACTGTTAGCACTACCACCCCACCCTTTCTTTCGAGCAGAGGAACCTCAAAGTCCGCACTACCCATTCAGTGGCAGTTGTTATTGTAAAAGGTGAGTCCAGGGGGTAGCAGGGAGGAAGTCAGCAGGTTCCCATTCAGATGCTGATCCTCTTGACACCTGGGACCTCAGAGTAATTGTCCAAGAAAAGAGTGAGATTCATAAATATAGTCAACGAGATGGCCCAGAAGAGAAAGCACTGTGTGGGAGTCTTATTTTTATGGTTAAAATGGCCAGGGACTGCTTCTTCAGAGAGATACCCCAAGTAAGAGGACAATCTAAGGGAGCCTTTTTTATATATAAAAAGGGCCATCCATTAGTGCAGCAGGTAATGCTGTCAGGTTTGTAAGTGGCCACTGCTGCTCAATTATGACCATCTTACCATGAAGTGGAGTGGGTTCCCATTTTCCTTGTTAGTATCAGAGCTCATGTTACCCTTGCTGATTTTTAACATAAAGGTGCAGAAAGAATCACTGGTGCTGCAGGTACAGTGGCAACAGGAGCCAGAGATATGAGGAGCCAGCTAAACCTTAATTATGGCTGTATACTACCCTTCCTTCTTAGCATTAGGGCCCACTATACACTTGCCAGTGTTGATTTGGGCCTCAGCGCAATAGCCCACAGGAGGGGAAAAATTATTGCAGTAGACACACCTTTGTTTGGCCTCAGAGAGATGGCAGAGAAGGGTGTGTGGCTAGATAGGAGTCCATGGGGCAGATTTATGAGGCCGTTGCGCCTCTTTGCGCCGCAATTGCGTCACTTTATTTGACGCAACTGCGGCGCAAACAATGCACCCTATTTACAACGTGACGCATCTAGGAGACGCGTCACGTTGTAAAGCACTGCGCCATAAGGAGGCGTTCCTGCGCAGGGGGAGGCGTTCCTGCGCAGGAACGCCTCCTGAAAGTGGCTGAGTGAAATCTATGAGATTTCACTCAGTCACTTTCAGGGCAATGCTGCGTCAAAACCCTGCGCCTGCTTGAAGCAGGCGTAGGTCTTGACGCAGCATTGTGCAAATGGTGTACCCCCGAGCCTTGCTGGAGCTGCGTCGCGCTTGCGACGCAACTCCAGCAATGCGCCACATTTCCGGCACAGATGCGTCACGCATCTGTGCCGTTTTTGCACCATGGTGCGCCGCATTATAAATGGGGATGCGCCAGTTAACATAAATCTGCCCCCATGTTTTTAACAACCGGCAGAGGAGACTGCCCTCTTTGCCAGGCAGTAGCTAACATTAGTGAAGCAGGTTAAGTCGCACTGGGGCGCCAGGGTCAGAAGGGCTGACTTAAACACAATTATGACTGTTTAACTTTAAAAAAGGTGCATGGGAGTTTATTTTCTAACATTAGGAACAAGGGCGCCATTGCAGATAAAATAAGACCACATGTGGGAGCTCTTTTTTTCCTGAAAGGGCCTGTTTTAAGAATACAGTGATGGTCCAGCATAGTGGCGAAGGGGTAAAACAGTCAGAGGAGATAGCCTGCTACTCAGGACTGAAGTCATCATTTGTGCAGCAAGTGTAGTTGCTTTGAGGTCCAGTAGTGCGAGGGGTTCACAACACTTCAATTATAGGGGGCAGTATTTTGGGGTCAATAACTGTTTTTGTTTGATTCATTTGCTTTTTGGAAGTTTCATAATTAGTGTGGTTCAAGAGCTATCAAAAAAGTACTCCTGAAATGATTTTATAATCCATGCCCCCTACAATTAGGCCTTTCCCACCCACTTAGCCAATCCTTGCCGTAAAGTTTTGGAGGGGGGGCTTGACATTAAAACATTATGCTATGGGGGTTCAGAGCAAAAAAGTTTGAAGACCTCTGCTCTAGACCGTCTTGTAATGCGGAAAATGTACTGCTTGAGCCACCCACCTTCAAAAAGGGAAAGATCGATGGCCCAATCCTTCTCAGGCAATGTAGTGAGAATCTGGTACTCGCTTCGTCCACTACTCCGTACCACCATTCTCCTCAAGTAACATACTCGGCTCTATTGTGAAGCGCTCTGACACCTTTGGGTAAAGTCCGCGCTATATAATAATGCATTAAATAAATAAATAAAAAAATTCGCTCATAATACTCCGAGAATAAACCCAAAAATGTCCGTATACAAAGTAAATTTTGAGAAAAAGTCACAGAGCGCGCTCAAATTTTCCAGTGACAAGCATGAGTAGCTCAACAAAGAACTACAAATCCTAGCATGCAACATAAAGCCTGGGTCTTCCGACTGACGCATTTTAGGAATTATTTAGGCGCTTTGCAGACAGGCATCAACTTCACTGCTACGTACTACGTAGTACCGAGGGCGCTCCAGCCGGTGACCCTGCTCGGGAGCGCAAAATGCACAGCGACGGCTAACATAAGTCTCAGCCAGGGCACCCACATATATACCTTGTGTCTTCACGTCCTTGTGTATGCGGGACTTTTTTTCGGTCTTCACCTTCGGCATGTTTGCTGTTTACACTTATTCCTTCACGTGTTTGAACTACACGGCTTCAGGGAATGTAGGAGGGGGACGCCTTGCACCATAGAAAGAAAGTCGCTTGTGTGACGTATTTTACGCGACATCATACTAAGGCGCATGCGTAACAGTTGCTTGCTGCTAGAACAGGGTGTTCAGTTTAAAGTGGCGTACTCGGTTTAGATTAGAAGTACAGTCCAGTGAAAGAAGGGAAGGTTGCGTCGTGAGTAAAAGGCTGTGGAGAGTAGAGTGAAGAGGAGGGAATATTTTGTTGTTGCAGATTTTATGTAGCTTTACATGAGCATTAGTTATGTTACACGAGGACACATTCATTATTTTTTTTTTGGTAGGCACGTTGAGATTAAATCCAGACATGCCAACCCTCCCGATTCAGGCGTGAGACTACCGATTTCAAGGTTAGTCTCCCGCCTCCCGATTCCTGCAAGCAAAAACCCGATTCCTCGAGGGTTTTAGCTGACAGGGTTTGGTATTGTGTAAGGTGCGAATTCTTCCAGCAATATTCAGAGTTGCGATGCAAGGGCTCTAGAAGGGGTGGAAAAGCAACAAAGCGTCATTAACAAAGCAATGGTCTTTTAAAGACGTGCGAAGTACTGGGGCGGCTGTGTGTGCGTGGGGAAGCTGTTACAGCCCGGGCTGCCACACAGGAGGGGGAGGAGGAGTGCATGCACTGCCAGCAACCTGCCAGGCCAGTGCCCAACACTTGCATCACCCTCTCTCTGCCTGCCATTGCGCTCCGTGCCTCTGAAAGTTTAAAAAAACATGTGCATTTACGTTTCAAATGTCCGATCCTGCAGCAGCCACTTCCAAAGCCCATACTTGCCGTTAACCCGATTCAATGCCCCATTCTCCCGATTTTTTTTTTTAATTCTTCCTCTTTGCTCTTCTGAAATGTTGGCATGTATGTAAATCTGATTTGCCCAGAATCACAATATGTGGAGTCGACCCGAGGCTCCAAGGTCGGCAGTCTAGCCGTGAGACCACATCCTCTCTCAATGTTGGGTGTTGGATGGTAATGAGAGAAGTTGTTAATTTTAGTGTCATGAGTGACGCTGTTGAAATTTTGCCCTGAATCACAATATGTGGAGTCGACCCGAGGCTCCAAGGTCGGCAGTCTAGCCGTGAGACCACATCCTCTCCCAATGTTGGGTGTTGGATGGTAATGAGAGAAGTTGTTAATTTTAGTGTCATGAGTGACGCTGTTGAAATATTTGTTTTTAAAGTTTCTCGTTTAAAAAGTGCCGTGAATTATGTGACATACCTGTCTTTTTTAACTCAAAAATATGGGTGAAGTCAGAATTTTTAGAGAACAATCCCATCAAGGTAAATGGAGAATTTACACTTTTTCATTGTACAATAAAGGTTTTTATATAACACACTTTAAAGACAAATGTTTCTTTTACAAAACACAGCACGCTTTTTTTGTTTACATTTGTTTATTGGGTTTTAACATTCATTCATCATGACAGTGGAACTCAGTACATTCGTGCATTGTTGTAATAAACAGTTGCAAGGCAAATCAAGTACTCGTATCTACCAGTCTACAGTTTGCTGTTTGGTGTCTATTCTGTCCGTGTCTACGTATATTATGCTGCTTCGCAGTGACAGTACTGTACAGCCCATAGTCAAAAACTGTTGAGGGTAGTTTACACGTCGTCCTCAGCTCGTCAGCGACACTGCGTCATGACCGGGTGGGGGTTTGCCGCTCTGGGCGCACATGCCTGGATCCCTGTTGTGTGAATTTCCCAGTGTTGTCAAGTTAAATCGTATCAATATACGTTCCCAATAAATCACTGGCAGGGTCTTCCGCCACTCTAACTTTCAAACTTTTCCGACTGTTGGGATAAACTATAGGGAGAGGAGGGGGGCGGGGGGAGTTTTATAACTAAGAGTTAATGGGATCGCGCATAGTCATGGTATTAGTCCTTTGGTGGAATGTGGAGGTGTGTTAGTGTACATGCTTTGAGCCTCCGTGGTATTCCCTTTGTTGTCTGTGGGGGAGTTCTCTGTGTGTCTACTATTCAGGGGTGCCTCTGGGATGGCTGTGTCCCTCACGGTATCCCTGCGTCAGGATTGGTTGGAGGGACCGGGGGGGGGGGGGTCTGAGACTATCTGTGGGAGTCTCCGGCGGGTTCATTTCTTGCGTAAATGTATGTATTAATTGTGCCCATTATGAGGAGATTGGGTGTTTGCGGGTTCCCCTCAGTTCTTCTTCCCTGAGTGTCTCTTTTTCTGCTTTCCCCCATTTTTTCATAGCCTCTATCCAGGCTGCTTCTGGGGGCCCTGTGGGGGACCTCCAGTGCATGGCTATTCCCCTTTTTTCTAGTAGGATGTCTAGGGACATAAAGCGGCATTGCACTTTTTCGGTATTCCGCCTGCGAAAGATCCCGAGAGTGCATGCCTCCCATGTGGATATATTCGTGATATTTGTTGTAGCCCTAAGTGTCCGGTGAACCCTATACCAGTAATCATGAATAGTGAGCCAGTCCCAAAACATGTGTCTGAAGTCTGCCTCAGGGGCTTGACAACATGGGCATGCAAAGTGTGTGTCAGGAAAGAACTGATGAAGACGATGTGGTCTGAGATGCGCTCTGTGGAGGATGTTGAACTGTATGTTCCGGAATCGCGCGTTCCTGGATACCTTTTTGGGGTACTCTAAGGCTATGTTCCATTCTTTGTCGTGCACCACCCTTCCTATGTCCGTTTCCCACTTTTGACGTAAGGGCTGAAGCGTTGGGAGGATCAGTTCCCGCACGGCTTTATAGAGCCAAGGGACCAGATGGCTCCCCACTCCCATGTGCAATATAGTATGGATCACTGGATGTGTTGGAGGTTCCCCTATGTTAGGGTTCCAGTACCGTTGACTGCTATCTATAAGATGTCTATGCATTAAAAATTGCCCGGGTGGGAGATCGTATTGCTCGACCATCTGAGCATATGTCTTGAGCTGCCCCTCTTCAAACAAGGGCTCTACTTCCGTAACTCCCAGGTCAGTCCATACTTGTAGGGCACCCGCTGTGTAGTACTTCTCACCTCTGGGGAAGCCCACCAGTTGCAGCAGATCGATGCCCAAGCATCAAACTGAAATATCCATACTGCTCAAAAGAACATAACCCTGATGCGTTTTTTTCCGCAGAGAGTTGGTTAACCGATTCGTCGGTGCCCGATCTTGTCCAAACATTACCGCATGGATACCAAATAGCCAGAACAGACCGTATCTCAGGAAAGGGAGGAGGATTAGCAATAGTGTTTAAAGATAGTTACACCTGTCGATGTAACTCCACTTCTGTTCTTGACTGTGAAAGCGTGTCGTTCAATTTGGAATTTTCACCAAATGTAAATTTTTCTGGCATCCTGGCCTACCGCCCCCCCGGCACGGCCAGACAGTTTTTAGACTTTGCGCCCTCAGTAATCGCAGACCTGGCTATTACATCAGCCAACTTCACGCTGTTGGGAGATCTAAACATGCACTTTGAAGATTCTGCTGATCACGCCGCCCAAGAACTGATTGCCGACCTGTCTGCACTACAGCTGGTCCAACTCATCTCTTCACACACACATGTGAAAGGACATCTACTAGACCCAGTATTTAGCAACTGTCTAGGTCTAGTGACAGAACCTCCTATCGCTCTTCCGTAGACAGATCATCAACTTATCCAGCTAAACTGGCGCATCCCTAAACCGCCTGCTCTTTCGACAGGTTTGCGGGAGGCTCGAGATTGGCCGAAACTGTCAACTGATGAGTGGGCTCGTGAACTCCAAGCCACAATCCCTCTAATAACTACAGACCCTATAGAAGCAAATGACACCTTTAACAGCTGGATTACTCAGTCACTGGACACTATTCTTCCAATAGTAAAATCTCGCACCAAAAGGTCTAGGACGTCAGCCCCTTGGTACACTACAGAGCTTAGGGAGATTAAACGTAAGTGTAAAAGGCTGGAGATGAAATGACGTCTGGGATATACAGACCCCGACAAAATAGCATATAGAAACTCCATTAGGAACTATAAACTAGAGATCAAAAAAGCTCAATCCCAGCACTACACACAAAAGATCAACGATGCCAGGTCCAACTCGAGGGAAATATATAGAATAGTAAAAAAATCTTACTGCACTTCCCCAGCCTCCAATAAATAGTGAGGACTTACAAACTCGCTGTAACGAGCTGGCAGATTACTTTTTTAATAAAATAGATCGTATCTACTCTGCTTTCCCAACTATTCACTCACAGAGTCAGGCTGCTATTGCTGGCCTTCCCAACTATGGGGTAGCAGAAAATAAATCTCCAACATTGGAGAATTTCCCATTGTTGCAGCAAGACTCATTAGCTAGCCTAATGACTCAGGTAAAATCGGGCTCCCCCAGCGATTCGGCCCCTCCTAGATTTTTAAGGACCGTTGATCAGACCATTTTACCGGTCATGCTAAAGGTACTCAATGCCTCTATTTCCAATAATATAGTTCCCCCTAAGTGGAAAGAAGCCAGGGTCAAAGCACTTGCTAAGAAACCGAATATGAGCGTTACCAATCTTAATAATTATCGCCCAATCTCCTTGCTCCCCTGGGCCAGCAAGCTACTGGAAAAATACATCAATGGCCTTTTGACCAAATTCCTAGAGGAAAATAATCTCCTTGATCCCTCGCAGACCGGCTTCCGCCCCAAGCATGGGACGGAGTCGGCTCTATAGGCGGTCCTGGAGGAAACTAGGGGCATCTTGGATCGGGGAGGATCGGTGGCAGTCATCCTCCTCGATCTCAGTGCCGCTTTTGACACTGTAAATCACACCATCTTGTTGCAGCGCCTCGGGGAAATTGGGATTCAGGGAGGAGCGTTGGAGTGGATCCGCTCATTCCTATCCAGTAGGCAATTTCAGGTCTTTGAGGGAGCAACCATCTCTACAAGCAAGCCCTTGGACTGTGGAGTTCCGCAGGGCTCCTCATTAAGGCCGACGTTGTTTAACGTCTATATGAGACCGCTGGCTGGGGTCGTCCGTCCGTATGGTATTAAGATCGTTACCTACGTGGACGATACCCAGCTGGTAGTCTCCCTCACGCGGGCTGGAGACCCTGTAGGTACAGTGGACCTGGCCGGATGTCTGAGCGAGGTTAGTCGATGGATGACCCTGTCTTGTCTCAAACTTAATGGGGACAAGACAGAGGTCATGATGCTGGGACATCTAGCACCATCCACGATCAATCAGATCTGGCCAGCCTGCTTGTGTACCCCCCCAGTCCCCAGGGATGCCATCAAGAGCCTGGGAGTCTGGTTGGACAAGTCCCTGACGTTTAACCATCAGGCCGTTGTACTATCTGCCACCTGTTTTGGCCTCATCAGAGTATTGAAGAAGATTCTTCCATTACTACCGTTTGAGGCTAGACAAATCCTGGTCCAGGGACTGATACTTGCCAGGCTGGACTTTGGAAACGCGCTCTACCTTGGGACCCCTGACTCCACACTTAAAAAGTTGCAGGTAATTCAGAACTGTGCGGCCCGAACCCTGCTCCAGCTTCCCCGCAGGACCTCTATGAAGGCCGGACTGAAAATATTACATTGGCTCCTGGTGAAAGACAGGATCAGCTTCAAATCCCTTTGTGTTGCTCATCAATCTTTTTGGGAAACTGGGCCACTGATTAGTCGCCCTTTAATCACCCCCTATCTCCCCAGCAGACAACTTCCATCCACCAATGCCTTATTGGCGGTTGTGCCAAAGGTCAAAAGATCTAGATCAGGAGGTCGCTCCTTCTCTTTGAACGCGGCCAAATTGTGGAACAGTCTACCTTTTCACCTCAGGTCCAACCCGGACCTCACCTCTTTTAGGAAAAATTAAAAAACTTTCCTGTTTAACAAATAGTTGCTCCTCCTGTACTCAGCCCCATGGGCAACACCTGTTAGTTTTCAGCGCTGGGACGCCTCCGGGCAGCTATTCTGCGCTTTATAAAACAGACCCCCCAGGATATAGCGGCATGGATTGGCAAATTTAGCGGCACAAAAATGAAAATTTTGTGGCACAAAAATGGAAATTTAGCGGCATTTTATTTTGGGTTTTTTGCAACACCAAACACAGATATCTTACTGTTTGAGTTATTTGACAACATGGAGCTATGTACATTTAGTTTATTTACAATTCAACCCATTTGTTTTAGGTAAAAGGCATGTTAATCTTGGCCATGTACGTTCAGTTCTTCAGAGCACTCCAAGTCTAGACCAGTATTGTGTTGCTGGTTATAATGTAAAAACAATAATGCCCGGATCGATTGCTTGAAAGGGACCGTCGTCTGGAAGAGAGAATAATTTTGTATATGCTGTTGCTCCTTTCAGCATCTGCAGAGCTTGTTACACAGTCTTTGTACACAGCTGCAAGTTGGGAAAGAGCTGGAATGCGGTCAGCCAGCCCACGCCAAAAGAGGTCGGTGTCAATAAGTCCAGAGACAGACGCCTGCACTGCTTCTGGCCCTACATTTTCAAAGTACAGGCGAAGCTCCTGATCGGGAACTTCGCTGAAACCAGGGATGGCTGAATAGGCAGTCTTGTCATTAGGCAGGATGCAGAGCCGCGCAGGGTTAAAAATGCGCACTTGTTTTAAGAATTGTATGCCTCCCCATGTATTTGGCCACCTTTTCTAATGAATGTTCAAAAGCTTCATTAAGCTGGGCTGTTATTTTTTTTTTCTGTGCCAGACTTAATTTTGCCCCTGCAGTGGTCTGTAGAAATGGCTCTAGTGACTCCACAGTGAGGACTGAATTGTTGGTTAGGTTCATGTGGAGGTCCTCCAAATAATCGTATACCTTCATGGTCACTGGTGTCTGGCTCTGGAATAACTCCATCAGGTTTAAAATGCTTTGGCATTTTTCTGCCACAATGTCCAATTGGACTTTTATGCACTCCCTTTGGTCGGTGTTAAAAATCTTCTGTAGATTTTCAAGGGAGTCTGGGGGAGACTTGCTGAGTTGCATCTCTGACTCCACAAACCCAGCATAGGCCTCAAAGTGCTTGCAGTGGTACTGGACAGCGGCAAACCAAGAATTCCAGCGGGTACTGCAAGGATCAGGTGCCACCCGTGCCTTCATCCCATGGTTCTCTGCAAGATGGTGCAGGTACCTTCTCTTTCTGCTGCCGGCCATGTAAAAGATGCGGGAGAAGTACAGCAGGAAAGCATTTAGCTCCACAAAAGGCTTCCTAAATGACTCTCCAACAAGATTCATTATGTGTGCCAAGCAGGTGATGTGGATAGAGTTTGGGTACAGATTCCTCAACACTGTGTTGAATGCCTTGAGCATGTATGCCGCGTTGTCAGTGTTGAAGGAAACAACGTTCTGGAAGTCTATGCTGTACTCTGTGAGCACCTTTACAACAGCTTGCGCTACAGTCCCATGGTTGCACTGGGATAGGAAGACTGTGTCCACCAGGTAGGTATGGATCTGACGGGCACCCTGCGGAGAGACTGCTGCAACTAGCACATTCAAAACACAATGCCCTTCGACATCTGGTGTTTCGTCAAAGATAACGCTGATCTTCTGATCTTTCAATAGCTCTTTCAGCTCGTTCTTGGCACTTGTATATCTCTCTGGGAGATACCGTTCTTGCAGCTGATGACTCCCAGGTATCGCTCCACCATTCCGTACTCGCTCGTGCAGGAACTTGCGCAACACAGGGTGGTCGGTTTTGCTGAGTGGAATGTTCAACGCGGTGCAGACGTTAACCCACTCAGTTATCATTTCGTGGTTTGCGGCACCGGCAGCTGTACTCTTGGTGAATAGCGAGTTCACTGTCATCTGCCGTGCACGTTTCGGCGAAGATTGAAGGTCAGGATCATCTGAACAGCGCTTCAAATGTTTTTGGGACCGCACATGCATATCCACAGTGTGTTTCCGGATATGGTCCACCGCCACATTGCACACACTGCAAAACAGCACCCCACCATCAGCGTGCATCACATTGCTGTAGTCTCTGGCCCGGTCTGCTGCGGTTATCTGGGTGGGCAGATGTGATCTGTGCTTCACACCCTTTCCAAGCTGCAGAAACTTCTCCATTCTGCTTTTCTTGTGGTGGCTTGTGGCTCCCTTGTAAAACAGAAGATCTCCCGGTTGTGACTCTTTCAACAGCAGACCCTTCCCAGTGATGCTCTGCAAAAGAAACCAAATAAAGAGTTAGGAAACTCATCAGGTGCCCACAACCCCAAACTTACCGGTGCGCTGCGGCAGCTGGGCAAATGAGTCTCGAAACCGCAGTCCCTTTCCCCACAGAGAAAACAGCAATTGCCCCAAACCAAAATAAACAAATAAGAAATTCCCCTGAGGTGCCCACAACCCCAAACTTACCAGTGCGCTGCGGCAGCTGACCCAATTCTGGCTCTTGCAACAGCAGATTCTTCCCTGTGATGCTCTGCAAAAGAACCAAAATAAAGAGTTAGGAAACTCAGCAGAGGGGCTCAGAACCCCAAACTTACCACTGCACACCTGGCCCAATGGCAAGTAAAAAATAATGCCATATTGGCAAGATCCAGGACAAAAATTCAGTACAGTGCAGAGAACACAACAATTCCCCAGAACCAAAACAAACAATTATGAAATTCCCCACAGGTGCCCACAACCCCAAACTTACCAGTGCGCTGCGGCAGCTGACCCAATTCTGGCTCTTGCAACAGCAGATTCTTCCCTGTGATGCTCTGCAAAAGAACCAAAATAAAGAGTTAGGAAACTGAGCAGAGTGCGCTGCGGCAGCTGACCCAATTCTGGCTCTTGCAACAGCGGATTCTCCCCTGTGATGCTCTGTAAAAGAAACCAAGTAAAGAGTTAGGAAACTCAGCAGGTGCCCACAACCCCAAACTTACCAGTGCGCAGCGGTCTTGGCCCAATGGCAAGTAAAAATTAATGCCAAAGGGTCAAGATTCAGGACAAAAATGTTGGCACAGCTTGCCCATCAGTTTACAATACAATTTCTTATGCAGGACCTAGAATATCAAGTCACAGCTAATTTTGCGAATTAAAATAAATAAATTTTGCCCGGCCGGGCCAGCCGCGTGCCCCTTGTGCGGCGGGCCCCGACAACAAAGGCCACCAAAACAATTATGGCCCCCGGGGGCCCGCCGCGTGCCCCTTTTGCGGCGGGCCCTCACAACAGATTCAAATACATACATTTTGCCCGGCCGGGGCCCGCCGCTTCCCCCTTGTGCGGCGGGCCCCCACAACAGATTCAAATGAATAATTTTTGCCCTGCCGAGGCCCGCCGCGTGCCTCTTGTGCGGCGGGCCCCCACAACAGATTCAAATACATACATTTTGCCCGGCCGGGGCCCGCCGCGTGCCCCTTGTGCGGCGGGCCCCCACAACAGATTCAAATACATAATTTTTGCCCGGCCGGGGCCCGCCGCGTGCCCCTTGTGCGGCGGGCCCCCACAACAAAGGCCACCAAAACAATTATGGCCCCCGGGGGCCCGCCGCGTGCCCCTTGTACGGCGGGCCCCCACAACAGATTCAAATACATACATTTTGCCCAGCCGGGGCCCGCCGCGTGCCCCTTGTGCGGCGGGCCCCCACAACAAAGGCCACCAAAACAATTATGGCCCCCGGGGGCCCGCCGCTTCCCCCTTGTGCGGCGAGCCCCCACAACAGATTCAAATACATAATTTTTGCCCGGCCGGGGCCCGCCGCGTGCCCCTTGTGCGGCGGGCCCCCACAACAGATTCAAATACATACATTTTGCCCAGCCGGGGCCCGCCGCCTGCCCCTTTTGCGGCGGGCCCCCACAACAAAGGCCACCAAAACATTTATGGCCCCCGGGTGCCCGCCGCTTCCCCCTTGTGCGGCGGGCCCCTACAACAGATTCAAATAGATAATTTTTGCCCGGCCGGGGCCCGCCGCGTGCCCCTTGTGCGGCGGGCCCCCACAACAAAGGCCACCCAAACAATTATGTCCCCCGGGGGCCCGCCGCTTCCCCCTTGTGCGGCGGGCCCCCACAACAGATTCAAATACATAATTTTTGCCCGGCCGGGGCCCGCCGCGTGCCCCTTGTGCGTCGGGCCCCCACAACAGATTCAAATACATAATTTTTGCCCGGCCGGGGCCCGCCGCGTGCCCCTTGTGCGGCGGGCCCCCACAACAGATTCAAATACATACATTTTGCCCAGCCGGGGCCCGCCGCCTGCCCCTTTTGCGGCGGGCCCCCACAACAAAGGCCACCAAAACATTTATGGCCCCCGGGTGCCCGCCGCTTCCCCCTTGTGCGGCGGGCCCCTACAACAGATTCAAATAGATAATTTTTGCCCGGCCGGGGCCCGCCGCGTGCCCCTTGTGCGGCGGGCCCCCACAACAAAGGCCACCCAAACAATTATGTCCCCCGGGGGCCCGCCGCTTCCCCCTTGTGCGGCGGGCCCCCACAACAGATTCAAATACATAATTTTTGCCCGGCCGGGGCCCGCCGCGTGCCCCTTGTGCGTCGGGCCCCCACAACAAAGGCCACCAAAACAATTATGGCCCCCGGGGGCCCGCCGCGTGCCCCTTGTGCGGCGGGCCCCCACAACAAAGGCCACCAAAACAATTATGCCCCCCGGGGGCCCGCCGCGTTCCCCTTGTGCGGCGGGCCCCCACAACAGATTCAAATAAATATTTTTTGCCCGGCCGGGGCCCGCCGCATGCCTCTTGTGCGGCGGGCCCCCACAACAAAGGCCACCAAAACAATTATGGGCCCCGGGGGCCCGCCGCGTGCCCCTTGTGCGGCGGGCCCCCACAACAGTTTCAAATAATACTTTTTGCCCGGCCGGGGCCCGCCACGTGCCCCTTGTGGGCGGGCCCCCACATAGCAGCCAGCGCTAAAATTATGTACCTGGCTCTCCTGGTGGCTCTGCTGTCGTTCGTCTTTCGTCGTGCCTCCTTCTCTCGTCGTGTCTCTCGTCGTCTCTCCCGTCGGCTGTGGTCCGTGTTGTGTCTCTTCTCGCCGCGAAATCCTGGATATCCTGTCCTGGACTGGAAGCAACCTCTTAAGAAAGAAGAAGAGAAGACACGAGATTGGCTCCTGTGGGCGTCCAATCGAAAACGGCGGATTTCGCGGCCGGTTTGCCAAAAATCGCGGGAGTTGCACAAAGATGCAAATTTCGCGATTTTTTTGCAAATCGCGAAATCGCGATAAGCTGGAGGGTCTGATAAAACTCATTTTCATTCATTCATTCATTTCATTCATTTCAAAGGCGAGTACGGGGGCTTATTCTTAGACATTCGATGTATTCTCATCATGCAGGTGCGGGCTATCGACACCTGTAGCGGCCGAGTACGCGCATGTTTAGTACCTGGCATCAGTAGCCTAAGGAGTGCTGGAAGTGGTGTGCGGTCCTCCATGGTGACTGTCTCCCCTGTCTGGCGCCTTCTGTCCAATACGACAGCCATTGCAACTCTGCTGCTAAAAAGTATGCCTTGAACGCCGGCGCCCCCAATCCCCCCTCTGTCGTGGGTAAGTATAGTGTTGATAACGCAACCCTGTGTCGACCTACCCCCATATCAGTTCAGTGAGAAGACTGTCCAGTTCCTTAAAAAAGGAGCGTGGCCGAATAACTGGGAGGTTAGTGAAGTGATACAGCAGTCGGGGGACCATTATCATTTTCGCTATGGCCACTCGTCCTATAGGAGCTAGGGGTAGGGTTTTCCAGAATACCATCGCCGATCATATTCCCGCTAGTGCCTTACGATGATTCCCTTCATATAAATCCTCCGGGTGTGGAACAACCGCACTCCCAGATATCTGGGTGCCTCCGCATTCCATGCGAGGGACTGAGATCCAATCTGCACTTCGAACGGGGCCAGGTGGGGACTCAGCAGGTATATAGTAGATTTCCCCCAGTTCACCTTAAGGCCTGGTGCCTCCGCGAAGTCTCTGAGTGTCCTCCAGACAGATGCTAGATCTCGAGTGGTGTCGCAGACATAGATTAATAAGTCGTCCACATACAAGGACACACATTGTATCGTGTCTGCTAGTGGGATTCCCCATTCCTCACCCTCCTGTCTCAAGCGGACCGCAAGGGGCTCTACCGCCAGGGCGAAAAGGAGGGGAGACAGTGGGCATCCCTGTCTGGTTCCTCTTACCACTGCGAACCCTGGGGAGATGTATTTGCCCACTCTGACTCGAGAGGTGAGGTTCGTGTGAAGGAGCTTCGTGTAAGACATCAGTCCCGGACCGATGTTGATTTTCTGAAGGACCTCAAATAAATACGGCCATAACAAGGTATTGAATGCCTTTTCAAGGTCTAATATTAGGCATGCCGCGTTGGGGAACCGCCGCCCTGTCGTGTCCTGTATGTGGAACAGTCTGCGTATGTTTTGCGACGTGTTACTTCGCAGTACGAAGTCGCATTGATCTGGATGGACCAATGGAGTTAGGATTTGGGCAAATCTCTCTGCCAGTATTTTACCTAGTATTTTGCGTCCGCGTTGAGTAGTGTAATGGGCCTGTAGGAAGACGGGAGTGTGGGGTCTCAATGTGGTTTTAGGAATGTGACTATAATCGATTCCCTAAGGGATCCTGGTAGTTCACCCCTATTGAGTGCGTTGTTGTAAATTGTAACCATATGCAGGATTAACTGGGCTGAGAATGTGCTATAATACTCAAGTGGAAAGCCATCCAATCCTGGGGCTTTGTCGCGGGCCAGCGCCATGATCACTTGATGACATCTGCAGATTTTATCCTTTTCTATAACAGTTTGTTATCTGCTTGCGGGACCTGGGGAAGTGGTAATGGATGCAGAAATCTAGTGATTGCTTGCGGGACTCCTTGTCCAGAGGCCTGATAAATGTTAGAATAATAGGTGTGGAAGACCTGTAATATCTCGGGTTGTTAGTTCTGAAGCACTCCCTCACCTATGTGATAGGTTTTACCTCTGGGTCCTGTTTAGCAAGCCAGGCCAGGAGTGTCCCTCCCCTATTGCCCTCCCGGTGTACCCTGGCGGCGTAGATCCTAATGTTATACTTGCGGAGGTCCCTCAGTGTGGCCACGTAAGTCATTTTAGCTGTAGCCACCTGTTCTGGGGTGGCCCCCCCTCTGTCCTCTGTTTTCAAGAGATTTGCTAGGGTCTGTTGTGCGTCTCGTAGTGCCTTCTCGAGTATTCTGCGCACCCATGCCACCTGCTGTATGCACTGCCCCCTCGCTACAACCTTGCATGCATCCCATGCTATTAACTGTGAAGATGCCGTTCCCACGTTTAGTGTGAAGTGCTACTGAATATGTTCCCAGTGCTCTTGTTTGAACACCTGATCTGTGAGGCACACCCGCGGCAATCTCCACGTGGGTATGGGCTGGTGAGATGGTTTCCATCGGAGGGTCAGCGTGTGTGCGTTGTGATCTGATAACACCCTTCCCAAATAATCTGTGTGTTGTACTTTGGGGAGTAGGACAGTAGAGCATAAATGGAGTGAAAATAATACAGCTTGGTGGTAGGGTGTCATACTCTCCATGCGTCTATCAGTGCCCAGTGTTTCACCCATACGTGAAAAAAATCTGTTTGCCTATATAATGGTGAATGTGCAGGTGGGGGGTGGGATCTGTCCAGGTCAGTGTCCAGAATACAGTTGTAGTCACCGCCAAGTATCAATGAGGTGAGCGTGTGCTGAGATAGCGTCCCTGTGAGACGGCTCCAGAATGTGGCTTGTTCTATATTAGGGGCATATATACTGCCTATTAACACTGGTTGTCCGTCTAATAATCCCCCTATCATCGCAAATCGGCCTTCCTTATCTAATATTTGAATATTTTTCTTAAAGGGGGTTCCCGGCTTGATCCAGACTAGTGTCCCCCTGGCGAACGCTGAGTACCCAGTGGCGCATATGGTACCCCTATATTTCCTACGAAGATGCTCCACCTCCGTCACTGTCAGATGAGTCTCCTGTAGGAGAGCTATGTGTGCCAGCTGTCTCTTAATATAAGCATATACTGCGTAGTGCTTGCTTGCTGTTTGGATTCCCGCACATTTAGCGTGAGAAATGTAATGTCGGTATTAGGGATTCTCGACGTCATATCTGTAACTGCTCAGATGGGTTAACCTTCTATTCTGTTCCGTTTTATCTTCCATGCCCCACCTGTCCGCATCGTCGCCCACCATCTCTTTTACATCGTCCCAGCTATTCGCTCCGATGGGGGTTCTAGGAAACCTCTGATGTGAAGAGGTGCGGACCCCGCTCCCCCTCTGAACAAAACACAGCACCCTTGATGACCATGTAAGAATCGTGTCCAGGGCTGTCGTTGTTGTCCCTGTATGTCTCAGCCACCCCATCATTTGCTCCACACCTCATAGTTGCGGGAGCAGCTACATGCTGTATAAATTGTTTCTTCCTTTTTAGCACACCACTAAATGCCCTTTTTCCAGCTCGTGATGGAGGGCTCGTTGTAGGCTTTCCACTGCTTAGCAATATCACATTGACCAGCAGGGTGCCAAACCCCACCAGTATCCTGTCCTCTAGGAACACTTTATTTGCATGGCTTGACAGTGCAGCTGCAGCAAGACAATTATGTGAGTACCACTAGAGAGAGGGTTAGCTCCGCCCACTTGTTGGAAGTTAGGATTATATGTTGGGGCAGAAATTATGTGCTTCTACATAAAAAGTGCTTACCCGTCACCAGCTGTGCTCATTTTGTTTATTTATCCAGTTCACTGAGCTTGAACTTTCAGGGATGCACATGTGACATTGTAATGCTGTAAAAGTGTCCTAGATAACTAGATCATTAATTGTATTTGTCTTTCTCTGGTAGCAGCACTAATTGGAGGAGGGCAGTCATTAACCTATATGGACTTTTAGGTTTGGCTTGAAAGTGCAACTGTCACTTGACCTTTTAACCTACACCAATATTCTACAGTTCTGGTCTTTCATACAAATACATATGCTATTTACTTGTAATCCTACATGTCTTTAAACCAGACCTATTGGCATTGCCATAGGTTTAAAAGAAAAGCGGGTGACCCATTAGTCAATGGAGGCATTTTGTTTATCACATGGGTGAATAGAAGTAAAAAGTGGGTAGCAGCCGACAATTGCGGGTGAGTTGACAGGAATAATGTCCATGCTTGAAATACTTGGTATTCACTTACCATACTTCTGCATTTCTCAACATACATTCTGTTACCCTTGTAAAAACTATGCTGCCACGGCACGATTCACTTATTTTGCTGCTCACATCGAGCTGCCTGGGTGGTCACCTCATGCGGCCTGGCAATGCGTCCACATGTTAATATTTGACCCATATAGAGCTAACTAAGAAATCAGCTGGGAGGCACGAGATGCAGTACAGTAGGTTACAGCTTTGGGCAAGGTCACCTTTAGAAATGCTAATAGGGAATATGGACACCTACAGTTGAACAACTGTGAATGTGTGAATGAAAACCATGTCACGGTGTATGCAGAGAAAATGCCTTTGGTGTTGTAGTGTTTTACTAGATTTATATTTTTGTGAATAAATAATGAATTTTATAATGGATCAAATATACAAAGGAAGAATTAATAATATTTCAGTTGAAACTACCCATGGTTAGTGCGTTCCGGCTTAATATGACTTAAAGAAGTGTGTTTATTAATGTAATCTATTTGTGCCACATTTTTATCAAATTTACATATTAGTTAACATGGATGCCCGTCTGATATTACCCTGTCCTCATACTCCTGCTCTTACCTCTTTCATCTAATCCTTTCGTGCATCTTCTCTCCCCAAAGGCTCCGCAGGAGCGAAGACAAGTGAATGCAATTTTCTTTCTTCGTTTTTTTTTTTTCCAGAATTTTATATAGCGTGAACTTAACCCAGTATCAGGTATCAGAGCGCTTTATATTGCACAAGTTGCCTCACAGGAGGACACACATTCACAGGGAGATTAAGTGATTTGCCCAGAATCACAGGATGTTCAGTGTCATTGCCGAGACTTGAACCCAGTTCCCCAGATTCGAGGTCAACCGCCCTAGCCACTAGGCCAACTCCTCTCCCCAAAGTGAGTTAGTGTGTACTCTTGTGAACGTCCTACCTTGTGTTCCCAGTGTAACTCTACTCAAGGTCCTTCCACTCTAGTTCCATTGCTAGGCCTAGTTTATTTGCTTGTGTGAAGACCTATTGTCTAAAATGGTACAAATCATTTAGCAAATCATCGGATAGCAATAGCACATAAAATGCTTGATGTTTTCTTTAAAGTGGGCTAGCGTTTTAAAGCTAACTGATTAATACATTTCTGATTTCACCTTATGCTTGATAATTATGAACATGTCATGATGAGACTGCATTTTCTTCAGATTTGTTATGCAAGAATTATGTATAAGAACCCCTTGGTTGTGGGGGTGAGCAGGATGACTTTTCTGTACTACTAGGGACCGTGCTCAATTTATTAGAGATTTTTCTCTGAATAACTTTCAGCTAGGGATGCTGTCTATTTACTTTTCATTTCGGGACTTAGAATGTTTCAGATTTCCGACTACTTTGTACTCTGAGCTTTCATAGCATTCATTCTCTACCACCTGATATTGAGATTTTGTAATACAACCCTTTAACTTTTCTCCTGAACACAGTTATTGAGTGGTCCCAGTTACTTAATGCTACTCTGCTAAACTAATGTCAGCTTTGATGTTGGGGAGGCAAGCATCATTACAGCATCCAACCACACATCCTGATCCAGCGGGCCAAAGGAAATTCAGTCTCATACGAACAACTCTACACCACGATACTCACCATAATTCATAAATCTATCACTAGGCCCATAAATGACTGAGACATGAATTGACCAACTGAATCATATGATCTAATTAATCGGAAACACTTTATAATACATTTAATTAAGTCACTATCATAGGCAATGGATTAACTAATGGTATCTCAAGGAAACAAACAAGACCAGCTTGTCATTTCAAAATCTATTTTATTAACTTTATTATAGAGCAAAATGCATTTTGAAGCGTAAATCCTTTAATTAGCAATTTTTATTAAGCAAAATTATTTATTAGAAAGGCACATTTTTTTTTTTGAAAACAGATTTTATTGGTTGCATGGTAGAAACACATCAGGTAATTCTCTGACCTCCGGAGACAATCACCAGTACAAATAATCAATGACTGTGACATGCAAGCATTTCCTTAGGCGATTATGCAGCTGAATTAACAAGCAAATTCACCCCACCCACCCTCAACTCCCCCCTCCCTCCCGCGCGTGCCGCTGCCTACTCCATCCGTGTTGCGCTATGCGTGTTGCAATGTTCGCCATAACATAGGTTATCTGACTGTCAGATTAGCTGTACGACCTCCTCCTCTGGGTGTGGGTCCAGGTCCAGGCCCCGATAGTCTGCCCACCGCTTCCAAATTCTATAATGCTTGAGAAGGCACCCCCGTGCGACATAGACAGGCTGTTCCAGGCCCATACAAAAGTCCATTCCATTCTGCCAAGCTACGAAGGAAGGGGCGCGGGGCGTCTTCCAAGATCTCGCAATGTCCCTTTTGGCCAAGGTCAACCCCAACAGTAGTAAATGGCGCTTATATCGGTTGCCCCCCACTCCAGCCAGCACATGAAGAAGAGCCTTTTTAGGGTCCCTCTGCAACTCCCAGGGCAGGCCCTATTCGAAAGGCACATTTGACTGTCAGTTCAAATCAAAATCAGCATGAGAAGTGCTCAAACATTTAGGAAAATTCCCTAAACCCTATTTCCCTAACTTAGCTAAAGAAAAACCTCAAGGGAAAAAGTTAAGTCTTAATGGATCTTACGTGAAACGAAAGTCCGACAGCATCTCTGGAGCACAGGAACGAGCCAGCAGTGCTCTTTGCAAGGGGGCAATTTTTATACCTTTTTCCTATCTAAAACTAACTAAAAGAATACAAATATTCGAGCAACACGAAACACGATTGGACTAGAGACATCGTCCGATGAGGTCATTTGCCTTTCGCAAAGCAAAAGTCACGTTTCTTCAAGAGCGGCATTGTTCATAGACTAAGAGTGTCACAGGCTTTTCCGTGATTCGCAACATTAGGTAAAATTAACTAATGTTTCCTCCGTTCAAGCTTTTCCGCCGCTGCACATCCTGTCCTTGACCATGAAAGCTGAATCAAATGTTTATTCAATACTTCCACACAGCCTTGCTTTTACGAGCGCCTTTCAAAGAATTATTGTAGAAAATATTTTCCTTTTTCATACGCTGCTGTACAAGGCCCAATTTTGACAGGACTTTAGACATCCATTTTAGAAATAGGCCACAGGCCTCTTTAGCATGACTCTAGTATGCAAGGAAACACAAGACAATAATTAATTCAAGAATTGATAATTATTCTGTTACCCACCCCCTTTGCTAATTTTAACCCATTAGTCTATGTTACCTAGCTTTGCATACAAAAGATAAACATAGCACAAACACATGAGATGACACGACATAAACAAAAGCACATTTAAAAGAATGCACATGCTATTATTTGAAACAGCCGCAATTAATGTTCGACAAAACGAAAGACAAAGTAAATATATTATTTAAAACAGAATGACAAACATGTCAAGAGCACAAATAATTAAACCCGCGTGTTCGTGTAGGTGCACATTATTCTAGGTTGTGTCAGTACAAAAACGTGCAAAACATACAACACTCATTAGTAAATTAAAATTATGGGAGTTTCATAACAGCGTGCTTTAATTCAAAATTTATTCTAAAAGTGCGCTCCATCAATCCCTATGCTTTTTCCCCTAATATCTGTCTGTGACAGTCAAATACTTGTAATAAAGAACTAGCATGTTCACGTAGCTCACATAATGGGCCTCTACTGGAAGGCAGTTTAACAGAGGCAAAGGTTCTATTAGAGCGTTCACAACTAGAACTTCTATGCAAGTATTAATAAAGCAACAGGTTAAATGTATTTAACCTTTGTGTGTATTAAATTGAAATTAATGACATTAACCACAGCTCACAATGACCTTGGAATGGAACCTGACTATCAATAAGTATAGGTCCGAAGTTCAAAGGAAATCCTGCAAAAATATTTAAATCAATATATTTTCTCCAGAAAGTGCTAGATAGTTTAAGACAGGCTTATAGCACCTTCTTTCAAAAGTGATTATGGCATAAAAGTTACTACGTTACTATTACAAAAGTGGTGTATTAATCACCACCATAAATGCATGGAATTTTGTGTTGAAATGCTTGAAAACTACTTTGTGTCTAGTCATCATAAAAAGTGTGAGTCAAAACACCATGTACGTTCCTCAGGACTCTTTACACCATGCACCTAGTAATCCCTCAAACAAGGGCAGCTACTGAAGGAGCTTTAGAATCATTCACTTTCCTGTGCAGAAGGCGGAGTATGTACTTGAAAATGGTTCTTATCTCTGCTGCCACAAGTTTTTGGAATAAAAAGAATCTCTGATAACATCCCTTTACATTAATACATATACATTTTAAGTTTTCCAAGTCTATTTCAATTGTGTAGTCCATTATAGTTTCAACTGTATTTTAAAATAGTAGCATCATTTCTCTGTCTCAATTACATTGTTACTTATTTAAAAAAATTTGAGCATTCATGTGCGGGCATGCAACTACTGGCAAAAGGCAATGGGAAAAAGTATAAAGATAATTTAAATGTCCAAACAGTGATACCTTTGAAAGTTTCCACTACCAATATGGGCACACATCTATTCATCTTAAATATAAAATTACTTTGCAAATGAGTTCCTGTACCTTTAAAAAATCCACTCTTGTAAACTTAAATGGAAGATTAACAAAAACCTTCAAACAAATTATTATTTTAAAACCAAGCCAGTTTTAAGCTACAGAGAAAATGGCTAGTCTAAGAAACAGATGTGAAAAGGGTATGTTGGATTAGGGTGGGATCTTTAGCTTTTTTAGCCCTTTAATTAATATGTCAAAAATTACTAAAATGTATACTTCCTTTCATATTCGTAACCGGCTACTTTCATATCAGCATGAACAACTCAATGCAAATTTACTCCTGCCTGCACCAAAGGAAAGGTTTTAATTTCAACCACTTCTGATCTAGCTAGATGGTGTTCAAGAGTGCTGTACTTTTGTTTTGAATGAAGACAGTTAGCCTGGTTGTTGTTTTTTAGAACTCTGTGGTAAATCACCTGGCAGACTGCTGCTGTGGGTGAAAGTATGTTTCTTGCAGTATGCCAGGATATTGGATGAGGTAAATGCTTGAGAATTTATAGAAAACATCCCTATTTTAGTTTTTTCTAGCATTAACCATAATTTCTATGACAAAATAAAACTACAAAATGTTGTTAATTTAACTGAAGTTTCCTCCATAGGAAAATATTTCAATTCAGTAGCTTCTAATACAACAACATGGTATTCAGGTGTCATTCACACATTGTATACCATAATTAATGCTAATAAGTGGTTTTAAAACTTGAAAACTCCTATCTCTTTTTGGTCCGAGAATGTTTGCAATTAGGCTGACATTTGTCAAGAATGTGCAATGTTAGCTCTCATGCTGTTCATTAAAACTTTGGTGATGATGTAGTAGAAGACTGGGGAACCGATTAGCACACTGATAATGTTAGAAGTATGTTTTAATCAGCATGTCAGCCTTTTTCTCATATTTGAGGAATGTATTTGTGAATTTATAGAATGTAGCCACCTTTAAGTTTCTGGAGCTCTTTATTATATTTTGCAGGAGAAAGTCTAAACAGCGGATCAGCATTTCTCAATCCCCCCAGTGCTTTGAGACCCTCACGGGTGAGTAGCGTGCTTCACAATTCCCTGATTGATTGTTTGAGGGTGAAATCATCTTAAAACTCAAAACAATTGCTAAAGGTAGTATGGCACCAGCAACAAATGAATTATATTGCGACTGCAATCTGTTCTCAGACTTTCTGTGTGCATTTTTTTGTGCCCCTCAAAAGCAGTCATCTACTACAGTGAATTTCATTGGCACAACAATTGAAGTGCCTTATTGTTTGAAATTGGGTTGGTAAGTAACTTGGGTATGAACCCTAGACAAGCACCAACCACATTCCTAGTCAGGCAACCCTAAATTAGCCTATGCACACCCTGCGGTAGCTTGGCACAGAGCCGTCAGGCTTAGCTTTTGAGTCAATATGTAAAGAATTTGTGCAACATCTGAAGCAGTAAATCAGTGAACACACCACACAAAAATATTCCACACCACGGTGGAAAAATATATTTTAATTAAATTTAATAAATACAATTAGACAAAAATGCAATAGGTGGAACATGAGATATTGAATTTTAAAGTTTATAGGCAAAAATAATGCCTAGAACCAAAAAGCACATATCTGGTCACGCTGGACTGGGACAATGTCAAAGGTACAGTCTGACTGCACTGGAGCACAGGCCAGCTATAGGGACCCAGTTAGGCCTGAAAAACCAAAAGCCAGGATCAAAGACTTGAACTCTATCCTAACCATATCTATCTAACCAGAAGCCAATGGAGCTGTCTCAGATGAGGGGAGATATGATGTTGAAGGGTTACCCACTGAATCAGTCTTGCTGCAGCATTCTGAATTATCTGTAGCCTGCAGGCTAGGTATGCTGGTAACCCCAGATAAAGGCCATTGGCGTACTCCAGCTGTGAGGTCACCAGAGCATGGACTGTAATCTTCCTGCATTCCTCAGGCAGAAAGCGCATGAATTTCCTAATGGCTCTTAATTTCCAAAAGCACATGGAAGAAATGTGACGCACTTGCGTCTTAAAAGAAAGGTGCTTGTCGAGTCTGATTCCCAGGTTTCTAGCTGAATCCACCATATTTGGTGGTGGATTAAGCTCTGTAGGCCATCAAAGGTTTGATGGAAGTGGTGATGCCTGACTGAAGAACAAGACTTCCATCTTTTCAGCATTTAGTTTTAGACACTTTTCGTTCATCCATACTGTGGCGCGAGCAGTCAAGGCTTATTTCAGAGGCGATGTAAGTTAAGCAGTTGTGATCACATACAGTAACCCAGTGACAACACTACAAAAGGACACCACACAGGTTTTATATCAAACATAAGTATACTTTATCTAGAGTTATCACAAGACCAATAAACGGCAAAAAGAATCCACAGTACTATTAAATTTCAAGAGTTCAGGTTAAAAAGGCTTCATTCAAAGTTCTGTGCGAGTCGGTAGCCTTGTCCGGCTACAGCGTTGCTGAAAAGAACACAGAGTCTAGCAAATCCAGCAGACCACGTCGGTACGGGTCCACTCAATGGTCGACAGACTCAGTCACAGTACCTTTTACTTGGGGCGGCCAGCACGGATGTGCAAGCCGGTTCCGGTGAATGTCGCGGTGCAGAAAGGACGCGTTGCAGGATGCGTTGTCCCTCGATGCGGTGCAGGCAGCGGCCCGTTGACAGAGTCGGTGGATTCAAGGCTTGTGTTGCAGGGTGAGATGGTGCTTTGATGCGGTGCTTGCAGCTTGCGGTGTGGCGAACCAGCCGGAGTTCGGGAGCTGGCGTCAGTTACAGCTCCCTGCCTCTGTCTGTAGCCACTTGTTTCAACAGCAATTCACAAAGGCTAGTGAAGCCCACTGGTCCTGGGACTTCGGTCAGGGGGCAAGCTCTCTTCCAAGCCATGGGAGATCTTTGCACAAGTTGAAAGAAAAGTCCACAAAGTTATTTCTCCTCTCTTTGGCAGTCAGGCAACCACTGCAGGCCAATCACCCAAGCATCACTTCAGCTTGGGAACAGTCTCCTCAGTTTCTTCAGGTTCCTTCTCCTCAGCAGAGGTTTCGTCTTGTAAGTCCTGAAGTGATCTAATTTCATGGGATCAGGGTCCCAATACTTATACCCCTAAATCCTTTGTTCTCTGAGGGGAGAGGGGCCTGTGACCAGTTCAGGCCAGTTCTGAAGTACTCTGTTTACCAGACTTCTACTTTCCTTTCACCACGCAGGGCAGGCACATCAGACACCCCACAGGAGGTGGGGCCAGCATTGTGGAAGCCAAGTACAGTCCAGGAGCACTTTGTTGACAGTCTTCCTTCTCTTCTTTCAGTGTGCAGGGCAGAGACATCAGACACACCACAGGAGGTGGAGCCAGCATTGTAGAGGGAAGGCCCAGCCCTATGCAGGTCCCAGGTGCAACTCCTCACTTCCATCTAGATGCAGATCTCCTTATTCACCACCAGGCTGCCCCAGCCTGTCTCCCGGAATTCCTCAGCCCTGTCACACACAAACCCAGACACAACCTCGCAGAGGCAGGCTCAAATGGTTAGGAAAGCAAACACCTACTTTCTAAAAGTGGTATTTGCAAACATAGAATATTAAAATAAACTTTACTAAAAGATCTATTTTATTATTCTGAGTCCAGGCATACTAAACTCGAATTTTACCATGTTCTCTGAGTCTGCTAGGATTATAAAGTGTAATAATTCTAGCAGCCCATTCTGGACTATGGAGAACAGGTAGCCTTGCAATAGTGAAAAACAAAATGGCTGTAATTCACTATTAGGACATGCCCCACACATCAGGGCTTGTCCTACCTTATACTTACAATGCACCCTGCCCTTGGGCCTACCATAGGGGTGACTAATATGAAGAAAAGGGAAGGTTTAGGGGCTGGCAAGTGGGTGTACTTGCCCAGTCAGCATGACAGTACCAGACTGCACGCAGGCTCCGCAGTGGCAGACCTTAGACACATTTTACAAGGCCGCTTCTGTGGGTGGCACAACCAGTGCTGCAAGCCCACTAGCAGCATTTGGATTTACACACCCTGGGCACACCCAGTGCACTGTACTAGTTTCTGACAGTAAACCAAACATCCAATAATGGAACCACTAATCAATACATCATTTACAGTAGGGAGCACTCACACAGTGGCACTGGACAGCAGTGGCACAGTGCCCAAAGCATCTAACACCAGCAAAAACACATGAGGCAACAGCAAAAATGGAAGGAAGACCCACGCCAATTGTGCGAGGTCTAACACATGTCCCCTCCAGCTGAAAAGTGGGGAGAACTGCCCTACCTCCTGGGAGTTCTCATCACTAAGGCGGAAAAATCTGGACAGACCATCAGCATTGGCGTGTTCTGTACCAGGGCGGTGTTCCACCGTAAAGTCCATACCCTGTAGGGAAATGGACCACCTCAACAGCTTTGGATTCTCACCCCTCATTTGCATCAACCATCTGAGGGGCCTGTGGTCTGCCTGAACCCGAAAGTGAGTCCCATATTGGTATGGTCTCAGCTTCTTCAGTGCCCAGACCACAGCAAATGCCTCACGCTCAATAACACTCCACCTCTGTTCCTGTGGAAGTAACCTCCTACTGATGAAGGCTACAGGTTGATTTAGGCCCTCATCATTCATCTGTGACAAAACAGCCCCCACACCATGCTCTGAAGTGTCTGTTTGAACGATGAACTCTTTGGAGAAGTTGGGTGCCAGGAGCATGGGCGCCGTGCACATGGCAGCTTTCAGGGCCTCAAAAGCTTTCTGACAGGTGTGAGTCCAAATCACTTTCTTGGGCTGCTTCTTGGAAGTCAGCTCTGTCAAGGGTGCAACCATGTTGCCATCCCCCTTGACAAATCTCCTGTAGTACCCGGCGAGTCCTAAGAAGGCCTTCACCTCTGTCTCGGTATTGGGGGGTTCCTAAGCCAGGATGATTTCAATCTTGGGTTGTAGGGGCGCCACCTGGCCGCTCCCAACTTGGTGTCCCAAGTACACCACAGAACCCTGCCCGATCTGGCACTTACTCGCCTTGATCCTGAGGCCTGCCTTCCGCATTGCCAACAACACTGCCCAGAGGTGGCGCAGAAGTTCCTCCCAGGTGACACTGAACACTGCGATGTCATCCAGGTAGGCGGCACTGAACTCATCCAGTCCAATCAACACCTGGTTGACCAACCTCTGAAAGGTGGCAGGGGAATTTTTCATCCCAAAGGGCATAACCCGGAACTGGAAATGCCCATCTGGTGAGGAGAATGCTGACCTCTCCTTTGCCCCATCAGTGAAGGCGATCTGCCAGTACCGAGACGTCAAGTCAAACGTGCTGAGGTACCAGGCAGCCTCTAACCGATCAATGAGCTCATCAGCTCTGGGGCTGGGGTGTGCGTCGGTCTTCGTGACCGAATTTAGCCCTCGGTAGTCCACACAGAACCGGAGTTCGGGTGTGGCACCCGGCGCTGCAGCCTTTGGGACCAAGACCCCTGGGCTGGCCCAAGGACTGCTGGAGGACTCGATAACCCCTAGTGCAAGCATCTTTGAGACCTCCTCTTTGATGCAAGCCCTTAACCTGTCAGTTACCCTGTAAGATTGGTGCTTCACAGGTAATCTGTCTCCTGTATCCACATCATGGACGCAACAATCTGTTATACTAGGAACAAGGGAGAACAGATCAGAAAACTGTCCCAGCAACTGGCGATAGTCATTCTGTTTCTCAGGGGTCAGGGTGGAAGAGAGGTTAACACCATCCACTGACCAATCTTGCTCTGTGGCCACCAGGAGGTCAGGAAAAGGCTCAGTCGCCTCTTCCATTCCAGCATCTGTCGCCAAGAGCATGCCCACTTCAGACCTCTCTAAGTGGGGCTTAAGGCGGTTGACATGCAGGACCCTCAAGGAGTTCCAGGGAGACCGCAAGTCCACCAAGTAGGTAACTGGACTCTTGCACTTCACAACCTCAAATGGTCCGGTCCACTAATCCTGGAGCGCACAGGGCTCCACTGGGGCCATGACCCACACTTTCTGACCAGGCTGAAGCTCCATGAGAGTGGCATTCTGGTCGTACCACCGCTTCATCTCTTCCTGGCTGGCTTCCAGATTCGCCTCAGCAAGTTGCCTGAAACGCCTAGTCTGGTTCCTGAAAGCCAGCATGTAGCTATATACATCCTGGGGAGGTTTCCTGGGAGATTGTTCCCAGCCTTCCTTGACCAGACTCAGAGGTTCTCTGACCGGGTGCCCATAGAGAACCTCAAAGGGACTGAACCCTAGAGATTTCTGTGGCACTTCCTGGAATGCATACAACAGGCATGGTAAGAGGACGTCCCACTTACACCTCATGGGTGCCTCAGGACCCATAATCATGCCCTTCAGTGTTCGGTTGAACCTTTCAACCAACCCATTTCCTTGGGGGTGGTAAGGAGTGGTGAACTTGTAAGTTACCCCACACTCCTGCCACAGGGACTTTGTGTACTTAGAAATGAAGTTGGTGCCCCCGTCAGATACAACCTCTCGAGGGAATCCTACTCGTGAGAAAATTCCCTTCAGTGCTCGTCCCATGACGGGGCCGTCACTGTCCTCAGAGGTATGGCTTCCGGGTACCGGGTGGCATGCTCCACCAAGACCAGGATGTACCTGTTGCCCATGGCTGTCTTGGGGTCCAGTGGCCCCACAATGTCAATCCCCACCCGCTCAAAGGGGGTACTGACCACAGGGAATGGCTGGAGAGGACAAGAACAAACCTCTCCTAGGTATCAAATCAATATCTTGGTAATATATCCATCATAGAATGTCTATATCACATCATAAGCTAGCCCCAGTAGGAAGGCTCTGAAGCATTGGGGTACCATCAGCACACGGGCTGACCTAGGCTCAGAAACCTTAAGCTCACTATACAGGAGACCATTCTCCCAGTAGATCCAATGTGACCCATATTGATCACCTGCTGCCTGACTTGCAGCCTGCTGCCGCAAGCCCTCAAGAGAAGGGCATTCTTTCTGCTCCCTGCAGAATTCCTCCCTGGAGGGGCCTACTTCTTGCTGCTAAGTATGGGCGAATTCTGCGGATTCGCCGTTCCTCGAATTCGTGTGAAATGGCAAAAAAACCTGCGAGTTCGTGGATTTTCCCGCGAACTCCCGGATTTTTTTGCCATTTGCACAAATAATGTGACATGTGTATCTGTAACTTTGCCACCGCACCGAAAGGCACCGAGGTCCCTCGAGTGAGCTGTCCATCATAGTCATGAAAGGGTGGGAAGACGTTGCATACCCTAGTATGTGTGTGGCGGGGCGAAACGGGCGGGGCTTTTATGCGAGTTCACATGCCTCTTTCTTATAAAGGGGCAGAGACCGATCAGAGTAGCAGATGAGAAGAAAGCAGCCTCCTGGTCACAGTAAGTACACGGGGATTGCGCTCGAGAAACTCGTGGATGCAAAGACCTCCATTAAGGATTACATCTAATTGTAAGCGGTAGATATGAGAAGGACGCACACCTGGACCGTGCTCACTAGTTGCTTGGGCTGATTATAATGCGCGACTGAATTAAAGCTTCAACTCGGGCACCTGCTCATATCCGTAAGTGCTTCCTGTTGAGGTTTAATTTTTGTGACAGAAGCATCGTGCCAGAATGAATCCTGCCTGCATATTTATCCACAATGATGTCACCGGTTGTGCCATACCTCTACTCAACTGGAGTACTTTCTACTGGCTAATAAGTAAGTGCTACCTCGTTGGGTAAACGTATAGTGCTTTTCCTACACTGCAGCTGCATAAAGGGCCAGAAGAATTGCCTCCAGTGACCCCATGTGCCTGCAACTTTGGACCCTTGAGTGAGCTGGCTATAAAAAAAAAATCATCCGCCCGCGAGCGAATTTACAATTTTTTCAGCAATTTCGCAAGATTTGCGGATCATGAAATTGCCGAAAATTCTCAAATTTCGCAAGCGGAACAGATTTTGCACCCATACTTCCTTACTGCCAATGGGTCAGCTCAGGCAGGTCCCCCAGTTCAGCTACTTGTTCCCCGGTAGGCTCCAGGGCATCCCCTCAGGGTCTACCTCCTCCTGGGCCGTGGGAACTTCAGGGGCCAGTTTCCCGTGCCCCCTGCCACTTCTCCGGGTGGTCACGCACGCCCAGCCAGGCAGACCCACAAACCTCAGGTGAGTACTCTTCTCCACCTTCTCCCAAGGTGAGCTCTCCAAATCGTTCCCCAACAAACAGGCAACAGGCATGGCGGGCCTCACAGCTATCTGAAGAGTACCAGAGACCCCCCCCCCATTCAAAGGGAACCTGAGCCATTGGACAATGACTCTCTGTGTTGTCGGCGTTAACAACTCAGCAGAATGTATGTGGGACAACCTTCTCTTGAGACACCAGGTGACACCTGACAGCTGTCACACTGGCTCCTGTGTCTCTAAGAGCCTCCACCTTTTGGCCATTGATGGTCACCCACTGTCCATATTTCTTAGTGTTGTTGGGCAGTTGGTTCTCTGGGACCACCTCACAGTCTCCTAAAGAGACAAGGGACATCTCTGCGGGACCCCACCCACCTTGGTCTTCCACCTCCTCCCCAAAGGCTACACTAGCCATCTGCCAGGGCGGAGCACCAGTGGGTGCTGGTTTACCAAACAGGCGGCACCTGGTATCAGTCGCCTTATGACCCAGTGTAGTGTAGTTCCTATTTTCCCAATAGGCTCTGTGCATTGGAATAACATAAACAATAGTTTAGACGTAGGACTGAGGTCGACTAGGTCTCTATTGAATATGTTAGGCTTAATTTAGGTTTGCCAGCTAGCTTAGAGGTCACTAGAAACTTTCTCGAATGAACAGGGAGGAGTGAACTTCCCTGATTAGACGAGAAGGGATTCAGCTTCTGACAACTGCATAAACATGACAACTTTGCTCCTCCAAAATAAGGAGTATATCTCCAGAGTTGTGTGAAAACAATAGATAGCTATTTCACTCAGTCAATCGTGCATACTTAGTTTCACCAAAGTGCCGAGAAATAGAGAGACGGGCGTTTTCAATAAAAGGTGTTATTTTATTGAGCAGTCTTCTTTCTCATGGAAGAGAAATGAATTGCCACAATTGCAATACTTGTTATAAAGTAAAGTGCGTACAGTAAAAGGAGAATTATGAAATAATACTGTAAAAACATTGATATGGTTTCTGAGCCATATGATACTTAAAAGGTATAAAATATATACAGTTACATACAATGATAAAAGTTTGACTAAACGTACTCAACTGATGCTTCTAGATACGCCTACCCCAGTGTACCTAACCTAAGCCTAGTACGTGGGAAGGAGTAAGGGAGTTGCAGTTTAAGTTAAGTAAGCTTTGCCAAGAATCTGACTCAAGAATTCTCTAAGGGTCTAATCAGCTCCGTACCTTGGTTTTAGAATGAAGGCGGTCTTGTATCTCGCTCTCAGGACTCGATCTTCCAGTAACCCACAAGGGTGACTGGAAACACTGGAGCTGGATTTTCTCGGCAGGAGAAAAAGACAGTGTCTTTCTCGGTGCGTCAAATGGGAGGGACGGCTTCCTTCGGCACTCGCATCAGCTGGGCTTCGGATCAGTAGATAGCCGCTCTGCTCCACACCACCGTGTGTTGCTTAAGGCAAACGTTGGTATATTTATACCTGGAAGGTGCCGAGTTTGACGTAAGGTTGGACATAAGACGTCAATAAAAGATGTCACTAAGAATTGGCCATTCTTTCTGACTCGCAGGAGTTCTAGGACAAATCAAAACAAAAGCATGGGGAATTCCCAGGTTGCTGGAGGTTTGGTTTGTTGAAAGAACTCTTTGTACTTTCTAGGAGTCTAAGGAAGTAGCCTTGCCATATTTGGATTGCATTGGCTATTACTAAATATGGATATGATTCTTATGCCTTTATAAGGATATGATTTGTTATAACCACATAAGGGCATAAATCGGGAATATTTAATTAGGGTCCTAGACATGATCACAACACCAGGTCCCCACATCTGTAACATTTCAGGGGTCCCTGTGGAACAGGATTACCTGTCAAGACCACTGGCTTTTTCTCAGGGGGAGGCTGGGAACCTTTCCCTTGGTTCCATTGGGAATTACTTTGGGGCCCTCTGTGGAACTCCCTCTGTTTACCCCTGTCCCCCCTCTCTTCTGCTGGGGACCCTGCCCACCTTTGGCTGAGTATCCCACGTGACCCTTGTGGACCCTGGTACTGACTCAGCGGTCTGCCTCCTCAGCAAGCTTCCTAGGGTTAGTCAGCTTGCTATCAATCAGATGCTGGCACAGCTCTGGAAAACACTTATCAGACAAGTGCTCCCATGCAATCAAATCCAAGAGACCGTGAAAATCATTTACTTTGCTGCCCTTTACCCAACAATCAAATGCTCGGGGGGGCGTGGCCAGCAGCATGGCTGGCTAGGACGTGCTACAGGGGAGCTCCTGATGCCCTGCTTCCAGATCCGACGATAAATTATGTGCTATTGTCCCAAATTGACAGTGGTGGTTCCGAAGATGTCCTACATCTGGTAAGGAAAAGAAACTAGCAAAACTTCTGTCGCCCACCGGAGAAAATCGCTCCGGAGTTCCTCGCTCGTGCGCCCGACTGCACCAAGTTGGCGGACGTCCGTGCTGAGATGAACCAGATGCAGAACTAGCCGAGCCCTCGCCGCACCGCTTGAGGCTTCCGAGTGTGGGAGGCACAGCGAAGAGCCCGTGTACCCGGAACGGACCCTGGAGACTGCCCCCCCCTGCAGTGAACGAACAACACGAGGTGACCTACACCAAGAATGCGCCCGGAGGATCGATGGGGCTACAGCAGTGCTGACAGGCTTGATTCCAGTCCCCGACTTGTCGAAGTTGGGGGAGTGGTGTCGGTGGGGGTTCTGAAGAGGCACTGCGGCACGCCCTCTCGACTGCGGCGGAATATCCTGGAGGTGAGGGGCCGGGTCTGCCTTGAATGCTGTACGTCGGATCCTGAAGTCGATCTGGTCTCGGGGGGGGGGGGACACGGGAAATGAGAGAGGGAAAGGCAGACAACGCTCGCCCGCAGCGGGCCTAATGAGCCGGAGGGTGTGACTAACAGAGCCCCGGGACCTCCACAGGCTGCAGGGTATCACAGCGGTCTGGTTGGGTGGCAGTGGTGCGCAGGAGGAGGCCTGGAGGCCTCGGTGGATGCTTATGCAAGGGTACTCCTGGACTGGCACGGGTACCGGCTGCCCTCTCCTGCTGAGCTGGCCTGTCCCGGGACTACAGCGGTAACTACTGGGGGAGTCGGCGGCGGCTTTGGAGATGTAACTGGACCCTCTTGAGGCGGCTGAACACCTAGGCACCCCTGGTAATTGCCAGCGACACTCAGTGACACTGTAGAGGTGCAGAGAGTGAGGACCTGAGCTCTGAGATTCAGGATCGGAGGTGAAGGACGTGAAGGGAGCGAGAGGCCTGGAGTCCCCCCCAACTCCCCCTCGACCTAGAGGCAGACGGTGTGCCGCAGTGGAGGGACTCATCCAGACATCCAGAAGAAAGAGGTAGTGCGTAAGGGTGCGATGGGGAAAAGAGATCCGATCCTCAAGCCCGCGAGCCAAGAGCCCCTAGACAATTTTGCCACAGTTCGTCCACAGAAGGAGGCCCCCTCAGTAGCCCCTGGAGCACGCTCGGACACGGCAATGCTATTAGAGGCGATACAAGTGTCCAGATCGGATATTCAAGACTAGAAAGCAGCCTTGGAGGTCAAAATAGGCGAGGTGGGTTCGGAGGTTCTGATCCTGCGTCAGGATTTCCGGAACTTAACGGAGAGGGTGACCACGGCGGAGACAAGGATTGGAGAAGCGGAGGACTCCTTCAGCACACTGCGGAAAGTCATGGCGGAGCTCCAGGCCTCCCATCGGCAACTGCTTTGGAAATTGGATGACGCGGAAAACAGAGCGCGATGCAATAACCTCCGCTTCGTGGGATTTAGAGAAGGAATTGAGGGGAAGGACATGCCATCCTTCTTGCAGTCTTGGCTGAAGAAGACGTTCCCACAGGCGCAATTCTCGAACTGTTTTATCATAGAGAGGGCGCATCGTGCACTGCTGGCGAAACCACCGGAGGGAGCGAGACCAAGACCGGTGATTGCAAGATTCCTGAATTTTGCGGACAGAGACCTAATACTTAGAGAGGCCAGACAGCTGGGGGAAATACGGCTTGAGAACACAAACATAATGATCTTCCCGGACTACAGCCAGGAGGTCCAGAAACAGCGACGTTCCTTCGACACGGTTAAAGCAAAACTGAGAGACCTACACATGTCGTACATGTTGCTGTTCCCGGCAAAATTGAAGGTAATGTTAGAGGGCAAATCACATTTCTTCAACCGACCGGAAGAGGCCTGGCAGTGGCTTGAGGAACGTCCTATACTCCGTGATGCAGCAGAAGAAGGTCGCCGGATTAGGGATGAAAGGGCACCCGTAAAATTCAGAAGCAGCCCCCCCAAGACTCAAAGAATCAAATAGCCAAGAACAAGGCGGCGTCTACAGTCCACACCATATTCAGGAACTGGTGTCTCAAGACACAGGAGACAGAAATCGACATCCTCAGTGGAATACGCGGCGACAGCGTCTGGAGCTGGGTTCACCGACATGGCCAATAATAAGACCTTGGAGGAAGACAAGGAATCGGAAGGCCGAATGTCAGGAGCAGAGGAAGAGGCGGAAAACCACTCATTGCATCCTTTGGAAACTGCAATCCGGGAGCTAGAGAAAGAAACACCTGGCCGGATGGAAGTTATGGACAACGGGACACAAGACTCACAATCCTAATGGAAGTTGGGACTGGCACCAGAGAAAGCAGCTCGTGGAGAAGTGTGGCTCAATGATTGGGCGGCAGACCCTGATGCAGAGGTCTAGCCCGGGACCAGGGTTCAATTCCCCACCTCGGCAGGTCTTGGGCTCAAAATTCCACGGACCTGATAATTCTTGCCTCGGTGCGTATTCCAATCATGGAGCCCCACTCTGCAACTCTGGGCAATAGGTTGCTTAATCTCCACAACACCCCACAACGCTAAGGATGCCTGGCCTCCACCTTGGGGGTGCCCAGGAGTGGACGCCTCACAGGGAAAGCCAGGATGGGTTCCACAGCGGTATTCGTACAAGTTCCTTGAGACTCTTGCGGGTGAGTAGTGCGCTATACAAGTATCAATTTATCAATTTACATTTTTACTCGTCATTATGGGGGCACACAATTTACTTAATCCCCCCCTTTTATTCTTACAGTTTGTTTTTGCTCATTTTACACATTGCATAATTGTTAATTTCCGAACTGGAAGTTGGTTATCTTTCTACCTTCTCTTTTCTGACCGCAAACTCCTACATAGAACTGTGGGTATAGTGGGATATCATCCCTGCTAGCTTCGCTCTGTTTGACAAGTTGGGGTAGGTCAGAGGAAGGGTGGGACACTAGGGGAGGGCGACAGACCTTTTCCTGCCAATAAGTCCTACCGCGGAGGGGGGTGGATGGTGGGACTGATGGGGGAGGAAGGTAGGGTGGGGGGATTGGGGAAAAGTTGGGGATGTTTCTTATGGTTTATTGGAGGAATACTAATGTTTTTTCACATGTCATGTCAAGCACACACATGCACAACATGGCAAATCCCACCACGAGAGGCAAGATCCCACCGGCTAATGTTCCAAGATTATCCTCATGGGTGGCTCAGAAAGAGGACCTATACACAGAGGGGGTTTTAAGGTCCTGACCTGGAATGTTAACGGTCTAGGCTGTAAGATAAAGCGAGGCCTGGTCAACAACTACGTGAAGAGGTCAGGGGGTGACGTGGTGCTCCTTCAGGAGACACACTTGCAGGGCACGAAATGTGCCTTCCTGGCGAGGGCACAGTATAGAGTCCTGGCCCACGCGGGGTTTACCACAGGCTCTCGAGGAGTGGCAATCCTGATTAGAAAACAACCACCTATGAAAGTGGTGCAGGTATGGACTGATCCACAAGGCACATATGTAGGGGTACGCGGCATGTGGGGGAGGCAGGAATACACGTTTGTTTCGGCCTACGCCCCACCCAAGTTGCAGGAAGGGACACTGAGAGGGGTCTCGGACATCATCCTCAACACGTCAGACACGATCCAATTTCTTGGGGGCGACTTCAACAACGTAATGAACCCCTTGGTGGATAGGACAAGCGACCGTGACAGGCCACAGACTGTGACACCACTGGCCAAAACCATGAACTCACTTGCTCTTCTTGATGTCTGGTAGTGGCTCCATCCGAAGCCACAGCTTTTTCCTTCTTCTCTGGAGCACACAAGGTGTACTCCTGCCTGGACTATGTCTTTGTGCCACGACAGGTGTTCCAGGTATCGGATACAGCAGAGTACTCCGCCCGGGGGGTTTCTGACCACTCGCCATTGCTTCTGACCGCGGGTAGAAAGACTAGAGAAGAGCCCAAAATACTTCGACTGTCGGCCTGAGACCTACAAAATCCGGACATCCTGAAGGGATTACGTGCAGACGTCAAAGTGTACCTGGCGGAAAACATAAACTCGGTGGACTCTCGAGTAGTTCTTTGGGCTGCACTTAAAGTGGTACCTAGAGACAGGGTGCAGTGTAGACTGCCGGAAGATAGAAAAAAGGTCCAGGCTGAGACACAGGACCTGGAAGCTCAAATACTGAAGCTAGAGAATGAACACTTACTGACTAGGGACCCAGGGAAACTTAGACGCATCGCGGATCTACAATCTCAATATCAACACCTAGTAACAGGGGAGGCAAAGTCGCAGGCACTGGCATCTCTGCATCGTGTATACGATATAGGAGATAAAACTAGCAGGTTATTGGCATGGCTAAGCTGGAGAGAAAGAGACGAGAGATGGGTAGAGAAGGTACGAGATGGGCAAGGTGGATGGGCGCACACGGACATCGCGATAGCCAACGCGTTCGCCGAGAGCTATAACATCTTCTATCAAGCGCGCGACCTGGGGTCAAAAGAGGAGGCACTGCAATATATGGCGCCTATTGACCTCCCTACACTGGAAGAGGCAGATTGAGCAGATCCAGAGGCAGATGTAACAGAAGAGGAAGTTAGAGTCGCACTGACCAAACTCCGGGCAGGGAAGGCCCCAGGCCCGAACGGCTTCCCCGCGGAGTTCTTTAAGAAGATGGCGGATCTCCTGACGCGACACCGGCTGGGCCTCTTCCAGGGCGCAGAGGAGGAGGGACTATTTCCGCCAGACCTTAGACAAGCCACTATTGTCCCAATTCATAAACCGGGGAAGCCAGCAGAGGACTGCTCGTCTTACTGCCCCATTTCCCTCTTGAATGTGGAGGCAAAGCTATACGCAATAATCCTGGCTCTCCGCCTCCGAAGGGTCATACCAGGACTGGTCCACCTTGATCAAACGGGGTTCATCCCGGAAAGGGCAACTAGATATAATTTGCGGAGGACCCACAACTGGCTTCGGGAGGTGGGTAGCAGGGAGGAGCCCCACTGGTTCCTTTCCCGGGACGCCGAAAAGGCATTTGATGCGGTCCACTGGCCTTTCCTGGAGGGAGTGTTGGAACGTATGGGGTTTGGACCCAAATACAGACACAAAATCGGTCTCTTGTACACGTGCCCAAGCACTAGAGTTAGGGTCAACGGGACAATGTCAAAGGCTTTCCCTATACAACGGGGAACGAGACAGGGATGCCCCCTTTCCCCCCTGTTGTTTGCCCTAACTATGAGGTGATGGCTTGCGCGGTCAGACAGAATGTAGGGATTACGGGGTTCCAGATAGGGGCCGCGGAGGCACAGGAGGAAAAACTGTCCCTATACGCGGACGATGTTCTAGTATATATTACACGACCGGAGACCACAATCCCGGCACTGTTTGATGAATTGGACCGGTATGGCTCTAAGACTGTGGGTACCGGATTAACTGGTACAAATCGACCCTATACGACCCTCGGGGTAGAGACAGATGGCCCAGCATGCCCGACAGACTGCAGACGACTGGGGAGGAATTTATGTACCATGGGATATTTATTACGACGGACAGAGACCTTTCCTATGACCCCAACATTGCCCGTGTCCGAAGTAACTTTAAAGCGGATGCTAGCAGGTGGCAGTCACTCCCATTGACGATCCTTGGACGGGCAGCCGTGTTTAAAATGGTTTCGCTGCCGAGATTTTTATACGCCTTCCAGAACGAATATTTCCCCATAAAAAACGCTGTATTCCGGGACATACACACGGAACTGCGCTCATACCTCTGGCTGGGTAGGCACCCTAGGGTAGTGTTGGCAACCCTGCAGAGACACCAGTACGATGGGGGGATTTCACTTCCAGATCTAGAGGCCTACTATTGGGCGGAACACCTGGCTCCTATAAATGAATGGCTACGCGCACTGGCCGCACATCCCACTTATGCGCTGGAGCGGCACACCATGGGCACTCATACATGTCTTCACTATATATACGGAGGGGGCGTGGAAAAGGGCAACGAAAGCCATTGCATCTCTCTCAGGGACCCGGTGGGAAGACAGGGCTACCTCATAAGCTCTGAACCACTGCCCAATATCATCATTCTTAAAAAACTCCTTTACCACATCTTTGGGGATGTACACTCTACCTTCTCCAGGTGCTGACGGCGTGCTGCTTCCAGAGGGAGAAATCTCTAGGCTCCTGGCTTTAAGATCCAACTCCCTCAAAATTTTGTCATGCTCCAATTGCAATCTCTTTTCCTCTAGAGCCATCTTCTTGCTTTCTAGCTCCAGTTGCCCATTCAATTTGAGCTTGGCCATTTCCATTTCATGCATCCTGTTTTCTTTCCTGTCTGCCAACTCTTCTGGGGACAGACCTGCTACCCACTGGGGAGGGGGCACCCCTCCTCTCAGGACCCAGTGGCCCACCAAGCTGCTCCTCTGCATCCTCATAATTCAATAAATCACCAGGGACATTCCTTGCTTTCACCCAGGCCCTCAGCGCCTTGTGGTATTGCTCCTTTTTGGTGATTTCAGCCACGGAAATTTTAAAGTTTTTGCAGAAGCTCTTGAGCTGGTTGTTGGTGTAGCTTTCTAGTTTCTCTTCCTCCCAATCACAGTCAACAGATGCAATGGATGCTGCCTTTTCCATCCTGACTGAACCAGGCATGATTAAACAAGCATTTTCAATGCATTAGGTCTCGCATTTGTGAAAGTTTAAGCTATTGGCATTGTAAATGACAATGCCATTTATTTATACATTTTTAAACCTAACACACATATAAAAGGCATTGTTATTTATAATGACAATAGCTCAAACTCTTAACAATGCATGACCACTTTAATGGCGGCCGCGCCCCTATCTTTATATGAAGAAGGGGCATGGACAACATTAAAGTGAAAGCGCTGTATGGGGCGCTTTCACTCCAAAATATACATAAATAAATAAAGGGTCTGCAGTTTGGCCGCTAAAGTTAAAGCAGACAGTGCTGGAAAATTAATTAAATAAAAATAGTGTGTCTGCCATACTTAAAGCTGAGTGCGCTGCAAATTAAATAAAAAAATAAGTGTGGCCGCTATAGTTAAAGCAGACCGCGCTGCAAATTAAATAAATAAATTAGCATGACCGCTTTAGTTAAAGCAGACCCGAAGCTATTGCTAATAAAAATATAAAAGTATGAGGCATGCTGCCTTGTAGGAACGGTACAAAAGGGGGTGGTGATGGACGGAGCATCTGAACCAATCAAACACTCACACCCAGTCAAAAGATCTGAGCATACCTGCCACACTTATGGCGGCCAGAGTTTGATTGATTCAGATGCTCTGTCCATCACCACCCCCTTTTGTACCGCTTTTGGTCGCTATAAGTGTGGCAGGGTATACTCAGACGTGAGTCCCTTGCTCACTTTGCCAGTGGATTCAAGCAAGCCGGGCTGAAGACGGCTGGAATGCCAGAAACCGGTCCTCGGAAGCTTGTTACCCCAAAACCGGTCCCAGGTAAAAATAAAAAATAAAAATGGTCCTAGGATGCTAGCTTCTGGTCTAGGGAAAACCTGGCTTGGCAGTTCTGGCTGAATTATGAGGCACAGAGTCAAGACTGATTTGCATATAGCCATGTCTGAACTGGGGTGGCAGAGTGGGCTAAAGATCGGTGATGGATTAAACCCAGATCTTTTGACTGGGTGTGAGAGTTTGATTGATTCAGATGCTCCGTCCACCACCACCCCCCTTTTGTACTGCTTTTGGCCGCCATAAGTGTGGCAGGGTATACTCAGACGTGAGTCCCTTGCCCGCTTTGCCACTGGATTCAAGCAAGCCGGGCTGAAGACGGCTGGAATGCCAGAAACCGGTCCTCGGAAGCTTGTTTCCGGTCCAGGGAAGACATGGCTTGGCAGTTCGGGCTGTACTGTTCCCATGAGGCACAGGGTCAGACTGATTTGCATATAGCCATGTCTGAACTGGGGTGGCAAAGTGGGCTAAAGAACGGTGATGGATTAAACTCAGATCTTTTGACTGGGTGTGAGAGTTTGATTGATTCAGATTATCTGTCCATCACCACCCCCCTTTTGTACCGCTTTTGGCCGCCATAAGTGTGGCAGGGTATACTCAGACGTGAGTCCCTTGCTCACTTTGCCACTGGATTCAAGCAAGCCGGGCTGAAGACGGGAGACCTCAATTTTCACCTGGAAAAGAGCAATGACAGCAACGCCACCTCCCTTCTGGACAATCTCGCCAACCTTGGACTCAAACAACTCGTTAATACCCCCACCCACAATGCAGGTCACACACTCGACCCTATCTTCACCTCCAGCAAACATGTCTCCTTCAGTCACACCACAGTTCTCCATTGGACGGACCACAGCTGCGTTCACTTCATCTACAATAAGACCACAACCCACAACCATCCTCAACCTACTCTGCGAAGAAACTGGAACAAAATCACCACCGACCAGATCTCCTCATCGCTTCTTCAAAACCCCCCTGCCCACTCATCGAACGCCAACCAAGCAGCCATTAACCTCACTCAGTGGCTAACCAACAGCACCGACATCCTAGCACCGTTGAAAAAACGCCACATCAAACTAGGCAGAAAAAACGCCTCCTGGTTCAACGATGATCTTAAGAAATCTAAGAAACTCTGCCGCTCCCTCGAGAAGGCATGGAAAAAAGACCCGAACACCAGCACCAAGGACGCCTTCAAAAACGCTTCCCGCATTCACCACCAACTAATCCGGTCTGCCAAGAAAGCCGCATTCAAAGACCGACTAGATAACAACGCCCACAACAGCAATGAATTATTCAACATCGTCAAAGAATTTACCAACCCTTCAGCCAACTCCAACGACATCACCCCCTCTCAAGCCCTTTGCGACTCCCTAGCTTCGTTCTTCCACGACAAAATCGCAGACATCCACAACAGCTTCGACAACCAACCCGGAGACCAACCCACCCAACCGTCTGCCATACCTTCACCCCCCTTGAACATCCTCAACGACTGGAACCCAATCTCCACTGAGGACACCATCCGCCTGATGAACTCCATCCACTCAGGATCCCCCACAGACCCTTGCCCTCACCACATCTTCAACAAAGCAGACTCCATCACAGCACCACACCTCAGAGACGTCATCAACTGCTCCCTCAAGTCCGCCACCTTCCCGGAAAGCTGGAAACACGCAGAACTCAGCGCCCTTCTGAAAAAACCCACAGCTGACCCCACCGAACTCAAAAACTACAGCCCCATCTCGCTCCTTCCATTCCCGGCCAAAGTCATCGAGAAAGCTATCAACAACCAGCTCGCCGCCTTCCTCGAAACTAACAAATCCCTCGACTCTTCACAGTCCGGCTTCCGAGCCAAACACAGCACTGAGACCGCACTCATCGCAGCAACAGACGACATTCGAACTCTACTGGACAATGGAGACACAGTCGCCCTCATCCTCCTCGACCTCTCCGCAGCCTTCGACACAGTCTGTCATAGCACCCTGCTACAACGCCTCAGAAACATCGGAATCCAAGGAAAAGCACTGGAATGGATCACCTCGTTCCTTACAGGAAGAACTCAGAGAGTCCGCCTTCCACCATTCAAATCAGAGGCCACTGAAGTCATTTGCGGCGTGCCACAAGGTTCTTCACTTAGCTCCACCCTCTTCAACGTATACATGAGCCCCCTCGCAACCATCGCACGCCAACACAATCTCAAGATCATCTCCTACGCTGATGACACTCAACTGATCCTCTCACTCACCAACGACCCGAACACCGCCAAAACCAACCTACATGAAGGAATGAAAGAAGTAGCCGAGTGGATGAAGCAAAGCCGTCTGAAACTGAACTCAAATAAAACAGAAGTCCTTATCCTAGGTACCTCCCCCTCCGCCTGGGACGACTCTTGGTGGCCAGAGGCCCTTGGAAAAGCACCCATCCCGACGGACAACGCACGGAACCTGGGCGTCATCCTGGACTCCTCACTCTCAATGAACAGACAAGTCAACGCCGTTTCATCATCTTGCTTCAACATTCTTCGCATGCTCAAAAAAACATTTCGGTGGATCCCAACCGAAACTAGAAAAACAGTCACACACGCACTGGTCACGAGCCGCCTGGACTACGGAAACACCCTATACGCCGGTACCACCGCAAAACTCCAGAAAAAACTCCAACGCATCCAGAACGCTTCAGCCAGACTCATACTAGACATCCCGCGTAAAGCCCACATTTCCGGTCACCTGAAAAACCTCCACTGGCTCCCCGTCAATAAGAGGATTACATTCCGCCTCCTAACCCACGCACACAAAGCACTTTACGAACTTGGACCCGAATGCCTCAACACACGACTTTCCTTCTACACCCCCTCCCGCCAGCTACGATCCTCCAACCAAGCCTTTGCTACTGTACCTCGCATCAATAAAACCACCATGGGAGGAAGATCCTTCTCCTACCTGGCAGCTAAAACCTGGAACTCACTTCCCACTCACCTTCGCCTCACTCAGAACCACCTAGCATTCAGAAAGCAACTTAAAACCTGGATATTCGACAAATAATTCCCATCCCTTCTTCAAGCGCCTTGAGACCCTCTGGGTATGTATCGCGCTATATAAATTATTTGACTTGACTTGACTTGACTCAGAAGCTTGTTTTAGGTCCAGGGAAGACATGGCTTGGCAGTTCGGGCTGTACTGTTCCCATGAGGCACAGGGTCAGACTGATTTGCATATAGCCATGTCTGAACTGGGGTGGCAGAGTGGGCTAAAGAACGGTGATGGATTAAACCCAGATCTTTGGACTGGGTATGAGAGTTTGATTGATTCAGATGCTCCGTCCATCACCACCCCCCTTTTGTACCGCTTTTGGCCGCCATAAGTGTGGCAGGGTATTATTATTATTATTACATTTCTTATATAGCGCCAGAATCGACCCCCGAAGGGGTATCTCCGCGCTTGCCTTGGGAACCCGTCCTGGTTTTCCCCTGTGAGATAGCCCCTATAGGGCATCCCCAAGGTGAAAGCCAGGCATGCCGCCGCGGGGGGGCCGTTGTGGAGATTAAGCAAGCTTAATGCCCAGAGTTGCAGAGTGTGAACCCATGATCAGGTCAGGCACCGAAGCGAGAATTATCGAGTCCGTGGACATTCGAGCTCAACACCCTGCCGCGTCGGGAATCGAACCCTGGTCCCGGGTCTGACCTTGGCTTCAGGGTCTGCCTGCTCTAACCAGTGAGCCACACTTCTCCACTCAGACGTGAGTCCCTTGCTCACTTTGCCACTGGATTCAAGCAAGCCGGGCTGAAGACGGCTGGAATGCCAGAAACCGGTCCTCGGAAGCTTGTTTCCGGTCCAGGGAAGACATGGCTTGGCAGTTTGGGCTGTACTGTTCCCATGAGGCACAGGGTCAGACTGATTTGCATATAGCCATGTCTGAACTGGGGTGGCAGAGTGGGCTAAAGAACGGTGATGGATTAAACCCAGATCTTTTGACTTGGTGTGAGAGTTTGATTGATTCAGATGCTCCGTCCATCACCACCCCCCTTTTGTACCGCTTGTGGCCGCCATAAGTGTGGCAGGGTATACTCAGACGTGAGTCCCTTGCTCACTTTGCCACTGGATTCAAGCAAGCCGGGCTGAAGACGGCTGGAATGCCAGAAACCGGTCCTTGGAAGCTTGTTTCCGGTCCAGGGAAGACATGGCTTGGCAGTTCGGGCTGTACTGTTCCCATGAGGCACAGGGTCAGACTGATTTGCATATAGCCATGTCTGAACTGGGGTGGCAGAGTGGGCTAAAGAACGTGACGGATTAAACCCAGATCTTTTGACTGGGTGTGAGAGTTTGATTGATTCAGATGCTCCGTCCATCACCACCAACCACCACCCCCCTTATGTACCGCCTTGTAGGAAAGCACTTCGTGGGTTGAATACTGGAAGATCATTCAGGAAAATAGTGCTCACAGAGTAGATAAAGCGAACCGTGCAACAATACAAGTAAAAAGTTCAGTCCTTATGGAAGGTTACAACTGCAGACAAGGCGGTACCAAGGAGGGATTACTAAGACTATTCATGAATGAAAAGCAAAGATTTATAAAGGACAGTAACAGGAGCCAATTGAAAAGATGGGTGGAAAACGGGTAGATCTTCTATTCCATACCTCAATACAGCACGCCTCGCAAAGCAGGGCATGCGCAGGAAACATCCATTACGACACAACTTTTACCACGGAGTGCCTTCACAAAGCAGGTTTTTCAACGCAAGTCATTACAACGAATTGCGATGGGGGGCGCTGTAGGATAGGTAATAGTTTAATTTACTATCTAACACCTTCCCTACTATCCACGGGGACTGGAGTTGGAATAGTAAATTAAACTATTCACTATCCAGCACCCCCCAACGCAAGTCGTTGTAACGACTTGCGTTGAAAAACCTGCGTTGTAAAGGCATGCGTGGTAAAGGCATGCGTTGTAACAACGTACATCCAGCATGCGCTGCCCAGGCTCGACCTAAAAATACACCACCTAAGAGAGAGGTATCATTGTTTGTGACCTCTTTGCCCCGGTGCTGGACAGCATTGGGTCTATGTCGCAAGGTTGGAGGCAGCAGAACTAAGAGATTTAAGTTTGAATCCTGGCTCTCCCACTTCAGAGCAAGAGCCTGGTCGAAAAACATATCGTCCCTGTGCTTTGAAACCCTTATCTGCCACAAGTGGAAATTCTTGGTGGAAAGCAGTATTACAGGCTACAAAAAATCTAATGAACAACAAGTAAACATAGTCATTAATCTATTAGTAACCACCTCTATGTCATGAAGCCCAACCACTTTCCTGTCCACTTTAGGTCAACCCTCAATATTTGAGTCCTAAAACTTTGCCCAGGGCCTTTTTTCAAATACTTAGACCAGAGATAATGGCCATTTATTTGCCTTTAAATCATTTTAATAAATGTTACTCAATCATTCAATCAATATCTTTATTCGGATACAGATATATATCCATAAAAGTACAGCCAGACAATGAGTAAATGTTACTCAATACATTTATAAAAATGTACAGTGATGTGACATTTTCATTTTTGCAAAGCAGGAGTACACACTGAGGAATTCCGGGTGCTAGTGGAAGGTGACAGCAGGAGCACAAGAAAGGGCAGCTAAGGTTTCAAGGCAAAAAAATCATATTGTTATATATTTTAGGAAAAAAAAATAGAAAACAGGTTTAATCAGGCGGCAGGCCCTTCCACATTGTTGGAGCCAAAACAGGGATTGGGTAACTTTTCTTTCACTACTAATCATTTCACTCAAGTTTGAACAAGAAAGATGTATGCAAATCTTCAGATGGGGCATATTGGTGATGCTCGGCATAATGTGTCAAATTGTTTTTCCCATTCTGTGTCTATGTCGAAATTAGTTAGCACATACAGGCCATGGTCTTGTGGACTATGATTAAGGCGTTCTTTCACAGATATAATGCCTCTATTTTTGGCGTGCCATGCGTACAGTATTTGTGTAATCTTGGGAAAATCACTTCATCCTCTTAATGCTCAGCTCCCAGATCCATCATTTGGGAGCACTCATTTTCTGAGTGCAATATAAGAAATTGGATGTCAAACTTATTGCTCGCTTTGCCACTGGATTCAAGCTAGCCTGGCTGATGAGGGGTGTTACCCTGAAACCGGCTTGAGGATGCTTGTTTCCAGTCCAGGGAAGACCTGGCTTGGCAGTTCGGGTTAGACTGTTCCCAGGAGGCACAGGGTCAAGACTGAGTTGCATATGGCTGGGTCTGACCTGGGGTGGCAAAGTGAGCTAAAGAACGATGATGGATTCATCCCAGATCTGTGACTGGGGATGAGTGTCTGAAAAGTTTCAGCGCTCTGTCGATCATCTTGTGTTTGCCCTAAGTTGGCAGGGTATGCCCAGACGTGGGTCCCTTGCTCACTTTGCCACAGGAATCAAGGTAGCCGGGCTGATGAGGGGTGTTACCCCAAAACCGGTCCCAGGTAAAAATAAAAAATAAAAATGGTCCCAGGATGCTAGCTTCTGGTCCAGGGAAAACCTGGCTTGGCAGTTCTGGCTGAATTATGAGGCACAGGGTCAAGACTGATTTGCATATAGCTGGGTCTGAACTGGGGTGGCGAAGTGAGCCTCAGAACGATGATGGATTTAACCCAGGTCCATGACTGGGGGGTGAGTGTTTGAAAAGTTTCAGCGCGCTGTCCATTGTTGGTCACAAAACTATATATGGGTTTGTGGGTATTAGAGCTCAATTCAAAGTGCACTATGGTGGAGTCGGATGCCTCCACCGGGAGGACATTGAGTTGTGGGGTGTGGGACCAAGCATCTGGATTCCAGTCCTGGATTCCCCACTTAGACAAAGTAAATTCCAATCCCGGCTTCCCCACTTCGTCACACTGTATGATCCCAAGCACATCGTTTACTCCCGGAGGCTTCAACTCATATCTTTGCTAAAAACCGACAGGACTTGAAAGGGTGCTATTTATAGATAGGGAATTAGGCAAACTAGCATCCCTTCCAATGTAAAGATGCTCGGGTTTTTTATGAGCGTCTCGCGCTTTCTCGTCGTGCCCCACCATTGGCAAATAAAGCTCTGATTGTGGCACAGGAAGTGCGTGATCTCCAGACAATACACTAACGACGCCTCGGCTGGGCAGCGTGTACTATGAAGGGAAACCGCAGAGTTTGTTCATAGAAAAGAACCTGGTACGTGGGCGCCAAGGGCAATTCAACATGTCGCCTGAGCTATAAAAAAAGTCAACGTTATTAAGTCAAATATACTACCATGTTGTTCTAGTTTTCTGGTTAAAATTACCATTAGTACTCACTCCTATTAAGTGGGGTAAACCGTGTTTGCAGACTGCAGTGGTCTTGATCTGACTGACGGGCGTGAAATATTTTTTTCTGCCACTGACTTTTCTTTCTTATATCTTCCACATCGGGAGCCCTTTCTTCGTTGCATGGTCCGCCCTTCCCCTTTCTTCTCTTCGTTAGAGCTGTTAAACTGTGTTACGTGGTGTAAGCGCTGCACTGCCACCAGCATGACGTGCCCTTCCTTTCTTTTCCTGGACCTTCAAACTCGCTTCCATGGGAGTCCCTTCTCTTCCAATATCTCTCTCTTTCTATTTTGTACCCCCCCTTAGCGCTTGGGATGAGCTTCAAGCAGCGAAGTAAGCGCTATGCACGCAACTATCATGCCGCATCATGACCTGAAAGAATTCCCGCGCATAACTCTGCCGGATAGGGGAGTGTTGCAGCCTGGCAGGGAATTCTATGTCAGGACAGGAGGCTCCGATTATGCTTTCTCATTTCTTTAATGAAATGCTCAGCAGCCAATAAAAACAAAAACGACAAATCCCATGAACACTTGGGAATGACCATAGAGATTACGCTATATAAGGTCCAAACATTAGTCCTTCTTCCTCTTTCTTTGCTGCTCCGCAGCCAGTTAAGTCTCTTTACCTTTATTACATTGCATTTGCTGATATTGCTGTTGTGGCATATTGTTGTTTACACTTGCCTTGTATTCCGCTGCTTGTATATCTTGTGCGCAGTGCTTGTGTACTTTCTCTCGGCTCCTCTTCGTTGCCGGTATTTTGAGCGTCCGTTTGCGGCGTGTCTTCTTGGGAGCGTGTGTTCGCCTCCCTGCGCCTGGCCGCTGGTGTGCCCGGTTGCATTGGTCGAGTGGGAGCAGAGGTCGTCGGCTTCTTAGAAGAGCGCGAGCGCTCTCGAGCCGGTGTTTCAGCGGCAGCAGCGTCGCGCATGCGCGCTGCTTTATTTCCGGCTTCAGGCTGTTTCTCCTCACGCCGGTCGAGTGAAGGAACGCTTCTCACCAGCGCTCACGCCCACAGCCCTGAACTTTCAACCCCGTTCTACGCCGGAGCACAGGAAAGTGCTTTGGTTGATGTTATTGCGGGGAATGAGATTTTGGTATCAATTTATAATCAATTTAATAATTTATCTCATTCGTAAATTTTGGACCGCTAGTATCTGTCATTGAGTAAAAGACAAACCCCACATAGGTTTAGACAAATCCCAATAACTGACGCCACTCTGAAGAACCACTTACAACTGATAAAGTTTAAGTATTTTATATAAAAGTCAAAATTTTGCAATTACAATCCTCTCAGGATAAATCTCAAAGTATACAAAGTACAAAAATCAATTCCTTCATCAGCAATTTAAAGCTTCGATATGAAGTGGTTCCTTCGCGTCATCTACAGAAAGAGAAAAATAATCAAGTTAAATCTGTCCCTACTCTATACTAGGTGACATCCCTATTTCGCAAGTTTCTTCCCTAAAAAGGTGTCAGCAGTTTGACTTCCAAAGAAGTTCAAACTCTCTTAGCCTCTAAAGGTAACTTAAGTTAAAGAAGCAGTACCCTCTCTGCCTACCCATCCGCTCTTCTAAAGGTCCTCGGCCTACTGCTCCCTTGCGCTCTGATCTCTCTCAGCGCATCTGCTCAAGGCATCTACCCTTCTTCCCTTCGCTCTGAGCAATTCGCCTCGCTGTTCCTAATCTTCAATTGCTCATTGCTCTTCTCTCCTCTCCTCCCCGGGGTGCTGTCCCTAAAATACACAATCACAGTGTGGGTGGAACGCCCCTTGACGCCCACCACGGACTTTCCCCGATGATGTCAGTTTCTGGCTCTTTCCATTGCTCCATCTCTTTGCGTCGTCCGTTAGGTTGACCCTTCTCCTTAGATGTCATCTTCATCTTCTTGTTGGCGACTTTAGTTTGACACTTTCAGATCAAGAGTCATATGAACTTAAACAAGACTTTAACTTACAATTATTTCTTTAACCTTACTAGATCCTGTGAATGGTCATTCAAAACAAAGCTCAAATTCCAATTGCCTCCTCTCATGTTTAGGCAATAAACTTCGTTCGACATTTGTCACCTTAAATCTAACAAATGCTAGACTCTTCGGCTCGCACCTTCAAGTGAAGACTATTCACGACTCCTGTGAGCCCACTAAATTACATACATTGGACTATGCTCCTGCGAACTCTCGGTTAGTCAGGTTATAATCACAAATGACCTAAACTCTTCTAACATTCTTACAATTTCTTCTACACAGTATAACCTTTAACATACATTTATATATAATCGCATTTAGCAAATACCTTGCTTATGTATGAATACTTCTTACCTAGAATACAATTACGTAGAATATGAACCTTAATATATAGAATATAAAGTTCACACAAAATATAATCTCATACATAGAAAATAAACCCTATACATAGAACATAACTTTATATTCTTCTTCATTATTCTCATTGGTTACATCGTTATGTGCATACTCTTTACACATTTCTCCATGTTACGTTTCTTGCCGTTTCTGCATTTAAAGTTACACACGTACACGAATTATACTGTGCACGTTCTACATTTCATAGGCATTTCTATATTTACCCATTATGTATGCGGGCTTTCTAAATCTACTGCATGTTTAATGTATAAAGACATTTACGTTTCCTATACCATGTCATCACCTTAGCTGACTTTATGCTATAGTCGTCAGCTTCACATTACGATATACATTTCATTCCCACGTTTATAATATATACGTCTAAATATGGCTACGATATACTTTATATTCAAATTGCGCTCTCTCAGTTCCCCCCTTTGATGACTTTTAGGAGTCATCACTAAAAGCAATTTGAATAACACCCTTTAAACCGAACTAGTTACATCATTTCCTCTTTTCATCGTTTCAAGTGCTCTCAAGCTTTTATACTGTTGATCTTGTAAAACAGCTAATCTCCTTTCTTGTTCTCTCATCGATCTTTGTAACCGGTTCGTCCTATACCATTTATATAGTTTCACAAATCCTATCAATGTAATTATGCAAATTAATACTATTAATACAGGTTTTAATATGTACCACACTATACTTTTGCCAAGGTTAGCAAACCAACTTCCAACTTTTCCTACTCCATTACCTACTTTTTCCCAAACATTTATTTTTGTCAAATCTTCGATTTCTCGATGAATCTGTGTAATGTTTCTTATTACCTTCTCTAGTGGTTTTGAATTATCAGGAATATAAGTACAACATTCCTGAACCTTCAAAGCCTTGCAAACTCCGCCTTCTTTTGCTAATATCACATCAAGAGCAAGTCGATTCTGAAGAACCATTGCTCTGATCGATTGCATCTCACCTTCTATTAGCATTAATGACCTTGCAGTACTTGCAGATAATCTATCTACGACTGTAGCTAGTCTCCTGATCTTAACATCGTTAAGTATTAAACCTAACATAGGAAACATCGCTCCAAATACGTCTCCTACTACTTCTGCATCTCCTACTTCTCTTTTCGTTCTTGTCGAAGCCTTTCTTTCTATGACCGCTAAATCCTTTGCATGATATATTTTGGGGAAGACAATTGCCAAGTAACACGAACCATACCAATTGTCAGGCAGTTTTACATAGGCATTTCTCCCACATACAAAATATACATTAGGAATAGCCTGCATCCCTTTCATAAAATCTTTCGTATAATACTCTAACTTAAAAGCATGCTCACAATTAACTTCACCTACGAATTCACTCTCATAATATGTCTTGCTTCGAGTTAAACATAACTTTCCTTTCTGCGTTCTATCCAATGCTATTGGACCATTGCTTCCTTTCTTTTTATGTGCCTTCTCTTCTTCGGTCCAATCAGTTTTCCACTGTCCTGACATTTTTAGGATTTTCTGCCTTCTGTATCGGTCATCTACTTGTGCTATAAACTTTTTCTCAGTCTCTGACACTTTGCAAGTCAGATTATTTCTGCGTGCATATGATGTATCTAATGTATCCCAAGGAAGGAAGAATTTGGCTAGTCTATCCTCCTTTTTGTAATAGTCCCACTTATTCATTTGCTTATAATTCGGAACTTCTGGCAGTACCGAATCATAATTTGAAAAGTAGTACTCAAACCCTTCTCTACCATAAAATATACTTAGCAGTAAACTACATGTTATCCCATAAGTCAATGGGAGATGATGATATCGGATGCCCTCATCTACAGAAGCCGGCAATTGCATACAAACGTAGCAATCTTTGGCCTCCATGGCATCAATATATTCGTATAATAGTTTAGCATATGCGTTTGACCTAAAGTTTCCCTGTGACTCGTCTACATGTAATCTACGAACTTCATCTGCTAGTAACGTCTTTTCATGTATAACATTGCTCTCCTCCTTCTTTCCATCAGGAGCAGGTTTTAAAGTCGTTACAAGCTTAACATCTGCTATTTCTTTATCTGCTTCATGTCCTATGACATATGATATTGTCACTACTGTAATTATGAGAAATATCACTACCGCTATAAGTGTACCTATTATGCATCTAGCTTTTCTGTTTGGGTTGCCGTTCTCCATGTTGTCAAAACAGCGTGACTCTTTCTTTTGCGAAAAGTTTATCAGTTCAGTCCTTCGTTTGCTTTGTTTTCTTCTCAGTTCGTAAAGTGCTCTTTTATCAACAAAGTCTCTTTTTCGCAACAATGTCTCTCTATTTTTAACAACAGACAACCCTAACTCTTCTCCGTCCTCTAAATGTAAACCCTAATTTTATTCTTCTTTCCACTCGGCGCTAGGTTATCTTCTTCTCTATAGCTTATATACAAAAGTCTTTATGTATCAACAATTATTCTCGTACCTGCAGCTCTTGCAACAAGTTCCAATAATTCAAAACGAATGACTTTGTCTTCTTCCTCTGATATTTGATGACCAAAGGTTGGAAATTGTAATCTGTTCAACACTAAATCCTTAATCCGACTCAAGTATGGGGGTATGGGAAGTGTGAAAGTCAGTAATCCCTCAGTCTCGAGTCCAGGCGTCAACATCCATATCTCCACTGCCACAAATGGATCGAGATCGATTACTTTCACACTCTTCACTCTCCCAGATTTCTGTCCCCAAGACATCTGCTAGATAAGTCCACTCTGGGGTGGCGTACCTTCTGCAGGGCACACGTACCCTTCTCGACCTTCGTGGACTCTCAGTTCCTGAGTCAGTCGTTTCTTCCTCCTGATCCGATTCTTCAGCGATCGGGACAAGAGTCCTTTCTTGCTTTTCTTCCGAGCTTGGCCTTTTCTTTCTCTCCGGCCAACTGGCTTCGTCACTCCTTGTTCTTCTGCTCCTTGTTCTTGGACCAGTCTCTTGGTCACTCTCAGTTTGTTCAGTGTCCGATTCAGTCTCCCAGTTACTTTCTTCTCCCGAGGCGACTTCGGTCTCGCTAGTGTCTTGACCTTCGTCGACTTGTTCTGACTCAGTCTCAGCTTCTTCGATCACCTCCACAGCTTGGCTTTCCCCCTCTATGGCTTCTCCGTTTTCCGCCGGATTCTCATCCGAGAGAGGAGCTGTTTCTTCTAGAGGTGTTGGCACTTTTCGGGTGTGTGAGGCATGTATCCAGTTTGGCAGGCCTCCACACTTCACCGCAGTGTTCGTGACAAGTATGACTTGAAACGGTCCTCGCCAACGCACGTCTAAGCAGTTTTTCCTGACATGCTTCTTCACCAGGACCCAATCTCCAGGACTCAGGTCATGGCACAAGTCTTGTGCTGATGGAACCTCTGCAGCCTGGACCTGGAGGGACACAGAATTAATGGCATCAGATAGTCCCTTGCAGTAGTCCAAAATCAAGTCGTCTGTGATGTTCAATAGCGCTGCAGTCGGAACCGATGGCAATCTCATAGCTCTCCCCATTAGCACTTCATGTGGAGAGAGGCCTGTTTTCCTATCAGGTGTGCTACGTATGCTCATAAGAACCACTGGAAGTGCGTCTGGCCAACCCAGGGATGTCGATGAACAAACTTTAGCCAGTCTGGACTTGATGGTACTGTTGATTTGCTCTACAATCCCTGAAGCTTCTGGTCGATAGCTGCAGTGTAACTTTTGATCAATATTCAAAGCTGAGCACAACATCTTCACTATTTCGCTGTTGAAATGAGTTCCTCTGTCTGATTCCAAAGAGGATGGCACCCCAAACCTCGGTATTAATTCTCTAAGTAACAGTTTTGCTACTGTAAGTGTATCGCATCTACGTGTAGGGTAAGCCTCAACCCATCTAGAAAATATGCAGACAATCACTAAAACGTATCTGAGTCTGTTACATGGAGGCATTTCTATAAAATCAAGCTGCATTCTATTGAAAGGCCCCCCAGACCTCCCAATGTGACTCAATGTAACTGGTGTTCTCTTTCCCACGTTTAGTTGCTGACAGATCGCACATCGCTGACATACTGCTTCTGCCGCTACTCTAAACTTAGGATTAAACCACGTTTGTCTGAATACTCTCACCATAGCATCTCTTCCTATGTGTGCTGATCCATGTAATTTCCTTGCCATTGGACTAACAAGTTCATTTGGTAAAACAGCTCTCCCATCGGCAGAGACCCAAAAATTCATTTCGCCTTTCACACAACCCGCTGTTTCCCAGCTCTTTTTCTCAACATCTGGTGCATTCTCCTGAACACTCCTTAACTCATCCCACGTATCTACAGTGTCTAACAACATCGTCAATTCAGTTCTTTCTTGTATTCCCCCCACTTTCACATCAGTGTGAGAATATCCTTGTTCTGCGCAATAGCGCGCTACCTCATCCGCATAGCGGTTTCCTTGTGCCACAAAATCAAGGTTCTTTGTATGCGCAACACATTTGACCACGGCTATGGCCATAGGTTTTTGCAAAGCCTCTAACAGAAGTCTCACGAATTCTCCATTCCTAATGGGAGAACCCGAGGATGTCATGTAACCTCTTTGAGACCATAACTGCCCGTAATCGTGAACTACCCCGAAACCATACTGGCTATCGGTGTATATGGTGACTCGAAGTTTGTCGCCTGCTAAGCAAGCACGAGTCAAAGCAACAATTTCAGCTACCTGTGCGGAGTGTACTCCTTCCAGGCAAGCGGCTTCTATAACTCTGGTAATCGTGCATACTGCATAAGCTGCTCTCAGCTGACCGACATCGTTTCTTACGCATGAACCATCAACGAAGAAAATTTCGTCTGGGTCTGTCAATGGCTCATCTACGATATCAGGTCTCGGTTTGGTACATAGTTCAGTCACATCGAGGCAGTCATGATCTGTACAATTTTCATCTTCCACTTCATTCGGAAGTGGCATCAAAGTTGCAGGATTCAAGACAGAGCATCTTTTTAGGGTCACATTCTCGGCAGCCAGTATGACTTGCTCGTAGCGTGTGAGCCTGCTATTCGTCAGATGCTGAGTCTTCGTCCTAGTCATTAACAATTCCACAGAATGCGGCACATACACCACTAACTGGTGTCCCATGACCACGCTTTCAGATCTTTCAATACTGACACCCGTTGCAGCTACGGATTTGAGACATCCGGGCAACGCTGCGGCTACTGGATCTAATGTAGCCGAAAAATACGCCACTGGCCTGCGCGCATCTCCGTGGATCTGAGCTAAAACCGCTAAAGCGCATCCCTCTCTTTCGCAGCAGTAAAGCAAAAATGGTTTTGTGTAATCAGGCATTCCTAAAGCCGGGGCACGACATAAGTCCTCCCTCAGCTGCAAAAACGCCATCAAACAGTCTTTGTCCCATGGTACCGGATCACTCACTCCTTTGTGCGTCAGTTGTAATAACGGTTTTGCCTTCAGTGAGAAGTTGGCTATCCACTGTCGACAATAACCGACCATACCTAGAAACATCCTGACCTCTCTTTGTGTTGTAGGCGCGTTCATTTTCATAATCGCCTCTATTCTGTCTGGAGACACCTTCCGTTTCCCCTTTTCAATCCTATGACCCAAGTATTGCACCTCAGTCTTACAATATTGCAATTTACCTGGAGACACCTTGTGCCCATTCTCGGCCAAGTGATTTAACAAGGTTATGGTGTCCTCTCTGCAAGCTTCCTCTGTCTCTGACGCAACTAGGAGGTCGTCTATGTACTGGACTAGAACTGAGTTCTTGGGCAGCACTAGACTTTCAAGATTTCTCTTTAAAAGCTGGTTAAAAATCGATGGGCTTTCTGTGTACCCCTGAGGGATACGACACCATGTTAAAACGCGATCTTCCAGCTTAAAAGCGAAAAGATACTGGCTCTCTTCATCTAAAGGAATCGAAAAGAAAGCCTGGCACAAATCTATCACGGTGAACCATTCAGCTTGGAACGGTATCTGAAATAATATCACTGATGGATTCGGTACCACTGGACAACATGAGACAACAATATTATTAATCTTTCGAAGATCCTGCACTATTCTGTATTTTCCACTAGGTTTCTGCAAACCCATAATCGGTGAGTTACATGGACTACCCACGATCTCCTTCAGTATTCCCTGTTTAATCATGGATTCGATCACAGGCTTTATTCCTGCAATCGTCTCTGGCGTTAGCTTATACTGTGGTGTTCTTGGATACTCAGCATGGGGTCTTACCAAGATCTTTACCGGTTCTACTCCTTTGATCAATCCTATTTCTTCTCCAGTAAAATCCCACACCTCAGCTGACACTTTCTCCCTCAAATCCTGTGGAAGCTCCTCCACTGTTAAGGTAGGATATAGTTCCACACATTCCTGCGAGTTCATAACTTTAAAATCAGCATCCTCATCGTTGGTCTGCACTTCTACTCCTTCAGGTGTGCAATGTATTGTGCAATTCAGTTTACACAACAGATCTCTTCCTAGCAAACACACCGGACTAGAATCACAGATCACAAACTGATGTTCGTCACTGTAATTCCCTATCTTTACTGACACTGGTTCCGTCAGAGGATTCGTCATCCTCTTGTTTGCGACTCCTACCACCTGAATCATTTCACCTGATATCGGCAGACCTGGGACTACCGCTGATCTCAACGTGGATCTTGTGGCTCCCGTATCCACCAAAAAGGTCGTAGGACATCCAGCTACTTCAGCTTCTACGTATGGTCCTCTCTGATCTACTTCTAGGGCTGCTCCTAAGGTACAATCTTCCTCCCTACTCGCCCGCTGCCCTGTAAGCGGATCAACGTAGTAGCATTCCTCTCCTCCTACAAACAATGGCATCTGTCTGTAGGTTTTCCCTCCATTTGAAATGCGAGGTGGTTGAGGAAACGGGGCTCGAGGAGTCTGAGTCCCCCCTTTGACAAACTTGCCCTTCGGGACTGTGGCTCCCTTAACCACGTTGTTCTGCACCTCTTCCTCCTCCTGTTCTAATTCCCCTGTCTCAACATTGTAAGGACACTCGCGTCGCCAATGTCCCACCTCATTACACTGATGGCATCTCGTCGTCTTTTTCAGTGTCGCGATATCCATTCTCGGTCTCGGTCTTTCTTCCTCTTCTCTGCTCTGATTATTCTGTTTCTTTGCCTGCGCTCCTGTTCCCTGCTGTCGCTGTCCACCCTTTCCAGCTGCTTGCATCTGTACTAACATTAACTTTTCCTTGAGCTTCTTTGCCTTCGAATCTATCTCATCGCTACAGTACCTTGCATACCTCAGAATTTCGTCTAAAGGTTTGTTCTGCCAACAGATCAAATGCTGTTGGATCATGAGGCATATTTCTGGTCTCAATCCGAGAACAAACTTTGACACAAACTGTCCTATGTCTTTAGGATCCATTACGTCCAACCCACTGTACTGTTTGAATGCTTTCAGTAATCTCTCATAGAACTCGTGAACTGTTTCTTTAGGCTCCTGAGTTGTTCGATCTATCTTAACCCAGTCTATGTCTTGCACCGGCACTTTCTCTTTTAGCCATGTTATTACCCTTTCGTATTTTTCCATGACCCTGTCTGATGGACCACCTGTCTGGGTATCTCTCTGAGGCTCACAAGTGGGCCATTCAATACTAAGTTTGCATGCCGTCCACAAATCTCCGGGTACTACGATATCGAACAGTGTGTTCAAATCGATCCACAGTACCTTCGAGATCTTCACGAATCTTTCTACCTGTTTGTACCACTCGACGGGATTATCTCTAAGCTTTGGGAAGGAATTAGTGAATGCCGCTAAATCCCCCCTACTCCATGGTACATGCACGTAGTTTCCGTTCGCGATTTCTCGCAAAGGGAAAGCTTCCATTCGCATTAGGTCTGTATCCTGAGACTTCACAAGTGTACTCCGTCTGACAGATCCCTTCTTGGACCATCTTTCCTCCCATCTATCCAGATCTCTCCATATTCTAATACACATGACCAATTCTCTTATGTGTACTCTCAGTCCAATCGTTCTGCGCTCATCTAGATCTTGATCCGTGCAATTCAGCCTATGGTTGGCCTGCAAAGCTTTAGTTCGCGATATGTCTATCATGTACTTTTCTGCCAATTCAGATAACTTTTCATGAGCTGCTCTCGCTTTCCGAGTAACGTCCTTCGATAAAAACAGTATCTCATCTGGTGCGTACAGCTCTAATCTCTCGATTGCCACTGTGCCGTCAATTATTTCATCTAAGTCTGATTTTAAACTCATTACGTCTATGCGTCTTGCTTTTATTTCGGCTCTCAGTACGTCAGTCCTAGGTTGTTCTTGCATATCCCTCTCTCCTCCACTATGCGCCCTACGCCTGAGCACAGGTGAGTTATGAGGAATCTTTCTTCCATCTCTTTGTTCCCACCTCTCTAAATCCCAAGCCTTTCCATCTTCACGTGGGGTATGGTGGAATAATGCTCCGTCCCCCAACCCTACATTCCGTCTTTTCGGCTCGGTTTCTCCAGATATGAGATAGGATCCACCGTTCTGTTCTAACCCACTATAACTCGCTTGCTGTCTGGTATCACTTAATAACCGATAAGGACCTTCATGGCTCTCCATGCTCCCGCGATCTCGTTCGTGATCACCGGATGTATGGCGAGACGTTTCGCGACTCCCTATGTTCTCATGACTCCGTCCACTATCCCCGGATGCATGTCGAGACGCTTCGCGACTCTCCATGTTTCCGTGATTCCAGTGTCTCACATCTTCACCTGGGGCATGGTGTGTGCACCTAAAAGTATTCCGGTACTCCTGTGTCCTACGTTCCCCTTCACTGAAGGTGACGCGAGGCACTTCGCCACACCCTGCACTCCTGTCATCGCACATTTGCTTATGGTCGCTAACCGTAGGACAAGTATCTCTTCTGCTTCCTTGACTCCCTCTCTCCCACTCCGGGCTGCTTTCGCCAGCTCCACAATGAGAGAGGATCTTGTTATCCTGATCTCTCCATTCAGCTCCTGTTTCTAAACTTTTATTCCGAGCCTCTTCGGCAGTATCCCACTCTTTCAGATATTCCCTTAATTCCTTATAGGATTTCGGTTTTGGTCCCCTCAAATCCATCGATCCTCTTTGACCCCTTTGTTCTATCCAGGGACCCGTTGCGGAATCTAATGGGGTACTCCGACTCACTGGTGCTAATCTCTGTCTTTGAGGATTCATCGTGTTATTCCTATTCTCCATCTCTGCCCTTTCCCTGTCCCATCGTGCCTGTTCCTCCTGCTGGACCCCCTCTGGGTTGTAGATTGACACAATAGGGCCTATGGTAACAGGTACTTGTAAAGCGTCTGGCATTAGGTACGACCTTGCACATTGCGTCTCTGGCACCTTCTGGACCACGAATCTTCCCACTACTCTCTGTTCGGAACTAGTTTGAGGTATTTCCTCACTCTTGTTAGCGTCCCACTCTGTTACTGGGATCGACTTATATTCTCCCCATCTAGTTCCGTCCGCTTGCGGTAACATGGGACTCGCAAGTTCCCCACTATATGGAGGTGGTCTATCTGTTAATAGCCTCTCTATCAGATCCTCCTCCGACTCGCTTTCTTCATCTTCCTGTTCCAGAGGTTTCCTTTCTCCCGTAACTTCTAACATCGGGTACAGTTTCTCTGCTTCTACCTTCTGCACCCTCCATTTCTTAGCTTCATCGTCCCATTTAGCATCCTGCATTGCCTTTACCGATCTTCTCACTCTTTCTTGGCGCCTTTTTACGCTCTTTTCGTGTGCTGCTCTAAACCATGCACTAAGAGCTTCGAATTGTGTTGGCCTCGGTAGAGGTCTTGTTGCAAGCATTGTTGCTTTCAACTGGTTCAATACGTCTAGGTTAAACGTTCCGAATCTCGGAAACGCCAGTTCCTTATGCCCTTCAGTTAGCCTGTGCCACTCGGAAATCCATAGTATCGAGTGTAAGCCTACATTGACTGCCATATGATAAGCTGGTGTGCCTTCTGGTGGAGCTTCTTCTCCGGCATATAGGTTTCTTCTATTCTTCCTAAAGATCTTTCTTAAACCCTTAAAGCACTTCATTTTGATTATCTACGATTTTCTCTTATTAATTCTCTTCCTTATTTACGTCCTGATGACAACCACCAATCCCTGTGCAACTCTCGCTAATCAGGCTATCCCGATTCGGTTCTACGCTAACCGACCAATCTCAGCGCGATTCTACGCTGACGTCACTTGTTCCCTCTACAGCAGTTTCCTTCGTTTCTCAACTCGTCTCGCGATCTTACATGCGTTTCATTCATACGCCGAAAAATGACTACTTCCGTCCAAGCGATCACTTTTCTCTGACTGTACGGCCACAGTCTAACTGTAATTGTCACCTCAACTGGCGAGACGTCTTTCCTCGTACGGTCAGACGTTCACCTCAACTGATAGGTTACTTACACACAGTAAACGTACGACCAGCATGCGTTTACTCATACACTCACTCAAACGCTCCCCCTATCATCGGTCTGTGGGCGATCAATGGTACCTCATGACCCCCATTAAATGGTAGACAAATTACTCTGGGTGTTCGATACACCCGAACCACTTAAGCCCTCTGGACATAAGATTTTATCCGGTTGCGCGCGCTCACAACCTTCCCTCAATCACACTACAGGCATTCAACTCCGCTTGACATTACAACACAGGAACAACATAAAACACCGCAATCTTACAACGCATGACCCTTATACTCACTCTCGACCGATTCTGCTGCTTTTCTCTCGACGCACCGTCAGCACCTTCTTCGGCAGGGATTCTTCTTCTGGTCGTCGATGACTAGGGACCTTGGGGTAAACTAAACCTGGCCTAGGTCGTCTTCCTCAAGAAGATAACCATCATTACTCTGCTACCAACTGCGGGGAATGAGATTTTGGTATCAATTTATAATCAATTTAATAATTTATCTCATTCGTAAATTTTGGACCGCTAGTATCTGTCATTGAGTAAAAGACAAACCCCACATAGGTTTAGACAAATCCCAATAACTGACGCCACTCTGAAGAACCACTTACAACTGATAAAGTTTAAGTATTTTATATAAAAGTCAAAATTTTGCAATTACAATCCTCTCAGGATAAATCTCAAAGTATACAAAGTACAAAAATCAATTCCTTCATCAGCAATTTAAAGCTTCGATATGAAGTGGTTCCTTCGCGTCATCTACAGAAAGAGAAAAATAATCAAGTTAAATCTGTCCCTACTCTATACTAGGTGACATCCCTATTTCGCAAGTTTCTTCCCTAAAAAGGTGTCAGCAGTTTGACTTCCAAAGAAGTTCAAACTCTCTTAGCCTCTAAAGGTAACTTAAGTTAAAGAAGCAGTACCCTCTCTGCCTACCCATCCGCTCTTCTAAAGGTCCTCGGCCTACTGCTCCCTTGCGCTCTGATCTCTCTCAGCGCATCTGCTCAAGGCATCTACCCTTCTTCCCTTCGCTCTGAGCAATTCGCCTCGCTGTTCCTAATCTTCAATTGCTCATTGCTCTTCTCTCCTCTCCTCCCCGGGGTGCTGTCCCTAAAATACACAATCACAGTGTGGGTGGAACGCCCCTTGACGCCCACCACGGACTTTCCCCGATGATGTCAGTTTCTGGCTCTTTCCATTGCTCCATCTCTTTGCGTCGTCCGTTAGGTTGACCCTTCTCCTTAGATGTCATCTTCATCTTCTTGTTGGCGACTTTAGTTTGACACTTTCAGATCAAGAGTCATATGAACTTAAACAAGACTTTAACTTACAATTATTTCTTTAACCTTACTAGATCCTGTGAATGGTCATTCAAAACAAAGCTCAAATTCCAATCGCCTCCTCTCATGTTTAGGCAATAAACTTCGTTCGACATTTGTCACCTTAAATCTAACAAATGCTAGACTCTTCGGCTCGCACCTTCAAGTGAAGACTATTCACGACTCCTGTGAGCCCACTAAATTACATACATTGGACTATGCTCCTGCGAACTCTCGGTTAGTCAGGTTATAATCACAAATGACCTAAACTCTTCTAACATTCTTACAATTTCTTCTACACAGTATAACCTTTAACATACATTTATATATAATCGCATTTAGCAAATACCTTGCTTATGTATGAATACTTCTTACCTAGAATACAATTACGTAGAATATGAACCTTAATATATAGAATATAAAGTTCACACAAAATATAATCTCATACATAGAAAATAAACCCTATACATAGAACATAACTTTATATTCTTCTTCATTATTCTCATTGGTTACATCGTTATGTGCATACTCTTTACACATTTCTCCATGTTACGTTTCTTGCCGTTTCTGCATTTAAAGTTACACACGTACACGAATTATACTGTGCACGTTCTACATTTCATAGGCATTTCTATATTTACCCATTATGTATGCGGGCTTTCTAAATCTACTGCATGTTTAATGTATAAAGACATTTACGTTTCCTATACCATGTCATCACCTTAGCTGACTTTATGCTATAGTCGTCAGCTTCACATTACGATATACATTTCATTCCCACGTTTATAATATATACGTCTAAATATGGCTACGATATACTTTATATTCAAATTGCGCTCTCTCATTATTGTGTGCATAGGCTCTGCCTAGAGTGATTTTTGTTGGCAGGCTTGTCTCCCTCCACATTTGAATTGTTTTGCCTTGAGTTTGGTCCTTCCAACCTCACTTTAGCCTGCTTTGGGGTTGTCACTCCCCCTTAATTGTATCTTTGATACTCAATATCTGTTCCAGTCATCTTGTGGGCATTGAATTTCTGCACTCTGGTGCGATGGCTGATTACTATGACGCAGATGATGACTGTTTTTATAATGAAGAAGAGGATGACTCTCTTGAGTACAACCTGGTGGAGGAGTTGGATAAAGGTGTACAGCTTTCAGTGAATAAGGCGCTTGTTAGGGCTATTAATCCCCTGAAACGTCATTTGAATGAATATGCTGTTCAACAGGGCTGGTTACCTCCATCCCAGAAGTCCGCCAAATCGCCTCATAACCCACATAAATCGGACTTTCAGAGACTGGCGAAGGTTTTGACTTCGGAAAAGCCCACATTACACGGAGGAGTCAGACCATGCTCAGGCCTCTTCAGGTCAGGATTGTCCCCCTCCAAAGAAGCGTCTCCGCAAGGAGCATTTTGTTGACGCCCCTGAGCGTCCTCTCCTTTTAAATTTTGAGCCGGAGGACATTGTCCATCCGAATTCGACATCGTGGTTGCCCGCTCCGGCAGTGGCCGCTTATCTTGAGGCGCATGTTCGCCAGCCCTTTGAGGCACCTGTCCGGGCTCGGCTGCGCTCCGAATGCCCGAGACCGGACCTTGCGGACCACCTAGCAGAGACTCCGGAGGTGGACCCGATGATGGTTACCTACCTTAAAAAATATTCAAAAGATCCTAAGAAAGGCCTAGACCGTTCCTGGAGGTCTTGCCAGGATAAATTACTGGACATGATTGGCCCCCTTTCCAAGATGCTGTACCTAGGCTTCAAAGCTAAGGAAGCTTCAGCAACTGTCAACCCTGATGAGCTCATCGAGTGGGCTCAGAGGGCGGTCTGCATGCTAGGGAATGTTAATTGCGCGATTTCTGCAGAACGGCGTAGGTCCATTCTCCTCAAGTTGGATCACAAATTGGCAGAATTGGTGACTTCAGAGGCCGGTCCAGAGGCGCAGGGCCTTTAATTTGGACAACCCTTCTTGAAGGAACTGACTAAATTTGTATCCGCCTTCAGCGGAATTGATAAAGCACAGGCGTCCTTGCGCCGGGCCATGCGTCCGGTTTTTACCAAGGCCGGACGACAACGGGGACGATCGTTCGGCCGTGGGTCGCAGCAGCAGTCCCAGAGAGGAGCCTCGCAGCAGCGTGGTGGGCAGTATGACTCTGGATACTGCACTCGCGCCAATTTCTATCCTTCCCGTAAAGGAAAAGGTCAATACGGCAAAGGGAGATCTGGTGGACACCAAGGCCACTATCAAGATTCCGGCGCTACAGGCGAGCCTAATTGAAGCATGCGATGTGATGTTGGGGGGCAGAGTGCAATTTTTTCTGAACAACTGGCGCATGATCTCCAACGATGCTTGGGTGCTAGAAACCGTTCAGGGTTTCAAGATAGAGTTCTATCACCCAATGCATCAGACCCGTCTTCCACCTTCTATACTTTTTTCCCGTCACTCTCAGGCTTGTCTGTCAACAGAAATCGAGGTTCTCCTCAACAAAGGAGCAATTGTTCCTACCAAACGCCATCCGAAGGGCTTTGTCAGCTCAGTCTTTCCGGTCGAGAAAAAAGGAGGCGGGTCTCGCCTAGTTCTCAACCTGAAAGACTTCAACAGCGGGGTGGTTTACAGACACTTCAAGATGGAGGGCATCCATCTTCTGCGGGATCTCCTTCGGGAGGGAGATTGGATGGTCCGTCTGGACCTGAAGGATGCATATCTGTCAATCCCGATATACAAGCCCCATCGCCGATTTCTCCAGTTCCAATGGCTGGGGCGTTGGTACGAGTATCAGGTTCTCCCGTTCGGCCTTTCGTCGGCACCATGGTGCTTCACGAAATTGCTGAGGCCAGTTGTAGAACATCTTCGTTCCAGGGGAGGTAGATTGATCATATATCTGGACGACATTCTTTTTATGGCGGATTGTCCTCTCAAGCTTCTGCAACATCTGGAGTGGTCCATCACACTCTTGCAGTCTCTAGGTTTTCTAGTCAATGTTCAGAAATCGGTTTTGGTCCTCACTCAATTTATCGACTTTCTGGGCTTTCAGATAGACTCGGTGACTTGCCACCTTCTTTTGCCCAATCAGAAGCAACGCTACATCAGGAGGGAATTGACGTCTGTTATTTCCAAACCGACTGTGTCGTTGAGGTCGTTGGCACGTGTGGTAGGTCTTCTGGCGTCTTCCATTCAGGCGATCTTTCCAGGTCCTCTTCACTACCGGGCCATGCAACGCCTAAAGATTCAGCATCTCCGGAAAGGCCTCCGCTATTTGGATCAGATTCCTCTTTCGGAGGAAGTACGGGGGGAGATGCAGTAGTGGCTGGACCACATGGAGGCCTGGAACGGTCGAGCCCTGTTCGGTTCGTCTCCGGAACTGGTGATCGAATCCGATGCCAGCCAGTGGGGTTGGGGAGCCCGATGCGGGTCTGTCTCGACAGGGGGTCGTTGGTCGCCCCAGGAGCTGTCTCTCCATATAAATTGTCTGGAGCTCCTAGCGGGTTCCTTTGCGATAAAGTGTTTTTCTCCCCTTCAGATGAGTTGTTGCATTCTTCTCCGAATGGACAATGTGTCCGCAGTCCGTTATGTCAACAAACTGGGCGGGACTCGGTCCAGGATTTTGGCGGAGATTGCCAAAGATTTTTGGCATTTTTGTCTGCAACGGAAGATCACGGTTATTGCAGAATATCTTCCGGGCCGCAACAACCAGGTTGCAGATTGGCACTCCAGACATCTTCGGGATTTCAGCGACTGGAGACTTCATCCTCGAGTCTTCCGTGCCATTCTTCGGCAGTGGGGCCAGTGTCACCTGGATCTGTTTGCCTCTCGCCTCAACGCGCAACTTCCCCAGTTTTACAGTTGGAGACCGGATCCCTTAGCTCTAGCCACGGACGCTTTTCTCCAACAGTGGCCATCGACTCTTTGTTATGCGTTTCCCCCATTCATGATGATTCCCAGAGTGCTAGCTTACACCAAGCGGTTTTGAGCGGAGCTGATTCTGATTGTTCCTTTGTGGAAGGCTCAAGCGTGGTTCCCGGTTCTCCTGGAGATGTGTTGCGCACCTCCACTCCTTCTTCCCCTGAAGCGGAATCTGTTGCAGGATCCTCTCGGAGATCCGCATCCCCTCATTCTGTCCGGCACTCTCCAGTTGCTGGCATGGCGAATCTCGGGGATCGTTGGTCGATCCCAGGCATTTCTAGCAACGCTGCCAAGTTCATTAGTAACGCCTGGTCTCCCAATACCCACAAGCGGTATCGAGGAGCTTGGAAACGCTGGTGTGATTGGTGTGCTCAACGGGAAGTTGATCCCGTTTCAGGGGATGTCAGTCTGATCATTAATTTTTTGACTTCCTTGGCCACTTCGGGTCTGGCTTATCGGACCGTTAATAGTTTTCGTTCTGCTATTTCTGCTGGCCACGTCCAGATTGATGGTAAGCCTGTTGGTGAACATCATTTGCTTTCCAAACTACTTAAAGGGATTCGTCTTGCAAAACCTCCCACTCCTAAATATGTTTCTATGTGGGATGTTTCTGTTGTCCTAAGGTTTTTAGAGGCTTGGCCTACTAACCTTTTATTATCTCGTAAGCAATTGTCTGCAAAATTGACAATGTTACTGTGCCTGGTATCTTGCAAACGCGTTTCTGATATCCGCGCTTTAGATCTTGCGGGTCGCAGTTTCACCCCTGAAGGTGTTACGTTCACTCTCTCTCGGAGGACTAAATCCAACACTTCCTCCATTACATATCCTTTTTTTCCTGATCATCCCAATCTTTGTGTTGTCCAGTGTTTGAAGGATTATGAGGTGAGTACCGCTTCTTTGCGTGCGGACATGCAAGGTCAATTGCTAATAGCATTACAGAAACCTTTTCATCCTGTTACTCCAGCTACTCTGGCTCGCTGGGTGCGCTGGCTCATGTCTGAAGCGGGCATTGATGTTTCTGTGTTTGGGGCACATTCTGCAAGAGCGGCAATGGCCTCTAAGGCTTTTTCCATGGGTGTTACTCTATTTGACATCATGAAAGCTGCAGATTGGTCTTCGGACTCTGTTTTCAAACAGTTTTATTATAAACCGATTCTTAGTGTTGCTTCTGTTGTGGTGGATGAGCTTTAAACAAAGCATAATCGGAGCCTCCTGTCCTGACATAGAATTCAAAATTTGCAAACATTCGTTACAAGAATTTTCAATTCTATTAAGGACTAGGAGGCAAGGATTATCCCACCCTTTATTTGACTCTGTTGCATTGTTATGTACTGTATAATAATTGCATATTGTTGCAGGTTTATTTTTCCTTGTTCTTTTCCCCCCCCTGACTTGCTTTGATTTTGCTCCATTATTTGGATGTTACGGCTCTGTATCTTTTTCAGGTTCAGACCAAAAATGATGTGGATGATCTTCTTCAAGAGTCCCCTATGTTGCCTAGTTTTCGGACCCAGGATTCCGCCATCCTCTGCTACAGGATCCTTTGGATTTCGGCAGCGTGCTTGGAACTACTTTTGTTACTCTACCTGGGATTGTTTTTCGATGTTGAACTGTTTCCCCAAAGATAGAGGAAGAAGGACTAATGTTTGGACCTTATATAGCGTAATCTCTATGGTCATTCCCAAGTGTTCATGGGATTTGTAGTTTTTGTTTTTATTGGCTGCTGAGCATTTCATTAAAGAAATGAGAAAGCATAATCCTCGCCTCCTAGTCCTTAATAGAATTGAAAATTCTTGTCACGAATGTTTGCAAATTTTGAATTACCGACCAGCGGCCCAGGGCTTTAAGTGGTATACAAAAACTGGGGGGGGGGTTCTCTCTTAGGGGCGTGGCCGCTGTAATTAAGGGCGTGGCTTAAAACGCGTAGGATACAAATCTGTATTTAGCATCGTGTGCTGCCCCACTGGTATTTTGCTGCATGTCCATTCATCCAGACATTTAACACAACAAGCAATATTACACCTACAACAAGACAGGACTATTGGCTTTGTCAATGGTTATTAGTTGCATAATTAATTTAGATTTCTAGAGCGCACATAGCTGCCCTGAGGCGTCCAAGCGCTAAGAATACCAACTGAATGCTAAAGAATTAATGAATTTAGATTTCTAGAGCGCACATAGCTGCAAGATAAATAAGCAACAGCCCCCCACTTCGTTGTATATAATATTGAAAATGCAACTCGCTCTTGTCGGCGACGTTGTGGCATAACGCTAGAGTTGCCGACTTTCGAGCTGAGAAAACGAGTTTGAGCCTGACGTGCTGTGATTAAAAACATTAATATGTCCTTGTGTAGTGTAACCAGTGCTGATGTAAAGGGCTCCAAGTTTGCGCATATAAAACTGAAAAAAACGAGTCTCTTTGAAGTTACATCTAAGACAGTGACAATTGTACTATTGGAAAGTTACGTTTTTTGTCCAACCTGAGGCTAAAAATGTAGAGTCCGAAGCATTGGCGGCCGCGAATGAAAAAAAAAAAACTCGAGTGTGGTATCCGGGCTGGGAGGAGTGGGAACGTGCCGCAGCCAAGAGAGCCTGTACTGAGACCTAGGGCGTTTGGTATTGGCTACTAGTTGTTGAGTGGGCGGGGCTGTGTGTTCCACGCCGCTCTGTGTGTAGATGGGCGCCGCTGCCGGCTGTAGGTGCGCTGTCTCCGTTTGGAGCTTCTGTCCCCCGGCGAGATCCACATGCCTTCCCTGTGAGCCGAGGTAATGTGGCGCGGAAGCCCCGGGCTCCTAGTGCTGTGTTCCGGCCTGCGGGGCGGCGTCCGACGGGGGACTCCGTGGCCAGGACAGCAGCTGTGAGGGGGGATCCCCGCCGATGGAGGCTGGGGCGGCTAGAGCGCCGGGCGGCCCGGCGAGCAGCACTGGCAAACAGCAAGGAGAGGAGGCAGGCTGGGGCCCACCTACCTCTCTGCAGGAGCCGCTTCCGCCGCTTCCAGAGGAGCCGCCGCAGTACCGGCTGGAAGACCTGGACACGCTGGCCACAGTGGTGCGAGCCTGGTAAGGGGGGTGGGGGTGAGTTTGCCTGTATGTGTGTGTCTGTGTGCCTGCGTGTGTGTGTGTGCCTGCCTGCACGCGTGTGTGTGTGTGCATGTGCGCGCTTGTGTGTGCCTGCATGCGTGCCTGTCCACCAACGCGAAAGTGTGCGCGTTCACGCACCCAAATCCAGCCAAATCGGCAACAGAGGCGTGTAACACCCTTCTGTCCCTAATTCCCCCGAGACGGCTGACTAAAGTTGTCGAACTTGAGCATCCTATCGGATGCAACTCCAGCTCGACCAAAAAATGGAGATCTCTGGCAAAAACAAGTATCAGAAGTACGTGGTTGCGTTATGGTCTGCACTCACTAAGTAGTGTTCACCAATCACTGTACATGAGTCACAAATGCAAATTCGGAATCCTTTCCGCTTGACTTCCAATGTTAGAATTGGGGGTGTCTGGTTGGCACAGGTAGGTACTTTTGACAGACAGGGACCCTCTCCTCTAGTCAGGGCAAGGGAATTACTCTCTCAAAATAACCCCTGCTCACCATCTAGGCAGCGTGGCGCGAGCAGTCAAGGCTTATTTAAGAGGCGATGTAAGTTAAGCAGTTGTGACCACATACAGTGACCGAGTGACAACACTACAAATGGACACCACCCAGGTTTTATATCAAAAATAAGTATACTTTATCTAGAGTTATCACAAGACCAATAAACAACAAAAAGAATCCACAGTACTTATACGTTTCAAGAGTTCAGGTTAAAAAGGCTTAATTCAAGGTTCTGTGCGAGTCGGTAACCTTGTCCGGCTACAGCGTTGCTGAAAAGAACAGAGAGTCTAGCAAATCCAGCACACCGCGTCGGTACAGGCCCACTCAATGGTCGACAGACTCAGTCACAGTACCTTTTACTTGGGGCAGCCGGCACGGATGTGCGAGCCTGTTCTGGTGATCGTCGCGGTGCAGAAAGGAAGCGTTGCAGGACGCATTGTCCCTCGATGCGGTGTAGGCAACGACCCTTTGACAGAGTCGGGGGATCCAAGGCTTGCGTTGCTGGGTGAGACGGTGCTTCGATGCTGTGCTTGCAGCTTGCGGTGCGGCGAACGAGCCGGAGTGCGGGAGCTGGCGTCGGTCACAGCTCCCTGCCTCTGTAGCCACTTGTTTCCAGCAGCAATTCACAAAGGCTGGTGAAGTCCACTGGTCCTGGGACTTCCGTGAGGGGGCAAGCTCTCTTCCAAGCCCTTGGAGATCTTTGCACAAGTTGAAAGAAAAGTCCACAACGTTCTTTCTCCTCTCTTTGGAAGTCAGGCAACCACTGCAGGCAAATCCCCCAAGCAGCACTACAGCTTGGGAACAGTCTCTCCTCAGTTTCTTCAGGTTCCTTCTCCTCAGCAGAGGTTTCGTCTTGTAAGTCCAGAAGTGATCTAAGGGTCCAGGGATCAGGGTCCCAATACTTATAGCTTTAAATCCTTTGTTCTTTGAGGGGAGAGGGGAGAGGGGCCTCTGCCCAGTTCAAGCCAGTTCTGAAGTACTCTGTTTACCAGACTTCTTCTTTCCTTTCACCATGCAGGGCAGGCACATCAGACGCCCCACAGGTGGTGAAGCCAGCATTGTGGAAGGCAAGTACAGTCCTGGAGCACTTTGTTGACAGTCTTCCTTCTCTTCTTTCAGTGTGCAGGGCAGAGACATCCGACACACCACAGGGGGTGGAGCCAGCATTGTGGAGGGAAGGCCCAGCCCTATTCAGGTCCCAGGTGCAACTCCTCCCTCCCATCTAGATGCAGATCTCCCTATTCACCACCGGGCTGCCCCAGCCTGTCTCCTAGAATTCCTCAGCCCTGTCACACACAAACCCAGACAAGGAATACACAACCTCGCAGAGGCAAGCTCAAATGGTTAGGCAAGCATATACCTACTTTTTAAAAGTGGTATTTGCAAACCCAGAATATTTAAATAAACTTTACTAAAAGATGTATTTTATTATTCTGAGTCTAGGCATACTAAACTCGAATTTCTACCATGTTCTCAGAGTCTGCTAGGATTATAAAGTGTAATAATTCTAGCAGCCTATTCTGGCCTATGGAGAACAGGTAGCCTTGCAATAGTGAAAAACGAAATGGCTGTAATTCACTATTAGGACATGCCCCACACATCAGGGCTTGTCCTACCTTATACTTATGATGCACCCTGCCCTTGGGCCTATCATAGAGGTGACTAATATGAAGGAAAGGGAAGGTTTAGGGACTGGCAAGTGGGTGTACTTGCCCAGTCAGCATGACAGTACTTGACTGCACACAGGCTCTGCAGTGGCAGACCTTAGACACATTTTACAAGGTCGCTTCTGTGGGTGGCACAACCAGTGCTTCAAGCCCACTAGCAGCATTTGGATTTACACGCCCTGGGCACACTCAGTGCACTGTACTAGGGTCTGACAGTAAACCAAACATCCATTCATGGAACCACTAATCAATACATCATTTACAGTAGGGAACACTCGCACTGTGGCACTGGACAGCAGTGGCACAGTTCCCAAAGCATCTAACACCAGCAAAAACACATGAGGCAACAGCAAAAATGGAAGGGAGACCCACGCCAATGGTGCCAGGTCTAACACATACCAACATGTTTTTCAGACATTCCTTGAAACTATGAATGGCCGCCACTGAATGTTCTTAAAAAGAGAAAAGCAGCAGTGTGTCATCTGCATATGAAACCACCTTCACGCTTCATGACTCAACAAGAGTAGCCAGTGGGGCGAGGTCGATATTGAACAGCGGTCTCAGCGCAGAACCCTGAGCCACCCCGCATACTAGAGGTCTCTGTGAAGAAAGAAAAGGATGCAGAAACTCCGCCGCGAACAGTTGTTCAGGAATGACTGCAGCCAGGATAAAGTTGTTCCCTGCACACCTGCTTGATTCCGTCTCTTGAGCAAAATCGGGTGTGCAACTGTATCAAATGCTGCAGACAAGTCTAGTAGTACCAGCGTCGCAGACACAGACTGGCACAGATTTGAAAACTTCAAGAAGCCCGGTCTCCGTGCTGTAACCAGCTCTGAAACCCGATTGTGAATTATGTAGGATGCTGTTAATTTCTAAATATTCTGCCAATTGCATCTGAACCACCTTCTCCAGAATGTTTGCCGCAGCTGGCAGCAACTAAATAGGTCTAAAATTACTGAGGACCAAAGGGTCGGCCTTCGGCTTCTTTAACAACAGCAGCAGGAATGCTTTTTTCCATGAGGCAGGGTAAATACCAGATTTCAAGGAGAAGTTTCAAATCTGATTTAATATGGGATTTAGCGAGGGGGGCAGCATTCTAAAAAAAAACTTGCCCTTAGCAAGCCCCCTTCTTGGCTCCTCAGTTGACAAAGGGAGACATTCTGACAAGGCACTGAGGGATTCCAGGGTCAGTGTTCGCAAGTGAGTGGGAGGTTGTGCCTCTAAGGGAAACGCAGAATAAATATTCTGAATCTTTTCCTTGAAGAAGGCCAGAAACGAGCTATCTATGGCTGTAGGATTAGTAAAGGTTCTTACAATCTTAATGATTTCTTTGGTGGAATTATCTGAGTTGTTAATGTGAGTTGCAAAGTATTCCCTCATCTTGCTACGCTTTAGCCTGTGGAATTTTTTGAAAGCCTCTCTACAGAGGCCCTTTGCTGCAGGATTGTAAGACTTTCTCCAGCGCCATTCAAGTTTCTTGCAAAGGCTCTTCTCTGTTCTTAGTTCAGTAGAGAACCAAGGGACCAAAGGTTTTGGTCTAATAAACGTAACTGGCCTAAGCAGAGCGACTGTGTCTAAAACAGTCGTAACCAATTAATTAAAGGAGGAAGGATCGCTATCAGGATTGCCTGTAAGCTGTGGTAAAGCTTCTTGAAGTGCAGGCCCCAAGGCCTCTTTGGTGACTTTGCTCCAATTTCTCCTCATAGCCATATTAGTCCTGAGTATTGGTGGCCTAGACCCTAAACTAAGAGTATAAGGTACCAAAAGTGGTCCTTGCAGGTCAGATGCAAAGGAGCCCCCACTCGAACATTAGAGTTATTTGAAAAAATAAAATCAAGCATATGCCCGCTGTTTGGGTAGGTGTGGTAACCAGTTGCGAAAGATTAAGACCTTCTAGTGTTTCCAGAGCCTATGTTGCCTGACAACAGCTTTCATCTTTTTTTTTGTTAATTAAAATCTCCAAGAACTGTTAGCTTAGCATATTGTAAAGATAGTTGAGCGATGCTTAGGTTCTGCTCGATGATGCACTGTTCAGCCGAAGAGATGTGTTGGTTCTGTTTGGGAATCCATCACTCAGCAGAGGATGCGTCAGTTCTCCTGTAGAAACATCTTAGGCTCATTTCCAAAGGTCCAGGACTGGATGGCAACACTTGGCTGGGTAGACTCACAGATGTCAGCGTCTTAGGTGCAGAAGAAGGTTGGTTGAAAATCTTATGTCCCTGAAACTTCAGATCAGGAGGAGAAGCAGCCAGCCCTTTCAGTCACTCTGGGTTCAAGTGATGCATGTCCAGTCCCCTCACCCAAGCAAGCGGGCAGCAGTTCAACACAGCAAGGCAGGAAACAGCAAAGCAGCAGTCTAGCAGAGTGGCAGTCTTTCCAGTAGCACATCAGTCCTTCCTCCTGGCAGAGTCTTCACAGATCCAGAAGTGTACTGAAGTGGTGGTGTCAGAGATCCAGTACTTATACCCAGTGGTATGAAGTGGGGGAGACTTCAAATACAGGCCGTTGAAGTGCGCAGTGGCCCTGCCCTGGCTCTGTGTGAGTGCAGCCTTTTCAGAGGCCCACCGGTGAAGGGGTTCTCCCTTCTTTGTTCTGAAGTCCTTGGACTAACAAAATAGAGATTGGCACGGAAGCTGTAATATCAAAAAAATATTTTATTATCACTCATGAGTGGGACTACATTGATACAGAACCCTCAGGCAATGTATGAGGCAGTGCATGGAATACAGAAACCATGGTGCTTATATACACCTTTTGTTGCAGAGTAAGCATGGAGACTCAAAAAGAGGTGGTACAAGTATACACAAGAATAGCTATTCACAAATATGGACAAGTAGAAAATACTTAGTCAACAGCGTGGGAGGGGTAACGAAACTGCTTACATCATTTGAAAATAGTCTGACAGTTACACTTAAAACAGGTGCATTCTAGCAGCTGCAAGCCTTTCTGAGCATGCACAGTGCTCTGGCTCAGTACTGAAGAAGTTAACTATAGTTGATGACTCAGGCAGAATAGTAAAGTAGGCCACAGTGAAGACGGAAGTAGCACATGGCTAACACATTGTTCACTAAAATGGATGCCATAACAAACAGCGATTTCTGCCAATTTCCACAGCTCCAGACTCACTACAGGGGGTATGCAGCCCCATGTATGGGCACAGGACACAGCCTATTCAGGTGTAAGTGAGACTTAGTCCAGCTCCTCCCTCCTGTCTTGCCAGGATGGCCCATCAAATCACCCCTAAGCTCCCATTGTGTCTGTCTGTCTAAGAGGAATGAGGAATATACAAAGCCCAGGTGTCACTCACCCTAGATACGTGATCAGATATGGGCAGCAGGCATCAAATGGCTAAAGCAAGAAAATGCCAAATTTCTAAAAGTGGCAATTTCAGGGTTGTAATTTAAAATCAGACTTCACCATAAGTTAGGATTTTAAATTAGGATTCCAGAGACATCAGACTTAGGGGTCTTATCTCTTCTCAATTAGAAATTACCCTTATAAAAATGTAATGCAGTAATCCCAATGTTAACCTATGGGAGAGATAGGCCTTATAGTGGAGAAAACAGTTTGGGGAGTTTTTGAATACCAAGGCATGTCAAACTTAAATGTCCTGCCTTCTAAATACAGTGGACCCAGGCCTCTGGGTTTCCGGGGCCTACCTTAGGGGTGACATATGTATACAAAAGGTAGGTTTAGTCCAGGCCAAAGATTTATTTTGCCGGGATGACATGGCAGTGTACATTGCACACAGAGGCTCTGCCATGGCAGGCCTGAGACCTGGTTAAAGGGCTACTTAGGTGGGTGGCACAATCAGTGCTGCAGGTCCACCAGCAGCATTTAATTTTCAGACCCTGGGTATAAGGAGTGCCACTTTACTAGGGACTTATAGGTAAATTCAATGCCAATTGAGGATGAACCAATATTACCATGTTTAGGGAAGGGAGCACAAGCACTTTAGCTCTGGTTAGCAATGGTAAAGTGTGATGAGTCCTAATGGCAAAAACAAGGTCAGAAAAAGAGGAGGAGGAAGCAAAAAGTTGGTGGAAAGACCACCCTAAGGCTGCCAAGTCTAACACTTATCACCCAAAAATTCAAAAACGTGCCTCTTGTAACCTTCAGCTACATAATTCAATGAAAAGTACTCTATCTAAGAAACAATTTTGTAAATTTCACCTCAAATATTAAGGGTTTGATTTACAGTAGCAATATTATTCCAAGGGGGAGACTCCCAGGAAGTTATTGACTGAGTGGACTGATGTAATGTAATGTAATGTATGTGTCTTGTAAAGCGCACTGCTCCCCTGAGGCGCCGTGGCGCTGTAGACCGCTGGGGAACCCGTCCTGGCTATCCCTGTGAGATGGTCCCTACTGGGTATCTCCAAGGTGAAACCAGGCATCCCCGGCGGAACCCTGGTCCCGGGCCGTTCTCTGCTTCCGGGTCTGCCGCCTCTAACCAGTGAGCCACACAACTAAGGCTCTCTGTTTCATTTCAAGTGCTCTATCTCTATTCCATTCAGAATGCACCTCGAAGTGCCAGCATCCTTAGATAATATTATTTAAGTAGCCAAATGGAATAGAGGGCAGCTGATGGAATTTGATTTTTTTCTGCACCCTACAACTTAACTGTAATGTAAGATTTGGACTGATTACTATCGTCAGTTCACACTATTTTTTTAAATTAATACAGAGAAAGAAAACTATTGGGCAAGACTGAGACACATGCCAGAAGAGACTCTGATACATTTTAGATTAGGGTCAATTGAACTTCTTACGATGTGAACAAATAGGTCAACCCAACCCCAACACAGGTTGTTTTTCTTAAAAGGGATGCCAGTTCCAGATGCCATCATCTCCTACGCCGACGACACTCAACTGATCCTATCACTCACCAGAGACCCTAACACTGCCAAAACCAACCTGCATGAAGGAATGAAAGAAGTAGCCGAATGGATGAAGCACAGCCGTCTGAAACTGAACTCAGACAAAACAGAAGTCCTCATCCTAGGCACCTCCCCCTCCGCCTGGGATGACTCTTGGTGGCCAGAGGCCCTTGGAAAAGCACCCATCCCGACGGACCACGCACGGAACCTGGGCGTCATCCTGGATTCCTCACTCTCGATGAACTGACAAGTCAACGCCGTTTCTTCATCTTGCTTCAACATTCTTCGCATGCTCAAAAAAACATTTCGCTGGATCCCCACCGAAACTAGAAAAACAGTCACCCACGCTCTGGTCACGAGCCGACTGGACTACGGAAACACCCTCTACGCCGGTACCACCACAAAAATCCAGAAAAAACTCCAACGCATCCAGAACGCTTCAGCCAGGCTCATATTAGACATCCCGCGTAAAGAACACATCTCTGGTCACCTGAAAAACCTCCACTGGCTCCCCGTCAATAAGAGGATTACTTTCCAGCTACTAACCCACGCACACAAAGCACTCTACGAAATCGGACCCGAATGCCTCAACACACGACTGTCCTTCTACACCCCCTCCCGCCAGCTACGATCCTCCAACCAAGCCCTCGCCACTGTACCTCGCATCAACAAAACCACCATGGGAGGTAGATCCTTCTCCTACCTGGCAGCTAAAACCTGGAACTCACTTCCCACCCACCTTCGCCTTACTCAGAACCACCTAGCATTCAGAAAGCAACTTAAAACGTGGATATTTGTCAAGTAATTCCCCACCCTTCCTCAAGCGCCTTGAGACCCCCTGGGTATGTAGCGCGCTATATAAATTTACTGACTTGACAGTTAAGTATAATTTCATGGCCTGGAATATCCGGGGATGGCGGATCCATCTCATCACCACTAGGTTCACATTTACTTGAAGTGTTGAGACTGGTCTGTTTTCCCACAGGAACACACTTATCAAATGCAGAAAGTGCCAAATTCCGAGAGATGAAGTGGTCAATTATATCTCACCTTGTATTCCTCATGGAAGTGCATATTAATGAGGATGCCTATTGCATAATGGTTGAAGGATGCTTAGGGCCTTATTACGAGTTTGGCTGTCCGACTGCTAGGGAACTGCGTCCACGCCACCGCTGTGTCAGTGATCCTCCGCTCGCCGTATTTCAAGTTCTATTGCAGACTGCCGGCCCTGCGATCTACTTCGGTGTGTGGACCTGATGCCGTCAGGTCCACGTTCCATCTTCCATGCGAATTACGATTGCACAGTCTCACAAGCGGTCTCCCAGCGGTGGCCAAGAAATGTCGGTCGGCCACTGCAGTACACGCCAAAACAAACTAAACAGTGACCATTGGATGGATTAAAAAACTACACACCTGAAGTGCTTTGGCAAGTGAACACGCCTGTAAATCACACTATAAAACACACCCATCCCTGACCTCAATCATTTGCTCCCAAACTGCAATCTACAAGCCAGCCACCAATATCTACAGCATTTTCTCTTTTTTTGTCAAGGCACCCATTTTTCCATCTCACCAGTTAGCACTCTCAACCACCTTCAATGTATTTTTTAAAAACCTTTTTCCCTATACCCCCTGTTTGTATTTAATTCATATACTCACTCACATCTTATTTTAACACTATGCCTGGCAAAAAAAACACTCTTCACTGGGCAAGAGTTGACAGTTATGCTAGAGGAAATCATCAGAAAAAAGCCACACATTTTTGGAGCCCAAGTCCAGCGTACTCCTTACACCAGAAAAATGAAAATGTGGGAAAGGATAGTCAACAGAGTGACTGCTATTGGTACAACCCTGCGCACACTGGGCGTCATTAGGAAGAGGTGGAACAATCGCAGGCAGAAGGTATAAAGTACAACACCCACCACCTGGAGGCAAAGAGGACTGGCGGTGGCCCTCCCAGCATTTCATTGCAACTCTTTCCATGGGAGGAAAAGGTCTAGACCCTTCTGCATATTGAGGGCTTCTCATGAATAGAGGGAGGACTGGACGCCGGTAAGTTACTCTTTAACAACTTATACAATATCACAATGTCCAGTTTGCTATGTACTCTGCTCTTGTCTTCTCTATCTACTTTCCTAACATGCAATACTCAAAGTATGAGAGATGTTGGCTTGTCTGTGGCAATGCGTAGTAATGCAAATAATAGCACATGTATCCAAATCCATGACATGCCACATGTTGCAAACTGTCTGTAAGTGCATTAACCAGAGAAAAACAGGGCCCATAATATGTGTCAATATGTTTCAAAAACTTTTATTCGTTTAACACTTGGATAATCATGAAAAGTACATCATACAATTTAAATACAGTTGCATAAAAACACATTATTACATTACAAAGTAGCATTTAAAAAGACTTTACATAAAATCTATATACAAATTGATTCAGATAAACATAAATTCAGTGAGACGATAGCCCCATTTTGCTGCAAGTCGTTAAACATGATTTTAGAAAAAGAGCTACATTTTTTGCCACGTATTGTGAATCTGACAGCTGGAGTGCCAAATATGTCAATATGTAAATGTATGGGCCACCTCAAATGCTTGTTGCCAACGGCTATGGTACATTGACCCTGTGTCAAATGTTGCCAAAGTAAGACTTACTGCAACTACAGTGAGGCCTTGTCTCTCCACCTCTATCCAAGATGCTACACTCCTCCTGGCCCTTCTCACTTGTCAGCCATCTTACTACTGATCGAAAATTTTAATGTAGCTTATCTGTTCTCAAGTGTTGCTAAAGTGACATTGAACTGACTACAACTACCATGAGGCATTGTCCTTCTGTGAGAAGTTAGCCTGGCATATGATGTCCACTATTCTAGTGGGCACCTTGCACCAGTCTAAATGACCCTTATTGATGGTGGTTGTAAAGTCAACCTTAAAGACAAGCTATCCTAGTGGTAGCATGGACCAGCAGTCATAGGCTAAGACTTCAGAGAGCATGTGAAGCAAGCAGTTTTACCAATTATAATCCCTTGAATATCAAATGAAAGGACACCACACAAGGTATATATCAAATATATATGTATTTATTTCTAACACAACCCCTCTGCACTTTTTATGAGGTCAGAGATCGAGGTACATCATGAGTTACTGAATTAGCATACGATAAGTTGCACAAATACAGTTATGCCCTAGGGGCCTCACAAACCATATACTTAGTAAGTGGTATAAAAAACACTTCAGAAATAGTGAATAGGCCTAGGGCCAAGGGAATCGCTGGGGCTACAATAAACAACCAAGGGTTAGGAAGTAGGAGACCCACGGAAGACGTGTGCCGTGTCTAAACACAGTCGCGAGTTACCATTGACTTATAATGGAAAACAAAGAAGTTACAAAGTTACTGTTTAAGGACATTTCCGGATGGACTTTGGTAAAACCCCTTTAAACTAGGACACTTCGAGAGTCAAGACCCATGGGAGCACCGGAGTACTCGTGTTACCTCACCCAGGGAAGCCGGGTGCATAGGTGTCTTTTCGTGTCGGGTTTCGTTGTCGTTTTCTATGGAGATCTGCAAAGAAGTGCTGCAGGCGACTAGAGGAAAAGTGTCCGGGTGGATACAAGGGTGGATCGGGAAAGTGAAGAACCTGAAAGCAGAGGGGACAGAGTCTGGGTCACTAGCCAGTGACCAGGAAGGAACCAGGAAGGAACCAGGTGATCTCAGGTGAAGAGGTGAAGCTTGTCTCTGCAACCACGAAGACCAGGAGGTGTCGACCACAACCAGGAGCTGGATCCAAGCTGTCCCACAAAGGATCTAGTTGCCCGCGGTGTCAGTATCTAGATTGGACCCAACAAGCCTTGGCAAATGCAATCCACACAGGAAGTGAAGATTGGCTTTGGGTCAGACCAGCAAGGTCTGAGGAGCTTCTCCTTTGCAGGGAAGCTGGAGCAAGCTTGGAGCAACAAGGAAAGCAGTTTAGTTTTAAAGGTTTGTCTTCAGGGGGCTCACTAGCCAGCGGGCTAGCAACGGGGAAGACGCGTTGAGCTGAAATGCAAGAGCGGGCCCCACGTGGCACTCGTGGAGTGTGGAGGGCTGAGCTTCGGTGCAAATGGCGATCGAGTCTGTGGCTACTTGTACCCCAATGCACAACTGCGAGGGTACCTCAGTAGTTGAGCTGTTAGCAAAATGCAGGATGTCCAGGGTGTCCGATCCCACATCTCTCGTGTCTGTCACGAGTATCAGCTTTGCTGTGTATGTGTGTCGGAGTCAGAAAAGTCTGAGAGTCCAGTTCCTGTGTTGCTGAGTCTTCGGGTTCTGGCAGGAGCGTCTACAAAGCAGACCAGCAAGTTACTGGTGGTGCCTGTTTGCACAGGGTGGTCACTCCTTGACCACAAGGGAGATGTCTTCAGTCTTCTAGTCAAAATAGAATGTCAAAGGTCCCAGAGTACTGTATCAAAGTTTCGTTCCAGGATATTCTACAGTCCTGGGGACACAGCTTCCATCTTTATACTGATTTTAGGGACTGGATTACCTGCTAGGTCCCTCCTATGGGTGGACCTGGGAAGGAGGTGGTTACACCCCTTTCCCTTTGTCCAGTTTCATGCCAGAGCAGGGCTGGAGTGCCCCAGCAACTGGTTTGAACCGGGCTATGCATGGAGCACCTTGTGTGCCCCAGGCAGTGTCTCAAAAAGCAGCTGCCCCAATACCCATCTGCCTGTCTGGGGAGGTACTGGCACCTCCCTGGACAGGAAACCTATTGTCCAGGTCTCCCCTGCCGGAGTTTCGTCCAGCAGCAGGAGGTCAGACTTGTGTCTGTGGCAGCAGCATCCATTTTTTGATGCTGGGGCTCTGTTTAACTTTAACCGGGTAAAGCAGTAACCTACATGTCTTTTCCCTATAGAAGGGTGGAATCCTACCCCCGCTGCCAGAATTGGCGGTGGGGGTAGTATTCCAAAGTGTTTGACACCTTACACGAAATGTTTTTATAAAGCCAAACCAAAGTTAGCTCTAACCGCGAGGATTATAATGCACTTAAGAGTATATGGTATGGCTATATCATAGAACAGCTATAAGGAGATGGCTCCAAAAGCTGCAGATGGGCTCAGCTCATGCTAGGGCACCCTCTCACATAAAACCAAGCACTCTGCCTCCAGGATTGTCGAGGCCTACCTTAGGAGTGACTTAAAGGTGTATATGTGTCTATATATATATGGGTAGATATAGGTATACTATATCTAAGTAAGGGGTGATTACACCATCTTACCCAAGCTGAGTAATCAACCTGTGGCGTCAGTTTGGATGGCCAGCCAGGTGTGGCATAATACATGCTGCAGCCCCTGATAGGCCCTGGATGCACCTATACCCTGGGTACCTATGGTACACTATACAGGGGCTCACAAAGGTGACCCAATATCCAATCAGGTATGTACCTAAAGTACATGGAGCAGATAGCCTGGGGCCCTGAATAGCAGGATCCCAGACCAACTCAGTTGAAAACCAGCAAAACACTAGGCAAAAATTTGGGGTAACAATATAGTCAGATATCCACCTTCCTACACCCTCCACCATGCCACTTTCCTCTTGCCCATCTTACTTGTCGGCCATCTTACTACTGAGCCACAACAAAAATGCAGCTTACCTGTTCTCACGTGTTGCTAAAGTGACATTGAACTGACTACAACTTCCATGAGGCCCTTAGCCTCCACCTCTAATCAAGATGCAAGACTGCTTTTGCCAATTCTCACTTGTTGACCATTTGACTACTGATCTACACTAGTCATGAAATGTGCAATTTACAGTAAATACTCCACTCAAAATACATCTGAATACTTTGGTGTCCTGGATCCATAAACTAAAATGATTGATGGCATGAGTGATGCCATAACAATGGTGTACCCCTAACATATGGCCCCTTGGCTCTGCACTAATCACATGATGAACTATGCTATTTATACAAACAGCCTGGGTGTTTGTCTCCATTAGACACAACTAGGCCTAGAATTGGACCTAAAAACACAGACACTGTGTTGGGAGCAGAGTATTTGAGTTTCAATGTCTATCCCTAAAGCTAAAATGTCACATATATGTGTTAGAAGGTGGTTCTGACCGTCTGAGCCGCCCGGATTCTTTGCTTTTTGAGCACCTAATTGTTGAGCTTTTACTGTGGGAGAGCCTCATACATTGGGACTCAGCCACAGTGAACTCATGATGGAAGAGACTGCATGTGGGTTTCACTGGCGTCCCCCTGGCTTGACTAGGCCACTGCGCTGCAGCTGGAGTAAGGGGCACCGGGCTAGTTACATTAAGACACATGTGTACATGCGTGTGCACACGCGTAGGGGCTGCGCAGGGGAGATACCTGGCTTGTGTAACCAAGGAGCAGGTGCAGATAGACTGGTGTAGCAGGAGTTATGCAGAGCTGTGTGGTGACATGGAATAGGCTTTATACAGTGGGAAGAAACATGCCAGGGAAAGTCAGTGTGCTTTACTGTTTTTCACTCCATTATTCTCCTATGAGGATGGGGAGCCCCTGGGCTAGTTTCACGTTCCTAGGTCCTACGAATTCCAGACATGCACCAACGTCCACTATAACTTATGTGAGAAGAAGTACTCTGCGGAGTCCAAAGTTATATTTGTACTGGTTTTGGGTCATCCAGAAATGTCATATTTCTCTGAGTCAGCTCATAACCAGGGCCTTGCTGGGGACTGACCTTGCCCGGCTGAATTAACGACCTTCCTCTCCAAGCTGTAGCCTCAGAGGCCCAGCCCTGCACAGCAAGCATTCGGAGGGCAAGGGCGAGGGCCTCTACTCCAAGAAGAGAAGATGGGTGGAGCTGCAGGTTCATCCATCAGCAGCTGACACCTGGTACCAGGCACCAGGCTGCTCTGGAGAGAAGGCAGCGGGCGGGGAAAGGGGCTCTCAGAGACCATGTGGCATGAGACCCCTGGACGATGCCCTTTTGAAGAAGCCCAAAGGCCTGGGCAAGAAGGAGGGAGCAGGGGTAGAGAAGTGATGTGTTGCTGTGTTAGGACAAACAGAGACTTCCTGCCAGCCCCCTCCCCAATTCTTTAAAAGAGCTTGCATAGGAAGAGAAGCTATCTCAGGGGTGTGGTCTGCTGAAGAAGACTGGTCCTGGAGCCTGGCTCCCTGGGGGCGCTGAAAGGAAGAACCTCCAGACTGGCCCAGGACCCTGCCTGGTGCCACAGGTGAAGACCAGGACCAGTGAGCAGAAGCCTGAGCCTTTGCGCAGGGAGAAGAGAGGCCCAGGAGGAGAGCCATGTGAAATGCTGGTGCAGGCAGTCAGTGAAGTCTGCTCCCCCCTGAGTTCACCCCCTTGGAGACCAAGAGGGCAAAGGAAAGTGCTCCCAGTGGCTGGGGAGCGCCACCAGGAGCAAGAAGAGGCCGAAATGTCCCGATCGGTCATCTGGGGGCCGAGATACGCCCCACGGAAGGTAGGCGACCTTTGACCCCTGGAAAGACCAACAACGAAATGCGTGAGGCTCTGCCGCCGGTTCATGATGTGCCCCCAGGGTGGGTCAATTCCTAAGTTCCCATAAAGAAAAGCTGGGGAGCGCCGTCGCGCTCCCTGTGAAGGCAGCCAAGCAGGGAGACAGGAGTCCACCCTAGCCCCTAGTGATGTGGGGGGGGGCATGGAGCGCTATTGCACCCCCTGCAAGGAAGCCTGTAGGGGCCAAGGACCCCAACTCCAGGCCCGATGCCCAGAACACAAGCCGGAGAGTGAAAAGCCCCAACCGGGGCCAAGAGCCCACCCTGGTCCCTGATGACAATGGATGCCGGGGAGCCCTGTCACGTCACCCGGGAACGTTCCCTGGGGCCCAGGACCCAACTCTGGGCCCCGATGTTGGTGGCGGAGACGAGGGGGGGCGCGCCATCGGACAACCCCCTTCGTGAAGAAGACGAAGCGCTCCCCGCGAAGATGGCCTTGGGGCCCAAAACCCTATCCCTAAGCCCGAAGTGCAGTGAGAGAACGAGGGAGTACCACCTCAACCCCTGCAGCTGCAGGAAGGCGGGGGAGTGCCGTCACACTCCCCCGAGGTCCAGCCAGACCAGCGGGAGTCTCTGTGTCTGCCTGCCGGAGCGGGAAAACCAGAAGAGGTGTGCCTGCTCCCGCTGCAGCATGCGAGGGTGCTGGCCGGACGGGGAGCCGGCGAGAGCCACCGTGGCTGGGCTCCCCGAATGGCTCTCCAACGAGCCTGTAGCAAGGGGCACGGGTGCGACCGGGCCCCCGGAAATAAGCAGGAACAGCCGGGTTGGGGTTCCCAAGCTAGATTACTCACCTGGGGGTCCGGGTGGGACTGGACTCTCCAACAAAGACAGGACAGGGCAGAGGCCCACAGCGTGGCTCTCCCAGTGCAGCGGTGGAGCCGCTGCTATGATATGCATGGGGCTGAGGAGAAGCGCCCCATAATGCCTTGCAGGTCCAACTGGCCTGTAAGGAAAGCAGCTTTTCTTGGCTTGTGGTGGCCCCAGGAGGGTGGGGTCACTGCGGGATGTGTGCAAAGGTGCAGGGGGAGCTACAGGAGTAACGCAGTCTCCCCCAGCACAAAGAACAGTCCCTCCCTAAGTCTCTCGGGACTCCAAAGAACAAACCCCTCAAGGGCGCAGCTAGTATTTAATCACCTTCTGGGCTGGAACTTTTGTTCTACAGCTGGGGGAGTATTGAGAAGTGCATCATGGTGTGAAGGGTTGAGTTGGGGATGTCTGGAGAAGGGCATCCCCTGGAGGTGAAGACATGTAATTGCACCAGAAATGCATTTCTAACGTTATTTGTTTATTATTTGTAAATTGGTACATAGTATTAAGTAGTATGTGTGTTTAATAAATGTACTCTTACTTTTATAAAGCCAACTACAGGCTGGACAATCAATTATTGAGTGTTATTTCTGCACACCTGCAATGGCAATTACTAGCCCACACCACCTCCCTTGAGTAAGTCTTAGACTGCTTTACAACGGTACCCTCTGAGAGTCAGGCGCTAACTAGGGTGTTTGGTTCCCAGTGAAGGACAAATGTGACATGGTATTTGTTTCAGGCCTCACAGATACTGCCCCGTTTTCCAACAATATGCACATCTAATGAGTTGATGAAATCTAATACTTCGATTGAATGTCTATAAATGTCTAGTAACCAACTTCAAATCCACGCTAATAGCTAATAATACTAATCGCTAACTATTTTGTTCCTTTCTAGATACTTATTTTACTTTGACACAAAGAACGTGTGGATGTATTTACCTCATTTCCACCATTAACAATGTTCTCCATTTCTCAACAACCGGTAGATTCCACCACTGCACAGGAACAGCGGCTGGAAACCCAACATAGTTTGCCTCCTTCCCAGCTAGACACCCTAAGTGATGACGCTCCTCAAGAGGTGGATGTGGATGACTTTCCTGGTCCACCTGCACAAACACTAACAGTGGGGTTCACTGTGCCCACAACCACACCTCCCACCACAGCTACAAAACCCCCAACCACTGCCCAAACCACCGGTACACCTAGCACAGTGACTACCATCCTGTGCTCCCCAGTCCTTGTTTCTAATCCGGCTTGCACCATCCCTGTCAAATCAGAACCCCTTGAAAAGAAGCAGTCTATTCCAAGGACACAGGAAAGGGGCTAGGCATTGTGAGAGGGCAAATGTGGGCCCCTGTATTGAGCCTGCTCAGGACAGAGACACCCAGGCCGTCCTCACACAAGTCCTGGGTGTCTTCCATGACTCCCAAAGTGTGATTCGCCAGCTATTAACTGAAATCCGGGAAATGAAGGAGCTGCAGAAGGACCCATGCCAGGAGGTTACTGACACCCACACTACGGTGGCCAGCATTCATACTGAGAGGGCCGCTGTCCAGACAGAGGTGGACGGCCACTGCATGAGGTTGTCTCCCTGTTTGTGGTGCTGAGGGACATAGGCACCAACCTCTGCAGGGCAACAGCTTCGACCTCTTCCTGTGGCCCAAGTACATCCCCCCTATCAACATCTGCTACAGTCACAGGAAGGGAGGCCCGGATAGAGGATGATAAGCCTGCAAGCGCCCCTGGCTCAGCAGCTCCATATACCCCGTCTGGCAAAATGAGAGGACGTCTATTCCAAAACCAAAGAGCTCATTATGGCAAAACAACTATCACCGCTAGGAAGAAATCTCGACCCTAATGTGCTGCACATTAATTTTGTTGACTAATCCTGCCCACTTTTCCATATCTGATGGGAGGAGTATGTTGACAGGCCTTGAAAAAGCATAAAAATGTTACTAGACCTGCAGGTCTAGTGACCTAAATAATCCACTCAACATATTTGTAATGCTCTTGACCCATAAACTTGTTTCAAATTATGTGAACACAGGCTACTATTTTAATTAATTGGGCTGCCATTTTCTACATTATCACATATGGGAGCACCTTCAAGCATGCGAGTACAGCATGTCTGTTGTACAAAAAACCTTTTGTTTGATTTAATAGACAAAACTTTTTCCATATACAATACAAATCTAGCCATAGGATACACATGACCCATGACGTGCCTCTTAGTTCATTAACAGCAGTGTCATCAGGGCGGGGGCAGGAATGTTTCTCAACTCATGTTAAAAAACTATCACTTTTAATAAATACATATTTAAAGCATGAAGTGGTAGCACACTGTCATTTGTAATCATTGCAATGGCCACAAACTGTCCCACTGACATGCAGTTTCACTGATAAAAATATATAGTGTACAAACAATAATTATTAGAAATCGTGTTTCTGCAACTATATGTCATTTGCATATCACCAAGTAAAGTTTTCTGGTTTGTTTTGCTCCTATTTAATTCTTTGTTTGCATCACACTTCTTAATTACAAACAGATGTGCTTTCATAATTCCTGATATATTTTGAAATACGTGTAATATTAATTAACAGGCTATTTATTTAAATATGTGTTAGGGAAAAGTAACTGACATCTTCAGACAGCTGACTTGACAAAATCCTCTAACTCATAAGAGAGAGAAAAATAAACTCCATTTTCCAAGCAGCAGCAGTTAGTAAAAAGACAAACTGACATTTGACCTCTTTCCTTTAACCCTTTCGCTGCGGCGGCTATTCCGCCACAGCGCTAAAGGGGCGGGACGGCCACGCGGCCGCCGCATGCTGGTGACAGAACCGCTCCGTCACCAGCTACAGTTGAGCTGTGCTGGTGACGGAGCGGTTCCGTCATGACCCGCCCCGCTCATTAAAACAGCCGCGCAGGCGCGAAATCAGCGCCGCGCAGGCGCGGCGGCCGGGCCATGACGGAACCGCTCTGTCATCAGCACAGCTCAACTGTAGCTGATGACGGAGCGGTTCCGTCATCAGCAGGGGAGGGGTTAACAGATAGCAAATATGTCAAGATAAAAACAAGATTTAATGGGATCTTTATTGCTCATTCTCTTTCTGAATGAATAGAACACCTGCCCCTTTCCAGCCTATATTTACTCACCAGATGGGACTAGTAGGTGCTAAAAATAGCTCGACCTATAGGGATATCCTAGACTCTGACATTACTGTGGAGGAGGTAGAGGCTGCTATGGGAGATTTGTAGGCAGTTAAAGCACCTGGCCCCAACGGTTTCCGGCAGAAACGTTCGGGTGTGTGTCGGGGAGGGTAGCACCCCATATGCTAAAAATGTTTAATGAGGCCAAACAGGAAGGGTTGTTCTCGAAGGATCTTAGATTTGCAACGATTGTGGTGATACATAAGCCTGGCAAGCCACAGGAGTTATGCAGTTCCTATAGGCCCATCTCACTCCTTAATTACGAAACCAAGGTCCTTGGCAAGATCCTTGGCAAGATCCTAGCCACCAGACTGGGGCGGTCATTCAATCCCTGATACATCCGGATCAATCCGGCTTTATGCCGCACAGAAGCACTAGGCTTAATTTGCGACGCCTGTTTGGGGTGCTCCAAACAGTGTACAACCGCCCGAACGTCCCAGCTGGCCCTACTGTCACTGGATGCCCATATGGCCTTTGACAGTATTGAATGGCAGTATATATACGCGGTCTTGGCCAGACTGGGATTTGGTGATAACATTCTAGAATGAGTGAGGTTGCTGTACACTGCGCCGCTTGCAAGGGTTCGTGTCAACGGTGCCCTCTCTAGGGAGTTTTAATTAGGGCGGGTCACGAGGCAGGGCTGTCCGATCTCCCCGACGTTGTTCGCCTTGGCCTTGGAGCGGTTGGCGGCCTGGGTACGGACAGATCCCACGGTGTGTGGTATTGACCTAGGGGGTGGCTGGGAAGAGCGTATATCTTTATACGCTGACGATGTTTTACTCTATGTACAAACACCGGCCGACTCAATCCATAGACTTATGCAGATCCTGCGCACGTTTGGCGAGTACTCCGGCTATCTCATTAATTGGGACAAGTCCCTGGGTCATCGGATGGCAGGATCTATGCCAAACTTATCCGAGGAGGGTCAGGGGCTGGTGTGGAAGGAGACGTTCCGCTATTTAGGTATTTGGATCACAAACTCGGAGGAGGAGTTCCTGCGTCTAAATGTGTACGTGCAAATGGAGAGGCTACGAGGGGACGTCGAGCATTGGAGAACTCGCCCGGTCTCCTTGATGGGGCGTGCCATCCTCTTCAAAATGATGGCCCTTCCTCGCTTGCTCTATGTTCTGCAAAGTGTTCCCTTTCCATTTCCAGGGAAGATCTTCTGGGCGATAGAATCGGAGCAGCGCACACTTCTTTGGGGAGGGGGGTGCCCTAGAATTGCACTGAAAAAACTCCAGTGGGGGTTTATGAGGGGGGGCTTGCTGTTCCAGATATTAGGCTTTACTACTGGGCGGCACAATTAGTCAACATCAATGGGTGGGTGTTCGCTCCGTTGGATGAGCCGGCGTACAGGGTGGACCACATGGTCTTTGGGGGAGATACCTACTTGGCCGCTCTTTACCGTAGAAGAAGACGTAGTCCATCTATGCCACCTCAAACGGCCGCAGTTGTGGAGACGTGGAAACGGGCGACTAAACTGCTGGGGCGGGTGTGGTATTGGGTTCTCCAGGCCTACATACTCCGCAGAAATACCCTCTACACCATAAGAACTGTTGGCACGGAAACTAGAAAATGCAAAAGACAAGTTTATTAAGACCCCATGGGGTGGTGGTACATTCCTACAGCACCCTTCGGCAATGCAAGAAGTATCACCCCGAACATCGGTGTAAGTCCTTCTTTTATACAGTTTTACAGACATTAAAAGGTAGGCGGTACACAATTACAGAGTTTTAGGTACATATATGGTCATTTTTGGAACACAGCCAACTCATGGGAGGGGCTACAACACCACTGGTCAGTTTGGCGGAACATTCCTAAGTGATGACTAGTCAGTCTAAACTGCGCATGTGTGGGCTTGACCATTACTAAAAATAGCCTGTTGCTGGGCAAACTCGAGTGGTCAGTGGTACAGAGAAAGGACAAAAGGGCATGCTGACCACGAGGAAACGCATTCTCTAAAATGGCCGACGTTATATACAAAATGGCGTTCATCAACTCTAGTCAAGATAAGGAAGTAACGTGTAGCAAAGCTTAACGCTAACCCGATCATTGTCAAATTACGACAGACGACCCTTTTAGCGTTTAGCTGAAGCTACCTCATAGTGGACATAATCGGGATACTCATCCTCTATATCGATAGACATAATCTGTGCCACTTCTTTATGAATCGTTTGTTCATGTTTAGCAAAAGCTTGTTTGGATGGAATGCAAGCAGAGAGACACATAGAACATAATACAGGGCCACACTGAATACAAAGGCATAAGAAGAATAATATCCCAATTATTATACATAGGATCGTCAGTAACTTCCAGCCCCAAATACTAAGCATTGACCAAAACCACCCCGAAAAGGTCCATGTACCATTATCAGGATGTATCTCAGCAGCAATTTTATGTAATTTAGATATGGCATCATACACAGAAGGTGAATTATCTGGCACGTAAACACAGCAACTACTTCCGATAATGCGGCATGCCCCCCCTCGATCAGCTAGTACTACATCTAGCACCATCCGGTTCTGGAGCGTTACAATTCTAGATATCTGAAGCTCCTCAGTTAAGTTTCCAAACGCAAAAGCAGTATCATTGGCAACAGCTTCTACAACACGAGTTAATCTTCATATTTTCCGGCTGTTCAGAGCAGCTCCAACAAAAGAAAACAGGCCCAAATTAAAATCAACATATTGTTGCAACGCAGTGTCTGTTTGGTCTATCTCATCAAGAACTACTGCTCTCTTTACCCTATTCAATAGAAAATCATGGTAAAGAACACAATTGTTATGGTACATGGGCAGGGCAATAAACACAGGTGGCAATACAAATGATATATAACATGTTCCTAACCATCCTATAGGGAGACGATGATAGCCTTTATTACCACATATAAAGTACGTATTTCGGGAAGCCACAAATGAAATGCCATTCGGGGTATCAAAGGTGAGAGGGGTGTTACATTCACTTCTACCAACTGGGATTGTACCTTTATTACGAACACAGAGGTCAGCTTTAGTATCAATAACATTAATTACATGAGAATTGGACATATTGACACTCCGATGATTACTGTAAACTCGTGGTGCTGACATATTATCCGGGCGGTACTCCTCCCATTCAAACTTAGTTCCTTCAGCTTGCGGATAGCCGTCTCGATCATTAAAACAAATCTTATTAAGACGAAAGAGCAGCCCCCCTTTTGTTGGCCATCGCAAAGTGAATAGGAGGGTGTACCAGGCATTGCAAGACCCATTATGAGAAAACGGGAGTGGGATAAGTGGTGTGCCTCCTTTCTTCTGATGTCCAGGCAACATCCCACATACCCAGCAATTCGAAGTGTTCGTCATATTATGAGTGTGATGTAGAATCTGAATAAAACTATTGTTCAAATAAGTTTGTCGGTGTCGCTCTTCATGATAGGGCAGAGTAAAATGAAAATGTTCAGATGGAGCCGGGGTAGTTGGCAACAAATGTTCTCGCACAGGTACCACAAGTTCTACTACCCAGGCTATCACCGCTATCACAACAATTGTCAATACAAATAATACAGCACCAAGAATTCTCTTGTCTCGCACTGCAGAAGACACCATAGTTCAAAGTTCAAAGAGTCTCAAAACACAGCTAAAAAATAAAAATATGAGTGCTGAGCTCCGAGGTAGCCGTTGGTTTCTTCTCCGGGATTCAGGACGGGTGTCGCTACACTTGGCAGAACAGACCCCCCCCCCTTGATATTCCCGTCTTCCGTTTCACAAACCCCAGAGTGGTAACTCAACCAGTCTCGCACCAAAAAAAACTTCTTATCGTGGTCGTAAATTGTATCTTTCTCGTCCAGAAACAGTGTGGTCCGGGAAGACTCCCTCCGATTCGACAGACGTTACAGCTGGGCTCTTCTCCTCGTCCAAGATATCTCGGTAGTCAGCCAGTACAGTTGGGCTCACCAGATCCGGAGAGACACGGCGACAGTGAGTAGAGTGCACCCACCGCTTCCTGTTGGTAACTCGCACAGCCGTTCGAGTTGCAAGCAATACCTGCTCGGGGCCACGCCACCTCGGTCCAAGCTGTTCGTCCTCTCAAAGGAGCGGATCATGACATGATCCCCAGGACGAAGATTGTGTGCCTCTCCAATGGAATTATCAGGGAGCGCTTCTCGAACCTGTTGATGAATAGAAAGTAAATCATTTGTTAATCGTGCCAAATAATCGTTCATCATTATACAAGACACATCATGTAACAATCGAGGCTTAGGAACTCCCCATATGTTCATAGGCCTTCCAAACACCACTTCATAAGGTGTGAGGCCTGTTCGGGAATGGGGCACTGATCTGATAGAGAGTAATGCCAAAGGCAAGGCATCCGGCCATTTCAAAGACGTGGATGCCACGATCTTTGCTAACTTTAATTTCAGAGTAGCATTATACCGTTCAACAAGACCTGCTGATTGAGGATGGAACACAGCATGAAACTTGTGCTGAATTCCCAATCCCTTCATAACGCATTCCACAATTTTCCCAACAAAATGAGGACCATTGTTGCTCCACAAAAATTTGCAAACGCCGTATCGAGGAAAGTACTCCTTGAGCAAAACCTTAGCTGTTGTCAATGCTGTATTATCCTTCGTGGGGAAGGCCTCAATCCATTTGCTGAAAGCGCACACCACCACTAAGACATACTTAAGGTTATTACAACGCTCAAGCTGGATGTAATCCATTTGCAGTACTTCAAATGGTGCAGTAGGTGGAACAAACCCTCCTTTCGGAGTATGCGTCCCTTTTGCAGGATGGTGCTGTAAACATATCAGACAGGTCTGCACTACTCTCTTGGCCGTATTGGCAATCACAGGATGCTCCCAAACTCGCGTTAGCAATCGAGTAATTGCAAGAGCTCCAACATGTACCAACCCATGTGTCATCTGAACCATCGCTTGCAAGTAAGCTGCAGGCAATTTCCACCGTTCCATATCTTTGCTCCTCCAACAACCCTCATCATCCAGCACTCCCTCTGCTGCCCAGGTTGCAAGTTCTGCTTCGGTCGCCCATTTCTGAATGTCTAGTATCTCCTCTCTAGCATCATGCCATCGCTCAGCCTGTGACTTCACCACATACATTGGAGAGTCATTTCGTGACATAGCCGTTTGTCTTGCTATACTATCCGCAAAAGCATTGCCTTGTCCGACTTTGTCAGTGACCTTTTTATGTGCACTGCATTTGATTATCGCCACTTTCTTTGGACAAAGCAACGCATTCAAAAGATCACGCACTAGCTCTCCGTGCATAATGTGTACTCCATGCGAAGTCAAAAACCCACGCTCTCTCCAGAGTAGGCCAAAGTCGTGCGCTACTCCGAAGGTGTACCGGCTGTCTGTGTAGATATTCACACATACGCCAGCACTCAATTCGCAGGCTCTTGTCAAAGCTATTAACTCCGCTGCTTGGGCCGATTTCTGTGGTATTCGTGCTGTTTCTACCACTGTCTTTAGCGTCGTGATCGCATATGCTGCAGAAGTCGTACCATCTGGCAGCCTTAAATACGATCCATCAACCCACAGTTCCCCATCCACATCTGGAAGTGGCGTATCCTGTAACTCGACACGACCCTTTGTTTGTTCTTCAGTCAGGAAAACACAATCATGATGTTCTTCCTCCTGGCCCTCAGCAACCGGATACGGCAATAAAGTGGCAGGGTTCAGGGTAGCACATCTCTTTAGTGTGATATGTGGCGCCAACAGTGTGAGCTCATATCCTGTTAGACGTGCGCTCGTGAGATACTGGGTCTTTGTTTGGTTTAGCAGAGCGTCTACCGCATGGGGAACTAACACCAACAGTTTGTGTGACAAAACTATTCCCTCACTCTGTCGTATAACTACTGCTGTTGCTGCGACTGTTCGGAAACACCCGGCTAATCCTTGTGCTACAGGATCAAGTATTGCCGAAAAGTATGCACAGGGCCTCTGCTTATCCCCGTGTGTCTGCACTAACACGGACAATGCGCACCCATCTTTCTCGTGCACATACAACGTGAAAATCTTTGTGTAATCTGGTGTACCTAACACTGGTGCAGAACAAAGGGCTTGTCTCAATTGTTCAAAAGCATTCTGACATTCATCTGTCCATTCAAGGGGCATTGGTGTAGTTTTGGACAATAACGCTAGCAAAGGTTTTATAATGTGCGAAAACCCCATTATCCACTGTCTACAAAAGGACGTTAAACCTATGAAGGCACGCACATCTCTCTGAGTGCGGGGGACTGGTGTATCTAAAATTGCTTGAATTCGATCAGATGTTAATGCACGTCCCTCCTTAGACAAAAGATGACCGAGGTAGGTCACCTTTGGTCTACAATATTGTAACTTTTTCCTAGAAACTTTGTGATTATTCTGAGCAAGAAAGGAGAGCAAATCAAGAGTACTCTCCTCACACTGCGCATATGTGTCTGCAGCTAGTAAAAGATCATCCACGTACTGGATAAGAGCTACTCCAGACCGCAATTCAAAGGAATCAAGCTGTCTTTTTAAGGCCTGGCTATAAATGCTAGGACTTTCTGTATAGCCTTGAGGAACACGACAAAATCTATATGATTTATTATTTAACGTGAAGCCAAATAGATATCTGCTATCAGGATGGATGGGAATAGAAAAGAAGGCATTTTTAAGATCAATAACAGAAAAGGTGGTGGCAGTGGGGGGGACCAAAGTAAGCAAGGTGGTGATATCAGACACCACCGGGTACTGGGGCCTTACAATTTTGTTTATTTCTCTCAAATCAATAATAAATCGATAGACTTTGTCGTCAGTGTCTTTCTTGAGGATCAGAAGAATCGGGCTGTTACAGACATTGTAGGGAACTTCCTCCACAACTCCTGCAATAATCAAATCTTGAACAATGTGCGTCAGGGCAATTTCACCTTCTCTAGATATCTTGTACTGCGGTACACGTGGCAAAGAGACTCCCTCCTTAACAGTTATTCGAATTGGCGGGATGAGCATCTGTCCCACATCCGTATCTGATATCGTCCATAACGTGCGCGGGAGAGAGGCTAGCGCTTCAATTTCCTGCATGGTACATAGTCTTCCTGCGTCCGGATAATTGTCATTCAAAATAACCCGCACTCCTTCAGGAGCGCAGCGTATTGTTGCTCGAAAGTATTTGAGCAAATCTATGCCCATAATATTGTCTGGGGTATGAGGCGACAATAAGAATGGGCACAGACCAAAGAATTTATCAATGCAAAATGCAAGAGGTTGTGACAGTGGGCTTGGAGAGGGTGTTCCATCGAACCCTATACATGTAATCGTCTCGCCAGACAGGGGAGCCCTTGGAACCAAGTTTTTAGACAAAGCACTACGAGTAGCCCCTGTGTCAACTAAAAACTGATCAGTAGAACCCAAAACGCCCGCTGATACATATGGACCTCTTTGATCTACTGGCACTTCAACTGATTCCACACCCCATCCTACGCAATCCTATGCATGCACATAATCCTGACTCTCCACGTTCTCACCCTCCGATATCTGGTACTGATTCCGTCGATCAAAGGTATTACGTTCATCCTGACCACGACCCCTTGCCTCAAACCTACCACGATCACTTCCCCCGCCTCTCACTCCCGAATAACTATTCCGTGTACTTCCACCTCCTCGACCACGCTGACTACGTTGCTCACGAAGCACCAGACAATCTTCAGCCCAATGCCCAAACTCTTTACAATATGCACATTGGTCCTCGGCAATGTCGGTACGACCATACGACGTATTACCCCCTCCTCGCCTGTTTCTATCGTTTCCTCTAGACTGCACGCCACGAACCTGAGCCAACATCACCTTCGTCTTTAACTCCTTCACTTTTTTATCAGTACTTTCTTTAGCCTCTAATTCCTGCCGCTCATAATACTGAGCCATAGTTAACAAAGACGCAGGGGTCGCCGTGGTCCAGGAACTTTCACTAGTTTTCAATCGCTTTGCAATCTCCGGTAGGAGATTAGCCACATACTTGTCGACAAACAGATGCCTACTCGTATCATCCGTTAATAATTGCCCACTGTAATCATGAAACGCTTCTTCAAAACGTGAGAAGAAGTCAGATACCGACTCGTCCTGTTTCTGTTTGCAAGAGGCTAACATAGTCCAATCAATCTTTTTAGGGGGGACAAGCGTTTTTAATTTGTTCAAAATGGCTGTTGGGAGATCTAGAATTAGCTGACAAGGCTTACATGCTGGTTCCCTGTCTAAATCAGCTTGGCCTATAGTTTTCCAATCTGCTCCTAAAATCATTTGATCATCAAACTTACGAATTGCTCTTCACATATCAGGGGGGAGTATTAATCCAAAGAAAAGATCTATATCATCTAGCCTCATAACACAGGAAGAAATAGCCCCCTCCACTCCTTCTTAGAAAGCTGCCGGATTTTTACGGGGATCGGGCAAAGCATTTTTCAATGCCATAACATCCGCTCTATTCCAAGGCGTATACACCCAATTATATATAAAATACCCTTTTGCATCTCCAGACAATTTATCATCACTGGTACCTTGCCCTTTAGGGGGAACATACAAAGGTGCAGCTTCACGCATGGGCATAACATGAACTTTAGGACTCTTATCTGCTCCAAACATAGAACACTGTTTGGATTGCTCCGTCGACCCCGGCGCAGACTCGTCTGATGCTTTTCGTGCTTCCCGTAATCTGGACGCCTCATCCCGTAGCTGGACCAACCGTTGGAAAAACCCATCCGCATCTGTAATAACAAATAAACCTTTACGCATATTCTCATGATGAACTGATATATCCTTAGGCTCTAGTTCATCTGAATTCTTACGAAATCGTTCTACAACTTCATCTCCAAAAGCACTTAAAAAGTACAACTGTTCTCGCTCTGACCATTTATTCTTTTCAATATTAATATCTGACATAGTTATTTTATTCAAATTAAGTTTCCGAGCGAAACTGCGCAACTCCGCAGCTTCAGTAGCAGTTAACCTCTTACTCTTACTCCCTCGATCATCGTCACCCGAATCCTCATCCGGAGCCGTAGGCAAAACATACGGAGGCGGGCACCGATCTAATAATGAAAAATCATCAACTTTATTAGTAAGGACAGGATAAAGCGGACGTCGAATAGGGAATTGACCGCTCGTTTGCAAATTACGTTCCCGTGCCTCCCTCTCTTTCTTTTCCTGCAATTCCTTCTCCTCCAGCTGTAAAGCCTTATCTCGAGCAGCCTTACCCTGCTCTTTTTCCGCCAAGGCCATTTCACGCTTCATTCGTTCACGCACTGCTTTCTCCCACATTCGTACACAATCAAACATATCTTGTCTAGACCTGCGCTGAAACAGACATTGCTCCACAAACTGAACCTTTCGTAAATCAAACGACCCATGTAGTGGCCATTGCAACTCGGGATCAGACTTGGTGTATTTATTCCATAATTTACTATACAATATAGGGGGAAGGCCAAATTTAATATACATTTCACGATTGGGTGTCCCCTCTGGGGGAGCCGGCTGAGATTCGTTTAATCGATATGTGGTACCATTCCCAAGACAGCACATTCCTCGGAGTGTGCTAAAAACAGGCATGTTCAAAGAGTATCACGAAAACGTGATACCGTAAAAATGGCACTTACTATACTTCACACAAAATGTGCCGCTCAAAACACAAACAAAGTTAGAGAAACATCTCTACATGCCTGCCTATGTGAAGTGCACTGCACATATAGTTCAAATCATAGAACCAAATGTTAGCTAACTCAAAACATATTCATTTCATAGAACCACAGTAAGCGTCCGCAGACTACCTTACCAATCACAGGCTTACCAAAATCTCAGATATCCAGGTTCCAACTGCTAAGGTCTTTAATCGAATCAGCCAAACCGGCACTGTACGACAACTCAGACGAGCAGGATCTCAGTCGGGGACCGGCGCCACCTGGAAGGTCAGATTAGAAGGAAGGGAAGAAAACACCGTGGGTGCCAAGACTCGGGTCACTCAGTGGCAGCGTACGCGTCCATGGCGAGTTTCCAATCCTTCGTCACGACCTCTCCTTCGGGCATCCGAGTAGCCGATGAGTCCCTTCGTGGTCGCCAATTTGTGGTATTGGGTTCTCCAGGCCTACATACTCCGCAGAAATACCCTCTACACCATAAGAACTGTTGGCACGGAAACTAGAAAATGCAAAAGACCAGTTTATTAAGATCCCATGGGGTGGTGGTACATTCCTACAGCACCCTTCGGCAATGCAAGAAGTATCACCCCGAACATCGGTGTAAGTCCTTCTGTTATACAGTTTTACAGACATTAAAAGGTAGGCGGTACACAATTACAGAGTTTTAGGTAGTGAAGGAGTGAAGTAGTGTGGCTCACTGGTTAGAGGCGGCAGACCCGAGAGCAGAGGACGGCCCAGGACCAGGGTTCGATTCCCGGCGCGGCAGGTTTCTGGACCAGGGTCAGCGGACTCGATAATTCTCTCACCTCGGTGCCCACTCTGATCAGCGATCACACTCGGCAACTCTGGGCATTAGCTTGCCTCATCTTCACTAACGGCCCCACCAGACCGCCGGGGATGCCTGGTCTCACCCTGGAGATACCCATTAAGGGACCATCTCTCAGGGAAACCAGGAAGGGTTTTGCAGCGGTCGAAGCGCCTTGGGACCCTACGGGTAAGTAGTGCGCTATATAAATGCCTATACATTTACATTTACATTTAGGTACATATATGGTCATTTTTGGAACACAGCCAACTCATGGGAGGGGCTACAACACCACTGGTCAGTTTGGCGGAACATTCCTAAGTGATGACTAGTCAGTCTAAACTGCACATGTGTGGGCTTGACCATTACTAAAAATAGCCTGTTGCTGGGCAAACTCGAGTGGTCAGTGGTACAGAGAAAGGACAAAAGGGCATGCTGACCACGAGGAAACGCATTCTCTAAAATGGCCGCCGTTATATACAAAATGGCGTTCATCAACTCTAGTCAAGATAAGGAAGTAACGTGTAGCAAAGCTTAACGCTAACCCGATCATTGTCAAATTACGACACGGGAAGCGGAGCTTACACCACAAACACCACTATGGGCTGGGAATTATCTGCCTCAGGTAGCCAAATTATAGGGCCTTCGGAATTGGAGCCTTATTGGCATTGATGTGTTAGGCGATATCTGGAAAAGAGGGGACATGCTAGAGTTCGCTGCCCTGCAGGCAGAATTCCAAGTGGGAAAGGTGGAGTTCCTCCATTATCAGCAGCTTCAACATACATGCCTTATACCACCATCTGCACCATGGGGAACAACTACCTGACTATGCCCCTCTGGAAGATAGATTATTGCTTGATCCCATGATAGATAAGGCCATTTCCCTGACGTATAAAAAGCTAATCAATAATATAACTGATCCCCTGGGGCCTCTGCGTGAAAAATGGAAGTCCGAGGTTGGGTTGTTGGAGGAAGACGATTGGAGGGAGGCCCTACAGATTCCCCGGGAAGTGGCAATCCGTGCCCGCTTTAGGCTTGTCGCCCAGCTGCGCATCTTACACTGCTCCTATACCCCGCGCACGACACAATACTGCATAGGATATACTGACTCGGAGTTCTGTTTGAGGGGCTGTGGAGAGGTGGGAACCTTCTTCCATATCTTGTGGGACTGTGCTGGGATCCGGGCGTACTGGTACAGACTGGCGCGCATAATGTCAGAAGTGGTTGGCTCTGAGGTCCCACTGGAGGCCCGATGGCACATCCTAGGTGTTACGACTGACATCACGTGGCCTAAGTGGGAGAAGATCTGGCTGGCATTAGCGAACTTGGTGGCCAAGAGAAATATAGCGAGACTATGGGGTAGTAATGTGGTACCAACAGTGGAAGACTGGGAAAAGGACCTAGATTGGTGCCAGAGGGCTGAAAAAGTGGTCTATACAAGTAGAGGGTGTGCCAAGAAGTGAGAGAACATATGGGCAGCACGGAGAATATATAGGGGGGAGTTACTGGACACCCAGTCTGTCTCCGAAACCTGCTAATGATGTGTATGTATCTTTGTCTTGGTATCTAGATCGAAACGTTCAATATTGTATTATGTATGACCTTGCCTTCTGTACGTCCACATACTATCCGATGCTTTACAGTACGCTACTGTTTTTGGAGCCTGTTATTTTAATAAAAAGATTTTATTAAAAAAAAATAGCTTGTCCTGATAAAATTGTACCTGGAATTGCAAGCGGGCGAGTAGATTTTTTCAGGCCTGGTTGGACTTTGGACTCCAGGACTAATGGACTCTACCACAATGTGTTCATCCACCATGACTGAGGACTTCACAATGTATGTTGTTACTAGATTCATTGGACGTGTTCATTGGAGAATAAAATAACTTTACCAAAGCATTCTCTCCTGTTGTGATTCTTACATATTACATTTGTAATGTACTACCAGGTGAGCTTTACAATGCAGAAAAAATTCTTATGGAAGCAAGGATATAGTCTGCAACAAATGTTTAAATCACTACCATGCCTCAACAACACTTACATAGAAGTATCTGGGCATACAACTTCTTTATTCCATAGTTCAGTTTAGGGGAGCACACTGAACTGACCTTGGAGTCCCGGAGGGTCCTAGGAGCGCTGCAGCCCTTCCGTGCTGCTTGTGTGGGGAACGACAGCCACTGAACTGACCTTGGAGTCCCGGAGGGTCCTAGGAGCGCCGCAGCCATTCTGTGCTGCTTGTGTGGGGAACGACAGCCTTCCGGACTACATTTCCCAGCGCCCCACGCGACCGGAAGTCGCGCACGCCCTGTCCCGCCCCCGGAGGTGCTCATAAGTCCAGCCAGAGCCCGAGGGGAGTGGGGGGCACACTGAACTGACCTTGGAGTCCCAGAGGGTCCTAGGAGCGCTGCAGCCCTTCCGTGCTGCTTGTGTGGGGAACGACAGCCACTGAACTGACCTTGGAGTCCCGGAGGGTCCTAGGAGCGCCGCAGCCATTCTGTGCTGCTTGTGTGGGGAACGACAGCCTTCCGGACTACATTTCCCAGCGCCCCACGCGACCGGAAGTCGCGCACGCCCTGTCCCGCCCCCGGAGGTGCTCATAAGTCCAGCCAGAGCCCCAGGGGAGCGGGGGGCACACTGAACTGACCTTGGAGTCCCGGAGGGTCCTAGGAGCGCTGCAGCCCTTCTGCGCTGCTTGTGTGGGGAACGACAGCCACTGAACTGACCTTGGAGTCCCGGAGGGTCCTAGGAGCGCCGCAGCCATTCTGTGCTGCTTGTGTGGGGAACGACAGCCTTCCGGACTACATTTCCCAGCGCCCCACGCGACCGGAAGTCGCGCACACCCTGTCCCACCCCCGGAGGTGCTCATAAGTCCAGCCAGAGCCCCCGCGTCGCGGGACGCGCGCGCACGGGTGGCGCCGGGCGAAGCCAGGGCAAAGGGCGGGCCCTCTACGGCCCTCAGAGGAGGACGGGACGGGCCACCCCACTTGACCCATTCCGAGGAGGAGGTATAGAGACTTTTTATTTCACATCTGTCTTGCACTGTACTGCATACTGCTGCATTAGGAGTTCCTTTTCTCTATTTAACCATGTCCATCTGGGAGGAGCTGAATGCCCTGTGTGGCACCAAGTATGTCCCGGACGCATCAACCCCCCCTATTATGGGTAGAGATGTTGACTATTTAAACGGCACTCCACGGGATGTACCTCTACCTTCCAAAAAAAGTCCAATCTGAAGCCAATATACCGGCCCGGGGTTTAAATTGTAAAAGGAAGCATGATGAGGGAAAAGACATGGAGAACCAATCCAACGTTCCAAAATCGTGCACCAGCCCTACACCATCCCCCTCGAACCCAATCACAATAATGACGGATAAGGCTGTGTATAGATCAGACGACCCTGTATCGCCCCTCCAATTGTCCTTACTGGCTCAGTTTGAGCAATTGTTAACATCTGCAATATCACCTCTGGTTACACAAATTAACCAACTAGGGGACAGGCTGACCAGCATTGAAAAAACACTAAAAAGGAACTCTTTAACAATCAATAAAACCGCCATACCTATTTGCCCTAACCCTCCTATTAACCACGAAAAGTCTAAGCCCATTGCATGCAGGAAAGTCCAAACCCTAGAACTGCCTCTTACTACACCTATTCCAACTGGCCCCAATGTTACACTAAACTCCGCATTAACACCTCATACAGCATCCAGGGCCGCGCTACAAAGAAGGCATCACATAAATTTACCTCCCGAAGCCGCCCCATATGTGACTGTCCTCTCTGGGGTCCCTGCACCTAGCCAGGGCAAACTTGAATCACACCGGGACCTGTTAAATAAGGTCATTTTCTGGCTAAAACACAACAGACCTTTGCCACCTGACCTAGATGGTGGAATCCTGAGTGTCAGGAGGGTGGGGTGGCTAGGTACATTGCCCAAAGACATCTCGGGGGACCTGGTGTTAATCAAATTTAAGAACAGGAACATAGTCCTGTACCTACGATTTTGCCAGCCCAATGTAGGAGATGGCCCCATTTGCATTTGGGACTTGTATGATTTCTATCCGAGCTTCCAACATATCCCGGTACCAAGACAAATGACAATGAACTTTAATTCCTGGAGAAGGGCATCTTGTGTACCTTGTGCCACTAACCCTAGTTTTAATTATTCTTGAATAGGCTCGAACATTGATTAGTTGACCCGTCACACTGATTTAATCCTGTTTTAATAGTTGATAGTAACCTTGTGATGAAATGTTGAGATATCTATGTATGTATTGTTGTTGCTTTTATGGTTTTTAAACTAAAATCGAATAAAGCTAATCTGTACTGTATTCCATAGTTCAAACCATAGGCAGACATAATGTCAGATACATAACAAAATAATACATGTTCCAGTTCTGGGTCAGTGATCACATATTCACTTGCAGACTCTCACAGCATGGAAGCAAGGGATATCTGAAACAATCCCACATAATAGGCAACAACAAAATAGTATCATTAGATGGAGCCATTTCGACCACCTCACAAAAGGAATCCTATATCAAAGTAACAAATAAACTAACACATGTCAGTACAACAGTTTCTGACCTCAGGGTTATTTCAATTCAATATTGCTTGCAGCTGGTGGAATGTCACAAACAAATCCAGAGATAGACAATTAGGATTTAGTCATGTTGAAGGCTCGATAGCATGATTTGGCAACAACACAACATTGTGGTGGATCACATGATGATACACATACTTCATTAGGACCAAAGCACCATAGGAAACAAGTCCAATGGATGCCAGGTAACTTCCATTCTATTGCTGTGAACGCTGTCTTGGTAATGGATTTGTACACCCAAACTCAGTGACACAGATCCCCAGGTAGATTCCATGTCCACTTCGTATGTCTGAAGAGCATCATTGTTTTGGGAAACATTTTATTGGCATTTTCTCTTGATAACAAGACGTTTTACATTTGTCGTATCAGCTTTCATATACATCAGCTCAAAACGTCAGAGACATCCTTATTTTTATATCGCAACATTATTTACTTTCCGCTCCCATTATGAAACATATAAATCACTTGCTGTTCGTGCCATCTTAACGACAAGAAGACATTCCCCCACCCTCCCTCTTGTCGTGCCAATTTGCAGTAAAAAAGAGAAACATATTCTACTTTCCATAGCTATATCTACCTTGCATTCTCTGTTTACAGATCATCTGGCCATTCCTTCCGTGCCTGTCTCTTCGAGTCCTTCCCCAATCAGCTCTTCATCTGGGCTAGGGTTTTTGCTTTGCATCTGCTAACATGAGGCATCATATACCTGCTAATGCCACAACTCTCAAATGTCCAAATGAAGATGTCATGGTGAAGGTACCTGAAACAAGCCAACAGAGAGATTGACTAAGAAACCATTCATATGACACATCACACTGTCAACTTCTTCAGAACACAGTCCAAAACAACGTTAACGGCTAAACAAAGCTACAATAACAATAACAACACCTTTCCCCAGATATTGCCAGACCCATATATTCCTAGTTTGTAGCATTAAAATCCTCCTCACAACATCACTGCAAGATTAGTAAAAGTCATCACATCTCACACCATACTTACATTCAGGAGAAGTAGTTGTGGATCAGATCTTGATGCAAGTCAGCTCCTTCCTTTTCACCATTATCATCTTCATTTGACACTTAAGGGATCCCACCCAGTGGGTCTTCATGCCCCGCATCCTCTGCGATGTAGGGGATGTTCTGTCGAAGGGCAATGTTGTGGAGTTTGCAGCAGGCCACGATGATCTTACACACCTTTTTGGGGAGTAGAGGGCTCTCCCAGTCTTGTACAGAAATCTGAATCTGGCTCCCAAGAGTCCAAAAGCCCCCTCCACTGTCCACCCTGTTCTTCCATGGGACTCTTTGAAGCAGACTTCCCATGGCGTCGTAGGATTACTCATCAGTGCCAACAACCATGGCCAGTTAGGATACGCTGAGTCTCCTAGATGGAAGATTGACAGAAGGGCAACATTTAGTTACACACTTTCAGATCCTGCTACTTGACATTTCCCACACAAAGTTAGGACAGATCACACTTACCTACAAGCCAGATCCTCTCCTAAAGTAGCTTCAACATTAGCTGTGGTACAGTGCTGTTCCGCTGCCTGAAGTCATCATGTGCAGGTCCTGCAAACCGGGCACAAACGTTAGAGATGTACGAATCTGCTAGGCACACAGCTTGCCCATTAATAGAATGGAAGTGCTTCCTGCTCCAGTAGACTTGCTCTCTAATGTGTGGTGGTAATAAGGCAATATGGGTGCCATCAATAGATCCATATACAAGTGGGATGTGGCCTAATTCATAGAAATCTGCCTTCACAGTGGCTAAATTCACACCTCTGGAGAAATGGATGTAGCTGCCCTCTTGTCTCAAAAGTGATGCTAGCACCTCTGTGAGTACCAGACTGAACATAGGTTGTGACATTCCACCTGAAATCAAAAGGCACACAATTGATGGACGGAATGCAGAACAAATCAAAATATTCACCCCAGTCAAGAGATCTGGGATAAATCCATCATTCCTTTGCTCACCATGCCACCCCAGTTTAGACCTGGCCATATGCAAATCAGTCTTGACCCGGTGCCTCATGGGAACAGTCCAGCCCAAACTGCCAAGCCAGGTCCTCCCTGGACCGGAACCAAGCATCCTAGGACCGGGTTCGGGGTTCACCCCTCTTTAGCCAGGATAGCTTGATTCCAGTGGCAGAGTGAGCCCAGGACCCACGTCTGGGCATACCTGGCTGTTGGAAAGTCATCCTGTGCCTTGGGCACCCCCCAACTTTTTGCAGACTGATGCTGGTGGTAACTGATTTTGACTGACCCTGGGCTCTGCCTAACCAGACCTAGGGCCAGTGCTGAACTGAAAGGAACACATTAGAATACAGTTAAAACACCCAACATACACTAGGGTACACTATGATATGGTGGGGTACCCCTTAATTGGCATGACCTACCCCATAGGCCCCTAGTATATAATAGGACAGGGGATTGAAACTACCTAGAAGTCCCCAGTACCCTGAGACATGGCAGTTTAGAGTCCAGCAGCTTTTTATGAACTAGCATGTGTGCACTTCTGAAGCATGAGGTCAGTTTAAAAGCAGCACTGGGTGCCAGGACTGCTTTTAAACAGTAAACTGTGCCCAAATGTGACTTTGGTTGTAGGGGCACTTAAAAATAGAATACCTACAATGTTTGGCATATTAGGGACCCCGAGGGTCTCCCCTAGGTATCCCTGGGTGGGGGGTCAGTTATCTATAAGGTACATCCATATAAAATGAGTTTTATAGACCCTGTGTAAAGTGAAATTTCACATTTCACTCCTCACATTGTGTTAAAGTGCTGCTCTAATTCAACTTTGATGCTAGGAACACTGGGTAAGGAGGATCTGCAATATTTCTGCAGATTCAGAACCCCTAAAGTTTCCCCTAGTTGCACAAGGGGTGGGGGTCCTGTAGAAATTAGAGAAATACTTATAAAATATGTTTTTATAAGCCCTGATGCTAGAAAACTGGCCCACGTCATTTTCCCCATTGCAAATCCCATGGCCCATAGGTTAACATGGCGGGGAGTTATTAAAGAATAACTCCTGATAGGAAGGAAATAGAGCTACCTTTCAAACTCTTCCTAGAATGGAAGGAAGAAATCAAACAATATTATATTGTTGAATTTCTTCTAAAGTGTACATACAAGAAGTTTTAAGACTTTCTTGTTTGTAAGTCCAAAGCCTTCCAGTGGTCTGCCCTGATTGGTCAGAGTTAAGTGGATTAGCTAGGCTGCTTTGAAGAGGTGATAAAGAGCCCCTGGGGTTAACAGCTCTGCTGGGAGGGCAGTGTGTTGGTCTATAGGAATGCCAGGCCAGGGGGTGGAGTCGTAAACCAAGCTCTTCAAATGCAGAGGGGAGGCCAGGGTGTCAGTTTCACTTTTACACTCTTGACCCAGAGTCAGGGCTAGGCTTAAGGAAGGTATGTGCAGATGGTGGGGGAGAGTCCATGGAAATAAGCCATCCCAGGGGGTGTGTTTAGCCAGCTCTTACCTCCTTGCTGGAAAATCAACCATTATGGATTTGGAAGATTTGATGCACTCTGGGGCAAAATAATACCACTCTCTATGGGATGTGGTCATAACTAGGAGGTGTTACCCTGCTCTCATTGATCAGAAGTGACCTGTTGCTTGAATCAGAGAATTTTGAATAAGTATCTGAGAGGGGCAGAGCCCTCCAGATCTGCTGCTTGAAACTGAATGAAGCAAGAAGTGCCCTGCTGAGAAGTTTTTGCTGTGCACGGATCTCTAAGGCCTGACCTATGAAGACTGCACCATCTGAAACTGCAGCCCTGTGGATTATCTTGCTGGAAAAGAACTAAAGAGTAGACTCCCTGAAAGCTACAGGTTAAAAGAAGCTCAACTGTAACATCACTAATTAAAGCTACAACTTGGAGACCCATCAGTGGATTTGTGAGGGTTTTGTACCAGTGGATTTTGTGAACTGAAGTCCTCACCTTTCAAGGACCATCTTGGAGCTTCCAGACCCTTGGAGTAAGTTTGAGACACTTTGGGACCTCTTGAGGAACATCAGGAAGAAGTTCAAGAAGTTTGAAGAAGTTTGGACTAACTCCATAGAGGGACCAACTCAACCTGGCCAGCTAGGCCGCCCGCCTTCAACCGCGATCCGGCCAAGCCAACCAGGTTCTTCCCACTAAAAGCTCCATAGCATTGACTAACAGAGATTGACCTGGACTAGAGAAAATCTGAAGCCGGCGAACCCTCACCGGATCCGGATACATGAGGTTCATTGAGAGACCCCGCGACAAAAAGCTCCAGAAAAGTTTCTAAGTTTGCTTGTAGAAAAGTTGACCGGGAGCAATTGCGAGAGCCAAGACGCCTGCCTTCCATCGCATGTGGGCCTGGATTCCTGCTTTTCCCCGCTGAAGCAATTTGAAATATTTTCTAAGTCCGCTCCAGGGAAGTTCACCCAGACCTCGTCACAAGTCAAGCCGGGGAAGCCCTCACCAAATCCAGATTGCCTGGGAGCTTCAAGGGGCCTCGAGAGAAAAAGCTCCAGAAAAGTTTCTAAGTGTGAAGGTAGAAACTTGGACCGGGACCTCCTGGGGGCTGCAGCCGCTCAGAGCTCCATCGCGCCCGGCCTGAAACTTTGACTTTGACCCTGTCTATCGCGAGCAGGTATCACAATATGGTGATATAATCTTTTAAGTGCTTTATTTTATTAAATCTTTGAAAATGTATGTCTCCGGTTCTCTACATTTGATTTTTGTTGTTTTAGTGTCATTGTAAAGATAAAAATATTTCCTATTGTTATGCGTTGGAGATGTATTTTTATTATGTGTTGTGTCTTGATTATTTCCTGAAATGGTGTTTTTAAATGCGTTACATACCTGTCTTTGAAGTTAAACCTGTATGCTCGCAGCCACGTTGCCAAGGGTTGAGCATAGGAATAATTATTTAAGACCTATGCTGGGTCCTACCATGTGTTAGTGGCCTTATTGCCAGTGGCAGACCTACATTTTCCCCTACCAATAACCACTTTCCAACACTAGCGCGAGAAAGCAGAAAACGCATAATTGATGGACCGAATGGAGAACAAATCAAAACATTCACCCCAAGTCAAGAGATCTGAGTTAAATCCATCATTCTTTTGCTCACCATGCCACCCTAGTTTAGACCTGGCCATATGAAAATCAGTCTTGACTCTGTGCCTCATGGGAACAGTCCAGCCCTAACTGCCAAGCCAGGTCCTCCCCGGACTGAAACCAAGCATCCTAGGACCGGTTTCGAGATTTCACCACTCTTCAACCGAAAAAAGCTTGCTTCCAGTGGCACAGTGAGCCCAGGACCCATGGCTGGGCATACCTGGTGCACTTAGAGCAAGAAAGCAAAAGACACACAATTGATGAACGGAATGCAGAACAAATCAAACATTCACCCCAAGTCAAGAGATCTGGGTTAAATCCTAATTCTTTTGCTCACCATGCCACCATAGTTTAGACCTGGTTGTATGCAAATCAGTCTTGACCTTGTGCCTCATGGGAACAGTCCAGCCCGAACTGCCAAGCCAGGTCCTCTCTGCGTAGCACTTTTCGCCCTAAGTGGGATGGGTTTGCCCAGACGTGGGTCCCTTGCTCACTGTGCCACTGGATTAAAGCTAGCCTGACTGATGTAGGGTAATACCCAGAAACAGGTCCCAGGATGCTTGTTTCCGGTCCAGTGAGGACCTGACTTGGCAGTTCGGTCAAGACTGATCCCATGAGGCACAGGGTCAAGACTGATTTGCATATGGCTGGGTCTAAATTGGGGTGGCATGGTGAGCAAAAGAATGGTGGATTTAACCCAGATCTCTTGACTGGTGGTGAATGTATGATTTGTTCAGCATTCTGTCCATCATTTGTTTGCGTAGCAATTTTCACCCTAATTGGGATGGGTATGCCCAAATGTGGGTCCCTTGCTCACTGTACCACTGGATTCAAGCTAGCCTGGCTGATGAAGGGTAATACCCAGAAACCTGTCCCAGGATGCTTGTTTTCGTTCCAGGGAGGACCTGGCTTGGCAGTTCGGTCTGGACTGTTCCCATGAGGCACAGGGTCAAAACTGATTTGCATATGGCTGCGTCTAAACTGGGGTGGCATGGTGAGCAAAACTGTTCCCTTGAGGCACAGGGTCAAGACTGATTTGCATATGGCTGGGTCTAAACTGGGGTGGCATGGTGAGCAAAAGAAAGATGGATTAAACCCAGATCTCTTGACTGGGGTGAATGTATGATTTATTCAGCATTCCTTCCATCATTTGTTTGCATAGTACTTTTTGCTCTAAGTGGGATGGGTATGCCCAGACGTGGGTCCCTTGCTCACTCTGCCACTGGATTCAAGCTACCTGGCTGATGAAGTGTAATACCCAGAAACAGGTCCCAGGGTGCTTGTTTCCGGTCCAGGGAGGACCTGGCTTAGCAGTTCGGTCTGGACTGTTCCCATGAGGCACAGGTTCAAGACTGATTTGCATATGGCTGGGTCTAACCTGGGGTGGCATGGTGAGCAATAGAACAATGTATTTAACCCATATCTCTTGACTGGGGTGAATGTATGATTTATTTAGCATTCCGTCCAACATTTGTTTGCGTAGCACTTTTCGCCCTGAGTTGGATGGGTATGCCCAGACGTGGGTCCCTTGCTCACTGTGCCACTGGATTAAAGCTAGCCTGGCTGATGAAGGGTAATACTCAGAAACCGGTCCCAGGATGCCTGTTTCCGGTCCAGTGAGGACCTGGCTTGGCAGTTCGGTCTGGACTGATCCCATGAGGCACAGGGTCAAGACTGATTTGCATATGGCTGGGTCTAAATTGGGGTGGATTGGTGAGCAAATGAACAATGGATTTAACCCAGATCTCTTGACTGGTGGTGAATGTATGATTTATTCAGCATTCCGTCCATCATTTGTTTGTGTACCAATTTTCACCCTAATTGGGATGGGTATGCCCAAATGTGGGTCCCTTGCTCACTGTGCCACTGGATTCAAGCTAGCCTGGCTGATGAAGGGTAATACCCAGAAACCTGTCCCAGGATGCTTGTTTTCGTTCCAGGGAGGACCTGCCTTGTCAGTTCGGTCTGGACTGTTCCCATGAGGTACAGGGTCAAGACTGATTTGCATATGGCTGGGTCTAAACTGGGGTGGCATGGTGAGCAAAACTGTTCCCTTGAGGCACAGGGTCAAGACTGATTTGCATATGGCAGTGTCTAAACTGGGGTGGCATGGTGAGAAAAAGAACAATGTATTTAACCCAGATCTCTTGACTGGGGTGAATGTATGATTTATTCAGCATTCCGTCCATCATTTGTTTGCACAGCACTTTTCGCTCTAAGTGGGATTGGCATGCCCAGACATGAGTCCCTTGTTCACTGTGCCACTGGATTCAAGCTAGCCTGGCTGATGAAGGGTAATACCCAGAAACCATTCCCAGGATGCTTGTTTCTGGTCCAGGGAGGACCTGGCTGGGCCGTTCAGTCTGGACTGTTTCCATGAGGCACAGGGTCAAGACTAATTTGCATATGGCTGGGTCTAAACTGGGGTGGCATGGTGAGCAAAAGAACAATGTATTTAACCCAGATCTCCTCACTGGGGTGAATGTATGACTTATTCAGCATTCCGTCCATCATTTGTTTGCGTAGCACTTTTCACTCTAAGTGGGATTGGCATGCTCAGATGTGAGTCCCTTGTTCAATGTGCCACTGGATTCAAGCTAGCCTGGCTGATGAAGGGTAATACCCAGAAACTGGTCCCAGGATGCTTGTTTCCGGTCCAGGGAGGACCTGGCTTGGCAGTTCAGTCTGGACTGTTTCCATGAGGCACAGGGTCAAGACTGATTTGCATATGGCTGGGTCTAAACTGGGGTGGCATGGTGAACAAAAAGAGTGACGGATTTCACCCAGATCTCTTGACTGGGGGTGAATGTGTGATCTATTCAGCATTCCGTCCATCATTTGTTTGCATAGCACATTCCACCTGAAATGGCAACAGTGCATTAAAAAGAGCCTGTGGCCAAAAAATGCAAACTGACATGAGTTTCACTAGTTGTGGCACTGATGTAGGATTATTTAGCTGAGGTAGGAGGTTAGGTACCAACTGATGACATAGAACCATGGCTGTTATACTATTTAAACTGAACTTTGTGATGATGTGCCATTCCTCCATGGTGTGTAGGTCAGGAAATGGGTGGAACACAGGTGGCTGGCATCTCCTCCATCTCCCAGGGTACCTATGTAAGGAGCAAGACAAAAGATGTACTGTGATCACAGTGTGCAGAGTGACATTTGTGAAGAGTGAGGCAAACGTTGTGTCTGAAAATAAATGCTCCATGAAGCAGTACACAAAACAAATTTCATTGTGAAAGCTTGAACATTCACCAGTCATCCCCAAGGTAACATTCACAGGTCTTTAACTGAACTGAGCACATCAAAAACTGTGAAAAATTACAGTTTCTACTATGGTGAGGCCAGCAGCACATGTAAAGTCAAAATCCCTCCAACCGCGGTGTAAAATGCGCCGCAAAATGTGGCCGATTTACAGTTTTCCGCACTGCTAAAATGGTGGCTGCCTGACCTCGCTAATAGGACCACTTGAACATGGCTGCTGGCAGTAGTCGACAGTGTGGTAGGCGGTCGCATGCACGGAGGTCACAGCCATAGGCTAACATTGGGGATAGTGGTGGTTGCTGTCCAATGGCTGTGTTCGCCAATGCTGATGACCGCGTACTTGTACGCGTTTGTTGGAGAATATCTCACTTGCCTCCTGACACTGCTGCTATTAAGACATCCTCCATTTTCACTGCTGATTTTCACCTCTGGGAGCAAACATACATGAACTGCAGGGGATAGGGCCAACCCTTTTACTCCAGAAGAGCTGAACACCCTAAGTGATGAGGTCCTTCCCCTGAATTCTCACCTCAGTGGCTCACTAGAGGAACAGGTAACTTTTTATAATACTGTTATTCCCTCACTTTGACTTCTTCCTTTCTGTTCCCCTATAATATGTCTCTGAGTACTGTAGCTACAATGTGTTCTCCAGTTACATCATGGTATATGTGAAATATGATGTATGGGTTTACACCATGAGCCAAGGCTGTAAAGTGTTAAAATCATTGGATGATGATGTAAGCCAAATGTATCGTTCCACTGATCCCTCAGCCCATGTCAGACTTTGAAAAACTGTTGTCTGGAAGGTAAGGTAGCCATACCTCATGTACCCCTGTAGAGTGCGAAACAAGCATATGATCACATATGGAATGGCCTGAAGTAGGACTATTCTATAGTGATTTAGATGGAAATGTGATGTTCATGTGGCATACGTAGCCTCAGCCTGCAGAAAGCAAGGCCTGATATTGATTTGTGGCCAGTCTGGGCCATGGCCCAACCTCGGCCAGAGTTGCTGTGGTAAGAGAACCGATGCACAGAACACTGTCCCTTTAGACCTGCCGATCCATGGATGTTCATAGAAATAGTGATCTGTCCCACTAGTAGCCCTGATAGCTGTCATATTGATAATTTGAGCCCTGGTGACTGAGTTGATCCTCTGACCTGACACCTCATTCTATTGAAACACAGTGTCAATGCGTGTTTGACAATTTTGTCCCTTTAATGACACAAGTCTGTGGCGATTTGCTAATAGTATTGCTTCCACAGTACAGGTCTATTGTAAATATGAGGCATGAAAAGTGTAGATGTTGGGTTTTGAAGAGCTTTAGCAATGTGATTCATCAGCTTGGCTACTATATTCCCTATCACACAACACATACAATAATATGTTTATTGTCATCACTGTTACAGTGTGTGATGTGGTAAAAGGGGTGTCCAGTGATGACTGTACAAACAAAGAAAATGTATTATGACTCTAAAGGTTGTTCAAATAAGTAGTCCCTATGTCTACACAGCCCACAGAGAGGTTGCTCTGAGTTTCACACATACCAGCCCTTACCTTGTGACCTTAGTCTTATGATGTTGTGTATCCTATACATCTTGCCAGTAAGGACCATATGCATCATTGAAATAGGGCTGGCAGGAGAGGTGTCTGGACAGTCATGGAGAGGTTGTGACCCTTCAGAAGGTCCAAATGGTGTGTTGCGGGTGATGGAACCTCACATCTCATTCCATGTAGGATGGGCCTGGCCTACATGATGTTATTTTTGTTCCTCAGTCAATGTAGGTCATGACCAGGGTTGAGGTTACAATAAATCAAAAGAGAGAGAAGTGTCATGTTCCTTTCCCCAAGTTAACTTTTACAATCAAAAAAGAACAGGCTCATACGGATAAATTTGTGCTTCAAAAAAGGTTTTAGTGCAAGAAAAACTGTAGGTTTTTTAGAAGAACCCTCACCCACCAACCTAGTTGGTGGCATGCTTCATCATTGGGTTCCCACCCAAGATACCGGGTGTGATACGATGCCTGATTACTGCGGAGCTGGTATATATTTTTTTTGTTTGTTTATATGTGCAAGGTGATGGTGGTGAATGAAAACTATCTATAGGGTCCCCCTCCACAGGAGAAACTTTAATGTTGGGGCTCTGTGATAGGTTTAAAAATTAGGAAATGCGGATATGGTAGAGTTATTTAACCTTACTCTCATATCCTAAAGCCGGTCTACATGTTTCCGCCAAAAACCAGTATTTCTATTGGCTTTCATCAGGACCAAGTGAAAAAGGCTGAGCAACTAGCTCAGTCTACAGTAAGTGTGTGCACACACACTAAGGTGTGTGTGGTGTAAGAGGGAAATAATATTGTCTCCTATTACTTAGGCTAACTTACGATTCTTAGCTAGCATGTGTATCTGAAAAGATAAAGCAGATAAGGTAAAAGTAGCATTGACACAAAAAGGATTTTGATGCAATACTGAGAAAATGTGCAATAGTTTTCACCGTTAATTGTGGCATGTACTGTTCAGACGTTCTGGTTACATGCAATTCGATTACCCCATGCTTAGACTTAGTGCCATCTAATGGTGGAAATCTAATGACTTGGATGGTTATCCAATCTATGTTAGAGAATCGCTGCTTTAAAACAGAGCAAAAGTTATCCTCATGCTCTACAGTTCAATGTTTGTGCTTTTTTCTTAATGGCTAAGGGAAAAACAAGGATTAGTTAGGAAAAGGCAAAATAATTTTTTACTTATGTCGCTTTTAGGTTCAGCGATCTGGGTCCCGGGATGGCAGTGCCTGTAGTCACACTCTGTTAAGAAGCATCAGCTAATGAAAGTTAAAATGCATTAGCTGCAGCTGATCCGGATCGTCTTGTATCAACTCACCCCAAGAAACCCATTACTCATTCAAACAATAACATACTAAATGCATGGGGTCTACCAAGCATTACAGGGCATTACCTGTGTGGAAATTTCAGTGTGTGCCACCTAACTTTCATCACAAAGACACTGGAACTGGAACCAGGCAAGACCTGGTATATAAGATGACACACTAACTGCCATTCTATGAATGTGATATACTTGATAACATGCCCCTGTGGTCTACGATATATCGGTGTAACCAGCAGGAAAATCAAAGGAAGGATTTGCGAGCACCGAAGCACTAAACGTTGCAAACGGAACACCACAAAGATGACTGATCACTTTTTGCAAACCTGGGCATACTACTAATGACATGAAATGAGTGGTCATTGAGCAAATAGACTGCACCCAACAAACTGTTCAGAACTACCTTCTGGAAAAGGAGCAGCGTTAGATCTATCGTCTGTCCACACACAGAAATGGACTGAACGACAATATCCCATGGCATGCAATTACCAACAGATAACCATCAAGTGATTTACCACTTTCCTTGCCTCTAGAAAATACCCCCCTAAATTCTGAACCACAATAAACCCAATGTGCATTTTTATAATGAGTATTTCCACAATGGATCCAATAAAGTCCATATGTTTCTGATAAAGTCCACATGATTTAGAAAGGACTTATCTACTGGTAAAAATACTCTTATAACACACTGGTATCATATGAACACACTTAAGGCCATTTTATTTTATTGCATTTTTTCAATTCCTTTTTTCGACGTCCCATTTCTGGGACAAACCAAATAGGTAATAGAAGCAGGCAATGGACCTTGAAGAAGTAAGTACTGGGGGAGCATTCTTTAGTGGCCTTCCGGTACGGGGGAGCTTTCTCTGCTGGCTTTCCAATATGGATGAGCTGCAGCTAATGCATTTTAACTTTCATTTGCTGAAGCTTCTTAACAGAGTGTGCCTACAGGTACTGCCTCCCCAGGGACCCATGTCACTGAATCCAAAAGCAACATAAGTAAGAAATTATTTTGCCTTTTCCTAAATAATTCTTGTTTTTCCTTTAGACATTACGAAAAAAGCACATAAACACTGAACTGTAGAGCACGAGGATAACGTTTGCTCTGTTTTAAAGCAGCGATTCTCTAACATAGATTTGATCACCATCCAAGTCATTAGATTTCCACCATTTGATGGCACTAAATCTAAGCCGGGGGAAATCAAATCGCATGTAATCAGAAGGCCTGAACAGTGCATGCCACAATTAACGGAACTTACTATTGCACTTTTTCTCAGCATTGCATCAAAATCCTTTTTGTGTCATATCTACGTTTACCTTATCTGCTTTATCTTTTAAGATACACCTGCCAGCTGAGAATTGTAAGTTAGCCTATTTAATAGGAGAGAATATTATATCCCTCTTACACCGCGCACACCTTAGCTTGTGCGCACACATTTTTGTAGACTTAGCTAGTTGGTCAGCCTTTTTCACTTGGTCCTGATGAAATCCAACATAGTTACTGGTATTTGGCTAAAACATGTAGACCACCTTTAGGATACAAGAGTAAGGTTAAATAACTCTACCATATCCGTATATCCTAATTTTTAATCCTATCACAACATTAAGTTTCTCCTGTGGAAAGGGACCCTGTAGATAGTTTTAATTCACTACCATCACCTTGCAGATATAAAAGGAACAAAAAAATAAAATAAATTCCAGCTCCACTGTAATCAGGCGTCAATGCACTCAGGATCTTGGGTGGGAACCCATTGATGAAGCATGCCACCAACCAGGTTGGTGGGTGAGGGTTCTTCCAAAAGACCTACTGTTTTTTGCATAAAAACTTTTTTTGATGCACAAATGTATCTGTATGTGCCCATTCATGGTTGAAGTTATTCATCAGATGACCACAAAAGTGCGCATTCATGTTCTAGCTGTGCTTAGCACGTAACATGTTTTGTTAAACTAAGGAGTTAGGCCCTTGGGGGCTTGGGGTAGGCTGGACCCTATTATAATAAGAAAAACAAGACAAAAATGCCTACTCCACCCTTATTTATACTGAATCCTATTTCAAAAGGTCGAACCACAACTTCTTTAGTTTGACCAAGTATTTTTATTTATACCGTACAGTTTTATATTTTCTTTTTAAGACTTTTTTTTAATAAAGTTCATAAATGCAAAAAATAAGACCACTGTACATTGATCTATTTACAATACTATACAATACCATTAAAGATATACATACAACAAAACACTAAATCAAAAATAAATTATCAATATTATTCATCCCAAACAGAATTTTTTAAACAAGACAAAACATTATACATTCATATAAACTTGATTTCAATAAATGAAAGACAAAGTCAAACAACGAGGAGTCCAGTTAATGAAAACATTACATCTATAGGTCAGAAGTTGCTAATTAATTCTGTAGATGACCATTTACTCCTTCAAATTTGCCGACGCGTTTCGAGACCAGGAAACCAGTTCCTGGAATCTCAGCAGGGCTTTGTCATTAATCTACCTGAGATGTAAAGAAAACAATATAGTTTTATTTACAACAGTCCAAACACCCTCGATTTCAGTTGCACTGATACAGTTTAAAGTCTATCTGCTATTATGCGATTAGACCTACCAGGTTATTACAAGGAATGGGGGCTGTCGAGAAGCTTCTTTTATTTGAAAAAATAATATCTGATTTAAATTCACTCCATGGACTTCAATGCGCTTTCTAGATGGTGTGTTCTCACTCGAAATTGTATTCCACACTCCAATCTATCCCAAAAACATGTATATATACCAATCATTAGTCATTTAAAAGCTTGAGGTCGACCAAAGCCAAACCTCCGCCTTTGTAACATGCCTTGTATGCAATATTGGAAACAGTTTGTTATTTTCCTTTGTTTTCCTCTCATGTGGTGGAAGGGTATCTAGTTCCCACGGCGTTCAACATTGCCGAACTGTATCAACAAAAGTCGCAGGGAAACATTTGTGACTAACATGGACACATTTACTATGTTGACTCTTGAAGGATTATGCTACATGTCAAAGTGATGTGTATTGAGCTGAGATTCTTCTCAAACTTGCATTTACAGTCTATTGCATCCATACAGGTCAGTGCCCATCAGAAGAAGGCCATTAGGAAATCCATCACCCAGAAGTTGTGGACCGTGGGGGTGTACAACTGGCATGGTGCCCACTGCTAGAAGAGGTAGGAGGACTTGTGGCGCTAGACCCTCAAGATCACAGAGGTCCAGCTGGGGATGTTGACCCAACATGGAAGGGGTGCCCACTGGACCCTGACCATCCCTAATTGCCCGTATCTAGGCGGTGGCCTTCCCCTATCCTGATGGGCAGCTGATGGCCCAACAGCAGCGATAAGGGAGTAAGTCCTGACCAGACATAGACATGTTACTCTTTCAACTTTGTGTGTTAAAGGCAGGCATGTCCTAGCCAAGATTAGTGGGGGCCCATGTGCCACACACAATTTGAGTAATTGTTATTGTAAGTGTGGTAGAAGGTGCATGCTGCAGTGCTGTTGCTATTGTCTTTCTGACCTGGAAGACAGCAGAGTCCTGTCCACATACAAGCCTCTCCTTTTGAGCAGGCACTTAGCTGAATGACGTGAGTAATTGCTTTGGTTCGATCAGCATTAGTGCCTACATGTTGGCCAGTGGGCATTTGGCAGTTGATGGTTCATCTGCAATAGTGTTTCTGAAACTCATTCACTGACTGGTAACATGCATGAGTGTGTGAGACGTAGCACTGTGGGGGTCCTATGTGTGTGTCCCTGTCTTTCTCTCTGTGTATATGAATCCCAAGGTATTTAACAGAATCTTCACAACATGTCAACGGATAATCCATCGGTTTGCCACATGGTGCCTCTGTCAATTGGAACACCGCCGACTTTCCCCAGTTAATACACAAACCAGATAGTTTGCCATACCTGGTAATGTCGCGCAGAAGGGGCACCAAGTTATCATCTGGGTGTCGCGCGTACAATATGTCATCTGCATATAACGGGAGCAGCAGGGGTCCAGTGTTAAACTATAGGCCTGATGACTGTGTCGCTCCTGTAAATGGCATATTAACGGGTCGAGGGCCAATACAAACCATAAAGGGGAAAGCAGACATCCCTGCTGAGTTCCCCGTGCAAGTTGGAACTCGGACGACAGTGTTCCATTGAGTCTACTGCGCGCCTTAGGCTGTGTATGTATAACAACTGAACGACTGCTAAAAATGGTCCGGCACCTCAAGTCTACGCAGTGTGGGATAAAGGAAAGGCCACTCGAGTGAATTGAAAGCCTTCTGCGCATCAGGCAGCACAGCACCTGCCGGAACCGATGGAGATATTCTGTGCATCGTTGCAAATAATGTGCGGAAATTGAGCGCTGTCCATTTATGAGGAATGAATTCTGATTGTGCAGACAAGATCAACCTTTCTACTAATAGTGCTAGTCTTGTCGCTAACATTTTTGCTAGGATCTTATTATCATAGTTTAAGGGTGACAGTGGTCTGTAGGATCCACATCTCAGTGGGTCCTGAAGCCTCTGTAGCACAAAGTGATCCATGATAGTGGCCTCACAGAGGCGAGGATCTTCCATACGCGAAAATATTTGCCCTTTGGGGAATAGGTCTCCGAATGTTGCAAGGTGGAATTTGGCAAGTGTACGCTTTACAAGCGTTTCCTGCAGAATGGGGATCCATTGACATTTCAGGTGAGTACAATATACGTGAGCCTGTAATCTTTAGTAATTTGTGCCATGCCTAGCTGGTCGTAGAGAGTGTTTGAATGTCCAGCAGATCCCGCGGGTAGCCAACAGGTAGCAGGATCCCAAGAGATGCAGGGAGAGTCAAATCGGCTTCTGGTCTGTAATAGGGGATCCTAATATCCGCATGGTACCAGTGCCGTTCAAAGCTCGCCTGCACCACCAGATAATAGATATGAAAATAAGGTACCCCAAAACCACACCTCTCATTTACCCGCATGAGTGCATCCCAGCTAATGCGAGGCTGTTTACCACCCCACGCCAACTTATCAGCATAGTACGAAGGTTACAGAAAAAGTTATTACATAGGGGACTTGGGATTATGTGAAATAATACAGAAATTATGGGTGGACCACCATATAGCTATTCTACCTGGCATTGACAAAGGCAGTGATAGCCAACACTCTACATTAGGCCCCAGTTTTCAAGTACTGGACAATAGTTCAACTGTACGATACGATCTTTCTCTCTGTGTATATGAATCCCAAGGTATTTAACGGAATCTTCACACCATGTCAACGGATAATCCATCGGTTTGCCACATGGTTCCTCTGTCAATTGGAACACCGCTGACTTTTCCCAGTTAATACACAAACCAGATAGTTTGGCATACCTGGTAACCTCACGCAGAAGGGGCACCAAGTTATCATCTGGGTGTCGCACGTGCAATATAATGTCATCTGCGTATAACGTGAGCAGCAGGGGTCAAGTGTTAAACTATAGGCCAGGTGACAGTGTCGCTCCTGTAAATGGCATATTAACTGGTCTAAGGCTAATACAAACCATAAAGGAGAAAGCGGACATCCCTGCGGAGTTCCCTGGGTAAGTTGGAACTCGGACAACAGTGTTCCATTGAGTCTTATGCGCGCCTTAGGCTGTGTGTGTATGACAACTGAACGACTGCTAAAACCTGTCCGGCACCCCAAGTCTACGCATTGTGGGATAAACGAAAGGCCACTCCAGTGAATTGAAAGCCTTCTGCGCGTCAGGTAGCACAGCACCTGCCTGAACCGACGGAGCAATGAATTCTGATTGTGCAGACGAGATCATCCTTTCTACTATTAGTGCTAGTCTTGTCACTAATATTTTTGCTAGGATTTTATTATCATAGTTTAAGGGTGACAGTGGTCTGTAGGATCCACATCTCAGTGGGTCCTGAAGCCTCTGTAGCACAAAGTGATCCATGATAGTGGCCTCACAGAGGCGAGCATCTTCCATACGCGAAAATATTTGCCCTTTGGGGAATAGGTCTCCGAATGTTGCAAGGTGGAATTTGGCAAGTGTACGCTTTACAAGCGTTTCCTGCAGAATGGGGATCCATTGGCATTTCAGGTGAGTACAATATACGTGAGTCTGTAATCTTTAGTAATTTGTGCCATGCCTAGCTGGTCGTAGAGTGTGTTTGAATGTCCGGCAGATCCCGCGGGTAGCCAACAGATAGCAGGATCCCAAGAGATGCAGGGAGAGTCAAATCGGCTTTTTGGTCTGTAATAGGGAATCCTAATATCCGCATGGTACCAGTGCCGTTCAAAGCTCGCCTGCACCACCAGATAATAGATATGAAAATAAGGTACCCCAAAACCACACCTCTCATTTACCCGCATGAGTGCATCCCAGCTAATGTGAGGCTGTTTACCACCCCACGCCAAACGTATCAGCATAGTACGAAGGTTACAGAAAAAGTTATTACATAGTGGACTTGGGATTATGTGAAATAATACAGAAATTATGGGTGGACCACCATATAGCTATTCTACCCGCCATTGACAAAGGCAGTGATAGCCAACACTCTACATTAGGCCCCAGCCTTTCAAGTACTGGACAATAGTTCAACTGTACGATACGATCTTTCTCTCTGTGTATATGAATCCCAAGGTATTTAACGGAATCTTCACACCATGTCAACGGATAATCCATCGGTTTGCCACATGGTTCCTCTGTCAATTGGAACACTGCTGACTTTTCCCAGTTAATACACAAACCAGATAGTTTGGCATACCTGGTAACCTCACGCAGAAGGGGCACCAAGTTATCATCTGGGTGTCGCACGTGCAATATAATGTCATCTGCGTATAACGTGAGCAGCAGGGGTCCAGTGTTAAACTATGGGCCAGGTGACAGTGTCGCTCCTGTAAATGGCATATTAACTGGTCTAGGGCCAATACAAACCATAAAGGAGAAAGCGGACATCCCTGCGGAGTTCCCCGGGTAAGTTGGAACTCGGACAACAGTGTTCCATTGAGTCTAATGCGCGCCTTAGGCTGTGTGTGTATGACAACTGAACGACTGCTAAAAACCTGTCCGGCACCCCAAGTCTACGCATTGTGGGATAAACGAAAGGCCACTCCAGTGAATTGAAAGCCTTCTGCGCGTCAGGTAGCACAGCACCTGTCTGAACCGACAGAGCAATGAATTCTGATTGTGCAGACGAGATCAGCCTTTCTAGTATTAGTGCTAGTCTTGTCACTAATATTTTTGCTAGGATTTTATTATCAAAGTTTAAGGGTAACAGTGGTCTGTAGGCTCCACATCTCAGTGGGTCCTTGCCCGGTTTCGGAAGCTGGATTATCACTGCCTCTCTTAAAGTGGGTGGGGGCACTGCGGCATCAACAGACTCTTGATGTACATGTATTAAATAAGGTGCAAGGACAGTCTTGTACTTTTTATAGAAACATCCGGTGAACCCATCAAGCTCAGGAGCCTTAGCGCCATCCAGCACATCTATGGCATCAATCACTTCATCCTTCGAGAAGGGCTCCGCCAGGAACTCATCGTGTGCTTTTTCCATCCAGACCATTGAGACCTCGTCAAGGTAATCAGTATAGGTCATTGATTGCTCGGTGGTCCTGGAGGAAAACAATGTGGTGTAGTATGCAAGAACCTCCCTAAGGATACCCACAGTGCCAGTTATATGCGAATTATCACTGCCCGTCCGCTCAGCTACATAGGTCTGCGGGACTGTTTCAGTAAGTTAGCGAGGATCCGGCCCACACTTTCCCCCTCCCCATATGGCCTAGCTATTGCGTATTTGCCACGGTAGTGTGCCTCACGCTCTGCTGCCTCTCAAAACTCTTTCAGAAGGGCTGCTCGCTGCTGTATCCTGGGGGGGTCGGTGAGACGTGCATCCTGTTGATCTAATTCTGTCAGTTGCGCTTCTATTCTAGCAATTGTGCATCGTAAGTCCCTAAGGATCCCTGCGCTCTTTAATATGCACACTCCTCTAGCATATACCTTAAACGCCTCCCATAACATGGCTTTAGATGTCAGCGAGCCTTCGTTCAGTGTAAAATATTATATTATTAATATTATATTATTGCTGCGCTCAATTCTGCTACAAATACTGTGTCTCTCTAACCTCACCTCGGCTTTTGATTGTCTGGACCATAGCATGTTATGGAAAACCCTGGTTAAACTGGGGATAGATAAAAACATTCTACTCTTTATACAGGAACTCTATAGAGACGCTGGCGCCACAGTCAGGTATGGAAAAAATGGTGAGCGAACCAGGAAATTCCCTATAGCAAAGGGGGTCCGACAGGGTTGCATCCTTGCACCATTCCTTTTTAGTTTATACATCAATGAGATAGCAGATTTTTTAAAAGACTTTGAAGTGGATTACCCCAAAATAAACGGCATCTCAGTACCACTACTACTATATGCTGACGATGCCGTGATCATGGCTCGCACACAGGTGGGCCTTCAGAAAGCCCTAACAGGATTCTCAACCTTCATGACCACGAGAGGATTAAAAATAAACGAGGGAAAAACATTCACAATGTCATGCACAAATAGGAAAATCATTCCAGAGTGTAAAACCTTCGTTAATAATACTAAGATTGCTATGACCAAAACCTTTTCCTATTTAGGTATCATATTTAACAATAGGGGCACATGGTCAACAGCAATAACCTCTCGAAATATGGCCTTCTCTCGCACGATAGGTGCCCTCAAACAATTTGCAAAAAGATTGGGAAGGAAACCTGTAGACATACTACTCAAGATTTATGCTGCGAAATGTGTTTCCACAGCTGTTTATGGGGCGGGTATCTGGGGCCTGGCAGACTGTGCACAAATTCAAACAGTGGAAAATGCTTTTCTGAGATATTTATTATCAGTTCCCCGTTCCACGTCCACCACAATTTGCCACAATGAACTGAATAGAGTCCATATCACCGACCTGATAAAAATAGCGCCAGTGATGCTGTGGTTCAAGATCTGGACATGTGATGATACTAGTTTCAACAGGGAAGTAATCCAAGACTGTTTGAATCATCTCGCTTCTAGTAAGCAGCCATGGTTGGCCTATGTGAAAAAGTTTTTGTTTTCCATGGGCAAACCAGATCTCTACCTGAATCCCATATCATGCACACAAATAGGAAAAAAAGCCCTAAAAGTGGCATGTCTTGACCTGCTAGAGGAACGGAGATGGTACCTAGATGGGCATAAGTCTACAATAGTTGCCCATCGCAATATCTTAGATGGTACAGGCCTACATGCTTACCTAGCCCCAATCTATTCGTGCTATCATAGAATGCTCCTGACTAGAATGAGGACGGAGTCTTTCTATAGGTTAATATCATTTCCTGCCCCGAACGATTGGTCTGCTAACTTGGCAAAATGTCCATGTGACGACCAGTCTAAGCAGTCAAACATACACTGCATTTTCTTCTGCAAATTTTATCAGTGGGGGAGAAAAAGATACCTGTTACCATTGTTAAAAACATGGGGATTGAGAACCTGTAAACCCGCACTGGTCAGACTGTACATGATGCAAGATGAAATCACCATTGTGACAGCAATAAAATTCTTGACCTTCATTGTAAAGTGCAGAGGGACCATGGGTAGTGACTAGGACTGTATGGATAAAACTGTATGCATTGTATTGCTTTGTTCTTTATTACATCAAATAATACGCAATACATGACACTGTATGAACTCCATGAGTCCTTAATGAATTTTAGAATTTTGTACGTATTTTTAATGATTCTCATTTGTTTAGTATTCATGACATGCATCTTGTAAGAAGTCTTCTAACGAGGAAAGTTATTTAGTCTGCTAACGTTTTTACTTTTGTATCCTGTATGCTTTTATGGTTTTTTATCAAATACCGAATAAAGCTAATTTTGAATTGAAAAAAAAAAAAAATACTGTGTCTCTCAAGGCCATGTCTGGGAATCTCCATGGACGTTCCACCCTCCTGCACGTGGAATGCGCAGTTCTGCTACTAGAGGAGAGTGGTCTGACAATGTGCGTGGAAGATTTGTCATTCCCTTTACCCATAGCACCACACCCGACCACAGGAACCAATAGTCCAGTCGGGTCCATGGGTTGTGTGGTGCGGAGTAATGTGTGTACTCACCCTGACTAGAGTTACGGTATCTACATGCATCCACTAGTCCATAGTAATATATAGCAGTGCCCTCCTAGCTCTAGGCTTTGTGTCTGCTGTGGTGGCTGTGCTGTCACACACCAAGTCTAACAATAAATTAAAATCCCCACCCAGGCAGAGTTGGTCCGCCCCCATGCGCTCAATGTGCATGTGAATGGAATCAAAGAACCCGGGGTCATCGATATTTGGCGCGTAAACATTTACAAACAGTATTGAATGTTCCAGCATACACCCTTTAACCAGTAGATGTAGCCCCCCAGGATCACGATACACCTCTACCTCCCTGAACGGTACCCTTCTATGTATAAATATCGCCACACCTCTTGCATATGCCTTATATCCAGCAAAGTACTGTTGTGCTCCCCAACTGCCTGCCAAGGATGCTTTCGTGGAGGGTTGTAGGCGAGTTTCTTGTATGAAAGCAGTGTCCACCTGGTGGCGCTGCAGGTAGTTGGCCCCCAACTTACACTTATGAGTGTTATTAAGGCCCCCTACATTCCAAGACATTAATTGCTTCTGACTGTAAATTGTTAGCCATTTCCTAAATTTCAGAATACTGAATGTGTCTGCATCTGCACTGCTTTTTCTGCACTGTAATTGAACATTTCTACTGAACTGTTTAACCAGCAATCATTTGAAATCACTGAATTTGAGTAGGCGTGCTATGATTGGTCTTGGAGAGCATCCTGGATTGGGCCCAAGTATACTATGTGCACGCTCTACTACAAACGTGGCGGTGAAGGATTCTGCCCCGAATATGTTGGTAAGTGGAGTTTCAATGAACAGGTCCAGCCGCCAAGTGTTGGTGGATTCAGGTACTCCCATGACTAGTCCGTTATTGCGCTGCCCGAGCCTTCAAATCCTTGTTCTTAATTGTGACATATTTAAGGAGTTTCTCCATATGCTCCAGTTTCCTAATGGTCGGTGCAGTGCCGTCCTCTAGGTTTGAGATTCTGCCCTCTCCTGTATTTCAGCAACCCTCCTGGTTGTCGAGCTGGGCCTCCATAGCTTCCATTCTTTTGTCCAAACTGTCAAAGTGGGTATCCAGGGCCCTGAAACCTGCCCTCAGTTCTGTTAAGATGGTGTCAGGCCCGCCACATTAGCCATGGATGATCCACCCCCCTTCGCCATATTTGCTTGCTTGGTCACTGCACTGTTGCTGGTGACTTGATGGAAAGGGTGCTTTGTTTGGAGTCTTTATCACCCATGCCACCGGTGTTGGGCCCTGTCTGGCATGCTGTGCGGTCCCGCCCTAGTCCATGCCTCCTCTTGGTCTATTAGGCAGTGTAAGGAAAGTAGCAATGCCCACTGCGGCCAAGCAGAGTGCCGCTATTTAGTTATTGGTACCAGGGGGAGTTTATTCACCCACTCATGGAGTATTGTAGGTGTTATTAAAGTGAGGAGGGGGGATCACCTCTTGGATCGCCCAGTGTGGTATTCCTGCAGGTGGGGAGGGAGAGGGGGGCACCAAGCACGTCTTGCAGCTCCCGGCCCAATGGCCGGTCCCCAGGCTTGCCCGCGGTCCCTATCACAGCGGAGCCTCCAGGGAGTGTCTGCGGGACGATCGGAGTTGGTAACAATGTGCTGTGGCCACTCCCCTCTGCTTCACCTTACCCCACCTGGGCTGCTCCCAGCTATGACCCCGGCATTCAGAGCAGGCTTCGCCTGTGTACTGGATGGCTCTCGCTACATGAGGCCCCGGCGTCTCTCCTGGTCGCAGGCCGCATCTGCGAAGGCGCCGTCTTCCGGTGCTGAACCACACCGTGCCCAGCACCGGCCCTCCGCTGTTCACCGGAGACATTACTGCCCACTCCTATCGCATCTTGTTGGTGTTTAAACGCCTGGAGCTACCCACGAGTGGTCACATCACGTGGGGTTTGCGGCGGAGCTTCAAGCCAGCGTGGCCATTTCGGTCGGCGGCTTGGACACGCACCAATGGATGGTACATTGGTGTTGAACTTGACCTTCATGACATCATGATGGGTCATGAGGGATAGGTAGATCTGTTGGACTCTGGTTCTTGTGTGAGCATTGTGTAAATCTCTCAATTATATCCATCCTATTTGGTTCAATCTCTTTACAGTGGTACCCAACAAGTGGCAAAGTATGCAAGTTGATCAGCTGCGAGTATGGACATAAGGATGGAGTGTAGGGAATTCCATAAATCCATATTGGCCAGTCTGGGGCTCTGACATGAGTGAAGCCAACTGTTTGCAGGTTATATGGCATGCATGCATGTACTCATGCAAACATGGAAGCCTATGGATTGAACCAGTAAGGTGGTGTGATATGTGGAATTGGTGATTGCTGTCTGGTGATTTGTGATGGTAAGATGTGGAAAGACAATTGCAATAAACCCATGCTACTTGTCATTTCAGAAACATCCAGGACAAACGGATCGAGATGAGGCCAATGTCAGTGGGGACACAGCTGGTCACGGCGATTCCAGACATGCTATGTCAGACATGAAGGGAGACAGTGACCAGGATGGTGTGAGGAGTGCCCTGGAAGAGAACATCGACATTAACATCTGAGTCATCCCTCGCTGGACACTCCAAAGTGGTGGCGGACCCAACAGGATAGTTCCACCTTTTATCCTTTTCCATTACCCCTACTTCTATCGCCACCTGCCTTGTTGTCTCCCCACAAGTTGGCCATTCCCGCTCCCCGAAGAGGGAAGTGCTCTCCTCCACTGCAGGCACTTCAGGCCCTGTCCCTGTTAGCCCCCATGCCCTGAGTGAGGAGGCTATTGACTTCCTGAGGAGCATCCCTGTGGGTCAGACTACAGTGCTGAATGCCATCCAGGGCTAAGCACCCAGATGAACCAGTTGGTGCCTTTCTGGAAGGCATTCACACTGGCAGTCTCTCTATAGTGATCTTTTAAGGCTCTAGCCTCTTCCCTCACGAAAGCACTCCATCCATTCCAACATTCCACCCCTCCACCTTCCCAATCCACATACCCTCTTGCCAATCCTGTCCAAAGCACAGACACCTAAGTATGCAGACGCTTCAACAGACTCACACACCACACTAAATCCAAGAAACCCACACATGCACTCACACAACAAACACTCAATTTTTAAAAAAAAACATATTTGATTTACTTTTGTGTAAATCATGTTCTTGTGCCTACATTTCACTATGTAATAGGGCCCTCCATTGTCTATCTATTCTAATAAATTTTTCGTTCCTACTTGCCCATCTGTGTTTCTAGTCTCCTCACGTTGGTTATGCATGTTTAAACTCCTCCTCCAGTTTCCCCCCAACTCCCCCTTCCCTCTCCCGCACTTCAGACCATTACGAGACTTCTCTTCCGTTAAGTAACGCTTTCTCTTGCTATTCATTAGTTGACTCTGCAGCCTTTGTGTGCATACCTGTATCATATCTTGCTCAGTTTGCCGTGCTAAGCTTACTGGTTAGCCTCCCCGAGGTCCAGCTCTCAGTCGGTACCTGGGTCCTGTCTCTGTGGGCTCCCCTGTCCAGAGCCTGCCTGTGGGGTGGCACTTCCAGACTCCAGGTCATTGCGCTTCAGCTCTTAAACCAGTGCCTCCCATGCCTGGGTCCTCTCTATTCTGCCTACGCCTCATCTTGCGTTCCTCATTAAAACTCTACTTTCGCAGCCCGCCCACTTCTCTAGCTCTCGTTTCCACCTAGTGAGGCTAGGGCCATTTGGCTCTTTCCACCTACTGGTGATTTCACGCTTGGCTAGGATAAAGGCCAGGTCTTGCAACCTGGCAGTGACTTTGTTCCTGGCCGTGTGTGGAAACTTGTTAAGTAAGCAGTGCGCCGGTGTACATGGCACTAGGCTGTCAGTGATTCGGTCCATCTCCATCGTTACCTCCTGCCAATAATACGCCAGTGCCCGGCAGCTCCACATCATATAGAGGAAATTTGCTCCTACCTCCTTACATCTAGGACTTTCCGCATCTTTCCTGTGAAAGTATCAGTTTATTAATTCCGGGGTAATGTATGCTCTGTGTAATGTATACAAATTTATCAGCCTGAATCATGTGTTTTTGGACACTTTTGGTTCCCTTTGCAGTACAATTTCCCAATCCTTGTCCTCTAGTGGTCGTCCTAGGTTCAGTGGTTCCTTAACTAATTGAGCGGCTTGGCAGAGTCTCTCCCTATCGCCCGGCATAGACATGTCACTGCCTTAATAACCACCCCGGCTATCCTGATGTATTCGCATGCAGCGTGGTGGTGTTTCTGTTGTGCCCATCTGTCAGTGCCGTCGCATCGCCTCCATAATCACACTGTGCAGCAGGAATTGGTCCTGAGGGATGTCCTTGTCAGTACTAATGGGAGCAGTTCTCCCTCCCTGTATAGATCCCCTACCTTTGTTGCCCCCGACAGTACCCAGTCGTCCAGGCCTCCCCAGTGTCCCCCGTGTGAAAGCGCGCAGAGCACCACCATCAGCAGCTTCGGTGAGTATGGGTGTTTCGTCTGGGTCCTCTGAAGGCATCTGTGCCAACATCTCTGTATCACTCTGTGTTCATTAGTATGTATGTGTTGTGGCTTTGGGGTCCTCATAAGTGTTTGAAGTAGTTCATCCTTCCCCGGGTGAAGGGTGGCACCCCCTATCTGATGTGATCCTCACTGCTATCCATTGAGTGAATCACTGTAACTGCCCTGCCAAATAGTATGCTTCAAAGTCCGGGGTTGTCAACCCCCCTCTAATGTCGGACGCTTTATTGTGGCCAGAGCCACACATTGTCTCCCAGTTCCCCCCATATGAAGGCTGAAAGGCACGTGTCCCCCAGCCGGAACCACACTCTGGGGATCCACGTAGGCAGTGTGACACATTAGTACAACAAACGAGGAAGAGCCACCATTTTTAGCAAGGAGATCCGTCCAGCTACAGAGATGGGGAGTTTCCCCCAAAATCCCATGCTGTCTATCAAGGACTTCAGCGCTCCCCCTATCTTTCCTTCCTGCACGTCCTGGAGCGAGTGGAATATCTTCACCCCCAGGTATCGGGAGCAGAGGGGCTCCCAGCTCAGATCCCCTAACCCCTTGGGCGGCCGCCATCTGCTAACATGGGTAACAACCAGGATTTTTGCCAATTTACTCTGAGGGCCGAGAGAGCCCTAAACTCCTCCATCATATTCCTGGCCCCTTGCAGGTCGGCCCCTGAGTCTTTCAGGAACAGCAAGAGGTAATCAGCATAAAGTGCTATATGGTGCACTTGTCCCCCTAGCCGGAGCCCCCTGTATATGTCGCCCATCTATACCGTACAGGCCAAGGGTTTGACTGCAAGGACGAACAGCAGGGGGATAGGGGAGATGCATGCCCCTCTCCACTTGCTATTGCTTTGAGATTGTGTGGCCCATGCATACTCTACCCATTGGACATGAGTACAGCAGTCTCCCCCACCGTATGAATCCCTGACCCAGTCCCATCTTTTCTAACACAGCATAGAGAAATTCCCACTCCAGGCTGTCAAAGGCCTTTTCTATGTCTATGGCAAATATTGCCCCTTCCCGCTCTGCACTGCTGCCCGATTCCTGGATAGAGAGGAGTTGCCTTATGTTCAAGGTCATGTTTCTGCCTGGTATGAAACCCGCCTGGTCTGGATGGACCAGAAAGATTCATGTGTGGAAGCAGTCTGGACGCCAATAATTTACTTAGGATTTTAAAATCAAGGTTAAGCATCGACAAAGGCCTATAAGCCATACAATCAAGGGGGGACTTGTCTGGTTTTAGCAGTGGGATCACAACTGATTCTCGGGTAGTCTGTGGCAGGGTTCCCTTGTCTCCGGCCGCCGCATATAGGTACACCAGTTTGGAAGCCAGCAAACACTCACCTCCCCCACCAGGCCCAGCATACCCACAGACAGAACACCAACAGCCACAGACCTCTCCACAACACCCAGCATATCCGCAATACTCCTCACAAAAACTGCATACACTCACTGTCACCCACCCAACAGTCACCGTCACAACACACACTGCAGACAGCAGACCATCCACACTCTTCCATTCTCTCTTCCTCCCAATTCAAACTCCTTCCCACACACCCTACACGTTTTACCTGTGAGTCTGTTTGTTTGCCCTTGCCATTACTCCAGTGACACCTGCCCCCCCCAAAGTCCAAAAAACGCCCCCACCTCCAAACCAATCCCTTCCACTTCCCCCTCCACATCTGAAAAACAGCCTCCCCTTCCCCCTGGCCACAGCCTTAAAAAAAAAACCTCTCAAGCCAAAACCCAGCCCGAAAGAGACCAAGCCCAAGAAGCAGCCTCCAAGGGTAAACCCACCCTCCCTAAAGCTCTGCCCCTTCCCAAGTCTCATCTTCGAGGTGCCTGCTGTGCTCGATGGATGTTCCTATGTGAAGAGGTTCCCTGCCAATGTCCGATAGCGCAAATAGTTTGGCACTGCATTGTGCTGTGAATTATTTCACCCTTCATGGACTGGCCATTGGCCTGTGTTTGCTTATGTTTACAATAATAATGCATTAATTAAAAAACTTTAACAGGTTGTAGACAATGGTCCTGACATTACGTCTTTGACGATCTGATGTTTTTTATAGTACAGTTGTGTGTGTTTCATCCCTTATTTTTGATCCAGTTGAAATGGTTTGTATAATGTGCCCTTGGAGCTAGTGCTGGAGCCAGACAGGACAAGGGGATATTTTGGATGTAGGTCTATGTGGGTTGACATACAGATGGGGCACACATTGCATTGGCTGACATGTTAGGTGGTAAGTATTTCATCTTGGTCTGACCACTATCATCATCATTTAGCTTGCCCTTTTTCTTATGATGTACTTTGGGTATGTGTTCGGTGTGTTTTTCTTAGATATTTGTGTATTGACACATGGAGAGTGTCAACCTTGTCATCCCTTTGTGTAGTTCTGCATGGACATGTGTCCATTTTGCATTGTGCCACATCTTGTCAGGGCTGTGTTTTCTTTCCTACGTTGCGCTTACCCATTGCCTAAACATGGATTGAACTTGTTTATGCAATTGGCTGTCCATGTTATACTTCAGTTTCCAGGTCCAGTGCAGATGGAGTTTGACAGGCATGTACACACCGTAGTGTGCCTCAGGAGCCCAGCCTTTGAGGGTTCCCCCTGATCAATGCATAGCTATCCTGCAGAGAGTGTTTCCATTTGTGACCTTCAAATGGTTCTCACAATGATTTTATGTACTCCCAATGACTGACATTGCCTTTTCCTGTGAGTGATGTGTGAGAGTCTACTACAGAGTTGTACCTGAGAAGGTGTGTGCGACTTTACTGACACATCCATACAGATGGTTTTTTGAATACAGAACCTGGGATGTGTGCTATTGTGTGACTGTATCACATTCACTATAGCATCTTGGTTAGTTACATTTGCAAGGCCTGATGATATTGTAGTCAGTTCAATGTCAATTTAGCAACACTTGACAAATGGTAATCTGCATTATAAGGGGAGATCTGCTGTGATATAGGAGACGAATGAGAAAGGGCTAAAGTAATGTGTGTTAAGGGATTAATAGGTATGATCTTGTTGAAGTGGTGTTGTGAAACACAAATGAATGCACAGATCACTGTCACTGTATATAATTTGCTGACACATGTCCATTAGTGTGCAGTGTGCAGTGTGCCAGTGCAGTACCAGTGGCATGACCTAGGAGGGCAGTCAACAGATGTATTTTGGATGATTGATAAGGCACAATTCCAGACAGCGTTCCTGTATGCGTGTACATAAGTTTGTAACCCCACCCCCCCTTGCCTGGTCCATGTGGTGCATCGTTTTGCTGAGGAGTTTATGACAATAGGTAGTTGTATGACTTATTGATGATTTTGCTCTCAACAGTGTCCATTTTGGATGTGATCGAGCATGTAGCGCATTGGCAGGATGTGTAAAAACTCATAATAAGCCTCTTACATGGTAATGCATTGTTATTAAATTGTGTACATGCTCTAAAGGTTTTCATAGTGATCTTTGTAAGTAGTTCGACAGAAAAACCCCTCCAGAACATTATGTTGTTGGGTGGACATTTCAACCGTGTAGTATAATGAAAGTTTTAGATCATCTTGCCCACTGAATTGAATGACCAGCGCTAAGTTGGCGACAGATTTTAGAGACTGGATAACACACTGGTGTTTGTATGGTATGCAGCATGGCACACACCTACATGAAAAGGAGTATTATTTTACTATGTGGTTTATAACTTATTTTCAAGATACACCTTTGTGCAAGTCAAAATAAAGGTCTGGCTTTAAATGCCAAACAATGGAGCAGAACATTATCGGAACACATTCCACTACTTCTGTTTAACAATTGGGGCAGACTGATTATCTGCATGTGGTATTGGTGTTTGCTAGTTGCTGCCCTGCAGGATGCAATGTTTGGGAGAACACTTGTAGAAGCTATAGACAATAATTTTTGAGAACACAAAGGTACAGTGGGGGATGTTGGTATGGATTGGGTAGTCTTTAACCTATAAGGAGTGAAATCTGTATTAGGGCAGTAAGTGGGACCAATATTGTGCTGTCAAGGATTCCAAACCACTTGGAAAATAGAGTGTGTGACTTTGAAAACAGGATGAAAACTGACCTGAACTGAACGGGAGAGTTCTGGTTATTAGATGTAAACCACAATATATCACCTCATACAATTATTATTTGCATATCCGTAATTTGTATAACTAAACAACATATAGGGGAGACCAGACAGGCGTCACCTGTTTATTCTGATTCTCAAAAACTTCTGTAGACAGTGCTGAGAGGGAAAATGGCAAAATAGCTTAAACACAATCTGTGATTACCTCTATCTTGGTAGAATATTACTCTAGCATGTACTCTAAACCCACTACTCACACATCGGCCACCTACTGAATTTTTGTAGTTGAGCTGGTTTGCCGACCATGATGTAGGTTGGAATTCAAGCTTTGCAATCCTTATCCATCCCGGTGAAGATTCGGAATTCCATCAATGTGATGTCTGGGACAGGACTCCATGTTTTGATGGTCTGCGTGTGGATTTCTATTACATGTTTGGAGAACTCTGATTCCCCCTCTCATAAATGTCTGTGTAATTTGACCAAAGTAGATCAGTAAAGAAGTGCTAGTGTTAGTAATACCTAAATTAGACTGTAATCCCCTAGACAAGACTTCTTATCAACCCCTTTCATTATTGAATCTGTATTATAAATCTTGGACTCATCGCAGGCTCCTTATGTCTAGGATTGTTTGTTCATCCACATCGGTCAGAGTAACTATGTTCTGGGCTGCAGCACTTCCTGTAACTAACTGTGGTTGTTTAATCTCACAGCTAGTGCACATCCTGATGACCTAAGTTGCGTCCATGGGCATAAAGGCATTTGTCCCTTTTAGTGGCATTACCTGTATGTGATCCTAGATATAATTAGATCTGGGTGCAACACTGTTAGAAATGGGGTCTCCAGTTGGCAGAGGTAGGTACCTTTGTCCAGTTAGGGATCCTTCTCCCTTTGCAAGGTAAGGGGATACAATTCTAAAATAACCCTTGCTCACCCCCTTGGTAGCTTGCCACATGCAGACAGGCTTATCTCAGAGGCAGTGTGTAAAGCATTTGTGAACACATACAGTAATGCAGTGAAAACACTACAGATGACTTTCAACACAAAGTACCTTGGATGCGCCAAAATCAAAAGCAAGAACCGCAGCAGGGAAGTTGATACATCGGATCATCATTATGGAGAAGTGTGGCTCACTGGTTAGAGGAGGCATACCCTGAAGCAGATTGTCAGCCCGGGACCAGGGTTCAATTCCCGACTCGGCAGGGTCTTGAGTCAATATGTCCATGGACTCGATAATTCTCGCTTCGGTGCCTACTTGAATCATGAGTTCACACTCTGCAGCTCTGGGCAATAGCTTGCTTAATCTCCACGATGGCCCCTCGCGGTGGGATGCCTGGCTTTCACCCTGCGGATGCCCTGTTGGGTTATCTTGCAGGGGAATACCAGGACGGGTTCCCTAAGCAAGCGCCGAGATGCCTCAGGGTAGTCGTGCGCTATATAAGCACGTAATTTACATTTATTTATGTGCAGGGAAGGTTATGCATCGGTGCCTTACTCCAGGGGAGATGATGCGTCGGTTCCTTACTGAATGGGAGGTAATGCGTTTGTTTCTTACTGTGCGGGGAGGTGATTCGTCGGTTTCTTACTGCGGCCCGATGTCCTTGTAGACTTGGCACCCCGGTGCGATGCAGCGGTTCTCAATGCAGTGGCGCGACAGCGACGGTCCCACAATGAGTTAGTTCTCACAGCCGCACAGCAGGACCTGCATCAGAATCAGTGCGGCAGTCTCTGCCTTTGTAGATCGGTGCACTTAGTGCAGCCATTTCTTGAGCCGCGGGCTGACGCTGTGTTGGTTTCTTCAGCAGCACGATGGCGATGCGTTGAATTTCACGCATTGTGGCGATATGTCAGAAACAGGTGTGGATGCTTCGCTTTCCAGCTCCCAACAACAGGTATGACCTCCCGAGGCCAAGAACAGCTACAGAACAGCTACAGGCACCTCTTGACATGTCAGAACTCCCAGCAAGGAAGTTCAGGGGAGCTGGAGGGGGAAGTATGTGTGTTCCTGAGACATCAGAACAGGAGGCAAGCTCTACTTCAATCCCTTGGAGAGCATCCTCAAGCAGGGGACCCAGCACAGAGCTAAGTCCTTGTTCTTTCCTTGGCAGAAGCAGCCACTGCAGGCCACCCCAGACAGCACACAGCAAAGGAGCAGTATTCATCCTCAGTTTCTCCAGCTGTTCTTCTTGGCAAAGGTTCCGCTTGAATTTCAGAAATGATATAAAAGTCTGGGGTCTGGACCCCTCTTTTTATAATACCAAATCCTTTGTTCTCTGTGGCAGATAAGCTCTTTTCCGAGCCAAAACAAGTTACGTCCTCTCTGGTGCAGCTTTCTGGCAGAAAGTAGAGACAGCAATGTTCTTGGCAGACCAGGTCCATTCAGGTGTGAAATTAATCTCCTCCCCTACTCTGAATGCAGCCTAGGTCTATTCAGCCCAGCCCTGACTCACCCTGGAAAGGAAAGACACACCTCAACCCCCCTAAGTGGCTGTCTGAACAGAATGCATATCACCAGCCCCTGTCACTCCAACGCCAGACAGTCAATACACAACCAAGCAGAGGCACACTGGATGGTTAGGCAGGAAAATACCTACTTTCTAAAAGTGTTATTTTCAAACCCAGAATGTAAAAATCACCCTCACTAAAATTTGCATTTTAACATGTTCAGGCATATCAAACTTTATTTTCCTATCTTGTTCCCATGGTCAGTAATGCTCATAAGATGTTATGAGCAAACTCCACATTCTATCCTATAAAACAGATAGCCTTACACTAGTGAAATACGAAATTTGCAGTATTTCACTAGGACATGCAATACACATCAGGACAAGTCTTACCTATTACATACACTACACCCTGCCCACAGGGGTACCTTGGGCCTACCTTAGGGGTGACTCACATGGAAGAAAAGGGAAGGTTAGGGCCTGGCAAGTGGGTGCACTTGCCAGGTCGACATGGCAGTACCAAACTGCGCACAGGCACTACAGTGGCAGGTCCGAGTTACATTTACAGGCTGTTTATATGGGTGGCACAATCAGCCCTGCTGGCCATCTAGCAGCATTTGATTTACAGACCCTGGGCACACTAGCAAATCAAATATGCCAATCAGGGAATCACCAATTCATAACAACAATTTACAGGGAGTACTTGCACTTTGGCACTGAACAGCAGTGGCAAAGTGCCCAAAGCATCTAGACCAGCAAAAACGAAGTCCAACACGCAGCAAAATAACAGGAGCCAAAGGCAAAAATACAGGGGAAACCCAGGCCAATGATGCCAGGCCTAACAGACACCAATTCCAAGGGTACGGTACAGTGCACAGATTATCCTCATTCGAACTCTTGCTGGGCCCTCATAAACGCTCCCTCCCTCCCCAGACAGAAGCTGAAAATAGCTGACCGTGTTGATTCACAGCACCTTTATCTCTTATTTATTACTGAAACCTGGGCAGATCCTTAAGCCATCCATGATTTCTGCATGGCAGTACCAGACAGTTTTTCAGTGTATAGATTTGACAGACCTCTTAAAAGATGTGGGGGACTAGCTTTAATTTACCATGACAGTTTTTTTGGCATCCTTTGAGACAGTTCTGTTTCCTGACTGTGAAGCCTTCCTTTTCAACCTTAAATTCACAAACTTCTATTCCTTCAAAGGTATGCTATTATACCGCCTACCTGGTCCTAGTGGTAACTTCCTTAAAGAAATTGGTAATGTACTAGAAGCCATTGCCTGCAAAAAAAAATATTTTAGGGGACTTTAACTATGACCTAGAAATCTCCTCAGATAAGTACATAGAAGCCCTTCTTGATACCTTGGGTATGTTAGGCTTAACCCAACTAATTAATAAACCCACTCGCCATGCTGGTCACACCCTGAATGCCATTTTCAGCAGCAGATCATCAAGGATATCCTCCATCTAGTCTGGACAGACCACCACACAATAATTTTTTTAATTTCCACTCCTAAACTCCATCCTATGATACATAATGTTGCGCTTCAAAACTACTGTCAGTTCAGGAGGAGTCTGAAATAACACCTCCTCAACCATTTGAATTAATAAAAAAAACTCGAAAAAAACAGGCAAGTAAAGGAGAGACGAACACCACTACAAAGGAGCACCATAGTTCCTTAGTCTCCTTCCCAAGGGTATCTACATTCATCATTGCATTGTTCTCCGAGTATTTTATTTTGTATTCTTCACCCTTGGCTTTGCTACTTACCACCATTTAAGTCTTTTAACTTTCTCTCAATCCACTCTTCACATACCCATCCATCCATATACTCATCCATCCAAAGTTCCAAACATGGCTCTCTGTCTCACTCTAGTCTTATGATCTCAAGTACAAACCTTTCAGCAACATACATTTGTCATTTGAAATTTAGCCACCCATGTTTCTTCAAGTTTATTTCAATCAAAAGAAACCAAATTTTTTCAAAAGAAACCACCACAGGATTCTATCACCAAGCCAGGCAGGCATCCTTTCACACATATACTTTCACCCACCCAAGCAAGCTTCATTCCTACCCCTACACCAACCTTTCATCCATCCTACACCCACCCATGCATCCTAGCTATCTGCCACTTATAGAACTATTTATGCATCCATCGCTTTCTTTCACCCACGTATCCTTCGCTTTCTGTCATATATAATACATTTCATCCAACCTTTGCCATCTATCGTTCCCTTTTCCAACAACCCATAGTTCAAGGTCTTGTTCATGAAACGTTTTCTGCTGAGTTGAAGATAGGAGGGGCCATTAGTTATTCTGCTGAACTTCAACTCCTGCTGTGTTCATCTGTTGTTCACAAGTCAACAAGACTGCACCTTTACAATGAGCTTAAAATTATAAGTAAATTTCAATAATAAGCCAGCAAAATCAAATACCACCGCCCGCCACTGATGCTGGCTTACCCCCGTCTGCTGCCGCAGCTGCAGACTGGGTGGAGCCGTATGTGCTGCCCCCGCACTAGTGGTCAAAGCGGCTAGAAAAAAAAAGATTACACATTTCTTAGACGCCAGATACACCTCCTCCTATCAATTGTTTTATAGCAAAATAAAAAAACACTGCACACATCATTCACCACAATTTGGATATATTACAGACAGTATCATCTATAAAAAAATATCAGGATGGGCATTTTGTTGTTGGAAAGTTTTAGAAAAGTCTGAAGTCAAGGCAAGTGGCAGGAGCTATTGATTTATGAATCTGATGTTTTGGGGAAAAAAGTACCATATGGCCTTGGTTGGCTAATGCAATGGGGCTGTCCTCCTTGTACTTCCTCCCACACATGGTGCACAGTCATCAGTTCACCAGCTGCTACTAATAATACTAGGCCTAACTAATAAGAAGACACAACTTTGGGGTGTCCAACGTGACCATTGCCACTCTCTTGTTTTAGGGATTATAAGCCTTCTCATCTATAACATGTGTAGAATACTTTACTTGGGCAAAGAGTATGCAATCTGCATGGCAGAGTAGTAGTACTACTGTGTGACCAATGGGTTCTCTGAGTCTTAGAGTACCACCACAAGGCAGTCCACAAAAGGGTAGAGGGAAAGCTGACTGAAAAAGCAGACAAAAGGAAGCTACAGACAGGCTAGTAACTAGAGACAGTTTGACGTAAAGTAGAGAAACTTGAAATATAGACAATAAGTAAATAGGATAATGCAGGGATAGCAAGTATTAGGAAATGGATTAATCGAAGAGAATTTGAAAAAATAATATATAAATGGGTAGACTTCACATTATTTAAAAAGGAGCAGAAAAATTAGGGGAATAAATATTAATGTTAACACCAGGAGGACTTACTGGGGCAAGCAAATCCATCTTCCGAAGAACTCTGCGAGGCACCTCCAGCTCCCAGACCATCTGTAGTGTAGTTCCTATATCCCTGATAGGCTCTGCGCATTGGAATAATATACACTATAGTTTTGACATAGGACTGAGGTCAGTATGTCTCTATCGAGTACATTAAACTTAATTACTTGTGTGTGCCAGCTAACTCAGAGATCACTAGAAACTTCTCGAATGAACAAGAAGGGATTCGTTTCTGACAACCGCATAAACATGACAACTTTTGTTTCCCTCTCAGAATCATGGAAACAATAGATAACAGTTTCACTCAGTCAATTGTGCATGCTTCGTTTCTACAGAGGTTACACAGAAATCGATAGACGGGCAGGGCCGGACTGGGAACCAAAACCGGCCCTGACAAAATACTCGGCCGTCCCACCTTACCCCCCTCGGGGGTTAGGGGTGCGGCCGAGCTCTTTGACAGGGCCGGTTTTCGGCAGATTTTGTTACAGGGCCGATTTTGCAGCTATGCTGCAAAACGGCCCGTAACACAAATGGCCCCCAGGGGCCCAAAAACGGCCCCCACCCTTGCGGCGCACCGGGGGATTGCCTGGTGCCCGGCCCTGTAGACGGACGTTTCAATAAAAGGGTTTATTGAACAGTCCTATTTCTAACCGTGGGCGCAGTGCTCCGCTCCGTCCACGGAGTGTGCGTAGTGTTGCCTACTTAGCGAGCCGCAAAGAAGGCGTAGTAGGCAGGCTACGCACACGCCGAGGAGGAGCGAAGTTGCCCACCACCCACCTCCCGCCCGCCCTCTTTTAAATGGCCTTTTAATCTCTAAAAGCACAATAAAAGTAATTAAAAAGACTTTCCAGAGGTGCAGCATCCCGGGGCTCCCTCTTCCTGCTTTATCGCGACTTCTTCCTGACAAACGCGCATCCGCGGGCGCATGACATTTGCCAGGAAGAAGTCGGTGATAAAGCAGGAAGAGGGAGCCCCGAAATGCTGCATATCTGGTAAGTCTTTTTAATTACTTTTATTATGCTTTTAAAGATTATAAGGCCATTTAAAAGAGAGCGGGAGGGAGGCGGGCGGCGCGTAGTGGGGCTACGCAAAGTGTGCGGGTGTGCGTAGATTCCCCCCACTTCGCGATGCTCCGCGTAGCCCCACTACGCCCACTATGCCCACCCTTACTTATGTCTCGTGCAAGAGATATGAGCTGCTACAATCGGAAGACAGAATGCAAAGTATAATACATACAGCGTTAGCAGTAAGATAAAACAATACTGCAATAGCATGGCTTGTAGCTATGACATATATTCATAAAAAATACATGCATAAATAACTCCGGCTAAAATATAAATACTCTACTGGTGCTTGTAGCTAGTTCTACCCCAGTGTACCTAACCTAAGTGTAGTACAAGGTGTGTAGTAGGTGCATTTCAGCCATAGTCTAGATTGCCTATATTTTAGATTGGTGTTGCCAAGATTTGCCAAAAGTCCCTCTAGGTTCTAGTCCGCTCAATACCTTAGAATGAGAGAGTTTGGAATCTCTTTCAGGGTCTCGATCTCTAACACCCCGCAAGGGGAGGCAGAAACACTGGAGCTGGATTCTCTGCGAGGAGGATGACAGCGTCTGGTCAGTGCGTCAGGCGGGGACTCGATCTCCTTCCGAACTTGCCGTGGCGAACCACGTTGTGCAAGTATGCAGCTAGATGTACAGTGCGCCGTAGTTCGCAAGGGCAAGTGAAGGTATATTTATACCTTGAAGGTGTTGTAGGAATGCCAGTATTGACGTAAAAGTCGGGCATAGGAGCGTCATGAATGAACTCCTAAGGAATATATGTTCATGCATAATAAATGAGTTCTTGGAGAAGTCAATAATCCAAGCAAGGGGAAGTCCTAAAGGCTTAAGAGTCTGGTTTTCCAAGGTCTCGTTGTGACATAGTTGAACGGATGTAGGTGACCTGCCTGTATTTGGTTCGCATGGACAATGCCTAAATAGGAGTTGGATTGCTATGCCTAAATAAGGGCAACGGGAATTGTGCCTATATAAGGGAATACGTCGGGAAACCTATATACAGTATCTAAATCAACACACAACACCCACTCCACTTTCGTATGAATGACATTACTAAATACTAAACATATCTAAAATAGAGTATATCATGATTTGCTAAAACTTGTCTAAAAAACTTATTTTTAAAAATACATCTAAAAGTGTTGCTATGCATAAAATGCAATGGTGCTGTACATATTATAGCAATATATCATTCCAAGCATATATTTACAGTGAAATGCTAAATGAATGTACATACATATCTATACATTTGATGAAATGGCTCATAAATACAGAAGAAAAAGGGCAGAAACCATTTCATTTCAAAAAACATAAATTAATTGTTGTTGACAAGGTGCCATATTGTCTCCGGAATTTTTTCAAAGAGTTCTGTTCTCTATGAATAGTTCTACTGTAATCAGATTACTGTGCCAAAAAATGAAAAATACAAATTTGGAGAAAAAAGTTCCAAAGTTAGTCCTTGTTTTTGAAAAATGATGTTCAAATTCAGAGTATCTCAGTACACTGTGTGCCAAATCAGAAGTCAGTTTATGGGGATAGAGAAAACATGAAATCTTCTAATCCCGTAGTCAAAAAGTCGTCTACGGTTGTAGGTGAAAGTTGGATTACCTCGTTTAGAAGACTAACCACACATAGATGAGAAGCATCACGCTCAGCATTGGTTGCATCAGCAGTGTACGTATCGGATGTTACCTGTGTGCCTATTGTTTCCTCTCGTACCTCAGCAGTAGCAATTTGCGTCTGTGAGATCTCAATGAATGTCGTCATCAGAATTGGTAGCCGCTGGGGACAATACAGAGCATGGGCTGTTACCGGGTCCAGCAGAGTATCGATATCCGTAGGCATGACTGATGGGAGTGTTAGACAGATGTCTAGCATGCATTCTTCACTGGAAAGCATGCAGCGTAGAACAGGTAAGATGCAATCTTGCCAGATTAGTCTGAATGACAGAAACCATGTGGTATTTAAATTTTCGTAGACGAGGTAAAACCAAAATGTGGAAGATGCACTCAAGACACTTCATCTCCAGTAGAGCTCTCTCCACAGTGAATTGGGTGTCGCTGGTGATTTGGCTTGCCATTTCGTAGCAGGAGGAATAAAAACAGGATCCCTGCAACGAGTGCTAAAAGAAGCGGCAGTCCGCTAAAAACACAAAGTGCAAGAAGTTTGGAATTATTCAGAGGACTGCTTGCAAATGTGCTAACAGTCCTGAACACACGTTCTTAAATACATGTACCATACCATTAGTATCAGACATGTTTTAGATACGTTCCAACATTTCTGAGAAATGTATAGGGTAGTTTGTATTCAAAAGGGCATGTATCTCGGCAGAAGTCCTTGGGACTTGTAGATCATAGGTTTCTTTAGCCGAGGTCAGTGGCACAGTTTGTTGCAAAATAATGGCTTTCATTCTGCTTAGACTATCAATTTGTATAAAAGAGATATTCAGTGAAGGCCATAAAGGCGACTCCTTGGCTGTCTGTATTTGTGGAAACAAGACTTGCATACATCAAGGGACCCTGGATGTAACCGTTACTAGATATGGGATACCTGGCAACATGCCACAGCAGGTGTGATCATTCAACATGTGGTAGCTTCCATTTGAAAGTTGTCCAAAAATTGGATTAATCACTGCAGCTGGTGAGCCTTGCAGGTGACGGGATAAGTTTGTAGTGGAACCATTGCAGGCCTGTGTAAATTAATACCCTGACAAAGGAGAGAACCGCTTAGTGCGTTTTTACATTTTGTACCGCTAAGAACCACTTTACGCCCCCCACTCCAACATCTATGTGTGTAAGGTAAATCCCAAGATGTTTTGATGTATTCTTTACCCAAACTTTCATATTTGCCTGCTAGTATATGTTTTAGGCAGTACTGAAAATAGAAAGTTGCAACAGGCAGATTAATTGTACCATGTATGATCCACTCAGTAGCTGGTATTTCTTCCACTGTGAATGGTAATTTTTCCAGTTTTTCAATGCTCAGCACCGTATATTCTGCTCCCCTTTGTGCCAGTTTGATCTGTTTATCAGTGAGACTGAATTCTGAAAACAGTGACATAGTGTTGATTAAACGCCAAGGCACTTAGCCTGCATGAAGGTTTTGTAGCGTCCAGCCTAATAGCATGATTAACATAGTTGTGACTGAACATGTTGCAACATGACCAAGTCTTTTTCCATGATGTCTATGGCAGAGGATACAATGCTGTCCAATGAATATATCCTGGACGACAGAGTTGTTAACCCGTTGTCTACTACGGAGAGAGATTTCTCTAAACTAATACGATCAATTTCGGGTATTTGTTCTGCAGTCTCTTCTTGGGTAATCTTCCATATTTCATTATAAGCAGAGTAGATACCAGCATTTTTTTACGTTTTTGATGCAGTTGTCTTGGTCCTAGCAAGAATTCTCTAAAGTCTGCGCCTTCTTTAACCCCTTCGATGCTCATGACGGAATGGTTCCGTCATGAGCATCTGTCGAGCTGTGCTCATGACGGAACCGTTCCGTCATGACCACGCCTGTTTTCATTAGGGACTAGCACTGGCGGTAAATATGCACCGCACGGATGAGGTTGAGTAAAGATAAGTGTTGTTTTACATCCTGTAGTGTAGCTTTCTGTAGCCAATCAAGGCAACGTTTTCCTACACTGTATTTTGTTACTACCCCGGATACTGTCTTTGAACATATATTGAGTCTGGCCTATTGACTTTGAAACCCTGTGTTTTGTTCAGGAATCGATCTTGACAGTTGTTTGTGTCTGTGGGCCATTCTGGATCTGATCTGCTGTGATGATCAGACATCATGTTATTAACTGTCTCGAACTCCCAATCATCGGAAAAGGTACTAGAGGTAATAAAGTCACTTAACGAAATTTTAAATAAGTATGGAATCTTCAAATGTTCCGAAGGGCCAAAAATGTCATATTCAGTTCTGTCCCAAACTATACTATCTGGTATGGGTACGGCTGTGATGTTCACTGCTGACAAGTCTCTTGCTTCACGATGGGATGATTTGTGTGGCTGGAGAAGTAAGTTCACTCTTTTACTTGCTGTGTCCATTCAAATATATCTTCCATTTATCAGCATACCCAGAGTTATTACCAGAGCAAACCAAAGTAGAAAGAAGAACATTCTCAAAACAATCCATAATTCAATCCATGGTGAAACCAGATAAGTCTTTTTCAGGAGATGAAAAATGTCTTGCTTGCTCTTTGAAAGTTCTTTGTGCTTGCATCGTTTCAGGTTTTCTGGGATCCTCAGAAAACGTATCAAAATTAATGAAATAGCCAGAGGCAGTTCTGTCAATGGTTGGAATTGCATCAAGATTTGTTGAAATCGCTGGAGCCACTTGATCACTTGTTACTTAGTTGTACACAGGCGTATCAAGACAAACTGGTTTTTGGGTCTCAAGAGGGATGAGTTCCATAGCTTTTTTGCTTAGTCCTTCTTTTCTCACTGCAGAATCTTCAAAGGTGATGAGTCTCTCAGTTTGAACCTCTTGGATTGTAGCTAGAGGAGTGCGTCTGCTACATTGTTGGAGTCCACTTGGCCTCCTGCTTAGTATCAGCCACATAGTGTGGTTTGATCAGGTCGATGGACTCAAATCTTTTCTCCTTTTTACCAGCAAGGGCGGCAATAGTACTGTTCTTGATCCGTGGATTGTTAGGACAGGTACTGGTTGTCTGTAAAAAGGGAACACAATTATTGTGAAGAAATGAGCAGAGACAAAATGACCCATCACGGGTGCACCACCGACGGGGTAACTGGTAGGTACTCACCAGATATGCACACTTTTCTCATCTTCGGTGGTCATTTTGTCCGAAAGGAAAAGTGTCCAAAGAAAGATAAAGCAGAGAAATGTAGGTGCAGTGAAGTGACTGACAATCACACTCCACGTTGTGACCAAAAAGTGATTTAAATTGCAGACACACTCTTATCGCAATCACTTTATTATTCACTAAGTGTGATCTGTCAAATTAAAATAGGCAGGTTGCTATTCATGCATACCATTACCAAATGCCAACATGTTTCTCTGCCATGGAAATTTTCGGCAAATTCTTCAGGGTCAGACACTTCGCCAAAGCACCAGTGTTGGACACACCGTTCTGGTAGACTGTCAATTGCAAAAGTACAAAATACAATACACACTGCATCAGAATACCAACTGCTCATCCTGAAAGCTTCTATATTGTGCAATGATGTTAGTCATAATTACCCTCAATCAGATTCTGTCTCTCATACCAGCTTTTGGGGTAGAGGTCTAACGGACAAACTCCTCATGTGAGTCTTCCTATATGATTGACCCATCAGTCGTTGTGCCAATCTAAACCCAAACCCCCCAGCAAAGGGATAAGAGTTTCCAGCTCACATACCAGTAATTTATAAAGGTATTCGTAACATTTAAAATTATTCATCATGAGTCATGTTGCTATTCCATAGAGCCCAAGCACGCAGCTATAATCATGGCCGACATCAAGTTCCCAATTTGTTTTAGCTTCTCAATGTGACCTTTGGCACGGACCTACGGCACCCAGCCATTCCCCATTACGAATGTCATCATTAACGGTTACCATTTGCGGGCACAATGAAACGCTCATACCCACAGCCTCTGCATCTAGTTCCCAAAGCAGATAACGGTATTTAGCTCCTACGTATCGGTACGAAGCATACCACGTGCACCCTGCTCCATTGCATCACATAATGAGAGTCTCCCGCCAGGACAGTGTTGTCACACTTTGGATGAAAAACTGTCACTCAGTAATGGCCCCCCCATACTCCTTACCAACCGGGGCTCACGGAGCGCGTCGTCTCCTCCTGTGTCTACCCAGCGCCTGGCCGGATGTTTAAAAACTTTTTGCATATAGTCACGTGTGTTCATAACCAACTCAATATTACAGGCGCCATATTTGAACGGGAAAATAAAATGAAGCAGATAGCAAACAATTCCACAAAGTTTCAATTTCAAAACAATTATTCTTTTCAATTTAAAAAAATTCAAGAATTCATTCAGCGCCCCAATAACAATCACACTGGCAATCTTTCCTTGTGGGGCCGGCAATGCTGACATTCGCTGCTAAAGCATGTCAGTATTCAACATCATGTGCAACCTTCCCACATCCGTTTTTCCGTTATTTCAAACAGGGATCAAAACGTACCCAGGTGACTGGGAATGCAAACCCAATTTACGGCAGCTCTCAAAGTCCACCCTAAGAAAAAGGGAGCCGATCATAACTCATCTGCCATAAACTCATTGTCAACCTTATCTCTGAATCAGAAAGGCAATCAAGCACAGCCCCCATTTCTTTCAAATGGCGGCTTTTTTGCAACAACTTTATTAATAGAGTTTGTTCTTTTTTTTGTTTATTCTCAAAAAGATCCACAGATATCTTGTTGCTTAAGTTCTAGGGTAAAGAAAACCTATACAGGATATGGATATTTACAGTCCCCCCAAAAAAGGGGGGTCCACCATCACTGATACCAAAAGCTTATAAATTCAGAAAAAAGCCCACAGATTCTCAAATGTACGGTAAAGATTTTCACGCTCGTACTGATTACAGACCAGAGGAAGGGTTAACCAACCCTATTCCACTCCATAAATTCATTCAGCCTCTGTTGGTCACTTTTTTCTTGAAAAATCCACGAGCTTCCTTGGAAAGGAGGATCTTGTCAATATTCTGTGGATTGCCCAATACTTTTTCCAATACTACCCAGGTGAAGCTATGTTTTGCTGTATGTTGTACTAGTTTTGTTGTCAATTTACCCGCCTTTATAATGCTCAAGTATTCCTGTATCCTAGTCTTAATTTTTCTTGATGTGAGCCCTATATATTGAAGACCACATTCACATAGTAATCTGTATACCACATTTGTGGTGTTACAGTTACTAAAGTGGGTGAGAAACCCCTCCCTCCCTGATGTTAAAACTACACTTGAGGTTTTCTTTGTCAGAGGGCAGACCAAACAGGATCCACAAGGAAAATGTCCTTTCGGAATGGTAATCTCATTTGATTTATGTACAGGTGGAACACGGGTATGCACCAGTCTGTCCTTCAGGTTACTCGACCTCTTAAAAGCAAACCTGGGGGTGGCATCTTAAAATCCTTATTAGACAGAAGTGACCAGTGTTTGCGGATAGATTACCTGATCCTGGTCGCTAACGGGTCAAAAGTCATGACTACTAGGACACACTCATCTTTTTCCTTCTCATTTTTCTCTAGAAGAACACTACATGGAGTACTAAGGGCTCTTTTCTTTGCTTGTTTTATTGCTCTAGAGGGATAATTCCTCTGCTGCAACTTTTTACTTAGTTCCTGCGATTGCTCCATGTAGACTTCGGTCGAGGAACAGATCCTGCGGTAACGCAGGAACTGCCCTACCGGAAGGTTGCCCCTCAATGCTCTTGGGTGATAGAAATCATCAGTAAAAGTGAATTCCTATCAGTTGGCTTTTGATGGACGCGTGTGGTCAATGAATTCTTATTAACTTCTATATCTAAGTCCAAATACACGGCAGTATTGTGACTACAAGACCATCTAAATCTGAGGCTGGGGTCCTGATAGTTCAACCAGTTAAGAAATTCCAACAGACTCTCTTCAGCTCCTGTCCAGATACAGAGCACGTCGTCTATATACCTCTTCCAGAGGCGTAAATTCCTCTGGAAGGGATTGGTGAATTGGTGGATTGATAGACGACGTGCTCCTCAAATTGTCCGACATAGATACATGTCAGACTAGGTGCTATAGTAGCGCCTATTGATGTACCGGTTGTTTGGAGATAGAGTTTGTCTGTGTAGCCAAAATAGTTCTGAGTTAAGGCTAATTCAACGCATTGCATTACAAAGGATTGGGGTGCGTCATAGAACCACTTTTGCTCCTCCAGTGCGCGTGCTGCTGCCACCAGCGTGGCGTCCTGGGGGATGCAAGTATAGAGTGATTCTATATCGATGGTGACTAAGAATTCCTGTTCTTGATCAAAGTGCATACCATCTAGAATGTTCAAGACCTCTGTAGTGTCCTTTACAAAGGATTGTTGGTTAATGACCGATTCGTGAAGAAAAAAATCTGCGAATTGGGACAGGAGTTCTAAAACAGACTGAATCCCCGACACAATAGGTCATTGAGGAGGGGGGCGCGTTGGCTTATGAATTTTTGGAAGGATGTAAAAGGCAGGAGTCCTGGGATTTTCATTAACCAAGAACTCCGCCTCCTTCACCGTAATCCATTTGTTTTCTTTAGCTCTGCCCCCCATCTCGTGTATAGTCTTTAGTAGTTCTTGTACCGGTTCACGACTAAGGGGCCGGTAGTTAGTACGTACCTCCAAAAGTCTATTGACCTCCGCATCATAGTCCTTAGAGTTCAAGACAACCCCTGCCCCACCCTTGTCAGCTGATTTTATAGTCAAGGAGTGGTTGTCTTGTAAACTCTTCACTGCATTCCAATCTTCCTTGGTCATGTTTTTATACATCGGACCATTGTTTCAAAACTGGTAATATCTTGCAGTACTTTGGCTTCAAATACTGCTACTTCCGGGCCTACTGAGGTCACCGGTGGACAGAATTGTGAGGGTTTCTTCAAATTAGTACTAAAGGCTCTAGGACTCTCTTGTGGTTTGTTAGCAAAAAACGTCTTAAGTTTAATCCTGCACATGGTCTCGTGGAATTCTACCCTGCATTTAAAAGAATCATGTGTAGGTACAAACCCAAGCCCATTATTTAAGACCCTTTCTTCACTTGCAGTCAGGATGTGGTCAGACAAATTAACCACAATATTACTTAGGGCTTATTTCGCCCCCGGCTGCGAGTTACTCTGGGGGAGAAGGATTGCCATTGTGGGGGTTGATTGCCTCTCCCTCGACCTCTTCCTGCTTGACCTCCCCCTCTGTTGGTCCTCTGTCCTCGTCTTCAAAGAAGACCTCAGGAGAACACCCAAATCCTCCTTATTACAGTCCTGCTGATTAAACCGCACCCTATTTCCTTGTGGGCCCTCCTCCTCTTCTCCGCTAGAAGTGTTGTTGAAGGTCCAGTTGTTAGGGGTATGTCTTGTCTGATGCTCCCCCTCTCCCCCTTTGGCGTCCTCCAATATTCAGCTGATCGGGTCCTGATTGATAATAACTATTGTTTACACAGAGGAAAGCCCACTCATGGGTGTATCTTTCAAGGTTACGTTGTAGTCCCTTAATTTATTTATTGATCATATGATTTTTATAGTCACTCAGATTATCTTGAATTCTATTAGGTGCTCTTTGGTATCAGTGAAAGTAGTGTCCCGTTTTATACTTTCCTCTAGTTCCAAGATTTCTTTAACAAATCTTCACTCAACCTCTTAGCAGTGCTTATAATCCGGATTAGCCAATCCCGTGTACATTTATTGGCTATTTAGCTCCATTCTAGCCTAAATTGACTATCCTCCAGGACAATTTGAGGTTCAATCCTTACAAGTAGACTAGCGGGGGCTGCTCCAGCTCTGTAATATTCTGCAATAAGCGCCCCATGAAGAGAAATTCCTGACCTGTTTTTTCTTTAAAGCACTTAATTTTTCCCATTCCTCCCTTGCTGAAGTACTAGTTAGTAGGGGGGTGTCGGGAAATAATAAAGGACCCGCTAAAATAAATGCGATTTGTTCATCAGTGAACGCTAAACAGTTTTTATCCCTCTAATTGTCTATTAAGTGCTTTCTTAAAGGAAGGCTCAAGACAAATAACCGTGTCTCTTATCAAACCACAAAAAAGCGGGGTAGCAGCAATGTAACACAGTGTAGATCAATAAAATTTGAAAAAAGGCATTTCAAAATTGCTCTCACGGCTGAGCCGCTTTCCTAATCATATATTCAACAAGAAGCACAGAGGGTAAAGAAACCACGGGTCGCCCTCCACTCAAAAATCATGTATGCATAAAGACCCGGTCTCTGAGACAACCCTTTTACGATTATACCGTGTGCACGTTATTGTTGTTTTCTACATTACAAATACTCCTCTACTTTATTGCTTTTTAGGTAGTTTGCAACACGTTTTTTGCCTCTCATTAAAAAACTTTTTTCAAAAGACAGTCTACAAGAACCAGATGGTAGCTGAAGTCTTGTCCCCCAAATTCCAAATACATTCAGTATCAAAAGTAGTTGTAATAAATAATAGCTCCCCAAAATATATTTGACATGCAAAGGCAATCGCAATAATAGTCAACTTTTCTAAATCAGATCAACTAGTAGTAGTATATCGTGAACCATCGTATCCTATTCAAAATTTCGAAAACCTACCTATCTAGTCCACTCCTATTGCAAATTTAGTAACCAGCATTTAGGCATTACTAATAATAAATTGAAACAAATCATGGTGTTTGCTTCTTCTCAAATTTCATTTGCAATCTCTCTGTCTCAAGTCAGCCCCCTTTAACGGGACAATGCACTAATCACTAAGGGCCTTACTATAATGATAACAATGATGTTGGGCGGACACCATTGCAGTTCTGGAACCGCCCGGCCTTATGTTGGCACCGCGGTCACAACAATTGCACTAGTCTACTATAAATCGATGCGATCACCCATAGGCCATAGGGCGGTCGCAAACCTCCGTTTGTCAATGGAAGTACCCGCGACAGGTATGGGCCCAAAACGTATTGAGGAGACATCAAAATGACCTATCACAAAACAACAATCCCCTGCAAAGGGAGTCACCTGGGTTTTTGGCCCCGGGCTTGGTGGCCATGTTAGGAAACTTACCGAACCCACACATTTCTGAAAACTAGACACCCGGGGGAGACCAGCAAGGTACGGCTTGTGTGGGTCCCCCAACGTTTTCCTAACCAGAATCCCATGCAAACCTCAAATTTAGGTGAAAAAAGCACTTTTTTCTCAAATTTCTGTGTGTGGAAAGTTCTGGAATCTAAGTGCATCAACAAATTTCCTACCACCCAGCGTTCCGACTGGTCTCCTGATAAAAATGGCACCTCACTCACGTGGGTGGGTCAAGTGCCCGCGACAGGCAAAGGCCCAAAACGTACTGAGGAGACATCAAAATGACCACACATTTCTGAAAACTAGACACCCGGGGAGTCTAGTGAGGTATGGCTTGGTTGATCCCCAAGTTTTCCTACCCGAGATGGCTGGCGGGAGCCCGGGGCCAAAACCCCAGGTGCCCCACCCAAAACCAGGTCGTTTTGTTATAGGTAATTTTTAGGTCTCCACAGTATGATTTGCGCCATTTCCTGTTGCAGCCACTATGCCTACCCAATCAAGTGAGGTACCAGTTGTATCAGGAGATCTGGGGGAGGACTGGGTGGTAGGAAATTTGGGTCAACCCAGTGACCCTACAACTTTCCCACACAGAAATGTGGGAAAAATAATTTTTCTCAACAATATTTTGAGGTTTGCTGGGGATTATGGGTAGGGAAATGTAGGGGGACCCACGCAAACCATACCTTGCTGGACTCCCCCGGTGTCTAGTTTTCAGAAATGTGTGCGTTTGGTAGGTTTCCCAATATGGGGCAGAGCCCGGGGCCAAAAATCCAGGTGCCCTCCCCTTGCAAAAACCATGTTGTTTTGTGGTAGGTCATTTTGATGTCTCTTTTGTATGTGTTGGGCCCTTGCCTGTCGCGACCACTTGACCCATCCACGTGAGTGAGGTACCATGTTTATCAGGAGACTTGGGGGAACGCTGGGTGGTAGGAAATTTGTGGATGCACGTAGATTCCATAAATTTCCCACACAGATATTTGAGAAAAAGTGACTTTTTCAGCTAACTTTGAGGTTTGCAGGGGGTGGGAAAATGTTGGGGGAGCCACGCAAGCCATACCTTGCTGGACTTCCCCGGGTGTCTAGTTTTCAGAAATGTGTGGGTTTGGTAGGTTTCCCTTGATGGCCGCCGAGCCCGGGGCCAAAAACTCATGGGACCCCCCCTTGCAAAACCAGGTTGTTTTGTGATAGGTCATTTTGATGTCGCCTCAATAGGTTTTGGGCCCTTGCCTGTCGCGGGTACTTGATATACCCACACAATTAAAGTACCATATTTATCTGAAGATTTGGGGAATGCGGGTGGGGGAGTTTTGTGGATCCACACAGATTCCAAAACTTATCAGGGTTCAAAATCTACAGCTAGGCACTTTGCAAAAAAACTGTCAGTTTTCACTGTGAAAATGTGGTGTGTCCATGTTGCATTTTGGCAGTTGGCACTAGGCCTACTCACACAAGTGAGGAAATAGAAATTTTTAGGTAGCCAGTGTGACCCCCACTCGCACCCTAACCATGCACCCATGTCCCATGTATGTCATGTAATTCCCTTCCCGTGCCTGCCAGGAAGACGCATATGCATTTGCGTCCAACGTTAACATGTCAGTTATTCAGTTCTCCAAGAAAACCACGTTAATTTGGCTTTTAGGCCCATGGTGCCAACGTCTTTACATGGTACACTTTTAAATGTTGAAATGCACACGTTCTTCACGTTTTCTGGCTCAGTCGAGCCAGGCCCTTAATTGAGGCTCCGAGTCTCTTCTGCCTCTGAAAGCTACAGTTTAGGTATGCATCCCTGACCTATACCTTACTTCCTGCTCAGACGAGCGGTGCCCGGCTCAGCCTGGCCTGCCTGCCAAGACGGTATTTTGCCTACAAGTTATCTGCTCAGCCTCCGTAACAACACATTCCAGTTCAGTGAAATAGGTAAACATATTCCAGCCTGCAGAGCAAAGGGCCCAGCTTTCCTGTCTCCTTGCACGAAATTTACTGCACCCGTTACCATGGTAGACCCATGGCCCCCGCGCTTTGCATGAAGAACTATAGACACGCACTAGCATTCAGTATTGAACGGCCTCTGCCCAAGAGACCTTTTACTTCAGACAACACATCCTCCAAACATAAGATATCAGATATGTTATAGGTGCAGGTCGTTCAGACACCAGACTCCTCTACTAGTGCTAAAGTCAAGCCCCCCAGCTCTCCCCAGTTACACGTCATGCTCAGTTGCGCACGCATCCAGGGTAAAAGTTTCTGCTGACCCTGCAGAATTTCTCTATGCATCCACCCACCTATGACACTTCTGTGACATTTCCTGCACACACCTCCGTGTACGCCCCTGTACACGCCTTCTTTTACGCACATGTGTTCTTATCTTCTCTCTTTTCACTTGTTACGCCTACTGTATTCATTTCCATTATACAGTTTTACTATATATAATGTGTGATGTTAATAAAATGTTGAATATCCCTTCCTGAACCTTAGTGGTGATGGAACCTGATGTCCAGTATCTCGAGATACTTAATTAAAGCCCGTATGACTCAGATACCACGGACTCTGCCTCTCATTTTTGAGCTATCTTTATTGTCATGTAATGTATAGAAAAATAGTCCGGTAAATTTATTTACCACATAATCTGGTGCCCGAATAGGGACCCCTCCCCTTCCCCACTCGCCGGCGATGTAACGCAGGCCCCTGACCCCTTCTACAGCCGTGACGGACTCCTGTGCACACCTGCGGGTTTTCCTGCTATCTCCCTCAGGCCCACGGAGGAGACAGAGACTGCGGTCCGGCATCCAGACGAGGCGGTGAGGAATGCGGAGGATCCCGACCAGAGCCCAAGCCGAGAGAGCAAGGTCCGAGGTATCTGGAAGCCCACCTGTTCCGAAGCGCATGCGTAGTAGCAGCCAGATGCCGTAGCAGTCCAGTCCTGTCCAGTCCAGTCCAGTGTCGAGTTTCCGAGGCCTTCAGTTCTGTTTTCCCGGTGAGTACCGTTGCTGGGGAGCATCTAGACGGGTTCATTAATTTGTGCCCGGTCAAGACGGGTCTGGGTACACAGATCCGGTCAGGACGTGTTCACTTAGGTGAATACGGTATGACGTGTCTCTTTATGGGACCGGTATGTCTGTACTGTTTTAGCAGTGCATCTAGTGATCCAGTATTCTAGTATTCCAGTATTGTTTCTCGAGATTTTCAGAATTTATGTTTTTCAATGTACCAGGAAGTATTCAGTCTGAACATGTTCTAATGTGTTTAATGTCGTGGTATGAATGATTGTTTGCTATTCATTACTGTGTTTATTGTGTTTGCGCTCAAGTCAATTCAAATATGCCGCTGTTTTTGAAATTACGTCAGATAGGAACTAGGAAAGGGATACTCGAAGAAGCAGTTCCTGTCCCTCCTAGGGACACTCCCGGACATTTTATGTACCACAAGCATGGCTTAGATGCCATACTGTACTTAGACTTGTGGGTTGATTACACCAAGGATCTGGAAGAGAAGTATAGATGGCCTGTCTCAGGGACATGGGATGCTGATTGCATCATGAGAGTAGAAGAAGCACTTTGGAAAAAGAAAGCCAGACAATCCCAGAAGGATGCCATAGAATTATGGCGTAAAGAATCGCATAGAAGAACAGAGAAAGAACTAAGAAAAGCAGAGAAACACAGACAAGATTCAGAAAAAGCCCAAGAAAAAGAACTACTAGAAGAAGGTGAACGAGTTAGGGCAGAACAATTAGACCGACAAAGAAATGCCCTTATGAAAGGCATGTATCCCCTTCTCGCCGAGGGTCTACCTAAGGCCACCTCGGAAGTACCCAGTAATTTACCGCCACCATTGGTTCCAACGAAACTCCGGCATAAACAGACCGCAGCGGAAATTTTTCTTTCTTCTTACTTAGATGACACAGTCCCAGAATATGCCAATACAAATCCTCCTCGAAATATTACTCCCCCCAACCCTGCTCACGACACTACACCCTCTACTGTTCCTCCTGCCACTGGTCCTGGCAATCCCTTTACGCCAGCAACCCAGGACCAACCTACTACTACTACACCTACTTTACCAGCTCCATTACCACCACCAGCACATCCAGTAATAGTTGACGATTACACTTCAAGAGGAGCAGCAGGAGGTACTGCTATCACCCCGCCTCAAGTAAAACGAATAACATTAAGAGAAGCAGCACTACAACGTACACCAAAAGTGCCGCTCACTTGCTCCTTCTTGCCTGAAACTTTTCCCGAGGAGAGTTGTTTGCTGCTCACGGAGGAACCTTCAGTCTACAGGGGCTCATTTGGCAGGTCGCGCTGCTGGTGGGAGCAGTTCCGCATTCGGCGGACACTCTGCACGCTCCCAGCGTGCGCTTGACCCAGTAAAAACTACCGCTGACCACACCGGGGGACTGCGAGGACCAGCAGCCTCTAGCCCTCACAGCTGGTGCCTCTTCCCCCGGCGGCCACGCCCCCCCATTAGCTGCTATTTACACTTTGCGACACCCGCTCCGCGGGTGCCGCTCACTTGCTCCTTCGTGCCTGAAACTTTTCCCGAGGAGAGTTGTTTGCTGCTCACGGAGGAACCTTCAGTCTACAGGGGCTCATTTGGCAGGTCGCGCTGCTGGTGGGAGCAGTTCCGCATTCGGCGGACACTCTGCACGCTCCCAGCGTGCGCTTGACCCAGTAAAAACTACCGCTGACTACACCGGGGGACTGCGAGGACCAGCAGCCTCTAGCCCTCACAGCTGGTGCCTCTTTCCCCGGCGGCCACGCCCCCCCATTAGCTGCTATTTACACTTCGCGACACCCGCTCCGCGGGTGCCGCTCACTTGCTCCTTCTTGCCTGAAACTTTTCCAGAGGAGAGTTGTTTGCTGCTCACGGAGGAACCTTCAGTCTACAGGGGCTCATTTGGCAGGTCGCGCTGCTGGTGGGAGCAGTTCCGCATTCGGCGGACACTCTGCACGCTCCCAGCGTGCGCTTGACCCAGTAAAAACTACCGCTGACCACACCGGGGGACTGCGAGGACCAGCAGCCTCTAGCCCTCACAGCTGGTGCCTCTTCCCCCGGCGGCCACGCCCCCCCAGCACTACATAAGAACTAGTTCAGTCCCTCCCGCAGCGCGGGACGCAGCGCGGGGCGAAGCCCGGGCCAAGGGCGGGCCCGTTTAAGCCCGTTCAAGCCTGTGCAAGACTGGACTGGGCCATTTTATTTCTGGTTGGTTTTTCTATTCCCCTGCTATTACTGCTGTAACAGTATTTTAACTGTATATCCCTGAACTTGCTTCTCTTAATTCCACCAACAGTAGAGAGGCATTAGTTTTTGTTCAACATGTCTCCTAGAAATACTAGAAACACTGTCAAAAAACAGGCCCTGGCCGCTGCCGAGGTCATCGGTCCGATAGACCGATGCCATCGAGCAGGGTATTATTCTATTGAATCGACGAGTCTCCCAGGACCTGGCTATTGCGAGACGTTCTTCTATGGGCCTACTGGCCACCGCAGTAACTCCTCAACGTCCAGTAGAATTACCCTTGCTAGTGACAGTGCACGCAGAGGTACACACTGTCCCTAGTACGGTGGACCTCTCGGCAACTTTGAATTTGTCAGAATCTCACCTGTCACTTGAAAAATCCCCACTTATATTTGCTACTCACAGTGCCCCTGATCCCTCCCCAACTAAAGATAGGGGTATACGCGAAGGTGCCATTCCCAAAAGAAAGTCTAAAAGAAGGAAAACTGCTAACTTACAGCACATCGCTACTTCTCCATCTATGACTACCCCTAAAACCTCTTTTACCACGCATCTCCCCTCCCAACCCACAAATCTTGTTTTAACTTCCCACCAACCACTCTCTCCTGCGCTAGCACCTGCAACGATTCTTACTGTTGACAACCTAAATCTTAGCAGCTCTAGTAGCTACGACAGTGACAGTAGCTTGGATGATAATGGTAATTTAACTACCAATACCTGCGGTAATGATAGTCTATTGCTCAGCAAAATAGGTGAACTATTCAAGTCATATTTAAACCCCATCGAAAATGCACTGCACCAGGTCCAATCTCAATTAGCCCAATTAACCCAATTGTCCTCAGCTCTTGATTTAAGTAAGGGTAGTACAAAAAATCCCAATTTAGCCCAAGGGAAATCCCTTCCAAATAACACCAAAACCAGTAAGCCCAGCTTGGCAAATACGACTCTACCCAACACTAACACTAACCAAAAGGCCCCGCAGAAACCTATTCAAAAACAACCATCATCAGCTCAGCTTAAGCCCCAAGCCCCACCGAAGCCATCCAAGCCTCTACCACCCCAACCTTTGACTAATCCAAATGATCAGCTGCCCAAACAACAAAAATCCCTTCCTCCGCCTTCCCTTCCCACTCCGGCCCCTTCTCTCCCTAAGCAACAATCGGTTGGATTTAACAACGTCCCGAGAAACCGAAAGAGAGGGGGCCGTCCCGCACATCTTCCACCTGAGGCATCCCCCTATGTGGTAATCATGACAGGTGTTCCGGAACTCCCCCCCAATCAAGACGAGCCAATTTGGTCACTAAAAAATAAAGTTATATACTGGTTGTCCAATAACAGACCTCTACCAACTTTTTTGGACAACAGAGTTACCACCGTTCGCAGAGTGCCATGGCTCGGCACTGTGCCCAAAAACATCCAGGGTGACTGCATCATAGTGAACTTTGACGACCCTAATACGGTTGAGCACATCTGCTCCTGGGGTGACCGCACTTCCGTTGAAGGGATAGCCACCCATAACCTGTCATATTTCTACCCCCCGGCTCCTCGTCACAACACCGGTCCCCCCTGGAGTTGGACGAGAGTGGGCAATTGGGATGGGAACAGAGACCACGGTCACTGGGCAGGTTATGGCTTCTCCAACTCTGCCTCCGAACATTTTTCCAACTGGAGAGGACCACCATTATCCAACAGATACGAATGTTTGGACATGGTTGACTGACCATCAGTCCCCTCTGACAATACCCAAGATATAATTGGTACCCAGACCCATACTACTCACTCTTCCAGTAAAAATTGGGTGCCAAAGCCCAATCAGTTCTCACCGCCCGGTGCTGGCATTGAGTCTCTTACTTCCCTGCCAAATTTATCCTCACATTTGCCATCTTCACAGGTTTGTGTTCTCAGCCCCGCTCTTCTTATTGCTTCTGAGGAATCACACAAAAGACAACAAAATAGTTCATCTTCACCTTCTTGTCTTTCTAATAACACTGCCTCTTCCCTTATCCCGTCCCCTCATACCTGTGATCCAACACCCCCTGATAACCCGCCGACCTCATACCCCCCTTACCCTCAACCAGGGATCTTTCAATCATGTATTGGAACGTAGCGGGCCTTAGATCTAAAACACATCTTCAGTCTTGGATCAACCTGGTTAATAGGCATAACATAGTCTGCCTCCAGGAAACCTGGGCTATCGAGCCGATTCATATCCAGGGCTTTAAAACCTTTCATATGTCTGCTATTCCATCTGTTCAAGGAAGACACAAGGGTGGCCTCGCTATCTACGTTTCCAATCAAATTCCATTCGCTATGACCGAAGTATCCCCAGTGTCCCCAATTTTTCAAATCCTTAAGTTACTTACTGATAAAAGTTCTATTTATTATTTCATTAACATGTATAATAATGTGCCACCTGCTGACTGTGTAAAGTCATTGACGGAAATCATTTTATTTCTGCATGATCAGAAAGTTAAAAATGCACAGTCACAATGTTATTTTGTGTGGGGTGGGGACTTTAATGTTTACCTATGTAGTAACTACAACAAAGGTTTATGTGGCCTCCAAGATGAGCATGACTCCCCCATTACCCATTTCATCCATTCTAGCCTAGGGTCAGCTTTTAATGCCTGTTTATTTTCACTGGAACTTGAATTTGCGAATGAACTTGTGACACCTGTTGTCGACTTTAAGCCAACATTCCACGGAAGAGGATTGTTGTCCACGATCGACTTTATTTTGTGCTCGCAGATTCTAGGAACCAGATTGAAAAACTTTTCCACTGGCACAGACCCCTCTAGTGACCACTTTCCCAACAGCATTACCATTACTCTTACTACTGTTCCCTTATCTCGTACTAAGTTCAGCCTCCTAACACAGCAATCCCTGGAGATGGGTAAAACTAACGGCTATACAGTAAAGTGGTCTAAGATCAACCCCAAAGAGGTCACTGAAAGGATCATCCAACAATCCCTCCCCCAAATATACACCTGTTTAGAGGAGACCTCATCCCCCCAGTTGATCCTGTCTAGTTTTGCTAAGATCCTAGTAACTATGCGACAGGAGCTTTGTGAAAGTTAAAGAAATTGATGTACATAGACAGCATTCATTCCCCTTCTTCTCCCACTCCTCTCCCTGTGGGCACCATGGATACTGTAAATTATTGACCGTATCACCCTGCCAGTAAGAGCCCGTACCCCTATGCATATGTACAGCCATTCTAGGCACCATGGCCTTTTTACCCATTGGAATCCCCGGCTTCCCTCCTGCGCGTATCTTGCACCCCCTGCTCTCATGTATAGACCATGAACCCCTTTCCCTTTGCACGATCCTGATGTGAAAGGCAACCCTCCTGCTTGACCCAGGCATTCCCCATTTCCCTCTCGAAGAAGCATCCTTCGCCTCAGCTGACATAGCCCCCCAGCTGTATCTGACTGCCCCTGTTCTCCCATGTACAGGTCATAGGATCTCTCTCTCTCTCTCTGTGCGACTCTGACCCTGCGCGCACCCTGACCCCCTCCCTCTCCTCACATGGGCAAGTCATAAACCTTCTTCTTCTGCAAGACCCTGTCCTTGAGAGTCACGGCCGCGCCTGACCAACACCTCCTTCCCTTCCATGAATGCCCCTCTGTTGACAAGCCTTCCCTCCGCGCTCGATTGTCCACACAGGCATGAATACCACTCCTTTGATGACCCCTTCCCCCGAGTCCGGCTGACCACACATGTCCGAGGCCATCGCCTAAGCCAGGAGATACCATTTACTGCCCTTATTGTATGCCTAGCCACCCCACCCCCTGGGCCATGATCAGGCGTACACATCCTACGAAACACTCAGCTGCGTGATTGCCCTCCCCTCTTATCAGCAGGTCAAGGGTCCCCATTGTGAACGTATGTGGAGTATGATCACCACGAGGATTATAGGGATGTCTTTCTTTTGCGTCATACTGTCCTGATTGTTTTATCAAGTGTTTTGTAAGATATAAAAGCAAGAGTCTCAGCTCACTTGTTAGAGCACCTCCCGATGACACCTTGCTTCGTGTCTGAAATGACTGGCTCTCCTCATGAGAATTAAACTCTGTTCTTGATTCCTGCATCCAGCGCCCGTCTCTTTATTTGATAACTATTCAGAATGGGAACTAAGAGGCGTCTTGCGCCAGCAGCCTGGGCATCGATAGGATTATGGGCTCATTTTCCACAATTGGCGTCCCAACGCGGGGTCCATCAGTGACATAGGGTTCGGTAAGAAAGATCCAGACGAAGAAGTGAACGTCTAAAATGATCGGAGTATACCTGCCTTGAGAGGGCCCTAGCCCGGCTGCCGATCAAAAGAACTTCACCAATTCTGAAAGGACCTCTCTTGAGTGACCTATTGTCCTGACTGGAATCCCACAGGAATGCTACATGGAGTAAGAGAACGATCGGGCGCTGGAGGGAGGAAGGCGAAGAACTGCCCACACGGTCCGGTCCGGGTAAGGTCGCGTAAATGCGACAAATTGTGAAATGATTGTTTTGGATAATACTAGTATTACGCTTTGTTGAAACCCTCTGGAGATTCACTGTCTGCAAACGGAGAAAACAACAGGCTCTCTCTCTGCAAGCAGTGAAGGATAGGTAACGCAGACTTTTGTCCCCATTGTAATCCGTCGTGCTTATCTTCCTCCCCCACTGTTTCCCGAACTGTCGTTCGTGGATGATTGTCTGGAGATTCTTTGTCTGCAAACAGGGAAGAACAAGGTCTCGCTTTGCAGGTAGAGAAAGAGTGGGCAACGATAACTTTTCGTGCCCACTTATTCTCCCCACTGAATTGTTTGATTGGCCGATTATTCGGTATTGGTTCGTTTGAGGTATTCACCGCCGCCAAACAACGGAGAATAGAAATATTCTGCCTAGTCTTTGCCCGCCGTGATAAGATAGGTAACGCAGACTTTTGTCCCCGTTGTAATCCGTCATGCCTATCTTCTCCCCATTGGTTGGTAGCCTGTTTAGCCCGGACCGCTTATTAGAGTCGAACCATCCAGCTCCACTGGAGGGCACATCTAATAAGGACCTGTTCATTAAAGTGTGGACTAGTCGCTATAGCTTATAATAGGTTATGGCATAAAAATAAAAAGAAAAGGAGTTGAGCGAAATCAGTAGGCCACTGAGGAGTTATCAACTTCGCTAAAAATAAAATAAGAAACGTTAGAAATAACCCGTAATAAGAAACATAAAAATGGCGAGGGAAGACAAGCTTGACACCAAGGCAAGCCACGAGGTAGCTAGGTTCCGTTGCCTATTCCTGCCCTAGAACATGTCTGCCTCATTGCCCACCACGCCCAAATAACGGTCACATGAAATAGATACAAATCAATAGGTACCTACCCCCATTCCAGGAAACTCCCGAAGTGCCACAGGTCCGCGGTTACGCCCATCCGGTAGGCGAGGCCTCGAGGCATGCGGGGCTCGCCTGGACGCAGTCGGAAGGGGAGGTTGTGGGGCGGACGGCCCAGAAAACGGTGATGGCCTCTCCTTCTCTCCTCTTCTGCTGCCCTGCGGGCCACGGGGGGGGCTGTCTTGCTTCAGCCACCGACCACCCCCCCCCCTCCTCTGTCTCTCGCCTGGACCGGCCCACGAAGAAGGCCGAAGCCACAAACAAGAGCGGCGGCGCTTACATGTAGTCCCGCCACATGTCAACGCCTGGACAAGTGCAAGTAGTCCCGCCACATGCCGACGCCTGGATAGTTACAGGTAGTCCCGCCACATTTCAAATTCCTGGAGAGTTGGAGGTAGTCCCGCCACATGTCCACGCCTGGAAGTTACAAGTAGTCCTGCCACGTGTCCACCCCTGGACAGTTCCAGGTAGTCCCGCCACATGTCAAGAGAAAGGAGGGGGGGGGCTGTCTTGCCTCAGCCGCCGACCACCCCCCCCCCATCTTCAATGGCTGGCACGGCCAATATCGAAGCGATGGAGCCGAGGAACGGCGCGGGGTCGCTGGAAGGGGGAGGCGGCGCGAACGAGCCTCCCCCACCTCCCTCCAGGTGGAGGCTTCCAGCGACACCCCAATGCTCTTACTTAAAGAGGGTCAACATCAAAAAGCGGTCTTCTGCCCAGGACGGGCACACGCTCCATATCGTCTCTCCTCGACCTTGAAGATTCTATAAGAGCCGGGGGCAACCCGATCCCTCCTCATGGGCGCCCCCGCCCCCTTCGCTGGGAACCACGACATCGGTGCAACTCCTGCCGGCGCCAGCCTCGGATTGGAAATGGCTAAAATGCAGCCACGGCACAGACTTGTTCAGTTCCGGAGGAACACCAGAATGACCCGGTAGGAAAATTGTTGCCGCCCTCCCCACTCGTTGACTAATGGTCCATGTTTGTAGACTGTTAACCACATAGCACAGAACTTTTTGAACTGCCAACGGAAGGTTCTGGGCCAACCATGCGAGACTAGAGACACTCTGACTGTGCTGGAACTTGCCTGACCCCACCCAAAATGGCGCCGACACAAAATGAGACGTTTTTAATGAACTTTGTTGCACCCTGATTGCGCAAGCTTTTTGCCCCGAGATATATATAACGTTTTGGATAATGAAAGTAGATATGAAGGATATTGAGTATGTGCTTGGACAATGAATTGACTTAGGGTGGGTACTGATTATGAGTTGGAAAATGAATTGGTGTAATTTAGGTAATGAATGAACATTGGATAATGTATTTATGAATTTATTAAAGATGAAATTACTGACATGCATCATGTTTGCTCTGTAGGGGAGTTTAATACGATTTTATTGCACTGCCGCACTTTATGCAATGAACTGCCACCAGCTTTGTTCTTCCTATGTACAGTTCCAATCTGCTCCGTGGCTAGTCCACTGGGTTGTAGGCCTGTATTTATACGTCAACACTTTTTATTAAAAGTATTTTGAAAACGAAAGCATAGTTGTAGCGGTTGCATTAATGAGTTTTGAATGTATTACTACTGTGAGCAACGAGAAAGTATGATGAAGGTTAAAGGTTAAAAAGGACCCGATATTTAGCAGCCACACTATGTGTCACAGGCAGCCGGAAAAGTGCTTTAGAAGCCCTAAAAACGACACCACAGAAATGCCACCTGACCGCCACCCTTGTACCCGATCAAAAGGGGTTACGACCAAGTAACTCCTGTAGATACGCAGATCGTCAATGATTATCTGTCTGACATTTCTGGTCCCTCTGGGCTTAAACGCCGTGATGGTAGAGAAATGCACTACGTGGAGATAGGTCGAGTATGTGGTAGGTAAAAACATTTCCGGATTACTGCATGCTGATGAGGTTTGAATATTGCCCCCCCCATCCCTTCTTTCTCCTCCCTTCTGCAGGTCACGTCGGAACCTTGGCTGATGTATGGAAGGACGATGACCGAACCGCCAATGAGAAGGGGAAGGAGGGAATATGAGCATGGTCCTTATGACAAATAAAAGTTTTTTAAAAGACGTAGACTTAAACATGACTGTTCCTCCTTAGAACATAGCAACTGGGAGGATGGACTGACATAGAAACTGGACAGGTACTGAATGACGAAAAATTGACTAGAAACGACGCGTTAAATAATGTAACTGGACGTTTTGACTAGGTAGGGAAAGGACAAAGAAAAATATACGGGTAAGGGTTATCACGGCACCCCCGTCTGGGAAGTTAGAAATGTTGCTGGTGTTCAAAATGCACTGCCCCCTTTTTCGCACTCTTATAGATGTAGCCAAGCTGTCCGACTGTTCTCCCGATCAATACTTGCCGTTGCCTCAGCCCGGAGAACTTCCCACCAAAGGAAGGAACTGAAAAATGGTTTAAAATCCAACCATGGGTAACTAGCGCGACCAGGTTAATTTCTGATCAACCAACCGAGGTGTGAGTATTGGTAATTGGGAACGCTCGCAGGCGTGACAAGCGAGAAGGGAAAGGGGGGAAGGGTAGAAAGAGCTAAGCACGTAGATAAATAGGATCGTAAAGATACGTAGGATATATATATAAAAACAGATCTTGTAGACTAATAATTGTTTCCTGTCCTGTCGTGAATGTCTTATATATGTGTAATGCCTGTGCTGTCTTCCCTGTCTGAGTTTGTGTGTGTAATGTACGGATTTATGTCTTCCCTGTGTCTGTATTTGCATGCTACCTGACCTTTGCTGTTCTGTGTTGTGAGCGCACTAAATGACCTATTTTCGTACACGTCTCTCTCTCTCTCTCTCTCTCTCTCTCACCACCCCCTTATCTCTCTCTCTCCCTCTCTCTCTCTCTCTCTTTACATGTCATACGTGTACCGAATGGCTCGTTTAGATTGCGGACGACTCTCACTCTCTATGGGAGTCTCCCTATTTTCTCTCCCTCTTTTTGGTAAAATTGTGCCTCACCGGCACCAGTCTGATTTGATACTTATTGAACGCGGAGGTGTTCAGCGAAATTGACCGAAATAAAAATGATTGTAACTTGCCATATTACTACCTCTCCTTTCTGCAAAAATAAATGAACGTGAATTGGCTGAGAAGGAAAGGACAGGTAAGACGGCTAAAGTCCCCCAAATCTGGCCATTTATAGGGGAACTGTATGTCAATGGCACCTTATGTCTGTTCTTCAGAGACGAACGCCAACGTCTAGATTGACACCCAATGCCCAGATTGCCCCACCCCTTCGCACCCAAGCGCGAGCGCCCGAAGTATACCCTCCCCATTTGATAGACCCCAGCTGCTGTCCCGGATATAAACATGATGACCATGAGTAGCTGTTGACCCTCGAGAAAACCTTGTTTTGCCCGACTCTCGACGATAGATCCCCCGCCCTGTATGAAAAGGTTAGCCAGTCCTGAAGGGAAATGCTCCGCTAATGTCGAAAATTATGTAATGCACAGTTGATGGAAATATTATCTTGTCCTCACTTGAATTATAAATGGGCCGATGAATAAACCTGCCATAAACTCAGTAGGAATGCTGACACATGCACTGCTTGGTAATAGACCTCTGACTGTGACCGATGAGCATAAACTCTCAAATGCGTAGAATTGAGGGAGGAATTCATATGCGTAGATGTCTTCTTCTGCCATTTCTCTAAAACGTTGTCTTGTACCTATTCAAAGATTCACGATCACCGAAGGAGATGGGTCAGATGTGACGTACAGCCTGACTGCAGATCTTGGGACACGTATGACATCGACCAGAGGTGGAGCTGCAGAGCAACAAGATACGGGACGAGACCGCAATTTCAACGTGGAAAATGAAAAATGACGGGCCGCCTTGAAGCCCTCCGACTGCTAACCCACGTGTGCCTGGAGTCTCCGTCCGCCTTCTTTGGGCCCGATTGATGGGCCTGCCTGCTTGTTATCCTTTGCTCCCTTGGTCCCTTTTGTGTGTCCCAGGAACTCTGACCCAACTCCGCTCTCGCTCCTATCGACTATTTGAACAACATTCACCCTCTTTCCCACGTGACTTTTTTGCCAAAGGAAAGAACTGCAATTATATGGGAATAGGGTGTTGCCACAGAACTATAGGTGCCGAGCATAAGGCGCCGCCAAACGGATTGTTTAGGGAACAGGACTGTGGTCTAACAGCAGAGGACTGACCGCACCCTGCAACGCGTAAGGATAGAACCGAGCTGGACCTATAGCTCCACCGCCGGTGCTCAACAGCGCCAACGAAAGTACCCGGATTAGAGCCTACCAGTGATGGCTCGCTGATAAAAAGACACTGTGACGAAGAAATATTGTGTATTGAACTGAATTCCGCTCTCAACTACCTGGTCAAAACTGTTCATTGGTCACATTTTTAAGTTAAAAAGATTTATGCTATGTAGTGCGTTTAATTGTCAGGAACACAACGAAAATGTAATTCCCTATGTACTGCATTCTGCCCATCACCTTAACTGTCTATGATTGTACGCCACGTGTTAGTATCAACAAAATGCTAATTCATCAACGATGCCTGTCTACCTGTAAACCCGTCAGTTGCAAAAATGACTGCTGTTATGTAAAAAGGGGCGACTGTGAAAGTTAAAGAAATTGATGTACATAGACAGCATTCATTCCCCTTCTTCTCCCACTCCTCTCCCTGTGGGCACCATGGATACTGTAAATTATTGACCGTATCACCCTGCCAGTAAGAGCCCGTACCCCTATGCATATGTACAGCCATTCTAGGCACCATGGCCTTTTTACCCATTGGAATCCCCGGCTTCCCTCCTGCGCGTATCTTGCACCCCCTGCTCTCATGTATAGACCATGAACCCCTTTCCCTTTGCACGATCCTGATGTGAAAGGCAACCCTCCTGCTTGACCCAGGCATTCCCCATTTCCCTCTCGAAGAAGCATCCTTCGCCTCAGCTGACATAGCCCCCCAGCTGTATCTGACTGCCCCTGTTCTCCCATGTACAGGTCATAGGATCTCTCTCTCTCTCTCTGTGCGACTCTGACCCTGCGCGCACCCTGACCCCCTCCCTCTCCTCACATGGGCAAGTCATAAACCTTCTTCTTCTGCAAGACCCTGTCCTTGAGAGTCACGGCCGCGCCTGACCAACACCTCCTTCCCTTCCATGAATGCCCCTCTGTTGACAAGCCTTCCCTCCGCGCTCGATTGTCCACACAGGCATGAATACCACTCCTTTGATGACCCCTTCCCCCGAGTCCGGCTGACCACACATGTCCGAGGCCATCGCCTAAGCCAGGAGATACCATTTACTGCCCTTATTGTATGCCTAGCCACCCCACCCCCTGGGCCATGATCAGGCGTACACATCCTACGAAACACTCAGCTGCGTGATTGCCCTCCCCTCTTATCAGCAGGTCAAGGGTCCCCATTGTGAACGTATGTGGAGTAGGATCACCACGAGGATTATAGGGATGTCTTTCTTTTGCGTCATACTGTCCTGATTGTTTTATCAAGTGTTTTGTAAGATATAAAAGCAAGAGTCTCAGCTCACTTGTTAGAGCACCTCCCGATGACACCTTGCTTCGTGTCTGAAATGACTGGCTCTCCTCATGAGAATTAAACTCTGTTCTTGATTCCTGCATCCAGCGCCCGTCTCTTTATTTGATAACTATTCAGAATGGGAACTAAGAGGCGTCTTGCGCCAGCAGCCTGGGCATCGATAGGATTATGGGCTCATTTTCCACAGCTTACCCGCCACCACAACAAGAAGGTAGATAAAGACAGTCGGGGTGGTTTGACTCCGATTGTCGTAGGGCCCATAGTGCACTTAAACGAGCCCTTCACAGCCAAGACAGGGATACAGCCCTAATCTCACTTCTAAGAAGACAATATAAATTGGCCCTAAAAGCCCGTAAAAGGGAAATAAAAAACAACCTTTGGGCCCAACTCCATGAGAGCATAAAATCCAAGGACAGTACGCTATTTTGGCGAACAGTCAAGTCCCCATTCTTGGCAGATGACGCCGCTTCTTCTCATTTAGACGTGGCGGTACCCGCCGAAAAATGGGTAACCCATTTCTCTCAGATATTTGGGGATCCGACACCAATTACCGACGATATTACACCTGGGGAGGCCCTTTCCATCAGTGATAACATCTACCCAATTGACATTCACTTCGACCTTGGAGACGTGAACACAGCACTAACATCCTCCAAGACCGGGAAAGCTCCCGGCCCTGATGGGGTTCCACTAGACATCTTTGTGAATAACCTTGAACTATGGTCCCCAATAGTCACCCAAGTCATGTCCGCAGCCTCTCAGGTCGGCCTAATCGATTCCTGGTCTACCTCTGTGCTTCTCCCTATTTTTAAAAAGGGAGACCGAGATAATCCAGCTTGCTACCGACCAATTTCCCTCTTGGACTCGCTGGGTAAGGTCGCTGGGAGACTCATCCTGGAACGCCTCCAGGATTGGGCAAAGGAGAATAAGATCATTACAGACCTCCAGTTTGGGTTCCAAGAGGGACTGGGTACGGTGGAACAGGCTCTTAATCTCACTTTACTTATGGCGAAATACGCTTGGGCTAAAGGTGGCAATCTTACCTGGTCTATGTGGATCTAAGTTCCGCATTCGACTGCGTAATCCACTCCAAGCTATGGGAGATCCTTAGTAAACTGGGAGTAGATCCCCCAATCCTGAAGTTTCTCCGAGAGCTTTACTCGGATGCCAAAGCCTGTGTGAGGTATGGCATCAACGGAGAGCTAACGGACTCATTTAGAATTACAAAAGGAGTTAGACAGGGGTGCGTCCTTGCTCCATTCTTATTTAACATTTATACTAATGGGTTGGAACAAGCGATGTTGATAGGGAACAAGGACCTCCCCTGCATAAATGCCCGCCCGATTCCAGCACTGCTTTATGCCGATGACTCGGTAATCTTAGCAAGGACACCTAATCAGCTCCAGTTGCAACTCGACAAGTATTGCTATTACATGCTTTCTCTTGGTCTTAAAGTCAACAAATCCAAGACTTTTGTCATGCATATTGGCAAGAAAGCCCAGAAATGCAAACCTATTTACATTGAGAACACCAGGTTAGATAGCGCTAGGAACTACCCGTATTTAGGAATCCTCATTGATCACCAAATGTCATGGAAACCTGCTATCTCCAGCAGGAAACTGCAGCTTCAGCGCACAACATCAGCACGGACCTCATTCTCAAGGAAGTTGGGCAAGCCCGCTCCGGCAGTAATATTACAAATCTATCAAGCCAAATGCATGAGTGTGGCAACCTACGGAGCAGGTGTATGGGGCTACGCTCCTGTCAACGAGCTCCAAGTAATTGAAAATGACTTTTTGAAATACGTATTAGCTCTCCCCCGAAGTGCCTCTAATTACGGTAGCCATACAGAGCTCGGTTGGGACTACCTATCTGACATCATAAGGTACCAACCGATTCTCCTTTGGCACCGTATATGGACCAAGGAGCAATGTCTCCTAACCCGGTCGCTAATAACAGACTGTCTGACTCTGACCCATTGGAAAAAGATTCCTTGGCTATTGTACGTTTTTAATTTTCTGAATGACTTGAACTGTCCAGAGTTTTTCACAAATCCTACGTCACTCACGACCATATCAAGAAAGTCTTTAAAGAATTTATGTGTCTCGCATTTGAGTGATTTACGCTTGTGCTCTGAAATTGGCAAACAGTCGACTATCCATCTAATGATGATCCAACCCTCATATGGCCTGCAACCTTATCTGTCTTTTTATTTGTCAAATTATGATAGATATGTTTTAACCCGATTTAGATTTGACTCTTTTTATCGTCTTGTCTCATTTCCTGTGCCCTCTGACTGGTCGCGCGAATTGATCAAATGTCCCTGTGACGATTGTTCTCCTCAGTCTACACTACATGTAATTTTATTCTGTACTTTTTATGAAATTCCTCGCAAACGTTGGTTGGTCCCTTTGCTTAGATTATTAGGACTGAGAAGATGCAGACCTGCCCTTCTGGCATTACAATGCTTAGACTCCCCTTTTGTTGCAAAAACAGTCGCTTATTTTTTAAAAGCTTGTATGAAAATCCGCACCCAACTCGCGGCCTCTGCACAGTAAATATTTATTTTTCATACTGTTGTCATTTTGGGTACCATCGTACAGCCGACTCTTTTTTACGATCAAACCGATGTTTTATTGTACATAACAGCCAATTCTTGTTTATATGCACATTCCTATACAAAAACAAAATGTTGTAAATATTTATATATGTACTTTTATGATTGTAAATTCAATCGAATAAAGTTTCTTTTGACTTGACTTGACTTGACTACATACGCCGCCCTTAAACAGTACCTCACTGACTGCAGATATGATCTTGTACCAGGTGAAGACCATATGATACTACATTCAATACGTCTACGACGTGTTACAAATTATTTGGCAACTATGCCAGAGATGCGGGAACATTTAGACAACATATATCACTTTATTAGAACAGGGGAGAGATCAGAAAGTATTCAAGAGGCCATGGCACACAACAAGGTGGAGACTCAAAATATGATCTTACAGTTTTTGATAAATTGTTTGATAAGGGAACTAGACCAGCCTGGTTTTAATAAAGAGGAAATGAAGGTTCTGATGAAATGGAGTGACAACATAGCCGATGGCAAACATAGTAAACAGGCTTGTATAGAAGCCATGTACAGAAAGATTCGTAAGGTAATTTTAGACATACACGAAAGGGAAAGAGCAGAGAGAGAGGCCGATAGAGAGGTTGATGATGTCGTTTCAGAAGACGATGACATACAAATTGAAAACCCCGGTAACCCAGATAAAATAGCGTACGTAGGTAGGGCAAGGCCCTTTGACAAACCCATACGCCTAGAAAGCAAGAAACGTTTTCCTTCTCCCATACCAGAACAATGTTCTCTTGAGCATCTATTCCAAGCCACTGATAAAGTCCTGAAACAACGAATAGGTTACAGTGAACTTAGCTCCATGCATGAACAGGAACTAGCTCGGTCAGCAGTACAATGGGCTGGCAATACTAGCGTATATAAAGATGATTCAGTAGCGCAAACATTTTTGAATCTTTCCCCAGACGAACAGCGATTAGCTGGTATGTACATGATTCAACATCTCATTACATTGTATGAAAGTCAACATTCTGATCCAGGTCCCCTATATAATATATTGGACGAGTTACTCCTAGGTAGATGGAGAGGCCTAGGTACCGATTTAATTAATGTCATTCTAGAACAGCGACACAAGTACAGAACTTTCCTGACTCCACATTTTGTTCCCGTTCCACCCCCAGTACGAAAAACTTTTTACATAGACAGACAGAATCCTTTACGAGAAGTTCATCCAGTCCGCAGGGCAGATGATACGCTGGAACGAGTATTCGTATACACACCCTTATCGAAAATGGAATTATTGGAAATGAAAAAATTAGTACCCTGTCACGATAAAGATCCAACAGGGTTTCACCGTGAATTAAAAGACATGCTCCACATGGGGGAGTATACGTATCCCGATATCCTTAAAATGTTGAAAGTTCTGTTGCCTGCTGGCATTTATGAAAAACTTAAAGAAAAAGAATGGGAGGTGGGAGATAAAAAGATTGTTTGGGCAGAATTAGAAGACGAAGAGAATAAGCGAGTCCCTGGTACTGGTCTTGGGGACAAAGCCAAAGCATTACCAGGATTATTAGTACAGGTCTTGTACCCCTTCCCAAATGTTACAAATGTTACAGTACCATCAAAACCGAATTAGAGAAGAACACGAACATGAACAGAGACGTATTAAAGACACGAAAATGAAAGTACTAGTTGCTCAGTCTGTCCCAGCTGACGGTCAGAAGAGGGGTACGACATTGTCCAGTCATCCTGCAGCTCCTGTTAAAGGGAACTGCAACTACTGTAAACAGCCAGGTCACTATATAAATGAATGTACTGTCCTGAAATACAATATCGTTACAGGCAAAACGAAAGAAAGACCGCGTCCACCTAGACAAGAACATGTTCCACAAAATATCCCCCAGAACACGCACCTCCACAGAATCCACAACAGACAGTAGCTGTACCCCAGCCTCAACCTATTGCTGCCACACAACATGTCACGCAACAAATGTACCAGTATGCTCAGTCAGACTATCCAGATTACCAGCAGTACTCATGAAACAGCCTAGAGAGGGAGTTTGGCTTGCCCCTTATTGAGGTTCCTGTAGATCAAGAGGGTCCCTATGTACATAGTCAGGTATTAGGGAAAGACAGAAAATTTTTGATTGACACAGGGGCGAGCAGAACTACCATCAGTCATGACGAGGTTCCAGGGGCTCCCCTCTCAGGCTCACAGAATGTTTCCCTGGGATTTTCAGGAAAGCCTATTGTTAATGAAGTATCAAAACCAGTTCCCCTAGAAGGTGGTCCGTTATCCCGATCTACAGACTTGTTGCTTACGAAATCATGCCCTGAAAATCTGATTGGTATTAAAACGTTGAAAGCACTAGGTGCAGTGATTTGTTGTTTTCCGGAAGGAGTGAGATTGTTTTTACGTGATTTTAAAGGTCATTATGTGTTGAGAGATTTCGATCCAAGACTTCAGAATGTTCCACAGCATTTATGGGCGCAAGGTCCAACTGATGTAGGTTGTATGCACATTACATCATACCGTGTTACTCTCAAACAAGGAGTTGTACTACCCCGAATCCGACAATACAAGTTACCACCTGATGCTGTAGTGGTTTTACTGAAAATTGTTGACGAGTTCATTGCACAAGGAGTGGTTGTAGAAACAGACTCCAATGTATGTAATTCCCCTATCATTCCAATTCTTAAACAAACTGACCCAAATGCACCACCGGTCTACAGATTGGCGATTGATCTTCGAGAATTAAATAAATGCATTATACCGCAGTACCCTGTGGTCCCCGACATTTCGTCACTATTGACTGCTATTGACTCAGAAGCGGTGTTCTTTACTGTAATCGATCTCAAGAACGCTTTCTTTAGTGTCCCCATTCACCCGGAAAGCCAATATCTTTTCGGTTTCTGTTTAAATGGCCGAAGTTTCAAATTTGCACGTGCTCCTCAAGGATTCACAGAAAGCCCTAGTATCTATAGCCAAGCTTTAAAACGTCAACTTGACAGTATTCACATGCCTACTGACACTGCCCTACTCCAATATGTTGATGATCTGTTAATTACAGCACGGACCGAACGTGACTGCGAACGTGCATCACTGACTGTCTTATATTTCTTGGCCGAAAAGGGGCACAAAGTGTCCCCTTCCAAGCTACAATTCTGTGCCCAGCAAGTGGTATACCTTGGACACTTGCTGTCCAAGAGGGGTAGACAGTTGACACCTGACCGTATCCAGTTAATTGCACATCTTCCACAGTCCAAGACACAAAAGGTAGTACGGGCCTTCATTGGCCTCACTTCTTACTGCAGACAATGGATTCCCCAGTACGCATATCTAGCAAAGCCACTCATACAGTTGACAACACAGGAGGCAGCGACTTCGACTGTCCTCCCTTGGACTCAGGAACATACACAAGCTTTTGACGAACTGAAGAAAGCCCTATGTCAAGCACCTGTTTTAGCGACACCATGTTACAGCAAACCTTTTACACTTTTTGTTACTGAACGCGATGGCACAGCATTATCTGTTCTGACACAAGATCAAGCAGGAAAACACAAGCTTTGTGCTTATTTTTCTAGTACATTGGATCCAGTAGCCCAGGCTCTGCCTGCGTGCCTGAAATCGGTTGCAGCAACAGCTCTAGCTATCAGACAAAGCGACTCAATAGTGTTAGGACATCCCCTGACAGTACAGGTTCCACATTCCGTGGAAGTTCTCCTAAACAGGACACAGACTCAGCACTTGACCATAGCAAGATTGACAGGATATGAATTGACACTGTTTCAGCCACACATCGAGATTAGACGTTGCAATACATTAAACCCTGCTACATTGTTACCCTCGAGCACAACAGACCCTACACCACATGACTGTGTGGAAGTCATTGACACAATTACGAAACCAAGACAAGACTTGACAGACATTGCCTTACCCGATCCGGACCTGACACTTTATGTGGATGGTTCATGTATGAGAACAAGTACAGGAGAATTAGTGGCCGCATATGCAGTGACTACTGAAACTGAAGTCATAGAAACACATCGTATTGACACACTGTCCGCTCAAGCAGCAGAGCTCATTGCTCTGACCCAAGCCTGTATACGAGCCAAGAACCTGAAAGTAAACATCTACACAGATTCACAGTATGCATTCGGAGTCGTACACGACTTCGGTGTTCTCTGGCAAGAGAGAGGTTTTTTGACCTCCCACGGAGCCAAGATACAGCATGGTCCCCTCATTCAAGCTCTGTTAGAAGCAATGCATTTGCCTACAGCCATAGCCATCATGAAGTGCAAAGCACATACTAAAGTCACAGACACTATTTCCCAGGGTAACGACCTGGCAGATCGAACAGCCAAACTTACAGCTCAGACTCAAACAGACATACCGACTGACATGACAAAGACTGAAGTAACGCCACTGAAACATTGCATGACAGTCAGGGATCCCACACCAGATGTACTCGACATACAGACACATGCCACTCCGGACGAAATCAAGAAATGGACTGAACAAGGAGGGATCCAGACAGATCAGGGATGGTTGACGAAGGGAAAAGCCACATGGTTTCTCCCCGACTCTATGGTTCAAGTTATCATTAATACAGCACATAGTCCAGCACACTTAGGAGAAAAAGCCATGTTAGACAGTATCCAGAATATTTGGTTCAACAAGCATTTACGAGCAACAGCGAAACAGAAAGTGCGTACCTGCATGATCTGTTGTCAGTTCAATCCAGGCAAAGGCATTCCCGTGGAACAAGGTGGATTTCATCCTCCTGACCATCCTTTTGAAGTCCTCCAGATGGATTATATCCAGATGGACAGATGCCGAGGATTCAAGTATGTCCTCGTAGTCGTATGTGCCCTTTCCCGATGGACAGAACCTTACCCAGTCCCAGATTACACTGCTGTAACCACTGCCAAGCAGCTGGTTCATGAATTCTTCCCGCGATACGGCTTGCCCCGTGTTGTGTACTCAGATAATGGACAGCCATTCTCGTCCGAGCTCATGAAACAGGTATCACTCCTGTTAGGATACCAGTGGAAATTTCACTGTGTACGACACCCTGAAGCAGCAGGTCTCGTTGAGAGACATAATCAGACCCTGAAAACACGTTTAGCGAAAGTTTGTGCAGAAAAAGGTGTAGATTGGATGGTAGCCTTTCTGGTTGCCCTCTTTTACATGCGAATGGTAGCTCATTCCAGAACAGGGCTATCCCCGTACGAAGTGGTCTTTGGCAGACCACCGAATATGTGGGGGACGCCTATGTCGCGTAAAATGACTGATGTTAACTGTAATATGCTGACAGATTACCTGGCCTCCTTGATGTCTGCACTACTATCTTGTCGTTCACAGGTCGCGGCTGCCTTTCCGGACAACACCCAAGTGAAACCGCATGAAATCGTTCCTGGAGAATATGTACATATCCGTAACTTTGACCGTTCAAGCCCTCTGGAGCCCAGGTGGAATGAACCGAAACTGGTGTTGATGACCACGAGGACCGCAGTAAAGATCGAAGGACGGAAAGGCTGGATCCATTCCAGCCACATTAAACGCTTTCATGGAATGAAACCAGAGACTTTTCCCAAGGACTGCCCCGTTTCCGACACAGACTCTAAACTCCCCCTGTTAGAGAAAACTCCGCAACAGGAGTATAAATTAAAGTTGAGGTCTAGTAAATCAGACAGCGTTTAATTGTTTAAGTCCCCCTCGGGTGAAGCGGTTAGACAGGTTTCTGACATGTATGAGATAGACCCCAATAGTCAGAGAGATAGACAGAAAGTCAAGAAAATGAAATACTGTAAAGATCTGCGAAGCAGATGCATCATAACATTACTTTTTATGTTTTTTCTGAGTATTACGATCATATGTATAGGCTGGACATTACATATTTTCTTTCCTCTTGGTTCACATGTACATTCTTCTTCTAATGACACCATCGAGCATACTTTTAGTGACCTGCCACCACACGAACTGTCCTATCGTTTAGCACTGCGCAACAACACTTTTATCCGTATGTTACACCATTCACATCAAACCAGCAATGCCACGAATTGCTGGGTATGTGGCCGACTCCCTCCCTATCAGAAATACAAGGGAGCTCTGCCCCTCTATCCTTACCCGTTTACACATAATGGTTCGTGCGGTGCATGGTTTACATTAATGTCATCTTTAGACAGTGAGTCCAAAGTTTCCCAAGGCAATTGGATATGGGGAAATCTGAATACAGTTATGAATAAAGCATGTTTCCCAGACAAGGACGGCCTTCCCCAAAGGACAGGGACCGATCTAGAAAATGAAGTATATGGATTAGGAAACTTTACCCTCAATCTCATGATTCTGAACGTTCAATCCGAGACTAATTCGGACTTACCGTTTATAACAGTTTTACCAGTAACAGGCGAATTATGCGTAAGAAAGAATGGTTCAGTACATCTAGGACACAGTGATTGTAATACTGTGGTCGAATTCAGTGATAAAGGAAAGTCTACTTTCAAAGCTTCCCGCCATTCTTATTTTATTTGTGGTCAGACAGCTTGGATTGGGATGGAACGTGTTACATTGCGTTCCTATTACCACCTGTTTTTCTAGCCCCACCTGATTATCATCGAAATTCACATCTTGTGCATATAAGACATAGAAGGGAGATCAAGTCCCCAATTGTCGATCAGACTGAGACAACGTGGGAACAATATACAGATTTCAATAAAGGATTCTTTTTCTTTGTAGGTCCTGTCCAAAACAGTAAACTGATACGCAAATTAACCAGAACTTTGGAAGCAGTAGTGAATGAGACTACTTCTGCTTTAGGTAACTTGACCGAAGAGCAGTCTGCTATGAGACTTGTTGTTCTTCAAAACCGCCTTGTCCTTGACGTCATCTTGGCCGATAGGGGCGGGGCTTGTAGAGTGATCAGATCTAGTTGTTGTGTGTTTATTCCTAATAACGCACCATCAGTATATAAAGCAATTACAAGGCTTCATGAGATAGCTCATCAGATGCACCAGAATCCAGGCACCTGGACATGGTCCGGTTGGCTCTGGAGTGTGATATCAGCCTGGGGATGGAAAGTACTGTCATTCCTAGGAATAATACTGCTCATAGTATTCAGTTGTTGTCTCTGTCTGCAATGTGGGCCAGCGATTTGCGGCTTGTGCGCCACGTCATGTATTCCCCGTCCAAGTCCACGTTCCCGTTCTCGAATGAAGAAAGATGAGCAAATGATGTTATATGAACAGATCGATGGTCTCATGAAAATAGATATATCCTGAAGGGCGCCGTAGGGGCCAAGGAGGGAATGAGGAAATAGAAATTTTTAGGTAGCCAGTGTGACCCCCACTCGCACCCTAACCATGCACCCATGTCCCATGTATGTCATGTAATTCCCTTCCCGTGCCTGCCAGGAAGACGCATATGCATTTGCGTCCAACGTTAACATGTCAGTTATTCAGTTCTCCAAGAAAACCACGTTAATTTGGCTTTTAGGCCTATGGTGCCAACGTCTTTACATGGTACACTTTTAAATATTGAAATGCACACGTTCTTCACGTTTTCTGGCTCAGTCGAGCCAGGCCCTTAATTGAGGCTCTGAGTCTCTTCTGCCTCTGAAAGCTACAGTTTAGGTATGCATCCCTGACCTTTACCTTACTTCCTGCTCAGACGAGCGGTGCCCGGCTCGGCCTGGCCTTCCTGCCAAGACGGTATTTTGCCTACAAGTTATCTGCTCAGCCTCCGTAACAACACATTCCAGTTCAGTGAAATAGGTAAACATATTCCAGCCTGCAGAGCAAAGGGCCCAGCTTTCCTGTCTCCTTGCACGAAATTTACTGCACCCGTTACCATGGTAGACCCATGGCCCCCGCGCTTTGCATGAAGAACTATAGACAAGCACTAGCATTCAGTATTGAACGGCCTCTGCCCGAGGGACCTTTTACTTCAGACAACACATCCTCCAAACATAAGATATCAGATATGTTATAGGTGCAGGTCGTTCTGACACCCCAGACACCAGACTCCTCTACTAGTGCTAAAGTCAAGCCCCCCAGCTCTCCCCAGTTACACGTCATGCTCAGTTGCGCACGCATCCAGGGTAAAAGTTTCTGCTGACCCTGCAGAATTTCTCTATGCATCCACCCACCTATGACACTTCTGTGACGTTTCCTGCACACACCTCCGTGTACGCCCCTGTACACGCCTTCTTTTACGCACATGTGTTCTTATCTTCTCTCTTTTCACTTGTTACGCCTACTGTATTCATTTCCATTATACAGTTTTACTATATATAATGTGTGATGTTAATAACATGTTGAATATCCCTTCCTGAACCTTAGTGGTGATGGAACCTGATGTCCAGTATCTCGAGATACTTAATTAAAGCCCGTATGACTCAGATACCACGGACTCTGCCTCTCATTTTTGAGCTATCTTTATTGTCATGTAATGTATAGAAAAATAGTCCGGTAAATTTATTTACCACACAAGTGAGGTACCATTGTTCTCGGAAGACTTTGGGGAATGCGAGGTGGGTGGAATTTTGTGCATCCACAAAGATTCCAGAACCTTCCACCACAGAAATGTGAGGAAAATTTGTTTTCTGGGACACATTTTTAGGTTTGCAGGGGATTCTGGGTAACAGAACCTGATGAGAGCCAGTCAAGTCACCCCATCCTGGATTTCCATGGGTGTCTAGTTTTCAAAATTGTATAGGTTTGCTAGATTTCCCTAGGTACCGGTAGAGCGAGGGTACAAAACCTACAGCGAGGCAGTTAGCAAAAAAAAGGTCAGTTTTCATTGTGAAAATGTGGTCTGTCCACGTTGCGTTTTGGACCGTTTCCTGTCGCTGGCACTAGGCCTATCCGTACTAGTAAGGTACCATTTTTCTTGTAAGACTTTGAGGAATACGGATGCATGGAATTTTGTGGATTCATGCAGATTTCAGAACTTTCCACCACAGAAATGTGCAGAAAATGTGTTTGTTTTTTTAAACACATTTTTAAGTTTGCAAAGGATTCTGGGTAACAGAACCTGGTGACAGGTAATCAAGCCTCCCCATCCTGGATTCCCCTGGGTGTCTAGTATTGAGCAGAGCTAGGGTTCAAAATCTACAGCTAGGCACTTTGCAAAAAAAGAATCAGTTTTCACTGTAAGAATAAAGTGTGCCCACATTGCGTTTTGGGCCGTTTCCTGTTGCGGGCACTAGGCCTACCCACACAAGTGAGGTACCATTTTTATCTGGTGACTTGGGTAACACAGAATTGTAGAGCAACTGTTATTACCTATTCACTTTCGATGCATTTCTGTCTTCCTAACAAAAGACAATGTGTAAAAAATAAGTCCTTTTGAAAAATTACCTATAATTATCATGCTAGTATGGGTACTCACAATTTCTGAAATGTGCAAATATCTACTGTTTCAAAACTCTATATTTTGTTCCAATTTCAGAAATACATAGGTGTCTTTCATACCAAATATGCCATGTATATATTGTCCCAAATTAATTGCTATATACCCGGTACATAATAAAAAAACATTGCAGGATGCTGCTCAGTTATTAGCTCTGGGTTCGTCGGGTTCTAGGTGAGCTTGCAAGTTCTATATATCTCCTCAACCAGAAAGGTCCAGCAGATGTAACCGTATATTAATTTCAAACAGCTGTCATAATTAGCAGAAGTTACAGGTGAAAACTTTGACACAAATTGCTGTTTTTTTCAACTAATTTAAAAATGTTCCTATATTCAACTGTTAGGTTCTATAAAGAATCCTTGAAGGATCTAAACAAATGACCCCTTGCAGAATTCAAAATATTGTCTACTTTTCAGGATCCATTGTTGCTTTCATACCCATTTGTACCATTAACTGGAAGGAGGTTGAAAGCACAAAAAATAGCAAAAATAGGCTATGTCCCAGAAAAATGCCAAAACTGTGTACAAAATTATGGTTTTCTGACAAACGTCTGCTTGTCCCTGAAAGCTGGGAAGATGGTGATTTCAGCACTAGAAGCCCTTTGTTGATACCATTTGCAGGGGAAAAACCAGACACTTTCATCTGTAGGCCTTTTTTCCCATTTTCCAAAAAACAACACAATTTAGCTGTATTTTGGCTAATTTCTGGGTCCCCTCCAGGGGACTCCGCAAACCCTAGGTACCTGTAGAATCCCCATGATGTGTTGGAATGTTGGAAGAAAGGGATGCAAATTTGGCGTGGATACCTTATGTAGTCCAAACGTTACAGGGGCCTAAGCGCGAACTAGCCCAAATAGCCAAAAAAAGGCTTAGCACAGGGGCGTGGGGGGTTTGGGGAGGGTGGTCAAGGTATAGCACCGAAGGGGTTAAAAATCGCAATTAAAGAATTGCTATTGTCCATTTTGATGCATGGGCACCATTGTCATTTACTATGCCAATAGCTTAAACTCTCGCAAATACGAGAGCTATTGAATTGCAAATGCTTGTTTAAGTACGGAAGTGAACGTTTGGTCTAGTTTGCATCTTCCTGCATTGGACTGCTCAACGAGTTTCTCCTTTTATATGCATTGTTTGTGGTGCCAGCGCCTTACAGCTATTTTTGTATAATTTGTAATGTCCAAATATAAAATATTGCCTTATAATTGTTTCTGTGCGACTCTTAATGCCCAAATGAACAATTCAGCTTTACTTTCCGTCTTTGAATCCACAATCACACAGTCTCTGTGGCTGCGGGTTGCCGTGCAGAGAGAGGGTGCACTCACTGTTCACGACGCTGGACTCGGTTCCTGCTGCTCCTGTTCCTATCTGAGCCGCAAGGAGCTCTAACTGCCGAGTTGTGCCTCAGCTAAAGAAAGCCCTCCTAATAGTCTAGGCCTGTCATGAAAGATTTGCAGTAATCCAGGCTGATGAAATTGGGCTTTAATCGAGGGCTCCAAATCCTGCTGACTGGGACAGAAAGGATCCGAACTGAGCCAATCTCCTCAGACTGTAATTCACAACATTAGCGGTTTAAGTGGCGTTTAAAGGGGAGCTTCCGGTCAAAATGCTAAACAAAGATTGGAGGTTGCTTCAGGAGACATTTCGATTGAACGTCTATTCCAAGGTTAGCAAGTAACTGAGACGAAAGGGAACAGATTAATATTGACTTTTTCTTATTTTTTATTGAGCACCCATGTTTAGGAAGCAGTGGAGACAATAACTGTCCTAGTGCAGAGAATACATAACACAGATATCAGCAAATGTGTGTTCGTCCACGTATGACTGTACTGGTTTTTTGTTGAGTCGCTGTGCATGGGGCTGTTTACTACTTAACTAAGATATGCAGCACTCTTGCGCCTCACTCGGAAGGACAGATGACAGCTTACACTGGGCAAAGTCCTTGTGAATCTGTACATCACTTCACAGATTGACATGCGTGAACTAGGCCTCTATTTGTGGGTGCCGGCGCAGTCAATGGATACTGGGTAGTGCCCGTAGTGGACACAGTTGTTTACTACTTATGTAGCGGGCCCATGTTATGTGGGGAACAGCGTTTACAACGCAACTTTTACCACGCACTACCTTTACCACTCAACTTTTACAACGCAAGTCGTTACAACGACTTGCGCTGGGGGGCGCTGTAGGATAGGGAATGGTTTAATTTACTATCCAAAACCTTCCCTATCTCCACGGGTACTGGAGTTGGAATAGTTAACTATTCACTATCCAGCGCCCCCTAACGCAAGTTGTTGTAACGACTTGCGTTGTAAAAGTTGCGTGGTAAAGGCATGCGTTGTAAAAGCATGCGTAGTAACGACATACATCCATGTTATGTATCGGGCCCCTGTTAGATAACCAACTTAGTCCCTGTGTACACTCCTCTCCAAAAGTAACTACGCTGAGCACTGATGACTTTCTGTAGCACAAGGCTACTTGCAAACATGTCCCCAGGGGCCACAAACTATGATATTTGGTGTGGGGCTGCTTTCTCTTCCCCACAGCCTAGTGTGCTAGAGAGTTATAGTAGTCATTAAGTTGGTGATTACCTTTTCTTGCCTGATGCTATTTCCAGCCTCTATGTTCTGCTTCAGCGCTGGGACGCCTCTTTGCTGAGGCAGCTGTGCGCTATACAAAACATGTTAACATAACAATAAAGGCAGCATGGTGGGAAAGGGGCTTTGTGGTGGGTTAAGGTAGGCATGTGGGAAGAGAATCACATAAATGGTGTGGTCCCTGAGTCATGCAGTTATTTTAGGGGTTTCTGGCCCTAGGACTCCACACTTTACCACAGCTAACCAGTGCTAACGTGCTTGTGCTCCCTGTTCTGTGCTCAAAACATAGTAACAAATGGCTTAATCTCAATTGACATATTTAATATACTTATTAGCCCCTCGTAAAGTGTACCATATGTGCACAGAACCTATAAATTAAAGACTATTAGTGGGTCTGCAGCACTGTTTGTGCCACCCACTTAAGTAACGCTTTAAACATGTCTCAGGACTGCCATTGCATAGCCTGTGTGTGCAGTTTTAACCTGCCATGTCAGCCTGACAAAATAAACCTTATGCCAGGCCCAAACCTTCCTTTATAATACACAAGACATAGAATAAAACTATCAATCTCTTGCTGCACCAACAAATCTAATTACCATAAGTAATATTCTCGAATAAAGAAACAATATGTGATTTTCCAAATTGAGAGAATTGTCTAATTATTTTTGATTATGAATTTTTCAGTACCCGTTTTGATTCACCATTACATTGTGGAATTCCAGTCAGTGTCTAAGTAAGGCTGGACTAAAGAAGCATCCTGTGTCAGGACAATAAAACTCCACTTGCTCAATAGAAAAAGCTGTAAAAGACAAAAAACAATGCAATGTTTGTTTTCTACTTCAAAATTATGCAGTGCTGGTCCCAAAACACAGTGCAAGAAAAGAATAACACATTGCCTTCTTCTAACAGGGCTTGTAAAACATGCTGGGAGAGACAGTGCTTTAAATGTACCATCATAACTGAAACATGTGCTCCTGGAAGTGTAAACAATGTTGGGGTGGTTTAGACCACTAAAGTGAATGTGTGTACCACCCTAAAGAGGAGCGGGTACAGATATAGTATCACTGGGTCAGCTCTTTTTTGTTTAATTGTGGAACTTTTTCATACTGATGAGTAATTTCTAAGCCTAAATTATATTTTAGCTCAGCAGGCTTCTTGATATCTGGTCACATATTTGAACAGTGGACACCATTGTAGAACATGCGTTATACATTGAATGCAGTGGGATCTAACATACGAAGTATTATGCTGGGCAGGCAAGTAGGCAAGAGAGATATTTTTTCAGGCAATGGAGCTCAGTGGCATTAGTTAGGCCAAAGAGATTTGTTTGCCAAAAACAATAAGGGTGTTGGTGTGATTTGGAATAGCATTTCTTCAGTGGCTACCCGCTTTCTTTTGTTTAGAGAATGTGCTAGAGGTTTATAGTAGTCATTAAGTTGGTGATTACCTTTTCTTGCCTGATGTTATGACTGTGTTCTTGTGCTAAGAAGTTAACTTCATGTGATGTCAACCCAATGTCTAAATGTCCATATGGATATGTAACATGATAGTATATGTTGGGGGGATTGCATATCGTGCAGCATTTCTTGCTCCATATTTTTGATCAACTAAGTGGCAGTTTCTTGAAAGAAGTAAATGGTAGAGTGAATGTAGATTTCTCTTGCTTTTTGCAGAGCAATTTCACTTCAGGGATTGAAAGAGGGTATTACAAGACATGGCTTGGCTTTAATGTTTTGTAATGCCCATAAACATTCGTGTTTGTGATCATTCCCAAATTCCTCTCCACCCCTTTTTCCTGGGAAGAGTTGAAGATTAACTGCAACACAGAGCTGGAGTAACTCTCCTTCTAGTATGAGAAGGGGATCGGTTCAACCCCAAATCTGGTAGTGGTGTACCAGAAGGGCTTTCTCCATGGGGAAAAATATTTTCCTCATGGAGAAAAAATTGTGCACATTCACAGAGGGGTCGTCAGAATTGAGATTATTATTTTGGCAGTGGAGTGACTGCTACCAATTTAATAAACCCAGTAGGGTTAGGTAAAAATCCAGTTCTGACAGAATCTCTGTTCAACCCCTGTTAGCCATGGAACAAGCAGCAGGCAGTTACCAGAGAAGTTCAGGTTAGGTTCAAACAGTGCCAACCATTTTAAAGCCAAGAATACAACTCAACAAAATTCCAAACACATTTTGAAAAACACAATTACAAATTAGCAAAAAGACACCAAGATCATTAGAATATGTTAAGGGCAAAAAGAGCTGTGATTACTTATGTTTTGAGGCGAAACCTCCCTAGAACAATTTAAATGTTGTTGAAAACCAACAGCGTGTGTGTTTGCCAAGACCTAGGCACAATTTCAGGCCAACTGTGATGGAGCAGGGCTCAGGTACACTAAAGGGATTGTCCTGGGCAAATATATTACTTTCAAATGTACTCTCTCACTGTAAGGATAGTTCGTCCTTGACAGTCCTGCAGCCCTTGGATCCAAAGGGCAGGTTTCTGTGCACCAGGGCTCTCTCTAGGCAGGTCTCCTGAAGAACACAGTCCTGTGTGGTCAGTTAGTATTGAATGAAATCAGGAGTCCTGCTTTAGGTGTCCTGTCAACATGAGATTAGCTACTTCATCCATGGAGAGCAGGTTCAGACCCTCAGTGCCAGCTGAAGTCCTTGATTGAGCCGCCTTCTTATAGCAGGAATCTTTTTTTCTTCCAGCAGTAACATCTGCAGGTAGAGTCTTTCCAGATCCAGGAATGTTTTGAGGAGGTGATGTTTGAGATGTAAGATGCATCCTGTCTACCAACCAATGATTGGAGAAATTCTACCACCCCTTACTAATTATGCTCTTGTAGTCTCGCCCCCTTCTTTTACCGTACTCCCTCTTTGCCTTCTTAGAAAGTTACCCAAGAGCCTCACTATCGGTACGGAAGAACCCATATCTCAGCTGTTTAAGCACTTGCCTATTTAGATCATCTCCCCTACCATCCCTCAGGTTCAAAACCAGTTCTTTCCCCTACTTTGAATGGAATCTGGCTGTCTGGTTAGGTGTTGTAATCTCAATTTATTCACAGGTTAATTAATGATGTAAATGGTACCTTCCGTCCCCCTTCCCCTTCCCTGTTCTCTGTTCCTTGGTTTCTCCCTTTAGAATGTTGAGTGTGAAGCTCACCCTGGAATGTTGGTGAGTGACAATTGACAGCTGGTACCTGAGGACTGGACTGAATAAACATCTTCTTATCTTCACTTGTCTTTGCTGTTTATTATCTAACATTAGGTCATGGACTTGAACGGGAGAAGTCCTTCCTGGAATCCCAAAGTTAGGCTAGTTAGTGCTAAAGAAGCCCTTTCTTCTGCCTGTTGCTCCTGCCCACTCCCAGATGGCTAATCTCTGCCAAGTGATCATCATTTAACACCTGTCTGCTCTTCATGGCCTTAGCAGTGTCAAAACTAGCCTGGGGTGCCATGTACCAAGCATAGTTTGGGACCCACTGTGCAGCTTACACTCATCCATCACCTCTTATACTGCAAGGCAGACTTAAGCTAAAGGGGTATATGGTTAAAACTCAGTACGTCCTCTAGATGACAGGAAAAGAAATCTTTCATTCCAAAGCTTGTTTTTAAGTTCATGACTTATGGTACAAAAGGCAGGTATGGACAAAGGGATTAGTTTTAGGACAATTAATAAGGGAGGAAATTAAAGCGCTCAAGGAAAACTCTTTGACAAAGCAATACCAAGGATTTACATCAAATAGTCTACTTGCATCATAATCCTGGCAGAGAGGTGACCCGGCAATACCTGGCTACTACATTGGTTCAAGACGTAATGTAAGCAAGCATCCTTTTTGAGCGGTAGGACCTAGAGCTGGGAACGTGCAAACAAGATCAGGCCGAGCACCCGGTCAAATATTGTTTACAGAGATAAAGATGCCAGTGGTACTTATTTTAACTTCAATGAATGATATCTACATGCCCTTCGGCTGCAGGCGAGAATGGCTGAAGTCTCTTGCAGCTCCGTGCATGCACACACCAGCAGGTTAGAGAGAGCGGGGCAGTTTACAGGCCTCTGCCTGCCTGAAGATGACACTGGTCATGTCCTTTCTAATTATAGCTCGGAAGTGCGTCAGCGCTGGGGATGGGTCAGGTGCGCAGAAACCGAAGGCTGAGTTATAACCTCACAGGGGGTCGGAGCAGGGGCTGTACCTCGGCTCAATGCAGCCCTCGCTGCAGCACACCATACTCTCCTAGTTGTCATGCAGTAAATCACCACCCCTTCTCACCAGAGAGTGCCACCTCACAGCGAGAGCTGGAAATTACTGCTGGGAAACAAGTGGTTACAACTGTACCCGAGGCCACTGAGAACATAAAAATCACTCCAAAGAGCAGCGACTGTGAAGGCATCCGGAGTCGCGGCATAGCAAGCCACCTCCACCAAGTAAACACGTCAACAGTGGCCCCTGGCCACGGCAGTCAACTCACAGTAATAGTACCACCACAAGCATAGTAAAACACTCTTAGCAGCCCTCCTCCCCCAAAGAACCAATGTACCAGAAACAAGCATATTTAAGAATGTTATGTTAAGTACAGACTTGCGACAGGGGACACTTCGTAGCACAGTTGACAATGGTAAAATGCATCCTTTCCTGTTGCTAAGCTTGCATGTGTCTATGCCAAGAACAAGACCGATACAAACAGTTATCCATCAGGCTTCCATGTGTATCAGGTTTTACTGACAGAATTGAGATTTTTTCAGAATGTAAACATTGACCTAACTTAGAGGGCAACACAGATTCTCCATTTGAAAGAGACACCTCAGTAACTCTGCAAATATATCTTGTTGCCCCTGTCAGGTTGCAGTAGTTAATTTTGTCTTGTTTATTCGCATCATTCTGCTGCTTGGAGTCCAACACTTACAGCGAAAAGCAAATGTGCAGCAACCCGAATGAACCAAATGCCTGACAAGGTGATGAAACCCTTTATGACGCACAGTACATTACTCCGTACTAAACAACGAGTGTCTCTGCTTCCTCAGTTGAAGTCAAATAGGTTTGATGGGAAGCACAGCAAGGGCTCCTCTGACAAGCAGAACTGAACAATTAAGTGCCTTTATACTGACCAATTTTGAAAACGTCTACTCAGTGTCCAAGATTTCCAGCATGTTTTTGAGTAACAGTTCCCTTCTCCAAGAAGCCTCTGTCCCTTCAATCAGTTATTGCCACTGCATGGGGCTCCGCAGTGGATAGGATTACATCTAAAATTATAATACCTTCGGCTTCATCCCAATTATTATAAAGGAGAAAAATGAGGGTACTCCAGATGCCGGGCTTACATCCCTCCAACCACCAAAAAAAGTGACATAATTTGGAGCTATGGCCAATGGTCAATAGGTCATGGGTGCTGTGGGCCAAAACCATTTGGGAACCACTACCTTAGAGGTATGCTATTGTCCTGTGAGCCAGAGTTGTTATTTCTCCCAGCCTAGGGTTTGTATTTCATTTCAGGATGGGTTGAGTGTCAAAACTCAACCCACTCCTCCCTCTCCATGTCGAAGCAGGTCAGCGCCGTCTCCTCATCCTGCTACAACACCCTCCGGAGGCTCTGCAGAATCTTCAAATGGATGAAATGGATCCCGACTGAAACCAGAAGAACGGCGACTCATCCAACGCATCCAAAACCCCTCCGTCCGACTGTTCCTCAACATCCCTCATCACAGCCTAATCACCCCCCACCTGAGAGACCTACACTGGCTCCCCATCAACAAGAGGATCACCTTCAAGCTCCACACCCACGCACACAAAGCACTCCACACCACCAGACCAGCCTATCTGAACAGCAGACTCAGCTTTTACACCCCCACCCCCCAGCTCCACTCCTTCAGCCTCGCCCTCGCCACCGTCACCCGCATCCAACGAACAGCATCCGGTGGCAGATCCTTCTCCTTCCTAGCCGCCAAGACCTGGAACACCCTCCCTACTCACCTGCGGCAGACCCAAGACCTGCTCACCTTCAGAAGACTCCTCAAGACCTGGCTCTTCGAGCAGTAGCAGCACCCCCTCCCCTCAGTGCCTTGAGACCCTCAGGGGTGAGTAGTGCGCTTTACAAGTGATTGATTGATTGATTGAAAACTGTTTTCAGGCCAATTCTTTCATGTCTCAAGACAAGTTTGAGTATGTTCTGTCGGGTGAAGCAATTGCTGAGCAAAATCTAATTAATAGAAAATTATTTTGATCCCAAACAGCAAAGAGTGTACCTAAGTTGTGAAATTGTAAATGTAAATTGATACTTGTATAGCACACTACTCACCGCAAGGGTCTCAAGGCGCTTGAACGAATACCGCTGTGGAACCCTGGCTTTCCCTGTGAGGCGTCCACTCCTGGGCACCCCCAAGGTGGAGGCCAGGCATCCTTAGCGTTGTGGGGGCCGTTTTGGAGATTAAGCAAGCTATTGCCCAGAGTTGCAGAGTGGGACTCCATGATTGGAATAGGCACCGAGGCAAGAATTATCAGGTCCGTGGATTTTTTTAACCCAAGATCCGCCGAGGCAGGGAATTGAACCCTGGTCCCAGGCTAGACCTCTGCATCAGGGTCTACCGCTATAATCATTGAGCCACACTTCTCCACTTGGGAGGGACACAGGGTTTATTCCATTGTTTTTAATGTTCAAGACACATTTGAACATGGGATATGGGGAACACTGGGGACAGATGTCACAGTGGAAAAATTGTCCTTGTACTAGAAAGACTACAATTCCCAGACTCACCTTCACAGCCCCAGCCATTTGAAGACCAGTGCAATCATGTACGCTTCTGGGTCAATAATGGAAAACCAGGTTTTTCCACCCCACCTGTATAGTTACCTAGTCTGATAAGAGTGATTGTTATGATTCTTCACTATTCGCTACAGTTTGCACTTGGCTTGTTTCATCCTTTGACTGATATTGTTTTCTGACACTTTTGGTTCCCTTCGGTCCTGTACCTCCTCACATACTGTTTGTGGTTACCTGCCTGGGTAATTTCCTTTCAGCTTATCTCCTTGTCCAGGCCTCCTCTATCTCAGTGCAGCACGGTAATGTCACCTTTGGCTCCTGAGAGGGGTCTGCACTAGGCCAGGGACTAGTTACAGCATCCCCTTCGCTTACATCAAGTACTGCACTTTGTGAGTTTCGGAACGGATGTGGGCTACTGGCTGAATGCGCCGTAGGTAACACACCCCTCCACTTTCAAGGATGCTGCAGGGAACTCTGCGTGCACAACTGGAATGGCCCTTTATTCTTCAAAGCCAAATCTGGATTAACACCCGGCGTAGAGGGGATGGAGAGTGTCCCACCAACAGCTGGACAGCATCTTAGCTCCTTTAAGTGTATGTTTCTCAGCGGTGACAGCAGTGTCCTTCCACAATTTATTCTGTCCGGGTTCTGGCATGACTTCTTGAGGCTTGCAATTGAAAGATCAAGTTTCTATTATGAATGATAAAGTTGCCGTTTATTAGAGCCAAAAATCCGCAATGGAGTACAAACTGGAGAAATTGGAGAATCACTCTAGACGTTCTAATCTCCTGGTGATTACAAGGTCAAAGAACAAATCCTATCTAAGGCCATAAAGGAGCAACAGTTCAACTCCTTGGATGTCCCACTATGTCATATTTTCCCTGACATGTCTGCTTCTGCAGCCAAAAGGCAAAACTAATTTGTTAAAATGTTTCATTTATTTAAACAACAGGGGGGCCAAGTCAATGATTGCACTACAAAGCAAACTAAAAGTGCTTCTAAAAGGTAGATTTCATGTATTCTGCAATGTCCCCGAAGCGCAGGAACTACTGCAACAAATTTCCTATCTCTTAGTTTAGGACTCTTAATGCAGTTGCTGTAATTAGTTGTATATTTTCTTTTTTCTCTTTTTTTTTTTGAGCTGGTTTGTCCTTTCTTTCGGATAGGTTTCTGGGGCTTATCTCTTCTTCTTCTTTTTTTTTTAATCCTTGAGTTCTTTTCTTTCATTTCTTCACGTCCTGGGTCAGGGAGAGTTGGGGTAGGTAGGCCTGTAGCGCCTGGTACAAGGGCAAGGTGCAAGTTTTGGGGAGTTGGGTAAGCTAGTCAGGTGTGAGCAGGGATGGTGGTTTGCTGACCGCAGGTTTCTGGGCAGGGTTGGTGCTCGGTGGTAGAATGGGATTGTGAAGCAAGAGGGAAAAAAGAGATTCCTTTTTACCTGTAAATCTATACCCTGTTAGGGCAAGTGTGGGATTAATGAAGATCCCGGGTTCCTCCAGCAAGGCTTAGCCTACCTCGCGACCCCTCTAGGATCATACTGTATAGTGCACTGATGGATAAAATGGAAATCCTAAAGGTGGTCTCGTTTAATGTCAATCGTCTCAACAATAAAAAAGAAAATGTGGGCCATTATATCATGGATTAAGAAAGAAAACCCAACTGTCATTTTAATCCAAGAGACCCATATACCGGAGGGGGAGCTAGCAGACTTCTCTATGTTTAGGTCCTGTGCAGCATACCAGGGCTTCTCCTCTTCCTCCGCAACACATCGCGGCACAGTGATCTTTCTGGGCAACAAATTTCAAGCTGAGGTGGTGAACTTTGTAAGTGATCAGAGAGGAAGGTGGCGATGGGCGACCTGTAGTCTGGGGAACAGATACCTAACTTTTTCAATCCATAATACAAATTCCGGGTAAAGCGATTATAGGGGGAGATTTAATTTTTTTTGCGAACCCAAAAATGGATTCCTCAGTCACCTCTAAAAAACGATCAAAAACTTTTAGAATTAATCAAAATCATAGGAAGACTCTGGATATAATCGACCCCTGGAGGTCAGCATTCCTGACTAAAATAGCATATGCATTTTTCGTGCAGATTTCGCTCGTCTTCACGTATCGATTTTTTTCTTATATCTAAGACCCTGATTCTTAGTCAGCAGAAAATCCTGCTGAACAGATTTTCGGATCATGCTATGATCATCTTAGAGCTTGACTTAGGTAAAATTTCAGGTCATTCTTATAGATGGACTCTAAATAGTCAATATCTATCAGAAGAATGCTGGGTGTCACTTTGTAAAACAGAAATAAAGGAGTTTCTCAGATGAAATCATGGGACGGCTCCTCCCCATATTGTCTGGGGCTCTCTTAAAGCATATTTTTGGGGTCCAGCTATAGGGAAAGATGCTGAAAGTTCTAGAAAAGAGAAGGAAAAAAGTCGAAACTTAGAACAGAAGGTGCAGAGGTGCTATGATACCTTTATCGGCACAGACTACCCCCAGTGCTGCGCTAGTGACGTACTTTCCAGCTCCACACTATTTATTCCAGATACCGCCACGGATGCGCAGTGGAGCGGGCAGCTAGAAGGTTCAGTTGCTGTAGTGTCCCTGATTGCTCGCGCTGAGCGCACGCTACGATTATTTTATCTGCGAGTGAATTTGCTCTGTGTTGGAAACTTTTAAAAAGAATCTTTTTTATAGACTATTTTGTAGCATAAATCGTTTTTGCACATTTTTACTGGTTTTTGCACTTTACTTACCGGCCCGACCCCGGTCGACCGCGGCAGCTGCTTTTGAGTGGAGGGCGGGACCGGACAGACTACCCCCAGTGCTGCGCTAGTGACCTACTTCCGGGTTGTGGAGGAGGCGGGAGAACTTCCCAGCTCCACACTATTTATTCCGGATGCCGCAAAGGCACGTCAAAGGCAAGCCCGTCTGCGCCCGTCCGTGCCAGGACGATGCCTGGCGCCTCACCCTCTGGTCTTGGTCGCCCCCCAAAAATTTACTATTCCCGGGAACAGCTGCTTGCACTACAACCCAAAGTATCTTGCAAGCATACTATATGGCATTTTAATGTCCCCCTGAACCATTGTAACAACTGTGGGTTCAAAGGCATATCAGACTCCAGCAATCTTCTGGATAATCCATGCTCTACACAAGTCAGTATCCTCAGTTTAAACTGTAGGTCTCTAGTCAAACATCATGCTGATATACTGGACGTTCCGCTGGACTCTGCCCCTGATGTGCTATTTCTGATGGAAACCTGGCTCACTACTGATTCTATGGTAACTACTAGCCTGGCTCTACCTGAAGGCTATAGGCTGATCTCACAGAATAGGCTTAAAGGCAGAGGGGGTGACCTAGCAGTGATTTATAAAAACGCTTTTCAGTCTATTCCAGACTGTGAAAGTGCCTTGTGCAAGATTTCTTTTTCCCCTAATTTCACGTATACTGGGCTCCTTATTTATTGCCCCCCGGTCCGGCCAGGGCTTTTCAAGAGGCTTTAGCTCACATTGCCTCCCCTCTTGTCTTAGACTCAGCTAATTTAAACATTGTAGGAGAGCTTTACCTCTATTTGGACTGTCGCGACTCCCGTGAGATCTCCAATTTTTCGGATGACTTGGAAGCTGTCAATTGGTTCAATTGATAGTAGGCCCCTCACATCAAGCTGGACACCTACTTGACCCAATCTTTTCAAATCTACAAAATTTGTCAGTACTCCCCCCTCTTCCTAAGACATCGACTGATCACTATCTTATTTCTATGTACTTGGATTTAGATGAGACTACCTTGAGGGCCCATCGTCAATCCCTGTGGAAATGTCCCTGGTAAAAACTGGACGCAACCACTTTTCAATCCACTCTTACTGCTTCCCGTCCAGTCTGGCCTCCTGACCCAGAGGCAGCTGACAAAGTATTTAGGGGCTGGATCAATAAATCCCCTGATCAGGGACATAAATTGTCAGATTCCAGGCTTGCCCAAACTCACTCCTGGTACAATGAGGCCCTCCGGGGAGAAAGGAAAAAATGTACAATATTAGAGCGGGCATGGAGGCGGTCATATGACGATACTGCTAAATTCATATATAGGAAGGCCATAAAAATGTATCACATTTAGTTCAAAAAGCAAAATTCCTCTTTTTTTTGCAGCATCTATTGCTTTCAGCTCCAATCCTTCCCAAACCATCTTTTCCATTGTAAAAGATATGTTGCAACCTCCTACACGCCCCAGTGACCCCATTTCCTCCAACTCCAAATGTGACTGACTTGCTAAATTTTTTATGAATAAGGTTGATCTTATCTATAGTGCCCTAGATGCAAGGCAAGGGCCGGTCGAATCCGTGGTGATTCCCACTCCTTGTGCAGCCTCTCACCACCTAGAAATTCTGCCTCCTGTGTCCTATGAAGACTTAGCCATTTAACAGCAAAGTTATATCAGGTTCCCCAGACCACCCAGTAAAACCTGACATCTTTAGAAATTTCTATAATTGCCTGTTGATGGAACGTAGGACATTCATTAACAACTTCCTTCAATCAGCAGTGATTCTTAAATCTTTGAAACACGCTAAGGTTGTTCCGCTACTCAAAAAACCTACTCTTGATTCATCCTTATCAGAGAATTTTAGACCTAAATCTCTGCTTCCATATCTGGCTAAGATTATGGAGTCTCATATCAACACCATCATGACTAACTATCTAGAATCTAATTCGATTCTGGACAGTTCTCAGAATGGGTTCCGCCCCAGACATAGTACGGAATCATCACTCTTGGCAGTTGCAGAGCAGCTCTGGACAGCAATAGACGAGGGTAGCACGTCAGCACTATTTCTACTCGATCTTAGTGCCGCCTTTGATACGGTCTCCCATAAAATTCTCTCTTCTCCAACAACTTGAAGAGATCAGAGTCAAAGGTGGGGCTTTGACTTGGTTCACAGCATTTCTTTCGGAACGCTCCTTCCAGGTTCACGCCCCCCTTACCTATCCAGTATCTACCCTCTAAAGTGCGGTGTCCCCCAAGGCTCTGCACTGAGCCCCACGCTGTTCAACGTATACGTCCGCCCTTTGGCTCTGTTAGCCAAAGAACGTAACATCAAAATGATATCTTACGCGGATGATACGCAGCTGGTGTTCACCTTCACTAACAGCCTGATTACTGACCAATTGAAGTTCCGTGCGGATGTCCTGGCTATCTCTGAGTGGATGACCAACAACTACCTGCAGCTGAACTCTGCTAAAACACAGTTGCTCCTGGTAGGCCGCGACACCCATAAATGGGATTTCCAGTGGTGGCCTACGGCCTTAGGCTCCCCCCCAAGCTAAAAACACTGTTAAGGATTTGGGGGTTCTGATTGATACTGCCCTTACCTTTGAGCCTCATGCAAAGAAGGTGGATGGTACTTGCTTCGGTCTCCTTGCTTCGGTCTTACGCCGCTACCCGCCAACTAGTAGTGCCGTCTGTGGTCCTGTCGCGTCTGGATTATTGCAATGGTCTTTTGTTGGGCACTAATAAAACGTTCACGGCCAGACTCCAGCGTGTACAAAATGCAGCAGCACACATACTTTTTGCCGTACCCAGGATATGTCGTACTTCTAGCCTTTTGAACCATCTCCATTGGCTACCCATAAGGCAAAGAATTCAATTAAAAACCTTATGCACCACTCATAAAATTCTACACTGACAGGGTCCCCAAATCTGTAGGAGCCCTCTACAGCCTACGTTGCTAGGCATGCACTTCGCTCTGCTGACCACCATCTGCTGTGCACTCCACGAGTCGGTCGCTGCAGAGCTGGGGGCCGTTCTTTTAAATCTCAGGCTCCCGCATTGTGAAATTCCCTACCTCTGTCTGCCCGCAATACCTGCGATCGCTGAACATTCAGGAGGCTGATTAAAACCTGGTTTTTCACATCTATTTAGCTACACTTTGCCTGTTCTCCACTCTGCAAGCGCTGCGACGCCCTGTTGCTGGGGCAGCCATGCTCGGTATAAGACCACTTAACATAACATAACATAACATAACATAACATAACATAACATAACATAACATAACATAACATAACATAACATAACATAACATAACATAACATAACATAACATAACATAACATAACATAACATAACATATTAGTAGCCCCTCGGTCTTCAAAAAACAAAAACTTGACAAGGCCAAAAGTGCTTTTAGCGAGGCCTATTATTTAGAATGTGAAACCTTTAATACTAACCGTAGGCTAAAGGAATATGAAGAGAGTAGTTATTCTGGTGCGGTCTTCCAGGTCTCTACTGACTATGCCAAACTTAATTGGGTTTGTTACCAACTAGCTCAGAGGTCACTGGAAACTTTCTTGACTGAATAGGAAGTGATCAGCTTCCCTGGTACAGACAAGAAGGGATTCAGTTTTCCAACAACTGCATAAACATTACAACTTTGCTCCTTAGAATAAGAGTCAATCTCTAGAGTCGTGTGAAACAATAGACAGTTATTTTACTCAGTCTCTCTCAGCCCGTCGAGGAGGAGGAGGGGCAGCGTCCGTGGGCAGCATGCATCTGCTGGGCTCTGCAGGGGACAGCTGTTCTGCTCCTGTATTCACCACACCATCGCTATCATCGATGTCGTTGAGGCAGCGTTTGCTTAAGGCAACGTTGGTAATATTTATACCTGAAAGGTGCCTTGTTTGACGTAAGTTTTTGGACATAAGATGTCAATAAAATGTCACTAGGAAGTGATCGTCTCTCAGTGCTCATTAGAGTTCTATTACTAATCAAAACATAGCAAGCGGGGCTTTCCCAGGTTGCTGAGTTTTATCTTGTTGAAGAACTCGGATTGTAATCTAGGAATCTTAGATAGTGGATTCTGCTGTGTCATTTGCTCTAATGAGCTGCAGAGGAAGAGATTCTGAAATATGGCTCTGATCGTGTTAGGCCAGAGACGAGTTTCTGAAATATCGCTCTTGATCGTTTATGCAATTATAGGGGTATAAATGGATTATAGCCGTATAGGGGCATAAGGTCACAGTATTGATCGGGGTCCTAGATTAGAACGCGACACCCACTCCACGAATTTACGTCCATCAAATTACTAAAAACGATAGCAATAAGATGCATGTGTAACATTACCCACCCCAAAATACATATTCGCATTTGAAATGGCGTATTTGAAATACATGGAAATATTGGTACTGTACGTCTTTAAGCATAGAAATCATTCAAAATTATAGCATATGCAATCAATGAACGATTTTGCGAAAAAATTACACATGAAATATCTCTTTAAACAGAAAAGAAAGGCGAAATAATTTCATCACATATAAATGCATTTGCTGTAACATGTGCTAGAGGCTGATGTAAAGTTATTATGTCTCTAGATTTACCTAAAAATAGAAGTTCTGTTCTTTATGAATAGGTCTACTTTTAGCAAAGAATTTCGTGCCAGAAAAAAAGGTAAATATTTTGAAAAATGTTCAATTAAAAAAAAAAAATTCTTGGTGAACGGGGGAATAGAGTTCCAACGCTTTTCAGTAGTTTTTATTGATCAAAACTGAAGGCCGAATTCAGAGTTCATGGGAACGCTGTGTGTCGGAATGCTTTTCAAAAGTTATTGTTTCTGTTCAGGGGAGAACATCATATCAGACAGGCTCTCAAAAAATTGGTCTACAAAATCAGGTGACAGTTCAACCAAGTTCGATAGTGCTGTAACTTGGCAGGTGTGAGAATGATTGCTATCATCAAAGTCTGGATCAGCAATGCTCACAGAAGGTCGTACCTGGGTGATGTTGCTTTTATTTCTCGCTCCACTGTTACCACCTCGTCGTAGCATAGGAGTCTCAACGAATGCCGTCATCAGGATTGGTAGCCGCTGGGGACAACACAATGCGTGAGCCGTTACAGGGCTTAGCAAAGTATCGATATCCATTGGTACTGCTGATGGAAGTGCAAGACAGGTGTCCAACACGCATTCATCTCCGCATAGCATACATCGAAGCACAGGTAAGATGCAGGTCTGCCATATAGGTCTGAATGAAAAAAAACAGGTCATGTTCAGATCTCTCAGCCTGGCCAATCCAAGGACTCTAGTTATTCGGTCCCGGTAGCGTATTGCTAGGATCGTTTCTTCCATCCTTGTCGGAGTCATGTCTGAGTTTTGGCTTGCCATATCGGAGCAGGAGGGTCAAAAATAAAATGCCTGCTACAAGTCCCAAAATCAGGGGTATGCCGCCAAAGACTGAATGGACAAAATTAGGAATGATTCCTAGAATTGCTTTGAATGGTGTTAACAGTCCCGTAAAAATGGTCCTAAATACGCCTGGGATGCCTATGGCACTCGAAATGTTAAGAATTTGGCTAAGCATTTCTGTGAAATGCACGGGGCAATTTGTTGATAAAAGGGCATGAATCTCTGATGTTGTCCTTGCAACTAGGAGATCATACGTCTCTTTCGATGACGTGATGGGCACTGTTGTCTGCAAACGCACAGACTTCATTCTGCTTAAAGTATCAATTTGTATAGAAGAGACATTCAAACGAGGCCATATGGGAGTCTCCATGTCTCCAGGGCCGTTTGGAAACAATGCTTGCATACAGCATTTGACCATGGAAGTTACGCTTACGAGATATGCTTTCCCTGGCAAAAGGCCACAACAGCTGTGATCCGTTATTAGAATGTAACTCCCGTTCGAGAGCTGCTTAAAGAAAGGCTCTATCTGTGTTGCAGGTGTGACATGTTGGTGGCATGAAAGGTTGTTTGAATTTCCTTCACAGGCTCCGTGTAAATTAATACCCTGGCACAAAAGTATACCGCTTAGTGAATGTTTGCAGTTTTCACCACTAAGAAATACATTTTTGTTGCTGTCACTATAGCATGTGTGTGTGCATGGTAATTTCCATGCTGCCTTAATGTACTCTTTACCCAAACGTTCATACTGGCCAGTCGGTATGTATTCAAGGCAATTTTTAAATCGGAAAGTTGTTATCGGAATTGTGATAATCCCGCGTATTATCCATTCAATGACAGGACTTTCTGACATTGTCAAAGGTAATCTCTCAAGTTTTTCGTTGCTCAGGATTGTATAGTCTGCCCCTTTCTGTGCCAAGCCGATTTGTTTATCAGTAAGAATAAAGATGGAAAACAATGACGTTGTGTTGATTAAACGCCAAGGCACATAGCCTGAACGAAGATTTTGCAGCGTCCAGCCTAACTGTACAATAGAACGCAATTGCGACTGGCCATGCTGTAACATTAGCAAGTCTTTGTCTATTATATCTATGGCAGATGATACAATACTGTCCAGTGAATATATTCTGGAAGACAGAGTCATTAACCCATTGTCCACAACAGAAAGTGATTTTTCCAAATTAATACGATCAATTTCTCGTATTTTTTCAGCTGTTTCAATTTGTGTGACTTTCCAAGCCTCGTTGTAAGCTGCATATATACTGGCCACTATGAAACATTTTTGACGCTGTTTGCGAGGTCCCAGAATGAAATCGCGCAAATCAGCACCATCTTTAAGTAAAGATAAGTGTTGCTTAATTTCTGCCAGTGTGAATGATTCTAGCCATTCAAGGCACAGCTTCCCTACACTGTATGTTGTTACTATCCCTGGATGTTGTCTCTGGGAGTATTTAGGGTCTGGTCTGGTCATTGTTAACCCCTGTGTTTTATTCAGGAATCTATCTTGACAGTTATTCGTGTCAGTAGGCCAGATTAACCACTTTTTCCAATCAGGATGTGTTCTGTTTAGATGTAAAATTTTAGATACGTCTATCTCAATATCTGTTGTTGCATTATCAGGTACTGGTTTTGGAATAGATGGTTTGTTAAGGTCTTTATTCTTAGCTAGGCCAAGACAGGTTGTTTGGTGAATTGTGTCATTTAGGAACATTATTTGCTCTGGGATCATGCAGGCTCGGAATAATGCTTCTAGGCCTTGTACCTGCCAATCTTTTGTACCCCAGATGGTTTTTGTTTCAATGTTATTTTTCCAATAATCAAAACCAAATGTCATCATTTTTTCATAAAATGCTTCTGAATATATCAATTTAGTATTTGTCAGCATAGTTTTCAACACTTTTTTATCTAACAGTTTATAATAAAACGTTTCTGCATCACTGGTGTTAAACCCTGAGAAGTACTGAAATTTCTCATAGAATGTTTTAGAACTGCTTTTAGGTGGAGTAGCACAATGTTCCCATTGGTTATATTTAAAAACATTTCTAGGTTGTGCAGATTTATGTAAGTAATGATCTCCATAATGTGAGAAGCAGTACATCTGTTCATAACTAGACGAACCTTGTAAATAATCATGTTCTGTAAATCTTGCTGACAACACTAAATCAGACATCATATTATTAATACTTTCAAAATCCCAATCATCAGAAAATGTACTTGGACTTACAAAGTCACTTAGGGAAACCTTGAACTGGTGAGGATATTTCAGGATTTCGACCGGACATATACTTCATAGTCAGTTTTGTCCCATACTACCCCGCCGGGTATTGGAATGGCTGTTACATTTACTGTTGACAGTTCTCTTTTCTTCACGTGGGATAATCTGTGTGGTTTGAAGACTAAGTTGATGTTCTGACTTGCTGTGTCCATTGAACTGTATTTTCCCTCAATGAATGTTCCCAAACGTAGTACCATGATGAGCCAAAGCAGGAGGAAAAATACACCTAGTCCAAACCAGAACTCTAACCATGAAGAAATAAGGTAAATTTCCTTGAGTTGATGAAAGAGTTCTGTTGCTTTTTCTTTAAAAGTCTTTGTTTCTGGCATCACTTCGGTGTCGGTTTGATCTTCAGAAAAGTTGTCGAAATTGATGAAGTAGCCAGAGCCAGTTCTGTCAATTTTTTGGATTGTTCTCTAAATTTGTCTTTCGGTAGCACATTCTGATGCCACATCATTGTAGACTGGTGTTTCATGACGAACTGTTTCAATCTGTGTTTCAAGAGGCACGAGTTCCATGGCATTATGGCATAGTCCCTCTCTGTGCACTGCAGGTTTATCAAATGTGATTAGTCTTTCAGTTTGAACCTCTTGAATTGTTGCAAGTTTGGGTATTCTGTTGTTTCTCTGGAGTCCACTGGGTCTACTGTTGATTATAGGCCACATGCTTGTGGTTTTACCAGGTCGATTGATACAATTCTGTTCTCCTTTTTACCAGCAAGGGGCGGTAGTACTACTGATCTTGTTCCGTTGATTGCTAAGACAGGTACTGCTTTTCTGTAAGAAGGCCCAAATTCCTTCTTCACCGCTATTTTTTCTCTGACTAGATCCCCAATCTTTGGAATCCAGACAGGCCTTGCTGGGGCTGGTGGTGCCTCATCAGTGGTAGCTGGCTGTTGCTTTAACTTTATGTTGCTTAAGGATTTTCTTGTTTCATTCAAGTCCTGTAAAACAGCCAAACGATCTTTGATGTCAAAGTCTTTATCCTTATCTTTTACCACTGATACCTGACTATCTAAGTCCTGAATGTACATTCTAGTTCCGAACAATAGTTCATATGGGCTGAAACCTTTTAGAGAATTTCTTGGCAAATTGTTAAGACTGATCTGGACACTTATTAAATGTTTGACCCACCCATCACCCGAACCTAATACCTTCGCAGTTATAGATTGCTTTATGTCCCGTTTTTTTCTTTACACTACACTGTTCCCTTCGGGGTGTGATGGACAAGAGTATCGCAAGCCAATGCCCATGCTGGCCATGGCCTCCTTATAAGCTCGAGAGCTGAAAGCAGGACCCTGGTCAGAATGGAACATGGCAATTGCGTATGTGCCGATAAAGACTCGCAGATCTTTTATAACCGTTCCGGCGGCAGCCGAGCGCTGGGGCCACATCCATATGAATCTCGTACAGGAATCCACTGCGACCATGATATATTTATAGTTGCTGTCCCTTTATAGGGGACCACAGTGGTCCAGGTAAACACATGTAAATGGTTTATCTGAGATGAGAAGGGGTGTCTGCGCTGGTCGCTTTACTGTTGATACTTTCATTCTTTGTGTTAGAACTGGCTATTTCTGGTAGGCTAAGGCTGACGCCAAAGCCAGGCAGAAACCACCATTCTAGTTAGGGCAAGGAAGTCACACGCCAAGATAACCCCTGCTCACCCCCTTGGTAGCTTGGCACAAGCAGTAATGCTAAACTCGGAGGCAATGTGTAAAGCATTTGCGTCAGCGCACAACAGCAACAACATACTAGGCACACCGCAAAAGAGACTCCACACAAGGTTATTATAAAAATAACTTTTGTATTGTAAAAACACATCAGATAAAATCACACATATACATTGTGCCAACTGGCACGGGCAATATTCATAACGGATTATTTACAAGACAGGGCCACATGGGCCACTGTCAGAATCAGATATAGTACTTTTAGAATAAGAAATACTAAACATAAAATGGTAATCAAAAAGATCACAACCAATATCCACTGGTAACAGGAACCAGGACCTTACTAGGACCACTGTACTAAAAAGGACAACCACCTAAGAATAAAATACATTTAGGGGTATACCAGAACACATTACCCATGATGCATGAAACACATTCAGAGGAGTAATAAAGAGAAACACATGATGCCTAAAACATTCAGAGGTGTTAAGAATAGGGCACATGATGCAATAAAATACATTCAGGTGTGCAGCGCAAGAAGACACATGATGCCTAAAACATTCAGAGGTGCAGCGCATGGAAAGAAAGACACATGATGCCTAAAAACATTCAGAGGTGCCAGAACAACACAATAGCGCAAAAACACACAGTAGGCAATTACTATTAAAAACATAGAAATCACATTGCGCATAACTTACATAAGCCACCACCTGTGGCAGTCCCTAGGCCAACTGGCCTTGTTGGGGCTCAGGCGCCCTGAGTCTCAATGTCAGGGGGCGCTGCCATGCAGCGCCAGTCCAAGCACAAGCCTAAACGTAGCAGGTGCCCACTACTTGCTGGGCATCACACAAAACCTAAACGGTGCAGCGGCCCACTAATTGCTGGGCAGCTGGGCAATATCAAAACTGCGCCAGGTCCCTCACTGACCCTCAGGCGCAAACTGCGCCAACTGTTGGAGCCACACAGGCTCTGAGCTCACTCCACACATGTTGGAGCCACACAGGCTCTGGCATAACACGTGTCCCACGTTGGAGCTCTCAGGCTCTGGCACAAAACATGCCATCAGGGAGCCTCTCGGGGCTCTACACAAGCATGGCCCCCAAGCCCCTCACAGGGACTCCTGAAACAACTGCGGGCCTTCGGTGGAGCCTCTCTGGGCTCTAGACTACGTTGGGGCGACCCACTGCCAACCGGGGCCGCCCTTGAAGCCCTCGTGGCTTCTCCACAATGAGCACGCACTCGCGCTACTGCGGGGGGGCGGGCGGACACCGACAATGTGTCCCGGCGCCCCTCCCTTGCTTCTCTGCTGTGGCGGAGCTCTCAAGCTCCTAATATCATGCCCCAAATGCTGGAGCGGCCCGCTGCCAAGTGGGGCCGCTCTTCGCCATCACTGTGCCTTCAACAGGCACTCACAGTGGCCCACACGGAGCCCCCCAGCCCTTCGACTCACCGGGCTCTTGCGAGGGGCTCCTCCGGGCGGCGGCTCACTCCTCTCTTTTCTCCACGGCGGGGGCAGGCACCGGCAATGTGCCTTGCGCCCCCTTCTCTACTACTCCGCTCCTCTGGGGCTCCCTCAGCAATGGGAGCCCCGTACCGGCGACACCAGCCGCCATCTCCCGGGCACCTTCCTCCTCCCTTCGTGCTGCGGCCTCACGGGCGGGACTTCCGGCCGGCGGCCCGTTTCAGGTACTCGTAGGCGGGGGCTCAATTACCCGAGGAGTGGGCTCCCTCGTGGAACGAAATAAAATATACCAGCGAGGTGGGCACTCGCAGAGGGCATATACACGGGAGAATACCCGTCCAGCCAAATAAAGTGCACACGAAGCACTCGGGCCACCCACAGGGCAGGAGCGCTTCCCCCACGGGATAACCACAGCGCTCTGCCAGAAAGTTGAAGGTAAAGCGCTACCAAGCGCTATAATAGCAAATCAAGCGCTAGAGCATAAATAAAGCGCTCCCAAGACATCCCAAGTCCAGGAAAGTTCCTCAGGGGTCCCGGACCTCAGCAGTCCAGGACATCAGCAGTCCATCCAGGGTAAAGCAAAGTCCCCCATCAGCCCAAGCAAGGCAGAGGGGTCCCACAGGAGTACAGGAAAGTCCATCAGAAGTCCAGGGGATGGGCAGGGATTCCCCTGAGCCCCAGCAGCAGCATGCCCCTGGCAGATTCAAGTTAGAAACAAGAACATTTTGGAAGGGGACACAGCCCCTTCTTATACAGAATAAAGTCTTTGAAGTCCTTTGAAGTCCTTTGAAGCAGGCAGTGTGAGAACCAGCTAGAACTGGTTACAGGGAAGTCCCTTCAGTATCAGGGACAGAGGTGACAGTCACCCAGCGGGAGGTGGAGCCAGCTTTGTAGTGAGGCAGGCACAGCCCTTCACTATCAGGTGCCATCTACTCCCACTTCCCTGGCAGCCTTTCATCCTCGGGCTGACTCAGACAACCTCCTGGGCTCTCCAGCCCCTGTCATCCTCAAACCAGACAGTCAATCCACAAGCAGGCCCAGGCACTCTGGGCCAGGCTCACCAGCCAATCACACGCCAGCAACAACTTACACAAATATGCTAACTTCCAAAAGTGGTACTTCTAGACTAGACACACTCATGCCGCATATACCATTTTGCAGCATTCAGTCTCACGAGTTCGTACCTATCAAACTCGACCCTGCACTCCCCACACATCAGGAACTACCATGGGCATACATATTCCCCATTCATTCCTACGGGAGGGCAGATCACTCACCACTCATTCACAGAGAGCTCAAGCACTTTACAATGTACCACAGTGAAAAAGTGCACAGAGGCCTCTGTGAATGAGTGGTGAGTGATCTGCCCTCCCATAGGAATGAATGGGGAATATGTATGCCCATGGTAGTTCTCATGCGAGGCCACCAATATCTCTGTTTTAATAGTGATATTGTTGCGGAAACGCCAGCGTGTGCAGAAGCAAGCCCTTCATGTGCCGCTTTGATTAGTCCTAACCTGTGTTCCATGTTTGGAATTACTCTATCCCCCACTCCAGGGATTCGAGCAAAAGGAACATTATTCGTATCTTTTAAATATTAGTACTTTTCTGGAAAGCCTTTTGGGAGTGTTTTCTTATCATCTTTTACTGCCGCACTGACAGCTTGTGGAATGTCGCTGTCTATTTTTGTTTGTGACCGAGTAATTGCAGCTACGGAAGCCGTTTGCACAGCTGCCTTCGCGGCTTTATCAGCCAATGAATTCCCTGCAACGTGAACGCCATCACGTTGATGACTCAGAGTGTGTATCACGTGAGTCTTTTGTAGTTCCTTCTGTAAAATAACTACTTGTTCCCAAAGCATTTTATGCTTAATTGTGCCACCTTTTGCATCTTTGAAACCATTTTCCACCCAATTCTGCAAGTATTCATTATTAGATTGTACGCAATAATATGAATCGCAGACTATAAGTGTGGGGAATTCGCGATCGGTATTTTCTAGCGCCATCTTAAATGCTACCAGTTCAGCTCGTTGAGCTGAGCAATCTCCTAGAGATTGTGTTTTAGTGACCAGTGGTCTAAATTTACCTTTGTGCCAACGACCTTTAACAATCGCGCACGCAGCACTGTAAGCTTGTTTAGCCCCAACTGCGGGTTGTGCTGATCCGTCTGTATATATGATACTTCCGTATTCTTCCAGAGGCAGGATTTCAATTGGCAGAGGACATTCATATTCATATTGTAAAAATTCCTGTGTCTTTAGGTTAGGATCAAATTCGTATACTACGTCTGTTGCAGCAAGAGAATTAACCCATTGTATCCATCTCGGATGTAAACCTTTAGCATTAGGAATGCTTGCTTTAGTTACCGCCTCTAAAGCCGGTATGGGTGTAACGATTATTATTCGTTTACCTTGTGCTAGGGCCCTTTCTTTTGCTACAGCAGTCTGAACCGCAGTTAGAATTTTCTCTGTTGAACTGAATTTTATTTCAGCCTTTGTGTACAAATGTGATTTGTAAGCTATTGGTACCTTTTCTCCCTCATTAGAGGCCAGGTACTTGAATCTGCATCTTCCTGGGATGACTCGGATTACAAGATTGCGTGTGTTGCCACGTGTATCTAATTTTGTTTTTGCTAACATGTCTGTTTGCAGTGATCTCAAAATTTCTGTGTGTTTTTGAGTCCAGGTGATTGGTTTCAAATCAGGTTTAATTAGTTCATAGAGAGGTTTAACCCTCTCCACGTAATTTAGAATGTAAGTTCTTCCGAAATTCAGAAAACCTAGAATCGATTGTAAGTTCTTCAGCGATTTTGGTGCTTGGAGTACAGCGCACTTCTCTAAGAAGTTGTCCGCTAGGCTTTTTCCTTCACTTGACAATTCGTATCCTAAAAATAATACTGTCAGATGGGCAATTCGAGACTTTTTAAAGTTGAATTTGTAACCCTCTGCTGCGAACCCAAGTATAATGGTGTTCACTCTTTTCAAGTGAGTCTTCAAGTAGTCGTCTGTGAGATAGATATCATCTACATAAGATAATGCCTCATCATCATAAATTTGTAGTAACTCTGTTACTCTGGCTGAGAATAGTCCTGGGCTGTTCTTGAATCCCTGTGGGAGCCTACAGAAATTTTTCTGAGACCCCATTACTGAGAAAGCGGTCAAGTATCTGCTTTCTGGTGCAATGTTTTAACACAAGAAACCATTTGATATGTCTAATGCAGTTTTATATTTTTTCCTAACTATGTTATTCATTAGTGCAGCACTATGCGAATTTTGTACTGCAAATGTTTTGCAACATGAGTTAAGGTGTCTGTAGTCCAAGACTAGACAATATGAATTGTCTGGTTTGGAGACAGGAAACAAAGGATTGTTCATTTGAGAGGTGCATGTTTCAATCACCCCCTGGCATTCAAGTTGATCTAAAATCTCCCTGACTTGTTTTTTAGCTTCTTGCTTAATGGGATACTGCCTTTGTGCAGTCGGTTGACTTTTTAACTGGATTTTGTGAGGAGGAGAGTCCTCATCCCATAATACATGATTTTTATTTAATGCTGGTGCCTGGGCTACTGCCCATTTCCTTGCATATATATATTTAGTGTGAATCGGAATGTAATTCGAGAAGGCAGGCATAATCATTTCTTCGCCACGAGGGCACTCCCTGACAAACTCTGGGGGCCAATCTTTTTCAGCTAACAGAATGTCATAGCCTTTTGAGAGTTTATCCCAAAATAGACCCTTTATTTTCCTAGTCTTATCACCCTCTATACGCAGTGTTATTTCGTATATCTTATGTGGCTCGCTAACTCTGGTGTTGGCAGTTTCTACTTGAATGTTTTCATTCGTGTCCACTGTCTCCAGATGACTCATCAGGATCTTGCAAGCTATACTGATTTCTGCTGCACTGTCTAGCATTGTCTGTGCCCACTCCCCATTTTTCAACTGTGTCCTCAGTATTCTCGGCATGTTCAATTACTCTAATACTGGCTACCTTTTTTTTTTAGAAATTGAGATTTTTTATTTTGAGCAGGTTCCTTGTCTTTGGACTTGGTGTGCTCTCCTGGGTCTGACCGTACTCTTCTTTCCGATTTCTGCGAAAAAGATCGAGAGGGACGTGTATCAATACTTTGATATCTATCAGGCTTCTTCAAATTATCCCTATTTCTAAGGTTGTATCTTTTCTCAGAGGGCTCCCTCTGGGGAGACTGGTGTTCTCGAGTCGGAGTTCTTTCCCTTCGTCGAGGAGTCCTTCCTCTGGACTGGAAAACTTTTTCTTTGGGAGTGGATTGTTTATTTCCATCCCAGCTCTTTTTAGGAGTGTTTGAATTATTTTTAATAAATAATTTTTCAGGATTTTCGAGCAGTTGGGGCTTTACTGGTTTTCCACCCAAGCTGTCTCTACCTAGTTCTTCATAACATTTTTCTATAATTCTGGCAAGCTCAATTGGTTGATCAGTTATATCTGTTTCCTTCAACTTCTGGCGGATCGCCACAGATGCTGCTTCTCCTTATATATTGGCTAGTAATATAGCCGAGACCTGCTTGAAGTCTTTCAGTAATTTCATACCAAGAGTTAAAGCAGGTTCTGGACCGTATTCATTCTGAATCTGTTTTAGCACTTCTGGTATTACCGCCATTGACGGAACACCATGTTTTTTTGTGTAAATGGAAGCAAAGACTGTACCCCAAGTGTCACAGTCCTCTACGTGTGGTGCGACCCCCATTGGAAGGCAGATGGTCAGGATTCTGTGTTTCTCAATAGCGGTAGTATTCGGAAATACTGCCTCTATTTGAGTAATTTTCTGCGCTAACCAGAAAGGAATTTGTTCCCGTTTTATGGGTGTTTTACCAAGACATGATTGTATGTTCTGTGGTGTAATTTTATTTGTGTTCCCCTGATGAGGGGTCAGCTGTGTAACATTAACATCTGTTTGGACTGTAGCAGTCCGCATTACATATTGGACTAATTGTCTATGTTTTTTAATTAAGATTTTTAGCTGTATTAACAGCTCATCTCTTGACATTTTTGCAATGTCCAGATGTGGTGTGTAGCTGGCTAGAACCGGCCACGTTGTTCCTGGTCTACCTAGTGGACCGAGCCTGGTAATATGATCATTGTGTTTTAGGGCGCCTTTAAACAAGAGCAGATGCTCTTGGAATTTTAATGGGATTTCAATCTCCTCGAAAGGAGCGTACTCTTCCGGTGGATCCCCTATTTTGTAATAGTGGAACTTGTGTGTTGCGGTGTTTGCCGCTGGAAATTTTATCCAAGAATAGAATACCTCTGTCTGCCGATATTCGTGTGCCTCTATCAGGAAGACGACTGTGCCACCTTGTGTGGTCAGTTCATTTTCTACAAGTTTTGATGTTATAGATTTTCTTATGTTGACCGGGATGATTATCGCACCCGGTTCATTAACACCGTCGGGACCCTGCTCAGTCGCATTTACTGCGGGTGCAGCGGTTCCGTTTTCTAAGTCTGACATTTTATGAAATGCAGGTTTTTTTTGCAGAGCAGGTCTCCAAGGAGACAAAGATTAGGTGCACAATATTTTGGAACACTGTATCCTTCAACGTTGAATAAACCAGAGCTTTACATAGGAATCTCTTCCTACTAAGTTCGGGCGGATTTTAACCTTTCACCCACTCGATACGTCTATTGGAGTATTTACGGTAGAAAGGGGTCTGTGTGAAAAATGCACGACTGAGTTACTCGAACGTCTTGCGTTAGTATTATCGCCCTACCAAACGTTGGGCGCCATGTAGTGTAGTTCCTATTTTCCCGATAACATAAACAGCAGTATAGACGTAGAAGTGCGGTCTTCCAGGTCTCTACTGACTATGCTAAACTTAATTGGGTTTGTTACCAACTAGCTCAGAGGTCACTAGAAACTTTCTTGACTGAATAGGAAGTGATCAGCTTCCCTGGTACAGACAAGAAGGGATTCAGTTTTCCAACAACCGCATAAACATGACAACTTTGCTCCTTAGAATAAGAGTCAATCTCTAGAGTCGTGTGAAACAATAGACAGTTATTTTACTCAGTCAGTTGTGCAGATTACTTTCACCAAGATGCAGAGAACAGAGAGGCAGGCGTTTTCAATAAAAGGTATTATTTATTGAACAGTCTTTCTTCTCATGCAAGAGAAATGAATTGCCACAATTGCAAGACTTGTTATTATAAAAAGTGCGTACAGTAAAATGAGGATTGCGAAATAATATTGTAAAAGCATTGATATGGTTTCTTAGCCACACAATGGTTAAAATGAATAAAATATATACATTCATATATACAGTCAGCTAACGTACTCAACTGGTGCTTCTAACTACGCCTACCCCAGTGTACCTGACCTAAGCCTAATACTTGGGAGGGAGTAAGTAAGTAGCAGTTTTAGTTAAGTTGGTTTTGCCAAGGTTTGCTTCAAGAATTCTCTCTAAGGGTTTAGTCAACACCATACCTTTGAAATAGAATGTTGGAGGTCTTGTAAATCCTTCCAGGACTCGATATCCCAGTCACTCGCAAGAGTAGGCTGGAAACGCCGGAGCTGGATTTTCTCGGCAAGAGAAAAGACAGCGTCTCTCTCAGCACGTCGAGGAGGAGGAGGGACAGCGTCCGTGGGCAGCTTGCATCTTCTGGGCTCTGCAGGGGACAGCTGTTCTGCTCCTGTATTCACCACACCATCGCTATCATCGATGTTGTTGAGGCAGCGTTTGCTTAAGGCAACGTTGGTAATATTTATACCTGAAAGATGCCTTGTTTGACGTAAGTTTTTGGACATAAGACGTCAATAAAGATGTCACTAGGAAGTGATCGTCTCTCAGTGCTCATTAGAGTTCTATTACTAATCAAAACATAGCAAGCGGGGCTTTCCCAGGTTGCTGAGTTTTATCTTGTTGAAGAACTCGGAGTGTAATCTAGGAATCTTAGATAGTCACTTCTGCTGTGTCATTTGCTCTAATGAGCTGCAGAGGAAGAGATTCTGAAATGTGGCTCTGATCGTGTTAGGCCAGAGACGAGTTTCTGAAATATCGCTCTTGATCGTTTATGCCATTATAGGGGTATAAATGGATTATAGCCGTATAGGGGCATAAGGTCACAGTATTGATCGGGGTCCTAGATTAGAACGCGACAAGCTATCATATGGGACATAATGCTCCAACACTACAGGCGTATGTATGGTCAACAACAATCCATCAATAGCCCATCCTTAGACAAGTTCCTCCGGGAGCAGGAAATCCCGGTACTCTCTGAGGCCAATAAAGTCAGTATGATGCGCCCGTTCTACAAAGATGCACTTTGGGATATTATAAGAATCCTCCCGAATGGTAAAGCCTGTGGATCGGACAGTGTCCCAGCTGAGATTTTTAAAACATTTTCATGGGCCGTTTTAGAATATTTTTTGCTGATCACTAATTTAATCTTAGAGGGAGGCCCAATACCCCCTTCATTCCAAAAAGAGAATGTAGTTAGTTTTTAAAAAAAGGGAAAAGACGGCAAAGACCCCAATACATATCGCCCAATCACACTTGTAAACTCTGACTATAAGATCATCATAAAACTTTTAGCCAACAGATTCAATACCATAGCCTCAAATCTTATCCACTCCAATCAAAATGGCTTTATTGCAGGGAGCCAGCTGGATTATTTAGAGACCAAGAAAATACCAGCCTTGGTTCTTCTGTTAGATGCTGAGAAGGCGTTCAACCTCATGGTGTGGGAGACTTTATTCCACATCCTCTTTAGTTTTGGTATAACCCCCAAGATCAAGGGGTTGATTCAGAGAATGTACCATAATGCAGAAGCCAATATTACCGTTAACGCCTCTGAGGTAGGACAAATTAGTGTCAAACAGGGGGCCAGACAAGGCTGTCCTCCGTCCCCCATTTTGTTTGCTTTTTTTATTGAACCGTTGGCTATCGCTAGCTGAGTTAATACAAATATTCGTCCCCTTTACCTACTATGGGAAAACTAAAATTATACGCGGACAATATCATACTCATAATCAAGGGTGATAAGGGAGTCCAAGCAAAAGTTTCTGAGGTCTATGAGCAGCTTGAATTGCTCGGTGGATATAAAATTAATAAAATAAAAATAGAAATAATCCAGTGTGGATGCAAGCCCGATGATTTACACTCTGAAATTTTATCCTGTCTAAATTCCAGACCAAAAAGATATTTGGGGGTTTATTTCTCGTCACGAATCTCTGACTTGTACGATTTAAATTTTGCCCTGCTTCTGCAGAAAGTACAGGAATTACTGCATCGGTGGAACACATTCCATTGACTATTACGGGGAGGGTTTCACTGATCAAGATGTCTGTTCTCCCGCTATTTAACTTTTTATTTTTGGCAATTCCATGTATTTTAACAGTGCCTTACTTTGCCAAATTAGAGTCCATGTTTACATCTTTTCTTTGGTGAAAGAAAACCCCCCGAATTGCACTAAGTACTTTATATGAGGAGATGGAGAATGGTGGGTTAGCTCTCCCTAATCTCAGGGATTACTGTTTTGAATATTATAGATTAAGTTGGAATTGAATACAGGACTATTCGTAAGTTATTATATGAATTTAGTTTGCAAAGAGCACCAGATACGCTGTCCATTAAAAATGTCAAAATCTCCTAAATTAGTGCGCTATAAGTGTATGCAGTGGTTCTTTCATAAACGTCAGGACTTTTTATAGAAGATATACAATCCCAGTAATCAATTCCTCAACCCCGTCATCTGAACCCACTTCAGTATTTGGGATTAGAGAATCAACTGATCATATTAAAAAATGGGCTAAGGCCAGCTTTTGGAAAAGTCTAAGATTTTATAATGATCAATAGGTGGCTAAACACGCCTGAAATGCTTAGTTTAATCCCGAATGACTTCCTTCTTCTAGGGTCATATATTATCCTTATCAAGTTCCTTAGTAATGTGGATTTGATTCATATTAATGAATGTAAAAATCTGGTATATTCCTAAATCGAAGAAACCACAGCTAGGAAACCCGGGGAGTAGAAAAAACTCTTAGCCCCTATCAAGGGTCTGAATCTGGTTGAGAAAGCACTATCAAAATGGGAAAAACAAGAAGGATTGCATGTCACAGCGAGTATGTTGTCTTGTTAGAACTGGGGGTCTCTAGTTGGCAGAGGAAGGTACCAATGTCCAAATAGGGACCCTTGCTTCCAGTCAGGTCAGGGCAAGGGGATACACTCTTTAGATAACTCCAGCACACCCCCTTGGTAGCTTGGCACGAGCAGACAGGTTTATCAAAGGCAATGTGTAAAGTATTTGTACCAACACTCACAGTAACACAGTGAAACCACCACAAATGGAACCAGTTTAGAAAAATAAAGTATCTTTATCTAAACTACACGAGACCAAAACGACAACAGTCCAACATACACTGTACCAAAATAAGTCTTTAAAAAGAGTTCAAAGTGTTGCACCAAAATAATCCTCAGTTGCGTCACTTTTAGTCCAAAGTACATGTAGGTGCAACAAAAGTCCCTAGCGGCAACTGCAGCGTTGAAATCAAGCAATGCGTCACTCCTGAGACACTGGGGAGGTGATGCGACAACCCCGCTGTACGAAGCCGGTGTGTTGCGACAAATCCGGTCTGTATGGGGAGCGATGCGATACCTTGTATGGATTCCGGGGCGCAGGTTTCTCCTGTAGAAGCGTCTCGCACAGGCACGATGTGACAATGCGATGATCTTCGGGACAGCGGCAATCTTTGTTTCGGCGGCAGTGCGCAGTGCAGTGTTGAACTTCTTCTGTCGCGGCCCCTTGATGCGTTGACTCTGCAACGATGTTTACAGCGACGGGATACGGTCCGCAAGCCAGCGGTGCAACGGTTTCTCACAGCGATAACAGGCTCTGCAACGATACTCGCAGCAACAGGAATCTACCGGCACCGCGGCAATGCGCTCCGCAAGTGAACGATGTGTCGGTTCTTGCAGCGTCAACAGGGGCTGCGACGATCTTCGCGACAAGGGGAATTTTCTCGCACTGTCGACGATGCGCTGTGGAAGCGAGCGATGCATGCAAAATTGTAGTTCTTCTTTTCTTCTTCTTTTCCAGCTCCCCAAACAGCAGGCAGCAACCTCCAGAGGCCCCACAAATGGATCAAGCACTCTAGGCAGGTCAGAAGTCACACAGCAGATGAAAAAGTTGATACTGTCCCCAGCCCAAGCTGGCTTCCGCGCAAAAATTAGCACGTGCGACCAAGGTTTTAGATTCTCTCCGTTAGCATGGAAGTACGTGCTACTTAGGAAACAGCGGCTCTATGTAGCTTTTGTGGACCTGCGAGCTGCATTCGATTTGGTACCACATAATCTACTGTGGAAAACTATGCTTGACCAAGGTGCCCCAGTTAACCTGGTGATGATGCTTGCCAGATTGCATAAGGACAACTATGCCCAGGTTAGGTGGAGGGTAAATGTGAAATTGACAGAGAGGATTCCGATTGAAGGTGGGGTGCGCCAATGGTGTGTCCTCACCCCCACATTGTTCTCTCTGTATATTAATGATGTGGTGAGTTGTCTAGCGGATTGCAATAATGATGCCTCTTTGTTGAATAATGCAAAGGTACCAATTTTGCTATTCGCCGATGACTCATTATTAATATCCACTACACCAAAGGGCCTAGAAGTTTTATTTAATAAATTCCTGAGCTTTTGTAAAAAGAGGAGACTGCAACTGAATACCATGAAAATAAAATTTATGGTGCTCGGTAAAACAAGGGGTGGTATACGACAGGTCAAAATCGGATTAGAACCCCTTGAGCTAGAAAAATTATTTTGTCTACCTGGGCTTTGGCCTAAATGAATCGCTAAGTTGGGAATATCAGCTGAGGAAGAGTCTCCTAACCTTATGTCAGAGATCTGAATCGGTTCTAAGATTTTTAAAAAAATCCTATACTCAACCCCTCTCCCCGACTCTTGAAATATACTGTGCAAAAGCCCCAAACCGAGCTCTGTATGGCGCGGAGATCTGGGGATTCACTCCTGTTAATCAGCTAACTATTTCTGAGAATAACTTTGCCAGATCTTTGATCGCATTACCCGTCACAACACCACTCATTACACTTTTTTGTGATCTGGGGATAAAAAGAATTGGTGATCTGGCAGCCCTTAAACCCATAACATACTGGTTTCCTCTATGGACTACTCCCCAACTAGCTGAATATTGTAATTCTTTACGGGAGGTCCTGGCGCTTAACGGGGCAAAACAACTTTCCTGGTTTAAGCATATCGCTAAATGGTACAAGCTATTGAACCTAATGGGCTTATGAGAGCACCCAAAAAGGGCCACCGGTCATGACATTTTGTCTCTCAAAGCTACTTACTGGAAGGTGGTGGGGGAGTACTATATTGTGAGACTTGGCCCTTTCCCCAAAATTTTTCGCCTTTTAAATCAGAATGCCCTCATGGTAACAACAATGTATAGGCCTTGTGTAGTGAGGAAAGCCCTGTGTACTGTGAAACTGATGTTAAGATGCAGGTGTCTTATACCCCTAACATGGCTGCCACTGACCACTGCTGCTGCAGCGGGGTTTAGTGGGCGCATTCTAGTGGCCAGGGCCTGGCTGGAACCCTCCAACAATGTATCAACTTAGCCTGCCAGCCTGCCCACAGGTAGAATGGTGGAACCTCCTGGAAGCCTCTGGAACCTTCTGGAAGAGGTGAGGTGACACCAACTGCCACCACCAACTGTCAACTGGCAGTATATAAGGAAAGGGGGGGAAACTTTCCTGTCAGAGTGACTGAGGGGAAGACCTGGGGAAGAACCTACGCAGGAGGATAGGCAGTGAGGGTCAGGACAGGGACTTATAATACTGGAAGAGACAGGGCCTAGGAGCTGCCTTTCAAGTGTTGAGGTATCCTGTACCCCCCCCCCTCTGACCTAGCCCCGCGTCAGGGAACCCCCAGGGACCACTTGAGGGGATTGGCTGAGGAGATCTAACACCAGCCACCAACTTAACCCCCTTCAAGGAAACAAGAAACCAAAGGGCGAAAGAAACATCACGCCAACAAGAAACTAAGCTTCTATTTACAAGGGCGCAAGAAACATCACACCAACAAGAAACTAAGCTTCTATTTACAAGGGCGCAAGAAACATCACGCCAAGAAGAAACTAAGCCTCTATTTACAAGGGCGCAAGAAACCTAAAGCGCTAAGACGAAATTAAATCATCACAGGACTTTTGAAGAAGCAAACAGGTATTGGCGCGGTACTGACCCTGTGTTTCCTGATGTCACCTGGGGTCTCCCTTGCTAACCTGCTACTGGGGTGTCACCTGTCCTGTATATCTAGCGCTGCCCTTGCTGACCCTGTGAAGAGCGCTGAAGTAATGGAGGGGGTTGCTGCCTTCTGAAGCGCTATATTTGCCTGAACTGCAGCGCCCTGAACTGAATGTTATTAGACCTGCTGGTCTTGCCCCCACCTCGTGTGGGCCAAAGCGCTATAGCCCTGCACCCTGCTGTCTGTGAAGCGCTAGAATCCTGGGCGTAATTCCTGCCTGAAGCGCTATATTCTGTGGTGCCCTTCAGCAGCGCTACCTGGAATGAACTGTCTGCCGGACGCTACCTCTGCTGTGAATTGTAAATGTAGGTAGGTGTACTTATATAGCGCAACCTGTCACCCAAAGGGCATCCCGGCGCTTGCTTAGGGAACCCGTCCTGGTATTCCCCTGTGAGAGGCCCCGGCAGGGTCCACAAGGTGAAAGCCAGGCATCCCGCCGCGAGGGGCCGTTGTGGAGATTAAGCAAGCTATTGCCCAGAGTTGCAGAGTGAGACCCCGTGAGTCGAGTAGGCACCGGAGCGAGAATTGTCGAGGCCGTGGAATTTTGAGCCCGAGACCCGCTGAGGCGGGGAATCGAACCCTGGTCCACGGTCGATCCAAGCATCCGGGTCTGCCGCCTCTAACCACTGAGCCACACTTCTCCACTCCAATTGCCTGCTATATCGTAGCGCTGTGAATCCTGAAAAGCGCTATCCCCCTGAAGCGTTGTGTCACCAAGAACTACTGTGGCTCTAGAAGTTGCTGCCTTCTGAAGCGCTGACTCTCTGCTCCCCTTGCTGTCCATGTGAAGAGCGCTGAGGTACTGAAGGAGGTTGCTGCCTTGTGAAGTGCTGTACCTGCAGGGTGCTATTATCTAAACCTGATTGCCTGCTGAAGCGCTGTCCCCAGCATTGCCTGTGGCCAAGCGCTGTGATGTGAGGAACTGAGGTAGTGCCCAGGGAAGCGCTGTAATTTCACTCCCAGCACTTTCTTGAATGTCCCATAGAAGCGCTGTAATTGTGCCTCCAAGCGCTCTCTTGTAGGCCCCAGAGAAACACTGTATTTTTGACCTTAAGTGCCCACCTGTTGGCCCCTATGTGCCTCTAGTGACGTGGAGGCCATTAAGTTACTGTTTATGCCTGAGGACAGGCTTGCCATTCATAAACTGTTGGGCCCTGGTTCCGGCGTAGGCCTAAAGACATACTGAGTTCACCTGCGACGGCTTAGCCCTGCATAGGGGAGTCAAAGGCATAGTAAAATGCTCATTGAGAGTGCTTTACTGAATTGCTTATTGAAATGTTCACTTTAATTAACAGAAATGTTTTACTAGTCTAAAGCAAGGCCTGTGCCTGCTTAATGAGATGTTGCTCTCTAGCAATGAGTAATGATCTATTTATAAGTTACTTAATGAAATGCCTATGCCTGATTCCTTCCCTGTAATGTTTTCTCCTGATTAGGGGGATGTTACCTATGATTGGGGAAGAGTTTTGAAGTGGTTATTCCTGCATGGAACCAGGATTATTCTGAACTATAGAAGTTTTATTACACCCCTGCCCCAGTGTTATAACCTCTACTTATTTACAGGATTACTCTTGGGTGCTGAAAGGTTTATGCCTGCTTAATGTAGGAATTAGAATGTTGATTCTGGCCTGGGGGTGGAAACGCCAACAGCTGCATAATGAACTGTGTCTGCTGACTAATGAAACATTTATTCATGTTGGTTGAAAGGTGGAGCACATGCCCACAGTTATGGAGTGAGGTGCTCCTTGCTTTAAAGAAATGTTTATATTTACTAAAAGGCTTTACATGCATAAACCAAGTCTTCTAAGCTCAGGCTTGCCTGTTAAAAATGGTTATCTCTGCCTTGAAGAGTTGTTAACTGTTGATTACTGAATAGGGGAACGTTAATGCTATAAGGATATAGTTACACTGCCTAATGAGATGTTTTATCTGCAGTGCCGTGTTTTTATTCCTGCTATAGGAGTTTCATTCCTGCCTAAGGAAATGGTTAATGAAATGTTTTACCCTCAGTGAAGTGTTTTACTTCTGCTAAACTGATTATCTCTATTGCAGGAAATGTTTTACCTGTAAGCTCCTGATTAATAGGGGGAAGGCCCTGCCTGTTCAGGCATCAGGTAATGGGATGGTGTGTGATGCCTAAAGAAATACTTTATGCCTAATGAAAGGTGTTGTCCTCATTTGAGGCAATGTTTACTCCTGCCCAGGGAAGGGTCTCATACCCCTGCTATAACAGAGATCTACTTACACCTGCTCAATGTAGGGATTTCTACTTCCCTGATGGAATGTTGGTGTAGCCCTGATACAGTTAAACCTGCACAAGGGTATGGTTACCTAGATTGCAATGTTTTCTCCTAGTTAGTGCTGGCTAATGCAATGGTTAGCTGGGCCCAATGAGAAGTTCTCCCAAAGGGATGCCCAACCTTGTTAAATGGAATAATTATTCTTAATGAAATGTTTAATTCCTATTACAGGAGGAGAGTTACGTCCACATACTTTTGTGGCAAATGAAATGTTTCATATTTAAGGAAATGTTTGAACTACACTTAACGAATTGTTTATTCCTACAGCGGGGAGATGTTTCTGTTATGGAACTGTCCCTTTGTTTACCTGAGGAAATGGATATTGATGCTTAATGCAGTGTTGTTCTTATGACTTTGAGATGCATTCCTTTCAGGTACTGACCAAGAAGCAAGGCGTAGGTCGGGCCTGTGTCCCACTAAAAATGTATTTAACTATTTATTGATCCAATATTTAATATTTATTGCAGAACGGATATTTATTCATCCAATATTGATTGCAAGTCTTGAGACACATGTATTTTAAATGAATTTATGATTTCCCTGATCCTGCTCTATCTATCTGATTATTTATCTTAATACAAATCACTTGTTTTTATACAAGCTCTGGAGTGGAGTCATTTATTGCGTGCCCAGGTTTCTGTCTCAGTGTGAGTGTGTGCTGCATGATCGCTTAACACATGTGCTTTCGGATGCCTACCCGCTCGTGCCATGCTACCCTAGGGGACTGGTGAATAATCCAACTAGTGGGCTTTTAACTACAAATTTCTTAATCATAAAATCCTGCTCCCTATTTGAACCGTTCCTTGACCTGATCGCAACCTCTCTTGCCAAAAGCCTGTACATCAGGTTTAGTGAATGTAATCTGTTATTGAAATTCCCTGGGAAAGAGGTGAGGGGCCTAATTATAGACACCTGTCCACCATGCTGCGTGGCTGACGAAACCGAAGAACATATTTTGTTCACCTGCCCCAAGTATAGGCAGTTACGTAAGAGATGGATTAGACCAATTTGCCATAACATGAGTATTAGGAGGTCCCAGATTGCATTTAGAATTTTAAAAACAGACACTTCTGGACCAATTGTGTTTTTTCTTAGTCGTTTTCTGTTATCATTTTGGCTGATTCGCAAAAAATGACACCTTTTAAAAAAAAAAATCTTATTTATCCTTTAATGATATATATGTATTTTTATATCCTTAGTTGATTCACATGGTTTAGTTCTCATATGTTTGGTGACTGCATTGATCCCCTCGCCAAGCATGATTAGATTGTTGGCATATGTATTTTTGTTCTTAAACTGATTTGAGATGTCATTTGTATTTGCGACTGCAATGGTTTAATACTTTTTTAATTGTAGATATATTTATGTTTTATTCCTTGTATATTTTGATGGTTTTTCTACCAATTACAGAATAAAGATATGATGATGCTGATCCTTTTTTGGCAAAGTGCCTAGCTGTCGTTTTTGAACTATAGGTCTGCGAGCACCTAGGGAAACCTAGCAAAGCTATACATTTTTGAAAACTAGATACCAAGGGAAATCCAGGATGGGGTGACTTAGCTGCCTCCCACCAGGTTCTGTTACCCAGAATTCCTTGCAAACCTAAAAAAGTATAAAAAACACATTTTCCCCACATTTCTGTGGTGGAAAGTTCTGGAATCTACGTAGATCCACAAATTTCCACCCACCCCGTGTTCCCCAAAGTCTTCCGAAAAAAATGGTGCCTCACTTGTGTGGGTCGGCTTAGTGCCTGCGGCAGGAAACAGCGCAAAACGCAACGTGGTCACACCTCAATTTTGCAGTGAAAAATGACCCTTTTTTGGCAAAGTGCCTAGCTGTAGTTTTTGAACTCTAGCTCTGCCAGCACCCAGGGAAACCTAGCAAACCTATACATTTTTAAAAACTAGACACCTAGGGAAATTGTCAAAAAACACATTTTCCCCATATTTCTGTGCTGGAAAGTTCTGGAATCTGCGTGGATCCACAAATTTCCACCCACCCCGCATTTCCTAAAGCCTTCCAAGACAAATGGTACCTCACTTGTGTGGGTCGGCCTAGTGCCTGCAACAGGAAACGGCACAAAACGCAACGTGGTCACACCTCAATTTCGCAGTGAAAAATGACCCTTTTTTGGCAAAGTGCCTAACTGTAGTTTTCGAACCCTAGCTCTGCCGACACTTAGGGAAATGTTAGACCTGACATCATTGGCTTGAGTCTCTCCTCCATTTTTTTCTGTTTGCCTCCTCTGTTTACAATGTTTTTGCTGGTATATCGCTTTGGGCGCTGTGCCACTGCTGATCAGTGCCACAGTGCAAGTGCTCCATATGTACAATTACTGTATTGATTGAATTCCATGTTTGGCTTATTTGGTTTACTGTCAGTCCCTAGTCTAGTGCACCAGGAGTGCCAGGGCTTGTAAATACAAATGCTGCTCGTGGGCTCGCAAGGGCCCAAAACGTAGTGAGGCGACATCAAAATTGCCTATCTTAAAACTAACTAGTTTTGCCAGAGGGGTTACCTAGGTTTTTGGCCCCGTGCTCAGCGGCCATCACGGGGCCAAAAACCCAGGTGACCCCCTTTCCAAAACCAGGTTGTTTGGTGATAGGCAATTTTGATGTCGCCGCACTACGTTTTTGGCCCCTGCCTGTTGTGGGTGCTTGGGCCTCCCACACTAGCGGGGTACCATTTTTATTGGGAGACCTGGGGGAAGGCAGGTTGGTAGGAAATTTGTGTCAGCCCGGTGATGCCACACCTTTCCCCACACAAAAATATGTGAAAAAAGTGATTTTGTCAACTAAAGTTGAGGTTTGCAAGGGATTCTGGGTAAGGAAATGTTGGAGGATCCATGCATGCCATACCTCCCTGGAAGCACCCGGGTGTCTAGTTTTCAGAAATATGTGGGTTTTGTAGGTTTCCCTAGGTGCCCGCCGAGCATAAGGCCAAAAACCAAGGTGAGCCCCCTTGCAAAACCTGGTTGTTTAGTGATAGGCAATTTTGATGTCGCCTCAATACGTTTTGGGCCCCTGCCTGTCTCGGGTACTTGGGCCTCCCACACGAGTGAGGCACCATTTTTATTGGGAGACCCGAGGGAACGCTGGGTGGTAGGAAATTTGTGTCAGCACGGTGATGCCTCCCATAGTACATTTGTCAGAAATCCTCTTTAATTACATATTCACAGTAACAAAGTCACTCATAAAACCTAAATGAATGCAACATTTTGCTAAGGCTGTCAATGTAACGGTATGTTAAATGAGATAGCATCTCTCACTCTTTAAGAGGCCTACGGAAATTGCACTTGAAACTTCATGGCACCATAAACATTTTTAACACTAGATGGCAGTGTTCACATTGCAAAGCTTGTTTCAAATTTCACAGCTATGAAAGAAAACAAATGTTGAGCAAAAATATACTGGAAAGGAGCTAAAGAAAGTATGCTTTATGAGAGCATTGAATGATAACAAATGACCTCAGCACAGACTTTACCGAGGGAAATCTAGGATGGGGTGACTTGACTGCCTCCCACCAGGTTCTGTTACCCAGAATCCCTTGCAAACCTAAACAAAAAAACACATTTTCCCCACATTTCTGTGGTAGAAAGTACTGGAATCTACGTGGATCCACACATTTCCACCCACCCAATGTTCCCCAAAGTCTTCCGAGAAAAATGGTACCTCACTTGTGTGGGTTAGCCTCGTGCAGGAAACGGCGCAAAACAGAGATAGCATCGATAGCTGATAAGTTGTCTCTACTATTTAGTTTACAATAAAATAGCTAAAGCACTCTCAGGGTCACTGCTTCTTTACTACTGACTCAAACAGTAACCACTGAAACCCTATATAATGATGTTTTCTTGCATGTCTTGTAAAACCATGTACCTCATGCAAAATCAAACGTGGCAGCTAATTGATGCTGTAGTTAGTTATAGGTGTGTAAAATGTATGTAATTTGCTTTTAAATAATTACGCAAAATTATGGCAATGCAAAATCATCATTATGTGCAATATTTTATCATAAAATGAATCCTTATGCCAAAAATTGAGTTGGATGCAATTGCACTGCGGACACGTTTGGTTGTTGTTGCGCATTTCCAGTAATCTTTACCACTAATTGTACTGTTGTACTCATATTAAATCTTTACAGTGACAGTCGCGTAGCGGAAGTGGTGGCAATGCGTAATTTCAGGAATTCCACATAACAAGCATAAGGTGAAATTCCCCAAATGATGTGGATTATACTAGAGTCGTTTAAATTTCACCCAGGCCTAGTTAGCATCTTAATCACGCAGAACCTTATTCACAAGCTGAAATTACCATCTTATTATGTAATTCGGTCAGCATCTTATTGACAGGGAGTATATTATATAAAAACATTCCATTTACTGAATGTTAAATAATTTAGCCAACTGCATTTGATTAGACTTTGTATTATCATACTGTGAGCATGTTGCTTTTCAAGCACACCACATAGTCCAATAAGGTTAATGAGGATGTAGCCGGAGCCAGGCAACATGTCCACCAAAGCATAGGTCAGCTATGCCACCCTCAGTGTTCATATGGATTGCAATAAATAGATCAACCTTCTACACTACCACACTACCTGTATGTAAACTGTTGGAGCTAAGCAAAATGTGTTACAACAGGTGTCACAAAATGGGGACCTCCTCTTTAGGGCATTCATATGCAGTTATGTCTAAATAAGAAAATCACATTTGCCCACAGATATTTATGTTTTTCAAACACATCACATTCCACTTTAAGCTCCAGAGGGATTTAGGTTAAGCACACCTAGCTTCCACCAAAACATAGGGGAACAGTGCCACCCCACATCCAATGCATTCTATTGGATTATAGATGTATGTGTAGACATCCTTTCTCTCATAAAGATCAACTAGCTTGCCAGTATTCATAGTGGCCCTAATAAATGGAATCTCTCTATACACTACCAGTATGTACGTTTGTCTGAATTGAGCAAAATGTGACCGAAAAGGTGGTACCAAATTGGTCACCCTCAGTTCAGTGCGTTCTTATACTGTTATGTCTGAATAAGTCTTTCTATTGGTCCCTTAGGAAAATCACGTTGATTTATAATCATTTATGTTTTTTTCCAATCACACCATATCCCCGTAAAAGGTCTTCAAGGCCCATGAGGATTTAGCCGGAGCCAAGCAAAGTTTCCACCAAAACATAGGCCCACTCTATTATCCTCAGTGCATTCGTAGGTACTTGTATACAATAAGTAACCATCCTTTCTCTTGAAGAGCAACCTGTCTCACAATTATTCATATTAATCCACATAAACGGAGCATCCCTCTACAGTGGCCCTGCAATGCTGGGCCACTGTAGAGCTTTACCAAAATAAGGCATTACAGATCCTTATTTTTCTAACAATGTCTTGGTCAGTCTCTTTAGATTACAGAAAGTCCCCTATTTTAACCAGTATGAAGCAGAGCTTGTATAAATATGCGGGCATATCGGTGTAGGGTCCATTGAAAGCTAATACCAACAGTTTTTTCACGAACGGATCTTCCACTACAGATATTACCATTCTTAAGAGCTAAGATTAACCCCCATTTCTTTTTCTAACCAACAAAGCCACCCTCAGGATAGTCAAAGTTAACAAGGAGACAATTAACTATCTATCCGGGTCTGGTGGCTCAGTGGACTAATGCGTCCATTGCAGGGGGTTATGTTTGACCTCATGGTCACAGGTTCAAGTCCTCGTGGGTCCACTCAGCATTTTATCCATCTGAGGTCGATAAAATGAGTACCATTGAATTGGGTAACAATGAACATCTGTTATTCAGCGCCATGAGACCTCTGGGTGAATGTGAGCTTTACAAATACACATGTTAAGTTAGTATGTTATTTCTAAACCTGTTTAAAATGCATTCTTTGGCCACAGTAAATATGTATCTGCTGAAGGAGAATAACACCTGCATAAGCCTTCGTAAGCAATAAGACAACCTCTCATTTCCTGTGCCCTTCCTGTGCCCTTCCAACCCATTAGAATTTAGCCACAAAATTCTTTCTAAATAGGCCATTTTACTGTAAAAGTCTAGAAAAGGCCTACAACTTTGAGTAACATTTAGCCATAAACTGAACAGATTTGTTTTTTTCCCCTTAACTTACTTCCTATTTCTCCCAACACTGGAGGACCTTACCCCTCACCTACACAAGCATAGAAAAGGTTTCTCCCTAAGGTAATCCTCATGAGAACAAAGTATAATTTTCACACATAGGTCTGTTCGGACTATTATATTAGTAAAGCAGAAAAGAATGCAAGTAAGACAAATATATATATATATTTTTCTCTTTTTGGTCCTCATTTCACCACTAACTAGTGCAAACAAACCTTTACAACCCTATCTGTCCTGAGCGCCCCAGGCTAAGGCTCTTGCTTTTGCCTGGGGCCAACCCGGCCTGCCCCTTTATACCGAGGCGTGGTGTAATCATAGTACCTTTCAGGACTTTAAACCAACCTAATTTCTGTTCCCTATTCTATAAAAGGTTCCCAAACCGTGATATTTACATTATGTGCCATAACAGATTCTAACCGTGCAATTCTCAATGTTGCTCGAAGCCAGTTTTCATAAAGAGGAGGGCTAGCATCCTTCCAGAGCTTACAGATCTCTCTTCGGGCAATTAAAATCAAACAAAAAAATAAAGCGACTTGTGTCACCGTTAACCCGCTAATAAGGTCAGCATCCAAACCGAACATAACTCTAACTGTGTTCAGGCTCAGTTTAGCTTCAAAGACACTCTCCATAGCCTTCTCCACTGTAACCCAAAAAGGACCCACTACAGGACAGTAAAAAAAAACATGAATATCGTCTGCCTCAGCTAGTCCACAACTAGGGCAAAGAGTAGACAAGCTCACAAATTTCGCAATTTGTTTTGGGGTGCAATATAGCCTATTTATGGTGTAGAAATGATTTTTTTTAAGAGAGGCAGACCTAACATATTTGTATAGAAATTGAAGAGATGTATCATACAAGGTGGCTAAGACGGCCTTGAGCCCAGAAGAGCTCCAGACATGATATAGTGGGGGTGACTGTAGTTCTTCGGCCTCCAGCATTCTATAAAATAATCCAACTTCCCTCTTCCTAGCACCTGGGGGTTGGAGAGCACACTCAATATCCCAGTTACCGCCGATGTTCTCCTTCTCGGCAGAAAACCAGGAACAGAGTTGGATGTATTTAAATCTGGAGAAGGAGTCCCCAATCTTAGATCTCAAAACCTCCCACGGAGGACTCCTTCTGATGTTACTAGGTCCAACCAGATTGTTATTCCTGCTCTCCTTATGGGGAGGGACAGGCTGCCCCTTAGGCATGATGGCAGACCCAGAGATTCCCAGATTGGGGCAAAATCAAAGTAGTATTTTATGCCCCACCTTCCTTTAACTCTATTCCAAACAACAAGAGCTAGTTTTAATACCTTGAGGCGTACCTTTTTGTAAAACTTTGCTGCACCAAATTTATATAAAAACCCAGACCTGCCTCCCTCTTGAGCCACCATTATATTCAAAATCTGCCCCCAGTTAGAATCATCGGGACTCGTAAGAAGGCTTCGAATGTTTTTCAGCTGAAAAGATAGGGCATACCAAAGAACATCCGGCAAAGCAAGTCCCCCTTTTAACAATCTTCTTTTCAACTTTTTCCATGATAACCTAGTGTTTTTATTAGACCAAATAAAACTACAGATTTTCCCCTGGATTCTCCACAAGATTTTATCAGGAAAGATCAGGGGTATCAAATCGAACAGGTATGTCAATTTAGTCAAAATTACCATCTTGACCAGGTTGATGCGGCCATATATTGTTAGGTGGAGGTTCTGCCATCTCGAAAAGAGGTGATGGATGTCCTTGGCTACCTTCTTTATATTGATTTGGACTATATTGTTAAGATCTGATGTTATTATTATGCCTAGATATCTGAACTGGCTACTTTGAGCTCCCTCCCAATTATCAACCCCCCAGCACAATATTTCGGTTTTCGAGTTATTAATCCGGTAACCCGAGTGTAGGCCGAACTCGGTCATTATCTCCTCGACTCTAGGGAACACCTCAACCGGATTGCTGGTATAGACCAGGAAATCATCGGCATATAGAGCCAGCTTACAGCTATAATCCTTAACTCTAAAAGGTGTAATTGAGTCATCGATCCATAATGCCTGAGCCAAAAGCTCGATGTAGAGGTCAAACAGGAGGGGCAAGATGGGGCACCCCTGCCTGGTTCCCCTCTTTATGCTGAAGCGTGATGTCAAAATGCCATTCAATAATATTACAGCAGAGGCCTCCTCATAGCACCCTCTCAATGTTTGAATAAAAATTCTGCCGAAGCCCCTAATGCTCAGTATGTTCTACAAAAATCCCCAGTTGACGCGGTCGAAGGCCTTCACCGCGTCATAGGCAGCAACCGCCAAGGACTCCGACCGTGCCACCGCTAAATCTATACTGCCGATCAACTGCAGGATCAACTCCTGAATATACCTTCCAGGTACAAAACCTTTGTGGCCCGGGCTAATAAGTTGCGGGGCCAATTTAGCCAATCTCCCTGCCAAAACACTAGTGAAGATTTTATAGTCAGCGTTTAGCAGGGAGATAGGCCTAAGAGAATCTGCCTTAAAGGGGTCTTTCCCTGGCTTCAATATAAGAACAATTATGGACTCATTCCAGGATGCTGGTGCCCTACCCTCCGAACTATAGACATAGTTGAACAACTCACATAGCCTTGGCAGCAAGATCTCCTGGAAGACTTTATATACTTCACCGGGAAGAGCGTCCGGCCCCGCCGCTTTGTTAATGTTTATTTTTTTAATGTTAGCTCTGATGTCTTCCTCCGTGAAGGGGCTATTGAGCATAGCTCGACCTTCATCCGTCAAGCTGGGTACAGCCTTGCTCTCTAACCACCGTATGCTGTTCTCAGGGCGTGGAGATGATTCTTCCTCATAGAGTTTAGAGAACATAGAAAGCAAGTGCTCTTCCATATCCTCCTTGTGACACGATATGGTTCCCTGGTCATCAAGCATTAGCCTGTTTATATTGTTTCTCACTCAGTCGGCTATGATCTTACTAGCCAAAATTGCCCCAGCTCTTTCTCCATATTCATAATTTTCCATGGCGTGTACATCTCATTGGGCCTTAATTTTTAAATCTAACAGCCCTTTGTATTCCGAACGGAGGAGTTCTAACTCCTCTAAAACCTGTGGTAAATTATGTGGAAGAGCTCCCAGTCTTACATTCTCTAACAAGGCTATTTTGTTTTCCAGAGTTTTAAATTTCCTCATCTCCTCCCTATTTTTTGAACAGATCAAACTATGTAGATGACCTCTATTATGGGCCTTCCAAGCATCCCAGACAAATTCGGGAAGTGCAGAGCCGATATTGTCAGAAAAATAGTTATCTATAGATATTCTGGCTGCAGTGGTTATCTCCTGATTATTTAGTGCCACCCTTTTTAAGGTCCACCTAGGTGATGTTATATCCTTGGCCCTGCCTATCAGGACCGAGAACATGATGGGGGCATGATCAGACATAATAGTGGGGAGTATTTTTATATCCACCAGGGCCTCTAGACATGGCCTATCCACCAGGATGTAGTCCAGTCTTGACGCATGGCCGTGTTTTTTACTATAATAAGTGAAACCAGGTGCTGTCCCCCCCTTAACCTTCCAGGCATCTATTAGGCCCAGCTCATGGATCATATTGACCATAGCGCGACGAGATCGCAACGCAGCAAAATGCTTTGAATGGTTAGAGCGATCTTTTCGAGGATCGAGCAGGACATTAAAGTCTCCCCCTATGACAACAGATGAAGTGACCTTCACCAAGTTGGATTGTACTTTAAGTAGATGTGTGGGGTCATCTATATTCGGCCCGTAGTAAGAGACAATTACCTTTTCACTTTCTCCAAAGTCAGCCTGCGCCAAAACCCACCTTGCTGACTGGTCAGTTAATATTGACTTAATGGAGCCTCCTATCCCCGTCTTTATCAAAATTGCAACCCCCTTATTTGCCACCGACTGCCCAGAACAGCAAAATGCTTCTATCCATCTGAGCTTCCCGAAGATCTCGTTACTCTCACTAAAACTTAAATGAGTTTCTTTAAGGAGAATTATTTAGGCCGGGGATTGTTCTAAATACTTCAGGATCAGGCTTTGTCTCCTGGGACACCGCAGCCCATTAACGTTCCAGGAGATATATGGTATCTTATTATTCATCATTAGGTAACCTCCGCCCCCCACTCCTTACCCGACACCCAACGCGTTGTGTATTCAATGGGGAACCCTTGCAAGCTAGTGTGAAGTGAGGACTCAATTTTCCCTTTTTTTCCCCTGACCCCCCCATCGTGCCACTTCCCTTCCCCTACCCCATTTCCCCAGTGACCCCTGAAACCACTTCCTTCCCTGGGGAACCCTCCCTTTATTCCTGAGCATACGCTCTTAGACGGTTACCCCCCCCCCCCTTGTGTATGATCGTGTACAATACATGTAGATACAGCAAAAAAAATGCGAAATATTGATTGTAAATACTACCAAGAGTGTAAATACATTTTTAATATAGACTATATGCAACTGTATATCAGCTTACTAGACCTACAATTCCTAAAGGAAGAAGACCTTAACTGCTCCACAACTCACCCTACCACCCAGCTGCTTACGTAGCCGCCCCACTTCCCCCCTTGCTCCCTGCCCTGATCTTTTCAATCAGATTATCTGCGTCCTCAATCTGACATATGTTGTACATATGATTACTCCACATAACACGGAGCGATGCGGGGAACTTCAGCTGAACTCGGGCCTCTAAGGAATTAAATATTGCCCCTCTCTTGCCAACTCCCACTGCTTTGTGGCCGTTATGTGTGAAAAAGAGGTTGATTTTATAGAGCCTGTTTTAAGGGCCAAAGATAGAATCCTTTCTTTGATGGCATAGGTGAGAAAGTTCACCAAACTTTTCCTAGGGCGTTCTTTCCCTGGATTTCGCCTATACGGATCGCGATGCACCCTCTGGATATTGGCTAGTAAATCTAAATCGACATCAGGGGAGTCCTTTAGCACTGTTGTTTTAAGAAGTGCCACGATAAATGCCTTGATGTCGCTTCCTTCGAGATCCTCGGGAACGTTCCTAAATTTAAAATTGTTTTTTTTTGAATGATTTTCAAGCCATTCAATATCGTCTTTCATCTCTCGATTCTGCTGATCCAATTTATCCATTGCAGCTGTAGAGGTACCTAGGGCCTCCTTAATTTTAGGCAGCTCCGCTTCTAATGCATCCGTCCTTGTTGCGACCTCCTCAACTTTCCGGGCCAATGCCTTGCATGAGGCCTGAATGGCGTTTTGATTTGCCTCTGATATAGTGAACCGCTTCCCGATATCCTCTTTTAGCCCCAGTAGTATGTCAGCCAATGTTCCTGGAGCAGACATTATTAATGCAGTATCATCTGTAAGTATGCCATCGGTTGTAGGGGGGCCTTCATCTCTAAGGTTGCTACTGCACTGTTCATCCTGATCGTCCTGCTCAATATCTTTATCTTTATCTTTATCAATATCAATATCCTGCTATAATTCGCCTTGCCTTTCTGAGAGGTAGCTTTAATTTGTATCACTGGTGGGGAAGTAGATCTTTTAAAGGATGTTGGCGCAATATTCGCAGCTCGATTTCGCAATGTGTAACGACCAACCCCCGTCTGAGAGGTGGATATATCAATAGTGCGGCCAAGGCTGCTTGGGTGGGCCCTAGGGTGTAGACTGGCAGCGCTATGTTCACTTCCTCCATACAGGACTCCCAGTCCCAGTCCCGGTTCTCGCTACCAGTGCATTGTGCCTTACTAGCTGGAGCAAATGTAGAAATGTTGACAGCATCCAATATGCCCCTGCAATTTACAGGCCCCTATCCCTGCCAGCTAGACTTGCTCCCCTCCGTTGAGTAAAAAAATTTACCACTGTAACTTCTGACCTGTTGTTAAGCACCCCACAACAAAAATAACTTGCTGTTTCAGGTGTCTTACTGGGGGAGAGTCCTACCACACCAGCAGCCAAATATGCCTTCTGTCCTGGAAATCCAACTGATACGCCTGATACACCTGATACCTGGGTCAGCCTTCCAGGGCTCCGCCGCCAAGGTCTAGCGGCACTAAGCTCCCGGAGCCTTGCTGGCTCTGCGATACTCTGTCCTCTTCTTTGCCGATCATCCGCTCCGCCGATAACCAGAAGGGCCGATAGACAGGGGCGTAACAAACACCCCCGCAGCCCACGCGGTGCGGGGGGGCCATTAGCACTTGTAGAGAACTGGGTAGAGAGCTGTGACTCTCTCTTCCTAAAGCAGCCTGTAAAGCAGCCTGCACGCACTGTGGACTGAAGAGAAACAAAGTAGCAACATTGTTTCTCTTCAGTCAGAGCCATGAGCAGGCCTGGGACAAGGATGGGGGTGGGGGCCCCAGAGAGGGCACTGCACAGAAAGGGGCTACCTTCACTCCAGCTACTGTCAGCTTCGCTTTTACAAGTCAATGGAAGTGAAGCGAGAGACAGAAAGACAGACAGACAGGGCACCCTTTGGAAACTATTTCACAGCCACAGAGGACGAACAAATGAAGTCTAGTTTGTAGAAGGCATTTACTATCGCAGAACAGCAAATCCATCATTGGAGTGGTTCAGAGTGGGTACATGACCGGATCTGACGCAGTCCTCAGATGGGGCACTGAAATGTGTTCATTTTTAGCCTGCTTCGTCTGTGTGACTGACTGAAAGATTTTGGGTAGAAAGTAAACACGTTGAGTGCTTAAGAAAGAGGCCGCCGATGAAAGCAACACTGTGGGCAGAACCACAGTATGTTTGGGCACAGCGCTGCACCCGGATTGGTCAATGTGTCACTGAGAACCGTCCATCGTGAACACCACAATATCCGGAAGTGACGTCGCTTGGCCAATGGACATTGTGTAGATACTGCCCAAGTAGACAAGCGCTTCAGCCCCCCACGTCGGTGTAGTAAGCGCTATAGAACAGCTGCAATACAATCAGCATCAGTTCTTCAGATGTGATACAACGTCCTTTAACCCGATGACGTCACAGTAGTATTTAGCATTCTCTACTGCACCCTGGCGGCGGCATCATGCTAATAACAGTGGCTGGTGACAGGCACACATGCACTCACTAGTGACAAATACAGAGGCACATTCACTAGTGAAGAGCACGGAGATGGATATTTTCAAAGACAGGGCACTTCAAGCTTCCCTTCTTGTGAACTCACTCCAGTGCCTGAATTAACATCTCAGAGGACACACAGGCCTGCACATTGCACACAGCATAGACACACACACAGATATACACACACTCTCACACTCTCACAGGCACATAAACCCATAAGCACAAGTCACACACAAAAACCCACAGCGATACCACCACAACTCAAACACATACATACACAAATACGTGATATGCGCAAAGTGTTATACACTCAAATTTACAGGCTCATAGGTACACACGGTCGCATACACACGGTGATAAAACCACACTCAAGCAAAGACTCCTTACACACGAACACACTCAAAGTGTGCTGTCACACTCATGCACACAAACACACTCACAGTGTGCAGTCATACACAAGCACACGTCACACTCATGCACACAAACACACTCACAGTGTGCAGTCATACTCGAGCACACGAACACACGTCACATTCATGCACACGAACGCACTCACAGTGAGCTGTCACACTCATGCACACGAACACACTCACAGTGTGCTGTCACACTCATGCACTCAAACACACTCAGTGTGCTGTCACACTCATGCACACGAACACACTCACAGTGTGCTGTCAAACTCATGCACACGAACACACTCACAGTGTGCTGTCACACTCATGCACTCGAACACACTCACAGTGTGCTGTCACACTCATGCACACGAACACACTCACAGTGTGCTGTCACACTCATGCGCACGAACACACTTCACACTCATGCACACTCACACACTCACAGTGTGCTGTCATACTCATGCACACGAACACACATCACACGTCACACTCATGCACATGAACACACTCAAAGTGTGCTGTCACTCTCATGCACACAAACACATGTCAAACTCATGCACACAAACACACTCACAGTGTGATGTCACACTCATGCACACGAACACACGTCACACTCATGCACAGGAACACACTCACAGTGTGCAGTCCTACTCGTGCACACGAACACATGTCACACTCATGCACACGAACACACTCACAGTGTGCTGTCACACTCATGCACATGAACACAAGTCACACTCATGCACATGAATACACTCACAGTGTGCTGTCACACTCATGCACACAACACACTTACAGTGTGCTGTTACACTCATGCACACAAACACACTTTCAGTGTACACCCACTCTCATGCACACAACTTAGACATATAACATCATGATATACACACACTGATATACTGATGGATACACGCAACCAAAGGCTCACATTCACACTCCCAGTAACACACCAACAATCACACACAACTAAACACACGCACTGTGATACTCTCAGCTGTGCACTCAGCAGAGATGCGCAGATATGTTCTGTACACAGACCACTCTCATATGCACAGGCACAAGGACCCACTGCTGCAGATAGGGGCACACACGCATCGACACACACAATCACGCACAACTAAGCACTCACACTCACTGTAATACACTCAGCCGGTCACTCACCACAGATACACATATACTTATATATACACCCTCCACTCTCATATGCACACTCACAAGGACTCACAAGTGCAGATAGACACACACACACACACACTCAGTTATACACAGACATTGATAAAAGCAACAGAAGCACACAGACACACGGAATGGTACACACTCTCACACACACCGATACACAGGCCCACAGGAGCACAGACACACACCTGGTGTCCTGACGTTATTTTTTCTGCTCTGTGTGGTCTGAGGATTGAATGTCTCTTTCTCCAAACCTATGTTAGTTATTCCCTGTCACTAGGATCACCTGTGTTAATCTTGCTGCATTGTGTGTATGTCCGTGTTGTACAGAATGCACTGGTGTAGTGTTTTACATATTGACTATGATTTTGTGTATCCAGGGTATATAGCGCTGACATGCCATGAGATCAGCTTCAAAGCACGCACAAAGAAGACAGCAAATAAATACACGCTAGCCAAAGCACACAACACAGAGCAGGACACCTGTGCATCACAACAGTACAGGTGTGTAACTGTCCCATCTTGTGTCCGGCTGTGTTAGACCTGACATCCTTGGCGTGGTTTTTCCCCCATCTTTTTGCCTCTGACTCATGTATTTTTGATGCTGTGCTGGATTTCGTTTTTGCTGGTTTAGATGCCTTGGACACTCTGCCACTGCTGATCAGTGTCAGAGTGTAAGTGCACCCTCTGTAAATTGTCATATTGATTGGGTATACCTGATTGGCATATTTGTATCACCATGAAGTCCCTAGTAAAGTGCACTGTGTGTGCCAGGGCTGGTGATGACAGATGCTACTAGTGGGCCTGCAGCGCAGATTGTGCCACTCACATAAGTAGCCCTAAAATGGTGATTCAGGCCTGCCAGCGCAGGGCCTGTGTGCAGTCAGTTGACTGCCATGTCCGCCTGGCCAGTGTCCCCACTGGCTGGGCCTAACCCTTCCCTGTCTGTGCACATCACTCACCCCTATGGAAGGCTTAAGGTACCCCCTGGGCAGGGTGCAGTGCATGGGTAAGGTAGAGCATGTACTAGTGCAGGTAACATGCTCTGGTAGTGAGCAGCAGCCATTTTGTGTGCTCACTGCTGTAAGGCTATCTTGCTCCATAGAGTAACATGGGGGAGGCTGGTCCCATTGGATCTCAGCCTATCTTCCCATAGGAGCAAGATGGGACATAAGTGTATGATATCCCTGAACTCATAATTTAATAACACATCTTTTAGGAAAGGTGGTTTTTAAATTCTGTGTTTGAGAATAGTACTTTTTAGAAAGTGGCTGTTCTCTTGTCTAACCTTTCTGTGTTTCTTGACCTCCACTCCCACTCGGAAGCTGATCGAGGTACCGACGGATAGAGCAGGGCCTCATTTTCCCGAGCGGGTGCCGGGTGAGGTGAGGTTACTTCCGACAAAATGCTGGGAAAAGGACGTATCATTCCATTTTTTACCAGCTAATATTGGGGCTCCAAATTTCTGGTAGGAGAATGTATATCTATAATTACACAGCAAAATTGTTCACTTTGCAGTAGCTAATTGTCACCACGGTCCTGAAGAAAGCTGGAGATTTTTACTCCAACAAGCTGAAACATGTCGACCATACTGCACAGCGCCAAGGCATAGTCATACTTTCAAATAAGCATGGGCGGAAAATCCGTTCCGCTCGCGGATTTTGCGGATTTACGGGAAATTCGCAATCCGCGAGATTCGCGAATCTCCCGCAAAATCCGCAAATCCGCGAGCAGCGGATTTTGCTCGCACTGCTCGCACTGTTCGCGTGAGTTCGCGCCCCGCGAATAAGTGCAAAATTGCAGAAATACGCTCTTAGCAAAACTGAAAGTAACTACTTACCAGGTTCAAAAGTTCAGGCTCATCATTAGTAGCCATTTCCTGTAGTGCTTCCTGAGGGGCCCCTCCAGAGTTCAGTTGCCAGTTGAAACTATTATGTGACCCTGCTCTGAACCTCAGAATAGTTACACATATGCCACAAAGGTCCTGAATTACAGCTAAGGGAGACAAGCAGGAGCCAGGCTGGAAGTTAAAATCCATTAATCAGCCCCTAATTCATTATTGTCAGTTGGGGCAGGGCAGGTGTTGTAACTAATTTTGCAACAATGAAAGCACTTAGCAAGTGCAAAAGATCACTAATCAGGGCGCACTAAGGAAGCAGGTGCCAGCTAAAAAAATATTCTGTGACACATTAATCAGCCCCAAATTAATTCAGGTCACTTGAGGCAGGGAAGGTGTGCTTTGCTTTGCCGAAAATAATGTACACTGGACAACCAGAGGGTGTGGTGATGAAACAGAGGGTGGCATGGGTGGGCCAGAGGGTGGCATGAGTAGTCAGAGAGTGGCAGTGGTGACAGAGAGTGGCAGTGATGAAGAAGAGTGTCCCAAACAGGCTGGACACGTAGAAACAACAAGTTCGCAAAACTTGCGACCCGACAGGTAAGTTCGCAAATTGCGAAATTGTAAAAACCCTCGCGAACTGGCAGAAACACGGGCGAACACAAAAAAAAAAATCCGCAAATTCGCGGGAATTCGCGGATTTTGCGGATTGCGAATCCGCAAATCCGCAAAATTCGCGAACGCGAGATCCGCAAAATTCGCCCATGCTTACCTTCAAACTATTAGGCGTTTTTTTACTCTTAACACTAGAGCAGTCCCTAATAAACATATTTTCTGCACTAGTAGTTAATTTTAAATCACTCACTCTCTTTCACTAAGCACTGCACAACTATCAGCACCACTCGAAATACACTGTGGCTAGAAGGTTACTCCAGTTATCCATCCTCGCACCATCTTCAGATGGGATTGGGGGAGATCTGGATCTACTATCATTATCCCATATGACGATATTCCGCCACAATGGTGGGCTGATGGGAATTCCTTCAGCCTAAGTGTAATTCTTTGGTCCACATCCTCGCTTGTTGCATGTTGACAGAATAGCATACTCTTTCATGACTACACACCTCCTCTATTTTGTTATTAACCTTTCTGTGTGCCTGGGACTGTTTGTGGATTGACTGTCTGGGTTGAGGATGACAGGGTCTGCAGAGCCCCCAGGGGGTTATCTGAGCCAGCCCGTGGATGAAAGGCAGCATCTGCTGCCAGGGAAGTGGGAGGAGATAGCATCTGATAGTGAAGGGCTGTGCCTGCCTAACCACCTCCTGCTGGGCGACTGTCACCTCTGTCCCTGATACTGAGAAGAAGAAGGAAGCCAGGAAACCCCCAGAGCCCCAGCAACACCCAGAACTGGTTTGGACCGGGCTCAGGGCCCCCTTTGCATAAAGACTTCAAAAGACTTCAAAGGACTTCAAAGACTTTTTGGGGTATATGAGAAGGACCCCTGACAACAGATTTTTAGATTCTACAATCAAGAGGAACCTCTGCTGGAAGAAGGACTGCTGGAGAACTGAAGGAAGATTGCCTTGCTGTGTGCTTTAAGGGCTGACCTGTTCTGCTGTTTCAACTGAAAGCTGAGCAGAAGAAAGGGACTTTGCTGTGTGCTGTGACCCTGCCTGCTTGAAACTACAGAGACTTTGCTGTGTGCTGTGTCTCCTGAACTGAATCTCCAAGGGCCCGAGAAGAGCTGGCCTCCTGTTTGGAACCCAGGGTCAAAGGTTCTTAGTGCTTTGCCAAAAACTACAGAAAGATCGTGCTCTAATTATTGCTGAGAGCGTGGCTTGCAAGTGTGGCTGTGGAGGAAGATCGCTGTGCTCATCGGCACGTTTTGGCAGAGGATCGGAGGTTGACTGTGTTTTCCTCCGTGAACTACTCCCCAGCTGGAGTGGTGCCCCCACGAGCATTCTGCTCGCCTCTGGCCCCGTGAAAAGCCCTTGCCGCCTGTTTATCGCCGGGGGCCAGAGATACTCTCGCAAAGATCACCGTCCCGACCGGAGCTGCGGGGCCGAAGAACTAAGCCGCCGCGCTCCCATTGGTTGAAGGAGCCGAGCCCCTTTCTAACGCCGCGACGGGATAGGCCCGTGCGCCACAGCGTCATCATTGTTGCCGTGTGCCGTGATTGGCTGGTGGAAGGAGCGTCATCATGGGTCTGCCCCGGGAGCCGCGCTGCCATTGGCTGACTCCCGGGTACTGAAGGAGGCTCGACCGAAGGGCCGCAACCGGATTGGTCCGCAGCCTCGAAGCCACCGAGAAGCCGTGATCAACTCTATCCAGCGAGGGGCCGTCAGCCGAATCAGCTGCCCGACCCGTCCTCGCCGAGGGAGTCTGCGTGTGCCCCACACCCCTGGCCCGTTGTCCCCCAAAGTGTGCTGCACCCCCGCCGTTCGTTGGATTATCGAGAGCAGGCGGGAGAGCAGAGGGGACCGGCCGGGGCAAGGAGCGAGTGTGCTCTGGTAGGCGCGGGGCGCCTGAGGCCATTAAGCGCACGAGGCAGTGCCGATCAGAAGAAAAGGAATCCCCAGTGAATCTGGTGAGGCGCGCTTGCAGCGCTTGGGGCCCATTGCTCAGCGGGCTGATTATTATTGATAAAATCAGTGGCATCTTTTGGCATTGCTCGGTTTGAGAGCTGAGTGGAGATAAATCGACAGTATTATTCTTAATACCGATTTAAAAGAGACTAGAGACTATTGATGATACAGAACTTCTTGAAATTAACTGCAACCATTAAGATTAAGTACAACATATCCCTGAAAAGTGATTATCGTGCAACTGTTTTATTTACCTGCTGAAACTAGATAAAGATATATATATTTTTATAAATATACTTACCTGTGTGGTCTCAGTTTGTGGTGGATTGGGGATTACTGTTGTGTTAAGTGCATTTATTATACACATTGCCTTGGGGATAAGCCTGCCTGCTCGCGCCGAGCTACCTAGAGGGAGAGCGGAGGTTATCTACTGTGTGTATTCCTTCACCCTGACTAGAAGCAAGGGTCCCTACTTGGTCTAAGGTACTTACCTCTGCCAATTAGAGACCCCCAGATCTAACAGGCTGGGATCCTAATGTTGTGTTTCCTGCACCTCACTGTGTGCTATGCTTATTACTTACTGTCACATATATTGTTCTCAATAAAGCACTCTCACCACCCGGGCCTTCTATGTGCTATAAAATAACTTCAGAATAAACACAGACAGACCAGAATAAACATGCACACACACATACACAGAAGCACACACATGCAGACACGCACAGAGACGTAGGCAAGCAAGCACAAAATTCACAAACACAGACACGTGCAGCCGGAAACACACACAAACTATATATACATACTCATGCACAGGCACGCAGGCATGCTGAGATACACAAACACAGACACTTTCACATATATTTGCACGCAGATAAGCACCCACATACCCATACAGCATCACCAAGGGGTAATACATACACACACACAAACGCATGCACGTTTACAAGTACAAACACATGCAGGCACTCCGACCTACCCAAACAAATATGCACATTCAGACACACACATGCAGGTATGCAAGCGCACATGTACATGCGGGCACATACGCGCACATACATAGACAAGCATCCACATACATGTACACGCACGCACATACATGAGCGCTGGAGAGAGGCTGTGGAGAGGCCTTTAGGGGCAGAGAATCACAGGCCGAGTCTGGGTGGCATGGGGCCCCCTCTCACTGATGAGTCGGGGACAGTCTGGCAAGGGCCCGTGGTCCCTTTGGGGTGTCGAGACTCTCAAGAGAAGCTTATGGAAGGGTCTGCTTACTGTGGCACCCCTTACAGACCTGGGGAGAGGAGGGTCTGTGACTTGCGCCTCTTTGCCTCCCAGCCACTAGTGCTGCATGCCTACTTCTGAAATCAGACCCCAGCTGGCCCTAGTGTCCCATCGCCTCCCACTGCCTACTACGTCATGTGCATTCTAACCTTCAAATCCAGCCCACCCATTCAACTCACCCAACTATCCATCCATCCATCCATCCAACCAATCATCCACCCATCCCCAGCCACACACCCATCATTCCATCCACCCGTCCATCCATTCAACTATCCATTCATCCATCCATCCAGCAGCGGTCGGTACAGCTAAGCGCCGGAGGGGGGGATCTATAGACCATAGAATAGAGTAAATTAAATAAATAAATAAATCCTATTACATCAGTCAACAACACCCGCACGCCGAGCTTAACTGCATCACCCGCTCCTGCATCCATCCGTCCGTCCGTCCATCTATTCAGCCATCCATTCCCAGCCATACACCCATCCTTTCATCCATCCAGCCGTACTTCTGTCCATCCATCCATCCCCAGCCAGATATATCCATCTGTCTATCCCTAGCCACACACACATCCATTCATCCATTCATCTATCCATCTGCCTGTCTGCCCATCCCCCAGTCACACACCCATCCGTCCACCCATCCATCCATCCATCCACCCACCCACCCATCCATCCATCTTCCCATGCAACCATCCCCAAGCGCACACCTATCCTTTCATCCATACATCCTTCCATCCATCCATTCCCAGCCGCACACACATCCTTTCATCCAGCCATCTATCTACCCATCCCTCCACCTATCCATCTACATCCATCCATCCGTACCTCCATCCGCTCATCCATCCATCCGTCCATCCATCCAACCATCTATCCCCAGCCACACATTCATCCATCCACATCCATCTATCCATATGTACCACCGTCCACCGACCCATCTGTCCATCCATCCAAAGTGGGGCAAAGTGGTAGGTGGTGGGCCGGGCCACCGGGGGAGGGTGGCCCCCTCCATGTGTTTTGCAGGGGGGTCCCCTCAAGTTTCGTTACGCCACTGCCGATAGATCCCGAGAGTGTCCGGGTTGGGGCCGGGGCGGAGAGGCCAGGCAACAGACTTCCACCCCCTCTCAACCCCACAAGCGAACACTCTCTACCATCGGGGCGAAGAGAAAACCAAAAAGGGATCGAGAGTGACCGCAGGTTCACCACTGCAAACACGCACCGTCGGCTATCTCAGCGCGAACGCCATACTCTGGGGGAGGAGCCCAGTTACGGCCGTTAGCTTCCGGCCGTCATGTTCCCCTCCTTTCTTTTCATTCTGCCTCCTAGTAAGACAAATATTAGAAATGTCATTGCTCTTCACCAAAACTCTGCCTGGCTCTACCCATTGTTGTATGTCAAATGCCAATTAAAAAATATTTTACCACAAAAATGTAGATAAATGCAAAAAGAACAATTGATGGACAGAAAACAGAACAATGTCATACAGTCACCTCAGTACAGAGATCTGGGCCTAAATCCATTGTTTTTTTGCTCACCATGCCATTCCAGTTTGGACCCAAAAATGTTGATAACAAAAATAATGATTTTATATTAAAATATAAAAAATATGGGCAACAAATATATGATTGTTTTATACTTTAAAATGACTTTTATAAAAGCATTAATATATTAAAATGTATTCATGTTTTTAAACAGTGTGTACTTTAATTACAACACATTTCAGTTGCATTTTATATTAATTATGCTACTATTTTAAAATTAAATATCCAACATTTAAAATAAAACATATATAAACGTGCTTAAATATAATACTAAATGTAATACATATACATTCAATGTATACAAACAACAAACTTCTTTAAAAAAATCTCAAAATTAATAAACATTTCTGAAAGTCTTTAAAAAATAAAAAATGTACAATTGAAAGCAAGTTAATGTAGTATATTATCTTGAATTCTACAAACATCCTGAAAAAAATAAAAATACGGAGCACTTACATTTATTGATACAACATACAGGCTATTACACTTTTTAAATAGCTATTTTTTTAAATGATCATTTTTATAGTATTCATTCTACACATTGATTACATTGCATAAATAAAGTTGGTAAAGTATGCTATTGTAACTCCCATCCAACAAGCATTTAGAAAGTACACATTTCTTTGGGATGGGAGGGTGGATTTATTATTCAAAATCCAGTGCCACAGACACTGCTGTTAGAACATACATTGATGGGAAAGGGATGGAGGTAGAATAACTACTTAACTTCAGTTAATGCATTTTTTGGGGGTAAGAGGTGGGTATAAATTTACAAATCTATCTCCAGTCCCAGAAACATTTCAGAAAGTATGGATATTGATATTGGGGGATATAATTGATTATCATATGCCCAAACATACCCATTTTTGATAATTAAAAAATAAGTCAATAAATGTAAATATTTTAAGAACAATTCTTAATATTTTAGAGTTATAATTGAATTAAAAAAGTAGATTTACTGAAGTTGACATTTTAATTACGTTATTAATGAAATAATTTAATATATTTAAGAAATCACTGTTGGGGTATACATAAAATAGATGTTTTCAAATATTTAAAGAATATTAGCTAATATCTAAAAGTTAAACCTGTTTTTCATGATATATGTAGTTCAATCTTGAAACCCAGATGTACCAGGCTCACAGACTGTAGACAGCCTAGGTTGTATTGGGGGGATTACTCTTTATTTTATTCATTTGGGGCCAGATGTAGGTACATCTAATTTACCGACTCTTAAATACCAAATCATACCGATTCGGTATTTATGAATCGGTAAATTAGAAGGAGAGAGATGTAGGTACATTTTTAGTTTGAATTACCGAATCTGTAACATTCGGTATTTACCGATTTGGTAAATACCGAATCGGTATTCCCCATTGATTCCTATGGGCTTTGGAGCCCATAGGAATGAATAGTTCAAGTTCAAGTTCAGGAATTTGTATAGCGCACTACTCACCCAGAGGGTCTCAAGGCGCTTGAGGGAGGGTGTGTGCATTACTTATCGAATAGCCAGGTTTTAAGCTGCTTTCTGAAGGAGAAGTGGTTCTGTGTAAGGCGGATGTGAGTGGGGAGAGAATTCCAGGTTTTGGCCGCTAAGTAGGAAAAGGATCTTCCTCCCATGGTGGATCTATGGATGCGCGGAATTGCGGCGAGGGCTTGGTTGGATGATCATAGTTGGCGGGTGGGTGTGTAGAAGGACAGTCGTGTGTTGAGGCATTCAGGACCTAGGTCGTAGAGGGCCTTGGGTGCGTGGGTGAGGAGACGCAACGTTATTCTCTTGTTGACGGGGAGCCAGTGGAGGTCTTTCAGGTGACCGGAAATGTGAGCTTGACTGGGGATGTCCAATATGAGTCTAGCTGAGGGGTTTTGGATGCGTTGGAGTTTTTTCTGTAGTTTGGCTCTGGTTCCGGCATAGAGTGTATTTCAAAAATCCAGTCGGCTAGTGACCAGTGCGTGGGTGACTGTCTTTCTTGTTTCGGTGGGGATCCAACGGAAGATTTTTTTGAACATGCGAAGGATGTTGAAGCATGAAGATGAGACGGCGTTTACTTGTCTGGTCATCGAGAGGGAATCCAGCAAGGTTGCAGGGGGTGTCACTTTGACACCCTCTAGCACCCCAAGTGCAGGCTTGTGTGCCATGTGGCACACATACATGCCCTAAGGGCATGTCTGTGTGTCACATGGGACAGGTGTGCATGCACAGATGTGCATGCACACCTGAATTCGGTATTTTACCACCCAATAGGATTGGGTGGTAAAATACTGACTCTTAAGGGCCTGTGGCACTCTGTGGAGTGCCACCTACATCTTGATTTACCGAATCGGTAAAATTACCGATTCGGTATTTTACAGAATCTGTAAATTTACTAATTCGGTAAATTTACCGATTCTGTAAAATAATGGCCCCTACATCTCAATCACCAATTACCGGTCGGTAACAGTCAAATTCGGCCGTTACCGACCGGTAATTGGCGACCTACAGCTGGCCCTTGATTTTTATTTACTACAGGGTGAATACATTGAGACAAATAAAAACAATATGGAGAAACAAACAGTCTAAATGATATTCAAGGAAAACTCCGCTTGACAATGCTGTGTCCATCTTTCAGGCAGCCTCTGTAGGCTTGTTCTTTGTAGCCCAGCGGTGACTCTCAGGAAAATACTAAGGTCTCTGAGAACAACTTCTTATTTTATATTCAGTTTTCCCACCGCTGACGCCAAATCTAGTGGGTCCATTTTTTTCGACACTCTCGTCCCCCTTCCCTCCACCAATTATGTGACCTGCCCCACTGTTTCCACCCCATGTACTCAGGCTACACTCATTCCATTTGTGCGTTCACCTCAAGTGTTTGTTTCTTTTCACCCTTCCTTCACCACCCCCTTTTCAGTGCAGACAGCAGGTGAGAACTATATGAGTGTTTTTAAAATGATAATCATTTGCTGTCGTCCCAATTTTATGCCGCAGCGCTCTGGACCATGACGCCTTCTTCGTTCTCTGTTTCTTCTGCACCCAGCTCCTCCTCACATGCCTCCTCTGCCCTCATCTCCTCAGCTCCTACCTCCTCTGCCCTCATCTCCTCCGTGCCTGCCTCCTCCTCACTCGTCTCCTCCGTGCCTTCCTCTTCCACACTCATCTCGTCCTCACTCATATCCTCTGTAACTGCCTCCTCCACACTCGTCTCCTCTGCACCTTTCAACATCCCCATTGCCCAGTTTCCACCCAGTCCTGTGACTAAAATGTTTCCAGTTGTCAGATTTTGGCCTTCCATGGTGGCCATCATGGAATTTCCAGTTATGGGATCCTTGACCCCCTCACATCAGTGTTATTGTAAACCTAATATTATTTAATAAATGAAACAAATAACAATTATATCATGATAATAACCCAATATTTATATAAATAATTCTTCCTTAAGAATACCCAGGTATAATAGACCACCCATTTATTTTTTTTAACAACACATTTTATTGAGTTTACAACCACCAGTGGAGAAACCCCAGTATGCATCAGAGAGGCAAATGACAAATTGTGAGAACAAAAGATACCAGAGAGAGTCTCACCAGAAGATCTGCAAAACATTTGATCCAACAACCCACCTGTGCTCCCGCCCTCACTGCTGCCGCGAGTTCGTGCCAGTCCTCTGCCTCTGTTTTCCCCCAATTGCCTGATTCTGCCTGTCTGTTGTTCTTTTCACCTTATTTGCTTATTTGCTTATTTTCTGTGACTCTCGCTTGATTTTGGCCTTTCTGCCAATTCCCCTTGCCGCCGCTGCTCCTCCTGCCCCCCCTCCCTCGCCCATTCAGCCTGCACCCGCCTCCCAGATTCTCCTCCCTCCCACCTCCCCTTCTTAATGGCGGCCGCTGCGCGGTGAAGAGAACAACCCTTGACCCTGTATCCAGGCAGGTCGCTCCCCACGCTGCACAGCTCCACCTGATTGTGCCCGTGCTCCTGGCCTCACTGCTGCTGCCAGTTTGTGCCAGTCCTCTGTCTCTGATTTTCCCCAATTGCCTGATTATGCCAGTCTGCTGTTCTTTTCACCTTATTTGCTTATTTGCTCCTTTTCTGTGACTCTCTCTTGATTTTGGCATTTCTGCCACTTCCCCTTCCCTCTGCTGCTCCCCCTGCCCCCCCACGCTCGCCCATTCACCCCGCACCCACTTCCCAGGTGCTCCTCCCTCCCACCTCCCTTTCTTAATGGCAGCCGCTGCGCGGTGAAGACAGCAACCCTTGACCCTGCTTCCAGGCATGTCTCTCCCCTCGCCACACAGTTCCACCTGATTATGCCCGTGCTCCCGCCCTCACTGCTGCTGCGAGTTCGTGCCAGTCATCTGTCTCTGTGTTTCCCCAATTGCCTGATTCTGCCTGTCTGTGGTTCTTTTCACCTTATTTGCTTATTTGCTCCTTTTCTGTGACTCTCTCTTGATTTTGGCATTTCTGCCACTTCCCCTTCCCACTGCTGTGTCCCATGCGGCACCTCCCCCCTCGCTCGCCCATTTGCCCCGCACCCTCCTCCTAGCGGCTCCTGCTTCCCATCACCCCTTCTTAATTGCTGCTGCTGAGTGGTGAAGACAGCAACCCTTGACCCTGTTTCCAGGCAGGGCGCTCCCCACACCACACAGCTCTACCTGATTGTGCCCGGGCTCCTGCCCTCTCTGCTGCCACGAGTTTGTGCCAGTCCTCTATCTCTGTTTTTCCCCAATTGCCTGATTTTCTCTGTCTGCCGTTCTTTTCACCTTATTTGCTCCTTTTCTGTGACTCTCTCTTGATTTTGGCATTTCTGCCACTTCCCTTTCAGCCGCTGTGTCCCCTGTGTCAAGCCCCCTCTCTCGCCTTTTCGCCCTGCACCCGCCTTCTAGCTGCTCTTCCCTCCCACCTCCCCTTCTTAATGGTGGGCGCGCGCAGCGGGGGAGGCTCTGGCGCCCCACGACGCCGCTACAACACCAACATCCTCTATGAACTCAATGCCGGCCGATCTTCCACCTGCTTCCAGGCTACCCCGAAGCTCACCCACAGACCCTTCTCCTGCCTGAGCTGCAGCTTCACCAGCCACAGAACAACTGCATGTCCTGCTCCTACCACCAGGGCAAGTTACAACCATCTTAGATGCATACTTCTCAACACCCGCTCCGTCCACAGGCACGCCATCGAACTCTGGGACCTACTCGACTCATCCTCCCCAGACGTCGCTTTCCTGACAGAGACCTGTATGAACCTTTCCTTGGCGCCCGACATTACCATAGCCATCCCGGCAGGCTCCAAGATCACCCACAGGGACCGCACCAACAGACCAGGAGGTTGAATCGTCATCATCCACAGTAATATCCACAGAATTTCGACCAGCACTGAAGAAACCCTCAGCGCTGCCGAACACCTGCACTTCCAGATCCACATCAACCCCAACAACACCATCAGAGTAACCCTCGTCTACAGACCCCCTGGATCCAGACCACAGTTCTGCGACTCCATCACCAACGTCATCAGCACGCACGCCCTCGCATCCACAGACTAAATCCTACTCGGAGACCTGAACTTCCACCTTGAGAATACCAATAACAGCAACTCCACCACCCTGCTCGACAACCTCGCCATTCTCAGACTCAAACAGCTCATCACGACACCCACCCATTCTGACGGACACACGCTCGACCCCATTTTTGCTGCCAGAAACCACATCACCTTCAGCCACACCACCGAACTCCACTGAACCGACCACCGCTGCATCTACTTCTCCTTTGGGAAACACACCACACTCAACCACACACAAGGAATCCACCACCGCAGCTGGAACAAGGTCACCGAAGACCAGCTAATTGAGACCCACCAACCGACCACAACAACACAGCCGCCTGCAACCTCAGGAGATGTATTGATGACTGCGCCAACACTGTCACCTCGATCAAGAAACCCTCAAACAGACGCACCGACAGAAGGGCCATCTGGTTCACCACTGACCTCCAGGCATCCAAGCAGACCTGCAGAAGACATGAGAAGAAGTGGTGCCACAAACAGACACCGGACAACCACGCATACCTCAAGAATGCCAGCCGCAGCCACCACCAACTCATTCGTACTGCCAAAAGTACTGTCTTCAAGGAACGCATCAACAACAACATGCACAACAGCAAAGAGCTCTTCAGCATCCTGAAGAAACTTGCCAACCCAAGCTCCAGCTCAAATGACATCCCGCCGTCACAAGACCTCTGCGACTCTCTAGCCACCTTCTTCCACCGCAAGATCACAGACATCCATGACAGCTTCAACACCCAGACCCCCCCCGAAAGTCACCAAAACCTCAGACTCACCGCCCCCCAGCCACACCGGCCTCCTGCTCTCCTGGAACCATGTCAATTCTGACGACACCATTAAAATCATGAACACCATCCACTCCGGTTCACCGTCCGACCCCTGCCCTCACCACATCTTCAACAAAGCGAGCTCCATCATCACACCCCAACTCCGGAAGATCTTCAACAGAGACCGCCACCTTCCCAGAGAGCACGAAACATGACGAGATCAACGCCCTACTCAAGAAACCCAAGGCAGATCCAAAGGATCTCAAGAACTTCCGGCCCGTCTCCCTGCTCCCATTCCTGGCAAAAGTCATCGAGAAGCAACCACAGCACCGAAACCGCCCTCATTGCCGCCACCGATGACATCAGGACCCTGCTGGACAATGGCAAAACCGCGGCCCTCATCCTCCTAGACCTCTCGGTCGCCTTCGACACCGTCTGCCACCACACCCTACGCACATGCCTCCACAACACAGGGATTCACAACAAAGCCCAGAACTGGATCACCACCATCCTCACTGGCAGAACCCAGAAAGTTTGCCTTCCTCCATTCTGATCCAAAGCCACCAAGATCACCTGTGGCGTACCCTAAGGATCATCCCTCAGCCCTACCCTGTTTAACGTCTACATGACACCACTTGCCAACATCGTCCGATCGCACGACCTCAACATTGTCACATACCCCAACGACACCCAGCTGATCCTCTCCCTCACAAAGGACCCTGCCACCGCCAAAACCAACTTCCACAAAGGAATGAAGGCCATCGCCGAATGGATGAAGAACAGTCGCCTGAAACTGAACTCGGAGAAGATGGAGGTCCTCATCCTCAGCTCCTTCCCTTCCACCTAGGACGACTCCTGGTGGCCTGCCATGCTGAGAGCTACCCCGACACCTACTGACAAAGCACGCAACCTGGGGTTTATCCTGGACTCATCACTATCAATGATCTAGCAAGTCAACGCCGTCTCCTCCTCCTGCTTCAACACCCTCCGCATGCTCCGCAAGATCTACAGATGGATCCCCACTGGAACCAGAGGAACGGTCACCCAAGCCCTCATCAGCAGCAGTCTGGACTATGGCAATGCCCTCTATGTGGAAACCACGACCAAACTCCAGAAAAGATTCTAAACGCATACAGAACGCCTCCGTATGCCTCGTCCTCGATATCCCCCTTCACAGCCACATCACTGCCCAACTGAGAGAACTGCACTGGCTCCCCGTCAACAAGAGGATCACCGTCAAGCTCCTAACCCACGCTCACAAAGTACTCCATGATGCCGGACCAACATATCTCAACAAACAACTCACCTTCTACACTCTCAACCGCCCTCTCCGCTGACCTCTCCCTCGTTCCATGCATCCACCGAATGACCACCAGCGGCAGATCATTCTCCCACCTCGCCACCAAGAAATGGAACACCCTCCCCATCTGCTGGTGACAGACCCAGGACCTGCTGACCTTCAGGAGACTTCTCAAGACCAGGCTGCTTGAGGAGTAGCAGCATTCTCAACCCCCCCACCCCCCTCTTAGCACCTTGAGACCATCATGGGTGAATAGTCCGCGCTACAAATGTTTGATTGATTGATTGATAGTGATTTATAAAAATGTAAACTATTACAATAATATTAACAGAAAATATTTTTTAATTAGTATGTATTTACAATAAACATACTTCCCACCCAATATCCCAGGAGACATAAAAATAAATTAAAAAGTAACATATGTCTAGCAATTCAAATAATATCAAATACTTCACATATTAGTTAAATGAAAGCAATAACATTAATATGAATAAATAGAGGATTTTTATACACTCATCAATAAATATATACATTAAAATATTACGTACCTAATCTACAAATAAACCACACAACCCTAAACAAATTTAAAAAATACATTATTGATTGCCAAGGAAACCAAAATGGCTAGCCCTATTGAGCTGAGAGTTCTGGGCTGATGGTGGCAGGGTGTTGAGCAGCCTGAAGCGAGACCTGTGGTAACCAGTAAAGAGGTTTTAGTGGTCACAACGAGAGAAAGCAGGGAACCAGACTTACATGCATTACTGTCTGAGCTGTGGTGCAGGGATCACAAAGAATGTCTCTATTATAGTAATTGCAGGGGCTCTTACGGTATGAACGTCAGCACTGTGAATTGCATGCAGGAGTGGGGACAATGACCTTGGATCTTTGGCCCCCTTGCAGAGAAGCAGGGAAAATGTATTTTCATAGAGAAGAGCCTCACATGGCAAAAACAGGTATGATTGAAAGAGATGCCTCTATATACACAGAGAGTGGCACGTCAACAAGCAAATTATCGATCCTAGTTGCAATCCAGGAGCGTCATTGTATTACAAAGGCATAGAGTGAAGAAGTGGCATCCATTGATGCTACTGTTTTGAAAATGGATGTTCTCCTGACAAAGACAGAGGGAGTCACATATTCCCTGATGGAAATGACTTACCAACTGGAAGCAAGGTTGACATCTTTAGATGAATTCCAGAAAGCACATATTGAATTACGGTTAGGGGTGATATCAGAGCTTCTAATGTTTGGATCATGAATTGAGTGTTTTGAGGACAAGGCCCATATGCAAATATCCATGAACAAAAAGAGTAAAAGAGGACCTTCTCATCAATAGTGGAGATCCAAGAGGTAGACTGAGCTATGAAAGTGAAGGCTTGCAGATCATACAGGGTGAAGACAAAGAATTTAAAGAGCATTAGGAAGGGTAAAGGTATGGTCATTGCATAGTTGGGATTCCGAATGGAGCGGGTGTAAGCTTGAGGGCAGTGTTACACAACGAGGGGCATCAAATGTAGATGAGCAAGTGTTGTTCGTCAATGACTGCAGTCTCATTATGCTCAGTAAGAGACAAAAACTGCGACTTATAAAGAGTTGATTGGCATAAGTGTGAAAGCCGCTCCGTGGCATTCACCAAAACCTAAAATTAGACACAAGGGTTGGCAGAACATCTTCATCCAGATGGACTCAGCAAGGGCATTTTTTTAAGACATAGTGGATAATGAGGGAGGGTTCAAGAGGCTTCTACTGGATAGGTGTTCTGCCTATACGAGCATGAAGATATTGCACCTACTGACAATTGATTGATTCTTTTCAAATACAATTTGGGGGACATCTAATGTTTGTGAGATAGATATGGAGTTAATAGCTTTAAGAGCTGATGTACCCTACATCCCTTGTGCTTTTCCATTTTTCCTTCACCTCAAATCACCCCAGTCATTCCTCCTCTCTATAGATGTTGGGTGACATTTTAAAGCTCGCAACAATTGAGCAAATCCTGGACCATATCTAAAACTAGTTTTCTAGAATTGTATGGTTTCCGAATTCATAATCAAAGTCTTTGTGGTTTCTATACACGTGATCTCAATTAAAATGATTAAATCCTAAAGCCATAATAAAAATATGTGTTCTATGAGGTAGGCGGGCGGATCACCACCGCCCTACCGGCGGTGACGATCCGCCCGCCAAATCATCCCACTGGACGGCCTTTTACTCCCCACCACATTAGCATGGCGGGGGTAGTCCGGCGGACGGAAAGTCCATCCGCCACTTTTCAGCTGGTCGGCAATCGTCGCGATTACCAGCTGGGCGGAAAAATCCCATAACATGGTGGCGGTGTCATGCAGGGACCGCCATCCATATTATGATGTGGCATTTTCAATGCCTTTCCTTGGTGGAGACTCCGCCATTGAAAAGCATTTAGAGTTTTCTTTGAGTGCCTGTTGCAGGCCCCCAGGGGGGTGGGGGCTGCACTTGGGGTATACCCATGGTACCCCCCAACATTGGCATGCGCAAGGTGACAGGCACCCCACAGTGCCTTTCACCTTGTGCATACCAATGCACATATTGCATTGTGTTGGGTGCTGCTTACAGCACTGCCCGCCACATTGTAATATATGCGGGATGCCAGCGCCATCATGGCAGTGGCATCCTATTTGGTGCTGCCGGACTGCCGCACCACTGGTGGACAGTCCCAGCAACGCTAGGGTGGCAGGCGGACTGCAGTCCGCCCGCCATCATAATAGACCCCTAGGTGTTGAGATTGCCAGGTTGTCAGTAGGATCAAAAACATTGGTGCTAATGTTAAAAGTAGACCATTTATAGGAACAAGATATGGGAAAGGGAGAAATAAGTACTTTACAAGATACATTAGGTGTGGTTTTAATGATCACTGAAGAAAGGACATCAAGTGTAGAAGAGACGAAAGATCATACATAAATTGTGGAGAATTTCAATAGTGGTCTGAATGTTATTAATGTGAAGGAGAAATTTGTGTTAAATATGGGCCATAGTTTTGGAATGAGGAGCAATCCCACTTGTTCCATGATTATTGCTGGTGTGATACTTCAGGTTAATTTTATACACTGTAAATGAAGGCATTTGTAAATATAATTTTGTAGGCAGAATTGGTAGTAAGTCATATATTCTTATGATATTCATCCAGAGGCAATAGTAGTGAGGACAAAAGAATTCTGGGTTATCATACCTATTGCGTTCCATAGCTTTATCTATATTTTGCTTGATATACATTGAATGTTTTGTTATATACCTTATACCCATGTATCTATGTTAGGAAGTTTGACCAGCATTGAACCTTATGTTATTTTCTTTGTATTTATGTAACTATGACACCCACCCTGTATAGCGCTCTGATTCCCACAAGGGTCTGGTTTGCGCTATATAAAACTCTCAAATAAATGATTTGACCAGAGGACTCTTTATATTTTGTTGAACCTGGACAGTAAGAAACAAGTATTATTTGTTGAGAAAGTTCCAAGGTGTGTTTAAAGGTACTATGAGGAAACTGGTGGGATTTGAAGAAATGATAAGGTTGAAAGAAAATTCAAAGTTCATAAAACCAGAAATGGCCTAATGCTTTTGGGAGAATGAGGCTACATATGGTTGGAAAATGTAGCAGAAGATGAAGGTATTGAAATAATAGAGTCTTCAGATGAGAATTTCTCTATTAGTAGTGGTCTACTTTTGCAAACTTAACAACATTATTGCTCACATGTTCCCCTTACCCAGAATCACTGAAATGTTAGCCAAGGTTAAGAATGCAAAGTGATTAGGCATGGTTGCTTTATCTTCTGAGTCCCAACAGATCACTCTCCATCCAGGTAATAAAAAGTACACAGTCTTCATCAGCCATTTGTAGTGATATCCACAACTATGCTTTTACAGAGACTAATGTTCCAGCTGTTCGGCAAGGAGAGACATATACTTTTTTTCAAAACCATATTCTTTAATTTGATAATGGGAAAGATGAACATGATAGGAGGTTTGAGCAAGAATACGTCAAAACCTTTCATAGAGGAAACTGTACAAAATGCTCCTGCCCAAGAATCGGTTATTTTTAGGTATGACCGAATTCTATCCAGATATGTAGTTATTTGCAGATAAAAACATTCCACATTCGGCAAATCTTGAAGAATATAACCAAATTTGAGTGGCCTTCAGATTGTCAGAAGAATTCTAAAACTATCAAGAGTGCCATTGTGAATGCATCAGCCTCAGTTTTGATCCCCATGCAGACATCATAATTACTACAAATGCCAGTCACACAGGGTGGGGGCTGTTTTATCTCAGATTCAAGAAAGTGGAAAGGAAGTTATCATCACTTATTATCACAGACTGAAGAAACATAATCAGTCATTCAGCATGATATGTCAGCTTGTGTATATGTACCTGAATACTTCAGAGCATATGTAGGGGCAGACCTTTTATAATAGTGACAATCCTAACTTTACAAGCAATTATGAATGCACTTGCGAATATAGCAAGACTTTCCAAGCATTTAGAGGATTTTGTTTTCAAGGTTCTGTTTGTGCCCAGGAAAGAAAATGTGATTGCTGATTCGCCATCCATAGTGGATAACAGTGCGGGTCCGACTGGCCGGAAGACTCAGAGAGCCGGTCGGAACCGCGTCAGAATGACCGACCGGTTTACTCTCCGGCAGCCAACATCACAATTCGGTGATCGGACCACAAATAGTCCATGTTGGTTTGAAAGCCTCCGACAGGGGTGTAACAAAGGCCCCCGCAGCCCCCGCGGTGCGGGGGGCCCAAGGTTTCCCTACATTTGAGGGGGCCCCCTCGGCCCCACACTGAAGTGAGTGCTGAAGCACAGGCCTGAGCAATGAATGCATCAGGTCTGTTTAGCTTCAGCCTTTCTTCCGGCAGGTAGCAGTGCTCTGAAGAGCCCGGGCACAAAAAAGAAACAGTTTCAATTTTTTAGCTTTAGTTTCTTGACAGCATGGAGAGGCCTGGAAGGAAAGACACCCAAGCGCTGGATTGTAGAAAGAAACATTGAAGAGAGCGGCAACCAGGAGAGGTCAAAGGGCAGTTCAATGGAAGAAGCAATGCAGAGGGGAGAGAGAGATGGTAGAACTGTGTGAATAAGGGGGGGGGGGAGCACACAGAGGGACATGGTGCAGGAAGCCTGGGGAACCTTCAGAATTGCACCTTGCTAGGGGCGTAACCACGGCCAGTGGAAGGGGGGCACTCTGCAGTAAATGAAGGGGGGCCCCTAAGCTCTTCGGTGAGAGCTGTGAGAGGGAGGCTTGCTCCTCTCTCTCAAGCAGCCTGCACGAGCAGGCCCAGGACTGAAGAGAAACAAAGTATCAAGTTACAATGCCCCAAAGACAGAATTCCCCACAGGGCAGGCCACTGCTTAGGAGTCGGACCCTGAGAAGGGAGGGGGTGGGGGCCCCAGAGGAGACAGCATTCCCCACAGGACAGGGCACTGCTCAGGAGTCAGACCCTGAGAAGGGTGGGGGCCCCAGAGACAGCATTCCCCACAGGGCAGGCCACTGCTTAGGAGTCGGACCCTGAGAAGGGTGGGGGCCCAGAGGAGACAGCATTCCCCACAGGGCAGGGCACTGCTCAGGAGTCAGACCCTGAGAAGGGTGGGGGCCCCAGAGACAGCATTCCCCACAGGGCAGGGCACTGCTCAGGAGTCAGACCCTGAGAAGGGTGGGGGCCCCAGAGGAGACAGCATTCACCACAGGGCAGGGCACTGCTCAGGAGTCAGACCCTGAGAAGGGTGGGGGTGGGGGCCCCAGAGACAGCATTCCCACATGGCAGGGCACTGCTCAGGAGTCAGACCCTGAGAAGGGTGGGGACCCCAGAGACAGCATTCACCACAGGGCAGGGCACTGCTCAGGAGTCAGACCCTGAGAAGGGTGGGGGGCCCAGAGGCAGCATTCCCCACAGGGCGGGGCACTGCTCAGAAGTGAGACCCTGAGACGGGTAGGGGTGGGGGCCCCAGAGACAGCATATCCCACAGGGCAGGGCACTGCTCAGGAGTCAGACCCTGAGATGGGTGAGGGCCCCAGAGACAGCATTCCCCACAGGGCAGGGCACTGCTCAGGAGTCAGACCCTGAGAAGGGTGGGGGCCCCAGGGACAGCAGTCACTACAGGGCAGGGCTCTGCCCAGGAGTCAGGCCCTGAGAAGAGTGGGGGTCCCAGAGACAGCATTCATCACAGGGCAGGGCACTGTTCAAGACCCTGACAAGGATGGGTGTGGGGCCCCCAGAGGCAGCATTCTCCACAGGGCACAGCCTCTGAGAAGCTTTGGATGAGGCAGCACAGAGGAGAGCTGACAGGGGCTGGAGAAGGAGTGCAGCTTCCTCCAGGAACAGGAACTGCTGGGAGGCATTGGAAGGTAAACAAGCATTTGCAATATATGGTTCTGCAATATATGGTTTTGCAATATATGCATTTGCATTTATGCAAGTCATATATGGTTTGGATAGGAATAGTTAGCTGTGGAATTGTGTTGTGTGGATTGGATCTGTGTAGTGAAATAATGTGGCATGGTGTTTAGTGTAATTATGTGGATAGAAATTGTGTGGGATTGAGTAAACTAGAATTATGTGGTGTGGGATTGTGTGTCATGGAGTGGGATTGTGTGTTTTGGAGAGTGTTTTGGAGAGAGATTATCTGCAATGGTATTGTGTGCTGTAGAGTGTAGTGGTGTTTACTTATGTGGTGTGCTGTTAAATATTGTAGCCTGATGTGGAATTTTGTGGTGTAGATTAGATGTATGTGGTGTGTTGCGTAATTGTGTTGTTGGTTTGAATTATGTAGTTTGTTGAAATATGTGGTGTGGAATGGAAATGTGTAGAGTTCAATTTGTGTGACGTGGAAGTGTGAGCCGTTGAGTGAAAATTATGTTGAGTAGTATTAGGAATGTTGCTACGTGGTGCTGAGTGGTATTATGTGTAGTGTAATTATGTTGTGTGATGAATTGTGTGGGGATGAATTGTGTGACGTGTGGAATTATGTGGCATGGTGTGGTGTATAATTGTGCGGAGTGGAATTATGCAGCATGTTGCAGAGTTGTATTTTGTGGAGGGTAATTATGTGTTTCAGAGTGGAGTGTAAATATGTTGTGTGACGTATAATTATATAGGTTGAAGTGGTATTATTTGTAGTTGAATTGTGTTGTGTGGAGTATAATTATGTTGTTTGGAGTGGTATTAAGTTGTGTGTAATGTTATTATGTCATGTGGAATTATGTCGTATGGCGTGAAGTAGAAATATGTGTTTTTTAATTTTTAGGATTGCAATTGCGTGGTATGGAATGTTGTAGGGTTAAATAATTTATAGTAGAGTTCTGTGGAATGGAATTTTGAGATGTTCAAATGTGCTGTGTGTGGTAGACTTAGCATAGCTGCCGAGGTTTCAGATTACGATGTGTGAAATTTTCATAATTTCAGTGTAATTATGAGTGACATTTCAACATGACAGGGGCATAACAATCAACCACATTCCAATGAATTAAAGGAAAACTGTATTAAAAAAAGTTTAAGAATTAATTAAGATCATCAGGGTAAGACATAGCAGAGCTGGCTCTAAAAGGAGCCCCCTAAAAAGGCTGAGTCCCTGAGCCAGAGCCCACTTTGCCCATGTCTTACAACGTCTCTGCGTGGCTGGCAGTGTCCCTTGTGGTGATCTGGCTAGAAGTGCTGGTATGGTCCATTTAACGCTCTGGTGTCCCTTGAGAAATGCTGCACTGTCCATTTAGGCACTATGGGGTACGGTTCAGAAGTGTCACCACTGTCCATGAAATGCTTTAGGACTTGTATGTACTGCCTATGAAATGTTACGAGGCCTGCACGGATTTATGTATGTACTGTCTGATTTGTGTATGCACTTTGCATTGGAATGCTGTGTGTCTTCTTAGAAATGCGGTTCTGTTCTATGAAATTGTCTGAGATCTGTTTGGGTTTGCCTATATTATCCCTTGAAACGGTTGGGACTTTCTAATTTGTTTGGATCTGTTTTTACTGCCACATGAAATTCTTTGACATCTGTTGATACTGCCCAAAGAAATGTTCTGGGAACTGGTTGTCCTGCCCCATAAAATGCCCAGGGATATGTTTGTACCCCCGTGGAATGCTCAGGGATATGTTTGTTCTGCCCCATGGGATGCTCAGGGATATGTTTGTACTGCCCAATGGAATGCTCAGGGATATGTTTGTTCTGCCCCATGGAATGCTTTTAGATCTGTTAGTGTTACTGCCCAGTGGAATGCTAAGGGATCTGTTTGTACTGCCCCGTGGCACGCTCTTAGTTCTGGTGGTGCTACTGCCCCGTGGGATGCTCAGGGATCTGCTTTTACTGCCCCATGGAATGGTGATAGTTCTGTTGGTGCTACTGCCCTGTGAAATGCTCAGGGATCTGTTTGTACTACCCCGTGGAATGATCTTAGGTCTGGGAGTGCAATTGCCCCGTGGAATGCTCAGGGATCTGTTTTTACTGCCCCATAGTGCTACTGCCCTTTGGAATGCTCAGGGATCTGTTTGCACTGCTCAGTGGATGCATGTTGTAGACTCAGCGTTCAATATTTGGGCATCCAGAATTATTTTTCATTTCCAAAGATTGACCTAGTGCAATAGAGAGAAAGGCAGACAACGGAGAAAGAAGCAGGAAGAGAAGGATACGACTACAGCAGTGATAAAAGCAGGACTCGGGATGAAAATAATCCCAGCTGTGAGCTAAGAGGCATGGTGGGAGTGTGTAGTGAAAGGATCAGGCATGGGGTAGAAAAAAAACTAGGCTCCCAGTTTTCTATTGTGCCTGCCAAAGGCTTATCTATTGCTCACAGCTTGTATCTAGAGAGATGGGTTGGTAGATGAGTGAATGAATGGATGGTAATATGGACAGAAGGTCTTGGTTTGATATGTGTTTCGACGCAAGAGGATGGATGGGTGGGGATGAATGAATGGTTGGGTTAATGTGTTGGGTTGGCCGAATGGCTAGGAGGGTGAATAGATGGATGGGTTTTGCTAGTTTGATGGATAAAGGGCTTGGATGGATGAATAGATGGGGTTGGATAAGTGGGTCGGTGGATGGGTCATTTGGGTGGTTTAGTTGGTAGCATTTGACTCGAAAATGGTCACACAAAAGTGTCCGATATTGGCACAGCAATGAGTGTGTGATGAAAAATGCTCCCGCCCTCGCCTGCATAATTGTGAGCATCCTCATAATGCGTCCATATTGCTCTCGCTGGCTGTTGCTCACCCATATCCATTTATGATTGTTGCCAGGGCAATTGTGTCCGCAAGTGTGTGGTTTTTACACCAGTCCTTTACCAAAGAAATAGTATTGGGTCATTCCACATTAAGAGTCTAGTGCCAGCCCTCTATATTCGAGTAGCATGTGGGCTGGTGGGATTTAAATGTCCCCCATTGCATTACGCCTCCCTCTTCTCAAAAAGGGGAGCAGATGTTAAGTGTCTTGCGACATCTTCCATGGCATGTGCGAGCTATAAAAAAAATGTGTGCAGTCACCTCGGTCCTACACGTTTCCTCAGTGGGTTCCGCTTTTGAATCCAGTCCTGGATTTGCTCTGGTAAGCGCTCGGTCAGCATGGGCCCTTGACCATGAGGGATCATCCACCTTGTCCCACCCCTAAGGACCATCGGAGTTTCAGTGGGTGTTAATTGGATAATTTGGAAACAAGGAGGGCATCATGGAGGGGCGGATGGGGCCCGGCCGGCAATAAAAGTAAAACATAGTGTAGGGCGGTACATACTTCACCCACTCTCCATCTCATGCTGGACTTACACCTGAAGGAAATTCGCCAACATATACTATAACATCAATAGATCAATCTACAAGCAAAATGAAAGCCTTTCCAAACTATATCTAGATTTTAGTATTTCTACTATTGGTTGTCTAATCTCACGTCGGGGCTCTAACGGAGTCAGCATATATTGATGAACATCATTTTTTTTTTTTTAACATCGTTTTTATTGCAGCACCAAAAAGTTGCATAGACATTACAGCAATGAATAATAAATCAATACAGCGAGACGGCATCCATTTAGACCACTCCCACCATCATGCTGCCCGTGCCCCCAATCAGGAAGCCGAGCCGCGTCGAAAACATGTCCATCATCTGCTTCTCCTCCCAATGTCTGTTTCTCGATAGTAAAGGAGGACGCGGACTGCTTTTGATTTTTCACCCCTCCCCCTCCCCTAACAACCCCCCCCCAACTCCCCAGTCCCCACCCCCCCCCCCCCCGTGGCAGCGCTAGTATAGAATCTCAGAGAAAGTAAGGTCTGGTGTGTGCAAGAAGGAATTAAACTTTCGCTAAAGGTGCGCCCCTGGCGTGTTAGTGGGGTCAGCCGTATCAGAGTCCGTGTCATCCCCATCCTCCTCCTCAGCACCATCCCGAAGTACCTGCACTATCATCTCCCACGCCGTTGCCCTCTCCAAAGCTTTCTCATCCGCAGTCCTCCTAGCTATTTGATACCGCAGCGTACTTTCACACGCCGCCCACTTCAAACATTCATTAAACCAACGTTTGTACGCAGGCCCCACTTTGGACTTCCAATTCCTGGTTATTTCCCTCTTCGCTAGTATCAATCCCATATCTATGAACCTGCTGCTCGTCTTATTCTTAGGCGTATGTGGAAACCAGTGTAGTACTCCCACTGCCTTGGTGTATTGTATCTCTCTATCTGTGGCGTTGTTCAGTGCCCTTCCAACCCCCTGCCAATACTCCTCCAGTTTAGGGCAATCCCAGAGCATATGTCCCAAATCCGCCTCCAGTGCATTGCACCTAGGGCAGGCCACTTGGTCCACTCCAAAATACTGTTTCAGTTTCCCCGGTGTAAGGTACGCCCTATGAATAATATAGAAATGAATGAGTTGGAACCTGGCGTTCCTTGTGCTCTTCCGCGCCCTCCGCAGCAGTTGGCCCCAAGTGGCCTCCGGAATCTCCATTTGGAGGTCTAGTTCCCATTTAGTCTTCAAGGCAGTGAGCAGCTGCAAGGCCTCTCGCAACATTCGGGAATACAGACAGGTCACTGCCTTAAAGGTTCCCGCCGCCATCATCGTGTACTGGCACGCCATAGAGGAAGCGGGTTCCTGTAGACCATCGCCCCAGTGTTCCTGCATGGCACCAGTCACTGCCGCATGTAGAAGGTAATCTCCTCTCGTCAAATCAAAACGCTCCTGCAGCTCTTGGAACGAAGCAAGGCTCCGTCTTCATAGAGGTCGCCCAACATCTGGACCCCAGCTTCCTCCCACCCCAGCAATCTCGACCAGTCCCCGTCATGGGGCAGGGCCGTAATCATGCCCAGCGGGATCTCCGGAGCTTACATTCGACGGACTCCGGCTCGTTTGCGCGCCCGGTTCCAGCAGAGCCGAAACGTCTGTTCCTCCATCGTTAGGTCCCCGACCAGTAATTTCTGGTGAAGCGTAATATACGTGAGTACATGCCGCGGGGTACCCTCGTCCCTACTGTGTTCCGGGCCTCAATACACTCGCGCGACCTCCTGTGTAAAAGTTTGGAGTTGAGCCGCTAAATAATAGCACTCAAAATCAGGCACTGCCATGCCTCTATATTGATGAACATCATGATCTCTGTAATTGGCAATGTTTCCTTAATTCACTTACCGCTTTAATTTGTTTATCTACTTTAGTTGATCATTGTCGTACTAAATCCTATATCATTAGTGACATTCTAAAGTCTTTAATGTGGCTTTAAGTTTGGATGATATAATGTTTGCTGTGCTCTCATTTCTCATGTATATCTCAGTCATGTATTAGTTATTCCTGGAAGACATTCCGGCAGTTTGGCCATTCACCCTCCAAAACGTAGAGCTTCCTTTATCAAATGCCTCAGAGCATTCTACAAGCAGCAATGTGTATATATACCTATCTGCGATAAACACTGCACTTCTACCACTTGTGAGTTTAACCTGAGGAATTGCTGGACTGAGATGTCGTGATGATATATTGTAGGTGGTGTGCCAGGCTGCCGGGGGGGGGGGGGGGGGAGCAGGGGGGGGGGCCTACATGAGCTTTGCAGGGGGGCCCCTCAAGCTTCGTTACGCCACTGTCCGTGGTCGGAAAGCTTCCGAATAGCGGTCGGAGGCTCTCCTACCAACATCATAATCAGCCCCATAAAATAGAATGTAATCTAATGTTTAAATCACCTACATTACAGCCATAAAATACGAGTATAAAACCAACTAGTTTATGTGAATGCAGGTGACTTTTATTCAAACTCTGCCCAAGAGTTTCATTTTTTTCTCACAAACTTTGTACAATTATTTCAATTAGAAAATACTGTAAGTGCTCCGTATGGACCTGACAATAAGGAATGCATTTTGATTTTGTATCTCTGTATCTGTGTCTACATGGAAAACTGCATTTATTATTCTGTACTACCTATTTTAATTCTTTTAATAACAGCTTTTGAACTTTTATGGATGTAGCACTCCGTTTTTGAGTGGTCTCGGTCAATTACACATTTTAAAATGTTATGAACTGTGTTAAACAGTTCTGTCATGATTTAAAGACGCCTCCCATAGTGCATTTGTCAGAAATACTATTCAATTACATATTCACACTAATTCACTCATAAAACCTAAATGAAAGCAATATTTTGCTAAGGCTGTCAATGTAACGGTATGTTCAATGGGATGGCATCTCTCACTTCTTATGAGGTCTACAGAAATTGCACTAGAATAAACGTCATGACACGATAATCATTTTTAACACTAGATGGCAGTGTTCACATTGCAAAGTTTGTTGTTTCAATTTCACAGCTATGAAAGAAAACAAATGTTAAGCAAAAAAGATCCTTGAAAGGAGCTGAAGAATGTATGTTTTACGAGAGCATTGAATGGTAACGAATTACCTCAGCACAGACTTTACAAAAAAAAAACAGGGATAGCATGGATAGCTGATAAGTTGTCTCTACTATTTAGTTTACAATAAAATAGCTAAAACATTCTCCGGGTCACTACTTCTTTACTACTGACTCAAACAGTAACCACTGAAGCCCTATCTAATGATGTTTTCTTGCATGTCTTGTAGAACAATGTACCTCATGCAAAATCATGGGGGTGTGAAGTGTATGTAATTTGCTTTAAAATAATTACGCAAAATGCGCTAAATTTTAGCATAAAATGAATTCTTGTGCCAAAATTGAGTAGAACGCAAATGCACTGTGAACACGTTCGGCTGTTGCTGCGCATTTCAGGTATTTTTTTTTACCATTAATTGTACTGTTGTACCCATATTAAATCTTTACAGTGACAAGCGCGTAGTGGAAGTGGCGAAAATGCGTAATTTGTGGAATTCAACATAACAAGCATATGGTGAAATTCCCCAAATTATGTGAATTATACCAGAGTCATTTAAATTTCACCCAGGTCTAGTTAGCATCTTAATCACCCAGCACCTTATTCACAAGCTGAAATTAGCAGGTTATTATTTTATTGGGTCAGCATTTTATTGACCGGCAGTAAATTATATCAAAACTGTTCATTTACTGAATGTTAAATAATTTATTTTATTTATTTATTTTATTTATTTATTTGTTGAGCTTTTAAAGCGTAACAGCTACCCAAAAATGGTTTCCCGGCGCTGAAAATAGATAGCTGATGAGTAGGTCATAATACTCTGATGCGAGGCAGCGACAGGTCTTTATGGCTTTGCGAAACTGGACATAGCTTGTTTCTGTGCGTAAGTTGAGGGGGAGGGAATTCCACACCTTTGGTCCCAAGAGTGAAAAGGACCTTCCACCCATACTGGCTAGACGGACTTTAGGCACGCTGAAAAGGCCCTGCGAAGAGGATCTTAGACTGCATTAGATTAGACTTTGCGTTATCATACTGTGAGCATGCTGCTTTTCAAGCACACCACATACTCCCATTAGGTTAATGAGGATGTAGCCTGAGCCAGGCAACATGTCCACCAAAACATCGGTCAGATATGCCACCTTCAGTGTTCATATGGATTGCAATAAATAGATCAACCTTCTACACTACCACACTACCTGTATGTAAACTGTTGGAGCTAAGCAAAATGTGTTACAACAGGTGTCACTAAATGGGACACCCCCTCTTGAGTGCATTCCTATGCAGTTATGTCTGAATAAGTAATCATACTACATTTCCACATGCAGTTATCTGAATGTGTAATCATACTACATTTCCACATGTCATTGGTTGTATTGATGGGACGCAGGTACCCACATGTCCCACCTCAGTGAATGAACATATCTACCGGAACCGCAAATCGTACCATTCACTGAACATCCAAGTAATCTGCAATTCTAACACAATAATCACAGACATCGTGGTAAGTTACCCTGGTAGTGCACATGACTCCTACATCTTCAGGCATAGTGGCATACACAGACGTCTGCTGACGGGTGAATTTGGAGAAGGCTATTTGCTGGGTAAACAGATGTAATACTGTCTTGCACACCTGTCCGCCATAGTGACACATAGCAGTACCTAATGTATGTCTATTTTTCACAACCTGTAGGTGATAGTGCATACGCTGTGAGGTCTTTCATCCTCACTCCCTATCTGAATCCTACAACATGAAGGGAGCAGTGATGCAGTCATGCACACATTGCTACACGCAATGTTATTGAGAGGACATTTGGTTTACTCAATCCAGGTTTCGCATCCTCCCTAAAACCGGTGGGGCTTTACAGTATAGGCTGGAGACATGCTGCAAAATCGTCACTAAATATGATATATTGCACAACATTGCCATTCCCCTGGAAGACTCTGATAGCGAGTCAGAACTAGTCATCCAGCCAAGACAACCACACCAAGCAGCACGCAGTCCAGATGCAGCAGAGGGGAGGCGGAGACGGGCAGAAATCAAGCAACATTACTTATACGGTAGGTAATCAAGACACAACACAGTATTTTCGACAAGGTTTATTCTGTTAGGTAGGTAGTTGTGTTGATGCACACATACCATTGTCAGACAAGTACGATGTGGGTGCAGACAATTCAAAAGTCGTTGTCTTGGCACTGCAACATCAGTGTGAAAGGGAGTCATATATCTGGTTACGTTACCAGACTGGTACAGGTCCAATTCACTGCTTTCTCCTGCCAAGCACTCCTGTGGCCCTATTTGTGGGCTCTGCTACCCCCGTCATTGACTCCTCTGTGCCAGCTTGACTCCTGGCACTGCGCCTCCTGTCATGTGACACAGGTACCAGTAGGCTGCTCAGGCTGGAGCCCTCCTCACTGTCCCCCCTGCACGCATGAGGCTTCCACTAGCTGCTGCAGTGTGTAGTCCTTCCACAGCAGTGGTGATCTGGATGAGGCCCCTGGCAACATCCCCGCAGCAGTGGGCCATCTCCACCTGCACGCTGACTGCAAGCCTTGAAAGCTGAGCTGTGGTGTGACTCAGCCTATTAATGCCCCTGGTTTAACTTTGCATGCGTACCACGGAAGTCTGATGCCTCCTGCCATTTGTAGCATGCTCTGCCTGAATGACCCTCCACATATCCTCAATGGCAGTCGCAGCACGGTCTAGTCTCTCATTGTTCGGCCTGTGCCCTTCAACTACTGCAGTAGTTAGCTCCATCAGGCAGTCATAAATGCCACCCATGTGTTTTGACATTTTTGCCAGTTGGCGCTTTATGTGACGGATATTCTTCCCTTGCAGGCACTAGACCCCCAGCATCTGGGACTCCAGGACACTTGCGGTGGATTCGCCATCGTCATCAGCAGGCGTGGGGATTGCCCTGAGCCTTTGCCTGTAAAACTGTGTGGAACTGCACCGCATTGTTGGCTCTGGTGTTGGTGATGGTGGTAAACGCTAACTGCCCGCTGCGTTGCAGCTTTTAAATTGTTAATTGTCTTAATATTATCACTTATACTGCTGAGCACTGCGCCAAATTTTATCTACCTTATTACTACTGTGTAAACCTGCTCGCACTTTTTTAAGGGCTAAGAACATTCGGAGTGGCAGGGAAGGCGGGGGATTAATATTGTAATTACTGTGAATACTGTTAGTGTCTGCTCCCCGGTCCACCACAGCTTTGGGCTGATTGAGTGGAGGAAGTATCTACGCCACATTCCGACCTACTTCCGGTGTGCCATTGATGGGTTCCAAGTTGTGAGGAGAGACGGTCTAGTCTCTTCACAGGACCACCCGGGGAACACTTCAAATAGAGCAGATGGTGCTGACGCGCATTTGATAAAGCTGCTGATAAATGCTAACTGCACGCTGCGTTGCCGCTTTTAAATTATTAATTGTCTTAATATCATCACTTATACTGCTGAGCACTGCACTACATTTTATCTACCTTTTTACTGCTGTGTGAACCTGCTTGCACTTTATTAAGGGCTAAGAACATTCAGAGTGGCAGGAAAGGCGGGGGATTAATATTGTACTTACTGTGAATCCTGTTAGCGTCCACTCCCCGGTCCAGAACATCTTTGGGCCTATTGAGTGGAGGGAGTATCAACGCCACATTCCTACCTACATCCATTGGGCCATTCACAGGCTCCATCTTGTGAGGGAGACGGTTAGTCTCTTCACAGGATCACCCAGTGAACACTTCAACTAGAGCAGATGGCGCTGACACGCAATGGACGTGCTGGTGGCGCGCCAAAGGTAAGCCCGCCTGTGCCCGTCCACGTCCGACCGGGGCCAGGGGCCAGAAACCCTGGTTCACTTTCCAACGGTTAGCTTAATTACTCTAGCACTCAGCTGAAAGCATTGAATCCTATTTTAGACCCAAAATGTGCACACTCCATCTGGACTCAGTCATCTCAACTAAAATGTTCCCACTGTCAGTTTAAAATGCGCACACCTACGAACACCGCTCAATCTCAAGGGCAAATAGACAATCTTCTACTACACAATGGCAGATCTCTGCCAAGGCAACACTAGTGAAATCTCAATACTTCTAAAGGAAGAAGCACCTGCGACTGTATTCCTTACAGAAACATGGCTTAATCCCAGCTCAGAGCCAGATAAGGTTCAAGCCCTCCCTCCAGGTTACCTGATACAAAGATTGGATAGAGGGACAGGTAAGGGCAGAGGGATTGTCATCATATATAAGGAGTACAAGAATTGTCGCCTACTAGGCAGCCCCTTGTCAGACTGTGAAAATATTCACTTTACGTTGGGATTTACACCTACCCTCACATTCTCTGGCATTCTTATTTATCGACCGCCTGGGGTGATAGGCCAATTCAGCAAAACTCTTCTAGAAATAGCTGGCAATCTTGCGAGTTGTGCCTCTAATTTCACACTCCTCAGAGATTTTAACTTACACTTTGATGACCCGTCAGCCTCATTAGCAACTGAACTGACCCAGGAGCTTTTGGCCTATCACCTGGTCCAGAAGGTCCTGTCAGCAACACATGAAAAGGGACACCTTCTCGATCCCATCTTCTCGAATTTTGAGAATTTAGAAGGGAAAAAACCTATTCCTCTCCCATGGTCAGATGATTCTCTGATTCCTTTTCAGTGGTTACATTTTACTACAACACAGAGCGTGGTCCCCCCAAGTACTCAAATTCAGCCATAGTCTAAGTTCCCCTTGGAGAGCTGGACAAAACTATACCGACCCCTGATAATGATCCCAGAATAGCCAATAAAAATTTTGACAATTGGATAAAGGGGTCTCTTGACTTGGTGCTCCCCAAAGTCTTAACCCTGAAGAAAAGCGGCCCAAACAAGGCCGTGGTATACTCCCGAACTATGGGGGTCATTAGGATGATGGGCGGACTTAGTCCGCCCGCCATCCTATCGGATTACAGGACCGCCCGCCATAAGGGTGGGGGTCCGTGGGGGGTATTAGGATGCGCCCGCCACAGTGGCGGGCGTATCCTGCATTTTTAACATTGTGATGGGCGGTGCTCTCAGCACCGCCCTCCACAATGCTAAAAATGCATGTAATGCATTTGCATACACAAAGCGACAGGCACCGCGCGGTGCCTGCCGCATTGTGTATGCAAATTGGGGGGGTACCACAGGTATCCACCATGTGCACCCCCCACCTCACCTACACCATGGGGGCCTGCCGGGGGCCCCCAAAGTGAAGACCAGCATTGCCGCCACGGAAAGGCTTCTCCCAAAGCCCATACTAATATCGATGGGGGTGTCTGATAGACACCGCCCCCATATTAAACCTTTTCCGCCCCAGTAACCTTGCGACCGGGGTGGAAAAGCGGCGGACAGTGTTTCTGTCCACCGCGGTCCCCCCACCATAGCTGCAAGCCTGCAAATTCACCTGCCTCCGGACCTGCACCGCAGCCGACAAGCCGACAAGCCAACCACCTCAAGTGCATCCTGCTCAACACCCGCTCCATCCACAGACACACCATCGAACTCTGGAACCTGCTCGACACAACATCACCTGACGTCGCCTTCCTCACAGAAACCTGGACGACCGCCTCCTCAGCGCTTGACATCGCCATAGCCATCCCGGACGGATACAAGATCACCCGGAAGGATGGCGTCAACCAGACAGGAGGAGGCATCACCATCGTACACAAGAACACCATCCGCATCACGACCAAGCCCGATGACACCTTCACCGCCGCCGAACACCTCCACTTCCAGATACACACCGACCCCAAGACCACCCTCAGAGGCACCCTCATCTACAGACCCCCGGGTCCACGCACCCAATTCAGCGAAGACATCACCGACTTCATCAGCCCGCACGCCCTCCCCTCCGCCGACTACATTCTCCTAGGGGACCTCAACTTCCACCTGGAGAACAACAAGGACCGCAACACTGTCACCCTGCTGGATAACCTCGCTAACCTCGGACTCAAGCAACTGGTGAACACCCCACCCACTACGCCGGCCATACGCTTGACCCCATCTTCTCCTGCAGCAAGCACATCTCCTTCAGCCACTCCACCGGACTCCATTGGACTGACCACAGCTGCATCCACTTCAGCTTCAGAAAAACCACGACCCACCACCATCTGCAACAGGGACCTCACAGGAGCTGGAACAAGATCACCGCCGAGCAGTTCACCACCTCCCTCCGCCAGAACCCTCCCACCAGCACAACGGACCCCAACGAAGCAGCCAGCAACCTCACACAGTGGCTCACCAACTGCGCAGATGACCTCGCACCACTGAAGGACCCTCCCAGCAGACCCAGCAGCAAGAAAGCCCCCTGGTTCACCAACGAACTCAAGACCTCCAAGAAGAACTGCTGCACCCTCGAGAAAGCCTGGCGCCATGAACAGACCACGGACAACATGACGGCCCTCAAGCACGCCACCTGCAAACACCACCAGCTGATCCGCACCACCAAGAAGACAGCATTCAAAGAACGACTGGACAACAACGCCCACAATAGCAAGGAACTCTTCAGCATCGTCAAAGAGCTCTCCAACCCCAGCGCCTGAAACAACGACATCACTCCCTCGCAAGACCTCTGCGACTTACTCGCCTCGTTCTTCCACTGCAAGATCGACGATATACACAACAGCTTTGGCGCACCAACCACGCACCCAACCACTGAACCAACGCCCCCCACCACCACCCTCTGCGCTTGGACCCCGATCAGCACCGAAGACACCACCCGCACGATAAACACCATCCACTCCGGATCACCAACCGACCCCTGCCCCCACCACGTCTTCAACAAGGCAGACTCCATCATCGCACCCCAACTCCGGGACATCATCAACACCTCCTTCAACACCGCCACCTTCCCGGAGACCTGGAAGCACGCCGAGCTCAGCGCCCTCCTGAAGAAACCAAAAGCGGACCCCACCGACCTCACAAACTACCGCCCCATCTCGCTCCTCCCTTTTCCTGCCAAAGTCATCGAAAAGACCGTCAACAGACAGCTTGCCGCCTTCCTCGAGACAAACGGATCCCTCGACCCTTCGCAGTCCGGTTTCCGAGCCAACCATAGCACCGAGACCGCCCTCATCGCAGCCACTGACGACATCATATCCCTGCTCGACTACGGGGAAACAGCGGCCCACATCCTCCTGGACCTCTCTGCAGCGTTCAACACTGTCTGTCACCGCACCCTAGTACAGCGCCTCAGCAACATCGGAATCCGAGAGAAGGCACTGAAGTGGATCATCTCGTTCCTCGCCGGAAGAACCCAGAGAGTCTGCCTCCCCCCGTTCAGATCCAAGGCCACCGAAGTCATCTGCAGCGTACCACAAGGGTCATCACTCAGCCCAACCCTCTTCAACGTCTACATGAGCCCTCTCGCAGCCATTGCACGCAAACACAACCTCAACATCATCTCCTACGCCGACGACATCCAGCTAATCCTCTCCCTTACCAACGACCCCGCCACTGCCAGAACCAGCTTACACAAAGGGGTGAAAGACGTCGCCGAATGGATGATGAACAACCACCTGAAACTGAACTCAGACAAGACGGAAGTCCTCATCCTGGGATCATCGCCCTCTGCCTGGGACGACTCCTGGTGGCCCCCTGCCCTGGGCACCACCCCCAAACCAACGGACCATGCACGCAACCTGGGCTTCATCCTGGACTCCTCCCTCTCGATGACCAGACAAGTCAACGCCGTCTCATCATCATGCTTCAACACCCTGCGCATGCTCCGTAAGATCTTCCGATGGATCCCCACCGAAAACAGGAAGACGGTCACCCAGGCACTCATCACCAGCCGACTGGACTACGGAAACACCCTCTACGCCGGAACCACAGCCAAACTTCAGAAAAGACTCCAGCGCATCCAGAACGCCTCCGCACGACTCGTCCTGGACATCCCCCGACACAGCCACATCTCAGGCCATCTGAGAGACCTGCACTGACTCCCCGTCAGCAAGAGGATCACAGTCAGGCTCCTCACCCACGCACACAAGGCCCTCCACGACCTGGGCCCCAAGTACCGCAACAACCGCCTGACCTTCTACGCACCCACCCGCCAGCTACGATCGACCAGCCTCGCCCTCGCCACCGTACCAGGCATCCGCAAAGCCACCGCCGGGGGAAGATCCTTCTCCTACCTGGCAGCCAAGACATGGAACTCCCTCCCGATCCACCTCCGGCTGACCCAGGATCACCTCTCCTTCAGGAAGCTCCTCAAGACCTGGCTCTTCCAGCAGTAACAGACCCCTCCCCCCCAGCGCCTTGAGACCCTTCCGGGTGAGTAGCGCGCTATACAAATGCCCTTGATTGATTAATTGATTGATAGTAAAATGGCGGGGAGGGAAATGGGTGGCGGGCGGGTGGCGGGGGGGCAAGGATGTCGGGTGGATCGGCATGGTAGCATGGCGGTGGCGATCCACCCGACATCCTAATGGGCCCCTATGTATCCTGCACCAACAAAATAAAGAAAACAGAAAGAGCGTGGAAGAAAGATTTCTCTCCTGATAAAAAAGGGAATATAGGTCAGTCATTCGTAGGTATAAAGCAGAAATAAAAATGCCCCAAGCATCTTATGACGGAAAAATTCTATCAGCACGCAACTCCCCTAAAGAAACCTTTAATATCGCCTCAAGCTAAGGAAATCACCTAGCCCGGTGGCTCCACCGGATTCATCTCACCAGTGATGTACTGAATTGGCCAATTTATTTTCCACTAAAGTCCAGAATATCCTCAAGATCCTTCCTCAAGAGGTTAGGAACCTTCTTAGCATCGATGCGTGCGATAGTGGGCATATAAGACTTCAGGAATTAACGATCCCCCATATGATCGGCTTGGACATGAGGGGTTGCGGGCAGCTAGAAAGTCAGGAATTAACACTCTTCCCTACGCTAACCCAGGAGCGTTTCCTAGCAATCTTAGCTTCGGTAAAAAGTGGATCCCCTTTAGACCCGGGCCCTCCCAATATTCTGTCACTGGTTAGACCCACCATTGCCTCCATTGTTACCTGCCTGATTAATTCCTCATTGGATAAGGGTGTGGTTCTATCAGACTGGAAAAGAGGAGTGGTGCATGCTCTGCTAAAAAAAAAACAACCTGGACCCTGCTGAGCTGGGCAACTATCGCCCTATCTGACCCTTGCCAGGAATTAGTAAGATAGAGGAGAAACATGTAAATCATTCTCTCTCCGCCTTTCTGAAGTCCAATGGTGTTCTCCACCCCTCTCAGACAGGCTTCCGCCCCGGCCAAGGAACGGAGACTGCAATACTCTCAGTGGTTGAAGAAACCCAAAAAATATTGGACGCAGGAGGAGTGGCAGCAATAATCCTCCTCGACCTGAGTGCGGGCTTCGACACGGTTAATCCCTGCGTCCTGATCCACCGCCTCAGGAAAGTTGGAGTGATGGTAATAGCGCTATTATGGCTGCAGTCCTTTCTGGAAGGGAGATCCTTTCAGGTTTTTGAGGGCAGTACCAACTCAAAGCATTTTCCCCTACAGTGTGGAGTCCCACAGGGCTCCTCACTGAGTCCAATAAGTTTAATGCCTATATGGCACCGCTGGCTGAGGTTGTTGCTCCCTTCGGGATCCATATGATGACCTACGCCGATGATACCCAGTTGGTCGTAGCTCTGAACCAGTCTAGCTACCTGACCAATCTCCTCTCTTGTTTGCAAAAAGTGGTAAAATGGAAGAGTCTATTGCATCTGAAACTTAACGGAGAGAAAACAGAGCTTATGATTCTTGGTAGCTCTGTAAACGCTTTTCCAAAAAATCTTTGGTCATCCACCATGAGCCCAGCACCGATGCCCAAAGATGAGATCAAAAGCCTTGGAATCTGGCTTGACCAGAATCTTACTTTTAGAGTACAGGCAAGGAAAACGGCCGCCCTTTGCTATGTTTTTCTGAGAATCATCCGCAAAATTCTTCCACTTCTACCTCCGATTGCAAAAAGATTAATGTTTCAGTCTCTAATTTTGTCCGGACTTGATAAAGGAAATGCTCTGTATTTAGCTGCCCCAAAGGAGGTGATCACAAAACTGCAGGTAGTGCAGAATTGTGTGACAAGGATGCTTACTGACACCCCTAATCGATGTTCAGCTAGACGGTCTTTACACGCTCTCCACTGGCTCCCAGTTCAAGAGAAAACACAGTTTAAAGCTCTCTGTATAGCCCATAAGGCACTGAATGAAGGAAAGCCCATAATTACAAACACCATGAGCCACTCGTATAGGGCTAACAGGAAACTCCGCTCTAATATGCTCCACCTTGCAGAGGTTCAGAGGATCAAGAAGGCGAGAAGTGGCGGAAGGCTTTTCTCCCTAAATGCCGCCAAACTCTAGAATGACCTCCCATTACACCTACGGAAGGAACCGTGCCATAAAATTCTGGAAATTACTTAAGACCTGGCCTTTCCCTTAAAAGTTTGGCGCCTCACAGCAACTTATCACAGCGCTGGGATGCCTCCGGGTAGCCATGCGCTGTACAAATGGCAATACAATCCAATACAATGGTGGGGTACGTGCAGGCTGCAGTGTGTGGGATCTTGTGTTGCTGTCCGTATCACTCTCCAAATCAGGCAGTGGTTGTATTCTTCTCCTGCGGTGAGTGGGAGCAGGTATGGGCGAGGATGCTGGCCTTTCTTGTCCCTCATCATGCTGTTCCATGTCTCGCTCGGACTCGTGGTCGTCAGCCACATCACTGTCCTGCGCTGCATCTGTGATTGGAACAGTGCAATTTCAGTTAGTTTTTGTTTGCGCTTGTTTGTAACATTGCACCGGCGCAGTTATATTAAATCTACTTCTGTCATGTTTAAAGTCTACTGTTGTCACTTCCTTGCTGTACTAGAGCTTTGTTGGGCCCTCCAAGCCTTGCCCTTACATTTGTCTGCATACAACTCCCAGAATGCATTAGGGTGTGTTGCAAGTAAAAGGTGGACTGGACTCAGGTGTGCTACACTGCGCAGGTTATGCATTTGGGGCAGTTTGTGATTAAATTTGACGTACAAACATGTTTAGCTGTGCTCTTACCTTGGGAGGTGCCTGCATGTCCTGAGGTGTCGATTTGTGTCACAACAACAACTGCCTCTGGCTGCAAAGTGGATTCCACCATGTCCTCCAGTGGGGTGTTAGGGCGCTCGCTAGATGGCCACCATCCTGTTTTCTTAGCTGCAGCTAGCCTGTCTGCCACCCTCTCTTTGGCACGTCTGCGAAAGTCATACCATCTCTTCTCCAGGTTAGGTATGTCACGGTGTGTCACCCCCACAGCATTTACCTTGGCTTGTATCCCAAGCCAAATCTTCCTCTTCACTGACTCTGCAACATGCAGGGATTATTTCCCAAACAGCTGGTCATGTCTCTGGGCAACTTCCACAGTGAGGATTTCGAGTTCCTTTTCAATGAACTTGATTTTTCTCTTCCTGCCCTCTCCTTTTTGTTGTGCCTTTTCAGTGGCCATTGTGTGTTTGTTTCACAGCTCCTGTTCAGCAACCCTTCCTCCAGGGTGTGCTCCACCAGTCTTCCTCCTCCTCCTCCTCTCCCTGTGTACAGGTGTGTTGAATCAGTGAAAGACTTCCTGGTTTGTGATGTCATCACAATGCTGCAATATGGGTAAATCGCTATTTACGAATCAGTAATTGCGAATTCGCAATTACAGATTCGGACAACCCGGAATCAGTAATGATATTTGTGATTTTTACCAAATTGCAAATATTTACCGATTTCTTTGCTGCATTCGATTTTTCGATTCTATATTAGCGATTCCTTAATTTTTGCTATTATGGAAGGGCAAACGCAATTTTTGATGCATGTAGGCCTTAGAGTTAAACCAACCCTATTGCTTTTAAAAAAATGTGTTTGAACGAGTAGGGCCTCTTTTATAGCTCCTGATATTTCTACAAAATAATTTAAAACACTATCAGTTACGGCTGTATCGCTCAAACAGGCCTCAAAGGCCGTTTTACACCTAGTCATCACATGTTTTGTAATTTCTTTGGGATCCACCATCGACCAGCGCAGTGAATAGCCATTAATTTGATCAATAGTTAGGTTTTGTGCAATATGTACAATTTCATCCCCTGGGCCAAATTGTCCTTTAGGCAGTGCGATAGTGATGCTCAATGGGAAATGATCACTCAATGAGTTTTCATGGGTAGTAAATAATTGAAGTCTGCTCGAATGGCTATTTGAGAGCAATATATAATGAATAGTGGTAAAACATCCTCAACCACTAAAAGTATAACTGGTAGAGACGGGTGGGACACATAGGTCATTGGCAAACCCCAAATCCAGGCCAAACATCACTTAGTTAAATACTTCCCCAAGTTTATAATGTCGAAAGTGTGTATGACTAGTCCCATCCTCATTTGTAAGTCCACATAGTTTCCCTCCATCAACTAAGCATAGAGCAGAGTTGAAGTCACCGCCCAGAATTATAAATATATCCTTTGCGTTGTTACTATAAATTGTTCTCAAATCCTCACCCAGTTTCCTCACAACTGCTTCAATCTGGTCTATGGGGATGTTATTGCAAAAATTTGTCAGGGCAATGCATTGCTTCCTATCAACATGAAAATCAGCTGATAATAGATCTCTTCTATTTATAGCTCTATTTTTCTCACATCCACCCTATTAGATACATAGGTACACAACCCTCCCTTTGCCCTCCCACATACTGCATCAACAGCTGCAGTATGAAAAGTTCTGAAACCATTTATGTGTACTATATCTTTTACCCAGGTTTCTTGGAGACACATTATATCAAAATTTGATATAAAGTCGCACCATAAAGGATTGGTCAACTTTGATCGTATACCTCAGAGGTTCCAAAAAGCCAGCTTACAAAAAACATTAAGAATGTTGGATATGGGCTTTACTACTATAACATTTTTAGGAGTTTATGCACAGTTGGTGGTTAATGCCTGATTTGAACTAGTGACTGGGATATGTTTACAGCCCTTAGTCAGCTGTTTGGTGCCTAATAACTCTTCTCTTAAATTAGGGTGGGCCGTAATAAAACATGGTTGTTTATTTCCTTTTGTGCATAATCAAGATTAGCTCTAGGTATAGTTAAATTTTCAGATCTGTTACTTTTAGAGTCCTCCTTACAACTAGAATGAAGGTATCTAACATGGGTTAGTCAGCCCAGGGGCCCGATGTAGGTAAATCTACATTTACCACTTCATAAATACCGAATCATACCGAATCGGTATTTATGAAGTGGTAAATTAGAGGGGGGGAGATGTAGGTATTCCAGATTCGGTAAATACCGAATCTGTAAGATTCGGTATTTACCGATTCTGTAAATACCGATTCGGTATCCTCCATTGCTTCCTATGGGCCTTGAAGCCCATAGGAATCAATGGGCATTACCGAATCGGTAATTACCGATTCGGTAATTACCGATTTGTGCAAGGGTGCAGGGGGTGTCACTTTGACACCCTCCAGCACCCCAAAAAAAGGCATGTGAGCCATGTGGCACACAGACATGCCCTTAGGGGAAGTCTGTCTGTCACATGGCATAGGTGTGCATGCACACATGTGCATGCACACCTGGATTCGGTATTTTAACACCCAATTGGATTGGGTGTTAAAATACCGAATCTGAAGGGCCTGTGGGACTGAAAGTAGTCCCACCTACATCCCAAATTTAAAAAATCGGTAAAATTACCGATTCGGTATTTTTGCGATTCGGTAATTTTACTGAATCTGTAAAATACCGAATCGGACAAAAAAAGTCCCCTACATCTCAGTAGGCCAAATACCGGTCGGAAACGGCCGAAATCGGCCGTTTCCGACCGGTATTTGGTACCTACATTGGGCCCTATATCTTTTAAGATGTTAAAGGTATCAAAACGATTACTAACCAGGACCCTGTAGCTATGCTGCATTATGCCTAGATAACTCCTTTCCTTTGGTCTAGTCCACTCTACCTTTGGAGGTTGGTAAAAATACCCTAGAGGTAAGATATTAATTCCCTGAGTCATGAAAGAGTGGTTGCCGACCCTATCAAGAATAGACTGCACCAAGTGGGGAGATCTAAAGGTTAAAACCACACAGTCACCTGCAAGATGTTTAATTGTTTTACCGACCCATCCTATTTTTCTAGCCATTTTAAATTCAGAGAAGAGAATATCAGATAGGCCAGTTTTAGTGCTCAACAAGTGCAGTGACTTATTCCTAAGCGTTGTTCAGTGTTCACGGACATGGGCAGAAGGAGGAGGGACATTTGCTAACACTATCGTATAAGGGGTGGCTTCTGGCGGAAGATGCAAAGGCTGATTTTGAATAATAGGATGCCTCAGGTAGGACTTTGCAGTTTCTGTGTATTGTCCCTCCCTCCATTACCCAGCAAAAGTACCCGTGTATTTGGTGCAGTCCTATTAGAAGTTTTACCATCCTGTGTTCACGGAATAATAGGGTCTGCTATACTAGGCAAGTGCCCAGTAAATTCCAGGGGTTGTGGGGTGGGGGGTGCATTTGCCAATGAGGTCGAGCTGAGGCTTCGACAGCACAATCATTGGAATTTATATAGTGCGACTGACCCCCCTTAGTGTTGGTTACAATTCAATCAGCCCCAGTTCCCATCCCCAAATTTACTGAAGACACAGAACTTCTACCAGGGCTTCTGTCCTGGGAGAGTGAGCAGCTACTTACGACCAATCCTTCCAGTTTTGCAAGTCTGTCTTCAATTTGAGTTAATTTTTGTGATGGAGGATCAATAAGAACAGACACCATAGTCTCTAGTCTTTTCCAGAAGTCCACATCATTCACCCTAGATGGTAATATGACAGAGTCATTGGTCCTCCGTCCTGAACTGGCCCCCAATTCCCGGTCTCCGCTGTTGCTTATAACTTCACTAATGGCAACTATTGAAGATTTTTGTTTTTGCTGTCCCCGACCCTTTCTTTTTTTGATGGTGGCTCACTATTATTGACTTGTCTTGTTAGCAACCTGGCCCTGTGTAACTATATTGGGCCCATTTACTAGCTCTGGGAGTGGAGGAGTTTCTGAATCCTGCGCCGTATGTTGCATTAATTGAGTTTGAGGGGGAGTGTGTGAGGGGATGTTATACAATAGATGGCTACCAAGTGTGGACCGATCCTGCATAATTAAAGGCTCCAGTGGGAGTTGGCGCTCCGTTATCTCATTCTCATGGGTGAGCACTGACTCGGCCCTCAAGAGAAAAGTGTTGAATGTTCCGACTGCTCCAGACCTCGTGATCTTCCTTTTACTCATTTTGATGTCCCCGATGACGTTAATAATAGGAAGTGGCACAATACCTCCATGATGACACTCACTCAGTCCAGAGGTCCAGATGTTGGAGGATTTTCCCAGCCCAGCCTCCTCCGGGTTTCGACAGGTGCAGGCGGGAGGTCAAGACTGTTTTTAAGCACATCCACCGTAAAGGAAATCACGTGTGCGCCTCCTGGTGCTTTGGTTGTCCGCCAGTAAAGCACACATCCCTAAAAAATAAAAAATAAAATACATTATTGATTGCCAAGGAAACCAAAATGGCTATTCCTAGTGAGGTGAGAGTTCTGGGCAGATGGTTGCAAGGTGTTGAGCAGCCAGAAGCAAGATCTACTGTAAACAGTAAGGAGGTTGTGGTGGTCACAACGAGAGAAACCAGGGAACCAGACCTGCCTGCATTACTGCGTGAGCAGTGGTGCAGGGATCAAGAAGAATGTCTCCATTATAGGAGTGGCAAGTGCTCTTACAGTATGAATGTCAGCACTGTGAATGGCATTCTGTAGTGGGGACAATGACCTTGGATCTTAGACTCCCTTGCAGAGAAGCAGGGAGAATTTATTTTCATAGAGAAGAGCCTCACATGGCAAGAACAGGTATTATTGAAAGAGATTCCTCTATATACACAGAGAGTGGAACATCAACAGGCAAATAGTGGATCCTAGTTGCAATCCAGGAGCTTTACTGTATTACAGAAGGCAGTGTGAAAAAGTGGCCTCCATTCTCTTTTGAAAGTGGATATTTTCCTGACAGACAGAGGGAGTCACATATTACCTCATGGAAATGACTTACCAACTGGAAGTGAGAGTGACATCTTTAGATGAATTCTAGAAAGCACATATTGAATTACGCTTAGGGGTGGTATCAATGCTCGTAATGTTTGATCATAAATTGAGTATTTGGAGGGCAAGGGCCATGTGCAAATATTCATTTCCTAGCGGTCCATGAACAAAAAGAGCAAAAGAGGACCTTCTCTTCTATTGTTTACTAATAGAGGAGATCCTAGAGATTGACTGCACTATGAAAGTGAAGGCTTGCAGATGATACAGAGTGAAGACAAAGAATTTAAAGAGCATTAGGAAGAGTATGGGTATGGTCATTGCATAGCTGGACTTCCAAATGGAGCCGGGTGTAATATTGAGGGCAGTGTTACACAAACGGGGCATCAAATGGAGATAAGCAAATGTTGCTCGTCTATGACTACAGTCGCGTTATGCTCATTAAGAGACAAGAGCTCCAACTTATGAAGAAGTGTGGCTCAATGGTTAGAGCGGCAGACCCTGATGCAGAGGTCTGACCCGGTACCAGGGTTCAATTCCCCGCCTCGGCGGGTCTTGGGCTCAAAATTCCACGGACCTGATAATTCTCGCCTCAGTGCCTATTCCAATCATGAAGTCCCACTCTGCAACTCTGGGCAATAGTTTGCTTAATCTCCACAACGGCCCCCACAACGCTAAGGATGCCTGGCCTCCACTTGGGGGTGCCCAGGAGTGGACGCCTCACAGGGAAAGCCAGGATGGGTTCCACAGCGGTATTCGTACAAGCGCCTTGAGACCCTTGCGGGTGAGTAGTGCGCTATACAAGTATCAATTTACATTTACATTTACAACTTATAAAGCCTTGATTGGCATACGTGTTAAAGCATGTCCGTGGCATTTGCCAAAACCTAAAATTAGACACAAGGGTTGGCAGACCATCTACATCCAGGTGGACTCAGCAAGAGTGTTTTTTGAAGACATAGTGGACAATGGGGGAGGGTTCAAGACGCTTCTACTGGATCAGTGTTCTGCCTATACGAGCATGAAGATATTGCACCTACTGACTGGAGCAATTGATTGATTCTTTTCAAATACACTTTGGGAGAGGGCTAATGTTCGCGAGATAGATATGGGGTCAAAAGCTTCAAGAGCTGATGTACCCTACATCCCTTGTGTTTTTCCATCTTTCCTTCACTTCAAATCACCGCCATCATTCCCCCTCTCTATAGATGTTGGGTGACATTTTAGAGCTGGGAACAATTCAGAAAATCCTGGACCGTATTTAAAACTAGTTTTGTAGGATTGTACAGTTACCGAGTTCACAACCAAAGTATTTGTGGTTTCTATACATGTGATCTCAATAAAAATGATTGAATCCTAAAGCCATAATAAAAATATGTGTAAAACACTATGAAGCCCATGCATCAAAATTCGGAAAAACGAGTCCTAATTAGCGATAAATAAGGAATCCCAAATAAGGATTAGTTTTCCCGGGATGCATTAACAGATTCAGTATTTAATAGCAATTCGGTAAAAATCACTAAGAAACACCGAAAACACACTAGCTAGTCCCCAAAATAAAGAATGGCAATGACCGAATTAGCTATTACCGAAATCGGTATTAGCGAATTCCCCCAAAAAACAGGTCGCTTTGGAAGCAGGCTGATGACATCACAACCAGGAAGTCATCCAGCCCATGCTTCATTCAATGCCCTGAGGAGCTCAGAGGAGGAGGCAGAGCACAGGAGCTGAGCTGAGAGACTTCACCCTCACAACCCAGCCACACCACAGCTATCCAGGATGGACAAAAATGCATCCCAACCCTTAGACACGTCCAGAAAGAGGAAGTTCTCTGATAGGGAACTGGAATATTTGATAGAGGGGGTTAGCAGCAAGCATAACAAGCTTTTTGGAAAGCTGTCACTCAAGGTGCCCAAAGCAGAGAAGAGCAAGATCAGGCTGCGCATCAAGGAGAGGGTAAATGCGGTAGGAGTCACGCACCGCAGCATTGACAATCTTAAAAAGAGGTGGTATGACCTCAGGAAAAGGGCAGAGGAGTGCCTTGCGGAAAGGTTGAAGGAAGCAGCTGGCACAGGAGGAGCGTCATCCAGAGTACCTGCCGACACAGCCCTGGAGGACCTCGTTGAGGGCACTATTGAGCCAGAGGCAGTCGTGGAGTCACCCAAATGGACACTTCAGGCGCAGCGACCATAGAGCAAGGTAAGATGCATGCCTGTGCTGATACACTGTGTATTGTATACCCATGCCCTTCCCCCAGGCTAATCATAGTGTTCAGGAAGAAGTGCATAACACATATACCCTCACAGAAGTGTTGCATCATGGGAGTTGTAGTCGTGTTAGCAAAGTGTGCATGTATGATCACCAATGTGCAAGAAATGAGACCATCAGCACAAGTCTAACAGTCTGTCTAAATATGTCATTTATTATGTTCAAAGTATGTGAAATGCTAAACAGATATCGTAAAAAATAAAATAAAAATGCACTGCTTTACACACCGATGCATCTCCGGTGGACTCTGATGACAGCGAACACCTCATCATATCCAAAACACCGGCAGACTCTGATGGAGAGATTTCTCAGGAACCTCAATCCACACCACCACCACCACCACTGACATCAGCACCATCACCACCACTACTGACAACACCACCAAGATGCAGGGCATATATCCCCTCCCTGCAGGTAAAGGAGACGGAGTAGAGCCCAGCACCCACAAGTGTTCCGTTCAGTCACGTGTCGCTCCGCCAACTCCAACACCAGCACATGGTCGAGTCAGACAGCGGCGCAGGCCCATGGGCAGACTTGCTGAGGGATCTGAACAGCCTACACATGTCTAATGTGGGGTAGAGTCCCAGATGCTGCGCGTTCAGCGCCTGCAGGGGAGACATATGGAAACAATGAAAATGAACATCTCCAAATTAGCAAAAAACATGCGCACAACGACAGACGCTGTGCCTCAACTGACCACAGTTGTTGCAGAGGGGAATCGTGACATCAAGCAGTGCCTACAGGAGCTTACCCATGCCGTCCTAGCAGAAAAACATAGCGAGCGCAGGAGGCATCGTCAGAACTTGCTCCGTTCTTCTGTATCGACTAGAGCCATCACCAAGCTCTGCAACAGCACTGCTGTATTGTCAGGCAGATCAGTGTCACTGCAGATAGACCTGGGTCATTACTGCAGTGATGTAGTGAAGGCCTCAAGCGTGAGCAGCATCTCTGTGCCGGAGACCAGTAACAGGAGGCGTAGTTCGCTAGCGCTACAACTACCGACGACACACATCATGGTGATGTAGAGGAGCCACGCGAAAGGAAGCTGGGGGTACATGGAAAGCGCAAATAGACATGTACTACCGGCTATTTGACCATGATAATGTAACCATGGCCCACTTACATATCGTGGTTGTACTCCCGTGATGCGAACGGATATGTATCTTTCACAATCTGTTGAGTCACTGTCATGTAGACATATTATTTATATTTACTTTGACAAGTGCTCATGTGAATTAAACATTTGCACCCGAGAATATATTGTGATGGATCATTTTTCCCTGCCTCTGAAGTGATGTTTTGTGATGTATGTCTGCCTCCTTTGACCTTCAGCTGTGTTTGGCACGTGTGCCTATCGGTGTTGTGCGGGGGGTTGTTCATCATGAAAGTTGTCATCTCCGTTTACCTCTATTGGTGTCCCCCTTCTTGTAGCAATGTTGTGCAGCATGGCACACACTGCTATTATCCTGCATCAGGTTACAGGCTAATACTGCAATGCACCTCCCATCTTGTGCAGGATCCTGAAGCGACTTTTAAGGATACCAAATGTTTGCTCTACCACATTCCTGGTACTGATATGTGCTGCGTTGTAGCGCTGCTCCAGAGGTGCTGCTGGGTTGAGGTAGGGAGTGAGGAGATCTTCATGCAAGGCGTATGCGCTGTCACCTACAGGGTGGGGAGCAAAGGGTTAGCGGCATGAATACAATTACATATGTGATGATGGCGTGACGAACAAGTATATGTGTGTACCAAGTAGGTGTCCCTCTCTGAATTCATCGTTGAGAAACACCTGTGGATGCCACTGTGTCTGAATATGCAGGAGTTGTGTGTGCTCCCGGGAAATTGAGCTACAATGTCCGTAATGATGTGCTTGGCATTGCACATGACCTGCACGTTTATTGAGTGATAGGACTTCCGGTTGCGGAATATGTACTCATTGGCTGAGGGGGGACAGATGGGAACATGCGTGCAGTCAATGCATCCTATGACATGGGGAAAGTGTCCCACCTGGTAGAAGTCCTGTTTGGTCCGGTTCCACTGCTGTGGGGTTGTGGGAAAGGTGATATGGATATATATCATTGTCAGCATGGCATCAATGAATTTGCTGAATAAGCGTGAAAGTGCGCTTTGTGATACACCTCCAGCAACCGCTACGACCCCCTGGAAACTTCCAGACGCCAGAGATGCAGGCTGCTTATGACATGGACGTGCGCAGGGATGGCATTGGTCCTACGGGTCTGGTGCTGCAGTAGTGGCTCCAGGTCAGCAATTAGGCGCATGATCATGGCACTTTTTAGTCTGTACTTGTCATAGATTTCGTCCTCATTTTGGCCCAGCAATGTGATGCGCACCCTGAATACCCTCTCCTGGATCCTCCTCCTGCTCTGTGCTGCTGCATTAATTCTCATCCTCCTTGCAAGCATGTAGAGGGCAGCCATTTTGGTTAACATACGGGGCCTTTTTTTTTCCTTTCATCAACTTTACCTATTGGTTGAGATTCCCTTTATTGAGCTCATGCTAAATAGCGAATTTGGGTATTTTTGGTATTTTCAAAGTTTGATGCACTTTGTTGCGATTATTTAATTGCAAATCGCTATTTCCGAGAGCAATTGCATTTATCGGTATTTGCAAATCGCTATTTTGCGATTCGTCAATTTACCGCGTGGGTTGATTTGCGATTCTTTAGCTTATTCGTTATTGGGGTTGATGCATTGGGAAATGATGTTTTGAGTTCGGTAACGGCCTGTTTTACCGATTCGCTATTTTACCGAGGGCAATGTTGGTTGATGCATGTGCCAGGATGTGTTGAGATTGCCAGGTTGCCAGTAGGATCAAAATCATTGATGCAAATGTTAAAAGTAGACCATTTATAGGAACAAGATATGTGAAAAGGAGAAATAAATACTTTCCAAGATGTTATAGGTGTGGTTTTAATGATCACTGAAGAAAGGACATTATCAAGTGTGTAAAAGAGGAGAAAGATCATACATACCATGTGGAGAATTTACATACTGGTCTGAATGTTGAATTTTGTGTTAAATATGGGCCAGCATGTTGGGAAGAGGAGCAATTTCACTTTTTCCATGAATATTGGTGGTGTGATATTTCAGGTTCATGTTACACACTGTAGATGATGGCAGTAAGTCATATATGCTTATCATCCAGAGGTAACAGTAGTGAGGATGATAGAATCATGGGTTATAATACTTTTTGCATGCCATGGCTTTAGGTTTAAAAAGTGTCCTGTAGAATAGGAAAGCCACACAATGTTAAAAAAGGACCTTCAGTTTTCAAATGGTTTGACCAGAGGAATCTTCATATTTTGTTGAACCTGGACAGTAAGGAATAAGTATTTTATGTTGAGGAAGTTCCCAGATGTGTTTAAAGGTACCATGAGGAAACTGGTGGGATTTGAAGAAATGATAAGGTTGAAAGAAAATTCAAAGTTCATAAAAACAGAAACGGCCTAATGCTTTTGGGAGAATGAGGCTACATATGGTTGGAAAATCGAGCAGAAGCTGAAGGTATTGAAACAATAGAGTATTCAGATTAGAATTTCTCAATTAGTAGTGGTCAGACATAGTGATAGCAAATTAAGGTTGTGTGTCTACTTTTGCAAACTTAACATCAATAGTATTGCTCACAGGTCCCCATTATCCAGAATCACTCAAATATTAGCCAAAGTTAAGAATGCAAAGTGGTTCTGTGGGGTTGCTTTATCTTCTGCGTACCAACAGATCGCTCTTCATTTAGGGCCATATGTATCATAGTACCGTTTTGCGATTCCTAAATAGCGATTTTTAAGGAATCGCTATTTAGAAATCGCAAAATGGTATGTATGTAGATATCAGCTTCTTTTTAGCGATTTCTTAAAATTCCTTAATTGCGATTAGCAAATTGCTAATCGCAATTAAGGAATAATTTCCCATTCATTTCTATGGGCCAGGAGGCCCATAGAAATGAAGGGGAAATGTGCGATTATCAATTAGCTAATCGCAAATTGAGAATATTTTCAGGGGGGCAGGGGTGTCCAAAGGACACCCTGCTGCACCCCCTGAAAATGACATGTGTGCGCATATGGCGCACATACATGCCCTAAGGGCATGCATGAGCGTCACATGGCACCTTTTGTTTTAAAAAAAATTGCTTTTTGAAAGGAATTAGCAACTTACCACCAACTTGAAGTTGGTGGTAATTTGCGATTCCTTAGGGACAATTAGCAATATTTTTTTGCATGATACATTCCATTTAAGGAATCGCAAATTGTGCGATTCCTTAAATGCAATCGCAAAATAAGGAATCGCAAATTAGGCGATTCCTTATTTTGAACCACATTTGCTTAATACATACCATATTGAGAATTCGCATTCGCAAAGGCCGAAATTCTGCGAATTTTGGCCTTTGCGAATGCGAATTCCAATGATACATATGGCCCTTAGATAATAAAAAGTGCACCGTGTTCATCAGAAGTTTGTAGTGGTATCCACAACTATGCTTTTACAGAGACTAATGTTCCAGCTGTTTGGCAGTGAGAGACATAATATTTTTTTCACCATTGTAGTCTTAAATTTGGTACAGAGAAAGATGAACATGATAGGAGGTTTGAGCAAGTAACGGCTATTTTGGAAGTAAAGGGACTCTCTATAGAGTTCACTAAATGTACATTTGTATTGAAATTGCTAACATAGTTAGAACAAGTTATAAGTGAAGAAAGGGTAAGTCAAAAACCTTCCTTAGTGGAAGTTGTGCAAAATAGTCCTGTCTCAGAATCTGATATTTTTAGGGAGGGCAGAATTCTATACAGATATGTAGTCATTTGCAGTTAAAACTTTCCATATTCGGCACATCCTGAAGAACATAACCAAATTTGAGTGGCCTTCAGATTGTCAGAAGAATTTTAAAACTATCAAGAATGCCATTGTGAATGCATCAGCCTCAGTGTTGATCCCTATGCAGACATCATAATTGCTACAAATGCCAGTCACAAAGGGTGAGTGGTCTTTTATCTCAGATTCAAGAAGATGGAAAGGAAGTTATCATCACTTATTGTCACAGACTGAAGAAACATAATCAGTCATTCATCATGATATGTCAGCTTGTGTATGGCTACCTGAATACTTCAGAGCATTTGTAGGGGTAATCCTTTTTTAATAATGACAATCCTAACTTTACAAGCAATTATGAATGCATCTGCGAATATAGCAAGACTTTACAGGCATTTAGAGGATTTTGTTTTCAAGGTTCTGTTTGTGCCTGCGAAAGAACATTTTATTGCTGATTTCTTGTCAAGGATGCCAACACAAATGGAGGAGTGTAAGGAAGAAAAGTAAGCGAATCCCAAATGGTGCTTGAACATGAAAGTGGAATCCCTGCACAAAAAAGGATGTTTAGACTAAATAGGTTAAACAGATACCTTATCAAAACTTGGGCAATCCCAAACCTTAAAACAGCATGTGCGCCCTCCCTAATATTACCAAATCACCCTACTGATATAAAGGAGTCTAGAATACTATAAAAAAAACGAGGAGAGAGACACTATCCAAAGCGAACTGCAAACGACGAAGGCATATCTCCCAAAAGATATCACTTTCGAAGGGACATCTAATGTAGTTGTCATTCACTATAATATAAACAGAAAAAGGGCACTATAATGAAAAACGCTATTTACATAATTGACATAACCCAGGAATTTAAACGAAATAATTATCAACTGTTTCAAAACATTTCACGAAGAAGGGCCTATTACGATGTCGGTCAGAGTTTCCTCTGACCGACACCATGGCGGTGTCGGGACTGATCAACCTCCGGTTGGAGAGGCACCTCAACGCAAACTGGCTTCCGTCCTCAAAACGGGACTGAAACCACCCTATTAGCAGTGACTGAAGAGTCCAGGAGTATTCTGGATCAAGGTCATTGCTCATGACCTGCACGTTTATTGAGTGATAGGACTTCCGGCTGCGGAATATGTACTCGTTGGCTGAGGGGGGACAGATGGGGACATGCGTGCAGTCAATGCATCCTATGACATGGGGAAAGTGTGCCACCTTGTAGAAGTCCTGTTTGGTCCGGTTCAACTGCTGTGGGGTTGTGGGAAAGGTGATGTGGATATATATCATTGTCAGCATGGCATCAATGAATTTGCTGAAGAAGCGTGAAAGTGCGCTTTGTGATACGTCTCCAGCAACCGCTACGACCCCCTGGAAACTTCCAGATGACAGAGATGCAGGCTGCATAGGACGTGGACGTGCGCAGGGATGGCATTGGTCCTACGGGTCTGGTGCTGCAGTAGTGGCTCCAGGTCAGAAATTAGGCGCATGATCATGGCACTTTTCAGTCTGTACTTGTCATAGATTTCGTCCTCATTTTGGCCCAGCAATGTGGTGCGCACCCTGAATACCCTCTCCTGGATCCTCCTCCTGCGCTGTGCTGCTGCATTAATTCTCATCCTCCTTGCAAGCATGTAGAGGGCAGCCAATTTGGTTAATATACGGGTCTCCAGTGGCATTTTTGAAGGGTTTATGATTGTATCCACCTGTTTTCCTTTTTTTTTCACGAAGAAGGGCCTATTAGGATGCCGGTCAGAGTTTCCTCTGACCGACACCATGGCGGTGTCGGGACTGATCAACCTCCGGTTGGAGAGGCACCTCAACGCAAACTGGCTTCCGTCCTCAAAACGGGACTGAAACCACCCTATTAGCAGTGACTGAAGAGTCCAGGAGTATTCTGGATCAAGGGGATACAGCATCGATCATTCTCCTGGACCTCAGCTCTGCATTCAACACCGTTAACCACAATACACTGATCCTCAGACTTAGGAGTCTGGGAGTGACAGGTGAAGTCATTACTTGGTTGCAGTCCTTCCTAGGTGAACGATCTTTCGAGGTCTTGGAAGGCGACATCATATCCAAACGTATGCCCCTCAGTTTTGGTGTGCCTTAGTGACATTACCTGAGCCCCACACTGTTTAATGAGTCCTTTGGCAGAGATTGTCCATCCATTTTGCATAAAAATCTTTACCTACGCTAATGACACCCAGCTCGTGGTGGCATTACACCATCCCGAGAAGTCATCCGACCTAGGAATCTGCCTAGAGGAGGCTTCATTTAACCTTTTGGTAAATTCGTAACACGATTTTGCACTACGTCGGACAGAATTCTGCAGTTTACGACAAGCACTCTGTGTCCGCTGGCTTTTCTTGAGTGTCTCTTCCCTGTGAGCCATTATAGTTTGGTATATCAGGGCTAATGAGATCTCCTTAGATCTGTCTGCTGTATTCTCTTTATTGGGCTCTGAGATGCGCCCACTGCCATTCCCTATCTCTGGTGAGAAGGAGTAGTCCCATATCAGAACATCACTACTAGCTGCCTGCATAACCCCTTCTCTCAAGTCCTCTTTCTCACGGACCGTCCAAGGGCTGGCTTCCGGGGTACCCACACCCGTGTCATCGGGGTGCCTGCTACTTAGGTCACTGTATCCACTGCCATGCGAGCCCCCCTTGCCCGAAATTTAAGGATACAACTCTTTCTCATCATTGGAAGAGTCTGAATGATCAGACAGGGAATAAAAATTATCCCCAGAGTCAATCTCCTTTGTTATGGTCAGGGTATTGCCTTTACTACTAGCACCTGACAATTCTGTTTTTTAAATGGCCACTCTCTCAGATCCAGCATTAACTTTAGTGGGGCTGGGTATGTCCAATGGCACGGTATCATGGTTTTTATCCACTTCTGCTCCTTCTATAGTCAGGATTTCACCCTCTGCGCCCTGCATCATAATGTCAGCATGAGCTAAATTCAGCTTTTCAGCAGTCAGGTCCCTCTCAATAGATCCTTGTATTTCAGCAAGATCTGGGGTTTTACCTCTCTCTGTCATCTGTTGAGCACCTTCACTCTCAGGAGTACGTAGTAAAACGTTCTGTGCTTTTTTCTTTTCTTTTCCTGCAGAGAATAAAGGGGGAATAATGCGCTTACCAAGGTTGTCTTTGGGTGCACAGCATGTTTTTCCCCCAAGGCATCTCCAATGCTCCCATTCTTGCCTGCTTTAGGCAATGTAGCCATGGTAGCAGAGTTCTTGACAGCTCTGGTTCCAGCCCCCATGGTGTCAGACAGGGGACGAGACCTCCCTCTCCCAGCCATGGGAGGCATCGTCTGATGTAATTTTCTTTAGCATGTTGTGCTCCATGTCCTGGGGAATACTGCTGTCCATCAACACATTTTAGAGCGGTACAGGACGGTTTTGTGTCAGACATTTTTGTTAACGTTGTAGTCTTCGTTCTGGGAAGACTAGCTGAGGCCAATGATAGTGTGACCGCGCAGTCTACAAGGTACTCCTGCTTAAAACAACACCTTTTTTGCACTTTGTTTGCATATTTGCACATTGATGGGGCATTTCTCTTGAACGCCGTGTAAATGTGACGAGGACAGGCTGCCAGAAAGAAAGGAGCAGGGAGGCCGTAATTAGAAACAAAGGTGAGCAAAAAGGGTAGATATTGGGTCTGTTTGAATTAGTGACCCAGTAACTAGAGTTTAGTCAAATCGGCCCTTTTTAGAGATAAGAACTACAAGATAAGTTCGGCCAAGAAGGAGCATAAGTAGAAAATGGGGGCACTCTAACTATGTTTTCAATGAACCATCAGTAAAGAGAACATGAGAGTGCACAATATAAATACAAAAACGACTTGTTAAACTGAGAACGGAAAAGGATCTCACGCAATAACTTAGAAGAGTTAAAAAACCTAATACCAACAGTCTAGCCCCACAAGGTAATAGTAAGAGTAAACAACACACAAAGGAAAGCAAGAGGCAGGCCATCAGGGAATATGAGATAAACTAATTGAACTAATACCCCTACAGGGAACGACAACCCGGTGAGGCCAACCCCTAACGTGTCGATCGCTTTTCCGAACATATGTAGACCTAATTGAAAGAGGTCCCGGACTGCAGCGATTAATCACCCAGCTCTTATGGTGAGTGAAACTGTGGTGTAATCTATAAATGAAATCAGACCGCTTTACAAGAATTTGTGTTTTATACTTATAATCATAATAAGGGAATTAATTGTAACCCTGCAGAGAGAATATTGCCGACAACCTTCATAAAACGGTGGCTCCTCCTGGCAGCTTAATACGGCAGGATCATATCCTTCATACAGGTACAAGGCTGACCATAGTGAATTAACTAAGAGTACGTAAATATGGGTAATATTAATTTAAAACAACCCCGGGCATTATCTCTTTATATCAACAGGTACGGAGAATGGAAATCATGTCCCCCAAGAGAGATATATAAATAAATGTAATCGAAACCTAGAGGAAATTGAATTCACTCCTCTGGTACTAGGTATGTAGTAATGAGATTGACCACCTAGTGTAATCCGATTGGGATTGCTAATACTTATAAGTCACTGGCTATTTTCATGTCTTTATTTAGAGACAGCGCATTTTGCACATTGATATTAGCAATCTGTGATCTGCCAATCGTCCGTATTCAAAAGGGACTCTTCGTTTAAACAACGGTTTTCCACATGGGCAATAATTCCATCTGGAACAATAAGGTATGCATGCATGATATGAGACATCATGCTTTTTTTAGTGGTGGTACTATGGGGACTTTTTCAACATAGGAGATATTTCCACGGGGAAGGCAAATAAAGTGTTTAATAATGTGCACATAATAATTGTAAATACAAAATGAATGCAAAAGAGAACGCTGGTATAGAATATGACCTGAATCGTGTACCCAATTGTTTATGTAGATAAAAAATGGGCAAATTTGGGATACCAAGATGTAAAACAGCAGAATAATAAAATCGGGTAAATGAAATGTGTTCATATATAGATGAAAAAGACTGTATCCAATCAAAATTGTTTGGTAACTTTGTGTTTCTAATATTTTAATTGTCTAGAATCAGTCTTGAGGAAGGTGTACTAAAGAAAGCCGAAACGCCGCGTCGACCTTTTGATTCTTTTCTTTTATATGCATTTTATAAAAAATTATTCTGATTAACATGTCTATTGCAAAATATTTTTAATGATGGTTTTAACATGAATTGTGAATTGATAAAGTGTAATAACATTTAAATAATGTTACCAAACACATATGGTGATAAGTCTTAATTAAATTTGTAGTCCTTTTTGAAAGTATTTTAAGTAACTGTGCAGAATCTGTCATTACCCGTGTTCATCCCAGATACTATAGTGCGTAACTGCTGTGTATTGATAACTGATTACACAATATTGTACCTTTGCCTTTCCCGCGGATTCCTCGGCATGTCCATTTGATTTTTTATACTATTGTACCCATATCACCAACACTAAATAGGACACAATCCTTTCTGTCCACCGACTTGGGACTTTGTTAACTTTTAATTCTGTTTTTCCCCACGGTCCTGTATAACTCTGTGTGGGGTCCTCCTTGTTTCTCCAAATCCCAATGATAGTGTGACCGCGCAGTTTACAAGGTACTCCTGCTTAAAACAACACCTTTTTTGCACTTTGTTTGCATATTTGCACATTGATGAGGGGGATCTGATATAGAGCGAGAGTTTTTTTTGACAGCTTATTCCACGTACTGTATTTTATGCTCTTGGGGCATTTTAACTGAATTTTTATTAGCAATTTTGATCGAATATTGTTGTAAATAGCTTGTTATTATTCTACACTCTTTGTAGTCTTTCTACTGCTTCTCTTATGTGACTCATTCTCAGAATACCACTGTGATCTACATTCTGTGACCTCATGCTATTACATGAGCACTGTAGGACTATGTTTGTTGATTTTCTTTGTTTTATTTTCTCTTAGTTTTTAGAATTCTGTAGGGAAGGAGATGTGTTGTAAATAGCTTGTTATTATTCTACACTCTTTGTAGTCTTTCTACTGCTTCTCTTATGTGACTCATTCTCAGAATACCACTGTGATCTACATGCTGTGACCTCATGCTGTTAATGTTCCAGCTTGGGCAGTTGGACCCTGGTCAGCTGGTGGTGTACTTGTTCGGTTATCTGTGCTACAATAAATATAAGAAGACTTCTAATCTACAAGTTGTATTGGACCATCTTTTATCTTACAACAAATATCTAATCAGTGTGTTGTGTTTTACGTGTTAGGGGCATTTTAAAATTTTATTTTTTACCGTGTTGTGCTTGACGTTCTGGTGGCATTCTGCCATCCATGAATGCCTGCTTGAGTGGGACAGGACGTTTTTGAGTCGGCCGTTTTAGTCGACGTTCTAGACTTCACTCTGGGAAGCCTATTTGGGGCCAATGACAGTGCGACTGTGAAGTCTATAAGATACTCCTGCCTAAAACTGCTGTAGTGTAGTTCCTATATTCCCAATAGGCTCTGCGCATTGGAATAATATATCCTATAGATTAGACATAGGACTGAGGTCAACTAGGTCTCTATCGAATACTTAATAGTGAGTGCCAGCTAGCGCAGAGGTCGCTAGAAACTTTCTCAAATTCACAAGAAGGGATTCTTTTCTGACACCCGTATAAAAATGACCATTTTGTTTCCCAAGAATAAGAAACATATCTCTCAGTGTTGTAGAAACAATAGATAAGTATTTCACTCAGTCAATCGTGCATGCTTCATTTCAACAGAGTTGTAGAGAAATAGAGAGACAGGCGTTTTCAATAAAAAGGTTTATTGAACAGTCTCCTTTCTCATACAAGAGAAGTGAACAGCTACAATCGTTAAGCAGACTGCAAAGTATAATGCGTACAGTGAGAATAGTATTATAAAATAATACTGTAAAAGCATTGTATGGTTTCTAAGCCATATAACGATACATACATAAATAACATTGACTAAAAATACTCACTGGTGCTTCTAAATACGCCTACCCCAATGTACCTAACCTAAACCCAGTACGCGGGAAGAAGTAAGTATTGTGTAGCATAGGTTTAGTTGTTTTTGCCAAGAATCTACCCAAGGTTTCTCTAGGTTCCAATCAGCTCCATACCTTAGTTAGAATGAAGGAGGTCTGGTATCTCAGTCTCAGGACTCGATTTCCCAACACCCCGCAAGGGGAGCTTGGAAACACTGGAGCTGGATTCTCTGCGAGATAAGGGCAGCCTCGTGATCATTGCATCTGCTGGAGAGTAGGCTTCCTTCGGCACTTACTGAGGCAAGCTGCGTCGGGCAAGTAGATAGTCGAACTGCTCCGAACCACCGTAGTTTGCCATAGCAAGTGAAGGCATATTTATACCTTGAAGGTGTTTAGGAATGCCATAGCTTGACGTAAAGTCGGGCATATGAACGTCAGGAAAGAACCCCTAGGGAATAGTTGTTCTTTGTAAAGTATCTGAGTTCTTGGACAAATCAATATTCAAGCAATGAGAAGTCCCTGACTGCTTAAGCCAAGAAGTCATTGTGAAGTTTGATACTGGTGGAAGTAGCCATGCCTGTTTGTGGGTAGCATGGGCTATGCCTAAATAAGGGTTTGATTTCTATGCACATATATAGGCAATATGAATTGTACCTATATAAGGGCATGAATCAGGAAAATTCACTCAGAGCTCTGAACGCCACACAACACCCACTCCACTTTCTTATGTACGACATTACTAAGTTCTAAACACATAAAAACATATCTAAACATGATGTGTTAAAAACCCACCCAAGTTACATAAAAATGCATTGGTACTGGTTGTACACGAAAAGCATTTGTGCTGTACGCATTTAAAGCATATAGTTTGACATTTCAAAAATGCTATCCAAATGAATCTCAAAAATGCTATCCGAATGAATCACGAAAATACATTTATGAAATGGCTCTTAATTACAGAAGAAAAAAAGTCGAGACCATTCCACGGCAGATTATAAAAACTGTTTGAATGTGGACAGGGTCAAATATTGTCTCTTGGAAGTTATTTCAAAGAATTCTAGTTCTCTATGAATAGTTCTACTATGAGCAGATTACTTTGTGCCAAAAAAATAAAATAAAATATACAAATTTGGAAAAACAAAAGCTTGTTCCGAAGTTAGAAACTTGTTTTGAAAAAATGAAGGTCGAATTCACAGTCACTCGAACACTGTGTGCCAAATTAAAAGTCAGTGTTATTGTTTGGAGAAAACATCAAATCTTCTAAGTCTGAAAAGAATTTGTCTCCCATTGTAGGTGAAACTTGGATTACCTCGTTAAGAAGATTAATTGCACAAAGATGCGAAGCATCACCATCAGCGTTGGTCGCGTTAGCAATATTCAAATTTGATACCTGTGTGCTGCTTTCCTCTTGTACCTCACGGTCAGCATTTTGCGTCCATGACATCTCAATGAATGCTGTCATCAGAATTGGTAGCCACTGGGGACAACACTGCGCATGGGCCTTTACCGGGTCCAGCAAAGCATCAACATCCGTTGGCATGACTGATAGGAGTGTCAGATAGATGTCTAGCACACATTCTTCTCCACATAGCAGGCATCGTAGAACAGGTAAGATGCAATCTTGCCAGATTGTTCTGAATGACATAAACAATGTGGTATTTAATTCTCTTAAACAAGTTAATCCCAGAATTTGGACTATGGGCTCACAACACTTTATCGCCAGAAGAGTGTTCTCCATGGTGAACTAGGTATCGTTGGTGATTTGGCTTGCAATATCGGAGCAGAAGGAGCAAAAATAGTATCCCTGTTGCGAGTCCCAAAACCAGAGGCAGTCCGCCAAACACAGAGTGCACGAAGTTTGGAAAAATTCCTTGGACTGCTTCAAAAGGTGCTAACAGTCCTGAAAAAAATTGTCTTAAATACATGTACAATACCACTCGTATCAGACATGTTTAAGATATGACCTAACATTTCTGAGAAATGTGCAGGGCAGTTTGTAGTTAATAGGGTGTATATCTCTGCAGAAGTCCTTGCGACTTGCAGATCATACGTTTCTTTGGTCAAGGTCAATGGCACAGTTTTTTTTAAACAGAATGGCTTTCATTCTGCTCAAAGTATCAATTGGTATAGAAGAGATGTTCAGTGAAGGCCATAACGACGACTCCCGGTCTGTCTGGGTTTTTGGAAACAATACTTGCATACAGCAAGTGACCCTTGCTGACACAGTTACGAGATAGGCTAAGCCTGGCAACATGCCACAGCAGCTGTGATCATTCAATATAATATAACTTTGCCATGATTTGCCGCTGTCAAACCACTTGAGTGAGGAGGAAGATGAACAATTACCCCCTTTCATCTCCCCTGTTCTTTGCTTTCAGACACCGCGAGAGTCACAATACCTGGAAGTCGACGGCCCCTTTGACCCAGACTGTGTACTCGATGATGTCATAACCCATGTGGGGAGATCACATGCCTTTCACGGGCAGGAGCCCTCCCGCGCAGGGATACTTGAGCCGAGACCAGAAACTGAGGACGACACAGCCTGCGGGAGAGGACGCCTCAGAGGAAACGAGGAAAACGAAGGAGTTGGAGAAGAGAAGAGAAGAGTTGGAGAAGAGTTCGGCAGCAGCGAAGCTGGCACTCTCCCGAGAGCGAAGATCCTCTATCACCCTCGCTCTAGCCGATCTTCACTGGCTACCTGTACATCAAAGGATCTGCTTTAAATCCCTCTGCTTTGTCTTTAGGGCAGTACACGGAATGGGCCCCCGGCCACTTCAAAAGAAATTCAAATGGTATATACCCACACGGTCCCTCCGTTCCTCATCTTCCAACCTGATAAGCATACCCAGGATCAGGAAAGCCACTTATGGTGGCAGAGCTTTCAGCATAGCCGCAGCCCATCTGTGGAATAAATTGCCTATCGACATCAGGAAAACAGACGAACTGATGGCTTTCCGTAAAAAGGTGAAAACATGGCTCTTCCCCAAAGTTTAATCTCACCAGAACTTTATACTTTCCCCCTCCTCTGATGCACAGTATTTTCAGCAATGTGTACACAGCGCCAGGATGCCCGTAGGGTTGCAGAAGCGCTCTACAAATGCTATAAATAAATAAATAAATAAAGAGTCACACGCCTACCTCCTCCCGAGTCTGGGTCTCTACGCTGGACCGCTGGAGACAGACACTGTGGAACCTGCTGGAACCCCGCGGAACTGGAGATACAGACGCGAGTGACCAGAGAGTGAGCTGGACCCCTTCCGGCACTACGAGTCCACCAGCCGCGTACCGGGGGGTGCGTGGCTCCCAGAGGTATGTGCAAGGGTACGCAGGTGGTTTTCTAAAGCGGACTGCTCCTAAAAGACATCCACTGAGGGGTAGGGGACGGTGGACCAGCGTTAACGGAAAGAGTGTCTCTAATGTGATTAGAACATTAGAACCCACTTGGTGACGGTACTGGTGTTCTCCCCCTCACTCCCTCTCCCACTTGGAACCCCATAGAGAGAGGATAAAATTCTAAAACATTCTTTTTTTTTTCTTTTCTTCATTTTTTGGCTTCCTGATCATGAGCTCCCTTCCCTGACGCTAAAGAGAAGAGGAACCAACCCTGAGAGACTGACAACCGGTAAACATCCAGAAAAGAAAGGAGCCAAGAATCAGATCATTTAGTTTGGTGCTAATAAGTCCAATAAAGTCCTCTCTAAACCCTTAAACCTTCTCTGGCCTCCATGTGTACAACGACAAACTTTAGAAAGTTGCCTAAAAGTTGGATCAATCACTGCAGCCGGTGAACCTTGCAGGTGGCAGGATAAATTGTTAGGGGAGCCATCGCAGGCCCGTGCAAGTTTATACCCTGACATAGGAGAGAACCGCTTAGTGCTTTTTCACAATTATTGCCACTAAGAAACACTTCTTACCCCCCACTCCATCATCTGTGTGCATACGGTAATTCCCAGGATGTCTTGATGTATTCTTTACCCAACCTTTCATATAGGCCTGGTGGTATACGTTTTAAGCAATACTGAAAATGGAAAATTGTAACAGGCAGAGTGATTGTACCGTGTATTATCTATTCAATGGCTGTTTTTTCAGCGACTGTGAATGGCAATCTTTCCAGTTTTTCAATGCTCAGCACTGTATAGTCTGCTCCCCTCTGTGCCAATTTGATATGTTTACATGTGAGATTAAATTCAGAAAACAATGACTTTGTATTGATTAAACGCCAAGGCACATAGCCTGAACGAAGGTTTTGTAATGTCCAGCCTAATTGCATTATAGAATACAATTGCGACTGACCATGTTGCAACATGACCAAGTACTGTTCCATTATGTCTATGGCAGAGGATACTATGCTGTCCAAAGAATATATCCTGGATGACAGAGTCGTTAACCCATTATCAACTACAGAATGAGATTTCTTTAAATTAATAGATCAAGTTCTCGTATTCGTTCTGATTGCGTAATCTTCCATGCTTCATTATACATGGCATAGATACCGGCGTATATAAAACATTTATGACGCGGTTTTTAGCTCCTTGTAAGAAGTCCCTCAGGTCAGCGCCATCTTTAAGTAAAGATAAGTGTTGTTTTACTTCCTTTAGTCTAGACTTGTGTAGCCATTCAAGGCACAGTTTCCCTACAATGTATGATGTTACTTTCCCCGGACGCTGTCTTTGAACATATCTTGGTTCCGGCCTAGTGAATGTGAACCCTTGTGTCTTATTCAGGAATCAGTTGTATGTGCCTGTGGGCCAGATTAACAATTTTTTCTAATCAGGATCTGTTCTGTTGTGAAGCAAAATAGTATGTACGTTGACCTCCCCCTCTGAAGTGTTACTGCTATCAGTCGTAGGTGTAGGTATGGACGGATTGTTTAAATCATTTATCTTAGCTAACCCAAGACACGATGTCTGCTGAACAGTGTCATTCAAAAACATTATTTGCACTGGGATGATGCAGGCTCAAGTTAAAGCTTCTAATCCCTGCACCTGCCAGGACTTTGTGCCCCAGACCCTTTTCTTCTCAATGGTGTCTTTCCAAAATTCAAAGCCTAATGTAGACAGCTGAGCATAAAAGGCAGCAGGATAAATTTGCTTTGTACATGTCAACATACTTTTCATTACTGTCTTTCTGGATTTGAAACATTATACCCTGAAAAGTATGGAAATTTGCCCATAAATGCTTTTGAGCTACCCTTTGGTGGCATAGGACAATGTTCCCATTGGTTATAAGTTAATACATTTCTAGGATTTGCAGATTTATGCAAGAGATGATGACCATAGTGATTATAACAATACATTTGTTCATAATCTGATGAACCTTCTAAGTATTCATGATTTGTAAACTTTGCAGACATTTCTAAGCCTGACATCATATTATTAACAGTCTCAAAGTGCCAATCATCAGAAAAGGTACTAGATGAAACAAAGTCACTCAAAGAAATCTTGAATTGGTGTGGAATCTTCAACAGCTCCGCCGGACTAAGAATGTCATATTCAGTTCTGTCCCAAGCTATACCACCCTGTATAGGAACGGCTGTGATGTTCACTGATGACAAGTCTCTTTGTTCACGATGAGATGATTTGTGTGGCTTGAGTAGTAAGTTGATATTCCTAGTTGCTGTGTCCTTTTTAAAATATCTTCCATTCATCAGCATTCCCAAAGTAAATACAAGAGTCAACCAAAGAAGAAGAAAAAATACACCCAACACAATCCAAAGTTCAATCCATGGTGAAACCGGATATGTCTTTTCCAGTTGATAAAAAAGTTCTGTTGCTTTTTCTTTAAAATTTCTTTTTGCTGGCGTCCTTTCATGTTTGCTGGGATCCTCGGAAAATGGATTAAAGTTAATGAAATAGCCGGAGGCAGTTCTGTCAATTGTAGGGATTGCTTCAGGATTCAATGTAATCGCTGTAACCACTTGATCACTTTTTACATTTGTATAGTCAGTTGCTATTTCATTGTAGACAGGTGTTTCTTGATGAACTATTATTTGGGTCTCATGAGGTACAAGTTCCATGGCTTTGTTGCATAGTCCTTCTTTTCGCTCTGCAGATTCTTCAAAGGTGATGAGTCTCTCAGTTTGAACCTCTTGGATGGTAGCCAGATTCGGGCGTCTGCTACATCTTTGGAGTCCACTTGGCCTACTGCTTATGATCGGCCACATGATGTGGTTTTACCAGGTCGATGGACACAAACCTGTTCTCCTTGTTACCAGCAAGGGGCGGCAGTAATACTCTTCTTGATCCGTGGAAGGCTAGGACAGGTACTGGTTGTCTGTAAGAAGGCCCACATTCCTTCTTTTCCGTGATCTTTTCTTTGACTAGATCCCCTATCTTTGGAATCCAGACAGGTCTTGCTGGGATGGATGGTTTCTCTTCAGTGGTTGTTGGCTTCAGGAGTACGTTACTTTGTCTGGATCTTATTTCATTTAAGTCTGGCAAAACAGCCAAACAATCTTTGATATGAAAGGGTTTTTGTTCTACCACTGAAGTGTGACAATCGAGGTATGGCACAATCATTCTAGTTACAAACAGGATTTCATATGGAGTGATGCCCCCTACAGAACTTTTTTTTTTTTAAACATTTTTTTAGGAAATTAGATGGGTTACACAGCTCCATACCTACAACCAGTAATGTGGCCGGCAGCACTTCAAAACAAAATGTATCATCAGTAGCAACAGAAGATTAGTACGAAATTTCTAACACAGCAAGCCGCCTACAACCTCTCAGGGCCGGCCGCGTCTCAACATTTAAGCATCTTTGAAGTATACATGTGCATGATGGAACCCATAACAAAGTGAAAAAGGTGCAGTAGGCACAGTGGTTCTCTTGTGAGCTCGGGCCAAAGATCAGCAATCAACCAGTAGTCGCTAAAAGCGCATTACACAATAATTCTTATATCATTGTATATGTAAGTATAATGTAAGGCAAACATGAGAATGCGAAAAAGACGTAAGGGGGCGGCCAGGGAGTTCCTTCTCTTGATATGGTCCCCGGGGGAGAAGCAGGAAATTGAGATTGTCTGTCAGGAAGTAACTTGTAGGAAGACCACTCTAATAGCTTAGTGTCACAGAGAGACAGCTCTTATACTTGAGTATTAGCAAGAGGTTGGTTGTTTGCCTCAGTGCAGGACAGCAGATAAGCTGCAAATAGCGCCCATATGTCTCTGGGTCGAGAGTTGGTAGGGAGAATTTCTGCATAAAGGGTGAGGTGATCTTGGCAGTGTGTCATGTCTGCAAGCCAGTCCGTAAATTTTGGTGCTCTTCCCCTTCCCAATCTGCAGGCAAAACGGCGCTTGGCCATCAGCAGAGCTAGGGCTATGAATCTGCGATGCGCTGTGGAGACATGTTGAACATAACTCAGTAATGCGGTCAATGGGGTAGCCTCAAGGTTTGCATTGATTATCTGGGTAAGGGCTGCAAAGACTTGTGTCCAGTACTCGGCGATAGTGGGGCATTCCCAGGCTAAATGCAAGAAATCAGCCTGAGGCGCGCGGCATCTATCGCAATAGTCAGTGTCGCTCAGTTGGCGTCTCTGCATGCCAGCAGGGGTACAGTACAATCTTTGTAAATACTTATAATGTATTATCCGAAACCGGCTGCTGGCAGACACTCGTTCAATTTGTGAGCAGCAGTACTCCCACTGGTCGTCTGTTATGGGTGTGCCCAGGTCCGCCTCCCATTTAGTACGAGATGACGAATCCAGCGTCACAGGTCTAGTGTGTATGGCTCGGTAGATGAGCGAGACGAGTCGCCTGGGTGAGGGTTGTTGTAGAACAGTGTGTTGAACACTGTTTGTGATTCCCAATGGGGTCACACATTGCGAGGCTCATGAATATTAATTAGCCTCTCAATTTGCGAGCCCATTGGGAATGACAGACCCTCCCAGGGATGGTGGCCTGTTGGGCTCAGCAGAGCAGAAGGTCTGGGACTGCTTTTTTAATATAGCAGATTTTTTTTTACATGCAGCCCATTTTCTTTAAAGAAAAATGGGATGATTCAAAAAAGAAAAATGAAAGTTTTCAGTTTCTTTTTTTTAAGGGCAGGCAGTGGTCTCTGAGGTCACTGCCTGCTCTTAAAAAAATATTTTCCAACATACTTACAAAGGGGAAGGGGTCCTCTGGATCCCCAGAGGACCCCTTCCCCTTTGAGAGTGGTTTACCACCTACATAAAGTAGGTGGTAAACTGCGAGTGTTTTACGGCCGCTAATGTGGTCGCAAAACACTAGTACATAGCATGTTGACTCGCTATTAGGGAGAAACTTACTTTCTTAAAAGTGACAATCGCAAATGCTGTTTTGCGAGTCAGTGACTCGGAAAATAGCATTTGTACATGCTATTACCCTTTTTCGCTGCCCCAAACAAGACATCCGGCTCAGGGTCTCAGACACTGTTTGCGATTCATAATGGGGTTGCAAATTGCAAGCCTCATTAATATTAAGGAGGCTGGGGCAATTTGCGATCCCTTAAGGAGTGGTTAGCATTCACAGGGATGGTGGCCTACTGGGGTCTGCAGACCACCATGTCTGAGACTGCTTTTTTATAAAGCAGTTTTTTTCCCAATGCTGCCTGTTTTCCTCAAAGGCCGCAAAACATTAGTACATAGCATGTTGACTCACGATTAGGAAGGGACAGCCCTTCCTAATAGCGAGAGTTGCAAATGCTATTTTGCGAGTCAGTGACTTGCAAAATATTGTTCGTACATGCTATTACCCTTTTTTGCTGCCACAAACGGGAGGATCTCCCGTTTGCGGCTGCAAAAAAGGGTTGTACATCTGGCCCTAAGAGCTTTATGCTATACAAACTGGTCCAGACTAATTGTCTGTGACTATCTTTTCCTGGCTTTTGCCTTTGACACTGTGAGCTACTAATGATTATGTTTTCTAAATTCCTTGAAGAATACAGCTACTTTTGCGACTATCTTGTAAATTGAGAGAGGAGACTCAGGTGAGTTTCCGGAACTGCGCTGCATGAGGAGTTAAATTAAAATCTAAATTCTATTCTAAATGCTCCTTAAAATTCTCGCTCTTTATCGAAAAGAACTGTTATTGGGTTCTAGTAGGTTAGGAACTACTACAGTACAATTTGGACTTAAGTAACTTTTACTTTATGGAACTGTAGTGCTAGAGGCACTCATTTGGTATGAAAGCACGTGATGACCTTTGACTACCATGATTTTAATTGACTTTTTGGTGTATTATTTTACCCTAGCTTCAATGTAAGACATAATTTTGCTGCAAGTGTATGTTTCCCTTGAAGATTTCTTTCGTGTCTCTTGCAGTTTTAAAGTGGGAGCTGTCAAAGAGTAGAACAGCTTGCCAAGAACAGAACGTGTGGGATGTCCATTTGAAAGCGTGAGAGAGAGAGATAGAGAGAGAGAGAAAGAGAGGTGTGGAATGTACTTTTTTGGTCCCAAAGTACATTGTTATGAGCAGTGGTGTGCAAATGTGCATTGTGTTGTACATTGAGATATGAAGTGTGTGATGCTATAGGCAGAGGTGCACAAATGTGCATTGTGTGGTGCATTGAGAGCTGAACTATGTGATGCTATAGTCAATGGTGCACAAATGTACATTGTGTTGTACATTGGGAAGTATTACGTAGTTCTTACTATTGGATTTGACATGCCCTCATCTCATCTTCAATTCTGACTCTGTCTCGCTTGAGATTTTTGCGCGCACAGACAGGCCCCCAGATTACTCAAATTGTTTAGGTTATTCACATTCAAGGTTGCTTTGTTATTTTGTAATGTACTGCCAGAGACTTTTTTAAGCTTCATTAAGATAAAGGCTGGGACAATGCAGAAGGAACTTGAGAACTCCTTTGCCCTAGAATGCTTGCATGGAAAGTGGCCAATTTCAATATGTTTCCTTGGCACAGATGGAAGGCTTCTGAGAAGCTTCTAGTGTGTTTTGAGATTATAAAGCTGAGGTTTGTTGATTTAGAGACCGGGATTGAAGCCTGAATGGCAGACGAGTCTTCAGTGCCAGGAATCTGGTTGCTGAGTCTCCTGACCCTTGCTGTCAATCCCCCAGTCTGGAGTGGGCCAGGATGAAGTTTGCACCAGGTAAAGTGTTTTATTTTCGATTGTTTCCATTTCTGACGTGTGGCTGTTTGTGTGCACCTTCAGTTTCCAGTGGCTATATTCATCTGAGTCTGAGTGCACATCCAAGTTAATCATCTGATATATTTTAGTGTATGTATATTTCCTATTTCTTGCAGGACGCCCAGTATTATTTGCTGCTTGAGTTTCATTCATATTATTATCCATCCATTTGCCAAGTGTGTTAATATTGCTTGTGTGTGTATATATGTGTATATATATATATATATATATATATATATATATATATATATATATATGAAGTAAACAGTCCAGGTTCCTAAAGGTGCAGGAACCAACGGTCGGGACCTCGCAAAACCTCGCAACCAGCAATCCAATGGAGCCTTCACAAAAGTAGAACCACAATGGGTAACAGGGGAAACGTATTTAATAGAAATGACGCGTTTCGCTCTACGAGAGAGCTTGATCACACGTATATATATATATATATATATATATAATTCTCGACAAACAAACCAGAAATGTAATTCCAGAAATTCAATACCCTCGGTCTAGTGAATTGATATTTTCTAATATTTACTGATATTTTCTGGAATTATAATTTTGATCATGTTGTGGAAGCTGCAATTATGAAATGATAATGATTGCGTGACAAATTGTTTTTGGCGCAAGCGAGCTGCGCGCAAACTCGCAATTATGGCACTAGACCGATGGTATTGAATTTCTGGAATTACATTTCTGGTTTGTTTGTCGAGAATTGCGATTATGAAATGACAATGATCCAATTATAAATGCACTATTGTTTATAAATGTTTATAAATGTTTATAATAATATTATAATAATCTTAAGTGCCAACAGGGGTCAATGCTTATACCGTTGATGCCACAACCAGCATGAATGTAATACTGGGCATACCACTCTAAGATGGCGGTTGGTTAGATCGTCAAAAACCTCACTCAAGTGTTTCTGACAAATCACAAGTTACCTCCTTTGTGTTGATGATTGTACCCGGAAGGTGTATATTGGTTGTTCCGGCATGTTTCCTTTCACGTGTGATCAAGGCAATAATTGTTGCCGAAACGCGTAGCGTGTAAATCTGGACAAATATATCCTGATTGCTGCAATACTCCTGAGTGCGTCTTTTTTGCTTCACAAGCAACTTGTTGGCTATTTTGACTTTTTCGCCCGGAGTGGTCCGCCGAATGTGAGACGCCACCTGACTGGGGAGAAAGGATCCCGGAAGGACCCCGTTGTTGTTTTTGACTTTTATCGAGGGATCCAGTGCCGGCCGCCGTACTTCATCTAACCACAGAAGGTCTTTGAACTGCCCGGAAGAAGTTACGCCCCGACTCTCACGGTGAGCCTCTTGCTAGTTTTTGCTATGGCGGGACGGGGGAGGAGTACACAGGAGTGTGTTGTTTTTCCCCCATTGAAGCTAGTGGCATATGTTGTAGGAGTGTTCCCGTGAGGGCGGGTAGACGTAAGGACAGTTGGGGAATTCCCGAGCACAAGCAAACAGTGGTTTGCGATTTAACTGGAAAACCTTATGTTCTTTTGTGTTACTCTTTGGGACTTTACGAGCAGCATCAGGAACCACTCAATCGAGTGGGGGAGTATGCAGCAGAGTGCAAAACAATATTAGACGGTAATCTTACCGCGTTATTGTCCAGTAGAACTATGAGTGCCAAAGATCGAGTTTTCACACAGAAACCCTGTAGCAGCACAATCAGTGTTACATTATGGACGAAGAGGGAGAGAGGAAACGAGAAGCGGCAACGCTCTTTGCTAGAGCACCAGGGAAAGGTACTAACCAGTCTACTAACAATGAGAAAGTAGATAATAAGTCCCTCACATCGCAGCTACGGAAATATGAGAAATTACGCAAACAAGTAACTGCTTGATGGTGGGAGGCCACCTCCTTACAGGACTATGTGGACAAACAAATGGTGCCACGAGGTGGCGCCTCACATTTGGCTGGAGTGGTCCACCGAATGTGAGACGCCACCTGACTGGGGAGAAAGGATCCCGGAAGGACCCCGTTGTTGTTTTTGACTTTTATCGAGGGATCCAGTGCCGGCCACCGTACTTCATCTAACCACAGAAGGTCTTTGAACTGCCCGGAAGAAGTTACGCCCTGACTCTCACAGTGAGCCTCTTGCTAGTTTTTGCTACGGCGGGACGGGGGAGGAGTACACAGGAAGGTGTTGTTTTTCCCCCTTTGAAGCTGGCGGCATATGTAGTAGGAGTGTTCCCGTGAGGGCGGGTAGACGTAAGGACGGTTGGGGAATTCCGGAGCACAAGGAAACAGTGGTTTGCGATTTAACTGGAAAACCTCACGTTCTTTTGTGTTACTCTTTGGGACTTTATGAGCGGCATCAGGAACCACTCAATCGAGTGGGGGAGTATGCAGCAGAGTGCAAAACAATATTAGACGGTAATCTTACCGCGTTATTGTCCAGTAGAACTACGAGTGCCAAAGATTGAGTTTTCAGACAGAAACCCTGTAGCAGCACAATCAGTGTTACATTATGGACGAAGAGGGAGAGAGGAAACGAGAAGCGGCAACGCTCTTTGCTAGAGCACCAGGGAAAGGTACTATCCAGTCTACTAACAATGAGAAAGTAGATAATAAGTCCCTCACATCGCAGCTACGGAAATATGAGAAATTACGCAAACAAGAAACTGCTCAAAGGTGGGAGGCCACCTCCTTACAGGACTATGTGGACAAAAAAATGGTAGAGGGAGTGCAAGGACTGCCTGCACTGTTTCCAAAGGCACTCCGATGGGAGAAATAACTCCTGGGTTATAGTCTCATCACAAGGTATCATTCATACCAGACACTTGTAGACAACGGTAATCTGTTTTGAAGGTTCATTTAATTGGTAAGTCACATATTATTTCGTCATAGTGACATATTCATGAAGCAATGCGTCAATTGTACTTTAGATAACATCCATTGATCAATGCAACATCCCTATGCATTTCGGGCGGAGCCCTTCGTCAGGGGATAGCGAAAGATCTGTAAGTAAACATACTGATATCAGGAAGGGGAGCTCTCAACCATGAGGAAAAATAATACTCAAAAACTAAACATGTATAATCCAGTGATAAAAGGAAGCTGAGAAGGATGAAAAAAGTCTCTGCGTAGGTAAAGTAAAGCCAAGCGTGTAAATGACGAAGGAGTATTAGCAAGAGAACCAATGTGTGTCTTTTAAATTAAAAACAACCTCAAGTTAGCCGGCAAAACAGAACCGATCTGCCGTGCGTGATGCCCCATAGTAGCGTGCATGTCCGACAAACCAATAATGTGCTAGGAGATACGAACGTGAAAGTGATGGACAAAATAACTCAAAAAAGCTTACCAAAAAGCTTCCTACCGAACTCTTTAATTATTCTGACATCTTCAAGTTCACCAGAAAACTTAAATTGAAGAAATGGCACTTTCTCAGACAAAATCAGGGTGCCTTACAAAATAATGATGGGGTGGATATGATAGAAATTAGACCAGAGGAAGATACCATTGATACTATGAATCTGTCTGTATGGGAAAGTCAGGATGATATTAACAATGCGATCCAGGAAGAATCCAGAACCGATAAAGCAGCATGTACTAAATTTAAACCCAAGTCAATCTTTTGCCCCATCATGCCCCATGACGCCATAGATACTTTCCATGATGTGGTGACGAAAGAACTTATCAAATTGAAACACACCTCGGGATGTGGGCGGCAAAGTAACTTCAATCTCACTAAAACACAGAGGGAATTTATCATTTCATTGACAAAAGACACCAGCATCATATTGAGACCTGCTGACAAAGTGGGGAATATTGTCCTCTGGGGCAGGGATATGTATATCAAAGAAGCACTTAGACAATTGAATACCAATGACTTCTATATCAAATGTACTATGATGCAGTATAATGAAAGTATTATGGAAACTTGGGAATCATTGACCGAATGGCGTGACAAGGCTTTAATTACATGGCATGAATTTTGTTTCTTGAAAAGAGATTACCCCAAACTGCCTATATTTTACCTTTTGCCGAAGGTGCACAAGGATGCCATGATTCCACCTGGCAGACCTATTATTTCATCTATAGGCAGTGTAAACGAGAATCTCTCTCAGTATATCGACCATTTCTTGAGGGATTATGTTTGCCAACTACCAACATACATCAGGGACACAACTGATTTCCTCAACAATATTGGTAACCTCGTATGGGTAGAGGGCTCTCATTACTATGGATGTCAATGCCCTATATACAATCATCGATCATGTTCAGGGTATGGAAGCTAGCCTTCATTATCTTAGAAAAAGAGATACATGCTATTTGGAACATACCCACATGCTCATCGAGATGATGAAAATTTGTTTGAAGAACAATATCTTCATGTTCGATGGAGCAATCTATAAACAGGTTTGTGGCACGGCCATGGGTTCTGCATTCGCGCCCAGCTTCGCGAATCTGTTTCTAGGCAAATGGGAGGAGGAAATCAGAGCCGACACTAACCTCAAGAAATACTTTGAAAAGGTCTCGACCTGGGTCAGATACATCGATGACCTTTTCATCATCTGGCAGGGTACACGAGAAGAAGCCATTGTGTTCATTAACCAACTTAATATCAATGTCTACAATATACACCTTACTCATAACATCCATGAGAAACGTGTAGAATTTTTGGACACTGTAATAGAAGTGATTGACGGTTGTCTCACTTCTAGATTACACAGGAAGGACACTGCAGGCAACATCTTACTCCATGCCCTCAGTGCGCACCCAGACTCTCTCAAATGGAGTATTCCATATGGGGAACTTCTGAGGGCAAAGAGAAACTTCAGTGATGCTACTGGGTTTGATACGGAACAAACTATTATGCTCAAAAGATTTAGAGAAAGAGGATATTCGAAGGGGGTCCTTAAAAAAGCAGTTCTCAAAGTCTCTACCGTAGACCGCAAGGACACGCTTAATCCAGTAATGCCTGTGAACGATATTGATACTGAGAGTGGCACCAGAGTCATAACCACTTTCAACCAAAAATCAGACAAAATACGTAAAATCCTTGCCAGTAACTGGAACATCCTCAAGACAGATAACATAGTGGGCCCTTATCTTAAAGATAGACCACAAATCACCTATAGACGAGGCAGAAATCTCAGGGACATGTTGATCAAAGGTGATATAATCGAAAACAAACGCCATGTACAAGGCCTTAAGGAGTTTTACCCATGTGGGCACTGTAAAGCCTGTAAAACCAGCATTATGGTTAAACAAATTGAAATACCAGGCAGGAAGGACCCCAAATTGATCAAACAATTTCTAACATGTACCACTACATATGTCATTTCTGTACTTGAGTGCCAGTGCAAAAAGAAGTATGTGGGCAGCACCACCTGTATGGACAAAAAGAGGATACAAGAGCACCTCATGGCCATTACGAACATAGACAGCCATTATCCCATTGCCGGACACTTCCAGGAACATCATCATTCTGACAACTCCCTCCTGAGATATTTTGTTGTTTAACAAGTTAACATTGGAAGAAGAGGGGGGAACCGTGAACTAGCGCTGATGAAGAAAGAATCACGCTTGATCATGGAACTCGAAACCAAGTTGCCTGGGGGGCATAATTGGGATGAAGAGCTGGCAACCCACTTACATGAAGACTAGATAGCCCTGAACAATAGTTCCTTATTGTTTTTCTTTGTTTTCACTGATTATGTGCAATATATATTGAAGAAACTGTGTGTTATGCAGAAGTTAAATTGCTCATTTGATTTTAATGCAAATTTTAACTGTATGTTTTATATGTCTTTTTAGGAGGAATGGAATTCTTTCACTCCTGTCACTTGCATATTCACGGTCGCTGACCAACCTGAAACTTGGGATGAAAGACACGAGCACCTGTATGAAAGTTGATTTTCACTTTAAATTTCTTTGCACCGTTTGTTGCTAGACACATGTATACAGCCTTGTTGCTTTCACCAACCTAGTGAAGTACCCCTGTGTGGCTGAATTAATTTGGGCACTCTTGACACTATGGGATTAATTTTGTGCCCTGGATCACTTTTCTGGCGCAAGCCAGCTCTACATAAACTCACAATTCCATGGCACTAGACCGAGGGAATTGATATTTTCTAATATTGTCTGATATTTTCTGGAATTATATTTCTGATCATGTTGTGGAAGCTGCAATTATGAAATGATAATGATTGCATGACAAATTGTTTTTGGCGCAAGCGCGCTGCGCGCAAACTCGCAATAATGGCACTAGACCGAGGGTATTGAATTTCTGGAATTACATTTCTGGTTTGTTTGTCGAGAATTGCGATTATGAAATGACAATGATCCAATTATAAATGTACTATTGTTTATAAATGTTTATAAATGTTTATAATAATATTATAATAATCTTAAGTGCCAACAGGGGTCAATGCTTATACCGTTGATGCCACAACCAGCATGAATGTAATACTGGGCATACCACTCTAAGATGGCGGTTGGTTAGATCGTCAAAAACCTCACTCGAGTGTTTCTGACAAATCACAAGTTACCTCCTTTGTGTTGATGATTGTACCCGGAAGGTGTATATTGGTTGTTCCGGCATGTTTCCTTTCACGTGTGATCAAGGCAATAGTTGTTGCCGAAACGCGTAGCGTGTAAATCTGGACAAATAAATCCTGATTGCTGCAATACTCCTGAGTGCATCTTTTTTGCTTCACAAGCAACCTGTTAGCTATATATAAATATATATATATATATATATATATATATATATATATATATATATATTATATATACATATATATATATATATATATATATATATATATATATATATATATTACCTACTGGCGGTCGCCAGTAGGTAGTTATAGTTAGGATTATTTTCAATGCAAAATCTCAACATTCTATTGTGAATAACTTTGGCACCGGTTGAGGAATCTGCCTGAAAATTTCCTCAAATTTGCCTCGCGGTGCCCCGGTCCTTCCCTGAAAGTTTGGGGGGATTTATCAAGCGGGGCGGAGATAAAAGGGGGGGTTCCAAAACGTGTTTTCCCCATGTTAATTTCCATAGGGCGGTCAACCTCACTTTTAGCCCGAACGGCTGAATGGATTTCCACCAAACTTGGCAAAATTGTAGGGACTGGTAGCCTGATGTGCCTTTGCTATGTCTCAAGCTATGTGCTCCAGTGAATTTTGAGTAATTTAGGTTAAAAAAAAAATATATATCTATGGCCGTGCCCCGGTACGTGCACCGGGGAGCGCACCGGGCGCGCCACTTGATCTGCGCACGGAAAGCTGATTGGCTCTCCGGTGTCTGTAAACATTCGAAACAGCCCGGAGCGGCCGCCATCTTGTGTCTCGGTAGGATAGAGACACAAGAGGGGCCAAAAACAAAGGGGGAAATAACCAAAAGGGGGCAGGGTAGACCCCCCCCTGACCCTCTAGGTTTGATGTGGGGGACATCAAAGGGCCCCGGCGCTGAAAACAAACAAAAAAAAAACGATTTTCGCGGGGGAGCGACCGGTACGTGCCCCGGTACGCGTACCGTGGAGAAAAAAGCATGACAGAGTTTCCCAAAAAAGTTGCTTTTTTTTATACATTAGAGGTAGTTCTAAAAAGAACTGTTGTTTTTATTCTTTTTGTTGTTTTATATTTTTTTTATTGTTTTTTTGAACATTTTTTACTTTTTTTGACTTTTCTGAACAGTTTTATATTTTTTTGTATTTTTTAAGGGGAGAAACATAAAACAGGGAATTCTAAAGGGCTCAACAGGAGCAAAAAAAAAAGCGGAAAAAATTAATGTTTCCTTGGGCACTTGTGGTTATCCCAAGCACGGTTAATAAGTGTGATGCATTTCTCTCCATAGCATATTGTTTGTCCACAAAAAATACAAACCATTTTAAAATTGGAAAACTTTGTTTGTATGGTGGAGCACATCTCCCTAACTTCCGGTCCCGATGGGGTGGAAACATTAGTTTGGGAGGTGCTGGCAGAAGATTGGACAGGGTTTCTGGCCAGTTCCCTGACCTCTGCCCTAGCATAGTTATTTGGATGCTTCCGTTGCATATGTCTGATCATGGTGTGGTTGCCAAAGGAGTATTTTTTGTTGGGATTCCCCCTTGACACCTCCTGATGACATATTAAGCAGGTTGCCTTAGGCGCGTTTACTTTTTTTTTGTCATTGGGGATTGAAAAAAACTGCCAGATGATGTGCTCTTTAGGTTTGTAGGTAATATTGTCCTCTCGGACGAATCTCCTCTCCTCCTCCTCCTCATCCTCCTCCTCTTCTTGATCTCCACCACTGTGAAGTTGTGGTGGTCCTTGTGGTGGTGGTGGTGGTGGTGGTCCGGAAGATCCAGCAGCTGCAGCTAATGCAGCCATTTTCTACTGAAATAACTTCAGGTCTACCTCTCTCAAAACACAAAGGTAGAATGAGGAAAAAAGGTGGGGTCTTTCATCATTTGGAAAAGAAAACTGTTCTGAACCAATGATAAGTGTTATTTTTAGGTCACATGACCTGGCCTTACATCATTAGGAAACCAAAAGTGAAATGAACCAATAAAAAGTTTTATTTTCAGGTCACATGACCCGACGCGCTTACGCTACGCGCCCCGGAGCTCACCCGGGGGCGCGTAGTGTAAGCGCGTCAGGACTTTGCGCGATCGTATGAGCTCGCGTGCTCCTAGGTGCGCTTACGCAGTGCGTCATATGATGCATCACGCGGTTACGCGAAACGTCACAATGTTGTTTTCGTACGCGAGAATAGCGCTAACGGGACGCTCACCGGTACGCGCCCCGGGGCGCACCAAAGCACTGCGCTTACCTGTGCGTTCACCGGTACGCGCCCCGGGAGCGCTTCGGGGCAACAAAAAAACCCCCCCAAAAAATTACATAATTATACAATATAAAATTTGTTATAACATTTTTTACTTTTTATACCTATAGAGAAATGCTATTAAAAACCATTGAAATTCACTGAAAAAAACATAGGTTTAACACCAGTTATAGTTAGGAATTAGCATTTAAAAAACGTATTAAATTCACTGAAAAAACCATAGGTTTGACACCAGTTATAGTTAGCTGGAAATTTTACTGACATAAAACCATTGAAATTCCCACGTTATAGTTAGTTGGACTCGCTATAACTTGTGCGTGTAATGCACTGTTGATTACATCACATATTACATCACTCATGACATCACTGATGACACAATCCTTGTGACAGAGTGACAGACCTCCTTTCACTGTAAAGTAACCTTTGAAACACATATTCAAAAATAGAAACTAACATTTTCAAAAAAGTGGAGATACCCATACCAGTTACAACAACCAATTCAGTAATTCCACCATTTATATACACATCCACTCATTCACCAACAGTTCTATATAGTCACTCATACATATACTCACTCATCATATGTAGTGATACACCTATACATCCTGTAACACACCGACAGTCTTCCAAAATTTGCTCACACACATACTCACACATGCAAATAAACTATTGAACATCCATTTATTTGCATATACAGCTATACACACACTACCACCTTACTTCTAAGGAAACTTACACATACTTACTCTCTTAAACAATCACTTATAGAAACACATACTTATTTAAACAAGAACTCTTTCAATCTCTCATTCTCACATATACTCACTTATATACATCAATACTCACATATACTAGATTAAAACATATGTAGTTACTGATAAAGACACTAGTGAGACAGTCATTCACTTACTAACACACACATATACACACTCATCCATCCATACAGTCCTGCACATATGCCGTCTTCCAAACACATACAAACAGTGAGTCAGTCATTGATGCATCTATGTACTAAGTAATACCCCCACCAAACCATACAGACACTCATACTGATACTAAAAAAAACATCTAATAACCCAGATACACACACATGTAGCTACTCACCAACCCACGCAGCCACGTATGCACAAAGTGAAACACTGATACAAACATTTAAATATTTAAACAATACTCGCTAATATATGTATTCACTAAAATACACTTAATAAGCCAGTTAACCAATCAATTTTTTTTTTAAAACATCCATTAAGACACTTATTTAAACATTTATTCTTCCATCGACCTTTACATATACATATATAAAACATATTTATTTTTCAGAAAGCCACACATTCACTGGATGGTGTCATCAGTGATGTCATGAGTGATGTCACTGACCATGTCATGAGTGATGTAATTATGTGATGTCATCAGCAGGCATTACACGCGCAAGTTATAGTGAGTCCAACTAACTATAATGTGGGAATTTCAATGGTTTTATGTCAGTAAAATTTCCAGCTAACTATAACTGGTGTCAAACCTATGGTTTTTTCAGTGAATTTAATAGGCTTTATATATATATATATATATATATATATATATATATATATATATATATATATATATATATATATATATATATATATATGTGAAAGGCTTCCTTCCCAGATGACAAATAAACAACATTCAAATGTGTGTGTGTATATATATATATATATATATATATATATATATATATTCATATTCACTGAAAAAACCATAGGTTATAGACCATATATAGTTAGGGATTCGCATTTACAAAACCTTAATTTACTCGCACAAAACCATAGAAATTCGCATATATAGTTAGTTGCAATAACTATATATCGCGCACCCGCAATCCACTGCTGATGATGTCACATATTACATCATTCATGACATGGCCAGTGACATCACTGATGACATCACTGATGACATCATCCAGTGACTGTATGTTTCTGTAAAGTTAAAATATGTCTTACATATTGAAGAATGAGTGGATGTATAAGTGTCTGGATGAAGGATTTAGTAGGTGCATGACTGACTGTATGAGAGAGTGATTAAATGTGTCTCACTGAGTGCATGGGTTAGTGACTAAACTGTCTTAATTTGTGCATCATTATGTCTGTTGTTCTGTAAACTGCTGCATGTGTTAATCAGTAGCTATATGAGTAACTATATGGGTTATTGATTGGTTGCCCAAGTATTTGTATGGGAGACTGAGTATGTGTGTGGGTGGCTGGGAGGTGTATGACTCTGTGCATAGATGTGTGAGCAGTTGATTCACTAGATGTATGGGTTCAAAAGTGCATGTGGAAACAGCTGTATGGGCAGTTGACTGTGTGCATGAGTGTATTGGTGAGTGAATGGATATCTCAGTGCTACATGTCAAAGTAAGTACATATGTAAAACACAGTACATGTGAGAGTTGACATATATAAATAACTGAGCATAAGAGCTAGTGAATGTGAGAGTGGCTGTATGAATCATTGTGAACTTGTATCAGGGATTGTATAAGAGAGTAAATATGTGTTAGAATATGTTTGAATTAGTAAGGTGTGTATAACTGTATAGTTGAGGAAATGGAGGAGTGATTGATTCTTTTCATGACTGACTAGATGTGTGAGTAACTCCATGGATGAGTGACAATCTGTGAGTGTCTGTTTACACTGATTGTATCTAAGGTTATATTAGAGTCTGAAGAGGTTCATCGTATTATCACATGAATGATATTATCAGTGATGTGATCAGTAATGTCAAATGAGATGTTATCAGTGATGTCATCAGTGATGTCATCAGTGATGTCACTGACCATGTCATGAATGATGTAATATGTGACATCATCAGCAGTGGATTGCGGGTGCGCAATATATAGTTATTGCAACTAACTATATATGCGAATTTCTATGGTTTTGTGCGAGTAAATTAAGGTTTTGTAAATGCGAATCCCTAACTATATATGGTCTATAACCTATGGTTTTTTCAGTGAATTTCAATGTTTTTTTAATAGCAAATATCAAAAGCTGTAAAATGTCAAGTACGTGGTAGGTAAAAACATTTTCGTATTTATGCACGCTGATGTGCTTTGAACGCTGCCCCCCCCCCTCCTCTTTTCTTTTAGGAGTATTCTCTCTTTGCAGATAGTGAAGGGTAGGTAACGTAAGCCTTTGCCCCCGTTGTAACCCGTCGTGCCTGCTTCCCTCTACATTTGATTGATTGTTATCCAAGCATTTACTGTTTTAGAATTGGGTGCTCTCATGCTGACACCAGCTTCAATCTGAAACATCCAGAAACACTGTAGACTACCAATTCAATCAGTTCCGGTGGAGCGCCAACGTGTCCCGGTAGAGAAGAACTTGCCCTCCCCTCTTTGACTGATTGTTCTTGTTGCCTGTCCCTTCTCTTGTCATTTAACAGAACTTTTTGGACTGCTGAAAGGGGTTGTATTCCGACCGCTGGTTGGTGGAGACATTTTGACTATATTCTGGACCTGCGTTGTCGCGTAATGCGTCATATGATGCGCCGCGTTAGCGCACCCGGAAGTGCTCCGGTACGCAAGGCGCAGCTTCCCGGAAACGATCCAGATCGCGGCGCGCAGCGCGTAACGTAAGCATAACAGGTCATGTGACTTGTTAATAAAACTTTTCATTGGTTCATTTTACTTTTGTTATTCTAATGATGAAAGGCTTGGTTATATGACCTAAAAATAACGCTTTTCATTGCTTTCGAACATTTTTTTTTCCCAAATGATGAAAGCCCCACCTTTTTTTTCTCACTCTGACTTGTAAAGCAAAGGACCCAGATGCATTTACAGTTTATCACTAACAATGTTCCAGGCTAATGTATTTTCCCGGGAAATTTACAACTGTCCTGCAAGTAAAATATTCCTTTTTCGAGAAAAAGGGCGTTTCTTCGTCCCATGAGGGAGCCGTTGAGCAAAAGAGGCTCGGCCTGCTGTCTTAGTCGCTGATAGGCATGAATATCAGATTCTTATCGATCACTTTATGTTGCAGGAGTAGAAAACACAACAGCCCTTGACCATTTTTCTTTACTGCGTTCCTGCGTATTATACCTTTTAACAGTCATGTAATTGGACTGCTTTATTTCACTTGCCTTTTACTGATTCGAAAACAGTGGCTATTATTCAAAACTTTACCAATGTAGGTACTACTACCATGTTTTTTTAAAAAAACCTTTATTGTGAAAATGTCAGTATACAAATACGGGCCTATTACCACGTGGGCCGGCCACGGAGCAAACTGGAATCGTATATGATGAGGGCACATTTACACTGTAGAAGAACGTAACGGGCGACCCATTAGATTGCAAGAACTAAGGTGTCTAACATTTACGGAATCGGTGGACGTACATTTTATAATTAAAGTACGACAGGGCCAGTTACAATAAAATTATCTAGATATACATTTGCGGGCAAGTACCATGGGTGACGTTAATTCGAACTTTCAATAGTACAGTAATCAATAACACATTAGAACTTAATATCAATAGGGATGTCAAAATGTTCAATCAATTCTCGTCCCTGCTCGCCATGTGCTTCAAAACTGCATACGTATCTCGTGATATCAAGGTTGGGCAACCAGTACACAACAAGGAGTTACGAGTCCTAATTATACCGGCGCCATTTTGGGCGCGGCTGGGCAGGTCCAGGATATAGTCAAAATGTCTCCACCAACCAGCGATCGGACCAGAACCATTTTCGGCAGTCCAAAAATGTTCCGTTAAATGACAACAGAAGAAATAGGCAACAAGAACAATCAGTCAAAAGAGGGGACGCTTTCGTGAATGGGGCCCATGCCCTAGCAGGCAAGCGTTCGAGTTCCAAGGTGTCCCAGGGCCATTTTAGTGGACCAGGCCCAAATCCAAAGAGCTGGCCACCATTTTGAGAGTCCTGTTGCAGCCGGCTATCGCTGCACCACAAGAGTAACCGCAATTCAGCTAGATGGCGGGTGAGTCACTGTACCGCAAGAGCGGGCGGAACTCAGCTGGAAGGCGAGTCAAACGCTAAGAGGCACCCCACTGCAGATGAGGTGCCTCCACCTGGGGAAGAGGGAGAGGCCCGTTTGCGCTGCCTCCCCCGCCGCCCCCACCCCCCGGGCACCCCACGCCGTCTTTCGGCGCAGCGTTGTAGGATGGCCACACCAGTGAAACTTGCTGGACACCACCTCGGTGCCATCCGGATCTCAGCGCGTTCGAGTCACTGTACCGCAAGAGTGGGAGAAACTCAGCTGGACACGCCGTCTTTCGGCGCAGCATTGTAGGATGGCCACACCAGTGCGGCAACTTGCTGGACACAACCTCGGTGCCATCCGGATCTCGTCGCGTTGTGCTGCCTTCGGCGTACTGTAGCAGCAAGAGTGACCGCAACTCAGCTGGACACGCCGTCTTTCGGCGCAGCATTGTAGGATGGCCACACCAGTGCGGCAACTTGCTGGACACCACCTCGGTGCCATCCGGATCTCGTCGCGTTGTGCTGCCTTCGGCGTACTGTAGCAGCAAGAGTGACCGCAACTCAGCTGGACATGCCGTCTTCGGCGCAGCATTGTAGGATGGCCATACCAGTGCGGCAACTTGCTGGACACCACCTCGGTGCCATCCGGATCTCGGCGCATTGTGCTGCCTTCGGCCTATTCGCACATCGGTCCGCTACTGACGCCGCCTCATGGGCCAATGGGTTTTGTATGCTTTTTATAACCCAAAGCCGCATAACAGGTCATGTGACTTGTTTATGAAAACTTTTCATTGGTTCATTTTACTTTTGGTTTCCTAATGATGGAAGGCTTGATCATATGACCTAAAAATAACACTTTTCATTGGATTAAAACATTTTTTTTTCCCAAACGATGAACGACCCACCTTTTTTTTTCTCACTCAGCAATCAAAAAAGGTTCCGTTAGATGACAACAGAGGGGACAGGCAACAAGAACCATCACTCAAAAAAGGGGAGGGCAAGTTCTTCCCTACCGGGTCACGTTGGGGCTCCACCGGAACTCATCGAATTGATAGTCTACAGTGTTTCTGGATGTTTCAGACTGAAGCTGGCGTCAGCATGAGAGCACCACCATCTCGTAGCTCCGTCGTGGCCATTCCGCAAGCAATCATGGCAGCCGCTCCCCACCGGAAGCCTGCGGGAGTCGGGAGCCCCCAAGACTTTTGTAGAATCTTCAAGGCTGAGGGGACGCTTTCGAGAATGGAGCCCAAGCCCTAGCAGACAAGCGTCCGAGTTCCAAGGTGTCCCAGGGCCATTTTAGTGGACCAGGCCCAAATCCGAAGAGCCGGCCGCCATTTTAAGAGTCCTGTGGCAGTCACCTATCGCTGCACCGCAAGAGTGGGAGCAACTCAACTACATGGTGAGCGAGACGCTGTAGCCGCAAGAGCGGGCGGTAAACAGCTGAATGGCGGATGAGGCACAGTGTAGCAAAAGCGGGCGGAATGGCAACTGAAACGGTAAAGGGGCGCCCCACTACAGCAGACGAGCCTCCACCTAGGGAGGCCCATTCATGCCGCCCTTTTCCCCCCTCCCGGGGCGCCCCATGCCGTTTTTCGGAGCAGCATTGTAGGATACCAAAACCAGTGCGGCAACTTACTGGACATCACCTGGGTGCCGTCCAGATCTCAGCGCGTTCTGCTGCCTTGGGACTATTCGCACAACAGACCGCTACTGACGAGGCACAGTGCAGCAAAAGCGGGCGGAAAACCGCTGAATGGCAAGTGAAACGCTAAAGGGGCGTCCCACTACAACAGACGAGCCTCCACCTGGGGAGGCCCGTTCACGCCGCCCCCCCCCCCCCCCCCCCCCCCCCCCCCCCCGGGGCGCCCCACGCCGTTTTTAAGGGAGCAGCATTGTAGGATACCAAAACCAGTGCGGGACCCAGGTGACATCACCTGGGTGCCGTCCAGAACTCAGCACGTTGTGCTGCCTTGGGACTATTCGCACAACAGACCGCTACTGACCATTGTTGCTTCTGTTTTAAGAAAAAATTTTTTAAGGTGTTTACTGTTTTTGTTGCGATGTATATATTTATAAGTTATTAAAGTGTTATAATCCTACTACTTTGTTGGAGTGCTATATATTTTTAATGTGACACATAATTGTGAAAACTTTGATGTACAAAAAGGCATCCCTGTAATCTTCCGCTTCAGGCTCGGTCCCACACACCCTCACAGTGAGAATCCCCTCCCCAATCACAATACAGGATGGTTATCAGATAGTAGGAACGCGTGTGGTGTGACGGATCTCATCGGGTGGGGGCCTTGATCTACTGTAACTCCTTTGAAGAGGGGTGATTCTTTACAGTTGAGGCCATAAACTACATCCGCAGGGCTACGTGATAGCCTGGGACCGGTCTGGACAATCAGACACAAAGGAAGAGGAATGTCAGAGGGTGCGGTAGTGAATAGGGTGAAAGGGTGGTGTCGGGCGGGCACAGGGTGTGATTCTCAGGGAAGAGCAGCGCAGATGGGGGGAGGTTTATGGCCCATGCATAAGACAGAGAGCGGGGTGACCATTGCGTGGGGGAGATGCTTGCGAGGGTGAGGAGCCATGCTGAGGATCGGCGGCGTGCAGAGAGTGGGTCTGGTCAAGGCATCTAAAATGGCTGCCGTGCACGACAAAAGTGTGGCATTGGAAAAAAAGCAAGATGGCGCAGACAATGTTTATCAATACGAATGAATTTATAACAATTATTTTTAACAATACATTTACTCGCAGTGACAAAATGGCGGTCAACACTTCCTGATTTCCTTCGAATCGAACGTTAACAGACGTCACGCAGCAAAAAAAAAAAAAAAAACGCTCACGCGCAGCCGCTGGAAGACAAGTATCAACATATATGAGCCTCCTCAGCCACCCTCAGAAAACATAGGGGGTCAGGATACGTCTCCCATACCCCCTTATACCCACTTCTCACATTGTTTTTCCTCCATCTTGTAATTTAATTAAAACGAAACACAAAATGGCGAATTCCCGTTTCGCTACCCGGTTCGCGGACCGGAAAGCGCTTCTACCGCAAAAAATCAATATTTTTTAATTTGCCCCACGGGACCCTTTAATAACCCCAACATCATTCCTAGGGGGTCAAGAAGGGTCTACCTTGCCCCCTTTCATTAAATTCCCCCTTCGTTTTTCTCCTCCTCTTGTCTCTCGATCCTACGGAGAGACAAGATGGCGGCCGCTCCGGACTGTTTAGAATGTTGACAGACACCGGAGAGCCAATCAGCTTCGCTTCGCAAAGCTCCGTTACGCGAAAAGTACGCGAACTGGTGCGCTATCCGGGACGCTGTCACAGATATATCTGTTTTTTTGAACGTTAATTTCTCAAAATCCACTGGAGCACATATATTGAGACCCAGCAAAGGCACATCGGGCTAACAGTCCCTACAATTTTGCCAAGTTTCGTGCAAATCCATTCAGCCGTTCGAGCTAAAAGTGAGGCCAAACGCCCTATAGAAAAATGAATGGGAAAAACGCATTTTGGGACCCCCCTTTTTTCTTGGCCCCCCCTTGACGAAACCCCCCAAATTTTCAGGGGCCGATTCCGTCCACAAACGCCAAAGTTATTAGACATAGAATTTTCAAAAGTTCCATAGAGAAAAAATCCTAACTATATATACCTACTGGCAACCGCCAGTAGGTAATATATATATATATATATATATATATATATATATATATATATATATATATATATATATATATATATATATTACCTACTACTACTACCTATTATATATATATATATATATATATATATATATATATATATATATATATATATATATATATATATATATATATATACATACATTTGAATGTTGTTTATTTGTCATCTAGGAAAGCCTTTCTGTAAGGAAGCATTTTATAAATATAACCCCAAGCCTTATTCGGAAAACAGTCTTAGATGTGCCTCATTTTTTAAAGTGAAATACTTTTTCAGGGGGTGTTGTGTAATGTGTATTGTTTCGTCGTGTTTGCGCCACTGTGTGGGAGAGTGGTATTCTGTATTATCTAGAAGTGCAAAGCAAGACAGAAACACACAGGGAAATATATATATATATATATTTTTTTTGGTGTAAGACATTTATTATACATAAAGAAAAGTTACACTGCGTCTCGCCAACAACCCGGAGGCAGGCCGCTACATTTACAAGTGTCACTCAACAGCGAGCAGATTGCAAAGATCGTGTAGCATTACGGGCGACGTGCCTTCAGGTGATACCTGCAAAACTGTCTAGGGTATCTATACAGATAGTGCAACAACAGCAAGGCAAATGGTCTTACATTTTTGGGTGCCGTAGACAAAGAAAATCACCCAAGCACACGGTGCTGCCCCACCAAATTGGCGAGTGCAACAACCGTAGCTCAGTGAATTAACGGCTTAGCATAAGCACGCCCACGGACACCATTTCTCCCAATTCCCCACAACAACCTGAGGGAAACAACGAACTTTGGTGCATAGCAGAATCAACAAACACACATCGCTTCTTGTATACGCAGGACTATGCGCACTAGGGCCAGGTAGCTTCATAAGAACGTCAGCATGTGTCAGGGGCAGTGGCGGGAAAGTCCCATGCGTCCCCCGCGGGGCGGGGGAGTGGAGGGGGGGGCAAGGCAAAACAGTGGGTCACGCGGTCAGTGAAGGGGATATGGCGCCAAGTCGGGTAAACACGCGGTAGGCATCAATAGAGGCAGGCGTAGTGTGCTCCGCAGCCTTGAGGCACATCCGCTCAGGCAGGAATCAACCTGCCAAAGGAAGGGTGTACACGGTTGGAGGCCCTCATCCCATGTCATCAGAGACGCCCACGTCTGGGGAGTCCTCAGAGGCGTCAGATCCCGCCCGCTCTCTAGCCCACTGAAGGAAGGGCTCCCAGATTTCTTTAGGCCTGGAAGCGGTGGGCATTGATTCCCAGTAATGCGTGAGCTGCGTCTGACCATATGTCACATCCTTAATCCAAGCCGCAAACGTAGGGAAGGTCCTGCGGCCCCAATTGATCGCCACTTGGCGTTTCGCGTAAAGGAGCAGTAACGCGTGCAGTTTCCGGTCACAAGGTTCGGTGTCTCGTACATATCCCAACAGGCCCACGAGTGGTGTAGGCTCATCAGTTCTGTGCAGTATCTGATTAATGGCAGTAAAGATGGTCGACCAGTACTCATTTAATTTGGGGCAGTCCCACGCCACATGTAGGAAGGACGCATCTGCTCCGCCGCATTTCCAGCACGACACATCCGTCCGGATGCCCATGCGATGTAGCAGTATCGGTGTGCGGTAGTACCGGTGCAGGAACTTAAAATGGACCAGTCGTAGCCTATAATTCGGAGATAGCACCGTGAGCTGTGCACAGCAGTAGTCCCATACGTCATCGGTTAGGGGGTCATCCAGGTCAGTAGACCAAGCCTGTCTGGCCGTAGGCACAGTTATCGGGGCTTGCTCTTGCATGCAATTGTAGAGCCTCGAGACCAGTTTCATGGGGGACGGTCGTGACAATAGATTCTGGAGTGCATCGAGTTGTGGCGGCTCCTCTGGGAACTGGGGCCACAACTTCTTACATGACTCCCGGAGGGAGTGGTACAACAGTGTGTCCGAAAAGGAGTCAGCTTGGCCGTTTGCGCGCGCACCCAACTCCGCGAAGGTCCCATCGGGATAGATATCAGCAAAGGTGGTTACGTGCTGCCCGCGGATCATGATGGTGTCACCTCTAGCACACAGGCAAGGCAGCATGGGGTTGCTCCGTAATGGGATCGCCGGCGCATAAAGTAAGGGAAGTTTCGCCCTGTCCCGCAACTCGCTCCAAGACCAGCGGATCATCTCCACAGTGTCGACGTCTTTCGAAGGGCGCAAAACCTTGCCATATAGCGCCACCCGAAGTGGCGACGGGGCGACAGCGGCCAGTTCCACCGCCACATGTGGCTGGAAAGGGGTAGGGAAGGCCCAGAAATGCAAAAATTGTGCCTGCGCACACAGCGAGTATAGCTTCAGATTGGGCGCCCCAAGGCCTCCCTGCCGCAGCGGAAGCGTGAGCAGGGCCCAAGATGATCTCGCCTGTCCTCCCGCCCACACCAGAGTCAGAAGTAATGATCTTACGCGCGCGTGGAAATGTGCAGTCATGGGTAGCGGAACATTGACGAACAGGTATAGGAACTTGGGGAGAACCACCATTTTTGTCAAGGCTATCCGCGCAACCAGGGAGAGAGGGAGATTGTTCCAGATTTCTATCTTGCTCTCCAACCAGTCAACCGCTCTGCCGAAGTTAAGGGACCACAATTCTTGTGTATCACGACTCACCCATATTCCCAAGTACTTGACCGCATCAGTTTCCCATCGCAGGGGATAGTCCGAGGGAGGCCGCACGGTAGCGTCGGTCAAGGGAAATGCAACAGACTTGGACCAATTGATAGACACTCCAGCCAGTCCCTCGAAGCGCACGAATTCGCGGAGCAGTGGGTTCATGTTTTCAGTGGGGTTAATGATGTACAGAGTTACATCGTCTGCATACAAGGAAATCAGCAGACTGCGTGAGCTGAATCCGTTCCCTCTCGCCGTGTGGTGCTGACGAACCCTGGCCGCAAGCGGCTCCATAGCAATAGCGAAAAGGAGAGGAGACAGCGGGCACCCCTGTCTGGTCCCCCTGGAGATAGCAAATGGCTCAGACACAAGACCATTCACACTCACACGGGCCCTGGGTGCATCATACAGTAGCTTTATAAGCGTGATGAAATTATGGCTGAACCCCATCCTACCCAGTATTTTAAACAAGTAGGGCCACTCCAAGGAGTCAAAGGCTTTGGTGGCGTCGAGGAACACCACCGCAGCCTGAACAGAAGGGTGAAGATAGTGCAAGACAGAGAAGAGAGTCCTAAGATTGTGTGAAGTTGCGCGGCCAGGGATAAACCCGGACTGGTCAGGGAGAGCAATGATGGGCAATAGCGGTTGTAGCTTGTCTGCGATGATCTTAGCAAAAATCTTAGCATCTACGTTTATTAGGGAGAGGGGTCGACAGGAGTCAAGGAACATGCCGTCTTTGTCGGGCTTCAGGAGGGTGATGATTAAGGCTTCGCGCATCGAGTCAGGGAGGGAGTTCAGTTCGAGGGCTTCAACAAACAACGAATGTAGCCTCGGAGCCAACTCCTCCGCATACGTCTTGTAAAATGTCGTCGTCAGGCCGTCGGGCCAGGTGCTTTGTTAGCCGGCATGCTCTTGATGACCTGAGCTATATCCTGCACAGTAACGGGGAGGTCCATGTATTGCCTGTGGTGATCATTAAACCAAACAAGGGCGATAGAATCGAGAAAACTATTCAGGGAATCAAGGGTACCGGATTGTCTAGTTGTGTATAGGGCTGTGTAAAAATCGGCGAAGGCCTTTAGTACTGCCTCTTGGCCTACAACCAGGGAGCCCGCACTATTGTGAATGGTGTGAATGTGGTGTGTCTGTGCCCGAGGGGCGATCAACCTGGCCAGAGTCCTGCTCGGTCTGTCCCCCTCCCCATATCTGGGGGCCTCAGCTTGTTTCCCCAGAAACTTTACTTCGCGTTGTGCCTCCTCGTTAAAGACAAGCAGTTTGTCCTTAAGACAGCCATCCAGCTCCAACGTCGGGTCCTGACAGAAGGCCAGGTCCAGCTCCCTCAGCTCCTGCTCCAACTGGGTCAGTGTTCGGCGTATGGTGTGCAGTACCCCCGCCTGTCTAGCAATACATTGGCCCCGTATCACCGCCTTAAAGGCGCCCCACACAATGGCCTCTGAGGAGGCCGACCCCACGTTGTCCTCAAAGTACTTAACAATGTCGGTCCTAATTTCTTCTGTAAACACCGAATCTGTGAGGGCATGAGGGGGCAGGCGCCAGGAAAACGCCCTAGTTGTGATGTTAGGAACCCTCAGTTCCAGCGCGCAGGGGGCGTGATCCGATAGTGACCTAGCCTGGATGTCAACCCTCTCCACCCACGTCGCCACCTCAGGTGACACCAGCCAAAAGTCTAGTCAGGACCAAGCAGCTTGATGACATGTGATACAAGTCCCCGTTCTCACCCTGGGATGTTTAATCCTCCACACATCAGACAACAACCCCTCATCCATCACATCAAGTACCGCCTGTCTCGCTCTAGCATGTGTAGGCCTGCTCACACCCTTCCTGTCCAGCTCATCATTCAGCACAACATTAAAATCACCTCCGACCACAATCGAGTGACAGTCTAACAGCGCAATTTGTGCCCAGACATTGCGAAAGAAGTCCGGGTCATCCACGTTTGGACCATATATAGCAGCCAGAACCAACGGCTTTCCCTGTAACGAACCATGTATGATGACATATCGGCCTTCCCCTTACAGTACACATTTGTGTTCCTTCCAATCCAGCCCCCTGCGCACAAGGACAGCCACTCCCCTAGCGTAATTAGAATAAATGGCGGAGTACACCTGTGACCATCTAGAGTGCCTCAGTCTGGGCGACGGGGTCGCATTAATGTGAGTTTCCTGCAAGAAACATATGTCTACATTATGTCTGGCCAGTGCACCATGCATCAACTTAGCTTTCTTGTAGTCCCCAAGACCCCGAATGTTCCAGGTCCACAGTTTAACCCCCCCCATGCCAGCATCTCAGCCAAAGCAACTGGGCTCCCACCACCCACCCCACCATCATTTTCTGAAAACTCGCATCCCTCACCCTCAACAGCTCTCTGCGTAATATATTGTCAATATGATAGTTCGTGTTGCACCAGTCCAGAACAAGAAGCCAAACACCCAACAATCCCCTCCACCCCCCACCCACGCCAACCCCCCAATCAGGTTGCGATAAAACCCTTGTCGTGCTCAAACCAGCACTACAGTTAATTAGAACCAAGAACAACGGGAAGTACCCCATGGGGGCGAGGTGCTCCCAGCTTACACCCCGAGTATTCGGGGTGGCTGCACAGTCAAGGATCGCCGCAGCTCTCGAGAGGTAGCCTGCCTCACGAAGTGGTCAAAAACAGAACTATGTGTGAAAGAAAAGTGACACAGACCTGGGACTCGACTCACAGTCAAGATTGTCTCTCAGTTAGGGCAAGCAGGACCGGCCACTGGCAGCAGACTTCTCCAGCACACAACCCACTTGTAACAGCCAGGACCGTCCATACAGGCGACAAAGGGGGGGTCGCCCGGGCCAGCTAGTCACGATGCAATCAATCATTGTCGCTCATCTGGCCAGCGCCCTCCTCCAATCTAGGCGACTTGCGTCGAGCACCAGTGCCACAAACGTGCTTGGCGAACTTCAGAGCAGACTTTGCGTCCGTGAAGAAGTGCGTGGCACTCTCATGTAGAACTTTCAATTTGGCCGGGTACAACAAGGAGTATTGGACTCCAGCTTGCATCAGCAGTTTCTTGGCCGGCATAAACTCCTTTCTGGCCGCCTGGACAAGAGGGGTGAAATCAGGATAGAAGGAGATTTGATTGCCTTTGTGGGTGATCTTGCCTTTCTCCCGGGCCAGCCTCAAAATACGATCCCGATCTTGATAGTTCAACAGTTTGGCCAGGATAGTCCGAGGAGGGGCGCCCGTCGGCGGCTTCTTGCCCAGGGTTCTATGTGCCCTCTCAACCGTAAACACCCGGGAAAGGTCAGGGTCAAATAGCTCGTGCAGGAGATCAGTAACAAATACCTCCATCTTCCCCGTGTTGTCCGTCTCCGGAATGCCAGTGATCCGAATGTTGGATCTGCGGGAACGGGCCTCCAAGTCATCCGCCTTGGCGCGCATGATTTCCAGCTCGCGCTCAATGTTGGTGATATGTTGCTTGGTCTGGTGCTGGAATTTGCTGCATTCCGTCTATCTGTTCTCCAGGCAGACTAGCCGCGTTTCATGCATATCTACCTTGGACTTGACGGCCTCCAGCTGCGAGGACATAGCATCCAGTTTAGAGTCAATACTCTTAAGGCTTGTTCTAACCTTCATAATTAATGCGCCAAAATCAATGTCCGGTGTAGGACTCTTAGAAGGGGGCGATGCAGCTTCTTGGTCCGTTGGGGGCTGTTTGGTCTTCTGTTTTTGCTCGAAAGTGAGCCTGGGCTGCCTCGCATCTTTAGTGCCTCCCATCATGAAGTCGCGGAACCACCGCCGCGTGTGTCGCGCAGATGCACCCCCACCTGCTCGCTGCGAAGTCCGCCACCAAGGACAGCCCGGCCCAGATCGACCCGTGGCGAAGGGAAGCTGGGGGGGTCTCACCGCTTCCAGTCCCGGCTATCCTGACCAGTACTGCCCAGCAAATGTTTAAATCCCAACCAGCGGCGCCCTGTAGCGGGGTAGCTCGCAAATCCACACCAGTATGTACAAGCAGCACTCCCCGGCCAGTCCCGGTTCACTCTTCCACAGCCTACTCTGCAGCTCGGTCCGGAGCGCACTCACCCGGGGAATGGCGGTATCCTACTTCGAGTCCAGCAGGTCCCAGTGGCGCAGGAATCCGCCAAGCAAGACCCAGTTCCAAACCGGCACTGCCGAGTATCAGGGCAGCGGCGTCTCTCACCGCGCCACAGCCCTCCACCAAGATGGCGGCCGCGCGCCCAGGCCAGCGCCGACCCGCACCAGTATACGTATCTCAGGCCAGGATACGCTCCGCGTCCTCTCCGCAGGGTGCACAGTCCGCTATCTCAGCACAGCAGTCCGCAGCGGCACTCTAGTAAGGGACGAGGGGGCTTCTTCAACCCACCCGCAACCCAGCGGTATAGGCCCGACAATCCTCGGGGTCGAGTGCGCAGCAGCTGCCGCCTCGGGTTCCACAGCAGAGGGCGGGCACGGGCCGTCAGATCCCCAACGTTAGATCTCTCATGCCAGGCGTCCGTTTTCTCCAGTAAGGCAACAGAGTGTGCCCCAGGTCATGTAGAGCTTAGCCCTCCGTGATTGCAGGTCTCTCGGTAGCGATAAGCAGGATTATGTGAGGATTATCTGTGTGCAGCTGACGGAGCTCGCTCACAGAGCGGCCATTTCGCTGCTCGGTTAGCCACGCCCCCCCACACGGAAATATATTTAATTTTTGCTAACCATTATTTATCTTGATGTCAGTGTAAATCGATTGATCTAAATTCTATTCTGAATAAAGAGATCACCAACCAAAATACTTAACTTTAAATGTTAAATAAAGGTTTTCAAACTCGAATTATTGACTGACATTTGATATTGACTCATGTTCTAAAACGGTGGCAAAGATCCAGTCTACCTGACAAAGAACAGGGCGTGGAGTTGGAAACCTCCATTGTAAGTCAAGGGTTGAACTGATTTAAAGAAAGATATGTCAGCGCCAGCAGTACAAACTGTTATGAGAGTGAATAAACCCAACAAAATGCACTCTTGCCAGGCAAGGCGTCTCTGTTGTGCTAGATGAAAAACTGTCTTTCCCCCATTTGACCTGGAAGTTCGCCATCTTCGATTGGAATGTCCTTGTACTCTCTGATGGTGTGAGAAATTGGGTTGTTGGATTGAGGGGGTGAAACCCTGCTCAAGCAACAGCCACAATCGTTGTCAGGGAGAACAACAAACATTCACTAAATTAATCTGTGCTTAACCCTCTGGTATCCTGCAGAAAAAAACTGTCAGGCTTAACTTAGAGGCAATGTGTAAAGTATTAATGCCGCACTTCCACAGTAATAAAGTGAAAGGACAACACAAGAATAATCCCCCACAAATTTAGAAAAATTTAGTGAAATGTAATACATTATGTGACACCAAAACAAGAAAACCCCAATAGGTAGAACCTGAGATATGTAATTTTAAAGAATTAGGTAGGAATAGTGTCTAAAAGAACAAATCGCCAACTGTGGTTATCTAGTCGTGATGGACCATGACAAAGTCATAGTTCAGGCAGACCGTGCTGGAGCGTGGCTGGAGACAGGGACCACTGAGAATTGTACCTTATGTCTTGGATGTTGAGTGTTGTGCTACTCCTTGGTGGTCACAAGGAGTGATATGGGGTCCTGCGCTGAGTTGTGTTGAGTTGCGTCAGTTCAGATGAGGAGCGGCAAGGGCTGACAAGCAAGATCCTGCATCATGTTGTATAGGTTCTGATGGGGACCCTAGTTGGGCTGGCAGAGCACCTTTAGCCCGACGTCCAGGGGTCCAGGCCTCACATGGGCGGTGGGAATCATAGTAGGAAGAATCCAGGTGCCGAGCTCAAAGATGTTTGAGCCCTTTGAGTAACTCTGGTGGTCCTGGTTTAAAGGTACAGGACCAGTCCTTTCTCAGGCAGCAGTGCAGTAGAACAGTCCTTCTTGCAACAAGCAGCAGGGAAGTAAAGCAGCTGGGCAGTCCTTGTAGTAGCAGAGAAGCATGACATTAGAGTAGTCCTTCTTCTGATTCTTTCACCAGTCCAGAAGTGACCTGAAGAGTTGTGTCTGAGGGACCAATTGTTATACCTGGTGAGAGCATTGAAGTGAGAAACGCTTCTGGATTGTCCACGTTTCGAAGTTTATGGAACTGGCTGCCTCCTTGCCCGGCTCCCAGTCTAGGGGAACAATAGGCTAATGTGAAATCACTTGTTTGTGAGCTGAGCCAGTGTCTTTGAAGTGCAAGTGTGGTAGGTGATAGCTCTGTCAAGTCAGTGATAGTCAATGGTGCCAACACCCAGATCCTCTATTGTCACATTGAGTGGGGGGAATATACAAAGGTCAACTACATGGAGTCATGTGACCCAAAAACATCTGCATGTACCAAATGATTATGACATGAAAATGCCAACTTTCTAAAAGTGTCATTTTCAGAATTGTGACTTATAATCCAACTTTACCATTAAAGAGTGTTCAAATTATAATTCCTCAGATACCAAACATCTCTTTCCTACCTGCTTCCAATCAAGAGTTATCACTTAATAAATGGAATGAGGTAACTCAATGTTAGCCCATGGGAGATGTAGGCCTTGCAATAGTGAAAAACACATTTGAGATTTTTTTACTACCAGGACATGTAAGCCTTAAAAGTACATATCCAACTTTCCAAATAAAATGCACCAACTTTCCAAATAAAATGCACCCTGCCCTGTTTGCTGTTTACCAGGTGGAAATGGCAGTTTAAAACTGCACACACAGGCTGCAATGGCAGGCCTAAGACGTTTCCATTGGCTATTTAAATGGGAGGCACAATGAGTGCTTCAGGCCCACTAGTAGCATTTCATTTACAGGCCCTGTGAACATGTAGTATCCCTAGGTAAGTTTCACCATGTTTAAGAGAGAAAGCACAACCACTATAGCACATGTTGCCTCTGTTGGGTGAATTCTACAAAAGGTCACATACTCCCAAAATGTGAATACACCAATGTAAGAGAATGCCCAAACCCCAGCTGTTAACCGGACACCCTCCTTTCTTGACACCATCTCGTTAGCTGTCTTGTCTCTGGTGACTTGATGCCACCAACTGTGGCATGTGCTGTCAAATACAACTCTCCTGACATAATATAGAAGACATTTGCTCATTTGTAGTAGGAAGAAGGGCAAGCAAACATGCCTTCATATAGTTTACTTAAGTCATATACAGTATATAGGAAACATCTCTCTCCCTACACAATGGTGGCTTCCGTGGCAATCTATAGCAGGCTCCTCCAATGAGTAGCTCATGAGCTACTGGTAGTTCTCTGTTTATCTGGATGTAGCAATATTGTATTCAGCCCTGCCTACTACATTTTAAGTTTTTGTTTGGTTGAATTAATATATGTATACCAAAATTGAAAAGCATTTATGCAAGACAAAAATGGGTGTATATTTAGAACTCATATGCTGATGTTTGAACAAATGCTTGAATGTGCAGAATATATTTAAATTGATATATTTGAATTTAAATTGTGTGGCAGTGTGAAGGCTTATTACTCATAGGTCTCTGGTAAATGCCACACACAACTTCATGGAGACATCTTGAGTGACCTGGTATCATGCAATGCTAATGTGGATTTTGAAGTAGTTGAAGACTTTTTATTTAAAGATCATAAGGCGGTTTTATAACCGAGTGTGAATTGATATAAATGTTACAGCTTCTCTTATTAATGTAAGCTCACTGTTTAAACACTCACTGGATATCTTTACAGTCAGATGGAGATATTGACTTGTTATTCTTAACAGCAACTTGGCTTAACGAATCGTCTAATTCATATATTGCCCTAGTGATTACTTGACATTGGGACAGGACAGCACATCAGGATGGAGGCACAGTGATTGTTTTCCTCCCCTTATTCATGCTCCGTCTTTCATTTAAATAATTTGGAGACAGCCGAAGGACTGAGCTTCAGCATTAAAATATTCCTAAACTTCTCCTTTCCAGGTGCATTCATCTATCGTTCTCCAGGCTAAGATGCAGTATTTGCTTCTTACTTGGGCAATATGATTCTCCCTTAGGCAACATGATTTCTCCCTTCTGTCTTCAATATTCCAATTCCCCAGTCCTTGATGATTTTAATGTGGCCATAGCTGACAGCTATAAACTCCAAACTCAACCTATAACTGTAATACAATTAGTTATGTCACCAATGCATAAAGACGGTCATATGCCAGATCTTGTTTTCTCTATTTTGAATTCGCTTAGAACTTTCTCTGTTAAACCAATATTTGAGCGTACCATTTCCTTGTCTTATCTGACATTCCTGTTGTTCCCTATCAGGAAGCTTTAAAGGGGAGTGACAGGATAAGCATGTCATGGGGCAAGAACCATTAAGAACAACTTTTGTGAATCCATCGCCGCGACTCTCTCTTTATTAGGTTATTTGCTCTATTTAAAAAGGTACAATCACCTCTCTTAACCCCTTCTGCCCCCTGATTTACCCCAGAATTGACAAGAGAAAAGCAGTATTGCAAAAAAACTTGCACAAAACTCTACAAGCATTGAAATCTTACTGCAAATTTATGAAAGCCACCTGATCTGAATATCTTTCCAATCAAACCAGTGCAGCTAAAAATGCATTGTGGTAAATTTGCAACATTATTAAACTGTCTCCCACCCACACCCAGGTTTGCAATGTGATGTTCACCCCTTCCTCTGAACTATTTACCAAGTTTTTCTTTTTTTAAACAAAATAGAAAAAATACACTTGGAATTTTATGATACAACAATTGGTTCCTTAAACTGGGTGCTTCGCCTTCACACCACTTCTGTAGCAAATAACACTCTTTCTCAGTTTAGCAGTATACCTTTGGAGGAATCTGCCAAAGATATCCATACATTTAAATCTGGCTCTCCTTCTGACCCTTGTCCTGTTTGCTTTTTAGCAATGGCAGATGATATCATCCATTCAATTTTCAATGCCTCCTCAATCTTTTTTTACCACTGCCATGGTACCCAACCTCTAGAAGGAGGAGCAGGTGGTTCCTGTCCTCAAGAAGCACTCATTAGATCCTATCTCTTTGCCAACTTTAGGTCTATATCACATTTTCCTGGCTGCCTCCAAGATGTTAGAGAAACCTATTAATAAGCAGGTTTCTATCTAGAACAACATGAACTCTTTCATCCCTAATAGTCGGGCTTTAGACCAAGGACCAGTACAGAGATGACATGGCTGGAAGTTACAGAATTTAATAAATCAAGCCAAGACCAGGAAAAGAGCGCCACAGTGATATTGTTAGAAATAACGGTAACGTTCTGCACTGTATTCCACACGATACCAATCCAATGGCCGGCAGAGATTGGCATCAGTGGTTTGTTCTTGAGATGGCTATAATCCTTCTTAGGTAATAGAGGACAATCAGTGGTGCTCTCTACCTTTGCTTCCAATGATAAGCAAGTATAAGGTCCTACAAGGATCTTCCCTAAGTATGACTCTATTAAACGCATGTATGACCCCTCTTGCGTCCATCATTCAAGAGCATGGCATCAGCGTGGTCTGTTATGTGGATGACAGACAGCTTATCTGCTCTATTGGGAACAATCTGGGTGGGAAGCAGGAGGAACTTAAAGCCTGCGTAATTCAGGTATTAGACTTGATAAGACAAAGCGATCTCAAATGTAACTTGGATAAAACTGAGAATCTGCTTTTTGGCCATGCATGTAAGGTATGGTCTAATGATTGGCGGCCTCTTGATTTAGGAAATCCTCAGCCTCCCAGATTGGTCTTGAAGGTAATTCACCAGCAGATCCTTTCTAAACATATAACACAGTGACATTGGCTGCCAATTTGAAAAACAATTCTGTTTAATGCACTAGCATTGACCCACAGAGCATTTTAGAGAACTGCTGTGAAAGGCTGAACCTTATCATCGCTCTAGAGCATTTAGGTCTGCTTCTTGAAGACTCATGGGATCTGGCTCATTAAAATAGGGGGTATTCCTTCTCTTATCTAGTGGCTAAGGTGCATTCTCTCTGCCCTAAGCCACACTACAAAGAAAACGTATTTCAGGAAGTAGTTGAAAACTTGGTTTTGTAACTTGCCTTAGTCTAATACTGGTTGCTGTACTCACTTTCTTCCATTTAGTACCTGGACACCGCTTGCAACAGCTGTTGTGCTTTACAAATGATCTTGATTATTCATTCATATTATTCCCTTGGTACTATGGGCATTGTGGCTGTGGCTGTTATGTACTACCCAAGTAGAGGCATTCCATAACCCTCCCTGATGCACTGAGGTGATCGCGGCTAGTAATCATGCTTGGGGTGACTAAGCATGGGCGAATTTTGCGAATCTGGCGATCGCAAATTTGCGTATTTGCGAACTCGCAATCTGCAAAATCCACGAATTCTCGCGAATTTGCGGATTTTTTTTGTGTTCACAAGGGTTTCTGCCAGTTCGCAAGGGTTTTATACCAGTTCACAATTGCGAACTTACTTGTCGGCACGCAACGGTCGTGACTATGTTGTTTCTACGTCTGGTTCAACATCACAGGTTCACAGCACCCTCTGTTTCTACTCTGCCACCCTCTGTTTCACCCATGCCACCCTCTGGTACATCAATGCCACCCTCTGGTTCATCACTGTAGATTATGGGGGGAAAAAGCAAGCACACCTGCCCTGCTTCAACTGACATGAATTAATTTGGGGTTGATTTCTTAATGTGTCACTGTTTTAAAATTCCAGTCTGGCACTTGCTTCCTTATCTGTAATTTGCTTTCTGTTGCAATGCAATTTTTTTTTCCGGGACCTTTGTGGCCTACTTGTAGCTATTCTATGAGCCTGCTGTGAGGGTCAGAGCAGGGTCATACAATTGTTGCAACTAGCAACTGAACTCTGGAGGGGCCCCAGTCAGGAAGCACTACAGGGAATGGTTACTAATGATGAGTTTGAACTTTTGCACCTGCTGAGTGCTTTCAGTTTGCAATTTCGCGGGATTCGCGGGGCGCGAACTTGCGCGAGATCGAATTCGGAAGCCGCGAATTTGTGCGAATATGCGATTTGTTTTTTTGCGGCGTGTTAGTTCGCAAGGTTTTGTGTGTTTTAGCGAGCCGCTTGTAGCGCAACGGCGTGAAGTTACCCTCACGGTCGTTCACGGGCGCAGCCATCTTGTTTGCATGACGTATTTCCGTTTCCGGGCGTGATGTGTAATCTCGCAAAGTGTGCAGCTCGCTAGTACAATTTTGCATGTGTTCGCGAGGAAAATCTTGCGCGAACTTACCCACGCGGTAGTGAACGGGCACGGCCATCTTGTTTCTCATTCATTGCTATGGTTCTGGGCATGCTTTTTCTATCCTCTCTGAATCTCTGCCATCCTTTGCATGTTTGAAGATCTATTTTACTTATTATCTATCCCTCTATTTTTCTAGCTCTATATTTTTGTGTTTTCTGCTACTTTTGGTTAATTTTAAAATACTTTTTTAAACTCTTTTCTTTTCTTCTTCCCTATTCTACTTTCTTTATTATTTAGCTTCCTTTCTACCCAGACCATGGTAAAGGGAGCCGGGAAGCAGCCCGAGAAGGGGAAGGGTCCCGCACCCCGTGCCCGGCTCCCGTGCGGGCGTTTGAGGGGGGAGCAGGTCGCACCCCGGGAGATCTTCAGCCCAGAGGAGGTGGCCGCACTAATTTTTTATGTTCAGCGCCGCCTCCCCAGGACCATCATGGCAGGCGGCAAGATCGCTCGCGGGTATGGGATTCAGGAGCGCCGGAAGCGGTGGGAGAAGGTGTGCCGGGCCATGTACCAACACTCTCGGGTCCAGGGGAAACCTACAACCAGGCCACCCACCGTTGGACGGATCTCCTGGACTGGGAACGCGATCTGCTCGACCTGCTCGGCCTTGAGATCCCCGGGCTTGGTGAGTAGTAGTAGCTATTTCTTTACTACTCTGTTTTCTCCTGCTCTGTGTGTTATTATATTGCACATTTTTTTTTTTTACCAAGAGCATTAATGCTGCTGATTACATTGTAGGTAAATTATATTTCAAAATGTTCTGTGCATTTCAGGTGCACTGCTCTCCTTCTCAGTAGCGTTGCTACTATGCTTATTTGTTTTCCATTTTGTGTTCATTTCATTGGCCTGTGAAATTATGTATGAGTGTAGTTTAAAGAACTGCGTAATGCTAGACACTAAGGGTCAGATTTTTAATTACCAGCGCATCCCTGCAAAGTAGCAGGGATGCGCCAGTAATTGTGCGCCACGCCACCACCACCCATGGTGCGCCGTATTTACAATGCGGCGGACCATGGGCCCAAAACGTCACCAAAGTGTTACGCATCTGTGCCGTAAAGGCAGCGCATTGCTGGAGTTGCGTCGCAATGATGGCGCAGCTCCAGCAATGCTCTGGGGTGCCCTATCTCCCCATTGCTGCATCAAGCCGTACGTCTGCTTCAAGCAGGCGCAGGGTTTGAGTCACGCATCATTGTCCTCAAAGTGACTGATTGAAATCTTGTAGATTTCCCTCAGCCACTTTTAGGATGCGTTCCTGCGCAGGAACGCCCTCCCTTGTGCCGGAACACCCCCTGATGGCGCAGGTTTTTACAACGTGATGCATCTCCCATATGCGTCACGTTGTTAATATACGCCGCACCATGGCGCCTCTTTTGTTCTGCCGCTGCATCACAAAAGTCACGCAACAATGGAGCAAAAGAGCCGCAAGGGGCTTCTAAATCAGCCCCTACGGCTCAAGTCCTGTCCTTCCTTTGTACACATGGCGATAAGAAGAATTAGTGGTGGTGGATTGATAGTTTGAGTATTTTAATGACTGGTTAACGTAGTAGGAAACATTTTAGTGTTGTCGCTGACCTGCAATCACGATGGACTTTGTCTGTCACTTCGCGTGCTGCGGACTGCTGCCTGCAAGTCCTAGGCGAACCTTTTTAGTAGTTTGCTTAGTGAGTTACATAAGAACTTTCCAAGTCGACGGTCCGCAAATCAAGCAATACTAATAACGTAGTAGACCACATGAGATCGGTCAATATATCCCGTGGAATAGTTGTCTATTTGCTATTTCGCCAAAATATTTTGTTATTGTTCTTTTGAAATGTTTGATTTGGTTGACAAATATCATCCATGTTTTCTGGTCTTTCTTTCTTTCATGTTGTACATCAGCTCCCCCCCCAGGGGCAAGAGGACACAGGAGGAGGAGGCTGATGTTCAACAGGATGCAGGCCAGGATTGGGCAGGCGAGGGCTCCTTTGCTGGCCCAGGGAAGTTTTAATTTTAATATAGAGTACCTATTTTTTCCTAGCGTTCCTCATTCGATTTTTTTCTAAATCGTCTTTGATCTTCTTGTAGACTGTATCTAAATTCTTATCCTGCCTCGAATATGACTCCCTGTGGTATTACTAGATTATTCTTATTAGACTGTCTGTGTAGCTAACTAAGATTGCACATTTGGCAATTCCATTGGACTCCCATTCTAGTCAGCAATAGCTCTATGCACTGAGTGCAGTCCTCTGGGATTGTCCATAATGTCTTTTCAAGTCTTCTAAATGTTTATGCTTTGACAATTGCCAACAATAAAAAGGTGAATGACCACCAAGAAAGAATAGGATACTACTTTACTTTTGGTTTGGATAGGAGGACAATCCATTCTACTACTGTTGCAGGGACAAATCTGCACAAACAGAACTATGGACACTAAATAATGCATTGCTTAGCTTATCAATTATAATAGGTGCTGTTAGACTTTCCACATACCTCAGTGATAACAGACTTTGTAGTTGAACCCCCAATCTCCTTACTGACTAGATAGTGTGGCAAAGTCATTTAGCTCCCAAAGTCACCGATGATTGATCCCCAATGATGATTATCCAAGTCAAGAAGTGTCAGAGGCACGGACTCATGCTTGCAAAAACTGCAAAACCTTTAGCTCAGCCACTCTAGTCTGCTGGACCAAAAACCACAGAGTCTATTTAAGTTTAAAATCTTTATTAAAAGTAAACACATTTATTAAAATCAAGTTTGTCATAAAACTAAACGTTTAACTGAAAATGGAAAAGTGCTTTGTGCTGACGATTAATTAAACACATTTCTTGTGGTCGAGCCGAGCTCTCACCTGGTTTGAACTTGATCTTGCTCGTGTTCTTAGAAGTCAAGCTTCTGTCTGTTAGAAGAAAAAGTGGTGTGTGTTAAAAATAAAAAGCCAGCATTCATCAGTTGTGCCAAAAAGTGCAGCAAGACAACAGCCTTCCCTGGAAAAAGGGACATTTTTACTTTAGAGTAGACAGTCACAAATTATTACATTGTTTTCCGTTTTTTTCACATTTCTTTATTCCTAGACCAAATATTATATAGTAGTGAGTGGTGTATTCTAACATTCTTAAATGTACTATGTAGGTGGAACATCTGGTGGCGGGGCCAGCGCGGAGGTGGTGGTGCTGGATGAGGAGAACACTTCTGGGGAGGAGGCGGCGATGCAAGTGCCGGACGACACCAATGTGCCTGTGAGGGTTCACACGGTGGTGGCGGGCAGAGGTAAGCTATATATTCCTTACTTATTGAGATTGAAGACTGCAGAGTGTGCTTTCTGCACAGGTGTATTATAAATCAACCAGGTAGTAGCCTCCTCTAAATGTACTTCGACTTAGCTGTGAAGTTTTTGGCGAGAAGAATCCCAATCAGATCTGATATGAACTTGATGAACGGGATGAACGAAAAGCGAACGAAGGGTGTAAGTAAGTGTGAAAGGATGAGAAATGTAATGATGACTGGCAAAGAAGAATGATATGTGTTTGCTTGGTCCCTGAGGTGGCCGGGAAGGAAAGAATATGGTATGGTGCATGGCTGGGTGAATGATGAAGCAAGGATGGGTGGAATGAGAACAGCCTGGGTGGGTGAAACAGAAACTGTATGTGTGCATATACTTTGAGTGGATGGATGCCTGGATCATGGTACTATCTGACTCTTAGATAGCATATGTGTATCTAGAGAGAGTAGACTGTCACTGGATGAACTAAGTGTTACTTTGAAGAGCATGTAACAGCGCACCCGCACGTCCGTTCCAGTGTAGGAAATGCAAGGAAAAGAAGTTGTAATTTTGTCCAAATACTACCATGAATAGTAGCAGTAGTTTGTATTGCAACTGCAAGCACAGCATATATCCGGTTATTACGGTGGACACTCCCTACCTCTCTTAATAAGTTTAGTTTAGTAGTAGTACGTCATTCATGTGTGGGTGTATCAATGTTCACTCAATAAAAAAGCAAAGCACCTAAAGTCTTCCCATATGTAATCAAATACATCCCAAGCAGATGGCCGCCTTCCTCGAGACGAACGGATCCCTCGACCCCTCACAGTCCGGCTTCCGAGCCAAACACAGCACCGAGACCGCCCTCATCGCCGCCACCGATGACATCCGAGCCCTGATGGACAATGGAGAAACAGCGGCCCTCATCCTCCTAGACCTCTCCGCGGCATTCGACACGGTCTGCCACCGCACCCTAGTACGGCGCCTCAGCAACATCGGAATCCAGGACAAGGCGCTGGAATGGATCATCTCCTTCCTGGACGGAAGAACACAGAGAGTCCGCCTACCACCGTACAAGTCAGAAGCCTCCAAAGTCATCTGCGGCGTCCCCCAAGGATCATCCCTGAGCCCCACCCTCTTCAACGTCTACATGAGCCCCCTCGCGGCCATCGTACGCAAACACCACCTCAGCATAATCTCCTACGCCGACGACACCCAGCTGATCCTCTCCCTGACCAACGACCCCGCCGCCGCCAGAGCCAACCTGCACGAAGGGATGAAAGAGGTAGCCGAGTGGATGACGACCAGCCGCCTGAAACTGAACTCGGACAAGACGGAGGTCCTCATCCTGGGCTCCTCACCCTCCGCCTGGGACGACTCCTGGTGGCCTCCCGCCCTGGGCACCGCACCCAAACCGACAGACCATGCACGAAACCTGGGCTTCACCCTGGACTCCTCCCTCTCCATGACCAGGCAAGTCAACAGCGTCTCCTCGGCGTGCTTCAACATCCTACGCATGCTACGGAAGATCTTCTGGTGGATCCCCACAGAGACCAGGAAGACCGTCACCCAGGCCCTCGTCACCAGCCGACTGGACTACGGCAACGCCCTCTACGCCGGGACCACCGTCAAGCTCCAGAAGAGACTCCAGCGGATCCAAAACGCCTCAGCCAGACTCATCCTCGACATCCCACGTTCCAGCCACATCTCCGGACATCTGAGAGACCTTCACTGGCTCCCCGTCAACAAAAGAATCACCTTCCGCCTCCTCACCCACGCACACAAAGCCCTTCACGACCAAGGCCCGAGCTACCTCAACAGCCGAGTCAACTTCTACGCTCCCAAACGCCACCTCCGATCAGCCAACCACGCCCTCGCCGCCGTCCCCCGCATCCGAAGAGCGACTACAGGAGGAAGGTCCTTCTCCTACCTGGCCGCCAAGACCTGGAACTCCCTCCCGTCCGACCTGCGCCTGACCCAAGACCACCTCTCCTTCAGGAAGAAGCTGAAGACCTGGCTGTTCGAGCAGTAGCGGCACCCCCCCCCCCCCCCCAGCGCCTTGAGACCCTACGGGTATGTAGCGCGCTTTATAAGTGTATTTGATTGATTGATTTGATTGATGTGAAGTGATAGATAAACAGATTATTTAGCTTCTTCATTTTCCTTTTCTAGTACTCATTTGCACTGTAGGGTGAAAGTTAAATTAATTAAGCAGTAGCCCTTTTAACAGAGTATTCTCAGTGCCACCCGTAACAGAAAAGTAAGAGCTTCACCACCTGCATTTACTGGACTGGTACAGTAACGCAAGTCTGTCTCACTCATCATGGTGTGCATCTGTTTTTCTCGGGTGCAAGTTCACTGCGCTGGCATTATGCCGGCTTGCATAAGATAACATACCAATTTTCCTAAACAAGAGAGAAGAAGAAGAATCAGACTTTTGTACTGTCATAGTCGACTATAATGGAAGTCCATAGTGCTCGTAGAATTTGTGTTAGAGCAAGGATAAAGAAGTGGGAGGTTAGAGATATACTGGCCTCAATAGTTATGTACTGTGCTTTCAAGTTGCTAGTTGTACTGTGACACAACTTTCTGCTCAATCATTTTGTGTTAATCTTAAGGAGCATTGGTTACAGACTATGTCTTTCTTTCTTCATATAGTTGCTCCTTCCAAATCAACAAAACCAACAAGGAAGGAGCTGGCTCGAATGGCCCGGCAACGGAGGCTGGATGCCACTGTCGCTGAATATCTGCGGCTGGTGGCCCTGGAGGAGGACACGTAGTCTACTGGTACAACATCCACTGGGACAGCTGCATCCTCCTCTGTGCCCCCACAGGCTGCCAGCCAGCGCAGTGCTCCAGCGGTACGGAGCCGGGCTACCAAAGCCAACAGCCACCGCCGAGCAGCAAAGACAGCAGCTGCCCCCCACAGGAGTTGCAAGGCACGCCAGCACCGCTTATGCCTCAGAGTGTCCTACCTAGAGCAGGAGGTCCTCACATATAAGACCTTGGTGGAGGGCCTCCGCTCCGACCATGCCACCCTCCGCAAGGAGTATGATGCCCTGGCCGTTAAAGTGAACAGCATCCTGCCGTAGTATCCCTTGCCCCTTTTTTAGAGACTTTTGGGGGGTGGGAATTGGGAGTTGGGTTGTTTTTGGGACTTTTGAAGGACAATCGTTGGGGTTAGGGAGGGTCTTGCGGGAGATTATTTTGTTAGGGCTACACAAATATACTTTTTGAAACTTTATCTGAGCATACCTGTTTTTTACTGCTTTTGAGTCTGGTGAGTGGGGGTTTAACAGAAAGTTTGTTTTCCTGAAAATTAAGTCTGTGTCATTTTCTTCCTTTAAGTGTAAATGGCTAAATGTTTTCAACATAAGTGCCTCTCACAGAGTAAGTGAATTCAAGAGTCCTAGGACTTTAGTAGTACTACCTTCAATCTCTTGTCTCTCCTAATACTCCATTATACTACCTCCCACCTAACGCTTATCTTACCTGTAATTTGTGTTTGAAAGTAGGGATAGGCCCAGGGCTGGCTCCACGGGAAATAGCGATTAGGGTTGGCAATTCTGGGTGGATGAAATGTCCTCATTGCGGTGGTACTAGTGGTATGACACAGTGGCAGTTGCATGCCTATGGAAAAAAAGAAAATGAAACCTGCTTTGTCCTTACTGGAGCATTACAACAGTACAATAGAGAATATAGCAGGTGACAGTACACTAGAACAGTGCCACAATGTAGCCTAACAAATGGTAAAGTATTGAAAGTATAACTAGTACTTGCGTTGAATTTCTTTGACATTGGCTACTACTACAAGAAATAGTACTGAAGCTGAGTAAGTCTAGAATATATCCTCGGATTCCTTCACCAGCCTGTTGCTATGACCTTATCCTCCCCAGCAAGTGTGTGGAATTATTGCTGTCATTTAGTCACACATCAATCAAAACCACACAGCCCGGGGGAAGAGGGTTAGGGTTTGGAAAATGGATGGGAATGGGGGTTTCTTTTTGGGTAAGTTTTGTTGAGAGAAGAAAAAAAAAGCACAGCATGGACAAACAATAATTGAAGATAAAGAAATCTTTGGGTACAAAGCTAACCATAAATCTTTTAAGTGACATAAAGGAAGTGCATGCACTACTTCATGCATTGTTACTGAAAAGTAAGTAGTACTTTCGACAACCGTGAATGACAGAATGCGACAGTACAGGGCTGCAGTGTTTTCACTTGCCTATCTCTGCACTCAGAGAAACACTTCTTACATCAAATTAGGTTTAAAAAATAGCCGAAGTAAAACCTATAGAATGGCTGTAGGGATCAATTTAGAAGCAGAGAGAGATCCAAGAAATGCAGAGTCACACTCATAGAAGTTCACAGCAATAACATTACTTAAAAAAACATTAGAAAAGAATGGATACTGTATCTGTATGTTGTTGTAGTTGTCCTGTTGAATTTGGTAAGTAAGTTGCATGCATCAAACCATTCCTCTTATTAGCAGCACTCCTCCATTCCAGCTGAAGCTCCGTCCATCAATGTTGGTGACCGAAGACACCCTTTCCACTGCCTGCCTGGCGGATGCTGAATTGCGGCTCGCTAATGTGAAGCCTGACTTCATCCTTTTTTTCCCATTGCACAGACTGAAACCCAGCCTGTAATTATTGATGGAAAAACAGGAAGTGATATTAGAACACCACTGACAAATAAATATAAGGTATGTATGCTGTGTAGTGCAAAAAGTCACACTTTGAGTTTCCTAATAGACAGTACAATATTTTTGAAAGTGCGTACTCTGTCTGAGTCTCCTTTTGAAGGATAAATAAGTATGGGCAAATTAATTTAGCGGATCTTTCCCCTCAAGCTAGGTGTACTTTAAACTGTGTTTTAGAACAAAATTACACCTTCCCAGCAGTGCTCCCACCCAGACCCTTACTAAAGCCAGTCGCAAAAATGTAGAAGACCCCCAATCAGATCTCAATAAACGAGGCCTAGTAGAAAACTGGTGACAAAACGTACTTTGAAAGTAAAAGTAGGCCCAAACACCCCCTTACCCACCGTGGATTGTATTCAAACCACTTGCAAGCAAGCAAAAGTATCCATACCCAGCATCGCTCCAAGACTCGCAAACCCCCCACAAACAGCCCCCCACCCAAACACATGCAATACATATACTGCTAACCCTAACGAGCCCTAAGTTAAGAATAGTGGCAAACGCTTTCTTCAACTATGCCAAATCCCCCCTTTCCCACAATGGATTTTCTTCAAATCACTTGCAACCAAAATTACACATTCCCACGAGTGCTCTAAGACCCCAGAACTCAGTTGCAAAAATCTAGAACACACAGAAACACATGCAATCCTGCTGCTAGGGCTAACCCTAACAAACCCTAAGTTACAAAAAGTGCCAAAAAGCTTTTCCGCATGGATTTTGTCCAAACCTCTTCTATCCGGTATTAGACCTTCCCAGCAATGCCCCAAGACCCGCCAACCCACCTGCAAAAAAGCAAAACACCCCCAAACAGCCAAAAAGGAAAATCTCATACTTACAATATTTATCGGCCTTCGGTCCAAACGCGCTGTGCAGCTAGGTCATAACTCCCGTTTTCCACCACGGATTTCCTGAAAAGCAAGTGCAATCAAAATTAGACTGTCCCAGCAGTGCTCCCAGACCCCAAAACCAAAAAAAATTTGCCTCCGATTTGGTCCAAACCATTTTTATCCGGTATTAGAGTTTCCGAGCAATGGCTCCTGAGCCGTCAACCCAGGTGAAAACTAGTAGAAGACCCCCAAACAGCCAAAAAGCAAAAGTACAAAAATGGGGACTTAGTCATTTTCATGGCAATTTCCAAAATCACTCCGCGCACGCTCTGCAGCTAGGCCCTAACTCCCCTCTGCCATCATGGATTTGCTTCAAACCTCTTGCAATCAAAAGTATCCATACCCAGCAGTGCTCCCAGACCCCGAAACCCACCCACAAAAACCAGGAAGCCCCCCAAACAGGCCCCCGAAAACGCTACGTAGAGCAAAATGTCAGGAACAGCAAAAACATTTTCATCATGGATTTTGTCCAAACCACTTCTATCCGGTATTAGACCTTCCCAGCAATGCCCCAAGACCCACCAACCCACCCGCAAAAAATCACAACACCCCCAAACAGCCAAAAAGGAAAATCTCATACTTACAATATTTATCGGCCTTCGGTCCAAACGCGCTGTGCAGCTAGGTCATAACTCCCGTTTTCCACTACGGATTTCCTGAAAAGCAAATGCAATCAAAATTAAACTATCCCAGCAGTGCTCCCAGACCCCAAAACCCACCCACAAACACCAGGAACCCCCCAAAGAGCACCTCAAAGGCAAGCAAGTCAGCAAAAACGCAAAAATAATTTCGCCTCCGATTTGGTCCAAACCACTTTTATCCGGTATTAGAGCTTCCCAGCAATGGCCCCAGAGCCGTCAACTCACCCGCAAAGAAGTAGAACACCCCCACAAGTGCAGAGTCTTTCTTCATTAGGCATAATCCAGCCCTCTGCTTTGAGGGAAATAGGAGTCTGGAGGAGGAGAATAGAGGAGCATGTTCTTGTGAACTTGTGAACCTGAGGAATGCAGACTGTGGCACCTTCAAATCAATAAGCAAACAAGTGAAGACAGTTCTGCTGATGGGCTTGTTTTTGTGATTAGGTGATTAAAGTTTTAATTATATTAACTGTGCAAAACAAAGAAAGACAGACACACAGGAATAAAAGTGAATAAGGACGAAAAAGAAATGTATTGATTCATTGTCTCATTTTCAGGGCTCGGTGTCAGGGAATAAGAATAAGAGTTCGTCCTCATACTCTGCGAATTCAGGCAGGAGTAGGTCAGTGTCACCTAACAGAGAAGAAATTCCCTCATCTACGTTGCTGTCCTCCTCGTCTTCATCCGGCGTGTGTTCTCGTACTTTGTAATCTGGTGGTATGAGGTGCTGATTCATCTTGATCATTGTTAACCTCTCCACATTTTTGGGCGAGAGGCGGCTCCGTTTGGAAGTTACAATGCCACCAGCAGCACTGAAAACACGCTCATAAGACACGCTTGCGAGTGGGCAAGACAAGTAGTTTATAGCCAGGTTGGAGAGCTGTGCCCACAATTCTTTTTTCCCATGCCAATACGCCAATGGGTCAGCATTAACATAGACCTCTGTTGAGTCATTCAGATAGTTCTGCACCATCGACTCAAGGTTCTCCAAGGTTCCTCCACTTTGCTTACTTTTTGCTGGGACCTTTTCAGAACCAAACCCAAGGAAAGTTAGCCAATCCTCTTCTTCACCCAATGTTACTGTTGTGTCTGGTGCAGATGATCCGGTTGCCGGTGTCTTTAACGGCTGAGAGGTCACTTGGGCCACAGCCACAGGTGCAGAAGTGGATTCTTTTGACTGGAGATGGCCTGCTGATGCTGATGTACTGCCTTTTCCTTCAATTTGCTGCCGTTCTCTTTCAAACCTCCTGGCTGACAAGGCTAGCCAGCGTTTGTACTTTGTAACATCTTCATCATCAAAAGGAAAGAATGCTCGGCCTGCCAGCGCCTTTTTGTAGCGTGGATCCAGAATAGGAGCAGAAATGTAATGCTGTTCTGAGTGAATCATTTTAAGACGTTCATCGCCAAGTAGGCGCTCTAATAATTTCTCCGCCAAAACAAAAGCGTCTTTCTTTTCTTCATCTTTTTGAAACATAGAAGACACCGCCTTCAGTTGGTGCTCCAGCATGCGCAACAATGGGATAGCTTTTCCCAAATTACAGTCCTCCCTGCTGACTGCCCGCGTGAAGACCTCAAAAGGACGAAGCATGTCTGTCAGGCTTTTAACTAGCTTCCATTGCGCCGCATCTAGCCTCAGGTCCTTCTGAGCTGTACCCAGTGTTAAGAAATAGTGATCGAGTACCGTATACTGCTCATACAGATGCTCAAGCATGTAGAGGTTGAGTTCCAACGTGTTGGCACCTCCTGGATGAGTGCTTTCACTGGCATTCGACGTTCATGTAGCAGGCTCCTCAGATGCTTCCGGGCCTTAAAAGAATGGCTGAAATGGTTGCACATTCTTCGGCAGGTGGCCACTAACTTGCACGCTGGACTGTCTTCACTCAAGAATTTTTTAACAACCAGGTTTATACAGTGAGCCAAACACGGCACTCTGAAATAGTGACCCAGATCCATGGCCTTAACTACATTGGCGCCATTACCCGTGGAAACATAACCAATCTGGCGTTTTTTGGGGGACAGCCAGTGAAAGACCTTTGTGTTAAACTCATTCGAAATGTTTTCTGCTGTATGACGTTTCTCCAAGCCAAACACGGCTAGTGTTGCATGTTTCCGAGCAGCTTTAAAAACTTGGTCCGGGTCAACACCTGCGTTTAGCTTTGCTTTAACCCCTGAAAAAGAGACCCAGTGTGCAGTGATGCACATGTAATCAGCACCTGCGCCACTGGTCCACATGTCTGTTGTCAGATGTATAGTGTGAACAGCACTCTTCTGCAAAGCTGCCCCAATCACCTCCAGCACATCTTCATGTAGTGCTGGAACCGCAACTCTGGCAAAATAGAACCGGCTAGGAACCTTCCATTTAGGGCAGAGCGCTGCCACTAATTCTAGAAAACGAACCCCTTCTACAAAAGAAAAAGGGAGAAGGTCCAGAGCTAGCATTTTAGCCAGCTGTTATACAGACGCGTCAGTGGGTGGTTGCGATCATATGGCATGTCTGAAAACAACATGGTTCTAATGTTGCCCATGACCATGCATTTACGGGATGATGATGATGATGACTTCTTCTACCCAGTTACGCTCGCTGATGAACTTTTTCGCATTGGTGTCTCACTCTCTCCCACACTCTTAGTGTGGCTCACATGGGGTGTGCTGCTGACAGGGGTACTGGGTGTAAGTGAAGTGTTTGACACGTCTTCTTCCTCCTCGTCATCATCAGATGAAACATCAACGTTTTCTTGACTTGCAATTCGGGCTTCCTTGATCTCCTTTAGGTGCGCAAACCATTGGTGCTGTCTCTTAAAATGACCTCTCTGGCCTCCGGTACCATAGTTGGTACCAAACTTACCACGACTAACTGCAACCTTACAAATGCTACAAATGGCAAAGTTTTCCTTTTTTGGGCAAACACTAAAGAAGTCCCAAACTGCGGACTTGAAATGTCTGTGGGGGCCGGAGGAGGCGGCGATACTGGTGGTGGTCATGCTTCTAATGCCAGATGCAGTGGAGGATGTGGATTGCCGAACTTTACTACGTTGTGCACTTTCACCACCACTAATTGAGGTAGAGGTGGATGGAGGTCCCTTCTGGCGAGGAAGAAATATGGAAGAGGTAGGTGTTGGTGTACTAGTTAACTCCAATGATTGTGGTATTTCCATTGCCTCCTCGTCGACAACATCATAACGCTCAGCAGCTTCTCTGGCTAGGGTCAAAATGTCTGTTTGCTGCATGCCCGCTGGGGCTGCAGTGACCTTTATGATGACTGGGTCGTCGTCGTGAGAGTCTTCATCAGCAGGAGTATCCGCCACTTCTTGTTGAGCCTCATCACACTCCATAACTATGAGACTTTGGACGAGCTTCCTTTTACGCTTAACTACCTTTGTCAGATCATGGTGTGCCTCACTCTCAGACGGCAGTGGTGCTGGTTCCCAATTTTGATCCGTATCATCAGAAGGAGGTGTGCTTGAAGAAGATGTAGACACCACCCTTGATCTCTTCCTTGCTAGGGATGTGGAAGACAATGAATGATCATCAGAAGGAGTGGCTTCTTCAAATGATACCTCGGCTTGATTGTCGATTTCCTGATGTGCCCCTACTTCGGGAGGAACAACTATTGTGGGCACTTGTGACCCTCCATGCACCTCTGCTTGCGCATCTCCATGCGCTGCCTCTCCTTCCACTAGTACTTGGGCTTGTACTTGCACATGTGGTTGTTGTTGCGGCTGTGGTTGTTCAACACTCGTCAGATGAGTTACAACAACCTGTGTTGATTGAGGGACATTGCTGCTACTTTCTTGCGATGAGCCAACATCACTGGTCGATGGTGATTGAACAACTAGACTAAGTGCCTCTGCAGCACTCAAGGGCTTGGACTTAAGTTGGCGTGGTGGTGGCGGCACTGAGCCCAATGGAGCGGGGGTGCTGCTCCCAGCTTGGTCCCCAGCAGATCCCGCTGCTGCTGCAGGCGTACTTTTTTTTTTACTCCCAAAAAATGTGGTGGGCGGCACACCAGTCTCCTTGGTAACTTGCTTCTTCTGCTCCTTACTGGCAACTTTCTTGCTAGAGGAGCTACAGGGAACTTTTTTTGGGGCCATCTTCTTCAGAGGTCAGAACAGCAGGCCGCAGTTGCACGAGTTGCAGAGTTGTCTGTGGCCAGACGTGACGTCGGGTGACGTTATGCTGCACACACACACCGCTGCAGGACTTCTTGCTGGCACTGGTGGTTCTCTTGAGTCTTGTGCACCTAAAAGCAATGGAAGACAGTGGAACATCAGTTCAGTTATACACCCCAAAAACTCGAAAACCACACAAAAATCAGCACAATCCCATGCCATCCATGCCCTCAAAGATGTTTAAATTCAAGACACCCCACAGAAAGACTAGGCCCATGCACCACTCAGTACCCCTGGTCAAAAGGCCACAACAACAGCGCAAACATCGAAAAACACAGAAAAATCAGCACAATCCCATGCCATCCATGCCCTCCATGATGTTTAAATTCAAGACACCCCACAGAAAGACTAGGCCCATGCACCACTCACTACCCCTGGGCATAATGGTTGAAAGCTAGGCAAAATGGTTGCAGGCCTAAGAACACTACCTGCATTCAAAATGGCCACTTGCCTCCTAGCACATGGCCAGGGCCTGCCTGTACCAGCACTCAAAATGGCCTCCACCCACATGGCCTGTCCCAATGAACACCCCAAAAAATCGAAAAACACAGAAAAATCAGCACAATCCCATGCCACCCATGCCCTCCATGATGTTTAAATTCAAGACACCCCACAGAAAGACTAGGCCCATGCACCACTCAGTACCCCTGGTCAAAAGTCCACAACAACAGCCCAAAAATCGAAAAACACAGAAAAATCAGCACAATCCCATGCCATCCATGCTCTCCATGATGTTTAAATTCAAGACACCCCACAGAAAGACTAGGCCCATGCACCACTCACTACCCCTGGTCAAAAGGCCACAACAACAGCCCAAAAAGTCGAAAAACACAGAAAAATCAGCACAATCCCATGCCATCCATGCCCTCCATGATGTTTAAATTCAAGACACCCCACAGAAAGACTAGGCCCATGCACCACTCACTACCCCTGGTGAAAAGGCCACAACAACAGCCCAAAAATCGAAAAACACAGAGAAATCAGCACAATCCCATGCCATCCATGCCCTCCATGATGTTTAAATTCAAGACACCTCACAGAAAGACTAGGCCCATGCACCACTCACTACCCCTGCTCAAAAGGCCCCAAAAACAGCCCAAAAATCGAAAATTCAGAAATTGTAGTTGCAGTAACTGTAATGACCCAAACAAACTTACTTGTGAAATTTCTAATCCAAAAGTGATCCAAAGAAAGTCAAAAAGGCCTCAAATCCAAATATCCAGCAGCATCCACAAAAAGTAATCCTTCCAGGTCAAGATCCGAATGAAAGTGACCAGCACATGAAGAAAGCACTGGGAGGAGCCTGCTGAACAGGAACAGGAAGTTGGAGACTGTGTGGCACTTCCTTCCTCCCCCCCCCCAAATGGACTCCTTGCAAAAAAAAGTGCAGGCAAATGTCAACCTGAGGAGTTATTCTTATAAAAATCATCATTTTCAGAAGGTTTATGCTGCTTGCTGGTGGATTTCTTGTGCAGAATTGCTAATTTTGTAATTTCGCGAGTGCGAGATTGTTGCTGCCCGCCGCATCTACGTGTTCGCAATTGCGAACTCCCGCGATACGTGATCACGGCGTACTCGCGTTGACAAACTCTCGCTGTGCAAGGTGGCAAGCCGCGATGACGTAATCGCGGTCGCCAAACTCCCACGGGATCCCGCAGCAAGATCCAAAATGGCGCAGCACTCGCAAAATATCGAGAAAATCAACTCAGCAAATGCTGAATGACGGTAAGTGAACGCCGCACGCCGCAATATTGTATCACCAAGAAAAAAAATCCGCTGCGTGCGAATTTGCGGATTTTCGGTAAATTCGTGAGAGTTTTCGGATTGCGAATTTACCTAAAATCCGCAAAATCCGCGAGCGGAACGGATTTTCCGCCCATGCTTAGGGGTGACCATTATTGTAAACTTGTCTGATGTCATCACTAATACAACATTGATAGTAATAGTAGATCAGGATGGTTTGTGAACCGGAACAGAACCTGTTCCGGTTCACGAACGCCAGCACAGCAAGGGCGATTCAGCCACTTTGATTGTGGAGACACGCACCCGTGTTTCAATTAATCCGGACCTGACCTAATGCTGTACTTTTTCTGTGTGAAACCCACAAGAGGCATTCTGATGATCATTTCAGCTTCCAAACCTTTAGAACCTTACCAGGGGTCCCCTTCCTTTCACCGTCCTATTCTATACTGAACTCTGAACTTGGTTACCCTTCCGGGTTGGAACTATCACCGGAATTGGACCTTACAGACCTTGGATGCAGCCATTGAGCCCTGAAGAGTTGTAGGAAATCTTTGTATACCTACAACGAAACACGTGTCGGCTGGCTGTGTATTTTCCTTATGCTTGATAACCTATTAAAGGGAGAAAACTAACTCCAAAACCTTCGTGGGACTTATCCGTTGCTTTTTCTTGCATTTACTTAACAGATTGTGTTTTGACTTTGTTTAGAGTGCCCAGGAGTTTGTGTACCAGTATGAGGTTTACTCAGGCTTCTCTCTATTCCTTGGTAAATTAGAGTCCTTAAGTGAAAGATAGAGTAATGCTCCCATGTGTTCCCAAGCTATTTAAAGATGGAGGAGCAAATGTGGCTAAGTGCTTATTGCTAATGACATAGGAACGCGGGGGACCCAGGTCCTAATCCCTGTTTCTGCGCTTCGCTCATCATCCTGTGAATTTGGGCAAATTACTTAATTTTCTTGGACCTAAAAAATGTATTTGTGTAATCCCAGCTTGATGTATAAAACACCAATACATACATAGAATTGTGAATGGTATACCCACACTGAAGAAATAGCTATCTGTGGGAAATATTTAAGTAATCTGAGCACCTTGCTATGTAATGTAGAGGCTTACCTTGATGACCCAGATAGGGCACATTGGGGTATGCTAATTGAGAGTTATATTAGATGTTTTCTTTGATGCTTAATATCGTGCTTTTTTGCACCGTGTATTTGAAAATCATATAAACGACTTAAAGCACAATGCAGAGTAATCTAACACTTTTAAACCCACAAATATAGCTTTAATTACAGCGATGAACTGAAGGCATTGTTTCTTATTATTCAGACCATGTTCTAGTGTCTACCTATTCCTGAGGTGGTGTTCCTATGTTCACACTTGACTTTCCCAGGGAATCACCTTTGCTCATGCATGTGTGCATTGGCACAAGAGGTGTACACAATTTCTGTGCCAGAGGATTGTCTTGGGACATAGCAAGGCTGATTTTAATTACAGTCAAGACGGTTGCCTCCTGCCAAAGCGAGCTTGGTGTTCCCTTACAAAATTTCAGATGCGGCATCCTGGCGGACGCAGCCCGACTTTGTTCCAGGGAACGCGCGCATTGAGAGGATTGTGACTTCACCAATGAGAGTGGGTGGGCTCTGGGGTTGAGCTTTTCCAGTCCCTCAAAGGCGTGCCTTGACAGAACAGATGACTTCATCCCCGCGCTGGCATGGTGTGAAGAAAGTAAAGCTACCCTGGGCTGTGCAAGTACCATGCCCGTACATCAGCCCAAAGCACTACAGTAGTAGTGCTTCAGGCCGTACAACTCTTTGTCAAGCGCAAGAGAGATTAATGCTGCCACATAGTAAAGTACTAATATACAGGGCACAAGTCCTATAAAAAGAAGCGGGGGACCGACCAAGTAAGACAGTATGCAAATGACCTTATGATGCCATGATGTAGCACTATAAAATAAATAAAATTGTACTATTTAAATTATTCGTGTAAATATTGGGACAGACTAACCCATCTGACAGTCTTTCATTTTATGCATTTATATACAGGGACAGAACAAAGGAAAAAACATGCCTCTCTTTAGTACCTGTGAAGAGAAGGCAAGCTGTGTGCATATGTTTCCCTCTGTGGCGTTTATATTTAAATTTAAGGTTCCAGGCAGCCTCAAGTCAGCATATACAAAAAAAAGGAGGCCGGATGACTCCTTAACTTCAGCTCAGCTCGAGGTGAAAAATGGCTCCCTCACTGCCTGCACCTTGCTGCTGGGAATGGAAAGCAGACAAGGTACAGGGCTGCTGAATGTGTCCCGTTGTCTTACACTGGGACAGGTTCAACATATTTCTGTGTGGCCTAACTTCTTGGCGTCCACCCTGTAAAAATAGTGGGTGGACGCTGTGTACCTGCGTGTACCCCCGACTCAAGCCCTGCTAATATGTTAATGTTATTGTTAATGACATTTATAAAGCGCACTGCTGCCCAAAGGCGTCCTGGCGCAGTGAGAGATGTCACCCTGGAGGCTGGTAGTAGAGTTGCCTTGAGCTTTATGAGTTGAACAGGCAGGTTTTTAGGGCATTCCTAAAAACGAGCAGCTCTGTTGTGCCTCTGAGAGAAAGTGGAAGGGCATTCCATGCTTTGGCAGCACCTACAAAAAAACTCCTGCCACCACAATTGGCTTTTTTTGCCAATGGAATGCGAATCAGTTTGGCCTCTGAGGAGCGCAACGATCTTGTAGGGACATACCAATTGGTATTTTGGATCAGATGTTTTGGACCCGTTGAGTGTAGTGGTTTATGAGTAACGCATAGGGCATTAAATAAAACTTGCTTCTTAACTGGCAGCCAGTGTAACTTTTTAATTTCTGCCGAGATAGATTCATATTTTGGAGTGCCAGACAGCAGTCTGGCTGCTGCATTCTGTAGAAGTTGTAGTTTCCTTAGGGGACCTTCCTGCGCGTTAACATATAGGCCATTGCAATGGTCCAGACTGAACGTAGCTAATGCCGTGACGACTGTCTTCTGACTTTCTGAGGGGAGATAGGCCAGTATTTTTTTGCATGATTTTAAGATGTAAGAGGTTGTTGAAACAACTGAGTTTACTTGATCTTTATGGGTCAATTTGTTGTCAATTATGAACCCTAGGTTTTTCACTTTCCTGACTGGTGTTGGGAGGGGGCCAAGAGAGTCTGGCCACTATGCTGGGGTCCACAATTGAGGGTTGTTTCCAAACAGGATAACCTCTGTTTTAGCCTAGTTGAGCTTCAAACAATTCCGGGCCATCCAGCCACCCACAGCTGTCATACAGTCGTGGAAACGCCTTGCTGGCTCCTGAGTTTCATTCGGAAGCATAGAGGCAACTATCTGGGTGTCATCGGCGTATGAGGTCAGCTTGAGTCCAAAGGAACTGATAAGAGGAGCAAGCTGAGAAACATAAACATTGAAAAGAGTGGGGCTCATGGATGACCCCTGCGGAACTCCACAGGGGAGGGAGAATGACTTTGCAGAGAAGTTGCTGAGCGTAACTGTCTGCACTCTGTCTGCTAAAAATGATTTAATCATTTTCCATGCCCTGCCTGTGACACCAATCTCATGCAGCCGGTCCATCAATAAATTGTGATGGACCGTGTCAAATCCCCAGAGAAGTCTAGCATAATCAGGGCTCCATTCCCGCCTTGATCTAGGGTGGCTCTTATCTTCGGTAGATTTAATAAGAGCCGACTCAGTACTGTGGCTCCCTCTGAAGCCATACTGCGTGGGAACGAGTTTACATCCTTCCTCTAGAAATTGACTGAGTTGGGTATTTATTAATTTTTCAATCATTTTTGCGGGGAGCGGTAATCTAGAAATTGGCCTAAAATTATTGGAGTCCATAGGGTCGAGCTTGGGCTTTTTAAGCAAAGGAAGAATCAATGCTGTCTTTAGGAAAATAGCCTCTGAAAAAGTCATATTGATGATCTTTGTTAGGATTGATATAACTGGTTCGGATACCAACTTCAGTATAGATGGGGACAGGGGTCCGTTGGGGATCCTGATTTAACTTTCGTCAGAATAGTGTGTACATTCACTGCTGTAGTGGGTGTAAAGTTACAGAGCTGAGACGTAATGTTCCTAGGCTCTTCCTCATTGGCCGTCTTTAATTGAGGGATGTGATTAGTATCTACTTTAAATGTACCATAGATATCCTCCACTTTCTTAAGGAAGAAGTTGGCTATCTTATCGCGCAGTTCTTGACTGGCTACAACGGGATTTAAAGGGGGTGGGCTAGGGCAGTAACTGTTTTAAGTAGTTTTAAATAGTTCTTTAGTGGAGTTTTTCGCAGACTGTATTTTCTTTACAAAAAAGTCTTGTTTTGTTTTATGCAGTAATTTCTTATAGTCTAATAAGCAGAGCTTATATTTGTTTTTTTCCTCGGCATTGTACTCCCTCCTCCATACCCTTTCTTGATGTTTACAGAGAAGTTTACTTTGTCTTAGGTCCTGGGAGTACCACGGAGACCTTGGCCGTTCCCTATTGTTATGGATGGTTGTCGTTGGGGCTAACTTATTAGTCGCTGCTTCTAGCCAGGTAGTGTAGGCCAATGTGGCCTCGTCTAAATCTCCTGGTAACAGAGGAGCGGTGGAGATAAGTTGCTCTTGCAATTCATTGGCATTTATTCTGCTCCATGCTCTGGTGGTTGTTTGTTTCAACCCTGGTCTCCGGATATCTTCAACTGGTGATGTCACCTCAAAGAACACTATCCTGTGGTCTTTACCAGATCATCGGGAGCGTGTTTGTAAACCTCAGATGGCTGTTGTTGGAGAAGATGCCATTGAGTGTGTGTCCAGCTATGTGTGTGGCCTCAGTGATCAGTTGATATAGATCTAACGAGTTCATTAGATCTACCAGATTAAGAATGTCTCCATCGTTATCCATTTCTAGATGAAAATTGAAATCTCCTAAAACGGTATAAGAGCTGGCACATATCCCTCTTTCTAGCCAGGTGTCTGCTTGTGTTGTAAATCGGCTCCTGGGACCAGGTGGTCGATATATCAATGTGCCTTTAAATGTAGAATGGTGAGCCAACGAGAAACTAAAGTCTAATGCCTCACATTCCATGTTGGGAGATGGGCTAAAATTTGCCTTCAGCGTTTGTATATATATATCACTCCTAGCCCCCCTCCCTTTTTGCCCAGCCTATATAGTACTAACACCTTTTGTCTCAGACATCCACCAATCATTAGATCCCACCTTCAGTCGAGAGGATACATGAACCAGTCCTTCTCTTGAAGTACCACTAGAATCTGGAGCTCTTTGCCTCCCTCCCTCCATCGAACCACCTGCCGAGTTATCTTCCAAAAGAACCTCAAGCTCCTTCTTTTTCACAGACATCTTGGTTAATTTAACCTCGACAGGACTTGTGTACCCGCTCCATGGCGTTGTGACCTGCTTTAGTTAATTGACCCCACGATTATATTGATGCTTTAACTGTGTATTTCCTCCGCCCAGTTGCAGCAGCTGTTTCTCGTGGATACTCATGCTCACATTCACTGAAGGAATCGTTTGAGTTTAATCGCTAGTAATGTAACCCGCTGTAACCACTATATCCTGCTTGTTGTAAAGTGCTCTGATGCCTGGGGCCACGTCGGCGCTGTATAAAATTGCAAAAAATATAATAAAATAATTACATTGAAGCAGTTAGTTGTTAGATTGTCGATTTAGTGTTCTTGGGACCAATGGTTTCTGGGCTGTCAATGACATGGCACCTGTTAATCATATGTGGTGTTATTTTAACCATCTGCCTCCTCAAAGGGTCACGCTAAACGGCACCGGTGCAAGGCTCTGTTTAATAAGTTGCTGAAACACAATTTGGAACCATTGTGTACGGCATCATGATTTATAGCCCAGGCTGCAATAATCCACAACACGTTTAGTTCAGAGTTTCTGATCTGAAAAAAAAATGAAATTCAAGGTAAGCTGACAAAGCTGCTTGAAGTGTCACTTAATGTGAAGAGTTTATTTTCTGAGAACCAGCACAGAGCGGCACCGAGGTCAGAGCATAATATGCCACAGCTGTCTCCTTTGTCAGTGCAAAGAAAATACTCCCAGTAAAGGACATTTCACATTCAGCCCTGCGTGCAGCATTTTAATGGGTTTTTAGCCAAAGGCCTCCTGGAGTAGGTTCCTCCAGGATACTGGAGGTCACAATTGTTCAGGGAGGCACATACCTTGGTATGATGCCAGTCATTCTATGACGATTATGGGAAAACTTCCTAAATGCATCTCATTCCAAAACAGTTGACACATAAGTGAGGGAATTTTTTTTAAACTGCCCCCAACGCTAATGACAGCGAATAGCCGTTAGCCATATTAATCCTAAATGATGACAAGTTCGCAAAGGCAAGGTTTCACGATTATATAAATAAATAAAAAATGCTGTTCAAAAAGAGATCTTGTTAAGGGATTTACATACATTGTCGCCTGTAAACAGACGATGTGTCTCCAGAGGATACCAGTGAAAGCATCAAAGCCCTGCACCTATTCACAGTTCCCCCAGCTCGGGCCAGCTGTTCCAAAGTGATATCACGAATGCTTTGACCTGCTCAGCTCCTGTCTCACGATCAATGCAGACCCGGCACACACCTGCAGACACATCGAAACACGACCTGTCTCCTCACGCATGCCCAGACATTCTCTAATGTCAATGACAGTATATGAATATGTCTGTGCCACTTCAGTAGGGGTGCTAATGAAAGGGAGTCCATAGGCAGTAAGAGGAATATACGTGTACCACTCTGTCACTAATTTTCGTTTTGCAATGTATATATATAGCCTCTCAAATTGCACACACTCTGGGTAAATATCCCAAAGAACTGAGTCCGATTCCGTCAGCGTGGTTTAAAGATGTTTATTGAATTAAATGGCAAATCCTTCCCCGACGCGTTTCGGAGCAGAGCTCCTTTGTCACGGGTCATTGATTGTTTGTTTCAGTAAAGTATATATAGAAAGTGACAACATCACACCACGCGTCACATGTTAAAATATTGATATTGGATTGATATGTTTGGATTATTGGACGAATTAATATTGTAAGCCCACTGGGGCAGAATTGTTTACATCACCTTCATTATTATGATTATAATGGATTGTCATATGAACTTATGTTGATGTATTATTTAGGTGTTATAACACAAGAAATGCTAAGAAATTGAGGTCCTGGTTTCAAAACTAAAATATACCAGTATCAATATAGAACGATTATAAGATGGCTGCCAAATCTAATGAAGTCCTGGATGTGGTGCAGTAGTCCTATGTTTATGTTTGTGATGTTGTCACTTTCTATATATACTTTACTATATGCATTATATATATTTTTTTAACTAGGGGAGCTATATATTTGATGTGGTTTATATGGATTCAGATTTAGAGCTGACTTTTTCCTTGGGCGTCCTTTTACATTATTTTATTGTAACAATTTATTATCACTAATATATATTATATTCATTGTTCCTGTATACTCATTGAGTACTGTATGATGTTTAGCACTCGCACTTTAAATGAATTAGGGCATCGCTTCACTTTTGATGTATGGATATAAATAGTAATGATCCATTTTTTGATTAGTAGACACTATTTATTTGCACTTTTTTGTTATGCAATAGTACGCCTCGACCTCCTTGATGGACTTGATAATGATATATGATATTGTGATGGACTATTTGAAGATTGGGTGACATTGGGCACTTGCCCGTAATTGGGACACCTTTTATATATATTGTATTATATTTATATACTAATGTTATGCACTTTATATATTATAACTCATTTGTGAGTTTTAAGTTAATAATTTTCAAGTAGTAATATCCACTTAGGTATGCAACCTTTATAACGCAACTTTTACCACGCAGTGCTGTTACAACGCATGTATTACAACGAAAACCATTACAACGCATTACACTGGGGGGCGCTCTAGGATAAGGAATAGTTTTAATTTACTATCCAACACCTTCCCTAGTGTCCACATGGACTGGAGTTGGAATAGTAAATTAAACTACTCACTATCCAGCACCACCAAGTGTAATGCGTTGTAGAGGTTTTCGTTGTAATACTTGCGTTGTAACAGCATGCGTGGTAAAAGCATGCGTTGTAACGTCATACATCCTCCACTTAAGCAGTCTGACTACTATGTCCATGATAAGTTGGGAGGAGTTGATGCTCTCTATTTGCATTTAAGACTTGCGTGTTTCTGGCCTAGTCATGTGATCAAGACCGGGTTGCCCCAGTCGAAACGCGTCATGCCGCCAGACATGGAGAAATAAAGCACTTTTCACTTCAAAACGCTTGAGTGGTCTGAACCTGCTTTGTCGTGTTGCCTTAAGTTGCTCCACTTCAGGATTTGGTTTCCATGTATATATATCTACAACTGACCGACCAAGAAACTGAAGTTCTCAGCTTAGGACTAACCTTTTGCCCCAACAAAGAACTGGAATATACCCAAACCCGGATTGACCTGTTTCGCTTCACGCGAAAACTTAAACTTCATAAGTATTTCAAACTACGACCCCACACCCAAGATCCCAACAAGAAGGGGGCTAGAATAACAGCAACAGATGCACTGAGCAGTAGAGATCTAGTAACAGTAGAAGCTCTGGAAGATCTTGAAAGAGATGAGACACTAGACGTGCAACACTTGGATACTGCTCAAAGGGCAGAGATGCAAGGGATCGATCAAGAGAGAGAGGAGAGCAATTTCAAACCTCCTTCCGTATTCGTTCCCCAGTCTCCGTGGGACGCTGTGGATGCGTTTAGCGAAGCCATGATAAATGACCTCATGAGATACCGCAAGTCTAACCATACCAGTCACAACTTCAACATCACTGAACAGCAATATGAGGCATTAATGAACCTAAAAAAAGACAATAACATTGTGGTGAAACCTTCTGATAAAGGTGGGAACGTTGTGTTAATGAGTAGGGATTATTACAAGACCGAGGCATTGAGACAGCTCTCTGATGATAACTTTTATACCAAATGTACTATGAATACATACCAACAGAGCATAAAAGAGTATGAAACTCTTATCAAAAAATGGTACGATCTACAGATGCTGGGTAAAGATGAACACTTATTCCTACGCAATAACTGTCCAATGATTCCCACCTTTTACCATCTACCCAAGCTGCACAAGAGTAAAGAGAGCCCACCCGGACGCCCCATTATCTCTTCAATCGGCAGCTTGACAGAGAACATGTCACGCTTCATAGACAATATCCTTTTCCCTTTGGTGCTAAATCTAAAATCATACGTCAGGGACACAAAGGACTTCCTGACGAAAATACAAGATCTGCAGTGGAATCCAGGATATCTGCTTGTGGTGCTTGACATCACAAGCCTATATACAATCATTGAACACCAACAGGGCTTGAAAGCAATAAGACATGCTCTAGAACAGCGCCAGATGCGCTTCGCCAGACACAATCTCATGATATTGGAATTTGTTGAATTCTGCCTAACCAATAACGTATTCCTGTTCGAAGAACAACTGTATCTACAGAAGTCAGGGACGGCGATGGGTACTTGCTTCGCTCCCAGCTACGCGAACCTTTTCATGGGCTGGTGGGAGGAGCAAGTACCCAGGAGCTGTAAGGTTGGACAGGAAGTGGGCACTATCGTGTGTTGGCATCGATACATCGATGACCTTTTCATCGTTTGGGACGGCAATGTTACAACAGCCACTGAATACATCAAACTGCTCAATAACAACACTCTCAACTTACATTTTTCGGGATCCATTTCTCCTGTGGCAGCGGAGTATTTGGACCTGAAGGTGTTTGTTGAAGATGGGCAACTACACACGAGCCTGTTTAGGAAAGAGACTGCTGGCAATTCCACACTCTTTGCCAGCAGCAGTCACCCACCGCAACTTATCAACAGCATCCCCTATGGAGAGCTATTGAGAATTCGTAGAAACTGTTCCAGAGATTGTGATTTCGAGGTGGCTGCCTCTGAATGTATATCCAGCTTCAAGGTAAGGGGATATGACAAAGACCTACTGTATGATACGCTGAGAAGGGTAAAAAAGATACCAAGAGGGAGTTTACTCACTGCCAGACCAGATGGATCAGGCCGTGACAAAAACAGAACCACCACCATCAATAAATTTAGGTTGATCACTCCCTATTCCACAGGAGCAAATGACCTGAAAAGAATGCTTAAAAAGAACTGGCATATTCTGCAAACGGACACTGTACTAAAGGATGATCTTCCACCTAACCCATTAGTTACATTCAGTAAAGCAAGGTCTGTGGGTGATATACTCGTCAGGAGTCATCTGGAAAAACCTCCCCCTAGGGTAAACACCTTAAAAGATCAAAAAGGGTTTTTTCCCTGTGGGAGATGTAAAGTTTGTGCGAGTAGCAAGAGAGTTCTCTCGTACACTATACCAGATACAGGAATGAGCATACCAATTAGAAAATTTATCACCTGCAGCACACAATATGCTGTTTACTGTTTACACTGCCCGTGTGGCCTCCGCTACATAGGCAGCACCATTAAAGAACTGAAGCTAAGGGTTATGGAGCACTTGAGAGCCATCGACAAGGCAGACCCCAGCTACCCAGTGGCCCGCCACTTCGCGGAGGTCCATGGACGAGACCGAAAACTATTACAATATTTTGGTCTTGATACCATACCACCTAATGTGAGGGGCGGAGATCGCCTCAGACGACTCCGTAGACTTGAATCAAGGTTCATAATAGACCTCTCTACGAAGTACCCCAGGGGCTTAAACGCAGGGGAGGAGATGGCTTTTCACCTGGGTAAATAAAATAGGAATACAGGGTACCGTTAAGGCCATGTAGCGTCCATATTACTTCCCCATCTGTAAGAATCATCAGGGGAGTACAGTAGTAAGAACTTTGGATGACTAGATGGCCTATAATTGATTTCTAAACATAGCTGTAATGTGATGTAGAATCCGATGTTCACTGGAGTGGCTGTCGGTTTGTTTGTTTTGTGAAGGTATTCATAATTGTTTATTGAGCACATACCCTTTGTGTACCATTGTCGCCCAATCGGCAGAACACTCAATAGATTGAATCATAATTTTTTGTTGAATGGACTTTGATCATTCTCCTAGAGTTTCCCTTACCGAGAACCTTTACATGTCTTAGCACTTAATAACGCTGTGTTCTAAGGATTTTGGAACTTCCTATCACCTACATAATTATGGTGATGAACTGAGATTCAAACATTGTGAGTTGTACTGCTTTGTGACTTATACGGTAACAACAGATGGTGATTGTCTGCAGACATTGGTGGACCATTATGTGATTCATTAGATAGAGGACCCTAGCCGATTCACGGCTTTATTTTTGTTGTTTACATCAGAAACATTAATCTATTGTTTATACTCACTACCTGTATGGATTTGCCCATCAATGGGCTTTATTGCACAATCTGTGATAATTCTTAGGTTGCACATTTCACATTCCAAGATGGCGCCTATAGCGTCTATAGTGGGGTTGTCCTCGATCTATCTCTATGTACAGAGTAAGAAAGTGAAAATGGTGTATTTAATCCATCCAAAAGTGAAAATCACTGTTACCACACTGACGAAGGCAACACGCCGAAACGCGTCTGTGGAGAGTGCCTGCATGAAATAGACCTGCACGTTTGAAAGTACCTCTCGAGTGCTGTTGTCTTCTTTTGAAACAAAGAGGAATTGGAGCGTTACATATATATATATATATATATATATATATATATATATATATATATATATATATATATATATATATATATATATATATATATATATATATATATATATATATATATATATATATATATATATATATATATATAGATATATATCGAATCCAATTGTACAGCACTTCTTAACCTCCTTGATGGCGATAAAGAATGCACAAACTCCGTCTGCATGTGCAATTAATATTTATTTTCTCACATATTTCATTCATGACGCGTTTTGGCCAGTAAAATGGCCTTCATCACATGCGGAATACCTTGCGGTGAAACACATATATAAATATATATATATTTATTTTATCTGCACATCATATACAAATATATTAAAGTGTGATCTTCACGCTAAATTAGCCATTATTCATGTAAGTCTCAGTTTAATTGACTCGCTCTAACATGAGAAACATTTGGCTGCTGTTTTCTTTCTCTTGCTTCGGGAGCTAAGCTGCAGTGGTCCTTATTATTTGTAAAGTTGCAAATGTGTTTGTTTCTGTGAGAATTGTTTATCTGTATGCTTTCCATAGTGAGTGAATAGTCAATTCCCACACCTGTGCCTGGGACAAGCTGCCCGTGATGCATCATCCTGCTGTGAGATATCTCTTGAAGTTCATGCAGCAGAAAGCCTCCTTTGTGCGATGGCTGAAGTAGTGCAAAACCATCTTATCAGGGAACGTTTGATCCTGATTGGCCTTCTTGCCATAGCAATTATGAGCAGGGTTGCATCTTGTCAAGAATTGTATGATTTAATTGTGCATTGCTGAGCTAGTTAGATTCAGATGTCCCATCAACTCTCTTGAGATTAGATGCCATATTTCCTCTTGCTCAAGATGTTAGATTCCAGAAGAAATCCACTCACACTTACCTGATATAACCTCTACTTGTTTTTTTCTTTTTAGAGGCTTTACTTGCCAACACCCTCTGCTTGACTTCCCCATTTATTTGAATTCCTAGCTTTAGAACAGTAGAGAACTTCCCTTCAAGGGAAACTAAATGTGCTCCATTTGCATGTGACAACTTTAAACAGTTTGTCTTTATTTTTCGCTATTTTGAATCACTTTGAATTATACTGACCAATGTATGTAAATGATGATTGTTGATTTATGATTAATTTGAATGATTTGAGTTTGTAACGTTACAATATTTTGATATGGCTTCATGGTTTTCATATCTACTACTCTCTGTCATTCCTGTGGAGCCTAATGTGCTTTACGGTCATTGATGTATTGTGGATTTGTTGATGTTAACCTTAGCCCAGGACTAAAGGTCCATCTGTTAGAGTGCAGCTTGTACTTGAGTTAGAGCCAATGATCTACATGGTTCAAATCCTATCACAGCTGCAACAATACAATGCTCTGTAAACAGTTAACCAATGCCATACAAAGCCTTAATCTGGCTTTAAATGGCACAATTCAGTAGTTTTTTCTTCAACATGAAATAACTCGTCCTTTTCACGTATCATGACTTCTTTACACCCCTGACCTTGTACTGAGCCAAGCAAAATTAATTAGCAGTTCTTTTCTCTCAAGCTTGATGCCCCAGAGTTGTCTTCTTCTGTAGATGATGTTGGTACTACTCTGACAGATCTTCTCCAGGAATGACCAGGGTTGGGGAGTGTATGGTGCCAAGGAAGTATAGGCCCTGCCATCCGGGTGTAGGCAAATTAACTACACTGCCAATAGCTATCCATCATTGTGGAGGCTCCCCATTGCTTGTCTGGTATATGTAGTATTGCACCACAGTTGTCATTTGAGCCGAGCGGAATCATTCCTTTACTTTTGAAACACAATGATTACAGTGTAAGGTTCTGTACAGTTAGGCATTGCCCCTGCCCTTCCAAACCAGTGTACCTATCTATCTCAGAATACCATATTTCCTCACACGGGTTTTCTATGATGGTGTTTAACCCTCTTGTATGAGACTCATTTGCTTTTGTATCGTCAAGGTGGATGGCCCCAACCTGGAACTCCATGTCTAGGGTCCATTTGTTATTAAAGAAGACAGCCACAGACATGCTAAGAACCTCCTTGGAACCACCGACGGAAGTGGGAGTGGACGTGTTTGTGTACTGGTTTGGTGGCTCTGCTACCTCCAAGAATCCTTTTCTGGAAAGTCTTGGGCCAAACAGTGTCCTCCTCTGTGGTTCCCCTTCTGCTCAGCCTATCTAGCTCTATTTGCACATTGCTAGGCTCAGGGGAAAGGTACTGTGCTGTGGGATTGGTCTTGTAATGGGTCACATTCACTACTACACTATGGAGTTCTACTCTGTTGGGGTGTATCTTGGTCCTACTCCTACATTGGTATAGGTGGAGAAGGCATTTAGCTTTTTTGGGAGCTATCTCTTGGGACAAGTAACGCTTGTCTGCAACTACTGCGGGTGGTATCAGCAAACAGATGTAACATGACCTGGTTGATGTCTGGCCACCCATGGCAATCATGTGCTGATATCATGTGTTTTGTAAGATTGTGCTGTGTAGTGCCTGAGGGATGCTAGTGCTGGTTTCAGAGTGATTATAAGTGATATTGGGGAGGTCACAATGCAACGCTGTGAAAATGTCAGGGTGGTGTAGTGGGGCTGAGTCTTGCTTTCATACAGTGTTAAGTTAGCATGAGCTTATTAGAAGTTTAAACGCCATTTTACCTTTTGCTGTCTTTTGCACATGGCACACACTTTAGCTATTGTTTAGAGTTAGGCTGAGTGTTTTGCTTCACATGAAAATAACTTGTTTTTCTACATTGCTAGACTTGCTTCGTAAGCTTAGTCTGAACAGTGAGTGCAGAGGCCTTCAAGGTTACATCAACACTGTTGCTGTTGTTCGACCTGATCAGCGCACGTTCTAGCCATAACATATATGCAGCTGTGGCCAACTCAGATACTGGCGCCTTTAACAATTCACTGTGTAGGCATGATTGAACACACTTGGAGAACATTCGTATGCTGAGAGCTTGTGCAGAACTTAATGTGATTCACTCCTGCTAATCTTTGAGGTATGGGATCGCCTATGCAAGCCTAAGAGACATTCTTTAGTTATAAAATAACCTACTAGCAAGGGAGGGTGAAATATAGGTATATATTTAACCTGTTTCCATTTAGCATTATAACATGCTTTCTCCCTTTGCATTTTATGGAATAGTAACTATGCTGACAGTCTTATTTCTTATCATATGTCAGCTTGTATTAGTTAAGATGCTGCACCTGAGATCAAGGCGTTAAAATAAACATTTTAAACTTGCTTGTGTCTCACTGTACTCCTTGTCCTGGACTGGTATGAGAGTATACCGAAAGAATGCTCATGTTTCCCACCTTACCTGAGGTATCCTAAGTCGCATGTTCTGGGTTGTCTAATCATTGGTTACAGTGCTATAGGACGAAGAGCTAATGAGACTCTCATGCTAGTCTGGTAGGGGATTTTGGGAACTAAGGTGATTTTTTTGGTACACCCTAATTCACTGAGATCCTGACTCTCTGTGCACAGTTCTGTGACTGAGCTGAATCCCTGCAACAGTGGACTCCATTTGACTAGGCAGATCTTTGGCAATGTATGGGTACAGCCGCACCCATATCAAACAGAGGGAATATAATTGTACAATACATAATTATTGAACATTGCAGGTCTTGGGATGACTTCCAGAGAAGTCTATAGTCCTCTGATGATCGGGGGTTTCTTTTCTTTTGAAACATGGAAATTGTCGCTGTAGAGGTGGTGAGCCGCTGTAAAGGCGGTGCACGTTAGTGGCTTGATTGCAGACCTGTTGGATGAGAGTTGTTGGTTATTGGTTTAGTTCAGATAACATTTGTATCCTTATGTATATCATCATCACTAATTTTGGGGATTCCTTTGCCTTTTCTTTTGTTGGGGTGTGCTTTTACATTCATATGTGCTATATTAGAGGGGCAACGAATGGTGGCCACAATCGCAGTACCTACTTTTCTTTCCTTTTTAAACAGTGGGTGTTTATTCTTGGGTCGCTTAATTCTTACTTATAGGTCATCGGGTTGCCCCCCCCCACCATAAAAGAAACAGGATATTTTTTTAATGGGCGGTCTTCATGAGCATATGGATGATCTCGGTTATTAGTGTTTTATGGGTGCCATCAGACTTTCAATATCCTACCTTCCTTAGTGTTTGTGCGGTGGATGCCTTTTGACCTACGCATTTACGGGGCATTGTATGAAGAGGGGGCGTGCCGTAATTGGGTGTTGGCTATCGCATCATGCCCTGAGGTTGTGTGTGTACCCCTCTAGTTCCGGCATGTGGTTTGCAGTGGGATCCTCCCTGATGGCACCAGGTGTCTTGGCTATGCCCTTTTTCTAGAGGGTTCTTTTTGGGCTGGCTTTGGGCTTCTTTGTGATCGTCTTTTGGGGGTTTCCCTAGGTTTTCATGTAATTTGCTGCCTCTCTTGTTGTGTAGCAAAGGGGGTCCGAGAGATGTCCCGCGGCCCCCATATGGTTCTGATATGGCAGTGTCCGAGCTTAGGCTGATTGCCTTCCTGGATTGTGTATATAATGTTGGAGAGTAGGATCTGCTTACTATGGTTACCCACACTTTTTGCTGGTGTTTCAGTTTCTCGACTTTAGTCTGGCTGTGGCCCTGCTATTCAGAACCCCATCCTAGCTGCTTCCTTTCTAAAATGATTGCATGTACTTTAGGTACACTTCAGATTGGTTACTGGGTTACCCTTGTGGTTCCCTAGTATATGGTACCTTAGGTACTAAGGACATAGGTACCTTAGAGGCCTAACAGGGGTTGAAGCATGTATTATGCCACCCTTGGGAAGCCTTCCAAAATGGCACCAAAGGTCTGCTACTGCTACTGCAGCCTGGGTAAGGTGGTGCATGCACCCCTTACTAAGATATAGGTTACCCATATCTACCTTTAATCACTGACACATATAAACCTATCAGTCACTCCTATGGCAGGCCTTATCACTGAAGGCAGAGTGCTTCGGTCTTCCTCTAAGTCCTTTCTTCAGATCCCACGCTTCACACGAAAAAAGTGGGGTGGGTCCAATTTTTCCACCCTGGCTCCAACATTCTGGAACTCACTCCCTGACCATCTCCGTTCTGCTACCCAGTATCTCTCCTTTCGCAGAGACCTGAAAACTTTCCTCTTCAGTCAGGCCTTCCCCGCTTAAATTCTCCTTACCTTTCCCTCTGGTCTTTTCCCTCAGCTGCCGAACCCCCCTAGCGCCAAGAAACCGCAAGGTGTACGCTGCGCTCTAGAAATGTTTTAAATTAGAAATTAGAAATTGGGTTTGTGTGAGAGGGTGCCCATGCATGAGCTAGGCCCCTCTGCATCTTTTGGAGCCTTTTCTCTGAGGCTGTTCTGTGATACAGCCAGACCATATACTCTTAAATGCTATCTTTGGAATGGCTGCATGGAAACATGTGTGTTTGGTGTCAAACACTTTGGAATCCTACCCCCCGCCGGTCCTGGCGGCTGGGGTAGAATTCCACCCTTCTAGAGGGAGAGACATGTACACACTGACCTAACCGGTAGTAGTTTAAAAGAACCCTAGCATCACAAAATGGATCCTGCAGCCACAGACATAGGTCTGACCTCCTGCTGCTGGATGAAACTCCGGCAGGGGAGGCCTAGACAATAGGTTTCATGTCACAGGGAGGTGTAACCACCTCCCAGACAGACTTTAGTGTATTGGGGCTGTGTGGGGGAACTCGGAGAGTGCTTTTCAGACAGTGCTGGGTGCCCACTTGGTGTCCCTGTGCATACCCCAGTTCAAACCGGTTGCAGGGGCACTCAGCCCCTGCTCTGGCATGAAACTGGACAATTGGAAAGGGGTGTAACCACCCTTCTTCCCAGACCCTCCCAGAGGTGGGTCCCCAGAGTATGTCCAATCCCTTTCTTTAGTATAAGTGAGGGACTCCTGGCAACAGGACTTTAGATTATACTATGTGGACGAAACTCTGAAACTGAATCCTGGAACTTCAACTCACTACTAATGACTAGAGGACTATAAAATCTCCCTCGGGTTTCAAGGGGTGACTCCCCAGTTCAAACAGGCACCAAAGAAACATCTTGCTGGTCTGTATTTCCAAAGCTCCCACCGGACTCCGAAGTAATGGCGACTCAGGACATAGACTTCCAGACTTCTCAGAGGCCGACACGAGATCCCAGCAAAGCTGAGACCCTCAGCCCTCACGAATGACGTGGAACCGGACACTGTGCACATTTGCTTGTGCATCAACTTACCGAGCTTTCCCGAAGTTGTGCATTTGGCTCGTTGTAGTCCAAGCCCCGCGCACCATCTGCACCAAAGATTGTGGGCCTATGCTCCACGAGTGCTCCGTGAGCCCGCTTCTAGCATTTCTGCTTGAGGCCCCTTCGCGATCCCTGGTCCGTCGACTGGTGGGTCCCCACAAAGGTAACTCTTCTGTTCCTTGGGCTTGCCTGGTTTCTCCAGACATGCCCTGACTCCCCACTGAGTGGTGAGTCCCTCAGACCTTGCTGGTTTGCACAGGAGCCAATCTCTGCTTTCTGCTTGGGTTGCTGTTGCCAAGGCTTTTTGGGTCCAATCCTGAAACCGACACCGCAGCACTCAACATCCTTTGTGGGACAGCTTGAATCCAGCACCTGAAATCACCTGACATTGGTGAGCATCCGCTCATCGCCTTCCTGGTCACTGACAAATGACCCAGACTCTGTCCCCTCTGCTTTCAGGTTCTTCACATCTCCGATCCAGTCTTGGATCCACCCAGACATTTTCCACTTGGATGTCAGCAGCACTTTGCAGCAGATCGCCATTGAAAATGACGACGAAACCCGAAAGCGAAAGACACCTATGTGCCCGGCTTCCCTGGGTGAGGTAACTCGAGTACTCTGGTGCTCCCGTGGGTATTGACTCTAGAACCTCCTAGTTCTAAAGGGGTTTGCCCCAAGTCCTCTTCTAAGCGCCTTTATCTTTAAAATTCGAACCCCAACTTTTCCCATAGAAGATAATAGTGATTTGCGGCTGTGTTCAGACACTGCACGCGTCCCCTGTGGGTCCCCTGTGTCACTACCTTGGGTGGTTCCTGGTGGCCCCAGCAGTTCTAAACGCTCTAGGCCTTGTCTCTTTGCGAGTCGTGGTTCTTATACAACTTTCTTAATATATTGTTTGGTACGCCCCTGGGCTCAACGTATATTGTGCTAATTACTGTGTGTTAATTAAGTTTACTGAATGTACTTTTGCCTCTAGCCTCATAAAGAGACTAGAGGGATGTGTTTAGAATAAATACATATATTTGTATATGTACCTGGTGTGGTTCTCCTTTCATTTGATCATTCGCAATATTGTAGACTGGTTAAACAAGCTGCTTTACATTCCTTCAAGACTTAGCCTGAAGGCTGCTCTCCACAGCTACCACTAGGATAGCTTTCTATAAAGGTTGTCTTTAAACCTACCATCAATAAGGGTCATTTGCACTGGTGCAAAGTGCCCACTAGAATAGTGGACATCATATGCCAGACCAACTTCTCACATATAAGGCCTTGTGTGTTTGCTGATTGGTAGGCGAGATATGGAGTTAAGCATATTCCGGTGTATCTCGCACGGCTCTGTGATGGACTTTTGCAGACTCTTTTTCCGAGTAACCCCTCAGCAGCAGAGTGGAGCCTAGGCTCCGGTAGGCATCCTGAATGGCAGACTCTTGTTCAGATTTCCCGAACAATTAACCATACAGAAGCCCTGAGTTTCCTGAATGCAAGTAAAGGCTTGAATTCCTAATGTTGTCTCAGTAGTATTTTTAAATGAATTTTGAAGTGTGCGTGAAGTAGATGTTTTGCATTGAGGGAATTAATCTTATTGCGGATTTGGGTTTTGCACTTCTGTGAGAGTATTACCTCCCCTGACAGTTACCCTTCCCTGCCATGGTTGTGGTCCCAGTCCTTGTTGGGCTGGGTTTCGTGTCTGTTGCTGCTGTTTACCAACTGCCTGATCTTTGTTGTGGTAGTGCAGTGGCTGTTTGATTCCCCTGTGACTGAGTAAGAGGTGCATTCAGTTTACCCTGGGCTTGGTTTAGAGGAGGGTTATTTTGTGGTATTTTGGTTGGCCGTGTGGCACATTCTGCGGCATAAGTAATATTCTTTGAGGTATGGCTGATGCTGCCCTCCCTGACCTCTGCCATTATAACTGAGTTGAAAGCCTCTGGGGTTTTGCTGTGGAGCACCCTTCAAGACTGGTGCCATCTGCATGCTTGTGGCTAATGAGGACCTCCTAGAGGGTGGTCCTTTTCAATTTGTGTTAGACCAGTTTGGTGGCGTCTTTCTAGGCTTGCTCCTGTTTTTCCCTACCCTTTTCCTGTTTCTTTCTGCAATAAAGTAATATATGAACCTGTGTCTCCTGCCAGGGTTTGGTGTCAAACCCTACTACGCTGTCCAAACCACTTTTTATTTCAGTGTTCAGCCCCTTTTTGAGGATGTTATAGAATAATGCAGCCTGGGGGCCCATATTGTTCCATGGTTGTCCTGTCTCTTGTGTCCCCATCGTTCCCTCATTCTGTTAAAAAATCAGTTGTGGTGTCCCCAGGTTTCATTCTTTCTGCCATCAATCCTCCTACATCTGGGCAGGCAGCAAATATTTTCCTGAGAGCCATCCATATCTGGTGCCTGTATGAATTGAATGTGCCCCATCATGCTCAGTGTTGGTCAGTGTGACTGTTGGGATGCGGGCTCGGGTGAACACCGTGTTAGTCTGCTCTTTGATGAGAATCCTGGGCAGACTTTTGACTTCGCTTATTGTTAGGTTTATTCCTGAGGTGTTCTTTTCAAAACATGAGATCCATTTCCCCGCCTCATCCAACAATGGCAGTAATTTGGTCCTGAGCCCTTCCTTATACATCTGGGCCCATGGCACATAGATGGTCCCTGACATGCCCTTCTGCAGCAGGGGGTACATTTTGGCTTGGGGTGGCATTGCTGGTTTCTCTCCAACGCAGTGCTCCCATCTTCTGAGGCATTCCTACATGTAAGGGAACATTCACTTGGGATGTCCTCCTCCGTGCCGAATGTACAGGCTTCCTCAACAGTCATGTTCTTGGTTTGAAGGATCACCCCTCCGGCCAGTGTCTATCATACTTGCCTTCCTTTTCAGTCCAGCGGGCTAACAGGTGGCAAATACTCAATGACCAGTGGAGACTGTGCCCAGTACACGGGACTAAGTGAGCCCGATAGTCTATCAATATTGGCTCTGGGACATAGAAAACAACAATTTATGTGGAGAAGAGGAACAGCTCAACAATCACTGGCCCATCTTGTCCGAGCACAAGCTACACCAAATCTCAAAGGTCCAAATTTTGCCTAACGTCCTAATTACACCCTATATCACACCTAGGGGTCATGCTTATCAGCAGCATCAAACCCAGCAGTCCAAGCAAACAACACTTCTTTCAGATTCCAAAAGTGTTAAGAAACCTGAAGCACTGACAAAATCCTTTAAGACTGAAAATAAGATCGATGTGCTGGCCCTATATCACACCCAATGCCCATGGATACCTTCTGTCTCATACCCAGAGGTCCAAGAGAGGAGGCCTCATCCCTATATCACACACAAGGGACACGCATACAGGCTGTGTCATGCCCAGCAGTTCATGCAACTAACAACCTTCACCTTTCCTAGTGTTCTGACTAAAGAAAAAAGGTGACCTCTGTGGTAACGCCTCCGATGCTGCCTTAGAACTACTTAGTTCAGACACAAAAAATGTGCAGTATGCCACATTTATGCCATTGGCAGGGCACCCAGGTTACATTTTTGTGCTTCTTCCTAGTTCGCCATATGTCCAATGCTGGGTCTCAGGACCAGCTGTAGTCTCTTATTCACTGATGACGGCTTCAGGACCGACCTCTTCCCACGAATTCAGCAGAACTTTCAAACAATTGTGTTGTTTGTGTCGTTTGCTAATTTTCCTTGCTGCGCAGATGTGAATCCATTGGGTGGGGTCCTGTCCTTCAGTTTCAGTAGAGTTTTAAGCACCAATCTCTCCTGCTGGCTCGCCAAAATGTTGCTTGAATGTGAATTTACCTTGTGAAAACAAAAGTCAAGAGGCGTTTGACAAAAAAGGAACAGTTGGTTTAATCAAACTCTTTGGCTGGGAGAACAGTTACAGAGTCGGGTCTGAGGACTGTCTCAAAGTACAATCTATCTGAGTGCCATTATATATATTTCTTGGAGGATCATAAAACAATTCAGAGATCCTTCTTAGGAAGAGGAATGCGGGCCTAGTCATGGAGTCATAAATTACTCCAACCTGATAAGAAAGGCAGGTGGATCTCGACCATGCGTAGACACAATAAGGGCCAGTAGGTAATGTGTCTAGTAGTCCGGCATGGGTAGCATGTGATTACTGAGTGTGCTGTGTCATGATTGGCTGAGTGTTCCTAACTATACGTGGTATCTACCATTATGTTGCTTTTGGAACACGTACCCCTAATGGCACCAGCAATGTGTTTTTATTGGGGCCAATCTCCCTGGACCACTGTAGTGTTGCTGCTTATCTGTGCAATTGATGTGGGTTTTTCCTGTTCCCGCGTTTGTCTTCTGGCTAGGTGCCACCTCACCTATGAAGTGCCAATCAGTTGACTTAGGCCTACTTCGCAAAGCCTGCCTGACCACATATTTCTGACTCAGGGTTGATGGAGAGGGCATTTCGATTGATTTTGACAACAGGGATGCAATCTCATTTTCACATACACATACATCATTGTGTACATCAACATTAACATTTTCAATATGAACATCCATTTGCGCCTGGTCCCTTCTGTCACTGTGAACCACAATACTCATAGACTAGTCTCCCTGAGCTTAGCTCTTATACTAGACTTTGTGACTCAGGTCATCCTAACCCTCGTGGTGGCCCACCTCCTGGCCCTTATTCCCTCACTTGTCATCATCCTCTTTCTCCTTCTTTCCATAGCACCCCTATTCAATGACTTTACTCAGTTGTAGTCTCTCAGGTATAGCCTCCAAGCCTGTCAATCAGATTTATTTTGGCTCTTATATTTCTTTTGCTGAGACAGCACTGTCAAGAACACAAATGAAGGCTCATTAGAGACAGCCAAAATAAATCACTGCTTAGCATGATAAACATCAAAAGTACCATTCCAGTGGGGCGTGGCTTGGTCAGCCAACATGGCAGACGCAGCTTGAACAAGCTATGCACGTCGACCTCATTGATCTGCCGTAAACCCTGCTAACATCGTCTTGGTGCAGCCCATCTATAGCCCTAAGGATGACTACTCTGCCTTGTTAACCTGGTGCTGAAATCTGATCACCGGTGTTGGACCAGAGAAAGATGCCCGAGCTGTGCTGGGCGCTGCGTGGACTGGGCCTTACGCCAGCCTGAGACCCGATCCCTGAGGGCATGCAGCCTAGACCTGGGCCATGGACTGAGCCCTGCGGTGAGGAGAGTTGTGACGACGGGGGCTAAGGTTGGATGTGGTGGTTGTGATAACTTCTCGCCCCCGCCGTGGTCTGTTGTTGGGTGGCTGTTTCTGCCTCCGCCCGTGATCTGGGTTGCGGGGGAGCCCTGTCGGCCCAGTCTGCTTCGCTGCATGGGCCATGGGGTTTACTCAGGCCCTAGTTTCGGTGGGTGGGGGGATAGTCGTCCCCGGCTTCCGGAGGTGGGGGCATGTGGCATGGCCAGCCGTGCTCACGTGGCCTTCCCAGCACTCTCAGAGAATGAGTACTCCCCTGGGCTCCCCGGCATGGAGGCTTCACCATCTGGGCCTGCGATGTAGCGGTGCCATACTTGACTGCAGATTGAATGAATGAATGAATGAAGGCGTGGGGCGTGCTGGTGGTCCGGCGAGCTAGGTTCAGATAGAAGGGTCTCCTTGGCTCTCTGCTTTGGGCTGTGGAGGTGGCTGGGCTAGGCCCGGTGCGGCTTGTGGCCTGGCAATAGGGGGTTTCCGTGAGGACCAGCTCACAGCACACTCCCTGGTGAGCCCCCAGAGTGGCGCCTTGGTTTTTATCGTGACTCAGAGTGCCATGCAGAATCCTGAACAGTGTCCCCCCGCTCACTCGAGGTGCCTCATTTGCGGAACACAATGGGGAAAGATAAACAGGGCGCTCTGGGTCAGAAACAAAGTACACTGGACCAATACGCTACAACAGTGAGCGGAGGATCCATGCCTGGCCCATTACCTGATAATGCGACTCTCTTGGTGGCCAATACAGATGCCAGTGACACACTTGTTTCCTTCCTGCGCCAAGACCTGCAGAAAGCCATTGACAGTGTTACAGAAGCAGCACATCAATAAACTAATGGTCATTTCTCAAGAACTTGCGTCCCGGATTGAAGAAGGGGAAGTTTGCGCTCGGTGCAATAATCTCCAATTTGTTGGTTTCCTGGAGGGTTGCGAGGGCAACTCGATGAGTCGCTTCTTCACCTTGTGGCTTAAAGATTTGCTGCCTGGCGATATGATCTCCACGTGCTTTGTGGTCGAGAGGGCCCATCCGCCACTTACGAGGAAACTAGCCCCTCGGGGCATCTCCAAGGCCGGTCATCGCCAAGCTGCTTTACTACGCGGACACGGACACAGTGCTACAGTTTGCTTGTTCACATAAGGAGAAACTTATCTTTGACTCCAGGCCTACAGTGATATTCTCAGATTACACCCATCTAGTACAGCAGCAGAGACAGTCCTTCACAGCAGCAACACGGAGACTGTTTGATCATACATGCTGCTTTACCCTGACAGGCTCCATGTTGTGTATAACTCTAAGACCCATTCGTTCAAATCGCCTGAAGCAGTTTTTACCTGGTCCGATGAAAGAGCCCATTTGAAACCACATTCACAGCTGCCAATAGAGTCTGACTCTTCCAGGGACTTGCAGTGAAACAGATTGCGCAGGACAAAATCAAAGAGACAACATCACTCCGGGTCCGACCAGCACTCCTTTAGTCCTGAGCGTGCACCCGGATCACTCCACGGCCTATGAGGCTTCCTTTTTGCTCATATCTAAATATCCAGTGGTTGGAACTACTCTGTCTGCACTACACCAAGTAGAGGTGGACATTGTACATTGTGGCTGTCCTGCCCCAGACACTTGTACCCCACTGTAATGTTCTATGGGAATGTTGGGATCCATTGTCAGGGGAGCCCAGGGATCTCCAGTTGGGGTCCTGGAGTGTTCCATACGGCGACAGATGCTCTAGTTCTTAGCTGAATCGGGGGAGGGAGGACGGAAGGGGGGTTTATGTAGTTTAAAGTTTTGTTGTTTTCTTTCACACACTGACGCTCTTCCCTGCCTTCATTAGGTAGGCCAGTATCTTTAGACCCAACACCTCCACATGGCCACACAGCAAATTGCCTCTCCTCTAGGTGACTCAACTGTAATAATGTGGAACGTCCGTGGGCTGCTTAATAAAATCAACCTAAACAATATGGTGCCGACATTCTTCTCCTGCAGGAGACTCATCACTTGGGCAACAAGGATCCCTGCTTAGCCAGGTTTGGGTATCAGCAGGTGATCATGTGTGTTTCACTAGGGGCTCCCAAGGAACAGCTATCCTCATTCATCAACGCGTCCCCTTCATCCATAGTAAACACTGGGTAGATTTCAGAGGTAGATATGTCCTTCTGTCTGGCAAACTCAATGGGGAACCACTTAATATAGGTAGCGTATATGCACCCCGGCCTTTGGGGAACATGCTTGTGGAGTGCATCTCTCTTCGGTGGAGCAAACTCCCAGAGGGCCTGTCTCTCCTGGGAGGCGATTGGAATGATACTATGTTATGGCTTGATAGGCAACATGAATCAGGTGTATATCCTCCCGACAGGGCCTCTAAGTTGCCACTGCTGGCCAGTGCTTTGGGATGGGCTGATATATATCGTGAATATCAGTCCGCTGAAATAGGATACACATACATGTCCACATTGCACGGTTCCATGTCTCGTCTAGATTACATGTTTACACCACGAAATTTAAACCATAGGTTCTTCCAGGTCTCCTATCCTCCTAGAGGGCTGTCCAATCATTCCCCAGTCACAGTGACACTCCTGTGGCACATCCATAAGCCCCCCCCCCCCTCAGGTGGCGAATGTCTCCATGGCATCTACAGGATCCGGACTATCAAGAGCGTCTGAACACGGCGATCCAGGAGTTTCTCACCCTGAATTCTGACTCCGCTCCCTCCAAAGAGACCATCTGGGAAGCCTTGAAACCGAAACCCACAAATAAAGGGGTAGATATCAGCTACAGGACGAATGACAAACGTAAATGCTCTGCTCAGCGGACGGAGTTGGAAACTCAGTGCGCATCCCTAGAGGCACAATACACCCAGGATCCCAGCCCAACCCTTCAGCGCAACCTTTCCCTCATGCACCAACAGCTACATCAACACCTTATAGAGGAGGTAAAAGAGATCTGCTTGAGTCTCAACATCGGATATACCAGCGAAGGGATAAATCAAGCAAAATATTACACAGGCTCTGTCAATCTGAGCGTGCCCCTGCCATAGTCCCTATCATTAGAGGTCGTGATGGCGTCTTACGCTCATCACCCGCAAAAAGTAGTTACAGAATTTGCGCACCATTTCTCCTCACTATACACCCAGAGGTAGCAGCTCTCAGAGGACTTCACAGCTGAGTTCCTTTGGGACATTCCTCCCAGAGACTAACAGACCAGTTGAGAGATTAACTAGATGCTCCCATTACAGTAGATGAGTTGACAGTGGCACTAACTGTGATGCAACCTGGTCGGGCCCCGGGCCCCAACGGGTTCCCCATAGAATTCCTCTGTTCTCAGATGTCCTTGTTGAGCCCATACCTACTGGAAACCATACACAAAGCTCTCGAACGACAACTATTACCCCGTGACTAGCATTAGGCTGATATAGTCTGATTTTTAAAACCCGGTCGCCCACCGGAAATTCCATCTTCATACCGCCCTATTTATTTATTTATTTTACTTTGAATCCAAATTACTGGGTAAAGTCCTTGCAGATCGCCTGCATACCTGCATTCAAGATCTGATTCACCTGTCTTTAGGCCGAATCGAGCCACTCGTCATAATATTCGTCAGGTCCATGCTGCAGTACTTCTTGAAGACATAGGGAAGGCCTTTGACTCCCTGAACTGAGAGTACTTATTCCAGCTTTTGGAGGCGGTCAATTTTGGCCCATGTTTCCTGGAATACAAGTGTCTAATATATGCAGAACCCATGGCCTCGGCGCGATTTGCTGGTCATCGTTCTCCCTTCTTTCCTATTAGCTGCAGCACACGACAGGGCTTCCCTCTGTCTCCGCTTCTATTTGCCTTGGCGGTGGAACGCCTGGTGATATGGGTTCGCCAAGACCAGGTGCTTCGTTGCTTTGAATGGCCAAGATCTCAACCAGATTGTAATGCCTTTTACGCAGATAACTTCTTATTTTTCAGGACGGATCCCTGCATCTCGGGTCTGAGAATCTTGCAGATTCTCTGTGTCTTCGGCCAGACCACCAGACTCCAAACTAACCCTTCCAAATCGGTGCTATTTCCTGTATGCGGACAACAGGGCAGAGGTACATGGGCATCTCAGCCCCAACACGTTACTGATGGTTTCAAATATCTGGGTATTTTATTGTCTCCTTGCCCTATGACCTCATGGGTGCACACTATTAAACAGCTCCTGGATGGCCTCCGGGAGGAGACTTCCATATGGTCCTCCTTGCCTCTCTTGCTATATGGGAGCTTGGCAATTTTTTTTTAATGGTCTCTCTCCCCAGAGGGCTCTATCGACCTCAACGATTCCCATATAATATACCAAGGTCTTGGTACACAGAAGTAAATGCTATACTTAACAAATTCTTATGAGGTGGAGGGGCAGTTAGAGTGGTGCTACAGACATGTGTGCAATCTACATACTGCGGCGGTATAGCGGCTGCAGACATGTACTCATAATATGTGGCCTCTCACCTCCTAGTTATCAACGACTGGTGGAATAACACACCTACAGACCCGGCATTTGCTCTTTAACATACAGCAATGGAAGGGATTCCCCTCTTTCAGTTACTATACAACGCACAGTCTCTGGATCTTCTGCCTCATGCCAGCAGAATGACAATTCGGCTGTGGCGATATACTGTCCGGTGCATGGGGTGGCATGGGCCTCTGGCTCAGACAACGCCATTGTGGCATTGTACATACATACGCCAGGTTGCAACGTTGCAGGGGTTCCGTCACTGAGATCAAATTGGCATCTCCACATTTGGGGACATCATGGGAGGCACTACTCTAAAATCGTTCAAACAACTGCAAGAAGAGTTTCATCTTCATAAATCCCAGTTTTACAAGTATCTCCAATTACGTCATGCTCTTACCCCATTTCTTGCAAATTTAGATGACCTCCCAGAGTTTCAGCCATTAAAGGGTCACCTTCTTATGGGCGATTTGGGCGCACACAAACTCTAGCAGATGTCTCAAACATTGACTTCACACTTCACCACAACCATTTATAAGACTAGGAAGGCATGGCAAGATGATATTCCAGAGCTCACTGATGATGATTGGGCGGAGGCTATACCTAGTCCCCGGTGTGTTGCTGTATCCTCCAGGTACTGTCTTATCCAATTCAAATATGTCCATTGTGTATATTACACATGCCTTCGTCTTTGGAGGATGGGGGCCATAGCATCTCCTCAGTGCCTTCGTTGTGATAGGGAGGAGGAGGCTTTCTTTTACATTGTATCAAGCTGCACTGCATTACAGCCCTTTGGTGCAGAGTTTCAACCTGCCTTAAAGAGGTGCTGTCTTGGGACCTCCCACCCAACCCTAGACTGTTCCTCCTCCACCGTACAGATGATATCGGAGGGAATCGTTACAATTAACACTTACTCTTCCTTGCACTCACTATTGCCAAACGTGATATTGCCCAGCTATGGAAAGGAACTTCTCCACTGACAATAGGGAAATGGCAGAAGAAACTTGACAACTGCATGGGTGCTGAGATAGCAGTCTTCCAAGCGCTGGGTTGCCCTCAAAAGCATAGGAAAATCTGGTTGAGATGGGCTACATACAGGGGCATATGCCTTCCTCCTCAAACAATTTTACAATACATTAAGGCACCTAATTGTCCAGCCAGCAGAAATACATGTAAAGTGTATTAAATATCCTCTAAATGCTGGCCCTCTGCTTGGTACTGTATAAGGAAGCTCTAACTGGTGGGATGTTTTTCCAATTAATTAACCAGTAGTCAATCATTCTAACTGTGATACCCATCTACCTTTTAAAGTGTGCATCAGTTAATTTCATAGATGTGGTTCGTAGAGTGAAATTCTGGTACCGGTCACACTTCTTGAGAGCCTTTATTGTGAACACACTCTCTCCTTGTTGCTTATCTTAAATGACAGAGTCTAGGGTACCAGACGATTGGAAGAGGTCTCTCTGCTGGGTAGGTTGTGGGTAGTTTGTATGCATCGTGTGGTTGAGTCATGTAAAGAGCTGCACCCTTACTTTACCTAGCGGGAGCAATTCACTTCAATGTAAGATCGATAACTCACAGCTCTGAAGAAATGTCAAAGAGAACAGGTTTGCACCAATAGACTTTTATGTGCTCTAACTTTACTTTCATTTGTCATCTATTGCAATGCAATGCTTGAGAAATTGGGTTGTTGGTTGACTGGGGTGTGAGCCCTGGTAAAGCAACAACCTTAATCCCCCTCAGGGTAAACCACAAAAAAATCACTAAATTAACCTGTGCTTAACCTAGGAAGCCTGGTACACAAATAACAGTCAGGCTTAACGAATAGGCAATGTGTAAATTGTGTTTATGCAGCAAACAAATAGTAATAAAGAGAAAACGTAACACAAAAAAAATCCCAAACCAAACTAGAAAAATTGACATATTAACATATTTTTTACACCAAAACCATAAAATCCAATAAGTGAAACCGTAAATATTGATTTTTAAAGTAATATGTGAAAATAGTGCGAAAATGCGCCAACAAGGGATATCTGGTGGCACTGGACTGGGACAAAGTCAAAAGTTCAGGCCGAACGTGATGTAGCATGGGCCGGCTACAGGGATCAGGCTTGGCCCACTGATCTACAGTACGTTTGCAGTACAGGTTGCATCAACATCGAGAATCCAGTCGATAAGGAGAATTCTGAGCGCAGACAACGTGATGCGCCGGTGTCGATCTACACACTGGAGGCGATGCACTTGTCCTAGTCACGCAGCAGCAGCAATTTTTTGGCTCCGATGAGTGGGTTGCTGTGATGTGGAGTTTCAGCGTCGTCATTGAGGCTGTCCTAGATGGGGATACGAGACCATGCTTTGAGTAGAGCGTCACTCAGTGGTGGTCTGAAGACATTGAGACGTCTGATCTATGCAACAGTAGCGATACGTCAGTACTGACACACACAGTAGTGGCGATGTGCTAGTTCTGTTTCTGCAATGGTGATGTTGCTTCATCTCTGTGAGAGCAAAAACCTTAGGCCCACTTCTAAGGGTCCAGGACTGGGGTGGCAGAAGCAGGACAGTTGGAAGTCTTTTATGTCCCAGCGACTTCAGAGCAGGAGGCCATCCAACTAGCCGTTGGAGTCACTCAGGGGTCTAGGGACAAGTGATGCTGGTCCAGTCCTTCTCACCCAGGCAAAGAGGGCAGCAGGCACCAGATCAGCACAGCAAGAAAGCAATTCTTCCATCGCAGCAGTCCAGCTGAGTGGCAGTCCTTCAGCAGCACAGCAGCCCTTCTCCCTGCCAGGGTATCAACAGTTACAGAAGTGAACTGAAGTGGTAGGGTCTGAGACCCAGTTCCTATACTGGGTGGTGCCTTTCAATTGGGGAAGACTTCAAAGCTGGGTCTTTGAAGTGCACAGAGATCTTCCTTCCTGCCCCAGCTCCAGACTCCCTACAGGGGGGTATGCAATCCTCTGTGTGGGGACAGGGCACAGCCTATTCAGGTGTAAGTATGGGGCTGTGCCCAGCTCCTCCTTTCCATCCTCTCAGGATGGGCCATCAAGTCACAGCAAAACTGCCATTGTGTGCGGCTGTCTGGAGGGAATACACACAGCCCAGCTGTCACCCAACCCAGATATGCAATGAAAGAGAAGCTGCAGGAACACAGAACTAAGAGAAGGAAAATGCTAACTTTGTAAAAGTGGCATTTTCAAAACTGTTATGATAAATCTTACTGCCCTTAAGTGTCATCTGCGTAGGAGGTGAGCTGGAAACCAAACGATCGAATGACACTGGCCCGGGGTGCCACATAGATGTTAAAAAGCGAAAGGTAAGAACCACAGTTCATGTAAAAAAGCACTTCAAAGGGGTTCAAAGCGGCCTGCAGGGTAATGTTTCATACAGGAGCTAAACTGAAACAGAGAGAAAGGCAAAGATATAACCCATGGATCAACCAAACTGCAGAGTCAGACTCTGCTGTAGAAAAGGGAAAGGGGTCTATTTTTTCAATGTGCAAAAGAGTATAGGTTGCATCTTTCATGGACATGTGCTGTTTGTCTGTCAAATTAAAAGGAAATATCAAAGCAGTTGTATTCAAATAATCCCATGGCACTTTTCCCATTTTCAATGTTTGCAAAGTCCATGCTAATTGCATTACATAACGCAATTGATTCTCACCATGATATAACAGAGACACATCTTCTTGTACAATGTCAATAACAGAGGAAGCAATATTATCTAATGTATAAATTCAGGAAGACAGTGTATTAATACTGTTGTTGACAACAGCCAAAACTTTTTCTAAGTTTTCCCGGTCTGCTTCTCGCAAATGAGATGCTGCTTCAATTTGAGAATGTTTCCAAATTTCATTGTAAGCAGAGTATATCCATCATTTTGCTCTAGGTGCTCTAGGTCCTAAGACAAAATTGCCCAAATTAATATTATTGGACAACAAAGATAAATGTTGTTTAATGGACAAGAGTGTAGAGTGCTGTAACCATTGTTGACACAATTTAGCAACAGAATAGGTCATAATAGTATGCTAATCAGAAAATCTAGGGTCCTGACTGTCTTGTGTGAAACCTAAACTAGAGTTATGGAAACAAAGTTGGCAGGCATTCGAACTAGTTGGCCAAACTAGCCAACCTAAGGGGTCCGTGGCAGATTAATTAAATGAAATATTTTGAAATAAACTCTGTAAAGCTTCAATAGTATAATTTGTGTGTGTGTGCCAATTATTATACTCAGCTAATGTTGGAATGGCTGGGGCATTCATTTTCTTAGCAGTCGCCAAACCAAAGCATGTGGTCTGGTACACAGTATTATTTAAAAACACAATTTGAGTTGGGATGTGGCAGGCACGATATAGGGCCACAGAGCCTCGCACCTGCCAGTCCTTAGAACCCCAAATTGATTTTAGATCAATGGTTTCCTTCCAATGGTCATAACCTTTTATGGACAGATCATGGTGGAAGGAAAAAGAATGTATTAATTTACTATGGGTTAACATGAGTTTCTGAGAGGAGGGGCTTCAATTTGAAATAGAACGATTCAGGATTTGATTTATCAAAATCAGTAAAGTATGTAAACTTTTTCTTAAGAGTTTTTAAAGCTACCTTTTAATGGTGTTGGACAATGTTGCCACTGAGTGTAATTTACGAGAGGACGTAATGTATTGGTCTATGAAATGATGCCGATAATGTTGATAACAGAATAGGTCAGCATCATTTGCAGAATTCATATACAAGTCTTCAGCATCAAAGGCAGCATAATATTTTAAATCTGAAAACAAAGCTTGTATCGCATGCACAACCCAATTATCATAACAAAACTCTAAAGATGTTAATCAGCTCTGTCGGACCATGAACTTGAAAATCCACTTTATCCCAAATGATACCATCCAAAACTGGGAACGCTGAAATGTTAACAAGAGTTTGGTCACGCATCATGATGTGTGAAGAGGAATTGGGGGCCAAAATACCATCAACAGAGTTCACAGTAGAGTGTTCAGGCACGTAGTGACCATTGATGAGTAGGAAAAATACAATTACAAATCCAATTGACATGAAAAGAAAAATCTAAATTAGTATGAACCAGATGTCTGTCCATGGAGGAACCAAATAAGTCTGTTTAAACCAGGTCAAAAATTGACAATTTTGTTGGGTCCCTTGAGGAGGTGGAGGATGGGTCATAAGAAAAACTGCCATGTTGCAAAGACTATCCGGCAAATCATGCAGGATGCAGGGGGAACAGAAGAATGGTCAACAACAGTGTCCATCTCGATAACTGTGTTGTGTGGCAAATTGGAAGATGTTATATTCTATAGAGTCCTCGAAATTGTAGGACACAAAACAGCAGGCATCACACTATTCAGAATCGGCCAGATGTTGTAGCTTGACATTGCCTACTGAGATGTATTTGTTGTCTTTGCGACCTGGAAGAGGAGGTAAAATGACTGTTTGAGTATCCTTCAGGACAAGCACTGAAACCGGTGCATGATAAGAGGGACCACATTCTTTTTTGTTCAGCAAGCACAGACCTCCAGTGCCTTTTTGAGCGCTGCAACATCCTGTTCCAGCCAATCCATATGCTTTGTTCATATAACATGAGAGCAGCGTCTGCAATCAATAAGGTAATTGGCTGTCTGAATTCACCTCGTGCTCGGAGGAGACTGGAGACTAGAGAATCGAGGTTGGGCTGCAGGAGATGGTAAGTAAAACTCTTATTTTTTCTTTCTTGGATTTTTTAATGTCATGCAATTTAATTATGTCTGTATGTATGTTTTTCTAATGTAAGTTGTGCCCCTCTGTTTTTTAAAAAATCACCAACATCCATTGCTCAAAACATTTTGGATCTTGAAATACATGCAGTATATACAAGCCATTATTTTATAGCATACCTCAAATTCAACTCTGAAGAGCTATTTCAGAGTTACACAAACATGTCAGCTCTGTCACTAAGGAATAGAACGCAAGTGGAGAAAGCAGTCTATGATGGTAAAATAGAAAGAATACACAACTTCCACATATGATGAACACAAGAGCAAAATGATAAAACGGTGCAGTTGTCTACATAGGACTATACTTCCCCAAAGGCATTCAAATATGATGAGTTGGTAGGTAAAGAGATTAAGCATTGGCAAAAAACGTTATCCCTGATATTTTGTAGAATTATGTATTATGAGAATATCTCAGATGGTAAGCTTTTGTCAATGGGAAAGAACGTCCTACAGCTGTTTTTGGGATGGAAATAGGACTGTCGTGACCAATGTTCATACAAAACAGTATAAAAAATGTAACATCAGCCCGCAAATTCCTCCTGTTTCCAAAGAATGAAATAATGTGTACAAAATGATTTAAAAAAATGTAAGGTGTTTATGAGTATATTTTAGTCTTTCCTATATTCTTATGAAGCAGGTCCCTTCCTTAGTTGTGCATACCTTATTTAACTTTTTGTATAAAGAGGTGGATTAATGACATGACCTATGATCATATGACGTGATACTCGTAATCTCTCGGATTTCTTGGTACCTTTATAATTCGGCTTGTTGCTAACAAGATTCTGGGCCCCCTTCAATTTTGCCTATTTCTCAAGGCTAATGGAGATTATTTTTGTTTGGTCGAAACATTGCACTTGTTACTGCTGCTATTTAACTGCTTTTTGCACAAAAGTTGGGATATGTACTTACTTTTTAACCATCGCAGCTAAGGGAAAATGAATTGTGAGTTATACATGTGTTAATTTTCCTCAGAATTTTTTTTGGGTCTATAAACTGCTGATGCCACATGATGCACTTTATTTAAAATAGGATCCAATATGAAGATGCTTTTGTATGGTATTTTTTCCATATTGAATATGTATTTAACTCGATTTAGTTGTTGCTGTAAAGGATTAACTAAGGTATTTTGATGACTATTCTTACCTACACTTTGCTCATTCTGTGCCATTGCTTGCATTCTTCTACCTGTGGACATTCTTCTTTGCTATCTCAGGGAGATCTTGGAACTGGCTTTGAAGGATTCCAATACCTCTATTTTATTGTAAAATTATCATATTGCCAGCTTTTGTATTTTATCCTATATACTGTGGAAATGAACTGTGCTTGTATATGCTTACTATGTACTTGTGCTTGTATATGCTTACTATGCAATATTTGTGTATATTCTTTATGTGGACCTCATTGGAGATTCAAATTCTTAATACATTTATTGAGGGTGGGGTGCCGCTCGAGAGAGAACCTTGGTGTTTGGAAGTCCGCCCTGCTCGCTACAGGAGTAGCTGGGAGCTTTCATCCTGTGGGCTGTTTTCCTGCTGTTCCCGGAGGTCCTGGCCGCAGTGGAGGTGAGAGGCACGGCGAACGGGACTGCGAGGACCAGCATTCCTGCATAACACCGCCAGCTGGTTCCTCTTCCCGCCCGCGCCGCGCCCCCTCCCAGTGCCACGCCCCCCCGCCTGAGCGTTCTTTACCTCTCGCGGCCTCCGCGTCGCGGGTGCCGCTCGAGAGAGAACCTTGGTGTTTGGAAGTCCGCCCTGCTTGTTACAGGAGTAGCTGGGAGCTTTCACCCTGTGGGCTGTTTTCCTGCTGTTCCCGGAGGTCCTGGCCGCAGTGGAGGTGAGAGGCACGGCGAGCAGGACTGCGAGGACCATCATTCCTGCATAACACCGCCAGCTGGTTCCTCTTCCCGCCCGCGCCGCGCCCCCTCCCAGTGCCACGCCCCCCCGCCTGAGCGTTATTTACCTCTCGCGGCCCCCGCTTCACGGGAGCCGCTCGAGAGAGAACCTTGGTGTTTGGAAGTCCACCCTGCTCGCTACAGGAGTAGCTGGGAGCTTTCACCCTGTGGGCTGTTTTCCTGCTGTTCCCGGAGGTCCTGGCCGCAGTGGAGGTGAGAGGCACGGCGAGCGGGACTGCGAGGACCAGCATTCCTGCATAACACCGCCAGCTGGTTCCTCTTCCCGCCCGCGCCACGCCCCCTCCCAGTGCCACGCCCCCCCGCCTGAGCGTTCTTTACCTCTCGCGGCCCCCGCTTCGCGGGAGCCGCTCGAGAGAGAACCTTGGTGTTTGGAAGTCCGCCCTGCTCGCTACAGGAGTAGCTGGGAGCTTTCACCCTGTGGGCTGTTTTCCTGCTGTTCCCGGAGGTCCTGGCCGCAGTGGAGGTGAGAGGCACGGCGAGCGGGACTGCGAGGACCAGCAATCATGCATAACACCGCCAGCTGGTTCCTCTTCCCGCCCGCGCCGCGCCCCCTCCCAGTGCCACGCCCCCCTGTCATTCATAGGAGCCCCTGGATACGCGCATCGCGGGACGCGCGCGGGGCGGTCCCCGGGGCGAAGACCGGGCAAAGAGCGGGCCGTTTTAGGCCGTTAGAGGCCGGCAGAGACCGGACCGGGCCACCCCTCTAACGTTGTGCCTGTCCCTAGGCTCTTTCCCTCGCCTCACTAGCCTGCGGTTCTGATTGTTCCCTCGACATGGCCACCAGAGTTTCCAGGAGCAAGGCCGCCGTACAGTGCTCTAGTACACTGGAAAAATTCTTTCCCAAGGCCAGTGCTGCGGTCAACCAAGGTCACACAGTGCTGGACACTCTACCTGAGGTGTTCACAGAAAATGCGTCAGTGGCCCCCTCTGATTCCTCTTCAATTGATGTTAGTACTCCAATACCCCTTGACGCTACCCATTTATCGCTCATGGATAGTATTGACCAGACAATTGAGTCAGTCCTCCAACAACTCAGGACCCCGTCAAACGTACAGAGGGATAGTGAGTCCTCGCGCCTCTCCGGGGTTGTGGAGTCCACTCCCTATGTGAACGCTGAAATGACTAAGTCGCAGGATGAGGGCCAAGTTGTAGTGCTAACGGAATCCGTAGGCAGTAGAGTGGACCATCCTCCGAAAAGGAAAAGGTCAAGGAAGCCAAGAGGGGCAAAAAGGGCCAAAGTGGATAAAACCAATCCAACATTGGATGTTAGCTCGGACATTTCGGCTTCTCCCGAGGTCACTTCCCCGGGAATTGGGTCTGATCAAACAGGCTCGCCATTAGTCACAGCTGTACCAGGGTGCTCTGGGCCGTTTATATTTGGTGGAAACCCTCCTAATATGTCAGATGCTGTAATTGGCTCACTTACGGACATACTTAAGAACCTGCTAGAACCCTTGTCTGCAAAACTAGATGCTATAGACACTAGACTCATGGCTATAGAAAATGCATACAACAGAAATAGTCCTAGTAGGGGGTTGGGCCCAAGTGCACAGACGGTTACCCGGGAATCTGCAGGGAATAGACCTCCTACTGTTGACACAAGCATACAGGCCCCGATTGAGCCACAACACAGTACCACAGGCAGTCACGTCCCCCTACTGCCCACTTCACAATCGTCCAGGCCCCCTGTCCCTGCACCTAGAAGATCTAAGCAACCGACTCCACCCCAACCAACGAGCGAAGGGCGTTCTACCACTGAACAAACTGGTCGCCCCATCAGCCCTAACACTAGGCGTAGGGCGGTCAATCTACCCCCTGAGGCAGTGCCTTACACAGCGATTATGGTGGGAGTTCCTGAGCTCACTGGTGACACTAGAGAGCCACAGGACTCGCTCCGTAATAAAGTAATTAGCTGGCTTAACACTAATAGGCCCCTCCCTCCCAATATCAAAGGAGATGTGTTGATGGTTAGAAGGATCCCATGGATTGGAGTTACCCCCAAGAACAGGGTGGGGGACTGTATCATAATCAGCTTTAAAAGCCCATTGGTTGCTCCATATATCTGCAACTGGCTGGTAAGGCCGGATAAGTCCAACATTGAATTAGTGTCCCTCTCATACTTCTACCCAAATGTCTCCAATCTAGTTGTGGGGAGGGAACAGAGCTGGACTAGAGTGGGCTTTGCAGTAGATGGTTCACAGTACAGACCCAAGCACATCACACTCCCCGTTCATGGCAATTTTGTTCATCAGAATAGATTCTCCTGCCTGGACCAAGTAGATTGACCAAAAAGGGGAGATACACTACAACACCCAGAAAAATCTGCCCTTGGGTCCCCAGACAGGGGGGAAGGTACATCTGTTCCCGTAACTCACAAAAGGATCCTGGCCCTTGTCAATGTGGGGGGGACTTCCTTGGGAAGCATCCAAGTTCAAGCTGAGGATTCATCAAGCACACTCATTGCTCCTTTAATGCAACCAGTGGAGCTTGCTGTACTACCCCCCCGGTGTCCACCATAACTGTTTTGGGTGACCCGGGGAATCCTGCACTTGATATTCCGCCTGCATCAAGTGAAGCAGGTCTACAACTTCCTGGTACAGGGTTGAGTATTCTCTCCTGGAATGTGGCAGGCATTTCAAGTAAGGTGGGCACTCCGGAGTGGGAAACACTGGTTAATAAAAGTGACATTCTCCTTTTCCAGGAGACGTGGGCAAGGGAACCACAGCTTAGGAGGGGGTATGATATTTCTGAAATCCCGGCAAAGTGGAATGGGAGGGGGAGACCCTCGGGTGGTCTAGCAATTTGGGTGGCGAGCCATATCAGGTGCCAGGTGGAAAGGATGAACACACTATCACAGGACATTCAGTGCGTGCTCCTCAGATGGCCCGGTAAAAGAACATGGGCCATTGTTAACAACTACTCACGACCAGTTGCTGGGGGCAATGAATCTCCCACTCTAGTTGATCTCTCATCCTTTCTAGGACAACTGCCAGGTGACCTGAAAATAGTGATGGGAGGGGACTTCAACTGCCACTTCGAACCCCTGGAGGGCCTAATGGAGGGTGCCTTTACTGCCGAGGATGATCACTGGGGAGTTCCACCTTCCTCCTCACCTCACCCCAAAGCTTGGTCTCCGCTGGCAGTACAACTTACTTCACTCACCTTGAACTTTGCACTAAGGGCGTGCAACGGACGCACCCCTTCTGACACTCCATCGGTGTGTACTTTCAACAAGAAGGGCCATGAGTCAAGGCTGGACTACACATTCATAGACATTTCCCTGTGGCCCAAAGTTCAAGATTTTAGAGTGGTCCCGAGGTCGGATAGTGACCACAATGCCCTTCTGCTGGTGATTCAGCATCCAGCCCCTGCAGTAGGGCTGTCAACTACTGACTCCGGAGTAGACCAGGGAGTCTTACTCCTCACTACAAGTAGGCGTCGGGTGAAATGGGGGAAGCTGGTTGACAAAGAAGATGCTATAAATAAGCTATATGGCATAGCACTCCCCAGGTTCCAGGAGGTGGATGCTCACATTAACCAACTAAGACCCTCCGACTACAATGAGAGACTATCTGGCATTCACCAGGCCTTAGTGAGGGACCTTGCAGATGTCTTCAATCCGGCGGTGCCCACCAGAAGGAAGAAGACTCATACCCCGACCTGGTACACCTCTACCTGCAGGAAAACTAAATCTGAGTTACTTTCCTCTATTAAAGAGGGTAGTGATAAGGTGAAGGTGGCAGCCCTTAGGAGGGAGTATAAGTCAGTACTGGCCAATGCAAGGGCAGAGTGGGATTGGAACCACTGGCATGAACTGACTGATGCCCTTAAATCCAAAGATTCTAGAAAATTCTGGGCCCTGGTAAATAATGGAACAGGGGATCTGACAACTGCAGTAGAACCCAATATTGCCCCTTCTATCTGGGAGGCCCACTTTGGAACACTATACCAAGAAACCACTCTTTGGCCCGAAGGGATGGCGGTGGAGTCCCCCTGTCCTCCAGACATGGCCTTGGAATTCTCTCTAGGTGAGGTGAAGCTAGCACTGGAGCGCTTAGCGCTGGGGAAGGCACCGGGGTTGGACAAGCTACCCGGTGACCTTTTCAGACACCATCCTGACATCTGGGGCCCGTACCTTCTTATTCTCTTTAACGCTATATTGGGAGGTATGGCGGTCCCCTCCTCTTGGCTAGGGGCTGAAATAGTTCCGATCTACAAGAAAGGGTCCCCCCTGAGTCCGGCAAACTATAGGCCAATTAGCCTTATAGATGTCCCCCAAAAGCTTTTTGCGTGTCTCATTTTGAACCACCTTCTAGACTGGGTAGAGGATAATGACATCATGAGTCCCTTGCAGGCTGGCTTCAGGAAAAACACGTCGACCATGGACCAGATCTTCCGCCTCGTCCTCCTCTACTGGAAGATGGTGAGGATCGAGGGGGGGAGGTTGTACATGGTCTTCGTGGATCTGAGGTCAGCCTTTGACCTAGTCCTGCGCAGGACACTGTGGGAGGTGCTGGAAAAGCTAGGAGTTCCCACTCAGCTACTTAACATCTTAGCCAGGCTGCATGAAAACAACTATGCGCAGGTCAGGTGTGGGAGAGATGGCAATCTCTCATCCAGGTTCCCTGTCCGTCGAGGTGTGAGACAGGGTTGTGTCTTGGCACCGACCCTGTTCTGTCTATTCATCAATAACGTCATCTCACACCTGGAAAACGTCAAGGACAACGACGCCCCATGTTTGGCAGGTAGGAAGGTACCGGCAATCATGTTTGCCGACGACACCCTCCTCCTTTCCAATTCCCCCATGGGGATCCAGAGGATCCTGGATGGATTTGGTCTTTTCTGTCGCCAGCACGGGTTGGAGGTGAACACGGAAAAGACCAAGTTCATGATCTTTAACCCACCAAACAAAACTAGGCCCAATCCCACCCTGTGGACTGCTAGCCTTGAGAGGGTGTCTACTTTTATATATCTGGGGGTAACATTGCAGGAAAATCTATCATGGGACCGCCAGATAGTACGATCCAGGGCCAAACTGTCCCAACTGTCGGGCACAATTCTGAAGGTGGCCAATACTTCTTCCTTCAAGCCCATAAGTCCGGCCCTTGAAACTTACAGGACCCAGGCCAAGGCAGCGGCCATGTATGGCAGTGAGTTATGGGGGTATAAAGCGGTGAAGGACTTATCAACAGTTGAAAATAGTTTTCTAAGGCGCCTATTAGCTCTTCCACGTGCTACGCCGCTCCAGCCTCTGAGAATGGACATGGGCCTCCCCCCTATTGCAGAGGAGCTTGTGTCAAAGCCAGTGAAGTTTTGGCACAGGCTTTGGTCCACGGATGAACTTCACCATTATAGGGAGGATCTTACCCATGTTATGAGTTTAAACTGCAGTGGCAATATCCCCTGGCTCGCCTTTGTGAAAAACAAACTGTCTGCCATGAATCTCCGCGACCTTTGGGAGGACCCTGCGCGAGGCTGTCAAACAATCTTGCGCAAAGCCCTGTCACAAATCTACAAAGACAGGACCCTTGCACAATTGATGGACGCTCAAAATAGCAGCACCCTAACCTTGCGATTTTTAGAATCCAAAAATTCATATGCTTTTGAACCTTTTATGGATTTTATTTATCCCATCCTGGCGAGGAAACTGTTTGTTCAATGGAGGCTCGGCACACTCCCCATCAACTCATACACCTGCAAGTGGACAAATGGGGGCGATAAAACATGTCCCTGCTGTAATAATCATGTGGAAGATGACCTCCATATCCTGTTTGTGTGCCCCGCATATCAAAGGCCTAGGAAATATTGGATAGCGCCGCTATGTAAGAACCTGGGGTTTAGAGAGTTTGCACAGGCATATAGGATCATGAAAACCAGCACCCTGGGCCACATTGTGTTCGCTGTTTCCAAATTTCTTATGGCTATATGGTTGATCAGGAAGAAAAGAGCCTCTGAAGCCCCTTGAACTTGCTAGTGCTATCATAAATCCTTCCTCGCTGGGAGAGTGATTTTATTTAATATATTTTAAATGTATATTAATGTATGTAACGTTTGTATTGTATCTTTTATGGTCTATATGGCCGAAATAAAGAATTTTTGGATTGGAATTTAATTGAATTGAATTGGAAGGTATTATACTTTGTTCCAGTGCACAAAAATGGCCATGAACATTGTCTTTATTCTAAACATCTATCTATTCATTATCAATATCGAAAGTTCTTTGTTGAAGTTTAATGCATTGGGTAAAATAGTGATATATCTTGTTCATGGCATAGACTGCTTTAAATAGATCATGTCGATGATGGTCAATGTAAAAGTTGTGACAACCAGGGGTGCTTAAGCCTTGGTGGCTGGTGCACTGCCAGTGCCTTGAGCTTTTGATGACTGTAAGGCTTTTTACCAACACCTGAGGTCACAGGCGCCGCTTAGAAATATCAAACAAGGGATTGTAAATGTTGCCTATTAACCAAAAAACTAGATACTCTGTCTGCATACTTCGTCTGCAATGGAAAGTTGGTTTCTCTAGCCTGTGTGAGTTTCTGGGGGGTCTTGGCTCAGCACTCAAAACCTGACTTCGAATGTTGAATGTTGACCCTACCTACAGTTTAGGGCTTCAATAAAACCTTAAATATGTAGCAATATCCAGTGTAAATGTGCAGAGTAGCAAAAGAAATCAGACAATTTAGTGACAATAGGATTACAGGTAATTACAAGCATGAATACTGGGTACACATGTCACACTCAAAATGCATTGTTCATGCTCAGTAGTTGATTGTGAGTTCTGTGATCAGCCCCAGCCTTAGCCTTAAATATGAGGACAGACGCTGCTCCATAGTTAGGGGGAACTGCGGCATGGTAAGTGCATATCTATGTCGGTCTATTTCTTTTTGTTGGCGATGAGCTCCGGCGTATGAGGGTCAGGCTGGGGCAGAGGTTCCCTCCTCGGAGACTAGAGGATGCTGGAGAGAGACGGCTTGAATTGCTTCATGAGTGCGTTGGGAGGACTGCTACCGACATGACATGACCTGCTTCCACAACTTCCCTTTAGCGACAAAAGCGTCTTTCGGCACAGAGGTATGGTGTGTTCATTTTGTAATTTCTCGAGCTCAGTAGTGTCATGTTTTACTTGGTCCTGTCATATATGTCCATGTTTGGTAGAAAAGCTACATGTCCCCTAGCAAGAGTTCTATGCACATGAGACATTACACAAGTAAATTGCGTCTCAAGGGAATTTGGAATATATCTCAGTGAGTGCTTTTTCATATATGTCTCGCATAAAAATACTTTATGTTAGCCAAGACAATTTACCCACTAAAGCTTAAATGCACAAGAGAGAAACAAAAATATGCAAGTTTTTGTTGTGACTTTGAAGGTGTGTGGGGGTTATTAAACCAAGATAGCCTTATTTAAGAGTGATTTGTAGAACTGGTAAAGTTCTCAAAATAGTCGTGGAAATGAATTGGCTACAATTCCCAAACAATGCAGATACGGTGTCTTTGATGGCAACTGGCTAGTGAATATGCGGAATGACGTATGTGTGGACGAGTACATTTTTAGAGCGAAGCAATTGTAAAGGCCATATATTCTGAGATGATTAAACCGCCTACAGAGCCTCTAATGTTCACCCTCTCGCGTTCTAAAGAGACATTTTTATCTGCGTTTTACTTACATGTCTTTTGTTAATGGCTACCTTGATGTGTAATCCACTTTTGTTGTGTCTGTGTGCTAGGAGGAGGTCGGGCTGTGCATTGCAAGCGTGACACTTCAAAGAACAAATGCCTGAATGCCTCACACGTTAAGAGGCAGGCAGCCTTTTATCTTTAATAACCTCACTGTGGATGACACGCTTTCTGAACATCTAGACAGCATCTCTTTCCAGGAGTAATTTCACCTTATTCCTAAAAACATAAGTATGCGCTAACCGTCTCCCAGAAAAGCACAACGTGACGAGGCTTTCACGAGCAAGAAAAACACTCTGTTTGTCTGTTACATAAAAGGAAACATAACTGAGGGAAGAAAGCGAAGAAAGTATTTTGTTCTGCTGAAAACAATTTTATGATTTATCACTAACCTCAGGCAGAGTGTAATCCATTCAGAAATGCAAAAAGTTGCTGGTAGGTTCAGACAAATAATTTTGCCAGGAGAAATCATTTTACCCTGCATTCAGATAAGGGCATTTCAAACGATACGGATTGGATTCAATTCTACCTAATCGAAGGATATATACTAGATATGTTTTTTATATTAAGTTGTTGGAGCTTTTAAATTGACCTTTGCCATTGCTCATAATCATATAAACTTATTCATGCACGTCTTTCATTTTTATGTAAAATTCTGAATACTGTTTTCTGCTCAATTCATGATTTAGATGCACCTTGGATATTTTTGGCAACATTTGTCTGTACTGTTTTATATATATCTAGAAAAAAGATAAATATATATATATATATATATATATATATATATATATATATATATATATATATATATATATATATCTCAGCAAGAATCAAGAAATCGTAATAAATCCGACAAAGGAGGTAATATTGTTCTCTGGCAAAAAAGAATATATAGAGGAGGCCACGAGGCAATTGGAAAATGTTGATTGCTATATCAGAACAAATGGTGTGGAATACAAAAAAGCAACGGATGATTTAAAAAAGCGTCTGACATCTTATAAAAGAGAGGGTATGATAACATCAACAGAGTTTGGCTTTTTACACAATGATAATCCAATGATGCCAAACCTGTATTTGATATCTAAAATTCATAAGATGAAGAATCCAACAACTGGGAGACCGATTATATCGGCAATCAACAGCATGAGTGAGAATATCTCCCGGTACATTGACTTTTATTTGCAGGAACATGTGTAAAATCTAACCAGTTATATTAAAGATACTGGAGAGTTTTAAATCAAATTGAACTCAATTGAATGGCAAGATGGTTGGTGTATGCTTGCACTAGACATAGAGTCGTTATACACATGTATAGACCATGACAAAGGGGTGGAAGCCATAGATCATTATTTGGGACATAGATCCTGTGAATATTACCCCATAACAAAATGCTAACTGAGTTGGTGAAGTGGTGTTTACACAATAATTTTTTTATGTTCGTCAAGGATATTTGGAGACAGATCAGGGGTGTGGCGATGGGATCTTGATTCTCCCCCAGCTATGCGTGTTTACACGTAGGCTGGTGGGAGGAGCGGGATCTCATCGTCACCCCAGGTTTAATCACGTGCGTCATTGGATGCGATTTATTGATGATGTGTTTTGTGTGTGGGAGGGGGATGAACACAGTGCCCTAGAATTTGTGAAAGCATTGAATAACAATAAGTTCAACCCCTTCTTTACATCTAATGTGAGTATGAGTAAATCAGATTTCTTAGATGTACAAGTTACAATAACAAACCGCACCATCACAACATCTCTTTTCCGAAAACCGACTGCTGGCAATAGCATTTTGCATGCCAGCAGAGGACATCCACGACATGTGATTGAGAGTGTACCATATGGAGAGCTTCTGCGTCTTAAAAGAATTAGCGGTACTCCTGAGAGTTTTGAGAAAGGAGCTCATGAAATGGTAGGTCACCTTAAAGCAAGAGGGTACAGTGATTTAACACTGGCAAAGGCTCTATCTAAGACTAGGGAGCGAGCTAGGGAGTCTCTGTTAGTAACTAACAATTCTACTGGGCTGGACAATGATGATGCTCCACGCTTGATAATGTCATTCAGCAAGCAAGAAAGGAAAATTAAATCCATCATAAAGAGAAATTGGCCTATTATTATGACAGGTGGCATCCTGGGTGAGAAGTTGCCAGATACCCCAACTATCACCTACAGGAGAGCAAGCAGCATGCACAACAGATTAGTTAGAGCCAACCCAGAACTAGGTAGTGGCAGTACCTGGTTAAAATCAAAAGATGGGTTTTTCAAATGCTCAACCTGTCGTGCATGCAAATTCGGGACCAACACAACTCATTTTGAAACTCCCTTTTTCAATGAGTAAACTGCAATCAAAGGCAATTTTAATTGTCGAACTGAGTATGCAGTTTATGTCCTGGCGTGCACCTGCTGCCTACGATATGTGGGAAGCACCAAGCTGCAGGTGCACATCAGGATTCTGCAGCATCTCAGAGGAATCGTAAATAATGATAACACTTACCCGGTTGCACAACATTTTAAATATACCCACAACAATGATTTAGGTTGCCTATCGTATTTTGTTATTGATGCAGTGGCCCCCCTGCGAAGAGGAGGCAATAGAGACAAAATACTAAGGAGAAGGGAAACAAGGTATAGAGTTGAATTAGATGGTAAATATCCAAATGGATTAAATACGACAGAAGATCTGCATAACTTTCTATAAACTATGTAACTTCTTTTATACTATTTTTAGCCTTTTTCTGATAAACTCTAACTGAAACTGATTTTCGCATTTAATGAGAAGTTCATATCCTGATTTATGTCTATGTGGCTTTTTAACACAGACAGAAGTAAGATGGATTTAATAATTAACAGAATTTTTCCTGAAAATTCCAAATCGTGTACATATAGACAAACACTTTTTAGACTTCACTTGTAATATTAATGCACATACACTTTGGTTTTGTTTCCTTGTGTTTTTTTTTTAGGTCCGCTTATCATGAGTATGAGAAAGACCTTAAAGTTTACTTTGTAGGGTTTCACATGTTGTTTACACAGATCAAAAATACACATGCCATGTATATCCTAGGACAAGAATTAAGATGAAAAAGAAAAAAGACAATAGACAATGAGGGAGCACACAGAATACTTTAGCTGTAAATTGATTATTTTAACGGTACAACGTTTTTTCAAAGTCAGTGAGTTCAGTCAAAGGACGGTGCTATTTTTGAAAATTTGAGGTGGCAGAATAGGGTTAAAAAAATCAGGTCAGCCCAAGTGGGAAGCATAGTGTGAGGACTAATGGATGACATACACTACGATAAATACTATGACATAATGAAATGGCATTTAATAATGCCATAATATTTGTTTTACAATTCTTTTTTGCAATTTGGAAGATATTGTTTCAAGCAGATATACAAAGAGTGGCCACCGTTGGGTTTTTAAATGCAAAGTATATATTTTTGTAATTGTATATATTGTATATAGGTAGTTATAGTGAACTTTAGATATTTATAGCACCAGTCACTTTATCTAAACATATATATACGGGTTTGTGCATTTATGCTGCTCATAATGAATTTTTTGGATTGTCTACCGTTTTTTTATCTACTTTGTGCAAACTTCTTATGTATTTTTAGGAAGTATGTTTGGATATAATGATGTATTTATACAGTCAAAATGTTGCAAAAATAAATCATTTGCCTAACCTGAAGCCGTGGGGCTCGTCTCTTCATTTCGCCATCCAGTGGAGGTTGTGAAGGTTGTTGTGGAGATATATATATATATATATATAAATATATATATATATATATATATATATATATATATATATATATATATATATATATATATATATATATATATATATATATATATATATATATATATATTAGGAAAACTTTATCAATCATTTATATACAAACCAGACTTAAACTAAACAAACATTAGAAATTCTAAAGTTATAATTATGTCTTAAATTTATGATTTACACACCACCTTTAAATGAAATTTATATACAAACCAAACTTAAACTACACAAACATTAGAAATTACATAGCTAAATAAAAATTGTGCTTCAATTGAGTCCAGTAGCAATGAGTGGATTGTAGTAAGTGTAGTGTCCTACAGTAAAGTGGAGGAAAGTGCCATAGACTGGAGTGGGGTGCGTACAGTGAAGTAAAGTGTCATAGACTGGAGTGGCGTGTGGTACAGTAGAGCTGTGTGGAGTGCAGTAGAAAAGAGTATTGGAAAGTGGAGTAGTGTATTGTATAGAATAGAGTGGAGTAGAGGGTTGTACAGTGTAGTGTATGACAAAGTGGAGTAGAGAGTGGAATATTGGCATAGAATGTAGTAAAGTCTTATAGAGTGTAGTTGCATAGAATAGCGTAGAGTCCACTGGAGTGGCGTAGCTTTGAGTGGAGTAGCTTGTTGTATATTAGAGTGCCATGGAGAGGAGTAGAGTGCACTGAGGTAGTGTACACTGGAGTAAAGTGTAGTAGAGTGGCGTGGGTTGTTGTATAGTGGAGTGGACAGGCATTTTGTTGAGTGTTGGAAAGTGTTGTAGAGTGGAGTGCCAAAGAGTGGATTGCTGTGTTGTATAGTAAAGGGATGTGGAGTAGAGTAGAGTGAGGTACAGTATGGTCGAGTGGAGTGGCATTGACTGTTGCAAAGTTTAGTGGTATGGAGTAGCATAGATTATATCAGCATTGACAGTAGTAGTGGAGTATAGTGAAGTAGAATGTAGTAGTGTCTCATAAAATAGAGTTTAATAGGGTAGGGTGAGATAGAGGGAGTTGCGTGGAATGTTTTAGACTAGAGTAGAGTCCACAAACAAGTTAAGGGGAATAAAGATGTGCTGTAGAGCATGGGCTAACTCTCCTCTGACATAAGGAGATAAGAATCCTTTTGCTTTAAAGAACTCTCACCCATCAGAGGTACCCCTTGTTGGCATGTTTCATCATAGAGTTTTCTCCCGTTCCGTTACTGGACAGAGCGTGCTGCATCTACAGAGATGCACTGGAGCACTTTGTTGGAAAAGGAATAGTGTAGTGAGTGGAAGTAGGGTTACTCTTTTAAAATACCTGCCTGGCAGCCCTAAGGTATTAATCTGGGCGCCAGCTGGTATGATTAAAAAAGGGGGAAAGTTAGTAAGTTCTGGGGCTTTAGTTACCCCTACTTCCTCTTATTGGTCAACATGTTTCTGCCTATCATGTTCCCAAATGCTTGTGGCTTTCACCAGGACCGAATATACTACCAAAATCGACACCTATTCCATAATGCTGACCTAACTGGTGAATTTAACATACATAGGCCAAGCACAAGTAAAGCACCTACTTGGTGTCTGTAAATGGGTATATAATAAGGCACTTAATTGTGCTCCATAGATACTCTGGGGAGAGGAGTGCCTATTGTTACTCAGACTTCAAGGTCTGCTCTGCTAAGGTTATACTTCACATCGAATTAGTCCCACACAGACAGGGTCACAAATAAATCACGTTTTTTTGGGATATTTTATTAGCAAAAAATATATTTATCCTTATTTCCTTTATTCAATAATCCATATTTTTGTTCTTTTTCAATAAATATACTCTACAGAAAATTCATACACTCACATCCAGATGAAATTTATAAAAATCCAAACATTGACGAAGCAATCAGAAATTGAGGTACATGTCTCAACAAATACGAAAAATAATAAAATACACATACAAAATCACAAACAATCAGAAAAAATACATAATTCACAAAACCTAACAAACATCATAAACATACAGAACCACAACACAGTGCGCTGACACGCGTTTCAGAATTTTCATGTACCCTCCTTCTTCAGGGCGCTGATGGTCTATGGACAAGTATAATTTGGCCTGATACATATATTTTCTTTCACAATGCAAGAAAAGTTTGATAATACTGGCTTCGTCAATCCAGTCTGTGGGAACAACATAACATCACAAAATGATTTAGAAAATCTAATAGGCAATTCATATACAGAAAATCAATGTAGCAAGATTATAACTGAGTGCATTAAAAACATAAAATAAAATAAACTGAGTGTGAACCATACAGGAATAAAGAATATACCAAGAAAAAAATATATAAAATAGAAGAGTGTTAAAAACAATCACCTAGTGCCTGATTCCGATCCTGGATTTTTTTTTCCATACAAATCGGATTTTTAGTTTTTTTCCATACAAATTGTACAAGTCCCTTTCAAACCGTGTAGTACGATTTGTACTGGAAAAATACATACAGATCGGCCCAATCCTTACAAATCGGATCGGGAAAAGCTTTACGACACGGAATTGTAAAAAAGACCATACAAATTGTAAAAAGGCTGTCCAACCCGTCAAGTACGATTCGTACCAGTTTGTCAGCATACGATTTGTATGGAAAATGGCCGATATACGGGGAATGACTTGTACCGGGCAACGAAGCGAACCCCTATACGCCTCATACCCTGGCATTACTTGTTCTGGGGGTTCGACTCATACCGGGGTACGGGTCGTATAGAGGTATGAGGCGTACAGGGGTCCCCCCATATGCGAGGCATGTGTATGGTGCATACAACAAATTCGCATATGTGCGCACCGTACCCCAAAATCGCCCGTGTACGCACCGTACCCCAAAATCGCGCATGTACGCTCCGTACCCCAAAATCGCCTGTGTACGCACTGTACCCCAACATCGCGCATTTACGCACCGTACATACGCGATTTTGGGGTACGGTGCGTACATACGTGATTTTGGGGTACGGTTTGTACACGTCCGATTTTGGGGTACAGTGCGTACATACGCAATTTTGGGGTACGGTGCGTACATACGCGATTTTGGGGTATGGTGCGTACACGGCTGATTTTGGGGTACGGTGCGTACATACGCAATTTTGGGGTACAGTTCGTACACAGGTGATTTTGGGGTACGGTGCGTACACAACCAGTACCCCTTCATCGCGTATGTACGCACCGTACCCCACTTTCCGTGTCATCCGTACGCACTGTGCATCCGCACCGTACCCCTGTATTCATGGGGTGTACGGCGCGTACATGGGGGGTCTGTCTCGTACTGTTTTAGGGGCGTACAAGGCTTTTCCCACACTTTTTGGCTCTTGTAAAAAAAGAGCCATACCGCATGCCGTTTGTACGAATCGTACTTGCCGGGTTGTAAACTGCTGCCGGGAATACATGGGAACGTCGCGTACAGAGCAATCCGAATCGGAATCGCTTGTATATACGAGTTGTATGGTCTTTTTTACAATTTGTATGGAGTGCGTATATTTGTACGGATCGTACTTCCTAGGTTGTAGGGGCCTCCTTACAAGTACGAGTTGTATGGAGAAAGCGCTCCATACCACGGTTTGTACAGCGTTTTTCCAGGATCGGAATCAGCCCCCTAGTGTGCAAAACAAGTAATAGAATGTGAGACACCTTATAGCCCAGCTTGTTATCATAAGTATATAGTATACATACTCGCTGAATATGAGTAATATTCCAATAGTAAGGATCCAGCTCACACAACCTTCTATTAATTGGGAGTATACAGATGACGCTACCCTCAAGTGGGATGCCGAGTCCTGAATTAAGAGCAAGAGTAAATATATGCAACATAAACAGGATCTGGACAATTCTGAACAATGGGTCTGGTCAAATATAAAAAGTACCTAATATAAGAGCCAAAACGGTCTCTATTGATGAAGGGCCGTACAATATCTGCAGGGGTAGCCTCTTCTAGAAATTTCCAAAAGCCCAATAGGACTGCCAGCTGTAGCCAAAACAAAGCATAGAATAAAAATCCCTGTATGCGCTGCTAATACAGATAGTATAGAGCCCCTAAGAACACACCACCATGTACTTACTTCAATCAATCTCGGCGTCACACTAAACAAGGGGGGTGCATCCGTCGAGTAACCAGAATAGGTAGCGTTGTTTACCATATAAACTGGAAGGAGAACATAACCAATATATATAAATAAATAGGCTGCCTATCAAGATTAATCAAAGGGCCCTATATCAAAGCGAGCTGGAATAATAAGGGCGCCTACTTCGACATATGTTAATTGCCGGAAATCCACAATGATGTAGTAATCCCTCTTACCCGGCAGAAAACAGTGGAGATTAGCGCAATAATATGTAAAGTAAAATAGCCGAGAAGAAATATAAACTGTAAAAATAATTATAAGGAAATGCAAATAATATAAAAAGTACAATGGCTATAACACCTAGAAGATTACCCCAATGAGAAGATGACAAAAGATGTATCAAAGACATCTTATATTGGTAAACATATAGAGGTGTGTAGATTCCATAAGTCTAACATATTTCAAGACTAATGATAAATATAGAAATACGAGGGGACAATCAATCCACAGTGATTAGAATATAACCACTCTCACGTAGATGGTTCCCCCCGTGTTCGTGTAAGCAAAAATTCCAGCTAAAACATAATGTACATACAGTAGACTCTACAAGGGCCTAGAATCATACCGGGGAGAAAGGCGAAGTACAAAGTACGACCCGGATTCTACCCGGATTCTTCACATCGGACTAGTTCAATGTGAAGTATTTTTTGGGTGGGCTTTTCCTGATGTTTATTGTGCTGCTCTGCTAAGGTACCTCCATCTGTGATGCAGGCGAAGTGGCGAAGACTCGGTGGCAGAGATGTAATGTGACAGTAATATGGATTATAGGGTCCGATGTAGGTCGGTCGGTAACGGCCGAAAATCGGTATTTTCGGCCGTTACCGATCGGTAAAAAGGTGAATGGTATGTAGGGGGCATTATTTTACCGAATCGGTAAAATTACCGATTCGGTAATATTACCGATTCGGTAAAATAAAAAATCGGTAAATTTACCGATTCTGAACCACCCATATGGAGGTGGGACTCTTCAGAGTCCAAGGAGCCCTAACGAATCGGTATTTTACCATCAAATCCAATTTGATGGTAAAATACCGATTCCGGTGTGGATGCACATGTGTGCATGCACACCTATGCCATGTGTCAGGCAGACCTGCCCTTAGGGCATGTATGCCTGCCACATGGCACCCGAGCCTGTTTTGGGGGTGCCAGAGGGTGTCAAAGTGACACCCCCTGCACCCATGTGTAAATCGGTATTTACCGAAATGCCCATTCATTCCTATGGGCTTTCAAGCCCATAGGAATGAATGGGCATTACCGATTCGGTATTTACCGAATCGATAAATACCGAAATAATCCGATTCGGTATTCCAGCACATCTGGAATACCTACATGTCGACACCATTGATTTATCAATTTTCAAATACCGAATCGGTAAAATTCAGTAATTTAAAATCGGTAAATCAATTCTACCTACATCTAGCCCATGGTGTGTAAATAATACCTTTTGGTAGTAGGTCTAAATAGTATAAGTAATGTTAAAGTTATAAGTCTGATAATACTTATAAATTGTGCCTCGGACCACTGCCTGCCCTTAAAAAAGTATTGCGCCTTTATTCCCATTCACGAGTGCCTTCCCACCCTTCAGAGAAGGGTGGTAAACTGCAAGTGTTTTGCAACCGCAATTGCATATATAAATAAAAAATCAGTAAATTTACCGATTCTGAACCACCCATATGTAGGTGGGACTCTTCAGAGTCCAAGGAGCCCTAACGAATCGGTATTTTACCATCAAATCCAATTTGATGGTAAAATACCGATTCCGGTGTGGATGCACATGTGTGCATGCACACCTATGCCATGTGTCAGGCAGACCTGCCCTTAGGGCATGTATGCCTGCCACATGGCACCCGAGCATGTTTTGGGGGTGCCAGAGGGTGTCAAAGTGACACCCCCTGCACCCATGTGTAAATCGGTATTTACCGATTCGGTAAATACCGAATCGGTAATGCCCATTCATTCCTATGGGCTTTCAAGCCCATATGAATGAATGGGCATTACCGATTCGGTATTTACCGAATCGGTAAATACCGAAATAATCCGATTCGGTATTCCAGCACATCTGGAATACCTACATGTCGACACCATTGATTTATCAATTTTCAAATACCGAATCGGTAAAATTCAGTAATTTAAAATCGGTAAATCAATTCTACCTACATCTAGCCCATGGTGTGTAAATAATACCTTTTGGTAGTATGTCTAAATAGTATAAGTAATGTTAAAGTTATAAGTCTGATAATACTTATAAATTGTGCCTCGGACCACTGCCTGCCCTTAAAAAAGTATTGCGCCTTTATTCCCATTCACGAGTGCCTTCCCACCCTTCAGAGAAGGGTGGTAAACTGCAAGTGTTTTGCAACCGCAATTGCAGTTGCAAAACATTTATACATAGGTTTTGGAGTCGCTATTAGGGAGGGACGCCCTTGGAACACCACTTCCTAATAGCGAGTCGCTAACCCAATTTTGCGAGTCGCTAATTGATTATCAACTTGCAAAATAGGGTTGGTACATGGGCCATGCGTTTTTTGCAGTCGCAAACAGGCCTAATACCCCTTTGGAACTGCAAACACCATTCGTACATCTGGCCCTATGAACCCTACCATTTGTGCAGCAATATTTAAACTAGGTTTTCCTACCAATCAAAAAGGTTGTTTTGACAGGTTTGGGGAGCATTGTGCAATCTGATGCTGTTACGGTACATATAGTAGGCTGGAAGCCATGTTTTCACCACCACTGTAGTGCATGGCACAACAGGTGCTGCAGTCCGCAAGTTGCATTTAACTCCCAAGCCCTGATTACATTTTCTAAAATATATACTACGGACATATATGCAAGTTAGATAGGTCAATTAGGAATACATTATTTTAACCATGTTTAAAATTGGGAGCACAGGATCTTTGCTCCTATTTAGCAGATGTAAAGTATACAGAGTTCTAAAGCCAGCAAAAATAGGGTAGAGAGAAAGGTGAAACATTAGAATGGACCATGTAGAAAAGGTGATCTTCCTACAGTCTAATTAATGTGAGGTCATTAGCATTGTATTTGGTGAGTGAGTTAGGGTTTGCATGGCTCCTGTGAGTGTTTTGGGGTTCGCGCCTTCTGATGGAGCAAGGTTTCACACGTAAAGCGCCTTGCTTGGACTCAACTCTCTCAAAATAATAAGTAATGTATTAACCAACCTGTTTTGTCTGCTAACAAATGCACCACACAACATTTGAGGTATCTAGTGGAAGCTTCTCTATGTGCTTTTAGTAAACAGTAATGCAAATGCATTAAAATTGCCGCCGCAATGCGGGAACTTTTCTGCGCATGCCTCTGTCATACTCACGTGACATGACGTATTCTTAAGCTTGGTGGGAAATCTTTGCTTCTGCGCATTAGAGTTACAGATGGCTCTTCTATGTTCTCATGCGCTAACACTTGCATTGCTGCTTTTACTAAATAGTTCTTTCTGCCTAATCCCTAATGCCGTAGTTATATTAAAGTAATGGGAATAGAGTAGAGATAAGTGGTATACAGTGCATTCATTTATTCTTTGTTCTAAAACAGTTTTTCTTTGACTTTGCTATTAGCTCGTGTTTGGACCAATCAAGTACAATGTTGCTCCATGTTGCTCCACGTTCACCCGAGTCCACAAGCCATGGCATTGAATTCATGCCAACTCCTGACTTGCTAGAAGATGTTCATGGGAACCTGACCTCCTGATCTTCCAAGAGGATGTTAAATTATACATTGTATTTACTATTGGAACATTCATTGCCGGGTGGAATAAAAATGCATGGGAAAATAAAATATTGGGCTGGAACGTTGATCTGAATATTGAAGAGCATGACCTCATAACTGGTATGGTGTGATGACCTCTCCTCGTCCTTTGACCAATCAAATTGAGGCAATGCAGACATTTGCAACATTGGGGGGTGGTACACTACCCTGAAAAATGGTATAACTAAGGTAGGCTGTCCGACTTGTCCGAATAGCTGACCTGTCACTGACCCAACGCACTCAATAGGCGATCAAGAGCAGAGGTGCTGGCGGAGCACTCTGTCAGAAGATTCGATAACCCAATCGGGGTTCCGGGAAGGAGTTTGATAACCCAATCGGGGTTCCAGAGGGAGAAGATTAGTTAACCCAATCGGGGTCCGACGGTTAGCTGCTGAGAGGGGTGTGATGCTGGCGTTGCACTTTAGCTGTGGGTACCGGTTCTGACCTGCGGTGGTCCTGTCCTGATCCAATTTGATCCGTACTTATCCTGATACTGGTCTGCACCTGTTCTATCCTGCTGGCACCTGCACTATTGGGGGTCCTGTCCTTTATCCCAGCCCGTGGCCAGGGTTGGTCTTCACACCATTCTAAGTAAATATAAAAGTTGTGTGGGTATGTCATTGTGCTGTTTCCCTCTTCTTACCCTTCCTATGTTTTAATGCTTAAAGAAAGTTTCATAATATTTCCACATCATCTTGCTTTGACTATATTCTTTTTAATTGAATGTGATTCAATACAATTGGTTTGGACTCTGACATTTAAAGAAAATATTTAGATAAAGTGTTTAAATCTTTCCCGAGTTTTTATGAGTGCAAATGTTTTTTTACTACCTATTTTCTTGCTAACTCCCTTGATCCCTTAGAACTCTATATACGGGTGACTAGGATTGGTAAGTCAAGGTATAGGTATAAAAAAAGGTTAAATGCAATTGCTGATTAAGCGTTGGTTTACCTGTTTCAAAGTGTATAATGTTTTATGGGCCCAGATGAGTATGGTAAAATCTCAAGCAGGTGAACCCGCGCTCCATCACTACCTATAACTTATGAATTTCACAGTTTTAAATGGTTTTAATTTTTAACTGTAATTGCACTTTAACTATGAGTTTAGCTGCATTTCTGATGCTTTTCAAATATACACTGAAGTTTTATAAACAATACTAGCCACAAGTTTGCAGTAACTGTTTTTTTTTCAGTAATATTTGTCTAACCCTTCATGAGCAGCCAATCCCCGGATTGCCTTTAACCATGTGTAGATGGACTGGTGACGTGACTTGGCCTCCAGATCCTGCACGCAACCCTCCACAGGTGGCCAACATCTGCTGCGGACGGCCTTTGGCCCATGGACTGCCAACCCCTGCAGAGTACAGCCTTCAGCTGTTAGCTGAAGTATTGGCTGGAGGACCAGGCTTCCAGGTCCTACGACGAACACTCAGCAGGTGGCCAAGTCACATGCTCACAGCATTGGGCTGTGTGCAGTGCGTTAGAACTCAGGGCTTGATCTCCTGCCACCCAACCTCTGTGCACTTTGGAAATTAAGTACATCTTTAAAAAAAACAATCACTGGAAAAATACACTTAAAAACGGAGTTATGGTTTCCGGCTGAAACCACTGAAAATCACTAATTATTGTTGGGGTGCCACTCGTAGCTGTGCTTTGAGATAGCGTTCCTGGAAGCTGCGTTTCTGTACTCTGGACACTGCCTTGCCTGAAAGGAATTACTGCTGCTTGCACACAGGGGCCGGGACTGCGAGACCCAGGGTTCACAGCGCAAGAGCAACGCAGCGCACCGGGAGTCTCTTCCCGCCCCCTGCTCCTCCCTGCATCCTCGGCCATTTACAGCTCGTGGCCCCCGCTTCGCGGGAGCCGCTCATAGCTGTGCTTTGAGATAACGTTCCTGGAAGCTGCTTTTCTGTACTCTGGACACTGCCTTGCCTGAAAGGAATTACTGCTGCTCGCACACAGGGGACTGCGAGACCCAGGGTTCACAGCGCAAGAGCAAGGCAGCGCATCTGGAGTCTCTTCCCACCCACTGCTCCTCCTATTTAGCCACGCCTTCATTCGCTGAGCGGGACGCCCGGACGAAGCCCGGACTAAGGGCGGACAGTCTTAGACAGTCCGAGACTGGCTGCGACTGGAGTGGGCCCTATTCCACGCCTCTCAAGTAAGAAAAATACCCGCTACTCTTTTTTGCAACTGTACATGGAAACTTAAGCTGAACATTCCACTTCCTCACTCGTGCTACTGTTTGAACTTGTGACTCTACACACCATCTTAGTGCGCTTACTTATCAAGGGTTCAGTATGCCTAAAAAAGGAGCCCCAATTACTACTTCCAACACTATAGATAACTATATGGTCCAGGTGGTTACGAAAATAAACAGTGAAAGAGACAGTCACTGGGATTAAGCCAGTCACCTGTTCTCCAACCCATGAGCCCTACTCAAGCGTCCTCACAGGTAGATATTCCTTCGATGGATGCTCCCATTGACCTGATAGATATCAACTTACATTCAGGTGATAATTATGACCAAAATATTCTCCCGGCGGCCGAATCTGACATTCTCGTTGTGATTGATCCTGAAAATGACGTTGACTCTGACTTTGAGACACGTGCTCAAACCACAGATGAAGACCCCTCCTCATCAGAACAGGAAACTCGACCAGCCAGAACATGCAAAAAGATCCAGCCAAAACGAGCTGGATTACGGTCAGGACTAAGGAGGAAAAGGGCATCACCCCCTGGGGAAAATCAAGGCTAAAAGTGTGGAGCACGGGGATGAGAATGTAAAACGTATTATGGACGATGAACTGCTCCATAGAATAGCGGAAATGTTCGAGTGTAAAATTAAGTCCATTATTAAGCCTATGGTTGCTAAAATTGATAAACTAAACGCTGAGATTAAAAAAATGGGTGGGGCTCAGAGTAAGGTTATGGGTGAGGTTGAAAAACTAGCAACACTAGTTACTAAACTGGTAGAAGCAACTGGGGAGAATGTTGTGAGTGCAATAGAGGAGGGGGCCGGCCCGATGCCACCTATTGGCCCGACTCAGGTTCCATTAAGTACTAATAATCAATCTGCGGCTATAGACGGTGGTTTGGCTACACTAAATATTCCGCCGGTATTATGCCAAGAAACAGATCCCCTCCAATTTATAGTGGAAGCCTCCCCAGTGGTACTGGTGTTGGCCAATGTACCACCTCTGGCGAGTGGTCAACTGGAATCCCCAGCATCATTGTCCAGCAAGGCGCTGCATTGGCTAACAGGAAACATGCAGATGGCGCCAGGAGGGAAACAGCAGCTAGCGGGGGAAATCAAGACACTGAAAAGGGTTGTCTGGATCGGGAACCGACCAAAAAGGTTCAAAGGAGACTGTGTAGTGTTCACTTTTTCCCATCCGGCTGTCCTACCCAATGTCTTGACGAAAATGTTTCCGCTCCAAAGAAGAAGCGGGACTGTTGTCCCTTTCACTTTGAATTTTTTTATGGTGAACAGCAAAATGTAACATTCCCTAAGACCCCGGGCCAGTGTGGGAGACTGTGAGAAACAGATGGGGAGCAAAGGCTCCAGCGAATGAATGGGGAATGGACTTGGGAAATAGATTTGGGATCTTATCTGGGTTAAATGATTGCGACTGACTCAAGAGGGGATGTAAGATTGCATGCGCCATACCACTTGGTGATTATCAAGCGGGAGATCCTATAGCTCAGACATTTACCCCGGCCAAGTGATATTCTCAAGCACCAGACAAAAATAATGAGCAAACAAAATACTCTAGTGGTCCTAAAAGGTACTAATGACCCTAATGATCCACCTGTTTGCAATACTACCAACAGTGCAAATGCAAATATAACTTTAAATTTGGTGGCAACAGAAAATAGTTTGAGTGAAAGTATCATCTCAACCCAAGAGTGTAGGGTCAGTCAACCCACTAGTACGGAACTACCCAATGGTAATGTTTCTGCTCAACTTACCTTGGTGTCATGGAATGTTGCAGGCTTAAAAAGCAAAGCAACCTCCTTGGACTGGCTAGCTTTCTTGGACACTAAGGAAATAATCCTCCTCCAGGAAACCTGGCAGGTAGCCCCGGAACCAAAGCAAGGATACTTACACTTCTATATCTCAGCCACACCGAGTTTACGGGGAAGGCCAAAGGGGGGCTTGGTGACATGGGTAAAACAGGACAGTGGGTATTCTGTTCTTCAGTTGGTTACAAATAGCTCTGACATCTTGCTAGTCAAATTCCAAAGATTACACTGCAAGGACCTCTTTATTTTTAATATTTACTCAAGGGGGCTCCCAGGCGGTAAACCTACTGAGGCAGTTGAACAGCTAGATATTCTTCTTAAGCAACACTGTTTGAACGGCAATGTTATTGTTGCTGGTGATTTTAATTGTTGTTTTGAACCCCTAGATACGCATGATATAGACCTTACAGTGGAAGAGGACTACATTTGGGAAATCCCACAGTTGTCCCTACCACATGGTCAGAAGCCGCATTGCAATTTAAAGTCCTATGTGTGGAGCACGGGTTAAGGGCCACTAATGGAAGAACGGGCTCTGACAAACAGGGTGCCCCTACCTTTAACAATGGCACATCACATAGTCGGATTGATTATATTCTCACTAATAAGGAGAACTGGTCCAGTGTTGATGACATGTGGATAGAGCCACGGGCTGAAAGTGATCATGACCCACTAATTCTGTTATTTAGGTTGTTTGATCTACCTAAAAGTGAGGGACCGAGGGACTGCATGGAAATTGCCCTCTCGAATGACCATAGACGAATCAGATGGACCAATTGTGTAACAAACAAAGATAGTGTTGCATCGATGAGGGACCTAAACACCCAGGCTATCATAGACCTAAGGAGTAACTCCACTACGGAGGCACCGGTATCTAATGTTAGTAGGATCCATGATGTGTTTTTTAATAAACTGAGATTTTTCTTTGTTAAAAAGGTTATTAAAAGACAGAGTAGGCTTGTAAGGAAGGAGGGTCAATGGTACGATAAATCTTGCAGGGTTGCTTACAGGGCCTTGTCAGATGCAGTAAAGGCTAAAGACATAACCAAGATTAAGGAAGCCCGAGTCGCGTACAAAAAAACACAACTTAAGGCAAAAGGTGAATGGGACGAAGGGTATTGAGGGATCTCTTGAGAGCCAGCAAAGAAAGATCTATGTCCTCTTTCTGGGATATGGTCAAGTGGGGAAGAGGAGTTAAAAGCGGTGAACCCACGAACCATGTGTCACCAGATGCTTGGGTTTCCCATTATGCGTCCCAATTCGCTCTTGAGGATAGAGATGAAGATGGGCGCGAGGCACCTTTGAATATAACAGCAAGTGCCAGCCACTTATCCTTTACCAAAGGTGATGTTCTAAAAACTCTGAACAACATCCCAAAAGCGAGGGCCCGAGGCTTGGATTCTGTTCCTGCAGATCTATTTATGCATGACAAGGACCTCTGGGCCTCCTACATCCAGGTGCTAGCCAATTGCATTGCAAAGGGTTTGTCTATTCCAGAGTCCTGGAAGGGAGCGAGATTATCCCAATCTTTACAAAAGGGGAATGCTCTGATCCAGGTAATTATAGGCCTATTAGCCTTATCGCATGCATACAAAAAGTAGTGGCGAGGCTTCTGTTGCAGCGTATTCATGGCTGGATAGATGAATATGACATTCTCTCGCCCCTGCAGGCAGGGTTTCGAAGCCACACTAGTACCATTGATCAAGTTTTTAGATTTGTTTTATTATATTGGCGTGTAGTGCTACTTGGGGGGTATGCTTTTTGCAGCCTTTGTTGATCTTAAATCAGCATTTGACTTGGTCCCTCGTGCTAAGCTGTGGAAATCTCTACAAGAACAGGGTATTCCAACAGATATCCTGTTGCTACTAATTAGATTGCACGAGGATAATTTTGCTCAAGTCCGATGGAATCAGCAGGGCAGCGTAACTGACAAATTCCCCATTGCAAGGGGAGTACGCCAAGGATGTGTATTAGCCCCAACCCTCTTCTCGTTATACATGAACGGGGTGATCAGGTACTTTGAGCAACAACCGACTGACGCACCCAAGCTGGGCGGAAAGCTGATCCCCTTGTTGATGTTTGCGGATGATACGCTACTAATCTCGAAGACACAACAGGGTCTCCAGAAGGCCATTGGAGTTTTCGAAATGTTTTGTGTTGACCATGGTCTTGTTATTAATACAGATAAAACAAAATTCATGGTCTTACACAAACGGAAGCTTGTAAGAGGGAAGGTGGTTATGGACGGGGTACAACTGGAACAGACCCAAGTCTTTAACTACCTGGGCATTACCCTGTCATCCAAGTTAGATTGGAAACAGCACACCAACCAGCTGGCCACGAGGCATGCACAACTGACAGGAGCACTCACCAAGGAATTTTACTCGTCACACACTATGCCAATTACCCCGGTTTTAAAGATTTATAATGCCAAGGTTGGAGCAGCGGTCCTTTATGGGGCTGAACTCTGGGGGCCCAGTAACCTTACAAAGTTGACGGTTGCCCAAAATAAATTCTTGCGCAACATTACTGGTTTACCGGTATCCACTCCTTTGATACCTCTCCATTACGATCTAGGGACTCATAACTTCGAGGATATGGCCAAATATAGATCGGTTGCTTACTGGAGGAGATTATGGGTAACCCCGGAACTCTCTCAGTATGCACAGGGCTTCCTCGAGGTTAGAGACTCGGACAAAGCTCATAAAATATCATGGATGAGGGAGGTGAAAGTAATTTATATGGCTATGGGCCTATCTCCACTATGGAATGACCCTATGAGGAATGTTTTCCCACCTAAGAAAACACTTTGTGATCTATACTGGAACATGGTTGGGGCTAGGAGTTTTTGTCGCTGCACTGAACCATCTTTTACAAATGACTACCTAGAACTCAAGCATGTACCGGTCCTAGAACCTTATTGGGATTGGATTACCATCCCTGGGGACCAGAAGAAGTACCATCAAATGAGGGTTGGGACATTACCACTAAATGCTTTAACTGCAAAATGGCGTGGGAATCAAAGTTCGGTGTGTCCCTTCTGTCCTGAACAAAGGGAAGACATTTGGCATGTATTTTTTGCCTGCCCAGAATACAACGCACCTAGAAAATCCTGGTTAAAACCGATTTGTGTTCAGTTAGGCCTCAAAACTGCTAGTGAGGCCATTAGGATTTTAAGAACTGATACCTCTCAGCCAGTTGTTATAGCCATGTCTAAATTCTTTCACTCGATGTGGATAATCCGGGCCCGTAAAATGAGTTTGTAATAACCCCTGGGCCCGCTGTCACATGTTGCTATTTGACTTTGTAAAATGTATCAGGAGATTGAAGTATTTAGCATCAAATGAATTTCTTTTTAATATTCTTTTATTCTCTTTTAACATAATATATTTAAAGAATGGATTCATGAATTCCTTTTTTGATGAGCTAGTCTGTTTCCTTTTCTTTTTAGATAAAGTTGTAACAATTAATTATGGATCTGTTGTATGGGGGGCAAGTATGTAAATGTCTTTTATGATTGAAAAATATCGAATAAAGACTATTTTGAATTGACACTAATTATTGTTATGGACCCACACAACATACCATAACTCACAGTGTCCATCATGCACAAAACACCTATTTGGAATTGGCGGAGACACAAAAGCAGTTTACAGTACAACATGGCTGATGCTGTGTGTTACTGCATGCGTCGTGTGTGTGTTCATAACCATAACTTGGTGTTAATTGGACCAAGTCATGACTATTTGCTTTGAAACCCTCTTGCCCTGAGCATAGAATCGATGTAGGGGAACTACAATTATGCAAGAGCCAACATGTTTTGAAACCTTTGCATACATATATACCATTCGGATCAGGACCTGATAGATGGTAATCTTACATACGCCTTTTCTACTCTAAGGTCTCAAATCCAGTTTTGAAAGATGCTGCCTGTGTCTACAATTAACAGATTACCCTTGCAAAGAGGATTGTTATATTACTTCACAAATAATGCCTTCAGTATTCCCCAATAAAATGTTTCCGTACCTTAGCCGGGCTGCTGTGGGATCTAGTATGGAGATCAAGTGTGAGCAGTTTTCTTGGCAAAGCAAAGTATCAGCTGTGACAAGGACGACTGGGGATTGCGGATAGATAGGGAGTCCTGACGTTGAACAATACTATCTGTGTATCAAATTCAGAAGTCCTCCTGTTGTTGTCTGGCAGACCACTGCCTGGCAGAAACCAACCTAACATTGACCCCGGGATGAAATGAAATTGCTTGCATTTTTCATTTTGAATTCCAGTCTCCCCATAGCTGTCATCTGCTTGCTCCTGGTTACTTTGAGGTGCCACAGTAGGGGCCTAAAGGTAACTAACAAACTAATCTGATATGCCCAGCCCTGCTTCCAAAACATCCCCAATCACACAAAAAAGCTGAAAAACTGGGAAAACTCAGGCATCTCAACAGAAGTTGTTTCAGGAAGGCTTTCTGATACTGTTTGTCATCCAGGTTTACCAATTTGGAGTTCAAGTGAATACTTGTTAGTCCACAGGAGGTTGGCCATAGCATTTAACATACTGGAAAATAGCATTACACACCAGCTTGAAAATAGCAGAAAGACCGCCCCAAACACACGCTCTGGTTCAAATGTTACACACCATGTTTACTGGCAAAAAAACTGATTTAATGGTCCAGAAAAGCAATTCAATGCCAGATTGGAACCCTGTTAGACAAACTGAGAGAGTGATTGTGAGGAATTGGGGTTTTGATTGGGGGGGGGGGTGAAGATGCTGCTCAAGCCACAACCACAATTCTTGTGAATCACAAACGCCACTAAATTGACCTGACTTAACTGTCTGGAAGCTTGATGCAATGAGTCTTAACTTAGAGACAATGTGTAAAATATTAAAGTAGCACTCAAAAAGTAATAAAGTGAAAACCTTTAATAAATAAAATTACACCAAGAACTAGAACTAGAGTTTTCACATTTTAAAGATTTAGGTGTAAAATAGTACTTAAAAAATCAAAGCACCAACCAGGAGTATCCGTTAATGCAAGACCGTGGCAAAGTCCAAAGTTAAGGTTGGCTGCGATAGAGCGCAGTTTGGCTACATGAGGTAGATTGGGGTCAGTCTCAGCTTACCTTTGAATCTAGTAGAATGTTTGATGAAAAGTTCCTGAGAAGATATAGTTCAGTGAGGCAAGGCAGCTGGTGGTGTCCGAAGAGGAGGTGTTGTCATCAGGGGTGCAGCTGGACGGAGACATGTGTGAAGATTTTGTACTTTGCCCCTTTTCTGGAAGTCAGAAGCCTCCAGTGGGACAAAGCAGCAGGCTGTAGCAAACAAGGGCTACACAAGCCTGGATACCTTCAGTGAGAGGTCCTGCTGAACAGGGTTTGCTGCTGCGGAGAAAAACGCAGCTGGAGCTACTGCAAAGTAAGGCTGACTGGTAATGCACCTTGGGCAGACCAGCAACAAGTATGTCCTGATCTTATAGTGGTTCTTCTGGCACTTTTGCTGGATTGTCTTCAAAGCCTTAACTTTTCTGTTTAGACTGGTCATTTGCGTTCCCTGCACCTTTTTTGTTTTGCTCCCCTTTGGTTCCTTTGGATTCTTAGGGCAGATCCGGATAACCCTTCTCTCCACAGGTATTGCGTTTTGCTTGCTACTTTTCTGGAATTCCTACTGTAACTTTGAGAACTCCAAGTGACCCTGGTGCCTGGTATCTTTACACTTGGAGACTGACCTATGTATTGGTTTTTCAAACTGTATCCTGGCCACCTGGGGACTAGTCAGGGTCTCTCAGCTTCCACCCCCTCGTAATCTACAGTCACTCAAAATGCATTGTATTCTTTTGCACACAAGTATACTTACATTAATGGTATCTAGGATAATGGGGTTTAGCAGTCAATCCATTGCTGTCTGAGGGTCCTTTTTGAAGGCCTTTTACGAGACCCTGCTCCAGAGGTCAGCAGATCAAGATGCTTATGGAGTGTTTCTTTTCTGCCTACCTCCCTTCCCATTTTTTCCCCATGCTGTCATTTCAGATTCTGGAATTTCAGAACTTTTTGACTGGAGGTGGAAGGAGTAGAGTTAGCATCAGAATTTCTGGCCTAAATTCATGTAAAATCCTGGCTTATCTGGAGATATCTCCAGCCCTCTGGCAATCTCTTTGAATCTTTCATGTGACAGGTAAATCATTTATTTTCCTTTTCTTTTAGTTATTAAAGTGCAGCCAGTGATGAGCAGGTGTCTGTGACCTCAAGGGGCAACCACATACTGCAGTACTGGAGTCCAGGCCCTAAATCTCCCCAAGCTGGGCATAGATTCTGGGTGGCAGTCACCTCCAAGATGGTAATTTGAAAGTTGATTCACACAATAGTACTTGGCTTGCCCCTAGTGGTACCTACAACACACAGACTCCCTGGGGTTAAATTGACGATTCCATCTAGGATCCAACCCTCAGAGTACCACTGCTAGCACTGCACATGACCAACTTATTTAAACAGAAATGTCACTGATTCTGGTAGGAGCTTTTTCGCGGTGTTCTTCCTGCTCCTGGTGATGCACTCCAGTCACCAGGAATGGTTACATTTTTTGTGGGTTCTCTGATTGCTTTTCCTCAGCATATTGCAGCTTCCTCATTTCTGTAATTGTGGGCCAGAAACATAGTCTCCGAGTCCGAGTCATTCTACATCAGCAATCCTTAACCCTCAAAGCAGACTGCTCCTCCCTCCCGCACTCCCCAGGTAGTCAGGCTTCCTGTCCACTTGTTGTTGCTTGGGGTGCCCCTTCTTGAGGCAGCTCCAGTCAGGATCAAGTCAAAACTATTGAAGTAGACCCCCCTTTCCTTAAGGATCCGCAGCAAGTTCACCATTTACTGTCACCTGTTACCTCTCAAGAGGATATAAAAATGCTAAATGATGAACTCTCAAAAACTCGACAATGGTTAACCCAGAACCATCTTCTGTTAAATACTCTCAAAACTGAATTCCTTCTGATTGCCCCTCACCCACCCCCACCACTCTGCACCTATCCTGGACTGGCTTAAACAACTCATGGCTCTTAACTGCACCCTCATGTAGTAGACTCTGCTAAATCATTAGGCATCACCTTGGACAAATACCTAAATATGCAAGCCTACATCAGTGCAATTATTAGAGGACCGAACTTTCAACTCAACACCCTTAAGAAAATCAAGCCTTTCCTTCCCCCGAAGACATCAGGCTTGCTGTACAATCCCTGGTAGTCTCTAGAAAGGAATATGGTTTGGCGACCCTTGCTGGGCTTCTCAAAGCAAGCTTGGCCCCCCTCAGAGCGACTCTAAACTCATCGGCCAGGCTCAACACTGGGTCCAGAAAGCATGACCACATCTCCCCCGACCCTTTGCAACTAAATTGGCTATCTATCGAAGCTAGGATACATTTTAAGATAGCTTGATTGAAGCATAAAGCCATACATTACAACACCCCGGTTTACTTGGTAAATAAGCTTGAACTATCGGGCTCATGTCAGAACTAAAGAAGTTTGTCCATTCTACTTTTGAAACCTCCCAAATTCAAAAAGAAAAGATCTTACAATCGTGCTTTCACAGGTCTTGCTCCAAGAATTCGGAACGCGCTGCCTCCCGAGATCAGATCCAATCCTTCAGAAGTTTACGCTTGTTCCTATGACCAACGCAGACCGCCCACTGGCCCGACTTCTCACCGGTCCCCCGCATCCTGTGGCCCCCGTGGCCTCCCTGGTAAGTTCACCTACGCTTACCTTGCTCGTGGGTACGTCATAAAGGTTACCAGGCTATTAGTAAGCCCCCTCTCTTGACCCGTCAGAATCGGCAATTCATTACACTGCATGCTGCTCTGGACCCCAGGCAATCCAGATCTGCTCATTTTTCTAACACTCACCGCACTCCGTGATGTAAATTTTAATGTCACGAACACCATTCACTTTACGCACTTTTCACTTTTTATGTGAGCACCGGAACTAACACTAGAAATATACTATGATACTCCATTTATGCTGTAAATAAATGTAATTTCATACCAAACCTTGTGTCCCAGCATACATTGCGTAACAAGTCATGCCTGGACTTCCTTAAATTGTTTCACTTGATTAACGCTGCTCTAAAGAAAAGTTATTTAAAAACCTGTCACAGACAGAGTAGTCTGCTGACCCCAGAAGGCCACCATCCCTGTGAGTGCCAGCCATTTTTGCAATGGTCACAAATTGCGACCTGCCGCTTGAATATTAATGAGGCAGATCCCTTGAGATCAATTTGGAAATCGCAAACAAGGTCCCAGACACGGTTGTGCATCAGGTTTTGTGACTTGCAAATTGCGAGTCACGAAAAATCACAATTTGAGAGTCGCAAACCCTGATGGTTGTACATTTGGCCCAAAATGCACAGGCTTGTCTGAGATTAGCAGGTAATCACCTTTTGCACATTTCTTTTTTGCCTCATTCATCTTACAGAAAAATGCCAATTCCTAGAAAATGCCTTCTTGTTCAGGGAAACTGGTCTCTTGGCCAGCAAATTAATTAACTTGCCCCAGCACAGAATCTCATTAAGCTGGATCAGGGGGGTTGTAAATGTAAATGTATGTATACTTGTAAAGCGCACTGTTACCCCATCACTCGGGGCATCCTGGCGCTGTATACCGCTGGGGAACCCGTCCTGGCTTTCCCTGTGAGAGGGCACCCCCAAGGTGAAGCCAGGCATCCCCTGCACTGCTAGGGCCATTGTGGAGATTAAGCAAGCTATTGCCCAGAATAGCAGAGTGGGACCCATGGTTAGCTTAGGCACCTAGGCGAGAATTATCGAGTCAGCGGACATTGACCCAATACCCTGCCGCGTCGGGAATTGAACCCTGGTCCGGGGCCGACCTCTGCTTCACGGTCTGCCGCTTCTAACCAGTGAGCCACACTTCACCATATATTGTATGACGTTACCCTGCATGCATTTACCCTGCATGCTTTTACCCCACAGTTTTTACTCCGCAAAATCTTTTTACAATTCAGGAATTTACAATGCACTCCATTACAACACATTCCCCATTACAATGCAATTACTATTCTAACTCCATGGGGGCGTACCTTTGGGGATTGCATTGTAACAGTTTGCGGTGTAAAGCCCTGCAATGTAAAAGTGTTCGCAGAGTAAACATTGTGGGGTAAAGACATGCAGAGTAAAAAAGGTGGGGTAAAGGATGTTTCCCGATGAGGGAATGTTGCAAAATCTAAAATACATACATGGATGCATATCGTACAAAAACTGTTCCTGAATATGCATTAGCGACAGCAGCAAATATAAGAAAAGTCACAACAATGGTTTTCCTGTGTTGTGGCATCTACATTTACACAGCAATCACATTTTACCACATTTTATGCCAAGTATAAATATACTACACATTTATACTTCATGTTTAAAGAAAGTGCAAAGGTGATCAAGTCAATAGGCCAATGATTGAGAGGGTCATAATGTTGATTCCCACAAATGAATACACAATATAAAAATCAGTTATAAAATCATTTCAACCTAAAATCCCAATAAATTAGCTAAAAAACTCCTGATGTAATAAAATGATTCAACATTTCATTCTGATCTAGCACAAGATAAAAATAGTGCCTCGTGAGTGAAAATGAAGGCCTATTAGCATTGTGTCACTGAAGGATAAAACTTATTGCACGTTCTAGAGGCCATCTCAACCCTACTGAGTAAGTAAAATATGTAAATATATATGGGGAGGAGAACCCGCATCTAAACTGGTAGTGAATCTGAACAGAATCTCATGATAAATAACCACATAAATAATTACTTAAATAAATATTTAAATAAATATTCAGTGAAAATTATCATAGGTAAGTATACATGTCTGGTATTTAAACCCCCTGGCTGCTTGGTATCCAGTTCTAGAATGTATCTGGTTTCCATGCGCCGGAGTCTGGCTTCCCTATTTACACCTCTCTTGTCAACGGGCACTGTGTCCAACACATAATATTTGAGGTGTTTAAGGCTACTTTGATGGTATTCCCTAAAGCCCCTTGCCACAGGATAACTAGGGTTGTTATTAACAATAGCATGTGTATTTTGCAAGATTCTTTTATGCACTGTAAGTTTAGTGCTGCCAATCTATACTACTATTATAAAGGAAGAACTTTGAACCTTTGAGGCGGGTAAACTCGGGAACCACAGCACCAATCCACACACCCGATACATCGTTGTAATCGTCAGGGTGTGCAGATGGACATAGGCTATATGAACTTAATAAATATACGTTATTTAAAAAATTTACCGAAAAAAAAGTAGTCCCTTGGAAGAAGCGCCAGCCGCGACGTGCGTGCCCGATGTGAGGAGCGCGGGGAGGAGCGGCGTCCAGGAGCGCGAGGAGGACCGGCAGACATGGCACGGGAAGGAGCAGTGAGGAGCGGCAGACAGGCGGTGAGGAGCGGCAGACAGGCGGGGAGGAGCGGTGAGCGGCGGATGAGGTAGGTTATTTATTTATTTATTCAGGTGCGGTGAGCGGCGGAGATATGAAGCAAAAATGAAAATCGTGAGCAAGAGGAAGCAAACGGAGCATTACAAAAGTGAGCCAAACAGTGCATTAAAGGAGGAAAAAGTTACGTGTGCAGGTTACAAAAGCGTAGAAAGTCAACATAGAGGTATAGGAGGAAAAAGTGACGTGTGCAGGTAGCAAGAGGAAGCAAACGAAGCATTAAAAAAGTGAGCCAAACGGTGCATTACAGGAGGAAAAAGTTACGTGTGCAGTTACAAAAGCGTACAAAGTAAACATAGAGGTATAATATTGCAATATATGGAGGAAGGCTCGGGGGACCCACCGACAACGTTGGGGCGGGCGGGGGCCCTGAAGCCTAATTGCTCCCGGACAATGTCGGGACGGGCTGCTAGTATACAATAAATTGCAGCTGCATACTAGTGCATACATGCCAAATTCAGTTTTACATGACAGATATATCTTGTTGGAATGTATCTTAGGGCTAAATGGAGTTTGCTAAGTCTTGCTATTAATACCAAATTGATACGCCTTACAATTGGCACATTTGTAAAAGCCTGTCCTCAGCGAGAGCCATGTACTGGAATCTGCATTCTCTGGGTTATTTTTCACTACAGCATTACCCATAGTTGCAGTTTTTCTAAAGGTGATTGCAGGTTTTTTGGGCATTTCTCCACTTATGATGGGATCCCCCAGTACTGTTGGCCAATTGTGGCGTATGATTGCCCTTATCTGTTCTTCCTGTCTGGAATACCCTAGTATCAACCTGGTCGGTTCAATTGAAGTTGTACCCATTGCATTCTTGGGCTTGGGTTTGTATTGGAGGAAATCTTGCCTGGCCCTACATTTGGATTTAGATATTGTTGCTTCAATGGTTTGAGTCTTGTACCCTCTCTGGAGGAATCTGTTTTTACATACTCGTTGTTTAACTTGAGTGTCATTGTCTCATGATCCTCACTACAGATGCTCCTTATTCTCAGCATATCCCCATAGGGGAAGCTGTGTATAAGGTGGGGCGGATGCGCGCTTGTTGCATGCAATATCGAATTTCCAGCTGTTGGTTTTCTGTAAAGTGAGGTTGCCAGACCACTGTGGGAAATGTATACCTCTGTATCTAAAAATGTAATGGTTTTACAACTGATATTATATGTGAACTTTAAATTAAGGTTGTTGATGTTAATATTAACGATAAACTCTTGTGCACTTTGTACTGACCCATTCCAGACAACAAAGAGGTCATCAATAAATCGTAACCAAACAATTATGTTATCAGAGAATATGTGGGCATACCGTTTCATGAGGACCAACCTCTCCCACCATCCCATAAAGAGACAGGCATAGCTTGGGGAGAAGCTGGCCCCCATTGTCACACCTTGTATTTGTTGGTATACTTCTTTTTTGTATAAAAACAGGTTATTCTCCAGACAAAATGTCAATAAGTCTATCAACATCTGATCATGTTTGGCATATCTCATTGGTCTGTTGGCCAGGAAATGATCCACTTCTTTGACCCCATCGCTGTTTCTTATACAAGTGTACAGGGCTGTTACATCCAGGGCTATAAGGCAATAGCCCTCCTGCCATCTGATTTTCTCAATTTTTCTGATGAAGTCACTGGTATCTTGCACATATGAGTTGAGATTCTTCACATGATTTTGTAAAAACAAGTTAATGTAAACAGACATGTTCTCTAATGGTCCATCACAGGCTGAAATAATAGGCCTGCTTGGTGGTTTTTCTACTGATTTGTGTACCTTAGGAACAAAGTATAAAAAGGGGATAGTCTGGTTTTCCTTTTTGAGGTACTTGTATTCCTGTAGGTTCTAAAGGTCCAGACTCTCCCACGCCAATAGTTTTCCAAAGAAGTTGTCTTGTGCTTGTTTAAACTTTTGAATAAAACTTTTACTGTAGCAGTCCACATCATTCAATTGTTTTGCTGCTTCCTCTTTGTATTCTTTTAATGGCCATAACACTACGTTTCCCCCTCTGTCCCCATTCCTCACTACAACCTGCTTGTTCTTATTGATTTTATCCATCAGTTATTGATATTTCTGTTCTTGATTGGTAATTTTACATTTGGTTTTGTTGGTCTCTACATATAGTTGTTTGATTTCCGCCACCACATGCTCATTGAATAGATCTCGGGAGTCACGGGGCATAATAGGTATGAACTTGGACTTTTCCTTGAAATTTGTGATAGGTTTTGTTCATAACTCGGAGAAAGAAGATATTGCGTTACGTGTTCCGGATATTCTCCTTCATCTGTGTAAGGGCCATCACTCATGGCGCTTTCATTACCCAAATTGTGTAAATCCTTAAGTGCTCCAAGATCTGCCACTGTTAGACTGTGTTGTCCACCCCCTATTGACAGTTGACTCTGTTCATTTGTTGCCTGCGACATCCCTTGTGATCTTGCCTTCAATTTGTGAAACCTTTGGAGTTTTAATTTTCTGACGAACTTGTATTTGTATAATCAAATTTAGTTGAGGGGCAAATATGCCAATCCTGGTGAAAGGATCCGTTGTTCTGATGTATCAAGGTGAAGATCTGTTAAGTTGATGATAGAGTTGTTAGTATTAGGTGCACTATCTGATTCAGTAGCCCCTTGATTGTCAGAGCAAGGTTCTATTTCTTCCTCCATTGCTCCATCCTCTCACTTATTTTGCATTTTCACTGCTGTCACCTTTCTCCTGACAACCCTCCTTCTTTGCCGCCTTCTCTTTGTCCTTCGTTTTTTTACGTTCTGGCAGCCCGAGGCCTGAGTGTTTCCCTGCATCTTCTTCTCAGGTAGTCCAGTTCTTCTCCCAGGGATGGTTTTATTGCTCCCGGGACAGGCCTACCCCTCATGTTTTCCGCCTCTGTTTCACTCTTGATGGCAGAGCTGAGGTCAGATGCTGACGTCGATGTTGCTCCTCCCTGTTCCTCATTACGCTCCTGTTGAAATCTATTGCCCCTAGTTGGTTTAGCTCTGAAAGCATCATATTTTCGTGCGAACATAAATATTTGTCCGTTGGCGTAGTGATCTTTATCTCTTTGGCACTTATAAGTTTTCCTTTTCTTCTTCCTTATTTAGCCTTGATGGCATCTCCTCTTGATATTTTTTCCTTTGTTGTATGTCCTCTTGTAGTTCTATTTCTGCACTTAGAGCCTCAATTTTGCTTTGTATCTCTACCCGGTTCACCTCTGCGTGCTTCGCAAGAATTTACACTAGTCTGCGGGAGGAGTCGAAGTTACATTCAGCCCACTCTGCCATCATGAGTGAGTTGGGGGTGTCATAGCTGGGGGCTAGCATTATTCTGAGCCCCCTTGGTATCCTACCGACATCCATGCACTTCTGGAGGGATTTTTGCCTCCCACCATTTTGCAGTTTCTTGGCTTATTAATTTCTACAATGTGTGATAATTTTGTTCACATCCTTTAGTTGCCGCTCGACCCCCTCCCGTATTTTACAAAGCCCCGGGGGGTGATGGTTCCCGGGGCAGGGGGGTCCGTCACGAAACCTCCAATTTGAAACTTTAGTGCCCGGGGGGGGGGGGGGGTGGCGGTCCCCGGGCGTGTAGGGGGGCTTGAGCTCCCCCACACAGGGTATTTATTTATTTTAAAAAAGCTCCAGGGGGTGGCGGTCCCTGGGGCTGCGGGGGGGGGGCTGTGTGCCCCCCCACAATGTCAATACAGTCGAGCCCCGGGGGTGACTGTCCCTGCGGCTTGGGCAGGCCTTAGAGGCCCCCCAACATTAAACTTTTAAGCCCAGGTGTGGGAACCACAGGCCTGTGGGGGGGGCCGTGTGCTCCCCTCAATTATTCATATTTTGCCCCAGGGGGTGGCGGTCCCTGGGGTAGTGTGGGGGGGAATGGCCCCCCATACTTTATTTTTAACATGCCCCCGGGATTTGGCCCCCCGGGGGCTAATTAGCATTGAAGCGCGGGAGCCCGCGCTTCCGTTTTTTTATATCTGCAAGATCTGCGCACCCTACGCAGATTTTGCGGGTTGTTTATTTTTACCCTGCCCCCTTTTTGAGTTTTGCGCTTTTTTTGTATTAGGTTTCTTGTGCCTCGTTTCTATTGAAGCAGTACAAAAGGGGGTGGTGATGGACGGAGCATCTGAACCAATCAAACTCTCACACCCAGTCAGGAGATCTGGGTTTAATCCATCACCGTTCTTTAGCCCACTCTGCCACCCCAGTTCAGACATGGCCATATGCAAATCAGTCTGACCCTGTGCCTCATGGGAACAGTCCAGCCCAAATGCCAAGCCATGCCTTCCCTGGACCGGAAACAAGCTTCCAAGGAGCGGTTTCTGGCATTCCAGCTGTCTTCAGCCAGGCTTGCTCTAATCCAGTGGCAAAGTGAGCAAGGGACTCACGTCTGAGCATGCCCTGCCAACTTATGGCGAACAAAGCGGTACAAAAGGGGGTGGTGATGGACGGAGCATCTGAACCAATCAAACTCTCACACCCAGTCAGGAGATCTGGGTTTAATCCACCACCGTTCTTTAGCCCACTCTGCCACCCCAGTTCAGACATGGCCATATGCAAATCAGTCTGCCCCTGTGCCTCATTGTAACAGTCCAGCCCGAACTGCCAAGCTATGCCTTCCATGGACCGGAAACAATTTCCTAGGACCGGTTTCTGGCATTCCAGTTGTCTTTAGCCAGGCTTGCTTGAATCCAGTGGCAAAGTGAGCAAGGGACTCACGTCTGAGAATACCATGCCAACTTATGCCGAACAAATCGGTACAAGAGGGGGTGGGGATGGATGGAGCATCTGAACCAATCAAACTCTGACACCCAGTCAGGAGATCTGGGTTTAATCCATCACCGTTCTTTAGCCCACTCTGCCACCCCAGTTCAGACATGGCCGTATGCAAATCAGTCTGACCCTGTGCCTCATGGGAACAGTCCAGCCCGAACTGCCAAGCCATGCCTTCCCTGGACCGGAAACAAGCTTCCTAGGACCGGTTTCTGGCATTCCAGCCGTCTTCAGCCAGGCTTGCTTGAATCCAGTGGCAAAGTGAGAAAAGGACTCACGTCTGAGCATACCCTGCCAACTTATGGCGAACAAAGCTGTACAAAAGGGGTGGTGACGGACAGAGCATCGAACCAATCAAACTCCACACCCAGTCAGGAGATCTGGGTTTAATCCATCACCGTTCTTTAGCCCACTCTGCTACCCCAGTTCAGACCTGGCCATATGCAAACCAGTCTGACCCTAGGCCCAGATCTCTGTACTGGGGTGAATGTATGACATTGTTCTGCATTCTGTCCATCAATTGTTGTTTTTTGTTTCTATTGAGGCACAAGATGGTTGCCAACACTTCCTGATTTGTAGTGTTGACAGCCAATTAGAATACAACTCGTGCTCGGCAGGGTGCGCTTAGGGTGCACGGATCCACCACGGCCATAGATATATATACGACTTTGATTTTGATTTTCTCAGGAACTACTGAACGGATTTAACCATTTAAGCAAAAGACAAGACTCTGAATCAAGGTCCATTCAGCAGTTTGGGCTGTAGCTGCGATTAACGGTCCATGTGGAAAATTGCATGGGAAAAACACATTTTGGGAATCCCCTTTTTTCTCGGCCCCGCTTGACGAATTACCCTGAGACTTTCAGGATTTGAGCAGACCGAAGCTAGCCATAAGTTTTGAAAATTTCGCGAAGATTCGTCGGCCGGCGCCAAAGTTATTACAAATAGAATGTTGCATATTTCCTATGGAAAATAGGTCCTATAACTACCTACTGGTGACCCGCACTTAATTGGTATTTAGCCCCCGGGGGCAATGCATTATATGTAAACTGGGGCCCAGAGGGGCCCCCCAGCCCCGGGGTCCGCCACCCCCGGGGTTTTATTAAATTGTGTATGGGGGCTCTCAGGCCCCCCCAGCCCAGGGGACCAACACCCCCGGGCTTATTAAAATTGGGTGGGGGGGCTCTCAGGCCCCCCAGCCCCCGGGACCGCCAAACCTGGGGCTTCGAACAAATGTGGGAGGGGGCCGTGCGACCTCCTCCTGGAGCCTTGTACAGGTCCTGGGGACTGCAACCCCCCAGGGCCGGCTCCTGCAGTGTCCCGGGGTACCCACCCCGAGACACTGTAGTTTGCAATGACAGGGCAGGAGCCTCGCTGCACCCACCCTATCATTGCAAACTGCTTTGCTTCATTGAAGCGAGAGCAGGGAAACCTGCTCTCGCTTCAATGAAGCAATGGAGTATGATTTTCCACATGGGGAGCAGCATGTTAACTGCTCCCCATGTGAAAAAGCAATGCCAGCTCCCGCAGGATGCGAGGAGCTGGCTGGGACCATGGGGGGATTTTGGACCCCTCCACGGTCCCAACGGAGAGGGCCACCCCCGGGGTATGGGGTCCCCAGGGCTACAAATGGCCCAGGAGGGGGGCCACATGGCCCCTCTCCCTAAAAGTTATTTTTTTTAAATAGAAAGGCCTGCCCAGGGGGATGGGGTTTCCGAGGCTATAAGTGGCCCGGGATAGGAGCCACGCGGCCTCCCTCCCTAACATTAAAAAAAAAAAGGAAAATGCCATGCCACGCGGGATGGGGTCCTGGGGCCAATTAAGGCCTTGGGAGGGGGGCCACGCGGCCCCCTTCCACATTTTTAAAATAAAAAAAAACTTAGGGGGCCGGCCCTGAGGGATGGGGTCCCCAGGGCCAAAAAAATAGAAAAAGAAGTGTAACCCCCCTTCTTACATTTAAAAAGACCGGCATCGCACCGGGAGCCAAGCCCCCTCCTTTCATCACTCTGCAAACGCACCCCCTGGTGACAACATCCACTTGCCTCTACCTCTTCTTGTGGAGTGGAATGTAGTGGATGTTGTCGCGCTTGCCAGAGGCGCGTTGGAGGCCCCGTTCTCTTAACCCCTTCCATGCTCATGACGGAACGGTTCCGTCATGAGCGTCGGTTGGCCTGTGCTTATGACGGAACCTTTCCGTCATGGTTCCATTGGTTCTTTAGAACTTTCAGCACCGCAACGGAATTCGCGCAGCGCTGAAGGGGTTAAGAGGCTGGTGTGTTACTGGCACCATCTGCAGCAGCAGTTCTCGTCTTTGTCAAGGTATTGACACAGCTCCGGCCCGCCAAGGAACTGCAAGTCATGCCGGGGTGACTGCGCACAGCGGATCGTTACTGAATGGTGAAGTCAGATTCACTGAAGCACTGACTCTCGGCCCAACAGGCACACGCAGGAATCGGAAGGAACGTTGAAGGGGACGTAAGGGAAACTTGTAATTATTGTGACAAGTACTCCGAATTTTATAACTTTCACCTTGTAAATATTACCAGCACCCACAGAGGTTTTATTTCAACCAGTCCCCCCAAGCAACACTCACCTGGAAATACATCATCATGGGAACTGTAGTACTGTCCAGAACTACAGCGCAGTTGCAAGGATTTACCATTGGTCAGCGGACTTCCGCCAATGGGGGAGACTTTTGGTCGTTAAAAGGTGGGGGTGGAGTTACACCTTGAATACAGCAGCATTTGAAAAAGGCCCGAAATGGCCGAAATGCATTATGCGTGAGCTGTACTCATTAAAGAATTCCCGTCATATCCTCCGAGTGGCCTCTACCTCTTCTTGTGGAGTGGAATGTATTGGATGTTTTCGCACTTGCCAGAGGCGCGTTGGAGGCCCCGTTTGTTTCAGAGGCTGGAGTGTTTACGGGCACCATCTGCAGCAGCAGTTCTCGTCTTTGTCAAGGTATTGACACAGCTCCAGCCCGCCAGGAACTGCAAGCCATGCCGGGGTGACTGCGCACAGCGGATCGTTACTGAACGGTGAAGTCAGGTTCACTGAAGCACTGACTCTCGGCCCAGCAGGCACATGCAGGAATCGGCTGGAACGTTGAAGGGGACGTGAGGGAAACTTGTAATTATTGTGACAAGGACTCCGAATTTTATAACTTTCACCTTTTAAATATTACCAGCACCCACAGAGGTTTTATTTCAACCGGTCCCCCCCAAGCAACACTCACCTGGAAATACAGAATCCTGGGAACTGTAGTACTGTCTAGAACTACAGTGGGGTAGCAAGGATTGACCATTGGTCAGCGGACTTCCGCCAATGGGGGAGACTTTTGGTTGTTAAAATATGGGGGTGGAGTTACACCTTGAATACAGCGGCATTTGAAAAAAGCCTGAAATGGCCTAAATGCATTATGCGTAAGCTGTACTAATTAAAGAATTCACCTGGCATGCCAAATCCATTTGAAGCTGTACCTTCATATGTACGCCTGACCCGTTTCGAAGTAAGAAACTTCTTTTTCAAAGGCGATGATGGTCAGAGCAGTGCATGTTCTGACACCGCCCAAGTTGTTAAGTAGTCCATTATTGTCACACCCCTGGAAGTAAAGTTTCGTTTGAGAACCAGTGTGAGGCATCCTGGGTATTGTAGTGGCAGAAGGGTTAATGTCCGCCAGATCAGTTGACTCACCCCCAGTCAACTTATCTGGGTTTAATCCATTGTCATTATTTAGCTCACTCCACCACCTCAGTTCAGACATGGCCATATGCAAATCAGTCTGACCCTGTGCCTCATGGGAACAGTCCAGCCCGAGCTGCTAAGCCATGTCTTCCCTGGACTGGAAACAACCATCCTGGGTCCGGTTTCTGGCTAATCAGCTGTCATCAGCCAGGCTAGCTTGAATTCAGTGGCAAAGTGAGCAAGGGACCCACGTTTGGGCATACCCTGCCAACTTAGGGCGAACAAAGCAAAACCAAAGGGGATGATGGACGAAGTGTTGAATATTGCAAGCACTCACCCCAGTCAACTAATCTGGGTTTAATCCGTCATCATTCTTTAGCTCACTCCACCACCCCAGTTGGGCTGTAACCTTGGGCTACAAAGCAAAAGTGTGCCTCATTCAGACAGGTGTTAAGGTCAGATTCTGAGCTGCATATTCTCCTCAATCGGAGCATCTCCCCATAGGGTATACTAGCTATAAGATGTTTGGGGTGATAGCTAGTGGCATGGAGTGTAGAGTTCCCTGCAATGATCTTGCAGTGAAGTTTGGAATGTAATTCACTTTTCTCAATGTACACAGTAACATCAAGGAAATCAATCTCTGTTTCGCTGATGTTGGCATTAAACTCTAGGGTAAAGGTGTTACAGTTAATAGATTTGACAAATTCCTGGGTATTTTCAATGGAACCATTCCATATAACAAAGACCTCATCCATATAGAGGAGCCAACTGACAATGCTAGTACTCCAAACTTCCCTGTGGATGACCCTGGGTACCTGTTCCTCCCACCAGCCAATGTGCAGGCACGCATAGCTAGGAGAAAAACAGGCACCCATGGCAACGACGCGCATTTGTTAGCATACAGTTCTGACAAACAGAAAATAGATATTGTTGAGGCACCATTTTGATCATAAACAGTAATAGAGCATTGTGACGATGATGTCTGATTGGACGTCCCTGTAAAAAATGTTCACATGCCCGTGGGCCATCACAGTGATTAATGCTTGTATACAGGGACTTAATGTCCATTGATATTAGGATGTAGTTTTCAGACCACTGTATGTGCCCATAATCATGTTCAGAAAGTCAGTGGTGTCACGCAGGTATGAAGGCATAGATACAAAAAAATCTTGTAAATAAAAGTCCATGTATCTGAACATGTTTTCACAGAATCTCACTTATGTTCACCGAATGATGTATTGCATTTTTGTTGATATATATATATATATATATATATATATATATATATATATATATATATACACATATATATATATATATATATATATATATATATATATATATATATATATATATATATATATATATATATATATATATATATATATATATATATTCACAGAAAAAACCATAGGTTATAGTGGATATATAGTTAGGAATTTGCATTTACAAAACCTTGAAAATTCAATGAAAAAACCATAGGTTATAGGCCATATATAGTTAGGAATTAGCATTTACAAAACCTTATTTTACTCGCATAAAACCATTGAAATTCCATATATAGTTAGCTAACTATAAGCGCTAACTATATATCGCGCACACGCAATCCACTGCTGATGATGTCACATATTACATCATTCATGACATGGTCAGTGACATCACTGATGACATCACTGATCACAACATCCAGTGATTGTATGTGTCTGTAAAGTTTAAATATGTTTCACATATTGAAGAATGAGTGGATGTATAAGTGTCTGAATGAAGAATTTAGTAGGTGCATGACTGACTGTATGAGTGAGTGATTAAATGTGTCTCACTGAGTACATGGGTTAGTGACTAAACTGTCTTAATTCGTGCATCAGTATGTTTGATGTTGTGTAAGCTGCTGCATGTGTTGATCAGTAGCTATAAGAGTGGCCATATGGGTTATTGATTGGTTGCCCAAATATTTGAATGGGAGGCTGAGTGTGTGTGTGGGTGGCTGGGAGGTGCGTGACTCTGTGCATAGATGTGTAAGCAGTTGATTCACTAGGAGTATGAGTTCAAGAGTGCATGTGGAAACAGCTATATGGGCGGTTGACTGTGCATGGGTGTGTTGGTGAGTGAATGGATTTCTCATTGCTACATGTGCAAGTAAGTACGTATGTAAAACACAATACATGTGAGAGTTGAGATATATAAATAACTGAACATAAGAGCCAGTGAATGTGTGAGTGGCTGTATCGATCACTGTAAGCTTGTATCAGGGATTATATAAGAGAGTAAATATGTGTTATTATATGTTTGAATAAGTAAGATGTGTATAACTGTATAGTTGAGGAAATGGAGGTGTGATTGATTCTTTGCATGACTGACTAGGTGTGTGAGTAACTCCATGGATGAGTGACAGTCTGTGAGTGTCTGTTTATACTGAGTGTATGTAAGGTTATATTAGAGTCTGAAGAGGTTCATTGTATTATCACATGAGTGATGTGATCAGTGATGACAAATGAGATGTCATCAGTGATGTCATTTGAGTTGTCATCAGTGATGTCATTTGAGATGTCATCATTGATATCATTTGAGTTGTCATCAGTGATGTCATTTGAGATGTCATCAGTGATGTCACTGACCATGTCATGAATGATGTAATATGTGACATCATCAGCAGTGGATTGCGTGTGCGCGATATATAGTTAGCGCTTATAGTTAGCTAACTATATATGGAATTTCAATGGTTTTATGCGAGTAAAATAAGGTTTTGTAAATGCTAATTCCTAACTATATATGGCCTATAACCTATGGTTTTTTCATTGAATTTTCAAGGTTTTGTAAATGCAAATTCCTAACTATATATCCACTATAACCTATGGTTTTTTCTGTGAATTTCATTGGTTTTTTAATAGCAAATATGAAAAGCTTTAAAATGTCAAGTACGTGATAGATAAAAACATTTTCGTATTTATGCACGCTGATGTGCTTTGAACGCTGCCCCCCCCCCCTCCCCTTTTTTGCCTTAGTAGTACTCTCTCTTTGCAGATACTGAAGGGTAGTTAACGCAGGCCTTTACCCCCGTTGTAATCCGTCGTGCCTCCTTGTCTCTCCATTTGATTGATTGTTGTCCAAGCATTTACTGTTTTAGAATTGGTTCTCTTTGGATCATTCTCTATTTACAAACAAGCACAAAGTCGCAATACTCTGTTTATTCTTTGCAGATAGTGAAAAATCGTGTAAAAAAATAAAAGTAATCGAGCAAAATCAGTAGGCCACTAATTGGATCTCTTTTTGACCTCGCTAAAATAGAAATATTAGGAACAACCCTTCTTGAGAAATACGAAAATAGTGAGATGAACTGAGCTCCACACCATGAGGGCTGCAAGACAGCTCGGCTCCATCACCCATCCCGCACAAAATAACGACAAACCCTATGCAAATATTAAAAATATAGACAACACACCAGCAAAGAAACAGGGTAAAACATTTTATTAAAAAACTATTTACATAACGTTGGTTGATAAGATGATGTCAGTAGTGGACCGATGTGTGAATAGATCGAAAACAGCACAAGGCTCCAAGATCCGGATAGCAAGCTCCTGGATGTTGGGTGCCATAGTTTAGAGTTCTGAATTTCAGCCTTTTTCAATGCCTGTGCTTTGTTGAATCAAAATGGCGGCTTGACACAAAGCTGACTCAAGCGTTGTTACTGATGCTATGCAGACCAAAACTGGTTTTCAGTTTGTACATTTTTCTAGATTTTTCAATCCAAGTTTGGTTGACTTTGTAGAACGATGGCTTCAGATTTTCAACATACGGTGTGGTGGCGCTGACTGGGAGGGGGCGCTTCGCTCCTGCCCCCTCCCCAAGTAAGATTTTCATACGTGAAAGTACGTTAATGGTTTTGGTCCCTGAGATGCTTCGATGTCACTACCATTCTCAAATAGCATAAGTTCTGGATGTTGGGTGCCATAGTTAAGAGTTCTGAGCAGCGCTTGTAACACTGTCTGAAGCTTATTTCCACCTACTGCAGCTTCACTATTCTCAAAGTAAGTGAGTGTCGTTTGTGGACCTGACTGCATTAGAAAACAATGTGATATGTTACCTTCCTAAACAGCTTGACGGAGGCCCCTGAGGGGCGGTGTGATGGCCATGGACTCGGAGAAGACGCTTGGCTCCGACACCCTCCCCAAGTCTTATAGCACTGGTGTAGCCTGAGATCGCCCCCGACATAGGCGGCCGGCTCCCGGGGTCCGGCGGAACTTTTTGCCTTTTGATGACTCTTCAATTCTGGACCTTGTCCCACAATCCGTTTGACCTGAAGACAAGCTGTAGTGGGGCGCCCCTTTATCATTTTAGTTGCCATTCCGCCCGCTTTTGCTACACTGTGCCTCTTCCGCCATTCAGCTGTTTTCCGCCCGCTCTTGCGACTACAGCGTCTCGCTCACCATGTAGTTGAGATGCGCCCGCTCTTGGGGTGCAGCGATAGGCGGCTGCCACAGGACTCTCAAAATGGCGGCCGGCTCTTCGGTTTTGGGCCTGGTCCACTAAAATGGCCCTGGGACACCTTGGAACTCGGACGCTTGTCTGCTAGGGCTTGGGTCCCATTCTCGAAAAGCGTCCCCTCAGCCGTGAAGATTCTACAAAAGTCTTGGGGGCCTCCGACTCCCGCAGGCTTCTGGTGGGGAGCGGCTGCCATGATTGCTCGTGGAATGGCCACGACGGAGCTACGAGATGGTAGTGGTCTCATGCTGACGCCAGCTTTAGTCTGAAACATCCAGAAACACTGTAGACTACCAATTCGATCAGTTCCGGTAGCGCCCCAACATGACCCGGAAGAGAAGAACTTGCCCTCCCCTCTTTGACTGATGGTTCTTGTTGCCTGTCCCCTCTGTTGTCATTTAACAGAACTTTTTGGACTGCTGAAAGGGGTTGTGTTCTGAACGCTGGTTGGTGGAGACATTTAGACTATATTCTTGACCTACGTTGTCGCGTAATGCGTTTTATGACACGCCGCGTTAGCGCACCCGGAAGTGATCCGAGGCGCGGCGCGCAGCGCGTAACGTAAGCATAACAGGTCATGTGACTTGTTAATAAAACTTTTCATTGGTTCATTTTACTTTTGTTAATTTAATGATGAAAAGCTTGGCCATATGACCTAAAAATTACGCTTTTTATTATTTTCGAACAATATTTTTTTTTCAAACATATGTTATAATATTCCAGGCTAATGTACTTTCCCGGAAAATTTACAACTGTCTTGCAACTAAAATATATTCCTTTTTCGAGAAAAAGGGCGTTTCTTCCTTCCATGACGGAGCCGTTGAGTAAAAGAGATTCGGCCTGCTGTCTTAGTCGCCGATACGCCTGATTATCAGATTCTTATCGATCACTTTATGTTGCAGACATGAAAAACACAACTGCCCTTGACCATTTATCTTTACTGCGTTCCTACATATTATACCTTTTATCCGTCATGTAATTGGACTGCTTTATTTCACTTGCCTTTTACTGATTCGAAAACAGTCACTAAAAGTAAAAACTTTACAAATGAAAATACTACTACCGTGTTTTGTTTTAAAAACCTTTATTGTGAAAATGTCAGTATACAAATACGGGCCTATAACCACGTGGGCCGGCCACGGAGCAAACTGAAATCGTATATGATGAGGAGACATTTACACTGTAGAAGAACGTAACGAGCGGGCCATTAGGTGACAAGAACAAAGGTGTCTAACAGTTGCGGAATCGGTGGACGTACATTTTGTAATTAAAATACGACAGGGCCACTTACAATAACATTTTCTAGATATACATTTGCGGGCAAAGAGTTACGAGTCCCATTTATACCGGCGCCATTTTGGGCGAGGCCGGGCAGGTCCAAGATATAGTCAAAATGTCTCCACCAACCATCGGCCAGACCAGAACCCCTTTCGGCCCTTTATGCTACAAGATGGTGTCTTCCATTCAGAAAATATTGGTGGCAGCATTTTGAAAGGAAACAGAAACAGCCGTTCTCCTAGTGAGTTTCACATTGTTACATTTAGGAAGAATATTGAAGAGTACTATGTGGAAAATCTGAAGCCATTTTTCTACAAACTCTCAATCAGACTTGGATGGAAAAAAAAAACCTGAAGAATGTACAAACTGAAAACCAATTTTTGTCTGTATAGCACCAACAGTAACGCTTGAGTCAGCTTTGTGTCAAGCCGCCATTTTCATTCAATCAATGGCGTCCCCCTGCACACATTCAGGGACCTGGTCGTGTCTTCACATGAAACGCATTGTAGGAAAAGAAGCAGAAAGGAAAAGGAAAAAAGTTCCGCCGGACCTAGTGAAGCTGCAGCAGGTGCAAATAAGCTTCAGACAATCTTACAAGCACTGCTCAGAACTCTCAACTGAGGCACTCAACATCCAGGACTTGCCATTCGGATCTTAGCGCCTTGTATTTTTGTTTTGTTCTTGATGGAGGGGAAACAACAAAAAACAGGCATTGAAAACGGCTCAACTGGAGCAAAAAAAAAATTACTTCTTGGGTGCATTAGGGCATTTATGATTTTCGAATGCCGTATTCATCAGGTTGATGCTCATGTTGCCATAGGACAGCATAGCACCACAGTGTATACAAGTTAACTTCATATGTTCAGATGAGGCAGGTGGCATATTTAGCATTCACCTTCTTTGATCCAGGAGGGATGGAGAAAAACTGCCAGATGAAACTTGAAACTTGGCCATCCAGATCTCGGCGCGTTCGACTCACTGTACCGCAACAGTGACCGCAACTCAGCTGGACACGCCGTCTTTCGGCGCAGCATTGTAGGATGGCCACACCAGTGCGGCAATTTGCTAGACACCACCTCGGTGCCATCCGGATCTCGGCGCGTTCGAGTCACTGTACCGCAACAGTGACCGCAATTCAGCTGGACACGCCGTCTTTCGGCGCAGCATTGTAGGATGGCCACACCAGTGCGGCAATTTGCTGGACACCACCTCGGTGCCATCCGGATCTCGGTGCGTTCGAGTCACTGTACCGCAACAGTGACCGCAACTCAGCTGGACACGCCGTCTTTCGGCGCAGCATTGTAGGATGGCCACACCAGTGCGGCAATTTGCTGGACACCACCTCGGTGCCATCCGGATCTCGACGCGTTGTGCTGCCTTCGGCCTATTCGCACATCGGTCCGCTACTGACAGTGACCGCAACTCAGCTGGACACGCCGTCTTTCGGCGCAGCATTGTAGGATGGCCACACCAGTGCGGCAATTTGCTGGACACCACCTCGGTGCCATCCGGATCTCGGCGCGTTCGAGTCACTGTACCGCAACAGTGACCGCAACTCAGCTGGACACGCCGTCTTTCGGCGCAGCATTGTAGGATGGCCATACCAGTGCGGCAACTTGCTGGACACCACCTCGGTGCCATCCGGATCTCGGCGCGTTCGAGTCACTGTACCGCAACAGTGACCGAAACTCAGCTGGACACGCCGTCTTTCGGCGCAGCATTGTAGGATGGCCACACCAGTGCGGCAATTTGCTGGACACCACCTCGGTACCATCCGGATCTCGGCCCGTTGTGCTGCCTTCGGCCTATTCGCACATCGGTCCGCTACTGACGCCGCCTCACGTGCCAACAGATTTTCTACGCTTTTTGTAGCCCTATGTCGCATAACAGGTCATGTGACTTGTTTATAAAACTTTTCATTGGTTCATTTTACTTTTGGTTTCCTAAAGATGGAAGGCTTGGTCATATGACCTAAAAATAACACTTTTCATTGGTTTAGAACATTTTTTTTTCCCAAACGATGAAAGCCCCACCTTGTTTCTGGATCATTCAGACTGAAGCTGGCGTCAGCATGAGAGCACCACCATCTCGTGGCTCCGTCGTGGTCATTCCGCGAGCAATCATGGCAGCCGCTCCCCACCGGAAGCCTGCGGGAGTCGGGGGCCCCCAAGACTTTTATACAATCTTCACGGCTGAGGGGACGCTTTTCGAGAATGGAGCCCAAGCCCTAGCAGGCAAGCGTCCGACTTCCAAGGTGTCCCAGGGCCATTTCAGTGGACCAGGCCCAAAACCGAAGAGCCGTCCGCCATTTTGACAGCCATGTGGCAGCCGCCTATCGCTGCACTGCAAGAGTGGGAGCAACTCCACAACATGGTGAGCGAGACGCTGTGGCCGCAAGAGCGAGCGCAACTCAGCTAGATGGCCGCCACCTGGGGAGGCCCGTTCACGCCGCCTCCCCCCCCCCCCCCGGGCCGCCGCACGCCAATTTTCGGAGCAGCATTGTAGGATACCAAAACCAGTGCGGCAGTTTACTGGACATCACCTGGGTGCCTGTCGTACATGTTGTGTCAGCCATGTGACACTGGACACAGACCGCTACTGACGAGGCCTCCCCCCGCACCACCCGGGACGCCCCACGCTGTTTTTCTGTGCTGCATTGTAGGATCCCTAAACCAGTGCGGCACCCAGGCGACATCACCTGGGTGCCGTCCAGAACTCTGCACGTTGTGCTGCCTTGGGACTATTCGCACAGCAGACCGCTACTGACGAGGCCTCCCCCCGCCCCACCCGGGACGCCCCACGCCAATTTTCGGAGCAGCATTGTAGGATCCCTAAACCAGTGCGGCACCCAGGCGACATCACCTGGGTGCCGTCCAGAACTCTGCACGTTGTGCTGCCTTGGGACTATTCGCACAAAAGACAGCTTCTAACCATTGTTGATTTTTGTGTTAATAAATGTTTAAATGTTTTTAGTTTTTGTTCTGTTCATTATCGTTAAAAGTTAATAAAGTTTTAAAACCTTAATTTGTTGGAGTGTTATCTATTTTTTGAAAAACGGGTGAATGGGGCCTTGAATCGGGTTATTGTCATGTGTGGGCTTTGGAAGTGTGCTGCTGCAGGATCGGACATTTCAAACTCAAATGCACGTTCTTTTTCTTACCTTTCCGAAGCATGGAGCGCAATAGCAGGCAGAGAAAGGGTGATGCACGTGTTGAACACTACCTGACCTGGCAAGTTGCTGGCAGTGCCCCCCCGCCCGCTCCTGAAAGAGGGCACACACACACCGCCGCCCCGAGTACTTCACAAATCTTTAAAAGACCATGCGCTTGTTCATGAGGCTTAAATGGTTTATCACCTCTTCTAGAACCCCTACATCGACCCTCTGACGTTTCATGGAAAAATTACCATGTAACACAATACCAAGCCCTGTCAGCTGAAACCCCCAAGGAATCGTGGGGCATATTATCAAGGGGGTTTATCTCCGCTTTTTTGGCTTTAAAAACCATGAAAGCGGAGATAAAATTATTTCCCTATTATCAAGCTGTCGCTAACACCAGTTAGTGACACCTAAAAGGAGATAGCGACCATCTTGGGCCCGGCTTTGCATGTCAGTGATACTTATCACTAATGACATGCAAAGTGGCGTGCCAAGATGTTAGCGACTGGAAACAGTCCCTAACATCGCTACCTTCTATTACCAACTTTTGGAGATATTCGCGCTAAGCGCGAATATCTCCCAAATCTAACACCTGCCCTGAGCAGTTCTTAGCCATGTTATCCAATGGGAGGTGGATAACATGGCTAAGAGCATTAGGTCAATAATACATGAATATCGCTGACTTTTCTGCGATAATAGCAAGGTTTATCTGCGATAAAAATCGCCGATGTGCGGCGATAATTTTTGTCTCTAAACAAGTTATAGACAAAAATTATCGCTAGTTGTTCGTAATATGCCCCCGGGTTTTTGCTTGCAGAAATCGGGAGGCGGGAGACTAGCACTGAAATCAGTACTCACACGCCTGAATCAGGAGGATTGGCATGTCTGAATTCTCTACAGCTGGGGCCATAAACTACATCCGCAGGGGTAGGTGATAGCCTGGGACCAGCCTGGCATCTAAAATGGCTGCCGTGCACGACAAAATTGTGGCATTCGAAAAAAGGCAAGATGGCGCAGCCGCTGGAAGAGATATATCAACATATATCAGCCTCCTCAGCCACCCTCAGGAAACATAGGGGATTAGGATATGTCTCCCGCACCCCCTTATACCTAGTACTTTAATTAACGAAGCACAAAATGGCGAATTCCCGTTTCGCTACCAGTTTGCGGCCCAGTTCGCGGCCCGTGAAGCGCTTCTACCGTGAAAAATCATTTTTTTTTTATTTTCCCCACGGGACCCTTTAATAACCCCAACAACATTCCTAGGGGGTCAAGAGGGGGATACCTTGCCCCCTTTCATTAAATTCCCCCTTAGTTTTTCACCTTTTCTTCTCTCTCGATCCTACCGAGAGACAAGATGGCGGCCGCTCCGCACTGTCACGCAGCAAAAAAAAAAAAAAAGCTCACGCACAGCCGCTGGAAGAGATGTATCAACATATATCAGCCTCCTCACCCACCCTCAGGAAACATAGGGGATTAGGATACGTCTCCCGCACCCACTTATAACTAGTAATTTAATTTACGAAGCACAAAATGGCGAATTCCCGTTTCGCTACCAGTTCGCGGCCGCGCTTCTACCGTGAAAAATCATTTTTTTTTTATTTTCCCCACGGGACCCTTTAATAACCCCAACAACATTCCTAGGGGGTCAAGAGGGGGATACCTTGCCCCCTTTCATTAAATTCCCCCTTCGTTTTCCACCTCTTCTTCTCTCTCGATCCTACCGAGAGACAAGATGGCGTCCGCTCCGGACTGTTTAGAATGTTGACAGACACCGGAGAGCCAATCAGCTTTCTGCGCGCAAAGTTCCGATAAGCGAAAAGTAAGCGGACCGGATCGCTGCCCAGAGCGCTGTTACAGATATATATCTTGGTTTGAACGTTAATTTCTCAAAAACTACTGGAGCACATATATTGAGACCTAGCAAAGGCACATCGGGCTAACAGTCCCTACAATTTTGCCAAGTTTCGTGCAAATCCATTCAGCCGTTCGAGCTAAAAGTGAGTCCAACCGCCCTATGGAAAACTCAATGCAAAAAACGCGTTTTGGGACCCCCCTTTTTTCTCAGCCCCCCCTTGACGAAACCCCACCAAATTTTCAGGGGCTGCTCAGAAACAAAATGTGCCATTTTCCTGAAAATTTCAGCCGATTCCGTCCACAAACGCCAAAGTTATTAGACATAGAATTTTCAAAAGTCCCATAGGGAATTTATCCTAACTATATATACCTACTGGCGATAGCCAGTAGGTAATATATATATATATATATATATATATATATATATATATATATATATATATATTACCTACTGACGGTCGCCAGTAGGTGGTTATAGTTAGGATTTTTTTTCAATGTTAAATCTCAAAATTCTATTTGGAATAACTTTGGCGCCAGTTGACAAATCTGCCTGAGAATTTCCTCAAAATGGCCTCTTTGAGCTCCGGTCCTTCCCTGAAAGTTTGGGGGGATTCGTCAAGCGGGGGCCGAGATAAAAGGGGTCCCAAAACGCATTTTCCCCATGTTAATTTCCATAGGGCGGTCAACCTCACTTTTAGCCCGAACGGCTGAATGGATTTCCACCAAACTTGGCAAAATTGTAGGGACTGGTAGCCCGATGTGCCTTTGCTATGTCTCAAGATATGTGCTCCAGTGGATTTTGAGTAATTTAGGTAAAAAAAAATATATATATCTGTAAGCGCGCCCGGGGCGCGAACCAGCGCGCTATGCGACTTGCGCACGGAAAGCTGATTGGCTCTCGGGTGTCGGTAAACATTCCAAATGGCCCGGAGCGGCCGCCATCTTGTGTCTCGGTAGGATCGAGACACAAGAGTAGGCCAAAACAAAGGGGGAAAAGACCATTAGGGGGCAGAGTAGACCCCCCTAACTCCCTAGGTTTCATGTGGGGGCTATAAAAGGGCCCCGCGGGGCAAAAAAAAAGGGGGGAGCACACCGGGGAGAAAAGAGAATGGCAGAGCTTAAAAATGTAAGTCATTTTATATAAATGGGAGGTAGTTCTGAAAATAACTTTTTTTTTTCTTTTTGTTGTTTTATATTTTTTTATTGTTTTTTTGAACATTTTTTACTTTTTATGACTTTTCTGAACAGTTTTATATTTTTTTTGTATTTTCTTGGGGGAGAAACAAAAAACAGGGAATTGTAAATGGCTCAACTGGAGCAAAAAAATTCTGCAAAAAATTAGGGTTTTTTCGGGCACTTATGGTTATCCCCAGCACAGATGATAAGTTTAACACTTTGCTCACCATAGCAAATTAACTTACCACAATATTTGCACATGATTTTAAAATCGTTAAATTTGGGTTGTATGATAGGAATTGTCTCTGTTGCCTCTGAACCCGATGGAGTTGGTTCTTTTGATGTTGAGGGTCTAGATGATGATGGGGATAGCTTACTGCAGAGGTCCCTTACCTCTGCAGCAGAATAGTTGGAATATTTTTTGTTAGGGTTCCCTCTGGACAGCTCTGCATCACAAATCAAACAAGTCACCTTCGCAGCGTTGACTTTTTTGAAACCCCTTGGGATTTTGTAGAACTGCCATACGAAGTGCTCTTTTGGTTTGTAGGGCTGATGAACTTCTTGCAGGAACTGCCTTGAGCCTTCCTCCTCTTCCTCCTCCTCCTCCTCTTCTTCTTGACCACCAATGTGATCTTCTGGTGGTCTTTTTGATGGTGGTGGTGGGGCAGATGCTCCAGCTGCTGCTGCTACTGTAGCCATTTTTAAGTAGAATATATTAGAGACCGAATCAAAAACAGGTCTTCCTCAGTCAAAGGACAAAGTCAGAATAAAGAAAAAAGGAGGGGGCTTTCATCATTTAAAAAAAAAAACTGTTCTGGACCAATGAGAAGTGTTATTTTCAAGTCACATGACCAGGGCTTTCATCATTTGGAAACCAAAAGTGTTGTGAACCAATGAAAAGTGTTATTTTCAAGTCACATGAGCAGGGCTTTCATCATTTTGAAACCAAAAGTGTTGTGAACCAATGAAAAGTGTTATTTTCAGGTCGCATGACCCGACGCGCTTACGCCACGTGACCCGGGTCGCGTAGCGTAAGCGCGTCAGAACGTTTTGCGATCGTATGCGCATGCGTGCTTCCGGGTGCGCTTACACTGTGCGTCATATGACGCATCACGCGGCTACGCGATACGTCACAATGTTGTTTTCGTTCGCGGCAATAGCGCTAACGGGACGCTCACCGGTACGCGCCCCGGGGCGCGCCATAGCACTGCGCTTACCGGTGAGCGCATCGGTACGCGCCCCGGGAGCGCACCGGGGTAAACAAATAAAAAAAATATATATATTACATAATTATAAAATATAAAATTCGTTATAAAAAATATTACATTTTATACCTATAAAGATTTGAAATTTGAAATTCACTGAAAAAAAATAGGTTTGAAGCCCTATATATAGTTAGGAATTAGCATTTAAAAAACCTTTGAAATTCACTGAAAAAAACATAGGTTTCACACCAGTTATAGTTAGGAATAGGAAATTCAACGTTATAGTTAGTTGGACTCACTATAACTTGCGTGCCTGCAATGCACTGCTGATGACGTCACATATTACATCACTCATGACATGGTCAGTGACATCATTCATGACATCACTGATGACACCATCCAGTGAATGTGTGTCTTTCTAAAAAATAAATATGTTTTATATATGTATTTGTAAAGGACGATGGAAGAATAAATGGTTAAATAAGTGTGTAAATGGATTTTTTTTTTAAAGAATTGATTGGTTAACTGGCTTATTAAGTGTATCTTAGTGAATACATATATTTGCGAGTAACTTTTAAATATTTTAATATATGTATTAGTGTTTTACTTTGTGTATAAGTGGCTGCATGTGTTGGTGACTGACTCACTGTTTGTATGTGTTTTGAAGACGGCATATGTGCAGCACTGTATGGGTGGATGAGTGTGTATATATGTGTGTGTTAGTGAGTGAATGACTGTCTCACTAGTGTTTTTATCAGTAACGACATATGTTTTAATCTAGTATATGTGAGTATTGATATATATAAGTGAGTATATGTGAGAGTGAGAGATTGTAAGAGTTCCTGTTTAAATAAGTATGTGTTTCTATAAGTGATTGTTTAAGAGAGTAAGTATGTGTAAGATTCCTTAGAAGTAAAGTGGTAGTGTGTGTATAGCTGTATATGCAAATAAATGGATGTTCAATAGTTTTTTTGCATGTGTAAATATGTGTGTGAGTAACTTTTGGATGACTGTCGGTGTGTAACAGGATGTATAGGTCTATCACTACATATGATGAGTGAATATATGTATGAGTGACTATATTGAACTGTTGGAGAATGAGTGGATGTGTATTAGATGGTGGTATTACTGATTTGGTTGTTGTAACTGGTATGGGTATCTCCACTTTATTGATAATGTTAGTTACTATTTTTGAATATGTGTTTCAAGGGTTACTTTACAGTGAAAGGTGGTCTGCCACTCTGTCACAAGGATGGTGTCATCAGTGATGTCATGAGTGATGTCACTGACCATGTCATGAGTGATGTAATATGTGACGTCATCAGCAGTGCATTGCAGGCGCGCAAGTTATAGTGAGTCCAACTAACTATAACGTTGAATTTCATTGGTTTTATGTCAGTAAAATTTCCAGCTAACTATAACTGGTGTGAAACCTATGGTTTTTTCAGTGAATTTAATAGGTTTTTTAAATGCTAATTCCTAACTATAACTGGTCTGAAACCTATGGTTTTTTCAGTGAATTTCAAAGGTTTTTTAAATGCTAATTCCTAACTATAGCTGGTGTGAAACCTATGGTTTTTTCAGTGAATTTCATAGGTTTTTTAAATGCTAATTCCTAACTATAACTGGTCTGAAACCTATGGTTTTTTTCAGTGAATTTCATAGTTTTTTTTAATGCTAATTCCTAACTATAAGTCTCACTTTATAAGTAAGACTGTTAGCGCTCTAGTTGTCCTTTAGAACACTTTGGTACATTCTGTCATTGGGCTACAGTTGGGCTACATCTGGCTGATATTTGGGCTACATTTGTTTTTTTTTGTCTCTGGTGGCCATCTTTGGGCTACATTGGGCTACATTTGGGCTACATTTGGGCTCTAACATATATATAGCCCAATGTAGCACAATATATATTTTTTTCAAAGTTAATTTTCGTAAAAACCACTTGAGAATAGGGCTACCAGTCCCTACAATTTTTCCCCAATTTTTTTTTTTATTATTATTTTTTTTTTGCTTTGGAGCGCTCCCGGTGCGCGCCCCACGGAGCGCCCCAAAAAGCGTACTTTTATAAAGCGCCCCGGGGCGCGCTCCGGGGGGCGTCCCTTAAGCGCCAATATCGCGAACGAAAACATGATCGTGACGTATCGCGTAGCCGTGTCTGCGTGATACCCACGGCGTAAGCGCACCCGGAAGCACTCGAGCGAATACGATTGTGCAACGTAAACATCCGACGCACTTACGCGACGCGACACGGGGCGCGCCCCGGGGCGCGTAGCAAAAGCACGTCGAGTCATGTGACCTGAAAATAACAATTTTTATTGGTTCATAACAGTTTTGGTTTCATAATGATGAAGCCCCTGGTCATGTGACCTGAAAATAACACTTTTCATTGGTTCAATACATTTTTTTTTTCAAAAGGATGAAAGACCCCACCTTTTTTTCCTTATTCTGACTTTGTCCTTTGACTTAGGAAGACCTGTTTGTAGCTCTCTCTACCTTTTTGCTCAATATAATGGCTTCAGTAGTAGCAGCAGCTGGTGCATCTGCACCACCACCACAACCACCAAAAGGACCTCCTCAAGATATCATTGGTGGTCTTCAAGAAGAGGAAGAGGAGGAGGAGGAGGAAGGGAGTTCAAGATGGCTGGAAGAACACAATACCCCATACCAGCCAAGACCACATATTATTTGGGAGTTTTTTTCTCTCCCAGAGGGGAAGAAAAAAGTAAATGCACCCAAGGTCAGTTGCAAAATCTGTGGCATGGAACTTTCCAGGGGAAACCCAAATAAAAAATATTCATTTGGGAACCACACAATGATACGCCACATGCAGCACAAACATCCTATAAACTATTCTGCTGCAGAGATGAGGGAACTGGCCAGTAACCCTCCCTGATCAACAAGAACCAGCTAAAAAGGAAGCAACCCACTGCGTCTGCACCAGAGGAAAGTGAGACGATGCTGTGCATTCAGCCCCGATTTGCAGATTTCAGAATTATCTGTAAATATTGTGGGAAGACCATCTCCTACGGAGAACAGAGCGTGAAGCTCATTGTCCTTGCTGGGGACAACCATAAATGCCCCAATCAACCCTCATTTTTTCTTTTCTTTTTGTTTTTTGCTCCAGTTGAGCCATTTTCAATTCCCTGTTTTTTAGTTTTTCCCCATGAAAAATACAAAAAAAATCTAAAACTGTTCAGAAAATCCAAAAAAAGTACAAAATGTTCAAAAAAAATATAAAAAATATAATACAACAAAAAGAAGAAAAAACCAGTTCTTTTTAGAACTACCTCCAATTTCTGAAAAAAGGCTACATTTTTAAAAACCTCTATCATTCATTTTTCCCCATGGTACGCTCCCCGGTCCGCTCCCCAGTGCGCGTAACGGGCACTCCCCCCGCGCCAAACCAAAAAAAAAAATGTTTGCCCCGCGGGACCCTTTTAAAGCCCCCACATCAAACCTAGGGGGTCAGGGGGGTCTACCCTGCCCCCTTATAGTCATTTCCCCCTTTGTTTTGGCCACCTCTTGTGTCTCGATACTACTGAGACACAAGATGGCGGCCGCTCTGGACTGTTTAGAATATTTACAGACACCCAAGAGCCAATCAGATTTCCGTGCGCACCTCGCGTGTCGCGCCCGGGGCGGTCCCCGGAGCGCGTACCGGGGCGCTGCCATAGATATATATATTTTTTTTAACCTAAATTACTCAAAATCCACTGGAGCACATATCTTGAGACATAGCAAAGGCACATCGGGCTACCAGTCCCTACAATTTTGCCAAGTTTGGTGTAAATCCATTCAGCCGTTCGGGCTAAAAGTGAGGTCGACCGCCCTATGGAAATTAACATGGGGAAAGCGTGTTTTGGGACCCCCCTTTTATCTCCGCCCCCGCTAGACGAATCCCCCCCAAACTTTCAGGGAAGGACCGGAGCTCGGAGAGGCCATTTTGAGGAAATTTTCAGGCAGATTCGTCAACCGGCACTAAAGTTATTCCAAATAGAATTTTGAGATTTAACATTGAAAAAAATCCTAACTATAACTACCTACTGGCGACCGCCAGTAGGTAATATATATATATGTATATATATATATATATATGTATATATATATATATATATATATATATATATATATATATATATATATATATATATATATATATATATATATATATATATTCCAGCTCCTTGGTTGCCCAACAAATAAGAAGCAATCGGACACCAGTGCTCTAGGCTGCAAGCCTTTATTAGGTGCGGATGAGAAATGGGGTAGCATGGTGCAGAGCGGGTGGGTCAAACTCCAGAGGACATGTTTGAAGCATCCATGCAGTACACACAGATGACACCCAAGGCCCACCACAAAAAGAGACACAACAACAGTTTTGGTGAAAAAGAATAACTTTTGTATTGGGTCAAATATTCAGTAGTAAACACAGTAGTCACAATTTTATTTATTTATTTTATAGCATTTGTAATGCGCGCAGCTACCCACAATGGGTTTCCCGGCGCCGAAAAAGCGGATCACGAGCCCAGCTAGATAGAGAAAAAAAAAATCTAAGGGTACTTATATGTCAAAAAACCAGGTCTTTACACTTTTTCTAAAGTTCCTGTAGTTTTCCTCTTTGCGTATTTGAATGGGCAATGTGTTCCACAGGGTTGGACCCAGATATGAAAACGATCTCCCGCCCATTCTGGCCCGTTTGTACCTGGGAACCGCAAACTTCGCTGATGTAGCTGAGCGAAGATTGCGATTGGGAACGTGGAGTTTGGCAAGATCTTGGAGATACTTGGGGGCGGTCCCAGCTTTAATTTTAAACAGATAACTCAGGGTTTTGAAACGAATCCTGTTTTCGACCCTGAGCCAGTGTAGATCCCTAAGATGTTTTGTGATCCTGGCGTGTCTGGGTATTCTACAAAGCAGTCTGGCCGCGGCGATTTGTACCAGTTGTAAGCGTCTTACTACTGCTTTGTTTGCACCCAGGTACAGGATGTTACCGTAGTCAAGCCGAGAGGTTACTAAGGCATTGACTACGGTCTTCTGGGTGGTAAGTGGCAACATCCAAACAATTTTACAGAGCCATCTGAGAATAGTAAAACATATGCCCGCTACTTTGTTGGCTTGCTGTGACATGGAGAGATTGTCATCTATGATGACCCCAAGATTTCTGACCTGGGTGGCTGGAGGCGGTAGCTTGCCTAGTGTTGACGGCCAGTGGGGATCACTCCAAAGGTCCTTATTATTCCCTAAAAGGAGGACCTCTGTTTTGTCCCCATTCAATTTAAGTTGATTGGCCGACATCCAGCGGAATATCTCATGGAGGCCTATTTTGAGTGCAGAAGGAGCAGACGTATCAGATTTAGAAAGAGAGAACAAAATCTGAGAATCGTCGGCATATGTCATTAAACTAAGACCAAAGTTCTCAGCAAGATTAGCTAGGGGACGAAGATACAGGTTAAACAACAGGGGACTCAGGATAGATCCCTGTGGTACACCATGGGGAGAGTAGAAGACATCCGAGCAGGCCTCAGCAGAGGTGATCTGGAAGGTGCGTAGCGATAAGTATGATTTAATCCATTCTAACGCCCTGCCCTCGACACCACACTCCTCCAGCCTGGCAAGCAGTCTGGAATGAGAGATGGTGTTGAAGGCCGCACTGAGATCTAACAGGACCAGTGCTACCGTTTGTCCGTCATCTCTGAGCTCTCTGATCTTTTCCGTAATCCCGAGCAGGGCTGTCTCGGTGGAGTATCCACTCCTAAAACCAGACTGGGAAGGGTGAAGTAATTCATTTTTCTCCACATATGAGGAAAGTGCCTTATGGATATGCCTTTCCAACATTTTGGAAAAAGCAGGGAGTAACGATATTGGCCGATAATTGGCCAATATCGTAGGATCGGCAGTCGGCTTTTTTAACAAAGGGCTGACTGTGGCGTGTTTCCATAAAGCAGGAACTGAAGCGTGTTCCATGGAGGCATTAAGTGTGTCTGTGATGGGCATCAGGGTGGAGTCCTCCAGTTGGCTCATGATGCTGGTGGGAATAGGGTCGCGAGGGGAACCTGATTTGATGGATTTTAGAAGTTTCCTCAGTTGATCTGGTGTGATGGGAGGCCAGGCATCGAGATGGCAATTACCTTTAGGGGTTAGAGGAGTGTTGTTTTGGTTGTGGGCGTTAGAGCTGTTTATGTTTATATTGGAGACGATCTTCTCAATTTTTTCAGTGAAAAAGGCCGCCAGATCCTGACATTGCTGGGTGTTGATTGGAGCCGCCTCCGCTCTACAATTTTCTCCAGCCAATTCCTTCACTGTGTTGAAAAGCGTCTGGACTATGTTTACAGCTGTATTTATAGTAGTGGTCACATAGCTTGCCTTGGCTTTCGTACATGCCGAATGATAGCTGTTTCTGGCCTTTCGATAGATCTCTTTTTGTTGCAGTTCGTATTTCTTGCGCCACTGCCTCTCTAGGTTCTTACAAGAAGATTTTTCTTTCTTGAGTGCCTCTGTAAACCAAGGGGCCGGGGGACGATGAACTTTCCCTTTACAGTGGGATAATGGCAGACTGGTGTTCACTGCATCATTAAGCCATGTTTGTATAGCATCAGATATATTTTCCATATCACCTTCAAGGCTTGGATGATCTTTATTCAATGCGCTGTTGAGGTTTTCTAGATTTAAGTTTTTCCAATTTCTCCTAAAAGAGTCCGAAGGTGTGATGGATGGGCGTTTGATGGGTTTAAGAGAAATAGAGAAGAGTATGAGAAAATGCTCAGACCAGCAGATGGGAGTGGTGTTCATCCATGACAATTCTTTCATGTTTGAGATGATAGGATCGAGAAGGTGTACCGCTTTATGGGTAGGGCCCTTGTTACGTAATGTCATATCTAAAGCCATAAAGTCATCTATGAGATTTTTACAATTCTTGTTGTCGTCGTCGTCCAGATGGAGATTCAAGTCCCCGAGTACTGTAAAGTTTTGAGCTTTTAAATGGTGAGGTAAAATAAAATTTGCTAAGTTTTCTGACCAAGTAGGGTTATTAACTGGAGGTCGGTAAATAAGTAGGCCAGAGAAGGTGAAATTAGGACTGAGGGTAATTTTAAAAGATGCCGCTTCACAATTAGGAATGTCTGCAGGTGCGAAATGGCATACAAAATCCTTTTTATAGATAATGGCGATGCCACCACCTATTTGGCCAACACGATCCCTCCTTACAATAGCATAGCTCGGGGGGAGTGCCATGGCCACATCCGGGCCGGCACTATCATGAAGCCAGGTTTCTGTAAGGGAGATTGCACTAGGCTTCTCTTCCAACAGGAGATGGAAAATATCAAGTTTGTGTTGGGGTAGTGAACGGCAATTTACCAGGTAAAAGGTAAAATTACTAGGGCATTCTTGCTGCCGAGGTCTTTTATGGGAGGGGCCATGAAAAGTATGCGGGTACGGCTGATAATTTGACAAAGTGATAGCGCACTCAGGACACGTTTGTGTACCAGCACAAGATGGAATCAGTGTTATACATTTGTCATGTTTAGCGGGGCGAAGCGCTCTGAGAGCCTCCCCTGATAGCGTCATACCTGCGTGTTGAATGCAGCAGAGTATTGTGCCCTATGTCCCGGCCTGGCCCGGACGGGCACAGACGGGCTGACTCTGGCTGGACTCCGGCGAAGACGAGGCGCGACCACTAAAACGCGTCCGCTATCGCGGAGATCAACTGTTTCCTTTTATGGCGGAGACTAGCGCTCTCTCACCGCGCTGTCCTGCACTAAGATGGCCGCCACAGTATTCCCTGATGCTCGGTGCCTTGCCCTAGCTCGGCAGGTATCGAGTGAGTGAGAAATCACTGAAGAGTCTGGGTTCGCTTCAGTCTAGCTGTGCGCTAGTAAGTGGGTTTTTAAAAACGATGTGGTATTAAAACAGAGGTGCCAAATACACAAACAATTCAATTCAATTTTAAAAAGCAAAGTTCCAATAAGTACAGCTAGAACTGATCTCTAGTAAAGCTGTGCATCAGCGTAACAAGCTGCTCGTGTCACTTGCTGAAATTCGCAATGCGGCACCAACTGGCGCCAGGGCAATATATACAATGTGGATTACTTACAGGGCAGGGCCAATGGGCCGCTGCGAGAACCATTGGGAAGGATAATGGATGAAGGAAAAAGATAAGTCCATCAGTTGCAGTGCTGGAATATAAAAACCTATGGCATTCTCAGTTGGCATAAGACATTAGGCTTGTACTCCTCAGTGTGCACCTTAGTGGCTGCATGGCATAACACTGGGCCTAGAAACCTTTCTTAGCATGAGCACCTCCAACTTGGAGGCCTAAACCAGTAGCATCAACCCATGTAATATGGGGGCCTATACCATCAGCATAAACACATTGGCAGTCTATCAGCATATGACACCCTGGATCTAAACACATGAGGCCTAGACACACTAGATCCAGCGGAAACCTAGATTACCACAGCCTGGTATCAGACAGTCATGTTAGGCACACATCCTAAGCATGAGCATGGGGCATAACTCTAGTCTGTACTTTAATACACATCCTGCAGAGTAACCGATAAGGCCTAAAACATCAGGCATACAACCATCAGCAGGGATCGCCTTGTACCTAAACCTGGGGCCACAAGGCTTCATCATCAGTGTCAGTGTGCCATGCATATATCTCTACCGCCCTGGGACTCCTCAAATAGACTTTGTCCCCAACGTCGCCGGTTAGTTTATTAGCGCTACTGCTCTAGGGGGGAACCACTCTTCTGAACTCTGCAATTAAGAGTGCCCCACAATGTTGAAGCTGCCTGCTGTCAACCAAGCAGGCAGGGGGGAATCCCACATGCAGGGATTCCCTTGTAGCGCTTTAGAATCCCGGTGCTGCAGACGTCTGCTCCACACTATTTCTGGGCACAGTTGTAGCGCCTTGGCAGCAAGCAGAGCACAGTCAATGCGAATTAAGCACTCTGGCAGCACCACAATGCAGCACACATGCAGGGGAATTGAAATATAGAGCTGCATGCCTCAGCTCCTCTTCCCAGGCACCATATAAATAGCGCTTACGATGTGCTCAGTCCCACCAGGGACTTCAGGGACACAGGTAGCGCTCCTCACCAGCAATGCGAATATAGAGCTCACAAGGCGCTAGGTAGCTGCCACAGATTAAGGGTTCCACCTAAGGACATAGGGCCCTCGCTCCTCACTCCTCACTGGACATCTGCATATAGCGCTTGGGCAGTACACCGCTAGAGTACAGGCAGGGGGAGGGTACAGGCAGTCCACATGGACAGCTCACGAGGTGCTAGGTCCCACCAGCAGACTCAGGGACAACAGGTCGCGATCCTCACCTCCTTCTGGGGGCAGTCATAGGTGTTCCTTGGCACTCAGTCAAAGGGCTCTCCTTTTCCAGGCGCTAGGGAGCAGTCAGGGCCCAGGTGTAGGGCTCACAAGGTTCTAGGGAAGGAGAGCAGGCAGGCAGTGCTATACCAGGTCAGCGGTCAGTGGGTACTCATCAGTACAGGACAGCAGCTCCTCAGAACCATAATCCCCTGTAACGTAGCACTCTTCCTGGTACAGCAGCCTGAACTCCAGCAGCGGGCTCTCACTGGCCCTGTGGACAGTGTAGGGGTACAGATGGGCTCAGGGGCCAGCACACAGGCCCATGCGGCGGCACCCCCTGGCAGCAGGTCCCCTCACTCTCAAGTCCATGCTCTGACTGAACACATGGTATCCCTACTGCTCTACAAATACCAGAAAGGCTGGAAGCTTCTAGAAGGTCCCTGGCAGTTCCAGCCTCACTGTCACTGGGAGAAGTGTAGAGCATCTTGTCACTTCAAACACTAGACCGCTAACCCACCTCAAGCAGGGGCCACAAGCAGACAAAAATGGCGTCCATTTGTGGAAAGTCAGCCCAATTTACAACCGATGCCCAGGCTGCTAGCGCAAGACGCCTCTTAGTTCCCATTCTGTATAGTTACCAAATAAAGAGACGGGCTCTGGAAGTAGGAACACAAGAACAGAGTTTTATTTCTCATGAGGAGAGCCTGTCATTTCGGACACGAAACACAGTGTCTTTCGGGAGGTGCTCTAACAAGTTCTCTGAGACATCGCCTTTTATACATCACAAACATTCCTTATTACAATAATAACATTGTGAAGCAAGGAAAAGACATCCCCAACCCCTCCCCGTTCTAGCGCAATCCAACACGTGGCTACAGTACAGGTCCTCACACCATAGAATGGGAGGGGGCTATTGCTCAGCTGAGTGTTCTGCTGATTTCTTTGGAATGTGTGCGCCTGATCGATTCTCGGAGGGGTGGGGAGGTCATGATCAATAGTAGCTCTTTTTGAAGAGGGACGAGTGCATACAGCGGTGGGCAATGAACTGTATCCTCAGGCGAAAGAGATGACCAGTGGTCCATGCGGACAATCGGGCTCAGTGGAGGGGTCATCAAGGGAGGGGGTATTCATAGGAAGAAGGGAGGTGATGGTCAGGCACGAGGTGTGATGCCCAGGGACAGAGTCGCACAGAGAGAGAGGTCTTATGACCCGTACATGTGAGAACGGGGGCAGTCAGGTACAGCTGGGGGGGTTATGTCAGCTGAGGCGAAGGGTGCTTCTTCGAGAGGAAATGGGGGGTTTGCGTGGGTCAAGCAGGAGGGTTGCTTTTCAGAGCAGGGTCGCGCAGAGGGAGAGGGTTTTATGGTCTATGCATGTGAGAGGGGGGGTGTTCAAATACGCGCAGGAGGGAAGCCTGGGATTCCAATGAGCGGGCAAAAAGGCCATGGTGCCTAAAATGGCTGTCATGTACATATGGGCACGGGCCTTTACTGGCGGAATGATGCGGTCAATATTTCACGGTATTCATGGTGCTTACAGGGAGGGGAATGGGAAAAGGCAAATGAACGCCGCTTAGGTACATTAATTTTGCTAATTTCCACAGTCGCCGCTTTTACCATAAGCTAGTTCATTTCCTAATTAACGGGGGTACATATAAACATGTATCGTTGATGAAAACTTATCAATACTAGCAGATTGCATATAACCATGAGCAGTCGATGTGATTGGCAAAATGCAATACATAGAAATTTACATTTGTTGGGTTACTACAAGCCTAGGGTGCAGCATACTACACAGTGTAAATGCTTCTGACTTTCTCTCTAAAGGTGACCGACAAACATTTTGAAAACAATACCAAGTGGTTGAGGGAGGAATTCAGTCCAATATATCTTCGTCACAGTGTCTTTTTAGCAGTGAGCCATCACTGGTAGGCTCTCGTCCGTATCTTTTCGTTGGCGCTGTTGAGCACCGGCGGTGGAGCTATAGGTCCAGCTCGGATCTATCCTTACGCGTTGCAGGGTGCGGTCAGTCCTCTGCTGTTAGACCACAGTCCTGTTCCCTAACCAATCCTTTTGGTGGTGCCTTATGCTCGGCACCTATATTTCTTTTTACTTCCGTTTGCAAACCTCATTTCCACCTAAATGCTGTTTTCTTCTTTCTGAGTCAAAAAGGTCATGTGGAAAAAGAGGGGGTTGTTGGATAGTCAAGGGAAGAGAGGGCGGAGTGGGATCAGATCTTTTCGGACACTTCCAAGGGACCAAGGGAGCAAAGGATAACGAGCAGGCAGGCCCATCAATCGGGCTCCAAAAAGGGGGCGAAGACTTCAGGCACACGTGGGTTAGCAGACAGAGGGCTTCAGGGCAGCCCTTCAACCTTTCATTTTCCACGTTTGAGATTGCTGTCTCGTCCCGTATCTTGTTGCTCTGCAGCTCCACCTTTGGTCGATGTCACATGTGTCTCAAGATCTGCAGCCAGGCTGTACGTCACGTCCGACCCTTCTCCTCCGGTGATCGTATATCTTTGAATAGGTATAAAACAAGCTTTAGAGAACTGGCAGGAGAAGACATTTATGCATGTGAATTCTTCCTTCAATCCTACGCACTTGGGAGATACGTTCATCGGTCACAGTCAGAAGTCTATTACCATGCAGTGTATATGTCGGCATTCCTACTGGGTTCATGCCAAGTTTATTCATCGTCTATTCATGACACAAATGGAGAGAAATCAGACTCCTATCAACTGCGCATTTCATCAAATTCAACATTTCGGAACCTCCAGCGGAGACTTGTCTTTCTAACCCGAGCCTTAACAGTCTAACATTTCCCTTCAGAGCGGGTTAACCCTTTCAAACAGGGCGGCGGTGCTATCATCGAGAGAGAGGGGGTAAACAGACTTTCATCGAGGAGCGACAGTTAATCAAGGCCATCAGTTATACTTCGGGGGTAGCTGATATGGTGCAGGGGTCAATGGGAGAAGCGAGGACGCTTTGAACATTCGCGCTTGAGTACATAAGGGTGGGGCAACCTAGACATTGGGGATCAATCTGGGCATTGGGGATCATATTTCTACCGAACTGAAGAATAGGAAGCCATTGACATGCAGTCCCCCCTATAAAAGGCCAGATTGGGGGATATCAGTTGTCTTACCTGCCCTTTCTTTCTTAGCCAATTCAAGTTCATTTATTTTGCAGAAAGGAGAGGTAGTAATATGGCAAGTCACAATCGTTTTAGTTTCTGTCAATTTTGCTGAACACCTTTGCGTTCAAAAAAAGGAACCCAATTAGGCTGGTGCCGACGGGGCACAATTTTACCACGAAAAGGAAGAGGGAATAGGGAGACTCCCATAGAGAGTGAGAGTCGTCCGCAACCTAAACGAGCCATTCGGTACACGTATGACATGTAGAAAGAGAGAGAGAGAGAGATAGGGAGATAGAGAGGGAGTGAGAGAGAGAGAGAGGGAGGGAGAGACGTGTACAGTAATGGGTCCTTTAGTGCGCTCACAACACAGAACAGCAGGGGTCAGGTAACACAGAGACGCGAACAGAGGGGAGACATAAACCCATACATTAAATACGCACAAACTCAGTCAAAGAAAGACAGTACATGTATTACATACAAAAAAGGTTCATGACAAAACATAAAACAGTTATTGGCCAAAAAGATCTCTTTCTGCATGCTGCGTATCTTTAGTATCCTATTTGTCTACGTGCTGAGCTCTTTTTACCTTTTCCTCCTTTTCCTTTCGTTTGCTATCTTTGCGAGCGTTCTCGATCGCCAATACTTACACCTCGGTCAGTTGGTCAGGAATTAACCTGGTCAGGCTATTGCCCACGGTTGGATCTTGAACCACTTTTTTGTTTCTTCTTTTGGCAAGAAGTTCTCCAGGCTGAGGCAACGGAGGGCATTAATCGGGAGAACAGTCGGACAGCTTGGCTATATCTATAAGAGTGCAAGAAGGAGGTGGTACATTTTTTTGAACATCAACATCATTCCTACTTTTCCAGACGGGTGGTGCCTAGGTAAACCTTACCCCGGAACTTTCCTTGTCCTTTCCCTATCCAGTAAAACGTCATAGTTGCACTATCTGGTGAGCTGGTTCGAGTCAAATTCTGTCATACAGTACTAACCCGTCAAGTTTGTATGTCAGTCCATCCTCCCAGTTGCTACGTTCTAAGGAGGCACAGTCATATCTAAGTCTACACCTTTCAAAGCTCGTTAGCATAAGTACTATGCTCAGATCCCCTTTTTCCCCTTCTGTCGGTCGCTCGATCATCGCTCTTCCATACTTCAGCCGATGTTCCGGCTCGACCTGCAGAAGGGAGGAGAAAGAAGGGGGGTAGGGGCAGCATTCAAAACACATCAGCGCGCAATAATCCGAAAATGTTTTTACCTACCACATACTTGACCCATCTCCACGCGATGCATCCTCTACCATCTCGGCGTTTAAGCCCAGAGGGACCAGTATTGTTAGATAGATAATCATCGATGGTCTGCGTATCTACATGAATCACTTGATCGTGGCCTTTTAGGCCATGTGCAAGGGTGGGGGTCAGATGGCATTTCTTCGGTATCGCTTAAGGGCGTCTAAAACACTTTTCCGGCTGCCTGTGACACATAATGTAGCTGCTAAGTATCGGGCCTTTTTAACCTTCAACCTTAATCATGCTGCATGTATTTTACTTATATCGGTGACAGTAGCCATACATTTCGAAACTCATCAATCCAAACGCTACAATTACATTTGCCTGTTCAAAAAAAAACCCTTTAATAAAAATGTTGGCGCACAAATACGGGCCTACAACCCAGTGGGCCGGCTACGGAGCAGACTGGAACTGTGCATAAGAGGAACGAAGTCGGTGGCCATTTATTTCATAATATAAAGTGCAGCAGTGTAATAAAATCATATCGAAATTCATTGGGAGCAAGCATCATAAATGTCGAAAATTCGAACTTTCAATAACCATGGGTTTCAAACTTTACATCATCTCATTGTCCAACTATTCACTCAGTACCTATCGTGCATCAATCCATTGAAAAATCACGTAACCAGTATTCATCTTATGCTGAATTCATTGTTGAAATACATGATCAATACCCATCTCATATCTGTTCATTATCCATCCACATAATTAGTACCCACCCCATATCAGTTCATTGTCCCAACAAATAATCAATACCCATCTTACATCGCTTTCTTTTCGAAACACATAATCAATATCCATTTTATCTATTTTCATTGTCCAAAAACTGCATACATATCTTGGAACATCAAGGCTGAGCAATCAGGGTGCAACAAGGAGTTGAAAGTTTCATTTTGTATCGGCGTCATTTTGGGCGGGGTCAGGCAAGTCCCAGTATAGTCAGATTGTCTCTACTGACTCGTGGTTGGACCAGAACCTTCTTTTGGCAGTTCAAAAAGTTTTTCGTAATGGGGTAACAAACTAGCGATATGAGCCATCAGTCAAAAAGTGGGGAGGGAGGCAACAATCTTTCCTACCGGGTCATTCTGGTGTTCCACCGGAACTGAACAAATCTGTATCTTTGCAGGATTTTTAGTCATTTCCAAACTGAGGCTGGCGCCGGCAGGAGTGCGCCGACGTCTCGTGGCTCCATCGGAGGACGGGGGCGGGGGGCGCCTTGTGGAGAGGTCGCCCCCCCCCCGGCTCTTTTAGAATCTTCAAGGTCGAGGAGCGCAGGGCGCGCGCCAGTCCTGGGCAAAAAAACCCACCTTTTTGATATGGACCCTCTTTGAGCAGGAGCGTTGGGGTGTCGCTGGAAGCCTCCACCTGGAGGGGGGTGGGGGAGGCTCGTTCGCGCCGCCTCCCCCTTCCAGCGACCCAGCGCCGTTTCTCGGCTCCGCCACTTTGGTATGGCCGTACCAGGCAATGAAGATGGGGCCAGACCAGGCGAGACTACCTGCAACTCGCAAGCGTTGCCGCTGAAGGGGCTACCTGCAACTCTCCAGTGTTATTGCTGAAGGGGCTACCTGCTTTGGCTCCGATTTTGCTGACGGCCGGAGCAGGCGTTAGAGAGGGGGGGGGTCGGTGGCTGAGGCAAGACATCCCCCCCCCCGTGGCCCGCAGGGCAGAAGGAAAGAAGGGAATGGGGAGACCATAACAACCTTCGGGCCGTCCGCCCCACAGCCTCCCCTTCCGATGGCGGCCAGCCGAGCCCTGCTCTACACGCGCTGAGGCCTCGCCTTCCGGATGGGCGTAACCGCGGACCTGTTGCACTTCGGGAGCTTCCGGAATGGGGGTAGGTATCTGCTGATTTGTATCTATTTCATGTTACAGTTATTTGGGCGTGGCGGGCGGTGGGACAGACATGCTTTGGATAGCGAGGGGGCGGCGGGGCCTAGCTACCTTGTGGCTGTCTTGGCGTCAAGCTTGGCTTCTTTCGCCATTTTATAATTCTTATTACGGACTATTTCTAACGTTTTCTCATTTTTAGTGAAGTCGGAAACTCATCAGTGGGCTACTGACTTAGCGCGACTTCTTTTCCTTCCTTTTCTAGTGTGTGTTTCATGCTAAAGTTTCTGTTAACAGGATTCGGTGATCACTTCATATTTTATATGTCCTTTTATCAGGGATACCCTCCAGTTGAACCGGATGATCTACCTCCAATAAATGGTCCGGGTGGAACTAGTTTACCAATCAGTGGGGAGAAGATAGGCATGACGGATTACAACGGGGACAAAAGTCTGCACTACCTATCTTATCACGGCGGGCAAAGACTAGACAGAATATTTCTATTCTTCGTTGTTTGCAGGCGGTGAATACCTCAAAAAGAACCAATATCGAACAATCAATGTTCGGTCAATCAAACAATCAATGGGGAGAATGAGTAGGTACGACGTGTTAAAGGTTTGCGTTACCTACCCTTTCGCTACCTGCAAAGAGAGAACCTGTTCTTCCCCGTTTGCAGGCAGGGAATCTCCAGAGAACAATCCGCGAACAACAGTTCGGGCCACAATCAATCAATGGGGAGAATAAGTAGGTACGACGTGTTAAAGGTTTGCTTTACCTACCCTTTCGCTACCTGCAAAGAGAGAACGTGTTCTTTCCCTGTTTGCAGACAGCGAATCTCCAGAGAACAACAGAGCAACCAATCAATGAACAATATCAGTATTTAAATACCGATTCCAATACAAACAATCAATCAATCAATCAGATGGATAAAGCCATCCTACCAATTAGACGTAACAGGCGTCTCCTACTTAACCTTACCCGGACCGGACCATATGGACAGTTCTTCGTCTTCCCCTTTCCAGCGCCCGATCGTTCTCTTACTCCATGATTTTACCGCAGCAGTCCTGTGGGATCCCAGTCAGGACAGTAGGTCACTCGAGAGAGGTCCGTTCGGAATCGGTGAAGTTCATTCAATCAGCAGCCGGACGAGGGTCCTCTTAAGGCAGGTATACTCCGATCATTTAGATGTTCACCCCATCGTCTGGACCTCTCTTACTGGACCTTATGTCGCTGATGGGCCCCGCGTTTGGGACGCCAATTGTGGAAAGTCAGCCCAATTTACAACCGATGCCCAGGCTGCTAGCGCAAGACGCCTCTTAGTTCCCATTCTGTATAGTTACCAAATAAAGAGACGGGCTCTGGAAGTAGGAACACAAGAACAGAGTTTTATTTCTCATGAGGAGAGCCTGTCATTTCGGACACGAAACACAGTGTCTTTCGGGAGGTGCTCTAACAAGTTCTCTGAGACATCGCCTTTTATACATCACAAACATTCCTTATTACAATAATAACATTGTGAAGCAAGGAAAAGACATCCCCGACCCCTCCCCGTTCTAGCGCAATCCAACACGTGGCTACAGTACAGGTCCTTACACCATACAATGGGAGGGGGCTATTGCTCAGCTGAGTGTTCCGCTGATTTCTTTGGAATGTGTGTGCCTGATCAATTCTCGGAGGGGTGGGGAGGTCATGATCAATAGTAGCTCTTTTTGAAGAGGGACGAGTGCATACAGCGGTGGGCAATGAACTGTATCCTCAGGCGAAAGAAATGACCAGTGGTCCGTGCGGACAATCGGGCTCAGTGGAGGGGTCATCAAGGGAGGGGGTATTCATAGGAAGAAGGGAGGTGATGGTCAGGCACGAGGTGTGATGCCCAGGGACAGAATTTCGTAGCTCGCACTGCATTGCATTTTGCGATGCAAGGCGCACTACGAAATTCGTTTCATTAATTAAATTGTTTACTTACCTGCAATTATCCATATGCCGGTTTTTAGCAACCTCCACCCTGCCCCTCCCCCTCCCCACCCTCCTGCCCCACCGTAACTCCCTCCACGAGCCGTCGCTGCCATGGTGCCTAAAATGGCTGTCATGTACATATGGGCACGGGCCTTTACTGGCGGAATGATGCGGTCAATATTTCACGGTATTCATGGTGCTTACAGGGAGGGGAATGGGAAAAGGCAAATGAACGCCGCTTAGGTACATTAATTTTGCTAATTTCCACACATTTTAAAAGTGAAATTTTACAATGGTGCATTTCTACAATGGTGAAAATTACTCTGCGCACGCCATTGTGCAGCATGCATCAATGCATATCCCACCACTCATGGCCTATACATTCCTTTACCATGTGGTAGATATAGGTGTGTACATCATTGCACAGCATTTAGCATATGCATTTGAAATACATCCACATGACATGTTGATTGCCATAAAAGCGAAAAGATTCAGGGAAAAAGGGCCACGTCAAACAGGATGCCATTCGTCATGCTGATTCTTTAAACAGCTGTTCCTTCGTGAATGCCTGACACGTTTCAAAGTCAATACTTCTTCCTCAGAGGCTTCGGTGGAAGCCTCTGAGGAAGTTGTTCCGTCATGAATGCCTGACGCGTTTAAAAGTCTATACTTCTTCCTCAAAGACTTTGGCGGAAGAGATGCGTGCACATTCCGGTCACACCGTCTCATTTAAATATTCTTCCATTGCACGCCCTTGGATGGGCTGCTCCAATGAATACTGTGCAGCGCATTGTGGGAGTTTTATGCCAGAAAATGCATTTTCACAGATGGATGCACACTCATTTCTGTTGAGGTAATACAAAGGCCCTGGATGGGCCTTTGCATGCAGACCCGTCCTCAATCCTGCACTGCTCCCCCACTCTAGAGGCTTGGTGAATACCAAACCCTGTGGTCCCCTGAAATGCAGTGGTGCACTGTTTGTGGCAGGGCTGTCACATGTGGATTCCAGCTCCTTGGTTGCCCTACAAATAAGAAGCACTCGTGCACGCATCTCTTCTGCCAAAGTCTCTGAGGAAGAAGTATAGACTTCTTCCTCAGAGACTTTGGTGGAACAGCTGTTCCGTCATGAATGCCTGACACGTTTCAAAGTCTATACTTCTTCCTCAGAGACTTTGGCAGAAGAGATGCGTGTGCATTCCGGTCACACCCTCTCATGGTAAAAAACATATTGGAATCATACCCCCATACTGTAAATGGTGTGGGAGGTATGCACTGTAGAGGTTCTCCTTAGGTCTCCCGGTACCAGTCTTCTAGACCCATACAGCACAACATGGCTGCTCTTGACCAGAAACACGATCCTGCCCTCCTGCTGCTGAGCCAAGCTCGGGCAAGGGAAGGCAGAACAATAGGTATCCTGTCACAGGGAGGTGTGACCACCTCACAGACAGGGTTTAGTGTATTTGGGCAGGGTGCGAGTGCTTGCCGGTACCACTCATTCTGCTTGAAGGGCACATTGGTGCCCTCCTTGCATAGTCCAGTTCAAACCATCTCAGGGAGCTGTTGACTCCCGTTCTAGCATGAAACTGAACAAAGGACATGGGAATATCCTCACCACTCTCTTAACCCTCTCATGGGAGGGAACCCTGAATCATCAGAACCCTTCCTTAGGGTACATAAGGGATTAACTGAGGGTGGGTCCATAGATTCGTCATGAGACAAGATTAATTTCAAGACATCACTTCTTCGACTGTCTGGGCACTCTGGACTTCGCTCAGGGCATCAAGGCTGCAACTGGGAAGCCTCCTGCTGCTCCTGATCTCATCACCCTGCTTGTCTGCTGCAACGTCTGTGCGTGTGCTCCATACCGGAACCTTCCAAGGCTTGTGGACATCCAAGACACCTGAAGGAATCTCCACTGAAGTGAAGGAGTTACTTCCCTGCATCTGTAGGCACTGCAACTAAGCTGACCGGTCTGCTGATCCTGGGCTCCCACGGACTCTGAAAGGCTGATCAACACAGGTGGTAGTCCTTCACACCCCTCGAGGCCTACCCTGTCCTCCTACCAAGTTTGAGGCCAGTATCCCTTGTCAGATCTACAGGAACCAATCCCCTGTGCACATTGTTGACTTGCAGTTGCAAAGGCTCGTTGGCTTCCTTCCATCAAGATCTTCAAGTATCCTAAACCTAAAGCATCTCCTGTGACCAAGATCTTCGTCCTCACCGTATCACTTGCACCGTGGGCTAGTATCTTTGGTGAGCTGCTGAAGGTCCCCTCTCGACTTCTGTGCCTCCAGCCTCTGGGTCCAACTGAGGGTAATCTCTGAATTCTGTGGGCTCCCCTGATTGCTTGGGGCCTGCCTGACTCACATACTTGTGGTGAGTCACCTGGACCTTGCTGATCAAGACACTGCACTATCTTCATTTTCCACGTTTGTAGTTGCCAAGACTTGTTGGTGCTCATGATATAAGGTGCCCACTTACATAAGTGTACACCATACACCAAGCCAGCTTCTCACAATAGTAGGCTAATAATTTTAAAGGAAAATACCCTCACTCTGTTTTTGTAAGCTGGGTATTGATATTTTTTATTTTGGGCTGATTGTAGTTTTGGTGTATTATGTATTATATTTGTGATTTTATAAAAAATACATTTTTGTCTTTGTTAAATTACAGTCCTGAAGAAGTTAACAGAGGTGAACGAAATGCGTTGGCTGTGTTATTTTGCTATATCACTTGGATCCATAGCTCTACTGTATCACAATAAAGAAGACATGGCATTTTCTACATTTTTATTCTGACTCTTTCACATTATTAACTACTGTTGGTGCACCACTATATGTATTTCTTTATGTATATGAAGAAACACAGATTTCAATTTGCAAATTCATTCCAAGGTGTGCATACTGAAATACCTGGGCACATTTCAAGGTGCACAAATCCTAATTATGTACTATATACAACCAAAATTCTTGAACAGATTTTACCTCATTAAAACCTGCTGGAAAATAGCAGGAGGAAGGCAGTGTATACCTGTGAGATTATCTGTGTACCAGAGAGTTTGCACCTGAAACAGATTTGCACCTGAAACTAAATTAGTAGGAACTTGGGGCAAAATGAAGCTAATCGAATCAAAGAAAATGCATGGCAAAATATTTCAGTTTTTGTGGAAGCAAGGCTGGGGCAGCTTAACTTGTAAAGTGCACAAGTAGCCGCTCTTAAGTCATTTAAAAATACTAATCTAGAAAATATCACAATCTGCAATTACAGTTGTTTGAAAGTAGCTATTTTATTAAAATACTTCTTTTGAAAACACTTGCTCAAAAGAAAGGTACTCCAGGGCTCTGTGTGTTTATTTTACAGTCTATTAAGTTTCACCTCAGTTTCCTTTTTTCAATGCTAGTATGGGGAGAATAGCAACATGAAAGGTATGTGAATCAAAAAGATACAATTATGGTATATTAAATAAAATTAGTTAAGCACTAGGGGGCATATTACCAAGCAATAGCGATAATTATCGCTATTGCTTGGTTAGAGACAAAAATGTACTGCTGAACTGCGGCGATTTTTATCACAGATAAACCTTGGTATTACCAAGGTTTATCGCAAATGCGATAAAAATCGTCCGCAATGCATGAATATCGCTGAAAAGTCCGCGATATTCATGCATTACCAAGCTAATGCTCTTAGCCTTGGTATCCACCTCCCATTGGATAACATGACTAAGAACTGCTCAGGGCAGGTGTTAGCTTTTGGAGATATTCGCGCTTAGCGCGAATATCTCGAAAAGTTGGTAATAGGAGATAGCGATGTTAGCGACTATTTCCAGTCGCTAACATCTTGGCACACCCACTTTGCATGTCATTAGTGATAAATATCACTGACATGCAAAGTGGGGCCCAAGATGGTCGCTATCTCCTACTAGCTGTCGCTAACTGGTGTTAGCGATAGCTAGGTAATAGGGAGATAATTTTATCTCCGCTTTCTTGGCTTTTAAAGCCAAATAAGCGGAGATAAACCCCCTTGATAATATGCCCCTAGATTTGCTAAACTAAAAGTGAGAGTTTTAGAAACTGGTTTATAGGTTGACTGGGGTATGAGCCCTAATCAAGTAGCAACCACGATCCAAGTCATGGTAAGAGGGAAGCAAATCCTCCATTAACCTGAACTCATCCTTTGTTAGCTTGGCACAGAGTGGGCAGGCTTAACTTTAAAGGGAATGTGTAAAGTATTTGTGCAACAGTTCAAACAGTAAAGTAGAGTGAACTGCCTGTGCCCAGGGACTGTAAATTAAATGCTACTAGTGGGCTTGACACACTGATTGTGCCACCCACACAAGTAGCACGTTAAACCTGTCTCAGGCCTGCCACTTAGACTAGACATTTAAAACCCTATGTCAAGGCATAAACTCCCCTTTTATTACACATATGTCACCTGAAGGTACGCCCTAGGTAGCCCATAGGGCAGGGTGCTTTGCAAGTAAAAGGTAGGACATGTGTCTTTAAGTATTGCATGTCCTGATAGTGAAAACACCCACATTATTTTTCCACTACTGTGAGGCCTACTCAATCGCACAGGTTAATATTGGGAATTTTTTATTGCACTTTTAAGCTGTAATTCTTGATTGGAAGGGAGTAGATTTGTCATGTTTCATATCTGTGGAATGGTAATAATAACTTCTCTTTACTGGTAAAGATGGGTTTAACACTACTGTTAAAAAGTGGACATTTCTCTGCTCTTAAAGCTCTGTGTGCCTGCAGCCTGTCTACAATACACATCTGTGGTGGGTGCCCGCTTGATTTTATGCATTCCCTCTAGACAGCCACACACAAAGAAAGGTTAGGTGTGTCTGAGTGCCCATCTGCATCCTGATGGCTTATCCTGGGCAGGATGGGAGAGAGCTGACACTTACACCTGATTAGGCAGTATCCTGTCCCCACACAAATAATTGATTGCCCCTCTGTAGTGAGTCTGGAGCCAGAGCTAGAAAGGAATGATCTCTGTGCACTACAAAGACCCTTCTTTGAAGTCACTCCCACTTCAATGGCACAACTGGATCTAAGAACTGGGTCTCTGACCCCACCAAATCAGACACTTCTGGACCTGTAAAGAACCTCTGTCAGAAGAATTGCTGTGCTGCTACAAGGACTGGCACTCTGCTGGATTGCTGCTCAGGATAAAACAATTTTCTGCTGCGCTGCCCTGCTTGCTGCTGCTTACTGACCCTGCTGAGAAAGAGCTTGCCCCTTGTTTCCTGAGACTCAGGAATATCAAAGTCTCACCACCTGCTCCTGTGCCTGGTCCATTGGAAGGTCCAGGTGCTTGCTCCAGTCGAAACAACACATCTCCTGTCTGCATGTAACAGAACCAACGCATAGACACTGTTACTGGAGCAGAATCAGTGCATCACACTGAGAACCATCGCATCACCTTAAAGAACCAATGCATTGAAACCAACACATCACAGCCACTGCAGTGTGGGAAGAGCAACACATCCTCTTGACTCCGTGGAAAAAACCTTTGAATCGTCTACAGAACAATGCCTCTCAGCTCAGCGCATCGTCTTCGGAACTGATCCATAACAACACTGCCTGAAGAAAATCGACGCATCACCCTGCCTGTGGCATCAATACCGATGCATCGCTTGGCTGCACCCTGCATCTTGCTGTTGCAACCAGGATCAATGTGCTGTGTTCAGTGGGCCTGCGTGGCTTCTGTATCCAGCCAAGCTCTATTGTGTTCGACCTGAAGTCTTGACTTTGCCCCAATCCAGCTCGACCGGATAACCCCCATTGGAGATTATTGCTTCTAAGTGCTACAGACATTTTTATTCTTTAAAAATTCATATCTCAACTTCTACTTTTTGGATTTTTGTTGTTTTGTTCTTGTTGTATTTATAAAAAAATCATATATTTTTTCTTACCTTCTATGGAGTCTTTTCGTGGTATTTTCATTTTAGTACTGTGTGTTGTAGTGCAAAAAAAACCTTATACATTGCCTCCTAAATTTAGCATGCCTGCTCGGCTCCAAGCTCCCCGAGAGTGAGCATAGGTTAATTTAGAGTGTGTATCTGATTTATCCTGACTAGGATTGTGGTTCCTGCTTAGACAGGGTGCATAACTCTGCCAAACAGAAACCCAATTTTTAACAGATTCTTACACTCATAAAACTTTCCAACTGCACATTTTCCACTCCTTCCTTCCCTCCCTACAGTACTAGCTTACCCCCCTTTCCTGCTAAGCTTTCAGCTGCTAGCAGGAAAGGGGTGTTTGTAATATTTATTCCTGGCATCCCGGTGTCCACCTCTTCTGTTCGCCCATTTGATTATGCTGTGGTTTTGAGTGATGATGCTCAGGGTTGGTGTAGAAAAGTGAGAGTTGGCACATGGTTAGTAGTTTTCTGAGCCAAATCCTTGAATGTGACACCTTCAATAAAACAGTGAGCACTGCCCCACATCTGATTCCTCACAGGCCAGGGATATGATCATTCCCACCAGACAACGTGGTGCCACCTCTTTGCTCCACCGTAGATGTGATGTTCTACGGTGAAGCAGAGCTGCCTGACATGGCCTTTGTGCAGCTCCAACACTGCAGCACAACTGCCTTTGTGTTTGAAAAGAGAAGAGCATGTTTAGTTCAGGCATGTCAAGTTAAGTGCCATTGACTTGGAGGTCCCTTAGCACACCTAGCCATTCTGGTAATGGTCTCCATCCAGCTTTCTTTGCCTCTTGAAATAGATATGCAAAGGTTGACAGATTTAGTGATTTCATATGTAGTATTGAGCACTGATGATTTGCCACAGACACATTCATATCTTTATATATTAACCTTTATTTCCAGCTGCATTTGTGTATGATCCTCAACCGTCCATTCCACCTCCATTTTGGGCTCTCCCTGTGCGAGAGGTGCATGAATCTAATAATTCAGTGTAGTCTTCTCTCACCCAACTAGAACATGCTGTGTAGAACCTGAATTAATTCACCACTGCAAGCATGGTGGGAGACACTTATTATTTTTCCACCTCCAACTATATTATGGGTATGCTGTGTCTTTCCTCAAATGGCTTGACAGAAAAGAATCCAGATTATAGGTCGATGGTTACAAAACCTTAGGGCCCACAATGGACAATTGTGAAGAAAGGTATCTTCCACTTCATAACAGCCCAGCATAATGTGCATTGGTGCAACATTATATTTGTGTCTTACATTTCTGAATAATTCGACATTTAAATGGGAGGAACATAGCAACTGGGGAAGTCCCTCACCTTTCTGTACCTTCTTGTAGCATACTAAAATAGGGTTTGCATTAGGTAAAACAGAAAGGGTATATTCTTTGGGCTATTTAATGAAAAAGGATTGTTTAAAGAAGGGATGTGTTTTAATCATCTTGCCCTTCCTTCTGTACATAGCTAACCATTGAAGTTAAGTGACAAAGGTGAAACCCTCTCTTCTGAAGCTGGGGTCTACAGCATTTTACCGCATCCGCTTGTCCAGTGACTGCACTGCTGCACACAGGTACCTCGATTGCTCCAGTTGATCAGCCACGTTCACTGTTCTCATATCGTTTATCCTTTTGCAATACCTATCATTGCCTCCTATTATACTATTTGGTGATCACGTGACACTGCTTTCTTCACAATTACGATTGCTCTGAATATGTTCTGTTCTGACGATGATCTTCTAATTGTCCAAAGAAGATTGAAATGCTACTGACAGTCAATCATATTAAGATATTGACTTCTGATCTGATGTCGTTCCTCTCTGGTCTTGTGCTTGTGTTTTCCAGAGAGAATTTTATTCTCACATGTTTTGGCTGGATAGCATGCATACTTTCACTCCTAATACATTGCATTGCCGAACAAACAGACTAGTTTTCCTCCTCTATATCTCTCCTGGCTTTTAACTCCTCCTCCTGCAGCCTCTCTTTTAAAAAAAATATACCCTTTGGTCTGCTTGTCCCTTGAAACCTCTTGTGCTTTAAGCAACATCTGTCGCTGTATTGCAACACAATTATTTGCAATTGGCAGCTTTCTCAGCTGTGTTGTCTGTAATTCATGCCATAACTCAGCATCCCTGGTTTCAGGCTGACTGTAGTTGAGTGGGGGTCAGATCGGGTTGATCCAGCGGTCCACCAACAACAGATACTCCACTACCATATACTCACCTGGGCCCATAGAAACTCATAAATGATAGAAACTGCTGGACTGATTTAAGGGGGGGGGGTCTGTTAAATTTCACAAACTGTTTAGGATTAGTTTATTAAATACCTTTAATTCATCACTAACTAACCCTTCACAGATCAACAAGTTCTTTCCTCTGGTCGATGGACCATTAGTTGAACTAGTTGATGGTGATATTTAACATAACTTTAACTTTCATTTATAAAAAGTAAATAACCACAGACTCAGCAAGGTTTAAATATTTATCTAAATTAATTGCATGTGAACAATTCAATAGAGTGCAGTCACCTTCATTCATAAGAGAGAAAATTCAATTCGAAATCGCCGTAAATATGCCTCAGACTCATGCAATAATCAATACTCAGAGAGTAAGAGAACACAGAGAAAAGAACATTCAGCAACTAATGAGCAATTATAGTTACCAAGTATGGTGTGGAAGACCGACCCCCTGGCCAATAAGGGTCCCCTGGCATAGGTCAGGAGACAAAGACTTAAGGAAAAGAATCAGGACAGGATAGTTGACCTCTCTAGAATACCAACGGTTGAGTTGCACCCCTGTCTGAAAGTCTCTTCTTCCTCAAGATTCTTTTGTGATCTTGTGATCTAACCCAATTAAATTAGGGGAGAAAGTTCTGCTTCAGATTCTGCAATCAGCTCCCTCCTCCCTGCACTGCGCTACTTCAATTCTTCATCAGCATCTCACGCTCTGTTCTGGTCCAGCATTCTCATCTCTGCTCTCTCTCACTAACTAAAGCTATCTTAATTATACCTTTCGTTCTGAATATTCCACCCACTAAATTTTCAATATTGTAAAAATACGAAATCTGATTGGTCAGGCAAGGGGGTTCTTCATCACACCATGCTTATATGTCTCTAAAATAAGATAAAATATTGTTCACGTACACATCCTCTTATTTTTTATTAATACATTTCATTCCAATATGCTATAAGTATCAACATGGAAACATATTAAGTTGATCATGAATGTCTTTCTTCATTGTTGAACTCTTCACTATCCTGTTCCCAGGATGTTGCATTTGCCCTTTGGCTCCCATTCAACTGCACAGTCATGACCTTCATAGCTTCACTCAGTGGGCATGCGCAGACTTCTCATCACTCTATTCAATTCGGCTATGCAAAAGAGGCCCATATACACACTAATGATAAAAGTCAGAAGACAGATATTACTTTAAAAAATAAAGTGTTTGCACTGTATACCACTCACCTCTGATTTATCTCAGTTAATTTATTAATCTCTTTCCCCCGCATTAGCGTTAGTAAAATCACTCGATTTATTCAAGTAAGCAGATGTCATGCACGTGAGTCTTCAAGACTCCGTTTTAGTATCTACTGCTCATGCGCCAGAATTTCCCTCCAGACATTAGTACGTCATACTACGTAGATGTAGTTGATGCATGCACACAACAGTTTCCCCGTTTAAAGCGGTAGTAGTCCTTCTTCATTGTTATCCGCGTTAGTCCACACATAAGTAAGCTTCACTAACCAGCGTATTCATGTGGTGCGTATTCGTGAAACACATTAATAACTTTGTTAGTGAATTAAATGAGTGGATTGCTTCCGATTGTGGCTCTTTTCTACTAGTCCTTGCTGAATCAGGGTCACACCAGTCAAAGGTTTTACCTTGGTAATTTGTTGCTTTCCTGTTTCTCAAAATTCTTCATCACAGTGATGCAGCGTGAAATAACAGGTTTTACGGTTACTTACTTAAATCACTACTCACCACTGTTATATGACCTATTTAACTCAGCTACCATAACATACAACATCCTAGAAGTTGGCCCATAAAAACTCTACAACACCATTTTGTCTAAATTTTCACAAACCATCTAGGTTCTCAGATGGGTCTTTTAATCGAGGTAATAGGCATAAACCTTATAACATATTCAATAACTTGACAATAAGATTAACACACCCGTATATGATTATAACAGGCACATCTTCATGTAAACTTCAGTTTGAATGGTCAGAGCACAAAAATACATTTAAAATCTTTAATTTCGATTATCGTTTAGTACAGGTAAAATCACAATACATAACAGTTCAGAGTCAAATAGATTTCAATTCAAATACCTGGTGAGAATGAGAGAGAGAGAGAATATAAACACAATTTCAGAGTACAGATATGAATCACACAAACCAAAAATCGGTTGCAGATTGTCAGGGTTATGAAGACTGAAGGTGATCCCAAAGAGTCGCTAGAGCACAGCGTGCAATAACCAGAGTCCTCCCCGGCCTCACCAGCCGGCAAGGTGCAGGTAATCAGGAAAGTTCAGTTCAAGGACAAAATCTGAGTTCTGCCCGACAGCATGCCAGGCATATAGGAAATTTAAAGATAGTCAGCCCCTGTCCTTTTTCACACAGGGCATTTATACTTGCAATTATGCATAGTTCCTTCTATAAAAGTATCCTTTACACAGTGCCCGATTCACAAAAGTAATCTGAGACAAAATCCTAACTTTACTAATTTCGGTATTTAAAAAAGACATTTAGGAGTAGTAAAGTTAGGATTCCTAACTTTACTACTCCTAAACGGTGACAAAATCCTAACTTTATGACTTTCGGTATTCACAAAGGGCATTTAGGAGTAGTAAAGATTGCTTTTGTGAATCGGGCCCCCAGTTTGCACGATTTCCATTAGTCAAAGTCTATGCTCTGTCCTTAGGGTGATCATCACCTTTACACAAATGATCCGGAAATTATACGTAATACCATTCATCCGATGTTCATACTTTATTATAAGTTCAATTTAGTTTCTCCCCCCTTTAACTGGGATTTTATTTGTATCAGTTCATGTCCGATCTCAGGCACTTACTTCTGAGCTTGCAACAAAGTCGACACAGTTTTGTACTAGCAGAGAGAGAGTGTCCTTTATTCGAAACTAGAGAAAAGAAACTTTAATAAAAGTTCCCATAACTGGTACTGAAGTCATGTTAGCACATTCTAGTCTTATGCAAAGGAAAAATTATGAAAAGACCTGCACAAAAAACCTAATAAAATAAAAGAAGATATATAAGGAAACAAAGATTGTTCACATTGAAATATTATATTTTTTGTAGTGACTATATTTACGTGTGCTGGGGAACTGTGTAGCAGAAACAAAGTGATTCATAAGGCTTGTCTGCCTGCCTCCTGTTTTGAAGTCTTAGGGACATCAACGACTTCCAATCATTCACCTACGGTACCTGGATTCTTCTATCTCAGAGTCTTGCCCTGCCAAGAGGTGCCAATTCAGTCCTGGGCCCTTGGAAGAGGGTATAAAGTTCTGCTTCGGTCAAAATCCACAGAATGCCGTCATTGCTCCACTCGGAACCTGTGCATCTTCCTCGACAACGACATATTGCAGCAGCTGCAAGGATTGTGTATTGCGCAATGCCATCAATGTGGTGCACTACCTACAGCTTTGATGCATCCCCAACTTTGCGCTGCTCAGCACCTACGCATCGCCTATTTCCAAAGGATCGACAGCAACCCATTGCCTCTTCTGCTCCATGCGGTTGGGCTGAACGTTTGGATTTGACCCTGTCTAGAGCGACCAGATAGCACCGTTTGGCACACTCTATGTTTTGAAGGACTACATTTCAGTTTTCTGTTTAAAAAGGAATAAATCTGGTTATACTTATTGGACTTTTGTAGTTTTGGGTTTGTTTTGTTCAATAAATTAAACTCTGTTCTTCTAACGAGGTGTGGTATCTGTTTGTGTGATGTGTTCATTTATTAACTGTTTGAAGTGGTGCACAAATACTTTACACATTGCCTCTTAATATAGGCCTGCTTGCACTGTGCTAAGCTACCAGAAGGCGAGCAGAGGTTAATTTAGAGTGTGCATCCGACTTCCCCTGACTATGATTGTGGTTACTGCTTGGACAGGGTGCCAACCAGGAACCAAAAGTCTAACATTGGTGGCAGTGGTGGGATAGGATTTGTGTCTGTGCATTGCCATACAGTAATTATTGTACACTACCATCCCATACCTAAGACTGTTACAAGTTTTTTAATTCTCTTGTTTTTTCCCAGTTGGTCATTTTTCTTAATTTGAGTCCTGCTTCATCCTCTTACACCTGAGAACCTTGTTGTTGCACTCGTGATACCTTGACAGAATGGGGAAAACCCTGGATCTCAACTGCCTATCATTCTTCAACATGAAGGAGCTGCAGGATTTCTGCAAGGAAAGGGTGCTTGCTGTGATGAGGAAGTCCACAAGGCAGAATCTCCAGACAGCCCTGTATGCTTATGAGGCTTCAACAAATGACTCTGGGGAGGAGTCTGAGGAGGAGAACCCCTTTGCAGCTCTAGGATTAGAGAATGCAGTCTTGGTTATGACTGGGCTCGCCAGAGACCCAAGAGGGCAGTGGCCCTAAAAAGGATGAGGAGGTGGAGAAGGAACATTATTTGGCAAAGGTTCCAGAGGAGAAAGGGGAGCCAACCAAGAGGGAGTCTCCTGCTGGATCCAATGTAGGCTGCAGTGTCTCATCCTAAAACCTGTCTCCTGAGAAGTTAAAGGACAGACAGGCTGAGAGGGACATGAGGTTGCAGCTGGCCTAACTGGCTGCAGAGGAGAGAAGATGCTGAGGCTGTCAACGCCCTGGAGGAAGAGAGGAGGGCTGAGGCTAAGAGGGCTTAACCAGAGAAAAACTTGCAATGAAGGCATCTGAGTTTAAAAGAACCTTAGAAGAAAAAGAGATCTTGCTAGCTCATGAACTGAGTCTGAGAAATCTGGACTTGAAAGCCAAACAGCTGGTAGAGTATGGCAGGAATGGTAGCAGCAAAACTACAGTGTTCAGAGGTGGAGGAAGGATCCACATACCCATGGGCTTGGTGCCTGACTTCAAAGAGGGGGATGACATAGACAGGTGGTTTGATGCATTGAGATTACACAGGTTCCCTGAGGAGGATTAGGGAGCTGGCATATGCTTAGTGCTGGTAGGGAAGCCCTACTGGCCTTAGAGAAGGGGGACCGGCTGAGGTATCTCATCATGAAGGAGACTGTTGTCAAGAGTTATGGATTCACCCCAGAACACTGCAGGTTGAGATTCAGGGGCAGTCAGAAACTCTCACAAGTCCTGTTTTTTTGGGGGGTGGGGGTTACTTCTGCAAGGCACTGGATGGTTGAGTGAAGGGTAGAAAGGTAAACACTTTTGTGGGGATGTACAATTTAATTGCTAAAGAGCACATGTTTAGTCTCTGTTTTCCAAACCTACACCAACACCTGGTAAGTTGCAAGTTTTACTGACTCCAAGGAACTTGCAAAGGCGGCAGACCTCTGGGGGAGTACCAGAGTGTCTGAGAAGGGATTGACCAAAGGAGAGGGACTCAGGTTCCCCCCCATTAGATTGAGGGGGATGTACATTATGGTGGGTGGATTGCTCTCAGTTGGGGGACCTGGCCTGTACCATGAGACCATCCACTGATGGGAGATCCACAGTGTGAAGGGAGCTGGGTGGGGGTGGCTGCCACAAATGCCGTACCATCTCGGGTTTTATGCGGATTCCTCTTCACAGTGGATGTTTTAGAGGCCCAGATGGAGGGGCAGTAGTGGGGGCAGTCCAAAGTGGGAGGACCAGCGGGTCAGGGGTTGCTTGCTCTGAGAACACCCCAAGACTGACCCTGGTGAGGCCATTTCTGCCCGGGATGGCTCCATACACTGTCACAGGGATTGAGGACTGGGGTCCTACGCCACACAAGCTCTTTCATTCACACACAAAGTGTGTCCCCCTTGGGGAGGGGTAGTGGTACTGCCCTGGAAGTCCTGGCTCACCAAACACATGTTCAGCCTAAGGGCACAGACCCTGGAATGAAGGACCAGCTTCATGATACTACCCCCTAACTGGTGGGAGGTGGAGTAGGATAAGGGTGTATGGCACCTGGGGTTACTACCCCCCATGCTAAGAAACCATGGAGGTCAGACACCCCAGGATGGCCTTGGGCCTGGATCTGGATACTGACAGCTGTCAGTGGCCTCTGTTGGTTGCTGTCCTTGTGGAGAGAGTTTTCCTTGGGTTGGGGACAGATGCCAGACCGAAGGGGTAAAATGGACCACATTGCTTTGTTGCCTATGGTGGTTCTGCCTCCCTGCTGGGATGCATCAGTGAGGAAATTAATGTTAGGTGTTGCTCTGTGCCAAGCTAACAGAGGGTGAGCACAGGTTAATTTAAGGTGTGTATCTGGCTTAACATGGCTACTATTGTGGCTCATGCTTGGACAGGGTGCATACCTCTGCCAACCAGAAACCCAATTCCTATCACCAACTTTTATATTAAGCATATAGCTCTATGAACTTATAGGACACACTTAAAGGTGACTTACCAATTTTTCTAAAAAAGATTTTCTAACGGACAACGCACTTTCTTTGTCATATGTCACTACAGTGGTTTAAAACTACAGCCACACCAGGTAACAAGGGTGGTGCCTGGTGCCAAACACTTTAGTCATGTAGGCGGGTTATGTAAATATACACTGCATATGGAATTTATGCCCTTGACTTCCATGCTACTGGTACATTTTGTGAACCACTTACCATGGTCTTACTATTCAATAGCCTAAGGCTGCGAGAGTAGAGAGAAATGTCATAGTACATGTTTAGGGACAGAAGGGCAGTCATAATGCCAGCAAAACCAACAGGGTAAATGGGAGATGAATTCAAAATAATGTTGTTCCTTTCAATGCTGTTTTGGAGATGCCTGCAAAGTGACTGCGTCAAATAGAAATTAGAGCTTAATGGTGTGGAACTCTTCCAAGGGATCAGGAAGGATCAGTAGACAGTGTCATCTTAAGCTGTATTTGCAGGGCATCGCCGATTAACTGTAGTGTAGCTGGTTTGTGCTGCAGCAGGGGAGGAGCTCTGAATAATGGGCGGAGACCACAGTGCCACAGCTCTCCCTTGAGGACATATATGAGGAAAGATGAATTGCTGATGTTCAGGTGTGGCACTTTGGCAGCCAGGGAGAGGCATTTGATAAGAAAGGAGAGCATGGTGTCAATGTGGTCACACACATCTTTGTGGGAATGGAGACCGCTGCACACCAGGTTGTCGGTGTTGAGGGGTTAGAAAGAGTGCAACACAAAAAGTTGATGGACGGAATGTTAAACATTGTCAAACATTCACCCTTGTGTGTTTTGCTGTTCGTCCTATGTGGGAAGTGTATGCCCAGACGTGGTCCTGTGCTCACTACGCCACTGGAGTCAAGCTATCCTGACTGATGACAGCTGATAGCCAGAAACCTGTCCTAGGATGCTTGATTCCGGTCCAAGGAAGACATGGCTTGGCAGTTCGGGCTGGACTGTTCCCATGAGGCACAGGGTCAAGACTGACTTGCATATGGCCATGTCTGAACTGGGGTGGCTTGGTGAGCAGAATAACGATGGATTAAACCCTGATCTGTGACTGGGGGTGAATGTTTTTTCCAATTTGCAGCAATCTGTCCATCACCTTGTGTGTTTTGGGGTTAGAAAGAGTGCCGAGGGGTGCTGCAAGGGCGATGGAGAGAGATGATGCAGGGTTATTGTGCATTGCAAGCAGCTTTGGGACTCGGGGGGCTTTGGGATAGTATGAGGCCTGCCGTGGCTTTTGCAGTGCTCTTCTGATGCGCTAACTGGCGTTCAGGTCTCGTGTACCTGGAAGCAATGGGTTTAGGTTTGAGTTTTCTTAGATTGTTGATGTGCCTGGGTATAACTGTTAGCTCTGAAAGCGGACTTCAAGGTCTCCAGATAGTGCCAATGTCACCTGTTGGACATGGTTGAAGCTCTGATAAGGCTAAGTGGACCATTTTGGAGCAACTGGTGGTCAAAGTATTCAGTTGGAGGAATGAGATGGGATGTTCAGGAGAGTCACCAATAACTTTGAGGTTGGAGGAGTCAGGAAGGTAAAAGGCATCAGTGTCGGCGTTGTCAGAGTTGGAAATGGGCCTGAATGAATCGAGATCGGGGACGTTCTCTGGAAAGTTTTTGTCGTAGTCGTGGTGACGACCATGATGTGATACGGTGTGAATGTTGTGAGGTGGATGTGTATGAGGCATGCCGAAACGCATCAGCAAAGTCTGAAGAGGATAGGACCTGGTGAGAGGGGTTTTACGTAGAAGGACTAGACTTGCACCGGCTCTGTGGGCAGCAGGGCCGGGGTTCAAGTGCATTTCATGTACGTTGATGCCTTTGAGCTTGCAGGGAGCGAGTTTCCATATGAATTGTTATTTTACTCCGTGGGGACGGTGATGTGCCGGGACTGCAAGGGACAGTGGAATAAACACATTTACATTGCTGTTTTTTTAATTAGCAAATCGCACAAGATGGACGGAATGTTGCACAATGGCAAAACATTCACCCCCAGTCAAAGATCTGGGTTTAATCCATCGTTACTTTGCTCACCAAGCCAACTCAGTTCAGACATGGCCATATGCAAATCAGTCTTGACCCTGTGCCTCATGGGAACAGTTCAGCCGAACTGCCAAGCCATGTCTTTCCTGGCCCAGATCTCTGTACTGGGGTGAATGCATGACATTGTTCTGCATTCTGTCCATCAACTGTTGTTTTTGCATTTGTCACCCCGAGTGGGATGGGTATGCTCAGACGGGAGTCCCATGCTCTCCACACCGCTGGAGTCAAGCTATCCTGACTGATGACAGCTGATAGCCAGAAACCGGTCCTAGGATGCTTGATGCCGGTCCAGGAAAGACATGGCTTGGCAGTTCGGGCTGGACTGTTCCCATGAGGCACAGGGTCAAGGCTGATTTGCATATGGCCATGTTTGAACTGTGGTGGTGTGGAGTGCAAAAAAACGATGGATTTAGGCCCAGATCTCTTTACTGGGGTGAATGTATGACATTGTTCTGCATTCGGTCCATCAACTGTTGTTTTTGTTTTTTTAATTAGGCATCTACTTATTTTTATAGACAAAATGCTGACAATAATGTTGCCATAGCCATACATACAATACATAGTCGAAATCCGAATGTTCTATCCTATGTTCGCCATTCCTCCTCACAAAAAAACCCAGAGATAACATATTACAGTGTCTGGCAAGCAGAATACATGATTTCAGGATAGTCTCCGTAAAATATTTGAATTAAATGCCTGGATCATTTGAGTTACAAGGCAGGTGAGCTCTAAACTATTTTTGATGAGAACCTACAACTTACAGTAAACCAAGCAAAACAGGATTAAACATTACTGGGCAATCTCGACATGCACAATGCAGATGGCGTGCAGATGTCTAAATTAGGTAGTTAAATGCATTGCAGTTTTCATTTTTTTTTTTACTGTAGATGTGAGACTGTCAAAAGTTCTTGCTCCAGCACGCTTGGTACACAGGGTTTGCAAAATATGTGCTGAGTTTACTAGAGTCACTTCAGTTCAAATCGCATTATCAAGATATCAAGATGTTTGCATTTTACAGAAGCTTTCATATTTACTGCTTCATTTGTTGGCAGTGTTTTGTATTGCCTAAAATAAATGTGTAAACATTAGACATATTACATTATCACGGGCCATTGATTGCGTTCTTTATTCCTATCGCGCAGAAACCTAGTTAACCAAACCTGGTGCACTGCATAAAATGGACGTTTGATGGCGATGTTTCATTACTATGATTGCATTGGAATTAAAGCGGCAGCACCATTTTTAGCTCAGATTCTTTTTAAGCCACAAAATGCTTGTCTTCGTCTTTGAAAAAGGGAGCGAGTGCTCCTGTGGCACATTCGGAACACGCTTTCTATTGACTTACTGTTATCTTCCTGCAATAGTGTGACACATTGCCCATTAAAGGACTGGAAAAGTGAAGTTCCTCTGCACTCCTCATTTTCAATTTGCAAAGCGATTCTCTGGGCAGAAACTTGAACGTTCCAATATTTCTTTTAAAGGCCGCTGACATAACTGAGTCTGTTCGGGCATCCCATCTATAGTGGGCAGGACATCCACATTCATAGGGAAAAAGACAGGTACAACGCGTTTCTCTTTCTGCATCAACGTTCGCTCGCTTCCACGCCATCAACAAGACTTTTTTTTACTTATTTGTTGACCACGCAACTGATGCAGTATTTTTGCCGAGCCATGGCTGCGCTAGACATCCACCCGGACGTCGTTGCCGCCCTGCCATCAATCCATTCGATAGTGTGGATGGACAGGGCGGGGAAACAGAGTGGTGGAATCGCCATAGTACTTAAAACTTTGATATGTAGTGTCTGTGAGCTTACAGTCCCGGCCTATGAAGCGATTACTTTTGCACTGAAACTTTCAGATAACTTTACCCTCTCAGGTGCTTTGTTATATCGCCCCCCAGAATATGCAGGGAAATGTTGCTCTTTGTTTCCAGACTTATTGGCTCCACATGTTCTCGGATCCTCTAATTGTATATTAATGGGTGACCTAAACATCCAGTTTGAGGATAATGCGGGTGGCGTGACCACACCTTTACTGAGGACCTGATAGTACTTCTTATTTTTGGGTTTAGCCATTTCGTCACCCACGCACAAAGAAGGACATCTGTTGGACCCAATCTTTTCCATTATTAAATCACTGGAATCAGCCACTCCTCTGCCATTAGCATGGTCAGACCACCATGCGGTACCGTTTTTGGTCCATACAGGTCAAGTTGTGTCCAGTGGGGGGAGGGCACTCTACACTAAGTACAGGACATGGTCGCGAGTAGATATACCGGGCCTCAGTAGCCAATTGAAGAATACACTGCCGGAACTAAATCAAGGGATTGAGTTAGACCAACCTAGGATGGACATGTGGCTGAAGAAAGCGCTGGATATAGCTTTGCCAGCCAAAGTTAGTAGCTTAGTCAGATGTCACCCACCAGCTCCTTGGTTTACTGGGAAATTACGGGTAAAGAAGTCAGGGTGTAAAGCCTTAGAGAGATCCTGGAGATGGGCCTATGATGATGAGAGTAAGACCAGATATAAAATGGCCCTCAGAAAGTATCATAGGCTTTGCCCAAAACTACCAAAAAACCCTTTTAGAGTAGTGAAAGTATTCTCTTCCAAGAAAATCATATCAACACCAGTCTTGCCTCAGGCTCAGTGTGATGAATTGGCCTGGTTGTCATTAACCCATTCCTTTTTCGCGTCGGCCAACGGCCGACACAAGCACTACCTTCCAGGTGCTGCGCATGACCGTTGGCCAACGCAGACCCACCCACCGTGTAGAACGCCCGCACCGCAGTGGAATGTTCGCCACAGTAAACAGGTTAAAATGGTGACAAATATTCAGGCTTCTCTTAAGATCGGAGAGAAGAATGCTGGGCCGCTAAGTATACTGACTGTCCTTCTGGGATCAAGTACAAGACTGGAATGAACTTGGTAAAAGATGGGCCCATACTGAATTGCTGGGGCACTGTATCTGCATACGTTCTTGGTGTTTCTGACCTCAATTAGGTCAGGCTCACCAGGAGATCCTCCCACTCCAGAAAAATAGAGTTGTCTAGAGCCTGAGATTTTGCAAGTTCTAGTGGCACTCCTTAACACCTCCCTTATGCAAGGTAAGATTCCAAAAAACAAAAAAAACAACAGTTGATGGACAGAATGCAGAACAATGTCATACATTCACCCCAGTACAGAAATCTGGGCCTAAATCTATCGTTTTTTGCTCAACATGCCATTCCAGTTTGAACCCAGCCATATGCAAATCAGTCTTGACCCTGTGCCCCTTGGAAACAGTCCAGCCTGCACTGCCAAGCCAGGTCCTCCCTGGACTGGAAACAAGCATACTAGGACCGGTTTCGGGCTTTCAGCCCTCATCATCCAGGATAGCTTGATTCCAGTGGCATGGAGAGCACGGGACTCACGTCTGAGCATACCCGTCCCACTCGGGGTGACAAATGCAAAAACAATAGTTGATGGACAGAATGCAGAACAATGTCATACATTCACCCAAGCAACAGTTATAATGGGGCTAGCTCCTTTGGTTTATCTGGGAAGGCCAGGGTAAGCGATTTGATGCCCTGCCTAGGCCAGATATATAAAAAGACGTCCAGCAGGGTCTGTTCCAGTCCCTTAAATACATGTTCCATTGTGTGGAACTTACCTTCATGATATAAGTCTCCCCATGTGTGAATAAGAGTGCGCTTTCTGAAATCATGAAAAAATATTTCCTGGAGGAGGGGCATGCTTGAGTGGTATGTGAGAGGTAGATACGAAGAATATAACTGGGGCGTTCGTAAGATGCGTCCTATGTGTTTCCATGCCGCCACTGTAGATGTAATGGTAGTCGGCATCTTCTCCCTGGGACTAACTGGATCATGAATCACCCCGTCTAAAGGAAGGGGGTGCGCAAGCCAGTGGCATATACCTCGGCTGCTTCATCCAGAACCACGCATAGTGTGCTTGTGCGCTAATATAATATAATTTGAATTTTGTTATGCCAAACCCGCCCTGAGCATATGACCTACTAAGGATAGTCCATTGCAATCTCGGCTGTTTCCCTCCCCAGACAAGATGCGTCTTTTCTGACCTAAGCGTTGTGAAAAAGAATTTTCCAGGGTAGTAGGGGATATTTAAAAACAAATAGAGTAACTGGGGGAGGACCACCATTTTAATCAATGAGGCCCAACCCGCAATGGATAAGGGCAGAGCAATCCAGTTGGTCACCGAGTCCACTATACGAGTCATTGCAGTGCCATAATTCAAGCGCATGAGTTCCTCTCTGTCTCTGGTTACTCGTATCCCTAAGTAGTGCAGCTCTTCCTCACACCACTCCAAGGGATAATCCAATGGGAATTGACCTGTGGATGCCGTCAGCGGAAAAATGGAGAACTTTTCCCAATTAATTTGGATTCCCAATAGCTTACCAAATACTATGAATTCTCGAAGGACCAGATTAAGTTTGCTCTGAGGGTCTCGGATATAGAGTGAAGTATGGTCCGCATAGGGGGACACACGAATCTGCCTCATATTTCACCGCAGGGCCCTGTCATTGTGGCGTTGATGTAGCCTCGCAGCCAGGGGTTCCACCGCTATGGCAAAGATCGGGGGGAGAGTGAGCACCCCTGTCGAGTTCCCCGAGTAATAGAGAACGTCTGAGACATCCGTCCATTAACAGACACTTTGGCCACTGGCAGATTATATAGCAACCTAATCCATGAGAGAAAGAGAGGGGGGAAGCCCATTCTCAACATCACCCCTGTTAGAAACAGGTAGCGTGGTGCAGAGGGGGCGGGCCAAACTCCGGAGGAAATGTGTAAAGCATCCGCGCAGCACACACAGGCGACACACAATGGACACTACAAAAAGAGACTCCACAGCAGGTTAGGTGAAAAACAGTATGTGTATTGTAAAATAAACACATCAGAAGGGAATCACAGGTGCATATAAACTGTGCCAGCTGGCACCAGGGAATAATTCACAAGGGGACTATATACAGGGAAGCGCCAATTGGGACGCTGCCAGAACCATCACCAAAGTACAAAGATAAATGCCAGTCCAGTAATAATAAAAGACTTATCACACCAGCATGAACTCTGTTAGCATAAATCTGGCAGAAAAGTAGGCATGAACATAAAGTATCATCATAGGCATCAACCTGTGGCCATATGAGTATTAGGCATAGAACGAAAACATGACCTTAGCATGAGACATTATCATGAGGCATGAGAGCAGGCCTAATAATACCTCATGTGCGACAATCGGCATAAACCCCCATTAGCAGCATGAGGCATAACATTAGGTAGAACTGCATAAGGCATAGTGTGGTTCTGAAAATTCTGAACCTGTGTTTTAAATATCATGATTCTGTTATGAATTTGGTATCAGCGAACCGCAAATGACGAATGCGGTATGCATGAGTGTTTTCATCATGTTACACCAATGGATTCACTGTGTATTTGAAGGTTCTGTTTTGAACTCTCGGGTTCCATCTTGTGAATAGCAGCCATTTTTTTGCATTGCCCTTACAGTAGGCTCTCACCATGGCAGAACAAGTATTTAAGGACATAACCTTAGCATGGGTTTGTGCTGACTTCTGCATGACCTGACGAAAGCTGACCCTGTTGCTTGAGGCTAACCTTGCCAAGCCAGTTCCTGCCCTTTAGCTGATCAAGATTATAGATCAGAGCACAGGACATTGTAAAGATTTACTACACACACACGTGCCTATCTTACTTCCATCTGTTCATGTTCCTGCCTCCATGAGCTATTTCTGACATGGGCTGTGATCTTAATGTTTTGGGTTTATCCGGCCTTGTCAGCTAGAGAATGTACGCATTATGTGGACATTGTTTATGGCCTGGACTTATCTTGAAAGTGGGTTTGTCATCATACAGTGCTTTGTGTGCATGTCCTGGGAGTGACCAAGAATAATGTACTTCAAAGAGAGAATGTGTGCCTAGGGCATAATAAATGATATAAAAGGTCTGTGCGGAGACCATTCAAACAGACTACCTCATTCAGTTGTTTTAGGTGTGACTGGGCGACGTAGCCTCACAATTAATTGTAATAAAGATGTCTTTTCATATTTCAGATTCTCTGTTAATTTCTCTGCTGCTTTTGAATGGACTACTTATTGGTAAGACCCCTGAGAAGGAGTATGCAGATTTTTTAGGTACATCAATAGAAACAAACAGTATACAGGCAGGACCATATGTGTTAGGCATGAACCTGGGGCGCAAAGCATATGCACAAAAAACCCATCAGTGTAAGGGCATTACATTCGGCAGGAATGCAACCTCATTCCTGTGAGGCATTTCGCTAGGCATAAATCATAAGCAATGGAAGTATAAATGGAAGCCTCAACATAAGTACCTGGGGCATCTCATTAGGCACGAATATGGGCATTGGGCATCACCAGATCCATTGTGCATCCCTAGTAACCCCCAAACATCCTATAAACATTAGGGGGGGAAAGAAACCATTAGCGATATAACCACATGCATTAGGCATAAGCAACATTAACAGTACACTTTATGCAAATACACCTGGAATAGCTGCCTCAAGGTAGGTCGCAAATTCGCTTCTGGCCCTACTGCGCCTGGGGAGCCCCTACTCGGGGGCTCTCAAATTACCAATTGCCCAAAATCAGCACTGCAAACCGGAGGAAAAAGCGTTAGGTATCATCCTAGGTACAAATGCATTATGCAACAATATTATGCAAGAAATCATATGGGACAATAGGCTTCGCCAGCATAAACACAGTTTTCTCCAATCGGGGGCACAACACTATGAAACTAGCCCCAGGCCAACTGGCCTCTCTCCGGGGCTCAAATGCCCTATGTCCCGCAAAGTCAGGGCTCGCTGAAAAACAGCAAAAGCAAAGTGTGCAAAGTACTGGGGCAGGGCAGGAGTGTCTCTCAGTCCTCTCTCTCTTCTCCTGAGGAGTACAATGCCCCCCAATACGCTGTAGTTGCCCACTGTCAACCAAGCAGGCATGGGGGAATCCAACATGCCGGAATCCCCTCGTAGCGCTTTAGAATCCCGGCCCTGCAGATGTCCGCTCCTTTTCTCCTGGGCACAGTTGTAGCGCCTTGGCAGCAAGCAGAGCACAGTCAATGCAAATATGGCACTCTGGCAGCACGCCAATGCAGCACACATGCAGGGGAATTGAAATATAGCGCTTTGACAGCACAGTGCTGCAGGCATCAGCTCCTCTTCCCCTGGCACCTTGAATATAGCGGTTGCGAGGCACTAGGTCCCACTAGACGCTTCAGGGACAGAAGATAGTGTACCTCTTCTGGTAACCAGGAAAACAGTGCCCACCAAGCGCTAGATTGCAGGCAGAGCAGCACAGTCACTTCAAATATGGCGCACTCCAGGCACTAGGTGACTCACAGTTCCCGGGGTCCCACCCGTGGGAGTAGCGCCCACGCTCCTAACCTCCTTGGAGTGCAGACAGTCAAAGTAAAGCACTCATGAGGCGCTAGGGCAGCAGAGCAGGCAGGCCAGGCTGGGCAAGATCAGCAGACAATGGGCACTCATTAGTACAGGACAGCAGCTCCTAGAAGCAGTCATCTCCCATAAAGTGGCACTCCTCCTGACATAGCAGTCTTCACTCCAGCAAAGGCTCTCACTGGCCCAGTGGACAGCAGATGGGTACAGATGGGCTCAGGGGCCAGCCCACAGGCCCTTGCGGCGGTACCTCCTGGCAGAGTGTCCCCTCTCATTCCAGTCCACCCTAAGTCTGAACACATGGCATCTCTACTCCTCAACAAATACCAGAAAGGCTGGAAGCTTCTAGAAGGTCCCTAGCAGTTCCAGCCTCACTGTGGGGAGTATAGAGCACCTTGTCACTTCAAACACTAGACCGCTAGCCCACCTCAGTCAGGCGGCACAAGCAGACAGAAATGGCGTCCATTTTAAAAGTGACATTTTACAAAGGTGCATTTCTACAATGGTAAAAATGACTCTGCGCACGCCATCGAGCAGCATGTATCACTTCATCTCGCACCACACATGGCCTATACATTCCTCTACCATGGGGGAGATATAGGTGCGTACACCATTGCACAGCATTTAACATTTGCATTTGAAATACATCCCCATGATATGTTGATTCCCACAAAAGCAAACAAATTCAGGGAAAAAGGGCCAAGTCTAACAACCCCAAATATGTAATCCCATTCAATGGAATAGAAAGCCTTAGTGGCATCCAGAAAAATAGCAGCCATGGGCAGGTCAGGCGATATGTAATTAAGAGCAGCAAAAATTGTCCTCAGATTTTGGGAAGTGGCCCTGCCAGGCACAAAGCCAGACTGATCAGGGAGGATCAGGTTTTCTATCAGAAGACTCAATCGAGTGGCGACCAGCTTAGCCAGTATTTTGGCGTCACAGGTGAGAAGCGAGAGTGGTCTGTAGGAGTCGCAGTGCTTGGGTGACTTCACTGGCTTCAATAATGAAATAATCAAAGCCTCCCTCATAGATGCAGGGAGGCAGCCCACCTCCAGAGATTTCTCGCACACCTCTCGCAAGATGGGGGCCATGAGGTCAATATATGTTTTATAGAATTCTATTGGGATCCCATCCGTTCCGTGCCTTTCCCTGATTGCATACTCATAATGGCTTCTCTGACCTCATCCAGCTCAAAGGGGGCACATAGGAATGTTTGCTGTACATCACTGAGCCATCCCAGGGTAACATCCCCCAGATACCCTTCTAAGTCTATGTCATCTCTCCTATTTGTTGTATATAGGCGTTGATAATGCTGTGTGAAGGTGGTGAGGATATTAGCTGTGTCTCGGTATACCATTCCTTCCAAGTCTTCTATTTCCAACACAAAATTAGCATAGCAAGCGTCCCTAACCATTTGCGCCAGCACTTCACGAGGCCTTTCCCCCTCCCCGTAGAATCTGGCCACCCAGTGTTTACCTCTAAAATGCGTTTCCCTTTGAGATGCATCCATATATTTTGTAAGTGTGTCTCTAAACTTAACTTGAGCAGATGTGGTCGGTGCCACTCCAGGTCCGCTTCCAGCAATTTAAGTTCTGACTCAAGCTTCCTTATTTGGTTGATTATGTGCTTAAGGACTCCCGACCCTTTTGCTATGCAGAAGCCATGGATCGTGACCTTAAACGCCTCCCATATAATTTCTACACTATCCACCGAACCCTTGTTGCGTGTAAAGAACTCCTGTATTTCCTCCCTCAGCTCTTCCAGAAATACTGTATCAAGCAAGATAGGGGCATGTAGTCTCCACGCACTGCGTGGCACGCCCAAGACTGAAGAGAACAGAGTAATCTTAACAGCGGCATGGTCCGAATATGTTCTGGCCAGGTGTTGTATTCAATCTATTGCAGGACCCAACCCCCGGGACAGCAACCAGTAGTCCAGCCTCGCCCAGCTTGTGCCGTGTAATGCGTTCCCTCCTGCGCATGTGGATGGGTATGTCGCCAGGCATCAATCAGTTGACAGTCAGAGATTATGTTACAAAGGGTCGTGTGCGCTTTGGTGTAATGGTGGGGGGCCGGGGGTGACCTATCCAGGCCAGGGTTGTGTTACATTAAAATCGCCACCCCATATAATATGATTGGAGCCTACTTCAAATATCTTGGCCCAGAGTGTGGTGTAGAAGTGCGGGTCGTCTACATTGGGCCCATAGCAGCAGGCCAACATGACGGATCCCAGTCTTCCCCATGCTAGGCAGTAAAAACCTTGTGGGTCCCATGATGCCCCTGCTAGATGAAATGGCACCTGTTTTTAATGAGTATTGCTGTTCTCCACGCGTAGGAGGAGTAGAAGGAGAAAATTCTGTCCAAAGGCCCATTTGCCCGCAAACGTATTGACTCTTCTTGGTGCGAAGTGCGTTATCTGCAGCATAGCTATGTGTGTCCTGTGTCTCTCCAGATACGCAAGGATGTGTTGCTTCTTCCTTGCATCACCCAAGCCCCTGACATTGCATGTAATGATATTCAATTTCTCTCTATCTAGGTCAGCCATACTTCTGGGCGTCTGCTTTCACTTCACTTACTATCCAAAGCAAACAGTCTACTCCACATACCCCTGCACAGGATACTGCTATAGCGCTCTGTGGATGCACAACTACCAACGCATTTGCCAATGCCTCTACAACAAAGAAGATCGCATTTTTCCTGAATTGCGACGTACAAAAAACAAAACATACTGCAGGTCCCCCCAACCTCCCCACTGAAGCAGCCCCAACTTGCCAGTACCACATACCCACCCGCCCCACCCCCATCCCCACCCCAACAAGAGAAAATGAACAGTCCATGCAAATAGTATGCAGCAGACAATCCTGGGTTTACTGCCATCGAGGGCCAGTTCTAGGCGGCAATACAGCTACCCTTCACCCAGAGGGCCTTCAGCGGCCGAGGCCACCGGACCCTTCTGGGTAGAGGGTGCCCGATGAGCTTCTATGTGCACCCAGTATGGGTCATCATTCAAATATCATAAACGTTTTGCATTGTAGTACTGCCTGCCAGTTAAGGACTCATGTGACCCAGTATAGAGTTATGGTGTCTATATCCTGCAGGGAGTGTCTCAGTGGGAGCTGGCATCCGCTCCCGCCGACTGGGACGGCTGCGAGTCTTCTCCACCATCATCAGACCGATGCAGTTTTTTCACTTGTTTGAGGAAGTCTTCCACCTGTTGTGGTTTGGTGAAGAACCTCTGTTTGCCCTGGTGCGTGACCCTCATGCGAGCGGGATACAAGAGTGCATAATCAATTTGTGCCTTCCCCAGCTTTTTTTTACATCCAAGAATTTCCACCTTTCCTCCTGGACTATAGGCGTGAAGTCCGGATAGATGGAGAATGAGTTACCGTCGTATGTCAGGATCTGCTTGCTCCTAGCAGCCCGCAGAGCCACATCTCGAAACCTGTAATTCAATAGTCTCACTATTATGGGCCTTGGAGTGGTGCCTGGCTGAGGCCGCAGCCCCAGCGATCTGTGGGCTCACTCTACGATGAACTGGTTGGAAAAGGATTCTGGACCGATCGCTGTTAGCAACATTTTCGCCACAGTCTTCCATCCTCCCAGTATTGGTCGACTCTGGTATACCTAAGATGCGTATATTGTTGCGCCTACTGCGTGCTTCTAAGTCCTCGTTCTTAGCGGCAATGACCCTCAAAAGGTTATCCATGCGTGCCAGTTGTGTGGTATGCCCCGCGGTCATGTCCTCCGAGTCAGAGATGCGCCTTTCAGTTTCTTTATTTCTATCTTCATGGCCATCCAGCTTGTGCGCAATAGCGTCCATTCTGGACGACATTCTATCCACCTTGTCCACTATGGTGGCAAATCCCTGCTGGACCTCTCGGAGGATATCCTGCACATCCATAGAGTGACCAGAGGGCGCTTCCTGGGTCCCATTTCTTCCAGCTTGTTCCTGGTCGTCCTACGTGCTCTAGTTACCCCTTTTTGCTGCTTCGAAGTACAACTTTGGCTTCCTAGTGTCCGGCTTGCCCATATTGTCTCCAGTGACGTAATCTTAAAGTTGCGCTTTTATCTTCCGCTCACATCACTCCTCCAAGCGGGGTTGCCCAAATTTTTGCCTCGTATCGAGCCCTACCAGCAGTTCTCTCACTCCAAAGGGGTCCGCAGTGGCAAGGTCATTGCATTCCCTTATGCCGGGTCACCTCAAATCTTCCATTTCACATGCTATGTAACACCATAGGCCTGATGTGTCTCACCCACTGCACTGCAGCCAGTCCGCTCATTCAATTCCTTCACTAGTGCACGGGGGGTCAGAGATTTTATCTGGTGTCCCAGATTCGACCAGCCCCTCCTCTTGATCAGGTCCTGTCACCCCTCAATCTCCCAGAGCGGGAAAGCGCACTAACGGCTCCTCTCACTTGTTTTTCCCTCCTCAAAATGGCTTCCAGCAATCCCCCTCAGTGTCTGGGGCCATTTGCCCCGTGCTCAGCAAACCGCAGGCGTGCAGCGAGGTGACGGGTCGTCCCGGGGGTCATTTAGGTTTCCTCCGCACTGCAGCTCCCACTTTATCATCAGTGTGCACCCCTGAAGACAATGGCGTGCTAGGTGCAATGGCATCAGCATTTCATTTGGGTAATATCGTGCTTCTCTCCAGCCTAGCAGCTGGCAGTTATCACGCCCATCCTGTGTGTGTGGTAGCGGGGAGGAAGAAAGGGGGTCCGATGCACCTCCAGCTCTGTATTTCCCCCGTAGCGCCACAGGGCAAGCACGCCTCCCCTCCGATGTGGGATTCAAATCACACCCCCGCCAATGCAGTGTAGGCAGCAGCAGGGGAAGGAGAGGACTTATGCACCTTCAGCGGCTCGGCCATGCCACCGCACCGCAGGACAAGCACGGTGCCGAGTCTAAGCTGCCCGCCGCGCCACAACTCCTCTGCCACTCACCGTCCATCTTTAGCCACTATACCAGCAATAACTCCCCACGTTGGCTCTCAAAGGCTCAGTGCCGTCGTCCTAGGCCCTCGCCAGCCGTGCCAGCTATCCAGGGCTCGCGTCTCGATCAGCAGCCCAGTTGCCTCGTGTGCAGCCGCGGTCTCAGTTTTCTTCCAGTGGCCGATGCTGGCTCTCGCAAAGCTCCACCTCCTCCCCTGGTCGGACTTTAACGCCTTAGTACAGGCTCATACAGTGGTCTACACTCCCGATTTTTACACCGGGGTATCAGGCAGGTCAGCTCTCTCATTTGTCGGTATCAGATACTGCTGATGACTCCATATGGTAGGATAATTTCCAGGATATATTCACCGGGTGGCAGAGCCTCACATTCCTGCAGCCATCTTGCACATGCGCCACCTAGCGCCCCCTCTCAAGAGCCTATTCAACCCTTTAAGTCAGGGTTCAGGATGGGACACAGTTCTGAATCCATCCTGCTAGGAGTCATGGAACATTTTAGATGTTTCCTGGATGAGGGCGAGACAACCACTTTGATCCTTCTTGATCTTAGCTTGACCTTTGATACTGTGCCCCATGTTTATCTTATTGAGAGACTGGTCCAGATGGGCATACGGGGAATGGCCCTTGCTTTGTTGATATCTTTTCTAGAAGATCAGTCTTTCCAGGTGATATCAGCCACGGGCCCCTCAAGAGCAGTATGCGCTTAATTCAGGAGTTCCTCAAGGATCCTCCCTAAGTCTAGCACTCTTTGATATCTATGTGCGCCCATTAGTGGACTTGGTGGAAAGTTGTGGTCTCATGTTATTCTCTTATGCAGATGATAAGATAAGATGATATGCAGGCTCTGCGTTGAGCCCCACTTTGTTCAACCTATAAGTGAAACCGCTGGCTGCAGTCGTCAGACAATGTGGCCTAACCATGACATCGTATGCCGACGACACGCAGCTGGCGGTGACACTCAACGGTGATCCCGAGGTGAACGCTCCCAGATTCCATGCAGGACTCATAGCCGTGGCGAATTGGATGCAAACTAACTGTCTGCAGTTAAATGCCAAAAAAACCGAGGTCCTGATCTTAGGAAAGCAGGCGGAGCTCTGGGGAGACCAGTGGTGGCCTCCAGAAATGGGGGTGACTCCCATCCCAGCTGCCAAAGTTAAGAACTTGGGGGTCTGGCTGGATCCTACACTCTCCTTCACCAGCCACACGAAGAAGGTTGCGGCTACCTGTTATGGTATTCTGCGAGGGCTGAGACCGCTCCTCAAATTCTTCGACCCCCCTACTCGGCAACTGGTGGTCCAAGCCTCCATTCTTTCTCGGCTGGACTATGGGAGTGCGCTGCTGCTCGGAGTGAATCAGGCGGAGGCTACTAGATTGCAAAGGGTGCAGAATGCCGTGGCGCGAGCCATTGTTGGCCTTCCTAGACAGTGCTCTGTCTCTGCAGTTTTGACCTCTCTCCACTGGCTGCCGGTCAGACAGAGAATTCAATTTAAGGCTCTCTTCCTGACATTTAAAATCTTGAAGCTTTCCTCTCCTCCAGCCCTCGCTAAGCTTGTTTCCTCCTATGTTCCTACGCGGTCTCTTAGATCGGAATTTCTCCATCTGGCGGTCAATACACGGTTTAGACTGAGTAGGATGGGAGGTCGCTCCTTCGAGTATTAGCGGCAGGATTATGGAATTCTCTCCCTGTCCATATTCGAGCCTTGAACAGCCTTACTTCCTTTAGGCGCGCCATAAAAACTTTTTTGTTCCCAATCGCTGACTGATTCCTTCCTCTCCTTCCCAGCATCGATTTGTTGTGTTGTGGTACCTGATCAGGCGCCGGGACGCCCCTTGGCTGGGGCAGCTGCGCGCCTTATAAAAACTACTAACATAACATAACATAACATACACAAATCATCTACTCCCTGTCTTCTGCACAGCACCACAACTCAGAAGCCTTGATCACCTGTCTTAGTGAGGTGGCAGAGTGGATGAACTACCACTCAATAATAATGAATGGAGATAAGACAGACATGTTAATGCTGGGAACAAATCTGTCTCAGGGGGTCCCCCGTTATTGCCCCAAAAATCTAGGTAATATTCCAAATCTAACCCCTACGGTCAAGAACTTGGGGTTCTGGCTCGACGACAAGTTGTCAAATAAGCCTCCGGTGATAAAAGTGGCTGCCATATGTTTTGCCGTTTTGAAGTGGCTCAGGAAGATTATTTGGGTATTGCAATTCTCAACTCAACGGACAGTGATATAGGCATATATGTTGAGATTGGACTACGGCAGCATGCTCTATTTGGGGGCGAACAAACCCTCTAATAGACGGATGCGGGTGGTCCAAAATTCGGTGGCTAAAATGCTCAACAGGCTTCCGAGGCGGACCGAGCTGGATCATCTGTTACGAAAGCTGCACTGGCACCCAATTGAGAAGCAAATCCAGTTAAAAACCTTGTGTTACTTGCACAGAGGAAGAGCACAGATTGGTCCATGCTACCTGCAGGATTTTGTTAAATAAGGCCAGCCTTCCCGGCCACTTCACTCTAGTGGGTTGTCATTCTGTGCAATATCATCAGTAAAACAGTCACTTTGGGAAGGGCGTTTGTTTGCCTATAGGAGCTGAAATCTATGGAACTCCCTCACTGAAGAGCTAGGACAATATCCCTCGCTATCAATCTTCAGAATACAGCTGAAAACATGGATGTTCTGAGTTGCTGGTTCTGAGGGTCCCTTGCCTGAAGTTTAGCATCAGGAAATCCCATGGGGTAGCTGTGTGCTTTATAAAGTAAAAAAACAAAAATAAAAAAGGGCATGTGCTGTGTGCTCGCACCAGTTTGCGTCACTCAGAGATGCTCCTATGTTACTAATAGCAAGGTGGTTTTGCGTTTGATATTGGTTTCTGGCATGGCTGGGCGAATCAGACCTATATCTATCTTCAATCCACAACTGAATACTCTTACATGAGGCAATAATACTAGAGCTATCAGTGTTTAATTTGTAAAAGAATAAGTGCCGGTGCCTTTTATGTTGGCGGCTCCAGGTACCATGAGCTCCAACCGAAGGATATTAGGAGCCGATTGTCAGGGAAAAGGCGGGCCTAGGAATAAACCACACTGGTGACTGGGGAATCACTGTATCATTCGGTTGCGGAGCAGGTGGTCTCCCCAACCATGCCTGCCTGCTCCGATATTTATTATTTTTGAACCATGTGGGACACAGGACCACACCAACAGACCTGCAAGGTGGGAAACATATTCAGTACATCCTTCTAACTCAATGGGTGTGTCCCACCAACATGGCCTACGAGTTACGTCACTGGTAGGCCATTACAATCCTCCTTTATTTTAACAGAGAACAAACAAAACATAGCAACAGCCGAAATAACGCCCTGCCCCACCTATGATTGTCATACTACTATAGCTCACGTTGACCAGGCTGTTCAATAACTTCTTATCAATGAGCATATTCCACCTACTCTCCCACCCTTATCAGGTGCTTTTCGGGAATGTGAAAGTCTCATTACATGGTTGCTCAAGCAAGTGGAAGGAGCAGAATTACTTCTGAGTCCAAACCCAGTTTGGGTACTCCGATTCCCCACCCTTTCGAGCTGGGCAGGTTCGCTGGCGGCCCTTGGAAGTACAGTAGGGGTGGTTTCACTAGTGTTTGCACTCACCAGTTCCGGGATGTCAGGTGAGTATCTAGCGCTCACCTATGTGTCATCCTGGCTACCCAGGTTACCATGGACCTTCCTTAACTGATGGGTAGATACATGAATGAAAGCGCTTAACAAAGAAATGTTTCCCGTGATCTCTACTTCACCCCGCCAGGCAATCCCTTTGATACGATGCATATGAGTGATCATCCAGAGATAACGTTCAAATTGAAGCTGACACTTTCTCCCTGGGGATCAGTTCTTAACGAGTACCATGTGTCCAACTCTTAGGGTGGACTCTGACTCCCCAGTGCCGGCTGGCCCGGTTGTTGCTGGTACATCATTTCTCCAGTACATGTTGATCATCAAGAAGAGTGGGGTCTACTCCGGGTGGGGGGAATGGAGTCCTGGACCACTTGATCCATGACAAGATGGCCAGGTGCTTGCCCGGTGGTGGAGTGTGATGTCTGGTGATACTCTCGTAAAAACAGTAGATGGGCCATTCAAGTTACTGCTGGGTGGCATGTGCGATGCTGACGACTTTGTTCAGCGTCCCATTGCCTTGGGATCAATGAGGAGTGACTTTCCTGTCTCTGATATTCAGAGATTGCAGCTACGCTGCCATTTCTTGTTGTTGGAAGGGTGGGCAATTATCTGCCCTTGGTAGGCCATGTGTGGCCAACATCTTTTCCAACTTGAGAAGCGCTCTGTGGCAATCTAGGATCTCCACCTCTGGATCTTTGAGTATTCATCGATGAGGACCAATGCATGCCTCCTGTCTTGGAGCCTCCTAAAGTCTAAACTGGGGCACACCCAGGCCAGCTGACACCCTCATTCAGTTATAACTGGGGCCCATGCGGGAGAGCCCTCCTAAGGCTTGGGACCATGGGTATGAGTCACCACTGTCTCGAATAGTTTATCCATGAGTAAGATTCACACCATAGTGCACAGACTACTCTTGGTTTTAACCATCCCTTAATGCCGGGTTGTGCTAGCTGCACTACTTGAGAGTTCTAGGGATGACAAGCCAGCAGTCTTGCAAGAGACAGCCTTCTGGATCCTCAGCCAGCTCATGGCAGACGTGGTACAGATTGTCCAGGATGCACTGTGCAACAGGCATACGTTGAGCCCAGTGAGCCTTGAATTGAATCCACTTACCGGTTCGGAGAGTTTGCAGCACTCTCTGAACACAATCGTTTTGCGCGGTACCTGGGCATATGGTGTCCATGGACAGGAGTAGAGGGCGGGAGCTGTCTGTGATGTACCTGACCTATTCCTTGGCCTCATTGGCTTCCTCTTCTTCCAATGGAGTTGCTGCTTATGGATGGTGCAGCAAATAGTTTGCTACGTCCATGGTCCCTGGACGATACTCCACTTCACATTTGTACTCCTGTAGGTGTAGCATCCAATTCCATTGCATATTTTTGGGAACCCGGACAGTATTTGGGACACTCCTTCTAAATGAACCCCAAATCTAAAGGTAACGAGTTTTAGTACCTTGGTTGTGCCACAACCAAGTAGCATGTCTTGGCCACCTTCATTGTCATAAATGTAGGAGTCAACTGTCTGGGATCCATGGGTGATGGGTGGTTTGGATTTCCCCAGCATGGGCAGTGGTGAATCCTGCCCATATGCGGACACGGACTGCTGCCTTCTGAATGGGTGGAGCTGGCAGCATGGATTTGAATGCTTCGGCTGACATAATGTTTATAGCCACAGCGGTATCCACAATGGCTAAGAGTGGGTGAACCCCAACTTGTATTTGACACTGTGGGAAGTGGCATTGTGGCTTGACTGCCATGCCCATTGTGAAGAGAGAGTGCACGGTGTGTGCCACTCTGTCATCATTGTCCATGTTACTGTTGCTTTCCTGTGCTTCCGGTTCTGCATTGACCATCATGCAGGGTGTTCTACTTTTGCAGGAAGGGGCATACTTTTGTAAAGTGGTTGTACTTTCCAGACCAGCACATCATTTGCCTTTCTTGGGACACTCTGCTGGGTGATGGACCTGGCCTCGACAGTATCCACACACTTGTGCCGGTGTCATGGTCTTCTTGGATCTTTCCAGGGTAATTGACTGACTGCAGTAGAGGTCTGAGGGAGCTGTCACAAGTTTCCCTGGAAAAACTGCACTGGCTCCCTGTCAACAAGAGGATATCCTTCAGGCTCCTCACTCACGCACACACGGCACTCCTCAAGACTGGCCCAGCCCACCTCAACAGATGCTCTCCTTCTACATCCCCAGCTGCCAGCTACGCTCTGCTGACCTCTCACTCGCCACCGTCCTGCGCATCCGAAGATCAACCACCGGTGGGAGATCCTTCTCCCACCTCACCACCAAGACATGGAACACCCTCCCACTGAGCCTACGACAGACCCAAGACCTGCTGACCTTCAGGAGGATACTCAAGACCTGGCTGTTCGATCAGTAGCACCCCTCCCCCAGCGCCTTGAGACCCTCGCGGGTATGTAGTACGCTTTATAAATGATTGACTGATTGATTGATTGAGTTCATGCAGGTGGTCCTAGGGTACAGATTCCGTGCTAGAAACTTATCTTGATCCCCTAATATTTTTGGTTATGGATATGTCCCTAAACCTTGACTCATGATAAGTGCTCTCATGATCATAAGTGAGCCTAGTGATCAATAGGATTGCTTGTGCACCCCTATAATCCCAAATTAGTATGTGCATTAAGGACTGTGTTATTACTACATTATGGCCTGCATTACGAACTGCATAGCATTGCATTAGGACTGCAGGAGATCATTGTGAGCTGTTCATTATTACCGCAAGATCCTATAAGTGATTGCTGACCTAATAACCGGCAAAGTGATAGATTACGAATACGCATATGGTGGATTTCTATCGTTTGGTCTCATTGTATTCCTTTTGATAAAGATACTGCTATTTTTATTAAAAAAAACATTGTGGTGTCCATTTCTGGTGTTGTCACTGTGTTACTGGAGGTGTGGTTGCAAAAACTTTACACAGTGCCTTGGAGTTAAGCCTGGCTGCTCGTGCCAAGCTACCGAGGGTTGAGCAGGGGTTATCTAAGAGGGTCTCCCTCCTTTCCCTTACTAGAAGCAATGGTCCCTATTTGGACTAAGGTACCTACCTCAGCCAACTAGAGACCCCCAGTTCTAACACCTGGTAACAGATGAAAGTCCGCTCCCAGTGGGTGGGAGAATTTTGCATGCTCCCGGCTGCTGGGAGTGCACTTACTGTTTGCTCTCACTTGGAGGGAGCTTTCAAATAGCTCCCATTAGCAGGAAAAAACAGGGTTCCCTTTGTGCAGCACTGTGAGCAGGGAAACTGCTATGTCGTGAGAGTGGGCACTTCGGGGTATAGCAGGAGCTAACCATGGGGATTGGGAGTCCCTAGGGGGGACACACTCTGCCCGTTCCATTTCTTTGTACAGGGTTGTGCCCTGGGGGAGGTTGTGCCTAGGGCCGAAAATGACCCAGGGAGGGGGGCCAGACAGCACCCCTCTCCCTTTTCTTTATTGACCCGGCTCCAGAGAGGTGGTGGTTACCAGAGCCAAAATAGGCCTAGCGAGAGTAGGCCATGCGCAACCGTTTCCCAAATTATATAAATAAATACACACCTCAGAGTGGCCCACCCACAGGACACATACCATACAAACGCAGGAGCACCCACTTGTTTATTTTTCATTTTAACACTGATTCATGGATCCTATGCTGGCCTTAGGATTCTGCACACTTTACCACTGCTAACCAGTGCTGAAGTGCGCTTTCCCAAAAGCATGGTAGCATTAGCTTATTCCCAATTGGCATAACTTATTTACTTATAAGTCCCTAAATTAAATGTTACTACTGGGCCTGCTGCCCTGATTATTCCAACCACTTAAGTAGCACATGTCTCAAGCCTGCCGTTGCAGACGGCACCATTGCAACTTAGCAAAGTAAACTTTTTTCCAGGCCCAAACTTCCATTTTAATAGATAAATGCAATACCTAAGGTAGGTTTTGGACAGCCCACGGGCAGAGTGCAATGTATTTAAAAACCATTGCATGTACTTTTAGGTTTTACATGCCCTAGTAGAGAAAACTTGCAATTTCATTTTTCACTACTGCAAGGCCTACATTTCCCAAAGGATAACATTGAGATTGCCTTATTACATTTGATAAGTGGAATTTCCAAATAGGAAGATATTACTAATTCAAATTTGGTGTTTCTGGAATCATAAGTTTCAATCATAACTTAGGGTGAATTCAGATTTTAAATTGCAATTTTAAAAATGGCACTTTTAGAAAGTTTCTTTTGCATATGTTGCCCTAAGTGGGAAGGGTATGTCCAGACGTGGGTCCTGTACTCACTACACCACTGGATTCAAGCTAGCCTGGCTGATGAAGGGTGATGCCCAGGAACCGGACCCAGGATGCTTGTTTTCCGGTCCAGGGAGGACCTGGCTTGGCAGTTCGCGCTAGACTATTCCCACAAGGAACAGTGATCAAGACTGATTTGCATATGGCTGGGTCCAAACTGGGGTGGTGTGGTGAGCAAAAGAATGATGGATTAAACCCAGATCCTTGTGACTGGGGGTGAATGTTTGCATTGCCCAGCATTCCGTCCATCAATTGTTTCTTTTGCACTTTTAGAAAGTTGGCATTTTCTTGCCTTAGCCATTTGTTGCCTGTAGCCTGTATCTGGTCACATGACTGGGTAAAGTTGGCCGTTGGGCTTTGTGTATTTCTCCTAGACAGCCACACACAATGGGGCCTTAGGTGTGTCTGAATGGGCCAACATTACCAGAATGGGAGGGAGGGGCTGGGGACAGCCTCACTTACACATGAATAGGATATGTCCTATCCTCACACAAATGACTGCATACCCCCTGTAGTTAGTCTGGAGCCAGGGCAGGTAAGGGAGGACATCTGTGCACCTCAAAGGAATGGCTCTAGAAACGTCTCCCACTCAAAGGCACAATTGGTATAGTAGAAGACTCCACTTCAGTACAAATTTGGACCTGTGGATGCTCTGCCAGCAATAAGGACTGCTGTGCTACTGAAAGGACTGCCACTTTGCTGGATTACACTCTGCTGGAGTCCTGTTTTGCCATGCATACCTTGCCTAGGTTAGAAGGACTGGGCCTGCATCACTTGAACCCAGAGTGACTCCAAGGGCTTTTTGGCTGGTCTCCTGATCTGAGGTCTCAGGTATATACCAGGCTTCCAACAACCTTGCATCTGCACCTGGACTCTGCCATCTGGCAGTCTACCTTGCCAAGTGGTGCCACTCCAGCCCTGGGCCCTTGGAATTGGGCCCAAGGTGCTTGCCAGCAAAACCGACACATCTTTTCTGCTGAGCGATACATCACCAAGCAGGACTGACGCATCTCCACAGCTGAGTAGTGCATCCTCGAGCAGAATTGATGCACCACTGCTGCAGAGTGGTGGACTCGTCACCCACCACATTCCTCAGAACTGATGCATCATGCATGACGGTGTGGTGCATCTACAGCCCAGGTCCTCACAATTCGAGTCGATGGCAGCCTTGACATTGGACTCCACATCGCAGCCTCACAGCTCCTGGGAACCAATGCATCGCTAGCTGATCACCACATCCCTGAAATCAGATTTCGGATCTCAAGCCCCTTTGACAGGATCCTCAAATACATTGCAACAGGACCTTGCACCGCAGCCTTGCCGCATCTTTGAACCAACGCATCGCTTTAGCTGCACAGTGCACCCTCAACGCGGATCCACTCAACACTGTGCAACCACAATTTAAGGCACTTTGTTAGGTGGGCCTAACTGTGTCTCTATAGCAAGCCCGCACTCAATTTGGCCCCCGACCGCCCCCCCCGGTTTCCATGCTTCATTCTCCTGAGAGGGGGCTTTGTAGCGCTGCCACTGTTTGCACGCCCTCTGCCATCACCCTATCGGATCTGACTACATTCTTGTCAGCCGGCACAGACGCCGCCTCTACCTATATTTCCAGCCTCAGCTGAAGAGTTTCCAGTTCCTTGCTCGCCCACAGCACCTATTTTAAGGAAGCTGACATATTTTGGACTCACTTTAATCTACCATAGCTATCCAAGGGACACCATCACCCCTTCCCTCTCTGCGAGCTATTTTGAAACCTATCACTGAGCCGCAGGATTCTTATTGTCTCTGCTTTTGGTCGGAGGGTTTCTAGACCACCGCTTATCTATGCACGGCCTGTTTTTATCGTGCCTTTGATGACATCCCATTGCTTCCAGCTGCGTGACTGACCTCATCTTCAGGTACGTCCCACAACCACTGACTTTTGGTACATGCACCCTGAGGTTGGGGTCTAACACCGAAACGCTCCTCGGCTCCGAAATAGTGACGTGGACCTTTATGATCAAACCTCTTCCCCCCCCCCCGAGGATTCTCCATAAATTTATGGATGTGAACCCTGCCTATTATGTGACCATCCAGTAGATCTCCATTGATTTAATTTTTCTATCTCTCTGTCAGTTAAATTGATGTTTTGTAACAGGCGGACAATACCTTTTGTGTAACTATTCTTTACGGGGCATTTGTCCATGTTTATCCACCTATGATTTTTGTATTATGGGATGCCTCATTTTATTGGACGTGTGAGTATGCGTGGTTATGAATTTGGGTGCATGACTTTCTGAGTGTGTGTGTGTTGTGGGAAGTGTTCAATGTGTATCTTATCATTATATTTATTTAAAAAGAAAAACTGTTGAACTGATAATAATAAAATAAAAAAACCTTTTTGATATAATTCACTAACTTATGTGTTTTCTGGTCACATTCTTTGGTATGAGTTGCTAGTTGATTTTGAATTAGTGTCTTTTTGCTCATTATGACCTACGCAGGTAGAGAATTTGTTTTTAAGTTTATTACCGCACTCCATTGTGGACAGCCTGAACATTTGACTTTGCCCTGGTCTGGCGGACCAGGTATCCCAAGTTGGCGTGACCATGTATTCCAAGTTGGCATATTGTGCTTTTTTGTGCTATTTTTAATATAAAACGTACAATTCAATACCTCTCGTTTTACTAATTGGATGTTTGTAGTTTTTTAATGTATTTATCAAATTAAGCTCTATTCTTCTAACCTGGTGTGGGATCCTCTTGATGTGGTGTTTTCACTGTTTTATTGTTTGAATTGTTGCACAAATACTTTACACTTTTTCTTAAAGTTAAGTCTAAGTGCTCGAGGTCAATCTACCAGGGGGTGAGCGCATGTTAATTTGGGGTTTGCTTGTGCCTTACCCTGGCTAAAATTGTTTTTTCTGCTTGACCAGGGCTCACACCCCAGTCAACCAAAAACCCAATTCCTAACACTTGCCAATATTAATTATCATCTGTCATAATTGGCTTTGCTCCTCACTAAGGGTAATGTTGGCACACAGTGTGCTGCATTTTAGTTAGGACTGTGTTGAGACACACAGTGCTGCCTGCAGTATTGCATTAGCACAAATAATATGGCTTGTAGTAAGGACTATGCTATCTTACCAAGTACTGCCTACAGAAAGCATTGTGTTTGCACAAATAGTACTGCCTCTTGCAAGGACCGAATTGACACCATAGTACAGTATGGTAAGGGCTGTGATGGCAAACAGTGTCTGCTTGTACGAAGGATTGCGTTGTAACATAGTGTTGTCTGTAGTAAGGATTTCATTGGCACACACAATACTGCCAATAGTAAGGATTATGTTTGCACACATTGTACTTCCTGTAGTAAGGACTCTTCAGGAAAGCATACAAGGTACTAATGGCCCTTCACTACAGACTGTTTTTGCTTAGCGATAGCCTACTTACCCTGCGTGTAATAATTTACTGTGGTTCAGCTTACTGGCTGCCACATAGTGAATATTAACACAATTATTCTAGATTTCGTTACGTGTTATCCCATTTCACCATTCGGGCACGTTAAGGCAATCTATGTGATATTCCACTCAAATGTTCTTTGTACTAACTCCTTTGTTAATATAAAATGTGATGAAAATTGATCTATCCAGGCGAATGTTTTTCAACAGCAATTTTTCCATAGACATCCAGTTATAATTATTAACTTCTTTGCGCAGATAAAACACAACTGTAGCAATTCACAGCAAACATCACTGCTTGGGAGACTATGTGTGCACATGGGCGTGTCTTTCTTTGTAAAGGTGTTTGATTTTTAAGTAATATTACAATGTATATTATCACTTCATGCTTTGTATAAAACATACATCTAAATAAACTAATTACAAGTATCTTACCCGTGCCACCGAAAGCCTGTTTTACCGAACACTTACTTGGGAAAAAGGTTTGTACGCATGAGCAACTTGATAACAAATTGTTCTAAAACACTAAAAACTGAGAAAAAAAAAATCTCACTGATCTTTTTATATCATTTTCATGAAGAGCACGACTGAGCATGCTTATCCTTTCTAATTTACATAATCTAATTAATGTTAGCTAGGGTTTCTTCCCAAATCTCAGTGCAAGTTACCAATGCCTTAAGACAGATGTTTCTTGTAATTGGGTTTTTAGATCTCCCTCGGTGTTGCAGAAGATTTAAAATGACTAGAATGTAAACCAACTTTTTGTTGTTGTTGGGAGTATTCACCAGTTGGCTTGTTTTAAGTAAGGATTTAGGACTCAAATAAAATGTTATGGTTTTGTGCAAAGCGTTGTGTCCTGCGCATTCTAATTCATGGTGAGGCTTGACATGTATTTTATATTCTCAGGCTTTTGGTACTGCCCTTCCGGGGCGAAGCTGCACATGAAGAGTCAGTGACGGAGCATAAAGAAAAATGACTTTCAAGCCCCCTTCACAATTCACATTTCAGCATCAGGATACTCTTGTGGTGACAGTGCGCTTTACAAATATACATAACATAACAACATAATAATTAAGACGTTCCATTTATAACGAGTACCCCGCCTGAAATCGAGTTCGAGTAGTGATGAAATTATTATTATTATTTTTTTTTTTACAGTGTTTGGTCCCATGCAAAGAAATAATAATACATTTTACACTAACTGGCTTGTTTCTGCAACAGAAATATTAACTTTCTATCAGTTAGCCTCAGTGCAATCAATAGGTTTACACTGGCAAAGCCCATAGCCCTGACTTCTATTTTCAGTGATAAACCAGACCTATTGGCATTGCCATTCCTTGTTATTGTATTATGAGTGATATGCCTAGTGCGACACATAGACTGTTTAAGGGTTGATAGAGCGTTTCTGGAAGTGTGTGAGCGCTAATAAGGGAGGAGTTGAATACTGTCTTTAGTGTGTGAATTCTACTTTGTGAGGGGGAAAGATTGCTTTTGTAGTGTGTGACTTCTGGTCGGTGACGTGTGTGCGTGAAGTGATTCTGCTAGCATGTGGCTGCTACTTGGATGGTAATATGTGTGCTATTGACAGGCTGAGAGGGGTGTCAGAGTGCTCTCAGTGGCGTCTGACAGACTTGGATTCCTCTTCCAAAACATACAAGTCCCACCTGGCCATTTACCTGGGTCTCACAGTCACATACTCTCACCTGCCCCAAGTAGCTTTTATCTAGAGCTTCAAAACAGCTGCACCTGCAGACCCGCATTCACTTACAACAGTCCCCACGTAGAACTACACACAGTTCTATGGAACTTTCATCAATCTTGAACATCACTGCTGAATAAAAATGTTAAATTGATACCAACCCCATACCAAACCATTCCCTTGGCAAGCACATGAATTACGATGCCTTGAATGAATGGCTACCTATGCAGTGCACATATAATTAGGCAAACTCTATTTGTACAATCTATATGTACATAAATTGCTGCATATAAACAGCACAACGAGGAGTACAATTACAAGAAGTGGCAAAGTGAATAGGTCTGGCTTATGATGCAACCCTTTAATAATGCATTTGTACTTGTCCTCACTGCACATGTTTATGTAAACATCTATCATATGCTGTTGGCATCTTCCTAAAAATGATGAACAGCTCAATGAGTGAATTCCTGAAGAGAATAATTAATATGAGGAAAATAACCAAAAGCCCCACTGGTCATTTATATGTGTGTGTATGTTATGTGCTGTGTGTTGTGGGGTGACTCGAGGTCTGCCAGACGGCTAACGATAGCTGTAGTCACATCTCGAAACCGTTACCTCCACTGCCGAACATGCGGCAGTTAAAATGTACAACTTTTAAGAGATTTGCAAGGATGAAAAATGCAGTGGACAGAAACTTCTCATTGAAATACCCTGAATATATTTTATATTTTAAAAAAGTCATACAGGAAAATGTGTATATTATTACTAAACATTGTGACCAGGTTGGTCAGCCAAAGCGAGCTATCAAAAGTTTGTTAGCATGCATGCATTCAAGAGGGACATTTTGCAGCAGAAAGATGAGTAATATTAGTAGCTCATTGACTTGCACTGGAATGAGGTATACTTTAGGAAGAGAGACAGACAGAAAGCAATCCGAATGAATCATAGTCTTTAAAGCCTAGGTGTAGCACAGGACCGCAGAGCCTTCCGGAAAATGATAGCTGGAGAGAGACAAGCGAAGGCCCCTGATTTTTTCATACAATAGGATGAGAATCTAGCTAATATTAGAAGCCTTTACCTGGGCCTTATGCAAGAAAAGTATGAGTTATGTGATACAGTAAACTACAAAAATAATTATAGATTCCAAGAAAGCCTGAATAAAGAAACCTTGTCTTTTCTCTTGGTATTGGCTCAAGGACTATAACTGTACATATATGAGACGTTAAAAGACTCTGAAAGCAAGGCCATCAAATCAAATCGCAGGTCCGTTTGGGGTATGGGCGGACCTTTGTTGGGCTTGCATGTATCTGCAGGGTCACCCCCAAACCTTTCGAATTTACCATGCGCTTTTTCCTGAAATTTGTTTAGTTGGCTTTAACACTGTGCACTTTACAACTGCTAACCAGTGCTAAAGTGCTTGTGAACTCTCCCTTAACCCCTTCCATGAGGCCGCGATCCCCCTCGTGTGCTGTAAACAACACGAACAGGGGCGGACCGTGACGAACCCCAGCCTTCATCAGCATACGAGCACCGTAGTGCATGACGGCTGGGGTTCGTCGTCAGCATGGAAGGGGTTAAACATGGTAAAATTGGCAAACTCTGGACAGGCATATTTTATTTACTCCTGAGTCCCATTTAGAGTGGTATGTCATATACCCATCACTTTAACCCAGGACTACTGAAGTGACTCCCAAGGACTAGTAAGCTGGCCTCCTGATCAGGGCCTCAGGGACAGAAAAGGCTCCAACCATCTTGAAGCTGTCCCTGGACCCAAGATGACTGGGTCCTAACCCACTAAGTGGTGCCTCTCCTGTCATGGACCCTTGGTGCTAGTGCCTCAGATGCCCAGATGGCCAAAACTTGGGACTTGACATTTTTTTGGCTAAAAACTGCACTGAGAACCGAGAGGAGGCTTGGAGCAACCTGCTCGGTTATCCACCCAAGGTGCATCGACAATTGCCTGATTTTGCGGCATATTCTGCTGTGTTTTTCTACGTGCAAAAACAACAGTTGATGGACAGAATGCAGAACAATATCATACATTCACCCCAGTACAGAGATCTGGGCCTAAATCCATCGTTTTTTTGCACTCCACACCACCCCAGTTCAGACATGCCCATATGCAAATCAGCCTTGATCCTGTGCCTCGTGGGAACAGTCCAGCCCGAACTACCAAGCCATGTCTTTCCTGGACCGGAATCAAGCATCCTAGGACCGGTTTCTGGCTATCAGCCGTCTTCAGCCAGGATAGCTTGACTCCAGTGGTGTGGAGAGCATGGGACTTACGTCTGAGCATACCCATCCCACTCAGGGTGACAAATGCAAAAACAACAGTTGATGGACAGAATGCAAAACAATGTCATACATTCACCCCAGTAGAGATCTGGGCCTAAATCCATTGTTTCTTTGCACTCCACACCACCCCAGTTCAGACCTGGCCATATGCAAACCAGCCTTGACCCTGTGCCTCATGGGAACAGTCCAGCCTGAACTACCAAGCCATGTCTTTTCTGGACCGGAAACAAGCATCCTAGGACCGGTTTCTGGCTATCAGCCATCTTCAGCCAGGATAGCTTGACTCCAGTGGTGTGGAGAGCATGGGACTCACGTCTGAGCATACCCATCCCACTCGGAGTGACAAATGCAGAAACAACAGTTGATGGACAGAATGCTGAACAATGTCATACATTCACCCCAGTACAGAGATCTGGGCCTAAATCCATCATTTTGTTGCACTCCACACCACCCCAGTTCAGACATGGCCAAATGCAAATCAGCCTTGACCCTGTGCCTCATGGGAACAGTCCAGCCCGAACTTCCAAGCCATGTCTTTCCTGGACCGGAATTAAGGATCCTAGGACCGGTTTCTGGTTATCAGCCTTCTGCAGCCAGGATAGCTTGACTCCAGTGGTGTGGAGAGCATGGGACTCACGTCTGAGCGTACCCATCCCACTCCGGGTGACAAATGCAAAAACAACAGTTGATGGACAGAATGCAGAACAATGTCATACATTCACCCCAGTACAGAGATGTGGGCCTAAATCCATTGTTTTTTTGCACTCCACACCACCCCAGTTCAGACATGGCCATATGCAAATCAGCCTTGACCCTGTGCCTCATGGGAACAGTCCAGCCCGAACTGCCAAGCCATGTCTTTCCTGGACCGGAATCAAGCATCCTAGGACCAGCAGCAAATCCTGTTCAGCAGTTCTTCGCCAAAGGGGTATCTGGTCTCGTGGAACTCTTGTCAGCTACACCATCCAGCCTCATCCCACCCGAGATTTTCGAGTTCCTAAAAACTGACTAAGTCTAAGTGAAGAAATCTTCACTGTGACTTCGTCCAGCGGCTCCCCGACGATGATCCTACATCCTTGGACATTGCCTGCAGCCTTGCCGCACTGAAGTTTAGCTTTCGCAGAACAATTGTTCCTGAAATATCTTCTAAGTCCAAAGGTAAGCACTTATCGAGTCAAATCAACTTTTCATATTTGACTCTTGCTCCATAACAGTCAGCCAAATGTTTCAACTTAGACCAAACCTAGCACGACTAGATGTCTGCAGTTGCTGCTTTGAATTTTCAGGTGGTATTGTTTACCTTAAACTTTAAAAATTCAAAAGTCCATCCTGCTAAGTAGATTTTTGCCATTTTGGTGTCAAATATTTTATTAAAATGTATGGTATTTTTCTAAATTGATGTGGGAGTTTTCTTGTGTTGTGTTTTCACTTTATTATTGCTTAAGTGCTGCATACATACTTTGGACAATGCCTCTAAATTATGCCTAACCAAAGGGGATGATGGACGGAGTGTTGTCACACGGCGGCACAACCTCAACATCATCTCCTCTGCCGATGACACCCAGCTGATCCTCTCCCTCACTAAGGACCCCCACAGCGCTAAAACTAACCTCCACGAAGGAATGAAGGCAGTCGCAGACTGGATGAGGAACAGCCGACTGAAGCTGAACTCGGACAAGATGGATGTCCTCATCCTCGGATCCACCCCCTCGGCCTGGGACGACTCCTGATGGCCGACTGCAATAATAACACCCCAATCACCCACCGACCAAGCACGCAACCTAGGGGTCATCCTCGACTCTACCCTCTCCATGACGAAACAGGTCAATGCCGTCTCCTCCTGCTTCAACACACTCTGCATGCTTTGCAGGATCTTCAAGTGGATCCCCACCGAAATGGGAAGGACGGTCACACAGGGCCTCATCAGCAGTAGACTGGACTACGGAAACGCCATCTACTCAGAAGCCTCGGCCAAACTCCTGAAACAGCTCAAACGCATCCGAACGCCTCCGCAGCACGCCTGATCCTTGATATCCCTTGCCCCAGCCCCATCACACCCACCTGAGAGACCTGCACTGGCTCCCTGTCAACAAGAGGATAACCTTCAAACTTCTCACCCAAATACACAAGGCACTCCACAACACCTGACCAGAGTTCCTCAACAGCCGACAGCCTCTACACCACCACCCGCCAACTCCGCTCTGCAGATCGCACCATCGCTACCATCCCCCGCATCAGAAGAGTGACCACCAGCGGCAGATCATTATCCCAGCTCGCAGCCAAGACATGGAACACCCACCCCATCCTCCTATGGCAGACCGAAGACCCTCTGACCTTCAGAAGACTCCTCAAGACCTGGCTCTTCAACAGTAGCAGCTTCCCCCCAAGCGCCTTGAGACCCTCAAGGGTAGGTAGCATGCTTTACAAATGCTATGATTGATTGATTGAACATTGCAAGCACTCACCCCAGTCAACTGATCTGGGTTTATTCCATCATCATTCTTTAGCTCACTCCGCCACCCCAGTTCAGACATGGCCATATGCAAATCAGTCTGACCCTGTGCCTCATGGGAACAGTCCAGCCCGAACTGCCAAGCCATGTCTTCCCAGGCCCAGAAACAAGAATCCTGGGACCGGTTTCGGATTCATAACCCTCTTCAGCCAGGCTATCTTGAATCTAGTGGCAGAGTGAGCAAAGGACTCACGTCTGGGCATGCCCTGCCAACTTAGGGCAAACAAAGCAAAACCAAAGGGGATGATATATGGAGTGTTAGGCCCAGATCTCTGTGCTGGGGTGCATGTATGACATTGTTCTGCATTCTGTCCATCAATTGTTCTTTTTGCATTTGTCACCCTGAGTGGGACTGGTATGCTCAGCCGTGAGTCCTGTGCTCTCCATGCCACTGGAATCAAGCAATCTTGGCTGATGAGGGCTGAAAGTCCGAAACCAGTCCTAGGATGCTTTTTTCCAGTCCAGGGAGGACCTGGCCTGGCAGTTCGGGCAGGACAGTTCCCATTGGGCAAAGGGTCAAGACTGATTTGCATTTGGCTAAGTCCAAACTGGAATGGCTTGGTGAGCAAAAAATCGATGGGTTTAGGCACAGACCTCTGTACTGGGGTGAATGTATGACATTGTTCTGCATTCTGTCCATCAATTGTTCTTTTTGCATTTGTCACACTGAGTGGGATGGGAATGCTCAGATGTGAGTCCCGTGCTCTTCATGCAACTGGAATCAAGCTATCCTGACTGATGAGGGCTGAAAGGCCAAAACCGGTCCTAGGAGGTTTGTTTCCAGTCCAGGGAGGACCTGGCTTGGCAGTTAGGGCTGGACTGTTCCCATTGGGAACAGGATTAAGTCTGATTTGCATATGGCTGGGTCCAAACTGGAATTCCATGGTGAGCAAAAAAACAATGGATTTAGGCCCAGATCTCTGTTCCTGAGTGAATGTATGACATTGTTCTGCATTCTGTTCATCAATTATTCTTTCTAAATTAAGCCTGACTGCTTTTGTGCCAAAGTACCAAAGGGCTTATTTACAAGCCCCTTGCGCCACTTTTGCGTCATTTTTACATGGAGAAAATGACGCAAAAGTGGCGCAAGGGGCTTGTAAATAAGCCCCAAAGGGTTAAGCACAGGTCAATTTAGTGACCTTCTGTGGTTCACCCTGATAGGGGTTGTGGCTGTTGCTTGAACTGGGTTAACACCTCCTGCAACCAACAACCCAATTTCTCACAACCTTTATAACAATAACCTGTCACTTTGGCCCCATTGTTGATGAATGCTGAATTCCCTTTCCAGAGCTGACTCCATCCCTGTGGTTTGGTATCTTTGTAACATAATACTGATTTTCAAAAGAGATTGGTCAAACTCATGCTCCTACAATCCACTCTCCCTTATTGATTCATTGTCCTCAGGGAGGATCTTGCTTCATACATTGCAAGAATGGGTGGTTAAAGTGGGATTGTGTGTTTGGAGGAAATATCGCACGAATGTCACTAGGTGGTCGCCAATGGGCACAACCAACTTGTTTTCATACTCTTTGCATGCTTCTGGGTCCTGTTTTTCATCCCTCTCCAATCTTTTCAATTCCTTGTTTCTGACAGTTTTTCTGACCTTTTTTATTTATTATCTATCCCTCTCTCTCCCTAAGTGTATATTTTGTGCTACTTTTACTGTGTTTTTGTACTGTTTTCTATTACTTGTCTTTTAGTTTTTTTTGCTTTCCTACTTCTTCTCCTGACTTTATTATTTACTTCTACATTTTCTTTTCTACCTCGCCCCCCCCCGAACCATGGCTAAGGCTAGTAAGAAGGTTAAGGCCAAGGCTAGTGCAACCAAGTGCTGCCTTCTTTGCAGAAGACGGCAGGGGTGCAGCTCCGGGCCTTGTTCTCAGAGGTGGAGGTGGCCTCCCTTGTTGTTTTGTACAGTGCCACCTCCCCTTAAACTTGGTACCAGGTGGCAGGCCTGACTCCAGCTACGCTACCCAGGAGCTATACCGCCAGTGGGTGATGGTGCGCCAATAGTGTTTCGCTGCTCTGAGGTCCAGCGCACCACAACCAGATGACTCATCGATGGTCCAACATCTTGGACCGGGAGCAGGACCTGCTGGACCTGCTAGGTGTTGAGGTTGTGGGTCTTGGGGAGTAGCTAATTATAGTACTATTTTGTGTTCTGTTCTGTGTTATTGCAAATATTATTTTTTCCCAAATAGCAAGAATGCTGCTGCTTACATGGAAGTAAGTTACGTTAAAAAATCTTATATTGTGTGATTGTTATTCTTCTAGACACTAGATAGGTGCTTGGCACTATTAAACTTACTTGTTTGCAACTTTGAGCTCATTTGGGCTGCTTATGTAAGAGAGTTTAGAGAACTTACGTTAAGTAATGCTAGAGAGATTCCTTTTCTTTGTTCCTGTCACTAAGATAGTGGTGGTAGATAGGTAGTTTAGTTACTTAGTATTAGTTGGTATTTTTTTAGCAGTACGTGGGGTGCCTCGTCCTGAGTCATGTACTGCTGACTCCAGTCATTTGTAGAACCTTTTGTAGTCTGTTATTGAGTGAGTAATGTAGCAACTCAACAGCACATCAGCAGCAACCAACCAACAATTTGGTGTGTGCAATATGCATGCGTCCATCTATGCATTTTTGAGGACTAAAATAAATGGAGATGCAGACTTAGTGAACAATTAGCCCATAAAAGTGGATTGATTAATTGTTGATTTCGAATTAGATTGAAACCTAGAAGAAGCACATATATATTTTTAGCAATTCATTTCCAATGTCTCTGGAATAGGCGGGCTAGGCTAGTTGGGTACTCAGGTTTAGGATTCTGGAATCGTAATGGAACACTGGATTAATAAATAATAACTAGACAGTCCGTGATACTACTACTACTACTAATAGTCGATCAGATTAGATAGGTCAATTTTATTGCAATTGTTTCCTGTCCAAAATATTTTAGAGCGTTTCTTTATTTAATTTGTTTCACACAATCAACGTTATTATATCGTACATGATCAGCATTCAGGGTCAAGAAGACGAAGGGGTCGTCTGAGATGGGAGCTGGAGATGCCTCCCAGGCCAGGATCACTCCTCTACCGAGGGCTCTGCTGCTGGCTTCTGTAAGTCCTCCTGTTGTTAATATTAATAATTATATTTCCCTAACTTTTACTGCACCTTATTTTTTCCGCCCTATTATTTCTGTTTCCTAATTCTTTTTCTTTGTTGCCAAATCTTCTTCGATCTATCTAAAGTCTTGTTATCCCTGCGTTACCTACCTACTTAGTTATATTTTTTATAGTGTCTGTTTTTTTTTTTTACATCAATCTAACTGCCTCTGACTCTGTAGTACTATTAGTCTGTCTGTTGCTTGCCCAGTTGGCCACTCTTTATTTTTAAAAGGTTTAAAACTTTGATTTATCAATAGCTCTAGCGACTAAATCCAGTCCTTTGGGTTTCCCTCTTCTTAAGGTTGAGAGGCTTTTCAACAATTGCCACCAACAAAATGCCCAACCACATATTTTACTATTTTTAATAGAATAGGACATACTACTGTCTACTCTACTCTTGTACCCGATTTGTACTAGTGATATATGTGGTGTATGTATGTATTGTATTTTCAATCTTGCTAGTAAAAAAAAAAAAGGTAGAGGCGTATATGGCATCCAACAAATGTGTAATGTTTTTACTAGGCATATCGACCACCAGTCCCGGGGCCAGTGGCAGGGCAGGCTACGCAAGCCAGGAGGGATAATGTGTGGCAGTTGCTGCAGGGGTAGGTGAGCCAGCAGCAGTGTCGGGCAGAGATAAGTTGTACTTATAATCCTTACTTATTGACAATAGTTACACAGTCGCTGCAAGGGTGTGCACTGTACTGTTGAGAATAAGTTGTTGTGAACAACGGTTGAAGAAGACACCTTTTACTTAGCATTAGCAATAGCATTAGCAGCTGGAGTTGAGTAACTAATGTCCTCTTCTATCTGACTTCAACTCAGCTGGGAAAGTTTTATGAAGAAGACTAGGAGGCAGACGACCTTGATGGATGGGTTGAACGAAAAGGGAAAGAAGGATGGTAGGAGGAAGGTCGGGCGACATGTAATATATGACTGGCAGAGACGGATGTATGGGATAAATAGGTGGCTGATAGGAATCAGATGCATGGGTGGTTGAAGAAAGGGTGGAAGGTGAAAGAAAGGATGTCGGCCTGGGTGGGTGAAACTGTATGGGTGATAGGAAGAATCCTCTGGGAGTTTTATGGATCAAACTCAAAGGCAAGCAAGGAAGGATGCATAGGTAGTGGTTTAAAATTTTCTTTTACATATGTATGTTTTTGGTGAAAAGTTTGTTGAGATATTAGAATGATAGCCATGTTTACTTTGAATGGATGGATACCTGGATGGAATTTAATGAATCATCATAGCATTGGTCGGGATTGTCTCTGGATGAAGACATGTCTGATCCTCTCTCTCACCACGGACCCGGCCAATGCCAAATCCAACCTCCGCAAAGGAATGAAGGCCATCGCAGATTGGATGAAGACCAGCCAACTAAAACTGAACTCAGACAAGACAGAGGTCCTCATTTTCGGCTCTACCCTCTCCTCATGGGACGACTCCTGGTAGCCGACACCCACTACCCATGCACGCAATCTGGGGCTCATCCTGGACTCAATGCTCTCTATGTCCCAGCAAGTCAACACTGTATCCTCCATCTGTTTCAACACCCTCCGCAGCTCCGCAAGATCTACAAATGGATCCCCATCGAAACCAGGAAAACCGTCATCCAAGCACTTGTCAGCAGCAGGCTAGACTATGGCAATGCCCTCTACGCAGGAACCATGGCCACATTCCAGAAGAGACTCCAAAGCATACAAAACGCCTCCGCCTGCCTCATCCTCAAACTCCCTCGCAACAGCCACATTACCACCCACCTAAGAGACCTGCACTGTCTCCCGGTCAACAAGAGGATCACCTTCAGACTCCTCACCAACGCTGACAAAGCACTACACAAGACCGGAGCAACATACCTCAACGAACGACAGTCCTTCTACAGCCCGAACCGCCAGCTTCGCTCCGCTGACCTCGCCTTCGTCACTGTCCCACGCATCTGCCGAGCAACCACAGGCGGCAGATCTTTCTCCCACCTCGCCACAAAGACATGGAACACCCTCCCCGCCAACCTGCGCAGGACACAGGTCCTGCCAACCTTCAGGAAACTCCTCAAAACTTGGCTGTTCGACCTGTAGCTGTCCCTCCCTCCCCCTCAGCGCCTTGAGACCCTCACTGGTGAGTAGTGCGCTCTACAAATGCTTGATTGATTGATTGAATGTAAAAGAAAAATAAACCTTGCCAGAGTAGCAAAGCTAAGGAGAATAGAATAAGATTAGAATTAAAAATATATACTGCCAGAAGAGCAATGCAATAAAAAATTGAAACATCGCTGGGAAGAGAAACAAGGACTTTTTTTTTTCAAGGTTGTATTTCCGAATACTCCCTTGACTCACAGTAGTTTGCAAGCACAGCATTTATATTGTGTATCTATGTACCCATACCCACCCATTATCAAGTGCCTCCCTCCAACTCCGAGGCCCCCTCCCTATCTATTTCATTTTTGACTGTCAGCCTGCCATGGGTGGCCTATTGGCTGCATGGTTACACAATCAATCAATAGTACCTCACGTCATCCCATATATAATCAATGATCATTTGGATCAGATATCATCTGCCTTGTTGTAGTAGTCAGGGTGAAAGTGAAATTGAGCGGTTGCCATTGAAGTAACAGAGTATGGCGATAATAGTAAAACAACTAGATAATTGTGTAGTTGTAGAATACAGCTGCCCCACCTACAGACAGTAGTAAATAACAATGTGAGTCTGTGACACAGGTCTGTCTATGTAGGACGCAAGCTGGCATGTCTACAACACGGTTGATTTAGTTATACAAGAGAGAGAGAAGAAGAGTTGTCTATTCCATAGTGCCTAGTAGTAGTAGTAATAATGCCTGAAACTCCCACAAATGTTAGAGGTGGGAGGATACCACAAATGTTATATACTGTGCTTGCTAGTGCTACTGTGCCACTCTGTGTACAATTCATTGTGTGTTACTGGTTTTGCTAAGCGTATTGGTTATAATTGTCTTTTTTTTTTCTTGATATAGCTTCTTCTTCCCAACCAAAAGCACAACCAAACAGGAAGGAGTCAGCAACCATGGCCCCGCACAGGAAGCTGGAGCCCATCTGTACAGAATATCGGCGGCTGGTGGCTTTGGCAGAAGAGGAGGAGGCAGCAAAAGCTGCAGCCTCCTCCAATGCCCCGGGCCCCAGCCAGGGCCCCCCCCAGTAGTACAGCACTGCAGTCTGGCAGCTGCTCGCTGTACTTTATTGAACACTGCTGCACCCGCCCGTGGATGCAACTGTAAAGCACTCAAGCATTGCATGCTCCTCCGGATGGCACGCCTAGAGGAGCGGATAAAGGTCCTGGAGAGTAACCAGCGAGCATGCGGCTAGAACTCCGTCGCCTTGCTCCTTTTAAAAATGATTTTGGGTGGGTGGGAATTGGGCATTGGGGAAAAGTTGGCGTTTATAATATTTATGGACAACGTAGTGGACATTGATTGGACTCTTTATCTTTGGACATTTGTTGGGGTTAGGGACAGGGGTGGGTCAGGTGTTGTGGGTTTTTTCCATTCGTTTCTTTGTTATGGGAATACATTATTTATACTTAAAGTTTATATACGATGTAAATGTTTTGTGGGGAGCTTACTCTTTTACTTCACACAGTTTCCTTTGCTGCTGCAGGGCCACAGCCAGATTTTGATTGAAATAATCTGCAGATAGTGTAACACACCAACGGATAGATGCAGTACCCTCACTTGTGACTTGTCCTACAAGTACTGTCAGTCTCTCCTCCTAGTCTATGCAGTCTGCAACTGGACTTGGAAGGGTGTGGATGTGTGAATTAATGAATTAAATTGAATATTATTGATTATGCCTCCCTCAAACTTCTTCTCTTACCTGTGAATGATGTTTATTTATACTTAGGCAAAGTGATGGCTGCATGGTGATGGTTTGGTTTCCCAAGATGCCCTGGTGGTGTTGGTAGTAGTAGGTAGTAATAGACACTGACATTAGCATTTGCAAAAAAAGAAAATGAGAAAGTCAGTTGCCTGAGGGAGACTTGGAAACGAGTAGTAGAAGTAGAATACACAAGAAGACTGCCAAACAAGAAACCATGGTGATGATAAGCAATGCTAAAGTGAAATAAAACATAATGGTGGCGGGGATAGCCTAGTACAAGTTACAAACTGAAGTTGACTCGACCTATGAAGTGGACAAGTGTAACCTTTAGTGCTGGAATTGATGCCAGCAATTAAATATGATGGATTATGTTCCTCTGGAAAAAAATTTACTTGCAAATACTGAGCATGGGTGGATAAGCAGAAGAAGATCCTCGCTCTGCCTTGAGTTAGTGTTGCTTTCACATCTGCCCCAGCAATTGTGTGATCAATTATTGGTGTAAATGGAATTTAGTCATACCTCAATATAAATCACACAGCCTGGGGAAGAAGGATAGGGTTTGATGAATGGTTGGGAAGGGGTATTTGAGGGAAAGGTTTGACAAAGATAAAAATTACACATGGACAACACACATTCTTGGAAGACGGGCATCATAAATCTGTTTAGGGTGAAAAAGGAAATGCATGCATGAGGATGACTTGATGAGTAGTACACGACTAGTAGTGCAGGGCAGCAGTATACTATTAATTATTATTATTAATCAATTGCCTTGCCTGTCTGCCCTCAGAGAGACCCAAGTTACATACATTTTATGTTCTGCTGTTGTACACGGCTTCCTTTTAAAGCTAGGAAAGAAAATTAAAAAAAATATCTGTATGAGTAAAATATAAGCACACATAATAAACAACAACACACACAGTCATAATAATTGAAGAGAAAAAATGAATCAAATGAAATCATATGATACTATGTCACTATGTTATGGTCAAATTGGGAGTTGCATCTCGGTATTCCTCTTAGTCCTTCCTTCCATGGACGCTTATTCCGTCAGTCTTGGGTGCCTCCCTAGCGGATGCAGATTGGTAAGGTAAGTGTGAGTTGGCCGGCCTATAAGTGTAGATGGAAAAACAAAAGGGATATTGAAAAATCAAGGAGAAAAGTTAAACTGCATAAATTAAAGAGGAGTGCAGCAAGAAAATTTTCAGAGGCAGCATGGCTAAATCATGTCTACTCTGTGTCCAGCATTAACCCACAACAGGAGCAGACCTGCGCTGCCCACACAACCTCCACTTAGCGTAGTTCTTTTTTGAGCCAGACAGCACAGAGCACACATACACAGCAACATAGCATTTTCAGAATTATGTAACTAAATCAATGCACCACTGTCAGTCATACCACTACACTCGCCTTCACCACTTCACAGTGCAGGTCTGGTGTTCTTGTTGTTTATCTTTTAGTCACTTCAAGAAATGTCTGAGTTATTCCATAAAACATCTCTGATTCTACTGACTGACTGCAAGTAAGATATGGTCTTCACGGTGTCCAACTCTGTAGTGTAGCGAGTGAGTCCAGAATAAAAAATGCAATGGATCGGCCAGATGTAGTACAATTTTGTTATTGAACAACAAGAAGGGAAACATTGTCTTGATTCACTTTTTTGTGTGTAGATTAAATACTAGTAGACACCATGCACAATAACAACACAAACACCAATCACTCAGAGTCAGCGTCCAAAGCATTCCATCATTTACCTGTTCTTACGGGGCAGTCTCTCTAGGCTCGGAAAGGAGAATGGCTATAGTCAGGTTATTTGGAGGGACTCGACGAGGCAAGCATACATTTCACATTTCTTGTACTATTCTCCATCTGACTTGAGGGAAATGGATTTAGGGTAAGGCAGAACTGGAGCAGGACTCAGAGGAGTGGACTTACTTCTTCACTGACTGCACACAGTTGCAACTCCAATCCGGCAATAAAAGAGTAAGATGGTGGTGATGGATTTGTTGTGATTCAAACCAGAAAAACAGTGACACACACAAATAATAAAAGTAAATAATATTCCTTAGCTGTATGTTTTTTGGGGGGGGGGTGTTAAAGCAAGAAGGAAAGTAACTCCAAAGCCTAGCTGTCAGGGAAGTAGAGCTCGTCCTCAAACTCTGGTGGTTCATACAGAAGCTGGTCATCTAACACACTACTTTCATGACCTAAGTCGAAATCATCATCTTCCTGCTGTGCTACTTCAGGTGTGGTGTAATCTGGTGGCATAAAGTGCTAATTCATTTTGATCATGGTTAACCTCTCCACATTTTGGGGTGAGAGACTGGTTCTTCTCACTGTCAGAACAGCACCAGCAGCACTGAAAACACACTCAGAAGAGACACTTGCGGCAGTCGAAGCCAGATAGTTTTTCCTAGCCTGGTGAGCACTGGCCATTGGAGCCTTTTCTCATACGAATACAGCAATGGGTTTTGATCAATGTAGACCTCTGTTGGGTCTTCCAGAAAGACCTGGACCATCTGCTCAATGTTTGCCCTAGCCTCAGCACTGGACCTAACACGCCCTTGCTGTAGAAACCATTCCTGTGCCGATTTTGATGGGGCTGATCCTCCTGTTTCTGTTGTTGTTGATGTTGTTGGTGGTTTTGGCTTCTGTGAGCCAGCCCCACTGCCCTCAGGCTCTGAGATTGAGCTTGACGCCGGCTGCCCTTCAGTACTTGTTGTGGCCTGGACTAGCAGGCCTCTAATTTCCGCTCGTTCTTTTTCTAAGCGACTGGCTTCCACAGCTATCTAAGTTTTGTAGTTGCCAACATCCCCTTCTGAAAAAGTAATCAAAGTGTTCAGTACTGGTTTGTACAGTGGATCCAGAATTGTGGCACAAATGTAATGGTTGCAAGACACATTGCCTGTTTGCACCCTTGTATTTTCAGATAAGTGAAGGGTTTAGCGTTCCACCAACTCATATGCTTCTTTTTTTTCCTCCACACCTCCGTACATTGCAGACACCCCCTTCAGCTGTTCCTGTAGCATGTGCAACAATTGGATAGCTTGGCCCATGGTACAGTCCTCCTTGCTGCCTTCACATGTTAAGAGCTCAAAAGAAAGTAGCATCCCTGTCAGACATTTAACTAGGCCCCATTGGTCCATCTCGGTGATCATACCTCTCACAGTAGTATCCCCTATTTGCATGACATATTCATTGATTGGTCTGTACTGCTTAAACAGATGTTCAAACATTAAATAAGTTGAGTTCCAACATGTTGGTACCTCCTGGATGAATGCTTTGACTGGCATTGCATGCTCATGTTGAATGATCCTCAGCTGCTTCGGGCTTTAAAAGAATGGCTGAAATGTGTGCATATTCTTCTGTAGGTGGTTAGTAAGTTGCTGACTCTGTCTTCTTTTTTCAGAAAGTCTTGAACAATGATATTAATGCAGTGCGCCAAACATAGGACCTTGAAATAGCCACCATCGGCCATGGCCGTAACTATATTACCTCTGTTGTCCATGGCAACAAAACCAATGATAAGCCCTCTTGGTCGTAGCCATTCAAAGACCTTGCTGTTTAAGTCTTCCAAAATATTAGCAGCCATATGAGATTTCTCCATGGCGAACATGGTTATAGTTGCATGTTTCCGAGTGGCATTAAAAATCTCAGCAGTGTCAACAACACCTGCTACAGATATCTTTTCTCTAACCCCCACAAAAGAGATCCAGTGTGCAGTGCTGCACATGTAATCACTGACTTGGCAACTAGTCCACATGTCTGTTGTCAGGTGGATAGTGTGAACAGCACTCTGCTGCAAAGCTTGTCCAAGTAATTCCAGCATGTCGTAATGTAGTGCTGGAACAGCAACTCTGTCGGAATAGGAGCTTGTGGGAGCCTTCTATTTTGGGTAGATCGCTGTAACAAATTCAAGAAAACCCACCCCTTCCACAAAAGAAAAAGGGAGGAGGTCCAGCGCTAACATTTTCGCCAGCTTCGCATTGTACAAACATGCATGTTGGGTGGTTGTTTTTGTACTGTCCCTCAGACCTAAACATGCTGAAAATGGTAGCCTGAATTTTTTTCTTTTCTGGTGCCACTGATGCAGGTGACATTATGACGCCAGATGTTGTTAGACTCAACGCACGTTTTTTGGTTGCCGTAATCTCTTGCCTGGGACCCCTTGGCGACTCAGCCTGACTCTTAGTCTTATGCCACTGCGATGTTGCTGATGGGTATTTGGGCACTACCAATGCACTGCTGGGAACAGGGCTGCTTTGTGTACCAATACCTCCCTCTTGTTCACCTTCAACTGTGATTGGATCTTTTTCTACTTCTTCATCCCCACCAAGAAGAATGGGTGCAGTTTTTTGGCCGCTAAAGTGCGCCTCACACTGGAACAAATAGTATTTTCTCAGATGGGTTGTTTGGCCTCCGGTACCATAGTTTGTACCAAGCATACCCCGACTAACACCTTGTCCACAAATGGAGCATATAGCAATGTTCACCTCTTTCCTACTAACTAAAAAGAAGTCCCAAACTGGGGATGACAACTTTCTGGTGCTGCTGGTGCCACTTGCAATGCCGGATGAACTGGTAGGTGGGCGTGAAGTTTGACTCTCTGCAGTACCTCCTTCTACTGAGGTGGTTGTGGTAAATGTAGGTCACTTCCGGCAAAATATGGAAGCTGGAGGTGGTGTTGGTGGTATCATCTGTGTTGGGGGTATTAGAGCCACATCCCTCACAGCAATTTGGGATGGGGTAATGTCAGTCTCCACTGGGGCGGTACTAATGTCCATGATGACTGGCTTGTCATCATCCTCCTCTTCTACATCTACCTACATAACTCTTAGGCTTCCTGGAACCTTCCTTTTCCCTAGCCTTGTCTTGTGGGCGTGGCGTGTCTCCAACTCAGACTGAGGCAGGATCCACATGGTGTCTAGATCATCAGAAGGGGGGCTTGGAGAAGTTGTTGCTGGAGTAATCCTACTTTTCCTTGCTGAAGATCTGGAGACAATGGATATTCTGAAAGAGTGGCTTGCTCTTCTTCTTCCTCTGCTGGAAGCTCGATTTCCTGAACTGGCCCTAGTTCGGACGGAACAACTACTACTGGGGGTGGTGGTTGCGGCTGTTGTTGCCCACTTATCTAAGTTTCCTGCATTTATTGGGTACTACTTTGCAATAACGATAAGTGCATTTCAACATCACTGCTCGTCGGCTTTAAACTCGTGATTAGACTGGCTGCCTCTTCAACGAACATGGGCCTGGGCCTAGGTTGGTGGGGTAGGTCCATTGATGTAGGGGTGCTGCTCCCAGCTTGCTCCCCGACACCACTGCTGCAGGCACACTTTTAGTTTTCCAAAAAGGTCTTGGGTGACATACCGGTCTTGGTAAGTGGCAGTGCTTTCTTCTCACTGGTAACTTTCTTGGTACTGGACCTGGTACCTTTCTTTGGGGCCATCTTGAAGATGTCAGCAGCATGCAATGGCACAAGTTGAAGAGATGTCTGTGGTCACACGTCACGTGACGTCATGTGCAGCAAGAATTATGTCTCTCAGTACAATGGGTGATGACGGCTCCTCCTCATTTTGTGTACCTAAAACCAAAGAAGCAAGAAGAACATCAGTGAAACGTGCCATTTATTGGTGTGGTTCAATTACTACTAGTACAAACTACAAACAAACACATATAATATATACCTTAGTGTATGGTCACACTTGTCAGTGTTATTAATATAATTAACTTCATTACCTCAGTTATTAAAAAAACATAGCAATACAGTGTAGACATTTGTGAGACTTTTACACAAACATCTAAATGTAACAGACCTAGTTTGGCATTGTGCATCACGTGGGATTTAGCATTCAGGGAGCTGCAGCTGACACTGGATAGAAGCAATAAGCCAAGAGGAACAAAGAAAAGACATGCATGCCTAATGCAGAAGCACACTGGCTGCCTTCACAAAATGGCCGCCAGCCGCATAGCCAGTCCACAACAACATGAAAGGGAAGACACTGCAGGCCTATGGCAAAAGCACAATGGCTGCCTTCACAAAAGGGTTGTCACATTGCCAGACAGCCACCTACAACAAGAAGCAATAAGGCAAGAGGAACAGAGGAAATAAGATATGAAGGTCTATGGCAAAAGCACTACCACCACCACCACAAAACAGCCACCAGCCACATGGTCACTCACTCACAATAACAGGAAGCGCGAGGCTGGAAAACAATGAACTCAAGCAGGCCTATTTGGACACAGACTTTACAAAATGCCCCCTGGCCACATGGGAGGCTCAGCCAAGGCAAATGCCTTCCCACTATTACAAACACACTCACACACTGGCCAGACAAAGAAGGCATGGTAATCAACACAACTTTAATACAACAATGCCAAAAACAAAAACCCACAGGGCTAACAAGAGTTTACAAGTTGCAAAACAACCACACACATCCAAAAAAGGCATTTATTTAACACACATGAAAAAAGTGAAATACCCCATAAAAACATATTTTGCATTTCAGTACAGGTGGCCAGTGCACACGTTATTAGAATCTGCAGCACACATGCTGTATATCTACAGTACAGGCAAACATTTGCACAACAATATAACAGTAATCCAGTGTTGTGTTGTTTCTTTGTTTAATAAAGATTGGATGCCCAGCCAACACGTGTTTTGTCAGGGTAAAGACCCATGACTTCTTCAGGGCTTTTGGACAAATGGGCTTTAAGGAGAACAATCTCAACTCCTGTTATACTTCCGTCCCGGCAGAGATGGGTAAGTATTTCCAGAAGATGCACGTCAGCAAAAACGTGGATGGTACCACGAATGATGAGCTTAAAATTAGCGTGTTCCACAGACAATGAGTACGCTGCGGAGTCACAGGACCTGCGGTGCTAACCAGAATATTTTGCATTTCAATCCGATGCCGTCCATGGCCTAAGTGATGTTTAAATTCAACAGACAACACAGAAACAATTGTTTCATGCACCCATGGGCCTACTGTCTGAAAGGCCTATTGGCAGACTACTGAGTTAGTGAATTAAATAAATAAATATTGCAAATTGATTTCAAGTTGTATAAAATGTTGTGAACTGTGCACCATGTTACCTTTGAAAAAGAAGAACATTTCTCAGAAAGAAACAACTAGGCCCCTACTGAAACAATGAAAAGTACAAAGAAATATAGGTGCAATGCCCCAATCTAACAAACAACACCCTCAAATTAAAAAGTTCTCAGATCCAATGATATATGATGCAGCAGACACAAAGAGGGATCCTTCCAGCTCCAAATCCAAATGAAAAGTGAATAGGAGATGGCCAAAGCGCTGGGAGGAGCCTGCTGGCCCTACTACAAACCTTAATCTTATCAACAAAGTGACAAGCTTACAATAGCCTACTGTCCACAAATACTTCTCCTTCTCCAGACTCAAGGAAAGCCTTTCTCAAGTTTTGAATCAACTATATTTGCCTCAGTTCATAAGGAAAAGACTCAGACCACTGCTCCTTGGTTATATAAAGAAAACACCTCTTCAATGAAAGGAAATCACTCAGAGCACTGGAGAGCCAGCCAGCTGGAATTTCCTAAGGCCAGCTAAAAGATTTTACAAGAAAATATTTTTTATGCCAAATCCTCCCACATTAAATCTGTTGTCAACTCTGCTGATAACCCCAAAACAACTATTTTTAAGAATCATAAGTACAAATCCTGAAGCTTTGTAGCAATGTCCTATGTGAAAACCATAGAGCACATTCATTCTTATTTCCTAAAAGACTCCGGTCGCATGCTTGGTAAGACACCAAGATTATAATGATTGTTTTGTAATACAATAACTTGTATTTTATTTTAAGGTCCCAGCTGCCATTTTGTGAGTCAAATATTTTTGCTTTTTCAACACTTCAGTTGTGATGTCCACTGAAGACTAAGTACTGAACATGCACACCTAGCACAGTTCTCACCTGCTTCTGATAGATCTGCCTATTGTTCCTTCAAGTATCTGTCAAAATGGTAAAAGTAGCAAGGACCGACACAGGACTGGCTCCTGCTGTGTGAAAGAGAACAATAATTTTCCTAAAATGGGATGTGTAGGAAAGGGGCCTGTCAGACTATGAAAAATTTAGAATAAAGGACCTAATTTTCAGTTTGGCAGATGGGTTATTTCATCACGAATGTGGAAGATATCCCAGCCTCATTATTAGAAGCACAATAAAATATAATGCACCTCTAAAAAGGTGGCCAGGATAGCCGCAATATTTGTGATGGAATAACCTGCTGCCAAATTCTAAATCAGACCCAAAAAAAGCCCAAACATATGGAACTAAAGAGGCATGCAGGTTTCTGCGAGGAAATCCTTGACCCACCTGTGAGGGTTGAGCAACAAGGCTAAGCAGTCATCCGAAAACAGAACATGAGTTGTATGTAAAACAATTGACCAAATAACACTCAATGAAAGAAACAAAGATCTAAAATGTCCACTAAAATAGGTAAAAACAAAAACAAAGCTAAAAAACTATTCAATCTAAGTGATTAAAATGAAGAGGATATTAGTATTGGAGTGGGATTACATATAGCTTTGGCCCTTAACATGTTAAAATAAATCATTTGATAGACATCTTAAAATGTCCAATAGCCATGATAAAAGAGTCTGTTTGTCACACAGTATAGGGCAGTTAGCACCAAGAAAATGATGTAATATAAAACGTCTGTAACAGAGCAGGAGTGTTCGAATAATCCCCTGTAGCAGTGTTCACCAGGAGTCTTCAGTTGTTGTAAAGTATTTGCCAGGAGTCTTCAGTTGTTTTAAGGGTTTTATTACAAAAGAAGACTAAAGACAGGTACATAGGTCATGAGGGCTCAAGGAGGCAGCACCAACTGACACTGCAGTGTTCCAGCCATTCACCCACACATTCCAACTACAATAGTACATAGAATACAAGCACAAGCAAAATGGAAGATTCCACATATGACCTGTAAAATAAGAGCATCAATAAAATACAAAAAACTTAAATACCACATATCTCCCCCTTTAACAAGAAAAAAAGCGAAAAACAAACTCATGGCAAACAAAATATACATATATGTTAATCATTGAACCTACTGAGAATCCTCTTAGCCATTCATTTTTTTGGTCTTTGCCAAGCGGGAGACATTCCACCAATGACCATTGTCGAGTTTTACTACCTGGGCTCTAATGCCAACAATGCATGCAGGATCTCTGAACTTTGACTTCCCCTTTTGCAACAGTAAGGGCTATTTGACACAAACCAGTCCCCAATGGAAAATTTGACTTCCCTTCTAAGAAGAGGATGTTTTGACCTTTCATACCTGTGGCAACTAACTTCATCAGTCAAAAGTTTGGCTTTGACAGCTTCTTTCACCACACTACACTCCTTGTTCAAACGTTCCATTTTCCAAAATAAGTTAAGAGTGGAAACCACTTTTCTTCCTCTCATTAGCTGAAAAGGTACAGAACCCGACACAGAATGAGTAGTAGTTCTGTATGCCCACACAACATCTCTGACAGCAGCCGCACAATTGACTCTCGCCTTGTTCGCACTCTGTATAGATTCAACCAAAACTCTGTTGAATCTCTCAACTTTACCACAGGCTTGGGGAAAATAAACAGGAGTAAGCAGGTGTTTAACACCCATATTTGCTAAAAACTCTTGCATGCACACTGGGGTAAACTGCACCCTGTTATCAATTAACAGTTCTTCAGGGACACCTTCTCTACTAAAAACATGTTGAAGAAAACGAATAACTGATTTAGTGTTGGGTTCCGAAACACCTATGATGTCCACCCACCTAGAAAGATGACCAATCAAAACAATGAAATACTTCATGCAATTAGGAAGGACATGAAATGGTCCTATAAAATCCAGGGCAACCCTTTCCCAACTCTTGCTTGGACACACTACAGGTTTGGAAAACGGAGAAGATGTAGATAAATGTTTATCGCTGTACAAGCATTGACTACCTTCATTCACCAAAACTTCAACTTCACGATCAACACAAGGCCACCAAAATCATTGTGAATTCTGCGTTTGGTTGCTGTCATATCCAAATGACCAAAGTGAGCTGTTTCCAAGATTCTTCTCCTGAAACAGGAAGGAGGAATTAATTTTCCCTCTCTAACCAACAGATTGTTTTCAATAGACAACTCATTGTCAACCTTGCAAAAAGGTTGTAAAACTGGATCAATAGATCTCTCTTTGGGCCAACCTTCAACAACAAATTTCATCATCTGTTTTAAAACTGTATCATTTTCTAAAGCTTTGCTCCAGTCTTCCATATTGGCACAAATCACAGTGTCGTCAACAGTGGCAATAATGCATTCTTCAATTTCCTCCTCCTCTTTCCCAGTAAACTTTACATCATAAACCGGAAGTCTGGACAAGAAACCAGCCTTGATGTTCTTACCTCTCGCTATGTGTTGTACCGAAAAATTAAATTCCCCAAATTTGCTAGCCAGGCTGGCTAATCTGGCATTAGCTTTTTTAATTTTATTACCAGACAGGATATCCACTAATGGTTTCTGATCCGTTCTAAGCCAAAACTTTCTCCTCCACAAGTAAGATTTGAATTTCTCCACTCCCCACACAAGCATCTCTTTTTCAATAACAGAATACTTTAACGCAAATCCAACGGTAAATTCACTGTTGCCTACCATCTGTTATAGAACAGCACCCATACCGTATGAACTGGCATCAATGGTGATGTAGGTATCACGACCTTCCCCATATGCTTGAAGAGCCGGAGCAGAGAGTAAGCTTTCTTTGATAAGTTGAAAATGCTCTTGGCAAGTAGATGTCCAAGCAAAATCAGTTCCTCTTTTTAACAGGCTCATAAAACATTCAGTGAGACTAGCAACATTTTTGATACATTTTGAATAAAACTCACATACACCAATGAAAGAACATAGTTGATCCTTATGAACAGGATGTGGAGCATTAATGATACCATCCACAATGCTTGGTTTAGGTGTTACACCATCTCTAGAGAGCACGTGACCACGTATTCAATTTCATTAACTGCTAAAATGCATTTATCTTCCCTAACAGTGACTAGATTGCTTTGTAAAATTGAAAGAACTTGCTCAATTAAATTGTTGTGTTTTTCCTCTGAAACTGTATGAACTAAAATGTCATCTTGAAATACAACAACATTTGGCACTCCTTCAAACATGTTGCTCATAACCTTTTGAAAGACAGATGCGGCAGACGCCAGTCCAAACTGCATTCTGTGAAATTGAAATGTACCATCAGGTGTTATAAAAGCTGTTAAATGTCTGGCTAATTCATCCAGTTCTACCTGATGGTAAGCCGCCTGTAGATCTGAATTAGAAAACCATTTGGACAGGCCCACATCTGTGATTAAGGCATCAATGCGTGGTAGAAGAAAATTCTCCACCCATTAGGCATTATTAAGTGAACGTAAGTCCACACATAAACGTAATTCACCATTCTTCTTCTTGGCAAGGACAATGGGAGAAATCCACAGTGTAGCATCCACTTTCTTTATCATACCATCATCATGCATATTTTTCAACATGTGTGTTAGCTCACTTCTTACACTATGAGGAACATTACATAGCTTATGCTTCACAGGTGAAACACCCTCTATAACTTTGATTGTGTGAGTGAAATTTTTATTCAAGCCAATTTTATCACAAAAAACATCTCCACATTTTCATTCCATAAAGTATGGTCAGAAACAGCATTAGTAAGAGACACAGGTTGTTTATGGCCTGGTTTAATGACCATGCCAAATTCTGCATGATGCTACCAACCCAGTATGTTGATACCTTTATAAGCTACATAGATTTTTCCATGAATGGGTTTAGCACAGAAATACCCTGCCAAGTCAATTTTTCTGCCTTCAAGCGCTGTGGTGACAACATCAGGAGGCAATAGAACTTCATGTGCCCAGTGCTGTTTGTATTTGTCAATGGAGATATTAGTGATTCTTGTTCCAGAGTCAATGAGAAGAGGAATGTTGATACAGTAAATTTTTATCTGAACCAAAGCACCACTTAATGTCTTATCTATGTGGACATTGTTAAAATCCACCCATCAACAACCAAAAGTAACGCTTCAAGTTTCTTTTCTACTACTTCATGTTCCTTATCAATGACATGGATGTGAACATATCGAACAGGAGTATGTTTGCCTCCTTTACAAACATTGGGAAAGTGGCCAATCTTTTTACACTTACAGCATTCCTGGGCTGCGGCAGGACAATTCTTAAAATTTGAGACATGAGAATTCGAACCACACCTGAAACTTTGCAATTTAGAACAAACAGAAAACACACCCCTACTACCTCTGCAGTTGGAATAGGTGGTACCCCTAGAACTATTTGAAGGTGTGTCGGGAATGTGTTAATCTTTAGATGATGAATTGACAATACAAGTTGAGAAGATTCAATGCTTTCCGCTATGTCAATAGTCTCATCTAACGAAGGGTTCTTGCAAGACAACAATTTTTGTTGAATCTTTTTTGAATAACACTTGGAAACTATTTGATCTCTGATTAATTGTGAGGTAAAGTTCTCAAAATCACATTAACCAGCAGGAACCATCAGAGCCCTTACATAAGTGTCAATAGACTCATTAGGACCTTGAATATGAGTAAATAACTCATGCCTGTGAACTACCAAGTTAACTTTCACTTTAAGGTAAATGGATAATTTCTTTACAGCCAATTGAAATTCATCAAGATTACCACTATCATGACCCAGGTACACAGGTAGGTAAACAAAAACATTCTGACCCTTCACTCCCAAGTAATAGTATAAAAGGCTGCTTTTTCTAAGTTTTACATTTTAAACCGTCAATGGCCCTTAGATATGCATTGAAAGATCTATACCAAAGACGCCATTTAATTGGGGGTTCTCCAGGTTCCTGTACGAAAGGTGTTGGAGGAGTAACAGACTGCAAAGTACCAGAAAGAAAGGAAAATGAAAAGAGAAGAGAAGAAAAGGAGTGGACAGAACAATGTGACAAATGATGAATAATAAATTATTCAAATAGAAGAGCAAAGAAAGTTGAACAGAAAAATATGAAAGTTTGTTTATGCATAAAAATAGGAGTGGAGCATGTTAATTATTGCTAACACCAATATAGAGCATGTTAATTGCTGTCATCAACACGAAATTGCAGCCTTTGATGAAGAAATGAAGTGTGTTAATCGCTGTCAACACGGTGAGAAAAAAAAATATTGATTGAATAGGCGTGTTAATCGCTGATGTTAAAGCGAACTTGAGATGATGCATGCAGTACCAGGAAACACCTTGAGGGGAGCTGTGGGTGAACGTGAACATAAAGGCTTAACCCCTTCGATGCTCATGACGGAACGGTTCCGTCATGAGCATCGGTCGAGCTGTGCTCATGACGGAACCGTTCCGTCGTGACCACGCCCGTTTTCATTAGGGCCCAGCACAGGCGGTAAATCTGCACCGCACGATGACGGAATGGTTCTGTCATGAGCATCGGTCGAGCTGTGCTCATGACGGAACCGTTTCATCATGACCACGCCCGTTTTCATTAGGGCCCAGCACCGGCGGTAACCGGAAGTCTTCCTGGCTTTGTATCAGAGAGCGTTGTGGAAACCCAAAGCTGTCAAGATGAGGTGAAGAAGGACTCAAGCAGAACAGAGAGAAGCAGAGGAATCCAGTCGTTGCAGAGACAAAGGGATCTGGGTGAGTCAAGATGACACAGGGCAGACACGAAGGACGTTGGTGTACAAGAGATGCCAAGACAATGGATGCAAGCACTTGAGAAGTCAGGAGAGCGTGTCAGTCACCTCGAGCGCAGGCAGAAGCGAGGTGATCGAGCGGGCAATAATCGTTAGGAATGGTGTGAGTGCCGATAAATGTAAGGGCTCAAAAATGCCCAAAAGTCATGAATAAAGTGCCACAAGCTGTAGTGAGTGATTCTTAAGATCCAAAACTCAGGCACAATGATTACGTAACGATGCATGACTGGAAGGCGCTGGAGTTTAAAGAAAAGAACTGTGCCCCTTTTTAAATGGCTTTGAGAGAAATGAAGTATAACTGAATGAAGTATAACTTCGGGCCAGAAATAAAATAAAATACGTGAGCCCTCGCTGTCAATGAATAATCAAAATGTACAGTGCCTTGGATTGAGGCAGTAATCTGGCTGCACAGTGAACCACTGAGATGGGAAAAAAATCAGGTCCCGAGCTTGTCGCCAAATTTGTAGTAGTGTTCACCAGGAGTCTTAAGTTGTTGTAAAGTATTTGCCAGGAGTCTTCAGTTGTTTTAAGGGTTTTATTACAAAAGGAGACTGAATACAAGTACATAGGTAAAGAGGGCTCATGGAGACAGCAGCAACTGACACTGCGGTGTTCCAGCCCTTCACCCACACATTCCAACTACAATAGTACATAGAATACAAGCACAGGCAAAACGGAAGATTCTACATATGACATAAGAGCATCAATAAAATAAAAAAAATCCACACACCACATCACCCTTATAAGATTTTACCTCAAAAGTGTTCAGAGACAGGTTAGGCTGGGGAAAGTCAGTTACCTTAAGTCATACAGTACCTCTGTGGTGACATTCCAGATCCAGGGTTTTCAGTAGCTTTCTGGCAGATTTCTGCAGGGCTGGTTCCCTAAAGAATCTTTGACTTGCTAAATGGCCATAATGTATTTTGGGTCCCTGTCAGAAGGATGCTACCAAAACAACTAGCTCTGGCTGACGCACCTGCACTCTGTGAGTGGTAAGAGACCTTAGAAAACCTTGGGCAGCATTTCGGAAACACCCCAAAAGAATGTGTTGCTGTCTATTAAAGAAGGACAACTATCCTGAAACACATGTCTAGAGATACACTGCACTGGCTGCACCAAGAAGGGTGAAAAACTAAAGACAGTCACCAAAGTAAATGTTATAATGCACTGCATTTGCCATGATGCAGTGGGTCGAACTGAGTGCTGGGATGTGAGGCAGTGTGCTCCCACCCTGTTTTTGTACACAATCGTTCTTGACTATGGGACCTCCTTACAGCAAATGTCCTCAGCAAATCCAGCAGCATAACCCCTCAGTCGACTGGGTGTCACCCATCCCTGGGTCGGAGATCCAAGGTTTTGTACTTTCTCAATCTCCCCGGTATATCTGGCTTCAGCAGGAGACAGCCTCTCAGCGAGCAGACCGTTAGAATAAAACGTCTGTTAGAAAGTGCTCTCCACATTTCTTGGATCTACTGCTATTAAAACCGAGATTAAAGCCAGCAGCATAGATACATCTCTCCGAGTCCTACAGAAGGAAGGACCCATTTGCCACACATGTCCCTGCCTTAGACAGCAGATGAGATTGTGAAGTGGCCTGTGCTCTTTCTAAACCTAAGAGATAAAAACTCACTGTGTAACAGTAGGCTACTCTCATCACTCTAGATGAAATGTAAGAAATGTCCACTAAATCATGTTTTGCTTTTTATTCACATCTTGATTCAAACAGTGAGGCAAAAAAATGTACGTTAAATTTAGTTACAGATTTGGTCTGATAGCTCAGGACAATTTGACAGTAGGCACCGGCTTGAGCTTACTTTGTTGTTGCCAACTTCAGGTTAGGAATTATGACTTTTAAAAATATTTTTCTTAAATGAGAATGAGACTTGATGAAACCAATAAGCTCATCACTTCTTATAAAGTGCATGGCATATTTTTTACAATGTAGGGTAAATTTCCTTCTCCACAGATTCATGACTAGCCTAGTGACAAGAGGGTACAGCAATCAATCAATCAATCAATCAAACAGCATTTGTAAAGCGCAACACTGTCACCCTTAAGGGTATCTGGGTGCTGTGTCTCGGTAAAAGAGCCAGGTCTTGAGTCTATTTCTGAGGTCTGCCATTAAGGGGGGCTATACAGATCTGGAGGTAGAGGTTTTTCCAGGTCTTGGCAGTAATGTAGGAGAAGGAGCGGCCTCTGCTGTGTCTGTAACAAATGCTAGGTGTGTTTGTGAGGGCGAGTGAGGATGTGCGCTGGTGTTTAGAGGGTTGGTGGAAGTTCAGTCATTGGTTGAGATAGGCAGGTCCTAGGTCATGGAGGGCTTTGTATGAGTGCGTGAGGATCTTGAACTGGCATCTCTTCTGGATGGGGAGCCAGTGGCGGTCTCTCAGGTGGGACAGGGGTGATGTGGGTTTTTTTGGGGTGGTCCAGGAGGAGTCTGGCTGCAGTGTTTTGTATGTTTTGCAGTCTTCTGAGGAGCTGGGTGGAGATGCCATCATAGATGGTGTTGCTGTAGTCGAGGCAGCTGGTGACCAGGACCTGAGCGATGGTCTTTCTGGTATTTAGGGTACATGGCTATATCTTATTACTATTACGATTATTATTTCATATTCTGGATTAACCATAAATATCTGTGATTTTCTATACATCTGTTGCATGTCTTGACTCATATTCAAGGAACGTCTGCTGTAGCAACCTTCTTTGTAGCAGACAGCTGATAGTTTAAACTGATCAAAAAAACCTGAGAGTAGTTATGCAGATGTCTTTTAGAAGTGAAGTTATGATATTGAGACTGACATTTTCATATCCAATTTCTTTTTCAGGTTGCCTCAAAAGTATACATTATCTTCAACGATAGGTCCTGTTAATTGAGATGTCTGTGCAGACAATTATACTTTCTAAGTTATATGGACCAACATCCGAATATCAACAAAATTCAATGAAGATCTTGTAAACCAAAAGGGCATGATCATTATAGCTAATTAGGTCATAAAAGAAATCAGTGATAGAACTAAAATTGTGTAGGAATTTGGCAATATTTTTTAAAACAACTGCAAAACAGTGGGTTTGATAATGTTGTTATACATAGTTGTAAATACATTCTGGTTATGATATACCAAGGTTTACTATTTACATGGAAGTGATGTAGTAAGTGTGAGGAATTGTGTTGTTGGTGGGGGGTGTGAGCCTTTCTCAGACAACAGCCACAATCCTTGTCAGGGAGACCGACAAACAGTCCTTAAATTAACCCTGTAGTAGCTTGCCTGAAAAGTGGTCAGTCTCAATTGAGAGGCAAACAGTAATATATTGAGAACACAACACAAGAAAAATCCCATATCAATTTAGAAACATATAATAGAATTTATGATATATATATATATATATATATAATAGAATAATACATTTTTTTTTTGGAAAATATATTTTTATTGCAGGAATTAGTCAAAAGTACAGAGTAATCCAGCAATATAATCCCAATCGGACAAAACGGTACCAAACACATCCCCTCTCGTCAAGCCAGAAGTGTACACAGCCATTCAGCCCACAACCCGAAGGTCGGGCGGCGAACACCAATGGGGCTCCGCTGGAAGGTCGAGGCTGGTCCGGATGATCCAATGAACGTCATCTGCTTTTCTAAATCACCCTACAAACAGAACAAAAAAAAAAAAAAACCCCAACAACTAGCGAGTCTAATAGAAACCCCCTCAACCCCGCCATCAGTGTGTCGCAATGCGTGTAGGAAAGCCTATGGGAGACCTACGGAAAAGTGCAATGGATAAGTGACCTATAGTGCCGCATCTTCACTCTCGGAATCGCTGGGAGCGCCATGATCTCTGAGAGCCTGCACTAACGTTTCCCATTCTAGTGCTGCCTCCTGCGCTTTCTCGTTATTCTGCCTGCTGGCCAATTGATAACGCAGTGTGCTCTCTCCTGCCGCCCACTTCAACAGCCTCGGCCTCATCAGGGTCTTGAGGGCCACTCTCCGGCGGCCCGAGCCCCAGAGGAAACCCACCACCATAGATCGTAGTAGACGAAAGGTGGCCGGTGGGATCCAAATCGGCAGCGCACGGAAGTAGTAGAGCAGCCGGGGGAGTGCCACCATTTTCAGTAGGGCGATCCGCCCTGCCACTGAGAGCGGCAGGGTAGCCCAGAAGTCCATGCTACCGCGCAACGCACGAGTACAGCGAGCTATGTTCCCATCCAGGAGATCAGCTGGGTCGTGGTAAATGTGTATCCCTAGGTACTTGAAACAGTCAGGTTCCCATCTGATCTCCCCACCTATGTCCGGGCTGGGCGTTCCCCTGCGAACCGGAAACAGACAAGTCTTGGCCCAATTTACCCGGAGGCCCGAGACCTCCCCAAAAGCCGTGAGCGCCGCCGCGGCCCCATTCAGGGCGGCCACCGGGTCCTCGAGGAAGAGCAACAAATCGTCAGCGTAAAGCGAGACTCGATGTGGGCCCGACTGCGTCCGCAAACCGCTAAAGTGGGCCCCTGACCGGAGAAGCAGCGCCAGTGGTTCCACCGCCAGCGCGAAGAGCAGTGGGGACAACGAGCAACCCTGCCTCGTGCCTCTCTCCACCGAGTATTGCGAGGAGATCAGAGGGCCTGCCCTCACCCTAGCCGATGCCGAGGCGTACAACACCATGGTCCACCTGACAAAGCCCTCACCCAGACCGAATCGCCGCAGCACACTGCACAGGTAGTCCCATTAAAGGCTATCAAAGGCCTTCTCCAAATCAACCGATAGGATCACCGGGCACGGGGCTTCTAGATGCGGTTCCCCCAGTATGCGAAACAGCCTGCGAATGTTCATGGTCGTGTTCCGCTTGGGAATGAATCCAGCCTGGTCCTCATGAACTAAGAAACGCATGTGCCCCAGTAGCCTCGATGCCAAAATGCTGCTCAGGATCTTATAATCGACCGTCAGCATTGACAGAGGCCGATAGGATGCCGGGTCAGACGAGTCTCTACCAGGCTTGAGGAGGGGGACCACTAGGGCCTCGCACATCGAGCCGGGGAGGCGTCCCAACCGCTTCGCCTCTCTGTAAACTATCAACAGCCGCGGCGCCAGGAGGTCAGCGTAAGCGGAGTAAAATTCTACTGGGAGGCCATCCAGGCCCGGGGTCTTATTCCTCGCCATCCTTTTAATGGCGCCACGAATTTCGCCTAGTTCAATGTCGGAGCCCAAAGCCTTCGCCACTTCCGGCTCCAGAGTTGGCAACTCCAGGGGTCGCAGGTAGTCCTCAATCAAATCGGGGTCCCTTGCAGAGCTACTACGGTATAGTCGCTCATAGTATCGCAGGTAGCAGCGCAAGATCTCAGGCTGAGTGTGCACCTCAACACCCTCCGCCGTGCGCATGGACGTCGTCGGAGAGGTCCGGCGCGTAGGATTGGCTAGCCACGCCAACAGTGCGCCCGATCTATCCCCCTCCACGAGTGACCTAGTAGTGTAGGCCTTGTAGTCGAAGCAGCGTAGCCGCTCGACCTCCGCCGCCACCGCCTCCCTCGCTGCTGCCGCGCGCTCTTGGAGTTCGGGGTGTCCGGGGCAGCGAAGCTCCATCCCGCGGAGCTTTCGATCAGCCGCCGCCAAATCATCCAGGATGACTCGGCGCATGCCCACTTTTTTAGTAATACAGTAGCCCCTGATCACCACCTTAAAGGCATCCCATTCCAACGCTCTCGATCCCGCATAACCCCATTAGATGCAAAGTACTCCGAGATTTTGCCCTCCAGATCCGCCTTAAAGACTATGTCTTCTAACATCTCCGGGCGTAGTTTCCAGGTGGGTACAGCAGGGACCCCGGGAAACCATCGGAGGTCCATCAGGAGAGGGTTGTGGTCCGAGATAGTCCTGGTCAAATACTCAGACCGGACCGCCGCAGACACCAATTCCGCCGATCCCAAGAACCCGTCCAGACGCACGTGTAACTCATGCAGGCCCGAGAAATAGGAGTAGTCCCTAGTGTCGGGATGTTGTGCCCTCCAGATATCCGTGAGCCCCCATTGCGCCTGCCACTCCTTCCTCCCTTTCGCTACCCGGTGAACTGGAGAGTCTGGGAGGGGTGGGTGCGAGCGGTCGGCCTCCACGTCCACCACAGAATTAAAATCACCCCTGAGTAGGAGGGGCCCTGAGAAGCAGTGGGCCAACGAACCTGATAACCTAGAGAGGAAGGCAAGCTGGTCCACGTTAGGTGCATAAATACAGCAAATGTTCAAGTCTCTACCCCCCAATGTGCCTGAAAGAGCTACGTAGCGCCCCTCTGGATCCACCACCGACCTCGTGACCTGAAAGGGGACCCCAGCCCTGATCCATATGAGCGCCCCCCTCGCATACGCTGAGTACGTGGTATAGAAGACCTGTCCTCTCCATCTACGCTGTAGCGCCGCCCCTTCCGCCTTGTTGAGATGAGTCTCCTGCAGCAGCGCTATCTGTACCCCTCTACGCACTAAATAAGCGTGAACTTTGTGGCGCCGAGACATTGTGTGGAGCCCCCGTACATTCCAAGTAATGCATTTCACATTAGCAACATCAGCCATTGTCCCACACCGTCTGTTCCGGGTCCCCCCTCCAAGGCTCCAACGACAAGCGATCAACAGTCAATGCAACACTGATGGCGGCCATTTTCCCCAACAAGAGAACAACAACCCCCGTTTGAAACAAATCCCGACCCACCCTCCCCAGAACAGGACCCAAATAGTGATACCTAGTTCCCATCCAAACCATACCCCAAACTATCCCACAATCCTGGACTAACCCTGCGGTCGCCACCGCAGGAAGGCCTTAAGGGCTAGGTGCGGGCTGGGCGCCGGTAATGGGCCCTCGATTCCCGGGATGCCGAGACTACATTGAGCCCAAAACAAAAAGCCACAGCCTGATCGGGGCTCCCCCCCCTCTCACCGGAGTTCATACTCAATCGCCCTCCCGACCACCCCGGTCGCAACCCCCACCCAATTTGAAGCAGCTCACCCCATTATCCCTGACCATCCAATATGTCCTCAGCTGAGTTCGGAGTTATCACCGGCGTGTGGGTACTATCGGTGTCCGAGTCCTCAGTGTCTGTTGGTGCCCCCTCGCCTCCAGGGTTCGATTCCTCAAGAATGGGGCCACCTAGTGATCCCGACAGAGTAGACTCCATCTCCAGCACTCCTTTCCGCTCCGCCATTGTCTCCACTGTCGATGGCCTGCCTGCCTTACCACGGCGGCTGCGAATTCTTTTAGACCGTCTGTGTTGCCCAGGTTCCACGGCCATCTGTGAGGACGAGCTGAAGCCATCCTTACCCGCTCTATAGAGTTCAAGCCAGTCGCAGACCTCCTCCGGGGAATCGAAGAACTGGGTCTTATCATCAACGATTATGCGGAGCCTTGCAGGGAAGAGGAGCGAGTATTGGATGCCCTCGCTCCGGAGTTCGCGCTTGACCGCCAGGAAAGAGGTCCGCCTGCGCTGAGTCTCGTACGTGTAATCCGGGAAAATGTTCACCTGGCTATTTTCAACCTTATAAGGGCCATTATGTCTTGCGGTATTGAGGATGAGGTCCCTGTCCCGAAAGTGCAGCATACGTGCTACCACCGGCCGAGGGGGGCGGCCCTGTTGCGGCGGCCTCGCCGGCACTCTGTGCGCCCGTTCCAGGGTGTAAAAGGAGGACAGGCCTTCAGGGGCTACTGTGTCCCGGAGCCAAGCTTCCAGATAGGCCACCATGTCGCCATCTTCGATCTTCTCCGGCAGGCCCACCACCCGAATGTTGTTCCGTCTATTGCGTCCTTCAGCATCCTCCGCTCGTCTCTCCAAGGCATCAATCCGGGACAGGGCATCCTTCACAGTCGCGGCCAAGGTTTTTTGTGCAGGCTCCAAGGTCTTCACTGAGCTCTCCACCTCCTTGACTCTATCCGAGAGCTTACCGTGATCCGTCTTGAGGAGGCCCAGACTCGTCGCGACCTGAGCAATATCCTGCTGCAGGACTGAGCGCGTGGTCGCGATCGCCTCCAGGACTCGGTCAAACTGTTGTTGCAAGTGGGGACCGCCGGAGCTCTCCGGGTCCCCTCGATCCTCTTTGCCCGGTGCCTCCGAATCCGAGGCGGCTGGGGTGGTCGCTTTAGGTCCCCTCGGTTTTCCCATGGCGATTGCGTCCCACGGAGGGAGGTCCGTCCGAGTCGCCACCAGGTGCGGGCATCGGTTATGTCTCTCCTGGCACGTTGTCGCTGTGCTGCAAGTCGACGATTGCCGCCTCCAGGATCCGCTGTCCTTCCGCAACCTCGGGCAGCGCCACCACCGTGTTGTCGGAGGCCAACGAGGAGGAGGCGGGGATGAGCGGCGCCAGGTTGGGCAGGCCCGTATGGCCGATGAGGATCTGGAGTGAGTGTCACCAGTTCCGCCGGAGACTCTGTGGCGCCAGGGTGCTGTGCTGCCCATGGAGTTCAGTCACTCAGTGGGAGGGCAGTCCGGTGCGGCCCGTGGGGTCGTCCTCACACCCAGGGACACCGGGCGTCCGCGTTCCAAGAACGACAGGAGTTCGGCCAACAGCCCGTCAAGGGTCGGCCACCGTGCCCGGACCCGTTCTAAGCGTCACCCCAAGTATTGTGTTCCAGGGGGGCAGGACGGAGAGGATGCGCGTTGTCCTATTGTGCTCCTCCGGATCGAGGGTCTCGGCCAAGGGGTCGAGAAGGTCCGGGCGCCATCTTGGGTCCCACTCCGCGGACCCCCTCAACTTCGGTTTTCTGTCGGAACAGCCGACTTTCGAGTGTTACCGGGTGTCCCAGCAGGTCCCCACCGGTCCGGCCTCCGGATTGCAGGGGTTAGGGTGCCCCGCGGGCTCCGATTTGCAGGATTAAAGTGGGCTCAGTCCCGGAGCCGAGCTCTCAGGCGACCATCGCCATCGGCGTCCAAACCACGCCCCCTATAATAGAATAATACATAATATATATAATAGAATTTAATACAATATTTGACACCTGAACCACAAACATCCAATCAGTGAAACTGGAAATATGCAATTTCCAAAGTTTTAAGGTAAGTATAGGACCTAAAATCATAAAGCTCCAATGTTATTTGAGGTTATTTGATCGCACCAGACCAGGACAAAGCCACAAGTTCAGGGTGACTGAATACAGGCATCAGATTGGTCCCAGTGCAAATTGTACCTTATGTCCTGGATGTGGAGCATTGTAGTGCACTGCGTCGGTTCCGATGAGGAGCTGTGAGGGATGCAATGTGGGGTCCTGTGTCAATTTGCGCCACGATGCCTCAGTTCCAGTGAGTAGGTGCAAAAGGTGTGATGTGAAGTGTTGCATTGGGCTGCATTGAACTGTGTTTGTTCTGATGAGGCTGCCCGTCAAGGGCTGCGAGGTGCGCTGTTGTGCGGTCCTGTAACCAGCTGCATCGAGCTGCATTGTGTTGCGCTGCATCAGTTCTGACTGAACTCACAGTTGGGCAAGGAAGAAGTACACTTTGATGGCAGCCAAGGTAGCCAATAAGAGTGGACTTGCTCTTTTGCAGAGGGGTGCATGTCCCTCCTAACACCCCTGTCCTACCCTTTATTAGCCCCCACTTACTCTTTGATTAACCCTTTCCCTCTAATTGTAAAGCTACTTTTCCTTTCTCCCATGTTATTACATTGTATATCCAGGTGTGCAGAGACTCCACAGTCGGTGCAGAAAAAGGTAGGACAGGAGGTGGAGTAGTCCACCAAATGTAGTTTGTGAATTGCATTTTGTAGGACCTGCGGAGCACCTCTTGGGAATCTGGACTCCCTCTAATGGAAGCCATCGGCACAGAACACGCTCGTCCAGTTGAGTCTGGGCAGCTAGACAGATGCTGGGCAGGCCTCTGGAGCTTGTAATGTCCCTTTATGTCAGTACAGGAAGACTGTCAGCTAACCCTTGCAGTTACTCTGCTAATTTAGGAATCAATGAGCAGGTCCAGTCTTCTTTCCTCAGGCAGCAGGGAAGTAATTCTTGCATCAGGGAAGCAAAGTAGTCCTTCCAGCAGTGGAGCAGCAGAGCAGTCCTTTTTCTGAGTCTTCCACAGGTCCAGAAGAGATCTGAGTGGGGGTCTGACGGTCCTACGTTTAAACCAAGTGCTTGCTTCGAAATGGGAGAAGCTTCTGGAGGTTTTTTCTCCACAGAGGTGTTTGGAGTTTCCTGCCCTGGTCCCAGTCTGTCTGCAGTAACAATAGGCTAGTGTGAAATTCTTTGCGTGTGAGTTGCGGCAGTGTCTTTTCAAGTGCAAGTGTGAGAAGGGACAGTTTTGCCCCCTTTCATCAAGTCAATATGGCCAATCCTTCAAATACCCAGGCCCTCCATTGTGATACTGTCTGGGAGGAATACACAAAGTCCAACTGTCAACTACATCTAGTCATGTCACCCGGGAAACAGGCTGCAGACCCAGAATGGTACGGACAAAACAATGCAAAATTTATAAAAGTGGAATTTTCAGAATTGTGACTTAAAATATGACATTATCATTAAAGAGGGTTTTAAATTTCAATTCCTCTGACACCAAACATGACATTCCCAACTACTTCCACACAAAAGCTATCACTTAATAAATTGTAATAAGGTAACCCAATGTTATCTTATAAGAGAGTTAGATAAGGGAGCGGTAAGAAGTGCTTGTTCGCTAATCCAATGTTATCCTATGGGTGACGTAGGCCTTGTTTTCACTACCAGAACATTACAAGTATTATTCAGACATTTTAGATACAATGCACCCTGCCCAATAGGCTGTTCAGTGCCTTCCCTTGGGGTGACATATATATATTGAAAAGGAAGGCTTAGGCCTGATAAAAGGTGTATGCTGCCACTTCAAAATGGCAGTTTAAAACCTCAAACATAGGCTGCAGTAGCAATCCTGAGACATGTTTTTGAAGGCCCACTTAAGTGTGTGGCACAATAGGTGCTGCAGGCCCAATAGTAGCATTTAATTTACAGGTCCTAGGTCCATGTAGTACTTCTTTACTAAGGACCTACAAGTAAGTTCAACAATGTGGCAATTGTGTATTAGCCAACTTTACCATATTTAAAGGAGAGAACACAAGTATTTTAGCATTGGTTAGCAGTGGTAAAATGCCCAGAGTCCTAAACGCCAACAAAAATGAGTTCACACAACTGGAGGGGCGACAGCAAAAAGTTTGGGTGTGATCCTGCAGAGAGGGCCAGGTTCAACAGTAAGTTATGCATTATCACTTGGGAATAGAAATAATTGTTTTTGAGCAATGCCAACTCATAGAATTATGTTGATTGTTCATAATGGTGGAGAAGCGTGGCTCAATGGTTAGAGCGGCAGACCCTGATGCAGAGGTCTAGCCCGGGACAAGGGTTCAATTCCTGCCTCGGCGGCTCTTGGACTCAATTTCCCCGGACCTGATAATTCTCGCCTCGGTTCCTAGTCTAATCATGGGTCCCACTCTGTGACTCTGGGCAATAGCTTGCTTAATCTCCACAACGGCCCCAGCAGCGCTGTGGATGCCTGGCTTCACCTTGGGGGTGCCCAGGAGTGGACATTTCACAGGAAAGCCAGGATGTGTTCCACAGCGGTATGAATACAGCGCTACGAGGCCTCCGGGTAGAAGTGCACTATATAAATACACTACATTTACATTTACATTTACATTTAAATGTTTGTGGTACATGTTAATTAATTTGTGTGAGTAAAAAAATGAATACTGTTACGAGCAGAGAGCTGAACTGTAATGCAATGTCCAATATCTATACAGATTTTTTTACTAACAGTGTTCAGTTCAATTTTCCGAAAAGCACTTTACCAAAGAAGAGCTTCAATGCCTCATCAGGCATAGTAAGCGCTATGTAAATACAATTACCAGTCACTAAATTTTGAATTAAAATTAAATTAATTTAAAAATATTGGATGACAAAAATGTGTTTTTTTTACAGAATTAAACAATAAATCCCAGATAAAGTGAAAAGATTATTTTTTATTATGTATTATTAATTAATGACACCTGATGCATACAATTATTGAAAACTAATGTATTTGCATTGGAATAACACATATGTTACCTACATTTTTTAAATAAAAAGGTTATTCAAATATGTAAAAATAACATATTTTTTTATTTTTAGATCATTATTTTATCTTTAAATTAAGATTATTTATAACTGTTCTAACTAATGTATTTAAATGTAACTTTATTTCCCTTGAGGGTCAATTGTAAGGCCCTGCCTACCCTATATTCAATGGGAGAGATTTGCAGTACCTGCAAGTGGCCATACGTGGTGATGGACTTATTCTAGCTCTAAGCTGAAGTATATTTTCTACAGTTGTTGGTCCTTCTTGGTAATAGTAACTATAGCAGTGCAGTTTGTGAATAAGAGTGGACTTGCTCTTCTGCACATGGGTGCATGTCTCTCTTAACACCCTGTTCCTACCCTTTATTAGCCCTCACTTAGTCTTTGATAAGCCCTTTCCCTTTAATTGTAAAACTGTTCATTTTCCAGCTGATTCCCCTTTCTCCCATGTTATTAAAATGTATACCTAAGTGTGCAGAGACTCCACCATCGGTGCAGAAAAAGGTAGACGAGGAGGTGGAGTAGTCCTCCACATGTAGTTAGTGAATAGCATTTTGTGTTACATTAGTAATGTTACAATAGTCCTACAAAACATACTACAAAGTGCAGTTTGTGAATAGACTCCTCAGTCTTTTTGGTGTTTTACTGAAAAACGTTATTCAACATCTAGTACTGTACCGCTAAAAGACATTGGGGATACTTTCCGTGAAATCCAAGGGCTGTTGATCTAGCAGGATTATGTGCACTAGATCACATATATGGAGTATTTTAGATTAGCTATTGCTCATGTCACAATGTGTAAAATCATTTTGAAACTTTCCCCACTTCTAGATACATGGCAGAAGTGGGTGAATTGGTTGGGCTGCTTGGTAATTATATTGGCATTGGTCATTGAATGTTATACTGCAAGTGGTTTATTGGTGATGGCAAGGCAAGAATGAGTAGACTGTGGTAGTGGGTGGTGGTTTTGACAGTGCTGTTAGTATTGTCACCAGGGTTCTTACTGTAAGTAGGATTAACCCAAACCAATTAAACAGTCAGAGCACCTACAGTGAGAACATCCAGAGATTGGTAATTTGTTTAGAACTAAATGGACAGCTTCACATAACAACAAGGTTAGGCTCCTGCCCAAAGATTATAAGTGTGAAGTAACATCTAATTACTAGTTAATTAATGACCACCTGGGCATTTGACATACAGAGCAAAGGCTCTTATGGTACCAAAGGGTGAACCCCTATAGGGAATTGAATGACTGTTGTGGCAATATAAACCTAAATTATGCGCAGGTGTTAGAAACTGGGTTATGGATTGACTGGGGTATGAGCCCTGGTCAAGCAGCAACTACAATCCTAATCAGGGTAAGAGGCAGGAAAATCCTAAATTAACCTGTGCTTGACCTCTGGGAGCTAGGCACAGAGCAGTCAGGCTTAACTTAGGGGCAGTGTGTAAAGTATTTGTGCATTACTTCAAAAAGTGAAACAGTGAAAACACCACAAAAAGATCCCACACCAAGTTAGAACAATAGATCTGAATTTAATACACTATTTTATAGGCCCAAAAAGACAAACAGCTATATTCGTTTTTTACTGTGAGGCCTACTCCTCACATAGATTAACATTGGGAATCCTTTAATTCACTGTTAAGCTGTAATTCCTGATTAGGAAGGAGTAGCTGTGTCATGTATTGTATATTTGTAGTGGTAATGATAAACCCTCTTTACTGGTAAAGTTGATTTTAACATATCTATTTTAGAAATGCCAGTTTTAGACTGGGGTGGGTGACAGCTTCATTTTGTGTATTTCCTCTACACAGCCACACACGCAGGAAGGTTAGGTGTGTCTGAGCACTCATTTGCAATCTGATGGTCCTTCCTGGCCAGGAAGGAGGGAGGAGCTGACACTTGCAACTGAATAGTTGGTGTCCTGTCCTAACACAAAGAGCTGATTACCCCCAATTGGTAGTCTAAAGAAAAGGCTTCTATGTACTTCTAAGAATCTTCTTTAAAGTCACTTCCACTTCAAAGGCACACCAGGGTATAAGCACTGGGTCTTTGACCTTTCCACCTGTGAAGAACTCTGACAGGACCAAGGACTGCTGAGCTACTAAAAGGACTGCACTGGAAGAACTTCTTTTTCGGTTCTGCTGTGCTGCTTGTTGCCTGCTACTTGCTGTCCTCTGACCTGCTGAGGTAAGGGCTGGACCCATTTAACCTGAACCAAGAGTGAATCCAAGGGTTTGCTGGCCTGCTCCTTATTCTGAAGTCTCAGGGCCATCAAAGATTCCCTTCAACCCTGCAACAGCACCTGGACTGGGCCATTTGTGAGTCCTGCCTTGCCAAGTGGTGCTAACCAAGTCCTGGACTCTCTGAAGTGATTTTTCTGTGCTGATTCGGCGGAATACACTCATTAACGGCTTTGTGCCGATTGCAACCAACACATCTCCATATGGCACTGACTTAGCTGTTGCTGTTCAGTGACATCACTTAAATGCACTGTGTGGCTCGATGGCTTCAGACTCTGTGGCACAATGACAACAAAATACCTTCATTGCAAAGGGGCTCGTCAGTGAATTCTCCCTGACTGCACTTATCGGAACGGATGCATCACCTCCATACACTGGATGGGTGACAACTCATCGCCTCATCTGCTCCTCAGATGAGGTCCTCATCTTAGATGCTTCCTCCATCCAAAGTACTTTTTCAGCAGGACCTTTGTGAGTCCTATAGGTGGCCTGGGTTCCATAACTGTTGGCCTGAACTTTGGATTTACTCCGGTCTAGCGCAACCAGATGTCCCCAGTTGGCGCTTTATGAATCTCTAACCACTATATTTGATTTATTATTTAAAAATTCCTAACTCCGTTTTTACTTATTGGATTTTTGCAGTTTTGGTCTTGTTTTACTCATACACATATTATCTATGTTTCTAACCCTGTGGGGATTAATTTAGGGGTGTTTTCATTGTGTTGGTGTATGTGTGTGTTTATGTGTGGGTGTTGCACAAATAGTTTACACATGCCTTTTTAGATAGGCCTGAGTGCTCTGTGCCAAGCTACCGGGGGGTCGGCGCAGGTTATCTTTCAGTGTATATCTGCCTTACCCTGACTAGAATGGTGGTCTCTACATGCACTAAGGTGCATACCTCTCACAACTTGAGACTGCATTTCTAACAGTCAGACATTACCTCCTTGGGGAACCCCAAAGGGAGCAAATCCCAATCAGAGTTCTGGCCACCACAGGTCCAGTCACTGACTTCAGAGGGATGGTCTCTAGGTAGCGAGTGGCATGGTCCACCAAGAACAGCACAAACGTGATGCCTAAGGTTGCCTTGGGGTCCAAGGGTCCAATGATGTTGATGCCTATACTTTTAACGACAGTGCCAGTGGGTGGCAAGCCTGGCAAAGATCGTGTCTTGCCCCAGATGTCCTGCCAGGGGTCTGTCATGCACCAATCCCAGTCGGAAGGTCCTGTAACCCTGGGGGACCACCAGGACACATACAGTCTCAGACCCAGGAGCCTTAGGCTCACTATATAGGAGGTAATTCTCCCAATAGCAAGCGACCCTTGACCCTGCTTCAGGTAGGTCGCTCCCCCATGCCACACAGTACCACCTGTGTGCCCGTGTCCCTCTGCTCTCTGCCACCGCCATAGGCTCTTGGACCCTCTGCCTGAGTTGTGTTATTTTTTGTAATTGTTATTCATTGATTGTGTTGTCTCCTGTTGCCCCCTTTTGGTCTCGGTGTCCCTCTTGTCTTCTGTGCACCTCACCTTTCCCCCGCTGGTGCCATTTTGCTTTTGCCCCCTTTATTCTCACCTGTTTTTTTCCAGCCACTGCATCCCCTGCGTCCCTGCCCCCTGTGTGCCCATTCGTCCTCCTGCTCCTGTCTCCCAGCTACTCCTCCCTCCAACCTCCCCTTATAACGGCGGCCGATGCACGGTGAGGAGAGTGACCCTAGACCCTGTGTCAGGTAGGTCGCTACTCCATTCCGCACAGCACCACAAGTGTGCCCGTGTCCCCCTCCTCTCTGCCACATCAGTAGGCTCTAGGCCCCTCTGCCTGAGTAGTGTTATCTTTTGTAATTGTTATTCCTTGATTGTTGTCGTCTCCTGTTGCCCCCTTTTGGTCTCTGTGTCCCTTTTGCCTTCTATGCCCCTTACCTTGCCCCCGCTGCTGCCCTTTTGCTTTTGCCCTGTTATTCTCGCCCATTTTTTTCCCGCTGCTGTGTCCTCTGCGTCCTGCCCCCCTGCATGCCCATTTGTCCTTTCACCTCCCCTTATAATGGTGGCTGCGCACAGTGGGCCCGCCGCTGGCATGCCGAAGGCAAGCCCGTCTGCGCCTGTCCACACCTGGACCATGCCTAGCGCCAGACCCCCCGGCCCCTCTGAATGCCACGACACCTGATGCCGCTATGACGCCAGCAGCCTCCATGCACTCAACGCCGGCTGATCACACACCTGCTTCCAAGCCACCCCCAAGCAGACCTATGGACCCTTCTCCTGACGGAACTGCCGCTATGCCAGCCTACAAACCACGACTACGCCCACAGGGGTAGGCTTCAACAGCCTCTGATGCTTTCTACTCAACACCCGCTCCACCCGCAAACATGCCATCGAACTCTGGGACCTACTCAGCGCCACCTCCCCAGACGTCGACGAAGATCTGGATGAACCCCTCCTCGGGTTTCGACATTGCCATAGCCATCCTTGACGGCTACAAGATCACCTGCAGGGACCGCACAAACGGAACAGGAGGAGGAATCGCCATCATCCACAGAACACACTCAAATTCTCAACCAGCACTGACGACACTCTTATCACCGCTGAGCACCTGCACTTCCAGATCCACACCGACCCCAGCACCACCCTCAGAGGAACCCTCATCTACAGACCACCCGGTCCCCAGCCACACTCCATCGCCGATTTCATCAGCACGCATGCCCTTACGTCCATGAACTACATCCTCCTCGGAGACCTGAACTTCCCCCTCGAGAACACTAACAACAGCAACTCCACCACCCTGCTCGACAACCTTGCCAATCTTGGACTCAAACAGCTCGTCACGACTATCCACCCACTCCACCAGACACACGCTCAACCCCATCTTCTCAGCCAGCAAACACGTCACTTTCAGCTACACCGCCGATTTCCACTGGACCGACCACCATTGCTTCCACTTCACCTTCGAGAAGCCCACCATGCACCACCAGACACAAAGGACCCCCCACCGAGGCTGGAGCAAAGTCACCGGAGACCAGCTAGTCACCACCCTCGCCCGAAACCCACCAACAGACACTACCGACACCGACTCTGCCAAGCTCAACCTCAGGCAATGGATAAATGAATGCGCCAACTCTCTCGACCGATCAAGAACCTCTCGAACAGACGTTCCGATAGGAAAGCCATCTGGTTCACCGCCGACCTCCAGGCATCCAAGCAGGCCTGCTGTAGGCTCGAGAAGAAGTGGCACCACGAACAGACACCAGACAGCAAAACAGCCTACAAGAGTGCCATCCGCAGAGACCACCAACTCATCCGTACCGCCAAAAGGACATTCTTCAAAGAACACATTGACAACAACGCACACAATGTTATACACACCAAGCACAGGGGTTTGAGGCTATACGATATTGCACCTATCCACTAGTATGGTTACGACTCCACGAAGCAAGTGATTTGTCAACACACATGTTGGATCTATAAGAATCCGGCACATCAGAGACCAGTGTCCAAGACATTGTGAGATACATATCACAGACACGTGACCCCCAGCAAAAAGACGCAATTTGACAAATCACAAGATATTTGCTGCAAAGGTTGTGAAAGTATATTAAGGAAGTGAATTACAAATAAAGCTTCATGAAGAAGAAACAGATAAGCCCTACTTTACCCAGAAATTGACTTACCTGCCCTGAAGAAGTCCTTTTGGACGAAACGCGTAGGCACCGGCTACAACTTTGTTTTTATGAAGACAGAATCTATGCTTTTGGAATCAAATAAAGAACTTATCATTCATCCACTGAAGACTCATATTTTATCAGGACTGACTGAATGAAATATTGTGATTCTATATTGTGCATCAAAAAGAGAAGTTTTTTGCTATTACACTGTACAAAAATAGATCATTCTTACATTGTTAAAGAGTGCTGGACATTGTGAAAAAATAACAACGCACACAATAGCAAAGAGCTCTTCAACATCGTGAAGGAACTCTCCAACCCCAGCTCCAACTCCAAAGATATCCCACAATCACAAGACCTCTGCAACGCCCTAGCCACCTTCTTCCACTGCAGAATCGCAGACATCCATGACAGCTTCAGCAACCAGGCCTCCCTGACTGACACAGACACCTCAGACTCACCGCCCCCGAGCATCATCAACATTGACCCCCTGCTTTCCTGGATCCACGTCAATGACAAAGACACCATTAAAATCATGAACACCATCCACTCCGGTTCAACATCTGACCCATGCCAGCACCACATCTTCAACAAAGCAAGCTCCACCATCGCATCCCATCTCCACAAAATCATCAACAGCTCCTTTGAGACCATCACCTTCCCGGAGAGCTGGAAGCACGCCAAGATCAACACCCTACTCAAGAAACCCAAAGCTGACCTCATGAACTTCCGGCCCATCTCCCTCCTCCCGTTCCTGGTGAAAGTCATCAAGAAGATTGTCATCAGGCAACTGACCTCCTTCCTCGAAAGGAACAACATCCTGGACCAGTCCCAATCCAGCTTCCACAGTAACCACAGCACCGAAACAGCCTCATGGCCGCAACTGGCGACATAAGGGCCATGTTGGACAATGGATAAACCGCAACCCTCATCCTCCTGGACCTCTCGCCATGTTCGACACTGTCCTCCACCTCATACTCCGCGCACACCTCCAGAACGTAGGGTTCCGCGACAAAGCACTGGACTGGACCACCTCCTTCCTCACCGGCAGAACCCAGAGTGCCGCCTCCCCCATTCCGACTCCAAGATCATCTGCGGCATACCCCAAGGATCGTCCCTCAACCCGACACTCTTCAACATCTACAAGGCACCGCTCACAACATCGCCAGATCGCACAACCTCAACATCGTCTCATACCCCGACAACAGCCAGCTGATCCTCTCCCTCACCAAGGCCCCCACCACTGCCAAATCCAACCTCCACGAAGGAATGAAGGCCATCGCCGAATGGAATGTCGATCAGCTGCCTGAAACTGAACTCGGACAAGATGGAGGTCCTCATCATTGTATCCATTCAAGCTCCTCACCCACGCTCACAAAGCTCTCCACAAAACCGGACCAGCATACCTCAACAAACAACTCACCTTCTACACCCGAACTGCCAGCTTCACTCTGCTGACCTCACCCTTGCCACCGTCCCCGGCATCCGTCGAGCGACTGCCAGCCGCAGATCATTCTCCCACCTCGCCGCTAGAACCTGGAACGCCCTCCCCATCTGCCTGCAACAGACCCAGGACCTGCTGGCCTTCAGGAGACTCCTCAAGACCTGGCTGTTCCAGAAGTAGCAGCACCCCCGCCCCCCCGCCGCCTTGAGACCCTCACGGGTGAGTTGTGCGCTCAACAAATGGATTGATTGATTGAATAGATTGATGAGATGTCACCTGTTTCCTGGGCTTTGACTTGAAGGGTCAAGCCCTCTAGATTGGGGCACTCTTTCTCTGCCTTGCAGAACCCCTCCCTGGTGGGCCCACCCTCAACTTGCCAGCCAGCAAGCGCAGGCAGGCCACCCAGGATGGCAATGTCCTCCCCGGTTGGCTCGGGCTGCCTCATCTGGTACCCTGTCAACCTCGACTGTGGGAACGTCAGGAGTAGGTTTCACATGCCTCTTTCCCCTCTCTTTTTGGCAGCTGTCTGGGCCTTTGTTCCAGGCTCCAGACCCCTTGGTTCCCTTCCCTGGCAGCCATGGACTGTGTAACCATACAGACCCATTCAGGTAATCAAACATCTCCAAGTGTGACCTGAGCTCTGCCCCCTCCAGGTAGTGTGCTTCAGGTCGTTATTTAACAGACAATCTACAGACATGACAGGGCTCACAGCTACTTTCAGAGAACCTGAGACCCCCCCACTCAAAGGGGACTAGAGCCACCGATAGATGGCTCTCATGGTTGTCGGCGAATATGACTTGGTGGAATGTGTTAGGGAGGACCCGCTCTGAGGACATCAGCTGACTCTTCACAGTAGTCATTCTGGCTCCTGATTCTCTAGGATCATCCACCCATTGCCAATTGATGGTGACCCACTTCCTGTACTTGGAAGTATTGGCAGGCATATAGGCTTTTGACACCATCTCCTTGTTACCCAGGGAAACTAGGATCACCTATTTCTGCTCTCCAAAGCTAACTGTGACTATATCCTCCCCAAGCATTATACTTGCCAACCCATTTGTTTGCCCACGGGTAGGGGCTGTGCCCTTTTGGAACACCTGTAGTGTTCATACTTGTAGCACTCTGCATTGGGGTACACACCTCCCTGTCTGCTTATGAAAGAACCCCATTTCTTAGGGTCAGACTGTGACTGGTTACCACTACTCCCTTGAGAACTATTTTGGGGGCCTTTAGAGAACTCCTTATTTCTACGTCCCCCCCTCCTTCTTCTGGTTGGAATCCTAACCACCTTGTTGGGAATCCCCTCCAAATATCATCTTTGACACTCTGGTACTGGCCCAGAAGTCCGGCTCCTCAGCAAGCTTCCTGCAAAACAAACACTGGGCATGTGCTCTATCATAATCAGATTGTACAGAGACTTTGATGGGAGTGTACTTAGTTTGGTAAGGTCCTAATCACCCACAAAATAAGTGGACACCATATCCTTAGGTATGCAAGTTTTATCACCATCAGACACTACCGGCATGCTGCAACCACCTCTGCTGGGAGTGCCTGCCTGGCTTTCATGTCCAGCTCCTTTTGACTCAGTTCTTGAGCCAACAAGATTTTCTATTCCTCTAAGGCTCTATCAGACTTTTTCCTTTCTGCCTCCATTTTAAACTTGCCCATTTTCAGCTTTAATTAACTCTCCTAATTCCTTTCCGCTTGTTCCTCTGGGGATAGGATGTTGGAAGAGACACTCATTCCTGCCTCTGGCCTGAGATCTCTATTCTTGGGGTCAAATCATCCCCTTCTTTTGCAGGTGGCTCTTCCACCTCCTCATCCTCTTCCGTGGTCTCACCCAGTATGGAGTGAGTTTATGCCCAGGCCCTCAGCACATTTTGCAGCTCCACCTTCCTGGTGGTGCTCTTGGCAGGAAGTCTAAACTCTGTGCAGAAGTCCTTTAGTTGGGCTACAGTGTAAAGCTCCAGGTTAGCAAGCTCAAATCCCATGCTTTCAGGTGTAGTTTCAGATCCCACTGACAGAGACATAATTTTGGAAAATCGAAAATGCCAATCAGAGAGAATTTAAAATTCCAATTTGGTTCTAGGTATGGAATAGTAGTGTACACCATATTACTTTATAGCACTTCACAAACATAAGTCCTAATCCCAGAGCTGCTACCAATCTTAGAAATTGGGTTACTGGTTGACTGGGGTATGAGCCCTGGACAAGCAGCAACCACAATCCTAGTCAGGGTAAAAGGCAGGCAAACACTAAATTAACCTGTGCTAACCCTCTGCTAGCTTCGCACAGAGCAGTCAGGCTTAACGAGGAGGCTGTGTATAAAGTATCTGTGCAACACTCCAAACAGTAAAACAGTAAAAACACAACACAAAAAGATACCACACCAGGTTAGAAAATAGATCTAACTTTAATAAATAAAACAAGACAAAAGCAGCAAAAATACAATTTATAAAACCGGAAATGTTGATTTTAAAAGTTTATAGTGAAAAATTGGGCCAAAAAACACAGAGCGCTGTAGGGAATAACTGTGGTAAATAGAGTGAGCAACCCAGTAAACCTTTGGGGGCTTGGGTAAAAATATAGTAGAATGGGTAATATTGCCTCCAAAGGAGTTTTTTTTTTTTATTAAATTGACTTAACTATGAAACTGAGTCGGATACAGGTAACTTAATTGTCCTGACCACAATTAATTCCAGTTAATTTAAAAAAAACATTCAAACACTTATAACTGATTAAACATGACAATACTTAACAATAAGACAAAAACAAATAGACATGTGTATAGGCAAAAAAGTGAATTTTATCAAAATTAGGTCACAAAGGGAAATATACAATGCAAAAGAAGTATGCAAAACAGGAATACAGGATATATGTCTGAAAATGAATCAAGATCTCTGTAAAGCCTGTTAGCCGCCTATCCAAAATAAAGATTAGAAGAATTTCCTTTTGGATAAAGCTGAGAGTCGACGTTTTGGTCTTTATGGGCAACTCTTCAAGACCATCATCAGGACAGTAGATAGTAAAAATTGTAACTCCCTAATGAAAACAGAATAAAACAATTTGACTATGGTCTAATAGCTGATTTAAACATTCATTGTTGCGCTATACACATTAACAAAACACATAAATTACCAATGAGAAGTTAAAGAACACAATATTAACATGGACAGTAAGAACACAGTGAATATAACAAAAAGCAAAATCAGACTTATTTTACAGTGCATCAATTCATTGCGCAATTCAATATATCAAAGAATTCTCAATCTGAACCCACTGATGTGTGACATGCCCCAATTAATAAATAAAGCAGGCAGTCGGGCTCTCATATACAACTTATAAGGAACATATTACTGACTTTCAATTGTATGACTTTCAGTTGTGTGGCTTATTTCGCTAGAAACTCATGGCTTTCTAAATTCAAGATACATTGTTTCTTTGTCATGAACCTGAGATCAAATGACAGGAGCTTATTGCACATGATGTTAACCTCATTGTGATTAACTATGACCAAACTGCGAGCGTAATGTTATCTGTACCTTAAATCGATAATTTGCTCCGTGTATTTAGAGAGATGCGCTATGTGTAGCAGACTCAGCGTTGTATCTGTGGACATAAAAAAAAGGGGGATGTATCAGTACCCACTTCTACCCTTTAACTAAGATTGTACAGTATTTAAAGTAGTACCATTACCTATTTCAAGTAAAGGTTCACTTTTGAAGCTTTATTGGTCGAATCTTGTACTTTCTTGCATGGGAGTCGCAAGGAAATTTCGAAACGTATAGATAAAGCACTCTATGGGAATGAAATGGGTAAGGTAATTAGACCCATGGATAAACAGAGTTTTAAGCCTGGCAATATGATGCACAGATCGGGTGAATTTACCTTTAAGTGTATTTAGAGTAGCTAATAAGGCTCTCTTCATTAAGCTCACTCCTCGCACAAATGTCAGAGGGGGCACAGTCAATGTTGCGTTCGACAAGGACCAATCTAAAAAGATAAAACGGGTCAAAAATTTAAATGCCGAAAATGCAAAGGCATGATTTACACCCCAAATTACATAGCAAGGTGTAGTTAAATCGGCTGAACGAGCGTGTGGACAAGGAGCCTTTACCTGTTTAAAGCATCCGCGTACAAGGAAAGTATCCGCCGTTATTCCGCAAGCAGAAAGCTGCAGTGCGGAATCGCGTGTTTTAAAGGGCTGAATTGTTTGGAAAACGAAAGAGGACTACTCAGCCTCTTTATTTTTTGGGCGCCATCTTAGAATGGTGTTGGTGTGTCCGAAAACGATGTTTTAAATATATCGGGTGTGTAATTTTAAAGTGTGTTAACTCTACTCCTAAATTATGAAAGTATGTTCACTGTGGAGAATAAAAATTGCCATTGCAACCATGAACATTTGTATTTAAAAAGCGCTACTAGAATGCGATGGTGAAAGTTATATAAGCTTGCTGTTCATATCAACACATAGGATTTACAATTTTATATACAAGAAAATACATTTCAAAAACAGTTTACAACATAATAATGCAATTGGTTAGACAATATTGGAGCTAGCATCAGCTAGTGTTGAAATTCAGAACAGCTGTTGTTGATGGATGCTAGTCAAAAATATGTCTAACACTATTAGGTGATTACAAAAGAACAGGTAAATAGCAATTGAGCCAGCATTATATTTTAGGCATGCCAATGAGTGCCATTCAGTGGCAGAGTTCAATCCCTTATTTACTGTATCCGTGATACATATCAATCTGCCCTCTCTTAGTGAGAGTATTCTGTCCACATTGTTATTTCTTTTATTGGGTTTAATGACCTCAAGAACCCACCAGATCATGTCGGTTTCTTTATGGCCAGAACAAAGATAGTGCTCCACAAGTGGAGCATTTTCTTTCTTGCACCTAATGCGTGATTGGTGCTGTAGGATCCTTTTTTTGACAGGTTGAATTGTTTTACCAATATAATAAAGATGACACGGACATTGAATACAGTATATTACACTGGTTGTGTTACAATTGGAAAAGCTTTTGGCTGTGAATTTAATCCCATTAATTTTGCATGACTTAACTGTTGTAGTCGTTGCACATGCTGTACAGTTATGACATTTGAAATGCCCTATAACAGGTGTTGTTTGTAGCATGTTGCTCAGTGAGTTTTTTTCAGCCGGTTCTTCATATGCATGAATCAATCTATCACGGATATTGGTGCCTCTTTTAGGGAATAACTGGTCACAGCTGACTGGGACAAAGTCACAAGTTCAAGCCGACTGCAGTCGAGTTCAGCCTACTACAGGGATCCAGTTAGGTCCGCCTAACATAGTACCTTAAATCCTGGTAGCTGAATGTTGCATGGATCCACATCAAAGATGCGTGGCACAACCGAGACAGTGCGTCAGTTCCTGCTGTGTGTACTCCTGTTGCAATGATATAGAGGATTCCATTGACTGGGCTTCTAATCCAAAGTTCTACTTCGTGGCTGCAATGCACAGCTGAGGAGTGCGTCGATTTCGATTAGCAGTAAAGCTGCACTGTGGATTTTCTTTGTCGTCTTTGAGGCTGCTGTTGATGGGAGATGCGTGAAGCTGTGCTGGGGGAAACATGGCAGTTCCAAACTACCAAGCCAATTCTTATACTGTTCATCACCACCCCCTTTTCTGAATCGTTTTTGGCCACTATAGGTGTGGCAGGGTATACTCAGACATGAGTCCCTTTCTCACTGCACCATCAGGATTCAAGCAAGCCGGGCCGAAGAAGGCTGAAATGCCAGAAACCGGTCCCCGGTAGCTTGTCTCCTTTCTGGTGAAGAATTGGCTTGGTAGTTTAGTCTGCCCTGTTCCCATGATGCACTGGGCCAGGGACAGACTGATTTGCATATAGCCAGGTTCTGAGCTGGGATGGTGCAGTGAGATAAATAACGGTGATGGATCAAGCCCTCTCCTCGTACGCGCCGCTGTCTTGGATACCAATGCGCACGCGCTGGCGGCCGCGCATGCGCATTGGTATCCAAGACGGCTGCGCGAACAAGAAGAGGGAGCCCCAGGACGCAGCGGACAAGGTAAGTGCATTTTATTTACTTTTCTTTGAGCATTTACAAAAATTAGGTATGTAGGGGAGGGGGGCAGACGGCGCGTAGTGGGGCTATGCGAAGTGCGTAGGTGGGCGTAGTTTCTCGCCCACCTTGCTTAGCTTCGCGTAGCCCCACTACGCATACTACACCCACCGTTACTAATATTACCACGTTAAGGGAGAAAAGCGCAAATACTTTAGCACTGGCTAGCATTGGTAAAGTGTGCAGAATCCTAATACCAGCAAAAACGAGGTCAGAAAAGTGAAGAAAGAAGGCTAAAAGTTGGGGGAAGACCAACCTAGGGCTGTCAGGACTAACAGCTGATAAGAGAAATGAGTTGGAGATATTCATGCTACCAGCAGATTTTATTACAAACATCTCTATTCCATCATTCGCAATTCCATTTTGTCCTTCAAAGAGAGAGCTACAGTTTTACGTAATGTCGGCATGACCTTCTTCATTTTCAAAAAGAGCTGTGCCCCTGAATTCTAATTCAATGGGGGCTTGTCATCATCCCTCAATACAAGTTTTCAATGCAGAGTGCATTTTTCGCACAACAAATTCTGACTTTAATGCTAATAGCAGCTGAACACATACATTTTAACCCCTTGCCTGCGGGTCTAATTCCCCCACTGTGCTGGGGCGCCCGGTGCTGTGTGCTCATGACGAGCTGAGCTCGTCATGACCACACCCGTTTCTGTAGAACGTTCAGCAGAGCGGGGGAATTAGCCCCGCATTCGAGCGTTGCGGCCATGATGACGGCTGAGCTCATCATGAGTATGGGAGGGGTTAAGAGAGATATGCGAGAGATATGCTCATTTTTGTGGTATTAGTGAGCAATCAAGCTGCAGAGGTCTGTCTAAACTCTCACCATCTAATCACAGGATGCTGTAATGAAGGTCCTCGCTCCCTCTCCGTCTCTCTCAGAACGCACAAACACACACAGTTACGATAGAGATGATTATTAGGAAAATCAGGCATGTATTTTTCCTTAATTTTGATGGAAAAATATAAAACAAGAAATACCAGCAGAATGACCCCTAGCTGATGAGTCTCGATTGTGGACCGTTATCAAAAGGATTAAAATCCTTTTTGAAGTACATCTGGCACGTATGCATATGAGATGTGAACTACCTACCTAAAATATAAATCACATATTCGGCCCCCCCAGGTTCTTCTGTATCTGTTGCAGTCAGTACATGAATGCAAAGCAGAGGTCATCTGAGCGTTAATTAAAACATGTCAAGTAGAGAGAGGATCAAAAGAGATTAAAGAAAGAGGCCAAGGGAAAAAGAAAGAAGTTATGAAGGTTGAGGTGGCACCACCAAAAACTAGGGATAGGTGTGTTAAACCCAGCATATGCCAAACCAGAATCTATAAGATCCAGATGAAAAGGAAATGTATGGAAAAAAACAATGGTTAAAGTAACATTATAGTAAGGAAAAAGTTTCAGTGACAAGGTAACTTTCTAAATACAGAAAAGCACTGAAAATAATCGGTTATAAATATGTCTAGTTACTCAACTCGCTGCCTAACTATATAGTTACTTTAACCTTTGGTTTTTCAGTGAATTTTCAGGGATTTCTTTTTAAATGTTAAGTAAGATGTAATTACATTTCGTAACTGGAGTATCATATTAACCTTTGTTTTTTGTAAGTGAATTATGAGATTTTTTTGACATAATCTAATATACTATTACCCCATACCCAAAGCCAACCTCACGCTGCATGTAGCTTTTGTCTGTGTGCATTATGGGGTTGGCTACAGGGCCTATAGCCAGGCCCTGTGCCCTGCCCCGCTGGCATCCAACCCCCCACTGTACCGATTTGGCCACAGGGCCTGTGTCCAACCCCTCACAAGCAGCCAACCCTGTGCCAAGCACGATCTTCTGGCATGCGCATCGTGCGATTGGTCTTGCAGGTTATGACACACATGAAACACAAAAATATGATGAAGAGTAAGCATATCAATATATCGAAAGCAGATATATCATTATAGTCCATGTTGGCTAGCGTTAATTAATGTGTCAAGGGACAGTCTACGCGAGACTTTTAAAGAGGCATGAAAGTTCCAAGAGTAAATAAGCATTTGCAATGCAATTGGTCTCACCTTTGGGACCTTATATGTATTTAGCTATGCAGCACATTAGCCTGGGTGCTGAAACATCTACTTTTCTTTAACTTGGAGGGAAGGTAAGCACCAAACCATGACATGTCAGGTATGGGAACACATGGAGAGAAATATTGCCTTTCAGCTGGAAATAGTATAGATCAAAGCTGTTTTTAATATAAAATCAGGGCCTTCGGTGGTCATATCACTGAAAATACAAGATTTGAAAAAAATATTATTGTCTACGGGTGCTCGTGGAAGACAATTTCTATGGACTGGAATCTAGAGAATGCTAAAGTGATTCTGGTATTTTACTGACCTCTGCTGGTCGTTTTCTATCAAGAAAGTTAAATAGAGGCAGTTGCCAGAATTTTTTTAGAAAGAAAGTCCCTCAGCAGAAAGCGTATGGTGGCATTTAGAGACCTTAAATATGACTCCCATCCAACCATTGTTTTTGCCGTATCCCATTTTTTAAACTCAATTTGGTATTCCCCATAGGAGGCTGTAAACATGGCATCACCTTGATAAAATCCATAGTGCATGCAGCATCCCTTCTTTTTAACTTTTTTAATCTTTGTAACATTTTTTCTATGTTTTAACCATTAAGAACAGTGATGAATTGTAAATATGTACTGATAAGACTGTATATGTATATGTATCAATCAGTGACACTTGTAGAGCGCGCTACCTACCCGTAGGGTCTCAAGGCGCTGGGGGGGGGGGGGGGTGCCGCTACTGCTCGAACAGCCAGGTCTTCAGCTTCTTCCTGAAGGAGAGGTGGTCTTGGGTCAGGCGCAGGTCGGACGGGAGGGAGTTCCAGGTCTTGGCGGCCAGGTAGGAGAAGGACCTTCCTCCTGTAGTTGCTCTTCGGATGCGGGGGACGGCGGCGAGGGCGTGGTTGGCTGATCGGAGGTGGCGTTTGGGAGCGTAGAAGTTGACTCGGCTGTTGAGGTAGCTCGGGCCTTGGTCGTGTAGGGCTTTGTGTGCGTGGGTGAGGAGGCGGAAGGTGATTCTCTTGTTGATGGGGAGCCAGTGAAGGTCTCTCAGATGTCCGGAGATGTGGCTGGATCGTGGGATGTCGAGGATGAGTCTGGCTGAGGCGTTTTGGATCCGCTGGAGTCTCTTCTGGAGCTTGGCGGTGGTCCCGGCGTAGAGGGCGTTGCCGTAGTCCAGTCGGCTGGTGACGAGGGCCTGGGTGACGGTCTTCCTGGTCTCTGTGGGGATCCACCAGAAGATCTTCCGTAGCATGCGTAGGATGTTGAAGCATGCCGAGGAGACGCTGTTGACTTGCCTGGTCATGGAGAGGGAGGAGTCCAGGATGAAGCCCAGGTTACGTGCATGGTCTGTCGGTTTGGGTGCGGTGCCCAGGGCGGGAGGCCACCAGGAGTCGTCCCAGGCGGAGGGAGAGGAGCCCAGGATGAGGACCTCCGTCTTGTCCGAGTTCAGTTTCAGGCGGCTGGTCGTCATCCACTCGGCTACCTCTTTCATCCCTTCGTGTAGGTTGGCTCTGGCGGCGGCGGGGTTGTTGGTCAGGGAGAGGATCAGCTGGGTGTCCTCGGCGTAGGAGATGATGCTGAGGTGGTGTTTGCGTACGATGGCCGCGAGGGGGCTCATGTAGACGTTGAAGAGGGTGGGGCTCAGGGATGATCCTTGGGGGACGCCGCAGATGACTTCGGAGGCCTCTGACTTGTATGGTGGTAGGCGGACTCGCTGTGTTCTTCCGTCGAGGAAGGAGATGATCCAATCCAGCGCCTTGTCGTGGATTCCGATGTTGCTGAGGCGCCGTATTAGGGTGCGGTGGCAGACCGTGTCGAATGCCGCGGAGAGGTCTAGGAGGATGAGGGCCGCTGTATCTCCATTGTCCATCAGGGCTCGGATGTCATCGGTGGCGGCGATGAGGGCGGTCTCGGTGCTGTGTTTGGCTCGGAAGCCGGACTGTGAGGGGTCGAGGGATCCGTTCGTCTCGAGGAAGGCGGCCATCTGCTTGTTGACGGTCTTCTCGATGACTTTGGCTGGAAACGGGAGAAGCGAGATGGGGCGGTAATTCTTGAGGTCGGTGGGGTCCGCTGTTGGTTTCTTGAGTAGAGCGCTGAGTTCGGCGTATTTCCAGCTCTCGGGGAAGATGGCGGTGTCGAAGGATGTGTTGATGATGTCTCGCAGGTGGGGTGCGATGACAGCGTCGGCCTTGTTGAAGATGTGGTGGGGGCAGGGGTCGGTTGGTGATCCGGAGTGGATTGAGTTCATCGTGCGGATGGTGTCTTCTGTGCTGATCGGGGTCCAGGCGTGGAGGGTGGTGGTGGGGGGGGCTGGCTGGTCGGTCGTGGTGTGCGTTGGTTGGTTGTTGAAACTGCTGTGTATGTCCGCGATCTTGTTGTGGAAGTATGAAGCCAGGGAGTTGCAGAGGTCTTGCGATGGGGTGATGTCGTTGTTTCCCGCGTTGGGGTTGGAAAGCTCTTTCACGATGTTGAAGAGTTCCTTGCTGTTGTGTGCGTTGTTGTCCAACCGGTCCTTGAATGCTGTTCTCTTGGCGGCGCGGATCAGCTGGTGGTGTTTCCGGGTGGCAAGTTTGTAGGAGGTCCTGTTGTCCGGTGTCGGATCCCTTTTCCAGACTTTCTCGAGGGCTCGGCAGTTCTTCTTGGAGCTCTTGAGTTCGTCGGTGAACCATGGGGCCTTCTTGCTGCCGGGTCTGCTAGGCGGGGTCCTCAGCGGGGCGAGTTCGTCCGCGCAGTTGCTGATCCACTTCGTGATGTTATCGGCGGCCTGGCTGGGGTTCGCTGAGCTGGCAGGAGGGTGTTGGCTCAGGGAGGTGGCGAGCTGGTCTGCTGTGATCTTGTTCCAGCTTCTGCGGGCGGTGTGTTGCTGGTGTTGGTGGGTCGTTGTTCTCTTGAAGGTGAAGTGGACGCAGCTGTGGTCCGTCCATTGAAGCTCTGTGGCGTGGCTGAAGTCGATGTCTGTGCTGGATGAGAAGACGGCGTCGAGTGTGTGTCCGGCGAGGTGGGTGGGGGTGGACACCAGTTGCTTGAGTCCCAGGTTGGCGAGGTTGTCGAGCAGGGTGCTGGTGTTGTGGTCGTTGTTGTTCTCCAGATGGAAGTTGAGGTCTCCCAGGAGGATGTAGTCAGCGGAGGTGAGGGCATGCGGGCTGACGAAGTCGGCGATGTCGTCGCTGAATTGCGTGCGTGGTCCAGGGGGTCGGTAGATCAGGGTGCCTCTGAGGGTGGTGTTCGGGTTGGTGTGGATCTGGAAATGCAGGTGTTCGGCGCTGGTCAGGGTGTTGTCGGTGCTGGTCGTGAGGCGGATGGTGTTCCTGTGGATGATGGCGATGCCTCCTCCCATCTGGTTGGCGTTTCGGTCCCTCCGGACGATCTTGTAGCCCTCTGGGATAGCGATGGCGATGTCGGGAGCTGAGGAGGCGTTCATCCAGGTCTCCGTGAGGAAGGCAATGTCTGGGGCTGTGGTGTCGAGGAGGTTCCAGAGTTCGATGGCGTGTCTGTGGACGGAGCGGGTGTTGAGGAGGATGCACTTGAGGTGGGTGCTGCTGGAGTTCGAATTGGCGGGTGCTGGTGCGGGGCTGGTCCGGCTGCAGGAGAACTTGCAGGCGTGGCAGCTGAATGGTCCGTGGGTGCGTCTTGGAGTGGCTTGGTGGCATTCTGGGTGTCGGCCGGTGTTGAGAGCGGTGAGGGTGGCGGCTGAGTACGTCAGGCGGGTCGGTCGGGCTCTTCGGGGGCCAGGGGTCCTGGCACTGGGCGCGGTCCAGGCGCGGACGGGCGTAGACGGGCTTACCTTTGGCGCGCCTTTGGCGCACAATCGGCGCGCCCGCTGCGCGTGACCGCTGCGCGTTCGCACGGTCGCCATTTAAGGCGAAGTGCGCGGGTGGGCGGGGCAGCTGGGAGGCGGGAGCGGGGAGGGTTACAGAAGAAAAAGGGGCGGGGACAAGCGGCTGTGGCGGGAAGGGAGGGCGGGGGGCGGAGCGGTAGGCGGACAACCAGGAAGGAGGGTACACACGTTACAATACTGAACAGGCACAAAATAGCGACAAAAACGGGAAAAAAGCAGAGAAAACAACAGATCAGTGAGACAAGCACAAATACCTGACAAAACAACCAAAACAAGGGGAAAAAGCGCTCGCAGCGGCGGCAGCCGGCGAACGAGGCAAAAACGAGGCAGCAGCGAGGCAAGGGGCACACGCAGCAGCTGGTGGCCGTGCGGCGCGGGGGTGTCCCACAAGTGGGTCACACTCACCTGCGTCGCACGGTCGCCATTTAAGGCCAAGTGCGCGGGTGGGCGGGGCAGCTGGGAGGCGGGAGCGGGGAGGGTTACAGAAGAAAAAGGGGCGGGGACAAGCGGCTGTGGCGGGAAGGGAGGGCGGGGGGCGGAGCGGTAGGCGGACAACCAGGAAGGAGGGTACACACGTTACAATACTGAACAGGCACAAAATAGCGACAAAAACGGGAAAAAAGCAGAGAAAACAACAGATCAGTGAGACAAGCACAAATACCTGACAAAACAACCAAAACAAGGGGAAAAAGCGCTCGCAGCGGCGGCAGCCGGCGAACGAGGCAAAAACGAGGCAGCAGCGAGGCAAGGGGCACACGCAGCAGCTGGTGGCCGTGCGGCGCGGGGGTGTCCCACAAGTGGGTCACACTCACCTGCGTCGCACGGTCGCCATTTAAGGCCAAGTGCGCGGGTGGGCGGGGCAGCTGGGAGGCGGGAGCGGGGAGGGTTACAGAAGAAAAAGGGGCGGGGACAAGCGGCTGTGGCGGGAAGGGAGGGCGGGGGGCGGAGCGGTAGGCGGACAACCAGGAAGGAGGGTACACACGTTACAATACTGAACAGGCACAAAATAGCGACAAAAACGGGAAAAAAGCAGAGAAAACAACAGATCAGTGAGACAAGCACAAATACCTGACAAAACAACCAAAACAAGGGGAAAAAGCGCTCGCAGCGGCGGCAGCCGGCGAACGAGGCAAAAACGAGGCAGCAGTGAGGCAAGGGGCACACGCAGCAGCTGGTGGCCGTGCGGCGCGGGGGTGTCCCACAAGTGGGTCACACTCACCTGCGTCGCACGGTCGCCATTTAAGGCCAAGTGCGCGGGTGGGCGGGGCAGCTGGGAGGCGGGAGCGGGGAGGGTTACAGAAGAAAAAGGGGCGGGGACAAGCGGCTGTGGCGGGAAGGGAGGGCGGGGGGCGGAGCGGTAGGCGGACAACCAGGAAGGAGGGTACACACGTTACAATACTGAACAGGCACAAAATAGCGACAAAAACGGGAAAAAAGCAGAGAAAACAACAGATCAGTGAGACAAGCACAAATACCTGACAAAACAACCAAAACAAGGGGAAAAAGCGCTCGCAGCGGCGGCAGCCGGCGAACGAGGCAAAAATGAGGCAGCAGCGAGGCAAGGGGCACACGCAGCAGCTGGTGGCCGTGCGGCGCGGGGGTGTCCCACAAGTGGGTCACACTCACCTGCGTCGCACGGTCGCCATTTAAGGCCAAGTGCGCGGGTGGGCGGGGCAGCTGGGAGGCGGGAGCGGGGAGGGTGTATATGTAGTGCTTATGGCCTAATGGCTATACACAGGGCAATTGACAGGGCAGCAGGGTGAGGAAGGGGTGAAGGCCTGGACACCTCAATCCTCCCACCCTGTGCTTATTATGATGTATTTTAATGCAGCAAAAAGTTACAATTCCTATCTGTGCCTTTTACCTGTATTTTTCTATGAAATGTGTTTCTATCTGTCCAAAGTTTATTATTTTGTACTTTTTATGGTCTATATTGCCCGAAATAAGGGGCCGATTAGGATTGCGGTTATTTTGCATCCTCCGGGCCGGCGGAAGTGTCCACCGGCCCGGAGGATGCGGATAAACCGCTGCGGAGCCTTCAAAGACCCCCCCGCCTGATTATGATGGCTGGGGGGTCAGGAAGACTGTCTGCCGCTTTTCCGCCGCGGTCGCCTTACGACCCCGGCGGAAAAGCTCTAATATGTAGCCGGGTGACCGGGGGTGGGGGGTGCACATGGGGGGTGGCGGTCACATCCTAATTGCACTGGAGGGAACGCCGCAGCCCCTGCGGACGTTCCCTCCACCTCGGGGGTCGCGGACGGACGCAGGTCCTTCCGCGATCCTAATCGGCTCCTAAAGTCGGCTCTAATGGAATGGAACCATCAACAGCTTCAACCAACGGCCCTTCGGACAAGACTCGTATGTGAGAATAACTGCAAGTTGGCCGTTTGCCCCCGCATTGACTTGGGCGTGCAGGAGAGTTCTGCCTTGAATATAAAACCTCAGTTCATGGCTTTCGGTCCGATAGGTGCCGCACTTGGAGGCTGAACGGCCGTCCGAGGGGCCACATAGTGATTTCAGTTCTGCCCAACGCCTGAATATCAAGTTCGGAATTATTCAGACAGTGAAAATGTCCTTTATTCATTTAATAAAGAACGCGGTGGGTATCAGTGCAGGCATATGAAACAACGCCAACAACAAACAATAAAAACACAATTAAAAAATGTCAAATCAGAATGAAGCCGTACACTGGTACAAACATTTTTTGTGAATCGTGCCCGCTGAATGAATACGTAACCAACGTTATAATAAAGACCTCACAGAAAAGAGGAAAACCATGGCAAGCTAACTTAGAAATATTGTAGCAACAAACATGAAGTAAGCAGCTTAGCATTTCCCTGCACACAGTATGGTATGAAAAAAGACTTCTAAACCAATGCATAACAAAGAGAAATAGCCGTCATCTAATATAATAGAAACCGTGTTATTATTTCAGAGGGTAGGGGACATTGCAAAACCGTTCAGTGTGCTGCCTCCTGAATTTTAATGACCCCACATGCCCATAGTGGTAATGCTTTTCGCTATTAGTTGGTTTCCTGTGTGCTCTTTATCTGTGATGGCTTGCAGTGAAAAAGGAGATAATTGAGATGGACTAGCTCAGATATCTATTTATTTTTCAGATCTGCCTGCATAGTTTATGCGTACCTCTGTCACAAAGGAATATGTTTTGGGGCTGTAGGCATTTTAATCTTTTTGTTTTTGTAGCTGTATGTGGAATCTCATTTGCTCGAATCCACACGTTGCACTTAAACCCACTTGTCTTCACTAGGAGTTGCTGTGTGCTCCTATGTGTAATAATTTATCTGCGTTTGTGGTAGCACATAAAATCAGCAGGTGCTACCGTAAATTTGTTTCTGCACAGCAGAAGCCCAGCTTTTTATATGTATTCCTTTATTTTTGGATCTTGACCCAATTTGTCCATACTTTATTCTTTTAAACTGACCTTTCCATGTGTATTGAGTTTTTTTAAACACATTTGGCCGCCTCTCAATGTTTATATGCAAATATTTTATTGTTAGTTAACATCATCGGCAAAGGACACACCGTTCAAGCTTAAGAGTGTCCTAGACCTGCTGGAAGCATTCCTTACAAAACCTCAGTGTACCATGCTTACTGCCTCACAAACATTGAATTTCAACGCTTATATAAAAAATAATTTTCTCGGTATTTTATGTAGCCCGAACTTGACCCGAAGGTTTTGGGCATTAGAGCGCTTTAGACGAGTACCAGTGGCGTTACACAAAAGCACATTCATTTTTGTTAGGCAGGGGAAGATTAAGTGATTTGCCCAGAATCACAGGATGTTAAGCATAGTTGCCGAGACTCGAACCCAGGGGCATATTACCAAGCCCTCAATAAATGCGTTAGCGACTTTTTAAAGTCGCTAACGCATTTATTTTCATTTTACACCATTCCCAATACGTCTCTAACCTGAGTTAGAGACGTATTCTTGACGTTATCTATCGCCCTGCGCTGGGGGCGATAGATAACGCTAATGGGATGCAGGGTGGGCTTTCCCACGTCCAACCACATGTAAAATGTGTTTGGAGGTGTTAACACCTTATCATCAAGGCAGGCGTCGGGAGAAGGAGACCTGCGATAAACTCGTTTATCGCAGGTCTCCCAACGCCTGCTTTGATCAGGCGTTAGGCATTGATAACATGGGGGTGTGGATCATAAAGCTGAATCCACCCCCCCATATTATCAGGGCCCACATTAGCGCGTGAAAACAACGTTTGTTTTCATGCGCTAATGTGCCATATCGCCGACTATCGCCGAATTTGATTTAGCTTACGTGATGTGTGTTGATAATTATGCGCTATCACGGTGAAGAAATCCGGCGATATGAAAATGTGTGATGTGCGTTTTTTAACGCACATCTAAATAATATGCCCCACAGTTCCCTAGATTTTAAGGTCGACCGTCCTAGCCATTTAGGCTACATCCTCTCCCCATAGGGACTTTCTTCACCGATCTGTACCACGTCATTGTTTAAGTAGTAAAATATCACATGAATTTAATTTATAAGCAAATTCCTTCAGATGGAAAACAGCACATGTCATTTTGCACACATCTCAATTTTTTATTTACCTAATACCACAAACTGTGTTTGATAGTAATTAGAGATAGAGCTGCACCTTCTGTTATCTTTCTGTAGTGTAATGTAACACTTCACTTAAGACGTACCCATTAGCAGGGCAGAAGTCCAAAAAAAAGAAGTGGGGGAACTGACCAAGTTAGGAAGTAAGCAAGTGATATCTTGACTTGTGCCATCAAAGTACATGACGTCACAATGCATAACATTCCATGTGGCATCACAGGAAGTGACCTCACTGGAAGTGACATCATAAGAAGTGACATCAGATACTAAGAGCGCACACATATGTTTATCAGGTGCATCATGAGTACATTTAAGTGAGATTTGGAGTCGAGGTTCTGCCAAAAAAGTGGCACAATCCAGATGCAAAATTTGGGTCTCAACTACTAATTTTTTTAAAACCCTGCTGTAATGTTGTATGCAGTCTAGTAGTTGGGATGGGAGGAGCTTCGGGGTTGAGGGAAGAGGAGGGGCAACGACATGAAAGGGGCAGTTAGAGTAGAGACAGGGTCAAGACCAGAAGCAGAAATAAAGCTCTTCTAAATATATACTTTGTCAGTCGTTATTGCTGCCACGACATGACAACTGGCGACGAGGGTGGGATACAAGCAACCTGCCAGTTCTGCTGAAGAACAGGAACAAGAACTGCCCTGTCCCGGGCACCAGCAAGACGTGAACGCTGTCGCGACGTCTGTGCCTTGAAGCTGCCGCCGCCTACAGCTCGAGGCCAGCGGCAGAGGAGTCGTCCCACGACCAGGAGATCGTGCGGAATCCCTCTGGAGCAGCGGAAAGTAAAGCGCTGCCCCTCCGGTGTCCGACGCGATTTTCGCGCCAAAATCGGGAGTGCGTCCCGAAGACTGAGCCCAGAAGGAAGGAACTGGGAGCCCACCCCAGCCTTCCTGAAGTGACGTGCCCAAGTGAGGAGAGCAGCGAGAAGCAAGTGAGCTCTGTGGAGGCACCAGGATAAAAGCGCCGGATTCGCCGGCATCAGGTCTCACCCCCGATGCGTGAGGAACGGCACGTGGTAAACGCGAGACGCTGGAGCTCGCGCCTGGCCTACCTGAATGGTGGAAAGTGGCCTAGAAGTGGAAAGGGAGCTGCCACATCCTTGCTGCTGGAAGAAGAGGCCCTCGGTGAGAGCCTAAAGAGACTGAGTGTGATCGATGCTGAATAGAAACTCAAGCCTGGTGGGTGACTGGTGGCGGCCATCTTGAAGTCAGGCGATTGCAAAGGACATCCCTGTGAAGTGAATGGGCGGCCATTTTGGAGTCAGGCACCCCCAGAATAAGGCAAAAAACAAGCACTGGAAAGACAAAAACAAGCATTGAAAAGGAAAAAACAAGCATTGGCGAGTGCAAGTGCAAAAGCAAAACAAACATTGAAAAAACAAAAACAAGCGTTGAAAGGCAAAACAAGCATTGAACATTGCAAGGACATACAACAATCAAAGTAAAAGTGCGGCATTGACACGCCAATTCAACCATGGCGCCGTCACCCATCAGGAATGGAGGTGATGCAGCAGTGGCTGCAGCTACCCCGGTCGTACCCATCATCTCACATCTACGTCCCCCGGAACCACTGACTTTGGTGGTGGGTGGAAGCATGGGTCCCCGGTGGCAGGAATGGTTAGAGGACTTTGAAGACTACCTAGAGGGGTCGAAAGTTACAGGAGACAGAGACAAGCTAATTGCACTCCGCAATTTGGTCGGCAAAGGGATCGGGAAGGTCATCAAAGAACTACAGACGGACGACAAAGGGACCTATGATAAGGTGCGTGATGCACTCAACAGAAAGTTTGTGCACAAGAGAAATGTGGATTATGAAAGGTACATGTTTAATCAAGCGAGTCAGGACAAAGATAAGATGATGAGCACGTTCATCGCACGTCTGCTCCGCCTGTCGCAGTACTGCAACTTTGACTCCTTCTCAACGGAAGATGCCATCTGACTGAGAGTCATTGAGGGCTGTCATTCAGAGACCCTTCGCAGGCGCCTATTACGGAAGAGTCATAATCTCGACGAGATTGAGGAGATGACAAGAGTATATGACCAGGCGGAAGAACACACCAAGAGCATGGAGACAGGCCGGGGCGATAGGAAGGAACAGGCATACTGGACGCAAAGCTCCAACAGTCAGAGAAGATCAGGTGACCACCAGAGAAGGTCTCGTCCGGCGTCCCGACATGGTCACCAAAGTCATCGACGACATGAATCCAGAAGAAGAGAAAAGAAAACAGATAACAGCAAAAAGCCTGAACGTCCACGAAAATGTTATAGATGTGGGTATGATTTCCCACACACAGATTCCTGTCCCGCGATGGGCCAACAGTGTCGAAAATGCGGGCGTATGAACCATTTTGAAGTAATGTGCGGAGTTTTCAATAAGGATAGAAGGAGTGAGACAACCAGATCCCAACCAGAAGGAAAGCGACACTACGCGAAAGCTGTGCAAGACCGAGCACCGTCGTTGTCCGGGTCATCACACTCCAGCAAAGAATCACACAGATCCCAATGGACCAGAAGGTCATCGTCGAGGGAGTCGAGGTCAAACTCGAGAGAAACGACGTACACAGATGAATACATATGCATGGTAGCTGACCCAGATCAATTAAAGAAGTACCCCCCGTTGAAGGACTGGGTTTTTCTAAGACCCAGCGGTGCCAGGGGACAACACCTGAAACCTTCGTGGGTTACCTGTTCCGGCGTACAAATGACAGAGACACGGGACACTTCCTTCGGCGTCAAAGATTCAAGGTTTATTTACTGCAGGGAACACAGAAGTCACAAGAAGTACAAAGCATGTAAGTTCTAGGAGACTGCTTCAAATTGTATCTGTGGATCGCTCCTTTTATACAGTTCTTTGTCATAGAACAACATGGCAAACAAAAGGTTACAACCCAGTTCCCACAGTAAATTTCATAGAGGGGTCGCTTTCATGTATTCAGGGTCCGGAACATAAATACAGTAGTATTGCCGGTTCCCAACTGTAAAAATACATCTTCCCACCATTAGTACATTCCATTCGGCTATAAACGAATTAAGGAAGAGTTAGAAACAGGTGAAGAGGAAGACAAAGATAGTCAACAGATTGAAAAGAGTGTAAGGGGGTGTTATCGGAAACACGATTGCAGGATCAAAGGAGACGTGCCTAATGAATGCACGGCTGAAACAATAGACCGGCGCGGCAAGATGAGCCTCAAACGGGGCCATCTGCCTTGCTGTGTCATCTCCCTCGTCATTAAGACACCCTCAAAGGAACACGTGTCTTCCGCAAGAGTTTGGGAATCCCAGGGTCACGAAGCGGACAGTGTCCGTTCGCTGGCTACTTGAGGGCAAGAAACAAAATGGATGCCGTATCTAAAATGGAACCCGTGGGCTCAGATAAAGAAACCCACGAAACAGACGACTGGTTTAGGTTAGCATAGCGAAAACGCGCACACCCACTAAACTCGTCGTTTGCGGTTCATAGATACCAGACTCGACCATATTCGAACGAGTCGAAAACACCACTTATAATTGTCACGGAACCTCAGACGCTCCTTTTGCCCTCATGTAGGCAAGCACTAGTCGATATCAGAATCAATCTCGATATTCATCAGACCATTCAGATGTTGCTGCAACATTATTCTATCCATCAGTGCTTCCTTGGTAACAGGTGGCCGTCTTATACACGTCGTAGCACAGAGGCCACATAAGGCTGGACCACACTGCACACAAAGACAACACGTGAATAGAAATGCTACAACAACCCCAATGATCATCAGAATCTTCCAACCCCAAGTCGACATCAGGCCCCAAAACCACCCTAGTAGCGTCCAATCACCTACGTCCACGTGTATGGACTCGGAGATCTTATGCAACTTCGAGATGGCTTGATAGACAGTTGGAGCGTTATCAGGAATGAAAATGCAGCAACTCGAATGGATCACCTTACATACTCCACCTCTATCTGCAAGGACAACGTCTAAAACCATACGGTTTTGTAACGTCATAAGCCTGTCAGCCTGAAGCTCTGCTGTGATGTTACCAAGGGCACTTGCAGTGATATTAGCGGTCGATTCCACCACTCAAGTCAACTGTCTCAGGTTCCTACTATTGATCATAGGACCCCAAAACGGCAAGAAACCCTTAAAGAAGTCTCCTGCCTCTTGACCGGCAGTGTCTTCTTCGCTAATCACACCTCTCACAACTCTGGCCTTGTGATAATCCGACCCAACAGCGAAGGTCGGCGGCAACAGATTCGCAATATAACAGGTGCCTGAGAAGTCACGAGGCAACCATGTATATGCGCGGTCATAACAAACAAAGTATGTACCCTTGGCAGTCAAAAGAACAGGGGAAAAGGCCGTCGGTAAAACATACGTTTCAGTACAGGCACTCCTCCCAAGCTGAGCTCGCGGGCTTCGGCCAAGGCTTTTCAGACAGAAATTACCGAGATGAGGTACGATCCAGATCGGAGACGAGATTTTAAGCTGCCGATCACCCACTGACATGCTATACTCAGCCTCACTCAGATCTCTGTATGCTCGCACCTCTTCCTCTGGGATAAGCGATGCGTCAAAGATATCCCTATCTAAATCGGCAATCGCTCTTGCCAAAGGCTTGTGGTACGGGCCAGGACCATGATCTGCAGTGCGTGGCTCTCGATGGGGGTAGGAATCTAGTGCGCTATGAAACATTGTTTGGAATGCTCGAGCTGACCCCTGGGAACTGTAAGGAAGGACCAAGTACGGAATTCCTCTATCAGTGGTATGTGGCATTAAACCACACACCCAACAGTTGGTAGTATTCATCACCAACTGATGCTGATGGAGAAGTTGAACAAAGGAGTTATTCATGAATTCCGCACGTCTAACCTGCTCGTGTTGAGGTAAAAGGTGGAAAGAATGAGGAGAAACAGTAGAAGTAGGTTTTGGTTCAGAGGAAAGGGTAGGTGAAGCAGAAGGCAATAATGATTGTATACCATAGTATACTCCACCCACCAATAACATGGATACAGTTAGGAACAATAGGAACACCTGAAACATAAAGCATTTGGTACGTACAACCCTATGCAGTGTAGATCTTTGCGCTTGAGTCTTCTCCACTTCCGACAACTTTGAGAATTCCATCCTCTAAATACCGTCCGCAACGTTCTTGACGCACTTCGTTCTGTGTAGCAATTGTCAATCCCCAGGAGTTCCTAGGAATCAACGGTCTCCGACCTAGTGTCAGGAACCTACTAAACAGAAGGAAGTACCCGCACGGCCCTACGGTCAACCCGGATGCAAGGTTCTTTAATCAAACAATATATACAAGATCTCCTAGCTGTGGAAAAACACACACGTGGAAAAGAACTCAGAATGCAGACAGAAACCACAATTATTCAAAAATGTTCAAAATGATAATGGGGGGTAACGTGAATTTCAAAAAGAAAAAGCAGAAATAATTTATTAGTCTCTGGTATTGGAACGAAGAAAATATCTGCTTTTCCAGGACGAGTCTGCTCTTCAAATAATTGATCAGATTGTGGAACAGAGTTCTGTCGGTCAGACGATAGTTCAGGTCTTGAATTCTCCAATGGCAAAGGCTCAACAAAGTTATCTGACTGCACTGAAGTATCTCCCACAGGCTGAGCGTCACTGAACGGCACAAAGTTCGGCAGAGCTTCTGTCTCTGATGCGGCGATGCCAGTCCTCACCCACGAGTCCGCTGGTAAAGGTATTGGTACCTTTTTGGTGTGGGTGGCGTGCACCCAATGCTTGCGGCCCTCCAAACAAACTGCAGTTCTTGTGGCGAGTAGCACCTGGAAGGGTCCCACAAACCTCGGCTCAAGGTTTCGCTTTCGGCCAAAGTTTCTGGTCACCACCCAGTCTCCCGGTTGGAGCCGGTGGCCAGGACCCTCCGTCTGTGCCGGCAGTGCTTCAAAGACCTGTTGATGAATTAACCTCAGTTTAGCAGTCAGATCATGAAGATAATCAATTAGCATTGGATATTCAAGATTTGCGAATGACCTGGGTCTAGGAACCCCCCAAATATTTGCAGGACGGCCGAACACAATCTCATATGGGCTGAGCCCTACTCGAGAGTGTACAGTCGCCCTAGTTGACAAAAGAGCCAGAGGCAAAGCGTCGGGCCACGACAGACCAGTCGTAGCCTGAATCTTTGCGAGTTTTAGTTTTAGAGTACCACTGTATCCCTCAACCAAACCTGCTGACTGGGGATGATTGGCACTGTGGAAGTTTTGTGTAATTCCAAGGCCCTTACACACACTCTTCATCACACTCCCCACAAACTCACTTCCGTTATCAGACCATACAATCCGTGGCATTCCATACCGAGGAAAGTATTCCTTCAGTAGGACTTTCGCTGTGGACAGGGCACTATTGTCTTTGAGAGGGTAGGCTTTGATCCATCGGGAGAATGCGCAAACCACAACTAAAACGTATTTCAGGTTATTACATCGCTCCATATGGAGGAAGTCCAGTGGAATTACCTCAAAGCGACATGTAGGAGGAGCAAAGTGGCCAGGGGGTGTAGGAGTGCCCTTGCCAGGATTGTACATCATACATACCATACAATTCTTGACCAATCTCTCAGCACACTTAGCAATACCATCATTCTTCCATACAGGGGACAACAACTTGCAAATACCTTTCGCGCTAATATGTGACAAGCCGTGTGCCATAGTCACAACAGCTAGCACATATGCATCCGGCAACATCCATCTTTGATTCTCCGACAAATCAATCCAACATCCATTCACATCCAACTTTCCCATGCTCTCCTTCCACTTGGTCTTTTCAGCTTCAGTGGCCTCATTCTGAATCGCTTTCACACTTTCAACAGTATCCTCACACATACCAGTTTCTACAGGCCACCTTGCCGAACTTGTCACATACATTCTAGTTGCAAGATTTCTAGCAGTCTCCTTAGCAATCTCATCAGCAAACGCATTGCCTCGACCAACATCATCCGTCACCTTACGGTGGGCACTACATTTAATAATCGCCACCTGCTTAGGCAATGTAAGTGCGTCTAAAAGATCGTTCACGAGCTGTCCGTGTTGGATCTTCGTGCCATGCGATGTCATAAAGCCTCTCTCTCGCCACAATCGACCAAAACTATGGGCGACGCCAATACGGCTGTCGGTAAACACATTCACTCGTTTTCCTTTCGACAAAACACACGCTCTCGTCAATGCAATTAATTCTGTTGCCTGCGCAGAATTCTGATTCAATCTCGCAGTTTCCACAACCGTACTCAACGTTACCACAGCATACGCAGTCGTCACATCACCATTCGGCAACTTAAAACATGAACCGTCCACATACAAGGTACCATCAGGGTTTGCCAATGGAGTGTTTTTTAGGTCAACACGACCCTTCGTTTCTTCCTCAGTTCGCAAATAACAATCATGTGGTGGTACCTCGTCTGATTCCGTACTAGTTGGCAACAACGTCGCCGGGTTTAGGACATTACAGCGCTTTATTTGTCGGATGGACACCGCAGCTGCCGCTGTCGCTCTTAGACAACTTGGCAAAGCTCTAGCTACTGGGTCTAAAGTCGAGGAAAAATATGCACATGGACGCTGCTTACTGCCGAATTGTTGCGTCAAAACACTCAACGCACAACCTTCTCTCTCGTGAACGTATAGTGTAAACGGCTTGCTGTAGTCAGGAGTACCTAAAACAGGAGCCGAACACAACGCATCACGCAGTTCAGAAAAACGTTTCTGACACTCTTCCGTCCATGGCAAAGGAGTTGGAACATCCTTGCACGTGAGGGCTACCAATGGTTTCGCTAACAATGAAAAATTCGGAATCCATTGCCTGCAGTATGACGTGATACCTAGAAAGGCACGCACATCTCTCTGAGTCGTTGGCACAGTCATTCGAGCGATTGCTGCAATTCTTTCAGGGGTCAACCTTCTTCCCTCCTTTGACAATAAGTGACCTAGATAGGTTACTTCTTGACAACAATATTGCAGTTTAGAAGGTGACACCTTGTGATGCAAGTCACAGAGATGTTGTAACAGAGACACCGTAGCAGTTTTGCAAATCTCTCGTGTGTCCGCAGCCACCAATAAGTCATCAACGTATTGGATCAAGGCCGCACCAGCCGGTAACACAAACGCATCAAGTTGACTCTTCAGGGCTTGGCTGTATATCGATGGACTCTCACAGTAGCCCTGAGGAGCGCGCTTAAACCTAAAGCTGCGGCCACCTAAAGAGAAACCGAATAGGTCCCTGCTTTCCTCAGCGATCGGAATGCTAAAGAAAGTATTCTTCAGATCGATCACTGAAAACCAAGAAGCAGACGCTGGAATCATAGTCAGTAAGGCCGTAATATCAGGCACCACAGGGAACTGAGGAATCACAATTTTGTTCACCTCCCGTAAATCAATGACAAAACGATAAACAGGAGGCTTAGATGGATCAGTGCGTTTCAAGATAGGTAACACAGGACTATTACACACGTTTCCCCGAGTCTCCTCAATAACATCTTTCTCGATCAAGTCATAGATGATCGCTAACAACGCTCGCTCACCATCAAGGGAGATACGATACTGGGGAATACGTGGTAATCGCACATTCGATTTTAATTGAACAACATAAGGGGAGATGTCAAGCAGGCCTACGTCATTGGGACCTGTTGCCCACAAAGATGCAGGAAGATAACTCAATTCCGGTGGGAGCTTATCAGATGACAGGTACATGGGAGAGATCACTCTCTGCCCCAACGTAAGCTCCACTCCCGCAGGAGAACAATACAAAGTCGCATACAAACGCTTCAGCAAATCCAGGCCCAACAGATTTTCACCACAACCAGTAGTCAAAATCAAAGGAGCTTTCAGCTCACAAGGCCCAATTGTGAGGGGCAAAGGGCGAGAAACCGGATTGCTAACAGGGGCGCCAGAGAATCCAACGGAAACATTCGTTAAGCCAGACAAAGGTGCGCCAGGGAGTTTCGAATGCATGATAGAACTTGTCGCTGCACCAGTGTCCAACAGAAAAGGCTCAACTACGCCCGATGTGGCAACTGCGACGTAAGGCCCTCTCTGATCAACCGGAACTGATACTACTCCCTCTCTTTGTCTGTGGCTGCCCTAGTAATTACCGTCATCAGTACCCTGCTCGATATAAAAATCGTCCACGTGGTACTGTGCGGACCTACCTGATGATGAACCACGCTGATCGAAACAATTATTGGAATCAGAGGAATTGTTAGAACGCTCATTTTGATTCTGAGTAACACCGCGCCCTCTACCTCGCGAAGTCTGTTGAGGACCACTACGACCTCCTCTAGATGAGTTACCGTTATTTCGATCGCGCAAAACCGGACAATCAAATTTCAGATGACCCTCACCTCTACAATAGGCACATTGATTGTACCCAAGCATAGATCTCTGCGAAGAAGAGTCATTCCGCGACAGCGACCTAGCGGGCTGCGATTGCGATCTATTTCGCTGTTGAGAATCATTTTGATTTGAGCGTGGAGGATACGCTTGTTGTAACAAAACTTTCGTTTTGAGCTCTTTCGTCATTTTCCTCCTTCTCCCTATTTTCATAATATTGAGCCGTAGCCAATATCTGGGCTGAGGTAGAAACAGCCCATAAACTCTATGAATTTTTCAATTTGTTGCTAAGTTCAGGTAACAAATTTGATACAAATTTATCCACACACAACCTCTGACCTCCCTCAGTGCTCATATCTTGGCCACTGTGATCAATGAATGCCTCCTCAAATCTCGTGAAGAAATCGGAGACACTCTTGTCCTTCTTTTGCTTACAGGCAGACAATTTATCCCAGTTAACTTTCATTGCTGGCATAAGGGTCTTCATAAGGGTAATTATCCTTTGGGGAAGATCAGTAATGAGCTGTTCAGGCTTAGCCCCACCAACTTGTCGTACGTCGGCCGCCGCAAGAGCAGCCCAATCACCGCCTAACTCGGCTGCGTGATTTGCTTGACGAATTTTCGCCCAAATCAGTTGCGGTACGACATTGCCGAACAACATGTCGATGTCGGCAAGATTCATGATCGTAGCATCCACTAATTGAGACAACTCTTTATAGTACCCTGCAGGATTTTTGCGAGGGTCTGGCAAAGATTGATTAACCTGCAAAACTTCCGATCGCTTCCATGGAAGGTGTATCCAGACTCTCTGGAAGTGTGGCAAAATAATAGGATTAGCCTGCGCATTACCTGGCATCCACACTGGTGGAACTTCACGCATGGGATACTGACCAGGCGTAGCCATCCACTCCTCAGTTTCATCTTTAAACAATGCTCGAGGTATCACAGTGGGACGAAAAGATAGAAGATGCTCAAGAGCACGTCGAACATTGCCACCCACAATCATACCGCTCAAAAACTGAAGCTGAAGTTCGGTCAAATCGGACGGTACAGTAGTCACCTCATCATTTACTATCACCTCACGTAAACATCTACACATTTCTTCAAACACAAATCTCTGTGTGGGCTCATTGAATTGAGAGAAAGTGTCAAAAACTATGCGCGGGGGATTCTTAACAGGATACCTAATCCAATTTCGTGCCATTTTTATCAGCGTATCGCTCTCCCTACCGCCAGGAAGTTGACTTCTTCGTTGAGGAACATCAGAAACATAGGACCCAAGAATCGGTCCAAGAGGAGAGTAAAAGTTAGTAACAATATTAGGAATACGTCGCCGAACAGACGGGGAAGAGGAGATAAGTAAAGGGGTAACAACAGGAGGACCAAACACAGGGGCAGCAAGGGCAGTAGGAGTAGCCAAAAGAGCAGAAGTAGCGGGAACAACAGATTGAGAAGGTATAGACGGTGGAGCAGTAGGAACAGTAGCAGGTAGTGGAATAGGAACAAGAGGATTCGCATGGACAGGACCAGAGACAGGCTGGTTAACAACTGCCGGAACAACAGGTTGAGGAACAGGAGGAACCACAGGGGCTGTGGTATCCTGTGCATATGGAGGTGGCGACTTCAATAGATAGGACAACAAGGGATCCTCTACTGCTTCCTCTCCCTTCTTATCAGTACCCGTCGGTAAAGCGGGATAGCATTTATCCACCGCCATACGTTGTAGTCTATTAAAAACTTCCTTTTCCTTCTCTTCTTTGTCTCGCTGAAACTGCTTTGCATTTCGCATCGTTGTAACGATACCTTCTCTCTTATTACGTTTAAGCTGTTTGATTTCTTTCTGCTTGGCTTCTTTACGCCATAACCGAAAGGAATCAAACATGGCCGGCCTAGCTTTCCTTTTAAACAATGTAGCTTCAAGATTATCCAAAATAGGAGTCTCAAAACTACCATGAGGTGGCCAACTAAGGACACCGTCATCTTTAGTATAACGGACCCAACAATCATTAAATGCGATAGGACCCACACCATGGCGACTATATAATTCATAGATTGGAGTTCCAACTGGAGGTATCGGACATGAGTCCTCCAATCGGGAATCCACACCACAACCTCTAAAGCAACTAAACAAAGTACTACGGCCAGGCATCGTGCACACTAGCCGAGTTTCACAAACTTCAAGGGTTATTGGATTACAATGTCCCTGCAAAATGCAAAAACCCTCGGTTTTTGGCGACTGCAGTCGTCAAATAGAACAACTAAGAATAAAGTACGAAGAACCACAAATGCAATGGAACCATGCAACAACGAAGCACCCACAACAACTAAGGATTCGGGGAGCGACCCACAAATACTTAACTCAAAGAACAATGGCATCACCAGGAAGGCCCGTCAGTCGTCTCGCTGTACCAAGGTCTACGCCAGGCGCCAAAACAGGTCGACAGTCAGGGCATCAGTCCATCGCAGCTGTCAGAAGGCGGGGATCTTCGCGGGAAAAGTCTTCGGGTCACTTATTTCGACAACAGGATCGATGAAGCGGGGTGCACCTTCCCTTGGAGATTTCACACAAAGTTCCTCACGATCGTCGGGCTTTGGACCGGTACCGCTGATGTCGCCCAACGTTGGGCGCCAAATGAAGGCCTGGGTTTTTCTAAGACCCAGTGGTGCCAGGGGACAACACCTGAAACCTTCGTGGGTTACCTGTTCCGGCGTACAAATGACAGAGACACGGGACACTTCCTTCGGCGTCAAAGATTCGAGGTTTATTTACTGCAGGGAACACAGAAGTCACAAGAAGCACATAGCATGTAAGTTCTAGGAGACTGCTTCAAATTGTATCTGTGGATCGCTCCTTTTATACAGTTCTTTGTCATAGAACAACATGGCAAACAAAAGGTTACAACCCAGTTCCCACAGTAAATTTCATAGAGGGGTCGCTTTCATGTATTCAGGGTCCGGAACAAATTTACAGTAGCATTGCCGGTTCCCAACTGTAAAAATACATCTTCCCACCATTAGTACATTCCATTCGGCTATAAACGAATTAAGGAAGAGTTAGAAACAGGTGAAGAGGAAGACAAAGATAGTCAATAGATTGAAAAGAGTGTAAGGGGGTGTTATCGGAAACACGATTGCAGGATCAAAGGAGACGTGCCTAATGAATGCACGGCTGAAACAATAGACCGGCGCGGCAAGATGAGCCTCAAACGGGGCCATCTGCCTTGCAGTGTCATCTCCCTCATCATAAAGACACCCTCAAAGGAACACGTGTCTTCCGCAAGAGTTTGGGAATCCCAGGGCCACGAAGCGGACAGTGTCCGTTCGCTGGCTACTTGAGGGCAAGAAACAAAATGGATGCCGTATCTAAGATGGAACCCGTGGGCTCAGATAAAGAAACCCACGAAACAGACGAACGGTTTAGGTTAGCATAGCGAAAACGCGTACACCCACTAAACTCGTCGTTTGCGGTTCATAGATACCAGACTCGACCATATTCGAACGAGTCGAAAACACCACTTATAATTGTCAGGAACCTCACCGTTAGACATTAAAGTGGGGACTCATGCCACCAAATTTGTACTTGACAGTGGGGCATCACTAAACTACATGCCCATGACTGAATACAGGAAGATGAGGCCGCCGCCGGCTTTGAGCCCCGCATATGTCAGGGTGTTCATTTGGATGGCGAGAAAACAACTCCCTTGTCTGGGCAAGTTTGCAACAACGCTCAAACATGAATCCACGGCAGTACAGGCATACATTCATGTCATTGAAGGACCAGAGGCTGACTGCCTCCTCAGCCTGCCCACAGCAGAGAGACTCAGACTGGTAGAAATACTATATCGAGTGCATGATAACCCAGACATTGTCCGGAAATTCCCAAAACTGGGAACTTGGCAAGATGAATAAGTGCTTAATTCGACTACACATAAATGATCAGGTGCGTCCGATTGCTCAACACCCAAGGAGAGTAGCTTTCCCCTTCAGCAGGCAGTGGAGGACGAGATTCAGGGACTGCTCCAGGCAGATATCATTAAGAAAACGGATGGCCCTACGCCATGGGTATCACCGGTCGTGATCGTTCCCAAGAAAGGCACCCCTGAGAAAGTAAGGCTATGCGTGGACATGAGGCTTCCTAACACAGCCATAGAACGAGAAAGACATCCAGGGCCACACCTGAGCGACATGATAGCGGCACTAAATAGGGCCCGAGTATTCTCGAAACTCTACCATCAGCTCGAGTTGCACGAGAAATCAAGATACATCCCAACGTTCGCAACCCACCTGGGCCTATTCCGCTACAAAAGACTAAACTTTGGAATCTCCTCAGCAGCCGAAATATTCCAGGAAGTCATACGCCAAACCATCAGGCACATCCCATTCACTAAATTACAGCGATGACATACTGGTTTATGGCTCTAACACCCAAGAACATGACCAAGCCCTAGATCGAGTGTGCCATGCTCTCCTGGAGGCGAACTTAACGTTGAACAAAGACAAGTGCGAATTTCACCAGTCCACCCTCAAGTTCTTTGGTCATGTGTTTTCTGGGGCTGGAATGAAAACTGACCCCGAGAAAGTCACCGCTCTCAACACCACCAAAAGTCCTCAAGACGTCAGCGATGTTCGATAATTTCTAGGAATGGCTAGCTACTGTTCCAGGTACATCAAGGACTACGCGACCATTAGCCATCCACTTCGTGCCCTCACGAAACAAGGACAACCGTTCGAGTGGAGCTCTCAGTGTGAGGGAGCCTTCCAAGAGATCAAACAAGCAGTAGAATCAGTGGACAATTTGGCCTACTTCAACACCAAGCGAAAAACAGAAATAACAGTAGATGCAAGCCCCGTGGGTCTGGGAGCCATTCTAGCCCAATATGATAATGACACAGAACAGCGCCACATTGTGGCTTATGCCAGCGCAACCTGTCTGACACCGAAAGGGCCTACTCCCAGCCTGAGAAGGAAAGCCTAGCGGTAGTATGGGCCTGTGAACATTTTCATGTATTTATCTTCGTCAAGCACTTCACCATGATCACCGATCACCAGGCCCTGGTCACCATCTTTGGCAACCCCAAAGCCAAGATGCCGCCCGCATTGAAAGATGTGGTCTGAGACTGCAAGAATACACGTTCACCATCATTCACAAATCCGGGAAGGGTGAGAATCCAGCGGACTACATGTCCAGACACCCGCAGGCATCTCATGAGTCACGTCCCTCGATAGCTGAGGAATACATCCACTTTGTGGTAGACGTAGCCCGACCACCGGCAGTCCCCATAGACGCCATTAAAGATGCGACGGTCCAAGACAATATCCTGAAAAAGGTAATGCGCCGATTGCGCACGCACCGTTGGAGACATGAGAGTGAGGACGAAGCAAGCGATCCTCAAATACGCCAAGAAATGCAAGCCTTCCGACACGTCAGTGACGAGCTGTCAACCACCTCAAAGTGGCTCCTACTGAGGGACCATCAGATCGTAATTCCGAGACAGCTACGGCAAGGAGTGGTCAACCTCGCACATGAAGGTCATCGTGGAGTAGTTGCCACCAAGAGAGCTTTGAGAGAGAGAGTGTGGTTCCCGCAACTAGATCAAATAGTCGAGCTCACCTTGAAAGACTGTCCTCAATGTCAGCTGGTAAGATCCGGAGAACCTCCAGCTCCTCTTCAAATGACTCCATTACCGGAAGGGGTATGGCAGGAACTGGCCATGGACTTCTATGGACCCCTCCAATTAGACCGGTATCTGGTGGCCATCATCGATGAGTATTCAAGATTCCCGATAGCTCGTTTTGTGCCCTCCACAAATGCGTCCAGCACAATTGCCGTGCTGGATGAGGTGTTTGCTGCGTGGGGTGCCCCCAAAGAACTCAAAACAGACAATGGTCCGCCGTTCAGCAGTCATGAGTTCCGTGACTTTGCGAAACATCTAAACCTTCGACATCGAAAGGTTACGCCGTTGTGGCCGCAAGCCAATGGCACCATTGAAAGAGTTATGGCCACACTCAAGAAAACTTTCCAGCAGGCCACGCCTTAGAAAAGGGACTTGCAAACAGCTCTAAACGAACCACATGCCACCACTGGGAAGTGTCCTGCCACCCTCATGCTCGGGCGACCTATCAGGACAAGGATCCCGACGTGGGAAGGAGCTCTAGCACCGGTGTCCCCGACTCACACCCATCAAGAAACAGCGAGAACTGATCAAGCGGAGAAAAACAGGATGAAGACATATGCAGATGCAAAAGGCGCGCAAGGTCTCCCTCTCTCCAGACCGGGGATTGCGTACTAGTGAAACAGGAGCAGACCAAGAAGACAGATTGTCGATTCAATAATGAGCCCCTGTCTATCACTCAGCGTTAAGGCACCATGATCACTGCCGAGTCCGGGCAAAGAAGGATTACTCGAAATGTGTCTCATTTTCAGAAGTGCACGCCAGGCCTGAAAGAAGCACTTGAAAAGGACACAGCACCACGTGATGGTAGCAGACTAAGAGGCCTGAAAGAAGCACTTGAAAAGGACACAGCACCACGTGATGGTAGCAGACTAAGTCAATCCAGTCCCATTCTGAGATGTGAAAGGCCTCCGGAGAGTGCGCCTATAGACTCTGGACCATGTCTCAGACCGCGACGAGACATACTCAAGCCAAAAAGACTAATTGAGGAAATGGACTAGGAATAACTCCAGCTTCATTGTTTCTTTGTTAACAAGGGGGGAGATGTAATGTTGTATGCAGTCTAGTCGTTGGAATAGGAGGAGCTTCGGCGTTGAGGGAAGAGGAGGGGCAACGACAGGAAAGGGGCAGTTAGAGTAGGGACTGGGTCAAGACCAGAAGCAGAAATAAAGCTCTTCTAAATATATACTTTGCCAGTCGTTATTGCTGCCACAACATGACACCTGCCACAAAGAAAGTGGCAACAAGGAAAAGCTTGGTAATGGAAGTTCTGCTTAATTAGTTGCAAAGTCTGCATTTTGAAATATTTTATTGGGTTAAGGCATTTACTGAAGAGGTGCCCAGTAAATCTCAGGGAAAATAATAATGATGAGATAACTTTGGAGCTTAACACATTAGTTGGAGAGGTCTGTGTTTTGTGTAATCCTAAATTTGAATCAAAGTAGGATAGAAGATTAAGTAGTCTCCTGCAAAACATAATCACACACTTTTCTTGGAAAGGGGGTGGGCATTCGGGGATTCTTAAACCTCTATTTTGTTGCTACGTCCTTCGGGCTTGTTATTCATGATATCACCACACATGGTGTACATCTTTTACAATGTTGTGAGCATGAATGCACCACTTAATTATGCAATAGTGCTCTGATATGTGTGTGTTATAACATGTGGCAACTAAAAAAGCAAAAAAATATGTTTAGAAAGAAGTTGTCTCCTGCAAAGCATATCATATAACATGAATATCACAGATTTTTATTTTATGTAGATAGGTACGTGGATTACAGAGATCCTTTTGTTACTTGCAGTTATTAAATTGTAATCCTTCTAGAAGACCACAGTGAGATATGAAGGGTCTTTGACTCCTACACCTTATAACCATGAATGTTTCCTGTAACACATATTGTACATTGATTTATGCACTTAACATGGCTTATTTGGAATGGATAATGTGTATGTTATGTAATGCATTATAACACTCTGCATTAAGATGAGTCGTGCTATAAAATAAATAACATTGTGCTATTTTAATTGTTATTTGTCTAAATACTGGGATAGACCAACCCATTTGACTTCCTTACAGTGCATGCACTTACATACAATAATGTAAAAAGCATGCATCTCATAAGTACCTATGAAAAGATAACAAGCTGTTTGCTTTTGTTTCCTCTCTGGTGCATTTGCGTGGTTCCAAAATGCCTCCAGTCTGATACTCGATCAATAGGAGGCCTGATGGCCCCTTAACCTCTTTCTTTATCTGTGCCCAGCTGGAGGTGAAAAAAAAACAATCACTGCCTGCACGTTGCTGCTGGGAATCGAAAGCAGACAATATGCAGGAGCTGATAAATGTGTCCCAGTGTCTCACAATTACACTGGGACAAGATCGGAATATTTCTGTGGGGCCTAACTTCTTAGCAGGGGGGAGGGTGTCCACCCTATGAAAATAGTGGGTGGACGCTCGTGCCCTGCCCATTAGTCTCGCCCAAACTCACCTCTCCTTGCCTCTCCTCACCCCTCATTTCGATCACCTGCCTTCCTCTACCCTCGGTTGCCACTGCGTTCCCTCACTTCCCCCGCACTTCTGACCCTGACAGAAGAAATCCCCACAACCTGGGACCTCCAGGCTGCATCAACCAAAGGAAGCCTTTGTACTTTGTGCAAAAATAAAGAAATGGTAAACATATTCTGATGGCACACTCTGAACTCTGCCATGCTTGTTAGGGTACATGTGACTTTAGGGCCAGAAGCTGCTCTATTGAACATTTTCCTCCTTGTGTGCACAGCGACAGTGCTGTCAGCGTCCACTTTAACCATATTTCTCACATACTGGATTCTGCACTTCATCACTTTCAGCTCATGATCCTTATGGTTGAAATAGAGTTTTGGCAGTTAATAGTGATGACTTCAACTCATTTACGTGTTGAGATCGTAATGATCACACCATTGAAAAATTAATTGTGCATAAGAGGCTAATGCTGATATAATTAATTTAATCAGTTGTTCGGTCTTGCCAATATACAATGTTTAGCTGTCTTTTGTTGAAGACCAAAACTGAAGAAAGGGAAACAAGTGATGAAATTTAAAGCAAACCTGCTCAGTTACTGGGAATTTACCTTCAATGCAGAGAGCCTTGAACTGATAAAGATGATTTTTCCAGAGAAATTGTAGGTAAGGTTGATGTATTTCCGCCATCAGGATAGTGAAGTAGGCATCCTTCAAGTCTAGTTTTACTAACCAGTCTTCTTTTTGAAGAAGGTCTCTTAGAAGATGTATTCCTTCCATTTTGAAGTGCCTGTAAACCAGAAATTTGTTGAGGCCCTTCAAATTTATAACTGGTCTCCAACCTTTTCCTTTTTTCTCCACAAGGAACAAAGAGCTTACGAAGGTTAGAGAATTTAAGGGAACTTCTATTATCGCTCCTTTCTTGAGCATAGAATGGATCTCTTCCTCTACTATCTTCTCTTTTTTTATTGAAATAGGAATATCCTTTGGTAAAGAAGTTTGAATTGGAGTTTGAGTGAAATCTATCATAAAGCCTGTTACTGTGGAAAGGACCCAAGGGTCTTGAGTTATTTCCTCCCATTTTTTTGAAAAAAGGCTGAGTCTCCCTCCCACCTTCGGAGGGATAGAAGGGGAAAGTGAAAGTTTGGAACTTACTTGGAGGGTTTGACGAGAAAGAAGCTTGTGATCTTGCGCCTCTGGCTCTGTTTTCTCTTCCACGGTAGAAGCCATTGTTATAATTATTTTTCTGTCCGCTTCTTCTGTAAGGACGTGATCTCTGATAGGGCCTCTGGTTAAACCGGCCGGAAGAAAGGCCCCTTCTTCCGGCCCTTCCAAAAACATTATTACTGAATACTCTCCTTATATTCTTTTGTGCCTTATCAAGTGCAGTAAAGGTCGAGACGTATTTTCCCAAGGATCTTAAAAGCTCTTCACCAAAGAGCAGGCCTTTTGGGTTTGAAGATGGCTCCTTCTCGACCATGTCTGTAAGTTTAGGGTCTAGTTTAAAAAGGATGAGTCTGGAAAAGGAAGACCACTCGGTCCCCCCGAACGTATGGATGGGTGCCCCGATCCCCCCAGGAAACCATTTTGGGCGGGGGGCGTGGTTCGGCTGGTATGCCCAAAGTGGCGTAGGCGGAGCACGCCCTTCCCGCCCAGAAGGGGTTGTCCTAGACACCCGCCCGGAAGACCGCGCCCAGTGGGCGTACCTGAGTAGGGTCCCCGCCCTCCCGCAGACGGATAAATAGAACGGGAATCCAATGAAGCATCCTCTTGTTCCCGTGCTCTGAAGGCTGCACCCCTCGTTGCTCCTGAGCCCTCGACGGAACAAGCGGCAATTTTGAGAACTTGTAATCTTTTTGTTTCTCTTTCAGTACCAGGAGTGTGAAGGATCTAGGATCTCGTCGATCGACTCGAGCGGAGTAAACAAAGCCATGGCCGGCAAAAAAGCGGGAAAGAGCTCCGAGCTGGAGAAGGTACTGCGCACCTTGTCGAACCGAATGGCGGTCATGGACCGAAAACTGGGTAAAGTAGATTCGATCGGTCGGGGTTTGGCCGAGGTTAAAAAGCAGTTAGCGGCCCAGAACAACCCCTCGGGCCGTCCTAAGAAGGTGATAGGTCCGGCCTTGCCGGAAGTCGCCCCTGAGGGTAGGGGGAAGCATAGTAAGAAGAGGGCGGTTTCCGGGGAGGACCCGGTTCCGGAGGTGCCCTCAGCTGACCCCATCACACCGGCGGACAGCCCGGTACCGAGTCCGGATGTGGGTTTACCAATCCCTGTTGTAATTACTCCGGTTAATGATGATCAGATGCCCCCGGAACTGGCCCTTCAGTTAGCGGCAGTGTTGCCCTGGCTTAAGAAGAAAACAGGGGGGGCAGTGGCTGCGGGGGATCCGGCCGAGGAGGCTAGATTAATAATCGAGCAGTTACTGCAGTCAAGAGAAGCCGGGACGGCGAATGTTCCTTCTATTTCCCCACAGGTGGCACCAGGAGTAACTACGGTTGGCTGAGAAAAGAAAGCAGACACGGCGGTTGAACCCGGTAAGAACCCATTGCCAATGGTGGGGGAAAGTTCAGTGCCTTCAAGGCGCGAAAGGGTGGCCCAGCACATCCCAGCGGCCACGAAGGAAATTATATGGGGGGACAAATATGTTAATATGTTTTCATTATTGACCGACCATCGTGAGATGGAATACGCAAAGACCCAGAAAGATTTATGGCACCCCAGCGTATGGCGGGCCAAGATGGCGGAATTTAGGGTCGACGAGACCGTAGCGAACTGGGTGAAGGCCTTCTCTATATTTACGGCAGTAATGGGGGAACGTAAGCCTGAAGTGTTGCCCGATCTATCCTGTTACCAGAATAGGATATTGGATTTTTATAACATGTACGTGGGGAATGAGTGGAAAGGATATGACATGCAATTCCGAAAGTCTAAAGAGTTTGATGTAACTTTAACATGGGATTGCCTCGACACGGTATTGTGGCACAAGCAGCTCTTGCCTGGATCGGCAGGTATGTCCTTGCCGGGCGGGAGCGGGACTGGGACAGTTCAGCAAAGGCCTGCGCAGCCCTTTCGAGCAAGCGCCGGTGGGGAATCACAGCCGAAGACCGGCGAAAATGGGGGCAAGCGCGGGGTTTGTTGGGGTTTCAACAGAGGTAACTGTAACAGGCCCCAGGGAACATGTAGGTTCCGGCATGCTTGTGCGGGCTGTGGGAACTCCTCACACCCGGAAAGTAGCTGTAGGTCCGAAAGCGGTGGTTCGGGAGGAAAGGGGGGGTCCAAGCAGGAGTGAGGTGATGCTTGGGAAGCAATCGTCTTCACCCATCGACATCATGGCTTTGACTCCCTGGTTGAACAAATACCCTGATCATGTATCCGCCGGGATTTTGAGGAATGATTTCCTATATGGCTTCAACATCCCGGCGGGGAATTTTCGGGGGAGCACCTTTTGTAAAAATCAGCAATCAGTTCAACACAACCCTGCAATGGCAGCCAAGAAAATTACCAAAGAAGTCAGCTTGGGGCGGGTAGCAGGACCTTTTCCATGCCCGCCGGTGGCGGATTTCGTGTGTTCACCTCTAGGAGTGGTTCCGAAAAAAGACCAGTGGAGTATAGACTCATTCACAACCTGTCGGCCCCAAGGGGGGCCGCGGTGAATGAAGCCATTGACCCGGAGGTCTGTTCAGTTCGATACGCATCGTTCGACGATGCCGTTGTCCTACTGAATCACCTGGGCCCCGGTGCTCTGATGGCGAAAAAGACATCGAATCAGCATTCAGGTTGCTCCCGGTACACCCGCGGGACCAGCGCTTGCTAGGATTTGCCTTCCAGGGGAAGTATTACATGGAAAAATGCATGCCCATGGGCTGCTCAATTTCTTGTGCTTATTTTTTAGGGCCGGCAGGGAGTCATAGCTGGGGGCAGGAGGAATCCTTCCTGGGGTTCCTAGTGGCGCTTCATAGAGAAGGCCGATCAGCCGCGACTGCCAACAGACATAGGGCGGCCATATCTTTCATGGCACAGCTCCACGGAATACGGGACCCGACGGGTTCCTTCCTAGTCAGAAAGGCTCTCCGCGGGTGGCAACGCCTTGAGGGTCGCAGGCAGGATACGAGGCACCCGATTGGTTTAGAAAGATTGTCTCTGCTACTAGCAAAACTAGATGAGACATGCTCCTCCACTTCCGAGGTAGTTCTGTTCCGAGCGGCTTTCGCCTTGGCATTCCATGGGGCTATGCGGGTGAGTGAACTTGTAGCGAGGAACAAGAAAGATGTGGAGGGAGGCCTAGGCAGGGATCACGTTCAAATACGGGGTGATTCTATGCTAGTCTCGATAGCCAGGTCCAAGACAGACCAGGATGCTATAGGGAGTAGTGTTGTTGTGCAGCGCGCTCGAGGGAGCCCCAGTTGTCCGATAAGGTATGTTGAGGACTACCTGGCACAGAGGCCGGCGACTTGGGGACGGAGTCTGCTTAGACACAAGGATGGCACCCCGCTGACGAAATTCCAATTTCAGAGGGTGCTGGCGCTTACGATCGCTGCGGCGGGCTTGAACCCGTGCGATTTTGGGACCCACTCATTCAGAATAGGGGCCGCTACTGAGGCTACGGCTCGGGGTCTGGGCGCGGAAGAAGTGAAACAGCTAGGCCGTTGGTCCTCGAACTGTTTCAAGAGGTATGTGCGATTGCACATGTTCTAAAAGATTTGATGAAATGCACTCACGCTTGTTGTCTTTTGTTTGAATTACAGTTTCGCAAGCCTGTGACGCGGGGCAGAATTTGGGATCAACCCATCACCAGGGGACCAGCGGTCGAGGATCACCGACTGGAGAGCAAGTGGTATGGGTCATGGGCCACTCATACGTGAGGCGCGCCGGGGACGTATTCATGGCAGGTGACGCGATTCACGCATCTGGGGAATACGAGTTCAGAGTGACCTTCCATGGGAAGGGAGGCCTCTGTTTTGACCATTTTCAGTCGTTTATGGAGGGTCTCTTAGGGCGGCAAAGGTCACCGCCATCTATAATCATAGTACACCTGGGGGGTAATGACTTGGTAAGACTGGGTAGACGAGTGTTAGTGGAACACATTTTGTCGGCAGTCAGCTGGTTGGCTAAGAGGCTCCCGGGGTGCACAATTGCCTGGTCCCACATGATCCCCAGGAGAGTTTGGCGGGGGGATTTCTCTGTGACGGCGTTGAACCACTCCGTAAAGAGGGTCAACAATAAAATTGGGAAATTGTTTCGCTCCGCGCATTTACATAGCATCCCCCATGGGTGTATTCGGGGTGATCACTTTTATTTGAATGATGGGGTCCACCTGTCCAGGGCGGGAAATGACTTACTCATAGGAGACTTCATAGCATGGCTTGTGGGATTGAGGAGGCATGACCTTTAGGAGGTGTGGGGGGGCCGGATAGTCGGTCAACTATCCGGCCTGTGGCGGTAAGGTCATGATCGGTGAGGAGTCATTTCAAGGTCCCTAGGGGGGGCGCCACCCAGAATGGATGGGAGTGCCCGGGGGGAGGTGGCAATTGGCCCCTCCCACGGGGAGGCGGCACCCACTACGGATGGGTCGCCTAGGGGGAGACGGCCATAGGCCCCTCCCAGGGAGGAGACGGCTAGATGCCCCTCCTAGGAATTTCCCGGTGGCCGGATATCCGCTCCGGCGGAAGAGAGTGTGGGGAAGGGGGGAGTCCACGCTGTCCTTCTTACAGATACCTCACACGGGAACTCGGACGACCTTTAAGATGGCGTCGAGTGAAAGGGGGCCCCCACGACAAGGGAAGTTACAGTTGGCAACAAGGGTAAAGTCCTCTGCGCATGCGCCACTCACACCGTGAGGGCGGGAATTTGGTAGTAGGGATCTGACACCGGATAAGACCGTGCCGTTGGCCCTTAATGCTAGGATGTACAATTTTATTTTAGAATGTATACATTTTCAGGATGCTAGGCTCGGCTAGGAAACCTTTGTATTAGAGATCTGTTTAGGTTAGCCAAAGAACATGTCTTCATCAAAATGTAATGAAAGTAAAATTGTACATAATTTATGAAACGTTTTAATGTAATGTTTTAAATTTTGTTTCATATTTTAATAAATACGGCCGGGGGGGTAACTCCCCCCCCGCCTTCCAAAAGCTCAAACTTGTGTCTGTCTCCTCCCGTTGGGGAATTGGTGTTGGGAGGGGGTGGCGGGCATCCCGGCCATATGGAAAGGGAAGACCACTCGGTCCCCCCGAATGTATGGATGGGTGCCCCGATCCCCCCGGGAAACCATTTTGGGCGGTTGGGCGTGGTTCGGCTGGTATGCCCAAAGCGGCATAGCCGGAGCACGCCCTTCCCGCCCAGAAGGGGTTGTCCTAGATACCCGCCCGGAAGACCGCGCCCAGTGGGCGTACCTGAGGAGGGTCCCCGCCCTCCCGCAGATTGATAAATAGAACGGGAATCCAATGAAGCATCCTCTTGTTCCAGTGCTCTGAAGGCTGCACCCCTCGTTGCTCGTGAGCCCTCGGCGGAACAAGCGGCAATTTTGACCCACCAACCAGCCCCTTCTTGCAATGTTTGTTTGAATAAAGTAATTGTTGGTGATAATCGAATGTATTAAAGAGACGCAGTCACATTTTACAGCATTTGTATATGCCTTGATTGGAATAAATGTGTGTAGGCCTTTTTTCCCCTTTAGAAGAAGTGAAAGAGTGTAAAGTTTTGTCTTGTGCTTTAGGACTTTTTTCCCCTTTGTAGAAATGATAAAGTGGATGAATCATCAAGCTGTACAGATTAGGCGTATTTTCTTTCCCTAGTAGGTAAAATAACTGTCGTATTTATTTTTGGTCGGGCGGTAAAGTCATGATCGGTGAGCAGTAATTTCAAGGTCCCTAGGGGGGCGCCACCCAGAATGGATGGGAGCGCCCGGGGGGAGGCGGCCATTGGCCCCTCCCACGGGGAGGCAGCACCCACTATGGATGGGTCGCCTAGGGGGAGACGGCCATAGGCCCCTCCCAGGGGGAGACGGCTAGATGCCCCTCCTAGGAATTTCCCGGGGGCCGGATATCCGCTCCGGCGGAAAATAGTGTGGGGAAGGGGGGGAGTCCACGCTGTCCTTCTTACAGATACCTCACACGGGAACTCGGACGACCTTTAAGATGGCGTCGAGTGAAAGGGGGCCCCCACGACAAGGGAAGTTACAGTTGGCAACAAGGGTAAAGTCCTCTGCGCATGCGCCACTCACACCGTGAGGGCGGGAGTTTGGTAGTAGGGATCTGACACCGGTTAAGACCTTGCCGTTGGCCCTTAATGCTAGGATGTACAATTTTATTTTAGAATGTATACATTTTCAGGATGCTAGACTCGGCTAGCAAACCTTTGTATTAGAGATCTGTTAAGGTTAGCCAAAGAACATGTCTTCATCAAAATGTAATGAAAGTAAAATTGTACATAACTTATGAAACGTTTTAATTTAATGTTTTAAATGTTGTTTCCTATTTTAATAAATACGGCCGGGGGGGTAACTCCCCCCGCCTTCCAAAAGCTCAAACTTGTGTCTGTCTCCTCCCCTTGGGGAATTGGTGTTGGGAGGGGGTGGCGGGTCCCGGCCATATACGTCTTTCAGCGTTAATGCTGGAATTGGCATTACCTAGGAGAATGCGGGCTCTTTGACTCCAACCTCTTATAAGATCTGTATCAAGTTGGGTACCATTAAGGTAACACTCCTCAGCAGAGTCAAGAATCCTGCTTAGTGGACCAAGCACATCCAGTAGGCGATCTTGGCATCCTTTAAAGGCTTTTTCAAGACCTTTTCTAGGGTCACGCCCAAGTCTAAAGAGGTATTTAATTAATTCTGGATCCATATTAGGGGCATAACATGCCTTTTCATCAATTGAGGGTCTTGAACACTCAGCCCTTAGAATATTCCTTGTCCCTCTTTCGAGAGGGAAACAAATCAATTTTTTAATAAATTTAGATACATGTTCCTGGGGAGACCATAGTGTGGAACGGGGATGCTTTAGATTTAAGGGGGAGAGCATCTCTTCTCCCAAGGGATTTAGGATAGTATATTTTGATGAAGAGGGGTGTTCGTCCTCTTCATCAAAAATTCCAACATCCCCATCATCCAAGTCCAGAACGTATTCGTCTGGATCTATATCATTGTCATCATCTGAGCCCTCCTGGTAGTCTTGAGCACTTTGAGGAAATGAGCCGCTAAGGGCATCCAAGGTTTTTGGGCCGCAAGGGGCACCCGATTGAAGTGAGTCATAGAAGACATCTCTATTATTTGAGGTGTAAGGACCTCCGAAGAATTTTGTGGTGCTAGGACCATCAACAATACCAGTGGTGCTAGGACCTCCTGTGCTCACATTGATTTCGGTAGAAATGTTGTTATTTTTCTTTGTACGTTTTGCTCCCACTTTGTCACTGACAAATACATCAGACACTTCTTGTTGGGAATGAAGTGGTCTTTTATAAGGGGGAAGATAGGTAAAGGTCTCCCTAAAGCAGGATTTCATTTCTTTTTGGATGATAGACCGAAAATCCTCTTTACTAAAGGTAGGTATTGTAGCATTATTCCCTTCTGAGTCTGAGTCAGATACATTTTCCATCTTGACTTTATAATATTTCCCCTTTTTTTTAATGTATTTTGATAATGGAACACTATTGGCCCTATAAGGCTGAAACAAGGGACTGAATATAACTAAGGGGTTCATAAGAAAGAGACTAAGCATATAGGTATAAAAATATTGAGGTGCCTATAGCTCTTTACACTTTATAAAATGTTAGCGTTGAGTGATTCAGTGAATAACGCTGAAACCGCGATGCTCCGGCGCCTCCAAACAGCTGATTACCAACTGTCAGGCGAGTGAGGAAAGTCCCTAGGCGAGACACTCACGAAGCTTGAGACTTGCCAGAGGACTTTCCTCTAAAGCGCTTTGTGCGTCTATCTGTTACCCTCGCGTTGTGCGTCTATCTGTTACCCTCGGCCGAGGTAGAAGAAGGCTCCACATAAGCGGTAAGAGCATGGCAGCGCTTCGTTTGTTAGAGACAGCGCCTTAATGCTACGCATGTGTTACAAAGCGGAGGGCTCCTCGGGCTCTCTGCGGGTCTTTCCGTTACACCGTGAGCTGCGTGTGGCTCATTGCAAGCGCGTGGCTCATTGAGGGTCTATCGTTTTAAAAACAACACAGTGTTTACGCGCCTTAATTTAAAGAAGCTAAATCTCCCAGAACAATTTCCCCTTCAGCGAGCGAGTGGCACATATCGCAGGGGAAATGGTATTTCGTTAAAGGGAGTATAAAGCGACATATCTTAAGCTTGAAGAAAAAGAGATAAAGGAGGGGAGGATCTCCATAAATTGCAGATCCGGGGACGAGGGAGGGTAGGAAGTGGGGTAAGGCCACAGAAAGATAATCAGAAAAGAATTCAAACAACAGTATGATGTGAGAATTAACCCACCTTTAAGTTAAACCTCCCCAGAAAACAATATCTATAAGAAGGTTAAAGTACAATAATCTTAAAATAAGAGAGGAAGAAGTGACTTCTTGTTTGTCTTCCACTTCGATTCTTCTGGATACTACTACGTCTTCTTCCACTTCGAAACTTCTGGATACTACTACATCTTCTTTCTTCGCCTGATTTAAAAGAGGCTGATGGTTGCCGTGTTTTGCCTATTACTTTATCTCAGTGTTCTCATTGGAACCTTTATATTGTGATGCGACTGGCTTGGATTGGATCTGCAATTAAAAGTCATTGCATAATGTGAGCCTCCGTGTCTTTAATGAAATCTAGATTCTCTAGGCATGTTAATAGGAGAATCGCAATTTACCTTCAATGCAGGGTCCATAATACTATATCTCCAGACCTTTGTAGGACACACAAACCTTAACAAGATTGATAGGTGCGGTCTCACACCTTCCCCCCTGGGTGTCATGCTTCATTATTGGCCACACCTCATTGCCAAAATATCTTCCAATGGGGAATGGGCTCCGCACGATCATGAGGAGTACTTTTGAGAGGGTGTGTAAATGTGGTAGCAGGATCTAGAGTCTATAAAAGTCCCTGTATCTAATGCCAAGTATTGTCCTTTATTGAGGGTAGACGTAGGGGATAATTAAAAGCTATTTTGATGCACAGGATTAGCTAGTATCCCTGCACGAGTAGGGGCCAATGTGGGCTAGCATTTAAACAGGCCCTTTAGCCAGTCCCAGGTTTTCTTTAGGACACTGATTCCTACCTGTAAACATACGCTAACAATCATGCATCATCATGCACACAATACCTATTAGTATGGTCCTGTGAGCCAGCGTACAATGACATTTCACGTTTTTTGGGTCCTGCAAAATTGCAAAATATATGACATAGAAAATTATTGTTAAAACCACATAACTGGAGATATAGGCAGAGCAGACATATAAATATTAACACAAAAAGACGTGAAGATTTGTGTGTCTGTTATAACCTATTCCTAACCGTATGTTCACACATGTTTGGTGCTCTCTGCAAACCACTGCAAATATGTGTGAAAATTGCAAACCATGTATGACTGCCGCCGTGCAGCTCATCATTCTCTTACCATAACACCTAGTATAGCAGGCCTCATGGAGGGTGTTAGAACTGGTGGCCTCTAGTTGGCAGAGGTAGGTAACACTGTCCAAATAGGGACCCTTGCTTCTAGTCAGGGTAAGGAGAAAACACTCTTAGATAACCTCTGCTCACCCGCTGGGTAGCTTGGCACAGCAGGCAAGGATTATCGAAAACAATGTGTAAAGTATTTGTACCAACACTCACAGTAACACAGTGAAAACACCACAAACTGACTCCACAACAGTTTAGAAAAATAAAGGTATTTTAATCTAAACTACACAAGACCAAAATGACAAAAAGTCCAACATACACAGTCTAAGAATATGGTTTCAAAAGAGTTCTTAAGGTTGCAATAAAATAATCCACAGTTGCGTCACGTTTTAGCCAACAGTACCTTTAGATGCGACAAAGTTCCAAGTGAAAAGCTGTAGCGGTGAAAAGCGAGCGATGCGTCACACCTGAGACGCTGGGGAGGCGATGCGACAACTCCGCAGGACGTGTTGCGGTGACTCCGGTCTGTATGGGGAGGGATGCGATACCTTGCGTGGATTCCGGTGCACAGGTTTCGGTGGAAGCGATTTGCAAAAGGTACGATGCGATGATCTTCAGGACGGCGATGTTCTCAGGTGCGGCGGTGATGCGCTACAAAAGGGGATGATGGACGGAGCGTTTGAGCAAATCAAACACTCACCCCCAGTCAACTGATCTGGGTTTAATCCATCACCATTCTTTAGCTCACTCAGCCACCCCAGTTCAGACATGGCCATATGCAAATCAGTCTGACCCTGTGCCTTATGGGAACAGTCCAGCCCGAACTGCCAAGCCATGTCTTTCCTGGACCAGAAAGAAGCATCCTAAAAGGTTTCTGATTCATAATCCTCATCAGCCAGGCTATCTTGAATCCAGTGGCCAAGTGAACAAGGGACTCACGTCTGAGCATACCCTGCCAACTTAGGGCGAACAAAGCGATACAAAAGGGGATGATGGACGGATCGTTTGAGCAAATAAAACACTCACCCCCAGTCAACTGATCTGGGTTTAATCCATTACCATTCTTTAGCTCACTCAGCCACCCCAGTTCAGACATGGCCATATGCAAATCAGTCTGACCCGGTGCCTCATGGGAACAGTCCAGCCCGAACTGCCAAGCCATGTCTTTCCTGGACCGGAAACAAGCATCCTGGGACCGGTTTCGGATTCATAATCCTTATCAGCCAGGCTATCTTGAATCCAGTGTCCAAGTGAGCAAGGGACTTACGTCTGAGCCAAAAGATACAAACCATCTTTGCACAGATATGTGCTCCGTCCATCTCTTGTTTCTTCAGCTGTGTATAAGCACAGCACATTGACCATTTTTTATATTTTCTTATACTTACCTTAAAAATAATAATTAATAAAAAATCTATATATTATAAAATTAGGATTTGTGGAAGATAACAAAAAATACAGTTACAATATATATTTTACAACACAGAATAATTTGTAAAACATTTCATTTGCCTTTTTTTGCTGTTCTCAGAATATATTGAATTTCACTAGAAACAGTGATTTCAATTGTACTTATCACATAACACCGGGCAAAAAAAAGACAATCAATAATATTATCTTTAAAAAAAACATTAAACATTCTCAATACCAATCGAAAAAATAGAAATAAAACATATAATAAATGTTTTTTCGAAGAGCAATTTCTTACATAAATATGAAACAACTCAAACAATGATAAAATACCAAAACATTACTATTAATTTCCATACACGGTAAATAATGTTCTTTAGAAATATATGCTGACAAAATATACAACAAAAAGTCTGTAATTGTTTTAGATACTTTTCCTCAAGGCCAAATAGTATGCGTCAAATCCTTTGTTTGGAATTTGTCCAATAGTAATCCTGAAAGGCCAAATTTTGTTACTAAATTTTTGGCTTTAAGAATATTAGGTAACAATTTGGTAATTCTTTAGGCAAACGTTGTTTAAAAACCAATTGACTATCATTGCAATGTATCCAACCATTATTACATTTTAAATAAGCAGTGTAATGTCTAGATGTTGTAGAAGGACCATCATGAAACATAATTACCACAGCTACAAAAGATCTTCCTGAGATTGATACTTGAGCAGCTACAACATTGTTAATTAAAGTTTCCAATTTTCTTCCATCAGCTGTACAACGTTGCATCATTAAAATGATATACTGCCCATATCTTTGTATAAATAATCTTGATGACATTTCTGATTTACATTGCCTACACTCCATGTTTTGAGTTGCTCCTCTAACTAGGTTGTTAAAAGACACTGATTCACAGTCTGGCAAAGTCAAATAAATGAATCTTTCAGTGTCTATGTTAGTGCTACATGTAAACAAACAATGTTCACAGTTATGTTTCCATTTATAAGAAAGGCTAAAAAGATTTTCAATATCTATACCTTCATCTTCCAATACAACAAGCATATACATTAAAAATTACTGACAATCTTGCTGAATATTCTGCGTAAATTGGGTACAACCAGAACATATGTCCAATAAATTTTGAATATATGAAACACTTTGGCCCTAATTAGGATGGCGGACGGACTTTGTCCGCCCACCATCCCATCGGTAAAAGGGACCGCCAGCCTTAAGGGCTGGGGTCCCGATGTATGTATTAGGATGCGCCCACCACAGCGGCGGGCGCATCCCTCATTTTTAACATTGTGGCGGGCAGTGCTCACTGCACCGCCCGCCACAATGTTAAAAATGTATGCACGCATTTGCATACACGATGCGGCAGGCACCGCGCGGTGCCTGCTGCTTTCTGTATGCAAATGCTGGGGGGTACCACAGGTACCCCCCGTGTGCACCCCCACCCCTCCTTCTCTGAATGAAGAGTGAAGACCGCATGCCTTTCCGTGGCGGCATCGCGCCACTTGAAGGCATCTCTTTTGGCCCATACTAATATGGCTGGCGGTGTCTATTAGACACCGCCACCATATTAATCCCTTTCCGCCCGGCCGCAAGGTGACCGCGGTGGAAAAGCGGCACACGGGCGGGATTCAGTTGCGGATGTCGGGTGGATTGCCCCTGCCAGGCCAGCAGTGGCTACCGCCAGCCTGGCAGGGGCAATCTGCCCGACCTCCTAATTGGCCCCATTGTATTTTACTTTTATCACTACTACATTTCTCATAAACAGAATACAACAATGAACAAAATCTTTTTTACCGATTCTCAACAATTTGCTGTTGCGAACATTCAAGAAAAAAACAACATTAACAACTACATTAGCATAGCAGTTGACACCAGAACTATTTTCAAACTGATAACCAACAATCTCTTCAACAGTGCCCTTTTCTTTTTGCTTGCAATTACAACTTTATCTTGTTTTTTTTCTTTCTCTATACCTTCACTACAGATATTCTCATATCTTCTTTTTCGACTTACCACACGCTTTTCAAATACTGGATCTTGACCTAAATTGGGAGTCTATAATCTATTATACTCTTTCACACAATTTGAATCAGCACTAATCTTTCTCTCATCAAATCAATCAAGTACAATCCAGATAAAAATCTGACCCAAGACAAGCAACATATGCCATACCCTCTTTAAACACGGTATTTCCAATATTCACCAAAGCATTATCTACGCTTAAACCTTGAGATTTATGAATGGTCACCGCATACACCAAAAAAACAGGAAACTGTTTTCTGCTAACATACAAATCTTTTACAAGCAAAAACCGAGCTGAACAATGACTAAATTGTTGAACTTCTTCAATTTGATCATATTTGATTTTCAAAAATTCGATACCATCTCTATTTAGATAATTAACAAAATCAACAACTTTACCCATTGCTCCATTTACTAAACCTTTTTCCACATTCAAATTACGTCGTAAAATTACCCGACAGTTTCTACATGCATATAGATTATTTTCTAAACCTGCAGTTTTAGATATCAATTTCTCTAAAGAATCCAATTTTCTCTTCAACTTTTCTGTCAAAATAATAGTGATTCCTTCATGCTCTATTTTATCAATAGCTTCCAATTGTATAATTTCTTCATTTTCCAACTTTAAAATTTCTTTGTTGAATATAGAACATTCACGCAGTGTTAGCATTAAGCAGATTACAGATTTGTTTTCTGTGATTCTCATATATATTTTCTCTGGAACGATATTTTCATTTGGAAATAAATTGGAAAGTAATCGTCTCTGTAAAGCTTGTTTGCCATGTTCAGTCACTTTTCCAATTTTTATATCTTGAAGAATAGTTCCATAATCAGCACCATTTGCCTGTCGCATATTTGTAATAAGTTCCTTATATTCAAAATATGTCAAATGTTAACATTTCCAATGATACCCAAAGACTTTCTGGTATCTTCATGTGTAAGAGTTTTAAATACTGGTTGTCCTTTTACAGGAGTAAGTTGTAGTAGATCTCCAAAAACTATGACGTGTTTTCCTCCAAATAACACGTCGTACTCTGTTTTAAGAATTTGCTGCATTCTTAAATGCACAAAGGCAAGCATTAAGTTTGATACCATGCTTACCTCATCAATAATAAGACGTTTCATTTTCTTTAAGACTCTTGACACTTCACAACAAGCTTCTCCAGATAGCTTGTGGTATTCCAATTTGTTTTCATGCTCTACTGGTAGCATTAGTAAACAATGTAAATATTGTGTGCTGCCAACCCAGTTGGAGCAGTGACAACATGAGACAAATGCGACTCAGTTCTTTTCTGTAGATAAGTTGTAATTACTTTAATTAAAAAACTTTTTCCTGTTCCAGTTTGTCCACTCACGTACATTCGGATAGGTTGAAATGACGTGCATGAGCACTCTTTCTTTTCATGAAGTAATCCATGGTCAATCTGTTCTCTCACTAGCTCATATATTTGTTTTTGCTGTACATTTAGTTGTTCTTCCGAGTTTCCTAAGTTTGTTACATCTTCTTGAGCTTGATACATTGCTGTTTTCACCTCATCCATGGCAATTGCTGCTTCATTTCGAACAATTGGTTCTCCTAGTGGATCCTGACTCAACGGAGCAGAAGTTTGACTGTCTTGAGTACTGTCTCTAGCAAGCTCAGCTGCAATTGTAGCTTCTTGCTCAATTTCGTCATTCAACATTTTCACATAATTGGCAAAAACAGGTTATTCTATAGTACCTTTAGTAGCGTTGAACAAATCTTCGTAGCTCTGAAAATCTCCAAGTAATTCCAGTTCTGAATGCCACGGCTTGAAGAGTTGCAAAAGAGCTAAATAGTAAAATTCCCTTTTGTCAGGAGTATCGCAACTCAGTTTTCGGTGATTAATCAAATGTCCTTTTCTTTGTTTCACCAGCATATCTTCCATTATTGATGTTTTCTGTAATATTCCGTTTAAAAGTATAGTTTTGCAGCATTTCATAGAGACAAATGTTCTCAGCATGATGACTTTTATTTGGATGATACCTATCATACATATTTGTTTTCACAATATCTATACTTTCTGGCTCTTTTTCAGCTATTTAATTTCTTGTACAGATTTAAGTACTTGATTTCGTGTTGCAGCAAGACCTAGATTCCCCCAAATGATTCTTCTAGATTTGGAGTATATACTTAGAGATAATAAGCGATCTGAGCATTCATACGCTCCGATTTCTCGATGAGATAACATCTTAATATTGTAACTGTATAATTTCTTAATAAGACTTTTCTCGTGGGAAATCTCTTCCCACATTACCTTCAATTCCGACTTTTCTGATTTTGTTATGTAGGATGTTACATATCGAGCAACAGCAATGGAATTGTCCGCAACGTATTGAATATCCATGTTAGCATTCCACATGGACAGAATAACTGGATTATAATCATTTATATATTTTGACTCTTCTGTCAGGCGATGCTCACGAGGTTCCTGTTGTTTCTTCTTGGCGATGCAATCTCCCAAGTCCCTAGTGAGTCAACCAGTTAGCAAGAATGTTGTTAACTTGACCAACCTGACTGACCCCCAAGGGAAAGGGGAATTGGACAGAGAAAACAAGAAAAAACACTGGCTCTCTTCTTGAGATTTCAGTGAGGTTTTCTCTCTGGAAGTGTTCTGGGCTTCTTTATTCAAAGAGACTTTGTTTGTCCGTTTGCTGAATAAACATACAGTTATAACAAGAAAATCAGGAATAGAATCTTCCGTCTATATCAATACAACATATATTACTCCTCAGCATTAATGCACGAATCTTCTGGTACATACCAAATTAACCTAAAGCTCTTGTACACACTTCTACAATGCCAACTGCTTGGTAGTTTGCATAGGCTCAACTTGGGCATTTTTATCCTCATTGTCTTTACGTTAAGCCTTGAAATGTAAATGTCTGATATCACCTTTTGGTCTTTCACTTTTTCTCTCAAGTAGCCTATGGTCTAGCTTCACTACTAAATCTTGGAATTCTGTGAAATCTTCTGGAAGGTTAACTATGTGGGCAAGGGAATCTTTAAGATCATCTCTTAGGCCTCTATAAAATAAAGACACTCTTTTTTCTTCCGACCACCGAGTTTCAGCCAACAATCTATTAAATGTGGTGACGTAAATTATTAAATCCCTAGAACCTTGCCGAAGGTTTAGAAGTTCATTGTCAGGTGCTTGCAAAAATACATGTTTAGCAAAAAGACTAGACATTGTTGCTTTAAAAGTATTTAAGTTATGAATCAGTGGGTCGTCTCTGTCTACTAAGGGCATAGCCCAATTAGCCACCACTCCTCCCAAATAAGATATTATAAAAGCCACTTTAGATGTATCTGAATTAAAGACTTGAGGCTTGCATATAAAATGCAACTGACATTGACTTATGAAGGTATTATAGCGATTACTATCTCCAGTGAACCTCTCTGGATTTGCCAGGGGAATTGGATTGGGCGTTAAAACTGTAACCTGTACTGGATGATTGGTATCCTGACTTGAAGGATTTTGAGAGGGAAAATTAGAAACTCCGAACTTAGGAGGACTCAGTATTGGACGCCTAACTTCTGGAGATTCTCGCCAAGTTGAGAAATCAGTTTTCGTTTTGTCTAACTCATATCTAAGGGCTTGGTTTTCGTGGCGTAATTCCTCCATCTCTTCAGCCATTTTTTGTAACAATTGTGCAACCCCAGTTTCATCCATATTGGATGAATCAAACTCCATTGCACCACCAAAAAGAAACAAGGGATAGGTGGCTTCGCTTTCTGTCAGGCGATGCTCACGAGGTTCCTGTTGTTTCTTCTTGGCGATGCAATCTCCCAAGTCCCTAGTGAGTCAACCAGTTAGCAAGAATGTTGTTAACTTGACCAAGCTGACTGACCCCAATGGGAAAGGGGAATTGGACAGAGAAAACAAGAAAAAACACTGGATCTCTTCTTGAGATTTCAGCGAGGTTTTCTCTCTGGAAGTGTTCTGGGCTTCTTTATTCAAAGAGACTTTGTTTGTCCGTTTGCTGAATAAACGTATAGTTATAACAAGAAAATCAGGAATAGAATCTTCCGTCTATATCAATACAACATATATTACTCCTCAGCATTAATGCATGAATCTTCTGGTACATACCAAATTAACTAGAAGCCCTTGTACACACTTCTACAATGCCAGGTGCTTGGTAGTTTGCAACCTTCAAGATAAATGCCAAAAAATAACACTTAGTGAAAAAAGACTCTCGGCTTAAATATACAAACTATCTTAAAACTCTAATAGTCCATTAGTGGTTAGTTATGGGTTAAAGAAACATCACACCACTCATTAACCCTACCTTGCAATTGTATGATGACTTTTCCAAAGGGGTTTCTGTTTTAAAAACAAGAGAAAAGAAAAAGAAACAAAAGAACATAGAAAGTTTCCAAATTCTCAGAAGCTCTCTAGTTGCTGTGAATTTACAATGGTTTTAAAATATTGCCTGATATCAGCAACTGCATTCACAAATCCTCATGCAGTTATAAGCTATAGCGCAATATTGCTCAATCATACCGCACTTGTTTCTTTCTAGCAGCAACAATACAATGTACCAATGTTCGTTTATTCAAAGTCTTTTGCAGTTTGCCAATGCTTGTTTCCGAAGATAACAGTGTCTCTAGCGAATTGGCCAAGTTCGATAAACACTAGTCTCTTAAAAGGATATAGATTGTTTTTACCAAGGTTTGAGGGCTTCTGACGCGGCCTTACTGTTATTCCAGGAAGTTGTTGTCCGCGCGAGGAGCTAACCGGAAGTCAGGCCGAAGACGCGATGCCGGGGAGAACGGTGGAAACCTGACCGGAGATGCAGGCATACGGGGAAGATGACCGGAGAGGACGAGAACACGGTAAGGAGTTCAGCTTTCGGAAGCGTTTAGCAGGAATGGGTTGCAGGTGGAGGGCGGGGAAGCCAGATGCTGAAGTCCGACGGGCACAGTGGCTGCAGACAGGAACACTTGCGAAGACACCGATGAGCAGGAAGGGAAGCGTTTCCGAGTTTGTGAGCAGGATTTTTATAGCTTTCTTGAATCAGGGCGTTGGCTGCTTTCACGTGTCAGCGGAGAACGTTATTAAAATTAGTACAACGTGCAGAGCTACATCATGGAAGGAGATCGATACAGGCTAAAGAAACAAACAAGCATTGACACCAACAAGCTACTGTTTACTATTGAATTTACAAGAAAGGCATGAAACTTCTTCCCCCCACAGCTGCATGTGATTTCATGACAGTTCCCCCCCCCAAAGGTCTTCGTACAGATCTTGGTTTTTGTGGATGTAAGGCATGGAACAAACGAACTAACCTCGGGGCGTATACATTGGTTTCTGGTTCCCACGACCTTTCAGAGGAATCATAACCTTTCCATGCAATCAGATAAAACAAGCGACCTCGAATACGTTTAGTATCAACTATTCTCTCCACTTCGTATTCAACATGATCTCCTACTACTACTGGAGGGGGTGGATTATCTGATCTGGTGTCTGGATCGTAAGGTTTTAAAAGGGAGACATGAAAGACTGGGTGTATTGAATAATCCTGTGGCAAAGTCAGCTTAATGGATTCAGGATTTACAATTTTTTCTATAGGGAATGGGCCAGTAAAACTTGGTTTTAGCTTTTTTGGGCCTTCTATCTGGATGTTTTTTGTTGCCAACCAAACTAAATATCCTACTTTATATGGGGGTGAAGGTAACCTATGAAGATCTGTTATTCTCTTCATCTTTTCTTTGTTTTTCTCCAAAGGTTTTCGAACTTGTTCCTGAAGTGTTTGTAACCTAGTGAGCCTTTCTGAAACTGCTGGCATGTTTTGTGCTATGTCTGGAATGATTATTGGTAATGTTCGAGGATGTTGACCAGTGGAGAAATAAAAGGGTGAACATCCCAAAGCTGAGTGTATTGAGTTATTATAAGAGAATTTGGCTAAAGGTAGAGCTTCATCCCAACTGGATGATACAGTTGTAGTCAAGCAACGCAAACTTTGTTCAAGGTATTGATTCAGTTTTTCAGTCAGTCAGTCCGTCCATCTGAGGGTGAAATGCAGACAGCAAGGCCACTTCAATACCTAATTGTGTATTAAGTTGTTTCCAGAATTTCGAAACAAATTGAGGTCCTCTGTCGGAGATAATCTTTTGAGGCCAACCATGTAACTTAATTATGTTAGTTAGAAAAATGTTACTCAGCTCAACTGCCGAAGGGAGTTTGGGCAAAGGGATAAAATGTCCCATCTTAGAAAGATGATCAACCACTACCAGAATTGTGGTATTCCCATGTGACTTAGGTAGATCATTAATAAAGTCCAGACTGACAGTATGCCAAGGATACGGTGGAACTGCTAAAGGTTGTAACAAGCCAATGGGTGAGGTATGTTGTGGTTTTTGCCGTGCACACACTGGGCAAGTGTGTACATAATTGGGAATGTCTTTGCTCATGTTTTCCCACCAAAAATGTCTTTGACAAAGTTCCAATGTCTTATTCATGCCAGGATGAGCTGGGGAAGCAATGTCATGATTCCACTTAATGATCTGTTCTCTTAAAGTTTTTTCTGGAACAAATAGTTTATTTTGATAGAAAAGGTACCCTTTTTCTATGGTAGCATTCTTTTGTGAAAGCCATTGTTGTTGATTCAATTTCTGTGTTTCCCTTTTTAATATGGCCAGAAAATCATTAGAAGTAGTTTCAGCACATACCTATTCTGCAGGTATTATACTCTGCGGTTCTCCTAGTCGGTCTTTGTTCTTGTCACAGACCAATCGTGAAAGAGTATCAGACAATAATTGCTTTGTTCCAGGACGATAGGTGATTACAAAATCAAACTCACTAAAAAACTGTAGCCAGCGCATCTGTCTAGGAGTAAATGCTTTCACAGTCAAATAGAATTGTAAATTCTTATGATCTGAGAAGATCGTTATTGTGTGCTTGGCCCCCAAGAGGTGATCTCTCCATTCCTGGAACACTGCTTTTATAGCCAACAACTCACGTTCGGCAATAGTATAATTTTGTGCTGCTGGTAACAATTTCATAGAGAAGAAGGCTACTGGATGTAAACGACCTGAATTAATGTCCTTTTGTAATAAGACTCCACCAATGGCTGTCTGTGAAGCATCTGCCTCTACGAAGAATGGTCTATCTGGGTCTGGATGCACCAGAATGGGTGCTGAGGTGAAAGCCTTTTTCAGAATTTGGAAGGCTTTTTCAGCTTCCAGGTTCCAGTGAAACGTTTTTCCTTTTTGTAATAGTTGAGTAATTGGTACTACAATATCAGAGAATTTAGAAATGAATCGCCTGTAAAAATTTGCGAACCCCAAAACTCTTTGTACTTCTTTAACAGAAGTTGGATCTAGCCAGTTTAAAATAGCTTCTACCTTTTTAGAATCCATGGTGATTCCTTCAGGTGACAGCCAAAATCCTAAAAATTCTACTTTCGGAGTGTTAAAGACACATTTTTAAAGTTTTACAAACAATGAATTGTCTCTCAATTTTTGAAGAACTGCCCGAACATGATCTGTATGTTCCTATGTGTCTTTCGAATAAATCAGGATGTCATCGATGTATACAATAACGCAGACATCCAGCAAATCATGCAAAACCTCATTAATGAAGTATTGAAAGGCTGCTGGAGCGTTACAAAGGCCAAAGGGTATTACTGTATACTCGAAAAGGCCAAATTTGGTTTTGTAGGCAGTCTTCCATTCGTCTCCTTCTTTTACACGAATCAGATGGTAAGCTCCGCGTAGGTCTATTTTGGTGTAAATACTAGAACCTTGCACTTGATTAAGCAATACAGGGATTAAAGGCAAAGGATAACGATTTTTAATGGTAGCTTTATTGACTGCACGATAATTGATGCAAGCCCTCAAGTCCCCTGTCTTCTTAGCTACGAAAAAGAGAGGAGACAAAACTGGAGAGGTGGAATGATGAATAAATCCCAATTCTAATAGCTCATATAGATAAGAACGCAGATATTGATTTTCTGGCTCAGTTAAAGCATATATACGACTGCAGGGCAAAACTGCTCCAGGAATCAGGTCAATTCGACAGTTGTAAATTCTATGAGGAGGCAATTTGGTGGCTTTAACCGGATCAAATACAACAGCATAATCTTGGTATTCTTTTGAAACTACATGAGATTCGCAATGTGAAATAGCACAATACAAAGGCATAACAGGGTCCTTAGTTTCCTGATAACAATGAAGTTTACAGTAGGATGAATCTAACATTACAGTACGCTTGATCCAATCAATTTTAGGATTGTGTAACTCGAGCCAGGGAATTCCTAAAATGACTCCAAAAGTAGGTGTATCTATTAAATCAAAGGTGGTAAGCTCAGTGTGACCATTATCAGTTACTAAAATCAAGGGTGTCGTATGGAATCGTCTCAGTCCCAAAGAGAGAGAGCTGCTCCATCAACAGCTCTTACAGGTTCAGGTTCCTTCTTGGGCACTTGGGTCAAATTTAGCTTCCGGGCTAATTCTAGATCAAAAAAAATACCCGTTGCCCCGGAATCAATGAGTATAGGAATACTGTGTCTCTGTTGATTAGAAAGAATCAGAATTATCCTTATAGTGAAATGTCTAGGTATGTAATTATGAACACTAGTAGCATAATGTGAGATCTGTAGATCTGAAGCTCTCGGGGAACCGACCTCCTGGTACCCCGAGATTACTAGTTTTCCGGCATCTGAGAGGATTTGGAGGACACTACCATGGCTTTTTTCTTAACTGGCTTGACTGGGCAGTCTCTGGCAAAATGACCAGATTTGCCGCAATATAAACACAGATTGCTTTTACGTCACCGATCCTTTTCTTCCTGTGAAAGAGGCCCTTTGACTCCCCCAATCTGCATAGGCTCAACTTGGGCGTTTTTATCCTCATTGTCTTTACGTTCAGCCTTGAAATGTAAATGTCTGATATCACCTTTTGGTCTTTCACTTTTTCTCTCAAGTAACCTATGGTCTAGCTTCACTGCTAAATCTTGGAACTCTGTGAAATCTTCTGGAAGGTTAACTATGTGGGCAAGGGAATCTTTAAGATCATCTCTTAGGCCTCTATAAAATAAAGACACTCCTTTTTCTTCCGGCCACCGAGTTTCTGGTAACAATCTATTAAATGTGGTAACGTAAGTTATTAAATCCCTAGAACCTTGCCGAAGGTTTAGAAGTTCATTGTCAGGTGCTTGCAAAAATACATGTTTAGCAAAAAGACTAGACATTGTTGCTTTAAAAGTATTTAAGTTATGAATCAGTGGGTCGTCTCTGTCTACTAAGGGCATAGCCCAATTAGCAGCCACTCCTCCCCAAATAAGATATTATAAAAGCCACTTTAGATGTATCTGAATTAAAGACTTGAGGGTTGCATATACAATGCAACTGACATTGACTTATGAAGGTAATATAGCGATTACTATCTCCAGTGAACCTCTCTGGATTTGCCAGGGGAATTGGATTGGGCGTTAAAACTGTAACATGTACTGGATGATTGGTACCCTGACTTGAAGGATTTTGAGAGGGAAAATTAGAAACTCCGAACTTAGGAGGACTCAGTATTGGACGCCTAACTTCTGGAGATTCTCGCCAAGTTGTGAAATCAGTTTTGGTTTTGTCTAACTCATATCTAAGGGCTTGGTTTTCTTGGCGTAATTCCTCCATCTCTTCAGCCATTTTTTGTAACAATTGTGCAACCCCAGTTTCATCCATATTGGATGAATCAAACTCCATTGCACCACCAAAAAGAAACATGGGATAGGTGGCTTCGCTTTCTGTCAGGCGATGCTCACGAGGTTCCTATTGTTTCTTCTTGGCGATGCAATCTCCCAAGTCCCTAGAGAGTCAACCAGTTAGCAAGAATGTTGTTAACTTGACCAAGCTGACTGACCCCCATGGGAAAGGGGAATTGGACAGAGAAAACAAGAAAAAACACTGGATCTATTCTTGATATTTCAGCGAGGTTTTCTCTCTGGAAGTGTTCTGGGCTTCTTTATTCAAAGAGACTTCGTTTGTCCGTTTGCTGAATAAACATATAGTTATAACAAGAAAATCAGGAATAGAATCTTCCGTCTATATCAATACAACATATACTACTCCACAGCATTAATGCATGAATCTTCTGGTACATACCAAATTAACTAGAAGGCCTTGTACACACTTCTACAATGCCAGGTGCTTGGTAGTTTGCAACCTTCAAGATAAATGCCAAAAAATAACACTTAGTGAAAAAAGACTCTCGGCTTAAATATACAAACTATCTTAAAACTCTAATAGTCTATTAGTGGTTAGTTATGGGTTAAAGAAACATCACACCACTCATTAACCCAACCTTGCAATTGTATGATGACTTTTCCAAAGAGGTTTCTGTTTTAAAAACAAGAGAAAAGAAAAAGAAACAAAAGAACATAGAAAGTTTCCTAATTCTCAGAAGCTCTCTAGTTGCTGTGAATTTACAATGGTTTTAACCCCTTCGCTGCTGGCCCGTTTCCGCCGCTGTGCGGTAAACAAATAAACAGGGCGGGGCCGTGACGAACCCCAGCCGTCATCAGCACACGAGCACCGCAGAGCGTGACGGCTGGGGTTCGTCACCAGCATACAAGGGGTTAAAATATTGCCTGATATCAGCAACTGCATTCACAAACCCTCATGCAGTTATAAGCTATAGCGCAATATTGCTTAATCATACCGCACTTGTTTCTTTCTAGCAGCAACAATACAATGTACCAATGTTCGTTTATTCAAAGTCTTTTGCAGTTTGCCAATGCTTGTTTCCGATGATAACAGTGTCTCTAGCGAATTGCCCAAGTTCGATAAACACTAGTCTCTTAAAAGGATATAGATTGTTTTTACCAAGGTTTGATGGCTTCTGACGCGGCCTTACTGTTATTCCAGGAAGTTGTTGTCCGAGCGAGGAGCCAACCGGAAGTCAGGCCGAAGACGCGATGCCGGGGAGAACGGTGGAAACCTGACCGGAGATGCAGGCATACGGGGAAGATGACCGGAGAGGACGAGAAGAAGGTAAGGAGTTCAGCTTTCGGAAGAGTTTAGCAGGAATGGGTTGCAGGAGGAGGGCGGGGAAGCCAGATGCACAGGAGCTGCAGACAGGAACACTCGCGAAGACACCGATGAGCAGGTATTGAAGCGTTTCCGAGTTTGTGAGCAGAGTTTTTATAGCTTTCTTGAATCAGGGCGTTGGCTGCTTTCACGTGTCAGCGGAGAAGGTTATTAAAATTAGTACAATGTGCAGAGCTAGATCATGGAAGGAGATCGATACAGGCTAAAGAAACAAACAAGCATTGACACCAACAAGCTACTGTTTACTATTGAATTTACAAGAAAGGCATGAAACTTCTTCCCCCCACAGCTGCATGTGATGTCATGACATCTTCAATTCTTTTCAAATTATACGTATTCTTTGGAGGCTTTCTTGTCAAGGTATGTGTCATAGCTGACATAAAACTGTTTACTCTTCCTTTGGATATTATAGGATGTGGAAAACCAAAATGACATTTGGTATAAAACTTTTCCTTTGACTTGTACTTTCGATGACAGTATTTCCCACAACGATGGCTTTGGAATTGTAAGACTTGTTGTCTTAAATTCTTTTCTTCTGTGCTTTTTGGTATAGCACATGTAGCCTATTTGTTCAATAAAAGACAACACAGTATCATCCGAATCTGTTCCGAATTTGAGAGCATCTTTAATCCATATTAGCATATGAATGTGAGGAGCACCTCTTGCTTGAAAAAAAGAAATCCACAACCTCTCCAAGAGGAGGATTTTTTCTATTGGTGATAAAAGACATCATAGCTTCAAATCTATTATTGAAATATCTGCATACATTAACTGGATCCAAAGAGCACAATTCTCCATTTGTCTTGTATTCAATATTTACTATATTTGGATCTGCCTCTAGAAGAAATTCTAGTAAATCATCCCGAGCATACTCAGCACAGCTTAGAGTAAGGAACCATGTAGGAGTTCCTGGGTTCCTTGGCATACATTTAAGTTCTCCATGACAACGGTACTAGTACTTATTAATACCACGCTGGCATGCCATGAGATTAATCAGCTGAGATTCCAAAACATTATCTTTCTGGTGTACTTTATCCATTAATTCCTTTGCCAAAACATTTTGCAGATGTACACCTCTTTTCAATATATGGTTGACTGTGTAAGAAAGTCCAGACAAGTCACTCTCAAACAAAAGATTAAACAAATAAGGAATACATTGTCGAAATCTTGGATCTTCTGCATACAATCTTGATGTCTGGTATTCAGATGCAGGAATCTGTACAGGTCGTTAATCATTGCATCCTCCTTTTCCTGTTGGAAACAACTGAGGGAAACAACGACCTTCCAAACTTTCTTCCCATATACTTATGGGACTTCCCTTTGTTTCTTTCATTTGGAATAACTCAATAGTATTCCCCATCACTTCTTTAGAATGAAGTGGATGAACACTGTAATGTTCAGAGATTCCTTCAGTTCTGCACATATCTACTCTTTCAATTTGTCCAGTTGACGAGTCAGTATCTACTTCGAAAGTTACATCTTCTTCTCCCACATACACATTTTTATAGTACTGATTATTTTTTACCAGATACAACATTGCCTTTTTCACTTTCCTAACATCCACTAATTCGTGCCAGATTTTCTTACTCTTAGTAGGAACGCCAGTAACTAAAATAACTAGAGGTTCATCTTCTACATTTTTTACACCAATTGTTTCAATATTTTTCTTTAAATCTAGAGGCAAGTATGCAACTCTTCTCTTTAATCCTCTCTGTAAATCTGAAGGAGGCAATTTCTCTGTCTTAGGCACCATACGAACAATAGCCTAAAATGGATGCACACATTGAATAAGAATAGACTCATAGGTATTTCAATCCATCAGTTCAGAATGAATTTTTACCAACTCAAAATTATTATGCACAGCTCTAGCAGGCATTTTGTTCTCATCTTATTTGGTATAACAATATTTACAAATACGTTGATCGGAACCCAAATCAAAACAATTCTCTACCAACAAATAAGTAGCAAATTCCTTCCACTCATTATTATTCTCTTTTTTACTTTTTAAATACAGATCAACAGTCCTGGTCGGATTTTTATAAAGAGTTCGTCGACAACAGATACAGGAATAATTTGGCCTTTCACCTGAAATCACCTTAAACTTTCATGCTCAAATTTGTTTGTACTAGAATGTTGTACATTCTCTTCCACATTTCCTTCTATTAATGTATCAGTTTCTTCACTGTCTTGCTCACCACCAAAGTAACTAAACTCAATTTCTTCACAAACGTTCATTACATGTGATACCGATCCACGCAAAAAAGAGCACTGTTCAACTTTTTTAATTTTACTGCTGGACTTTTTGCACAATACAATGTCCTGACTAATTTCCTCATTTGAGTATGATGTACTGCTAACATCCTGAAATGGTGAAAAACACTTCAACATACTTTTTTAGAAAGACAAGCCAGAGAATGACCTTGTAAACCAGTATTTTCCCTCACTCTGCAAGGGTCTAGTCATTGCAACATCTTAATCTTTTGTTTACCACTTTTCTTAGTATAGTTACGTAAGAAATTGCGTAAAAAATAAATAGATTCCTGTTGTACACTACAAATACTACTGCAATTCCAAGTGTACACTGGAGCTTTAGGATGTCTCCCTAAAACTTCATCAGCTAACACCTATTCTGCATTTCTGGGAACAATTTTCTCTTTCTCAATAGGATAACCATTTTTAACCTCATAAGCACGACCACTGGTGTCAACTGCATGCAACAAATCTTTACTCTGAAGATAACTCTCTTCATTAAAAAAGGCTCAGAGCTTGAACTGTGTTTCCATTTACCCAAAAAAATCTGAAAAATTAGTTATGTTTATTAGTCTTCTCCACTTACTTTTGGCCTTCATTAAATGGATTGGTTTATCTTGTGATCAAATTCTATTCATTACAAAAATAAATAATTTATTTTTTAATTCAAAATCCTTCTCAACAATACTTTCAATATGTTTTTTCTTCTTGTAAAATTATGATTTTCTTTTACATTTTGTCATATCCTTTAATTAGTATAAGACAACTCTATTGTAAAAAGTTCTTTTTCTAATTTCCTGAAATTGATTCTTCCTCATTTTACTATACATTGTTTCTTTAGAACATGATTTCCATATAAATTATGTTTTTTCTCTTGTTTTTCTTTTTTGTTGCAGATATATTATTTTTATTTTTCACATTCTCCACACTATTCCTAATGCCTGATAGCTTTTTTTAGAAAATCCTTAGTTCTCTTACCAGGGGATTTTTTCTTTTTCACCACAGACTGTTGTTCAGGTAAATCTTGTGGATGACTTCTCTTGAAATAATAAGCTTTATTACATTGTTTCCTCTTTTCACTTTTTCTAGCCATGATGAATTTCTTTTAGTGTTGATAAATAGAATCTGTTATAAAAAATATATATCAATCAGTCAAGAAAGTCTTTATTCGATTTGCATCATAAAAGACATACTATACAATATAGCACAAATCCAGGTAAAATATCATGATAAGATCCACAAATACGAAACGTATTAAAAACAAGAATAAAAAGTTATTAAATTGGGTATACAAAGACTCGCGACTGAAACAATCAATAAAACATATAATGATTAAAAACAAAATTCATGAGAAGTAGACAATCTTGCTAATATACATAGTTCATAACATACACAATGTTTAAGGTCTCATATTCCGGGACCGAATTATCCACGCCCAACTGACAAATTTAGATATGCATATAACAATAAATTTTGAGGTTTCAGATTGCAAAATTCTTCTGGCAACCAATGCGGATCTGGTACCCAGTGAGCGACATACAGGCCTCAGCCAGGCTTGTCTGGGTTGTGAATACGTTGGGCAACAGAAGAGGAAGTGGTTGACTGTTTCCACCTCCTCCACACAAAAGGGACATTTGTTAGAACTACCAGAATTCCACAAGCAGGTTTACCCTCTGAGCGGGATAGAACCTACTCTTAACTGGTGATAGAGTTTACAATCTAACAGTTTTGTAATAATGTCCCAACATTCCTCGTAGTGGGGAGAGTCCTTAATGGCAAGAAATAAAGGATCATACAGCTTCCCATTACAGAAGTCACCCTCTTTTCCCTCATCCTGCTCCAATAAATTTCCTTAAGACGCTTCTTAGAGGGGAAAACAGCAGTAACTGGATCAACTCATAAGGATCCCAGCCCCATATCCATCAGGCAAGCCTTTATTCCTGATAGCCAGGGAATCCTGTGTGCACCCGAAGCCCCTTTACTTCCAAAACGGCCTTAGCATACAATGACAGTTCCGGTGTCGTCCACAGGCGCCGCCAAAACGCCAATGGTCTATACGGAATCACGTCTTCCATGGGGTCACATCCTAGGTCATATGACAGAGGAATACGAGGGGTAGTCCTATTGCCGATCCCAAAAATTTATTCTGTGCAACCCTAAGTTGGGAAGTGTCACTAAAATCCCACAGTTCCGCTCCATACATAATGGCTGGTAATATTTTGGAACCATACATTTTAATCAAGGGGCCCAAAGGTTTGGTTAGGGAGATTCTGTGCTCCTTCAACAGAGCACCACCAAGTTGGGCATGCTTAAGAGGTAGGAGGTCTAGTTGTGGTTTCCAACTAAGTTTTTCACTAAAGGTGAAAGTCAAGTCAAGTCAAGTCATAGAATTTATATAGCGCACTACATACCCAGAGGGTTTCAAGGCGCTTAGGGAGGGGAGGAGGATTATTTGTCAAATATCCACGTTTTAAGTTGCTTTCTGAATGCCAGGTGGTTCTGGGTAAGGCGAAGGTAAGCGGGGAGTGAGTTCCATGTTTTAGCAGCCAGGTATGAAAAGGATCAGCCTCCCATGGTGGTCTTGTTGATGCGAGGTACAGTGGCGAGGGCTTGGCTGGAGGATCGTAGTTGGCGGGAGGGGGTGTAGAAGGACAGTCGTGAGTTGAGGCAATCTGGTCCGATGTCGTAGAGTGATTTGTGTGCGTGGGTAAGCAGTCGGAAAGTGATCCTCTTATTGACGGGTAGCCAGTGGAGGTCTTTAAGGTGACCAGAGATGTGTTCGTTGCGAGGGATGTCTAATATGAGCCTGGCTGAGGCGTTTTGGATTCGTTGGAGTTTCTTCTGGATTTTTGCGGTAGTGCCTGCGTAGAGGGTGTTTCCGTAGTCCAGTCGGCTCGTGACCAGAGCGTGGGTGACTGTTTTCCTTGTGTCGGAGGGGATCCAGCGAAATGTCTTTTTGAGCATGCGAAGAATGTTGAAGCAGGAAGAGGATACGGCATTGACTTGTCTGTTCATTGAGAGTGAAGAATCCAGGATGACGCCTAGGTTCCGTGCGTGGTCTGTCGGGGTGGGTGCTTTTCCGAGGGCTTCCGGCCACCATGAGTCGTCCCATGCAGAGGGGGATGTACCTAAGATGAGGACTTCTGTTTTGTCTGAGTTCAGTTTCAAACGGCTTTGTTTCATCCATTCGGCAACTTCTTTCATTCCTTCGTGTAGGTTAGTTTTGGCGGTGCTGGGGTCATTGGTGAGAGAAAGGATCAGTTGAGTGTCATCAGCGTAGGAGATGATGTTGAGGTTGTGTTGGCGTGCGATGGCTGCGAGGGGGCTCATGTATACGTTGAAGAGGGTGGGACTGAGTGAGGATCCTTGTGGTACGCCGCAGATGACTCCAGAGGCCTCGGACTTGAATGGTGGAAGGCGGACTCTCTGGGTTCTTCCGGTGAGGAACGAGGTGATCCATTCAAGTGCTTTTCCTTGGATTCCGATGTTATTGAGGCGTTGTAAAAGGGTGCTGTGGCAGACTGTGTCGAAAGCTGCAGAGAGGTCAAGGAGGATGAGGGCGACTGTGTCTCCTTTGCCCAGTAGAGTTCGAATGTCGTCTGTTGCTGCGATGAGGTGCTGTGTTTTGCTCGGAAGCCAGATTGTGAGGGGTCGAGGGATTTGTTGGCTTCGAGGAAGGCGAGCTGGTTGTTGACAGCTTTCTCGATGACTTTGGCCGGGAATGGAAGAAGTGAGATGGGGCGGTAATTTTTGAGTTCGGTTGGGTCCGCAGTTGGTTTTTTCAGAAGGGCGGTGAGTTCAGCGTGTTTCCAGTCTTCCGGGAAGGTGGCGGAGTTGAAGGAGCAGTTGATGACGTCTCGGAGGTGCGGTGCTATGACGGAGTCTGCTTTGTTGAAGATGTGGTGAGGACATGGGTCTGTGGGGGATCCTGAGTGGATGGAATTCATCAGGCGGATGGTGTCCTCAGTGGAGATTGGGTTCCAGTCGTTAAGGGTGTTCACGGGAGGAAGATGATCAGCAAATGGTAGGGTGGGTTGGTTTCCGGGTTGGTTGTCGAAGCTGTTGTGGATGTCTGCAATCTTGTTGTGGAAAAATGAGGCTAGGGAGTCGCAGAGGGTTTGAGAGCGGGTGATGTCGTTGGAGTTGGCCGAGGGATTGGAAAATTCCTTGACGATGTTGAAAAGTTCCTTGCTATTGTGGGCGTTGTTGTCAAGTCGATCCTTGAATGCTGTTTTCTTGGCTTTTCGGATCAGTTGGTGGTGAGTGCGGGTGGCGCTTTTGAAGGCGTCCTTGGTGCTGGTGGTTGGGTCTTTTTTCCAGGCCTTTTCAAGGGAGCGGCAGAGTTTCTTGGACTTCTTGAGATCATCGTTGAACCATGAGGTCTTCTTGCTGCCAGGTTTGTTTTGACGTTTTTTCATTGGTGCTAAGGTGTCGGCGGTGTTGGATAACCATAGGGTGAGGTTGGCGGCGGCTTCGTTAGCGTTAGAAGAGAGGGCTGGGGGGTTTAGAAGAAGCGATGAGGAGATCTGGTCGAAGGTGATTTTGTTCCAGTTTCTTTGCAGAGTTGGTTGGGGGTGGTTGATGGGTTTCGGCTTGTTGTAGGTGAAGTGAACGCAGCTGTGGTCGGTCCATAGGAGATCCGTAGTGTGGCTGAAGGAGACATGGTTGCTGGAGGTGAAGATGGGGTCGAGTGTGTGACCTGCGATGTGGGTGGGGGAAGTGACTAGTTGTTTAAGTCCGAGGTTGTCCACGAGGGTGGCGGTGTTGTGGTCGTTGGTCTTTTCAAGGTGAAAGTTGAGGTCTCCCAGAAGGATGTAGTCTTTGGAGGGGAGCGCGTGAGGAGTGATGAAGTCCGTGATGTCTTCACTGAATTTTGCGCGGGGTCCTGGTGGTCTGTAGAGGAGGGTGCCTCTGAGTGTGGTTTTGGGGTCGATGTGGATCTGGAAGTGAAGGTGTTCGGAGTTAGTGAGGTTGGCGTCAGAGCTGGTTGAGATGCGGATTGATTTCTTATGGACGATAGCGATTCCTCCGCCTGTGTGGCTGGTACGGTCTTTGCGAGTGATCTTATAGTCTTCGGGGATGGCAGTGGTGATGTCTGGTGCGGAGGAAGCATTCATCCATGTTTCCGTAAGGAAGGCGATGTCCGGAGTAATGGTGTCTAGTAGATTCCATAGGTCAATGGCGTGCCTGTGGACTGATCGGGTGTTGAGGAGGATGCGTTGTAGGTGATTGGGGTCGGGAGACTGTGGTGTGGTCGAAGCGGAGATGCTGTCGGTGCCGCTAAATTTGCAGGAGTAGCAAGAGAAAGGTCCATGGGTGTGTCCAGGTGCGGCTTGGACGCAGTTGGGGGCGCGACCGGGGTTAAGGGCTAGGAGGGAGGCGGCATCGTAGGAAAAGCGGGAGGGCTGGGGAGCGCGAGGGGCAGGGGGTCTGGCGCTGGGCGCGGTCCAGGCGCGGACGGGCGTAGACGGGCTTACCTTTGGCGCACCTTTGGCGCGGATTGGGCGCGAACGCTGCGCGTGAACGCTGCGCGCGGGAACTACTGTCATATGTGGAGAGTGGAGGGGGGAAGGGCGAGGGCGTCTCAGCTGGGAGGCGGGGCGGGCTTCTGACGACGACAAACAACAAACAAAATGGAGGCGGATGGGGGAGCACAGCCAAACACGCAAAGCAGAGTCAAATAAGTCCTAAATGCAGAATTACAATGCAGGTAAGCGTCGCGCCGATCAGGCAGGTAGTAGGCACAAACAATACTGCAATTCTGTGATTCAAAGCGGCACAGCGCGCAAACAGTCTCAATTCGGCAAAATAAACAATTCAAAGTGCAAGTGAGCTTAGCGGCGATCAGGCAGGCAGCAGGCACAGATAGGAAGCAGTTTTGAAAAGCAAAGCGCTATAACGATACCAGGTATCACAGGGGACACTGGGGAGCGACCACTCAGCTCGAGGGAGGGGAGCAAGTCACGGCGTCTTCAGGTAGTGAAGCGCTGTTCTACTAAGTGGGAGGGCGTCTCAGCTGGGAGGCGGGGCGGGCTTCTGACGACGACAAACAACAAACAAAATGGAGGCGGAGGGGGGAGCACAGCCAAACACGCAAAGCAGAGTCAAATAAGTCCTAAATGCAGAATTACAATGCAGGTAAGCGTAGCGCCGATCAGGCAGGTAGTAGGCACAAACAATACTGCAATTCTGTGATTCAAAGCGGCACAGCGCGCAAACAGTCTCAATTCGGCAAAATAAACAATTCAAAGTGCAAGTGAGCTTAGCGGCGATCAGGCAGGCAGCAGGCACAGATAGGAAGCAGTTTTGAAAAGCAAAGCGCTATAACAATACCAGGTATCACAGGGGACACTGGGGAGCGGCCACTCAGCTCGAGGGAGGGGAGCAAGTCACGGCGTCTTCAGGTAGTGAAGCGCTGTTCTACTAAGTGGGAGGGCGTCTCAGCTGGGAGGTGGGGCGGGCTTCTGACGACGACAAACAACAAACAAAATGGAGGCGGAGGGGGGAGCACAGCCAAACACGCAAAGCAGAGTCAAATAAGTCCTAAATGCAGAATTACAATGCAGGTAAGCGTAGCGCCGATCAGGCAGGTAGTAGGCACAAACAATACTGCAATTCTGTGATTCAAAGCGGCACAGCGCGCAAACAGTCTCAATTCGGCAAAATAAACAATTCAAAGTGCAAGTGAGCTTAGCGGCGATCAGGCAGGCAGCAGGCACAGATAGGAAGCAGTTTTGAAAAGCAAAGCGCTATAACGATACCAGGTATCACAGGGGACACTGGGGAGCGACCACTCAGCTCGAGGGAGGGGAGCAAGTCACGGCGTCTTCAGGTAGTGAAGCGCTGTTCTACTAAGTGGGAGGGCGTCTCAGCTGGGAGGCGGGGCGGGCTTCTGACGACGACAAACAACAAACAAAATGGAGGCGGAGGGGGGAGCACAGCCAAACACGCAAAGCAGAGTCAAATAAGTCCTAAATGCAGAATTACAATGCAGGTAAGCGTAGCGCCGATCAGGCAGGTAGTAGGCACAAACAATACTGCAATTATGTGATTCAAAGCGGCACAGCGCGCAAACAGTCTCAATTCGGCAAAATAAACAATTCAAAGTGCAAGTGAGCTTAGTATGTGAAGAGGGCTGTCTGTTCAAGGATGACCCCACCCTTGTTGACCCTGGCTTTAACTGGTCTTGTGCCAGGGAACCCATAAATTTGGTCTTCCCTACGTTGACTTCCAGCTCATGTTGGCGGCAGAAGAGCTCAAAGCGAGACAGTGCGAGTTGTAACCCCTGTCTTGTCTTAGAAATTAGGAGCGTGTCGCCCGCGAACATGAGCAATGGAACTTTCTTGCCAGCAAGGGAGGGTGCGTCAGTCGGGTTGTTATGAAAATAATTCATAACCCCATTAATGAACAGAGAAAACAAAGTGGGAGCTAACACACACCCTTGTCTGACCCCTTTAGAAACCTCAAAACTGTTGGTCACCTCCCCTGGCCTACCCCATCGAACTCTAGCATACGTATGATCATGCAGGTTGATGAGGAAGGCTACCAACTCTTTAGGCATACCCATCCCCAATAATACTTCCCACAGCTTAATCCTCGGGACTAGATCGAATGCAGACCTTAGGTCCACGAAAGCCGCATATAGCATGCCACCCCCCAGGAGGACCTCTTTCCAGTATAGGAGCATAACTGGTCTAGGGTACCAATGTGGGACCTAAACCCCGCCTGGAGGGGTGTTAATACATCAAAATCAGCCATCCAATACTGAATACGACCCAGAAGAATGCGGGCCACAATTTTTTGTACCGCGTCTATAAGACTAATTGGACGATAATTCCCCGGGGCAGAGCGATCGCCCTTCTTGTAGATAGGCAATATCTCTGCCCCTAACCATGAAGCGGGAACTAGTGCTCCACTAGTAAGGGCATTGACTAACATGATCAAATATGGAACCCATAGATCTTGCTCATGTTTGAATAAATCGGCAGGAATACAGTCTGGGCCAGGTGCTTTGCCGCTTGGAATGCCCTTTAGGACGGCCTTCACCTCACTTGGTACAAAAACCAGGGAGTCCTTGCTCATAGGAAACTGAGTCTCAGCAGGAGGCCTACTCTTAAGTTTAAACTGGCTTTCGAAGTATGAAACCCAGACCTGTGGCTCCACATTGTTTGCGGGACCTTGATCCTGCAAGCGATTGCCCTATTTAAGCAGGTGCCAGAATTGAGTCATATTCCGCCCCTAGCAAGCCTGTAGCAACCCCCTCCAGAGGGCCTCATCCCAGTTCCTCTTAGCAGTTAGTTGGGCGAGTTTATAAGAAGCCCTACAACTACGCCTGTCCTCTGGAAGTCTAGATTTTATGGCTGTAATCAGGGCTCTTTGTGCCTGTCTACAGCCTTTATCGTACCAGGAGCAGGGTCTCGACTCTTTTTTATTATTATTAGGTGGTAAACTCTTAATGAAAAGAGATTTAAGATCAGAAAAAAAACCATTGTGGATTTCTGGGAATTTCTCGTTGATCTAAACCTGTGACTCAAAACTGTTTAATCTGTCCACTGTACTAATAAGCAAGTTCCTTATCCTGGTCAAAGAACCCTCATTCATAGCTATTTTAGGCCAGCGTACCCTTCTCTCATCGTTAGTTAGGGTTACCTTTCCCTGAACCAGAGGGACATCTACCAAGTTTGAGGCAGTAAAGCTGTTATCTCTCAGAGACAGAACTAAGGGATTGTGGTCTCTCTCGGTTCTACACATGACCACCATATCAACAAAAACCGACCACAACTCCAGATTGGCCAGTATATAGTCTTGCGAGACCCAGATCTACCATTGTCAAACATAACTGCGCCTGCCCTATCTGACTTTGTTCTGCCTTTAACAGCCCGCAGTCCCTTATCAAGGCACAACCCCTTCATAAACAGAGCCGCATGCGTCCATTTTTTAATGGGCACCAGCTCCAGCTGTGGAATACCCCACATAGAGTCTTCTGCCTCTGTAAGCTTCCCATCAACCAAACCAAGTGGCTCAAAACAGGTGTTAAAATCCCCAGACACAAACCTGTTGTCGTTGTTAGAGATGGTGCAGAGAAGTTCCTCTAATAAGAGGGCTGTTGGAGAACATCTCCCATCTGATAGCCACCTAATGTATATGTTAATAATAATAATGTTAAGACCCTTTGTGGAGGTAATCATTATAGCCATAATATAGGGGCTGTCTATTGGTATCTCAACCACAGAGACACCCTCGCATTGATGAACCCAAATCGTCAGGCCTCCCACTGGTCCACCCTTACTGATCTTAGCTGCAGGTTTAAAGAAATTCAAATAACCAGAGTGAAATAAAGGGCCTACTGCCCATGTTTCCTGGAGAGACCAGATGTCTGACTCGTCGATAAGGCTGGCCCTGATTGGTACACGTAAATTCTTTTCAAGGCCCGCAATATTCCATGAGGAGACCTTCAACAAAGAGACCCCGTAACTAGGGCTCACCTCCGGCATCCCCCCCATGTTGCAAGGGACAGATTTCCCTGTGACAACACTGTTGTTAATAGGAGAAGAAGGCAGGAGGGGAGAGTAGTCATGTGGCGGTGATACAAAACTACTGGTGGAAACTCGTAAGCTATGGGGTTAACCCCATTATGCTGTAACCTTTGCGAGACCTTACCATCCCCAGGTCAGTCATTATCCTCTAGGGAAGATGAGGGAGCAAAACGATTATTTGTATAAATGGGGTAGTTAAGGGGGGTGTCCAATTGATGACCCCGAGGAAAGTAGTGCTCCACCCTAAAACAAGATGTAGGATGTGTAGCAAGTGTATCGTACCAATTCCGTGAAAACAGAGAGATACCTGTATTAGGGCGAGGATAAAAGTAACTCAGATCAAGTGTTAATATCCCACCCACCCCACTAGGTTCCTTTCCTTTGCAGATAAATCTAACTGCTCTGGGGTCTCTAAAATTAACAATTATACAATCCCCTGCTAGGTTCTTACGGCTGCTACCCAACCAACTCACCCTCCTAACATGAAGGATTTCACCATAGATATATCCTGGGAGTGGTCTATAATTGCTGAGCCAAAAAGTACATCAGTTGCCTCTAAATCCCGATTCGTGTCCAGCCCCATGACAACCTTAGATGAGTTTGCGGACAACAGCTCAGGGGTAATGGAGTCCCTAATGATACCTAGTGAGGAACGCTTAGAGAAGATAGGTTCAAGTGACAATTTCTTCTCCGTTATGGCTATCTCGCGTTCCAGCGCTATGGCAGCCCTAGTTATAAACTGGTCCATAGTTCTTGTCAAGGACCCACCCGTGCAGCCAGTCTCACTTTTTTCCTCTTCCCTGCCTTGGGTGACATGGCTTATTAAAACCCCAATGTACCTGCAATACCAGGCAATTAGCTGACTAAACCTTAAACACTACTGCCACAACAGGCTGGGAAACTGTGGGACAACTTTAAATACCAACAAAGTAAATAATCTTTGCAAACAACACAGTCCCTATTAAAGACGTTAGGGGGATAGCCTGGCCCGGCCCCAGGCTTTGCCCGGCTCGTCCCGCGGTGTGCGTCCCACAGTGCGCGTCCAGGTGGTGATTTAAACACCTGGGGCAGGGCGGTGCAGGAAGGAGTGTCTGTGCCCCTGTGCCTTCTGGGCTTAGTAGTCCGCCCTTCCTGGAGATAGCACCAGAGTCAGAACAAACGAGCGTTTCCCGCGGAGCGGGAAACGCGAGAAGTGGTGGTGGGGGGTGCGTGGTTCACCTCCGTGTCGTTGCTCCCGTTTTCGGCTGGTGCAAAGCCTCCCGCTGAAAAAAGTGTTTCACCCACGGTGCGCGTCCAGGTGGTGATTTAAAGCACCTGGGGCAGGGCGGTGCAGGAAGGAGTGTCTGTGTGTCTGTGCCTTCTGGGCTTAGTAGTCCGCCCTTCCAGGAGATAGCACCGGAGTTATAACAAACGAGCCCGCGGGAAACGCGAGAAGTGGTGGGGGTGCGTGGTTCACCTCCATGTCGTGGCTCCCGCTTTCCACTGCTGCAAAGCCTCCCGCTGAAAAAAATGTGTTTTCTGCAAAGCCTCCCGCTGAAAAAAGTATTTATATAATATTATAAAAATAAATCTATAAAATATACTATTCTATTACTAAACAAATACAATCTTTAATGACTAAGCATAAAAAACAAATTTGTAACTGATAACAGAAGTGAATACATACTGCATATGAGTTTCAAGAACTACATCTGCAAGAAGAGTACCTGAATGAATTTATAAATGGTTGGATTTTGGAACAGTGAATGGATTAGTACATAGTGCTCAATGCATCACTAGAGCAGTACAAGGGGAGACACAGAGTATTTGCTGCAACATCATGGTAACTAACTGGGGAATTCAAGGTATGAAAGACAAATGTGCACGTGGATAGAAGAGTGGATGCATACAGCATACAGGTTTGAAGTAGTCCTTGTCCTGAGGCCTAGTTCGCTACATGATGAGTACTTGGGTACTGAATGAATAATTACAGTACTGTAAGGAGAGTATCTGAGTGAATGTATAAGTGTTGAGTTCTAGTGCACTGAATAATCAGTACATATCGCTAAATGGGTCTCTACAGCAGTGCAAGAGCAATGACAGAGTGTTTACTGAAGTGTAAGGATACAGACTGGGGAATTGAAGGAGTGAGAGACAAGTGTGCAGGTAGATACAAGACTGCATGCATAGTGCATAGGGCTTTGAAGCAGTCCATGTCCTAAGGCCTACTTAACTGCATGAGTACTTGGATACTGACTGAATGATTACAGTTCTTCAAGGACAGTGCCTGACTGAATTTATAAGTGCTTCAGTTTTAGTGCATTGAATGGATTAGAACAAACTGCTGAATGGGTCACTACAACAGTGAAACAGCAGTTACAGACTGCTTGGTGGAAGTAGAAGGAAATAGACTGGGGAATGAAAGATATGATGGGTCACTACAACAGTGCAAGAGCAATGATAGAGTGTTTACTGGAAATGTAAGGATACAGACTGGGGAATTGAAGGAGTGAAAGACAAGTGTGTACGTGAAAAGAAGATCCATGCAGACTGCTTGGTGGAAGTGTAAGGATACAGACTAGGGAATTGAAAGTACAAAAGACAAGTGTGCAGGTAGATAGAAGACTACAAGCATAGTGCATAGCGCATTGAAGCAGTTCAAGCCCTAAAGCCTTCATCGCTGCATGAGTACGTGGGTACTGACTGAATGATTACAGTTCCGCAAGTGGATAGGACACTTGTAACCACTTTGCCAGGAGATGTATGTTGAAAAACCCTCATAAACGCCGTGTTTCTCGAGTAGCCGTTTATCTTATTCTCCGCCCCACACTAGCGTTGTGGCAATAGTCATAGGGTTTGACAACTTGTACCATGCCAGCCTCGCCCGAGGCAATCTCTGGTGTATGGAGCCTTAGTCAGGACAGAAAAAACACATACAAAATCTAAAAAACATAACGCTAAGTTTATAATATCGCTCCCCCTGTTTGACTCGCCACGAGTGTTTCTATATAGAGTGCTTTTTCAAATGTATCTTAAATTAAGCATTGGTGTAAAATTCTGAGTACACAGCAAGCATATAAACTATATATGCATTGACCACTGTAATTTATAAGCCATATATTACCCCCGTTTTTCGTCCTTAGGTGGAAAATTCTGAACCACAGTGGGTAAGACTATTAAGTTAAAAAAAAAAAAACATCTACTTCACGAATAGTGCAAGTATTTTTAGATTTTGTATGTGTTTTTTCTGTCCTGACGAAGGCTCCATAGACCTACGGGCCAAGCGAGCTGAAACATGTTGACGTATTCAATTAAAGAGATATGCTAGGGACCCTTTACTCAGTCCTTAGAGCATACCCACTTATCTTTTTACTATAGTTGTCCAACGACGTGAATAAAGATTAGTTTGTTGATTGGTGACTATTTTTACCTTTTCTGGCAACTTACCAATGGGGTAACATTTGGAGATCTCTGGATACTGCCACGATACACCAGAGATTGCCTCGGGCGAGGCTGGCATGGTACAAGTTGTCAAACCCTATGACTATTGCCACAACCCTAGTGTGGGGCGGAGAATAAGATAAACCGCTACTCGAGAAACACGGCGTTTATGAGGGTTTTTCAACATATATCTCCTGGCAAAGTGGTTACAAGTGTCCTATCCACTTTTGATTAAAATTGATATGTTCTGGGGAACCGATAGGACAATTATTCCTCTTCCCTCCCTTTTGATAAACGCATACAGTTCCGCAAGGACAGTGCCTGACTGAATCTATAAGTGCTTGAGTTTTAGCGCAGTAAATGGATTAGCAAATACTGCTGAATGGGTCACTACAACAGTGCAACAGCAGTGACAGAGTGTTTGGTGGAAGCACAAGGATACAGATTGGGGAATTGAAGGTGTGAAAGACAAGTGTGCAGGTAGATACAAGTTCTGCACAAATAGTACATAGGGGTTGAAGCAGTCCATGCCCTAAGCCTAATATATATCTAACTACTGCATTTTAGTGTACAACCCTAACTCATTTTGCAAATATATAAGCAATTTGATGCACTATTTGTACCAACATTACATCAAAAAAGTGACACAATACAACTACAAGGAGGCGCAAGGGGCTTGTAAATCTGCCCCAGAGTGTCTGCAGCAGTGTATGAATACTGACTGGGGAAATGTAGATTTGAAACACAAGTCTGATTCTAGACAAACAACACTATTAATTACTCTTGAAGGGCTAATATGACTGCACACATTGAAGAAATATAAATAATACATTTTACTGTACAACCATGAGTCATTTTCCAACTACAAAAGCAATAACTGGTTTCTAATTCTATCAAAACTTGAAAAAAGGATAGATTTTTTAGCAGTTATGTGTCTGCAAACACAAAACATACAAAAGTGCTTCTCTCAGAATAATTCGTAAATGTACACAGATGCACAGTGTGATTCTAGACAACACATATTAGACCTTGTATTTTACCAAAACACATTTACTAGACTAGAAACAGTAAAGTGAGTAAACACATTCTATATATATATGACAGCTGCATTTTACTATACAATCTTGATTCATTTTGCAAATACGTAACCAATTTGCTGCATTATTGGCGCAAACATTACATCAAAAAAGTGACTCAATAGAACATGGGTACTCACAAACTTTCTCTCTGGGGCCGAATTTACAGTGTGGTTTGTGGCCGAGGGCCGCACCGGTGGGGGCGGGGTCATTTGGGGGCAGGGCTAGAGGGGGTAAAAAAAGACCACTGCCGTTTCAGAACATTACTAGACAGTGCTGTATTTCCAAAGCAGATGTAACTACATGCAGCACATGTTTATAGTATTTTGTTATTAGCAGACAAGAGCAATCTTAAGTGGGATTGAATGGCAATTTGCAGCAAACAGATATTCAGCACATGCACAGTGCAGCACAGGCTTCAGAATCCCAAAAATAGATATGTTAAAGACAAACACTACGAACTTCTTTTACATTTCATGTCACCAATTCGTTTTCTGTAATCTGGTACCAAGTTGGAAATGGCAAGCCTTAAGAGCTGCTCCAGATGTATGTCTGTAAGCTTATTTCTAAGTTTGCTTTTCAACAGTCCCAATGTGGAAAATGAACATTCGCAAGCATATGTTGACCCAAACATACAAAGTACCTTCTGGGCCACTGTTAAAAGAAGAGGAAACTTGTCAGGGGGCACAATTTTCCAGAAGTCTTCTGGTGCTTGCCCCAAAAAAGATGCTTAGAGGGCTGAATTGTGCTGCATGTCAATGAGCTCTAGTTCTGCTTGAGCCCTTCCCATGCCAATAAGGGCAACAACATCAAGATTTCGTGCACTCACCATCCAGGGGTTTTCAACCAGCCTGAACAGAGGGGTGAGGGCTCTGAATTGCGAAAATCGTCGTTTGATCTCCCCAGAAATTTCCTCAAGACATGCACCAGGGTCAAGGTTTGCCAGAATTTCTTGTGCATCTGGAAACCTCTGCATCACCGCCAACAGTTTTGGAAAGTGGGTGAAGTCACTATCATCCAGTTGTTCCTTGAATAGCACAAGCCTACTTTCAAATGCATAAATACCATTCAAGAGGGAGCACACAAGCTGTTGTTTACCTTGCAGGGTCAAATTGAGAGAATTGAAATGTGTGAAAAGATCTGAATTAAAATGGAGCATAACAAGCCATTTCACATTTGTTAGTTCTGGGAACGATTGGCCTCTACTGTTCACGAAGAGTTCAATTTCAGGAAGCAATGCAATGAACCGCTCCAGAACCTTCCCTTTGCTTAGCCAACGCTCATCAGTGTGCATCATGACGTCGGTTTGTTCCGCTTCAGATTCCTGCAGCATTGCTATTTTCACTGCACCTTTTAGGACATTATTCAGTTCTCCATGCTTTAATTTTGCACACAACACTTCCTGGTGAATAATGCAGCGGTAGTCTATCACAGTCTGTCCTATGAGCTTCTTTTTAAGCATAGATACGAAGCCTCTGTCATGGCCTACCATGGCAGAAGCCCCATCTGTTGTTATGCTGACAAGAGTGTTCAGTGGTATGTCATTTGTTTTAAAGTAGTTGCACATACTATCCAGTACATCTTCTCCTCTTGTGTGCCCTTGCAGTAGTAGAAGGCACAGGAGCTCTTCTTTGGGATGAAGCGATTGATCCAGATACCTCACCCAAACTAATAACTAGGCCACATCGCCTATGTCTGTGGACTCATACATGGCAATGCTGAAGAACGGTGACTCTCTCACTGCTTTGATCACCTGCTCCAGGACGTTTTGTCCCATTGCCTCTATTCTGCGTGCACATGTGGAATCCAATAGCTTGAATGCACCGATTTCCTTTAAAACGCTGGCTTTATTAGTGTAGTTGTCAAATAAAATTTTGGCTGTTAAAAGGAAACATTGCTTCACCAGCTCTGCATCTGAGAATGTTTTTTATGTTTGGCAAGCAAGTAGCATATTTTTAAAGACGCTTCGGTTGCAGCCTCAGATTCCTTCATCTGGCAATGGAAGTTCTTCTGCTGGGAAAGAAGAGCTTGCTTCAACGATGCCACTTTTGCAGAACGCAATTTTGAGTTCCATGGGAAGTTTGCAGTATATCCAGAGTGCCGCGTTTTGTAGTGCGGTTCCAGGTTATACCTCTTAAGAACATTTACTTTTTCTTTGCAAAGCAAACAGGTGGCTTTTTCTTTTGGTCATTCTACAAACAAGTACTCTTCTTCCCATGCTTCCTGGAAGGTCCTGCGTTCGCTCTGTATCGATCTGGGTCATTTGCAAGGCTTGGAAACTGGACTGTAGGCCATTGCAGAGCTCTCCAGCTAGTTTGTTACTATGCAACAAGTAACAAGGACCAGGAATCTGATTTTCCACCGGATGACCAATGGACCGGCACCGCTCCACGACCCATGGAACGACACGACCAATGGACCACCACGTCCCACGACCGATTGACGGACACTGCGTCACGACCGGTGGACAGACACCACGTCACAACCGATGGACCAACACCACTTCTCGCAACAGATCTGTGAGCGACACCAAAGTAATGGTTTGTTTAAACATACAAAGTATTGGATAAACCTGTATATGAAAAACAGGGGCTTTCCTAAAGCCAGAAGTTAGTTTATGCATTAAATGTGTCACTCAATAGGGATTTGAAATAAATGGCATACACACATGTATATACAAGCACAAGTCCACCCATAGGTATCTTGGCGCTGAATAACAGATGTTTATTGCTACCCAACTCATTTTATCCACCTCAGATGGACGAAAGGCACAACCCACCAGGATTTGAACCTGTGAGAATGAGGTAGAACACAGGCCCCTGCAGCGGGCGCATTTTCCACTGCGCCACCAGACCCGGCATGCACACAGTACAATGATACAGTAGAAAACATATGGAAGGAGCTAATCTGGACAGCGCTATTTGGTGTGAAGCACCTGCCAAACTAAAGGAATCTGATAGGCTAGGATACAATGGTCAGGTCTGTAGAGAGGGGATGGGCGAGGGGAGGGGACAGGTACAGGTGGGGGGTTAGTAGAGCAGGCCGAGAATCAGAGGGCAGGAATAACCAGAAGAGTGTGCCAGTGGGCAGAGTAAGGTGTGGCCAGAAAGAGCAAAACATCCCAATTGTTAGTATTTGTTTGGCATATCATTGCCCAGTTACAGCTTATGACTTTATATAATTCAACAATGCAGGTTCTTAAATATCTCCAGCTAGCTGAAAGTACAAACAAGGAAGCAAGCATTAGCAAAGCCAAAAGGTCTAGCCTTGGCAAGATTGCAATGAATTGAGAGCTTGATGCCGTCTTTGGCCCAGTCACTAGAAGTGCACAGGTGCATTCGCCTAAATTCTCAATGTATTTACATTTTATAATCATGGCTAGTAACAGTGTTTTCAATGTTGTAACACAGCAGTAGCTCACTAATATTACTGCAAATAATGTCTGTGACTCCACTCCCATTTCTCATATGTGAGTTACTGTTTTGATCTAACATTACTACAATGGCATGTGAGACAGGTGGGGAGAAAGAGAGATGATACTCACAGCCAGCATTCCTACCTCCCTTCCACCCACTTTTAAATTAACCTGCCTGGGAGCTCACTGTTTCACAGCTCACAGCACTAGATGGCGGAAAGAGTCCAAGTGTCTGTTTGCTTCCTTACAGACCATGCCACTACCACCCTCTGTACCAGTGTAGTTCCAGCGGGAATACTCAAAAACAGCACAGTTTTTACATTGTCTCCTATTCATGAATCCCTGGCTGTTTGGGATATGTTCATCTGCATTAAGGGGTTTTAGTTTAAATGATCCCAAAATTAGGCGTGGTAGAATGCAAGATGATGTGAGCTAAAATGTCAGAGATGCCTGGTTTAGCACTAAACTTGACAATAAAACAATCCCCTTTTACAGTTCCTTATTGTGATCCACTCCGTATTATTCCTCCCGTAGAATGAAGCAAATGCTACTGCATCTCTATTTTTTTAATTAAACACAATTTGACAAAAGAAAACTTCCCATCAGAAACCCTGAAACAAGTTTTCAGTGTTTGGATAGTAGTATTTGAAATGCAAATCTTAAAAAAAAAAGAAACATATTTTTCATAACCCCATTATGAACAGAGAAAACAAAGTGGGAGCTAACACACACCCTTGTCTGACCCCTTTAGAAACCTCAAAACTGTTGGTCACCTCCCCTGGCCTACCCCATCGAACTCTAGCATACGTATGATCATGCAGGTTGATGAGGAAGGCTACCAACTCTTTAGGCATACCCATCCCCAATAGTACTTCCCACAGCTTAATCCTCGGGACTAGATCGAATGCAGACCTTAGGTCCACGAAAGCCGCATATAGCATGCCACCCCCCGGGAGGACCTCTTTCCAGTATAGGAGCATAACTGGTCTAGGGTACCAATGTGGGACCTAAACCCCGCCTGGAGGGGTGTTAATACATCAAAATCAGCCATCCAATACTGAATACAACCCAGAAGAATGCGGGCCACAATTTTTTAGCACTAAACTTGACAATAAAACAATCCCCTTTTACAGTTCCTTATTGTGATCCACTCCGTATTATTCCTCCCGTAGAATGAAGCAAATGCTACTGCATCTCTATTTTTTTAATTAAACACAATTTGACATAAGAAAACTTCCCATCAGAAACCCTGAAACAAGTTTTCAGTGTTTGGATAGTAGTATTTGAAATGCAAATCTTAAAAAAAAAAGAAACATATTTTTCTTTTACACAGGGCATTTTAATTAAAAGAATTCTGGGTTAGGGCAGGTGGGGGAGGAGCACGTCATGGCAGTATGTCTGGGACATCGTGGGCTGTGGGAATGCGGAAAGGACGTAAGGCGGTCTCAATGACAGTGTTTTTCAGTACAGAACCTTGCAATTGTCAAACACCTTCAATGTAAGTCCCTGCTGCATAAAGGATCATACAGCTTCCCATTACAGAAGTCACCCTCTTTTCCCTCATCCTGCTCCAATAAATTTCCTTAAGACGCTTCTTAGAGGGGAAAACAGCAGTAACTGGATCCACTCATAAGGATCCCAGCCCCATATCCATCAGGCAAGCCTTTATTCCTGATAGCCAGGGAATCCTGTGTGCACCCGAAGCCCCTTTACTTCCAAAACGGCCTTAGCATACAATGACAGTTCCGGTGTCGTCCACAGGCGCCGCCAAAACGCCAATGGTCTATACGGAATCACGTCTTCCATGGGGTCACATCCTAGGTCATATGACAGAGGAATACGAGGGGTAGTCCTATTGCCGATCCCAAAAATTTATTCTGTGCGACCCTAAGTTGGGAAGTGTCACTAAAATCCCACAGTTCCGCTCCATACATAATGGCTGGTAATATTTTGGAACCATACATTTTAATCAAGGGGCCCAAAGGTTTGGTTAGGGAGATTCTGTGCTCCTTCAACAGAGCACCACCAAGTTGGGCATGCTTAAGAGGTAGGAGGTCTAGTTGCGGTTTCCAACTAAGTTTTTCACTAAAGGTGAAACCCAAGTATGTGAAGAGGGCTGTCTGTTCAAGGATGACCCCACCCTTGTTGACCCTGGCTTTAACTGGTCTTGTGCCAGGGAACCCATAAATTTGGTCTTCCCTACGTTGACTTCCAGCTCATGTTCGCGGCAGAAGAGCTCAAAGCGAGACAGTGCGAGTTGTAACCCCTGTCTTGTCTTAGAAATTAGGAGCGTGTCGCCCGCGAACATGAGCAATGGAACTTTCTTGCCAGCAAGGGAGGGTGAGTCAGTCGGGTGGTTATGAAAATAATTCATAACCCCATTAATGAACAGAGAAAACAAAGTGGGAGCTAACACACACCCTTGTCTGACCCCTTTAGAAACCTCAAAACTGTTGGTCACCTCCCCTGGCCTACTCCATCGAACTCTAGCATACGTATGATCATGCAGGTTGATGAGGAAGGCTACCAACTCTTTAGGCATACCCATCCCCAATAATACTTCCCACAGCTTAATCCTCGGGACTAGATCGAATGCAGACCTTAGGTCCACGAAAGCCGCATATAGCATGCCACCCCCCAGGAGGACCTCTTTCCAGTATAGGAGCATAACTGGTCTAGGGTACCAATGTGGGACCTAAACCCCGCCTGGAGGGGTGTTAATACATCAAAATCAGCCATCCAATACTGAATACGACCCAGAAGAATGCGGGCCACAATTTTTTGTACCGCGTCTATAAGACTAATTGGACGATAATTCCCCGGGGCAGAGCGATCGCCCTTCTTGTAGATAGGCAATATCTCTGCCCCTAACCATGAAGCGGGAACTAGTGCTCCACTAGTAAGGGCATTGACTAACATGGTCAAATATGGAACCCATAGATCTTGCTCATGTTTGAATAAATCGGCAGGAATACAGTCTGGGCCAGGTGCTTTGCCGCTTGGAATGCCCTTTAGGACGGCCTTCACCTCACTTGGTACAAAAACCAGGGAGTCCTTGCTCATAGGAAACTGAGTCTCAGCAGGAGGCCTACTCTTAAGTTTAAACTGGCTTTCGAAGTACAAAACCCAGACCTGTGGCTCCACATTGTTTGCGGGACCTTGATCCTGCAAGCGATTGCCCTATTTAAGCAGGTGCCAGAATTGAGTCATATTCCGCCCCTAGCAAGCCTGTAGCAACCCCCTCCAGAGGGCCTCATCCCAGTTCCTCTTAGCAGTTAGTTGGGCGAGTTTATAAGAAGCCCTACAACTACGCCTGTCCTCTGGAAGTCTAGATTTGATGGCTGTAATAAGGGCTCTTTGTGCCTGTCTACAGCCTTTATCGTACCAGGAGCAGGGTCTCGACTCTTTTTTATTATTATTAGGTGGTAAACTCTTAATGAAAAGAGATTTAAGATCAGAAAAAAAACCATTGTGGATTTCTGGGAATTTCTCGTTGATCTAAACCTGTGACTCAAAACTGTTTAATCTGTCCACTGTACTAATAAGCAAGTTCCTTATCCTGGTCAAAGAACCCTCATTCATAGCTATTTTAGGCCAGCGTACCCTTCTCTCATCGTTAGTTAGGGTTACCTTTCCCTGAACCAGAGGGACATCTACCAAGATTGAGGCAGTAAAGCTGTTATCTCTCAGAGACAGAACTAAGGGATTGTGGTCTCTCTCGGTTCTACACATGACCACCATATCAACAAAAACCGACCACAACTCCAGATTGGCCAGTATATAGTCTTGCGAGACCCAGATCTACCATTGTCAAACATAACTGCGCCTGCCCTATCTGACTTTGTTCTGCCTTTAACAGCCCGCAGTCCCTTATCAAGGCACAACCCCTTCATGAACAGAGCCGCATGCGTCCATTTTTTAATGGGCACCAGCTCCAGCTGTGGAATACCCCACATAGAGTCTTCTGCCTCTGTAAGCTTCCCATCAACCAAACCAAGTGGCTCAAAACAGGTGTTAAAATCCCCAGACACAAACCTGTTGTCGTTGTTAGAGATGGTGCAGAGAAGTTCCTCTAATAAGAGGGCTGTTGGAGAACATCTCCCATCTGATAGCCACCTAATGTATATGTTAATAATAATAATGTTAAGACCCTTTGTGGAGGTAATCATTATAGCCATAATATAGGGGCTGTCTATTGGTATCTCAACCACAGAGACACCCTCGCATTGATGAACCCAAATCGTCAGGCCTCCCACTGGTCCACCCTTACTGATCTTAGCTGCAGGTTTAAAGAAATTCAAATAACCAGAGTGAAATAAAGGGCCTACTGCCCATGTTTCCTGGAGAGACCAGATGTCTGACTCGTCGATAAGGCTGGCCCTGATTGGTACACGTAAATTCTTTTCAAGGCCCGCAATATTCCATGAGGAGACCTTCAACAAAGAGACCCCGTAACTAGGGCTCACCTCCGGCATCCCCCCCCATGTTGCAAGGGACAGATTTCCCTGTGACAACACTGTTGTTAATAGGAGAAGAAGGCAGGAGGGGAGAGTAGTCATGTGGCGGTGATACAAAACTACTGGTGGAAACTCGTAAGCTATGGGGTTAACCCCATTATGCTGTAACCTTTGCGAGACCTTACCATCCCCAGGTCAGTCATTATCCTCTAGGGAAGATGAGGGAGCAAAACGATTATTTGTATAAATGGGGTAGTTAAGGGGGGTGTCCAATTGATGACCCCGAGGAAAGTAGCGCTCCACCCTAAAACAAGATGTAGGATGTGTAGCAATTGTATCGTACCAATTCTGTGAAAACAGAGAGATACCTGTATTAGGGCGAGGATAAAAGTAACTCAGATCAAGTGTTAATATCCCACCCACCCCACTAGGTTCCTTTCCTTTGCAGATAAATCTAACTGCTCTGGGGTCTCTAAAATTAACAATTATACAATCCCCTGCTAGGTTCTTACGGCTCCTACCCAACCAACTCACCCTCCTAACATGAAGGATTTCACCATAGATATATCCTGGGAGTGGTCTATAATTGCTGAGCCAAAAAGTACATCAGTTGCCTCTAAATCCCGATTCGTGTCCAGCCCCATGACAACCTTAGATGAGTTTGCGGACAACAGCTCAGGGGTAATGGAGTCCCTAATGATACCTAGTGAGGAATGCTTAGAGAAGATGGGTTCAAGTGACAATTTCTTCTCCGTTATGGCTATCTCGCGTTCCAGCGCTATGGCAGCCCTAGTTATAAACTGGTCCATAGTTCTTGTCAAGGACCCACCCGTGCAGCCAGTCTCACTTTTTTCCTCTTCCCTGCCTTGGGTGACATGGCTTATTAAAACCCCAATGTACCTGCAATACCAGGCAATTAGCTGACTAAACCTTAAACACTACTGCCACAACAAGCTGGGAAACTGTGGGACAACTTTAAATACCAACAAAGTAAATAATCTTTGCAAACAACACAGTCCCTATTAAAGACGTTAGGGGGATAGCCCGGCCCGGCCCCGGGGCTTTGCCCGGCTCGTCCCGCGTTGTGCGTCCCACGGTGCGTGTCCAGGTGGTCATTTAAACACCTGGGGCAGGGCGGTGCAGGAAGGAGTGTCTGTGCCCCTGTGCCTTCTGGGCTTAGTAGTCCGCCCTTCCTGGAGATAGCACCAGAGTCAGAACAAACGAGCGTTTCCCGCGGAGCGGGAAACGCGAGAAGTGGTGGTGGGGGGTGCGTGGTTCACCTCCGTGTCGTTGCTCCCGTTTTCGGCTGGTGCAAAGCCTCCCGCTGAAAAAAGTGTTTCACCCGCGGTGCGCGTCCAGGTGGTGATTTAAAGCACCTGGGGCAGGGCGGTGCAGGAAGGAGTGTCTGTGTGTCTGTGCCTTCTGGGCTTAGTAGTCCGCCCTTCCAGGAGATAGCACCGGAGTTATAACAAACGAGCCCGCGGGAAACGCAAGAAGTGGTGGGGGTGCGTGGTTCACCTCCGTGTCGTGGCTCCCGCTTTCCACTGCTGCAAAGCCTCCCGCTGAAAAAAATGTGTTTTCTGCAAAGCCTCCCGCTGAAAAAAGTATTTATATAATATTATAAAAATAAATCTATAAAATATACTATTCTATTACTAAACAAATACAATCTTTAATGACTAAGTATAAAAAACAAATTTGTAACTGATAACAGAAGTGAATACATACTGCATATGAGTTTCAAGAACTACATCTGCAAGAAGAGTACCTGAATGAATTTATAAATGGTTGGATTTTGGAACAGTGAATGGATTAGTACATAGTGCTCAATGCATCACTAGAGCAGTACAAGGGGAGACACAGAGTATTTGCTGCAACATCATGGTAACTAACTGGGGAATTCAAGGTATGAAAGACAAATGTGCACGTGGATAGAAGAGTGGATGCATACAGCATACAGGTTTGAAGTAGTCCTTGTCCTGAGGCCTAGTTCGCTACATGATGAGTACTTGGGTACTGAATGAATAATTACAGTACTGTAAGGAGAGTATCTGAGTGAATGTATAAGTGTTGAGTTCTAGTGCACTGAATAATCAGTACATATCGCTAAATGGGTCTCTACAGCAGTGCAAGAGCAATGACAGAGTGTTTACTGAAGTGTAAGGATACAGACTGGGGAATTGAAGGAGTGAGAGACAAGTGTGCAGGTAGATACAAGACTGCATGCATAGTGCATAGGGCTTTGAAGCAGTCCATGTCCTAAGGCCTACTTAACTGCATGAGTACTTGGATACTGACTGAATGATTACAGTTCTTCAAGGACAGTGCCTGACTGAATTTATAAGTGCTTCAGTTTTAGTGCATTGAATGGATTAGAACAAACTGCTGAATGGGTCACTAAAACAGTGAAACAGCAGTTACAGACTGCTTGGTGGAAGTGGAAGGAAATAGACTGGGGAATGAAAGATATGATGGGTCACTACAACAGTGCAAGAGCAATGATAGAGTGTTTACTGGAAATGTAAGGATACAGACTGGGGAATTGAAGGAGTGAAAGACAAGTGTGTACGTGAAAAGAAGATCCATGCAGACTGCTTGGTGGAAGTGTAAGGATACAGACTAGGGAATTGAAAGTACAAAAGACAAGTGTGCAGGTAGATAGAAGACTACAAGCATAGTGCATAGCGCATTGAAGCAGTTCAAGCCCTAAAGCCTTCATCGCTGCATGAGTACGTGGGTACTGACTGAATGATTACAGTTCCGCAAGTGGATAGGACACTTGTAACCACTTTGCCAGGAGATGTATGTTGAAAAACCCTCATAAACGCCGTGTTTCTCGAGTAGCCGTTTATCTTATTCTCCGCCCCACACTAGCGTTGTGGCAATAGTCATAGGGTTTGACAACTTGTACCATGCCAGCCTCGCCCGAGGCAATCTCTGGTGTATGGAGCCTTAGTCAGGACAGAAAAAACACATACAAAATCTAAAAAACATAACGCTAAGTTTATAATATCGCTCCCCCTGTTTGACTCGCCACGAGTGTTTCTATATAGAGTGCTTTTTCAAATGTATCTTAAATTAAGCATTGGTGTAAAATTCTGAGTACACAGCAAGCATATAAACTATATATGCATTGACCACTGTAATTTATAAGCCATATATTACCCCCGCTTTCGTCCTTAGGTGGAAAATTCTGAACCACAGTGGGTAAGACTATTAAGTTTAAAAAAAAAACATCTACTTCACAAATAGTGCAAGTATTTTTAGATTTTGTATGTGTTTTTTCTGTCCTGACGAAGGCTCCATAGACCTACGGGCCAAGCGAGCTGAAACATGTTGACGTATTCAATTAAAGAGATATGCTAGGGACCCTTTACTCAGTCCTTAGAGCATACCCACTTATCTTTTTACTATAGTTGTCCAACGACGTGAATAAAGATTAGTTTGTTGATTGGTGACTATTTTTACCTTTTCTGGCAACTTACCAATGGGGTAACATTTGGAGATCTCTGGATACTGCCACGATACACCAGAGATTGCCTCGGGCGAGGCTGGCATGGTACAAGTTGTCAAACCCTATGACTATTGCCACAACCCTAGTGTGGGGCGGAGAATAAGATAAACCGCTACTCGAGAAACACGGCGTTTATGAGGGTTTTTCAACATATATCTCCTGGCAAAGTGGTTACAAGTGTCCTATCCACTTTTGATTAAAATTGATATGTTCTGGGGAACCGATAGGACAATTATTCCTCTTCCCTCCCTTTTGATAAACGCATACAGTTCCGCAAGGACAGTGCCTGACTGAATTTATAAGTGCTTGAGTTTTAGCGCAGTAAATGGATTAGCAAATACTGCTGAATGGGTCACTACAACAGTGCAACAGCAGTGACAGAGTGTTTGGTGGAAGCGCAAGGATACAGATTGGGGAATTGAAGGTGTGAAAGACAAGTGTGCAGGTAGATACAAGTTCTGCACACATAGTACATAGGGGTTGAAGCAGTCCATGCCCTAAGCCTAATATATATCTAACTACTGCATTTTAGTGTAAAACCCTAACTCATTTTGCAAATATATAAGCAATTTGATGCACTATTTGTACCAACATTACATCAAAAAAGTGACACAATACAACTACAAGGAGGCGCAAGGGGCTTGTAAATCTGCCCCAGAGTGTCTGCAGCAGTGTATGAATACTGACTGGGGAATTGTAGATTTGAAACACAAGTCTGATTCTAGACAAACAACACTATTAATTACTCTTGAAGGGCTAATATGACTGCACACATTGAAGAAATATAAATAATACATTTTACTGTACAACCATGAGTCATTTTCCAACTACAAAAGCAATAACTGGTTTCTAATTCTATCAAAACTTGAAAAAAGGATAGATTTTTTAGCAGTTATGTGTCTGCAAACACAAAACATACAAAAGTGCTTCTCTCAGAATAATTCGTAAATGTACACAGATGCACAGTGTGATTCTAGACAACACATATTAGACCTTGTATTTTACCAAAACACATTTACTAGACTAGAAACAGTAAAGTGAGTAAACACATTCTATATATATATGACAGCTGCATTTTACTATACAATCCTGATTCATTTTGCAAATACGTAACCAATTTGCTGCATTATTGGCGCAAACATTACATCAAAAAAGTGACTCAATAGAACATGGGTACTCACAAACTTTCTCTCTGGGGCCGAATTTACAGTGTGGTTTGTGGCCGAGGGCCGCACCGGTGGGGGCGGGGTCATTTGGGGCAGGGCTAGAGGGGGTAAAAAAAGACCACTGCCATTTCAGAACATTACTATACAGTGCTGTATTTCCAAAGCAGATGTAACTACATGCAGCACATGTTTATAGTATTTTGTTATTAGCAGACAAGAGCAATCTTAAGTGGGATTGAATGGCAATTTACAGCAAACAGATATTCAGCACATGCACAGTGCAGCACAGGCTTCAGAGTCCCAAAAATAGATATGTTAAAGACAAACACTACGAACTTATTTTACATTTCATGTCACCAATTAGTTTTCTGTAATCTGGTACCAAGTTGGAAATGGCAAGCCTTAAGAGCTGCTCCAGATGTATGTCTGTAAGCTTATTTCTAAGTTTGCTCTTCAACAGTCCCAATGTGGAAAATGAACATTCGCAAGCATATGTTGACCCAAACATACAAAGTACCTTCTGGGCCACTGTTAAAAGAAGAGGAAACTTGTCAGGGGGCACAATTTTCCAGAAGTCTTCTGGTGCTTGCCCCAAAAAAGATGCTTCGAGGGCTGAATTGTGCTGCATGTCAATGAGCTCTAGTTCTGCTTGAGCCCTTCCCATACCAATAAGGGCAACAACATCAAGATTTCGTGCACTCACCATCCAGGGGTTTTCAACCAGCCTGAACAGAGGGGTGAGGGCTCTGAATTGCAAAAATCGTCGTTTGATCTCCCCAGAAATTTCCTCAAGACATGCACCAGGGTCAAGGTTTGCCAGAATTTCTTGTGCATCTGGAAACCTCTGCATCACCGCCAACAGTTTTGGAAAGTGGGTGAAGTCACTATCATCCAGTTGTTCCTTGAATAGCACAAGCTTACTTTCAAAAGCATAAATACCATTCAAGAGGGAGCACACAAGCTGTTGTTTACCTTGCAGGGTCAAATTGAGAGAATTGAAATGTGTGAAAAGATCTGAATTAAAATGGAGCATAACAAGCCATTTCACATTTGTTAGTTCTGGGAACGATTGGCCTCTACTGTTCACAAAGAGTTCAATTTCAGGAAGCAATGCAATGAACCGCTCCAGAACCTTCCCTTTGCTTAGCCAACGCTCATCAGTGTGCATCATGACGTCGGTTTGTTCCGCTTCAGATTCCTGCAGCATTGCTATTTTCACTGCACCTTTTAGGACATTATTCAGTTCTCCATGCTTTAATTTTGCACACAACACTTCCTGGTGAATAATGCAGCGGTAGTCTATCACAGTCTGTCCTATGAGCTTCTTTTTAAGCATAGATACGAAGCCTCTGTCATGGCCTACCATGGCAGAAGCCCCATCTGTTGTTATGCTGACAAGAGTGTTCAGTGGTATGTCATTTGTTTTAAAGTAGATGCACATACTATCCAGTACATCTTCTCCTCTTGTGTGCCCTTGCAGTAGTAGAAGGCACAGGAGCTCTTCTTTGGGATGAAGCGATTGATCCAGATACCTCACCCAAACTAATAACTAGGCCACATCGCCTATGTCTGTGGACTCATCCATGGCAATGCTGAAGAACGGTGACTCTCTCACTGCTTTGATCACCTGCTCCTGGACGTTTTGTCCCATTGCCTCTATTCTGCGTGCACATGTGGAATCCGATAGCTTGAATGCACCGATTTCCTTTAAAACGCTGGCTTTATTAGTGTAGTTGTCAAATAAAATTTTGGCTGCTAAAAGGAAACATTGCTTCACCAGCTCTGCATCTGAGAATGTTTTTTATGTTTGGCAAGCAAGTAGCATATTTTTAAAGACGCTTCGGTTGCAGCCTCAGATTCCTTCATCTGGCAATGGAAGATCTTCTGCTGGGAAAGAAGAGCTTGCTTCAACGATGCCACTTTTGCAGAACGCAGTTTTGAGTTCAGTGGGAAGTTTGCAGTATATCCAGAGTGCCGCGTTTTGTAGTGCGGTTCCAGGTTATACCTCTTAAGAACATTTACTTTTTCTTTGCAAAGCAAACAGGTGGCTTTTTCTTTTGGTCATTCTACAAACAAGTACTCTTCTTCCCATGCTTCCTGGAAGGTCCTGCGTTTGCTCTGTATCGATCGGGGTCATTTGCAAGGCTTGGAAACTGGACTGTAGGCCATTGCGGAGCTCTCCAGCTAGTTTGTTACTATGCAACAAGCAACAAGGACCAGGAATCTGATTTTCCACCGGATGACCAATGGACCGGCACCGCTCCACGACCCATGGAACGACACGACCAATGGACCACCACGTCCCACGACCGATTGACGGACACTGCGTCACGACCGGTGGACAGACACCACGTCACAACCGATGGACCAACACCACTTCTCGCAACAGATCTGTGAGCGACACCAAAGTAATGGTTTGTTTAAACATACAAAGTATTGGATAAACCTGTATATGAAAAACAGGGGCTTTCCTAAAGCCAGAAGTTAGTTTATGCATTAAATGTGTCACTCAATAGGGATTTGAAATAAATGGCATACACACATGTATATACAAGCACAAGTCCACCCATAGGTATCTTGGCGCTGAATAACAGATGTTTATTGCTACCCAACTCATTTTATCCCCCTCAGATGGACGAAAGGCACAACCCACCAGGATTTGAACCTGTGAGAATGAGGTAGAACACAGGCCCCTGCAGCGGGCGCATTTTCCACTGCGCCACCAGACCCGGCATGCACACAGTACAAGGATACAGTAGAAAACATATGGAAGGAGCTAATCTGGACAGCGCTATTTGGTGTGAAGCACCTGCCAAACTAAAGGAATCTGATAGGCTAGGATACAATGGTCAGGTCTGTAGAGAGGGGATGGGCGAGGGGAGGGGACAGGTACAGGTGGGGGGTTAGTAGAGCAGGCCGAGAATCAGAGGGCAGGAATAACCAGAAGAGTGTGCCAGTGGGCAGAGTAAGGTGTGGCCAGAAAGAGCAAAACATCCCAATTGTTAGTATTTGTTTGGCATATCATTGCCCAGTTACAGCTTATGACGTTATATAATTCAACAATGCAGGTTCTTAAATATCTCCAGCTAGCTGAAAGTACAAACAAGGAAGCAAGCATTAGCAAAGCCAAAATGTCTAGCCTTGGCAAGATTGCAATGAATTGAGAGCTTGATGCCGTCTTTGGCCCAGTCACTAGAAGTGTACATGTGCATTCGCCTAAATTCTCAATGTATTTACATTTTATAATCATGGCTAGTAACAGTGTTTTCAATGTTGTAACACAGCAGTAGCTCACTAATATTACTGCAAATAATGTCTGTGACTCCACTCCCATTTCTCATATGTGAGTTACTGTTTTGATCTAACATTACTACAATGGCATGTGAGACAGGTGGGGAGAAAGAGAGATGATACTCACAGCCAGCATTCCTACCTCCCTTCCACCCACTTTTAAATTAACCTGCCTGGGAGCTCACTGTTTCACAGCTCACAGCACTAGATGGCGGAAAGAGTCCAAGTGTCTGTTTGCTTCCTTACAGACCATGCCACTACCACCCTCTGTACCAGTGTAGTTCCAGAGGGAATACTCAAAAACAGCACAGTTTTTACATTGTCTCCTATTCATGAATCCCTGGCTGTTTGGGATATGTTCATCTGCATTAAGGGGTTTTAGTTTAAATGATCCCAAAATTAGGCGTGGTAGAATGCAAGATGATGTGAGCTAAAATGGCAGAGATGCCTGGTTTAGCACTAAACTTGACAATAAAACAATCCCCTTTTACAGTTCCTTATTGTGATCCACTCCGTATTATTCCTCCCGTAGAATGAAGCAAATGCTACTGCATCTCTATTTTTTTAATTAAACACAATTTGACAAAAGAAAACTTCCCATCAGAAACCCTGAAACAAGTTTTCAGTGTTTGGATAGTAGTATTTGAAATGCAAATCTTAAAAAAAAAAAGAAACATATTTTTCTTTTACACAGGGCATTTTAATTAAAAGAATTCTGGGTAGGGCAGGTGGGGGAGGAGCACGTCATGGCAGTATGTCTGGGACATCGTGGGCTGTGGGAATGCGGAAAGGACGTAAGGCGGTCTCAATGACAGTGTTTTTCAGTACAGAACCTTGCAATTGTCAAACACCTTCAATGTAAGTCCCTGCTGCAAAAGCCAGTCCTTCCCCAAGAACAAATCAATACATACTAGAAAACAGGTGTTCACCCCTTTTGCATCCATGCCATTTAAGTGAGGTCAATGTCAGTTATGTCACCCATTCTACCCTGCCACTTTGATGAATCCACCTTCATGGAAACGTGTTCAGGTGGTTCGGCAGGAGTTGGAGGTATCAGGGCACCCAAGGTGGATTGCAGTTTAAGGTTACCTTCCACATCTTCATTTATCTGCCCCATCTTCCCTGCCTCATCTTCACTTTCCTGCCTCATCTTCACGTCCCTGCCCCATCTTCATTTTACTGCCCCATCTTCACTTTCATCCCGTTCCCTCACCTCTTTCCATCCCTCCCCAGTTACCTCCCCTCCCTTTCCATCCCCTCTCCCCTTATCTCTTTCTCTCCCCCCCTTGTCTCCCACTCACTTTCTATTTGTTTCTCGGACTCCTGTTCAGTGTGCTTCATTGCTGTGCCAGCACAAATTAAGCATGTTTGCTTTCAGTCCCCCGAGCTCAGGGGTAGCCCATGCCCACCCCCAGTAGCTTAACTGCAGGTCACAGGACAGAGAAGACGGGGCTCTGCTATCCATGGGGGCACATGCACGGCGATTGTTTATGCAGGGAAATGCAATAGAGTCGACCCACTGTCTCAAGAACAGGTCCCGTACCTACCAGCTGGACCATCAGCAAGCGTGCTCTTACTTCAGGGGGAGCTTGTGAGGCACCCTGGCGACAATCCTCCTTTTTAAGGGCCCAGGCCCTTCCTGTGCCGCTGTAACAATCATTCATTCGGGGTCAGAGGTCTCGGGCTCCTGTTCCAACAACAATGCAGGTCTCTGCATGTAGCAGGTAATGTCAGACCCCTCTTCTTGGTGGTGCATCCCTCTCCCTGGTGCACCATTATTCTATCCTGTAGTGATGGCGTTAGGCCAGACACAGCAAAAGCAGGGAGATGAAACACTACATCAGCCTGTGTGACTTTACAGGCCAGGTAATGCCCCCCTTGTCTCAGGAGAGCAGCTGCATTTTTACATACTTTGGCAGCGGGAGCCCCGTCTCCACATCAGAGACAATTTGAGAAAGGGAGAGTGAGAGGAAAAAAGACAGACAGGGAGAGAAAGACAGTTGAGGGGACGGAAAACAAGAGTGAGGTGAAACACACAAAGAGAAGGAAGGGTGACATAAAAAAGAACAGATGAACAAGAAAAATGAACGCAGAAGTGCCAGAAGACAAGATGAGAAAGGAGGGCAAGAAGAAAATATATAGAGGGGAGGGGAGAAAGAAAGAAAAATTCAGAGTGCTAAGAGAGACGAGGAGCAGAGAGTAGGAGACAGAGCTCCGACACCGTACGTCAGGAACCGCCCTAGTTAGTTGTTCGGGAGTCGGGCTGCATCCAGGCCCGATGCCTCACGTGCATGTTCGATATGGAACTAATTAAAATGCTTGTGTCCGAGGCTGGAAGCGAGGGGCTGACTGAGAACTCCAAGAATGCAGCCTAATAGGGGAGCTCAGGAGGCATTTGTGTACAGCACTTAACGCTTCCAATATTTAGCCAACCATACATAACAAAAGCAAAAAGTGAAATATGACCATAGTTCACTTACCTGCAGTTAAACTATCAAGGCTGAAGACTTTACGACTGCAGTGAAGATTCTCCGTGGCTGGGGGCAGCGAGGACTTCACTGAGGATTCTCCTGGGCTGCTGCTGCAAGGAACGCGATGAAGGTGATGATTCTCCAGGGCTGCTGCAACGGGATGAAGATTCTCCGGGGCTGCTGCAGAGAAGGACGTCAACATCGTCACCACGGACACAGGAAGCCCTTAACAGGTCCTTCAAATGTCAGCTGTAACAGCGCTAGTTACAGCTGACTTTTAAAGGGCCTGTGCTTCGCGCCGGGTGCCGGGGGTGACGTAACAGGGGCACAGTCCAAGAAAAGGCAACCATAAGCAAAGAAGATGGCCGCAGGAGCAAACATTCTGAACACGTATTCAATAGGGGCCCGATTCACAGAATGAACTTAAGACTCAATCCTAAACTTACTACTATTTTGGTATTCACAGAATGCCCTTACTACTTTTGGCATTCACAGAATGAACTTACGACTTTTGGTATTCACAGAAGTTAGGATTTTGTCTTAAGTTTGTCTTAAGACAAACTTAAGACAGACTTAAGACAGACTTAAGTTAGGATTTTGTGTACATGGATGGGGTATAATTAGTAGAAAGGTTTTGGGCATACTGAGAATGTACCGTCCATCATCCATGTTTCGCATTGGTGTAGTTTCACCATATTGTCTGCTGTAGCAAACATTATAATTCTTTTTCCTTTACATGCATTGTCATATAGGATGAATGGTTCGTCATTATGAGTTAATTGTAGTTCAGGTGGAATTTGGACTTCCTCAAAGGTTTTTGGCACATGTGGTGTAGCCGCAGTTGTTCTTTTTTACCTAGCTATTGTCCTTTTTAGCGATTCTATAGAAGGGAGTTGGCTTGATGCATGTTGGGGGAGAGTTTTTAAATGTTCTTTAAGAATAGTTGTAGATGGGAGGTCTGTGCTAGTTCTTGCTTCTTTTAGTGAGTCAAGCATTTGTCTAATTTCTATTTCTGTCACGTTGGAAGGGTGGTTATGTTCTGTTGTATTAGTTTCAGTTGTTTCCTGTGTTATAGCTTGACCATAACATTTATTACTGTAATATTTGCTGCATTTCCCAAAAACTTTCAATTCATGCTGTTTTTCTTGGGTATATGTATAGTCCATATAACAAAGAAGCATTTTGCCTTTCTATGAAGTTATACATTTGGCTCCTTCTGTCATTTTTCTGTTTTCTTTCTACAGTAAATAAATGTTGCATAGAGAAATTTAGTATTGTTTTACGTTTATCCTTTGCATTCATCACATTTTCAAAATATATTTACCTGTATCTCAGTTGTTTGGAGGGCTGTGCTGTGTGTTTGGATGCTTTTCTTCTCTGTTTGTTTTGTTGATGGTTCTGTTGGGTAAAGAAAAAAAGATTTATTGTATATGTTTTGTGACATTATTGGATTTCTTTCCATATGGACTTTTTCTTGCTAACTTTTCTTTTGGGAGTTGTCTCAGTTATTTTAGTTTGTATACTTACTTTGTTTTTAGAGTTGGTAGGCTTGTAAATGTTGGCCTTTTTTTCTTTAATTTTGATATATCTGCAAGACATGGTAAGAATGAGAGAAAGTGATTCGTTTATTGTTTAATTTATTATTTTTAGTTTTTAGTGCTAAGTGTAGTAGTTATTATAAGGTAGTGGTACTTACTTTTATTTAGTATATCCTTTGTTTGATTGTAGCAGATTTCTGTTCTGGTGAAAATTTGGCAGAGTTTCCCCTTCTTAACCTTTTGTGGTACAAAGTGTTCTCTAATTGTGTGTTTTATTTCTTTTTATAGTGTTTCAATAATGTGTTGGTTGTTTTTTTTTTTTTTGTCCTCATTAGCCAAAAAGTCGATCCAACAATACTCTTGTCCTCTCAGACACGAGGACCGACCCCCCCGTAGCCCCTCGGAGACCAATGTTGAGCTCCAGGTGCCCCGAGAGTCAGCCTCAGTGTCACCAACAGAGCTTGGACGGACATACTCCCTTCAGACCAGTTCGGCCAGATGTCCCGTAGCTATACGATACCACCATATAGGACAGAGAGATTTTAGGCCTAATCATCGGACCCGGGAAAAAAAAAAAACAAAAAAAAAACCCGGGTTGTCTAACTATCCCTCGTCCAATCAATCAAAAAGTCCCAAAATTTAAGCGATCGAGGGCTGCATGTTCTCGATAGATCCAGCCTTGATGTTGCATAAAGTGAAGACAGCCACTCTGCATGTGTTGGGGGATTTATGTTGACCCAATTTTTACAAATTTCTCTTCTTGCCAGTAAGATGGCATAAAACAGGAAATCTCTCTCTAATCCCTTAATATTGTGGTTTAGTCCAAAAATTATTAAAGACCATGTGCACGTAATCGTGATACCCAGAATAGATTCAAGTGTTGTTCTGACTTCATGCCAAAAAGTGGCTATATTTGGACACTCACAAAACATGTGAAGGTCTGATGCTGCTGGTAAAGAGCATTTACAACAGCACTTCCCTGTTTGAAATTTCGACAGTCTTTTAGGGGAATAATACGCTCTGTGAAGTGTGAAGAAGTGGTTGCGTCTCAGCCATGCTGGCTTGATGATTTTGTAAAGAAGGGTGAAAGATTCCTCCCAAATAATCTCTCTATCTGGTTCTCCCTCCACACCCCAAAGTTTTTCCGGGAGGTTAAAATCACGCTCACCATCCTCTATAATATGCCAATAAAAGAGTGCAACTTCCTTTTTCCCCGCAATTTTTTCCACTAGGATATTTTCTAAAGGACTCTCCTCTCCCATCATTCCTTTTTTCTTAATTTGAGTCCGAAACCAGCTTCCTATTTGTAGATATACTATCCAGGAGAGTGATGATGTTACTTTTTGCTTGAAAATTTCCCAGTCAATGATTGATCTTTCCAACAGCAAGTCTCCCCACTTTGTGATCCCTGCGTCTGACAGGACTCTTTTGACTATGTTGACTTCTTGTGATGCTAGCCCAGGTAGGTCCCAAATTGGTGCATGTTCAGATAGGTATCCTATTCCGGCCTTGGACTTTATTTGAGACCATTCTTTCAAGATGCTCAATAGTGTCTTTAGCCTGATTTTTTTGAAAAACTTCTGGTGGCCGAACTTGAAAAGAAAACCATTAACCGGTAGGTCCGAACCCAGTAGCATTGCCTTGTACATAAACCCATTTGCATTTCCCCAGGGTAGCTTAAGTAACATCCTAGAATGGGTTAGATGAAATGCCCAAGCGTAATATTCCAGGTCTGGCAATGCGAGCCCTCCCTTTTCTCTTCTCCTTCTCAATTTTTTCCAAGCTAACCTGCTGGATTTATATCCCCAAATGAAAGAATTAATGTTCTGCTGACATTTTGCAAGCTGTTTGGTATCAAAGACTAGCGGGATGGCATTGAAAATAAAAGTAAATTTCGGGAGAATACTCATTTTTATCAGGCTAGTTCTCCCATAGATATTAAGTGGGAGGAAGGACCAGGCTTTCATCAAAATTTGGGATTCTCGCGAAACACGTGCTAGGTTATTTTGCGTCAAGTGTTCTAAGTCGTTAGTTATTGTAATTCCCAGGTATCTCATTGACGATTTTACAGGGAGTTGAAGATTTGGAATATTCCAAACCATAATCTCGGTTTTTCCTGCATTAATTTCGTAACCCGAGAATCTCCCAAACATCTCCGCCTTCTGTATAATTATGGGAAATGCCAGTGTGGGGTCAGTTGTATAAATGAGTATGTCATCGGCATAGAGACCAATTTTCTTTTCCCAGCCCGAAAAAGTAAAATGTGGAATGTTGGTATCCTCCCTGATGGATTGTGCAAACGGTTCAACATATAAATTAAAAAGGAGAGGGGACAAGGGGCAGCCCTGCCTTGTTCCTCGGCTAATTTTAAAAGGAGTTGTCTGTGTACCATTTATTAATAGGGATGCTCTAGGGTTGTTATATAATAAACCTATGGTCCTACAAAATTTGGGTCCGAGCAGAAATTTATTCATTATTGAATTTAGGTATGCCCAATTTACTCTATCGAACGCTTTAGTAGCGTCAAGGGTCATGATGGCCAGGGGTAGACCAAAAGTTGAGGCAATGTCCGTGGCTCCCACCAGATCGTAGGTTAGATCAGCCAACTGCCGGCCTCTAATAAACCCCTTTTGATCAGAGTGGATTATCGACCCAATCTCGCTTCCCAATCTCGCAGCCAAAATTGAGGTAAATATCTTATAGTCACTATTGAGAAGCGAGATTGGGCGATATGAACCACATTCGGCTGGGTCCTTGCCTGTTTTTAATATTAAGGTTATATTTGCCTCCCCCCAGGAGCTTGGTGGTGTCTGCCCTCTGATCATTATGTCATTAAAAAGGTTCGTAAGGACTGGGGTAAGCGTAGTATTGAGTACTCTATATAATTCTCCTGGGAGGCCATCTGGTCCCGCGGCTTTGCCCTGTGACAATTGCTTGATGGTGTTAGAAACTTCTAGTTCCGTTATGTCTTTATCTATTTTATCCGTTTGGGAGCTCTCCAATACCGGAAGAATTATGTTATTCAGCCATTCGTTCCTTTCCTCTACATTAACATTCAGTTCCTCAGTGTATATATTCTGGAAGAACTCATTGAAGGCTTCCCCTATGGCCATGTTCGTTGACCTACTATTAACTTCTCCAGCGACCCTCACCTATTTGATAAAATTTCTAGATTGATCAGCTTTAATTTTCCAAGCCAACAATTTTCCTGCAGATTCACCATATTCGAAGTGGGCAAGTTTGCTTGCCTGCCATCTTTTATTTATCCTCTCCTGTAGTAGTATGTCTAACTTGGCTTTTAATTCTGTCTTCTCCTCTTGATTGTCTGAAGGGAGCTGGTCTAATGCTTCAAGATGTATCAATTCTTGCTCAATATGTCGGATTCCCTCATCATATTTCTTTCTCCTGTATGAGGCCCTTCCTGTAATACACCCCCTTATGAAGGCCTTCCAAGCCTCCCATACTGTAACCAGAGAAGTAGAGCCTAAGTTTTGCTCTAGAAAGGAGGCTGTTTCATACATCAAATAATCTTTCTCCTCTTCCTCCAATAAAATTGTTCTGTCGAACGACCAGGAATGGTGAGTGGGCTTCTGATCTAATTTTACAGAGAAAGAAATAGCAGAATGATCTGACAGGTGTAAAGGGAGGTATGTTATATTTTTAACCCGATCTTTAATAGAGCGACTGAATAGAGCGTAGTCAATCCGTGATTTATGTCTGTATTTGTAGTTGTGGTAGGAGACTCCCATAGCATTGCCAGACCTTTGTCTCCATAGGTCTATTAAACCAAGATTCAACATACATCTGAGTAGTGTGCCCCTCATATTACTATGCGCAACCGCTCTGGAAGTAGGGGATTTATCTAGCTTTGGGTCTAGGACAAGATTAAAATCTCCCACCCATATTATAGGATCGGAACAGGTAATCAAATGGTTCTGCAGGGTGTTTAAATAAGAAGGATCGTCCTGATTAGGTCCATAATAGCTGATAATAGTAGTGTCCTTCGAATGTAATTGAACATTAGCTATCAGCCATCTACTACTCACATCCATTTCCCAACTCGTGATCTGGGCCCTAGCTGCTTTTTTGAAAATGATAGCTGTGCCGCGGATACTGGTATTGTGATCCGTGGTTATAAATTTATCAACCCATTTGAGCTTTTTAAGTATATCTGTAATTTCCTGTTTATTCAAGTGTGTTTCCTGGATCGCAATGATCTGTGCGGGTGAGTCCCTTAGGTATTGCAAGATTCTATTTCTTCTAGCCCTAACACGCAGACCATTTACGTTCCAGGATATGAATTTAATGTCTGCCATTGATATTTAGCCAAGTTTCCCGCCCCCCTCCTCTAATTCTTATTGTTTTAAAAAAAAGCCTGTTGTTAATTTTATCTTTAGCTATTTTGACCAAACAGCTGCTTTGAGAGACTGATGGATCTATATTCTTCATAATTATTGTATTCGGTTTATGAGGACTTTTATTTTTTGCTTTTCCCTTCCCATCCCCCCCTCCCCTGGAAACCCCCCCCCAACTTACTCTGGCTTGATGTATTGCCAGCTTGTCGTCTCTGACGTTTTCCTGCTCCATGCCCTAATACCTATTTTGTTGGTCTCTATATCTAAGATAAAGGCGGTGTTAACTCCTAAAGTCCCAATTATATTTCTTTATGTATTATGCGTTATTATTATTTATCTTTTTATTCCCAATGAAGATTATCGGGTGATCGAGGGTGGACTTCAGGCGCTAATATGGGGATTGAAAATAGTCCCAATAGACGTTATACCTCGAACTTTCAAGAATAAATAAGTAGATCTATAGTAAGGTTCTGAGGTTGAATAACTAATGTTTATCTGTCACTTGCTCCTGTTTAGTTTTCCTGGATTTAAACTCGAAATTATATATCCAGGCCCAAATTTAGATACTTTGTGTTTTAGCATTTCTTTATTTGTCCCTTGATTTTCCTTTTCTTTTTTTTTTTTTTTTTTATATATTTTTTTTCACCCCCTTTCCTATTTCCTTTTTCTTTACTTCCTTTTTCCCTTCCCCTTCTTCCCTACTACTTTTTTTTTTTTTTTTTTTTTTTACCCTCTCCCTTCGTGAATTTTGTTCTTTTTCTTGTTTCTCAATCTATTTTATTTTCACACCCCCCTTTTTTTTTTTTTTTTTTTTTTCATTTAACTCCTTTTCTGATATTATCTCATTTAACAAATTGCTCTGTTATATATTTATATTGTGTTATATTATTATTATTATTATTTTTTTTTTTTTTTTCCACCCTTGATCCGGAGGGTTCGCATGTTCGCTAATAGTAACAAGTAACTCTTCAGCTTCAAAGGGGGATTTGACATTGTACATTTTGTTATTGTACATTACCCTTAAAAAGGCAGGGAATCTCATTTGAACCGTCGCTCCTAGGCTTCTGAATTTTTCCATCCTTTGGCCTAGCTCCCACTGTCTATCCAGTGTAGTTTTGGACAGGTCCGACCTCACTTCAAAAGAGAAGTCTAAAGCTTTCAAAGTCTTGGCTTTGAGGGCTGAAGTCAAAATCCTCTCTTTTAGAGAATATGTTAAGAAGTTCACCAGGATCTTCCTTGGCTTATCTCTCCCAGGTTTAAGGCGGAATGGGTCCCTGTGTATCCTCTGAATATCCGCTTCTATCTCGGACACAGATTCATCCATATTTAGAGAGTCTTTTAATATAGTTGCAACAAAGTTCTTTAAGTCTCCACCTTCTTTCCCTTCCGGTATTTTTAGGAGCCTTAGGTTATTTCGTCTAGAAAAGTTTTCTAGGGATTCCACCCTCTCTTTTACTGTATTACCTTCTCGTCTTAATGTTTGAATCTTCCCCTCGGCAGCCTCCAGTTTTGCCTTGAGTTCTTCAACACAATTCTCTAGACCCCCTGTTCTTAGTGAGAGACCGTCCACCTTAGACTCTAGATTTTCGCACATTGCACGGATCTCTGATTGCGTGAGTCTGGATTCCTCAAAGCATCGCTTTGATTCCTCAAATCCGTTTCTAATTTCTTTCCTCATGCTAAGAAGTATGGCTTGAATAGTATCATCACTTCCATTATCCTCAGCGTCATCTTCGCAGCCCCGTCTGCTTAGAGACAAATCATTTGTATTACTTCCCGCTGCATCGGTGAAGGCTTGCTGTTCCTGTGGGAGGGTTGCATCCGCGACTCGGTCTACTGGGTCTCCCATCTCTATACCTCTAGCTGGGTCTCCTTTAGCTTCTAGTTTTTTTTCCTTATCTCCCAGATTCTCGAGTGTGGCTGTAGGTGTTGCAAGGCCGGCCAACACCCCTGACGTAGATGCAGATTGTGCACAGGGAGGTTTTTGGGTCTCTTGATTTATGTTTAAGACCTGGGGGAGGACCTTAAAGTAAGACTTCAGTGAGGGTGTGATTCGAGGGATATTTTTAGCTTTTGTTTTGGAGCCCCCTTTGTTTAGACTGGCCTTATGTGGCAGCTCCTTTGGAGCGGTATAGCGCAGCTGACGTTCTTTCCCCCTCTTCGATAACCTTTGGGCAGGAGGTTGTAATGTATCAGTTGCCAATTTGGCCTCAAATTCAGACTCAGATTCAGACTCAAGCTCTGCGTGAGGCTGCTCCCCTAGGCTTTTTTCGGTCCCCTGCACTTGGGCTATATCACTGGAACCTTTAGCAGCAACTAATTCTTTGCCTTTATTACTGCCTTTTCCTTTCCCCCTAGCCTTTCGCTTCCCCAGGATTCTAACTGTAGTTATACTTGAAGTCTCACTTGATACCTGGCTAGAAGTGTGTTGTGCGTTGAATCTGAAGGTACTAGATATGGGGTCTGGTTCTTGCAAGCGGTGATACCCCTGTATATCTATGGGGTCTATAAGGCCCTGGCTATCCAAAGACTGTAGCTCGCCTCTCAAGGCTGACAACCCCCTCCCCCTCTGCTGGTACCCTTTGCCGCACCAAGTAGATGTTGCCCCTTTTCTTACTGACACCGCTGCCCTTCTGCTCCTACGAAGCTCCACGGCTGCGTCACCCCAGCGGTAAGGTGCGGGGGAAAAAAACGTACCCCAGCACATTGGTAGTTCTATCAAGGTTTGCCTTTTTACGCAGCACTAGTACTTTTCCTATGCTTTCTAGTTTTCAAACTTTTCCTAGGTATAGCAAGTGTAGCAGATTAGCAACGTGGAGTAACACAATCAGACCCTGTGCCAACTCGAATAACCCCCACAGGCAAAGTCTCCGTGACAACACACTTGAATCCAAATTGAAAATCAGAATTAGAGACCCTTTTTTCTTTTTTTCCCTACTCGACAATCTTCAGTATCACAAGTGCTGCTATTTCTTTAAACTGTGTTTGTTCTGTGTGCCATGTGCTCACTTCCTGGAAATATACATCGCCTAAAGTAACAATGTCCCGGAGAACATCTATCAAAACCAGCGTTTTTTTTTTCCTTTTTTACACAACGCTCTTACACTGTTCACTGTTTACTGTTCACAGCTGCAGTTCAACGTGAGCTTAAAGCTTAAAGCCCCGACCGTCTTTACATTCCCTTAAGCTCTGAAGCCCTCTCCCGTCCTTCTCCAGTCCACCGCTACAATACCTAAGCTTTCCCGGTAGTTTTCTAGGGGTTTTAAGGGCTAGGGCTTAGAAAAAAAGCACGTTTTCAGCCCGTTTTCACTCGCCGCACAGAACACTGCAGCCCTGCAGGTCAGGCGGCTGCAGCACGCCGCGGAGTGCGTCGCGAGCCCCGAGAACTCGGAGCTGCACTGGCCTCTCCCGCTCACTCTCGCTCCGATGTGGGGATCACAATCTACTCACAGATTTTTCCGCCGAACCATTTCAGGCGGACAAGGACACACGAAGGAAGAAAACCAACCCTGCTGAATCGCGCCCGGGCATATCTTCAGGAGCTCCGTCAAAGACGAGCGCGCCGCTCTAGTTCGCGGCCGCCATGTTTTCCGTGTGGCAGTAGTGTTGAATGTGTTGGTTCAAAATGTCTCAAGCAACCAATGAAATACACCAAACAAATAAACAGACCAATCAAAACAATGTGTTGGTTGTTTTGATTGGTCTGTTTATTTGTTTGGTGTATTTCATTGGTTGCTTGAGACATTTTGAATTTTTTTGGTAGTTATGTTGTTTGTATGGAGCGCGCCAATTATTGTATTTTTTCTTGTGGAGGTTTTTTTTTCTTTCTTTTTATTTAATATTGTTTTTTAGTGTGAGATGTATAATGTTTTATATGAATATAATATGTGAAGTTAGTGTATTATAACATTTTTATTTATGATAAAAATGTTGATGTTTATTTATTCATTGATTATAGTAGTTTTAATTTTATATAAGTATGGTGATTTATCTTTCCATTTACTATGTTTTTTTGTGATATATTCTGTTTTTTATGATGTATAGAGAAGCCGATAATTTTATTAAGCGATATTTTACTGGTCTATATATTTTTGCGTACGTCTTTATATGTGTTGAAAGTCGATATATATGTTTTGTAATATTTTTTAGGGTCGATAATGTTGTCAATTTTTTTTAGGTGTAATATTGTTGACTCGATATTTATGTAGTTTTTTGTTTAAGTATTGGTAGTCGATATTTTTGTAGTCGATAATTTTTTGTTGAAATTTTTGCTACTCGATATTCAGTCTGTCGATATTGTTTCAGTGATCCCACAAATACATTAACTCAAGCATAAGTAAGGAATTCCCAGATACAATCATCCTACTTCCGGATTCTTTCTGTCTTTTTACACAATCAGGCAAACTTCAAGGTACTCCTAAGGAGGCAACTGTAGTATATTTATGTATATGGAGTTGTAGAGCCCATGTCTGCCTGAAGGCTTCCCAGCACTAGTAGAGAAGAGGCAGACAGGGTGCATAGGATGTTTAGGGTAGAGCCAAGTTTTTAATCTTTTCCTGTCTGCAAATTCGTAACCCCTAAAGAAAATAAAAGCACCTTGCCCACAAAATAGGTATAGACCAATTTGTTATTCAAAATTTATGAAGAAATCCTGGCAGTAACATTTGAATCAGTGCTCCTCAATCTAATACACCCATCACAACAAACCAGCTTCATAAGAGAAAGTTTCTCATGCAAACATATTCCACTCTTCTGTCTTGTCATTTAGAATGCAAAGTTGTTTGGTTCTTTTGGACATGAAGAATGCTTTTTTTTTTCAAATCTTGAGGGCTTTCCTTTGCCTGGCGCTCCATGGATTTGGCTGAGGCACTTTGGGATTGCCCATCTGTAAGAGTAAGACTGAAGTGTTTAAGCAGGCAATATGCTATCCTAAAATACAAAATTGTAAGATACATATTTCTTTCAGAAAAATAGTTTGCCTCCCAAAGACTGGCCCCTAAGTACAAATCCTGGAGGGTGGCATAAAATGAGGTAAAATTAAAGTATCCACTATTGCAAATTGTTTATTAAGCATGTTTATTATAAGGTTATTGGAAGATTTATTTACCAGTCATGACCAAGTCTTCATTAATTCTTTATAGAATTCTATAACTCAAGAATCTCAATCAAGAATATACAGCAAATAAAACACCAAAAGACCATGGGGCATATTCACAAGAATGTGCGATACCTATCGGCACATTAATTTATCGGCAGAGAAATGAGCACTGCCTAACCCCGATTTTTCTCTCTTTGATAGTGTGGTACTCACAAGCCCACGCTACATGGTGATAATTACAGTGAACGGCGGAGGAAACAGGCAACAACAACATCGTAATGGCGATATTCCTGCGTTAGCAGGCGATAGATGTGGAATGGCACATCAGCGCCAGATAACTCACCTTACTCAACCCAGGAGATATCGCATTGCGAGCATGGTCCTACAAATATTAGGATGTGAGGGTTAGGATGTCAAGTGAATAACAAATGCAGGAGACTTTGTCTAGTTCATTTCACATTTGGCATACAGCCTGAAAGACTTCTGTGTCAACAGAGGCCCTTTCCCCGACCTCTTTACCCCCTCTCTATTGAGGGGGTACAGAGGTAGATGGAAATGCATTCACGGGTGAATGCTGAGGGGTTGGCAGGTTATTAAATAACTATGTTGGGGGCTGGGGGTGGTGACGGTGGCGGTGGGTGTTGTGACCCTCATGGGTATCGGAGCTTCATGATCATTGCCTCCATGGCATCTGTGGGTCTTCAGGTGCGGCTCTTGGCTTGGCTTCCTTTCATGCTGTGGGTAGTCGTCCTGCTTAGCACCAGCAAAAGGCAGGCGTAAAATCCCTGGTGCTACTGCACTTTATCCCCTGTTTTTACTTTGCTTCGCAGATCTGGCAGTCCGGTGTGAATGTGGTATTGTGGTTTTCTCATGTGTTTTTGCACCGAAAGCCTGCTCTCCATCTCATTAGTGTTAGTTGGTGGTGTTCACCATGGAGATAAATTTGGGGGCAGTTATCGCGGGAATACTGGTGTTGTCTGCAGTTTGATCCAGCTTGTGAATGGGGTGTTAAATCAATCTCCACTTTTGCTGCGTTAAAGTGGAGATAAATCGGAGTGAACTCCTTGTGAATATGCCCTATCTGTATTTAAAACTTTTGTGGTTTAAATCTTTTTATTGAATATATAGCAGACAGACATTCAGAACCCACAGCTCCCGTATGGTAAGCAAGAGAAACAACAATCATCTAATTCAGCGTTGCCAACGGCAAAAAGCATGGAGTGGGCCTGTCAATGAGATCAACATTTAAGAAGAACCCCCCCAGAAAACCCCTCCCAAACCCCACCCACGCCCGCCCCTTTCCTCCCTAACCCACCCACCACTCGTCCACTATGAAATAACGGAAAGGAGGAACAGAAGGGGAGTGAATGTAGTGATCAGCAGCGAGGTCCACGGGCCTTTCCAGGAGCTACAGTGGGAATCGGAGTGTCAGGGAGGCGTAGTAATCGTAAATATCGGGGGCATGTCAGTTCCCTGAACTCCGGCGTCAATAATGTCAAGAATGGTTGCCATAACTCAGGGAATTCTGGCCCTCTACCAGCCATCGTCAATGCGAGTTTTTCCATGCCCAACACCATCCCTGCTGTGTGCCCCTATCGATAGGAAAGCGGGAGGAGGAGCACCCATTTTCTCGGACCGTCGCCATGGGTAGCCGATAGCAATTTAGGATTCGAGTCCTGAGTTTCTCCCCAAACCCGGCAGCTATCAGAACCATTTCCAGATATGGCCAGTGTACCCTATCAAATGCCTTTTCGGCATCTATAGCTAAGAGCATGAACTCACCCTGAATGCGGGATGCCTTCTCTATCAAATGGAGGACGCGTTTGGTGTTATCACTGGTCTGCCACTGTGTTATGAATCCCGCTTGGTCAGGTTCAACAAGCTGGGCCATGTATGGCGCCAGCCGGGTCGCCAGGATACCTGTATATAGTTTAAGGTCAATATTCAAAAGAGAAATCGGCCGGTATGCTCCACAGGTCGATGCGTCCTTCCCCGGCTTTGGGATAAACACTACCGCTGCCTCCCAAATTTCCCTCGGGATAGTGCCCATGAGCTCAAATGTGTTGAAAAGGCTCGTTAAGATAGGGGCTGGTTGGGAACAGAGCGATTTATAGAAGGCAGACGTGTAGCCATCTGGGCCAGGTGACTTACCCAGTTTGAGGCGGGAAATCGCTGAGATAACCTCCTCCGTTTGTATGGGCCTATCGAGAAAGGCGGCCTGTGAGTCAGTGAGGGCGGGCATACCGGCCGCCGCGAGATATTGGGCGTTATGTGAACGTCCAGGTTGTCTCCCGTGTATAGCTCCGCATAGAAATCCCTAAACCTCTCTGCGATGGCGGCATTGTCTGTGATCGTTCCGCCTCCAGCCTCACGGATGCCCTGCACTCTCTGTTGTTGTCTTTTCTCTCTCAGTTTGTTGGCCAGGATGCGACCACACTTATCTCCCCCAGTATAAAAGGAATGGCGGAGGCGGAGGGCCGCAAACTCACCACTGTCCTGATCTATCGCTGCAAGGTGTTTCCGCTCAGTGCATAACTGCCGCCACTCACGATGAGCTCCAGTACGCTGGTGTAGCTGCTCAAGCTCTCGCACCTTCTGCCTGAGCTCTGCTCTTTTCAGATTCCGGTCCCGATTCTGGGCAGAGGAAATGGCGATTAATTCGCCCCTTAAAACCGCTTTAAGTGCCATCCACTGGACGGCTAAGGAAGTGTCAGGGTTACCGTTGTGAGATAAGAAGTGAGATATCGCCTTCTGAATCTGCTCAATTACTGATTGTTGGTGTAACAGAGTGTCTCGGAGGCGCCACTGTCTCGAGGGGCGGGAAGAGCGCGGGAGACAGAAGGTAGCCACGACCGGGGAGTGGTCGGACAGGGACGCCATCAACATTTCAGCGTTAGTAGCAGAGGCTTGAAGGGACGTGGAGCAAAGAAAGTAATCGAGCCGGGCGTATGTCTTATGACCCTCTGAAAAGAAGGTGTAGCTGCGTGAGTGCGGGTGAAAGTGGCGCCACATGTCAAAGAGCCCCAGGTCCCTCATACGTGTTTGATCTGTAACCGGGAGAATCCCAACCTGTGTCTTCCGTTGGCAAGAGTGGTCCAGATCATTAACTAAAACTAGGTTGAGGTCCCCCCCAATCAGCAGGTGGCGGGCCGGCACAGCCGTCACCTCGCTCAAAGCGGTGCGTAAAAACTTGACTTGCCCCTCGTTGGGAGCATAGATGGAGCCAATAACCAGAGTCGTGTCTCCCAGGGAAAATTGGTATGCAAGAAGACGACCCTTTATCTCTACCTCCTTCTGAACCACCCTACCAGGGAAAGAGCGAGAAACCAAAATAGCCACTCCCGCTGTCTTAGAAGTGCTGGATGAGAGCAGCTGTGTGTGGAAATATTTGGATCGCAGCCTTTGATGATCTCTAGTAAGGAGATGTGTCTCCTGAAGGAGACAGATATCTGCCTTAGAGTGTTCGAGATAATTGAGCACTGCTCTCCGCTTCATCGGGTTATTCAGACCCTTCACGTTGAGGGTCAGGACCTGAAGTGTGTCACCTGTCATGAATGGGATAAGAGGCGTCCCAAGAGCCGCAGCCACCGACTTAGATTACTGGCAATGGCAAGGGGAACTATATCGCAGGATCAAGGCAGTGACGCCATGGGAGAGGGCCATGGGAAAGTGGACGAGGGACCCCTACCCCAAAAGAAAACCCCCCAAACCCTACAACCAAGTCTGAAAACAGGACTGAGAACAAAAAAAAAACAATCCAGTCTGGAAAACACCGAGTACATCATAGTGTTCGTCTTTCCCGGGTATCCGGGCAGTCGTCGAAGTGGGGTACAGAATGCGGTCAAGAGTGGCAGGCCGGAACCACCTGCCATCCACCGCGGATCAGCCAGCCGCCAACCAAAGGACAGCAAGAAGGCCCCACAGTACTTATTCATTCCACATCCGAGGTGGGCCCTGCCAGGGCTTCAGCGACAACGGTCAAAGCTGCTTGCTGTCCTTGCTCTATGGCACGCTGAGTCAGCTTCCAGAATCTACGCCTCCTCCGGGGTTTCTGCCATCCAGATGGTGAAGTCACAGGCTCCGAGCCACGATCTTTTTTTTCTTCATCATCCGGGGGCACCGTTAGACCCAGCAGCTGGCAAGTCTCAGTGAGCGAGTGCATCTGGTGCAACCTGTCCTGGAGGCGAAAGATGAGCCTAAACGGATGACCCCATGAGTACGTGATATTCTGCTGTCGGAGGTGCTCCGTGACTGGGCGATACTGTCGCCTGCGCTGCAGCGTGATTAGGGAAAGATCCTGATAGAGCACTGGAGAGGTGCCTTGGTAGGAGATAGGGTGCATAGTGCACGCCTTGGCCAGTATTGCTTCCTTCGTCTTGAAGTCTTGCAGGCAGACCAGGATGTCCGCAGGCAGGGCGTTGGCCGAGCATGGTGGGCCAACACTATGTGCTCTGTCCAGGACAAGGGGAGAATCCGCCAGGACACCCAGGATGTGCCTGAGCAGGCCCTCCGTGAAGGCGAAGATATCCCTGGTCTCGTCCGAAGCCTTCACCCCACGGATCCTGATGTTATGTCTACGGGACCTGTTTTCAAGGTCCTCCAGATTAACTTGCATATCAAGGTGTTGATCTTAGAAACGCATCACCTCCTGCTGCAGAGCGTTTATTTCCGACGTCGCCTCATCACTCCGTCCCTCCAGCATGGCCACCCGCTCACCCACACCATCCACGTCTCTGCAAATCTCACGCATCTGCGCAGTCAGTTCCGTTTTGACCGACTGTATATCGGACCAGAGAGTGTTGAAAAGTGACTCCATGAATGATTTCGTGTTGGGGCTTCTCCCACCTCTGAACGGGGCTGCGTGGTCGTCATTGCCGCCAACTTATTCTGGGCCTTAGGGGTGGAGGGGGACTGTTCAAAAAGTTCTTTAAGGGACTTTTGCTTTTGTGTCCGAGCCCTGGACATAATCAGTGTAGAGTCATCAGGTCACCAGCGTAATTGCAGAAGTGGGATAGTGATTGCTCCACCCACTCCGTCTCAAACCATGCAGCTAGCAGCAGAACCAGCCCAGGCCCATTGGAGGCTTCCCCCACCACAGTCCAATAGTATGCCCAGCTCTCCCGCCAAGCGGGCCCTACGTCGCTCTCTGGTGAGGCTCTCAACACAGAACGGTGACCCAGGAGCGGTTGGGAAGTGCACCGTCCACTCATCGCTTAACCCCTCTCATGGGCGCCAAGCCAGGGGATCCCTGGGGGTTCTTGGGCTGTGCCAGTCGCTCCGGGAGGTTCCGCCCCAGTCGCTGTCAGGCGCACCTCTAGCTCCAGGTCACCGGCCCGGACCAGCACCACAATCGTGCCTCACGCTCCTCTGGTCCACGCCGTTTCTCTGGTCTCTCTGGAAGTTGTTAGCCCCCAGGCGCCGCCCCCACGCTCCTCACCTCTCAGGACCAGGCCGCACGGGTCACCGAAGGACTCCGCAGTTCACGTGTCGCACCTTGCATGTCCTGCTCTGCGGGTTGTGTGCAGTCTGTCCACCAGGCCCCTGCTCGAGCCCTCTATTCCATTGTTGTAGGCTCCCTCGCTGGGCCCCAGTTCGAGCCTCACTGTTGGGGCACACCGGTCCCTCCGCTCCGAGTGTGCTTGGGCCTGGGGTGTTGGACGGCCCCCCCTGGGGTTCGCCACCAAAGTCCAAACTCTGCTCCCCCACCGGGTGCTCCTTCAGCTGCCTCTCCCCCCCGGGGCTGCTGGGCCGCAATTTCACCCTCCTGCTTGGCGAGCCTCTGTGCCAGGGGGCCACCAGGTCAACCCCACCCCAGCCGCCGCTGCAGGGGCCATCGTGATGGGCACTCCCACCAGCCCCCGGTAACTGAGGGGGGGTACTCCCAGGATGCCAGTCGCAGCACCTCCATGGGCCCTCAGGTCCCGGAGCTTGATTGAGGGCGAGGCCCGCGCGTGGGCCGCTGGTCTCGGTGATCCTCCTACGTTATGCCCCGGTCTGCTAGGCCCGCTCCGGGTCCCATTAGTCAGCTGCCTCCAGCGCTGCCAAGAGGTGAGCAACGGGGTCCCGGGCACCATTAGGGCCGTATGGTGCAAGGGCACGCTCCGCCACAATTCTGGGGGGTCGGCGGCACGCTCGGCAGCTACTAGACGCTATATGTGGTGGACGGCAGGCGGGAGCTCCACTAGTTACTCCCTATATCGCCGCCATCTTGGCTTCGCCTCCCTATTTAAAACTTTTGCACTATCAGATATCTTTCATAATTAATTGAGGTAGGCTTTTATTTTTCCAAGTAAACCCAAATAACTCTAGAGTAGAGCTGATTAGATTGAAAAACAATATGATACGGGGACATATATCTTAGCAATTAAGCCTGCTGCCTTTGAAAAGCTGGACCTTTAACTGGTCATTACAATAAGCAAGTTGACTATGATGTCTATTGTGGAGAAAAAAGGATCACTATTCAGGGGTCTAAGTTTAACTTGGTTAAAGAAGGTGTATCATTAAGACAGAACCTCGGAAAACTTGAAGCACAGCTCCCCACATTCAGATATGCAAGCTGAAAATGGATTTGATCATTTTGAATTTAATAACTTAAATAAAAAGAAGCAACCCCTAAATTGTACAAATGTTGGATGCCAAACCTGCTTAAATCTCTAGAAAAAAATATGTATTTTCGGCCCAATTTTTCAAAAGTATATACATTTAGTCCAGGAACATCCAAACTGAACATAAACACCCAAACAATGTATATGTAATCGGCTCAACTAACAGCTTAAATTAGTTGACTAATAATCTGATCATCTCCATTTAATTTAAAAATTGGTCCATCTTTAGCACAATCATTTGTTATCAGTAGCAATAGAACTTATTGGACACCAATTTCACTTAACAAAATAGGCATTTTTTGAATTCAGGAACTCAGGGTGGATTTCTTACACATGATGTTCTCTTATCAATGCTCAACATCTGTACAGTTTGAAATCCAAAATATGTTAAAGAAATTCTCAACACAAATTTCTATATTGAATCCAATGTCATCTGCCGAGGCATACATGCTATACCTAACATGCTTACTTTTAAAAACATAGACTAATTATTACCAGATCTTTTTTAGCTACCAGGTATTAAAATCATTCTCTTAGAATAGAACTCTGAAAGCAAGATTTCTGTCCAAACCTTGTGAGCATGACGGGATAGTCAAAGCACTTTACATGTGGTCCTTTTTTGCTCCTTATATCAAGAGCCAAGACTTCGGTTTATTAAACCAATCTTGAAGGGGAGGCAACCTTGCACTTATAAAGAAGGGTATGAATATCTGTCAGCATTATCCTCCGTAGAAACCTGCTGTTCCATGCTAAATTTTATTAGAATTTCACTAAAGATCAGGAAGGCCTAAGGGTAGTATTACACTGTATAGAATATTCCCTGGTGAAAATCATGTTTTATATATCTTTTTATGGTCATTATTATGTCTTTTTATACATTTTGGAAAATTGTGTTTTTAAATAAGAACTTTCTTATCCTATGAGGTATGATGAATTGTATGTTCAATACTTTTATGATCCATTTTATGAATCGAATAAAGTTTTTGAAACGAAACGACTTTGTTTCCTTCAAAGTATACACAACTTAGCTCTCTGACAACTGAAACTTATCAATGGTGACCAAAAAATATGGAACAAGTTGGATGCATTCCGACTAAGGGAAAACATATCGTGACTAGCTCTTCTAACTGATGGAATAATTTCTTCTACTGACCTTGATTAATTTATCACCTTCAACAAAGCATTGGAATCCTAACTAATCAATAAGTCCCTTCACTTGTTTCTGATTTCTTCCTTGTATTAACGGTTTTATACATAGCTCTTGTCACTGTAGTGTCTTTTGTGTGGTGAATTGCTGTTCTTTGAAGTTGTTTACTTTGTATCTAAAACCGATTATACTCCTTATGAGAACGAAATGGAAGTTACCTATGCTTTAATGATCATTTATGTTTAATAATGCTTCCGACGTAGTTATTAGAGCCTTCCACTGGGAAATGTTTTAAGATGGACAGAACATACCAAAACGACTTTTTTTCTTTTCAATTTGGCTCTCCTTTTTTGCTTCCTTGTTCTTTATGCTTATCTTATGTTTACCTCTGTAAAACATAATTAAAACATTTTGGAATACAAGATGGGATTGGGAGTACACACAAGACCACAGGGTCGTGAGACCATGGGAGGGTCTCACCTATCTGAGGGTACAAAAAGATATGCTGCAGGAGCTCTTTATTTGTTGTTTGAGGGTCCCTTGGGAATAAGACTCCTTCAAACTCAGGGAAGAAGCAGACAATGCAAGATCATCAGTAGGACAAAGAACATAAATGTTGTGGATGGCACATCTACACATTTTTAAGAGGTCTTAAGTCCATACAGTATTGTTTTTTAAATAGAGTGCACAAAAGAGAGAGAGAAAACAATATTGTATTTTAATGGACTTAACAAAATTAAAAAAATCATATGATTTAAATTGTATTATTTTTAATATCTTCTGCCTGGCTATTGATCACATAGCCAGAACAGTGAATGAAAGAATCCCTTAAAAAAATATTGGATTACTGTATTATATTCTACTGTATGCTACGTGACAGAGGCAGACATTTCACCCATTTGTTTGTCACCTACATAGAGTTGACCAGTGCAAGCTGAAGAGTAGGCCAAACCCAAGATAAATGGCCCAAGCTATGTCATAAAATTTGCCGATGTAACATTCATTTTAGGCTAGGCATCCTAGCTCTGCAACATTCACTAAACAACCTCTACAACTACTGTAAATTCAATAAAGTTGAAATAAACCTTTACTCCTACTGTAAATTCAATAAACGTGAAAAAAACTAAGAAAAAATCTAAAGTACTTATTTAAAACAAAAAACAAAACAGTGGAAATTGAAAATGAAAGCTAGACCCACCCATCACCCGAACCTAATACCCTCGCTGTTATAGATTGCTTTATGTCACGGTTTTTTCTTTCCACTACCACATTTCCCTCAGGATGGAATGGACTAGAGTACCACAATACAATGCCCAGGCTGGTCATGGCCTCCTTGTAAGCTCGAGTGCTAAACGCAGGAAACGGGTCAGAATGTAGCATGCCAATTGCGTATGTGCCGATAAAGACTCGCAAATCTTTTATAACAGTTCTGGCATCAGCCGAGCGCTGGGGCCACATCCAAATGAATCTCGTGCAGGAATCCACTGCGACCATGATATATTTATAGTTGCCATCTCTTTGCAAGGGACCACAGTGGGCCAGGTAAACACACGCTAGTGGTATATCTGAGATCAGAAGGGGCGTCTGTGCTGGTCGTTTTACTGTTGATACTTTCATTCTTGGGCATATTTCATATTCTAGAACATAATTTCTAGTCTGTTTTCTCATACGTGGCCACCAATATCTCTGTTTTAATAATGATATTGTGGCGGAAATTAAGGGTGGGTGTAGTTCGCGAAGTAGCGCTACGCGAAGCTACGCGAAGTGCACTTCGCACTACGCGAATTTCACGTAGCACTACGCGAGCTGCGTAGTAGCATGTTCGCACTGTGCAAGATGTGTTTTCAATGATTGCACAGTGCGGACAAGCATCCGGCACTGTGCAATCATTGAAAACGGCATCTTGCACAGTGCGAGCTGTAGTTTTCTGCTGCTCGAGTAGATTATTACTCGAGCTGCAGCTTTTTCAACGCGAACTGGTAGTTTCTCATTGAGAGCAGTCGTGAGCATGCGCAACCACTCACAATGAGAAACCTTACCTCCCTGCGTTGATAATCTCACCAGGATGTAATTTTGCTTGCTCGCAGTCGCGAGCATGACGTTCAGGACCGCGATCAAGCAAAAAATGAGCGCTGCACTACGCGTGTTCGCACTGTGCTACGGGCAGCTCGCGTAGTGCGAATTTGCGCAAACTTCGCAAACTCCGCGAGCGTATCGTAGTGCTTCGCCCAGGCCTAGCGGAAATACCAGCATGTGCAGAAGCGAGCCATTCATGTGCTGTTAAAATTAGTCCTAAATTGTGTTCCATGTTTGGAATTGCCCTATCCCTCACTCCAGGGATTACAGCAAAAGGAACATTATTCGCATCAGTTTTGTATGAGTACTTTACAGGAAAGCCTTTCGGGAGTGTCTTATTACTGTTTTTTACTGAAGCACTGACAGCCTGTATTATTTTGCTGTCTATTTTTATTTTTGACTGGGTGATTGCAGCTACGGAAGCCGTTTGCACAGCCGCCTTCGCGACCTCATCAGCCAATGAATTCCCTTCAACGTGAACGCTATCACGCTGAAGACTCTGTGTATGTATCACGTGAGTCTTTTGTAGTTCTTTCTGTAAAAGAACTACTTGTTCCCAGAGAATTTTATTCTTTATTGTGCCACCTTTTGCATCTTTGAAACCATTTTGAACCCAGTTCTGCAAGTATTCATTGTAAGACTGGACGCAGTAATATGAATCACACACTATTAGTGTGGGGAATTCGCGATCAGTATTTTCAAGCGCCATTTTAAAAGCCTGTAGTTCAGCTCGCTGAGCTGTACAATCTCCAAGTGATTGAGTTTTAGTGAGCAATGGTCTAAATTTTCCTTCGTGCCATCGACCTTTAACGATCGCGCACGCAGCACTATATGCTTGTTTACCCCCTACTGCGGGTTGTATTGAACTGTCTGTATATATTATACAGCCGTAATGTTCCAAAGGTAGAATTTCAGTTGTTAAGTTCTTCCGAAATTCAGGAAACCTAGAATTGATTGTAAGTTTTTCAGCGTTTTTGGAGCTTGTAGTACTGCACACTTCTCTAAGAAGTTGTCTGCTAGGCTTTTGCCTTCACTTAATAACTCATATCCTAAAAATAGGACAATGAGGTGGGCAATTTGTGACTTTTTAAAGTTGAACTTGTACCCTTCAGATGCAAACCCAAGTATTATGGTGTTCACTCTTTTCAAGTGGGTCTCCAGGTCATCGTCTGTTAGATAGATATCGCCGACATAGGATAATGCCTCATCATCATACATTTGTAGTAACTCTGTTACTCTGGCTGAAAATAATCCTGGGCTATTCTTGAATCCATGTGGGAGATGACAAAATTGCTTTTGGGCCCCCATACTGGAGAAAGTGGTCAAATACCTGCTTTCTGGTGCAATGTTTTGACAGAAGAAACCATTTGAAATATCTAATGTCGTTTTATATTTTTTGCGCACGATGTTATTCATCAGTGCTGCACTGTGTGAATTTTGTACTGCAAATGTTTTGCAACAGGAGTTTAAGTGTCTGTAGTCCAATACTAGACGATATGAATTGTCTGGTTTGGATACAGGAAACAAAGGATTGTTCATTTGTGAGGTGCATGTTTCAATCACCCCCTGGTACTCAAGTTGATCTAAGATCTCCCTGACTTGTTTTTTAGCTTCTTGCTTAACAGGATACTGCCTTTGTGCAGTAGGTTGATTTTTTTACTGGATTTTATGGTGAGGAGAATCCTCATCCCATCCTATATGATTTTTATATAATGCAGGAGCTTGGGCCACTACCTATTTTCTAGCATATGTGCATTTATTATGAATTGGAATGTGATTTGAGAAGGTAGGCATACTCATTTCTTCGCCATGTGGGCACTCCCTGACAAACTCTGGTGGCCAGTCCTTTTCTGCTAGAAGGATATAATAACCTCCCAGAAGAGACCTCTTATTTTCCTAGTTTAGTCCCCCCTATACGTAATGTTATTTCATATAATTTATTGGGCACACCTACATTGGTGTCTGCAGTTTCCACTTGAATGTATTCATTCGTGTCCACTGTCTCCAGAAGATTCATCAGGATCTTGCGAGCTATTGTCACTTATGCTGCGCTGTCTAGCATTGTCTGGGCCCATTCTCCATTCTTGAGTTGTGTCCTCAGAATCCTCGGCATGTTTTACTTTAATACTGGATACCTTCTTTTTGGAAAACTGTTATTTTTTACTTTGATGAGCAGGTTCTTTGTCTTTGGACTTGACGCGCTCTTCTTTATGTTCTGACCGTCCTCTTCTTTCCGATTTCTGTGAGGAAGTCTGAAAAGATCGAGAGGGACGTGTATCAATATCTTGATATCTGTCAGGTTTTCTCAAATTTTCCCTATTTCTAAGGATATATCTTTTTTCAGAGGGCTCCCGTTGGGGAGACCCACTCCCCCCGTTCTGGAGATCTATCTCTCTGTTGGGGAGGCCTTCCTCTGGTTTGAAACTGTTTTTCTCTGGGAGTTGTTTGCTTATTACCCTCCCACTTCTTCTTTTGAGTTATTAAATTATTTTTAATGAAAGTTTTTCAGGATTTTCTGTTAGTTGTGGTTTTAGTGGTTTCCCACCCAAACTGTCTCTACCTAATTCTTCATAGGATTTTTCAATTATTCTGGCAAGTTCAAAAGGTTGGTCTGCTATTTGTTTCTTTTAATTTTTGGCGGATTGCCACAGATGCTGCTTCTCCTTTTATGTTGGCTAGTAGTATAGCCGAGGCTTGCTTAAAGTCTTTCAGTAATTTCATACCTAGATTTAAAGCAGGCTCTGGACCGTATTCATTTTGAATCTGTCTTAGTACATTTGGTATAACCGCCATAGACGAAACACCATGTGTTTTTGTGTAGATTGAAGCAAGACTGTACCCCAAGTGTCACAGTCCTCCACATGTGTTTTGCTTATTACCCTCCCACTTCTTCTTTTGAGTTATTAAATTATTTTTAATGAAAGTTTTTCAGGATTTTCTGTTAGTTGTGGTTTTAGTGGTTTCCCACCCAAACTGTCTCTACCTAATTCTTCATAGGATTTTTCAATTATTCTGGCAAGTTCAAAAGGTTGGTCTGCTATTTGTTTCTTTTAATTTTTGGCTGATTGCCACACATGCTGCTTCTCCTTTTATGTTGGCTAGTAGTATAGCCGAGACTTGCTTAAAGTCTTTCAGTAATTTCATACCTAGATTTAAAGCAGGCTCTGGACCGTATTCATTTTGAATCTGTCTTAGTACATTTGGTATAACCGCCATAGACGGAACACCATGTGTTTTTGTGTAGATTGAAGCAAAGACTGTACCCCAAGTGTCACAGTCCTCCACATGTGGTGCGATCCCCATTGGTAAGCAGATTGTCAGAATTCAGTGTTTTTCGTGAGGGGTAGTATCAGGAAATACTGCCTCTATTTGAGAAATTGTTTGAGCTAACCAGAACAGAATTTGTTCCCGTTTTGTGGGTAATTTACCAATGACTGATTGTATAGTCTGTGGTGTAATTTTATTAGTGTTCCCCTGGTGAGGGGTGTGCTGTGAAATTTTTTTGCTGGTTGGGCTGTTAAAGTCCGCATGACATATTGTACCAATTATCTATGTATTTTAATTAGTTGTTTTAGCTGAACTAAAAGTTCTCAGCTTGACATTGTTTCAATGTCAGGATGTGGTGTATAGCTGGCTAGAACCGGCCATGTTGCTCTTGGTCTACCTAGTGGACCGAGCCTGCTAATGTGATTTTGATGTTTTAGGGCGCCACTGAACCAGAGCTCATGCTCTTGGTAAGTTAGTGGAATTTCAACGTCCTCAAAAGGGGTATATTCTTCTGGAGGTTCCCCTGCTTTGTAGTAGTGGAACTCGTGTGTTACAGCATTTGCTGCTGGAAAATTTATCCAAGAATAGAATACCTCTCTCTGCCGACATTCATGTGCCTCAACAACAAATATGACTGTACCATCTCTCGATGATACACCATTTTCTATAAGTTTTATAGTTACACTTTTCCTTACATTTACCAGGATGAGTATTGCATCCAGGTCATTTTCATTAAACCCTGTAACCTCAAAACCTGGTTGATTCACATCTACTGCAGCTCCACTGGTTTCTTTGTTGTCACCATCAGTTGACATTGTTTAATGAAAGTTTGCAGAGCAAGTTTCAAGGGAACAAAGATTAGGTGCAGAATATTTTGGAACACTGTATCCTTCAACGTTGACTAAACCAAAAACTAATAAATAGGAATCTCTTCCTACTAAGTTCTGGCGGATATTAACCATTTACCCACTCCAGACATCTATTGGAGTTTTCACGGAAAAAAGGGGTCTGTGTGAAAAGCACGACTGAGTTACTTTATTTATCTAGCATTAAATATCGCCTTACCAAACGTTGGGCGCCATATAGTGTAGTTCCTATATTCCCAATAGTCTCTGCGCTTTGGAATAACATAAACAACAGTGTAGATGTAGGACTGAGGTCGACTAGGTCTCTGTTGAATATGTTACACTTAATTATGAAATGCCAGCTAGCTAAGAGGTCACTAGAACCTTTCTCGAGTAAACAAGAAGGTGTTAACTTTCCTGAATAGACAAGAAGGGATTAGTTTCTGACAACCGCATAAACATGACAACTTTGCTCCCCCAGAATAAGGAGTATATCTCCAGAGTCACGGAAACAATAGATGGCTATTTCACTCACTTAATCGTGCATGCTTAGTTTCACCAGAAGTGCAGAGAAATAGAGAGACGGGCGTTTTCAATAAAAGTAGTTATTTATTGAGCAGTCTACTTTCTCATGTAAGAGAAGTGAATTTCCACAATTGCAATACTTGTCATGAAGTAAAGTGCGTACAGTAAAATGAGTATTATGAAATAATACTGTAAAAGCATTTATATGGTTTCTAAGAAATAAGATACTTAAAATGGATAAAATACATACAATGATAAAATAATGACTAAACGTACTCAACTGGTGTTTCCAAGATACGCCTACCCCCGTGTACCCAACCTAAGCCTAGTACAGGGAAGGAGTAGATGAGTTACAGTTTTTGCCAAGAATCTGAATCAAGAATTCTCTGTGGGTCTAATCAGCTCCGTACCTTGGTTATAGAATGAAGGAGGTCTTGTATCTCTTTCTCAGGACTCGATCTCCCAGCAACCTGCAAGGGTGACAGGGAAACGCTGGAGCTGGATTTCTCGGCAGGAGAAAAGACAGCATCTCTCTCAGTGCATCAGCAGGGAGGGTTGGCTTCCTTCGGCACTCGCATCAGCAGGGTGTCGGGCAAGTAGATAGCCGATCTGCTCCAAACCGCAGTGTGTTGCTTAAGGCAGATGCCGGTATATTTATAGCTGGAAGGTGCCGAGTTTGACGTAAGGTTGGACATAAGACGTCACTAAGAACTCGCAGTTCTTTCAGGACTCCAGGAGTTCTAGGACAAATCAATACAGAAGCAGGGGGATTTCCCGGGCTGCTGGAGGCTTGATTTGTTTAAGAACACGTTGTGCTTTCTAGGAGTCTGTGGGAGTAGCCTGGCTGTATTTGGACTGCATTGGCTATGTCTTAATATGGGTATGATTCTTATGCCTATATAAGGGTATGATTTGATATAACCACATAAGGGCATGAAATTGGGAATATTTACTAGAGTCCTAGAATCGTCTAGAACAATATCTATATTTTCCGGGTGTACCTTGATAGGGATTCTACTATTGACCTCCCTGGTTGTATGTCCATTTTTGGAGTCCAGGACAAAATTGTTTGGGCACTTGGTAGAGGACTTTTAATCTACTCTAACTACAAAGATTACCCTATAGAGCTTGTTTCTATAAAAACTTTGCCCTGCATGTTTTGGAAAATTGGGAAGATGGTAATTTTAGCACTGCAAACCCTTTGTTGATAACATTTGCCAGGAGCACTATTTTCCCAAAATAAAAACAACATGTAGGTGTGTTTTGGCTAATTTCTCAGTCCCCGCCAGAGGGACTCCCAAACCAGGGTACCTTTGGGATCCACAGGATGTTGGGAAAATTGGGACGCGTATTGGGCGTGGATCGCTTATGTGGACAAAACGTTATGCAGGACTAAGGGGTCAATTACGATGGAGGATTTTTCGCATCCTCCGTGTCGGCGGAAGCCACCGCCGGCCCGGAGGATGCGGAAAATCCTCTGCGGAGCCTCAAAGGACCCACCGCCATATTAGGATGGCGGTGGGTCTAGGATTCCGTCCGCAGCTTTTCCGCCGCGGCCGCCTTCCGACCGCGGCGGAAAAGCTATAACATGGCTGGCGGTGTCTATCAGACACCGCCAGCCATATTAGGATGGTGTAAATGTCATGCTTTTCCGCCCTGGAAAAGCATACGGAGTTTCACTTTGGGGGCCCGTTGCGGGCCCCCTGGGTGAAGGGGGAGTGGGGGGTGCACATGGGGGGTACCTATGGTACCCCCCTGCATTTGCGTGCACAAAGCAGCAGGCACTGCGCGGTGCCTGCCGCTTTGTGCATGCTAATCCAATGCATGCATTTTTTACATTGCGGCGGGTGCAGCTTGAAGCTGCACCCGCCGCAATGTTAAAGATTGAGGATGTGACCGCCACCCTGGCGGTCACATCCTAATCTGCACGGAGGGAACGCCGCAGCCCATGCGGACGTTCCCTCCTCCTTAGGGGTCACGGACGGACTCAAGTCCGTCCGCGATCCTAATCGACCCCTAAGTGTGAACTAATCCAAATAGTCAATAAAAAGGCTTAGCACTGGGGGACTGGGAAGGCCTAGCAGAGAGGGGGTTAAACACAAAGTTCCTCCTTACTATAAGCTGTGGATTGGAAACATTTCCCAGAAAATTCAACTGCTGGTTTAACCAGGCACAGACTAAACTTTATAAGCTTATTTTAGGTTACCAAACTCTATGATCTAAGCCCAAGTTTGATTAGAATTCATTTTAGCTGTATAAACTCTAGGACAAAATGATGTATGGTTAACTGCGTTATGTCCCCAGTGCATTTTTCGTCCATTGGATGACACTCAGGAGGCATTTAAAGGCCCATCTGATGCAGAGCACCATAGGGATTCCTATATAATTGTTTTAACTCGGGCTGCTCAGGAACAGCTACCTGAGCAGCCTGCATATTTGTTTTCCTTTAGTGTAATGACAATCAGCATGTCATTAAACTAAATCTATCAAACCAGTTCATGGGATCCCTTGTTAGGGGATTTCCATTGTCCTCATTTTGATCCATTCCTGTTGAGGGTACAAGTCCCAAGCACACAAGTGGTGCAGTGATTTTATCAGCAAAAGTGGGATAGCTCAGGTTGGTAGAGGTTTTGTGGATTCCTGCAAATCCCGCAAGATTCCATCACCAAAATGTAAGGAAAATATGTTATTGCAGGCATAGTTTGAGGTTTATAGGACATTGTGGGTAAGAAAACCTCATGATATCCATGCAAGTTACACAACCGTAGAACCCCCTGGTTGTCTAGTTTTCAATAATTTCTATGGTTAGTAGGTTTGCATCGGTGGCACCACAGCACAGCCGCAATTACTGCAGCTACCTTAATTGCTTTTGTCTCCTTGTTTTAGGGCCTTTTTGTGTTGTAGCCCACCTACACAAGTGGGGTACTGTTCTTCTCTGGGAACAAGTGGGAACTCACAGTGGTACAAAATACGTGGCTCCCCACAGATTCCTGAATTTTCCGGCACAGAAATATAAGGAACACGTGTGTTTTTAACCCAAGGTTGATATTTGCAAGGGTTTCTGTGTAAGATAACCCAGTAAGAGCCACACAAGTCACAATACCCTGAATTCATCAAGGTGTCTAGTTTAAAAAAAATTCCAGTGTGCCAGGGTTCCCTGGGTGCCAACTAGAGACCTTCATTTCTAACAGTGAGTAACAATGGATTTTGGAACTTAGTCTAAAATCCACTGCTACTCTCTGTTAGAAATGGAGGTCTCTAGTTGGCAATGGTTTGCACCTTTGTCCAAATAGGGACCCTTGCTTTTAGTCAGGGAAAGGGGGATACACTCCTAAAATAAGCCCTGCTCAGCCCCTTGGTAGCTTGGCATGAGCAGACAGGCTTATCTTAGAGGCAGTGTGTAAAGCATTTGTGAACACATACAGTTATACAGTGAAACCACTACAAATGGACACCACACTAGTTTAGAAAAATAAATAATTTTGCTCTATTCTTAAACAAGACCAATACGACAAATATCCACAATACAGTTCTCAAATTATCCTTAAAAATAGGTTAATCGCTTAGATCAAGCTTCTGACCACAAATAATTCCACTTGGAGTTATAATAACGTCGTTGCCGGTGGAAATCCCAAAGATAGTTCACAGCGTCGGGGGTGCCGCTTCATAGGTGCTGTGCAGCGTCGATTCCCTACAACGCTTGGGAGGGGCGGCCTCTATTCCTTACTGTAGCGCAGGGAAGGTGAGACAACGGTTCCTTACTGCGTTTGGGAGGTGATGTCACAATGGCACTGAAGCCACTGTGCCTTACTATGGTGCAACATCGATGGATTCATAGTCACCCACGTCGAGGATTGGCTCTGCGATGACAGGATTGGCTTCGGAGTTGATGCGGCAAAGCAGCAAGCATCGGGCTCACATCGCACCTGGCGTTGAGCCTGAGTAGCAAGTCGGAGCAGCGCTCATGGCCTTGGTGCAGGTTACGGTGTTGCTCGCCGGAGTCGGTGTTGCAATTTGCTTCTGTATGAGCTAAAACACCAGTTCTAGATGCAAGCAAACAGAAGGGGTGAAGTCTTTGTGTTCTTGAGACTTCAGAACAGGAGGTAAGGTTAGTTTCAAGTCCTTGGAGATCTTTTCTTCAAGCAGGTGACAAAGCAAACTAGCAAAGTCCCTTTTCTCCTTTCCTTGGCTGCAAGCAGCCACTGCAGGCCAACCCCAGACATCAACCAGCACATGGGCAGTATTCCTCCTCAGGTTCTCCGGCTCTTCTCCTTGGCAAAGGTTTACTCTTGATTTCCCAGAAGTGATCTAAAGTTCTGGGGTCTGAGTCCCCCTTACTATTCAAACATATCCTTTGTCTCTGAAGGCAAAGAGTGTCTGTACCCAGCCAAAACCAGTTCTTTCCTCTATGGTGCAGCTTCCTGGCAGGAGGTGGAGACAGCATTGTTGAACGCAGACCTGGCCCAGGTAGCTGAAAGGAAATCTCCCACTACTCTCTATTCTATGTAGGCTCATTAAGTGAAAGGAAATCTCCTCCCCCTACTCTAAATTCAACCCAGGTCCTATTCAGCCCAGCCCTGAATCGTCAGACTGCTGGAGCCGCAGCCCTCTCCCAGCTCCTGCCACTCACAAGCCAGACATGCAATACACAAACCTAGCAGAGACACACTGGATAGTTAGGCGAGAAAATTCCTGCTTTCTAAAAGTGGTATTTTCAAACATAGAATGTTAAAATCGCACACACTAAAAGATGCACTTTAACATTCTGAATTCAGGCATACTGAACTTTATTTTCCTATCTTGTTCACTGGGTCAGTTATATTTATAAGATGTTATAAACTAACTGCCCATTCTGGCCTATGGGAACAGATAGCCTTGCAATAGTGAAACACGAAATTGGCAGTAATTCACTATCAGGACATGCTACAAACACCAGAACATGTCCTACCTTTTACATACGATGCACCCTGCCCACATGTTTACCTTGGGCCTACCCTAGGGCTGACTAACATGTAGAAAATGGAAGGTTTAGGGGCAAGTCGACATGGCAGTCCCAGACTGCACACAGGCTCTGCGATGGCAGGCCTAAGCCACATTTTACAAGCTGCATTTGTGGGTGGCAAAACCAGTGCTGCAAGCCCTCCAAAACATTTGATTTACAGGCCCTGGGCACACATGGTGCACTGTACTAGGGTCTGACAAGTAAATCAAATAACCAATCATGGAATCACTAATCCATTACATCACTTTACAATAGGGAGCATTTGCACTTTGGCACTGAACTGCAGTGGCAAAGTGCCCAAAGCATCCACACCAACAAAAACAGATGAGGCAACAGCAAAAAGTGGAAGGGAGACTCACGCCAATGGTGCCAAGTCTAACATTTACCTTTCAAAGAAAGGGTCAGTTTTTAGTGGAAAAATGTGATTCATCCATGTTGTGTTTTGGGTCGTTTCCTGTCACGAACGCTAAGCTTACGCACTCAAGTGAGGGACCATTTTTATTGGCAAACATGTGGGAGCATAGAATAGAAGAACATTTGTTATCACCAATTGGATTTTGCTGCATGTGTGTCTTTCAAATGTAAGCCAATGTGTAAGAACAAAGACATTTTGAAAAATGCCCTCTAAATCATATGCTAGTATTCAGGGATGTACAAATAACCACTGCTACTTGATACCCATTTTTTGCTCTACATCTTTTACCATATGAATTGATCTATATTCAATATACAATGAAAATCCATTGCACGGTGCAGCTCAGTTGTTGGTTCTGGGTACCTTGGGTTCTTGAAGAACCAACAAATACTGAATATCCCCGTAACTTGAAAATTGGAAATTGTGACAAAAAGTTACAGATGGAAGCATTTTCACAAATGGCCATTTGCTACTATTCATTTTCATTATATCTTTATTTTACGGTCTTTGAAAAAACATTGAGGGATTTACAGATATGACCCCTTGCTGAATTCAAAATATTGTCTACTTTATAGCTTTTCATAATCTCCCATTAGTTTCACATTGGTTTCTACTACAATCTGGAAGAAGGTTGAGAGCACAAAAAATAGAAAAAATGGGCTACCTCGTTAAAAAATGCCATAATTGTGATAACAATTAGTTTTTTGTATTTAGCTCTACATGTCCCTGATAGCTGGGTAGGTGATGACTTTAGGTCAACAAACAATTTGTTGATGACATTTTAAGTTTAAAAAACCTAGACACTTTTATCCAGAACACTTTTTTCCTATTTTTCCCCCCAAGAAATCAAACTTAGCTCAAGATTGCCTATTTTATCAAACCTTCCAGGAGAATCCACAAACCCCGGGTACTTTTAGAATCTCTAGGATATTGGAAAAAGGACAGAAATCTGGCATGGATACCTTATGTGGAAAAAAAGTTGTGAAGCCTACGTGTGAACTACCCCAAATACCAAAAAAGGGCTCAGCACTGGGTGGTGGGGGGGGAGCCCCAGCACTTAATGGGTTATAGTACTGATTCAAACTAGGGGTGGGAAAATATTCCATTCCACCAGCAGAATTGGTGGAATTTTGTTGACTCCACATTACTTTTGTTCTTGCCAGAATCCACCATTCGCCATGTGTTGGAATTTTTTCTCGTGCATGCACCAAAATGGTTTATTGATAAGCAAGATATGGCATCAACCAGCATGGTTTTCAATCAATAGGAGGGCATCCAGTATGATTTTTCAATCACAGGAAATCACTGACGTTCGGGACTGTTATCAGTCAGAAGTCTGCAGCTTGAAATTAAAATCTTTTTAGCTGCTGCAAAATCAACTAGAGTGTGCCCTCTGGTGTGCCACCAGGTGCAGTTTGCGATTATTTTTCAGTGCGGATAGCGCTCCCTGCACTAAACCACAACGCGAGCAGTTCAAACTAAAACAAACAGAAAAGGGCTTCTTCAAAGACCACCTCGACCAAGAATTCCAGCATGTAAAAAACACGCCATAGTCTCTCTCTATCAATACCAAAGTAACCAACACCAAAATGATTTTACTATTGTGCCTTAATATATATCACAGAATTTTTAAGCAGATGCTCAAGCTGACAGTAAGGACCAAATCCAGAGATATTGGCTTGAATTCTTTCGGAATTAAGCAACACAGGTCTTTAATTGTCTGAACCTATGAAAAATCAGCACCACAAACATACCATTTTTTTTTGTAAATATCTTTTTATTGCAGCAAAATAGGTAGTACAAACAGATCATATATACCATTCCAGCCGTTGCCCATTCTATATGTGATTCTCCTTTGCATGTGTCACACAGCCATTTAGCTCACACCCCGGAGGTCGAGCGGCGCAATAGCTTAGAAAGTCATGAGCTGGAAAATACAGTATGGCTCAGCGACAACCAGTTGTCTGGAAGATGGCAGGGCTGCTTTTCGGTCCTCACATTCCCCCCCATTTTCGTAATTCCTTAACAAACCAGATAGTCCCTCCTCTCTATCCCTGAACAACATCCCCCCTCCCGCCCATCCCTCCCAACCCCCCTCTCCTAATCCTACTCCCCCCCCCTCTCCCTGCCCCCCACACCCCCAGGCGTGTCAGAGTACCACCAGTGCGAGTTTCCATCCATCCCGACTGATTCAGACCCGAAACAGACCATCAGGAGTAATTAACAAAAACTGCCAGTCATCACGCAGAAGTAGGGAAACAAGGGAGGGAGGCTAGGCCACCACCACCCCCGGCGGCGGCTCCGCCGGAGCAGGGCTATGCGCGGGGGTGTCTTCATCCTCCAGGTCCAAAAGTGTGAGGTCTAAGACCAACCTCTCCCATGCCCTGGCCCTCTCCAGAGCTGTGTCATTGCCTGCCCGTAGCGCAGACTGCATGCGGAGCTCCCCCTCACACCGGGCCCATTTTTTAAGCTCAGCCTTCCATCTCTCTATAGTGGGGACCCTATTCGCCTTCCATTGGGATGTTATGGCACGCTTCGCTAAAAGTATACCCAGGTCCAGAAACTTGCAATGTAATTTTGTTCTTTGATGTGTGTGGGAACCAATGTAGGATGCAGTGTGCCATGGTGAATTGCAAGTCCCTCTCCGTAACCTCCCTTAGGCTATCCACTACCTCCTGCCAAAAGGAACTTAGCTCTGAGCAGGACCAGAACATGTGCTGGAAATCAGCCAAGTCCGCTGGGCATCGCGGGCAGGCCGCCGGATGGGTCGGGAAATATTTATGCAATTTGTCATGGGTCAGGTAGGCCCTATGCAGGACATAAAAGTGCACCAGCTGAAATCTAGCGTTGCGCGTCCCGTTCCGGGCCCGTTCCACTATGCTAGACCACGCCTCCTCAGGGATCTCCGTTGTCAGGTCAGCCTCCCATCTCGCCTTCAGGGACAGCAGTGGGAGACCATGCGCCTATACAGGCACGTGACAGCCTTGACCGTCCCCGCCATCATCACTACGTATTGGCAGCCCAGAGACAGTGGCGGTTCCGTCATGCCCGTCTTCCAATGCTTGCGGATCGCCGTCGTCAGTGCCGCATGAAGGAGGAAGTCCCCCCCGCCAGTTCAAAGCAGTGTCTCAAAAGGTCAAAAGGCAGCAGCACTCCATTTCTCATAAAGGTCTCCCATGGACGTCAGCTCCTGCAGCTCCCAACTTTCCAATTGGTGCCATGAGCCCCCATGCGGGAGCGCCCCGCACAGCCTGAGCGGGATTTCAGGTGCGTACGGGACTGCAATACGGCCCCTCCGGAGATATCTATTCCAACATTTCCGGGTCGTCGCAAATTCCTGGGTGAGGTGGAAATCTCCCATCGGGAGTCCCAGAACAATCCGGGATAACACCTGAACCGGTCCCGCCGGCTCCCCTGATCCGTCCTCCCCTCCCCTGGCTCTCGCGACCCATTGTGTCAGCCATTGCAGCTGAGCCGCCAGGTAGCATAGCTCGTAGTCTGGCACCGCTAGTCCTCCTTCCGCTCTAGGACGGAGAAGTGTATTGTGCGCTACCCTGCGCCTGCCCGCCCCCCACAGAAAGCCAATCACCATCGACCTCAGCCGCTGGAAGTAGCTCACCGGGATCCAGATCGGGAGGGTCCTGAAGAAATAGAGCAGTCGCGGCAGGGTCACCATCTTAAGGAGCGCCACCCTCCCCATTAGTTACAATGGGAGCATGCTCCAAAAGTCGAAGTTCACCTTAGTGAGCCTGATTGCCGATCCAATATTGCCCTCGAGGATGTCTGCCTTATCATGGAAGATCGAGGTACCTAGGTAGCGAAGACTCCTCTCCTCCCATGTCACCCCGTCCGTGGACTGTGGACATATTCTGCGTGGGCGGGCCGGGAACAGGTAGGACTTCGTCCAGTTCACCCGGAAGCCTGACACCCTGCTCAATGATTGTAGGAGGGACTTAGCCCCACACAAAGAGGCAGCCGAGTCCGCCAAGAACATCAGCAGGTCATCAGCATACAATGCGATGTGGTGTACTTGTCCATAGACATCCAGCCCCTGATATGCCTGTCCCAGTCGGGCTCGCGCCGCGAGGGGTTCGACCGCTATGGCAAACAATAGGGGGGAGAGAGGGCACCCCTGGCGGGTGCCCCTACCCACCACACACATCTCAGAGATAATTCTTCCAGTTCGGACCCTCGCCGTTGCGTTCCGGTAGAGCAGTGCCGTCCAATCCACGAAGCCCTCGCCTAGTCCCAGTGTGCGCATGACATGGAAAAGGTAAGGCCATTCCAGGCTGTCGAAGTCCTTCTCCATATCGACTGCGAACACTACCGCCTCATCACCGTCATAGGTGTCAGCTTCCAAGACATGTAGGAGCCGTCGTATATTAAGCGCCGTGTTGCGGGACGGGATGAAGCCGGATTGGTCCACGTGGATCAACATGGACATATGGGGGAGCAAGCGCGTCGCCAAGATTTTACTCAAAATCTTATAGTCCAGATTGAGCATGGACAATGGACGATATGCCTCCCTGTCCCACGGCTGTTTGCCCAGTTTTAATAATGGGACGATGAGCGCTTCACCAGTGGTCATTCGGTAGAGGGGGGTGCGATCTGTCCAGTGCAGTGTAAGTCACGCTATTAAAGCCCCCTCCAAGAAGCAAGGGTTCTACTAGAAACGGGGCCAGCTTGTTGGACAGCAAGGAGAGAAAGGCAGGTTGCTCTACATTCGGGGCATACAGACACCCCAATGTCAGGTCCCTCCCATCCAGTTTGCCTCGCACCATAACATACCTCCCCTCTGGGTCAATTAGTTGCTGTGTGCATTGGAACGGTACCCCTGCCCTTATCCAAATGGCCACCCCCCTAGCATATGCGGAGTAACCAGTGTGGTAGACCTGCCCCCTCCACCTCCGTTGTAGCGCTTTCCCCTCCTTAGCTAAGAGGTGTGTTTCCTGGAGGAAGGCGAAGTGAATGCCTCGCCTAACTAGATAGGAGTGGATCTTGTGACGTCTATGCATGGTATGCATCCTTCTTACATTCCACGTGAGACATTTGTAGCCTAAGTCGGGTCCCATTGCAGATCCCATCGTGCTTCATCCCTCTCTCAGCAACCCCCCCGACACGCCCAGGTCCCATCCCCAGCCCCCCCCAACCTGACCAAGTAAACTCCCCCAACTCCCACTCCCCAGGACAGACAACCAACTTGGAATCCCCATCCAAACTCTAGCAAATTAAGTGTATCTCAACAAAAGAGGGCTAGGGTGGCCAGGACACTGACCCAAACAGGCCCGAAGCCCCCCGCCCCCGCCCCTCCCCCCTGGAACATTCAGGAAGACCCCCACAGCTCATCCCCCCCACAGGGCAGTGACAAGTCCCAGGAGGCATCCACATCTCGCCACTCAGCATCCGGAGGCAGCCTCAAATCACAGCCCAGTACCTTACAAACGTGTCCAGTGTCCGCCAATCCACTTCAGCCCAGGATTCCGTCCGCTGTTTGAGGAGTCACCACCGGTAGGTCCATCTCCGAAAGATCGTGTACACTACTGGAGCCAGGACTGAGAGCACTATTATTCGACTGTTCCAATGCACTACTGGAAGGGCTGGCGTCTCCCTGGCTGATGACCACCACTGCCAGCACCGCCTTAGCCCTTTCCTGCTGCCATCCCGACAGGACAAAGACCTCCGCGTCTGCGTCGTTTCAGCAGAGCGCTTCCCAGGCGAGGTCGCCGGGGGGATATTTGTGCCGGACTCCCCCCTAGCATCCAGCCAGCTCCAAGCCTCCTGCGGTGTGAGAAAAAAGTGAGTGTGCCCTCCAGCAATGACCCTCAGCCGGGCCGGGAACAACATGGCATAGGGCAGCTGCAACGAACTCAATTTCCACTTGACCGCCATGAAAGAGGCCCATTGCCTTTGTACGTCTCTGGTGAAGTCCGGGAAAACCATGAACTACAAAAATGATGGACCCTTACTGGACTAAGCACCTGACTTACTGTCCGCCATGCAATATATGAGCCCTTAAATTTAAACAAGGGGACTGTGTGCACACTGAATGGCACCCATCATCACTGTGCCTTTTCCCTGGGGAATTTTTTACAATAGAAACAACTGCAAAGGTGCACCACACAATATTGTAACAAGTGTAATGATAATCATATATCTTGGAGATGTTAAGGTTCTTCTTCAAATCTTTTATTTTCAAAACATTGAGTCAAACATAAACAGCCGACGCGTTTCGTCCCAACCTGGGACTTCTTCAGGGCTTTAAGTTAGTCGGACGTCGCATGCGTAGGAGAAGTACAGAAGCGTGGTCTTGGGTTCTCCTTGCCAGCTACAGTATATCCTATAATTTTGATTCTTCCTGACGCTTTTGATTCTGTTGTGTATATGCTAGCGAGCAACAGTAATGCAGATCTCTTGATAAATCTTCAGAGTTATGGTGGAGGAGTACCACTTTTCTGAGAAGGCTAATTTAGTCCATGTGCTGTATTGGATGTATCAATGGTGTTGGACTAGAGGTCCTGTAAGTCCTATGGAGGAGGGTGTGGGCACTGTATCCCAGCAGACCGTTGTAGTCAGAAACGGCCGGCGTCCATCCACAACCCTCGTCCTGACCAACACCCGCAGCGACGTCGCTGCGGGTGTTGGTCAGGACGAGGGTTGTGGATGGACGCCGGCCGTTTCTGACTACAACGGTCTGCTGGGATACAGTGCCCACACCCTCCTCCATAGGACTTACAGGACCTCTAGTCCAACACCATTGATACATCCAATACAGCACATGGACTAAATTAGCCTTCTCAGAAAAGTGGTACTCCTCCACCATAACTCTGAAGATTTATCAAGAGATCTGCATTACTGTTGCTCGCTAGCATATACACAACAGAATCAAAAGCGTCAGGAAGAATCAAAATTATAGGATATACTGTAGCTGGCAAGGAGAACCCAAGACCACGCTTCTGTACTTCTCCTACGCATGCGACGTCCGACTAACTTAAAGCCCTGAAGAAGTCCCAGGTTGGGACGAAACGCGTCGGCTGTTTATGTTTGACTCAATGTTTTGAAAATAAAAGATTTGAAGAAGAACCTTAACATCTCCAAGATATATGATTATCATTACACTTGTTACAATATTGTGTGGTGCACCTTTGCAGTTGTTTCTTCCGGGAAAACCATGACCTTGCTGTTATCAATTCGCAGATCCGGCAGGTCCCTGGCCCTCTGGAGAATGTGATCTCGATCTCGGAAGTGCAGGAGGCGCATCACTATCGGTCTCGGCGGAACTCCTGGTCTGGGCGGGCGCGCCGGGACTCTGTGGGCGCGCGCTAGGGCAAAAAACAGGGAAAGTCCTTCCGGGGCCACCTCAGTCCGCAACCATCCCTCCAAGTAGGAGACCGCATCCTGGCCCTCCGCTTTTTCTGGGACACCCACAAGGCGGAGGTTGTTACGCCTGGAGCGCCCTACGCTGTCCAAGGCCCTGAGCTCCAGCACCCGAACTTTCTGCGCCACCTCCGCCAACGATGCTCTCAGAGTAGCCACATCCCCAGGTAGGTCTTTCAAGGTTACCTCCGAGGTCGTCACTTGCTCCTTCAGCTTCCTGTGGTCGTCCTTCAAGAGGGACAGGTCCGTTCCGATGGTGTCTATCCGCTTTTCAAGAGCTTCCCGCGACGCTACTATCGCCTGCATAATATCACCCAAGGACGGATCTCGTGGGCGGGTCGAGCTCCCCGGGCCAGGCGCCGGCACATCTTCCTCCACGAGATGGCCCGGGTCATCCAGTTTCAGTGCGTCAAAGCCCTTCTTTCTGCCTCCTCTCACCATTATGTCGAGCGGCAAGACTTGTGCGCCTCTGCTGTGACCCCCAGTGGCTCAAACCACCGCTGGTCGTTACTCCGGCCCCGCTGTAGGCGCTCGGTACCTCCGCGCCTCAGCGCCCCTCACCAGGCGGGGCACCAGGCCGCCGGCCAACTCAGGGAGCGGGCCTTGCTCCACCAGGAAGAGGGGGCACCAGGGTCTCCGCTCCAGACGTAGGGCGAGCACCCCTCTCCGGGGAGTCGCAGCCTTTTTCCCGCCCCTCCGAGTGCTAGGCCTAGGTCAACCTCTAGCACGCCTGCGCCCAGTAGTCCGCTGTCCCTGGCCAGGAGGTGTTCCCTCACCGCTACCAGCCCAGGAGCCTCTCCGAATCCAATGGCAAGCCCTGCCGCCTCTGTGTGTCCCACCGCTGAAGTCCGCTCACCGCCGGCCTGTAGATAAATCAGGCGTCGCTCTTCCCAGGGCGAGGGGCACCAGGGTCTCCGCCTCAGCAGCAGGGCGGACCCACCACGCAACGAGGACTCGGGATCACCGCTGCCGGTAGAGCCAGGGCAGCCTCCGTCACGCGGGCGGCGCCATCTTGGGGTCAGGCAGCTCACTATTCCGTGGCTCTTCGGCCTCTCCAACACCACGATGCCAGGCGATGCCCCCTACCTCCCTCAACGCTGGGGGGACCTCTGCTGCAATGTGGGCTGCTCCCCTGCGCTCCCCGCCGTCATTAGTGCCTCATCGTCAGGCAGTGCAGGCAGGGACAACAGCCGCCATTTTGGGCGCTCGCTACTCCGGTCGCTCCACCTCGAGCAAATAGTTTGTTTCAGGCAGCCACAGGGCTTCCAGGGCCGCCAAGTTCACCCCCTGTGCTCTCTAGACCCTCCTGTGTGAGCTTGGGGGTCCGGGGTTCGAGCCGGGGGGCAGGATATGCGTCAGAGAGAGGCGGGCGCGGAGGAGCTCCCGAGTCCCGCTTCCACCTACATCGGCGCTTAAGCCACGCCCCATACCACAAACATACCATGACCTTGTTCTCTCAAGAGAAAGAAGAAAACTCTGTTTTTAAGGCTGTGCTTTGGACTCTGACATGAGGGAGGCAGCACAAACATGAAAACTTAAGAAAGTCTGTTTTTCCTTGTACCATAAAGAATAATGTGCACATGTTCTTTGTATTTTCCCAGTCATCCAAATCAAAAGAAAAAGGTTTCTAGTCCCAAAATATTTAGAGACAAATATGAGGAATTTCCATGTGGTTTAGCAGCACTGAGAATATTTTAATAAGTAGATTTGCAAAATTTATGAATTCGTTGTTTAAAATGCACGAACCAATTATATTTAGGACAATGAATTTGACTTTACAACAAAATATTTATACCGTATGTGTATTAGCAGCACCAATGGTATTTTTGAATCAGTAGATTTGCAAAATGTATAAGCACGATTTGCAAAAATCAGACAAATCCAAAAACGTACAACGAACTGGATTTGTATTAAGTATGTTCTGCACTCTATGTGATTGATTATTCATGATGTAACAATTAAATATTTTTGGTTTTCGTCATCATTAAATATTACTACAACTACTGATTTTTTGTGCTATATTATTGATCAACAACTTGCTGATTAAGGCCAAGCATACAAACTCTTAGTGGTGATTTATGTTTTGAACAAGTAAATGCCCCCCATCAGCCAACAATTTGAGCAAAGAATCTTTCCAACTTAGAGCATAGACTGTTTAAAGGGAGCTGTTTGCTACAGGAAATAACCATTACTTAGCATATTTTACTTCGCTATTCCTTTACTTAGCATATTTTACTTCGCATAGTCCTTTACTACGCATGTTTTTAATTAGCATGCCTTTACTTCGCATATGCTGTTACTTCGCATATGCCGTTACTTAGCAAGAGAAGAGTGGATCCATGGTTGAAGGTGAAGAGAGGGACCACAGGCAGAGAGAGGTAAGTGGGGCAGTGTAGTTAGGGCAGTGTTGTAGTGTATGTGAAGTGTAGGGTGTAGTGTTTTAGGTTTTAGGGTAGTGTTGTAGTGTATGTGTAGTGTAGGGGGTAGTGTTTTAGGGTAGTGTTGTAGTGTATGTGTGGTGTAGGGGTAGTGTTTTAGGGTTTAGGGTAGTGTTGTAGTGTATGTGTAGTGTAGGGGGTAGTGTTTTAGGGTTTAGGGTAGTGTTGTAGTGTATGGGTAGTGTAGGGTAGTGTTTTAGGGTTTAGGGTAGTGTTGTAGTGTATGTGTAGTGTAGGGGGTAGTGTTTTAGGGTTTAGGGTAGTGTTGTAGCTTATGTGTAGTGTGGGGGGTAGTGTTTTAGGGTTAAGGATAGTGTTGTAGTGTATGTGTAGTGTAGGGGTAGTGTTTTAGGGTTTAGGATAGTGTTGTAGTGTATATGTAGTGTAGGGGGTAGTGTCTTAGGGCTTAGGGTAGTGTTGTAGTGTATGTGTAGTGTAAGGGGTAGTGTTTTAGGGTTTAGGGTAGTGTTGTAGTGTGTGTGTAGTGTGGGGGTTAGTGTTTTACGGTTTAGGGTAGTGTTGTAGTGTATATGTAGTGTAGGGTAGTGTTTTAGGGTTTAGGGTAGTGTTGTAGTGTATGTGTAGTGTAGGGGGTAGTGTTTTAGGGTTTAGGATAATGTTGTAGTGTATGTTTAGTGTAGGGGGTAGTGTTTTAGGGTTTAGAGTAGTGTTGCAGTGTATGTGTATTGTAGGGTAGTGTTTTAGGGTTTTGGGAAGTGTAGGGGGCATGGAGGGTAGTGTTAGTGTGCAGGGAGAAAAATGAAAAAGAGAATCTTCATGGTAGTAAAAACCTGTGAAGTAATGTACTGCAAAGTAAGGGCAATTTAATGCGTAATAAAAAACTGCTAAGTAAAGGCATTTGTGAAGTAAAAACTTCATAGAAAAGGCATGCTAAGTAATAGCATGCTAAGTAACGTCATACATTCGTTTGCTACTGGGAAGCTTCAAGGCACCTGGTGCTGAAAAGCAGAATTTGGCTCGCTACGAAAAGTGAAGTGTAATTGAAGAAAGAGAATACAGGCTTTGGAAACCACCACAGTTTCTGATCCTGATGGCTGTGATTAGTAAGTCAAACGTAATTGTAAAAAGAGGACTTGCAACCACAGAAAGTCAACGGTAATCAGAATTAAGAACTTGTAGCCAGGTAGTTCCATATTGGATTAACATCGACCTGTTGACTTAATCAGAGGGTAATGAAATGAAATGACAATAAAATTTGTAAAGCGCGACTAATGCCCTGGGGCCTCTAGGCACTAGTCTTAGAGAGATGAGCTGCATAAAGATGAAGATAGTGGGAATATTGATAAAATTTTTCAATGCTTTCCTCAAAGCTAACAGACCAGGTTTGCTTTTTATTCCCTTGGAAGAGAATTCCATAGCCTGGTTGCACCCACAAGAAAGCCTCAACCGCCCCAAATGGCTTTCCTGCATTTAGGCACTATGAGATTGTATTCTGATGCAGACTGAAGTGGTCTTGGAGGGGTGTACCATTTGAAACTGTTCTTGATCGCATCCCTCTCCCACCCGTGCCCACCCAGGCCTTGTGTGATGAGCTTAATGCCTTCTTTCATGACAACATTTCCACAATTAAAAACAATATCTCTCTACCTTCCCCTTCCAAATCATTTTCCCTACCCTCTGAAAACCCTCTGAAATTCCATACTTTTCCTCCTATTTCCATCACCGACTTCCACAGTCTTCTTCACAAAGTCAGTTCCGGGTCTCCCAAGGACTGCTGCCCCCCACATATTCTCAAAGAAATCTTCATGACCTGCCCTGATCCTGCTTTGGTCCTCCTCAACTCCTCTTTAACATCAGGCGCTGTTCCAGAAGCTTTCAAGCAGGCTGTGGTGTTACCCATTCTGAAAAAGCCCAACGCAGACCCACTTGTGCTGAGCAATTACAGACCCATTTCCCTTCTCCCTTTTTTGGGAAAGATCCTAGAAACCTACGTAACTAGGTGTCTGAGCACTTTTATGGAGACTTCCCTTTTCTTGGACCCCCAACAGGCTGGTTTTCGCCCCCTCCATTCCACAGAGATGGTGATCGCGGCTGTCATGGACACTCTTAGAACCGGTGCCGATAACAACATCTCCCAAGCCCTTGTACTGTTGGATCTGTCGGCGGCTTTTGACACGGTCGATCATACTATTCTGATCGACTGTGTCAGGAACGCCGGCATCCAGGGCATCGCCCTTGATTGGGTTCGATCCTTCTTGCAAGGTCACTCCCAGGCAGTCCACCTTTCTACCTTCTCTGCTCCTTTCTCCCCCCTCACTTGTGGTGTTCCCCAGGGTTCAGCTCTCTCCCCGCTTCTCTTTAACCTATACATGCAACCACTTATGGTCTCCCTTCGTCACTCCCCTGCCACAATATATAATTATGCAGACGACTTGCAATTGATCTTCCCTTTGGACACCTCACCTTCTTCCCGCTCTAATTTCCAAACCACAATGTTATTCATCTCCGACTGGATGGCTCACAGCCAGCTCAAGCTGAACCCGTCTAAGACGGAACATGTTCTGGTGGGTGGTCCCACCAATCCATGGGATGACAATTACTGGCCCCCTTCTCTTGGCACCCCCACTCGCCCGGTCAGCTCTGTGAAAAGCCTTGGAGTGGTCATCTCTGAGGATTTATCTAGGAAATCTCAGATCTCGGCTGTTACATCATCCTGCTTTTTTCAACTGCGCAGGATACGTAAGATCTGCCGATTTCTTACCAGAGAGGCACTCAAACTAGTCATACTGGCTTTGGTCATCTCCAGGGTTGACTTTGCTAATATCCTGTATGTGGGGATTCCTGCCTATCAGCTTCAAAAACTCCAGTTAATTCAGAACCAGGCCGCCCGCTTGGTGTTCCACCAACCTAAATACCAGCATGTGTCCCCCCTTCTGAGGAGCCTCCACTGGCTCCCAGTGGCTAAACGGTGCTCCTTCAAACTCGGATGTACCATATTCAAATCTCTTCATAACCGTGCCCCTGAGTTCATCTCCTCCAAGCTAAAGAGATACCTCCCAACCCGCAATTTACGATCTTCTGCTGACAATCTTCTCTGCATCCCATCTAACCGCCGCAAAAAACACGGCAGAGTGCGTTTTTCTTTTTTAGGCCCTTCCTTCTGGAACTCCCTCCCTTCTTCCTTTCGTCACTGCCCCTCTTATGAGTTGTTCAGAAAAACTTTAAAAACCTTCCTTTTCAAAGCCGCCTTAGAGTAATACCTCCTGCCCTGGCTCATTATGTCTATTATGAGCGCCAAGAAACCGTCTCGGTGTATGTGCGCGGTATAAACTCTTTACCATAACATAACATAACATTGAGATATGCATGGCCAGTGCCATAGAAAGATTCTAAAGCAATGCACAAAGCTTTAAAATCAATACGCTTCGTGACTTGAAGCCAGTGTAGGTGGCTAAGTGCACAAGATGTGGATTTATGTTCTGGAATGCCTAATAACAGATGTGCTGCTGTGTTCTGAACAATCTGGATCTTGGTCATGCATTTCTTCCTAATGCTTATAAATAAGGCATTACAGTGGTCAACCTTTGAAAGTACCAGGGCTGAGGTCACACTTTTTTGAATATTAGCAGGGATAAAAGGAAAGATCTTCCTAAGACATTTTAGTGTGAAGAGAGATTCAGAGGTGGCGGTATTGACTTGTACCGCGAAAGATAGTACACTGTCAAAAACTTCTGCAAGATTCTATACTTTGTCAACGGGTTTAGGTAATGAACACCAGAGACTTAAAGGATGGCCCAGAGTCATTGAACCACTTGTTGTTTTGACAAAGGAAGTCTAGACTTAAACTGGGAGCATCTTAGTGAGTCTAAAAGGTACCTTCTAAACCCAATATTGCTACTCTCTGTAATACCTTGTAATATTCTGCCTGGAGCAGTAATAGGCTTTCTTCTCATTTTTCAGCTCAGCATGGATGACACCTGCTAATCTTCTACTTAAAGACTATGCAGTATAAATGGCAAACAAATTTGTCCCTTTCTAGCTGGGCGTGGATGGCACTGTGCTAATTATGGGGCATATTATCAAGGGGGTTTATCTCCGCTTTTTTGGCTTTAAAAGCCAAGAAAGCGGAGATAAAATTATCTCCCTATTACCAAGCTGTCGCTAACACCAGTTAGTGACAGCTAATAGGAGATAGCGACCATCTTGGGCCCCGCTTTGCATGTCAGTGATATTTATCACTAATGACATGCAAAGTGGGCGTGCCAAGATGTTAGCGACTGAACACAGTCCCTAAAATCGCTATCTCCTATTACCAACTTTTGGAGATATTCGCGCTAAGCGCGAATATCTCCAAAAGCTAACACCTGCCCTGAGCAGTTCTTATGCAAAAACAACAGGTGATGGACCGAATGTGGATCAATGCCACACACTCACCCCAGTCCAAAGATCTGGGCCCAAATCCATCATTTTTTTGCACTCCACACCACCCTGGGTTAGACAATGGCGATATGCAAATCAGCTCTGACCCTGTGCCCCATGGGAACAGTCCAGTCCGAACTACAAAAGCCATGTCCTTCCCAGAACGGAATCAAGCATCCGAGGACCGGACTGGTTTCGAGGTAACACCTCTCATCAGCCCGGCTAGCTTGACTCCAGTGGTGTGGAGTGCCTGGGACCCACGTCTGGGCATCCCCAGCGCACTTAGGGCGGAATATGCAAAAACAACAGGTGATGGACCGAATGTGGATCAATGTCACACACTCACCCCAGTCCAAAGATCTGGGCCCAAATCCATCGTTTATTTGCACTCCACACCACCCTGGGTTAGACAATGGCGATATGCAAATCAGCTCTGACCCTGTGCCCCATGGGAACAGTCCAGTCCGAACTACAAAAGCCATGTCCTTCCCAGAACGGAATCAAGCATCCGAGGACCGGACCGGTTTCGAGGTAACACCTCTCATCAGCCCGGCTAGCTTGACTCCAGTGGTGTGGAGTGCCTGGGACCCACGTCTGGGCATCCCCAGCGCACTTAGGGCGGAATATGCAAAAACAACAGGTGATGGACCGAATGTGGATCAATGTCACACACTCACCCCAGTCCAAAGATCTGGGCCCAAATCCATCGTTTTTTTGCACTCCACACCACCCTGGGTTAGACAATGGCGATATGCAAATCAGCTCTGACCCTGTGCCCCATGGGAACAGTCCAGTCCGAACTACAAAAGCCATGTCCTTCCCAGAACGGAATCAAGCATCCGAGGACCGGACCGTTTCGAGGTAACACCTCTCATCAGCCCGGCTAGCTTGACTCCAGTGGTGTGGAGTGCCTGGGACCCACGTCTGGGCATCCCCAGCGCACTTTGGGCGGAATATGCAAAAACAACAGGTGATGGACCGAATGTGGATCAATGTCACACACTCACCCCAGTCCAAAGATCTGGGCCCAAATCCATCGTTTTTTTGCACTCCACACCACCCTGGGTTAGACAATGGCGATATGCAAATCAGCTCTGACCCTGTGCCCCATGGGAACAGTCCAGTCCGAACTACAAAAGCCATGTCCTTCCCAGAACGGAATCAAGCATCCGAGGACCGGACCGGTTTCGAGGTAACACCTCTCATCAGCCCGGCTAGCTTGACTCCAGAGGTGTGGAGTGCCTGGGACCCACGTCTGGGCATCCCCAGCGCACTTAGGGCGGAATATGCAAAAACAACAGGTGATGGACCGAATGTGGATCAATGTCACACACTCACCCCAGTCCAAAGATCTGGGCCCAAATCCATCGTTTTTTTGCACTCCACACCACCCTGGGTTAGACAATGGCGAAATGCAAATCAGCTCTGACCCTGTGCCCCATGGGAACAGTCCAGTCCGAACTACAAAAGCCATGGAGTCAAGCTAGCTGGGCTGATGAGAGGTGTTACCTCGAAACCGGTCCGGTCCTCGGACCGGACCGGTTGGGGCACCTCGGATTGGGGCACCTCGGATGGGGCACAGGGTCAGAGCTGATTTGCATATCGCCATTGTCTAACCCAGGGTGGTGTGGAGTGCAAAAAAACAATGGATTTGGGCCCAGATCTTTGGACTGGGGTGAGTGTGAGACATTGATCCACATTCGGTCCATCACCTGTTGTTTTTGCATATTCCGCCCTAAGTGCGCTGGGGATGCCCAGACGTGGGTCCCAGGCACTCCACACCACTGGAGTCAAGCTAGCCGGGCTGATGAGAGGTGTTACCTCGAAACCGGTCCGGTCCTCGGATGCTTGATTCCGTTCTGGGAAGGACATGGCTTTTGTAGTTCGGACTGGACTGTTCCCATGGGGCACAGGGTCAGAGCTGATTTGCATATCGCCATTGTCTAACCCAGGGTGGTGTGGAGTGCAAAAAAACAATGGATTTGGGACCAGATCTTTGGACTGGTGTGAGTGTGAGACATTGATCCACATTCGGTCCATCACCTGTTGTTTTTGCATATTCCGCCCTAAGTGCGCTGGGGATGCCCAGACGTGGGTCCCAGGCACTCCACACCACTGGAGTCAAGCTAGCCGGGCTGATGAGAGGTGTTACCTCGAAACCGGTCCGGTCCTCGGATGCTTGATTTCGTTCTGGGAAGGACATGGCTTTTGTAGTTCGGACTGGACTGTTCCCATGGGGCACAGGGTCAGAGCTGATTTGCATATCGCCATTGTCTAACCCAGGGTGGTGTGGAGTGCAAAAAAACGATGGATTTGGGCCCAGATCTTTGGACTGGGGTGAGTGTGAGACATTAATCCACATTCGGTCCATCACCTGTTGTTTTTGCATATTCCGCCCTAAGTGCGCTGGGGATGCCCAGACGTGGGTCCCAGGCACTCCACACCACTGGAGTCAAGCTAGCCGGGCTGATGAGAGGTGTTACCTCGAAACCGGTCCGGTCCTCGGATGCTTGATTCCGTTCTGGGAAGGACATGGCTTTTGTAGTTCGGACTGGACTGTTCCCATGGGGCACAGGGTCAGAGCTGATTTGCATATCGCCATTGTCTAACCCAGGGTGGTGTGGAGTGCAAAAAAACAATGGATTTGGGCCCAGATCTTTGGACTGGGGTGAGTGTGAGACATTGATCCACATTCGGTCCATCACCTGTTGTTTTTGCATATTCCGCCCTAAGTGCGCTGGGGATGCCCAGACGTGGGTCCCAGGCACTCCACACCACTGGAGTCAAGCTAGCCGGGCTGATGAGAGGTGTTACCTCGAAACCGGTCCGGTCCTCGGATGCTTGATTTCGTTCTGGGAAGGACATGGCTTTTGTAGTTCGGACTGGACTGTTCCCATGGGGCACAGGGTCAGAGCTGATTTGCATATCGCCATTGTCTAACCCAGGGTGGTGTGGAGTGCAAAAAAACGATGGATTTGGGCCCAGATCTTTGGACTGGGGTGAGTGTGAGACATTGATCCACATTCGGTCCATCACCTGTTGTTTTTGCATATTCCGCCCTAAGTGCGCTGGGGATGCCCAGACGTGGGTCCCAGGCACTCCACACCACTGGAGTCAAGCTAGCCGGGCTGATGAGAGGTGTTACCTCGAAACCGGTCCGGTCCTCGGATGCTTGATTCCGTTCTGGGAAGGACATGGCTTTTGTAGTTCGGACAGGACTGTTCCCATGGGGCACAGGGTCAGAGCTGATTTGCATATCGCCATTGTCTAACCCAGGGTGGTGTGGAGTGCAAAAAAACGATGGATTTGGGCCCAGATCTTTGGACTGGGGTGAGTGTGAGACATTGATCCGCATTCGGTCCATCACCTGTTGTTTTTGCATATTCCTCCCTAAGTGCACTGGGGATGCCCAGACGTGGGTCCCAGGCACTCCACACCACTGGAGTCAAGCTAGCCGGGCTGATGAGAGGTGTTACCTCAAAACCGGTCCGGTCCTCGGATGCTTGATTCCGTTCTGGGAAGGACATGGCTTTTGTAGTTCGGACTGGACTGTTCCCATGGGGCACAGGGTCAGAGCTGATTTGCATATCGCCATTGTCTAACCCAGGGTGGTGTGGAGTGCAAAAAAACGATGGATTTGGGCCCAGATCTTTGGACTGGGGTGAGTGTGAGACATTGATCCACATTCGGTCCATCACATGTTGTTTTTGCATCTGAGCAGTTCTTAGCCATGTTATCCAATGGGAGGTGGATAACATGGCTAAGAGCATTTGCTCGATAATGCATGAATATCGCTGACTTTTCAGCGATATTCATGCATTGCGGCCGTTTTTTATCGCATTTGCGATAAACCTTGCTGTTAGCAAGGTTTATCTCCGATAAAAATCGCCGATTTGCGGCGATAATTTTTGTCTCTAAACAAGTTAGAGACAAAAAGTATCGCTAGTTGTTGGTAATATGCCCCTCTATACTTGAACACTTTGCTAGAAAAACATTTGAGGTGAGCAAATTTAGAGTGTTTCTGGTGATGTAGGGTGCTCTACATAGTAGCTGCTCTCCACCTAGCAAGAGTTCTCTGCTTGTTATTGCATATATTGACAGTACCCTCTCTGTAATTATAGTTAGGATTCTGAGAGATATGAACTTGTCAGATGTTTGACTGGTAATACTTTTGTCATAGTTTGATGAATCTCCATGAAGCCTTGCAGACATATTCCTTTTTCTACATTGGCTGGCGATGCAAAGTTTTGTGGTGATTAGTTAAGGGGATGCAAAGAAAAAAGTGAGCCCCAAAACATGCTTTTTCACCAATACATTTTTCATAGACTTTTTAAACGGACGTAGTGGCAAAATGGCTGAATGGATTTTCATGAAATTTAGCAGGAGTATTGATTTTGGGGTGGAAAGGGTCATTCTGTTATTTGATCTGATTTTGTTCAGCTGTTTTTAAGTAATAATTACAAAAATTATAGTGATATATCAGGTCACAGTATGCCATTTTACCTTTGAGTATACCAAGGATCATGAAGAAACACAATAGTATTGGTTAATCAAAACCCTTGCAAAATGAAAATGCAGCCATATTGTTTAGACTATGCTTTCTATGTGTTCTGTGCTTTTATGTGAAACATGGCTTACAACTTTTTTGTAATGCATAGCAAGAAATGAGGCAGGATAGGAACATCTGTACAAATAGGTAAAAGTATTATTATTAAATTATATGATTTTTAAAAGGTTTACGATATACTGCAGGTCTTTTGTGAAATTATCTAGAAAGTACTATGGTACCTATAGAAATCTAAAAAGAAAATATGTATGACAAAAGAGACTGTACAGCACGCCACTCCATTCTACACCACTGTACTTCACTCCACTGTATGCCACTCCACTCTATGACAATCTACTCCACTCAATGTGATTCCACTCTACAACACTTTCCTCCACTCTATGCCACTCTGTGCCACTCAATGCCACTCTATGACACTTCATTTCACTCTGTGCCACTCTAGATATTTCCCTTTGCACCACTTCATGCCACTTTACTCCACTCTAATCTTTAGTACTACTCCACTCTGACTCACTACTCCACTTTAACACAGACCACTCCAATCCACTCTACAACACACCACTCCTCTCTACGGCACTCCACTCTACAACATCCCCTTTATGCTATGTCATAAAGACATGCCGCTCCACTCAACTCTACTCCACTCTATGCCACTCTATGCCACTCTATGACACTCTACAACATCCTATGCAACTCCCTCTATGCCACTTTACACCACTCCACTCTAAAGGCCACTTGTATCAACCAATTTTGTGTTTGCAAAAGGGACATTTACGAACACAAAAAGGCTTTTTACATGTATCAAACTATATTTTGCGATTTAGTAACCTCTTACCAAATCGCAAAATGGGTTATCTATTCGCTATTTGGAAGGGGCATGTTTAGGGTGTCTCTTCCAAATAGGGAATCACAGCATTATGTATGATTGTTTTGTGACCATGAATACAGTTGCAAAACATTCACAATGTACCACCAACTTCTAGTTGGTGGTAACCCATTCGCAAATGGGAAGGAGTCCTCAAGGTATACCTTCTCCTTTGAGAATGGTTGCATAAAAGCTTTTTAAGAGAAGGCAGTGGTCCCATTGACTACTGCCTGATCTTAAAAAATTTAAAGAAAACCTTTCATTTTTTTTCAAATGTTTCTTTTAAAGACTGCATTTAAAAAAACTGCTTCATTGTAAAGCAATCATGAAAAGCAATCATGGTCTGCTGACCCCAGCAGGCCCCCATCCCTGTGGTTTTAGCGATTCCTAGGGAGTCGCAAATTGTGAACTACCTCATTAATCAGAATGAGGTACTTCAATTTGCGAGCCCTTACAAATTGCTAAATGAAATTCTTTGAGTTTCAAACATTTGGAATAGTGATTACCTAATTGTGATTCACTGAAAATCGCAACTAGGTAATCGCTATTCTAAATGTTACCCCCGGCCACTCCCTTTGCATTCTAGACACCCCGCCCAGCCGATTGAACGCTGCTGCGGGTGAGTGTTGCTGTAACCACGCCGCCATTCTTTGAGAAGCAGACACGCCCACTCACACTGGCCACGCCCCCCCTCGCCTCGTCACCATTCCTGTATCATAAATTATGGCTCAGGAACCGGAAGCGCAGCGGACGAGCGCAGCGGGCGCGACGATTACGCGCCGTAGGCGCGCATAAGGCAAGCTCGTCTGCACTCGTCCGTGCCGAGGCCTGGCCCAGGGCCACCCCCCCGTTTCATCGATGCCACGCTTGGGGCTCAATACGTCAGTATGTACTTACACCTCCGCTCAACTACTAAACCTCAAGCCCTTAGCAGAGAGGCCCCATGCCTTACCACATTTTGGACACACCAATCCTATCATAGGCCTGCATAAATGTCCGACTTGTACTGAGGATATTCTCATTCTTCCAACCACTGCCCCACAACTAGTGTTAGCAGCACTTATAAATGTGCGATCTCTTCCCAAACATAAAACTGAAATAGCCGAATTAATCGATTCATATAATCTGGATCTACTATTCATTACGGAGACATGGGGGGACGAATCCTCCGGCCCAGACTTTAGAGCGGCCACTCCGACAAACTACTGCGTATGTAGATTAGATAGACCTAAAAAAAAGGGTGGAGGTATAGCCATCATTTACAAAGATCACTTTAAAGTCACAATTACAGAATCAAACTACTCTGAGTGTGAGGCTTTTCTTTTCACCATTGGCCTCTCTGGAAAAACCTCATTCAAAGGTATGTTAATCTACCGCCCTCCCGGGTCAAGATCAAAATTCCTCACGAATTTAGGTCACCTGATTGAGGCCTCAGTAGGATCCCCATATTTCACCTTACTGGGAGATTTTAATTTTCATCTTGAAGCTAACAATGACCCTGACACATCGCTGTTAATTAACGACCTAGCTGCAGCCGGTCTTCTGCAAATTGTAAAAGAACCTACTCATCAAGCGGGACACACCTTAGATGGACTATTTATCAACAGCCCGCATATATCAGTCTCCCAGGTAATTCCCCTTATCTGGACGGATCATGCTGCCGTCTGCTTCTCCATCAAAATTAACCCCATCACACTCTCTTCTATATCTTCTGCCCCAATCTCCTTTAGAGATTGGAAAAATATTAACCTCGATCGTCTTGCGGAGATGATGCGCGAGAGTACTATCCCTAACGAACAAGATCCTCCATTAGTGTCCACCAACTATCTGAGCAACCTAATCACAGCCTGTGATAAGTTAGCTCCGAATAAAACCTCTTACCGCAGTAGAAAACTCCCCTCAGCCCCTTGGTTCACGGAACCCCTACGACTGCAGAGACAATACTGCAGGAACCTGGAACGGCAGTGGCGCCGCCATTTCAGCCCTGCCGATAAAACGACCTATAAAAACGCCCTCTACAACTATAAAAAACTCATTGCAGCAGAAAAAACTCTCTACTACACATCCCAAATCAACCAGGTGAAAAACTCTGTAGGAGAACTATTTCAGGTGGTCACTCATTTGTCCAACCCCCCTGCTCCGCGATTAGAAGGATCACAGGCTCTCTCGGATTCTTTAGCAAAATTCTTCAAGGATAAAGTTAGTTCCATCTTCTCGACCTTTTCCCACTCCTCCCCTTCTCCCACCCCTATGGCATCCCCTACCAACAAGGCACTAAACTTTCTGGCCTTCGAAGTGACTACGCAGGAACACATCCGACATCTTGTTGTTTGCACTAAATCGGGGTCTCCCCTTAATCCGTGTCCACCCGCTATCCTTAATCTCATCCCGGAAGCCATCTCTCCTGCCCTGACCACAATTTGCAATGCAATGTTCATAACAGGCACCTATCCATCTGTCTGGAAGGAGGCTATTATCAAGCCACTTTTAAAAAAGCCCACTTTGGACCCTCTTCTTCCCGCCAGCTACAGACCCATTTCCTGTCTTCCCTTCCCTGCAAAGATTTTCGAAAACATCATGAACACACAACTTTCGAAATTTATAAACAATAACAATCTACTTGACGACACCCAATTTGGGTTTAGACAAGGCCATGGAACGGAGACAGCGCTTCTCAAAGCAGCAGATGAGATAAGAACTACAATGGACAAGGGAGGATCCGCGGTATTAATACTTTTATATCTCTCTGCAGCTTTTGATACGGTCGATCATGTCACCTTGATCGACCGTGTCTCGGCCTTAGGAATAAAAAACAAAGCTAAAGAACTCCTTGCCTCATTTTTGGCCAACCGTCCTCAGACAGTTAAGTTGGGCAATTACACCTCCCTTCCACTTTCACTGGGCCACACATCTTTAGTTAACTAATAACTTTATTGAAGTGGTTGTAACATCTTCCCTTCTCGGTGTGAAGGATCCCAGATGATGACAAGGGCGGTCTCGGTCGACAACCTATGGGTATTTTTTCACATGTAGAAAGTATCCTGTTGACCTTTGCTATGTCACACTCTGATACACAATATTCTCTGTTAAATGCGTCTCTATTTACGGTTCTCCTTGTTGTCAGATACACATATCAAAACTTTATTTGATAAATACATTTTTGTGTTATTTGGTAACAGCTGGAGGAAGGCGCGAAGCCGAAACGCATCCTGTTGCTAATCTTCTGAATAAAATTGGATTATAAACCTTGTCCACGGAGTGCGGTGCGTTCCCTTTTGTCAAGGAGGGAAAATCGAGCGGTGATATATATATATATATATATATATATATATATATATATATATATATATATATTCACTGAAAAAACCATAGGTTTCACACCAGTTATAGTTAGGAATTAGTATTTAAAAAACCTATTAAATTCACTGAAAAAACCATAGGTTTCACACCAGTTATAGTTAGCTAGAAATTTTACTGACATAAAACCATTGAAATTCCACGTTATAGTTAGTTGGACTCACTATAACTTGCGCGCCTGCAATATGGTTGGGATACCCGACACCCCCTCTCAACACAATCCCCAAGAATGGGAAGACGGAAACGGTTCTGAACTTTTGGAAGGTGGGAGGGAGTTACCCTCCCGGCCGTATTTATTAAAATATGAAACAAAATTAAAACATTAAAATAAACAGTTTCATATCATGTACAATTTCATTTACACATTACGATGTTCTTGGCTAACCTCAACATATCTCTAATACAAAGGTTCTCCTAGCCGATACTACAACATCCTGTAAATGCATTTCTCAAAATTGAAATTGTACATCCTAACATTACGGGCTAACGGCAAGGTCGTAACCGGTGTCAGATCCCTAATACCAGAACTCCCCCCTCACTTGTGAGGGGCGGGCGCACAGAGGACTGTACCTCTGTGCCAACTTCCAATTTCCCTTGTCTTAACGGGGGCCCGTGTTTACTCGGCGCCATCTTTAGTGGTCATCCGAGGACTCGTGTGAGGTGTCTAGAAGGTAGCGTAGACCCCCCTCCCACCCCACACTGCTTACCACATCTGCCGTCGCAGATGTCCTGGCCCCGGGAAATTCCCAGGAGGGGCCCGTAGCCCCTCCTCCCCAGGGAGGGGCCTTGACCGCCTTCCCTTTCGGCGTCCCCATCCTTAGAAGGGGACCGCCTCCCCGTTTGAGGGGCCAATGGCCGCCTCCCCCCGGGCGCTCCCATCCATAATGGGTGATGCCCCACCTCTAGGGATCTTCCAATTACTGCTCACCGATCATGACCTTACCGCCCGACCAAGAAATAAATATGACATTTTTAAAACTAAGACAGAATAAACAGACAATTATACTGAGCAATTCTAAGTATAACTTCTACTAAGCACTATGTTTAACTCTGCTGAAATTACTTTGCCGAAATATATGTTGCAAGATCAATAACTTTATTACATACCAAAATTATCAACTTTATTCATAACAACCTGTAAAAGAAAACAAGATCATGCCACTCGACTTTATTCAAAACAAATCGCTGTCATCAGGGGCTGGTGGGTGGGTCAAAATTGGCTCTTCGTTCCGTCTCGAGCTCACGTGCAACGGGGAGGTGCAGCTTCAGAGCGCAGGAACAAGAGGATGCTTCCTTGGCTTGTTGCTCCTTTTATCCTTCTTCGGGCGGGCGTGGACCCTCCTCCAATCCGCCTCCAGGGCGTGGCCATCGACGTAGGTGTCTAGGACAGCCGCCTCTTGGGCGGGAAAAGGCGCGCCCGGCTACGCCGCTTCGGGCATACCAGCCGGGACTTGCCTCCCGCCCAAAATGGCTTCCCGGGGGGATCGGGGTACTCCACCATACGTTCGGGGGGACCGAGTGGCCGTCCCTTTCCATATGGTTGGGATACCCGACACCCCCTCTCAACACAATCCCCAAGAATGGGAAGACGGAAACGGTTCTGAACTTTTGGAAGGCGGGAGGGAGTTACCCTCCCGGCCGTATTTATTAAAATATGAAACAAAATTAAAACATTAAAATAAACAGTTTCATATCATGTACAATTTCATTTACACATTACGATGTTCTTGGCTAACCTTAACATATCTCTAATACAAAGGTTCTCCTAGCCGATACTACAACATCCTGTAAATGCATTTCTCAAAATTGAAATTGTACATCCTAACATTACGGGCCAACGGCAAGGTCGTAACCGGTGTCAGATCCCTAATACCAGAACTCCCCCCTCACTTGTGAGGGGCGGGCGCACAGAGGACTGTACCTCTGTGCCAACTTCCAATTTCCCTTGTCTTAACGGGGGCCCGTGTTTACTCGGCGCCATCTTTAGTGGTCGTCCGCGGACTCGTGTGAGGTGTCTAGAAGGTAGCGTAGACCCCCCTCCCACCCCACACTGCTTACCACATCTGCCGTCGCAGATGTCCTGGCCCCGGGAAATTCCCAGGATGTGCCCGTAGCCCCTCCTCCCCAGGGAGGGGCCTTGACCGCCTTCCCTTTCCGCGTCCCGGATAGTTGACCGGCTATCCGGACCCCCCACAAAAACTCCTACTTAAAGGTCATGGCTGCCCAACTTCCTAAACCAAGCTACGAAGTCTCCTATGAGTAAAGCATTCCCCTCCCGGGACAAATGGACCCCATCCTCCAGATACATATGGTCCCCCCTGATACAACCATGAGGAATAGAATGCAATGTACCTGTACGGAACAACCTACCAAGTTTGTTATTTACTTTCTTCACTGAATGATTTAAAGCTGACACAGAAATAGCCCCCCGCCACACTTTCCGCGGAATCATGTGGGACCATGCAATCGTGCACCCCGGAACCCTTCTCGCCAACCAACTTACTGTGGATAGTATTAATTCGAGAAGTACTCGTCGACCAGTGATCACCAAATCGTTGCCCCCAAGATGCACTATGATTACAGATGGCGGTGACCTTGTCCGCCCTAACAAACCCTCCATAAAAGTCTTAAATTGGTCAATACAGAGCCCGCCCTTCCGTAGAAGGTCACCCTGCACCCGTATTCCCCAGCCATGTGAATCATGTCACCTGCTTTGAATACGTCTGCGGCGCGCCTCACGTATGAGTGGCCGACGACCCACACCACTCTTGCCTCAGCCGGTGATCTTTGACCGCTGGTCCCCAGGTGTCGGGTCAACTGCACAGTCCGCCCCGCAAATCCTGCTCGCGAAACTGAAAACCAAACAGAAAACAAGAAGCGTGAGTGCGTGACGTTAGCTTCACAACATGTGCAACCGCACATACCTCTTATAACAGTTCGAGGACCAACGCCCCAACTGTTTCACTTTATCCACACTCAAACCCCTGGCTGTAGCCTCTGTAGCAGCACCTATCCGGAATGAGTGAGTCCCAAAATCGCTCGGGTTCAAGCCCGCTGCCGCGATTGCCATTGTCAACACCCGCTGAAACTGAAACCTGGTCAGTGGGGTGGCGTCGGTATGTCTCAGCAAGCTCCCCCCCCCCATGCTGCCGCCCTTTGCGCCAGGTACTCCTCTACGCATCTCACTGGGCACATGTGGGACCCTAGCATGCGCTGAACAACCACACTGTCTCCAATCGCTCCCTGATCGGTTTTGGACTTGGCTATAGTGACTACCATCGTGTCGCCCCTAATCTGGATGTGTTCTCGACACAGACCTCCTCCCGTATCCTGCTTGTTCCTTGCTACCAGTTCGCTTATCCGCATCGCCCCATGGACTGCTAATGCAAAAGCGGCCCGGAACAGCACTGTCTCTGACTGAGATGAACAAGTTGCAGGGAGTACGGACATTAACTGGGACAACCTTGCAAGCCCTATCGGGCGCCTCACGTCCTCTCTACGACCCTCCAGGCGTTGCCACCCGCGCAGCGCCTTTTTTACCAGAAAGGATGCTGTGGGGTCCTGAATGCCATGAGCCTGCGCCATAAATGCAATGGCGGCTCGGTGTCTATTGGCTGTTGCCACTGATCGGCCTGCCTGATGCAATGACACTAGAAATCTCAGGACGTACTCTTCCTGCCCCCAATGTTCCCCCCTAGTTGGACCCAAAAATGCCCAATATGAACGGAACGCCCCTTCATAAGCCTTCCTTGTTCTGGGGGCTAGACTCTCTCCCACGAGGTTTTGTAATCCGGGGCACCGAGAGACCAGAGAATTTTGGGAAATGGTGCCGCCACCAAGTCCGCAGCGGGCAGATAGCCCCGGAAGGCCTGCATGTGGGAACGAGAGAGTGCATCAGCCGCCTGGTTCAGTACCCCAGGCACATGTTTTGCTCTAAAGTGAACGTTCAATTGCAGACATAGCAAGACAATTTCTTTTATCAATCTTAAGATCCATTTGCAGCGTGCTGCCTGATTATTGACACATTCTACCACGGTCATGTTATCCAACCAGAACACCACAGCACGATCACGAAACCCCTCTGGCCATGTCTTTAGGGCCACTAGAATAGGGAACAGTTCAAGAAACCCAATGTTACCTGTGAGCCCGCTCTCGTGCCACCATGCCGGCCATTTTCGTGCCGACCAATGATTACCAAAAATGGCGCCAAAACCCACACTCCCTGCCGAGTCGGTCCACAATCCCAGCTCCTCGGAGGAGACCGCTGGTTTGTTCCACAGGACACGACCGTTGAAATCCGCCAGAAATGCCAACCATATGCGCATGTCCTGGCGGACCTCTGCCGAGAGTCTTGTGCGGTGATGCCCTTCCTTAAGGCCCACCATGGCTTGAGCAATAGAGCGAGAAAAGGGGCGGGCCATTGGTATCACTCTAAGGACAAAATTAAGCTGACCCACAGCCTGCTGCAACTGATGCAATGTTACTTTCGTCTCGCCAATACATGTCTCAAGCGAGACCTTAAATTTTAACACCTTCTCCTTAGGCAAACGGAAGCACCCCTCTTCAGAATCGAGCTCAATTCCCAGAAACTCGAGTGAAGTAGATGGCCCCACAGTCTTGCCTGGTGCCAATGGCACACCAAATCTTCTCATGAGATCACAAAATTTACTCAAAGCCTGCGCACATTCCGTGTCCCCGGCTGTCCCCAGAAACAGAAAATCATCAAGGTAATGCATAACATGCGTAAAGCCTGTGGCTCTGGTGAACGCCCATTGCAAAAAACTACTGAATCTTTCAAAATGCGCACAAGAGATGGAGCAACCCATCGGCATACATTTATCCATGTAATAGCGTCCCTGAAACACAAAACCTAACAGACGCTGATCCTGCGGGTGTACCGGGAGCAACCGGAACGCTGACTCAATATCAGATTTTGCCATCAGCGCTCCAGGCCCCAGGCGATTCAACATGGCGACAGCCTCATCAAAGGAAGCATACCGCACCGAACAAACTCCCGGGTCAATCGCATCATTCACGGAAAGACCCTTAGGAGCGGACAAATTATGTATTAACCGAAACTCACCTGTGTCCTTCTTGGGGACTACACCCAACGGTGAACAAACAAAATTATGAACAGGCGGGTTCGCATAAGGACCCGCAACCCGACCTCGGGCCACCTCCTTTGCAATCTTTGCCTGTACTACAACCGTATTCTGTAGAACTGACAGTTGGTTTTTACACAGTGCTTCCCCCCGAAAATCCCCCGCCGGGATGCGGAAACCACTTGAGAAACCGTCTCTCAACACCCCAGCGGAGACATGATCAGGGTATTCGTTCAGCCAGGGGATCATTGCCATGAGGTCGATAGGAGTAGGTAGCAGCGCCCCTCGGCCGTCATTAGACCTGTTTGGCGCCGCCTCTGCCCCCTGTATCGCCGTTCTTGGCTCGGCATGAACTCTCGGGGTGTGAAGACTGTCCGCACCCTGCACACTCATGCCTGAACTTGCACGTCCCCTGTGGTCTAGTGCACTTACCCCTGTTGAAGCTCCAACAGACCCCTTTCCTGCCAGAGTTCCCATTGCTCTTTGTGTGCTGACCACTACCGGTGCCCGCTCGAAAGGGCACCAACGGGAAATGGCGGGAAGGCTCTGCCCCATTCCCGCCAAGCGAAGATGGCTTTGCCGGGTTAGACCTAACCTGTTTCTGCCAGGAAATGGAGTCGAAACAATCCCACGTCAGGGATGAGTCGTGCTCTTTGGCCTTACGAAATTTGTTATCATAACCCAACCATTGATCACCTTCGTACGATTCATAAAATTCCATTATCCGTGTTTGGTAACAAGCCAGTTCAGTCAACACCTCGGGCCTACGCTCCCCCATGATTGCAGTAAACATCCCAAAAGCCCTGGCCCAATTAGCGATTGTCTCATCAACTCTGAAACCCGCCATCTTAGCTCGCCATACATTTGGATGCAACAATTCCTTCTGATTTTTAACATGTTCTATTTCATAATGATCAGTCAATAGCGAAAATATGTTCACATATTTATCCGCCCATATCATTTCCTTTGTGGCCAACGGGATATGTTGGACCACCTTTTCCCTCCTTGAGGGTAACGACCCCTCCCCAGCCATTGGCAACGGCTTCTTACCCGAATGAGCTGAACTTGCTGCAGCCGCTGTTCCAATGCTCGAGGACGGTTGTTCCGCGGGAACCTGAGAGGGAACAAAAGGACAAGGTGCCTTCGCAGCATCTCGCGATTGCCGCAACTGCTTCATTATTAATTTGGCCTCTTCGGCCGTATCCCCCGGAGCACTGGCACCCTCATTATTCTTGCCCAACCATGCCACCAACTGGGCGGCCAACTCAGGTGGCATATCTCCCTCGTTCACAGGGGTAACTACGACAGGGATCGGCTGACCTGCGTCCGGAATCGGAACTGGGGCTTCTACCGGCCTGACCGGGCTCGCCGGAGGAGACTCGGGAACCGGTGCCTCATCCCCAGCCGCCCTGTTCCTGGCCCTTTTACCTCTCCCGGCAGGAACTATCCCCGGCAATGCTGGTCCGATGACTTTCTTAGGCCGGCCCGTACCATTCATGGCCGCCATCTGCTTCTTCATGTTCGCCATGTCCTTTACCAGCATACGAAGCATTTGGTCGGTGCTAACCTTCTTTCCGACCTTTTTGCCCGGCATTCTCTCACGATAGTCGACCTAAAGGTCCTGGAACCAAAGCTTGAAGCTAAAAGAGAAAACAGAAAATTACAAATTTTCAAAATTGGCTCTTCGTTCCGTCTCGAGCTCACGTGCAACGGGGAGGTGCAGCTTCAGAGCGCAGGAACAAGAGGATGCTTCCTTGGCTTGTTGCTCCTTTTATCCTTCTTCGGGATGGCCTGGACCCTCCTCCAATCCGCCTCCAGGGCGTGGCCATCGACGTAGGTGTCTAGGACAGCCCCCTCTTGGGCGGGAAAAGGCGCGCCCCGGCTACGCTGCTTCGGGCATACCAGCCGGGACTTGCCTCCCGCCCAAAATGGCTTCCCGGGGGGATCGGGGTACTCCACCATACGTTCGGGGGGACCGAGTGGTCACCCCTTTCCATGCACTGCTGATGACGTCACATATTACATCACTCATGACATGGTCAGTGACATCACTCATGACATCACTGATGACACCATCCAGTGAATGTGTGTCTTTCTGAAAAATAAATATGTTTTATTTATGTATATGTAAAGGTCGATGGAAGAATAAATGTTTAAATAGGTGTATCACTACATATGATGAGTGAGTATATTTATGAGTGACTATATAGAACTGTTGGTGAATGAGTGGATGTGTATATAGATGGTGGAATTACTGAATTGTTTGTTGTAACTGGTATGGGTATCTCCATTTTTTTGAAAATGTTAGTTTCTATTTTTGAATATGTGTTTCAAGGGTTACATTACACTGAAAAGGAGGTCTGTCACTCTGTCACAAGGATGGTGTCATCAGTGATGTCATGAGTGATGTCACTGACCATGTCATGAGTTATGTAATATGTGACGTCATCAGCAGTGCATTGCAGGCGAGCAAGTTATAGTGAGTCCAACTAACTATAACATGGAATTTCAATGGTTTTATGTCAGTAAAATTTCTAGCTAACTATAACTGCTGTGAAACCTATGGTTTTTTCAGTGAATTTAATAGGTTTTTTAAATGCTAATTCCTAACTATAACGGTGTGAAACCGATGGTTTTTTCAGTGAATTTCAAAGGTTTTTTAATAGCAAATTTCTATAGCTATGAAATGTAATATTTTTAAAAATAATGAATCCTATATTGTATATTTATGGAATACTATTTTTTTATGTATATTCATATTTTTTTTATTTTTTTGCTCTGGAGCGCTCCCGGTGCGCGTACCGGGGCGCTCACCGGTGAGCGCAGTATTCCGGCGCGCCCCGGTGCGCGTACCGGGGCGCGTCCCGGTAGCGCACCCCCCAAAAAAGAAAAAAAAATTATGAAAGAGTGAGCATGAAGAAAAGGGACAGAGAGAGTGGTGTTAACACAGAGGGAATGTGTAATAGATAGTAAGACGGAGAAAAGGTGTTAGAGGAAGTAACTGAGGAAAGGAAAGACATGGGAAGTAAAAGAGAGAAAGGACAGACAGAGTAAAGGAAGGAGTGATAGAAAGGGATTGAGTGAACATGAAAAAAAAGGTAAGTGAGGGAGTGTAGGTGAGCAGGGAGACTGACAGAAGTTTAATGTGGTAGGAAAGTAAGGAAAAGAGAAGTAAACATAGAGGATAAGAATAAGTGAGGGAAGCAGAGTAAGGAAACTGGGGTGAGGTAGGGTGAGAGAAAAGTAGTGAGGTTAAAGCAAAGGGTGATGACCAACTACATTTTTTTTAGTCACACTTACCATATAATTAATGTAAACTTAATTGCATGTTTAAACTACACTTTGTATCTGTGAAAGACAAAAGAAAAAATAAGTTATAATTAGTAAAATATATATTTTAAAATAGAAGAGACAGGTCAAGAGGTAAAAAATCATAAAAGTGTACTAAGAAATAAAGCAAGAGTGAAGGATAAAGAAATGGAAATAAAGTAATGTAGAAGGACAAAAAGAGGGAAAAAGAAATAGAAGGAGAGCGAATTACTGAAGGTAAGTAAGATACTAAAAGAATGTGAGATACCAAAACTAAATCAGGAAAGAGGAGTAAGTAAAATGGGAATGAGTGAAAGGGAAAGGAGTCTGATTGAGGATCTATTTACAAAAAAGAGGACTGGAAGATGACTGAGAGTGAGTGAAGGGGAGTCAGAGTGAAGGGATGAAGGGAGTGAGGTTAATATAGAAGGATAGAGGGAAAAGGAGTGAGGAAGTAAGTACACAGAAGGACTAAGGGAAGGACTGAGTGAAGTGCAGTACAATGAGTGAAGAAAGGAAAAAGAGTAAAGGAGCAACAGAAGGAAAGAGAGGGGAAGAGAACTAAAGCAGTGGTACTGAGAGAATGTGAGAAAGCTGAAAAGTGGTGCAAAGGAGAGAGGAAATGCAGACAGTTGAAATGGGATTGAGGGGTTGTGAAAGAAGTGGAGTAAAGGAACAGCGATGAAACAAAGTGAGAGAAACGCAAAGTAAGTGAGTAAAGAGAGCTGAAAAAGGGTGGAAAAAGGAAAGTGAGTGTGAGACAATGGGAATACAATATAAATTACACAATACAAACTATAGAATAACTGGTACAACATGTTAGATAGTTTATTTTTGCTGTTCTCAGAATATATTGAATTTCACTAAAAACAGTGAGTTCAAACTATTCATCATATGACAGCGGGAAAAAAAAACACAATCTAAAAGATTATGTTTTAAAAAACCCATATAAACTTACAAATCATATATGTACACTAATCTTTCATTCACTTACTTTTCCTTGAGGCCAAATAGTAGATCGTGAAGGTCCTTTATGTTGGAAAATACTCTGCTGTTCTTTTAAATTTCCATTTCATCGACTTTCTATAAAATAAGATCTAAGAACATCTGAAATAATTTTCAAAGTTTTAATTTTCCTCCTTGTGTTAAGTTAGGACTCATTGCTCATACCTTCAACTTTCCTTACGGCCAAATAGTGTCAGATATATGAGTATATTTTTGAATTTCTCTAATTTAACTCTGAAATTACCGTTTACCCGAAGTTTTGAAAAGCTCATATGACATTTTCACAATGTTTAAATATTCATATTCCCTTTTTTGATCACTCATGTTCAACATTTCCTATAATACTGATATCACTTACTATGAGATCCACTTACAGTACCTATTTGAGAACTGGATTTTTTATATTATGTTGATCACTTTTACTCACAAAATAATTTTAAACATTAGACTAGCTTTTATTAACTGCTCCCGTCTTCATAGGCCAATTACCTTTACTTAAATTTTGGTACTAAAAACACTAGGTAAGAATTTTTTAAGTCAAAAGGCAAACGTTGTTTATAAGTCAAATGAGAATCGTTGCAGTAAGTCCAACCTTTTTGACATTTTAAATAAGCTGTATAATGGAAAGGGGCGACCACTAGGTCCCCCCGAACGTATGGTTGGGGGCCCGGATCCTCCCGGGAAACCATTTTGGGCGGGGGGGCGTGTCTCGGCTGGTATGCCCGAAGCGGCGTAGCCGGGGCGCGCCTTTTCCCGCCCAAGAGGGGTTGTCCTAGACACCTACACCGATGGCCACCCCCAGTAGGCGTACCGGCGGAGGGTTCACGCCCTCCCGAAGAGGAATAAAGAGATCGGGAATCTGAAGAAGCATCCTCTTGTTCCTATGCTTGGAAGCTGCACCCACTCGATGCACGTGAGCCCTCGACGGAACAAGGAGCAATTTTGACCCACCCACCAGCCCCTTATGGCAATGTTAGTTCTGCAATAAAGTCTTTTTCTCTGATTAACATCTTCTTCCCTCTGTGTTGCGGTATACGAAAGTATAGTTTAATGAGATGGTGTCTGATTGAAGGTACTCTTTTCTCTTGTAGTAGAGGTAAATATTGCAAGTAGACAGGGTGATGTTTTTCCCTTAGTAGGTAATCAAAATGTCGTATTTATTTTTTGGTCGGGCGGTAAGGTCATGATCGGTGAGCAGTAATTTCAAGGTCCCTAGAGGGGGGCGCCACCCACTATGGATGGGAGCGCCCGGGGGGAGGCGGCCATTGGCCCCTCCCACGGGGAGGCGGCACCCACTAAGTATGGATCGCCTAGGGGAAGACGGCCATAGACAGAAAGAACTCCTGAGGCGGAAAGCCGGGAGCAACGAGCATTATTTTAAAAATTGCATTTCTTGTGTGCTTTTAACCCCATTTACCTGCCAATACCCTCGCTAGCACTCACCCTGCACAGCCGATCTGAACGCTGTCGCGGGCCGCCATAGCTGGTGTCATCATTCTGGGGAAGCCTGGTCAGGCCACGCCCCCTTCACAACAGGCCACGCCCCTCCGCCTTCATAACGCGCCAAAATCCGAGCGCCAAACAGACAGAAAGAACTCCTGAGGCGGAAAGCCGGGAGCAACGAGCATTATTTTAAAAATTGCATTTCTTGTGTGCTTTTAACCCCATTTACCTGCCAATACCCTCGCTAGCACTCACCCTGCACAGCCGATCTGAACGCTGTCGCGGGCCGCCATAGCTGGTGTCATCATTCTGGGGAAGCCTGGTCAGGCCACGCCCCCTTCACAACAGGCCACGCCCCTCCGCCTTCATAACGCGCCAAAATCCGAGCGCCGAACAGACAGAAAGAACTCCTGAGGCGGAAAGCCGGGAGCAACGAGCATTATTTTAAAAATTGCATTTCTTGTGTGCTTTTAACCCCATTTACCTGCCAATACCCTCGCTAGCACTCACCCTGCACAGCCGATCTGAACGCTGTCGCGGGCCGCCATAGCTGGTGTCATCATTCTGGGGAAGCCTGGTCAGGCCACGCCCCCTTCACAACAGGCCACGCCCCTTCCTGTTTTTCTTCTATTTAACTATGTGCCTCCCACGTCCGCGCAGCGGGCGGGCGCAGCGGGAGCGCCGGCGGCGCGCCGAAGGCGCGCCAAAGGCAAGCCCGTCTGCGCCCGTCCGCGCCAGGACGGGGCTGAGGGCATGCCAAGCTGATCACCCCATCAGATACTCACCCCAAGGACTCAGGGATTTCCAGAACACTGCCATATTACCATCTCCTTTGACTCTGCAACATATTTCATCTGCTGGTCTCACTCGCCCTGACCAATCCATTGTCGACGGTCGCCCACCCCCAGCTACGTTGACTAGGAACTCCACATCCATCAGGGTATCCTATCTGAATACTCGATCGCTAGTAAAGCATTCTGAGGACATCTTCATCCTGCTTTCCAGTTCTCATCCTGATATACTCCTACTCACGGAGACGTGGCTCACTTCAGAATCCCTGCCAGATATCTTGGCGGCCCTCCCCCCCGATTATTACATTCTCCACGCCGACCGTCCCGGCGACCGGCCCGGGGGTGGGGTAGCGGCCATCATATCTAAATGCCTGAATTCCATTTCCTCCTACTCTCTTCCCCTCCCTGAGGTGGAGAACTTACTCATCAACGTGCAAACAGATACGGGCCCTCTTACTCTCTTTCTTTTATATCGGCCTCCACTCTCTATGCCATCTTTTTCCACTATTATGAGTGAACAACTTTCCTCCCTCCTTACACTGCACTCCCGTTTTGCTATTTTCGGCGACCTAAACTATTGGTTTGGAGACACTAATGCCGGCCCTCATGCCACCGAGCTCTTTGAGACTCTTAAAAATCTGAATCTCGCCCAACATGTCTCTCAACCTACCCATATTAAGGGACACATATTGGACCAGATTTGGACTTGTAACCTGGCGCTGTCCCCACCAGACATACTTCTGTGTGCCTGGTCTGATCACCACTTGGTGGACACCACCATCACAGTCGTCGGTCAGACGCCTGCCCACCTGATGGCTGGTGGCCTCTCCCGTAAATGGAGTTCATACGACTCCCAGGGCTTTCTCATCGCCCTAGCCGACTCTTGCCCAGTTAATCACGACCCCAACGACATCGATGGATTAGAACAAGACATCGCCTCCTGGTTAGAGTCGGCTAGCGACTTGTTTGACCCCCTAGTCAAATTCCCCTGTACTAGACACCGGAATTCTCATAGGTGGTTCTCCGACGACCTGAAAGCCCGGAAATTAAAAACACGCCAGTTAGAACGCATCTGGAGACGTGACTACTCTGACTTAGCCAAGCAATCTTATTTGGCCGCACGCAAAGACTTTAAAACAGCTATTCGCTCAGCCAAAATGGAACACTTCTCCAGCAGGATTTTCCTGGCAGTCGACAAATCTAAGGAGGTGTTCAGAGTCTTGAATGAGCTAACCACAGACGACAGAACCCTCCCAGCCCAGACCCCCACCCAGGAGGCCTGTGACACCCTGAACTCCTTCTTCTTAGAAAAAATTGCAATAATCAAAAAATCTATCCCCCCACTTCCCCAATCACCACTACCGGATAATTCCTTTAACAATCCCTCGACCTTCACCTCCTTCCCTGCTCTAGATTCCACCTCCTTGGCGGAACTAGCCACCCGCGTGAAATCTGGCTCTCCGAACGACTGTTGTCCACCATCTGTCCTGCGGAGCATCTGCCTTAACTTACCAGATAGTGTTCTATACCTACTTAACAGATCGCTCAGCAGTGGCATCTGTCCTAGCTCCTTTAAGGAGGCCATCCTGGTACCCCTTCTAAAAAAAACGGGTGCTGACATGTCAGAGCCGTCGAACTACCGCCCCATTTCCCTCCTCCCTTACTTATCCAAACTTATGGAGGCCCATGCCACCCGCTGCCTGTCAAGCTTCATAGAATCCTCCTGTTATCTCGAGCCGACTCAGGCCGGCTTCAGACCTGCCCATTCCACAGAAGCTGTCATTTTGGCAGTTCTCGATACACTCAGGAGTAATGCGGACGCAGGAACCCCCTAAGCCCTCGTCCTATTGGATTTGTCTGCCGCGTTCGACACAGTGGATCATAACATCCTTCTCCACCGTGTCGAACAGGCGGGCATCCAAGGCGTTGCTCTTGAGTGGGTCAAATCCTTTCTCACGGGAAGAACCCAAGCGGTCCGCCTAGGTCCCTACACTGCTAAACAAACCCCCACCTCCTGTGGTGTCCCCCAGGGCTCTTCCCTTTCCCCGCTCCTTTTTAATCTTTAGCTTCGGCCACTTATTCAGACACTTTTGAAATGGGATATCGTCACTTACAATTATGCTGACGATCTACAAATCATTTGTTCTCTCAACTCACCACATGCCATTAAAACTTTCCATGGAGCCATGCTTCACATCCAACTCTGGATGAACCAGAACCAATTGAAGTTGAACCCCGGTAAAACTGAGCTCCTTCTCCCTGGGCTCAGTCATACCTACTGGGGCCCACAGTTCTGGCCTCCAGAGTTCGGCTCCCCCCCTACCCCAGTAAAAACAGTAAAGAGTCTGGGTGTCATCATTGACACCGAGCTCTCCCTCAGGGCTCAAGTTGGAGCGGTGGTTTCCTCCTGTATGTACCAACTTCGGAGGATCCGCAAAGTTCGCTGCCTTCTCCCCCCAGCGGCACTTACTCAAATCGTTATCTCGCTGGTACTTTCCCGTTTGGATTTTTCTAATGCCATCTACCACGGTCTGCCGCAATTTCTGATACAACGTCTTCAAGTTGTCCAGAACCAAGCGGCCCGCTTGATTCATGGAACCCCCAGATGGCAATCAGCCAAGCCTCTGCTCATGAGCCTTCACTGGCTCCCAGTTGATCGAAGGGCCGCCTTTAAGGTGGCATGTCTCACCTTCAAGGCACTTCACTGCCCTGGTCCCGCCTTCCTAAAATCCCTCATTCACCCTCACTGTCCCACACGCAATCTGCGATCAGCTCACCGCAATCTGCTGATCACCCCCAGGAGTAAAACTAAGAGATTCGGCGGCCGCCGTTTCTCCTACCTAGCCCCTGTGCTTTGGAACCTCCTCCCTCTCCCAATCAAATCCTCCCCTTCCCTCTTGAACTTCAGGAAAATGTTAAAAACCCACCTCTTCCCCATCTCTGGCTAGTTTTTGTCATCTATACTCCCCCCTCACCTGTTCTGTCTGTCAGCGCCAGGAAGCTTCGGTGTCAGCGCGCTCTATAAGTCGCACTTAACATAACATAGGCCCCTTCCAGGGGGGGAGGCGGCTATATGCCCCTCCTACGAATTTCCCGGGGCCCGGATATCCGCGACAGCGGATGTGATAGACAGTGTGGGGTGGGGGGGAGTCCACGCTGCCTTCTTACAGACACCTCACACGGGTCCTCAGACGACCTTTAAGATGGCGTCGAGTTTAAATGGGAGGCCCCCAACAAGACAAGGGAAATTGGAGTTGGCACAGAGGGTACAGTCCTCTGCGCGGCCGCCACTCACACCGTGAGGGCGAGAGTTTGGTAGTAGGGATCTGACACCGGTTGCGACCTTGCCGTTGGCCCGTAATGCTAGGATGTACAATTTTAATTTAAAAAGTATGCATTTGCAGGATGTTAGACTCGGCTAGGAAAACCTTTGTATTAGAGATTTGTTAAAGTTAGCCAATGTGACATGTCTTCATCGAAATGTAATAAATGAAAATTGTACATGATATGAAACTTTTATTCTATGTTTTAATTTTGTTTCATATTTTAATAAATACGGCCGGGAGGGTAACTCCATCCCGCCTTCCAAAAGTTCAAATACTGCGTCCGTCTTCCCATCATTGGGGATTGTGTTGGGAGGGGGTGACAGGCATCCCGGCCATATGCCCTGATGTTGTCGAAGGACCGTCATGATAAATAATAGCTACATTTGCAAAGGTTCTTCCTGAAATTGATAACTGAGAAGCCACAACATTTTTGATACAAGTTGTCAATTTAGTTCCATCAGGTCTACATCGTTGGAAAACTAAAATGACATACTGACCATAAGTTTGTATAAATAATGTGGACAGCATTGGACACTTACATTGGGTACACACCATATTATGATCAGCTGCTTTAACTAGATTATTAAATTACACTGATTTGCAGTCTGGTAAAGTCAAATATATAAATCTTTCAGTGTCTATTCTAGTAGTACTTGATAAACTACAATTGTCGAAGTCATGCTGCCAATAATAAGAAAGGCTAAAAAGATTTTCTACATCTACACCTTCATCTTCTAAAACACCAAACGCATACATTAAAAATTCCTGACAATCCTGCTGAATGTTCTGTGAAAATTTATCTTGACCAGAACATATGTCTAAAATATTTTGAATTTCTGTTAAACTTTCTATTTTTGCTCTATCACTGCTACATTTCTCAAACACAGAATTCAATAAACTGCACAATCTTTGATCCCGATTTTCAACAATCTGTTCTTGTAAAGTTTGAAGAAAAAAAAGAACATTAACCACTACATTAGCATAGCAGTTGACACCAGAACTGTTTTCAAACTGAAATCCAACAACATTTTCATCAGAATCCTTTTTCTTTCTGTTTTCAATTACATTTTCATCTACTTTTTGTCTTTTTGCTACTACCTCACTGCAATTATTTTCATTTCTTCTTTTTCGGCCTACCACACGTTTTTCAAACCGAGGATATTGTGGCAAATGTGGATCTTGTTGTTTGCACTAAATCGGTGTCTCCCCTTAATCCGTGTCCACCCGCTATCCTTAATCTCATCCCGGAAGCCATCTCTCCTGCCCTGACCACAATTTGCAATGCAATGTTCCTAACAGGCACCTATCCATCTGTCTGGAAGGAGGCTATTATCAAGCCACTTTTAAAAAAGCCCACTTTGGACCCTCTTCTTCCCGCCAGCTACAGACCCATTGCCTGGCTTCCCTTCCCTGCAAAGATTTTCGAAAACATCATGAACACACAACTTTCGAAATTTATAAACAATAACAATCTACTTGACGACACCCAATTTGGGTTTAGACAAGGCCATGGAACGGAGACAGCGCTTCTCAAAGCAGCAGATGAGATAAGAACTACAATGGACAAGGGAGGATCCGCGGTATTAATACTTTTAGATCTCTCCGCAGCTTTTGACACGGTCGATCATGTCACCTTGATCGACCGTGTCTCGGCCTTAGGAATAAAAAACAAAGCTAAAGAACTCCTTGCCTCATTTTTGGCCAACCGTCCTCAGACAGTTAAGTTGGGCAATTACACCTCCCTTCCACTTTCACTGGGCCACACATCTTTAGTTAACTAATATTTTTATTGAAGTGGTTGTAACATCTTCCCTTCTCGGTGTGAAGGATCCCAGATGATGACAAGGGCGGTCTCGGTCGACAACCTATGGGTATTTTTTCACATGTAGAAAGTATCCTGTTGACCTTTGCTATGTCACACTCTGATACACAATATTCTCTGTTAAATGCGTCTCTATTTACGGTTCTCCTTGTTGTGAGATACACATATCAAAACTTTATTTGATAAATACATTTTTGTGTTATTTGGTAACAGCTGGAGGAAGGCGCGAAGCCGAAACGCATCCTGTTACTAATCTTCTGAATAAACTTGGATTATAAACCTTGTCCACGGACTGCGGTCCGTTCCCTTTTGTCAAGGAGGGAAAATCGAGCGGTGATATATATATATATATATATATATATATATATATATATATATATATATATATATACATTCACTGAAAAAACCATAGGTTTCACACCAGTTATAGTTAGGAATTAGTATTTAAAAAACCTATTAAATTCACTGAAAAAACCATAGGTTTCCCACCAGTTATAGTTAGCTCGAAATTTTACTGAAATAAAACCATTGAAATTCCACGTTATAGTTAGTTGGACTCACTATAACTTGCGCGCCTGCAATGCAATGCACTGCTGATGACGTCACATATTACATCACTCATGACATGGTCAGTGACATCACTCATGACATCACTGATGACACCATCCAGTGAATGTGTGTCTTTCTGAAAAATAAATATGTTTTATTTATGTATATGTAAAGGTCGATGGAAGAATAAATGTTTAAATAGGTGATTCACTACATATGATGAGTGAGTATATGTATGAGTGACTATATAGAACTGTTGGTGAATGAGTGGATGTGTATATAGATGGTGGAATTACTGAATTGGTTGTTGTAACTGGTATGGGTATCTCCATTTTTTTGAAAATGTTAGTTTCTATTTTTGAATATGTGTTTCAAGGGTTACATTACACTGAAAAGGAGGTCTGTCACTCTGTCACAAGGATGGTGTCATCAGTGATGTCATGAGTGATGTCACTGACCATGTCATGAGTGATGTAATATGTGAGGTCATCAGCAGTGCATTGCAGGCGAGCAAGTTATAGTGAGTCCAACTAACTATAACATGGAATTTCAATGGTTTTATGTCAGTAAAATTTCTAGCTAACTATAACTGCTGTGAAACCTATGGTTTTTTCAGTGAATTTAATAGGTTTCTTAAATGCTAATTCCTAACTATAACGGTGTGAAACCGATGGTTTTTTCAGTGAATTTCAAAGGTTTTTTAATAGCAAATTTCTATAGCTATGAAATGTAATATTTTTAAAAATAATGAATCCTATATTGTATATTTATGGAATACTATTTTTTTATGTATATTCATATTTTTTTTATGTTTTTGCTCTGGAGCGCTCCCGGTGCACGTACCGGGGCGCTCACAGCTGAGCGCAGTATTCCGGCGCGCCCCGGTGCGCGTACCGGGGCGCGTCCCGGTAGCGCACACCCCAAAAAAGAAAAAAAAATTATGAAAGAGTGAGCATGAAGAAAAGGGACAGAGAGAGTGGTGTTAACACAGAGGGAATGTGTAATAGATAGTAAGACAGAGAAAAGGTGTTAGAGGAAGTAACTGAGGAAAGGAAAGACATGGGAAGTAAAAGAGAGAAAGGACAGACAGAGTAAAGGAAGGAGTGATAGAAAGGGATTGAGTGAACATGAAAAAAAAGGTAAGTGAGGGAGCGTAGGTGAGCAGGGAGACTGACAGAAGTTTAATGTGGTAGGAAAGTAAGGAAAAGAGAAGTAAACATAGAGGATAAGAATAAGTGAGGGAAGCAGAGTAAGGAAACTGGGCTGAGGTAGGGTGAGAGAAAAGTAGTGAGGTTAAAGCAAAGGGTGATGACCAACTACATTTTTTTTAGTCACACTTACCATATAATTAATGTAAACTTAATTGCATGTTTAAACTACACTTTCTATCCGTGAAAGACAAAAGAAAAAATAAGTTATAATTAGTAAAATATATATTTTAAAATAGAAGAGACAGGTCAAGAGGTAAAAAATCATAAAAGTGTACTAAGAAATAAAGCAAGAGAGAAGGATAAAGAAACGGAAATAAAGTAATGTAGAAGGGCAAAAAGAGGGAAAAAGAAATAGAAGGAGAGCGAATTACTGAAGGTAAGTAAGATACTAAAAGAATGTGAGATACCAAAACTAAATCAGGAAAGAGGAGTAAGTAAAATGGGAATGAGTGAAAGGGAAAGGAGTCTGATTGAGGATCTATTTACAAAAAAGAGGACTGGAAGATGACTGAGAGTGAGTGAAGGGGAGTCAGAGTGAAGGGATGAAGGGAGTGAGGTTAATATAGAAGGATAGAGGGAAAAGGAGTGAGGAAGTAAGTACACAGAAGGACTAAGGGAAGGACTGAGTGAAGTGCAGTACAATGAGTGAAGAAAGGAAAAAGAGTAAAGGAGCAAAAGAAGGAAAGAGAGGGGAAGAGAACTAAAGCAGTGGTACTGAGAGAATGTGAGAAAGCTGAAAAGTGGTGCAAGGGAGAGAGGAAATGCAGACAGTTGAAATGGGATTGAGGGGTTGTGAAAGAAGTGGAGTAAAGGAACAGCGATGAAACAAATTGAGAGAAACGCAAAGTAAGTGAGTAAAGAGAGCTGAAAAAGGGTGGAAAAAGGAAAGTGAGTGTGAGACAATGGGAATACAATATAAATTACACAATACAAACTATAGAATAACTGGTACAACATGTTAGATAGTTTATTTTTGCTGTTCTCAGAATATATTGAATTTCACTAAAAACAGTGAGTTCAAACTATTCATCATATGACAGCGGGAAAAAAAACACAATCTAAAAGATTATGTTTTAAAAAACCCATATAAACTTACAAATCATATATGTACACTAATCTTTCATTCACTTACTTTTCCTTAAGGCCAAATAGTAGATCGTGAAGGTCCTTTATGTTGGAAAATACTCTGCTGTTTTTTTTAAATTTCCATTTCATCGACTTTCTATAAAAAAAGATCTAAGAACATCTGAAATAATTTTCAAAGTTTTAATTTTCCTCCTTGTGTTAAGTTAGGACTCATTGCTCATACCTTCAACTTTCCTTATGGCCAAATAGTGTCAGATATATGAGTATATTTTTGAATTTCTCTAATTAAACTCTGAAATTACCGTTTACCCGAAGTTTTGAAAAGCTCATATGACATTTTCACAATGTTTAAATATTCATATTCCCTTTTTTGATCACTCATGTTCAACATTTCCTATAATACTGATATCACTTACTATGAGATCCACTTACAGTACCTATTTGAGAACTGGATTTTTATATTATGTTGATCACTTTTACTCACAAAATAATTTTAAACATTAGACTAACTTTTATTAACTGCTCCCGTCTTCATAGGCCAATTACCTTTACTTAAATTTTGGTACTAAAAACACTAGGTAAGAATTTTTTAAGTCAAAAGGCAAACGTTGTTTATAAGTCAAATGAGAATCGTTGCAGTAAGTCCAACCTTTTTGACATTTTAAATAAGCTGTATAATGCCCTGATGTTGTCGAAGGAGCGTCATGAAAAATAATAGCTACATTTGCAAAGGTTCTTCCTGAAATTGATAACTGAGAAGCCACAAAATTTTTGATACAAGTTGTCAATTTAGTTCCATCAGGTCTACATCGTTGGAAAACTAAAATGACATACTGATCATAAGTTTGTATAAATAATGTGGACAGCATTGGACACTTACATTGGGTAAACACTATATTATGATCAGCTGCTTTAACTAGATTATTAAATGACACTGATTTGCAGTCTGGTAAAGTCAAATATATAAATCTATCAGTGTCTATTCTAGTAGTACTTGATAAACTACAATTGTCGAAGTCATGCTGCCAATAATAAGAAAGGCTAAAAAGATTTTCTACATCTACACCTTCATCTTCTAAAACACCAAACGCATACATTAAAAATTCCTGACAATCCTGCTGAATGTTCTGTGAAAATTTATCTTGACCAGAACATATGTCTAAAATATTTCGAATTTCTGTTAAACTTTCTATTTTTGCTCTATCACTGCTTCATTTCTCAAACACAGAATTCAATAAACTGCACAATCTTTGATCCCGATTTTCAACAATCTGTTCTTGTAAAGTTTGAAGAAAAAAAAGAACATTAACCACTACATTAGCATAGCAGTTGACACCAGAACTGTTTTCAAACTGAAATCCAACAACATTTTCAGCAGAATCCTTTTTCTTTCTGTTTTCAATTACATTTTCATCTACTTTTTGTCTTTTTGCTACTACCTCACTGCAATTATTTTCATTTCTTCTTTTTCGGCCTACCACACGTTTTTCAAACCGAGGATATTGTGGCAAATGTGGAGCATACTCACTTCTTAACCTATTGTATTCTTTAACACAATCCAGATCTGCACAAATCTTTGTCTCATCACACTTAATCAAGTACAATCCTGATAAAGTTCTGACTCGTGATAATGCCACATATGCCATACCCTCTTTAAAAACAGAACTTCCAATATTCACCAAAGCACTATCTACACTTAAAACTTGAGATTTGTGAATTGTCACCGCATATGCCAAACAAACAGGAAACTTTTTAGGTGGTGGTGATGGTGGCCTCTCCGGACTGTTTGGAATGTTTACAGACACCCGAGAGCCAATCAGCTTTCCGCCAGCGAACTCACGTAGCGCGCTGGTTAGCACCCCGGTGCGCGTACCGGGGCGCGCTTATAGATATACATATTTTTTTTAACCTAAATAACTCAAAATCCACTGGAGCACATATCTTGAGACATAGCAAAGGCACATCGGGCTACCAGTCCCTACAATTTTGCCAAGTTTTGTGTAAATCCATTCAGCCGTTCGAGCTAAAAGTGAGGTTGACCGCCCTATGGAAATTAACATGGGGAAAACATGTTTTGGGACCCCCCTTTTATCTCGCCCCCGCTTGACAAATCCCACCCAAACTTTAAGGGAAGGACCGGGGCGCCACGAGGCAAATTTGAGGAGATTTTCAAGCAGATTCCTCAACCGGCGTCAAGGTTATTCACAATAGAATGTCGAGATTTTGCATTGAAAATAATCCTAATTATAACTGGACTGGACTTCATGAAGCCTCTCCCCCACTGCATTCTTAGACATAGGCCTCACCTCCTTTGCACGCCAGGACAGGATTCTCCCCCACTACACTCTTGAACACAGGCCTCGCCTCCTCTGCACCCCTGTACAAGCCTCACCTCATCTGCAACCCTGAACAGGCTTCACCTCATCTGCACCCCTGGACAAGCCTCACCTCATCTACACCCCTGGACAGGCCTCACCTCATCTACAGTATTTATTCCTTCTCAAAAATGTAAAAACCATTCATTTGCCCCAAAATCGTTTTTCGCATCACATTTAAGAAACACAGCACAGGTCCTATGTACAAGCATTCAATTTCACTACTGAAACTTCACTATTTCACAAAAGACAATTCATCTATCTTGCATATGTTAATATCGAGCATTTACAAAAAACATGCCACAAACCAACAAGAAAGAATCTCAATCTGCTTCCTTATCTGAATTGATGGAAGTGACATCATTGTAAAAGGTTCAAATATATTTAATAAATGAGGCAAACACTATTAATTCCTTTTCAAAAACATAAAAACCATTAATTTACCCCAAAATCGTTTTTTTAAATAACATTTTAAAAACACAGCAAGGTCCTATGTACAAGCATTCAATATCACTACTGAAACTTCACTATTTCACAAAAGACAATTCCTCTATCTTACATATGTTAATATCAAGCATTTCCAAAAAACATGCCGCAAACCAACAAGAAAGAATCTCAATCTGCTTCCTAATTTGAGGTAACGCAGGTGACATCATTCTAAAAGGTTTAAATAAATTTATTTAATGAGGCAAACACTATTAATTCCTTCTCAAAAATATAAAAGCCATCCATTTAACCCAAAATCGTTTTTTAAATAACATTTTACAAACACAGCACAAGTCCTATGTACAAGCATTTAATTTCACTACTGATACTTCACTATTTCACAAAAGACAATTCCTCTATCTTGCATATGGTAATATCAAGCATTTCCAAAAAAAATGCCACAAACCAACAAGAAAGAATCTCAATCTGCTTCCTAATTTGAGGTAACGCAGGTGACATCATTCTAAAAGGTTCACATAAATTTATTTAATGAGGCAAACACTATTAATTCCTTCTCAAAAATATAAAAGCCATCCATTTACCCCAAAATCGTTTTTAAATAACATTTTACAAACACAGCACAGGTCCTATGTACAAGCATTCCATGTCACTACTGAAACCTCACTATTTCACAAAAGACAATTCCTCTATCTTGCATATGTTAATATCAAGCATTTCCAAAAAACATGCCACAAACCAACAAGAAATAACCTCAATATTTTTCATAATCTGAGGTAACGCAGGTGACATCATTGTAAAAGGTTCTAGTATATTTATTTAATGAGGCAAACACTATTAATTACTTCTCAAAAATATAAAAACCATTCATTTTCCCCAAAATCGTTTTTTAAATAACATTTTAGAACCCCAGCACAGGTCCTATGTACAAGCATTCAATTTCACTACTGAAACTTCACTATTTCACAAAAGACAATTCCTCTATCTTGCATATGTTAATATCAAGCATTTCCAAAAAAACATGCCACAAACCAACAAGAAAGAATCTCATTCTGCTTCCTAATCTGAGGTAATGCAAGTGACATCATTGTAAAAGGTTCAAATATATTTAATAAATGAGGCAAACACTATTAATTCCTTTTCAAAAACATAAAAACCATTCATTTATCCCAAAATCGTTTTTTAAATAACATTTTAAAAACACAGCACAGGCCCTTTGTACAAGCATTCAATTTCACTACTGAAACTTCACTATTTCACAAAAGACAATTCCTCTATCTTGAATATGTTAATATCAAGCATTTCCAAAAAACATGCCACAAACCAACAAGAAAGAATCTCAATCTTCTTCCTAATCTGAGGTAATGCAAGTGACATCATTGTAAAAGGTTCAAATATATTTATTTAATGAGGCAACCACTATTAATTGCTTCTCAAAAATATAAAAGCCATTCTTTTACCCCCAAAATCGTTTTTTAAATAACTTTTTACAAACACAGCACAGGTCCTATGTACAAGCATTCCATGTCACTAGTGAATCTTCACTATCTGCTTCCAAATCTTCTCCATAGAGCAAACAAGTCTCTATCTAAATGAAATGAATCATTACTTACCTTTACAAATGCTTTGGGAGATTGAGAACAGTGTCAGACACACACACCAATTTTTCTTTAGCAGAGCAAAATGTATGCACTCAAGACACTGTAACCATGACTGGCACAGAAAACCTCTAATTCTACACACATATGCCTCATTTCAACCAATCAAAACTCTTCCCTCACTATTTTCAAACCAACACCCTTCCCCCTCTCAGACCTTTCTACCTGTTACCATAGCAACTCCCTCCTACCTGAACTCTCAGGTTCAAAAGTTTATTCTACAATATTGCAAATGAAGTCAGCAAGGATGTTTGACCTCTTAATACACCAGCTTATCCGGTGCATTATTGCTTTAATTGACTTTTTCTTAACCATTCAAATTGCTTCTTTCAAAAAACACAACCATGCACCCTAACATGTAGTTTTCAACTATCTAAATCCACCAGTCATTACTTGTGATTCAAGAGCAGGGAAACTCCACAAATATTTTATTTGTAAACTCCTACTGTTCCAACTGCCATTTCATTCCCACACTTCATCTGACTGCACCAGAACCTTCTCTTACCATGTGTTCTGTCTGGATTATTGGACATAGCTACATCCACTGGGCTCAAAGGTATGCAGCTAGCAGAAATGTTCACAACCTTGATTTATCAAATGTGGAAATCAAGTGGATTGGCCAGAGAGGATTGAGATGTCAGCAATTGATACCATTGGTGAAAACCTTTTTGCATCTGCCAAACCCTGACCTCTTAATAGTGCACTGTGGTGGAAATGACTTGGGCACTTTAACTGGGGTAGGTCTGGAAATGCTTTTAACCCGTTCTATGCTCATGACGGAGCCGCTCCTTCATGAGCATCGGTTGAGCTGTGCTCTTGATGGAGCGGTTCCGTCATGGCCCGCTCGGCGCGCCGCGAATTTCGCGCCTGCGCTGGACATTCCATTGAGCGGGCGGGGCCATGACGGAACCGCTCCGTTATGAGCACAGCTCAACCGCGGCTCGTGACGGAGCGGCTCCGTCACGAGCATGCGAGCGCTGCTCGGCCCCCCACCCCCTTAGCGCGGCGGAATTCCCGCCGCAGCGAAGGGGTTAAAGGACACCTTTGGTCAATTGATGACACTTTCTCCACAAACTGCCTTGGTATATTCCAATATATGTCAACGACAGAAATGGAACTGGTCCAACCAATTTTGTCCACAATTTGAGAAAGCACGGAAACATGTGAATAAATCTGTTTCTGCTTACATGAGAGACTATGGAATGGGTTCAATATACAACAATAACTTGCGTTACAACGATATCCACAGAGAAGAAGGTGTGCACTTCTCAGATGAGGGGAATAGAATATTCCTCCTGAATTTAAGACTGTGCATTGGAACCTACTTGTAGGTACCTAAATCAGACACAGAACCCAAAAGCTCTTTTCAGGGCTACCCTACCTCTGATCACTCAAAATCGTTATCTTACTCTAACTTTTTTCACTATTTTTCACCAAAGTACGCTCCCCGGTACGCGTACCGGGCGCTCCCCCCGCGAAATTAAAAAAAATAATATTTTTTTTGGCCTACATAAGCCTTCTAAGCCCCCCTCAGAAAACCTAGGGGGTCAGGGGCTGTCTACTGTGCCCCCTTCTACCCATTCCCAACGTTGTTTGTCCTCCATCTTGTGTCTCAATTGTACCTAAACACAAGATGGCGGACTCCCGTAGCGCTCCCGGTGTGTGTACCGGAGCGCGCACCGGCAAGCGCTCCCTAAAAAAATGTGGGAAGTTAATTTTCATAAAAACCACAGGAGACACTTTCATCAAATATAGAATAGGCCCTACTTCATAGCAGTCCCTACCATTTACCCAAATTTGGTAGTATTCCATTGAGCCATTTAGGCTGTAGCCCTGTCTAAATATCCAGTGGTAAATTACATGACAAAACACATATGAAACTGTTGGAATTTACAACCAATTAAAATGTTACTTACATTTTGTACTTTTATGTGCTGACATTTGATTGGTTAAGTACATGAATATATATGAAAAATGAGAGGGAAACACAGCCATTTTGACTAATACTACCTGAGGTACATTTGGAAAGAATTTTGACAGAAAACTTCAACTACTTTGAAAAAGGTAAGTTGTTAATTCGGAAGGGGAACTATGTTGTGCACTTTAAGTTAATTTGGGAAAACGTTTTCTGATAGTTATACACTGTCCCTCTGTAAGAGTTAGAGATTGAGATAGACTTCTCTGTTATAATTATGGATTGAGTTAGGCTTCTCTGGTATAGTTATGAATTTACTTAGGCTTCATCACATGCACTTTTTAATAGTTCTACTTCCTGCCTGAAACCATACACTGCCCAAAAATTACTTCACTGTTAAAAACTCAGAAGTACCTTTCTGAACTTAAACCCAACAGTACCCTAACTCTACGGATATAGTTATTTTTTATGCAATTTTCAGAAAGAAAATGGAAGGAGAAAAAACTGTTATTTCTTTTGAAGTAAAGGTGGAAAATCCAGAAGAACAAAAAGATGAATTTAATTTCATGGATGACTCTTTGGACCAACAGTTCCTAGAAAGTTTGGAACAAATAGAATCATGTACTAATGATTATGAGGAAATTCCGGACAATATTCTGTTAGAAGTTTTATTAAATTTTGAAGAAGAATCAGAAGAATAAATTTATATTTAATAATTTTAAATTGTTTGAGACATTATTCGTTTTAATATATATTTCATGAAGTAGTACCAAAATGATTATATTATAAAGTGAGACCTATACTGTGCAACTTTTTTGTGTTACATAGTAAGTTTACTCATAGTTACTACCTTTCTCCCACTACATTATCTCCAATGTGTATTTTACATCTTTTTTTCATCATAAGGGAGCAGGATAGATTACCCATGATCCCCTAGCACTTCTCAGGGATTGCGTAAAGTATCTGTTTCTGCTTTCCTGACAGACTATGGTATGGATTCCATATACCACAATAACTTCTATAACAACATGCAAGATATCTACAGAGGAGACTGTGTACATTAAATTTAAGTCTCTGCATTGGTACCTACATGTAGGTACTTAAATAATAAAATAAAACAACAAAAAGAATTTTTTTTTAAAACAGCTACTTTTTTTTAAAACTGTCATTCTTTTTCCCCATGGTACGCTCCCCGGTACGCTCCCCGGAGCGCGTACCGGGTGCTCCCCCGCGAAAATTGAAAACAAAAAAAACAATTTTTTTTGTCCTGCGGGGCTCTTTTATGGCCCCCACATGAAACCTAGGGGCTCAGGGGCTCAGGGGGGTCTACCCTGCCCCCTTTTGGTCATTTCCCCCATTGTTATTGCCACCTCTTGTGTCTCGATCCTACCGAGACAGAAGATGGCGGCCGCTCCGGACCGTTTGGAATGTTTACAGTCACCCGAGAGCCAATCAGCTTTCCAAGCGTAAGTCGCGTAGCGCGCCCGGAGCGCTCCCCGGTGCGCGTACCGTGGAGTGCTTATAGATATATATATTTTTTTTAACCTAAATTACTCAAAATCCACTGGAGCACATATCTCGAGACATAGCAAAGGCACATCAGGCTACCAGTCCCTACAACTTTGCCAAGTTTTGTGTAAATCCATTCAGCCATTCGAGCTAAAAGTGAGGTCGACTGCCCTATGGAAATTAACATGGGGAAAACATGTTTTGGGACCCCCCTTTTATCTCGGACCCCACTTGACAAATCCCCCCCCCAAACTATCTGGGAAGGACCGGAGCGCCGCGAGGCAAATTTGAGGAAATTTTCAGGCAGATTCCTCAACCGGCACCAAAGTTATTCACAATAGAATGTTGAGATTTTGCATTGAAAATAATCCTAACTATAACTACCTACTGGCGACCGCCAGTAGGTAATATATATGTATATATATATATAAAAAGAAGAAAGAGTTGCCCCTAGGTGGGATGCACTTATAGGTAGGAATTTATGCCAAATCAAGGGCATGAGCCGTGAACAAAGTCCTTTTCCTGCCAGACGCGTTTCGGGCCAACGCCCTCTTCAGTGGCAGACCATGTGACATGACGGCAAGTGGCAAACACCAGTAAATCCCCGCAAATAAAGGACACCTCCTGTTCCACAGTTAGCTGCCCAAATAAGGTAGCTGTGGACCCGCAATTTTTTCGCTGTAGTGCGATGCTGCGACCGGGCTGGCCATCATGTCACATGGTCTGCCACTGAAGAGGGCGTTGGCCCGAAACGCGTCTGGCAGGAAAAGAACTTTGCGTATGGCATTGGACACTGGTGAAAAAGTGGTGACATATACCTTGCAATTATGTTCAGTCTTGGGTTTGGGAGTGAGCAGTACTTCCCGTGGACAATACCAGGCCCTTTTGCGTGCATTGCGCACAAGGCGTTTGGGGTAGCAGCAGGCTTGTAGTTTGAATGAAAGTATGGATGCTTCATGGAAATAGTCTTCCTTATGGTAACAATTCCTCCTAATACGTAGAAACAGCGAAAAAGGGAGATAGTCACTGAGTGCTCGGGGATGGTTAATGTCATATTTTGTACGTATTCCTTTCTGTGGGCTTAATGTATAGCTTGGTAATGAGTTCACTGTTGAAGTGGTAGATAATGAGGTCCAGAAATTCTATGGATGATCTATTGTGTGTGAGTGTGAAGGAAAGGCCCTGACAATTGTTGTTGAGCCAATGAAGGAACTGGGAAAGGCTGCTTTCTGTGGAATGCCAAATTAAAAAAATATCATCAATATAACGCTTCCACATGGTGACGTCTCCACGAAATTGGTTGTTTTGGGTGAGAATTCTAGATGTTTAGAAGTAATCCATGTACAGAATGGCTAGGTTTGGTGCAAAAACCGCACCCATTGAAGTGCCCTTCACCTGCTGATAAAATGTGTTTTCAAAGGAAAAGAAATTCCTGGTAAGGCATACTTCCAACAATTGTCATATGAAGATCGTGGAAACATTATGTGGGTGTGGTCTTTTATCCAAGATTTGTTCAATGATCAACATCGATTATACTTGTGGTATATTAGTGTAGAGTGATTCTTCGTCTAAGGTACACAGGATGTCAGACTCACTGTCAAAGGGATCGTGCTGCACCAGGTTTATTATAGACATACGGTCCCTGACGTAACATTCGGTAAGGGGCCATCTAGAGAAACCTACCAAACCCATACATTTCTGAAAGCTAGATCCCCTGGGGAGTCCAGTACGGTATGGCTCGCATGGATCCCTCAATGTTTCCCTACCCAGAATCCCCTACAAACCTCACATTTTGCTGAACAAAGCAATTAATTTTCAAATGTTTGTGTGGGAAAGTTGTAGGGTCACCGGGCAGACCCAAATTTCCTACCACCCAGCGTTCCCCCAGGTCTCCAGACAAAAATGGTACCTCACTTGTGTGGGTAGGCATAGTGGACGTAACAGAAAATGGCTCAAATTGTACTGTGAAGACTTTAAACTTATCTATCATAAATAGACCTGGTTTTGCAGGAGGTGCACCAGTTGTTTTGGCCCGGGCTTGCGGCCATCTAGGGAAACCTACCAAACCCACACATTCCTGAAAACTAGACATCCTAGGGTGTCGAGTGAGGTATTACTTGAATGGATCCCCCTCCTTTTAGATGAAGAAATTTTTTAGATGATGATTGTTATCATGGTTTTATAAAATTTTGGTGATTTTATGTACTGTCTTTTATGAATTGATATTCAAAATAAAGACTTTTTGATCTGAACTGGATCCCCCAAAGTTTCCTGACCCAGAATCCCCTGAAAAACCCAAATTTAATTGAAAAAAAAACACTTTTTCCACACATTTGTGTGTGGGTTCACCGTGTCGGCACACATGTTCTACTGCCTAGCGTTCCCCTTGGTCTCCTGAGTAAAATGATACCGCACCTGTGTGGCTGGCCAATGTAGTATCAGTTAAAAACATATTTTTAAAAAAAAATTAGCGCTTCAACTTTGCGATGCTATACACTTAATCCCTATGTTTTTGTCCCCTTCCAGTCACAAGCCTTTGGCCCATCCACACAAGTGAGGTATCATTGTAGTCAGGAGAACAAGGTGGATGTTGGGTGGTAGGACATTTGTGCCGGCACACTGATCCTACATACAAATCTGTAGAAAAGATGATTTTATCAGCTACATTTGAGGTTTGTATGGGATTCTGGATAGGGAAACATTGGGGTATCCACACAAGCCATATCTCATTGGACTCCAGAAATGTGTCGGTTTGGTAGGTTTCACAATATGGTCGAGAGCCCATGACCAAAAAACCAGGTGCCCCCCCTTGCACAATCTGTGGACCAAGATCTAACATCCTGCAGAATTTGGTATAATTGCGGACAGCAGTTTTTGCTGTTGCCCATCTTAATGATGTCTAAGGGGATTTTGCATTTTGAGACCCCATTTGTTTCTTGGCACCCGCTTAACTTCTCACCTCAAAACTTTCGCGGAAGGATCTCAGAAATCAACATTTTCTTTGAGCTTTTTGTGAAGATTCGTCTAGCAGGGTCAAAGTAGGCAAACCAAAAACGCTCTTCTATGGAAAAGCAGACCTAACTATAACTACCTAGTGGTGACAACCACTAGGTAACAAATATATACAAAAGGTCATCAAAGAAAGAATCACCTATGAAACCACACATCTGGTTTATGCCTTAAAATGTGAATGCAGCAAGGAGTACATAGGTAGTACAGTTAACAAACTAACACTGTACATTTTACAACATCTTAGGGCAACAAAGAATAAAGACTTTGCCTATGCAATCGCCAAACATATTTGGAATTTGCATGATGGCAACTTTGACAACCTAAATTACTATGGAGTGGAACACATCCCTCCAAACATGAGAGGTGGAGATCGTGACCAACTATGAAGAAAAGCAGAATCTAGATGGATCATCATGAAAGGAATCGAGATACCATGGGGCTTGAATGTAGATGCCGAACTGCACAATTTCCCATGACTAACTCTCTGGACAATTGCAAAAACCACAGTTGATGGACAGAATGTAGAAAAATGTCTTACATTCACCCCAGTACAAAGATCTGGGCCTAAATCCATCGTTTTTTTGCACTCCACACCACCCTAGGTCAGACAATGGCTATATGTAAATCAGCCTTGACCCTGTGCCTCATGGGAACAGTCCAGCCCGAACTACCAAGCCATGTCTTTCCTAGACCGGAATCAAGCATCCAAGGACCGGTTTCTGGCTATCAGCCGTCTTCAGCCTGGATAGCTTGACTCAAGTGATGTGGAGAGCCTGGGACTCACGTCTGAGCATACCCAGCCCACTCGGGGTGAAAATTGCAAAAACCACAGTTGATGGACAGAATGTAGAACAATGTCTTACATTCACCCCAGTACAAAGATCTGGGCCTAAATCCATCGTTTTTTTGCACTCCACACCACCCTAGGTCAGACAATGGCTATATGCAAATCAGCCTTGACCCTGTGCCTCATGGGAACAGTCCAGCCCGAACTACCAAGCCATGTCTTTCTTAGACCGGAATCAAGCATCCAAGGACCGGTTTCTGGTTATAAGCCGTCTTCAGCCTGGATAGCTTGACTCCAGTGATGTGGAGAGCCTGGGACTCACGTCTGAGCATACCCAGCCCACTCGGGGTGAAAATTGCAAAAACCACAGTTGATGGACAGAATGTAGAACAATGTCTTACATTCACCCCAGTACAAAGATCTGGGCCTAAATCCATCATTTTTTTGCACTCCACACCACCCTAGGTCAGACAATGGCTATATGCAAATCAGCCTTGACCCTGTGCCTCATGGGAACAGTCCAGCCCGAACTACCAAGCCATGTCTTTCCTAGACCGAAATCAAGCATCCAAGGACCGATTTTGACTATCAGCCGTCTTCAGCCTGGATAGCTTGACTCCAGTGATGTGGAGAGCCTGGGACTCACGTCTGAGCATACCCAGCCCACTCGGGGTGAAAATTGCAAAAACCACAGTTGATGGACAGAATGTAGAACAATGTCTTACATTCACCCCAGTACAAAGACCCGGGCCTAAATCCATCATTTCTTTGCACTCCACACCACCCTAGGTCAGACAATGGCTATATGCAAATCAGCCTTGACCCTGTGCCTCATGGGAACAGTCCAGCCCGAACTACCAAGCCATGTCTTTCCTAGACCGGAATCAAGCATCCAAGGACCGATTTTGACTATCAGCCGTCTTAAGCCTGGATAGCTTGACTCCAGTGATGTGGAGAGCCTGGGACTCACGTCTGAGCATACCCAGCCCACTCGGGGTGAAAATTGCACAAAAAAACTGTTGATGGACACAATGTAGAACAATGTCTTGCATTCACCCCAGTACAAAGATCTGGGCCTAAATCCATCGTTTTTTTGCACTCCACACCACCCTAGGTCAGACAATGGCTATATGCAAATCAGCCTTGACCCTGTGCCTCATGGGAACAGTCCAGCCCGAACTACCAAGCCATGTCTTTCCTAGACTGGAATCAAGCATCCAAGGACCGGTTTCTGGCTATCAGCCGTCTTCAGCCTGGACAGCTTGACTCCAGTGATGTGGAGAGCCTGGGACTCACGTCTGAGCATACCCAGCCCACTCGGGGTGAAAATTGCAAAAACCACAGTTGATGGACAAGCCTAGTCATAGAGACAATGATTCATAGTCAAGTCACCAGTATAAGCTCAGCCTTAACATATAGGAATATTATGTTTTTGGCAATAGCTATACCTTATGGAAGATATCAAGTGGTAAACTAAGTTATCCGGTTTTGGATGATGTCTTTACCAAGATGCTTATTTGAAAGATTAGAAATATAGATCAAACCCAGTATAGAAGTGGGGGGTTCTCTCATGATTGGTTTGTTTTTAGTTGTCTTTGGCAAATTGTTATATGTAGATCTAGTTAACTTAAGAGGATGTATAACTGTTAAGAAGAAGTATATGAATAATGGGATACAGTAGAATCTCAGACACAGTGAGGTACTTCACCAAATGTGTTGACTCTCTTTCATTGATAACAGGAAAGACACTAGGAATTGCTACAAAAAATATTCTACTTCTCTCCTCTAATCTAGTACTTCACCAGGGATAGATAACAACATCATTTATATTATTTTAAATGATTTGCCAATCTGCCTTTAATGGATGGTGTTTTGTTACATCTTTCGCCTACTCACTGATCTAATCAATGACTATTATGTTTATGTGTATAGATGATTCATGAGAGTAATCCAACAGCTGAGTTTATGAAACTGTTTTTGCAAGAGCAACTAAAACCTCCGTGTACTTTCAGACGCTGTATGACTCTATAAGATTCTTGCCCTTTAAGTACTTTACAAGTTCATATATGAGGTCATGCAGTTAAAAATCATTGATTCTAAATCGAATGTGATCAACAGAATCTTTGTTCCCTTGATAACATGTTTTATAATTTGGGATTTTGTATTTTGTAAAATGGGGGCGGGTCAAACCAACCCCTTATTAAACACCCTACACTCGTTATCACATGACCCGGACAAAGGCCTCTGGCCAAAACGCGTAGGTCGTCTTTTTTGTTACCTTACGCACCCTGCACTTTGCATGCTTGAAAATTAATGGAGAAATAATAAAAAAAATTAAATAAACAAGAAGTGAACAACTTTAACTTGCCTGGATGTGCTGTTGTATGTGCTGCCTTTCTGCTGACCCTCTGGGATTCTGTGGTGTATCGTCAGGGGTTTACACGGAAAACTCTTTTATATATATATATATATATATATTCACTGAAAAAACCATAGGTTATAGACCATATATAGTTAGGAATTAGCATTTACAAAACCATATTTTACTCACACAAAACCATTGAAATTTCATATATAGTTATTTGCACTAACTATATATCGCGCACCCGCAATCCACTGCTGATGATGTCACATATTACATCATTCATGACATGGTCAGTGACATCACTGATGACATCACTGATGACATCTCAAATGACATCACTGATGACATCACTTTTCATTGGTTTAGAACTATTTTTTTCCCAAATGATGAAAGCCCCCACCTTTTTTCTCACTCTGACTTTCAACTTTGAGAAAGGAAGACCTATTTTGCTCTGTTTAAAAAATGGCTTCAGTAGTAGCTTCAGCTGGTGCACCCCCACCACCACCACCACCATCTCCTCATAGGAAGAGAGGACCACCTCCACAGTTCCTTGGAAACCCAGAGGAGGAAGAGGATCCAGAAGAGGGAGAGGAAGAAGAGGCACCACGATTTGTCAAAGAGTTACCCCGGGTATCTCATCACAAAAATAGTTTTATCTGGCAGTTTTTTTCTATTCCACCAGGAGAGAAAAAAGTTAATGCACGGTATGCTACGTGCCTTATATGCCAAGATAAATTATCCAGGGGCACTGAAAAAAAGTACAGCTATGGAAACTACACGATGCACTGACATATGCAGAGGTGGCATCCATTAAATTATAGCCGTGCAGAGATGCGTGACCTACAAGAGAACCCCCCAACTTCGGTGGCAAGAACATCTGCTGATATTTCTCTCACAGTTGCAGAGGCAAGCGAAACAGTGCCAAATATTCAAAAAAATGTTGTCCATATGAAGCTTACTTGCTTATATTGTGGCACTTTAATTTCATGCGCAAATATGAGTGTGAAATTAATTAATTTAGCATTTGAGAAACACCGATGCTCTAAACGCCCCAAGCAATCTTTTTGCTCCTGTTGAGCCCTTTTCAATGCCTCTTTTTGTTCTTTCCCTTTGAAAAAAAACAAAAAAAACAAAAAAGTGTTCAAAAAATACAAAAAAAACAAATAATGTTCAAAAAAGAAAAAAAATATAAAACAACAAAAACATTAAAAAAAAGTTTTTTTCAGAACTACCTCCCCTTTTTACAAAAATTGCTAGAAAGTGTAACACTCTGGCAAGCTGTTTTTTTTTTTAGTTCGCTTTCCGGTTCGCTCGCCGGTTCGCGAACCGAGAGCTAACCCCAATTTAAAAAAAAAAAAAATAAAGGAGTAAGTACAAGGGAAGAAAACAGAGTAATGTTAAAAGAAAGACAGCTATAGGGACTAAACCAGAAATCGTGTTTAATAGATTTATTTACCTAAGAAAAGAAGGAAGAGGATATAATTGTGGAAAACAAAATACATAAGGAAGTGAAAGAATCAAGCATTGAAAATGCAATAGGTTTCACAATAGAAGAGTTTGTTCTTTTGGTTTTGCAAATGGATGAGTGGCGTTGTGTGGATGAGAGGCATTGCGTGGATAATTGGCGTTGTGAGGATTATTGGTGTTGCGTGGATGAGTGGCATTGCGTGGATTAGTGGCATTGCGTGGATGAATTGCGTGTGTGAATGGCGTAGTGTGTGTGAGTGACGTTGTGTGTGTGACTGGCGTTGTGTGTGTGAGTGGCGTTGCGTGTGTGAATGGCGTTGCGTGTGTGTTTGGCGTTGCGTGTGTGAGTGACGTTACTGTGAGGGGGGGGAGGAGAAATGCACACGGCAGACAGGGGAGGGGACGGAGCGGGGACAGTAGAATGAGGATGTAAAGCAGCCGGGGCGTTTATAGTGAAGCTAAACTTCACTTCAAAAGTGTGGGAGGAGTACGCCTGAGGAAACAGACGGCGATTTAGTAATGTGCACACGCATTTTAGGTCAATGCACTTGTGTATTGAACCAAAACTCACGGGCACAGCTCCAAATTTGCATATTTAAATAATCTTTGTTTAAAGCTCTATAGTCTGAAGCCCTATAGTAGGTGAATGTGATTGAAATGTAACGAAAAGAGTAGAAAACATTTACCTTATAATTCTTGTTAACTTTTTCAATTCTTTTTTCATACTTTCAATCTGTGAAAGAGAGAACAAACATTTCAAAAATATTAAAACATGTATTTAAAAGTTAGAAAAGACAAGGGAAAAGGTTCAAGAACAAACAGTTTTTCAACAACTTTGACATTTACAGAAGCCTCTGCTTCTCTACGTCCCCTACACAGTCGTAAAGATATATATTTTAAACAAACAGTATCTTGATGCTGATGAAGTGAGGCCTATTTTGGAACATGGTGCATCTTTTGCACTGCTGATGTCTCACAATAGTGATGCAATGGCAGCGCAAAAGAGATGTAAAGCCATCATAAAATTGTCTCTAACATTTTAAATGATTGTTTCAGGATGCAAATAAGATGTGTCCTTTCCAGAGGTTTTTTGAGGTGAGGCCTATTCAGGTTTAAAAAAAAAAACAGTACCCAGAAGTGCAGCACTGTATGCATTAACTTTGACACTTACAGAAGCCTCAGTTTCTCCATATCTACCTCACATTTCTAAATGTATATCATAAGTACAAAAAGTACAGAATTAATTATACATGTTAAAGGGTTTATTTTTGCTGTTCTCAGAATGTATCAAATTTCACTGGAATCAGTGACTTGAAGGTATTCATCATGTAACAGCGGGGAAAAAAAAACACAATCAAAATGATTGTGATTAAAAAACCCATACAACATAAGAAATCTGAATTCAAAACTCCTTAAAATTAACTTACTTTCAATGACGTCGAAGGATGTCCTATGAATAGCTTACACTCTGTTGTGCTATTAATATTTTCAGCCCGCCACTTTCTGAAAGAAAACCTCCATCGTTTTGAAAAATATGTTACATACGATAAAATACTTCTCACATTCTACCACATGTTTCCACATGGCCAAATCATGTTAGAGCGATTTACAACTCTTGGAATTCTTGTAAGCAAATCCCGTCATTTTCTATTTTCGCAACTTTCAGAAAGAAAACATTTAAGATTACTTTCACAATCCTGGACTACTAATATCTTACTCTTTTTGCTCACTCATGTTCTACTTTTCCTATCACACTGATACTGCTTACTATGAAGCAGACTTACTTGCATCAGGTTTATGTAGTTGGATATTTAAAATGACATTATAATCAAAATTTTGGACCAATAATCTAGACAGCATTGCAGACTTACATTCCCTCTACTCCATGAACCTCTTGAAATTCCTCAGAGCACATCCCGAGATTCTTTCCCTAAAATTTTGGTTTTAAAAACACCAGGTAAGAATTTTTAAGGTCATACGGCAATTTTTTTTTTAAAGTTATAACAGAATCATTGCAGAATGACCAGCCGTTTCTAGACTTTAAATAAGCTGTGTAATGTCCTGATGTTGTTGAAGGACCATTATGATAGATAATTGCTGCAGTTACAAAAGTCCTTCCTGATATTGACAACTGCGAAGCAACAAATTTTTTTATTAAAGTTGTCAATTTTGTTCCATCAGGCCTACATCGTTGGAACATTAAAATGACATACTGACCATATCTTCGTATAAATAATGTTGACATCATTTTAGATTTACATTGGCTACACTCCATGTTGTGATCAGCTGCTTTTACTAGCTTATTAAAGGACACTGATTTACTGTCTGGCAAAGTTAAATATATAAATCTTTCTGAGTCTACACTAGTAGTACTTGATACCCTACAGTTCTCGCAGTCATGCTGCCATTGATAAGAAAGCCCAAACAGGTGATCGACATCTACACCCTCATCTTGCAATACATCAAGCATATACATTAAAAACTCCTGACAATCCTGCTGAATATTTTCAGAGAAGTCTGTTTGACCTGAACATTCGTCTAACAGATAACGAACTTCAGACACACTTTCTACTTTTGTTCTATCAGTGCTACATTTCTCTAACACAGAATTCAACAAACAGCATAAACTTTGTTCCGAATTGATCACAATCTGTTCTTTTAAAGTATCTAGTGAAAAGACAACATTAACAACTACATTAGCATAGCAGTTGACACCAGAACTGTTTTCAAATTGAAAACCGACAACATCTTCAACAGAATCCGTTTTCTTTCTGCTTACAATTTTCGGTTCATCGACTTGTGGGCTTTTTTCTACAACCTCCCTACAATTACTGATATTTCTTCGTTTCCGGCCTACCACACGTTTCTCAAACAAAGGATATCGAGGCAAATGTGGCGCATACTCTCTTCTTAACCTATTGTATTTCTTAACACAATCTAGATCCGCACAAATGTTTGTGACATCACAGTCAATCAAGTACAATCCCGATAAAGTTCTAACTCGTGACAATGCCACATATGCCATACCCTCCTTGAACACAGAACTGCCAATATTCACCAATGCACTGTCTACACTTAAACCTTGCGATTTATGGATTGTCACCGCATATGCCAAGCAAACAGGAAACTGCTTACGGCGAACATATAAGTCTTTAACAAGCAAAAACCTAGCAGAGCAACGACCAATTAGCTGTACTTCCTCAATGCCATCAAATTTAATTTTTAAAAATTCACTTCCATCTCTACTTCTGTATTTCTCAAAATCAACAACATTACCCATTGATCCATTTACCAGACCTCTTTCAACATGTAAATTCCTTCTCAAAATGATTCGGCAATTTAAACACACATTCAAAGTCTTTTCAAAACCCGCTGTTTTAGATATTGTCTTCTCTAATGAATCCAATTTTGATTTCAAATTCTCAGACAAAATAATTGTTGATCCCATATGCTCTATTCTGTCAATAGCTTCCAGTTTCACAATCTCTTGCTTTTCTAAATGCAACATTTTGTTGTTGAAGATGGCACATTCTGCAAGAGTTGGCATCAAACATATTCCGGATTTCTTCTCAGTAATTTTCTGAAAAATATTCTCAGGCACAACGTCTTGTTCTGGATATAAATTTGACAGTAATCGTGCATGTAAAGCTTCTTTCCCATGCTCGGTCACTTTTCCAATTCTAATATCTTGTAGAATATTCTTGTAATCTTCATCCTTTGCCTGACGCATATTTTCATGCAGTTCAGCATAATTGAAGTTTAACCATATATTGACGTTGCCAATGCTCCCTAGGCACTTCCTGGTATCTTCATGCGTGAGTATTTTGAACACAGGTTGTCCTTTTACTGGTGTCAGCTGCAGAAGATCTCCGAAAACAATGATGTGTTTGCCACCAAATAACACATCATACTCAGTTTTAAGAACTTCTTGCATTCTCAAATGCACAAAGGCAAGCATGACATTGGAAACCATGCTTACTTCATCAATGATAAGAAGTTTCATTTTCCTCAAGATTCTCGAAACTTCACAACAAGCATCTCCAGATAACTTGTGGTATTGTAATTTGTTGTCATGCTCCACTGGCCGCATCAGTAGACGATGCAAAGTAATACCTTTAATGTTATGTGCTGCCAGTCCAGTTGGAGCGGTAACAACACAAGACAGCGATGACTCAGTCCTTTCCTGCAAATAACAAGAAATTGCTTTAATGAGGAAACTTTTTCCAGTTCCCGCTTCTCCACTCACGTACAGTCGGACAGGCTTCAACGACGTACATGAGCACTCTTTCTTCTCATGACTTAATCCATGATCAATTTGCTTGGTAACTTCGTCATATATTTTCCTCTGCTCAACGTTGAGTTGTTTTTCCAAGTCTTCTAAGTTAACCGCATCCTCCTGAGCATGTGCCATGGCTCTTTCCACTTCATTCATAGCAGTGGCAGCTTCATTTTCGATAATAGGTCCTCCTAGTGGATCCTGACTCAATGAAACAGAACTCTGACTGTCCTGGGAACTGTCTCTGGCAATCTCGGCTGCAATCGTTGCTTTCTGCTCAATTTCCAAAGTCAACATTTCTTGATATTTGGGAAAAGCAGGACATTCTATGGTCTCCTTGGCGGCAGTGAAACAGTCTTCGTAACGGAGGAAATCTCCAAGCAGTTCCTCTTCTGCACGCCAAGGCTTGAAAAGTTGCAAAAGTGCTAAAAAGAAAAACTCCTTTTTTTCTGGAGATTCGCCACTCAATTTTCGATGGTTTACCAATTGGCATTTTCTTTGCTTGACCAGACATCCCTCACTTCCAATTACAGCATACACTCCTTTCTCAATATCTTCTTTGATGTTCCTCTTGAATATGTAATTTTGTAGAACCTCATACAAACAAACATTCTCAAGGTGACTGCTTCGATTTGGATAATATGTATCCAACATGTTGGTCTTCAAAATGTCGGTACTGTTTGGCTCCTTTTCTGCCAAATACTCAATTTCCCGCACAGGTTTCAGAACTCGATTACGCGTTGCAGCAAGACCAAGACTCGCCCAAACGATACTCCTGGATTTAGCATAAAGACTTGCTGAAGACAACCGCTCAGAACATTCGTAAGCTCCAATTTCTCGATGCGACAACATCTTCAGACTGAAACTGTACAACTTCTTACTGAGGCTCTTTTCATGGGAAATGTCCTCCCACATATCCTTCAATTCTGTCTTTTCTTTTTTGGTGATGTAAGATGTCACATACCGAGCCACAGCCATACAGTTGTCAGCCACAAACTGTATATCCATGTTATCATTCCACATGGACAAAATCACTGGGTTGTAGTCATTGATGTACTTGGACTCTTCGTTCCTTTTCAAATTGTATGTATTTTTGGGTGATTTCCTCGTCACATTATGTCGCAGAGAAGACATCAAACTGTTAACTCTTCCTTTAGAAATCACCGGTCGTGGAAAGTTGAAACGACATTTGGTGTAGAACTTGTCCTTGTTTCTGAATTTACGACGACAGTACTTTCCACAACGATGGCTTTGGAAACGTAGAACTTGTTCTCTTAGGCTTTTGCTCTACGTTGCGTTTGGAACAGCACACGTAGAATACTGTTCTATGAAATTCATCACTAAGTCATCCGGATCTGTTCCAAATTTAGGTGCATCCTTGATCCACAGCAGCATATGTATATGAGGAGCACCTCTTGCTTAGTACTCCTTTCTCCAGAAGAAATCAAACACCTCTCCAAGAGGTGGATTCTTCTTATTCATGATGAAAGACATTATAGCTTCAAATCTATGATTGAAGTACCTGCATACATTCACTGGATCCAAAGAGCACAGTTCTCCGGGTGTCTTGAATTCAATGTTTTCAATGTTTCCATTTGCCTCTCGTAGAAATTCAAGTAAGTCTTCCCAGCCATACTCGGCACAGCTCAGAGTGAGGAACCATGTCGGAGTTCCTAAGTTCCTCAGCATACATTTTAAATCACCATGACGACGGTACCAGTACTCATTAGTACCACGCTGACACGCCATGAGATTAATTAGGTGAGAATCCAAAATACTGTCTTGGACATTGACTTTATGCATAAAGTCACTTGCCAAGATGTTTCGCATCTGTATACCACTTTTCAAGATGTGGTTCACTGCATATGACAGTCCAGACAGATCGCTTTCAAACAGGAGATGAAACAAATAGGGAATGCATTGACGAAACCTAGGATCTTTTGCATACAATCGTAAAGTCCGGTATTCAGAAGCAGGAATTTGATGAGGTCGCTCATCATATCTTCCTCCTTGACCTGTTGGAAATAGCTGTGGGAAACACCGAGCTTCCAAACTTTCCTCCCAAACACTAATGGGACTCCCTTTGGCTTGTTTCATTTGAAACAACTCAATAGCATTCCCCATGACTTCCTTGGAATGCAAAGGATGAACACTATAATGTTCATATATTTCTTCACTTTTAGAGGCCTCTACTTTCTCAATTTGGCCAGCACACAAATCGCTATCCTCTTCATCACTTACTTCCTCTTCTGCAACATATACATTCTTATAGTACTTATTATTTTTTTTCAAATACAATGTTGCCTTTTTGACTTTCCTAACATCCACTAAATCTTGCCATATTTTCTTATTCTTTGTCGGAACCCCATTAACTAAGATAACCAGAGGTTCCTCTTCCACTTTTTCTACTCCAATTGTGTTAATGTTTTTGTTCAAATCTAGAGGCAAATAAACAACTCTTCCCTTTAATCCTCTCTGTAAATCTGATGGAGGCAACTTCCCTGTCTTTGGCTCCATTCTTACAATAGCCTGAAAGGGATGGATACTTTGAATCAAAATAGATTCATAAGTATTTAAATCCTTCAATTCAGAAGGAATCTCAACCAATTCCAGATTATTATGAACCGCCCTAGCAGTCATCTGGTTTTGGTTTAATTTGTTACAACAATAAGTACACAGACGTTGATCCGATCCCAAATCAAAACAATTTTCTACCATCAAGTATGTGGCAAAATCCTTCCATTCACTATTATTTTCCCTTTCACTTTTTGCATATAAATCCACTAACTTAATCTGATTCTTGTAATAAGTGCGTCGACAACACACACAAGTGAAATTAGGCCTCTCACTTGATTTCATCTGAAACGTGGCAATTTCCTTCTGAAAATTATCTGTACTGGAAACCTGTACATTATCTTCAACATTACCCTCTACTTCTGGGTCAATTTGAACATTCTTATCTTTACTTCCAAAGTAACAAAACTCAATTTCTTCACAAATATTCTTGACATCTATTTCAGAACCATGCAAAAGAGCAGCACATAATTTTTTAAGCATAATTTCTGGACTCTTAGCATAATACAACATTCTGACTAATTTCCTCACTTTATTATGATGCACTGCTAGCATCCTGAAATGATGAAAAACACTCTGGCATACTCTCCTGGCAAGACAAGCCAGTGAATGACCACGCAAACCTGTCACTTGTCTCACTCTGCAAGGATCTAATTCTTGCAACAACTTCATTTTCTGCTTCAAACTTTTCTTATTAAATGTCCGTGCAAAATCACAAAGCAAATTGATGGAATCCTGTCGCACACTGCAAATAGAACTACACTTCCAAATGTACACAGGACCTTTTGCACGTCTTTCTAAAACCTCATTACCTAACACCTCTTCTATCTCTGTTGTCACAAGTTTTTCTTTTTCAACTGGACAACCATCCTTCACTTCATAAGCTCGACCACTGGTGTCAACTGCAAGCACCAAATCATTATCCTGAAAATAACTCTCCTCATTAAAAAATGCCTCACAACTTGAACTATGCATCCATTCTCCGGAAAAAACGTCACAAAAATCACTACGATTAACTACTCTCTTCCATCTACTATTTGATTTGAAATCAGAAATTACCTTGTTTAGTGTCCTAATTCTATTGATTACCAAAATAAATAACTTTCGCTTAATTTCGAAAGCATGATCAATAATTTTCTCTACATTTTTCTTTTTCTTATAAAATGCCACTTTCTGTTGGCCTTTCTTAATATTTTTTAATAAATTAACTATTATCCTGTTGCGGAACATTCATTTTCGAATGTCCCTAAACTGTTGTTTCCTTCTACTATCATGCACAGAGTTATCTCTTGCTCTAGCAGTAACATTTTTGATTGGTCTTTCCTTTCCGTTTAAATTGCTTCTCTTTTTCTGGACTGAAACATTTTCTGTAGAAATACTTTTTTTACTACAAATATTTCTTATGAATGATTTCGTGGTCTTACCCGGAGCTTTCTTGGTGATTTGACAAGTTTTTTTGGGAGAGGACTGCTGCAGTAATAGATGAACCTGCTGTCTTTGACGTTTTTCTAGCCTTTCTAATTCGATTCTTAGTTGGCATTTTCAAATTTTGAAATGATCTGCAGTTGAATCTGTGGAAAAATATAATAAAAAATGTTATTAACCACTATTACCAAACAGTAAATGAATAACAGTCATCAAAAACTTAACACCCTACTTATTATTTAACATAGCAAATCTTTTGCACCACCACTGCGTCACAAAAGTGATGCACAGTGGTACAAAACAGGCATACACCTATCATAAATCTCTCCCTAACATTTTAAATGATTGATTCAGGATGACGATAAGGTGTGGCCTATCCAGAGGTTTGTTTGAGGTGAGGCCTACTCACGGTTGCAGATGAGTTTTTCGCTTGTTGAAGAATACAAAGGAGATAATACATGTGAAGGCCTACCAATGAAGTAAGTCATGTCCACTTCACTCTTGAACAAAGGCCAGACCTCTTTTGAATCTGTGGTCAGACCTAAACTTCATCTGCACAATGTCATTCATAAACTTAGGAAACACTAGTAATGTAGTTGAAAAATGTGGAGTTTTTTTCCTTTTTTCAGAATTACATCACCTGTGTTTCCTCATTGACTTAAAATGTCCTTAAGACACATGAAAGCGTTTTTTGATTGCCCTTGCACCATTTTTGGGTCATTTTTAAAATGGCTATGTAACTCCCATAATCAAAATCTAAATTTGCCAAGCACAGGTGGGAGCGTATTTACAAGAAACTTGCCCCATGGAGAAAGCTCTTCAATTAAAATGGGAAAAATAACATCATAGACACTCAAATGCCTTATAAATATGCTCCAAACAACCTATGAAGCTCTAGCAGTACATATCCAGAAATGTAATTGATTTCAAAAAACGTTTTTGAACACAACATATAAATCAATTGTATACCTACATTCAAGAGGAAATGACTGAAAATATCCTTAAGACACATGAAAGCGTTTTTTTTTGATTGCCCTTGCACCATTTTGGGGTCATTTTTAACATGGCTATGTAACTCCCATAATCAAAAACTAAATTTGCCAAGCACAGGTGGGAGCATATTTACAAGAAACTTGCCCCATGGAGAAAGCTCTTCAATTAAAATGGGAAAAATAACATCATAGACACTCAAATGCCTTATAAATATGGCCCAAACAACCTATGAAGCTCTAGCAGTACATATCCAGAAATGTAATTGTTTTCAAAAATCGTTTTTAAACACAACATATAAATCAATTGTATACCTACATTCAAGAGGAAATTACTAAAAATGTCCTTAAGACACATGAAAGCGTTTTTTTTATTGCCCTTGCACCATTTTTGGGTCATTTTTAACATGGCTATGTAACTCCCATAATCAAAATCTAAATTTGCCAAGCACAGGTGGGAGCATATTTACAAGAAACTTGCCCCATGGAGAAAGCTTTCCAATTAAAATGGGAAAAATAACATCATAGACACTCAAATGCCTTATAAATATGGCCCAAACAACCTATGAAGCTCTACCAGTACATATCCAGAAATGTAATTGTTTTAAAAAAATCGTTTTTAAACACAACATATAAATCAATTGTATACCTACATTCAAGAGGAAATGACTAAAAATGTCCTTAAGACACATGAAAGCGTTTTTTTGATTGCCCTTGCACCATTTTTGGGTCATTTTTAACATGGCTATGTAACTCCCATAATCAAAATCTAAATTTGCCAAGCACAGGTGGGAGCATATTTACAAGAAACTTGCCCCATGGAGAAAGCTCTTCAATTAAAATGGGGAAAATAACATCAGAGACACTCAAATGCCTTATAAATATGGCCCAAACAACCTATGAAGCTCTAGCAGAACATATCCAGAAATGTAATTGTTTTCAAAAATCGTTTTTAAACACAACATATCTGTTTCAGCTTACATGAGAGACCATGGAATGGGCTCCATGTACAACAATAACTTGCGTTACTGCATGCAAGATTTCTACACAGAATATGCAATTACAATTTCTCAAAGAAACAAAATCTATTTGTATATCACTTGAGACAAAGCAACATTTTAAAAACACAGCTTTCTTCATCATTTTCTCCTTAAATCATACTATTCTCTATCTAAATTAAATAAATCTTTTCTCACCTTAGCAAATACTTTTTGAGTTTCAAAACAGTCTCAGAAATACACCAAATTGTCTTCAGCAGAACAAAGAGGATGCACTCCAGAGGCTGCAGCTATAGAAAGCACAGAAATGCTGATATTCATTACACATATCTCTCATATTAGCCAATCATAACTCTTCCCTCACTTTTTTCAAATCAAAACCCTTCCCCCCTCTGCCCTCTCTGCCTTTTTTGCTTAGCAACCACCTCCTGAAAGACCTCTCATGTTTGCAAGTTCACACAACAATGTTTCAATTGAACTCTGAACTCTCAGTGCACCTGCGTATCCAGTGCAATCTTTCATTAAATGTTTTTTCCTTGACCATTCAAATTACATCTTTCAAAGAACACATCCATGCACCCTAACTTTCTGTTTTCAGAAATGGAAATGCACCAATCACTGCTAATGAATCATTAGGACTGGAAATCCACAGTTTTTTTTCTTTACAAACTCCTACTGTTTCAACTGCCCTTTCATTACCACACTTCATCTGACTGCAGCACAACCTTCTCTCACCATGTTTTATGTCTGGATTGTTGTACATAGTTACATCTACTGGGCTCAAAGGTATGCTGAGAACAGAAATTTACCTAACCTCAATTTACAAGATGTGGAAATTAAGTGGTTGGGCCGAAGAGGATTAAAATGTCACCATTGATACAATTGGTGAAAACCTTTATGCATTTGCCAAAACCTGACCTGTTAATTGTGCACTGTGGAGGTAATGATTTGGGCACTTTGACTGGGGTAGATCTGGAAATGCTTTTAAAGAACACCTTTGAGCAATTAATGGCACTTTTTCCTCAAACTGCCTTGGTATATTCAAATATATGCCAAAGACAGAAATGGAGGTGGTCCAACCAATTTTGTCCACAAATTGAGAAGTCGAGGAAGCATATAAACAAATCTGTTTCAGCTTACATGAGAGACCATGGAATGGGCTCCATGTACAACAATAATTTGCGTTACTGCATGCAAGATATCTACAGAGGAGATGGAGTTCACTTCTCAGATGAGGGCAACAGAATTTTCATTTTGAATTTAAGACTGTGCATTGGTACCTACTTATAAGTACCTAAATGTACCATAAACCCAAAAGCTCTTCTCAGAGCTACCCTACATCTGATCACTCACAATTATTATTTTACTCTAACTTTTTTCTCTAATTTTCAACAAACTACGCTCCCCGGAGCGCTACCCGGTACGCGAACCGGAAGCTAACCGCGCAAAATTTCTAAAAAAAATGTTTTTTTCCCGCACATATGGGCCTCCTCAGCCACCCTCAGAAAACCTAGGGGGTCAAGATACGTCTACCGTGCCCCCTTCTACCCATTCTGAACATTATTTGCCCTCCATCTTGTATCTTGATTCGAATGAAACACAAAATGGTGGACTCCCGTAACGCTGCTGGTTCGCGAACCGGGACGCTTCCCGGGAAGCGGTCCAATAAAAAAGGTGGGAAAGTAATTTACAGAAAAACGACTGGAGACACTCTCAACAAATATAGATTAGCTCATACTACATAACAATCCCTTTCATTTTCACAAATTTGATTGAAATTCCATTTAGCCATTAAGTCTGTAGACCTCTCTAAATACCGTGAGGTAAATTACTTCACAAAACACATCTGAAATGTTGGAATTGACAACCAATGAAAATGTTACTTTCATTTTCTACTTTTATTACCTGACATTTGATTGGTTATATACCTGAATATATATAAAGGAAGAGAAGGAAACACAGCCATTTTGACTGCTACTTCTTGTTGTACATTTCAATTGAATTATCACTAAACACTTCAACTTGTTTGTAAAGGTAAGTTGTTATTTTTAAAACTGAAGTATATTGTGCACTATAAATTAATATGGTAAACTTTTTCTGATAGTTATATACTATCCCTCTGTAGTAGTTATAGATTTAGATAGACTTCTCTGTTATAGTTATGGATGGAGTTAGGCTTCTCTTGTATAATTATGAATTTACTTACGTTAAATCATATGGCCGAGATACCCGCCACCCCCTCTCAACACACTCCCCAAGGATGGGAAACCGGAAACAGTTCTGAACTTTTGGAAGACGGGAGGGAGTGACCCTCCCGGCCGTATTTATTAAAATATGAAACAAAATTAAAACATTAAAATAACAGTTTCATATTATGTACAATTTCATTACCACATTGCGATGTTTGGCTAACCTTAACATATTCTCTAATACAAAGGTTCTCCTAGCCGAACTAACATCCTACAAAACATTAACTTGACATTTTGAAATTGTACATCCTAACGTTTAAGGGCCAACGGCAAGGTCGTAACCGGTGTCAAGATCCCTAAACCAGAAATATCCCCCTCACTTGTGAGGGGCGACCGCACAGAGGTGTACCTCAAGTGCAACTACCAATTTCCCTTGACTTGACGGGGGCCCCAATAAACTCGACGCCACTTAAAGGTCGTCCGAGGACTCGTGTGAGGTATCTAGAAGGTAGCGTAGACCCCCTCCCAAACCCCACACAACTTACCACATCTGCCGTCGCAGATATCCTGGCCCCGGGAAATTCCCCAGGAGGGGGCTGTAGCCCCTCCTACCCAGGAAGGGGCCTTGACCGCCTTTCCTTTCCTTTTCGGCGTCCCATCCTTAGAAGGGACCGCCTACCCGTTGAGGGGCCAATGGCCACCTCCCTCGAGCGCTCCCATCCGTAATGGGTGACGCCCACTCATAGGGATCTACCAATTAGTGCTCACCGATCATGACCTTACCGCCACAGGCCGGATAGTTGACCGGCTATCCGGACCCCCCACACACTCCTACCTAAAGGTCATGTCTTAACATCCCCAGCCAAGCTATCAGGTCTCCTATGAGTAACTCGTTCCCCACCCGGGACAAATGAACACCATCACCCAAATACATACTGTCCCCTTTAATACAACCATGCGAAATAGAATGCAGCGTACTTGAACGGAACAATCGACTCACTTTATTATTAATCTTCCTTACTGAATGATTCAGAGCAGAAAGTGAAAGAGCCCCCCGCCACACTTTTCGCGGGATCAAATGGGACCATGCGATTGTGCACCCTGGAACTCTTCTCGCTAACCAACTTACAGTGGAAAGCATTGCCTCAAGAAGTAGTCGTCTACCAGTGGACACCAAATCGTTGCCCCCAAGATGTACTATGACTATAGCCGGCGGTGACCTCGTCCGCCCTAACAAACCCTCAAAAAATGATTGAAACTGGTCAATACAGAGCCCGCCCTTTCCGTAGAAGGACACCCTGTACCCGTATTCCCCAGCCACGTGAATCATGTCACCTGCTTTGAATACGTCCGCTGCCCGCCTCACGTATGAGTGGCCCACGACCCACACCTCCTTTTTCACAGCCGGTGATGTCTGACGGCTGACCCGGTGTTGGGTCGACTGCACAGTCCGCCCCGCCTCGTAGGCTTGCGCAACTGAAAACCAAACAAAAACAAGAAGCGTGAGTACATCATTACAGCTTCACAACATGTGCAACCGCACATACCTTTTATAACAGTTCGAGGACCAACGCCCCACACGTTTAACTTGTTCGACATTCAGACCCCTGGCTGTAGCCTCTGTAGCAGCCCCTATCCGAAAGGAATGGGTCCCAAACTCGCCGGGGTTCAAGCCCGCAGCGGAAATTGACATCGCAAGCACCCGCTGAAACTGAAACCTCGTCAATGGGGTGGTGTCAGCGTGTCTCAACAAGGTCCCTCCCCATGATGCCACCCTTTGCGCTAAATAATCCTCTACGCAACTTACTGGGCACATGGAGACCCGGGAATCCTTTGTATGATTATGCAGTCCCCCATCGCACCCTGGTCGGTCTTGGACCTGACAAATGAGATGGACATTGTCTCCCCTCTGACCTGGACGTGCTCTCGGCACAGTCCCCCCGTCACATCCCGCTTGTTCCTCGCTACTAGTTCGCTTACCCGCATAGCCCCATGGAATGCCAGCGCAAAAGCGGCTCGGAATAACACTGTTTCATACTGGGATGAACACGTTGAAGGGAGTACAGATAATAACAGGGCCAGCCTATCCAGACCTATCGGGCGCCTTTCATCTACTCTGCGACCCTCAAGGCGTTGCCACCCACGTAGCGCTTTTTGTACAACGAAAGACGCTGTCGGGTCCTGGATCCCATAAGCCCTCGCCACAAAGGAAATGGCTGCCCGATGCCTCTGGGCCGTAGCCACAGATTTGCCTGCCTGATGTAAAGACAGCAAAAAATTTACCACCCACTCCTCCTGGCCCCAAAGTTCCCCTCCAGCAGTCCCCAAAAAGGCCAAATAGGAACGGAACGCCCCTTCATATGCCTTCCTTGTCCTGGGTGCTAAACTCTCTCCCACGAGGTTTCGTAGTTCGGGGCACCGAGAGTCCAGAGAGCTTCGGGAAAGGGTGCCGCCACCGGGTCCGCTGTGGGCAAAAAACCCCAGAAGGCCTGCATACGGAAACGAGAAAGCGCATCAGCCGCTTGGTTCATTACCCCCGGCACGTGTCTCGCCTTAAATAGGACATTCAATTGCATACATAACAAGACAATCTCTTTGAGCAGCCTCAGGATCCATTTGCATCGTGCCGCCTGGCTATTGATACACTCAACCACGGTCATGTTATCAGACCAGAATACCACAGAGTGATCTCTAAACCCCTCAGGCCAAGTTTTCAGGGCCACCAGAATGGGGAACAGTTCAAGAAAAGCAATGTTACTCGTCAGCCCACCCTCATGCCACCATGACGGCCATTTTTGAGCTGACCATTGTGTGCCAAATATGGCGCCAAAACCAATGCTCCCTGCCGAATCTGTCCACAGGCCCAGCTCCTCAGAGGACACCGCCGGTTTGTTCCAGACAACTCGACCATTGAAATCCGCCAGAAATGCCAACCAAATGCGCATGTCCTGGCGAACCTCGGCCGAGAGCCTCGTGCGATGGTGACCCTCCTTCAGGCCGACCATGGCCTGAGCGATCGAGCGGGAAAAGGGGCGGGCCATCGGTATTACTCTCAGGGCAAAATTCAGCTGTCCCACCAATTGTTGTAATTGCTGCAACTTAACCTTAGACTGACTAATACACGTCTCCAGGGATGCCCTGAACCTGAGCACTTTTTCTCTTGGTAAACGAAAACAACCCTCATCCGAGTCGAGCTCGATCCCCAGAAACTCGAGGCAAGTCGAAGGACCCACCGTCTTACCGGGTGCCAATGGCACACCAAAATGATTCATCAAGACACAAAATTCATTCAAGGCCTGACCACATTCCGGATCCCCGGCTGCCCCTAGAAACAAAAAGTCATCGAGATAATGCATAACCTGATGAAACCCCGTCTTCCTTGTGAAGACCCATTGCAGGAAACAACTGAACTGCTCAAAATAGGAACAAGATATAGAGCACCCCATTGGCATACATCTATCCATGTAATAGTGTCCCTGAAACATGAAACCAAGAAGACGCTGATCGTCTGGATGTACCGGGAGCAACCGGAACGCTGACTCGATATCAGATTTCGCCATCAGCGCACCGGGCCCTAGGCGATTCAATATGGCTACGGCCTCATCGAAAGATGCATACCGAACTGAACACACTGCCGGGTCTATCGCATCGTTTACGGAAAGACCACGTGGGGCCGACAAGTTATGTATCAGCCGAAACTCACCCGGGTCCTTCTTGGGGACCACCCCTAAAGGGGAACAAACAAAGTTAGCAACCGGTGGAACGTTAAACGGACCGGCGACTCGACCTCGAGCCACCTCTTTCCCAATCTTCTCTTGTACCACGGTCGTGTGCTGCAAGACTGATATTTGGTTTTTACATTTCGCTAAACCCTGAAACTCCCCCACTGGGATGCGGAAACCATATGAAAAACCGTTTCGCAACACCCCAGCGGAAGCGTGATCCGGGTATTCGCTGAGCCAAGGAATCATTGCCATGGTATCAATCGGAGTAGGTAAAGGCGCCCCTCGGACTATTTCAGACCTGTTTGGCGCCTCCTCTACCCCCGTTATCACCCGTTTTGGCTCTGCACATGGACTCAGGATGGGACGCTTGCCCACACCCACTACATTCGTGCCTAAATTTGCATGACCCCTGGGGCCTCGTACATTTACCCCTGTTAAAATTCCAACAACTCCCCTTTTTACCTGTGGTGCCGTTCGGCCTGGAGTGGTATTCGTTACTCGCGCTTGATCGAAAGGGGGTTCCAGAATATTGGCGGGAGGACTCCCCCACACTACTCCCTACCAATGGCAAATTCAACATACCAGTATCCGCCATTTTCGACCATGACACAGAATCGTAACAATCCCAAGTTAAGTTTTTATCATGTTCTTTCGCTTTTCTGAAAATATTATCGTAACAGAACCACTGATTGCCCCCATGTGACACAGAATACCCCATGATCCGTGACTGATAAATCGGCAATTCAGACAGCAATTCGGGCCTACGTTCGCCCAGGATGGATGTAAAAATCCCCCACGCCTTGCCCCAATTGCCAATGTTTTCATTTACCTTGAAGGCGGCCATCTTTGCGCGCCAAACACCCGGATGCATGAGCTCCTTTTGGCTCTTAACATATTCCATCTCATAATGATCGGTAAGCAACGAGAAGATGTTTACATACTCATCTGCCCATATCTTCTCCTTAATAGCTAGAGGGACATGTTGACCCAACTTTTCCTTTCGTGACGGGGCAGACTCATCCCTCGCAATCGGCAATGGCCGCTTACCTGAACCGGAAGCTGTATCTGCGGCTGAGCCTATCCCAGGTGGCTTTCCTCCTGCCGCGGCCGGCGTGATAACTGGCGATGCTGCCTTCACCGCCTCCCTTGTTTCACGCAGTTGCCTCATCAAAACCCGTGCGTCATCAGCCGTGGCGCCCTCGTTATTTTTACCCAACCACGCTGCTAATTGTGCTGCCAGCTCGGGCGGCATATCCTCCCCGGACACAGGGGTGACCACCACGGGAATCGGATTCCCCTCCGCCGGCACCGGAGTTGGCTCTTGGAGTGGGGTACAGGGAACCGGGATGCCCCCTCCAGCTGCTCCCCTTCTGGGCCTCTTGCCTTTTCCCCCCGGAGCTGCTCCAGCCAACGGACGTTTTGGCCCCTCTTCTCCATCTTTCTCCGCCATTCGCTTCTTTAGGTCGGTCACCTCCTTCATAAGAACACGCAGCATCTGGTCGGTAGTCATTCGCTTTCCGACTTTCTTAGGCATTCTCCAACAGAGTATCTGTAAGACAAACAAGAAAGATTACCACACTCAAAATTGGCTCTTCGTTCCGTCTCGAGCTCACGTGCAGCGAGGGGGTGCAGCTTCAGAGCACAGGAACAAGAGGATGCGTTCTTGGCTTGTTGCTCCTTTTATCCGTCTTCAGGGCGGGCGTAAACCCGCCCCTGCCTGCCCCTAGGGCATGGCCGGCCGCGTCAGTGTCTAGGCCAGCCCACTCTAGGGCGGGAAAAAGCGCGCCCCGGCTACGCCGCTTCGGGCATACCAGCCGAGGCTCGCCTCCCGCCCAAAAAATGGCTTCCCGAGGGGATCGTGGTACTCAGCCATACGTTCGGGGGGACCGAATGGTCGCCCCTTTCCACATACACTTTTTTATATTTCTACTTCCACTCTGATACTATACACTGCCAAAAGATAAATTCACTGATAAAAACTGCCTAGCTAAAATTAATCCCAACAGTGCCCTATCTCTACTAATATATATTTTTTTTATCCAAATTTCAGGCAAAATGGAAGGCGAACAGAAAGTTGAATTTCAAATTGTCCTGCAAGAGAGCAGCCAAGAAATCATTGATCAAAATGATATTGAATTTATGGATGAAACTTGGGACCAAGAACTACTGCAATGTGTGCAAGCAGTAGATGACCTCCTTAAAAATGAGGACATTTTACACCCTCAGAGACTACAAACTATGTTCAATGAAAATAATAACATTTCTGACAGTGAAATGTTAGAAAGTTTAATAAATTATGAAACACAATCACAATAAAAAAAATGCTTAAAAAATAAAGAAATTAAAAAATAATCAACAAAACCAACAATCAATTAACATACAGTATTTGAAAAGTCTATCATTCTTTTTTCCTTATAGTACGCTGCCCAGAACGCTTTCCGGTTCGCGAACCGGGCGCTCCCCACGCAAAAAAAAAAAAATGTTTTTTTTTTGCCCTGCTGGGCCCTTTTAAAACCTCCACATAAAACCTAGGGGGTCAACGAGGATCTACTATGCCCCCTTATGGTAATTTCCCCCTTTGTTTTGGCCTCCTCTTGTCTCTCGATCCTACCGAGAGACAAGATGGCGGCCGCTCCGGACTGTTTAGAATGTTGACAGACACCGAAGAGCCAATCAGCTTCGCTTCGCAAAGCTCCTTTACGCGAAAAGTACGCGAACCGGAGCGCTGCCCGAAGCGCTGTTACAGATATATATCTTTTTTTGAACATTAATTTCTCAAAATCCACTGGAGCACATATATTGAGACCTAGCAAAGGCACATCGGGCTAACAGTCCCTACAATTTTGCCAAGTTTCGTGCAAATCCATTCAGCCGTTCGAGCTAAAAGTGAGGCCAACCGCCCTATGGAAATTAACATGGGAAAAACGCGTTTTGGGACCCCCCTTTTTTCTCAGCCCCCCCTTGACGAACCCCCCCAAATTTTCAGGGGCTGCTCAAAAACAAAATGTGCCATTTTCCAGAAAATTTCAGCCAATTCCGTCCACAAACGCCAAAGTTATTAGACATCGAATTTTCAAAAATCCCATAGGGAAAAAATCCTAACTATATATACCTACTGGCGACCGCCAGTAGGTAATATATATATATATATATATATATATATATATATATATATATATATATATATATATTACCTACTGGCTATCGCCAGTAGGTATATATAGTTAGGATTTTTTCCCTATGGCATTTCTGAAAATTCTATGTCTAATAACTTTGGCGTTTGTGGACGGAATCGGCTGAAATTTTCAGGAAAATGGCACATTTTGTTTCTGAGCAGCCCTTGAAAATTTGGGGGGGTTTCGTCAAGGGGGGGGCCAAAAAAAAAGGGGGGTCCCAAAACGCGTTTTTCCCATGTTAATTTCCATAGGGCCTTTGGCCTCACTTTTAGCTCGAACGGCTGAATGGATTTGCACGAAACTTGGCAAAATTGTAGGGACTGTTAGCCCGATGTGCCTTTGCTAGGTCTCAATATATGTGCTTCAGTGGATTTTGAGAAATTAACGTTCAAAACAAGATATATATCTGTAACAGCGCTCTGGGCAGCGATCCGGTCCGCTTACTTTTCGCGAAACGGAACTTTGCGCGCAGAAAGCTGATTGGCTCTCCGGTGTCTGTCAACATTCTAAACAGTCCGGAGCGGCCGCCATCTTGTCTCTCGGTAGGATCGAGAGAGAAGAAGAGGTGAAAAACGAAGGGGGAATTTAATGAAAGGGGGCAAGGTATCCCCCTCTTGACCCCCTAGGAATGTTGTTGGGGTTATTAAAGGGTCCCGTGGGGAAAAGAAAAAAAAATGATTTTTCACGGTAGAAGCGCTTCACGGGCCGCGAACTGGGCCGCAAACTGGTAGCGAAACGGGAATTCGCCATTTTGTGCTTCGTTAATTAAATTATTAGGTATAAGGGGGTGCGGGAGACGTATCCTAATCCCCTATGTTTCCTGAGGGTGGCTGAGGAGGCTGATATATGTTGATACATCTCTTCCAGCGGCTGTGCGTGAGCTTTTTTTTTTTGCTGCGTGACAGTCCGGAGCGGCCGCCATCTTGTCTCTCGGTAGGATCGAGAGAGAAGAAGAGGTGAAAAACAAAAGGGGAATTTAATGAAAGGGGGCAAGGTATCCCCCTCTTGACCCCCTAGGAATGTTGTTGGGGTTATTAAAGGGTCCCGTGGGGAAAAGAAAAAAAAAATTTTTTCACGGTAGAAGCGCTTCACGGCCGCGAACTGGGCCGCAAACTGGTAGCGAAACGGGAATTCGCCATTTTGTGCTTCGTTTTAATTGTTTAGAGATAAAAATTATCGCCGCACATCGGCCACAATGCATGAGTATCGTTGAAAAGTCAGCGATATTCATGCATTATCCAGCAAATGCTCTTAGCCGTGTTATCCACCTTCCATTGGATAACATGGTTAAAAACTGCTCTGTGCGTGAGCTTTTTTTTTTTTTTTTTTTTTTTTTTGCTGCGTGACGTTTGTTAACGTTCGATTCGATGGAAATCAGGAAGTGTTGACCACCATTTTGTCACTGCGAGTAAATATTTTGTTATAAATGAATCCTTATTGAAAAACATTGTCTGCGCCATCTTGCCTTTTTGTCCAATGCCACAATTTTGTCGTGCACGGCAGCCATTTTAGATGCCTTGACCAGGCCCACTCTCTGCACGCCGCCGATCCTCAGCATGGCTTCCCACCCTCGCAAGCATCTCCCCCACGCACTGGTCATCCCCGCTCTGTCTCTCATGCATGGGCCATATACTTCCCCCCATCTGCGCTGCTCTTCTCTGAGAATCACACCCTGTGCCCTCCCGACACCTCTCTTTCACCCTATTCACTACCGCACCCTCTGCCACTCCTCTTCCTCTGTGTTCGATTGTCCAGGCCGGACCTAGGCTATCACCTACCCCTGCGGATGTAGTTTATGGCCCCAGCTGTAGAGAATTCAGACATGCCAACCCTCCCGATTCAGGCGTGTGACTACTGATTTCAGTGCTAGTCTCCCGCCTCCCGATTTCTGCAAGCAAAAACTCGGGGGCATATTACGAACAACTAGCGATAATTTTTGTCTCTTATTTGTTTAGAGACAAAAATTATCGCCGCACATCGGCGATTTTTATCGCAGATAAACCTTGCTATTATCGCAGAAAAGTCAGCGATATTCATGTATTATCGAGCAAATGCTCTTAGCCATGTTATCCACCTCCCATTGGATAACATGGCTAAGAACTGCTCAGGGCAGGTGTTAGATTTTGGAGATATTCGCGCTTAGCGCAAATATCTCCAAAAGTTGGTAATAGGAGATAGCGATGTTAGGGACTGTTTCCAGTCGCTAACATCTTGGCACGCCCGCTTTGCATGTCATTAGTGATAAGTATCACTGACATGCAAAGCGGGGCCCAAGATGGTCGCTATCTCCTTTTAGCTGTCACTAACTGGTGTTAGCGACAGCTTGGTAATAGGGAGATATTTTTATCTCCGCTTTCTTGGCTTTTAAAGCCAAAAAAGCGGAGATAAACCCCCTTGATAATATGCCCCACGATTCCTTGGGGGTTTCAGCTGACAGGGCTTGGTATTGTGTTACATGGTAATTTTTCCAGGAAACGTCAGAGGGTCGATGCAGGGGTTCTAGAAGAGGTGATAAACCATTTAAGCCTCATGAACAAGCGCATGGTCTTTTAAAGATTTGTGAAGTACTCGGGGCGGCGGTGTGTGTGTGCCCTCTTTCAGGAGCGGGCGGGGGGGCACTGCCAGCAACTTGCCAGGTCAGGTAGTGTTCAACACGTGCATCACCCTTTCTCTGCCTGCTATTGCGCTCCATGCTTCGGAAAGGTAAGAAAAAGAACGTGCATTTGAGTTTGAAATGTCCGATCCTGCAGCAGCACACTTCCAAAGCCCACACATGACAATAACCCGATTCAAGGCCCCATTCACCCGTTTTTAAAAAAATAGATAACACTCCAACAAAGTAAGATTATAAAACTTTATTAACTATTAACTATAACGAACGGAACAAAAACTAAAAACATTTAAACATTTTTCAACACAAAAAGCAACAATGGTTAGAAGCTGTCTTTTGTGCGAATAGTCCCAAGGCAGCACAACGTGCAGAGTTCTGGACGGCACCCAGGTGATGTCGCCTGGGTGCCGCACTGGTTTTGGGATCCTACAATGCAGCACAGAAAAACAGCGTGGGGCGTCCCGGGTGGTGCGGGGGGAGGCCTCGTCAGTAGCGGTCTGTTGTGCGAATAGTCCCAAGGCAGCAGAACGCGTTGAGATGTTGATGGGACTGTGTCCAGTGTCACATGGCTGACACAACATGTACGACAGGCACCCAGGTGATGTCCAGTAAACTGCCGCACTGGTTTTGGTATCCTACAATGCTGCTCCGAAAATTGGCGTGCGGCGGCCCGGGGGTGGGGGAGGCGGCGTGAACGGGCCTCCCCAGGTGGCGGCCATCTAGCTGAGTTGCGCTCGCTTTTGCGGCTACAGCATCTCGCTCACCATGTTGTTGAGTTGCTTCCACTCTTGCAGTGCAGCGATAGGCGGCTGCCACATGGCTCTTAAAATGGCGGACGGCTCCTCGGTTTTGGGCCTGGTCCACTGAAATGGCCCTGGGACACCTTGGAACTCGGACGCTTGCCTGTTAGGGCTTGGGCTCCATTCTCGAAAAGCGTCCCCTCAGCCGTGAAGATTCTACAAAAGTTTTGGGGGCCCCCGACTCCCGCAGGCTTCCGGTGGGGAGCGGCTGCCATGATTGCTCGCGGAATGACCACGACGGAGCCACGAGATGGTGGTGCTCTCATGCTGACGCCAGCTTCAGTCTGAATGATCCAGAAACAAGGTGGGGCTTTCATCGTTTGGGAAAAAAAAATGTTCTAAACCAATGAAAAGTGTTATTTTTAGGTCATATGACCAAGCCTTCCATCTTTAGGAAACCAAAAGTAAAATGAACCAATGAAAAGTTTTATAAACAAGTCACATGACTTGTTATGCGGCATAGGGCTACAAAAAGCGTAGAAAATCCGTTGGCACGTGAGGCGGCGTCAGTAGCGGACCGATGTGCGAATAGGCCGAAGGCAGCACAACGCGCCGAGATCCGGATGGCACCGAGGTGGTGTCCAGCAAATTGCCGCACTGGTGTGGCCATCCTACAATGCTGCGCCGAAAGACGGCGTGTCCAGCTGAATTGCGGTCACTGTTGCGGTACAGTGACTCGAACGCGCCGAGATCCGGATGGCACCGAGGTGGTGTCCAGCAAATTGCCGCACTGGTGTGGCCATCCTACAATGCTGCGCCGAAGGCCGGCGTGTCCAGCTGAGTTGCGGTCACTGTTGCGGTACAGTGAGTCGAACGCGCCGAGATCCGGATGGCACCGAGGTGGTGTCCAGCAAGTTGCCGCACTGGTGTGGCCATCCTACAATGCTGCGCCGAAAGTCGGCGTGTCCAGCTGAGTTGCGGTCACTGTTGCGGTACAGTGACTCGAACGCGCCGAGATCCGGATGGCACCGAGGTGGTGTCCAGCAAATTGCCGCACTGGTGTGGCCATCCTACAATGCTGCGCCGAAGGCCGGCGTGTCCAGCTGAGTTGCGGTCACTGTTGCGGTACAGTGAGTCGAACGCGCCGAGATCCGGATGGCACTGAGGTGGTGTCCAGCAAGTTGCCGCACTGGTGTGGCCATCCTACAATGCTGCGCCGAAAGTCGGCGTGTCCAGCTGAGTTGCGGTCACTGTTGCGGTACAGTGAGTCGAACGCGCCGAGATCTGGATGGCCCCGATGTTGTGTCCAGCAAGTTGCCGCACTGGTGTGGCCATCCTACAATGCTGCGCCGAAAGTCGGCGTGGGGTGCCCTGTTGGCTTATGAGGTGATGTCAGTAGTGGACCGATGTGTGAATAGGTCGGAACCAGCACAAGGCGCCAAGATCCGAACGGCAAGTCCTGGATGTTGAGTGCCTCAGTTGAGAGTTCTGAGCAGTGCTTGTAAGACTATCTGAAGTTTATTATAAGAATCAGAGTAAGTTGAAGACTGTCTGAAGCTTATTTGCACCTTTTGCAGCTTCACTATTGCCCAAGGTGGTGTTCAGCGGAACTTTTTTCCTTTTCCTTTCTGCTTCTTTTCCTACAATCCGTTTCATCTGAAGACACGACCAGGTCCCTGAATGTGTGTAGGGGGACGCTATTGAGTGAATGAAAATGGCGGCTTGTCCAGCTGAATTGCGGTCACTGTTGCGGTACAGTGAGTCGAACGCGCCGAGATCCAGGACCGATGTGTGAATAGGTCGGAACCAGCACAAGGCGCCAAGATTCGAATGGCAAGTCCTGGATGTTGAGTGCCTCAGTTGAGATTTCTGAGCAGTGCTTGTAAGATTGTCTGAAGCTTATTTGCATCTGCTGCAGCTTCACTATTGCCCTTGTGTGGCCAAAGGTCGCACATGACATAGGCGGCCGGCTCCCGAGGTCCGGCGGAACTTTTTGCCTTTTCCTTTCTGCTTCTTTTCCTACAATCCATTTCATCTGAAGACACGACCAGGTCCCTGAATGTGTGCAGGGGGACGCTATTGATTGAATGAAAATGGCGGCTTGACACAAAGCTGACTCAAGCGTTACTGTTGATGCTATACAGACAAAAATTGGTTTTCAGTTTGTACATTCTTCATGTTTTTTTTTTCCATCCAAGTCTGATTAAGAGTTTGTAGAAAAATGGCTTCAGATTTTCCACATACTACTCTTCAACATTCTTCCTAAATGTAACAATGTGAAACTCACTAGGAGAACGGCTGTTTCTGTTTCCTTTCAAAATGCTGCCAACAATATTTTCTGAATGGAAGACACCATCTTGTAGCATAAAGGGCCGAAAGGGGTACTGGTCTGGCCGATGGTTGGTGGAGACATTTTGACTATATCTTGGACCTGCCCGGCCTCGCCCAAAATGGCGCCGGTATAAATGGGACTCGTAACTCCTTGCCCGCAAATGTATATCTAGAAAATGTTATTGTAAGTGGCCCTGTCCTATTTTAATTACAAAATGTATGTCCACCGATTCCGCAACTGTTAGACACCTTAGTTCTTGCAACCTAATGGCCCGCTCGTTACGTTCCTCTACAGTGTAAATGTCTCCTCATCATATACGATTTCAGTTTGCTCCGTGGCCAGCCCACGTGGTTATAGGCCCGTATTTGTATACTGACATTTTCACAATAAAGGTTTTTAAAACAAAACACGGTAGTAGTATTTACATTGGTAAAGTTTTTACTTTTAGTCACTGTTTTCGAATCAGTAAAAGGCAAGTGAAATAAAGCAGTCCAATTACATGACGGATAAAAGGTATAATATGTAGGAACGCAGTAAAGATAAATGGTCAAGGGCAGTTGTGTTTTTCATGTCTGCAACATAAAGTGATCGATAAGAATCTGATAATCAGGCGTATCGGCGACTAAGACAGCAGGCCGAATCTCTTTTACTCAACGGTTCCGTCATGGAAGGAAGAAACGCCCTTTTTCTCGAAAAAGGAATATATTTTACTTGCAAGACAGTTGTAAATTTTCCGGGAAAGTACATTAGCCTGGAATATTATAACATATGTTTGAAAAAAAAATATTCGAAAACAATAAAAAGCGTAATTTTTAGGTCATATGACCAAGCTTTTCATCATTAAATTAACAAAAGTAAAATGAACCAATGAAAAGTTTTATTAACAAGTCACATGACCTGTTATGCTTACGTTACGCGCTGCGCGCCGCGCCTCGGATCACTTCCGGGTGCGCTAACGCGGCGTGTCATATAACGCATTACGCGACAACGTAGGTCAAGAATATAGTCAAAATGTCTCCACCAACCAGCGTTCAGAACACAACCCCTTTCAGCAGTCCAAAAAGTTCTGTTAAATGACAACAGAGGGGACAGGCAACAAGAACCATCAGTCAAAGAGGGGAGGGCAAGTTCTTCTCTTCCGGGTCATGTTGGGGCGCTACCGGAACTGATCGAATTGGTAGTCTACAGTGTTTCTGGATGTTTCAGACTAAAGCTGGCGTCAGCATGAGACCACTACCATCTCGTAGCTCCGTCGTGGCCATTCCACGAGCAATCATGGCAGCCGCTCCCCACCAGAAGCCTGCGGGAGTCGGAGGCCCCCAAGACTTTTGTAGAATCTTCACGGCTGAGGGGACGCTTTTCGAGAATGGGACCCAAGCCCTATCAGGGAAGCGTCCGAGTTCCAATGTGTCCCAGGGCCATTTTAGTGGACCAGGCCCAAAACCGAAGAGCCGGCCGCCATTTTGAGAGCCATGTGGCAGCCGCCTATCGCTGCACCGCAAGAGCGGGAGCAACTCAACTACATGGTGAGCGAGACGCTGTAGTCGCAAGAGCGGGCGGTAAACAGCTGAATGGCGGAAGAGGCACAGTGTAGCAAAAGCGGGCGGAATGGCAACTAAAACGGTAAAGGGGCGCCCCACTACAGCTTGTCTTCAGGTGAAACGGATTGTGGGACAAGGTCCAGAATTGAAGAGTCATCAAAAGGCAAAAAGTTCCGCCGGACCCCGGGAGCCGGCCGCCTATGTCGGGGGCGATCTCAGGCTACACCAGTGCTATAAGACTTGGGGAGGGTGTCGGAGCCAAGCGTCTTCTCCGAGTCCATGGCCATCACACCGCCCAAGTTTTCTAATGCAGTCAGGTCCACAAACGACACTCACTTACTTTGAGAATAGTGAAGCTGCAGTAGGTGGAAATAAGCTTCAGACAGTGTTACAAGCGCTGCTCAGAACTCTGAACTATGGCACCCAACATCCAGAACTTATGCTATTTGAGAATGGCAGTGACATCGAAGCATCTCAGGGACCAAAACCATTAACGTACTTTCACGTATGAAAATCTTACTTGGGGAGGGGGCAGGAGCGAAGCGCCCCCTCCCAGTCAGCGCCACCACACCGTATGTTGAAAATTTGAAGCCATCGTTCTACAAAGTCAACCAAACTTGGATTGAAAAATCTAGAAAAATGTACAAACTGAAAACCAGTTTTGGTCTGCATAGCATCAGTAGCAACGCTTGAGTCAGCTTTGTGTCAAGCCGCCATTTTGATTCAACAAAGCACAGGCATTGAAAAAGGCTCAAATTCAGAACTCTAAACTATGGCACCCAACATCCAGGAGCTTGCCATCCGGATCTTGGAGCCTTGTGCTGCTTTCGATCTATTCACACATCGGTTCACTACTGATATCATCTTATAAACCAACGTTATGTAAATAGTTTTTTAATAAAATGTTTTACCCTGTTTCTTTGCTGGTGTGTTGTCTATATTTTTAATATTTGCATAGGGTTTGTCGTTATTTTGTGCGGGATGGGTGATGGAGCCGAGCTGTCTTGCAGCCCTCATGGTGTGGAGCTCAGTTCATCTCACTATTTTCGTATTTCTCATGTATGGTTGTTCCTAATATTTCTATTTTAGCGAGGTCAAAAAGAGATCCAATTAGTGGCCTACTGATTTTGCTCGATTACTTTTATTTTTTTTACACGATTTTTCACTATCTGCAAAGACTAAACAGAGTATTGCGACTTTGTGCTTGTTTGTAAATAGAGAATGATCCAAAGAGAACCAATTCTAAAACAGTAAATGCTTGGACAACAATCAATCAAATGGAGAGACAAGCAGGCACGACAGATTAAAAAGGGGGGAAAGGCTTGCGTTAACTACCGTTCACTATCTGCAAAGAGAGAGTACTACTAAGACAAAAGAGGGGAGGGAGGGGGTGCAGCGTTCAAAGCACATCAGCGTGCATAAATACGAAAATGTTTTCATCTATCACGTACTTGACATTTTAAAGCTTTTCATATTTGCTATTAAAAAACCAATGAAATTCACAGAAAAAACCATAGGTTATAGTGGATATATAGTTAGGAATTTGCATTTACAAAACCTTGAAAATTCAATGAAAAAACCATTGGTTTTAGGCCATATATAGTTAGGGATTTGCATTTACAAAACCTTATTTTACTCGCATAAAACCATTGAAATTCCATATATAGTTATAAGCGCTAACTATATATCGCGCACCCGCAATCCACTGCTGATGATGTCACATATTACATCATTCATGACATGGTCAGTGACATCACTGATGACATCACTGATGACATCTCAAATGACATCACTGATGACATCACTGATGACAACATCCAGTGACTGTATGTTTCTGTAAAGTTAAAATATGTCTTACATATTGAAGAATGAGTGGATGTATAAGTGTCTGGATGAAGGATTTAGTAGGTGCATGACTGACTGTATGAGTGAGTGATTAAATGTGTCTCACTGAGTGCATGGGTTAGTGACTAAACTGTCTTAATTTGTGCATCATTATGTCTGTTGTTCTGTAAACTGTTGCATGTGTTGATAAGTAGCTATATGAGTAACTATATGGGTTATTGATTGGTTGCCCAAGTATTTGTATGGGAGACTGAGTGTGTGTGTGGGTGGCTGGGAGGTGTATGACTCTGTGCATAGATGTGTGAGCAGTTGATTCACCAGATGTATGGTTTCAAAAGTGCATGTGGAAACAGCTGTATGGGCGGTTGACTGTGTGCATGAGTGTATTGGTGAGTGAATGGATATCTCAGTGCTACATGTCAAAGTAAGTACATATGTAAAACACAGTACATGTGAGAGTTGACATATATAAATAACTGTGCATAAGAGCCAGTGAATGTGTGAGTGGCTGTATGGATCATTGTGAACTTGTATCGGGGATTGTATAAGAGAGTAAATATGTGTTAGTATATGTTTGAATAAGTAAAGTTTGTATAACTGTATAGTTGAGGAAATGGAGGTGTGATTGATTCTTTGCATGACTGACTAGGTGTGTGAGTAACTCCATGGATGAGTGACAGTCTGTGAGTGTCTGTTTACACTGATTGTATCTAAGGTTATATTAGAGTCTGAAGAGGTTCATCGTATTATCACATGAATGATATCATCAGTGATGTGATCAGTAATGTCAAATGAGATGTCATCAGTGATGTCATCAGTGATGTCATTTGAGATGTCATCAGTGATGTCATTTGAGATGTCATCAGTGATGTCATCAGTGATGTCACAGACCATGTCATGAATGATGTAATATGTGACATCATCAGCAGTGGATTGCGGGTGCGCAATATATAGTTAGTGCAACTAACTATATATGGAATTTCAATGGTTTTGTGTGAGTAAAATAAGGTTTTGTAAATGCGAATTCCTAACTATATATGGTCTATAACCTATGGTTTTTTCAGTGAATTTTCAAGGTTTTGTAAATGCTAATTCCTAACTATATATGGTCTATAACCTATGGTTTTTTCAGTGAATTTTCAAGGTTTTGTAAATGCTAATTCCTAACTAGATATGGTCTATAGCCTATGGTTTTTTCAGTGAATATATATATATACATACATATATAAACATATATCATCTGTATATCTATATAAATACAAACATAAATGCATGCATACATATACTTATATGCATACAGATGCATGTTATTTACATGAAAGTTGAAAAAACACTAATAAAAGCAAAGCTAAAAAGCCACCTCCTTACAAACAGAATGGCTTTAACTTAAACGAGGGCGAGATCTATTGCATTTTCAATCTTGGGAGACTGTATGTCAGAATTTTTTTATGAAATTGAAGAGGGTTTGAGAACTCACTCAAAATGTGCCCTAATTTTTCTTTCTGCAGCACTAATCATAATTCATATGGCAAAATATACCCCCTCATTTTGTTCCTTTTTAAATTAAATGTTTTAAGAGTTACCACTTTATTCCAATCAAGATGGCTTCAGGTGTGCCATACCTTTGTAATAAGTAGGACTGTTAGCGCTCTAGTTGTTCTTTAGAACACTCTGGGACATTCTGTCATTGGGCTATACTTGGGCTACATCTGGGTGATATTTGGGCTACATTTGGGCTCTTTTGTCTCTGGTGGCCATTTTGGGAGACTGCATGTCAGAATGTTTTAATGAAATAGAAGAGGATTTGAAAAATCACTCAAAATGTGCCCTAATTTTTCTTTCTGCAGCACTAATAATACCTTCTATTGCATAATATACCCCCTCATTTTGTTCCTTTTTAAATTAAATGTTTTAAGAGTTACCACTTTATTCCCATCACGATGGCTCCAGGTGTGCTATACCTTTGTAATAAGTAGGACTGTTAGCGCTCTAGTTGTTCTTTAGAACACTCTGGGACATTCTGTCATTGGGCTACACTTGGGCTACATCTGGGTGATATTTGGGCTACATTTGGGCTCTTTTGTCTCTGGTGGCCGTTTTGGGAGACTGCATGTCAGAATGTTTTAATGAAATAGAAAAGGATTTAAGAAGTCACTCAAAATGTGCCCTAATTTTTCATTCTGCAGCACTAATCATACTTTCTATGGCAAAATATACCCCCTCGTGTTGTTTCTTTTTAAATTAAATGTTTTAAGAGTTACCACTTTATTCCAATCAAGATGGCTTCAGGTGTGCCATACCTTTGTAATAAGTAGGACTGTTAGCGCTCTAGTTGTTCTTTAGAACACTCTGGGACATTCTGTCATTGGGCTATACTTGGGCTACATTTGGGTGATATTTGGGCTACATTTGGGCTCTTTTGTCTCTGGTGGCCATTTTGGGAGACTGCATGTCAGAATGTTTTAATGAAATAGAAAAGGATTTGAGAAGTCACTCAAAATGTGCCCTAATTTTTCATTCTGCAGCACTAATCATACTTTCTATGGCAAAATATACCCCCTCATGTTGTTTCTTTTTAAATTAAATGTTTTAAGAGTTACCACTTTATTCCAATCAAGATGGCTTCAGGTGTGCCATACCATTGTAATAAGTAGGACTGTTAGCGCTCTAGTTGTTCTTTAGAACACTCTAGGAGGCTGCAGTAGAACACAAAGGAATCAACTGACAGTCTCTGTCCTTGTTGGATGTTTATGTTTTACTGAGAATGTCAGACTTCATTTTCACATGACTGAGAAAGATAATGTGAATTTACAGAAAATTTGCTTTCAGTTTAGCTTATAGATCCCCTTCCAAACCACTGTGGGAAAATCATGAGATATTAGTTTTCTTTCAAACAATATTCATGATATCACAGCAGACGGTTTTTTCACATGGTAAAATCACCTTAGAACCCACCACAATTCCTAAAACGAGTATGGTACCATCAACAAATGATTTATAATGTAACTAAAGTCCTAAAACCCTCTATTAACTACAATGCTTTTTAATGAGGTGCTATCATGTATATTGGTCCCAAGATGGCTGCCAACACTTCTTGGATGAAGTGCTGACAGCCAATCAGATCAGATGTGTGGTTAGGCTCCGCCCAGATATATATCTTTTTTTAACCTAAATTACTCAAAATCCACTGGAGCACATATATTGAGACCTAGCAAAGGCACATCGGGCTAACAGTCCCTACAATTTTGCCAAGTTTCGTGCAAATCCATTCAGCCATTCGAGCTAAAAGTGAGGCCAATCGCCCTATGGAAATTAACATGGGAAAAACGCGTTTTGGGACCCCCCTTTTTTCTCAGCCCCCCCTTGATGAAACCCCCCCAAATTGTCAGGGGCTGCTCAGAAACAAAATGTTCCATTTTCCTGAAAATTTCTGCCAATTCCGTCCCCAAACGCCAAAGTTATTAGACATAGAATTTTCAAAAATCCCATAGAGAAAAAATCCTAACTATATATACCTACGACCGCCAGTAGGTAATATGTATATATATATGTATATATGCGTATATATATATATATATATATATATATATTTATATATATATATTTATATATATATATACATATATATACATAAATATATATATATATATATATATATATATATATATATATATATATATATATATATATATATATATATATATATATATATATATATATATATTCACTGAAAAAAGCATAGGTTTCACACCAGTTATAGTTAGGAATTAGCATTTAAAAAACCTATTAAATTCACCTAAAAAACCAGAGGTTTCACACCAGTTATAGTTAGCTGGAAATTTTACTGACATAAAACCAATGAAATTCCCACGTTATAGTTATTCGGACTCACTATAACTTGCGCGTGCAATGCACTGCTGATGACATCACATATTACATCACTCATGACATGGCATTACTGAATTGGTTGTTGTAACTGGTATGGGTATATGCACTTTTTTGAAAATGTTAGTTTCTATTTTTGAATATGTGTTTCAAAGGTTACTTTACAGTGAGAGGAGGTCTGTCACTGTGTCACAAGGATGGTGTCATCAGCAGTGCATTGCACGCGCAAGTTATAGTTTTTTTGGGGGGGGGAGCGCTCCCGGAGCGCGCCCCGGGGAGCGCCCCGGAAAGCGCAATTATATGAAGCCAATCAAAAGTGTTATTTTTAGGGCACATGACCCGACGCGCTTACGCTACGCGCCCCGGGGCGTGCCCGGGGGCGCGCACCGGGGAGCGTCCCGTAAGCGCCAATATCGCGAACGAAAACATGATCGTGACGTATCGCGTAGCCGCGTATGCGTGAAACGCACGACGTAGGCGCACCGACGCGCTTACGCTACGCGACCCGGGGCGCGCCCCCGGGCACGCCCCGGGGCGCGTAGCGTAAGCGCGTCGGGTCATGTGCCCTAAAAATAACACTTTTGATTGGTTCATAACAGTTTTGGTTTCATAATGATAAAACCCCTGGTCATGTGACCTAAAATTAACACTTCTCATTGGTTCAGGATATTTTTTTTTTCCAAATGAGGAAAGCCCCCACCTTTTTTCCTTATTCTACCTTTTTGCTTTGAGAGAGGAAGACCTTTACTTTTATCTATAGAAAATGGCTACATTAGCTGCAGCTGCTGGATCTTCTGGACCACCACCACCACCACCACCACCACCACAAGGACCTCCTCAACTTCACAGTGGTGGAGATCCAGAACAGGAGGAGGATGAGGACGAAGAGGACAGTAGATTCGTCCCAGAGGACAACATAACATACAAGCCAAAAGAGCACATCATTTGGCAATTTTTTTCTATCCCAAGTGACAAAAAAAAAGTGAATGCACCTGAAGCAACCTGCCTTATCTGTCATCAGGAGATGTCAAGGGGGAATCCCAACAAGAAGTACTCCTTCTGCAACTACACAATGATTCGGCATATGGTTAGAAAACATCCCAACAACTATTCTAGGGCAGAGGTCAGGGAACTGGCCAAAAACCCTGTACAATCTTCTGCCAGCACCTCCAAAACTACTGTTCCCACCCCATCAGGACCGGAAGTTAGGGAGACATGCTCCATCATACAAACCAACTTTTCAAATTTTAAAATGGTTTGCAAATTTTGTGGTGGTGAGCAATGCATCACTCTTATTAATCGTGCTTGGGAAAACCACAAGTGCCAAAGGAAATATTAATTTGTTGCCCTTTTTTTTTTCTCCTGTTGAGCCCTTTTGAAATGCTTGGTTTTTGTTTCTCTCCTTAAAAAATACAAAAAAAACAAAAAATGTTCAGAAAAACCAAAAAAAGCAAAAAAAGTTTAAAAACTCCGAAAAAAAATATAAAACAACAAAAAGAATAAAAAAACAGTTCTTTTCAGAACTACCTCCCATTTATATAAAATGACTTAAATTTTAAAACTCTGCCATTCTCTTTTCTCCCTGGTGCGCTCCCCGGTGCGCTCCCCGGTGCGCGTACCAGGCGCGCCCCCCGCGATAATCAAAAAAAAATATATTTTTTTTGACCCCGCGGGGCCCTTTTATGGCCCCCACATTAAACCTAGGGGGTCAGGGGGGGTCTACCCTGTCCCCTTATGGTCAATTCCCCCCTTTGTTTTTGACACCTCTTGTGTCTCGATTTTACCGAGACACAAGATGGCGGCCGCTCCGGACTGTTTCGAATGTTTTCAGACACCCGAGAGCCAATCAGCTTTCCGTGCGCACCTCACGTGGCGCGACCGGAGCGCTCGCCGGTGCGCGCACCGGGGCGTGCTTACAGATATATATATATTTTTTAAACTTAAATTACTCAAATTCTACTGGAGCACATATCTTGAGACATAGCAAAGGCACATCGGGCTACCAGTCCCTACAATTTTGCCAAGTTTGGTGGAAATCCATTCATCCGTTCGGGCTAAAAGTGAAATCGACCGCCCTATGGAAATTAACATGGAGAAAACGCGTTTTGGGGCCCCCCTTTTATCTCGGCCCCCGCTTGACGAATCCCCCCAAACTTTCTGGGAAGGACCGGAGCTCGACGAGGCCTTTTTCAGGAAATTTTCAGGCAGATTCGTCAACCGGCTCCAAAGTTATTCCAAATAGAATTTTGAGATTTAACATTGAAAAAAATCCTAACTATAACTACCTACTGGCGACCGCCAGTAGGTAATATATATATATATATATTACCTACTGGCGGTCGCCAGTAGGTAGTTATAGTTAGGACCTAGTTTCCATAGGAAATCCTCAACATTCTATTTGGAATAACTTTGGCCCTGGTGGATAAGTCTTTGCGAATTTCTCAAAGAAGATGGCTCGGTCCGCTGCGCTCCTTCCCTGAAAGTTTGGGGGGGATTGGTCAAGTGGGGGCTGAGATATAAGGGGGGTCCCAAAACGTGTTTTCTCCATGTTATTTTACATAGGACCTTTAGACTCGGCTACAGGTCGAACGGCTGAATGGATTTATAAGAAATTTGCCAAAACTGTAGAGTCTTGTTCGCAGATTACGCTTTTTTTGGAATGGTGTAAATCCGTTCAGTAGTTGTTGAGAAAATTAAAGTTAAAGGCAATTATATATCTATAGGCGCGCACACGTGCGCGCACCCAAGCGGCTCCGCGTGAGCGGAATTTTTTTTTGCTGCGTGACGTCTGTTAACGTTCGATTCGAAGGAAATCAGGAAGTTTTGTCCGCCATTTTGTCACTGCGAGTAAATATATTGTTCATTTCAAAGCGTTGAAACATGGAAAGGGAGAAGGTAGAGATTGTCTTGCTGCGTAGGTTTTCTCGGGGTGTGCAGTAAGGCCCTTGAACGCGAAAAGATATATTTTTTTTCGGGAAAAAAATAACGGGGTGCGCGCACCCGGTCGCGCACACCTATTCACAAGAGTGTGAAAATGGAGATAAATCAGAAGTTTAAGTGCTTAGATATAAGGTGGCTCTGAAAAGAGCCCTTGTGTTAATTGAGTGTTTTCTGCATTTATAAGTAAGTACCGATGCAGAGCCTGATGTTGCAGAGGAAGATTCTGTTTCCCTCATTCGTGAAATGAACACCGTCTCTCCTATAGACGTCTTGCATGTGGTATCGCAAGTTGTTGTGGTAAATAGAACCCATGCTATAATCTCTGAGGAACGCAGAAACAGATTTATTTACATGTCTCCTTGCTTTCTCAAATTGTGCACAATGTTGATTGGACCAATTCCATTATAGCCGAGATACCCGCCACCCCCTCTCAACACAATCCCCAAAAGGAGTGAAACCGGAAACAGTTCTTGAAGTTTTTGGAAGTGGGATGGAGTGACCATCCCAGCCGTATTTATTAAAACAAAATTAAAACATTAAACGTTTCATGTTATGTACAATTTCATTACCATATTGCGATGTTTGGCTAACCTTAACAGATTCTCTAATACAGAGGTTCTCCTAGCCGAACTAGCAACCTACAAAACATTTCTTGACATATTGAAATTGTACAACCTAACGTTTAAGGGCCAACGGCAAGGTCATAACCGGTGTCAAGATCCCTAACCGGACTTACCCCTCCCACTTGGGATGGGCGACAGCACGGAGGCGTACCTCAAGTGCAACTACTACCAATTTCCCTTGACTTGACGGGGGCACCTAAAACTCGACGCCAGTTAAAGGTCGTTCGAATACTCGTGTGAGGTATCTAGAAGGTATCGTGGCCCTTATCCCAACCCCACACAACTTACCGCATCTGCCGTCGCAGATGTCACTGGCCCCGGGAAATTCCCCAGGAGGGGGCTGTAACCCCTCCTACAAAGGGAGGGGCCTTGACCGCCTTTCCTTTACTTCCGGCGACCCATCCTTAGAAGGGACCGCCTCCCCATTGAGGGGCCAATGGCCACCTCTCCCGAGCGCTCCCATCCGTGTTGGGTGACGCCCACTCATAGGGATCTACTAATTAGTGCTCACCGATCATGACCTTACCGCCTACCAAAATAAATACGACAGTGCAAATTAACCTAAGAATACATTGGCCACTATGACTGAAAGAGCATACATCAAAATTCAACACTAACTGAATATCTTTAATGGCAAACATACTCAAAACGAACATTCTTTATTAACTCAAAATCAACATGGCACTACAACCTGGAAACGAAAACAAAACAAAATTAATCAACTTTATTATACACAACTGGCTGTCTTCAGGGGCTGGTGGGTGGGTCAAAATTGGCTCTTCGTTCTGTCCCGAGCTCACGTGCAGCGAGGAGGTGCAGCTTCAGAGCACAAGAACAAGAGGATGTCTTCTGGTCTTGCGTCCCTTTTTATCCGTCTTCAGGGCGGGCGTATACCCGCCCCTGCCTGCCCCTGAGGGCGTGGCTGGCTGCGTCGGTGTCTAGGCCAGCCCACTCTAGGGCGGGAACGAGCGCGCCCCAGCTACGCCGCTTCGGGCATACCAGCTGAGACGCGCCTCCCGCCCAAAATGGCTTCCCGGGGGGATCGAGGCACTCGGCCATAAGTTCGGGGGGACCGATTCGGTCGCCCCTTTCCATATAGCCGAGATACCCGCCACCCCCTCTCAACACAATCCCCAAAAGGAGTGAAACCGGAAACAGTTCTTGAAGTTTTTGGAAGTGGGATGGAGTGACCATCCCGGCCGTATTTATTAAAACAAAATTAAAACATTAAACGTTTCATGTTATGTACAATTTCATTACCATATTGCGATGTTTGGCTAACCTTAACAGATTCTCTAATACAGAGGTTCTCCTAGCCGAACTAGCAACCTACAAAACATTTCTTGACATATTGAAATTGTACAACCTAACGTTTAAGGGCCAACGGCAAGGTCATAACCGGTGTCAAGATCCCTAACCGGACTTACCCCTCCCACTTGGGATGGGCGACAGCACGGAGGCGTACCTCAAGTGCAACTACTACCAATTTCCCTTGACTTGACGGGGGCACCTAAAACTCGACGCCAGTTAAAGGTCGTTCGAATACTCGTGTGAGGTATCTAGAAGGTATCGTGGCCCTTATCCCAACCCCACACAACTTACCGCATCTGCCGTCGCAGATGTCACTGGCCCCGGGAAATTCCCCAGGAGGGGGCTGTAACCCCTCCTACAAAGGAAGGGGCCTTGACCGCCTTTCCTTTACTTCCGGCGACCCATCCTTAGAAGGGACCGCCTCCCCATTGAGGGGCCAATGGCCACCTCTCCCGAGCGCTCCCATCCGTGTTGGGTGACGCCCACTCATAGGGATCTACTAATTAGTGCTCACCGATCATGACCTTACCGCCACAGGCCCGGATAGTTGACCGGCTATCCGGGCCCCCCACCAAAACTCCTAGCTAGAGGTCATGTTCCAACGTTTTCAACCATGCTAAGAAGTCTCCTATGAGTAACTCATTTCCCACCCGAGACAAATGCACACCATCCCCCATATACATACTGTCATCATTAATACAACCGTGCGAGATAGAATGCAATGTCCTGGAACGGAACAACCTACTCATTTTGTTATTAAGTTTCCTAACAGAATGGTTCAAAGCAGGGATCGAAATAGCCCCCCGCCACACTTTTCGTGGGATCATATGAGACCACGCAATTATGCACCCCGGAACTTTCCTCACCAACCAACTTACGGTGGAAAGCATTGCCTCCAGGAGCAGTCGTCTACCGGTGGTGACCAAATCATTGCCCCCTAAATGTACTATGACTATAGACGGCGGTGACCTCATCCGCCCTAACAAACCCTCAAAGTAAGCTTGAAACTGGTCAATACAGAGACCGCCCCTTCCGTAGAAGGACATCCTGTACCCGTATTCCCCAGCTACGTGAATCATGTCACCTGCTTTGAATACGTCTGCGGCACGCCTCACGTATGAGTGGCCCACGACCCACACCTCCTTTCTCACAGCCGGTGATGTCTGACCGCTGGCCCGGTGTTGGGTCGACTGCATAGTCCGCCCCGCCTCGAAGGCTTGCGTAACTGAAAACCAAACAAAAGACAAGAAGCGTGAGTACATTGTTACAGCTTCACAACATGTGCAACCGCACATACCTCTTATAACAATTGGAGGACCAACGCCCCACTCGTTTTACTTGTTCCACATTAAGACCCCTGGCTGCAGCTTCAGTGGCAGCCCCTATCCGAAAGGAATGGGTCCCAAACTCACCCGGCTCCAAGCCTGCTGCGGTAATTGACATCGCGAGCACCCGCTGAAACTGAAACTTTGTCAGTGGGGTGGCGTCCGCGTGTCTCAACATTGTCCCCCCCCATGATGCCACCCTTTGTGCTAGGTAATCCTCTAAACACCTCACCGGACACATGGAGGACCCTGGAATCCTGCGAATGACTATGCAGTCTCCCACCCCACTTTGATCGGTTTTGGACTTGACAAAGGATACCGTCATAGTCTCACCCCTGATCTGAACGTGTTCCCGGCACAAACCCCCCGCCACATCCCGCTTGCTCCTTGCCACCAGCTCACTTATCCTCATAGCCCCGTGAAATGCAAGCGTAAAAGCGGCTCGGAACAAACAGGCCTCGAACTGAGACGAGCATATGTCGGGGAGTGTGGCCAGCAACTGGGACAACCTATCCAGACCTATCAGGCGCCTCTCGTCTACTCTGCGACCCTCAAGGCGTTGCCACCCACGCAGCGCTTTCTGTACAGCAAAAGACGCTGTCGGGTCCTGGATATTATGAGCCCTAGCCACAAAGGAGATGGCGGCACGATGCCTCTGGGCTGTAGCCACCGACTTCCCAGCCTTACGCAAGGACATCAGGAAATGTACTACCCAATCCTCATGCCCCCAAAGTCCCCCTCTCTCAGTCCCCAAAAAGGCCAAATAAGCCCGAAACGCCCCTTCGTATGCCTTCCTCGTCCTTGGTGCTAGACTCTCTCCCACGAGGTAACGAAGTTCGGGGCACCGAGAGACCAGAGAGCTTCGGGAAAGGGTGCTGGCTCGGGGTCCGCTGAGGGAAGGAAACCCGAGAAGGCCTGCATTTGAAAACGAGACAGTGCATCAGCAGCCTGATTCATCACCCCCGGGACATGTTTTGCTCTGAATACCACGTTCAGTTGCATACACAGTAAGACAATTTCTTTAAGCAGCCTCAAAATCATTTTACAACGTGCTGCCTGACTATTAATGCATTCTACAACGGTCATATTGTCAGACCAAAATATGACAGAATGATTTTTGAATCCATCGGGCCAGGATCTGAGGGCCACCAAAATAGGAAACAGCTCAAGGAAAGCAATATTACTCGTCAGCCCCTCATCGTGCCACCATGTTGGCCACTTTTGTGCCGACCATTTTGTGCCGAAGATGGCGCCGAAACCCATGCTTCCCGCTGAATCCGTCCATAGACCAAGCTCTTCAGAGGACAAGGCCGGTTTGTTCCAGACGACTCGACCATTGAAATCCGCCAAAAATGCTAACCAAATACGCATGTCTTGGCGGACCTCGGCCGATAACCTCGTGCGATGGTGACCCTCCTTTAGGCCGACCATCGCCTGTGCAATCGAACGGGAGAAGGGGCGGGCCATCGGGATCACCCTTAAGGCAAAATTCAACTTCCCCACCAATTGCTGCAATTGATGCAGCGTAACTTTAGATGCATTGATACACATTTGCAGGGCTGTCTTGAATTTCGATACTTTGGAAGCTGGTAAACGAAAACAACCCTCCCTAGAGTCCAACTCGATCCCGAGGAACTCGAGGCAAGTCGTGGGACCCACAGTTTTACCTGGTGCCAACGGCACGCCAAATTGATTCATTAAAACACAAAATTCAGTCAAGGCCCGGGCACATTCATCATCCCCAGCGGCCCCAAGGAACAGAAAGTCGTCGAGGTAATGCATCACATTCCGAAAACCTGTTTTCTTCGTGTAAACCCATTGCAGAAAACTACTGAATTTCTCGAAATAAGCACAAGATATCGAGCACCCCATTGGCATACACCTGTCCATGTAATACAAACCTTGAAACATGAATCCCAACAAACGTTGGTCATCCGGGTATACCGGGAGCAAACGGAACGCTGACTCGATATCTGATTTCGCCATCAGCGTCCCGGGCCCCAGGCGATTCAAAATGGCTACGGCCTCATCGAATGATGCGTACCGCACCGAACACATTTCTGGATTAATTGCATCGTTTACAGAAAGGCCATGAGGGGCTGATAAATTGTGAATCAATCGAAACTCACCCGGGTCCTTCTTGGGGACCACCCCTAAAGGGGAACAAACAAAGTTCGGTACCGGGGGGACGGGAAACGGGCCGGCAACCCGACCTCGGGTAACCTCTTTCCGGATCTTATCCTGTACTACAGTAGTATGCTGCAAGACGGAAAGTTGATTTTTGCACGTCCCGACACCCTGAAAGTTACCCACCGGGATGCGGAAACCATATGAAAAACCGTTTCGTAGCACCCCAGCAGAAGCACGATCTGGGTATTCGCTGAGCCAGGGAATCATCGCCAGGGTATCAATCGGGGTTGGTAAAGGCGCCCCTCGGACTATATTAGACCTGTTTAGCGCCTCCTCTACCCCCATTTTCACCCGATTTGGCTCTGCACGAGGACTCAGGATGGGGTGCCCCACAACCACTACATTCGTGTTTGAACTTACAAGATCCCGGGGGCCTAGTACATTTGCTTCTGTTGAAATTGAAACAGAACCCCCTCTTCCCTGTATTGCCGGCGGGTCTCGGGTAATCGTCTGTACCCGTACCCGACCGAAAGGGTGTCCCCCCATTTTGGCGGGAGGACTCACTAACAGCACTCCCCACCAATGGCACTTTCAACATTCCCGACTCTTTCATCTTATTCCATGTTAAAGAATCGTAACAGTCCCAGGTTAAACTTTTGTTATGCTCCATCGCTTTCCTGAAAAGGTTATCATAACAGAACCATTGGTTACCTTGGTGTGATGTCGAGTACCCCATAATTCGTGACTGATATACTGGAAATTCAGGGAGCAAATCAGGCCTACGTTCCCCCAAAATTGCCGTGAAAATTCCCCAAGCATTCCCCCAGTTACCAATATTTTCATTCACTTTAAAGGCGGCCATTTTTGCGCGCCAAACACTCGGATGCATCAGATCCTTTTGACCCTTAACAGTTTCCACCTCATAGTGATCAACGAGCAGGGAGAAAATGTTAACGTATTCCCCCGCCCAAATCTTTTCCTTTATTGGCAAAGGAACATGTTGCCCCAATCTTTCTCTACGAGAGGGTGTTGACTCATCCCTTGCAATCGGCAATGGCCGCTTACCTGCACCGGACGCTGCTTCCGTCCCTCGTGGCTTGTCTATCGCCGCATCCGGCGCGGGCACCTTGGCTGCATCACGTTTCTCGCGCAACTGCTTTATGAGTGCTTGCGCTTCGGTAGCCATGGCGCCCCCATTACTGTCCCCCAACCATGCTGCTAACTGTGCCGCCAATTCGGGAGGCATATCTTCGGCAGACGTCGGGGTGACTATCACGGGAATCGGATTCCCCTCAACCGGTACCGGGGCCGGTACCGGGGCTGGCGCCTCGAGCGGAGAACAGGGAACCGGGACGTCTCCCCCGACCGGCCCCCTTTTTGGCCTCTTTGGCTTCCCTCCGGCCGGTGGACGCCCCGATCCCTCCTCGCCGTCTCGCTCCGCCAACCGCTTCTTAATTTCGGACATGTCCTTCATGAGTGCCCGAACCAACTGGTCAGTCGACATTCCCTTTGCTCCTTTCTTGGGCATCCTTTCGACGAAGTATCTAAAAGACAAAGAGAGAGATTAAAACGCTCAAAATTGGCTCTTCGTTCTGTCCCGAGCTCACGTGCAGCGAGGAGGTGCAGCTTCAGAGCACAAGAACAAGAGGATGTCTTCTGGTCTTGCGTCCCTTTTTATCCGTCTTCAGGGCGGGCGTATACCCGCCCCTGCCTGCCCCTGAGGGCGTGGCTGGCTGCGTCGGTGTCTAGGCCAGCCCACTCTAGGGCGGGAACGAGCGCGCCCCAGCTACGCCGCTTCGGGCATACCAGCTGAGACGCGCCTCCCGCCCAAAATGGCTTCCCGGGGGGATCGAGGCACTCGGCCATAAGTTCGGGGGGACCGATTCGGTCGCCCCTTTCCATTCTGTCTTTGGCCTATATTGGAATATACCAAGGCAGATCGAGGAAAAAGTGTCATCAATTGTCGAAAGGTGTCTTTTAGAAGCATTTCCAGACCTACCCCAGTGATTGTGCCTAGATCGTTCCCACCACAGTGCACAATTATAAGGTCTGGTTCTGGGAGATGCATAAAAGTTTTCACCAATGGATCAATTGGTGACATTTCAATCCTCTTTTGGAAATCCATGTTATGTGTACATTTGGTAAGCTGAGGTTGCAAATTCGTCTGCTTACTGCATATTTTTCACTCCAGTGAATATAACTGTGTCCTATTAGCCAGACCTTCATTTTCAAGGGATTTGTAGTCGTCCTCCGATCGGTTGTGGAAGTGGAATGGTAGTTAGAAGTTGAAATTCTAAATAAAGAAAAAGGAAGAGCCTGGGTGTGGTTTAAAAAATAAAAATGATTGGTTGATTGTAACAAGTGGAGATTGAACAGTACGTTCCATGTTAATGTTTATGTTAAACGAAAAGTACTATTGGGTGTGAAAAAACAAGATATGTAACAGAGCTGTGTATTGGCAGGAGTTTCTGGAGGGAAAATAGTGTTCTTAGTTTGTTGTAGAACGTTAAGACATGAACTTTTGACCTGTGCCTTCAGCAAGGTGCAGAATGAGGTGTAACAATGGAAACAGCCGGAGATGACAGTTGGTGATGGGTTCACTCTTTGGTGCCTCTGCATCTGAGTCTGTTCTCTGGTGGCTGGCGGAGAACTGTTTGTTATTGTGGAGATGAAAGGGTGATAAGGAGAGAAATACGACAAAGCGTCTGGCCTGTAGAAGCGTGGGAGCAGTGATTAACTCTGAGTAAAGCGGAACTGTGTCGGTGCTTAGTAACAGTAAAAAAAAAATGTTAACAGTGGTATAACTGTCTTTACGGTGCGCGACCTACTAAGAAAGAGTTCACGGGCCGTAATTGGCTTGGAGGTTCTAGTATCAGTAAGTGAGGTCGAGAAAAAAAAACATTCAGGACTTTATTTATGAAGGCCTTGCGCCACCGGTGCGTTACTTTTTCCCATTTTAAAAAATGAGGCCCCGGCGGCGGAAGGTCTTTATAAATAAGGTCTTCAGTGTCTACAGTTAAGGTTATGTGGAACCCATGAATAGTTTTTCAAAATGAAATCATTTCAGTTGAGATTATGGATTAAAAGAGAAACCGTGAATATTTGAAATGTTTATTTAGAAATGTACTGTTTTAAAGGCAAATCATTATGTAATATGAGTACAGAAATTGCAAAAAACACAGTAATTGGTATTGTCAGTAGTACATGGAATACAAACGCTATAGTTGAAGAAAAATGAATATAGTTGGAAAAAAACATTGTACACTCTTATAAGGAAGTATATTATATTTTAATAAATGGAAGAAGGTCTCTGGCCTTTCAGTTTCGGAACGATATATGAAAATGCAAGTGGTTATACATCATTACTTTATGAATCAGCTGTCAAACAACACGAAATCATAATGTTAGTAAAGCAAATAGGTCTGTTCTTCAAAAGAAAATATGGAAAAGAACGTGAAGAATATAGAAAACCAAAAGGAAATGAGGACGTCGATGGCTTGTGTAAGAGTTATTGAAGCATTGTTTAGGCAAAATAGGTAGCTTCTGCTTGTAACAGGAAATCAGTTTTATCATTTGAAAGTATGTCAGCTATCCAATGGAAAAGAGTAAAGCAGTACTGATGATCTGTTATAATCGGAGCCTCTTTTACCATCAGAGTGCAGGTTGGTGGGTTTTCGATGTAGCTCGCTGTTAGGAAAGAGTTAACCGTCCATTGTGTAGGCAAAGTATGCAGCAAGTGCCTCTAACATGAAATCATTGTTATCATCTGAGAATATGTCAGCCATCCAATTGAGAAGATGAAAGGAGCATTCATGATCTGTCATTATTGGAGCGTCTTTTACCATCATAGGGCAGCTCGGTGGGTTTTCGATGTAGCTCTCTGTTAGGAAATCTTGCGCCGCTGCGAATATATTCCAATGACCCAGAACTCCTTGTATCGCTGCAAAGGCCATAAACCCTCCGTTGTAACAAAGTTGTTCATGATCAAGTAACGGATTCATGAGGTGATTGTAATTCGGTTCAGGAGGTACCAAATTGCAGAGACATAAATCCAGGGCCCACGTGAAATCACAGCTCAGGCAATGAAATACAGGCTGCACACAGGTGAAATACGAATATCGAAATGATAATCGATATGAAGTATTCAAAGTTGAGAGTGGTAAGGTGCCGTAGTACAGAAGCATTCTCTGTCGAAATAGTTCTAAGTGGTCATCGTCGTTTGCGAAGGCAGGAGGGACATCCATTTTGAATTTCCCAAGATGGTAAAGGAAACGGCGCAGCACCGCTGGTTGTATAGCAACTCCACAGAATTAGGTCGCCGGCTATGCAGTGGAGAGGAGCAGAATTACTTGATACATTTTCTAGGAGTCTAGTCACTTATATTTTGCTTAGTGGTTATCAAAAAAGTAGCTTTTTTTGAACTGGAGGATGCGTTAAAAAATAAGGCAGTGATTTGAGGGAGTTGTAAAGCAAGGTCAATTTTTTTTACATCAATGATGTTTTCTGTGAATGTTAGCTTAGTGAAAGATATGTGTGTGAGCAGATGCAACGTTCAGTTTTAAATGTGACAATGGCGGTCTTGTTCATGTCTTCCGATTCAAGGTCGGTATTCGCTGCCAAATATAAAGATCAAGAAACGCATGCGTGGGGTACATAGTCTGCATTCTTAAAGGAAAGCAAATGAAGGGTTATTTTTACCGCGTTAGCATTGTCGTTTAAAAAGTTATAGTGATTTCTATTATATGTTAAGAAAGTGTCACTGATGAAGACTGAAAATAAATCCTTATAAATGATAGGGACTGGTGTATTTTAGAAAAGGTGTGTAACATTACATGAATTGTGGAAAAAAAAATAATGTAATTGAAAGTGTATGGTTTGAAAATGAAAAGTAGAGGTTTATAGTTCACGTTTTGAAAGCAGTTGTAGAGGGTCAGATGAAAGTGTATGGTTTGAAAATGAAAAGTAGAGGTTTATAGTTCACGTTTTGAAAGCAGTTCTAGAGGGTCAGATGCATGATAGATTTATAAAAAATAGAACATGTTTTTAAATAGTATTATGGAAAAAATATGTGCCTTTATGTACTATTTACATTATCTGCCTGTTGCGTATTCTTTGAGTTTTAGTAATCCTGTGTCTTATAAGTTTTCTAGGGGCGGTTTGAGGTTCATGGTGGGTTTGGGCAGGGAGGGTAGGTTGGGGGTTTGTAATAGGGGGTCCGGGTGGGGTGGAGTGCGGAGTTTAGTGAAAAGTGAGGGGGGTGGGGAGTTACGGTGTTTGGTAATGGAGCAAAGTCAGAGGACACCACATTTGTGTTATGGGGTGCCACGGAAATATGTATTTATTCTCAGAGGTTTATTATATTAAGGATATATATCAACATGGTGGCTCTTGTCGTTTTGTGGTTCTGTGCATGTTTATAATGCTGGCCCTGTAGTTTTTGTTTATGGACCTTATAACGACACACAGGGGAGCTACGTTGCACAGTTGGAGATCAGAGACTTAGGAAATAAAACTTTATAATTGTAAGGGCTCTAAGCGATAGAAATCGCCCGTTGTCGGTGTAAAACATATCACCGCTATTGGTGGTATTTTCTACGGTGTTAGTGCTCGAAGGAGAATAGTAACATATATGTGAAAGCAAATTGTGTAACAGGCTCAGCATTTCACATTATCGCGTGAAAACAAAAGTTGCTTTTACATAGCAATAAGTCTCTTATAATTAAGGGACGGAGTGTATATAGTGCTATTTAGTACTCTGCTATGTGATTGATGTTGAATATTTCATAAGAGGAGGCTTTAAAAGTTTTTCGATAAACTAGTTTTCTAGGGAAGTGGGTGGAGTGTTCCGTGTAAATTGCAGAATAGAAACTAGTACGAACCAATTGGAAGTGTTGTTTTAAAGTCACATGACTGCACATGCGTGTCTCGACGCCTGTACGCGATAGGTGGGTGCGCGCACCCGGTCGCGCACTGAAAGAAAGCGGCGAGAAAATATCAGCTAATATGCTCTTGAAGCTTGTTTTGGTACAAAGAGTTAGTTCTGAAAAGAACTTTTTTTTTTTTTTTTGGAAACAAGTGTTATGATGCTTTTGATTTCTTAAAGTTGCTGCGACATTTTTCAGTATGTTATACTATCCAAATAAAGTGAAGAAATTTAACTTTTCTTGGAGCATTTATGACTCTCAATTTTGTGTTTAATTAGAGTAAAGCTTTGCTCTCCGTATACAAGAAGTTCTCCACAGTTGTTGCATTTTATGTGCACGTTCGCCAGACATGGTTTCAAGTCCATTTCAGCACTCGATGGAGATACAGGTCGTCCACCGGAAGATGTGCTGATTACTTCTGATGGTAATAGCGTGGCCTCCGTTTTTCTTGTCAAAGGTGGTCGCTCATTTTCTTCAGATTCGGAAGATGAATGCGGAACGGTAGCCATTGTACCGAAGTCTTCGGGAAGATGTTCGACGTTGTTGTCTCTTGAGAGTAGAAAAGAAAGTGATGGAAGTGGGTGGAGTGCTGCGTGTAAATTCCAGAATAGAAACTACCAAGAACCAATTAGAAGTTTCGTTTAGAAGTCACATGACTTCACATGGAAGTGTCAGGTCCTGTACCCGATAGGAGGGTGCGCGCACCCGGTCTCGCACTAAAATAAAGCGGCGAAAAAACATCTTATAATATGCTCTTGGAGCATGTTTTGGTGGAAAGAGTTAGTTCTGAAAAGAACTTTTTTTTTTTTTTTTTTTTGGGAAACAAGTGTTTTGATGCTTTTGATTTCTTAAAGTTGCTACGACATTTTTCAGTATGTCATACTATCCAAATAAAGTGAAGAAATGTAACTTTTCTTGCAGCATTTATGACTCTCAATTGTGTGTTTAATTAGAGTAAAGCTTTGCTCTCCGTATACAAGAAGTTCTCCACAGTTCGTGCATTTCATGTGCACGTTCGCCAGATATGGTCTCAAGTCCATCTCAGCACTCGATGGAGATACAGGTCGTCCACCGGAAGATGTGCTGATTACTTCTGATGGTAATAAAGTGGCCTCCGTTTTTCTTGTCAAAGGTGGTCGCTCATTTCCTTCAGATTCGGAAGATGAATGCGGAACGGTGGCCATTGTACTGAAGTCTTCGGGAAGATGTTCGACGTTGTTCTCTCTTGAGAGTAGAAAAGAAAGTGATGGAAGTGGGTGGAGTGCTGCGTGTAAATTCCAGAATAGAAACTACCAAGAACCAATTAGAAGTGTTGTTTAGAAGTCACATGACTTCACATGCAAGTGTCAGGTCCTGTACGCGATAGGAGGGTGCGCGCACCCGGTCTCGCACTAAAATAAAGCGGCGAAAAAATATCTCATAATATGCTCTTGGAGCACGTTTTGGTAGAAAGAGTTAGTTCTGAAAAGAACTTTTTTTTTTTTTTTTGGGGAAAGAAGTGTTATGATGCTTTCGATTTCTTAAAGTTGCTACTACATTTTTCAGTATGTAATAGTTTGAAAATGAAGTGAAGAAATTTATCTTTTCTTGGGGCATTTGTGACTTTCAATTTTGAGTTTAATAAGAACGAGGCTCTGCTCTCCATACAAAAGAATTTCTCCACACTCGTTGCATTTCACATGCACCTTCGCAAGATATGGTCTCAAGTCCATCTCAGCACTCGATGGAGATACAGGTCGTACACCAGAAGATGTGCTGGCCACCTCTGATGGTAATAGCGTGGCCAGGGCTCTTGTAGATGCTTTTGCATAATGCTCAGGATGCCTTTGTTTAACATGCCGCTTCATGGTGTGTATAGAAAAGGAATATTTTTTATTTGGATTTCCCCTTGAGAGCTCCGAATTGCATATCGTGCAGGTTACTTTTGGCGCATTCACTTTCTTTTGATCTTCAGGATAAGTAAAAAATTGCCAAATGAAAGATTCCTTTTTTCTTCTTAACGGTGGTCGCTCATTTCCTTCAGATTCGGAAGATGAATGCGGAAGGGCAGCCATTTCAGCAAAGTCTTCCGGAAGATGCTCGACGTTGTTGTCTCTTGAGAGTAGAAAAGATTGTGAGGAAAGTGGGTGGAGTGCTTCGTGTAAATTCCAGGACAGAAACTACTAAGAACCAATTGGAAGTCTTGTTTTCAAGTCACATGACTTTACATGCGCTTCTCAGGACGTGTAGGCGGTGACACTATCTAGTTACGAACGTGATTACATACTTAGGAACTAGCATTCAAAAAAACTATGAAATTCACTGAAAAAACCATAGGTTTTACACACGTTATAGTTAGGAAGTAGCATTTGAAAAACCTATGAAATTCACTGAAAAAACCATAGGTTTGACACCAGTTATAGTTAGCTGGAAATTTTACTGACATAAAACCTATGAAATTCCACGTTATAGTTAGTTGGACTCACTATAACTTGCGCGTGTAATGCACTGCTGATGACATTACATATTACATCACTCATGACATGGTCAGTGACATCACTGATGACATCACTGATGACAGACCTCCTTTAAGTGTAATGTAACCCTTAAAACACATATTGGAAAATAGAAATTAACATTTTCAAAAAAATGGAGATACCCATACCAGTTACAACAACCAATTCAGTAATTCCACCATCTATATACACATTCTCTCATTCACCAACAGTTCTATATAGTCACTCATACATATACTCACTCATCATATGTAGTGATACACCTATACATCCTGTTACACACCGACAATCATCCAAAAGTTACTCACACACATACTCACACATGCAAATAAACTATTGAACATCCATTAATTTGCATATAAAACTATACACACACTACCACGTTACTTCTAAAGAAACTTATACATACTTACTCTCTCAAACAATCACTTATAGAAACACATACATATTTAAACAGGAACTCTTTCTATCTCTTAGTCTCACATATACTGACTTATATATATCAATACTCACATATACTAAATTAAAACATATCTCGTTACTGATAAAGACACTAGTGAGGCAGGCATTCACTCACTAACACACACATATACACACTCAACCACCCATACAGTCCTGCACATATGATGTCTTCTAAACACATACAAAGAGAGAGTTAGTCATTCATGCATCTATGTGATTAGTAATACCCCCACAAAACCATACAAACACTCATACTGATACTAAAAAAACATCTAAGAACCCAAATACCTACACATGTAGGTACTCATCAACCCATGCAGCCACTTATTCACAAAGTGAAACACTGATACATATATTTAAATATTTAAACATTACTCGCTAATATATGTATTTACTAAGGTACACTTAATAAGCCAGTTATCCAATCATTTCTTTTTGAAAAAAACATTCATTAAGACAATAATTTAAACATTATTTTTCCCTCGACCTTTACATATACATATATAAAACATATTTATTTTTTAGAAAGACACACATTCACTGGATGGTGTCATAAGTGATGTCACTGACCATGTCATGAGTGATGTAATATGTAATGTCATCAGCAGTGCATTACACGCGCAAGTTATAGTGAGTCCAACTAACTATAACGTGGAATTTCATTGGTTTTATGTCAGTAAAATTTCCAGCTAACTATAACTGGTGTCAAACCTATGGTTTTTTCAGTGAATTTCATAGGTTTTTCAAATGCTACTTCCTAACTATAACGTGTGTAAAACCTATGGTTTTTTCAGTGGATATATATATATATATATATACATACAATATGGCATAACACAATTGAGAGCAACAACTAATTTTAAACCACCATCAAAATTTATACCAAATATGCCACAGGACGCTATTGATGTGTTTGAAGAATCGGTCAAAACAGGTCTGAAGAATCTGAGGAAACAGAGCACTCATAGCAACAAACAGTGTAATCTCTCTCAGGCACACCAACAAGCATTGGAGAAATTAAAATCCAATCCCAACCTTGTATGCAAACCATCAGATAGGGGTTGGTAACATTGTCCTGATGACGTGGGAATTCTATTGTACTGAGGCATTACGACAACTAAGGGATACTACCTGCTATACGAAAATCAACAAAGAAGAATATAATCACAGCATTGTACAGTATCATGATCGGATTGAGAAGTGGGCCTCTGTGGGCATGCTAAATACAAACAAGCTTAAATTTCTATCCTACCAATAACCACGCACACCAACTTTTTATCATCTCCCCAAAATACCCAAAAATGCAAATTTACCACCAGGCAGACTGATTATTTCATCAAGGGAGAGCCTGACCGAAAAAATGTCACAGTATTTGGACTTCTTTTTGATCGATCATGTGAAAACCCTAACGTCTTATATTCGTGACACAACTGATTTTATGAGAACCATATGTGACATTGTATGGGAGTCAGGCATGTTAATGATTGTCCTTGATGTCACTGGACTATATATATGCATCTCCCACCAACATGGTATACAAGCAGTTGAATATTTTATTAAAACACGATCATTGAGGTTTTCAAAACATGATGCGATGCTGTTAGAATTTTTGTCTTTTTGCCTCAATAACAATATTTTCTTGTTTCAGAAACAATTTTTCAGACAGTGTAGGGGTACGGCGATGGGAACCCGCTTCGCCCCCAGCTACGCAAACTTGTTCGTCGGCTGGTGGAAGAAGCAGGTCGCCTGGGCCTATGAAAATCAGCAATGGATCTCATCAATTGAAGGGTGGTACCATTACATCAACGACCTTTTCATATTTTGGAAAGGTCCCCGAACAGAGGCTGAGTCATTTATTAAACACCTGAATGATAACACAGTGAACCTGCATTTCAGTGACAACATAAGCGATACTGAGGTTGACTTTTTAGATTTAAAAGTCTTCATTAAAGATGACAACATATGCACCTCACTTTATCGGAATGCCACTGCTGGAAATTCGATTCTCGAAGCAAGCAGCTGTCATCCTAAATCAATAAAGAACAGCATTCCGTATGGGGAATTGCCCCGTATTAAAAGAAATTGTACAAGATCTACCGATTTTGATACAGCGGCCCAAGAATCTATTTTAAGGTTTCAAGTAAGAGGGTACTCTGACCAGATTTTAGAAAAGGCATATGATAAAGTTCAAACAATTTCCAGAACTAATCTGTTCAAAGATAAGCAAAAGACATCTACAATGGAAGACAATATACCTAGATTTATCACTACCTTTTCGAGAGAGTCCAAAGAAATACACAACATTATGAAACAAAATTGGCAGATTCTAAGATCAGATGGGATAATAGGCAAGGAGCTAGCTTGCTATCCAAAAATCACATATCGAAAGAATCGTTCACTGAGGAATCTCCTAGTGCACAGTCATTTTGACTCAGTTCCACATACACCAAGACTAGGTAACTTGACGGGATTTTATCCCTGTCAAAACTGTAAGGCGTGTAAAGCGAGCACCAAATAAATCAATTACCAAGTCCCTGGGTAACCTCTAACCAAAAAAATCACTAAATTCCTAAAATGTACCACCTCATTCTGTGTTTATTGTCTTGTCTGCCCATGTAAATTGCAATACATTGGCAGTACAATTCACCCAGTGAAGAGGAGAATTTTAGAACATGCAAGGGCAATACAGCACAATGATTCAAACTACCCAGTAGCAAGGCATTTTGCGAAAGAACACAGAAGTGACCGGAATCTCCTGCGTTTCTTCTGTGTTGACCAAGTTCCTATCAAGGAAATAGGTGGCGATAGAGAAATCCAGCTGCGCCGCCTCGAGTCAAGATACATAATTGACCTTAATGCTACAACTCCCTTTGGGTTAAATACAGAAGAAGAATTAGCTCTACACCTAGGCAACTGAGTCTCAGTTTTCAAGATATTTTTGATTAACTGTAGCAGTACTTGCAAAGCCGAACCCACGAATCCAGAATATACATATCCATTATATCCAACGTGATTGTTTTGTAAAAACATTCTTATCAATTAACTATTTAGTCAATTATGCATGGTGAACAATGCGTTCAAAAATGATTGAGCATTTTCCTATAATTTGAGTAATGCACATGTAAATATTTTTGTCCTGTAATTATTGGCTTTTTTATAATTTACAAAACATGAGCAATAATCGTTGATAATCATGAATTAATTGAAGGATTAGGCAAAAAATGAAGATTAAGTTTGATTCAATGCCCATCCAGGGCTATATCTTTATCTATTTTTTATGTGTTTATTTAAAAGCCTCTTGGGGAAAGTGCATGTAAAATTACACACTCCAAGATGGCAGCATTGCATGCATTAAATCAAGTACATCGTTGATGTTCATCACAGGAAATGACGTCATTAAGTCAAAAAAACTTTATTTAACAAATACATTTTTGTGCTATTTGGTAACAGCTGGAGGAAGGCGCGAAGCCGAAACGCGTCCTGTTGCTAATCGTCTGAATAAACTTGGATTATAAACCTTGTCCACGGAGTGCGGTCCATTCCCTTTTGTCAAGGAGGGGAAATCGAGCGGTGATATATATATATATATATATATATATATAAAAGAAGAAAGAGTTGCCCCTAGGTGGGATGCACTTATAGGTAGGAATGTATGCCAAAGCAAGGGCACGAGCCGTGAACAAAGTCCTTTTCCTGCCAGACGCGTTTCGGGCCAACGCCCTCTTCAGTGGCAGACCATATGACATGACGGCAAGCGGCAAACACCAGTAAATCCCCACAATAATTGTGCTCAGGTGTACCACCTGAAGCAATGCTTTCTGGGACTGGTGGTTTAGTTAAACCCAAGTGGGTCACCGCCGCCACTCTCATTCAAAAAAAGTTTTTTAAAGGATTGCCGATGTTCCCACAAGCACCCCGCACGTAAAAAGGAACCTCCTGTTCCACAGTTAGCTGCCCAAATAAGGTAGCTGAGGACCTGCAATTTTTTCCCGGTAGTGCAATCCCGCGACCGGGCTGGCCGTCATGTCACATGGTCTGCCACTGAAGAGGGCGTTGGCCCGAAACGCATCTGGCAGGAAAAGGACTTTGTTCACGTGCCCTTGCTTTGGCATAAATTCCTACCTGTAAGGGCATCCCACCTAGGGGCAACTATATTACCTACTGGCGGTCGCCAGTAGGTAGTTATAGTTAGGATTTTTTTCAATGTTAAATCTCAAAATTCTATTTGGAATAACTTTGGCGCCGGTTGACGAATCTGCCTGAAAAGTTCCTCAAAATGGCCTTGCGGCGCCCCAGTCCTTCCCTGAAAGTTTGGGGGGATTTGTCAAGGGGGGGCTGAGATAAAAGGGGGGTCCCAAAACGTGTTTTCCCCATGTTAATTTCCATAGGGCGGTCGACCTCACTTTTAGCCCGAATGGCTGAATGGATTTCCACCAAACCTGGCAAAATTGTAGGGACTGGTAGCCTGATGTGCCTTTGCTATGTCTCAAGATATGTGCTTCAGTGGATTTTGAGTAATTTAGGTTAAAAAAAATATATATATCTATGGCAGCGCCCCGGTATGCGCTCGGGGGAGCGCTCCGGGCGCGCCACACGACTTGCGCGCAGATAGCTGATTGGTTCTTGGGTGCCTGTAAACATTCAAAACAGTCCGGAGCGGCCGCCATCTTGTGTGTCGGTAGGATCGAGACACAAGAGGTGGCCAAAACAAAGGGGGAAATGACCATAAGGGGGCAGGGTAGACCCCCCTGACTCCCTAGGTTTGATGTGGGGGCTATAAAAGGGTCCGGCTGGGCAAAAAAAAAAAAATTGATTTTCGCGGGGGGCGAGAAAACAGAATGGCAGAGTTTAAAAATGTAAGTCATTTTATATAAATGGGAGGCAGTTCTGAAAAGAACTTTTTTTAATTGTTTTTGTTGTTTTATATATTTTTTTGTGAACATTTTTTACTTTTTTTGGTTTTTCAAAACAATTTTATATTTTCTTTGTTTTTTTAGTACTTCGAAAAAAACAGAAGGATTTGAAAATGGCTCAACAGGAGCAAAAAAAAATCAATAAAGAATCATTGCTTTCATTTGTGAGAGCACTTGTGGTTTTCTTCTGCTCTGTTAATTAAGGTGGTACTTTTTTCACCATAAGCAATAGTAGCCCCACAATAAATACAAACTATTTTGAAGCTTGAGAATTTGCTTTGGATGTTGGGCACCATTTGACGCCCTTCAGGTGCTGCAAAATATGCTTCTGCACTTGAGGTGCTAGGCTGAGGGGTCTGTGGGTTTTCAGCCATAGCTCTCACCTGTGCTTGGGCCAAATTATTTGGGTGCCACCTCTCCATGTGGCGAATCATGGTGTGGTTGCCAAAACTATATTTTTTAGAAGGATTGCCACGTGACAGGATGTTCTTTCAAATTAGACATGTTACTTTAGGGGCATTAACTTTCTTCAGTCCTGCAGGAAACTTAAAGCATTGCCAAATGCAGTGCTCCTTTACACAAGATGGGTGGGGTTCCTCTGGTAGGAACTGTCTCTCCTGCTCCTCCTGCTCCTCTCCCTCCTCTTCGTCCTGCTCACCACCAAAAAGCAGAGGTGGTGGTGGTCCTTTTGGTGGTGGTGGTGGTGGTGTTGGAGTACCAGCAGCAGTAAATAGAGTAGCCATTATTGGTCTCTCACAAAGAAATAGCTCTTGCTCTCTCAAAGAAGTAGGGGGCATATTATCAAGGGGGTTTATCTCCGCTTTTTTGGCTTTAAAAGCCAAGAAAGCGGAGATAAAATTATCTCCCTATTACCTAGCTGTCGCTAACACCAGTTAGCGACAGTTAGTAGGAGATAGCGACCATCTTGGGCCCCACTTTGCATGTCAGTGATATTTATCACTAATGATATACAAAGTGGGCGTGCCAAGATGTAAGCACATGAAAACTGTCGCTAACATTGCTATCTCCTATTACCAACTTTTGGAGATATTCACGCTAAGCGCGAATATCTCCAAAAGCTAACACCTGCCCTGAGCAGTTCTTAGCCATGTTATCCAATGGGAGGTGGATAACATGGCTAAGAGCATTAGCTCGGTAATGCATGAATATTGCTGACTTTTCAGCGATATTCATGCATTGCGGCGATTTTTATCGCATTTGCGATAAACCTTGGTAATACCAAGATTTATTTGCGGTAAAAATCGCCGCAGTGCAGCAGTAAATTTTTGTCTCTAACCAAGCAATAGCGATAATTATCGCTATTGCTTGGTAATATGCCCCAAAGTTCTATATATAGATGGTGGAATTACTGAATTGGTTGTTGTAACTGGTATGGGTATCTCCATTTTTTTGAAAATGTTAGTTTCTATTTTTGAATATGTGTTTCAAGGGTTACATTACACTGAGAGGAGGTCTGTTACTCTGTCACAAGGATGGTGTCATCAGTGATGTCACTGACCATGTCATGAGTGATGTAATATGTGACATCATCAGCAGTGCATTGCAGGCGTGCTTGTTATAGTGAGTCCAACAAACTATAACGTTGGAATTTCAATGGTTTTATGCCAGTAAAATTTCCAGCTAACTATAACTGGTGTGAAACCTATGGTTTTTTCAGTGAATTTAATAGGTTTTTTAAATGCTAATTCCTAACTATAACTGGTGTGAAAGCTATGGTTTTTTCAGTGAATTTCATAGGTTTTTTTAAATGCTAATTCCTAACTATATCTGGTGTGAAACCTATGGTTTTTTTCAGTGAATTTCATAGGTTTTTTAAATGCTAATTCCTAACTATATATAGGGCCTCAAACCTAGGAAATGTAATATTTTTTATAATGAATCCTATATTGTATATTTATATAATACTATTTTATTTATGTATATTGTTCAGGTTTTTTTTTTTTGTGCCCTGGAGCGCTCCGGTAAGCGCAGTCTTCCGTTGCGCCCCGGTGCGCGTACTGAGGAGCGTCCCGTTAGCGCTATTGCCGCAAACGAAAACATCATCGAGACGTTTCGCGTAGCCGCGTCCGCGTGATACGCACGCCGTTAGCGCACCCGGAAGCACCGACGCGCAGATTTTTTAATAACAAGTTTCTATAACTATAAAGTCTAATATTTTTTATAATTATTCCTATGTTGTTTATTTATGTAATACTATTTTCTTTAAGTATATTTATTTATTTATTTATTTATTTTTTGCCCTGGAGCGCTCCCGGAGCGCGTTCCGGTGAGCACACAGGAAAGAGCTGTTTTTGTGCACGCCCCAGGGCGCGTACCGGTGAGCGTCCCGTTAGCGCTAATGCCGCGAACGAAAACATCATTGTGACGTATCGCGTAGCCGCGTCCGCCTGATACGCACGGCGTGAACGCACCCAGAAGCACTCGCGCGCATACGATTGCGCAACGTAAGCATCCGACGCGCTTGCGCGATACGCCCTGGGGCGCGCCCCCTGGCGCGCACCGACGTGCTTACGCGACACGCCCCGGGGCGCTTAGCGTAAGCGCTCCGGGTCATGTGACCTAAAAATAACACTTTTTATTGGTGCAGAACAGTTTTGTTTTCCAAATGATGAAAGCCCCCACCTTTTTTGCTTATTCTGACTTGGTCCTTTGACTGAGGAAACCTGTTTGGAGATCTGTGAATAATATTTTGTACTTTAAAATGGCTACAGTAGCAGCAGCAGCTGGAGCATTTGCACCACCACCACCACCACCACAAGGACCACCACAACATCACATTGGTGGTCAAGAAGAAGAGGAGGAGGGGGAGGAGGAGGAGGAGGAGGAGGAGGAGGAGAGAAGGCAGGGAAGGCATTTCCTGCCTGAAGACAATGCCCCATATAAACCGAAGGAGCACTTTATATGGGAGTTTTTTGAAATCCCAAGGGGTGCAAAGAAGGTAAAAGCTGCAAAGGTGACCTGTCTCATCTGTGGCGCTGTACTATGCAGGGGGAACCCTGCAAAAAAATATTCTATTGGGAATCACACAATGATTCGGCACATGCAACAATTGCACCCCAATAACTATTCTGCAGCAGAGGTGAGAGAACTGTGCAGAAACCTTCCACAATCGTCTGCCAGCTCCTCAACAACCAAAGTACCCACTCCATCGGGTCTAGAGACAAGGCAGATGGTTCCAAACATTCAAACTAAGTTTGGTGGCTACAAAATCGTTTGCATATATTGTGGCAAAATCATTACTTATGGTGAGAAGAGTATTACCCTCATCAACGTTGCTGGTGATAACCACAAGTGCCCGAAGAAACCCACATTTATTTCAGATTTTTTGTTTGCTCCAGTTGAGTCGTTTATAATTCCCTGTTTTTTGTTCAGGTTTTTTTTATTGTAAAATTGTTCAGAAAAGCCAAAAAAAGTAAAAAATGTTAAAAAAAATATAAAACAACAAAAAGAAGAAAAAAACAGTTCTTTTTAGAACTACCTCTAATTTATAAAAAAATGCTACTTTAAAAAAAATCTGTCATTCTTTTTTCCCCATGGTACGCTCCCGGGTGCACGTAGCGGGCGCTCCCCCGTGCCTTGCAGGGCCCTTTTATGGCCCCCACATCAAACCTAGGGGGTTAGCGGGGGTCTACCCTGCCCCCTTTTGGCCTTTTGGTCTTTACCCCCTTTGTTTTGCCACCTCTTGTGTCTCGATCCTACCGAGACACAAGATGGCGGCAGCTCCGGACTGTTTGGAATGTTTACAGACACCCGAGAGCCAATCAGCTTTCCGTGCGCGAAGTTGCGTAGCGCGCTGGTTCGCGATCCGGTGCGCGTACCGGGGCGCGCTTATAGATATATATATTTTTTTGAACCTAAATTACTCAAAATCCACTGGAGCACATATCTTGAGACATAGCAAAGGCACATCGGGCTACCAGTCCCTACAATTTTGCCAAGTTTTGTGGAAATCCATGCAGCCGTTCGGGCTAAAAGTGAGGTCGACCGCCCTATGGAAATTAGCAAGGGGAAAACACGTTTTGGGACCCCCCTTTTATCTCGGCCCCCGCTTGACGAATCCCCCCCAAACTTTCAGGGAAGGAGCGGAGGTAGATTCCTCAACCGGCACCAAAGTTATTCCCAATAGAATGTTGCGATTTCCCTATTGAAAATAATCCTAACTATAACTACCTACTGGCGACTGCCAGTAGGTAATTAATATATATATATATATATATATATATATATATATATATATATATATATATATATATATATATATTCCAACAATTTTCTCCCCCTCAAGGAAAGAAAGACGGAGTCGCACTTCAAAACAAAGCCAAGCACCACGCTGCAAGTAGATTTTTTCAAATGATTTATTAATCCATGGGGTCAAAAGCAAATAAACCAACGCGTTTCGACAGCGTCCGCTGTCTTGGTCACGGTCAGTTTGCGTGTGTGTGCTCACATATTTTAAAACATTTCCTGAAACCAAGGTTCACGCCCACTGTGGGCGTGTCCTGATTGGCATTGTGGGATATGTAGTGTTAAAGGCATTTTGGCAATCAAGGCATTTTTTTGACGTTTCAAAGTAGGTAACCTTTTTCAAAATTAAATCTTAGACAAACAATTATCGAAATTGGGCCAATAAGGTTATTCAGAATAATTAAAGCATATTCCGTTTCTTCATTAATCTTGTGCAAAACAATTTAAACAAAGTACTGCCCTCCAGTGGGCTAATTACCATGTTTGAGCATATTTCTAGTGTGAGCACTGAGTCCAAAGGGTGAAGGAGGTGAAGTGCAGGGATAATTAAAAAAATAATAATGATATGATAAGTGTGGAAATTAGAATTAAAATTGAAATTAAAATCTGGATGAGCGAGGTGCCAAAACAGTTACAGCATTATTTCCCTGTACATTTCAGTCCACTACAAGTGAATATAAAGTTCTTCCGACTGGTTGAGGCCCAGTGGGGTCATTGTTCTGAAGGACAAAATATGTCTGGATTCTTTGCGTCTTAAAAGTTTTTCAGTATGGCCTCCCCTGTCCGAGAGAGCCATCGTTTCCAGACCCCAGAAACGCAATTGCTTCCAGTCTCCGTTATGGTTGGCCTCCATGTGCTTGGCAACAACATTGCTCCTGTCCTTGTGGATTGTTGCCCGCACATGCTCCAAGATACGTTTTTTTAATTCACAGATGGTGCTGCCAATGTATCTCATGTTGCAAGGGCATTCAATCATGTATATTGTATACCTACTGTTGCAGGTTATGCATTCTTTGATTTTCCAAATTTTTTTGTTTGGCATTGTTAATTCAGTTGTAGGTTTTGCGATCTCGCATACCTTGCAGTTATAGCACTTGATGAAGCCCCTGGTTTGCAACCAATTTTTCTTTTTGTTTGAACTTTGGAAATGGCTGTGGACCAGTTGGTCCTATAGATTTTTTGCCCTCCTGTATGTGATTACTGGATGGTTGCCCATTTTGCTGCCAATTGTTTGATCAAGTTGTCAAATTTTTCCAATTCTTTCTCAGTATCTAACTTATTTGTTTGGCTTCCAAACTGTAATCCAAGATTAGCCTGATTGGTTCTTCCTCCGTGATAGGTCTATTTTGATTCTTTTTTAAACAATCTGTTCTTGTTGATTGGTTGGCTTTCTCCCAACATCTCTGTACAATCTTTTTGTTGTATTTTCTCCTCTGGAAGCGGTTTATGCAGTTGGTGCTCTGATTTAACCATTCCGTGTTTTCGCTACAGATTCTTCTTAATCGGAGAAATTCCCCGTAAGGGATACTTGAAATCAATGATTGCTGGAGGAAGCTGGTTGCTTCAAGTGTTGCGTTAGTTGCTGTACTTTTACGATGGAGTGTGGTTTGCAGCTGATTGTTTGGTATGTACACTTCCGTGTCAAGAAAAACAGCTCGGTTGTGATTTATGGTGTAGGTGAATTTTATACACGACGTACTGTTGTTTAGAATGGTGAAATATTCCAGGAATTTTTCCTCTCCTCCATCCCATACTATGAACAGGTCGTCAATAAACCTTTTCCAAGTGATGATATGCTTGGTGAATGTTTCATGCTTTTCTTCCCATGCATGAAACATTCACCAAGCATATCATCACTTGGAAAAAGATCTTATGCCAAAGTGGGCTTAGAGAACAGATCCTTTAGTTCTTCAACATTTCTTCATCTTCTGTAAGTCGATCTAAAATACAAAAGGAAATAATATCTTGTGTGCTACAGTGATGTTTTCAATGGGCTGCCCGTGCCCATTCTTTGTGAGGCCGCTCTGTAGGATCTTGGGCTCCAGTAACGTGGGAACTTTGTGGTGTATATTAAGGGAGGAGCCTGATCCACTCGCGCACCTAACCTACTTAGGAGAAGCCAATGGTGCAAAAAGGACGGCGTGAGGAAGAGATTCAGGCAGGATTATTTCCTGCCATGATCGTGCTGCAAGTGGTTTTTGTTTTTCAAGTCCGAATATTGATCAGTATTCAAACACTGTTTCTACTCACCTGGCGGACTCCCGCAAGAAGACCAGTGCTTGGGCTTTGAAGGAAAAACCACCAAGGTAAAGATTATCAGAGGACTTTCATTTGAACTCTAAAAATATCAACACAATGCACTATGGAGCTTGTAGTAGTTAAAAGTCAGTCATGTGATTCATCTTTGTAAAAGCGCGCCCCAGCACACCTGCATGTTATTGGCGGTCACCAGTAGGTAGTTTGGCGCCGGTTGACGAATGTTTGCGAAATTTTCAAAACTAGTGGGGCGATCAGGTCAGCTCCTATTATGAAAGTTTTGGGGTAATTCGGCAGTCGGGGGCCGAGAAAAAAGGGGGGTCCCAAAACGTGTTTTCTCCATGTTAATTCCCATAGGAAACTTTAGACACGGCTACAGCTGGAACTGCTGAACGGAATTACATCAAATTTGGTAGAAAGGTAGTGCTTGGTTCAAAAAGCACCCTTGTTCTTAAATGGTGTAAATCCGTTCAGTAGTTGCTGAGAAAATAAAAAAAATAAAAGTTTCAATATATAGAGGCACAGAGGATCCGCGCACCCTGCCGATCACGAGCTGCATTCTAATTGGCTGTCAACACTTCAAACCAGTAAGTGTTGGCAGCCATCTTGTGCCTCGGTAGAGCCGAGGCACAAGAAAGCAGTAAAAGAAACATGCAAAATGAGAAACGGGGGCAGGGTAGAAACACCATTACCTCCTGGGACTAATCAGGGGGTCCCACAAGGACTCCAGGGCCCAAAAAAGCATTTTTATAAAAAAAATAAAAAAAACAGCAGAATATCTGCTGAGTGCGTGAAAATGAAAAAAACAGAAGCGCGGACTCCCGCGCTTTGTTTAATTGAAGCCCCTGGGTGGGCCAGGTCCCTGGGGCAGTAAAAAACATGTGTGAGGGGGCCCCAATACCCACCACAATGCCCCAGGGACACCCACCCCCCGGGGCTTGTTTTTTTTATAGTTTGGGGGGCCTCTAAGGCCCCAAAAGTCCCGGGGACTGCCGGCGCTCTCATTAATTACATTTGTGGGGCAGCCCTAGGGACCGCCACTCCCCGGGGCTTCTTTTTCCCCCAAAAAAGGTGCCTGTGTGTTCCCCCCACATGCCCTGGGGACCACCACCTTCCCGGGGCACTAATATACAAATTCGGGGCTCTGTTACAGACCCCCAAGCCCCGGGGACCACCACCTACCTGGGGCTCTGCCATAGGTGGAAGGGGGCCATGCAGTACCCCTCCTGGAGCCAGTGATGGCCCTTGGGACCGCCACCCCCCAGGGCCGGTTCCTGCAGTGTCCCAGGGTGCCCCCTCCCTTCACCACTGTGCAAATGTGTGCGCCCTGGTGCATTGAAATTGGGGAAGTAATTCCCCTTGAATATTGAGGGTCCCTGGGGGCCAACTAGACCACCAGGTACCTCCAGTATGCGCCAGGGAGGTGCATTGCAGTGAGGTGTTCAGTAGCCACACCCCTATTTACACCTCTCTACAATGCAGCTCAGTGGCGCTTACTGGAGGTACCTCGTGAGCTAGTTGGACCCCAGGGACACTCAGGATTCAAGAGGACTTAATCTCCCAACTTAAAACGTGCAACGGGGCGCGTTTGCACAGTGGTGAAGGGAGGGGGCAGAGCCTGAGGTAACATGTGTGCAAACAAGCCCTGTGGTGCATTTTAAGTTGGAGAATTAATTCCTCTTCAATACTGAAGGTACCAGTGGTCCAACAACCCCACAGGTACCTCCCGTAAGCAGTACAGAGCTGCGTTGCAGAGAGGTGGGCCAGGCCACACCCCTTTTTACACCTCTCTGCAATGCAGCTCTGTGGCGCTTACTGGCGGTACCTAGTTGGCTAGTTGGACCCCAGGGGCCATCAGGAATCAAGGGGACTTAATCTCCCAACTTAAAACGGCCACAGGGTACGTTGGTACACGTCACCTCAGGCCCCCCCCTCCCTTTACTACTGTGCAAGCGCACCCGTAGCACGTTTTAAGAGGTAGTGTTCAGCCCCCTGCCCTATTCTGTAGTAGGGCCTTACAGAGGAAGTCATGCTAATCACAGGGGTACCCCAATGCATAGTGTTCCCTGGTGTATGTAGGTGTTTTCACTGTATTGTAAGTGTCTTTTAGCATAGCACTGGCTCTAGGCCTGGTTAGTCAGAGTCATGTGCCACCAGTACCCATCTGAAAAAGTTGTGGGCACAGGATGATTTTGGAACAAGGCCTCTTTCTGCTCCTCTGTTGGTTCTTTCTGCACATGTCTTGCTTTTTCCGGCATTCTTCTTCATCTTTGTGGACTTCTGTTGCTTCTTTCTGCATTTCTTTTGCTTCTTTCTTTGCATTTTTCTCCTTTCTTCACATGTCCTACCTCTGTAGGCATAGTTAGAAACTAGCATTTGAAAAACCTTTGAAATTCACTGAAAAAACCATAGTTTTCAGGCACGTTATAGTTAGAAATTAGCATTTAAAAAACCTTAGAAATTCACTGGAAAAGACATAGGTTTCAGGGGTGTTATAGTTAGCTGGACATTTCACTCGTACAAAAGCATAGAAATTCATCAGCATTTAAAGCAAAAAAAGCAAATTCATGCTGGGTACAAGAATCCAGATGAACCTCCCCCAAAAGACAAAGCACAGGCTTCCGCGCTTCGTTATTTTTAAGCCCCCAGGTGGGCCTGGTACTAGGGGCAATGCCAAAATGTATAGCCAGGGACCGCCACCTCCCCGGGATTTTTATATTATTTGCGCGGGGCAAGCCAACCCCCGGTACCCCAGGGACCACCACCTCCCCGGGGCTTTGCCAATAAAAATGCAGTGGGGCATGCAGCCGCCCCCCACAGCCCCAGGGCTCCCAGTTTTTTAGAAAAGAACCTATGTCGGGTGCTCGAGCACCCCCACAGGCCCCCGGGACCACCACCTCCCTGGGTCACTATGTATGCAAATATGGGGGAGCACCACCTCCCCGGGGCTTTGCACTGGAAGGGAGGGGGCAGCACGGCCCCCCTCCTGGAGCCCTTCATGCCCCTGGGAACAGCCACCCCCCAGGTCCAGCTCCTGCAATGTCCCGGGGTGCCCACCCCCAGGACATTGTTTGCCATGGCAGGGCGGGAGGTGTTCCATAGCAAACCCTGCTTTGCTTCATTGAAGCGAGAGCAGAAAACCTGCTCTTGTTTCAATGAAGCAAAGCAGGATTGCTTTTGGGAAAGGGGAGTTGCATGCTAGCAGCTCCCCTTGCCCGAAGGCAACGCCGGCTCCCGCAGGAGGCGGGGAGCCAGCGGGAACGTGGGGGTATTGGGGCCCCCCCCACGGTCCCCAACGGACAAGCCAGGCCCCGGGGATGGGGTCCCCAGTGCCAGAATTGGCCCGGGAGGGGGCCCACGCTGCTGCCTCCCCTGTAAAAAATAATAATAAAGAAACAGTTCAGCCCCAGGGGATGGGGTCCCCAGGCCAAAATGGGCCTGAGGAGGAGGGCCACGTGACCCCCTCCCAACAAGAAAAGAAAGAGGTTGGCCAGGCCCGAGGGGTAGGGTCCCCGGGCCATAATTGTTCTATGGAAGGGAGCCACGTGGCCCCCCTCCTGTTTAAAAAAAAAGGGGGCCAGGTCCTGGGGTATGGGGTCCCCAGGGCTCCAAAAACAGAAAGAGAAGGGGGGCCACAGATCCCCCATCTAAAAAAAATAAAAACAAAAAAAGCTGGCATCGCGCCCGTGACTCTGCCCCCTCCCAGCAACACTCTGCAAACGCACCCCATGGCATGTTTTAAGTTGAGGACTTAATGCCCCTTCAATCCTAAGTGCCACAGGGCTGCATTGCAGAGAGGTGGTCTAAGGTCACGCCCTTTTTTACACCTCTCTGCAACGCAGCGCTGTGGCGCTTAATGGAGGTACCTGGTGGGCAAGTTGGACCCCAGGGACCCTCAGGATTGCTCAGGATTCAAAGGGACTTAACCTACTAAATCCTCCATCCAGACACTCATACACCAACTCAGTCTTCAAGACACCTTGGCATATATATAAAACATTTAAACTTTAAAGAAACACACTGTCACTGGATGATGTAATCAGTGATGTCATCAGTGATGCCATTTTAGATGTCATCAGTGATGTCACTGAACATGTCATGAATGATGTAATATGTGACGTCATCAGCAGTGCATTGCGGGGCGCGAGTTATAGTTAGCTGAACTAACTATAACAGTGGAAATTCTCTGGTTTTGTATGGGTGAAATGTGCAACTAACTAGAACATCAATGATACCTATTGTTTTTTCAGTGAATTTCTAAGGTTTTTTAAATGCTAATTTCTAACTATAACGTGCCTAAAACCTATGGTTTTTTCAGTGAATATATATATATACATGTATATATATATGTATAGAACTTCGCCATTCGCCCCAAAGAAAGTGGAAGCCAAAAACGAAACGGACCCATTCAGGTTAGTTTGAACGCTTATTTTATTCTGTGCACCCTCTTGTCCGCCATGACGCGTTTCGGGCCCTGGAGCCCTTGATCACATGACATGGTCGAATTACACCCAGTGATTTGTAGTACCGGAATGATCACATGACTCCAAGCCTATAGAAATAAAGAAAATACTTCAGCCTAATCCGGACTGTTTGACAAACAAACATTTTTCTTTTTGTCATGTATTCGTTTTTTACATCACTATTACCTCGTTGTATTTTATCCCACGGATATGTGCAAAAATTCGCAATAAATACAATAAATATTTAAAATAAATACTTAAATATGTGCAATTTGCGATAACAGTTAACCAATATTATTGCACCAATAGTTATTTACAATATTGATCAAGTATATACAGCTTCCCTATTGAGCTAAATTTGTCAGACCCAGGGAAGCTCTAATGTACAAGTTGGCAGGAATAAAGTGCATAATGCTTGATTTCAAGTTTGTTTTGCTGTACAGTGACAGATACAAAATTCTTGTATACCAACAATTATTTACATTATTTAACACGTATATACAAGTTCACTTAGGACCAATATATCAATCATGTTTTCAAAATAACAGACAGATTTATGTGCAAAATTGGCCAAATAAAGTACATAGTGCTTAACTGCTCAAATTTTCCAGGGGGTTCTACCATTTTATGAGGATTTAGATAATACTGCCCAAGTGGGCATTCTCATCACAGTTCCGGACCACTGCTTCTATACTGCTTGGATTTTTCTGTGTTATCCATGCACCACGAAAAGAAATAGTGTGATTTACCCTTAATTATGTGTTTTATTTTACTACTGTTTTTAAAATCTGGCAGTACTACATAGCATGATTTGACAACTCTATGCCCCTGATCCACTTATAAAGTTCTAATGTCTGATTCATATTATATATATATATATATATATATATATTACCTACTGGCGGTCGCCAGTAGGTATATATAGTTAGGACCTAGTTACCATAGGAAATCCCCAACATTCTATTGGGAATAACTTTGGCGCAGATTGAGGAATCTGCGTGTATTTTTTTTTTAAAATGCTTCGCTCCGCTCCTTCCCTGTAAGTTTCGGGGGGATTCGTCAAGCGGGGGCAGAGAAAAAAGGGGGGTGTTAATTTCCATAGGGACCTTTAGACACTGCTACAGCCCGAACGGCTGAATGGAATTACACCAAACTTGGCAAAATGGTAGGGCCTGGTATGCAGATGTGTCTTTGCTATGTTTGGTGAAAATCCCTCCAGTAGTTCTTGAGAAAATGGAATTTGAAATTTTTCAAATGGCATTTTCCATGGGACCATTAGACACGGCTACAGCCCGAACGGCTGAACGGAATTACACCAAACTTCGCAAAATGGTAGGGACAGGTATGCAGTAGTGCCTTTTCTATATTTGGTGAAAATCCCTCCAGTAGTTGTTGAGAAAATTGAATTTGAGCAAATGATATATCTTTATGCGCTCAACATTTTATTGAGAATAACTTTGGCGCCGAGTGAGGAATCTGTGTGTAATTTTCCAGAATTTTGGCCAGCTCCGCTCCGCTCTTTCCCTGAAAGTTTTGAGGGGATTCATCAAGCGGGGGCCGAAAGGGGGGTCCCAAAATGTGTTTTCCCCATGTTAATTTCCATAGGGACCTTTAGACACGGCTACAACCCAAACGGCTGAATGGAATTACACCAAACTTGGCAAAATGGTAGGGCCTGCTATGTTTGGTGAAAATCCCTCCAGTAGTTCTTGAGAAAATTGAATTTGAAATTTTTCAAATGGCATTTTCTATGGGACCTTTAGACACGGCTACAACCCGAACGGCTGAACGGAATTACACCAAACTTGGCAAAACGGTAGGGACAGGTATGCAGCAGTGCCTTTTCTATATTTGGAGAAAATCCCTCCAGTAGTTGTTGAGAAAATTGAATTCGAGCAAATTATATATCTCTATGCGCTCCCCATATGCGCACCGTATGGGTACGGTACACATACCGTATGCGTACGTGTGCGTACCCTTACGTGCGCGAGCGAGTTTCTGATTGGCTGGCAGTTGACTGTCAACATTCCAAACTGTCCAAACCAGGAAGTGTTGGCCACCATCTTGTTTTTCAGGATAACTGAGGCACAAGTGAGCTCTAAACAAGAGTGGAAAACACGAAAAGGAAGCAGGGTAGAGACCCCCCAACCCTCTCGCCCTTCTCAGGGGGTCCCAAAAGGACCCCCAAGGAAAAAAAAAATAATAATTAAAAAAAATCACGGGGTACACGCACCGTACACGTACGGTACGTGTACCGTGCGCGTACCCCGTGATTTAAAAAAATAATAATTTTTTTTATGCACTTGGTGGTCCTTCTGGGACCCCCTGAGAAGGGCTAAGGGGGTCAGGGGGTCTCAACCCTGCCCCCTTTTCGCGTTTTCCACTCTTGTTTTGTGCTCTTTTGTGCCTCACTTTTCCTGAGAAACAAGATGGCTGCTCAGGTGGTCCCAGAAGGATAATAACATATATAAACATTATCCGCTAATAGAATTAGCATTTAAAAAACCGTTGAAATTTATTGAAAAAAAATATAGGTTTCACGCATGATATAGTTAGGAATTAGCATTTAAAAAACCTTGAAAATTCACTGAAAAAAACATAGGTTTCAAGCCTTATATAGTTAGGAATTAGCATTTAAAAAACCTTGCGAATTCACTTAAAAAAGCATGGGTTTCAGGCCTTATATAGTTAGGAATTAGCATTTAAAAAACCTTGCAAATTCACTTAAAAAACCATAGGTTTCAGGCCTTATATAGTTAGGAATTAGAATTTTAAAAACCTTGCAAATTCACTTAAAAACCATAGGTTTCAGGCCTTATATAGTTAGGAATTAGCATTTAAAAACCATTGAAATTGCTCCTATATAGTTAGTTGTACTAACTATATTTCGCGCACCCGCAATCCACAGCTGATGATGTCACATATTACATCATTCATGACATGGTCAGTGACACCACTGATGACATCACTGATGATATCTCAAATGACATCACTTATGACATCACTGATGACATCTCATTTGACATCACTGATCACATCACTGATGACATCATCCAGTGACTGTGTGTTTCTGTAAAGTTTAAATATGTTTTACATATTGAAGAATGAGTGGATGTATAATTGTCTGGATGAAGGATTTAGTAGGTGCGTGACTGACTGTATGAGTGAGTGAATAAATGTGTCTTACTAAATGCATGGGTTAGTGACTAAACTGTCTGAATTTGGTTTTTCATCAAGTCCCTTTTTTTTGCATTGTTTTTTCCAAAATTGTTTGTTCTTATACGGTTTGGTTTTTCTTGATGCTTATGTACATCATATACAAAGTTCTGTGTCCCCCACCAAGAAAGATTTTTTTGTGTTTGTTCTTACGGGGAATTTACAATTCACAACGACTATGTACATTATTTACAGAATTCTGTGTCCTCAATTGGAGTTTTGGTTTGAAATTCGTTCTTATTTCCCCTTGAGCTATTTGCAGTCCATATTGTAAAGTACATTTTTATGTTTCAGCAAAATATATCAGTTTGAGGGACTCATCAGTTTGAGGGACTCTGGTTTGGGATCAACTCCATCTATTTACATATTGCATCACAGACTGGACAACCCATTTGTCTCTTAATCATTTGTATTTGTATTTGTATTTGTATTTTTGATTTGTAGAGCGCCTTATCACCCAGGGGTCTCTAAGCGCTTAGCGGAGAGTGGACACAAAGTTGTTATGGGAACAAGCTAGATGGTACCCCATGCCTCCTGGAATAGCACGGTTTTTAGCTTTTTTCTGAAGGGCAAGAGACTTGTTTCTTTGCGCAGGTTCTCAGGCAGTTGATTCCATGCTCTGGGAATTGTGTAGGAGAACGTGCGTCCTCCTAAAGAGGACAGTTTGAACCGTGGGCATATCAATAGTGCGGCCTCTGCTGATCGTAAGTTGCTGCTAGGGGCATACGGGACAAGACGTTCCTTAATGTATTTAGGGGCTTGCCCATACAAGGCTTTCTGCGTGATGCATAGGCCCTTAAACTTGGCCTGTTGATTCACTGGCAGCCAGTGAAGTTTGCGAAGAAGGGGGTGGCATGGGTCCTTCTTGGTTTGTTGAAAATGAGTCTGGCCGCGTTGTTCATGACAATCTGAAGTCTGTTCATTAGTTTTTTCGAAGTACCGAAATACATGACGTTGCCGTAGTCCAGCCGTGCCAGGATTAATGCTGATACTGCTCTCCTGAGAGTGTCCGCCGTCAGGATGGGAGACAGTTTGCGCAGTTGTCTCATTAAGCCCACACACGTGCCCTCTACCGCTGAGACTTCGGCTGACATAGTGAGGTTGGCATCTACAACTATGCCTAGGCTTTTAACTGTTTCTGCCGGTACTGGGGGGTTTCCTAATTCAGTGGGTCATAAGAGGTCACTCCAGGGGCTAGATGATATCGTAATTGCAAGCACCTCCGTATTATCAGGATTCATCTTTAAAACATTTGCCGTCATCCAATTGACGGTAAATTTTAAGATGTTTTGCAATTTTTGATCTGCTGTTGGAGTGTTACCAATTTGAATGATGATCTGAGTGTCATCAGCGTAGTTGTATATACTGCAGTCCATCTGATTCAATAATGAGATGAGGGGCTGCAGATATGCATTGAACATCAAGGGTGACAGGGCCGAGCCCTGTGGGACTCCACATGTGATCCTTGCTGCCTCTGACACCATGTCATCCAGTTGTACTCTCTGAACTCGTTCACCGAGGAACGAGGTCAGCCAGGCATGGGCTGTGCCCTGGATACCAAAGTTCCACACCCGCTACAGTAGTAGGTCATGATTGACCGTATCAAATGCAGCGGAGAGGTCAAGTAGTACCAGGGCACAAGGATCTTTTTTATCTGCTTTAAGTCGCAGGTCGTCTAGCACGGAAAGCATGACCAATTCCGTGCTATTGTGGGCACTAAAACCGGCCTGGTTGGGTTCCAGCAAGGAATTGATCTCAAGGTGGTGAGAGAGGCTGGGCAACACATGCTGCTCCAGTATTTTGGCTAAAAAAGGAAGTTGTGAAATGGGCCTATAGTTTTTCAAGATCTTAGTATCAGCCCCTGCCTTTTTTAAGAGAGGAATCAATCGGGCTTCCTTAAGGTTAGAGGGGACCTGTCCGGAAATGAGGGAACTGTTTAGGAGCGATAGTATGTCGTCCTCCAGTCCTGGTCAGGCTTGTTTGTAGATTCTCGGAGGGCATGGGTCAGCCGGTGAGCCTGATTTGACTTGATTCATCACTCTTTCCAGAGTTTCTTTGGTGAGTAAGGGTAGTGAAGTTAGGGGCTGGATGACTGTGGGGGAAGGTATTTGAGTGGTTCCTGGGCAGTCCAGTCTAGGGGTGGTCTCGATTTCTGTCAGGAGGGCAGATATCTTGGTGGTGAAAAATTACTGGAATTTATGGCAGTCTTCTTGCGTGAAGGAGGGGGGCTGTTCCTTCTTTTTTCTCAGTTCTGTAAGGACTTTGAAAATTTCTTTCTGGGGATTGGGTGCTGTCCCAATTCTGCTTTCGTAAAACTCACCTTTCCTAGTCCTAATGGCTTGTTTATAAGTGGTGAGCTTTTTTGCATAAAAGGCTTGGGAATTAGGATCATACCCCTTTCGCCAAGCTCTCTCGCCCTGGCGCAGGGAGCGTTTCAGGAGTCTCAGGTCATCATTGAACCAGGGGGCCCCTTTTCCTTTGTCCCTGATTTTTACCTTTCGTGCAGGTGCCACTGCCTCAATGGCATTTTTCAGTTTTAGTTATAGTTTGAGGCTGGCCCTCTCCACGTCATCCTCTGGTAGTCTGTTAAGGTGGGAGGGTTTCTCTAATATAGATAATAGAGTATCAGTATTGATTGAATTCCACCTTCTTACCACCCGCTATTCGGCGGTGGGGATTCCTCCTTGCCCCGGGAATGCTAGTCTACCCTGCAGCAGGTGATGATCCGACCATATGCAAGGCGAGATAGTGACGGGGCTCAGCACCAGGACTGAGGTCCAAATCAGATCCAATGTGTGACCTTTCTTGTGTGTTGGGCCTGTCACTATCTGGGTTAGTTCTAGCGCGGTCATAGCCTCTTCTAGCTGTTTGGACATTGCGTCTTTAGTGGACTCCTCCCAGTGGAGATTTAAATCTCCCATCACCACAAGACCCTCATACCTTGTGCGAAGGTCGTGGACCAGTCCCAGAAAAGGCTCAAAAAAGGCAGGGGGAGTTCTAGGAGGGCGATAGACGATGAGTATCGCCAGGCAATTGGTGGCAGAGCAGAGCTTGACCCCCAAGATGTCCGCACCCTCTATGCTTTCTGCACAAATGGTTTCCGATTTAAAGGAGTTTTTATGAAAAAGGGCAAGTCCCCCCCCTTTCCTACCGTCTTTCCTATTATGGGAGGTGGCACTGAAGTTGGGTGGGAGTGCAGCCATTAAGTCGGGCATGGAAGAATCCTCTAACCACGTCTCCGTGACTCCTAATATATCTAGGTTGCCTTCATGGAGCAGGGAGAACACCTCCAAATTGTGTTTTTGGAGAGAGCGTGTGTTAAGCAGAGCAACGCTCTGTGATGTTACTTTTCATCTTTCCCTCCTAGTTTTAGTTTTCGTAATAGATAATTCTGCTATGGGTTTCAGCAGTTCCTCCCGCCTCAGTGCCTCCACTGTTTGCGGGCTAATAAGACCAGTTTTGTTATTTAGTGCAAGCAGGTCTTCCCTGGAGTACCGCGGTGCCGGATCAGGGGTCGTGGCCCCTGGTCCCGACCAGGCGCGGACGGGCGCAGACGGGCTTGCCTTTGGCGCGCCTTCGGCGCCCCCGCTGCGCCCATCCGCTGCACTGCCTGCATGAGGGTGCCATTTTATGCACTCGAGGGCGGGAGTGCGGGCATGGCTAAGCACTCGAATCCTAGCCCACCAGCCTTCTCCTCACCCAAAATGGCCGCCCCGCGTAGCCCTACCTCGGCTACACTCGAGGTGAGTGACAGAGAGCAAATAGCCTAAAGCCCTAAAATCGGTTTTGGCTTTTTTCTCCTAGCGTTAGGGGCAGGTCCCGGCTTTTCGCCTCAGGACGCTGCGAAAATAGAGGGGCTAGCAATTATTAAAATGCCTCAAATACTGTGCAAAGTAGCAAATTCACAAAGCAAAGTCACAATTTTAAAACAATTAGAAATGTTTAAAAACGCCTTCAGCGCTCAGCGTCGCATCCACACTCACTCGCAATCAGTGGGAACTGGATGATATGATTGTTTGTTTTATGCACTCGAGGGCGGGAGTGCGGGCGTGGCTAAGCACTCGAATCCTACCCCACCAGCCTTCTCCTCACCCAAGATGGCCGCCCCGCGTAGCCCTACCTCGGCTACACTCGAGGTGAGTGACAGAGAGCAAATAGCCTAAAACCCTAAAATCGGTTTTGGCATTTTTCTCCTAGCGTTAGGGGCCGGTTCCGGCTTTCCGCCTCAGAACGCTGCGAAAATAGAGGGGCTAGCAATTATTAAAATGCCTCAAATACTGTGCAAAGTAGCAAATTCACAAAGCAAATTCACAATTTTAAAACAATTAGAAATGTTTAAAAACGCCTTCAGCGCTCAGCGTCGCATCCACACTCACTCACAATCATAATGCTCTTTTTTGTGTTTCAATACATTCAATGTTCATCTGGCGATTTCACCGCTACTTTTCAGCATATTAACATCTACGTACAGATATATACAAATAATCCCAATAAATTGGAGTTCAAAGTTGTTTAACTGGATTCCTTTTATCATATGTTTACAGATGTACGAATAGTTCAGCATCTTGGTTGTGTCCATATGGATACTCTGTCCCCACCCCAGGATCCTTCTTGATTCAAGTTTGCGTAGTTGTAATGTACGATCTCCCCCTCTCTCTGATGGTTTACTGAGTTTAATCCCTCAGTATTTCAATAGATTGGGGTTGCATTGATGACAATCAGCAAAATGTTTGGCCATGGGGTAATTGGGGTCCTCGTTCTTGATCACACGTAGGTGTTGGAGGATCCTTAGTTTTAGTTTGTTTATGGTGCTTCCTATGTAGGACTTACCACATGGACAAACAAGCCTGTAGACCACATATTTTGATTCACATGTTATGTGGTCACTGATTTTCTCCGTTCTTCCATTTTGCAATTTATATTCAGTGATATTCGCGCCATGCTCACAGGCCTTACATTTGGCGCATTTCCAGAATCCAGGTGTTGTCAGACAAGAGGTCTTTTTTGGTCACTTAATTTGTAAATGACTCTGAGTTAGAATATCACGTAGAGATGACGTTTTTCTATATGTGATACATGGAAATGCTGTTAGGTTTTCTTTCAGAGTTTCATCAAGGAGTAAGATGTTCCAGTTCCTCCGTAGAGCCTTTCTCAGTTCATCATTCTGGTTGTTGAAATCCATGATCAAGCGAGTCACGTTGTTGGTCCCTCCTGTTTCAGTAGTCGTTCCATTTGTTTTACCACCTCCCGGTACTAGAAGATCTGATCTTTTCTTCAAGTCCATCCTTGATTTCGCTGTTTCAATGACTTCCCCTGGGTGGCCCCTTTCCCGGAATCGTCACTCATGCCTTCTATTTCCTGTTCTAAATCATCCATTTCAGAGCAGTTTCTTTTAGCTCTTAACATCTGTCCATATGGACTACTCCATTTGAGCTTCATGGATGCCCGCTGTTAGCATGGAGTATGCTGTTGCAAGATGTGGGTTTTCTATGTATTTTGGTACATAGGCGGTTGTTCTTCACAAAAGTTTCTACATCCAGGAAGACAAGATTCGTTGAGCTGATGGTTGATGTGAAATGGAGATTAAATTCAGTATTTTCCAGCGAATCAATAAATATTTGAAGATCTTCTTCGCTTCCGTCCCAGATGACAAACAAGTCGTCAATGAAACGACACCAAAGCTTGATTTTTGAATGTTTCTTTTGTTCTCGGTTCACAACCTCATTCTCCCAGATGACCATCAGAAGGTTTGCATATGTTGGAGCAAAAGATATCCCCACCGCGGTCCCTGCCTTTGCAGGTATAGGTCCCCCAAGAAAAGGAAGGCGTTATGTGTCAGGCAGTAACTTAGCATTTCTATCAACATTGCAGAGTGTTCCAAGTGGCTCACTGATCGTGTTTCCAGGAACTTTTTAATGGCTCTAATTCCATCCTCGTGGCGTAATGAGGTGTAAAGTGAGGCAACATCTATTGTTGCTATCTTATAGTTTGTTTTCATTTCAATTCCTGAGATTTTATTCAAGAAGTCCATTGTGTCCCTCAGATATGAAGGTAGTGAGGTTACGTAGTTCATTAAGAATACATCAATGAATCTCGATGTCGTCTCTAACAATGACCCTATGGAACTCACGATCGGTCTTCCAGGTGGTTGTGCGAGAGCTTTATGTACTTTTGGTAGAAAGTATATCGTGGCTGTGATGGGATTATTTGTTTTCAAATATGAATATTCATCGAAGTCGATCAGACCTTTGTCCTTCCATCCCAACAGTAAAGAATGATGTTCCTCTGTCCATTCCTCCATTGGGTTAATTTTTAGTTGTTCATAATGATCCTTATTGCTCAATTGCCTTTTTGGCTTCAGTGATGTAATCCGTTACATTTTGCACAACAACATTTCCCCCTTTATCTGAGGGCTTTATTATTATTGTTGGGTCATTCTTTAATTTGGACATCGCCTGATATTCCTTCGGCGAGAGATTATTTCTATTCCATGCTTCATCTTTGTTGTTGGCAGATTTTCCAGAGATTCTCGTTATTTCCTCCACCATTATTTTGTGGAAAAGATCAACTTTATTCCCTGGTGGTAACTGTGGGCAGAATCGTGATTGTTTCCTCAATCCACTTTCACCCCCACTATTTGTGGGTATACCAGATTGATTGCAAAACTCAATGTCCAGTTGAAATGAGTTCTCACTTTCTTCTTGATTGGATAGTGCGGTTACCCCACTTGATGTTAGTGCCCTCAAGGTTGGTAGATCCTCTTGGGTAATTGTGGACAGATTACTTTTTTCCAATTGGCATTCTGGTTTCCGATGTTTCTTCTCAGAGAAATATTTCCTCAATTTAACTTTCCGACAGAACTTGTATAGGTCGATGCGAGCATTAGGTACGTCAATGTTCTTGTTTGGGCAATAGGATAATCCTCTATTTAAGGTGCATCTCTGATAGCTTTTTACTTGATAAATTGATGACTATATTATCAGTATTTGTCGTCCTTTTCTTTAGTGTTTCTTTTGTTTTCCTTTGCCTCTCTTTGGCTTTGTTCCTCCTTCTGCCCCTTCTGGTTGTTGTTTTGTTTGGGGCTTTGATTGTTCTCTCCCCCACGTGTTTACTCTGCCTCTTCCCCTTTGACGCGTGATCATCTGGGCCAGTTGCATCTCCCCGCGAAAATCCAGTGGCATAGTTGTTGTTTCCTCATCAGCTGAGCTGATTTCTGAGCTGTCAAACACATCTGTGTTCTCTATTCCTGCATTTCTGTCCATCACTACCCGACTCCTTAAAGTATCATATTTGCGAGCGAATGTATAAATCCGCCCATTTGCATAGTCCAGCCTATCTCTCATGAATTTGTTGGCTTTTCGTTTTTCCACTTCCATCTCATGTTTAGCTACCTTCTTCTCCATGTTCCCAATCGACTCTTTTTTTTCTTCTGAGACAGGAATTTTTTCTAGTTCTGATTCCAGCGCCTCAATTACACTTGTAATTTTCTCAAATTTTCTTTCGCCATGTATAATGAGAGTTTTCATAAGTTTGAAGGAGCATTCATTTGTATCCGTTTGCCACAGTTTGATTAAATCTGGGTCAAGATCATTCAGGGTGGGCATAATGAGTATTCTGAGGCCCCGAGGAACTCTTTTGTACTCTATGTATTTTTCCAGTGTTGTTTTCTCCCACCATTTGTTAATTTCCCAAAAATGTTGTTGCTGTAACTCCCTCAGAATATTCAAAACTGTTCTGTTCTCCTTCTCCTTGCCCCCCACATTTCCTCTTATGTTCGTGCTTGTTATAGGGGTATTATTGTTATTGAGTAGCTCACATGCCCTTATATGGCGTTTTCTTGACTTGTCTGCCATATTGGTAAGAAAGGTTGAGTTTTTTTTCTTTTTTGCTGCACGCATTACTCTGCTAGGTGTGGCACGTATCTCCGGTCGTCTGCCTTCTGCTCCTCAGAATTGGCAGATTTCCCCGTGTACTTGCAGCTCCTTTGTAAACACGCTCTCGTGTTTCCTCGGTTCACATAAAATTCTGTTCTGCCCCTTTAATGATTCAGCCCTTCACAGATTACTCGTTCCGGGATCCTGGGGGTTTCTTGTTTATCGCGCACAGATGCGCTTCCCTGATTACGGTTCTGGGCGTGGCGTCTTTTCAGCGCGTGTGAGTTAGAGTTATCATTGAAACCTTCATGTCACTTTCAGACGCTGGCGCTCCGGTTACTCCCTCATGCATTAAGCTCACAAGCGGTAGTCGTGGCTTAACACTGTATGAACGCCGCCTCCGCCGCGCTCACAAACAATGCAGAGACCTCCCTCCCCCAGCCTGCTCACTCACCACAGGGTTTTCACCAAGCAAACCTCCCGCACTCGTCTTTGTCCCAACGTTGAGATCAAACGTCTTTCCGATGCGGCATTCAGGAAGTACAGCAGAGGCGTATATATATATATATATATATATATATTACCTACTGTGTCAATCAGGTCTTCATGGAAACCAAGACGCCCACTGGGGCTCAACTTGCGATCCGCTACCTAGAGGGAGTTCTATTTAGTCTCCAATAGCTGCGTAGCAAGTTATATACACATAGAAACTGCGACCGTACTTCTAAGAGGGTAGAACGCGACTAAGTATCAATCAAGTTATTTTGATCTGACATCAACGTTATGAAGGTCGAAATATTTAAGTAAAATCACTGTACATTATTAGTACTACATTATTATTATAGTTTATTGCACTGTAAATATCGTACACTGTTAACACACTGCAACCACACGCTGCAATGATTTTATGCCTCAACACGTGTACTTCCCTCCACACCAATGTAACCAATGTAATCTGCCCCCAGAGTGCGACTACGGCAAAAGCTCAAACACGCCGTATGACACGCATTCATTTACAGTCAGACTTGCAACGAATAGAATTGTATGTGTACAAAAATTGTATTCTCCTTCACCTTGACTTTATTCTACTAAAGAATGTAATTGTATTTTGAAATCAGGTTTTCACCTACTCCAAGTCTGGTGACTAGAACTTTCCAGCTAGGAAGAAAGACTGTATGAACCATGACACACCACATGTTGGATAATGCATACCTTTTCCATGACTGTTGTGTGAGGGAAATCACCATGGCAACCAAACCAAGCTCATTATCTCGCTGTATATATTGTATGCCTTATTGAGTGTTAAGATGTAGTGAACAAGGCGGTTCTACCGCCGAAACGCGTCAAGCCACTTCGTTTGGAATAAACAACTCTTCTTTGATAACTTGATTCCCACGGTGTCAGCGCCTGATTTACACAAAGAAATCTAGGATTGGAGTGTTTTATATATATATATACTCCCCATCAGGAAAAAGAGCACGCACTCGGGGGCTATTCAGGTAAAGGCTTCTTTATTGAATTATGCCTCCTCTGACCCAGCAAAGGAGACGCGTTTCACCTGTCACAGCAGGCTTTCTCAATCTAATGTTTACAACAAGGGGTGGTGAGGGACAGAGTCTCTGAATTAAACAGAATACTCTCACCCAGTCAAGAGATCAGGGCTAGATCCAACACCGTCAATCTAATGAGCGCCATTTTGATGGTGGCCTTTACCACCCCCTTTTGTACCGCTTTTGGCCGCCATAAGTGTGGCAGGGTATGCTCAGACGTGAGTCCCTTGCTCACTCTGCCATTGGATTCAAGCAAGCCCGGCTGAAGACCGTCGGAATGTCAGAAACCGGTCCTCGGAAGCTTGTTTCCGGTCCAGTGAAGACATGGCTTGGCAGTTCGGGCTGGACTGTTCCCATGAGGCACAGGGTCAGACTGATTTGCATATAGCCATGTCTGAACTTGGGTGGAAGAGTGGGCTAAAGAACGGTGATGGATTAAACCCAGATCTTTTGACTGGGTGTGAGTGTTTGATTGATTCAGATGCTCTGTCCATCACCACCCCCTTTTGTACCGCTTTTGGCCGCCATAAGTGTGGCAGGGTATGCTCAGACGTGAGTCCCTTGCTCACTTTGCCACAGGATTCAAGCAAGCCGGGCGGAAGACGGCTGGAATGCCAAAAACCGATCCTCGGAAGCTTGTTTCCGGTCCAGTGAAGACATGGCTTGGCATTTCAGGCTGGACTGTTCCCATGAGGCACAGGGTCAGACTGATTTGCATATAGCCATGTCTGAACTGGGGTGGCAGAGTGGGCTAAAGAACGGTGATGGATTAAACCCAGATCTTTTGACTGGGTGTGAGTGCTTGATTGATTCAGATGCTCCGTCCATCACCACCCCCTTTTGTACCGCTTTTGGCCGCCATAAGTGTGGCAGGGTATGCTCAGACGTGAGTCCCTTGCTCACTTTGCCACTAGATTCAAGCAAGCCGGGCTGAAGACGGCTGGAATGCCAGAAACCAGTCCTCGGAAGCTTGTTTCCGGTCCAGGGAAGACATGGCTTTGCAGTTCTGGCTGGACTGTTCCCATGAGGCACAGGGTCAGACTGATTTGCATATAGCCATGTCTGAACTGGGGTGGCAGAGTGGGCTAAAGAACGGTGATGGATTAAACCCAGATCTTTTAACTGGGTGTGAGTGTTTGATTGATTCAGATGCTCCGTCCATCACCACCCCCTTTTGTACCGCTTTTGGCCGCCACAAGTGTGGTAGGGTATGCTCAGACGTGAGTCCCTTGCTCACTTTGCCACTGGATTCAAACAAGCCGGGCTGAAGACGGCTGGATTGCCAGAAACCGGTCCTCGGAAGCTTGTTTCCGGTCCAGGGAAGACATGGCTTGGCAGTTCGGGCTGGACTGTTCCCATGAGGCACAGGGTCAGACTGATTTGCATATAGCCATGTCTGAACTGGGGTGGCAGAGTGGGCTAAAGAACGGTGATGGATTAAACCCAGATCTTTTGACTGGGTGTGAGTGTTTGATTGATTCAGATGCTCCGTCCATCACTACCCCCTTTTGTACCACTTTTGGCCGCCATAAGTGTAGCAGGGTATGCTCAGACGTGAGTCCCTTGCTCACTTTGCCACTGGATTCAAGCAAGCCGGGCTGAAGACGGCTGGAATGCCAGAAACCGGTCCTCGGAAGCTTGTTTCCGGTCCAGGGAAGACATGGCTTGGCAGTTCGGGCTGGACTGTTCCCATGAGGCACAGGGTCAGACTGATTTGCATATAGCCATGTCTGAACTGGGGTGGCAGAGTGGGCTAAAGAACGGTGATGGATTAAACCCAGATCTTTTGACTGGGTGTGAGTGTTTGATTGATTCAGATGCTCCGTCCATCACCACCCCCTTTTGTACCGCTTTTGGCCGCCATAAGTGGGTCAGGGTATGCTCAGACGTGAGTCCCTTGCTCACTTTGCCACTGGATTCAAGCAAGCCGGGCTGAAGACGGCTGGAATGCCAGAATCCGGTCCTCGGAAGCTTGTTTCCGGTCCAGGGAAGACATGGCTTGGCAGTTCGGGCTGGACTGTTCCCATGAGGCACAGGGTCAGACTGATTTGCATATAGCCATGTCTGAACTGGGGTGGCAGAGTGGGCTAAAGAACGGTGATGGATTAAACCCAGATCTTTTGACTGGGTGTGAGTGTTTGATTGATTCAGATGCTCCGTCCAACACCACCCCCTTTTGTACCGCTTTTGGCCGCCATAGGTGTTGCAGGGTATGCTCAGACATGAGTCCCTTGCTCACTTTGCCACTGGATTCAAGCAAGCTGGGCTGAAGACGGCTGGAATGCCAGAAACCGGTCCTCGGAAGCTTGTTTCCGGTCCAGGGAAGACATGGCTTAGCAGTTCGGGCTGGACTGTTCCCATGAGGCACAGGGTCAGACTGATTTGCATATAGCCATGTCTGAACTGGGGTGGCAGAGTGGGCTAAAGAACGGTGATGGATTAAACCCAGATCTTTTGACTGGGTGTGAGTGTTTGATTAATTCAGATGCTCCGTCCATCACCACACCCTTTTGTACTGCTTTTGGCCTCCATAAGTGTGGCAGGGTATGCTCAGACTTGAGTCCCTTGCTCACTTTGCCACTGGATTCAAGCAAGCCGGGCTGAAGACGGCTGGAATGCCAGAATCCGGTTCTCGGAAGCTTGTTTCCGGTCAAGGGAAGACATGACTTGGCAGTTCGGGCTGGACTGGTCCCAAGAGGCACAGAATCAGACTGATTTGCATATGGCCATGTCCGAACTGGGGTGGTGGAGTGAGCTAAAGAATGATGATGGATTAAACCTAGATCAGTTGACTGGGGGTGAGTGCTTGCAATGTTCAACAGTCCGTCCATCATCCTCTTTGGTTTTGCTAAGGCTGGGGTGTTTCCTTCCTACTGGAAATGAGCCTCATCCCTTATACTTAAAAAAAAACATTCTAAATGCACTGGACTTAAACAACTACCGATCCATCTCTAGACTTCTAGACTTCCCAATCAAGCTGAACTGGTAGAGAAGGTGATGAATGACCAGTTTGCCTCCTTTATTGAAAATAATCACCTACTGCATGACACCCAATTTGGGTAAAGAAAAATTCATAGTACCAAATCTGCTTCGGTAGTGACAACATAGGAGATCAGAGCAACCTTGGATGGGGGATAACTCTGCCCTTGTCCTACTAGACCTATCGGCGGCCTTCAATATTGTCAATCATGCTGTGCTGATTGACCACATGTTGGGGATCGAGGGCTCTGCCCTCACTCTACTACAATCTTTTCTTGTCAATAGACAGCAAATGATACCAGTGGGAGAGTTTAAGTCATGACTATATTCCCTGCCATGTGAAGTACCACAGGGATCATTATTGTGACACACGATGTTTAATCTTTACGTGACCCCGCTAGCCATGCATCTGAAATCCTTTGGCCTATCCCTGGAATCGTATGCAGATGACACCCAAATTGTGGCGTCACTTACTAAGAACGAGGCCAACTCCAGTGAAGCCTTTAGAAACTGCACAAGTGAAGTTAGAAAATGAATGGAACAAAGTAGTTTGAAACTTTATTGATCTAAAACTGTGGTGATATTATTTGGAAATAATCCATCTTTCTGGTCATCATCATGGTGGTCTTCCCAAATGGGTCCACTCCCTACCCCCTTCCCGACCGTCAAGAACCTGGGGATTCTGATAGACGGTAAATTGAAGCTCAAAGAGTAAATTCATAAGGTGACTATGGCATCTTTTTACTCCGTAGGACTGGTTAAAAAGATTGAAAAATATATCAATTTTGAGCTTCTTAAGACGGTGGTCATCTTGCTAGTACTGGTGAGAGATGACAAATGTATAAGTTTCTACTCTATTCCTCTGTCCAGCTCACTGCAGAAACTTCAGGCGCTGCAAAATGCTGCAGCACATTTTTTGTTAAAAATCCCTAGGTTCCAGTCAGTTAAGGAGGCTATCAAGAAACTGAACTGGCTAACGGTCAGACAACGTATTGCCTTTAAGTCGCTTTGTATGGCCTATAAGACTCTTTCTGGTCGTGCCCCTATCTATTTTAAGAAAAAGCTGAGAAGGTACACCCCCAACAGGACACTTCGCTTCAGCTTCACTAAAAACCTGGTGGTACCTGCTTTTCAGAAGACCACATGGGGTGGTAAAAGCTTATTCAGGTCCACATTTGAACAGCATGTCAATAGATCTCAAAACAGCCCCATCCCTTGCTACGTTCATTATGTCCCTGAAAACCTGCCTGTTTAACCAGAAACAGTTGTCAAACAGGAGTTAAACCCCTCCTGCCTGTGACCTTTTATCTGAAATAGGAGATTAATATCCACCTTCCTTATAGGCAACTAGTGCGAAGACGCCTCTGGGCATTTGTTTTGCGCTTAATAAAATCTTCTCATTCATTCTGATGTGTACGTCTCTAATAATATCAGTAGCTCGAGATGACTTTCATTGAACATAAGTAGCTCATATTAGTAAAAAGGTTGGAGATCCTGATTTCCTCTCAACTTCCAGTAAATCAGCTTCTTTTGTCAGAAAATGGTCTTCACATCAGAAGCTTCAAAAGGAGGCATCACTTTGGTGAGATTATATACCTTCCACGGTCTCTTTTAATCATCTGTTGTTTCAGCAGCTTTCTGATTTTAAGATGGAAGGAGCCTGCATCTGTAGGTTATCCAGCAGTGATAAGCAATGAGCTGTAACCCGACCTCTGCACAATTTATGCACAATCCCCACCTATCCTTTCCAGCACTTCCTATGCTTTTTTTCAGACGTTATTCCACAAAGGTACATTACTGGGTTTTCCAACATGGTTGAAGTTACACATTACTGCAGAGGTTTTGTCTTGGAAAACTGAATCTCATTCCAGGGAAGGCAGAATTTAACATTTCTAGAAATCATATTTGTGCTTAAAAGCTAAGTTCGTCAATAACTTACATTTTCACTGCTCAGTAAAATGTCAAAATTACAAATTGTGATTTTTAAGCTTAGAGCTGGATTTCTCAATGAAAAGCTGCCGCAACACTATGTAGTAACAGCATGTTTGTAACCATTTACTAACATGTAAGTTAGCTTTCCTTGCATCTTTTGTTTGTGCATTATGCTGAAAGGAATTGACAACTACGAGGCACATATTATTTATTGTCAAACTGAGGCCTAAACATGTCAAAACCGATTGCTATCACTGCTGTTTTGCCTACAGTATCAGAGGATGAGTGTACGCCCTTTTCCCATATTTCTAATAGAACTGGTGGCTGACGTAAGGCCAATCTGTGCCCCACATGGAAGATTTAACTTTTATGCCACATGCAGTATTTGTACATTTTTTCTTGGATTTCAGTCTTCCACTGTCCAATGTCCAAAATGTCATCAATTCTGGTCCAGAAGAAACAAAATAATCTGGGGTAAATGTGTAATAAAGTAGTTTCCTACAGTGATTAAATATTAGTTCAACTCAATTTGCTTGACACTCATTTTATCCACCAATAAGGATGTAACGCAATATCAGTCTTGCTGTAATAGAACATGTGACCCAGACACTAAACGAATCACACAAGTAGGCGTGCAAGCATTCATTTATATATTTGTCGTTTTCTAAAGAGTCAACAAAACTAGGAGGGTGTCAGACTAATCTACATATCAAATGCTGCAAATATTAAACACAGATTTGTAAAGATTCAAATATAGAAAAGATAAAATGTACAAATGAACATAAATACTTGAAAGTGCACATTATGTAGAGATGATTTAAAAGTGTAATTTGTATGACCTATTGCAAGACAGGGTAGGAATTATATATGATTTAGAAAGCATTGATAAACTAAATATAAAACATTTGTACAGTAAAATGTATGTGAGAAATGTTATGAAATTAAATTCATATAACGAATTACACATATTATGCCAGATGTTTTAGGACAAATGTTCTATGGCCAGTGGACAAGAAAGGTGAGATTCGTGAAGGCAGCTGGACACTGCCAGATGTTCCTACCCCAGGCCCCTCTCGTGCTGCAACAAATGTGGGCATTATAGTTGCTTTATATAGTTGGCCTAACGGCTAGGGCGGTCTACGTCGAATCTGAGGAACCAGGTTCGAGTCTGCGAATTACGCTGAATATCCTGTGATTGTGGGCAAATCACTTAGGGCCATATGTATCATAGTTCCGTTTTGCGATTCCTAAATACCGATTTTTAAGGAATCGCTATTTAGGAATCGCAAAATGGTATGTATGAAGAAAATCGTTTTTTTTTAGTGATTCCTTAAGCTTCCTTAATTGCGAATTCGCATTTTGCGAATTTGCAATTAAGGAATAATTTCCAATGCATTCCTATGGGCCAGGAGGCCCATAGGAATGATTTCCCAATAATTCTCAAATTGCGAATTCGCAATTTTCTAATCGCAATTTGAGAATTATTGCAAGGGTGCAGGGGTGTCTCAAGGACACCCTGCTGCACCCCTGTAAATTACATGTGTGTGCATATGCCGCACATACATGCCCAATGGGCATGTATGTGCGTCATATGCCACCCTCACAAATGCACAATTGTGCATATTTACAAGAAATCACTAATTACCACCAACTACAAGTTGGTGGTAATTTGCGATTTCTAAACCTGAAATCGCAATTCTAAAAAGCTTCATACATAGCATTTAAGGAATCGCAAAATTGCGATTCCTTAAATGCTATGGCAAATTAAGGAATCGCAAATATTTGCGATTCCTTAAGATGCGATTGTTTCATACATATCAATTCATGCAAAATAGCCTTTTGCGATTCGCAAAGGCTGAAATTCAGCGAATTTCGGCCTTTGCGATTCACAAAAGGCTTGATACATATGGCCCTTAATCTCCCTGTGCCTAATTTAAATGAATGTGTCCTCATGTAATGCAACTGGTGCTATGTAAAGTGCTCTGATACCCGATACCAGATCAAGTTCGCGCTATAAAAAACTCTGTACAAAAAAAAAACACATATCAAAAATTGTTACATTTTACCACCAAAAGTGATAAAAGAAATTTCATTTCGTTCTCCCTGATGACAAGAAACCAGTTGTACACACTACTATCTTGGCCGGACTCTAATTCTGTCTTCCTGAGTCTGCCAAAGCAGCACTTCCGATGTCTTCAATTGACACAAAATGTGGTCACCTGATGCAGTGGCAGAACGAAGCTTGAGGGGGGCCTGCAAAGTGCATGGAAGCCCCCCCCCCCCCCACGCCCCCCCCCCCCAAGCTCCAGACCTAGTCAGGGGATCTCAGGCCACGGCCTTGCAGCCCTGTGCACAGTGCCGCGAGGGGCACCTAGAGCACTGCTTCCGACCCCCGCGAGGTCTGAGGCAGCTATCATTACACCACTGCCTGACTTTCAGACACCCAGGCATTTGATCTGTGTTGGCCTCATCTCAGACACTTACAGTGGCCTCCTGTCGATGGGAGGTATCTATTTAAACTATATATTAATTCCATAAAGAAGCCCACTGCCGCAGTCCCATGCATTTGCAATCTATCCTTCAGAAATATCTACCTGCTCGTTCCCTCTGGTCAACTGCTGCTACCAATCTTCTTTGTGCCCCCGTACTAGGAGGACCATACAGGGGACGAGTTGGGGGTACACGCAGATACATGTCATCCATCCTCTATATTCACAGGTTGGACGCCGTCCCCCTTGACAAGAAGTTGGGCCCCACAAAAATATGCTAAACTTGACCTGGTGCAGCAGAGCCTGCACATTGTCTGCTTTCCATTTCCAACAGGAACGTGCAGGCTGCGAGTGGTGTTTTTTTTTTTTTTACCTTCAGCCAGGCCGAAGTTAAGGGGACGGGCCAGCCCATCAGGCCTCCTTTTGTTTGAATATCTTGACTGGAGGCGGCCTGGAACCTCACACAAATGTAAATGCCACATAGGGAAACACTTAAGAGATGCATGCTTTTGCCTTTGTTCTGTCCCTGTATATAAGTGCAGACACTGTAAGACTCAGATGGGGTGCTCTGTCCGAGTATTCACACCAATAATTTAAATAGCACTATTTTATTTCTTTTATAGAGCTACATTGTGACGTCATGTGCTGTGATGATGTCATTCACATAGTGTCTAACTTGGTCAGTCCCCCCACTTCTTTTTATAGGACTTGTGCCGAGACCATATATATTATGGGATTGATCATCGTCTACCTGAAAGCATGGAATGCACCCTTCTCTTTTCCTTCACAGCACTATCCCTCACTCAGAGTGTAGAAAGCTATTTTTGAATCTCTATTTTTTACTTCTTACCGTGTTTGCTCATTATCCTAATACTTTTTTGTTAAACTGAGATTAAAATTAGGGGTTAATAGATCTAGAAGATATTTCGGGTTTTGACTTTCATCCTCCATAAGAGACAACAGAGTAATAGTACATAATGTTTGGGCGGTGTCTCGTGCTCACGCTGATTCCTGGTGCAGGTGATTTTAGACTACAGCTATTCTGTCTCACACTCCTTTTAAGCCTCTCTTTTATTTAGCTAGAAAGTCCTCATTCCTTGGGAAACCTGCTGCCCGACCTGACAAATCAGAAATAAGAATGTATTTTAATTTTTGAAAGTTGACACATTTATGCTGGAGTGAGATGTACGTGTCCTCATTCGCAACAGGAGAAGCGCAGCCGCGCTGCCCTGCCGTCTGTACTCCTGGGGCCTTATTTATGAAGGCCTTGCGCCGCCGGTGCGTCACTTTTTCCCATGTTAAAAGTGACGCACCGGCGGCGCAAGTCCTTCATAAATAAGGCCCCTGGGGCGAGACAGCCTGCGAACTCTATCTGCGTCCTCATCTCCAGGCACAAATAGTTGAAAATATATCACCTTCTGAAAGGTCTGGGCTCGTGGATGCTTTCTAATCTCTGGACAGCAGCTTTCCTGCGAGGGCCATTTTCCATTAATAATCTGCCGCTGCTGACAGAATCTCTCTGTTGTCTTCGCGCCATTCTGCGCCCTATTATCCGACCGATGACTGAAAAAAAGACTGACTTTCCCTTTGTATGGAAGGCACCGTTATACCAGCAGCTTTTTGTCATACGCACTGAGGTTGGCGATATCTGCCGAGAGGTGATTTGACAGCTCCATATGTTGTGCCGAAGGTGTCCCTGCTCGTTGCTCCTTGAAGAATTAGCGTGTGCCTGTTAGTGCGTCATATCCGGGAGCAGAAAACACTTGCTGACTTCAGCTGTATTTCACAGGAACATTAACGTGCCGAGTGTTTTATTAGATTATACTCCATCATTCAGTGCTGTTGTTATCAGTGTCTCCTTTCATACATTAAACTAGGTTCCGCTCCCCCGAATATTTATGGATTTTCTGGTTATAATTTTGAACTGTTTTTCCGGTAAGCAAGTATGCGGTACGCCACCCCCTGAAGGCTGCTAAATTTAGTGCACTAAAGACCAAGGGGCAGATTTACAAGCCCCTTGCGACACTTTTACGCCGCCATTGCGTCACTTTTGTGACGCAGCGGCGGCGTAAACCGTGCGCCACGTTGCGACTTATTTAAAACGTGACGCATAGATGCGTCACGTTGTAAAGCCCTGCGCCACATGAAACATGCGTCAGGTTTCATGTGGGCGTTCTGTTGCAGGGTGGGCGTTCCCTCACAGGAAAGCCACGTAAAACTGACGCAGTGAAATCTACAAGATTTCACTGAGTCAGTTTTACGGCGCTGCTGCGTCAAATCCTTACGCCTGCTTGAAGCAGGTGTAAGGAGTGAGGCCCCATGTTGAGTATGGGCGGCTCCTGTGCATTGCAAGAGTTGCGTCGTGCTTGCGACGCGACTCTAGCAATGCGCCGCCCGTGCGCCTCAAGATGCGTCACGCATCTGCCCCTCCTTGCACCAAGGTGCACCGCATTGTAAATGCGACGCATCTGTGGTGGCGCAAGGGGGGTATTAAGTGACGCATCTGTTCTGGCGCATCCCTGCTGATTTGCAGAGATGCGCCAGAAGACGTAAATATGCCCCTCAGGGCCTTAATTTTGGCATTTTGGTGTAGGGCAGCTCAGCAAGTTGTGCTGCTCTGTCCTGCCAAAGTGAAAGGGAGCAATGCACTGTATTTATGCAATACTGTGCATTCCTGTCCTTTCTGCCTGAGCTGGCGCCATTTCGGCAGGCTGCACCATGGTGCAAGGATGCCTCTGTTGCAGGCAGGATTGTTTTTCTTCAGTAGGAGGAACCTTCCAGCACAAAAACAATCCTAAGAGCTGTTTTGTTTCCTTTTTCTGTTTGTACTGCAGATTGCAGCAAACATGGAAAAAGGAAAAAAACAAGGAGAAATTCTGTTATTTCTCCTCGTTATGCCTCATCGCGGGAGGCGCATAGATTTGGCGCTTCCTCAGATTTTCATGTTTTTGTAAATCTGGGGAAGCGTCACATTCTGCTGGTGTTGCTTGGGAAAACCCACTGCAATACTTATGTAACGCCTCCCAGAAAAGAGGTGGCAAATCGTCCCCATTCATTGCTCCTGTTCCCCGATACTGCCAATTGCCATCTTCTTTTACAGTCACTGTAGCTCAGGATAAGCTCCTTTGAGGCTGCTTTGCACAAATTTACATATGTACTACTAGGAATGTTTATTGTAAATGTAGAATTGCGAGTATATCTGTAAATGTATGACATTAAATTGGGCTATTTGACACGGGCAAAGTGTTACATTAACATATGAAATGCCACTGTTAAATGCAGTTCAGGAATGAAGGGGGTAACCCAGCCAGATCTCGGATCCAGCAGCTAATATTAAACTGGATCGCGCTCCAGCCGGACCAAGTGAAATATGGGGAAATTGTGGCAGTGTAATTTATGAGCACCAGGACACAATTCAGCAGGCCTGCACGTTGTCTGCTCTCTGTTAGGAGTAGCAACATGTAGAAGGTGAGGGGGCTCTCTTATTGTAGATTACAGCTGGGCCCAAACAAAGGCCAAATTTAAAAAGACCATCAGCCCTTCTTTTATTTGTGTATGTTCTTAGTTTGAGAGCTATCTGGAGCTTAACATTTAGATGCAGGGCCACTTTAGAATTGGTGGCACCTGGTGAAACACTCTTTGTTGGCACCACCCAAATGGAGCAAAACCAAAGGGGATGATGGACAGAGTGTTGAACATTGCTAGCACTCAACCCCAGTCAACTGATCTGGGTTTAATCCATCGTCATTCTTTAGCTAACTCTGCCACCCCTGTTCAGACATGGCCATATGCAAATCAGTCTGACCCATTTCCTCTTGGGAACAGTACAGCCCGAACTGCCATGCCATGTCTTCCCGGGACCGGAACAAGCATCCTGGCACAGGTTTCTGGTTAATCAGCCGTCATCAGCCAGGCTAGCTTGAATCCAGTGGCAAAGTGAGCAAGGGACCCATGTCTGGTCATACCCTGCCAACTTAGGGCGAACCAAGCCAAACCAAAGGGGATGTTGGACGGAGTGTTGAACATTTCAAGCACTCACCTCCAGTCAACTGATCTGGGTTTAATCCATCATCATTCTTTAGCTCACTCCTCCACCCCAATTTAGACATGGCCATATGCAAATCAGTTTGACCCTGTGCCTCATGGGAACAGTACAGCCCGAACTGCCAAGCCATGTCTTCCCTGGACTGGAAACAAGCATCCTGTGACCGGTTTCTGGCTAATCAGCCGTCATCAGCCAGGCTAGCTTGAATCCAGGGGCAAAGTGAGCAAGGGATTCTTGTCTGGGCATACCCTGCCAACTTAGGGCGAACGAAGCAAAACCAAAGGGGATGATGGACGGAGTGTTGAACATTGCAAGCACTCACCCCCAGTCAACTGATCTGGGTTTAATCTATCATCATTCTTTAGCTCACTCCGCCACCCCAGTTAAGACATGGCCATTTGCAAATCGTTCTGACCCTGTGCCTCATGGGAACAGTACAGTCTGAACTGCCAAGCCATGTCTTCCCTGGACCACAAACAATCATCCTGGGACCGGTTTCGAGTTAATAACCCTCATCAGCCAGGCTATCTTGAATCCAGTGGCAAAGTGAGCAAGGGACCCATGTCTGAGCATACCCTGCCAACTTAGGGCAAACAAAGCAAAATCAAAGGGGATGATGGACGGAGCGTTGAACATTGCAAGCACTCACCCCCAGTCAACTGATTTGGGTTTAATTAATCATAATTCTTTGGCTCACTATGCCACACCAGCACAGACATGGCCATATGCAAGTCAGTCTGACCCTGTGTCTCATGTGAACAGTACAGCCCGAACTACCAAGCCATGTCTTCCCTGGGGTGAACAGCCAAGACATTGTGAGGATTACCCCGCAATACCATTACAACGCAGGGATTACAACGAAAGTCGTTACAACGACTTTCGCTGGAGGGCGCTGTTGGATAGGGAATAGTTTAATTTTCTATCCAACACCTTCCCTACTGTCAACGTGGGCTGGAGCTGGAATAGAAAATTAAGCTATTCCACTATCCAGCGCCCTCCAGCGAAAGTCGTTGTAACGACTTTCATTGTAATCCCCTTGTTGTAATGGCATGCGGGGTAAAAGCCTGCGTTGTAATGCCATGCAACCTTCCCTGGACCGGAAACAAGCATCCTGGGACCGGTTTCTGGCTAATCAGCCGTCATCAGCCAGGCTAGCTTGAATCCAGTGGCAAAGTGAGCAAGGGACCCACATCTGGGCATACCCTGCCAATTTAGGGCAAGCGAAGTAAAACCAAAGGGGATGATGGACGGGGTGTTGAACATTGCAAGCACTCAACCCCAGTCAACTGATCTGGGTTTAATCCATCATCATTCTTTAGCTCACTACGCCACCTCATTTCTGACATGGCCATTTGCAAATCAGTCTGACCCTGTGCCTCATGGGAACAGTACAGCCCGTAATGCCAAGCTATGTCTTCCCTGGACCGGAAACAAGCATCCTGGGACCGGTTTCAGGTTCATGACCCTCATCAGCCAGGCTATCTTGAATCCAGTGGCAAAGTGAGCAAGGGACCCACATCTGGGCATACCCTGCCAATTTAGGGCGAGCAAAGCAAAACCAAAGGGGATGATGGACGGAGTGTTGTACAATGCAAGCACTCACCCCCAGTCAACTGATCTGGGTTTAATCCATCATCATTATTTAGCTCACTTTGCCACCCCAGTTAGGACATGGCCATATGCAAATCAGTCTGACCCTGTGTCTCTTGGAAACAGTACAGCCCGAACTGCCAAGCCATATCTTCCCTGGACCGGAAACAAGCATCCTGGGACCGGGTTCTGGCCAATCAGCCATCATAAGCCAGGCTAGCTTGCTTCCAGTGGCAAAGTGAGCAAGGGACCCACGTCTGGGCATACCCTGCCAACTTCGGGCGAACAAATCAAAACCAAAGGAGATGATGGACGGAGTGTTGAACATTGCAACATTGCAGGCACTCACTCTCAATCAACTGCTCTGGGTTTAATCCATCATAATTTTTTAGCTTATAGATAAACCACTTAGTCTCTTTTTTGGAAGTCAAATATCCTCAGCAGGATGAAGCTGGGAACTGCAGCTGATGAGAGTTCCTGGAGGCTTGATGCCTCTTTGTTGAGGACCTTTGAACAGGATTTGCTGCTGCATAGAAGAACGTAGCAGGAGCTACCACGAAGTCAGGATGAACAGCAAGACTGATTTGCATATGGCTGGGTCCTAACTGGGGTGGCTTGGTTAGCAAAAACATTGTGGATTGGACCCAGATCTTTTTGACAGGGGGAATGTTTGCATTCCATCCATAATTTTTTCTTTTTGGTTTTATCACCCTTAGTGGGAAGGGTATGCCCAGATGTGGACTCCTTGCTCACTGCTCCACTTGATTCAACGCTAGCTTAGTTGATGAGGGGTAATACCCCAAAACTGGGCTAAGTATGCTTGTTTCTGGTCCAGAGAGGACCAGGCTTGGTAGTTCGGACTGGATTGTTCCCACGAGGAGATGGGTCAAGACTGATTTGCATATGGCTGCGTTCAAACTGGAGTGGTGTGGTGATAAAACAAACAATGGATTAAACCCAGATCTTTGTGACTGGGATTAATGTTTGCATTGTTCAGCATTCTGTACACCATTTGTTCTTTTTGCTTTTGTCACCCTAAGCGGGAAGGGTATGCCCAGATGTGGGTCCTATACCCACTGCTCCACTGGATTTGAGCTAGCCTGGCTGGTGAGGGGTAATGCCCCAAAACGATCCTAGGATGCTTGTTTCTGAACTAGAGAGGACCTGGCTTGGAAGTTCAGGCTGGACTGTTCCCGTGAGGAGCAGTGTCAAGACTGATTTGCATATGGCTGACTGGACTCTTCCCATGAGGAGCAGGGCTAAGCCTGCTTTGAATATGGCTGAGTCCAAACTCAGGTGGCATAGTGAGCAAAAAAGTGATTGATTAAACCCTTATCTTTGTGACTGGGGGTGAATGTTTGCATTGTTTAGTATTCCATCCAAGATTTGTTCTTTTTTGCTTTCATTGCCCTAAGTGGGAAGGATTTGCTCAGACGTGGGTCCTGTGCTCACTGTGCCACTAGATTCAAGCTAGCATGGCTGATGAGGGGTGATACCCCAAAACTGGCCCCAGGTAGCTTGTTTCTGGTTCAGGGAGGGTCAAGATTGAGTTGCATATGGCTGGGTCCTAACTAGAGTGGCGTGGTGAGAAAAAACAATGATTAAAACATTGATCTTTGTGACTGTGGGTGAATGTTTGCCTTGTTTTGTTTTCTTCCTTTTTTATTTTTATTTGCATGTTTTAAATTACAGAAACATACAATCTTCATTACAATAACTTCCATCAAGTAGAGTGAAATCATCAAGGACAGTGTATAATGAATTCCAACGTACCCAATTAAAGGCAGTAAATATTATAAAAATGTGGTGAATCCTAGGTCCATTTTCTGGTCAAAAATCTGTGACATCATAGTGTGTTCTAATCAAATGATTACCTCAGTGAAAGGTGGTATCAGTATATTCAGTTGTTGATGTTATTGGTTTGTGTGTATCGTCCAAAAGGTCCAGCCCATAGTAGCGCCTCCAGGGACCCCATGTCTTACAAAACTTTTGGGGTCATCCCCTGCTATTGTATGCAGTATGTTTAGATGCCATATAGAGGTCCATCCCCCTCCTCCACTCCTGTATCATGGAGACCTCTTCTGCTCCCCATTATCTAGACACATCTCGTTTGGCCACCACCAGACTTAGGGAAGTAAGGAGTAACTAAGCCCTGTTGACATTGACATCATTCAGGATTCCCAGGAGAATAAACTAAGGGTCGGTTGGCAGTGGTCCCCCCATGATCACACCTAGCTCTCCAATAATTGCCCTCCAAAAGGCCTGTATAGTGGGGCAGGACCATATCGTATGGAAGAAGTCACCCCTGACATCCCTACATCTAAGGCAGCATGGTGTCTCTACCCTGCCCATCTTTTGTAGTTTCTCTCTATTGTAGTATGTTCTACGTAGGCTTTTGTATTGGACAACAAAACACACAAGATGATGGACGGAATGTTGCACAATGGCAAAACATTCACCCCCAGTCACAGATCATTATTTTGCTCACCAAGCCACCCCAGTTCAGACATGGCCATATGCAAATCAGGCCTGACCATGTGCCTCATGGGGACAGTCCAGACCGAACTGCCAAGCCATGTCTTCCCTGTACCGGAATTAAGCATCCTAGGACCAGTTTCTGGCTATCAGCCGTCTTCAGCCAGGATAGCTTGACTCCAGTGGCTTAGTGAGCATGGGACCCACGTCTGGGCATACCCTTGCCACATAGGGTGAACAGCAAAACACACAAGATGATGGATGGAATGTTGCACAATGGCAAAAACATTCACCCCCAGTCACAGATCTGGGTTTAATCCATCGTTATTTTGCTCACCAAGCCACCCCAGTTCAGACATGGCCATATGCAAATCAGGCCTGATCCTGTGCCTCATGGGAACAGTCCAGACCGAACTGCCAAGCCATGCATTCCCTGGACCGGAATTAAGCATCCTAGGACCAGTTTCTGGCTATCAGCCGTCTTCAGCCAGGATAGCTTGACTCCAGTGGCCTAGTGACAAGGCACAATTTAGCTTTAATGGCTACTTCTCTAGGATGCACCTCCCAGTTGACATCCTCCAGGGTACCCAAGCCTCTCTCCCATCCCTCCCAAGGTTATCTGGTATGATATTATTTATCATTTTATATGTAAGGGAAATCACTTTTTCTGTGAGGTCCTTCTGTAACAACCTCCCCTCTAGTGGTGCATATTCAGGTAAGTCAGCACATGGTATACCCTCTGACAGCCACATGTGGTGTAGCTGTGTATTTTTGATAAATTGGGACCTGTGAAGCACGTATTCTTCACTGAGAGTGGATCAAGATTTCAGTTTGCCTCTGTCCAAAATATCACCTATCGTGGAGATGTTCACCAGGTCCCAAAACATTTTAATTTACGCAAGTCTTTGAGCCACCCCCCCTCTAAAGTGACATTGCCCTGGTGATCCAGTGTGTCCATCCCATCGCTCTTGTCTCTCTTTCCCACACCAATCAAATTAATATAGAGAGGGACCCCTTTGCCTTACCAAATGAATAGGATACTGTTGACAAGTAAAAAACAAGTTTTTCCTTTGGTTCCTGCAAGATCAACAATGTGCACCTCTACTCTCTCACACGCATCATCTCAATTACACCAGGTAAGAATATTTCAAAAGGCCCAAACGGTAAACCAAAACTCCGTCAGAAGTAGCTCTTTCCCATAACTCCAGGGTAACCCACATAACAGACAGTAGCTGTGAGGATCCCTTGCCACCACAGAGGTGGTAGAACTGTGTGAAAGGTACCATTGAATCCCTCTCTAGCCTATACGTGGGATGATCTTGTGCCCTGTGTGCCCAGTCGTTAATAGGGATCAAATGTGTGACCTAGTAATAAGTCTCTACATCGGGCAGCGTGATCCTTCAGTTGAAGCGTTTTTAGTGCTATTCTGGGATGGCCTCCCTGCCATAATAGGGATGAGGTATCTCCCTCCAATCTGGTAAACACCGTCTGAGGGAGTGGGTGGTAGGTTTTTGTAGAGCGTATAGTAGTTGTGACAAAGTAATCATTTAAAAAGAGTCTGCCCTCCCTGGCAAAGAGAGGGGAGAGGTCCTTCCAACTCTCTGCATCTTCTTTACATTTTTTAGAACCTTTCCAAGATTGTGATGTCTACATACTATCATGTCCTTTAGGCTAGTTCTGTCATGTATACCTGTATAACATACATTTGTCCCATCTGCACGACAATAATGATTCTAAACATGTGACATTTTACCTAGTAGCTTGTTCATGTATCTTCAGCACACGGTTCTTAGTGTCAAGTCCTCCCTCACCTGCACATCCAGTTGTTCTGCCAGAAGATGAGATGACAATTCGCACCCTCTCTCAAACCTCTACTCTCTCTTCACAGCGTAAAACGTGATGCAGAAAAGAAAAGAAGCCCAAGGGAAGGGGGACGTGGATAAAATAACAAAAGAGAGAACACTGCTCCTCTTGATTCTTCCTAGTACTCGACCTTCTAGTTTGCGAGCGAGGATCGTCTTCAGCGAAGAACAAATGTCTTCAACAAAGAACATTAAACATTACAGTTACTTATCTACCTGAAAGGTTTTCTTAAGTGAGCAGTTTAAATAAGCAATAGCATTAGAAACAATATAGCACAAGGAACAATGTACCTCTCAATCTGGCTTTTCCTAATTCACCATTCAGGATAATATAGGAGAAAAATAGCTGCCTCTTCCTAAAAGAAACTAAAAAGAAAAGAAGAGGAAAACAAAACATGACACAAACATTCATAATCATCAGATGCTTCCTTGTATAAAGTTTTCCCTTTCCTTACTTCTATTTTCACCTGTAAGGCTTAATGATATGCTGATTATGCAAACAAGGTGTCCATGACGTAATACTGCTTACTATGTTCATTAACAAGATTCGTGTTCAACCTAAAAGTCCAGAACAATTTCGAGCTCGTAATAAGTGTCCAAAGTCTCATTCACAACTGGGGTCTTTTCTGGACACCACATGTAACTCTTCATGCACCGCCTTCTTTAAAAGTTTTTAATGAGTCTTGCCGTCAAACAAATCATACACCATAATGTCTTAATTCTTAATGCGCATTGAATTTGTATTCTGGCCAAAATGTACTTACTGGTGCGCAGAACGAGAATCGTTTACCATTTTTGCTTTGTTTCTTGCAGGCTAATGTTTCCGGGTTGCAGGAGGATGGAGACCGGAAAGAACAAGATGAAGGGAAGCTGATGGTGATACCCGAAGTTGAGGGGAAGATCGAAGAAGCCGGAGCACTTGCTGCAGGAAGCTACCTCAGCCGAGGAACGCTGCCGAGCATGTCACCGGGTAAGTCGAGAGGCTCGCTGGATTGCAGGTGAGCGGGTAAACGCTTACAAACACAAGAGCTGCTTCATGTTCTGCTCTGTCTTTTATAGGCGCTGGAGGGTGGGGTAGGCTTAGTACACGTGTAAACGGAAGAAACGGTTTCTCCGTTAACACGTGAAGTGACGCCCTTGCCAGTTCGGGTTCTCAGGTGCTGTTTAAGGTAACGAAAGACTTGGAACAAAACAATACTAGATGGGTGCATTCTAGCATGACAATAAAACAAGGGCTAATTTCTATATGTTACCATGAAAACATTAAAAGCACACTTAAGCACATATTATAAACGAAGGTTCTGTATGGTACCACGAAAACGTGAAGGACACAAGTATCCTAATATAAAAATCACCAACAATAACAAGATTCCAAATAAAGGGGCATATATAAAGCTAACTTAATGAGAGGTGAATGGACATGCCCTTTGTTTAGAGCATACCCTAACACTTAGTATTGTATCATAATTCTTGTACCTGATGTACATAAACATGTCCCCAGGCATGGCAGACTTATTCTGTATAAGGGTCACCACTTTTTTCATCCTTTGCCAACAGTCAGCTGTGCACAATCGCTTTTGTTTAGAAAAGCATAGGTGATTGTTTTCAAATATTTATGATTGATTTCAAATCATCCATGATTGTTTAAAAAAAATATCAATTCCAGAAAAAACCCTGGAGTGAACACTTTAGTATAAAAGACCCTCACTCCCCCCTACAAATTAGAGGAGAATTCCTTCCAAGCTGACATGGGTCCTGCTCGCTGAATCTTCGACACAAAGCGGTCTGACATCCCTTGCAGGCTGTCATCCTCGACGCAGAGATGGGGTCCTTTATTTTAAACCACCAGGTGAGGGGGCTAGTTGCATCCCTGGGGGTTTCTTGGCTACATACACACATATACATGATACACATACCGATCTAGGCTAGGTACATTTAGGCAAATTACTTAGGGCATGCATTTTAGGAATATGCAAGTGCTAATGTTTTTATAGGAACTGCTTCTGTTCGTCTTATTAGCACTATGATAGAAATGTATGTACTATTTACTGTATTGGTACTAGTAATCTCTTTTGTATGCTTCTATCTCCTGATTGTTGCAGCATATATGTTTTACACAAGGCTGTCGCTGGACCAATAATTACTTTTTGTAATGTCCTTATTGCTATCCTATGTATTTTCTGAGAGTAAGCAAGCACGAGTGTCTGAGCAAAAAGTACTGTACTGTTTTCCACGATCCCTGAGGAATCAGGGTTGTGATGTTCAGTGGATGCCAGAGACTACCCTAGGGGGTTCAAGAAAAAGGACGCAGGGTGAGCCAACAAACGTATCTAAAGTTGCATACAGATTGACAAATTCACAATCAGTTGTAGCTAGCCTTAATAAACATGATCTTAAATACCAGTGCAATTAGTAAATTGATGAGGATGTATACACTAGATGTAATTTTGCTTACAAAAATATTTTTATTTTTAGATATTATCTGTTCATACCAACTTTTACCACAAGTTTTCACATTTATTCATAAAAAACATTAAAACATTTGATACAACAATTTATCACACAGAGTAGCAATGCATTAAAAATATTCAGATGCAACGAATTTATCACACAAAATATGTCGACGCGAGACCATATCATGTAGGTGCTCGCTCTTGCTTTTGCGGCTGTAATTTTCTTAAAAAAGGGAGGGATTCCTGTTTCATTTGAGATTTCTCCTCCTCAGGTCGTTCGGGCGTCTACCTGGACCGTCCTTCCATGCACTGCTTGGAAGGACGCACTGCATGGAAGGACGGTCCAGGTAGACGCCCGAACGACCCGAGGAGGAGAAATCTCAAATGAAACAGGAATCCCTCCCTTTTTTAAGAAAATTACCGCCGCAAAAGCAAGAGCGAGCACCTACATGATATGGTCTCAGAAATAAAAACTCGAAATTAATAGCGGGCTAAGAAAGGAAAGACCGTCCTCCATAGGATTTACTTAAAATGAAATCCAGGAATATTGATATTTGACCTAGAGGGTGAAGTAGTGGAAGAAAATTACAAATAACCCACTCCGATTAAGAAGAATATCTGCTAAATAAAGAAATCAAGATAATCTTCATACGGACGAAGATCGCCAATTTATTAAAGCGACCGACCCACAGCTAACCCGAGTGATTTTAATTCATATACTGTCCTGAAGAAGGTGACGACTCAAATCACCGAAACGCCGCGTCGACATATTTTGTGTGATAAATTCGTTGCATCTGAATATTTTTAATGCATTGCTACTCTGTGTGATAAATTGTTGTATCAAATGTTTTAATGTTTTTTATGAATAAATGTGAAAACTTGTGTTAAAAGTTGGTATGAACAGATAATAATATCTAAAAATAAAAATATTTTTGTAAGCAAAATTACATCTAGTGTATACATCCTCATCAATTTACTAATTGCACTGGTATTTAAGATCATGTTTATTAAGGCTAGCTACAACTGATTGTGAATTTGTCAATCTGTATGCAACTTTAGATACGTTTGTTGGCTCACCCTGCGTCCTTTTTCTTGAACCCCCTAGAGACTTAAGTCTTTTTTTTAATATATGAAAAGGGAATTCTTACTTTTGCTTGCACAATACCCTTCCCTTTTCAGAAAAAGGGTTTCTACTTCTTACTTGAAGTCTGCAAGAGACTACCTACACCACTGTAGAATACAGGGGGATGGTAGTGGCACTGTAAAGATACCTAGTCTCATGACTGACATATCCTGTGGGGGTGTCGGGAATTGGTCGGGGCACCAAGCTCTCAGTTTAGGTCATTCAAAACGTGCAGGTCCTGGGGGATTTCAAGGAACTACACAACATGGCACCGCCAACATTGGTTTAGTTCTTATATTAACAGTAAAAATCTGAGTAGTGCCACTATAACGTCCTGTGTACGTGTTGTTCGTCCGTCTAGTTTTTGATTACTGACATTTAAACACATGCACACAAACACTTGCAGTTCAAAATTCACACAGTGCCGCATTAATGAATAGCATTGCGTGGAAGAAATACAAAACAACATTAGATATCTTGAATGAATTCTTCTGCCAAAGTATAGTTCCAGAAAGCAGATATTTGAAAGCATTTTCTGCTCTTGGCACTCAGCTTCACTTCCGTTTTTTGCCTCATGGGTATAAGAACAGCCAGGAGATATTCTCAGCAAGAGTGTCAGAAATGTTACCAAAATGCGATGAGTGTCCTATGTAGACAGCATCTGTCTGATGGACGATGAATTACTTGAACACTTGTGCAAGGTGAACAACATAACTGTGGGATTCGCCAATTTGGACTATAAATGTAATTTAAAAAATCTAAATTTGTCCATCTCAATGTCCTGTTTTTGGGACACAAACTCTCAAGTGAAGGCAAGAGCCTGGCAGCCAACTTTTTAGAAAAGTGCACTCTGCTCCAACCTCCAAAAACTCTCAAAAGTTTGCAACCAATATTACGATTTAAAAATTTTGGCAGAACATACATTCTAGATTACGCAGAAAGAGTAAAACCTTTCTACGACTACAAACTCTCGGTTCAATTCAAGCTGACATGATAGCACACAAACATTTGCACACACATGTGAATACCACTAACTTGGTGATCCGAGTGATCCCGAGTTTATCAGGATATACTTATCTCACTTTCAATGAAGGTGACCCTGTCCCAATTGCATGCAAATCACATTTATACACAAATGCTGAAATTCAATTTGCGGCAACTGAAAAAATGTTGACCGCAGTACAGACTGCTGTAGTGAGAGAAAGAGCACCAGTACAGAGGAAACGCATTACTGTTGTAAACCCGATATCAACTTAAGAATCTGTTACCAATGCATGCATTCCAAATGCAAAAGCACTGCATCCACAATGGATACAATGGGCTAATTCTCTTACTGCAACAGATGTAGATGACAGATACAATTCTACATTAAAGACAAAGTGTTACTGCAGTATGAACAAGAATACGCTCTCCCGAATGAAATCTTGCATCTAAAGAAATATGAATACATCATTTACACCGATGTTTCTGCTCAGCCTGCCAAAGGAAGTAAACAACACTATAGCCCAGCATATGCAATAGTGAAGGGGCGTATGAGGGATGGCAAGTTCCATAACACATTTCCAATACTACTACGCAACCTGTAGGAGTTTGTACAGTGCAGTTGGCAGAGCTAAAAGCCCTGATACTAGCACTACAGTACACGGATTGGGACTTCCCTACACTGATAGTGTCAAGTTCCATCCCAGCAATACGACTATGCAATCTGTAGGAGTTTGTACATGACAGTTGGCAGAGCTGAAAGCCCTGATACTAGCACTACAGTATAAGGATTGGGAATTCTCTACACTGATAGTGTACGATTTGGTATACTGTGTGCAGTCCTATAATGAATATCTTTAATACTAGGGCCAGAATGGGTTTAGAGATTCGAAGAGTTGCACAATTAAACATAAATTGTTATGGGAGCAAGTGGTAAAGCTGGAAGCATACCTGCCACAGGCTCAAGTTATTCACACCTTGAGACATCAGTGTGTAGGTGTATACATTGGAGTGAATTCACTAGCTGATTAAGACGCCAAAGAGACAGTGTGAACTGCTGCCGTTGCTGCTATCACTTGTTCTAGCATAAGGATAGACGGAGATATACTGATAGCTGGCAACGCCCCAAAGAACGGCTCTGCCGTCCCGAAAGGCTTTCCACTCAAATATTCCTATAAATTAGATGCGCAAAACACACCATATGCTCACATTTCAGGAGTGGAGGATAGAATTACACCAAACATGGATCGCAGATTAGGTTTAATACTAACTGCACACGGGGTCTGGGCTCTGCACATATAGGAGTCACAGCGACAGTTTTGTTACTGAAGCAGTGGTTCTGGTGACCAAGTTTGTCCAAACAAACATAGGCTTATGTCTTAAAGTGCAACATTTGTCAGCAGACGAAAGGTCCAACAGTAGCATGGCCACCCCAAACACCATTACTCATTTCAGACAGACCTCTCACATGTGTCTATTTGGATAAATGCAGCCCCTTAAATTCAGACAGGGCTTACAAGTACATCTTAGTGGTAGTAGATTCATGCTCTAGATTTCTGTGGGGTTGGCACTCAACTGACGCTCAATCGGTTATAAAGGATTTGCTAGTCTTCATCGGGACATTCACAATTGGCATATTACATTCCGACCATGGCCCTGCGTTTAGCTCTCGGGCTTACAAGGAAGCCATGGAGAGTATGGGCGTGGTCTTGTGGTACTCCTCCCCCTACCATCCAGATGGAAATTCTGTAGTGTAGAGGAAAAACTGGGACCTAAAGCAATCCTTAACAGCAAGGGTATTAGGTGTGGGTGCTGGTTGGGTCAATCATATATGGGGTCCAGAGAGCACTGAAAAATATGCCAAGAAAATCCTTGGGAGGACATATCCCCTATGAGATGCCGTTTGGGGCAAGAATGTGGGTAGCTCACCTTGATTGTACCAGCACAATGGCAGATGTAAAACCATTTGAGTTGAATGATCGTTTAGCTGTTTTACAGGGACTCAATGAATTCAGGGCATTATAAAGCAACCTCCAAGTAAAATGCACCACCACTAGGGAAGTGAAACTGGTTCAGGCAAGACCTGTGTCGGTCCTGAAGATTGGGGACCCGGTCAGAGAAAGATCGTGGACAAAAATAAGTTTTGGCCCTCTTACAGAACACCTGTTCCTGTCCTGGCGGTTCAAAGAACAAGAACAGTACTTCCTCCGCCTCTTGCTGGCAAAAAAGTAAAAAGATTAGTCTCAATTGATCTGATCACAACCCCACGATGTGGCCAATTCTCAACAGCAGGCCCCATGGAGTCCTGAGTAGCCACAGATCTCTTCATCTACTATACAGGAAATTCAGAAGGAAAGACTAATTACGTTCCCAGACTCCTCTGCCCAAGATGCCAGAGTAGCCAATAACAGAGTACAAATCACATCAGTTGAAACTGAACAATCCAAATTTAACAGAACCACAAATTGCAATTCGGCCCAATAATGAAGTTTACATCAACATGCCTTCACAAGAAGCAACTGGCAGTTCTGCAAACAACTGCTGAGTTAATAAAGACAGATCGAGCTGCTTCTGGCTGCTTGTGTGGCCAAGATGGCAGAGTGAGCAGATGTGCCTTCTCTGTGCTCTGATCCCACTGGGCCCATAGTATCTCCACAGCACCCAAACCCCCCAAATTCAGGCTCCCAAGGACTCCCCCGGGGAGGCGGATATTGGTGTCTCGCTTGGAGAGCGCTAGCCGGGAGCCTGGCTCCCTTTGCTGCTGGGGATTGGAACCCGGGCCTGCAGACGGAGAAGAGGGCAATTGCACTGCTCAGGCTGCATCTGAGATGACTGGTCGAACGCAACGGTCTGGTGACAGTGGTTGGTCCACCACCTAAACATCCATAGCGAGCCAAGCCCCGCCAGAGACGTGACATTTTCACCATGGCAATACCGTGACCAGGAGGCGGGCCCCTGAGGAGACAAGAACGTCTGGGGTGCAAGCCTGAGACCAGCCCCACTGTGAATCACTTGACCTAGTGGGCCCAGGACCTAGGTCTGGGACACCAGGGCATGTGCTGAAGCCCCTCCCTCATTGTTCAGCTCTGCGGGCAGAGAGGGGACTGCAATCGAGCTGAGGCCTATATCAACCCGTGTGACCAAAACCCGGGATGCCTGGGGTAGATTTCGGGCTGCGGTACTCCTCCGGACTTTAACGCCCGCCCACCAATTGAGGAGCCATCAGCAAAGGGCTGGGATACAGCTATATGAGGGGAGGAGCTGATAGGGGCGAAGTCGGCACTCTAGATGTGGAGAGACTGGCACTACCTCTTCAAGTAGGCCCCCGGTGTGTTCTAGCAAGGTCTGGACCGGGCCTGACAGTCTTGGCAGCGTGAGGCATAGCATTGCGCAAGGGTCCCGCACTAACTACCTGTAGCAAGTGGGGTGTCCAATTGGATCTCAGTACATCACCTCTGGATCCCTTGAATAGAACTGCATAGCCTTTCATAGGCTAGGACCTAGGACTGCTTTTGTGCTGTTACCTGTTAATGGATTGAGGCCTTTGAATGAGGCAGAATCCACGGTCTCGAATACATTTTACCTGCTGGGCCCGATTGATGATTGCTACTCTTGGCCCTGGTGCCCACGAAGCCCAAAATAAAGTGGTAAAGTGGTGAGAGGACTTAGACTAGACTGGCCATCTGCTTGCCACAGCCTTGCCTTGGGAAACACTCGCTGGCACAAGACAACACTAGCGAAGGGAAGATCTACAGCATGCCTTGCAGCTGGAGGGGTGCTCCTCCTGTCGGCTACCTTCCACTCATCGGCCCTGATGTCATCCCCCATCTGGGTACTAGTCACAAAAACATGGCTACGACCAAAGCAAAAAAAGGACTGCTCTGTCCGAGATTTACTCGTAAAAACCACTGTGGAACCTTAGGGTGACAAGGCGCCCCAGGAGATCTGCGCCCGGCAGACGTTGGTGAGGAAATGGACAGCGCGGTGACCTGAACATTTTTGGAGACCTTGTTTGCCAGTCTTCAAGAAGAAATAGGAGCCATAAAGATGGACCTCCAGGCCGACCTGAGAGGGGTGGGTTGAGATGTTGACGTTGTTGGTGAGAGAGTCGTGGCCTTAGAGGATGGCACAGTAACTAGAGACAAAGAAATTGCTATGCTCAAACAGGAGGTCATTTACTTACAGGACCAGCACATTGATCATCAGGCTCATGCCGAAGACCTGGAAAATAGGTTGAGGCAGAACAATATCCGCATTCGGGCAGTACCCATGGGTGCAGAAGGATCGGAGTTGGAGGGATATGTACAAGCCCTGTTTAGCGATATCCTGCTAACCACAGCTGAGAGCATAGTTAAAGTAGACCGGTGCCACAGAGTGGGTCCTCCCCATCAGCCCAACCACCCTCCCTCAGACATTTTGGTGTGTATGCATGACTTTAAAGTAGAAGAGCCATACTGAAAGTGGCCCGATCCGCGCAGCCAATGCACTTTAGGGCTCACACTCCGCAGCTCTTTCAGGACCTCGCAGCAAGCACCTTGCCGAACAGAAAGGACTTTCGACCTGTAACTAACCATCTGCGTGCACCTGGAATTGTTAGCATGTGGGGCCACCCTTTTGTCTCATATTCTGACACAAAGGCAAAACTCATCAGCTCCCATCCTTGGAAGAAACTCAACCTGGACTTCAGCGCTCATGGAACGCAGAGTTCTTCTGCAGAGGACAGGGCTTCATACAGACGCTGTAGAGGCCCAAAAGCAGGATCCAGACTTGTGCATCTTCACCCCGACTTGGATACATGGGTTAAAGAAAGGGCAGAGATGCTTCTTTCCCTCTCCAACACAGTAGAAGAAGACATGGACCCCCCCAGCTGAGGTATTTCCAAGAAGGAGGGGCTGTTTGGGAGGTAGGCCCCGGCAGGGTTGAGGGGCAGCAGACTGCTGTGTTGATGAATGCCTCTTGCCGTCCTAGCTGCCCCCTATATACTGTTCTTCTTTTTGTGATGGACTTTGTCTATTTTCTATTTGCGTGTATTATCATGGGGGTGGGGGGAGGCATAGTGAAAATCCTTTCAGTCTCCGTCGATAGTTTTATAATCAGAAGGGGGAAAGGATCACTGGTCCTGCTTAAACCTTGGGCTCACAAGTCAAGGACCTGGTTTTTCTCCCAAATTAAATGACTCTCATACACGTGTATGTTGGTAATGATGGTTTCTCGTTTGCGGTATATACTGTATCCCCGCTTTTCTACACGTGCGTGCGTAATCATTGAGTCATTTGTTTGTCTTGTGCACCCTCCACCAGGAGGTTTTGCCTTAGGGTTTAAGGCAGTAGTGATCGTGGAAGTGAGGGGGTAGTGGTGTGGAAGCTAAAATGTCGGAAAACCAGACAAGTGTTCTTTATTGAGTCTGGGTTCGGACTAAGGGTAAAAAATTACGGATGCACTTTGTGAATTGTTAAGGGATTCTAGTGCATTACAGTGAAAATTTGAAAAGAGGTCGACATGTTTCAGCCTTTGGTAGTCAGAGGATCTATAGGCTTTCTTCAGGACCAATGGGGTTAAGTGAAAAAGTGAAAACTGTGAGAAGAAAAGAGGAAATTTGACCTGTTTCTTCGTGACTTTTAAGGTTACGTTGTACCTTATTTTATTTTGGAAATTTCTCCCTCGGGGAATTAAGGCTGATCGAGAGAGGCCTTACTTAGTGCCTTCTTACTCGGTCCTGGCAGCATGTGCTGACTCTGCCTCTTGCCGTCCTAGCTGCCCCCTATATACTGTTCTTCTTTTTGTGATGGACTTTGTCTATTTTCTATTTGCCCCCATTCATGCACCTCTCTATCAGAAGGTTTACCCTATCACACACTTCTCGCAACACATCCCGGACTAGAATGACACAAGCCCGGTCCATTAAGACACGCTCCTGCCCATATGATTATGGAGACTAAGATAATCAGCCTCAATGGCCGAGGCCTCAATAATCCTACTAAAAGAGGGGCAGTGCTCTCTCTGCTGGAGCATTCATTGGGTGATATATGCATACTTTAGGAGACACACTTAAGTCTGAAAGGACACACATAGAATGCACTCTAAGAGGTTTCCACAACAATACTGGTTGCCATGAAAGAAGGGACGTGGCTATTATATTTTCCAAGCGCTTCTCTGGTACTGTCCTAGGCCCCATAGCGGAAATTAAGGGGTAATTATTTGCCTTTCAGGTACAGTAGGGCACGTTCCACTTCAATGGTGGCCTCCATTTACGCCCCAACTGAGCAGCAAGAGCCTTTCTTAATAGAAGCTTTAGCCAGTGTACTTCATTCCCTGATGCAACAGTGGTGGTGGGTGGGGACCTAAATGTGGTGATGGATGCGGAGCGGGACTGTTCCGGCCTAGGAGTGGGCAGCACAGGGGCTTTGTCAGTGGGGTAGCCGTGAATGGCTGGATGAATGCAGACTGCGAGATGTGTGGCACGTCCTACACCCGTATGAGCGGGATTACACCTTCTACTCTGCTGCCCATAAAACATATGCACGTCTGGATCACTTCCTAGCATCTCCGTCTGCTTTGGAGCGGGTTCTGGGCTCTACTATTGAGGCCCGCTCACTTCGGATCAGGCGCATATTGCATTGACTTTACGCACCTCTCCTGCCCTTAAGCACGCCCCCACAATATTGCTTTTCCCAGTGGCGACTGCTGCTCTTAAAACCAATATACAGGATTACCTAAAAATTCATGACACTTGATCCATGGCACTGTCCTCGATCTGGGAGGCTCTAAAGCTGGAAGGCTGTGGGGTGATTATAGCTAAAGCAGCTCATGAAAATAAGACGAGGAAGGCAAAGAGGGGGGAACTAGAGACAAGGGTGATAGAATTAGAATCTATCTAGAAATGCACCGGGGCTCCCCGGGTCTGGAAGCAACTTGAAAAAGATCGGCTACAACTTAAACGCCTGAACTTAGCTAGGGCAGAGCATGTGATAGTGCACCTGAAGCATAAATATTATGTAGGGACCATTAAAGGAGGTTGCATGTTGGCACACCGCCTTCACAGTAAGCACAAGCTGTTAAATCGGTCCAGGGAGACTCCAGTGTGGAAGTAACAGAAGTTATTAGCATAGGCCTATTACTCTAGTGAACCCTTTAACTGTTCAGACCTGCAGGCCTACTCAGAAGCTGTCGCGATCACCCATCTCCCGGCTATTCACATTGAAGAAGTCATTTTGGCGATTGCTCGTCTGATACCCTTGAAGGCTCCCAGCCCGGATGGGTTCAGTGCTGCTTTCTATAAACATTTTGCCTGGAACTGTCCCCTATCCTCACACGCTTGTTCAACTCCTATGCTGAAATGGGCACGCTCACAGAATCGATGCTTCAAGCCTCAATCTCAGTCATTCCGAAACCTGGGAAGGACCCTAAGCTATGTAGCTCATACCATCTGATTTCACTGTTGAACATTGATGCAAAACTGTTTGCCAGCATCCTAGCCCAGTGCCTCAATCCCCTGTTGCTTGGTCTCCTTGACCCCCATCAAGCAGGTTTCATCCCCAGTCGTCAGTGTGGAGACAACACTAAATGCCTCTGCCACGTGATCGACAAAGTACAGCTCTTCCACAAGGAAGCCTTGCTACTGGCAGTGGACGCAGAAAAAGCGTGTGATACGGTCCACTGGCGCTACCTATTTGCTACCCTTGAACGGTTCGGTTTGGGCACGCGTTTTCAAATTTGGATTGCGAGTATCTATAGCTCTCCCAGTGCTGCAGTCAGAGTGAATGGGGTCAGATCTAGCGGTTTTCCCATTGGTCAGGGAATGAGGTGGACATGCGGATGATGTCATGTTTTCACTCACACACCCGGCGACCTCCCTCCTGGCAATTGTAGCGGAACTCTAAGAATGTGGAGCAACTTCGGGCTTCCACATCAATATGCAAAAGTCACAAATTGTAAACCTCACCTCACAGAAAGCACCTTGCTATCTCAGTTTGATTTCACCTGGGTTAATTAGGACCTCCCATATCGAGGGCTGGCTCTCAGTAGAAGTCTATTGAAGACCTCAGAAGCTAATTATTCCAAGCTCCTCACTTTCATTCGATTTGACTCATTGACAACTGTCATGGTTTGGCAGACTTGCTGTGGTACAAATTAATATCCCTCCCAGAGCCTTGTACATTTTTGAGACGCTACCACTGCTTCCACCCCCAGGCTTGCCTAATAAGCTCCAAAGGGATGTGGAGCGTTTCATTTGGGGGAACGTGAAACCTAGGCTGCAGAAACAGTTTCTGCAGCACACAAAGCAAGAAGGCGGCCTCTCGATACTCAATGTGTTATGCTACTACCAGGCCACACAACTGCTGTATTTGGTCGAGTGGAACTGCCCTCTTATGGAGAAACATTGGGTCTTAATGGACCAAACAGTAGCAGGACCCACATTTAGAGGGAGACGTGGCTTCCTCGGTCCTCTAGAACATCGTGACTCTACTCCTTCCTGGTGACTCGCCCAACAGTCCAAGTTTTAGATAAGGTGGCAATCTCCTATGATCCCCCATGGCCCCCATAGTCTCAAACCTGAACTTTCCCCCGGGCATGGCTGTAGGCGTCGATAAACATTGGGTGAAGGGTGGGTGTAAGCACCTGGGATGCCTCTTTGATCACAATGGCCCTATACCATTTGACCAAATTAAGGACAACTGGATTCAGATCGATTTACCCATGCGTAAATGTTACATTGGGTGCTTAGTGCAGGCATGCGTCCTAAACCAGGTAGACAAATGCTTGCATTTGAAAAATGGCTGTTACTTGAGACAGATGATAAAAAAATAACTTCAGAATTAACCAAGGCACTACCCAAGGGCAGATCCCAGGGACAGAAACGGTGGGATGAGGAGCTGGGCTGAATACTGTCAGATAAAGAATGGAACCACATCTTTCATAGGACGCACCACACTGCACATGCCTTAGGACACATAGAGACTGCTAGTAAAATAATTTCTTATTGGTATTACACCGCCTCCCTGATACAAAAATTGAATTCTCAGTGTGACAGTATGTGCTGGCGGGGCTGTGTCAACCACGCATATTACTTCACCTCCTGTGGCATTGCCTGAAACTCTTCAGGTACTGGAAGCAGGTAGTGGATGATATTGATCGGGCCTTTGATGCTTCCATCCCCAGATTCCCAGCATATACACTTTTAGGATTACCAAACACTTTGACGTTCCCGCTATGCTCCATTAAAGGCAGACTGATTGCTCTAGCACTCAATGCTGCACATCGAGGTTTACTGCCCAACTGGAAAACTGATAGAATCCCGGATCACCATCAGTAGCTTCAACAGCTTTGGACCCTGCTTGGGATGGAGTGCCTGTTGATGGTAACTCTGGCAGGCAAGTTAGACTACACTAAGATCTGGGCCCATTTTAACTACTTCCTTTCCTGTGAGTTTCACGAATTGACCTGCCCGAAATACTTACGCATCTTGAAGTTGATCATAGAAGACCAGGTGGTGGAGGAAGCTTAAAGTGGTACCTAATTATCAATTGTTCTCTGTGTCCTTCCTTGATTGCAATAATTACAGGTTCTTTTGCTCACTAGATCGGGCTGGGGGGGTTTGGGGATCTGTGGTTCCCTTTTCTTGTTTTTATTTGAGGGGTTGTACCCTCTTTTTTTGGGGGGATTTTTGGGGAATGAAACTGGTAACTTGGCTGTCTTAGAAGCTTCACACCTGAGTGGGCTCCTACATGCTGTGCATCAGTGGTATTACTTAGTTTGCTTGTTACTTGACATGTGTTGTATATCAAACCAGCCTTTCGCACCTCCTAAGAGATGCAGCCGGCCCAAGCTGGGTTGTAGTTGACACGCTATGTGCTCCTTATTCTTTATTAGGCACTAATTGAAGGTTCTGTACACTGATCTTAATGTAATTGTCAATGTGGCCAGCCCATTAGAGTTGTAGGTGGCATGCTGTGTACTGATTTTGCTATGTGCTTTGCCAATAAAAAAAGAGATTTAACCCTAAAAAAAGAACAATTTCACCAATTCTATCTCTGGCGCAAAAAGACGTACTTTGTATCCCACTGGCTGCATATTTGGTTTGCATTAGGGATCATGTTCCTGTTAATTTAGATTGGTATAGTAACTGTCTTTTTCCTACTACTGAATTGACATTACCTCGCGCAATGGTCTGCAGTACAACCTAGGAACTTGGTCCTAAAACCACCTAATCATCACACCGTGAGCAAAGAGACGTGTCCCTAGTGAACATTTCAGCAATTCCAGTACTGGATGGTATAGTTTGGGATAGGGTTTCTTATGATGTATTCGGTCCTACTGAAATTTTAAAAATTCTACACATGTTTAAAATTTCAATGAATGATTTCATTACCCTGAGTACACTCTCTGATGATTGAGACATTGAGACTGTAAATATTATGCTGCATTTTCTTACAGGGAATTGTCCGAAGATACACCTGACTTCGACAGTATGTATTGTTACCAGCACTATGATCATCAATTTTTGCATAGAGCTAGTGTTCCACGCACCGTTAACACTAACAATCAATGAAAACATTGTAAAACACCACCAAAAGGTAGTTCTGCCAAATTTGCACAGAAATTTGCATACTTTTTAGGGTTCAGTTCATCAGACACAATGTCATACTATTATAAGTTAGTACAGACAAAGGCAACTGCGAAGAAAATTATGCTGACAAACACCAAGCTCAAATATTCAGCACCTTTTATCTACCAACTGTCTATACACAGTTTTGACTATTGGAGGGACACAATAGACACAAAATCCATCTGGGGGATGAAGATTGGCAGGTTCAGGGAACAGAGGCTTTATTTAGAGCTTGCATCATACCGTCACAGATAATATTCCCGAACAGAACAGTGCAACAAACTACCTGATACAGGTTTGCAAAAATTAAAGACATGAAAACACCACGCACCCATTCCTATTGAAGACATATTGAATGACACGCTAATTAGTGAGGAGGTACTGGGTGCAATGATACAGAATGGTACATACAATTCCTCAGCTCCCAATTGGAAGGGATGGTTGGTTTGGCCTATCAACACAAATAGGTGTCAATCATGATTCAAGGGTACCACCAGAGGGTTTAGTATCCACCGGCCTGGCCCATTCCATGTACACACAGGCGACCCAGGGGTAGTGACATCTTATAGTGTTGGGAAGTTGTGCCTAGAATGGCTAAGAACCTCAACACTACAGCAGGTAAAACAACACTTGTCCCTTCTAGCTGACAACATGGATCTTAGGGATTTCTTGCTAGGTCCAAAGAAACCACGTAAAAACGTTTCTTATATGCCATCTACAATGAACTATGGAAAGTCTCCCAACAGGATGCTGCTGAGAGATTACTTGAGATTGATAGGATTAATCTAGAAAACGCCTTGGCTGTGGTAGACAATGGTATGACCACATTTCTTCACGTATTTATTCACTGGGCAACATTGTGTCCTCTGCAATTGACATAATGGAACAAGATTTGTCTATTCTACAACATTGGCAATCTCAATTGCGCTTCATTGTGCTTTTAAACTGGACATTGCAATCATTGTGTTCAGGCCACGTGCCATGGCAATACATTAACAGCACAAGTTTGTTCTCGGCCTACAATCTGACTGACAGACAGTTGACTATGGCACGCAGAGAAGCAAAGTACACCATGCTGCTCATTGTAGCAGAGTCACTGTCTACTGAATGGTTAATTCATGGCTATATCACATTGCCAATCATGAAATTTCAGTTCCAATACTGCCTTAGATACATCGAAGCAGGCAGGTATGAAGAGTAGGTAAAGGGTCCATACCGGTAACCTGGGAGTTACCGTATAGATATAGGTGCAGAAATAATCCACTGAAGTTTTCTTATGTGGTACTTTAGTGTGCAAAGAAGTGTTGCTTTATCGAACGTGTAATACGTCAAAAGCGAACTTATCTTGCTACTTGAAAGGCTCCCCAGCTGCCGTGATTCATCCGGTCTTTTAATTGCTTTCAAATGGAATTATTTATTAGTACTGAATGATCAAGGCTGTTGTGGAATGGAGCCAGGCATCACATAACTAGGCACAGTAAACTTCAGGGTTGTTTGCTGTAAGGAAGTACTGTTTCCCCCGCTCACACAGTAAGGGAGGCACCACTGTGGCCTTCATTGAATGTTTTCAGTATAAGGTTTGATTCGCTGAGCAGACTGAAAGCCATGCTGTTTCAACAAAATGTGGCCTTAACTTCAGCCTGAGAAAGTTTTGACCTCCAGGTTGCAAGGTCTTCAGATAACGAACCTGGTCCGTACAAACTTCCCGATCCATTTCAGAGTAATGGTTAATCGTATCTTTAACATGTTTGATACGAGTGGGCTCGTACACTTATTTAAGCGACGTGGATCTGGTCTCCTAACCACCTTTCAGACCATCTTCAGATTAATTCCAGCTTTCATACACTCCGTACTTGAAAGCGTTTTTGGAGGACTTCCTTTGGTTCTGCTTTTCATAGCGTGCATACTGATTTTAATCCTAATGCTTCGCAATGGACATCGCAATCCCTCAAGAAATGGAGAGAATACTGCTGGAATGACGCTGTCGTGAGCGTATGGTGTTCTACCTGACTACGCCTCGCCTGTGAGAGTTGAGTGAGCATTGGTTCCTGTCTTTCAGACTGGTCTGGCTAGACTGTGTCCTGCCTGTGTTCCGCAGCCTCTTCTGCGGATTGGGCTGCGTTTTGGACCTGTGTATGACACTTCCAGACATAGACATACTCTTGGATCCTTTGCAGGCACATGTATGCCATTGCCCCCAGCGTATTCCCATGTTGATGACGGCATTCTTGGACCCTGCATGGGATGCTTCCGCTCCTGTTCGAAGGTAAATCTTCTCTGCTCCAGAGGTACAGGCATCAGTATCAGACGTGCAGGCATCTAATTCTTCCCTGGCGGCTGCTGTGGGAACCAGAGATTAACATCTTTGCTCACTCGACATTATATTGGAAGATCTGGAGAGACTGCCACCTGTGGATATGATGTTCAGCGATGTTGAGTCTTCAGTGCAGCATTCATAAACAATTTTGCCTCTCCTGTGCTGAAAACCGTTTGGCAACTTTTTAAACATTTACCAAATTGAAGGTCGAGTGTGATTTTGTTTTATTTTTCTTCTTGGCTCTAACTGAGCTTCATAGCTTTCAAGGTGCTCAATTCAATAATCACAGCATATACAAGTTTAGAGGACCTTTTCAATGCTTTTTTAGGGAAAAATGACTTTTCTTTTTAGGAACATTTTTAGGCTTCTAAAAGTGCTTTTTAGTATTTTTATTGTAAATTCCTTTTATGCTTTTTAAATGCTTTAAGCTTTATCATTATCTAGCTGACCTTTTTGACCTTTTGATGAGGAGTGGATGTCATGTCCTTTAGGCTTGTCCTGTCATGTATAGCCCTATTACATACATTTGTACCATCCACGCAACAGTAAAGATTCTAAACAGGTGACCTGTTGCCTAATAGCTTGCTCCTGTCTCTTCAACACCAGGCTATTAGTATTCTATCATAATCCCTGTACCTGACTTACATAAACATGTTCCTAGGCATGGCAGAATTATTCTGTATAAGGGTCACAACTTTTTTCATCCTTGGCCAACAGCCAGCTGTGCATGATTGCATTTGTTTAGAAAAGCATTAGTAATTGTTTTCAAAACATTTATGATTGTTTTCAAAACTTCCATGATTGTTTGAAAAACATATTGATTCTAGAAACAACCCTGGATTGACCACTTTAATATAAAAGACCCTCACTCCCCTCAACAAATTAGAGGAGAATTCCTTCCAAGCTGACACAGGGTCCTGAATGCTGAATCTTCGACATGCAGCAGTCTGACATCCTTTGCAGGCTGTCATCCTTGATGCAGAGATGGGGTCCTTCGTTCTAAACCACCAGGTGAGGGGGCTGGTTGCATCCCTAGGGGTTTCTTGGCTACATACATGAATATACATGATACACATACCGATCTAGGCTAGGTACATTTAGGCAAATTACTTAGGGTGTGCATTTTAGGAATATGCAAGTGCTACTGTTTTTATATGAACTGCTTCTCTTCATCTTATTAGCACTATGGTAGAAATGTATCTACTATTTACTATATTGGTACTAGCAATCTCTTTTGTATGCTTCAGTCTCCTTATTGTCACATCACATATGTTTTACACAAGTCTGTCGCTGAAGCAATGAAGACTTAATGAAACGTCCTTGTATTTTCTGAGAGTCAACAAGTACGAGGTTCTGAGTGAAAAGTACTGTACTGTTTTCCACGTTCCCTGAGGAATCAGGGTTGTCATGTTCAGTGGTTGCCAGAGACTACCTACACCACTGTAGAATACAGGGGGGTGGTAGTGGCACTGTATATGTAGCTCGTCTAAAGGCAGACTTATTCTATAGGGGTGTCCGGAAGTGGTTGGGACACCAAGCCTTCAGTTTAGGTCATCTGAACATGAAGATCCTGGGGGACTCCTAGGAACTACACAACAATACCTCTCTATGTGAGGTAATGGAAATACCAAGGTATTGGAAGCACTCTGGAATGACCTTCAAATCTCTGGGTAGATGTGGCCATGGCAGAATCACTCTTGGACAGAATAACATGGTTTTATTCCAGGTAATTATTTACCCAGAGTGCATCCCGTATTCTTCTATGGTACTAAACAGGACTGGGATAGTGGTTCCAGAATCTGTGACATAAAGGAGAATGTCATCAGGATAGAGTGAGATGTGTTCTTTCTCTTCATCGGCGGGAGTGATTTTGGAGCCTAGAATGCCTGGGTGGCTCCAGATAGCACATGTCAGGGATTCCAGTGTTAGTGCAAAAAGTGTTGGGAAAGAGGACACATCTGCCTCGTTCCCCAGCTGATGGGGAAGGCCCAAGACAGCATGTCATTCACTCTAACCGCAGCAACAGACATGCTGTATAGTAGTGCCACCCAGCGACCCAGTCTAAGTCCAATTCCAAATGTAGCTAGCATGCAGTCAAAGTATGGCCAGTCTACTGCATCAAATGAATTTTCTGTGTCTAAATACAGAAATATGTGGGGTGTGTCATTGTCCTTGACCCTTATCAGCCAATTGTGGGTCCTGCGAAGCTTTAGCCTAGTGGTGCGTCCCAAAATTAATCTGGACAGGTCATCATAAATGAGGGTTGTAATATGCTTCAGGATGTGAGTCACCAGAATTTTACCCAGTATCTTTATCTCAGTATTCAGTAATGAGATGGGACAATATGAGTTTCATCTATTTTGTGGTTTATCTTCTTTATGTATAACAACTATCCTCAGATCAGGGGGTAGAATGTCATCTTTATGTGCAGCTTGATAAAGACGCAGTAGGTGAGGGCCCAGGAAGTCTATGCACCTGTTGTACAATAATGCTGGTATCCCATTGGGGCCGGGGGTTTCCCATGTCATAACTTATCCACTGCCCACTGCATTTGTGTCAGAGTCAGGTCTGCCTCTAATTCTTTTGCTTCCTCTTCTCCAATACCAGAGTCAAGATGGCTGCCAGGTAGTCCCCTATCACTGCATTATCGATAAGCAGGCGTGCTTCATAGAAATCCCTAAGGTTATCCACAAACGCCCTGGCAATGTGTGTGTCAGCGGTGTGTGTTGCGCCAAGATTATCATGTCTTGTTTTTTTTGAGCCAAGCCAGTAACTTCCTTGCCATATGTCCAACCTCATAGAGTCAGTGTAGCAACATCAATCTGTGTTTTGTGCATTATCCATAGCCACATCTCTAAATTCCTGTCTTACCGTGGCTAGTTGTTGGGCTATCTTGTGATCCTTGTCATCCATCATCCGCCTTTCAAATTGCAATATCTGCTTTTCTAGCTGCTCCAGTATTTCAACTCTTTTCTTCTTTTTCCAATGCAATTTGGTACTGAGCTCTATTTCACAGCATTGTCTTATAGGTCTCCCATACTGTTACCCCAGAAGAGATAGAATTTTTGTTTTTGAGGACCGAGATTTCTGTGCCTGCCCACAGTCCCCATAGCACCTTACTATCCTGCATTGAGACGCCTTCCTGAGCAATGTTTGCGGCACCAATTCCCAGTCCCACCAGAAGTGGGTAGTGGTAAGAGAGACTCCTTGCCTGATATTCTGCCTGCCCCACTACATTTATTTCACCCCTGGTGCGTGTATATAGTCCAGCCTGGAGTACACGTTATGTGCATCAGAGTAAAAGTAGTAGTTCCCATCTGGGCGGGGGGTGGTGGGGTGGCAATGTCACCACAGGTCGGTAAGCACAAGAGTACTAACAAATCATGATAGTGGGGTGGTGCCCAGTGAGCTTCCACTACTATCGGAGTGGTCAAGCAACAGTTTCATTACATCATTGAAATCACCCCATTACATGGAGATAAATGGGTGTCTCAAGCAGGATGTCCACAATCATATTCAGCTATATAGTGATGCTCCAGGAGATCCATTTACAAGGCACACATTGCAATGTTCTTGGTTGGGGTGCTAAAACACTGTATTGGCACATGCGGGCTATTCCACTGAGTCACGAGATTTTGCCACTCCTTTTAGGTGACCCGCCGATGGTTAGACCCCATGGGGCGGTACGTGGGGGTCATGGGATAGTGGGGTAGATCAGAGGTGACCTTGTAGTTGCGGTGGTGCATATCAAGGTCACCTCTTATCTACCCCACTATCCAATAACCCCCACGTATCACCCCATGGGGTCTAACCATTGGTGGGTCACCTGAAAGGATTGGCAACACCTCGTGACCCAGTGGAATAGTCCACATGTGCCAATACTGTGTTTAAGCACCCCAACCAAGGTATTTGCAATGTGTGCCCTGTAAATTGGTCTTCTGGAGCATCACTATATCTGGGTGTAGCCTTTTGATGTATTGTGTCACTAACCCCCTTTTAATTGTATTACCAAAACCACTGACATTCCATGTCATCACCGTAAAGTCTCAAGTCACTGCAGTGGTGGACATGGACTTTAGTCAGTGCCCAACACTATAGCACTTAGAACATATAAGCTGACCCAAAAAAGTTTTTCAACATCGTTCCTGAGCCCTAAACTAGGGATGTCTTAAGTTTTAGGTGTACAATTGGAGCTCCATTAGCCAGTATTTAAATGGCAGTTCCTTTGTCTGTGGGGTTTGTATCTAATGGGTCATCTTACAGTGGTTGCATTCCAGTCTCATGTATTGGATTTGGAGGGCTCTGAGCTTAATTTTTACAGAGTCAAAGGTCCGTCTCTGGCAGTGGACCTCGTGGCAGTAATCCATGAGTACCAGGATTTTAGATTTTGCATGTCTAATTTCCCCATTGTGATGCACTTCTCACAGGATCATGTCTCTCTCAAGGAAATTAAGAAACTTTGCTATACAGGCAGAGAAGTGTTCAGGTGAAATAAATCTTTTAGCCAAGTCACCAGGAACGCAAGTACATTAGCTCCCTCCACTCCCTCTGCAAAGCCCACAAAGCAGAGATTGTTCCTCCTCGCCTGTCTTCTGCATCCCCCAGGCACCATAGTACCTTCTTCTTTGTGCTGCAGAGTTCTGTCACACCGTTTTTGAAGTCTCTTACCTCGTCTTCCACTTTCGAGTCTGTCGCTTCTGTCACTCTCAGTGATACCTTGCGCAGGTCCTGACGTAAGCGAGTGACTTCAAAGCATGCCTCCCCTATCTTGCCCTTCAGCAACTCTCTCAAGGATTGTATTGCCTACAATAGCATGATTATGTCCGGTAGGGACTGAGCAGCCTCCAAAGCCTCCATCTGGGCTGCCATCACTTTTGTAAGTCGACCCATCTTCCCCTGCCTAGGGTGCTTTGGGTATTTGTCTTTTGCCATCATTGTAGTCAGGGAGCAATTTCAATGATGGCAGAATGTGACCTCCTGCTGGGCTTCCGGGGCTCACAAGGGTCAAGTGGGAGGGAGCCAGCCACATGGGTTGGGTCCAAACTGGAGTGGTGTGGTGAGCAAGAAAGCTATGGATTAAACCAAGATCTTTGTGCCTGGGGCAAGAGGGAAAGTCTACATTGTTCAGCATTCTGTCCATCATTTGTTCTTTTAACTATCTGAAAGTGGCATTTTTAAAATCACAATTTAAAATTCAACTTTACCACTAAATAGGATTTTTAATTACAATTTCATAGATACCAAACATTAAATGCTACCTGTTCCCCATCAAAAGTTAGCATTTACTAAATGTAATAAGGCAACCTATTATTATCCTATCGCATAGGTAGGCCTCATAGAAGTGAAAAACAAATGTTAGAGTTGTTCACTACTAGGACATGTAAAACTTAAACGTACATGCCCAAACTTTTAATTGCAATATCCCCTGCCCTATGGGCTACCTAGGGCCTACCTTATGGGTAACATATGCAATAAAAAGGTTTGGCAAAGGGGTCGAAATGGCAGTTTAAAACTGCATCCAGCCTTCAATGGCTGACCCGGGACATGTTTTTTTTTTTTTTTTTTTTTTTTTGAAAAACCTTTATTTATAGAAAAAGTACACCGCTATTCAGCCGTACATCCCGGAGGCCAGGCAGCATTAAGATAGCACAGAAAGTCGTGTACACAACAACACGCAGAAGCAATCAGGTTTAATTTTTATAATGAGGAACAATATAGGAACCTAAAGAAAGGGAAGGGCCTCAAGAGGCCACGAAAAGGAAGTGCCGGAGCACAGAAGAGTTAGAAAGAAGAAAAGGTAAGAAGAGAAGTGGCCGAGGGCAGAGCAAACATAGTAAAGGGGCACCGTGGGAGGGGGCCGGGGGCCGCACATCCAACACAACTCAGGTACATATGTGCAGCACGAGAATACGATGGGGGGCTCTCACTTCAGGATGACCTGCCTGGAATCACGGGAAGGGTAGCATTCTATGGGGAGGGTGGGACGTCCACCTCCGGGTCAGGCGGGGGTTCACATAAATCGCCCCGGTAAGAGTTCCAGGCGCCCCACACAGATCTCCACGCTCTGGGCTTGCCCCTGGCCACATACACCGTTTTCTCCCGCACCATGCACCAGTCCATGTTATTCATCCAGAGGGTAAGGGACGGGGGCGCGGGCGCACCCCATTTCTGGGCAATGTCCCTCTTGGCCACCATATTACCTAAGGTTACCCACCGAGTCTGGGCTACACTGTAGTCATTCGGACACCACACATTGAGGAGGCAGCGGCGAGCCTCGGCTGGCAGGGCCACACCCGTCACCTCCTCCATCACATCATGCACACGCTTCCAATATCGGGCCACACCAGGACACTCCCAGAGAACGTGGAGGAAGGTGGCCAGCAGACCGCAACCCCGCCGACACAGGCCATCCGTGGAAAGCCCCATATGAATGAGCCTGGGGCCGGTAACATATACCCTATGAAGGATTTTCAGCTGGACCAGCCGTAGTCTCGCCGATATGGCCACCTCCCTGGGAGAAGACGCCGCTGACTGCCATTCCTCATCATCCAGTTCTATACCGTCATTCACCCAGTGCATTCGCAACCGTTCAAGCAAGTCCACCCTCACGTTGATCAGCTTCTTGTAGGTCAAGGAAATGGCACTGTCCGGCATATGGCCGTCCAGTACCCGATCCTCCAGGGGGGAAGATTCAGGGATGGCGTCACCGTCAGTGACGTGAGGGGAGAGGGCGTGACTAAGCTGGGCGTGTCGGAAAAATTCCGTCGGCGCCAGCTGGTATTCGTGTTGCAGCGAGGCAAACGATTTAATGCCGCCCCGCACAATCATGTCACCCACTTTAGAAATGCCTATGGTGTCCCACCGGTCAAACCCTTTGGTCTTCCACAATTTCCCCAGCACGTCGGTATCATACAGGGGAGTAGCCAAAGTGATCTTATCCTTCCAGCCAAGGGTATCCGTCACCGTGCGCCATACACGTACCATCGTTCTGGTTGGACCCGTCAATCGACGGTCCAACGACCTAGAGTAGAGAGCTCTGTAGTAGTTGCCGTCCCCAACCAGCCAGCGATCCATAGCATAGCCCGGACTAACCGCTGGGCCATAAAAGCCATGGTTGATCGCCGCAAGCTGGGATGCCCAGTAATATCTTCGCATGTCCGGTAGCGCTATCCCACCGTCATAGCAGGGAATAGTCAGCTTAGGCAACGATATCCTCGGCCGTCCATCCCACAGCAGCGTCCTCTGCAGGGACTCGATCGCACCAAAATATTTGGCAGGAATCGGATCCTGCGAGTTCTGCAGGGCATAGAGAAAGCGGGGTAGCGCCATCATCTTAAACAGTGCCGCCCTACCCATCAGGGAGATAGGCAGCTTTTTCCAGATCTCGACATCCCTCTTCAGGCGCTCCAACGGTGGCAAAAGATTGTGCGTGTAGCGGGCGCGCGGGTCTAGCGACACGTAGATGCCCAAGTACCGGAAGCCCTGTTGGGCTACCTGAATCGAGCACCCACGGGGGAGGCGCGGGGTATCTCCACGCACCGTGTATAGGGAGGATTTGGACCAATTGATCACTAACCCCGAGTACGACCCAAAGACTCCCAGTAGGTCGAAGACCACGATGAGCGAGCGACAGGGAGAGGTAAGGTAAAGAAGGATGTCGTCCGCGTAAAGCGACACTCGATCCTCGAAGCCAGGCGACCACTTAATGCCCGAAACATCGGGGTGTGTTCTAATCCTTGCTGCCAGGGGCTCCAGCGCTAGCGCAAACAGGAGCGGCGAAAGCGGGCAGCCCTGTCTGGTACCTCTGTGCAGCGTGAAAGAAGCCGAGAGTCTACCGTTAACTGCGACATTAGCCAGCGGAGCAGAATATAGCAGCCGGACCCATCCAATATAGGAAGGCCCGAAGCCCAGCTTAGCTAGAACAGCCCACAGGTAACTCCACTCGAGGGAGTCGAAAGCCATGGTAGCGTCAAGGGAAGCCAGAACCGCCGGGTCACGGAGCAAGTGAGCACGTGCCAGTACAGCGTGGAGTCTCCTCAGGTTAAGCGCCGTGTTCCGGTGTGGGATGAACCCAGACTGGTCCGGATGAACCAGGTCCGAGATCACTCCCACCAGCCGGTTGGCCAGCAGTTTCGCTAGGATTTTGGGTTCCGCATTTAACAATGAGATAGGTCGGTAAGACCGGGGCAAGTTCCGGGGCTTCCCTTCTTTGTGGATCACCACTACGGTGGCTAATCTCTGGTCTGGGGGGAGTTCACCCCGCTCACGGGCCTCGAGGAACATTTTGCGCAGCGGTGTGGCCAGCGCTTCAGCCCTTAATTTATACAGCTCCACCGGGATACCATTCGGTCCCGGCGCCTTACCGGACCGTAACGAGCGAATCGCCAGGGCAACCTCATCGTCAGACAGGTCTCGGTCCATGTCCTCCCGGTCAAGATCCGATAGACAGGGGAGGTCAATATCCTCCAAATAGGAGGCCGAAGCGGACTCCGGGAGAGAGGTAGCAGAGGTGTAGACCCCCGCGTAGTATCCAGCGAAGGACTCGGCTATGGCCGCCGGGTCCGTCAAAGTCAGGCCGTCCTCACCCACCAGCTCCGGGACCACCCGGGACGCCAACTCCCTCTTGTCCAACCAGGCCAGGAGCTTCCCAGCCTTATCACCGGAATCGTAGATTCTTCCCTGCTGTTCCCTACTCAAGGCCTTAGCTGCATCAGTAGCCGTGGCTCGGAGTTCGGATTGCTTAAGCAAGAGGGCATGGACCAAATCGGGCGACGGGCCCAGCTCCAGCTGTGCGTTTAAGTCTGCAAGTTCAGACTCCAGTCGTACCACATCTACATCGCGGCGGCGGCGCGCCTCCGCGATCAGGGAGAAGGCCTCGCCACGGAGAACAGCTTTAAAGGCCTCCCACAATGTAACGGCCGAGGCCACGGAGCCAGCATTCTCAGCAAAGTACCGGTCCATGGCCTTGGCCAGGAGAGCTCGGGTCTTCGGATCACGAAAATACCACGGGTTGATGGGGGCCACCCGCGAAGACGCCGGGACCTGAAAGTCAAATGAGATCCAAACTGGGGAGTGGTCCGAGATACCCCGGGCCAGTAGGCGCGCGGTGGAAACGGACTGCGCCTGGGCCGCCGGGGCCAGGACGTAGTCCAGCCTGGAGAAGCTACCATGAGCTCCCGAGAGAAAAGAATACTGTCGCTGTGTAGGGTGGAGCAAACGCCAGCAGTCAACCATCCCCATGGAACATACAAAATCAGACATCCAAGACTGGGAAGGGCGAAGATCCCTGGGAGGAAAACGGTCCAGTTCCCCTGAGACAACTGAATTGAAATCCCCACCCACCAACAGCAGTCCCTCGGGGAGACCTAAAATGGCGCCCCCCAAGTCCCTGAATGTGGTTTCCTGTAACCCCGGGGGTACGTAAACTGAAACTAAAACTAGCGTGCGGCCCTCCCATCTGCCCACCAAAGCCACGTATCTACCCCTATCATCAGCCAGCACAGACTCCACCTCCAACGGAAGAGACGCACGCACCATTATGCCCACCCCCCTAGAGCCCGAGGAGAAGCCTGCGTGAGCCACCATTTTGTATCCCCGTCTATTCAAGGCCCGGCAAGCATGACCCACTAAGTGAGTCTCCTGTAGAAACACAACATCTGGAGAGCACCGTTTAATCATTTGCAAAACTACACCCCTCTTAATACGATCTCCCAACCCGTTAACATTCCAGCTCAGCAAATGCAGCAGTCTACCCCCCATCGTCAAGGACTCTCCGCGTCCCCCCCCCCACCACCCACATCAGTGCCCAGTTCATCGGTACAACAGGACGTATACACCTCAGCCAGGAGAAAGAATCAAACAAAGAGAGAATAAAACACCACACATCCCAACTACCCCCCACCCTGCACCCCTGCATCAGACTAAAATCCACCCCAACTAGCAGTGTGCCTGTCGCCCCTAAAACTAACCTACAAAAAGCCCAAGAAGGAGAAAGGAGGCATCCCATCCCCTCCCGTCACCCCCCATATCAGTAGCAGAATGAGTCAATGTAAATAACAATGTCTAAAGTCGAGGCACCTCACGGCTCCCCGCTTCTCGGAAGATAGCTAGTCACGAAATCACTCCTGTGCAGCCGCTCCTCCGGTGGCATCCTCCGTCCGATCGGTAGATTCAGGTCGTTCCTGGGGTAGGGTGTCAAGCCAGTGTCCCGCGTCTTCAGGAAATTCGAAGAAGAAAGTCCGGTGGTCGCGTTCAATTCGAAGCTTAGCAGGATACAGCATTGAGTACCGCAGGCCCAGTTCCCTGAGTCTTCTCTTCACCCCGGCAAAACTCTGCCGCTGTTTCTGGACGGCCTGGGTGAAGTCTGGGAAAAAGTTTACTTCCGAGTTCTGGAAATGGAGCGGGCCTGCGGTCCTCGACGCCTGTAGAATGGCGTCCCTGTCCCTATAATTGAACAGCCTCGCAATGATAGGGCGTGGGGATGTTCCCGACTTGGGCGGTCCACCAGGAACCCTGTGGGCCCTCTCTACCGAGAAGAACTTACTCAGGCCCCCCGGTTGCAAGCTCTTGACCACCAGGTCCTCCACAAACAGTTCAGTAGAGTCCTCCTCAGCTTTTTCCGGCACTCCGGTGATACGGACATTCTGGCGACGCGCGCGGCCTTCGAACTCATCCAGCCGGCGCGCCAGTACTCCATTAGCCTGCCTCAAAGTGCGCACTTCGGTCTGGATGTCTGAGACATCAGTGGTCAGGCTGGATGTTTTAAGGTCCAAGGACTTCACCCGGTCGTTGGTTTTCCCAAGGTCCGTCCTGATGAGATTCAGGTCGATTTTCAGGGAGTCGACCTTGCTGGATAGCTCCTCGCGAAGTGTGTGCATCTCTGCCCTCATCCCCGATATCGCTCCCATAACGTCCCTGAGCGTTAATTCGGAGTCATCCGGCGACTCATCTCTCCTCGGGTCTTTTGATCGGACCACCTGTCCAGGCGATCCCTTAGATTGGGAGAAGCGCTCGGGAATCGTAGACTGGGATTGGGACGGCTTCCGATTGATCCGTTGAGTCTTGCCCGTATCCGAGCCGCCCTTGCCCGCCATGTTATCGGCCACAGGACAGAGGGGGGGGGGGGGGGGACACCGGGGCAAGAAAGTCCAGCGAGGTAGTACCAGTGCACACAGCTCGGAATCCGGGATACAAAATCAGGATCAGCCAGCAAGGCGATCAGAGCCCAGGTGGGCCTCTCGGGCAGGAGAAGCGCTGGCAGGGAGGAACTCCGTATGGACACCGCTACGATCCACCCTGGCACAAGCGATGCGGGAGGAGCCGCCGGGATCGTCGACACAACTGTGGCTAGGAGTGTCCGATTTTCAATCCGAGAACGGGGGCCGCATCAGGCCCGGCTCGGCGACCGATTCCCACCACCGTGGGACAGGATAGGCTGCAGGATTAATTCGGGAGACCGGGAGGTCTTCGGAGCTCCGAGCTCACGCGGCCATCTTGGTTGGCAGCGAAGCTCCTCCCACCCCGGGACATGTTTTAAGGTGCTACTTAAGTGAGTGGCACAATAAATGCTGCACTCCATTCCGCTGTTAGCATATAGTGTAAATGCCCTGGGTATTGGATATACCAATATTCAAGGGACTTGTAAGCCAAATAAATATGCCAATCAGGTGTATGCCAATTGTACCAAGTTTAGGGGAGTGAGCACAAGCACTTTAGCAATGGTTAGCAGTGATAAAGTCCGCAGGGCAACAAAAACAAATCTCAGCAAAATGTGGAGGGCAAAAGGCAAGCGTTTGGTGGAAGACCACCCCAAGGTTTCCAAATCTAGAGCTACCAGAGAGTTAAGTACAGGTTAATTTAGTGAATTTTGTTGTTCAGCCTGACAGGAATCACCCCGCTTCAACCTACTACCCAATTTCTCACACGGTTTTTGCCATCATGGCAGTGAAGAATGATTTCCTCCTCCACCTCTTTGCCAGCCCTAAATTTGCAAAGTCATTTTTTGAGCTTTTTAAAATTTGTGAAATTCAGGAGGTTTGTGAAGGTATCAGCAGGCCCACTGGAACTATAAAGCAATAAGAATTAAATTATGCAATAGGACAGACTACATCATATAGGAAGAATAAAACATGTATGCACAAACATGCCCACCTTCTGTGGTAGACTTAGTTCATCATTTTGTTATTTTTGTTATAATAACAGATTTTATTAAAGTTTGTGGTACATTGTGGCCAAAGTCGATTGACATTTAAACAGGATAGATAACATTGCAGAATAGTACCAGTATATCCGAACAACAGCAAAGGCCTGTGAATATTCTGACCAACAAAACAAAACAATCTTGGCAGAGGCAAATATTGCTCCCCCATTGCGAGAAGTGTCCTCTAAATCTACATTTACATGCATGGCCGGGACTGTGCATCCTGAGAGTATACATCAATCCATGAAAGTATGAAAAATACTGCCTGGTTATGTAGGGTCCGTGGATGGTAATGGGGTAAATCTGTGCCCCAATACAATGCCCAACAAGACCATATTTATATCTTCCTATGTTTTTGCAGACAACCCTATGCCTGAAACACCTTAATCTTGACCCCATACATCTGCCCATTGCCTTCTTCCGCCCATCCACTGACGGCGGAGAGGTCCCCTTCCAGAATCGGGCAATGTCCCGCTTGGCAAGTGTGAGGACCAGGAACAATAAATGTTGCTTATAGTGATTTCACCCAATCTCCTATGTGCTACGTAGTAAAAATAGTTTGGGATCCAATGTTAGGTGCCAGGAAAAGACCTGCTCCAGACAGGGGGATACCTTACCCCAGAACAGCTGGAGAGCCCACAAGTCCTGACAGTGTGTAGGAAGGTCACTTCTGCTTTAGCACACCTAAGACAAGTGGGGAGGAAATTGGAACCATGTGCCAGAGGCGGGAGCGTGTATAATACGCTCTGTGCACATATTTGAATTGAATTAAATGACATCTAGTGGCTGGGGTGGCACCACAGGGGCTACCTAGGTCTTCAGTTCAATCATCATCCGTGAGGTCTGGGACATCTGCCTCCCATGCAGCACATGTTGTGTTTAGTGTAGTTTGGGTATGGATGATCAAGGTTTGGTATGTTTGCTGAATTTTGTGAGAACTGAGGTCGCCCATCAATAGGCGTCCCTCAAGAGGGGGGAATTCCGTCAATATTTCTATAGGGCGGAGTAGCGGGGTCAGGACGTACCTGAGCTGTAGGTATCTATAGAATTGTGTACGGTGGAGGCGGTATTCTATTTGTAGCTAATGGAAGGACTTTAGTGTGGTCCCTTGCATTATGCACTTAAGGGCCGATTAGGATCGCGGACGGACCTGCGTACGTCCGCGACTCCCGAGGTGGAGGGAACGTCCGCAGGGGCTGCGACGTTCCCTCCAGTGCAATTAGGATGTGACCGCCACCCTGGTGGTCACATCCTCAATATTTAACATTGCTGCGGGTGCTGCTTGAAGCAGCACCCGCCGCAAGGTTAAATATGCATGCTTCGCATTTGCATGCACAAAGCGCCAGGCACCGCGCGGTGCCTACTGCTTTGTGCATGCAAATGCAGGGGGGTACCATAGGTACCCCCCATGTGCACCCCCTATCCCCCGTCACCTTGGGGGCCCGCAACGGGCCCCCAAAGAAAACACTGCATGCCTTTCCACGGCGGAGAAGCCGCCGCAGAAAGGCATTTGTTCTGCCCCATCCTAATATGGCGGGCGGTGTCTGTTAGACACCGCCTCTATATTAGAGCTTTTCCGCAGCGGTCGTAAGGCGACCGCGGCGGAAAAGCGGCGAACGGTCTTCCTGACCCCCCAGCCATCCTAATCTGGCGAGGGTCTTTGAAGGCTCCGTAGCGTATTTTTCCGCATCCTCCGGGCGGGCAGACACTTCCGCCGGCCCGGAGGATGCGGACAAACCGCAATCCTAATAACCCCTTAGTGTTGAAATCCCAATTAGATCCCACGCTCGGAAGCCAGAGAGTGCAGCGCTTGGTCCTAAGTAGGTCCAATGCCATAACAGGGTTGTATGTGTCAGACGCCCACTCCAGCCCAACTTCCTAACTATATGGCACCAAAGAAGCTGTATAACCACTCTGCATGCTGAGATTAAATGCTCACGGTTTGTTTGGCTGTATAGGAAGTCGATGAAAGGTATTGCCCATAGCGAGTCTCTCTACCTTGAGCACTGGTTCCACCTGCGAGCCGTACCACCACTTAATTATATTTCATAAATGGGAGGCTGCATAATAAGAATATATGACAGCTGCAGCAATCCCACCACAATATGTTGATTGGGTGCAAGTCTGCAGCGCAACCTGAATAGCATCACCCCTCCACAGAAAATGATTGAGGAACGCGTTCACTTGTTTGCGGAATAGTGTATGGGAAATTTTGAAGCCGATATAGAATGCGAGGTAGAGAAACCATTTTAAAGATTGTAGACCTCCCGAACAGCGACAAGGGCAGGGGAGACCAACCTCCTATCTCATCCCTGAGATGGGATACTAGTGAGTTGAGTAGAGGTTATGCGCCCAGGATACCGTTGGACATTGTGAAATGTATATGTATTGAAAGCCCTCTGCAGCATGGGACAGCTGAGATACCTGTGTACCTCACCCCTGTTCCCCACAGACTGGGAACAGCACAGATTTTGCTGGATTAGTTCCAAGGCCTGAAGCTTCCTCGAATACGCATAGTATCTGCAAAATCCATGGGCCGGAGAACCCGGAGAATCCGTTAGCAAGAACAGCACATCATCGATGTATAACCCAATCCTGTCTGAGGCCTCAGCCAACCATTCATATCCCAGTACCAAGGGGTCCCGCCTCACCCATGTTGCTAGTAGTTCTATTGCCAACGCAAATAATAGTGGGGAAAGGGGCAACACTGTCTCGTACCCCGGTGAATTGAAAATTGCTCCGACCGCACACCTGCCACTATTACAGAGGCCAAAATATCTGTATACAATAACTGGATATAGGAGAGAAATCACGGTCCGAAGTTGAGGGTGCAACTCAGGGTGTTGAAAGCTTTGTAAATGTCGGCCAACAGAAGGGCTGTGGGGCGGCCAAGTTCTGAGTCCTTCGCGATGGCATTATAGGCTTGTTTGATATGGTGTTGGGTCTAGCGGTGTAGCATGGATGAGCTTGTGGATGTATGTCCTGAGGGGGTCAGCTAGAACCTTGCGTAATAGTTTAGAGTCAAAGTTCAAAAGGGAAATTGACAATAGGATGAGGGTTCTTCAGGAAGAAGTCCTGGTTTAAGGAACATAGCGATTTCGGCATGGCACAAGTAGAGAGGAAGAATATGCTGCTCTAACGCTTCGTGGAGTACCTCCAGAAGGTGTGGACCTATCTGAGACATATGAGAGGGTAGGAAATCACTCAGGGATCCATTGGGACCCGGCGTGCAACCAGGTTGAATGCTCGATACTGCTGCACCAAGTTCCTCCACCATGATAGGTAATCAGGCAATCTCTTTGGTGGTATGTCTTTTAAGAGTTCTCCTATTTTCGCATATGATATAATTTCTTTTTTGATAGAGACAAACGAGGCCCTGTGGATGTAGGCGAGAGGAAGAAATAGGTATTCCATCCTGGAAAAAGATCCATGAACAGCTGAAAGGAAAGTGAAACCCAATTCTGCTGGAAGATATGTACGCCAAACATCTGACCACCCCAGGGTAGAGGCTAACTGGTGTATTTTGGATTCTCCCATATGAGGGTTATGGCCTGCCCCATGCCATTGGTCCATGGGCCCCATATTGTTGTTCCAATCTCCGATAATTTTGTAATTAAATGCATATTAATCCTGTTTTGGCCGTGATTTATTAGTGTTAGTTTAACATATGAATACAGCAATTATCTTCATCAAGACCTGTTGAATTTTGTAAAGGGTCTACCAATGTGTAGCAGCACATGTTCCACAGCTTTATTAACTTTCCATCTCCTTGAAGTAAAAAAATATATAAATGGTTGAAATCTTCAAAATATATTACAGGCGCTTGATTATGTGGCAAGTGCAAAAGAATTATGATTATACAGGAAACCCGGCGGCTCAAGAATCGCATGATTCCTGGGGCCTTTGGGGCTGGTAAAAAAATCAGGTGTCAAAATTGTCCACCTATATTAGTGGTTAAAAATAGACTTTCTAGGAAAATCTTCTGTCAATACATTTTTATGCAGGAAGGCTTCTTTTCGGGGAAGTTGCATGTAGTTCAAACTTTGCTGTAGTGGAAAAGTGTTGCTCTTCCCTAAAGTATAATCACAGTTTTACTTACCTGTACAATAGGCCAGTGGGTGTAAACTAGATCAATGTAAAACCCAAACACTGCTGAGAATGGGGTAAAATGATTCACACATACTGATGTCAATTTTCAAATGCTTTGAATTTCACTGCTCTCATGTGTGCCCAATATTTAAAACCCAGGGGCTACTATAATAATTTGAACCATAGTAAAGGAGGAGGGCCGGGCAGTGAACATTGGTGCTTACCTCATATGTTTACCCCATAACCCATGACCCATTAAAGCAGTAGTGACATGTGAACCTACACTATATTTACCTCCCATGAATATGTTGTTGATTGCTTTCTTGTTTTCATTTGTATTCCGTTTAACTGGAAAGCACTCTGATACCCTCACGGGTCAAGTTTGTGCTATATTAAACTTTATGAATAAATAAATGAATAATTGGTGTTTAATATAGCCTTATAGCCCGCCATAGCGGGCTATACCGTCTATTAAAGGCCCGCTGACTTTAACAAGACAGCAGGTCTTTAAATGTCGGTATAGCCCTGCTACGAAGGGCTATAAGGCTATTAGAACATTCTGCCACTAGAGGGCAAAATGTTCTAACAAATTAAACAAAGGGTTCTCGATGCTCGAGGGGATATAAATCCCCTCGAGCTTTGAGAAACCTTTGTAGAACATTGGAATGTTGCTCTGCGGGCCTTTACCGGCCTGTAGAGCAGGGAGCACTCCATTATCTGCAATGGAGCTCCCAACATTCCAATGTTCTAATAGGACAATCATCACCGTGCTTTAAATTTAGAATTACATTTCCATCTCTATGTTCGGGAAGAGAATTTAGATATGTTATGAAATTGAGACATGGGACATTAGGTGGGAGGTGGGGTACAACATGATGGAACACCTGGATATAATCTGAGCTTGGCACACCCTGTCTCTTTAAATTTACATGGATATAATTTGCATGGGCACCAACAAATTTGAACACCTGACGCTGAACCAGAGAGTTGCTCTACTGTTGGAATGGAACAGAAGAATCCTAATATGTTACATATCCTGGCCTTCCTTCATCGCAGAGTGCTTTCCAGAGGTCTACCTGTGCACTCTAAGGGATGAAGAGGAATGAAAAAGCATAAGAGATTTACATTCCAGGTGGCTGTGTATTCAGAAAAATTTGTGAAATGCTGATTTGGATTTTGGGCAAACAACTGATATCAGATTGAGCAATGTGCAGTGTGCTGTTATATTGTATGGGTATGAACACTAAATAATATCAAACAACTATAAATATAATTTGTGAATAAGAGCACCAGGAACAACTTCAGCTTGTGCATGATTAAAGTGTACTCCTGGATAAAATCCAACTGCCTCAAGCTGAACACATACAAAACTGAAGTGGGGATTTTCATTGTTGGACTACTCTTGTTGGCCATTAGACCTTATACCCACATCCATCCTCATAAAACAAGCAAGAACACTCAGAATTATTATCGACAGCAAGCTGAACATGTCTGACTTTGGCAACAGAGTTACCACATCCTGAGGATACTGCAAAACATACTCAAGTGGCTGCCTGAAAGCATTAGGAAAAATGCCATCCAGGCCCTCATTACAGGCAGACTGGACAACGGAAACACCCTCTATGAAAGAATAATCAACCTACCAACAAACCTACCAACAAAACAACTCCAGACCATCCAGAACGCAGCAGCCATACTCATCCTCATGATCAGCGAGGATGAGCTCTTCCCTCGAACCTACTCGTTAATGAGCATGAATGAGCTCTGTCCATCTGTCTGACCAGTGATCAGCCTGGACACACTCTATCCTTCTCTCTCCAGACTGATCACCACAGGGAGGCTCTCCTATCTTCTCTTCAGAATGATCAGCATGGATGAACTCACATCACACCACACCAGAAGGGGCTTCATTGTCTCCCGATACATAAGCACACAATGTTCAAGCTTCTTACCCACACATACAAAGCACAACACAGGCCCTGCTCACCTGATCAACCCTGTGCAGTTCCACCAAACCTCCAGGCACCTCAGCTAAGCCAGACTCTCACCAGCAGAAGTTCCAAGCATACACAAAGCAGATCAGGAGGTAGCGCCTTCTCGTACATTGCTCCTAAAGCATGCAACATCATCTCACCCAACATTAGACCCTCCTCATCCCTTCTTAAATTCTGCAAGAAGCTGAAGACCTGGCTCTTCAACTGAGTCCCATCGAGGCTAGCCCTCACCTACTAAGCGCCAGGGTACCCTCAAGGGTACTAGTGGGCTAAACAAATTAACATAACATAACAAAACTAGAGAGCTATAGAGCCTGAATAAATTGCTCTCAAAGTATCGTTGCATAATAATCCTAGTATTAAAATTATAAACATTGTGTATAAGTGAAATTTCAAGAGAAAGTTCCCTAAAAATCAGAATTCAAAACTCGGGTTAAACAGAGCAAAGCAGATCAAGGATATACACAGGTGTAGGAAGACCCAGGCATTCACACACTGAGCCCCATTCTTCAAATAAGTTGGATAATCCTTAGCCACAGATATATGACCTTGTGTAGCTGTTTTCAGAATTTTGGAATTTTCAATTATTTTCTAGAGTACACCTAGAAACTTTTGAAAGTTGCAAAACTCCAAGCTTACTCCTATAAAGCTATTGTGAATTGTGACGTTGCAGATCAATATTTGTACAGCTGTACACTTGCCCTGGTGGAAATGCCTGTCAATGTGGACAATCACACCTTTTTCTCCCTGGGGAAAAGATTTTCAACTTGGAGAATTCCCCACTTCCCCTACAGGCCTACCTATTTTACTTCTATTTTAAAACGTTTTCCACCTTCTCCTTTTTAACAATGGTCCGGAGATACGCCTGTAAATTCCCACAAACACATATGTTTATGACTGTGCATAAACATTCAGGGTATTTACTCCATGAGACATCCGCTTCGTCACCGGAAGAAACTTTACTCATATGACAATCTTTGGGGTCTATTTCCTAAGATATAACACCATTTTTGAATCGATAAAAAGGTGATGCAAAATCTTGTTTTAATAGTTAATTTTCCTGCGCTAAAATTGTTTTGTGCTGGAAAACACTTGAAAGTTGCTCAAAGCAGCACATCGCGCTGCTTTGCATTACGTAAACACAAGGAGATGATGGACGGAGCACTGAAACTTTTCAGACACTCACCCCCAGTCACAGATCTGGGTTGAATCCATTCTCATTCTTTAGCTCACTTCACCACCTCAGTTCAGACACAGCTGTATGCAAATCAGTCTTGAACCTGTGCCTCATGGGAACATTCAAGCCCAAACTGTCAAGGCAGATCTTCCCTGAACCGGAAACAAGCATCCTGGTCCCGGGTTCTGGGTAACACCCTTCATCAGCCAGACTAGCTTGAACCCAGTGGCAAAGTGAGTATGGGACCCACGTCTGAGCATACCGTGGCCAACTTAGGGCGAACAAAGCAAACACAAGGAGATGATGGACGGAGCACTGAAACTTTTCAGACACTCAACCCCAGTCACATATCTGGGTTGAATCTATCATCATTCTTTAGCTCACTTCGCAACCTCAGTTCAGACTCTGCCAACATAGGGCGAACAAAGCAAACACAAGTAGATGATGGATGGACCGCTGAAACCGGTCCTAGGATGCTTGTTTCTAGTCCAGGGTGGACCTGGCCTGGCAGTTTGGGCTGGACTGTTCCCATTGGGCGCAGGGTCAAGACTTATTTGCATATGCCTGGGTCCAAACTGGAATGGCATGGTGAGCAAAAAACACGATGGATTTAGGCCTAGGTCTCTGTACTGGGATGAATGTATGACATTATTCTGCATTCTGTCCATCAATAGTTCTTTTTGCACCAAGGGGGTGTACCATGGGTGGTGCATGGGTGTTCCCATTCACTTACCCAAGGTTTGTGATCCTAAATCTTTTTACTTAAAAAGAGTAGACAGTGTTTAGCATCAGAAAATAGCCCCAATTTCGAATAGCTGCTATGAAGGAGAAATGCTTTCATGTCTCCTTTCTTTTCTGACTTTGCATGTATGCTGCTGCACTGTACAGCACACATACAAAGTGGAAAAAAGTTTACAATTAGTGTAAGCACAGTGGGCCTCATTTACAAGCCCATTGTGCCGCTGGTGCGTCACTTGTTTGACTCACCTGCTGAGCAATGGGCTTACCCATGCGTGACTTTCATGACCTTGTAAATATGGGCACCTTTCATGCAATACACTGAGTGAAAGGAGCATTCCATGGGTGTTGCTGTGGTTGTTCCCACGTGAGATCCATGGAACCTGAAACAATCTCAAATGTACAACGTTTTGTAAAGCTGGCAGCGTATCAGAATCGGGAGGTGCAGGAGTGGCACAAGGAAGAGATGTAGTTTTCTTTCTCCTTGTTTTTTTCTCTTTCTATGCATGTTATGCTTGCTGCATTCTACAACATGCATAGAAAGAGGAAAATACAATAAATTATTGTTTTTGTGCAGGAAGATGTGCCTTCCTGCACAACAACAATAATCCCGCAATGCAGGCACCCTTGCAACATCATGCAATGCGCTGGTGCATGGCAGCCAATTGTGCACCTGCGCATGGGAAAGCACATGGATGAGTCATATTGTTGTTCATATTACGCAACCCCTATGCTGCATGAGGCACTAGTACATCTGCTCCTTTGTGTCTGCGTTTGTAAGCGTGTCTGCAGGTGTGTGTGTGCCCCGACACACGTGTGCTTTTGTGCGCATGCACGTGTGTATATCTATATCTTTCTACAAGTGTGAAATTACTTTTTGTGACTTACCGAACTGGATTTACACGGATTATATGTCCACGTGTATTCTAAACTTAGACCTGCAAATAGCTTCGTAAATTGGGTCCCCTCTCTCCCTTCCTATAGCCCCCATCCCTTTTCCCTTTGGTTTCTCTAACGTGCTTTTCTATTTCCAAGTAGTCCAGGTCTGGCTTGTTTATTTATAGGTATGAAAGGTGGCAATTTTTGTTTGAACAACAGTTCGCATTTTTTAAAATTCAGATCCAGGACTTATTTGCACAGCTCAGACAGACTGTTAGCATTCCGTCTCTCCTGTTCAGTATTTCTCATGCGTTTGCGTTGTCTGTGATTAGTTAAAAATATGAATATTTCATGTGCTTCCAGATCTTGCTGGAGCTTACAACCTCTAATCACAGAGGATTACATTAAAAAGTAGATTGGGGGTTGGCACGGGGCTGCAAATAGCAGGAATAAACTGCAGAATCATATTTTGAAACCAAGCAACTGTGTAAAAGACGTTTTTTTGCTACGGAAAATTTTAACATTTTACTAGATTAACTTAAATTCAGTCATTATAGATGTGCTTGTGTTATTTATGCATTATTTTATTTACTTTTTTCATGATTATAATACTAAACTACTTGTAATAAATGCTAGATTCAATTCATATGCTCGACTACCTATGCCTAACGGTTTCTTGCAATGCATCTCATCTCTGTTCACTAGACTATAACTTCAGCAACACTTCACTGGTTGACTCTCTCTGCCTTTGGCTCCTGCAGCTTCATACATTTCTGCATTGCCTTAAGTCAATCAGTCCTTTAAAAACATGAATCCAATTGATGTAAATAGCAACGCAGTCGTCTGGTAAATGGAAATGTGTAATCAGTCATGTGTTTAGTGTTGAAAAATATTTAACAAATCCACTTTCAGTCTCAAACACAGAATATCGTTCTTGGGGCTCAGGGCCGGACTGGAGACAAAAATCAGTGGAAAAATGTTCAAACCAGACCCATATTATGGAAGACCACGAGTAGAATGTGGCCTCTGCCTTCCGCACCCCAATCCTTACCTTTAAATCAGTGTCATCGATCTAGGACAGGCTCATTAAACTGTGCACATAAAGTATTTTTTTTACTATCCATAATTATTAGCCCCGCCTCCGAGCATTAACCTGCCCCCCATTACTCCTGTTCCAGACCATTGAAGAGCAGGTGCCAAGGAAGGCAAGGAAGCCTAGAGTTGATGAGATAGGAACATCTGTGTGGTCGTAGTAGCCCAAAACACTTTACCAGTATAGCACCTGCGGCGTCTTGTTAAATCACACACAATACCATGCCTTTAGCTCGAGTTTTTAAAATATTGCTTCCTGGATAGGTTCCAGTATCTCTATATTAATTTTAATTGCTTATGACCAGACTGCATGAGGCACCATGTTGCTGACGACCTGCTTGTGTTTATACGGACGTATATACCAAAGAAGAAAAGGTAGCTAAGGGCCAATGTATAGCACACCCAGTAAATCCCACTAAATAGGCCTACTTGTTGCCCACCTCTGTAGGTAAGCTACCAAATAACCCAATTTTAGAACATTTTATGTTACATCAGAAAAGTAACACACAGAGTATTGAAAACAGTCAATTAAATTAAAAAAGTTGTTACAAGAAATTTCTGTTTTTCATCTTCATACACAAACAGGAGCGCAGCTAATGTGTTTCACCCAAAATAGAGATGAATCAGGACATAAATATTATTATAGAACCATTTCACGATGGGTCCTTCAGAGCCAGAAAGATCAAATGTAAGCGAAGCAGCAACCATCCATGGCTAATGCAGGGGAGTGAGGGAAATACTGCACATTAGATACACCCACGGGAATAACGTGATACAGACACACTCTGGGTTGGTAACTTGGACCGGAAGTCCCGAGCGACCTCCGTCCTTTTATTTATAGCCTTCTGGCCACACCTGGCCAGAAGGTGCAACAATGTTGGTGTATGTTTCCGGGTCTCTCCCAGGACCCGTGAAGCACTAGAGCGTTACATCCCTCCCTTCCCAACTTGGTATTTTGTCCTGAGCCTTTGACACAGTCAACACACAATTTTGGCTAGTCTTTGGCTTGGCCTGGGATTCGGCCGGAGGTTGTGATGACCCTGACCCGGATGGCTAGAGGGGACTGTGGGTGCATTCCTGGAGACCGTGGGGTGGTGACAACGCCTCCATGTGTATCGTGATCACTGTCCTTCTCCGGCTGGCTAACAGCTTCAGCGTTTTCCCTGTCCTCTGGCACCACGGTTTCAGGCATAGATGGTATGCGTTTGAACCATGATTCCTTTCTGGTTACTTCTTCTCCGTCTCTTCGTGCTGTCACGGCCGTGTCTTTCGTTGCTTTGATGATCCACGGTTCTGCTTCATATGGGGTCCGGATTTTTCCACCTGGCCCCCGCGTTCGTATTAGCACAGCGTCTCCCGGGATTAGTTCTCTTTCTCTCGCTCGCCTTCTTTGACTGGCTCGCTCATTGGTCCTCTTCCGTCGCTCTTGAGCAACCGCCGGCACATATGGTTCAGGTGCCCAGTTCTCAGCCATAGGCAGTAAGTCTCGCCTTGGTCCTGCGAACATTAGCGACCACGGGGATCTTTGCGTGGTGCTATGTGGGGTGCTCCGGTACTCCCTCAGGAAGTGTTGGAGTGCTATCTCCGGATCTGTCCCTTCAACAACAGCTATTCTCAGTGTCTTGTTAACAGTTCTCATAAATCTTTCGGCTTCGCCATTAGCTTGAGGCCATTGAGGCGTAACCCGATGGTGTCTTACCCCAAGGTTCTGCAGAAAACCCTTGAATTCGTTACCTTGGAACGGCGGTCCATTGTCTGTTTTGATCACTTGGGGAATTCTGAATAATGCAAAGATCTTGCTGAGTATCGGTTGCACATTGGAGAAGCTAGTAGACTGTGCTACCTCGACAACTGAATATTTTGTGTAACTGTCTATCACCACCACTGTCACTCTGCCGTCTGGAAAACTGCCGAAGTCCATACTCAGCCAGGCTCATGGTGCTGGAGCTGGTTCCTCCGTTATTACGGACGCGGGTGCATCCGGTGAACTGGTGAGCTGACATGCCCGGCAATTTCTCTCGACACTTTCGACTTTGTCATCCATGTTGGGAAACCACACTTTCTCCCTCATTCGGGCCTTCATCCTTCGTGTTCCTTGATGACCTTCATGGGCTAGCACAGTTGCCTGATCCTGTAGGGTGGTTGGGATCACTACTCGTAACCCTCGCAGTATGAGGCTATTACTCGCTCTACTGAGTTCGTTGCGCACTTTCCAAAACTGTGATAGACGTATGCGATCGGTCTCATTCCAACTGCTGACATTGCGTAAAAAGTTCTCCCATGAACTTGCCTCTATGGCTTCTTTAACTCTTGTTAGTACTGCGTCATTTTCATACTGGGTCTCGATACTCTCGGCTTCTAATGCCTGAGGGCACGACAATTGAGACACCATATCCACAAATTCTTCAGTCCGTAGTTCCTGTTCCATCGCCACATTGGTGTCTGGGGGGGGGGATGTCTAGACAGAAAATCAGTGGGGTTCTTTGCCCCCGGTCTGTAGACTAAGTCCATTTGATAGTGTTGGATCTGGATGGCCCATCTCTCAATCTGAGGCTGTGGATGTGGGGCTGTCCCTTTAAACAACGATATCAGCGGTTGATGGTCGGTGATCATCCGGAATGGATGTCCTGTTATGTACAAGTGGAAATTATTGCAGGCCCATTTCACTGCCAGCGCTTCTCTCTCAATTTCGCCTCTGTTGCTGTCAAAGCCTTGCTTGCAAACGCTAGCGGTACCCACACTCCTGGTTCTGCTTCTTGTGTCAGGAGCGCCCCCAGACCCACCGGGCTGGCATCCACCAGTATCTCAGTCTGTCTCGCGGTGTCAAAATACGCCATTGTTGTGCTATCCAGTAGCGCTGCTTTTACCTTGTCAAACGCTTCTGCTTCCATCTTCGACCATCGCAGGGAGTTTCCTTTTTTGTCAGATTCCTCAATGGCTTCGCTATGGTGGCTAGCTGGGGGATGTAGCGGGCACAGTATTGTGCCATTCCCATGAAACTTCTCACCTCCGATGCTGTCGTTGGGGCTGGAGCACACTTGATAGCCAATGACTTTCGCGGATCTACCCTGATTCCCTCCGAGTCAAAGACGTATCCGAAGAACTCTATTGACTGTTTAAATAATTGACACTTCTCTTTATGTAGTGTGACTCCAAACTCTGCCAACCTCCGCTGCGTGGCCTTTAACCTCCGATGGTGTTCCTCGTTCGTCTTGGCATGTATGAGTATGTCGTCGCTGACGTTTATAACTCCCGGTAGCCCCGACAGGATCTCCTTGATTGCGTTCTGAAATATTTCTGCGGCTGATGTAATGCCGAAATTAAGTCTCTTGTATCTTCGCAGACCTAGATGCGTTGAGAACGTCATAATGTACCGACTCTCCTCCGCCAACTTCAATTGATGGTAGCCCGCATTTAGGTCGAGTTTGGAGAACCACTGGGCTCCATTCAGGTCTGTTAAAATACCATCCACTGTTGGCGTGAGGCGTCTCTCCCTTTTTATTGCCTTGTTGGGCATCCTCATGTCAATGCATATCCGTATTTGGCCTGGCTGACGGGGTTTCTCGGCAATCACCACCCATGGCGTCGGCCCCGTCACCTTCTCTATTACACCTTGCTCTTCCAACTTCCTCAGTTCCTGCTCAACTGCCGAGCGAAGATGGAACGGGATTCTCCGATGTCTCAACGCTATGGGTTGTATCGCCTTGTCAATGTGCAGTTTAACAGGTGGCCTTCTGATGGTTCCAAGTCCTTGAAACAACGACGGGAAGGATTTCTTCTGTATGTAGTGCTTTGACTGCATTAGCGAATGCAATTAGCTTGAGGTCTTCTGCTGTGTGACTTCCTACTAACAAGTCCGCCTCTTTATCGTTCACATGAAACGTGGTTGTTAGATCTTGTTCCTCTGCTCTTACTCGTACGATAATTTTACCTCGCACTGGGAGCGGTGTCTTGCTGCCATATGTCAGAATTCTAGCTTTTGACGGTACCAGCTGTGGCCTCGGTTTTAGCGCCTTATAGTGCTGAATGCCCATCACGTTAATCGTGGCTCCCATGTCTATGACTCCAGTGACTGTCGAGCCATCGATTTGGATCTGGCACTTTGGCTGTGGCCTTCTTCTCTTGAGCTCATTCACAAACAAAACATAGTAACACTCTTCTTCGTCCTCTGTTGATGAGTCATCCAGTCGCTGCTGGTACCAAGCTGGTGTTCTGGTTCCTTTCGAATGTTGTGCCTCCTCCAGTGTGAATTGTCTGATTGCTTTAGTTGGTGTCTTCTTTCCGTGTCCTCGGAAACTCCCTCTCGCACCACCCCTGCATACACTGGCAAAATGGTTTAGTCCTCCGCACTTGGCGCATGCCTTGCCACGTGCTGGGCAGCCATCTTGGTTGTGTTCCTCATACCCGCAGGAACCACATGGCGAGCGACGCTGCGTCCTGGTCGGCCATCTTCCTCGGCCTCCTTGGCCACTGTTTCGCACGGCGTCAATCCTCTCTGTTTTTACAGTGACCTCTATGTTCGCTGCAGGGTTTATTGCCGCCTCCATCGCTGTGGCTCGTGCATCGGATAGCTCGTGCGACCTGGCCAACATCAATATGCATGAGGAGCAGTTAGACTTCTTCGAGCAGTACACTTATACTTTCTAAGATACAACCACGGCATAGAGTTAATGATATCGAAGGGGGTGACTACGAATATCGAGGTCTTTATTTCACCTTGGATCTAAAATTGAGACAGTGTTGAAGGAGTGCTGTGAATTGAATTTCATGCTACAGACTTTAGGTCTTTCCAGGACGTCATAAGATTCGCTTTCTGACTGGCTCCGAGGAATTTTAACTTTATAAAAATGTGGATACTTGTAAATATGATATCCCCTGATGAAGGGTTCTGAATGAACCCGAAATGCATTGGGTTGTGGATGAACGTTTCATATATGAAAAAGTGAAATGTACTTTTTGAAAAGAGACTAGAAAACGGATATGGGTGGTGCACTGCTGGTTTGGGTGCAGTTTTTTTGTGTTTCAATTTTTTATTGAAATTTATAAATAGAAAAAATACATATATTATGATAACTGTATGTATTATCAAACAATAAATATATAAGAACATTGTTAAATATAAGCATATAGTAAACAAAAATTGAATAATTAATCATATTATATAATGTAATAAATACATAAACATGTAAGCGCAAGGACAAATATTTGGATTTATATTGAGGCCATAAAAAATGGAATTAATGAAAGGGGGAAGAGAGAGGAAAGGAAAGGAGGGATCACAAAAGGAATTGGTAAGTGAAAAAAGTACAAATATGAAGCATAATACAATATGAGTATGTTCCAAGGAGAAAAAGACAATAGACAAAAGACAATGCGAATACGTAGGAGGTGAATATACGGGTTAAGTAATTTCATTTAAGCTATATATATATATATAAATGTATGAGAGGACATTCTAAAAGATATATAAGATTAGATAAAGTAAGATAAAATACGATACAATAAATACTTACGATAACAGATTAATTAGGCTGATTCGAAGAAAGAGAAAAAAATATATATAATAATATTCTGTGACTTAAACAAAATTAAATAAATTACAAGTATGAGTTTTTAATCATGTTTGCACTCTTTGAATTCTGTTGCCTGTTTGCTGTGCTTTTATGGTCATTTTTACTATTAACCAAATAAAGCTTCATGAACTGAACTGAATTGAATACCAAGGATGAACGCATCAAACTCACTTGGCAAATAAGTGACACCGAAATATCATTCCTGGACGTCAACATCAAAATTACCGACAAAGGACTAATCACTGATTTACACAGATTTACCACCGTCCGCAACAACACCTTACATTACACTAGCTTTCACCAGGGATCACTCATTAAGCATTTGCCGTTTTCTCAAATGTTACGAATCAAACGCATAGTATCAGATGAACAAACCTTCAATATCCGTATCAATGAAATGCATGATCGCTTCCTCGATAGAGGTTACCCTGAACACATCCTCAAGGAGGCTCAGGCCCGAGTGGTAAAAATCACCAGACAGGAAAGTTTACGTAAAACATCTAAGCAAGCTGTACAATGCATGGTTCTAGTATCTAACTTCTCAACGGCAAGCACCACCTACAAGAGAATTATCCTCAATCACTGGCCGATTCTACAAATGGAACTCGACTTTCGGGATATTTTTCAAAGTCCTCCTTTGTTCGCTTACATTCCGAGTAAGAACATAAAAGAGATTCTCACCAAACCCACATCAACAGCCAAACATTACAAAGGAACTCAACCATGCTTAAATTGCAATCACTGTAATTGTATCATCAAGGGCAACACCATCAGACATCCAATGAAAGGTAACCCAATTAAACTTCAAGTAAACGCTACATGCGACTCCATGAATCTGATCTATGCCTTGAAATGCCCCTGTGGTAAAATGTATGTCGGCAAAATAGAGCGTAAAATCAAGACACGCATGAATGAACATAAATCGAATATTCACCAGAAACAGGAGAAATCCAACATTGCCATGCATTTTCTTGAATTCCGCCACACCATCGCCACACCATCGCCCAACTTCAATTCGTAGTTCTGGAAAACATCACTAAAACAGAAGGGACTGACAACCGCAAGTTACTACTCAAAAGAGAACTTGAATGGATATACCGTTTACAGACACTTAAACCTCATGGACTCAATGACCGCATCAAATACAGTTGTTATTTGTAACTATGTTGCATGATTAATGTATAGCATTGCTCTTTATTCTTTATTCTTTATTCTTTATTCTCTCGTCTCACACCTCTGTCTGTGCACCTTTCATTTTAACGTTCCAAGATGGCCCCCGTTTACCGTCCCCAACCCTCTTTCATTTCCACCTTGCCCTCGCACCAGGTTAGTCTGTTTTCCATTTCCATCCTCCTATATGTCACTCCCCAACCCGCGCCGGCACCATACCAGCGTTGATTACCTTCCCCGCAATCTTGGAGTAGCGGATCTAGTTACCATCGCTATGAAGTAAGTCTTCACAAACCCCAGGCAGGTTTCCTGCATTAGACACGCGTTTGCGCTATAACCGCTCTACCTGTCTCCCTCACGCAATTTAATTTCCAAACACACTTTTGTACCCCCTCGATACTTGCACTTTTCTTCACTCCCCCTAGACCACGATTCGAGCCACCTCCCGTATTTATCATACATCGCACAGACACTTGACTGAGGACACCTATTGATCGTCACTTAATTATTAATTTCTCCGCGTTCCCTCAGCTCACATTCTGACATTGGCCCGTTTCTTCCTTTCAGCTCTCCGTGACAGAGGGCGTTTCGCCCGAAATGCATTGGAGGAGTTCGCTTCTATTTTCTACTTAAATCGGATCAGATATATACTGCCCTGATATGATGGTAATATCATCGACAACATACATATGAAAACTATTGAATAATAAATAGTATTTGGATAATAACTTTTGAATCATTTGATTGAACACCCACGGAGTGCCTCATCTGGGAATGTATTAGCATATTCATGCGTACACCACAAGTTCCTATGATCCATTGGTGTTTTGACGGAAACACCACCCACGAGTGCACCCAGACTCTTCAAAAAACTGCAAAACTGCACCCAAACCAGCAGTGCACCACCCATGTCCGTTTTCTAGTCACTTTTTTTATCCGCCAACGGGTGGGTAGCACGCATCATAATGCAATTCGAAGAAATCAGTAAAAGCACTGAAGCCAGGGCTCACACCTTAGCCTACAATGAAGATGAACGCAAACGTATCTATTCGCTGATCGAGGAAGACATCAGCCCTGCCACAATTATTCGCAATAAAGAGCAATGTATAAAACAACTACTATACCTTTCCAAACGCCACATCAACCAGAAGCTCCATGCGAGCACACTACTTAAATATCATCGAGCGCTCAGAATCCCTCGCGGGTTACGGATAGCCCTTAAGCCCTCTCTTTGTAAGAATTCCAAATCATTTCAGGATAAATGGAACGGGATACTTAACAAATGCAGCCTCGACCTGATCTTACTTATCGTGGAAGAACTTTCTGGCATACTTAAAGATCTTGAACAAGAAATCAAAGAAATTGATAACGAACTGAAAGACATGTTGACACTGTAATGACCGACTTTTTCGGTCCTCTTTGGAGGGAGGATGATGGAAGATGACTCCAGCCTATTACCCTTATAGTATAGGGATTAGGACTATAAACAGGACCTATCCATAAGGCACAGTAGTGCATTTTCGTACCCTTTTCCTTAGATCAGGGCTTATAGATTTAAGTTAGGGGATAGACTCATTAGTATTAGTGATGATCCGTCCTTTTGCAAGAGTGTTAGTATACCTTCTATGGAGTTATGCTTATTTCAGGCCTTGTAGGCCTCAAACGGGACAGACTCCATTTTTACTTTCTGCCCGGTAGCTTGAGAGGCTTTCTAGGTCAAGTGTAAAGTTTTAGTTTCGAGGTGTTGTTCGCTTGGAGAGAACCGGCTCAGGCTGGCCCTTATCGAAAGACTGTATTTTTCTCCACTCCGAAGACACAACTTCAGGCCGGCCGGCTGGGAACGTGTCCTTGGTACGGGGAGGTACAAGAATTTGGTGGGTGGCAGGTTACTGGCCGTAACTTTCCATGAAGGGACAGGCTTCGATATTAGCGAAATTGTTAGGCAATGAGTCAGTCAGTCCGTAGGCGGCAGCTAGCCGCTAGCATCTATGCCATTAATTATTTCCATTTTACAGAACAGGGGACCCTAGACATTGAGGATCAAAGTAAATAATAGACATATACTAAGTAGTATATATGACCTCTGCCCAGCCGGGCAGGTTTTTTAATTATCCAATTTTTTATGTTACTCAGTATAAATGACAGTTGTACAAAAGTGGGCACTGTCCGTCTAGAAAATTGGGGCGGACAGTAGGAACAAAGGATAAGCCTTTACTTAACAATGAGAGTTCACTACTGGATAGCGTGTGTTTGGTCAAATTAAAGATGGGAAGAATATTGGTGTTGTCTTGAGACCTTGTGATAACGTCACTCTGATTGTTATTGGTTACCGTCACAGCTGATGATGGTGTGATAACGTCACTGTGATTGTTATCAGTTACCATCGATAGTGTTGGCGGCGAGTAAAGCGCTCGCCCGGCGGGTTTGGCCACCTTTGCGGTTGTTTGTCTTTGTCTTTGCCTTTCCCTGGGGGTTCCGGTTGTCCTCGGCCTCTCCCTAAAAAATTCCTGTTGGAAGGGCCTGGACTCTCGCTCTGGTCTGAATTTCCGGATGAGTCTGCTGAACTGTCTGAAAACCCTACAAAGTTTTGGCGTTTGTTAAATCGACCCCACGGTCTTTGATATTGGGGTCCGTTATATGAGCGATTTGTATAATAGTCCTTTACAAGGTAAGGATATGCTCTCTCCTGGCTAAAGCTCTTAATGTCTTTCCGGACTTTGTTGGTTTTTTTATCGGTTTCAAATTTATGGAAATCGTCTACAGTTTTTTGGATTTGATCTAGGAGTTTTTTGGCCTCAGTATTTGTATTATTGTCATTAATTTGTTTTTCAAGGTCGATTATTTCAAGGGACAGTTTTTTAAGTTCTTCTGTTGCGATATCGATCCCCAGCACCATCCAGTGCCGGGAACACGTGGTACTAATGTAACTGAATCCGTTCAGATATTTCGGATTGTCAGTGAAGACGCCGGGGATGTTTCTGACCTGTAGGCCAATAGGAATTATGTTAGCCTTCAGGTAATCTGTGAGAAGCTTGATCATTATTATCAGTCTGACTTCTTTCTTTTTTGCCTTTTCTAGTTCCTCTTTTGGGGAAGGACTCGTAGTGTTTGGAGTATTGCCAGAGTCGGAGAGGAGAGAGGGGCCTCCTAGGATCTTATTAATATAATCTAAATTGTAAAGTGGTGGGTGGGGGTCTGACATGCCTAGTCAGGGAGACAATAACACGGACTGGGGTTAGTGAGGGAAGTGAAGGTTGGGACCCACTTTTGAAGAAAAAGGGGGGAGGGATACCAATCCCTTGCAATCATGCGATTGCGCTTAACTATGTTTTGACACGACAAGGGAAACCCAAAAGGAATCACACTAGGGTCCTTGGGCAATAGGCTATTTTACAGAACAGGGGACCCTAGACATTGAGGATCAAAGTAAATAATAGACATATACTAAGTAGTATATATGACCTCTGCCCAGCCGGGCAGGTTTTTTAATTATCCAATTTTTTATGTTACTCAGTATAAATGACAGTTGTACAAAAGTGGGCACAGCCTGTGACCCACAAGAAACAAGAACAAAACAAGTGACACAAACAATTATGTAGAAACGCTCAAAAGCGGTCTGTACTCATTCCATGGTAATACAGACTAGTATACAATCACAGCAACCCATTGTTGTTCAGAATTTATGAAGTCAAATCAACATATGGTGCATTTAGGTCGACGACGTTTCGATGCAATTACACAATACTTGCATCATCATCAGGACAAAAAAATATATGTCATGTTTGTCTTGGAAATTGATTACAATCACGAAGCCTTTGTTTTGCGAGTTTACATAATGCATAGAAAAAGGGAGGAAACAAAAAATAAAAAATCAAGAAAAAGTCATTAGAAGCGACTAGGCATGAATCCAATTCATTTCATATTGAACAACACTACTCAGTAATTTCTATAGTGCTGTGTGGAAGAACTGAATACACTTAGTGCAATGGGGCACATGCTAGTGATTTAAAAGAAACATGCACAAGTGTGCGTTTCAGGTGTAAAAAACGGCGCAGTGACAAGAGCTGTTTGGAAAGCTATGAATATCAAGGGCTTGTGAGGATTTCTTGGAGTGGTAAAAGCGGCGCAGTTGTAAAGGTGTTCTATTTGAGGTGATTTGTAAACATGCTTATGGCCGTGGGCGCCAGGAAAAACGGTGAATTATATTGGGCTGCAGGTCTGTTGTGAGATGGGCGCAGTGAAGTGGGAGGTGTTGAAATATAGTGCTTAAAAAACGGCGAAGTTTCGATGTAGATTGGACAATCAACCGACTAATTATGCGTGAAGTGTCACCCCTATGAGACGCATATATGAAGAGGGTACCTCGTAATTTATCAGAGTGGCTCCACAGTAGGCGTTCCTCACAGCGTTAGAAACTAAGAAAAGCAAAAGTTAGACCCGGATGAGCTATTAGAATAGTTCCCGTGTTTGCAATGCGTGCAATTGAAGTAATTCGTGGTGAAAATGAATACTCACGATAGTTTCATTTCCGTGAGAGATAATGGGAGGCTGAAACAAGGGGAAGGATTAATTAGGTCTCCCGGAGGATTACAACAACATGCGGGAAAGCCGAGGGACTCTAATACACTTACTTATTCCGGCCGTTAAATAAGCTTGGTCCTGGTTAGTACTTCCGAGGGATCTGGCGGAAATAGGACTCGCCATTAGTTATCTGCCCAAGGAAATCTATCAATAAAGTAAAAGGGCAAGGAGCGGTACTTACAGTTAGTTGCAGCATGATGGCTGAACGAGGGGGTTCTGGCGGAGATCGCTAGTGGGCTGGTACGAATAATTCGTAGTTATAGTAGAAAAAGGACTAGACGCCGGCGTCAATGACTTCGGCGGCCATCTTGTAATGGGTTTAGTTTAAGTTAGTTCAGCTAAGTGAGTTACAGTCAGTAGGGAAATGCACTGGCTTGCTACAAAGACAAACAACCGCAAAGGTGGCTAAACCCGCCGGGCGAGCGCTTTACTCGCCGCCAACACTATCGATGGTAACTGATAACAATCACAGTGACGTTATCACACCATCATCAGCTGTGACGGTAACCAATAACAATCAGAGTGACGTTATCACAAGGTCTCAAGACAACACCAATATTCTTCCCATCTTTAATTTGACCAAACACACGCTATCCAGTAGTGAACTCTCATTGTTAAGTAAAGGCTTATCCTTTGTTCCTACTGTCCGCCCCAATTTTCTAGACGCCCAAACAGAATTATTGAGGTTTTTCAGAAAAGTAAGATTACACAGTTATTTCTTACTAAATCCCTGCCCCCAGAAATTCACTACTACTCCTTTCAAACCCCCATCTAAATTCTCACCAACCAGTTCTATGGTACCACCCGAAATCATTACTTTTGAAAAACTGGTTCTCAAAGATCTAACCGCTATGGAAAGTAAGAAATCCTTCATCCCCTATAATATCACTGCCCAAGAGAAGAACGCAATATCCACTTTAAAAAACAATCAAACATTGATCATAAAACCGGCCGATAAGGGTGGGGGAATTGTGATTCAGGACATTGAGCTATACAAACAAGAAATTTTGCGCCAGCTCAGCAACCATGAACATTATTGCAAACTGCCCCGTAACCCCACTGTCGAAATACAGAAGTTGATAACTGGAGTGACAACTGAAGGTTTAGAAGCTGGCTTCCTCTCAAAGAAAGAATTTGATTTTCTCAACACAGAAGCACCCCGAGTCCCGGTAATATACTGCCTCCCAAAGATTCATAAAAACTCAGAACAACCTCCAGGAAGGCCGATAGTTTCCGGATGCGGCTCAATTCTTGAACCGCTAGGACAATATATTGATCATTTCATTAAACCCTTTGTGCCTGCAACTACATGCTATATCAGAGACACTATGTCCAGGATCAATTTTATTGAAGAGTATCCGTTTGATCCCACATCCAGCACCATGTGTACGCTGGATGTGGAATCACTCTATACAAACATTCCCCAATTCGAATCACTCCGTGTCATCGAATCCATCCTAGACACACGCCCGAGACCGCACAATGTACCATCCAAATTCATTCTGCAGCTTCTAGAGATATGTCTAACCAAAAACTTTTTTCTCTTCGAAGGACAATTCTATGGGCAAGTCCGTGGAACTTCCATGGGGGCTGTTTTTGCCCCCAACCTAGCAATTCTGTATATGGACTATATTGAGAATCATACTATTCTGGATTCATCAAACCCCTTCCACAGTGGCATCAGCCTGTGGAAGAGGTATATTGATGATATCTTTATGATCTGGCAAGACTCAGATACTTCCCCAGACCAACTCACACACTGGCTTTGTAACAATAGTGGAGGGTTAAAATTCACAATGACTACCAGCAAAGATTCTCTGCCTTTTCTAGACCTTGAAATAAAACACTCTGAGGGACGACTAATAACCAGTCTCCACCGCAAACCAACAGAAAGGAATACCCTTCTAAACTACAAAAGTCACCACCCCCGTGCCCTAAAAGATTCATTGCCTTACTCGCAATTTTTACGCATCCGTAGGAATTGCTATTACAAACAAGATTATTTCACAGAAGCTAATACATTAAGCCACAAACTCAGAAATCGTGGTTATCCACGCAAACTAGTAAGGCGCTCAATGAAAAGAGCATGGTACTGTCCCAGGGAGACACTGTTAGAACCCCGCACCAAACATAATCAGGAAAGAATTACATGTGTGACCACATTTTCCCCAGCATCAAATGCCATTAAAAAAAGTGTTTTGAAACATTGGCCAGTTCTAAATGCTGGTATTCTTAACTTGGAACGACCAATGTTCGCTTTTAAAAGAGCAAAGAACATAAAGGATCATTTGGTCTGTGCCTCACTTCCACAATCTGATTCAAGGAACACCCTAAATGATTTATGGAATTTACCAACTCTCAAAGGCCACGCAAAGTGCGGTCAATGTGTTTCATGTGAGTCAACTATAGAAGGCAAAACATTCAATTTTGGTACAATCAGATATGAAAGGCACTATTTTACGAACTGTAATTCACAAAATGTGGTGTACGCAATTTTCTGTCCCTGCATGTTAATATACATAGGACAGACCAGCCAAAAGATCAAGCTCCGGATGGGACAACATAGAAGCCGGATTAGGTGCCAAACCACCAATGCACCTCTAGTCGAACACTTCATGGAAAAAGGGCACACAGAGAATGACTTTGTATGGACAGTGATCACACAGGTAAAGCCGCCTCCAAGAGGAGCTGATATCTCTCAACTGCTGAATAAAGTGGAACTCCACTGGATCCTAAGAACTGACAGCATTCGAAAAGGACTAAACAGAGTTGAGGACTGGACCTCCTTGTTATGAAACTGTAATATAATGGTACAAATTGTAAATATGTTTAGTATTGTTCACTGAGCACCTTCGCCCTACTTGCGCCGCATCACCTTCACCACCACCTTATGACCACCTTGCTATTTATTCATGCGAAGTCACTTCCCTTTTGAGCCATGTAAACACAACTTCGTTCAATCCTCCTCGCATTAATTACTTTTTCATTATCATGATAAGCGTGTAGCAAGCCAGTGCATTTCCCTACTGACTGTAACTCACTTAGCTGAACTAACTTAAACTAAAGCCAAACGATATATGTTATATGTTTTGAACATGTTAAAAAGTGTCAAACTATCATCTGACAAGACATATTGGCTATGTACAATTGACGTTGTAGCCTTGTATACTTCAATTCCACACAAAGAGGGCATTGAAGCTCTGGAATGGAGCTTATTGAATAGTGACTTGGAAGACTACCAGAAAGTCCTGATATTGGAACTGATGCAGTATGCTCTGTATCACAGTTACTTCGAATGGAACGGTGTTTTTTATAATCAACTCAATGGAACATCTATGGGTTTTGGGGGGGCCCCCTCATATGCGAACATTTTTATGCAGAAGTTTGAAAATGATCATATTTTGTGCAAGCATACTTGGATTGAAGGTCTCACCATCTTTAAGAGATTCATTGACGATATTTTCCTAATCTGGTGCGGTTCAAGAGAATCATTGGAAGAAAATATCAGAGTATTAAACGTTCAAAATGAAAGGATTAAATTTACGCACACAATATCCCAGGATTCAATATCTTATTTGGATGTATCCGTCAACATTGCCAATCATGAGATCACAACTAGTGTGTTCCACAAACCCACAGACAGAAACTCAAGCTTACTTTTCCAAAGCTTTCATCCTGAACCACTGAAAAAACACTTGCCATTTTCGCAGTACACTCGACTAAAACGTATAACCTCTGATGGAGAACAAGCAAAACAAGCAATTTTGCAACAATCAGTCAAGTACAAAAAACGAGGGTATCCGAACGACATTCTTATTCAAGCCTCTTCTAAAGTTGATAAAATCAACAGAATTGATTTATTGACACCTAAAAACAAATCGACCATGCAAAAAACAGTGTGCGTCTTGAAATATTCTACTGATGCTTCCAAAATCAAAAGAATCATCAATAAGCATTGGCACTTGGTAGAAAATGAGCCAGACTTGAAGAACATATACAGTGATCGAGTAACTTTCGCCTACCAAAGATCTAAAAACCTGAAGGAATTGCTCAACACTCCCAACAAAGAGAAAAAGAACTGGAAGGGAATGACTAAATGTTTTAACTGTATCCACTGTAATAATGTCATCTGTGGCAACACGTTGATGCACCCCACCAAAGGTTTTCCCATTCAACTTGAGCATTCCGGCAACTGTGACACCTCAAATTGCATATACTTGATAAAATGCCCATGTGGCAAGGTTTATGTTGGCCAAACGGAGCGGAAAGTTAAAGTCAGAATCACAGAACACAAAAGCAATATTAGGCTTAGCAACCTTAAGTCAGCTATATCATGCCATTGGAATGAATGTCATCACCAAATATCACAGTTAAAATTCACGGTTCTTGAAATCATCCATCAGCGCCCTGACATGGATCCAGTCAAACAAAGACTTAAAGCAGAATATTTTTGGATGAAAAAACTGAACTCAGCCCAGCCCATCGGGTTGAACGACCGCATAGAATATGCGTGGGTCTTAAGATGCATCGACTTGTTTTTTAAATCCTGGTCTCCTTTATGAACTTGTTCAATTGCCTTGATATTATGCAAATTAATTTGTTTGTTTTTGTGTTTTTGCTATGACTTAAGCCCTCTTGGGGCAGATTAGGCACGTTATGTTTATGTTCGTTTATCGCATGCGCTATGCGTCTGTTTTTCATGTTTGTTTTGATGCCTCTGTACTCAGTACATGTGACCGTTAAGCTGCAACGTGATTGGCCACTACCGCGATCATGTGACATGCAGTTTCCCTATTAGCTTGCAGATTGTTAGACTATGGTTTTCGAGCAGACTCCCATAGAAGCGTCCTCGCGCGTTTAAACCTGTAAGTTTCTTCACGAGTGAGCTGTTTTGCGAGCGTGTGCATATTCTAGCCTACTGGTAACGCGTAAGATTTTCTCACCTTTCAGTTGGTGGAGCCTCCTGTAGCTCGTTGATTTATGCATTGAGTCTATCTGTTCACAGTTGAAGCTTGGGCTGTATTGGGCTTTGTAGGCACCCTCTTTTTCCGTTTTCTGCGCGAGTGTCAGTCTCAGCTATGCGTTTAAATTTTGGTTGAGTAAACAGGGTGACTAATTTGGTCCTGTTTGTTTTCCCTTATGTAGACCCCCGACGAAGGGTCTTGGCTATGGTTTGACCCGAAATGCATTGGGTATTGTGAGATGTTGAAAACGTTGGATGAATTCAATCATTGGACAACATAAGATGTGACGATGTTGTGAATATATATCAACAGCAAACGTTGATCTAGTAATCAAAAATTGAAAACAATATGAACTGCAATTAAAAGTTTATAATGCAACGAGAAAACAGTGTTTTCGTGTGAATTTGGAGTGCCCTAGTCTAGGAGTTAGCGTCTCTAACTCCAACATATACTACTAACTTAAACTAAACCCATTACAAGATGGCCGCCGAAGTCATTGACGCCGGCGTCTAGTCCTTTTTCTACTATAACTACGAATTATTCGTACCAGCCCACTAGCGATCTCCGCCAGAACCCCCTCGTTCAGCCATCATGCTGCAACTAACTGTAAGTACCGCTCCTTGCCCTTTTACTTTATTGATAGATTTCCTTGGGCAGATAACTAATGGCGAGTCCTATTTCCCGCCAGATCCCTCGGAAGTACTAACCAGGACCAAGCTTATTTAACGGCCGGAATAAGTAAGTGTATTAATGTCCCTCGGCTTTCCCGCATGTTGTTGTAATCCTCCGGGAGACCTAATTAATCCTTCCCCTTGTTTCAGCCTCCCATTATCTCTCACGGTAATGAAACTATTGTGAGTATTCATTTTCACCACGAATTACTTCAATTGCACGCATTGCAAACACGGGAACTATTCTAATAGCTCATCCGGGTCTAACTTTTGCCTTTCTTAGTTTCTAACGCTGTGAGGAACGCCTACTGTGGAGCCACTCTGATAAATTACGAGGTACCCTCTTCATATATGCGTCTCATAGGGGTGACACTTCACGCATAATTAGTCGGTTGATTGTCCAATCTACATCGAAACTTCGCCGTTTTTTAAGCACTATATTTCAACACCTCCCACTTCACTGCGCCGATCTCACAACAGACCTACAGCCCAATATAATTCACCGTTTTTCCTGGCGCCCACGGCCATAAGCATGTTTACAAATCACCTCAAATAGAACACCTTTACAACTGCGCCGCTTTTACCACTCCAAGAAATCCTCACAAGCCCTTGATATTCATAGCTTTCCAAACAGCTCTTGTCACTGCGCCGTTTTTTACACCTGAAACGCACACTTGTGCATGTTTCTTTTAAATCACTAGCATGTGCCCCATTGCACTAAGTGTATTCAGTTCTTCCACACAGCACTATAGAAATTACTGAGTAGTGTTGTTCAATATGAAATGAATTGGATTCATGCCTAGTCGCTTCTAATGACTTTTTCTTGATTTTTTATTTTTTGTTTCCTCCCTTTTTCTATGCATTATGTAAACTCGCAAAACAAAGGCTTCGTGATTGTAATCAATTTCCAAGACAAACATGACATATATTTTTTTGTCCTGATGATGATGCAAGTATTGTGTAATTGCATCGATACGTCGTCGACCTAAATGCACCATATGTTGATTTGACTTCATAAATTCTGAACAACAATGGGTTGCTGTGATTGTATACTAGTCTGCATTACCATGGAATGAGTACAGACCGCTTTTGAGCGTTTCTACATAATTGTTTGTGTCACTTGTTTTGTTCTTGTTTCTTGTGGGTCACAGGCTGTGCCCACTTTTGTACAACTGTCATTTATACTGAGTAACATAAAAAATTGGATAATTAAAAAACCTGCCCGGCTGGGCAGAGGTCATATATACTACTTAGTATATGTCTATTATTTACTTTGATCCTCAATGTCTAGGGTCCCCTGTTCTGTAAAATAGCCTATTGCCCAAGGACCCTAGTGTGATTCCTTTTGGGTTTCCCTTGTCGTGTCAAAACATTAATTATTTCCAGGCAGACAGTCACCATTTTGAAGTCCGAGAAAGATTATGAAACTGAGACTCTCTGAGAAAGACTGAAGGAGAAGGAGAAGTAGCGCAGAGCGATCAGAGACAGAGAGAGACAGCAGTTAATAGCGAGAGAGGTTCCAGTGACTTGGAGGGAAGCAGAGGAGATCGAGCATAGCGGTGCAGACGTGTACCCGTGACTGCTAAGGTGTGATTCCGAGACGAGCCAAGACACAGACGAGAAGGGAACCTAGATGACTGTCGAACCCCGACTTCACGTTAACCAGGTGACCTCCGCCCTTTCCCTTATAGAGTGCACATTCTAACCTTTTACTTTTCTTTGCAGAATATATGCTATCGTATAGTGTTGTGTTTATAATTATTGTAATAAAAATACCCCAGTTCTTAGTGAACCGACATGTGCCTTGTATTCTTGTTCAATCAAGGTAAACTGGTCTTCTAGTCAGACATTGTTTGCATGAACGGATGCGAATCCCGATCAGGTAAGAAATGACTGAGCAATAAGGGAGAGAGGGAACGTTTGATGCCGAGAGCAGAAGGTACATATATTAATTTGGAAAGCCATACTAATTTTCATTATCGTAGTAACATCCTGAGTAGACAATGAGAGATTTCTTCCATAGGTGTTCATAGGAAAGTGATCGTCGTTGGTACGCGGCGTTAATGAGAGCACCGGGGGGACACGGTGTGGAGATCTGCCGGATTGCGGATCGTGTTGTAAGTGAATGAGAGCACCGGGGGGACACGGTGTCTAGGTCCGCCGGATTGTTGACCGGATAAGTAAATGAGGGATGTATGTCGATACGACGCATACCGTTACAACGCGGTATGTTACAATGTGGTTTTAACAACGCAAGTCATTATGTCGACTTGCACTGGGGGGTGCTGGATTTAGGAATAGTGCAAATTACTATTCCAACTCCAGCCTACGTACAGTAGGGAAGGTGTTGGAATAGTAATTCACACTATTCCTTAGTCTAGAGCGCCCTCCAGTGCAAGTCGACATAATGACTTGCGTTGTTAAAACCACGTTGTTACATACCGAGTTGTAACGGTTGCGTGGTAAAGGATGTTTCCCGTAAATGAGAGCACTGGGACTGCAAGCCCGTGTGTAGGCACGTCGGATTGCGTGTCGAGTGAGCACTGAGAGAGATCAGTGTGTAAGGGTACATAATCAGACCTGCCCCAGGGTAGATTAGTCTGGGCCTAAGTAGCCGCGAGACTAGTTGGTATGAATAGGATATTGTAGAAAACTTGTGCATGTTTATTGCTATTTTCCCCCATCCTTAGGTACGAAATGAATATATATATATATATATCTATACCCATTGTGAATATGTTCTAAGGAGGGAGATGATTACGTTCCGACTGGGTTAGAGGGGCTCCTAGGAGCTGATCCCATCTGGTCCTAAAATCCGGTCGTTACAGACACCCAAAGAGCTCACTAGTACCCTTGAGGACCTCAAAACCACCATTGACAAACATCACAAAGAAATAAACGAACAAAAAATTAGAAAGTTTCGAAGAGACACGCTTGATTTCAAGCTAGATGAAGTGTACACCTGGGCCGATGTCTATGCCCAGCGACGCCGCAATAGACCTTCCAACACACAGACCGACACATCATCTTCTGAAAGTGACTCTACATACCGTCCTCCGCGTAAAACCACGACTCCCACTCCAACTAGTCAACCATCTACCAACGATCAAGCCAGCACATCGACAACTGGACACGAACAGCCATCTGCGGTTCATTTTTTAGGATCAGGCCCAGAAACAATCGGAGACTCCGGAGGAGCCAGAACAAAAGAAAAAGAAAAGGAAAAAAGCCCTCCAAACACACGGAGCACAGTCACCAAGAAAGATCCCAACCCAAAAAGAACACCTAGTGATCAACATTTCCGATACCATCATTCCTAAACATCAAATAGATCTCCTTGAGAAAGGCATGTCATTTATTCCGGTGGCTCACACGAACTTACTCGAACTTGAAGTTAGCACCTTCAAGTTCACTAGGAAACTGAAACTACGTCCCTTTTTCGACAATACTTTACCTCCAACCACCACTATAAAAAGTGATGAACTCAAGGGACTACGACCACCCAGCACCTACCAAGCTCCCAGAAGCCATAAGTGCATAGACTTATTCGAAAACTTAGTACGCAATGACTTGTCTAAAATCAACTTCAAAAGAACATCGAAACACCAAAACCTTACCATTAAGGATCGAGATACCCTTAAATCTCTGGTAAACAACCCACAAATCCGGTGCGTCAAAGCCGACAAGGGAGGTGCCCTTGTGATTCTCAATACCACTATGTACACTCAACGGCTCCTTGAACATATACAAGACACCACAGTCTATATGCAACTCGACAACAACCCTACCAGGGAATTTCAGAACATCTTGCAAGATATAGTCACCAAAGCACACCTAGACGGTATTATTGAAGATCGCACCAAAAACTACCTACTACAAGTACACCCCAAGAGTCCCACCATACACATGTGTCCCAAAATACACAAAGATCTTCGAAACCCTCTTTTCAGACCCATTGTTTCCACTAAAGGATCAATACACGAACCTACCGGCTAATTCATTGACAAATACCTCCAACCTTTGGTCACCAAAACCACTAGTTACATTAAAGATACCACAGAATATTTGGTCAAACTATCACAAATACACATTGATGCCAGCGACCCGCTGATACTATGCACTGCTGATGTTAGCTCCTTATATACATCGATACCCCATCAGGGAGGCATCGACGCCATTGAACAAGCTCTTCTAAACAGTGTCATTGATGTGCCCATGCAATCATTCCTAATGGAACTCATGGTATACACCTTATACCCTAGTTATTTCCAAGAAGACAGGAAACTGCGCGGCTCCCACATATGCCAACATCTACAAGGAAAACTTCGAAAACCTTCACATATACGCCAATACTACTTTTCATGATAAAATCAAAATGTACGTCAGATATATTGACGACCTGTTTTTAATGTGGACGGACACTAAAGACGCACTCAACCATGCATTGAATAAATTGAATACCAAGGATGAACGCATCAAACTCACTTGGCAAATAAGTGACACCGAAATATCATTCCTAGACGTCAACATCAAAATTACCCACAAAGGACTAATCACTGATTTATACAGAAAAACCACCGACCGCAACAATACCTTACATTACACTAGCTTTCACCAGGGATCACTCAAGAAGCATTTGCCGTTTTCTCAAATGTTACGAGTCAAACGCATGTATCAGATGAACAAACCTTCAATATCTGTATCAAGGAAATGCATGATCGCTTCCTCAATAGAGGTTACCCTGAACATATCCTCAAGGAGGCTCAGACCCGAGTGGTAAAAATCACCAGACAGGAAAGTTTACGTAAAACATCTAAGGAAGCTGAACAACGCATGGTTCTAGTATCTAAATTCTCAACGGCAAGCACCACCTACAAGAGAATTATCCTCAATCACTGGCCGATTCTACAAATGGAACCCGACTTTCCGGACATTTTTCAAAGTCCTCCTTTGTTCGCTTACACTCGGAGTAAGAACATAAAAGAGATTCTCACCAAACCCACATCAACAACCAAACATTACAAAGGAACTCAACCATGCTTAAATTGCAATCACTGTAATTGTATCATCAAGGGGAACACCATCAGACATCCAATGAAAGGTAACCCAATTAAACTTCAAGTAAACGCTACATGCGACTCCATGAATCTGATCTATGCCTTGAAATGCCCCTGTGGTAAAATGTATGTCGGCAAAACAGAGCGTAAAATCAAGACACGCATGAATGAACATAAATCGAATATTCACCAGAAACAGGAGAAATCCAACATTGCCATGCATTTTCTTGAATTCCGCCACACCATTGCCCAACTTCAATTCGTAGTTCTGGAAACCATCACTAAAACCGAAGGGACTGACAACCGCAAGTTACTACTCAAAAGAGATTTTGAATGGATATACCGTTTACAGACACTTAAACCTCATGGACTCAATGACCGCATCGAATACAGTTGTTATTTGTAACTATGTTGCATGATTAATGTATAGCATTGCTCTTTATTCTTTATTCTTTATTCTCTCGTCTCACACCTCTGTCTGTGCACCCTTCATTTTACCATTCCAAGATGGCCCCCGTTTACCGTCCCCAACCCTCTTTCATTTCCACCTTGCCCTCGCACCAGGTTAGTCTGTTTTCCATTTCCATCCTCCTATATGTCACTCCCCAACCCGCGCCGGCACCGTACCAGCGTGGATTACCTTCCCCGCAATCTTGGAGTAGCGGATCTCTTTACCATCACTATGAAGTAAGTCTTCACAAACCCCAGGCAGGCTTCCTGCATTAGACGCGCGTTTGCGCTATAACCGCTCTACCTGTTTCCCTCACGCGATTTAATTTCCAAACACACTTTTGTTTACCCCCTCGATACTTGCACTTTTCTTCACTCCCCCTAGACCACGATTCAAGCCACCTCCCGTATTTACCATACATCGAACAGACACTTGACTGAGCACACCTATTGATCGTCACTTAATTATTAATTTCTCCGCGTTCCCTCAGCTCACATTCTGACATTGGCCCGTTTCTTCCTTTCAGCTCTCCGTGACAAAGGGCGTTTTGCCCGAAATGGATTGGAGTAGTTCGCTTCTATTTTCTACTTAAATCGGATCAGATATATACTGCGCTGATATGATGTTAATATAATCAACAACATACATATGAAAACTATTGAATAATAAATAGTATTTGGATAATAACTTTTGAATCATTTGATTGAACACCCACGGAGTGCCTCATCTGGAGATGTATTAACACATTCATGCGTACACCACAAGTTCCTTTTTGAAAAGAGAGACATTGATGTTTTTTTTTATATGTACCAACATTTGAGTTGACTTGAACTTTATGTTGTATTTAATTGGATATAATTTTTAAAAACACATTTGAAAAACTTTTTCTGATTAATTGTGAAATAATACTTTTGTTTACATAAAATTAGGCCTTAGTGCCTTTCAAGCTGTGCATTGCTTCAGATTCGGGTTTTCTCTAGACCAGAGGTCTTCAAACTTTTTGATGCCAGGACCCCCTTGTAAAATCTTTTTAGGCGTAAGGACCCCCTTCCGACAAAAGATTTTAGAAACTGGTACTCCTCATCATCAACAACTATCTACAACCATAAATGCGCCTGTTAGACCTCATCACATCCATCCATCCATCCATCCATCATTCATCCATCATTCATCCACCCACACTTCCACACATCCATCCATCCTTCACCCATCCACCCTTTCATCCTTCCTTCCATCCATACATCCATCATCCATCCATCCTTTCATCCTTCCATCCATGCATCCCTCCTTTACCTATCCACCCGTACATCCATCCACCCATTATTCATCCACCCGCCTTTTCACACATCCATCCATCATTCATCCATGCAACCTTTTATCCATCCATACATCCATCCACCCTTTCATCCTTCCATCCATACATCAATCCTTTACCTATCCACCCGTCCATCCATCCACCCACCTTTTCACACATCCATCCATCATTCATCCATGCAACCTTTTATTCATCCTTCATCCATCCACCCTTTTATCCATCCTTCATCCATCCACCCTTTCATCCTTCCATCCATACATCATTCATCCATCCTTTCATTATTCCATCCATATATCCATCCACCCTTTCATCCATACATCCATCCTTCATCCATCCACCCTTTCATCCATCCATCCATCCATCCTCCATCCACCTTTTCACACATCCATCCATCCTTCATCCATCCATCCACCCTTTCATCTTTACATCCATCCACTCATCTTTACATCCATCCACTCATCATTCATCCATCCACTCATCATTCATCCATCCACTCATCATTCATCCATCCACCTTTTCACACATCCATCCTTTCATCCTTACATCCATCCACCCTTCCTTCATCCTTCCTTCCTTCCATCCATCCATCCATCCATCCACCCACCCTTTCATCCTTCAATCCTTACATGCATTCATCCTTCATCCATCCACCCTTTCATCCATCCATCCACCCACCACTCATCCCCCACCTTTTCACACATCCATCCATGCAACCTTTTATCCATCCATCCTTCATCCATCCACCCTTTCATCCATCCATTCATCCTCCACCCACCCACCTTTTCACACATCTATCCATATATATATATATATATATATATATATATATATATATATATATTACGTATCCCGCTTTACAATTTGCGCTGCAATGATTTCGCCAGCCAGCAAAAGGAAACTCGGACGCGGACCAGGTAGGCTTCTGTTTCCTTTATTTACAGAGGTGCAGTCAAATATTACCTACTGGCTATCGCCAGTAGGTATATATAGTTAGGATAAATTCCCTATGGGACTTTTGAAAATTCTATGTCTAATAACTTTGGCGTTTGTGGATGGAATCGGCTGAAATTTTCAGGAAAATGGCACATTTTGTTTCTGAGCAGCCCCTGAAAATTTGGTGGGGTTTCGTCAAGGGGGGGCTGAGAAAAAAGGGGGGTCCCAAAACGCGTTTTTTGCATTGAGTTTTCCATAGGGCGGTTGGACTCACTTTTAGCTCGAACGGCTGAATGGATTTGCACGAAACTTGGCAAAATTGTAGGGACTGTTAGCCCGATGTGCCTTTGCTAGGTCTCAATATATGTGCTCCAGTAGTTTTTGAGAAATTAACGTTCAAACCAAGATATATATCTGTAACAGCGCTCTGGGCAGCGATCCGGTCCGCTTACTTTTCGCTTATCGGAACTTTGCGCGCAGAAAGCTGATTGGCTCTCCGGTGTCTGTCAACATTCTAAACAGTCCGGAGCGGACGCCATCTTGTCTCTCGGTAGGATCGAGAGAGAAGAAGAGGTGGAAAACGAAGGGGGAATTTAATGAAAGGGGGCAAGGTATCCCCCTCTTGACCCCCTAGGAATGTTGTTGGGGTTATTAAAGGGTCCCGTGGGGAAAATAAAAAAAAAATGATTTTTCACGGTAGAAGCGCGGCCGCGAACTGGTAGCGAAACGGGAATTCGCCATTTTGTGCTTCGTAAATTAAATTACTAGTTATAAGTGGGTGCGGGAGACGTATCCTAATCCCTTATGTTTCCTGAGGGTGGGTGAGGAGGCTGATATATGTTGATACATCTCTTCCAGCGGCTGTGCGTGAGCTTTTTTTTTTTTTTTGCTGCGTGACAGTGCGGAGCGGCCGCCATCTTGTCTCTCGGTAGGATCGAGAGAGAAGAAAAGGTGAAAAACTAAGGGGGAATTTAATGAAAGGGGGCAAGGTATCCCCCTCTTGACCCCCTAGGAATGTTGTTGGGGTTATTAAAGGGTCCCGTGGGGAAAATAAAAAAAAAATGATTTTTCACGGTAGAAGCGCTTCACGGGCCGCGAACTGGGCCGCAAACTGGTAGCGAAACGGGAATTCGCCATTTTGTGCTTCGTTAATTAAAGTACTAGGTATAAGGGGGTGCGGGAGACATATCCTAATCCCCTATGTTTCCTGAGGGTGGCTGAGGAGGCTGATATATGTTGATATATCTCTTCCAGCGGCTGCGCCATCTTGCCTTTTTTCGAATGCCACAATTTTGTCGTGCACGGCAGCCATTTTAGATGCCAGGCTGGTCCCAGGCTATCACCTACCCCTGCGGATGTAGTTTATGGCCCCAGCTGTAGAGAATTCAGACATGCCAATCCTCCTGATTCAGGCGTGTGAGTACTGATTTCAGTGCTAGTCTCCCGCCTCCCGATTTCTGCAAGCAAAAACCCGGGGGCATATTACGAACAACTAGCGATAATTTTTGTCTATAACTTGTTTAGAGACAAAAATTATCGCCGCACATCGGCGATTTTTATCGCAGATAAACCTTGCTATTATCGCAGAAAAGTCAGCGATATTCATGTATTATTGACCTAATGCTCTTAGCCATGTTATCCACCTCCCATTGGATAACATGGCTAAGAACTGCTCAGGGCAGGTGTTAGATTTGGGAGATATTCGCGCTTAGCGCGAATATCTCCAAAAGTTGGTAATAGAAGGTAGCGATGTTAGGGACTGTTTCCAGTCGCTAACATCTTGGCACGCCACTTTGCATGTCATTAGTGATAAGTATCACTGACATGCAAAGCCGGGCCCAAGATGGTCGCTATCTCCTTTTAGGTGTCACTAACTGGTGTTAGCGACAGCTTGATAATAGGGAAATAATTTTATCTCCGCTTTCATGGTTTTTAAAGCCAAAAAAGCGGAGATAAACCCCCTTGATAATATGCCCCACGATTCCTTGGGGGTTTCAGCTGACAGGGCTTGGTATTGTGTTACATGGTAATTTTTCCATGAAACGTCAGAGGGTCGATGTAGGGGTTCTAGAAGAGGTGATAAACCATTTAAGCCTCATGAACAAGCGCATGGTCTTTTAAAGATTTGTGAAGTACTCGGGGCGGCGGTGTGTGTGTGCCCTCTTTCAGGAGCGGGCGGGGGGGCACTGCCAGCAACTTGCCAGGTCAGGTAGTGTTCAACACGTGCATCACCCTTTCTCTGCCTGCTATTGCGCTCCATGCTTCGGAAAGGTAAGAAAAAGAACGTGCATTTGAGTTTGAAATGTCCGATCCTGCAGCAGCACACTTCCAAAGCCCACACATGACAATAACCCGATTCAAGGCCCCATTCACCCGTTTTTCAAAAAATAGATAACACTCCAACAAATTAAGGTTATAAAACTTTATTAACTTTTAACGATAATGAACAGAACAAAAACTAAAAACATTTAAACATTTATTAACACAAAAAGCAACAATGGTTAGAAGCTGTCTTTTGTGCGAATAGTCCCAAGGCAGCACAACGTGCAGAGTTCTGGACGGCACCCAGGTGATGTCGCCTGGGTGCCGCACTGGTTTAGGGATCCTACAATGCTGCTCCGAAAATTGGCGTGGGGCGTCCCGGGTGGGGCGGGGGGAGGCCTCGTCAGTAGCGGTCTGCTGTGCGAATAGTCCCAAGGCAGCACAACGTGCAGAGTTCTGGACGGCACCCAGGTGATGTCGCCTGGGTGCCGCACTGGTTTAGGGATCCTACAATGCAGCACAGAAAAACAGCGTGGGGCGTCCCGGGTGGTGCGGGGGGAGGCCTCGTCAGTAGCGGTCTGTGTCCAGTGTCACATGGCTGACACAACATGTACGACAGGCACCCAGGTGATGTCCAGTAAACTGCCGCACTGGTTTTGGTATCCTACAATGCTGCTCCGAAAATTGGCGTGCGGCGGCCCGGGGGGGGGGGGGGGGGGAGGCGGCGTGAACGGGTCTCCCCAGGTGGCGGCCATCTAGCTGAGTTGCGCTCGCTCTTGCGGCCACAGCGTCTCGCTCACCATGTTGTGGAGTTGCTCCCACTCTTGCAGTGCAGCGATAGGCGGCTGCCACATGGCTGTCAAAATGGCGGACGGCTCTTCGGTTTTGGGCCTGGTCCACTGAAATGGCCCTGGGACACCTTGGAAGTCGGACGCTTGCCTGCTAGGGCTTGGGCTCCATTCTCGAAAAGCGTCCCCTCAGCCGTGAAGATTGTATAAAAGTCTTGGGGGCCCCCGACTCCCGCAGGCTTCCGGTGGGGAGCGGCTGCCATGATTGCTCGCGGAATGACCACGACGGAGCCACGAGATGGTGGTGCTCTCATGCTGACGCCAGCTTCAGTCTGAATGATCCAGAAACAAGGTGGGGCTTTCATCGTTTGGGAAAAAAAAATGTTCTAAACCAATGAAAAGTGTTATTTTTAGGTCATATGACCAAGCCTTCCATCTTTAGGAAACCAAAAGTAAAATGAACCAATGAAAAGTTTTATAAACAAGTCACATGACCTGTTATGCGACATAGGGCTACAAAAAGCGTAGAAAATCCGTTGGCACGTGAGGCGGCGTCAGTAGCGGACCGATGTGCGAATAGGCCGAAGGCAGCACAACGGGCCGAGATCCGGATGGTACCGAGGTGGTGTCCAGCAAATTGCCGCACTGGTGTGGCCATCCTACAATGCTGCGCCGAAAGACGGCGTGTCCAGCTGAGTTTCGGTCACTGTTGCGGTACAGTGACTCGAACGCGCCGAGATCCGGATGGCACCGAGGTGGTGTCCAGCAAGTTGCCGCACTGGTATGGCCATCCTACAATGCTGCGCCGAAAGACGGCGTGTCCAGCTGAGTTGCGGTCACTGTTGCGGTACAGTGACTCGAACGCGCCGAGATCCGGATGGCACCGAGGTGGTGTCCAGCAAATTGCCGCACTGGTGTGGCCATCCTACAATGCTGCGCCGAAAGACGGCGTGTCCAGCTGAGTTGCGGTCACTGTCAGTAGCGGACCGATGTGCGAATAGGCCGAAGGCAGCACAACGCGTCGAGATCCGGATGGCACCGAGGTGGTGTCCAGCAAATTGCCGCACTGGTGTGGCCATCCTACAATGCTGCGCCGAAAGACGGCGTGTCCAGCTGAGTTGCGGTCACTGTTGCGGTACAGTGACTCGAACGCACCGAGATCCGGATGGCACCGAGGTGGTGTCCAGCAAATTGCCGCACTGGTGTGGCCATCCTACAATGCTGCGCCGAAAGACGGCGTGTCCAGCTGAATTGCGGTCACTGTTGCGGTACAGTGACTCGAACGCGCCGAGATCCGGATGGCACCGAGGTGGTGTCTAGCAAATTGCCGCACTGGTGTGGCCATCCTACAATGCTGCGCCGAAAGACGGCGTGTCCAGCTGAGTTGCGGTCACTGTTGCGGTACAGTGAGTCGAACGCGCCGAGATCTGTATGGCCAAGTTTCAAGTTTCATCTGGCAGTTTTTCTCCATCCCTCCTGGATCAAAGAAGGTGAATGCTAAATATGCCACCTGCCTCATCTGAACATATGAAGTTAACTTGTATACACTGTGGTGCTATGCTGTCCTATGGCAACATGAGCATCAACCTGATGAATACGGCATTCGAAAATCATAAATGCCCTAATGCACCCAAGAAGTAATTTTTTTTTTGCTCCAGTTGAGCCGTTTTCAATGCCTGTTTTTTGTTGTTTCCCCTCCATCAAGAACAAAACAAAAATACAAGGCGCTAAGATCCGAATGGCAAGTCCTGGATGTTGAGTGCCTCAGTTGAGAGTTCTGAGCAGTGCTTGTAAGACTGTCTGAAGCTTATTATAAGAATCAGAGTAAGTTGAAGACTGTCTGAAGCTTATTTGCACCTGCTGCAGCTTCACTAGGTCCGGCGGAACTTTTTGCCTTTTCTTTTCTGCTTCTTTTCCTACAATGCGTTTCATCTGAAGACACGACCAGGTCCCTGAATGTGTGCAGGGGGACGCTATTGATTGAATGAAAATGGCGGCTTGACACAAAGCTGACTCAAGCGTTACTGTTGGTGCTATACAGACAAAAATTGGTTTTCAGTTTGGACATTCTTCAGGTTTTTTTTTTCCATTCAAGTCTGATTGAGAGTTTGTAGAAAAATGGCTTCAGATTTACCACATACTACTCTTCAACATTCTTCCTAAATGTAACAATGTGAAACTCGAGAACGGCTGTTTCTGTTTCCTTTCAAAATGCTGCCACCAATATTTTCTGAATGGAAGACACCATCTTGTAGCATAAAGGGCCGAAAGGGGTTCTGGTCTGGCCGATGGTTGGTGGAGACATTTTGACTATATCTTGGACCTGCCCGGCCTCGCCCAAAATGGCGCCGGTATAAATGGGACTCGTAACTCTTTGCCCGCAAATGTATATCTAGAAAATGTTATTGTAAGTGGCCCTGTCGTATTTTAATTACAAAATGTACGTCCACCGATTCCGCAACTGTTAGACACCTTTGTTCTTGTCACCTAATGGCCCGCTCGTTACGTTCTTCTACAGTGTAAATGTCTCCTCATCATATACGATTTCAGTTTGCTCCGTGGCCGGCCCACGTGGTTATAGGCCCGTATTTGTATACTGACATTTTCACAATAAAGGTTTTTAAAACAAAACACGGTAGTAGTATTTTCATTTGTAAAGTTTTTACTTTTAGTGACTGTTTTCGAATCAGTAAAAGGCAAGTGAAATAAAGCAGTCCAATTACATGACGGATAAAAGGTATAATATGTAGGAACGCAGTAAAGATAAATGGTCAAGGGCAGTTGTGTTTTTCATGTCTGCAACATAAAGTGATCGATAAGAATCTGATAATCAGGCGTATCGGCGACTAAGACAGCAGGCCGAATCTCTTTTACTCAACGGCTCCGTCATGGAAGGAAGAAACGCCCTTTTTCTCGAAAAAGGAATATATTTTACTTGCAAGACAGTTGTAAATTTTCCGGGAAAGTACATTAGCCTGGAATATTATAACATATGTTTGAAAAAAAAATATTGTTCGAAAATAATAAAAAGCGTAATTTTTAGGTCATATGGCCAAGCTTTTCATCATTAAATTAACAAAAGTAAAATGAACCAATGAAAAGTTTTATTAACAAGTCACATGACCTGTTATGCTTACGTTACGCGCTGCGCGCCGCGCCTCGGATCACTTCCGGGTGCGCTAACGCGGCGTGTCATAAAACGCATTACGCGACAACGTAGGTCAAGAATATAGTCTAAATGTCTCCACCAACCAGCGTTCAGAACACAACCCCTTTCAGCAGTCCAAAAAGTTCTGTTAAATGACAACAGAGGGGACAGGCAACAAGAACCATCAGTCAAAGAGGGGAGGGCAAGTTCTTCTCTTCCGGGTCATGTTGGGGCGCTACCGGAACTGATCGAATTGGTAGTCTACAGTGTTTCTGGATGTTTCAGACTAAAGCTGGCGTCAGCATGAGACCACTACCATCTCGTAGCTCCGTCGTGGCCATTCCACGAGCAATCATGGCAGCCGTTCCCCACCAGAAGCCTGCGGGAGTCGGAGGCCCCCAAGACTTTTGTAGAATCTTCACGGCTGAGGGGACGCTTTTCGAGAATGGGACCCAAGCCCTAGCAGACAAGCGTCCGAGTTCCAAGGTGTCCCAGGGCCATTTTAGTGGACCAGGCCCAAAACCGAAGAGCCGGCCGCCATTTTGAGAGTCCTGTGGCAGCCGCCTATCGCTGCACCGCAAGAGCGGGCGCATCTCAACTACATGGTGAGCGAGACGCTGTAGTCGCAAGAGCGGGCGGAAAACAGCTGAATGGCGGAAGAGGCACAGTGTAGCAAAAGCGGGCGGAATGGCAACTAAAATGATAAAGGGGCGCCCCACTACAGCTTGTCTTCAGGTCAAACGGATTGTGGGACAAGGTCCAGAATTGAAGAGTCATCAAAAGGCAAAAAGTTCCGCCGGACCCCGGGAGCCGGCCGCCTATGTCGGGGGCGATCTCAGGCTACACCAGTGCTATAAGACTTGGGGAGGGTGTCGGAGCCAAGCGTCTTCTCCGAGTCCATGGCCATCACACCGCCCCTCAGGGGCCTCCGTCAAGCTGTTTAGGAAGGTAACATATCACATTGTTTTCTAATGCAGTCAGGTCCACAAACGACACTCACTTACTTTGAGAATAGTGAAGCTGCAGTAGGTGGAAATAAGCTTCAGACAGTGTTACAAGCGCTGCTCAGAACTCTTAACTATGGCACCCAACATCCAGAACTTATGCTATTTGAGAATGGTAGTGACATCGAAGCATCTCAGGGACCAAAACCATTAACGTACTTTCACGTATGAAAATCTTACTTGGGGAGGGGGCAGGAGCGAAGCGCCCCCTCCCAGTCAGCGCCACCACACCGTATGTTGAAAATCTGAAGCCATCGTTCTACAAAGTCAACCAAACTTGGATTGAAAAATCTAGAAAAATGTACAAACTGAAAACCAGTTTTGGTCTGCATAGCATCAGTAACAACGCTTGAGTCAGCTTTGTGTCAAGCCGCCATTTTGATTCAACAAAGCACAGGCATTGAAAAAGGCTGAAATTCAGAACTCTAAACTATGGCACCCAACATCCAGGAGCTTGCTATCCGGATCTTGGAGCCTTGTGCTGTTTTCGATCTATTCACACATCGGTCCACTACTGACATCATCTTATAAACCAACGTTATGTAAATAGTTTTTTAATAAAATGTTTTACCCTGTTTCTTTGCTGGTGTGTTGTCTATATTTTTAATATTTGCATAGGGTTTGTCGTTATTTTGTGCGGGATGGGTGATGGAGCCGAGCTGTCTTGCAGCCCTCATGGTGTGGAGCTCAGTTCATGTCACTATTTTCGTATTTCTCAAGAAGGGTTGTTCCTAATATTTCTATTTTAGCGAGGTCAAAAAGAGATCCAATTAGTGGCCTACTGATTTTGCTCGATTACTTTTATTTTTTTACACGATTTTTCACTATCTGCAAAGAATAAACAGAGTATTGCGACTTTGTGCTTGTTTGTAAATAGAGAATGATCCAAAGAGAACCAATTCTAAAACAGTAAATGCTTGGACAACAATCAATCAAATGGAGAGACAAGGAGGCACGACGGATTACAACGGGGGTAAAGGCCTGCGTTAACTACCCTTCAGTATCTGCAAAGAGAGAGTACTACTAAGGCAAAAGAGGGGAGGGGGGGGGGCAGCGTTCAAAGCACATCAGCGTGCATAAATACGAAAATGTTTTTATCTATCACGTACTTGACATTTTAAAGCTTTTCATATTTGCTATTAAAAAACCAATGAAATTCACAGAAAAAACCATAGGTTATAGTGGATATATAGTTAGGAATTTGCATTTACAAAACCTTGAAAATTCAATGAAAAAACCATAGGTTATAGGCCATATATAGTTAGGAATTAGCATTTACAAAACCTTATTTTACTCGCATAAAACCATTGAAATTCCATATATAGTTAGCTAACTATAAGCGCTAACTATATATCGCGCACACGCAATCCACTGCTGATGATGTCACATATTACATCATTCATGACATGGTCAGTGACATCACTGATGACATCACTGATGACATCTCAAATGACATCACTGATGACAACTCAAATGATATCAATGATGACATCTCAAATGATATCACTGATGACAACTCAAATGACATCACTGATGACATCTCATTTGTCATCACTGATCACATCACTCATGTGATAATACAATGAACCTCTTCAGACTCTAATATAACCTTACATACACTCAGTATAAACAGACACTCACAGACTGTCACTCATTCATGGAGTTACTCACACACCTAGTCAGTCATGCAAAGAATCAATCACACCTCCATTTCCTCAACTATACAGTTATACACATCTTACTTATTCAAACATATAATAACACATATTTACTCTCTTATATAATCCCTGATACAAGCTCACAGTGATCGATACAGCCACTCACACATTCACTGGCTCTTATGTTCAGTTATTTATATATCTCAACTCTCACATGTATTGTGTTTTACATACGTACTTACTTGCACATGTAGCAATGAGAAATCCATTCACTCACCAACACACCCATGCACAGTCAACCGCCCATATAGCTGTTTCCACATGCACTCTTGAACTCATACTCCTAGTGAATCAACTGCTTACACATCTATGCACAGAGTCACGCACCTCCCAGCCACCCACACACACACTCAGCCTCTCATTCAAATATTTGGGCAACCAATCAATAACCCATATGGCCACTCTTATAGCTACTGATCAACACATGCAGCAGCTTACACAACATCAAACATACTGATGCACGAATTAAGACAGTTTAGTCACTAACCCATGTACTCAGTGAGACACATTTAATCACTCACTCATACAGTCAGTCATGCACCTACTAAATTCTTCATTCAGACACTTATACATCCACTCATTCTTCAATATGTGAAACATATTTAAACTTTACAGACACATACAATCACTGGATGTTGTGATCAGTGATGTCATCAGTGATGTCACTGACCATGTCATGAATGATGTAATATGTGACATCATCAGCAGTGGATTGCGTGTGCGCGATATATAGTTAGCGCTTATAGTTAGCTAACTATATATGGAATTTCAATGGTTTTATGCGAGTAAAATAAGGTTTTGTAAATGCTAATTCCTAACTATATATGGCCTATAACCTATGGTTTTTTCATTGAATTTTCAAGGTTTTGTAAATGCAAATTCCTAACTATATATCCACTATAACCTATGGTTTTTTCTGTGAATATATATATACATACATACATACATACATACATACATACATACACACACATGTACACACACACACACGTATGCATGTGAACAACCCGAATGACAGAGTGCGGGCAGCTGTTGTGCGTGTTTATTTAACACTTTTTTATGCACAAAATGCATCTTCCTGTCTAAAGCTACAAACATCATCAAATGCCAGTTTTGAATTCCGAACACAATTGCTGAAATTTCGCATAATTGTGCAAAGGAAGTTAAGCAGACTTTGAACACCCCAGTTATAATGCGGAGAGGCTTGCAAAATGACCACACATGTTTCACTCACCCCTTTTGCAGGTAATGTCATGCAACAGACAATCCAAAGGATGATTGAAAGGTTTTCTCCATGTCTGTTTGTTTTCAAACGAGTGTTGTCATTCTCGCACAGAAATCCTAATTATCATGCGGGCGGGGAGGGGGGGGCAAAAAATCACGGACAGCGGAGTGCTGGCAGGGGGAGGGTGGTGCGAAATCCATCCAAGGACTGCAGAATGCGGGCAGGGGTGTGCGAAAATGCACAGACAACGGAGTGCGAGGGGGGGGGGACCCAGGAGAGGTGGCAGAAAGCAGGCGAGACCAGCAGCCACCATTCCACTGGCACACTAAGATACCTACAGGTTAAACTAGCGCTATATAAAACGTTGCAAATTAAAATAAACTCCACAGCGAAGTCCATTGAACTCAAAGGGCTACAGCCTCCTCCCCCAGCCCCCCCAGCTCGTGTATGTGAGCCCTGCTGAAACAGACTCAGGGACATATTCAAAGGCACACCAGAGTACTTCACAGGTCTTCAAAAGACCTTTACTTGTTAATGAGGCTTTAATGTTTTTCACACCTTGGTGTGAATAAGGCCTCTGCCGTGAGCACCCTCAATCAGCCCCACGCCAGGAACTGCATTCTGACAGAATCGGCGACCCCCTTCCCAGGACTCCACGACCCCCCTGGGGGTCGCGCCCCACAGATTGAAGACCTCTGCTCTAGACTCATACATAAGCATTTTTCCCGGGGGACAGGTACCTTCTCCCACAGCACTGCACGCAGACATTTGATTACACCCGTGCAAATTATTTTAAACAATTTGAGAAAGAGGTGTGCAGACCCACCCACATCAACGTAACTTTCTTTCGAGCAGTAGCAGACCCCCCCCCCTATGCGCCTTGAGACCCTCCGGGTGAGTAGTGTGCGGTATAAATGTCTTGATTGATTGATTGATTAAAAGTGGCATTTTCAGACTTACAATTTAATTTAAAATCCGACTTCACCATAAGATGTGTTTTTAAATTGTGAGTCCAGAGACACCAAACTCAACATTTCTATCTTGTCCCCACAGGTAATATCAATGTTAAGAAAAGGCAAGAAAATATTTTCAGTAGTGAAAAACTAACTGGACATGTAAAACGTAACGTACATGTCCAACTTGTAAAATACACTACACTCTGCCCTTGGGGCTGTCCAGGGCCTACCTTAGGGGTGACTTATATGAATTAAGAAGGAAGGTTTAGGCCTGGCAGGTCGACATGGCAGTTTAAACCTGAACCCACAGGCTTTGCAATTGCAGGCCAGAGATATGTTTAAAGGGCTACTGGAGTGGATGGCACAATCAGTGCTGCAGACCCACTAGTAGCATTTAATTTACAGTCATGGGCACATCTAGTGCACTGTACTGGGGACTTATAAGTAGATTAAGTATGCCAATCGTGGATAAGCCAATGTTACCATGTTTTAGGGACAGAACACCAACACTTTAGCACTGGTCAGCAGTGGTAAAGTGCCCGGAATCCTAAAGCCAGCAAATATGAAGCCAGCAAAACAGGATGTCAGAAGGCAAAAAAAATCAGGGGAAACCATGCAAGGATGCAAGGTCTAACAGGTTATGTGATAAGATTTATGCCCTGAGCTCAGAAAACACCTCTTTGGAAATTGATGAAAACTAAAATGAATCAAAATGCTAATTGAAACCTAGGGGTAAGAATGGATTTGTGTTTAACCCTTTCCCAGCTGCCGTCGGCCAATGGCCGATGGCAGCACTACCTCCCCAGTGCTGCCGTCGGCCATTCCACCCGCGCACGAAAACGCCCGCACTGCAGCGGAATTACCGCCGCGGTTAAAGGGTTAAACGACTGTCATTTGACAATGGTTACAAACATTTACAAACACTGCTGAACAGAAATATCGTCTAGTGAACAGAAGTGATTGTTGTCGAATAACTTGCTTAGCAACTCAGGAAAGGAACAACTGAAAAGCAAGGATGCAGATTGTGGGCGACAAGAATAATTTCTGCTATCCTATCTCCGTCTTTGCCATGCATGGTCTTAGGTGATCAGGAAAGTAGTAGCAGAAGTAAAAAGTAAACAGGGCTCTAAGAGGTCTCTTTGTTTTCTGTAATTAACACACTTTGACCTTACATCAGCCCTATAGCACAGCACAGAGGAGGGTGCTAAGGGACTAAAGATAAGGAAAAGGGGTCAAACTTGTGTTGTCAACAGGATCTTAACTATGTGCTCATTCACTTTCTCTACTCCTGGCATTTTGGTGAAACAATGTCCATGCTTGTGGGGTATGACTTGTCTGAAAGTCTGATGGGGCAAAACAGGGAGAAAAGCACAACAATTAGATTTAGAAAGAAACAAAGACACCTTGATCTAAGAACTCCTATTTTGGGCATCTTTTTCCAGGGTGGGAATAGATATGGACAAGGATGGATTTTGTGCTCTACCCATCACCTGACCCTTGATTGCAAATTGAAGTGGCTATCAGCGGTACTGGAATATTTAGAACTCATAAAGTTCCATAGCCAGCAAAGCCTGAACAAAACATGCCACCTGAATCTTCTTGAGCTTCTATTGATTGGAGTTAAGTTATGGATTTGTTTGGAATTTTGGACTAATCTCAACAAAACTACTTTTGTGATCACATGAGTTATCAATGCATCAATAAATAGACTTTTTTTGTTTCATAATTTTAAATACATAGTGCAGAGGGCTAAGAGGGCTATATTCTCCTTTTCTTATTATTGTGCCTTCTCTCACTGGGATGAAGGCTGAATCTCAGCCAGTCACAAGCAGCTCTTTGAAACTTCATGATATTTTTACTACAAAACTACATTTCTAGCTTATTTGCTGACTACTGAGACTTTGAATTGCATTGAAAACGGGCAATTAACACTTCCAATATTGATGGAGATGTAGAAGAAAGTGTTTCTCCACAGGAAAACAATTGCCCCACGGAGAACAAGAGAAAATGTTGCAACTGTTCCAAAGTAAATCAATGGTTGCTGGCTTTTACATTTTTTTTTAACTCCGGCAGATAAAGAAAACCAGAGTAAGTTACAATTAGCTTTAGGAGCCATGATCATTTATATCCAGGCAGGGGCTTAGTTTCATGGGGGTGTTTGGGGTATTAAACCCCCCTAATGTTTGTTTTGTCTAAAAGACATTTGGCTTCTGGTATTTTCAGTTGGGTATGGTGAAGATCAGTCAAATTTCACCAGGAATTTTTACATACACACAGACAAAATTGCACACACATTCACTCTGGTTTGAAAGTCCTCAACAATGTTGGTTATCTTACAAAATATTAAGTTTTATTGTAGTTGTTCTACCAATCTGCCTTCTTCTCCCTTACCTTGTCCCTTAGGCACCTCCCATGCACTCTACTTGTTATATAATGTTATTTAACATTATATGCTGGCGTGATTGTTGGAAAATCTGAAGCTCACCCCCCCCCCCAAATTGTACTGTCAAAGCTATGCCCCTGGATCCAGGTGATCTAGATCGAGTTGTAATCCCTTAATGCTTCCCGCTGTAGTGTCTGGTCAAGTATATGGGCTTATGGAAAACACAACCTCACTAGTGGGAGCAGTCAGTAACAGTTCCTCTGGACCAGGGGCGGCTCTAGGCTCATGGTGGCCTTGGGCAGGGAGCGTAGGTAGGGGCCCCCGGAGGAACGCATGCATGGAGGCCAGTGAAGAGTGGAGGATTCTTATATTAGGGATATATATTGGCGTGGCGGCCCCTGCGGTTTCGCGGCCTGTGCAGGTGCACAGCTTGCACATGCCTAAGGCCGCCCCTATCTGGAGCTGGAGGGATACATTCTAAAGTAAGTGTTATTTTTATTATTCCGAGATGCTTGATTCTTTCCTCTTAATTGTTCAATGAATGTTCTCCAAAGAAAAGGCATTCAATTGTAGCACCTTCCCAGTTGGAGGCCCTCCTTGCTACTCAGATATTTCAGGGTCAGTGGCCTTTGAAGTAATTCGGTTTGGTGAACACGACATTCAGGTAGTTGAAGCTACTGTTTAAAAAACCAAGCATTGGCAAAGCAAATAGGTTTACCCTATTGCCCATGTCCTGACGATTTTATTTTACTTTACATTATATTGCACAGCAGCTTAATTGCTCTGCAACATGTAAAATAATATATTGACAATCAATAAAATTCTCATAGGCGAACCCTATTGGCTTTCCTACTCCTTGTTCATACTGCTACTACTACGTCAGCAAAGCCATTATATCTAGCTTTGACCAAATGATGCCTGTGCCATTAATTAAGACTGTAGGACCGCAGCTTCCTTTGCATTGCATAGAAGAATACAGCATAATTTTGAAAAACTGTTTAAAAATGTCAGTACAGTGACAAAAATACACGAATTTGCATTTGGTTTTCCAGGCAAAGATTTTCGAAATGACTATAGAAGCTGTTTAAAAACATAAAATGAAGTCAAGTGTTCCTTTGGAAGTGATTATAGCAGCTGTTTAAAAACATAAAAAGAAGTCAAGTGTTCCTTGTTGACATCTGGTGTAATGGCTATGGTCATGGATTGAAACCCTGGTAGGGTCAACTCAACCTTTCATCCTTCTGAGGCTGATGCCTGGAGTGCCATCACATTGAGCAAATATAGCCCAGATTGATTTACTGCTTCGAAATTATAAGAGTGCCCTATGAAGAGCTATGCACAAAAAGGTTATTATTTGTGATACAAAAAGGGCCCATAGGCACTAACCATGCGACTCAACCCATCATTTCATGAGCCTATATTTCAGACGTGTAGTTTCCCAAAACTCTACATTTCTGCACAGTGCGCCCTCTCAGAAGCCTCCCTTATATACGTCACATAAAAGCATGTGTGCAAATTCTAAATTAGGACTGAATGTTAGTGTGAGCCCTGAACTTAAAGTGAATTATAAGACCACAGCAAATTTTCAGGATATCAAATAGTTTGACATTTGACAGCACACCCGTCCGTCTGAGTAAACTGTGCGAGTCACAGGTTTCAGGCTGGCAGGACTGAACTCTCTGCTCCTGTCTTGCAGCCCACCTGTGTCACACAGTTAGGTGCCCAGCCTCACCATGAATGAAGAAGAAAACTCTGACCCTAATTGCGGCTAGGTGCACCAGCCTACCTGGTGCCCGGCCTTCTACAGCGATTTATGAAGACTTTGGGCACTGATACCCTGGCAGAGGGTCAGAGAGCAATGAATATTCAAGCACTTGGCAGGAATATGGCTTTGTCACAGCAGGGAGACCACCTCTGTGTGCAACAAATCACAGAAAGGCAGACAAACATTGGCAGTGCCAACTGTTATCAACCTTTTAACAGAATGTGTTTTATAACCTTCACTAACACGTAAAACCAGCATGAGGAGCATTGGGGAATTAACAACGTATATATATGGACCAGCACATACAGCAGGAGTAAAACTAGTGTCACAGGGGAGGAAAGGATGTGGTGCAGCGGCCAGAGTGGCTGAATCAAGAGCTGAGGATACCGGTTTGAGTCTTGATGATGCAACATCCTGAGATTCTGAGCAAATCACGTAATCTCTCCGTGTGATAAATTGCGCAATATAAATATGTCCCAAGACAAAAAGCAGAAAGAGGCAAAAAAATAGTTTCACCAAAGCGGATGTTAACAGTATGTTAGATACTGGAAACTGATAAGAGAAGCAGAGGAGGACCAAGCATTGGTAAATGAGGGAAAATATTCTACAGCGAATAGAAATGGAGAAAAATTAAGTGGCAAGCACAGGAACCAATGAAAAGCCAGGAAAGTGGGGGCCTGGAATGTAAGCCCCTTTTAAGATTCACATTAAAAAAGTGGATTTCACAAGGACGGCGCAAGTGTTGTGCAGTCAAAACCTAATAAGTTCTTATAATAGTGGTTACCATCCACAAATTAGCGTTCCACAAGCCTTTATTTTAAGATACAATGTAATGGAGATTGTGAGGAGTTCCACCTTTCCTACGTGGACAAACTGGATTTATTGCATTTTTATGGACCCTATTCTTGCAGGTATTTTGATTTGTTTGCTATGCCTCTGCTATTCAGTGCCACAATGTGTGGAACTGAACTATGCTAGAGATAGACATAGCAAAACTTTGCTAGAGGTTTTTGTGTATTTCTATTTTTGTGCATCATTAAAAACATTTAGAATATATCTTCACACTTGGTTAAACATGTAGACACTCATAGTACTGTTGTCTTTGAAACAAATTCTCTATGATGCGCAGAAGCACATTTTTCTGAGCCTGGTTAACTAGGTCTCAATTTGGGACTGAAAATCATCTTGCTCAAAATGGATGTCACCCTTGTTAATAAGTCAATCAATCAATCAATCAATCACTGCTTGTATAGTGCCACGTATCAGCCCTGAGGGTATCCAGGTGCTGGGCTGTGGGTCTCAGTTGAAGAGCCAGGTCTTGAGTCCCTTTCTGAAGTCTGACAACAAGAGTGATGTTCGAAGGTGGAGAGCAAGGGTGTTCCAGGATTTTGTTGCAAGGTGGGAGAAAGATCGCCCTCTGGTGCGGCAGTGGCAGATGCATGGTGGCTATGCGAGGTGAGAGGAGAGGAAGTTTCTGGATGGTTTGTGGAAGTTCAGGTGGTGATTCATGTTTGCGAATCCTTGGTTGTAGAAGGCTTTGTAGACGTGGGTCAGAAGCTTGAAATGCCATCTTGGCACTCTTGGCACTCTTGTCTTCCCCACTGTACCTCTCACTGCCTGTCGTTTCTGTAGCATGTAGTCAAATAATTTGTTTTGTTTATTTCCATTGCCATTATTTATATGCTGTCTTGAGGAACTCTCCTCGAGTCAGCCACAAACATTTCTTCAAGGTTTAGATCACTGTGCGCTATTCTTTCAAGTAATGTGTTGTTCGTGTATCTAGTTTGTGCTAGCATTACTAGAGGACATTAGCACACAGAGAGAAGAATAGTCATTGATAGAGTGAGAAAGTGCTTAGGTACTAAGTGTTTTATAAGTTTGCTCTCTGATTTTCTGGTTAAACGATACATTCACTCATGCCACAGTGATCCTGAAGTTCTGTTTATTTCATATGTAAAAAAAGTTATCAGATACGTTTAAATCCAAGATCTCAAAATGTATTTTTTAACTTGTTTATTTGTGCAAAGGTAGAGTGTTTTGAAATGTTCCTCAGCACGAAGATGGGGTTTCCTGTATTAACGACTTTTCCTTTTTAGGAGTTTGTGTGTCTAATCCAGATTGGTGCCCTTTGCTTCGTGATGCACTAAAGTTAATACTTTATCCAAAGGTGGATTGCAGCTGGACGGGAGTCTGCTTCGTGTGAATTGTATTTAACAAATGCCACAAAGGTGCTAGTCTTGACTAGTCTTGTTTGTATTTTTTACAATAGTTGTCTTTTTCTAACCAGCTGCTTTCTCTCCTATTTAGGTTAAACAGACACGATTTACTTCGATTTCTCTGGTGTGTGTTGTGAGGATATGCCTTTTTGCAGGTTCACCCTCACTTTTTTACCCCACTTTTTGACTGTTTGGTACTGGTGAAAAGACTGTGATGTACCGGTTCCTCCTGATCAGGCCTCAGTGTATGTCCTCTGACCCTTAAAGGTGTATGTTTTATTTGCTATTACTCAATTGGCATTGGTTAACTTATTATAAGTCCCTAGTATATGGTGCCAGGGGTACCCATGGCCTGTAAGTTAAAGTGTCAATCATGGACTGCAGCACTTATTGTTCCACCACATATGTGACAAAAAAAAGCATGCCTCCCAGCCTGCCACTGCAGACTGGAAGAGTAGTTTTAAACTGCTAACATGACTTTGCCATCTAAAGTAATGGCAAAGCCTATTCTTCTTTTTTTAACATATTTAAGTCATCCCTAAGGCAGACCTAATTGGTTCTAAGGCAGGGTGCTCTATATTAAAAATAGAACGTGTTTTTCCATGTCCTGACAGTTACATTGGTTGATAGTCACAGCATCCCCTGAGGAGAAAAACCTGGGCATAAAAGCATAAAGGTGGCACCTTTGGCACCCAGATCTCAGATCACATCTACACTGGGAAGAGGACTGACGAAGGACTGCGCTGCTGTTCCCTGGACCGAACTGCACCTGGTTGTCCTTGAGGTGGCATAGAGATGACTGTGCCTATGGTGCCCTGCTCGACCTAAAGTCATCCCAAGCCCCAGGGAGAAGAAGGGACACCATGAGCTAGTTGGATGACTTTCTGTTACAGCTCTTTGGCCACAAAAGCTGAAGAAGTGTCAATTGGTGAGTTGGTAGCCACAGTAGCTCGACAGCCATTAACTGTTGAAGCGCAGGCTGAGAGACTGAGTCTCAATGCTCAAAAGATGCACCTGGGTCTGCTGAACCTAGAAGAGTCATCAGAGTGCAGTTTGTTTGCTCCAAGCCAGCCACTATCTTCTTTTAAAGGGAACCATTTGTTTCCCTGTAATCAGAGACCATTAGACCTGTGACAACTGGTTCTTGGCTGGACTTCAACTGGACTTCCAGGGACATCATCCTCTGTGGCTAAAGTCTTCCCACTGTGTTTGTGGACTGAGAGGTGGCCCCAGGAAGACTTCTGTCACTGGAACATCACCCACAGCATCGTCAACAAAATGCTTCCCTTGCATAAAGACCACTCCATTGCTGTCTATGGTGGTTCGCCCTCGGAGCCTAGAACTGGACTGGAGACCAGTTTAATTGCAAGGTTACTGTTCTGCCAAGCCTCATTGGCCCCTGAGACTTACTCCCTGCTGGAGCTGTTTGCACAAGCAGGCTGGAATAACTGAAAACAACTTAAAAAAAATTCAAACTAAATCCAAGAAACCGCTAACCATGGGATTTGCCAATGCTTGAATGAAAAGCAGTGATTTATTAATTCCTCAATAACTTATCTCTCCAGACCCCTCTGTTCAAATTTATTTGTTTTAGTGTCTAAAAATTTCATAAAAATAACAGCCATTTTCATAAATTGCTGTTGAATTTTCTTTGTGTCGCATTTCTTTCTTATAAAAATGACCCTGACTGGAGCCAATACAGGTTTGTGAGTTTATTTACACAACCACACCATAAAATAAACCGCTTTACTCACATGTGTATATTGAGACAGGCTCTGCAACTGTTTCCTCTTTCATGAAGAAGTCCCACTGTGATAGGTTAGTGAGCCAAGGAGCAGTGCTTGGATTGGTGAGACATCACCGCTGTCATTGGTTGGTTACTGTCAAAGTCGCACTGGGATTGGTTGACCTTTGGCATATCCGCACTGGGATTGATTGATGTTTTTTAGCTCATTTTGTATGGTTTGCAGTTTATTTTGAGTGAAAGTAAGGCTGTGCTGAAAAGCATAAAGATCCTAGTGTTCCTGCAGCGAAGAACCAGATATCACCTACAGAGGGATAGCCTGCATTTAAAGTGACAACGGACATTTTGTTTTGTTGATATACCTTGATTTCTGAATTTCTTAAATATTTATCTTCTGACAAGGGGTTACAGGGTACCCTTAACATTAGAAAGCTAGCTTTCCCGAGGCACACTATGAATGATAGAAAACTAGTCCTTAGAACAAAAAAATATGAGGCATTGAATATATGGGATCAGATGACTACAGAGAAGGAGAGAAAGCAAATGAAGAGGCAGGAGAAAGGTTCATTCAAAGAAAAGTTTGAAGTCAAGTGGGATCAACAAGTGAAATGTTGGAGGGATGATAAGATGGAGGGAGTGAGAGTTCGTCCTGCGGAAGTCAATGAAACAGCAGACCGAAAGAAAGTAGATGCGGGAGCCAGAGAGAAACAAAACTAAAAGGAAGATTCAGACTAGGAGGATAACATTTTAACTGATCTTTTCAATTTGAGACCTTCTTCATATATAGATGGAATCCAAAGACTGGGACAGAGTCCTGTAGTACCTGATATGGGTGAGTGTATCACTGAGTGCCCCACCTTGACAGCTTTGAAGAGTACCAGTAGAGACTGTGCTATTTTTCTTCTACCCAAATTAATAGAGTCCAAGTGTGCACCCCTAGCGCCCATGATTCTGTTAGTGACCTCAAAAAAGAGGTCAATGTTTTGAAATCAATAATTGGTGACCTTATAGGGATGATGAGGCAGTTGTTGGCTTCAAATAAATGGGTATCCTTGTGCAGGAGGCCCAGAATAACCTGTAGACTCCTCTTGCGCTGAGGAAAAAAGTTGACCCAGTTTTGGGTGATAGGCAGGAGGTTTCGGCTACCACAATACGTTTTGAGGCAGCAAAGGAGGCAAAAGGTTTACTAAATACGGCCAGGAAGGAGGCTCGACCATTTCATTCATAGGTGGGGATGTGGGGCATTACAACAGGCAGAGGTTCGCTGATCTGCGTACTAGTGATAGTGTAGAGCATAGATTCGCCCTAAATGGGAAACAATACCCAAAACCTCCAGTAAAGTGTGTATGTCTAATGTCCAAAAACTAGCCCACCGAATAGGTTTTGAGGGAAGGACTCCCTGAAGAATAGGTTGACTCAATGGATATGGCATGTGAAAGGTTGCAGGTCCCCAATCAGAGAAGATATTGGTAGGGTTAAATACTCCCCCACCAATCTAGAGTTGACTTTGGTTAATGAAATGCTGGCTGTGAATCTAGCCCTTAGAGTTTAGAACTTGTCCCCCATCACCTTCAGCTATTCAATTTAGGTGCAGCCCACCTCTCAAGTGGGTAATAGCCACATGTAGCAATTGGCACTTGAGTCACTCGTGAGGGAAACTGATTAACTTGCAGAGCATATTGGCCGTTTGCCTTCCATCTACCCAACATTAGCCAAGAAGCATTGTTAGAATCGCACATGTAATGGCATGCCGCCTCAAAATCCTTTGCTCTATTAGGGGTGGATAGTTTCTCCCCAGGTAAAAGGAACAAGGAGGCCTTTTTAGGCCCGGTCAGCCCCATCTTAGATATATTAACATCGTATAATTCAGCTAGAGTTTGCAGCGCCTAACATAATGCCACAGAAACATATATGATGCAAAGCCAAAATAATGAAACGCAAGAGGAGCCATCATCACAAATCTCGATTATCTCATGGAACGTGGCTTTCTTTAGGTGTAAGCTGTCTCTCCCGCACTGGAATGAGCTTATTGAGAAGTACGATATATGTTTATTCCAGGAGACTTGGAGTTTTGCTCTTGTATAAAGGCCAGGTTATGATAATTTCGTCATGCTAGCAATTCAAAATAAATTGGGGCGGCCGGCAGGGGGTCTAGTTATATGGGTCAAGCTTGGTCTTTTCTGTAGCATATCAAAATTACCCTCTAACAACTAAGATATTATGGGAATTTGCCTCAAAGGATACATGGCCAAGACTATTGACATTATAATGTCTTTGTGAGAGGTACCAGAGAGGGTAGATCTTCAGCAACTATTATAAAATTGGAGGAACTTCTGGCTAGGAGGAACACCACTCCCTCCCTACTAATAGCAGGGGATTTTAATGTAACATTTGAACCGCTTGATGGGGAGGAGATGGATGAAGCGCAAAAGGAAAAGAGGCAGTGGATGGTCCCCTCATTGGACCTGAAACTGGTTAAAAGATGGTCCCAAATAATATTTCAAGTCACTATGACTATGGAGTTTGGTCTTATGGCAGTTAATGGCAGGACTGCATCGGATAAGCTGGGTGCAAACACCTTTAATAGAATGGGAGGACAAAGCTGCATTGATTACATCCTGCTGGACCTGAGGCTTTGGCATAAGGTAAAAGATATGGTGGTAGGAGAAACAACTGACAGTGATCATAAACCCCTCTGCCTAGCAATGCTATCACCCTGGGGTACAGCACCTGCACTGTCTAATATCCAGTGGCTGGAAATTAAAGAGGTCCGATCGACCAATGACATGCACCATTTCAAGTGGCACAAATGAGCCACCAATCAGGGCAAATTTAGGAGCATAAAGAGCGAGTTGTTGGTCTCCACAGTTGAAATTGTAGCATTAGAGACAACCAAGGAAGTTAGGCTGGAAGTAACAAGCCCTCATTTTGGTTTCTTTGATCAACTAGGTTCCTATTTCATGGCTGCTAAGCATAAAAAGAACCCAAGGCCCATCAAAAAGAATATACAGTCATGGTATAACAAGGCTTGAAGGCACTCTAGATACTTATTGATAAAACCTGTTAAATCAGGGGACTTAGAGGGGACAAGAAATGCCAGGAAATCGTATAAATTAGAATTGTGGAATGCCAAGAGGGACTGGTTTGAAGCTAGGTGGCAGTTCCTTAAGGATGCATGCCAAACCAGGGATAGTAAAACATTCTGATCACTGGTGGTGTTGGGGATAAAAGCCGGTCCTGTAGAATTAGAAAACTATATCCCTTCCTCTTTTTGGTATACCTACTTTTCCACCATGTATACTGATCAAGAAGTCTTTAAGCCTCTCCTTGCACAGCCAGGCATTTCCAAACCAGTGGGGTCCTTTTTACTATGAAGGACATATCAACTGCAATTAGTACAATAGTCCCGTCCAAAGCACCGGGCCCTGATGGGATACCTGACGACCTCTTTCTTTGGGATATCCCTGGTGGACGCAATATATGTATGTGCTATTTAATGCTACAGTTGAAGGTGCCTCTATCCCAGACTCTCGGAAAGGAGCAGAAGTTGTGCAATTGTTCAAAAAAGGTGATACGTCCTCCCCTTGTAACTATAGGGCAATTAATCTAAATGACTCAATTAAAAAAGTCTTTAGTAGGGCACTTTGGCACAAAATACAGGCATGGGCCAACGATAATGAAATCCTGTCACCTTATCGAGCAGGCTTATGAGAGAAAACAGGGATCGTTGATCGGGTGTTCCGCTTCCTCCTCCTCTGCTTGAAAACAGTGACAATGGGAAAGGGTAGTTTGTATGTCTCATTCATAGACCTTCAGACAGCATTCAATCTTGTCAATAGGCAGAATCTATGGTAAACCCTTAGAGACTCAGATATCCCAGAGGAAATTGAAATTTTGTTGATTCGGCTGCAGGAAGGACACATCGCCAGGGTTCGCTGGGGTCGTCAGTCAGCTTACTGACCCAATCTCTGTTAATAGAGATGTGTGCCAATGTTGTGTTCTGGCTGCAAAGCTGTTTTCCTTATTTATCAATAGTATTGTGCAATTTCTCACAGTAACACCGTCATATTCACTAACGCTTGTGGGGGGGAGTAGTAACCCTCCCTTTTGCAGATGATACACTGCTGGTGTCTAAAACACTGGGGGCCTCATTTATGAGAAGTGACGCATCGCTGCGTGAAAACAGCGATGCGTCACTTTTCACTGCGCACTCCTTGCCACACCAATGATGCATCATATTTAATGTATGACGCATCATGTCGCAAGGACTTACAGATACGTCAGTATTTCTGACGTATCTGTAAGCGCAAAAGTGACACATTGCTGGAGTGTGTCACAAAAATGACGCAACTCCAGCAATGCGTCCTTTCACATGGGGAAAGCCCCATGTGAAAGGGCTTGCGTCAGTCTTACGCCTGCTGTGAGGCAGGCGCAATATTTTGACGCAACAGCATCCTAAAAGTGACGCTGTGAAATCTCATAGATTTCACTGCGTCACTATTACTAGGATTTTGCGGGGGAACGCCCCCTCTGCATACATTATACCTGACGCAGGTATAATGTGGCGCAGGGGTCTAAAAAGTGACGCATCTACCTAGATGCGTCACTTTTTAAATATGGCGCAACAAGGCGCATTTTTTACGCCGCTGGTAAGTGACGCACCGGAGGCGCAAAACTGACGCAAGGCCTCATAAATAAGGGCCCGGGAGGTTTACAATGGCCTCTCAACCACTTCCAAGAATTCTGTGATGCCAATGTTTTAATAATAAATGCAACTAAAACAAGTTTATGGCCCTGAATTCTCCTAAATCATATTGTGGTTGTCCTAGGCTTGGAGGAATGCAGCTCGAGAAAGTTAGTGACTTTGAATAACTAGGCTTAAAGTTATCAGACAATTTATCATGGAAACCCATATTTCTAAGTTGGTTCTGAAGCATAAGCAGTTGACTGGGATTTTGGGACAAGAACATCGCTTATCCCACACTAACCTGATTTGGCCGGCTTTGCAAGTTTATGATGCAAAAGTGGTGAGTTCTGTGATGTATGGGGCAGATTTATTGGGCCTGGAACATGTAGAAGAGATTATCAGCTTAGATTTAAAATTTTAATTTCTTTGGACCCTAGGAATGTTACCCCAGGGTACTCCCTTTTTTCCTCTTATGTAAGGCATGGTCAGACATTCTTTCCCCTCCAAAGAAAGATTGCACCCGTTGTTGTTCTGGCTAAGGATCAAGTCGACTCCTGAATTATTGCTGTATGCCCGTGCTTTGGAGGTTGTAAAATGCAGCGACTCAGCTAATAAAATCAGTTGGCTAAGAGGCATCAAATACGTGCTTACAACCATGGCACTGGGGGATATCTGGGATCTCAATGATCTCACTTTGCCTCCCCGGAAATATGAAGTGAATGACGCATACTAGCAGTGGGTAATTCAGAGGGAATTCAGTAGTAAGGGTAGAGGGGAGCTTACCCTAGATTTTATCTCCCACAGACTAGATCATTCTCTGGAAGGTTATCTAGACTTTATAGAACATCCCAGGGACAGGAAATTATATATCCAGTTCAGGTTTGGCACTCTGCCCCTTCATGATTTTACTAGAAAATGGAGTAATAGTATTGAGACTACATGCAGTTGCTCTGGTTGCAAAAATCAATAAGAGACTTTAGCTCATGTAATGTTTGCATGTCCATTGTATGTGTTGCTGAGGAAAAATGGCACACTCCGATCAGCAAGCAGTTGAGAACAGACAATAATAGAATTGCACTGAGGATTCTGAAGTCCGATGGTAGGGCATTGTTTTCATGTGAGGTGGCAAAGTTCCTGGGCCATTAGAGGTAGGGCCCAAAACGAATTGACTTCACAAAAAAATTTCCTTAGTTTTAGGATCCCCATTATTGAAGGGTGGTGGTCTATAAGGCAGTATAAGATGTATCTTGTATTTTGATGTATTCTGCCTGAGTTTTAGCTTCGTTATACTGTATACAACATTTTATTTGATTACCATAATGTAATACCGCCTGCTGGAGAGTAAAAGTTAACAAAGGCAAAACTTAACATATTTATTCTAAATATCTTATTGAATGATGATGTTTATGGATGAACACTATTATAAATAATATTGTTACATATAGTATGTATTTGTATTAATTCATTTAATATCGAAGTGACATATTGTAACGGTCCTATCTTAAACAATATTGTTGTACATTTTTACCGATTTTATTTGGCCCGTGATTATTAGATGGACTTTATTGTATTATTCAAACGCCGATAATTGGCACATTGTAAGCGAACTTTTATGGGGAAATTTCGAAATACAGTATTTACTGGACAGTATACAGTCATTGAATTATGCCAAGCGTTCTTTTCCTTTCCCATCCATGGAGACAGTCAGTGTCTTATTTTCAGTATTTAAATACAGTAGCCCCAAGACTTTCTGGTTGTTTGAAAGCAACAGCAGCTGTTTGCATTACTATTGGTCAAAGATAGGCAATTGAGATGGGACATACATTAATCGTGTTTATTTGTACTTCCTGTACATATTTCCCCTGTGCCCACAACTGCGAGGCCATTGTAAGTTCATGTAAAAAAAACTGCACTAGTGGTATGAAAGTTAAGTGTCAGATGTAGGTTGCAGCATGCATTTAATCACAAACATACATGACAGAAGCACCATTGTGCTCTGGCTGGGCTGCAATTTAAGGGCACTACAGTGACACGTGGCAAGGAAAAGTAGCTTTTCAATGCCAACCCTTAATTGTTTTTTGTAACTCTAAAGGGCAGGATGCTTAATATACAAATAATTACTGTAACTAAGCATTTGGAATTGTATGACCTCAGAGTGAATGATGGCCTGAAAGATGTTTTCACATTATGAGTAAGGCTGCCTAGATATCAATAACATCTCCTTATCGTATCCAAATGTGGGAAAATGCTAAACCTATAATGAAAAGTCATTTTTTACTTAGTTTCAAAAGATAATTCAATTGTGAATATAGATTTTGATAACTTAAGTGGAAAGGTAACATTATGAAAGTGTACTTTGCACTGGTATTGAGTAAACTGGTCTAGAATTGGTTTGCCTTCCACAGGCCAAATATATATCCTTGGGTGGTTTGCTAACGGTCTCTGGCAGCAAGACAATAGGTTTATTGTCCACTAGTAGTCACTTAATAGGGTAACCAACTGATAGGGAACAGGACCAGATGTCCGAACAAATGACATGTTTCAATATTGAAAGGGAAATGACAAGTGGGACTGTCAGGAAAGTGACCTTTTATTCTAAGATCCCTCTATATTTTCTGGTAGAATCCCATGAATGAGGAAAAACTAGTTCCAATGCTTATGTAGGGAGGATAGCTCATCTGCATAGTGGAGTGATTAGGGGAGTTCATCCATTTGGGGGATGGCATGGCAATTCTGGTTTAGAGAAAGTGCTAAAAAAGGCAGTGTGGATTCTTTGAGAAAAAAGAAAGGGTTGGGTATGGAGAGTGTTCCAATCACTGCCAAGTGCACAGGATAAGAATGGTACATCCCCACTACTACTGCCTCTGAACATTCTGTGTTCTGCGAAACAAATATCTAGCAAGAACAAGACTCCCTGAAAGCTGGAAGAGAGATGAATGTTTTTACTGTGTGTCCTATGTATTAAGTATGTTCACCTCTGGAAGGATGACAACTGCTAAACAGTGCCACTTATCTTACGCTTCACTAAAAATTAGAAACAAAGATGTTATAGTTATATTGTCATAGGAACCTTACATAACTCGACTGTAGTAGAGTGTCTGTGTTAAAAAGAATAAATCAGTTTTTTTTAATAAAAAGCCAAAAATAAAGCTTTTGTAAGTCCTTTATGTTTTTAACTTAAATATACTGCATACTTTTTATTAAACGTACAATCAATTAGAATTCAGGTTTTTTGTAAGTGAATGCAAATAAGATTATGGGTGGGCGCTATACTGTACTCTGCCGGCAGAATTCTCAGAGTTTTGCACACTCCGCTTGGAACTCGGAGTTCTGCAAAAAACTCGACTCCCCCCTGTATCGGAGTTTGCCACCCGCCAGTAAAAAAAAATACCCATCTCATGGCCCACTCACTATTGTTTTCTTGTCCAACAGCACACCTTCCTCCTCTCCTCCAAGCTTCCCAGTTGGTAGGCGAACTGAGGTAACACACATATGGCCGAGATACCCGCCACCCCCTCTCAACACAATCCCCAAGAATTGGGAAACCGGAAACAGTTCTTGAATTTTTGGAAGGCGGGAAGGGAGTCACCCTTCCCGGCCGTATTTATTAAAAATATGAAACAAAAGAAAACATTAAAATAACAGTTTCACATAATGTACAATTTCATTTCCACATTACGATGTTTGGCTAACCTTAACAGATCTCTAATACAAAGGTTCTCCTAGCCGAACTAACATCCTACAAAACATTTGACTTGAAATTGTACATCCTAACGTTAAGGGCCAACGGCAAGGTCGTAACCGGTGTCAGATCCCTAAACCAGAGATACCCCCCTCACTTGTGAGAGGAGCGACCGCACAGAGGCGTACCTCAAGTGCATCTACCAATTTCCCTTTGTACTTGACGGGGGCCCCAATAAACTCGACGCCATTTAACGGTCGTTCGAGGACTCGTGTGAGGTGTCTAAAAGGTAGCGTAAACCCCCTCCCGCACCCCACACAACTTACCCATCTGCCGTCGCAGATGACCTGGCCCCGGGAAGTTCCCCAGGAGGGGCCGTAGCCCCTCCTATCCAGGAAGGGGCCTTGACCACCTTTCCTTTCCTTCCGGCGGCCTCTCCTTAGACAGGACCGCCTCCCCGTTGAGGGGCCAATTGGCCACCTCCCCCGCGCGCTCCCATCCGTAATGGGTGACGCCCCCTCATAGGGATCTTCGAATTACTGCTCACCGATCATGACCTTACCGCCCGACCAAAATAAATACGACAATTCTACCTAAGTTACTAAGATTTACAAAGCAAAACCTCATCTATTATCAAGCGTAAATACTGATCAATCCTTGTTCAAATTACTTTATTTGAAAAACATACTGAAAATAACCAATCTTTATTGCATCTTTAAGACATTTCACGACGATCATCACAACCTGTAAGAAAACAGAGAAAAACCAAAAACATACGATATCAACTGTATTCACAACGAATCGCTGTCCTCAGGGGCTGGTGGGTGGGTCAAAATTGCTCTTCGTTCCGTCTCGAGCTCACGTGCAGCGGGGAGGTGCAGCTTCAGAGCACAGGAACAAGAGGATGCTTTCTTGGCTTCCGCTCCTTTTATCTGTCTTCAGGGTGGGCGTGAACCCGCCCCCGCCTGCCTCCGAGGGCGTGGCCGGCCGCGTCGGTGTCTAGGCCAGCCCACTCTAGGGCGGGAAAAAGGCGCGCCCCGGCTACGCCGCTTTGGGCATACCAGCCGAGACTTGCCTCCCGCCCAAGATGGCTTCCCGGGGGGATCGTGGTACTCCACCATACGTTCGGGGGGACCGAATGGTCGCCCCTTTCCATATGGCCGAGATACCCGCCACCCCCTCTCAACACAATCCCCAAGAATTGGGAAACCGGAAACAGTTCTTGAATTTTTGGAAGGCGGGAAGGGAGTCACCCTTCCCGGCCGTATTTATTAAAAATATGAAACAAAAGAAAACATTAAAATAACAGTTTCACATAATGTACAATTTCATTTCCACATTACGATGTTTGGCTAACCTTAACAGATCTCTAATACAAAGGTTCTCCTAGCCGAACTAACATCCTACAAAACATTTGACTTGAAATTGTACATCCTAACGTTAAGGGCCAATGGCAAGGTCGTAACCGGTGTCAGATCCCTAAACCAGATATACCCCCCTCACTTGTGAGAGGAGCGACCGCACAGAGGCGTACCTCAAGTGCATCTACCAATTTCCCTTTGTACTTGACGGGGGCCCCAATAAACTCGACGCCATTTAACGGTCGTTCGAGGACTCGTGTGAGGTGTCTAAAAGGTAGCGTAAACCCCCTCCCGCACCCCACACAACTTACCCATCTGCCGTCGCAGATGACCTGGCCCCGGGAAATTCCCCAGGAGGGGCCGTAGCCCCTCCTATCCAGGAAGGGGCCTTGACCACCTTTCCTTTCCTTCCGGCGGCCTCTCCTTAGACAGGACCGCCTCCCCGTTGAGGGGCCAATTGGCCACCTCCCCCGCGCGCTCCCATCCGTAATGGGTGACGCCCCCTCATAGGGATCTTCGAATTACTGCTCACCGATCATGACCTTACCGCCACAGGCCGGATAGTTGACCGGCTATCCGGACCCCCCACAAAACTCCTGCCTAAAGGTCATGTCATAAAGTCTTTAGCCAGGCTATCAGGTCTCCTATGAGTAACTTGTTCCCCATCCGGGACAAATGAACACCATCCCCCGAATACATACTGTCCCCTTTAATACAACCATGCGAAATAGAATGCAGTGTACTTGAGCGAAACAGTCTACTCACTTTATTATTAATTTTCCTTACTGAATGATTCAGAGCAGAAACAGAAATAGCCCCCCGCCACACTTTCCGTGGGATCATATGGGACCATGCAATTGTGCACCCTGGAACTCTTCTCGCCAACCAACTTACCGTGGAAAGCATCGCCTCAAGAAGAAGTCGTCTACCAGTGGTCACCAAATCATTGCCCCCAAGATGTACTATGATTACAGACGGCGGTGACCTCGTCCGCCCTAACAAACCCTCGAAAAATGATCGAAACTGGTCAATACAGAGCCCGCCCTTTCCGTAGAAGGACACACTGTACCCGTATTCCCCAGCCACGTGAATCATGTCACCTGCTTTGAATACGTCCGCGGCACGCCTCACGTATGAGTGGCCCACGACCCACACCTCCTTTTTCACAGCCGGTAATGTCTGACCGCTGGCCCCCCGGTGTCGGGTCGACTGGACAGTCCGCCCCGCCTCGTAGGCTTGCGCAACTGAAAACCAAACAAAAACAAGAAGCGTGAGTACATCATTACAGCTTCACAACATGTGCAACCGCACATACCTCTTATAACAGTTCGAGGACCAACGCCCCACACGTTTTACTTGTTCAACATTCAGACCCCTGGCTGTAGCCTCCGTAGCAGCCCCTATCCGAAAGGAATGGGTCCCAAAGTCACCGGGGTTCAAGCCCGCGGCAGAAATCGACATCGCAAGCACCCGCTGAAACTGAAACCTCGTCAGTGGGGTGGCGTCAGCGTGTCTTAACAAGGTCCCCCCCATGCTGCCACCCTCTGCGCTAAATATTCCTCTACGCACCCAACAGGGCACATGGCAGACCCGGGGATCCTCTGGATGATTACGCAGTCCCCGATTGCATCCTGATCGGATTTGGACCTGACAAACGAGACCGTCATTGTCTCCTCCCTGACCTGAATGTGTTCCCGGCACAGTCCCCCCATCGTATCCTGCTTGTTCTTTGCCACTAATTCGCTTACCCGCATAGCCCCATGGAATGCTAATGCAAATGCGGCTCGGAACAACACTGCTTCGTACTGGGATGAACATGTTACCGGTAGCACGGATAATAACAGGGCCAACCTATCCAGACCTATCGGGTGCCTATCGTCTACTCTGCGACCCTCAAGGCGTTGCCACCCACGCAGCGCTTTCTGCACAACGAAAGACGCTGTCGGGTCCTGGATCCCATGAGCCTTCGCCATGAAGGAAATGGCGGCCCGATGCCTCCGGGCCGTAGCTACTGACTTGCCTGCCTGACGTAAAGAGAGCAGGAATCTCACTACACACTCCTCCAGACCCCAAAGCTCCCTCCCGGCAGTCCCCAAAAAGGCCCAATAGGAACGGAACGCCCCTTCATATGCCTTCCTCGTCCTGGGTGCTAAACTCTCTCCCACGAGGTCTTGTAGTTCGGGGCACCGAGAGACCAGAGAGCTTCGGGAAAGGGTGCCGCCACCGGGTCCGCTGTGGGCAGAAAACCCCAGAAGGCCTGCATACGGAAACGAGAGAGCGCATCAGCCGCTTGGTTCATCACCCCCGGCACGTGTCGCGCCCTAAACAGTACATTCAGTTGCATGAACAACAACACAATTTCCTTGAGCAGTCTCAGAATCAATTTGCAACGTGCTGCCTGACTATTGATACACTCAACCACGGTCATGTTATCAGACCAGAACACCACAGAGTGATCCCTAAACCCTTCAGGCCATGTTTTCAAAGCCACCAGAATAGGGAACAGTTCGAGAAAAGCAATGTTACTCGTCAACCCGCACTCATGCCACCATGACGGCCATTTTTGAGCCGACCATTGTGTACCCAATATGGCGCCAAAACCCATACTCCCCGCCGAGTCTGTCCAAAGCCCCAACTCCTCGGAAGACACTGCTGGTTTATTCCAGACAATTCGACCATTGAAATCCGCCAGGAATGCAATCCAAATGCGCATGTCCTGGCGAACCTCTGCCGAGAGTCTCGTACGATGATGTCCCTCCTTCAAGCCGACCATGGACTGTGCAATCGAGCGGGAAAAGGGGCGCGCCATCGGCATTACTCTTAGGGCAAAATTCAACTGACCCACCACCTGTTGCAATTGATGCAGGTTCACTTTCGTTGCACGAATACATGTCTCAAGGGATAACCTGAATTTTAACACTTTTTCCTTAGGTAATCGAAAACAACCCTCCACCGAGTCGAGCTCGATCCCCAGAAATTCGATCAAGGTCGAGGGACCCACCGTCTTACCTGGCGCCAACGGCACACCGAATTGATTCATTAGGACACAAAATTCATGTAAAGCCTGTCCACACTCAGAATCCCCAGCTGCCCCCAGAAACAGAAAGTCATCGAGATAATGCATAACATGTTGAAAACCTGTCTTCCTCGTGAATACCCACTGCAGAAACCAACTGAATTTCTCGAAATAGGCACATGAAATCGAGCATCCCATAGGCATACATCTATCCATGTAATAGCGACCCTGAAACTGAAAACCAAGGAGACGCTGATCGTCTGGGTGTACCGGGAGCAACCGGAACGCTGACTCGATGTCCGATTTGGCCATCAGCGTCCCGGGCCCCAGGCGATTCAACATGGCAACGGCTTCATCGAAAGATGCGTACCGCACCGAACATACTTCCGGGTCTATAGCGTCATTCACGGAAAGACCACGTGGGGCTGACAAATTATGTATCAGCCGGAACTCACCCGGGTCCTTCTTGGGGACCACCCCCAGAGGAGAACACACAAAATTAGCAACTGGTGGCAAATCGAATGGACCGGCGACACGACCTCGAGTCACCTCTTTCCCAATCTTTACCTGCACCACCGCCGTGTTCTGTAAGACCGACATTTGATTCTTACAGTCCGGTACCCCCTGAAAATCCCCCACTGGGATGCGGAAACCATATGAAAACCCGTTCCGTAACACCCCAGCGGAAGCATGATCTGGGTATTCGCTGAGCCAAGGAATCATTGCCATGGTATCAATCGGGGTAGGTAAAGGCGCCCCTCGGACTATATTAGACCTGTTTGGCGCCTCCCTTACCACCGTTATCACCCGTTTTGGCTCTGCACATGGACTCAGGATGGGATGGCTGCCCGCACCCCCCACACTCATGTCTGAATTTGCATGACCCCTGGGGCCTGGTACATTTGCCTCTGTTAAAATTCCAACAGATCCCCCTTTTACCTGCGCTGCCACTCGGCTTCGAGTGGTACTCGTTACCTGGACCCGTCCGAAAGGGCGTCCCCGAGTTTTGGCGGGAGGATTCCCCCCCGTTACTCCCTACTAATGGCACCTTCAACATCCCTGTACTCTCCATCTTTTGCCAAGACACAGAGTCGTAACAATCCCAAGACAACAACGGGTTGTGTTCTTTAGCTTTTCTAAACAGATTATCATAGCAGAACCACTGATTGCCCCCATATGCCACAGAATACTCCATAATTCGCGACTGATAAATGGGAAACTCGGTCAACAACTCAGGCCTGCGCTCCCCCATGATGGAAGTAAAAATTCCCCACGCTCTGCCCCAAGTACCAATGGTCTCGTCGACCTTAAAGGCGGCCATTTTGGCGCGCCAAACACTCGGATGCATGAGCTCCTTTTGACTCTTCACATGCTCGATCTCGTAATGGTCGGTAAGCAATGAAAACATATTTACATATTTATCCGCCCAAATCAATTCCTTGATTTCTTGTGGGACGTGCTGAGCAATCTTCTCCTTTCGAGAAGGTGCAGACTCCCCCCCCGCAATCGGCAATGGCCGCTTACCTGAAGTAGACCCCACGCTTGTCGCCGAACTTGGGCCTGCTGTACTTCCAACCGCCGGGACCTGTGGGGGAACAGAAGATGGCGCCTTCACAGCCTCCCTAGATTCCTGCAGTTGCCTCATCACTGCCCGGGCGTCGTCAGCCGTGGCGCCCTCGCTATCGTTTCCCAACCACGCTGCCAATTGTGCCGCTAACTCGGGGGGCATATCCTCCCTGTTCGCAGGGGTGACCACCACAGGGATTGGATTCCCCTCTTTCGGCACCGGGGTTGGCTCTTCTCGTAGGGCTTCGGGAACCGGGGTCTCCCCCCCAAGTGCTCCCCTTCTGGGCCGCTTGCTTTTTCCACCGGGGATTGTTCCCTGTAAAGGCCGTTTCGGTCCTCCCTCCCCGTCCTTAGCCTCAACCTTTCTCTTCAGATCGGCTATCTCCTTCATGAGTATGCGGAGCATCTCCTCGGTACCGACCCGCTTTCCGACCTTCTTGGGCATTCTCAGACGGGATATCTATAAGACAAAAAAGAGAGATTACAACGCTCAAAATTGCTCTTCGTTCCGTCTCGAGCTCACGTGCAGCGGGGAGGTGCAGCTTCAGAGCACAGGAACAAGAGGATGCTTTCTTGGCTTCCGCTCCTTTTATCCGTCTTCAGGGTGGGCGTGAACCCGCCCCCGCCTGCCTCCGAGGGCGTGGCCGGCCGCGTCGGTGTCTAGGCCAGCCCACTCTAGGGCGGGAAAAATGCGCGCCCCGGCTACGCCGCTTTGGGCATACCAGCCGAGACTCGCCTCCTGCCCAAGATGGCTTCCCGGGGGGATCGTGGTACTCCACCATACGTTCGGGGGGACCGAATGGTCGCCCCTTTCCATACGTGCCATGTCAGCAATGATTTGCTAGTCTAAAACTACGGTCCAATGGTTGCGAGAAAAGCAACACAAATAACGAAACATATTCCTATTCGAACTTGCGTAGAACCTCTGGTTCAGGCGGGGGATGAGATGAGAGGAGAGGAGAGGGGAGGTGATTCTGAGAGCACTAATATCTTTATATTGGCCGAGCTCTCTTTGACATAGAAAAGGGTCTTGCCAAGCGATTTAAAAATCAGTTGTTTAACGAAAACTAACTACTTACAAGGGACGGACGCTCTTCTTGTGCTTATTCACCTGTTTCAAAAAGGCTTCTCACTCACTTACAAGCAAACTGGGATCTATGAGGGTAAAAGTGGTGAAGCCCAAAGACGGGAAAGATGCCTCCAGGGGTTACACCTGATTGTGGTATACATGCCTTTGAGCAATGAGCCATGTTAATGTGCCCATGTATGGTTTTTCTTCTTCTTTGATGGTGCGTATCTGGGGTGTTACATCGTACTCCCTGCACCCACTTTCTGGCATTCTGGGATAGTTTGTGTGGACAGTGGTTCGTTAGATAGGGATCTACGGAGGCGCAGGTGTGTTGTTCATACGTCATAATGCTAGAGCATGTGTACTGAATGCTGTGAAATAGTGCATGTGGGTGTGTCCCACGGTTCCTGGGGCATACCTAAACGTCAATTTCATTCATGGAGTGTATTAGTGCATGCCTGAGAAACCCATGAGCTTGACAGCCATGCTCGGAACTGAGAATCCTAACAAAGAAGACCTGTAGCTTCTATGGTGCTGTAGTCAAGGTATAGTTGAAGCCCTCTCCTTGTTACGTGCTGGTGGTGAAGCTCAACAGCCCTCAGGCTGAGAGATCGATCGATACTGAACAATGTTATATGTATAAATTATAAGCCTACAATGACACCAACGTGCAGCTGCCGCCTTCTTGTCCTTATTCACACCGCGACCTGCTGCCCTAAAATGACCAGTGCTGCAGAACAGATTCTTTGCCGAACTATCAGCACCACTGTGCTGTGAACTGCTGCACCTGTGAAGGCCTCTGATCACATGAGTAAGTCCTCTAGAAACCACAGAGCTAGAGAAAACAGCCGCTTCACTTCACCCAGCCACAGCTTGAGAGGCTCGGGCATAGCACATCAGCCAGCGTGCAACATGGGCCCCAGGGGAGAAAAAACAATGAAAATAAGGTGTAGGCAGTAATCCACAGAGGTCCACGGAGTTACCATAGTTTTAATGTAACTCGCCAGAATTTTGCAAAGTGAATCTCTGCGATCTCCCCCACCCCTGAACAAGATGTAGTTTTTAATTGCAATATTTTAGCCCATATACATAACTTCAGTTATAGCTATGTATGTTAGTTTTGCAGTGCTTACATAAATAGGTTTAACATAATCAAGAGAGAAATTGGATTCTATTGGTTACATTTCGAATATGACTTTTGTAAAGTTGTGAGGTTGCACACTACACACTTTAGCCAGACTTGACCACTTTTCCCTGGCAGAAGCTCCTGTGACTCAATGATTATTTTTGCCTTTTAGATACCATTATTAGACCTGTAAGCCTTAGGGTGATCTTCCCCCAAACATTTGGCTCCACCCCTCTTATTTTTGCCGAATTAATTTTTGTTAAAGGTAGGACTCTGTACAATTTACCACTGCTAAACAGGGCTAAAGTATGTGTGCTCTCTCCTTTAAACGTAGTAAAATTGGCTAACAACTGATTCTCAAATTTAATTTATGTATAAGTCCCTTGTAGATATGGTATACCATATATCCAGATATGGTATGCCATATATCCAGGGCCTGTGAAATAAATGTTACTAGTGGGCCTGCAGGACTTATTGTACTCCCCATTTAGATAACTCCTTAAAACTTGTCCTAGGTCTGCCATTGCAGCCTGAATGCAGTTTTAAACTGCCAATTCAACGTGGCAATGTTTTACCCTTGCCAAGCAATAAAGCCCCTTTTATCACATACATGTCACTCCTAAGGTAGGCCCTAGATGGCCCATAGGGCAGGGTGCATTGTAAATAAAAGGTGGGACATGTACTTTGAAGTTTTACATGTCTTTTTAGTGAAAAACTTGCTTTTCACTACTGTAAGGCCTACTTCTCCCATAGGATAACATTGGGTTGCCTTCTTACATTTAATTAGTGCTTAGCTTTGATTGGAAACAGGTTAACATTTCATGTCTGGTGTCTCAGAAATTGTAAATAAAATCCTCTTTGATGGCAAAGTCAGATATTTTGTTATAATTTGGAAATTTTCCCTTTAAGAAAGTCACATTTACCTGCCCTAACTATTTAGGACCTGCAGCTTGTCCTCGGTTACATGACTGGGTTTAGTTGGTAGTTGGACTTTGTTTATTCCTCTCAGCCAACCACACATTAGAGGTATTTGGTGTGCCTGGATGGAGGAGGAAGCAGAGCTTGGCACAGATATACTTGCAACTGAATAGTCTGTGCCCTGCCTTCACACAAAGGACTTGTCACCATCGCATTGTTCATTTAACCAGCTTGGAGCCATGGCAGAGGATGCAGGAAACTTCGAAGACTTTAAAGTGAATTATCTAGAAACTTCTCCTACTTGAACGTGGGTTCCACTTATAAATATTAGACCTTCAGACCCAACTCTTCAGTGCACTTCTGGATCTGTGGATGCTACAGACGGAGGACTGCTGTGCTGCTTTGCTGCCAGATGGACTGCCACTCTGCTGCCCTGATACTCTGCTGTTATTTATTCTGCTGCCCTGCTTACTAACAAGGAGGACTGGATCTGCACACTTCATCCCAGGCTGAAGCAACTCCAATGGTCAGTAGATTGACATCCTGTTTTGAGCTGCAGGGACATAAGAAGCTCCAGAGACTCCCCGCAACTGTCCAGCTGACCTACTGGCTTGATATGCGTCTGGACCTGCAACTGGAACCTGCCTGAGCCTTGCTGGCCTCGGCTGGAGTGAGTGTCTGACCTCTGAGAAGTGCCTGTAAGGTCCTGGACCCTTGATTTGTCCTTAGTTGTGCTCCTCTCCAAAGAAAAGGAGAAAACCTAATGTTTTTGTCTCTTCTGGAACGCAAACTGGTTAATTTGTACCTGCATCTTGCCATCCATGCTGCCTGCCAACATGAAGTTCCAGGGAATCTGACTCTTCGCTCCACAGCGAACACCAACGAGGCCCAGCAACGTGAGATCTGCACTTTGCACTAACACAACGATAGCTCACAAGGACCGACAACGCAAAGCTCCAGCAACAACCCTCATTGACAGGAACGTCGCACTACACTAATGACTATCCTCTATATCCGGCCTGCTCTTTGCGCTACCTTGACAAACATCCACTGTGCTCTCCCTGCTCCTTGTGGCCCCTTCTACTGTGAATAGAACTCTTTGTGCTGGACTTTGAAGGTACTTCTTTCATTGAACCTTATCTGATCCCTGTATGGGGCCTGCATTTCATTGTGGTTTGCCTGAACTTGTGACTTTCAGCAGGTCTCGTACAACCAGATAACCATCGGAGGGGCTTTGTGCTTTCAGGCCCTTTACCTACTAGAAATCTTTAAATAACAAATCTCCAGTTCTGCTTATTTGATTTTTGACATTTTGGTGTCCAATAATTAACCTAACTTTACTTTATTTTTCAAAATTGATGGGGAGTGTTGTTTTTTCTCTTCATTACTATTATACGTGCTCCATACATACTTTTGACATTGCCTCCTAATTAAAATTGACGCTTTTGTGCCAAGCTACCAGAGGTTTGAGCACTGGATAATCTAGGGTTTGCTTGTGTCATGCCCTGCCAGAGATTGTTGTTGCTACTTGAGTAGGGTTTCACCACCCTTAACCAATAACCCTATTTCCAACACCAGTGAATGGGATTAAATAATTACATCCATTGCTTCTTTTATAATTAGTGTGACACCCTAAGTGGCATGGGTGAGCAGAGTCAAGAATTATTTTCATATGGCTGGGTCCAAACTGAGGTGGATGTTGTGTAAAATAATGATGTTCTGGAATGTGGCTCGAGTAATTACAAGTGGCTGAGATTAATTCAAGCATTTCATACATAATTTGTGTGTACTTCAGTGTGACACGCTAAGCGGGCTAGGTTTGTCCTGATATATGCCCCATGGACTCTGTGCCACTGGGAGCAAGTTAAACCTAGGTGATGAGCTTGAATGAGGGCAAAATCTGCCCAGGCTGCTTGCGTTCTAGTTCGGGAAGGACCTGGCCTTGCAACTTGGGTTTCATTGGAACAGGATTAAGACTGATTTGCATATGGTTGGGTCCAAACAGAGATGGTATGGATTGCAAAATAATGATAGATTGGGATACGGCTCTGAGTAATTACCAGTGCATGAGATTAGATCAAGCATTCAATACATCACTTTTTGTATCCTTAATTGAGCACCCTAAATAAAACAGGTATGCGGAATAGTGGGCCCTGTGCACACTGTGCCACTGGAACCAAGCTTTTTGATGAGCACAAATAAAGGCAAAACTGGTTCTGCATTGGTTGTGTTCTGATTTAGAGAAGGCCTGACCTGGCAGTTTGGGATGGACTGTTCCCACTGGATCAACGTCAAGACTGATTTGTATATGGCTGGGTCCAACCTGAGGTGGTGTTGTGTACAAATAACGATAGACTGTGAGGCAGACCTGAATAATTACCATTGACTGGGATGAATTCAAACATTGCATCTATTACGTTTTGTACACTTCAGTGTGATACACCAAGTGCGAAGGGTATGCCCAGAAATTGATCCCATGCACACTGTGCCACTGGAACCAAGCTGCACCTTGCTAAAGAGCCATAATAATTGATCAAAACTGTCACTGGTTTCTTGTGTTCCAGTTCAGGGAGGACCAGACCTGGCAGATTGGCTGAACTGTTCCCACTGGAGCAGTTTCAAGACTGATTTACATGTGGCTGGGTCCAAACTGAGGTGGCATGGTGTGCAAAATAACAATGCCCTGGAATGTGGCCCGAGTACTTACCAATAGCTGAGATTAATTCAAGCATTCCAACTATCATTTTTTTGTAATTCTTTATGTGTCCAAGCAACACACTCATCCTAAACAAAAAAGATTTAAACCAGCAATTAAAATGACATTGTGTCTGTAAATACACCAAACAATGTATACTGGATCACAACCTCAAGGTAAAAGTGATGTCCCATCAGCTGTCTTAATAAAACAACTGCTTAAAGCCCCATAACCAAGACCTAATTGGAACACAAAGGGGTCAATATAACCATCCACAAAATGTAATGGCATTGATGGACAGCACATTTAAACAATAGCAATAGCAAACCATGAAAAAAACACATGAAAGCAAATGGCTCAACAGGGTTAACCAAAAGCTTGGCCTCTCTCTTTATATTGTATTTATCTAAACAAATGGATGCCATGAGGTGTATCAAAACTCTGTGTAGCCAGATCGAAACCTTGCAAGCATAACAATATTAACTACAAACTGACTTGTTAGCAAATTAAATGTGATGATCACTAATAATGTTTTAAATGGTAGGGTGATAGAAAATTAAAATACATTTGTGGCACACTGATGCAAGTATTGCTAAATTAGTTTCTGGCGATGTTAAGAAATTAAATTAAAATGGTTAAAAAAATACGACAAATTATAACAATTTATGTTTTGATAATAGCTGTTCAATCTGCAATTTGGCAGATTGAATGTGCTGCACATAATAGATTGCACTATTAAACAATTTAATGACACTCTATCAATCTACCCTGGAAGAATGGAAGGCTGAATTGGCCCCATAAACTGCTGATCCCTGCGTGTTTCAGCGGCAGTTTGCGGTATCTTGGTATGGGATTTCATGCATGTGCATGGAATCTCATGCAGCTGGGCAGCATTATGATAATGCGGCCTGTGGGTTCTGAAAATTCGGGTATTTGAAGGTAAACTGTTAGAGGAGGTTGATGGAGCTGATTGAGGTATTATCCGCAGCTTGAAATAAACTACAACTCATAACCAAGCTATTGCCTATGACTCTACTTCTCCACACTGACGACGAGGATGGGATTCATTTGGAGGACATGAGACAAGCGGAGTGTTCCACAAACCAGAAGAGTGTGGGTGTCAATGATGGATTGAGGAGGAGCTCTAGGTCTGTGGATGTGACTGCTTAATTGAAATAGTTTGCAATTAATTAAGTTGTAGAGGAGTTTCTGTGTATTCTGTACTTAAAATTAAAACAACTTTTGCTTATCATAATCTATAGCCAATATTAGATGTATAGCCATTTTGGAATGATAGTATAGGGGAGTGTATAGTTGTGCTGGTATTAAGAGGGAAAGGTGTGTGGTATCTTGGTGTGTGATTCCAGACATGCGCATAGAATCTCATGCAGCTGGGCAACATTATGATGATGGATCTTGTACGTTCTGAGAATGCGGGTATTTGAAGGGGAACATTTGGAGGAGTTTGATGGTGCTGGGTGAGGTTTTATTCGCACCTTGATTTAAACAACAACTCAAAACCAAGCAATCGCCTACGAGTCTACTTCTCCACACTGTTGTTACACTCATTGAGCCATCTGGTGAAATATAGATTTTAAACTACAAGGCCTGTGAAATAAGCAAACATTGTCCCAAACAAACCACACATGTCTCAACATATTTTAGCTTTAAACATAAATCATTATTTTGTGAAAGGCCTGTCTAGTATTGTGGAGAATGAAAGGGCAGCCGCACGTAAACCATGAATTCGATTTGTGCTGAAATATTAGCTTGTGAATTCTGAGAGGGCTTAGATACATACAAGGTAGTGTGCTACTCTGACTGCTACAGTATATATTGTCTCCAAACCCAGATTGCTACATTGTGACACGTTATTCATACTTCTGTTTGTATATGTGCATAACATAAAATGATGTGGTCGGAATTTTCAGGAGCACAGCACTTTGGAATGGTACTCGTTTCTATTGTGTTACACAGACTCAGAAGACTGGTTTGTTTCTTCTCCTCTGCCTCTGGTTTTTCTGAGATTTTACTTAAACGGATAAGAGACCCATAAGGGGTGTATACAGCACTACAGAAAATACCCCAAATAAAATAGAAATAAAATATAAATAAACATATATGTATCTCTGTAGTGCATATGCAGTGCAATAGTTAAAAAAAAGGTTTTCAAAGTTTCAAAGAATTCTGGAACCTGTGTTGCTTCTCAGGTTCCAGAATTCTTACTAAAATCTCTGCGGCAGTTGCTGGCAAGAAGGGACTTGAGCTGAATGTGCCGTGTTTAGCTGCCATTTGGTTTTTTCCACAAATAAAGTTATACTGCAATTAAAAGAAGCATCCGACTTTACACTGCGCTTTCTAACCTGCCTTCTAACAGTCCATCTCCTCATTGCTTAAAGTGTCTGTAGATAGTTAATGTAAACCAAGTAAAAAACAGTAGGTCACAGCCAATGTCCAAATACAAATAACCTGCCATACCAAAAGACCTGTTTCGCAATCAGTACTGGCTGCGTGATTTCTCAGATAGGATCATGGTGCCTGATTCGCAAAGGTGAACGTACACATTTATGTAAGTTTAAGTTTCTTTTTGATGTTCACAATCTTTGAGTTATTAGTGAGTTTCCCACTACGGAAAGTCCGCAGTATGTGTGTGTGTGAATATATATAAATTCACTGAAAAAACCATAGGTCTCAGGCACATTATAGTTAGGAATTAGCATTTAAAAAATCTTAAAAATTCACTGAAAAAATCATAGGTTTCAGGGGCATCATAGTTAGCTGGACATTTCACTCGTAAAAAACCATTGAAATACCCCCATTATAGTTAGTTGAGCTAACTATAACTTGCGCGCCCTCAATGCACTGCTGATGACGTCACATGTTACATCACTCATGACATGGTCAGTGACATCACTCATGACATCACTGATGACATCTCAAATAACATCACTGATTACATCACTGATGACATCATCCAGTGAATGTGTGTGTTAGACCTGGGGTTACCAATCCACATAGGGTAGCCTGGCACAAAGTAGTTAGGACTAATCTCCAAGACAAATTGTGTTGTGCTCACATCATACACTCACAGTAACACAGCGCCCAGCCACTAAAAATAAATGACACTACACCAATGTAGAAAAATACCGGTACCTTTTATAAAAGTTCTTGTTTCGTTACGCTTGGAATGATTCACACAATAGGCATTTCTTTCCATCAGTTCCCTTGCGCAAATAAAGTTTCAGCAATTCCTGGATCCCCAGAATCAATAGGCTGACATTTACTCTTCTTACCTCCAATTAAGCTGTTCCTAGGTCATTTGGACAAGGTTCAATGAAACAACATTCCACATGTATTTGGTTTAGCAAAAGCATGCAGTATGACCATCTAGCGACCCTCTTGCAACCGGTTTCAACTGGTTTAACTTAGGTAATTATTCAGCAGATGTCACACTCATTCCTCTTCCCCACTCCCTCCTTCTTTCCTTTCCTGTTTAACGGGGTCAAATGTCCTGCCAGAATCTTGTAGGTTCTTGACACACGCTGGCTCCCCTGTTTCCCTTTACTACTCAACCAGCAACAACATTAGATTGTGTGGGTATCAAGTCACCAGTTCCTATATAGTTCAACCAGAGTCGGCTCCCACCGTCCTGCGCACAGTTCCGTGGAGTTCCTTTGTGCAAACTAACTACCAGGGGCCGTGGCGTAAGTTTCTGTGGTCATGTCCCTTCCAGCCCCCATATCCCTGCTTACTTGTGGCCATAGAGGCTGGTGCACCCAGTCAACCGACTTCGATGGCTAAAATGACCCAACTCTTATCACTAGCGCTGTTGTCCTGCGTCTCGTCCCTTCCACAGGCCAAACCGCTCCGCTTCAGGGCCTGCAGGAAAGAGAGGACGCACTCGCTGACAGCAACGTGGGCTGTGCCACACCTCCGCTCCTCACCAACGCGCTGCCGATGATCTGCTGAAGGTCCGTGCAACTGGGCCTGCGCGGAAAATTTGTGACTTCCACACGGCGCCACCCTACTCCTCAGGCAGCCGGCAGGCCCTCCTCTGGACCCGCCCGCCAGCAGCTAATTCCTCGTCGTTACTCCACCCCCCTCTTTTCTGGGAGTAGTGTCTTTCCCACTACGGGGCCTGCGCAATTTCGGATCACTGGTTTTTCACGTCTGTGTTGACTCCACTGTCACCTCAGAGCGGTGACGGACCCCCTCCGAACACTTCCTTCACTGGACTCTCCTTCCCCCTCTAGAAGTGCCTGCTCGATCCCTTCCCCGGGTCCTCACAGGAACCTCAACTGCGGTCAAGCGGCTCCCACCACAGTGATCCCGCTCTTCACCCACGTTTCTCTGGGGAGGAAAGACGACTCCAAGACCGCGCTTCCCAGTACAGGTGAGAGGTGGACAAAAGCGGGGGGGGGGGGTACAGGGGTAGGAAGGTTTGGAGGTGAAAAAGGGTGAAAATCTCCCTCAGTTCTTTGATCAGTTGCCGTTCACCGGCCAACAGGTAGAACTCACTACTCAGCTCAACACCCTTTCCAGCAGTCTTACAGATTCTCCCCCAGCGTCAGGGGAAGGTTTCTTGTAACTCATGAGGACCTTTTGTTCAAGTCAATCGAGTAAAAATCTGTAGGGTTAGGTCTGCAGTCTGAGTGACGGTGTCAGCAGTAAGGCAGCAACCCTTAGCGAAGGAAGTCAACCCTCTGAGTGTCCTAACCCCCTAGCGCTACAGCCTGCACTCCAACTAGTTCAAGGGTCACTCTTCTTCTAAAATGGCCACCCTGACACTGGCCTTTTATAGACTGGCCTCAGGCTACCAGAACCAGCTGGAAGGTTCTAGAGCTTTTCCCATACACTCCTATGGCGCCAGTTCCTGAGGTAAAAATATGTGACAGTTACAAGCCACCATTTTGTGTGGACAGCTAGGCCTAAAAAAAAAAGTTAAAGGGGCAAGGTAGCACCTAACCCCCAAGGACAACACCAAAAATTCCAGTGGACTTAAAAATGACAAGGAGTAGGAGGCAAAAAGGGGACAAAATAAATAAATAAAAGGAGGGACCACCCAAATGGCCGACAGGTCTAACAGTGTGTTTTTCTGAAAATTAAATATGTTTTACATATGTATATCTCAAGGTCGAAGGAAGAATAAATGAGTATATAAGTGTCTAAATGGATGATTTTTTTAACCCCTTAAGTGCTGCATCGGTGCGTTGGCCGAAGGCAGCACTATCTCCCCAGTGCTGCGCACGACCATTGGATGTCCATTCAGCACTGGTTCCAATGGACAGCGCAGCACTGGGGAGGGATGTTTACTAGCATCTATGAGGTTAATGAAAAATTGATTGTATAACTGACTGATTAAGTGTATCTTAGTGAATAGATGGGTTAGTGAGTAATGTTCAAATATATAAATATATATATCAGTTTCTCACTTTGTGTATAAGTGGCTGCATGGGTTGGTGAGTAGCTACATGAGTGTCTGTATGAGTTATTACTTGGTTTTTCGAGTATCAGTATGAGTGTCTGAGTGTCTGTATGGTTCAGTGGGGGTATTACTTAGTGCATACATGCATGAATGAGTGAGTCACTATTTGTATGTGTTGAAGACAGTATGGGTGCAAGACTGTATGGGTGGATAAGTATGTGTATGGGTGTGTTAGTGAGTGAATGACTTTATTAATAGTGTCTTTATAAGTAAACACACATGGTTTAAACTGGTATATGTGAGTATTGGTGTATAAGTGAGTATATGTGAGAGTGAGAGATTGGAAGAGTTCCTGTATGAATAAGTATGTGTTTCTATAAGTGATTGTTCAAAAGAGTAAGTATGTGTAAGTTTCTGGAGAAGTAAGTGTGTATAACTGTATATGCAAGTGAATGGATGTTTGATTCTTTATTAGCATGAGTGACTGTATGTGTGAGTAACTCTATGGATGAGTGGCAGTGTGTAGCAGGATGTATAGGTGTATGAGTACATATGATGAGTGAGTACATGTATGAGTGACTATATGTGACTGTTGGTGAATGAGTGGATGTGCATTTAGATTATATAATTACTGAATAGGTTGTTGTAACTGGTATTGGTATATCCATTGTTTTGAAATTTTTAGTTTCTATTTTTTTATATGTGTATCAAAGGTTATATTAGGGTGAGAGGAGGTCTGCCACTCTATCAAAAGGATGATGTCATTTGAGATGTCATCAGTGATGTCATCAGTGATGTAATTTGTGATGTCATCAGCAGTGCATTGCGGGCACGTGAGTTACAGTTAGCTGAACTAACTATAACGGGGGAATTTCAATGGTTTTGTACGAGTGAAATGTCCAGCTAACTGTAACGCCCCTGAAACCTATGTTTTTTCAGTGAATTTCTAAGTTTTTTAAAATGCTAATTCCTAACTATAACGTGCCTGAAACCTATGTTTTTTTCTGTGAATTTCAAAGCTTTTTTAAATGCTAATTTCCAACTATGCCTACAGGGATAGGACATGTGAAAAAAAGGAGAATAAATGCACAGAAAGAAAAAAAAGAAATGCAGAAAGAAGCAACAGAAGTCCTCAAAGACGAAGAAAAGTGCAGGAAGAAGGAAAACGTTCAGAAAGAACAAACAGAAGAGCAGAAAGAAGCCTTGTTGCAAAATCATCCTGTACCCTCAACTTTTTCAGACGGATACTGGTGGTAACTGAGTCTGACTAACCAGTCCTAGAGCCAGTGCTGTGTTAAAAGACACTTAGAATACAGTGAAGACACCTACATACACTAGGAAAAGCAATGCTTTGGGGTTCCCCTGTTATTAGCAAGACCTCCCCTGTAAGCCCCTAGTATATAATAGGGCAGGCGGATTAAAACTACCTCTTAAAACGCGCCACAGGGCACATGTAATCTCAGGCCCAATCCTCTCCCTTCACCACTGTGCAACCACACTCTGTGGCTTTTTAAGTTGGGAGATTAGGCCCCCTTGAATCCTGAGGGTCCCTAGAGTCCAACTAGCCCACTAGGTACCTCCAGTAAGCGCCACAGAGCTGCGTTGCACAGAGACATAAAAAGGGGCACAGACTAGTCCACCTCTCTGCAACGCAGCACAGTGGCGCTCACTGGAAGCACCTGGTTGGCTAGTTTGCCCCCAGGTGCCCTCAGGATTGAAGGGGAATTATTTCCCCAACTTGAAAGGCGCCACAGGGCATATTTCTACACATAACCTCAGGCCCCCTCCCCTCCCTTCACCACTGTGTAATCACACCCTGTGGCCGTTTTAAGTTGGGAGATTAAGTCCCCTTGAATCCTGAGGGTCCTTAGGGTCAAATTAGCCCACTAGCTACGTCCAGTAAGTGCCATTGCAGAGAGGTGTAAAAAGGGGCACGGCCTGCACCACCTCTCTGCAACGCAGTGCAGTGGCGCTTACTGGAAGCACCTGGTGGGCTAGTTGGCCCCCAGGGGCCCTCACGATTGAAGGGGAATTATTTACCCAACTTGAAAGGCGCCACAGGGGTGTTTCTACACGTCACCTCAGGCCCCGTCCTCTCCCTTCACCACTGTGTAAACACACCCTGTGGCCATTTTAAGTTGGGAGACTAAGTACCCTTGAATCCTGAGGGTCCCTAGGGTCAAACTAGCCCACTAGCTACATCCAGTAAGCGCCATTGCAGAGAGGTGTAAAAAGGGGCTTGGCCTGCACCACCTCTCTGTAACCCAGCACAGTGGCGCTTACTGGAAGCATCTGGTGGGGTAGTTGGTCCCCAGGGGCCCTCAGGATTGAAGGCGAATTATTTCCCCAACTTCAAACACGCCACAGGAAGTGTTTGCACACGTCACCTCAGGCCCCATCCCCTCCCATCATCACTGTGTAAACACGCCCTATGGCCATTCTAAGTTGCGAGATTAAGTCCCCTTGAATCCTAAGGGTCCATAGGGTCAAACTAGCCCACTAGGTACTTCCAGTAACTGCCATAGAGCTGCTTTGCAGAGAGGTGTAAAAAGGGGCGTGGCCTCTGAAGACCTATCTGCAACGCAGCTCCCTGGCGCATACTGGAGAAACATGTTGGTCTAGTTGGACCTCAGGGACCCTCAGTATTGAAGGAGAATTAATTCTGTCATGGACAGCCCAATTTTACTATTTAGTGCCCCGGGGAGGTGGCTGTCCCCGGGGCGTGTGGGGGGGCTTGAGCCCTCCACACAGGTTTTTTTATTCTTTAATATACGCAAAATCAAGCCCTGGGGGTGGCGGTCCCCGGGGCTGCGGGGGGGGGGCTGTGAGCCCCCGCATATATTGTTATAAAGCCCCGGGGGTGGCAGACCCCAGGGCTGTGGGGGCTGTGAGCCCCCGCACATATTTGATAAAAGCCCCGGGAGTGGCGGTCCCCGGGGCGACCCTTCATTACTTAAATATTATTGCTCCTGGGACTTGCCCCCCGGGGCTAATTATTAAATAAGCGCGGGAGCCCACTGTGAGAAGTTGGCCTGGTATATAATGCTCAATAGTTCTAGTGATCACTTTGCACCATGCAAAGCAACCATTATGATGTTCGGTTGTAAGTCAACCTTATAGACCAGTTATCCTAGTGGTAACGTGGACAAAGCAGTCTTAGGCTAAACTCTGAAAGGCATGTGAAGCCAGCTGTATTACCACACACAACCCCCTTGAATACCAGATGAAAGGACACCACACAGATATATATTGAAAATATATATATATATTTATTAACTACAAATATCCCCTGAACTCTTTATGAGCACAGAAGCCCAAGCGTTAAACAAAACACAGTTTAAAATACACAAAAGTTGCACAATATGGATGAGCCCTAGGGGCCACCTAAACCATACACTAAGAAAGTGGTATAAGAGATACCAATCGATAGGGAAACAGGCCTAGGGCCTTGGGAATCACTGGAGCTGTTCGGGACTAGCGGTGACTAAGTCGGGAAAGGCCCGGGGGACTCGGGTGCAGTGTTTAAAGTGCACGCACTCACCAATGCAAAGTCTATGGTTCGTAAAAGTTAGAAAGTTAGTTAGTTCGGAACCTTCCGAGTGACCTAGAAAGCTGAAACTTGAGACACAGGCCCTAGAGGTGTGTACCAGTGTAAGAACACCGGCGTTGCTGATTTACCTCACCCACAGGAAGCGGGTGCATAGGGTCGAAGTAGTGTTGGGTTTCGTCACGCTGGTCGATGGTGCTTGGAGCTGAAGATGCTGCAGGCGGCTCGATGTGAAGAGTTCTGGTGGATCCAAGGGTGGATCTGAAGATGTGAAGACCTGAAAGGAGAGGGGACAAGGTTCAAAGTCACTAGCCATTGACTGCCGTGGAACCAGATTGGAACCAGGCGATGTCGGGTGCAGACAGGCATTGAGGTGTAGCTTCTCTCTGCAGCCACGTGGACACCGGGGGTCGAGGACATCCAGGAGTCGGTCACGAGCTGTCCCACGCAGGCTTCTCGCTGTTGGCTGTGTCGGCAACTTGATCGGAGCAAACAGGCTTTGGCTAATGCAAGCCACGCAGGAGTTAAAAAAGGCTTCTTACTCGGACCAGCAAGGTCAGAGCGGGTGCTCCATGTACAGGAGCGAGGGCAAGTCTGGAGCAACCAGACCCGCAGTGTAGTTCTTCGGTTTCGTTGCCAAGATGGCCGCTGACCACGTGGCTAGTGGCCGGGATGGCGCGTCGAGTGGCACAATGCAAAAGGGCCCCACGCAGATCGTGGAGATGCTGGGGGGCTGATCCTTGGTGCAAGGACTGCTAGGTGGTGGGGGTTCTCAGTCCCCAAAGCACAACATCGAGGGTGCCTCTGATGCTGCTCAGTCAGCTCTTCAGGTGTCTTCCAAGATGTCCGGTCCCACGTCTCTCGGTGCCTCCACTTGTCCCTTCTTTGCAGGGACTGTGGATCGGGCTGTGAGAAGTTTGGAAGTCTGGGTCTTGTCAGGCTCTGGGCTCGGGCTCCGGCGGCAGCAAAGCAGACGTTGATTCGCTGGTTGGTACCTGTATTCACAGGGTGGCCACTCCTAGGCCACAAGGGAGATTCTCTTCAGTCTTCTGTGCAGCAGAATGTCGAAGTCCAGTCGTCTTTTTTGTTTAAAGTTGATTTCAGGATGATCTGAGGTGCTCTGGCACTGCTCCCACTCTTATTCCCAATCTGAGGGGTGGATCACCTGCTAGGTCCCTCCTCTGGGTGGGACCAGGAAGGGGGGTGGTTAAACCCCCTTTCCTTTGTCCAGCTCCTCGCCAGGCCTGGGTCTGGAAAGTCCCAGGACCGGTTTGGACTGGCTTATGCATGGGGACACCTTGTGTGCCCCGGGCATGTCTCAATCTATTCAGCCCTGTCCTACCCAATACACAAAATCCTGTCTGGGGTGGTGCTCGCACCTCCCAAGGCAGGAAACCCTTTGTCCAAGCCTCCCTCGCTGGAAGGACTCCCAGCAGCAGGAGGTCAGACTTGTGTCTGCGGTGGCAGCATCCATTTTGTGATGCTGAGGCTCTGGTTAACTTTAACCGGGGTTAAGGCTACACACATGTTGTGTCCCTCTAGAAGGGTGGAATGCTATCCCCATCGACAGAACTGTCGAGGGGATGGTATTTCAAATCGTATGACACCTTACTCGACATGTTTTGATAAAGCCAAACCAAAGTTAGCATATAACCGCGAGGATTATAATGCACTTCAGAGTATATGGTATGGCAATATCCCGGAACAGCTAAGGGAGTGGTCCCCGACAGCTGCAGATAGGCTCAGCTCATGCTAGAGCACAATCTCACATATTTCCAAGCACTCTGCCTCCAGGATTGATGAGGCCTTCCATAGGAGTGGCTGATAGGAACATATGTGTCCAGTTTAAGGTTAGATATAGGGATACTATATCTAAGTAAGAGGTGATTACACCAACTTACCCCAGCTGAGTGATCAGCCAGTTGTGTCAAATATGGAGGCCAGGCCAGGGGTAGCACAATAGGTGCTTCAGCCCCTGGTAGGCCTTGGATGCACCTATGCCCTGGGTACCTAGGGTACACTGTTACAGGGGCCAACAAGGTGAACCAGTTCCAATTCGTAATGCACCTAGAGTGCATTGACAGTAATTTAGAGAGAGGACAGCAGGCTGTGGGTCTGATTACCAGGCCCACGGCCACATTAAGCCATAAACCAGTGAAGCAAAAAGCAAAAATTTGGGGTGACCATAGGATAGCAGACCCTACTCTCCTACACCCACTATTTTTTTTTTTTTCACGGCAGGATCAGCGCACCCTGCGCAGATTTTGCAGATTTTCTTGGGTCCTGGGGGTCCTTGTGGGACCTCCTAAGCAGGCCTAGGGGACAGGGTGTGTCTACCCAGCCCCCTTTTTGCATTTTGCACCTTAGTTTCACTGATTTCTTGTGCCTCGGTTCTACCAGGGCACAAGATGGCTGCCAACACTTCCTGGTTTGGAGTGTTGATAACCAATTAGCATAACGCTCGTTATTGGGACTGTGCACGGATCCTGCGCGTCCATAGATATCACTAGCTTAATTCCTTAATTTCTCAAAAACCACTGAACGGATTTACACCATTTTTAAAAAGGTCGCTTTCTGAGCCAAGCAGTACCTGTTTCCCAAATTTGGTGTAATTCCGTTTTGCAGTTTTTGGTATAACAGTGTCTAAATTTTCCTATGGAAAAATTATTTTTTCACCACTATTTTTTGAATTTCTCAGAAACTACTTAACGAATTAACAGCATTTAAAATAAAAAGTGCACTTTCTGAACCAACAGCTTCTTTATCGCCAAATTTGGTGTAAATCTGTTCAGCAGTTCGTGCTGTAGCCGTGTCTAAAATTTCCTATGGGAAATAACATGGGGAAAACACGTTTTGGGACCCCCCTTTTTTCCCGGCCCCGCTTAATAAATCACCCCAAAACTTCCAGGATAGGAGCGGACCGGTGCTGACCATAAGTTTTTTAAATTTCGCACAGATTCGTCAACCGGCGCCAAAGTCATTGCAAATAGAATAGTACGGATTTCCTATGGAAAATAGGTCCTAACTATAACTACCTACTAGCAACCGCCAGTAGATAATATATATATCCCAATTTGCTCGATTTCACATCTAAACAGGCTCAAGCATGCTCAGGCCCGCTAGCTTCTGTAAAAAGGCTTTATTGTGGCTACTGGCGACGCTTTTTTACCACCACCGCAGTCTTTATCAAAATGATGGTAAGATGCCATTATGTCTTTTTTATACATACAGTTGGGTTCCAAAAATGTAAAGTTACAGTGCATTTTTTACTTTAAAGTGAAATAGTGCAATTAATAGCAATTGTCTGGAACTTCCCGGTTAATATCACAACGCAGACAACCTAAGCCAAATCATTTGCATAGAGATGAATATTTAAGATTATCTATACATATTCTGAGCTGCCAGAACAGACTCCATGAGTTTTCAAAGTTATTCAAGCTTACATATCACTTCTGGCCACCCAGAACCAAACTGCAATAACCACTAATAACGTGCATAGTGTAAACAGTGCTGTTTTTACATAAACCAGGATATATAAAATGAGCAATCAATAGTAATGAAAACATACAAAGATATTCAACCAACTAAAGATTCAAAAGGACCCCAATGCAAAAGATGATACTCCAATGGTTTTCACAGTTTCTCCTATTTTTCATTTCGCAAAATAGGAATGTTAAATTTCCATCAGGTATCTATTAAAGGTTATACATATTCACTGAAAAAACGAAAAGTTATAGTAAGGTTATAGCTAGGTGTGATAAAAAAAGATCTGCTTTTCTTCTTTTTTTAAACCTTAGAAATTTACTTAAAAGGTAAAAAGTAATGTTATGGTTGGGAGAATTTGTCAGGGACAACATTAAAATTTTGAGTAAAAAAAAGAAATTCTCCAGTTATGTATAGAGAAGCACTACTTATGACCTCACATCTTACATCACTCACGACATCTAACATGATGATCAGGTCCCCAGGGCCAAACTAGCCCTGGGGGGAGGGGGGGGGCATGCAGCCCATCTCCCATTTAATAAAAAAAAATGGGGCCCCTTACCCTTTTAAAAACTTAAGGTCCTGGGAAATGGGGTCCCTAGGGCCTATTAGTGCTCAGAGAGGAAGGCCATGTGGCCCTCTCCCCTTTAAAGAAAGGTCCCTTATCATTCTTGACAAATTTCAGCACCAGGGTTGGACTCCTCAGGGCATGTAATGACTCTGGCACAGGGGCTGTGTGGTCCCCCTCCCCTTTAAAAAAAAACATTCATCCCCGAAGGTGGGCTTTGTGGGGCCATGCTCCCCCTCTATACATATTGAATGATTTAAGCCCTGGGGGTTGGCTTCCCAGGGCTTGAGATGGCTTGGGAATGGAGGCCCCACTCCCCCTCCCATTATTAAAAGAAAGTGTCGCCAGACAACATTTTTTGTTTCAACGATCCTGTCTGATCGGGGTACAAATTTATTTTTTTTATTTTGCCCATGGGGGAGGGGGTCCCTCTGGATACCCCTACCACTCCATGGGACTTCATTTATTTTAAATGTTTGTCATAACTTCAGGACAGGGGACTCAGTCCCAAAGTCCTGTAATGGATGCCAGCAATGTGTTTCTCATGTTGCTTCCAGCCAATCAGAGTGCTTGCTCCCGTTGGAGTCTGACTCCCTCAGGAGCAAAGTAGTGGCCCAAGAGAAAAAAAGCTCCCTGGGCAAATCGAGATGCTCTATGTTTTAGAATTGAGTACGAGGGACACTTGTGAGAGTCCCTCAAAATCAACCGTGCAGATATCTATATTTTGTTGAACTTTAGTTTCTCAAAAATTACTGAACAGATTTACACCAACTCACAAAAAGCACAATCTTGATATAATGATCCGGTTTCCTGCCAAATTTGGTGTAATTCCATTCAGCAGTTTGTTCTGTAACCCTTCTTAAAGAAGTCTATAGAAAATTGGGGACTATGTTGTGGTTCCCCTCTTTTTTCTCTGCCCCCCGGTTGGCGGATCATACTGAAAGTTTGCATACACAAACTAGTTGAACAATTGCATCTTTTGGGGAATTTTGTGAAGTTTCGTCAAATGAGGCCAAAGTTATTAGAAACACAAAAAACACTATGCCTATGGAAAAGCTGATCTAACTATAACTACCCAGTGGTGACCACCTCTGGGTTATATATGTGAGGGTTAGCTCCCCTTTTCTCCAGCTCTCACTTTGAAAAAAATATCTTGGCTATTGTTAGGAAATTACAGACAAATCTGTATATAGGGACTGCATCCGTCCATTGCATTATATATTGGGTGAGGTACTCTCTGCCATACATTATACAGCAAGCCGTCTAGCAGTTCTCTACCCATATAACGGAATGGAAGTGAAAATTTGAAAGAAATGCTGTATCTCAGAATGAGGAAACAAATGCAGATTTAGTTACCTAAAGCATGGTTAAATGTATATGATGCCATAAATCTCTCCTTTCTACTTATCACTGTTCATCTTGAAAAGTAGATCAGAAGAAACAAAAGACAGATTTCATTTTAGTTTCTTAAAGTGCAGATTTAATTATGATCCATGCCCTGTCTTTCTCATCTGCTACTGGCTATGGCAGCAAGCACTGTGAAGTCAGAACCCAATTGAAATGAATTATTACAGTTGAGCAGGTACCACATTTCTGTATTGTATGTGACTAAGGATGTGACACAATCTGTAATAGTAAGTTTAAAATATAATACACCTACCTATGGAATGATGAATAATGGGGCAGCATTAACCCAAGCCCCGAAAATATGCTGCTTTTCACTGAGGCTCATCCTCTGCAACATCAAACTTCAGATACTTCTGGATTGCTTTGACACTGAAAAGTGCCTGGGCAGTTGAGAACTCAACTCACAAGTCAGCCCTGAAGATTACTGATAGTTTGCTCATGCGCTGATGTCAGAGGTGGCAAGTGAAATGTGGAAGTGGTGGAGCTTAACCCCTTAAGTGCTGCCTCGGGGCGTTGGCCAACGGCAGCACTACTGAGGTAATAGAAAATTTCAGGTAGCCAATGTGTCCCCCACTCGCACCCTATCCATGCACCCATGTTCCTTGTATATCGTGTAACTTCTTTTCTGTTTATACTAGAAAGACGCAAATACATTTGCGTCCAACGTTAACATGTCAGCTATCCAGTCATGCATGAAAATCCCATTCATTAGGCTTCTAGGCCTATGGTGCCAACGTCTTTACATGGTACACTTTTGAATCTCGCACACGTTTTCCTCCACGTTTTCTGGCCCAGTCGAGTTAGGCCCTTAAACGAGGCTCCGAGTTCTTTTCTCCCTCTGAAAGCTGCCGTTTAGGTATGCATCCCTGACCTCTGCCTTACTTCCTGCCTCAGACGAGCGGTGCCCGGCTCGGCCTGGTCCGCTTGCCAAGATGATGTTTTACCTACCAGTTATCTGCTCAGCCTCCTCGAAAACACATTCCAGTCTAGTGAAATAGGTAAACATATTCCCGGCTGCAGAGCAAAGGGCCCTGCCTTCCTGTCTCCATGTAAGTAATTTACTGCTCCCGTTACCATGGTAGGCCCATGGCCCCCGCACTCTACATGAAGATCCGTATGCACGCACTAGCATTCAGTGTTGAACGGCCCCTGCCCGAGAGACCTTTTACTCCAGACACTACATTCTCCAAACATGAGATATCAGATATGTTTTACGTGCAGGTCGTTTTGACACTCCAGACATTAGTCTCCTCTACTCGTGCAAAAGTCAAAGCCCCAACTCTCCCCGGTTACACGTCATGCTCAGCTGCGTGCGCATACAGGTCATAAGTTTCTGTTGATTCTGCAGATTTTCTCTATGCATCCACCCACTTGTGACGTTTCATGTGACGATTCTCTGACATGTCCAGTGCACGCCCATGTGTACGCCTTCTTACACGCCTCCTGTTACGCACATGTGTTCTTATCTCTCTCTTTTCACCTGCTACGCCTACTGTTTCACTTCCATGTATACTGTTCTACTATATATAATGTGTGATGCTAATAAAATGTTGAATGTCCCTTCCTGAACCTGAGTGGTGATGGAACCCGATGTCCCATGCTTCGAAGCATTCCATTAAAGCCTGTATGACTCAGATACCACAGACTCTGCCTCTCATTTGATTGAGCTATCCTTATGACTTGTAATTATATGGCAAAAATGATACGGTAATATTAATTTACCACATAATTTGGCGCCTGATTAGGGACCCCCCCCCTTCCCCACTCGCCGGCGATGTTACGCAGGCTTTGACCCCTTCAACAGCTGCGACGGAAACCGTGCACGCCTGCGGGTTTTCCTGCTATCTCCCTCGGGCCCACGGAGGAGACGGAGACTGCGGTCCGGCATCCAGATGAGCCGCTGAGGAATGCGGAGGATCCCGACCAGAGCCCCTAGTCGAGAGAGCAAGGTCCGAGGTATCCGGAGGCCCACCTGTTCGGAAGCGCATGCGGCGTAGTAGCAGCCAGATGTCGTAGCAGTCCAGTCCAGTCCAGTCCAGTTTCCGAGGCCTTCAGTTCTTGCTTCCCGGTGAGTACCGTTGTTGGGAACGCATCTAGACGGGTTCATTAATTTGTTCCCGGTCAAGACAGGTCTGGGTACACAGGCCTGGTCCAGACGTGTTCACTTAGGTGAATACGGTCAGACGTGTCTCTTTATGGGACCGGTATTGTCTGTACTGTTTTAGCAGTGCATCTAGTAATTCAGTGATTCAGTATTCTAGTATTGCAACTCGAGATTTCAGTGCTTATGTGTTTTCTATGTATAAGGTAATATGTTTCAATGTGGTTTTAATGTTGTGGTATGAATGACTGTTTTTGCTATTCATTACTGTGTTTACTGTGTCCACGTTTAAAGCAATCCGACCATGCCACTGTTTTCGAAGTTACGTCAGATAGGAACCAGGAAAGGGATACTCGAAGAAGCAGTTCCTGTCCCACCTAGGGACACTCCTGGACATTTTATGTATAATAAGCATGGCTTAGATGCCATACTGTATCTAGATTTATGGGCGGACTACACCAAGGGTCTGGAAGAAAAATATAGATGGCCTTTCTCAGGGACATGGGATGCTGATTGCATCATGAGAGTAGAAGAAGCGTTATGGAAAAAGAAAGCCAGACAATCCCAGAAAAATGCCATAGAATTATGGCGTAAAGAAGCGCATAGGAGAACAGAAAAAGAAATCAGGAAAGCAGAGAGAAGTAGAGAAGAATCCGAAAAAGCTAGGGAAAAAGAGTTACTAGAAGAAGGAGAGCGAGTCAGAATAGAACAACAAGACAGACAAAGAAATGCCCTTATTACAGGACTGTATCCAGTTCTTGCTGAGGGCCTGCCTAGGGCGACCCCGGAAGCACCCCGTAACTTGCCACCACCATTGGTTCCGACTAAACTCCGTCACAAACAAACCGCAGCGGACATTTTCCTTTCTTCCTATTTAGATGACGTAGCTCCTGCATATACCAATGTACGCGTACCACCAACTAATAATGTACAGCAACCCCTCTCGCCTGTTCAAAACATACAGCAGCCTGCTCCGTCCGTACAGTCTGTTCAATACGAGTCACCTCCACCCCCTCAAGACTCGACTCCCTCATCTGTTGTTATTCCCCCTCCTGTCACCACTGACCCTGTCACAACAATTCCTGTCACTACTATTACTACCGTTCCTACCACTGTTGGTCCTCATAATCCATTCGGTATGCCGGCCACCCAGGGTCCGGCATTACCTGCACCTACTTTTCAATTAATGACACCAGCAACAACATCACAACTAGGTGATGGTTACGCTTCAGCTTCAGGAGGCGCCGTAGGAGGTCACCATCGTACCCCGCCACAAGTAAAACGAACAACGCTTAGAGATCTAGCATTACAACGCACACCTAGAGCGGCGACGTACGACAAACTTAAAGAGTTCATTACAGATTGTAGATATGATCCAGTACCAAGCGAAGACGACATGCTGTTATTCTCATCACGTTTACGACGAGTCGTAAATTATTTGTTTCTCCTGCCACAGATGGAAGAACATCTAGACAATATATATCATTTCATTAGAACAGGGGAGAGACCAGAATGCATTCGCGAGGCCATGGCACACCATAAGGTTGAGACACAAAGTATGATCTTACGATTTCTGATTAATTCTTTGATAAGGGAACGAGATCGGCCAGGCACAAGCAAAGAAGAAATGGATATGTTGATAAAATGGAGTAATAACATAGCTGATGGTAAACACGATAAACAAAATTGCATAGATTCCATGTACAAAAAGATCCGCAAAGAAATAATAATAATACACGAAAAAGAGAAAGAAGCTAGGGGACACGAGAAAGAGGATGAAAATTCAGAGGAGGAGGAGATAGATAGCCCTGAAGAAGAAACGCCAGGAACAATGGCGTACGTAGGTAGAGTGAGACTTCCTAAACAGTATTCTTTTGATAGACCTTTTGATAGACCTATTCGTCTAGAAAACAAGAAACGTTTCCTTTCTCCCATACCAGAACAATGTTCTCTTGAACATGTGTTTCAAGACACCGATAAAATGCTGAAAGAAAGAATAGGTTACCATGAACTTAGCACAATGCGAGATCAGGAATTAGCACGGTTAGCAGTCCAATGGGCTGGAAATGATAGCATATATAAAGATGATTCAGTAGCACAAACATTTTTGACTCTTTCCCCAGACGAACAGCGACTTGCTGGTATGTACATGATCCAGCATCTCATTTCACTATATGAGAGTCAGCATTCTGATCCGGGTCCCCTATATAATATATTGGAAGAATTACTCCTAAAAAGATGGAGAGGCCTAGGTACCGATTTAATTAATATCATTCTAGAACAACGACACAAATACAGAACTTTCCTGACTCCACATTTCGTTTCTGTTCCACCCCCAGTAAGACAACCATTTTACATAGACAGACAGAATCCCTTACGAGAAGTTCATCCCGTCCAGACCCCAGGGGGTGAGCTACAGCGAGTATTTGTATATACACCCTTAAGCAAAATGGAACTATTGGAAATGAAGAAAATAGTGCCCTGTCATGATAAAGATCCAGCAGGTTTCCACCGTGAATTAAAAGACATGTTACTCATGGGGGATTATACATATTCCGACATTCTGAAGATGTTAAAGGTATTGTTGCCGGCTGGTATTTACGAAAAACTGAAAGAGAAAGAATGGGAGGTGGGAGATAAAAAGATTAATTGGACTGAATTAGAAGACGAAGAAAATAGACGAGTCCCAGGTACTGGTCTTGGGGACAAAGCTAAAGCATTACCAGGATTATTAGTACAGGTTTTGCCGAGGTTATTGACAATTAAAAAGGAAGACTGGGATGCAATCTCAGCCTGCAAACAGAAACAAGACGAAGACACTAGTGATTTTTATTCTAGATTCGAGAAATGTTTCATTATAAATAGTGGCCTGAAAACAAGTAGCGAATCATATCCACATCTTTTTGTGACCAAATTAGTCGAGAATTCCTTACCACAAGTTAAAAATAGAGTATTGAAAGTCGAGAGCACATGGCAAGCAAATACCCCTTCCCAAATGTTACAAATGTTACAGTATCACCAGAACAGAATTAGAGAGGAACATGATCATGAACAGAGACGTATGAGAGATACGAAAATGAAAGTACTAGTTGCCCAATCTGTTCCAGCTGACGGTCAGAAAAAGGGTACAGCACCGCCAGGCCAATCTGCAGCTCCTGTTAAAGGGAACTGCAACTATTGTAAGCAGCCAGGTCACTACATAAATGAATGTTTGGTTTTGAAACACAATATTGCTACAGGCAAAACGAAAGAGAGACCGCGTCCACCTAGACCAGAACACGTTCCGCAGCATATTCCACAGAACACGCAACCACCACAACAAGCACAACAGACAGTAGCTGTACCCCAACCCCAACCTATTGCTGCCACGCAACATGTCACGCAACAAATGTACCAGTATGCACAGTCAGATTACCCCGATTATCAGCAGTATACATGAAACAGCCTAGAGAGGGAGGTTGGCTTGCCCCTCAATTTTTATGACCCCCCAACAAGTGGCGACAGTGCGGTTAACCTGTAGAGACATGGACAGCGTGGTGTCAAAAATGACGCCAATATTTCTTGCTGATTGGGAGGGAGATGGACAAATTCCCAACGAAGACGGCCACCACTCACTGGACCAGATATCCTGGTCTTTGCCAAAGACCAGGATCTCAGTTTTGTCGCCATTCAACTTCAGGGAATTCTGAAGCATCCAGTCGGAGACTGTCTGCATACAGATCCTGAAGTTGGTGGCAGATGTAGAAACTGAGTGGGCTAGAGACACCATAATTTGTGTGTCATCGGCGTATGACACCACTTCCAGCCCCTGAGATTTTACTAACCTTGCAAGGGGGGCGACATAAAAGTTAAATAGGGTCGGACTTAGCGCCGACCCTTGAGGCACCCCACACTGCAAGGTTTTGACAGGTGAAAGAAATTCGCCGAGCTTGACTCTCTGCTCTCTATGCTGTAAGAAGGAGTGCAGAAGGTTCAAAGCAGCACCGGAAATCCCTGCCTCCCTCAACCGAGATGTTAGAATGGAGGGTTGTGTGTGTGTGGTTGTGTGTGTGCTGCCTGTGTGTCACACGTGCATATGAGTTTGTGTGCGTGAATGTGGCTGTCTTTCTGAGCATGCTTCTTTAAGAGCGCAATCATGCCAGTACATGCGTGTCTCTACATATCTGCTTCTAAGTGTCTGAGAGAGACTATTCAAATGTGTGTTTGAGAATGAATGCACAAGCATGGGCGCTTGTTTGTTCGAGTGTATGCATATATGTGTGTGTGTGTGTGTGTGTGTGTCGTATGAAAACAGGTACTTCTGTGTGTGCGTGGCAGACATCCAGACATGCAAGTTCTTCCTGTTCTATATTTAGAAGGTATTTTGCATCCTGTTATATCTTTTGGACTGGGGTATAAAATGCAGTACAAGTAAATGGAGCAGTCTAGCTAATAGACAACAGGAAATATTGTAAATATTGACACATATAATTGTTGTAGATCCATGTTTCTAATCCCAGGACATTAGCAAAGGATGATTTAAACAATACGTATTAAAATTATGAATAATTAAAGTGCAAATAATGCATTATCAAATAATCTAATGTGAACCAGGTCACTCATAACGACTGCGCGCACGCAAGCTATGTTTCACAGCGCTGGTCCTTTGCACAGCTTTGGGGAGCCACATGACACTTGCGATGTTTAGTGAATCCCTGTGGAGGGACAGGATGCCCAATTGCTCCACAGCTGCGGAGTACTTTTAATGGAAGAGTCCACGTGATAAAGCGAGCAATTTTATGGAAAACAAGCACATTTGCAAGAAGTTGAGGATTGTGTACAAAAAATGAATTGCGAGTGCCGTGTGACTAATGGCACCAGAGAATATAAGAGCAGCTCTCAAGTTAAAGCATTTTAGTAAGGATGTTTCTGAAGAAGGGTAAAGTGTGTTTACACAATAGACAAATTAACATAACGACAGAAAACAATATGGTGAGGAGAGAAGACGAGTGTTATGTTTACACAAGTAGGTTGCTCCCACTAAGATTTTCCGCAGAGGGTTGCATGGTAGATCAGACCTTTCTGTTGGGTCCCGATTGCGACTTAGGGACCCAAAATATAAAACAAACGGACCTTGGGGGCATTGCCCAAAGGCGAAGTATACTACGAAATGAAGGCTATCACTATTGGTGCTTGCCGCTGAGCATGAAATAAATAATGTACAGGCGACATAGAGCACTAGCGACGATGGCGGTCTGAACCTGCCGCTCACCTTTTCTCCTGTTCTGGTCAGTGACTGCGTTGAGGCCCGGCCGTGCCAGCCATCCTGGTCTCGCTTTCTTTTTCCCTGTAGGTGTGCTGACGGCTGGGCGGCACCAGGGTGAGGGACGAAGGATTCTGCCTCTGTCCTGGTCTCCTGAGTGCTTTACACGTGTACCTGCCGGTGTGCTGCCCCACCCCTCCTGATGTGCCTGCCGGTGTGCTGCCCCACCCCTCCTGATGTGCTCCTGATGGCATCTGCCTGGTTGGGACTTTCCTGCTGAAGCACGACATCCTGCAGCCTTCTGCCTGTTCCGATACCCTGAAGGGGCGTGGCTGTGTTCCTTATTGCTTTTTCCTTCAACCCTCTACAACTTTAGGTCCTCACCTCCGTGAACCAGCGGCCATCTCCCTTTTGCTCTTCTGCCTTTTCCACTGGCAAATGTGGCATTCATACAGCCCCAGGTTGGAACATTGAACTCTGGTTCCCCACATGGGCCCTCCTGTGCTCTGGCTAGGGATGTGAGGCTTATTGACTGTACCCTTTGTATGCCTCCCTACTCTCAACCTATTGAAGATGGCTGTACTTCAACTGCTCCCACAAACCATGTCAAGCGGAAAGGAGAAAGTGGACCACATACTCGTCATACTATCAGGTGTGTCTCCCTGAATGATCACCATGACCGCCATACGCCCAGTGGAGCCTTTTCTGGTTGATGGCCCTCAGTCTCAAAAGGCAGCTAAATGGGAAGACTGGGTAGAGTGGCTGGAAACCTATTTTGCAGCTGTGGGCCTAGATAACGACAGGCGATGTCCCATGCTTTTACATTTGGGAGTACCAGCAATTCACAAGTTGGGAAAGTCAGTTGTGGAAGCTGGACCCCCCTTCACATACAACATGATAAAATGGGCACTGACAGCCTACTTTGAACGGTTTTTACTGCATCTGGCCAGGCAGTTACCTTATGAGTCTGTCGATGCCTTCTATGCCTGCATGAGGGAACGAGCTAGCACCTGTACACTACTGGGTGAAAATTATGAAATCAGAGCTCAGTTCATTCAGAGTTGTTTATCAGCGAAGCTCAGAGAGAGCATTCTCGAACTTCTAGAATTGCCTATGGCCGACATGTTGACCATGGGTAGGTCAAAAGAACTGTCCAAGGTGCGAGCCACACATGGAAGCTGCACTATAGCATAAAGTCAAGATAAAACCTGTCAATGCCATTGCGGTTAGAGCCCCGGAGAAGAGAAAGGCACAAAATAAACCAAGGACCCTGCCCTGCACAAGGGAAGCGACGCTCCGCATGTAATAAGCCGAACCACTTTGCACAGGTCTGTCATTCTTCAATACCCTCAAAAGGTCAGAGGCCCAAGCTGACCAATGCTTTACACCTCTCCAATATTCACCTCTCCAATATTCCAGAGGAGGAGGGAGACATAGATGATGATGAAATTGAATAGCGGTCCACGTGATCCATGCCATGCAGCTGGAAGCTATCCCCGAAGGCACACCCCGAAAGGCAATATACTGCTGGGTGACCATCAATTATGGGCTCTGATTGACATGGGGGTGCCTGTCAACATCATGGCCCAGTCCCTGATGTTCACACTGCCTGCGCCACCTGCCCTGAGACCCACCACCACAAAGGTATTCGCCTAAATGTCTACCTCTCCGTTTCCATTAGCAGGAGTATTCAAAACAGAGACCACCCATGAGTCTCGATCGACACGTGCCAAGGCCTATATCATTAAGGAGGGGACTGAGATGTTGCTGAGCTGCCAAAACTGCAGAGCATCTCCAACTCATTGCTTTTGCTCTCAACATACAGCAAGAAAACGTGGATAATTTGCTTAGTCAGTTCTCATCACTGTTTGAGGGTCTATGGTGCCTAAAACACCGCCTCATATGTCTGCAGGGCGATCCAAACGGTTTCCCTGAAGCACCTGCGATTAGCATTCCACCTAAGGTCAAAAATGGAAGATTAATTATTCAAATTGGAGCAGGCGGACATCACTGGGAGAATTGATGGTCTGACTCCCTGGGTCTCCCCGATTGTTGTAGCGTGCAAACCAAAGCAACCAGGAGAGGTTTTAATATGTGTGGACATGCACCTACCTAATCTGGCTACCAAGCTAGAGTGGCATCTTACACCAATGGTGGATAACATCGTGTCAGAAGTGAGTGGCTCTAAATGTTTTTCAAAAATGGACTTACCAGCTGATTATCACCCACTGCTATTAGACTCCAAATCTCAAGCCACTCACCACTTTCTCCACCCACGTGGGCCCGAGGAGATATGAGTGCCTTAGTTTTGGGATCTTGAGTGCCGCCGAAGTTTTTCAGGACACAATTAAAGGGGTACTTGCTGGCATAGAGGGAGTCCTTATTGTCAGTGATGACATTCTCGCACATGCCCCTATGCTTGAAGAACATTTTGATCGCTTAAAGGCTGTTTTCCTACACCTACAGGACAGTGGATTTACACTTCACAGAGAAACGTGCGATTTTCTCCAAAATGAGAATGCCTTTTTAGGATATTGTTTTACACAGGAAGGAGTGTCACTTGACCCCCTCAAAGTTCATCACATTCAAGCTGCCCCAAGACCTTCCACTGTGACCGGAGTGAGAAGCTTCTTTATTATGGTTACATATTATGGCCAGTTCATTTGCCCCCTCACTGATCTCACTGACCCGCTGAGAGAACTACTCAAATCCAATACCATCTGGAACTGGGGGCCTGATCAGGAAAGAGCCTTCCAGGCCACGAAGCTAGCATGGTCAGCCGACACAACTTTGGTCTATTTTGATCCCGCCAAGAAATCTGAACTTATAGTGGATGCCAGCCCCACTGGCATCGAAGCAGTGTTATCTCAAATGCAAAACAAGAGAAAGTGGGCTCCAGTGGCTTATGCCAGCTGAGCACTGACAGAGATAGAGCAGCGCTACTCCCACATCAAAAAGGAAGCCATTGCAGTGCATTGGGGATGTCGTCATTGTCATTTAAATCATTATGGCCAACCTTTTATTGTCCACACTGACCATAAACCCCTTATGCCACTGTTTATGGGATCATCCTCCAAATTTGCAGGGCCAAACAAATTTCCATCAAAGTGGGTGATCTAGTGATGGTGAGAAATAGAAATTCTGGGGAAAATTCACACAAGCTTTTGAGCTGGATCCTTGGATGGTGCAGACCCTGAAAGGAACCATGGTCACGGGGCGCAACGAGCTGGAGAGATGATAACCAGAACAGAGTGGAGCGGAAGTGCCGAATGATGAAGATCTGTTACCAGCTGGTCACTCTGCTCACTTTGAGGCTCCAGGTTTGATGCTCAGGGTCTCTGAGGCAGAAAGGTTTTGCATCCTAGAACTGTGTTCACCTGGGCCGCCTGGTGTCAGTACCCCATCATTGTCTGATGTGCCAGAAGAGGGGGGGGGCGGCGAGGCGGCGTGAACGGGCCTCCCCAGATGGAGGCTCGTCTGTTGTAGTGGGGCGCCCCTTTAGCGTTTCACTTGCCATTCAGCGGTTTTCCGCCCGCTTTTGCTGCACTGTGCCTCGTCAGTAGCGGTCTGTTGTGCGAATAGTCCCAAGGCAGCAGAACGCGCTGAGATCTGGATGGCACCCAGGTGATGTCCAGTAAGTTGCCGCACTGGTTTTGGTATCCTACAATGCTGCTCCGAAAAACGGCGTGGGGCGCCCCGGAAGGGGCGGAGGTGGCGTGAATGGGCCTCCCCAGGTGGAGGCTCGTCTGCTGTAGTGGGGCGCCCCTTTACCGTTTCAGTTGCCATTCCGCCCGCTTTTGCTACACTGTGCCTCATCCGCCATTCAGCTGTTTACCGCCCGCTCTTGCGGCTACAGCGTCTCGCTCACCATGTAGTTGAGTTGCTCCCACTCTTGCGGTGCAGCGATAGGCGGCTGCCACAGGACTCTTAAAATGGCGGCCGGCTCTTCGGATTTGGGCCTGGTCCACTAAAATGGCCCTGGGACACCTTGGAACTCGGACGCTTGTCTGCTAGGGCTTGGGCTCCATTCTCGAAAGCGTCCCCTCAGCCTTGAAGATTCTACAAAAGTCTTGGGGGCCCCCGACTCCCGCAGGCTTCCGGTGTGGAGCGGCTGCCATGATTGCTTACGGAATGGCCACGACGGAGCTACGAGATGGTGGTGCTCTCATGCTGACGCCAGCTTCAGTCTGAAACATCCAGAAACACTGTAGACTATCAATTCGATGAGTTCTGGTGGAGCCCCAACGTGACCCGGTAGGGAAGAACTTGCCCTCCCTTTTTTTGAGTGATGGTTCTTGTTGCCTGTCCCCTCTGTTGTCATCTAACAGAACCTTTTTTGATTGCCGAGTGAGAAAAAAAAAGGTGGGTCTTTCATCGTTTGGGAAAAAAAAAGTTTTAATCCAATGAAAAGTGTTATTTTTAGGTCATATGATCAAGCCTTCCATCATTAGGAAACCAAAAGTAAAATGAACCAATGAAAAGTTTTATAAACAAGTCACATGACCTGTTATGCGGCTTTGGGTTATAAAAAGCATACAAAACCCGTTGGCCCATGAGGCGGCGTCAGTAGCGGACCGATGTGCGAATAGGCCGAAGGCCGCACAACGCGCCGAGATCCAGATGGCACCGAGGTGGTGTCCAGCAAGTTGCACTGGTGTGGCCATCCTACAATGCTGCGCCGAAAGACGGCATGGGGTGCCCGGGGGGAGGCGGCGCGAACGGCCTTCTTCCGCCTCCCCAGGTGGAGGCACCTCATGTGCAGTGCCGCGCCCCTTAGCGTTTCACTCGCCTTCCAGCCGAGTTGCGCCCGCACTTGCTGCTACAGTAGGCCGAAGGCAGCACAACGCGCCGAGATCTGGATGGCACCGAGGTGGTGTCCAGCAAGTTGCCGCACTGGTGTGGCCATCCTACAATGCTGCGCCGAAAGACGGCGTGTCCAGCTGAGTTGCGGTCACTCTTGCGGTACAGTGACTCGAACGCGCCGAGATCCGGATGGCACCGAGGTGGTGTCCAGCAAGTTGCCGCACTGGTATGGCCATCCTACAATGCTGCGCCGAAAGACGGCGTGTCCAGCTGAGTTGCGGTCACTCTTGCTGCTACAGTACGCCGAAGGCAGCACAACGCGACGAGATCCGGATGGCACCGAGGTGGTGTCCAGCAAGTTGCCGCACTGGTGTGGCCATCCTACAATGCTGCGCCGAAAGACGGCGTGTCCAGCTGAGTTGCGGTCACTCTTGCTGCTACAGTACGCCGAAGGCAGCACAACGCGACGAGATCCAGATGGCACCGAGGTGGTGTCCAGCAAGTTGCCGCACTGGTGTGGCCATCCTACAATGCTGCGCCGAAAGACGGCGTGTCCAGCTGAGTTTCTCCCACTCTTGCGGTACAGTGACTCGAACGCGCTGAGATCCGGATGGCACCGAGGTGGTGTCCAGCAAGTTTCACTGGTGTGGCCATCCTACAATGCTGCGCCGAAAGACGGCGTGGGGTGCCCGGGGGGGGGAAGGCAGCGCAAACGGGCCTCTCCCTCTTCCCCAGGTGGAGGCACCTCATCTGCAGTGGGGTGCCTCTTAGCGTTTGACTCGCCTTCCAGCTGAGTTCCGCCCGCTCTTGCGGTACAGTGACTCACCCGCCATCTAGCTGAATTGCGGTTACTCTTGTGGTGCAGCGATAGCCGGCTGCAACAGGACTCTCAAAATGGTGGCCAGCTCTTTGGATTTGGGCCTGGTCCACTAAAATGGCCCTGGGACACCTTGGAACTCGAACGCTTGCCTGCTAGGGCATGGGCCCCATTCACGAAAGCATCCCCTCTTTTGACTGATTGTTCTTGTTGCCTATTTCTTCTGTTGTCATTTAACGGAACATTTTTGGACTGCCGAAAATGGTTTTGGTCCGATCGCTGGTTGGTGGAGACATTTTGACTATATCCTGGACCTGCCCGGCCGCGCCCAAAATGGCGCCGGTATAAATGGGACTCGTACCTCCTTGTTGTGTAGTGGTTGCCCAACCTTGATATCACGAGATACGTATGCAGTTTTGAAGCACATGGCGAGCAGGGACGAGAATTGATTGAACATTTTGACATCCCTATTGATATTAAGTTCTGATGTGATATTGATTACTGTACTATTGAAAGTTCGAATTAACGTCACCCATGGTACTTGCCCGCAAATGTATATCTAGATAATTTTATTGTAACTGGCCCTGTCGTACTTTGATTATAAAATGTACGTCCACCGATTCCGTAAATGTTAGACACCTTAGTTCTTGCAATCTAATGGGTCGCCCGTTACGTTCTTCTACAGTGTAAATGTGCCCTCATCATATACGATTCCAGTTTGCTCCGTGGCCGGCCCACGTGGTTATAGGCCCGTATTTGTATACTGACATTTTCACAATAAAGGTTTTTTTTTAAAAAAACATGGTAGTAGTACCTACATTGGTAAAGTTTTGAATAATAGCCACTGTTTTCGAATCAGTAAAAGGCAAGTGAAATAAAGCAGTCCAATTACATGACTGTTAAAAGGTATAATACGCAGGAACGCAGTAAAGAAAAATGGTCAAGGGCTGTTGTGTTTTCTACTCCTGCAACATAAAGTGATCGATAAGAATCTGATATTCATGCCTATCAGCGACTAAGACAGCAGACCGAGCCTCTTTTGCTCAACGGCTCCCTCATGGGACGAAGAAACGCCCTTTTTCTCGAAAAAGGAATATTTTACTTGCAGGACAGTTGTAAATTTCCCGGGAAAATACATTAGCCTGGAACATTGTTAGTGATAAACTGTAAATGCATCTGGGTCCTTTGCTTTACAAGTCAGAGTGAGAAAAAAAAGGTGGGGCTTTCATCATTTGGGAAAAAAAAAATGTTCGAAAGCAATGAAAAGCGTTATTTTTAGGTCATATAACCAAGCCTTTCATCATTAGAATAACAAAAGTAAAATGAACCAATGAAAAGTTTTATTAACAAGTCACATGACCTGTTATGCTTACGTTACGCACTGCGCGCCCCGCTCTGGATCGTTTCCGGGAAGCTGCGCCTTGCGCACCGGAGCACTTCCGGGTGCGCTAACGCGGCGCGTCATATGACGCATTACGCGACAACGCAGGTCCAGAATATAGTCAAAATGTCTCCACCAACCAGCGGTCGGAATACAACCCCTTTCAGCAGTCCAAAAAGTTCTGTTAAATGACAAGAGAAGGGACAGGCAACAAGAACAATCAGTCAAAGAGGGGAGGGCAAGTTCTTCTCTACCGGGTCACGTTGGGGCTCCACCGGAACTGATTGAATTGGTAGTCTACAGTGTTTCTGGATGTTTCAGATTGAAGCTGGCGTCAGCAAGAGAGCACCCAATTCTAAAACAGTAAATGCTTGGATAACAATCAATCAAATGTAGAGGGAAGCAGGCACGACGGGTTACAACGGGGGCAAAGGCTTACGTTACCTACCCTTCACTATCTGCAAAGAGAGAATACTCCTAAAAGAAAAGAGGAGGGGGGGGGCAGCGTTCAAAGCACATCAGCGTGCATAAACACGAAAATGTTTTTACCTACCACGTACTTGACATTTTACAGCTTTTGATATCTGCTATTAAAAAACCATTGAAATTCACTGAAAAAACCATAGGTTATAGACCATATATAGTTAGGGATTCGCATTTACAAAACCTTAATTTACTCGCACAAAACCATAGAAATTCGCATATATGGTTAGTTTCAATAACTATATATCACGCACCCGCAATCCACTGCTGATGATGTCACATATTACATCATTCATGACATGGTCAGTGACATCACTGATGACATCACTGATGACATCACTGATGACATCTCATTTGACATTACTGATCACATCACTGATAATATCATTCATGTGATAATACGATGAACCTCTTCAGACTCTAATATAACCTTAGATACAATCAGTGTAAACAGACATTCACAGATTGTCACTCATCCATGGAGTTACTCACACATCTAGTCAGTCATGAAAAGAATCAATCACTCCTCCATTTCCTCAACTATACAGTTATACACACCTTACTAATTCAAACATATTCTAACACATATTTACTCTCTTATACAATCCCTGATACAAGTTCACAATGATTCATACAGCCACTCTCACATTCACTGGCTCTTATGCTCAGTTATTTATATATGTCAACTCTCACATGTACTGTGTTTTACATATGTACTTACTTTGACATGTAGCACTGAGATATCCATTCACTCACCAATACACTCATGCACACAGTCAACTGCCCATACAGCTGTTTCCACATGCACGTTTGAACCCATACATCTAGTGAATCAACTGCTCACACATCTATGCACAGAGTCATACACCTCCCAGCCACCCACACACATACTCAGTCTCCCATACAAATACTTGGGCAACCAATCAATAACCCATATAGTTACTCATATAGCTACTGATTAACACATGCAGCAGTTTACAGAACAACAGACATAATGATGCACAAATTAAGACAGTTTAGTCACTAACCCATGCACTCAGTGAGACACATTTAATCACTCTCTCATACAGTCAGTCATGCACCTACTAAATCCTTCATCCAGACACTTATACATCCACTCATTCTTCAATATGTAAGACATATTTTAACTTTACAGAAACATACAAACACTGGATGATGTCATCAGTGATGTCATCAGTGATGTCACTGACCATGTCATGAATGATGTAATATGTGACATCATCAGCAGTGGATTGCGGGTGCGCGATATATAGTTATTGCAACTAACTATATATGCGAATTTCTATGGTTTTGTGCGAGTAAATTAAGGTTTTGTAAATGCGAATCCCTAACTATATATGGTTTATAACCTATGGTTTTTTCAGTGAATATATATATATATATATATATAATTTCTTTTATTTCGTTTTTTTATGTTTCTTTTTTTGTGTTAATGGAAGAATGTTATATTTACACAAGTGGGTTGCTCCAACTACGTTTTCCCCCAGAGGGGTGTATGGCAGATCCTCCCTCCCTGATGGATCTTGATAGTCATGACTGTGACAAAGGTTTTAGTGCAGCGTTGGATAGAGTTGATCAAGGGATGTTATGGAACATGTTAAAATCCTGGGGGATACCCTCCACACTTCTCTCTGCACTGATGTCACTACATCAGAAAACTTGGGTGAGGATTAAAACCAGCGCTACTACAGTATCTGCAAAAATTGCAACAAAAAATGGTCTAAAACAAGGTTGCATATTAACCCACTACTTTTTCATCTTTATACTGCAGACTTGCCTAAAGCATTGGCAGGTGCAACCTTGGTTGCCCCAAAACTGGGTGGCGTACGACTACAGATCATGCAATACGCGGATGACATTATCATTATGGATCATACAAAAACAGGACTACAAAGAGCGCTCCCTGCCCTTAATACATACACATAAAAAATATTCTTCTGATGAATGAGTCAAAACCTAAAGTTATGATTTTTGGGAAACATCAAAGAAAGAAAATCCTGTTTTGGAGAGTAGGTGGTCTATATTAGGGAACTGCGCTAGCTATTATTACCTCGGAGTCTGGTTCAATGAAAGAGCAAACCAAACATCTTCGGCCCAAGGGAGCTGGGGTTATACATAGTCTGAGGTGCTTGAATCGGCACTTGCACAGTCCCACTGCTGAGCCAATTTTAAGGGTTTTACGTGCCAAACTGCTCCCGGCATTGTCTTATGGTCACTTGGCTTTCCCTGGCAAAATTGACTCATTCCTCCTGAATTATAAAATATTGGTCTATAAGAAAATATTTTTGGCTATCCAGCATGCAAGGAGGGCCAGGTTGAGATTCAAGCTGGGCCTGGCAAGTGCAGATCTTCACCTGGCCTAGGAGACTTAATAACATTTTACATCCACACTCTGCATGCATCAGCTCAATCCATGAAAGAACAATTGCAATCATTGTTCACGGACAAACTCTCTCCTTGGTACAGACAGCTGCACTTGGCCATTTCCACACTGAAGATTGAAACCATAAACCTCTCTAACCCAATCATTCCCCTGTCAACGTGGAAAAAAACAATAAAAAGCCAAATTACCCTAGTGTCATTTCAGAGAGACATCACTCGGCTTCCCAAAAAGCCACACCTCACAGCTCTGGATGCCTCGTATATCAAGGGGAAACCTCAAACATACTTTAATTACTCCCTCCAAACACAGACTCGCAATAAAATATTTATATGAGGCTGTTAGCCCTTCCAATTCACAATTTTAACCCGTTGTGGCCTCGGAGGAATGGACAGCTAACAGGTGAGCTCTGTAATTATCCACATGAGTCCTGGTTACATCTGCTATGTTGTTGCCCTCATCTTGCTGACGACCATCAACGTCTACTGGTCCCAGTCTATCAGGAAAAGTTACTGAGGCATTGCAGGGAAGCATCTGATTTGTGATTCAGTAATAATTAATCTCAAGTTCTAGCAGGGGCTGGGAAGTTTGTTAATATTATTTTAACTGCACTGCACACAGCCCAGCACTAAGAAATATACAAGTTCTATTTTATACTGTTATTGTACAAATGAACATTGATGAAAGTTAGCTATCGGTACCTGTAACAAGCATTGCGACATTTTTGTTATTGCCTTCTGCACTACACACCTCCCTTTTGGACTAAACGGCTAATTGTGATATATTTTCATCAACCTGAAAGGCTGTTTTTGGAATTTACATTTATCTCGTATTGCTAGATTTTATAAAGTGTTTTCAACTTTTAACCCTTCATTTTATTAAGTACCAATATGATGTTTGTATGTTAGGGTTTTAATTAACTGTATAATAAAAGAGACAAAGGGACCCAGGATATAAAATAAACAGAGTCAAAGTATACTACGTAGTGAAGGCTATCATTACTGGCGAGCACCACTGTGTAACGAAATAAATAACGTACAGACGACATACAACAGTGAGTAGAAACCACTTTATGTGTCTGTCTTCTAAAAAAGGCAATATTTCATAGTGTGCACACACACTTTTGAGTCTGTGTTTTCTGTGAATGTTTTACTCTGTGCATGTGTTTGAAAGTGAATGCATGTGACTCAATCCATAATTAAATTATCATTGTGAGGGCAGTCTTGCGACTAAAGTAGATCTGGCAGTCACAGAAACAAACAAGGACGCTTAAACTCTACAGTAATATGAGTCCGTTTCGGTACCTCTGGTTACACGCTGCCTGATGAGAAGAGCTCGAGCTGGCCTGTATTCTGAAGTCTGTAAACTGTGACAAAGTCTGCTTGTCTAATGTGCACAGTTCAAGCATTTTGTGTCACCTCTGCTGTTTGTTCTTTTCTTCTGCTGTTATACACCACGCCGTCCCATTTTCTGAGAGCAGTTAAGAGCAAGAGCCTCATGCAGTCAGTATGTGTGGTTAACTTTTCTTACAAAAAGCAATCCTGGAACTGCTCTCATGCTGTTTAAAATAGTATTCAGCATGAGAGCAGCTCCAGCATTGGTTGAAGTGGGGTAACCCAGTGCTACTTTTGAGACTAGGAGGCCTGTGTCTGCAATCAGGCCACTGTTAAAACAGCTCGGATTGATGCAGTCTGAAGTGCGCATGTCGGGATGGGTTTCGCAAGACAGCCAGCCAATCCGTCATGCGAATTTAAGCATGTCGCCATCCCTGATGCCAATCAGCAGGAATGGCCAGGCCCCCGCACTTTGGCTTGACAAGCGGCACCTGCCTTTAAGGTAATAAATGAAGTAATAATGATGACCATTCATTTTAATGTTTTGATGCTGCACTCGCAGCAGGCGGGGCAACGCTCCTCTGCCCTAAAGGAGGAACCTCGACTGGCTAAAACCAAGATTCAATCTGAACAAGATTTCAATAGGTAGGGCCCGATTCACAGAACTCACTTAAGGCAAAATCCTAAACTTACTACTTTTGGTATTCACAGAAGGCATTTAGTAGTAGTAAAGTTAGGATTGTGTCTTAAGTTTGACTTAAGACATACTTAAGCCAGACTTAAGTCAAACTTAATACAGAATCTTAACTTTACTACTACTAAATGCCTTCTGTGAATACCAAAAGTAGTTAGTTTAGGATTTTGTCTTAAATTAGTTCTGTGAATCAGGCCCCATGAATGTATTTTATCTGTATTGTTTATCTGCCTTTCTAAGGAAACTCCTAGATAATACAACAAGCTATTGTCAAAGTGCAGGCGTTTCTTTTCCGTATTTCCATTGTCAAAGTGCAGGCGTTTGTTTTCCGTATTTCCATTGTCAAAGTGCAGGCGTTTCTTTTCCGTATTTCCATTGTCAAAGTGCAGGCGTTTGTTTTCCGTATTTCCATTGTCAAAGTGCAGGCGTTTGTTTTCCGTATTTCCATTGTCAAAGTGCAGGCGTTTGTTTTCAGTATTTCCATTCATCCCATGAATACATTATACGTTAACCCACCTCTGTGATCGCTCTCAACAGATGCCCGAATTCCATCATCCTCCGTTCTCTTAAGCACATTCAGACTTCTATTTTAAGGATGCATAATGTTAAGTACTGGCACCACTATCAATTAATACTATACTATTCTCTGAGAGTTTGCACAGTGTGGTAATAATCTTACTCAGAAGTGCTAATCCCACATTGTGTCACGGTATTACCATTCCAGGTTACCGCCAGCGAAAAGCTGGGAGGAATAATGCATGCATGAATACCGAGAAACGTGCAGTAACTGTTCTCATACAAGCTGTTTCTTATGAGCCTCGAAACATATATCAGGGGGTAAATGCCCTGTCTAACTGGAATGGGAGCGAGAGAAGGGGGTTGAGGACTTGGACAAGGAGGAGTAGGAATCAGTTATGAGAATAATCCGTAAATAGGCATATCATTACTACATATCTATGGCATATAAACTAATGCAAACAGGTATATATTAGACAGGGTGATCAGTTTCTGTCTAGAGATATAGATTGATTTTGAAGAACCCTATTTGAGAAGGCTAACTGTCCATTACTGCCCCCTCTTGGTGAAACCAGGCTGAAGTAAATCCATATTACTCCTACATTAGTCCTTAGATTCAATATGTTGGAAAGCACCATACCTCATTAAACAGGTGAGCCATTGCCATCACTGGACCATGAAAAGCCATCACGCTGTCAGGTCATTACTCGCAGCGATGAACTTGTGACCTTTATTGCGATTATTGGCTGTGAATTATGTTGCTCTGTCAATTTTTTGCTCTTATTTACTCCTATTGGCTATTCATAGTTCCATATATTAAACTCAGCCGCGTTGTTTCTCAAAACAGAGCCCGGTGCCTGCCAATAATGTGATGATGGATGCGCTCGTTCCCAGGCTGTGCTGAGAAGGATGCAGGCCGCCTGTGATTGCACCGCGTTCTGTTGTACTGCAAGCTGCAGACGTACAGCTGAATGTGCCCGTTAAATGAAATGTGTCGAGGAGGCCGCATACATTTCTAATAAGTAACAAGGTAGCTGATTGAATGCATTAATCTCCCAATGCACTGAAATGGTGCCCACCTGATTTAGCAATGCATTTATCAAGAGAGTGAAATTAAAGAGCGAGATAATTGCTCAGGGCATAATTGTTAATCTAAAGACAACTTCCAGCAGCTGTATTCTGTTTTAATTGTACAGTAGCAAATATATATAGTCAAACGTAACCTTTGATATTTCACTAATTAGTTTGGGACAGGAAACAGGCAATGATGCTTGCAGCATATTATTACCTATGCTAATTTCGATTTCAGCTCTGAATTAACATTCATTAATTCCAGAACCTAGTTGCACCACCAGGGGTGCGAGCGAATGTTTTCCTTGAGAGGGATGACGCCCCCTCCGCCTCCACCTCCTGTTTAAGGCCTGACAGAGCTCCATGGAGCCCCCAGCAGCGCTCTGATAGTAGATTTGTGGCCCGAATGGCCACCTGGCTGTTTTTTCCTTATTTTTGTGTCAGTGTCCTGCTGCTTTTCAGTTCTCCTCTTCATTTTCCTGTTTTATCTGCATTACCTCACAAGAATTTCACTCACTTTCTTTAAGAGTCCTCTCATCCCAAGCCCTGTTTAATTTAATGAAGTCAGTGTTTATCAAAGTGCTTTACTTTGCCTTATTCCTAACATATGTACAGCTGCCTAACGGTACTAAACTTCTCACTGACGTCTCACAAGCAGCTTTTCAGATATAAACAAAAGGAACATCAACACTTCACGTGGGTAATAAAAAACTGGTTTATAAAATGAATGGCTTCAGACAATAGCAGAGGTTTCCAAACGTTTTGCACTGAGAGCCCCTGAACAGAGTGCTGTGAAATACAGCCTCCCTCCAAAACCTTATGAGGATTGAAGGAGTGCAAAGGGGATGGGCTAAATGAAGGGGACAAGTCTTGTTTGGGTATTTCAGTGGGACTTTTTCTGTAGTTCACAATCCACTTTAAAATTGGGATTTATAAAAGAGCAAATGAATAAAGCAAAAACAGAAATTCATTAAAGGTTCTGTAGGTAAAGGTTAGCATCTTAAATTGAAAGTGCTTGATCAAAGGCAGCCAGCGCAAATGTCTCAAATAAGGTGTCAGTGACTACCGAAAAGGAATTTTCAAAATCAGTAGAGCGGCTGTATTTTGAATAATCTTGAGACATTGGATCAATATGGCCTGGTACTTGCCTAAGATCCCTTTTAACGAAGAAACCACAAATCTGCCCTTGGATGGATGGGTACACACCCCCCTTCAGGGCAAGCATTTCAAACCACACTGTTCTTGCATTAGTGGGAGTGACCCCCTGGCCGTATTTATTACATATTAAAAACATTGATTATTTATTATTAGCATGTACACTTTACGCAGAAAGTCCAGATACATTGATAGATACATGTCACTTGTCGAACCTTAACATGCTCTAATACAAATTCCACTCCTAACGTAATCTACAAATGTAGATACTTTACTTTCTGCATGTCCCCTCTAGAGCCTATGGCAAGGTCAATGACTGGCAGCCCCAGATCCTGGTAAACTACAAATACTACTCCACCGGAGTAAGCTTGCGTAGGGGTACAGCTTATCGGACGGATACTTTCCCCTGGGCCCCCCCTGCACCCTAAGCCTTAAACTCCATAACAGGGGCACTGGCAGCCCCAGATCCCGGTAGAACTACAAATACTACTCCACCAGAGTAAGCTTGCGTAGGGGGTATAGCTTATCGGACGGATACTTTCCCCTGGCCCCCCCTATGCCCTAAGCCTTAAAGTCCATAACGGGGTCTGCAATTCTGCATACTTGCGCACTGATGCGCATGCGCGTGCGAGGATGTCCACTGGCCTACTGGAAAGAGTGACTAACCTGGCCCCCACACCCTGACGGCCTACTGACCGGCTGTCACTGCCCCTGGAGTTACATGGTGCTGGCCGCTAAGGGCCGAAGACTATGCTTACCCATCATGACCTTACCGCCACAGGCCAGCATAGTTGCCCAACTATCTGGCCTCCCCCTGCGCTCACTAGGAGGTCATGCCCTGTGTCTCATGCCCTTCAACCATGCTAAGATGTCTTCCATAAATGCCGTATTCCCTTTGGATGATATGTTTTTTACAAAAGAAAATGCTCCCCTTGGATGTACCCATGCCCTATTGACTTCAATTCTTTCATCAGTACCCTAAGTCCTAGGCGAGATAAGTCGTTCCCCCTTAGGTGCGGGATCCAGATTGCTGGTGGTCCCTTACTAACGGGGGCTGCTTCTCGTAAAGCACTGTTCAACAGCTCCTTGAATTTCCCTACGCACAGTCCACCCTATCCATGAAACACTATTTTAGTTCCTATCTTACGCACCCGGCCTCGCGGGCTTCTCAACACGACAGACCTATGATTGACCAACTACCCAGATTTCTTGCTGTTCCTGGTCCCTGGAATGCACTTGGGCCATCATCTGAGCTGTTCGTTCTTGGACTGTTGATCGCCGTCCATCTGTGTGACGAGGGGACTTCCTCTTGTCATGATGATAGGCCGATGCAGACTTCTCCCCTGAGTCACAAGGTGAAGAAACTACAGGCAAACGTGACAAGAACAAACGTCAGTGAACTGCCCCACTCGCGGGCTAACACAAGCACAACAGCACATAGTACTAAGTAACTGTGTACCTGCGCAAGCTTCTCTCTGACTTGCTTTAACCCATTGGTTCCATTGCACAATTAACTGCATGTGCTGCCGCACGCCGTACTTGTAGCAGTTAGAGGACCACCTGCCGTTCCTTTTGACCTGCTCCCTTAGACCCCTTGCCACTGCTTTGGTGGCCACCCTAGTTCTAAAGGAGTGGGTCCCAAAGTTAGCTGAATCCAGACCGGCGTCATTGGTGGCCAAACCCATGACTCTTTTGACTGAAAGACAGTGATGAGTGACCCATCGCTATGTGGCAGGAATGGCCCATTGATGACATCATGAGCCTGTACCCCCCCTTTACCACCCACACCCTCAGCCCAGGGTGCATAGTTACGGTGTGACAGAATGCGGATCACCAAATGCGTAAAAAGTCATTGCATAGGTGCTGTGTGCCACCACATAAGCATCTAGTGCAAAAGTGTACAAGCGCAGGGTGCATAGGTACTGTATGATACGACCTAGGCATCTAATGCCGAAATGTGCCCAAGCACCCAGTGAATATGTACAGTGTGACAACGCAGGAATGTACTGCTTAATTTGAACAGGCCCAAGGGTGCTTAAGTACTGTAAGGCAAACACGGACATCCAATGCATAAGTGTTCAGGCACACAGGTGCTGAGGTATTGTGTGACACAATACATTAATAGTATACGTGCACGATCCCACGGGTGTGATGAACCCGAGGCATATAACGCTTGATTGCACAAGGACAAGGGTGCATAGGTACCGTGTGACACAACACCGACAATCAATGCATAAGCGTTCAGGCACAAGGGTGCTGAGGTACTACTTGATACAATACATAACTAAGTGTACGTTCACAAGGGTGCATAGGTACTGTATGACAATCATCGAACATATATTGCGTACCTGTACAAGCATACAGGTGCAGAGATAGAGAGGGACCGTGTGACACAACACGGGCAATCAATGCATAAGCGTTCAGCCATAAGGGTGCTGAGGTATTGTGTGACAATACATTAATCGTATAAGTGTACGAGCCCACAGGTGTGACGAACCCGAGGCATATACGCTTGATTGCACAAGGACAAGGGTGCATAGGTACCGTGTGACACAACACCGACAATCAATGCATAAGCGTTCAGGCACAAGGGTGCTGAGGTACTACTTGATACAATACATAACTAAGTGTACGTTCACAAGGGTGCATAGGTACTGTATGACAATCCTCGAGCATATATTGCGTACCTGTACAAGCATACAGGTGCAGAGATAGAGAGGGACATAAACCAGCTTCCAATGCATATGTGTACCTGCGATGGGTTCATAGATGCTATTTGCCAACAGACTCCTAATCCATGTGCTGTGTGTGTATATGGCACTCTCGAAATTGTGACACGAGGCCTGGGATGCATTGATGTGACATCACAAGTACTGATAATGTATGTAAGTGACATCACAGAGGCAGGCGCCTAGCAGGAATGACCTCAAAGACTTGGAATATATCGATGAGACCTTACCACAGCTTGGAATGTCTTGATGTGACGCAAAGTAAGCAGTCATGTTTTAACATGACAAAACGTCACTGGTCTGACCATTCAGTGGCAAATAATGGTCACCCCATGGGTGCGTATCATTGAGTTATTCGTGCTCAGATTGACCAGACACATTCTTACTCTATGAGTGAGTTCTACGACAAAATGTGGCATGAAATTACAGCGAGGTAACCAGGCTGTCATCGCTCTTTAGCAAGCAGTGATATGTTTGCTTCAGCAAGGATTCCTTTGTGGAACTACAATGAGAATAACGGGTAATCTACCGTATATGTACCTTGCTGGCTGACCCGAAGCGGGGTTTTTAAACTTTACGTTGATCACAGACTTTCAAGTCCAACCTCTTAGCCTAGCCTCAGTTGTATTAAATCAGGAACATTTAAAACTTGACTTTCAATGAGAGCGCCTAGCATATCGCCAGTTGCATCACATAAGTAACATTGAAATCTGACTTTCAATGAGGGCGCCTAGTATGGCGGCAGTTGCATTAGGTGAGGAACATTGAAATCGGACTATCAATGATAACGCTTAGCATGGCACCAGTCCCATTAAGTGGGGAACATTGAACTTAAAATTCTAAATAAAAGCACCTAGAATGGCACTAGTTATATTACATGAAGAATATTTTACATCAGAGATTCAGAGAGATTTTGAGAGCGCTAAGATTAGTATCAATTTTATTCCATGAGGAACATTGAAATCATACTTTCAAATGAGAACCCCTAGCATAGCACTAGTTGCGTTAGCTGCCGAACATTGAAATCTGGCCATGACCGGCGGGTGTCTACTCGCGCCCAATGCAAACTGTGGCCAGATCACAGGATCTGCGCCGAATCGCAGAGTGCATTCTGACTGCTAACTTGAACTTTATTATTTTGACCAGCAAACATATCCTTCCTAAAATCACAATCAGAGAAATTGGTCACGAAAATCACCCCATATATCGGAACCTCAGTCCGCTACGCATTAGCACTAGAGACTTATAACAGCCATCTAGCCAGGTAAAATCTAAATGCCATGTTCTTGTTATTAGTTACTCTCGGCGTTACGATCGGTGTAAGAGTATGTCAGCTAATTTCATGGCTGGTTGACCCAAAGCTGAGGGACTCAACATTATGTTGAGAGCACTTAACATAGCCCAATCGCATTATATGAGGACATATTCATATTTGTTAGACACAGGGAGATTAAGTGAACTCATGCGCATCATGCGATACAGTCGGGCTAAGATGGACATAATACATGGTACCCACCCCATGGTAACACGATTACGCTGTAACACGTGGTAGCACCCATATGGTAAAATTTATGTGGCAATACCCTAAAACGCCAATGGGGTAACAGTCACTTTGATAACACATAGTAACATTCACACAGTAACAACCACTTGTTAAAACCTAAGTGGTAACCCTTACACAGTAACCCCTTGTTAACACCTACGTGGCAAACACACAGTCACAGTCACACGGTAACACCCCCACAGTAACAGCACTGACTATGTTTGATTTCAGTGTTCACCTTATTCCCTCACGCCTCATCCCAACTAAATCTGTCCTGTAGTCACGTTGCACACAATAAACGTTTGCGTCTGAATTTGTGATGTGGTACCCAAATCAGATGCCTACCCTCTCATTCAAAGGGCCAGGATGCACGTGCCCAATCCAGCCACAGAGGTGGTAAACCCATTTGCTGTGCAAGCATCGCCCGAAGATCCCTGTCATATGCCCAAAAATTACAAGCAGAAAAAACAGCATTCCACTTACCCTGCAAAGTAAGCCTCCCTTTCTATGGGCACCTGAAACCAGGCACATGAAATCAGGTCATTGATCAGCATTAGTTTTAATATATCACCGGAAGGCTGGGCTTCCCAGCTATCAGAGGAATTCATACACCAAATTAATTTACCAGAATTCCACAAGTGCCATAACACAGGGCAAGATGGGCGCCGTTCTCCAGAGATAAACAAACTTCCGGGGGCTCGAACGTGGAAACATTCGAGAAGTTGTGCAGCACTCAGCTCGCCCTAACACTTTTGCCAACAACCGCAAAGCCACCCCCTAGGGGAGGCATGAAATAAACTAGCTATCAGTGGCATTAAGAAACCACACTTTATGCTACTACTACTGGGAGGTGAACAAAGTTTTTACATAACCACAACAAGCTTCCCACAACAGACATGCGTGGCCTGCTTTCAATAACTGATAACTTATGTATGAGAACGACCATTTTCATTGTTTAAGGACTACCACTCTGCAAGGAAAACTCCGACCCGTAACCCCACTGTCTTTAGCACAAAGTGCAAGGCTTTGCATACCTCTTCACTATCAGTGTGGTCCAAAGTGACTCATAAGCTCGAAGTGGCACCCTCAAAGGTCATACATGACCCCACTGTTTAACCGCAAGAAATAAAGGATGAAACTTATGCTCAGCAGAAGAAAGGACTTCTCATAGTTAAGTGTCTGCTGGCATCGCCCACCCCGCTCTGTCAAGCACCAAGGAAAATGTCGGAGCAAACTTCCTCCGCTGTGGGTTTATGCCATCCTAACAACAACGGGAAACAATGACAGCAGACGTCTGTACACAATCGGAATTTCTAAAGCCAAATATGCTTCCATATTACTCATAGGTGTGACAATAACATAGCTGCCCCTGCTTTGATTCACATGCTTTAAACCATAACGCCCCCATAACCCGCACTAGGTTAGACATTTGCTGAGGGTTGGAGAACAATCGTGGGACGCTCGGTTCATCAAGGGCAACTACGAAATAAGGAATCTACAAACTGTGATGACGTTAGTGCAATCATTACTCACATAAGAGGGGAGAGGGTCAAAAACAATTGAACTCCACCACTCCGAACCCCCTAAGACGGTATGTAAACACAAGAAGGGGCGGGGAGGCCACAAAATAAATATACACGTGCAGCCAGACAACACGAGACAGACAAAACAAATCTGTTTTGAAAACTGCCCTCACTCACACACACAAGTGTGTGACATGCTTCATCATTGGGTCTGCTTACAAAACGCCCTGGCGTAGCCACGCTCAGGGCAGAGCATGAGGAAGGGGGAAAAAAACAAAAAAAAGGACAAAATAAGACACAATGATGAGACCCAGCACAAATGTGACAAACACAGTGATAGACCAGTGAATATCACCCTGTGACTGGGTATGGTGATAGAACAAAGTGCAGCATGAAAATGTGCTTTAAAACTGGATTGTGGATACCATATAAGCCTTTATTTATAGGTTCCAAATTCCAGGGTTAAAAAAGTGAAGGATGGGCCGTGTTAGGGGAGAAAATTAGTTCTCACAACACCCCTTCTGGTACTGCTTGTGCCAACATGTTTCGACCGACTTACTGTGCCAAAAAGGTCACCCCGGTCTTCTTCAGGACGTCTATCTATCCCAGTCCTGGAACCCACCTAACCTCAGTCCGGCCAATCGGTGGTCAAAAGGATTTCTCTAGATCATAAATTGATCATGACATATGGAGGAAGTTCCCACCATCACAGGATGCATAATACTGAAAGGAAGCACAATAGATTGTATGCTTGAATGTATGATGCATGTTATTGGATAAGGACTTCACGATCGACATTAGATGCCCTCTTTCTGGCTCTTTTGATGACCCTTGATGGGTACCCCCTTTGTTGTAATTTCTTGGATAACACATCCGCCTCAGTCGTAAAATCATCTTGTTTCGAGCAATTACGGCGTATGCGAAAGAATTGTCCCACCGGTAAATTGTCCCGCAGGGACTTCGGGTGGAAACTATCAAATGCCAATAATGCATTCTTATCCGTGGGCTTATGCTATAATCTTGTATGTAACACACCCTCTCTCAGTTCTATCAATAGATCCAGGAAGGATAAACTTGTTTTGGTGACACTCAAGGTGAAATGGAGTAATGGATTTCTTTGGTTCAACCATTCTAAAAAGAGGGCAACAGATGTTTCATCGCCTCTCCAAATCACAAAGATGTCATCGATGTAACGATGCCACAATTTCAAGTTAGATCCCCAAGGGTAGGCGGTATCATAAATCACTGAGTGCTCGAAAGCCCCCACGTACAATCCTGCCAAACTTGGCGCAAAGACACTACCCATGGAGGTACTATGGGTCTGCAGATACATAGTACCTTTAAATTCAAAGAAATCTCTCGTTAGCGCTATTTCTGCTATATGTAACACAAATGACCTTGGCGTTTGATAAGGCTACTCCTCCTCAAACAAGATATTCTTCAGGACCCTTAGAGTTTCCCTTTGCGGGAGGTTTGTATAAGGCCTCCATATCGAGGCCTATGAGAAACTCAGTATTGGAGTCAAAAGGAATATCTTTTAGATGGTTGAAGACGTCAAGAGTGTCCCTCAGGTGTGCAGGCAGACGTTAGTGCAATGCCAAGCAATCATTCATGATGCAGGCGGCGTTCCCGTGCATCGCCCTTAGTATAAACAATACCATCAGTAAAAACAAAAGCAAGACACGATAAATAAAGTCTGCTTTAATGGGAAAATGTACTTTAAAGACATTCAACATCAAAGGTTATCTAGCGCGCACAACGAAAATCCAGCCAGCGTGTGGGTCCTTAAAGTTTTGATTTTTGTCAACCCTTCATGCCCACCGCCGTCGAATGCTGATGTGCATACAACACGCTCACGTCTCCTGCTTGCTGGGCTTTAAATGACATTGCCCCCTGCACCATGGGCTAGGTTTTAAATAACATTGTCCCCTGCAACATGCACCTCCCGCTCACTACCGGAGCTAAATGCATCCACTCGATGCTCTTTCCAACAAAAAAGCTTGGCTCCATACAGTCATGCGCCAGAAATACAGCAGCGCGCGCGTACTTAACGTTAGCTTTAAGCACTCCTTGTGCTCCGCCGCTCACAGTCCGGTCCAGCCGATGCTTGTCCTCCTGCTTCACCGGACAATGCACGCAAACGCAGCTACTCCTTTTCCGCAGAGCAATGCTGATGAAGATCGTCTTCCGCGAAAAAGCAGCCAACAGACCTGAGGGAAAATAAAAGGAGAAAACAAGTTACGGGCCGCCGATGGCTCGGGTGTATTCCTGGTGGGGGCGCGAGGAACAAGAGACTGTTCCTGCACCCTCGCCCCCCCTTTTAAGAGGGGGCAGTGGGACCACCAGGCAGGCCAATCTAAACCAGTCTTCCTACAAACGTCTGGCGTTCGTGTGAACCAGAAGCACTTAAAGTGCTTCCGGTTTACTTCCGGGGTCTGACGAGACCCCCATAAGGGCGGCACGCGGTAGATAGCGCATTGCCTTGTTCAATACGCTCGAAGGCGCAAGGACAAACTATTGGCATATCTGCATCTGGAAGGTACCATATTATAAACAATGGTATTTCGAGTGAATTCAGCGACTAGATGAGGCATTCATTTGAGAGATTTGAGATTAGTAAAACCAGTACAAGAAATGGCCTGAATTTGAGGTTCAAAAGATAGGTTAGTATCAAATTTGAGACCCACATTTCATACTGCCGAAGTAGGCGTGGGGGGGAGTTATCCTGGCCACCACCTGTTGTTGTCTGGAGAACACTTTTTCCCAAAACAAAGGATTCTCATTTTTCTGTATTTAAATTGAGACAATTATCATTCATCCATTCAACAACTTCTTTTAGACTCTGCATAAATTAAGTCAACACTTTTTTGTTATTCTCCTGAAAAGACAGGAGGAGCTGAGTGTCATCAGCATATGAGATCACTTGTAAGCCCCAAGATTCAATGAGGCCAGCCAAAGGCTCCAAATAGATATTCAAGAGGGTTTGACTCAATGTGGAGCTCTGTGGGACTCTGTAACAAAGGGACTTTGCAGTAGATGTGAACTGTAGAATATGAACCGCCCGAGTCCTATCTTCAAGGGAAGATTTCAACCAAGGCACGACCTTGGAATCCAATATTCCTGAGCCTGTTTAGTAGAATAGACGAGGGGTTCTGGTCGCGATTGTCTTTCATATTATCTGTGACTTCTAACAGGGAAGATTTAGCACTAAAAGCTGGACGAAATCCTGATTGAGAGTCATGCGCGAGATGGTTGGATTAAAAACAGTAGACCAGCTGATTGTTAACTATTTTATTAAGCATTTTCGAAACAGCCGGCAAAAGTGATGTTCGTCTGAAATTGCTTTGGATCAGCTTTTGGCTTCCTTAATAATGGGAGCAGAAGGACCTGTTTCCATTCTCTGGGAACTGCAGCAGACTTCACAGAATTATTCGTGATATTATTCAGTGTAGGATTGACAGAGGTAGATACCAGGTTTAAGAAGTTAGTGGGCATTGGTCATGGGGGATGCCGATTTGCACTTGGCAAGTACCCTCGCTTAATCCTCAAGAGATAAAGGTGAAAAGGCTGATTAATGTCTGGGGGATGAGCTCAAGGCAAAGAGACTAACAGTTGGACTTGGTGCTGAGAACTGAGCATATATTGTTTGAATTTTCTTATAAAAACAAGTCTGAAAGATCATCACATAGTTTTGCTGAAGGAGTGATTTTATGTTCTGAGGCAGTGGGAGAAAGAAAAGAACCAATTATTTTGTATTAAAAGTTTGTGGGACATATTAGATGCAGATGAAAATTGAGTCAAGATATATTTACTATGTGCCTTGTGTATAGATGCGCGAAAATTCGTTAAGGTATTTTTATAGCTAATTTTTGCACCATCATCATATGGTTTTCTCTCTAGTAATTTACAATATATTTTTTTCTCTTTTAGAGATGCAGAGAACCATTAAGTGGAAAGCTTATTTCTTCTTGAGAGGAAGACTTTTTAGGGACAATACAATCTAACACCTCAAATAGACAGGTATTGAGGCCTCCAACATTGGCATCGTGAGAACCCATAAAACCTAGTCCTAGGGAGTACATTAAAGGCCTCAACCGGAAGAGGTTCAGAGATTTAGTGCCAGGCTCTTGAGAGTTTAAGCATCACTCCCTGCTGTCTTTGATTCACCAGAATGGTGAAAGAAAAGGGGACCAAAAATGGTCAGACAAAACTATTTTAGGAGCAGGTTTAACTTGAAAATCGAGAAGCTTGGAAAAAAATACGTCTGAAGTGTGGCCAGTCGTATGCTTGGGAGAAGACACTAGTTTTTTCATACTGCCACCTACTAAAACGCCCTTAAATTGCTTGGCTGCAATACAATTTGGGTCATGCATGTGAAAGTTAAATCACCTAGTATCGTGAAGTTAGAATAGTGAAGATACAATTTTCCAATTACATCAGCAAGTTGTTGCAAGGAATCAGTATGGCAATCTGGAGGTTAAGGCACCCAATAGAGAAAAAGATTATGCTAGTTAGATTGAAAATGTCAAGCCTTCAACATTTCCATTTCCAATGATATTTGAAGCAGAACATGTAAAATTAGATCGCTAGATCACGGCAACTCCACCTCCCACTTTACCCTCCTGGTTTAGATATTGGATTAAAAAACCTGTGTGGATGGCTGATGCATTATTAGGTGTAGATACATCCTTCAACCAAGTTTCAGTTTAGAACAAAAAGTCACATTTATCTTCAAGAAGTATGTTATAAATACAAATGGCATCGTTTACGCAAAATAGTAAAAACGATAAAGACGGAAAAGAAAAAAGCATTGGCAAATTAAAGCATTTGTCCATCAGCCCTGGGACTGAAGTGCACTTCTTTTTAAGAGAAAGTGCGCATGTGAGCAGAAAATGTGCCATTACCCACAGTGCAAGAGAGCCAATGGCAGAAGAGGGCTCACCCATTGCTCATGCTGTATGTTGTGGTAGGCTGAATCAAAATGTGAATGACAGTTGAAAAAACTAGTGGATGGACAGGGCTGACCCAAAATCCCTCAATGTATCAAGGTGTATATGGTTCTATTATTTGTTTTTTATTACATGTGGCTGGTGTAAATAGCTAACACTGTCTCCTGACCAAACTTAATGAGGTACTCAGCATGCGCACACACACACACACGCACACACCGACACCCATATATATGCACACTGCAAGCCTTTCTTTCAAACCCTTCCTTTGCTATAGCTGTGCTGCAATCTACAGCTGTATTATTCTTACTTAGTTTAGCCACGCTCTGCAGATAGCACCTCATGGCCCTCTAAGCCCAAAAAATATCAGTAACTAACTAATCAAATACCAGTCATATTTGGCAGTTACACATAAGGAATTGTGTTGACACTCTTTACAGTAGCTATAGTTGTTCTGTCATGACAAACATGTTAAGTCCCTGCAGCATAGACACATGCTAAGCCCACAATTGAGGTAATAGGCACCGGTTCCTGTCCCAGGTTCAGGAACTGGTGGGAAGAAAAGGAAACTGTGGTTAATGGACAATGACAATGTAGGGTGAGCATGATAGAAGACAAGCTACCACAATAGTCAAGTAACCTCATATATGCAAGGGAACTCATATTAAACTCATATTAGGGATTAGACTAGCATAAATATTTGTCTTTCTGTCATGTTACTGTTGTGGGTAGAGCACCCAAGATTTTAACTTTACCCACATTTCTTGCATAGTTTATGAAGAAAGCAGTTTTAACATGGGCAGTGATACTGCAAGAGGATGTAAAAAAGACAGGACAGGGACCCTTTAACACTTAGGCCATAACTTTTCCTCTCTAAACACATTTAACCTTTTGATGCCAGTTCTTTTATTTCTTTAATGATTCTCCATGCCTCCCACAATATCACTCAGACTTGACACCACCCTGAATATTGATTTGTTTTTTATCAATCAATCAATCAAAACATTTGTAAAGCGCACTACTTACCCGTGAGGGTCTTAAGGCTATGGGGGGGGCGCTGCTACTGCTCGAACAGCCAAGTCTTGATGAGTCTCCTGAAGGTCAGCAGGTCCTGTGTCTGCTGTAGATGGATGGGAAGAGACTTCCAGGTCTTGGCGGTGAGGTGGGAGAATGATCTGCCGCCGGTGGTCGTTCTCCGGATGTGTGGGACGGTGGCAAGTGTGAGGTCAGCAAAGCTGGCGGTTCGAGGTGTAGAAGGTGAGTCGTTTTGAGGTATGCTGATCCGGTGTTGTGGAGTGCCTCGTGTGCGTGGGTGAGGAGCTTGAAGGTGATCCTTTTGTTGACGGGGAGCCAGTGCAGGTCTCTCAGTTGACCAGTGATGTGGCTGTTGTGAGGGATGTCGAGGATGAGGAGTCCAGAGGTGTTCTGTATGCATTAGTCGTTTCTGGAGTTTGCAGTGGTTCCTGCTTAGAGGGCTTTGCCGTAGTCCAGTCTGATGCTGACGAGGGCCTCGGTGACCGTCCTTCTGGTTCCAGTGGGGATCCATCTGTAGATCTTGCACAGCATGCAGAGGGTGTTGAAGCAGGAGGATGCAATGGCGTTGGCTTGCTGGTTCATTGATAGCGATGAGTCTAGGATGAATCCCAGGTTGCGTGCATGGTCGATGTATGTCGGTGCGGCTCTAAGGCTGGCTGTCCACCAGGAGTCATCCCAGGTACAGGGGTGGAGCTGAGGATGAGGACCTCCGTCTAGTCTGAGTTGAGTTTCAGACAGCTGTTCTTCATCCATTCGGCGACGGCCTTCATTCCTTCGTGGAGGCTGGTTTTGGGGGTGGTGGGGTCTTTGTGATGGAGAGGATCATCTGGGTGTCGTCGGCGTATGAGATGATGTTGAGGTTGTGCGATCGGACGTTGTTGGCGAGCGGTGCCCTGTAGATGTTGAAGAGTGTTGGGCTGAGGGATGATCGTTGGGGTACGCCGCAGATGATCTTGCTGGCTTCCGATCGGAAAGGGGGGAGGTGGACACTCTATGTTCTGCTGGTGGGGAAGGTGGTGGTCCAGGGCTTTGCCGCGGATCACTGCATTGTGGAGGTGTGTGCATAGGGTGTAGTGACAGACGGTGTAGAAGGCGGTCGAAAGGTCCAGGAGGATGAGGGCCGCGGTTTCGGCGTTGTCCAACAGGGTCCAGATGTCATCGGTGGCAGCAATGAGGGCGGTTTCGGTGCTGTGGTTGCTGCGGAATCCCGATTGGGATGAGTCCAGAGCATTGTACTCTTCAAGGAAGCGTGCCATTTGCATGTTTATGACTGAATTTAGTGTATGCAAGGGGATTGTTAGGAGTTCCAGGGCAATAACGGGTTACTGTGTGTGAGAAAGTTGATTATTAATTATAAATTAAAGTGGATGGAGTCCTATTCAGGTATTCAGGTAATATTGGCACTATTCCTTAATGGGGGGAACAGCGTTTACAATACTGTCAGTGCAACGCGGTGCCATTACAACATGGTCTGTACAACAACTTGCTGTAGGGGGCTTTAGTTGTTGGATTTTAAATTCAGCACCTTCCCTACTGTTGCACAGACTGAAGTTCGAATAATTAATGATGCTATTCCAAGCGCTCTCTACAGCAAGTTGTTGTAATGATTTGCGTTGTAATGGTACGCGTGGTAACAACGCAGTCATTGTACTAACAGCATTGTAAAGGCATGCGTTGTAAACGCATGCGAAGAAACGTCAAATATTCCTTAATGGGCCCAGGTATGACTCAATAATATAAACTGAGCTCAACCCTTGATAGCTCTAGCACAGAGTAGACAGGCTTACCTTAAGAGAAATGTGTAAAGCATGTACCAAACAGTAAAACAGTAAAAAGCACAACACAGTAAAATTCCCTTACAATTTATAATAGTAGTACAAATGTAATCTTCAAATACATGCCAAAATGACACAAATCAGATATACAGAACCAGAGATATGATTTTCTAGATGTTTCTAGCACCAAAGAGTGCAAAGCGTCAACCGCAGGTATCTGTATATGGTAAACAGGTTCAAAATCAAAAGTTAATGCCGACTGCAATGGAGCACGGATCAGATACAGGTACTAGCTTCGGTGGAAAGTTTTAACTTCTAACTTAGTCTCTGGAATGGAATTTGAAAATCCACAGTGAGGCATGGCCATGGGAAAGATGGATTCAACGGGGGTGGATAGCTGTCATATGAAGTTCTGGTGAAGTCATTACCTTTTTGCGGGAAAACCTTGAGTAAGAGAAATTTTAAATTTCCACCCAAGGAAGGTCCCTTTCCTGCCAGATACATATGCCCCCTTCATCATTTCTAAATGTTTTTTGTGGCCAGGAACCTTTCAACAGGGCCAACCAGCAAGATGAGTTGGACCAAAAATGTGATGTCGGCGGCTGCAGCTTGGTGGTGGTTCATATTGTAGTCTCTGATTCTTTTGGCAAAAATCCTTGAAAAAGTTCCTAAGTCTCAGCTTTTAGGGTTAGGAGAGAGGAGTACATTGTAGCACTTATCCCATGGTCCCAGGAACTTAGGGACACCACTTGGGGGTTAAGACTCATTACAGGGGACGCCACCAGCAGGGCTCTGGGCAAGTTCAGTTCAAACTGGTCCGCAGGGGTCTTCAGAAAGGTGGGCTTCCTTGCAGCTTTTTGTGTCCCTTTCAATTAACAAGAGGGCAACAAAACCCTTCCAATCCACTCTTCTGTCCTGGGTTCAAGTGGGAGCAGGCCCACCACTTGAGGTTTTCCTCCTCAGGTTACAGCAAGTTCAGTCCTCTTTCTGAAATCCAAAGGGTTCAACAGTTGCAATTCTTCTACTGTCTTTCTCAGGTCTAGCAGTGTTCTAAAAGAGTTATCCAGGTGTGTCACATTTATGACCAGCACTGGCTTGTGGATGGGGAAATTCTATGTCCAATGGAGAAATAGTTTCCAAGGATAGTCCGATCAACTTTAACATAATTTCCTGGGGGGTTGGCAGTAAACAATCCCACAGTGCCCTGCTCTGCCAAAATCCAACACAGCAAAATATTTTTTCTCCTGGTCAGAGTTCTGGACACCCCCCAAGGTTTACCTAGGAAAGTGAGGACCCACCCCTGCTAACCAGTACTGGAATAGGCCCCTCCCCAACTAGGATTTGTATCACACAAGCTACGTGGACAATGACAAGCTTAGGTGTGAGTACCTCCTGCCTGTGACAGTGAATGCCCCTTTGAAGGTTCTACAGTTGGTGAACACATCCCTTAGTCCATCCTGACAGGAAGAGGTCACACTCCCTCCGAGCCTTTGCATTCCTTGGAGCCATTCATATCTCCCAAGATGCTGCCAGATGACAGTTCAGGGTTAGGACTAAATAGGCTGATAGAGGCTGTAATGCTACAGGAATTTATACTTTGAGAGATTATGTGTTGACCATTGATCCATGTTGCTTTAATTAAATTTTGTGAGCACAGTTTTTATCTTGTGTCTGGCTGACCCTGCCTTTTAGCTGCGAACGCAGGCAGGCCCAGGTTACTTGCGCACACACAGACTTCTTTATGTTTCTCACTTCAGTGAACAACAGATATAATCTGTTAGAACAGAGGGAGGTGTACAGTGTCCAGGGACGAGAAAGTGAAGACTTCTGCCTCAGCTCCCATCAGAGCCTGGCCAGCTCTGTTGAGTGACCTCGACGCAGAGAGTGTAGCCAGCACCAACAGTGCAGATGAAGGAAGGAGGAGCTTTAGAAGTCTCTCTCTGTGTTAGTAAGTAGTATAAAGATGGGGACCTCTTGGTGCTTTGACAGGAACTCTTCTAGGAGTGGACGCACTGCCTAGAGCCCTTTCCCGGTGGAGAGCTCCTGCTGAGACTTTCAAAGGGATCCCCAGTTGTACTGGTAGTGTGATGCAATATAGACAACCTGTGATGTATTACAATTTCTAATTACCTTATTCTTGTGTACATGCAGTTGTCTTTCAATGCATTTATTCTTGTGTACATACATTCACTTTACTTGTGCATTATTGCCATTTGATATACGGGAACTTCCTGCAATAAATATTCCTCTTTACTTGACAAATGAGTGTTGAGCTTTTGTTTAAATAGTATTTTGGTACTCTAAAGGGTGTAGAGTCCAATCTTGAAGAGTGTTCACAATGTGTCATGGTATTTTGAAGTCTTGTTCAGGTGTTCTGAAAAGAAAAGCAAGACAGAGTCTTTAGCCAGGAAATGGCCAACGTTCTTAAACTGGCATTTTAAAAATAGTAATATCAAATCACTTGATCAGCAGATTGAATTTTAAATTCCTGTTAATTTGTGTCCTTGAACTATAGGTCTAGCTATTACCAAACCTCAGTTATGCAATAATAGGTGCTATAATGTAGCCCAGTGCATTTGTATGGGAGAGCCAGCCTTATCACCGCGAAGAAAGATTTTGGAGATTGTTTACTGCCAGGCCATGTAAATGTCAAGTACACATGTCCTCTTTTTTAAATACCATGCACCCTGTTCTATGTGCATTAAGAGCCTACCTTATGGGTGGCTATTAAAAAGGAAGTTTTAGGCCTGTTAAAAGGGTGATTTTGACAGGTTAAAAGGCAGTTTTAAAGCTGCAATGCTAGACTGCTGTGGGAGGCCTAGAGTCATGTTTTAAAAAATCACTTTAGTGGTGGCACAATATGTGCTGCAGTAGTGCTATGTACCTTACAGGCCTGGATACACAAGGTACCGTATATAAACCTCATCAACGCTGCGCAGATTCCTGCGCTGTGCTGAACGTTCTAATGAGCCAAAGGGCTCATGACGGAACGGTTCCGTCATGAGCACAGGCCAACCCACGCTCATGACGGAACCGTTGCGTCATGAGCATAGAAGGGGTTAAGGACTTACATGTAAGTTGAATATGCCAGGGATTAGCCAATTCACACATGTTTTAGAGGATCAGAACACATACACTGGTGCTGGACAGTGGCCCAGCGTTCAAAGTTGAGACACTAGCGATATAATCTAGCAAAATGTGGGGAATAACCATGAAAAAGAGCATTTTCATACACTGGGCTTTTTCTGTGCCAATATTAGCCATTTACCTCTGGTGTTGTGGGGCCTAAATTTCCTATTAGGTCTAAACCTAAGCACAGCTTTCGCACTTGACCCTCAGGGTAGTGGTCCATGTCTCACTGAGAGAGCAAATGTGAGGTTAGAGACTCCTAAATCTATTGAATCTTTAACACTGTACAGTCAGTACTTTGGGTTATAAAAATAAAAGTACGTAATTAGTAACACACAATGTAATCACTGTGCATAACCATTAGAGAACATACATAAGTGTTATTAATGGGGTGCAGTAACCATGGTAAACTGGGGGACAGCCTTAAGAGTAATGTACATTGGCCCTTTGGCCTGTAACAGGGAATCTCTGTGCCATTATCAGGGGTAGGAAAGCTCAAATGGTTCAGTTTTTCCAAGAATCAACTTTTCAACCCCCTACTATGATGTCCATTTATCACTCACTTCCTGGGTCGTAATCTGGCATGGGCAAAATGTGAATTACATCAGAATAGTTGAAGTAATTTTGGTAAGTCTGTGTTAGTCTTTGATGCGGAATTTCCTCATAACGCAATTACTCTTGCTCGTGTAATTAAGAGTAAGTTGGGCGGGTTGGGGCGTGGATAGCAGCCAAGGAAGATGGGGGCGCTCCCGTGACTCGCCTGGGGAAGCAGGGAAGTCTGAGGGATTTCTCCATGTTGAGATTGACCTGACAAGCTGGGAATTCGAAGAACGGAGGTCGGAACATATGCGCCTTGAGGTGACACGTTTCCCTGACTCTTTTCAGATGCACCTTCCTCCCTTTGCCATGACTTGCACTATCGTCTGACACCCCAGCCACCATTTCAGCACTGCTTGCTCCCTGAGGCAGGTGGAGCCTGGGAGCCGAGCGGACGCTGATCGTCTCGGCTCCCGACCCACGAGATGCTCTGACCCAGCCCTGGGCAGGTACAGCCCTTCATTTCTACCGCTCTTTTTTTCCAGCACGAAGCGGAGCGAGTGGGGCAGGTGCGGAGAGGCAGCGATCGCTTTGAGGGTGGCAGACAGGCTCGATCTCCCGAGGTGAAGGAGGAGAGGGCAGAGGCGCTCAAGATGGCGGGCGGCACTGCGCCGTGGACTCCGCTGACTGCAGCCGCCGCTAGGAGGTAGGATTTCGTCCTGCGCTACCCCGGCTTGTAGAGACTCTCGCCGCAGCAGCTGGCCTAATTACCACACGCATCACTTCGGTGGAGACCCCCACCGAGGGAATCCTCCCAGCGCCTGCCTGACTCTAAGATGGCGGCCGGCGGCGACTTCTGGATGGCGATCGCCGCCTCCACTGGCTCGCCCCAACTTCTCCCCGGCCTCCTGCTAATCCTTTGGCCTGCCTCCCGACCTGCTGCCAGTTTGGGGCCACTGCCAGTGCCGGAATGCCCTGTGGCCCTGCAACTCGGGCTGGATCGCCAGACCACTCACCCCTCCCCCCCCATATGGCACCAGTGTTCTGAATGTGCCGCTGCTCCCGGAGTCCACACTGCTTGCGGGTGATTCCACACACAACCCACCGGCAGCCGTGCAGCGCCCCATGGCCAACGTGTGACCGTACCAACAGCGTCAACATGGCCCTCACCACCTGGCGCACTCTCTCCCCCACCGAGACGGCTGACTGCAAGCTCTCCAAGATGGCCTCCAGCTTCATCTCCCACTTTCACTCCTGGACTTCCTGACTTTTTGTTCTATCCTGACCATCACTTTGCTGCTGTTTTCGGACAGTTTCGCTGGACTCTAGCCCTCCTCCCATTCCCTCGTCCGTTAACCCTTTTTCCCGTGGATGATCCTCAAATGTTCCCTCCCTTTTCCGCTTCCCCTTCTCTCCATACCCTTGCACCCCTCCCACCCTCCCTTTGTTCTCTGACTGCATCCACACTTATGGAACTCTGCTCTTTGACGTATTGTAATAACTCTAATCAATGGTACTGGCTTTAGACCTTGCACCATATACCTTGGCTATGTGACTCTTAGAGTATATCCAGTCTTATCCCCTCCCTATGCATATAGAGATAACTCTAATCACTAGTGTATGCAGTAGACCTTTGTACTCTCTACCATTCCTATGTGTCCATTAGAGTATATCCGGTCTTATCCCTTCCTATGTATATAGAGATAACTCTAATGACTAGTCTCCTATGTGACTTTTAGAGTATATCCATGTGTATCCCTTCCCTATGTATATAGAGATAACTCTAATCACTAGGACATGCAGTAGTCCGCTTTGCTCTCTTCCATTCCTATGTGACTTTTAGAGTATATCCAGTCTTACCCCTTCCCTATGTATATAGAGATAACTCTAATCACTAGTTTATGCAGGAGTCCGCTGTGCTCTCTACCATTCCTCTGTGACTCTTAGAGTATATCCATGTGTATCCCCTCCCTAAGTAGATAGAGATATCACTAGTATATGCCTAGAGTTTATCCATTTGTATCTCCTCCTTGTGTGATTTTATCTCTTGTACATTTGCAATTTTTTCTGTTTGTACCTTTTTTATAACGCATGTAATCCTAAGTCCGTTTGTTTTCAACTGGTTCTTATGTAAGTCAAAAATTTGCAAATCTGTTTTTCCGATTGTAACCATCAGTCCTTATGGTTGAAACTGGGTCCTATGTAAAGCGCTCTGACACCTTCAGGTAAAGTTTGCGCTATATAAAATCGCATAAATAAATAAATAAATAAAATAAATGAGGAATGTTGAGTACGCGCCGAGGAGAACCGCTTTTACCGCGCTGCTGGTTTATTCAGACTGCCTTGATTTGCCCATCACAACCTCTGTTAATTATGGGGCGGTCACCTTCAGGAGACTGTTTTTGATGACTTTTTCTCACACTTTTTATCACGTGTGAGGGATACACTCTACAGTGGGAGATCTTAATCTCCTCCTCAGTCATGTGTTTCTCAATTAAACTCTGCCTGTTATTCTAATGCTTAGTTATGGTGCCTGGGATCAACAATTTATAATTTTTTGTTATCTTGCTAGCAAGTTCATGTTTTTGGCTATGGTGAATTGAATTAATTTACTAAGGAGCATTGGGCTATTCATTTTTTTTCTTTTTTTGGTGATAGGAGTTAACACTTTTGCACAAAACATTTACTTAGAACTGCAAAGCAATATTTGCAACTTCTATCCTTTTGGTCTGTAAGTTATTACCTGCATATTTCATCTTCTGTTCCTGCGCTGATTTGAATTATTTCAACAAAACCAGACCCTTGTTTCGCACTTTCTCCACTTCAGCATATATGATGATTGATTATTAATGGAATTGCTCATTTAAGTGGCTTCTTGCAGGTGTTTTGAACAGGGATCTCGTTTTTTTCTACCTTATATGGGCAGGTTGAAAAAGGTTCATCCTCTGCAACAATCAATAAACAGTACATTTATTGCCCTTTCAAGGCTTTGTACTCATTGCGCCAAGATGGAGAATTCCTTGGTCTCGCCATCAAAACCAGCTGTTTCTCCTGACAATGGTTCCTCTGCAGTTAACAAAGCATTAACTAAACGCTTGAAAAAGGATCCCCCTTCTCCACCGAAGCAACCCTCATCTGTCTACATGGTTCTTCTTTTGGAGGAAATTCGTGCCCTGCGACTCCTATAATTTTGTATATCTTATCCAATATCCCACTGTCCATCCCAGCTAAATTCTTTCACAAGATGAACACTATTTGGTTATGCTTTTTATGGCATGCTAAAAAACCAAGAATGGCGCTGCAGAAATTAACAAGGCCAAAATCGGAAGGTGGCGTAAACTTTCCCCATTTCTCTAATTATCACAGAGCCTTTCAGCTAAGACAACTATCTAATTGGGTTACTGATCAACCAACTGATAAACCTTTATGGGTTGACCTTGAAACCTCATTTATAGTCCCTTTTTCATTTCAGGAATATCTCTCATTCACTCGAAAGTCGCAAAAGCTTTCTACCCCAGTAATTAAGCATTCCTGTAAGTTATTAGTTGACATACCCCATTTAGCTGCACAAAACTTGGCCACCTTTCTCAAGTCCACAATCTGGTACAATAAACTAATCCTTATCAACAAGAAACCTATCTACAGGAAAGTTTGGAGAAATAAGGGTTTATTTTGGGTTTATCAAATATTCGATCAAGGTTCACCTATTCAATTTACAAAGTTACAGACCCTTTATCATTTACCTTCTTCATTTCAACATAAATTGTCAGCTTTAAGAAACACAATACTTGATGTATATACTAAACTTTCAAGTATACCTTCTCCTCCTTCCCAACCTCATTTCCTGTGGCATAACTTCTTACGTATAAGCCCTAAAGCTTCTACCATCTACTCTTTCTAAATGGACCCCCCAAAGAATTGGGACAAAACAAAACTGGAACTTTCCTGGGAAACAGATTTGGAAACGGTTTGGTCTATCTCCCTGTGGGACAGACTTTGAATAAAAATTTGAAAATAATCTAGAGTGGCCAGCAAAACACAAACACTTTTTTATTTATAAAACAGATTATTTTTTACCCCTGCACACTTACACAGGATACATAATACAAGTCCCAATATCTGCTGGACGTGCTCTCAGGACAATGCCGATCTGAAACATACGTTATTTACATGTCCACAAGTTTTAAAATTTTGGGAACAGGTCTGGCTTTAAATCAACACTATTTTTAACGCCTCAGCCCCCCTTTCCTTTACAAATATTTTCTTAGGTAGCTTGGCACCAGACAGGGAGAGGGGACAATCCCAGTTGCTGCTTATTGATTTGTTACTAGCGATGGCCTTTCAGCAGATAACAAAAAATTGAAAGAATGCCTCCAAATTGTCTTTTCTAGCCTGGTGGTATGCTGTATGCCATAATCATCACTTGGATACAGCACTTGTACATCCCATCTCTCTTGCCAAAAAACGTTTACACCTTTGGTGTCCCATCACACAATTCTTAGATGATAGTGCAAAGAAAACCTCTTTAGCTACACCCTTACTACAGGAAGTTACTAAGCCTTCCTGACTTCCTAATGTTTGACTATGTTTCTATTTAAGCAAAACACATTAGTAGCATATTTTCGACTTCATACTTTTAACAAGTACTACTATTCCAAGATTATTGTGAACCGATTTTATGTATTTTGATTGCATTTATATTACTTATTTTTGCTCTCTCTATTATGCAAGATCATTACATTTCTCTCCCTTGTACTTTTGCAATGGTGAATATTTACATGTACGAAGTATTGTTAACATTACCTTATTAATTTTCACAAATAAACCTATTCTTGAACTTCAAAATGAGTAAGTTGGGCGAAAATCCTCTCCAAGGGCATATTTAGTGAGCGATTGCTCATGCTGCCATTCAGGTTCTCTTGCATTTAGCAATATTTCTTACCATAGAATGCATTCTCAAGCCTATTATTGAATGGAGAATTACACTTCTTCCCCAATTTTAGTACATTTTGGGTATGATTACGCTGCATTATTACGTTGCACCAAATTATGCAAGTTACGCCTACACCTAGTTATAATGTCACTGTACTCTTCTGTCCTGGATTTCAGTTTGAGCATGACTGTCCTTCTGCTCACGGTTGGTATATGGCATCATACCCCCAGAAGCATTGCGCAGTGCACCGTCTGCCAAGTGGGAGTTGACGTTTTTTTTTCCTTGGCAAGCTTCTTTGACCCTAGGTCGGGTGTGCCAGTACCAGCAGAAGGCAGCTGTATCATTATTATACGGCTTGTGGTTGGATTAGTCTTTATTCTTGAGTTCTTCTACAGGACTAGATACAAACCTCCCACCCAAACAAGCTAGTGTCCACACCATAGCAATGATGAATTAGCCAAAGTCCAACAAGCTACTCTTTAGCTCATTTCAGTCCTGTGCAAACACAGTTGATGAGTACGTCACGCTTCTAGGCTTTAGGTTTCCATAATGGGCACTGTAAAAAATTGGGTTTTCGTGTGAACCTCAAAAGTCGGTAAATTAAGCTCAAACTAAGCACTGCCAAAATGCCCATATTTTCCTCAAAAATCCCTTAGTGTATGTTCTTGATGAGTTTGCCCCAAGGCAGGGAAGAATAAAATCTTAGGCCAGGACGATATACATCTTGACTTACTCAAAAGGGCATCTAGGAAGTACCATTTTGTCATACCTGTATCCCTGTGAAAGGTACAATACATGAAGGATGTAGTGCTGTGCAGTGAGTGTACAATATATGCATGTACTGTGTGTATATGTACCTGTGAATGGTACAATACATGGAGCACTCTGGATTCCATTTTGTGAAACCCAGAGCTGACTGGAGGACCATGAGGAGAGGAGGTAGAGGAATTCCCCCCAGACGGATCTTTGGATTGCTGCATTCCTGTAAGGTGGGTGGGACAAACTGGAGGAAGGGAGAGCCAGGCTGTTAAGTACAGTTAAAAGGGTCCTATTTGATTCAGAGAGAGGTCACTGGGATTGGGCCTGAGCACATCTCAGGAAGTAGATCAGGTTGATATGGTAATCATAAAAAGTAGGGCTTAGGCCTGGGACAACCTTTTGATACGAATTTCACTGTGATTAACATCTAGGCATGAGCCACTAGTCACTCCCATGCCTTTGTTGTGGGGATATCAGAATTAGCGTTGCTCTTGCTGTGAGAGAATGTTTTCTGCAGGAAGGGCATGGCAGAGAAGAGGCACTTCAAAAGGAAGCAGACCGCCAACATAAATTTCAAAGACCCAGACTCTAAATCACATTTGGTGTCTGTAAATGGACTGTAAGAAGGGGAGCTTGAGACCCTCAAAATTGACAACTGTCAAGCAGCCAGTCAGGCTGTGCAATGAGGAGAAGCTCCGCAAAACTTCTGCCTGTGAACATTACTGGGGCCAAGCCAGGCAGTTTTCCTAGCTGGGTGGGAGGACATCACTCAGGGACTTCAAGTCCACCTGCCCCTGGAGCCCGGAGCACCAGGGCCTGCCAGTGTGCCCTGTGAGAGAGATAGGAGCATTGGAGAGAATGAGGTCCAGTGGGAGATCCTGGTAATTGGATCCCTGTAGTAAGGTGTAGGGAGACTGCAGTTGAACCCATCAGGTTGTTGCCCTGTACAGGGGAAGGTTGGTGACCCACATATGCCAGAGGAGACTTGCCATGAAGTTGCTGCACCGAATAGGTCATCACCCTTGTCGAGGTCGTAAATCTTTAACCCTGTTTATTGGTGGGGGCCCCATGAAGCCTGCTGCCATTCTGATCGGACCATAGTCCTTGTATGGAGGTAAGTCTGCAACGCTGTATGCCAGGTGGGGCACCTGTAAAAATTGCTGCTGTACTGATGCGGCTGTGGACCCTGTACAGAGAAAATATGGTATCTCCATAATGCAGAGGTCTTCAAACTTTTGTCTGCTGAGACCCACCATCTAAACATTTTTACATGTCGAGTGCCCCCCCCCCCCTTCACCACCTGACAACAAAATTCTGGAAGCTGGTACTCTGCATCATTGATGGCCATCCCTCCTGCAGAGCCCAGGTCCTGTAGGGCAAACAATATTAAATAAAATAAGAGTGTTTAGTAAAATGAAGTTTTTGTAGTGCTTGTGCTTATTATAAAGTTCAAATGAAATGTCTCAAATAAAAAATTAGCACAAATAATTACATTGGTGCTTTATTTTTCACATAAAGCACAACATTTAGGATAGATTAGTAAAAACACTCCCAAAACATAGGTGAGGGCTGTGCCTGTTTTACTCCACAGAGACAGTCAATGTGTGGATGGATTCTTGCTTCTGCCATCCTTAGGTTGTGCTCCACTTCCAATCTTGAGCAGTACCTGGAAACGGGAGTACTCAAAAATTGTTATAATATATTTTTTGCAGATTTATATAGCACCAACATGATCCAAATGTATTGGAGCGCTTTATAGGAGCATCTTTTACATCACACAAGCACACATACTTTTTTGTAAGCACAGGGAGGTTAAGTGATTGGCCCAGAATCACAGGATGTTGAGCAGAAACCAAGCATTGAACCTGGTGTCCCAGCTCCACAGTCATCAGCTCTGGCTGTTGCGCCACATCCTTGCACCCAAACAAGATATCAGAAAAAGGGGTTCCACAAAACATGCTTTTTGACACAGTTGAATAATCTGTGATTATGTGGAGTATGGCCAGGTGTTGCCATGCCAGTAAGAGGCCAGCCACAGTTTTCCAAGAATGCCTCGGGACAATAACATCATACACATGTGATATAAGTGATTCACGAGGATATATACATCTTTATTCTCTAGCAGCATCAAGAGTCAATTTGTTAGCATAGTTGGCTTATAGAAGAACGCCTTCCAAAGCTTCAGAAATAGCTGCACAAGATGGCATTTGAATTTGGTCTACAAAAGACTCGAGGACAGATGGCACGCATACTTCACAATATTTTTTATATTAGGCTTATTGACTCAGCTCTAGGGGGTTGGAACATGTTAAACAGGCACCAGCGACTATAACCAATGTCAAATTCGTTTTTTTTTTCATAAGTCACTGGTAAATTAAGTGATTTTGGCAAGGATCACATGATGTTGAGTCAATATCAGGACTCAAACCCGAGTCCCCAGAACCGAAGTCAGCACATATGGCATTAGTGCCAAATCCGCTCCTCCTTGAAACATCCAACATTCCCACTAGTAGTGGGACGAATGGGGAAAGGAGCCAGGCTTTAAAAAAATAAAACAAAAAGCTCATCACTCTCACCAGTTAGAGAATGGAATCTTCAGAAAGGATACAACCGCTGTCAATTCCCTGCAGTGAAATACAGTAGCTGCGAGAGTACAAACCAGGATAACCTTGCAGGGGAAGGGTTCAAGAGTGAGGTAAACAGCAGCAACCAGATGTTAAATTCAGCAACCATGAGGCAAAAGGCAATAGTGAAGAAGTGCTGTTTCATCAGCTAAGTTGAAGTATTTTGCAGCTTTATGTATACAAAAATCCTGGCAGTCTCTGTCATCTCTCCTGCTGTCCCGTACAGTGCGGGAATGTCAGTGCTGACGTCAAAGCAGTGCTCTGCTGCAGGAACCACATGCTGATTGACAGTTCTGAATGACTACTTCAATCAGAGAGCCCTAACTCGAGATGGGGGTATGAAAAACATGCAGCAAATGGACTTCCAATGTGGGAATCAACAAGGGGTGCAACTAGACCCAAATTTGAGGGGTGGGAGAGCTAAGACTCCCATCCAGGGCTGGCCCTGACACTGATCGTGCACGGTGCAACAGACTTTTTGTGAGACCCCTTTCCCATTTCCTCTTTCTTTCATCTCTCTATAGCCCCTTTCTGACCAACATTTCACTTTTTTATAGGGCTGCCCGTAGTTTACTAACAATCAGGTCTGTGATCTGGATAGTGCACATTCTTTGTAGCAGGCACATTAGCCCTCAGTGCTGTGTGGGTGATAGGAGTGCCTATGTGAGTGCACGATGAGCGATGTGACAGTGTGAGACTAGGGTGAGAGGAGTGACTGCACGGTGAGTGAGGTGACCATATGAATTCGGCTGCAGATGTAATTGCGGAGTGGGACAAATTAATTTATGGTGAGTGAGGGGCTTGTTTGAGTGAGATTGTAGAGTGGGCAGTGAGGGGGACAGGAGGGAGAAAGGTGTGAGTTTATGGCGAGTGGCATAAGTGCAGTGTGGTCACTGTGAGTGCAGGGTGAGCGGGTAGTGTGAGTGCATGGTGATCAGTGTGAGTACATTGTGATCCATGTGAGTGCAGGGTGAGTTTAAAAGTGAAGGGTGAGAATGAGGAGTGAGTTGTCTGAATGTAAATAAAATTGATACTTGTATAGCGCACTACTCACCCGCAAGGGTCCATTCCCAGACACAGTTGAAGTTTCTCACCATGTTATAGAGGGCGTGCATAGGGTTTCAGATATAAGTTAAACTATTGATTTTATGGTATTATTCAGGGTCCAGGGATTGAGGGTGTCGGAAATAAATATTGTGCTCATCCTGCAACAAACTTCCAGTCTTGTGAGTCAGGTTGCCAGCTCATTATAATGATGTTCCAGTCGGTACAAAAATAAGCAGTCCCCTAAAGCCTATTTTCAGCACTTATCTCTGAATACTTGGAATAGCAAAATAAATAGAAATCATTTTTAATTGCGTTCTAGGGCTACCTGAATGATCCATGACTGTTAATTAAAGGGAACAAAGATTGAATAGTCGCATTACAAATGAATACATACTATTTTATTTATAATCCTATTTAGTGTCAATACAAGGCCTTTGCAGGCTCTTTAAACACATGACTGCCATTTTTCTTGTGGTAACCCTATTTTATATTCCTTTTCATAAAATGCATTCTCACACTAAATCAGTAAAAAGAAATATCCAATTTGTAAGGAATAGGCAGAGTGGGGGCCCAGAGGGTTCGGGAACCAGAAAACAAACAGCCTCTGTAACCAGTTTTCAAAGGTATGTAAAGACCTGTAAAAACGTGGGCATGCCAGAGATGAGACTCCAGACACAGCCCAGCTGAGCCCCCGGCATCTTGAGCTGCAGCATCATCCCGGGTTGAGACATACAACGCTGGGCGCTGAAGCCCTTTCAACCTAATGGGCATTACGTGCCTGGAAGCAACAATGGAAGTTGAAGTGGTAAGGTGGAGTGCGCGCGCCCCCTGAGGGGATGCTGCTGGAACATGTTTGGTTTTAATAAAGAGTCTAAATGGGTCTCCTGAGACTCAGATTACTAGTCGAGCTTAACCTGAATGTCACCTATTGTGATTGGGGAATAACCAATACCGCTAGAGAGAGGGGAGTGGAATTCAAGGATCACCTATGAAACACTAGAGCCCTGACATCAGGAGACTATGGGGCATATTACCAACAACTAGCGATAATTATCGCTATGTTGGTTTAGCGGCGATATTTTTATCGCCGAGCTGCGGCGATTTTTATCGCTTAGGAGCCTTGCTATTATCAAGGTTTATCTCCTAAGCGATAAAAATCGGCCGAAATGCATGAATATTGCTGTAAAGTTAGCGATATTCATGCATTACCGAGCAAATGCTCTTAGCCATGTTATCCACCTACCATTGGATAACATGGCTAAGAACTGCTCAGGGGCAGGTGTTAGCTTTTGGAGATCTTCGCGCTTAGCGCGAATATCTCCAAAAGTTGGTAATAGGGGATAGCGATGTTAGCGACTGTTTCCAGTCGCTAACATCTTGGCACACCCACTTTGCATGTCATTAGTGATAAATATCACTGACATGCAAAGCGGGGCCCAAGATGGTCGCTATCTCCTACTAGCTGTTGCTAACTGGTGTTAGCGACAGCTAGGTAATAGGGAGATAATTTTATCTCCGCTTTCTTGGCTTTTAAAGACAAAAAAGCTGAAAGTGTTTATCTGTGACTGGTAGAATTTTCTCCACGACCTCCATAAGCCAGTCGTGGGCCAGGTCTTGATCCATGTCAGCTGCTTGCTTTCAAATAGGCTGAGTGCTATCAAGACTGTCATTCAGGGCTGAAACATTCAATTTTGACCAATTCCTGGATTTAGAAGGAGTATGGGTTGTGTTGTTAAAGGGTCATATGAAGCGCTAACCTTAAATGGTACCACAAAATGGTCAGACCACAGAAACTGAAGGGGAAGATCTGTAAGCAGCACTGTTACATTGGAAAAGACCGGATCCAAAAAATGCTGTATGAGTGGGTGAAGAGTTACGCAGTCCAAGACTTTTGGCACCCATTTTATTTATAAAGGAAGCACTCTGACTGCACTTGGAGTCTTTCAAGTGTAGGTTAATATACGAAGTGTTTAAGTTGGTGGATTTTAATATAAGAGGAGCTATTAAGTCCGGAAAGGTGGTGCACCAATTTCCAGCAGACCCAGGGGACTGGTGGATCGAGACCCCTGATAGCCTAAATGTATGCGTAAACGTAACAGAAAGATTCACAAGCAGGAGCCGAGAAATCTTCAACTTTGCATTGAAAATCGTTTTTGTAAATAATGGTAACCCCTCCGCCTCTACTATTTTGTCAAACTTTCCTGACTATAGAGTAGTTATGCACCAATGGACCAAGAATTATCAATATGGCAGGCTCCAAATCCATAATGTACTGGAATATTTGGCTTCACATGTTGGGCCCTGAGAAATGGGGAATAACCATAGAAGTATCATCCATTTTCGATGACACTTACTTTTTGGGTTGTTTGTCGCTTTCACATACATTATTACTGAATATGAATGTATTACCACCTCAGAATAAGGGCCTAACTCAACCGCTAAACATTCAAGGTTTTGCAATGACCCTAGTAAATTCAGTTATTTATCTGTACGTGGTAAAGACCTATAGGTCATAAGGTTAGTGTTCTATACATGGGGGGCGTGGCTTGCGCGCCGGACGGAGAAGACGCTCTTCCCGTGAGCTCCGTGTCGGACTTTCTTTGAAGATGCCGTGAGAGCGTTATAACCTGCTCTTTTGCCATCGGAAGCGGCTCCGTGGACAGCGGAAGGCAACGCGACCCAAATGCAGCCATCGGAGGTGGTTTTCGTGCAGGGAGGACTCTGACTGCACAGCGGTAATCATTCCTTCAGACGCAGCGCGGGCGGCCGCCATTTTGTGCGCTGCGCCCGTGTTGCCGTTTTTTGCTCTCTGCTGCATCTCCCTTCCTACTGCTGGGCATTATCCTTCAACTTTGCCCATATTATGCACTACATCTCGTCTTTTTTGCTGTTCCTGGCCTTTTTGGTTGCCTTTTAATTATGCTCTTGCATAACTCTACGCTCTCTGACAGGAAAAGGTGCCGCCATTTTTCTCATGCCATATTTGAAGTGCTATGTATGTTTTGCCCGCACACTTGACTTTTACCTCAGCGTTACTACACGCTTCTTGTTCCTTTGTTATCCAATTACCATCGGTATGTTTCCACTTCCTCCATGCGTTGTTCGTGCTGCCTGGTGAATGGCTTGGCGCTACATTTCTTTGACTCTACACTCCATGACGCCATGAAGGTTTGCCATACTGTCAACTATTCAAATCAGTGAATGCCTATTGTTTGTCCTCGTGTGGCTGTTTTTTCAACTGCGCATTGCTCAATAGTGCCTTTCAGTGTCCTCTTTTTTGCCACAAGGTGTGCACCTATTACATTTGGGCGTTCACATTATATTTTATTGTCGACAGCAGCATTGGTCACAACTTCCTTCCTTCAGCCTGCATTATGGCGAATCTCTCTACTTCGCCGAAACTGTCGCAAACAGGAACAAAACCTAAAAGGCAAAAGAATGATCCTCCCTCCCCTATAAACACTTCGAACAATCCTGTTCTTGACTCAATTCTTGAGGAGGTGCGAGGTCTTCAACCTTTTATGTCTGCTACCAACGCTAAACTTCAACAAATCGAGGAACGATGGGTTGTCATGGAAAATAAGGTTTTGAACTTAGAGCAACGTGTCAGCGATGTCCAAGACCTCTCAACCAAGATTCCACTTTTGGAACAAGAAATTCATAAGCTCAAATTGCACACTGAGGATTTGGAAAATAGAAATAGACGCAACAACCTACGCGTTTATGGTGTTCCGGAAAATTTGGAGGGGTCCGACATGGTCTCTTTTATTCGAAAACTTCTTCAGGAACTTTTGGAACTCTCCCCATCGACTCATCCTCTCAACATCCAGAGAGCACATCGTCTTGGCCGTATCAACTCCAACGCAACCAAACCACGTGGAATCATCATGCTATTCTTGGAGTTCACCGAACTCATGAATGTTCTAAAAGCTGCCAGGGCCAAACGTCACCTTCAGTGGTCTGGCCACAACATCTTCATTTCTCAAGACCTCTCTTCTGCTACCAACGCTCGTCGCAAGGAATTCCTGAACCTTCGTCCCACGATGCGTCAACTCAATATTCAATATGGAATTCTTCATCCCTGTTTCTGCAAGATCACACATAATGGGCGTACCAAGTCGTATGATGATCCTCAGAAACTTCGAGACTATTTGATGAGTATCACTCCTTCTACCATGGAAACTGCCAGCTAATGTCTTTTCGTTTTTCAATGTTTCTCCTTTTCTAAACTCACTCCTTCCAGTCATATATCCGCTCTTATCGTGTATCCCCTTTCTTCCTTGCTAGTACCCTCTCTCTCACATCTTTGTATATGTCCTTTCTCATATGTCCGTATCTGGTTTGCTTATGGGTCATGTCCTCTCCCTGGTGTACCCACGTCTCGCATGTTTTGGTTACTGTTTTCTTCTCAGATCAAGCCTGTGTGCCTTGGTCTGTTTCTTCATTATCTCTCCATCTTTCTGTCTCTTTCCTCTTTTTTTCTTTTCACTCTTTCTTCTTGCTTCCTTCTTCTCAGGCTTCCTCTGCTGTTTTCTTTACTTTTATATATCTTTTTCCCATGCTACCTGACTTTTCTTTCCCCTCTTGAAATGAGCGTTACCCTACCCAGAAGTTTAACCGTTATTTTTTGTCTCCTTCTATGTAGTGACCTCCTTGCTGTGTGTTGCACCCACTCTTCGCCCATTCCTCCCTTCATCCGACATGTGTAATTTTGTCTCTTGGAATGTTCGTGGTCTTGGTCATCCTGTCAAGCGTCAGAAGGTATTGTCTCACTTAACCAAATTTCATTCACAGGTTGCCTTTCTTCAGGAAACTCATTGCTCAGACATTGATTCCCTTAAATTGAAAAGACAATGGGTGGGTCAAGTTGTATTTTCTCCTGCTGTCAACAAAAAAGGGGGGGTTGCTATATTATTTCATAAGTCTTTGAATGCTCAAATTATCTCCTCTCAAAACGATGATGAAGGTCGTTGGGCAATGGCAAAGGTTGTTATTCAGAACAAGACGATGGTCTTATTAAATATTTATGGTCCTGTTCGGCCAGATCCCAAATTTTGGAAAGATATTAAATTGCTTATTTCATCCATTGATTGCCCTAACTTCATCGTTGCTGGTGACTTTAACCAATGGCTAGATCCTTTTTCAGACCGATTATCTTCCAGTAAATTTCAACCTGATAAAACCCATAAGGCCTTTCAATCTGCCATTGCCTCTCGACCTTTACATGACTCTTGGAAAGTGTGTAATCCTGATTTACTTGAATATACTTTTTTTTCTAATGTTCACCACACACGCTCAAGGATTGATTATATTATGGTTAGTAAGTCTCTCCTTCCCTCCCTTCAAAAATCTGTTATTGGCTCTATCTTTATTTCTGACCATGCACCGGTCTATACTACCCTGGATTTATCCATTACTCCATCCACTTTCAGTCGATGGAAATTTAACTCTTTTCTTTTATCAGATGCCACTTTCATGAAAAAATGTACTGAGTTTTTTAATGAATATTTTTCCCTTAATAACCCCGTTGACACTTCCATTCCTAATACCTGGGATGCTTTTAAGGCTTCTTTTCGTGCTTTTACGATTTCCTATGTCTCTGCCAAAAAGAAGCTTAACAAGCAAAAGTATGAAGACCAACTTAAACATATTAAAACCCTTGAACATACATATTTCTCCTCCAAATCCCCTTCTGCCCTTCAGGACCTGATTTTGGCCAAAACTGACCTAAATAAAATTATCACCAATGAAGCTTGTCATACACTTCTTAAAATAAAATCTAAATACCATGGGGGTCAGAACAAGGCAGGCAAAATGTTGGCCAACTACTTGAAAATCAAATCGGAACGTAAAGCTATTGGCCCAATTTTTAATGACTCACTCAATAAGCTGGTTACCTCTGATGAAGATATTGCTGAAGTTTTCCACAATTACTACCAAGCTTTATATACAGATGACACTCGTCCTACAGATGCCAACCTAACAACTTTTTTTGATGGTCTTCCCTCTCCTCCAGCCCTTCCTGATGAATTTTCGCACTTAGAACGTGAAATTACCCTCCAAGAGATTACCTCAGCCATTCATTCCCTTAAAAAATCAAAAGCCCCTGGTCCTGATGGCCTTCCGATTGAATTTTATTCCGCCTTTCATTCTTTTTTTGCTCCCAAACTCCTTCAATTATTTAACTCCTTTATCTCTGATACTAAGGCCTCTGGTTCCTTTTTAGACGCCCTCATTGTCATCATCCCGAAACCTGATAAGGATCATACCCAATGTAAAAATTTCCGCCCCATTTCCTTAATTAATTATGATTGTAAAATTTTTGCTAAAATTCTTTCCTCTCGCCTCGATTCTATTATACCACGCTTAATCAATACAGATCAGGTGGGATTTGTCAAGGGCAGACTTGCTGCTGATAACGCACGTCTTTTTTCCAATGTCCTCTCTTATAGTAAAAATGTCAAAGTCCCATTGGCGGCCCTATCCCTAGATGCTGAAAAAGCTTTTGATCGTATTAATTGGCAATACATGTTTCAAACCCTTACTTGGTTTGGCTTCGGTCCAAAGTTTATAGCATTAGTTAAACTCCTTTACTCTTCCCCTCGTGCTAGTATTTTTGTTAATAACCAATTTTCCAGATTTTTCTCTTTAACAAGAGGCACAAGACAAGGATGTCCCCTTTCCCCTTTATTATTTATCCTTTGCCTTGAACCCTTTTTGCAACGTATTCGTTCCAACCCTCATATAACTGGTTTAAAATTCTCCTCTATTGAAGCTAAACTCTCAGCGTATGCTGACGATGTCCTCATATATATGTCTAACCCTGAATCTTCCCTTCCGCCCTTTTTAGATGAAGTTCAGTTATATTCCTCTATATCGGGATATAAGCTCAACCTCTCCAAAACTGAAGTTCTTCCCCTTAATTCTTTGTGTTTTCAATATATGTTCAGTAACACTGATTTTGCATGGTGCCCATCTAAAATTAAATACCTCGGTATATGGTTCTCTTCCTCTCTAAAAGACACCCTTAAATTTACATTTGATTCGTTACTTAACAAAATTCAATCACTTTTACAGATTTGGTCTCCCTTATTTCTTTCTTGGTGGGGCAGATTGGACACCATCAAAATGATGATTACCCCTCATGTTTTATATACAGTATCTATGCTCCCTTTCAAAATTCCTAAATCCTATATTTCCCGTATCAACTCAGTGTGTACAAAATTTTTATGGTCCAATAAACATCCCCGCATAGGACTACATAAGTTAATGCGTCCTAAAAATGAGGGTGGTGTTCGTTTCCCTGATTTTTGCTCTTACCACTCTGCCTTCCTCATCAAACAATCCTTCTCATTAGCTTATGATTTCCTTGACACTCCTGTTCCTAAATGGGTGCTCTTAGAACGCTCCTTTCTGAAGGATTTCTCATTTCAACATGTTCCTTTCATGACAAATTGTACCTTTATATCCAAATACCCTATTTTGAAATATTGCCAATCTACATTGCAAAGTGTTTTTTCCTCCTCCCTTTCCCCTCTTCAATGTTTTTTATCATCTGTAGTTTGGTACAACAAATTTCTCAGATATAAAGGTAAATCATTCTATTTTAAACACTGGAAAGAAAAGGATATCATGTTTGTACATCAATTTTTTCTTGATTCTACTCTCCTCTCGTTTGTAGACCTACAAACTAAGTTTAACTTACCTTCTTCTTTTCTTGCTGAATACTCTATTATAAATTCTGCTATTCAGTCTCATCTATCCTCATTATCCTCCTCTTCCGACTCCTTTTCTTCTTTCACTCCTCTCACTCCACTTTACCCTCTCTTCTCTTCCCAACAACCCAAAGCTGCTCTTGTGTATTCGCTCTTATTATCTAACTGCTCTGTCCGAACTAAGTCTACAGTGGAGATTGCTTGGGAAAATGATTTGGATGTCTCCTTTGACACTGCGTTATGGGATCGTTTATGGTCTCGCCTCTTTAAAGTTTCTGTTGCTGCACGCATTACCCAATCCTTACTTTTTATTTATCACAGAGTTGTTATTACCCCGGTTACTATTCATAAATTTTCTCCAACATCTTCTCCTTTGTGTTGGTCCTGTTCCACAGTTCCTGGTACTCTACCACACCAACTTTACTATTGTTCCCCAGTTTTGTCTTTCTGGACTAATGTTTGGAATATATGCATGAAAATGTTATCTTTTTCTTCACAATTGTCCTTTATACACATATTTTTAGGTTCCTTAGCTGATGATATTGATATTCTTACACCTTCTTCTGCTAAACTGTTAGATCTTTTTATTGCTCTTGCATTTAAAGTTGTGTTATCGTGTTGGAAAGATAATTCGAAACTCTCGGTCCACACTTGGTGGAATTATATTTGTGACGAACATAGAATTTCTATTGCCTCTTCTACCTCTGTTCCTTTGAAAATTAAATCTGACTTACTATGGCTCCCCTTTACTTCATACCTCTCTTCCAATCCTCCCCCTCTACTGCGTGCTTCTCATCCCTCATGATCCCTCCTTCTCTCTTTCTCTTTCTTCTTTCATCTCTCTCCTCTCTCCTCTTTTTCTGTCTTCTGCTTTCTCCCTTTTCCTCTCTCCTTTCTGATCCTCTCCTCTCTCCTTTCTATCTGTCCATACCTTTTTCTTTTCTCTTCCTCTCTTTATAAATTACTGTAGATTGTTGTCTTTCATTGTTATTACACTCATATGTACTTTTTCCTAATTTTTCATGACATATTTCTTGTATCACCCTTTATTGCTTAATAAAAATTTCTTAAACAAAAAAAAAAAAAAAAAAAAAAAAAAAAAAAAAAAAGTGTTCTATACATTTCAAATTCAATTTTTAAATGAGTATTAAAGTGGAGTAAATGAAAACATTGACTACAATCGTATTTACGTGTAAGTCGCACGTACGCCTCTTATTCCTGCAACATTTTTTCAACCCGTAGTGAATTAAAGAAGGTAAGTCAAACGTATTTCAGTTGCAAAATCAAGAACATTTTGCAACTCTTGAAAGTCTTTGGGAAATGACAACCTATTTTCATTCTCTCAGCATGTATGAATTTAGGAGCATTTTACAGCATAAAATACGCCTTCGTGGTGTACTGCCATTTAAATAATTAGCATGGCGAAACGAACGCTGCATGATTTGCATCAGAAGGGCGCCCACACACTTGCAAATGATTTAAATAACAAAGGGAGCTTTTGAAACGGCACTGTGAGTATTCTTGCTCTGTGTTTTATAGCTGAATGAGCAGTGTAAAGGTTAACCGAATTAAATATATTTTATAAGATGATCTATTTCTTTGTGCAATATTATTCCTCAAGCGCCTTAGACTAATTGAATTGTTTATGCTACGTGGACCATTGTGCGGATGTCAAGGATGGTATATATATATTTTAAATTGTTAGAGAGCTCTATGCGGAATTCACACATCATTTGCTTGAAGATGAATAAAGAAACCGCTATACCTCCTAGAAGATGCATGAAGAAAGTGATGTGCTTCCTAGGAGGTGCATAAAGAAAGTGACGTACTAGAAGATGCAACAAGATAGCGACGCCCATATTAGAAGGGGCATAAAGAAAGCGATATACCTCCTACAAGACGCATGAAGAAAGTGTGTCTCCTAGAAGGTGCATAAAGGTGACTTACTAGAATATGCATAAGGAAAGCGATGTCCTCCTAGAAGATGGATGAATAAATTATGTACATGAGGCTTTTAGAAGGGACATAAAGAAAGTGATGTGCCTCTTAGAAGATGCATAAAGAAACCGATATACCTCCTAGAAGATGCATGAAGAAAGTGACGTGTCTCCTAGAAGGTGCATAAAGAAAGTGACGTACTACAATATGCATAAGGAAAGCGATGTCCTCCTAGAAGATGAATGAAGAAATGATTTACATGAGCCTTTTAGAAGGGACATAAAGAAAGTGATGTGCCTCTTAGAAGATGCATAAAGAAAGCGATGTACCTCCTTGAAGATGCAAAAAGAAATTGATTTGTCTCCTAGAAGATGCATAAAGAAAGCGACGTACTTCCTAGAAGATGCATAAAGAAAGCGACGTACTTCCTAGAAGATGCATAAAGAAAGTGCTGTATCTCCTATAGTCATAAAGTGCTACGGTACTTATGCAGCTCCTCGAGAGCATAATATTAGAGACAGCATACTATGGTTGACGTCAATCAAGTGGGTTCACAGCTCAAAGACCAGCCTCTTTATTTTACAAAATAGTGATTCACACTAATGCCACATGCACATAGTCGGCCACATGCACAATCCCCACTCAAGCACATAATGACAGCATAACAGGTAGGTGTTAAAGAAAACATATGGATTCTCCTACCTGGTGCCGTTATTTTCAAGTTGCCACTATGGGTAATGGCACATTTCTGCCAATCACTAAGGAGGTGGAGAAAGCCTTTGCATTCACTTCAGACACTCTTTTCTCAATCCCTAACCTTTTTATGCCCAAAGACAGATTGACATCCACTTAATAATTTGCCCACAATTACCCCATCCATAGAGAAGCATTGACATGGGACACTATCATATCAAACAGACACAGTTTGATGTCTGTAGGAAAAAGGAAAACCTGTGTGGCAATTTTTATCCTTCTTGTTAAGCATATGTCTTGCCCTCATTTGAGAGCGTGGGTATCAATATCAGATGTGTGACACTAGGATTCATGGGTTTGAGGGGGAGTAGGAAATTGGGTTACTGCTTGGGGAGGTGAAACTCACTCAAGCAGCAAACACAATCTCTTTCAGGGTAAAACACAAGCAAACTCCAAATAAACATGTTCTTACCCCTCTGGTCGATTGGCACAGAAGCAGTCAGGCTTAAATAAGGCAAAATGTGTATAGTATTTATGTAGCACTTCAAACAGTAATATAATAATAATATAAAATAATGTGGAGAAGTGTGGCTCACTGGTTAGAGCAGGCAGACCCTGAAGCAGAGGTCAGACCGGGACCAGGGTTCAATTCCCGACGCAGCAGGGTGTTGAGCTCAAATGTCCACGGACTCGATAATTCTCGCTTCGGTGCCTGACCTAATCATGGGTTCACACTATGCAACTCTGGGCATTAAGCTTGCTTAATCTCCACAACGGCCCCCCCGGCGGCGGGATGCCTGGCTTTCACCTTGGGGATGCCCTATAGGGGCTATCTCACAGGGAAAAACCAGGACGGGTTCCCAAGGCAAGCGCGGAGATACCCCTTCGGGGGTCGATTCTGGCGCTATATAAGAAATGCAATAATATAGTAAAAGCACAACATAAAAAAATCCCACACCAATTTAGAAAAATAGAGTAAAAAATTAATAAATTATATGAGACCAAAATACCAAAAATTAAATTAGTAGAACCAGAAATATGCAATTTCAAAATGTTATGCAAAAATAGTCCCTAGAAGCACAAAGCGCCAACTGTGGGTACCTTGTCATGCCAAACTGGGACAAAGTCATAAGTTCATTCCGACCAGAATGGAGTGGGACCAGATACAGGGACTAAGTTAGGTTTCTTGAATGGAGCATCTTAAACGCTGGTTTGCAGAGCATTGCTATATCCCGCGTTGAGGATGCATCACAAAGCGGTGGTTCCAAGGAAGCTGAGAGGCTGTGATGTGGAGTCCTGTATCATCTTCGAGCATGCCATCTTGGAGGGGCCTGCGATGCGAAGTCCCGAGTCAAGGATGCAGTGCAGTGGTGGTTCTGAAGAAGTTGTGGAGCTGCGATGGGAAGTCCTGAGTCGTCATCGGGGATGCCATTGACAAGGGGCTTTCGATGCCTAGGCCTGTGTTGAAGATGTGCTGTGCAACAGTTCCAATGAGATTGAGGGCTGAAATGTGAGCTCTGGTGTCGGGAATGCATCGTGCTGTGGCAGTTTCAAATCAGAGCTGTGAGAAGATTCATTGTGCTACATCAGTTCTGCCTACAACACCACAGCTGGGATGGCAGAGGACCTTCAGGTGTTCTTCCAAGGGTCCAGGACTAGGGTGGTATCACTTGGGGGCGGGGGTAGGGCTCACCGCAGAGTCCAGGCAACATACTGGATGGTTGGGTGAAGGGCAGTGAAGTAAAGGATTATCAGGGGCTGTACAATTTGATTATAAAGGAGCACATGTTCAGTCTTTGTTTTGCAGATATGCACCAACACCCGATTGATAGTAAGCTCCCTGAACTCAGGGATCTTACTAAGGAGGCAGGTCGCTGGGTCAGTGCTCCCGGTCCACAAAAAGGTTTCTAGTGGGATCATCAGAAGGGTGGGCAGGATCCCCATCAGAAGAAGGAGGGGGAGATAAACATAAAAACAAAGAATTTTATAAAGGGCCCTAAACTAGTTCTAAGAGTCAGAACTTCCCATCCCTAACTGAGCAGAAAAAGAGATGGCTACCTAACAGCACGTCTTCAGGAAAAGCCCCCCACAAGTACAATGAGTGCTAACTGGAAGAGCACTTTAAGGGGGATGCCAAGTGTCCCAAGCGGGCACAGCCCCCCATTGGTGTGCAGTCACTGGGTTTGGCTAAGCTAGCGCTTGGGGAGGAGATTGTCTCAGTAAGTGGGGAGACAGTGTAGAGTAGTGTTTAAATTCAAGGCCCTGGATTTGGCACATAAAGCCCTAAATGGAAATGGCACCATCTACCTTAGGAGGAGCATATCATACTCTGACTCTCCTAGGACTCTATGGTCATCCTTTAGCCATCTTGCTACAATTTCCAGGGTCTGCCGTGTTAGAACTGGAGTGAAAATTGCAAAAAACACAGTTGATGGACAGAATGTAGAACAATGTCATACATTCACCCCAGTACAAGGATCTGGGCCTAAATCCATCGTTTTTTTGCACTCCACACCACCGTGGGTTAGACAATGGCTATATGCAAATCAGCTCTGACCCTGTGCCGTATGGGAACAGTCCAGTCCGAACTACCAAGACATGTCTTTCCCAGACCGGAATCAAGCATCCAAGGACCGGTTTCTGGCTATCGGCCTTCATCAGCCTGGATAGCTTGACTCCAGTGGTGTGGAGAGCCTGGGACTCACGTCTGAGTATACCCAGCACACTCGGGGTGCAAATTGCAAAAAACACAGTTGATGGACAGAATGCAGAACAATGTCATACATTCACCCCAGTACAAGGATCTGGACCTAAATCCATCGTTTTTTTTGCACTCCACACCACCCTGGGTTAGACACTGGCTATATGCAAATCAGCTCTGACCCTGTGCCTCATGGGAACAGTCCAGTCCGAACTACCAAGCCATGTCTTTCCCAGACCGGAATCAAGCATCCAAGGACCGGTTTCTGGCTATCAGCCTTCATCAGCCTGGATAGCTTGACTCCAGTGGTGTGGAGAGCCTGGGACTCAGGTCTGAGTATACCCAGCACACTCTGGGTGAAAATTGCAAAAAACAGTTGATGGACAGAATGTAGAACAATGTCATACATTCACCCCAGTACAAGGATCTGGGCCTAAATCCATCGTTTTTTTGCACTCCACACCGCCCTGGGTTAGGCACTGGCTATATGCAAATCAGTTCTGACCCTGTGCCTCATAGGACAGTCCAGTCCGAACTACCAAGCCATGTCTTTCCCAGACCGGAATCAAGCATCCAAGGACCGGTTTCTGGCTATCAGCCTTCATCAGCCTGGATAGCTTGACTCCAGTGGTGTGGAAAGCTTGGGACTCACGTCTGAGTATACCCAGCACACTCTGGGTGAAAATTGCAAAAAACACAGTTGATGGACAGAATGTAGAACAATGTCATACATTCACCCCAGTACAAGGATCTGGACCTAAATCCATCGTTTTTTTGCACTCCACACCACCCTGGGTTAGACACTGGCTATATGCAAATCAGCTCTGACCCTGTGCCTCATGGGAACAGTCCAGTCCGAACTACCAAGCCATGTCTTTCCCAGACCGGAATCAAGCATCCAAGGACCGGTTTCTGGCTATCAGCCTTCATCAGCCTGGATAGCTTGACTCCAGTGGTGTGGAGAGCCTGGGACTCACGTCTGAGTATACCCAGCACACTCGGGGTGAAAATTGCAAAAAACACAGTTGATGGACAGAATGTAGAACAATGTCATACATTCACCCCAATACAAGGATCTGGGCCTAAATCCATTATTTTTTTGCACTCCACACCACCCTGGGTTAGACACCGGCTATATGCAAATCAGCTCTGACCCTGTGCCTCATGGGAACAGTCCAGTCCGAACTACCAAGCTATGTCTTTCCCAGACCGGAATCAAGCATCCAAGGACCGGTTTCTGCCTATCAGCCTTCATCAGCCTTGATAGCTTGACGCCAGTGGTGTGGAGAGCCTGGGACTCACGTCTGAGTATACCCAACACACTCTGGTGAAAATTGCAAAAAACACAGTTGATGGACAGAATGTAGAACAATGTCACACATTCACCCCAGTACAAGGATCTGGGCCTGAATCCATCGTTTTTTTGCACTCCACACCACCCTGGGTTAGACACTGGCTATATGCAGGAGTGCAAAAAAACGATGATGAAGGCTGATAGCCAGAAACCGGTCCTTGGATGCTTGATTCCGGTCTGGGAAAGACATGGCTTGGTAGTTCGGACTGGACTGTTCCCATGAGGCACAGGGTCAGAGCTGATTTGCATATAGCCATTGTCTAACCCAGGGTGGTGTGGAGTGCAATAAAACGATGGATTTAGGCCCAGATCCTTGTACTGGGATGAATGTATGACATTGTTCTACATTCTGTCCATCAACTGTGTTTTTTGCGTGTTAGAACTGGTGGCAGATCTTTTGTGTATTTAGGTGCCCAAACCTGGAATCAACTCCTTGTGACACTCCGGCCACTATCAAACTGACCTCTTTCAGAAAGCAACTAAAAACCTGGCTATTCTGCAACTGAAGTACTCTTCGCTGTTAGGTGTGGAGATGTCCTGTCAGCGCCGAAACACACACCAGAGTAGGCATGCACTCTAAAAGTGCTGTTTCAATTCAATTCAATTAAACCCTGAGTGATGGAAAGATGGTGGATAGAGAACTCACATGCCTAGTAATATTAGTTAATACAGGAAGTGGGTCACCATTAATGGGCAGAGGGTGGAGGCTCTGAGAGACACTGAAGCCAGCATGACAACCATCAGATGTCATCTGGTGGCTTCAGAGCAGGCAGTCCCTGTTGAGTTCCTCCACTTTGTTGCAGCTGACAACCATGAGAGTCACTACCCAGTGGCTCTGGTTCCCTTTGAGTCGGTGGGGAGGTCTCAAGTTCCTTGAGGGTAGGTGTGAGTATATTTATACCTGTGGTTTTCTGCTTGTTAATGACTTGGAGCACACAATCTGAAAGAGGTGGCACTTAGGTCCCACTTAGAGACATTAGATTTGCCTGAGTGGGTGCGCCTGACCACACGGTCCATGGCCACCAGAAAGGGTAGTCAGGAAGAACTGGAGCCTGGAACAACTGATAAACAGTGCTTAAGTGTGGAGAAGTGTGGCTCAAATGGTTAGAGCAGCAGACCCTGATGCAGAGGTCTGGCCCGGGACCAGGGTTCAATACACGCCTTGGCGGGTCTTGGGCTCAATTTCCTTGGACCTAATAACTCTCGCCTCTGTGCCTATTCTAATCATGGGTCCCACTCTGCAACTCTGGGCAATAGCTTGCTTAATCTTCACAACAGCCCCAAAAGCACTGGAATGCCTGGTTTCACCCTGGGGGTGCCCAGGAGTGGACACTCACAGAGAAAACCAGGAAGGGTTCCTAAGCTGTATACGGAAAGCACCGGGACACTACCTGAGGGAAGTAGCTATGTGCTCTATAAATACCGGTACATTTACATTTACATTTACATTAGGTATGTGTGCTCTTCTCTTTCCCTAACACATGATAACACTGACTTATATCCAACTTGCATATTTAATTTACTTGTAAGTTCCTTAGTAAAGTGGTACTACATGCGCCCAGGGCCTGTAAATTAAATGCTACTAGTGGGCCTACATCTCTGGTTGTGCCAAACACTTAAGTAGCACTTTAAATATGCCTCATGCCTGTTATTGCACAGCCTTTGTGTGCAGTTTAAACCTTTTGTTAGACCCAAACCTTCCTTTTTAATACATATGAGTAAACCCTGAACAGCCGAGATGGCAGGGTGTAATGTATTTAAAAAGCAGGACTTGTATTCTTAAGTTTAACATGCCTTGCTAACGAAAAATTCTTTAATTTTTGTTTAAACTACTGCAAGACCTAATTATCCATAGGATAACATTGGAGTTGTCTTATTAAATTTTATAAATGTGCTTTCCAAATTGGAAGATATCTCATTTCATGTTTGGTGTTTTTGGAATCACAATTTAAAATTCCAACTTATGGTGATGTTGGCTTTTACATTGCAATTCTGAAAATGGCACTTGTAGAAACCCTTACCAATTTGGTGCCTATAGCCTGTCTCTGGGTCACATGACTAAGTATAGCTGACATTTGGGCTTTGTGTATTCCTCTTAGACAGCCACAGACACTGGGAAGCTTTTGTGTGTCTTAATGGGCCATCACTGACAGGATGGTAGGGAGGAGCCAGACCCAGCCCCACTTACACTTGAATGGGCTGCGTGCTGTCTCCACACAAAGGGCGGCATACCTCCTGTAGTTAGTCTGGTGTCAGGGCCAGGGAAGCACTTCAAGGGTATGAATCTAGAAGCTTCTCCCCACTTCAGAGGCACAATTGTGTATAAATACTGGACTTCAGACTTTACCTCTTCAGTACACTTCTGTACCCGTGGATACTCTGCCCAGAAGAATGACTGCTGTGCTGCTACAAGGACTGCCACTCTGCTGGACTGCTGCTCACAAGAAACTGCTGCTCTTCTGTGCTGATCTGCTACCGGTCGCCCTCTTGCAAGAAGAAGAACTGGACTTGCAACTTATTCTTGAACCCAAGACCCCAGAGTGACTCCTAGGACCAGTCTTCTGGCCTCTTGAGCTAAGGCTCAGGGACTTAAAAGATTCACCAACCACCACCTGGGACCAGCTGCAGTGATTTCCTTAACCCCAATCGGTGACTCTCAGGCCCTGAACCCTTTGTGTGGCTCATAGGCTCTTAAATCAAGCTTTTGGGCTCTTTGTGACTGTGCACAAGCCCGTTCTCACTGAGACTGTGCCACTCGCACTAAAATTCAGCATGAGCCGCTGTCAGTCCTGCTCTTCACACAGCAGCATTGACAGCCAGCATGTGACCACTAAAGTGATACTCCAGACTCCCATCCACGATGCCCAGCCTGTTCTTTGCACAATGCCTACAACTGCCTGAAATGCTCACCTTGTTCTTCATGGCCCTCTCCAATGCACATGGGAATCTTGGTACAACATTTGAGAAGGTAAACCCTCAGCAGGACTAATATGGGGCTGTATATATGTAAATCACCTCTTACTTTTGGGTTCCTGGTTGAGTTTGCTGTTCCGTATTATAACAACAGACAAAGTACTTCTACAGTGTGATTTCTTTACCCACACTATTCCTCTGCCTACTTCAGGCTAAATACATTATCCCGGGATCTCAGGTAACTCCATACCCGCATTTCCAGGCAACATAGAACAACACACTAACTTTTCATGTTAGTAACAAAAATCAATAATTCTGTCCTATAAAATTACCAATTTAAACAATAAACCATCAAGTCAAAATGAGCAAAATTTCATCAGCAGTCAAAACACTTACTATTTTTTCAACACTACTAAAAATACTTTCTAGCACATTTACAACAGGTCGCTATCCTATTGATATTCACACCACTCCAGCAATCGCCTTCTTGCATTACCTTTCAGTACTGCTTTGCCAGTTTTCAAGTTCTGAGAATTGGAATCAGGACTTTTTTTGAGGATCTGGACATTTATCTAACTTGGGCAATTATTTTGCAGCGCTATTCCGGCATTAAACTAAACTATGCTCCTTTTGGTGATGTGTTAAGCATCCGCTGCTACCTAGTGAGGTAGTGTGGCTCACTGGTTAGAGGCGGCAGACCCGAGAGCAGAGGACGGCCCGGGACCAGGGTTCGATTCCCGGCGTGGCAGGTTTCTGGGCCAGGGTCAGCGGACTCGATAATTCTCTCGCCTCGGTGCCCACTCTGATCAGCGATCACACTCGGCAACTCTGGGCATTAGCTTGCCTCATCTTCACTAACGGCCCCACCAGACCGCCGGGGATGCCTGGTCTCACCCTGGAGATACCCATTAAGGGACCATCTCTCAGGGAAGCCAGGAAGGGTTTCGCAGCGGTCGAACCGCCTTGGGACCCTCCGGGTAAGTAGTGTGCTATATAAATGCCTATACATTTACATTTACATTTAACTGATGTAGCGGTAATTTCATGGTAATTTCTCAATGCAAAAAATCATTACCTCTTGTTTACCGCTTAAAGGGGATGGCCCTTTGCCACCTTGTGAATACCATCAGGAGACTTTGCATAAAAATGATAAAGCTAATGCAATTAATATTTAAGGCAATAATGAGATTTGTGAGTGGTTTTAAAGGGTTTTATTTTCTAATCAAAATTCAAAGTTCTCTGACTCTTTATTCATTGGTCAAATATCACTCATGTTACAGAATTGAAAAGTAGAAAAAAATAAAATTAATACAGGACATATTATAGATTGCATACAAGGCACTCCATAAAGGAAGAAAAACCTATTTCTATGTCAGTCAGAAACACTTAAAGAGTTTTAAGAAAATAGAATACTAGATTGAGTTTTGTAAAGCTAATCAATAATTAATAATTGGCAAAAATCTCCCATAAAGAGATATTTAAATGCATAGGACAAATAAGTCTTTGCAAAGCCAGTTAGTCAAAGCATACAACTTAAAATGTTGTATCTAATCCTGTCCTGTTCCTCTTAGCTGGTTCTCTCTGTCCTCGCTCTGCCTCTCTTAGTCCCAGCTGAAGCTGCCCCTCCTTTCTCTTCTCTCTCTGCAGAAGTTTTATAAAACGGCGTATTCTGCCTCGTGTCCTGCTAAAAAAGAAATGCGCCAAGGCCTACACCTTTCAGCTAGCAACCAATATTTCTATCAAATATACACGTGACTTGGTCTTCGTAGCTTGTCCAATGGGAGCTTCAGAACACATCGACACCCCAGGGGCTAACTGGACACTGCACCAATCAGGCGAGTTCTTTTAACACATTTGAGTCTTGTGCTAAATGACTTTGAGTCTTGTGCTAAATTACTTTACATCCTGAAAACAATTACATTTTCTCCAACAAAAAGCATTAATCATGCGTAAACAGAGAATACATATTATAATAATCAAGACGAAAAATGTGTGCTATGCAGTTTTCTCTCTATGTGATGAAGTGAATAAAACTTTGTTTAAACAACTGCATGGAGATAAAAGTATGCAACAAGTGAAGGTCTTTTCATAAAAAGACAAAAACAGGTAGTTATATGAAAAGAAAGGTCTTTTCATGACACCCTGGAGGAAAGAGCACATTCCATTTCTTATCTTCAAGGCCACAGGCCGCAGTGGGCTGAGTCTGCAAAAGCAAATTCAGCCTTTCTACACAGTAAAATGCGAGTTAATTGAGATCAAATATATGCTATTTTGAAAGTTAAAAACACATTTTCTAAATTAAATGTACATTTTATAGTGAGGTTACATATACAATAAACACAATCATGAATTAAATAACTGAGCATGGTTGTACATGGTTTCATTAGACTGAAAGCATCTGACCAGCCCTATTCATGTTTTCACTTTCATCAAAACTCTGCATGCCATTTTTAAAATACAGTTTGTGTCTGAAATTCAAAGCAGTGCAAGGCCTAAATCTACGTGAAATCTGGGCTCCATCACACTAAATAGTACATATGCCAGGGTGCACTGTATTTAAAAAACATTTAACGTTTGCATGTCCTGCTAGTGAAAAACTCTGAAAAAAAGGTTTCTTTTGCCAGGTCTAAATGGCAGCTTAAACTGCACACACAGACTCTGCAAAGGTAGGCCTGGGAAATTCGTAAAGTGCTACTTAAGTGGCAGGGACAACCAGTGCTGCATGTCCACTATTAGCATTTAATTTACCAGCCCTGGGCACACGTTGTGCCACTTTGCTAGGAGTTTAAACCAATTGAGTATAAGCCAATGTTACCATGTTTTAGGGAAAGAGAACAATCACTTTAGCACTGGTTAGCTGTGGTAAAGTATGCACAGTCCTTAGGTCAGCAAAAACAAAGTCAGCAAAAACAGGAGGTCTGAAGGCAAACAGTTAGGGGAAAACCCTTCCAAGGATGCCAGGTCTAACAGACACTATGGCTGAAGTACATACCCGGATAGCGCAGAAACATCTACAGGCTTAGATGCCAGAAGTGCCTGCCTTTTAATGTAGGAGTTAAGGGGTTTTAGGGATAATTATAGTACAATTCATGATTGCCATTTTTGTGGATAAGAAGATGTCTTTTTGAACTGTTGTTTTGTGGACTCTCTGCATTTGTCTAGTGGACTGAACCACACTTTGGGACAAGTTAGTAATCTGGAACATCCCAAGTGAGTTATTAGCTGTTCTTCAAAGACTGCATTCAGGAAATTGAGTACAAGTTGAATAAATCAAGGTAGAAGACTGGTCAGCGCATAAGTGTATGTAATGGCATGCATCAAGGTTGTGTACAGGCACCAGCTTTATTTCGCTTATATCCAGCTGATTATCCAAATGTTTTTGCTAAAGTGCCATATGCTGTCGAACTGATTATGATGAATAATTACCAAATTGGGCTCTTGCACAATATTACACTTTAAATAAGCTAATGATTAATAATAATGAAACAAAGTGCAAATTTTTGCTTACAAAACAGCAAAAAAAAAAACAAACAAAGAAAAGGAGCCTGGGGGCTGGAAAAGAGTACACTGGAACATATTTAAGTGGATACATACTTGGGACGAATTTCGTGGCGCGCACTGCATCGCATTTGGTGATGTAGTGCGCGCAACGAAATTCGTTTTATTTAGTTATATGTTTACTTACCCGTTAAGGTCCGCAATTCATACATTACTACCCCCCACCCTACCCCTCCCCCTCCCCACGTCACTGCCCGGGCGGTTATCCCACTACTGGCCACGGCTGGGCTACTCTGGTGATATAATCTGTCAGGGGAACTCAATTTTTCAACGATGATATCATAAATTACAAGTGCAGACAATGCTCTTAGAAGCTGTGATATAAAATATGTGGTTGGGTCATCTATTTCATTGTTAAAAACAATTGAGGGGATGGTTATGCACTGGCTCTTTATGAGGCTCAACATTTAGGGGCAGATTTACAAGCTCCTTGCGATGCCAGGACGTCACATTTTGTGATGCACTGGCAGCGCATTACACTGCCCCATATTTACAAGGACAAGAAAAGACACCCAGCGTGGCTTTTCTTGTACTTGCAGATTCGGCCCCTTTACACGCAGCACTTTGCATGAAAGGGGCGTTCCATGGGTATTGCTGTGGGTGTTCCTACGCAACACCCATGGAACCAGACACATTTCCAGATTTATGAGGATTTGTAAACCTGGAAATACGTCAGTATGCTACGCCACCCTAGGGGTGGTGTAGCGAGGCACAACCAGGAGAAATGTTTTAATTTCTCCTTGTTCTTTTTCCTCTTTCAATGCGTGCTGCATTCTACAGCACGCATTGAAAGAGGAAAATGCATGTAGTGATTCTTTTTGTGCCCCTTCATGTACAAAAACAATCTCCCCATGATGGAGGCATCCTTGCACCATGGTGCAAGGGTGCCTGCACGGGCGCATGGCAGCTGTGTGTGCGCCAGCGCAGGGTAGAGCACAGGAATGCAACATTTAATTGTAATTATGATTCATTCTTTAGCTCTGAATGTGCCGCAGCCAAAGGGCTTGCGATGCCACGCTGCAGCACCTTCTTGTAAATCTACTCCTTAGGATATAGAGCAGATGTAAGTGGAAAAATCTTGAAAACTATAGTGTAAAAATGCTATTCTATGTTGCAGAAGAATGCTATGATACATGCACTAAGATATTTATACCTGCTTAAAGGAAGGAAAGAATCTAGAAATTATCTTTCATCTGCAGCCAGGGTTCATTTATGTGGGAATTTACAACTGCAACAGACTTCAGGGGCTTATTGACAGTCTGTTTAGGTTTATGGAAGTGTCAGAATGGGCGGCTTCTCAGTTGGAGCGGAGGAGCCTTGCCCCACTTATGTTACCCCCAAAGATGAAAAATAAAATGGTAACACATTACCATTTTATTTTTCATCCTCCCACCTTGACGCTTGTGTCAGAACAGGGCTGCTGCTAAAGGGAAGCAGCAGGGAGGAGGGTGAGCTGTGTTTTCTCTTTTCAAAGTGTGTATGTCTTTTTGGCCGGCCATCTTGCCACAGCCAGCTCCATGTGCGTACTTTGAAACCTTTAACTCAGCTGATTTCAGACAGTTGGGTCAGAGTAAGTGCAGGGCTCCAGTGTCCTTCGAAGCCCCTCCAATCAGGGTGTTGCTCTCACACCTGGAGAGCAGCACCAGGATTGGTTCCTGCACTTTAGCATCCAGTTGAGAAGAGCTCAGAGCTGATAAAATCGGAAGACGTTGGTTAGGGAACGTTTTTTTTAAATTAAAATATTTGCACGCCCCAGCCCAACTCCCCGCTCGCCATAGATGCCAGCCACCACTCTGAAGATCATCATTCTAAAACATCTTATGAAATCCATAATCAAAGGCACAGATACTCATTATCTAGCAAAAAATAATCAAAAGAAATGTTACCATTGAGAAGAAGTGTAAATCCAGCCTGGAGAATACAAGGCCAAATGTGAATAATTTCCGAGGAACTCGGGTTCTTCCTTGTTGGGTTGAAGATAAAATGTTATTTGCTGCACCTTTTCCTTGACTGCCTTCTGTTTAAAGAGCAGCAGAAAATAACTATAAGACCTTTTTTGAGAAAATGCTGCTATATGTGTCGCTCAATATCTGTTTTAATAATTCCTTTGATGGCTTATAGAGATGTGATTATTGGTGTAGCCATATTTTTAATTTTAATGTTTAAATTATGCATTGTCGAAGAACGCATCGTTTAGTTCTTATTAACTACTAGTTGTACTGTATTATAAGACTTTGTCCTGATAAGCAGAAATTAATAATTAAATTAAATAAAAAACATAGTGGTTGACCGATTGTATTCAAAATTGCATTGGGACAGTGTTTGTACTTTGGTAATCAGAAAAGTTCTGCACAGTTATAAGACTAGCACTTGTTTCTAGATTTTAGAGCAAATGTCCTCTTTAGCTCCTGCCACAGGATGGAGTTAAACTCTGGATCTGTTGTGTTTCCACTTTCCCTACAGAACATTTTGTTTAAACTATGATCGATACCGCTTTAGTTTCTTTATGCAGCTCTGCAAATGTTTCTGACATGCTTGCAATTATTGAGCAGAAGTATTTTAGGTATAGAGATATCACAACTAAACACAAACTTGTCAACAGTTAGTTGTATAGGTTCTATGTGTGCCCATATGTTACATCCAAACAAACACCTCTGGAGGATATCCAAGGCCGGGAACTAGAGGCTATGGGGCCTCAAGGATGAGCTTACCTCCAAATACAATATTGGGAGGAAGTAGTGGACACAACCTTGACTAAAGTGTGAGCCCCTCCTGCGTACGGCCCGGATAACCCGATAGCGGGATTCTCCTGGGCCTGGTACATGAAAGGGAGACAAAGTTCACTTTTGTTATCAGTGGCACAAAAGCGTGTAGATGCCACACCTGGATCCTGTGTTTCCGTCCTGAAGTATGCCACAGACCAGCATGAGCCATCAGGCAGAAATATGTTCAGGGTGCATGTAGTAATGGAGTACTAATTCCCTTTTCCTCCATGCTGGTTTTTAACACCAAGTGATATTTGTAGTAAATGTAAAAGTCTATTTAGGATGTTACATTGGTTTTCAATCTGTATAGGTCACAGGTCTGTTCTTAGGTAGTAGTGCCTCCCTGATTTAAGGTGCAGGCCTGTTCTCTAACAAACCAGGTTTTTAGAAAGTGTGGGGTGTCCTATGATGAAGTATGACACCTGGTGGTGTGTGAGGACATCCCATCACATTTTTGTGTATGTCCAGTGGCAGATTGTTTCAGATAGAACCCTGGGGGATATATGCATTTAGGGATCCCGTTTTTTTACATTTCCCCCTATATTTATCCATATTTATTTTTTTCTAATTTTATCTGTATTCATCCATATTTATTTGGGGTTTTGTGAAATAAATTATACTGAAACTGGTATATTTACACCTTTATGTAACCAATAAATATGCACCCATGCTCGAATGCCTGTCAGGTTTCAGTGATCTGAGCAGAAAGAAGATAAATTAATAAACTTATAGGAAAATATGCCATTTCAGTATCAACTTTGTGCATATCTACTGCAGTTTGGGGCTTTTTACTGAAATTCCCTTCTTTTCAAACACCCTTATCTGTCAACCCAAACAGCTATTGGATTGACAGCCATGACAGTCATGGCAGATATTATTTAGAATCACTCAAAAAGCAACTCAATTTCCCTTGTTATGCATATTTAAAAATAAATACAGACAAGAAAAAAAGTGGTTTTCTGTCTGTATTTATCTGTAAAAAATCAGTAAAAACAGAAAACAGGAAAACAGGAAGCCTTACATATAATATTACCTACTGGCGGTCGCCAGTAGGCAGTTATAGTTAGGACCTCATTTTTATTCGAAAAGCGTTTTTTCATTTGCCAATATCTTTGGCGCCGTTTGACAAATCCATGCAAAACTTTCCAAAACAAAGGTTCATTGAGGACAGCTCCTGTCTTGAACGTTTCGAGGTGATTCGTTGAGCGGGGGCTGAGAAAAAAGGGGTGTCCCAAAACACGTTTTCCCTATGTTAATTTCCATAGGAAATTTTATTACAGACAACAGCCTGAACTACTGAACTGGATTAGACCAAATTTTGAAAAAAGGTAACTCTTGGTTCAGAAAGCGACCATTCAGTAGTATCGGAGAAATTAGAAAAAGAAAAGTTTAAATATCTGAGCAACGAGGAGGGTTTCACTCTGATTGGCTGCCAACACTCCTAACCAAACCGAGTCACGAGAAAACTGTGAAAAAAACATAAAAAAACAAGAAAAGGGGGCAGGGTAGGAACACCCTGGCCCCCAAGGCCTGCTGATGGGGTCCCACAAAAACTTTTGTTTTAAAAAAAAAAATCATCAGAATTTGCGCTGGGTGCACGAATCCTGCCGTGTAATAATAAAAAACTGAAGCGCAGGCTCCTGCGCTTTGTTTCCTATAAACCCCCGTGTGGGCCAGGTCCCGGGGGCACTCACCAATTAATTTGAGGACCTCAGGACACAAGTGTACTCCATCCTCTGAGCAGCAGTGCACCAGAAGCCGCATTTGCAGCGTGTAAAAAGGGGCGTGGCCTCCGACCACCTCTCTGCAATCCAGCTATGTGGTGCTTACTGGAGCTACCAGGTGGGCTAGTTGGCCCCCAGGGACCCTCAGTATTCAAGGGGAATTAATTCCTCAACTAACAACATACCAGGGGGTGCATTTGCAGAGTGGTGTAGAAAGGGGGTGTGGCCTTTCTCTACCTCCCAGCAATCCCACTGTGTGTGGCTTACTGGAGGTAAGAGGTAGGCTAGTGGGCCCCTATAGGACCCCCAACAGCGAAGGGGACTTGAATCCCCATCCAAGAGTGCACCATGGAGCGTGTTTGGAGAGTGTTGGGCAAAGGGGGCATGGCCTGCTTTGAGTACTTACCAATGCTGCTGTGTTGGACTTATTGAAGGTAATAGATGGGGTAGTTGGCCCGCAAGGATGTACTTGGGGGCCAACTACCCCTCTTGTTACCTCCAGTAAATCCCACACAGTGGGATTGCTAAGACTTCTTTGGAGGCATGCCCCCTTTATCCACCACTCTACAAACGCACCTCGTGGCAGACTATTGCCTCTTTCTGCATTTCTTTTGCTTCTTTCTGTGCCTTTGTTCCTCTTTCTTCACATTTCCTACCTCTGTAGGCATAGTTAGAAATTAGCATTTAAAAAACCTTTGAAATTCACAGAAAAATTTACTCCTAAGGGAGTTTGGGGCCCAAGAAGCCCTACTGGTTTTCTCCTGTAATTCCTATGCAGATGAATTCCTGAGCGCTGATTGGAGGCCCGGCATCCTTTCTCCACCACTCTCAAACATGACTACTACTTGAAGAAGCATCTTTCTGCATCTCTGACTTAAAGGTAGCTTTAATCTACCTACCATACAGTGCAGGTCATGCCAATCACAGGAGTACACCAAGGCATAGGGTTCCCTAGTGTATGTAGGTGTTTCACTGTATTCTAAGTGTTTTTTAGCATAGCATTGGTTCTAGACCTGGTTAGTCAGAGCTAGTTACCACCAGTACCCATCAGCAAAAAGTTGAGGGCACAGGATGTCTTTGCCACAAGGTTTCTTTCTGCTCCTCTGTTGGTTCTTTCTGCACATCTCTTGCTTCTTCCTGCACTTTACTTTATCTTTCTGGACTTCTATTGCCTCTTTCTGTATTTCGTTTGCTTCTTTCTGTGCCTTTGTTCCTTTTTCTTCACATTTCCAACCTCTGAAAGCATAGTTAGAAATTAGCATTTAAAAAACCTTCGAAATTCACTGAAAAAACATAGGTTTCAGGGACGTTATAGTTAGAAATTAGCATTAAAAAAACCTTTGAAATTCACTGAAAACACCATAGGTGTCAGAGACGTTGTAGTTGGAAATTAGCATTTGAAAAACCTTGGAAATTCACTGAAAAAAACCACAGGTTTCAGGGACGTTATATATTTCACTCATACAGAACCAGTGAAATTCGGCCATTAGAGTTAGTTCAGCTAACTATAACTCTCGCCCCCGCAATGCACTGCTGATGATTTCACATATTATTCATGACATGGTCAGTGACATCACTGATGACATCTCAAATGACATCACTGATAACATCACTGATGACATCATCCACATGATCAAACTGATGCACCTCCTCACACCCTAATATATTGATACACCCACTCAAAAATCCAGACTACGGGGGCGTGGCTAAGATGGCGGCTAGGTAGAACGCAGGATGTTGTCCTCCGGTGCCACCACCCTATAGCTTTGTGATCGAGCCCAATCCTAGTTTCCTGGAGCACTGTGATGGGACCGGGCAGCTCCAGTGATCAGCGTCGTACCTGCCAGTTGAGTTTCCAGAGAATCGGCCGCTCCCTGCCGGTGCCGGAGTCGAGGGCCAGAGCAGCGGGTCGGCACCCAGAGCGAGAGGGCATGTGACCGGGAGGCGCATCCTGAGTGGTGTGGCCCGGCGGCGGAGGAGCAGGACGCTACCACTGTGTGGACGCCTGCCGCTGTAAAGTGCGGGGGGCCTGCGGGGCCTGGGGAGCTGAGCCAACATGAGACACTGGTCTGAAGCAGGTGAGAGTCGGCAATAGTGCGAAGGCCGGAGTGCGGGGCTGCACAGGACCTGCCATCTTAGGGGACTCGCCATCACGGACCACTCATTTGGCTCCTTGGGCTGGCAGTGGACTCTACTATAACGCGGGGGAGCTGGTTTAGCTGAGTGGGGGGCGACCTCTCACAGCAGATGACTGCGGTGTGAGTCCTCCGGTGACGGGGATTGATTTGGGGCCTTGCTTTCGGCCCAGAAGAGCTCAGAGAGGGGAGGAGAGCCCTGATGCGCCCGGGGAATGGGAGGTGTGCCGGGCTTCCTGGCTCCCGTGGCCTTTCGCTGCCTTATAGGAGAGGAGACGCTGAGAGGCTGGCCCTGGATCCCAGTGCAACGGCCTCTCAGGGACACTGATGGAAACGACAACTTTCTGGCAACGCTGCCCCGACTAGAACCCTATTTTGAGCCTCGTGGGCCCTTGAGGTGGGGTGGGCCCGTCAAGACCTGTGAGGGGTGAATTCGGAACTGCATTGGCCTGCTTTGGTGAGGTGATAGACGAGCCCACGCAGTGACATGGGACATGTACACGGAGCAACAATCAGCCCTGTGCCCGAGAGGGAGTGAAGCCCTGTAGCGCGGCGTGGAGGACCCGGGTGGGGGGTCGCCTTGGGGCCTGCCCCACCAAGTTTGAACTGAGTCAGTATCCGGCAGCAGGGACATTTGGGCCCAACCTGGATTGCACAGCTCCCCTGCGATCCATCCCACTGGCAGATGCCTGCAAGCTGGTAGGGAGGAGGTGACTCACTGAAAGTGGCCGGTGTTGAGCATAGATAGCTGGCCACCCAGAGAGCTGTGGGTCCCCATGATTGACTGGGTGAGAGAGGAGCACTGACACTCAGTATTTGCATTATGGTGGCAGCACACACCAAGAAAGACAAAACACTGAAGGAAATGCTTCTGAAGCAACCTTGGTCCACTATCCCCGCCAATGAGAGATACAATGGGGCCTTGGAAGGACGGCCACTAAGACTTTTAAGATGGAACTATTTGCTGCCATAAAGGAAGACATACAGGAACTTAAGGGCCAGCTCTTCGCGGATCTCCTGGAGGTACGAAGGGACATAGATGAGGTGGGAGAATGTGTGGCCACGCTAGAAGAGCATGAACTCAGCTGGGATGAGGACCTTCACCAATTGCAACAAGACATGCTCCGCCTCCAAGAGCAGCATTTAGATCTACAAGCACATGCCTAAGATTTCGAGAACCGCTCTTGGTGGAATAATATACGGATCTGAGGTGTGCCATGGCGATAGGAAGGGGACGATCTAAGGGCTTACATCGGTGCTCTGTTCCAGCAGATCCAGGGCAAAGATGACACGACTGACATCCAGATGGATCGTGTCCAAAGAGTGGGTCTCCCCCGAGGAAACAAAGCACCACAGCCGGACATCCTTGTGTGTGTCCTTAGCTTCCCATTAAAAGAAAATATAATTCGGAGGACATGGGAGGCTCACCCAATCCAGTTCTGGGGCCAGATGCCCACTATTTTCCAGGACTTGGCTGATTCCACTTTGTTCAAATGGCATGAATTCAGGGAGGTCACCTCCCATCTTCGTGAGCAAGGCTTCCCCTACTCTAGGGGCCATCCCTTCCGCACCATATTTAAACTACAAGGGAAACTACACCAGATTCGGTCTCTCACTGAGGCCCTTGAGGTACTTGGTCTTGATAGCACGATGACAGTGGAGCAGGTAGAGAGACCTAGGGAGCGTGCTTCTCGTCCATCAACGCAATGGCAGCAAGTTGGCAAGCCGACCTTCACCCTGAAGCCTGACCAGGCAACGATGACCAAGGAGCAGGAGGCGGTGATGGGCTGCCGGGAGGGGCTTGGGTGGCTATCCCCGATACTCGCTGACAAACTCTCTGCTTGCGATGAGGGCGGCCTACGCTCTCTGCACGACTTGTTGCTGAACTAATCATGGCCTGGTTCTCCATTTCCTGACTTTTTGGTCTTTGATGGTATTTTTAGCTATTGTTATTTTTTTGGGGGGGTCTCATGTCCATGTCAAGACATGGGGAAATTTGGATCAATGCAGGCCTAGTCAGCGGGATGCTGCAAAGCAGTTCGTTGCACCTCCTCACCCACCCGATGGGGAAAACCCTTAAGATAGTTAGCCTTAATGTGTGGGGTCTAAACAACCCAGTGAAAAGATCAGCTGTCCTAGCCTTGCTGGAATATACAGGGGGCGATATTTGTCTTCTTCAGGAAACACACCTTCTTTCTAATGACACTCCCGTGTGTGCATTAGGTGCTTCCCACAGCAGTTCTGGTCTGCAGTACCATCCCCAAAAAATGGGGGAGCAATTTTAGTTGGAGCTCACTTTCTAGGCAAAGTCATTGCAACTGTGGTAGAAATCAAGGGACGCCTGGTAGCGCTTCAGTTGCAGTGGGTGGGTTTACACTTAACATTGACCTCACTTTATGCTCCAAACACACAACAGGAAACCTTTATCCTCACTGCTGTCACAGAGGTCCTTGCGATGCAAGATGTTGCAATTCTGGTGGGAGGGGACCTTAACTTAGTAATGGACACAGAGTTGGACAGATCAGGTCAAAGATCAAACCAAATGGGGGCGTTCTCTCCACAGGGTGGGGAGTGGCTGACAGACAATGGCCTGCATGATGTTTTGTGCACCCAACACCCTGGGTAAGGGACTACACTTACTACTCAGCAGCCCCCAAAACCTATGTTCGACTTGACCATTTTCTGGCTTCCACTCCCTTAGCTCGTCAACTGCACACTGTCATAATCGAGCCCCCGACCTTGTCGGATCATGCCCTCATTGCGGTATACGTCCCTGCGCAGACCTCACATGCGATCCCCCTGGGTGGCGTTTGTGGGAGAGTCTCCTGCACTCTGCTGGAACGGTGCAATGCATTAAATGAAAATTGGAGGACTATTTACAGCTTAATGACGTGGGTTCAGCGTCGCTATCTGTGGTGTGGGAGGCCCAGAAACTGGTCACTAAGGGTGAATTCGTAGCCATATTTGCAGCCGAAAACAAACTGTGGAAAGAGAAGTGCAGAGAGCTAGAGAAAGGGGTGGAGGAACTTGAATCTACTCACAAAACAACTGGGGCCCGAAGGTGTGGAGGGAGTTGGAGATTTGAAGGTGCCTGTTGAAGCATCTTGATCTCGATAGGGCGGAGTATGCTCTTCTTTGCCTTCGCCACAAATTCTACCTTAGTCGTGATAGCTGTGGTAGGCTCCTGGCCCACAGACTATGGGCTGAAACACAGATAGCTCTCATTCAATCAATCAGGGTTCAAAACGGTGAGGAACAGAGCGCTGATATGCACATAGTAGAAGCCTTCCGTTCATTCTTTTGCACCCTGTACACTGGGCAGGACCCGCCGGCACAGGATCCTCTTTTATATTTGAATGCCTGTGCGATATCTGCTCTCCCCAAAACTACAGCAGAACTAATTGATTCTGCCATTTGAATCAAAGAAGTGAAGACAGCTATATCCAGATTGAAAATTGGCAAGTCACCACGCCCAACACCTTTTCGGATTCTTTTTATAAAACCTTTTGTAGAGAGCTAGCTCCCTTTTTAACTAAATTGTTAATTCCTTTTTGGAGACGGGGCAGTAATGCTGTCCATGTTAGAGGCTGCTATCTTGGTCATTCTAAAACCTGCTAAAGATCCGCAAGACTGTGGCTCCTACAGGCCCATATCCCTCCTCAAATAAATGCAAAGATCTTTGCTGGTATTTTAGCGGAGCGCATAAACCCCCTTATGGCAGACTTAATAGACCTTGACCAGGCGGGTTTTATCCCTTCACAACAAGGGGGGGACAATATCATCATGGATAGCGTACAGAGATCGGGTAGGCAGACCTTCTTCCTATCTATTGATGCAAGAAAGGCTTTCGATAGGGTGGGTAGGGCCTATTTAGTTGATACCCTGCCCTGCTTCAGGTTTGGGGATAACTACATAAAGTGGATCAAATGTATCTACTGCGCACCCGAGGCATTTGTGAGAGTAAATGGCAATAGATCAGCCGCTTTCCCGATATCTCGGGGGACCCCCCAAGGTAGTCCCTTATCCCCCCTCTTATTCACGCTCTATATGGAGCCACTGGCCCAACGTATACGCGCATAGAAGACTTGAAATTCAGGGCTGTTGTTCACAAGATCAGTCTGTATGCAGACGGTGTGATACTATCCCTCACCAATCCTCACTCAACCCTGCCGGCTTTCCTTGAAGAATTGCTCCCCTTTGGTGAGGTGTCTGGGTTTAAAGTCGACCTGGGCAAAACAAGCATACTGAACTTGTTGATCCTCCAGCTAACGTGGATGGTCTCCGGCAACAGTTCCCGTTCCATTGGTCCCAGCATGACATATACTTGGGTATCCGCCTTGCATGACCATCACAAAGACGGTTGCTCTAAACTATGCGACTCTCTTGAAACACAAGGCCAAAGCGCCGAACGCTTGGTCGCAACTGCGATTAGCATGGTTTGGGAGGATGGCGGCAGTGAAAATGACAGTTCTCCAGTGCATTCTTTATATTTTTCAAATCATCCCCATGACTCCTCTGCTGTGGGTGATAGCGCAATTGCAGACCCTTATCAATATGTTTGTGTGGAGGGAAAGAAGCCACACCTTTCGGTAACTCAAATGGTCTGCCCGAAGAGTGCGGGTGGGGTGGGTCTCCCTTTGATTAGTGGTTATTTCCAGGCATCCTGCCTCCGCTACATAGTGGAATGGAACAGACCCCTGTTAGATAAGGGGGTCTCTAGTTGGCAGAGGTATGTACCAATGTCCAAATAGGGACCCTTGCTTCTAGTCAGGGTAATGGGGATACACTCTTTGGATAACTCCTGCTCACCCCCTTGGTAGCTTGGCACGAGCAGACAGGCTTATCAAAGGCAATGTGTAAAGTATTTGTACCAACACTCACAGTAACACAGTGAAAACACCACAAATGGACTCCACACCTGGTTAGAAAAATAAAGTATTTTTATCTAGACTACACAAGACCAAAACAACAAAAATCCAACATATACTGTTCCAAAATATGAAAATAAGACTTTAAAAAGAGTCCAAGGGTTTGCACCAATATAATCCACAGTTGCATCACTTTTAGCCCAAAGTACCTGTAGATGTGACAAAAGTTCCAAACGGTAGCTGCAGCATCAGAAAACAAGCAACGCGTCACTCCTGAGACCCTGGGGAGGCGATGTGACAACCCCTCTGCACGCAGCGGGCGGGTTATGCCGAATCCGGTCTGTATTGGAGGCGATGTGATACCTTGTATGGATTCCGGTTTGCAGGTTCTCTGGTGGTTGCATCTCACACAGGCACAATGCGACAATCTCAGGGGCGACAATCTTTAGTGCAGCAGTGATGCGCGGCGCAGTGTTGATCCTCTTCTGTCGCGGCCCCTTGATGCATTGGTGCTGGACTCTGTGACAATGTTTGCAGCGAAGGGATGCGTTCCGCAGGCAAGCGGTTTGCCAGTTCTCGTATCTAAGACAGGCTCTTCGACAATGTTCACAGCTGCAGGAATCTTCTCTCACCGGGGCGATGTGCTCCGCAAGTGAACGATGCATCGGTTCTTGCAGCTGCAACAGAGGATGCAACGATGTTCGCGGCGACAGGAATTTCCTCGCACTGTGTGCGATGTGTGGCAATTGCAGATCTTTTCGTCTTCTTCTTTTCCAGCTCCCCAAACAGCAGGAAACAACCTCCCGAGGCCTCCAATTGGATCAAGCCCTCTAGGTAGGTCAGAATTTACACAGCAGAGTTCAGGGGTGTAGGAAGGTGGATATCTGACTATGGTTACCCCCAAACTTTTTGCCTGGTGTTTAGCTGGTTTTTGACTTAGTTGGCCTGGGATCCTGCTATTCAGGGCCCCAGGCTGATTGCTCTCTCCTTAAAAATGGACTCCATGTACCTTAGGTGCATAACACAATTGGAATTGGTTCACCTTATAGGCCCCTGTAACAGTGTACCATAGGTACCCAGGGCATAGGTGTAGCCAAGGCCTACCAGGGGCTGCAGCATGTATTGTGCCACCCCTGGCCTGGCCTCCATATTTGACACAACTGGCTGATCACTCAGCTGGGGTAAGTTGGTGTAATCACCTCTTACTTAGGTACAGTATGCCTGTGCCTAACCCTAAACTGGACACATATGTTCCTATCAGCCACTCCTATGGAAGGCCTCATCAATCCTGGAGGCAGAGTGCTTGGAAATATGTGAGATGGTGCTCTAGCATGAGCTGAGCCTGTCTGCAGCTGTCGGGAACCACTCCCTAAGCTGTTCCGGGATATTGCCATACCATATACTCTTAAGTGCATTATAATCCTCGCGGTTAAATGCTATCTTTGGTTTGGCTTTATCAAAACATGTCGAGTAAGGTGTCATACGAATTGGAATACTATCCCCTCGCCAGTTCTGGCGACGGGGATAGCATTCCACCCTTCTAGAGGGACACGACATGTGTGTAGCCTTAACCCCGGTTAAAGTTAAACAGAGCCTCAGCTTCACAAAATGGACGCTGCCACCACAGACACAAGTCTGGCCTCCTGCTGCTGACCGAAACTCGGCAGATGGTGGCCTGGACAAAGGGTTTCCTGCCTTGGGAGGTGCGAGCACCACCCCAGACAGGATTTTGTGTATTGGGTAGGACAGGGCTGAATAGAATCAGACATGCCCGGGGCACACAAGGTGTCCCCGTGCATAGGCCAGCCCAAACCGGTTCTGGGGCCTTCCAGCCCCAGTCCTGGCGCGGAGCTGGACAAAGGAAAGGGGGTGTAACCGCCCCCCTTCCTGGTTCCTCCCAGAGGAGGGACCTAGTAGGTGATCCACCCCCTAGATTGGAATAAGAGGGGGAGCAGTGCCATTGCACAGCAGATCATCCCGAAATCAACTTAAACTAAGAAGAAGACTGGACTTCGACATTCTGCTGCACAGAAGACTGAAGAAGAATCTCCCTTGTGGCCAAGGAGTGACCACCCTGTGAACACAGGTACCAACCAGCAACTCGACGTCTGCTTTGCCGCCGCCTCCCGCCGGAGCCCGAGCCCAGAGCCCGACAAGAACCAGATTCCCAGACCTCTCAGAGCCCGATCCACAGTCCCTGCAAAGAAGGGACCCGTGGAGGCACCGAGTGACGTGGGACCGGACCTCTTGAAAGACACCCGAAAAGCTGACTGCGCAGCTTCTGAGGCATCCTCGACGTTGTGCTTTGGGGATTGAGAACCCCCACCACCGAGCAGCCCTTGCACCGAAGATCAGCCCCCCAGCATCTCCACGATCTGCGTGGGGCCCTTTTGCACTGTGCCACTCGACGCGCCATCCCGGCCACTAGCCACGCGGCCAGCGGCCATCTTGGCGACGAACCCGAAGATTTAAACAGCAGGTCTGGTTGCTCCAGACCTACCCAAGCTCCTGTGAAAAGGAGCACCCGCTCTGACCTTGCTGGTCCGAGTGAACAGCATCTTTCAACTTCTGCGTGGCTTGCATTTGCCAAGGCCTGTTTGCTCCGATCAGGTCGCCGACACCGCCAACAGCGAGAAGCCTACGTGGGACAGCTCGTGACCGACTCCTGGACGTCCTCGACCCCGGGTATCCACGTGGCTGCTGAAAGAAGCTACCCGACAACGCCTGTTTGCACCCGACATCACCTGGTTCCACTCTGGTTCCACGGCAGTCACTGGCTAGTGACTTTGAACACTGTCCCCTCTGCTTTCAGGTCTTCACATCTACAGATCCACCCTTGGATCCACCGGAACTCTTCTCATCGAGCCGCCTGCAGCATCTCCTGCTCCAAGCACCATCGACCAGCGTGACGAAACCCGACACATCTTCGACCCTGTGCACCCGCTTCCTGTGGGTGAGGTAACTCAGCTCCGCCGGTGCTCCTGCACTGGTACACATCCCAAGGGCCTGTGTTTTAAGTTTCAGCTCCGTAGGTCACTCGGAAGGTTCCTAACTTTCTAACTTTGTGCTTTTTACGCACCATAGACTTTGTATTGAGAAGTGCGTGCACTTTGGACACTGCACCCGAGTCCCGTGGGCCTTTCCCGACTTAGCTAACTCCAGTCTCGAATAGCTCCAGCGATTCCCCAGGCCCTAGGCCTCTTCACTTTCCTCCTGGTATCCCTTATACCACTTATTTAGTATATGGTTTAGGTGGCCCCTAGGGCTCATCCATATTGTGCAACTTTTGTGTATTTTAAACTGTCTTGTGATTTAACGCTTGTGCTTCTGTACTCATAAAGAGTCCAGAGGATTTTAATAGTTAATAAATCAATATATATTTTCAATATATATCTGTGTGGTGTCCCTTTCATTTGGTATTCAAGGGGGTTGTGTATGGTATAACAGCTGGCTTCACATGCCTTTCAGAGTTTAGCCTAAGACTGCTTTGTCCACGTTACCACTAGGATAACTGGTCTACAAGGTTGAATTACAACCATCATCATAAGGGTTGCTTGGCATGGTACAAAGTGATCACTAGAATTAGTGAGCATTATATACCAGGCCAACTTCTCACATTGGTGGCAGCGGTGGGATCTGAGCTTGCTGTTGTTTTACCATTACAATCTTTGAGATTATCATTTGAAAGATCATACAGGTACCTGCTAGGTACATATAAAACAAGACTAGTATACTTAAGTTCTACTGAACTTAGTCGTTGTAGAGCAAAGGGAGTAGCACACCCTAGCTACAACTACTAGATAGGTTTAGTAGGTAAACACCAGTGTAGGTAGATTGCAACACATCCACCCACACTAGAGCAATGTCTGGAACAGAAGGGTCCAGTGGACTTACTCCTGTTGAGAGTGACCCTCCAAGGGCACCATCCCAGTTTGCTATTTTTCCCTTTAAGGAATTAAGACAGCTTTGTGTCTTAAGGGGTCTGAAGACAGGGCCTTCCCCTACTACAGACCACCTAAGAGAGCTCTTGGATCAGTCTGAGGCTCTAAAGACCTCTAAAGCAAACCCCACAGGGAATGCTGAAGGAGGCCATCCTTCAGAGGATGACACTGTAGACACCCCTACCCCTATCATCCTAGTAGATGAGGAAGCCTCCACCACTGGAGCTCCTCAGGTAGATGAAGAGGAAGAGGAAGAAGAAGAGGAGGAAGAGGTGGAAAGCAGTGAGTCAGATGATGACAGAAATAGTCAGGTGCTGGTCAGTAGACTGAACCAGGCTAACTTAAGTCAACTTGGGAATGAATCAGGTAACAACCCATTCAGACCCCCAGGTGGACTTAACCAGGGCCATAGGAGGAGGAGGCATCACTCAGGTGAATCCAATACCTCCCATGTCTCTAGAGGCTCTCATGGTCACTCCAGAAAGGAGATGACTAGCCCTCAGAGAAGGGAACATGAGGCCAAGATGAGAGAGGCTGAGCTTAGGATCCAGAGGCAAGAGTTAGAGGTTGCCCTGGCTAAGGAGAAACTTGCTAGAGCAAGACAGCCTAGAGAGAGTGGATTAGGATCCACTGGTGGCAGCAATATCCAGAAGGATAAAGACAGGTCCTTTGATACAAGAAACCTGAGTAAGATTGTGCCCCCCTACAAAGCTGGGGATGATATCCACAAATGGATGACTGCACTTGAGAGAGCCTGCATGGTACAGCAGATCCCTCAGGAGCAGTGGGCAGCAATCTTGTGGCTCTCCTTTGAAGGTAGAGGCAGAGACAGACTCCTCACAGTTAGTGATGAGGATTCTAGAAACTACATGGTCCTGAAGAGTGCTCTGATTGATGGGTTAGGCTTAACCACTGAACAGTACAGGTTAATGTTCAGAGATACCCAGAAGACACAGACTCAGGACTGGTCTGAATTTGTTGAGTGTGCCACTAAGGCTCTGGAGGGCTGGCTGCTGGGAAGTAAGGTTACTGACTATACAGGATTGTATAATTTAATTATGAGAGAGCAAATCTTAAGTAATTGTCAAAATCAGCTTCTACATCAGCACCTGGTTGACTCTGATCTGACCTCCCCACAAGAATTGGGTAGGAGGGCAGACAAATGGGTCAGAACCAGGATCAGGCCTAAGAACCAGGGTGGTGACCAAAAGAAAGAGACTACCAAGCCTCAAGAGAAGGGTGGGGATAAAAGTAAGGAAAAGACTTCCCCAGGGCCCCAAAACTCCAAGAATGGGGGTGGGTCCCAAGACACTTCTACATCCCAGAAAAAGCCTTATTGTCATACCTGTAAACAGGTGGGGCATTACAAAACAGATAGCTGTTGTCCCAAGAATGGCAATAAGGAGAATATACCTCCAGGTAAGGCTCCAACACCTCCTGTCACTGTTAGCAGTGGTCCCCCAGGTGGTGGGAGCACCCCCAAGAATTTGGGTGGGTTTACTTTTGGAGGACAGGTGGACTCTGGCCTATCCAGGTCCCCTAACTCAGATACTCTTGTCTATGAGACTGGCATGGGGTTTGCCAATTTCACTGCTTGCCCAAACACTTTGAGCAAGTATAGACAGGAGCCCCTCATCAATGGCTTGAAAGTTGAGGCCTTCAGAGACACAGGGGCTAGCATCACCATGGTGGCTGAATGTCTAGTCCCCTCAAGGCAACTTTTACCTGATGCCAAATATCAGGTGACAAACATTGATGGCATAGAATCCAATCATCCCATGGCAGTAGTCAATCTTAGCTGGGGAGGTGTCACTGGCCCAAAGAGAGTGGCAGTGTCAGCAAACTTGCCTGTAGATTGCCTACTGGGTAATGATTTGGAAATCTCAGCCTGGGCTGAGGTTGAACAGCAAACCCATTCTAGAATGGTAAATCTCCGTGGAAAGGTTAGTGGGGCTGTAATGGCTACAGCCCCAATTCAAGATGTCCTTCCTGAAAAGGTTGGGAGGGCTGAGCAAACCTCAGCCCCATCTTTAGATAACTTCCCTCCTGAAAAGAGTAGCAGGGCTGTACTAGTAACAGCCCATACCCAAACTGAGTCTCCTCCTGAAAAGGTTGGTGGGGCTGTGATGGCCACAGCCCAAACTCAAACTGATACATGGGTAGTGAAGCCTGAAATGATGGATCACTCCACCCAAACAGAGAGCATTGAGGAGGAAGAGAAATCTCCCTCCCACCAGACTTTAGGAAAGGATCAGCCTCCTCAGGGAACTGATCTTACCCCTGATGAAGGAACTGTCCCAGAGGTTGTTAGGCCTGGCCTGACAGAGCCTCTGATGGCAGTGGACCCTTCTCAGGAGGGACCCAGTCTGGAGCAGGTAACCTGCCCCTCTCTACCTTGCCTTACTCAGCCCAGGGCTGCAGAGGACAAGAAGGACAGTGAGACCCAAAGGGCCCCCTGTCAAATAAAGCACCCCCATCAACAGATTAGGGGCACCGAAACTAGTAGCCCTAGTGAGGTGAAAACTTTAAAAACTCCTGAGGGATCCCCCTTAAAAGTAGTTAGGGACCTCCCCCAGATGGATATTGTTGGGCACAGCCAAACCTGGGACCAAAAGGCCCCAAACCTGACCTGTCCCTCCAGTAAGCCAAACAGAGGGACCCAGCCTCCAGCTTTAGGTAGCCAGAGGTTGACCCTGAGAGCACAGTGCAACTCAGTCAGAGAAAGAAAGGCACACATGGTGGAGAGTGATTGGAGGAAGCTGAGCCCTACAGAGGAAACTCACTTCAGTACTCCATCCCAACACCAGCCTTTGACTTTGCAAAGACACACCACAGGTAGAGATTCCCTATGGTGGAGACCCTCAGATACCCTTAGGGTGAGGGATTGCTTAGTGGACCATGAGACAGGGGGTTACCAAGCCAGAGCTGGTACTTCCTTATATGGCCACTTAGGCAATATAGGCTTACCTGGTCAAGGATAGCCTTATCTCCTTTCGTTTGGGGGGGGGTTATGTAGGAAGGTGGATATCTGACTATGGTTACCCCCAAACTTTTTGCCTGGTGTTTAGCTGGTTTTTGACTTAGTTGGCCTGGGATCCTGCTATTCAGGGCCCCAGGCTGATTGCTCTCTCCTTAAAATGGACTCCATGTACCTTAGGTGCATAACACAATTGGAATTGGTTCACCTTATAGGCCCCTGTAACAGTGTACCATAGGTACCCAGGGCATAGGTGTAGCCAAGGCCTACCAGGGGCTGCAGCATGTATTGTGCCACCCCTGGCCTGGCCTCCATATTTGACACAACTGGCTGATCACTCAGCTGGGGTAAGTTGGTGTAATCACCTCTTACTTAGGTACAGTATGCCTGTGCCTAACCCTAAACTGGACACATATGTTCCTATCAGCCACTCCTATGGAAGGCCTCATCAATCCTGGAGGCAGAGTGCTTGGAAATATGTGAGATGGTGCTCTAGCATGAGCTGAGCCTGTCTGCAGCTGTCGGGAACCACTCCCTAAGCTGTTCCGGGATATTGCCATACCATATACTCTTAAGTGCATTATAATCCTCGCGGTTAAATGCTATCTTTGGTTTGGCTTTATCAAAACATGTCGAGTAAGGTGTCATACGAATTGGAATACTATCCCCTCGCCAGTTCTGGCGACGGGGATAGCATTCCACCCTTCTAGAGGGACACGACATGTGTGTAGCCTTAACCCCGGTTAAAGTTAAACAGAGCCTCAGCTTCACAAAATGGACGCTGCCACCACAGACACAAGTCTGGCCTCCTGCTGCTGACCGAAACTCGGCAGATGGTGGCCTGGACAAAGGGTTTCCTGCCTTGGGAGGTGCGAGCACCACCCCAGACAGGATTTTGTGTATTGGGTAGGACAGGGCTGAATAGAATCAGACATGCCCGGGGCACACAAGGTGTCCCCGTGCATAGGCCAGCCCAAACCGGTTCTGGGGCCTTCCAGCCCCAGTCCTGGCGCGGAGCTGGACAAAGGAAAGGGGGTGTAACCGCCCCCCTTCCTGGTTCCTCCCAGAGGAGGGACCTAGTAGGTGATCCACCCCCTAGATTGGAATAAGAGGGGGAGCAGTGCCATTGCACAGCAGATCATCCCGAAATCAACTTAAACTAAGAAGAAGACTGGACTTCGACATTCTGCTGCACAGAAGACTGAAGAAGAATCTCCCTTGTGGCCAAGGAGTGACCACCCTGTGAACACAGGTACCAACCAGCAACTCGACGTCTGCTTTGCCGCCGCCTCCCGCCGGAGCCCGAGCCCAGAGCCCGACAAGAACCAGATTCCCAGACCTCTCAGAGCCCGATCCACAGTCCCTGCAAAGAAGGGACCCGTGGAGGCACCGAGTGACGTGGGACCGGACCTCTTGAAAGACACCCGAAAAGCTGACTGCGCAGCTTCTGAGGCATCCTCGACGTTGTGCTTTGGGGATTGAGAACCCCCACCACCGAGCAGCCCTTGCACCGAAGATCAGCCCCCCAGCATCTCCACGATCTGCGTGGGGCCCTTTTGCACTGTGCCACTCGACGCGCCATCCCGGCCACTAGCCACGCGGCCAGCGGCCATCTTGGCGACGAACCCGAAGATTTAAACAGCAGGTCTGGTTGCTCCAGACCTACCCAAGCTCCTGTGAAAAGGAGCACCCGCTCTGACCTTGCTGGTCCGAGTGAACAGCATCTTTCAACTTCTGCGTGGCTTGCATTTGCCAAGGCCTGTTTGCTCCGATCAGGTCGCCGACACCGCCAACAGCGAGAAGCCTACGTGGGACAGCTCGTGACCGACTCCTGGACGTCCTCGACCCCGGGTATCCACGTGGCTGCTGAAAGAAGCTACCCGACAACGCCTGTTTGCACCCGACATCACCTGGTTCCACTCTGGTTCCACGGCAGTCACTGGCTAGTGACTTTGAACACTGTCCCCTCTGCTTTCAGGTCTTCACATCTACAGATCCACCCTTGGATCCACCGGAACTCTTCTCATCGAGCCGCCTGCAGCATCTCCTGCTCCAAGCACCATCGACCAGCGTGACGAAACCCGACACATCTTCGACCCTGTGCACCCGCTTCCTGTGGGTGAGGTAACTCAGCTCCGCCGGTGCTCCTGCACTGGTACACATCCCAAGGGCCTGTGTTTTAAGTTTCAGCTCCGTAGGTCACTCGGAAGGTTCCTAACTTTCTAACTTTGTGCTTTTTACGCACCATAGACTTTGTATTGAGAAGTGCGTGCACTTTGGACACTGCACCCGAGTCCCGTGGGCCTTTCCCGACTTAGCTAACTCCAGTCTCGAATAGCTCCAGCGATTCCCCAGGCCCTAGGCCTCTTCACTTTCCTCCTGGTATCCCTTATACCACTTATTTAGTATATGGTTTAGGTGGCCCCTAGGGCTCATCCATATTGTGCAACTTTTGTGTATTTTAAACTGTCTTGTGATTTAACGCTTGTGCTTCTGTACTCATAAAGAGTCCAGAGGATTTTAATAGTTAATAAATCAATATATATTTTCAATATATATCTGTGTGGTGTCCCTTTCATTTGGTATTCAAGGGGGTTGTGTATGGTATAACAGCTGGCTTCACATGCCTTTCAGAGTTTAGCCTAAGACTGCTTTGTCCACGTTACCACTAGGATAACTGGTCTACAAGGTTGAATTACAACCATCATCATAAGGGTTGCTTGGCATGGTACAAAGTGATCACTAGAATTAGTGAGCATTATATACCAGGCCAACTTCTCACAAGGGGGAAAGCTGGGGGTGAAGTCCTTTTGTTCCTGTGACTTTTTAACAGGAGGCCAGCTCTCCTCAGGACTTGTAGATCTCTTCAAGCAGGGGACACAGCAACAGCAAAATCCTTCCCCTCTCCTTGACAGAATAGCAACTGCAGGTCAGCCTACAAACACACAGCAGGTCAGTCCTTCCTCTTCAGTCTTCCAGCTTTTCTCCTTAGCAGAGGTTTCTTCTTGATTCCAGGATGATCGAAAGTTCAAGGGTTTGGGGTCCCTTAGTTATACCCCAAAAAGCCTTTGATCCCTTTGTGCAGGAGGGATCTGAGCCTGGTCCAAACCAGTTCTGGGTGCTTCCTGCCAGTGGACACCTTCTTCCTTTGAGAGAGAGGTGAGGGGTCATCAGCCCCCAGCAGGAGGTAGAGGCAGCATTATGGAAGCAAGGCACAGCCCTATTCAGGACCAAGTGCTATCCCCTCCCAGAACTCAAGATACAGATGAAACTTTTCAGCCTAGTGTTAACTCACCCAGCCTCCTGGAGCCACCCCAGCCCGTCACTCACAAACCAGACAGTGAATTCACAAACAGTCGTAGGCACACAGAAAGGTTAGACAAGAGAACAGCCACTTTCTAAAAATGCTGTTTTCAAACACAGGATTTAAAAACCATCCTTCCTAAAAGAAGGGTTAGTAAATTCTGAGTTCAGTGATACCAAACTTCGATTTTCTATCTTGCTCCAATGGGAAGATATGCAGGTAAACATTATACACAGCATTCCCCATTCTATTCTATGGGCAAGATAGCCTTTCAGTAGTGAACAACGAAATTGGCAGTATTTCACTATCAGATCATGTCACCCATACTAGTACATGCTCTACCTTTCACATACACTGTATCCTGCCCAAGGGGGTACCTTCAGCCTTCCATAGGGGTGGCTAGTGTGTGCAGAAAGGGATCGGTTAGGCCTGGCCAGTGGGGACACTGGTCAGGTCAGTATGACAGGTAGCAACTGCACAAGGGCACTGCAGTGTCAGGCCTGAGACACCATTTTAAGGCACAATCAGTGATGCAGGCCCACTAGTAGCATTTGAATCAGCAGCCCTGGCACACTCAGTGCACTTTACTAGGGACCTACTGATGAAACAAATTTTTCAATCATGGATAACCAATCATAATAATAATTTACCCAGGGAGCACTTGCACTTTGACACTGATCAGCAGTGGCAAAGTGCCCATAGCATCTGAACCAGCAAAATTGAAATCCAGCACAGCGTCAAAAATACAGGAGGCAGAGGCAAAAAGTTAGGGGAAACCATGCCAAAGATGCCAGGTCTAACAACCCCTATCCAGCAAGCACTGAAAGTTTATGGACCAGGCGGTAGCTGGAGTTAACATTTGGAGAGAGCTCTGGTTTCCCCACAAGCATAGGGCCTGGGGGTTATATTCCTCTCGGTCACCTCCCCGACACTGAAGGTCTGGGATATGGTGGCTATTAACCTCATCGCTGCTATTGATATTTTCTTGCTGTGCTGCACCCTAATGATAATGGGTGTGGTCGTGACGGAACCATTCCGTCATCAGCACAGCTCAACCGTGTCTGATGACGGAATGGTTCCGTCACCAGCATCGAAGGGGTTAAGAAATGATGGACCTCTTTTCCTTCACCTCTGATCCCAATTGTGGATAACCCAGGCTTCCCCCAGGACAGGCCTCAGTGGTGTTCCAGCACTGATGGGAGGAGGGATGCAAGACGGTGGGGTCTCTTTTTGACACAGAAGGATTGGTCCCATTTTAGCAGCTCAAAAAAGACTATGATCTCCTAGCGACTGATAAATATGCCTACCGCCAACTGTATCACTGTATCACAAAGCCCTCAAACTGCTGCAAAATTTCTCGCTCCTTACCACTTTTGGAAAATGGCTGCTTCGCAAACGCGACGATCGTCAACTTATCTCTGAACTGTATGCTATGATTACCGAGTGACCAACTGAGCAGCGCACAAACACGCATATCTGCTGGGGGAACGAGCTGGGTAGACTACTAACTTCCAAGGAATGGGATCATATACTTTACAGAACGTATCGCAAGGCACACAAAACTGCTGGGGAGTAATCCGCCTTTAAATTCTTCTCATACTGGTACTATACCCTAATTGGAATGGACAGTTGGGACAAAAGCTAATCTGAACTCTGTTGGAGAGGATGTGGGATGTCCGGCACCCTATCACATTTGGTATGGCATTGCCCCAAACTTCAGTGCTACTGGACTGAGGTCCATAATAACTAGACAAAGCATTTAACACCGCCTTTCCCTGGTCTCCAGAATACATTCTCCTTGGTCTCTCACACTCACGGGTTTTTCCAGTACGTTCCATGCGAGGTAGGCAAATAGCGCTAGCCCTGTTAGCGGCAAGGCAAGCTATTTTAGCTCACTGGGGCATGAAGGCCATTCCTGAAGTAGTGAGTTGGGTACATCGTTTGTGGTAAATTTTGGCTATGGAGCGCATGTCTCTTGTTGTGGATGGAAAAGGGGAGGTCTACGCAGAATTATGGGCGCCTTTTCCACAGTTGTTGTCCAAAGACATGAGAGAAGTCACTTGCCCTAAGTATCTGCTAATCCTTAAATTAGTACCGCAGGATACGCATGCTGCTGCACGCCGAATACAATTTAAGAGCGGCACGCCATTAACACTTCAGGTCAGGGGCCTTGCATTCGATAGGGAGGCAATGACTGGCGCGGAAGAAGGTTGGAAAGGGATACAGGGGCTCTAGGGATGGGATTGTTTCTTTTGTGTTTTCCTATTTGTTCTTTCTTCCTTTATTTTAATCTGTTTCTCTCCCATGAAAAGTAAGAAGTTTATAACTGATGCGAAAAGCCATTCTGGCCACAATGCTGCTGACCTCCTGGTTGTTGGCAGGAAAGCTGTGTATTGCTATGAGAGATGCGCTATGCTGGCCATTGGATGTAGGCAGGAAGCTGTGTTATTGCATTCTGACTCCTTACCAATAAACAGATTGGTTCCTAAAATACAAACTACCATTTTCGAAACCAGAGACACACCAACACCAGTTACTACATACTCACTGATTCCTAGGTCTACACACACATCCACTCATTCACCCATACAGTCACTCATACATGCAGTCACTCATCAATACAGCACTATCATATGCACTCATACACCTATACAGACACTCACACACCACCACTCACCCATAGAGTTACTCACACACCTAGTCAGTCCTGTAAAAAATCAGTCACACTCCCATTTACTCACCTATACAGTTATACACACACCACCTCTGCTATTCATACAGATACTAAAAAATATTTACTCTCTCATACAATCAATGACACAAGCGCGCACTCATTCATACAGCCACTCTCATAATCACTCACTCTCAAATATAGTCATTTATATACTCCAACACTCCCCTATACTGCCTTTCACAAATGTAGTTACTCACACATTGTTGGAAATGGCCCATTTTGCAGGGTTATCCCTAAACGTTTTGCTTTTTCCTCCTATTTTTTCCTGACCTGTGGGTGTTGGTTTTAGCTGGGCACTTTACCACTGCTAATCAGTGCTAAAGTGCACATGCTCTTTTTTGAACTGTGTTATGGATTGGTATTTTCATGATTGGCTTATTTAATTTATGTGTCAGTCCCTAGTAAAGTGCACTGCGAGTGCCAGGGTCTATCATTCAAATGCTGTTGTTGGGCTGCAGCACTGGATTGTGCCACCCAAGTAAACAGCCCGTAAAGTTTAACTCTGACCTGCCAGTGTAGAGCCTGTGCGCAGCCTGGTGCTGCACTGTCGACTTGGCTAGTGCACACACTTGCAAGTCCCTAAACCTTCCCTTTTCTACATGTGAGTCGCTCCTCTGGTAGGCTCAAGGTACATTGATGGGCAGCGTGCATTGTATGTAAAAGGTAGGACATGCCCTGGTGTGCGTGGCATGTCCTGATAGTGAATGACAGCCTACTTTGTTTTTCACTATTGCAAGGCTACCTGTTCTCCATAGGCTAGAATGGGCAGTTTGATCATTACATTCTATGATCCTAACTGACTCAGGGAACGCAGTAGAAATTCGAGTTTAGTGTGCCTGAACTCAGAATGATAAAATAAATTGTTTAGTGAAGTTGGTTTCAACATTCTGTGTCACTTTTAGAAATTAGGTATTTTCTGACCTATCCATCCAGCCTGCCTCTGCTAGGGTGTTTATTTGCTGTCTGGTTTGTGAGTGACAGGGGCTGGGGGAGACCCCAGAAGACAGGGTGAGTCAGCCGGGCTGAATAGGCACATCTACACATAGATGGGTGGGAGGAGTAGCATCTGGGTCTGAATAAGGCTGGGCTTGCCTTCCACAATGCTGGCTCCACCTCCTGTGGTGCATCTGAGGACCCTGGCCCACACTGACAAAGGACGAAGGTGCACCCTGGCAGAATGCACCCCAAACTGGTTTGAACTAGGCCCATGCCCCTCTGCCTTCAGAGGACAAAGGATTTAGATTACTTCTGAACTAAGGAACCTGCCAGGAAGAAGGACAGGGAAAGCTGGAGGAGGAGTACTGCCCCTATGCTGCGTGTTGAGGGGTTGCCATGCAGAGGTTGCTTCTGTCTTGGGTAGGGAAAGGACTGGACTGTGCTTTCATCATCCTGCTGTTAAAGTTTTCTCCAAGGGCTTGAAGTAGAGCTTGCCTCCTGTTGGAAGTCTCAGGGATAGAAAAGACTTTGAATCAAGGAACCTGCCAAGAAGAAGAGCTGGAAGAGCTGCCAGGAGGAGTACTGCCCCTTTGCTGTGTTGTTGCTTTGTTGGGTTGGCCTGCAGCTGCTGCTTCTGTCTTGGGCAGTGAAAGGACTGGACTGAAATTTCTCTACTTGTGCTGAGTATCTCCAAGGGCTTGAGGTAGAGCTTGCCCCCTGTTCAAGACGTCTCAGGAACAGCAAAGACTTCAAGACCAACGCTGTCTACGAGACCGCTGCCGACACCGTGTCCTGAAGGCACTGCAGAGAGCACCGCTGCAACACTGCACCGCGACCCGAGTCTCACTGACGAGGCCTGCTGACGCCGCCACCGAGCCGCTGCTAGCACCGTGACCTGTGGGCACCGCACTCCGTACCGCTTTGCTTCACGACAACGCCTTGGTATCCCTGACCACACTGCTCCACGCCGGTCTCGGCTCCGCTGCTTCCACTGTGATTTGGGGGCACCTCTCGTAAAGTTACATGACACACCACCCTCATTCCGCACCACAGCCTTGGCCTACCGATGCCATCGACTCTGGTTGTCAGCTGACGACAGCGCTTCAGCGACAGCGACGCCGGTGCTGTACTGTGACCTGCCAGCACTGTGACGAGCACTGCCTTCATCTCACACGCAACTCCGGTCTCCCTGATGACGCCATCTGACGCAGCCACCGAGCCACTGCTGGGACTGCGACCTGAGGGCACCACACGCCGCACTGCTGCACTTTGCACTGCAGCACCCGACGCCTTCCAACGCCAGCGCTCCTGATTCCATCATAGAGGAGATAGACCTGCAACGGGCATGACAGCGAGAAGTCATCAACAACCTGCATCTCTGAAAGGTACTGTTGGCGGGTCTTCCAGACACCACAGCTGACCCGCGACACCACGGCCAGCCAGAACTGTTTGGATGTGTTTGTTCACAACGCGGTGATAGCCCGGATGGAGCTATCGACATCAAGGAACTGTGTTTTCAACATATCTTGGCAAGTTAAAGACATCTTGCAACACATCTATTTTAAAAGTACTGTACTGTGGATTTTTATCGTATTTGGTCTTGTTTAAGTATATCAAAAAGATTGGATATTTTTCTAAACTCGTGTGGTGTCCGTTTGCAGTGCTTACACTGTATTACTGTTGGTTATGTGCAAATGCTTTACAAACTGCCTCTAAGATAAGCATGACTGCTCTTACCAAGCTACCAACGGGGTGAGCAGGTGTTATTTTAGGAGTGTAACTCCCTTATCCTGGCTAGAGTGGGGGTTTCTGCCTGGCTTTGGTGCAAACCTTGGCCAACCAGAAATCCCATTTCTAACACACATATACCGCTGAGACATCCATTCACTCACCAACACAGCCATACACACACTCACTCACCCATACAGCCCTTCACAGACACACTCTTGAACCCTAAACCCAGTATATCACCCACTCACACATATATGCACAAAGTCACACACTCCCCACCGACACAAGCACTCAGGCACCCATACAACTACTCAGCAACCAATCAATCAATGACCCATATAGACACTCATGTAGCCACTCACCAACCCATGCAGCAGCTTACACAACAACAGACATTTACACAGTTTAGTCACTAACACATGCATTCAGTAAGACACAAGTAATCACTCACTTATACAGTCAGCCCTCACCTACTAAATCCTCCATCCAGAAACTTATACACCCAGTCATTCTTCAATACACCTTGGCATATATATAAACATATATAAACTGTATGGAAATACACAGTCACTGAATGATGTCATCTGTGATGTCATTGGAGATGTCATCAGTGATGTCACTGACCATGTAATCATCAGCAGTGCTATGCGGGGGCGCAAGTTATAGCTAGCTGAACTGAATATAACAGCAGAATTTCACTGGTTTTGTACGAGTGAAATGTCCAACTCACTATAATGTCCCTGAAACTTGTTTTTTCAGTGAATATATATATATATATATATATATATATATATATATATATATATATATATATATACATATCAATCAACAAAGTTTCTGCCATAAAACGAAGGAGTCCACAACAAGTTGATTTCGCTGTATTTATTGAATCAAGGCTGCGGGCACAAGTGGGTGGGATAAGAGCAATTTCTTCCAAAGCCGACGCGTTTCGGGACTCTTCCCTTCTTCACAGGCTGTATGAACTCCTCATGCCCCAGCGAAAAATGCAATTTATGTTCATGAGCGCCACGCCCTGGTGGGCGGAGCTGCGTTTCAGCGCTTGCCGTCCCGCAGCATTCTGGTACTCTGAGTGTATCTAAGTTTTGCTCCAGTGAGCCGCCATGCAGGGATTCATGATAATTAAAATGTTTTCATGCTAGTGTGCTATTTGTCAGATTTAGTCGCCGGCTGGTGACTATTGTTATTTTCCAATAATGTAGAAAGAATACTACAAAACATTGATTGGTCTTGTCATTTCTACATTGTATTTGAAAGCATCGAGTTAGGCTGTCATCTACGTGTCATCATACTGTGCTGGGCACTTTTTCTTATATACTTCTCATTTTTTATGTTTTGGGTCAGAGCCTTAATTCTTATGTTTTTCGTTACGATTCATCATTGCACTTTTTTCTAGGTTATTGTTAGTGTAGACAGCATTTCTTTATTTAAACACAATCACTCATGAATTTTGAAATCATTGATCCATTTGGGGATTTTTTTCAACTTTATTCAAATTTTTTTGCAGAGGTAGTCTATTAGTTTTGCGATGCATATTTCATGAATTTGATTTTAACAATAATTTGAAATTGTAGTCCCCGATATGTGTTTTTCAATTATATACTATCCATTGATTATTTAGGCACCATGTCGCAACATTTGAAATGTATTTTACAAATGATTATGTGGAAACTCTTGATTCTTTCTATTATCTGGCACTATGTCATTATTCTTTGAAACTTTCATTTGTTTTTTTAATCATCTAGAAATATATGTGTAAAACGATGTCTTCATTTGATAGCCACACTTACTGATTAATTGCAAACCTACCCTGTAAATATTATTCTGTTTGCGTTTCCATGCACTTGCATATGAGTTAGTCTGTCTACCATTTTTATCACTAATGCAGAGAGGGCGTGCACTTATTTCTATTGTTCCACCTTTATTTTCATTATAAATGTTCCTTAATTTCAGAGCGTGTGATGTGATTAAGCTCCCTAGTGGAGTGAAATGCGTCGTCCTTGTACTGAATAAATCGTCATCCTGCAACTCACTTGAGGAGTGATTCTTCTTTGTTCTATATTCTCTACATTGAGAGAGACTTCTCGAGGTCCAGACATGTTTGGTTCCGCCGACTATTGACGGAACAGGATCGTTTTTTCATATATATATATATATATATATATATATATATATAACCACAGCTTCTTCTCTCCACTTCTTGCAGATCAAAGGACACGGCACAGCAACAGTAGGTTTTTAGCGTTTTTATTATTTACACACCAGTGCAAATATAACGTGCATCAAAGAAAAGGACGGTCTACGCGTTTCGGCTCCTGCCTTCCACTGGACCATAGAGTCCCTAGGTCTAGACCTTGTTTAAATAGTGTGTTATAGTGTAAGTACCCTCTACCATTTCCATGGTCATCTTGACCAACCCGCCCAGCAATCTATACAAGGCTAGTACATGTTAAAGGTATATACACAAAATTATGTACAGTCAACGTAAAGTACTCTACTACTTATTCAGGTCTGTGCATTCTGAAATGAAGTATTTACATGAGTTATCCTTCGTACACATTTGTGTTCATATATATATATATATATATATATATATATATATATATATATATATATATTACCTACACATATATATATATATATATATATATATATATATATATATATATATATATATATATATATATATATATATATATATATAACCTACTGGCGGTCGCCAGTAGGTAGTTATAGTTAGGATTGTTTTCTATAGGAAATCTGCAACATTCTATTGTTAATAACTTTGGCGCCGGTTGAGGAATCTGCCTGTAATTGTCCTTAAATTTGCCTCGCTGCACTCCGCTCTTTCCCTGAAAGTTTGGGGGGGATTCGTCAAGCGGGGGCCGAGATAAAAGGGGGGTCCCAAAACATGTTTTCCCCATGTTAATTTCCATAGGGCGGTTGGACTCACTTTTAGCCCCAATGGCTGAATGAATTTCCACAAAACCTGGCAAAATTGTAGGGACTGGTAGCCCGATGTGCCTTTGCTATGTCTCAAGATATGTGCTCCAGTGGATTTTGAGTAATTTAGGTTAAAAAATATATATATATCTTAGTGGAGCCTAACCACACATCTGATCTGATTGGCTGTCAGCACTTCAACCAAGAAGTGTTGGCAGCCATCTTGGGACCAATATACATGATAGCACCTCATTAAAAAGCATTGTAGTTAATAGAGGGTTTTAAGACTTTAGTTACATTATAAATCATTTGTTGATGGCACCATACTCATTTTAGGAATTGTGGTGTGTTCTAAGGTGATTTTACCATGTGAAAAAGCCTTTTGCTGTGATATCATGAATCATGTTTGAAAGAAAACTAATATCTCATGATTTTCCCACAGTGGTTTGGAAGGGGATCTATAAGCTAAACTGAAAGCATATTTTCTGTAAATTCACATTATCTTTCTCAGTCATGTGAGAATGAAGTCTGACATTCTCAGTAAAACATGTACATCCAACAAGAACAGAGACTGTCAGTTGATTCCTTTGTGTTCTACTGCAGCCTCCTAGAGTGTTCTAAAGAACAACTACAGCGCTAACAGTCCTACTTATTACAAAGTTATAGCACACCTGAAGCCATTGTGATGGGAATAAAGTGGTAACTCCTAACACATTTAATTTAAAAAGGAACACAATGAGGGGGTATATTATGCCATAGAAAGTATTATTAGTGCTGCAGAAAGAAAAATTAGGGCACATTTTGAGTTACTTCTCAAATCCTCTTCTATTTCATTAAAAGATTCTGACATGCAGTCTCCCAAGATGGCCACCAGAGACAAAAGAGCCCAAATGTAGCCCAAATATCACCCAGATGTAGCCTAAGTATAGCCCAATGACAGAATGTCCCAGAGTGTTCTAAAGAACAACTAGAGCGCTAACAGTCCTACTTATTACAAAGGTATGGCACACCTGAAGCCATCTTGATTGGAATAAAGTGGTAACTCTTAAAACATTTAATTTAAAAAGGAACAAAATGAGGGGGTATATTTTGCCATAGAAAGTATGATTAGTGCTGCAGAAAGAAAAATTAGGGCACATTTTGAGTGACTTTTCAAATCCTCTTCAATTTCATTAAAAAATTCTGACATACAGTCACCCAAGATGGCCACCAGAGACAAAAGAGCCTAAATGTAGCCCAAATATCACTCAGATGTAGCCCAAGTATAGCCCAATGAATGAATGTCCCAGAGTTTTCTAAAGAACAACTAGAGCGCTTACAGTCTTACTTATGACAAAAGTATGGCACACCAGAAGCCATCTTGATTGGAATGAAGTGGTAAGTCTGAAAACATTTCATTTAAAAAGGGACAAAATGAGGGGGTTCATTTTGCCTTAGAAAGTATGATTAGTGCTTCAGAAAGAAAAATTAGGGATCATTTTGAGTGACTTCTCAAATCCTCTTCTATTTCATTAAAAAAATTCTGACATGCAGACTGAAACATGCACTTTGAATACCAGCAGCAGGCTTCCCTGGTGAGCAGTAGCTTTACTACAGTGATCTAATGAGCGACTAGAGTGCTAACATTCAGAATTTATGGCAAATGTGTAACACATCTGAATGCCTTCTTGATGGAACCAAAGTAAACAAGCATTGAAAATGCAATAGATCTCGCCCTCGTTTAAGTTAAAGCCATTCTGTTTGTAATGAGGTGGCTTTTTAGCTTTGCTTTTATTAGTGTTTTTTAAACTTTCATGTAAATACCATGCATCTGTATGCATATATGTATATGTATGCATGCATTTATATTTGTATTTATATAGATATACAGATTATATATGTTTATGTATGTATGTATATATATATATATATATTCACTGAAAAAATCATAGGTTTTAGCCCATATATAGTTAGGGATTAGCATTTACAAAACCTTAATTTACTCGCACAAAACCATAGAAATTCGCATATATAGTTAGATGCAATAACTATATATCGCGCACTCGCAATCCACTGCTGATCATGTCACATATTACATCATTATTGACATGGTTAGTGACATCACTGATGACATCAATAGGGATGTCGAAATATTCAATCAATTCTCGTCCCCGCCCGCCATGTGCTTCAAAACTGCATACGTATCTCGTGATATCAAGGTTGTGCAACCAATACACAACAAGGAGTTACGAGTCCCATTTATACCGGCGCCATTTTGGGCGAGGCCGGGCAGGTCCAGGATATAGTCAAAATGTCTCCACCAACCAGCGGTCGTACCAGAACCCCTTTCGGCAGTCAAAAAAGGTTCAGTTAAATGACAACAGAAGAGATAGGCAACAAGAACCAACAGTCAAAAGAGGGGAGGGCAAGATCTGAAGCCATTGTTCTACAAACTCTCAACCAGCCTTGGATGGAAAAATCCTGAAGAATGTACAAACTGAAAACCAGTTTTTGTCTGTATAGCATCAGCAGCAACACTTGAGTCAGCTTTCTGTGAAGCCGCCATTTTGATTCAATCAATAGCGTCCCCCTGCACACATTCAGGGACCTGGTCATGTCTTCAGGTCAAACGGATTGTGGGACAAGATGCAGAAAGGAAAAGGAAAAAAGTTCCGCAATAGTGAAGCTGCAGCAGGTGCAAATAAGCTTCAGACAGTGTTACAAGCACTGCTCAGAACTCTCAACTATGACACCACCTCCGTGCCATCCGAATCTTGGTGCCTTGTGCTGGTTCCGACCTATTCACACATTGGTCCGCTACTGACAACACCTCATAGGCCAACGGGACACCCCACGCCGACTTTCGGCGCAGCATTGTAGGATGGCCACACCAGTGCGGCAACTTGCTAGACACCACCTCGGTGCCATCCAGATCTCGGCGCGTTGTGCTTCCTTCGGCCTACTGTAGCCGCAAGTGCGGACGCAACTCAGCTGGATAGCGAGTGAAACACCAAGGGGCGCCCCACTGCAGCCGAGGAGCCTCCATCTTGGGGGCGACGCACAGCATAACATGCTTTCCAATGCAGTCAGATCCTCAAACAGCCCCCACTGACTGACGTGACCTCACCGGCCAACGCGTCGCCCCACGCCGACTTTCGGCGCAGCATTGTAGGATGGACACCACCTCGGTGCCATCCGGATCTTGGCGCGTTGTGCTGCCTTCGGCCTATTCGCACATCGGTCCGCTACTGACGCCGCCTCACGTGCCAACGGATTTTCTACGCTTTTTATAGCAGCGCGTAACGTAAGCATAACAGGTCATGTGACTTCTTTATAAAACTTTTCATTGGTTCATTTTACTTTTGGTTTCCTAATGATGGAAGGCTTGATCATATGACCTAAAAATAACACTTTTCATTGGATTAAAATTTTTTTTTCCCAAACGATGAAAGCCCCACCTTGTTTCTAGATGTTTCAGACTGAAGCTGGCGTCAGACGGAGAGCACCATCATCTCGTGGCTCCGTCGTGGTCATTCTGCGAGCAATCATGGCAGCCGGTCCCCACCGGAAGCCTGCAGGAGTCGGGGGCCCCCAAGACTTTTGTAAAATCTTCAAGGCTCAGGGGACGTCCTAGTTCCAAGGTGTCCCAGGGCCATTTTAGTGGACCAGGCCCAAATCCGAAGAGCCGTCCGCCATTTTAAGAGTCCTGTGGCAGCCGCCTATCGCTGCACCGCAAGAGTGGGCGCAACTCAACTACATGGTGAGCGAGACGCTGTAGCCGTAAGAGCGGGCGATAAACAGCTGAATGGAGGATGAGGCACAGTGTAGCAAAAGCGGGCGGAATGGCAACTGAAACGGTAAAGGGGCGCCCCAGTACAGCAGACGAGCCTCCACCTGGGGAGGCCCGTTCACGCCGCCCCCCCCCCCGGGGCACCCCACGCCGTTTTTCGGAGCAGCATTGTAGGATGCCAAAACCGGTGCGACAACTTACTGGACATCACCTGGGTGCCATCCACATCTCTGCGCGTTCTGCTGCCTTGGGACTATTAGCACAACAGACCGCTACTGACGAGGCCTCCCCGCGCACCCCCGGGACGACCCACGCCGTTTTTCGGAGCTGCATTGTAGGATACCAAAAACCAGTGCGGCACCCAGGTAACATCACCTGGGTGCCGTCCAGAACTCAGCACGTTGTGCTGCCTTGGGACTATTCGCACAAAACACAGTTACTGACCATTGTTGCTTCTTTTTTCAAATTTTTTTTTAAATGTATTTACTGTTTTTGTTGCGTTCTATATATTTATAAGTTATTAAAGTGTTAAAATCCTACTACTTTGTTGGAGTGCTATTTTTCTTTAATGTGACACATAATTGTAAAAACTTTGATGTACAAAGAGGCATCCCTGGAATCTTCCGCTTCAGGCTCAGTCCCACACACCCTCACAGTGAGAATCCCCTCCCCAACACAATACAGGATGGTTATCAGATAGTAGGAACGCGTGTGGTGTGATGGATCTCATCGGGTGGGGGCCTTGATCTACTGTAACTCCTTTGAAGAGGGGTGATTCTCTACAGCTGGGGCCATAAACTACATCTGCAGGGCTAGGTGATAGCCTGGGACCGGCCTGGACAATCGGACACAGAGGAAGAGGAGTGTCAGAGGGTGCGGTAGTGAATAGGGTGAAAGGGTGGTGTCGGGCGGGCACACGGTGTGATTCTCAGGGAAGAGCAGCGCACATGGGAGGAGGTTTCTGGCCCATGCATGAGAGAGAGAGCGGGGGTGACCAGTGCGTGGGGGAGATGCTTGCGAGGGTGAGGAGCCATGCTGAGGATCGGTGGCGTGCAGAGAGTGGGTCTGGTCAAGGCATCTAAAATGGCTGCCGTGCTCAACAAAAGTGTGGCATTGCAAAAAAGACAAGATGGCGCAGACAATGTTTATCAATAAGGATTAATTTATAACAATTATTTTTTACAAAATATTTACTCGCAGTGACAAAATGGCGGTCAACAGTTCCTGATTTCCATCGAATCAAACGTTAACAGACGTCACGCAGCAAAAAAAAAAACGCTCACGCACAGCCGCTGGAAGACATGTATCAACATATATGAGCCTCCTCAGCCACCCTCAGAAAACATAAGGGGTCAGAATACGTCTCCCGTACCCCCTTATACCTAGAGGAGTGTCAGAGGGTGCGGTAGTGAAGAGGGTGAAAGGGAGGTGTCGGGCGGGCACAGGGTGTGATTCTCAGAGAAGAACAGCGCACATGGGAGGAGGTTTCTGGCCCATGCATGAGAGAGAGAGCGGGGCTGACCAGTGCGTGGGGGAGATGCTTGCGAGGGTGAGGAGCCATGCTGAGGATCGGTGGCGTGCAGAGAGTGGGTCTGGTCAAGGCATCTAAAATGGCTGCCGTGCTCAACAAAAGTGTGGCATTGCAAAAAAGACAAGATGGCGCAGACAATGTTTATCAATAAGGATTAATTTATAACAATTATTTTTTACAAAATATTTACTCGCAGTGACAAAATGGCGGTCAACAGTTCCTGATTTCCATCGAATCAAACGTTAACAGACGTCACGCAGCAAAAAAAAAAAAACGCTCACGCACAGCCGTTGGAAGACATGTATGAACATATATGAGCCTCCTCAGCCACCCTCAGAAAACATAAGGGGTCAGAATACGTCTCCCGTACCCCCTTATACCTAGAGGAGTGTCAGAGGGTGCGGTAGTGAAGAGGGTGAAAGGGAGGTGTCGGGCGGGCACAGGGTGTGATTCTCAGTGAAGAACAGCGCACATGGGAGGAGGTTTCTGGCCCATGTATGAGAGAGAGAGCAGGGGTGACCAGTGCGTGGGGGAGATGCTTGCGAGGGTGGGGAGCCATGCTGAGGATCGGCGGCGTGCAGAGAGTGGGTCTGGTCAAGGCATCTAAAATGGCTGCCGTGCTCAACAAAAGTGTGGCATTGCAAAAAAGGCAAGATGGCGCAGACAATATTTATCAATAAGGATTAATTTATAATAATTATTTTTAATAAAATATTAACTCGCAGTGACAAAATAGCGGTCAACAGTTCCTGATTTCCATCGAATCGAACGTTAACAGACGTCACGCAGCAAAAAAAAAATAAACGCTCACGCACAGCCGCTGGAAGACATGTATCAACATATGAGCCACCCTCAGAAAACATAAGAGGTCAGGATACGTCTCCCGTACCCCCTTATACCTAGTAATTTAATTAAATCGAAACACAAAATGGCGAATTCACGTTTCGCTACCAGTTTGCGACCCGGTTCGCGAACCGAGAAGCGCTTCTACCGCGAAAAATCAAATTTTTTTTATTTGCCCCACGGGACCCTTTATTAACCCCAACATCATTCCTAGGGGGTCAAGAGGGGTCTACCTAGCCCCCTTTCATTAAATTCCCCCTTCATTTTTCTCCTCCTCTTGTCTCTCGATCCTACCGAGAGACAAGATGGCGGCCGCACCGGACTGTTTAGAATGTTGACAGACACCGGAGAGCCAATCAGCTTCGCTTTGCAAAGCTCCGTTACGCGAAAAGTACGCGATCTGGAGCGCTATCTAGGACGCTGTCACAGATATATCTGTTTTTTAAAGCGTTAATTTCTCAAAATCCACTGGAGCACATATACTGAGACCCAGCAAAGGCACATTGGGCTAACAGTCCCTACAATTTTGCCAAGTTTCGTGCAAATCCATTCAGCCGTTCGAGCTAAAAGTGAGGCCAAAGGCCCTATGGAAAAATGAATGGGAAAAACGCGTTTTGGGACCCCCCTTTTTTCTCGGCCCCCCCTTGACGGAACCCCCCCAAATTTTCAGGGGCTGCTCTGAAACAAAATGTGCAATTTTCCTGAAAATTTCAGCCGATTCCGTCCACAAACGCCAAAGTTATTAGACATAGAATTTTCAAAAGTTCCATAGAGAAAACATCCTAACTATATATACCTACAGGCTATCGCCAGTAGGTAATACATACACATACATATATATAAATGCATATGCATATATATGCATATATATTTGTGTATATGTGTGCGTGTAGAGAGAGGTAGAGAGGTAGAGGTGTAGAGGTAGAGAGGTAGAGGTAGAGAGGTAGCGGTAGAGAGGTAGAGACTGGTAGAGAGAGAAGTAGAGAGAGGTAGAGAGTAGAGAGTAATAGAGAGTAGACAGTGAGTAGTAGAGAGTAGTAGAGAGCAGTAGAGAGAGTAGCAGAGAGTGAGTAGTAGAGAGTAGTAGAGTGAATAGTAGAGTGAGTAGTAGAGAGTGAGTAGTAGAGAGTAGTAGAGAGTAAGTAGTAGAGTGAGTAGTAGAGAGCAGTAGAGAGTGAGTAGTAGAGAGTAGTAAAGAGTGAGGAGTAGAGACTAGTAGAGAGTGAGTAGTAGAGAGTGAGTAGTAGAGAGTAGCAGAGAGTGAGTAGCAGAGAGAGAGAATAGTAGAGAGTAGTAGAGAGTGAGTAGTAGACTGAGTAGTAGAGACTAGTAGAGAGAGTAGTAGAAAGTGAGTAGTAGAGAATAGTAGAGAGTGAGTAGTAGAGTGAGTAGTAGAGAGTGAGTAGTAGAGAGAGAGTAGTAGAGAGTGAGTAGTAGAGAGTGAGTAGTAGAGAGTAGTAGAGAGTGAGTAGTAGAGAGTGAGTATTTTAGAGTAGTGGAGTAGGAGAGAGTAAGTAGTAGAGAGTAGTGGAGAATATTCCAAAGTTTGGCACAGCACCACTTGCACAATAAGTTCAATCAAATCATATCACTTAGAGTCCTTATTGAAGCGCTGAATCTTGGTGTATATTCAAATGCTTTTATTTTCCTTAAGTTTATGTACCACAGCCAGCCGAAACGTTTCGTTCTGTACAACAGAACTTCTTCAGGGCGTTCTTATTTCCTTCAAGTTATGTCGGTATCCTGTTGTCATATAACTAGATATTGTCTTCAAATGTTAGACGAGACGTAAGTACATTCTTATTCAAAGTGACTAGGTATCAATTTTACCCACACAATTCGGGCAGACTTGAGTAATTTATAGCATCCTCAAAGTCAGTCTTTCAAAAATTCCAAAGTATAGGACATGATAATCCAAATCCGAATGTTTCTCAAGAAAAGTAATTTTCGATCGTTCGGAAAAGTGGTGTTTGGGCAGATATGACCCAGGGACCCCCAGTATGCAAGGGGAATTAGTCCCCCCTCTGCAAACGCGCCAGTGGCCTGCGTTGCAGAGAGGTGTAAAAAGGGGCATAGCCTCGTTACACCTCTGTGCAATGCAGCCCCCTGGTGCATACTGGATGTTCCAGGTGGGCTAGTTGGCCCCCAGGGACCCCTAGTATGCAAGGGGAATTAGTTTCCCCTCTTCAAACATGCACAGGGGCTGCGTTGCAGAGAGGTGTAAAAAAGGGTGTGGCCTCATTACACCTCTCTGCAATGCAGCCCCCTGGCGCATACTGGAGGCTCCTGATGGGCTAGTTGGCCCCCAGGGACCTCCAGTATGCAAGGGGAATTAGTTCCCCCTCTGCAAACGCGGCAGGGGGCTGCGTTGCAGAGAGGTGTAACAAGGGGCATAGCCTCATTACACCTCTGCAATGCAGCCCCCTGGCGCATACTGGAGGTTCCATGTGGGCTAGTTGGCCCCCAGTATGCAAGGGGAATTAGTTCCCCCTCTTCAAACATGCACGGGGCCCGCGTTGCAGAGAGGTGTAAATAGGGGCGTGGCTTCATAACACCTCTCTGCAATGCAGTCCCCTGGCGCATACTGGAGATTCCTGGTGGGCTTTCAGGTCTTATATAGTTAGGAATTAGCATTATAAAAACCTTTGAAATTCACTGAAAAAAACATAGGTTTCAGGCCTTATATAGTTAGGAATTAGCGTTTAAAAAACCTATGAAATTCACTGAAAAAACCATAGGTTTCACACCAGTTATAGTTAGGAATTAGCATTTAAAAAACCTATTAAATTCACTGAAAAACCATAGGTTTGACACCAGTTATAGTTAGCTGGAAATTTTACTGACATAAAACCATTGAAATTCCCACGTTATAGTTAGTTGGACTCACTATAACTTGCGCGCCTGCAATGCACTGCTGATAACGTCACATATTACATCACTCATGACATGACATCATATCTCAGTAAAATTTCCAGCTAACCATAACTGGTGTCAAACCTATTGTTTTTTCAGTGAATATATATATATGTATATATATCTATATCTATATCTATATCTATATATATATAGCTTCGCGTGTCTCTGCTGACGCCTGACGACGACAGCATCAGAGGGCCAGATGAGCGTGGATTTAACAACAAGGTGCAACCTAGCAGCACGGAACCTTTGTTTTCAAACCCACTGGGGTAACAGTTTTTATTTCTTCACGTGGCAGTTCACGAGTCACTCACGGAAGTAACACTGTTCCAGCACTACGACGACCATCATGCAGTTTCTGCTGCCACGCCCACTGAGGCGAGCAGGTGCTGGTTATTGACTGAGTGAATGCCTTTTAAAAGAACCAGCCCGTGATCAAGTGCTCGATGAAGCACGAAACGCGTTGGGCAAATGGAGAGTGAGGACATTGTTCTGGCTGTGTGGTAGCTGTTTTATCCAGAATAAACATCGCTACATTGAATCTCTGGCTGTGTGGCTTCTTACAAAGAAGGGCAACTTTTGTGGGATATATATATATATATATATATATATATATATATATATATATATATATATATATATATATATATATATATATATATATATATATATAGATATAGATATATATACATATATATATATACATATATATATTCACTGAAAAAACCATAGGTTATAGACCATATATAGTTAGGATTAGCATTTGCAAAACCTTATTTTACTCGCACAAAACCATTGAAATTCGCATATATAGTTAGTTCCACTAACTATATATCGCGCACCCGCAATCCACTGCTAATGATGTCACATATTACATCATTCATGACATGGTCAGTGACATCACTGATGACATCACTGATGACATCTCAAATGACATCACTGATGACATCTCATTTGACATTACTCATCACATCACTGATAATATCATTCAAGTGATAATACGATGAACCTCTTCAGATTCTAATATAACCTTAGAAGCAATCAGTGTAAACAGACACTCACAGACTGTTACTCATCCATGGAGTTACTGACACACCTAGTCAGTCATGCAAAGATTCAATCACACCTCTATTTCCTCAACTATACAGTTATACACACCTTATTTATTCAAACATATACTAACACATATTTACTCTTTTATACAATCCTTGATTGAAGTTCACAATGATCTATACATCCACTCACACATTCACTGGCTTTTATGCACAGTTATTTATATATGTCAACTCTCACATGTATTGTGTTTTACATATGTACTTACTTTAACATGTAGCACTGAGCTATCCATTCACTCACCAATATTCTCATGCACACAGTCAACCGCCCATACAGCTGTTTCCACATGCACTTTTGACCCCATACATCTAGTGAATCAACTGTTCACACATCTATGCACAGAGTCATACACCTCCCAGCCACCTACACACAAACTCAGTCTCCCATACAAATACTTGGGCAACCAATCAATAACCCATATAGTTACTCGTATAGCTACTGATCAACACATGCAGCAGTTTACAGAACAACAGACATAATGATGCACAAATTAAGACAGTTTAGTCACTAACCCATGCACTCAGTGAGACACATTTAATCAGTCACTCATACAGTCAGTCATGCACCTACTAAATCCTTCATCCAGACACTTATACATCCACTCATTCTTCAATATGTAAGACATATTTTAACTTTACAGAAACATACAGTCACTGGACGTTGTCATCAGTGATGTCATTTGAGATGTCACTGACCATGTCATGAATGATGTAATATGTGACATCATTAGCAGTGGATTGCGGGTGTGCGATATATAGTTAGTGGAACTAACTATATATGCGAATTTCAATGGTTTGGTGCGAGTAAAATAAGGTTTTGTAAATGCTAATCCCTAACTATATATGGTCTATAACCTATGGTTTTTTCAGTGAATTTTCAAGGTTTTGTAAATGCTAATTCCTAACTATATATGGTCTATAACCTATGGTTTTTTCAGTGAATTTCAATGGTTTTTTAATAGCAAATATCAAAAGCTATAAAATGTTTTCTTTTTTTTTTTCACCAAAGTACGCTCCCCGGTTCGCTTACTGGTGCGCGTACCGGGCGCTCCCCCTGCGAAATTTTTAATTTTTTTTATTTTTGCATGTTTCAGCATCCTAATCCCCCCTCCAAAAACCTAGAGGGTCACAAAGTGTCTACCGTGCCCCCTTCTACCCATTCCGAACATTGTTTGTCCTCCATTTTGTGTCTCAATTCTACCAATACTCAAAATGGAGGACTCCTGTAACGCTGCCGGTTCACGTACCGGGGAGCGCACCGGTAAGCGCTCGATAAAAAAAGGTGGGAAAGTAATTTACAGAAAAACCACTACAGACACTTTCATCAAATATAGAATAGCCCCTACTACATAGCAGTCCCTACCATTTCCCCAAATTTGATGGTATTTCATTGAGAAAATTATGCTGTAAGCCTGATTAAATATCCTGAGGTAAATTACCTAACCAAAACACTTATGAAGTATTAGAATTGACAACCAATCAAAATGCTACTTTCAATATCTTTTATTATTTCATGACATTTGATTGGTTATGTACCTGAATATATATAAAGAAAGAGAGAGAAACACAGCCATTTTGACTACTACTTCTTGAAGTACATATCAAGTGCATTTCAACTGAGAACTTAAACTTCTATTTGAAAGGTAAGATGTTATTTTAAAAACTGAAGTATGTTCTGTACTTTAAGTTAATTAGGAAAACATTTTCTGATAGTTATATACTATCCCTCTGTAATACTTATAGAATAAAATAGACTTCTCTGTTTTAGTTATGGATGGAGTTAGGCTTGCTTGTATAATTAAGAATTGACTTAGACTTTTTCACATACATTTTTTGATATTTCTACTTCCAGTCTGATACCATGCACTGCCCAAAGAAAAAATCACTGTTTAAAAAACCAAACTACCTGTCTGTACTTAAACACAACAGTGCCCTATCTGTACTGAAATATTTTTTTAAAATTCATTTTACAGCACAGAAATGGAAGGAGAACAAAAAAATAACGTGGAAATTGTTGCAGAATGCAACCAAGATACAGATAATGAATCAGAATTCTTTGATGAATCAATGGACATAGAACTTCTGCAATGTGTTGAAGCTGTGGATTTCTTAATTCAAAATGAGACACAATCTGACCAAGAATTATTAGAAGTTCTTTTTAATTTTGAAAACAAATCAGAAAAATAAATTTATATTTAATAATTCAAAAATTGTTTGAGACATTATTCATTTTTATATGTATTTTTTAAACTAGTAGCAAATTGATTATAATGTTAAATTAGACTTTAAATATACTGTGCAACTTTAATTTTGCTCATAGTTACTTCCTTTCTTCCACTATATCATCTCCAATGTGTATTTAACATCTCTTTATCATCTCCTGCCTCCATGGTGTTTCTGCTTACCTGACAGACTACGCTATGAATTCCATATACCACAATAACTTCTGAAACAACCTGCAAGATATCTACAAAGGAAAAAATGTATTTTTATTTTTAGACTCTGCATTTGTACCTACATGTTGGTACTTAAATAAAATAAATAAAAAAAAACAAAAATAACAATCAATAAACATACAATATTTGAACATTCTTTCATCCTATTTTCCCAATATTACGCTTCCCGGACCGCTTCCCGGTGCGCGTACCGAGCGCTCCCCCCGCAAATAAAATGATAATAATTTTTTTTTTCCCCGCGGGGCCCTTTTAAAGCCCCCTCATCAAACCTAAGGGGTCAGGGAGGATGTACTCTGCCCCTTATGCTCATTTCCCCCTTTGTTTTTGCCACAACTTGTGTCTCGATCCTACCGAGACACAAGATGGCGGCTGCTCCGGACTGTTTTGAATGTTGACAGACACCCGACAACCAATCAGCTTCGCTTCGTAAAGTTCCGTTACGCGTCTGGTACGCGAACCGGGGCGCTAACCGGAGCGCTGTCACAGATATATCTGTTTTTAAAAACGTTAATTTCTCAAAATCCACTGGAGCACATATATTGAGACATAGCAAAGGCACGTCGGGCAAACCATATCTACAATTTTGCCAAGTTTCATGTAAATCCATTCAGCCGTTCGAGCTAAAAGTGAGTCCAACCGCCCTATGGAAAACTCAATGTTAAAAATGCATTTTGGGACCCCCCTTTTTTCTTGGCCCCCCCTTGACGAAACCACCTCAAATTTTCAGGGGCTGCTCAGAAACAAAATGTGCCATTTTCCGGAAAAATTCAGCCAATTCGGTCCACAAACGCCAAAGTTATTCGACATAGAATTTTCAAAAATCCCATAGGAAAAAATCCTAACTATGTATACCTACTGGCGACCGCCAGTAGGTAATATATATATATACATATATATATATATGAAGAAAAATACAATCTTGGGTGGCTTTGCAGGGTTAAATGCACATATGTTACATCATCTCTTACTTAGGAGTTCTGGTAGGCTTGGACGTTTTCACTGTCCTTACACTGTGTGTATCCTTTTTAGTTAACACTGGAGCAGCAAAAGGTAACCACTCATGCTTCTATCCATTAGAACTCTGATCTGCAGCAGCAGCGTCACCAGCAGAGGAGTAACCAGTCGGCCCTGACATTCCAGATCCCTTTTTCATTAGACCTTTCCCTACTAACCTACCACCCCTGTCCATTCAGACCCTGGCAGTTGGGCTTTTGGTGTGTAGCTTTCAGTGTTGGGGGAGGTGCACTAGTAAGAGGAGCCCAGTCCTGTCTGTACCAGGTGCTGTTACACTGTCATTCAGAGGGTGTGTTGTGTTTGCTTACATGCCATCTTTCCTTGGTTTTCTGTCTGCTCTCAGGTGTTGAGGCAGTATCATAGAGAGTCAGAGCCACATGTGATATGATGGTAGACATGTCTGAAGGCACTCATTAAGGAGTCCAAAGAATCTGATACAGTGACAATCACAGTTGATTTTCTTGTTCTACTTTAATGTAGAAAATTTGAAAAATACACACGAGACACCCAACATATTTTGTTCTGGAGAGAGCTTCAGGGTATTTATATGTATATAATCAAGGCTTTTGGTAGCCGAAACGCGTCATGGCGGACTGGTGTTGGGCAAAATAAACGATTAAACACCTAAGAAACGGGTCTCGTCTCTTCCTCACTGTTTGGCTGGGCATGCTGAATTAAAGGACGACACATACCGCATATATATATATATATATATATATATATATATATATATATATATATATATATATTACCTACTGGCGGTCGCCAGTAGGTATATATAGTTAGGATTTTTTCTCTATAGAACTTTTGAAAATTCTATGTCTAATAACTTTGGCGTTTGTGGACGGAATCGGCTGAAATTTTCAGGAAAATGGCACATTTTGTTTCTGAGCAGCCCCTGAAAATTTGGGGGGGTTCCGTCAAGGGGGGGCCGAGAAAAAAGGGGGGTCCCAAAACGCGTTTTTCCCATTCATTTTTCCATAGGTCCTTTGGCCTCACTTTTAGCTCGAACGGCTGAATGGATTTACACGAAACTTGGCAAAATTATAGGGACTGTTAGCCCGATGTGCCTTTGCTGGGTCTCAATATATGTACTCCAGTGGATTTTGAGAAATTAACGTTTAAAAAAACAGATATATCTGTGACAGCGTCCCAGATAGCGCACCAGATCGCGTACTTTTCGCGTAACGGAGCTTTGCGTAGTGAAGCTGATTGGCTCTCCGGTGTCTGTCAACATTCTAAACAGTCCGGTGCGGCCGCCATCTTGTCTCTCGGTAGGATCGAGAGACAAGAGGAGGAGAAAAACGAAGGGGGAATTTAATGAAAGGGGGCAAGGTAGATCCTTCTTGACCCCCTAGGAATGATGTTGGGGTTATTAAAGGGTTCCGTGGGGCAAATAATAAAAATTTGATTTTTCGCGGTAGAAGCGCTTCTCGGTTCGCGAACCGGGTCGCAAACTGGTAGCGAAACGTGAATTCGCCATTTTGTGTTTCGATTTAATTAAATTACTAGGTATAAGGGGCTACGGGAGACGTATCCTGACCCCTTATGTTTTCTGAGGGTGGCTGAGGAGGCTCATATATGTTGATACATGTCTTCCAGCGGCTGTGCGTGAGCGGTTTTTTTTTTTGCTGCGTGACGTCTGTTAACGTTCGATTCGATAGAAATCAGGAATTGTTGACCGCCATTTTGTCACTGCGAGTAAATATTTTGTTAAAAATAATTGTTATAAATTAATCCTTATTGATAAACATTGTCTGCGCCATCTTGCCTTTTTTGCAATGCCACATTTTTGTCGAGCACGGCAGCCATTTTAGATGCCTTGACCAGACCCACTCTCTACACGCCGCCGATCCTCAGTATGGCTCCCCACCCTCGCAAGCATCTCCCCCACGCACTGGTCACCCCCGCTCTCTCTCTCATGCATGGGCCAGAAACCTCCTCCCATCTGCGCTGTTCTTCTCTGAGAATCACACCCTGTGCCCGCCCGACACCTCCCTTTCACCCTATTCACTACCGCACCCTCTGACACTCCTCTTCCTCTGTGTCCGATTGTCCAGGCCGGTCCCAGGCTATCACCTAGCCCTGCAGATGTAGTTTATGGCCCCAGCTGTAGAGAATCACCCCTCTTCAAAGGAGTTACAGTAGATCAAGGCCCCCACCCGATGAGATCCGTCACACCACACGCGTTCCTACTATCTGATAACCATCCTGTATTGTGCTTGGGGAGGGGATTCTCACTGTGAGGGTGTGTGGGTCCGAGCCTGAAGCGGAAGATTCCAGGGATGCCTCTTTGTACATCAAAGTTTTTACAATTATGTGTCACATTATAAATATGTAGCACTCCAACAAAGTTGTAGGATTATAACACTTTAATAACTTATAAATATATACAACGCTCCAACAAAGTAAACACGTTAAAAAAAACTTTTTAAACAACTATTTACATGACATTGCTTTAACCAGGATAGACAAAGAAATGACACAGTGATGTAAAAGTTTCTGAAAGAAATGCCAAGAACGTCCCATGTGAAAGTGAATTATATCTGGCAAATTTTTTCTTTTCCTTCTCATGAAAAGAAAGTTAATGCCAGGTTCGTTACCTGCCTCATCTGCAAAAAAAAAAACTCTCGAGAGTGACCGGAAAAAAATATAGCTATGGTAATCATACCATGCATCGGCACATGGAGAGGTGGCACCCTCTTAATTATTCTAAAGCACAACTTCGAGATTTGGTGGATAATCCCCGACCGGCAAAAACATCCACCAATGACTTAGCAATAAGTGAGTCAGAGGCAAGGGAAACGGTCCCAAATCTGTAAAAGAACTTTAGGCAGATGAGATTGACTTGTGTAGCATGTGGAAAATTAATTTCATGCGGAGAGATGAGTATTACTTTAATAAATAGATCATATGAAAATCATCAATGTCCCAAACGTCCTAGAAAGTAATTTTTGTCATTTTTGAGGAAGAGAGATAACCTACAGTGGTACGGGGTCGTTTTCATTCGTACTAGGGGGGCCAGGTGACATTCATTCGGGGTGGCTTAGGGGCATTTAAAACAACTTCCCTGATATAGGTAGCATATAAAGTAGAGGCTAAATACCAGGATCTTTATCGATTGCTTTATGCTGTAGAAAAATGAAAAACACACAACAAACCTGGACCATTCATATTTTCAATGTTTCTGCGTACTATACTTTTTAACTCTTAACTAATTGAGCTGCTTCATTTAACCTGATTTAAAAAAAAGAAATAAAAATAAATCGGAAACAGTGGCCATTTCTTCGAAACTTACCAATCTACGCGTTACAACTACGTTTGCTTTTTCAAAAACCTTTAATAAAAATGTTGGTGCCCAAATACGGGCTTACAACCCCGTGGGCCGGCCACGGAGCAGGCTGGAACTGAAAATGGGGGGGGGGGTATTTATTTGTGGAACACATAACAGAGAGTCAGTGGTCGTTGATTTCATAGTAAAAAGTGCGACAAGTGCAACAAAATCATATCGATAATTCATTGTGAGCAAGTACCAAAAGTGTCGACAATTCGAACCTTCAATAATAAATACAGTAATCAATGATGCATTAGAAGTTAATATCAATTCATTGTTTGAACGTGTAATCAGTACCCGTCACATGTCAATTCATTGTTCAAACGTATAATCAATACCCATCCTGGATCAATTCATTGTCCGAACATATAATCAGTCTTATCCCATATCAATTCATGTGCTAAAAACTGCATACATATCTCATGATATCAAGGCTGAGCAATCGGGGCACAACAAGGAGTTGAGAGTTTCATTTGTACCGGCGCCATTTTGGGTGAGGTCAGTAAGGTCCAAGTATAGTCAAAATGTCTCCACCAACTCGTGGTTGGACCGGGACCTCTTTCGGCAGTCCAAAAGTTTTCGTTGAAGGGTAGCAGAGGGGACTGCCGACATGAACCATCAGTCAAAGTGGGGTGGGAGGCAACAATCTCTCCTACCGGGTCATACTGGTGTCCCACCGGAACTGATCAAGTTGGTAGACTTGCAGGATTTTGATCATTTCAAGACTGAGGCCGGCGCCGGCATGAGCGCGCCGACGTCCCGCGGCTACGTCGTGGTCGTTTCGTGGGTGATCATGGCAGTCATTCCCCATCGGGGGTCGGGGGCCCCCGTGGCTCTTATAGAATCTTCAAAGTTGAGGAGAACGTTTCTGGACGCAGGAAACTAGAAGCGCCGTTGCACCGCAACAGTGGACGAGACCCCCGCTGGGTGAGCGGAGCATCATTGCCTCGCAATAGTGGACAAGACCTTTTGTCGGGTGAGTGCAGCGCCGCTGCATCGCAAGAGCGGAGGAACCCTTTTGTTGGGTGAGTGGAGCGTTGGGGGTGCAGCTGAGGGGCCCCCACCTGTGGGGGTGGGAGAGGCTCGTTCGCGCCGCCTCTCCCTCCCAGCGCACCCCAAGCCGACACCTGGCGTTGATATCCGTGATGTCCTGACCAGGCGATAAGAGGGGGGGGTCGGAGGCAGAGGCAAGACATCCCCCCCGTGACCTGCAAGGCGACAGAAGAAGGGAATCGGGAGACCAGTACATTTTGGGCCATCCACCCCACGGCTGATGGCGGTTAGCCGGGCCCCGCCCTGCACGTGTCGAGGCCTCATCTTCCGGATGGGTGTAACCGTGGTCCTGTTGCACTTCGGGAGTTTCCGGAATGGGGGTAGGTATCTGCTGATTGTATCTATTTCATGTTACCGTTAATGGGCGTGGCGGGCGGTGGGACAGACATGCTTGGAGCAGTGGGGGGGTGGCGGAGACTAGCTACCTCGTGGCTGCCGTAACGTCAAGCTTGGCTTTTTTCACCACTTCCATGTTTCTAAACAGATATATGATGTAATTGTGTGGTTATTGTTACGGTGTACATGTAAAAAATGATGCATAAGTGTTGCACGGGCATTGTAGATACTCTCCTATGTGTGCTTAGCAATTTCAAGTCACTTCCCCCGGGTTCAAGGGCCTTGTAAATACGTCCCCATGTGTGTCTGGAAATTTGAAGTCATTTTCCTTGTAGTGTAAGGCCCTTGTAAATACGCCCCCATGTGTAAAATTAATTAATTTGCCCTTAAATGTTTCGTTTTCGGTAATTTTACCGATTCGGTAATTTTACCGAAAATGCAAGATTGAAATGTGGGTAGCCAATTTTCTATTGGCACATGGCTTTCAGAATCGGTATTTTACCATGGAATACAAATCCATGGTAAAATACAGATTCCTGTGTACATGCACATCTGTGCATGTACACATATGCCATGTGACAGACAGACGTGTCCTTAGGGCATGACTGTGTGCCACATTGCACACATGCCCGTTTTGGGGGTGCTAGAGGGTGTCAAAGTGATACCCCCTGCACCCTTGACAAATTAGGTATTTACCGATTCGGTAAATACTGAATCGGTATTTGAATTGAATCCTATGGGCTTCAAGGCCCATAGGATTCAATAGCAAATACCGATTCGGTATTTACTGAATCGGTAAATACCGATTTTTTAAGGAATCGGTAATAAATCAGATGTTGGTACCGACATCTCATTTACCGATTTTGAAATACCGAATTGGTAAAATTCGGTAATATTCGGTATTTCAAAATCGGTAAATGTTATTTACCTACTTCTGGCCCTAGGTGTATTATTGTTTTACATAAAATGTTTTAAAACTTTGTTTGAAATCAAATGCATGCACACTTAGGGCCAGATGTAGGTGGTCGTTTCTGGCCATTTACCGACCGGTTATGACCGTTTTCGGCCGTTTCCGATCGTTAAATGGCAAATCGGTATGTAGGTGCTTAAATCCAAGGCCACGTGTAGGCAAATCTACATTTACAGAATCGGAAAAATTATTTGTTCGGTAAAATTCCGAATCGGTAATTTTACCGATTCTGTTAATTTGTTATGTAGGGGGGAGTCTTCTGAGTCCCAAAGGCCTTAACGAATCGGTATTTTAGCATGAAATCAAACTTCATGGTAAAATACCGATTCCGGTGTGCATGCACATGTGTGCTCGCACACCTATGTCATGTGAAAGGCAGACCTGCCCTTAGGGCTGGTTTGTTTGCCACATGGCACCTGTGCCTGTTTTGAGGTTGTCAGAGGGTGTCAAAGTGATACCCCCTGCACCCTTGTGCATACTTTTTTTTTTTATAGCATTGTCGAATCTAGTTCTCACTGTTATTGATTTACTGTTTGGTAATAGTGGTTAATAACATTTTTTATTATATTTCACCACAGATTCATCTGCAGATTATTTGGGAATTAGACAATGCCGTCTAAGGATAGAATTCGAAAGGCTACAAAACGTCAAAGGCAGCTTGACCCCGGGAGCAGGCCGGCTATGTCGGGTGCGATCTCAGGCTACACCAGGGCTATAAGACTTGGGGAGGGAGTCGAAGCCAAGCGTCTTCTCTGAGTCCGTGCCATCACACCGCCCCTCGGGGGCCTCCGTCAAGCGGTTTAGGGAGGTACCGTATCACATTGTTTTCAAATGCAGTCAGGTCCACAAACGGCCCCTACTTACTTTGAGAATAGTGAAGCTGCAGCAGGTGCAAATAAGGTTTAGACAGTGTTACAAGCGCTGCTCAGAACTCTGAAGTATGGCACCCAACATCCAGGACTTATGCCATTTCTGCAAGGCAGTAACATCGAAGCAACTCAGGGACCAAAACTATGAATGAACACTCAAAATCTTACTATTGATGCTTGACTGAGGCCAAGGAGATCAGAGGGCATGAGTCTCATGCTCGATCGATTGAGCTAGCCGGATCGGCAACTAAAAGTATAAAATAGTTATGTAAATAGTTATTTAATAAAATGTTTTACCCTGTTACTTTGCTGGTGTGTTGTATATATTTATAATATTTGCATAGGGTTTGTCGTTATTTTGGGTGGGGTGGGTGGCGGAGCCGAGCTGTCTTGCAGCCATCATCGTGTGGAGCTCAGTTCATCTCACTAGTTTCGTATTTCTCATGAGGGGTTGTTCTTAATGTTTCTATTTTAGCTAGGTCAAAAAGAGATCCCATTAGTGGCCTACTGATTTTGCTCGATTCCTTTTGTTTTTTAAAACGATTTTTCATTTCTGCAAAGACTAAACAAAGTATTGCGACTCTGTGCTTGTTTGTAAATAGAGAATGAACCAAAGAGAACCAATTCTAAAACAGTAAATGCTTGGATAACAATCAATCAAATGGAGAGAGAAGCAGACACGACGGATTAGAACGGGGGCAAACGCCTGCGTTAACTACCCTTCACTATCTGCAAAGAGAGAGTACTGCTAAGAGAAAAGCGAGGGGGGGGCAGCGTTCAAAGTACATCAGCATGCATAAATACGAAAATGTTTTTACCTATCACGTACTTCACATTTGACAGCTTTTGATATTTGCTATTAAAAAACCATTGAAATTCACTGAAAAAACCATAGGTTTTAGGCCATATATAGTTAGGGATTAGCATTTACAAAACCTTAATTTACTCGCACAAAACCATAGAAATTCACATATATAGTTAGATGCAATAACTATATATCGCGCACCCGCAACCCACTGCTGATGATGTCACATATTACATCATTCATGACATGGTCAGTGACGTCACTGATGACATCTCAAATGACATTCAATTCAATTCAATTCAAGAATCTTTATTCGGTGATTAAAAAACACCATAAAAGCACACATATATATACATAGATAAAAAGTCATTAAACATTAATCAAGATCCATTATACACAAAGTTAATACAAATAGAAATACCGACATACAGGTCCACAATTTAAAAATATAAACTCCAAAACATTTCATTCCTCTCCCCTAGTCAGCCTCAGTCGGACCGCAACCTTAATAAAATTCATAATACAGCACAAGGTTAGGGGGTCAGAGGCTTTTTGCAAAAAGACTAATGCATCCCTGACATGTTCCTGTTGGGCTTTTTTAAAAATATTTACAAGAAATCTGCGCCTGGGCATAGAAAAATAGGGACAAAGCAAGACAAAGTGAAGGGAATCCTGCGGAGACCTGTTGTCGCAGCCGAAGGGTCCCTTCTGCTCAATTGATGTGGTGAAACCTGCTGGTGAAGCCAACATAAAAGGAAGTAGATTCAATCTGAAACGACACATTAGAAATCTATCCTGTGCGTTATACACGAGGTACAGATAAGGCTCCATACCCTCCACACTCTTCACCAGATTATGATCCCTCACAGTCTTTTTAGTTCCTTCAGCCTCAGCTCTGCATTGGGTTTTCCGCGCAAGGAAAATTTCCCCTACTTGTTTCTTGTGCTGGGCTGAAATTGTTTTTTTTTTTTTTTTTTTTTTTTTTTTTTTTTGTGTCCTCATTAGCCGTATAACCGATCCAACTGTGCTCCTAGCCGCAACAACACTAGGCCCGACCTCCCCTGTATCACCAAGGAGCCTAGTACTAAGCTCCCGGTACCCAGAGAGTCAGCCCCAATGTCGCCAGCAGAGCTTGGATGGAAAATCTCCCTTCGGGCCGGTTCGGCCAGTTGTCCATTAACTGTGTGATACCTCCATTTGGACAGGGATATTTTAGGCCTAATCATCGGACCCGGGGAAAAAAATAAATAAATAAATAAAAACCCCGGGTTGGCTAGCTATCCCTTCTCCAATTGATCAAAAGGTCCCAAAATCTCAGAGAGCGAGGGCTACATGATCTAGCTAGGTCGACCTTCGAAGCTGCATATAGTGAAGACAGCCACTCTACATGCGTTGGAGGATTAGTGTTGACCCAGTTTTTGCAGATTTCTCTCCTGGGCTGAAATTGTTGTAGGGTTCGTGAAGAGGTTTCCAGAACCTAATTCTTCAAGGGTGTTTTTTACGTATTTAAGCCAGGGGATGCGCATACAGTTGGCCCTATCCAAGCAGTCCAGTAAAATTTCTCTGCTGAGATGCGCATCTGGATTAGCCCATATTTTTAACCAGGCCACAATTGGCCTAAGTTTTATCAGGTCATCCAAGTATGGCCTCCCTAGCTCCCTATGAGCTATAAATCCAGCGGTACTGGGTGGTGCCCTCAGGATAGATTTCAGATATTTGTTTTCTTCCTGCTGGATTCTAGTGGTGTTCACAAAGCCCCATACTTCTGCCCCATAGATTGCTTTAGAGCATGATACGGAGCTGTACAAGTTCATCACCTGTTCCGGGCTCCATCTACCTAGCCTCCTGCCATATCCAGCTATTGCCCCATTGGAGGCAATCATTTTGCTACAATGTTCCGCCACCAGGGAGTTAAACAGCAGAGCGCCGTCAAAGGTTACTCCAAGATAAGAGAACGTTTTAACCTCCTCTAAAATATGGGTGCCTATTGTATAAGTAAATTTAGAGGAAGGTTTTTTTGCCAGCCAGGAGCACGTACGATTTACCCAGGTTAACAGAAAGATCCAGGGTACCCATGAACTTAACAAACCCATCTATCAGGATTTGTAAGCTTCGGGATGTATGTGCAAGCAAGACCGCGTCATCTGCATAAAGCAGAACAGGAATATGACGCGGCCCGACCCTTGGGGAATCTGCCTTTAAACCCAACAAAAACTGCTCCAGGTTGTTAATATAAAGGGAGAACAAAAAAGGGGCAAGGATGCAACCTTGTCTGACTCCGCTCTTACAGGGAAAAGAGTCAGACAATCCTCCCTCCCTATTGAATCGAACCTTGGCCGTGGTATCGCTGTGCAATTCCCTTAATATGGTGATTAGACCACTCTCAATCCCCATACTTGACATCATGTCCCACAGTTTTCGTCTATTGACGTGGTCAAATGCTGCTGCCAGGCCCATGAACCCCATGTAAATTGGTTTGTCACTGGCCAAAGTATATTTGGCAGTCAGCATATAAAGGTTCAGGCATTGGTCACTAGTGGACCTCCCTGTCCTAAACCCGTATTGAGTGTCCGAGAAGGTATTGTTCTCTTCGGTCCACTCGGACAGTCTGTTAAGGATTGCCCTACCCAAAAGTTTGGCCGATACGTCAATCAGGGAAATAGGCCGATAGCACTTGGGGTCGTCCCTATTGCCCTTTTTGAAAATTGGCACAATAATTGCTTTAGACCAGGATGGTGGCAGGCCACAGGTGGTAGCAGTATTTATGACCCTGGTCATCAGAGGGGCCCATAATTCTATGTTGCTTAGAAACAGGTCAGGGGGAATTCTATCCGGGCCCGGGGCTTTGTTTTTGGTCAGACCCTCCATCCCTGCAGTAATCTCCTTGAGGGTAAATACTACCGGGGGAACCTGACTTGGGATAACCGGTAACTCTACAGGGGTACCGGGCTCATGGTTATATAAACCCCTAAAGTGGGTGACCCACTGCTCCGGGAGGATGTTAGCCCCTATCTCCGGGGAATCATTTTCTTGAAAGGTCGGTTTATTAATGATTCTCCAAAAACCCGCTAAATCCTTTCTTTCCCCAGCCTCTCTTAACTCTGCCCACGCTTCTGCCTGCAGGGCAAGTTTCCTCCTTTTGGTCTCTTTTTGTATTTTTCTCTGCACACTTTGATTTTTTGAGGGTCCCTTGGTCTTAGTTTAAGGCAGCATTTCAACTCCCTCAGTGCTTTAGAACAGTCTTTATCAAACCACCGGGGGTTAGCCTGGTTACGTATGGGCGCACTGGTCTTAAGAAGGCCGTCGATCAGATTAGCAATCTGGTCAAATGCTTCCAATAACCTTGAACCCTGGACTTCTAGGTCTAGAAAGTCGTTGATGGCCGATTTACCCTTGTCACCCAAGGTTTTATAAAACTTTACCCCGTCTATTTTGGACCATTTTAGTCTCCTGCCTTGGTCTGTGACCCTCTCCTCGATTGTACGATGGACTCTGGTTCCAGCGCCCACCCTATACGTGAGCTCCAAAACAAGAAGGTTGTGGTCGCTGAAACAGCTCCATTCAATCCCTACACTGATTATTTTATTTATCAGGGATCTCGAAGCCAGAATAAAATCTATAATAGATGAGCAACCCCTGCCCTTGAAGGTTGGTGGAAGTGTGCCATCCTTCTGGGGATCTATCATATTAATGGTGTGCTCTAAGTCATACTTAAGCTGAAGCAAACTGAGAGCAGACCCAGTAGGCGTATGAGAAAAATGCGGCCCCTTCTTCATAGGGCATTGTGACCAGTCTGTATTTACCTTGACCAGTGCCGGACAAAGATGGCAGTTAAAGTCTCCCATTAAAAGCAGCCCATGAGACTGCCCCTTATTTTGGAATGTAGTTTCTTGTCCCAACCTATGGTCCAGTTCAGCTAGTAGCGGGATATGATTGTCCGCTATCTCAGTGTTATAAATGTTAAAAATAGAAAATCTGAACCCCTTCCCGAGGAACCGAACTGCCTGAATCCCATGAGAGTACCAATCTGGGGCAGACCAGGTGCCTGGGAGGTCTAAATCTACGTAAATGGACAAACCGCCCATTGCTCTCCCTGATCTGGTTTTCCGTGCGGGAACAAAAAAGCACTTGTACCCCTGTAAGTGATAATTATTCACCGGGGCCCATGTCTCCTGCACACATATAACATGAAATTTTCTAATAAAGTCAACCAATTCCTTATTATTAAATTTGCCTGCCAGGCCTGCTACATTCCAGGAGATCAATCTCACGCCCTCCCCCCTCCGTTCTGAACCCCCCTGGGGCCTTACTGGTATCTCCTGCATTGATCCTTGCGTGTCCAGCCCATGTCCCCCTCCTATACATTCTATGTCTGTAGCCTTAGGTTCAGCATACACGGATTTCCCAACACCACTCGGTGGAATTTGCTGAGCCTGAGACCTTTGGTCCTCCAACACCTCTGCCGAAGCGCCCTTTTCCTTGTCACCCTGGGGGGCATTATCCATTTGTCAATCTACCCCCTCTAGGCCATTCAGACAGTTAAACCGGTTGTAGGTGCGAAAGGGTGGTTCTGGTCGGCCAAATAATGGCCTGGGGTTAAAGTCCTGGTGTCTCCCCCTCCTGCCAACCCTCTCCCAGTTATCATGAGTTTGGGGCAGCTGCAATGGGACTGGGATAATGGGAAAAAAGAAAGACACACGAAGGGTTTGGATAGTGGATTCCCTAGATCTATTCTTCCCTTGGCATATATAGGAAACCGTTCCTGTGTCCCTAAAGCTCACCAATATGCAGTCCCCTATTATGGATTTTTGTGTTCTCCCCACCCATGGCACCCTTCTTACCATTATGATTTCATTATTTAGGTGTATCGGGAGGGGTCTATTTATGTTTAACCACTTAATTACCCTACTTTTCAGAGAACAAAAGTCCTCAGTTTCACCTACTTCGAGTGGGGGGACACCCGCCATGACTACAGTGAAGTCATTAGTCTCTGGGGGTAGGTTAGGCCTACGTGGTCTCGGGGGAAGCTTCATTAGAGGAGTTAATGTGGTACTATCTACCGGCTGTGCAGGAAGAACAGGACCTGCAGGAGGAATGGGCATGTTGGAGTTAAGGGACTTGGTTGGTGCAGGCTTGGTCCTCTAGGGTTGTTGCAAAACCGCCGCGTTCGCGGCTTGTGGAGGGGCTGGATTTGCTGCACTATTTGCAGGCTGATGGAGGGCTGATGTAACGGAGGTGGGATCTAGATGCCTTCCCTGGTGACCAGCCGGAATTTTCAAGCTACTTAGCGTGGCCTCCAGAATGGTTAGTCTGATCTCAATCTTTTTTATGCTCTCGCTAATCGGTAGTAATAGGGACCTTAGCAGGAATTCCAGGTTTCCCAGTGGGACAACAGAGAGAGGAATATTAGCGATATTAGTTCCTGGATCTTTTGTCGGGGCGGGAACTAGGGCCTCCTGAGCTGTAGGTTTGGGATGTGATTCAGACGTTAATTTCGCTGCTAATAAGGGAGTTTTTAAAGGCTTCCCAAAATCTGAGTGAGAGACTTTGGGTTTGCTCTTCCCCTGGGCTCCCTTCGATTTCCTCCTACGTTTATTAGGAGGGGGCCCAAATACGCCTTGCATAGTGGCTGGCTTGGGTTTGGCTTTCCTAACCTTGGGGGCTGGAGGGGGTGGGGAGACTAAATCAATGGTCACCCTAGTAGGACTTGGGCTGATAGCTGGGGCTATACTCATGGCCAATGTTCCCTCTAATTTTTTTCCTCTCTGTGCGGCAGTGTAAGGTCTCTGTGCGCTGCAACCAAGACTATGTGCGCCAGGAACCAGACCACGCGTGGGGGTGCAGCCCCAAATATCACTCCAAACTTTCGCTTATAAAAGTGAAAAGACAGTGCATCACACACACACATGCAGCACCAAATGAATGGTCTTAAAGCAGGTTTTCAATTTAGATACACATGCCAAGACATGAATTGGTTACACAGGCAAGTACACTTCGGGTTCAGAAAAGCACAGGACTCCAATAGTGGTACCGTAATATGATTTTACTAAAGATCCTCAACTCGAGCACTGTTCATAGGGTGGGGAAATGTTAGGAGCCTATACAAGATCGCATATATACACAATTATAGAATATATTTATATGTGCAAGCTACGGAGTAATGTGTGGATATTCCGTCAGAGATAGTTTGTGAAATGTGTGACATCCAGGAAAACATGTAGTGTGGAAGAGGGCCATTCACACAAGTTAAGTGCCATCCGACATCCTACACTGGTATAAAATAAAATGAAATATATATGAGAGAGGGTCTATGGAGAGATGATGGGCACTCTTGGAAAATGGCAGTGGGTGAACTTGTGGAAAAGAGGACTATGAGAGGAGGGCACCAAAAAAAGAATCTTGTACTGGGTGCCACCCGCGAAAGCTGGTCATGTGCAGCTGTGTCAACCTCTTAAAGTTAATTTTTGTGAAAAGATGGAATCTTCTTGCTGTAGACTGCAGCGTTCATCTTCATTTGGCAACTTCAACAATTGCCAAATACTGCGGGAAGCAGTGCTTAATTTGAAAAACAAAAAGTGCCGGGGCTCAAAGCTTAGCTCAGAAGATGTGCATTGTTTTCTGTCTGTGTTTCTGTATGAAAGTTTGTTGAGGAAAAATATGTAATGGTCCTCAGAAATTAGTGCTGCTGGGCGTGGGATCACTGGATTCACTTGAAGATGACTAGTACAAAGCAATTGGGCCAGGCTGTGGTTCAATTTATAGCAGGACCACACCCGAAGCGGACAAGTTTTGGATAATTTGTGTCAAAACCGTACGGCTACGACGGTATTCTTGAATGTTTCATGTTCAAAAAAATATTACTTTCAATAAATATCACTCAGTTCCATGAAATATCGTATACTCGCCATTGAAGCACTTTAATATGATGAAAAATCCATGTTTTTCTATTTTCTAGTCTACCATTTTCCTCACATTTGTTACCCGAGTTACATCTTTTGTGGCTCGGCTCGTGATCTGGCTCTTAGAGCCAGGCCAGACCAAGGTTCAGCTCTCCCCAAGGCTGTCCATGTCCCCTAAGAAATGTAGTCTCTTCTATGCCCTTTGATGCTGCAGCACCTGCCGCACCTCAGCCAGTAGCTACAAAGCGACATGTTCTAGGTCTGTACTAAAACCCTAAAATAACAAGGATTTGCAATACAACAGGTCTCGCATTTGCAGGAGTTTGAGCTATTGGCATTGTAAACGGCAATGCCTTTTTTAAAGTGTTTTGAAAACCTGCAAGCGGTGCATAAACACGCACTTTGTAGTTATAGTCCTTGCTTACGAGAAGCAAGGCTGACAGTAAAAGCAGAGCAGTTACTGCCAGCCCTGCTCCTGGTACACAAGGACTATAAGTAAAAAGTGAGTGTTTACGCACAGCTTGCAGGTTTTCAAAACACTTAAATAAAAGGCATTATCATTTACAATGCCAATAGCCCAAACTCTCGCAAACGTTACACCTATTGCATTGCAAATAATTGTTTATTTTCCATTGTACATAGTGGGCAGGTCCTGGCCCACTTAGAGCAGAAGCTTCTATTCACTGTCACGAAGAACTCGAGGCACAAGAGCCACATGTGTGATATTTGTGGGCTGTGGACGAAAAGCTAATGTGTGAGGAGGAAGCTCTCTATCTCAAAGTTACAGAAATCACTACAACCACTGGAATAAGACTGTGCCCTTGGACGCGAGATGTGCATTTTATGTGGCAGGTTGAGTTTGTGACGCTTTCTATGGAATTTGATAAAGTCCATCATTAATAAATGAATGTCTCCAGTCAATGTCTTCATGCGGGGTAGGCCAACATTACATTTCCTTAAGCCGGCATCTACTAACGAGACTGTACAGTATTACAAGGAGCTCCCACGCCTGTCAGTCAGCTGTCTTTAGTTCATGATAGGGCTATAAGTCTTCATTTCCAAGTGTCTTCATAAAGGGAATTAGGTCTAAATGTGGGATTTTTCAGGCATGATTTACGCTGGCAGCATAAGTTAAAAATTATCAGGCCCATTTTTGTTGCATAAGATAGGTGCCCAAAAGCATCCCCCCTGGACGAAAGCCAATAAAAAAGTACCATACAGGCAAGGGCAACTTCATACCTCCAATAATACTTGATAATTTCGGAATCTCCTTTTCAGTCATCAGGCGGGCTGATTTCGTGATTTCTATCTCCTAATAAAGTGTGGCGTGTGGCCAGCTTGCAACAAGTGTCTGCCGCAAGGAGTGAAGTGCCAGGGGGTGCAGAGAGGCAGCCTGTGCTTCTATGCTCTGTGCACAGCCGGCTGCTTCAATGAGGGCAAACTGGAGGAAAGCCCCCGAAGACAAAGCCGTCTGTCTGGTCAGCAGACAGGCACTGGGCATGGATGGGCATGTAAAAAAAAAAACGGTACAATCCGTGTCATTTTGGGCAAGTCACTTATTCTCCCAGTGTCTAAAGCAAAATGAACGTGCGCTTGTACAATGTAAGTGGTGTTTCTTTAAAGTGCTGAGCGCTCCAATACATTCCAGTCGAGTCAAGGCTATGTAGAAAACTAAGCAAAAAGTAAACATCACATGAAAACATACTCTGGAGTAAATGAGGCTGGAGGAGGAGCGTAGAAGGGGAGGCTGATGATAACAAATAAGAGTGGACAGCTGCAGCAAGTCTCTTTTTGCAGTTTGTTATAGCGCTATCTCGACGCAAGGGTATCAGAGCACTTTACATGAGCACCAGTTGCATTACAGACGGACACCTTCATCTTTAGGCATGGGGAGATTAAGTAATTTGCACAGAATCACAGGGTGTTTGAGCTTCCCACCGGACTCCAAGCTGGTTCCCTAGCTTCAGAGTCGGCAGCTCTGACCCTTAAGGCACAACATTTGTACAAAAACAGAGCTATTACCTCTAATTCAATCAATATACCATTGCAGCATAGTGCTGTATCTATATTGCTCCAAGTACAATCATTTTGTTAAAGTTGAGAAATTTAGCTCAAACTCTCAATACTATAACTATGTAGAAGGATGCAAAATTAGAACCCACCAATCCGTATCCCTGTATCAACATGTATACTGCAAACAATTATTCTGTACGGACCAGAGAGAGTACCGGAAAGTAGGCACTCTCATTAGAAAAGAACACCATCTAATATCAAGCCTTAATGCGGTAATTTAAATAAATCAATTTTTTTTATTCCAGATCGAAAACAAAGAAATAAAGCTAGATGATGACAGCCTTCAATCCCAAACTTGTTTTCAGTTTATAGTTACACCCAATCATTATTTGCGGACCAGAGAGGAAACTGTTAAAGTATCAGTTTCATGCAATCTCCAATATCAAGCCTGGGTGTTGTCCGTTCTTTATCAAACTAACGTTGACGACGGACCAATGAGAGCAAACTAATTCTGATTGGCTGGTTTCCCTCTAATCCCGGTTCACATATTTCAATAGAGAAGAGCTACGTGAGGGTTGAAACTCAGGAGCTGCACCTTCTCACACAGAGGTTTGATGCCCGATTTTAGCTGCAAATCGCACGGATAAGCAAGCGCTGGTTTTGTGCCAACACCTTCTTTGCATGCTAGAACCTTTTAATGTGTCTTTTAAATATGAATTAATGGAAAGTCAATTGAAATGCAAAGTAGTTTTTGATAACATATTATAATAAAAGTTGTCAAGACCCTTTGTCAGGCATGCCTGGTCTTCTAGGTACAACCTGGCATCCGCTGCATAATCAGCAGATTTTCACAAAAAATAGTTTCTAGTTACAGATCAAAAGATATTAAAACCACATCAACGTGTTTCAGGCACAACGGAAGGTCCTTCATTTAACTCAGAGCTCTTCAAACTTTTTGATGCCGAGACCCCCTTGTAAAATCTTTTTAGGCGTAAGGACCCCCTTCCAACAAAAGTTTCTAGAAACTGGTACTCCTCATCATCAACTTTTGACAACCATAAATGCGCCTGTTAAACCTCATCACATCCCTCCATCATTCATCCACCCACACTTTCACACATCCATCCTTCCACCCTTTCATCCTTCCATCCATACATCCATCCTTCATCCATCCACCCTTTCATCCTTCCATCCATACATCCATCCTTTACCCATCCACCCTTCCTTCCATCCACCCATCATTCATCCACCCACCTTTTCACACATCCATCCATGCAACCTTTTATCCATTCATACATCCATCCACCCTTTCATCTTCCCATCCTTCATCCACCCACCCTTTCATCCTCCCATCCATACATCCATCCTTCACCTATCCATGCGTTCATCCATCCATCTACCCATCATTCATCCCCCACCTTTTCACACATCCATCCATCCATCATTCATCCATCCACCCTTTCATCCATCCATCCTTCATCCATCCACCCTTTCATCCTTCCATCCATACATCCATCATTCATCCTTCCATCCATACATCCATCATTCATCCACCCACCTTTTCACACATCCATCCATACATCCATCATCCATCCATTCACCCATCCTTTACCCATCCACCCTTCCTTTCATCCACCCATTATTCACCCACCTTTTCACACATCCATCCATCGTTCATCCATGCAACCGTTTATCCATTCATACATCCATCCACCCTTTCATCCTCCCATCCATACATCCATCCTTCATCCATCCACCCTTTCATCCTCCCATCCATACATCCATCCTTCATCCATCCACCCTTTCATCCTCCCATCCATCCACCCTTTCATCCATACATCCATCCACCCACCCTTTCACCCATACATCCATCCACCCACCCTTTCACCCATCCACCCATCATTCATCCCCCCACCTTTTCACACATCCATCCATGCATCATTCATCCATGCAGCCTGTTATCCATCCATACATCCATCCACCCTTTAATCCTCCCATCCATACACACATCCATCCTTCATACATCCACCCTTTCATCCTCCCATCCATACATACATCCATCCTTCATCCATCCACCCTTTCATCCTTCCATCCATACATCCATCATTCATCCATCCACCCTTTCATCCATCCATTCACCCTTCATTCATCCACCCATCTTTTTACACATCCATCCATCATTCATCCATCCATCCTTCCGTCCACCCTTTCATTCTTCCATCCATACATCTATCCTTCACCAATCTATCCTTCATCCATCCACCTTTTCTGTGCCTCTCTCATGGGGGGGGGAGGTCAGTATCTCTCTGTGTCGTCTTCCTTCTCTTTCCCACTCATGGGAGGGCATCTCTGTGCCTCCCTGCTGGGGGCGGGGGACGTGTCACGGGACCCACAGCTCCAGGTGCGCAACATCCATTGAACTCAAAGGGCTACACTACAGCCACTCCCCCAGCCCCCCCCCCACCCCTCCCCCCTGCTCCCCCCAACTCGTGTATGTGAGCCCAGCTGTAACAGCTTCAGGGACACACACACAATCACACCCAAGTACTTGACAGGTCTTTAAAAGACCTTTTACTTGTTAACGAGGCGTTGATGTTTTTCACACCTCGGTGTGAATTAGACCTCCGCCGTGAGCACCCTCGATCAGCCCAATGCCAGGAACTGCACTCTGCAGAATCTGCTACCCCCTTCCCAGGACTCCACGACCCCCCTGGGGGTCGCGCCCCACAGATTGAAGACCGCTGATTTAACTGAATCACAAGATGTTTAACCGACGCCGAGTCTTGAACCCGGTTCCCCAGCTACAAAGTCGGCCGCCCTAGCCGTTAAGCCACATCCTCTCCCTTCTCTCCTTTATCCTCAGTGGCAAGGAGGCGTGGGCGGGGCAGGGTCTCAGCTTCGGCTCTCTAGATGCAGTATTTGGCGCTACATACAAACAAATCTTTTTCCTGTAAATCATAATGCCATCACCAAAATAAATGTGTTTGCATGGTAAAGGTACGCAACTATGGGAGGTGCCTCAGTGCTGGAGGTGTGTGGAATTTCCCAAAGTTCTCAGGGGACTCAAATTAAAGGACCTTTCCATGAGTTGAACGCCTTTTTTGCCTCTAACACCATATGCGAGGCTTCTCCCCTTCGGCAACTGTTTTTTCTAGTGAAATCATGAACGGACTCGCTTTTTGCACATTTGCCCTTACCTGGTGCAGATATATTCACCAATAACCCCGCATTCCCTGAGTTCAATTCCACCTGTGTTTCGACCTCAGCATTTTAACAACACTTTTACAGTCGTGCACTTGCTTGTGAAAAGTAGTGCTTCTCTGTGATTTCTTGTGAATGGGTCTGCCTTGGTTGTGATACTACTGACCGTTCCTGCATGTGGTAGTAGTGACAGCTCATCAGGATAGTGTGAAAACTCTCAGAAGGAGCCCAGCAACCCGCGGCTCTTGTGAAATGTCTTTCTCCTTCAGTGTGAACCGGCCTCTCCCGACGCCCACTATTGGAGGAGCTTAGCTCAGGCGCTGCAGTCTCTCTGACAATGGTGAGGCGCAGTCTAGCAGACGCCAGTAAAGGGCTGGATATTCTGGTGTTCGAAGCTCCGGCGTCCCTGCTGTCTGCAGCTTTGAAGTTACTCCTGTTCCAGTGTTTGACAGCTGTCATCTCTTTTGGTGTTCGCAATACTTCCGGTCTGTTGTGCCCAGCGACCTCCTGGAGTTGTCTCAGCGTCGAATTCCTCTGCAGTGTCTCTGAGTTGATTGCACTCCAGCTGTCTCGCTCCTGAGAGAGACTGTACAATTAAGAAAAGAAAAGCGTCTCCAACACAGCGTGTGCTAAAGCACACGTAGTGTTGGAGACACTGTTATTCCTTTCTTAATAGCGTACGTTGCGGGGCTGATTGTAAACCCTTTGAAGTAGTATTCATGTTAATTGCTGCGCACAAGGGCGCTGAAATTAACATGAATTGAAGGATTAGATGTCCTTGTGTGCGCGCTAAATTCACCGCACTGCGCGCTTGGGGTGAAGTCCGTGCGCGCGCGCCCACCCGCGCGGCTTATTGGGAACAGTGCTTATGGCTACAACTGGTGAGGCGTTCGTACAATCCCTCAGCAGGAGTGGGACATCATCTATTGGGGTCAACTCCTCCCTGGACATGGTGGGGTAGTCTCCAGGGGGAGTATTTTTCAGGTTATCTATTGAGCGTCTCCGTTCTGCCCTTAGCCGGGATAAGTTGTTCTCCTTGTCCCCCTTCCCCACCGCCCGGGAGAAATAGTTCTCTAGGGTCCTGTTTTTAACACCTCCCTGCCTCAATGGGGTGCTCTCCCTTGCCGGGGACGGCATAACAATTAATGGTAGGATATATACGGCGGGGGGCTATAATAGTTGATAGGACCAGGTTTCAAATAACAAACACAAGAGGGTAGGCCCAGCCCAGCCTAATCCGGCCTATGACGGCCTTAGACGGTCCCGCCCTTGTCCCGGGCTTCTCCCGGCGCCTTCCCGCGCGCTCCCGCGCAGCGGGATCCTAGTGCAAATATAAATGAGGAGGAGGTGGGGCGGAGGGCGTGGCAGTCAGGGAGAGCGACCCAGGTGTTGTGGGTTGACCTCACGCAGCGGCTCCTGGGAGTTGGAGTCCCTGCGGGTCCGCTCGCAGCCCTGTACTTGCCTGCCAAAGCCCAGAGTCCGGTGTCCAAGATCAGAGTCCCTCTATGCTCAAGGCGCCTCTCTCCACACCGCGAAGCGGGACCCGCGGAGCGGGTCCGGCGAGGAGCTGCAGCAGAAGAAAAACACCACAGGTGCAGGGAACAGCCCACGGCGAAGTCCAAGCAAACAAGGTATCCCACGTCGATCAGGAAGGAGGCTGCTTTCAAATGCTAGGGCGGGGAGCGTGGCAGTCAGGGAGAGCGACCCAGGTGTTGTGGGTTGACCTCACGCAGGGGCTCCTGGGAGTTGGAGTCCCTGCGGGTCCGCTCACAGCCCTGTACTTGCCTGCCAAAGCCCAGAGTCCGGTGTCCAAGATCAGAGTCCCTCTATGCTCAAGGCGCCTCTCTCCACACCGCGAAGCGGGACCCGCGGAGCGGGTCCGGCGAGGAGCTGCGGCAGAAGAAAAACACCACAGGTGCAGGGAACAGCCCACGGCGAAGTCCAAGCAAACAAGGTATCCCACGTCGATCAGGAAGGAGGCTGTTTTCAAATGCTAGGGCGGGGGGCGTGGCAGTCAGGGAGAGCGACCCAGGTGTTGTGGGTTGACCTCACGCAGGGGCTCCTGGGAGTTGGAGTCCCTGCGGGTCCGCTCGCAGCCCTGTACTTGCCTGCCAAAGCCCAGAGTCCGGTGTCCAAGATCAGAGTCCCTCTATGCTCAAGGCGCCTCTCTCCACACCGCGAAGCGGGACCCGCGGAGCGGGTCCGGCGAGGAGCTGCGTCAGAAGAAAAACACCACAGGTGCAGGGAACAGCCCACGGCGAAGTCCAAGCAAACAAGGTATCCCACGTCGATCAGGAAGGAGGCTGCTTTCAAATGCTAGGGCGGGGGGCGTGGCAGTCAGGGAGAGCGACCCAGGTGTTGTGGGTTGACCTCACGCAGGGGCTCCTGGGAGTTGGAGTCCCTGCGGGTCCGCTCACAGCCCTGTACTTGCCTGCCAAAGCCCAGAGTCCGGTGTCCAAGATCAGAGTCCCTCTATGCTCAAGGCGCCTCTCTCCACACCGCGAAGCGGGACCCGCGGAGCGGGTCCGGCGAGGAGCTGCGGCAGAAGAAAAACACCACAGGTGCAGGGAACAGCCCACGGCGAAGTCCAAGCAAACAAGGTATCATCACTGATGACATCTCAAATGACATCTCAAATGACATCACTGATTTCATCACTGATGACATCACTGATGACATCTCATTTGACATTACTGATCACATCACTGATAATACCATGAACCTCTTCAGACTCTAATATAACCTTAGATATACTCAGTGTAAACAGACACTCAGAGACTGTTACTCATCCATGGAGTTACTCACACACCTAGTCAGTCATGCAAAGAATCAATCACACCTCCTTTTCTTCAACTATACAGTTATACACACCTTACTTAAACAAACATATACTAACACATATTTACTCTCTTATACAATCCCTGATACAAGTTCACAATGATCCATACAGCCACTCACACATTCACTGGCTCTTATGCACAGTTATTTATATATGTCAACTCTTACATGTACTGTGTTTTACATATGTACTTACTTTGACATGTAGCACTGAGAAATCCAATTATTCACTAATGCACTCATGCTGATAGTCAACCGCCCATACAGCTGTTTCCACATGCACTTTTGAACCCATACATCTACTGAATCAACTGCTCACACATCTATGCACAGAGTCACACACCTCCCAGCCACCCCCACACACACACCCAGTCTCCCATACAAATATTTGGGCAACCAATCAATAACCCATATAGTTACTCATATAGCTACTGATCAACACATGCAGCAGTTTACAGAACTACAGTAATAATGATGCACAAATTAAGACAGTTTAGTCACTAACCCATGCACTCAGTGAGACACATTTAATCATTCTCTCATACAGTCAGTCATGCACCTACTAAATCCTTCATCCAAACACTTATACATCCACTCATTCTTCAATATGTAAGACATATTTTAACTTTACAGAAACATACAGTCACTGGATGTTGTCATTTGAGATGTCATCAGTGATGTCATTTGAGATGTCATCAGTGATGTCATCAGTGATGTCACTGACCATGTCATGAATGATGTAATATGTGACATCATCAGCAGTGGGTTGCGGGTGCGCGATTCATAGTTATTGCATCTAACTATATATGCGAATTTCTATGGTTTTGTGCGAGTAAATTAAAGGTTTTGTAAATGCTAATCCCTAACTATATATGGCCTAAAACCTATGGTTTTTTCAGTGAATATATATATATATATATATCTATATATATATAGATATATATATATATATATTCAAAGGATATCCGAATCGCTCGTGCAGAATTCAGCAAGACTGCAGAAACATACATTTTAAAATCACACACATGTTACAACTTACAAACATTAAAAGATGAACTGAAAAAAAGCAAAAATATAGCACACTATATAGTTTTTTACTCCCTTAGTTGTAATCGGGTCCAATTTACGCATGTAACTTGTAACCACCCCCTTTCCACTATAAAATGCAATATTTTTGAACATACTATGGCTGCCTTGCTTTAATGGGATGTCGCATGCTTCTTTGCTCCCAGGGTTTTGGTTTACAATGAGGCTTGAATACATGATGTAAATTGTTGAATGGGGGATTCACATAGTCTTGGTCACCATGCGGATCTGAACAGAGATTAGAACAAGAAAGGAAGACCATGCAGGAGGACACATGCAGTCTTCACCCTTCCCTCCTCTTGTAGGTCAGTGGCAGTAGGGCTACAGATGGAGGGAGGGGTGAAAATGCTGCTCAGCTTCTGCATCTCCCAGGTTTGACTGAACTGCAAAAAGCACGTCAGCCAAGCCAGGGAGAACCAGGGGATGACTTCAGGCCCTTTTCATAGCTCTTGCTGTCAATGTTTAAAAGCTAACCGCCAGGTCACTGCACATGGCTGTTAGCTGCAGATCATTCACAGCAATAGCTGTGAACAAAGGCTTAGGAGCCAAGGGGATTTCAATCCCATCAGGCTCTGTGAGGTCTTTGATTTACTAATTAGAAACTTCTGCCCAGATGGGGGAAATGTTCGAATAGCTTTATAGCCCACTGTAGCTGGGCTATGCCGGCCATTAAAGGCCCACTCCCTTGTTAAAAGCCCTCACCTGGGGGGGCATGGCTTGGCGCCTAGAGGGCATGGAGGCATTCCCGTAGGGCTCAGGACTCGGGGAGAAGACGCAGCACACAAAGACTGCGTAGCACAAAAGAAAGAGGCATTGATATGTTAGGAGCCCCTGACTCAAGCGTGTACATTTTCACAAGTTATTATGTGGAGACCAAGCAGCTTTTAAAGAACTAAGCCCAGAGGCAGGTTTGCGATCCGCTGCTGACATTTTGCTTGCGGTATGCGCGATGGAAGCACTCAAGCATATTCAGTACGGGCGAGAATGCCCTAATTTCACTAAACAATTAATTATCCTCAAAGTTGAAGCTTTTTCACCGCGATTCTTCACAACTTTACTTGTATTTTGACAACAACTCTACTTTCTTCTGAAACTCTTTTACTTCTGACCTGAGGTGATTATAGAAACTATGTTAGCTGACTCTTTGGTCCCCCTCAGTGAACTGCTAAGGAGATAGGAGCAAACTTGACTTTACAGACATTTTGTTTTCATATTTGGCACTTCAAAGCAATTCTTCAACTTTTTGATGTTACCAGCATATATATTGTAACTGGATAGTGTCATATGGTTACTGCGTTTCTATATATTGTGTTAAGTTAGCATGAGTTTATTAAATGTTTAAACACCATATTTTCCTTCGGCTTCAGTTTGCGCACGACACCTAATTGGTATTGTAGCTTTCAACCTAGACGAAAGATGTGATTTATTTGAGAATAATATGTTATTGCCCTGATATCAGTCGTGCTTGGTACACTTGGTACAAATGTCTGCACACTGAGAACTGCACCCTCTAAGAATAACCTAACACAAGGTTGCTGAAGGCCTGATCCTCGCACCACATTAGACATAACACAAATAATGTCGCTGCCAACATTGGGCTCTACTCGGGTTTAAGATAGAGTTACAGGGAATGAATCAACACACTTGATGCTTCGCATGCAGAGAGCTGGTAGCTGTTGATGTGATCTCCTCCTACTGAGAATTTGAGGTATGGGCCCGCCCTGCTAGAACCCTAAAGAGACCTTCTTAGATATAATATAATATTCTGAATAGGGTGCGCGAAATATAGGTGATACAGATTTCAATAGATTTTGCATTATAATATGCTATCACCGTTCGTTTACTATGGACTAGTGACTATGCTGCTAACTCTGATTTTTATAATATGTATGTTGATATTATACAAGATACTGCATTTGAGAACATTGCATTGAAAAATAAACATTTCAAACTTGCACGTGTGTTTTTTGCCTCCTAGTTTCGGTTTGTAATGATTATATAACGAAAGAGTGTTCATGTGTTCCACGATTCCTGAGGTACTCTAAGTTCATGTTCTGGATTGTCTAAGTCATTGGGAAGTTATTACTACCGATGAGACACTGTAGCTAGCTTGGTAAGGGGATTTCTGAAACAAAGGTGAGTTTTGGGTCACCCTAACTCACCCAGGTTCTAGATCTCTGTGCACAGTTCTGTGGGAGAACGGAAACCCTGCTACAATAGCTTTCATACTCAGTATGAGACGAATGTGAGCCCCAATTGTGGCACAATTTGGCAGATGTGGTGTTTTGAGATACTTGAGGATATCAGATCCTCCTTGGAGTAATATCCGCAAATCGCTCTCAGCACCTGCCTTGTTTCCCGAGTTCTCTTAGTGTAATGCTTTAAGCATTTACAAGACTTTTAGCTGATTGACTTGATACTTGATGGGTAGAACGAAAGGGTCTTCTTTTACCACACCCAAACCAAAACGTGTTTTTATTAAAAATTCAAAGCTGTTCTCAGAGCTCTCAACAGTGGAGGATTTTGGATCTCTGGAGTCTGAAGACAGCAACAGCATAATGGATCAAACGCGTTCTGCACCAGGAAAACCAAACGCAAAATGCCTAAAACAGAATCCTCCATCTCCACCCAGGGCAGATTCCACAGTATCCATGGATCTATTGCTGTGGGAAATAAGAGCTCTCAGACCCTTTATGGAGGAAACCAACTCTCAATTGCAAATGCTCTCTGACAGTTGGTCTCAACTCGATACCAGAAACTCAACTGTGGAACATAGGGTCTCAGCCTTGGACCAAACCTCAAAAATATTTCTTTCACGCAGTCGCAAGTTTCAACTCTCCAAAAACAGGTTGATGACTTAGAAAATCGCAATAGGAGGAACAATTTACGTATTTATGGCTTGAATGAAGGAGTCGAAGGATCAGATCCTATCTCTTTTTTCAAATCTTTTACCCCCAAAGTCCTACACATGCCAGAATTCACCAGTCTGAATATCCAACGCACTCATAAGCTGGGTAGAGTTTCTAGCAGCTCCTATTCTTCGCAAAGACCCAGAGGCGTTATCCTCTATTTCTTAGAATAAACGGATCTGCTGAAAGTTTTGTTGGCTGCTGAGACCACTCCACGGATTTCATGGTCTGGGTCTACATTATTTTTTGCGCAGGATTACTCAAGAGCTACAGCAGCTAGACGCAAAGCATTCATCGACATGAGGTCAGATCTCCATGCTATGGGAGCAATGTATGGTCTCTTTCACCCCTGCATATTTAAAGTTACATTCAGCAACAGAACGTCCTCTTATGAAGAACCTGTCCAATTGCAAAGCTTCATCAATTCAAATAAGTCGAGTCAAATGGATTTTTCAAGGCCTTCCTCCTCACATGGCTCTTGACTTTTTGTATTCTCACATGTCTGATCTTACCTCAATTTGTTTGCAGGTTCTTCAGTGATTGAATGGCTATTATACTCCAAGGGCTACATTTAGCCTTTTGACTTATGGTTGCTGTTATTTACTTTTAATGTTTTTTGGAACCAGTGTTCTATGTGTATATTAACGTTATGTTCCTCACTAGGTTTATTTATTCTCTTGTTTTTCTTTTCCTTCATCCTTCACCTAAATAGTGTTGTTCATAGTTTGGCATGTCCCTTCCTCAGCTGTTCCGGTCCTTGCCCGAAGTTCTGCTTGTTCCATGTGGTTCCACCCACCCTTGCTGTCATGTACCCTCATTGTAAGTATGTTTCTTGTTTTGTCTTATGTTTTTGGTTAAGTCTTACAGTCTTCCCTGTCTTGCTATTACGGTGACTTTTGTATTCTGAACCATCTTCATATTCCTATTGTTTCTTCTTTCCTTTGTTTTTCGTTCTGTATACTGCAGTACATCCCTATATTCCTTTTCTTATTTAGTTCTTCCTTTGTGAATGTTTTCTCCTATCATTCTGGTTTTGGCTTAAACTTTCTCTATGCTTCTATTGTTATAGTTACGGTAGTCGTTTTACTCCTTGCTTTATCTCTTGTTTTTTGTATTCGTATTTTTCCCCACAATGGTATCATCAATTTTTACATTCTATCCTATCTTTTCACAGTTATAAGTATTTCTGTCATCACAATAATAAACAGTTTCCATGCATTTCTTGTTTTGTGTATTACACTATATTTTTACAACTCTGTACATTTACCATCTATTCTCACGTTTTTTTTCGTCTGACTAGTCTCTTTTTTTCATCTCTCTACTTGGTTTTCTACTGTCTTTATTTCTCTACGTTATGAACTCATTTTACTTCTCTTTTTCTTTAGGATCTCTTATAATACTAACCGACATTTTTGCAACAAATTGGAATTTGGTGTTTTAACTTTGGATTCTTATGTATTGGATTGTTTCACTCTTTCTTATCCCTGCTTATTTAATCTCTATGTTTTTCACTGGCCTAGAGTTCTTCCTTTTTTTATTTTTTTCATAACTATACAATTTTCCTTGCAATGGATTGGGCTTTTGTGTTTGGATCATTCTTTTGTTGTATCTTTGATCTTATTGAATTGGATTGTCATATTTATATGTTTTTGTCATTCCATTTTACATCTCATGTCACTTAAGTGAGTCTCACGGAACATTAGGGGTCTAAATTCTCCTATCAAGAGACAAAGGGTCTTATCACACTTGGCTAAATTGAATGCTTATATTGTATTTTTACAGGAAACCCACCTTACAGATATTGAATCTCTAAAATTGAAAAGGGGCTGGGTAGGTGAGGTTTATTTCTCTCCAGGTGATGGCAAACGAAATGGAGTGGTGATACTATGTCGTAAATCTTTACAAATTACATTGTTATGGCAAGAATCAGATGATGTGGGGAGATGGCTCGTTGTTAAATTATCATTAAAGGGTATTCTAATTTCTCTCCTTAATGTTTATGCACCTACAGGTGGAGATTCTTCTTTTTGGCCTGCTTTGGCAAAACATATTTCTCAATGTATTGAAGATAATTTTATTTTAGCTGGTGACTGTAACCAGGTGTTTGATCCCTTTTTAGATAGGAATTCCAAAGTGTCCTTCATACCCAACAAATCACATAAATCTTTTACTCACACTATCCAGCAGCACAAATTGCTTGACGCTTGCCGGCTCTGTAACCCAACTACTAGGAAATATTTATTTTATTCCACTACCCACCATACTCAATCAAGAATTGACTATGTTTTTGTATCTCATAACATTTCACAATCCCTTACTTACGCACAATTTGGTCCTATTCTTTTATCGGATCATGCGCCAGTTTCCATTGGCTTTGACATTCTCCCCAGGAATAAAGATGGCATGTTAATAATGCACTCCTATTAGACTCCAAATTTACCACAGCTTTTGCTTCATTTTCCACTGAATATTTTGAAAGGAATAACACAGACTCCCTCTCTCCAGCAATCATTTGGGATGCATTTAAGCCATCAGCTAGAGGTTTTATTTTAGATTATGTTGCAAAAAAATGAAAAGCTGTATGCAAGATAACTGGAGACCTTCTTTAAGATATTGAGGCATTGGAACATTCAATTTACACATTACACTCAGAAGGATGTTTAAAAACCCTCATTAATGCTAAGTTAGAGTTCAACAAAAAACCCACAGAATATGCTTCACTTTATTCATTAAAATGTAGCACGAAATTTTAAGGAGGTAAAAACAAGGCAGGAAAAATTTTAACTAATTACTTAAAGATCCGCCAAAACAAACTAAACATCGAATCTGTCTTTAATGAGCACATTTTAATATTCAAAGATGCTGAAATGTTATACAAGTGTTCTATCTTTTGCAAATCTTTATACTCCTCAAAAACCCAACTCACGGACCATCTACTTTCACTATTCTTTTCTACCATTCAAAAGCAGCTACAGGTCCCTTTAGATCTTTCCCCCTTAGAATCAGACCTTTCCCAGCATTTTAAAAGCACTTCAGATTCTCAAAAAAGACAAAGCTGCCGGCCCGGATGGCTTTACTGGTTAATTTTATACCTACTTTTCTACGCTTTTAATACCCAAACTACATTCACTTGTAAATTTCTTTTGCACCTCATATTACTCTTCTGGATCATTTTCTGAAGCTCACATTTGTCTTATCCCTAAAGAAGGTAAAGTCTCTAAATACTGCAAAAATTATAGACTAATTTCGCTGGTCAATATTGATTTTAAAATTTTCTCTAAAGCCTTAGCCATACGTTTTGACTCATACCTCCCAGAGTTATTAGGTAAGAAACAATCTGGATTTGTGAAGGGACAAGTCATTACAGACAACACACAGCTCTTTTTCGATGTCCTGTCCAAATCTTCTTGTCTTAATCTTCCTTTGGCGGCAATTGCACTAGATGCTGAAAAGGTATTTGATAGGGTTGAAGAGAAACATCTATTTTATGCCCTTAAATGGTTTCGATTCGGCCCCAATTTTATAAATGTATTGTCCCTTCTCTATTCTAATCCCTGGGCAGCAATGTGTGCTAATGGCTTGATTCCTCATTTTTTGACGTGCGCAGAGGGATACATCAGGGCTGCACTCTTTCTCATTTCCTTTTTAACCTGGCTTTAGAGCCATTCTTATCCAAATTATGTCAAAATACAAACATTTACAGATTTCAAACATCAAATGTCCACGTAAAACTCGCAGCCTATGCTGTTGATATTCTCCTTTTCTTGTCCAAACCAGAAGAATCAATCCCAGATTTTTTAGCAGAAGTGAAATCGTATTCACTTATTTCCGGATACAAATTTAACACTGATAAGTGCGAAATACTACTGCTAACAAAACATACTTTTAGTTCACAATTTCAAGCTTCTCAATTTAAATGGAGTCCAAAACATATTCAATATTTAGGTTTACACTTTACTCCCTCAATTTCAGAAACAGTCACATTATGTATGAATAAATGCCTTCAAAAGATTGCGGATCTGACCTCTAAATGGCATCCCCTTTATTTGTCTTGGTGGGCCCGCTTGGATACCATAAAGATGATGTTGTCACCCATATTACTATACACTGTTTTGAATATACCAATTCCTATCACTTCCAAATGTATTAAAAAAATTAATTCCATATTATCCTCTCTTTTATTAAATAAGAAGAAATCTTATATGTCTTTATCAAAACTGATCCGCCCCAAAACAGAGGGTGGAGGTAATTTCCCAGATTTCCAGGCTTATCACAAGGCTTTTTTACTGCATCAGGCCTCTTTGTGGTTGCTTGACTCTGCAGATGACTGTCCTCTCTGGACTTTAATTGATCGCATGTTGGAGGACTTGGAGAGACAGAGGTTTGATATGGATTCATCAATTAATTTCAAATTCAGAATTTTTGCCTTTTGCTACGCTTATGCAAGCATTCAATTTACCGCCTTCCTTTATTCATAAATACAGTGCACTTAAACAAATTGTATTGGAAGGTTATTCCCATCTCCCTGTCACACCAGTTACTTCTGACACCTCGGAGTCTTCTTCACAACTTCACACCGTGTTAATGACCAATCCCAAAGCTCCTACTATTTACAAACATCTACAAGGCATCAACACTGATAGACAGAAGACAAAAATGGAAGAGGCATGGGAAAAAGATTTAGCTGTATTCTGGCCAATATTACTTTGGAAAGGTATTTGGGCCAAAATACGCAAAGCCCCTAGAGCAGCAAACACCACACAAACATAATTGTTTCGTCTACAATAGACTTTTATATACGCCAGCCATTCTATGTAAACATTTTTCAATCACTCCGGACACTTGCTGGACCTGCTCTTCCCCCAATGCTGACTTGTTTCACATGTTGTTCATTTGTCCACTAATACAACCTTTTTGGAAGCAAGTATGGTTACAAGTTAATTTGTTATACAATACTACATTCCCTTTTTCTGTTACTCATATCTTTTTGGGTAATCTTTCTTCTATCTTGAACGGGGGCTCACTTAATGTTAAGATTATCGAATTTGTTATTAGCAATTGCCTGTCAACAAATTACTACCAACTGGAAAGACTTTTTCGAAGATTTCATGCAGAGCTTGGTGGTACACTGTGTGCCATAATCATAGGTTAGACAATGCCTTTGTATGCCCACCTCAAATGGCTAAAAAGTGTGTTGACTTGTGGTCTCCTGTTACAACATTTATTGATGATAGTGCCAAGAAGTATTCTTCACCAAAATCATCTCAAAAGGAGGTTCCCAAACCACCCTGACTTCCCTAGTAGTTCCATTATTTATTTTCTTTCATATTTCCTATATTGCATATATGTTTCATTGTATGTACATTGTTCTCTACTATTATTTGCCTATGTATTATTAGTACAATTCCTTCCCTTCTCAAAAGCAAGATTGGAATGTGATGCTGCATTATTTATAACACATACTTTGTATGGTCATCTTGATTTCTTTTCAATAAAATTATTTGAAGTTAAAAAAAATAAAGCCCTCACCTGAAGCCTTCCTTTAATGGCTGGTATAACCCACTCCAGCGGGCTGTAAACCTATATTCTCTTCAGAATGAAACGAGTTGACTGTATTGTGTGAGTTTTTTCGGAAAAACTATATGACATAAGAACAAGATAATCAACCTGTTATTGCCACTGTATGAGCTTTGTCAGACTGCTAATGGAGTGCTACCTGGTAAATTTTTTCTACCACTGCTTCTAGCAGCAGCACTTTTGCAGCTGCTGGTGTTCAGGTTATGTGCCCATCATCATCAATGGGGTATGTATTGGAAGTGATGTTGCTCATTTTTGCCATGCTGCTTAGAGAATTGTATTTTGTACTGATGGTAGAAATGCAGTAGTCAATTCGAATAGTGTCCCTTCTTGAGAGGCATTCATGCTTTTCTCATCTGAAGACACAGCAGCACTTGTTCTGTGCTGCTGTCACTAGGCCAAGCAGGCAGACAGGAAGTGCAGCACTTATGGTGCCCTGAGGCTGTGTGTGTTGTCGTACTTTCTATGCTCTCAAGGGAGTCCTTCTTTGCACGAAGACCAGGAGTATGAAGCTAGTCCTCAAATCCAAGTGTGAGAGTGGACTGCTCATGGAGCTGGCAGTGAGCTCTCTTCTTATGTTGTTAACACAGTGTAGGATGTCCCCTGTAGACTCTGTGGAAATGGAGATGTATACAAAGTTTATAGTGCAATTTCCCACAGTAAAACATTAAGTAAATCGTAAGGTAATCTTCCTATTTGCAGAGACAGAGTTCCAATGTTCATACGAAATGTGCAATTTAAGATCTCTCTGGGATGTACACTAGTTTGGTTTACAGAAGTATAAGATTGCTCTCAGTCTTGTTCACAAACACCTACTTTTATTTATCTATAATACATGGGATTCTGCAATCCCTGTATAAGAAACGTTCTCTAATTTCTTTATATTAGGCATGCACCCCAGCAATGCCTGCTGCCAGAGCCAGGGAAAGGCAGGTCAGGTCACAGAGCATAATTAAACCTTTTGTTTCTTCTGCTCTGTTTTTGTAGCTATATAAGGACAAGAAGAAGGAGATGTTTATGGTACCATGTTTATTTTTTGCACTGCTTAGGTAATTATAGAAAAGCTAGAATGTTTTTCTCAGAGTTCCATAACGTATAAAGAAACTTGGCCTTCCGCCTCATTCTTCTATAGGGTCATGGAACTCCTTGGTGACTTTGAGTATACTTAGCATGTACTGCTTGGGGGACTTTATCTCATGTATAAATCTGAACACATAATAATTTAAATTACACTAAATCAGACTACAATTTTCAACACAAGGACATAGTCCTTTTCTCACTTTGTCCAGCACTAAGCTAGCATTTAGCACATAAATTGCTATATTGAGGCATATTATTTATAAAATGTTCCCCCTCAGAACAGAAACAGTGTACTAGTACCATCTTCTATACAATATTTAGTGGGATCAGTAAACTTGATAACTTCTCTCATTTGCGTAATTGGCAAATCGAGCGGCGCCTCAATTAAATAATGCATGCTCTAAATGCTTGCGTAGTGCTGGACAAAATGTTTAAGATCTTTTTTCTTTTTTTTACAGTTGTGATCAAAATTGTATTTTTATTTATGTATTATATTAGTTCTTATGTGTTCATCATTATAAACAGCTAACATTTGCTTCTTGTGAATAAAATTGAGCATAATCCCACTCTTCTATAGAGCACAATATCGTTCATTCAAGAGGGGTATTATATTACAAATGCTGTAGCTAAATAGCAGACTAATTATCATACCAGTAATTTTCTCCATGTGGAAAATTCCAAAGTAAACACTTTGCACATTGGCCGCCAGGCAACAGGTAGATGGACTGTGGTGGTTGGGGGTGGATAATTGTCAAGCATTGTTTTTATTTTCATGTAAAAAAAAATCAGTGTCTGACCATTCAATAGCTATGAGCCATTAGAATTTACAGTTAATTCTATGATAAAAACATATCCAACGAAAACAGTATGAAAGGCAACAGCCATCTGATTATATTTGTACACAGAGAAGGTTCCCATAAGATGTAACCCTTTGTATGTTCAAATAAAATCCATTTGAACTGCTCTTTTATGGCCTGGTTCAAAGCGCAGCTGTTACCAGACAATTATGTTAGAATCACCAGGAGAGGGGTTTTGGCTCTACCTACATGATGGGAGCCAGGAGTCATATTTTGATTGGGCAGAAATTGTGTATTTTCACAAAAAAGTGCAGCTTCCTCCACTTGAACTTTCAGGGGCACATGCACTGCTTTGTAATACTATTAAAGTATTTTAGATAACTAGATAATGTATGGAATTTTTCTCTAGCAGCAGCAGAGAGGCGATGAGGGCAGTTATAGACACACATGGATTTTTTTGGTCTGGCTTGACAGTGTATTCATTAACCTGGCCTAATATCTTTGAAAATACTTGTTTAATTTTTTTGAACTCGGTCCTCATAGGGTGAAGATCTCTTTCTGTCAATCTTGATTTCTTATTGCATGTAATTGCCAATTTCTGAAATAGGTTTCGGTCTTTCTACAATAGGAGCAGTGGTTTAGCATTTGTCTCTGGACCCTAGTACAAGCAAGGTCAATGGGGCCTTGGACTACACCATGGGAAGTAATATACAGCAATACTCAGGGTTCAATGGGGCCTTGGGCACAATGCAACTTCCCCTGCTTCAACATTGATAGTGTTACCCCTCAATAGGTAGATTCAACAGTGTTGTGCTATGAGGGGAAAAGATGAGCAGGGTGCAAATACTATTTATTTTTCAATACAATACTTAATACAGTCTTTAAGCACTGGCACTGACATATCAGAGGGACATGCAGGGCATTATCCAAGTCGGCATAACCAAGGCCAGGAGGGAGCAGGACAAGGAACTAGAGTCAGCCCTGCTAAATGTTTAGCCTAGATTCACCTTGAAAGAGATCATAATTAGAATAGGTTCATGTGGGTATGGTTGAGTCATGGCAGCCTATCCTGCTTGACTGGAGTCCTAGAGCTGCAGCCTGCAAGAGTGGCACAATAGCCACCCAGCCATGCGGACAACTACTTCATCAAGAGATAATCACCCACATGCATCAAGCAGAATTGCATTCGCAAACGGTGCGTATCGCAAAATTGGCTGTTTGCGAATGCAAATTCCTTTTTTGAGATGCATCATGTGAAAATGCATTTTTCGCAATTTTAGAAATCGCAATTGGATTTGCGTTCCTTAAAAAATTTGCTATTTTAAGGAATCGCAAAATATTACCAAAAAAGTGTATGCATCAAAATTCGCAAATTGCGATTTTCTAAGGAATCGCATTTAAGAATTCTTAAATTTAGAAGTACCAAGAGCAGGTGGTAATTTTTTTTTTTTGGAAAACATGTGAAACCAATTTGGAGGGTACTTAGGGGGTTCCACAGTTGAGCAAGACCTCTTTGAGGATGGCAGCAGTCATTGTCCTGACACGTAGGTGGAGGTTGAGAGCAGAAGGAAGGAGAAGGAGGATGCTTAGTGAAAGGATATTTAGATTGCGCATCACTTTGTTTGCCCAGACACAGGCTGAAATATATGATAAGTATAGGCTTAATGCTGACTCCATTTTAGATCTCATTGCTGAATTAGACCCTATTTTGCGTAGAGAAACTCGTAGGACCCTAGCCATATTTTGTATTTGTGTAATTTATATAGCGCGCAGCTACCCCAACGGGGTGTCCCGGCGCTTCTGAGTGAAAGCAGAGTGAATAGTCCTGGGGGAATTAACAAAAGAGAAAAGTTTTTAGTGCCTTACGAAAGGGTAATTCTTCCTGGATCATCCTAATTGCGATCGGGAGTTTGTTCCAGAGAGTTGTGGCACAAACCTGGAAGGTTTTACCTCCAGAACGTGCTTTCCTGAATCTTGGTATGGAAAGCAGATGTTGGGAGTTGGAACGGAGGTTCCGAGAGTTACAATAAGGACGGATACTAACAGAGAGGTAGGCCGATCCCCTACCCCTAGTTGCTCGATGGGCTAAGGTCATGGCTTTGAATGCAGCTCTTTGATGGATTGGAAGCCAATGTAATGCTCTGCGATGTGGCGAAATATGGGTGCGTAGGGAAACCCCGCAGACCAGCCGAACAGCCGCATTCTGGACTGTCTGGAGCCGATGTAGGAGGCCCGCGGGCAACCCTAAATACAGGCCGTTCGCATAGTCCAGGTGAGATGTAATCAATGCCTGGACTATGGTTTTCCTAGTATCCCTAGGGAGATAGGTGATGAATTTCCTAACCATCCTGATCTTGGAAAAACAAGCGGCTGAAACGGTCTGTATTTGGTTGCTAAAAGAAAGATTAGAGTCCCACTTGACCCCTAGATTTTTTACAGAGTCCTTAGGGACAGGGGGAAGGCTGAGTTCCTGTGGCCACCAGAGAGTTGAATCAAGAGGGGAGGGTTGATGGAAAAAGACAACCTCCGTTTTCGCCGTATTCATGCGGAGGCAGTTATGGTCCATCCATTTTGAAATGTCCCGCAGACAATCCTTCAAAGGATCAAAAGTAGTTTGCGTGGCACTCTCATAGGAGAAAAGCAGCTGAATATCATCTGCATAGGAAGTAGCTATGATGCCCGACCTTGCAATGAGTTCAGCCAGAGGAGAAAAATAAACATTGAACAATAGTGGGCTCAAAGCCGAGCCTTGAGGGACACCCCATTTCAGGGTACGGCTAACAGAGGTAAAAGGGTGAGTATAGACTGCCTGGGTGCGATTAGACAAAAAAGAGGTCAACCACTCCAGGGCCTTCCCCTGAATACCCTTCGACCGAAGACGGTCAATCAAGATGGGGTGAGAGACAGTGTCGAATGCTGCCGACAAGTCGAGCAGCACCAGCACCGCTCTGGAACCCCCATCCAGTTTCCACAGCACAGAGTCGGCCATTTCTATAAGGGCAGACTCAGTGCTATGGCACTTTCTAAAACCATGTTGGGATTTATGAAGTAGGCCGTGGGTTTCAAGAAAACCTGCCAGTTGTTGCTGCACTAGCTTTTCAAGGACCTTGGCAGGGGCTGGGAGCAGAGAAATGGGTCGATAGTTCACCGGCTCATTAGGATCTGTATTAGCTTTCTTTAAAATCGGGACCAGTAGGGCATGTTTCCAAGATTCCGGGAAAATTCCGGTTTTGAGCGAGTCATTCCAGATGTAGTTGAGGAAGGGATTAAGAAAAGAGGCCAATGATTTATATTGCTTGGCTGGCCAAGGGTCAAGTGGTGAGCCGGAGCGGCATCTAGACAGTTCCATCAGTGAGTGTTCCAGTGAGATTGCCTCAAAGTCTGAAAAGGTGGAAGAAGACTCGATGCAGTCAGGTAAAGGCGTATCACTCCCAAGATCATTATTCTTGGGGAAGGTGTCATAGATCTTCGCGATCTTGTCTTCAAAGAAGTCAGAGAGGCGGGAGCAAAGGGCCTGAGAGACTGGAAGACACTGTTTAAGAGTTTAAGAGCCAAGGGATCTGTGAAAGTCTTCACTGTGTTAAAAATTTCCCTGGCCGAGCCATGCGCTCTATTAATTTTCTCCTCCAGGTAACATTTTTAATGCTCAATTATTTTCCTACGGTATTCTTTGAGGGCCAGTTTATATTTAAGTTTTGTGTCAATAGAATAGGATGACCTCCACCGGCGCTCCAACAGCTTACAAGAAGATTTATATTTCCGAAGCTCGTCGGAGTACCATGGGGCGGAGGGAGCTGCTCGAAAGGTTTTAATCGGTCGCATAGGAGCGAGCGAGTCAATAGCAGAGGTGACCCAGCAGTTGAGGTTAGTCAGGCGTGAATCTAAATCAGGGGCGTCTTTGGGAGTGGTATTTACAAGATGTAGGGCAACACTGTCAGGGGAGATCTTACTCCAGTTACCGCCTTAGGGGGAATTCTAGGTCTCACATGCTGGCAAAAATGAATAGCAAAAGGGATAAAAAAGTGGTCCGACCAAATCACCGGATAGGGATCCTAAATCAGGATGTTTGAGAAATTCGAGCAAACAAGATCAAGAGTATGACCAGCTTTGTGCGTAGGTTGAGAAACCAATTGGCTTAATCCAGCATCTTTTAAAGTAGAAAGAAAGTTAAGGCAAAGCTTGTCAGAAGAGTCCTCTGCGTGTAAATTTAGGTCTCCTAGTAAGGTAAAATTGGCATAGCGTAAGCTAGCCTGAAGGACATAGTCCAAAAATTTAGCCAAGTCGGAAGCTTTAGATTTAGGAGGGCGATAGACCAGTAGCCCTGTCAGTGTGGTATGTTCAGCTAATTTAATACAGAAGGGAAGGGCTTCAATCAGTTCAATTTGTGTGTAAGGGAAGGAGAAGATCGTCCATTGGGATCTATAAATAATAGCTACCCCACCTCCCCGATTGCGACCCGCTCTATTGGCGCATAGGATATTATATAGCCATACCCACCCGTGTGCAGGTGTTATGTTCTCTACACCTTCTAGCCTCGGGGTCCTTCCAGGGAGTTATAGCTGTTGCTGGGGGGGGTCTCACAGAGAGCACTTTCTAGATTTTTTAATGATTTTCTAAATGCAATCCTGCAAAGGATACTTCATCACATTTATTTACCAAGAACACAGCAGGAATTGATGGAAACAAAGTTAGACTTCTATAACATGGCTAATTTTCCCCATGTCATAGGCTGCGTAGATGGCACACATGTTCCCATTTGTCCCCCATCTGTGAATGAGTACATTTTTCGCAACAGAAAGAGTTATCATTCTTTAAACATCCAAGTCATTTGCAATTCAAAATCACTCATCACAGACTTAGTTGCAAGTTATTCAAACAATTAGAGCCTCACCTACATGCAGCTACATCCATATAAAAGACCAACAAAATAGGGACTACTTGTCATTAATACTCCCCGGAATATGTCCAATAACATAAGTCCTCAGGTCAAGATGCGTGCTTCTTCAATATAAAATATAAAATCACACAGGACCACATACAATTCACCCTAGAAAAGGTGTGTAAAATAGAGAGAGTACCTCACGGTAGAACAACCCGAGGGGGTTCCCGGTTAACAATTGCCGGTATACACACTTCTCATCATTGGCCACTCTCTCTATGTGAAAAGACAAACGTGCACTAGAAAGAATGATAGTGCGGACGTGAGAATAGTGGTGAAAAACACAAACAGTGACAAACATATCAACACTGACACCCACTTGTAGTGTACAGAAACAAATACATAGACCCCTAACCAAACACAAAAAGATAATGTGTAGCAGGGCTTTGCTTGCTTTACCGTTTTATTCTGATGCAGCAAACCCCACTTGTTTAAAAAGGGTTACTTGTATACCATGGTGATTTATGTCCTCAAGCCGACATGTTTCATCGGTCCAAGTTTTAGCGATTTCATCAGGGCATAGGAGGGGTTAACTATTCTCAGTCTTTTCAGACAAATGTGGACCTTGAGGGCGGTACGTCAGCACGTACCAGCACCACTCATTAGGACCCCGTGCCAGATATTCACGTGTCCCAGATGTGACCGGAAAAAGTCGCAGCCACTGTTGCCGAGTCCCTCCGGCGCTTCCGACGGTCCGTGGGGTTTGCTGTGTCAGAATAAAACGGTAAAGCAAGCAAAGCCCTGCTACGCATTATCTTTTTGTGTTTGGTTAGGGGTCTATGTATTTGTTTCTGTACCTTACAAGTGGGTGTCAGTGTTGATACGTTTGTCACTATTTGTGTTTTTCACCACTATTCTCAAGTCCGCACTATCATTCTTTCTAGTGCACGTTTGTCTTTTCACATAGAGAGAGTGGCCAATGATGAGAAGTGGGTATACCGGCAATTGTTAACCGGGAACCCCCGCGGGTTGTTCTACCGTGAGGTACTCTCTCTGTTTTTCACACCTTTTCTAGGGTGAATTGTATGTGGTCCTGTGTGATTTTATATTTTATATTGAAGAAGCACGCATCTTGACCTGAGGACTTATGTTATTGGACATATTCCGGGGAGTATTAATGACAAGTAGTCCCTATTTTGTTGGTCTTTTATATGGATGCAGTTGCATGTAGGTGAGGCTCTAATTGTTTGAATATTGTGTGAGTGGGGGGCTGCCTTACCTATTCCCCTCCATCTCCACCCCTAGAGATTGTTCTGTTTTAGTTGCAAGTTACCCTGGGAGTGCCCATGACTCCTACACTTTCAAACATAGTGCCATCCATGCTCGACTGCTGTCAGGAGAATTTGGAGATGGATATTTGCTTGGTACATACTGTTCTTTTTCCAAAACTTCATTTTGTACCATGCAGTGGCATGATATGTTAACTGCATGTCTACCATTTTCTCACCCCATAGGTGATAGTGCATATGCTGTGAGATCATATATACTCACACCATACCTTACTCCAGCAACCCGCAAAGAACAGCACTACAACCATGCCCATATATCCACCCGCAATGTTATAGAGAGGACCTTTGGTGTCATGAAGTCTAGGTTTCGGATACTGCACAAAACTGATGGAGCACTGCAATATCGTCCTGAGGTATGCTGTAAAATAGTCGCAGCATGTGCCATGCTGCACAACATAGCCACAAGGAGAGGCTTGGAACTGGATTTAGAGGATATGCTACCAAACATTGACAACCAGCCACAACAACCACATGCAAGACTTCATGGACCAGATACAGCAGAAGGAAGGAGAAGGAGGGCAGAAATCACTGAACATTATTTTTAAAAGAGGTAAGAAGCATGTAAATTTTCAGTAAATATGAGTCAAATTTATTTTGAAACACAAAATGAAGTAATGAGAAACAAAGGTCACATTAATGCATGTCAAGTTTAAATGATAGAAACATGTTGCTTTGACTTTCAGCAGTGTCTGGGCAGTATTGTCATATTGCCAATCCTTCAGAAGGAAGTCCATTTATTTACAATAACTTTATTTTCTTCCTCTCACACCTAAAGCTTTGCTTTTTGCATTGCTCTGAACGGTAGATGTGTTACTTTTTTGTTCAAGATGTCTTGAGCTGCGGCGTTCAACAACTGGAGTAGATTTTGAAGTACAACTGGGTTTAGCACTCTCATTATTATTGCCCCCTTGTACTGACTCAAGCACACTTATGTCTGCTTGCATGACATCCTTGGTATTTTTGTGGGACATCATCCCTTCAGAAAGCTTAGTACAACATTTACTTAATTCCTTTTGCATGCACACTGTATGTTTCATTATTTTAGCATTGCTATTGCACAAGCGATGTATTGCTCTAGTGTAAGTGTGCATGCTAGACATTAATCTCAAGTGCCTATTGCAATTGGCAATGTTCTGTGCCTGTATTGCTTCACACATGGTTTCCATGGCTGTTGCCATGCGGTCCAGTTTATTACTTGACGCCATATGTGCACTTTCAATCACATTTGTCAATTTAATTAGACTGTTACTCATGGTACTGATGTCTTGACTGATATGATTGAGTTTGCCCTTCATTACCCTTATATCTTTCCCTTGCAGCCTTTGGACTTTGAGGAGCTTTTTTTCTACTACTCTGGCCTGGCACTCATCTTGTGAGGATGATCTTTAGTTTGCTGAACGTGCCCTTCTTCTATAAAATTGTTGCAGTCTACTACGACGACTTATCTGTGTCTTTTGAATTGCATTCATTTCAACAGTTTGCTGCGTATGTGCATGTGAATTGGGCTCTTCTTCAGGGTATGAGTCTTGCAGTTGCTGCACTCTTTTCCTTGTTTTTTTCTTTGAAACAGTGGGTGATGAAGTCATTTCATTTTGTGCTGGTGTGTTCTAAAATTCAGTATTGATAGTGTTGCCCAGATCAATTGTTTCACCCTCATTTTCTTTATCTATGAATAAAAAATTTATGTAATCTTTACTTTCAAATTTTCTGTTAATTTGAGTCTATTGTGAAAGTATGCATTTGTGTTTTAAAATAAGCATCCATTTTGCTTACAAACGTATACTGACAGATGTGATGATTAACTTTTCATTGGGAAATCATATTAATCAGAATGCAACTTTTCATATGGAGAAAAAACTACATCTCCCATAATGCATTGCTTCATTGCTATATAATGACTATTTGTCCACGCTATTTGTATGCGCTTAAGGTTACATGCTGGGGATTACTTAAATCCTTCAATGAATAATAAAAAGGCAGCTACACCCTGACACATATTTAAAAGAGAAATGATGACAATTACACACTTACCTTGCGATGTGCCAGCATGCTCAGAGGTGTCTATGTCAATCACTCCAATGACTGCTTCAGTAACCAGGGTCCCCTCAACCATGTCCTCCAGTGGGGTATTTGGTTTATCCTTTGGGGGACCACCACCAGTTTTTTTGGAACTTTTAATCCTGCTAGCAATTTTTTCCTTGGCATGGCTGCATAAATCATACCAGCGTTTTTGAAGATTGGTGATGTCTCGGTGGGCAACCCCCACAGCATTAACTTTTGATTGTATAGCCAGCCACAGTCTTCTCTTCACTCCTTCAGGGACCTTAAGGGAATCTTTGCCAAAAAGCTGATCATGCATCAAAGTGACCTCTTCTATTAAAATCTCCAGCTCCTGGTCACTAAACTTTATTTTCCTTTTTCTGGCATGCAGGTCTTCCACAGCACTTTCAGTAGCCATTTCTTCTTCAAGAGCACACCAAAAACACTCCTCCTCTTGCTGCAAGCAGAGCTCCAACTGCCAAAAGCCACTCCTGCAGTTTGAACTATGCTTCAGGTGTGTGTAATCAGTCTCCTGGCCTCCTGGGTGTGTCCTCGTTGATATGCATCAAATTGTGAATTCGCAAATTGCGAAATCGCAAATTGCGAATTCGCACTTAAAAAAATTGATTTTTTCTTGCGATTTGGTAAAGATTGTGATTTTTACCAAATTGCAATAAAATTGCGAAAAAAATGATGCATAGCATTTTGCGATGCTTTATTTGCGATTGGGTATTGTTCGCAAATTAAGAATCGCAAAATCTTAGAATGATGCATGTGGTTGAAAATCTCTGCCAGAATAGATCACCTCTCACCGATACCATGAACAAAAAGCTAACACTTCCTTGTTCTAGGATTTGTTACCACTCACTCAGTTTTACACAGAATCAGTGCCATGCTCCATATTACTATAGTTTGTAACACGAGAAGACCCTATTCTTCAAAAAATTGGGTTTAATTCTACCATCCGAGCTGCTTCCACACACCTGAATAGACTCTCAACACATAACACCCTTGCAGGCGTAAGACTTTGTACAGGACTGTGAGGCCAGCAAGATCTTTTTGACTAAATGACATGTGAAGGGTATAAGTGTGGCTCTTTTGCGGTTACCATGGTATCGATACTGTAAGATCTGAAGGGCAGTCAGTGTGAGCATATACGTGCATGATCGACGACCATGTCTACCGATAAGGTGAGAACTCACGTTGGGACTGTGAGAGACATCGCAGGTTTATAGAGGTCAGAGACCACCGATGGAGAGTGAGCGACAGGCACTGAGCATGATTTTGTCACTGGAAAGGCTTCCAGTGCAACAGTGAGCTATGGGCAGAGTCAATGAATGGTGTTTGGTTATCCTGGGTACTTGCTACCTGGCTCAGATATGAAATGAATTTTCAGGCGATAGCGGTAGTGTATGGATAAATGACAGTATGTTGGATACAGCGCCTTGGGTGGTCCGGTTTCAGTCATAACTGCATGCAGCGCCATTTGGGTGGGTTGGGTTGTGCAATGTGTACCTGGTGGTTAAAGCGTGTATAAGAGAGGTACTGGTGGGCTGACTTGTACAACCCATTCGCTGTGTGGCTGGGCAGCGGGTTCTAGACACTGAGGGGCAGATTTATGAGGCCGTTGCGCCTCTTTGCGCCGCAATTGCGTCACTTTATTTGACGCAACTGCGGTGCAAACAATGCGCCCTATTTACAACGTGACGCATCTAGGAGATGCGTCACGTTGTAAAGCACTGCGCCATAAGGAGGCGTTCCTGCGCAGGGGGGGTGTTCCTGCGCATGAACGCCTCCGGAAAGTGGCTGAGTGAAATCTATGAGATTTCAGTCAGTCACTTTCAGGGCAATGCTGCGTCAAAACCCTGCGCCTGCTTGAAGCAGGCGTAGGTCTTGACGCAGCATTGTGCAGATGGTGTACCCCTGAGCCTTGCTGGAGCTGCGTCGCGCTTGCGACGCAACTCCAGCAATGCGCCACATTTCCGGCACAGATGCGTCACGCATCTGTGCCGTTTTTGCACCATGGTGCGCCGCATTATAAATGCGGCGCACCATGGGTGGTGGAGCTGTGGCGCACTGTGGCGCACGTTAACTGGCGCATCCCTGGGGATGCGCCAGTTAACATAAATCTGCCCCTGAGTGTCAGATGGGTATACCAGGCACTTCTTGACCTAGAATTTATCCATGCTAGGCAGTGGATGGCTAGGGTAAATCAAACAAGTGTACTGGGTGACAGGTTGTATAGACCAAGAACCAGGTGGGTTGAGTGCCTTATTCAGGTATTGGTAAGTTATGTCTGTGTACAGTGCCCTGAATGGCCAGGGTATGTATATAACGAGCTAATGGGTTTGTCCGTTTGAATGAAACACTGAGTGGTTAAAGGGGCATATAGCAGGCACTGTGCATGCATTAATGTATGTTCAAATTATTTCAAACAGCCCATGGATAAGAATGACTGAACACATGCGATCAGTACATTTGAAAAAAGACTTTCAGGTCGTTCAAGTTGGGCTGTTTCCTGCCTAAGCATAACAGACACCACAAACTTCAGAATTACCGTTCTATCTGGGCTCTGAGGTCAAGTAATTCTCCAGTGCTTTATCAGCTTCTGTTAAGCTCACATTCTGTCCTTGACGGGCACTCCTGCCTCTTCCCCTGCAGGTGTCTCTTGCTCCTAATGACTCCGGCCCTCCGTCTCTGCTGGAGCTTATGTGTGTGTGAGTATATATACTGGGAGCTGTGGGACTGCAGCAACGGTTAGAATCTGTTCCAGGCAGGTAGCATTGTGTGGACGGCAACTATGTAAAAAACCCACGGGTGATTGCCACATTTTTCCTCCTGTGAGCTTTGCCAGCTTTCAGCATGTGTTTCACATTAGGAGGGAACTCAATGGAAGGGTACTGGACCTGTGAAGCCATTGTGGTGTTTATACGAGGGGTTCTTTGTGTGTGTGTGTTTGTATGCGTGGGTGTGTGTATGTCAGTGTAATGCTAGACCAATGCCAATGCCCATCTGTGCCACATAATTGTTCTGATAGGCCCATCCCCATCCTAGTTAGTGTCAGGTGAATTAACAAGGCCCATACCAATCTGCACCTGTGCCACCTCAGCGTGACTATGAGCCTACACCTACTTTAGCTGTTCATTCCTTTTCTCAAACCCTATACCTTTGTTGGTGCTGTACTGTGCTCTTTGCTAGACCCGTGGCATAACACAGAATAAGCAAACAAAACAGGTGATGGACCGAATGTGGATCAATGTCACACACTCACCCCAGTCCAAAGATCTGGGCCCAAATCCATCGTTTTTTTGCACTCCACACCACCCTGGGTTAGACAATGGCGATATGCAAATCAGCTCTGACCCTGTGCCCCGTCCAGTCCGAACTACAAAAGCCATGTCCTTCCCAGAACGGAATCAAGCATCCGAGGACCGGACCGGTTTCGAGGTAACACCTCTCATCAGCCCGGCTAGCTTGAATCCAGTGGTGTGGAGTGCCTGGGACCCACGTCTGGGCATCCCCAGCGCACTTAGGGCGGAATATGCAAACAAAACAGGTGATGGACCGAATGTGGATCAATGTCACACACTCACCCCAGTCCAAAGATCTGGGCCCAAATCCATCGTTTTTTTGCACTCCACACCACCCTGGGTTAGACAATGGCGATATGCAAATCAGCTCTGACCCTGTGCCCCATGGGAACAGTCCAGTCCGAACTACAAAAGCCATGTCCTTCCCAGAACGGAATCAAGCATCCGAGGACCGGACCGGTTTCGAGGTAACACCTCTCATCAGCCCGGCTAGCTTGACTCCAGTGGTGTGGAGTGCCTGGGACCCAGAGGGTCAGAGCTGATTTGCATATCGCCATTGTCTAACCCAGGGTGGTGTGGAGTGCAAAAAAACGATGGATTTGGGCCCAGATCTTTGGACTGGGGTGAATGTGTGACATTGATCCACATTCGGTCCATCACCTGTTTTGTTTGCAATTGCCGCCCTAAGTGCGCTGGGGATGCCCAGACGTGGGTCCCAGGCACTCCACACCACTGGAGTCAAGCTAGCAGGGCTGATGAGAGGTGTTACCTCGAAACCGGTCCGGTCCTCGGATGCTTGATTCTGTTCTGGGAAGGACATGGCTTTTGTAGTTCGGACTGGACTGTTCCCATGGGGCACAGGGTCAGAGCTGATTTGCATATCGCCATTGTCTAGCCCAGGGTGGTGTGGAGTGCAAAAAAACGATGGATTTGGGCCCAGATCTTTGGACTGGGGTGAATGTGTGACATTGATCCACATTCGGTCCATCACCTGTTTTGTTTGCAATTGCCGCCCTAAGTGCGCTGGGGATGCCCAGACGTGGGTCTCAGGCACTCCACACCACTGGAGTCAAGCTAGCCGGGCTGATGAGAGGTGTTACCTCGAAACCGGTCCGGTCCTCGGATGCTTGATTCTGTTCTGGGAAGGACATGGCTTATGTAGTTCGGACTGGACTGTTCCCATGGGGCACAGGGTCAGAGCTGATTTGCATATCGCCATTGTCTAACCCAGGGTGGTGTGGAGTGCAAAAAAACGATGGATTTGGGCCCAGATCTTTGGACTGGGGTGAATGTGTGACATTGATCCACATTCGGTCCATCACCTGTTTTGTTTGCAATTGCCGCCCTAAGTGCGCTGGGGATGCCCAGACGTGGGTCCCAGGCACTCCAGACCACTGGAGTCAAGCTAGCCGGGCTGATGAGAGGTGTTACCTTGAAACCGGTCCGGTCCTCAGATGCTTGATTCTGTTCTGGGAAGGACATGGCTTTTGTAGTTCGGACTGGACTGTTCCCATGGGGCACAGGGTCAGAGCTGATTTGCATATCGCCATTGTCTAACCCAGGGTGGTGTGGAGTGCAAAAAAACGATGGATTTGGGCCCAGATCTTTGGACTGGGGTGAATGTGTGACATTGATCCACATTCGGTCCATCACCTGTTTTGTTTGCAATTGCCGCCCTAAGTGCGCTGGGGATGCCCAGACGTGGGTCCCAGGCACTCCACACCACTGGAGTCAAGCTAGCCGGGCTGATGAGAGGTGTTACCTCGAAACCGGTCCGGTCCTCGGATGCTTGATTCTGTTCTGGGAAGGACATGGCTTTTGTAGTTCGGACTGGACTGTTCCCATGGGGCACAGGGTCAGAGCTGATTTGCATATCGCCATTGTCTAACCCAGGGTGGTGTGGAGTGCAAACAAATGATGGATTTGGGCCCAGATCTTTGGACTGGGGTGAATGTGTGACATTGATCCACATTCGGTCCATCACCTGTTTTGTTTGCAATTGCCGCCCTAAGTGCACTGGGGATGCCCAGACGTGGGTCCCAGGCACTCCACACCACTGGAGTCAAACTAGCCGGGCTGATGAGAGGTGTTACCTCAAAACCGGTCCGGTCCTCGGATGCTTGATTCTGTTCTGGGAAGGACATGGCTTTTGTAGTTCGGACTGGACTGTTCCCATGGGGCACAGGGTCAGAGCTGATTTGCATATCGCCATTGTCTAACCCAGGGTGGTGTGGAGTGCAAAAAAACGATGGATTTGGGCCCAGATCTTTGGACTGGGGTGAATGTGTGACATTGATCCACATTCGGTCCATCACCTGTTTTGTTTGCAATTGCCGCCCTAAGTGCGCTGGGGATGCCCAGACGTGGGTCCCAGGCACTGCACACCACTGGAGTCAAGCTAGCCGGGCTGATGAGAGGTGTTACCTCGAAACCGGTCCGGTCCTCGGATGCTTGATTCTGTTCTAGGAAGGACATGGCTTTTGTAGTTCGGACTGGACTGTTCCCATGGGGCACAGGGTCAGAGCTGATTTGCATATCGCCATTGTCTAACCCAGGGTGGTGTGGAGTGCAAAAAAACAATGGATTTGGGCCCAGATCTTTGGACTGGGGTGAATGTGTGACATTGATCCACATTCGGTCCATCACCTGTTTTGTTTGCAATTGCCGCCCTAAGTGCGCTGGGGATGCCCAGACGTGGGTCCCAGGCACTCCACACCACTGGAGTCAAGCTAGCCGGGCTGATGAGAGGTGTTACCTCGAAACCGGTCCGGTCCTCGGATGCTTGATTCTGTTCTGGGAAGGACATGGCTTTTGTAGTTCGGACTGGACTGTTCCCATGGGGCACAGGGTCAGAGCTGATTGCATATCGCCATTGTCTAACCCAGGGTGGTGTGGAGTGCAAAAAAACGATGGATTTGGGCCCAGATCTTTGGACTGGGGTGAATGTGTGACATTGATCCACATTCGGTCCATCACCTGTTTTGTTTGCAATTGCCGCCCTAAGTGCGCTGGGGATGCCCAGACGTGGGTCCCAGGCACTCCACACCACTGGAGTCAAGCTAGCCGGGCTGATGAGAGGTGTTACCTCGAAACCGGTCCGGTCCTCGGATGCTTGATTCTGTTCTGGGAAGGACATGGCTTTTGTAGTTCGGACTGGACTGTTCCCATGGGGCACAGGGTCAGAGCTGATTTGCATATCGCCATTGTCTAACCCAGGGTGGTGTGGAGTGCAAAAAAACGATGGATTTGGGCCCAGATCTTTGGACTGGGGTGAATGTGTGACATTGATCCACATTCGGTCCATCACCTGTTTTGTTTGCAATTGCCGCCCTAAGTGCGCTGGGGATGCCCAGACGTGGGTCCCAGGCACTCCACACCACTGGAGTCAAGCTAGCCGGGCTAATGAGAGGTGTTACCTCGAAACCGGTCCGGCCTCGGATGCTTGATTCTGTTCTGGGAAGGACATGGCGTTTGTAGTTCGGACTGGACTGTTCCCATGGGGCACAGGGTCAGAGCTGATTTGCATATCGCCATTGTCTAACCCAGGGTGGTGTGGAGTGCAAACAAATGATGGATTTGGGCCCAGATCTTTGGACTGGGGTGAATGTGTGACATTGATCCACATTCGGTCCATCACCTGTTTTGTTTGCAATTGCCGCCCTAAGTGCGCTGGGGATGCCCAGACGTGGGTCCCAGGCACTCCACACCACTGGAGTCAAACTAGCCGGGCTGATGAGAGGTGTTACCTCAAAACCGGTCCGGTCCTCGGATGCTTGATTCTGTTCTGGGAAGGACATGGCTTTTGTAGTTCGGACTGGACTGTTCCCATGGGGCACAGGGTCAGAGCTGATTTGCATATCGCCATTGTCTAACCCAGGGTGGTGTGGAGTGCAAAAAAACGATGGATTTGGGCCCAGATCTTTGGACTGGGGTGAATGTGTGACATTGATCCACATTCGGTCCATCACCTGTTTTGTTTGCAATAACACAGAATAAAGCAGAATGTGAAAAGGGCCCCCTGACTCTCCCATATCTCACAGATATTCATTGCCCTTTGATTGAATGGGCCCGCCCCCCAATGAGTTAGGCAGTCCGTCAGGGTTTGGGGGTCACCATGCGCTGCAAGGCTGCAGGGGCCTGCATTATGCCCAGTAGTAGACCATCTTTAAATCCATAGCCAGAATGTTTTTTCATCCCTCAGTGGCAGTCCCTCAAGAGATATAGACTGGCCTAGAGGGAAATCACCAAAAACAATGACAAGGAATTCTCTACCTTTGGGCAGGGTCAGTGGCCTGACACGACTGGTCCATACCCATGTCTAGCAGCCTCTCAGAGTACACTAATGACATTCAGATGTTTGTTGTCATACTAAGCCACAAGCCTCTGTACCCGGATACACAGTTGCATGCTATGTGTACAAGATCAAATCATGAGACAGCCAACTCCATTTTGTTAGCCACAGCTTCTCTGTGCCCCAACATCGCAGTGAGCAAAAGATCCGATGGTGGGAAGAAGACAGACTTTGCGCAGTTTTTTCCTGAAACTTTAAAAGTACTTTTTCCTCTACCAGTGACTGCTTAAATTTACCACATGATTTGTGGGGTTTGTACCTTAAAACTGCTGTTTTTACCTGCCCGTGACTGCTTACATTTCCCTCTTAATTGTCCCCAATACTGTGCTAAGGCCTGTTTGAACACAGTTGGAGTGCTGCAGGCGGTGGGGTGGAGCGGGGGAGGGGCAGGGTGTCGGGTAGTGGAGTTGGACATACGAGGTCCATGAGTAAATTAAGTAAATAAATAAATAAAACTATTTACCTTGCCCTTGCTGCATCGCCGAGTTGGGATGCAGCGAGCGCAAGGTTAATAGTTGTATTTATTTATTTATTTACTTACTTTACTCGTTGATGTCGTATGTCCGACTCCACTAAACCCCCACCCTGCCCCTCCCCCGCCCCACTGCCTATAGCACTCCCACTTTGAGCCGCAACTGTGTTTGAAGGCTATCCACCGCCAGCACCCTTTTGTCTTAGCAAGGGAAAAGGGCAAAATACACCTCAGAGGCTAAGTGGAGTCTGGTTTGAGACTGCTTGAATCTGTTCTTAGGGTTTAAACTGTGTTTGGAAAGTGTATGGTGTATTTGTTTTGGCTAGAAGAGTGAGTTTGTTTAGTGTATGAAAAGCAGCTTTGTTGCTGGCTTAGATTTGGCCCTTACCTGCAGAGATTTTAACAGGAAATCCAGAGTGTGGATTGAGCCCGTCTGTCTCCAAGGAGATTCTGACGTGAGGAGCAACTCCCAGCCCCCTGTCCAGCAGCCTGGGCTTAAGGTAACAAGCTCCTTATATACATTTCCTGGTGGTTGTTACATCTGTGCTCTGATTGGTTCCTATATCCAGAGGTTCTTTTGGACTCAGGGCTTAGTGTTAGTATTCTGATTGGCTGCTAGGTCTGGGGTTCTAATTGGTTAATAGGACGAGGGTAGCTATTGGACTTGGGGCTTAGGTTTAGGGTTCTTATTGGCTGCGAAGGCCAGGGCTGTGCTTGGTTGTGAAGGCTTGGTCTCCTATTGGTCTGAGGGTTTAGGGCTAGTGTTCAGATTGGTTAGAGCTAGGGTTCCCATTGGCTGAAGGTGTCACCTGATCACTAGGACTTTTCAGGCTTAGTGCGTCTCAGCCTGGCCATCGAGGCTAAAGGTGGAGAGGACTAGGGCAGTTGCCCTTTTAGTCCTGTTTGGGACTGGTCATGCCTTGGGCCAGAAATGCTTGCCATTTTTCCATTCACCAGCAACCACCTTAACCCATCCACATGCATATGTATAAACATATTAGAACACTCACAGCAAAGGCTCTCTACTCATTTACTACAAACACTAAACACTTTTCATTGTCTCAACAACTACTACAAAGTGCCATGTACCACACCTAAACATCCTTCTACCCCAACTACCACACATATACCACATATCATCACTTTCACAAAAAACACCACTCTGTTCTATATCACTAACAAATCCACACATCACCAATACAACACAAAGCCATGCTATGCATAATTTTAATTCATCCATACACACACACTCCCTGCTCATACATAGTACCAGCTCTACCCTCTACTTACTCCTAACAGACCCTTTACTGTCACCACCAAACATATACTCAGCCTTCCATCATTTCATCCGCCAACGCCACCTCCTCTTTTTACCAAAAACACACAACCAAACAATCCTCACACTCCACCACACATATTACCTCTTCCAGCTATCAAATCTGACACAAACAATCATAACTCTTAAGCATCCTCTCTTACACACCACATGCACTCTTTCCAAAATATATTACCTCTCCTTTACCAATCAACGTCCATGGGCAAAGGGTCTCTTCAGCCTACCTCTACTTTTGGGGTTACGCACCCTCCCAGGGGAAGCACCCTCCAGACCACAACTCTCCCACCAGTTCAGGACCTCTCTCCATCAACTGGTCCACCACCTGGGATCCACATTCACCGGATGCACCGGGGTCAGAGGCGAGGAAACCCTCCCTCTGAACCCCCTTCCAGCGTTCTGCACCCTCCCACGGTAGAGCAGGATCCCTTCACTTAAGATGGGTCCCACCTGCTCTCAGGGTAGTACTACCACACTCAGCCAGGAACCCTAAAGATCCCAGTAGACCTGCAAAACCCCTTCTGGGAAACACATGGTCCCTTTCCTTTATATGTAGCATGGGCTATGCCTGGTTTGCAAACATGTTATGTTAGCATGGCTTTTTACCTTTTGCTGCTTTTGCACATGCTTGTTTTCGACATCCCTAGGCTTACATTATGACCCTAGTCTGCGCAGTGAGTGCTGAGACCGTCAAGGTTATCATAACATAGTAGGTGTTGTTCGAACGAATCGGCTAACGCTTTTTAGACACAACAAATGGCAGCTGCGAGCCAACTGAGATTCTGGCGCCTTTACTATTACACAGTTGCCATGATTTCACACACTTGGAAGATTTTCAGTTTCCAGGGATGCAGAGAGCTTTTGCTGATCCTGATGTGATTTACTCTTGCTGAGCTGAGAGGTAATGGGGTCCCCCGTACAAGCCTAAGAGACCTTCTTTAGTTTATAAAACATAGTTCCTAGATAGGGAGGGTGTTCTAACTAGGCACTATAAGACCTGCTTCAACCATCATTGTAATATGATTTCTCCCTTTGTGTTTTATGGAATTGTAACAATGCTGATCATATTATTTTTAATCATATGTCTGCTCATGTTGGCAAAGATACTGCACCTGAGAGCACGTCTTTAAAATAAATATTTTAACCTTACCCGTGTCTCTTATTTACTCCAGTTGTGGACCGGTATGAGAGTATAACGAAAGAGTGTTCTCCCTTCTCACCATTCCTGAGTTGGTCCTAAGTCGCATGTTCTAGGTTGTCTAATCATTGGTTACTGTGCTATAGGACGAAGAGCTAATGTGATACTGATACTAGCTGGTTGGGGTTTTCTAGGTACCACAATTCACTGATGTCCTGAGTCTCTGTGCACAGTTCTGTGTAGGAGCAGGATCCTTGCAACATGGCTCACCTAACATAGTGGTCTTATTGTGAGACTCTCAAGTAGTGCTTATATCAGTCCACAACCCCCTCACTATTGTTTCCGGTTGACAGTGGTGACGGATAAACCTACCTATAGTTCTATTGGTCTTTTCAAGCTTGATATTTTAAAATGGTTTCTATTGAATTACTACCCTTTTATGCTTCATTTTATCCCATTGTACTTGGCTTTTTCTGTGTCATTATGGATACCGTTGATATCCCAGTTCACAGTCGTTTGGCTGTGCGCAATCATTTGCAGGATTTCATCGTCTCCTTGGAAGGCATGGCAGTAGTTTTTGTTGTATCTGCTGATGCAGCACACCTGTTTGAGCTGTTTTACTCATGGGTTACGTTTCCTGCGGTTGATGTGAATACTAATGTGTTTCATTCTTACACTCCAACTGCTGTGCCTGCAGAATACGCTCCATATAGAACACAGGAAGTTCCGATTTCTGCTTGGCAGCACAGCGTTTGGTTTAAGGGTGCCCTCCCCCACACTATCACTATGGGACCGTTGTCGATTCCAGGTGCTTCTTGGCCTGTTTTAGCTGGTTTTACCCCGCACCCTGCTGCGGCGTGGTGTACAGCTGTTGAATTAAGGCCCCTTTATGCCTCTGCAGTTGCAGTAATAAGGGATCTGGTTCATTATATTTCCCGCAACCTCCCGGGTGGGGCCCCTAGAGGTGCAGCGCATCCAGTTGGACCGAATGAACTGAAGCTGAGTCCCGTTATGGTTAATGCAGTTATGGGCAAGCGTCCCCAGGATAAGGATGAGATGCCTTTCTAGCTTGCAGAGAACACAGGATCCTTACTATAAGTTGGCAGAAAGACTTAGTGCCGGATGTAAATAACAGTACCACATGGGATGTGATTTTTGCGGCAGTCTATCCTAGGTGCTTCGGCACCCCGTCAATGGCTGTCCTACCCTCCGTCATTAAACGCGTTCAAGATGAACACAGGCCTGAGGTGGCTGTTGAGTTGGGAATGCGCCTCGTGGGAGCTTTTGACATGGTTCGCGATCTCGTCCTTGCTAATGTTAAGAGAGATGCAGTAAATTTCCTGGTGTCTAATGTTTTACACGATGTTCCCGAAGCAGAAAAACCCCATCAGTTACTGAGAATTATTCCGGAGGCTTATAAGACCATTGGCTGTAATAGTTTGGGTGTTAAGCCTTTTGCTAAAAAAACAAGCACAGCAGCAAACTCAGTCGGTGAATTCTGATAAAGATGATCGTCAGAAAGTTCCGAAATAAAATTGGAGTAAGAATAAAAAACAGGGGAAACAGCAACAGAAACAGGGGTCCTGTCCTGCTTTGCCAATATCTGTCTCTGCTGAGCGTACGTATGAGTTGCGTGACTGCACTACGATTAAGTCACCTGACAGATTTCAGGTACCTGAACAACGTTCTCCTCACTCTTTGCAGGAAACATCGGTCTCACCCACTGATGGAGGAGGCAGCGGCAGAGGACACGGAGCCCAAAAGAGCCGTGAGCAGTCTCGCAAGTCTGATGGAAAGGGCAAGCAGGACGAGTTGCCAGGTCAAAGGCCACCATTTCAAAAGAAGAAAGATGATGCTGTAACAGCAAGATATGCCACAGATAGTGAGAACGCAGCTTTGGAATCTGACATGGGTGCTGATGCTGTTGGACAGTGCGGTGGAGATTACCATAGTGCGAGAGGCCCTGCGTCCACTACTGAAGCTGACAGCGACTGACACATTTGTCGTGGTTGATACAGCTGACGCCAGAGTAGTTCCCCCTGAGAGACTTTTTGAAATTGTCCTTTTAATTGAAGGTGATATACAACGTACCATAAAAGGGGTATTTTGGGATAATCTTTCAACTTCCTATGAAATTTTGTTGGCGGAGGTCGATTGACCCCCACCTTTTGTCTTGGCAGCTCCACAAGGAGAGGAGGTAATCCTCCCTTGTTTCGCGGGCACAGTGCCATATTAGCAAGCCATGCATTTTGCAGAAGATTGGGCTAAGGCGCTTGTGCTGGCTTTGTACCGTACTCACTGTGGGTGGGACAAATTATCCCCAGGCATGAGATACCCTTACGGTCTATGCCGCAGCCTCAACCTCAGTATCCCATGCGGCGTGAAGTGAAAGCTCCCGTGGCTGAGATCCTTGAACAATTGAAATATCAAGGTGTGATTGAAACGTGTGTGTCTCCGATGAATAACCCTCTTTTTACTGTGACCAAACCAGATGGCTTGTACCGTTTGGTGTTGGATTACCGCCACCTGAACTCTCATTGTCGTACGTGTGCGGTGCAGAATACTCACAGTTCTGCTCTAGTGGATAGTCTTGTGCGTAAAAGGTTTAAAACCCCACTTGACATATCCAACGTTTTTTTGTCCACAATATGTCCCCCATTAGTAGTCAATGGACAGCTTTAACCAATGGTGGCAAACAGCGCCCATTTCTTCGTTTGGCTATGGCCTACAAAAACAGTCCAGGCGTCTTTGCCGCCCACATTGTCTCTCTTTTGGATGGATTCGACGCAAATGCATGTTCGTATGTGGATGATATCTATCTCACAGACTACGAATTATGGCCGCATCTATGCAGCGTTGACTGCATAATTTACCTTTTTGAGGACTTTGGCTATAAATTCAACTTTGCAAAATCTCACATTGCAGAGTACACAGTGTTGTTCCTTGACTACGAGCTCAACAATGAAGGTCGAGGCTTGGCTCCTCACTTCCTGTAGAAATGCGCACAACTGCTTGCTCCGACAACACGGAAAAAGCTACAATCTTTACTGGGCTTTTTGAATTTCGGGCGTACTTATATTCCCGATTATGCCTACCGTATCAAGCTTGTTTACACTTTAATACAACCTACTTTCTCCAAATCGTGCTGGCTGCCCGCACAGTCAGCCATTTTGCAAACTTTGCGGCTGATCTTCTAGACTCTAAATTCTTGTTGACCTGTGATAACCACACCAACCTGGTGATAAGAATCATACCGGGCGGAGGGTTTCACGTACCTCACTTTTAATGAGGTTGACACAGTCCGTATCGCTTATAAGTCACACTTGTACACTTCGGCTGAGTTGCGGTTTTCCACTGAGGAAAAAGTTTTGACAGCAGTGCAAATGGCGATTCTTAAGGAATGTGCACTGTCGCAGGGAAAGCACATTTTGGTTGTTACTCCGTATCCTGCCTTGGAGGCAGTGATGAAAGCCGGTGTACCAAATTCAAATGCATTGCACCCACGGTGGATACAATGGGCTACGTCTTTGACATCTCTTGATGTCACGTTCATTTTTGATTCCTCACTGCAGACTCAGGAGTTTTTACAGTATAATTTTGTTCATCCTGCTCCTCTGACCATGCGGCCACTTGAGGATTTCCATGGTATCAATTACACTGACGGTAGTTCGCAAGCGGCTAAGGGTTCAAAGCACGCATATTCTTTGACCTGCTCAATAGTGGTTGGTACAATAGTGGATGGTGAATTCAAGTCCGATGTCATGCATACACAGACATTAGGGGACTGTACCGCCCAATTGGCAGAGCTTCGTGCTCTGATGCTTGCATTGGAGTTCGCAGATCCTGGTGTGACTACTCTTATCATAAGTGACTCTTACTACTGTGTTCAATCATACAATGACAATTTATCCTTTTGTACTCAAAATGACTATCGTGACTCCAAAGGTTGCACAATAGAACATAAAATGATCTGGGCTCGAGTGGCTGAGCTTAAAGAACGGCTCCCACTCATGTTTGTAATTCATACTCTTGGTCACCAGCGTGTAGGAGTTCACGCTGTTAGAAATAGTCTTGCAGATGAAGCCGCCAAGACAGCAGTTGAAACATATTCAGTCGCAGCAGTTACACGTTCCAAAAGTAAGATCGATGATGACATCTTAGCATCTATTGCCACTACATCGAAGGGAGGTAATTACCCAAAAGTTTCCCTTCTAAATACTCTAATCATTTAAGTCCTGATAAAGTTCCTTATATGAGAATTAATGACGTTGGTGACAGGTTGATTCCCAAAGTGGACCGCAGACAGACTTTGATTATAGCGGCTCACGAGGGTATGGCCTCATCGCATGCCGGCCTGTCAGCTTCTGTTTCTATCTTACAACAGCGTTACTGGTGGCTGGGATTGTATAAACAAATGATTGATTATATCCTTCATTGTGACATTTGCCAGCAGATCAAACCTTCAACTGATGCATGCCCACCCCAGAAACAGCTCTATATATCAAATAAACCACTTGCGTGTGTTTTATTACATCACTGAGGTCCCTTCTCCTCGGTTACTGCGTATATGTACATCTTAGCTGCAGTTGATTCTTGCACGCGTTTTGATTCCATAACTGTCGTAAGGGATTTGCGTGTGGCACCTTCCATTTGGACCAGGGTCCAGCTTTTGCCTCTAAGTCATACAAGGATGCCATGCGTTCATTGGGGGTCCAAGTCAAATTTTTGTCTCCATGACCGCCTGAGGGCAATAGTGTTGTGGAGCAGATGAACCGTGACTTAAAGCAATCCTTGACAGCGTCCACTTAATAATCTCCCTAGAAGGTCTCTGGATGGGCGGACCCCCATACGAAAAGCTCTTTGGCATCAAGTTGTTTGTTCCGGACCTTGAGGGATTTTGTTCATATCCATTGGATTTGTGGTGTATTTTTTCCGTTTTGTAAATGGACACTATTTTCAAGAAAGGACTACAATTAGGCAAATTGATGGAACTTTGGCACCCTATTCCTCTTCACACATAATGAAGAGGGACCAGACTTACGTGAATATCACTGCTTGGCCTGTCCTAGATGGGATAGTATGGGATACTGTGAAATTTCAAATCCACTGACCACAGAGGCTATTAATGTCCCTAATGTACTTTGTGTTTCAATGGGGGATGTGGTTAACCAAAATATACGCTCTGATGATTGGGACGTTCAAGCCGTAGAGGCTCTATTTTCTGATTTGAAATATTATGCTGCCTTTGATGCTGATGATTTGTATTTAGATTCTGCTAATTATGGTGATTTGTTTTGTTTACAACACTATGGAAATCACTACCTGAACAAAGCAAACCCTTTTAGAAATGTGGTTAATTACACACAGTGGGAACATTGCCCCGCTCCTGTTGAAGGCAGACCCAAAACTCTTTTAGAAAAGTTTTCATATTTTACTGATTTTATCAAACCAACCCTGAGGCATTTTACTTTAGGATGACTGAGAAGTGCTCTTCCAAGGTTAGACTTACCCACACAAAATTACTGTAATCAACGTCCTTTATTGACCAGTTGGCTGTAGGGGGATATGAGCTATGGAAAGATACTATTGATCTTAAATCTGTTTGGGGTTCTAAAAGTTGCCAATTGCAAGGCACCGAAGCTTTGCATCCTCTGCCACCTTTCTCTTTCATCTGGGTTCCCTCCTGGGACCCAGGACTCGTTATCGACACTCGGGGAGGCGGGGTAGGCAGCCCAGTCAAGCTTCCTGCCGCTCTTCTCTCCCGCTTCCATCCATCAGACCCCGCCCACAACCAGGCGGGCCAAAGATCGCGGCGGCAGCGGTCTTTGTTTGGCGGCAATGAGGGGTAGGCTACCTCGTAATTAAAATTAATATGCGGGTGGGCTCCTGCTCACCACAAGCACCATAATGCGGGGTGGGCCCCCGCAAGCACGATCAATAAGTGGGGTGGGCCCATGCTCGGCAGCCATCATGGGGGAATCCCTCCGGTAGGTCATTCCCTCTACAGCCCACACTCCTTTTCCAAGGGGAAAGTAAAATAAAGTGCTCCAAGGTGCTAGATGCAAAGGTCCTGCCTGGAAAAACAGAGTAAGTCCATAGAGAGGAAGGGGTATAGCTGGGCCAGGGAGACCAGCACACAGGGCCATCCAGCAGGGAGGCTGCCCCCATGGCGGTTGCTCCTGGGCCCCAGCAGCAGCAAGACCCTTCCATTAGGAACAGCACACCAGAACAGGAACAAGAAGTGAACATTTTCATGGGGCACAGCCCCTATATTTATATTAACATTTCCCTTTGTGTCACAGCACAGGGCTTGGGGATACCAGTCAGAATTGCTTTAGAGGGGCTTTGGAGCACTTTGTTTTTGAAGCTCCTCTTCTCCTTTGTCAGGTCGGGGCTCAGTGATCAGATACACCACAGGGGGTGGGGCCAGCATTGTATAGCCTAGGCACAGTCCTATTCAGAGTCACAGGATTTCTCCTCCCACCACTCTCAGCCCAGGTGTCCCATTCAGCCTAGCTGACTCACCCTGCCCCCCCTGGAGCCACCCACACCTCTCAGATCCTGTCAATCACAAGCCAGACATGCAATTCACATCAGGCCGGCTTCTAAAAGTGGCATTTCTCCACCAGTCACCATAAGTCTATTCATAACGTAAGCATGTTGCAAGGGGACATTGCGCCAGTGTTGCATGAAGCCATTTCTCTAGGTATTCACACTATCACACAAAATCGTATGGGCAAAAGAGGAAGTAGACTAGCTGTTGTATTCAAGAAAACAATACATTTCACTAAAGCTGACGACGTCTCCATACAAGGTTGTGAGGCCCTCTTCATCAGATGCAGCCCCACACCATCTTACTCCTGTAACTTTCTTCTTCTTTACAGGCCTCCACCTAGTAATGCAATATTCCTAGACAAATTTCCAGATGCAAGGTCAAACCTGATAACACTACATTCCAACCTATGCATTGTTGGTGACCCTAAAATTTGGTTTGACAAACCCAATATGCTTCATCCAAAACACATCATCACTGGTCTAGACACACTGAACGTACATTACACCCACACACATCCCAAGAGTTGACTCTTCCCTACATAACCAACACGATCAAACACAAATGAACAGCATATCCCTGTGAATACAAGTGTTGGAAATGGCCCTTTTGGCAGGGCTATCCCCAAACTTTTTGCTTCTTCCTCCTTTATTTTTCCTGACCTGTGGTTGGTGGCAATAGGACTCTGGGCACTTTACCACTACTGATCAATGCTACAGTGCATATGCTCTCTGTATAAATTGTAATTGTAATTTGTTATCCATGATTGGCATATTTGTATCACCAAGAAGTCCCTAGTAAAATGCACTGAGTGTGCCAGGGCTGGTGATAGAAATGCTACTAGTGGGCCTGTAGCACTGATTGTGCCACCCACACGAGTAGCCCTAAAACTCTGTCTAAGGCCTGCCACCGCAGTGCCTGTGTGCAGTCTGTGAACTGCCATGTCAAACTGGCCAGTGTCCCCACTGACCAGGCCTAACCCTTCCCTTTTTGTACACATTGGTCACCCCTATAGAATGCCCAAGGTACCCCATTGGGCAGGGTGCAGTGTATGTGAAAGTTAGAGCATGCACTAGTGCAGGTGACATGCTCTGGGAGTGAATTACAGCCATTTTCAGTTTTCACTATTGTAAGGCTGATCTTGCATATCTTCCCATAGGAGCAAGATAGGACATAAAAGTTTGGTATCCCTGAACTCAGGATTTAATGATACATCTTTTAGGAAAGGTGTTTTTTAAATCCTGTGTTTGAGAATAGCACTTTTAGAAAGTGGCTGTTCTCTTGTCAGAACTTTCTGCGTGCCTTGGCTTGTTTGTGAATCGACTGTCTGGTTTGTGAGTGACAGGGGCTGGGTGGCTCCTAGAGGCTGAGTGGACGATCCCTGGGCTGAATAGCTCCACTAAATCTAGAGTGGTGGGAGGCGGTAGCACCTGGGCCTGAATAGGGCTGTGCCGGCCTTCCACAATGCTGGCTCCACCTCCTGCTGTGTGGCTGACGACTCTGCCCCTCTCTCCGAAAGGAAAGAAGAGGCCAAGAAAACAAAGTGCTCAAGGAACACCCAGAACTGGTTCAGACTGGGCTCAGAGCTCTCCTGCACAAAGGGAACAAAGACTTTTAGGGGTATAAGTATAGTATCCCAGACTACAGAAAATTAGATCATCCTGGAATCAAGAAGGAATCTTTCCAAGGAGAAAGCTGGAAGACTGAAGAGGAAGATTGTCTTGCTGTGTGTTTGTGGGCTGCCCCTGCAGTTGCTTTGCTGCCAAGGAGAGGGGAAGAACTTTGCTTTGTGCTGTGTCCCCTTGCTTGAAGAGATCTCCAAGGGCCTGAGCTGAGCTGGCTCGCTGTTAAGAAGTCCCAGTAACCAAAGAACTTCACCCCCAGCTTCCCTGAACTCTACTGAGAGAGTGCTGTCCTTCCTAGAGTGCTTGGGCCAGTTGTGGTGCCTCTGGAAGTTTTACCTGTGTTTGGGAAGTTTTAAAAGAAGTTACTAAAGACTTTCTGAAAAGTTTCACGCATCGCTCACTTGCAATGCGCATCCTCGTCAGTGTGAGGAAATTCCCGCCGCCGCAAAGATCGGGATTGTCACAGCGCCTGTTGCCGCTGCAAGAACCGACGCATCCTTCGCTTGCGGAACGCATCGCTCCGGTGCGGGAAAAGTACCATTGCTGTGAGTATCGTCGCAGAGCCTGTCATAACTGGGTGAGATCCTCGCACCACTTGCTTGCAGACTGTATCACGTCGCTGAGAGAGTCATTTCAGAGCCATCGCATTGAGGGGCCGTGAGAGGAGTAGATCGATGCTGCACCGCGCATCGTCGCCATCCCGAAGATCGTTGCATCGTACCTTTGCGAGATGCTTCCTATGAAACCTGCGCACCGGAATCCACACACGGTATTGCATTCCTCCCCATACAGACCGGAGTCATTGCAACATGCCCACTGTGTCCAGTGGGGTATTCGCATCGCCTCCCCAGGGTCTCAGGAGTGACGCATCGCTTGTTTTTCAAAGCTGCAGCTTTCACTTGGAACTTTTGTCTCATCTAAAGGTACTGTTGGCTAAAACGTGACACAACTGTGGATTATGTTAATGCAACCTTAAGAACTCTTTTGAAACCATATTCTTGAACTGTGTATGATGGATTTTTGTTGTTTTGGTCTTGTTTAGTTTAGATTAAATACTTCTATTTTTCTAAACTGTTGTGGAGTCCATTTGTGGTGTTTCCACTGTGTTACTGTGAGTGTTGGTGCAAATACTTTACATATTGCCTTTGATAAGCTTGACTGCTCATGCCAAGCTACCAACGGGGTGAGCAGCGGTTATCTAAGGAGTGTTTCCTCCTTACCCTGACTAGAAGGAAGGGTTCCTATTTGGACAGTGGTACCTACCTCTGCCAACTAGAGACCCCCAGATCTAACAATAAGCATTTAATTTGATTATATGTATGTATCTAGATACATGTATTATATTATATTTCTTTGTATAAATATGTAAAGTAATTATGTTTATAAATATATATATATTCTTTAGGTCTGCATAACAAATGCACATATTACTTATAGTTATATTATTCTATGCTTAATGTGAGTCTATAGGTCACGGCATAGTTTTCAGGTAAATTATTTCATTAGATTTTTATGGTTCTCTGTTTATCTATCAATCACACTATGTAAATTCTATCATAACTATTTATCTACAATCGCTTTACAATTGAATTATTGAAAAGAATAAAAAACACACACACAAATAAATTAGCTGAAAGTACATCTACATTTGAAGGTCTGTTTTTATAAATACAACTTAAATCTTGATATATTACCTTTCTTACACATGTATCCCTTCCACGTACTTTTATGTCTATAAATTTATTACTTTACTCCTACTGTTAAAAAAACACATTTACGTTTCTCCAATGCACTACCCTATGTTTCACACTATACTTCTATCAGTATATCCTCTATCTCCACTCTCTGACTCATCCAAAAATGTATTCTACTAGGATCTCCAAAAGAACCCATTCTACTACTGTGATCTCCAAATTAACCCTTTCTAAATTCTTCCATCCTGTATCCCTCCTTGCATCACCCCAAACCTCATTTTCCCACTGCGATCTAACGAAAAACCCTTTCTAAATTCTTCCCTCCTGTATCCCTCTTTGGAGTCATCTGAGGCCTCATTTTACTACTAGGACTTCCCTAATCTATTTCTAGAGACTCTTCCCTCCTCCGTCTCTCCTTTACTCATCCCAAACATCCTCCTACTACTATGATCTTCCTATAAACACTTATTAGACTTTTCCCTCTTCTATCCCTCCATTATCCTTTTCAGTCAAACTATCAGAGTCAAAAGTCCACCACTCAAATTAATTCATATTACCCAATACACATTTCCCACTAATCCTTTTTGGGTTCTGGAGTAGCGTGCTACTCGCCAAAAAGCATTTCAACACCTCATCAGGGGTATCAAGAGCTATATAAATACAATTACAATTTAATTTGAACCTATAACTTAGTGAGGAGTATAGGAGTGAGATTTCTTTGAGACTATGAGGCAGGTGAAGGGTGCATGAGCGAGATTTGATTAAAGCCCTTATGGTGGTGAGGGCATGAGGAGTGAGATTGCATTTGAATCTGTTAGGCCAGTAAGGGGTGCAGGAATGAGATTTGTTTTACTTCCATAAGGCCAGTGGCGAGTCACAGTGCAGCACCTTCAAGCCAAACAGATAAAAACTGTGAATAGGCATTTACAAAGCATGTCACATTCAATTCTGCAATTGCAGAATGGTCAAGAGTGTTGGACTTCTCCCATGGAGAATGAACAACTTATGTGAAGCAGCACATGGCATGCTATCAGGAATTTGCAAAATAAATAAACTGATTGGCAGTACCCACCACCACTTTTGCCAGGAGAACTGTGAACATCCACAATAACAAGGGGCACTGCTACCAAGATGTAGCACACAGGTTGGTACAAGTGACCACAGCTCTGGAGAACATTTAGACACAAACCTCTCTGTCCCCAACATATTACCACCACCCGAAAGAACTTTTTTAGATCCTTTTGAAAGTTCTGTATCTTGGACTGTGTCAGGTTTTCTTTGTACTCATTTATTTCCTTATTGACTTCCTCAAGTTTCTTTTTGTATGCTGTTAGCGTGGCTTTAAAATGCGTTTCAGTAGTCTGGATCTTCACTAAATTTGAATCACCCAGTCTTTTGGAAGTTTGAATAATGAGTACAATCCAATCTCTTGTACATTTCCAAGCTATTTTTGCCCAGTCCTTCCTGAATGTTGCATCCTCAACAAATATTCTTGGTGCGTTGGTCACTATAAGACCCCTTGGTGCGGTGTTGGCTCGTAGATACTCAGTTAGTATGAATCCGTGTAAGATAGTTCTAATATGGTTACGCTTCTTTTCTGTCAATGATTCCCAATCTGTACTTTGTGCTATAGTCTTTGCTATGTTGAAATCTGCCAATAATGGCGGTGCAGAAAGGATGTCGCTGATTATCTCCTCCGGGAAGGACAAACCCAAATTCTCTGCCATAATTGATAGATATGGCAATTCAAGATTTCTCTCACAGCTGCACGCTGCCAGGAATTAGTAAACAAAATAGAGAGTAAGGACTGTCAGAAAGCCGTCCGTGTCTCAAGTAGTACATTCAAAAACAAAGTAGAACAGCCAGAAAACGAGTTTATCTGACGTTAATGGAGTACCGGCACCTCTCAAGGTTGTTAATAAAACCCTCACACACCAACCTGGTTGGTGTCATGCTTCATCATCGGGTCCCAGCCAGATGGCCGAATGCCACCTGGCTGTGCTGCAACACCTGGATTACAGTGGAGCTGGTTCTTAGAGGTGATGTGATGGGTGACTAAGTGTGTGAATTAACCATTACAAATACCTTCAGGATACCGCCTGTTACTTTATTCTTGGAGTCCTGGGGTATGACTAAAAATGCAATTTGACAGTTGATGATATCAACAATATCTATGTATGATTGTCTATATCATCAGGTGGTCGACATGTTTCAGCCCTAAGAAAAAATAGGAAGGGCTTTCTTCAGGACCTCTCAAAATTAAGTGGCCATAAAGTGAGTGATAAAAATGTATCACATGAATTGCATATTTATACTCGCACTAAGGAGTATGTATCATGCTTTCTGGACTAATCTGTTGGTAGTCATCCGTAAAAATGTAGATTACATTTAGCCAGATAGAGAAGTTCTCATCTTTGTCCCGGGATTTTGGGAAACAAATGCGTTTGTCTATAAAGGATCCCTTTTTGGTCATTGTGGGTTAAACGCTGTGTCACTTAGTCTCCATGTTCCCGGGTGCAAACGCTGGTACAGCGGCGGCTTCCTGGGTCCGTGTTTATATGGAGAAAGCGAGCCGTTCACTGCATACGGGGTTACCATCACGTGTAAAACGTGATGATGCACCTGGGTAGCTTCGGACTGAAAAACCACTGTAATGTCCATTGAGGCGGGTGTTTAACTCGGCGGCCATATTTGAGACGGGTTGTATGTCAGTAAACCCAGGTCGCCTTATAATAGACACTTGAACAAATTGCTATGAATAGGAAGTAAGCCAGATTTTCGCAGTTATGAATTCCGATATGGAATTTACAATGGTAAATTCATAAATTAAAAGAGAGGCAGGTTTTTAGCAAGGCAAGTTTTTTTATAGGTAGGGGAAAGTTTTTTTCACAGGTAGGGGAAAGTTTTATTTACAGATAGGGGGAGGAGTTTCTTGAAGCTGACCATTATCTCTGATTGAGGGAATTCCAAGGAATATTATCGTTAAGACCTGTAAGATGCGTGGATAGACGGTAAATCCACCTTTGTTCCTTTTCTAGCAAGCTTTGTTGTATATTGCTAGTATTGTTTCGTGATTGTTCAATAATCACCCATTGCATGTCATTGGGAGTGTGGTTATGTTCCAGGTAGTGGTTTGTCATCTTGGAGAAGTTTCGTTTGCAACGGATGTTGCTTCTATGCTCAACAATTCTTGTCTTGACCTTGCAGCTAGTCATGCCCACATACCGCAGGTTGCATGGGCAGGTAATCAAATACACAACGTTCTGGGAATTACAGTTTGTGTGGCTGCGTATGTCCCAGACTTTTCCAGTCTCAAGGTGTAGTGTCTTGGTTGTTGTGGTCAAGTGGCACACACTACAGTCTCCGCATTGGTAATGTCCCACTACTTTCGGAAGACCCCATATACTAGTTATGGTGTTAGTTACAGGTTGGGATGGTTGAGGTCTTGTGTGTACCAAAGTATCTTTTATGCTTCTTCCCCTACGGTAGGAAAAAGGGGTTTTTCCCAATTCAAAGATCCTAAGTTCAGTATAAACCAATGTTTCTTTACAATTTTGGCTATTTGGTTGGATGCAGGAGTGTACGTGGTCGCGCAGGTTAGTGGTACAGGATTGTCACTAGTAGTTTTTGGTTCCTGAATACCATCTCTGTTTTGATGTCTTGCTCTTTTTTCAGCTTTTTTAATGGTTTTTTCTGGGTATTCTCTCTGGCTTAGTTTAGTTTTGAGTACTTTGGCTTGACTCTTGTAATCCTGTAGTTTACTACAATTTTTGCGTAATCTTAAATATTGGCCAAACGGAAGGTTTTCCGGCAAGGGACGCGGGTTGAAACTGGAGTAGTGCAGAAGTGAGTTTTTTGCAGTGGGCTTGAAATATGTTTTTGTTGTTAATCTTCCGTTTTCATGAGTGATGTCCAGGTCAAGAAAAGTTGTGGTATTGTTACTGACAGTATTTGTGAATTTCAGATTGGGATCACAAGTATTGATCCAGTCTAGAAAGGTTGTTAGAGATTCAGATGATCCTTCCCAAATCAAGAAAACATTGTCGATGTATCTTTTGTATAAAAGGATATTGCTCATTATTCCGGGGTTGGATAATAGGAACTGTCTTTCAAAGCTGTAGACATAGAGCCCTGCTACACTGGGAGCAAACGTTCTCCCCATGGAAGTTCCAAAGGTTTGCAAGTATTGTTGGCCTTCAAATTCGAAATAATTGTGTTTCAGCGCTAGCTCCGCAAACTTGAGCACTAGAGTCTTTGGGGTGTTGTAGGTCCATTCGTTATGGTCTAGTGCCTCTCTTAAAACCCCTAGTGTGTCATCTTGAGGCAAACTGGTGTATAGACTCTCAATATCCAAGCTTACTAAGAAGCAGCGATTTGGATCAAATGTCAGATCTTTTAATTGTCCAAGGAGGTCTTTAGTATCTTTGAGGTACGTGGTGGTGCTTTGAACTAAGGGTTTCAAGAAAAAAATCACAAAAATTCGATAGAGGCTCGAGTACTGAGCCAATGCCCGACACTATGGGGCGACCTGGAGGTGGGATCCGATTTTTGTGCACCTTGGGGATAGTGTAGAAGTAGGGTACTTTGTCTTGTGATGTTGTTAAGTACTGTGCTTCCTTCTTACTAATATGGCCCTGATGCTCTGCTTCTGTGACAAGATTCTGGATGATCTCCTTCAGTTCGATTGTGGGGTCTTCCGTGATAGATTGATAGTTGTGTCTGTCTGCTAAAAGGCGGAGACATTCGTTCCTGTAGGCGTCCTTGTCTTGTAAGACTACACCACCGCCTTTGTCAGCGGGTTTTATCACCACTGCATCGTTGTTCTTTAGGGTTGTGAGAGTTTTTCTTTCTTGTCTTGTCATGTTCTGAAAGGTTTTCTTTTCAGGTAGTGGTTCAATGTCTTTGAATACAGCTTGTTCAAAGGTGGCGATCTCCACCGGTACACCAGATGGTGGTGGGATGAAGGTAGGCTTAGGTTTTAGATCTGTATCTCCTTTTTGTAGTTGAGTGTCGTTAGCTTTTTCTTGTTTGCTGAAAAAAGCCCGCAATTTAATCTTTCTGTAAAATTCAGCCATCTCACAATGGAGGCGGAATTTGTCAAGACGTGGTGTGGGGACAAATCCTAATCCCTTGCTCCAAATTTCCATTTCTGTTTCATTAATGTTGTGTTGGGAGTAGTTGGTTACTAAGTTTTGCTGTTGCTCGGTCCTGCTCGTTGTTCCGTGGACTTGCTCCTGGTTTGTGACCAAAAAGTGATCCTTTATAGGCAAACGCATTTGTTTCCCAAAATCCCAGGACAAAGATGAGAACTTCTCTATCTGGCTAAATGCATTCTACATTTTTACGGAGACTACCAACAGATTAGCCCAGACAGTATGATACATACTCCTTAGCGCGAGTATAAATATGCAATTCGTGTGATACATTTTTATCACTCACTTTATAGTCACTTAATTTTGAGAGGTCCTGAGGAAAGCCCTTCCTATTTTTTCTTAGGGCTGAAACATGTCGACCACCTGATGAAATACACAATCACACATAGATATTGTTATATCATCAACTCTCATATTGGATTTTTAGTCATACCCCAGGACTCCAAGAATAAAGTAACAGGCGGTATCCTGGAGGTATTTTTAATGGTTAATTCACACACTTAGTCACACATCACATCACCTCTAAGAACCAGCTCCACTGTGATTCAGGTGTTGCAGCACAGCCAGGTGGCATTCGGCCATCTGGCTGGGACCCGATGATGAAGCATGACACCAACCAGGTTGGTGTGTGAGGGTTTTATTAAAAACCTTGAGAGGTGCCGGTACTCCATTAACGTCAGATAAACTCGTTTTCTGGCCGTTCTACTTTGTTTTGGAATGTACTACTTGGGACACGGACGGCTGTCTGACAGTCCTTACTCTCTATTTTGTTTACTAAAAAATGTTGTGAAGAATAGCACATATGGCAATGAATTTGCAAAGTGTCTCTGGTCTGTAGAGTAGTGCCCCATCAGTCTCAGTAGGCATCTAAAACATGATTTCAGTATTCCAAAAGCCCATTCAATTATTCAATCAAGCAATATTTATAAAGTGAGAATTATCAACCTAAGGGGTATCCAGGTGTGGCGGTATTGATGGCCTTTTGTTGAGGAGCCACATCTTGTATGTATGGGCATTTATATAGCGCACTACTTACCCGGAGGGTCCCAAGGCGCTTCGACCGCTGCGAAACCCTTCCTGGCTTCCCTGAGAGATGGTCCCTTAATGGGTATCTCCAGGGTGAGACCAGGCATCCCCGGCGGTCTGGTGGGGCCATTAGTGAAGATGAGGCAAGCTAATGCCCAGAGTTGCCGAGTGTGATCGCTGATCAGAGTGGGCACCGAGGCGAGAGAATTATCGAGTCCGCTGACCCTGGTCCAGAAACCTGCCGCGCCGGGAATTGAACCCTGGTCCCGGGCCGACCTCTGCTCTCGGGTCTGCCGCCTCTAACCAGTGAGCCACACTACTTCATCTTGAGTCCCTTCCTGAAGTCAGCAAGTGATGTTGAGGTTCAAAGATGTGGAGAGAGGTAGTTCCAGGACTTGGCAGTGAGGTAGGAGAAGGAGCCACCTCTACTATGGTGTCAGCAGATGTCGGGGCATGTGCGAGGGCAGAGGATCACAGTTGTCTTGCTTCTGACTGCTGGGAGTTGTAGCTGGGGATGTAACTCAGTGAATATATCCTAATTACCTCACTACCCTGTCTATACTTCTCATACTCTTCTCTTCATTCTGCCTCAACCTAAATATCCTCTCCTGTCTCCTTCACTTTCTCTGTCTACCAGGCAAAATCCTTATTCCTTCTCGACATGACATATAGAATGGGAATATGCAGCTTTTCCCCACATACCATTACCCCGCATGTTGTTACAATGCAGTTGTTACAACGACCGCGTTATAAGAACGCATTCCATTGTTATGACTTGCGGGCGGGGCACTGGGTGTTGGAATAGTAAAATGTACTCTTCCAACTCCAAGTCTGTGCGCACTGTAGGGAAGGTATTGGATTTTAAATCCAACACCTTCTCCCCCTCCACAAGTCGTTGTAACGACTTGCAGGGTAATGGTATGCTTTGTCACAACGCAGTTGTTGTTACGACCGCACTGTAACAGGATGCGTGGTTAAGGATGGGGGGTGATGGCTGTTTTCCATAGATTTGGCATTCTGAAAGAGCCAGATGCATTTTAGATGAATTTTTATAGACTGCACCTGATTACCACCTGAAACACATTCATGGCATTTGCATTTCCTAACTGCCCATTTTATGACTAATTGCAATTTGGAAATCCTTTGTACATACAATTAGCGACTCGCTATTTGGTGAAACTAATTTGTGAATTCCGATTTAGAAATGCCAAAAATGCGATTTCTACATAATGGAAAGCGCAAATTGCACCACCAAAAATGCCTTTTGTACAAACGATCACACTATTTTGGATTTCCAAACGGCCTATATTAGCAATTCAGGCCGTTAATGGCTTCGTACATATGGCCCTATATATATTCTGCAGGATAGCAGTTTCTGTCAAGTCTCTGAGAGAAGCTTGCACTTGCACAGCCTGTGCTATCGCTGTTCTAAGTGAGGGGTTCTTGCAATGGAGTTTTGTTAGACCTGACACCCTTGGCGTGGGTCTCCCTTCCATTTTTACAGCTGCCTCATGTGTTTTTGCTGGTGTTAGCTGCTCAGAGCACTGTGCCACTGCCAATCAGTGCCACTGTGAAAGTGCTCCCTATGTGTAAGATTCAATTTTTGGCTTATTTGGTTTACTGTCAGTCCCTGGTACAGTGCACCAGGAGTGCCCAGGGCTTGTAAATACAAATGCCGCTGGTGGGCCTGCAGCAGTGGTTGTGCCACCCACAGAAGTGGCCTGGTAAAATGTGTTTTAGGTCTGCCATTGCAGAACTTGCATGCAGTCTGGTACTGTCATGCTGACTGGGCAAGTGCACTTACTTGCCAGTCCCCAAACCTTCCCTTAACTTCATAAACCTCTGACCCAGTCCTGAGGCGGAAGCCGGGAGCTGGAGGTACTCTTTTGTTTTAAAACTGCCCATTTTCCTTCATTTGTTGCTTTGTGTGGTGTCACTAAATCCTATGTGTTTTTAAAATAACAAGCCACTAATTAGCGCTCACACTCACCGTGCGCACAGCTGATTTCTAGCTGGTCGCGCCCCTCTCTGCTCTCTGCCAGCAGCCGCCATCGCCAGCGGCGTGCGCGCTGACTCTGCCCCCTTTTTAGGCCACGCCCCCTTTTTAGGCCACGCCCCCTGATCGGCGTACTTAACCCGCTGACTACAAGCGACAGCCAGTAAACCTCTGACCCAGTCCTGAGGCGGAAGCCGGGAGCTGGAGGTACTCTTTTGTTTTAAAACTGCCCATTTTCCTTCATTTGTTGCTTTGTGTGGTGTCACTAAATCCTATGTGTTTTTAAAATAACAAGGCACTAATTAGCACTCACACTCACCGTGCGCACAGCTGATTTCTAGCTGGTCGCGCCCCTCTCTGCTCTCTGCCAGCAGCCGCCATCGCCAGCGGCGTGCGCGCTGACTCCGCCCCCTTTTTAGGCCACGCCCCATTCCTTTCTCTACAAATGTGCATGCATAGGACGCGCAGCGGACGAGCGCAGCGGGAGCGCCGTTTGCGCGCCGAAGGCGCACCTAAGGCAAGCCCGTCTGCGCCCGTCCGCGCCAAGACCGCGCCAGGCGCAGGAACCCCTGCCCAAATTACTCCAACCATCAGGTACGCTCCCAACGTCCTCCTCAAACTCCAAGGTAGATCTGACTGCCCCTGCAAGCTTGATCTTGCTAATGTATTCGGCTCCACCAGCTGTAACAATTGTCGCTGGACTCTCAACTTCGCCTCCAAACAGCCAACCTCCCCCAACAGTCCGCACTTTACAGGCGGTTTGGTAAATGCTAGGTCATTGTGTAAACATAGTCAGGATATCCACGACCTTATCATTGACCATGACCTAGATTGTCTCTTTATCACCGAGACCTGGCTTACTGAAGACAGTAACCCAGACATAGCCATCGCCCTCCCCCCTGGCTACTCCTTTCACAGACAAGACAGACAGAAAGGTAGAGGAGGTGGTGTTGCATTCATCCTGAGGAACTCCTTTAGCTGCCACACCTTCTGCCTCGACCCTCTCACGGATACAGAGGGGCTAGGTTTCTCCATTAAACTTAGTCAAACCCTTTCCTTCTCCGGGGGTTTGATCTACCGCCCACCCGGCAATGCCGCAAAGTTCCTTGACTCCCTTCACGAAGCCCTTGGACACTTCTTACTCCGCTACCCCCATTTCACCCTCTTAGGCGACTTTAATCTACATCTCGAAAAATCTTTCGACCCCCTTACTAGAAATTTTCTGCAGACACTAGACATCTTTAAGCTGCAACAAACTGTTAAATTGCCTACTCATTCCCTTGGTCACACTTTGGATGGTGTCTGTTCCAATTTCCCGTCCATCACCACCTTGTCCCCCACCCCCCAAATATGGACTGACCACTGTTTGATCCCCTTTCACATTTCATGCGATCCTCCGCCTACCTGCATAAAACGCACTCGCCAACCCATTCACTCTATTAATTGGAAAACTGTTGAGAAAAGTTTCAGTTCCTATCCCTTCTCTCCTACCACTACCCCCTCCTCCTCTGGTAACATCGATACTGATGCAGTATGTCTCAACAACTGGCTCTCTCACGAAATCTCAAAACGATGCCCTCCGAATAACAAAGGCAATACCCTAAAGAAATCGAAAATGAAAGCCCCCTGGTACACGCCTGATCTAACAGCCGCTCACCTACTCTGCAGGAAAGCTGAACGCAAATGGCGTAGATCTTACGACAGTGTTGATCGTAACTATTACATCCTACAGAGGAAAAATTATCTTTCAACAATCAAATCAGCAAAAAGAACATACTATGTAAACGCCATTAAAGAGGCCAGTCAAAAACAAAAAACCCTCTTTTCCATAGTAAAATCTTTCACCAAACCTAAAGCTCTTCAACCAGAAATCCCCCCTTCCCAAGAGCTGTGTGATAAGATTTCTGACTACTTTGATGAAAAAATCTCCTCCATCCATAAAACCTTCCCCCCTCCCCCCCCTGTGCACTCAATCTTGGATCTAAACCAAACTCGCCCAATTGCTAACAGTCTCCACCACTTTACCCCGGTGACCTTGACTCAGACCAGAGAAGCGATCCTGTCATGCAAATCGGGCTCCCCCTCTGACCCTTGTCCCCCCAAGATCCTCCATATCATCATTGATGAAGTCAATCCTATCATTAATGAAATAGTCAACCTCTCCCTCAAAACTGGTTCTGTTCCCCTCTCTTGGAAAAAAGGGGTGGTTAAACCTCTCATGAAAAAGGCAAACAAACCCCCCTCCGATCTAACCAACCTCCGGCCCATCACCTTATTACCTGCACTAGGCAAAATAACTGAACAGTTAGTCCACAAGGAGCTCAAGTCCTTTCTTGACACTCACAACCTCCTTCACCCCCAACAATCCGGTTTCCGGTCTAAACATTCTACCGAAACCGCCTTGATCGAGCTGACCGATACCATTAAAACCCTCCAAGATCAAAGGAAGAAGGCCATCCTAATCCTTCTTGACCTCACGGCAGCATTCGATACCATTTCTCACTCCATTCTGCTTAACAGACTCAAGGACATCGGCGTTACAAACTCGGCCCTAGCCTGGATTAGTTCTTTCCTCTGCAACAGGTCTCAAACTGTCACACTGGGCCCCTTCCATTCAAAAGAAAAAATGGTATCCTGTGGAGTTCCTCAGGGCTCCATTCTGAGTCCCCTCCTTTTTAATATATATCTCATCCCTCTGCTTACCCTCATAGAATCGTTCGGCATAACCGTCACGTCTTATGCCGACGATACCCAGCTTGTCATCCCTATCGACGACAATTCAAACACGGCCGAACTCAATCTTAAGCACTGTCTCACAGCGGTCTTTCAATGGATGGACGCCAACCACCTCCGCTGCAACTCGAATAAAACCGAGATCCTGCCCATTGGTAAGAACGCTTCTTTTTGCCCCGCCCTGTGGTGGCCTGATAATTCCGCTGCCCCACCTCAGACAGTTTCATCAGCCAGAAACCTCGGAGTTATTTTTGATTCCGATCTCTCTTTTGATACCCACGCCACGACCGTAGCAGGTAAATGCTTCGGCATCATAAAGTCCCTGAGAAAGTTCTTTGACTTCCTCCCGCTCGACTCCAGAAAGACCATCGCGGTAGCCCTCATACTTTCTCGAGTGGACTACTGTAACGGCCTCCTGGCAGGGACCAAAAAGTCCACCCGACTGAAACTTCAAGGCGTCCTACACACTGCTGCGCGCCTTGTCCTTAAACTCCCACGCAAATCCTCAATCTCCTCTGCTCTTAAATCCTTACATTGGCTCCCCTTGCATAAGAGAATACTCTTTAAAATTCTCATTGTAGCTTTCCGAGCCTTCAACAAATCCGGTCCAGCATATTTGTCAAGCCGTTTCCCCCACTACACACCGGGCCGCTCTCTCAGATCCTCGCAAGAAAACCTCATGACCCCCTCCAAATTCAATCTGAAGTCTAAAGGCGGTAAAACACTTAGCTCCCTGGCTATCAGAGCCTGGAACAGCATGCCAAGGCATCTCAGACTTCAGACGCTTGAAAAGCCGTTTAGGAAACATCTCAAAACGTGGATTTTTAATCTTTCTGATGACTGGACCAAAGCAGCCATCTAGCCCCCCACTATCTTCTTTGTGATTCGGTCATTGGTTTGTCAGCGCCATGATGCTCCTTCCGGAGCGAACGTTTGCGCTCTATAAATACCTATCCAATATCCAATATCCAATATTAGTCACCCCTATGGTAGGCCCAAGGGCAGGGTGCATTGTAAGTATAAGGTAGAACATGCCCTGATGTGTATGGCATGTCCTAATAGTTAATTACAGCCTATTTCATTTTTCACTTTTGGATTGGATTGGAGTAGGTTTTTATAAAGCGCGATAGTTACCCGCAGGCGTCCTAGCGCTAGGCTACTTGTTCTCATAGGCCAGAATGGGCTGTTTGTATTCTTACATCCTATGATCCTAACAGACTCAGGAAACATGGTAGAAATTGAGTTTAGTAGGCCTGAACTCAGAATAATAAAATACATCTTGTAGTAAAGTTTATTTTAATGTTCTGTGTTTGCAAATACTACTTTTAGAAAGTTGGAATTTGCTTGCCTAACCATTTCAGCCCGCCTCTGCTCTGATGTATATCTGCTGTCTGGTTTCTGGAGTGACAGGGCTGGGGAATTCCAGGAGACAGGCTGGGGCTGCCAGGTGGTGAATAGGAAGATTACACCAGGATGGGTGAGAGGAGTGCCCATTGACTCTGAATAGGGCTGTGCTCTGCTTCCACGATGCTGGCTCCACCTCCTGGGGAGCATCTGATGTCTCTGCCCTGCACACTGAAAAGACAAGCCAGAGTCACCACAACAAAGTGCTCAAGAACTGGACGGAACAAGGCAAAGGCCACCTGGCCAGCAAGAACAAAAGAAATGCAGTATAAATATAGGAGCCATGCTCCTAAGAAATCATATCCTGCTTGAACCATGAAGAACCTCTGCCTGACAAGAAGGACCTGGATAAGCTGAAGGAGGAGTACTGTCCCTAACCTGTCCCTAACCTGGGGGATTGGCCAGCAGTGGTTGCCTTGATGTGAAAGGAGAGGAAAAGACTAAAGAGACTTTGCAAACTTGTGCTTCAACAATTTCCAAGGGCTTGTAGGTGAGCTTGCCCCCTGAACAGAGTCCCAGGACTATTGGACTCTCCCCTGCCTTCCATAACGAGCTGCTGAACTTCTGCCCGATCTTCTGTGCTGCAGGAGCTGCGATATCAAGTGCACCTCACCCCCGTCTGTTGTGCAGCCTGTGCCTGACCGCCCCGCACCGTGTGACTCCGCTCGGACCTGAGCCGTGTCCGCACCGTCCCACCTGGGCCGCCCGCACTCTGCCTTCTTCTCTTCCTTTGAGCTGCACTGTACGCCTCGCCGCCCCAACCGCTGGAAGTAGGATCGGAGCACACCGCAAGGCATAGTACGGCCCGTACGCTCGAAGCGTACCGGCCGCCTCGCACCGCGCTTCCAATCCCAGAGACCGCCCCGTACTCCAAAAAGCCCAGCCCTTATGCCTCGTACCGGCCACCTCGTGCCGTGCTGTCAGCCTCAAGAAAGCAGCCCCCGCTACGGAAAATACGGCTCGAACGTCGCGTCGCACTGTGACTCCCTGAGGACCCGGATCGTCCGCCTCGCCGCCCCACGGCCCCTGCTCTACGCCTCATCCCGAAGACGCCACGACCAGCCGGGATCACCGCACTGAGAAGCCGACAACGACCCAGCCCGCCGTCACGTCCTGCACGCCATTTGAGCCGGACTCCACATCTCTAAAGGTACTGTACTTTAACGCGCACCCCTGAGTGTGCGCCTCGGACCAGTGAGTCCGCAATGCCTAAGCAGTCCCGTTAGACATTGTTTTACCCTGTGCGAGTCGGACAAGAGTGCGCAACGCGCACAAAACAAGAGAATCACGTATTTATTAGTGCCTGAATAGTATTGTGGCATAATTTTACACGTAATTGGTTCTTGTGCTAAGCCTTATATGAAAGTAATTATTTTTTATACAAAACCTAGACTGGTGTCCTTTTGTGGTGTTTTCACTGAGCTACTTTATTTGTTCACAAATGCTTAACTATTAGCACTCTGAGATTAGCCTTGTCGGCTCGCGCCACACTGCCTAGAGATTGAGCAGGGGTTATTTCAAAGAGTAAGTCCCTTGCCCTGACTAGAGGAGAGGGTCCCTGCTTGTCACCAGTACTTACCGGTGCCAACCAGAGACTCCCAATTCTAACAAGTTTCTTGGTCAGTACTGGTTGTACTGTAAGTGAGGGCTGGTCCTAGTGTTTGCATTTTGTAAATGAGGGAAGACTGCACTGCTACCTCTGGTATGCTGCATGCAGTGCACAATGGTAGCCTTGCTGTTGCTTCTACTGAGACACCTATGGGGTGCTGTCTGTGCTGCCTCCAATCTGTGTGTGAGAGAAGATTGCTCTGTGACCTGCCTGTGCGGCGCCCATTCTTTGGGGCAGATTTACAAGCCCCTTGTGACACTTTTACGCCGCTGTTGCGTCACTTTTGTGATGTAGCAGCGTTGTAGACAATGCGCCACGTTACGACACATTTACAACGTGACACATCTAGGGAGATGCGTCATATTGTAAAGCCCTGCACTGCATTATACCTGGTCAGGTATAATGTATGCAGGGTGGACATTCCGACGCAAGAAAGCCCCGTAAAAGTGACACAGTAAAATCTACAAGATTTCACAGAGCCACTTTTACAATGAAACTGCTTTAATACCTTATGCCTGCTTGAAACAGGCATTACGAGTGACACAGCATAATAGAAATAGGCATTCCAAAGCATTACTGGAGTTGCATCATGCTTGCGACATGACTTCAGCAAGGCATTGCATTTACGCCAATAGATGCATCACGCATCTATCAATCCTTGCGCCATGGTGCGCCACTTTGTAAATGCGACGTATCCAGGTGGAGCAAGTTTTTTTTTACGTGACGCAAGTTAACTGCTGCATCTCTGCTGATATACAGAGAAGCACGTCAGTTCTTGTAAATCTGCCCCTTTAAGTTTTGGCATTGTGATGTGTTGCACCATGAAGCCAATGTATAGTTGTTGTCATGAAGAGTAGCTCTTGACAGGAACATGCTTTATGCGTCACATTTAGTTGCTCCGTAAAGGAGTGCTCCTCTTTCTCTTTGGGGCTGATTCATTTATCTCAGTAAATATATGAAGCATCAGAGACATCCCAAGTGTACACTGCCTCACTCGGGTGGGTTGCTGGGATACTCTCTATGTCTTTTGTCCTTTATTTTCGGTGAAGGAGAGCGAGCCTTAAGTGGGTGGAGGGGCTCTGAGGCGCCGCACAGTATGGCCACTCGGTTGGGTGTGGGAGTTGTGGGGACGTGTTGTCACCTTATTGAGATGGGAACGGTTTTCCGGATTTCAATGATGTTCAGCTGACAGTACAAACATTGCGACAGCAGTGTTTCCTTTTCCCCTGCAGGTGTTCACTAAATCAGATGCAGCCTGCGGGGCCTCCATTTCCCCCTCTTTAGTGATGCTCAGCATCCCACAGCTGTGCGAGGAGGAGCCTTGGCATGCCGAATGGTTTTCTAGGGAGCCGCGCGGGATAGTGCACCAAGTAGGGTTTGTACCTCCTTCTTCATCTCTGTTGCCGCTCTCATCTTCCTTTTTAGCCTCTCCCCCCTCTTTCACTTCTTACCTTTTCCCTCTCCCCTCCTTCTCTCGAACTTCCCTTCCCCCGCTTAGCTATTTATATGTTCTTTTTCTCTCTGTGTGTCTTTGTCTCATACAGAAATCCTATCATTCCTCAGTCTTCGATCCTAACTAATAAGGTGTGACAAAAAAGATATGTTGACACTTTTGGAACAAGATTTGCATAATTTTATTAATAGAATGGCGATACAGTTATTCTCCTAGTATTTGTGCCTTACAGTGCACCCGGCAATTTTTTAAAAACGTAAAAAGAAGAACGATAGATGGAGAAATCATGCAGAACTTCACAGCTTTGAAAACTGCCCCAGGTGCATTAGTCCTTTGCAGCCACAGAAACTAGAGTAGTCACAGTAAACAAATGGCATGCCCCTGTTGTGTAATTTCAGAAAATGCCTCATTCTGAAACATCGAGCCATAGCAAAATGAATGGCCATGGTGAATGTTGAGCTAGGAGGGGTAATGATCATTAAAACAATTGTGTTGCTGTAAAATAAAACGAAAAGCGGCTGTGGGGCCAGACAAATGCTGCCAGTAGAAGTAATGCAGCAATTCAACCAAACAGTATGCTTCAGTGCTCTGCCATCCAACTGTGCTTCTCTGAGTAAGGCCCAGGACCATACTCACAACATTGTAAGAGTACAGTCCCAACTAAGCATCGTTTAGGGGAATATGCCATCTCATGCTGTAAACGTACGGCTGCCAGATTGCAGCATACATGCAGGGCACACTTGTCTATATCAAGCGAAAGTAAACACTGACAAAAATGCAATCCAAACCATGGACTGTTGATTGGTGCCTATGATTGTGAATATCCTTTATCAGTACGTCGCAGGTTCAACAGTTTTGTTCATGGCACGTGGATAGTATATATTAGTGCTGTAGCCGTTCAGTTAGAAATCCAACTGAGTTTTGCAAGGGGCGGTGGTAATTTGCAGTTGCAATAACATTTATTTAAAGACATGCCTGTGTCTTGCTTCCTGGGACATGGGCATACATCGTACTTCAATAAGTGATTTAGGCACACATATTTAAACGTACGTTCTTGCTACCTCAATCGCGGCCACTGCTTGCTTTCGGACATTTTTGAGAAATGCATTTGCCTGCAGTGTTTTGGTGGGGGTCATGGGGCATGGTTTTTGTGTATCACTGATACCGGAAATTAGTATGACATACGCAGTTGTACTACAAAACGTGTATTACCACAGTCAGTCAAGAAGGTACATTGGGTTTCTGTACATAGTGTTTGTGCAACACTCTAAATAAATGCCAGTTTGAAACAAGCAGTGGCAAAACCAGTAAGTCTGTCTGTTGTGGGCTAACACATGGAAATATAACTGTTAATGTTTGTATTTGCATGTGCTAAAGACAGACATATTATCATTGATGGTGGTGGTAGTAATGGTGAGTGTGATGGTGGTGGTAATGACTGTTGCAATGTAGCAGTAGAGGTGGTGGTAATAGTGATGGTGGCAGTGAAGGTACTAGTGGTAATGAGAATGCTATATTGTATATGCCTGTAAAGCTGGAATTGGAAAGAAAGCCATTGATTGAATGGTCATGTGTCAGGAAAGTCTTTCCCACACTATTGCAGCATAATTGAAAAGCTCCAGTATGACAGCAGTCACTAGTTTAAAGCTACTTAATTACAGCCAGAAAAGCGAAAGCATAGTACATTATTTAAAAAAAATGCAGTAGTTTCCCAGAAATGATTGTAGGACATCGGATAGTCTGTCTTTAAATATACAGCAAATGCTCCTAGAAGAAAATGCCTCAGGGGCCTATTGAATGCCTAATCTAATTTAAGCTTAATTGGTTATTAGAGTATGCTGCTGCACCTCTCACACCCCTACTTTCAGCACCTCATAACACTCTCCTCTTTCTCTCTCTCTCGCTCACCTTCCTGTCTCTCTGCCTCTTTTTGTCTCTTCCTCACCCATTTTCTTCTTCACCCCTTTTGACTTTCAACTTCACCCTCCTATGTCTGTGGCTCACCCTCTTCTTTCTGTGCCTCAAATCATCTAACTCCTCTCTTTCTCTCTGTCCCACACACCCCTTTCTTACTCTGGCTCAGTCTCTTTTATCTGTGCTGTGTGAGTGCAGGTGGGCAAACTAGAGACCATTGCCTTTTCTGTGGAAGGCATTATTTCGATTTCTGTGACCTAATCACTGATTTGCAATTGACTTTCCATCGACGGACCTGAAGTTGCGAAACATGGCATGGAGTGACCATCTTGGAGCGTCCAGTGGCTATCATTGGCCGATGATTCTGATGAATATGAAACGTAAGCGTGCGCCGAAGAGGCTGAATATGGCTTATTACAGCAGAGCATGAACATATGAGATGCACCTGTAAATGTGGAGTAGCATCTGTGCACTGGGAGGCAGTAGAATACGAAAACACATATTAACAAGCATTTGCAATGCAATCGGTCTCGCTTTGGGACCTTATATGTATTTTGCTATGCAGCACATTAGCCTGGGTGCTGAAACATCTACTTTACTTTAACAAGGAGGGAAAGCAGGGCCGGACTGACTACCGGGCAGTTTGGAATGATGAAAGCTGGGGGCTGCTTTTACTGCGGTGGAGGCTGATTTCGTTCATGGAGACCTGCGTGTGCTTCGAAAAAATAATGCAAAAAGAATTTCGTTTAGCACATGCAGGTCTCCATGAACAAAATCAGCCCCCACCGCAGTAAAAGCAGCCCCCAGCTTTTCAGCATTCCAAACTGCCGGGTAGTCAGTCCGGCCCTAAGGGAAAGTAAGCACCAAACTGCCAGATATGGGAACACATGGAGAGAAATATTGCTTTTCAGCGGAAAATGGTACAGTCCAAAGCTCTATTTTTGATATAAAAATCAGGGCCTTCGGTGGTAATGTGACTGAAAATTCAAGATTTAAAAAAAAACATATTATTGACTATGGGTGCTAGTGGAAGACAATTTCTATCGACAGGAATCTAAAGAATGCTAATGGGATTCTGGTGTTTTACTGACCTCTGCTGGTCCTTTTCTATTAAGAAAGTTAAATAGAGGCAGTAGACAGAAAAATTAAAAAAAGAAAGTCCCTCAGCAGAAAGCAGTTCTGGTATTTTACTGACCACTACTGGTCGTTTTCTAGCAAGACAGTTAAATAGAGGCAGTTGAACAAGCAGAAAGCAATTATGGTATTTTACTGACCTCTACTGGTAGTTTTCTCGGATGCTCAACCTAAAAAGCACAAACTGCTTTTTTAAAGTGTTTAAATATTTAAGGATAGGAATGTTGCTTTTGAAAGAGAATTGGAGTGGGTCTCTTTTTTTTTCAATTTTTCAAAAATACTACATTAAGTTGCAATATAAGGAAGTGATATTATTTGTCATTGTTTTTATAATATTATTATTTATATAATTTTGATATGATGATATTTTTCGGTGTCTCAAAGTAATTTCTTTTAGTTTGGAGAGGTTTAAAATTTGTTTCTAAAGTAAATATTTTTCAATTAGTTAATAATTTTTTGTAATTTAAATTTATAGATGAAAATTGTAAGACATATATAACTATTTTAAGAAAGATTTTATGAAAGATACATATATATATATATATATTCAAACCAAATAATCGCCGCACTCGCCTTGGGTTTCAATGTGCAGTTTTATTATTCAAAACGTGACAAAACACCTACGCGTTTCGAACCGTAGTTCGTGTTCACGGTAGCCAGTTTGTGTAGTCCCCTCATTAGTTTTAACACAATGATGCCTGTAAGGCACGCCCCTAAATTTTGGGGCCTGCTGGGACATGTAGTTCTACTATGTTTAAGCCAACACAATTTACAGTGTAAGTCATGGGGATTCGCTGCATTGGGGCGAGCTTTCGACGCTACATCATCTCAAAGCGGGCCCTCTGTTAACCAGGGCGGATTGCGCTTTGTGACGCACATATTGAAATGTGCGTATTGAGTCGGCCCGCGGAGTAAAGAGGGGCTGGCTCACGTGATGTGTAGCTACTTGTGGAGATACTCCATTTGAGATAAAGGGCTGAGTGCCCTACGTCCCCAATGTTAGCGTCCACCCATGACTATCTTAATTAAAAGTTAATTTGGCAACATGTAAAGTGCAAATAAATGCTTAACGAGTAACAAAATACAACTCTGTTTTAGTGTCAGTGGCAAATCTCAATAAACATATTAAGGAAGAAGAGTCTCAAACAAAGATCATTGGTGGTGTCCTTCATATGTGTACATAAAGTTCCTCATCGCCATTGAGGCCTCCAGGTTGTTTGGTTTTGAACCTCATGATCAACTTGGATTCGAGTCTTCGCAGTTGTTGAATGCGGTTGCCACCTCTTTCATTTGGTGCGATCATAGCTAAACCAAAGTATTTCACATCCTGCCAAGTTTTATTGTCATGCTGAGCAAGGTGTTTCGCGATGGCATATGAGTTGTCATGATTCTGGATTGCGCGGATGTGTTGTAAAATCCGTGTTTTCAGGGAACAAGTGGTGCTGCCAATGTAGGATTTTCCACAAAAACATTGGATCATGTACACTACGAAGGATGAGTCACAGTTGATGTTGCCTTTGATTATAAAGTTCTTACTGCTTGCATCTTTGAGGCTTTTCATGTTTCGGCCTATTTTGCATGCTTTGCAATTTGGGCATTTATTGAAGCCTTGTTTTCTGATTTCCAGCCATGATGGTTCTTGTTTGTATTCAAAATGACTTTGGGTCAGCTGATCTGCTAGATTGCGTGCCCTTCTGTAGGAGACCAATGGGTAGTTTCCTATCGATGTCCCGATGTCCGGGTCTTTCCTAAGTACTGGCCAGTACTTTTTCATTATATTTTGAATTTTATGACTTTCTTTGCTGAATGTCATTATCATCCTTGGCTGGTTAGATCTGTCATATTCAACAAGTTGCGAAGGCGCAGGATGTTCCTTGGGTATCAGTGTTTCAGCTCTGGTTTTGCTTCTTGCTCTTATTTCGCAATTTCTTAAGTCCACCTGTTTGTATCCTCTTTGTCTGAAACGTTCTTTTGTTTCTTTGAACTTTGATTCCATCTCCTTCTCTTCCGAACAATTTCTTTTCATTCGTAAAGGTTCTCCGTACGGAATGCTTTTCACAAGTTTTTGCGGGTGGAAGCTTAATCCGTGCAGGATACTGTTTGTGGCTGTCTGTTTTCTATGAACAGTTGTTTGAATTTTGTTTCCTGCAATGTACACTTTGGTGTCAAGAAATACAATTTCTTCAGAGTTGATGGTATACGTAAATTTCAGTCCTTCTGAGTTCTGGTTGAGGATATTGAAGAAGGTGACGAATTCATTTTCACTCCCCTTCCACAGGAGGAATAAATCGTCAATGAACCGTAGCCAAAGTGCTACCTTGGCCATATGCTGTTCGTTTTCTTCCCTCCAAGCTACGCACTTCTCCCACCACCCCATGGATAAAACAAATTATGTAGAAGAAGCCATGCGTCAACTAACCGATAAAAAGAATTATACAGTACTAAAGAAAAATCCAACGGAAGAAATGAAACTTGAACTACAAACCAAGCTAGATGGCTGGTTCTCAAAAGGCCTCATCACAGACAGTGAAAAGAAATTTTTGATGGTTGAGAATCCCATCCTCCCGACAATTTACTTTTTACCAAAAGTACATAAGACTCTGAATAACCCGCCTGGGAGGCCAATAATTTCCAGCTGTGGAGGCCTGTACGAGAACGTGTCAAGCTATGTAGATTTCTTCATTGCTCCGATAGTACCTACCCTCAGCTCACACATAAAAGACACTGGCGATTTTATTCGCACGCTAATGGAAACCGAATGGCAACCAGACTACCTATTGGTGACGATCGATGTGGTCTCACTTTACACGTCGATAGACCACAACATTGGTCTCGCAGCAATGAAATACTTTCTAGACCAGCAACCGATCTCTCAGAGAGAACATTCTAAAATGATCTTAGACATGATAAGCCTTTGCTTATACAACAATATCTTCATATTCAACAAAACCATTTATCGACAATGCTGCGGAACAGCTATGGGAGTTTCCTTTTCTCCAAGCTACGCGAATCTCACCATGGGGTGGTGGGAGAAGTGCGTAGCTTGGAGGGAAGAAAACGAACAGCATATGGCCAAGGTAGCACTTTGGCTACGGTTCATTGACGATTTATTCCTCCTGTGGAAGGGGAGTGAAAATGAATTCGTCACCTTCTTCAATATCCTCAACCAGAACTCAGAAGGACTGAAATTTACGTATACCATCAACTCTGAAGAAATTGTATTTCTTGACACCAAAGTGTACATTGCAGGAAACAAAATTCAAACAACTGTTCATAGAAAACAGACAGCCACAAACAGTATCCTGCACGGATTAAGCTTCCACCCGCAAAAACTTGTGAAAAGCATTCCGTACGGAGAACTTTTACGAATGAAAAGAAATTGTTCGGAAGAGAAGGAGATGGAATCAAAGTTCAAAGAAACAAAAGAACGTTTCAGACAAAGAGGATACAAACAGGTGGACTTAAGAAATTGCGAAATAAGAGCAAGAAGCAAAACCAGAGCTGAAACACTGATACCCAAGGAACATCCTGCGCCTTCGCAACTTGTTGAATATGACAGATCTAACCAGCCAAGGATGATAATGACATTCAGCAAAGAAAGTCATAAAATTCAAAATATAATGAAAAAGTACTGGCCAGTACTTAGGAAAGACCCGGACATCGGGACATCGATAGGAAACTACCCATTGGTCTCCTACAGAAGGGCACGCAATCTAGCAGATCAGCTGACCCAAAGTCATTTTGAATACAAACAAGAACCATCATGGCTGGAAATCAGAAAACAAGGCTTCAATAAATGCCCAAATTGCAAAGCATGCAAAATAGGCCGAAACATGAAAAGCCTCAAAGATGCAAGCAGTAAGAACTTTATAATCAAAGGCAACATCAACTGTGACTCATCCTTCGTAGTGTACATGATCCAATGTTTTTGTGGAAAATCCTACATTGGCAGCACCACTTGTTCCCTGAAAACACGGATTTTACAACACATCCGCGCAATCCAGAATCATGACAACTCATATGCCATCGCGAAACACCTTGCTCAGCATGACAATAAAACTTGGCAGGATGTGAAATACTTTGGTTTAGCTATGATCGCACCAAATGAAAGAGGTGGCAACCGCATTCAACAACTGCGAAGACTCGAATCCAAGTTGATCATGAGGTTCAAAACCAAACAACCTGGAGGCCTCAATGGCGATGAGGAACTTTATGTACACATATGAAGGACACCACCAATGATCTTTGTTTGAGACTCTTCTTCCTTAATATGTTTATTGAGATTTGCCACTGACACTAAAACAGAGTTGCATTTTGTTACTCGTTAAGCATTTATTTGCACTTTACATGTTGCCAAATTAACTTTTAATTAAGATAGTCATGGGTGGACGCTAACATTGGGGACGTAGGGCACTCAGCCCTTTATCTCAAATGGAGTATCTCCACAAGTAGCTACACATCACGTGAGCCAGCCCCTCTTTACTCCGCGGGCCGACTCAATACGCACATTTCAATATGTGCGTCACAAAGCGCAATCCGCCCTGGTTAACAGAGGGCCCGCTTTGAGATGATGTAGCGTCGAAAGCTCGCCCCAATGCAGCGAATCCCCATGACTTACACTGTAAATTGTGTTGGCTTAAACATAGTAGAACTACATGTCCCAGCAGGCCCCAAAATTTAGGGGCGTGCCTTACAGGCATCATTGTGTTAAAACTAATGAGGGGACTACACAAACTGGCTACCGTGAACACGAACTACGGTTCGAAACGCGTAGGTGTTTTGTCACGTTTTGAATAATAAAACTGCACATTGAAACCCAAGGCGAGTGCGGCGATTATTTGGTTTGAATACAAATTTGGGACACTGCCCTGGTCCCATCGCAAGCACCGGCTGTAACAGCGCTCCCGCTGCGACAGGACAAGTTGTATGCTATATATATATATATATATAATATTTTGCTTGTTTTCTTTTTAATTTTGCTTAAATTTTTTAATGTAAATAAATGTAAAAGTTTGAAATATGTTTCTTGGTTCATAATAAATTTTTTAGGAATATATTGTTTAGTTTAAATGTTGATGTTATCTTTTAAAGGATTTTTAGTATGGTTCATTTCTAGGTAATTTTTGGAAGCTAAACCAAAATATAATAGCTACATAATTAATAATAATTTGTATTAATAGTTTAAAATTGAAAATAACATAGGATAATTTCAATAAATTGTATATTCATTATATTAAATTGCCCAATTATTTTTAAACTAATTTGTGAATTCAGTGAAGGGCCGTCTGAGGTCCCTGCACGCCGCACTCACCTTTTGCAGGCAGCTGGCTGGGGTGGGACTCGGTCCCCCATCGGAGCCAGACCTCTCAGCCCCTCTTAGGCTGCACTTCTCACAAACAGCTGGGCCTACTCTCTTGGCCCCTTGATAGTGGGACACTGTGGCTTGCCTCAGCAACGAGAGGCGCCATTAGCGGTAAAAGCCCATATTTTTCCCAACGCTGGGATGTCTAGCCAATCATTTTGTTGTGGCTCTTGGATGGCTCTAACTGTGTACTAACTTGTCCCTATCTATCCATCAAGCTATGGGTAGACAGAAAACCACACCAGCCCCAAATCCCACGGGCTCTACACTGGAAGGTTTCCTAGAAATAGCGGTGTCTGCAACCAGCAAGGAAATTGAAATAACTGAACGGAGACTTTTGTTAGCCCCTACTTCATTTCCGTCTCTAATCCCTCCGGTCCCTGCAAACGTTATTACAGACAGTATTGTAATTGACAATGAGCCCAGGACCACAGTACTGCTCTCTCCCGTGGTGAGGATCAGCAACATACAAGGAGCCCCTATTAATAATATTAAAAACTCACTTAATCTTAACCTAAATGTGGAAGAGATTAGTCGCTCACAGGCAATTGGGGGAAAAGGAAAAGAGTAGAGGCGGTAGAGGTAGGACCTAAACTAAAGGATCTGTTCCCTATGATCAAAAGAACTAAGCAAAACCCCTTGATAGGCATGGTCATTATGCCAAGGGGAGGCAGAGGACGGGAGGCTACATCAGAGAGAACAGATACTTTCCTCTTTAATCAAATTAGCAAATTGGTTTCAGAGGAGTTGGCTCCCATCCTAGAACGATTGAGTCATATAGAAGAACAGCTCTCCCCAGTAGTAAGGGACTCAAAGAAAAAAATAACTCATGCAACACTGAGGGATGTGACCACACATACTAATAATCAAGAAGCTGTACCTCATTATAGGTTTGTCCCCATATCAACAACACTCACCCCCATTATGATTGTGGTCCCCCTAATGAGTCCACTGAATGAACATCCCAGGAATCAGTACCCCTTAAACAAAGTTTAAAGGTGGGTCAAGGGGTAAGCATGGTCGAGGACAGTCATTCTGGCCAAGACTACCTGACCCAGGGCAGTAGGTACTACGTATCCCCAAATCCCAGTGGCTTAACATACCCTTTGATACGCGGGGTAGGAACAAAAGACATATTCAATTTACCATCAGATTGCACTCCCTCTACCCTGATACTAACAGGGGTCCCCCACTCCCTAATGGCCACCTCGAAGACTGTCAAAGGCTCATAAATTAATCAGCCTACTGGTGCAATAGTAATATATCGTCCCAGACAAAGCTTCTCGATAGCATCATCATGGCCCGGTGGGTGAGTTGGTTGGGTCGCACTGTAAAATCTTTGGTTGGGGATTGTGTGGTTCTTAACTTTAGAGATCCTAGATTTGTGTTCTCCCTACTGACATGCCTTGAGGAAGTAGCGGGTGAGAATGATCCCATAAGGGCCCTCCCCCTTGGCTTCTTTAATCCTCCCTATGGGGGACCTACTATCAAACAGAGGGCACCACCAACTGGTCCAAAAACCACCACTTCATGTACCCGCACCCGATCATCCAGTCAAACTGTTTTGAAATACTTTCAGACCTAACTGACATTGACTGACTGCAAGATCAGCTTGGCAGGTAGGAGAGGAGGGAGACTTGGGATCCTCGAGTAATAACTTTGGGGTAGACTTTAGTGGGGAGAAAAATGAGGGGGCCGTTACTAGTCTAGCCATTACGACACCTGATATACAGGTTAATATAAATCGGGGGATAATCATGCAGGAAAAAAAGCACCTAGAGTTTCAAAATCACATAACTGCAGGATCCCGTTCAAAATTGGGGAATGAGGATTGGTTGAGCTTTATCAGAGGTTTAGATATCATTTGTCTTAAAAAAAACGTGGTCTCTAGATGATATTTTCATGGATGGTTACTGTTCCTTATGTTTTCCTGCAACTCCTTCTTTCACAGGTAGGGCAAAGGGAGGGACTGTGGTATTCATCATGGTAAAATATGGCTCTTTAAAAGCAAAATGTATAAGCTCATCGCCATGGTACCAATTAATAATGATCTCGGACCTAGCTAAGGTCAAAGTATTATTGGTTAACTGTTTTTTTAGCATCTTTGACAAGAGTAATTGTCAAATAATAGAGTCACTCCAAATGGAAATTAGACAAGCAGCTGCAAAGTGGCCGGCTGGGATTTTAATTGTACAATTTGTAAGTACAGCTCCCAACGTGTGTGCGGTTTGGAAGACACTGAGGATCAGCCCCTGACACATTTTATCCACTTTGTGTTTCCTAAATAATTATGTCTACAATTCTACCCTTCAGTACTCAACCTAGGTTGGTAGTGGCAGGGCTAGTTCCATTGACTTTATGTTAATGTCTTGAAATGTTGTTTCTCTTTTCCAGAATGTTATAGTTATGCCAAATGTGCAAGTGACCACTATCCTCTTATAGTCTCCCTCAATTTAAAGATTCAGGCGGGGGTTAGTGATGAACTCCCAATCCAGATTCACCCAAATAAAGGTGTCAGATTAAAATGGGGACAGGTAAACCCTTCTAACTTTGAGGAAGATACCATCAAAGCAAATTATTATTTAATAATTGATTACTTGCAGTTAGACTTCTCCCCGGTTGAACTTTTTCGACAGTTTGAGTTACTTTGTTCAAAAAAAGCCACAAGGCTGACTAGGAATGCTTCACAAAAGCAACCCCTAGAGGCCAGCTGGTTTAACACTGATTGCTCTATGGCACATAAAGAATTAAAAGCAGATATTCGTGCCACACCCAGTGACAGAGATCTAATCACATTGCAAGGAATAATTATACAATTGTGATTGAAAAAAGGAAGGCAGATTTGAGGGAGATGGTATGGGAAGACCTGGAAAGAGCAAGATCCCTAAATGATTCAAAGAAATTGTGGGAAATTATTAACTATCCTTTTTTCACTGAAGACATGAGACAGATGAACTCGGCTGATCTTAGGGGAAGCTTGTGATGCTCACTTCTCTGGCATTTTTAACCCTCTTAATGAGAAAATAGAGGAGGAGGCAAGGGAAATGTCCTTTGACTTAACGACAGACATCCAACTCAGAACGTCCATCACAGTTGATGAAGTGGAGGAGGCCTTAGCACGTGGTATTTCTCTGAAAGCCCTAGGCACGAATGGGGTGCCCTTTGATCTTTTTAAAAGAAACCCTAATCTATGGGCACCTTTATTAGCAAAAGTTTTTAAAGCAGCTATTATTGGAACTCAGCCCACGACTTGGAAGGAGGCAATAGTGGTCTCAATTTTCAAAAAGGGACATTTCTTTGATTGACGCCCCAGCCAAGATACTGGGCAGGGTAACAATATAATACTGCAGCACTCAACATATCACAATAGTACAAAGTCTCTTAGAGTAAAAAAATATTTTTCAATGATGTCAAATCAGTCTCAAGGCTCTTCCACAGTTTCTTCTTTTATTTTCCAATCCCATGCCATGCCAACGCGTTTCGCCGAGGTTATACACAACCCATCGGCTTCATCAGGGCTGGAAATAATACAAACACCGTCTTTTTACAACCCCTTATTTCAATTCATTTGATAACTTATTACAGAGCCTCATCAGACCCCTAAAGACAACCATGTGCTAAAAAAAAACCTCTTCGAAACAATGTATTACATGCCCATTGAACATATCTCCACATCATCACCGTGTTTCTTTTGCATGTTATTGTTACAAAATAAAATAAAAAGAAAAAGAAAAGAAAAAACTTTGAATACATTGTTGTGTCACACACTATCCTGTGTCTGAAGCATTTCATGCATTAAACATAAGGAAAGCGGTTAATTCTGACCAAGACCATTTGTGAATGGCTTATTGCCCAACATGCATAATCACCAAGTAATATGGGTTGTATTTACCTCTACTTGGCTTTACACAACTATCTGTTTGGATAGAGAAAATTTACAACTTTACTCTACACCCATTGAGAATTAGGGCTGCACTTTGGATCAATGCGTAATACATACATCTATCCTTATTTCAGAACCTACCTCTCGTTTTCTTATCGTTTTTCTCTATTTATCTCACTCCTTCACCCCATATGTCTTCAAAATCAGTTATTGCACGCCATCAAATCTTTTTACCTACAAACCAAATTGAAATCATTTAACTAACACACTAGGAATAAATCATTGCGTGATTCTGACACTTCATCTATATCGGCCTCGCTTACCTGAAATATTACAGGTCAACATCCAATTATCAGTGTCTCTATTCGTTTGGCCCTTTTTATTTTCCCTCGTATGCCGGTTAGAAACCTACAATCAATAACATATTTTTAGCTCCTAGTGCACTGCTTCTTCATTGCCTTCCCCATTCTTAGACTTTAAAAACCGGGTTCCTACCTTGTAAGTCTGCCGGTTATCGTCTTTACTTCTATTCTTCATGCCGTATCTTTTCAGCCTGCAGAGTTACGGATTAAATATATTATTTTCCTAAACTCCCCATCTCGATTAGTTCATATTTCGCCTCCCTCTGCCCCCAGCTTACCTTGCTCGGTATTTTCGGTCGAATCCCAAGTGCAGGAGACAACCCCTTTCCTTCCTCTTCCTGGTTTATGCTGTACGCCGCTAGACACTGATAACGGACTACCAGATCAGTGCTCACAAAAATGCCTCTAAAATGCGGCGGCCATTTTAGGACGGATAAACTTCGCATATTATTTGTGCATAATTGCAAAAACGTATATCTTTACGGCCTTCCCTTCAATACATTTTCAAATGTCCTTTTATGTAGCATATTTTGATAATTACAGTAGTGCGTACCACTAGTCATTGTGTACATTTCATCCAGCATTATTCCCAAAGTCGTTTGAATTTATCATATATCTGCGTTCACCAGCGCAGATTCGGATGCTACATTACCATATATTGATAATAATGAGTTTTAATGGAATAACCATCAAATATCCATACCTCATCTGATGTGTATTCACATATAGGTAATGTGCATCAGTCAATCACAGATTTCACTGATACTCATTAATCACCTAAGAAGAATTGAAGCTCTTGATCATAATTTAATCCCTCCTCTACCGCCCTAAGGCGCATGATCCATCGTGCTTCCCGCCTTCTCAATTTCAATTCCCTGTTCCCACCTCATGGGTCAACAGGTACATGATCAATACCGTAAAATTTGAAACCTTTGTTACAATCCTGCTTCTCACAGTTATGTATATGTTCCTCTATCGGATACCTCACATCATTATTCTTAACCGCTCTTAGGTGTTCGCCCATTCTTTCTTTAATCATGCGGATTGTGCTGCCCACATACACCCTCATACATTTACATTCTATTATGTAGATTACAAATTTGGTACTGCATGTGATATTCATTCTGATATCATACCGTTTCCCATCTTGGCTTTTGAAACTTTTAGTTTTATCTTTTGCACATCTACACATGCCACAATGACCACATTTATAAAATCCCTTTGCATATTGATCTAGCCATGTGACATGTCGTTGTGACAATGGATAACTCGGACTTAGTAGGGAGCCCAAAGTCTGACCTCTTCTATAGGAGATTTGTGGTCTGCCCCCTATATGCTGTTTCAGAACATTATCCAGTTTTAGAATGCCCCAATGTTTTCTCATGCTTTGCAACAAAACATTGCTCTTTGGAGTATAAGTTGTAACCAGTCTGATTGGCTGATCCTTCTGACCAGGTTTGGCAGAAGGCTTTAATGTCTCACTGAGCCCAACTTTCAGGACCCTCTGTTTGGCCAATTTTACATTTTGTTTGTTGTAACCTCTCTGTACAAATCTTCTCTCCATATCACATATGCAGCTGTTAAAATTCTCAGTTTCGCTACAATTACGCCTGGCTCTAAGCATCTCACCAAACGGGATTGCTCTGACTTGGTGACGTGGGTGAGCACTCTTCGCATGTAATATTGTATTGCATGAAGTGGGTTTGCGATACATTTTGCTTTCAATGTGTTCATTCTTTACATATAACTCCACATCTAAGAATGTGATATTTGTCGTACTGTGGCAAGTGGTAAAACCTATATTCACATCATTATTATTCAGATACGTGAAAAACCCACCCAAGGCTTGCATAGATCCTGTCCAAATCATAATACAGTCGTCAATGAACCTACCCCAATACAGGATAGATCCATTCCATTCATTTGCTGCAGGGCCCCAGATATATTTTTCTTCTAGCCAACCCATAAAAATATTCGCATATGCCGGTGAAAATTTAGAGCCCATGGCTACTCCCTGTTTTTGTTTGAACCAGTCACCTTTGAACAGAACATAGTTGTTCTCCAATATCAGTTCAGTCATCGCCAGAGTCATTTGTGCATGTTGCCAGTGACTGGCAGGTCTTTTAGATAGAAAATGGGCCAAGGCTTTCAGTCCTAATTCGTTCTTGATGCTCGTGTACAACGAGATTACATCTAGAGTAACCATTACCATTCCAGTCTCCCATTTTATATCTCCCAAGATGTTTAAAATTTGACGCGTATCTTTGATGTAAGAAGGTAAATTAGACATTATTGGTTGCAGAAACACATCAACAAATTGGGACAAATGTTCAGTTGGTCCCCCAATGCCCGATACTTTTGGCCTACCTAGTGGAAATGGTAGGCCTTTGTGAATCTTTGGCAGTGTATAGAAACACAGGTACCTGGGGCGATTCACCTTGAAAAAAAGATATTCATCCTCATCCAATAGACCCTCATCTAGCCATTTTTTGAGATGAGTATTTATCACAACAGTTAAAGAGAAGATTGGATTATAGCTGACCTTTTCATAGCAGATCTTATTTTCCAATTGGGAGTAAATTTCTTTCTCATAGTCTTCTCTGTCCATTAACACTATCAGCCTGATTCATCAAGCATAATTGTGCTCGCAAAGGGCCAGATTCTGAGAATCTGGCCCTTTGCAAGTGCAATTTTTGCTTTTGGGATTCATCATCCCAAAAGCAAAAGTCTCTATTTAAGAAATTGCATATTTGCGAGGAATTGGATTTAAGGAATCTCTAATAGAGATTCCTTAAATCCAATTCATCAACCAATTAGAAAATGCGAAATCGCAATATTTGGTCGCAATTTACCACCAAGTCTGACTTGGTGGTAAATTGCGAAAAAAGAGTAAAAAGCACTTTAGTGCATTTTTTTCTTTTGCATGTTACACATACACATGTCCTGTGGACATGTGTGTGCGCAACAACTGTTCAAATGTGCATTTAAGGGGTGCTACAGGGTGTCCTTTGGACACCCCTGGCACCCTTCAAATCGCTATCTTATTTGCGATTAGCAAATTGCTATTCGCAAATAAGGAATACTCCCCATTCATTCCTATGGGCCTTTTGGCCCATAGGAATCAATGGGGAGTTTTTCCTTATTTGCGATTAGCAATTTGCTAATTGCAAAGAAGGAATTTGTAGGAATCGCATTTTATTTTGCGATTCCTACATGAATACCGTTTTGCATGTCTCTAATAGCGATTCCTTATGATTCTCTATTAGAGACTCGCAAAACGGTACCTTGATGAATCAGGCTGTATGTTTCCCCCTTTGTCTGCTTTTCTGATTATCACCTCAGTATTGTTCATTAGAACCCTTAGAGAAATCCTTTCTTCATGTGTTAGATTATTTTTCAAATAACCCCCAGGGCTGGTTTTATTCTCATTAGCATCTAAATCCGCAACAACCATTTTATGAAAAATATCTATATTGTTGCCACTTGTTAAATTGGGAGACCACTTCGACTTATTCCTTAGCCCACTGGATATTGTTAAGTCTGGTCGGATTTCTAGATCGTCCAACACTTTTGCCATTGTCATAGGGTCTTTTGCTGCAGGGCCCCAGATATATTTTTCTTCTAGCCAACCCATAAAAATATTCGCATATGCCGGTGAAAATTTAGAGTCTTGTCTGCCCACGATTTCCTCTTTTTATCCTGCTCACCTCTAGTGAGAATGACGAGTTCCCTAAAGGGGGTAAGACAAGACGTCCAGGGCCCCTAAACCAACTAGAAGAGGTCAGAAAAGAGGTAGCCGGAGGAGGGCGGGGAGGGATGAAGTTGAGATCATGGGACAAGAAGGTTTAACACAGCTTATAAGTAATGAGGTGGAGGTGGTGAATCTATCTAAAATGGAGCTAACAGAACACATGACTGAATTACTCAAAAAAGGTTTAAGTTTCTGCCCAGTTGTAAGAGGCAATGTTTGTGATATAAAAATTGATTTGTTTAGGTATATCAGAAAGTTAAAATTGATGAAGAACTTTGCCCTAAACCCAATGAAGAATAAAGTTGAATCTGCACAAGCAAGGGGTTTAGTGTCTGACTCAATTACTATTAATAACATACAGGACACGTAATTCCTTCTATCTATAACAGAGATGGAGGAAGACCCTATGACAATGGCAAAAGTGTTGGACGATCTAGAAATCCGACCAGACTTAACAATATCCAGTGGGCTAAGGAGTAAGTCGAAGTGGTCTCCCAATTTAACAAGTGGCAACAATATAGATATTTTTCATAAAATGGTTGTTGCGGATTTAGATGCTAATGAGAATAAAACCAGCCATGGGGGTTATTTGAAAGATAATCTAACACATGAAGAAAGGATTTCTCTAAGGGTTCTAATGAACAATACTGAGGTGATAATCAGAAAAGCAGACAAAGGGGGGAACATAGTGTTAATGGACAGAGAAGACTATGAGAAAGAAATTTACTCCCAATTGGAAAATAAGATCTGCTATGAAAAGGTCAGCCATAATCCAATCTTCTCTTTAACTGTTGTGATAAATACTCATCTAAAAAAATGGCTACATGAGGGTCTATTGGATGAGGATGAATATCTTTTTCTCAAGGTGAATCGCCCCAGGTACCCGTGTTTCTATACACTGCCAAAGATTCACAAAGGCCTACCATTTCCACCAGGTAGGCCAATAGTATCGGGCATTGGGGGACCAACTGAACATTTGTCCCAATTTGTTGATGTGTTTCTGCAACCAATAATGTCTAATTTACCTTCTTACATCAAAGATACGCGTCACATTTTAAACATCTTGGGAGATATAAAATGGGAGACTGGAATGGTTACTCTAGATGTAATCTCGTTGTACACGAGCATCAAGAACGAATTAGGACTGAAAGCCTTGGCCCATTTTCTATCTAAAAGACCTGCCAGTCACTGGCAGCATACACAAATGACTCTGGCGTGACTGAACTGATATTGGAGAACAATTATTTTCTGTTCAAAGGTGACTGGTTCAAACAAAAACAGGGAGTAGCCATGGGCTCTAAATTTTCACCGGCATATGCGAATATTTTTATGGGTTGGCTAGAAGAAAAATATATCTGGGGCCCTGCAGCAAATGAATGGAATGGATCTATCCTGTATTGGGGTAGGTTCATTGACGACTGTATTAGGATTTGGACAGGATCTATGCAAGCCTTGGATGGGTTTTTCACGTATCTGAATAATAATGATGTGAATATAGGTTTTACCACTTGCCACAGTATGACAAATATCACATTCTTAGATGTGGAGTTATATGTAAAGAATGAACGCATTGAAAGCAAAATGTATCGCAAACCCACTTCATGTAATACAATATTACATGCGAAGAGTGCTCACCCACGTCACCAAGTCAGAGCAATCCCGTTTGGTGAGATGCTTAGAGCCAGGCGTAATTGTAGCGAAACTGAGAATTTTAACAGCTGCATATGTGATATAGAGAGAAGATTTGTACAGAGAGGTTACAACAAACAAAATGTAAAATTGGCCAAAGAGAGGGTCCTGAAAGTTGGGCACAGCGAGACATTAAAGCCTTCTGCCAAACCTGGTCAGAAGGATCAGCTAATCAGACTGGTTACAACTTATACTCCAAAGAGCAATGTTTTGTTGCAAAGCATGAGAAAACATTGGGGCATTCTGAAACTGGATAATGTTCTGAAACAGCATATAGGGAGCAGACCACAAATCTCCTATAGAAGAGGTCAGACTTTGGGCTCCCTACTAAGTCCGAGTTATCCATTGTCACAACGACATGTCACATGGCTAGATCAATATGCAAAGGGATTTTATAAATGTGGTCATTGTGGCATGTGTAGATGTGCAAAAGATAAAACTAAAAGTTTCAAAAGCCAAGATGGGAAACGGTATGATATCAGAATGAATATCACATGCAGTACCAAATTTGTAATCTACATAATAGAATGTAAATGTATGAGGGAGTATGTGGGCAGCACAATCCACATGCTTAAAGAAAGAATGGGCGAACACCTAAGAGCGGTTAAGAATAATGATGTGAGGTATCCGATAGCGGAACATATACATAACTGTGAGAAGCAGGATTGTAACAAAGGTTTCAAATTTTACGGTATTGATCATGTACCTGTTGACCCACGAGGTGTGAACAGGGAATTGAAATTGAGAAGGCGGGAAGCACGATGGATCATGCGCCTTAGGGCGGTAGAGGAAGGATTAAATTATGATCAAGAGCTTCAATTTTTCTTAGGTGATTAATGAGTATCAGTGAAATCTGTGATTGACTGATGCACATTACCTATATGTGAATACACATCAGATATTTGATGGTTATTCCATTAAAACTCATTATTATCAATGTATGGTAATGTAGCATACAAATCTGCGCTGGTGAACACAGATATATGATAAATTCAAACGACTTTAGGAATAATGCTGGATGAAATGTACACAATGACTAGTGGTACGCACTGCTGTAATTATCAAAATATGCTACATAAAAGGACATTTGAAAATGTATTGAAGGGAAGGCCGTAAAGATATACGTTTTTGCAATTCTGCACAAATAATATGCGAAGTTTATCCGTCCTAAAATGGCCGCCGCATTTTAGAGGCACTTTTGTGAGCACTGATCTGGTAGTCCGTTATCAGTGTCTAGCGGCTTACAGCATTAACCAGGAAGAGGAATGAAAGGGGTTGTCTCCTGCACTTGGGATTCGACCGAAAATACCGAGCAAGGTAAGCCGGGGGCAGAGGGAGGCGAAATTTGAACTAATCGAGATGGGGAGTTTAGGAAAATAATATATTTAATCCGTAACTGCAGGCTGAAAAGATACAGCATGAAGAATAGAAGTTAAGACGATAACCGGCAGACTTACAAGGTAGGAACCCGGTTTTTAAAGTCTAAGAATGGGGAAGGCAATGAAGAAGCAGTGCACTAGGAGCTAAAAATATGTTATTGATTGTAGGTTTCTAACCGGCATACGAGGGAAAATAAAAAGGGCCAAACGAATAGAGACACTGATAATTGGATGTTGACCTGTAATATTTCAGGTAAGCGAGGCCGATATAGATGAAGTGTCAGAATCACGCAATGATTTATTCCTAGCGTGTAGGTAAAATGATTTCAATTTGGTTTATAGGTAAAAAGATTTGATGGCATGACATAACTGATTTTGAAGACATAGGGGGTGAAGGAGTGAGATAAATAGAGAAAAACGATAAGAAAACGAGAGGTAGGTTCTGAAATAAGGATAGATGTATGTATTACGCATTGATCCAAAGTGCAGCCCATTTCTCAATGGGTGTAGAGTAAAGTTGATGGCATGAAATAACTGATTTTGAAGACATAGGGGGTGAAGGAGTGAGATAAATAGAGAAAAACAATAAGAAAACGAGAGGTAGGTTCTGAAATAAGGATAGATGTATGTATTACGCATTGATCCAAAGTGCAGCCCATTTCTCAATGGGTGTAGAGTAAAGTTGTAAATTTTCTCTATCCAAACAGATAGTTGTGTACAGCCAAGTAGAGGTAAATACAACCCATATTACTTGGTGATTATGCATGTTGGGCAATAAGCCATTCACAAATGGTCTTGGTCAGAATTAACCGCTTTCCTTATGTTTAATGCATGAAATGCTTCAGACACAGGATAGTGTGTGACACAACAATGTATTCAAAATATTTTCTTTTATTTTTATTTTTATTTTATTTTGTAACAATATCATGCAAAAGAAACACGGTGATGATGCGGAGATATGTTCAATGGGCATGTAATACATTGTGTCGAAGAGGTTTCTTTTGAGCACATGGTTGTCTTTAGGGGTCTGATGAGGCTCTGTAATAAGTTATCAAATGAATTGAAATAAGGGGTTGTAAAAAGACGTTGTTTGTATTATTTCCAGCCCTGATGAAGCCGATGGGTTGTGTATAACCTCGGCGAAACGCGTTGGCATGGCATGGGATTGGAAAATGAAAGAAGAAACTGTGGAAGAGCCTTGAGACTGATTTGACATCATTGAAAAATACTTTTTTACTCTAAGAGACTTTGTACTATTGTGATATGTTGAGTGCTGCAGTATTATATTGTTAGTAAGGTATACCTAATCGACTGATTGGGTGGTGGGTAGCGAGGTGTTATCTTCCCCATTCTGCATGCACCAGTACGTTTGAGAAATATGTGTTTATAGATACTTTTAGTGTATTCTCTCTAGAGCGCCAGGGAATTCCTCAGCACCTAAAAATACTGGGCAGGGTACTTCTTGCCCGGTTAGAAGATTGGGCATCCACCACAGGGTTCTTGTCCAATACACAATATGGCTGTAGAAGTGGGATGAGCACGACCAAGCAATGTCTCAATTTGTCCTTAATTGTTAACAAGTATCGGAGGGCTATGAAGTGTTCTATCCACCTGACCTTCTTGGACTTATTCAGCGCCTTCAACACCGTAAACCGGGACAAACTGTGGGCCATGATGTAGGGTATGGGTGTTAAAGAAACTTTAATAACCCTCCTTCGTAGGCTTCATTCCATTACCACAGTAACTATTAGATATGGTAATAAAGGGGAAAAATCTCACCCGATTATCTCGACAGAGGGTGTCTGGCAAGGGTGTATTTTAGCCCCATTCCTCTTTTTAATCTAAACAAATGGACTGGAGTCTTTTTTATTAAGTAGGGAGCTGGATTATTCCAAAGTTGGTAACAGACCCGTTCCTTTATTATCATACATGGATGATACTGTTTTAATGGCAGGGACAGGTATGTATGAGTTGCAGAAATCTATCAATGCCTTTACTGATTTTTTGTCTTCCCTTGATCTTAAAGTCACTTTTATTAAATTATATATAATGGTTTGTGGCCCTAAGGACACAAGAACTAAAACTTTTGTTGTACAGGGCAAGATAATAGAAAAGGTAAACAATTTTTCTTATTTGGGTAACTTATTTAACAATCAGATGAAATGTGAACCACTTTTAACCACTACAGTGCATCAGACAAATGGGGATATGGATTCGCTATTTCACTTTGCATGTAAACTAGGGCACAAGCCTGTGAGGGAATTATTCATTCTCTATAGAGCTAAATGCCTTTCCACCTCAATCTATGGGGCCGGTGTTTGGGGTATCACAAAAGCCAATAGCTCCAAGTTATAGAGAATACATTTATTAAAGGTTACTGATGACACCAAATAGTGCCCCAACCCTTTTCTGTCACAAATAACTGGGGTTAGAGTTTATAGATGAATGCATATGCAGGGGCCATTTAATTTTATGGGTTAAGATTTGCCTTTCAGAGGATCTAACGTTTTCAAGAGAAGTCATCAAAGATTGTCTGAATGTAGGCAATGCTTTAATGATACCCTGGCTTCATTATCTGAGGAAAAAATACCACGAGATAGGATTGGGACACTTCTTCAAAAGTCCTGAAAGCATCCCCCCAAACGCCGAAGTTATCATTACAGAAGTGTACCATAATAGGGGCACCATGCACGATTACCAGAAGGGGGAGATTGGCGTGCCCTACGGGTTCTCCGCCCATTGCAATATTATTTAACTTTATCCATCAACTCTCAGGCTAGATTTTACCTGACTAGATTTTGTCTTTGCACTGTTCACTTTCTGCTGGCATTTCTGTGCCAAGGAGGGTGGATATGTACAAGCGCATCTCTTGCCCGTGCGATAACCTTTCGAGTCAAAGCCCAATGCACTTTGTATTATTCTGCACTTTTTATATAATTTGGAGAGAGAATTAGATTTTTACTTCTGCTATCAAGGAAGATCACCCCTTCTCATATCTTGATGGTTTTAATTTCTTGCAAACACTGGCCTCCGCAGATATTTGTATCACAGTAGCCAACTCTATAAAAGCCTCTATTGCAATCAGAAAAGATTATGAGTAAAAAAAGCACACAATTACTGGTGAACCGTCATGCTGCTCAAATTGACTATTGTATGTCAAAAGCGCTGGAATTTTATGACCTGTCTTTTCACTCTTTCATCCTGTTTTTTGATAGCTAAAATGTTTTTAATGTCACTCACAAAATCTACAGACCTGGTAAATTGCATGCAGTAATTTCTTTTATTGAAATAGATGCCTGACAATAAAACATTTAGGGCCGTTGTGAGTTCCAAGCATTCAATGCCCCTTGATTAAGCACATGGCAATTTATTTAAATTGTTTACAGCTGTAATTGCACGCTGCCCGGATATAAAATTTATTAGTATTTTTATGCTTGGTGCTTGGTTTTATTGCTATATTGTATTATTTTGGACTTTTATAGCTGCATGCTCGGTTGAATAAAGTTGATTTGACTTTTTACACTATTAATTTGTTATTTATTTTGACATTTTAAACAAACTGTGCATATTTATTTTTAGTGTAATTTTAATTAAATTTACTCTTTAAAAAAATACGTGTTTATTAAAATGGGAATAGGATGTACACCCAAATTAAACCCAAAAACATTCCCCAATGTTGCTTAGAATGTAGTTGAGGTTGGAGTGAGAATTCTAAATGTTACTCCTTCAAAATCTGACACTTTCTCTTCTTTTCGGAATATAAAAAATGACCTTTTCAACTGTAGTGCTAGATGTACCCTTATGGTTTGACACCACGTGATGACCTTTGACTAGCATTAATTGAATTGATTTTTGACCCTAGCCTGAATATACAACGTCCTGCATATGCCTTGCTTCGCTTGAAGATTTAATCTTGCAGTCTTGAACAGCTTGCCAAGAACGGAATGTGTGGGATGTGCATTTGAAAGATTGAGAGACAAAGAGAGGTGAGGAATGTACTTTTTGGTCTCGAAGTGTAGTGTTATAAGCAGTGGGGCTCAAATGGGCATTATGTTGTACACTGAGGGATGAAGTGTGTGATGCTATAGGCAGTGCTGCACAAATGTGCTTTGTGTTGTACATTGGGAAGTATTGTAAAGTTCCTACTATTGGACTTGACATGGCCTCATGTCATCCTGAATTCTGACTCCGCCTTACTTGAGCTTTTCTGTGCACACAGACAGGCCCCCAGAGTGTTTTCAAGTTGTTTGGGTCAATCACGTTCAAGGTTGTTGTGTTTTTGGAGAGATTGTTTAATGTACTGAAGACTTTCATAAGCTTCTTTAAGATAATGGCTGAAACATGTGAGAATGAAGACTAAACATGGGAACTCCTTTTGTCCTGGAATGCTTGTATGGAAGGTGGCCAATTCCAGTAAGTTTCCTTGGTGCAGAGGGAAAGACTGTCACATTTTCTAGTGTGGTTTAAGCCTATAAAGCTGAGGGTTGTTGGCTTAGAAACTGGGATTTTGAAATACGAATGGGGACAGACGGGCCTACTTCAGTACAGTGGAATCCTGGTTGCTGAGGCTCGTAATCCCGGCTGTAAATCCCCCGGTCTGGAGTGGGTTAAGATGCAGTGTTTGCACCTGGTGATCTGTCTGAGTTTTGAATATTGCCATTGTGATCAGTGGCTATGATCATTTAAGATGTTTTCTTTGTGATGTGTGAGTGAGTCAGTTTGAATATTGTCCACTTGACTTCTGGGAAAGCCTTTCTGTAAGAGAGCATTGCATAAATAAAACCCCAAGCCTCATTTAAAAAAAAAAGAGTCTTTGATGTGTTTCATTTTATAAACTGAAACCCCTTTCTAGGTGTTGTTGTGTTTTATGTCTCTGTTTCGTCGTGTGTGGGCCATTGTGTGGGCGTGGTATTTTTGAGGGCGAAGCAAGGCATCAACGTCCAACACTTTCCAAATGTAGCTTAGGGGACGATTTTGAGTTTTACTATCTTTCTGCAGCACCACTACTGTTGCGATGGCAGGAGGACCATCAAGCACGTGGTGCGCCTGCCCAATTCTGAATTGAATCCAGGGCGTGGAGGTGGTGCTGCGGTGATCTCATGGCAGTGGCTATTTTACACTCGTATAAGACCCTTAACAGCAGAATGCTACTGTGCACATTCATTTTTGGCGTCACTCAGCAGGATTCTGCCTTCCTTTCCAAAATATTGATTTGAGACATTTTGGAGCTGCGAGGAGGATTTACTAAAAGTGCAATTTTAAAAGGGAAAATGCTCTCTAAAATGCCCATGTTTTCAGTTGCAGATTCCCAGATGTCAACTGAGTTATTTGGGTAGGAAGTTGCCTCTAATGCATGTTTAACAAATGAGAGGCAAACACAGATATTTAAATGTGTACAAGATTTTTCATTTAAAAAGGGTTAACCACTTGGTATTTCAGACAGAAATAGTGGTGTCATTTTGAATACATTGCTTAGCATGTATCAAAAATGTGGACAGTTGGAAAAGGAACGTAATGAGTTATAAATAGAGTTATCTGACACCCAGTCTGAAAATTAATCTTTGAAAAGAGAGTTGAAAATGTACCAAGCACCAAAGCTGTTTATTTTGCCAGGCTGTTTAGAGTGATTAATTCCTGAAAAATGTGGATGCAGAGAAGCTGCAGGTTAATTTACAGTGCTCACAGGAGGCTTTAATTAATTATTTTGAAGACATTCCTCAGCCAGCAATGAATGGTATTTTGTTCGAATTAGAAGCTTCTGAAGTAACTTTGAACCAAGAACATGTAAACATGCAGGAAGATAAACAAACCAGCCTGTTAGAACTAGCGGTCTTTGGTTGCAGTTATACATCGGACTGGTTAGTGAATGACAAACCTTGCTTTACATGGAGAGACGTTATGAAAAATACAATTTTAAAACATGAGTTTGAATGGGAAGAGGTGAAGCAATGTGCTTCTGAATCTGCAATAGAGAGTATGCACTGCGTTTCAGACATGTGGCCAATACAGAAAGGAGACATTAAGTTATATGTGACAGTTCAGCGACAGTGTGCCACTTTGAGTATGTGCGAAAAACAAGTAAAGAAGAGGGTGTTTTTAGACTTTTGGACTGAAACATTTTCAAATTCTGGATAATGTTTTGCTTGCACTCTGACAGACACAGGGCAGACACAATTGTTTGTGTGTTTTTGTGCTGTGACAGACACAGGGCAGATACTGGTGCTTTTGTGTTTTTGCAGACTGACAGACACTGGGCAGATGAGAATAAGGCATAATGTGATTTTTACTTTTGAACTTTCTCAAATGCAATGGCTGATGACTTTCCTTCAGTTATCCAGAGCAGGTAATGCACAAGGAGCAAATGTGATCAAATGGTACATACAGACAGAAACTGCAATTTTGCATGATGAGCAGTTGGCGCAGGTCCCAGTAGAAAGTCCAGTGGTGGTGTTTGAGGTGCCTGAGACACAGTATTCCTCAGTGAAGTGGAACATTTTACTGCAAAGCACAGCTACTGTGTATCATGTAGATGCTCCTTGTCCTATACATTCATTAGACAGAACCTTAAATTCCCATGCAGATGAAAAGGCTAAAATCTTGGAGACAGAGGTGGTGACACACAAATCTGATTTGGTGTGCATGACTAAGTGTGAGCACATAGGAGTGATTCGTATGTGCCAGTATGCACAGAGTAGACAAGTCCCACAGAAGGTGAGGGCCAGTTGGAGAAAGGAAAGTTTAAAAGAGCAGAAAGGGCAGATGAAATGCCTTGGGCCAAATGATCAAGGGTGTACATATTCAGCGGAGAATTCACTTCCCGACTGTGGAGAGATAGTCGGGAAGTGGACTGCCCCAGCCCTTCCTACTGAGCAAGGAGAGGGAGAGTTTGACTCCAATATCAAGAATTCAGAGGACATAGTATGGGTAGAATTCTCAGATAATTCCCCAGAGCCAGCAGTGAACCATTCAGACAGGAATTATAATATTGTGTCATCAAACCCAAAACAGAAAAAGGAGAATGGGAGCTTTTTGAAAAATACTTGTTGCAAGAAGAGTGATGCTTGTTACTTTTCCAAATCATACTGCGACATGCTGGTGTACTTGTCGTCCTTGTCCTCTGTGCAGATGCCTTTGTCTGAGTGTGCTTGTGAGGATGTGGGAAGCCCCCAACCCTGGAGTGCTCACCAAACAGCGCAAACCATCACCATTGCCGACATCCTTTGGCTGAACAAGCCAGACAAACTTACCGAGCCAGTGATCATGAACTGATGTTGTGAACATGAAGTAAAATGTTAAAAAATGCAATTTCAAAGAGAGAAAGTGTTGATTTTTCACAAAGGAGGATATTTTCATTTAATCTAGAAAGTTACAGAAGAAGTTATTCAGTTTAAAAATTATGTTGAAGTTCCTTTATTTTTAAGCAAAATGGATGAGATTGGCTGCTTCAAAGTAGAAGTTCCAGAATTAGCCATTTGTAACATTACGTACATTAATAAGTTCATCTGTTTGATTCTATTTATGCTTTATTTTGTGTATTCATACATTTATTCTGAACGCGTAGTTACTATAAATGAAGTATTCAGATAAGCATGAGCTTTTTTAAATGATTATGTTACATGCTTTTGTAATGTCACTGTTTTTATGTGTGCTTCAATTATGTTTGTATTTTCAGTTAAGCACATGCATTTTTTTTAACACACTTTATTGGAGACCGCATTATAAGGTACATCTCAAACAATGTTCTGCTAGATACAGTCTTTTTTGATTTTTAACCCCTTCCCATGGTAATACACATATACATAGCCAATTGTTTTACATTGTTCCGAATGGTATAAGTGTCGCATAGGTCAGTTTTGAGCTGGACACATGCTAAACGGCCAGGAGACATCATGTGTTGTCAGCAGCCTTATAAAGTTGTATAGAATTATATTCAACTAGTTAAACTCATACAAACTCATTACCCCCCACATCCCACCCTAACCCTCTCCTGGTCACTCCTACTCCAGCAGCCATGGTGATTGCAGGGAGTTAGCATTTAAACACCCTCCTAGAGGATACAATGGACAAGGCAGTGGCACAATGTCTCTGGTTAATGGGACAGGAGTACAGACAGTAGCTCGGCCCCTTCTAATTACTGAGAAACTGTGGCATGTGGGGGAGACAAGTCTAGTGCCTCCAGCTCAAGTATCATAGCCTTCCATTCCAAAGAGATTTGTTGTTTTCTCAGCCCTTACTCCTCCTCCCTACGAAGAGCTGTGCCCTCTGCCCTCCCCCATTGGAGCATGTCGGACTGCCAAGCAGCCAACGTTGAACCCCAGGAAAATTCCATCTCATAGTGAGCGCCCTGATCGCCAAAATGAACGCTAGGTCAAGAAACTTCAGCCGCACCTTCTGGACCTTAGAGCGTCTACAGAGGCCCATAAGGCAGGTTAGGGCCACGTCCGGGACTGGTAGTTGTGTAATCGTGGCCAAGGAGTGGCGTACTCCCCCCCAGTAATCTCGCAGGTGAGGGCAGGACCACAGCATGTGAATAAAGTCTGCTTCGTCTCCCGGACAATGCGGGTAGCAGTGGGGGGCATCCTGAAACATGCGATGTATCTTTTGTGGTGTAAGGTACGATCTTTGGAGTATCATTGCCTGTATGAATTTGAGCATTGCATTATGTGACACTTTTTTGGGGTGTTCTAGCATGCGTTTCCATGCTTGGTCCATTATCTCCACCCCTGGGTCTTCCGCCCAGTGTGCTCTAAGGGAGGTGAAGGTAATTGCTGCATGTGCCCGCATCCCAGTGTATAGCCAGTGCACCAAATGCCCTCCCAGTCTCATGTAATATAAAAGAAGTACCAAGGTGTGTTGTGGTGGTCCAGTCCTCTGTGGGGCCCACATGGTTCTGATATAATGCGCCACAGTAGCGTGTAAAAGGTACAGGTGTGGTCCAGCATAGTGCCATCCCCGAAGAAAGCACCTATCTCTTCAATACCATTGTCCATCCAGGCCTGAGTCCTAGTTCATGTGAGTCGCACCTGTAGTGTAGGGATGCCGAGCAGAGGGATATTTGCAGCATATGGGGTTGCCGCAAACGTGTACGATAGGGCCTTCCTCCAACAGAGTGAAGCAGACTGCAACAGTGGAGGGCAATCTGAGGGGATCCTAGCCTTTAGTAATAGTAGGGTGTGTAGTTCCCCTTGATCCAGTCTTCCAGCATCAATCCAATCTCATATATATTTCGTCCCGCAGTCCAGTAGGATAACCACTGAAGCTGGCTAGCATAATAGTACCCCCGGAAGTCAGGAACTCCTAGGCCGCCGCTCTGAGTCTCCAGTTGTAGTTTCTGGAAACTAGTGCCCTCAATCTGATCCTCTTGTGCCCTGTACACATATATACCAAGGTATTTAAAGGTGGCAGGGGCTACTGGTAGGGCGTGGGTGCCGAATTGTAAGTGGGATATATGTGGCGTTTCCTGGAAGAAGTAACCGGTTGATTTCTCCGGGTTTATGGCCAGTCCTGACAAGCGTTCAAAGATAGCAGCATGTAAGATGAGACCCCCTCAAAAGGATTAAGTCGTGGCCACGGAACAGAGGGGAAGGCAGACAATATACTATGGGAAGGTTGTTCCAACATTGGAACTTCCAGCGACCTGGTGCAGGGGTTTCAGAATTCCATTTGAGACCCTAATATTGGCGTTTAGATCATGCCAACTTAGACTCAGTTCTTGCCTTTTTCCTTTATTGGTGTGATGTGAATTAAGTTTTGGATGTGAGGGTGTGAGGATTCTGAGTGTGTGTATATGATATCAGGTGGTGTTTCATTCATTTTTTGAACTATGTGTATTTATAATTATTTTGTGACATTTGTATGTACTTGCTAAAATCATGTCTTTTGCAAAAAAATATTTATAAAAAGTGTATTTGTGATAACATGTTTTATACTGAATAACAAGGAAATATAAAAAATGTTAATAAAATAAGAAATAAAATGAGAATATGTTGATTATATTTCTGTCACTTGATTTAAAGTAAATAGATATACATTATTCTTTAAAAATTAGGGCCATTGTTGGAACAACCTTCCCATAGTATAAGCGTTCAAAGATAGCAAATATAACCGGGAGAGAGGCATTATCAGCCATTAGATCTTGTAAATATAGGAGTATATCATCCGCGTAGATGAATATGAGATGATGTACCCCATCAATACAGGTGCCCAACTGGCCCGCTGATCTCTGATGGGCCAGAGCTAGTGGCTCCAGTGCTAGCACAAATAGCAGAGGGGACAGAGGGCACCCTTGCCTTGTTTCTCTGTAAATGTTGTACTGATCAGAGATGTAGCAACCAGTACGGGCCCTGGCTGTAGGGGACATGTACAGTAATCGGACCCATCTAAGGTATGTGTCCGGAAACACGAATTGTTTCATTGTCGCAAACATAAAGTCCCAGGGTGACGGTAAGCGCTCGGGGTGGTCGTCATCACAGAGTGCAGCCGTCTAGTGTTCAGAGAGGTGTTACGATTTGGGAGGAAGTCACATTGATCGCTGTGAATAAGCGCAGTAAGTTGCGGTTGTATGCGGTTAGCGAGGGCCTTACTCAGGATCTTATATTTAGTGGCTAACATAGAAAGGGGTCTGTAATTTGACATCTCTAAAGCGTCCCGTCCTGCTTTGGGTATATACGTGACCAGCGTCTGCATGGTAGAGTCTGGTAAGCGGCATGTCTCTAAAGCCGTCTTATAGACGTTCTCCAGCATGTGCACTAAAGACTCTGCAAATGTACGAAAAAATTCAACATGGAGCCCGTCCATACCGGTTGTCTTATTGCGGTTCAGTCCTTTAATTGCTGCACGGATCTCCTGTTAAGTTATGTGGCCGTCAATCTCTTTCCGTACCTCCTCCGGTAACACCGGGAAGGGAAGGTGCTGAAGGAAGTTGGTAATCAGTGAGCCGTCCACTGGGACAGGGTGTGCATAAAGCGTCTCCAAGTGGTTATGAAAGGCAGCCTTTATTTCAGCTTGTGTATGGACGACGTGTCCCACCGGGGTGCGAATGCTGGACACGACGGGTGGGTCAGGTCTGTCTCTAACTATCCGGGCAAGTAGCGTACCAGTTCTATTCACCTCTGTGTGTTTACGTTGAAGGAACGCTCTGTAATCTATTGTACATGACATCTCTAATGTCTTCCCGTGGTCTATGTGGGTGTACTGCAGTATTCCTTGTTTTACAAGGTCTGAAACTGCCTCCCTCTCCAGTATGTGTAATCTGTTTTCGATGTTGTGTAATCGTTGGTGCGTCTCTTGCCTGACCCCTACTAACTGTCCAATCGTTGCTCCTCTTATCACCACCTTCAGAGCATCCCATTCTGTCAAATGAGAAGACGCTGTGTTCCAGTTTTCGGCCAGATAATTAGTCAGGGCGTTGGAGAGAGTTGAGCGAAAAGGGACATTTTCGAGCAGGTGTGGGTGTAACTTCCTGGTGGGTACCGGGGTGGGTGCCACACCCCAGCCGAATGTAAGCTCTAGGGGGTAATGATCGGAAAAGGTCTTGGCCAGGTAGGTAGAGCTGTGAACCTCTGCAATGATAGAGCTCGAGCAGAGGAAATTATCAATTCTAGTGGGGAGGCTGTGTACCGTGGAGAAAAACGAATACTCCCTGAGTTGGATAGAGGCGGCGTCAAGCATCAGAGATTGTCCACCCACTGGCCCATGTGGAGAACTGGTCAGCTATCTTACCCGTAGTGGCACCCTGTAGAGGGGGGTGTGATCTGTCCGAACCGGTGTCTAACACCGCATTCCAATCCCCTCCAAGCACCCAAGGGATCCCGTCCCAATCTGCTAAGGCCCAACTCAGCTTGTTGGAATTGGTCCTGGTCGGAATTAGGGGTGTAAACACACCCAAGAACCACCAAGGAGCTGTCGAGAGTGCCCTTCACCAATATATATTGTCCCTGTTCAGCCGCCCGCCGTTCAATCTCGACAAACGGGACCCCATGACGCACCCAAATAGTTGCCCCCCTAAAAGCAGAATAGTTAATAGAATAAATATGACCCCTCCATTTTTCGGCATCTTTTGTGTTTCTGAATCCGTCAAGTAGGACTCCGGTAGGAATGCCACTTGTGTTTTGCGTCGGAGGAGAAAGGCTTGTATGTGGTGTCTTTTCTGGATTGCCCCTTGTCCCCGCACATTCCAGGTAAGCAAACTGTATGATCCTATTGTCTTTGCGGTCCCTGCCATGTCCCCACCCATGTAAGACCGGAACTTACCCATACGTGGAGCCCACAGGGCAGAACCGACCAGGAGTCTCCTTCTCCAAACCATCTCAACTAAACTCGGCGCAGCGCTTAAACGGCCCTGAGTCCAACAATTGTGTACAAAGGGTACATAACTAATAACGGTGCATACACTAATGAGGAGGTAGCTAACCTTACGATCGAGCACAATCCCAGAATGGTCCGTGACCCAACGGCTCTACGGTACCCTGTCTCCCGGGGGAGGAAAGGTGCATCGGGGCATTTGGGGCAATGACACCAGCATAATCAATGCCATCAGTAAACTCTGCAGAACCCTCCAGTAGGTAGCACACATCTTATGCAACACATTTCATGGTAGGTATGATCATACAACATACAACAAGCACCTAAAGTAACGTCCTTTATACATCAGAGTATTTCAGGACCCATGATAAGCTATGCCAATGAAAGGATACAATAGTCTTTTTGCCGCTGGGTCTGCGCTCGCTGCAGCAGCAGGAGCGATAGCAGCAGTCTCAAGTGTCCTTGATCCAGCCATCGTATTCAACTGTCAATCAAGTGATCGGCTGGTCGCGGTGTGAGGGTGGGGAAGAGGATCACAATATGGTCGGAGTACGAGTGTAGAGTACTGTCCTCCGAGTCCGTAGCAATTTTGTTCGAGTCTTCGGGGGAGGAACCGGGCATCTCAAGCGCCCCCTCCTGGTCCCGTTGTTGCTGTTCTCATGAGGGCTCTGCACCTCTTTGGCTGCGGGGGTGTTCTTAGTCCCTCGGGAGGACCTCCGTGGAAGCGCTTCCGAATCCTGTGAGGGGACCTCCGGGAGGCCTGCCTGGCTGGAGCCGATACACATCACGTCCATCCATTCCTCAACGTCCGCCGGGCTTTCAAAGAAGTGATTCTTTTTATCATGCATTACCTTTGGCCAGGCAGGGTACAGAAGTACGTATTTGAGTTGTGCAGCCTGTAATTTCTTCTTTTACTGCCTGGTAGGAGAATCTCTGTCTCTGCACCATTACAGTATAGTCCGGGTATAAAGATATGCAGTGATTTCCGAATTGGATGAGCGTCTTTTCTCTAGCCTTCTGTAGTAGGGTATCATGGTCCCTATAGTTGAGGACTTTCACCATCAGAGGCTCTCCAGTCGGCACCCTATGTGCCCGCTCCACGCATAAGTATGGGGATAGTCCCTCTGGTGCTACATTCTTCCTGAACCATGTTTCCATAAAGTCAGCTGCTCTGTCCCCTTCGGAGCATTCCGGCAGCCCAATAATGCGGATGTTATTGCATCTGTTTCTGCCTTCTGCGTCCTCCACCCGATCCATGAGTGTAGTTACTTGCTGCTGGAGTTGCTGCATAGAGGAAGAGTGTTCCGTTACCTTGGGGACGATTTCCGCAAGAGAATGGCCATGTTCCTTTACTGTGTCTGCAAGTTTGACGTGGTCCGCCTTCAGCAGAGTAAGTCCTGTGGTAAGCGTGCCCAACTGCTGCTCCATCGCTGCCCTAGAGTCGTGGATCTCCTTCAGGATAAGGTCTAGTTTATCCAGCGCTCCCCCTGCATGACCGATCAGGTCCACCCCAGGCAAGGGGGGCCGGCTATCCCGGCCCGGCATGGCGGAAGAGGGGTCAGGCCCAGGGCGTCCATCCACAGTCTTCGCCCGGTTCTTGCCCATTATCCAACACTATGATCAGACTGCGCACCAGGCGGTCCTCACAGTTTGCCTCAGATGAATACCCGCCCATTCACAAGCGTTTGCAGGGAAGCAGTGGTGTACCCTGGGCAGATGGGCTCCCGACCTCAGGCAGATCCAAGGAACAAAGTGCAAGCCAGCAACATGCGGGGCGGCAAGCGCAGGGCTCCAAGCGCGGCCGCGGGTCGTCACCTCTCTCCCTCAGGGGAGTCCTCTCACCTCCTTCGCTCTTCACTGGGTCCAGTATTGTTCAGACTTCCAGGGCCCGGCGGGCCTCCCCACAGTGTCTCCTCACCAGAGATGCAATGTTATGGATATCCGCTCTGCAGGGACATGTGGGGGGTATGATGGGATCACCAAGCAGGCTGTATTGGGGTTCCTGGGGGGCAAATTGGTCTAGGGCGGGGGCTCTCAGTTTGAGGGGATCAGGCAACTGCGCCCCAAGCCTCACCTCACCGCCAGACAACGGCTATAGACATCTGGAGCACCGCTGCCACCACTCAGGCAGCCAGGCCCTCCCATAGGTCCAGGGTGGGTTGGGAAGAATCAGCCAGGCCACCCGGCGACACAGCCTGCCGCCGCAGCCTGCAGCACACACAGCACCTCGCCACCGGCCGCGTGCCTCTCTCCGGCCGACCGCCGCTCCCCCAAGCCGCGCAGCTCCGGCAGGCAGACTCTCGGGGCAAAGATATGTATCCTGGGGGAGGGTGCCTCCACATTAAGAGATCCAACAGGGCAGCCCTTTCCTACCCCAGCCAGCAAAGAGAGCCCAGGTAACAGCACCAGTCGCCGGGCACCGCACCACGGCAGCTCCCGGCTCGTAGCAGCGTAGAAACCTTTACACCTGCTCTGCAAAAATCTTTTGCAGAAGGCATGAGGGCAGTGTCAAAGTGGATGGCTGAGAACTGCCTACAATGTAGTGTGGGCAAAACAGAAGTCTTACTGTTTGGGGAGGCGGTGACATTGTGGTCTGGTGAGTGGTGGCCTTTAGAACTGGGACCTGTTCCCATCCCAAAGCAGACTGTGAAAAACTTAGAGTGCTATTCGATCAAGCCCTGACATTTAAAGACCATGTCAACCAAGTTGCCGGCACATGTTTTAGGGCCATTGGACTGTTGAGAAGGGTGTTCCCCTATCTACCTGATAACCACAGGAAGACTCTAGTCCAAGCACTAGTTATTAGTAGATTGGACTACTGCAATGGCCTTCTTTTGTCAACCAATGAAGGCCAATTGAACAAACTATAAGTAGTCCAAAACACGGCGGCGAGGCTAGTCCTTAATGTTCCATCCAGGACTCCCTCCCTACCTCTACTGGCTGAACTCCACTGGTTGCCAGTGCGGCAACGCACTAAGTTTAAAATTTTGTGTACTATCCACAAATGTCTGATAGGAAAGGGCCCCAAATGTCTTACAAAGGCCTTTCAACCCTATGTCCCAGGCCGCTCCTTACGATCCAGTAACCTCCATTTACTACAGGTTCCTAAAATAAAAAAGTCTCGTCAGGGAGGCCGTGCTCTGGCACACACTGGACCCGCTCTCTGGAACTCCCTCCCCCTAACACTAAAACACATTACAAATCACTAGGTGTGGGCGGCCAGCTACGCTCCGTCTGCGGAGTGTGCGTAGTGCCGCCTACTCCGCATTTTGCGGAGCTGGCGGAGCCAGGCGGCACTCCGCAGACGGAGCGTAGCTGGCCGCCACCCGCCTCCCTCCCGCCCTCCCTAAATACTTTGAAAGAAAGAAATGAAATAATTTAAAAAGCACTTACCTTGCCGCCGCTGCCCGCCGCGTCCCCGGGGCTCATTTACTTCCGTCTTCCGTCTTCCGTACTAATGCGCATGCGCGGGCGGCCGCGCATGCGCATTTTCACGAGAAAATGCGCATGCGCGGCCGCCCGCGCATGCGCATTAGTACGGAAGACGGAAGATCGCGAGCCCCGGGGACGCGGCGGGCAGCGGCGGCAAGGTAAGTGCTTTTAAATTATTTGATTATTGTATTTCAAAGTATTTAGGGAGGGCGGGAGGGAGGCGGGTGGCGGGGCTGGCGGCCAGTGGTGTTTGCGGAGTGGGGCTACGCGGAGTGCGGAGGTGGGCGTAGTTTCTCGCCCACTTCGCGTAGCTCCGCGAAGCCCCACTCCGCGAACTCCGCCCAGGGTTACAAATCACCTATCCTTCCGAAAAACCCTCAAAACCCACCTTTTCACTAGTAGTTAAATTCTCTTCATGCCCTAGTTACTCCTTGATGTGACCTGGTACAGTATAGGCTCCTTTTACTGGCAAAAGCGCGGAGATACCCCTTCGGGGGTCTATTCAGGCGCTATACAAGCACATAAATAAATAAATAAAATAAAATAAATAGAAGAGAAGGTAGGCCCCGGGGGCCGCCCAAAGCACTTCTTAGCGCCAGCCGAGGCACCGCTCTACAGCCAGGGTCACTGGCTGTGCGGACTAACGGCCCCCAGTCACTTATCGCCGTACAGCAGGCGTGTAGAAAGCATTCCCCCCCGGGAGGGTCTGGAGCTCTATTGAAGCACAACCGCCATCTTAGACGGCTAGCCATGGCCCCAAGCACATGCATTTATAATGTCACTGTTTTAATGTGTGCTTTAATTATGTTTGTGCTTTCAGTTAAGAAGTTCATTTTTTATGTAGTTTATGATAGTCAAAGGTCATGGGGAGGAATTTAGTGCTAGAGGCACTCTTGTGGTTTGACACCACTGGATGACCTTTAACTACTATTATTTTATTTGCCTTTTGACCCTAGCCTGAATGTACAATGTCCTGCATCTGCCTTGTTTCTCTTGCAGATTTAATCTTGCAGTCTTGAACAGCTTGCCAAGAACAGAACTTGTGGGATGGGCATTTGAAAGCATGAGCGAGAGGTGTGGAATGTACATTTTGGTCCCAAATTGCAGTGTCGTGAGCAGTGGGGCTCCAATGTGCATTATGTTGTACATTGGGAAGTATTATACAGTACTTTCTATTGGCTTTGACATGGCCTCATGTCATCCTGAATTCTGACTCTGCCTTGCTTGAGCTTTTCTGCGCGCACAGACAGGCCCCCAGAGTGTTTGCATATTGTTTGGGTTAATCATGTTCAAGGATTGTTTTTTTTTGGGAGATATTGTTTAATGTACCGAAGGCTTTCGTAAGCTTCATTAAGATAAAGGATGAAACATGAGAATGAAGTGGGAACGTGGGAACTCCTTTTGCCCTGGAATGCTTGCATGGAAGGTGGCTGTTGGAAATGGCCCTTTTTGCAGGGTTATCCCCAAACTTTTTGCTTCTTCCTCCTTTATTTTTCCTGACCCGTAGTTGTTGGCAATAGGACTCTGAGCACTTTACCATTGCTGATCAGTGCTAAAGTGCATATGCTTTCTGTATAAATTGTTATTGGGATTGGTTATCCATGATTGGCATATTTGTATCACCAAGAAGTTCCTAGTAAAGTTACCTGAGTGTGCCAGGCTGGTAATACAAATGCTACTAGTAGGCGTGCATCACTGATTGTGCTACCCACATGAGTAGCCCTAAAATGGTGTCTCAGGCCTGCCACCTCAGTGCCTGTGTGCAGTCTGTGAACTGCCATGTCAACCTGGCCTGTGTTTTTTCACTGACCAGGCCTTTTCTGTAAACATTGGAAACCCCTATGGAAGGCCCAAGGTACCCCCCTTGGCAGGGTGCAGTGTATGTGAAAGGTAGAGCATGCACTAGTGCAGGTGACATGCTCTGGTAGTGAATTACAGCCATTTTTGTTTTTCACTATTGTAAGGCTATCTTACCCATAGGCTATCATGGGGAATGCTGTGTACAGTGGCTACCAGCATATCTTCCCATAGGAGCAAGGTAGGACATACAATTCTGGTATCCCTGAACTCAAAATGTAATGACACATCTTTTAGGAAAGGTGGTTTTATAATCCTGTGTTTGAGAACAGCACTTTTAGAAAGTGGCTGTTCGCTTGCCTGACCTTTATGTGTGCCTTGGCCTGTTTGTGAACTGACTGTCTGGTTTGTGAGTGACAGGGCTGGGGGATTCCAGGAGACAGAATGAGTCCACCCAGTGGTGAATAGAGAGATCTGCATCTAGATGGGAGGGAGGAGTTGCACCTGGGACCTGAATAGGACTGTGCCTGCCCCCCACAGTGCTGGCTCCACCTCCTGTGGTGTGTCTGATGTCTCTGCCCTGCACTGTAAAAGGAGAGAAGGAATCATGTCAACAAAGTGCTCCAGGGCTATGCTTTCCCTCCACAATGCCTGCTCCACCTCCTGTGGGGCGTCTGATGTTTCTGCTCTGCACTGTGAAAGGAAAGAAGGAGTCATGTAAACAAAGTGCTCCAGAACTGGTTTGGACCGGGCTCAGAGCCCTCCTGCACAAAGGGAACACAGATTTTCGGGGGTATAAGTACAGGACCCTAGACCACTGAACTTTAGATCATCCTGGAATCAAGAAGGAACCTCCGCCAAGGAGAAAGCTTGAAGACTGAAGAAAGAAGACTGTCCTGCTGTTGCATTGCTGGACTGACCTGCAGTTGCTTTGCTGTCAAGGAGAGGGGAAGGACTTTGCTTTGTGCTGTGTCCCCTTGCTTGAAGGAATCTCCAAGGGCCTGAAGAAGAGCTAGCTCCCTGTTAAGAAGTCCCAGGTACAAAAGGACTTCCCCCCTAGCTTCCCTGAACTCTGCGGAGAGAGTTCTGTCCTTCCTAGAGTGCCTGGGCCAGTTGTGGTGACTCTGGAAGTTGTACCTGTGTTTGGAAGTAAGAAACCAAGATTTTAAAGACTTTCTGCAAGTTTTAACGCATCGCTCGCTTGCGGAGTGCATCCCCATCAGTGCCAGGAAATTCCCACCGCTACGAAGAACGAGCTCGTCGCAGAGCCTGTTGCCGCTGCCAGGGGAAGCAACCTTTACAATGCAACTTTTACAACGTACAACCATTACAACAAAACTTTTACAACGCAAGATTCATTACACCGCATGCCATTACAACGCAAACATTACAACGCATGACACTACAATGCATACCACTACAATGCATGTCATTACAACGGAGTTATTATAACGCATACCATTACAACGCATACCATCACAACGCATAGTACCCTTACACTATCCAACACTTACCCTACTGTTGCATCCCCTGGAGTTAGAATAGTAATTTTTACCCCTACACTATCCAACACTTACCCTACTGTTGCACCCCCTGGAGTTAGAATAGTAATTTTTACCCCTACACTATCCAATACTTACCCTACTGTTGCACCCCCTGGAGTTAGAATAGTAATTTTTACCCCTACACTATCCAACACTTACCCTATTGTTGCACCCCCCTGGAGTTAGAATAGTAATTTTTACCCCTACACTATCCAATACTTACCATACATGCAATGTAATGGTATGCGTTGTAATGGTATGCGTTGTAAAGGTAGTATGCGTTGTAATGGAATGTGTTGTAAAGGTAGTTTTTAAAAATTTGTTGTAATGGCTTGCGTTGTAATGGATGTTGCATTGTAAAAAGTGCGTTGTAAAGGTATGCGTTAAAAGTATGCGTTGTAACCTCATACATCCGCTGCCAGAGTCGTTGCATCCTTCATTTGCGGGACGCACCAGTCCGGTACGGGAAGATTACCATTGCTGCGAGTATCGTCGCAGAGCCTGTCGTCACTGGGTGAGATCGTCGCACCGCTTGCTTGCGGACTGCATCACGTCGCTGTGAGAGTCGTTGCAGAGCCATCACATCAAGGGGCTGCGAGAGGAGAAGATCGACGCTGAGCCATGCATTGTCGCCGCACCAGAGATCGTCGCCGCACGGAAGATCGTCGCATTGTACCTTTTGCGAGCCGCTTTCACCGAAACCTGTGCACCGGAATCCACGCAAGGTATTACATCCCTCCCCACAGTCCGGAGTCACCCCAACACGCCCGCTGCGTCCAGCAGGGTTGTCGCATCGCCTCCAGATGGTCTCAGAAGTGACACATAGCTTGCTTTTCACCGCTACAGCTTTCACTTGGAACTTTTGTTGCATCTAAAGGTACTATTGGCTAAAACGTGACGCAACTGTGGATTATTTTAACGTAACCTTAAGAACTCTTTTTAAACAATATATTCTTGATCTGTGTATGTTGGATTTTTGTCTTTTTGGTTTTGTCTAGTTTAGATTAAATACCTTTATTTTTCTAAACTGTTGTGGAGTCAGTTTGTGGTGTTTTCACTGTGTTACTGTGAGTAATAGTACAAATACTTAGCACATTGCCTTTGATAAGCCTGACTGCTTGTGCCAAGCTACCATGGGGGTGAGCAGGTGTTATCTAAAGAGTGCATCCTTCTTACCAGAGTGCTGTCCTTCAAGGGTCCATTTTCGGACAGTGGTACCTACCTCTGCCAACTAGAGACCTCCTGTTCTAAGAGTGGCCAATTCCAGTAAGTTTCCTTGGTGCAGAGGGTAAGACTCTTGAACCTTCTAGTGTGTTTTGAGACTATAAAGCTGAGGGTTGTTGACTTAGAAACTGGGATTATAGAATACGAATTGGGATGGATGCGTCTACTTCGTTACAGTGGAGCCTTGGTTGCTGAGAGTTTTTAACATTGGCTGTAAATCCCCTGGTCTTGAGTGCGCTAAGATGCAGTGTTTGCGCCAAGTGAAGTGTCTCAGTTTTGATTATTACCATTATGATGTGTGGCCAGTGGCTATGATCATTTGAGGTGTTTTCTTTATGATTTGTGAGTGAGTCAGAGGGCACATTTTATAAAGTTAAACCCCTTTCTAGGTTTTGTTGTCTTTTATGTCTCCTGTCGTGTTAGGGCCATAGTGTGGGAGTGGTATTTTTGAGTGTGAAGCAAGACATCAACGTCCAACACTTTCCAAATGTAGCTTAGGGGCCGATTACGAGTTTTGCAGTTCCTGCAGCATCACCCCTGTTGCGCTGTCAGGAGGACAGTAAGGCCAGTGGTGCACCTGCCCAATTCTGAATTGAATACAGGGGGTGGAGGTGGAGCTACCCTATATATATATATTACACTATATATATATATATATATATATATATATATATATATATATATATATATATATATATATATATATATATATATATATATATATATATATATATACATATATCGCCAGTAGGTAATATATATATATATATATATAGATATATATATATCTATATATATATATATATTACCTACTGGCGATAGCCCATAGGTATATATAGTTAGGACCTAGCTACCACAGGAAATCTGCAACATTCTATTGGGAATAACTTTGGCGCCGGTTGAGGAATTTGCGTGTAATTTTCCAAAGTTTTGGCCAGCTCAGCTCTGCTCCTTCCTTGAAAGTTTCGGGGGGATTCGTGAAGTGGGGGCTGAGAAAAAAGGGGGGTCCCAAAACGTGTTTTCCCCATGCAATTTTCGATAAGACGTTCGACACGGCTACAGTCCGAACCGCTGAACGGAATTACGCCAAACTTTGCAAAATTGTAGGGACTGGTATGCAGATGTACCTTTGCTATATTTGGTGAAAATTGCTCCAGTGGGTTTTAGGAAAATTAGGTTCAAAAACACATATATATCAATATGAGCTTACGGGTCCGCTCACCATATGCGTATGTGCGCGTACACTTATGTGCGTGAGCGCGATCCTGATTGGCTGGTAGTCGACTGTCAACATTCCAAACTGTCCAAACCAGGAAGAGTTGGCCACCATCTTGTTTCTCAGGAAAACTGAGGCACAAGAGAGCTCAAAACAAGAGTGGAAAACACGAAAAGGGGGCAGGGTAGAGACCCCCGACCCCCTAGCCCTTCTCAGAGGGTCCCAGAAGGACCCCAAGGGCAAAAAAAAAAAAGAAATCAACAAAATCGCGGGGTACGTGCACGGTACGCGTAGGGTACGCGTACCATGTGCGCGTACGTATGCGTACCGTGCGCGTACCGTGCGCGTACCCCGCGATTTTATATATAAAAAAAATAATAATTTTGCCCTTGGGGGTCCTTCTGGAACAACCTGAGAAGGGCTAGGGGGTCAGGGGGTCTCTACCCTGCCCCCTTTTTGCGTTTTCCACTCTTGTTTTGTGCTCTCCTGTGTCTCAGTTCTACTGAGAAACAAGATGGCTGCTCAGGTGGTACCAGAAGGATATTAACATATAAAATGTTATTCGCTAATAGAATTTGTATTTACAAAACCTTTGAAATTTTTTGAAAAAAAATATAGGTTTCACGCCTGATACAGTTAGGAATTAGCATTTAAAAAACCTTGCAAATTCACTGAAAAAACCATAGGTTTCAGGCCTTACATAGTTAGGAATTAGCATTTAAAAAACCTTACAAATTCACTTAAATACCATAGGTTTCAGGCCTTATATAGTTAGGAATTAACATTTAAAAAACCTTGCAAATTCACTTAAAAAAACAATAGGTTTCAGGCCTGATATAGTTAGGAATTAGCATTTAAAAAACCTTTGAAATTCACTGAAAAAAACATAGGTTTCAGGCCTTATATATCTAGGAATTAGCTTTAAAAAAACCTTTGAAATTCACTCAAAAAAAGTTTTAGGGGTGTTATAGTTAGCTGGACATTTCACTCATACAAAACCATTGAAATTTCTCCGATATAGTTAGTTGTACTAACTATATTTCGCGCACCCGCAATGCACTGCTGATGATGTCACATATTAGATCATTCATGACATGGTCAGTGACATCACTGATGGCATCTCAAATGACATCACTGATGACATCACTGATGACATCATCCACCTGACAATCACATACACCTTTTCATACACAAGTAAAATCTTTCATCACTCTTTGTAAAATACAGAGTATCATATTTGAATCCATTGTCACAGCAATACAAGTAACTAAAAACCCACTCAGTGATTCATAGATGTATTCTACACTTACCTGTAGATTCACTCATACATGGTGTCAATGAACAATAGAACACTATCAAAAATACTTATACACCTATATCGACATTACACAGCTGCACACATCTTATTCACATATGAAGTCATCCTACTCACTTATGCAAACAATGGATCATACTTACATACTTACTTAACTACACACTTATATAAACACCACTTCATCTATTCATTTAGATAGTAAGTCATAATTAGTGAATTATAAACGCATATGGCCGAGATACCCGCCACCCCCTCTCAACACAATCCCCGAAAGGAGGGAAACCGGAAACAGTTCTTGAAGTTTTTGGAAGTGGGATGGAGTGACCATCCCGGCCGTATTTATTAAAACAAAATTAAAAACATTAAACGTTTCATGTTATGTACAATTTCATTACCATATTGCGATGTTTGGCTAACCATAACAGATTCTCTAATACAGAGGTTCTCCTAGCCGAACTAGCATCCTACAAAACATTTCTTGACATATTGAAATTGTACATCCTAACGTTTAAGGGCCAACGGCAAGGTCATAACCGGTGTCAAGATCCCTAACCAGACTTACCCCTCCCACTTGGGATGGGCGACAGCACGGAGGCGTACCTCAAGTGCAACTACTACCAATTTCCCTTGACTTGACGGGGGCACCTAAAGACTCGACGCCAGTTAAAGGTCGTTCGAATACTCGTGTGAGGTATCTATAAGGTATCGTAGACCTTATCCCAACCCCACACAACTTACCGCAAATGCCGTCGCAGATGTCACTGGCCCCGGGAAATTCCCCAGGAGGGGGCTGTAACCCCTCCTACAAAGGAAGGGGCCTTGACCGCCTTTCCTTTACTTCCGGCGACCCATCCTTAGAAGGGACCGCCTCCCCATTGAGGGGCCAATGGCCACCTCTCCCGAGCGCTCCCATCCGTGTTGGGTGACGCCCACTCATAGGGATCTACTAATTAGTGCTCACCGATCATGACCTTACCGCCTACCAAAATAAATACGACAGTGCTAACTAAACCTGAGAATACATTGGCCACTACGACCGAAAGAGCATGCATAAAATTCAACACTAAATCTGAATCTCTTTAATGGCAAAACGTACTCAAACCGATCATTCTTTATTAAACTCAACATCAACATGACACTACGACCTGCAAACGAAAAGAGAAGCAAAATTAATCAACTTTATTACAAACAACTGGCTGTCTTCAGGGGCTGGTGGGTGGGTCAAAATTGGCTCTTCGTTCTGTCCCGAGCTCACGTGTAGCGAGGAGGTGCAGCTTCAGAGCACAAGAACAAGAGGATGTCTTCTGGTCTAGCGTCCCTTTTTATCCATCTTCAGGGCGGGCGTATACCCGCCCCTGCCTGCCCCGAGGGCGTGGCTGGCTGCGTCAGTGTCTAGGCCAGCCCACTCTAGGGCGGGAACGGGCGCGCCCCAGCTACGCCGCTTCGGGCATACCAGCCGAGACGCGCCTCCCGCCCAAAAATGGCTTCCCGGGGGGATCGAGGCACTCTGCCATACGTTCGGGGGGACCGAGTTGGTCGCCCCTTTCCATATGGCCGAGATACCCGCCACCCCCTCTCAACACAATCCCCGAAAGGAGGGAAACCGGAAACTGTTCTTGAAGTTTTTGGAAGTGGGATGGAGTGACCATCCCGGCCGTATTTATTAAAACAAAATTAAAAACATTAAACGTTTCATGTTATGTACAATTTCATTACCATATTGCGATGTTTGGCTAACCATAACAGATTCTCTAATACAGAGGTTCTCCTAGCCGAACTAGCATCCTACAAAACATTTCTTGACATATTGAAATTGTACATCCTAACGTTTAAGGGCCAACGGCAAGGTCATAACCGGTGTCAAGATCCCTAACCAGACTTACCCCTCCCACTTGGGATGGGCGACAGCACGGAGGCGTACCTCAAGTGCAACTACTACCAATTTCCCTTGACTTGACGGGGGCACCTAAAGACTCGACGCCAGTTAAAGGTCGTTCGAATACTCGTGTGAGGTATCTATAAGGTATCGTAGACCTTATCCCAACCCCACACAACTTACCGCATCTGCCGTCGCAGATGTCACTGGCCCCGGGAAATTCCCCAGGAGGGGGCTGTAACCCCTCCTACAAAGGAAGGGGCCTTGACCGCCTTTCCTTTACTTCCGGCGACCCATCCTTAGAAGGGACCGCCTCCCCATTGAGGGGCCAATGGCCACCTCTCCCGAGCGCTCCCATCCGTGTTGGGTGACGCCCACTCATAGGGATCTACTAATTAGTGCTCACCGATCATGACCTTACCGCCACAGGCCCGGATAGTTGACCGGCTATCCGGGCCCCCCACAAAAGTCCTACCTAAAGGTCATGCTTCAACGTTTTTTAACCATGCTAAGAAGTCTCCTATGAGTAACTCATTCCCCACCCGAGACAAACGCACACCGTCCCCCAAATACATACTGTCATCATTGATACAACCATGCGAGATAGAATGCAATGTCTTGGAACGGAACAACCTACTCATTTTGTTATTAAGCTTTCTAACAGAATGGTTCAAAGCAGGAATCGAGATAGCCCCCCGCCACACTTTTCGTGGGATCATATGAGACCACGCGATTATGCACCCCGGAACTTTCCTCGCCAACCAACTTACAGTGGAAAGCATTGCCTCTAGGAGAAGTCGTCTACCGGTGGTGACCAAATCATTGCCCCCCAAATGTACTATGACTATAGACGGCGGTGACCTCGTCCGCGCTAACAAACCCTCAAAGAATGCTTGAAACTGGTCAATACAGAGACCGCCCCTTCCGTAGAAGGACACCCTGTACCCGTATTCCCAGGCTACGTGAATCATGTCACCTGCTTCGAATACGTCTGCGGCACGCCTCACGTATGAGTGGCCCACGACCCACACCTCCTTTTTCACAGCCGGTGATGTCTGACCGCTGGCCCGGTGTTGGGTCGACTGCATAGTCCGCCCTGCCTCGTAGGCTTGCGCAACTGAAAACCAAACAAAAAACAAGAGGCGTGAGTACATCATTACAGCTTTACAACATGTGCAATCGTACATACCTCTTATAGCAATTGGAGGACCAACGCCCCACTCGTTTTACTTGCTCAACATTAAGACCCCTGGCTGTAGCTTCAGTGGCAGCCCCTATCCGAAAGGAATGGGTCCCGAACTCGCCCGGGTCCAAGCCCGCTGCGGTAATTGACATCGCAAGCACCCGCTGAAACTGAAACTTCGTCAGTGGGGTGGCGTCCGCGTGTCTCAACAAAGTCCCCGCCCATGATGCCACCCTTCGTGCTAGGTAATCTTCTAAACACTTTACCGGACACATGGAGGACCCAGGAACCCTGCGAATGATTATGCAGTCACCCGTCCCATCTTGATTGGTCTTGGACCTGACAAAGGAGACAGTCATTGTCTCGCCCCTGATCTGAACGTGTTCTAGACACAACCCCCCCACCACATCCTGTTTGTTCCTCGCTACTAATTCACTTATCCTCATTGCCCCGTGAAATGCAAGCGTAAAAGCAGCTCGGAACAAAAACGTCTCAAACTGAGACGAGCATGTGGCAGGGAGTGCGTCCAGCAACTGGGACAACCTATCCAGACCTATCGGGCGCCTCTCATCTACTCTGCGACCCTCAAGGCGTTGCCACCCACGCAGCGCTTTTTGTACCACGAAAGACGCTGTCGGGTCCTGGATATTGTGTGCCCTGGCTACAAAGGAAATGGCAGCACGATGCCTTTGGGCCGTAGCCACTGACTTCCCAGCCCTACGCAAGAACATCAGAAAATGTACTACCCATTCCTCATAGCCCCAAAGCCCCTCTCTCTCAGTCCCTAAAAAGGCTAAATAAGCCCTAAACGCCCCTTCATATGCCTTCCTCGTCCTTGGTGCTAGACTTTCTCCCACGAGGTGACGAAGTTCGGGGCACCGAGAGACCAAAGAGCTTCGGGAAAAGGTGCCGGTTCTGGGTCCGCTGAGGGAAGGAAACCCGAGAAAGCCTGCATTTGAAAACGAGACAGTGCATCAGCTGCCTGATTCAACACCCCTGGGACATGTTTTGCTCTGAATATCACGTTCAGTTGCATACACAGTAAGACAATTTCTTTGAGCAGCCTTAACATCCTTTTACAACGTGCTGCCTGACTGTTGATGCATTCTACAACGGTCATATTGTCTGACCAAAATATGACAGAATGATCTTTGAACCCTTCGGGCCAGGTTCTGAGGGCCACCAAAATGGGAAACAATTCAAGGAAAGCAATATTACTCGTCAGCCCCTCTTCATGCCACCATGTCGGCCATCTTTGTGCCGACCATTTTGTGCCGAAAATGGCGCCGAAGCCTATGCTTCCTGCTGAATCTGTCCATAGACCAAGCTCATCAGAGGACACGGCTGGTTTGTTCCAGACGACTCGACCATTGAAGTCCGCCAGAAATGCTAACCAAATACGCATGTCCTGGCGGACCTCAGCCGATAGTCTCGTGCGATGATGACCCTCCTTAAGGCCGACCATCGCTTGAGCAATTGAGCGGGAAAAGGGGCGGGCCATTGGGATCACCCTCAGGGCAAAATTCAACTTCCCCACCAGTTGCTGCAATTGATGCAGCGTAACTTTAGATGCATTTATACATACTTGCAGGGCTGCCCTGAATTTCAACACTTTGGCAGCTGGTAAACGAAAACAACCTTCACTAGAGTCCAACTCAATCCCCAGAAACTCGAGGCAAGTCGTGGGACCCACAGTTTTACCTGGTGCCAATGGCACTCCAAATTGACCCATTAACACACAAAAGTCAGCCAAGGCTTGGCCGCATTCGTCATCCCCGGCGGCCCCAAGGAACAAAAAGTCATCAAGGTAATGCATTACATGCCTGAAACCCGTTTTCTTCGTGAAGACCCATTGCAGAAAACTACTGAAAGTTTCGAAATATGCACACGATATAGAGCACCCCATCGGCATATACTTATCCATGTAATATGAACCTTGAAACATGAATCCCAGAAGACACTGGTCGTCTGGGTGTACCGGGAGCAATCGGAACGCTGACTCGATATCTGATTTCGCCATCAGCGTCCCGGGCCCCAGGCGATTCAAAATGGCTACGGCCTCATCGAATGATGCGTACCGCACCGAACATACCTCTGGATCAATTGCATCGTTTACAGAAAGACCATGAGGAGCTGATAAATTATGAATCAATCGAAACTCACCTGGGTCCTTCTTGGGGACCACCCCTAAAGGAGAACAGACAAAATTCTGTACCGGGGGTACACTAAACGGGCCGGCGACCCGACCTCGGGCCACCTCTTTCTGGATCTTATTTTGCACTACAGTCGTATGTTGCAAGACGGAAAGTTGATTTTTGCACGTCCCGACACCCTGAAAGTCCCCTACCGGGATGCGGAAACCATATGAAAAACCGTTCCGCAGCACCCCAGCAGAAGTACGATCCGGGTATTCACTGAGCCAGGGAATCATCGCCAAGGTATCAATCGGGGTTGGTAAAGGCGCCCCTCGGACTACATTAGACCTGTTTGGCGCCTCCTCTACCCCCATTCTCACCCGTTCTGGCTCTGCACGAGGACTCAGGATGGGGCGACCCGCAACCACTACATTCATGCTTGAACTTGCACGATCCCTGAGGCCTAGTACATTTACCTTTGTTAAAATTGAAACAGAAACCCCTTTTCCCTGTATTGCCGGCAGGTCTCGAGTAATCATCGGTACCCGCCCCTGACCGAAAGGGCGTCCCTGCATAATGGCGGGAGGACTCGCCAACATTACCCCCCACTAACGGTATTTTCAACATTCCTGATTCTTTCATCTTATCCCATGTTAAAGAATCATAACAGTCCCAGGTTAAACTTTTGTTATGCTCCATCGCTTTCCTGAAAAGGTTATCATAACAGAACCACTGGTTACCTTGGTGTGATGTCGAGTACCCCATAATTCGTGACTGATAAACAGGAAACTCGGGAAGCAATTCAGGCCTACGTTCCCCCAAAATCGACGTAAAAATTCCCCATGCATTGCCCCAGTTGCCAATATTCTCATTCACTTTAAAGGCGGCCATTTTTGCGCGCCAAACACTCGGATGCATTAGATCCTTTTGACCCTTAACAGTTTCCACCTCATAATGATCGACAAGCAGCTAGAAAATATTCACATATTCCCCCGCCCAAATCTTTTCCTTTATTGTCAAAGGAACATGTTGCCCCAATTTTTCTCTACGGGAGGGTGCTGACTCATCCCTCGCGATCGGCAATGGCCGCTTACCTGCACCGGACGCTGCTTCCGCCACTCGTGGCTTGTCTATCCCCCCAGCCGGCGCGGGCACCTTGGCTGCATCTTGTTTCTCACGTAACTGTTTCATCAGTGCTTGTGCCTCGGCAGCCGTGGCGCCCTCGCTACTGTCGCCCAACCACGCTGCTAGCTGTGCCGCCAACTCGGGAGGCATCTCCTCGGCGGATGTCGGAATCGGATTCCCCTCCATCGGTACCGGGGCTGGCGCCTCGAGCGGGGCACTGGGAACCGGGACGTCTCCCCCGGCTGGTCCCTTTTTTGGCCTCTTGGGCTTCCCTCCAGGAACTGCCCCAGCCGATGGACGCCCCGATCCCTCCTCCCCGTCTCGCTCCGCCAACCGCTTCTTTATTTCGGACATCTCTTTAACGAGGACCCGAACCATCTGGTCAGTCGTCATTCCCTTTGAGCCTTTCTTGGGCATCTCTCCGACAAAGTATCTGGAAGACAAAAAGAAAGATCAAAACGCTCAAAATTGGCTCTTCGTTCTGTCCCGAGCTCACGTGTAGCGAGGAGGTGCAGCTTCAGAGCACAAGAACAAGAGGATGTCTTCTGGTCTTGCGTCCCTTTTTATCCGTCTTCAGGGCGGGCGTATACCCGCCCCTGCCTGCCCCGAGGGCGTGGCTGGCTGCGTCAGTGTCTAGGCCAGCCCACTTTAGGGCGGGAACGGGCGCGCCCCAGCTACGCCGCTTCGGGCATACCAGCCGAGACGCGCCTCCCGCCCAAAAATGGCTTCCCGGGGGGATCGAGGCACTCTGCCATACGTTCGGGGGGACCGAGTTGGTCGCCCCTTTCCATTATTACAAGTATATAGTTATCCATACAGTCACTCACACAATCATTGAGTCTTGTGGATACTTATTTATATACAACAACTGACACATACACTGCCTTTTATTTTCTAGTGTGTTGGACATGTACCATTGAGAAATATATTTGCTCATCACCACACCCTTAAAGAGATTCACTCACCCAAACGGTTAGAAAATGTAATTTTAACTTCATATATCTACTGAATCAACTATTCACACATCTTTGGACAGTCACACACCCCCCACCGGACCACACACACTTTCACTCCTCCATACAAATACTCAGTTATCTAATCAATAACTAATATAGACTTTCACATAGCTAGTAACCAACTGGAGAACCAGTTTACACAACAACTGACACATTGATACAGATATTCACACAGTTTACTCACAGTAAACATTCAATTACACTGCTACTAAATCCTCCATCCAAATATTTATTTATATATATCCACTCATTCTTCAATGCAAATTGCTATATATATATAATGCATATTTAAATAAAGAAGCAAACCACATTCACTGGATGATGTCATCAGTGATGTCATTTGAGATGTCATCAGTGATGCCACTGACCATGTCATGAATGATCTAATATGTGACATCATCAGCAGTGCATTGCGGGTGCGCAAAATATAGTTAGTACAACTAACTATATGGGAGCAATTTAAATGGTTTTGTATGAGTGAAATGTCCAGCTAACTATAACACCCCTAAAACTTTTTTTGAGTGAATTTCAAAGATTTTTTTAGAGCTAATTCCTAACTATATAAGGCCTGAAACCCATGGTTTTTTAAGTGAATTTGCAAGGTTTTTTAAATGCTAATTCCTAACTATATAAGGCCTGAAACCTATGGTTTTTTAAGTGAATCTGCAAGGTTTTTTAAATGCTAATTCCTAACTATATGAGGCCTGAGGTAATTATAGTTAGGATCTACTTTCCATAGGAAATCCGCAACATTCTATTGGGAATAACTTTGGCGCCGGTGGACGAATCTTTGCGAATTTCCCAAATTTCGTGGCCCGCTCCGCTCCACTCCTTCCCTGAAAATGTGGGGGGGATTCGTCAAGCGGGGGCCGAGATAAAAGGGGGGTCCCAAAATGTGTTTTCCCCATGTTAATTTCCATAGGGCGGTTGGCCTCACTTTTAGCCCGAACGGCTGAATGGATTTTCACCAAACTTGGCTAAATTGTAGGGACTGGTAGCCCGATGTGCCTTTGCTATGTCTCAAGATATGTGCTACAGTGGATTTTGAGTAATTTAGGATCAAAAAAATATATATATCTATAAGCGCGCCCCGGTACGCGCACCGGGCGCGCCACGCGACTTGCGCACGGAAAGCTGATTGGCTCTCGGGTGTCTGTAAACATTCCAAACAGTCCGGAGCGGCCGCCATCTGGTGTCTCAGTAAAATCGAGACACAAGAGGTGGCAAAAACAAAGTGGGAATTGACCATAAGGGGGCAGAGTAGACCCCCCCTGACCCCCTAGGTTTGATGTGGGGGGCATAAATGTGCCCCGCGGGGCAAAAAAATATATTTTTTTCGATTTGCACGGGGGGAGCACCGGGGAGCGGACCGGGGAGCACACCATAGGGAAAAAAGAATGAAAGAGTTTTCAAAAAATTTAGCATTTTTTTTATAAATTGGAGGTAGTTCTAAAAAGAACTGTTTTTTTTTCTTTTTGTTGTTTTATATTTTTTTATTGTTTTTTGGAACATTTTTTTCCTTTTTTTGGCTCTTCTGAACACTTTTATATTTTTTTTGTATTTTTTATGGGGAGAAACAAAAAACAGGGAATTGGAAATGGCTCAATTGGAGCAAAAAAAAATCAGGAACATTTAAGGTTTTCTTGGACACTTATGGTTATCACCAGCAACCATGATAAGTTTGATACTTTGCTCACCATAGCAAAGTGTCTTGTTACAATATTTGCACACGATTTTGTAATCGGCAAACTTAGGTTGAATAATAGCCAATGTGTCTCTTGCCCCCGGACCCGATAGAGTGGGTTGTTTTGATGTTGAGGGTCTTGACGTTGATGGGGGTAGCTTACTGCAGAGGTCCCTTAACTCTGCATTAGAATAATTGTTTGGATGCAAACGCATCATGTGGCGAATCATTGTATGATTCCCGAAGGAATACTTTTTGTTAGGGTTCCCCCTGGACAACTCAGCATCACAAATTAAACAAGTCACCTTTGCAGCGTTGACTTTTTTAAAACACCTTGGGATTTTGAAGAACTTCCAAATAAAGTGCTCTTCTGGTTGGTAGGGCTGTTTATTTTCAGGCAGGAATTCCCTTCTCTGTTCCTCCTCTTCATCATTCTCCTCCTCATCCTATTGACCACCAATGTAATCTTCTGGTGGTCTTTTAGGTGGTGGTGGTGGTGGGGCAGATCCTCCAGCTGCTGCTGCTAATGTAGCCATTTCAAATTAGTAAAGAGTAGAGATAGAACTCCAAAAAGGGCTTCCTCAGTCAAAGGACAAAGTCAGAATAAGGAAAAAAGGTAGGGGCTTTCATCATTTGGAAAACAAAACTGTTCTGGACCAATAAAAAGTGTTATTTTCAAGTCACATGACCAAGGCTTTCATCATTTGGAAACCAAAACTGATCTGCACCAATGAAAAGTGTTATTTTCAGATGACATGACCTGACGAGCTTACGCTACGTGCCCCAGGGCGCGCGGCATAAGAGCGTCGAGACGTTGCGCGATCGTATGCGATCGCGTGCTTCCGGATGCGCTTACGCAGTTCATCATATGACGCATCACGCGACTGAGCGAAACGTCACAATGTTGTTTTCGTTCATGGCGCGCGGCAAAATTGCGCTGACCGGGGCGCTCCCCGGTACGCGCCCCGGGAGCGCTCCGGGGCAAAAAATAAATAAATAAACAAAACAAGTAAAAATATAAAAAATATTATTACATAATTATACAATATAACATTTGTTATAAAAAATATTACTTTTCATACCTATAGAGATTTGCTATTAAAAAACCATTGAAATTCACTGAAAAAACCATAGGTTTCACACCAGTTATAGTTAGGAATTAGCATTTAAAAAACCTATTAAATTCACTGAAAAAACCATAGGTTTCACACCAGTTATAGTTATCTGGAAATTTTACTCGCATAAAACCATTGAAATTCCCACGTTATAGTTAGTTGGACTCACTATAACTTGTGCGTGCAATGCACTGCTGATGACGTCACATATTACATCACTCATGACATGGTCAGTAACATCCAACTAACTATAACGTGGAAATTTCAATGGTTTTATGCGAGTAAAATTTCCAGATAACTATAACTGGTGTGAAACCTATGGTTTTTTTCAGTGAATTTAATAGGTTTTTTAAATGCTAATTCCTAACTATAACTGGTGTGAAACCTATGATTTTTTCAGTGAATATATATATATATATATATAGCGTAGCGTGATCAAGGGCTTCCCGCCCGAAACGCGTCGCTGGTTCTGTTCAGAATAAATTCCATCTTGCTGACTTTCGTTGGTCCGGTCCTCTTTCTTTGCTGGCGTGGAGGCGGTGTCTGCGAGCGCAGAGCAAGTTGCTGAGGAATCCCTGGCTTTATATATATATATATATATATATATAAATATATATATATATATATATATATATACGTATATATACGTATATATAAATATATATTACCTACTGGCGGTCGCCAGTAGGTAGTTATAGTTAGGACCTAGTTTCCCTAGGAAATCCGCAACATTCTATTTGGAAAAACTTTGGCGCCGGTCGACAAATCTTTGCGAAATTCTCCAAGAAAATGGCCTGCTCCGCTCGCTCCTTCTCTGAAAGTTTGGGGGTGATTCATGAAGCGGGGGCCTAGAAAAAAGGGGGGTCCAAAAACATGTTTTCCCCATGCAATTTTCCATAGGGACCTTTAGCCAGGGCTACAGCTCGAACGGCTGAAAGGAATAACACCAAATTTGGCAGAGAGGTAGAGGTTGATCCGCATATTGTGCCTTTTGTTAAATGGTGTAAATACGTTCAGTAGTTTTGGAGAAAATTATAAGTAAAATCATAGCGATATCTAGAGACAGAATTCTACACGCGGACTGAGATCTGTTCGATTACGAGCGCGAGCTGCATGCGGATTGGCTGTCAAGTGTCTGTCAACACTCGAAACCAGAAAGTGTTGGCGGCCATCTTGTGCCTCGGTAGAACCGAGTCACAAGAAAACAGTAAAATAAAGTTGAGAAATAAGGGAAGGGGCAGGCTAGAAACATTCTGACCCTCTAGGCCTGCTCAGTGGATCATACATGGATGTTTAGGCTCTATTTATTTAAAAGAAAGAGTGCGGTGTATGCGTACCAAAATCCATACAATTACGAGCACGAGCTGCATGCTGATTGGCTGTCAACACTCCTAACCAGGAAGTTTTGGCAGCCATCTTGTTTGTCGCGAGAACCGAGTCACAAGAAAACAGTAAAATAAAATTGAGAAATTAGGAAAGGGGACAGGGTTGAAACATTCTGACCCTATAGGCTTGCTCAGGGGGTGGTACATGGAGCTTTAGGCTCAATTTACATTTTTTTTAAAATAAAAAATCGCGGGGTACTCGTGCAATACTCGTACGCGGTGGAAAAGGTGAAATAAACTAGAATTCCGTTTTATTCATTAGGTCCCGTGGGGGCAAATTACGGGGGCATTTTCTTTCCATAATGGGCGGCTTGTAAGGTGCCCTGAGCACTAGGGAACGCCACTCGTCTAGTTTTATTTTGAAGTATGTGGGGCGGTTACGGTTCTACTCCCCGCAGTCTCGGGGAGTGGCACCCCTCGAGGCTTTTAAAAAATATATTTGTTTTGAGCTCTCCCTCCCTCTCTCCCCGTACACGTGGCGGTGAGTGCCACCTATTCTGGGGCAGTGATATGTAAAATGACCTTCCAGCTCCGGGTACCTGCACTGTCTGTTTTTTTGTATTAATGTTGGGAGTTCGTCGCGCAGCCCCTTTATTGGAACCATTGATGGTCCTGAGGAGCACAATTTCTCAGGGCTGGCTCTTGCAGTGTGTCAGGGTGCGTACTCCCGGGACACTGCTGTTGGTATGGTAGGGCGGTACCGTCGCCGCTCCCACTTTACTACAGCAAACCGTTTTTGTATTTGAAAGAGAGAGCAAGTTAATCTGCTGTCTCTTTCAAGTAGGAAAGGAGATTGGTAGGATGTGGGGAGCTGTATGGGATCGTGGGGGCATTGAGGCTAAATGAAAAAAAAGAGGGCTATATTATCAAGCAAGGGCGATATATTATCGTCGCTTTTATCGGCAGGAAACTGCTGCTAAAGAGGCGATAATGGGCTTGATAATATGGCCTTGTGAATTCCCATAGAAGCCCAGGTTAGCACCATAACCTGGGCTTCTATGGGAATTCACAAGGCCATATTATCAAGCCCATTATCAACGCTTTATCAGTAGTTTCTTGCCGATAAAAGCTGCGATAATGTATCGCCTTTGCTTGATAATATGGCTCATGGTTCTTTTTGAGAACTAGGCGGCATATTATCAAGGACCGACCGGTGATAAAATTATCGCAGCTTTATCGGCATGAAACTTGCCTATACAACGGCGATAATGGGCTTGATAATACGTGCTTGTTAATTCCCATAGAAGCTCGTGTTCTGGTGTTAACATGGGCTTCTATGGGAAATAACAAGGCTGTATTATCAAGCTCATTATCGCTGTTTTATTGGCAGTTTCCTGCCAATAAAATGGCGATAATTTTAACACCGGTCCTTGATAATATGCACCTAAGTTTACTGCTCAAAAAAAGAGGTATATTTCTATGATAGTATGTAAAACTTTCCATTTTGTTTTTTGGTGCAGCAGTTGTACTCTCTATTGTACTCTCTACGCAGGCGCAGCCTCGTTTTGAAGCCCAGGTTTTTTTCGTTTTCTTCAAGTTCAACAAGCAAACCTTTCTTTATTTCAGGTATTAAATTTGGTGCTTTCTTTTCCCGGGTTATGTGTGTCTTCCACTGCTGTACTTTTCAAATATATTAGTAATCATACTTTATCTATATTCATTTGAAACGTAGTGCCGGGGCGCCAAACGTTGATTACGTACTCCGTCCATCGCCATTTTAGTAGTTTATCACTGTTACTTTTCATTTTACCGTCCTCCTATTTTCTCTGTGATCAATGAGATTTCCTGCCTCAGACATCACAGTGTTTGTCCTTGGCCTCTGATGTTATACCGCCATTTTAGTAGTTTTCCTCCTTTCTTTTTATTATATCTGTTACTTTAATTTTACCGTTGTACTATTTTCTATGTGATCGATGAGATTTCCTGCCACAGACATTACAGTGTTTGTCCTTGGCCTCTGATGTTATCAGACTTGGTCACACATATAAGTAAAAACTAATTTGAAGGACGTAAGCCACAGCCATTACAACGCGTGTCAGTCAACACAAAGACATTATTAAGATTATGTGTTTATCATGCTTGGTAAATGCATAGTAGTTTTAAAAGCATGCGTGGTAAAGGCATGCGTGGTAAAGCTATATGCGTGCCAATGGCTTTGTGGTGACGATCACACATGCTTATGACCGCATTGTAATGGCTGTTTCCCCCCAGGACACTGCAGCAACCGGGTCTGGGCGTCGGGGACTCCAGGGCAGTAGGTGGAGCGCCACGCAGCTCCTCATACAATATAGAAATCTTTGTGGGGTGATTGTTTCCGTGGTTTGAGGGGCATGGTTGAGGTCCACACATTTAATTTTGTAGTGGGGTAAGTTTTGCACAGGAAAATGTGGCATGAGGTTTGTAAATGTGGTACACAGTGTTTCGTAATATTTTGAAGTCTATCCAGAGGAAATATAACTCAGTAGTTTTCAATCCTAGTCTTGAACATCTTACTATAGTATTTCAACATTATTTTTTATTGTGGACGTCATACTCCCCCCCCACACAAAATAAAAGAAGTATGTAGTTTTTTTATTAACTTTTATTAAAACAATAACTGTAAACTAAACTTAATTATAACTATTGGAAGCAACTAGAAAAATAACTTAAAAAAATAATATTATAAAGAAATTGTGAAATGGACTCCAAAAGATGTCCGATTGGTAATCTGCAAAACAAAAAAGAAAATTAGAGTTTAGAATTATGTAAATGTGAGTAAATGAGCTGAAGCATTACAAGTCAAGGTAACTCTCCGGTTTTACGTGTGCAGTGTGCCTGGTACAATTCACTTCTGTTATAATGCCACCTTTAAGTGGTGTCTATATGGAAGTGCCTACTGCGTTAGTGACAGAAAAGTGGCACAACGGGATTGTAAAGATGCAGACTTATTTCTAATGCATTGCAAAAAGGCTTTGTAGATCTAGGCCTCTGTGCTTACCGTTGTACAAACACTGCGGTCAAACACTTCGGCCAGTTGAATTCACAACTTCTTTTGAACAATTCTTCTACACGTCCAAGCAGACATCAGTGTCTATAAGTTTAAGAGAGAAAGAGGAATGATGTCACAGAGAGTGAGAGAGAGAAAGAGAGAAAACAACATTAACAGGCTCGCAGAGTCTGGAGTTGAAATTTTTTCTTGAAAAATCAGACGTAGATTTACAAGCTCCTTGCGTCACTTTCTCCATGTTAAAAGTGACAGAAAAGTGGCACAATAAGCTTGTAGATCTGTTTGTCAGACTGAAAATGCGCATGCGCGGCCGTCCGCGCATGCGCATTACTGCAAAATACGGAAGACGGAAGATAACGAGCCGCGGGGAACGCGGCGGCCAGCGGCGGCAAGGTAAGTGCTTTTAAAATTATTGCGTTCCTTTATTTTCAAGTATTTAGGGAGGGCGGGAGGGAGGCGGGTGGCGGCCAGCTACGCTCCGTCTGCGGAGCGTGCGTAGTGCCGCCTGGCTCCGCCAGCTCCGCAAAATGCGGAGTAGGCGGAACTACGCACACTCCGCAGACGGAGCGTAGTTGGCCGCCCACGGTTACTTATAAGTAATTATATTTACATAACTTTGCAAAGGACTAAAACTCTAGTAATGGAATGTTATTAGATAATAGTATTTATATAGTATTTTCTGGAGGCCAAAATAGGTGAAAACTGTAGTTTTGTATTATATATTACGAAAAGTGATAAAATTAACTGTTTATATTTTTATACAAGGAGCAAGAACATAAAGGAAAAATTATGGAAAGAGAACAGCCTCATACTGAGGACATTTTGGATATTTCCTTAAGTATAATTGAAGAACTAATCGTATCTGTCACAAGAGAGTGAAGAAGGGGAAATTAGTGCTGGAGACACGAGGTTTGATTTCGAAGAGGAAAGCTTGGATGGAGAACTTCCGGAAGTATTAAATTATTATGAAAGTTTAGAACAAATTAATTCAGAAACTGCTAACGAGGGAATTTATCTGTATGACATATCTGATGAACTTCTATTGGAATGTGTGTTAAATTATGAGATGTTAATAGAATAAATTTATTGTTTAAAAATAATAAAGGTTTGAGCACTATCTACTAATGTATTTATTGTACTAAAAGTGAAGCACATATAGATTTAGTTATATATTCTTTAAATGTTTGTATTGATTTAAAATGTGCAAAGTGGGTCTGAGGGTATGGATTGCTTAAAATCCGTATGAGTATACATGCAGTCTTGTATGCACCTGTAAACTTGTGTTTTATGCCTTCAATTCCCCAGTCTATATCCTTATTTATTTATTTATTTGGTTATTTGTAGAGCGCAGGAATTCGATCTCCAAAGAGATATCTCCGCGCTGTGTTGTACTGAAGATAAGTGGGAGCAGGAGGATTGTGTGACTTAACTAGGGTTGCTGGGTGGGAAACAGATACGTTTTCAGATATTTTCTGATAGCAGCAAGATTGGAGTTCTGTCTTATGAAAGGTGGTAATGAGTTCCATAGAGTAGGACCTCTGAATGCTAGGGCTCGGCCTCCCTGTCTTTCTCTTCTGATCCTAGGGATCTGCAGCAGTGCTTGATTTTCAGATCTTAAGGATCTACCTGGCTGATACAGTTGGAAGATTTCATTTAGGTACCTAGGGCCAGTACCATACAAGCATTTGTGGATGGTACAACAAATCTTGAATAGCACTCTCTGGCGGATTGGGAGCCAATGTAGCTTGCTCAGTAAAGGATGTGAGGGAGATCTCGCAGGGGCATTAAGGATCAATCTAGCAGCAGTGTTCTGAACAACCTGCAATCTCTTCAACTGTTCTGTATTAGCGGATATGAGCAGTCAGTTGCAGTAGTCTACCCTACTTATGACTAGGGTTTGTACGAGTGTTCTCCGGTGATGGTCAGCTAAGTATGGGAACACCCTTCTGAGTAGGCCAATGACTCTCATGCAGGTTCCTGTAACCTGTGTGGCGTGATCTTTTAGTACCAGGGATTGATCTAACTTAACGCCCAGATTTTTCACGCTTTCCTTAGGACAAGGAGCTGTGCCCAATTCCGGAGGCCACCACTCAGGTGTCCAGAGGAGTGGTGCGTTCCCAAAAAGCATGACCTCAGTCTTGCCCACATTACACTGTAGGCAATTGGAGGTCATCCATCCAGCAATGGCTCTCATTCCAGCAGCAAAGGAGTTCCTTACTGTAGGGGTCATGTTTTGGAATGGGAACAACAGCTGGGTGTCGTCTGCATAGGATATTGGTATGAACCCAAATTTCCTTGCGACCTTCGCCAGGGGGGCCACATACACATTAAATAATGTGGGGCTTAGGCATGAGCCCTGTGGAACCCCCTTGGTGAGCTCTCTAGAGATGGAGTAGTGAGAGCCCAGGCGAACATTTTGGGATCGGTTGGAAATGAAGCTTTTCAGCCAAGATAGAGCAGTTCCTTGCACTCCTACTCCCTCCAGACGACTGATCAAGGTGTCATGAGACACCGTGTCGAAAGCAGCGGACAAATCTAATAGCACCAGAATCATAGAGCCTCCCCCATCCTGTGCCATTCGGATGGTATTGGTCACGGAAAGGAGAGCTGATTCTGTGCTATGATTTGGTCTGAACCCAGATTGAGAGGGGTCCAGACCGTCCGCTGCCTCGATGAATTTAGAGAGATGAATGTTAACGTGTTAGACTTCCTCCAAACACTCTGACACTGCTGTTTTAGTATTGTAGTGAGCCAGTCAGCAGTATGTTCTTTTCCATTGTACCATGGTAAAACTGAAGCTGTAATAAATTTAGTGAAAAACTTTGCAGAAGTGTAATGATCCAGTCAGTATCTAGATACTAATGGATTAAAAGAGGCCTTAGTCCATAGGCTGTTTCAAACCTCTATAGATTGTGCATACACTGTTCTATGCACCAGCAAACCTATGTTTAATACTTTCAATTCCTCAATGTGTATCCTTATACTTCCAGCAAACATTCTCACACTAGTGTTTCAATATTGTAGTGAGCCATTCAGCAGTATGTGTTTATCTGTATACTGTGGTAAAACTGAGGCTGTTATAAATTCAATCAGGTTCTTTCCTTGCAGAACTGTAATCATCCAGTCACTACCTAAGTACTCATGCATTAAAAAAGGCCTTAGGGCATAGACTGCTTCAAACCCTTATAGACGATGTATGCAGTCTTCTATGTACTTGCAAATTTGTCTTTTATACGTTCAATTTACCAGTTTGTATCCTTCCACTTCCACTTCCACTTCCACTAAACACTCTGTCACTGTTGTTTTAGTTTTGTATTGACTCATTCATCTGTATGTAGTAATCCATTCACTACATTAAAACACTAATGGGCACATATACAATAACTGGCGTATCCCCAGGAATATGTCAGCTATTGTGCTACGTGACACCACCATAAAGGATGTGCTGTATTTACAATGCGGTGTACCATGGGACAAAAATTGCACATATATGTGATGTATCTGTGCTGTAAAGGTGGTGCTTTGTTTGAGTTATATTGCAAGTGGAACGTATCTCCAGCAATGCTCTGGGGGCCCTATTGGCAGGACCCTAACATCAGCTCATGCAATTTGCAGCTCAAAATCGGCCAAAGAATGCCAAGGGGTCCAGAGTGCCTATACTTGGTCCGATTGGGTGAGGCTCAGGAGAACCAAGATGGCCGCCCAAGTGCCCAAGTCACGGAATGGGTTGGCGGTCTAGACTCCAGTACACAGCTGTGGAGAAGGCTAGGTGATGCGTGAGCGCTCTGCTAACTGCGCACTTCACCTTTGCCCGTAGCCTGTGAAGACGTTCTTAGAATTAACTCTCGAGTAAAAGTCATTCCCTAGACTTAAAAAGTCAACTCGTATTTCCTTTTCTGGTAAACCTTTGTAGTGCGTTTATTGAAGAAGACTCGGGGCGTTAATGCAAGCGCGAGTCGTAAACTGCAGTGTTGTTTTCTGAGACCGTGTCAGGAGCTGGAGAGAAGTGACGCTGGCCTGCTGAGGAGAAGAGTCTCTGAGTTCTCAGTCAGCGTTGTGAGAAGCCTTGCTAAAACAGCGCTTGTGCAGAGGAGCTGAACTTCGAAAGATTGAGCTAAGTGAAAAGTCTTAGTTATTGAATTGTGACAAGATTTAAAAACTTACCTGAGCAGTGAGTTTATCGTTGGACGATTCAAACCTAAAAGACAAAGACAATGAAGAGAAAATATCAGCAGACAATTGGGAATTAAACTCAGAATGTTAATAGTTAAAAGCAGTGTATATATGTAAATACTCACCAGAGACTGTCTAATAGGTAAATACATTCACAACCTGTCAGAGATAAAAAGCACAGAGTCAAAAGAAGTAGTCGCAGATATAAGGCAGCATAAGAACGCACAGAGAGATAACAGAATCCATATTAGAGGACAACTCTTCTAGTTAGTGAAGTAAGTGCACTTACTTATATTAAACCACTAAAGATTAGTGTAGGTAAATGAGAGATGAAGTACTAATTGTTATTTATTTAAAATAGTAACAACTAACCAGAGGAGGAAGATAGTGCTACAACTTAAGAACAGAAGAGAAGCAACGTCCAGCATAGCCAGGGTGGGTGAGAAAAATACACATATCAGTATAGCAGATTTAGGAAGAGAGTAGAGTTGGTTAGTTTCTTAATGGTGCATTATTTACAGGTTCCATTGAAAGAACAGAGAACGTCCGCTAGTAGCTGACGGAAGGAGCCAATTCTGGACCAGTCTCTTCTTTGTTTGTTATTTTATCCAATTCCCCCATCCCCCAAGGTAATGATTGGGAGGTCCTGTTAAAAGACCTCCTGGCATTGCCAAGGGGGATTTGGGACCTAGCATCTCTGTTCCTGTGCAAGAACCAGTAAGCCAAATATATACCAAGCTTCAAGTTCTGACAGAGTGAAGTGCCCAATTTGCCTTCGCACCTGAACAGAGATGGTGGAAGGAATCGTTGTACAATCCTTAGGAACCATTCTAGATGCCATACAAAAAGAATTAGGAGCAGTCAGGGAAGAAAATCGTACCCTTAGACAAGAGGTAGTGAGCGCTAGGAAAGAAACTGGAGAACTAGCGCTAAGATTAAGACAGCCTAGTAGTCTAGAGAGGGAGGCGATGAATCCTGTATTAGAAGCCACAAATAGATAAACCACACAGGTCATTCATTCTCTATCCCCTGTTATACCATTGGCAGCCCCAGAAAGATTTAACGGGGATCCGCAGAAGGCGCAAATATTTCTCTCACAATGCCTCTTACACTTTATGTGCCGCCCTTCGATATTCCCTGATGAGCAGTCTAAAGTGGCTTTCATACTCTCATATCTGAGCAGGGATGCAGCTTCATGGTCTATGTCCCTAGTCACCCGGGATGATCCTTTGTTGAGAAACTTTGACGAATTTAAACAAGAATTCCTTCGCATATTTGAAAGACGGAGGATATCCCAAGTGGTGGATAATGAACTACTCGACCTGCGGCAAGGGAATCAAGATTTGATTGCATATCTGGCCCAGTTCAACAAGCCGGTGGTGGAGACTGACTGGCCAGAAAGCAAGATAGTGGCAGTTTTTTACCACGGGTTAAGAGACGAATTAAAGGATACGTTGGCCCAAATTCCAAATCGACCAACAGAGATTTCAGCCCTCATAGACTTGGTCTTAGAGATTGATTTCCGCCAAGGAGAAAGAAGAGGAGAGAAGAAAAAAGACTTTAGAAAGATAACCCCCAGGTTTGATAAAGCTCGATCCGAAGGCTCAAGAAGTTCAGACACCCAATCCGGATCAGAACCAATGCAGATTGGAACAATAAGAGGGCCTCTATCCAAGGAAGAGAAGGACAAGAGAAGATCCAGTAACTTGTGTATGTATTGCGGATCCAATGGGCATTTCGTTAGAAACTGCCCAAAGAAACCCAAAAACACCTTCAAGCCGAAGGAAAACTAACGGCACCACCTGTGGACGGAGTTAAACGGGTGGGTGCGATCTCAGAAAAGACTCCAACAGAACATCAGGTAGCGAACACACTGCAATCGGCGGCTCCGCATTTGAATCTGTCCATGGAAGTGAGGTTCAGGCAGACGATTCTGACAGATGTATCGGTCATGATAGATTCAGGAGCCACAGGTAATTTCTGCGACTTAAGGTTTGCGGCCAAGGTGGGCATTCAAGCCATCAGGAAGATTAGGAGCGAGCCCGTCCAGGCAGTGGACGGAACAAACCTTTCATCAGGGCCAATAGTGGGCCACACGGAACTAATTCACCTGATTTCAAGTGATGGGCATAAAGAAAGAATTCAATTCAACTTAATTGATGCTCCACAGTTTCAGCTAATTCTTGGTCTACCGTGGCTTACTGAACATAGTCCCACGATCGACTGGAGTTCTAGAACCATTGTAATGGACTCAAGTTATTGCCACGAAAATTGTTTTGGTACAAAAGAGAAACCCTTGGAGAGCAATCCGGCCTTGTCCCTGTGTTCAACTGGGCATTCCATGTGTGTATTGAACGTCCAGGAAATTCCTGAAGTGTATAAGGAGTTCAAGGAAGTGTTTAATGAAGTGGAAGCTGAACAAACTACCTCCACACCGGGTCTATGACTGTAAGATAGAGTTGGAACCAGGTTCGAACCTGCCCTGTAGTTGTGTCTATGCCTTGACGGAGAAAGAGCATCACCACTTGAAAGAGTATTTAGATAAATATTTGGCCAACTGGTTTATTCGGCCCTCTCAGTCCCCAGTTACTTCTCCATTATTTTTTGTGCCAAAAAAGGAGGGAGACTTACGGGTGTGTATCGACTACAGGGCCATCAACAAGATCACTAAGAAGAACCGGTATCCCCTGCCATTGATCTCGGTGCTCCTGGATCAAGGTAAAGGAGCCCAAGTATACACTAAATTGGATCTGGGAGGCGCGTACCATCTAGTTCGAATGCGTGAGGGTGATGAGTTGAAGACGGCATTTCGGACTAGATTTGGGCTTTTTGAATATCATGTAATGCCTTATGGATTGTGCAATGCGCCAGCATCTACATACACATCCACTCATTCACCAACAGTTCTATATAGTCACTCACACATGTACTCACTCATATGTACTCATACACCTATCCATCCTGTTACACACCGACACTCATCCATAGAGTTACTCACACATGCAAATAAACAGCCATTTATTTGCATATACAGCTATACACACACCACTACACTTACTTTTACTGTAACGAACACATACTTACTCTCTTAAACAATCACTTATAGAAACACATACTTATTTATACAGGAACTCTTCCAATCTCTCACTCTCACAAATAATAACTTATATACATCAATACTCACATATAGTAGATTAAAACATATGTGGTTACTCATAAAGACACTCACTAACACACCCATACACACACTCATCCACCCATACAGTCCTGCACACATGCGGTCTTCAAAACACATACAAACAGTGAGTCAGTTATTCATGCATCTATTCGCTAAGTAATACCCCTCACCGAACCATACAGACACTCATACTGATACTCAAAAAACCAACTAATAACCCATATAGACACTCGTGTAGCTACTCACCAACCCATGCAGCCACTTATAGACAAAGTGAGACACTAATACAGATATTTACATATTTGAACATTACTCGGTAATACATGTATTCACTAAGATACACTTAATAAGTCAGTTATGCAATCTATATCAATATAATAAAGAGAGAGACCAAACCTTTGATGCGGGTAATTTCAGGAACCACAGCACCAATCACAACACCCAATGCAGCATTGGAAAGGACAGTTGCAGCAGATGGACATAGGCTATAAAGCTGCCCACCATATACATAAGAAACGTAAAAGAACCTTACCGGCAAAGTAGTCTCTTGTTGGCGTGGGCGTGTGTGGGGCGCAGCATGACGACAAAAAAAAAGCGTTCCTTAAACAAATGCGTTGTGCTGGGGGTCTGTGCTTGGGGCGTGAACAAGGCCAATGGGCATGGCAATTGCAATTGCGCTGCACCAAGGGGTGTGGCCAATGGGCGCAACAAACAGCAACAATCGCGCAGCACATCCCCCAAAATAAAACGTGCCGTGAGGGCGTGTGGAAAACAAACGTGTGCGTTGGCCCGGGAGTCGTGGCCAAGGCCAATGGGTGCGGCAATTTCACGGGAGCAAGGGCACGGCAATTGCCGGGCTTAGGCGGGGGCAGACGCGACTGATCGTGCCTTCGGGGACAATAACTGCACAGTATCCTGCGCGCTGTCAGCCAGTCAACTCTCTGCATAAAGGACCGTGCCTGCGGGGACACAAACTACAGCATCTCCTGCACGCTGTCACACACTCAATTCTCTGCATAAACGAATTGACACCAGGGGCACAACATCAACCAGGGCTGGAGCCGGGCTCAGGCGGCGGATGACGCGACTAAGCACGCCTGCTGGGACACTAACCTTTAAACTGACTGCACTTTCCTACACGTGCAGCGTCTCCAGCGCGCACTGTCACCCACTCAACTCTCTGCATCAATGACTTTACACCACAGGCACAACATCAAACAAAACTGGAGCCGGCCTCAAGCGGGGATGGTGCGATTCGGCGTGCCTGCGGGGACACGAAATTTACAACTGAATGCACTTTCACACACGCTTACCTACGGAAGTGGAGTACATACACACTAGAGACATCTGCTAATACTTCTTACTTCTAGGTTCACACAGTATCTGCACACACATGCCTAACTATTATAACACTTCATGCTAAAAAAGTTGTCTACCGCGAAATTTTAAAATAAATTTCCCTTGCCTATTACACACATTGCACACATTCTATTTCATACCCGGACAACGTTGGGACGGGCTGCTAGTCATTTTTATTTAAAAAACATCCCTTTAGACACGTATTTACCCATTTATTCTTCAATTGACCTTTAGATATACATATATAAAAAAATATTTATTTTTCAGAAAGACACACATTCACTGGATGATGTCATTAGTGATGTCATCAATGATGTCATCAGTGATGCCATTTGAGATGTCATCAAAGATGTCACTGACCATGTCATGAGTGATGTAATATGTGACATCATCAGCAGTCCATTGCGGGGGTGCAAGTTATAGTTAGCTGAACTAACTATAAGGGTGGAATTTCAATGGTTTTGTATAAGTGAAATGCCCAGCTAGCTATAACGTGTGTGAAACCTATGGTTATTTCAGTGAATATATATATATATTCACTGAAAAAACCATAGGTTTCACACCAGTTATAGTTACCTGGAAATTTTACTGACATAAAACCATTGAAATTCCCACGTTATAGTTAGTTGGACTCATTATAACTTGCGCGCCTGCAATGCACTGCTGATGACGTCACATATTACATCACTCATGACATGGTCAGTGACATCACTCATGACATCACTGATGACACCATCCAGTAAATGTGTGTCTTTCTGAAAAATAAATATGTTTTATATATGTATTTGTAAAGGACGATGGAAGAATAAATGGTTAAATAATTGTGTAAATGGATGGTTTTTTTTTAAAGAATTGATTGGTTAACTGCCTTATTAAGTGTATCTTAGTGAATACATATATTAGTGAGTAACTTTTAAGTATTGTAATATATGTATCAGTGTTTCACTTTGTGTATAAGTGGCTGCATGGGTTGGTGACTGACTCACTATTTGTATGTGTTTTGAAGACAGCATATATGCAGGACTGTATGGGTGGATGAGTGTGTATATGTGTGTGTTAGTGAGTGAATGACTGTCTCACTCGTGTTTTTATCAGTAACAAGATATGTTTTAATCTAGTATATGTGAGTATTGATTTATATAAGAGAGTATATGAGAGAGTAAGAGTTTGTAAGAGTTCCTGTTTAAATAAGTATGTGTTTCTATAAGTGATTGTTTAAGTGAGTAAGTATGTGTAAGTTTCCTTAGAAGTAAGGTGGTAGTGTGTGTATAGTTGTATATGCAAATAAATGCATGTTCAATAGTTTATTTGCATGTGTGAGTAACTTTTGGATGACTGTCGGTGTGTAACAGGATGTATAGGTGTATCACTACATATGATTAGTGAGTATATGTATGAGTGACTATATAGGAATTGTGTGAATGTGTGGATGTGTATATAGATGGAGGAATTACTGAATTGGTTGTTGTAACTGGTATGGGTATCTCCATTTTTTTGAAAATGTTACTTTCTATTTTTGAATATGTGTTTCAAGGGTTACATTACACTGAAAGGATATCTGTCACTTTCTCACAAGGATAGGGACAGGTATGCAGTAGTGTCTTTTCTATTTTTGGTGACAATCCCTCCAGTAGTTGTTGGGAAAATGAATTTGAGCAAATTATATATCTATATGCGCTCAACATTCTATTGGGAATAACTTTTGCGCCGATTGAGGAATCTGTGTGTAATTTTCCCGAATTTTGGCCAGCTCCGCTCTGCTCCTTCTCTGAAAGTTTCTGGGGAATTCGTCAAGCGGGGGCCGAAAGGGGTGTCCCAAAACGTGTTTTCCCCATGTTAATTTCCATAGGGACCTTTAGACACGGCTACAGCCCGAACAGCTGAACGAAATTATACCAGATTTGGCAAAATGGTAGGGACTGGTATGCAGCAGTGCCTTTTGTATGTTTGGTTTAAATCACTCCAGTAGTTCTTGAGGAAATTGAATTTGAAATTTTTCAAATGGCATTTTCTAAGGGACCTTTAGACACGGCTACAGCCCGAACGACTGAACGGAATTACACCAAACTTGGCAAAATGGTAGGGACAGGTATGCAGTAGTGTCTTTTCTATTTTTGGTGACAATCCCTCCAGTAGTTGTTGGGAAAATGAATTTGAGCAAATTAAATATCTATATGCACTCAACATTCTATTGGGAATAACTTTGGCGCCGATTGAGGAATCTCTGTGTAATTTTCCAGAATTTTGGCCAGCTCCGCTCCGCTCCTTTCCTGAAAGTTTCGGGGGTATTCGTCAAGCGGGGGCTGAAAGGGGGGTCCCAAAACATGTTTTCCCCATGTTAATTACCATAGGGACCTTTAGACACGGCTACAGCCCGAACGGCTGAATGGAATTACACAAAACATGGCAAAATGGTAGGGCCTGGTATGCAGATGTGCCTTTGCTATGTTTGGTGAAAATCCCTCCAGTAGTTCTTGAGAAAATTTAATTTGAAATTTTTCAAATGGCATTTTCTATGGGACCTTTAGACACGGCTACAGCCCGAATGGCTGAATGGCATTACACCAATCTTGGCAAAATGGTAGGGACAGGTATGCAGTAGTGCCTTTTCTATATTTGGTGAAAATCTCTCAAGCAGTTGTTGAGAAAATTGAATTTGATCAAATTATATATCTACATGCGATCCCCGTAAGCGCACCGTACTCGTATGGTACGCGTACCGTACGCGTACGTGCGCGTACCCTTACGTGCGCGAGCGAGTTTCTGATTGGCTGGCAGTCGTCTGTCAACATTCCAAACTGTCCAAACCAGGAAGTGTTGGCCACCATCTTGTTTTTCAGGAGAACTGAGGAACAAGAGTGGAAAACACAAAAAGGGGGCAGGGTAGAGACCCCCCAGCCCTCTAGCCCTTCTCAGGGGTTCCCAAAAGGACCCCCAAGGGCAAAAAATATATAGCCACTCATATAGCTACTGATCAACACATTCAGCAGCTTACACAACAAAAGACATATTCACAGGTTTTTTGAATGCTACTTCCTAACTATAACGGGTTTAAAACCTATGGTTTTTTCAGTGAATTTCATAGGTTTTTTAAATGCTACTTCCTAACTATAACGTGTTTAAAACCTATGTTTTTTTCAGTGAATATATATATATATATATATATATATATATATATATAAATATATATATTTTTTCAAAGTTAATTTTCTCAGGAACTACTGAACAGATTTACACCATTCAAAGAAAAGTGTAATCTGCGAGCCGGACTCTACCTTTCTACCAAATTTCTTATAAACCCATTCAGCCGTTCGAAATGTAGCCGTCCTATGGAAACAACATGGAGAAAACATGTTTTTGGGACCCCCTTTTATCTCAGCCCCCACTTGACGAATCCCCCCCAAACTTTCAGGCAAGGAGCGGAGCGGAGCAGGCCATCTTCTTTGAGAATTCGCAAAGATTCGTTCACCGGCGCCAAAGTTACTCTCATAGAATGTTGCGGATTTCCTATGGAAACTAGGTCCTAACTACTGTCTTTGGGCTATAGTTGGGCTACATCTGGCTGATATTGGGGCTACATTTGGGCTCTTTTGTCTCAGGTGGCCATCTCGGGAAACTGCATATCAGAATTTTTTAATGAAATATAAGAGGATTTGAGAAGTCACTCAAAATGTGCCCTAATTTTTCTTTCTTCAGCACTATCATAATTTCTATGGCAAAATAACCCCCTCATTTTGTTCCTTTGCAAATAAATGTTTTAAGTGTTAACACTTTATTCCAATCAAGATGGACTTCAGGTGTGCCATACTTTTGTCATAAGTAAGACTGTTAGCGCTCTAGTTGTTCTTTAGAACACTCTGGGACATTCTGTCATTGGGCTATAGTTGGGCTACATCTGGCTGATATTTGGGCTACATTTGTTTTTTTTGTCTCTGGTGGCCATCTTTGGGCTACATTGGGCTACATTTGGGCTCTAACATATATATAGCCCAATGTAGCCCAATATATATTTTTTCAAAGTTAATTTTCTCAGCAACTACTGAACAGATTTACACCATTCAAAGAAAAGCGTAATCTGCGAGCCGGACTCTACCTTTCTACCAAATTCTTATAATCCATTCAGCCGTTCGAGCTGTAGCCATGTCTAAACGTCCTACGGAAAATAACATGGGGAAAACACGTTTTGGGACCCCCCTTTTATCTCAGCCCCCACTTGACGAATCCCTCCCAAACTTTCAGGGAAAGAGCGGAGCGGAGCAGGCCATCTTCTTTGAGAAATTCGCAAAGATTCGTCCACCGGCGCCAAAGTTATTCTCAATAGAATGTTGCGGATTTCCTATGGAAACTAGGTCCTAACTATAACTACCTACTGGCTATATATATATATTACCTACTGGCTATCGCCAGTAGGTATATATAGTTAGGATTTTTTCTCTATGGGACTTTTGAAAATTCTATGTCCAATAACTTTGGCGTTTGGGGACGGAATCGGCTGAAATTTTCAGGAAAATGGCACATTTTGTTTCTGAGCAGCCCCTGAAAATTTGGGGGGGTTTGTTAAGGGGGGGCCGAGAAAAAAGGGGGGTCCCAAAACGCGTTTTTCCCATGTTAATTTCCATAGGGCGTTTGGCCTCACTTTTAGCTCGAACGGCTGAATGGATTTGCAAGAAACGTGGCAAAATTGTAGGGACTGTTAGCCCGATGTGCCTTTGCTGGGTCTCAATATATGTGCTCCAGTGGATTTTGAGAAATTAACGTTTTAAAAAATTTATATTTCTGTGACAGCGTCCCAGATAGCGCTCCAGATCGCGTACTTTTCGCGTCACGGAGCTTTACGAAGCGATGCTGATTGGCTCTCCGGTGTCTGTCAACATTCTAAACAGTCCGGTGCGGCCGCCATCTTGTCTCTCGGTAGGATCGAGAGACAAGAAGAGGTGAAAAACGAAGGGGGAATTTAATGAAAGGGGGCAAGGTAGACCCCTCTTGACCCCCTAGGAATGATGTTGGGGTTATTAAAGGGTCCCGTGGGAAAATAAATGTTTTTTTATTTTTCACGGTAGAAGCGCTTCCCGGATCGCGAACCGGGCCGCAAAGTGGTAGCGAAACGGGAATTCGCCATTTTGTGTTTCGATTTAATAAAATTACTAGGTATAAGGGGGTACGGGAGACGTATCCTGATCCCTTATGTTTTCTGAGGGTGGCTGAGGAGGCTCATATATGTTGATACATGTCTTCCAGCGGCTGTGCGTGAGCGTTTTATTTTTTTTGCTGCGTGACGTCTGTTAACGTTCGATTCGATGGAAATCAGGAAGTGTTGACCGCCATTTTGTCACTGCAATAAAATATTTTGTTATAAATTAATCCTTATTGATAAACATTGTCTGCGCCATCTTGCCTTTTTTCCAATGCCACAATTTTGTCGTGCACGGCAGCCATTTTAGATGCCTTGACCAGACCCACTCTCTGCACGCCGTCGATTCTCAGCACGGCTCCCCACCCTTGCAAGCATCTCCCCCACGCACTGGTCACCCCCGCTCTCTCTCTCATGCATGGGCCATAAACCTCCCCCCATCTGCGCTGCTCTTCCCTGAGAATCACACCCTGTGCCCGCCCGACACCTCCCTTTCACCCTATTCACTACCGCACCCTCTGACACTCCTCTTCCTCTGTGTCCGATTGTCCAGGCCGGTCCCAGGCTATCACCTAGCCCTGCGGATGTAGTTTATGGCCCCAGCTGTAGAGAATCCAGACATGCCAACCCTACCGATTCAGGCGTGAGACTACCGATTTCAGTGCTAGTCTCCCGCCTCCCGATTCCTGCAAGCAAAAACCCGATTCCTCGGGGGTTTCAGCTGACAGGGCTTGGTATTGTGTTACGTGCTAATTCTTCCAGGAAACGTCAGAGGGCCGATGCAGGGGCTCTAGAAGGGGTGATAAACCATTTAAGCCTCATTAACAAGCGCATGGTCTTTTAAAGATCTGTGAAGTACTCGGGGCGGCGGTGTGTGTGCCCTGTTTCAGGAGCGGGCGGGGGGCACTGCCAGCAACTTGCCAGGCCAGGCAGTGTTCAACACTTGCATCACCCTTTCTCTGCCTGCTATTGCGCTCCATGCTTCGGAAAGGTAAGAAAAAGAACGTGCATTTGAGTTTGAAATGTCCGATCCTGCAGCAGCACACTTCCAAAGCCCACACATGACAATAACCCGATTCAAGGCCCCATTCTCCCGATTTAAAAAAAAAAAATCTCCCACTTTGCTCTACTGAAATGTTGGCATGTATGAGAATCATCCCTCTTCAAAGGAGTTACAGTAGATGAAGGCCCCCACCCCATGAGATCCGTCACACCATACGGGGTCCTACTATCTGATAACCATCCTGTATTATGCTTGGGAGGGGATTCTCACTGTGAGGGTGTGTGGGACCGAGCCTGAAGCGGAAGATTCCAGGGATGCCTCTTTGTACATCAAAGTTTTTACAATTATGTATCACATTAAAAATATACTCCAACAAAGTAGTAGGATTATAACACTTTAATAACTTATAAATATATAGAACGCAACAAAAACAGTAATTACATTTAAACATTTTTTTGAAAAAATAAGCAACAATGGTCAGTAGCTGTGTTTTGTGCGAATAGTCCCAAGGCAGCACAACGTGCTGAGTTCTGGATGGCACCCAGGTGATGTTACCTGGGTGCCGCACTGGTTTTTGGTATCCTACAATGCAGCTCCGAAAAATGGCGTGGGGCGTCCCGGGGGGTGCGCGGGGAGGCCTCGTCAGTAGCGGTCTGTTGTGCGAATAGTCCCAAGGCAGCAGAACGTGCTGAGATGTGGATGGCACCCAGGTGATGTCCAGTAAGTTGTCGCACTGGTTTTGGCATCCTACAATGCTGCTCCGAAAAACGGCGTGGGGCGCCCCGGGGGGGGGGGGGGAGGCGGCGTGAACGGGCCTCCCCAGGTGGTGGCTCGTGTGCTGTAGTGGGGCGCCCCTTTACCGTTTCAGTTGCCATTCCGCCCGCTTTTGGTACACTGTGACAAAATCCGCCATTCAGCTGAGTTGCGCCTACTCTTGCGGTTCAGTGATAGGCGGCTGCCACAGGACTCTCAAAATGGCGGCAGGCTCTTTCCTTTTTGGGCCTGGTCCACTAAAATGGCCCTGGGACACCTTGGAACTCGGACGCTTGTCTGCTAGGTCTTGGACCCCATTCTCGAAAGCGTCCCCTCAGCCGTGAAGATTCTACAAAAGTCTTGGGGGCCCTCGACTCCTGCAGGCTTCCGGTGGGGAGCGGCTGCCATGATTGCTTGCGGAATGACCACGACGGAGCCACGAGATGGTGGTGCTTTCATGCTGACGCCAGCTTCAGTCTGAAACATCCAGAAACAAGGTGGGGCTTTCATCGTTTGGGAAAAAAAAAAATTCTAAACCAATGAAAAGTGTTATTTTTAGGTCATATGACCAAGGCTTCCATCATTAGGAAACCAAAAGTAAAATGAACCAATGAAAAGTTTTATAAACAAGTCACATGACCTGTTATGCGGCATAGGGCTATAAAAAGCGTAGAAAATCCGTTGGCACGTGAGGCGGCGTCAGTAGCGGACCGATGTGCGAATAGGCCGAAGGCAGCACAATGCGCCGAGATCCGGATGGCACCGAGGTGGTGTCCAGCAAGTTGCTGCACTGGTATGGCTATCCTACAATGCTGCGCCGAAAGTCGGCGTGGGGTGCCCCGTCGGCTTATGAGGTGGAGTCAGTAGCGGACCGATGTGTGAATAGGTCGGAACCAGCACAAGGCGTCAAGATCCGGATGGCAAGTCCTGGATGTTGGGTGCCATAGTTGAGAGCCAAGATCCGGATGGCAAGTCCTGGATGTTGGGTGACATAGTTGAGAGCCAAGATCCAGATGGCACCGAGGTGGTGTTTAGCAAGTTGCCGCACTGGTGTGGCTATCCTACAATGCTGCGCCGAAAGTCGGCGTGGGGTGCCCCGTTGGCCTGTGAGGTGGTGTCAGTAGCGGACCGATGTGTGAATAGGCCGGAACCAGCACAAGGCGACAGGATCCGGATGGCACCGAGGTGGTGTCATAGTTGAGAGTTCTGAGCAGTGCTTGTAAGACTGTCTGAAGCTTATTTGCACCTGCTGCAGCTTCACTATCGCCCAGGTGTGGCCAAAGATCGCCCATGACATAGGCGGCCGGCTCCCGGGGTCCGGCGGAACTTTTTTCCTTTTCCTTTCTGCATCTTGTCCCACAATCCGTTTGACCTGAAGACACGACCAGGTCCCTGAATGTGTGCAGGGGGACGTTATTGATTGAATCAAAATGGCGGCTTCACACAAAGCTGAGTCAAGCGTTGCTGTTGATGCTATACAGACAAAAATTGGTTTTCAGTTTGTACATTCTTCAGGATTTTTTTTTCCATCCAAGGCTGGTTGAGAGTTTGTAGAACAATGGCTTCAGATTTTCAACATACTACTCTTCAACATTCTTCCTAAATGTAACAATGTGAGAATCACTAGGAGAACAGCTGTTTATCTTTCCTTTCAAAATGCTGCCAACAATATTTTCTGAATGGAAGACACCATCTTGTAGCATAAAGGGCCGAAAGGGGTTCTGGTCTGGCCGATGGTTGGTGGAGACATTTTGACTATATCCTGGACCTGCCCGGCCTCGCCCAAAATGGCGCCGGTATAAATGGGACTCGTAACTCCTTGTTGTGTACTGGTTGAACAACCTTGATATCACGAGATATGAATGCAGTTTTGAAGCACATGGCGGGCGGGGACGAGAATTGATTGAATATTTCGACATCCCTATTGATATTAAGTTCTGATGTGTTATTGATTACTGTACTATTGAAAGTTCGAATTAACGTCACCCATGGTACTTGCCCGCAAATGTATATCTAGATAATTTTATTGAAAGTGGCCCTGTCGTATTTTAATTACAAAATGTACGTCCACCGATTCCGCAACTGTTAGACACCTTAGTTCTTGCAACCTAATGGCCCGCTCGCTACGTTCCTCTACAATGTAAATGTCTCCTCATCATATACGATTTCAGTTTGCTCCGTGGCCGGCCCACGTGGTTATAGGCCCGTATTTGTATGCTGACATTTTCACAATAAAGGTTTTTAAAACAAAACATGGTAGTAGTATTTACATTGGTAAAGTTTTTAATTTTAGTCACTGTTTTCGAATCAGTAAAAGGCAAGTGAAATAAAGCAGTCCAATTACATGGCGGATAAAAGGTATAATACGCAGGAACGCAGTAAAGATAAATGGTCAAGGGCAGTTGTGTTTTCCACTCCTGCAACATAAAGTGATCGATAAGAATCTGATAATCAGGCGTATCGGCGACTAAGACAGCAGGCCGAGCCTCTTTTACTCAACGGCTCCGTCATGGGACGAAGAAACGCCCTTTTTCTCGAAAAAGGAATATATTTTACTTGCAGGACAGTTGTAAATTTTCCGGGAAAGTACATTAGCCTGGAACATTATAACATATATGATTAAGAAAAAATAATGTTCGAAACCAATAAAAAGCGTATTTTTTAGGTCATATGACCAAGCCTTTCATCATTAAAATAACAAAAGTAAAATGAACCAATGAAAAGTTTTATTAACAAGTCACATGACCTGTTATGCTTACGTTACGCGCTGCGCGCCGCGCCCCGGATCGCTTCCGGGAAGCTGCGCTTCGAGCACTGGAGCACTTCCGGGTGCGCTAACGCGGCGTGTCATATAACGCATTACGCGACAACGTAGGTCCAGAATACAGTCAAAATGTCTCCACCAACCAGCGTTCGGAACACAACCCCTTTCAGCAGTCTAAAAAGTTCTGTTAAATGACAACAGAAGGGACAGGCAACAAGAACCATCAGTCAAAGAGGGGAGGGCAAGTTCTTCTCTACCGGGTCATGTTGGGGCGCTACCGGAACTGATCGAATTGGTAGTCTACAGTGTTTCTGGATGTTTCAGACTGAAGCTGGCGTCAGCATGAGAGCACCACCATCTCGTAGCTCAGTCGTGGCCATTCCACGAGCAATCATGGCAGCCGCTCCCCACCAGAAGCCTGCGGGAGTCGGGGGCCCCCAAGACTTTTGTAGAATCTTCAAGGCTGAGGGGACGCTTTCGAGAATGGGACCCAAGCCCTATCAGGCAAGCGTCCGAGTTCCAAGGTGTCCCAGGGCCATTTTAGTGGACCACGCCCAAATCTGAAGAGCCGGCCGCCATTTTGAGAGTCCTGTGGCAGCCGCCTATCGTTGCATCGCAAGAGCGGGAGCAACTCAACTACATGGTGAGCGAGACGCTGTAGTCGCAAGAGCGGGCGGTAAACAGCTGAATGGCGGAAGAGGCACAGTGTAGCAAAAGCGGGCGGAATGGCAACTGAAACGGTAAAGGGGCGCCCCACTACAGCGTGTCTTCAGGTCAAACGGATTGTGGGAAAGGTCCAGAATGGAAGAGTCATCAAAAGGCAAAAAGTTCCGCCGGACCCCAGGACCCGGCCGCCTATGTCGGGGGCGATCTCAGGCCACACCAGGGCAACACGACTTGGGGAGGGGGCAGGAGCTAAGTGCCATCTCACCGCCCCTCGGGGGCCTCCGTCAAGCGGTTCAGGGAGGCACCGCATCACATTGTTTAACAATGCAGTCAGGTCCACAAACGGCCCTCACTTACTTTGAGAATAGTGAAGCTGCAGTAGGTGCAAATAAGCTTCAGACAGTGTTACAAGCGCTGCTCAGAACTCTGAACTATGGCAGCCAACATCCAGGACTTATGCCATTTGAGCATGGCAGTGACATCGAAGCAACTCAGGGACCAAAACCATGGACGTACACTCACGTATGAAAATCTTACTTGGGGAGGGGGCAGGAGCCAAGCGCCCCCTCCCAGTCCGCGCCACCACACCGTATGTTGAAAATCTGAAGCCATTGTTCTACAAACTCAACCAGCCTTGGATGGAAAAATCTAGAAGAATGTACAAACTGAAAACCAGTTTTGGTCTGCATAGCATCAGCAGCAACGCTTGCTATCAGAGTGCATGAGTTTCATGCTCGATCGATTGAGCTAGCCGGATCGGGCAACAAAAAGTATAAAATAGTTATGTAAATAGTTATTTAATAAAATGTTTTACCCTGTTACTTTGCTGGTGTGTTGTATATATTTATAATATTTGCATAGGGTTTGTCGTTATTTTGGGTGGGGTGGGGTGGGCGGCAGAGTCGAGCTGTCTTGCAGCCATCATGGTGTGGAGCTAAGTTCATCTTACTAGTTTCGTATTTCTCATGAGGGGTTGTTCTTAATGTTTCTATTTTAGCGAGGTCAAAAACAGATCCCATTAGTGGCCTACTGATTTTGCTCGATTCCTTTTGTTTTTTTAAACTATTTTTCACTATCTGCAAAGACTAAACAGAGTATTGCGGCTCTGTGCTTGTTTGTAAATACAGAATGAACCAAAGAGAACAAATTCTAAAACAGTAAATGCTTGGATAGCAATCAATTAAATAGAGAGAGAAGCAGGCACGACGGATTACAACGGGGGCAAAGGCCTGCGTTAACTACCCTTCACTATCTGCAAAGAGAGAGTACTGCTAAGAGAAAAGAGGGGGGGAAGGGGGGGCAGCGTTCAAAGCACATCAGCGTGCATAAACACGAAAATGTTTTTACCTATCATGTACTTGACATTTGACAGAATTTGATATCTGCTATTAAAAAACCATTGAAATTCACTGAAAAAAACATAGGTTATAGACCATATATAGTTAGGAATTAGCATTTACAAAACCTTGAAAATTCACTGAAAAAACCATAGGTTATAGACCATATATAGTTAGGGATTAGCATTTACAAAACCTTATTTTACTCGCATAAAACCATTGAAATTCGCATATATAGTTAGTTGCGCTAACTATATATCGCGCACCCGCAATCCACTGCTGATGATGCCACATATTACATCATTCATGACATGGTCAGTGACATCACTGATGACATCACTGATGACATCTCAAATGACATCACTGATGACATCTCAAATGACATCACTGATGACATCACTGATGACATCTCAAATGACATCACTGATAAAATCACTGATAACATCTCATTTGTCATTACTGATCACATCACTGATGATATCAATCATGTGATAATACGATTAACCTCTTCAGACTCTAATATAACCTTAGATACACTCAGAGTAAACAGACACTCACAGACTGTCACTCATCCATGGAATTACTCACACACCTAGTCAGTCATGCAAAGAATCAATCACACCTCCCTTTCCTCAACTATACAGTTATACACACCTTACTTATTCGAACATATACTAACACATATGTATTCTTTTATACAATCCCTGATACAAGTTCACAATGATCCATACAGCCACTCACACATTCACTGGCTCTTATGCACAGTAATTTATATATGTCAACTCTCACATGTACTGTGTTTTACATATGTACTTACTTTGACATTTAGCACTGAGATATCCATTCACTCACCAATACACTCATGCACACAGTCAACCGCCCATACAGCTGTTTCCACATGCACTTTTGAACCCATAGATCTAGTGAATCAACTGCTTACACATGTATGCACAGAGTCACACACCTCCTAGCCACCCACACACACACACACTCAGTCTCCCATACAAATACTTGGGCAACCAATCAATAACCCATATAGTTACTCATATAGCTACTGATCAACACATGCAGCAGTTTACAGAACAACAGACATAATGATGCACACATTAAGACAGTTTAGTCACTAACCCATGCACTCAGTGAGACACATTTAATCACTCTCTCATACAATCAATCATGCACCTACTAAATCCTTCATCCAGACACTTATACATCCACTCATTCTTCAATATGTAAGATATATTTTAACTTTACAGAAACCGACAGCCACTGGATGATGTCATCAGTGATGTCATCAGTGATGTCACTGACCATGTCATGAATGATGTAATATGTGACATCATCAGCAGTGGATTGCGGGTGCGCGATATATAGTTAGCGCAACTAACTATATATGCGAATTTCAATGGTTTTATGCGAGTAAAATAAGGTTTTGTAAATGCTAATCCCTAACTATATATGGTCTATAACCTATGGTTTTTTCAGTGAATATATATATACATACACACCAGAAGGGATTCTCATCACAGGCCACCAACGCAGCAGCACAACGAACAGACAGCTTCCAAGTTTCTTAAAGGAATTGAATTTTGTTTATTTCTGCATTGACTTTTTTTTTAAGTGAAATCCGCAGATTGTGGCATAACAACAATTTAGTACAGCGAAAATTTTATGTTTTATATCTTACTATGTCCTTTAAAGAAATACATATACATTTCTCAGTACTTTCTGATATATTATTTTTTTCTAACTTTGGTACATTTTTCACAATTTTTCTAACACGTAGAAACATTTTTATAATATTGTTTTCCAACGTTGGAAAGCTATTCAAGTCTTTTTCATGGTTTGCCATTCCTTAGATGTTTTTTCCTCAAGGTCATGGCATTTTGTTGATTTTTACATTATCCTATTTGTGTTCCCATTAGGTTTTGTGATGTGACTCAAGTAGACCCTCTGTTAGACGAGAGCCCGGGTGTGATTTTTAATATATAGCTAACACAACAACATTTAACTGCTGGTTTATGGCTTTGTTGATAAGGAAGTATAAGCTATTTAAATGTCTTAGACTTTTGTAAAGACATAGCAGTGCTATTCACTAATCATCCTTGTGCAGCCATTTTTTTTAATTTGCTGTCATGACATAAAGAAAGGATGCATGCGCACATGTTTTCTTGACGATGCAACAAAAACATTGGCCCTTTCTCAAAAATGGGCCTTAGAGGGACGCTCAGTCGTTGTTTGGTGACTTTGTACTCAATGTATGCCTCAGAGGAATAGACAGAAAGGTTCAAGTCTGTCTTGTTCCCCACTATATCTAATTTTACCAAGGGTAATGTCATATTAGGTTTTGTTGGAAATACCATGCCAAATCCTAATATTGATCGTTTATGTGTAAGAGTCAACCCATGACCCTTCTACTAATCATTGCTGCAAGATAAAGAAGATCTGTGCTTGCCAGATATTTATGACGCAACCAACACTCTGGTGAAAGGAGTGACATTTTGTTGTATAATGTGCATAAACATATACTAGAAAAGATTTGTTTTTGATCACTTGCTCATTAACTTCATTAATGTTAGCCTCAGAGTTAGGAGTGCCAGTGCTGTTCAAAAATTCCCCAGTCATGTTTTTGATATTACTAGGTCCACATCTTCAGTCCTGAGACTAAATTGGAGAATTTATGAAACGGTGGTCAGGGATCCGATATTTAAGGCGTCATTTGCCTAAATGCTGTAACACTACTTTTAGCAACATGCAGACAAAGAAATGTCATGTCATTTTAACTAGGAGCAGACTAATGCAGTTACAAAGAATGAACTGTTTTAATCTACTGCAACATTTGTTTACTTGGGGGAACATATGAATAATGCCATTGATTCTCAAATTTGCAAGCTAAACGACCAACATAAAATATATTGTTTGTGGGCCTCTTATAAGTGTCTTCTGAAAGTTAAAGAAGACCTTGAAAAACATTTGCTTCAGGACACCACCAAGAAAATGCTATATTCTTGACCCAAAAATACTATTACATGAGGGACAAAGCTAACCGTCTATTTGCCCATAAACTGGACAAACTCTGGACGTGACGTCACAATAAGCTCACTGACAATCATGGCAGGCACCGTGACTCAACGCCAAAGATTATAAATACTTACCATGAATATTACACCTCCTTATACAATCTCTAATGAAAAACATCACATATCTTAATGGATACCTTTCTTATTTCAAACTTTTCACAGTTGATCGCGAAATTGTATTCATCTGGATATGTGGCCACCTTAACAAAAGTGTTAAGGCTCTCTGAAGCGGTCGCTCCCTCGCTGCTCCCTGCTCCCCCCCACCGTTGTATCGTAGCGCCTACCCTGCACTGCCATTGCAACGCTAATTACTAGAACCGAGCGCACTGAATCGCCGCAGCGCTTGTTGAACAGACCGTCATTTACTGTGTATTGTGCCGTATTATTTTGCTGTGATACTCGCTTTGCAATTCACTAGAACTGAGCGCACTGAATCGCCGCAGCGCTTGTTGAACAGACCGTCATTTACTTTATATTGTGCCATAATTTTTTGCTGTGATTGTGCTGCCCAGTCGATTGCCTGCTAGATCATGCCCAATCTCGTCCTGGTCCCTCTCGTGGCTTGCAGCCATCTTGTTGTTTGTTTGTTTGTTGTGCCTCCCAGCCCAGCCCTCGACCCCGCTCCCGCCTCCCAGCTGCCCCGCCCTCGCCCCTCCCCTCCTCCATCCACATATGACAGATGCTTCCACGCGCAGCGTTCACGTGCAGCGGTCGGCCCCATGCGTGCCAAAGGTAAGCCCGTCTACGCCCGTCCGCGCCTGGACTGCGCAAAGCGCCAGACCCCCTGCCCCCCGCAAACCGTACCCCTCCCGCATATCGTATGCCGCCGCCACCCTCTTAGCCCTCAACCCCGGATGCACATCACAATGCTACAAGGCTGCCCCAGGACGTACCCATGGTCCATTCGCCTGCCACTCCTGCAAGTACGCCTGCATCAAAACCCACACCAAACCCACTTCCTCCAAACACAGCTCCGACTTTAACCACCTGAAGTGCATCCTGCTGAACACCCGCTCGATCCACAGACACGCCACTGAACTCTGGGACCTACTCGACACTGCGTCACCGGACATCGTCTTCCTTACAGAAACCTGGATGAGCGCATCATCAGCACCCAACATCGCCATAGCCATCCCGGACGCTTACAAGATCATCCGAAAAGACCGCACCAATCAAACAGGAGGAGGCATCGCCATCGTCCATATGAACACCATCAAAATCACGACCAGCTCCGACGATATTCTTGCAACTGCCGAACACCTCCACTTCCAGATCCACACCGACCCCAGGACCACACTTAGAGGCACCCTGATCTACAGGCCTCCAGAAACCCGTAAACAATTCAGCGATGACATCACTGACTTCATCAGCTCACATGCCCTCGCCTCCGAGAACTACAATCTACTAGGAGACATCAACTTCCACCTGGAAAACAAAAACGACAGCAACACCACCACCCTTCTGGACAACCTGGCCAATCTCGGACTCAAACAACTGGTTGACTCCCCCACCCATGTAGCCGGACATATGCTCGACCCTATCTTCACCTCCTGCAAACACATCTCCATCGATCACACCACAGCTCTCCATTGGACGGACCATAGTTTTGTTCACTTCAGCTACAAAACCACCTCGACCCACAACCACCCACAACCTATTCCTCGAAGAAACTGGAACAAAATCACCACCGACCAACTCCTCACATCACTCAACCAAAACCCTCCCACCCTCTCATTGGACCTAAATCAAGCTGCCACCAAACTCACGCAATGGATCACTCACAGCGCTGACGAATTAGCACCCCTGAAAAACCACCAGATGAAATCATGTAACAAAAAAGCTCCCTGGTTCAATGATGACCTTAAGAAATCCAAGAAGCTATGCCGCACCCTAGAGAAAACATGGAGAAAAAACCCAACCACCGACAACATGACCACCTTCAAGGCAGCCACCCGCAAAACACCACCAACTGATTCGTTCCACCAAGAAATCAGCATTTAAGGATCGACTCGACAACAACGCCCATAACAGCAAGGAACTTTTCAACATCGTCAAAGAATTCACCAACCCCAACGCAGCCTCAAACGACATTACTCCCTCCCAAAACCTCTGCGACTCGTTATCCTCCTTCTTCTACAACAAAATTGCCGACATTCACAACAGCTTCGAGAACATTCCCCATGAACAATACTCCCCACCCCTCTCAGAACCTTCAGCGCCATCCAACAACCTCAGCGCCTGGAACCCAATCACCACTGAAGACACCATCAGCCTAATGAACTCAATCCACTCTGGATCGCAAACCGACCCCTGTCCCCACCACATCTTCAACAAAGCAGACTCCATCATCGCACCCCAACTCCGCGATGTAATCAACTGCTCTTTCAACTCTGCTACCTTCCCAGAAAGCTGGAAACACGCCGAAGTCAGCGCCCTCTTGAAGAAACCCACAGCGGACCCCTCTGAACTTAAAAACTATCGCCCCATATCTCTCCTCCCATTCCCTGCCAAAGTCATTGAGAAAGCCGTCAACTGCCAGCTCGCCGCCTTCCTTGAATCCAACAACTCCCTCGATCCCTCTCAGTCAGGATTCCGAGCCAAACACAGCACCGAAACCGCGCTCATTGCTGCGACAGACGACATCCGAACACTACTGGACAACGGAGAAACAGTGGCCCTCATTCTACTCGACCTCTCCGCCGCTTTCGACACAGTCTGTCACAACACCCTTAAACAACGCCTCAGCAACATCAGTATACAAGGAAAAGCCTTGGACTGTATCATCTTGTTCCTCGCTGGGAGAACTCAAAGAGTCCGACTTCCCCCATTCAATTCAGAGGACACTGAAGTCATCTGCGGCGTACCACAAGGATCATCACTCAGTCCCACCCTCTTCAACGTTTACATGAGCCCACTCGCATCCATCGCGTGCCAACACAACCTTAACATCATCTCCTACGCTGACAACACCCAGTTAATCCTTTCCCTCACCAAAGACCCTAACACCGCCAAAACTAACCTTCACGAAGGCATGAAAGAAGTAGCCGAATGGATGAAACACAGCCGCCTAAAACTTAACTCAGACAAAACGGAGGTGCTCATCCTAGGATCTTCCCCCTCTGCATGGGACGACTCATGGTGGCCTTCGGCTCTGGGTACAGCACCCACACCCACAGACCACGCACGTTATCTTGGCTTCATCCTAGACTCCTCACTCTCGATGTCCAGACAAGTCAATGCAGTCTCATCCTCCTGCTTCAACGTACTTCGCATGCTCAAAAAAATCTTCTGTTGGATCCCCCCGAGACAAGAAAGACTGTCACCCACGCACTGGTCACGAATCGGCTGGACTACGGAAACACTCTATACGCCGGAATCACAGCCAAATTACACAAAAAACTCCCAACGCATCCAAAACGCATCAGCGAGACTCATTTTGGACATCCCTCGCCAAGATCACATTACCGGAAACCTGAAAGACCTCCACTGGCTTCCCGTCAACAAGAGAATAACGTTCCGTCTCCTCACCCACGCACACAAGGCCCTTTACAAACTAGGACCCGAATGCCTCAACACTCGACTGTCCTCCTACACACCCACCCGCCAACTAAGATCCTCCAATCAAGCCCTCGCCACAGTCCCGCGTATCCAGAGATCCACCATGGGAGGTAGATCCTTCTCCTACTTGGCTGCCAAGACCTGGAACTCACTCCCCACTCACCTCCGCCTTACACAGAACCACATCTCCTTCAGAAAAGAACTCAAAACCTGGCTATTCAACAAAAAATGATCCCCCCCTCCCCAAGCGCCTTGAGACCCTCTGGGTGAGTAGTGCGCTATATAAATCCCTGAACTTGAACTTGAACTTGAACTTGTTCCTCTACTCTGGATCGGTCACCAGTTCGGTGACAGATTCCACTCTAAATCTGTTACTATGAGTTGACAAAGATCCGAAACAACGAGGGTCATACATGCCTATTGCCTTGTTGAAGGTTGATGCAAAAATCTATGTTAAAATCTTATAGAATTGCCTGAACCTCAACTACTGACTGAACTGAAAGCAATCATGCTTCATCGAAAATTGCCACACTCAGGATAATATCCACTTGGTTATGTAGCTGAGCATGACAATATTCGCTTGACCCTTCTATCAGCGGAAGCTGAAAAAGCATTTAATAGAACTGAATGGCCAAAGTCGATACAATTGGATTGGATATGCACAAGAAAAAGTACATTTTTGCAAATTTCCAACACCTGGATACCCAGATCAAAGTCAATGCATAATATCCTTGCTAGGATAAAGAGGAACAGCTGCCTCCTATCTCTTATTTTAGTGTCATGTTCAATAGAACCATTTAGATACAAAATACTCCAGACATTCTGGGTTTATGAGCCAAAGATAATCAATATAAAACAGCGCCATCGACTGACAACATGCTTTACTTTGAGACCACCACCCACCTCCTGGCGCCCCATTCCTGAATTTCTTATTCCACAATTGGTGACTGAGAGAAGGGATTTTTCAGAGTCCTGTGGCCTCGAAATTGACAACTCAAAATTATTTGCACTGAATATAGTAAACACTTTAAACAAAAATTAAAATCCTTTACTTGAAATTCATTATATTGCTCATTCTCGAAACTCAGGCTGCTTGAAATCTTATCAGTTGGAAGTGGATTTATGTCTCAAAATGAACTTTTTACCACATCTACTATACAAAGCTCACACATTCCTACTCAGATTCCCAAAAAAGGCACTCGAAAATATTTAACAGAAATTAATATTATGTGTCTGGCATAGTAAAGTTTCGAGAGAGCAGTAAGAAATATTATGTACAACCACCTTTAACAGTGGTATTCGTGTTTCAAATATAGAAAATTACATTCAAGCCACTCAAATAATCCCAGCCGATTCCGATGTTAGACGGACCGGAGTCCGTCTGACATCAGTCAGGAACAGGAACCGAACAACCTCTTGTTGTTGGTTCCAGACCTAGAACTTGGATAAGACCGAACCCTGTTCGGTCACAATCCTATACTTAATAATGGGAGCATGCATTCCGAATGGGATGCATGCTCGCATCGTTAAGTGCAGAGGTGCCGTTCATAACACCCAAAAGTGCCTGCCACCGGGTGCAGAGATCAACATTCGGTGGCCGTGCACCCATGGGGGCCCTACTGAGGACCCCCAAAGACAGTTTCCCCATTGCGTTTCTGTTTCGGAAAGGCCGGCACAGAAAGGCAGTGGCAAACTGCCATTGTACCCCTTCGGGCGGAAGAGAGTACTGAAGGGTTTCTGGATGGTGTCCGGGATCTCCGAGCCCGTCAGAAGCCATCTGGAAAATCTAGTCAGATTCCTTTCTGACCAAGCGCATCGGAATGGTTCGGTCGGAAAGGAATCCGTACGGGCAGGTCCGATGCGGTTATGATAGCTCCGACCGAGAGTCGGAGCCATTCCTAACAGCATCGGAATCGGGCCCTTAGTTGTAGGTTAGAATGGAAAATTACTCATCTTATGCATCTATATACTATGGGAACTATTTATGAGACTTGTTCCACTCAACATGGTGCAAAGCGACGCAAACCCTACATGTGAATTATAAAGTCATGCTCTGAGTTGCTCCATAAATCTGGAGTCAGGTAACGTAAATCGCTACATTCCCTTACTCTGCCCTAGGATGGACTTCAATGGTCATTGTGTTTCCATGCAACTTCCATGGTTTTTGATGCATTTCCAGATTTACCAGCACTTGAATGAGCCACAACAATACGCCTTCTCAGGTGAGGTGTGTTGCATCCTGATCTTCCTCCTTCCTTGTCCTTGCTTAGTGTCTTGTACTCTGCTGCTCAGCCAGTCTCTGTGAGGTCAGCCACTGTTCTATTTGTGTATGTTTAAGTGTACTGTCACTTATTGCTGAGGCTGAGCAGCAGGGTGGATGCTCCCGGTGGCGCTTTTGCTGGAGCTTTCCATTATATGCTGTACCTGTCCACCTTGTAATTCAATTTAATCAATAAATCTACCCCTTGGACACGGTTACCAAGGAGTCATCATTATTTTATTGGATGTTACAATAGCGATGATTGGACAAAAGAAACCACGCATAACAAAACTAAAGAGAAGAAACTGCAAAAGAAACTAAGAGAAACTAGCTGAGCCTGATGACCAATGCCTTTGATCGCCCACTGGTATCTACAACACAGACAACCTACAGAAGTAAGTTTAGGGCATTGCATCTGATCTGCCTGAAGTCTGTTACTACATTCTGTGTGCTGCTTGACATTTAAACTGACCAACTTACAGACACATTACAGAACTTACTTTTGGGTGTAGGATGTTATATGGTCTGAATAATTTAAAACTTTCCTACATTGAGTCTACAAAAGCATTGAAACCCTGAAGTCTGCGCAGTCTATGGATGCTCTGTGCTGCCTCATACCCAGTTTTATCTGGCTAAAAATGAGAATATTATTTATTCTGAATGAAAGGTGCTATCATCCGTCCCATTAAATATTCCTATTTTGATGCGCTATGAACCGTTGGTAGTTAGTGGTTCAACTGAGAGGAGTCGGAGAGTCTGTACACTTTCCTGAACTAAATCGGCACAACCTGGATGAAGTACGGGGCAAATATCGGGTCCCGGCTTGAAGTGACTGTTAAACTAGGTGAATTCTTGGGACATTCATTTTATTTAAAACTGGGGCAGTGACGGTTTGGGGATTATTTAGCAGTTCATTCACAAAATTTCATTGTTTTAAAAACAAAACATAGAATCAGCAGTTTGGCACTCACCCAATGGATTCTGCTTGCGCTCATCGAGCCTACTTTTGCTATGCACAGCCTCCAGTTTCTTTGTGCTGAGCTGCCAAGACGAGTTGCGAGCCACCCGGCTCAGCATCAGGAAACGTGCCGCCATTTTGCGATTGGTGCATTCTTTCACGTTTAAGGCACTCCACGCACCTTGCCGGGTTGGTGTTCCCACGCACCTCTCATGGTTTTTGACACATTCCCAGATTTACCTGAACCTGGGAATGCTCCACAAAGATATGTCTTTTCAGGTGAGAAGTAACAAGGAGAAATATCTTTATTTCTCCTCATTAATTCCTCCATCTATGTGTGCTGCATTGTGCCTCCGATTGCTTCTGTGCGGAAAGTGTCCCTTCGTGCACAAAAACAATCCTGCACACAATGCAGGCACCCTTGCACCATGGTGCAAAAGTGCCTGCATTGGTACTAAGCTGCCAAAAGGGCACCAGCACAGGAGAAAAGGTAGGAATGTGCTGTATTACCTTAAATACGGTGCATTCCTGCCCTTTCCCTGTCATGCAAGGCAGCACAGCAAGGTGACTTGCTGCACTGCACCGTGTGACATTCTCATAAATAGGCCCCTGTATCCTTTGGCTCTGGCCTACTGTTTGTTCCACATCTGCACCTTAGTTGTATTCCTCCTTCACTTCCTGGATTCCTTCCCCATGTAGTTGTTTTCTTATTTGCCTTATTTGCACCTGCGTCTGCTATCTAACCACTCTGAACCTAGGTGGCTGGTGTGTTCCTCTGGTGTCTCATCCCATAACGGTCCACTGAATTTATTGCTGTCGCACCTCGATGCATTTGCTTCCAAGTCCTCTGGCTCTCAGTACTGTCTTAAGGCATGCATGGGCATGCTGGGCAGTTGCCCAGGGACCCCATGAGCATAGGGGCCCCATGCAGACGAGAATTTAACACTCATTTTCCTTTAAACATTTTAATTCCTGTGAGTGGTTGTGTAGGCAGGGCCCAGTGCACTGCTTTGGCCGGGGGCCTATGATGCTGTTAAGACGGCCCTGGCTGCCAGCAGGGACGGCATTAGCTCTGATAGCACCCAGAGATATATTCCTTCCCCAATTACCTCCTTCTCCACAAATTTACTCACTACCATGCCCACCATTGACTCTCATCTCTCCATAGTCCTTCTCTCACATGAATTTCAGCTGTTTAATAGGGCTACTCGAACCAGTGTAGAGTCTCAGAGCACTTTATATCACACACACATTACTCAGAGACAATGAATCATACGTGTGTAAATTAGCCTACAGGAAATGTTATGTAAGACAATGAGGATTACAAGATGTAAGAATCAAATGTCATTCATACTAGTGGTTAGTAAATTTTAAGAATGTTTGGTATGGAGAAACACAAACTCATGATTTAAAACGTACTACAAAGCTTGGGGTTGACTTTACTAAAAAGAAAGCATTTCTAGTGAATCAAACCATTTTTATCAACATTAGGATAATGAGATATGGCAAAATACATACCATTCTAAACTATATCATGCAGTTTGCATACAGTACTCTGATGACAGTCCATAGCTCACTGTGCTATATTTGTAACTAATGAACCACAAGAGCATCTCTGTGACAAAAGCGGTAACCCACTGATGGATATACATAAGATACATCCCTTTGATTTACTTGGAAAATGTTCTTTTCAGTAGGCCTATTAACCCCCGGGCTACTTAATCATGGGTCAAAACTGCCACTAAACAAAACTCTGATCTCCCACCAGGAGGAATATTAATCACCAGAGTTATCTTGGCTTTTGCTTTGTTGATTGAAAACTGCTGGACACACAAGAAACTCTACAGCATTTTTGTTTAAACCCATGTTATTTCTAAACATGACAACCCCTTGGTTGCTAGAGGTTTACCTATACTCATGATCTGTTACCAGCACCTCCTTACTGAGAACCTTGTGAATCCTTGCCTGGAGTCGGGTTGTGGCTGGAGGTGGTTCCACCTCTTATTATCTATCTTTCTTATCTTTATTGCCTGTACTGGGACTAAATGTGCAAGTAGGAGCACATCTGAAGAATGACCTTTACATAAGGAGCTGGTTTCGAACCTCCGAAGACACCTCTGGTGTTTTTTTTACCCTTACCCTTATTTTCCCCTAATCAAGAAGGTGTGCTTTGAGCTTCTGCAACTGAGAGCCATGTCACTCTCAAAGAGCCTTGGATATTAGCATCAGAATTCACTGAAAGTATCCTTGTACGTCTCAAACCTCACAAAGTGTCCTGCATGTGGTGGACATACTGTAAGATATAGCACTGTTAGACTGAGGTTTTGCATCTTATAACAAAGTAAGGAGTCAAACTCTAGCTTTAGTCCTGCTGTGAGTTCCCCTCCCACGTCTTTAAAAATAAGATGGCCCATGAATGGTGGTGCTTCCCAGGGCCTGGAAGGGTCCCTGAGTTCCCCATTACATATTCATTTTGGCCCTGGTGAGGTGGTGGTCCATGGGCCGAGGTGGTCCCAGAGGCCCCACATATTATACATTAGCCCGTCGGAGAAGGTGGTTCCTGAGGCTCCCCTGATTTCTTTTTGCCATGTGGCCATGGGGAGGTGGTGTTCCCTGGGGCATAAAAAGCCCCAGGAGGGGTGCTCGTGTGCTGGAAACCCTGCTGCAGTTGAGCAGCCACGTTTTGAGTCCTTTCTTGAATTTTAGTAGAGAAGATGAAGTCCGGAGGTGAAGTGGGAGATCGTTCCAAGACTTCACAGTGAGATAAGAAAAGGAGCGTCCTCCACTGTTGCTTGGGTGGATACGGAGGGCTGAGCGAGGCAGAGGGAGGTTGTAGGAAGGTGTATGTAGGGTAGGTGGAAGTTCAGGCGGTGATTAGCCACACTTTATAAGGTCATTTGATTGATTTAAACATGTAATTGGAGTGAAAAAGCCCCAAAATCTTTTTTCACTTCAGTAAGGCTAGCTGTTCTATACGTAGACACTGGGTTACATTATTACATTCGATTAAGCTAATTCTGGTTAAAAAGCTAATACAAATATAATTCAAAAACTCTTTTTTAATAATTATTCAAAATCCATTTCAATGGTAAATCAAACTTTTAGTAACTATTAAAGAAATTTTACTTTTAGAAAATTACCTTTTCCCTGCCTAAAACCTCCGGAGGCCCATTTGCATGAACTCCAACTGTCACCTAGCAGCTGAATAGCTCCCTTGATAAAGTATGAAACTGCTCATTGAGCAGGAAAAAGCCCTTGGAGCAGGTGTTGTTGTTCCCTTGTCAGGATGGCTAGTGGGCTGTGATCAGGAACTTGATTAACTTCTAAGAGGCCTACCTTTTCACAGGCAAATGTTGGCTGGCACCTGGGTAGACCCTTCGCTTGTTCTCCCTGTTAGACAGGCACCAATCCCAATGGGAGAAGAGCTGGCCCCAGAAATTATTTAGAGTGACAACAAAGCTGGGGCTGCTCATTTCCATAGCCACACCTCTGGGATGCTGACACATTTTCTGAGTGGAGAAAAAAGGTTCATGATCTTGAATTTTTCCAGAGAGTGGCACTATGGTATTCTTTACAGTACGGGACGAAGGAACTACTGCAAAAGTGGGTAAGGTAAGCCCTAGGAACTTTAACCCTTTGGTTACGGAGCAGTCAGGAGTCACTCCTACCCACAGGCTAGTGAAAGGCATAAATGTGGCATCCCCAATACCCTTCAAAGGCATAACTGTGGCATCCCCAGTACCCTTATCAAAATGCCACTGGAACTATGGAATATCAGAAGAGGGCTGAGCCTGCAGTCTGAGACCTGAGAAGAGCCCTAAAGGACTGGACCTGTTCCCCCTTTTGTACCAAGGACAAAAAAGGGAACACCAAGGGTTATAAGGATGAACTACTATTCAACCTACACGGACACAACTAGAGCTGAGTGAAGCACGTGGAGTTTCACTTTGGGGAAGTTACCAAAAACTTTGCCAAATTCCATGTAGTTTTACGAGTCAGCAGAGTATTACTCTGACGCCTCTAAGTAATATCACACACCCAAGTACTACTGCATCCATTTAAAAGGATGCAAAGATTAAACATCTTAGGTGCAATCACGGTAGTAGTATCCCTGCATGGGTGCTTGACAGGGTAGCGACTGCATGCCTTCAAGCAATGAACACTTTACAACACCAGGAGCATGAGCTGCGATGGTCTGTGCATCAGGATTGACCAAGGCAGGACAACAAACAATGGGGTGTTAGGGGCACAAAGGCATGTAATTGAGGCAGTTATAGCCAGTACGTGTCACTACTTTACTATCACATGTACACGGAAATCCCTGAGAGGTGGTGGTTGGTGGAGTCAAACATTTGTGTTCATGTGACAAGGATGGTGTTTGAATGCAGGTCTAGCGCCTTATCCACTACTCACAACAGCTACTCTCCAGTCACAGTAAGGGACATGCACTTCGCACTCAAGGCATAGTAGTTTGGGTAAAAAAAAACCTGAATAAAACATATGAACTTCGTTCTAGCTGGCCCTATTGTAATGCGTTTTTCTTTGTGACAGGTTTAAAGGCATGCAGAGATAGGAAGGTTAAGTGACATGAGATGTTTAGCCAGATTCCAGTTTGGCTGTACCCTCACACACCGTGCACTTGTGAAATGGTAGTACAGATGATGCCTACTCCCAGTCCTTTAAGGCAGTCTGTGGAAGTCATATGATGAGCACAGGATCAAACTAGGAGTGACGCACAGTGCAGTGGGTACAAGGAAGACCTAAGCCTCTTTGGGACAGATGCACATGTGTGCCTGAAAACACCACCCCTCAGTATCCTAAAAAAAAATATTACATTGTCCTTGTCCTCTTACCTGCCAGCTGGACCCTACTTCTTCCCGAGTGGGCATTCAAACTGCTAGCCAACCGGCCTCCACTGGCACCTTCTTCCTTGCCAACTACTCCTCTCCAACAGAAGCCCCATCTATGGAAGCTGCTCACCAAATGCTGCACAGGTTCATGATGGAAGTCCCGCCTTACTCTACAATATTTGACCCATTCTGTAAGAAGGTGCCTCTTGATTGTGGGACAGTACTGTCACTCAGTTTATTATCAGTCACCCAGCTTACTAGCCACACTTTGAGAAGGGACGGCTAGGAAATCTAGTAATACAGATGCCGCCCCATGGTTTCAGAGTTTTTGCTGAACTGCGCACTCCAAGCGGAGTCCAGAGTGGGAAAACTCAGCGAAGTCTGCCGGCAGAGCGGAGTTTGCCACCTACCCCTAGACCAAACAAGCTATAAGAGACTTTTCCTGTAACATCCCAGTTGACGAGTCACAACTGCACTTGCCTTGGATCCCGCTCATGGCTTCGGTTGGAGTAAGCCTTGACCCTCAAGTGCTATTGCTGAGGTCCTTTAATGCTGGGCTCTGTAAAGGTTTACTCCTCCTATTACCTACTGAAACCAGGGACGCAGAAATAGTTTGGGCTCCAAAGTCCTCTAGAAGATCGGGACCAACATGCCAAGCCATTCTGGGGAAGGCATATTGCCACGGGGCTCAGGATTCTGGTTGCTCCGGTTCAGAGCTTTTCCAAAGGAGCAAAAAGAATTTGGCAAGACCTCGCAGACTAGGTGTCCAGCCTTGTAGAGCCCTCTTTGGCTACAGCCTGCAGCCTTTTTCCACTGGGAAAATAAGAGCTCAAAGTGACTATGTTTGAAGATAGAAATCTTCACTGGGCAAAGACACTGTTATTTCTGGCATCCTTGGCATGGTTTACCCTTAACCTTTTGTCTTTGTACCTCCTTTTTTTGATGACTTCCATTTGGCTAGCCTTACGACTGCAAACACTTACCATTCCTGACTAATACTAAAAATACTAAAGGACTTGTGCTCTCTGCTCACAAAATGGTAACCTTGACTTGTACCCAATTGGCATATTTAATTTACTTATAAGTCCTTAGTAAAGTTAACTATGTGTGCCCACGGTCTGGAAATTAAATGTTACTAGTGGACTTACTGCACTAATTGTGCCACCGACTAATGTAGCCTGTAAACATGCGCTTGGTAGGTTCTGCTCAGTCCATCCTTTTCTCCTGCTGCTATATTGCTGTATATCATTTGAATATGATGTTTTAGTTAAATCAATTTGTTTGCTTTATTTTTCCGCTATTTTTAAATATTTTAAATACCCATTTGTGTTGAATACTAACATAGGTCCAAGTTGGACGGGGGGGTCTTTCCCATACGTCACAGAAAGGATGCAATCCAGCTCATCCAGTGTATGTGGCAGCCATCTTGAGGGTGCCTCTCTCTCTCTGTGGTACGTGATCCAGCTCTCATGTTACAGCCTTTCATAAGACGGCCAGGGAGTGGATGCTCAGCACTTGGTAGGCTCTGCTTCGTCCTTCCTTTTCTCCTGCTGCTATATTGCTCTATATTGTTTGAATTTGATGGGTTTTAGCTAAATCAATTTTCTCTTTATTGTTCAGCTTTTTTAAAATATTGTAAATACCCATATGTGCTGAATACTAACTTAGGTCCCAGTTGGACGGAGAGGTCTCTTGTCCATACTTCAAAGAAAGTGCGCTATACAGCTCATCCCCTGTATGTGGCGGCCATCTTGATGGTGCTGCTCTCTCTCTGTAGTACGCTGTCCAGCTTCCACATTACGGCCCTTCGTAGGATGGCTGGGGAGCGGGCGCACAGCGCTTGGTTGGCTCTGCTCTGTCCTTCCTTTTCTCATGCTGCTATATTGCTGTTATTGTTTGCATTTGATGTTTTTTTAGCTAAATCATTTTGTTCTCTTTATTGTTCCACTATGTTTAAATATTTTAAATACCCATTTGTGCTGAAAACTAACTTAGGATCCTAGTTTGACTGTGGGGAAGTATTTGTCCTTACCTCACAGAAAGCATCCCCTGTATGTGGCAGCCATCTTGATGGTGCCTCTCTCTCTCAGTAGTACGTTTTGCAGTTCCCACGTTACGGCCCTTCATAAGACATTATTATTGGGGATGGAATACTCAAGTGTAAGAGCTGTGAGCTCTGCTTTACTTCCTCCATTAAACACAACGTGCCCAACATAGGGATACTATGCAAATCTAACAATTCTAGCCTTCTCTAAAACAGGGGTATCCAGAAAACTATGCCTCGGGCCCTCAGGAGGGTTGCACTGAATTTCTTTTTTATAACATTCATTTTGTCCTTCCCTAAACACCAATTACATATTCTTGATTTTTTAGTGGATAAGCAGCCAGACGCTGTTTTTTTTTTACAGAGACCTGGCTCCACAAGGGCTTGGGCCCTGATGAGTAGCAGACCTCCCACCCAATTATGCTATTACGAGAAAGGATAAGTAACACAAGATTGGTATTTACGATACCACTATTGAGTGCAAAACTGAAGACTTCTCAGCTCCTGACTGCAAAGCCCTACTTGCACTTACTCCCAAATTTACTTTTTCAGGCATTCTGGTGTACCACCCCCCCAGGTGCAGTTGGAAAAGGGGCCTGTCTTTTCCAGACCTGGCTACTCCCCATATCTTCAAAGCAGCGAACTTCATAATCCTGGGGGACCTGAGCCTTCATCTAAAAGACCCTAAATTCACCAAAAGTAATTCGCTTGCGGCAGACTTTGGGGTCCTCAACTTGAGGTTGTGCAATCTCAACCCTATACGTGTGGCTGGACACTTGTTGGGTCCTATTTTCCCCAGCTTGACAAACCTTAGCCCCCCGGCCTCTATCTTGGTCCGACCATTTTGCAGTGCCTTATGCGCCGAAAATGGTGTCCCCCTCTTCCGAGTTTTCATGTAAAACCATAAACTGGGCTAAGCTGAATGCTCCAATGCTTAATAAGGTTCTGTGCAGCACTAGACCTGACCTTACACAAATCTCTTATGGATCAGGAGCTTATGTTCAATTGGCTAATCAAGGAAGTTGGCCTTATGGGTCACCGGGTTACTTACAACCACCTGCTATGCCTTCCCAAGAATGAAGAGTCGGTCAGACAGTAGAGGATACAATCACACATGTATTAGCAATACTCTGCAGATGAGTCCAATCTGACCTGTACCCTAAGATGTTTGCCGATGGACTGGCCCCCTAAAAGTCTATAATAGGTAATGATTCTTCAGCAGAGCCTCCAACCATGACCACAGTCGACAGTTACCGGCCTGGGCCGAACATGAACAAAGTGGGCACAGAGGGATGAGCTACTACCTGCTAGATGGGTACATGCTATCGACAACTCAAGGTTACCGTGCTGAGGCTCAGCTTCTCCGAACATGGGAGCAGAACTACACACTCGTATAGGTATGCGAGGGCAGAATGGCCTATTCATTAGTAAGTCGAGAAACAGCCTTGAACTGTAGAGAAAAGAATAACGAAATACAGTGTTCTGCTGAGGCAATCAATTCGAGTAATGAGGCCTAGTTCATGCACAATCTAAGCAGCCTAATAGGGATTACGAAATACAAAATGGAGTCACACTCTCTAACTGAAGCCAGCACATTACGGGGATAACTCAGTGGCTTGCATAACGTGAATACAAATGGTGTCTATTTAGCCACACAGTGCTAACCTAATACAGCATGAAACGAGTGCATTGGAGGAATGGGATTTTCAAAACTAACAGACCCTCCTTTTAGCATGGATGGCTAAATGCTTTATTGAGCCTATCCTTTAGGGTCTTTACCATTCTAAGGGGGAGAAAATAAATGCATAGTCACTCAGAATCAGAATCAAAGACTTTATTCGGTTATATTACATAAATAACCATAAAAGCTCATAAAATCACAACATTAATAACAATCATCACAATTAATAAAATCAAACAAAACAAATATATTTCATAGGCTCAGAATATAAAATAATTTAAAAAGTTATCGTCTTCCGTGAATAAAAAACATTTTTAAGAAAAGCAGAGACAGATGCCACTGTAAATATATCATCCAATTTCTGGATCGCTAGGAAGGCAGGACGGCACTGTCTTAAATTCATGTACCTTAAAATAGGCCTGATCCACCTTTTCCTTGGTAATGTATAAAATGTACAAAAAAATAAAATATGAATGTCCAATTGGGTGGACAGATTATCACAGGGGTAATTGCTGATTCCATTTGACCAATCGTTAATTACAGGAAAACTCAGCAGCCTAAACAGAATCCCAAATCTAAATCGAATCAGCAGGAATGTTTCATGATCTTTCATCTGCAGAGTTAGGTAGGGTTGAATAACCAGTGGTATTAATATCAATTGGTGAGAGATCACGGTCTTTTTGGTAAACTATTTTTGTTCTCTGCGATTCTCTAAATACGTTAAACATAACATTTTAAATGCTTTCCCATGGATCTTAGACATTAATAGGGGTTCATCATAAAATTCAGGATGGTCTATGTTACCGCAAAATGACTGAATGTAGCTCAGCCACATCACCCTGTGAACACCATCCAATTTCAGGGCATCCCGCAAAATAAGTCGATTCAGGTGGCATTCATCAGTAGTCCATACCCTGTGCCACAAAAGGACCGTTTGGACCTTAACGATGTCTTCTAGGTAAAACATACCGAGTTCAGTGTGACAGTTATGGGTGGACATACTCTCAGGGGTGGATAAAAGATACTTCAAAAAGCCCTTTTCAGTTTGTTTTAAACTAATGACATTAGAATAACCCCAAATTCCCGCCCCATAGACTGCCACCGCAACACAACTAGCTTTATAAATACATAAAAGCTTCTTTACCGGTTTTCTCCCCATCTTTTTACTAAAGAGCTTAAGGGCCATTATGGACTTGGCAAATAACAGATTTCTACTTTTAACTGCACTACTCCACTGACCAGTACAATCAAACAAAATTCCTAAATAGGGGAAGGTTGGAGTGTAATCTAGTGGTATAAACCCAATGAACATTTTTCTTTTTCTATGATTCGCTCTTCTACCACAAATCATAGAGAAGGTTTTAGTGCAATTCACCTTCAAGTCCAGATTTGTCATGAAGGTAGTGAAGGAAGCAATCATAGTTTGCATGGCTACGGGAGTCCTTGCCATTAGGACAGCGTCATCTGCATAGATAAGTGCGGGTATTTTGCTGTTTAAAGCCGTAGGCATATCCATGCAGTCCCGCAATAAAATATCCTCTAACTCATTGATATAAATGGAGAATAAAAAAGGGGCATGGACACATCCTTGCCTCACTCCCCTTGCAATATTGAACAATCTGGTACACTCCACTCTCTTGCCGTATCTAATTGTTGCCTTAGCCCCGTTGTACAATTCTCTTAGGAATTGAATAATATTATCCTCTACACCCAGCCGGGGTAAAATTAACCATAACTTACTCTGGCTAACACAGTAGAAGGCAGATGTCAAGTCCACAAAGGTTAAAAACATCCTGCCTCCCTTAGCCTTAGTGTATTTTTCTAGGAGGATAAATAGGTTAAGTCCTTGATCTACGGTCCCAACTCCCTCTCTGAAACCATATTGGAGGTCGCTAATAATCTTCTTCTCATCCGCCCATAAATGCAGTCTGTCTAGGATAATCCGACCGATAATTTTAATGGTCGAGTCAAGCAAGGATATAGGGCGGTAACCCATACAACTAGACCTATCGCCCTTTTTAAAAATAGGTACTATAATAGATTCGTACCAGGTACTAACAAGGCCCACGGAACAGGCAGCATTAAAAGTTCTTGTGAGCAATGGAGTCCACAGTGTTACATTATTTTTAAAGATGTCCCCCGGGACACCATCAGAGCTGGGTGCCTTACCCCCCTGACTTAAGTTGATGCCCCTAATTACTTCTTCCATGGTTAAATTGAGATTCAACCCTCATTGCTCAACTCCATCTGAGGTAGCTCCCTTGATGGATCAACCATAATAGTCACAGGGCTATACAGAGTTTCAAAATGTCTCAACCATTCGTTCTGAGAGATAGCCATCTCTAGTCGTACCTTGGTATTATCCTTAAAGTATGGCCCGTTAACTGCTTTCCAAAAAGCTGTCATTTCCTTCAATTCGGAAGCCTCAATTAGTGCCTCCCATGCATCCTTCCTCATTCTCCCCCTTCTATTGTTTAACGCAGATTTATATGCTTTGCGAAGACCCCTAATCTGACACAGATCTCTATCATCCCTGCACAAGGTCCGTTTAAGTTTCGAGTACGCCTCAGTGTACTCTGAGTCAAACCAACCTCTTTTTTGCATAGTCACTCAAGTTACAAGGGAGAATAAAACAACACCCTGGGAAGATGGCCACGGGGGAAGGAGCTCTGAAATCAAGCTCCCGGGCTCGGGGTCCACCATCGGAGTAAAACCACCAGCGACCCCCACGCAAGCCAAATAACCCTTCAAGAAGCAAGACTTGCCGCAACAGTTCAGGATGGAACAGAACCAGGCCAAACGGCTGTGACCAGACATGCACAGTGTTAATCGTCCCTCGCCCGGTGCCTCCAGGACAGCAAGCGGTCCGATGAGGATTCCATCTAAAAGGAACGCTCCAAGCACTCTCTTATCAGCTCCTCGTTCGTCTGACAACAGCCCCATAGTGGATGACTGTTCGCCCTTGAGCACGGGCTCCAGGACCCGGACCGGATCGAAGTACCCGCCGCCCCGCATCGTCCCACAGGTACGATGACTGACTCCAAAATGGCTGCCCCTGGGAATCCCATAGCCCCCTTACGCACCAATTGCTAGGACACACTGAACTCCAAGGCCCCCACTGATGTTGAATGAGGTCCCCAACTCTCTAGTTGACCCAAGGAGACCTGGGTCGACCGCAGAACAGCATGTAAACCCCACGTAAAGCCCTGCTCCACCAACCAATCTGTCTGACCTTAAGATGGCCAAATCCGACTCGCAATGAGCCGTCTCCTTCTAAGACTTAATCGTTCCCCTCTGTGGCAATTCATCTTTCTGCTGCCAAGGCCACATACTTAAAATAATTTCAATTGAGTTTTTTACCCTCTCTGAAGAGGATCTCTTGCCTTCACACATCCTCTCAGGCCACACTCTAGTGCTCCGATGCTTTGCCCTTCTTAAGATGGCCGCCCTGATGTCTCCACCTAAAGACTAGATCGCTCCCCTCCGTGTCAACTCAGCTTTCAGTTGCCAGTGCTACAAACTCAAAATAATCAAACCATCTTTCTACTCACTCTAAAGAGGATCTCCTGCCTCCACACAACCTCTAGGGCCACACTCTAGTGCCTCAAATGCTTTGCCCACTTTAAGATGGCCGCACTGATGTCTCAATAAACACACACAGACCGAGAGTCTGAATAAGATACTGAAGCATCCACACTGATGTGATCCCCCAGCGGAATAACAAAGCCTCACAGCGAGTACCCTCAGTAGCATATCCCACTGAGGATAAGGGGTCCAGCACTCTAAAGAAGAAGAGGGGAAAAAGAGGGACAGTACAATCAAATAGATGTATGACTACAGTTGATGTGACCCTCCATCAGGAACACAAAGCCAAACATAGAGTTGCCTAGGCAGCAATACCCTCTTAAGATATGGAGTACAGAATTAACTTAATAGAAGAGGGCCCATAGAGACTTGGAGCACCCCAACTCCTAGGGAATAGGGCCCGAGCCGGGGAAAGTTAGATCCCATTAACTCTCACCCCCTCCTCCCTTCCACAGCAACTTATCTCTTACTTTAGTCGCTAGGCTCCCTCCTCTCCTTTGTTCAGGCCTTTGTGATCCCTCCAACTCCTATGGTGGCTATGTGATCCCACACCGCCTATTGCTCCCACCATTACTCTGCTGTCCTCTACCTAGCGAGTCACTCGGCTCCCATAGCAGTGATGGCCCCCACATGCATGCCAACCTCACGTAACCCAACAATGCCATGTGGTACCCCAATCTCTGTCAACGCACTCATGCCGACCCACACGAAACCACAAGGCGTGAACGCCTTCGAAATTATCTTCCCCCCAAGCTCTCCAATCAGACAACACTCGAAAACACTATTTGTGGACACCTACCAATGCTCCTCCAAAGCGCAGGTGAAGATGGATCTCATCTTCCACATGGATAGACCGGACAACTAGATCACTACACTTAGATTACAACTTCACCAAAACGACGACCACCACACATAGCTGTTAATTGACGACCTCTCTTCCGAACCAGGTGACTAGAAATGTGAACACAACAGTGACCATTTACTCAAATGGCACAGTGTTGATACAGGCTAATAATGAGAACCTTGAGGCCTTCGACTCCCTCTTCCCTGCTCTCAGCTCTGCCCATCTTCACTCTCTCCGATCTGCTCTGCCTCTACTCCCTTTCCCGGACTACTTTCCCCACCAGGGGCCTACTCTCATCCCCCCGGTGAGTCAGTTCAACCTTCCCGCTAGAAGCCCGTCTCACTCCCCCATTCCTACTATTTGCAACCGTCAATCTCCCGAGGTTGATCTTACCCCTACACCCCCTCAGATTCATCCTTCCCTACACCCCATCACCATCACTCGAACAAGGCCTCCTGACCCCCTCCCCACTCCTACAGAACTACTGAGGAAGAGCTTGCAACTCGACCCCTTACCGAGGATCATGAACAGTGGCTATCTAGGCACCCAACTAGCATTAGACCCCACAATTCGATCTTGCCCACCACCTCAAGGGCTGACCTGACCCACAATGGCATGCCTCCTGCCCCGGAAAACATGTTGCACCAACTGATCTTATTAGAGAATCAGTTAGAAATAATATTCAGAGGCCTTGACGAAATTATAACCAACCTAGACAAGGCTTGAATGCCCAAGAAATCCCTTACAAGGGCCTCTCCTCCATCCAACTCTAACCTTCTAAAATCTCAGCCTGAGCCCTTTCCCGTTCTCGATATCCGATCCCTGAGGCCCAAAAAAACTGTTGTGGAAATCCTGTTACAGACCCTCACTGGAACCAAATCCCCCATATCCAGGCTACTGAGTCCCCAAGTATGGTTGCAGTGTCCCAGACGCATTGACCTTCCAGGACCAAAGCAGCAATGTCTGAGGAAGAAGCAGCAAACCTAGCCTCCACTTATGACTCTCCTCCTATCAGCCTCACTTGAATCCAATATTCAAGTGATCACAGACTTCAGAAGAGAATACCCCCTTTAAAATTAAAAGACCCCCGCCCGCCCTCCCGTCCATACCTAAGGCCCCACCAGGAAAGTACCCTAGCAAAAAGAGCCTATCCGCTAACTGTCTACTCATTGACTGTAGATCAGTTCCCAAACATGTAACGGAATTAGCAGAAGCCATCCTCTCTCATGACCTAGACATTGCATTCATCACAGAGATATGGCTAAATGAGACCCCCCCCCTGTTTAGATATGCTTGTGCCCCCAGGCTACTCCATCGTCAACAAAGATAGAAAAGATCAACGCGGGGGAGGTGTAGCCATCATCCACAGAGACGACATAGACATCGCTGTAACTGATTCCTCAAGTACAGCTCATTTGAATGTCTCTCTGTACATGACCAAGCACATTAAGAAGCTACTAAACAAAATAAAACCTTCTATCCTGCCCAAAGATCTTAAACAAGCCACCCGAGCATTGGTGCTGTGAAGACTAGACTATGGAAACGCATCCTCACTGGAACAGCTAAAACACATCTTGCTCCTGTGAAAACAACCCTCAATGCGGCTGCCAAAATGGTCACTGGAATAAAGAAATTTGATCATATCTCTCCTGCTCTCAAAGAACTCAAGTGGCTATCAATAGAACTTTGGGCAAACCTCAGAACAGCCTGCCTCACCAACAAAGCCCTTCACACAGGCAATATCTGGCGGCCAAACTCAAAAAAGCTGGCCAGATCAGGAATCTCAGAAGCTCCAACACCCTACTTCTCATCCCGCAAAAATCACGAAAACAGAAAACTGTGACCAGGTCCTTCGCCGGCAACGCGCCCAAAAGCTGGAACTCTATTCCCCCTCACATCCGAACTACTCCTTCCTTCTCTAAATTCAAAAGTCAGCTCAAAATCCTTTTCCTTGACCGATCCCTAACGATTAGATAGAAGCCGTTGGAGCCTTGAGATTCACTCTTCCCTCATCCCGGATTCGATGTTAACATGACCTTGATATAGATCTTATACGTCATTGTCACTATTATTATTATTTGGACTTTCTTGCCTTATTGTATTTTGTGCTGCTCTCTTTTCCTCTGCTATGTAACTGATGTGAAGCGCTCTGATACCCTTCGGTCAGGCTAGCGCTATATAAAACTTCTTAAATAAATAAATAAAAATACTTAGTATTCAAAAATGCCCTTATCGATGAGCATGATATCCTGGATATCCTGCATCATCATAGTAGAGACCTTGGTATCATGACCTGACAACTAAGGGGTAGGGGTGAGCTTGCTCACACAATAGGTGCAACATGCTTGAAGGCAATAAATACATGTGCAACATGTAAAGATGACCCCTGCAGTAGCTATTAGGACAAATAGTATCTTTCAACCCCATGCTGTCAACAGACCCCAGAGCCACCATGTGAGGGACCATGAACCACTATCCTGATGGATATCTGAAGCAAGTCTGTGTAATTTCTGTATTGTGGAATATACAGTAGGGGTGCTATCAGGAATGTACACACAGCAGCTGCTGCCAATGACTCGGCAGGCTCCACCCCTATCAGCAAGAATGACATCTAAAACCATCTGATTTTGAAGAGCAACAAACCTTGTAGCCTGAAGCTTCAATGTAATGTTAGTCAGTATACCTGCAGTAGTATTAATAACTTCCTCAACTTCTCTGGCAAGGTGATGAATATTACGTCTATTGAACATGGGACCCCAGAACGGTAGAATGCCCTTCATGATGTCAGTAAATTGCTGTTGGGAGGTATCTGTCTGATCAATCTCGTCTGGATTAACAACTCTTTTAACTTGATGCAAATGGAGATCCCTACGCTGTAGCCTATGATCCTTATGATAATTAGACGTTGCCATGTAAAAGGGAGGTAAGAGGAAAGAGACATAACACCGGCCAGACCATCCCCTCGGAAGCCATGAATAAGCCTGTTCCCCATAGATGAAGTATTTATTCGGAGGTGTAAGCAAAGGTGGGCTACTAGTAGTGTTCTATCGGTATGTGTAGGTACAACTGCTCTGTCCTACAGGAACGTTCCCTGAGCCTTCAACACAGAAACTAGCTGTTGCATTGATCACAGGTACGGGCATGGCTTTGTCTTCAGTAATATATCGTTCCTGGAAGCATTTAAAGTGTTCAGTAACATTAAATCCTTGGAAATCCACCATTTCACTCTGTAACTAAGTGACATTCTCATTAGCTTCGAAAATGTTTATGCAAGCTTCTGGATGTAGGGTACACTCCTTGTCATCTGCCCCAGGTGTATATCCCTGGTGTACCTTTATATACTCCAACACTGCTTCGTAATCAGACTGTACCATTTTCATAGCGTCAGCATGATAGTGCATGTATACCATAGAAAGCAATTGGAACCATGCCTCACAGCTACCCAAGTATAACAAGGACAATGACACCAGTAAATCATTCTTGTGCATAATGAAGGGGAGTAACCCACACACTCAACAATTTGTGGTATTAGTGGTATAGTGTACCTGTTGAAGCATCTGCAGAAAAGTATTCTCGGTATAAGTCTGTCTATGTTTCTCTTTATGCGGGGCCAGTGTAATGAAGAGGTGCTCAGGTCAAACCGGCGTAGTCCCTACCAGAGTGTGTACAGGGTGATGTTCCTCTAAAAACCAGACCACCACAAATAGTGTTAGCATTACTATGAGGATGACTACTACCACTACTATCCTACTGCCAGTAGACCAAGTATACAACACAAGACCATTCTGCTGTAATGGAGGGGCCACCAGGGGCTGTTCCTCCTTCATGACTACACGGCCAAATGGGTACATAGAAAGAAACCTTAAGAATTGGAGCCACAAAAAGAGAACCGACCAGCGGGGCACAAATCACTCAGCGTCCGCCTAGAGCCTTGCTGGTAGGCTCCTATTGTTCATCAACGACAGTGCTATCAAGCACTCCCATGGGGGAGCTGTGCAATCGCAGCCCTTGCTGAAAAACAAATCCTCTTCTTTCAGGATAGGGCACCCTCCCTCCTGGGCAAGTACCCTCAAGGATCCTGTGCAGTGTCCAGGGCAGTGCACCGGTGTAGCTCAATCTAATCTAATACAAGCACCTTAGGCACAGCACCCACGCCGTAAGATCTTTCTCTAACTCATGGACTGTTCTGCTGGTGCACAGTCTGACTTTCGGGCCGCAGGTTGTACCTGGTACCTCCAGGCACTGTCTCATCAACAAAAAGGGGGTGAAACTTAGGGTCAGTTGCACATTGAGACACAGACTCTTTTGCACCAGATACAGAAGTATCCGGGCAGCCCTTATTTCTGGGGGACTGCCTCAAGCGGGGCCGCACCGCATTCCTCGTCTGTCTGCTCGCCCCTCAGTCGAGCGTCAGAGAAGGGAACAAAGTGGGGCACCCGCTCTCCTTCCTGGTTAGCAATGCCATTGAGAACGCACTTATCATACGGAAGTGGGAGGGGAATACGTTTGAAGTGGGTGCAATGCACCCAAATCTTCTAGCTTTAAAGCTTGACCACTGGTGGCGAGCAGGACATGCAGGTGCCCCTTCCACCTCGGCTCCAGGCAGTTCTTTCGTTGAAATTTATTTACAAGAAGAAAATCCCCGGGCTGTAGCTGGTGCCTGGGCCCCTCTGGTACTGGTTGCAGCGTGGCATGAATCTGTTGGTGGATAGAACAGAGATCTTTAGTTATCTTGTGCAAGCAGGGGGTACTCAATCTTGGAGAAGCGCTTGGGTCTTGGTACATCCCAGACGTAGACGGGCGTCCAAAGACTACCTCATACGGGGGCAACCCTGTTCTAGAATGTGCTATCACTCTGGTAGATATTAAAGCCAAAGTTAGCTCATCTGGCCATTGCAATCCTGTGCTTTCTTGAATCTTTTCTAGCTTTAGTTTGAGAGTACCATTGTACTTCTCAACCAGGCCTGCTGACTGAGGGTGATTCGCTGCATGAAACATACTCCTAATATGCAAGCCTTTGCACACCAATTCAATGACTTTTGAATTGAAGTGACTTCCGTTGTCACTCCAAATCACACGTGGCAATCCATAGCACGGGAAGAACTCTTTTAAGAGTGCCTTCGCCATCACCATAGATGTATTCTCCTTGGTGGGATAAGCCTCAATCCATTTACTGAATGCACAAATCACTACTAGCACATACTTCAAATTGTTAACTCATCCCATTTCCATCTGGGGAACCTCAAAAGGGAAGGAAGAAGGTGCAAAGTTACCTGCGAGTGTAGGAGTACCTTTCCCAGGATTATGCTTCAAACAAATGATACAATCCTTCACTAGGTGTGTGGCTACCTTAGAGATATTATCATTCTGCCATTCTGGGTCCAGTAGTTTACATATTCCTTTGGCGCTAATGTGTACTGGGCCATGGTAACAACAGGGAGCACATACGCATTGGACAACAACCATCTCTGCTTCCGAGGCAAGTCAGTCCAGCACCCATCCTCGTCCAAACGCCCTGTACTCTCCTCCCATATTTCCAATTCATCTAGGGTCACCTCACCCTGAAATCCTCGAACATGCAGTTGTCTGGGACCCACCTAGCGGGACCTGCCACAAACATCTTTTTCATCTTTGATCGAGCTGTCTCCTTAGCTGTCTGGTCTGCGAACGCATTTCCCCTACCAACATCGTCCATGATGCCTTTGTGAGCGCTACATTGTATTATTGCTAACTTATAAGGAAGTCAATGCAGACAACAATCTATGTATCAATGGGCCATTCTGTATTCGCAGTCAATGCGAAGTCAAGAACCCTCTCTCTGCCCAGAGGAGTCCAAAATTATTGGCCACCCCAAAGGCAAACTGGCTGTTGGTGTAGACATTAACAGACAGTCCCTCACACAAATCACAAGCCCTAAGGAGGGAACCAACTCTGCAGCTTGAGCCGATTGGTATGAGATGCAGGCTGTCTCAACTACAGTGTGTAACATTGTGATTGCATAGGCTGCAGTGGTAGTGCCGTCTGGTAGTATGAAACAAGAGCCATCAACATATAGTTCCCCTTGGGGGTCAGATAAGGGAACATCAGTGATGTCTACCCGTCCTTTCATTTCTACCTAAGTCCGAAATAAACAATCATTGACATCACTGTCCTTTTCTTCTGAAGGGAGGGGTAGTAACGTGGCTGTGTTCAGAGTGGCACATCGTTTGATGGTAATGTGTGGAGCAAACAAAGTTAATTCATATCCAGTCAGACTCACACTAGTAAGGTGCTGCGTCTTTGTCTTATTCAATAGCGTAGCCACAGCATGAGGTACCATTACGGTGAGATCAGTATCAAGGACAAGCCCTGCTGATTGTCTGATAGAAACTGCCACTGCCGTGGTAGCTCTCAGGCCGCCCGGGAGAGCTCTGGCGATGGTATTAAACATAGCAGAGAAATAAGCGCCGGGTCTCTGCTTACCACCGAAACCCTGTGTTAGAACAGAAAGCGCGCAACCATCTGCCTCATGTGCGTAGAGCACAAAAGGCTTTTGGTAATCAGGAGTACCAAGCACAGGAGCAGAGCAAAGCGCAACCTATAATTGCTCAAAAGCTTGCTGGCATGCAGATGTCCAAGGTAGGGGTTCATGTACATCTTTGGTGGTCAGGTAAAGAAGGGGTTTCGTTAGTAGGGAATAGTTAGGGATCCAGTGATTACAATACGAAGTTATACCAATGAATGCACGTACCTCTAGTTGGGTCTTAGGGACAGGCATATTAGTAATAGCAGCTATGCGTTGAGGTGTTAGTCTGCCACCCTCCTTCGACAGTAGGTGACCTAAATAGGTGACCTCGTGTCGACAATATTGAAATTTCGAATGTAACACCTTGTGTACATGATGTGCCAAATGTAACAATAATTTAACTGTGGCTTCTTTGTAACCATCCTCAGTGTCCAAAGCCACAAGGAGGTGGTCAACATACTGCAACAGCATATTACCAGGTGGAAGCTCCAAAGAATACAATTAAGCTTTCAAAGCTTGGCTATCAATACTAGGACTTTCTGTATAGCCATGTGGAGCACGGCAGAATCTAAAGCTCCAATGGCTATTGCAAATCCAAACAGATTTCTGCTATCTGCTATCTGTATGGATTGGTATGCTGAAGAACGGGTATGCTGAAGAAAGCGAAAATAATTCTGCTGATGTGGGAATCATTGTCAAGATCGTGGTAATATCTGGAACCACAGAGAACTGGGGAACCACTATTTTGTTTACCTCTCTAAGGTCTATTACAAAACAGTAAACATCAGGGTGGGTATCAGAAGAATCAAAGGGTGTCTTTTTAAGAATAGGATGAATAGGGATATTACACACTGTCGTGGTCGTACCTTGCAAATCCGGTATAATATAGGATCCATGATGATCTACAGGCACTGGAACCGGTCCCTCACACTGTCCCTGGCTGTCCCAATTATGGGACAACCCCGTCACCTTATCCATGTCATAGTCATCGTGATAATACTGTCAGCCTCGGGGTTGTCAAAATAGTTCCCACTCTGTCAATTGTGTGACGTATTCTCCCCCTGCATCTCCCCTCGGCTTCCTCCTCCTCTTTCTAAAACCTCAACCTTTCGGGGCTCACCTTTCTGCAACAATTCCGGACACTCATTCCACAAATGTCCCTCCTGCTTACAATATGCACATTGGTTAAGCCCAACGGGCGCACTCGAAGCGCCACCCCTATTAGACCTGGGTAGCAGCAGACCAAAGAACAACTTAATATCATCTAATGTCATCACTGTGGAGGAGGCCGCCTCCGTCAATTCTTTATATTATGCAGTAGGGTTTTTTTCCGAGGGTCCGGCAGCTGGCTCTTTCAGGATAGGACCTCACTCCTCTTCCAAGGAGTATAGATCGACTGTTCCTGAAATCGAGCATCGACTCATGGTCTAATTACAGTGTCCATGAAGTTGCACAATTCTGGTGTTTCAGGGTGGTAAATGGGATGGACTTCCCTCATAGGGTGCTGCTTCCCTGTCGTCTGAACCTTTTGGAGCAATCTGCCTCGGTAACCCACCAGTGTCGTTACATTGTTAAAAACCTCATTGGGAGCCATACTCGTAGCATAAACCCTGTCCCGAATGTCTTAGATGATCTGTGGTGCAACACCCTGAAAACACTGTTCCCACAGTCCTATTAGCTTGACCGACATGTGCTTAATAGCATGCTGCTGTACGAAGGGTTCATAATCTTTCATCACACTCCACACTATTGATCACGTTCCGGGCCCACTGAGCTGCTTGATTCACCACCATTTGCTTTTCCTCATCACCCACAGCAGAACGCACCAACACTTTCTCCATGCGGTCTCGCACTGCTGCCTAATTCGCTTCATGCAACCCACGCACAAGTGTGTCGACATTTGACAGTATTTGAGGTGTCACACTCTAGGGGGAAAGAGCAGATGCAGAGACAGGTATCATCATGTAGGGAGACAATGTTGGAGGGGTGAAAGGGGGTGTAGCAGTCGAAATGGAAACTGTAGTCAGGACAGGAGAGCTAAGGGCTCCTGCCCCTGTGGCTGGCGCGGGTAGAGGAGAAGCAAGTGGGGCTGAGGCAGTAGTGCTAGAAACAAAAACACTAGAGAGGGTGGGACTAGGGGCCGAAGACTGGGACATAGAACTGTTGGGTATATCCATTGAGGGGCATAAGGAGGTGGAGGCGAGAATCCAATAACTCTTCAACAAAACCATCTTCCTCCTCACTGGTGACATAGCATTTATCATTCTGTAATCAAAACTGCCTTCCTGCACATTCTTTGCCTTTCTCTATCTTTTTCCTTTCATAGGCCACTGCTTTCTGTAATATCATTTGCGTCTGTCTGTTCCAGGCCTCTTTCTCTTCTCTCATACACCGTTGCTTTGCTTCTTTCTGCCATTTTCTTAGAGAATCAAGCATCAACTGCCTGCTCTTTCTAGCAAACATTTTGTCCTGCAAGAAATTAAATTTTTGTTCATCAAATAAGCCAGTAAGTGGCCACTGTAAATCAGCGTTGTCCCTCATATATTTATGCCAGAACATGCTAAACATATTAGGGCCAATGCTGTGCTTGATGTATATGTCGAAATTTGGGGAACCCTCCGGGGCACAGGCTGGCTCTTTTCTAATCGAGCATCAGTAGAACAACATCGACATCAAAAACACCGTAACTTACTTAAACGAGGCATCTTAATATAAGACACATATGCTGTCCCCAATGGACAAGTATAACACCAACAAAAATTATAAAAGAAAAAATAAACGAGAGAAAAATAGTTCAAGAACCAAACCAAAACAGTCTGAAAACCGCCCACTGCACTCCAGAGACTGTACCAAGTTCAAGAAGAGAGGCTCTAGCCCCAGAACTTTTCGAGGAAAGACCAAATTACCAGTTGACCTGGCAGATTGTCCACAAACACTCTGTGTATTTTAAAAGGGTCTGAAAACCCACCAAGTTCAAACCAAGACAGCCCAGAAGACTGTCACAAGACACAGCCTGTCGGCTCGTGCCGTTCAAGCAAGGCAGTTCAAAAACTGCACCAAGACAGTCAGGAGACTGTGTCAAGACACAGCCCGCAGGCTCGTGCCGTTCAATGATTTTACCATTCTCTGAGATTTTAATTTTTACCTTCAAGACAAAGACAACAGGGAGACAGGTGACTGCTAGATACATTGGGAGCTGTAGGCTTAAGCCAACTAGTAAAGACCCCCACTTATGAGGCGGGGCAAATGCTAGATGGTATATTTACCTAGGCCCATGCTCTCACACCAAGAGAAACCCTTCCTTTGACATGGTCAGACCATTTGTTAAATAAGTTCAATCTTCCACACACCTCTATCGCGCTCGGAGGTACCTTCAAGCCACCTGCCTCCACCCATTTAGAGTGGAGTAAATCGGACAAAATTATCCTTCTTACACATTTGAAGAGTTGACAACCACTTTTAAAAGGTCATCCAGAATGAATTGTCACCAAATATACTGAATTGCTTGATAAAGCAGTTAAGGCCTCAGTACCTATAAAAAAAAACTCAGGGAACAGGTGTACCCCCTCCGCCCCCTGGTTTTCTGAAGCACTATGGAAATAAAAGCAAAAATGTCATAGACTAGAAAGGTGTTGGCGAGCAAATTATCTCTCATTAGAGATAAAAGCATACAGAACGGCCCTACCACAATATAAAAATATACTGATAGCAGAAAAGAGGAATTACTTTACCAAACAGATTGAGTAAGCAAATAATTCCTCTAAAACACTATTTGCAGTAGTAAACAAACTCACCATACCCAAAAATATAGGGACCAAGGACAATCAAATGTTTTGTGACGACATTGCTGCTGCTTTTAAAACCAAAGTGTTGGACATTTTTAGCAACTTTGAGGATACATCAGTTCACCTCCCCACCACTCTTCCGACGAGCCCTGACTCTATAAAGAACACTCTGCTCAGTTTCTCCCCCACTTCATCTGAAACAGTGGGAAAATATGCAAATGAAGCTAAGTCATGATCCCCCTCCGACCAATGCCCGCCGGCATTTCTGAAAGAAAGAGCGGACCTTGTTAGTTCAGGTCTAACAGAAATTTTTAACTCCATGTTTGACTCTGGCAATTTTCCTTCCATCTGAAAGGATACTTCCATCCTTCTGCTGCTAAAAAACACAACTTGGATGCAACCAACCCGAACAACTATTGTCCGATAGCCCGGCTGCGGTTGCCAGCAAAAATAATTGATAAAATTATGACTATTCAATTAACCCAATTTATTTGCGAAAATAACCTGCTTGATTAGTCCCAGTTTGGTTTCTGTCAAGAATACAGTACAGAAATGGCACTCATCAAAGCCACAGAGGAGATTAAAGCTGTGATGGATGGAGGAGGCACAGTCACCCTTGCGCTCCTTGATCTGTCAGATGCTTTTGATACTGTTGATCACTCTCTCTTGCAACAGCGACTGGAGTGTCTGGGGTTCGGGGGTACCGACAAGGACAAGGACAAGGACAGGAGACTAACAGTATTGGTGCATGAGTATCATTCAGAGCCTTATACCCTCCGGTGTGGAGTACCACAGGGCTCCTCCTTGAGCCCTTCTCTTTTTAACATCTATATCTCCGAACAAGCTCCCCTGATCCGGGACTTTGGGTTTAGTCTGACATTATACACCAATGACACCTAGATAGTGGTGGCTGCACATAGAACTCAATCTCCTTCTATCCATCAATTTCAGGGTTGTATGTGTACTATAAACAAAAGGATGAGTGCACATTGTTTCAAACTCAACTTTGAAAAAACCCAGGTCCTGACCTTTGGTAATATGAAGCCAAACTGGGGCAATCTGTGGTGGCCGGCAGAGATGGGAGAACCACCGAAACTAGTGGTCAAAGCTAGGAACCTGGGAGTATGGCTTGACAACAAACTATCACTTTCTCAGTAACGAATGCAACTGTCTCCGTCTCCCACTTCTTTTTCAAGAAAATAAGGAAGATTTTTCCTTATATCCCTGTGGACACCAAAAAAACGGTGGTAACTTCATTCATTCAGTCTAAACTGTGTTATTGCAATGAGCTGTATTTGACCATACAGAAGCAGTACTTAAAAAAGCTTCAGACTGTTCGAAATACAGCAGCACGGTTACTGGTTACACCCCTAGGTGCAAATCTATATCTAAAGAGATTCGCAGCCTGCACTGGTTTCCGGTAGTTCAACTCATCAAATATAAGGCTCCATGTTTGGCTTACAAAGCATTGAACCACACAGGTCTTTCCTTCCTGCAGAACCTTTTTGTCTGGTATGAACCAACCAGACATCTCCTTTCTATGGGGGCCAAACTCTTGACAGTGCCCACAATTTGAACATCACAATGGGGTGGCCGCAGCTTTCATTATGGCACCTCCAATCTGTGGAATACTCTCCCTAGTGAGCTCCGAGGTGCAAACTCCCTCTCCACCTTCAGGAAAGGACTAAAAACCTGGTTGTTCCAGAACTGGACGCCGGAGCGGGCTACTGTGTTTTCAGCGCCAAGACACGTGTGGGTATTCGTGCGCACTATAAATCCTGTTAACATTAACATTAACAAGAATTGCACCATTTTTCAAAGAATCATATCACACTTCTGTGGATTCACAGTTCAGCGAGGGGTTATTCGTATTCAGAATAGAATGGCGCACAACATGTAGTGGTTGAGTGGTCACAAGAGAGTAGTTTTGGTTGGTGCTGCTTGTACATAGAGAACCCTAAAACTCTGCAACCAAAGGGTGTAGAACTACCCTTATGTAAAGTACAACAGCCAGTCAAGCGCACACAACAGTTGTAAGGGTATAGTTGATTATAGTAAAGCGTTCAAGGATAAGATCAAACATAATGTTCTTTCCGTCTTAGTTTTTTAATTAGTGAATGGTTGGGCCTCCTGTCCAGGAGAGACCAACGAAAATAGACAACCTGGCTGGTTTCTCCATTTTCGTTGGTCTCTCCTGGACAGGAGGCCCAACCATTCACTAATTAAAAAACTAAGATGGAAAGAACATCGTGTTTGATCTTATCCTTGAACGCTTTACTATAATCAACTATACCCTTACAACTGTTGTGTGTGCTTGACTGGCTGTTGTACACTTCTGTGGATACTCTGCCAAAAAGAAGGACTGCCATTCTGCTGGTCTGCACTCTACTGGGCTGCCCTCCTGCCTGAATAAGAAGGACCCAACCTGCATCACTTCAACAAAGAACCCAGAGTGACTCTAAGGGCTATTTGGCTTGGTGATCTGAAGCCTCAGATACATAACAGCCTTTCCAACAACCTTACATCTGCACCTAGACTCTGCCATCTGTGAGTCTACTCTGCCATGTAGTGCCACCCCAGTCCTGGACCCTCGGAAGTGGCCTTAAGGTGCTTTGCCAGTTTTTGTGGATCCAGCGGAATTGATGCAACTCATTTGCTGCATGGCAAAACCTGGATTAGAATCAGCGCATCTCCGCTGCTGCGTGGATTGGACCCGTCACAAAGACTCTCAGTGCTCCCATGGCCCGTATCACCTTTGGAATCACTGATGTGCTAGTCATTCCCTGTACTCTCATCTCTCATTAACAGCAGCCTCCCGATGATGCTGGACTCTGCATCACAGCCTCACAGCTCTTTGAAACTGACACATCACCCTGACTGTGCGCTTCATCCTTGACTCTGCATTTCTCATTGCAAGCACCATCAATGGGATCCTTGATGACAAAGCAGGCCTTTGCACCGCAGCCTCGCTGCATCTCGGGAACCGGAGCATCGCTTCGGATGCTATAACGCATCTTTTACTGATTGTTATGGTCTTGTTATACTTATTAAATTAAGCTCTATTTTTGTAACCTGGAGTGGTATCTTTTTGTGTCGTGTTTTTACTGCTTTACTGTTTGAAGTGTTGCACAAGTACTCTACCCATTGCCTCTAAGTTAAGATTGACTGCTCTGTCCCAAGTTACCAGAGGGTTGAGCACTGGTTAATTTGGGGTTTGCTTGTGCCTTTCCATGGCTAGAATTGTGGTTGCTGCGTTAACAGGGCTCATACCACATTCAATCAGTAGCTCAATTTCTAACAGGCTCCAAAGTTATTAACAGTGGTTGGGAAACTCCGCTCCGCCGACGGAGTTTGCAGATTTTTGCAACTCCGCACTTCATTTGGAGCACAGAGTTAGGCCCAAAACTCCGCCTTCCGCTGGTGGAGCGGAGTTCACCGCCATGATAGTAGAGTAGCCAGTCACTGCACACCCAATTGAAATATTTATGACTCCATGGTGTGGCGTTAGTTACGGTGCGGGACCATTTGCCCTGCTTAATCTGTCTAATCAGTCAGGGCTACCCCCCCCCCCCCCATAGAAATAACAAACTATTCCGGTCACAGCCTCACCTGATCTCTCAATCTGGAACCAGCTGCTGACATATGTAGGCTGCACTGGCACTTGGCACATTTTCTGCATCCTAATGCAGTCCCCGGGCTCCACTGCTCGGTGAACCTCAATGCCCTGCCAACACTGCCTCTGTGCACGTGCGGCCGCACGCCGCCTCAGTGAACAGCACTTCAACCAGGGAAGACATTCTGCTGTGCACGGGCGAGTAGCGAACACGCCACGGTGATGCCCATCCCAGGGTCAGGCAACCGCACCAGCAACAACTAATAATTACCAATAGGGTTGGCTGATGCCAAGATGGCCGACACCATGACACCCCTACCCCCACAAACAACGCGGACCAGCTCCCCCGGTCAAAGCTGTAGAGAGGAGGGAGTCTGATCACTGTGTTGCCCTTTCTGGAGGGGCCCTGAGGGCCGGAGCTAGCTGGTCGGTTACTGGCACTGAGAGGATGACCTCTGCTGATTTCCTTCTACTCCGCTGCTCAGTGGTCACTCAGACTCTGCCCATGTTAGTTCGTGATACCTCCCTGCCGGAGTGGGACCGTCATCATCGGTGAGATGAATGACTGCTTTCGGTGACGGCAAGGTGTTGAAGGTAAGCCAAGTCCACCCTGAACCCCTGACTAGAACTGTCCAATATAGGCAAAAGTGTATCTCATGGCAGCCGTTCAAGTACTCCGTCTGCTGAGGGAACTCTGCAGAATTCTGCAGACTTTTCTGGCAACTCCGTGAGCTCCTCTCAGCCTTAAAAGTTATTCACCCAGCAGGGACCTTTCTCAGGCACACAATTCAAATTTCTCCTGCTTCAACTTTCCAGCCAAAAGACAGCAGCTTCACTGAGACCTCATTCAATGGCAATCCAATTTCCTGGAGCCCTCCTCTGCCATAGCCTGCTCATTTGTCCCGCTCATTATTTTTGATTTTTATTTCTGAGGCTAAGTCCGAAGGGAAAACTTCAGATTGGGTCAAACCTGCTTTCTGTGGATGGAATATGCTCCCTTGCTGTCAACCTTAAATTAAGCATATGTCCAGATCTACCTTGACAAGCTGACCGTGGTTGCCATTTAACACTTATTGGTACGATTTCTAACATTACATTTTAAAAATGAAAAGAAAAAATATCTCTGGTTCCCCTTAATTGATTTTTTTATATATCTTTTTTTTAATTGGTCTGGTATTTTTCTTGTGTTGTGTTTTGACTCTATTACTGTTTTCATACACCATACATTCTTTACACATTGCCTCTAAATTAAGCCTGTGTATGCCACAGCTACCAGGAGGTTCAGCAAGGGTAACTTTAGTGACTCTAGTGGCTCACATTGTCAAGGATTGCGATTATTACTTGAGGGTGGATATTTACCCCCCTCAACAAATACTCCAATTTCTTACAAGGGGTAAATCATTGTGCTTGTGAAGAGAAAGTTGTTTTTTAAAATTTCAAATTGCACTGTAATCCTTAACTTAAACTAGCTGGCCTGTCCACCTTTTGACAATTCCCTTGGAGGAAAAAGCTTGTAAAGAGTGTTTTTCTCTTACGTTTTTCTCACGTGAAAATATTTACATGTATATTTTTGCTTTCAGAAAATTGAATTCTCCAAACTTTTCTAGAATTACACATGGAAAGTTGCAACTGGTGCCGTGAGTGTGCAGGAAAATCAATATAAGTTTCTCTAAGAGGCAGGTCATAAATGTTTCCACTTTTAAGTTCAAGAAAAAGTTTATTTGAGATGAAAAAGAAAAAACAAGGTGTCAATACATAATACAATGGAAATGTAAGACATTGAAAATTATGATAAGTGAATCAAGCATACGGTTGTACATAGTATCAAAAGGAAAACAGAGTATCGGAGGGAAAATCCGGGCAACGGAATGTAATAGAAAAAAAAAAAGGTATATAAGCATTAATCATAGAAGCAAGGAAATACCTGAAAGAAATGTAAAAATAATACAATAAGAGAAAGAAAAATGGAATGCAGTGGGCATTTAAGGTGGTTTAAGGACCTCCTGTTGCGAGGGTAGTGGACAAAAAAGACGATTAGCACAAGTATCCAGATATAGCGTGACAGGAAGCCATAAATCCAAATGCTTTGCGGCCATGTGAGCTGGAAAAACAAAAGCAGTGTCAAGTCTGTGGTTATGGCAAACATTGAACCACCACGCCTTAAAGGAGACATTGGTGGTGTTCTTCCAATTTACCGTTATCTGCTGGAATGCAGCGGCTAGTAATACATCAATAATCTGAGGCTTTAGTTCAACATCATCCCAACAAGGGGAAAGGCTACCTAAAAAATGTTTAGTGTAAGAGAAAGGGATGTTTGTGTGAAAAATCACATTGATTTGAGCACAAACCTGCAACCAAAAAGCATGAACAGAGGTACATAAGAACAACATGTGAAATAAAGTTGCTTGTGGGGAAGAGCAAGACCAGCATGTGTGAGAAGTGTTTGGGAAACGCCTATGAAGGTCAGAAGGTTGATATAGAAGTCTGTTATAAATAAAAAAATAGGGATTGCGTTAAGGTTGCCGCTCTTGAGGACTTACGTATTTTGATCCAAATTTTGTCCCATAATGAAATTGGCCAAGACATGGAAAGGTCATGTTCCCAACATTCCTCCACTTTGGATTTAGGTCTAGGAGATTCAATAGTGTGAAGATATTTATAAATGGAGGAGGCTTTTGGAGTCTTGCACAAAAATGAGTGAAGTGAGGAGACAGGAGAAGCAGGAGACGGACGTAGCTGAGAAAGTTGATTGTAAGTTGCTAGTGTAGCCTCCCTAAGTAAGTGATAGTTACGAGTGAAAGAGGCAGGTAAGTCATAGAGGGAGCGGAGAGTGTTGAAAGACAAGAAAGAGGATTGAGAGAAGAGTTCAGAGACCCATAGATATCCCTTGTGATGTCATGCTTTCCAGAAGAAGGGTTTGTTACGAATAAGTAGTGCAGTGTTGTGCCAAATGGTGGAAGAAAGAAAGTCAGCAATGGTCGCAGGAGGGGGATGGGAAGAAGACAGGAGCAGTTTAGTAGTGAATTTATGGATGGGAGTGGAAATGGAAGAGGGTTTACGGGAGAAGGAAAGATATTCAGCAAAGGAGAACGGAGAAAGAAGAAGGCGTTCAAATTTAGCCCATAGAGGACAAGGGGTGCTAGGATCTTGCAGCCAGAAAGAAGCTTGTCATAATGAGAACGCTTTATGGTAATCAGGAAAGTTTGGAAAGTTAACTCCACCCTCCGCCTTAGGACGAGTCAGTCGGGCAAGAGACATTCTAGGCTTTTTCTTGTTCCAAAGAAAGGACATCAGAATGGAATTGATTTTTTTTAAAAATTTGGAAGGAATGGATAACGGAATATTGGAAATAGTATAGAGAACTATGGGAGACAGCATCATTTTAATAGTATTAAGGCGGCCCCACCAGGACAAATAAAGAGGATGCCACTTAGACGTCAAGTCCTCCAATTTTTGGGTGCATTTGGATAAGCAGAGGGAAACAGTATCAGGAATGGTAGGAGTGATGTGCAAGCCGAGATATTTAATATGGGAGGATTTCCATGTGAAGTTGGAAGAAGCAAAGTCGGGTTTAAATGTGAATTTCGTTAAAGGTAGGATCTCACACTTATCATTATTAAGCTTGTAGCCAGAAATTTGGGAGTATTCATGCACTTCAGTAAGGAAGGCGGGAATCGAATCAGTGGGGTTAGAAATAAAAAGAAGGATGTCATCCGCATATGCGGCGAGCTTAACTTGAGACTCTAATGTTTGAAAACCTTGTATGGTAGGATTCTGGCAAAGTCTAGACAAAAAGGGTTCTAAGGCTAAATTAAAAAGAAAAGGAGATAAGGGGCACCCTTGACGGACACCTCTTCTCAAATCAAAAAAGGAGGATATTTGGCCATTAGCACAAACAGCTGCACATGGATTAGAGTAGAGTAAGGAGATCAGAGAGATAAATTTAGGGCCAAAACCAAACCAATGAAGAGTGTGAAAAAGATAGGTCCATTCAACTCTATTGAATGCCTTTTCAGCGTCCAGGTCAATGGCAGCGAGGGAGTGGGGCAAATGACGGGACTTAGATAAAATATTAAATAACAGTCTAGTATTATCAGTGATAAAGCGTCCCTTGACAAAGCCTGATTGTTCCTCACCCAGAAGATCCGGGAGAAGAAGATCAAGACGTGCTGCAAGAGACTTTGCAAATATTTTATAATCAATGTTAACCAAGGAGATTGGTCTATAATTATTGCAATGTAGAGCGTCTTTCCCTTCCTTGGGTATGAGACAGATATGTGCGTCAGAGAAAGAACCTGAAGAAGAGCCCAAGGTGGTGAAAGCATCAATGAGGGAATGTATTTTAGGAATGAGAAGTTTGGAGAAATGAAGGAAAAATTCAACAGTAAAGCCATCTGGCCCAGGGGCTTTGTCTTTTTGGAGACTTTGAAGTGCCGTGAGCAACTCTTGTTGAGAGATGTTAAGCTCCAAATGAGAGAGGTCAAGTGGGAAGTGAGCTGGTTTTTGGATGTTGGAGAAAAAGTGGTCTAAAGATTGAGAGGAGGGTTGGGTTTCGGAAGAATATAAGGTTTTGTAAAAGGCGGAAAATTCAGCAAGAATATCTGTGTCTTTATGTTTAAGAACAGAGTGTGTGTCATAGATTGATTCAATATTTAATTTGTTATGCTTTACTTTCAAATAGTTAGCAAGAATCTTCCCAGCCTTATTTTTACCCCCATAAAACTTTGCACTTGATTTTAATAAAAATAGAGACGCATCATCTGTGGACTTTTTGTTAAATTTCATTTTGGCATTAATCAAAGCTGTCAAGCTGTCCTGCGAGCGAGAGGTATAATAAGAATGCTCCAATTTCTTAATGTCAAGAAGGAGAGTAGCTGTGAAGTTACGTGCAGCTCTCCATTTTTTTGTGACAAAGCCAATGATAAAATCCCTAGCTGCAGCCTTGAAGGCATCCCAAATGGTATGCCTGGGAATGGAGGGGTTGTCATTAAGTGAAAAAAATTCACCAGAAAATTCAGTGAAGGAGGAAGTAAATTTGGGGTCTCAGGGAAGGGAGTTATTAAAACGCCATCGTTTGGGTCCAACTGATTGAGGGAGAATGTCAGGTTGAACCAAAGTAGGGGCATGGTCCGAGAGTAGTATCGGGCCAATCTCTGCATGGGTAAGGGTTTGGGCAATTGCATGAGTAACAAAAATGTAATCAATGCGGGATTGGGAATGATGACAGGGAGAGTAAAAAGTGAATTCCCGCAACTCTGGGTTACATAGACACCAGGCATCAGTGAGTTTATGTTGACAGATAGCTTGAGAAAAGAGTTTGTGTGACTTATTAGGAATGAAGGGAGTCTTAGAACGTCTATCCAAAAAGGGGTCAAGAGGCTGGTTGCAATCTCCCGCTAAAATAAAGTTATTATCAATAAATCTGGTAATATGATGAGAGAAGGTGTACCAGAAAGTAGGATCGCCAGCATAGACATTTAAAAGGGAAATTGGAACATTCTTAATGAACAACTTAACAAATATCCAGCGACCAACATCATCCGATTCCTGAATAGGCAAAGAGTGGGATAGATGTTTGTGGCATAAAATGGCTACTCCGTTGCGTTTACCATCACCTGGGGAATAATAGACATCACCCACCCAAGTTCTCTTCAACTTAACAGATTCTTAAGCAGATAAATGAGTCTCTTGCAAAAAAGCAATATCAACATTTAAGCGTGCAAGGTGTGACAAAATTCTCTGTCGCTTGATGGGAGAATTAACGCCCTTAACATTCCATGTGACTATTTTCAGCGACATAACATGAAAATGAAGCGGAAAAAATCGTCAAAAAAAAAGAAGGATAAGTGCCCAGAATAATAAAATGAATAAATAGGATATGAGAGTCAAAAAGAGGTGAAGTACCGTGGAGTTGAAAAATAGTAAGGAGGGAATACAAGTGAGTAAGCAGAAAAAATGCTAGGAGAGTGAATAAAAACAAGGAAAGAGCGTACAGAAAGGAGATAAGAAAAGATGAGGGGAGAAAATTCAGTAAGAAAAAGAACTAGATCCAGAATAGATGAGGGGCTATTAGGAAAGGATCAAAAGAAGAAAGGAAGGAGAAAAAAGAGAGGGACGGATGTGAGTAAAGAGCAAATGCGGAGATGGAAAAAGAGGTAGTGAGAGTCAGATGAGTAGAGAAATAAAGTAGAAAACTACAAATGCGAGAAAGAGGAACATGAAAAAGGCAAAGACATGGAAATAAGTGAGACAGAGAAATAGGAGACACCTTTGAACAAAGTGAAATTAGAGATAAAAACAAGATCAGAGGCAAACAGGGAATAATGAAGAACCAGGGAAGGAAGGAAAACATACTTACGGAGGGTGAAACTGGGGAAGGCCGAAACGAAGAGGGGGAGACGATAAGAGAGAACTGCGGGGGGAGCGCCCACTGGGGGAGGCGGTACATCCGATGCAAGCGAACCACAAACCAAGGGAAGGACATACTGTGGAACATGAAACCTGTGGGAGAAAAAAAAAACAAGAGAGTTGAAGAGAAGAAAACATCAAAAGAGTTAGTTACAGAAGCAAAATACAAAAATAAATGGGAAAGAGGTGAACATTTTATGGAGTTAGAAGGGAATAAATGTAATGGGAAAGAAAGCCGTTAGGAGAAGGATGGAAACAACATGGTAAGAACAAACATAAGTAACATCAACACAAACTGTGCGAACTAGGGAGCGAATCACAATAGTAGGTCATGAAAGTCATGGAGGGAAAGCTGACGAAGAGTTGGAGAGGTCCATTTCAGATGCTTGGCAGGAATTAAGGAAGCTTCGAAGACGAACAGGATCCTCATAAGTCGTCGTTTTGTTGTTATGAGTGACTCTGAATAGGCAGGGGTGAAAAAGGCCATATCTGGCGCCAATGGATCGGAGCTCCGGCCGCATATCCAGGAAAGCTTTACGTCGGTTGGCTGTGGCTCTAGCGTAATCTTGCGCGAAGAAGAGGCTAGAACCCGACCATGTGAGGCGAGGAGAAGCTCGGGCCGCTGACAGAACCTTAAGGAGGTCAGTGTATTCTAGAAAGTACATGATGACACCTCGCGGTCTGGAAGAGGCAGAGGAAGACGAGGAAATGCGGCCGAGCCTATGTGCTCGCTGGATGTTAAGGTTGGTACCCTCAGGTAAGTGAAGGAGCTTAGGCAGGAAAGACTTGAAGAAAGCAACAGGGTCATTCCCCTCACAATTCTCTGCCAGGCCGTAAACACAAAGGTTGTTGCGTCGATTGCGATTTTCAAGCTCTTCGACCTGCTTCTGGAGAGAGCATATCTGCGACTGCATGTGCGTCACCTTGGAGGATGATTCCTGGAGAGAAGAAATGGAGTGTTCCACAGTCGTTACTCTTGCATCCATCTGTGACCAATTGTCAGTTAAGACCTGCAACTTCGAGTTGGTTTCCTCCATAAAAGGTCGAAGAGCACGTATCTCCTCCAACAGTAGCTCCATAGATACAGCTGAAGTGGAGCCTGACGGTGATGGAGGGTCTTTTTTGAGGCGTTTCGACGTAACTTTTCCTGGAGCCTGAACAGGACGTTCTGTGTTGGACTGCGACATTTGAACGGTCAATGCTTGAGACGCTTCCAGATGCGCCAATGCAGAAAAGACTTTGGAATTTTTAATGAAGACACGTCGTGGAGTTTTAGAAACACGTCCAATTGCGCCTCTTTCCATATGATGAAGCTGTAAGCAAACAAAATGCAATAAAGAGGCTAAAATCTGAGATAGTCCATGTCTATTAGTGTTAATAGGGGAATGAGGGATGTTTAATCAGCAAAAGCATGAAAAAATAAGGGGATCCGAAGGCAACTTCCCATAGCCATTTAGGAGCAGCAAAAATGCACGTGGAGACATGTAGCAGTGTCCATTTACGCATTTGAGGAAATCTGTAGTCCAGAAAATAGTGCACAGGATGTCCAAAAACCAAACACCAGCATATATTGAGAAGAAGAAAAGAAGAAAATCAGCAGGAAAACTGCAGCACCATGGCAAGCAGGGGCGACCTGGAGAGTGTGCGCAATTTGAAGGAGGCTCTGGTAGCTAGAAGAAACAGGAACCTCGTGTTGAAGGTAGGCAGTGAGGACAAAATGGCGGCCGAGATCACAACATCAGTGAAAGTTCCTCATGCAGGATATAGCAGGTAAAACAGAATCATGAATGTGGCAGAACGTGAGAAAACATGCTCATCTCAGGCTTATGCTGGGGTTGGAGGCAACAGATGGAGGCAGCATTTACCGACTCAAGGAGCGCGTCAGACGCGCGATGCAAAATCAAAATGGCGGTCCTGGCTGACAGGGAGCCGCGACCGCACGCAAATGCAGAGAAAAATGCTTGCCTGGTAAAAAATCAGCCGCCGCCGAGTCCACGATGGTCCCTGCGCATTCCGAGAGGGAAAGCTTCTTCTCTTTGGTAACCGGCACAGGTAATAGAGGGTGAATCCCCCGGCCGCGTCGGAGCGCTCACATCCGAGCCGCCAACCGCATCAGGCGCTAAGCCACGCCCCCATGTTTCCACGTTTGAAATGGTCCAGGAAAAAATACTGAGAACACCCGCGTTCTTTATGACATGCTTTCTCCTCCTGGTTTCGGTATGTTCTATGAAAAATTCTGGGTGTGGTGTTGGCCCAAAAAAAGCTGCTTCCCTGTAGGCAATCCTTCACTTTGCATCAGAGGTAGTCCGTGCCAGGATGTTCCATCCATCCCTCGATAGCTGAGACATTGCCCAGGTCCAATGGCAGGTTATCTACTGCAGTGCAAGAGCTTACACCTCATGTTTAACTTGTCCTCAATCTTAAAATGCTTAGTGGTACACATGAGTTAAAAAATCAAAAGTAGATTTGTGTTGAATTTCCCAAAGTTCAGAAAACCTCAACCCAGATGTGCTCTTTGTCATATCCCGTTAATGACTGGATCGTGCTGCTTGTTTCCCTAAGAATCCTGCATCATATACTTCATTCCCGTCACCTTCCTTTCGAGAGTTGTTTTGTCTCAAGCCATGGTCAATCTGTGTATTTTCTGCAGTTTACATTTGTTGCACAGTTTATATATGTGTATGGCCTTGAATGGCAGTGTTTTGTTGGATGACAGGTTGGCACTTCTTGTGGGTCTTGCACGGGGACCACAATAATAAGGAGAAGAAAGGCACCTGTCAAGAACACCTTGATGCTCTCTCTTGTGACTATTCCTTTCTTGCTCTCTGGGTTCCTGACTAGATTGCATGGCTCTTTCTACAGACCTTCCTTTCAGGAAAGATGAAGTCGCCAAAGTGCCAAGGTAAATGGCACCAGATGTGAAAGGAAATGGGATACACATTTGGTGAGATCTGCGACTTCATGCTCCGCCAAGAGCTGGGGCGCCATATGCTGGCAGCGAGGCTAGGGACGTCCCTGCACTCAATGTCAGTGGCAAAGATGCTAACCATTTCCGAAAAAGGCCTCCCCTGTAGAAATGAACTTTTCAAATTGTCCATGCAGAACATAACCTGTTTGTCTGTGACATTATACTATATTTGCAATACAGTTTGATTTTACACAAGCGTGCTGTTCCTTATTGCACCGTATGCGGTCGACCTACATTAAAAGGATAAAAAAAATCAAAGAAAATTGTGAGAGAAAATGTCCCCAACAAGCGCTATTCCGCGTTTATTCCAGCAGGGTAGCGAACTAATGGTGTAATTAGAAGTATAGGAGTTGTTAGGATTAGCAGGGAACTCTGCTTTGTCCATCCATTCTATATCTACTCAATACTTAAATACTCTAATTTTCTTCACAGGGATTTCTGCTCGGGTGTTTTAAACAGCAGAATCAATTTATGTAATCAGAATGCAACTTTGAGTCCCACTGATATTAATGTCTCTGACATGTACTCTAAAATACAAACGATAATTACGAAAGGCCTATAACTGTCCCCCCTCCCCAAAAAAATCTATATACAGCAGATTTAACACACATTTTAGTCTCAATTAGCACCGTAAAGTTGCAGATAGACATACTATGTTTCCAGAGAACTATTTTAATTAAAACTAATCATGACAAGCAAACATTTCTAAGCAGCCTTAAAAGCCGTTTAGAAAAACGTACATCACCAATCTATATTTACTACAATTTTCCTTCTGCACAGTCCCTATTGAGAGAAAAATGTGGTAGTAATACTCTGTGCGGTTTTTAGGAGATAATCATAGGAGACTCATCTAAACATGGATATACTTCACATTTCCTTTGACTTCCTGACATTCTTTCATCACCTGAATATACTCTCTGCGTAAATACGTTGGAGAAACACGCTACCTGAAAGTTTGAGCAGTTTCAATGCAGAAGACTTTGGAAGGTCATGAACCTCTTAACTGCTGAGGCTTTCACTCCCCAGTGCTAGATATTTTTTTCTTTTTTGCTATTTGGGATTCTTCGTGCTTTCGCCTTAATACCAATCTGTCCACAGAAGATATCCATGCCAAATTGCCTTCTTTTGTTCTAACATACTGGGCATTCTAGAACTATCCAAGGTTTGTGTATTTGCCTGGAGGGAACTGAGGAAATAGTAAAAATATAGCAAAATGTATTTTTGTTTGTTTTTTTCAAATGTGAAAACAGTGCTGTGCATCTTTATTTTTCCAAAAAATTGTGTCAAGGAAAGATTTGATTTACTAAGAGTACCATCTGTTCAACTTTTAGAAACACGCTGAGCTGCATCAGAAAACATTTTCAACATCAGTTTGGCTTTTTTCGAGGTAGCCCATCTTTTTCTAATTTTTGTGGTTACCTTCATGCAGCTTGTTGTGATATATTGTGTGATACCCATGGGTGATCTTGAAAAGGTGTATTTTTCTGAAAAGTAGACAAAATTCTGATTTTGGAAAGAGGTCATTGTGTAGTTCCCTCAAGGATTCCTTTTGTTATTTACAAAGCCACGTTAAGCCACATTGGGTGGTTTAGTAAATACAAAGTAACACAAGCAGCGCATAGTGCTATTTTTCTGTACCTTGTGCTGGGTAGGCTTTACGTTGGTGGAGCATGGGCGTGCCCATGTATTCACCCTTGTATTATGATGCAAACCCAGTGGTAGAATTGTCAGCCATAAGGTGGTTTTCCCTCAAACCTTTTGCCTTCCTCCTCCATTTTTGCTGATCTCTTTTTTGCTGGCCATAGGAGTCTGAGCAAATTAACACTGCTAACCAGTGCATGTGCTCACTCATGAGAGCATGTTGATATTGGGATAAAACTTCACAAAATATACTCCATTAACACTTAATCAAGACAGAGTGTCTGATAGTGTGTAATTTGAGGAAGACTACACTATAGGTGGTAGTGAGGATTATGCATTTACCCACTTAAGGTGTGCGGGCCACGCTAGTCATGTCCATGTGTCCTGGGGGGAAAAAAATGAGTTCTTTTTAATTACCCTCGCACACCCTAGTGGTGTCATGCTTCATCATCGGGTCACCCCGACCACTAGAAGTCGGGGTGGGCTCAACCAGTGTTGGGTAGCTCTTCAGATAGATGAAAGAAGGGGGACTTAAAGATAAAAAACCTCAATCAGACCCCTGGTTTCCCTTTATTCTTGGGTCTGGCTGGGTAAATAAAATTCTTAAAAAACGGGTCCCTTTGGATTTTAATGGTCCTAAGACACTAGTGCTGGCAAGTTTCAGTCCAAAGTGGCTATAAAGGTCCAGGACTTTCTTCAGGGCTGGAGATGAACCCTCCTCTCTATGTGTAGGGAATTAAAGGATGGAAGGTCCCTATTCTATTTGTATGGCGAGGGAAGAGTAGCGTCTCCTCGTGTATGTTAAAAATGTCTCTGTCTTGCCAGGCTCCGTCCAATTTTTTGGGGGCATTGTGCTTCTCAAAGGACCGAGATATGCGGTTTAGTGGTCTCAGATCGAGATCTCACCCATCATCTGAACCTGTTGCGGCCTCGGTCCCCGGCTCAGTGAGGGAGAACTGCTGGATTGCCGGCAATCCAGCAGTATATCTCGGTCCTTTGATCCTAAAATCCAAAGAGACACATTTTTTTAGAATTTCATTGACCCAGCCAGACCCAAGAATAAAGGGAAACCAGGGGTCTGATTGAGGTTTTTTTATCTTTAAGTCCCCCTTCTTTCATCTATCTGAAGAGCTACCCAACACTGTGGTTGAGCCCACCCCGACTTCTAGGGGTCGGGGTGACCCGATGATGAAGCATGACACCACTAGGGTGTGTGAGGGTAATTAAAAAGAACTTTAACTGGGAGCTTTACCTAGGTGAAGGCTCCAAACAGCCAGGCCTAGTTCCTCTGCTGTAATGGGACTATCTAGGAGGGTCGCATGATGTGTGGAGAGAGGCTCACAGTTGCAGTTGGCAAGGTAGAAGTGAATTCTCTTAGGGAAGGGGTCTTCAAGAGTAAAGTCACTTGTAATAGTCCTGAAAGGCCTACGATTTGTCCTTTTCTGGTGTCACCCATTTATCATCGCTTGTTTGAATCTTAGCAATATCTGCCTTAACCTGCCATTGACACAGCTTACGGGTCAGTAGCTTGCCCACTGTGTTCCCCCCACATAATATTTCTGTTGCAGGGACAATAGAGCGCGTTCCGCCTTACCCTTGCGTTGGGCTTGCAGTTGGCCGCTCAGCAAGGCTAATTGCTTTTCAGTTCACTTAGATTGGGCCACTTTATCTGAATGCTCTAATTGCTTAATCTCTGCTGTGAGTTTGGATTCTCCCATTTTTGCCTCTCTCCCCCTAGCAATGGCAATGGACATTATTGTGCCCCTTATCGTGGCTTTAAACCCATCCCATAGTGTGTGCAACGAAATCTTGGGCGATGTGTTGTGCTGAAAATAGTCAGTAATTCCCTTGCGAATCTCCTCCACGTCCACAGGGTTCTGTAGGAGATGAGGGGCAGGTGCCAGCTGGTGTGCATTCTGGATGGAAAGCTCGATCCTCCCAGGTAAGTTCTAAGTGGGCGTGGTTGGAGATAGAGATATCGGAAAGCTCTGCTGTCCGCAGGCATTTGAAGAGAGACGGGGTAATAAATGAGTAGTCTATGCATGAATAGGAAGCATGCACATGTGAGTAGAAGGAGTAGTTCCTCACGCCCGGGTGATTGTAACACCATGCGTCTAACAGCCTATAATCCTCAGTGTATTTTTTTAGATGTGCCAACATGGCCCCGGTATTTTGAATGGTTGTGTTGCTTCTGTTTAAGGAGGGATCCCAGACCAGGTTAAAGTCCCCACACACCATTATGCCCCATTCTATCCCATATAGCTGTTCTCGTAGGATGCATGTTGGGAAGTGTTCAGAGCATAGATATTAAGTAGAGTCACCTTATGTTTCCCCCGAAGCAGTTGTAGGAGCAAGTATTGGTCTTCCCTTTCTCTGGTTTCTTTAAATACAGAGGTGTAGAAGGGAGTTTTACAGAGCATGCCCAAACAGGGTTTTAGAAGTTGTGTAAGCCAAATGTTGTTGGGGATACTTCGGGTGTGTCTTGTGTTGAATATCTGCCTTCACTGGGTGGGTCTCTTGGAGCGTTATAATATCCGTATCATGATGTAGGATGTAATGCTATATTTGCTTCTGCTTATTCAGGGAATTTAGACCCGCACATTTAATGAGAGTATTTTAAGATCCTCTATAGTAAGTAAGGGATCGGGAGAAGTGTCCTGGCATCATGTGTAGAGTCCAACATTGGAGTGTTAATGCATATTTTGTTTTGTGTGAAAGTCATTGTCCCTTGTTTCTGAGTCTCCCATCCCCATCAGATCAGACCAGGACAAGAGGCCCCCGCTTGACTTGAACACAGCCTACCAGTATTTTCGATTTTGAGGCGGGAGAGAGCCGCTCCATCCATTACCCCTCCCCTGGGTCAGAGCAAAGAGCATCCCATCACCATAGCTGCCTGCTATCCTGTGTGTGACCTGTAAGATAAATCAAGATAATACAAAAGCCAACAGCGGGCCAACAGGACCTAACCAGGACTTCTTCAGCCTGCGGAGATCGGCCTGAAGCACTCCAATACTGCTGGAGGAGTCACCCTCTGGGGGAGAATGTCTAGAGGGGCTGACAATCAAGTGCGCAACAGGAGTGTCAGGTTACGTCCAAAGCAGGCTCCATTGACTCCCAGGGCCTATAATTTGCATCATTAGTTTAAGGGGTGGAGGCTGCAGCCACCATTATGTTCTTTTAGGTGCTTCTCCATTTTAAGCTTGCTATGGTTATTCAGTTCCAGCCATGGAGGGAGCTGGAGTCTATGACCTTGATATTTGATTTCAGATTTTCCCTTGGCTGCCTGCATGATTCCCTCCTTTTCCATGAAGATATGGAACCTGGTCAGGATGTCCGGGGCACCATCCATCTGGACCCCCCCCCCCCACGCAACCCGTTGCACTCTATCCATCACCCGAACATGCTGGAGCAGATCCGCAATGAAAGCCATGATATCAGCACCCTCCATCCCTAGGGGCATACTTCGTACGCGGATGCTATTCTGGCAGCTCCTGTTTTCCAAGTGCTCTTGTTTGGTTTGCAGCTCACAATTTTGATCCTCAAGAATGGCGATTTGTTTCCACAGCATCTCATGATCTTCGGATCTGGCATCGACCATCCGCTCAAGTTCATCTACCCTGTCCCCAATCTCAGTCACCTCTCTCTGGATGTCCTGCAGGCCCGATTTGAACTCCTCTTTAAGGGAGGAGATATCCTTTCAGAGCTCCTGTAGTAAGTATTCCATATAACCTTGTGTAATCGTAGCATGGGGTTCAACCCCGGTTGCTCCTCTCTGCTGAGACGGAGGGTGGGTCGCCTCCTCAGGCAGGGGGGGGGGGGTCTTGCTCCAAAGGGACATCCAGAAGAGTTCTTGGCTGTTTTAGAGGGCGGTATGTCTCGTGATAGTAGCTGCCATGATCTCCAGGGATATTGCTCTATGGATACACGTTAGAGATATTCACCAACTAGTCTCATGTACATGTAGAACCTCTCAAGAGCAGCTTGCATCATCAGTGGGGGGTTTAGCAGAGCTAGGAGGTAGCAGTGCTGCTCCCAGGTTTTCCCCTCCAAGCAGGGATCCCGCCTGTCAGTCACGGCCAAATCGTGTGCTGTGTCAGGAGTTTCCACCTAGCCCCCACTGTGCCACAGCAGTTATACTAGAAAATCTGTTAATCTTGGGTTCCTGCTCCTGAACCTCGTGTTCTAGCGTGTCCTCCAATGACTATGGTAAAACCCACTCTCCCGACCAGCCTATGTTGCATTGCTGCTCCCTGTTCTTAGCCTCACCTTGCGCTTAACCACTCTATCTGCCCTGCAGGTGAGTCGGTGCTCTCTACCCATCCAGCCCTTATCAGCAAGCCGACTTTGAGGCAAGATTAGGTATATGCACCCCAGCGGGTAGCCTGCAAACACCTGGTTCCAAAGTTTTCCCCTGTGCCAGCTCAAGCCGCAGTGCTGCTCTTACCAGTAGTCTTGAAGCAGTTCACCCTTCAAGAGGCTCCCCAATAGGTCCCCTACACAGCGCCCCAGCAGAAGGACCATCCAGCATGTGAGTAGATCATGGTGTCTGGGCTCCTCCTGTCAGGCAGGCTTCCAGCCGTGTAGGCCGCAGGTGCAGAAGGATGAGGCAGGCTGCACGGAGACGAGAATGACAGCCCTTCACACACTAGCCTACCTAGAGATGGAGGCACCCCAGGGCCACTACCGAGACAGTGCAGCAGTATTATAGGATAAAGCAGGCTTCCACCGCCAGTCTACAACCAGAAATCTGTAATGCTCGCCTGCACTAATGGGAGAAAAAGTCCATGCCCCTCCCCCACCAAGCAAGCCTCCAGTCATGCATGCCGTGACTCCAAAGTTATGAGCCAGGCCCGCTGAGAGGGGAACAACAGCCTCCCACACCCCAGCCACCAAGCTCCAGTCCGGGGCTGGGTTCTCCAGCTGGCCCCCCATAGGGATAAAGTCACTTCATGCACCGGGTCCGCCATAAATACAGCGCATCGATAATTCGGGCACAACCGGCCCTCACCGCTAGTCAGCCTCAGGGGATCTGCAGTGCCTGCCGTGCCCAGTCGTACTCAGGCGGACGCCTTTGGGGGGCTAGTCTCAGGTTCACACCAGGCGCCGAGTCCAGCTCCTGTCAACAGCATGAAGCAGCAAAGGCGTGGCTGTCTTCCAGCACAAAATGGTGCCCGCCACACACCGTCTCCGCTCTGAGGTTTTCCACCACTCCAGGCATTACCGCTCGCCATCCAGCAGGCTGCATTTAGCTCCGACGACTACAGAAACCTGCCAGACACCCCCAGATCCGAGGTAAGGTGCCCCTCTGCATAAAAGCAGTCGCACAATGGGTCCCGGGAGGACAGAGAATGAGAGCTGCACGTCTCACTCCATTGCCTCCCCGGCCACGCCCCAGAATGTTTTCTTCACTTTTGAATTCCTCCCATTTAAAAAAATGGTTGTATGTTTGTATTATACATGTAATGGTGCAGCATATGACAAAAGGTATTCCAGTGCCACAAGTACATATAATATAGGCTCTCAGTCACTCATACATACATACATACCCACACGTTTTTATACAAAGACCACATATTCACTGACACACATGGAAGTCCTGTCAAAGTATCCCAAGTCAAAGTATTCTGTTCAAGTCATAGTGTTTGGTTCTATGGACACTAGGCTTAAAGTCAATGGAGCTGGGCGTGAGTGCGTCTGGTAACAATGTGCAAGCTGCTTAGCCTTCAGTAGCTCAGGATGATTTTTACTGATCAAAAGTACCTCTCACTACAGAAAAGGTTGGATATCCCTGAATTAGGCATTCCCAGTTGTAAGACTTACTCTAAGCTCTAGGAATACTTTTGAGCAGTAATTGTTTCATGGAAGCAGAATAGGTACATCTTTGCTTCAGAAAAGTTGGGTAACAATTGTCTACTGTAGCCAACCACCCCAAGAGCATTCTGACCTCTTTCTGAGTTCTGATTGGCTTAGTCTTCAGGATTTTCATGATTCTCTGTTGTGATACTGCTCTCATTCCCTTTTTATTTAGATGTCCCAAATATAAGGCTTCTTTTTGACAATATTGTGATTTGCTATGGACACCTTGTATCCGTTTTCAGCCAAATTATTTAAAAGAGCATTTGTGTCCTGAGTATGAGCTTCTTGTGTACTTGATGCCACAAGTAGTTCATCAATATATTGTACACAAACTGAATTCCAAGGCAAATTGTAAAGCCTCAAGATTCTTTTTCAAGATCTCATTAAAGATCGAAGGATTCTCTATACACTTGTGGAACTTAACATCATGTCAAAACTCTCTCTCTAAATACAAATGCGAACAAGGATTGACTATCCTAATGCAGCGAATAGAGAAATAGGCTTGCTAGAGATCAACAATGGAAAATCATTCTGCACTACAGGAAATCTGAAATAGTATTTTTTCCGGATTCACTATTACAAGACAACATGGGATCACAATACTATACATTTTTTAACAACCCTGTAAAAATCTTTCACTTGACATTGCGCTTCTGTAAACCCATGATTGGTGATTTGCAATTACTTCCAACAATTTCTTCTAGAACTAACTGTTTTAGCATTTTTAAATCACTAGTGGTATTCCAGCCACTGTTTCAGGTGTCAGATTATATGGTGCTTTGAGTGCTCTGAGTTAGGACACAAGCAGGGGGACTCTGTCCAAAGAAACCACCCACAGGTGGTACTTCTACAGGGGTGGCCAGTATGGCCATAGAGTTAAGTAGTCATCAGGGGCAGGTCATAATCCCTTAGCTGGGAGATAGGCTCAGGGGGTTAGCTGGTGATCACTGAGGGTGGATGTTGTCACTTCCACCAAGTGAATGTGAATGGGGACACCAGAGCTAGCCAGACCACGATAATGAAAAGGCTAGTTTCCCCAGAGTAGTACACTGGCCAGGTGTGTAAGATGACCCAGGCCCAAAGACGGGACTTTTTCTGCCCAATTTCTCTAGTATCCCTAGAGTGGGGTGGGGAGGTGACCTAGAGGAATGTTATAGTTAGTCCCCTGATGCCTATTGACTACATTGTGGGGAATAGTTACCTCAGGTGTCAGGAAAACTGAGAGGGGCAGCTGCCCTGAGTGCTCTTACCGTTCAGTTTTCTGGGGGTACCACTCCCAAGCAGAGAGTACAGGATCCTACATTGGGGCAGGGTGATGGAGTGCTCACCTCTGTCTCTTGGTCAGCATCAGGTTACAGAAACTGGGTTGAAGAACCAGTTTTAGTGTACCACCCCTAAACTGGTGGCAGGTAGAGTGACAGTAGTATGCCTAACACTCGAGGCTGTTGCCCCCCTACTGTCAAAAGTCTCAGAGGTTAGAGAAACCCATAGGAGCCCAAAGGGAACTCTTTTCCAGCCCCCAGGCTGAAGAAGAAGCAGAACTTCCCCTTGGAGGTGGATGGCCTGGACCTGGCTCCTGAAACTGACAGCTGTCAGTGGCCTCTGTTGGTTGCTTTACTTATGGCCACAGTTTTCCTTTGGCTGGGGACAGAAGTCCGATCCAAGCAGTGAACTGGGCTACATCACCTTGTTGGCCATGGGTTTATTGTCTGCCTACTGGGATGCATCTGTGAGAAACTTAAGGTTAGGTGGTGCACTGATGGGGTCCACAGATGAGGATAGGGCTCACCATGGGTCAGTTCCGTGACTCAGGAGAGTGTAGACAGAGGGATTCAGCTGGATTCACAAGTGCATTAAACTGAGAAGTACCTCTGCAATAGAGTGCCATTGACTATGTTTTATCGCATAAGCGGGGAAGTCCATCAAGTTATTGACTACTGTCCCCTGGCTTTTGGCTAGAAGGAAATCATGTTGGACCTTTCCCTCTCTGCAGAGTCCTCCCCAGACTTTTTGCCTTCCTTCCCCTATTTTTTATTAATTTAGTTTTACTGTCCTTAGGACTCTGTGCACTTTACCACTGCTAACCAGTGCTAATGTGCTTTCTCTCTCCCTAAAACATCCAACAATTGGCCTACAACTGATTGGCACATTTCATTTACATATATGTCCTCTGTGCTCTCCCCTCTACACATGGTAACATTGACTTATACCCACTTGTTACATAGAATTTACTTATAAGTGCCTGGGAAAATGGCACTATGTTTGCACTGATTTTACTGCCCACTTAAGTAGCCCTTTAAATATGTATCAAGCCTAACATTGCAGAGTCTGCATGTGCAGTTGTAAACACCTAATTCACTCTGGTGAAATAAACCTTTGGCCAGGCTCAAACCTTCATTTTTAATACATATTAGTCACCCCTAGGGTAGACTCTGGACAGCCCCAATGGTGGGGTGTAATGTATTTAAAAAGTAGGACATGTACTTTTCAGTTTATTTTTCGCTACTGCCTAGCCTATCCCTCTCATAGAATAACATTGGAGTTGCATTATTATATTTTATTCGTGCAATTTCCAAATGGGAAAAGATAAGCAGTTTAGGTTTGGTGTCCCTGGAACCATAATTTAAAGTCCAAACTTATTATGAAGTTGGATTGTAAGATGCAATTCTGAAAATTACATTTTCTGGCCTTAGTCATTTGGTGCCTGAAGTCTGTCTCTGGTCGTATGCCTAGATGTAACTGAAAGTTCACCTTTGTATATTCCTCCAAGAGTGTCTCATGCACACTGGAGAGTTTAGGTTTGCCTGGATGCACCATAATGGCAGGATGGTATGGAGGAGCTGGGCACAGCCCCACTTACCAGAATAGGCTGTGTCCTGCCTTTTCACAAAGGGCTGTATAGCCTCCAAAGCTGATCTGGAGCCTGGACAGGAATGGCAGGATGCCTGGGGATATAACAGGGAGAACTTTAGAAGGTTTTCCCCACTCAAAAGGCACAACTTGGTATAAATACTGGACCCCACCAAGACAGTACACTTCTGGAACTGTGGATATTCTGCCATGAAGAAGGAGTGCTGTGCTGCTGACGGACTGTCACTCTGCTGGACTCCGGCTTTGCTATGTTGACCTGCTGCCTGCTACCCTCTTGCCTAGGTGAGAAGGACTGGACTTGCATCTCTTGAACTCAGAACTCAGAGTGGCTCCAAGAGCTAGTTGGCTGGCCTCAAGACCAGAAGTCTCAGAGACATAAGAGGCTTCCATCCACCTTACATTAGCACCTGAACCCTGCCATCTATGAGTCAACCCAGTCCTGAACTCTTGAAGTTGGACTTAAGATAGTTTGCCAGCCTCTGTGGCTCTAACAGAACCAACACCTCTCCTCATCTGTGTGGTGCAAACCCGAGCAGAATAGTCGCATCACCAATGCTGCATGGATAGGATCCATCACAAAGACCAACTTTACATCGCAGCTCTTCAGAAACGTTACATCACCCCTACTGCGTGCCACATCCTCGTCATAGGTCCTCGCATTCCTCATCGACTGCAGTCTGGATGACAACGGCGGACTCCACATCACTGCCTCGCAGCTCTTCGGAACAGACACATTGCCCCGACTGCGCGCTGCATCCTCAACACCGGTCTTTGCATCCCTAACCCTCATCGACAGGATCTTCGATGATGAGGCACCAGAATCTCACACCACATCTTTGCCACTATTCTGAATAGGCACATCATTTTGGCTACAGGGCGTATCTTTGAGGCTGATTCCAGGGCCGGCCTTAGGCATGTGCAAGCTGTGCACCTGCACAGGGCCACCAAACCCCAGGGGCCACCACATCAATATATATCCTTAATATAATAATCCTCTGAGGATGGATACATATTTGTGTGGCGGCCCCTGGCAGGGATTTGGTGGCCTCTGGCACTATTCCACTTCCAAACAACCTGACCCCCCCTCTTCACTGACCTCCGCGCTCCGCTCCGACCCCCTCTTCCGGGGCCCCCTACCTACGCTTCCTGCCCAGGGCCACCATGAACCTAGAGCCGCCCCTGCTGATTCACACAACTCTCCACAAACCAGGATTCAAGGTACTTCATTCAGCTGTCCTAACTGGGTCCCTGTAGCCAACCTGTAATCCATCGCAGTCAGCCTGAACTTTTGACTTGGTCCCGGTCTGGCACAACCATATATCCACAGCTGGCACCTTATGCTTTTAGGCGCTATTTGATCTACATCTTTAACACTTGATATCTCCGGTTCTACTGATTGAATTTCTTTTGTTTTGGACTTGTTTTATTTATTGAATAAACTTTAATATTGTAACTTGATGTAGGACCCGTTTTGTGTACTGTTTTTTACTTTATTACTGTTTGAAGTGTTGCCCAAAAACTTAATAGGTTGCCCCTAAGTTAGGCCTGACTACTCCGTGTCAAAATACCAGGGGTTTGAGCACAGTTTAATTTGGGGTTTGCTTATGCCTCACCCTGCAGAAGATCGTGGTTGCTGCTTGACCAGGGCTTACATCCCAGTTACTTTCTCGGAACGACTGCATTTGTCTTAGTTCTAAACCTTTCATTAGTCCAATATCTTCTTCTGAAAAATCTCATATTTCAGATTTTACAATGTTTCTTAAATTAGGAAGTTGGGGCCAGATGTAGGAAGCCTAATACCGGTCGGTAACGGACGAAATTCCCACATTTCATCGGTTACCGACCAGTATTAGGCACTTGAGATGTAGGTGGCAACATTTCAGATTCGGTAATTTACCGAATCGGTAATTTAAGGAATCGGTAAATTTCTGAATTCTTAAATACCGATTCGGTAAATTACCGATTCTGAAATGTAGGAAGCACTCAAGTGAGTGCTTTTCACTTGTAAGGATTCGTTATTTACCACCAACTACAAGTTGGTGGTAAATAACGAAAACCGTTAAAAAAGTTATTTTGTGCTTTTTTAACAGTGCCATGTGGCAGACATAACCACATGGCAATGAAAAGGAAGCGGATATGAAATCCCCAAAAGCAACAGATTGCTCACGATCAGTAATAAAGGATTTTAAAGAAAAAGGGCTCTGTCCTTGATTCCAGTGGAGTCAAGATGATCAATAAGTAGGTTGTGATTGACTGTGTCAAATGCCACTGACAGGTCTAATAAAATCAAGGCAGCATTTCCTTGAGCATCAAGAGTCTGTCTAATTTCTTTTTATGCCATTATCAAAGCCAGTTCAGTGCTCTGTTGACTTCTAAAGCCAATCTGGGTTGGGTCCAGAAGACGATTTATATAAATGAACGAAGACAATTCCAAGTTAATGGCTTTCCCGACAATCTTTCGTAGGAGCGGAAGACGCAAGATGGACTGATAGTTGTTAGGTTCTGAGGCATCTATGTTAGGCTTCTTGAGAAGAGGAAGTATGGAGGCTTAATTCCACTCTTTAGGAAAATAACCGGCACTGAACATCTGGCTAAAAATGTTCATTAGATGATCTGCAGTAATTGCAGGTACAAAAGGCAAGATTTTAGGAGGGCATGGGTCCATAGGGGACCCTTATTTTATTCTGCTTAAAATAAATCCTGGATTTGAGCCGAGTTTAATGTAGAAAAGGCGGTTAATATGGTAGGATTGTTCACTAAAGAAGAACCAGCCGAAAAGGTTGGATCGAGGTCAGTAGGGTGATCTAAAGAGGCAACGCCAGGACAAGGGTCTTTTGACCATCCTAGCTTACCAAATACCTGGAACAGAACCCCCTGCTTGACATTTCCCAATCAGGATTCCAAGTCAACCACAGCAATGAGACCGCACTGATCGCTGCCACAGACGACATCAGATCCCTCCTTAACTGCGGAGAGCCCTGATCCTTCTCAACCTCTCTGCTGTGTTTGACACTGTATCCCACCACACCCTCCTCAACAGACTCCACAACATTAGCCTACAGCAAAACGCCCTCAAATGGTTCACCTACATACTGTCAGGGTACACACAGACGATTCGGCAGCCTCATTTCACTTCTGAACACAAAAATGTTATATGCGGCATAACCCAACGGATCATCCCTCATCCCCACTATGTACTACACCTCTCATAGACATCATCAGATCTCATAGCCTAAACATAATTTCCTATGTAAATGACGCTCAACTAATCCACTTTCTCACCTAACCCTCCACAACCAGAACATTCTACAATGCCATGACCAAAGTAGACTAGATGACAGCCAACTGCCTTAAACTCAACTCTGACAAGACAGAAGTACTGCTCTTCAGGAAACACACATCTATATAGGACAACAGATGGTGGGCAGCAGATCTTGGACCGACACCCACGCATGCAGACCATGCACTCAACCTATGAATCATTATCGACCGTGAACTAACCATGAAACAAAGAGTCAACACAGTCGCCTTCTCCAGCTTCCATATCCCTCTCAATACCAGAAAGACCATCTCTCAGGCCCTTGTCACCAGTCGGCTCGACTGCAGCAATGCACTCTATGCCAGCATCTCGACCCAGCTCCTCAAGAGACTGCAGACTGTACAGAATGTTGCAGCCAGACTCATCCTGGACCCCCTCCCCCCCCAACAGCCCACATCAACTCACCTCATAAACCTCCACTGGCTCCCCAACCAGAAGAGATGCCAGTTCAAGATCCTCTAGCATGGCTACGAAGCCCAACATGATCAAGGGCCGGCCTATACCAACCACCAACTTCCATATACCGGCAAGACACCTGCGCTCCTCACTACCACTTGCACACACACCCTGCATCTGTCATAGCTTCAGCGGGGGCGGCTTCTTCTCCTACATTGCAGCCAAGATCAGGAACAATCTGCCCCTTCACCTCCGAACAGCACCCTCCCAGGCAGATTTCAGAAAGAAACTCAAGACCTGACGCTTCGGCAGAGACCTCGCACCCCAGCACCCACGGGTTGACAGTGCCGCGTTCTGCAAATGCTGATAGACTGATTGATTGAAAGCCTCATCTTCTTCTGATGGTTCTGGTGGTGTTTTGCCATTTGCTTCTGTAGTCTCTGATTGTGTCTTTTTCTTTCCCTGTTTCTTTGCATACTTGTTCTCCAACCTGCCAAAATCTCTCCAGTTTTGAATACATTTTTACCAATTCAGCAATTTGGACTCTTATTCCTGAGGACCACATGGTCACAATCGCATCATCATCTACTTGTGCACTAAAGCTTTTCTGTAAGGGAATACTCCTGTAAAGATCTACCTATGTATTTTCCTGCCAACTCGGTTAATCTGTAATGTGTGGCAGCAGCAGGCCTTGTGATCTCCTTACTCAGATATATCAATTGATTTTCCTAATATTGATTCAAATGTGAAATGTCTAGACATCCTCTAATGATCTCTTCTAATCCCACCTTCACTTTTGTATATCTAAAGGTCTCACTCTTTCCTGGCTAGTAGTTGGCCTCTCTGGGTCGCCCATTCCTTTGTTTTCAGTTGTTTCCTCAATCATCAAATAGTCCTATCGCTCTTTGTGTTATTGGCGCTGTAAAGACAATTCTTCTCCCTTCTTTCAATGATTGAAAATTCTGCTGTGTGGTTTAGCAACAATCTTTAAGGTTAGCGATGTCGGGATAAGCCCTGTTGCAGCTACCTCTCCTACCAAACCTAGAACTTTAAGATTCGGTGCAATATTTATTAGTGCAGTTGCTGTAGGAATCCTTAAGGATTGAGCTGTTACAGGTTGTGCCAAGAATGCAAAGACAGTCACAATGGAGGCAGCAACGCCTGGGACAATTATCATAGGGGTCACTACTGGTAGTACTGGAAATGGTCTCTCAATCTGTGTTATATTCGGATCAAAAGAAGCTGTAGGTGCTGTCGCTCTAGTGGATGTAGTACCCTCTGTACTTGTCATGGGAGCCACATATAGAGGTGGACATAAGGATAACAAATGGTACCTCACAAATTTTCACCAAAAGACAACTAATGTCACAACGTAATATTTCTTAACTATGCCAAGATCTAGGACTACTCTGGTTCAATAGCAACTGCAACTGCTCAACCTCAAGTGCTTAACATCTAATCTATCATCTGTACCAAAAACAAGTCAATTAACTTCAACACAATGACAAGTCTAATACAATTGCGATTCATAACCCTTTTGATTCTCACATTTCCACCACTGCAACCGCCCTCAGAACCGCCCTCAGAACTGTAAACTCCTTCAGTCTTCAAGTTCAAGCTTTGAAATTAAAGGACATGGGCAATTTATTATACCATGACAACTTATTTATAACTTTTGTACAGCCAATATAGAACATTTTTGTGTTAGGTAACAGGTTTTATTTTCAATTCTTAAGTTTAATTATTTATTCACTATTTATTAATATTTTAAATATCAGCATTCAAAGTGGGCATAATCCAAACTTGATATTTCAATATGAGAATGCATTATAAGTTATACTTACAGCTAATATTGTAATAAAACAGCAAGCGTGTTCCATAAAGGAAGCTCTATAATGTCAAATAAATTGGAATATTCAGGTATAAGTTGTCAGCCCAGATACCCAATAAAGAGTTCTGATGAACCTTTAAAACATTTAATAAAACATGAAATAGGCTAAAGAGAAGTTTGATTTCAAGAAACTCAGAGATGAGTCTCTATCAAATGCGATTGAGAGAAGGCCCCCTCTAAAGAATAGCCAAGTGCGATTAGACCATACCTACTTTAGGAACTGGCACTAATAAAAACAGACAACATTCTAGGTGGTAACAAGAGTTTATTCTCTGTCCATGACATCCAATAGGATCTTAGCAAATATCTGAAAATAGGTGAACGCCCCAACTTCTCACATTTACACAATAAAACATAGACACATGTCCTTGACTAGATACTTCATCCACATTTGGTGGTTCAGTCTGTTTGTCTCATGAATCATTCTTCCTGTTTTCTCATCTCCTCTCATTGAGAACCTCACAATCGATTGTCAAATGCAAAACAAATGCCCATTCACTAGCTAACAGAAGGCTTCTGGAAAGTTACAACATTTGCAGCGAACAAATAATAAAACATATTATGCTAATAACAATTCAATTTGAAAAACAGGCCTTTCAATATAATTGCATTTCTGTTTGTTATTATGGCATTGACAGTTAGCCTAGCTTAAGTCAATACATTATTATTGCATTTATAAGCTTATAATTCCTAAATATGACTGCTTACTGCAAATTGGCATTCAAATATATGTTTTATTTTCACATACTTTTTACACCATTCTGTTAAATGTGCATATGTGTCAGCAACTTTGACTGTCTTTTAGAAACCATTGCCACAGATTTCCTCATCATATTGTCAAAAGAAATGTTGTTTAGCTATAGGCACTTTAATCATGCCTACCCTGAATAAGTTTATTAATATGTAGGTGAACCTAGACAGGTCCTAGCTGACCCAAAAAAAAGCTACAGTCTAACACAATACCTGCTGAGTCTCTGAGAACTGGGAACTGGTGTTTGTTGTTTTCCAGTAAATGTTAACTCTTTATATGAAGTCTCAACCACAAAGACTTTCGCCAGAGCAGTATTCTCAGGCATCTGAACTGAAAAAAGCAATCTCACTCAGGAAATATGTGGATCGAGCATATTCCGAGAAGACCAGTGACTTGGAAGTGAAAGAGCTACCCAGCCCTGCGGGGGTCACGATTATTGGTAGAATGATAAAGATAAGTTGAGATATTAAAATGACTACTAACAACTAATTTGGTTACGTAGGTAACTTCCTACTTATATATCAATTCACATTTTGTTCTGTGGGTGATGGAAACACCTATCCTTTTACACGTCAAAATATTACCTCAACAGTACACCCACGGGTGGGTGAATCAGAGACACTGTTAAACTTCACTTTCACAAGGCAATCTGTCTCTGATATAAGGCACTTTACAGCATGTAAAAATACAGTCGTCAACTCAACACTTGAGTTCTAGAGTGGAAATTAATTTTTTTAAGGATTTATTACAAACTTTCAAAAGGTGCAATACAGAAATCATAAATGCAAATGCATAACGTTATTGCCATGAAAGCTCAAAGTAAATAGAACAATACAGGATAATGTGCAAATCAAAAAACAATTAAGTCCCAAGTGAGAAGCAAAATCAATAAGAAAATTGACAGGATCCCTATTAGCATCAGAAAACCTTTCTGGCTCAATCACAAAATCGAGGGTTTATATGCAGTCTTGCATAGGAAATCATCAGTCTCTTTTAAATCATCAAGGTATGAGCAAAGGAATTATAGTCTCAGGAAATCAGAGCGCAGTTCTATAATGCCTCATGTTGCCTTAGCATCACTCTAAGCACTATCCTAATACGAGAATATTGATTTTGCCCACTCTATGCTAATGTCATCAAGCGATGGCAAGGCAAACTAGTTATAAGAACAACAGCAAACTATTCTGAATCATTTCAGTACAGTGAGCTAGTGGAAGGGGCTTGGTAAAATGCTACTTTAATGTGCCCATGGTGGAAAGTTTTCTTTGAGAACAGCAATGACCTCATTGGAAATAAACAAACATGCTGGACTGTGTGTTACAGAAATGATGAACAGTGAACATACAAGAGGAAACATCCATTCTGTTCAAATAACTTCATTCAATTCATTATAATCATAAAAGTTTACACAATAAAACATCTAAAAACAATTACAAAACTCGCACATATTCCCTTCCATACATCGTAATAGACCTGCAAAATTAATCAATTTTAAAATCATCATAGCTATCCCCACCTCAGTTTGTGCAATTGACTAAAAAGAAAATCCTTAGTAAAATGAATAAAATCAGATTCATTTTCACACTTCATAACATTTCCTGATTATAAATGCAGTTCTCATAAAACTAAGTACTGCACTAGAGATTAGAGCTGTAGATAGTGCCCTTAAATAGGCATAACCCTCTTGATGTTTTAATGTTTGTGCTGACGTATTTCATATGCACTTTTTATGGTCTTTTGACCGAAATAAAGATATCAACAAAAAAAAAGATAAGAGCAGTGCCTAATAGCGTTCAATATGGGTTTAATAAAACATGCTCTGGGGTATTTGTACAGGAAACAGAACATAAAATACATTGTACTCTGTTTGGCCAGATTGTTACAAGGACAGGGGGCTAGTCTCTTACACCAGCCAGCCTGTTAAGATAGGCCACTAAAAATGCAGTGTTCCCAATCGCAGATTGGTCAACAGAAAACGCGATTGTACATGCGAAGTAAAAGACAAATGAAATTGCTGGGGACCTAATGCCCCATAATCTAACGTTCCCCTGCCCCGTCAGACATCCTTAATTCAGTGCGATAGGCATTTCTTATAATCAATTTCAATTCCTCCTCCTCCTATGAAAGACTTAAAATATCCCCTACCCTCTCAAAACTCAGCAGTCCTCCTATGGCCATGGCTCACTGATTGTATTCTTTTCTTTTGGACTTTTAAAATGCTTTGTTTCTCCTAGCTTGGTTTGCTCTTAAGAAATACCCATCATACATACAAACAAAAATTCAGTATTTAATTTGTAAAGGAACGAGAAAAATAAGTGCTGATCCCAAAAAATGAGTGCCGTTGAGACCCATCAGCAACCATCAACTCAAATTAAGCACTGCATGTATTGTTACATTTGACATCAGAAAACATAAATAAACTTAGTTCATAATTGTTCATTTGGAGCGTTTCCATTCTTTAGTTTCTCCCACGTCTTTTTCCAAACTTTCAGATTTGTAGGGGATAACAACATAATGTTGGTTAGATATGCAGCACTCATAACTACAGAAAGAATAACGGTTTCCAAGAGCTACTTCCACTTAGGTTTTGCAACCTAGTTTGACCTCTACCTACCTGGTGTCACCCAACATAATATTGCACACTTTGGCATGCCCCCCTTGCCACTGCTGCTATGAATCCTGCATGCATTACTACATTCCACAAAATGATTGGAACAACTAGAAGCTAGAAAATAAGTTTGGCAAATAAATACCCAAGTAGACGAGGTACAAACACCTACGGTACGTAAGGAGTATGGATACCAGGCCTAATGTCCAAGGGCTATCTATGATTCCTACTAAAACAATAACTCAAAATGTCAGGATGCTAGAAACAAATTAGGGTGCTACTTCACCCTGAAACCACGCGAGTCAAAATAGAGGGCAAAAAGAATATTGATGCTGTAGAAGATGGTGTTGCATTTAAATAAAAATTAAAGGGTTCAGAGGCCCTGCATTAGCCATTCTCTGCCCCAACACTGCTGCCTTGTGTCACCAGCCAAAGGGCAAAAACAGAAGACAAAAATGTGATTCACTTCATGTTTTCACCAAGCTCACGAAAGCACAGAAAATATGTAAAGACTTCATCCATTCAAATAAAAATATGAGTGACACTCTGGATTAAAACCATGTCTTCCAGTTCTTTCTGCTCATGGGAGTATCCAAATTATGACTGCCAGATACAGGCAGGACATGAACCACATTCGGTGTGCATGCACAAGAACTTAAACTGTAAGTAAAACTCTAAGGGCCCGATGTAGGTAAATGCCATTTACCGATTTTAAAATACCGAATCCTACCGATTCGGTATTTCAAAATCGGTAAATGGTATGTAGGTCCCAACATCTGGATTCGTTACCGAATCCTTAACAATTCTTTAATTACCGATTCGGTAAATACCGAATCGGTAATGCCCATTCATTCCTATGGGCTCTCCAGATTGCACATTTTGCGTATTCGTCATCATGAGCATCACCAAACTTCCACTGGATGTCCGATGGTACATCCGAATGACGTGTTCGCGATCGCACACGCTCGCAGGATTGCGCGGCCGGCTACCAAAATCTCGTGGCGGACGCAAACAGATTGGAAAACTTGTCGGCGAACGCAGGGATCCCGGTAAGTCGCTACCGCTAGTGCGAAAACACATTTTAAAAGCGTTAGCAAGGGAAAAACTTAGCTACACCGTGGATCGCAGAGTTTTCGGTAAGTCAGCAGTTTCCATTAAATGTCAAGCAAGGAGGATCTTTATGCCAAGGGCGCCTTGATACCCTTCGAAAACCTGGCTGAGGATTATAACTTACCAACAGGCCAAGTTGTACTACATAATTCCATCACAACATCACTTGCAGCGGCATGGGGCGTCATTACCACTGAACCAGAAATGCACCTCCTGCTGCAATACCTACATGTCAAAGGTAACAGGACCCACATAGTACACTGGCTGGCGGAATTGTTACTCACCCACACAACACAACCAATGATGTCCCTTTGCTCAAAGTGGGTAGCAGACACGGGAAACCCATGGACAGACCACAAATGGGACATGATATTAGCTTCCCCCTCATTTATATCGCAGAACTCCAGATTCAGACTTATACAGTTATATATTATACACAAAGCGTATTTCTCCCCGGACAAATTAAATAAATACTTTCATGCAATCACCTCAGCATGCCCCTGTTGTCTACAGGTGAATGCAGATCTTCTTCACATGCTGTGGTCATGTGCCTCCTTACATACATACTGGCAGGAAATCACTGTGGCACTCGCAACAAGCACGGACAGAGTAGTACCATAAACATGGGAGGAGTGCATGCTAGGTCTTCACCCCAGACCATAGAAGCAGAAGGTCACATCCAGGTTTCTTGTCTTAGGCCTCATAGTAGCAAAGAGGTTGATCACTAAAAGATGGAAACATACCGACCCCCGCCGCAGTCGCCAGCTGGAAAAACTCACTCCTAGTGTGGACACAAACAGAAAGTACGTCACTGCACAGGGAGGAGATAGCTGGGTTACGAAAGTAGCCTATTTTACTGTTTTGCCAACACTATACTGGTGGACGACACATGCAGGTGGGGAGGATGGGGAAAGCCCTTCGCAAGTGGATAGAGGGTGGGACATGGACACTAGCCCCGTCCACACAGCTCCCTAAGCTTGAGTGCAACCAAGCATTGATGTAGGGGATAGAGTCATGTCTGGGACACATGTGAGCCAGGGAAGTGGAGACCCAGCTGTCTAACCCTCTCAGACACCAGGGGGACAGGGTGGTACGTTTAGTACAGGGTAGATGGGATGGCAGCACGTTTTCTATATATTCTGACCCGGGCGTGACGCGTTGAAAATGGTTTTCTTCCTTTGTTTCTTCTTTTATGTTTGATTATTGGATTATACATTGTATCTGATCTTGCCTCAGCTTTCTATTCCAAATTGGTTAATGAGGATCAGACATCCATGTGAATGTAACCTGTTTGTTTGAGAAAATGCAAATAAAGATATTAAAATAACAAAAATAGATGATATTTTGATTATCTAGGAGGGTGATAAGAAGTCAACAGGTGATTTTTCTAACCTGGATACATTCCAAAGATGGTATCAGACAAAGTATTAGTAACTCCTCAGACAGGGGACAGGGTTATGTAAGCCAAATATCTAAAAAAAACTCCCCTTGGTAAATATTAAGGTACATTAATATCTGCATTCTTGACTCAATCTGAATACTTCCACTCACAATCATAAATATAACAATAACTGAATGCCACAAAAATATTGTGTAACAAAAATATCATATACAAAAAAGTCATATCCCTACATAATGGTAAGTACAAAAATATTGAAAATGAAATAGCATTATACACTAACATCTTTACAAAATAGACAAAAATATTGTTTAATATATATATAGTTAAAATAGTATATATTAAAATTTTTAATATATGGCATTAAAATAATGTAAATTAAATACATTTAAATAATATTTAATACTATGAGGCCAATTACGATGTTGGTTGGAAAGCCTCCCCATTCAATTAATCAATCAATCAATCAATCAATCAATCAATCAATCAATCAATCAATCTATCTATCAATCAATCATTTATTCAGGAAATTGTAAGTGCTCTACTCACCTCTGAGGGTCTCAAGGCACTGGGGGAAGGGGGGTGAGGGGTAAGCAGATCTGATTAGTCAGAGGACGAAGTTTTGAGAGCCCTCCTTAAGGTGTTCTGAGAGGAGGCGTGCCTAATGTCAAGTGGGAGCTCATTCAAGGTATTGGCCGAGATGTGGGAGAAGGCTCTTCCCCTAGATTTGGCACTGCCAATGTGTGGGGTTTTGGCAAGGGTGAGGTTGGCAGATCCGAGGTCTCTTTTGGGCATGTGGAAGTTGATTCTATTTTTGAGGTATTGAGGTCCGGTGTTGTGGAGGCATTTGCAGGTGTGGGTGGGTATCTTGAAAGTGACTCTCTTCTTGATGGGGAGCCAGTGAAGATTCCGTAGGTGGAGGCTGATGTGCTCGTGTTGAGGGATGCCAAGAATGAGTCTGGCGGCGATGTTCTGTATCACCTGGAGCTTGTGGAGTAGTGACTTGTTTATGCTGGCTTAGAGGACATTTCCGTAGTCAAGTCTGCTGGTTATGAGTGCATGGGTGACTGACTTCCTTGACTCAGGGGGGGATCCATTTGAGAGTATTACGGAGGATGCAGAGGGTGTTGTAGCAGCTGGATGTGACAGCGTTGATCTGTTGGTTCATGGAGAGGGAGGAGTCGAGTATGATGCCAAGGTTTCTGGTCTGGTGTGTGGGGGTCAGAGGGCTGCTGAGGGCTGTGGGCCACCAGTTGTTGTTCCAAGCTTATGGGGTGGTTTCCGGGATGAGGACTTCTGTCTTCTCCGAGTTGAGCTTCAGGCAGCTGTTGCTCATCCAGGATGTTTTGTCCTGCTTTCCTTCCTGGGTGGGCGGGTCTTTGGTGAGTGAGAGGATGAGCTGGGTGTCATCGGCGTAGGATACTATGCTCAGGCAGTGCTGTCTGACGTTGGTGGCAAGGGGGCCATATAGATGTTGAAGAGGGTTGGGCTCAGTTATGATCCCTGGGCACTCCGTAGTTGATTTCCTTGGGTTCAGAGATGAAGTGTGGCAGTCTGATTATTTGGCTTCTGCCAGTGAGGAAGGAGCGGATTCAGGCAAGGGCAGTTCCTTGAATGCTGGCGTAATGCAGCGAGTGTGTGGTGGGAGACGGTGTCGAATGCTCCTGACAGGTCAAGTACGATCAAGCTGCGGTGTGGCCTTGGTCGAGGAGTGTACAAATCTAGTCTGTGATGGCGAGTAGGGTGGTCTCGGTGCTGTGGTTGCTGCGGAAACACAATTGAGAAGGGTCGAGGATGGAATTTGATGAACCTTGTTAGTTCTTCATTGACGGTCTTCTCTGTGACTTTTGCCATGAAGGCGAGGAGTGAGATGGGCTGGTAGTTCTTGAGGTCTGTGGGGTCTGCTGAGGGCTTCGTGAGCAGGGGTTTGACTTCTGAGCGCTTCCAGCAGTCGGGGAAGGTACGGGTGTCGAAGGAATTGTGCATCAAAATTCTGACCCTATGGTGGTAGGGGCTCTGTGGTAGATGTGTGGTGGGCAGGCATCCGTGGAGGCTCCCGAGTAGATGATTTTCATGGTCAAGGTGGTCTCTTTGGTCTTGATTGGTGTCCAGGAGGAGATGGTGGGCTGATTGGGGTTGCCGGAGGGTGGGGTGGATGTGAAGTCAGGAGTTTGGTCATTGAAGTTGCCGTAGAGGTGTTTGATCTTCAGGTGGAAGTAGAATCTAAGCTTGTTGCAGAGGTCCTGGGACAGGGTGCTGTTCGTGGCTTCACTGGGGGGCTTGGTGAGTTCTGATGCTGAAGAGTTCCTTGGAGTTGCTGGAGTTGGCAAGGATTTTGTTTTGGATGAAGGCCATTTTGGTGGTTCTGATGCATTGGTGGTATTCCATCATGGAGTTCTTGTAGGTGAATTGGTTTTCAGTTGTCTTTTTGTTTCTCCAGTTCTTCTCGAGGCATCTGCAGTTGCATCTGGCTTCTTGGAGGTCTGCGGTAAATTAGGCGGCTTTTCTGGGGTGCTGTCTGTGGGAGTTGTGTAGCGGGGCGAGCTTGTCTCCATGTGTGAAATTCCCTGTCTGAGAGGTTGGCGTCTGTTGTAGGGGTGGGGGTGTTGCGGTTGAGGGTGGAGCTGAACTGTTCCACAGTGACTCTGCTCCAGTTCCATTGTGGAGGGTGCGGAGTGGGTTTTGGCGGCTTTGATTTGTCGAGAAGGAAGTGTACGCAGTGGTGGTCAGTCCATGGGGATTCAATGGTGTGGCTAAAGTGGACGTTGTTTCTTCCTATGAAGACAGGGTCGAGAGTGTGTCCTGGCTTGTGGGTTGGTATGGTGATGAGTTGTTTCAGTCCGATGTTGGCGAGGTTGTCCAGGAGGGTGGTGGAGTTGGGGTCTCTGGGGTTGTTGAGGTGGAAGTTCGGGTCTCCAATGAGTATATAGTCCATGGAGGCAATGGCGTAGGGTGCAATGAGGTCAGTGATGGTGTTGGCAAAGAGGGTCCGGGGCTGGGTGGTCTGTAGGCAAGTGTGCCTTGAAGTGTGGTGTTAGGGCTGATCTGGACTTGGAAGTGCAGGTGTTCGGCAGCGGGGAAGGTCTCGCTGGAGGTGGTGAGGCAGAGAGAGCTTTTGTGCACGATGGCGAGCCCTCCTTCCAGGTGGTTGGGGCGGTCCATCCTCTAGATCTTTTATCCACCCGGTATAGTGATGGTAATGTCAGGGGCGGAGGAGGTGTTGGTCCAGGCTTCTGTAAAGAAGGCGATATCGGGTGAGAGGGCATCCAGGAGGTTCCAGATCTCTGTGGCGTGTCTGTGTAGCAAGCGCACATTGAAGAGGATGCATCTGAGGGCGTTGGTGTGTTGGCAGTGGGGTCACCGGCGCAGGTCTGACTGCAGTGGTGCAGGAAAACTGGCCATAGGCCGTGTTCGGCGTGGACTACTGGCAGCTGTTGTGTCTTCCAGGGTTGAGTGCAAGGAGGGCAGCTGAGTCATAGCAGTGGATGGTCGGATGTCCATGGTTCCTGGCAGTGGTTGGGTCGCGGACGAGCACAGACGGGCTTGCCTTTGGCATGCCTTCCCATGCCAGCGGGCCCGCTGGACTGCAGCCGGCATTAAATAGGGGAGGGTGGAGGGAGGCACATCTGGGAGGCAGGAGCAGGAATCAGTCAGGGTGCGGGACCACGGGGCAGCAGCAGCTGGAGAAGAGCGCAAAGCAACATTAGGGGGCACAAAATAGGCAAAACAACAGCACAAAATAGCAACTAGAAGGCACAATAAGGAAAGAAAAACAGTCTAAATGAGGGACACAGTAGGGCAGAACAATTATCTGAGAGCAGGCACAATCACTCTGGACCATTGCGTGAACCGCTAGCTGCACTGAGGTCTGCACAGGGCAGGTCACAGCACAGCAGCGGAGCTGCAACGGGAAAGAGCGGGTCCCTGGCCGTGAGTCGGAAGCTCATAGTCAGAAGCTTTCTGACTGACAAGGTTAATTTGCATGGTTCCGACCGGCTCTTTGAATCTTCCAGCTGTAATCCTCTATGGACGGCATTTCCGCAGTCGGGATTGCAATATCGATTTTAAGCAGCCTTTCCGTGCCAGCCTGTGAGACACAGAAAGGCTGTCAGAAAGCAACCTACGATTTGTGGCCGAGGGGGTACCTAGGGTGTCCACCTGTAAATCCATGCACTGACTGGCAGGCACAACAGGGTGCTTGCCACAGGGCGTGGTGTTTGACACACACACCCATTTCGGTATGGTAGCCTGTATTACGGGCAGTTTATGGCCCTAGCTCCTATAGGGAAATGTGAGTATCCGACCGAACAGTGATCAGTAGCATCATAATCAGGTGGTCGGAACCGCTGATCGGAGGTCGGTTGGTCCTGAGACCTAAACGGTGTCAGTCAGAGACAACTCCAACTGACATCATAATAAGAACCTATATGTAAATATAGGCTTATATAAACACACACACAAATATATACTACTGTAAAAAGCATATATATATATATAAAAATATATATATATATATAGATATATATATATATATCTATATACATCTATATGTATATCAATCTGTATATCTATCGATCTATCTATTTATCTATTTACAAATAAAATGATAGATAGACAGACAGACATACAGACAGACAGATAGATAGATAGATAGATAGATAGATAGATAGATAGATAGATAGATAAATAGATAGATAGGATGGATAGTTACATATATGTTAATGAGTGATGTAATATGTGAGTTCATAAGCAGTGCATTGCGGGGGCATAAATTATATGTCAGGTAACTTTAACTGCAGAATTGATATGGTTTTATGTGTGTAAAATATGAACATAACTATAACGTCCCTTCACCTTTGTTTTTTTTCAGTTAATTTGATCCTATTTCCTATTTCCTAACTATGACATTCTTTTTTTAAATTTAAATTGTCCTACAAATTTGACCCATAGGTTCAGTCTACTAATATACATTTTCACAAGTTTATAAATACATTTTAGTCTCACATTAATTGTCATTATACATGTTAAAACTAAAAATGTAAAAATGACGGTAAGGTAACTTATGTAGTCTTTCTATAAATGCAATGCATCAAGTCTTTCTTTTATATTCATTTTATAGATCTGTGGATCCATTCCACATAAAAAGCACACATTTAATACTAAAACAACAACATATTCTTTACAAAAATATGCTATTTCAATTCGATAACTGTATAACTGCCTTCGTGTGCGGTGTGTGAGTAGCTGTGTGAGGGACTGAGTGGGCCTGTGAATGGCTATATGGGTGTGTGAGTGGGTGTTGTGGTGGCTTTGTGTGTTTATGAGTAGGTGTGTCAGTGTCTGGGTGTGTGAGTGGTTTTGTGGGTCTGTAAATGGTTGTGTGAGTAGTAGAGCATGTTAGTGGCTTTGTGAGTGGTTGTGTGGGTTTGTGAGTGGATGTGGGCATGGTTTTGTGGGTCTCTGGATGGGTGTATGAGTGGCTGTATGGGTGTGTGAGTAGTTGTGTTGGTAACTGGATATGTGAGTGGTGGTGTGAGTGGGTGTATATGTGAGTGGGTGGGTGTATGAGTGGCTGTGTGGGTCTATGAGTGGTTATGTAGTCTGTGAGCTGGTGTATGACTAATTTTGTGGGTGTTGGAGTATGTGTGTGAGTTGCTATATGGGTATGTGAGTAGATGTGTGTGTGGTTGTATGAGTGTGAAAATAGATGTGTAAGTGTGTCAGTGGGTGAGTGACTCCATGAGGTAGTGTCTGTGTGGGTCTGTAAGTGGGTATATGAGTGGTTATGTGGATCTGTGAGTGGCTGTATGAGTGGCTGTGTGGGTCTGCGAGTGGGTGTGTGTTGTGGGTGTATGAGTGGCTGTATGGATGTGTAAGTGGGTGTGTGAGTGGTTGTGTGGGTGTCTAAGTCGGTGTGTGAGTGGTTCTGTAGATTTGTGAGTAGTTGTGTGAGTTGTTATGTGGAAAAGTGAGTTGGTGAGGGTTTTGGGGGTCTGTGAATATTTTTGTGAGTGGCTGTATGGGTGTGAGATTAGGTGTTTGAGTGTTTTTGTAGGTGTGTAAGTGGCTATGTGGGTCTGTGAGTGGGTATGTCAGTGGTTGTATGGGTGAGTGAGTGGTGTGTGGGTGTGTAAGAGGGTGTCTGAGTGAGTATGTGAATAGGTGTGTGGGTCTCTGCTTGGGTGTATAGTTTTTTTATTTGGAGTCTGGATCTACAGATCAACCGGGGAACATACAGGGGGACATGCTGAGTGCCACGATGAATCCATGACCCCTCTAATGCTAAAAAACATTTTTGAACAATTTCCTGTCCATGAGGGGTCCCTCATAGACCCTTCAATCAATCCCACAGGGTCAGGATACCTCTACACTGAACCTTTCTATCACTTTGTAATGTTATTTCCCCCCTGGGAAATGAATCCCAAAGCACAAAATGGCGACTGTAACTTTTCCCTCAGGTTGTGGTCAGCAAATCACAGCGTTTCTGTTGGCACATGACTCTGTGGATCTGCCATAGTGGTTTTGAAGTGAATCTGTGTTTCTAGATATACATATATCTTTTTACTTTAATGTATCCAAAACTACTGAACAGATTTCCACCAAATTACAAAAAACACTCTTTCTTGAGTAAGATATAGCTTTCTGCCAAATTTGGTGTAATTACATTCAGAGGTTCAGGTATTGTTGTGTCTAAAATCCAATGGGAAATTGCTTTGGGAAAATGTGTTTTGGGACCCTCCTTTTTCTCGACCCATCTTGATGGTAGCTGAAGTGACTGGCAAACTGGGTTTGAAAATTTCGTGAAGGTTTGTCAAATGGCACTACAGTTAGTAGCTAATCAAAAATGCTCTTCCTATGAAAACTAGGTACTAACTATAACTACCTACTGGTGACTGCCAGTTGGATATACATTACCGCCAGTAGGTAGTTACAGTTAGAACCTAGTTTTCATAGGAAAAGTGTTTTTTGATTTGCTAATAACTTTGGCTTCGTTTGATGAATCTTTATGAAATTCTCCAAAAGAAGTCTAACCTGGCCTGCTCCTAGCCTAAAAGTTTGGGGGTGATGCATAAAGTGGCGGCTGAAAAAAAAGGGGGTCCCAAAACGCATTTTTCCCATGTTAATTTCCATAGGAAATTTTGCGACGAGCTACAGCCCGAACTGCTGAACGGAATTACCCCAAATTTAGAAGAACAGTAGAGCTTGGTGTAAATCCGTTCATTAGTTTTTTAGAGTAAAAAAATCTTTTTCCCATAGGAAACTTTGTGCAAGGCTACAGCCGAAATTACTGACCTGACTTACCCCAAATTTGGCATGAAGGTAGTGCGTGGGTCAGAAAGCATCCTTTTTTACATTGTGTAAATCTGTTCAATAGTTGCTGAGAAATTAGAAAAATAAAAGTTTCGATATCTAGGCGGAGCCTAAGTCGCATGAGCGAGCTTCACTGTGATTGGCTGCTAGTAGTCCAATCCAGGAATTTGTTGTCAGCCATCTTGTGGCTCGGTAGCAGTGAGTCACCTGAAAATGGAGAAACAAAGGTATAAAACCAGTTTGGGGGCAGGGTAGAAACACCCTGACCCCCTGGATCTGCTCCGTGGCTCCTGGAAAGACCGCCAGGGCCCAAAATAGTATTTAAAAAAAAAATGAAAATCAACACAATTCACGCTGGGGTCGCGGGCTCCCAGATTTTATTTTAATGAGGTCCCTGGGTGGGCTAGGGTGTAGGAGAGTAGGGTCTGCTATCCTATGGTCACCCCAAATTTTTGCTTTTTGCTTCACTGGTTTATGACTTAATGTGGCTGTGGGACTGCTAATCAGACCCACAGCCTGCTGTTCTCTCTCTAAATTACTGTCAATGCTCTCTAGGTGCATTACGAATTCGAGCTGGTTCACCTTATTGGCCCCTGTAACAGTGTACCCTAGGTACCCAGGGCATAGGTGTTTCCAAAGCCTACCAGGGGCTGCAGCATGTATTGTGCCACCCCTGGCCTGGCCTCCATATTTGACACAACTGGCTGATCACTCAGCTGGGGTAAGTTGGTGTAATCACCTCTTGCTTAGATATAGTATCCCTATATCTAACCCTAACTGGACACATGTTAACCTATAAGCCATTCCTATGGAAGGCCCCTGCAATCCTGGGGGCAGAGTGTGTGGTTTCATGTGAGATGGGGCTCTAGCATGAGCTGAGCCAGTCTGCAGCTGTCGGGAACAACTCCCTTAGCTGTTCCGGGATATTGCCATATCATATACTCTTAAGTGCATTATAATCCTCGCGGTTATATGCTAACTTTGGTTTGGCTTTATCAAAAGATGTCGAGTAAGGTTCTGTCGACGGGGATAGCATTCCACCCTTCTAGAGGGACACAACATGTACATAGCCTTAACCCCGGTTAAAGTTAACCAGAGCCTCAGCATCACAAAATGGATTGCTGCCACCACAGACACAAGTCTGACCTCCTGCTGCTGGGAGTCCTTCCAGCGAGGGAGGCTTGGACAAAGGGTTTCCTGCCTTGGGAGGTGCGAGCACCACCCCAGACAGGGTTTTGTGTATTGGGTAGGACAGGGCTGAATGGAATCAGACATGCCCGGGGCACACAAGGTGTCCCCGTGCATAAGCCAGTCCAAACCGGTCCCGGGACTTTCCAGACCCAGGCCTGGCGAGGAGCTGGACAAAGGAAAGGGGGTGTAACCGCCCCCCTTCCTGGTCCCACCCAGAGGAGGGACCTAGCAGGTGATCCACCCCTCAGATTGGGAATAAGAGTGGGAGCAGTGCCATAGCACCTCAGATCATCCTGAAACAACTTGAAACTACGAAGATGACTGGACTTCGACATTCTGCTGCACAGAAGACTGAAGAGCATTTCCCTTATGGCCTAGGAGTGGCCACCCTGTGAACACAGGCACCATCCAGCAACTCGACGTCTGCTTTGCCGCCGCCTCCTGCCGGAGCCCGAGCCCATAGCTTGACAAGACCCAGACTCCCAGACTTCTCACAGCCCAATCCACAGTCCCTGCAAAGAAGGGACCCGTGGAGGCACCGAGAGACGTGGGACTGGACCTCTTGAAAGACCCCGAGAAGCTGACTGTGCAGCATCCGAGGCACCCTCGATGTTGTGCTTTGGGGACTGAGAAGCCCCACCACCGGGCAGCGCTTGCACCGAAGGTCAGCCCCCCAGCTAAACGATCTGCGTGGGGCCCTTTTGCATTGTGCCACTCAACGCGCCATCCTGGCCAATTGCCACGTGGTCAGCGGCCATCTTGGCGACGAAACCTACAAACTACACTGCAGGTCTGGTTGCTCCAGACTTTCCTGCGCTCCTGTAAAAGGGAGCACCCGCTCTGACCTTGCTGGTCCGAGTGATAAGCCTTTTTCGATTCCTGCGTGGCTTGCATTAGCCAAGGCCTGTTTGATCCAATCAAGTTGCCGACACCGCCAACAGCGAGAAGCCTGCGTGGGACAGCTTGTGATTGACTCCTGGACGTCCTCGACCTCTTCGTGTCCACGTGGCTGCAGAGAGAAGCTACACCTCATCGCCTGTTTGCACCCGACATCGCCTGGTTCCAATCTGGTTCCACGGTAGTCACTGGCTAGTGACTTTGAACATTGTCCCCTCTGCTTTCAGGTCTTCACCACTTCAGATCCACCCTTGGATCCACCGGAACTCTTCACATCGAGCCGCCTGCAGCATCTTCAGCTCCAAGCACCATCGACCTGCGTAACGAAACCCGACACTACTTTGACCCTATGCACCCGCTTCCTGTGGGTGAGGTAACTCAGCGACGCCGGTGTTCCCACACTGGTACACACCTCTAGTGTCTTTGTATAAAGTTTCAGCTTCCTAGGTCACTCGGAAGGTTCCTAAAACACTAACTTTGCAACTTTTACGCACCATAGACTTAACATTGGTGAGTGCATGCACTTTAAACACTGCACCCGAGTCCCGCGGGCCTTTCCCGACTTAGTCACTGCTAGTCCCGATCAGCTCCAGCAATTCCCAAGGCCCTAGGCCTGTTTCCTTTCCGATTGGTATCTCTTATACCACTTTCTTAGTATATGGTTTAGGTGGCCCCTAGGGCTCATCCATATTGTGCAACTTTTGTGTATTTTAAACTGTGTTTTGTTTTAACGCTTGTGCTTCTGTGCTCATAAAGAGTATAGGGGATATTTGTAGTTAATAAATATATATATATATTTTCAATATATATCTGTGTGGTGTCCTTTCATTTGGTATTCAAAGGGGTTGTATATGGTAAAACAGCTTGCTTCACATGCCTTTCAGAGTTTTGCCTAAGACTGCTTTGTACACGCTACCACTAGGATAGCTGGTCTATAAGGTTGACTTACAACCAATCATCATAAGGGTTGCTTGGCATGGTACAAGGTGATCACTAGAACTAGTGAGCATCATATACCAGGCCAACTTCTCACATAGGGTACGGAGGCATTTCTTAAAAAGTAATAGTGTGGGCTTTCAGGGATTGTGGGGGCCCGCTGGAGTCCGGGCAGCCCCGGGGATTCCCTCATGTTGAGAGGGGGTTGCGTGACCCCCCCTCCTGGAGCCCTCTATGTGCTCATAACTTTGTCGTCGTTTGGTGAATCTTTATGAAATTATTCAAACAGTTTCCCCTTTTTTAGTTAGCTCCTATATTGAAAGTTTTGGGGTGAATGGTGTAGGAGGGGCTGAGAAAAAAGAGAGTCCCAAAATGTGTTTTCTCCATGCAACTTTGGTACGAAAATTTACAGAAGACTACAGGTGAAAATGCTAAACGGAATTACGCCAAATTTGGCAGGGAGAAAGGTGATGGTCCAGAAAGCATGCTTTTGTCTAAATGGTCTAAATTCGTTCAGTAGTTTTTGTGAAATATCAAATTTATGATATCGATATTTGAGAATTCTGACCAAGGGGTTACGCGCAGGACATTGCAGCTCATTGGCTGATAACAGGTGAAACCAGTAAGTGTTGGCAGTCATTTTCATTTTGTGATTTGGTCCGTCTGTTCGCATCTCTTCCTCTACAAGCCATCGGGTCAGTAGTTTTACCTCTGCGAGTCAACACTGGCATCTGTGTCTGTGTGAGATACCCCTTTCACGCTGCCTCTCCTCATATCACCAGGTCGCGGCTATGCCTTTAAAAGCCCGTCCGTCGGCTTGGTGGTCTGTGAGTTGGTCTGTTGGTATGATCCCCTACAGTACCCAAAAACTGCTGAAACACCACTGCACTGTCGTAAACTCTAAAACACTACCCCAGCATGATCCCCTACATTACCCATATACCACTACTGTTGGACCCGGCCCTTTTTGGCAGGTTCACCCCGAAACTTTTTGCTTTTGCCTAGCCTGTTTCTGTAACCTGGTGTTGGTGATTTTAGGTCTCTGCGCACTTTTTCACTGTGGTCCAGTGTAAAGTGTGTGCGCTCTCTGTGTGTGTGGTGAGATTTACCTGCCCTCCCATAGGAATGCATGGGGAATATGTGTGACCATGGTAGTTCCTGATGTGTGGGGAGTGCAGGATCGAGTTGGGTATGTGCAAACCCGTGAGATTGAATGCTGCGCAATAATGTATGCGGCATGATTGTGTCTAGTGTGGAAGTGCCACTTCTAGAAGTGGGCATGTTTGTGTAATTTGTGTCTGGCGTGTGATTGGCTGGAGCTGGCTGGTGAGTCTGGCTCCAGGAGTCAGGATGGGTCTGCCCCAGTGGTGAATGGAGAGATTAGCATGTTGATGTGAGGGAGGGGCACACCTGGAACCTAAATAGGGCTGAATTTTCCCTCCACAATGCTGGCTCCACCCCCTGTGGTGCGTCTGATGTCCCTAGCCTGGCCAGTGAAAGGAGTTCCCCATAACCAGTTGTAGCTGGTTCTCACATTGCCTGCACCCTGCTAGACAAAGGATTTTGTGTATAAAAAGAGGCATGTGACCTTTTGTAAAATGTTCTTGTTTCTGGCTGGAATCAACCAGGGGCGTGCTGCTGCTGGGGCCCAGGGGAAGGCTTGCCTCCCTGGGCCCTGCCCAGCCCCTGGACTGCTGATGGACTTTCCTTTGTTGGGAGCTGCTTGCTCCATGTTTTGGAGACCCAGGACTTTGTGGGACCCTGCTGCCCTCTTCACCTATGGGGGCTGTGTTTTTGAGACCCTTCTGGTTGCAGGGGTCATTCCTGTGGGCTTGTCTATGCCCCAACGCCTTGAGAGCGCTTTATTATGTTTTTATGGGCAGAGCGCTGTCGTTTTCCCTTGGAGGGAAGCGCTCCTGCCATTTTGTGTGCCCGCAGTACTAGTTTTGAACTCGGGTGCCTACCCTGATAATGGCCGCAATTTTTTATATTTTTTTATTATTGCAGGAGCCCACCCTACATTATGGCCTTAATTGTTTATATACCGAGGGTGCCCACCCCTCATTATGCCAGAGAAATCACCGCCGCGGCCCTCCGTGAAAACCGGAAGTCAGGCAGGCCCGCCGGGATGGAGGCGGGGCCTGCACCTAACCAGGAAATGATGCGGCTGAAAAGGAAGTCCCGGAGCCTCGCCAGCTCCAGCTGAGGAAGTCCCGGTTCTGAGATGGGGGACCGGGTGAAGACCGGCGCAGGCAGACAGCGGGGCTCCCATGTGGAAGCGAGAGCCCCGTGGTGGTGCCATAAAAAGAGGAAGTGAAGCTCTCCCGCGGCCCGGGGCTCCAGTGAGCTGTGGAGAGCCCTGGGGCCGCCAGCACGGAGGAAGAGCCGAGTTTTGGGCACCCGGAGTGGAGGCCCGGGTGAAGTGGAGAGGAGCCTGCAGCCTGAGCAGGAAAGAGGCAGACCGCCGCCTACCAGAAAAATAGCCGGTGAGTGGTGCTGGGGCTCCGATGTGTTGGTGTCTGCCTCAGTCACATTGAAGGTGCTAAGCAGCCCCATCTGGCAGAGGGCCACTCCAGCGAGGGGGCAGAATTGCTGTAAGGTCCCCGCATCAGTCAGAGCGGCCCCGTCCAGCAGCAGGCCGCTTCAACATTGGCATTATGGTATTTTTGAGCTCGCGAGGCTCATGAGGGCATTATGGTATTTTGAGCCCACAAGGCTCATGGGGGCATTATTGTCCTTTTAGCCCACGAGTACCCCAATGCACATGGTTCTGGACCCCGTGTCTCCAATGTTGGGGGCTGTATTCGGTTTTTTAAGGAGCCAGTGTGCTCCTGGGGCACAGTTGTTTCAGAGCCCAGAGGGATCCAACGTAGGGTATATTTCTTTGAAGGGCCCAGGTTCTTGTCCCCATGTTTTGCCTCATTATGACTAGAGCCTAGAGGGCTCCAACGTTGGGTTTTCTGGTTATTGTCAGAGCCTGTGTGGCTCCAACCTACGCATATTTTCTTCAGAGCCTGTGTGGCTGCAACCCCTGCGGTGCAGTTTGTCTAGGGCCAGTGAGAGCCCTTGCCGCAGTTTGAAGTTCCCAGCTGCCCAGCAATTAGTGTGCAGCTGCACCGTTTAGGCGCAATTGAGTGAGAGTCCCTGGGAGCGACAGAGATGGCACAGTGGTACCAGGCCTGCTACAGCTGCACAGCACTTAGTGCCAGCTGCAACGTTTAGGCCCTGTTGTTGTTCCCAGCTGCCCAGCACTTAGTGGGCAGCTGCAACGTTTAGGTTTGCGCTGGTGGCGCACCCCTGACCGGCGCTGCGTGGCAGGGCGTCCTGACATTCTGGACACGGGGCATTTGAGCCCTTCTTGAGATGGCCAGTTGGCCAGGGGGCTGGTATGTGGGTGGGGCGCAAGGCCCTAATGTGATTTTTGCGCAATGTGATTTTACTATGTTTATAATGGTAATTGCCTAAAGTGATTTTTGCGCAATGTGATGTTACTATGATTATTAGGTTATTTTACCTATGTAGGTTAATGTTAGTGAGATTATGTTTCATTGTGAGTTATGCCCCTAAATGTGACTTATTCTTAGGAGGCAGAGTCTAATGTGTTTAGACTAGTAAGAGATTGCCTACTGTAGTTATACTGTTTAGGCCTAAATGTGATTGCTGCGTAATGTGCTTTGCCTTTATGCTTGTGTTATACTTCTAAAGGTGCTCATGCTTAGAAGTTTGTTTTGCCTAGCATAATTTATACTAGAGAGGTTATGTGTCCATGCGTGATCTAGGCCTATGGTTATTAGTATTGCGTAGTGTGTACCTACCTGTTACCAGTGGTTACTGGTTGGGATCAATAATTGTTATTTGGTGTACAATCATTCTAAGTGCTAGTTCTACTAAGTGCTGATTCTGACAGTGGCCCACATGGCCCTGTACTGCTGTAAATAATCCCTTGTGAATATTGCCAGTGCCAGTTTGCACAATGTATACTGTGTGATTACTATCTGATGTGTTTTGACAATACCAAAGTTATTTTTATATAACCTTGTGTGGAGTTCCTTTGTGGTGTGCCTAGGATGTTGTTGCTGTTGTGTGCGTGCGCAAATGCTTTACACATTGCCTCCGGGATAAGCCTGTCTGCTCGTGCCAAGCTACCAAGGGGGTGAGCAGGGGTTATCGTGGCGTGTGACTTCCTTGCCCTGACTGGAACGGTGATTTCTGCATGGCTATGGCGTAAGCCTTAGCCAACCAGAAATCCCAGTTCTAACAACTACACTACCCTAAATCCTTTAAGACTACCCCCAGCACGACCTCATACACTACATTAAGAACACTGTGGTACCGTGAATCCTAACACACTAACCCCCATGACCCCATAAAGTACATAAACACCATTGTAGTATCTTAAATCTTAAAAGACTACTCCCAGCACGACCCTTTGCAGTACTCAAACACCACTGTACTACCCTAAACCCTAAATTACTACTCTCAGAGCGACCCCCTACACTATACAAACACCACTGTGCTACCGTAAATCCTAAAACACTACTCCTAGCATGACCTCCTACACTACATAAACATCACTGCGCTACTCTAAACCGTAAAACAGTTTTTTCAGCACGAACCTCCAAACACTACACAAACAAACTGCACCCTTCTAAATACTAAAACAGTACATCCAGTACAACCCCGTACAGTACACAAACACCACTGTACTACCCTAAAACATAAAACAGTACCAGTCCGTGGGCTTGCAGGTATGCGTCTGCGAGCCGTCGTATCCCTAGCTGTACATGTGCGAGCGACTCGGTTAGGTCATAGATGTGCCTCTGCTAGCAGGGCCGTTGGCCGTTGGTGTCCCTTTGCGAGTTAGACTGAAGCTCTCCCTCTGCGAGCCAGCACGCTGCTGTGCATTTGCGAGCTGATGGCCCGCAGCTCTCTCTGTGCAAGCCGAGCCGACGGGCCACAGCTCTCCCTCTGTGTGCTTGCCTGATGGCCCGCAGGTTTCCCTGTGCTAGCCGGATTGCAGTTGTCACTCTGCGAACTGATATTGGGAATATAAGGTGGCTCTAAAAAGAGCCCTTGTGTTTATTAGTTGAAGCTACATATAAGTGCGCATGCATAGCTTTAAGTTATTCAGAAAAACGTGATTACCCTGATCTGTGAAGCGTACTCCATCACTTCTGTAGATATCAGTAATATCAAAACGTATGTTGTTGTTGTAGATGGACCCCATTCTATGGCCTCTGAGGTATGCAGACACAGCTTTGTTGACATTCATCATAGATTTTTCAATCTGAGGGCAAAATTGGTTTGACCATTTCCACTTCCCTCTTTGGCATATATTGATATATACAATAACAGTTTGAGGGAAAAGCAACATCAGTTGTCTAAAGGTAACCTTTATAAGCAGTTTCAAACCTACGCCTGTCAATGTGTCTAGGTCGTTTCCACCACAGTGCACAATCATGAGGTCAGGGTGTTGGAGATGCAAACAGGTTTTAACCAAAGCCAACAATTGGTGTCACTTCAATCCTCTCTGTGCAAACCATTTATTGTCTAGATTTTGTAAACCTAGGTCTAAGTCAATACCTATCTGTTCTGCATACCTCTTGCACCAGAAAACATAGCTAAGTCCTACGATCCACACTAGCATTTTGAAGGTATGGCTGGGAGGTATGGATAGATGTCTGTAGCTCATGCAGTCTGTATTGTAGACTAAGAGACATGTTTAAAGATGGGGAACTACTTTTTTCCCAATGCAAAACGATAACTGATTGGAAAGCATTGTTTTTTAAAAGTAGGGTGCACATTCATTTTGTGGAAAAGCATCTTTGTGATTGGTTAAGAGAAAGTAGTTGAAACATAGAGTAAATATCATAGGATGAAATTTGCTCAACTCAACCACACCTGCTACTTTGGAAGGCCTTGTTTGAACTTAAAACAATTGTGAACTTTTAACCTGCACGTGCCGTTAAATGTTTGAGAAAATGTTGCAAAAAATATTGTTAGGTTGAAAAAAATTAATGAACTTTTAACCTGAAGAATGTTCTAGAAAATGTGTTGATAGAATATGTTGCACTTCTGACTTCTATGTGAAAAAAACTGTTTATATGGAAAATTAAAAAATAACCAATAGAGAGAGGTTTTGCAATCTAAAAGAATCAAGGAACTATTCTAATTTGTTCTTTACATATATTTATGTGTGTAGCAACATAATTACAGACACAACAGCACTAGGAAGAGGAGTGAGGGGACAGGGGAGATGGGCACAATGGCCCACATGCACAATTAAGTGCAACTGTCAAAGCCCAGCTCACCTGAGTTTCTGTTCAGTTCTGATGGAGTTTGAAGACAGTCGGACCCCACCCTGAAACTGCTTGTTCCAGCACACTAGTTTTAAAACAGTGCACTAAGAACCAGAAGCTCAAGGGAAGGGGGAAGTGGATAAAATAAAAAAAAGAGAGACAACACCGTTCTTGCGTTTCCACTGTAGAAGAGCTGCTAAAATCTGCGGTGCTGTCTGACTTCTGTAGAAACTGGTGCCTAATGAAACATAAACAAAGGACAGATAAGTGCAACCTATCCCTAAATGTGTTCCTGACTAAACCTTAATATTATTAGAAATTCTCTTCTAAAAGTACCTCTTGGATCCCGGTCTTAAGCTTCCAGGTTTGGAATGTATTACTGTTCTGGGATGTGCTTTCTATTACTGTTAAACTTCTGTAAAATCAAACGAATATCATTATCAGAATTACCAACGTCTAACATTCACCTTAATATAACTAAAGACTAAATTCTTAATAGCAAACTCACTTTTCACACATTTCCAGACTTTTTATGAAACAAATACTGTACTTCAACATCAAAATACAGCAGGTAATTTGTGCAAGTCTTTGATTTACTGCTTGCCTTGCTGTCAATGGTTTCCTCTGTTCGATTCTTAAAAAAGTTCCATATAAAACAATGTTTATTTCACAAAGTTCCACAAAGTATCCTTGTAACAAAGGGTTTGAACCACAAAGTTCGTGGGAGATATCTTGTTCCAAATTGTCTTTACATGAATCCAGAAATCGCAGATAAATTTCTTTCAGGTAATAAAAGGTTTTGCACTTACTTGTTGCTGAAAAGGGATACTGATCAGTCTAACCTTGACCTCTTTCTCTTTTTTGCAGGTCGATTGCAGTGGACAGAATAGGGGCTGAGGCAAGAAGTAGCCGGAAACCAGAAGAAGGAAGAGCCAGAAGCCGCGCCCTTTGAAGTCAATGAAGGTCTGGAGAGAGCAGGAGTGCCAGCGCCAAAGGATCTGTTCTCAGGTAAGTGGGAGGTAGACGAGCACAAGCACTGGGTGAGGCTCAGGGGCTGCCTTTTATAGACAGGGCTGGGTGTGGTTCGAAGAGCTGGGTGTGGTTTGAAGAACTGGGTGTCATTCTCACAAGCAGGTGTGCAGAGCTTCAGTTATTATGCTAATGAATTGAAGAAATACATGCCCTAGGGAGGAGTATTCTAAATAAGCCTTGGTAAAATCAAGGTCCAATGTTTTCTAAATAAGCCTTGGTAAAAGCACGGTCCAATGTGCAAACAAGACAGCAATGTTCAAACTTGTGAATACATTGAGGAACATACACAGCAGTCTTAGGGAGGGGCTGAGATAACAAGAAAGGCTTTCAGTAGTCTGTTTAAAGAGAGCTATTACAGAGACCACTAGTGCAATGAGAGGGGACATGCTCTTTGCTGTGCACGAACCCTAACAACAAAACAAATACAGACAAACTATGGCCAAAATGAAACATACCAAGGAACACAAGTCACGCAACCGGCCAATCTCACACCACTGAACAAGCACAGAAGTGAAAACCACACTGCCTGAAATGGAGAAGGGTGAACAAAACTTCAAATGAAGGGACATCTCTCACACAATGCAGCAAACACACATAGGAAGCAGAGCACACCAACATCCATCAAAATGTTGTCCAAACACAAACGTTCGCCTGTTCGAACTCAGGACACAAATGCTCTCGCCTGTGGCAGATGAACATCCAAAAGCGTCAGTGCAAAACAGGAACATGAGAACGCATAAGTACAAATCCACAGTCCAGATGGGGTAGCTATTCATGTATGGTAGGCAGCCAGAGAGTACGTGACACACACATTGGCATACAAATGAAGACACAAAACATTTGGAGACAAGTGAAAATGTGGAAACTTTATAAAAAAAGTGCTTGTCAGTACAGCTAAGAGTACTGCCACGATAAGCAGACAAATGCAGCAGCATGCTTGAATAAGATGTAGGAAAAACATCCATGTTCACCTCAGGGTAGTCCATCTCCAACACACGTCAGTGTTATGCAGCGTTGTTTTTCCACACCTCGGACATGAGTCGACACCAATGCAGCCATGTCCACTGTCATTTTGGGACATGTGACCAGATGCCCAACATGCAATGATGCTGCGGGACACGTGCAATGTGGGACATCGATTTGTGATTGTAGATACCTTGTCACTGGTCCATGAACGCGAGTGCAGCTGCGTAAGCCACTATCTTTAATGAGTAATGGTTGGCCACAATATTTGACATGTCGTCGATGTAATCCATCAGCATACCGGAACAGTTTGCTGACTCCAACCACTGTACCCAATGTGCACCAAAGCAGAATCGGGGAGTGGGTCAATTTGCTCACTGCATACTATGACACATGCAATCTCCCAGGCCCAGTTCATAACATGCATGCCAAACATCCATGCATGCCATAAATGGGCATCACCATGACACTCCTGGTCATGGGCCAACAGGGGGCGCACACACCCATTGTAATCCATGTCAGCTACCTACACGTTAGACAGGCACACGTCTATGCGCCACTCGAATAGGCACGTGCGACATTGCAACACAGGTTGAACACAGGTGACGTCCGCAATGCAGAAGCTCACCCGGTAAGTGATCCGCAGCACTACCAAAGGCAGTGCACCCAGGACATGCAGCAGATGTGCAAGGTATAGATGGATGTGAATGGAGTTGACCATGTGTTCGAGATGCCCTGCCATTGCGTCAGTGGCTTTGTTTGTAGCTGCACTGGTTTGCCGTGTGCCAGTCTTGTCGATGAAATGGCACAGCTCGGTGGAATGAGCCGGGTCTGTGTGCAAAGGGTACAGGGCAGGGGTGTGGTCGGAGTATGTGGGAAGGCCATTTCATTCACGCTAACTACGATGAAGGACTTTTGAGTGTGGGATGTGTACTTGTTGTCGTTAAATTGGGTAGTGCGTAGTGTGGGAGACGGATGCAAATATTATCGTATCTGTCAGGGGGGCTGGTCACTTGCAAGTTCCTTCTCGGAGCAGCAGATGTGCTAGCGCAAGATAGCTCAGCCAAATAACCTTTCATCCCTACAGTAACTTTTACAGCTGCATTCAATCACGGTGTGTACAGAAGTCGGTCGTGGGTGTTATGGGATGTCTGCAACCCTGGTCATCATGGTTGAGATGCCCAGCACGTGGCACATAGGCGGGTTGCTTCTCCCTCCCACGAGCCACCACACTTTTGTGCGCTGCGCTGTTGCATCCTGTGCACTCCTATGGCACACCATTGTAATGAATATTTGTGCATGTCCTGCGGCATTCCAACCACACTGTGACCCTGCCCTTTGGAGGTAGTGCCTGCCACTTTACAACATCGACTGCTGGGGCCCTTGTGGCAGCCACACCAGAACACAGAGACACACTTACTGCACTTCCTGTACATGGACATGTCCAGGACACCCCGTTCCCCTTGCCGGATAGGCACACTGGACCAGCACATGCTGCTTGTGCATGCAAGAGGATGAGTACGTAGCTACATGTCCAGGCTCACTGCCAACACTGAGGTGACAAGGTAACGTCCACTGAAGACAGCACCCTATGATGTTATAGGGCCCGTGCCCATCATGCTAACATAATGACCACATGGACACACTTGCTCAAATGCGGGTTCGGGGGGTGTTGGTGGTCCTGGGGTTGTTGTGATGAATGTTGTGGCCCTCATGGGTATCCTTTTATCAAGCTCATTGACTCTAAGGCACCTGTGGGTGTTCCAGTGTGGCTCTTGGCTGTGTGCCCTTTCATGCTGCAGGTAGTCCTCCTGCTTAACACCTTCAGAAAGCAGGTGTAAAATCCCTGGTGCTAACGCAGCTTAGCACTTGAATTTGTTTAGCATCGCAGTTTTTGCCTTTCATTATGAAAGTTGTGATGTGGTTTTTTTGTGTACAGAAAAATAAACAAACTGGGCAGTGTATCCGTCAAGATTTAGCACCTCACCCACTATGCCCAATCAATATAAATACCATGAGATTTCTTCATTGATTTTGTGTGTACACTGTAAATGCACCCACTACAACAGCGCAATTCAATACAGGATTTTAGTATTTAGAATAAATCACAAAGGTGCACCTCATGTGTTTTTGTACGGGAACGCCTACTCTCATCTCATTATCAGCAGTTTAATGCAACTAAAGTTGAGATAAATCTAACACACTATTCAAAAGCTGGTGCAAACTGCAGACATCACCAGTATTCCCGCAATAATTGCCCCAAAATTTAACACCATGGTGGTGGATACCACCAAATAACAGTAATAAGAACGAGAAAGAGTCACACAGCACTTAAGTAACAACCCAAAACTTTCTTGAAACTTAACTAACTCAATACAAAACAACAAAGCGGGAGACTCCTGTCGGGTCCTCAATGTCGACGACACAGCCTGGAAAATAAAGCACAAAATAAGGAGGTGTGTACTTTGCATGTAAAAGGAGTGAGACACGTAGAAAGAAGGAAGGAAAAAAAAGCCAGAGAGAGGGAAGGAAAGGAAGGTAATGAGAAAGGGAGAGAGAGTGAGAGAGATAGAAGCAAAAGGAAAAAAGAGAGTGAGAGAGAGAGTGAAGAGAGGGAAGTGAGAGAGAGATAGAGAGACACCACCACCCCTGCACATCCATGACCAAATAATGACCTGCTACCACCGGATTGTCTACCAGTGGGCACTCCACATGCCCATGAAAGTTCCAGGGCCCGGTCCCACCCCCATGGCTTGGTGCACATTATGTGGACCCGCTCTGCAGCCCAGCAGATCCCACACATGTCGTTGAGTCCTGAGTCATCAATTTCGGAGACTACATCAGCTTCTGGTGCCGGTAACCCTGCGCAACGCAAGTCAGCGCCACTTGGTGGTAGGCCGCTGACAGCCATACAACTTAGGGTGCGACTAACCTTGTGCAACTGAAGTCCACCCTAAGTGGTGGTAGGCCCCTGACGGCCACATCAGCTTGGGGTAGCACTTACCCTGTGCAACTCAAGTCCGTGCCATGTGGTGGTAGGCCCATGACGGCCATACAGCTCAGGGTGCGATGAGCCCTCTGCGCAACTTTTCATGGACTCTTTATGATTCAGAGCCGTGGAGCATCCGCCATCCAGTCACCACTGGCATAAAAGGATTTAACGTTGTCGATCCATTATAGTTGCGTGGTCACATGGCCTGTGACGCATTTGCGGGATGGGTGTATTGTGTGTGCAAACCTGCCCTCAGAGAGTGGCCGTGACATATTGACTATTAGACCACTGACCGGCACACCAACAGCGAGTACGCCTCCAGCAGGTAGCTATGTGGGGCCAGCGTCTGAACGTAATCGGAGTGGCGTGGCGTGGCATGGCTTACAACGGAACAGGGTAGGGATAGCCACAATGACTCTGAGGCTCTGGGCGTGATTCAGGACATGTCTGGACAAGGAAGTGACTAATGTGTGTGTCCCCATTGTAGTGGTTACGGCACCAGAAACACAATAGGCTCTGTAACATACTGTGACTGGCATCCCATTAGATGAGCTTCATTGACGTATGGTCAATCACTGTCTCTACATTGTTCTACATATTCATACATAAATTAGGTAAAACATAACACAGCAATGCGTCACTGGATGTTTATTGCACATACACTGGAGTTTAGCAGCTGGTGCGGTAGAGGGACAGGACAAGCACACTTCACAATATGGGCTTGTGGAGGAGGAACCGGAGTCCATCCGGGAATGACAGGTACCGCGGAACTGGAAGGGTACAGTCCCCAGTGAGGACGCCGTGTCATTGGTCATTGAAGAGGATATGGCAGACCATGTTGCAGACCAAGGTGAGTGCATCAGAGTGTAACGTGGGGCAATGGAAGGTCGTGGGGCCATGTGTGGCACCAAGGATAAACAGGCCAAGTGGCGGAAATGAATGGTAGTGCCTTCTTCTGATCTCAAACCCATCCACGTCCTCATCCTTGTATGTGTGTACTGCCCCACCTGTGGGTTTTTCTGTACCAGCTGCAGGACTGTGTGCCACTGAGACATGAGTGGACAAAGGTAGATTGTTTTCCACACTGTGTGCCACTGACACATCAGTGGACGGTGAAGGACTCTCTTCCGCATCGTGTGCCACTGACACTTCAGGGGGTACAGTGCATATGGCTTTTTGGACTTGGCCCTTCTGGCAGGTTCACCCCTGAAATTTTGTTTGCCTGGTATTATTAAATAATTATAGTGATTTCTGGTCTTTGCGCTCCCTGAGTGCGTGTGTGAGATTGGCCTGCCCGCCCATAGGAATGCATGGGGAATGTATGTGTCCCTGGTAGTTCCTGATGAGAGGGGTGTGCAGGCTCGAGTCTGTTATGTGCGGACTCGTGTGATTGAATGCTGCGCAATGATGCGTGCAGCGTGTTTGTTTCTAATATGGAAGTGCCACTTCTAGAAGTGTGCCTTTCTGTGTAGTGAATGTGCTGGCTTGTGATTGGCTCTCATCCTCCTGGACCTCTCCGCAGCGTTCGACACTGTCTGCCACCGCACCCTAATACAGCGCCTCAGCAACATCGGCATCCAAGAGAAGGCACTGGAGTGGATTGTCTCGTTCCTCGCCGGAAGTCCACAGAGAGTCCACCTCCCCCCGTTTCGATCCGAGGCCACCGAAGTCATCTGCGGCGTTCCGCAAGGATCATCACTCAGCCCCACCCATCTACACAAGACCTCTTGCCGCCATCGCACGCCAACACAACCTCAACATCATCTCCTACGCCGATGACACCCAGCTGATCCTCTCCCTCACCAGAGACCCCGACACCGCCAGAACCAGCGTACACGAAGGGATGAAAGACGTCGCCGAGTGGATGAAGAACAGCCGCCTGAAACTGAACTCAGACAAGACGGAAGTCCTCATCCTGGGACCATCGCCCTTCGCCTGGCACGACTCCTGGTGGCCCCCAGCCCTGGGCACCGCTCCCAAGCCAACAGACCACGCACGCAACCTGGGCTTCATCCTGGACTCCTCCCTCTCGATGACCAGACAAGTCAACGCCGTCTCCTCATCATGCTTTCACACCCTACGCATGCTTCTCAAGATCTTCCGATGGATCCCAACCGAAACCAGGAAGACAGTCACCCAGGCCCTCGTCACCGGCCGATTGGACTACGGAAACACCCTCTACGCCGGAACCACAGCCAAGCTACAGAAAAGACTCCAACGCATCCAGAACGCCTCCGCCCGACTCATCCTGGACATCCCCCGACACAGCCACATCTCCGGCCACCTGAGGGACCTGCACTGGCTCCCCGTCAACAAGAGGATCACGTTCAGGCTCCTCACCCATGCACACAAGTCTCTCCACGACCTGGGCCTAAAGTACCTCAACGACCGCCTGACCTTCTGCACGCCCACCCGCCAGCTACGGTCTACTAGCCTCACCCTCGCCGCCGTACCACGCATCCGAAGAGCAACCGCCGGAGGCAGATCCTTCTCCTACCTGGTGGCCAAGACATGGAACTCCCTCCCCATCCACCTTCGGCTGACCCAGGACCATCTCGCCTTCCGTAGACAACTCAAGACCTGGCTGTTCGAGCAGTAGCGGACCCCTCCCCCAAGCGCCTTGATACCCTTCCGGGTGAGTATCGCGCTATACAAGTGGTATGATTGATTGATTGATTGATTGGCTGGAGCTGGCTGGTGTGCCAGGCTCCATGGATCTGCCCCAGTGGTGAGTGCTGAGATTAGCATGTATGATGTGAGGGAGTGGTGCACCTGGGACCTGAATAGGACTGGTTCTTTCCTAACACAATGCTGGCTCCGCCCCCTGTGATGCGACTGATGACCCTAGCCTGCCTGGTAAATGGAAAGGGTGGCTGAAGAAAACAAAGTACTCCAAAACCAGCTGCAACTGGTTTTTCCCCCACCCTCCACCCTAAGACAAAGGTTTTGACTGTATAAAAACGAGCTGTGTCCCCATACAAAATGTTCTTGTTCCCAACTCGAATCTACCAGGGGCGTGCTGCTGCTTGGGCCCAGGGGAAGGCTTGCCTCCCTGGGCCCTGCCCAGTGCCTGTTTATCCTGGAGGCCTGGAAAGCTCTCTCCCCGTGGGGCCCCTCTGTCTTGCCTGGGGGGACTGGAGGATTTTTCCTTTACTGGGAGCTGCCTGCTCCATTTCCCTGCCCCAGGACTCCTTGGACTCCCCAGCACGTTGAAGAGCACCTTATTTGAAATTTGCCGCATGGAGCTGCTGTCTGACCTGCTCGTGAGTTGAGATTCGCAGGAGCCTACCCTGCATGGTGCCCGATTCTCATTATATTTTTATTTTCGGGTGCCACCCCGTTTATCTGCCCCTTAGCGAGTGCCCCCTCGCTTCTGCCTTTTATTTTAGCACCAAGGGTGTCCACCTCTCCTTTTGGCCCCCGAGATTCACCGCCGGCCTGGGAGAACCACTGGAAGCCGATATCCGGCCAGCCGCCTGGTTGTGGGCGGGGCTGGGAGGACGTTGTTTCCGCTTCCCCCTGCCTGGGGGAAGCCATGGTCTGCTGTTAGCCTGGAGCCTCGCAGGCTCCATTTCCAAGTCCCGGCCCCGAGATGGGGGGGGCCGGGTGAAGCCGGGCAGCTGGTCAGGTGGGGCTCCAATGACCTAGGGACAGCCCCGCAGCCACCAGAGAATGCCCCCACCGCAAGTGCCGAGCCGAAGAGATGCCGCGGAGAGGAGACGCCACCTCCCAGCCATCCGGTTAGTGCGAGGGACTCCAACGCCAGGGACAGTTGTTTCCTTCTGAGTCTCCATAGGGCGGACTCCACCGAAAGCGCCAGCATTTATCTCGAGCCCCCGAGCGGCTCCAGGAGGGCAAGGTATTGTTAGAGCCAGAGAGGCTCTTGGCTGGCGTTTAGTTCTTTTTGAGTCCCCCACAGGGGACTCCCACAATCCCAGGCATTCTGGGTGGTAGAGCTGCCCCGGCAGGCAGCGTGCCGCTCCCCCCGCACTGGGCCCAATTTCTCCAGAGTCCACGAGACTCCAACGACGGGCATTGTTGTTTTAGAGCCCACGAGGGCTCAGGGGGCACAGTTGTACGTCCCAACCCCGAGGCTCCAAGGCCCACATTCGTTTTCAGGGCCTAGAAGGCTCCCAGGTGTGCAGTATTTGTCCTAGAGCTTAGAAGGCTCCCAGTTTGCGCAGTTTGGGTTCCTGAGGGGCTAGCGAGAGCCCCTGTCGCAATTTGCTTCCCAGCTGCCCAGCAAGTAGTGGGCAGCTGCACCGTTTAGGGTTCTTTTCTTTCTAGGGGACTTGCTTGGACTTAGGAGTGAGTCGCACTCCTTCACCCCTACCCTGGCCTTCCCCAGCTGCGCAGCACTTAGTGCCAGCTGCAGCGTTTAGGTCCTGTCCTCAGCTGCCCAGCAAGTAGTGGGCAGCTGCTACGTTTAGGTTTTGGCGCAGTGGCGCAACCTGGACTTTGATGTAAGTTCTGTGCTAATGTGATTTCTGCGAATTGTTCTTTGCTGCACCTCTGACTGTGTTTTTGATGCGTCATGGGCCTTGTTCTTACACCTCTGAATGTGTTGTTTATGCATCATGTGTTCTCCTGTGCTACACCTCTGAATGTGTTTTGATGCATCATGTGCCTTGTTCTTACACCGCTGAATGTATAGGTATGCATCATGTGTTTTCCTTCCCTACACCTCTGAATGTTGTGATGCATCATGTGTAATATGTTCATGCTTATACCCCTAAATGTATGGTGATACTTAGGTGGTTCTTCTTCCTAGTGCAGGTGTTGCTAGTGAGGCCCTGGTTCCCTGCGTGACATTCTCTAAAGGTGGTTAGGGTTGCGTAGGTGGTACTTACCTCTTACCAGTAGTTACTGGTTGTGTGTTCTATTTGCTATTTGGTGCTACAGTGATATTATATTCTAAGTGCTAATTTTAACAAGTATCCTAGTTCTAAAAGTGAATATTCCTGACAGTGGTCTTTGTGGCCCTGTCCTGTACATATCCCCTGTAAATTCTGCCCGTGCCTGTTGGCACATTGTAAAGTGTGTGTTTCTATCTAATGTGTGTGCAATACAAAGGCTATTTTTACATATACCTTGTGTGGAGTTCCTTTTGTGGGGGGCCTGGGATGTTGTTGCTGGTGGGTGTGTGCGCAAATACTTAACTTACATTGCCTCCGGGGTAAGCCTTACTGCTCGTGTCATGCTACCAAGGGGGTGAGCAGGGGTTATCATGGCATGTAACTTCCTTTCCCTGACTTAGGAATGATGGTTTCTGCCTGGCTTTGGCGCGAGCCTTAGCCAACCAGAAATCCCATTTCTAACATGCCTGCTGTACTGTGAGGCGCTAACACACCAGGGGGCAGAGATGTGAATGGTGTGGGGGCAGAAGCATTCATCTGCACCATGCCTTGTGGCAGTAATGCCATGATGAGGATCTGAAGGGTATTGGTAGATCCCAGCTACATTTCATGTTCAGCGGTGGGTGCCATCCTTTAAGCCTCCATCCACAGCATGTCCTCCATGAGCCTCTGCAAGTGTGGCAGGTCATGGCATTTAAAAACACTTTGAAATTCACTGGAAAAACATAGGTTTCAGGAATATTATAGTTAGAAATAAGCATTTTAAAAAACCTTTGAAATTCACTGAAAAAACATAGGTTTCAGGCACATTATAGTTAGAAATGAGCATTTAATAAACCTTTGAAATTCACTGGAAAAAAACATAGGTGCCAGACACATTATAGTTAGAAATTAGCATTTAAAAAACCTTGAAATTCACTGAAAAAGACATAGGTTTCAGACATGTTATAGTTAGTTAGACATTTCACTCGTACAAAACCATAGAAATGTTAGTTCAGCTAACTATAATTTGTGCACCCGCAATGCACTGCTGATGATGTCACATATTACATCATTCATGACATGGTCGGTGACATCACTGATGACATCACTGATGACATCTCAAATGAAATCACTGATGGCATCAATGATGACATCATCCAGTGACTGTGTGTTTCTGTAAAGTTTAAATTTGTTTTAAATATACGCCAAGCTGTTTTGAAGAATGAGTGGGTGTATAGGTGTCTGTATAAAGGATTTAGTAGGTACGTGACTGACTGTATAAATGAGTGATTACATGTGTCTTACTGAATGCATGGGTTAGTGACTAAACTGTGTGAAAGTCAGTATCAGTCTGTCTAAAAGATTTCACTGCATCACTCTAAGCCTTCACTGCATCACAATCCCTACGCCTGCTCAAACCGAGTATACAGAATGACGCAGGGCTTTTTGAGTGTTGTGGTGCATTGCTGGAGTTGCGTCACTTTCATGAGCAATGCTTCACTTTTGCGCCAACTGATGCGTCTAAATTTCTGATTCATCTGTTAATCCTTGTGCCATGGAGCACTGTGCTGTTAATACAGTGCATCCATAGTGGCGCAAGGACATTCAGCGCTGACGCAAGGAAACTGACTTATCCATGCAGATGCGTCAATTCTTTGGAAATGTACCCCTTAGTTTCGTAAGGGGCCTGCTGCCAAACTGACGGAAATTCTTAAGTAAGGTCCCATGGTTCAAAGAGCTCAGTAGGCTTAACCCTATGGGTTACTGGGCCAAACAAGCCAAGAGGCCGTTTACGATGGCAGACGGAAACGGGTCCGACTGCCATGGTCGCGGCAAATATACTCCTGACCGCACCGCGGATAAACCGCCGGTGCGATTAGGTTATTTCCGCGATCACACACCGACCGCAGAAACAGGCACAACCGCCGCCAGGCCTGCGGAGGGACCGCCCGCACGATTAGGATAACCCCGCCATCCCAACGGAACTCACCATCATCCACGATCGCCGCGGACAAAAAACAATGACAAACGGAGCTTGGCTGCGGAAGGACTAAACGAACATCACCCCTGCCGTCAAACCGAAACAAAAATGGCAGACGGAAGTAAATAGTAAACCAAAAAAACAGGACACACACCCACCTGGACACCCACCCTCAACTACACGCCCTAATGCAACACCCCAACACAAACAAGAGCATCCAAGTGTCCACACCCACAGAACACCTGACTGCAAAAAAACATTGGGACACAACCACCACACAGAGTATAAAAGGAATCCCTCCCATTACCACAATCCTTTGCATCACAGCACAGCTGCAAGAAAGAGGCACACATCACAAACAACAGACACACACAAACACACATACAACCTGCACACCAACACACCCACCACACCAAACCCCACAACACCATCTCTACATACCACACACCTGCACACCCAACACCCCCAACACCTTGCACATCATACACCATGACCCACAAGAAAAACCCCAAGTTCACAGAGAGTGAGTTGAAGGTCATGGTGGATGAAATCATCCATTTCGAACCACATCTGTTCGGTATCTTAGTGCAGCAGACCACCTTGGCAACTAAAACCACTATGTGGGACAGGATAGTGACCAGAGTGAATGCTTCAGGGACCGTGCCACGCACCAAACACGATATCCAGAGGCCGTGGCACGACCTCAAGGCAAGGGTGAAAGGCATCAGGCCCAAGAACCAACTGCGGGCACACAACACTGGCGGTGGCACTCCTATGGATCAAATACCATACACCGAATGGGAGGAGAAGGTGCTAGGCACACTGCACCCTGAGAGCCTGGAAGGAATAGATGAGGGAGTGGAGGCTGGTAAGTACAAACCAATGACCACTATCACACTTTTATGTCCTGCCTTGCACAACTGCTAAGACACATCTCCCAGGCTACAATCCATACATGTGGACCACAAAGTCACCCAAATATGAAGCCCAGGGCTCAAATGCACCCACCATGATCAACCACAAATGTAGCCTCCTATGATCCCGGGCTTGCATGTGGTCAAGCAGCTAAGACCACAACTCCCATCAGGCCCCCATGTCTACAGGGAGGGTGGTGGTGGGAGTGGGTGAGAGGCCAGTACTACAACTCCCAACAGGCCCCCATCTCTACAGGGAGGGTGGGGGTGGGTGAGAGGCCAGGACAACAACTCCCAACAGGCCCCCATGACTACAGGGAGGGTGGGGGTGTGAGAGAGGCCAGCACTACAACTCCCAACAGGCCCGTGTCTACAGGGAGGGTGGGGGTGTGTGAGAGGCCAGCACTACAACTCCCAACAGGCCCCCATGTCTACAGGGAGGGTGGGGGAGGGTAAAAGGCCAGCACTACAACTCCCAACAGGCTCCCATGTCTACAGGGAGAGTGGGGGTGTATGAGAAGCCAGCACTACAACTCCCATACAGGCCCCCATGAATACAGGGAGGGTAAGGATGTGTTAGAGGCCAGCACTACAACTCCCAACATGCCCCCATGTCTACAGGGTGAGTGGGGGTGGGTGAGAGGCCAGCACTACAACTGCCAACAAGCCCGCAAGTCTACAGGGAGGGTGGGGGTGTGTGAGAGGCCAGCACAACAACTCCCAACAGGCCCCCATGTCAACAGGGAGGGTGGGGGTGTGTGAGAGGCCAGCACAACAACTCCAAACAGGCCCCATGTCTACAGGGAGGGTGGGGGTGTGTGAGAGGCCAGCAATACAACTCCCAAGAGGACCCATGTCTACAGGGAGGGTGGGGGTGTGTGAGAGGCCAGCAATACAACTCCCAACAGGCCCCCATGTCTACAGGGAGGGTGTGGGTGGGTGAGAGGCCAGCACTACAACTCCCAACAGGCCCCCATGACTACAGGGAGGGTGGGGGTGTGTGAGAGGCCAGCACAACAACTCCCAACAGGCCCCATGTCTACAGGGAGGGTGGGGGTGTGTGAGAGGCCAGCAATACAACTCCCAACGGGCCCCATGTCTACAGGGACGGTGGGGGTTTGTGAGAGGCCAGCAATACAACTCCCAACAGGCCCCCATGTCTACAGGGAGGGTGGGGGTGTGTGAGAGGCCAGCACAACAACTCCCAACAGGCCCCATGTCTACAGGGAGGGTGGGGGTGTGTGAGAGGCCATCGATACAACTCCCAACAGGCCCCATGTCTACAGGGAGGGTGGTGGTGTGTGAGAGGCCAGCAATACAACTCCCAACAGGCCCCCATGTCTACAGGGAGGGTAGGGTGTGTGAGAGGCCAGCACTACAACTCCCAACAGGCCCCCATGTCTATAGGGTGGATGGGGGTGGGTGAGAGGCCAGCACTACAACTCCCAACAAGCCCCCATGTCTACAGGGAGGTTGGGGTGTGTGAGAGGCCAGCACAACAACTCCCAACAGGCCCCCATGTCTACAGGGAGGATGGGGGTCTGTGAGAGGCCAGCACAACAACTCCCAACAGGCCCCATGTCTACAGGGAGGATGGGGGTGTGTGAGAGGCCAGCAATACAACTCCCAACAGGCCCCATGTCTACAGGGAGGGTGGGGGTGTGTGAGAGGCCAGCAATACAACTCCCAACAGGCCCCCATGTCTACAGAGAGGGTGTAGGTGGGTGAGAGGCCAGCACTACAACTCCCAACAGGCCCCCATGACTACAGGGAGGGTGGGTGTGTGTGAGAGGCCAGCACTACAACTCCCAACAGGCCCCCATGTCTACAGGGAGGGTGGGGGTGGGTGAGAGGCCAGCACTACAACTCCCAACATGCCCCCATGTCTACAGGGTGAGTGGGGGTGGGTGAGAGGCCAGCACTACAACTGCCAACAAGCCCGCATGTCTACAGGGAGGGTGGGGGTGTGTGAGAGGCCAGCACAACAACTCCCAACAGGCCCCCATGTCAACAGGGAGGGTGGGGGTGTGTGAGAGGCCAGCACAACAACTCCAAACAGGCCCCATGTCTACAGGGAGGGTGGGGGTGTGTGAGAGGCCAGCAATACAACTCCCAAGAGGACCCATGTCTACAGGGAGGGTGGGGGTGTGTGAGAGGCCAGCAATACAACTCCCAACAGGCCCCCATGTCTACAGGGAGGGTGTGGGTGGGTGAGAGGCCAGCACTACAACTCCCAACAGGCCCCCATGACTACAGGGAGGGTGGGGGTGTGTGAGAGGCCAGCACAACAACTCCCAACAGGCCCCATGTCTACAGGGAGGGTGGGGGTGTGTGAGAGGCCAGCAATACAACTCCCAACGGGCCCCATGTCTACAGGGACGGTGGGGGTTTGTGAGAGGCCAGCAATACAACTCCCAACAGGCCCCCATGTCTACAAGGAGGGTGGGGGTGTGTGAGAGGCCAGCACAACAACTCCCAACAGGCCCCATGTCTACAGGGAGGGTGGGGGTGTGTGAGAGGCCATCGATACAACTCCCAACAGGCCCCATGTCTACAGGGAGGGTGGTGGTGTGTGAGAGGCCAGCAATACAACTCCCAACAGGCCCCCATGTCTACAGGGAGGGTAGGGTGTGTGAGAGGCCAGCACTACAACTCCCAACAGGCCCCCATGTCTATAGGGTGGATGGGGGTGGGTGAGAGGCCAGCACTACAACTCCCAACAAGCCCCCATGTCTACAGGGAGGTTGGGGTGTGTGAGAGGCCAGCACAACAACTCTCAACAGGCCCCCATGTCTACAGGGAGGATGGGGGTCTGTGAGAGGCCAGCACAACAACTCCCAACAGGCCCCATGTCTACAGGGAGGGTGGGGGTGTGTGAGAGGCCAGCAATACAACTCCCAACAGGCCCCATGTCTACAGGGAGGGTGGGGGTGTGTGAGAGGCCAGCAATACAACTCCCAACAGGCCCCCATGTCTACAGAGAGGGTGTAGGTGGGTGAGAGGCCAGCACTACAACTCCCAACAGGCCCCCATGACTACAGGGAGGGTGGGTGTGTGTGAGAGGCCAGCACTACAACTCCCAACAGGCCCCCATGTCTACAGGGAGGGTGGGGGTGGGTGAGAGGCCAGCACTACAACTCCCAACAGGCCCCCATGTCTACAGGGAGGGTGAGGGTGGGTGAGAGGCCAGTACTACAACTCCCAACAGGCCCCTTGTCTCATCCCAGAGCAAGATAGAGCCCCCCACCATGTGCTGACCAGTGCATCTCCCTCTTCAAACCTACACGTAGGTAGCCATCTTCACAGGGAGGGGTGAGTGTGAGGGGGAAGTCTGTACTACAAATTCCAATGTGCACCCTCCACCCTCATGATTGCATCGAGGCGCAACACAACACATGGCTCCGTAGTAACTCCATGGTTAAAATGTGAAATTAAACATGGGACAGGTGAGTACGCAGTGCCTGCATACTGCATTTGTCGAACAACAAACAAGTACCATATGTCTGCAAAAGGACCCACAAATAACAGACCCTTTCACACATGTAAGAGAAGCGTCACATCTGCAAGCATCAAAGAACCAGCAAGGGGAAACTTGGACATGGTAGCAGACCACACAATCCATGTAGTAGGCAGTCTGTGCATGATGTGAGACTTGATATACCCACAACAGCAAGTACAATGTGCACCCTGACACAAGGCACAAGGATGCAATGTCCAAACCCTGTCCCTAACACAAGGTAGACCATCCACATGAAAGACCAACATATGCCTCTTTTGACAATGATTAGACCAAGTTTAGTAAGAAAGATAAGTTGTCCACAACCCTGGTGAACATGGCCTAGTCCACATTGCAGAGCCACAGCAACAATGTCAAAATGACTACCAAACTACACGGAGTCCAGGGGTACCATCCAATAGCAGAACAGCACCACACATATCCAAGTATTGTCTCCCCACCTCCACACCACCATAAGGTCCAGTACTGTGTACCACACCAATGTGATGACATCAACAACCATGTCCTGAATCCCTAGAACATTGAAATGTAACAACAACAAACCTGTCATGTCCACAGCATTAATTCTTAAATTCTTGTCCCTCAGGTGACCGAGAACTGGCAGGAGAAAGCAGCAACCGCCAGCACCATTCGCCCCCCTCACAGCATGGACTCTCCGGTGATGATTCCCTGGACACCTCGGGTGCAGAGGGCGATGCCAGTCTGCCTATACTCCCAGGGCCATCAGGCTCCCAGGACATCCCTGCCCCCACCACCTTGGCCAGTGGAACCACAGCAACTACTGCCATTGTGACCTGTGCAGCTACCACCACCACCACCACCACTCCTGCCTGTGCAACCCTCCCCGACCCATTGGACGATGGTGGACCATCAACATCACAGGCTAGCACGAAGAGTGGACGGGTGAGGACAAAGGTGAGGCCACAGCTTTCGAACAGGAGGACAGGTGCAAGGCGAGGTGGGGGACAAGACCCACCCAATCCTGGGACCGAGACCCTGGATGCCATTTCAAGAGTGCATGCGTCGTCCGAGCGGTTGCAGGCACAGGCAGATCTGGCGCGCCAAGACTCACTTGAGACCCTCTAGCTGTTGAGGTCCGTGGACAACCGTATAGGACAAATGGTGGACCTCATGGGGCAGCAAAAATCTGTTTGGAGGGAGTGGTTATCCGGCAACACACCACCTCCCCCTCCCCCAAGTGGCCACCGGGACAGGACACCACCACCACCACCATCACCTGAGCCACTGACAGGGAGGTGTCCCCCAAAAACCTGCTCCCACAGCTGGGTCCACTCTGGCTCGGAGACGGAGGGGCTGTCCGAGGCTGGATCCAGGACAGAGCAGTGGCAATGCACCAGCCACCCGCCAGAAGAGGGGTCGGCACTGACTTCACCCTTCCTTGATCCTGGCATTCACTCTGTGAACTATCTTGCCCCACATTGCCAAGCATTGGCACACGTCTGTTGGACTAGGTGTACACCACACAATGTGGTGTCTACACGATGGTATCATCTGAGATGACCTTCAACTCACTCTTCCCCTCCACCACCATTTTGTAAATATGTACTAACAAAAATCCACACCCTGTAAATAAAAACCATGGAAACACTCAAGGCTGTGTTACCTCCATGTTTAAACACAGGTTTGTCTTAGTTGTTGTCATTTCCAGGTGCAGTTATCAATGTTGTTTGGAATCATGGCTCTGTGTGAGTGACCTAGGGTTAATGAGAGAACAACAACCAAAGGTCAGGTAACTGAGTCACACCCATCACACCACACTGTACTGCAACATCCCTCAAACCACAATCATCACAAATGCCTCAGATGTACCTGCTCTGTTGTGCACACTGCCCTGTTGCTGTTATGTTGCTGCATTGTGCCCTCTCATGTGCTGCCTCATATGTACCTGCTCTGTACCATGGACGGTTGATGCTCTTTGCCCCCTCATCTGCTGCCTCAGATGTACCTGCTCTGTACCATGGACTATTGATGCACTTTGCCCCTCTCATGTGCTGCCTCAGATGTACCTGCTCTGTTGTGCACACTGCCCTGTTGCTGTTATGTTGCTGCATTGTGCCCTCTCATGTGCTGCCTCCGATGTACCTGCTCTGTACCATGGACTGTTGATGCACTTTGCCCCTCTCACGTGCTGCCTCAGATGTACCTGCTCTTTACCATGGACTGTTGATGCTCTTTGCCCCTCTCATGTGCTGCCTCAGATGTACCTGCTCTGTACCATGGACTGTTGATGCTCTTTCCCCTCTCATGTGCTGCCTCAGATGTACCTGCTCTGTAACATGGACTGTTGATGCTCTTTGCCCCTCTCATGTGCTGCCTCAGATGTACCTGCTTTGTACCATGGACTGTTGAAGCTGTTTGCCCCTCTCATGTGCTGCCTCAGATGTGCCCGCTCTGTACCATGGACTGTTGATCCACTATGCCCCTCTCATGTGCTGCCTCATATGTACCTGCTCTGTACCATGGACTGTTGATGCTCTTTGCCCCTCTCATGTACTGCCTCAGATGTACCTGCTCTGTTGTGAACACTGCCCTGTTGCTGTTATCTTTCTGCATTGTGCCCTCTCATGTGCTGCATCAGATGTACCTGCTCTGTTCTATCCAGTGGGCATGCTCCTGGCTACTCACAAAGTCAACCTCTATGATGTGCAATAAAGCAAGTTACTCCTGGTTGTGGTTTATCTGTGTCATTCCTGGTTGTCTCCTTGCATTGTTGATATATTGCTGCTGTCGTACATGCTGTGTCTGCCACTTTCACATTACCATTGCCCAGCACTGCTTCCTTTCGTTTGGCAGGGGTGACAGTCATTACAATGTGGCTGTGGACTGTGTAAGGGTGGGGGAGGCACTCTGAGGCTTATTTTGGGAAGCCAGTGGCATCCCATGCACTGCAGGTTATGTGGATGTTTTTCATATTGTGCATGTGCCACACTCATGATTTGTGGGTACCCAGTAGGTTGGTCAGTCTCGACTTTGTCTGTCAACATGTCAGGGCTCATCGTGTGCGTGTTAGTTGTTCATGTGTGTGCAGCAGGGTTGTTTTTTGTGGTGTATGGGCCCCTGTCTGTTAGTGGGGTAGGTGTGGGGTTCGCCTGAGGGTGGGCCAGCATGTCTCCTTATGTGTGGTATGCCTTGTGCGTTGGTGTGAGTATGTGGGCCTGTGAGTTTTGTGGCCTAGCCATTCCTGCCTGCCTGGTTGATTGTGGGCATGGTTTCCGTCGTCTGCTCCTCCACGTTGCGTTGTCCGTGGTGTGGCTGATTGTTCACGGTGCATGTGTGTTCTGGGTGAGTAGGGTCAGTTGTGCCCAGGTGGTTTTGCTGTTGATGCATGTATGTGTGTTCATGTCCAGACCTGGGGTTCTATTGTGGGCTGGGGCTTCAACACGTGCGTGGTGTGTGTGTTGCAGCCGGGGTCGGTAGGGGAATACCTGCCGTGGCGGTGACATGGGGAGGGGACGAGGGGCAGGGTGGTGTTTAGTAATGTATGGATAATGGATGTTTGCAGGTGAGTAAACATATATATGAATCAAACTAATTTTGTTGTGTTCACTGCATACCCATATGCGATGCAGTGCTGTGTGGTTTCCGCCATCTCCTTGTCTCGTCCAGTGCCAAGGCGCGCAAGTTATAGTGAGTCCAACTAACTATAACATGGAATTTCATTGGTTTTATGTCAGTAAAATTTCCAGCTAACTGTAACTGGTGTGAAACCTCTGTTTTTTTCTGTGAATTTAATAGGTTTTTTAAATGCTAATTCCTAACTATAACTGGTGTGAAACCTATGTTTTTTTCAGTGAATTTCAAAGGTTTTTTAAATGCTAATTCCTAACTATAAGTCTCACTTTATAAGTAAGACTGTTAGCGCTCTAGTTGTTCTTTAGAACACTCTGGTTCATTCTGTCTTTGGGCTATAGTTGGGCTACATCTGGCTGATATTTGGGCTACATTTGGGCTACTTTTTTTGTCTCTGGTGGCCATCTTTGGGCTATATTGGGATACATTGGGCTACATTTGGGCTACATTTGGGCTCTAACATATATATAGCCCAATGTAGCCCAATATATATTTTATCAAAATTAATGTTCTAAAAACCACTTGAGCATATATCTTGAGACATAGCAAAGGCACATCGGGCTACCAGTCCCTACAATTTTGCAATTCTTTTTTTTGGATATTGTTTTTTTTTTATTATTTATTTTGCCTTGGTGCGCTCCCGGGGCGCGTACCGGAAAGCGTAGTATTACCATCGGCCACTGAAGAAAGTAAACTGAAACGCGTCTGGCAGAAGCTGCTGTTTCAATTACTAAGCAGGATTCTTGGTGCAACGCTGCTGGTTTCCATTAAATGAAGTGCTGTACAAACGGGCTGGTGGGCTTTTTTCTCAAGGGCAAACTTTGTTTGGATTTGATATTTGCGGCTGGCCCAGTCGCGGAAGAAGCCCCTCTGCTGGAGCGGACCCACGGTGATTTCAAAGCTGAGATTACTGAGAAAAGGGAAGCACGAGCCTAATGGAATGCTTTAAGTTGCAGCGCTGAGACAAGACTTTTTTGCTTTACCCACTTGGGAATGAAATATCATTAAGACGAACTTCATGCAACTACTCACTGGAGTTTTATATTTTTGTGCAAACTACGTGAACCAGCATGCTGTGCACTACGGCAACGCCCACTGGGGGAGGTTCACCTTAGTTAAAGTAGAAGCACCTGGGGCATGAAATTTTGAGCACCATCGGCCACTGAAGAAAGTAAACTGAAACGCGTCTGGCAGAAGCTGCTGTTTGAATTACTAAGCAGGATTCTTGGTGCAACGCTGCTGGTTTCCATTAAATGAAGAGCTGTACAAACGTGATGGGAGGCTTTTTTCTCAAGGGACAACTTTGTTTGGATTTTATATGTATATATATGTATACATATAAAATTAAAAAAATATTAACATAATTATTAAACACTTTAATAATGAATTATCAATAAAAAAAATTCAAATGTATTTATCACTTATTTAACTCACACACTGGGCCGATAACGATGTTGGTCGGAAAGCCTCCGACCGCGGTCGGAAATATTCCGACTATCGTTTGGAGGCTTTCTGACTAATGAGGTTGGTTTGCTGTCCGACTGTCTGATTACGATGTTGGCGGTTGGAACGTAAACTGGCTGGTCATTCTTATTTGGTTCCAACTGGCTTTCGGAGTCTTTTTGCCAGTCAGAACCCCACTCCAATCCCCTATGAATGGCATTTCTGCCGTCGGGATTACGATGTTGGTTTTCAACGGCCTTTCTGTGCCAGCTTGTCTGACACGGAAAGGCTGTTGGAAAGCAATTTTGGGGGCCCTACATCCACCGCCAATGGTTGGTGGTCCAGGGGGTGCCTTCTGTAAAACCCTCCACTGTGTGGCAGGCACCATGGGGAGCTTGCCACAGGGTGTAGGGTTTTACACACACTCCCATTCCTCTATAAGAGACAGTATTACGGCCTGCTTACTGCCTTGAAAGACAAATATAAGGAATCCCTTTTCATATACTTTTGGAAAGAGACTACAGTCTCTAGGGGATCCGTATCCAGTAAAAGTGGTGACACACTGAGGTATATCTAGGGTTGTATTAGGATTCACAAATTTACAATTTCAGCAAGATACATCAATATCTAACATTTTAAAACATGATTTCAATTAGCTAGTGGCAAATTAAATAGTCACATGTACCTCTCTACCCTCTTAGCAAGTGGTAAAGTAAATAGCCACATGTACCTCTTTACCCTCATAGATTACCACTATAAGGAACAGTGCAGTCAAACTAACGTTGAAGCCCGTGAATAACTCTACTGGATACACAGAAATGCCAGGTAAGAGAGTCCTCGAATAGAATTGCACTAAATTGGCCTGTAGAATCAGTAACAATAGTTAATACCTACGCGTTTATACTTGTAGCAAGAAAATCTGACATCGTGTAGGGAACAGTAAACGGCCGTCATTCTCAGGAGAAAAACAGGAACCTTAAAGGTAATTAATTCGAACAACATTAGTGTTTCAATTTAAAAAAAAAGAATTTTTGTGAAACCAAGAGGGCAAAAAAAAGGCCCAGTTTCCCTTTAAAGTAAAAAGAAAAAAAAGGGGGCCAGTTGAAAAGTAACAACCCATACGCTAAAGCTACCTACATAATGTTCTAGGTGGTCCTAATAGGGACAGACTGGGGACAGTAGGAACTCTTTTCTTAATTGTGGTAAACGCCATAACAAACTAAATATAGAATTCGGATTAAATAAAAATTAGAATTTATACAACATATGACGATAGATTAAAGTAATGTCTCTCTCAAACAGTGAGGATTGAGAACTCACCCAGTGGGTCTGTAAACTAAAAGAAGAAAAAAAATAAGCTACTGACATTTGGAACAACCTTCACAATAACAAGGTAATCTCAATAAAAACTAGACTGAGGAAATTTACAACGAGATACAACTCCCTGTCTGATAAGTATGTTTTTTCCAATCTTAGAAAGGATGGAATAAATGCCAGATTCCGAAATCACCCATTGATCAAAGCGACTTCGTAGCAACCTATTCAGGTATGGTCTAGGTACACTTGGCAAATTTAAATGTCCATGTGGATGTGTGATTTGGGTAACTACCCACAAAGAAATGTAGATAATATAATCAACATTACCCGATAGCTTAACCTATAAGCCTATAGGGATGTTTTTTAGAAATCTATACCAACAAAATAATGGGATTTAGTATGGATCCAGAGAAAATGGTGGACACATGAGGGTTGTTGGATCAACAAATGGTATTTAGTTCTGTACAATGGTAATAACAAGACAACACATATTACCATATAAAGTAGTGAAATATTTGGCTTACAATCAAGAACAACCTAGTAAATTTGACAATAGTAATTTAAGAATGACAAGGAGAATATAGGGATCAGAATGTATCATGTATAAATGAATGATTGGTGTAAAATTGAATATGAGAATAATCCTGTTTTTATAACAAGTATTTTATACTTTTTGTTTTAACTGTAGCGGTTTTAAATTTGAAAAATTGTCCTGAAGAAGGTGACTATCTATATCACCGAAACGCTGCGTCGAAATATTTTTCTCTGTGGAATTGTAATATTGTTTTTTAATTATGAAAATGTTTTTTTAATAATAAATGTGAATTTTTAAATGATCTGTAACAGAAATACACAATAAACTTTGGAGGAATCTTTTGATAAACCCCTTTGTCCCAACATTCTCTTTTGTTAAATTGAAATCATGTTTTAAAATGTTAGATATTGATGTATCTTGCTGAAATTGTAAATTTTTCGATCCTGATACAACCCTAGATATAACTCAGTGTGTCACCACTTTTACTGGATACGGATCCCCTAGAGACTGTAGTCTCTTTCCAAAAGTATATGAAAAGGGATTCCTTATATTTGTCTTACAGTAATTAACCCCTCCCTTTTCATACAAGGGTTCCTCCTTCAAAACTTTTTCACTGTTTACTGCCTTAACACACGTTCCCATACAGAAAAGTGAGTATGAGGCCCAAAAGAGATTTGTTGTATCATAATCAGGCAATACCGAGATGGTGTCAGTGGGAGGCAACTCCAGCAAACTTCGTAATTAGCCTCCAAACAACTACAAACCTAGCAACCCACACTTAAAATATAACTTAACTATCATAATATTTTTTTCCTGATAATTTTGTCTCCCTTTTATTTACAACTCAATATTTTGTCCAAATACCCCCTAAAATCGCGTGCCTTTAACCCTATCACATAGTTAAAAACAATCATTAAACACTCACATTATATGAAAAACACATATGAATAAGAACCAAGGGAAATGTTTCAAATACAACACAGTTCATCTTTCAATAAGTGCACATCTATTCCTTTCAATACTCAAATGCCGATTCTGATCTGGGTCGGAAAGCACTCCAACCGAGCCGGATCCGGAGTTTTTTTCTGACTGAGCCTGACTCCTGCAGTTCAACTGAGCGAATACGATGTGGCCGCATGTTGCCTGACTCGGTTCGGTCGGACTCCTATAGCAGTCAATTGGAGCCGGTCGGATGACGTGCACATGGGCTCCCATTGACTGAATGGGTACGTCTCGCACAAGGGCGGCCCTACAGTGGGCCATCCGCACCATACATGCAGGTGTTGGGGAGACCCTTGGGTCCCCCACTGTGTCTGAGTCTTAAAGCTGTGGTTGACCCAAGGCAGCTTCCCGGACGCTTTGCGAGCCGGAAACTTCGGCTCGATCTGGCTGTCCGACGCGTGCATTGCACTGGCTCTGTCGGAAAACACCTCCATCGCATGGTACAGTTTGCTTACGGACAAGGTGTACGGAGCGGTTCGTACCTGGAAACGATTCAGTCGGCGAATTTGCGTTTCACGCATCGTACTTGCTCGCTTGTACAGCTGAACGAGTTGGGCGGAGAACACGCGTACGGCTCGTACTTTTTCTGGCCGGATCCCATTCAGAGCCCTTCCGAGCGAGATCGAATTTGGCCTCAAAGTGACAATGAATTTCAATGACATGTAAGGACCAATAGTGCACCATCAATTGTGCTTTTAAAATCTGTTGACGCATTTTGGTGGAAAACGTTAATAAGCACCACCTTCTTCAGGACTAATACATAGATTTATCATCCCCAAAGCAAATTCACAAAACATCCATAAAAATTCAATAAAGAGGTGTTTATGAAACTGGAGATTACAATATATACAATATACTTTAGAAGCAAAATATAAATACAATCAAATTACACCTACACAACAATACTAAATACCGATCATTTTTTTGATTCAGCAATTACCATCAATGTGTTCATTAAACCCATATATATCCATCCAACTACTTGAGGTTTCCATACAACTAACCACTCATCTCTTCAGACATGCTGCTATCTCTCCTCACCTTGCACTCGTTGAGAAAACTAAGACACAATCATTTGAACTTTTGGAAAATGACCCTTTATTCAAGGCCACTCCAAACCTTTTGCCTTCTTTCTCCCCTGTTTGCTGAATTGGTTTTTGGCCTTAGCAATCTATGCGCTTTATGACTGCTAACCAGTGCTAAAGTGCTTGTACACCCCTCCTTAAACATGGTTTTATTGGCATATACCTAATTGGCGTATTTAGTTTACTTGTAAGTTGCTTGTAGAGTGGTATATTATATACCAAGGGCCTCTAAATTAAATGCTACAAGAGGACATGTGGCTTACATTGTGCCACCCACTTAAGTTGCAACTTAAAACTTGCCCCAGGCCTGCCATTGCAGGCTGAATTCTGAGTTACACTGCCATGCCAGCTTAGTATTTAACACCACTTACCAAGCCTTAAACTTCCCGTTTATTACATAGGTCACCTCTAAGGTAGGCCCAAGGTAGGGTAAAGGGCAGGGTGCCTTTATGCTTAAAAGGTAAGACAAGTACTTTTAAGTTTTACATGTCCTGGTAGTAAAAAATTCCCAACTGTGTTTTTCACTACCGTGAGGCCTATCCCTCCCATAGGATACAATTGGGGTTCCTTATTACATTTAATTAGCTGGAATTCCTAGTTGAGAGCAGGTCAATCTTTATTGTGTGGTACCTATAGAATTGTAATGATAAATCCTCTTTAATGGCAAAGTCGAATTTATCATTACAATTTTGAAAATGCCAAGGTTGCCATTTTTCTGCTCTTATCCCTCTGTGCCTGCAGCCTGTTTCTGATTTCATTTTTGGGTGGGTGACAGCTGGGCTTTGTGTATTCCCCCTAGACAGCCACACATAATGGGAGCTTAGTTGTGACTTGATGAGCTATCCTGTGAGGATGGGAGGAAGGAGCTGGTGACAGTCTCACCTACACCTGAATAGGCTGTATTGTGTTCATGCACAAAAGGACTGCATACCCCCCTGTAGTGAGTCTGGAGCCAGGACAGGAAGGGAGGACCTCTGTGCACTTCAAAGGCTCACCTTTGAATCCCCCTCACTTCAAAGGCATCACTGTGAATAAGAAGCGGACCTCAGGACTCACCACATTAGTAGACTTCCAGGAAGTTTAATCTGCCAAGAAGAAGAACTCTTATGCTTTAAAAGGATGGTCACTCGGCTAGATTGCTGCTCTGGAAGAACTGCTACTGCCCTGCTGCCCTCCTTGCTTGGGTGAGAAGGATGGACCTGCATCACTTGTCCCCAGAGTGACTCCAAGGGCTAGCTGGTCGGCCTCCTGATCTGAAGTCTTGGGAACTTTAAAGACTTCCAACCATCCTGCTTTTACCATCTGTGAGTCTGCCCTGAAAAATGGTACCACCCCAGTCATGGACCCTTGAAAGTGGGCCTAGGGTGCTTGTATAAGCAGAACCAATGCAACACCGCCGCTACAGAGAATAGAACCCATGCATTGCCATCACTTCATGGGAGAGCCCTGACACATCAATGCTGCCGTACTGACAGGAACTGGAGCATTACTCCTGTTGCATGGACTAGAACTGGAGCATCCTTGTGGTTGCGTGGCTCATAGACATCCCTCTGCCTTCGGGACCAAAACTGCATGATGGTCTACTAAAAGGAAGGTCCTTGCATCTCCGTCTATGGCAGCCTTGAGGATGCTGAAACTCCACAACGCAGCTACGCTCATCGGAGCTGATGCATTGCCGCTGCTTTGTGACCATGACCAGGGCATTGCTGCCACCACATGGATCAACACCGAGACATCACCTTGTCTGTGCTCTGCATCCTTATCATCGAAAGGATCATCAATGTCGACACAAACCGCACTAAGGTACTTTTGCTCAGCGGGCCAAGTCTAGTTCCTGTAGCCAGCCTGTGTTCCAGTGCAGTAAGCCTGAACTTTTTACTTCGTCTTGGTCCAAGTCGACCAAATATCCCTTGGTGGCACTATTTTCACTTAATTCTTTAAAAATCAATATCTTGGGGTTTGCTCATTGGCTCTTTGTCATTTGGGGCCCGATGTAGGTAAAAGGGATTTTCCGATTTCAAAGTACCGAGGCGGTCCGAATCGGTATTCTGAAATCGGAAAACAAGATGTAGCAATAAAAAGGCGAATTAATACCGATTCGGTCGGCATCGGTAATGTGAATTGGTACGTTTCGATTTGGCACGGACCGAATCGGAAAGTACCGAATCGGCTAACACCGAATCGGAAATAGCCGAATCGGCTAACACCGAATCGGAAATAGCCGAATCGGTAAAATCCGATTCGGCAAGTATTGAATCGTAGCTATGAAAACACACCCATGGCCAAAAAGCCCATAGGAATGCATTGAAGACACCGATTCGGTAAAATCCGAATCGGATAATACCGAATCGGATTTTACCGATTCGGTAATATCCGATTCGGTAAAAGCCGATTCGGCAAAAGCCGATTCAGCCAATGAGGTGGCTCCCCCTCCCCCACCCAAACAGGGAGTGGCAACCCTGGCAGGTGCAGCTAATTAAGAAGTTTCTGGAGAGCCAGCCTGAGCTGAACACTCACAGTTAGCAGCAGTGGGAGTAGGAGGTTGTGAACTGTAGTGAAGAAGATGGCAAACCAGAGCGAGAGCCAGAAGTCCTCCCGGAAGAAGAAGCCTAAGTTCAGCACCACCGAGCTGCAGGTGTTGGTTGAGGAGGTGGTGAGGGTGCACCGCCAGCTATTTGGAAAGCTGTCCCTCAATGTGCCAGACAGCACCAAGAGGAGGATCTGGAGCGAAATCGCCTAAAAGGTGAATGCTGTGGGTGTCACCCCCAGGTCCCTGGATGAGCTCAAGAAGCGATTCTATGACATCCGCAGCCTCACAAAAAGGAAGATGGCAGAGATCCAGAGGCAGGCTGGAGGCACTGGTGGAGGCAGGAACCCGGCGCCACCCCTCACAGACCTCGAGGAAATGGTCTCCACCACCATTGAGAGGGAGAGTGTTACTGGAATTGGGACCCTGGACAGCTCAGCCAGAGCTACAGGTAAGAAGCATGCGCATCATGACACACCCTACCAGACACCTCCCCATTAGACACAATGCATAGGCAAACCCCAGCACAGTACTGTAACCAACATACAAGAGACAAGCATCATGGTACATGTAGTCAGCAGAAGTTAGCAAACTATGGCAGTGCAGAATCACAAGACAGGAAACAGTGGAACACAGTCTAAGGAGATGCAAGGACATGTGGAATGCTTTAATTGTACTGACTGTAATACATCGGCACTCAATTTACAAATGCTTCTTTGTACCTAGGGGCACCATCAGGTGGACAAACTATGTCAACAGAGGCAGCAGCATCATCTGACACTGCGCTCGCAGGGCCGAGCACCAGCCAGGCTGCCGAGGAGGAGGAGGACGTAAACACCCTAGGGCTTGGTATGGAGGGAGACCTGGTGATAGACTTTGAAGCACTGCACTCCCCACAAATGTCCAGCACACCCCCCTTGCAGTTCTCCCCAGAGAACTCCCCGACAAGGGACCTCCTTACACCTACACCAGCTCCTGCCACAACCATGGCTTTGGCACCAGTACAACCTGTCCTGGGAGCAGGGGCTCAGGGCCCGGCCAGCACCACACCCCCACCAGTGGCACCCCAGCCCACTCAGCAGGCCGGCAGCAGCAGTACCCGGCGCTGTGCCATCACCACCACTGCTGCACCAGCACGGGAGGGCAGTGTCTTCCTGGGCCTCGAGGGAAAGATGGTCAAGATACAAAGGCAGCAGGCAAAATCCATGATGGCCTGCCAACGCCAGCTCCTGCAGCACAACCTGCTGATGGGAGAAATGGTAAAGGGATTTCAGACCTTCGTGGAATCAAACAAGGAGGTGGCAGCAGGTTTAGGCAGGCTAACCATTGCCATAACCCAATCATGTAGCAGACAGGAGGAGCATGAGCTGGTGCGCAGGCGGGATGCCCGGGTGCTGAACCACTCCATGAGCCACCTTGCTGCCGCAACGGCACAACTCTGCCAGCGCAGCGCAAACATGGAGTCTAGCCTCAGTCAAAATACGGCAGAGCTCACAAGGGGAATGGCCCGCATCACGACTGCAATGGAGGCCATGATCATCTCGAACACTGCCACAAATCCTGCCCTGGACCTGGGGGATGCTGGGGACAGCAGCAGCCGCAGCAGCCCGGCCAGCGCTGCGTCTGAGCCACGCAGGAGCAGCAGGCGCTCCGCAGATGCCGCTGGTCATTCAGAGGGGGCTGAGGGACACCCCAGTGGGGCTGCCAAGCGGTCAAAGAAATAGCCTTGCAAGGGCGGGTGAGGCAACCTGGACCTTGGACTTTTGTTTTGTTTTCCATTACACCATTTTTTTGTTGCACATCAGTGCAGTAACTGTGTTGCAACAGTATTAAAAATTGTTTTTTCACAACAACCATTTAGCTGTCTTTGCATCTGTACTCACTCAGAAATAGTTTTCAGTAATCTCCTCACGTCTGTATCTGCCATCACTTGGCGTACACACCCCAGCTGGCTGTGTCAGTGGCACAGCTTCGTCGTCGTCATGGTCCTCGTAGTCAGACAACTCCACCTCAGTGCCCTTCTTCACCGCAAGGTTGTGTAACATTGCACATACAGCTATGATCTTGCAGCAGGTGATGGGGGTATACTGCCTTGCACCTCCACTCTTGTGCAGGCATCTGAATCTACTTTTCAAGATGCCAAAGGTCCGTTCGACAACATTCCTTGTGCGTATGTGGGCCCGGTTATACCTCCTTTGGCTGGGTGTGGAGGGGCTGAGGTAGGGGGTGAGTATGAATGACCGGAGGGCATATGCACTGTCGCATGGAAGAGAAAGGGGTAACATTACACACATGCATACATGTATTCCACCTAGCTACTGTGTGTTATGGGGGCCTGATGATGTGTCTCACCTAGGAGGTATCCTTCACCAAATTCGCCAGCCATCAGCCGTGCATAGATGCCGCTCTGTTGGAAAATATAGGAGTCATGGGTACTCCCTGGAAATTTTGCTACCAGGTCTGTGATGGTGCACTTCGCATTGCAGATCACCTGCACGTTGATGGTGTGTGTAGATTTCCGATTGCGGTATATGTATTCTGTGTCCGCTGGTGGGCATATCGGAATATGTGTGCCATCTATGCAGCCAATGATTTGGGGTAATTGTGCCATCTGGTAGAAGTCAGCTTTGGTTTGTAGCAGTTCTGCGTGGGATGCAGGGAACGAGATGTATTGGTCCATCCTGTCTATCATGGCGTCAAGGAATGTGTGGAAGAACCTTGACAGGCTGCTCTGGGTCACTCCTCCTGCCGCTGCAACTCCACTTTGATAGCTGCCAGACGCCAGCAGGTGTAGGCTGCATAGCACCTGGACGTGTGCTGGGATGGCGTGTGCCCTTGGGGTGGGGTGGTCCAACAATGGTTTGAGGTCCCTGATGAGCTCAAGTATGGTGTCAGAGTCCAGCCTGTATCTCTGTAGGATCTCAGCCTCAGTAAGCATGAACAGGGTTATCCTCTGTCTGTAGACCTGTTCATTTCTTAGCCATTCCCTCTGTCCTTCCTGCTGTAGCCGTAGCCGCCTCGCAATGACATAAAAAGCTGCCATCCTGCAAGTTGCAATGCATTTTGGGGCTGTTTTTATGGGTTGGAGTTGGTTACCACCTGATTGTAATCCATGGTAAATACCGAGTGATTTCTACCAATTTTGAGCCGAAATCGGAGTTTCTGTGCCTCCCTACATCTCCCCATCTGTCCGAATCGGGGAATTTCCCGATCGGTGATTCTACCGATTCGGTAGGTTCTCCGATTCGGCTTATGTCCGATTCGGTTCATCTACCGATTCGGTACATGGACCGAATCGGTTAATTTCCGATTCGGTGTCCCTACCGATTCGGTACATGGACCGAATCGGTTAATTTCCGAATCGGTGTCACTACCGATTCGGTACGTGGACCGAATCGGTTAATTTCCGAATCGGTGTCACTACCGATTCGGTACGTGGACAATCCGAATCGGTGTCACTAACGATTCGGAACGTGGACCGAATCGGTATTTGCATCCGATTCGGTGCATTACCGATTCGTTACATATCCGATTTTCGGTATGTACGTATCGGATTCTTTCCCATTCGGTACTCATTCCGATTCGGTTTTCGCTCCGATTTTGAGTTTTTTCATTGCCCTACATCTCGATGGCTGTTTACCGATCGGTAAGGGCCAAAAATTGGGATTTTCGGCCTTTACCGATCGGTAACGGCCTACCTACATCTGGCCCTTGGTGTCAAATATTTATTAAAATGTAACCTTTTTTCAAAATTGGTTTGGGATTTTTCTTGTGTTGTGACTTCACTTTATCACTTTATTGCTGTTAGTGTACTGCATAAATATTTTACACATTGCCTCTAAGTTAGGCCTGACTGCTTGCGTGCCAAGCTACCCAGGATTAATCATAGGCTAATCTAGTGATTTTTTTGTTGTTCACCCTGCAAGGGTTTGTGGCTGTTGCTTGACCAGGGCTTTACACCCCAGTCAACCAACAACCCAATTTCCGACATGAACTTTACATAGTAAAACAATATTGTCTCACTTATTACACATGAAATAATCAAATACAAGGCAATTTGTATATATCCTTTGCTCCTCCAAACGCTGAATTGGACTCCAGGCAATCTCTTATAGCTGGTCCCAGTGTCAGTAGGCCTCTATGAGATCCTGCAAAACTTTATTATGCTACCCACAGAATCCATTTTGTTTTACACTTATCAGGGTGTATTATAATACAGTTCCAATCACTTCAACTTAATTTTGCATGGGGAGCTGGTCATCCATACTCATATTTAAAATAATTATTTAGGAAATTCTTGTATAGATAATAGAGATTATAGTGCTTCATATACTATTATTCAACTCTTAGCAAAAGGAATAGTATTTTCCAAACCAACCTATGTACAAATAGAACAAATCACAAAATACTGATTTGCCGGAGGCTGCAGAACAACCTGCTGAGTTATTATTAATTAGGCAGTTTGCAATTTGCAACCCCCTGCTATTCACCACAATCGCAGAGCTAGTGGCATGCAAGGGTCAGCAGACCACAATACCTGGCTCTCCGACAAAAAGCACAGATGAGCACCGATGAGCACATATCGAGGAGAAGGAGCAAGCTGTAAGTGGTGGGCTGGTGCTGGAGGAAACGCCGATGGGGAGAGATGCAGCCGGGACTCCGGACGTGTTTGAGCAGTCATGCATTTGGACACCAGGTGCTACAATCTAACAAGAGAACAAAAGAAGTTGTGCCCATACTTGCTGAAAAAGTTCCCAGGCGATTATGGACTGTGGGCAGGGCCATTGATTGCTGAATGCTCCGTAGACTGCCCTGTTTCCCATTGCTTCTGCTTTCTGCGGTCAACCGGCCATTGGGCTGGTTTGCCACCATTGCTGTCATTATACCAGGCAGCAATAGCTGCCAGCTGCCATTGGTGACCCTTGCTGCCCATAGCCTAAAGTGCAGCAATGCTGATGGATACAGGTGGAGGGTAAGAAAGGTATTGAAGCCTCATTTGAAGGGCCTCGGGAGAAAGTGGGAAGCAGCAGAAGTATCTAAGTCTGTAAAGAACCTCAAGGTGAGATGCCAATTTCTTTACTTTGGGCTCTAAGAACCACTATGGTTTGCTGAGGTGTGTGAGGGGGGCAGGCAACAAGCCACTTGGCCATCGGAGCAGTGTAGAGGCTATTGCCACTTAGGCTTCTGCGGCATGTGCTCCACTGAAGGGACAGCTAGCCCACCTCCATCGCATATCAAACGTCAGTGTCTGTGCCTTTGTTAAAGCAGATTTAATTACACTTTAGATACTTCATAACCCCTTCAATGGCCTCTGGTTGCTCAACCAGTGAAAGATTAGGTGAACATTTGCAATATATTTTTTCCACCCCAACAACGTAATGTTCAGAAATGGAAGGAGCCTGTGCAGCCAGGTCCAGTCAATTGTGATATACCATAAAAGTTGCTCCGCAAAATTTGCGATTTGCCCAACTTGGAGCAGAACCAACACAGACTACTCTACACTACACCTTCCAGACATTCTCTACACAATTGTCTGGTCATCACGCAGTGCACCCATAAGCAGATAAAGGTGAAGGAGTCCTAGGTGTGGCTAACTAAAAAAATAGATGAAGTGGCACCATGAGGTCAGCAAAACCAGAGGTCCTATGATGACAAAGAGTCATCAGAAAAAGAGAGCTATGATTGAGGCTATAACTATTAAATCAGCCACCCTGCCAACATCAATTAACACTTAACAGAGGAGCCAAGCCGAGTCACTCAAATTCCTAGTACCTAATATAGACTCTAGTCCATCAGAACCAGAAATAACCACAAAGTTTAAATATATGAAAAATTCAGGGGCAGCAACATACTCCAGCAATGGTAACATCACAGGACTTTCCCATCGCTAAGTCCCATTGTGCTGGCAAAACTGTGAAAGCGCTCCCTGAAAAAGCATCAGTCACTGGAAGGCAAGGAGCAGGGGCATTAAAAGATAATCCTGGGCCTGTGAGGAGTCAGTAACTGCAATCCCTCTCAGCGCAGCCAGGGATGGAGCTCAAACTGACTCTAAGGATCTTCCCCATGGGCATTAGTGAATCAATCAATCAATCAATCAATCAATCAATCAATCTATTTGTAGAGCGCGCTATTTACCCGTGAGGGTCTCAAGGCACTGAGGGGAGGGGGAGGGGGAAGCTTCGCTACTGTTTGAAGAGCCAGGTCTTGAGGAGTTTTCTGAAGGTGAGTAGGTCTTCGGTCTGCCGTAGGTGGGTAGGAAGGGTGTTTGAGGCCTTGACGGCGAGGTAGGAGAAGGATCTGCTGCCTGAGGTTGTTCGTCGGATGCGGGGGATGGCAGCGAGGGCGAGGCTGGTGGAGCGGAGCTGGCGGGTCAGGGTGTTGAAGCTGAGTCTGCTGTTCAGGTAGGCTGGTCCGGCGTTGTGGATTGCTTTGCATGCGTGGGTGAGGAGTTTAAAGGTGATCCTCTTGTCGACGGGGAGCCAGTGTAGGTTTCTCAGGTGGGGGTTGATGTGGCTGCGGCGGGGGACGTTGATGATCAGTCGGGCGGAGGCATTTTGGATGCGATGTGAAGCGACTAGACCCACTCTCTAAAGACCACAACAACTCTGAACTACAGCCAAAAAAGCATCCTGAGCAGGGATTTTCTCAGCTCATCTTTGGGAGTGGATGAATTATCCCATTTAATAAACTGCCTTGAAGCGGAGGAAACCAGGGGACAGATACATGAGCAGATGTATGGGTGCACGCTGGGTAATGAATTTACACAGAAGGGAAACTAAAACAGGAATGATGCTTCTGATGAAAGAAGCAACAAAAAGGGTGCTCAGGACAGAAATAAGCTATTCTCGTCCACGGCTTTCCCAAGAAGAGAGAGTGAGGAAACAACTGACTGTACGTTGGGCTTGGCTAAAGACTTTACATACCTTATCAACAAACAGTGGGAAAAACTATTTAACACATACCCTAAATATGAACCACCTAATATTAGTCTCAGCTCAATTGAAAGAAGCTGCCATTGGACTCTACTCCTCAGAATACTGGAAATATCTATTGAGGCATTAAGCTGTCAGGCAAACAAAATGGACACTCAGATTAGCCTCCTGAATACCCAGGCCATGTTCACCTCTGGGTTAGATGAGAAAATTGCCAAAACTCAATGACTTGATAAAAAGAGCACAAGTGGACCCACAAGGGGTATGGCAAGGCTGCAACTTCTAACCTGTCCTGGATAAATTGGTGACTCTCCTTGAGACTATGTCTCAGATCCTAGGTGAGCTAAGAGTCAACTTAGTTCACAGAGAACCCAATGCCCTGTGAGTCCTGAGTGACAGTGGAACAAGCATTTTCACCCCTTCTGAGGGGTTTGATGTGCAAACAGGAGATTCAGAGATAGTTATGCATCACTAAATAGGCCCAGGTTTTAGCAACACATTCGAAATCCCCACAGGTTAAAGGACTCTTGGGAGAACTGGACCATGGTCCAGAAAAAATAGCAGTATGAAATGCCATCCCAGAAAGTGTGGCCAATATGACAAGGGCAAAGGAAAAAATCAACACAGTCAAGAGGAGAAAAGGACACAACAAAAAATCCTGAACAGCAAATCATCTGCTAGTGTATCCTATGTTCAACAAAATCACCAGAGAGTCACCCACAAAGTCATCTTTAGAATAGACAACATTCCTGACTTCAGTACCTGCATAAGACCAACCCACAAAAAAAGACAGTTAGAGGTCCAAAAGACTAATTAAAGAAGGGGGTCTATCAAAAACTGAGAAAATGATAATAAAAGCCAATATCTACAGGGACCCACCCCCTAAACGGTCCAATAATCAGCAGATGCCACCCTATATCGACCCCTCGAGAACAGTAGCCAAATAAACAATACAAAGATCTAGCAGAGGAAACAATTGGTTCAGGGACAGAGAGGACACATGGTAAAACAATAAAGGAACCTGAAACTTGGCTCCTATGGTCCTCTGGGAAAATTGAAAATAAAACATCAGCAGACAGTTGGCAAACCCATCGACCCAGAAGCAAACATCCTGATAGTGATGAATCAGCAATAAGTCAACATCCAAAACCCATTGGGACCCTCTCCTCAAATCGATCAAATAAACACAGAGGTCATCCCCCACGGGCCATTTAAGGACAGCCTCCAAATATACATGACAAAGACCAAGTGGGAGCAACAGCTGGTCTTGATTAGTGCAAAAGAAAATCCAGTCCCAACAGCAAACTGGCAAATCTATCGACCCGGAAGCCCCAGTGTTAAAAGGTGAGTTCTTGAGAAATGATGAGAAAGTAGAAAACCATATATCTTCAGAAGTAAGTTTATTCTTTAGGTTGTATAGATAAAACAGCTCAGCCACCTAACAACAAGCTCTTCATCATCTGCTCACAGGAGTCTAATTCAGAGCCAGAGTGACTAAATTCTAGAACTCAAACTATGTCACTAAAAGATCTTAAATGAAAGAAATAAATTATAAACATTTCAACACATCTCCCTCCTTCATACATTAATAAAAATAAACAAAGTTCATGTAGCATAGTCATGTAAATATGATGGAGGACGAGTAATCCTACGTTAACAAAATTCATGTAGCATAGTCATGTAAATAAGATGGAGCACGAGTATTCCTACAAGACATTCTTACAACAGGAATGGTCTTATCTCTAACAGTTCTTGAGGAGTTATCTAAAACACCTTTATCTTTACACACAGCAACACTGTTTAAATTTCAAACCCTATGATCAGATGTTTTTATAGCATTGTCTAAAAGTTGAATTATCTTAATGAGTTTTGAAAATTTAGAACCAAATCAAATCAAATCAAATTGTCTTTATTCGGACTTCCGTAATTATTGAAATTCCATAAAAGTACATTAAATACATTGCAACTTTTTACATAGATGTTTAAAATGATAAAAAGCAATTTGAATATCAGACAGCTTTTAAAAACTAGTTATACATGAATGTACGGATGAAAATTTTTAAATATTATACATTTATAAAAACTGTTTTAGCCTACACTTAAAAATTAATCACAAAGCACTCAACTCATACTAGTGTCATCACAGGGTACTATGGGCGAACAAACATCATAGGTTGCGACGATGGCTGACACAGAATTTGAATAAATACACTAGGGATTAGCAATCAATTCATGTTCCAAGTGCTGGAGAACCAGATATGCTGGGTGGCACTGCCGCAACCCCATTACCCTCAGAATAGGAACCACCCACCTCTTGCGCGGAGCTGTATAAAACTTACAAAAAAATACCAAATGTATGGTAGATTGTAGGGAAGTGGAATCACAGGGACAAGGGCATAGGTTTGGGGACCAATCATTTTGAAGAGGAAAGGAAAGCAAACGATGTAGCAAATTAAATCTAAAACGGGTCAACAAAAATTTCCCATATTGATTTATACTGTAATTTAGGTACGGCTGAATTGTGGGCGCGGTTTGGATTAGCAGACAGTGTTGGACTGATGTTTTCCCGGCCTCCTTCGATAGGCGCAATTCGCTCAAGTGTGACAGGCAAGCTGTTCTTAGATCAGTTTTTGTTATGTCCGCTATTGCAGAGGGATCGTCATAGTATTTCTCAAGGCCCATGTCCGAAAGGAATGTCTTAACATAGGCCAGCCAATTGATTTTCCTCATGTTATCAAGCTTCAGACAATCCTGCACAATTGCCCTTGTCAGGTGGCACTGATCTGTAACCCAAATTCGCCTCCACAACATAAGTGGTTGAATTTTTATTATGTCCGAAAGGTAGTCTAATCCCAGTTCGCTATGGCATCCGTATGTAGTCGGGCTTCTCGGAAGCAATAGCAAGTACCTTAGAAAAGAGTTCTCAATTAGTTGGAGCTGGTCCGTATTAGCTTCTCCCCAGACCCCTGCCCCATAGGTTGCTGCGCTTATAATCTTTGCCTTGCATGTTTTAATCATTTCTGACGATGTTTTTTTCCCTAGCTTTTGCGCAAAGGATTTGAGCGCTGTTACAGTTCTGAGAAATACTAACTTACGAGATTTAATAGCTTCCCTCCATTTAAACTTATTATCAATTAAAATTCCTAAATAAGGATATGTTAATGTTTGTTCAAGGGGAACTTTGTTGACACAAATTGTCTTCGGTTTTCTGTGCTTTAAGCCAGCATGCATCACATAGGTTTTTTTTATGTTTATTTTTAGGTTCAGGCCAGCCATGAATGAACAATACTTGTCCAGGACCCGTTGAAGCTGTACTGGGGTTCGGGCACGGAGGACCGCGTCGTCGGCATATAATAGGGCTGGAATATGCCGACGACCAATGGCTGGAAGATCATCCGTGCCCTCAAGTAGAGCAGCCTCAAGCCCATTTGTGTACTGGGTAAAAAGGAAGGGGGCCAGAACACACCCTTGTCTGACCCCCTTCTCTACCCGAAAGCTATCCGTTAGCTGGCCATTGGTTCCGTATCTAACTCTCCCTGTAGCCCCCGTATACAGCTCTCGCAGGAAATCTACAATCGATGGATCAATGCCCATCTGTAGTATGATTGTCCACAGCCTTGAGTGCACAACGCAATCAAAGGCTGCGGACAAATCAACATATACCATATGGAGAGAGCCTCCTTTAGCATGTACATATTTCTCAGCCAAGAGCGTCAAATTCAGTGCCTGGTCAACCGTACCCAGCCCCTCCCTGAATCCGTATTGCAAATCTGTTAGAACCGGGTGTCTCTAGTTGGCAGATGTATGCACTTCTGACAAATGGGGACACACCTTTTCTAGTCAGGGCAAGGGGATCACACCCTTTGATAACCCCTGCTCACCCCCTTGGTAGCTTGGCAGAGCAGACAGGCTTATCTCAGAGGCTGTGTGTTAAGCATTTATGACCACATACAGTAATAAAGTGAATACACTACAAATGGACACGACACAGTAGTATTATAAAAATAAGGATTTTTATATAAAGCTTAGCACAAGACCAAATAACGACAAAAATATACCACAGTCTTAATAAATACTCTTGGAAGGAAAAATAATAGTTCACCTGTAGTTTCGTCTTAGCACAAAAGTCTTTAGTATCAAAAGCAACTCTTCTTCTTTAAAACACAGTTCTTGGCAATAATGTAACCCACACTGGAGTCACACGACGTTGAGGCAAAGTTAATCCAAAGGTTCGGCGTCGACCGCGAGGAGCGCTACGTCGAGCCCGGAGTCGCACAGACCCCCACAACACAGTACCGTGGAAAAGCGAAGCACACGATGATCAGCGGCGTCGAGATGTCCGGCGTCGCGTCTTCGGCGTCGATCCGGCCTCGGAGTCTGGGCGACCTGCAGCGGCATCGATCGATGTCGGGCAGGAGCAGCGCTCACGAGGTGAAGCAGGATACGGCGTCGTCGTCGATGTCGATGATGATGTTGCAAGAGTGAGCAGCGCTCACGGCGTCGAGAGGGCTTCGAAGTCGATGCGATCAGCAGCGGTGCAGACACAGGGTCACTTGGAGCTGGAGCCGAACTCGCTACTCACTGGCGTTGCTGCTGGCGTCGATCGGGCCCGGCGGCCGGCGTCGAGGAAGCGGGACACTGGAGCCGTTACTCACGATGTCGAGCTGGATTCGACGGCGGCCGTCGGCGTCGAGATTGCTGGTTTCTTTCAGAGGTGCTGGAATTTCAGGTTCCAGAAACAAGCACTTTTTAGCAGATGAAGTCCTTTAGCCCTGTGACTTCAACAGGAGGCTGGCACTCTTCCAGCCCTTGGAGATTTTCTTTAGCAAAGCTTGAGAGTACACACTCAGTTCATCTCTCCTGGTTCCTTGGCAAAAATAAAGAAGCACATGCAGGATTCCCCCCAGCAAACAGCACACTGGCAGAAGGGGTAGGCAAGTCCTTGGATCAGCAGGCTTCTTGTCCTTGGTTCAGGTTTCCTTGTAAAAAGTGATCTAAATTCTTGGTTCAGGGGTCCTTCTCTTATACCTCTTTTTGGCTTTGATCCCTTTGTCCATGCAGGGGAATTTCCCAACATCCTGGGTTTGTTGGGGGTGTAGCCCGGCAGAGGCACCTGGCCTATTCACTGTGCAGGGCTGGGTCCTCAGACGCCCAGCAAGAGGTGGAGCCAGCATTGTCACTGGCAGGGGCAGAGCTATCAGCCTCCTGGTAGGAGGTGGGGCCAGGATCTTCCCTGGCAGGCACAGAGCCATCAGTCGCCTGGCAGGAGGTGGAGCCAGCATTGTGTCAGGCAGGGCAGGCTATCAGGAGCTACTCTCCCCCTACTCTCAATGCAAATGTCCCACTCATCCCACACTGACTCATTCAGACCTCTGGAGCCACCCAGCTCCTGTCACACACACACCAAACCAGCAGAAACCAGAAATAGTTAGACAAGAAAATAGCCACTTTCTAAAAGTGCTATTTTCAAACCCAGAGTCCAAAAACCATCCACACAAACGGATGTGTGATTAAACCTTGAGTTCAGGGATACCAAACTCGACATTGCACCATGCTCCCCGAGCCAGCTAGGATTATAGCATTAATAATCCTGGCAGCCCATTCTAACTAATGGAGAGCAGGTCACCTTACAATAGTGAAAAACGAATATGGCTGTAATTCACTATTGGGACATGCCAACTTGGTCAGGCTTGCCCTACCTTATGCTTACAATGCACCCTGCCCGTGGGCTCACCATAGGGGTGACTAACATGAAGTTAAGGGAAGGTTTAGGGACTGGCAAGTAGGTGTACTTGCGCAGTCTGCGTGACAGTACTAGACTGCACGTAGGTCTGGCAATGGCAGACCTGTAGACATACTTTTACTAGGCCGCTCTTGTGGGTGGCACAACATGTGCTGCAAGCCCATGAGCCGCATTTGTATTTACAAGCCCTGGCACTCCTGGTGCACTAGACTAGGGACTGACAGTAAACCAAATAAACCAAACATGGAATTCAATCAATACAGCAATTTTACATAGGGAGCACTTGCACTGTGGCACTGATCAGCAGTGGCACAGTGCCCAAAGCATTATACCAGCAAAAACATCGTAAACAGTGGAGGCAAACAGAAAAAAATGGAGGAGAGACTCAAGCCAATGATGTCAGGTCTAACACGTGCCCCCTCCAGCCGAAATGTGGGGAGGACTACCCTTGACCTAGGGAGTCCTCATCACTAAGGCGGAAAAATCTGGACAGACCATCAGCATTGGCGTGATCTGTACCAGGGCGGTGTTCCACCGTGAAGTCCATACCCTGTAGGGAAATGGACCACCTCAACAGTTTTGGGTTCTCACCCCTCATCTGCATCAACCATCTGAGGGGCCTGTGGTCTGTCTGAACCCGGAAGTGAGTCCCAAACAGGTAGGGTCTTAGCTTCTTCAGCGCCCAGACCACAGCAAATGCTTCTCACTCTATCGCACTCCACTTCTGTTCCCTGGGAAGTAACCTCCTGCTGATGAAGGCTACAGGTAAGTCTCGGCCCTTTTCACTCACCTGAGCTAGAACAGCCCCCACGCCATGCTCTGAAGCGTCCGTCTGGACAACAAATTCTTTAGAAAAGTCGGGTGCCTGGAGTATGGGTGCTGTGCACATTGTAGTTTTCAGGGTGTCAAAGGCCGTTTGACAGGCATCAGTCCAGATCACATTTCTTGGCTGCTTCCTGGAAGTCAGTGAAGTCAAGGGGTGCACAATGTTACCATAATCCTTGACAAACCTCCTGTAGTAACGCGTGAGACCTAAGAAGGCTCTCACCTGAGTTTGGGTTTTGGGCGGTGCCCAAGCCAGGATGGTATCAATCTTGGGTTGCAGGGGGGCCAGCTTGCCGCTCCCTACTTGGTGCCCCAAGTACACCACAGAACCCTGCCCAATCTGGCACTTACTGGCTTTGATTGTGAGGCCTGCTCTGCGCAGGGCCAACAACACTTCCTGGAGGTGGCGCAAGTGTTCCTCCCAGCTGGCGCTGAACACTGCAATGTCGTCCAGGTAGGCGGCACTGATATCCTCCAGTCCAGCCAAGACCTGGTTGACCAACCTCTGGAAGGTGGCAGGGGCATTCTTCATCCCAAAGGGCATCACCCGGAATTGGTAGAGCCCATCTGGTGTGGAGAATGCTGACCTCTCTTTTGCCCCATCAGTTAAGGCGATCTGCCAGTACCCAGACGTTAAATCAAACGTACTAAGGTACCGGGCAGCCCCCAACCGATCTATGAGCTCATCAGCTCTGGGGATGGGGTGCGCGTCAGTCTTGGTGACTGAATTGAGTCCTCGGTAATCCACACAGAACCGAAGTTCTGGTGAAGCACCAGGCGCTGCAGCCTTCAGGACCAAGACCACTGGGCTGGCCCAAGGACTGCTAGAGGACTCAACCACCCCTAAGGCAAACATTTTGGAGACCTCCTCCTTAATGTATGCTCTGACCTTGTCAGTCACCCTGTAAGCCTTGTGCTTCACAGGAGTGCTGTCCCCGGTGTCCACATCATGGACACACCACTGAGTGATACCAGGAATCAAGGAGAACAGATCAGGGAATTGTCTCAACAGTTGGCGACAATCTTGCTGCTGCTCAAGGGTCAGTGTGTCAGAGAGGACAATACCATCCACTGACCCATCTTGCTCTTTTGCATACAGGAGGTCAGGAAGAGGCTCACTCTCCTCCTCCATTCCAGCATCTGTAGCTAGGAGCATGCCCACTTCGGACCTTTCTAAGTGGGGCTTCAAACGGTTGACATGCAGGACCCTCAAGGGGTTCCTGGGAGATTTCAAGCCCACCAAGTAGGTGACATCGCTCTTCTTCTCCACAACCTTAAACGGTCCAGTCCACCTGTCCTTGAGCGCACAAGGTTCCACAGGGGACATGACCCAAACTTCTTGACCAGGCTGAAGCTCTACCAGAGTGGCATTCCGGTCGTACCACCGCTTTATCTCCTCCTGGCGGGCCTCCAGATTTGCCTGAGCAAGATCTCTGAAGAGCCTAGTCTGGTTCCTAAAGGCCAGCATGTAACTGTATACATCCTGGGGAGGTTTCCTGGGAGATTGCTCCCAGCCTTCTTTGACCAGACTCAAAGGTCCTCTTACCGGGTGACCATACAAAAGCTCAAAGGGGCTGAACCCTAGAGACTTCTGTGGCACCTCACGGTAAGCAAACAACGGGCATGGCAAGAGGACGTCCCATTTCCGCCTCATTGGTTCTTCAAGACCCATGATCATGCCTTTAACCCCTTCCCTGCGGGGCATATTCCCCCACTGTGCTGGGCGGAGGGGGGTGCGCGCAGCGCCCCCGTGCTCATGAGCTCAGCGTGTCATGAGCCACGGTGGTCGTGTGCTCATATGACCACACCCGTTTCTTTAGGCCGCCGCACAGCAGGGGAATTTGCCCAGCGTGCGAGCTTTCCACGGTCATGACGAGCTCAGCTCGTCAGGAGCACACGAGCAGGGTGGCTCATGACGAGCTGAGCTCGTCATGAGCATGGAAGGTGTTAAGGGTCCGGTTGAATCTCTCAACCAACCCATTACCTTGAGGGTGGTAAGGAGTAGTGAACTTGTAGGTTACCCCACACTCCTTCCACAGAGACTTCATGTAATTGGAAATGAAGTTGGTGCCCCGGTCTGACACCACCTCTCTGGGGAACCCCATGTGGGAGAAAACACCCATCAGTGCCCGTCCCACCACGGGGGCCGTCACTGTTCGGAGAGGGATGGCTTCCGGGTACCGTGTGGCATGGTCCACCAAGACCAGGATGAACCTGTTGCCCAGGGCTGTCTTGGGGTCCAGGGGCCCAACAATGTCAATCCCCACCCGGTCAAAGGGGGTACTGACCACTGGAAAAGGTTGGATGGGAGCCTTCTGCTTCCTTCCGCTTTTCCCACTTGCCTGGCAAGTGTGACAAGTTTTACAATGGATGTCTACAACCCTTCTCATCTGAGGCCAATAAAAATGGGTGACAAGCCTGTCATAGGTCTTGTCCTGCCCCAGATGTCCAGCTAACAGAACGTCATGAGCCAAACCCAGTAGGAAGGCTCTGAAGCGCTGGGGTACCACCAGCACACGGGCTGACCCAGGCTCAGCAGCCTTAGGCTCGCTATACAGGAGGTCGTTCTCCCAGTTAACAAAATGTGACCCTGACTGATCACCTGAGGTTTGGGCTGAGGCCTGCTGCCTCATACCCACAAGAGAAGGGCACACTCTCTGTTCTGCACAAAATTCCTCCCTGGAGGGACCACCATCCTGCTTCCAATGGGTCAGCTCGGGCAGGTCTCCCAGTTCAGCAACTTGTTCCCCTGTGGGCTCCAGGGCATCCCCCTCAGGGTCTACCTCCTCCTGGACCACGGGAACTATGGGGGCCGGTTTCCCGCGCCTCCTGCCTCTTCTCTTTACAGCTGGGTCCTGGGCCATACTTTCAGGCTCCGGGACCCCATCAACACCCTTACTTGCTGTCATGGAGCGAGTGGTTGCACACACCCACTCTGGCACACCCAACATTTTCAAATGTGTCTCCCTCTCCACCTTAGCCCAAGGGGAGTCTTCCAAATCATTGCCTAGGAGACAATCAACAGGCATGGCGGGCCTCACAGCAACCTGAAGAGTACCTGAAACTCCCCCCATTCAAAGGGAACCTGAGCTACCTCACACTCTTTCTGGGAGTTGTCAGCAGCTATCACAGGGTAGAATGCGTGGGGAACCACCTGCTCTCTGGACACCAAGTGACACTTGACAGCTGTCACACTCGCTCCTGTGTCTCTGAGGGCTTCCATTCTATGGCCATTAATGGTCACCCACTGCCTATATTTATTAGTGTTACTAGGCAGGGGGGGTAGAGGGACCATTTCCATGTCTCCTAGCGAGACCAGGGACATCTCTGCGGAACCCCTCCCACCAGGGGCAACCATCTCCTCCCCTCCCAGGGCTACACTCGCCAACTGATGGGGGGTGCACATGGTGGTGCATTAGAGTCCCTCATGGGACACTGGGGATCATAAAAACGGTGTCCCACCTGCTTACAAACATAGCAGGTCATTGGGCCCCTATGAACAGGTTTACCTGTCTGGCCCCTGGCTTCTTCCAAGGGGGAGGCTGGGAACCTTTCCCTTGGTTCCCTTGGGGATTACTTTGGGGCCCTTTCTGGGACTCCTTCTGTTTCCCCTTGTCCCCCCCACTCTTCTGCTGGGGACCCTGCCCACCTTTGGCTGAGTCTCCCACTGGACCCTTGTGGACCCTGGTACTGACCCAGCGGTCCGCCTCCTCAGCAAGTTTTCTAGGGTTAGATATCTTGCTATCAATAAGGTGCTGGCTCAGCTCTGGAAAACAGTTATTAGACAAATGCTCCCAAGCAAACAAATCATAAAGAGCTTCATAACTTTCCACTTTGCTGCCCTTTACCCAACCATCCATGGCTCTGCAAAAAAAAGACACATATTCAACCCACGTCGTACCAGGCAATTTCTTACATTCTCTAAAGGCTTGTCTGTACTTTTCTGGGGTTAGGCCATACCTCAACATTAAAGCATCTTTCATGTGAGCATAAGACATCCTATCCTCAACAGGCATGTCTAACAGGGTATCTCTCCCCTCATTCACAAAGCGACCCCACAACCCCGCTCCCCAATCCTTCTCAGGGACCCGGTGGGCCACCAATGCTAACTCATATGCTTTAAACCATTGGCCAATATCTTCATTCTTATGATAATCTTTTATCACATCTTTAGGAAACTAAAACCTACTTTCTGCAGGCACAGATGGGATGCTGCCACCAGAGGGATTCAATTCTAAACTTTTAGCTTGGATCTCCAACTCCCTCAACCTGGTATCACGCTCCAAAGCTAACTTTTCTCTTTCAAACTCCAACCTTTTGATCTCCAAATGAGCTTCTCTCCTACCTCTTGCATTTTCTAACTACAACTGCCCATTTATCTTAAGTTTTGCCATCTCCATGTTGTATGCTCGCTCCTTCTCCCTTTCTTCTCTTTCTTCAGGAGAAAGACCTTTAGAGGAAACACTACTACCGGGAGAGGACACGGCTCCATTCACTGGCACCTCCTCATCCCCTTCCACTGGCGGTACCACCACCGGATCAGTGGGATCTCTGGACGCTAACCAGGCCTCCAAAGCTTTGAAATATCCCTCCTTTCTTGAGAGGCCTGTGGTAGGAACTTTAAACTGCTTGCAAAAGTGTTGCAGCTGCTTCTTCCGGTATTCCTTCATCTTCTCCCTATCAAATTCCTCCACAGCAACAACAACAGGGGCAGTGACTCGGCGTGACTCATGGTCAAAACTGGCAGTGTTAAAAAAAAAAAAAGCTTCAGAAAAGCGGAGAACAAAAATAGAATCCTTCCAAATAGATTGTGGCTGCGCTATGGTCTGCTTTCACTATGTAGCGTACACTAATCACTGCACATGGGTCATAAATGCAAGGTTCAAATCCTCACCGCTGACCCACCAATGTTAGAACCGGGTGTCTCTAGTTGGCAGAGGTATGCACTTCTGACAAATAGGGACACACCTTTTCTAGTCAGGGCAAGGGGATCACACCCTTAGATAACCCCTGCTCACCCCCTTGGTAGCTTGGCAGAGCAAACAGGCTTATCTCAGAGGCTGGGTGTTAAGCATTTATGACCACATACAGTAATAAAGTGAATACACTACAAATGGACACGACACAGTAGTATTATAAAAATAAGGATTTTCATATAAGGCTTAGCACAAGACCAAATAACGACAAAAATATACCACAGTCTTAATAAATACTCTTGGAAGGAAAAATAATAGTTCAAGTGTAGTTTCTTCTTAGCACAAAAGTCTTTAGTATCAAAAGCAACTCTTCTTCTTTAAAACACAGTTCTTGGCAACAATGTAACCCACACTGGAGTCACACGACGTCGAGGCAAAGTTAATCCAAAGGTTCGGCGTCGACCGCGAGGAGCGCTACGTCGAGCCCGGAGTCGCACAGACCCCCACAACACAGTACCTTGGAAAAGCGAAGCACACGATGATCAGCGGCGTCGAGATGTCTGGCGTCGCGTCTTCGGCGTCGATCCGGCCTCGGAGTCTGGGCGACCTGCAGCGGCGTCGATCGATGTCGGGCAGGAGCAGCGCTCACGAGGTGAAGCAGGATACGGCGTCGTCGTCGATGATGATGTTGCAAGAGTGAGCAGCGCTCACGGCATCGAGAGGGCTTCGAAGTCGATGCGATCAGCAGCGGTGCAGACACAGGGTCACTTGGAGCTGGAGCCGAACTCGCTACTCACTGGCGTTGCTGCTGGCGTCGATCGGGCCCGGCGGCCGGCATGGAGGAAGCGGGACACTGGAGCCGTTACTCACGATGTCGAGCTGGATTCGGCGGCGTCCGGCGGCGTCGAGATTGCTGGTTTCTTTCAGAGGTGCTGGAATTTCAGGTTCTAGCAACAAGCACTTTTTAGCAGATGAAGTCCTTTAGCCCTGTGACTTCAACAGGAGGCTGGCACTCTTCCAGCCCTTGGAGATTTTCTTTAGCAAAGCTTGAGAGTACACACTCAGTTCCTCTCTCCTGGTTCCTTGGCAAAAATAAAGAAGCACATGCAGGATTCCCCCCAGCAAACAGCACACTGGCAGAAGGGGTAGGCAAGTCCTTGGATCAGCAGGCTTCTTGTCCTTGGTTCAGGTTTCCTTGTCAAAAGTGGTCTAAATTCTTGGTTCAGGGGTCCTTCTCTTACACCCCTTTTTGGCTTTGATCCCTTTGTCCATGCAGGGGAATTTCCCAACATCCTGGGTTTGTTGTGGATGTAGCCCGGCAGAGGCACCTGGCCTATTCACTGTGCGGGGCTGGGTCCTCAGACGCCCAGCAGGAGGTGGAGCCAGCATTGTCACTGGCAGGGGCAGAGCTATCAGCCTCCTGGTAGGAGGTGGGGCCAGGATCTTCCCTGGCAGGCACAGAGCCATCAGTCGCCTGGCAGGAGGTGGAGCCAGCATTGTGTCAGGCAGGGCAGGCTATCAGGAGCTACTCTCCCTCTACTCTCAATGCAAATGTCCCACTCATCCCACACTGACTCATTCAGACCTCTGGAGCCACCCAGCTCCTGTCACACACACACCAAACCAGCAGAAACCAGAAATAGTTAGACAAGAAAATAGCCAATTTCTAAAAGTGCTATTTTCAAACCCAGAGTCGAAAAACCATCCACACAAACGGATGCGTGATTAAACCCCGAGTTCAGGGATACCAAACTCGACATTGCACCATGCTCCCCGAGCCAGCTAGGATTATAGCATTAATAATCCTGGCAGCCCATTCTAACTAATGGAGAGCAGGTCACCTTACAATAGTGAAAAACGAATAGGGCTGTAATTCACTATTGGGACATGCCAACTTGGTCAGGCTTGTCCTACCTTATGCTTACAATGCACCCTGCCTGTGGGCCTACCATAGGGGTGAATAACATGAAGTTAAGGGAAGGTTTAGGGACTGGCAAGTAGGTGTACTTGCGCTGTCTGCGTGACAGTACTAGACTGCACGTAGGTCTGGCAATGCAGACCTGTAGACATACTTTTACTATTTTTACTATTATCGAGGTTGACCACGACTTTACCAGGCCAACCTCTTTGGCCGCATTTAATACATTTGTAAGGATCGGGGTCCAGAGGTCTGGATTATGTTTGAAGAGATCTACTGGGACCGTGTCTGGACCTGGTGCCTTCCCCCCTTTAGATAATTTTAATGCATTTTGTACCTCTTTATGATCAAAACAGAGAGTTAATGGATATTTAATATGGGGGAGAGCTTCAGTTGAAGCCATCTCACGGAGATTCTCCATACGAAAGACCTCAGAAAAGTACTCAACCCATTCTCTGGCGTCAATAGCAACGTCCAAAATTGGAACGTCTGCCTGAGCAAGGAGGAAATGAGATCTCACTACCTGCCAGAAGGCAGAACTATCCTTTAGGGCGCTGCTCTTCTGTAATTGGTCCCACAGATCGGCTTTAATTTCCTTTTTTCTATTTTTTATAGCTAAGGAGTAGGCCTTCCTTAAGCTAATAATCTCGTCTTTATCTCTCGTTTCCTTGGCTAGGGCCTTTCTTAATAATGTGTGTGCTTTGGTGCATGCAGGACTAAACCATCCCTTCCTAGGCTTCTTCTTATGTTTGCAGACTTTGGTCAGTTCCTTCTTTATAACTTCGACAATCGCAGCATAGCTAGATAAAATTTGGCCCGAGGTAGCCAAAGGGTCGAGACACTTCATTATGTGAGAGTCGCTTACCTCCACTATTTTTGCTACTACAGCCTTCTGGTCTAATTTGCCCCATTTTAAAGTGTAACCATTCAAGCGATCCAATACCAATTCTTGCTGGTCCAAGACATTGGATTGCAGTGAATCTTCGTTGATTTGACTATTCCCGGTGTGAAGGGTCACACTTAAAGGAAAGTGGTCGCTGAGTGCATTGTTAATAGTTTGAAAGGTCTTAATGTGAGGGGCTTTATTAGTGGAAACTAGGATATAATCAATCACAGTTTGTGCACCCCTTCCATTAAAAGTTGGCGAAAATACAGCTGCTGGGGTTTTTAATTCATTGGCAAAGCCCTTCTCTAATTCCACCATTGTCTCATACATTTTTATTCCCTCAGGCGTGTGTGTGAAATGTGTGAGCCCATTATCTTGTTCATCAATGATCCCACAGTTAGGAGTATTACTTTTTGTGCACAAGTGCAAATTGAAATCCCCTCCCCAGACTAGCGTGTGTGTCTTACTTGCATATTTTAAATGCAGGGCTTGAAGGAGATCAAAGATCTCAGCTACCAATAATATGAAATCGGGTGGGTTCAAATTATTATAGAAATTAATTAAGAAATAGACTTCCTGGGTAGATCTTTCGAGGGTAAGTATTTGGTAATTAAGTTCTACTTTCACAGGGGTAATATCATAGCAGGGCAAAAGATTTGAGATATAAATGATTAGCCCTCCCTTACTCCTTCCAGCAATGGACTTTTTAGCTGGAGAGAAGTAGGTCTTATAACCTAGTAGATGTACCGGTTTGTTAAGGCATGTTTCTTGTAAGCAGATAATGTTGCTTGAGTTGACAGTCTGCAGGTAACTGGTTTCCGTGTGCTTAGAGGCTAAACCTGCCATGTTCCAAAAAAGAAAAGTGACTAGTTTGTCAAAAGTTACCGAAGTAGATAATCTAGGTAGCGTCTGCAGCAGCTCATTAGTCAATGTCATAGGATAGTTTACCCTCCGTGTCTCAGTAGTTAGTTTCGGAGTACTATCTATGATGCTGGGACTATCTTCTACAGGTTCTGCAGTAGTGGAGCAGCTTTCTGGGACAACTATAGTATGATAGTTTTCAATGAGGCCTGTGGGATACTTCACTGCATGTGGTGTTAGTTGACTTAAGTGCATAAGACCTGATCTATCATAATTATTGTCTAATAGTGGTCAATCAACCATCTCCAAGCCACTGTATCTGTTAAATGTTGGTATCCCTCTCCAGGTGTCCCTATATGGTAGATTTCTCCTATCCCTACTTGTCCATACTGCCCAGTCGTTCCTCCCCTGCCTAGTGTATTCAATGTCCCCACCCCATTGATAATTAACTGGTTCATGCCAGGGCCAGTATAGCCCTTCATTGTGGCGGGATGCTGGTGGGTAAAAGTAGGACAGTTGTTTGGTTGATATCCCATCAGGTTTAGTCATCGAGCCCCACGAGCAGATGTGATCTGCTGTATGTGGGTCATCGTAGTTAACTATAATGCAGTCACCTGGGGTTTTTTTTGGTTGATGGCCTATCCAGGGGACTCTACGCACTGCAGTAATCCTACTAGTACAGTTTTGTGGGAGTGGTCTATTATTGTTCAACCAATACTGGACCTTATTTTTTAGGGACCAGTTTGGTTCCTCACTGTTGTGAGTCAATTAAGGGACCCCTGTCATCACGACTACGTATGGAGTTGCTTCAGGGGGGAGATTTATCAGTTTGCGCCCCCCTCCCTTAGGCCTTTGTCCCAGCTGTCTATGTCTTAGCGGAGGGTCTTGCTGGGCATTATTTATCTGGGCTGGTTTGGAAAGGGTTGGAGCAGGATTTGGAGTTACAGGAGTGGCAGCTACTGGGGGTGTCTTTTTCTGTTGTAAAGGCACCTTATTAGCAGTTTCTTTACGGGCATTAATTTTTGGGGTAGCCGATCCTGAGGCAGTTTTCTTTATGCCTTCTGGTTTTTTAATATTGGTGTCCTTGGTTTTCAATTCTCCTACGTTTGTCGCCCCCAAGTTCTTCTGATGGGAAGATGTCTTCAGAGTTAACGTTAGGACTGCTAGTTGTTTTTCAATAATTTCTAGACTCAATTGGAACGGCTGTAATTGCATTTTTATTAGTTCTCTAATTTGAGCTAGCAAGAATTGGTCAGCACCACATGTATGGTTGCCACCCCCCTTTTCATTACCCGATGTGTCATGGTTAGCACAATCGTCTGTAGTTCTATTTGTTGCGCTAAGATCCACGGCAGTGGAAAGAAGATTTATACTACTATACCAGAAACACAGAAACCCGGCCTTTTGATCTTTACAAAATCACCGACAGCAACTTTAGTCGTTTTAACAGCATGTCTTACATCATAGTATTCTTTATTCTTGGAGCACTTTTGATATTCCTTCTCTTGTCTTGAAGTGGAATCTAAAACCTCGCCCCTTAAAGAAAGAAATGTATTGACCCAAGGTGGTAGAGAGAAGTATCAGGTTGTCTACCACGAAATAAAAGACAAGAAGACTTTCCAGTGACAGAGTGAGGAGCAAAACGATATACACAAACTCTCTCTGAAACTTCATCTTTCCAGTTAAGTCCATTCTGTTTTGCTAATGATACACTTTTGTTTAATACTCGATTAAATCGCTCAACGGTACCGTTAGATTCAAGGTGATATAGTGCACATTTTTTGTGAATAGTACCACAATTAAGAACATTTTCCATATTACCAGAGACAAGTTGAAAACCATTGTCTGTGAGTAACGTTTCAGGTATTCCTTCTCTTGAAATAAGTAATTTATGGAAATCAATAACAGTGTTTGTATTCAAATTTTTAGTGAAGAAAATTTCTATCCACCTTGAATAAAGGTCCATTGCGACAATGATAAAAATGTCAGAACCTTCACCATGTATCGGTCCTAAAATATCAAGTGCAATGTCGTTCCAGGGACCACTAGGCCAAGACCTCTTTTCCATGGGTTGAGTTCTAATCTTCAAATCTTTATCACTAAGAGAACACTGAATGCACTCCCTAACCAATCGTTCAATTTGTAAATCAAGGCCAGGCCACCAATAATTAGAGCATACTCTTTCCTTAGTCTTGAAAATACCTAGATGTGCCTCATGAGCTAAATTTAACAACTCCTGCCTCAAAGATAAAGGTGGAACTAACCTGTGACACCTTAAGAGTGAAACATCACAGCAAGAGAGCTGATCTCTTACACTCCAAAAATCGCTTACAGCTGAATCCAACTGATCTTCATGGTCCCAACCATCACGAATGAGGTTAAAAAGATTCTGAATGACTTCATCCTCTTTACAGGCACCAGCCATTGTTTATGTGAAATGACTTTATAATGAACTTCACAAACAAAATCGTGAGGATGATCAAAAGCTGAGTCAGTACAAGTTCCAGATTCATTTACAGGAGCCAACCTTGAAAGTGTGTCTGCCACAAAATTGAAAGAACCAGGAACATGTTTTATAGTAAAATTATAACCTTGTAATCCAACAATCCATTTGGAAATTCTTGGAGAGATAGCATCAAAACCCTTATTTGTTAACACTTCACACAGTGGTCAGTTCTTACAATAAAAGACGTACCCCACAGAAATGTCCTAATTTTTTTAATGGCCCAATAGACCGCAAGAGTTTCCCTCTCAATTACTGAATATCTAGACTCTGCACCTTTTAAACTTCTTAATATGAACATTATGGTATTTTTTGGAGAAATTCCACCTTGGTATAAGACAGCACCAAGACCTTTAAGACTGGCATCAGTAGAGATAATTGAATTTTTTGTAGGGTCAAAATTACGAAGATTAGGTGTATTTCGTAGCTTACTTTTAATTTCAACAAATTCATTTTCACATAACTCATCCCACAAAAACTTGGTGGCTTTCTTTAATAAGTTCCTCCTATTAAATGTAGCTTCTGCAAACATTTTAATAAACTTATTATAATATTCAGCCATCCCTAGAAAACACATGAGTTCTTCTCTAGAGGTGGGTGTAGTTACATTTTTTATGGTGTTGACTAATTCAGCCTTTGGAACCACACCTTCAGCAGTTATGGTGTGACCCAAATAATCAATTTTGTCAAGGACAAATTTGCATTTCTCTCGCTTGATGGTAAGATTGTGAGTAGTGAGTCTATCCAACACTTGTCGAACCCTCTTTCCATGTTCTATTTCATCACGCCCATACACTAAAATGTTGTCTTGGTAGACGGAGACCCCTGGAATATTTACTAGCACTCTTTCCATAACCCTTTGAAAAACGGAGGCAGCAGAGACCAAACCAAATGGAAGCCTGATGAATATAAAAGTACCAAATGGTGTTACAAAAGCAGTCAGATCCCTGGAGGACTCATCAAGATCTGATGGTATGCGGACGTTAAGTCGATTGTGCTAAAAAATTTCACACCACACACCATACTCAGAATTTCAGAATAATTAGGGAGAGGATATTTGTCCACAAGAACACATTTATTAAGTTGCCTAAGGTCCACACACAATCTCAAGGACCCATCGGCCTTCCTAGCTGCCACGACCAGAGCCAACCATGAAGTTCCTTCAACTTCCTCAATGATTCCTTGAGATTTAAGTTTTTCTAATTCTTTTAACATTTCATCTCTTACAGTAAAAGTAACATTCCATACTTTACTGGATACAGGAACAGATCCTGGAGACAAACTTATCTTGTAGCAATAGCCCTTCAGACACCCTAACCTTTCTCCAAATACTTGTGGATATTCCCCCATCAGTTGAGTTTGTAAAGGTGACTGATTCATAGAAATAGAAGAATGATCCACAGGCTTAATAGTCTCCTTAACAATGATGGGAGGAGTGTTATTTGGGTCTTACATGACACCCAGATCTTTTTGATGCCGCAACTATTTATACTGTCACCTTTCTTGGATATAGATCTTGCCAGAGCTAAAACAACCTTCATATTCAATTAAACCCACAAAATAACTTCTCAACTCTATAGGATCTCCACCATAAGCAGTGGGTCGAATATCCGGTTTCAAAAGATTAACTTTTGAGCTCAAATTATTGCTATATAACTTGTTAGAAACTATAGTAATTTTGGCACCAGCGTCGAATAACACTATTGTTTTGTGACCCTCCTCAAGTATGAAATCTAAAGGTCCATCACCCCCGACCTGAACCACAATTTGTCCACATTCAAAATCATGAGAAACTTCATTGACACTTCGTTTAGCAGCCTTGATTCTACAAGCACTTACAAAGTGACCCTTTTTCTTTACAATAAGTGCATGTGGCATTTAAAGCTAGACAAGCCTTGACATTAGCCCAATGCCCAGAACTGTTACATCTAAAACATGTATTTTCTTTGCCAAATTTTATATTAGATTTGTTAAATACTTTATTTTTAGTGTGATTCTTTACCTGAGGCTCCTTTGACCTAGAAGGTAGATTTGTGTCAACCCCTTAAATATCCTTATTAACATCCTTATTTAAATCTTTCTTGATTTCTTTGACACATTCTAGAGAATGTTCAATTCTTTTTTGCTATGACTAAGACCTCATCCAAAGATGGCTCATCCTTAAGCCACAGTTCATCTCGTACTTTTTCAGACACACACCCAAGCATAAACTGATCATGTATTCTTTCATCAATGTGAACATTAAACTTGCAAGTAGTAGCTAGACGTCTTAGATAAGTCACATATGCCTAGATGCATCAAGGGTTTTTGCATTCGCAAACGGTGCGAATCGCAAAATTCGGCCGTTTGCGAATGCAAATCCTGTTTTTGGGATGCATGAAGCATTGTGCTATTTTCGCAATTTAAGAAATCGCAACTTCATTGCGATTTCTTAAATTGCGATTGCATTTAAGCAATTGCAATTTTGCGATTTCTTAAATGCAATGCATGATTACTTTAGAATTGCGAATTCGCAATTTGGAAGGGGTAAATTAGCATGAAGTTGAACTTCATGCTAATTTACAGAAAACTTTTAAACATGCACTAGTTGCATATTTGAAAGTTTTAATTTACACACACACATGTCCTTGGGTCATGTGTGTGTGTAAATTGCACTTACAGTTCAATTTCAGGGGTGCAGGGAGGGGTTCTTTAAACCCCCCAGGACCCCTGAAATTGCATTCACATTTTGCGAATCGCAAATTGAAATTCGCAAAATGTGAATGCCTTCCCATTAATTCCTATGGGCCTTTTGGCCCATAGGAATCAATGGGAAGGGTTTTCCTTAATTGCGATTCGGAAATTGAGAATCGCAATTAAGGAAAATTACTGAATCGCAAATTAAATTGCGATTTTTTGATGCATAGCATTTTGCGATTTCTTAATTGCGATTCCTTAATTTTCGCAATTAAGAAATCGCAAAATGTTACAATGATGCATCTAGGGGATAGTTCTTAATGCTTTCTCCCTCTTTTTGCATACGTCTACCAAAAGGATAACGCTCTAAAATGGTACTGACTTTAGGCAAGTAATGGGCATCAAGTTTGTAGATACACAGTTCACATTCATTCATGTTTGCTGCAACAGAGTCAGGAACATCAGGGAGATGATCAAAGACATCCTGCCCCTCTGATCCCGACGATTTGGTATCATTACAACAGCTCAACTCCAACATTTCTGAAGAAAATGCTGACTTCCATGATTTTCTTCAATCATTTTCTCAAAAAAGACTGTTTAATTTTATCTTTGGAACCATAGATTTTAAAGAGCTTTGTAAGTATTACATTAAAATTACTACGCTATTGAAACCATGTCTACAACCTAAGGATAGCTCCAACTGTAGAGGATATTCTAAAGAAGTGTATCTATATACACTATACTTACATACTTAAAAGATTCCCTTTAATGACTTTTAATGACTCGAAGATTAATGGGAACCAAGTGAACGAATGTTATGCTGGAAATAATTTCATAAAATCTCTACAAGTTTAATCATATGTAATGTGAATTTTTTTCATCAGTATTTGTCTCTCCAGCGTTTCTAAATCGAAAAGTTAAACTATTTATCTCATGCCTTCAGATTTTAAACTTTTAAAAAACATTATCGTGTTGCTCACTGTTGAAGGTTAGATTTAACTTCTCTTCAACGTTCTCTTCACGCTCACCACTCCTCCTGTTTGTCTGCATGCGGAAGCCATCATTGTGCTCGCGCCTGCATTGTACGCGCGGTGGCAGCTATAAGACGTCATCGAGATTGCCTGGAATGTAACCATTGTGCTTTTCAACACCACAACGTCATCTCGGTGTACGTGAACTACACACCGGCCATCTTGGGTGTACTTCTTTTCATTATTCTTTCCTGTTGCCTAGCTACGACTCTCCGGACCGAGAGTTTAACTCTGCTGCACGCATTGCTCCTGTGATCCGCACACAATATCGTAACTAGAGAAACTAAACCCATACTTTAATACAAGTTAAAACTAACATTAAATTACTCTGAAATGGGTGTTATGGAATGTTACCCAGCACATTGGTGAAGCGTATTTATTTATTCTTTACGGCGCTGACACGCAGAGCCTGTCCAATTGTAAAGCGTGTCCAGTATGTTTTAAACGCTGACGCTCACTACAAATTTTACTGAAAGGGTGTGAAGGCATATTCTTTGATTACCTCAATGCTGAGTGAAGCGTATTTTGGTTATTCATTACAACGCTGACATGCACAGCTTCTTGAATTGTACACTGAAACGCACAGCATCTCCACTTATAGAGCGTGTCTAGTATGGTTTAAACGCTGACGCTCATTACAAATGTATTGAGAAGGCGTGTTCTTTATTACTTCAATGCTGACACGCACAGATACTTCAATTGTAAAGCATGTCTGTTATTTCTTCTTAATTGAATGCTGACACGTACAGATGCATGCAACAAATATATTAAGAAAGCGTGTTATTACTTCAACGCTGACACACACAGCTTCATCAATTATAAAGTGCTTCCTGTGTTTTACTTCAATGCTGACACACACAGCAAGCTTCTTAAGAAGGCATGAAGGCGTATTCTTTTAGTCCTTGGCCAAGATTTTCTTACTTAAATGACACTGACATGCACAGCTAGTTCTATTATTATTACTTCAACGCTGACACGCACAGCCTCTTCAATTGTAAAGTGTGTCCTGTATTTTTACTTCAACGCTGACACGCACAGCTTTTTTTTTCTTAAACGCTGACACGCACAGCATTTTCATTTTTTTTAAACCATGCAAAATGCAAAATGTTACTGCAGCTCGGTTTTTCCTACAATCTCCAGGAGATCCACCAATCAAATGGTCCAAATGGAAAAAAGTGTTAGAGCGTTATGCACGTGTTTGTGGTACTTCTCTCAGTATTGAAAGAAGGACGGCATTGCTCATGCATTGCTCATTTTCTGAAGAAAATGCTGACTTCAATGATTTTCTTCAATCATTTTCTCAAATAAGACTGTTTAATTTTATCTTTGGAACCATAGATTTTAAAGAGCTTTGTGAGTATTACATTAAAATTACTACGCTATTGAAACCGTGTCTACAACCCTAAGGATAACTCCAACTGTAGAGGATATTCTCAAGAAGTGTATTTATATACACTGGACATACACACTTAAAAGATTCCCTTTAACCCCTTAAGTGCTGCTGACGGCCAATGGTCGTCAGCAGCGCTACCTCCCCAGTGCTGCGCACGACCATTGAACGTCCATTCAGCACTAGTTCTAATGGACAGCGCAGCACTGGGGAGAAATGTTTACACGCAGCTAAGGTGTTAATGACTTTTATTGACTTGAAGATTAATGGGAACCAAGTGAACGAATATTATGCAGGAAATAATTTCATAAAATCTCTTCAAGTTCAATTGTAAGTAATGCGAAATCTTTTCATCAGTATTAGTCTCTCCTGCGTTTCTAAATCGAAAAGTTAAACTATTTATCTCATGCTTTCAGATTTTAAACTTTTAAAAAACATTATCGTGTTGCTCACTGTTGAAGGTTAGATTTAACTTCTCTTCAACGTTCTCTTCATGCTCACCACTCCTCCTGTTTGTCTGCATGCAAAAGCCATCATTGTGCTTGCGTCTGCATTGTACGCGCAGTGGCAGCTTTAAGATGTCATCGAGATTGCCTGGAATGTAACCATTGTGCTTTTCAACACCACAACGTCATCACGGTGTATGGGAACTACACACCGGCCATCTTGGGTGTACTTCTTTTCATTATTCTTTCCTGTTGCATAGCTACGACTCTCCGGACCGAGAGTTTAACTCTGCTGCCCGCATTGCTCCTGATACCAAATCGTCGCCAGTGCTAAAAAGTGAGTTCTTGAGAAATGATGGGAAAGCAGGATACCATATAGCTTTAGAAGTAGGTTTATTCTTCAAGTTGTATAGATAAAACAGCTCAGCCACCCAACTGACAACTGGCTCTTCATCATCTGCTCACAGGAATCTAATTCAGAGCCAGAGTGACTAAATTCTAGAACTCAAACTATGTCACTAAACGATCTTAAATTAAATAAATAAATTAGAAACATTACAACACCCAGGCTACCAAAGTCCACGAGGCACAGATTACGACTAACAGCGAGGTGGCAAGTATGCTCTTTGCAAAGATGCGGAGGAGGCAGAGTAGGTTAAAAAGTAAGGATTTATTTAGGTTAAATCCAAGGACCCACTGGAGCACAGAGCAAAGCGTCTAAATCAGATCAGCTCCAACCGCTTCTCTGATTTAGAACACCGCTCTCAACACATTCTCCATTACATGGGTAACACTCTACAGGTAAAAGAATTCCGACAATGACATGTTAACATTCCAACATAAAAAGAGAAGTAGGATATTACCACATGTATCCTTTTTACAGAAAACAAAAAAGAAGTAAAAAGAAAGAAACCAAAGAAAAGTAAAACAAGAGAAGGAAAGATTAATCCAAAACATAGTCATCAAATTTCTTGGGCAACTTAACATATCTCTTGGAGGTAACATGAGAATCAAGAGCAGGAGGACTAGAAACAGCATCATCAACAGGAACAGGTGAATCCAAAACAGAATCAGGTAAAGGACTAGGAGATGAATCACATGAATCCTCAAGTAATGGACTAGGACACGAATCACATGAGTCATCAAACCAGACATCATCCTCACCATCTTCCTTTTTATCAAAAAATAATTCTTGGCCAGGTTTAAGAACAACCACAGAACTTTTACACCACCACCCTCTGCCCTTGAGAAAAACAGAAGAATCAGAAACGTGTTCAACCATGAAGGGCTTACTGAACCTGGACAAACCTTTGGGAGTGTGAGAGGGATTAACAATTCTGACCCAATCACCGACATTTATAACTTTGCCCTTACAACGATGAAACCCATCATGATAAGATTTTCCAGACAACCGTGCAAAGGTGATGTTATCCCTAGCTTTAGAGATAGAGGACTCAAAACTTCCAGATAAACAGCTCTTGTTAGTTAATGGAGGTAAAAATAAAGATTTAGCTTGTCTGCCTCTCATAAGACAAAAAGGAGAAACCCCAGTACAGGTATTAGGAGTGAGATGATAACTCCAAATTTTGTCTTTTAAAAAGTCAAAAACGTCCAAATCACTCTCCAAAGCAGCTTGGATCCCCTCCTTAAAAAATCTGTTGGCCCTCTCAACCTGACCATTTGAACGCTGACTATAAAGAGGAGCCCTCATAGCAGACACACCAAACTTTTTAAGAAACACTCCCATTTTACTAGAGGTGAACTGAACCCCATTGTCAGACCTAATGGAGATGGGTGCCCCTTCAATTCTAAAGACATTGTCCAGAAAACCAATGACAACATCAGTACTAGGATGCTCTACAAAAGAGTAATGTAACCACTTAGAAAAATCATCAACCAAAACAATTAAAAATATATTCTCCCTACCAAGACAATCATAGGGTCCAGAAAAGTCAATAGAAAGCCTTTCCCATGGACCAGCAGGAGCCTCACAAACAGACAAAGGTTCAGTGGACACCTTCCAATGCTTGTCAGACTTGACACAAATGGCACAGTTGTCGATAAACTTTTCGACAAAAGAATCCAATCCAGGCCACCAATAGTGACATTTAAGTATCCTCTTAGTACCAGAAACACCAGGATGTCCAGAATGTGCCAACCTGACAATCTTTTCTCTAAGGCTACCAGGTGGAACAAATAATTAATTCCTCAACAGAATACCATTTTCAATGGATAACTCGTTCGTTACCTGTGCAAAGCTCCTCAAAGAAGATTAAATATTTTTAATGGAAGGCCATCCATTAACCACATAAGACTTGACCTTAGCTAATAAATTATCTTTACAAGCATGATCATTCCATTCACTCACATCAATACCAAAATTTCTAGACTCCACAGCATCCACAGCAGCTACAACACACTCATGCAGGTCAGTGCCTTCATCATGGGTATCACCAAGTGGAGGCAACCTGGATAAACAGTCAGCAGCAAAATTATTACCACCAGGAATGTGCTGAATTTCAAAGTTGAACTCCTGCAGTCTTGCAATCAACCGAACCAATCTTGAGGAAGCGCTACCACTTCTGACGCCATCCATCATATAGACTAACGGTTTATGGTCCGTCACCAAAACAAAAGGCCTACCCCACAAAAAATTCTTCAACTTCTCCACAGCCCACACACAGGCAAGAGCCTCCTTTTCGATCATGCTATAATGAACCTCAGCACCTCTAACAGCCCTAGAAATAAATGAAATGACTCTCTCCTTGCCATTAACCATCTGCGTGAAAACAGCTCCTAAACCAATAGCACTGGCATCCACAGTCACATAAGACTTCCCCTCAGGATCAAAGGTTTTAAGACCCGGGGCATTGGCAATAAGTTTAATGACACCCTGAAAAGCAGAATCATGAACATCAGTCCAAACTAATCTAGCACCTTTTTTAAGTAATTGTCTAAGAGGCTCGACAACCAAAGCATAACCTTTAACAAATTTTGCGTAGTACTCTCCTAACCCAAGGAAGGAACGTAAAGCATCCTTGTCCTGAGGCTTACTGGCATTTTCAAGGTTACTTATTATGTCCTTTTTAGGAAAAATCCCTTCCTGAGTGATTTTATGACCCAAATAGTCAATTTCTTTAACAAGACATTTACATTTCTCCTTGCTCACCGTCATGCCTTTGCTGCTAAGGATTTTCAAGACAGTTTCCAAAGTGACATTGTGTTCATCAATAGACTTTGCAAAAATTAAAATGTCGTCTTGAAAAGACTGGACACCCTTCACACCATGGAACAAATTTTCAATTAATTTCTGGAAAACGCTGGCAGCCGATGCCAGGCCAAAAGACATCCTCAAGAATATAAATAACCCAAACGGAGTTATAAACGCTGTCAGATCTTTAGAATCCTGATCCAGAGTGACTTGATGGTACGCTGCCTTTAAATCAATAATAGAAAAAAATGTTGCTCCATTTACAGCAGCCAACATTTCCTGTGTTCTGGGCAAAGGATATGTTTCTACTACAATGTTTTTATTGAGAGATTGAAGATCTACACCCAGCCTAATTTCTTTGTTCTTTTTAAGAGCAATAACGATAGCCGAAACCCATTCAGAGCTATCAGTAGGTTCTATGATACCTTGAGAACAGAGACCATCCAAATGCGACTTAAGCCTATCTCTCACACCCAACGGTACCATGCGAACTTTATGTTGTACGGGTAAAGCTCCTTTTTTAAGTTTGATCCTGTGTGAAAAGCCTTTGACCTCCCCCACAACATCTTCAAAGACATTCTTGTACTTATTAAGAATAGGAGAAATAGGATAATCTAGAGAAATACTGTGAACAGGCATTTCTCTCAACTGAATAGGATGATCAGTACCAGGACATAAATTAATGCCAAGCTTACCAAGATCATACCATCCAACAATATTCTGCCCATCGATTGCGACATACATTTTGGTAAAAATGACACGGGACTCAAATTTTAATGAGTCTTCAAAGAAGCCTAGCATTTTGATCTTAAAATTACCAAAAGCTTTTGGATTAATATCAGATTTGGCCAGTTTGACACCTTTCCATTTCTCATAAAAGAAAACATCTGATAAAATGCTCACAGGCGAACCAGAGTCAGCCATAGCTTCAAAGGCAATTTTCCCAACATGAACTATCCCTAAGGGAGCTTTGAAGGGAAGGGAAACACTATTTATGTGACTGTCAAAAGAGTCATCATAAATAGTAATGACCAAATTCTCCAAATCATCATGAACACAAGAAACACTGGAAACAGCGGAATCAGATCTACCACCCTTCTTTTGAATCCTACAAGAAGATGCAAGATGGCCAATCTTACCACACTTAGTACATTTTCTCTTGAGAGCAGGACAATCCGGAGAATTCACCAAATGTGCCTTAGAACCACACCTAAAACAGCTTAAAATTCTACCAGACTGAAAATTATTCTTACTACGCATTTGAACAGCACAAACAGAAGCGTCATTAGTACACTTGTTTTCATTGGCAGCAATAACTTTAGAAGACTCAATAGATCTTTCAATCCCTTTGGCCAAATCGATTACTTCTGCCAGGGTAGGATTGCGACAAGCTAAGAGTCGTTCTTGTACCTTTTTAGCTGCACAATTAAAAACAAAATTGATCCCTTAAAGCAGTATCAACATAGGCACCAAATTCGCAATATGCAGCTAACACCCTCAGAGCCGCTATATAATCCTCAACAGATTCATCTGCAAGCTGTTTCCTCTTATGAAAAGAATGTCTTTCAATCATAACATTAGGCTCATCTTCGAATTGTTTTTCAAGTCTAGCAACAGCCTCAACAAAAACATTCCATCCATCACCTCCTTCGACTGGTCGTGCAATGGGTATGAGGTTCTTGAAGATCTCAATGGCAGCTGTTCCAAAATAACTGAAAAGAATGGCCTTCTTTCTCTGCAGAAAATTTAGTACCATCAATTGCAACGATGTAATTTTCAAATGTGTCAAACCATTTTTTCCACCTAAGTTTTGGTTTGCCTGGTATTTGTAAAAATATGGAAGGTTGATTGCAGATTTGAGATGCTGCCATTACAGACACTAATATAAACAAATGTATAAAAAGACAATATAATATGTGTGCAGATCACAGTAGAAATAAAATTGCAAAATGCACTTTTCAATAAAAGTAAAGTGTGCACATCACTGAAGAAAAGGAACTGTTTTAAAATTGTGTGCACATCACAGTAGAAATATAATAGCAAATATGCACTTTTCATTAACTGAAGTAAAGAACTGTTTTTAAATTGTGTGCATATCACAGAAGTAAAAACTGCAACTAGCACAAATGAACATGACTGAAGTACTGAAGGAACGTAGAAGACTCCAGCTTACCACACCTGCGCTTGTCATAAAGTTGGGCGAATTTTGCGAATCTCGCGTTCGCGAATTTTGCGGATTTGCGAACTCGCAATCCGCAAAATCCGCGAATTCTCGCGAATTTGCGGATTTTTTTTTTTTGTGTTTGCCACTCTCTGTCACCACTGCCACTCTCTGACTACTCATGCCACCCTCTGGCCCACCCATGCCACCCTCTGTTTCATCACAGCACCCTCTGGTTGTCCAGTTTTACATTATTGTGGCAAAGCAAAGCACACCTTCCCTGCCTCAAGTGACCTGAATTAATTTGGGGCTGATTAATGTGTCACAGAATATTTTTTTAGCTGGCACCTGCTTCCATAGTGCTTCCTGGTTAGTGATCTTTTGCACTTGCTAAGTGCTTTCATTGTTGCAAAATTAGTTACAACACCTGCCCTGCCCCAACTGACAATAATGAATTAGGGGCTGATTAATGGTTATGAACTTCCAGCCTGGCTCCTGCTTGTCTCCCTTAGATGTAATTCAGGACCTTTGTGGCATATGTGTAACTATTCTGAGGTTCAGAGCAGGGTCACATAATAGTTGCAACTGGCAACTGAACTCTGGAGGGGCCCCTCAGGAAGCACTATAGGAAATGGCTACTAATGATGAGCCTGAACTTTTGAACCTGGTAAGTAGTTTCAGTTTTGCTAAGATCGTATTTCTGCAATTTAGCGCTTATTCGCGGGGCGCAAAGTTGTACTGGAAAGCCGCGAACTCACGCGAATAGTGCGAGCAAGCCATAAAATCCGCTGCTCGCGGATTTGCGGATTTTGCGGGAGATTCGCGAATCTCGCGGATTGCGAATTTACCGAAAATCCGCAAAATCCGCGAGCGAAACGGATTTTCCGCCCATGCTTACATAAGATGAATTACCAACTTGAAATCAAAGTGAGCGAATCACTGAATTCGCTGGTAAAACTCTTCAAAAGTAGAAGTGGACATCAGGTTGCCGCTTTAAGGTTGCCGCTAAAAAAAACGTTGCTCAAAGAACGTCGTTATGCAGTATTAATGAAACCGATGATAGAAAGCAGCTGATAGTGAATAATTAAAATGGCCTCTACGCTGCGTGAAGCGCTGCGTTTCAGTGATGCGTGTCAAACCCAGCGCCACGTTTCAGCAGAACAATACGTCCCAGAAGTCCGTTGAGATTCACGGACGTCATCAAATGCAAAGAGGCAGGAGCGCAGATAGGATCAACTGCCACAGAGACGCTTCAGCGAAAAGTGACTGAAAACCCACAAATTGTTGAAAATTTACAGTACCTTAGGGTTTCCAAACGGCATCACTTTAAAAGGCTTCACCAACAGCACCTGAACAGGATAGCATCGTAAGTCCGTTTCTTTAAAATAAGTTCGTCAAGGTTTAAATGACGCTTAAAATCACAGTGGGTCCAATAATATTTAAAAGAACCTCGTCGCCATTGTAAAGATGCGGAGGAGGCAGAGTAGGTTAAAAAGTAAGGATTTATTTAGGTTAAATCCAAGGACCCACTGGAGCACAGAGCAAAGCGTCTAAATCAGATCAGCTCCAACCGCTTCTCTGATTTAGAACACCGCTCTCAACACATTCTCCATTACATGGGTAACACTCTACAGGTAAAAGAATTCCAACAATGACATGTTAACATTCCAACATAAAAAGAGAAGTGGGATATTACCACACTCTTCTATCCGGATTACAACTCAAAAGGCCCCTTTAATATTTTAAATAGAGACAAAATTTTGAAGCTCACTTGCATGATTCCGTCTCTGGCAAATATTTCATCAAAGGACATTCTCTCAATTGATATCTCAAACTCTGGCCCAGAGAATCAAAGTGAACACACCATAGTCACTTGGGGATCTGAAGAACCGGCACAGAGGGTGTTAAAGCAGGTGGAAACCTTTAAGAATTGGGGCATTTTGATATCTGTCCCCAAACCTACTGGGTATCCTCATCCACTTGAATGATTCAACAACGAGGAACCAGGGCCAAATTGGACAAGGAGAGTTTACTCTGTCCTGAAGAACACTCTGAGTAAAACTCTGGGACAGATCACAAACTTGGCCAGAGAGAATACCTCGACATCCTCTCAACACAAGAGCATTGAACCAGAATTGGGCTTGTTAGCAGGCACACTACACATGACCAGAATGCTGCAAAGACAAGAAGAATATAAAAGTATACAGAATAACAACTCATTATGAATATGTGCCTGGAATATTAATGGACTCGCCTGTAAATTGGACGATCCACATACATGCAGTATTTAGCTCCTTCCATCTGGTGCTATTGCAGACCTGTGCAGAGCAAACTTTGCCACTTAAGGGTTTTTTGAATTTTTTTGAGCCAGCAACTGAAGCCCTAAATCATGGACACCGAAAAAAGGGTCTCGCAGCCTATCTATCAACAACTACCGAGATGGAGGATAAAGAACTCAAGGGCAAAGAGAAAGGACTGTTTTTCGTGGAACCGGCCCTGAAAACATCTGCTGGTCTCCTTGTCACCAATGTAATAGTGAATTTTTACATCCACCCCAGTAAAAAAAAGCTAGAATTGAGCCCTCAGCAGCCCTGATAGACAGCTTACAAGCTTAAATTTGAGCGAGCAACATCTCTCCTTTTTCTATTTTAATGTGTGTCTGATGGGGGATGTGCAACCAAATGAAATTCTGATAGCCCAAGATCAGCATGGTGGTATACAGCACCAAGGAAGTTTGACACAGCATCAAATTGACAGGAAAGGACAGTTGTTATTAGGGAATCTGGAGCATCTTAGGCTACAAGTCTTGAAGGGTCGCTTCACAGTGGACAAACTCTCAGAGCTGTCATAGCACTCAAAAGCAGAAGCATCCCTGATAGAAAATACTTTGCTGTACTTTCCTTTAATGCATATGTAACCTCCTTTGGACTTGGTGAAACAATTGACCCTGAACATTCTCCACAAGAGATAGTTCTATCAATCTATCTTGGATAACACAAGCCTGCAGTCGAGCAGGAGATAACATCTTACTCAATCAGCAACAAGAGGATCAAATGCTTGCCTACCTCTCTGCCACACCTTACCAAAGGTGCCACAGAAAATCTTCACATGGCAAATGCATCCCCTGATGAACTGGAAATGTTTTCCAACTTGGGGCCTCATTACGATGCCAGGCAGAAGGCTTTCACCCGACAGTCAGCATTTCCTAGACCGCTTCAGAACTCTTCAGACCGAATCAGTCGGTTTACAATCCAACTGAAAGATTACGATGTTCTTGGTTGGATTGTAAACCGCACACTCCTTTCAAATCGGTTCTGACTGGTTCTCGGAGGTGTCATGTCAGTCGGAACCGCATCATGAAACTCTATGAACAGTGTTTCTGCCAGACCGATTACGATGTTTATTTCCAACGGCATTTCCGAGTCGACCTGTCCGACACAAAAATGTTGACGAAAAGTGACTTTGGGGACTCTAGCTGAGCCCCCTTCATCCGTTGGCCTCCGATTGGGGGCCGAGGGGGTACCTAAGGGACCCCCTGGAAAACTCTGCACTGTGTGGCAGGCACAATGGGGTGCCCGTGACAGTGTGCAGGGTTTTACACTCACACACCATTTCCCCAGTGGAGCTTGTTTTGTCGGGCAGAACAAGGGCTCCCATAGGGAACTATGGGAATTCGACCGAACAGTGTTAGGTCGCATCGCAATCGGTCGCTGGAGCTGCCAACCACAAGTATATTTTACAACTCCTGAGTCTAAAACTTTGTTTTCCTATTTATAAGTTGTAGTGGGTATACTATAAATATTAATTTAAACATTTTTTAGTTTACTTTACATTGTTTAAACTTATATTAATATGTTTTTGGTTATTTAAATTAAAAAATTCATAATAATTCATGTTTTTAATATTTTATTTATTTTTAGTGAATTCAAATGTTTTATTTTGTTAGAGTTTTTCATTTGTAATTTAAATGGTTTGTTTTTAAAATATTTTATGTGATTGGATATATCTATTTCTATTTATTTATTATGTGATTACATCAAACAATTATTAAAAGTAAAATAATTTCAAAATATTAATTTAGTTTTATTTTTAAAATTATATATATATGTGAATAAAATATTAATTTTCATATATATGGTTGTTTAAATTTCTTTAAGTAATGCTAATTGTTATATTTTTTAAAACAATTATTAAATATATTTTATTTCCATTATAGTAGTATTCATATTTAATGTGATAATGTTTAATATTTAGCTGTATTTATATTGGAATATTGATAGTTCAGACACCTATATTAGCAAAAGTGACCAATTTTTTGTCTTTTTATGTATAGAGAGTCAATATTTTAAAATCAATATTTTTTTTAAATCAAATTTTATTCAAAGATTGCATACATTTCGCAGAGCAGAGCTCTGTACCCCAGAGATATCTGCAGGTCAAATATGCCACAACAATTAGATTGCAATCCATTTTTCTTATAGGAAACAAGCAATTACAAACAAAACAAGATTAGCCCCCCTCACCCCCTGAAACTCCCCCCTCCCGGATCCCGCCCACCCCCGTCGCATGGTCTCCATTACACGTCTCCAGTTCCTTATGCACGCACCCAACAGAGTACAAGCACCTGCTATCATAGCCCCTTCACACTTCCACTGGAGGGTACTGTTCCACCGGAGGTTCAAGCCACAGGCCCCTAAAGTCAGCCCAGCGCTTCCAAATTGTAAAATGCTTTCGTGGACAACCCCGGGCAACAAAGATCGGCTGTTCCATACCCATACAGAAGTCGAGCCCTCTCTTCCATCCCACCACAGAGGGGACCCGCGTATCCTTCTATGCTCTGGCCACGTCCCTTTTGGCCAGTGTGAGACCCAGCAGTAGTAAATGTCTCTTATAAATGTTACCCCCCACCCCATCCATGACATGTAGTAGACCCAGCTGCGGCGTACGGGGGAGCTCCCACCCCAGGACCTCAGACATACAATCCCACACCCCTTTCCAGAACCTATCTAGTGAGTTACAGCTCTACACCGTCTGTATAAATGTCCCAATTTCCTGACCACATCTGTAACAATCTGGAGAGGCAATCAATCCCGCCCGCCACAAGCGCTGTCTAGTGAAATACACCCTGTGGAGGTACTAATTGGATGAGCCGTAGGCGTATTGCTATGGTAGCACCCCTGGGGGCTGTCAATGCCTCCCTCTAATCCTCCTCTTCCAGTTCTCCAACATACCCTTCCCAGGACTCTCGTAGCTTCTGCAGCGAAGGGGAGCAATGTGTAACCAAGGACTGGTATATGTGCAAGATCTTTTTTGTCTCCAAGTCTCCCATGAACACCTTTGCTTCCAGAGGGCTAAACTCGGGGCACTGGGCAAGGGCGTGTTGGAATTAGAGGTATCTAAAAAATTGAGATTGGGGCATGCCATACTCCTGGTTCCGATCCTGAAAGGACTTAAGTGTTACTCTTGTCAGTACATCCCCTAGTGCTGATATCCCAATGCTATCCAATCCCCCGTAAGCCCTGCAGAGTCGCCAGTCCGGGCAGGCATCCATTACACCAGAAGGGGGTTTCACCTGTCAGAGTGTTCCACCATCCCATACGCCATAGAGCCTGTCTCCAGATCTGGAACACTGTCTGTGTGATGGGTGGTAGTGTCTTCCGCACCTGTGCTGCATATAGTATCGTGTGTAGCCTGTGAGATCCCATCAGTTAGCACTCCAGGGCGTATGCCGTGTCCCCCTTGTCCCCATACCACCACTCATTTGAAACTAGGGGGTGAGAAGCCTGGTAATAGGAGAGGATATCAGAGGTCGCCAATCCACCACAGTAAGTCGACAGGAAGCAGGTGCGCAGAGCAACCCGTACTATACCACCCGCCCAAAGGAACTGCCCCAACACCGAGTCCACCTGTCGGAACCAGTGAGGTGGGATAGGATAGGGGTGATTTTTCAATTGGTAGAGCAGCCTGGGAAGGGCCACCATATTAAAGATGCCGACCTACCATAGATTGTCAGTGGCATGTGGGTCCATGTCCTGATATCTGCCCTAACCCGCTCCCAAACAGGCGCCACGTTCCACTCCCAAGAAACCGGGGGGGCCTCAGATAAAAACACCTCCAAATACTTAATACCCCCCACTGCCACCTGAAGGGCCGATGCCCAGTCCCCCATCCTCAAGCGCTCCCCCAACACCCACAAGGTTGATTTGCGAGGGTTCATATACCTCCCTGAATTCTCGCCGAAGATTTGCATGATTCGCATGAGGCGCGGACCCGATCTATTGATGTCAGTAAGGAAGAACAGGACATCATCCGCATATAGCACAATCCTATCAGACGGTCCCTGTTACCATTCGAACCCCCGCAGCTGTGCATCTATGCATACCCATGCAGCCAGCGGCTCCATGGCTAAAGCAAATAGATATGGCGTGAGGGGGCAACCCTGCCTAGTGCCCTGCCCGATGGAAAACCTGGAGGACATAGCTCTTGCAACCCTTAACGAGGCTGTCAAGTCTGTGTAGAGTAGTCGTATATACCACAAGAAGTGAGGACCGAGGTCGAGCCGAGGCAGGAGCGCGAACAGTTAGTCCCAATTCAGCGAGTCGAACGCCCTGTCCATATCGGCTAAAAGGAGCGCCGCCGGTACCCCCGTGTTCATATCCGCCGCTATAGCTACATGCGCCCTCCGAATATTGTGTCTGGTTGCCCTCTGGGGCATAAAACCAGCCTGGTCTGGGTGGATAAGGTCAGCTATGTGTGGTAATAGCTGGTTGGCCAGCGCTTTTGGCAATATCTTGGCCTCTACATTAAGCAAGGAGATTCGGCGGTATGATGCATGTTGCTCTGGGGGCCGGCCCGGCTTATGGAATACCACCACTTCTGCGTGCCTCCAATCTGGGGGGAGGCTGCCCAGTTCCCTAGCCTCCTCCACGACCGCTCTGTAAAGAGCACCGAGCTGCAGGTGGTATTTCTTATAGAATTCGCTGGGAAACCCATTGGGCCCAGGGGCCTTTCCCGTCTTAAGTTCACCCAGGGCAGTGCCCAGCTCCTCCGTCGTCAGGGGGAGCTCCAGGCGCTCCCGCACCTCATCCAAGACTGCACGTGGTGGTAGATCTGCTAGGAATTTGTCCACTACATCTGCAGGAAGGCATTCATTCGGGCGTACAGATCTGCGTAGTATGCAGCGAAGCCTTCCGTTAATACTTTAGGGTCTGTGACTGGGGATCCCACACTATCCAAAATCTCTGGTAGGGTCTGAGCCTGAAATGTGCCCTGTCATAACCGGTGCAGCATCGTTCCCGACTTGTCCTCCCATTGGTAGATCCTACTGCACGTCACGAGCCATATCTGTCTCGCCTCGTCCATCAACATAGAGGCATAGGACTGCTGCGCCAGAAGGAGCTGCCCTACCACTTGAGCCTCGCCGTCCACACTTCGCCGACGCTCCAACGCCTCAATCTCAACCTCGGCCCGTACCAAGTCCTCCCTGCGCTTCCTCCCAGCCGCCGCATACCAAGCTATGTCCACTCCCCGCAGTGTTGGTTTCATGTCCTCCCATACCGTTCCGGCATCCGCCACGGACGCCACATTCTCAACCAAAAAGTGAGCAATGGCCTCGCTCATGTGTTTCTGATAATTCGGCTGCTCTAAGTGCCAAACAGAGAGGCGCCATCGGAATGGCCGCTGCCCCCTGTCCAAACAAATGTCAATTGTAGTGGGGGAGTGGTCCGTGTGGCAGTATGTCCGCTGACACCATTCTATTAATTGCCACCCTGGGAACAAATATATAATGTAGCCTAGACAAAGATTTGTGTACAGCAGAAAGGAACGTGTATCCCCGCAAGTTACTGTGTAGGTGTCGCCACGTATCTGCCTAGTTCAAACCCCTAGCCATGTTATTCAGTTTGGTGGAAGGACCCACCACCTGTCCACCCCCAGGTCGATACCTATCTTTGAGGCTGTCCATAATATCGTTCCAATCCCCCCCAATAATTGCCAAAGTATCGGGGATGTCCGCCCACACCACGAATAACTTTTCGACCAAGAACCACTGCAGAGGAGGCGGGGCAAAGACACTCCCAAGTACCAGAGGCTCCTCACCTACCATACCCCTGATAACAACATAGTAGCACCAGGTGTATCAATCCAATGAGTTGCGTGAACATAAAGGATTCTGCGTGCACTAAGATGGCCACCCCCCCTAGATCCATTAGTGAAGCCTGCATGAAATACCTGATGGTATATCTTTGTAAACACAGTGTTTTCGTACCCAGTAAGTGGGTTTCCTCTAACATCAATACATCTGCTCCAGCCCTCTTCGCCTGCCACAATATCGCTCCCCTCTTAACCTTATCCAGGACTCCCCGCACATTCCAGCTGAGGACTCGGAGAGAGCCCCTGGGTCCACACGCCCCATCTTCAAAGCTTGCCATCAGGAAACGTCCAGAGCGAGCTCCCAGGTGCTGGGCCATTCAGGTGCACACATACCAAGTATCGAGACCCCCATGGGACCATGCGACTCACCCCCCACCCCAACTGAACCCCCCGGTGCAAACAACCCCTCCTTCCCCCCACCCCATACCTCAAGAACGTTGAAGTACCTGTTGCGGTATAGTTGACTCTCGGACCCCAACGTGGAGCCTGAGGCCTTCTACACCAATGGATCCCCATCTAACAAGCCCCAAACCCTCAACCTCCCTCAACCAACCCACTATTAGGGGGACAGTCCGCCCATAACACCCCTCCCCCACCCCTCCGCCACCCATCTTTCTCTCTCAATGCCATATGTATATCCACGCATCAAATACCACTTGCTCGCAAATCAGTAAAAAACCCACAGCATGCTAAGGCACAGAGCTATGTTCAGTTATATAGCAGACTAAGCCCCTTTGGTTTTGTCCGTTGAGAACATCAAGGATCCTCTGCTTGGCTTCCAGAAGTCCCCTTCCCCCTCTCCGAAGCACTGCCAGACGTAGAGCGCCGTCTGGACCTGAACCTCCAGTTACTCCTCTGCCGTGTCCGACAAGAGAGGCCTGTGACTGCTCCCCACTCTGAGAGGAATGCGAATCCAGCCCCGGCGGCGTATGCACTCTCACCATCACCGTCTCATCTGTCCATTTGAACACTTCCTCAGGGGTATCAAAGAAGTGTGTGCGGGACTGAAACACGACCCGCAGGCGGGCCGGGTAGAGCAAGGCATGGAGGAGTTTGAGATCTCTCAGGCGAGCTTTGGCTACTGTGGGCTTGAAATATAAAATCAATATGAGCTGTTTCTTATAATAGAGTCACATGTGTTCTACTAACCATACACGAACATGGCAGGTTTCTATTCTTTTGTAGGCATGCAGCTTTATTTTTGGAACAAGGCATAGTTACAGTACAGGGTCCAGACTCTGAGCAACACATGGTGGTGTATACATACCATTATGACAATTGAGCTACCTTTATTTATTCATGTCCTCACTATTTATTTCTTCACTGTTTATAGGCAATGTAATGGTTATATATTACAGACAAATAAAAAGTGCTTAATGTATATGTAGAAATGTTGTCTTCAACATTCAGTTATCATTGATTACTTTCTAACAGTGTTAAACATGTTGATGTTCGCAGTTGGTTCAGTATAGGTTTACTTTAATATCTCTCCTATCTATACTTGAGCGGCTAGTCACAAAACTTTACTTACACAAGCACCACCACTTTAAGATGGGCGCGGTGTACCTTGCAAAGCTTTGCCGTAGCATGTATGTGGTTCATTTCTAAAAATCCTAACGTGAATTGAGACTTTTTAAGCTCAAGGTTTATAAGCCATAGTTTGATGAACATAGCATGTGAGCGTGTTTAGCGGTAATTGGTACAGCACTAACAGCTAGGGTGACCAACTGACATAGGTGCAAATTCCGGACGGTGAGTGTAAAAATTCAGGACAAAGGGAATAAATTCAGGACAAAAATTCAGGACAAAAGGTCAAAATTCAGGACAAAAGTTGGGACAAAATGTACGTTTAACAGACACGTCAGAGGTGTTCGTGCAATAGTATATAAGTACATAAACAACCACCTAAGTACAAGTCTAAATAAGTTTATATTAGGTTGAGACAATCATGCACTTCACGTTTTTCCAGTATGGCCGCAGCTTGCTACCTTAGACAATTCAAAATTCGCATCTCGCTCCAGCAGGTACATTAGTCACCAGACAATGGTGAATCACACCTGAATACAAGTGAGGCCGCTTTTATTGTTGATTGAAAACTACTGGATTTACAAGAAACTTTGCAGTGCCAGCTCCCAGTAACAAATCCACCCTCCACCCCCTTTCCAGCCTCCTAGGGAAACATCCGATGCCCGGTCCGGCCAGTCCGGCCTTGCTGCCACCCTCCAATGGTGCCCTTCATCTTCTCTTAGACCGTCTCTCATGTGTATTTAATTTCTTTTATAGTGTTACTCAATCCAAGTATGTATCGCAGGGTGTCGGATTGTGTTACATCACACACACAATTTATAGAGACAATGATTCATATTAACATGAAAGTCAATGTATAGGAAATGTTACTTAAGATAATGGGTGCTACAAGGTGTAATCGTTCTTTCATCCATCATTCAGTCTTTCACCATTCATTCTGTCCTTCCATCTGCGTACCCATCTATATCCAAACATACTCAACCATTTTCAAACCTATCCACCCATATATCCTTCCATCCATCCATCATTTCACTCATCCATCCCTCCATCCACCCTTTCACTCATCAATCCATTATTCATCTACCCACCCTTTTACCCATCCACCCGTACAGTCATCCATCCACTCTTCCACCCATCCATCTATTCACTCACCCATCCAGCCATTTACCCTTTTGCCCATCCAGCCATCCATTCACTTACTCGTCTATCCACCCATTCACTTACTCATCCATCCACCCAGTCACTTATCCTTCCAACTATTCACCCTTTCAGTCATTCATCCTCCCTTTCTCTCTCCATCCCCCTTTCACTTATCCACCCATCCATCTACTCATCCATCCATGAATCCATCCGTTGATCCTATTACTCATCTATCCTTTCACTCATCCAGCCATCCGCTCATCCAGCCATCCGTTCTCTCATCCATCCACCCTTTCACTTCACTCATCTATCCATCCTTTTGTCCATCTACCCTCTTTCACTCACTCATCAATCCTTACATCCACCCTTTCACTCATCAATCCATTCACCCTTTCACTTATCAATTCATCCATCCACCCATTCACTCACCCATCATCTACCCTTTCACTCATCCATCCATCCTTACACTCATCCATCCATCCTTTCACACACCCATCCACCCTTTTACCCATCCATCTACCCTTCTACCCTTCTACTCTTCTACCCATACATCCATCTATTTACCTTTTCTCTCATCCAAACTTCCACTCACTCACTCATCCATTCATCCGTTCTTTCATTATCTATCCATTCACCCTTTCATTTATCCATTCATCCTTTCAGTAATCCATCCAGCCATTCACACTTTCCTTCACTTATTTACTCACCCAACTTTTCACATTAGGAGCTGAGCCTTTGTCTGCAGAGTTGCAGACAGAAGAGGCCCATCAAGAACTTCACCTTGCTGTAGTTCCTAAAGCAAGGGGTGGGGCGGGGGAGGGGTCACTATGCCCCTGCACATAGGCAGACTGAAAACGTAGAAGTCATGAGTCATGCATGATGCACAGTGCCAGGATGTGAGGTGACTGTGACATGGTGTTAAAAGGGCGTTAAGTGGTGTAAAAAGACTGGTGGGTCTCTTCAAAGGGGGTGTTCAATGTAATTAAGAGCGTGGTTTAAAACACCTAAGCTACAAATCTGCGCTTAGCATACTGTTGCGGCTGACTGGTATTAGGTTATTTCTGTCATTGCAGTCATATATATATATAATTCAGCAAGTATCATTACACCAACAACATGCCAGGACTATTGGCTTTGTCAATAGTTGCTAGTTCCTTAAAATAAAAGTAGCAGCAACCATGGCTTTGTTGAATATTATATTGAAAATACTTCAGTTCTAAAATGACCAGACAGTGAAAGAACAATAACCTGTTCTTTTTAACTTATTTTTCAGGCTTCATTAAATAAACAGTATTTTCACGTTGCAGCATGGCCGTTTTACCTATTTTCTAACAGATTGCCCTCCTGTACTCCGAGGCTGGAGGAGGCCTCCACATGCTGTCACACCCCAGACTGCCCCATTGACATTCTGTATGTGGCAATCAGCGGCATACAGAATGACAATGGGCAGGTGCGGCTCCTGAATATATGATGATACAACGAATTCCGTTGCAACGCATGCCTTTACCACGCATGCGTTACAACGGAATTCGTTTAGCACGCATAAACCTTTCACCGACTATTTGCGTGGTGACGTCATACGTCGTTAAAAAAACGGCATTTTTTTACCGATTTCTCTTAATCGACTCTGATGCCGACGTGACTTATGGTGAGTTGTTTTATTTGGGGGGGAGACCCCCCCAAGCCCCCTTTTTTTTTTTTTACTTTTACCACATATGCCTTTACTACAAACATCGTAGTAAAGGCATGCGTGGTAAAGGCATTAGTTGTAACCACGCATGCGTTGTACTGCATGCGTGGTTAAAGATTTCGTGGAAACGGCTTCGTTGTAAAAGCCGTTTCCCGCGGCTGCTCTAGTGCTCCAGGAGGAGCGCGAGGCGCCAGCATCAAGTGGGGGTGGTGAGGCCTCTCACAGGGGAGCAGTGCTGCTCCCTGTCATGGCCAAAATTACGGACAAAAGGCGTCCGTAAAAGGGATCCTCATGGACAACGGGCGTGAGGTCCCAATTACGGACGGTCCGTGAAATGTACGGAAGGTTGGTCACCCTACTAACAGCCTTTTCGAACAAAGGTGAGCAACGTCTATATTCCCGTGCATATTAAATCGGTACGTAGATATCTCGTAACAGCAGGTAATCTCACGGTTTTTATTTTCGCAGATTTGAGAATTTGTGTGCAGATTGACCAAGGTATGTCGTGTTTCAGAGAGTTTACGGGCAGGTACATTTTGCATGCTCCTCATTTCTTGATAGTTTGTTTACTTTTTGTTTACAGACTATTCGGTTTATTCATTCGTGGCTTGTCCACGTTGCAAGGGTTTATAAAGGTTAGCTTCCTCTATATATTTTTTGCATGAACTAGAAGAGACGCATTTGCAGTCACTATCAGTTTGGTCTCGATAGCGGCACACAAACGACTCGGAAGTTTTATTATTGTGCATGTTATAAGGTCACTCACCGGACGTGAACACGTAACCGTTTGTTTGCATTTGAATGTATACGCATTTCTGCGAGCATTTTTAGCACACTAACACTGAAGTTTATCTTGTGTTCTAGATATATGTCACATCATCATTCACACAGTTTGAGCACTCTTTCACTACCGAGTTTCTCCACTTTGTAAGCACACGTACGGGTAGATACAGGACACTTGACCATGACTGTTAAATCTTATTTATCATGCATGCCGCGAGACGTGTGTCTCAGAATTTTTGCAGTTGGCCTATAACTTTTGAATGCAGAAGAATTGAAGTAATGTAATCATGAATTGAATTTCAGATTCGTGCACTGATAATTTTTTTATATCGTTTTATTTACAGTGGCCCCCTGAGGAAGAGACTACATGTCCCAAAATGCATTGGGCTAACTACCAACATTCGCCAATATGAGTTATTTCATGTGGAATGTCAAACTATCAATATATATGTATAATTGATGAAAATATCATGTATATGTAGTCATGAAGAAATGACTTGTTTCATGGAAAATATGTAAATATAAAAAGATATAACGGGAGATAAATATCTTCAACAAAAAAAGAAAATTATAGAATAGCTATACATCAAAGACGATTTGTGATGTGTTATTATTGTATGAACGAAACGTTTAATTGTTGTCAAAACATTTAAGGAAGAAGTGTGAAATAGATTTACTCCAGCAGAGCTCTAGGTTCAGGTCGTGACAATTGTCTCGCACCCACATTCTTTGAGTCAGACAACTTCGGGACAGGCAGCCTATGACACCTAGCAGCACGCTATAGACAGACAGAATACAATTGTCTCATTTAAGTAACAACTAGACAAATATCAATTGAATAGGTGTGCTAACAACCACATTCCTGGCACTCCTAGATTTACCAACACTGGTAGACCATAGAATGCATCAGAATTGTACTTCTCCTCACGAGAAGCGCAACAAGGAGAAATTTCTTTACTTCCTCTTTCCTCAATCCTGCCAATGAAGCAGGCACCGCTGCACCATGGTGCAAGGGTGGCTGCATTGGCACAAAGCAGCACATTGTGTGCCAGTGCAAGGATAGGATAGGAATGTGCCTTATAATGTTAAATATGGAGCATTCCTGCCCGATTCCTTTCACGCATCGCAGCACAGCGAGGTGTCTTGCTGCATTGCATTGCGTGAAACCGTGATAAATCGGCCCCTTGATGTGTAACTATAACAGGATAACTTCTAATGTTTGTGTATTTTAAGTTTGGCTTGTATAGAAAGAAGAAATAAAGTTTTCCTAACTATAGCTAAGGCTTAACCATTTTTTTTTCATTGAATACATATATATAATTTGCCAGAACAAAACAAGCCTAAGAGAAGCACTTAGGATCAAATGCTCACGCCAGTGAGAAAGATTCCCGGATATTCAAAATAAGCCAGGTTTCCTGTCCCAGTGTAATGTACTAGGGACTCTGAATAAAGCCCTATACCCTGAGGGTATTACTTGGACTTTTGTCCTGTCACAAATTTCACATACAGCCCGCCTGCATGTTTAATCGCCATCACACACTGATTCTTAGTAGTGTTATCTACAATGATATTAATCATTTTAACTCCTTCGCTGCAGCGGCTATTACGCTGCAGCGCTAAGGGGGCGGGCGCTCGTCCATGCTGGGGACGGAACATCTCCGTCACCAGCTTCGGTTGAGCTGTGCTCATGACGGAGCGGTTCCATCATGGCCCCGCCCGCTCAATAGAATGCGCTGTGCAGGTGCAAAATCAGCACCGCGCAGGCACGTCGAGCGGGCCATGACGGAACCGCTCCGTCATCAGCACAGCGCTACCGCGGCTGATGACGGAGCAGTTCCGTCATCAGCGCTGAAGGGGTTAAAAGAACATGCCAGCTGATGCTTTAAGGTCCCGAAATATATTATGTCTGTGCCATAAAGGCATCAGGGGTTAAGTAAAACAAGCGTGCCAGGGAGGCTTTTGATAAGCAGGAATAGCTGTGAAAAGATTTGAGAGGGATTGAAAGCACATCTGAGAGAATGTGGAACCCAGAATCTGTGCCAGTTTCATGTCTGGATTGATCATAGTATATTATTGGAATAAATGTATCTTTAGCTTTAATCTTTATTGTACAGTTAATTTACACATACTGTTTGTTATAAAATCACAATTTAAAAGCATTATTAAATGAAATCTGGTGTTTTGCGTATGTTTGTGCAGTCGTCCTTCATTAGTTAAAAATGTATTGACTTGCCTATGCACCAATACCAGATTAAAAGGAATATACTATATAAGTCTTAAAACATGATGCATTGCTAGTACAAGTACTTAATAAGACAAGGCTGAATGGCTTGGCTTGGTATCAAGACCATCACACAGGAAATACTTGACCAAAAAAATTAAAAAGTCAAGGCATAAAACATATAGCTTTGGTAGTGCAAATACTCAGAAAAAAGTGCTTAGCTTTTTAACTTGTTTTACATTTCATCATACAGAGAATACGAGGCAAAGAAGAGGAAGACTACACAGGATAAGACATAATAGCTTTCGTTATGCAGATTCTCTGAAAAAAGAGTGCTTAGATCTTTAACTTGATGTGATTTCATAATATGGGGGATACTTGTCTAAAGAGAGGAAGACCACTGGTCACAAGGGCTCACTAAAGTTATTATTATTATTATTATTATTATTATTTATTTTTATAAAGCGCATAGTCACCCGGAGGTATCCCAGCGCTGAGGAACCTAAGAGACATGACTGAGGACTGAGTTAACGGGAGGAGCATAAGGGCTAGGGGAAAAGATGTGTTTTTAATCGTTTCCTGAAACGGAGGTAGTGGGGTTCCAGACGAAGATCTCGTGGGAGGGAGTTCCAAAGACGGGCCGCATGAACCGCGAACCGTCTTCCTCCTGATCGTGCTTTCCTAAACCTTGGGGCATTGATAAGGTTTTCTGCATTAGAGCGAAGGGTTCTTGTGGCTATGTAAGGGGTAATGAAGTTTCGGAGAATTGGAGGGCCTTGGTTATTCAGGGTTTTGTGCACCAAACACAGGGCTTTAAATTTAATTCTCTCCCTTATGGGGAGCCAATGCAGGAGTTTGAGGGCAGGCTTGGCCGAAGATCTGGCCGGGGTGTTGGTAATGATCCGAGCAGCGGTGTTCTGGATCCTCTGCAATTTAGTCAATGTTGCTTCCGGTGCACCCAAATAGATCGCATTACTATAGTCCAGTCTAGATATAATAAGACCCTGGACTAAAAGTTTTTGCGATTTCGGAGGAAGAAGGGGCAGGACTTTCCTCAAGGATTTAAGCAGACCGAAACAGGTCCCTACGACCTTTTTTGCTTGTGGGGCGAAGGAGAGCTCCGAGTCGATCCAGACACCCAAGCTTTTTACCTCTGTCTTTGGGTCTGGGGGGGGACCTAGACATGTTGGCCACATGTCCAACGGAAATGAGGTTCCTTTTGGGCCGAGAACAAGGACCTCGGTTTTTGCCCCGTTTAATTTTAGCGCTGATGTATTCATCCAGTGATGGACCTGCGTGAGGCAGTTAAGGAGATCGGCTTTCTGTTGTTGAGGGTGGGACAACGACACCACTAATTGGGTGTCATCAGCGTAGTTGATGACACTCACTCCGAAAGGGGTAATGACTTCCTCCAATGTGGACATATATATGTTAAATAATGTAGGGCTCAGGGAGGAGCCCTGAGGCACACCACATTGGAGGGGCATTTCGGAGGAGCGGGCGTCTTTCTCCCAGATCTGATAGGATCGTTGTGTCAAGAAGGATGAGAGCCAGGATATGGCTGTGCCTTCTAGACCAACTTTTGCCAGCCTTTCGATGAGGAGCTGGTGGTCCACGGTGTCGAACGCTGCACTAAGGTCGAGGAGGATCACTGCCACTGATCCTCCACCATCTAGCAGCGTTCTGGCTTCCTCTACCGCCGCCAGGAGGGCGATGTCCGTGCCCTGTCCTGGTCGAAAGCCCGTCTGGGAGTTTTTTAGCTTGTTGTTGGCTTCTAAATACTCTGAGAGTTTCTTATTGATGAGTTTTTCCGCAATTTTGCTTACTCCTGGGAGTAAGGAAATGGGCCGATAATTTGCCAGGTTATCAGGGTCCAGAGTGGGTTTCTTTAATAAGGCCTTTACCACTGCCTTCTTCCAACTCTGGGGCACAACTCCCTGTTGAAGTGACGTATTAATCAACTGGGTGAGGGCGGGGATGATGGAAGGGGCTACCTCTTTAAGCATCCGAAGAGGAGCAGGGTCTCTAGGGGAGCCACTTTTCATAGAGTTAAGCGTTGTTTGCACTTCATCTGAGGTGACCTGGCCCCATGTGGATAGGCCGGTGAGAGAAGTCGAATGAGGAGAAACGGTTTCTTCCCTCGGGTACAAGGGGGGAATTGAATCCAGGATTAATTGTATTTTGTCCTGAAAAAAGTTAGCCAGTTGTTGGCATCTCTCTTGATCGGCTATAGGGTCAGAGGGGGGTCCATGATCTTGTACTGGTGGTTTTGAAAGTTCTTTCAGGATAGCGAATGATTCCTTCCCGGAGCCACCTGCTCTCTCTATTCTCTCCTGGAAGAACACGCTTTTGGTAATCCGGATAGCGGTTTTATAATTGAGAAGAGAAATGGAGTAGATTTTTTTATTCGCTCCTGTTTTCTCACGTCTCCATGAACGTTCGGTCTTTTTACATTCTTGCCGTAAGATTTTAAGTTCCGGAGTGTACCACGGAGCAGGGGATATCTTTTTTGGTTGCTTGAAAGTGGTGATTTTTGGAAGCAGAGTGTCCAGAGACGACGTAATCCAGTCACTGAATTGTTTATCTGCCAAATTTGGGTCCGAGGAAAGCTTAGGAGTGGACTCGGTCAGAGAACGGGCCCAAATATCCAGTGGCAATTTATGCCATTGGCGATCAGTAACCTGGGTTTTAGGCATAGAGTAATTAGACCTGGGGGTTTCCCAGAAAAAGGGGACGAGGAAATGGTCAGTCCATGGAAGGGTCACCGGAGGCTCGGTGGTCATCGTTGGAATATTGGAGAAGATAGGATCCAATAAATGGCCCTTCTCGTGGGTGGGCTCGTTGTTCATCAGACCTACCTCTAAGGCTGTGAGGTCATGTCTAATGTCCGCGGCCACACGATCCGTTGGGTCAAGGAAGTGGAAATTGAGATCACCTAATAACAGGAAGTTGGAAGTGGAGGAGGCTAGTTGAGAGATGGCTTCAACTAAGGAGTTGGGGAAATTGCCTGGGGCCCCCGGGGGGCGATAGGTCAAAAGTCCCGCTACAGTGAGGGCTGGAGTGATTTGAATGGAAAACTGGCCGCACTCACAATCTTCAATGTCAGCGTTCGTCATCCTGCAAACGTATCGTTGCCTGTGGATTATGGCTATCCCGCCTCCCCTCCCTTTAGGTCTATTTAACGTTTGGCAGAGATAGCCTGTGGGGAGAGCTGCGATAACATCCGGATCAGTGCAATCCGAGAGCCATGTCTCTGTGAGGAACATTAGGTCGTAGTCGTGGTCCTGGATTAGGAGGTTTATTTCGGTGGCGTGTTTCGGGAGGGAACGGCAGTTGAGGAGCCCGGCTTTCAGGGCCGGTGTAATGCTTTTGGGGGGAGGGACCGGATTGCAGTATGGACAGGTCAGAAAGATTTTACCTTCTGTAACCGTGTGGTGGCAGGGCAGGGTGGTTTTAGGACGCAGGGCTCGTAATGTGTCAGCTGTATACACCACTCGCTCCTGAAGGATGCCTGGCAGAGTAACGGGGCCAAGGGCCGTCCGGGTCCGGACGGGCCCAGACGGGCTTGCCTTTGGCGCGCCTTCGGCGCGCTGACGGCGCGCCCGCTGCGCCCGTCCGCTGCGCGTCCGGTGATTGCACATTGTTTTAAAGGGTTAAGGAGGGGGGTGGGCGTGGCCTCAGGTGGGCGTGGCCTTGCTTCCTCGCCGTAAATGGCGGCGGGAAATTGTTTGTCAGGGGTTTGCTCGTTGCAGCGAAGGAGTCGCTGTTTCAGCGTGTCTCTAGCCCGCTAAGCCTGTTTGCCGGGTGAGTGCGCTTTTTAAAGGGTACAATTTTAACGTGACACAGAAAATACAAAGGTGATTGTTTTTAAAATCAAGTTTTTCAGCGTGCTCCCGGCTTCCGCCTCAGGAGTGTTTCAGGTTATGGTCAGTTTTCCTTGCTACTCCCGGCTGTGCCTCAGGAGGGTTCAAAAGTTATCTAAGGCGCTAGTAGTCAGTGCTTCTTTTATAACTTTGAAGAGGGGGGGCGTGGCCTCAAAGTGGGCGAGTCCCAGTCAGGGAGAGGGGAATGAGGTTGGCGGGAAAACGGCGATTTTGCCCTTACCAGTGCTCGTTTTTCAGCAGGAAAGGGTGCCTGCACACTGCAGTGATGTGACAGGGAAGGTGAGTGATTTTAAAAGCAAAGTGAAAATTTTCAGTTTTAAAGTTAATACTAAAGGCAACATTAAATGCATGCAGCTTGCTCATGAGTGTTAAGTGCCCAGCAATAAGTGCTTGATACTACATTTGAATCCTAGCACAATGACTACTAGACTAGAGTCTTGATCAATTTGCAGACAGTACAATATCGTGCTAAGGAAGAGCTCCTTTGTAATTCTCCCTTTGCTAGTTCTGACTCACATAAATATAAGGAAATTCCAGCTGAACATCGTGTCCTCTCCTTGAAGTGTATGGCACGTGCGTATTCTGGGGCATATTACCAAGGAGGGCGATAGGCAATTATTGCCGATTTAGTGGTCGTTTTCGGCCGCTAAGCGGCGATAATTCTATCGCCCTATTAGCAAGCTGTCGCTAACTGATGTTAGTGACAGCTTTTAGGCGATAGCGAGCGGTTTGGGGCCTGCTTTGCATGTCAGCAATGTTAATCGCTAATGACATGCAAAATGCAACCAGTTAGCGACTGAAAGCAGTTGCTAACGTCGCTATCGCCTATTAGCAAGACAGGCGTAGCGTTGGAAATATTCACGCTAAGAGCGAATATCTCCAAATACTAACACCTGCCCAGACCAGTTCTTAGCCATGTTATCCAATGGGAGGTGGATAACATGGCTAAGAGCATTTCGTCGCTAATGCGTAAATATTGCTGTATTCTCAGCGATATTCACGCCTTTCGCAGCTATCGCTGGATATTTTAGCACAATGGAGAAAAACGTTTCTAATAGCATGTTTTCTCCACTAACATATCCAGCGATAGGCAGCGATAAAAAAAATTGTCGCTAAGCCTATTTAGCGATAAATATCGCTACTTGTTGGTAATATGCCCCGCTGTTTCTAATAAAGTACTCTCTTAGCAGGTGTTTCCATTCCGTCGTTAGAGCTGGGCAGGTACAGATGATGTGGCACATGTCTTTGTTTGAATAGTTACAGACCCGACATGAGATCTCAGCAGATGATCTCCTCCAGACAGCAGAATTAAAGTGGGTTTGGAGATCACTGAGCTGCCGATTCAGCAGCTCGAGCTTGTACTTTAACCTGAACAGTTCCCCTAAGTATGATGGGTACTTAGGAGCCCGTAAGGGCCTATTATCATCCAAGCATGTTATCTCTTGGATAGCGCAGCTTTATCGATAAGGGATGACATTTTCCCAGTTGAATGTACAACTCTATTAAAAGCTTGTGAAAGGATAAAGGCCTAACGTTCCTCTGCCTTAAGGATAGTTAAAGCCAAGTTTAAGTAGTGATGAGCCAGGGTGTTTCTTGGGTCACTTATGGTCTTCCGCACTATAATACTTAACGTGAGTATGGGATTGTTTTTAGCTTATTACATATCCTCAAATAGGCACCCAGACTGCTTAGGCTCTGTTTTCTAAGGTCAAATTAAATTTATGAATTTGAGCTGGAGGGCATGGCGAGGAAGGTTGAACACATGTTGGTAAGTCCCTGTTATGGTATTATCAATAATTTCTTCTGCTCTTCCACTCATGGCCTCATCTCCATACATGAGAGAATGAACATGTTTGGCAGCCATAACTTGAAGGAGTGGCTGGACAGACATTCCTCTTCGAGAGATTGTTAAGGGGCAGAAAGTGGAGGTTAGAGTGTTCTTTCTCCTTTGTATCGCACTGTACTGTTTTGTGAAAGCACCTCTTGAATCAAAGGTTATGCTCAGATATTTATATTCCGACATGGATTCCAAGGTTAATCCTCTAGATGGAAAATTGGCAGCAGGCATCTTTTCCTAGTCACTAACATTGTTTCTGTTTTGGTAAGATTGACTTGTAGCCGTGATTTGCGGCATTCAGGGCAGTTGCATTAATTAAATGCTGTCGGCTGACCTTGGTGTAACTGGTCAGGATGATATCGTCGGCATACAGCATACGAGAAGCGCTAAATCCAGACACCGTGAGGGAATGAGAATTGACGCTATTTAGAGCTGTTGTAAGCTCTGTTAGATACAAGTTGTAGAGAAGCATCATTGTTTAAGGCCATAGCTAGTAGGTATTTTTTTTTTTACTGATCCACCTTAACCCAGCCTTCCCCTTGTCCATGTATCAGTGCACAACAGTTGAACGACTCGTAGGAGTAGAGGGGAAATCCCCCAGCTTTGCCGCTTGGATCACTATGCTGTAATGCATCAAAGCCAGAGCAAAAGTCCACATAACACTGGTGTGGATTTGTGGAGCGGCATCTGGCTTGAGCATATAGCAGGGCAATCATTAGGATGTTAGTGGCTGTGCCTGTTCTCTTGGTGACTCTGGTGTGGTTCACTGACACCAATGAGCCTGTTTCAACCCAGACTGTTGAGCAGAACTTTCGCAAAATATTTTGCCTCCTAGTCCAGTAGGACAATCAGTCGGTAAATGGAAGGTATTGTGGTCTTCCCTGCTTTACAGATTGTGACCAAGATCGATCCCCACCAGCTGTATAGAATGACCCTGTTGCAGAGAAGATAGTTGTATAATGTGGACAGAATTTTGGCCCTATAGTGGGGATTCTGTTTGAAAATTGCTTGTGGTAAGCTGTTGCAATGGCTGGCAGCGATTATTTTCTCCACTTCTCCCGAAGAGCTAGAACCTACTGGATATACCACCCCCAGGCTTGAAGACCCTGTTTTATGGTACCCCTGTGATGTTTCTGGGCCCCCATACATTTCCAGGAGATGAAATTTCCAGGTGGCTTCCGCAATGTTTAAGGTTGAGGGGGCAACTGCCGTCCTGTGGCATGATTAATCAGTAGCCAGAACTCAATGCCATTGTTCTTCTGGAGAATTTTACACCAGTACAACTCTGCGCTGACTTCCATGTGACTTTTTATGTATATTGATCTCTACTTTGGGAGGGTCTCACACTGCAAGGCCAGATATGAACTGTTTCAAAGTAGCCACAGGGCATGTTTTATCTTCATCTTAGCTGTTATGAGTTGGGGCAAGGCTGAGACTTTTCTGGGACGGGCTTGTGCTGGAGCTGAAGCGTTTTAGTGCCTGTCTGGAATGATCGTGATCCTCCAGTAGTAGCATCGAGAGCTGAGCCCACTGATCCATTGCATCAGAGATTGTTTCACAAACAAGCTCCCATTTGTGCCTAATGTAACGTTCCACCCTCTTGATGGATCCTGTTGACCAGTAAAGCCTTCTGTAGTTGTTTGTAGAGACTGTGCCTATGTTTGGCTGGGCTTGGTCGTGCCTTGTACAATATAAGTGTAACCGGATCCTCTGAGGTTAATGGTCACTTTCCAGATGGCTTCCTAGTTCATAATGAGTGACCATCTACACTACTATTATAAAGAGAGAACACAAACCTTTTGGCAAGGTAAACTCGGAACCCACAGCGCCAATCCACACACCCAATACATTGTTGTAATCCTCAGGGTGTGCAGATGGACATAGGCTATAGAAAATAAAAAAAAAACGTAAATTTAAAAATATAACTTAAAAAAAAAGTAGTGTCCTGAAAGTAGCGCCGGCCGCGATGCTGACGGCCACGACGTAGCGCTGGCCGCAACGTACGTGATGACGAGGAAGAGCGGCGTTGAAGTGAGGAGCTCGGGGAGGAGCGGCGGCTCAGGTATGGCTCTGGGACACGGGAGGGGAGGGAGCCAGTGCGGGAAGTTGGCACGGAACAACTGCAGTAAGGCTCAGGGTCCAGGGGCAGCATTTCAGGCTTTCGTGCACTCCCGCCCCGGCCCCCGCCCACCACGACATTGTCCGGGACACAGACAATGTTGTGGCGGGCGGGGGCCGGGGCGGGAGTGCACGCAAGCCTGAAATGCTGCCCCCAGCCCCCTTCTGCCCCGGGCAACGCTGGGGCGGGCTGCTAGTATAAAATAAAGCGAGAGACAAGAAGGTGCAATTAATCAGTTGGAGGTTGCCGAGTGATAGGTTGGCTGAACCATAATATCTTGGTTAATGCGACCATTCAAGAGTCTCAGACCGAGGTACTCCACATCGTTTACAAATAGTCACCCCCTGGCATCCTTTCTCTACATGCATGGTTGGAATGAGGGTATATTTCAAATCTGATCGAGTATTTCTACTATTTGATCCTGTGTTGTGACCTGCAGTAAGTTCATGTTAAAGTCGCCGGGCATTAAAATTAGGGGGCGGCTTTGTAGTATTTTGAAGTGGAATAAATGTAATGGGGCTCATGAAAGGTCGTAGTTGATGGATTAGTTCATATAATGACCAGAACTTATTGCAGTGAATGTTGACAACACCCAGTGTGTCACATTGTTCTTACCATAGCTTTGTAAGAAAGATGTCAAACTGTTGATGAGTGATTATGAAGTGCAGCTCAAGCAAGGATCGATAGAAATACTTTTGGTTGGCCTGAGTTTTAAACATGGATGAACCTCTTTTATTCTGTAGAGTGATGTTTAATGAAGTTATTAGGTGACGTTGCAAAAAGAACAGGAACTGCAAAGGTGATATGCTTGAAATATTCAGGGTTTCTAGAACGGCTGCACACGCATAAACTTGATCATGCAATCGTAGTGACCATAATTGTGGCCCAATATCTCGTTATTGAAGAAATTGTAGTGTAAACGCATATTCAAACATTCATAACTACAGTACAAAAGTCTCATTTGAGCTTATTGCCATAGTACAGCAAAACTGTCTTGAGAAAAATACTAGTTCTTCCTCTCAGTTTGCCCCTAACAATTAAGAGGCATAATTACAAGGGCTTTATCTCGTTTTTTTTGGCTTACTAAGCCAAAAAAGCAGAGATAAAACCAGCGCCCTATTTTCAAGAGGGTGCTAACATGCATAATCGCATGTTAGCACCCTTTTTCCTAACTCCTCCCTTTGCATCTCCAATGAGATGCAAAGTGGGCGTCACTGGGCGTACCCCAGATGGACTTCCTTGCAAATATCGCTGATGTTTAAATTGCGATATTTACAAGGCAGCCACATGATCTTAGCACACATTAGATTTTGACGAAAACGGCCGGGATTATGCTGATACGACCCTAAGGGTCGTATCAGCAAGGCTATCGCCCTTTTGCAGGGAACATCGCTGGAAAACCAGCGATGTTCCCTGCAAAAGAGTGATAACCTCGCTATCTCTGGAATTTTTATTGCCCTGGAGTAACACTTTGTTAATTACGCGCTACCAGGGTGATAAATACCAGAGATAGCCTGCGATAATATAAATATTGCTAAGCACGGCGAGCGATAATAATCGCTGGCCGTTGTTAATATGCTCCTTAGTTAATAGTCAAGAGGTCTGCTCAATGCGACTTTACCATGCTGTAAAATGCAACACCTTGCATCCTGGTTTCTTATAAATACCTATTGTTTAAATATGTGCACATGGAAAAATAAATTTCATAAACGATATGTTCCGATACAAAGAGTATAATATTTTATTTATTGCCATATCATGGCTTTTGCTCTTGCGAGTCATGACCCCTCCCTACAATCAATATTAATAAAAAATATCTTAAACACCATACATTTGCTTCTATACCAAATACGCTATTTGAGCCCTTGAGGGGAGTCTTCCTTAATGTATATTTTTTTATGACATACAAAAAAGTTTAACTCGATTCCGGGCTTTAACTACTTAGGCATGTCAAGCAGTGCATATACTTCTCTGAAAAATGCAGATTGTGAACATTTAAAAACATTTTTAATTTTTTTTTTAAATTTCCACAGATTGTCTACTTTGTAGACACCGACTGAGGTGCTTATTAAAATTAAAAGCAGGACAACTGAGTTGGCGGCTGAGCTGTTCAGTAGACACCGGTAATGGCAAAGCGAATTGGCATGGGCCCTAATGCAAACAATGAAAATAGCCTCATGTCTCTGTAGTTGTGTAGCACAATTGGCTCCAGACAGCACCTCATACCCAGGGCCAGATTTGCCATATAGCGCCATATGTATCAACATTCCGTTTTGCGATTCCTAAATAGCGATTTTTTAAGGAATCGCTATTTAGAAATCGCAAAATGGTATGTATGTAGAAAATCGCTTCTTTTTAGCGATTCCTTAAAATTCTATAATTGCGATTAGTAAATTGCTAATCGCAATTAGGAATAATTTCTCATTCATTTCTATGGGCCAGAAGGCCCATAGGAATGAAGGGGAAATTGCGAATCGCAATTTGCTATTCGCAAATTGTGAATATTTTCAAGGGTGCAGGGGTGTCTCAAGAACACCCTGCTGCACCCCTGAAAATGACATGTGTGCGCATATGGCGCACATACATGCCCTAAGGGCATGTATGAGCGTCACATGGCACCTTTTGATTTAAAAAAAATGCTTTTTTAAAAGAATTCGCAACTTACCACCAACTAGAAAGTGGTGGTAATTTGCGATTACTTAATGGCATTTTGAAATGTTTTTTTCCTTGATACATTGCATTTAAGGAATCGCAAAATTTGCAATTCCTTAAATGCAATCGCAAAATAAGGAATGGCAAATTTAGCGATTCCTTATTTTGCACCAAAAATGTTTCATATATACCATTTAGCGAAAATGGGTTCGCAAACGGCGGAATTCTGCGAATTTCGGCGTTTGCGAACCCATTTTGCCTTGATACATATAGCCCATAATCCATTATCTGCTACATAATCTGCAAGTTTTAACAAAAAATACTTTTTTTCTATCTCAAACTGTTCAAAAGTTACCAACAACGCTGTGACTTGATCTCGTACAGTGGAAGCCCTTTTGCAAAGGGTGACTGGTCACCTTTATGTAGCTTATTGCTGTGTTCGGGTGTCAAACTGGTACTACTGATTTGCAACTAATGTCCATTGTTAATAAGTTTAAAAATGACCAAAATAATGCAGTAATACTATTCCAAAATATGCTGCGCAATGCTGCACAATTCGCCTTTTCTTGGCACATAATTCACTCAACTTTGCCACATAATTTGGCCCTTCCTTGCCACATAATTCCAGTGGGCTTGCTCATACCGTTCAGCACTGATGCCACGGACCTGGCAGTCATATTAGCTGCGTCGCTGGGCTCCAGCCCCTGTCTTAGTAGGGGAGCGGCCTAGCCAAACTCTCTTGTCTCCCACTTACTCCTATCCCTCGTCCCTACAACTGAATGCAATAATCCGTGTGCGCCTTGCAGTGCGCAAACAAGCAAAGAGGAGCGCGAGGAAAGGCGCGGCGGTCCAAATGTCAGGACAGATCAGGACAGAGAAAGGCTGCTTAGACAAGTGTGCTGGATGTGAGGACATGTGTGCGAGATGGGGAGCTTGAAGTGACGTTAGGTTTCACAAACTGTAGCTGAGAAGTGATGTGCGCTAGGAAATAATAATTTGTAATATGCTTATTATTTAAAACCCAGAAATGATGACTATAAAGTGAGTCCAGTATAATATACCTTTAGTATTTTTTTTTTCTATTGGTCTCAGAAACAATAATATGATTTTCTACCATTGGGGTCTGTCGATTTTTATTTTTTTCCCATAGAAATGTGAAATAATTTCCTTAGATTTTCACGTATTGTTGAGGGAGTTAGACTTTTTCCAGTCACTACCCTTGAATGTTACCTTTTTGCTTTATTGCTTAATTTCACATTCCAGAAAAAAAAAATTGAAAAAATATTGTGTAATAAGCTGCTAAGTGACAGGTTTCCCATAGATTCATTGTGTTCAGGACGAGTGCTGTAATGTGGACATATAACATGCATCTCTACACTCAAGCTGCACCCTGTGTTTGACTTCACGCCTGCAACATACTTTGCCGTCGCAATTGGAACCCCATGGTCTGCAGTATTCCCTAGATGAAATAAAAATACCTGCTGAGAGAGATTAGTTGTAAGAAATGGTGACCCTTTTTTAAATTCGTTCTGGATCTGTCAGAATAGTTCTTAGCACAGCAAAATAGTTCAAATTGCTTTGTTAGGACCTGGCAGCAAGTTCATGAAATTCTAAATTATTTTTTTATTGATGCCAGTCTCTTGTGACTGCGTGTCATTGCGGTGTTATGGATAGGCTGTTGCCCTGAACACAAGGACATTACTTACAGTTAGGAAAGCCGGGGTGATCAATGTGCAGTGGTTGAAACAGATGACAAGGGGTAGAGACAAATTATGGAGTGGACAGACTTTGCAGTTATTTTCCTGCAGCAAGCATTGCTCACTAGTTTTTGTGTTGGTATGCTATTTTTAGCCTCTTGCGGTGTAAATAAATGTATTACTCTCTGTGTTGCTATGCCATTAGCTGCTTAAATGACAAATGTTGTGTCCTTAAATGCCAGTGTTTTAAGCCTTCTTAGTCCATCTTAATTAAAAAAAAAACGTAACACCAATTTTCATTTTTATTTAATTATTTACATCATGTTCCAAGGGACATGTGACAATGTACTTGTGGACAAAGAATGATCCTGTTATACAGAGGCACATGCAGAACAAAGATTCTACCTTAAAATATCACTTCATTTTTGATATTTGATTTATATTTAAGAAATTAGCTATTTCAGCAACTCATCAATTGGGGTCTTGTGTTTTGAAACGCTCCCCCCTTTCTACATGTTTCTATTTAGACATGTATGCCTGAGAATGTTTACATGTTATCAACCAAAATATTAAAAAAAGATCTAGGAGAAGTAGACATTTGCTTCAAATCTGCTTCAAATGTGTCACATTCCTCATAATGTATTCACTGAGCATGGTTTAAATCCAGAATGACCGGCCAGTTTCCTTTCCAACTGCCTCCATCATAATGAGGCAGTCTGGAAGGAAAACAACCGGCCTATTACGATGCGGCCTTAAAGGCTCCAACCGAAGGTCAGAGCCTTTACGGGACGTATTGCAATCAGCCCCTAAATGTTTTCCTGTTCCCAATCAAACGTTAGCACTAATTAAATGTAATTAAGAATCCCAAAGTTATTATATGGGAAAGGTAGCCCTCACAGTAGTGGAAAACGAATTTCAGAGTTTTTCTCTATGAGGACACATATACATTAAACTTACATGTCCAACTGTTGCAATTCGATTCCTCCCATTCAATACGCCCAGATTTTGGGTTTTTTTTATCACTCAGTTTTGGACATTTTACTGTGGATGAGTCTCACTACAGGTATCTCACCCAGAGTAATCACATGACAAATGGACTGCGCTTGTTTACCACAGTGTCTGCCTTTTAATATAAGGCCACAGCAAAGCAGCAAGGGGAAGGGTCAAATGGCTGGTTACACGTAAACATGTGTGCACACCTGTGTGCGCGTGTGTGTGGGCTGCAATTGGGAGGCTACTTTCATGCACTGCCAAGTAACTGCGCACAGGTAGCCTGGCACAATGCGGACTCTTCAGGATTAGATATTGACTGGAGATAGCCCCTATAGGTGTTAGGGTACACTAGTAGGGAAAGTCAGCATGGTTTAAAGTTTAGTCTGTAGGGGTACTTTATTGTACACATTGGGAGAGAATTGCCTGAGAGTTCAGTTTTGCTTCCCTTCGGCCTTCAATCTCAAATTGGGGTGTAACCTGAGCGGGAAAATCAATTATGTAATTCCCCAAATTATATCTGTACACCTTATAGGTCAACCGGAATTGTCCTATTTTCCTGGCTCTGCTCAGGATCAGATCCCAGGCCTTTTGTCACCCTGCATTACCCAGTTAAATACATTTCTCTTCAACAGCAGCAACACAGGCTTGCCCACACAAAGGGAGCAAATAGCAGTACTTCACCCAGCTCCTGAGAAGGACAGGGGTGGGTCAGAATGATCTGCATCAATCAGCAATCATCTGCTCAAAGTCCCTGGTCCGTCACAGCTTGTGCTGATTGTACGGAGGGACGTTAAGGCAACAATACAACTTCCGGTTTGCTGACCAGATGTCGCAGTTAGTGTTCTAGCTCCCGCCATCGATCCTCTACCCTACATAAAGTACGTGGACTACGGAAATGCCCTGTTGTCCTCCATCAACGAAGGCCTTCTCAAAAGACTTCAGATTTTGCAGAACACAGCGGCCAGGCCAGATCCCCGTTTGCCCCCTGCCTGAGATCTCTACAATGGCTCCCCATCAGATGGCAAATCCTATTTAAGATTTTCTGTCTAGCACACAGAAATATATATAAGGAAAAGGCCCGGGGTACTGGTCCAAAAAACTACGTTGGTACCAGTCTTGTAGGGTGCTAGGATCCAGCAACGAATCATTTCTCTAACCTCTCAGAATCCGTACCACGAGAAAAGGAGGAAGGTCTTTTTCCTTTCTTGCTCCTGCTTCTTGGAACAAACTCCCCTTAAACCTCTGTACTATCACCAATCACAATTGCTTACGCAAGAAGCTGAAGTCATGGTAATTTGACAACTAAATGAGTACTCTATCAGAGCCGTCAGCAAGTGCCATGAGACTTCAGAGTGATGTGTGCTGTACAAATGCCCCTGATTTGATTTGATTTGATTTTTTCCAGGGATGGGCTTGTCCAGGCCCACTGAAGAAATGATTAAGCTCAGACAACTAGAGTCAGCCCAGGAGGGGGCTCTCTTAGAACGTTTGATGTGCCAGACGCTGGCAGGTATGTAAGTGATGGGCAGAGCTGAACCCCCAGGGAGCAGATTGAACCAGTGATTCCTGGGTAATGCCATTTGTACCTATCTCAGCATGTTGTGCATGAGGGTTGGGACAGGGGTAGAGAGGTGCTTGACTTCTGGACCCTTCATCACCCCTTTAAAAACTCTTGCACAAAGGGGAGACTCTCTCTTGCCTGGTGATTATGTGCTTCACTGCTGGCCCTTGGGACTGCCATGGACAACAGGGAGGAAGAACCGCTAGATGCCCAGAAAGAGCTATGGACTAAGTTCAGTTGACCCCAGAACCAATGAGGCCCCCTGGCATTGGGAGGAAGCTCTGGAGTTCTGCACCCAGAGACAAAGACCGGGAGGAAGGCTGGAGGAGGGGACCACAAGAACCAGCTCCCTAAGACTGCACCACTTTGGAGATGAGGAGGTCTGCTGCAATTGCCACTGGTGGGTATGTAGAGCTATTCACAAGGAGCAAAATGAGTCCAGGATCATCGAAATATGACCAACTGGGCTTGAGGTATGGTATTTAAAACTTTGGCGGCCTTTTTATTGCCGATGAATCACATGGGACTGCACCAATGTTTCACATCTTACCCGCAGACTGGGCGAGGGCCTGGCCGTCGGTGCATGATTCTACATTTAATAATTGTTGCAGAGTAGAGCATACGTGGGGCCCCCTCCCCAAACTCTCTCATGACCAAGGGACCCCATCCCCAGGCCATTCTGACTTAAGAGGGCCCAGACTGCATCCCCAGGAGATAAAGGGGGAGTGCTGTCACAACCCCCTCAGTAGCGATGGATCTGTCCTTCATGGGGTAGCGGATGGCCACTACCTATAAGGAGACCGCGCCGACTGGAACGGGCAGGGGCGAATAGCTGCTGGGTCCTTCTGGCATCGAAGGAGATGCTGCCTGTGGGGGAGCCGGCAGGGGCAGCCAGAGGTGGGTTCCTTGAACTGTCCAACCTAGGACTAAGCACCCACCTCATTAGTAAAAATAACAAAAAGAAAAGCTACATGGCTCTCCCAGCTTAGTTGGAAAGCCGATACTTAAATATTTACTGCTCCCGGAGGAGCACCCCATATTGCCCTGCTCAGGTTTGCTGTTTAGGTACTATGCAGTATGTGGTGACCCCCAAAATGGGCAGGGGGAACCACCAATGTTACAAAAAAGGTATGGGGTGGGCTGCAGGAATTGTTCTCAGAGTACTAACCCAATGTTTGCAGGGTTAGTGAATCCATGACACCCTCAGGATTTCCTCAATGTTTTCAATCTCTCCCAAGACTGGAGATTTTGGTTTATAGCTGGAAGCGCTATACTACCTACGGGGTTGTGTTTGTGGTTTCAGTTGTTGTGGCCTGGACAACCTGAGAGTGGTTAAAGAAGGTACTTGCCTTGAAGGACACTCTAGGGGCCAAGTCTATAGTTGCAATGCAATGTTTTTAACAATCATTTATTGAGTGTTATTATTGCATACCAGTATATGGTGACTACTAGCCCAAAACACCTCACCTGAGTAGGTCTTAGACTGCTCTGCCTCTTGGCATGCCATGCAGAGCAGAACAAGGGACTGGCTAGAGTAGTAAAATGGGGGGATGGGAAGAAGAAGGTAAGAGAGCTTGTCCACAATTTTGTTACCTACTCAGGGCTATTAAGGATTGGGTTACTGAACTCATAGTGCAAAAGAAACGAGGATGCAGAAAGAGATAACAAGGAGATATTTGTGATCCAATGTGTGGGCAAACGCACAGATGTGGTGCTGTCTTGGATTTGTTGTTTTGGTTGCTTCATAAATAGATTCCCACTCTTTGCTTTGATGTTGTACTGGCCCACCCATTATTTCTTCTCTGGATGTGCCATCTTATATTTAGAGGACACCAGGCAACTGGGAATTCTGTTTCCATGCTGTCGCACAAGTGACAGCGGGATAAGGCAAGACCCACAGCGTGCCTGCATAATCTCCAATCCCCACTGCCTACTAGCAGCTAATTTACATGGAGTAGTGCACTGCAGAATACAAAGGCAAGCGGCTTCTGGGCAGCATGGTTCTAACCATTAACAGTGGGAACTCTACTAGTAAGTACAGTGCTGGGTCCTATGTTTAGCTCCAAATTAAAAAGGATACTTCCCCTGTTTTCTTGGGCACTTAGCTATATATGAAGAATAAAAGGAAACACGTTTACAACGTTTTCTACCCCTACTCATTCCACTCAGGAGACTGATATTATCTACTTCCCACTCCTGTCATTTATTTATGATGCAATAATAACTCATTTGCAAAAGGCGTCTGAGAAAGTGATCTTATTGATCGGAATCCCCCTGATTTTTCAACCTTGAGCATTTGGGCACATTTATAACAAGTTGTGATACCAAATGTGTTCCTGAAGACTGATGTCATCATCTTTACTTATCTCATTCAAAACCAGTTGTGTATACAAAATAGTAGAAATACTGTAAATGATATTACACATAAGACACATTATGCAGGTACACTGATTAGTTTATTAATGGCATAAACAACATTACTCTGTATAGATCGTAAAAGTGTTTGTAGAAGTAAAGTGACCCCTGTGCAAGAACCCAAAATCAAAACTTGGTAAAATATTATTGCAAGAATACATACACGAAACAACTGCACAATTTCTCCACATTTTGTGAAATTGTGGACCCATAGTCTCCCTAGATTCTCGGTGTGGTCTCCCAGTAGGAGGGAACAGCCTACTAGTGACAGAGGGAGACATGTTCATAGTGGAGTGGCAAGAAAAGGGACAATAAGCATGCAGCTTGAGAAAGTCTAGGACCATTCTGAATGAAGGACTCTGGGAATACTTGCAGTAAATCTGAGAAAGGACATGCTGGAAAAGGAGGAAGGAGTTTTTTTAGAAGTTGCCAGAATTGGGTGCAGGGAATTCTACAATCACTGGTTAGTACAGAGGGTAAGACTGGCACCTTAGCACCACCTATTAAGATCATTCCTAATCTGAGAAAACAACATCCAGAAAAAGGGTTTTAGCACAAACCCGAACAAAAGAAGATCCAATGACTCATGATCCTGCTGGCTCTATGGAACAGAATCTGCTCTCCAAGGATCAAGTAGTTTATCCCTTTTTTCTCTTTGTAAGGAATTGGGCTGTTGGTTGAGAGGCGTTAAACCCTTTTTCAAGCAACATCCACAATCTTAGTCAGGGTGAACCACAACATGCAACTAAGTTACTCTGTACTTAACATTATGGTAGCTTGGCAGAAAAGCAATCAGGCTTAACCTAGAGGCAATGTATATATAAGTATTTATGCAGCACTTAAACAGAAGTAAAGCGCAAATACAACACAAGAAGAATCTCACACTAATTTAGACAGAAAAATGTTTAATAAATAAAATGACACAAAAATAATAAGAATCCAATTAGTAAATTGGAGTTATAACTTCTTTAAGTTTAAAGTATAAAATATCCACATTTACCATATTTTAGGGAGTGAGCACAGGCATTTTAGCAATAAGCAATGGTAAAGTGCACTGAGTCCTAAGGTCAACAAAACCAAATTCAGGCAAACAGGTTTGGAGAAGGAAACATTTTGAGAGTGATCCTTCATAGAGTCCAACATTCTTCCATGGACATAAAAGGCAGAAGGATTTTTGAGTTAAAGAAGGCCCAACTGTCCACTATGGACTGAAACCTTCAGCAGCACTGGATAGAGAGGCCTAGTGCTTAGGAGTCTCTCCTTAGGACCTGCCGAATGTAGGAATGACCAGGACCTTTTTTTCAAGTGCTTAAATTAGGATATGTTATGTTATGTTATGTTATGTTATCCGAATTTATTGAGCGCACAGATGCCCCAGCAAAGGGGCGTCCTGGCACTGATAGAACAGAAACCAGACAAAGCAATACCAGAATGAGCAAACACAACAGCATTAGAGATCCAAAGGAAAAAGGAAGGTTTTTACAGCTCTCCTAAAAGCCAAGAGGTTGTCAATTGCACGGATATGAACAGGGAGAGAGTTCCACAGCCTGGCAGCAAGCACCCGAAAGGAGCGGCCGCCGGATCTGGACCTCTTGAAACGTGGAACTATAGCCAAAAAAAGGCTTGAGGACCTCAGACAGCGAGTAGGAATATAAGGAGAGATAAGATGTTCCAGGATCTGGCGAGAAGAAAGTTTAAGAATTTTAAACAAGAGACAGAGGCACTTAAACTTGATACGCTGAGCCACGGGGAGCCAGTGGAGCTTTTGAATAGTTTTTTTGGCCGAGCAGAATCTGGGTAGGCCTACCAGAGCCCTGGCAGCAGAGTTTTGAACGCGTTGGATTCTTAGTAGTTCAGCCTGATTGGCTCCAAGCAAAAGAGAGCTTGCGTAGTCCAATCTGGACAAAATCGTGGCTTGTACAATAAGCTGACTAGTGGGAGCGTCAAAGAATCTAAAAGTAGGTCTGAGTTTACGAAGAGTGCCATAGCAGGTGGCGGCCACTTTTTTAGTGTGGGTGACAAAATTGAGTTGAGAATCAAGCCAGACCCCTAGGTTTTTAACCTCGATGACAGGAGTAGGGGGAGGGCCGAGTTCAGATGGCCACCATTTATCACCCCAAAGATGACTCTGCTTACCGACAATGAGCACCTCATTTTTAACATCGGCCGTGGGACTCAGACAGGGTCCGGTCTCTTGCAGTGGAGGTTATCCTGGCCTGTTTTTGGTAGCAAGCGTCTGGTCTGTTTTATACTAAAGGAGTGGTGATAGGCTTCGTCTGTGGCTGTGGGGGGGGGATTCCCCGTCCCCGGCGACCCGGTCGCCACCCCCCGGATGTGCTGGGCCGGGGCCCTCGCTTGCGGTTGCGTACTGCTGACCTATAATGCACCCTCCGTTGCCGTCCGCTCCGCTCATGCCTCTTCTCCCGGAGAGACCCGGCTCTCTGAGGAACCTGCCCATGCTTGGAACCAAGCGAGTGGAGGTGGATCGGACGAACTGTGAGCCGTCCTTGAAGACTGTAATGGCCGCCATCGGAGCACTTCAATTGCATCTGGAGACCATTGTCCATAAAATGATCGCTGGTGACATCGAAACTGGGCGACCGAGTCTGGGCTCTGTTCTATTGCATGACTCTCAACTAACTGATTCTCCCATGATGTCCGTAGCAAAGGAGGATGGAGACCCCGTGCGCGATAAAGTTTTGACGCCATTGACCAGTTTGCAGAATACTTGCGGAATTGCTTCTCTGGGGGTATCGCTGCATTCACCATCACAGCCGATTATTGTGGAGCTACCTGGTTCTTCACTCCTTGAGACTACGACCAGCAAAAACCGAAAGTCACTACCGTCCCTTCCCGCCCTTGTTTTTTTTTTACATCTATGGAGGAAAGGATATCTGGACTGCATGTCGGTGAGGAAGATCTTACCGGTGACAGGTGCTTGCCAGGACTCAATGTGTTGTACTGGTCTCATATTAATCTTAATTGAACTTCCCACGAACTTTGACTCTCCTGGTGCGGTGATGGTGTTACCGGACAGAGTCCGCATGGAAGATCGGAGGGGTCAAGGAGGAGACTGTTGGTCTGGGTCTGATTTCGGGGCTTTAGAGGACAAGGGATTCGCTAACGTAATGCTTGCGGGAGGTTGGGCGGTGTTCAACGTCTCCCCTGTCTGGCTCTGTCTATACTATTTTTGAGTACTTTGTGGTCTTAGGACAGGGGTTGTTTGTTTCAGGCGGGGGGGAAAGGTGACCAGGAGTTTGTATGACATTCTCTTCCTCCATTCTTCTTTTACTTTTTGTAGTTTAGTTAGTCGGGGCGACAGGCACGGTGTTGGGGTTAGGCGAAAGCCACATGCAGGGGTGTAGGGTGGGGGGATGGGTCTATAGTTTTGTTAGTTAGTTTAGTTTTTATGATTTCTTTATCTCACGCTTTCCTTTCGCTTTCCTTTCATAACGTTGGGGTATTCTCCTGATCTCGTATGTATTCCAGTATCTGGTAACCGTACTTCTTTTTCTATCCTGGCGTCAATGGGTGGGCGGGGACTGTGTGCGAGCGACTGCGTTGGGTTATAGATTGCTTTGTCGTACATCCTGTTTTGTGCTTGCTAGCGCAGGCGTCTCGGTCGTTCCCTTTAAATTGATCTGTGATTATTCTATTTTATACCTGCTCACTTTATCATAGTGTTTGAACGTATGGCACCAGATATGTCTGTTTCTTTTTCCTTGCTTTTTAGGTTGGGGAGGGGTTAAACATAAAATGAAACCTTCGTCTTATCCTGTAACGGGTTGTGAGTTCAATACAATGTTTTTCATGATTCGCTGTCGGACCTCAGGGTTGTCGGCTGAACAGCTGTGTCATTTGATAATATAGTGGGTCTTATTCATGTGTTGCGGCCGGCCCCTGCGGTTGTTGGCCCATGCTTGTAATTTTATTGAACTGTACAATAAAGGTTTAAAAATAAATAAATAAATAAGGTAGTTCCTTATGCAGAAACAATGCCATGCGTAATACACTATTCAGGTACTTCGGTATGCAGAAATGATGCAAATTGTAATACAACACTCAGGTAGTCCGTTATGCAGGAATGGAGTAATCCATACTACACTCCGGCACTGATCAAGGTGCCTCAGGCAGTGTTTCTACCACTTGTGTTTATTCGCAGGTAGCCTCAGACAACAGCTGTCCCCAACACAGGTATGGTTTAACACAAAAAGTGCAGCTCCACAATCCGGCCTAGGTACTGCCACTCCCTTGGCAATACAGGCTGCGATATGAGCTGAAGCAGAGGCTCATGCTGCTGAAGTGAGAGAGAGGCCGAGAGCATCTCTCGCCGACCCGTGCCCCACTCCAGGAGTCGACACAAGTTACCTGTGGGCCAGAAACTCCCTCTCCTCTCCTCGTCCAGTGGTTTGGGCCCCCAATGCAATGTTTGGGACTTGGAAACAGTGGGCTCGGGCTGGCGGCTCAGCTCCTCCGGGGCTGCCGGTCCGGGCCGCTACTGCTATGAAGATCTCAGGCCGCCACAGCGCACACACATCCAGTGTCGCTGAGACTTTCTTGCTCACGAAGATCACTCCACACAGAGGTCTCAGGATGCACAAAGATCACGCGCACAGTGTCACTGAGACTCACTTTAACTCCGGGTGCACAATAACAAAGCAAATCCTCACAAAGGTCTCATGGTGCACAATGCACACAGCGTCGATGAGGCTCACTTGGATTCCGGATGCACTATAACAAGGCAAATACTCACAAAGGTCTCACGGTGCACAGCTTACATGCACACAGCGTCAATGAGACTCATTGGATTCTGGTGCACATGATAACAAGGCAAATCCTCATGAAGATCTCACGGTGCTAAGTGCACAGGCACACTTGATCGATGAGACTCATTTGGATTCCGGTGCACATGATAACTGGACAATCCTCACAAAGGAGTTCAGGCTGCACAAAGCACACGCACGCTGATCCTTGCTTGGACTCCAGGTGCCCACGATCACAGGGCACACCGTGTGAGGGTCTCAGGCTGCGACAAGCATGCACATACAGCACCGCTGGGACTCTCTTGGAAAATGTTGTGTTCCTGAATTTCTGCAATAGAGAGCCAGCTCACTTCAGGCCCTTGGGGATAAATTACTGCAGGACACAGCACAGAGCAAAGTACTTTCAAACAGGTGTACACAGCACACAGCAAAGTCCCTTCAGCATTTCCTTGGTTAAAACATCAAACTGCAGGCCAGCCCCAGAACACAGCAAGGGTCAGTCCTCTCTTTCAGTCTATTCAGGAGTTTCTTTCTTGGCAAACGTCCTCTTGACCACGAAGTAGCCCCAGTCTTGTTCACACTTGATCAAGCCATTCTCCAAAGTTCAGGGGCTCCAGCTCTCATAGTCACACCCCTCAATGGCTTTGAAGTCTTTGTGTTTCAGGGGGCACTGACTCCTGTTCAAACCAGTTCTGAGTGCCTACCTTCCAGTGACACTGTAAAATTACTCAATTTATCTAGAAGTACAGGAAACGCTGATGTGCAAAAGGTGATGTTTATTTCTTTAGGTACAAATGAAAGGACCCCAGCCATAGCTGGTTATCTTCCAAAGCCTTCTCTCACTCCACGCAGGGAGCTTGCTTCAGAACGTTAACTACCTTGACATTCTACAGCATGTGAAAGTGGTGTCAACCAATGCAAACACAGGGGAGGAGGTTAGTGGCACGGCCAGGGTTCCCGTACAGCAGAGTATACCACACATCCCCTTCCTTCACAAAACAAAGAACATATCGAACATAAAGGAAGGGAATGCATAAGAATGCTTATTTAGTAATGTAGTGCTCCAAATACCTCGGGCGGCAAACTATCCTTTGATTTGTCCTGGGAAAGGGGTTGGCCTGTCCTGAACAATATCGTATGCTGACGATACTCAGCTTGTGTTCCCCTTCGATACCCTGATACCGGCAATCAAACAGGCATTTGCCACCGGTATGAGAGCAGTATCTGATTGGATGGCCTCCAATTGCTTGCAATGCAATGTAAGCAAGACGGAGGTTGTGCTTTTTGGAGAAGCCCCCCTCTTGTGGTCACCTGAGTGGTGGCCGCCGGATTTAGGATCTGCTCCTCTCCCTAAGCAGATAGTAAAAAATCTGGGTGTGCGGCTAGATCAGGCGCTATTACTAAAGGAACATGTGAGTCTTGTGGCGGGAACCTTTTTCAGGACCATTGGGCTCCTGAGGCGTGCGTTCCCGTTCCTGGATGACTGCTACAGGAAAACACTGGTCCAGACACTGGTCGTCAGTAGATTAGACTACTGCAACAGACTACTCCTTTCTGCCAACGAGGAGCAACTGATTCGTCTGCAGGTGGTCCAGAACACTGCGGCCAGATTAATCATGGACGCTCCTCCTAGGTCTTCTTCACGCCCTCTTTTGCATAAACTCCACTGGCTGCCTATCCGCCAGCGAATCGAGTTCAAAGTGTGCTGTATAATCCACAGATGCCTTCAGGGATCCGGCCCTAAATATCTGGCTGAACTATTTCAGCTGTATATCCCAACCCGTTCATTGCGCTCTAGCAACCTATTATTGTTACAAGTCCCTCGGATCAAGAAGGCAAGACAAGGGGGTCGTGCCTTGTCCTATAAGGGCCCCACTTTGTGGAACAATCTGCTCCTTCTCCTAAGACAAATTACTAACATACATGCCTTCAAGAAATCCCTAAAAACTCATCTGTTTCCAGCTGTATAAGATCTTGGGCTCCCTATGACTATGTTTCTGCTCTGGCATCTTGGAAGATCATAAGCATGGAGATACCCTTTGGTCGATTCCTGCGCTATAGAAGAATACAAATAAATAAATACATAAATAAACAACCCAGCTCAGGCATATCGCCCCGTCTCTGGGATACGCTCCCAGCCCCTAGTGTGTTGTTAGTGTCCGTCGTGGGAGCAGTGTACCTTACCACCCTTCCTAAATTCCAAATATTCCCTTCTTGTGTCTTGACAGCATTCTTGAATATTTTCACAATTTTGGTGGGCTCAGTGAACTTGGACCAAGTTGCTCTGCTCGTGGGTGCTTTAATTTTGACCAGATCTCCCACCTTGAATCTCACGTCTTTGACAGTGTGTAGCCTATCGAACCTGGTCTTTCTGTCACTCATGGCTTTGTGTTCTCTGTCACGCCACTGTGACTCTTTAGAGTAGTCGGTACAACCTTTGTACCACTTCATCCACCCTTTTACTAACCTTGTGTTGGGTTTTCTAGCTCTAAGCAATTTGAATGGTGTCATGCCAATGGTGTGATGGGGAGTCAGCCTGTAGGCTTCCAGACGTTTCAAGCCCTCATCCTTCCAACACAACCCATAAGCTACTTGGCAAGCCTTCCCTGATGAATATTTCTAGTAGAAAATCTATGACAGCCCTCATGGTGTTCTCAGACACAAATCTCACTTCTGGCCACGTGAAGTAAAGATCTATGAGCACCAGGATGTAGGGTGTACGATGTTCCCCGGTCAAGAGACCCACAATGTCTAACTAAATATCCACCCAGAGACCCTCAGGAGGAGGCCTACACTGAATGGGAGGTGTGTGCAGTTTTAGAACCTTGTCACTGGCGGAGCATAGCACACATTCTCTTATTCTCGTCTCGATTTCGAGATCCATGCTGGGCCACCAGTAGTCTAGCCACAATCTTTGCTTGGTTTTGTTAATTCCTAAGTACCCCTCATGGGCCAGTTTGACTAAACTCTCTTTCAAGGTCTCGGGAGGGACCAACCTTGTACCCCTGAAAAGACAATCATCGGTGAAGGATAATTTGTTTCTGACCATCCAGAATGGTCTAAGAGTCTCTTCCCACTTGTCTTGGTTCGTCCAGACACTCTTTGTTTTTTCACAAACTTTCTGTAGATGGAGTCTAGCCCTTTCTTACTGAAGACTTCGATCAGTGGCTTATGATCGTCCCTCAGGTTAAACTTCCTTCCCCACACGAAGTCTCTGAATTTATTTATGGCCCAATGCGTCGCTAGCGATCCCTTTCTTTCTGCCCCTCGGCAGTTGAATTGTTTGGCGGCCATCTTTGGTGAGGGTAGTTCGACCCCCTCATAAGGAGATCATGCTGACGCGCAGCTGTCACGCGCAGCAGGAATGCCGGATCACTGCCGGAGTCACGCCAGAGTCCAGTCCGTCTGTGCCCGTCCGCGCTGAGGACGGGCTGCAGGACGGGCTGCCCATCGACATTTTGCATTCCAATTCAGGTCGGTTAAATCATGATCTTGTTCCCAATCGTCTGACATACTCCGCATTTATTTTAATGTCCTTGCGACCCCGTACTCCTGTTTCTTGTACTATCTGTACTCTACCTATCCATTATTTTACTTGTGCAGGTTGTGGCTTCTCTACCGGTAAAATGTCGCTTTCTAAGACGCAAACTGCTAAGGCACATCACCGGGGTAAATGGAAGGCCACTAAGATTCTTCAGCCTTCCCTTCTTCTCCAATTTTGGAGTATTAACTGCAGATCGCTCCCCAAAAACAAATTAAATTTGTTTGATTTCATAAACGAAGAGTTACCAGACGCTTTGTTTTTAACCGAGACCTGGCTTCACGAAAGCTCTGGACCTGACATTGCTTTAGCCGTTCCTAACGGCAATGTGATGGTACGTCAGGACAGGGTTTCTGGGAAGGGTGGGGGGATCGCTATTATTTTAAATCCATCTATCAATGTAAGTTGGAGTCGTTTTCCCTTCCTGGATGTGAGGCCGCTCTATTCAAATTAACGATTGGTCCTCAACTAACGCTTACTGGTTTTCTAATATATCGCCCTCCGGGCAATGCTGGCCCTTGGATATCGTCTTTGGCCGATATTATTTTTTTAAAATTTTTTTTTAATTTTTGGAGATTTATAGAGCGCATGGCTGCCCGAGAGCGTCCCAGCGCTTTATATCCCCTACATCACTTAAATCGGCTAATTTTACCATTCTTGGTGACCTCAATATCCATCTTGAGGACGCTGAAGGTACCCTCAGTCAGTTGTTACTGTCAGATCTCGAAGTCTTCAATCTTTCACTTCGAAACTCTGGGGCTACCCATTCAGCAGGTCACCTGTTAGACCCAATCATTTCTAACTTACCCTATGACTGCTCCCAAAGGGCCCGCCCACTAGAATGGACTGACCATTTTGCGGTACATTTTGTGTTACCTCTTTGTTCATCTAATGCTAAGCCTTGTGCTGGTAAGAGCAAGCTTTCTTATCGGTGGGACAAGCTTAATATGGTGGCATTTAATCAACACCTTTCTGAATCTATCCCGACTTTGGAAAAATCTGGATTAGAATCTAATGCGGCTGTGACCCAGTGGCTAAGGGATGCTGTAACTGCACTTCTCCCTCCCATATCTAAGAATCACAGATCTCTTCATCCTCCCGCACCTTGGTTCTCAGAAGAGCTAAAATCTCAACGAGCCAGGTGCAAGGCATTAGAAATTAAATGGAGGCGTTTCTATTCAATCCCCAGTAAGGCAGCTTATAAAGAGGCACTAAAGAGATATCATGTTAACTGTAAACAGGCCAAGGCCACTTTTACGGCATCTACGATCACTCAAGCCCAGAATTGTCTGCGGACTCTTTTTACAATGATAAAGAAACTAACAGGAGCAGACACAGTACCTTCTCCGCCGGCTTTGGACAAACCACAGTGTGATGCCATTGCTGATTTCTTTATTTCTAAGGTGGAGCGTATTCATGAATTTTTGTCTACCTCCCCCCCATCTGTCCTCACTGGTGGTTACTTCTGGGAGTCCTCCCCTTCCTTCAACGATCATCAACGACTGGTCTTGACCGGAGGTGGTTGCAGTCCCTGGTCCCCTTCCCACTGGCTTCCTTCACTTGGTGTCCCCCCGCTCCCTGTCCCCAAGGTCAAAACCCTTGGTATTTTCCTTAACTCTTCACTCTCCGTTCACTCACAGGTCAATTTGGTTGTTTCCTCCTGCTTTTTTCCCTCAGAACCATCAGGAAGATCTCTCGCTTTTTCTCTCTACCTGCCCTAAAGATCATAGTGATGGCTATGGTGCTCTCGCGCCTTGACTATGGCAACATCATTTACAATGGCGCCCCAGCCTACGCCATTCACCGCCTGCAGCTAGTGCAGAACCAGGCCGCCCGCCTGATTCACGGCCTGCCCAAATTCCACCAAGCTACTCCCTTACTGCAGGCTCTGCACTGGCTGCCGGTGAAAGAGCGAGCCTTGTTTAAGCTTGGCTGTACCACCTTTCACCTTTCAGGCCAAAATGGGCACCGCCCCGGAGTTCATCTGCTCCGCCATCAAGCCCTACACGCCGGGTAGAGAGCTTCAATCCACCCATCAGGCCCTGCTAACTACCCCCCGTTTCAGAAAGAAAAAGGCGGTCGGAACAAAATTTGCAGTTCTCGCTCCTGCGTTCTGGAACTCCCTTCCGACGGAACTCCGCATGACATCCTCTTACATCGAGTTCCGGAAAGGTCTTAAAACCCTGCTCTTCTCCCGAGCCTACAATGTCTAGATTCCCTCCGCTCCTGTTGTCTCCTTGCAATCCAAAAGCGCCAAGAAACCGCTTGTTAGAAGTGCGCTATACAAATGTTTTTAAATTCAATTCAATTCAAATTTATTTGATGACACTACTTTTTTATCGTGCCTAAATAGTATCAGGTCAGGGTCCCCTCGGGACCCTGTCCCTATGAAAATTTTAAAACTGTTGGACCTCGAGCCACGGAGAGTCCTAATGAGACTTTTGAATACCTCTCTTATGAAGTCTACAATGGCACAGGAGTGGAAACATGCTATGGTCGTTCCCTTGTTGAAGAAGACCGGCGCTGACATCACAAACCTAGCAAATTTTAGGCCCATATCCCTGCTGCCTGCATGTTCTAAAATTTTAGAACGACATGTGAACACCCAGCTTAATTCGTTTGTCGAAAATGTGGGATATCTCCATCCATCCCAATCCGGGTTTCGCGCACATTATTCCACCGAAACCGCACTCCTTGGGGTGACGGAGAGGCTTCGGCACGGTATCGATCGCGGGGAGACCTTTGCACTCATCCTTTTGGATTTGAGTGCAGCGTTTGATACCGTGTCTCATTCCATCCCTCTTGACTCTCTCCGCTCCCTTGGTGTTGCTGGATCTGCTCTGGCCTGGATTGCCTCCTTTTTAAGCGGACGCACCTTTCAGGTATTTTCAACAGAAGCTGAATCTGCTGTCTACCCATCAGCATACGGCGTCCCCCAGGGGTCGATTCTCAGCCCTTTGCTGTTTAATATCCACATCAGACCCCTTGCTACCATCGTGGAGGACGCCGGTTTAACAATCTATTCATATGCTGACGACACGCAGATAGTGTTCTCTCTCTCTAGCAGTGAGGGCCATGAGGTCTCTGCTTTGAAGTCTGGCCTATCACGCGTTGCTGCCTGGATGCACGACCATCTGCTCAAGCTCAACGGTGATAAGACCGAGGTTGTTATTTTGGGCAAAAATAAAGATCTGTGGGGCCCTCGACATTGGCCCTGCGACATGGGTCCTCTGCCGAATCCAACCCCCGTAGCCCGCAACCTCGGCTTTCTTATTGACGATAAGCTCTCAATGAGACAGCAGGTAACAAAGGTCGCTGCAATCTGTTTCTTCTTCTTAAGATGGTTGCAGAAGATCTTATGGATGTTACCTTGCTCTACTCGGAGAACTGTCGTCCAGGCTCTTGTGATCTCCCGCATCGACTATGGGAATGTGCTTTATCTTGGGGCCGATAAGGCCACAATAAACAAACTCCAGGTGGTGCAAAACTCATCAGCTCGTCTATTGTGTAATGTACCCCGGAGATCTTCTGCAGGCAAGGCTCTGTATGACCTTCATTGGCTTAAGGTCCCGAACCGGGTACAATTTAAAATCTTATGTCTTCTTTTCAAAATTCGGCAGGGCTCTGCTCCTAAATACCTGCAGAACCTGGTTCAAGTGCCTGGTCGTACTTTAAGATCCTCCACCAGTGGCAATCTCTTGGTTCCTAGAATTACATTGGCCAAAATGGGCGGCTGCTCGTTTTCCTACCTTGGTCCAAGGATGTGGAATGCTCTTCCGCCAGCTCTGAAAGCCGAGACTGATCTCCTCTCATTTCGGAAAAAATTAAAGACTCTTTTGTTTAATTGATCCTTCTGCACTGTTTGTTCTGTTTGGGCTTTTTGCTTGCTTTCTTCTCTTGTCTGTCCCTGGCGCCGGGAAACCCATTGAGGGTAGCTGTGCGCAAAACAAGTTTAGATAAGTAAATAAATAAAAATAGTGCTTCTTTCTCGATTACCAAGTAATTTAACTCAGCCTTACGTAGCGAGCGTGATGCAAAAGCTACTGTTTCTTCCCCTCTTTCTCCAATCTGCATCAGAACAGCTCGCACTCCTTTCAAACTGGCGTCTGTGGTCAGCACAGTCTTCCTGCTAGGTATACAAGATTTGAGGTTTGGTGCTTCAGCTAATCCCTTTCTCATATCTTCGAACTCCCTCTGGCACTACACACTCCAGACGAATGTCACCCCTTTTCTGAGCAGGTTGCGTATGGCATATGTGCATCTGGCAAAGTTTTGCACAAATTTAGTATAAAATTCCACCATCCCCATGAAGGATTTTATTTATTCTTTGCTTTTGGGTGGTGCAAGGCTGATAATTCTGTTTTGCAGATCTGCTTTCGGGGGAATGCCCTCTGTTGTCACTTTGTGGCCCAGAAACTCTATTTCAGCGCAGCACTTTTCTTTCTTCACGTGAGTCCTTGTTCTTTGAATCTCTCCCGAACCTGCTTTAGCCTGAGCTCATGTTATTTGCCATCCCTTTCGAAGATCAGTACATCATCCTGGTAGTACATAACCCCAGGAATGCCCTTAAGGAGGTTGCTCATTATCCTTTTAAAAAACCGCCGCAGCAGACGCTAGTCCAAACAGCATCCGCTTGATTTTGTATGCCCCCATGGGCGTAATGAAGGCTGTGAGTTCTTGTGAGTCAGGGTGGAGCCTGACTTGGTAGTAGGCTGAGGTCAGATCCAGTGTGGTGAATACCTTTGCCCCCTCTAACGTGCTCACCATCTGGGAAATGTTCGGCAGTGGGTACTTATCAACAATGACTTCATTGTTTAATGCTCTAAGATCAATGCATCAACGCACTGTCCCATCTCCCTTCTTGCTGCAACAATAGATGCCAACCACTCAAAGGCAAATTGAATGTGTGCATCAGTATGTCTGTTGTTGTGTAAGCTGTTGCATGTGTTGATCAGTAGCTATATGAGTGGCTATATGGGTTATTGATTGGTGCCCAAGTATTTGAATGGGAGACTGAGTGTGTGTGTGGGTGGCTGGGAGGTGTGTGACTCTGTGCATAGATGTGTGAGCAGTTGATTCACTAGGTGTATGAGTTCAAGAGTGCATGTGGAAACAGCTATATGGGCAGTTGACTGTGTGCATGGGTGTGTTGGTGAGTGAATGGATATCTCAGTGCTACATGTCCAAGTAAGTACATATGTAAAACACAGTGCATGTGAGAGTTGGCATATGTAAATGACTATACATGAGAGCCAGTGAATGCGCGAGTGGCTGTATGGATCATTGTGTACTTGTATCAGTGATTGTATAAGAGAATAAGTATGTGTTAGTCTATGTTTGAATAAGTAAGGTGTTGTGTGTATAACTGTATAGTTGAGGAAATGGAAGTGTGATTGATTCTTTGCATGACTGACTAGGTGTGTGAGTAACTCCATGAATGAGTGGCAGTGTGTGAGTCTCTGTATAGGTGCATGAGTGCATATGATAGTGTTGTATTGAGGGACTGTATGTATGAGTGATTCTATGGGTGAATGAGTGAATGTGTGTGTAGACCTAGGAATCAGTGAGTGCGTATGTAGTAACTGGTATTGGTGTGTCAAGGGTTTCAAGAATGGTAGTCTGTATTTAACACTGGGTGTATCAAAGGTTATATTAGAGTGTGAGGAGGTGCATCGTATTATCACATGAATGATATCATCAGTGATGTCATCAGTGATGTCATTTGAGATGTCATCAGTGATGTCACTGACCATGTCATGAATAATGTAATATGTGACATCATCAGCAGTGGATTGCGGGTGCGCGAAATATAGTTAGTACAACAGCAATTTCAATGGTTTTTTAAATGCTAATTCCTAACTATAATAGGCCTGAAACCTATGGTTTTTTAAGTGAATTTGCAAGGTTTTTAAAATGCTAATTCCTAACTATATAAGGCCTGAAACCTATGGTTTTTTAAGTGAATTTGCAAGGTTTTTTAAATGCTAATTCCTAACTATATCAGGCGTGAAACCTATATTTTTTCTCAATAAATCTCAAAGGTTTTGTAAATGCTAATTCTATTAGGGGATAACGTTTATATATGTTATTATCCTTCTGGGACCACCTGAGCAGCCATCTTGTTTCTCAGGAGAAGTGAGGCACAGGAGAGCACAAAACAAGAGTGAAAATCGCGAAAAGGGGCAGGGTTGAGACCCCCTGACCCCCTAGCCCTTCTCAGGGTGTCCCAGAAGGACCACCAAGTGCAAAATTATTATTTTTTTTCTTTTTTAAATCGCGGGGTACATGCACAGTACGCTTACCGTATGCGTACGGTGCGCCTACCCCGCGATTTTTGTTTTGCCCTTGGGGGTCCTTTTGGGACCCCCTGAGAAGGGCTAGATGGTTGGGTGGTCTCTACCCTGCCCCCTTTTCGTGTTTTCCACTCTTGTTTTGGGCTCTCTTTTGCCTCAGTTCTCCTGAAAAACAAGATGGTGGCCAACACTTCCTGGTTTCGACAGTTTGGAATGTTGACAGTCGACTGCCAGCCAATCAGAAACTCGCTCGCGCACGTAAGGGTACGCGCACGTACGCGTACGGTGCGCGTACGGTGCGCGTACGGTGAGCGCATATAGATATATAATTTGCTCAAATTCAATTTTCTCAACAACTACTATAGGGATTTTCACCAAATATAGAAAAGGCACTACTGCATACCTGTCCCTAAAATGTTGCCAATTTTGGTGTAATTCCGTTCAGCCGTTTGGGCTGTAGCCGTGTCTAAAGGTCCCATAGAAAATGCCATTTGAAAAATTTCAAATTCAATTTTCTCAAGAACTACTGGAGGGATTTTCACCAAACATAGCAAAGGCACATCTGCATACCAGGCCCTAACATTTTGCCAAGTTTGGTGTAATTCAATTCAGCCGTTCCGGCTGTAGCCGTGTCTAAAAGTCCCTACGAAAATTAACATGGGGAAAACACGTTTTGGGTCCCCCCTTTTTTCTCAGCCCCCGTTTGTCAAATACCCCCGAAACTTTCAGGGAAGGAGCGGAGCGGAGCGAAGCAATTTTAAGGAAAATTACACGCAGATTCCTCAATCGGCGCCAAAGTTATTCCCAATAGAATGTTGGGGATTTCCTATGGTAACTAGGTCCTAATTATATATACCTACTGGCGACCGCCAGTAGATAATATTATGGCTGAGATACCCGCCACCCCCTCTCAACACAAATCCCCAAGGATGGGAAGACGGAAACGGTTCTGAGCTTTTGGAAGGCGGGAGGGAGTTACCCTTCCCGGCCGTATTTATTAAAATATGAAACAAAATTAAAACATTAAAATAACAGTTTCATATCATGTACAATTTCAGTTATACAGTACGATGTTCTTGGCTGACCTTAACACATCTCTAATACAAAGGTTCTCCTAGCCGATACTAAACATCCTGCAAATGCATTTCTGAACATTGAAATTGTACATCCTAACGTTACGGGCCAACGGCAAGGTCGTAACCGGTGTCAGATCCCCACTACCAATTCCCCCCTCACTTGTGAGGGGCGGGCGCACAGAGGACTGTACCTCTGTGCCAACTTCCAATTTCCCTTGCCTTAGCGGGGGCCCCCTGTTAACTCGACGCCATCTTAGTGGTCGTCCGAGGACTCGTGTGAGGTGTCTAGAAGGTAGCGTAGACCCCCCTCCCACCCCACACAACTTACCACACCTGCCGTCGCAGATGTCCGGGCCCCGGGAAATTCCAAGGAGGGGTCCGTATCCCCTCCTACCCAGTGAAGGGGCCTATGGCCGCCTTCCCTTTCGGCGTCCCATCCTTAGATGGGACCGCCTCCCGTTTGAGGGGCCAATGGCCGCCTCCCCCCGGGCGCTCCCATCCGTAATGGGTGACGCCCAAACCTCTAGGGATCTTCCAATTACTGCTCACCGATCATGACCTTACCGCCCGACCAGAAATACATACGACATTTTAAACTAAGCTAACGAAAAGGAAATGACATTCAAACGATTTCACGTAGAATTCTACAGAGCATCACCATTAAACTTATTAGAAAACGTTTCAGCTAAGAAAACATGTTAAAACGAAAATCATCCTTTATTATACACACATTTCTAACTTCATTCCAGGACAACCTGTAAGAGAAACCAACTCTACTGAGCATCATCATTAAACTTATCCGCAAACATTTCTGCTAATGTAAACATGTTGAAAACGAAAATCATCCTTTATTATACACACATTATCAACTTTATTCCAAGGCAACCTGTAAGCGAAACCAATTCACGTCAATCAATTTTATTCCAACAAATCGCTGTCAACAGGGGCTGGTGGGTGGGTCAAAATTGGCTCTTCGTTCCGTCTCGAGCTCACGTGCAACGCGGGGGTGCAGCTTCAGAGCACAGGAACAACAGGATGCTTCCTTGGCTTGTCGCTCCTTTTATCCTTCGTCGGGCGGGCTTAGACCCTCCTCCAATCCGCCCCCCGGGCGTGGCTGGCGGTGTTGGTGTCTAGGACAACCCCTTCTTGGGCGGGAAAAGGCGCGCCCCAGCTACGCCGCTTCGGGCATACCAGCCGTGACACGCCTCCTGCCCAAAATGGTTTCCCGGGGAGATCGGGGTACTCCACCATACGTTCGGGGGGACCGTGTGGTCGCACCTTTCCATATGGCTGAGATACCCGCCACCCCCTCTCAACACAAATCCCCAAGGATGGGAAGACAGAAACGGTTCTGAGCTTTTGGAAGGCGGGAGGGAGTTACCCTTCCCGGCCGTATTCATTAAAATATGAAACAAAATTAAAACATTAAAATAACAGTTTCATATCATGTACAATTTCAGTTATACAGTACGATGTTCTTGGCTGACCTTAACACATCTCTAATACAAAGGTTCTCCTAGCCGATACTAAACATCCTGCAAATGCATTTCTGAACATTGAAATTGTACATCCTAACGTTACGGGCCAACGGCAAGGTCGTAACCGGTGTCAGATCCCCACTACCAATTCCCCCCTCACTTGTGAGGGGCGGGCGCACAGAGGACTGTACCTCTGTGCCAACTTCCAATTTCCCTTGCCTTAGCGGGGGCCCCCTGTTAACTCGACGCCATCTTAGTGGTCGTCCGAGGACTCGTGTGAGGTGTCTAGAAGGTAGCGTAGACCCCCCTCCCACCCCACACAACTTACCACACCTGCCGTCGCAGATGTCCGGGCCCCGGGAAATTCCAAGGAGGGGTCCGTATCCCCGCCTACCCAGTGAAGGGGCCTATGGCCACCTTCCCTTTCGGCGTCCCATCCTTAGATGGGACCGCCTCCCGTTTGAGGGGCCAATGGCCGCCTCCCCCCGGGCGCTCCCATCCGTAATGGGTGACGCCCAAACCTCTAGGGATCTTCCAATTACTGCTCACCGATCATGACCTTACTGCCACAGGCCCGGATAGTTGACCGGCTATCCGGACCCCCCACAAAATTCCTACTTAAAGGTCATGGCTACAAATTCTTTAACCAAGCTATGAAGTCTCCTATGAGTAAATCATTCCCCACCCGGGACAAATGAACCCCGTCCTCCAAATACATCTGATCCCCCCTGATACACCCATGTGGAATAGAATGCAATGTATTCGTACGAAACAATCTACCAAGTTTGTTATTTACTTTCTTCACAGAGTGATTTAAAGCAGACACAGAATTAGCCCCCCGCCACACCTTCCGTGGGATCATGTGGGACCATGCAATTGTGCACCCAGGGACCCTTTTTGCCAACCAACTTACAGTGGATAGTATTACCTCGAGAAGCACTCGCCGACCAATGGTCACCAAATCATTGCCCCCAAGATGCACTATGAGTATAGATGGCGGTGACCTCGTCCGCCCTAACAAACCCTCCATAAAAACCTGAAACTGGTCAATACAGAGCCCGCCCCTTCCGTAGAAGGTCACCCTGTACCCGTATTCCCCAGCCATGTGAATCATGTCACCTGCTTTGAATACGTCTGCGGCACGCCTCACGTATGAGTGGCCCACGACCCACACCACTCTGTCCACAGCCGGTGTCCTTTGACCGCTGGTTCCCAGGTGTCGGGTCGACTGCACAGTCTGCCCCGCCTCGTAAGCATGCGAAACTGTAAAACCAAACAAAAACAAGAAGCGTGAGTTCATGATATTAGCTTCATAACATGTGCAACCGCACGTACCGTTTATAACAATTCGAGGACCAACGCCCCAACTGTTTCACTTTATCAACACTCAGACCCCTGGCTGTGGCCTCTGTTGCAGCCCCTATCCTGAAGGAATGGGTCCCGAACTCACACGGGTTTAACCCTGCGGCTGTAATTGCCATCGCAAGCACCCGTTGGAACTGAAACCTCGTCAGCGGTGTGGCATCGGCGTGCCTCAGTAAGCTTCCCCCCCATGCTGCCACCCTCTGCGCCAAATATTCCTCCACGCAGGCTACCGGGCATATGGGCGATCAGGGAATACGGCGGGCTATTACACACTCGCCGTTTGCTCCTTGATCGGTCTTGGACCTGGCAAAGGAGACTACCATTGTTTCCCCAGCAAAGGGGATGTGCTCTCGGCACAGTCCCCCCCGTATCCTGCTTATTCCTTGCTACAAGCTCGCTTACCCTCATAGCCCCATGAAATGCTAATGAAAAAGCGGCTTTAAACAGTACTGTCTCATATTGTGATGAACATGTTGCAGGGAGGACTGACATCAACAGGGCCAACCTTTCCAGACCTATCGGGTGCCTATCATCCACTCTGCGACCCTCAAGGCGTTGCCACCCACGTAGCGCCTTCTGAACCACAAAAGACGCTGCGGGGTCCTGGAGACCATGAGCTCGAGCCATTAAAGAAATAGCGGCCCGGTGCCTTTGCGCCGTGGCTACTGATTTGCCTGCCTGACGTAATGATAACAGAAACTTCAGGACATACTCCTCTTGGCCCCATAGCTCCCCCCCAGCTGAACCCAAAAAGGACCAATAGGAACGGAACGCCCCTTCGTATGCCTTCCTTGTTCTGGGAGCTAGACTCTCTCCCATGAGGTCTTGTAGTCCGGGGCACCGAGATACCAGAGAGCTTCGGGAAAAGGTGCCGCCACCGGGTCCGCTGAGGGTAGGAAACCCCAGAAGGCCTGCATACGGGAACGAGAAAGCGCATCAGCAGCCTGATTTAACACCCCTGGCACATGTCTTGCCCTAAAGTGGACGTTTAGTCTCATACACAGCAAAACAATTTCCTTCAGCAATCTCAAGATCCATCTGCAGCGGGCAGCCTGACTATTGATACACTCAACAACGGTCATATTATCAGACCAGAACACCACAGTGCGGTCACGAAAACCCTCGGGCCATGTTTTTAAGGCCACCAGAATAGGGAAAAGCTCAAGAAAACCTATGTTACCTGTGAGCCCATTCTCGTGCCACCACGCCGGCCAGGTTTGTGCTGACCAGTGATTGCCAAAAATGGCGCCAAATCCCACACTCCCTGCCGAGTCTGTCCACAACCCTAACTCCTCCGAGGAGACCCCGGGTTTGCTCCACACGACCCGACCATTGAAATCCACCAGAAATGCCAACCATATGAGCATGTCCTGCCGGACCTCAGCCGAGAGCCTTGTGCGGTGGTGGCCTTCCTTAAGGCCAACCATGGCCTGCGCAATTGAGCGGGAAAATGGGCGCGCCATTGGGATCACCCTCAGGGCAAAATTCAGTTGACCCACGACCTGCTGTAACTGATGTAATCTCACTTTGGTCGCGCTAATACATGTTTTGAGCGATGCCTCGAATTTCGCCACCTTTTCCCTGGGTAAGCGGAAGCACCCCTCTTCGGAATCGAGCTCTATTCCAAGAAACTCGAGTGAAGTAGACGGCCCCACTGTCTTACCGGGTGCCAATGGCACGCCAAAGCGCCTCATGAGATCACAAAATGCATTCAAAGCTCGCGTACACTCTATGTCCCCAGCTGCCCCCAGGAACAGAAAATCATCAAGATAATGCATCACATGAGTAAACCCTGTTATTCTTGTGAAGGCCCATTGCAAAAAACAACTAAAACCTTCAAAATAAGCACAAGAGATGGAGCAACCCATTGGCATACATTTATCCATGTAATAGCGACCCTGAAACATGAAACCAAGGAGACGCTGATCGTCTGGGTGTACCGGGAGCAACCGGAACGCTGACTCGATATCTGATTTAGCCATCAGCGCTCCGGGCCCTAGGCGATTCAAAATGGCGACGGCCTCATCGAATGATGCGTACCGTACTGAACAGACATCCGGGTCAATCGCATCGTTCACCGAAAGACCCCTTGGAGCTGACAAATTATGTATCAACCTGAATTCCCCCGGCTCTTTTTTGAGGACTACACCGAGGGGTGAACAAACAAAATTAGCAACTGGCGGGTTATCATATGGTCCAGCGACCCGACCTCGGGCCACCTCCTTACCAATCTTTGCTTGTACCACCGCCGCATTATGCTGCACCGATAGCTGATTCTTACATTGTGCTTCACCCCGAAAATCCCCCGCCGGGATGCGGAAACCATATGAGAAACCATCTCGCAATACCCCAGCGGAGATATGATCTGGGTATTCGTTTAGCCAAGGGATCATTGCCATGATATCAACCGGGGTTGGTAGCGGTGCCCCCTGGACCATTTCAGACCTGTTTGGCGCTACCCCTACTCCCTGTATTACTAGTCTTGGCTCTGCACGTGGTTTCCGGATGGGAGGACTGACCACACCCTGAACATTCGTGCCTGAATTTACAAGAACCCTGAGGCCTAGTACATTTGCCCCTGTTAAAGCTCCAGCAGACCCCTTTCTTTCCTGTGCTGCCGCTAGTCTTTGAGTTCCGGTCATTGCTGGAACCTGCTCGAAAGGGCGTCCCTGACGAATGGCGGGAATACCCGGCCATCTCACTCCCCACTACTGGTGACTTCCCCACTTCCATATTTTGCCATGAAATGGAGTCAAAACAATCCCATGTCAAGGATGCATCATGTTCCTTGGATTTACGAAATATATTATCCTAGGCAAACCATTGATTTCCTCCATACGTTTCATAAAAACCCATGATACGTGTCTGATACACAGCCTATTCTCCCAACAAATCGGGCCTACGTTCCCCCATAATTGCAATGAACATTCCGAACGCTCTGCCCCAATTGCCTATTGATTCATCAACTCTAAAACCGGCCATCTTGGCGCGCCATACACTTGGATGCAAAAACTCTTTCTGGTTTTTTACATGCTCTATTTCGTAGTGATCGGTCAACAAGGAGAATATGTTTACATATTTATCTGCCATATCTTCTCCTTCACCTCCTTCGGGATATGTTGTACAATTTTTTCCCTCCTCGAATGTACCGATCCCTCCCCAACCATCGGCAATGGCTTACCTGAAGCTGCCGCTGCAACTGCCGACCCTGCCGTACCAACGCCTGATCCCGGATGACCCACTGGCGCCTGCGGGGAAACAAAAGGACAAGGTGGTTTTGCGGCCTCCCGTGATTGCCGCAACTGCCTCATTAATTGCTTGGCCTCCCCGGCCGTGTCCCCTGGAGCAATGGAACCCACGCTGTTACTACCCAACCATGCCGCCAGCTGGGCGGCCAATTCCGGGGGCATGTCCCCCTCGTTCACCGGGGTAACCACCACAGGGATCGGCTGCCCCCCGACGGGAACCGACGCGGGAGCCTCCACTGGTCTGGGAGGGCTCGCCGGGGGAGCCTCCGGAACTGGGACCTCGTCCTCATTTGCCCCGTTCCTGGCCCTCTTCCTTCTCCCGGCAGGGACCTCCACTGGGTTGGTTCTTTTTGGCCGTCCTGTACCGTCCCTGGCCGCCATTTTCCTCTTCATCTCCGCCATGTCTTTTATCAGCATCCGGAGCATTTGGTCGGTGCTAACCTTCTTTGCGACCCTTTTGCCCGGCATTTTCCTCACGTAGATGGAAGGTCCTGGACAAAACTTGTAGCGCTAGAAGAGAAAAAGAGAGATTACAAATTTCAAAATTGGCTCTTCGTTCCGTCTTGAGCTCACGTGCAACGCGGGGGGTGCAGCTTCAGAGCACAGGAACAAGAGGATGCTTCCTTGGCTTGTCGCTCCTTTTATCCTTCGTTGGGCGGGCGTAGACCCTCCTCCAATCCGCCCCCCGGGCGTGGCTGGCGGTGTTGGTGTCTAGGACAACCCCTTCTTGGGCGGGAAAAGGCGCGCCCCAGCTACGCCGCTTCGGGCATACCAGCCGTGACACGCCTCCCGCCCAAAATGGTTTCCCGGGGAGATCGGGGTACTCCACCATACGTTCGGGGGGACCGAGTGGTCGCCCCTTTCCAATATATACCGATACCGAGATGCCCGGTGTCCGCCACTATTTTCAGGACGGCTCAGGTGGAGTGAGGTATTTTACCTCCAATAGGATGCTGTGCTGCCGTATGGCTGTCCCTGCTGAATCGCTTTCTTGGACTGATGGGCAGCAGCAGTTCGAGGGGGCCCAAGGAAGGCCATGCGGACTTTGGCAGACCTTCGGTATTACTTCCCCACCTACCTGCATATTCCTGACAAGCTTGTTTCAACCCGACATGCATCCCCCATACCGCCAACCCAGATGCATCAACACATTGCATCTTGGGAGTTGGAGTTCGTGCATTCATCACAACAGCCAACAGGTGAGCTGATTCAGCACAGGGGAGGAGCTTGCAGGTTACCACAGAAAGAAAAGAAGGACTTTGGCATAGGGATGAAGAATACTACGCAGGGAGCTGAGGAAGACTCCATGCCGAAATGCATTCGCTACTACTGTTTGTTCTGTCTAATAAAGCTTGGTTTTCCTCTGGCCTCTGATTCTTCTGTTGTGGAGGGATATAACGCCATATATATATATATATATTCAATGAAAAAACCATTGGTTTTAGGCCATATATAGTTAGGGATTTGCATTTACAAAACCTTATTTTACTCGCATAAAACCATTGAAATTCCATATATAGTTATAAGCGCTAACTATATATCGCGCACCCGCAATCCACTGCTGATGATGTCACATATTACATCATTCATGACATGGTTAGTGACATCACTGATGACATCACTGATGACATCTCAAATGACATCACTGATGACATCACTGATGACAACATCCAGTGACTGTATGTTTCTGTAAAGTTAAAATATCTCTTACATATTGAAGAATGAGTGGATATATAAGTGTCTGGATGAAGGATTTAGTAGGTGCATGACTGACTGTATGAGTGAGTGATTAAATGTGTCTCACTGAGTGCATGGGTTAGTGACTAAACTGTCTTAATTTGTGCATCATTATGTCTGTTGTTCTGTAAACTGTTGCATGTGTTGATAAGTAGCTATATGAGTAACTATATGGGTTATTGATTGGTTGCCCAAGTATTTGTATGGGATACTGAGTGTGTGTGTGGGTGGCTGGGAGGTGTGTGACTCTGTGCATAGATGTGTGAGCAGTTGATTCACTAGATGTATGGTTTCAAAAGTGCATGTGGAAACAGCTGTATGGGCGGTTGACTGTGTGCATGAGTGTATTGGTGAGTGAATGGATATCTCAGTGCTACATGTCAAAGTAAGTACATATGTAAAACACAGTACATGTGAGAGTTGACATATATAAATAACTGTGCATAAGAGCCAGTGAATGTGTGAGTGGCTGTATGGATCATTGTGAACTTGTATCAGGGATTGTATAATAGAGTAAATATGTGTTAGTATATGTTTGAATAAGTAAAGTTTGTATAACTGTATAGTTGAGGAAATGGAGGTGTGATTGATTCTTTGCATGACTGACTAGGTGTGTGAGTAACTCCATGGATGAGTGACAGTCTGTGAGTGTCTGTTTACACTGATTGTATCTAAGGTTATATTAGAGTCTGAAGAGGTTCATCGTATTATCACATGAATGATATCATCAGTGATGTTATCAGTCATGTCAAATGAGATGTTTTCAGTGATGTCATCAGTGATGTCATTTGAGATGTCATCAGTGATGTCATCAGTGATGTCACTAACCATGTCATGAATGATGTAATATGTGACATCATCAGCAGTGGATTGCGGGTGCGCGATATATAGTTAGCGCTTATAACTATATATGGAATTTCAATGGTTTTATGCGAGTAAAATAAGGTTTTGTAAATGCAAATCCCTAACTATATATGGCCTAAAACTAATGGTTTTTTCATTGAATTTTCAAGGTTTTGTAAATGCAAATTCCTAACTATATATCCACTATAACCTATGGTTTTTTCTGTGAATGTCATTGGTTTTTTAATAGCAAATATGAAAAGCTTTAAAATGTCAAGTACGTGATAGATAAAAACATTTTCGTATTTATGCACGCTGATGTGCTTTGAACGCTGCACCCCCCCCTCCCCTCTTTTGTCTTAGTAGTACTCTCTCTTTGCAGATACTGAAGGGTAGTTAACGCAGGCCTTTACCCCCGTTGTAATCCGTCGTGCCTGCTTGTCTCTCCATTTGATTGATTGTTGTCCAAGCATTTACTGTTTTAGAATTGGTTCTCTTTGGATCATTCTCTATTTACAAACAAGCACAAAGTCGCAATACTCTGTTTAGTCTTTGCAGATAGTGAAAAATCGTGTAAAAAAATAAAAGTAATCGAGCAAAATCAGTAGGCCACTAATTGGATCTCTTTTTGACCTCGCTAAAATAGAAATATTAGGAACAACCCTTCATGAGAAATACGAAAATAGTGAGATGAACTGAGCTCCACACCATGAGGGCTGCAAGACAGCTCGGCTCCATCACCCATCCCGCACAAAATAACGACAAACCCTATGCAAATATTAAAAATATAGACAACACACCAGCAAAGAAAAAGGGTAAAACATTTTATTAAAAAACTATTTACATAACGTTGGTTTATAAGATGATGTCAGTAGTGGACCGATGTGTAAATAGGTCGAAAGCAGCACAAGGCTCCAAGATCCGGATGGCAACCTCCTGGATGTTGGGTGCCATAGTTCAGAGTTCTGAGTTTGAGCCTTTTTCAATGCCTGTGCTTTGTTGAATCAAAATGGCGGCTTGACACAAAGCTGACTCAAGCGTTGCTACTGATGCTATGCAGACCAAAACTGGTTTTCAGTTTGTACATTTTTCTAGATTTTTCAATCCAAGTTTGGTTGACTTTGTAGAACGATGGCTTCAAATTTTCAACATACGGTGTGGTGGCGCTGACTGGGAGGGGGCGCTTCGCTCCTGCCCCCTCCCCAAGTAAGATTTTCATACGTGAAAGTACATTAATGGTTTTGGTCCCTGAGTTGCTTCGATGTCACTGCCATTCTCAAATGGCATAAGTTCTGGATGTTGGGTGCCATAGTTAAGAGTTCTGAGCAGTGCTTGTAACACTGTCTGAAGATTATTTCCACCTACTGCAGCTTCACTATTCTCAAAGTAAGTGAGTGTCGTTTGTGGACCTGACTGCATTAGAAAACAATGTGATATGTTACCTTCCTAAACAGCTTGACGGAGGCCCCTTAGGGGCGGTGTGATGGCCATGGACTCGGAGAAGACGCTTGGCTCCGACACCCTCCCCAAGTCTTATAGCACTGGTGTAGCCTGAGATCGCCCCCAACATAGGCGGCCGGCTCCCGGGGTCCGGCAGAACTTTTTGCCTTTTGATGACTCTTCAATTCTGAACCTTGTCCCACAATCCGTTTGACCTGAAGACACGCTGTAGTGGGGCGCCCCTTTACCGTTTCAGTTGCCATTCCGCCCGCTTTTGCTACACTGTGCCTCTTCCGCCATTCAGCTGTTTACCGCCCGCTCTTGCGACTACAGCGTCTCGCTCATCATGTAGTTGAGTTGCTCCCGCTCTTGCGGTGCAGCGATAGGCGGCTGCCACAGGACTCTCAAAATGGCGGCCGGCTCTTCGGTTTTGGGCCTGGTCCACTAAAATGGCCCTGGGACACCTTTGAACTCGGACGCTTCCCTGATAGGGCTTGGGTCCCATTCTCGAAAAGCGTCCCCTCAGCCGTGAAGATTCTACAAAAGTCTTGGGGGCCTCCGACTCCCGCAGGCTTCTGGTGGGGAGCGGCTGCCATGATTGCTCGTGCAATGGCCACGACGGAGCTACGAGATGGTAGTGGTCTCATGCTGACGCCAGCTTTAGTCTGAAACATCCAGAAACACTGTAGACTACCAATTCGATCAGTTCCGGTAGCGCCCCAACATGACCCGGAAGAGAAGAACTTGCCCTCCCCTCTTTGACTGATGGTTCTTGTTGCCTGTCCCCTCTGTTGTCATTTAACAGAACTTTTTGGACTGCTGAAAGGGGTTGTGTTCCGAACGCTGGTTGGTGGAGACATTTTGACTATATTCTTGACCTACGTTGTCGCGTAATGCGTTATATGACACGCCGCGTTAGCGCACCCGGAAGTGATCCGAGGCGCGGCGCGCAGCGCGTAACGTAAGCATAACAGGTCATGTGACTTGTTAATAAAACTTTTCATTGGTTCATTTTACTTTTGTTAATTTAATGATGAAAAGCTTGATCATATGACCTAAAAATTACGCTTTTTATTGTTTTCGAACAATATTTTTTTTTCAAACATATGTTATAATATTCCAGGCTAATGTACTTTCCCGGAAAATTTACAACTGTCTTGCAAGTAAAATATATTTCTTTTTCGAGAAAAAGGGCGTTTCTTCCTTCCATGACGGAGCCGTTGAGTTAAAGAGATTCGGCCTGCTGTCTTAGTCGCCGATACGCCTGATTATCAGATTCTTATCGATCACTTTATGTTGCAGACATGAAAAACACAACTGCCCTTGACCATTTATCTTTACTGCGTTCCTACATATTATACCTTTTATCCGTCATGTAATTGGACTGCTTTATTTCACTTGCCTTTTACTGATTCGAAAACAGTGACTAAAAGTAAAAACTTTACCAATGTAAATACTACTACCGTGTTTTGTTTTAAAAACCTTTATTGTGAAAATGTCAGTATACAAATACGGGCCTATAACCACGTGGGCCGGCCACGGAGCAAACTGAAATCGTATATGATGAGGAGACATTTACACTGTAGAAGAACGTAACGAGCGGGCCATTAGGTTGCAAGAACAAAGGTGTCTAACAGTTGCGGAATCGGTGGACGTACATTTTGTAATTAAAATACAACAGGGCCACTTACAATAACATTTTCTAGATATACATTTGCGGGCAAGGAGTTACGAGTCCCATTTATACCGGCGCCATTTTGGGCGAGGCCGGGCAGGTCCAAGATATAGTCAAAATGTCTCCACCAACCATCGGCCAGACCAGAACCCCTTTCGGCCCTTTATGCTACAAGATGGTGTCTTCCATTCAGAAAATATTGTTGGCAGCATTTTGAAAGGAAACAGAAACAGCCGTTCTCCTAGTGAGTTTCACATTGTTACATTTAGGAAGAATGTTGAAGAGTAGTATGTGGAAAATCTGAAGCCATTTTTCTACAAACTCTCAATCAGACTTGGATGGAAAAAAAAAACATGAAGAATGTACAAACTGAAAACCAATTTTTGTCTGTATAGCATCAACAGTAACGCTTGAGTCAGCTTTGTGTCAAGCCGCCATTTTCATTCAATCAATAGCGTCCCCCTACACACATTCAGGGACCTGGTCGTGTCTTCAGATGAAACGGATTGTAGGAAAAGAAGCAGAAAGGAAAAGGAAAAAAGTTCCGCCGGACCTCGGGAGCCGGCCGCCTATGTCATGTGCGACCTTTGGCCACACCAGGGCAATAGTGAAGCTGCAGCAGGTGCAAATAAGCTTCAGACAGTCTTACAAGCACTGCTCAGAACTCTCAACTGAGGCACTCAACATCCAGGACTTGCCATTCGGATCTTGGCGCCTTGTGCTGGTTCCGACCTATTCACACATCGGTCCACTACTGACATCACCTCATAAGCCAACGGGGCACCCTACACTGACTTTCGGCGCAGCATTGTAGGATGGCCACACCAGTGCGGCAACTTGCTGGACACGACCTCGGTGCCATCCGGATCTCGGCGCGTTCGAGTCACTGTATCGCAAGAGTGACCGGAACTCAGCTGAACACGCCGTCTTTCGGCGCAGCATTGTAGGATGGCCACACCAGTGCAGCAATTTGCTGGACACCACCTTGGGCAATAGTGAAGCTGCAAAAGGTGCAAATAAGCTTCAGACAGTCTTCAACTTACTCTGATTCTTATAATAAACTTCAGATAGTCTTACAAGCACTGCTCAGAACTCTCAACTATGGCACTCAACATCCACAACTTGCCATTCGGATCTTGGCGCCTTGTGCTGGTTCCAACCTATTCACACATCGGTCCACTACTGACATCACCTCATAAGCCAACGGGGCACCCCATGCCGACTTTCGGCGCAGCATTGTAGGATGGCCACACCAGTGCGGCAACTTGCTGGACACAACATCGGGGCCATCCAGATCTCGGCGCGTTCGACTCACTGTACCGCAAGAGTGACCGCAACTCAGCTGGACACGCCATCTTTCGGCGCAGCATTGTAGGATGGCCACACCAGTGCGGCAATTTGCTGGACACCACCTCGGTGCCATCCGGATCTCGGCGCGTTCGAGTCACTGTACCGCAACAGTGACCGCAACTCAGCTGGACACGCCGTCTTTCGGCGCAGCATTGTAGGATGGCCACACCAGTGCGGCAATTTGCTGGACACCACCTCGGTGCCATCCGGATCTCGGCGCGTTCGAGTCACTGTACCACAACAGTGACCGCAACTCAGCTGGACACGCCGTCTTTCGGCGCAGCATTGTAGGATGGCCACACCAGTGCGGCAATTTGCTGGACACCACCTCGGTGCCATCCGGATCTCGGCGCGTTGTGCTGCCTTCGGCCTATTCGCACATCGGTCCGCTACTGACGCCGCCTCACGTGCCAACGGATTTTCTACGCTTTTTGTAGCCCTATGCCGCATAACAGGTCATGTGACTTGTTTATAAAACTTTTCATTGGTTCATTTTACTTTTGGTTTCCTAAAGATGGAAGTCTTGGTCATATGACCTAAAAATAACACTTTTCATTGGTTTAGAACATTTTTTTTTCCCAAACGATGAAAGCCCCACCTTGTTTCTGGATCATTCAGACTGAAGCTGGCGTCAGCATGAGAGCACCACCATCTCGTGGCTCCGTCGTGGTCATTCCACGAGCAATCATGGCAGCCGCTCCCCACCGGAAGCCTGCGGGAGTCGGGGACCCCCAAGACTGTTGTAGAATCTTCACGGCTGAGGGGACGCTTTTCGAGAATGGAGCCCAAGCCCTAACAGGCAAGCGTCCGAGTTCCAAGGTGTCCCAGGGCCATTTCAGTGGACCAGGCCCAAAACCGAGGAGCCGTCCGCCATTTTAAGAGCCATGTGGCAGCCGCCTATCGCTGCACTGCAAGAGTGGGAGCAACTCAACAACATGGTGAGCGAGACGCTGTAGCCGCAAGAGCGGGCGCAACTCAGCTAGATGGCCGCCACCTGGGGAGGCCCGTTCACGCCGCCTCCCCCACGCCCCTCCCCCCCCCGGGCCGCCGCACGCCAATTTTCGGAGCAGCATTGTAGGATACCAAAACCAGTGCGGCAGTTTACTGGACATCACCTGGGTGCCTGTCGTACATGTTGTGTCAGCCATGGGACACTGGACACAGTCCCATCAACATCTCAACGCGTTCTGCTGCCTTGGGACTATTCGCACAACAGACCGCTACTGACGAGGCCTCCCCCCGCACCACCCGGGACGCCCCACGCTGTTTTTCTGTGCTGCATTGTAGGATCCCAAAACCAGTGCGGCACCCAGGCGACATCACCTGGGTGCCGTCCAGAACTCTGCACGTTGTGCTGCCTTGGGACTATTCGCACAAAAGACAGCTTCTAACCATTGTTGCTTTTTGAGTTGAAAAATGTTTAAATGTTTTTAGTTTTTGTTCCGTTCATTATAGTTAAAAGTTAATAAAGTATTATAATCTTACTTTGTTGGAGTGTTATCTATTTTTTTTAAAACGGGTGAATAGGGCCTTGAATCGGGTTATTGTCATGTGTGGGCTTTGGAAGTGTGCTGCTGCAGGATCGGACATTTCAAACTCAAATGCACGTTCTTTTTCTTACCTTTCCGAAGCATGGAGCGCAATAGCAGGCAGAGAAAGGGTGATGCACGTGTTGAACACTACCTGACCTGGCAAGTTGCTGGCAGTGCCCCCCCGCCCGCTCCTGAAAGAGGGCACACACACACCGCCGCCCGAGTACTTCACAAATCTTTAAAAGACCATGCGCTTGTTCATGAGGCTTAAATGGTTTATCACCTCTTCTAGAACCCCTGCATCGACCCTCTGACGTTTCCTGGAAAAATTACCATGTAACACAATACCAAGCCCTGTCAGCTGAAACCCCCAAGGAATCGTGGGGCATATTATCAAGGGGGTTTATCTCCGCTTTTTTGGCTTTAAAAGCCATGAAAGCGGAGATAAAATTATCTCCCTATTACCAAGCTGTCGCTAACACCAGTTAGTGACAGCTAAAAGGAGATAGCGACCATCTTGGGCCCCGCTTTGCATGTCAGTGATACTTATCACTAATGACATGCAAAGTGGCGTGCCAAGATGTTAGCGACTGGAAACAGTCCCTAACATCGCTATCTCCTATTACCAACTTTTGGAGATATTCGCGCTAAGTGCGAATATCTCCAAAATCTAACACCTGCCCTGAGCAGTTCTTAGCCATGTTATCCAATGGGAGGTGGATAACATGGCTAAGAGCATTTGCTCGATAAGACATGAATATCGCTGACTTTTCTGCGATAATAGCAAGGTTTATCTGCGATAAAAATCGCCGATGTGCGGCGATAATTTTTGTCTCTAAACAAGTTAGAGACAAAAATTATCGCTAGTTGTTCGTAATATGCCCCCGGGTTTTTGCTTGCAGAAATCGGGAGGCGGGAGACTAGCACTGAAATCAGTAGTCACACGCCTGAATCGGGAGGGTTGGCATGTCTGAATTCTCTACAGCTGGGGCCATAAACTACATCCGCAGGGGTAGGTGATAGCCAGGGACCAGCCTGGCATCTAAAATGGCTGCCGTGCACGACAAAATTGTGGCATTGGAAAAAAGGCAAGATGGCGCAGCCGCTGGAAGAGATGTATCAACATATATCAGCCTCCTCAGCCACCCTCAGGAAACATAGGGGATTAGGATACGTCTCCCGCACCCCCTTATACCTAGTAATTTAATTAACGAAGCACAAAATGGCGAATTCCCGTTTCGCTACCAGTTTGCGGCCCGTGAAGCACTTCTACCGTGAAAAATCATTTTTTTTTTTATTTTCCCCACGGGACCCTTTAATAACCCCAACAACATTCCTAGGGGGTCAAGAGGGTGATACCTTGCCCCCTTTCATTAAATTCCCCCTTCGTTTTTCACCTCTTCTTCTCTCTCGATCCTACCGAGAGACAAGATGGCGGCCGCTCCGGACTGTCACGCAGCAAAAAAAAAAAAAGCTCACGCACAGCCGCTGGAAGAGATGTATCAACATATATCAACCTCCTCAGCCACCCTCAGGAAACATAGGGGATTAGGATACGTCTCCCGCACCCCCTTATACCTAGTATTTTAATTAACGAAGCACAAAATGGCGAATTCCCGTTTCGCTACCAGTTTGCGGCCCAGTTCGCGGCCCGTGAAGCGCTTCTACCGTGAAAAATCATTTTTTTTTCTTTTCCCCACGGGACCCTTTAATAACCCCAACAACATTCCTAGGGGGTCAAGAGGGGGATACCTTGCCCCCTTTCATTAAATTCCCCCTTCGTTTTTCACCTCTTCTTCTCTCTCGATCCTACCGAGAGACAAGATGGCGGCCGCTCCGGACTGTTTAGAATGTTGACAGACACCGGAGAGCCAATCAGCTTTCTGCGCGCAAAGTTCCGAAACGCGAAAAGTAAGCGGACCGGATCGCTGCCCGGAGCGCTGTTACAGATATATATCTTGATTTAAACGTTAATTTCTCAAAATCCACTGAAGCACATATATTGAGACCTAGCAAAGGCACATCGGGCTAACAGTCCCTACAATTTTGCAAAGTTTCGTGCAAATCCATTCAGCCGTTCGAGCTAAAAATGAGTCCAACCGCCCTATGGAAAAATGAATGGGAAAAACGCGTTTTGGGACCCCCCTTTTTTCTCGGCCCCCCCTTGACGAAACCCCACTAAATTTTCAGGGGCTGCTCAGAAACATAATGTGCCATTTTCCTGAAATTTTCAGCCGATTCCGTCCACAAACGCCAAAGTTATTAGACATAGAATTTTCAGAAATGCCATAGGGAATTAATCCTAACTATATATACCTACTGGCGATAGCCAGTAGGTAATATATATATATATATATATATATATATATATATATATATATATATATATATATATATATATATATATATATATATATATATATATATATATATATATATATATATATATATATATATATATGTATATATATGTATATGTATATATATATATATATATATATATATATATATATATATATATATATATACATATATATATATATATATATATATATATATATATACGAAACAGCAAACTCCCAACTGCTCTGGACGCAGTTCAGGCGAGCGCAGACCTCCAGCAATCTCCCAAATCAGATCAAAATAGATGAGCCAGAAAACAACGATATTTCAGTTGAAGCAGTGCATTTAATAGGCAGTAAATAGTGCAGAGCAAGTGCCCTCCATGACGCGTTTCGCCCCGCGGACGGGGCTTGGTCACATGACGCGTCAGGAGTAGGCGGTGGATTAAATTACAAATAAAAGCCCAAACACCTAAAGAAACAGGTTGCATGGGTAAAATAACGACATTGACTGGCAATTAAATTAATGTGATAACAAGTCCATAAACAATATTCCCGAATTTTTAGAATATTGCGGAACAATTATATATATATATATATATTCACTGAAAAAACCATAGGTTATAGACCATATATAGTTAGGAATTAGCATTCTTAAAACCTTATTTTACTCGCACAAAACCATTGAAGTTCGCATATATAGTTAGTTGCACTAACTATATATCGCGCACCCGCAATCCACTGCTGATGATGTCCCATATTACATCATTCATGACATGGTCAGTGACATCACTGATGACATCACTGATGACATCTCAAATGACATCACTGATGACATCACTGATGACATCTCAAATGACATCACTGATGACATCTCAAATGACATCACTGATGACATCTCAAATGACATCACTGATGACATCTCATTTGACATTACTGATCACATCACTGATGATATCATTCATGTGATAATACGATGAACATCTTCAGACTCTAATATAACCTTAGATACAATCAGTGTAAACAGACACTCACAGACTGTCACTCATCCATGGAGTTACTCACACACCTAGTCAGTCATGCAAAGAATCAATCACACCTCCATTTCCTCAACTATACAGTTATTCACACCTTACTTATTCAAACATATACTAACACGTATTTACTCTCTTATACAATCCCTGATACAAGTTCACAATGATCCATACAGTCACTCACACATTCACTGGCTCTTATGCACAGTTATTTATATATGTCAACTCTCACATGTACTGTGTTTTACATATGTACTTACTTTGACATGTAGCACTGAGATATCCATTCACTCACCAATACATTCATGCACACAGTCAACCGCCCATACAGCTGTTTCCATATGCACTTTTGAACCCATACATCTAGTGAATCAACTGCTCACACATCTATGCACAGAGTCATACACCTCCCAGCTACCCACACATACACTCAGTCTCCCATACAAATACTTGGGCAACCAATCAATAACCCATATAGTTACTCATATAGCTACTGATCAACACATGCAGCAGTTTAAAGAACAACAGACATAATGATGCACAAATTAAGACAGTTTAGTCACTAACCCATGCACTCAGTGAGACACATTTAATCACTCACTCATACAGTCAGTCATGCACCTACTAAATCCTTCATCCAGACACTTATACATCCACTCATTCTTCAATATGTAAGACATATTTTAACTTTACAGAAACATACAGTCACTGGATGTTGTCATCAGTGATGTCATCAGTGATGTCATTTGAGATGTCATCAGTGATGTCATCAGTGATGTCACTGACCATGTCATGAATGATGTAATATGTGACATCATCAGCAGTGGATTGCGGGTGCGCGATATATAGTTAGTGCAACTAACTATATATGTGAATTTCAATGGTTTTGTGAGAGTAAAATAAGGTTTTATGAATGCTAATCCCTAACTATATATGGTCTATAACCTATGGTTTTTTACAGTGAATTTTCAAGATTTTGTAAATGCTAATCCCTAACTATATATGGTCGATAACCTATGTTTTTTTCAGTGAATTTCAATGGTTTTTTAATAGCAAATATCAAAAGCTGTAAAATGTATTCTTATTCTAATTCAAAAATATATTTTATACATTTTTGTATTATATTTTTTTAATTTAATTTATATTATAATTTAAATTATTTTTTATTGTTTCGCTGCCGGTACGCGAACCGGTAAACGTTCCGTTAGTGCAAGTACCGCGTTAAAAAGCTACATCGTGACGCGTCGCGTAATCGCAACGTATCGTGTTACTGCGTAATGCGCCTTATGACGCGCCGCGTTAGCGCACCCGGAAGCGCTCTGGAACGCGAACCAAGGCGCGAAACGCAGAGCCCCGGAAACGATCCGAGGCGCGGCGCGGAGCGCGGAACGTAAGCATAACAGGTCATGTGACTAGTTCATAAAACTTTTCATTGGTTCATTTTACTTTTAGTTTCCTAATGATGGAACGCTTGATCATATGACGTAAAATAAACACTTTTCATTGGTTTAGAACATTTTTTTCCCAAATGATGAAAGTCCCACCTTTTTTCCTCACTCTGACTTCCATTTTTATGAGAGAAAGACCTGTTTCTGCTTGTTCAGTCATGGCATCTGTAGTAGCTGCAGCTGGTGGATCCCCACCACCACCACCACCTCCAAGGAAGAGAGGACCAACTCCACAGGCCATCCTCCAACAAGAGGAGGAAGAAGAGGAAGACAAGGAACAGGAGCAAGGGACAAGGGTGTTTTTAAAAGAACAGCCAAGGAGGTCCCATATTAAAGAAAATTTTATTTGGCAATTTTTTTCATTTCCTCCACATGAAAAAAAAGTAAATGCCAGGTACGTTACCTGCCTCATCTGCCACAATGTACTCTCCAGAGGAACCGAAAAAAATATAGTTATGGTAATTATACCATGCATCATCATATGGAGAGGTGGCACCCGATTAATTACAGTGCTGCCCAAATTCGAGATTTGGTGGATAACCCCCGACCTGCCAGTACATCCACCAATGAAGTGGCAGTGACAGAATCAGAGGCAAATTATTTTCATGTGGAGAGAGGAGTGTTACTCTAATCAATAGAGCTTATGAACATCATCAATGTTCAAAACGTCCCAGAAAACTACATTTTCTTTTTTGTTGTTGCTCCTGTTGAGCCCTTTGTAATGAATAATTTTTGTTTCCCCCCCCCCAAAAAAACACAAAAAAAATATAAAACAACAAAAATAATAAAAAAAGTTCTTTTCAGAACTACCTTCCCTTTAAGAAAAATTGATAGAATGTTTAGCACTCTAGCATCCTCTATTTCTTTTGATTCGCTTCCCAGTTCGCGCGCCGGTACGCGAACCGGAAGCGAACTAAAATTTTTTTTTTTTTTTTAAAAAGACGAGTAAGTAAACAGAGAGTAATGTGAAAAGAAAGACAAATAGAGGGAGTAACACACAGTTACTGTTGAAAGAGGGACTGAGAAAAGGAGTGAAAAGAGTAGTATAAATAAGTAATAGAAAAAGAAATGAAGGAAGTAGCAAAGGCAGGAAACTAAGGGTTAAAGAAATGAAGCAGTGGAACTAATAAAAGTTAAATGTGATAGAGATGTAACGTAAAGAGTACTAAAAACTTACCTTATAATTGTCATTAACGTAGTCAATTGTCATTTTTATACTTTTAATCTGTGTAAGAAAGAACAAAAATGTTTAAATTAATAGAAGGTAGTAAAAAAATGAGTGGACATGAGACAAGATGAATACATATTATAAATCACAATTCAAAGTACAAAATTAATTATACATATTTAATGGTTTATTTTTGCTGTTATCAGAATATATCAAATTTCACTGAAAACAGTGAGTTGAAGGTATTCATCATATAACAGCGGGGAAAAAAAAACACAATCAAAATGATTGTGTTTAAAAAACCCAAATAATATAACTAATCAGAAATCAGAACTCCTCAAAAGTAACTTACTTTCTATGACGTCAAAGGATGTCCTATGAACAGCTTATACTCTGTTGTGCTGTTACTATTTTCTGCCCGACACTTTCTGAAAGATAAACTCCATCGATTTAAGAAAAATGAGACATACAAAGCAATTTAAAACAGCACACTAAATTACAGCAACACCTCGAATCATTATAATCCAGTTACCTACCCTAAATTCTCACTTCAGAAAACAAGTCAAAAGGCAACATTGCTTCATACTAAAATGATAACCATTGACGAAAGACTAGCCTCTTTTATATTTCAAATAAGCTGTGTTATATCCTGATGTTGTCAAAGGAACATCATAATATATAATAGCTGCAGTTGCAAATGTTCTTCCTGAAATCGATGACTGTGTAGCCAAAACATTTTTAATTAGACTTAACAACTTTTTTTCATCCAGTTTATGTAGTTGAAATTGTAAAATGACATTTCACTCATAAGTTTCCATAAATAATATGGACAGCATTGCAGACTTACATTTCCTCTACTCCTTATTTTGATCTGCTGCTTGACTTAGCTTATAAACACAAACAGTTTTCGCTCTGTACTACAATTATCCACAAGGCCATATAGAGTAGGAGCCATTAGAACCTCTGGAAATTCCTCTGAACAAATCCCAAGATTCCTTTCCTAAAATTTTGGTTGTAAGAACACCAGGTAAGAATTTTGAAGGTGGAAAGGCAATCTTTTTTTGAAAGTTAAAACAGAATCATTGCAGAATGACCAGCCGTTTCCAGATTTTAAATAAGCTGTATAATGTCCCGAAGTAGTTGAAGGACCGTCATGATATATAATTGCTGTAGTTATAAAAGTCCTTCCTGATATTGACAACTGCGAAGCCACAAAATTATTATTAAAGTTGTCAATTTAGTTCCATCAGGCCTACATCGTTGGAACATTAAAATGACATACTGGCCATAACTTCGTAAAATTAACGTGGACAGCATTGCAGACTTAGATTGGCTACACTCCATGTTTTGATCGGCTGCCTTTACTAGCTCATTGAAGGATACTGATTTACTGTCAGGCAAAGTTAAATATATAAATCTTTCTGAGTCTACACTAGTAGTACTTGATAGCCTACAGTTCTCGCAATCATGCTGCCATAGATAAGAAAGGCCAAACAGATAATGTACATCTACACCTTCATCTTGCAATACATCAAGCATATACATTAAAAACTCCTGACAATCCTGCTGAATATTTTCAGAGAATTGTGTTTGACCTGAACATTCGTCTAACAGAAAACGAATTTCAGACACACTTTCTACTCTTGTTCTATCAGCGCTACATTTCTCTAACACAGAATTCAACAAACAGCATAAACTTTGTTCCGAATTGATCACAATCTGTTCTTTTAAAGTCTCTAGTGAAAAGAGAACATTAACAACTACATTTGCATAGCAGTTGACACCAGAACTATTTTCAAATTTAAAACCAACAACATTTTCAACAGAATTCATTTTATTCCTGCTTACAATTTTTGGTTCATCGACTTTTGGTCTTTTTGCTTCAACCTCCCTACTATTACTGATATTTCTTCGTTTCCGGCCTACCACACGTTTCTCAAACAAAGGATATTGAGGCAAATGTGGCGCATACTCTCTTCTTAACCTATTGTATTCCTTAACACAATCTAGATCCGCACAAATGTTTGTGACATCACAGTCAATCAAGTACAAACCCGATAAAGTTCTGACTCGTGACAATGCTACATAAGCCATACCCTCTTTGAACACAGAACTGCCAATATTCACTAAAGCAGTGTTTACACTTAAACCTTGCGATTTATGAATTGTCACCGCATATGCCAAGCAAACAGGAAACTGCTTACGGCGAACATATAGGTCTTTTACAAGCAAAAACCTAGCTGTGCAACGACCAATTAGCTGTACTTCCTCAATGCCATCAAATTTAATTTTAAAAAATTCAATTCCATCTCTATTTCTGTATTTCCCAAAATCAACAACATTACCCATTGATCCATTTACCAGACCTCTTTCAACATGTAAATTCCTTCTCAAAATGATACGGCAATTTAAGCACACATTCAGAGTCTTTTCAAAACTCGCAGTTTTAGATATAGTCTTCTCTAATGAATCCAATTTAGATTTCAAATTCTCAGACAAAATAATTGTTGCTCCCATATGCTCTATTCTGTCAATAGCTTCCAGTTTCACAATCTCTTGTTTTTCTAAATTCAACATTTTGTTGTTGAAGATGCAACATTCTGCAAGAGTTGGCATCAAACATATTCCAGATTTCTTCTCAGTAATTTTCTGAAAAATATCCTCTGGCAAAACGTCTTCTTCTGGATATAAATTTGACAGTAATCGTGCATGTAAAGCTTCTTTCCCACGCTCAGTCACTTTCCCGATTCTAACATCTTGTAGAATATTCTTGTAATCTTCGTCCTTCGCCTGACGCATATTTTGACGCAGCTCAGCATAATTGAAGTTTAACCATATGTTAACGTTGCCAATGCTCCCTGGGCACTTCTTGGTATCTTCATGTGTAAGCAGTTTAAACACTGGTTGTCCTTTCACTGGTGTCAGCTGCAGAAGATCACCAAAAACAATGATGTGTTTGCCACCGAATAACACATCATACTCTTTTTTAAGAACTTCCTGCATTCTCAAATGCACAAAGGCAAGCATGACATTGGAAACCATGCTTACTTCATCAATGATAAGAAGTTTCATCTTCTTCAACACTCTAGATACTTCACAACAAGCATCCCCAGATAACTTGTGGTATTGTAATTTGTTATCATGCTCCACTGGCAGCATCAGTAGACGATGCAAAGTAATCCCTTTAATGTTATGAGCTGCCAGTCCAGTTGGAGCGGTCACAACACAAGACAGCGATGACTCAGTCCTTTTCTGCAGATAACATGAAATTGCTTTAATGAGGAAACTTTTTCCAGTTCCTGCTTCTCCACTCACGTATAGTCGGACAGGCTTCAACGACGTACATGAGCACTCTTTCTTCTCATGACTTAATCCACGCTTAATTTGGTTGGTAACTTCGTCATATGTTTTCCTCTGCTCAACGTTGAGTTGTCTTTCCAAATCTTCTAAGTTAACCGCATCCTCCTGAGCATGTGCCATGGCTCTTTCCACTTCAATCATGGCAGTGGCAGCTTCATTTTCGATAACTGGTTCTCATAGTGGATCCTGACTCAATGAAACAGAACTCTGACTGTCCTGAGAACTGTCTCTAGCAATCTCAGCTGCAATTGTTGCTTCCTGTTCGATTTCTGCATTCAACATTTCTAGATATTTTGGAAAAACAGGACATTCTATGGACTCCTTGGCTGCATTGAAAGAGTCTTCGTAACAGAGGAAATCCCCAAGCAGTTCCTCTTCTGCACGCCAAGGCTTGAAAAGTTGCAAAAGAGCTAAATTGAAAAACTCTTTTCTTTCTGGAGATTCGCAATCCAATTTTCGATGATTTACCAATTGACATTTTCTTTGCTTGACCAGACATCCCTCACTTCCAATTACAGCATACACTCCTTTATCAATATCTTCTTTGATGTTCCTCTTGAAAACGTAATTTTGTAGAACATCATACAGACAAACATTCTCCAGGTGACTGCTTCTATTTGGATAATATGTATCCAACATGTTGGTCTACAAAATATCTGTACTGTTTGGCTCCTTCTCCGCCAAATACTCAATTTCCCGTACAGGTTTCAGAACTCGATTACGCGTTGCTGCAAGACCAAGACTCGCCCAAATGATACTCCTAGATTTGGCATAGAGACTTGCTGAAGATAACCGGTCAGAACATTCGTAAGCTCCGATTTCTCGATGCGACAACATCTTCAGACTGAAACTGTACAACTTCTTACTGAGGCTCTTTTCATGGGAAATATCCTCCCACATATCCTTCAATTCTGTCTTGTCTTTTTTGGTGATGTAAGACGTCACATACCGAGCCACAGCCATAAAGTTGTCAGCCACAAACTGTATATCCATGTTGGCATTCCACATGGACAAAATCACTGGGTTGTAGTCGTTAATGTACTTGGACTCTTCGTTTCTTTTCAAATTGTATGTGTTTTTGGGTGATTTCCTCGTCACATTATGTCACAGCGAAGACATCAAATTGTTAACTCTTCCTTTAGACATCACCGACCCTGGAAATGCAAAACGACATTTGGTGTAGTACTTGTCCTTTTCTTCTGAATTTACGACGACAGTACTTTCCACAACGATGGCTTTGAAACCGTAAAACTTGTTCTCTTAGACTTTTGTCTTCGTTTGTCTTTGGAACAGCACATGTAGCATACTGTTCTATGAAACTCATCACTAAGTCATCCGGATCTGTTCCAAATTTGGGTGCATCTTTGATCCATAGCAGCATATGGCTGAGATACCCGCCACCCCCTCTCAACACAATCCCCAAGAATTGGGAAACCGGAAACAGTTCTTGAACTTTTGGAAGGCGGGAAGGGAGTTACCCTTCCCGGCCGTATTTATTAAAATATGAAACAAAATCAAAACATTAAAATAACAGTTTCATATTATGTACAATTTCATTTCCACATTACGATGTTTGGCTAACCTTAACAGATCTCTAATACAAAGGTTCTCCTAGCCGAACTAACATCCTACAAAACATTTGACTTGAAATTGTACATCCTAACGTTAAGGGCCAACGGCAAGGTCGTAACCGGTGTCAGATCCCTAAACCAGAAATACCACCCTCACTTGTGAGGGGAGCGACCGCACAGAGGCGTACCTCAAGTGCATCTACCAATTTCCCTTGGACTTGACGGGGGCCCCAATGAACTCGACGCCATTTAACGGTCGTTCGAGGACTCGTGTGAGGTGTCTAAAAGGTAGCGTAAACCCCCTCCCGCACCCCACACAACTTACCCATCTGCCGTCGCAGATGTCCTGGCCCCGGGAAATTCCCCAGGAGGGCCCGTAGCCCCTCCTATCCAGGAAGGGGCCTTAACCACCTTTCCTTTCCTTCCGGCGGCCTATCCTTAGACGGGACCGCCTCCCCGTTGAGGGGCCAATTGGCCACCTCCCCCGAGCGCTCCCATCCGTAATGGGTGACGCCCCCCCATAGGGATCTTCCAATTACTGCTCACCGATCATGACCTTACCGCCCGACCAAAATAAATACGACAATTCTACCTAACTTACTAAGATTACAAAACAAACATAACTTATTACAAGCATGAATACTGATCAATCCTAGTGCAGAATTACTTTATTTGCAAAACATACTGAAAATAACCATTCTTTATTGCATATTCAAAAATTTCATGACAATCATCACAACCTGCAAGAAAAGAGTTACCATATCCAAACTTTATTCAAAACAATTCGCTGTCCTCAGGGGCTGGTGGGTGGGTCAAAATTGGCTCTTCGTTCCGTCTCGAGCTCACGTGCAGCGGGGAGGTGCAGCTTCAGAGCACAGGAACAAGAGGATGCTTTCTTGGCTTCTGCTCCTTTTATCCGTCTTCAGGGCGGGCGTAAACCCGCCCCCGCCTGCCTTCGAGGGCGTGGCCGGCCGCGTCAGTGTCTAGGACAACCCACTCTAGGGCGGGAAAAAGGCACGCCCCGGCTACGCCGCTTCGGGCATACCAGCCGAGACTCGCCTCCCGCCCAAGATGGCTTCCCGGGGGGATCGTGGTACTCCACCATACGTTCGGGGGGACCGAATGGTCGCCCCTTTCCATATGGCTGAGATACCCGCCACCCCCTCTCAACACAATCCCCAAGAATTGGGAAACCGGAAACAGTTCTTGAACTTTTGGAAGGCGGGAAGGGAGTTACCCTTCCCGGCCGTATTTATTAAAATATGAAACAAAATCAAAACATTAAAATAACAGTTTCATATTATGTCAAATTTCATTTCCACATTACGATGTTTGGCTAACCTTAACAGATCTCTAATACAAAGGTTCTCCTAGCTGAACTAACATCCTACAAAACATTTGACTTGAAATTGTACATCCTAACGTTAAGGGCCAACGGCAAGGTCGTAACCGGTGTCAGATCCCTAAACCAGAAATACCACCCTCACTTGTGAGGGGAGCGACCGCACAGAGGCGTACCTCAAGTGCATCTACCAATTTCCCTTGGTCTTGACGGGGGCCCCAATGAACTCGACGCCATTTAACGGTCGTTCGAGGACTCGTGTGAGGTGTCTTAAAGGTAGCGTAAACCCCCTCCCGCACCCCACACAACTTACCCATCTGCCGTCGCAGATGTCCTGGCCCCGGGAAATTCCCCAGGAGGGCCCGTAGCCCCTCCTATCCAGGAAGGGGCCTTGACCACCTTTCCTTTCCTTCCGGCGGCCTATCCTTAGACGGGACTGCCTCCCCGTTGAGGGGCCAATTGGCCACCTCCCCCGAGCGCTCCCATCTGTAATGGGTGACGCCCCCCCATAGGGATCTTCCAATTACTGCTCACCGATCATGACCTTACCGCCACAGGCCGGATAGTTGACCGGCTATCCGGACCCCCCACTCCTGCCTAAAGGTCATGTTTCAAACCCTTCAACCAAGCTATGAGGTCTCCTATGAGTAACTCATTCCCCACCCGGGACAAATGAACCCCGTCCCCCAAATACATACTGTCCCCTTTGATACAACCATGCGAAACAGAATGCAGTGTACTTGAACGAAACAATCTACTCACTTTGTTATTTATTTTCCTTACGGAATGATTCAGAGCAGAAACCGAAATAGCCCCCCGCCACACTTTCCGTGGGATCATATGGGACCATGCGATTGTGCACCCTGGAACTCTTCTAGCCAACCAACTTACTGTGGAAAGCATTGCCTCAAGAAGAAGTCGTCTACCAGTGGCCACCAGGTCGTTGCCCCCAAGATGGACTATGATTATAGACGGCGGTGACCTTGTCCGCCCTAACAAACCCTCGAAAAAGGATTGAAACTGGTCAATACAGAGCCCGCCCTTTCCGTCGAAGGACACCCTGTACCCGTATTCCCCAGCCACGTGAATCATATCACCTGCTTTGAATACGTCCGCGGCACGCCTCACGTATGAGTGGCCCACGACCCACACCTCCTTTTTCGCAGTCGGTGATTTCTGACCGCTGGTCCCCAGGTGTCGGGTCGACTGCACAGTCCGCCCCGCTTCGTAAGCTTGCGCAACTGAAAATCAAACAAAAACAAGAAGCGTGAGTATATCATTACAGCTTCACAACATGTGCAAGCGTACATACCTTTTATAACAGTTCGAGGACCAACGCCCCACACGTTTTACTTCCTCTACACTCAGACCCTTGGCTGTAGCCTCAGTAGCAGCCCCTATCCGAAAGGAATGGGTCCCGAACTCGCCGGGGTTCAAGCCCGCGGCCGAAATCGACATTGCAAGCACCCTCTGGAACTGAAACCTCGTCAGTGGGGTGGCGTCAGCGTGTCGCAACAAGGTCCCCCCCATGCTGCCACCCTCTGCGCTAAGTATTCCTCTACGCACACCACAGGGCACATGGAAGAACCGGGGATCCTCCGAATGATTACGCAGTCCCCGATTGCACCCTGATCGGATTTGGACCTAACAAACGAGACCGTCATCGTCTCCCCCCTGACCTGAATGTGCTCCCGGCACAATCCCCCCATCGTATCCCGCTTGTTCTTCGCCACTAATTCGCTTACCCGCATAGCCCCATGGAATGCTAGTGCAAATGCGGCTCGGAACAACACTGCTTCGTACTGGGATGAACACGTTGCCGGGAGTACGGACCATAAGAGGGTCAGCCTATCCAGACCTATCAGGTGCCTCTCATCTAATCTGCGACCCTCAAGGCGTTGCCACCCACGTAGCGCTTTCTGCACAACGAAAGACGCTGTCGGGTCCTGGATCCCATGAGCCTTTGCCATAAAGGAAATGGCGGCCCGATGCCTCTGGGCCGTAGCTACTGATTTGCCTGCCTGACGTAAGGAGAGCAGAAATTTCACTACAAACTCTTCCTGACCCCAAAGTTCCCCCCTAGCAGTACCCAAAAAGGCCCAATAGGAACGGAACGCCCCTTCATATGCCTTCCTCGTCCTGGGTGCTAAACTCTCTCCCACGAGGTTTTGTAGTTCGGGGCACCGAGAGACCAGAGAGCTTCGGGAAAGGGTGCCGCCACCGGGTCCGCTGTGGGCAGAAAACCCCAGAAGGCCTGCATACGGAAACGAGAAAGCGCATCAGCCGCTTGGTTCATCACCCCCGGCACATGTCTTGCCCTAAACAGTACATTCAGTTGCATGCATAACAACACAATTTCCTTGAGCAGTCTCAGAATCAATTTGCATCGTGCTGCCTGACTATTGATACACTCAACCACGGACATGTTATCAGACCAGAATACCACAGAGTGATCACGGAACCCCTCGGGCCACGTTTTCAGTGCCACCAAAATAGGGAAAAGTTCGAGAAAAGCAATGTTACTTGTCAAACCGCACTCGTGCCACCATGACGGCCATTTTTGAGCCGACCAGTGTGCGCCAAATATGGCACCAAAACCTATACTCCCCGCCGAATCTGTCCACAGCCCCAGCTCTTCGGAGGACATCGCCGGCCTGTTCCAGACAACTCGACCATTGAAATCCGCCAGGAATGCCAACCAAATGCGCATGTCCTGGCGAACCTCTGCCGAGAGCCTCGTGCGATGATGACCTTCCTTCAGGCCGACCATGGCTTGTGCAATCGAACGGGAAAAGGGGCGCGCCATTGGCATCACTCTCAGGGCAAAATTCAACTGACCCACCACCTGTTGCAATTGATGCAGGTTTACTTTTGTTGCACGAATACATGTCTCAAGGGATAACCTGAATTTTAACACTTTTTCCTTGGGTAATCGAAAACAACCTTCTACCGAGTCGAGCTCGATTCCCAGAAACTCGAGCAAGGTCGAGGGACCCACAGTCTTACCTGGTGCCAATGGCACACCGAATTGATTCATTAAGACACGAAATTCATGTAAAGCCTGTCCACACTCAGGATCCCCGGCTGCCCCCAAAAACAGAAAGTCATCGAGATAGTGCATAACATGTTGAAAACCTGTCTTCCTTGTGAATACCCATTGCAGAAAACAACTGAACTTCTCGAAATAGGCACAGGAAATCGAGCACCCCATTGGCATACATCTATCCATGTAATAGCGACCCTGAAACTGAAAACCAAGGAGACGCTGATCGTCTGGGTGTACCGGGAGCAACCGGAACGCTGACTCGATGTCCGATTTTGCCATCAGCGTCCCGGGCCCCAGGCGATTCAACATGGCAACGGCCTCATCGAAAGATGCGTACCGCACCGAACACACTTCCGGGTCTATCGCGTCATTCACGGAAAGACCACGTGGGGCTGACAAGTTATGTATCAGCCGAAACTCACCCGGGTCCTTCTTGGGGACCACCCCTAGAGGGGAACAAACAAAGTTAGCAACCGGTGGCAAATCGAATGGACCGGCGACGCGACCTCGAGTCACCTCTTTCCCAATCTTTACCTGTACCACCGCCGTGTGCTGCAAGACCGACAGTTGATTCTTACAATTTGCTACACCTTGAAAATCCCCCACTGGGATGCGGAAACCATATGAAAACCCGTTTCGCAACACCCCAGCGGAAGCATGATCCGGGTATTCGTTGAGCCAAGGAATCATTGCCATGGTATCAATCGGGGTAGGTAAAGGCGCCCCTCGGACTATATCAGACCTGTTTGGCGCCTCCCTTACCACCGTTATCACCCGTTTTGGCTCTGCACATGGACTCAGGATGGGATGGCTGCCCACACTCATGTCTGAATTTGCATGACCCCTGGGGCCTCGTACATTTCCCTCTGTTAAAACTCCAACAGATCCCCCTTTTACCTGTGTTGCCACTCGGCTTCGAGTGGTACTCGTTACCTGCACCCGTCCGAAAGGGTGTCCCAGAGTTTTGGCGGGAAGATTCCCCCCCGTTACTCCCTAACAATGGTACCTTCAACATTCCTGTACTCTCCATTTTTTGCCATGACACGGAGTCGTAACAATCCCAAGTCAAAATCGGGTCGTGTTCCTTAGCTTTTCTAAAAAGGTTGTCATAGCAGAACCACTGATTGCCCCCATATGCTACGGAATACTCCATGATACGTGATTGATAAATTGGCAACTCGGTCAACAACTCGGGCCTGCGTTCTCCCATGATGGAGGTAAAAATGCCCCATGCTCTGCCCCAAGTACTAATGTTTTCGTCAACCTTAAAGGCGGCCATTTTTGCGCGCCAAACACTCGGATGCATGAGCTCCTTTTGGCTCTTTACATGCTCCATCTCGTAATGATCGGTAAGCAAAGAAAAAATGTTCACATACTTATTTGCCCAAATCTTTTCCTTAACTTCCAGTGGAACATGCTGAGCCACCTTTTCCCTTCGTGAAGGTACAGACCCCTCCCCCGCAATCGGCAATGGCCGCTTACCTGAACCAGACGCTGCATCTGCCACCGAACCTGGGCCTGATGCGTTAACAGAAGATGGCTTCGCAGCCTCCCTAGATTCCCGCAGTTGCCTCATTACTGCGCGGGCGTCGTCAGCCGTGGTGCCCTTGCTATCTTTTCCCAACCACGCTGCCAATTGCGCCGCTAACTCGGGAGGCATATCCTCCCCGTTCACGGGGGTGACCACCACGGGGATCGGATTCCCTTCTTTCGGCGTCGGGGTTGGCTCCTCAAGTGGGGTATCGGGAACCGGGGTTTCCCGCCCGAGTGCCCCCCTTCTGGACCTCTTGCCTCTCCCACCGGGGACTGCTCCCGGCAAAGGCCGTTTCGGTCCTCCCTCCCCGTCCTTAGCCGCCACCTGCTTCTTCAAATCGGCTACCTCCTTCATGAGCATGCGGAGCATCTGATCGGTACTGACCCGCTTCCCGACTTTCTTGGGCATTCTCAGACGGAATATCTGTAAGACAAAAGAAAGATTACAACACTCAAAATTGGCTCTTCGTTCCGTCTCGAGCTCACGTGCAGCGGGGAGGTGCAGCTTCAGAGCACAGGAACAAGAGGATGCTTTCTTGGCTTCTGCTCCTTTTATCCGTCTTCAGGGCGGGCGTAAACCCGCCCCCGCCTGCCTCCGAGGGCGTGGCCGGCCGCGTCAGTGTCTAGTACAACCCACTCTAGGGCGGGAAAAAGGCGCGCCCCGGCTACGCCGCTTCGGGCATACCAGCCGAGACTCGCCTCCCGCCCAAGATGGCTTCCCGGGGGGATCGTGGTACTCCACCATACGTTCGGGGGGACCGAATGGTCGCCCCTTTCCATATGTATATGAGGAGCTCCTCTTGCTTGATACTCCTTTCTCCAGAAGAAATCCAACACCTCTCCAAGAGGTGGATTTTTCTTGTTCATGATGAAAGACATCATAGCTTCAAATCTATGATTGAAGTACCTGCATACATTCAGTGGATCCAAAGAGCACAGTTCTCCGGGTGTCTTGAATTCGATATTTTCAATGTTTCCATTTGCCTCTCGTAGAAATTCAAGTAAGTCTTCCCAGCCATACTCAGCACAGCTGAGAGTGAGGAACCATGTGGGAGTTCCTAAGTTTCACAGCATACATTTTAAGTCACCATGACGACGGTACCAATACTCATTAGTACCACGCTGACATGCCATCAGATTAATCAGGTAAGAATCCAAAATACTGTCTTGCACATTGACTTTATCCATAAAGTCCCTTGCCGAGATATTTCGCAGTTGTACACCACTTTTCAAGATGTGGTTCACTGCATAAGACAATCCAGAGAGATCACTTTCAAACAGTAGATGAAATAAATAGGGAATGCATTGACGAAACCTAGGATCTTCTGCATACAATCGTAAAGTCCGGTATTCTGAAGCAGGAATTTGAACAGGTCGCTCATCATATCGTCCTCCTCGACCTGTGCGAAATAACTGTGGGAAACATTGAGCTTCCAAACTTTCCTCCCAAACACTAATGGGACTCCCTTTGGCTTGTTTCATTTGAAACAACTCAATAGCATTCCCCATGACTTCCTTGGAATGCAAAGGATGAACACTATAATGTTCATATATTTCTTCCTTTTTAGAGGCTTCTACTTTCTCAATTTGTCCAGGACACAAATCGCTGTCCTCTTCTTCACTTACTTCCTCTTCTGCAACACATACATTCTTGTAGTACTCATTATTTGTTATCAAATACAATGTTGCCTTTTTGACTTTCCTAACATCCACTAAATCTTGCCAGATTTTCTTACTCTTTGTCGGAACACCATTAACTATGATAACCAGAGGTTCCTCTTCCACTTTCTCTACTCCAATTGTATTAATGTTTTTCTTCAAATCCAAAGGCAAATAAACAACCCTTCCCTTTAATCCTCTCTGTAAATCTGATGGAGGCAACTTCCCTGTCTTTGGCTCCATTCGTACAATAGCCTGAAAAGGATGGACACTTTGAATCAAAATAGATTCATAAGTATTTAAATCCTTCAATTCAGAAGGAATGTCAACTAATTCCAGATTATTATAAACCGCTCTAGCAGGCATCTGGTTTTGGTTTAATTTGTTATAGCAATAAGTAGACATACGTTGGTCCGCTCCCAAATCAAAACAATTTTCTACCATCAAGTATGTGACAAAATCCTTCCATTCACTATTGTTTTCCATATCACTTTTTGCATATAAATTCACTAACTTAGTCTGATTCTTATAATAAGTCCGTCGACAACACACACAAGTGAAATTAGGCCTCTCACATGTTTTCACCATAAACGTGGAAATTTCCTTGTGAAACTTATGTGTACTGAAAATCTGTACACTGTCTTCCACATTACCTTCTTCTAGTGGTTCAATATCAACATTGTTCTCTTTACCAGCAAAGTAACAGAACTCAATTTCTTGACAAATATTCTTCACATCTACTTCAGAACCATGCAAAAGAGCTCTGCTTAATTGTTTAAGCATAATTGCTGGACTCTTAGCATAATACAACATTCTAACTAATTTCCTCACTTTATTGTGATGCACTGCTAGCATCCTGAAATGATGAAAAACACTCTGGCATACTCTCCTAGAAAGACAAGCCAGTGAATGACCATGCAAACCTGTCACTTGTCTCACTCTGCAAGGATCTAATTCTTGCAACAACCTTATTTTTTGTTTTAAACTTTTCTTATTAAATGTCCGTATAAAATCACAAAGCAAATTGATGGAATCCTGTTGCACGCTGCAAATAGAACTACACTTCCAGGTGTACACTGGTCCCTTAGGACATCTCCCTAAAACCTCATCACTTAACACCTCTTCTGCATCTGCAGGCACAAGTATTTCTTTTTCAACCGGACGACCATCTTTTACCTCATATGCTCGACCACTGCTGTCAACTGCATGCACCAAATCATTGTCCTGAAAATAACTCTCCTCATTAAAAAATGCCTCACTATTTGAACTATGCATCCATTCTAAGAAAACTTCACAAAAATTATTTCGATTAACTTCTCTCTTCCATCTACTATTTGATTTGAAAACATAGATTACCTTGTTTAGTTTCCTAATTCTATTAATTACCAAAATAAATAACTTTCGCTCAATTTCGAAAGCCTGATCAATAATTTTCTCTACATTTTTCTTTTTCTTATAAAATGCCACTTTCTGTTGGCCTTTCTTAAATTGTTTTAGCAAATTGACAATTACCCTGTTGCGGAACATTCGCCTACGAATGTCCCTGAATGTATTTTCCCTTCTACTGCCATGCACAGAGTTATCTCCTGCTCTAGCAGAAACTTTTTTGACGGGCCTTTCCTTTCCATTTAAATTGACTCTCTTTTTCTGGACTAAAACTTGTTCTGTAGTTATACTTTTGTTTCTACAAAGGTTTCTAAGGAATGATTTCGTTCTCTTACCCGGAGCTTTCTTCGTGCGTTGAGGTGATTTTAATGTAGAGGACTGCTGCAAGCATTTAGTAATCTGCTGTCTTTGACGTTTCGTAGCCTTTCGGATTCTATCCTTAGATGGCATTGTCTAATTTCTAAATAATCTGCAGTTGAATCTGTGGTAAAATATAATAAAAAATTTAATTAACCACTATTACCAAACAGTAAATCAATAACAGTAAGAATTTGATTCAGCAATGCTATAAAGATGATTCAGTGAAATGTTCTTAATTTTACTGTGAAAGTGATAGTATTACAGGGCTTTCATGCAAATGACTGCCCACCCTGCAACAAAAAGCCCACATGAAACTTTACGCACATTAAATTGTGTACTTACCTGCAATAATACATATGCCAGTGTTTAGGTCCCTCCACCCTGCCCCTCCCCCTCCCCGCCTCCCTGCCCCACCGTAACTCCCTCCACGACTCGCGGCTGCTATCTTGCAACATGGTGCATCTTGTAAATCACTACTGCATTATAAAAGTGACGCAACAGCAGCACAAAATAGGCGCACATCCATAATAAATCTTCCCCTAACACTTTAAATGATTGATTCAGGATGACGATAAGGTGTGGACTTTCTAGAAGTTTGTTTGAGGTGAGGCCTACTCAGGGTTGCAGATGAAATTTAGACTTGTTGAAGAGTACAGAGGTGATAAGACATGTACAGGCCTACCAAAGAAGTGAATCATGTCCACTGCACTCTTGAACAAAGGCCAGACCTCCTCTATCTCTCTGAACATGACTAAATATCATCTGCACAATGTGATTCGTAATGTTAGGAAACACAAGTGATATAATTGAAAAACGTGAAAATATTTTTGCACATTTAACAATCACATCACCTGTATTTCTTCAGCTTACTTATCTAATTATGCAGCTGTAGTTTTCATCCTATGTAGAAGCACACCCTATCAATACTTAAATTACCCAAGCACACATGGGAGCGTATTTACAAGGACCTTGCTCCAGGGGAAATGTCTTAAATTAAAATTGGAAAAATTACATAAAAGGGACTCAAAGGCCTTGTAAATATGCCCCAAACAACCTATGAAACACTAGCAGTACATATCAAGAAACCTAATTGAATTCAAAAAACGTTTTTAAACCTTTTATGTAAAACAATTATATACCTACATTCATGGGGAACTGACTTAAAATGCCCTAATACACATGAAAACGTTTTTTTAAGGTCCTTGCACCTTTTTTTCAATAACTTTTAACATAGCTATGTAACTCAAACAATCAAAATCAAAATTTTTCAAGCACACATGGGGGCGTATTTACAAGGACCTTGCACCACGGGGAAAGTGACTACAAATGACCAGACACTTATGGGGACATATTTACAAGGCCCTTGAACCAGGGGGAAGTGACTTGAAATGGCTAAGCACACATAGGAGAGTATTTACAATGCCCGTGCAACACTTATGCATCATTTTTTACATGTACACTGTAGAGCAGCATGGGGCAATAAGAACACAGATGCATCATGCATCTGTTCCGCAAAAACGACGCATTGCAGGAGTCACATCACAAGTAAATAATTTCTCATAATTTTTTAAAGCATTCCATTTCCTTAAAAACGATTTTCTGATCATAATTTGAAAACACAGCACAGCTCCTATGTACAACCACACCTTATCAGTACTAATACTTTACATTATCTGCAATTACAATTGGTAAAAGAATGCAAAATCGTCTTTGAAAGCATAATGCAAACACTTGAGTCAAAACATCATTTTAAATACACAGCTGGCTTTCTTATTTACGCAAAAAAAGCATACTAATCTTTATCTAAAATATAGAAACGATAACTCACCTTTACAAATGCTTTTTGAATTTCAAAACAGTCTCAGAAACACACCAATTTTTCTTTATCAGAATAAAAGGTATGCACTCCGGAGGCTGCAACCAACAAAGGCACTGAAATGCTGATATTCATCACACATATCTCTCATGTCAGCCAATCAAAAGTCTTCCCTCACTATTTTCAAATCAACACCCTTCCCCCCTCTGCCCTTTCTGCCCTTTTTCCATAGCAACTACCGCCTGCCAGACCTCTCATGTTTACAAGTTCACACAACAATGTTTCAAATGAACTCTGAACTCTCAGTACACCTGCTAATCCACTGCAATCTTTCATAACATCATTTTTAATTAACCATTCAAATTACATCTTCCAAAGAACACATCCATGCACCCTAACTTTCTGTTTTCAGCAATGGAAATACACCAATCACTACTTATGAATCATTTGCACTCAAACTCCACAGTTTTTTTCATTACAAACTTCACTATTTCAACTGCCATTTCATTCCCACACTTCATCTGACTGCAGCAAAAACTCCTCTAGCCATGTTTTCAGTCTGGATTCTTGGACATAGCTACATCCACTGGGCTCACAGGTATGCTGATAACAGAAATTTACACAACCTCAATTTACAAAATGTGGAAATCAAATGGATTGGCCGAAGAGGATTGAAATGTCACCAATTGATACCATTGGTGAAAACCTTTTTACATTTGCCAAACCCTGACCTCATAATAGTGCACTGTGGAGGAAATGATTTGGGCACTTTGACTGGGGTAGGTCTGGAAATGCTCTTAAAAGACACCTTTGAGCAATTGATGACACTTTTTCCTCAAACTGCCTTGGTATATTCCAATATATGCCAAATACAAAAATGGAGGTGGTCCAATCAATTTTGTCAACAAATTGAGAAATCGAGGAAGCATGTAAATAAGTCTGTTTCAGCTTACATGAGAGACCATGGAATGGGTGCTATCTACAACAATAACTTGCGTTACTACATGCGAGATATCTACAGAGGAGATGGCGTGCACTTCTCAGATGAGGGGAACAGAGTTTTCATACAAAATTTAAGAATGTGTATTGGTTCCTACTTATAAGTACCTAGAACTTACACAGAACACAAAAGCTCTTTTCAGAGCTACCTTAACTTTATTTACTCTTTTGAAATTTCGAATGTACCTTTTTTCACTAATTTTCACTTATGTTCGCTTCCCGGTTCGCGTACCGTTTTGCGTACCGGCAGCTAACCGCGCGAAAAATTCAAATTTTTTTCCCGACATATATGAGCCTCCTCAGCCACCCTCAGAAAACCTAGGGGGTCAGGATATGTCTAAAGTACCCCCTTCTACCCATTCTGAACATTATTTACCCTCCATCTTGTATCTCAATTCTACCGAAACACAAAATGGAGGACTCCCGTAACGCTGCAGGTTCGTGCACCGGGACACGCACTGACAAGCACTTGCTCAAAAAAGGTGGGAAAGTAATTTACAGAAAAACCACTGGAGACACTTTCACCAATTAAACATTAGCTCATACTACATACTAATCCCAACCATTTTCACAAATTTGGTTGGAATTCCATTTAGCCATTTAGCATGTAGAACTCTCTAAATTCCCTGAGGTAAATTACTTCACAAAACACATTTGAAGTGTTGGAATTGACAACCAATTAAAATGTTACTTTCAATTTCTACTATTATATCATGACATTTGATTGGTTATGTACCTGAATATATATAAAGAAAGAGAGAGAAACACAGCCATTTTGACTACTACTTCTTGAAGTACATATCAACTACATTTAAACTGATAACTTCAAGTTCTATTTGAAAGGTAAGATATTATTTTAAAAACTGAAGTATGTTCTGTACTGTAAGCTAATTAGGAAAACATTTTCTGATAGTTATATTCTATCACTCTGTAATACTTATAGAATAAAATAGACTTCTCTGTTTTAGTTATGGATGGAGTTAGACTTGTCTTGTATAATTAAGAATTGACTTAGAGTTTATTTCATAATTTTTTTCATATTTCTACTTCCAGTTTGATACCATACACTGCCCAACGAAAAAATCACTGTTTAAAAAACCAAACTACCTGTCTGTACTTAAACCCAACAGTGCCCTATCTGTACTGATATATTTTTTTAAAATTCATTTTACAGCATACAAAATGGAAGGAGAGCAGAAAAATAACATGGAAATTGCAGAATGCAACCACGACAAAGAAAATGATTCAGAATTCTTTGATCAATCAATGGACATAGAACTTCTGCAATGTGTTGAAGCTGTGGATTTATTAATAGAAAATGAGTCAAAATCTGACCAAGAATTATTAGAAGTTCTATTTAATTTTGAAAATAAATCAGAATAATAAATTTATATATAATAATTCAAAAATTGTTTGAGACATTTTTCATTTTTATATGTATTTTAAAAACTAGTAGCAAATTGATTTTAATGTAAAATCAGACTTTAAATATACTGTGCAACTTTAAGTTTGCTCATAGTTACTTCCTTTCTTCCACTATATCATCTCCAATGTATATTTAACATCTCTTTATCATCTCCTGCCTCCATGGTGTTTCTGCTTTCCTAACAGACTACGCTATGAATTCCATATACCTCAATAACTTCTGAAACAACCAGCAAGATATCTACAAAGGAAACAATGTATTTTTATTTTTAGACTCTGCATTGGTACCTACATATTGGTACGTAAATAAAAATAAACAAAAAAACCCAACAAAACGAACAATCAATAAACATACAATATTTTGAAAGTCGATCATTCTTGTTTCCTTATAGTACGCTCCCCGGACCGCTTTCCGGTGCCTGTACTGAGGAAATATGAATTTTTATGATCAATTGTGTCCCCTATCTTAGACCCCAACGACTCCGTGTACGCGCTACAAGTACATGTATGTTCCCTCCACTTCTAGCTACGAAGACGCAAAAACATTTGCGTCCAACGTTAACATGACCTCTTTCAGATCCACCATGAATGGGTCGAATATTCCGTTCCTAAGTATGCCTTGCCAACGTCTTTATGTGGTGTACTTTACACGTTTTTCAGCTTTGGCGAAGTAGGCCCTGAATTCTGCCATCGAGCCTTTTCCTGCCTTCTGACTCTGAATGCTTTAGCCTGGGCCTACATCTGTAACCGTGACCTCTGCCTTACTCCCTGCGCGGCTAACGGTGCTCGGCTCAGCCTGTTGCCCGCCAAGACTGTATTCAGCCTTCAAGTTATCTGCTCCGCTCCTCGAGAAATACATTCCTGTCTAGTAGTTTCAGTAAACATCCTTCCAGCTGCAGAGCAAAGGGCCCGGCCTCACTGTCTCCGTGCAAGTAATTCATAGCTCCTGTTACCATGGTAGGCCCATGCCCCCTCGCATCTCATGCAGACACGTAGACGCTTATACACGCACTCACAGTCAGTATAGAATAGCCTCTGCCCGAGAGACCTTTCCTTCCAGATAATACAGTTCCTTAAACACAAGATATTAGATACGATTTGGGATTAGGTTGATCTGACATCCCAGACTTCTGTCTCCTCATGTAGGGCTAAATGTCAAGTCCCCTTCACCCTCCAGTTACACGTCAATCACATGTCATGCTGCCTGCGCGCGCATCTCTGCCATGTATTTCTGCTGACACTGCAGGATTCTCTTATGGATCCACCCACTTGTGACATCTTGTTAATGACGTTTCTAGTACACACCTTCATGCACGCCTATTGTAACGCCTTTTCATTACGTATGTGTATTCTTATCTCTCCTCTCAGCTGTTACGCCTTCTGCATCTGCCTTTACTGTAATGCATTGACTATATATACGAATAACTGTCAATAAAGTGTTGTCTGTCAGTCCCTTCCCGAACCTACGTGGTGACGGAATGGTATGCCACCTTGGTTCGAACCAATACCAATTCCTTTTTAAGGAATAAAACCCCTTTTGAAAAACCTCAAATATCACGGATTTTGCCTCTTCTTTTCGATTGAGTTATTCTTATTGTATTTTACCATATAAATTAAGTATAGGTAATTTAATTTTACCACATAATTGGCGCCCGAATAGGGACCCCTCCCCCACCCCACGCGCCGGAGGTGCGTTGCAGGCCTAGCCCCCTGCCACAGCCGGACGGACAACTACGCGTACCCGCAGGATTTCCTGTATCTCCCTCAGGCCAGCGGAGGTGACTGAGGCTGCGATCAACACCCAGACGAGGCGGTGAGGAGTGCGGAGGATCCCGACCAGAGCCTAGCTGAGAGAGCAAGATCCGAGGTATACAGAGGCCCACCAGGTTCCAAAGTTCCGAAGTTTCTGCGTCACGAGTCGAGTCCAGTCCGGTCCAGTCCAGTCCAGAGTTTCCGAGGCCTTCCGTTCCGTGCTTCCCGGTGAGTACCATTGCTGGGGACGCATCTAGACGTGCGCATTAATTTGTGCCGGTCAAGACGGGTTTGGGTACACAGACCTGGTCTGCACTGTTTAGCAGTGTATCTGTACTGTTTAGCAGTACATCCAGTATCATGCAGGTAGCTAGTTTTATTCTAATCATTGTTGTTCGTCTTAAAATGTTTTAATGTGTTTTCAAAATGTCGTGGTATGAGTGATTGTTCGACTTTCATTATTGTGATTATTGTGTTAATTGTGTTCAAATTCAAGTAAGAACCAAGTAGCCTGATTTTTAAGATGCCGTTATTCTCCAAATTAAGACAGATAAAAACTAGAAAAGGGATACTCGAGGAAGCCGTTCCCGTTCCACCTAGGGACACTCCAGGGTACTTTATGTACCACAAACATGGCCTAGATGCCGTTTTATATCTTGATTTATGGGTGGACTACACCAAGGATCTAGCAGAGAATCAGAGATAGCCCGCTGCTGGGACATGGGATGCAGATTGCATCATGAGAGTAGAAGAAGCATTATAGAAAAAGAAAGCCAGACAGTCACAGAAAGATGCCATTGAATTATGGCGTAAAGAATCGCATAGGCGTATAGAAAAAGCACACAGAAAAGAAGAGAAAAGTAAAGAGGATTCAGACAAGGCCCGAGAAAACGTATTAGTTGAGGAAGGTATCCGAAAAAAAATAGAACAAGTAGATAGACAACGAAACACCCTTATGAATGGTATGTATCCTCTTCTGGCCGAGGGTTTACCTAAGGCCACCCCGGAAGTACCAAAGGATCGGCCACCTCCAATGCTCCCGTCTAAAATGCATCCTAAAACCGCAAAGGATATTTTCCTTTCTTCCTATCTAGACGATGTAGCCCCTGAATATGTTAATACTGCACCGCCACGTACACCCCCTACTGGCGGTGCTCGACCCCGAGATAGTCAGCCCCCACCTCCGCGACAAGCTACTCCTCCTCCCGTTCCAACCCTTCCAGCCGTTCTTCCATCTCTTCCTGCACCTATTCCTCCTGCTTTACACCCAACGAATCCCTTCGGATCCGGCGCCTCAGGAGGCACGTCCGGAGGGGCGGTAGGTTTCCAAACCCCACCACCAACACACCGGTGGACTTATAGGGATCTAGCACAACAACGTACACCTCAAGCAGCCGATTTTGACATATATAAAGAACGTCTCGCAGACTGTAGATATGATCCAGTACCCGGTAAAAAGAATGACGACAGAATGATGCTCGCATCAGTACGATTGCGACGAGTTACAAACTTTTTATTGACACTACCTGGAATGGTCGATCATCTAGATAGAATATATCATTTTGTTCAAACAGGGGTAGGCCCTGAAAGTATTGGCGAGGTCATGGCTTACCAAAAAGCAGATATTCAAGGCAAGATATTACGGTATTTTATAAACTGCCTAATAAGAGAAATGGACAGGCCGGGTGCTAACCCGGAAGAAATAAAAGGACTTCATAGATGGGGTCAGAATATAGCAGACGGGAATCATGATAAACAGGCTTGTATAGAAAACATGTACCGAAGGATCAGAAATGCAGTAATAAAGATACATGAAAAAAGACAGCCAGCACCAGAAATAGATTCAGACAAACTTGAATCCTCGGGGGAGGAGGACGCACCAGAAGAGACAGCAGGACAAGCACAATTACCAGTTAGAGAAATGATAGCTTATGTGGGTAAAGGAAGATCCTATAATAATTCAATGCGCCCAGTACGTCCAGAAAGTAAAAGAATTTTTCAGGAAGCCATGTCTAATCCGAGAACTCCTGAACACTTATTCCAAGCCACTGACAACAGACTTCGAGAACGAATGGGGTACCACGTACACGATTCTATGGACGAACAAGAATTAGCTAGGTCAGCAGTACAATGGGCTGACAATCCTGAGAAATATAGTGATGATGCGTTAGCACACACGTTTTTGAATATGACACCAAGCGAACAGCGTATAGCTGGTACATACATGATACAACACCTACTCCTATTGTATAGAAGCCAACACTCCGATCCAGGTCCCCTGCCTGATATATTAGCAGAACTACTCATGAATAAATGGAGAGGTCTAGGTACCGATCTAATTAAAGTAATTCTAGAACATCGGCACAGATATAGTGCCTTCCTGTGTCCACAGTCTGATTCACCACACTCCATGGAAAGAAAAATGTATTACATAGACAGACAGAATCCGTTACGAGAAGTACACCCAGTTATGAATGCTGATAATACGCTTAGACGCGTGTTTGTCTACACGCCCATAACTAAAATAGAATTATTGGAAATGAAAAAATTAGTACCCAGCCATGATAAAGATCCAGCAGGTTTTCACCGTGAAATAAAAGACATGCTACTCATGGGTGATTACACTTATCCTGACCGTATGAAAATATTGAAAGTACTATTGCCTGCTGGTATTTACGAAAAGCTCAAAGAAAAAGAATGGGAAGTAGGGAATGCAAAGATTGATTGGGCTGCATTAGAAAACGAAGAAAATACCCGAGTTCCAGGCCTAGGGCTTGGAGACAAAGTTAAAGCGTTACCAGGATTGTTAGTACAAGTATTGCCACATTTATTAACAACGAAAAAGGAAGACTGGGGTGCAATCTCAGCCTGTAAACAGAAACCCGATGAAGACACTAGTGATTTTTACACCCGATTTGAAAAATGTTTTGGTATTAACAGCGGTCTGAAAGCAAGTAGCGAATCATATCCACATCTTTTTGTAACAAAATTAGTCGAGAATTCACTGCCCCAGGTTAAGAACAGAGTCCTGAAAGTCGAGAGTACTTGGCAAGCTAATACCCCTTCACAAATGTTACAAATGTTACAGTACCACCAGAATAGAATTAGAGAAGAACAAGAACACGAACAAAGACGTATGAAAGACACGAAAATGAAAATGTTAGTTGCTCAGTCAGTTCCAGCTGATGGTCACAAAAAGGGTGCGACCCAGCCCAGTAATTCGACGGCTCCTGTTAAAGGGACATGTAACTATTGTAAACAGCCAGGTCATTATATAAACGATTGTGCAGTTCTGAAACACAATATCTCCACGGGCAAGACCAAGGAGAGACCACGTCCACCTAGACAAGATCAAGCCCAACAACAAGTACCACAGAATATACAGAATATACAGCCTATGCCAGCTTCACAACAGACCGTAGCAGTACCACAGCCACAGCCCATTGCCGCAACACAAAACACGACCCAACAGATGTACCAGTATGCACAAAATGACTACCCCGATTATCAGCGATACACATGAAACAGCCTAGAGAGGGAGGTTGGCTTGCCTCTTATTGAGGTTCCTGTAGATCAAGAGGGTCCTTATGTACACAGTCAAGTATTATGGAAAGACAGAAAGTTTCTAATTGATACAGGGGCAAGCCGAACAACGATTAGTCATGATGAGGTTCCAGGGGCACCCCTCTCAGGCTCACAGAATGTTTCCCTTGGATTTTCAGGAAAGCCTATTATTAACGAAGTATCACAACCTCTTCCTCTTGTAGTTGGTCCTTTGACACGGACTACAGATTTATTACTTACAAAATCATGCCCAGAAAACTTGCTAGGTATAAAGACACTGAAAGCTCTAGGAGCCATAATATGCTGTTCTCCGGAAGGAGTACGATTATTCCTACGAGATTTTAAAGGTCACTATGTATTGAGAGATATGGATCACCGGTTACAGAATGTCCCTGCACATTTGTGGGCGCAAGGCCCCACTGATGTAGGTTGTATGCACATTACACCTTATCGAGTCCCACTCAAAGCAGGAGTGGTATTACCACGAATTCGACAATACAAGTTACCCCCAGATGCTGTAGTGGCTTTGCTGAAAATCATTGACGAGCTCATTGCACAAGGAGTGGTCGTAGAGACCGACTCCAATGTATGTAATTCTCCTATCATTCCAGTTCTTAAACGTACTGATCCAAATGCACCTCCAGTTTATCGATTAGTTATCGATCTGCGCGAATTGAATAAATGCATTGTACCACAATATCCTGTGGTTCCAGATATCTCTTCATTACTGACAGCTATTGATCCAGGAGCGACGTTCTTTACTGTAATTGACCTCAAGAACGACTTCTTTAGCGTCCCAATCGATCCGGAAAGCCAATACTTGTTCGGATTCTGTTTAAATGGACGAAGTTTCAAATTTGCACGCGCACCTCAAGGATTCACAGAAAGCCCCAGCATCTATAGCCAAGCACTGAAAAGACAACTCGACAGTATCCACATGCCTGTTAACACCGCCCTACTTCAGTATGTCGATGATCTACTGATCACCGCCCGAAGCGAACCCGAATGTGAAAAAGCATCACTGACGGTTTTGAATTTTCTGGCTGACAAGGGGCACAAGGTATCCCCTTCGAAGCTGCAATTCTGTGTTCAGCAAGTTGTGTACCTTGGTCACTTGCTGTCCAAAGTGGGGAGACAGCTTACACCTGATCGCATCCAGTTAATTGTAAACATGTCACCACCCAAGACACAAAAGGAGGTGCGGGCTTTTATAGGCCTCACTTCGTACTGCAGACAATGGATTCCCCAATATGCATTTCTAGCAAAACCACTCATTCAGTTGACAACTCAGGAGGCAGCGACATCGACTGTCCTCCCCTGGACTCAAGAACATACACAAGCTTTTGAAGACTTAAAGAAAGCCTTATGTCAAGCACCTGTTTTAGCAACACCATGTTACAGTAAGCCTTTTACACTTTTTGTCACAGAACGTGAAGGTACTGCCTTGTCAGTACTCACTCAGGAACAAGCAGGTTCACACAAACCGTGTGCTTACTTCTCTAGCACATTGGATCCAGTAGCCCAGGCTCTGCCTGCGTGCTTGAAATCAGTTGCAGCGACAGCTTTAGCAATCAGACAAAGCGATTCCATAGTGTTAGGACATCAATTGACAGTGCAAGTCCCACATTCCGTGGAAGTTCTTTTAAACCGTACACAGACTCAACACTTGACTATAGCAAGACTGACAGGTTATGAATTAACATTGTTTCAGCCACACATAGAAATCAGACGCTGTAGTACATTAAATCCTGCCACACTTTTGCCATTAAGTGGCATGGACCCATTGGCACATGATTGTATTGAAGTCATTACTATTACGACGAAACCCAGACAAGACTTGACAGACGTTCCATTATCAGATCCAGACCTGACACTTTATGTGGATGGTTCATGTATGAGAACAAGTACAGGTGAATTAGTGTCCGCCTACGCAGTCACGACAGACACCGAAGTTATTGAAACCAATTGTATCGACACCTTGTCAGCTCAAGCAGCAGAGCTCATCGCTCTGACACAAGCCTGTATTCAAGCCAAAAATAAAAAAGTTAACATATACACTGATTCACGTTATGCATTCGGAGTCGTTCACGACTTCGGAGTCCTCTGGCGAGAGAGAGGTTACTTAACTTCTCACGGTGCCAACATTCAACACGGTCCCCTCATTCAAGCTCTGTTAGATGCAATACATCTACCTACTGCAATATCTATCATGAAGTGTAAGGCACATACAAAAGTCACTGATATTATTTCCCAGGGTAACGACCTGGCAGACCGAACAGCTAAGCAAACTGCTCAGAATCGAACTCATGTAACTGACGTGACAAAGACAATAGCTCCGACACCGACACATTGCATGACAGTTAGGGATCCCGCACATGATGTAATTGACATACAGACACATGCTACACCAGATGAAATCGAGAGGTGGACTGAACTAGGAGGGATCCAAACAGATCAGGGATGGATGACGAAGGGAAAATCTACATGGTTTCTCCCCGACTCTATGGTTCAAGTCATTATTAACACGATACATAGTCCAGCACACCTAGGAGAAAAAGCCATGCTAGACAGTATTCAACACATATGGTTCAATAAAAACTTACGAGCAGCAGCCAAACAAAAAGTGCGTAGGTGCATGATTTGTTGTCAGTTCAATCCAGGTAAAAGCATTCCTGTAGAGCAAGGTGGATTTCAGCCTCCCGATCACCCTTTTGAAGTCCTCCAGATGGATTATATCCAGATGGAACGTTGTCGAGGATTCAAATATGTCCTCGTAGTCGTATGTGCACTTTCCCGATGGTTAGAAGCATATCCAGTCCCAGATTACACTGCTCCGACCACTGCCAAGCAGCTGGTTCGTGAATTCTTCCCACGGTATGGTTTGCCCCGTATCGTGTACTCAGATAACGGTCAGCCATTCTCATCCGAGCTTGTGAAACACGTTACACTCCTGTTAGGTTATCAGTGGAAATTCCACTGTGTCCGGCATCCCGAGGCAGCAGGTCTCGTGGAGCGCCATAACCAGACTCTGAAAATCCGACTTTCAAAAATATGCAGAGAGAAAGGCGTTGGCTGGATAGTAGCTTTGCCAGTTGCGCTCTTCTATATGAGGATGGTAGCGCATTCTCGAACAGGGCTATCCCCGTATGAGGTGGTCTTTGGTAGGCCACCAAATATGTGGGGGACGCCTATACCTCGTAAAATTACAGATGTTGACTGTATTATGCTGACAGATTACCTTGCCTCCTTGATGTCTGCACTACAATCTTGTCGTTCACAGGTAGCTGCAGCCTTTCCCGACCACACCGAGGTGAAGCCCCATGAAGTGGTCCCTGGTGATTTTGTTTTTGTTCGTAATTTCGACCGGAGAAGTCCGTTGGAGCCCCGCTGGCAAACCCCGAAATTGGTTCTTCTGATGACGAGGACCGCCGTGAAGGTCGAGGGCAGAAAAGGGTGGCTGCACTCGAGCCACATCAAAAAGTTTCATGGACTTCCTTCAGACTTGAACTCTCAGCCCTGCCCTCCTCCACAGACTGACTCAAAACTCCCCCTGGTTGAGAAAACCGCCTCTGAGAAATATAGACTGAAACTACGGTCTAGCAAGTCAGACAGTTTAATTGTTTAAGTCCTCCCCTAGGTGAATCGGTTAAATTAGTTTCTGACATGTATTCCCTAGACCGAGATAGAGAGAGAGATAGACAGATACAGCTCAAGAAACGTGCATATTGTAAATCACTTCGTAGTCACTGTATAGTGACATTATTGATTATGTTTTCTCTAAGTCTTCTGATTATTGCTGCCAGTATATTATTGCATATATATTACCCTATTTTCAAGCGTGCACATTCTGCTTTCAACGTCACTGCTGAACATTCCTTTAGCGAATTACCTCCGCATGAATTGTCTTACAGACTTGCGCAACAACACATTCATTAGTATGTTACATCACTCCCATCTGACCAACAACGCTACAAATTGTTGGATATGTGGCCGACTCCCTCCCTACCAGAAATACAAGGGAGTTCTGCCCCTCTTTCCGTACCCGTTCACACACAATGGCTCATGTGGTGCATGGTTTAGATTGATTAATTCTTTAGATTCTGATACTGTAGTTTATGAGGGAAATTGGGTTTGGGGAAACCTGAACTTAGTTTTGCTTAAAGCCTGCTACCCTAATAAGAAGGGACTTCCCACAAGGACAGGAACTGATCTAGAAAATGAAGTATATGGATTAGGTAATTATACAATTAACCTCATGATTTTGAATGTAGAATCCGAAGCTGCACCAGTTTTGCCTGCTATGTCAGTATTGCCAGTCGCAGGTGAATTATGTGTTAGAAAGAATGGTTCAGTACACTTAGGTCATAGTAAATGTACTACTGTGGTCGAATTCAGTGATCAAGGCAAGTCTACATTCAGAGCTACTCGTCATTCCTACTTCATTTGTGGTCATACCGCATATATACGTTTACCTCTAGATTGGGATGGTACCTGTTACATTGCATTCCTACTGCCACCTGTTTTCCTAGCTCCTCCTGATTATCATAGAAATACCAATCTAGTAAACAATAGACTCCGGAGAGATCTCCCGATTGTCGATTACACTGAAACGGCATGGGAGCAATACACAGACTTCAATAAAGGTTTCTTTCCCTACCTAGGTGCTGTTTTTAATAGTAAACTGATACGCAAATTAACTAGAACCCTCGAAGCAGTAGTGAATGAAACTACTTCCGCCCTAGGCAACTTAACAGAGGAACAGTCTGCTATACGGGTTGTTGTTCTTCAAAATCGTCTTGTCCTTGACGTCATCCTAGCCGATAGGAGCGGAGCCTGTAAGGTCATCGGGTCAAGCTGCTGTGTTTTCATTCCAGAAAACGCGCCATCAGTATACAAAGCTATAACCCGTCTTCATAAGATTGCAAGTTTGATACATCAGAATCCAGGCACCTGGACTTGGTCCGGTTGGTTCTGGACAACGTTGACCGCCTGGGGATGGAAGGTCCTATCCTTCCTAGGCATTGCCCTTCTCATAGTATTCAGTTGCTGCCTATGTCTGCAATGTGGGCCAGCGATTTGCGGTCTGTGTGCCACATCATGTATTCCACATTCAAGTTCTCATTCAAAACGCCATAAGAAGAAAGAAGAGCAAATGATGTTACGTGAACAGATTGATCGATTCATGAGGATTGATATATCATGAAGGGTCCGTAGGGGACAAGGAGGGAATGAGGAAATATGAATTTTTATGATCAATTGTGTCCCCTATCTTAGACCCCAACGACTCCGTGTACGCGCTACAAGTACATGTATGTTCCCTCCACTTCTAGCTACGAAGACGCAAATACATTTGCGTCCAACGTTAACATGTCCTCTTTCAGATCCACCATGAATGGGTCGAATATTCTGTTCCTAAGTATGCCTTGCCAACGTCTTTATGTGGTGTACTTTACACGTTTTTCAGCTTTGGCGAAGTAGGCCCTGAATTCTGCCATCGAGCCTTTTCCTGCCTTCTGACTCTGAATGCTTCAGCCTGGGCCTACATCTGTAACCGCGACCTCTGCCTTACTCCCTGCGCGGCTAACGGTGCTCGGCTCAGCCTGTTGCCCGCCAAGACTGTATTCAGCCTTCAAGTTATCTGCTCCGCTCCTCGAGAAATACATTCCTGTCTAGTAGTTTCAGTAAACATCCTTCCAGCTGCAGAGCAAAGGGCCCGGCCTCACTGTCTCCGTGCAAGTAATTCATAGCTCCTGTTACCATGGTAGGCCCATGCCCCCTCGCATCTCATGCAGACACGTAGACGCTTATACACGCACTCACAGTCAGTATAGAATAGCCTCTGCCCGAGAGACCTTTCCTTCCAGATAATACAGTTCCTTAAACACGAGATATTATATACGATTTGGGATTAGGTTGATCTGACATCCCAGACTTCTGTCTCCTCATGTAGGGCTAAATGTCAAGTCCCCTTCACCCTCCAGTTACACGTCAATCACACGTCATGCTGCCTGCGCGCGCATCTCTGCCATGTATTTCTGCTGACACTGCAGGATTCTCTTATGGATCCACCCACTTGTGACATCTTGTTAATGACGTTTCTAGTACACACCTTCATGCACGCCTATTGTAACGCCTTTTCATTACGTATGTGTATTCTTATCTCTCCTCTCAGCTGTTACGCCTTCTGCATCTGCCTTTACTGTAATGCATTGACTATATATACGAATAACTGTCAATAAAGTGTTGTCTGTCAGTCCCTTCCCGAACCTACGTGGTGACGGAATGGTATGCCACCTTGGTTCGAACCAATACCAATTCCTTTTTAAGGAATAAAACCCCTTTTGAAAAACCTCAAATATCACGGATTTTGCCTCTTCTTTTCGATTGAGTTATTCTTATTGTATTTTACCGCATAAATTAAGTATAGGTAATTTAATTTTACCACAGTACCGGGCGCACCCCACGAAAAAAAACGTTTTTTTTTTTAACCCCTCGGGGCCCTTTTAAAGCCTCCACATCAAACCTAGGGGGTCAGGGAGGATCTACTATGCCCCCTTATGGTCATTTGCCCCTTCGTTTTGGCCTCCTCTTGTCTCTCGATCCTACCGAGAGACAAGATGGCGGCCGCTCCGGACTGTTTAGAATGTTGACAGACACCGGAGAGCCAATCAGCTTCGCTTCGCAAAGCTCCGTTACGCGAAAAGTACGCGAACCGGAGCACTACCAGGGACGCTGTCACAGATATGTCTGTTTTATTAAACGTTAATTTCTCAAAATCCACTGGAGCACATATATTGAGACCCAGCAAAGGCACATCGGGCTAACAGTCCCTACAATTTTGGCAAGTTTCGTGCAAATCCATTCAGCCGTTCGAGCTAAAAGTGAGGCCAAACGCCCTATGGAAAAATGAATGGGAAAAACGCGTTCTGGGACCCCCTTTTTTTCTCGGCCCCCCAAATTTTCAGGGGCTGCTCAGAAACAAAATGTGCCATTTTCCTGAAAATTTCAGCCGATTCCGTCCACAAACGCCAAAGTTATTAGACATAGAATTTTCAAAAGTCCCATAGAGAAAAAATCCTAACTATATATACCTACTGGCGACTGCCAGTAGGTAATATATATATATATATATATATATATATATATATATATATATATATATATATATATATATATATATATATATATATATATATATATATATATATAGCAGATTCCTGAAGTTAGGCAATCCTTTCACCAACAGCTCAGGTACAGACCTCCAAAGAAAGTGCTCCAAACATAATATATTTCAGTGCATAATAATTTATTTCAGTTTTGCCAGCATGACGCTTTTCGGCTGCAGGGCCTACCTACTGGCGGTTGCCTGTAGGTAGTTATAGTTAGGACCTATTATACGTAGGAAATCTGCAACATTCTATTTGGAATAACTCTGGCGCCGGTTCACGAATCTTTGCAAAATTTTCTAACTTATGGCCCCCTACAATCCTCTCCTCTCCTGAAAGTCTCGGGTTGATTTGTCAAGTGGGGGCCGAGGAAAAAGGGGGGTCCCAAAACGTGTTTTCCCCATGTAATTTCCCTTAGGAACCTTTAATCGCAGCTACAGCCCGAACTGCTGAACGGAATTACACCAAATTTGGTTAAGAGGTAGCCCTAGGATCAGAGTAGTGCCTTTTTAGTTAAATGGTGTAAATCCATTCAGTAGTTGCTGAGAAAATCAAAAGTAAAATCACATATATATCTATGGATCCACGCACCCTGAGCACACCCTTCCGATCACGAGCTGCATGCTAACTGGCTGTCAACTGTCAGTCGACACTCCAAACCAGGAAATGTTGGCAGCCATTTTGTGCCTCGTTAGTAGCGAGGCTGAAGAAATCAGTGGAACAAGTGTGCCAAATGTATAAAGGGGGCAGGGTAGAAATACCCTTACCCTCTAGACCTGCTTAGGGGGTCCCACTAGGACCCCCAGGGCTCCAACAAATTTTTTATTTTGTTTTAAATGGCAAAATGTGTGCAGGGTGCATGGATCCTGCCGTAAAAACAATAAAACAAAGCGCTGGCTCCCCCGCTTCTTTAATAATTAGCCCCAGGGGGGGGCCAAATCCTGGGGGCCAAATTTTTCAATCTAATGGGCGGCCCAGACGGGGACCCCAGCCCCGGGGACTGCCACCACCCGGGGCTGTAAAATAAATGATTGGGGGGCTCAATAGCCACCCCACCAGCAAAATGCATGGGTGGGGGGCTCAAAGGCCTGCCAAAGATCAGGGGACTACCACCCTCCGGAGCTTTGTGTATTGTGGGAGGGGGGCCCGTGTCCCCCTCCTGAAGGAGCCATTGAGGGCCTTGGGGACCGGCACCCCCCCGGACCGGCTCCTGCTGTGTCTTGGGTTGCCCACCCCCGGAACACTGCTTTTTGCTATGGCAGGGTGGGAGACGAAGCTCCCGCCCTGTCATAGCAAACTTGGTTTGGATTTTGAAAGAGAGAGCATAGAAACCTGCTCTCTCTTTCAAAATGCAAACCATATTGCTTTTCCACACGGGGAGCTGCATGTTATCAGCTCCCCATGTGAAGGATGCGGCGAGCCAGCTGGGACCGTGAGGGTATTAGGGCTCCCCCCACGGTCCCCAACGTTGTATATAGGCCCCGGAGAATGGGGTCCCCGGGGAGAATAGAAATTAGAGAAAGATGCTAAGTTTTATTACGGCAAAATTAGGAGTCGTGCACCCAGCATGGCGCCCAGCGCAGCCCCCTGGTGTGCACTCGTTGGGTGCACGACTCCTAACGTGTAGGGTGCGCGACTCCAAGCGAAAAAAAGTAATATTTTTCATATATACATCAAGCTTATGTGTTTAGATTATGGGTGGCTCTAAAAAGAGCCATTGTGTTTATTGAGAGATTTTGGTACCTATAAGTAAGTACCTATGCAGTGTCTAAAGTTGATGAGGAAGACTCTGGTACCCTCATCTGTAAAATGTACACCATCTCTCCTATAGATGCCATCCATATTGAAATGCAGATTGTTGTGGTAAATGGACCCCATCCTATAAGCAGAAACAGCTTTATTAACATGTTTTCTAGCTTTCTCGATCTGTGGACAAAATTGATTGGACATCTTCCATTTCTGCCTTTGGCATATGTTAGAATAGACGAAGGCAGTTAGAGGAAAAACATCAATTCTCCAAAGGTGTCCTTCATAACTATTTCCAGACCTACCTCAGTTAAAGTGCCTGGGTCATTGCCACCACAGTGCACAATTATGAGGTCAGGGAGTTAGAGATGCAAAAAGGAATTAACCAATGGCATCAATTGGTGCCACTTTAACCATTTCTTTCCAATCCACTTAAAGTCTACATTTGGCAAAGCTAGGTCTTTGTCAAGGCCTCTGTTTTCTGCATACCTTTGGCTCCAGAAAATATAGCTGTGTCCCACAATCCACACTCTAAGCATCTTGAAGGTAGGTCTTTATGCACTCAGAAGTTGTCTGTATGTGAAATGGCAGTTTGAATACTAAGATTTTTCAAAAATGGTGGATAAGATGCAGTTTTGAAAAAAGAAAAGAAATGATCGGCTATTTGAGAACATTCTAGACTGAAAAGTAGAGTGCATGTTTCTGTTTTTTAAAAGCATGTTTCTTATTGGTTAACAAAAACAGTTTGAAAGGAACATTACATAGGATGAGTTGTTATTTTGAAAAGTCAAGCACACTTGCTGTTTGGATTAGAAACATTGTGTGCTGAACTTGTGACCTGTGTGCTCAATTGAGTGTTCCATGAACTGTTACTATGGTAACAGGCAGAAGGCAGATTGGGGGTAGGGTTCAAACGTATGTCAATTGGATAGGGTTGAAATATGTAACCAATAGAAATGTGTATTAGCTTTTGAATTAATGTGGGAAACAATGTGATTGGAAAGGGGCGACCAATCGGTCCCCCCGAACGTATGGTGGAGTACCACGATCCCCCCGGGAAGCCATCTTGGGCGGGAGGCGAGTCTCGGCTGGTATGCCCGAAGCGGCGTAGCCGGGGCGCGCCTTTTTCCCGCCCTAGAGTGGGCTGGCCTAGACACCAACGTGGCCGGCCACGCCCTCGGAGGCAGGCGGGGGCGGGTTCACGCCCACCCTGAAGACGGATAAAAGGAGCGGAAGCCAAGAAAGCATCCTCTTGTTCCTGTGCTCTGAAGCTGCACCTCCCCGCTGCACGTGAGCTCGAGACGGAACGAAGAGCAATTTTGAGCGTTGTAATCCCTCTTTTTGTCTTACAGATATCGTTTAAAAATGCCCAAGAAGGTCGGGAAGCGGGTCGGTACCGAGGAGATGCTCCGCATACTCATGAAGGAGATAGCCGATCTAAAGAGAAAGGTTGAGGCTAAGGACGGAGAGGGAGGACCGAAAAGGCCTTTACAGGGGACAATTCCCGGTGGAAAGAGCAAGAGGCCCAGAAGGGGAGCACTTGGGGGGGAGACCCCGGTTCCCGAAGCGCCACGAGAGGAGCCAACCCCGGCGCCAAAGGAGGGGAATCCAATCCCTGTGGTAGTCACCCCTGCGAACAGGGAGGACATGCCCCCCGAGTTAGCGGCGCAATTGGCAGCGTGGTTGGGAAACGATAGCGAGGGCGCCACGGCTGACGACGCCCGGGCAGTGATGAGGCAACTGCGGGAATCTAGGGAGGCTGCGAAGACTCCATCTCCTGTTCCCCCGCAGGTCCCGGCGGTTGGAAGTACAGCAGGCCCAAGTTCGGCGACAAGCGTGGGGTCTACTTCAGGTAAGCGGCCATTGCCGATTGCGGGGGGGGACTCTGCACCTTCTCGAAAGGAGAAGATTGCCCAGCACGTCCCACTAGAAGTCAAGGAATTGATTTGGGCGGATAAATATGTTAACATGTTTTCATTGCTTACCGACCATTACGAGATCGAGCATGTAAAGAGTCAAAAGGAGCTCATGCATCCGAGTGTTTGGCGCGCAAAAATGGCCGCCTTTAAGGTGGACGAGACCATTGGTACTTGGGGCAGAGCGTGGGGGATTTTTACTTCCATCATGGGGGAGCGCAGACCTGAGTTGTTGACCGAGTTACCCATTTATCAGTCACGTATTATGGGGTATTCCGTGGCATATGGGGGCAATCAGTGGTTCTGCTATGATAATCTGTTTAGAAAAGCTAAAGAACACAACCCGTTGTTGTCTTGGGATTGTTACGACTCTGTGTCTTGGCAAAAAATGGAGAGTACAGGGATGTTGAAGGCGCCATTAGTAGGGAGTAACGGGGGGGAATCCTCCCGCCAAAACTCTGGGACGCCCTTTCGGACGGGTACAGGTAACGAGTTCCACACGAAGCCGAATGGCAACACAGGTAAAAGGGGGATCTGTTGGAATTTTAACAGGGGCAAATGTACCAGGCCCCAGGGGTCATGCAACTTCAGACATGAGTGTGGGGGGTGCGGGCAGCCATCCCATCCTGAGTCCATGTGCAGAGCCAAAACGGGTGATAACGGTGGTAAGGGAGGCGCCAAACAGGTCTAATATAGTCCGAGGGGCGCCTTTACCGACCCCGATTGATACCATGGCGATGATTCCTTGGCTCAGCGAATACCCAGATCATGCCTCCGCTGGGGTGTTACGGAACGGGTTTTCATATGGTTTCCGCATCCCAGTGGGGGATTTTCAGGGGGTACCGGACTGTAAGAATCAAATGTCTGTCTTACAGCACACAGCAGTGGTGCAGGCAAAGATTGGGAAAGAGGTGATTCGAGGTCGGGTCGCCGGTCCATTCGATTTGCCACCAGTTGCTAATTTCGTGTGTTCTCCTCTAGGGGTGGTTCCCAAGAAGGACCCGGGTGAGTTTCGGCTGATACACAATTTGTCAGCCCCACATGGTCTTTCCGTGAATGACGCGATAGACCCGGAAGTATGTTCGGTACGGTACGCATCCTTCGATGAGGCCGTTGCCATGTTGAATCGCCTGGGGCCCGGGACGCTGATGGCCAAATCGGACATCGAGTCAGCGTTCCGGTTGCTCCCGGTACACCCAGACGATCAGCGTCTCCTTGGTTTTCAGTTTCAGGGTCGCTATTACATGGATAAATGTATGCCAATGGGATGCTCGATTTCATGTGCCTATTTCGAGAAATTCAGTTGTTTTCTGCAGTGGGTATTCACGAGGAAGACAGGTTTTCAACATGTTATGCACTATCTCGATGACTTTCTGTTTCTGGGGGCAGCCGGGGATTCTGAGTGTGGACAGGCCTTACATGAATTTTGTGTCCTAATGAATCAATTCGGTGTGCCATTGGCGCCAGGTAAGACGGTGGGTCCCTCGACCTTGATTGAGTTTCTGGGGATCGAGCTCGACTCGGTGGAGGGTTGTTTTCGTTTACCTAAAGAAAAAGTGTTAAAATTCAGGTTATCCCTTGAGACATGTATTCGTGCAACGAAAGTGTACTTGCAGCAATTGCAACAGGTGGTTGGTCAGTTGAATTTTGCCCTAAGAGTAATGCCGATGGCACGCCCTTTTCCCGCTCGATTGCACAGTCCATGGTCGGCTTGAGGGAAGGACATCATCGTACGAGACTCTCGGCAGAGGTTCGCCAGGACATGCGCATTTGGATTGCATTCCTGGCGGATTTCAATGGTCGAATTGTCTGGAATAAACCGGCAGTGTCTTCCGAGGAGCTGGGGCTATGGACAGACTCGGCGGGGAGTGTGGGTTTTGGCGCCATATTGGGTACACAATGGTCGGCTCAAAAATGGCCATCATGGTGGCATGAGTGCGGGTTGACGAGTAACATTGCTTTTCTCGAACTGTTCCCTATTCTGGTGGCCTTGAAAACATGGCCAGACGGGTTTAGGGATCACTCAGTGGTGTTCTGGTCGGATAACATGACCGTGGTTGAGTGTATCAATAGTCAGGCAGCACGCTGCAAATTGATTCTGAGACTGCTCAAAGAAATTGTGTTGTTGTGCATGCAACTGAATGTACTGTTTAGGGCGCGACACGTGCCGGGGGTGATGAACCAAGCGGCTGATGCGCTCTCTCGTTTCCGTATGCAGGCCTTCTGGGGTTTTCTCCCCACAGCGGACCCGGTGGCGGCACCCTTTCCCGAAGCTCTCTGGTCTCTCGGTGCCCCGAACTACAAGACCTCGTGGGAGAGAGTTTAGCACCCAGGACGAGGAAGGCATATGGAGGGGCGTTCCGTTCCTATTGGGCCTTTTTGGGTACTGCCGGGAGGGAGCTTTGGGGTCTGGAAGAATGTGTAGTGAGATTCCTGCTCTCTTTACGTCACGCAGGCAAGTCAGTAGCTACGGCCCAGAGGCATCGGGCCGCCATTTCCTTCATGGCAAGGGCTCATGGGATCCAGGACCCGACAGCGACTTTCGTTGTGCAAAAAGCGCTACGTGGGTGGCAACGCCTTGAGGGTCGCAGAGTAGATGATAGGCACCCGCTAGGTCTGGATAGGTTGGCCCTGTTATTATCCATGCTACCGGTAACATGTTCATCCCAGTACGAAGCAGTGTTGTTCCGAGCCGCATTTGCATTAGCATTCCATGGGGCTATGCGGGTAAGCGAATTAGTGGCAAGGAACAAGCAGGATACGATGGGGGGACTGTGCCGGGAACACATTCAGGTCAGGGAGGAGACGATGACGGTCTCGTTTGTCAGGTCCAAATCCGATCAGGATGCAATCGGGGACTGCGTAATCATCCAGAGGATCCCCGGGTCTGCCATGTGCCCTGTGGGGTGCGTAGAGGAATATTTTGCACAGAGGGTGGCAGCATGGGGGGGGACCTTGTTAAGACACGCTGACGCCACCCCTCTGACGAGGTTTCAGTTTCAGCGGGTGCTTGCGATGTCGATTTCTGCCGCGGGCTTGAACCCCGGCGACTTTGGGACCCATTCCTTTCGGATAGGGGCTGCTACGGAAGCTACAGCCAGGGGTCTGAACGTTGAACAAGTAAAACGTGTGGGGCTTTGGTCCTCGAACTGTTATAAGAGGTATGTGCGGTTGCACATGTTGTGAAGCTGTAATGATGTACTCACGCTTCTTGTTTTTGTTTTGGTTTTCAGTTGCGCAAGCCTACGAGGCGGGGCGGACTGTCCAGTCGACCCGACACCGGGGGGCCAGCGGTCAGACATTGCCGGCTGTGAAAAAGGAGGTGTGGGTCGTGGGCCACTCATACGTGAGGCGTGCCGCGGACGTATTCAAAGCAGGTGACATTATTCACGTGGCTGGGGAATACGGGTACAGTGTGTCCTTCTACGGAAAGGGCGGGCTCTGTATTGACCAGTTTCGATCATTTTTCGAGGGTTTGTTAGGGCGGACAAGGTCACCGCCGTCTGTAGTCATAGTACATCTTGGGGGCAATGATTTGGTGACCACTGGTAGACGACTTCTTCTTGAGGCGATGCTTTCCACGGTAAGTTGGTTGGCAAGAAGAGTTCCAGGGTGCACAATTGCATGGTCCCATATGATCCCACGGAAAGTGTGGCGGGGGGCTATTTCTGTTTCTGCACTGAATCATTCAGTAAGAAAAATTAATAATAAAATGAGTAGATTGTTTCGTTCAAGTACACTGCATTCTGTTTCGCATGGTTGTATTAAAGGGGACAGTATGTATTTGGGTGACGGGGTTCATTTGTCCCGGGTGGGGAACGAATTACTCATAGGAGACTTCATAGCATGGTTGAGGAGTTTACAGCATGACCTTTAGGTAGGAGTGTTTTGTGGGGGGTCCGGATAGCCGGTCAACTATCCGGCCTGTGGCGGTAAGGTCCTGATCGGTGAGCAGTAATTGGAAGATCCCTATGAGGGGGCGTCACCCATTACGGATGGGAGCGCGCGGGGGAGGTGGCCAATTGGCCCCTCAACGGGGAGGCGGTCCTGTCTAAGGAGAGGCCGCCGGAAGGAAAGGAAAGGTGGTCAAGGCCCCTTCCTGGATAGGAGGGGCTACAGCCCCTCCTGGGGAATTTCCCGGGGCCAGGACATCTGCGACGGCAGATGGGTAAGTTGTGTGGGGTGCGGGAGGGGGTTTACGCTACCTTTTAGACACCTCACACGAGTCCTCGAACGACCGTTAAATGGCGTCGAGTTTATTGGGGCCCCCGTCAAGTACAAAGGGAAATTGGTAGATGCACTTGAGGTACGCCTCTGTGCGGTCGCTCCTCTCACAAGTGAGGGGGGTATTTCTGGTTTAGGGATCTGACACCGGTTACGACCTTGCCGTTGGCCCTTAACGTTAGGATGTACAATTTCAAGTCAAATGTTTTGTAGGATGTTAGTTCGGCTAGGAGAACCTTTGTATTAGAGATCTGTTAAGGTTAGCCAACATCGTAATGTGGAAATGAAATTGTACATTATATGAAACTGTTATTTTAATGTTTTCTTTTGTTTCATATTTTAATAAATACGGCCGGGAAGGGTGACTCCCTTCCCGCCTTCCAAAAGTTCAAGAACTGTTTCCGGTTTCCCAAATCTTGGGGATTGTGTTGAGAGGGGGTGGCGGGTATCTCGGCCATATGGAAAGGGGCGACCAATCGGTCCCCCCGAACGTATGGTGGAGTACCACGATCCCCCCGGGAAGCCATCTTGGGCGGGAGGCGAGTCTCGGCTGGTATGCCCGAAGCGGCGTAGCCGGGGCGCGCCTTTTTCCCGCCCTAGAGTGGGCTAGCCTAGACACCAACGCGGCCGGCCACGCCCTCGGAGGCAGGCGGGGGCGGGTTCACACCCACCCTGAAGACGGATAAAAGGAGCGGAAGCCAAGAAAGCATCCTCTTGTTCCTGTGCTCTGAAGCTGCACCTCCCCGCTGCACGTGAGCTCGAGGCGGAACGAAGAGCAATTTTGACCCACCCACCAGCCCCTGAGGACAGCGATTCGTTGTAAATGCAGTTGATATAGTATCTTTGGTCTTATCTGTTTTCTTACAGGTTGTGATGATTGTCGTGAAGTTTCTTAACGATGCAATAAAGATTGGTTATTTTCAGTATGTTTTGCAAATAAAGTAATTTTGAACAAGGATTGATCAGTATTTACGCCTGATAATAAAGGTTGTTTTGCTTAGTAACTTAGGTAGAACTGTCGTATTTATTCTGGTCGGGCGGTAAGGTCATGATCGGTGAGCAGTAATTGGAAGATCCCTATGAGGGGGCGTCACCCATTACGGATGGGAGCGCGCGGGGGAGGTGGCCAATTGGCCCCTCAACGGGGAGGCGGTCCTGTCTAAGGAGAGGCCGCCGGAAGGAAAGGAAAGGTGGTCAAGGCCCCTTCCTGGATAGGAGGGGCTACGGCCCCTCCTGGGGAATTTCCCGGGGCCAGGACATCTGCGACGGCAGATGGGTAAGTTGTGTGGGGTGCGGGAGGGGGTTTACGCTACCTTTTAGACACCTCACACGAGTCCTCGAACGACCGTTAAATGGCGTCGAGTTTATTGGGGCCCCCGTCAAGTACAAAGGGAAATTGGTAGATGCACTTGAGGTACGCCTCTGTGCGGTCGCTCCTCTCACAAGTGAGGGGGGTATTTCTGGTTTAGGGATCTGACACCGGTTACGACCTTGCCGTTGGCCCTTAACGTTAGGATGTACAATTTCAAGTCAAATGTTTTGTAGGATGTTAGTTCGGCTAGGAGAACCTTTGTATTAGAGATCTGTTAAGGTTAGCCAACATCGTAATGTGGAAATGAAATTGTACATTATATGAAACTGTTATTTTAATGTTTTCTTTTGTTTCATATTTTAATAAATACGGCCGGGAAGGGTGACTCCCTTCCCACCTTCCAAAAGTTCAAGAACTGTTTCCGGTTTCCCAATTCTTGGGGATTGTGTTGAGAGGGGGTGGCAGGTATCTCGGCCATATTGATATTTACATGCATATGTGTGCAGAATGAGAGGAAAAGTTTGCCAGTTTTTGGTTTTGCTAAGAGTAGTACAGTACAGAGATTCTGAATACGAAAATCTGGTGTTTGACTGACATACTTCTTAATCTACAAATCAATTTTAAAGGTGAGTTATTCATTTGTGAGTGGTTGTATGTGGTGCCTTTGTTTTTCATAAGAGTAATGTGTTTCTCCTGCTAAATTGCAGGGAGTAGTCTCGCTTGTCTAGAATCACATTGTGATTTTGTCTGCATTTGGGAACCATTGTGACAGAAGCATTTGGGTACTTCATGTTTCTGCAGACACGCAGGTGCTTACAAACCTATCCTGTTCTCAAGTTTTGGTAGAATTAGAAACCAGTCATTGTTTATGTATTTGCAAAATGAGTCAGGCTTCCACACTAAAGTGCAGAACTAAAATATGTGGAATGTGTGCAGTCATCTTACCTCTTCCAGAGTAGTAAATGTGTTTTGGTAAAGTCCAAGGGATGGTGTTGCTTGTCTAGAATCACACTGTGAGTCTGTGTGCATTTGGGAACCATTGTGACAGTAGCATTTGTGTACATCATATTTCTGCAGACACATAACTGCTTAAAATCCTATCCTGTGCTCAAGTTTTGGTAGAATTAGAAACCAGTCATTGTTTATGTATTTGCAAACTAAGTCAGGCTTCCACACTAAAGTGCAGAACTAAAATATGTGGAATGTGTGCAGTCACCTTACCGCTTCCAGAGTAGAAAATGTGTTTTGGTAAAGTGCAAGGGATAGTGGTGTTTGTCTAGAATCACACTGTCAGTCTGTGTGCATTTGGGAACCATTGTGACAGAAACATTTGGGTACTTCATGTTTTTGCAGACATATAACTGCTTAAAAATGTATCCTGTTCTCATGTTTTTGTAGAATTAGAAACCAGTAATTGCTTATGTATTTGCAAAATGCGTCAGGCTTCCACACTAAAGTGCAATACTAAAATATGTGGAATGTGTGCAGTCACCTTACCTCTTCCAGAGTAGTAAATGTGTTTTGGTAAAGTCCAAGGGATAGTGTTGCTTATCTAAAATCACACAGTGAGTCTGTGTGCATTTGGGTACCATTGTGACAGAAGCATTTGGTAACTTCACCCAGTATCTGTCCTTGTACTACTCTAATCATTCGGTCAGTATCCAGGTACTCATGCAGCGATTCAGGGCATTAGCACATGGACTGCTACAAACTCTTATACAATTCGCCAGTCATTATCCATATACCCTGTTTCTGCTGTTGCACTACTTTAGTGACCCTTTCAGTAACATGTACTATTCCATTCACTGAAGTAAAACTCAACCAATTATAAATTCACCCAGAGTCTCTCCTTGTACTACTCTAATCATTCAGTCAGTATCCAAGTACTCATGTAGTGAGCCAGGGTTTAGCACACGGACTACTTCAAACTCCTATGCACTATGCATGTAGTCTTCTAACCACCTATACACTTGTGTTTCAGGTCTACAATTCCCCAGTCAGTATACATACACTTCTGCAAATACCCTGTTACTCCCCTTGCACTCCTGTAGTGACCCTTTCAGAACCATGTACTAATCTATTCACTGCAGTAAAACACAACCAATTATAAATTCTCCCAGTGTCTCTCGTTGTAGTACTCTAATCATTCAGTCAGTATCCAAGTAGTCATGCAGCGAGCCAGGCTTTAGGACATGGACTGCTTGAAACCCCTATGCACAATGCATGTAGTCCTCCTACACACTTGTGTTTCAGGCCTACAATGCCCCAGTCAGAATCCATACATTACAGCAAACACCCTGTCACTGCTCTTGCAATCATATAATGACCTATTCAGTACCATGTTCTTATCCATTCACTGCAGTAAAACACAAACAATTATACATTTACCCAGTGTCTCTCCTTGTGCTACTCAGTCAGTATCCAAGTACTCATGCAGTGATCCAGGGCTTAGCACATGTACTGCTTGAAACCCCTATGCACTATGCATGTAGTCCTCTAACCACCTACACACTTGTGTTTCAGGCCTACAATGCCCCAGTCAGTATCCATACACTACAGCAAACACCCTGTCACTGCTCTTGCAATCATATAATGACCTATTCAGTACCATGTACTAATCCATTCACTGCAGTAAAACACAAACAATTATACATTTACCAAGTGTCTCTCCTTGTACTGCTCGGTCAGTATCCAAGTACTCATGCAGTGATCCAGGGCATAGCACATGGACTGCTTCAAACTCCTATGCACTATGCATGTAGTCTTCTAACCACCTACACACTTGTGTTTCAGGTCTACAATTCCCTAATCAGTATCCATACACTGCTGCATACACCCTGTTACTCCCCTTGTGTTCCTCTAGTGACCCTTTCAGCACCATGTACTAATCCATTCACTGAAGTAAAACGTAATCAATTATAAATTCCCCCAGTGTGTCTCCTTGTACTACTCTAATCATTCAGTCAGTATCCATGTTCTAATGCAGCAAGCCAGGCCTTAGGACATGGACTGCTTCAAACTCCTATGCACTATGCATGTAGTGCTCTAAAAACCTACACACTTGTGATTCAGGCCTACAATTCCCCATTCAGTATCCATACACTCCTGCAAACACACTGTTACTCCTCTTGCTCTCTTTTAGTGACCCTTTCAGTACTCATGCAGTGATTCTGGGCCTTAGCACTTGGAATGGCACAATTTCTTTTGCACTATGCATGTAGTCCTCTAACCACCTACACACTTGTATTTCAGGCCTACAATTCCCCTGTCAGTATACATACACTTCTGCAAACACCGTTACTCCCCTTGCACTCCTGTAGTGACCCTTTCAGCACCATGTCCTAATCTATTCACTGCAGTAAAACACAACCAATTATAAATTATCCCAGTGTCTCTCATTCTAGTACTCTAATCATTCAGTCAGTTTCCAAGTACTCATATAGCGAGCCAGGTTTAGCGCATAGACTGCTTCAAACTCCTATGCACTATGCATGTAGTCATCTAACTACCTACACACTTATGTTTCCGGCCCACAATTCCCCAGTCAGTATCCATACACTGTTGCAAATACCCTGTTACTCCCCTTGCATTCCTATACAGTTATGTATACACCTTGGATTACAATTTCAATTAGTGAATTAGTGATGACAAAGGAAAGTGGTTAAATGTTTTTCATGTAGAATGTGTTTGTATAGTAAGAGAAATGTATAATTTATACATTTATTAAAATACATTTATTTATGTTTATTTTTTACAGAAATTGTTTATCATCATTAAAATAAATTTGTCATGCCTGAAAAATCAATAAAGAGAAAAGGACAGCTAAAGGACAATTATTTGAAGAAAATTCAACAACAAGTATTGAATGACCAACATCATGTGGGTAAAAAGAAAAAATCTTCCGGTAAGACAACAAAGGAATTCATTAAAAAGCATTCAAAGCCTAGAAACAGTGTGCAGAATGTGCAAACTATTGTGAATGGTTCGACCACAAAAAAGAATATGAATAACAGGAAAGGAAAAAAAGAAAATTTACATTCTAAAGATTCGATGTATGGTAATAGAAGGCAAAATCAGTATAAAGAAATCCGTAAAAAATCTTTTTTATAATAGGGTGGTTCTAAATTTGCTCAAAGATATGAAAAAAAAATAGAACAAGAGCACTATTTTATAAAAAGAAGAAGCATATTGAATCCATTGTTCAAAAGGCTTTTGAAGTAAAAAGGAAACTATTCATTTTAGTTTTATACAGAATTCGATCACTAGATAAACCAATCCATTTAATGAAGGCCAAAAGTAAGAGGAAAAGAGTAATTAACAGAACTAATTTTCATGATGTTTTTTGGGTGAATGGAAACACAGATCAAGTTCAGAGCCTTTCTTTAATGAAGAGAGTTATTTTCAGACCAAAGATTTATTGCATGCAGTTGATACCAGTGGTGGAGCTTATGAGGTTAGAAATGGTTGTCCAATTGAGAAAGAGAAAATAGTTACCAGAAATGCAGAAGAAGTGTTAGCTGATAAAGTTCTAGGCAGACGTCCAAAAGCCCCAGTGTACACTTGGGATTGCAGTAGTAGTTGTAGCGTATGACAAGAATCTAATGATATTTTGCGCAATTTCTTACGACAATACAGTTAAAAAAGTGATAAACAAAAGATTAAGATGTTGCAAGTACTAGACCTTTGCAGAGTGAGAAAAAATACTGGTTTGCAAAATCATTCTCTGGCTTGTCTTTTTAGAAAAGTATGTCAAAGTGTTTTTCATCATGTCAGGATGGTAGCAGTACATCATCCTCAAATTTGGAAGATAGTCAGAAGATTGTATTTTGCAAAAAGTCCAGCACTAAAATTAAATGAGTTGAACAGTGGTCTTTTGTGTGGGTCAGTTTCAGTTGTGAAGAAGGTTTGTGATGAAATTGAGTTTTGTTACTTTGGTCCTGAACAAGAGAGTGCAGAAACTGAGACATTCATAGAAGAAAATGTTCAAGAGAATGTGCAACATACTACTACAAACAATTTTGAAAAACAAATTACAAAGTTTAAGGCGATTTCAGCTGAAAGGCCAAATTATTCTTGTATTTGTTGTCGGCGAACTCACTATAAAAATCCGACTAAGACTGTTGATCTGTATTTAAAAAGTGAAAGAGAAAATAATGATAAGTGGAAGGAATTTGCAACTTATTTGTTGGTAGAGAATTGTTTTGATTTGGGTTCTGATCAGCGTATTTTGTAAATATTGTTATAATAAATTAGATGAGAATTAAATTCCTGCTAGGGCTGTGCTCAATAATCTGGAGTTGGTAACTATTCCTCCAGAACTAAAAGATTTAAATACTTATGAGTTGATTCTCATTCAATGTGTGCACCCGTTTCAGGCTATTGTTCGTATGAAGCCTAAAACAGGTAAATTGCCTCCTTCAGATTTGCAGAGAGGATTAAAAGGAAGAGTTGTATATTTACCTCTAGATTTAAAGACAAATATTGAAACTATTGGTGTAGAGAGTGTAGAAAATGAACCACTAGTTAATCTAGTTAATGGCGTTCCTACTAAGAGTAAGAAAATCTGGCAAGAATTAGTGAATGTTAGGAAATTGCAAAAGGCAACATTGTATCTGATGAAAAAACAATGAGTGCTGTCGAAATGTGTATGTGGGAGAAGAAGAAATACTTTTAGCAGAAGATACTGAAACGTCAAGTGGACAAATTGAAAAAGTGGACAAGTCCAGAAGTGAAGAAATCTATGAACATTACAGTGTACATCCACTTCATTCAAAAGAAGTGATGGGGAATACTATTGAGTTATTCCAAATGAAAAAAGCAACGGGAAGTCCCATGAGTGTATGGGAAGAAAGCTTGGAAGCTCATTGCTTTCCGCAGTTGTTCCCAACAGGAAAAGGAGGATGATATGATGAATGACCTGTGCAGATTCCTGCATCTGAATATCGGACAACAAGATTTTATGCAGAAGATCCAAGATTTCAACAATGTATCCCATATATATTTAATCTTTTGTTTGAGAGTGACTTTCATATGCAGTCAATCATATATTGAAAACAGGAGTACATCTGCAAAATGTTTCTGCAAAAGAATTTATGAATACAGTACACCAGGGAGATGATCATTTGAAATCTCAGCTGATTAATCTGATGGCATGTCAGCGTGGCACTAATGAGTATTGGTACCATCATCATGGAGAACTTAAATGTATGCTAAGGAACTTAGGAACTCCTACATGGTTCCTTACCCTAAGCTGTGCAGAATACGCTTGGGATGATTTACTTGAATTTCTTCGAGAGGTAAATTTGAATATAAAAAATATTGAATACAAGACACCTGGAGAATTGTGCTCTTTGGATCCTGTTAATGTATGCAGGTATTTTAATCATAGATGTGAAGCTATGATGTATTTTATCTGCAATAAAAACAATCCTCCTCTTGGTGAAGTTGTGGATTTCCTTTGGAGAAAGGAGTATCGAGCAAGAGGTGCTCCTCATATACTTATGCTGACATGGATCAAGGATGCCCCCAAATTCGGAATAGATTCGGATGACACTGTTTTGTCTTTTATTGAAGACTATGTCACATGTGCTATACCCAAAAGCACAGAAGAAAACAACTTAAGACAACAAGTCTTACGATTCCAAAGCCACTGATGTGGAAAATACTGTTGATGAAAGAACAAGTCTAAGGAAAAGTTTCATACTAAATGTCGTTTTGCATTTCCACGTCGTGTAATATCCAAAGGAAGAGTGAACAGTTTTTTGTCAGCTATGCGACATACCATCACAAGAAAGTCTCCAAAAAATACCTACAATTTGAGAAGTAGTCGAAGAATAAAAATACATATATGATTACAAGCCGGTTATTCTGTCCTTGTGGAATGCCAATATTGATATTCAGTACGTTGCTGACAATTACATTGCTGTTGCTCGATAAGTAACGTCCAACATTATAAAATCAAAAAATACGGATTTGAAAGAAATGTGGGAAGAGATTTCTCACGAGAAGAGTCTAAGTAAAAAATTATACAGTTTCAGTTTGAAGATGTTATCCCATCGAGAAATCAGAGCGTATGAATGCTCAGATCGGTTCTTATCTGCAAGTCTATACTCCAACTCTAGAAGAATCATTTGGGTGAGTCTAGGTCTTGCTGCAATACAAAATCGAGTACAAGAAATTAAATATTTAGCAGAAAAAGATCGGAAAGTACAGAATTTGTGAAAACAAATATGTTGGATACATATAATCCAAATAGAAGTCATCATCTTGAGAACATACGTCTCTATGAAGTGCTGCAAAACTACACTTTTAAACAGAATACTACAGAAAACATCAATGATGTAAAATATGCAGTGATTGGTTCTGAAGGATGTTTAGTGAAACAAAGGTAAGGAAATATAATTAATCACAGGAAACTGAGTTGTGACACTGCTGATAAAAGGGAATTTTACTATTTACCACTTTTGCAACTGTTCAAACAGTGGCGTTCAGAATTGGAATTACTTGGAAATTTTCAGAGATATGAAGACTCCTTCAGTGCTTGTAAATATACCATAGAATGTACTGTTTTTACAAATTATGTGAAAATGTTCAACAATGAAATTGATCAAGATGCTAATATTGCAGCTGAGATTGCTAGAGACAGTTCTCAAGACAGTCAAAGTTCTGCTCCACTGAGTCAAGATCCACTAGGACAACCAATTGTTGAAAATGAAGCAGCAATCGCCATGAATGAGGTGGAAACAGCAATGCATCAAGCTCAAGAAGATATTATGCGCGTAGCAAACTTGGAAAAAACACTAAATGTTGAACAGAAAGAAATATATCAGCAAGTGAGATAACAGGATGGATTTCTTCATGAAAAGAAAGAATGCACATGCACATCATTTCAACCTATCTGAACGTATGTGAGTGGACGCGCTGGAACAGGAAAAAGTTTCCTAATTAAAGTAATCACCAGTTATCTACAGAAAAAAACCGACTCACATTTGTCTTGTGTTGTAACTGCTCCAACTGGGTTGGCAGCACCCAACAATAAAGGAATTACATTGCATTTTACTTGTGATACCTTTGGAGCATGAACACTAATTGGAATATCACAAGCTATCTGGAGAAGCTTTTTATGAAGTTTCAAGAAAATACAACTTCTGATTATTGATGAGGTAAGCATGGTCTCGAACGTAATGCTTGCTTTTGTGCATTGAAGAATGCAGCAAATTCTTAAAACAGAGTACGATGTCTTATTTGGAGGAAAACATGTCATAGTTTTTGGAGATTTACTGCAACTTACTCCCATAAAAGGACAACCAGTATTTAAAACACTTGCACATGAAGACACCAGAAAGCCTTTGGGTAGCGTTGGAAATGTTAACATTTGGTCATATTTTGAATAGAAAGAACTCATTACAAATATGCGAAAGGCAAATGATGTTGATTATGGAATTATTCTTCAAGATATAAGAATTGGAGTACTGATAGAACATGGCAAACAAGCTTTGCAGAGTCGAATATAAAAATTGCAGAAAATCTATAATCTGCTTAATGCCAACACTGCATGAGTGTTCTATATTCAATGAACAATTTTTGAAGCTGGAAAATGAAGAAATAATATAAATGGAAGCCATTGATAAAGTAGAGCATGAAGGAATCACTATTATTTTGACAGAAAAATTAAAAACAAAACTGGATTCTTTAGAAAAATCAATATCAAAAACTGCTAGTTTAGAAAAGAATCTAAATGCATGTATAAAATGTGGGGTAATTTTTAGGCACAATTTGGATGTAGAAAAAGGTTTAGTTAATGGAGCAATGGGCAAAGGTTTGGATTTTGTTAATTATCAGAACAAAGACAGAATTGAATTTAAAAAAAAAAAAATTGACCAGATTGAAGAAGTAAAACAAATTGGTCGTTGTTCAGTTCATTTTTTGCTTGTTAAAGATTTATATATCCGTAGAAAACAGTTTCCACTTTCTCTGGCATATGCAGTGACTATTCATAAATCTGAAGGTTTAGGTATAGACAGTGCTTTGGTGAACATTGGAAGTACAGTGTTTAAAGAGCGTATGGCACATGTTGCTTTGTCCTGAGTCAGAACTTTATCTGGCTTGTTTTTGATTGATTTTGATGACTAAAAGGTCACTGCAGATGCAAACTTTGTAAAACGAGTATAATAGGTTAAGAAGAGCGTATGCTCCCAATTTAGGTGAATATCCTGTATTTGAAAAGCATGTGGTAGGGCGAAAAAGAAGATATGAGAATATCAGTAGTGAAGGTATGGAGAAGGAAAAAAACAAGATAATGTTGTGATTGCAAGCAAAAAGAAAAAGGATACTTTTGAAGAGATTGTTGGCTATTAGTTTGAAAATAGTTCAAGTATCAACTGCTATGCTAATGTAGTGGTCAATGTTGTTTTCTTTCTTGAAAGTTTGCAACAACAAATTATGGAGAATCGGGAAAAATGTTGTTACTTGTTGCATTCTGTTTATGAAAAATTGAAAACTGATAAAAGTAAAATGCAAAGCGTTTCTGATATTCGTAATCTTTTGGATGTAAGTTCTGGTTCTACACAATTTACGCAGAATATCCAACAAGATGCTCAGGAATTTCTAATGTATATGCTTGCAGTATTGGAAAATTAAGTAATAGGAATTAAAAATCTTTTTGGCCTTCGTTATAAATGGGTACATCAATGTAAAAATTGTATGTTGACATCTACCACTAATATAGACACTGAAAGATTTATATATTTGACATTACCAGACTGTAAATCAGTGTCTTTCAACAAACTAGTTTAATCAGCAAATCAAAACATGGAGTGTAGCCAATGCAAATCAGAAATGTTATCAACATTATTTATACAAAGATATGGACAATATATAATTGTAATGATAACACGTTGTACAGCTGATGGAAGAAAGTTGGAAATTTTAATTAAATATTTTGTAGCAAGTCAACTATCAATATCAGGAAGAACCTTTGTAGCAGTAGCAATAATATTCCATGATGGTAGTTCTACAACATCTAGATATTACACTGCCTATTTAAAATGTGATAAGGGATGGACATATTGTAATGATGCTCAATTGTTTTTTAAACAACTTTTACCAAGCGAATTACCAAAGTCCTACCTAATATTTTTAAAGCTAAAGTTTTAGGAACATAATTCTGCCTCTGAGGAATTTATTAATATATATTAATATGATTACTGTTGAACAATTTCAATATAAAGGTTTTAGTAATACCATTTGGCCTAGAGGAAAGGTATATCTTTGAATTACGGACTTGTTCTTGCACATTCTCTCAGCCTATATTTTATTTCTTAGGAGAAAACATTTTATATATGTGTGATTTGTATAATATGGTATGGTATTGAGGATGTAGTTTTTTTTTTAAACAATCTTATTGATTCGTTTTTTTGCCCGCTGTTATGTGATGAGTACGATTGAAATCACTGTTTCTAGTGAAATTCAATAAATTCTGAGAACAGCAAAAAAGGTAAAGAAAATAATTTGTAAAATGTCAAAAAAATGCTGTGTTGTAAAAAATATAATGTTATATATTATAATTGTATTTTATTTTCTCTTTCACAGATCCTAATTATAAAATATGACATTTTCAGAAATTTTAATTATAAAAAACAACTGAAAAAAATGTGTAGCGTTTTTTATTTCTATTACTGTGAAGGTAAGTTTAACTAAGTATTAAAATGCACAATGGCCTATTTTTGCACACAGGTGAAGAAAGGGGAGAAAGACGGAGTAGATATGTGTGGAAAGATGCTCTATGGGTGTTTTAAGTTACAGGATAAAGTTAACATGAATACTGAGTCTCCCTGGGGGCCAACTAACTCACCAGATATGTGCAGTAAGTGCAATTGCAAAGACATATAAAATGGGACATGGCTTCGTGTGACCTGAAAAAAAAAGATTTGATTGGTTCATAATATTTCCCATTCTACCTATGGAAGAATCGCAATTATTTCATTCTTCTTTGACCATTTCCAGGGACATAACTCTGTGTTTACCTCATGTCACTCTCATGCAATTTTTTATACAATTAACTAGCAATATGTTCTTATTGTAACAGTCTGCTAATACCTAAGCCCTTGTGGGCCAAATTTAGAAGCATCTTGTGCCAACAATATGTCCCTTTTTGTAACATAGTTATAGCGCAAGACACTCTTTCATATTTACAAAGAGAGAAAAAAGTATTCTGTGTACCTTTTCTTCTCCATGTAAATACAACCTTATCATACACACCACTTTGCGTTGAAAGGGCGTTCTATAGGTGTTGATGTGTGTGTTTGCACAGAACACTGATAGAACAAGACACATCTCCAGATTGATCAGAAATCATACATCTGGACATGTGTGTGAATGCTGCACCATTCTCCAATTGCTGTAGGAAGGCACAGCAAGCAGAATTGTTTTAATTTCTCAAAATCTTTCTCTTTCAATATATGCTACAATGCACAGCATGCATTGTAGCATATGCACTGATTGTTTTTGTGCAGGAAGGTGTGTCTTTCTGCACAAAAACAAACTCCACACAACACAGATATCCTTGCACCATGGTGTAAGGGTGCCTGTGTCACCACATGGCTGCAGTTTCTGGAGCAGTGCAGAGGGAAGCATGGAGTTTCAACATATTTATGTACATATGTTGCATCACTGCAGCTAATGAGCTTACGGTGTCATGCTGCAGCACGTCCGTATAATCCTGCACTTATACATTCACCATACACTACTAATGCATTCTTTCAGTCAATTGTGCACTACACATACATTTGTCTAAACTTTCACACACTATCATACAAATATAGCTCTTTTTTTAACCAGAGAAGTTAGTTCTGAATATATATATATATATATTTTTTTATTTATATATTTTTTTTAGTGGTTTGCTGAACAATTTTTTGATTTTTTGGTCTTTTTCCAATAGAAAGAAAAAGACAACTGGAGGAACAAAACAATGAACTTCAGAAAAAAAAACAAAAAAACCTCTAGCACCGATGGTTCTCCTGTGTTTCGGCAAATCAAGTCCACAGACTGCTCCCCTTAACAAAGCAATCTGTTACACTTAATACAGTGTAGCCTAAGGTTGGCAAATTGGGGATGTATGTCCAGGTGTTGGTCAGATGGAGACGCCCCAGAAGTATATGGTACTGCCGGTGGTGGATTCTCCCGGAGTCTTCTGCACTCCTCGTGCGCCAGGTTGACAGGGTGCAGAGTTTTTAAATGCTTGAACATACTTGCGGTCCCCAAGAGTACTTTTTCATTGGATCCCCATGTGAGCACACACTTTTGCAGATTTTGCAAGTTACCTTTGTTGCATTTACTTTCTTTTCCCCCTCGGGAAATGTAAAAAATGTTCACACGATAGAAGTATACCTCTTAGGGCGTGGAGGTTCTGGCAAAATCCATCATCTGATGAATGTTCCCACTCAGATGATGTCTGCTGTGCTGAAGCCATTGTTTTGCAAAGTTTACCAATAGCAGGTGTGCTATCAGCCAAAAAAGGTTCTTCCCAGTGGAGAGATGTTCCTCCAAAGAAGGTCAAAGAAGAATTATTGAAATGGGTGGGATCCTTTAATAGTTAGAATAGGAAGTGTTATGAACCGATCAAATCTCTTTTTTTCAGGTCACATGGGGTCCGCACACTCACAGACAGCACGCACCGAACGCGACTTCGCGAAATTGTATTTAAAAGCAATATAGGTTTATTAAAAGTAATAGAATATTATTTTTATGATTAGCTCTGATAATGTCTTGCCCTAATATTTATATTAAATACATATATATATCTTTTTAGACATTAACATTTTTTGCGGGAGTCGCGCACCCACCGTGTTGAACACGTTTATGATGTTACGCGGAAGAGCGCGAGCGTCGTGTAGCGTAATACGTATATGTTGCTTATACACTTGGAGTCTCGTACCGGTCGCATATCAACCACGCTGGAAAATACGCACCCATCGCACACCCTATGCGGATCCTACACAACAATCCTAAAGTGGCGGCTAGGTTCTGCGCTGTGATAGAGAAAGGTGCACTTTGGGTGCGCGATTCTCCACATTTTTTTGAAAAAAACAATATTAGAGTTTAAATATTTTAAAAAACATTTTTTTTCGATTTATATTAAAAATATATAATATAATTTACAAAATGAAATATTTATGAAAACTAATTTAAAAAATGTAGTAAATCAGTATCAAAAACCAAATATAACAATTCATACATTTAAAATTTGTCATTTACAAAACCTTTGAAATTCACAGAAAAAAAACATAGGTTTTAGGGGTGTTATAGTTAGCTGGACATTTCACTTGTTACAGTTACTTGTACTAACTATAACTTGCGTGCCCGCAATCCACTTCTGATGATGTCACATATTACATCATTCATGACATGGTCAGTGACATCACTGATGACATCTCAAATGGCATCACTGATGACATCACTGATGACATCATCCAGTGAATGTGGTTTGCTTCCATGTTTAAATAAGTATTATATATATATCGGATTCTGTATTGAAGACTGAGTGGATGTATAAGTGTCTGGATGGAGCATTTAGTACCACTGTGATTGACTATCTAAGTGACTAATTTAAAGTGTCTCACTAAATATATGGGATAGTGATTTAACTGTGTGAATATCTGTAGCACTCTGTCTCTTGTTGTGTAAATTAGTGCATACGTTGGTTACTAGCTATGTGAAGCTCTATATTAGTTTTTAACACCTTCGCATCTGATGGCGAGCTCAGCTCGTCATGAGCCACGGTGCTCATGTGCTCATGACGAGCTGAGCTCATCGTGACCTTTAGAACGCTCGCATGCAGGGCTAATTGCCCTGCTGTGTGAGCATTCTAAAGAAACGGGTGTGGTCAAGACGAGCTCAGCTCGTCATGAGCACACGACCACCGTGGCTCATGACGAGCTGACCTCGTCATGAGCACGGGGGTGCTGTGCGTGCCCCTCCCACCCCCCCAGCACAGCAGGGGAATTTCCCTAGCTGCGAAGGGGTTAATTAGTTAAGTGAGTATTTGTATGAGAGAGTGAATGTGTATGGTTGAGTGGGAGATGTGTGACTCTTCAATGATGCATGATCTGTGGGTGTGCAGGGGGTCTGAGCACTGCGGGCCACTAGGAGTCATCCTGGGGGGAGGGGGTGGAGCCAGGATAAGGACTTTGGTCTTGTCTGAGATGAGCTTGAGGCAGCTATTATTCCTCCAGACGGCTACTGCCTTCATTTTGTTGTGGAAGTTGCTCTTGGTGGCTGTGGGTTCATCAGTGAGGGAGAGAAGCAGCTGGGTATAGTCAGCATAGGAGATGTTGAGTCTGTGGCTTCTGACGATGACTGCAAGTGGGGCCATATAGATGTTCAAAAGGTTGGGGCTCAGGGAGGAGCACTGAGGCTCTCTGCAGCTGATCTCTGTGGGTTCTGAGTAGAAGAGTGAAAGTCTGACTCTCTGTGTTTGACCGGTGAAAAAGGAGCTGATCTATTCTAGGGCTTTGTCACAGATGCCGGAGTCATGGGGTCTTGCACAGAGGGTGTGCTGGGAGATTGTGTAAACCAAAGACAAGAGGTCCAGCAGGATGGGGGCTACAGTTTTGCCTTGGTAGAGGAGGGTGTGGATGTCATCTGTATCGGTGAGGAGTGCAATATTAGTGCTGTGGTTGCTTCTAAAGCCCAATTGGAAGAGGTCCAGAAGGTGGTTAATTTCGATGACCTCATAGAGTTGAGCGTTGATTGTGTTCTCTATGACTTTGGCTGAGAAGGGAAGCACAGAGAGGAGTCTGTAGTTCTTGAAGTCCGCCAGGTCAGTGGAGGGTTTCTTCAGCAGGTTGTTGGTTTCCGCGTGTTTCCAGTCTTCGGAAAGGTTGGTAGACTCGATGGAGCAGTTGATAATGCAGCAGAATTCGCGGACATTGGAGGTACTGGCTCTGTTAAAGATGAGGTGAGGGCAGGGATCCAAGAGGTCTCCTGAGTGGATGCTCTTCATGATCCTGAGGGTATCATCTGAAGTGAGAGTGATACAGTTGGGCAGGGTCTGCTTGGGTCTGGAGCCATTGGGTGCCGAGGTTGTGGGTGGGGTGGGTGGGTCTTGAGTTGCCGAGCTGTCGTAGATCTCCTTGATCTTGTGGCAGAAGAAGGTGGCGAGGTTGTCACAGAGCCCTTGGGAGGGGGGAATGTCTGCTGTCTCCATGCTCGGTTTGGCGAGTTCTTTGACCACAGTGAAGAGTTCTTTGCTGTTTTGCACAATGGGATTGATGCGTTCCGGTATGGCAGTTTTCTTTGTTGTTCTGATGAGGTGGTGGTGTGCAGTGACAGCAGTTTTGAAGGCTGCGTATTCATCCAAGATCTTGCTGTTCCTGCATCTTGTGTTGACCCTTCTGCAGGTGCACCTAGAATCTTGGAGGGTGGGAGAGAACCAGAGGGCTGCTTGCTTGAGGGTTTCCTGAGGGGAGCCAGTGTGTTGGTGCAGTTGGAGATCCATAAATGGAGGTTGCATGCTGTGTTGGCTTGTGTGCATGTCGGTGGTGGTGTTTTGCTGAGGGAGGTGGTGAGCTGATCTTTGGTGACCTTGTTCCAGCTTCTGTAAGGATAGCAGTGGGCATGGTAGTTATAGGTCGGTTTGGTGAAGGAGAAGTGGACACAGTGGAGCTCAGTCCAATGTATGGTGATGTTATTGCTTGATGAGAAGATGAGGTCGAGCATGTGTCCTGCTGAGTGAGGTGTAGAGGAGACCAGTTGTTTGAGATGGTGGTGAGGTTCTCCAGTAGGGCTGAGGTATTGCAGTCATGGAGGGTGTCCAGGTGGAAATGAAGGTCGCAGAGGGGGAAGTAGTCAGCGGAGACAAGAGATGAAGTTGATAACGAATTTGCTGAAAGGGGGGCATGTCTTTGGAGGTCTCTAAATGAGGGTGCAATGGAGGGTGGTGATTGGGTTGGTCTGGACCTGGAAGTGGAGGTGCTTCATGTTGGTTGAGTGGTTGTTTGAGCTAGTTGTGAGGCAGAGGGTGCTTTTGTATATGATGCCAATCCCTCCTCCCGGTCATATGGAGATGTGAGGTGGCAAGGGGTGGAACATCTGGTGTTGAGGGTGTGGAGGGTGCTGGCATCGTCTAAGCAGCAATGGGTTCAGATGGGCTTGTCTTTGGCACACCTTCAGAGTGCCAATAGCATGCCCTCTACGCTCTGCACCGTGAAGTAGTGGTGGGGAGGGCAGGACAGCTCAGATGCGGGAAGCGGTACTGGAGAAGGTCGGGCTGCTGGGGATGAGTAGCAGCAAGGGTAGAAAGCAGAGGAACAGAAAGAAACCGATTATGAGGAAAATACAAAAAGAGCAAAAAGGAAATTAGAAAAAGAGCAAAAGGCGAAAAAGAAAAAAAACAGGAGAAAAATAGCAAAGTAGAGAAACTCACCGCAATACCACCAGGGAAGAGGCAAAGGTGGTTGCCTGCAGGTGGAGGAGGGCCTGGAACCCGTGACCTGGAAGTGTAAGGGGCCACCGCTACCAGGTGAAGCTGTGCAGTGGGGGGATCAACGTACTGACAAGGTCAGTGTGATAGCTCCTTTACCACGCAGTGGCCATCAATAAGTAGTGTTGGTGGAGGGGGATAGATGGAACCTGGGAGGGGGGAAGCGGCACTGGAGGGCGCCGGTGCTGCAGGGTAGTATCAATGGCAATGGCAGGTAAGCAGAGGCACAGAAAGTGACAGAATAGAGGAAAATTGAAAAGAGCAAAAAGGAAAATAGAAAAAGAGCTACAAAACAGAAACAGAAGGAAAATAGGAAAGCATAGAGACTCACCACTGGACCACCAGGGATGAGGCGCAGGCGGGTGCCTGCGGATGGAGTAGGGCCTCGAACATTGAACCTGGAAGCACAAAGGGAAACAGCTACATTGGATCTGGAAGCACAAAGGGCAACAGCTGCCACATGGAGCTGAAAATACATAATCCATTGTGTGTATCAAATGTTACTTGAAAATTACATTTGCACTAATTACAAGTTTCACAGTGTTTATGTTTATGTATTTATCCCCTTTTTCGAGTTGGTAAGTAGAGTTGGTCTTTATTTCTCATTTTTCTTTTTGATTGTATTGTTTCATTTATTGAAGTTTAATTTCATTTTCTATTCTTCATTTTGTAGGTTGTTTTTACATTCAAAAATGTTTGTCTTTAATTTGTTTTAGGGTTGTTGCCTTTGTTGTAATATGATTTGTTTTTAATTTGGTGGCTTTGTCTTCTTTTTGCATGTTTCCATCTTGTGATGTTTAGCTTTGCAGTCTTGCTATCTGTGTTCTAGAGATACAATACATGTGTAGATAAGTTATCATATTTCAGTTATTACATTCAAATTCTAGAGGCTTTATTTTTTTAGTGTTCCACCATTTTTGTCGGAAGCCTTTTTGTTTAATTTCCTCCTGCTTTATTTTTGTTTCTATCTCCGCACTTTTCTTTCAGTAGATTTTTTGCCGCTGCTGCCCCTGAAGCACCACCCACCTTTGCGAGTTCCGGCTCTCGCCTCCTAGCTGTTCTGCCCTACCCGACCCCTACATAATGCCAGCCTCTGTGCGCAGAGTTGAGCAAGACCCCTGACATTCTGGTCGGGATACTGCTCTCCCAGCGCACAGCTCCCCGTAGGTGCCTCTGCCTACTCCGCAGCCGCTGACCTCGGTTCGAGGCCCTGTGACTTTCTTTCCATACCGTTTCCCTTCTGCAGGTTACTGTCTTCTTTGCTGTTTGCCGATTCCTGTCTGTGTTGTGTTGTCTATTGTCACAGTGTCTTCTACTGTGCGTTTTCCCCATTTTGCTTTAGCTTACTTCGTTTTCCTTTTCCCCCGCTTTTTCTCCTTTTGCCTTAATTTACTTTTTATATAATTTCCTCCTTCGCATGTATTTTTATTTCTTTCTCCCCGATTTACTTTCTGTAGGTTTCCTGCACCTGCTGCCCCATAGCCCCTTCTACCCCGCGAGTTCCAGCTCCCACCCCCCAGCTGTCCCTCCCTCCCCTGGCCCCTACTTAATGAAGCCTGCTGCACAGCCACGCTGCCGGCACACTGAAGGCACGCCAAAGGCAAGCCCATCAGTGCCCGTCCACAACCCGACCACGACCAGCCCCAGGAACCCTGATCCTACAACCCACCAGCGCTACAGCTCCTCAGCTCGCTTCGCATACAACGTCGACAAGAACAACAACTGCAAACTCTCTGCACCTCCCAACACCCACGACCCTTCACCTGCTGACACTGCTGCCGATCCTTCAACCATCACATCCAACCCCTGCAATGCATAATCCTCAACGTTTGGTCCCTTCACAGACACACCATGGAAATCTGGGACCTCCTCAACAGAACCACCCTCAATGTTGCCTTCCTCACCAAAACCTGGACGAACCCCGCCTCGGGACCTGACATCACAATCGCCATCCCTGAAGGCTACAAGATCACCTGGAAGGACCGCCCCAAATGCCCTGGAGGAGGCATCGCCATCACACAAGTCCAACCTTCGCCTGAGTAGCCACACCGACGGCCCACTGACCTGATGGAGCACCTCCACTTCAAGATACAGACTAACCAGTCTACCACCCTCTGAGGCACTCTCATTTACCGAACCCCTGGACCCCTTGCACCTTTCTCTAACTCCATCACCAACATTATCACCCCGCAAGCCATCACCTCCACGACTACACCCTGCTGGGAGACCTCCCTCCTGGCCAACCTTCACAACATCAGACTCAAACAGATCATACCAGAACCAACGCACTCACACCTTCAATACCATCTTCACAGCAGGAATCTGTATCATCTTCAGAGACACCCCCGATCTCCCAGGGATGGACCATAATTGCATCCACTTTACCTTCAAAACTTCAAATGTCCCCACTATCTCCAGCGCAGGAATTGGAACAAGATCTCAGAAGACCAGCTCACTGCCTCCCTCAGCATATCCTCTCCCACTGCCAGAGATGACAACCCAACCACCGCCACTGTACCCTACACAAATTGATCACGGACTGCGCCAAAACCATCGCCCCCTTAAGAAAACATCCAACACTCACACAAAGAAAGCCAGCTGGTTCTCGACTGAACTCCAAGAATCTACACAAACCTACAGATGCCTCAAAAAGCTTTGGAGGGACTCCAAAACCACAGCAGATTTCGACAACTTCAAAGCAGCCACCACCACCCACCACAGACTCATCAGACACTCAATGAAGAAAGCACTCCAGGACAGAATCTCTACCCATGCACACAACATCAAGGAACTCTTCGGCATCATCAGAGCTTGTCCAACCCAACAGTGAGACCAGCGACATCTCACCCTCCCAGGACCTCTGCAACAGACTCAGCACCTACTTCCATCACAAAATTAAGACCACCTATGACAACTTTGATGCTAACAACCTCCACTTGGAACCCACATCCGCCGTCATCTACAACACACAGCTGACACTGCCCTCAGCATTAAAGACACCCTGAAGACTATGAAGTGTACCCACTCTTGGGCTCCCACGGGTCTCTGCACCCATCACATGTACCACAGAGCAGCAGACATCATCGCCTGAGCTTCGAAGAATCATCAACCGCTCCCTCGAAACCGCTTCCTTCCCTGATGACTGGAAACACGCCATGATCAACCCTCTCTTGAAAAAACCCTCAGCAGACCCCTCCGACCTCAAGAACTACAGACCAATCTCCTTACTCCTGTACCCAGCAAAAGTCATGGAAAAAGCCATTAAAAGTCAACATCCCTCCTTCGTAGAAGAAACCAGCATCCTCGACTCCTCCAAATCAGGCTTCAGCACCAAACCAGTCTTCTCACCACTACAGACGACATCTGCTCCTTTCTCGACAGAGGAGAGACTGTTTCCCTCGTCCTACTGGACCTCTCTGCTACCTTCATCACAGTCTCACACTGCACCCTAGCCCAGAGACTCCATGACGCAGGAATCCGGAACAAGGCCCTTGACTGGATCCGCTCATTCCTCTCCGGCAGAACGCAGCAGGCCATACTCCCTCCTTTCCTCTCAGAACCCACACCGACCACCTGCGGAGTCCCGAAAGGATCCTCCATCAGCCCCATCCTATTCAACGTCTACATGTCCCGCTCGCACCCATCATCAGATCACAAAGAGTCAACATCATATCTTATGCCAAAGACACCCAACTTATCTTCTCCATATCCAACCAACCCAACGTCTCCAAGCACAACTTTCAAGAAGGAAGGGAAGCAGTTGCCAGGTGGATGAAGAACAACTGCCTACAACTCAACACTGACAAAACCAAAGTACTCATCATGGGCCTACATTCCGATGCCTGAAAAGAATTACCAACACAGCTGTATTCGTTTATGAATGTCACATTCTGTAAAGTCCCAGTGATACCCCTTTGTGCCATCAGCCCTGAAGTCAGAACTCTGTATTTCAGCATCCCTTCTGGCAACCTGTCCATTTATCTAACCCTGCCCATACACCACTCCTTTTACATGGTGCTCTGTGGAATGAAGAGTTATCAGCTCATGTGTGGCCCCTGCTTGTTGCACAGGACTTTGAACAATGCTTAGTGTTTAAAATATAGTTGGAACCTTACCGCTAATGTGTTCTTTATCCCTACAAGACTGAATACACAAGGTCATTGTAAGAAATTGGGATACTGTTTGAGGGAGTGACCCTCTAAAGCAGCAACCACAGGTCTTCTCGGGGTGAAATCATAAGCAAACCCTAAATTAACCTTTGCTGAACTCACAGGTAGCTTGGCACAGAGAATTCAGGCTTAACTCAGAGGCAAAGTGTAATGTATTTGCTCAACATTTCAAACAATAACATACTGAAACACATCCCAAAAGAATCCCCCACCAGTTTAATAAGATAAAGTACTTTTTAATATATAAACAAGCCCAACTGTCAAAATCCATTATGTTGCACTGTAGATATTCAATATTGAAGATTTTATTAATATAGTGCCAAAAAGTACAAAGCGCCAACTGTGGATATCTGGTTTCACAGGAACAAAGTAGTAAACAAAGAGTATTGTACAGAGTTCCCCGGTGGGAGCCAGTGGTTTAGCTCAGGTTGACTTTTCTCTCACTGATTATGAAAGGGTGAGTGCATGGTGTAGATCCTTTTCAGAATATAAGGATACCTCACACAGGTTACCGGCAGGATGACAACTGTCATCCCAACCGATGGCCGTCCAGCGTCATCATTGGTATCCTGCTCCTACGGCAGGCTGGCGGTGCAATGCCCGTCGGGCAGCAAGGGGAGCTGCACTTTGGCGGAGATCTTTTATTCCGAGCCAACGGGTGTATGCGTGTGAGGGGCCTAAAAAAGTGCAATAGTGAGCGTGAGGGTGTGTGTATTAAAAAAAGTCAGTAGAGTCCATTGGGGAATATTTTAATGGTCAGGCTCACTGCTTTATTAAAAGTAAAGGGGTATTAAGGAGTGATGGGCAATGGGACCAATCCTTATTCAACCCTTAATGTGAATGCGGTCGACATGTTTCTTGCCATAAGGGCAATTCGTCAGGACCTAAGTGCTCATATGATTGCTGGGATCCTCTCTAGTAAGAGGACTCCGGTATACGACCTGTACAGTGTCGCACAGAAAATGGTTCCTTGCGAAGGACCTCCTGGGAACTAGGGAGAAAATAAGAAAGAATTACTGGTGTTGAAGTTTGTTGTACCCAGAGTACATCATATGGTGCCTGTATTAAACAGTGACAGTGATATGTGCCCAGAGGAAAAATACTGCATGATTCATGGCAGTGTTTGGAGGTACTGTGAGAGAAAAGAGATGCAAGATACAGAGCGGGAAAGGACTACGTTCTGTAATAGGCTGGCATGCTGTACATTCGTAGCATGCATCATGGTGAAAAAGGCTGGACTCACGGCGGTGAGACATGCTGAGTAAGGTGTGTTATTACCGTTAAAGCCAGTAGTAATGTTGAACCCTAACACAGTCAGGTGGTGTGAGGAGCCTGTGTCTAAAATAAAAATAGACTAAAGAATTTTAGCAACAATAGCAAAAACCGCACAGATAGAGCGATCATGAATAATGTGACACTCTGTCTTTAAATTAGGTTGGAGGTCGGCGCCGGCGTGATAATCGTGATCAACCGGGAGATCACAAATGAAATGCCATGCTCGCCGTGTGCACGTGAGAGAAGACAATATCAATATCAAGGATGCGCTTACCCGTTTGGTTCCTCCTGAAGGTCTCACGAGCTGTCCAGGTGGGGCCAGCAGCGAGTGAGGAGATCCTACAGGGAGAGTAAGGCATCCCGCGGGACCGTTAAGAAAAGAAAAGCCGTACGGTTACCCGTGGAATGGAGTGCAGCTGAGTAGTGAGCTGCAGCGTGTCATAACAGAGCACACGTGGAGTTCAGGGATTGTCTCCACACCTTACCTCAAACGTCGCTGATGGCAGGCATCTAAGCACCTACCCCTCCCACGAGTCCGCCGAAGTCAGGACAGCCAGCAAAGTTGTGGAGCACTGTCCGGTGCAGATAAGGGCGAGTTGAGCGCGCACCAAGGGGGCGTGTCCCTCCGGTTGCTAGGCAGCGGCACGCGGGAGTAGAGAGCAAAGAAGGAATTGCTCAAACAGCGAGGCAAGTACACTCCAATGCGGGGGCCATCTTGGAAAGGGAAATGTGATCTAGTAAGATGTGTTGGTAATCGTCTGGGTATGGACAATGTAGTCCCGATTGAAGACTATCTGGCGAGAGTTGTCCAGGGCACCCCATCATTCAGCCCCAGTTCATCGCAATGTAGACGATGTACCCATCTTTGTTCGAGTCTGAAGAGGGCTTGTTGATTGATGGTTGGTAAACATTCAAGGACAGTCCACCGAATGTTTTCTGGGAAATGATTGTTCTCTTTGCAGTGTTCATAAAGCTTGGTGTGTGTTTTATGACACCGAATGTTGCTGTTGTGCTCCATTATCCGATGTTTGACAGGGCGCATGGTCATCCCAATGTACAACATCTCGCAAGGGCAAATCAAAACATAGATGCACCTAGAGCTATTGCAATTGGTGTGTTTGTTCATTGTCCATGTGAAGTCGCTTTGGAGTTCAATGGTTTTGCCCTGGATGGTCTGAGGGCACACGACGCAGGAACCACAGCGATAGTGCCCGGTTACTGGTGGGAGGTCCCAGAGAGTATTGACAGCTTGGGTGCTAGTTTTCTTAGGACGGGTGTGAATCAGGGTGTCCTTTAGGTTTGCCGTCCTTTTAAATGCAAAACGTGGGCGCGGTAACCCCATCCCTGCAGAATTGAGAATGCCCCAATGTGAATTGACGGTCTTTTTAATGAATGATGAGTGTTTCGTGAACGAGGTCACGCAGGTAATCGTGTCGTCTTGCTCTTTGGGATACACCTCGAGAAGGGATTCTCTATTGTTGTTAAGGGCTCTTTTGGTGGAAGTTTTCAGAAGACGTGAGGGATAGCCCCTGTCCCGAAGCTTGTTTTGTAAGGAATGTGCTTCCTGTTTGAAATCAGTGGTTGAACTACAATTTCTCCGAAGGCGGAGAAATTGTCCGAAAGGTAAATTGTCCCTCAAGGATCTCGTGTGGTGGCTTGTATATGGCAATAGACTGTTTCTGTCGGTGTCCTTTTTGTATAGAGTGGTACTGATAATGGTTGGTTCCAGGGATATGGTCAGATCCAAGTAAGGTATGGATTTATTGGAGATCGTGCCTGTGAACTTTAAAAATGGGTCTTGTTGGTTTATCCACGCACAGAAGGCCTCACATGTCGCTCGGTCACCCTTCCAGAACACCAGGATGTCATCGATGTATCGACGCCAACACGTGAGATTTTCATGAAATGGATTGTGTTCTGAGGGGTAGATGCAATTCTTCTCAAATGATGCCATATAGATACACGCCAGGCTCGGCGCAAAGGTCGAGCCCATCGAAGTTCCACGAACTTGGTGGTATAAATTGGATTCATATTTGAAAAAATTCTCAGTGAGTGCAATGTGTGCCAGCTCCATTATGAATGATATCGGGGTAGGGGACACCCAATCCTCTTGTCGTAGAAGTGAGTCTACTGCTTCCAGCGTTGCTTGTTGAGGTATATTTGTGTACAACGCTTCCACGTCGAGGGTAAGGAGGAGATCGATATCTTCTCTGCCATCCATATCGCCAATGAGACGTAGCACATCTCTGGTGTCTTGTAAATAAGACGGATGAGTTTCACCAATGGCTGAAAAAATGCATCGCAAAATTGGGACAGGGGTTCCAAAATAGAACCGATGCCGGACACAATCGGTCTCCCCGGGACTGGGGTGGTGCCCTTGTGTATTTTGGGCAGGGTGTAAAAATACGGTAGGACAGGGTCCGTTGTCACCAGGAATTCTGCCTCTTTCTTGCTGATCCACTCATTTGTCTCTGCTTCAATGACAAGAGCCATCACGGTAGTGGTCAGTCGTTTGGTGGGGTCCTCTGTCAGCAGTCTGTAGTGGGTTGTATTGGCTAATTGGCGTCTACACTCCCGGTCATAATCGTCATAGTTTTGTATGACCGTAGCTCCCCCTTTGTCAGCTTGCTTGATGACAATTGAGGTGTCCCTACCAAGGGAGGTAGCTGCCTGTCTTTCAGCATTGGATAGGTTGTTAAAGGGTTTGATTGAAGGTTTATTCTGCATGGTTCTCAGGACTGCTCTCTCAAAAGTCAAGACTTCCGGTGGTACCATCCCATCAGAGGGGGTGAAGGTGGAAGGTTTCCTTAAACCTGTGTCTTCACTGGGGACAAAGCCACACGTTCAGGCTAACTGCAATGGATTGCAGGCTGGTTACAGGGGCCCAGTCAGGAACACTGAACAGGGTAACTCAAATCCTGGTTTCTGGAGCTTTGTTGACGATACATCATGCAGCTGAAGCAGTGCGTCAGTTCCGAGATGCTATGAGCCTGTAGTGAGAGGTCTTGCATAATCGTCGAAGATCCTGTCAATGAGGGCTTGCCATTTGAAGTCTAATATAGAGGATGCATCACACAGTTGGGGTGATGTGTCAGTTCCAAGGAGCTGTGAGGCTGTGATGCGGAGTCTGTCATCGTAGTTGAAACCACTGTCAATGAGAGATCCGATGGCCTGCAGCAAGGATGCATCGCACAGCGAATGTACCGATGAGGCAATGGGCTGCAATTGTACTGATCCACGCAACAGCAGCGATGCGTCGGTTCTGGTTGGGGTTGCACCGCAGACGCGAAGCATCAGTTCCACTAGATCCACGACGGATGGCAAAAACCTTCGGCGTATTCTAAGGGTCCAGGACTGGGATGCTGCCACTTAGCGTGTAAACTCATAGATGGGAGAGTCCAGGTGCAGGTGCAAGGTTATTGAAAGCCTGTTGTGTCCTTGAGGCTTCAGATCAGGAGAAAATCTAAATAGCCCTTGGTGTCTCACAGGAATCTGGGTTCAAGAGATGCAGGTCCAGTCCTTCTCACCGATGCTAGAGGACAGCAGGTTAGACCAGCAGGTCAGCAGTCCTTCCTCCTGACAGAATATCCACAGGCCCAGAAGCGTACGGATTAGTTTGTGTCTGGAGTCCAGCATTTACACTCAGTTGTTCCTTTGAAGTGGAGGAGACGCTTCTAGGGTATTCCCTTTGGCTTCCCCAGACATCCTGCCTTCCCTGTTCTGGCTCCGTACTAACTACAGAGGGTATTCGGCCCTTTCTGTGGAGGCAGGACACAGCCTACTCAGGCCCTCCAGGAACACCTAAGATCTCTACTGTGTGTGTCTGTCTAGGAAGATTACACAAATCCCAACTGCCAGCTAGACCTAGCCATGTGACCCAGAGACAGTCTAGGCACTAAAGGACTAAGGCAGGAAAATGTCAACTTTCTAAAATTGGCCTTTTCAAAATTGTAATTTAAAATCTGACTTCATCATAAGTTAGGCTTTTTCCTTACAATTCGAAAGATACCAAACATGAACTGGTTACCTGCTCCTGGGGTTACCTGTATTAAATGTAATGAGGTAACCCCAATTGAATTGTATGGCAGAGACAGGCCGTGCATAGGTGAAAAACAAATATAGGAGGGTTTCACTACCAGGACATGCAAAATCTAAACTTACATGGCCTACTTTTTAAAGGCACTGAACACTTCCTCCAGGCTGCCCAAAAGGAACTAAAAAGGAGGGTTTAGGCCTGACTAAAGGTCTATTTTACCAGGTTAAAATGGCGGTTTAAAAATCCACACACAGGCTGCTATAGCAAGCCTGAGACATATTTATACTTGTGGGTGGCACAATCAGTGCTGCAGACCTACTAGTAGCACTTAATGTACAGGTATTGTTTGCATTTGGTACTTCTTTACTAGGGAATTGTAAGTAAATTAAATCTGCCACTTAGGGATAAGCCAATGCTACCACGTTTTAAGGAGTGAGCACACACACGTTAGTACTAGTTAGCAATGGTAGAGTGTGCAGAGTCCAAAGGCCAACAAAAACAAGATAAAAAAAATTGGGGAGGAAGGCCGATTTTTTGAGGGGGAACCCCCCTCAGGCTGATAAGTTTAAACTGCCATCACTTCGAGTAGCCATCTGTCAGCTGCTGGGTTCATTATCGGCGTGTGAATAATATAATGACAATTTTCCTTGTCTGCTTTGTTAGCATGAGTTTTAAGAAAAAAAAGTTTACAGAAAGAATGACAATACAGCATACATTTATTAGCTGCACAAATCACAGACATTTACTGGTTTTGACGCCCTGCACTTTCACCACAAACTCTAACATTTTAAATGTAGAAATGGTGAAAATGTTAGCACACAGGTAGATCTGTATTGTAAGTAACAAAAAAAAAACTATCAAGGCCATGCTGCACAAATTACTACCCCTAATGTTTCCTGAAAATAGAGGGGACATAGGGGTCCTTACCTGCAAATCAAGGGGGATATTTATGAGCCCCTTTGTATCCTCTTTCCGCACGCAATGTGGCATAGGAGTGACGCAACTTAAAAATGAGATTTATGAAGCAACACAAGGCCATTTTCCGTGGCCCTGAGTGTCTTCATATATCTCAAGTAATGCAATGCAGTGCAAACCACTGCGCTGAATTTCTCTGGGCCAGGTAGGCATTTCCATGGGTGTTGAGTGAGTGTTACCACTTAACATCCATGGATTTTGATGTATTCCCAGATTTACCAGAAGTGATAGACTTGGGAACATGCCATAAACCTATGCCTCCCCAGGTGAGCCGTAACAAGAATAAATATATTTATCTCTCCCCATTTTACCCTCTTTCTCTGTGTGCAGAGAGAGAGGTAAACACCTCAGGGGATTGCTTTTGTGCAGGATGGTCCCCCTTCATGAGTGAAAACAATCGTCCTTACGACACAGACAACCTTGCAAGATGGTGCAAGGGTGTCTGCATTGGCACTAGGTAGTCAAAAAGTCGCCAGGTCAGCGGAAAAGGCAGGAGTCAATGGTTAGAGCGGCAGACCCTGATGCAGAGGTCTAGCCCGGGACCAGGGTTCAATTCCCTGCCTCGGCGGGTCTTGGGCTCAAAATTCCATGGACCTGATAATTCTCGCCTCGGTGCCTATTCCAATTATGGAGTCCCACTCTGCAACTCTGGGCAATAGCTTGCTTAATCTCCACAACGGCCCCCACAACGCTAAGGATGCCTGGTCTCCACCTTGGGGGTGCCCAGGAGTGGACGCTTCACAGGGAAAGCCAGGATGGGTTCCATAGGGGTATTCGTACAAGCGCCTTGAGACCCTTGCGGGTGAGTAGTGCGCTATACAAGTATCAAATTTACATTTTACATTTATTGACTTAAATATGGAGCACTATTGTCCTTTCCCTGTCACGCAAGGTAATTTTCTGTGCTCCACTGAGTGACTTGGCCATTAATATGGTCCTAAGTGCTTATGATTTCTCTGATATTATCTGCGATCATTAGTCCTGTTTATGTACTAGTTATGGTCTATCAAAATCAGGATCTACACTGTAATAAGTGAATTCTTCTTCTGCCTAGTGTGTCCCGTACCTGAATGCAAAAGGGTGATATTCTCTACCTGGGTACTGTGTAAAACTCCCTAAATTGTATACTCTTAATACGCGACTCCATTGCCTCCTATTCCAAGATGTTTAAATGGCTTTGTCACACGGACTGGTGTTGTATTTGGTGCATATTGCAATACTGAACTTAAGTTGTTTTTATGAAGAACACACAAATCACAAATCAGCATTGTTGGTGCATAATCTTGGATTCGTTTTAGTTCAATCTCTTCCTCACAGTCCAGAATAATGGAGACGTTTTGATGTATTTAATTACACAAATATGCTATGGACAATCAGGCCTCTTCTTCACCCTTCCTGATGTAAAATGGCCATCTAGGACATTATAAACTCTTCCCTGAATTTTGGCAACTCCTTTTACCTCGTGCTTCTGTTGTATGTTTTGGCCAGATAGAATTTTAAGCTTCGACATTGTTGGTAAATAATATTGCAAAACTCGTTCCATAAAATCAACGATCCCATTAGCCTTCATAACTTTCATGAAAGTACGACTGTTTTCTCAGTTGTCTCAGACCACCACATCTCCTTCAGAGATATGAGTATGCCCGCGAATAACTTTAAAAGAATTTCACACAGCAGTCCTTGAAATGACCTCAAAGGTAGGTCTTTGTTGATCAGATTAGAATAGAAATTCATTTAATAGGAGAAAACGCGGTGAAATGTTGCGTTCCTGCTTGATTCAGTTGCTATTGAAATTTGACAAACCATAGTTTAAAGCAAATTAATTTCAATCTTTGATGCTATCGATAACATGAAAACTTTAAGGCATCAAAAGTAAAATATAAATTGGATTTCGTTGCGTTGGATGACTCTTTTTAAGCCGGCTTGAATCCATCTCATGATTATCTTACGCAAATATGTTTTACATTTTGAACAAAGGATGTTCTTATTGTATGCAATGATTTTGAATTTAAAGTGATGCGGAATGCGTTCCTTTTGTTTATTGGCTCTTGTAAGACAGCGAGGGTCTCACTGCAGCACCATTGTATTGAAGTTGTTTCATTTTTTGCAAATAATCGATTACCCCTGTTTACAAGGAGTGCGCTTCCAACCCTATTACATTTCCTTCCTATGGAACAGGCATCACCAACAAGGTGTAGGAAACAGTTGATTTCACATTTTGCACTTTGCAGCAGTAAATAAATGGTGGTTCATGCACATGGGGGCTACATTTGAATAACAGATGCTTGCCCATCCGTGGCTGATCTTTTTATGCGCGAGTGTGCCTGCAAGGAGTATACAGTTGGTTTCTCTTCATTCGTTTAGACACTTCAAATAAAACAACTCTATCGCAAGCAAGAGCACGTTGCAAGCTTTGATTGATTTGTGTCCAGTGAAAAATTCCTTCAGTCCTTCTTGGAAGATTAGCCTGCAGTTGTTTAGTTCCATGTCATAAATAATCTTGGCATGTACATTATGACTGATATTTTGCATATATTGCTGAGAGACCAATTTTTGGCGTCAAATCTTGGTAATAGATGGTTAATCGACATTAAGATAATGTGTTGCCTTCTGTAGCTTAAAGCAAATTCCCAGTTTTACATAACAATACTGGTTTATATAAACAAAATAAACCTATCCCATCACCAACCTAAAACAGTAGGAACATTTACAATTATTAACCTTCATATCACAGTTCCAGTTCCAAAAATGAATCCCAATTTTTTAATAAATCGAAGAATTTTTAGGCATATTTTAAACTGCAAGGAGGTTCTTTAATAATAAAATGGACCCCCTTATGTTTTTAATATTAGACCGAAGAAGCAACAGGTTAATCTAATATTTTCTCACGTCTTCACCAAGAGTATATGAAACCAGCATCTTTATCTTGTGTACAACTTTACAACCTACCCTTTAACCAATTGCAACACTATAGGAAAGTGATCAAAATGGAAAGGGGCGACCAATCGGTCCCCCCGAACGTATGGTAGAGTACCACGATCCCCCCGGGAAGCCATCTTGGGCGGGAGGCGAGTCTCGGCTGGTATGCCCAAAGCGGCGTAGCCGGGGCGCGCCTGTCCCGCCCTAGAGTGGGTTGGCCTAGACACTGACGCGGCTGGCCACGCCCTTGGGGCAGGCAGGGGCGGGTTGACGCCCGCCCTGAAGACGGATAAAAGGAGGAACAAGACCAGAAAGCATCCTCTTGTTCCTGTGCTCTGAAGCTGCACCTCCTCGCTGCACGTGAGCTCGAGACGGAACGAAGAGCCAATTTTGAGCGTTGTAATCGTTCTTGTTTGTTTTCCAGATACTCTGTTGGAGAATGCCGAAGAAGGCGGTAAAGCGAATGACTACCGACCAGATGCTGCGTGTTCTCATGAAAGAGGTGACCGACCTAAAGAGGCGAATGGATAAAGACGAGGAAGGGGGGCCGAAACGTCCTTTGGTGGGAGCAGCCCCGGGAGGAAAAGGCAAGAGGCCCAGGATGGGGAGCAGCTGGGGGAGATATCCCGGGTCCCAGTGTCCCGCTCGAGGCACCCACTCCCGTGCCGGAGGAAGGGAATCCGATTCCCGTTATGGTCACCCCCCTGTCCGGGGAAGATATGCCGCCCGAGCTGGCAGCACAATTAGCAGCGTGGTTGGGTAAAGGTAGCGAGGGCGCCATGGCTGTCGACGCGCAGGTATTGATGAAGCAACTGCGTGAAACACGGGAAGCAGCGAGGGTATCCACGCCGGCTGCGGCCGTAGAGAAGCCACAGGGGACGGTTTCAGTCACAGACACAGCGTCCGGTTCAGGTAAGCGGCCATTGCCGATTGCGAGGGAGGAGTCGGCACCCTCGCGAAGGGAGAAGTTGGGTCAGCATGTCCCTTTAGCTATTAAAGAAAAGATATGGGCAGGGGAGTATGTAAACATCTTCTCGTTGCTTACTGATCATTATGAGATGGAGCATGTTAAAGGTCAGAAGGACCTCATGCATCCGAGTGTTTGGCGCGCAAAGATGGCCGCCTTTAAGGTAAATGAAAACATTGGCAATTGGGGCAAGGCGTGGGGGGTTTTCACATCGATCTTGGGAGAACGAAGGCCCGAATTGCTACCGGAGTTGCCGATTTATCAGTCACGGATCATGGGGTACTCTGTATCACACGAGGGTAATCATTGGTTCTGCTATGATAATATTTTCAGAAAAGCAAAAGAACATGATAAAAACTTAACTTGGGATTGTTATGATTCTGTGTCCTGGTCAAAAATGAAGGATACTGGTATGTTGAAATTGCCATTGGTAGGGAGTAACGTGGGCGAATCCTCCCGTCAGTATGCGGGGACGCCCTTTCGATCAGGTACGGGTACCGACAATCACTCAAGGCCTACCGGTAATGCAGGTAAAAAGGGGGTTTGTTGGAACTTTAACAGGGGTAAATGTACTAGGCCCCAGGGGTCGTGCAAATTTAGACACGAATGTAGTGGGTGTGGGCAATCATCCCATCCTGAGTCCACGTGCAGAGCCAAAACGGGTGATAACGGGGGTAGAGGAGGTGCCAAACAGGTCTAACATAGTCCAAGGGGCGCCTTTACCTACCCCGATTGATACCTTGGCAATGATTCCCTGGCTCAGTGAATACCCGGATCGTGCTTCCGCTGGGGTGGTGCGGAACGGGTTTTCATATGGTTTCCGCATCCCAGTGGGGGACTTTCAGGGTGTGGAAAAATGCAAAAATCAGATATCGGTCTTGCAGCATACGACCGTGGTACAGGCAAAGATCCGGAAGGAGGTTACTCGAGGTCGAGTCGCCGGTCCGTTTAGTGTACCCCCGGTTGCTAACTTTGTTTGTTCGCCTTTAGGAGTGGTCCCCAAGAAGGACCCGGGTGAGTTTCGGCTGATACATAATTTGTCAGCCCCACGTGGTCTTTCTGTAAACGAAGCGATAGACCCGGAAATGTGTTCGGTGCGGTACGCATCCTTCGATGAGGCCGTAGCCATTTTGAATCGCCTGGGGCCCGGTGCGCTGATGGCAAAATCTGATATCGAGTCAGCGTTCCGGTTGCTCCCGGTACATCCAGACGATCAGCGTCTCCTGGGATTCATGTTTCAGGGTCAGTATTACATGGATAGGTGTATGCCGATGGGATGCTCTATATCTTGTGCCTATTTCGAGAAATTCAGTAGTTTCCTACAATGGGTCTTCACTAAGAAGACGGGTTTCCAACATGTGATGCATTATCTCGATGATTTTTTGTTCCTGGGGGCAGCCGGGGATCCGGAATGTGGGCAAGCTTTGGCTGCATTTAGTGTTTTAATGAATCAGTTTGGCGTGCCATTGGCACCAGGTAAGACGGCGGGTCCTTCGACTTGCCTCGAGTTTCTGGGGATCGAGTTAGACTCCGGAGAAGGTTGTTTCCGTTTGCCAGGTGATAAAGTGTTAAAGTTCAGGGCATCCCTGCAAATGTGTATGAGTGAATCTAAGGTTAAGCTGCATCAATTACAGCAGTTAGTGGGACAGTTGAATTTCGCCCTAAGAGTTATACCAATGGCCCGCCCTTTTTCCCGTTCGATCGCTCAAGCCATGGTCGGACTGAAGGAGGGCCATCATCGCACAAGGCTCTCGGCAGAGGTCCGCCAGGACATGCGCATTTGGTTGGCATTTCTGGCGGATTTCAATGGTCGAGTCGTCTGGAACAAACCGGCCGTGTCCTCTGAGGAGCTGGGGCTGTGGACAGATTCGGCAGGGAGCATGGGTTTTGGTGCCATTTTCGGCACTCGATGGTCTGCACAAAAATGGCCGGCATGGTGGCATAACAGTGGACTGACAAGTAACATTGCTTTCCTGGAACTTTTCCCCATTTTGGTGGCCCTGAGAACGTGGCCCGAAGGGTTCAGAGATCACTCTGTGGTATTTTGGTCTGACAATATGACCGTGGTTGAGTGTATCAATAGCCAGGCAGCACGATGCAAATGGATTTTGAGACTGCTCAAGGAAATTGTATTACGGTGTATGCAATTGAATGTGCTATTCAAAGCAAGACATGTCCCGGGGGTGATGAACCAGGCGGCTGATGCCCTTTCTCGTTTTCGTATGCAGGCCTTCTGGGGTTTTCTTCCCACAGCGGACCCGGAGCCAGCACCCTTTCCCGAAGCTCTCTGGTCTCTCGGTGCCCCGAACTTCGTAACCTCGTGGGAGAGAGTTTAGCACCCAGGACGAGGAAGGCATATGAAGGGGCGTTCCGGTCCTATTTAGCCTTTTTGGGGACTGCTAGAGAGGAGCTTTGGGGCCAGGAGGAATGGGTAGTGAACTTTCTGATGTCGTTACATCTGGCAGGGAAATCGGTGGCCACGGCCCAGAGGCATCGGGCTGCCATTTCCTTTGTTGCTAGGGCTCATGGGATCCAGGACCCGACAGCGTCTTTCGTTGTGCAAAAAGCGCTACGTGGGTGGCAACGCCTTGAGGGTCGCAGAGTAGATGAGAGGCGCCCGATAGGTTTGGATAGGTTGGCCCAGTTATTATCCAGACTCCCTACAACATGTTCATCTCAGTTTGAGACAGTGTTATTCCGAGCCGCTTTTACGCTGGCATTTCATGGGGCTATGCGGGTAAGCGAATTAGTGGCGAGGAACAAGCAGGATGTGACGGGAGGACTGTGCGCAGAGTACGTTCAGATCAGAGGGGAGACAATGACTGTCTCGTTTGTGAGGTCCAAGACCGATCAGAGTGGGAGGGGTGACTGCATAATTATACGCAGGATTCCCGGGTCGTCCATGTGCCCAGTGAAGTGTTTAGAGGATTATTTAACACGAAGGGTGGCATCATGGGGGGGGACCTTGTTGAGACACGCGGACGCCACCCCACTGACAAGGTTTCAGTTTCAGCGGGTGCTTGCGATGTCGATTACAGCTGCGGGCTTGAACCCGGGCGAGTTTGGGACCCATTCCTTTCGGATAGGGGCTGCTACAGAGGCTACAGCCAGGGGTCTGAATGTGGAACAAGTTAAACGTGTGGGGCGTTGGTCCTCCAATTGTTATAAAAGGTATGTGCGTTTGCACATGTTGTGAAGCTGTAATGATGTACTCACGCTTCTTGTTTTGTTTGGTTTTCAGTTACGCAAGCCTACGAGGCGGGGCGGACTATGCAGTCGACCCAACACCGGGCCAGCGGTCAGACATCACCGGCTGTGAAAAAGGAGGTGTGGGTCGTGGGCCACTCATACGTGAGGCGTGCCGCGGACGTATTCAAGGCAGGTGACATGGTGCACGTGGCTGGGGAATACGGGTACAGCGTGTCCTTCTACGGAAAGGGCGGTCTCTGTATTGACCAGTTTCAATCATTTTTCGAGGGTTTGCTAGGGCGGACGAGGTCACCGCCGTCTGTAGTCATAGTACATCTTGGGGGCAATGATTTGGTCACCATTGGTAGACGACTTCTCCTGGAGGCGATGCTTTCCACTGTAAGTTGGTTAGCGAGGAGAGTTCCAGGGTGCACAATTGCGTGGTCCCATATGATCCCACGAAAAGTGTGGCGGGGGGCTTTTTTTGTTTCTGCTGTAAATCATTCTGTGAGAAAAATTAATAACAAAGTGAGTAGGTTGTTCCGTTCCAATGCACTGCATTCTATTTCGCATGGGTGTATTAATGATGACAGTATGTACTTGGGGGATGGTGTTCATTTGTCTCGGGTGGGGAATGAGTTACTCATAGGAGACTTCATAGCTTGGCTGAAGACGTTAAAACATGACCTTTAGGTAGGAGTGTGGTGGGGGGTCCGGATAGCCGGTCAACTATCCGGACCTGTGGCGGTAAGGTCATGATCGGTGAGCACTAATTGGAAGATCCCTATGAGTGGGCGTCACCCATTACGGATGGGGGCGCTCGGGGGAGGTGGCCATTGGCCCCTCAACGGGGAGGCGGTCCCTTCTAAGGATGGGTCGCCGAAAGGAAAGGGAAGGCGGTCAAGGCCCCTTCATGGGTAGGAGGGGTTACAGCCCCCTCCTGGGGAATTTCCCGGGGCCAGGACGTCTGCGACGGCAGATGTGGTAAGTTGTGTGGGGTTTGGGGGGGGGTCTACGCTACCTTCTAGATACCTCACACGAGTCCTCGTACGACCTTTAAGTGGCGTCGAGTTTTATTGGGGCCCCCGTCAAGTCAAGGGAAATTGGTAGTTGCACTTGAGGTATGCCTCCGTGCCGCCCCTCACAAGTGAGGGGGATATGTCTGGGTTAGGGATCTTGACACCGGTTACGACCTTGCCGTTGGCCCTTAAACGTTAGGATGTACAATTTCAAAAGTTAAGTAAATGTTGGTAGGATGTTAGTTCGGCTAGGAGAACCTTTGTATTAGAGGATATGTTAAGGTTAGCCAAACATCGCAATGTGGTAATGAAATTGTACATAATATGAAACTGTTGATTTAATGTTTTAATTTTGTTTTCATATTTTAATAAATACGGCCGGGAGGGTCACTCCCTCCCGTCTTCCAAAAACTTCAGAACTGTTTCCGGTTTCCCATCCTTGGGGATTGTGTTGAGAGGGGGTGGCGGGTATCTCAGCCATATGAAACTGCATGCATTTCCCTTGAACTGGCAAAAGAAATGAGCGTATCAGATGTATCCAAATTGTCTTGTGATCCAGATTCTCAATGTAGGAAGGTGGATATCTGACTATGGTTACCCCCAAACTTTTTGCCTGGTGTTTAGCTGGTTTTTGACTTAGTTGGCCTGGGATCCTGCTATTCAGGGCCCCAGGCTGATTGCTCTCTCCTTAAAATGGACTCCATGTACCTTAGGTGAATAACACAATTGGAATTGGTTCACCTTGTTGGCCCCTGTAACAGTGTACCCTAGGTACCCAGGGCATAGGTGCATCCAAGGCCTACCAGGGGCTGCAGCATGTATTGTGCCACCCCTGACCTGGCCTCCATATTTGACACAACTGGCTGATCACTCAGCTGGGGTAAGTTGGTGTAATCACCTCTTGCTTAGATATAGTATCCCTATATCTAACCCTAAACTGGACACATATGTTCCTATCAGCCACTCCTATGGAAGGCCTCATCAATGATGGAGGCAGAGTGCTTGGAAATATGTGAGATGGTGCTCTAGCATGAGCTGAGCCTGTCTGCAGCTGTCGGGAACCACTCCCTAAGCTGTTCCGGGATATTGCCATACCATATACTCTTAAGTGCATTGTAATCCTCGCGGTTAAATCCTATCTTTGGTTTGGCTTTATCAAAACATGTCGAGTAAGGTGTCATACGAATTGGAATACTATCCCCTCGACAGTTCTGTCGACGGGGATAGCATTCCACCCTTCTAGAGGGACACAACATGTGTGTAGCCTTAACCCCGGTTAAAGTTAACCAGAGCCTCAGCATCACAAAATGGATGCTGCCACCACAGACACGAGTCTGGCCTCCTGCTGCTGACCGAAACTCGGCAGATGGTGGCCTAGACAAAGGGTTTACTGCCTTGGGAGGTGTGAGCACCACCCCAGACAGGGTTTTGTGTATTGGGTAGGACAGGGCTGAATAGAATCAGACATGCCCGGGGCACACAAGGTGTCCCCGTGCATAGGCCAGTCCAAACCGGTCCTGGGACTTTCCAGACCCAGGGCTGGCGAGGAGCTGGACAAAGGAAAGGGGGTGTAACCGCCCCCTTCCTGGTTCCTCCCAGAGGAGGGACCTAGTAGGTGATCCACCCCTCAGATTGGGAATAAGAGTGGGAGCAGTGCCATTGCACAGCAGATCATCCTGAATCAACTTGAAACTAAGAAGACGACTGGACTTCGACATTCTGCTGCTCAGAAGACTGAAGAGAATCTCCCTTGTGGCCTAGGAGTGGCCACCCTGTGAACATAGGCACCAACCAGCAACTCGACATCTGCTTTGCCGCCGCCTCCCGCCGGAGCACGAGCCCAGAGCCCAACAAGAACCAGACACCCAGACCTCTCAGAGCCCGATCCACAGTCCCTGCAAAGAAGGGACCCGTGGAGGCACCGAGTGACGTGGGACCGGACCTCTTGGAAGACACTCAAAAAGCTGACTGCGCAGCTTCTGAGGTATCCTCGACGTTGTGCTTTGGGGACTGAGAAGAACCCCCACCATCGAGCAGCCCTTGCACCGAAGATCAGCCCCCCAGCATCTCCACGATCTGCGTGGGGCCCTTTTGCATTGTGCCACTCGACGCGCCATCCTGGCCACTAGCCACGTGGTCAGCGGCCATCTTGGTGATGAAATGGACGAACTACACAGTGGGTCTGGTTGCTCCAGACTCACCCAAGCTCCTGTGAAAAGGAGCACTCGCTCTGACCTTGCTGGTCCGAGTGTTAAGCATCTTTTGATTTCTGCATGGCTTGCTTTAGCCAAGGCCTGTTTGCTCCGATCAGGTCGCCGACACCGCCAACAGCGAGAAGCCTGCGTGGGACAGCTCGTGATCGACTCCTGGACGTCCTTGACCCCCGGTGTCCACGTGGCTGCAGAGAGAAGCTACCCGACAACGCCTGTTTGCACCCGACATCGCCTGGTTCCAATCTGGTTCCACGGTAGTCACTGGCTAGTGACTTTGAACATTGTCCCCTCTGCTTTCAGGTCTTCACAACTTCAGATCCACCCTTGGATGACGTGACGAAACCCGACACTACTTCGACCCTGTGCACCCGCTTCCTGTGGGTGAGGTAACTCAGCTCCGCCAGTGTTCCTACACTGGTACACATCTCAAGGGCCTGTGTCTTAAGTTTCAGCGTTCTAGGTCACTCGGAAGGTTCCTAACTCTTTAACTTTGTACTTTTTACGCACCATAGACGTTACATTGGAAAGTGCGTGCACTTTGAACACTGCACCCGAGTCCCGCAGGCCTTTCCCGACTTAGTCACTACTAGTCTCGAATAGCTCCAGCGATTCCCAAGGCCCTAGGCCTGTTCCCTTTACTATTGGTATCTCTTATACCACTTTCTTAGTATATGGTTTAGGTGGCCCCTAGGGCTCATCCATATTGTGCAACTTTTGTGTATTTTAAACTGTCTTGTGATTTAACGCTTGTGCTTCTGTGCTCATAAAGAGTCCAGGGGATTTTATAGTTAATAAATCAATATATATTTTCAATATATATCTGTGTGGTGTCCCTTTCATTTGGTATTCAAGGGGGTTGTGTATGGTAATACAGCTGGCTTCACATGCCTTTCAGAGTTTAGCCTAAGACTGCTTTGTCCACGTTACCACTAGGATAACTGGTCTACAAGGTTGAATTACAACCAATCATCATAAGGGTTGCTTGGCATGGTACAAAGTGATCACTAGAATTAGTGAGCATTATATACCAGGCCAACTTCTCACACTCAATGTATGCCTTCATGAAGGTTTAGAAAAATGTCATGCATAATCAGTAGTGTAGCATGGGTTGCCAGCACCACGGGCAAGGCAAGTATTGCACTCCTTAACTCGTGGACTCTTAGCACTTTCTGATATTTGTGGGGGTATCCATATCCGTCCCGCTCCCATATGAACGTCGATATAGAGACACTTTAGTCAAGAGTCTTGGTACAGGGGACCGCACATGCCCATACTGTAAGCGTAGCCTTGCCCACCACCCAAAGATGCCTCCTGCCCTTCCCAAGACATGCCTTTGGCCTTGACCCTCCTGGGCCATGGAATCAGGGTCTTCAGCATCCTCCTGTTTCCCTGGATCACTGGGGAGATTGGCTGTAACTCAGTCCACAGCTGCGTTGCTCTTCTCTTCCTCGGTTCTGGTTTTTGCCACTGAATGTGCTGTGATTACTATGCAACTTTGTTCAGCTCATGCTCCATTTCTCTTATGTTAGCTGAATCTTGCAGACCCAAAATACATTATCCCTGGATGCTCTTGCATTAGAATTAATAGCTGAATTTTATGTGCACTTGGATTCTGCTCTTTCTCATGTTTGTGTTGCAGGTGGAGAAGTGTGGCTCAATGGTTAGAGCGGCAGACCTTGATGCAGAGCGCTGGCCAGGGACCAGGGTTCAATTCCCGCCTTGGCGTGATCGGGCTTAAATTCCTCTGACCGGATATTCTCGCCTCAGTCCCGAATCTAAGCATGGGCCCCACGCTGCAACTCTGGGCAATAGCTTGCTTAGTCTCCACAACGGCCCCCGATACACAAGGGATGCCTGGTTTCACCATGGGATGCCCAGGAGTGGACACCTCACAAGGAAAAGCCAGGAGGGGTTCCCTTGTGGTAGGAGTACAAGCGCCGGGATGCTTACGGGTTACTGTTCGCACTATACAAATACAACACATTTACATTTACAAATACAACACAAGAAGCGCCCTTGTTAGTTACAATAAGGTCTTTGTTTTAGGAGTTAGGCAAATAAGGTCTTTGTTTTAGGAGTTAGGAGGGGAGAGAAGAGGATACATTGGGAATTAATGCAGATGAGGAGAACTGTTGGATTTTCCCACCGGAGTAGGGCTGGGAATCAAGGGAGCAATGCTGTTGTGTCAAAAAGTGCCTATGAGAATGTGGTCTAATCGGATGGTGTGACCCGAAAGGCATCCTGGGAAAACACCTGTGATATTGGAACATTGCGATTAGGGAGAGAGCCCCACTTCTACTTTGCCATTGGTGAGAGAGCATCTTTGAACAAGCTCTGTCTTAGCAGCTTCATGCTACCGGACCCATTGAGGTGGAGAGACTTCTAAGGAAGACTCCACACACTGACAACTTTATCTACCCTGCCCCGTAGAATTATTTGAGTAGGGATGCCACGCTAGTGCTAGTGTAGGGACAGATTATTGCTTTATTTCCATCAACTCTCAATGCAGGAGAACTTGGACTAATTTCTTCTGATTTTGAATTATTTGTTGAGTGCATATTGCCCCCCTCAACCTTATTCACAGATTTGGGTTTATGTTTCTACACCCTCGCTTCGCGGTATCTGTATGTTCAGTTATTTTTGGCTTTGTTATCAATCAACTAACCTTACTTAGTAGTCTGTGGTTACTATGAGTCTAGAGAAACTGAAATTGAATTGATTGATATTGCTAACGATTTCTTTCAGCTCCCTGCTTTCATGCTGAGAAAAGTACCATCGACTTGATGTTCTAGAGCAGATCTAGAATGCACGGGCCCGTCCCCTTCAGTTGGTAGCAGTGTAGCATTATCTTCACATGAAGCAAGGGTAGAATCTTGAACATTCTAGAAAAGAGACCTTGAAACCCAGAGCCCAAAAATAGACCCAATGATCGAGAGCAGAGAGAGACGGAATTTGGAGGAGACCAACGGAGCTTGATGTTGTGGCGAGACCAGCGGGGAACAGTGGAGTATCAATAGGGATGTGTTGTGTGATAAATTGTGGGAACTAAGTGATTGTGTGATGTCTAGCGGAGTTGGTGTGAGAGTTGAGTGAATGTGGTTTCAGACCGGACGTGGGCCAAGGATTGAGATTTGAGTTTCAGGTCCCAAAGTGGGCTGAGATTATTGTGATTGTCTGACACCAGATTTGAGAAATTGTCATGAGATGTCATCGACAGTTCCACCTAAAACAGGGAACTTTGTGTGAATGCAAATCGTTTAGTAAACCTTGTGTACAGAGGTGAACTATACTAATTCGGGTGACCAGCCCAGGTCGAGGGTTGCTGTGTGTGAATGTTCCTGGATGACTGAATTCTATCGATCTTGTAGATGGCTAACAATTATGGAGTTTCAGATGATTGTGTGAGTGAATTTATACAGAGAAATTCTGAAGGAGGATGATCCACTGCAAGGAGTAAAGGTGACATCAGAGTGTGCTGTACTGTGATAGGTCGGTTGGTGTAATGCAGCGATATGATTAGTTGACAGTCATCTGTAAGTTGTGGTGGAAAAATTTTGTATATTGAAAAATTGGAATAACTTGTGATTGAATCATGCAATGTTTTATGGCATTGCCTGGTTTGTTCAAGGGTGATCAGGGAATCTTACTTGAGTGGGCAAAGAAGCGCCACCAGAGGATACTCCAGCAAAATACATGGTGACAAAAGTAGGACTCCATACTATAATCTTGCTTCAAAAGTGACATAAAATCTCTGAGAAAGAGGGGGAACTGGCATTCCCGCATTATGGTTCACTTTGATTGGATGTGCTGCACCAGTTGAGTGGAGTGATGTTTGCGTTGCAACCTTTACCTAGACCAACACGGTTTGAGGCTCTAGAGGCATGGGTGCGGGCAGCACATGCAAAGAACAGGGAGAGATACCAAGGAACGATGAAAAAAGCTTTGAGGGCATGTCAAGAAGAACAATGGATGCACAGTTTAAGAGATGTAAAATAGACACCATTGAGAGAGAAAGGTTATATCCAATGCTGGTTAGAGAGGGAGATCTCAGAATAGAAACAGAGGGGAAAATGGAAATGATGGGAATGATATGAATGACAGCTTGTTGGATGGGTTGCTATTGTACCGTCCTCCACCTTACAATCCACACTCAGAAGAGTGAAGGAGAGAGTTGGCGAATACAGGGAACATGGAGAGTGTGTCAGCATCTCATACAGGTCCTAGTGCAGAGTTGTGGGAAGAATTTTCTCAGGATTTGGGGGGGAGAGAATAGTCCACCTGGGAAGGTGAAGAACTAAGTGGAGTCGAAGTTGCTTCATGGTTACTGGAAGCTCTTAAAGTACTGGTCCTTTGATCCTGTTGTCTCTGTGTACGACGCAAGCTCATTGGGAAACCTTAGTCAGCAACAGCCGGTACTGGCATAGGACATTGGAGTGGGAGGAACAGGGAGCACAAACAGAAATGGTCTGTCCCTAGTGTCTGCAGAGTCTGGTACCCCTTTACCAGCTACTGCTGATCCTTCGGGAGTGCATACTGGTTCCTGCACTATACAGCCTATACTAATGGTAAGCACAAGCTCAGACCTAAGGATGTGGGAAACTCCAGTGAAGGGATGGTGTCTGAAGCAAGTGCAAGCCAGGGAACCACTGAAAGCCAACTGTGAGAAGTTGGCCTGGCATATGCTGTCCACTAGTTATAGTGGGAACCTTGCACCAGTCCAAACAACCCCTTAGAGGTGATAGGTTAAAGACAACCTTTATTGAACGCTATCTTAAGTGGTAGCTATGGAGAGCAGCCTTCAGGCTATGTTTTGAAGGAATGCAAAGCAGTTTGTTTTACCTGTCTATAATCTCTTGAATGACCATAAGAAGGGAGAACCACACCAGGACTATATATGAAATATATGTATTTATGCTAAACACACCCTACTAGTCTCTTTATGAGGCTAGATGTAAAAGCACAAAAGTTACACTTAATAGCACACAGTAAATTAGCACAATATACTTTGAGCCCTAGGTGCGTACCAAACCATATATTCGGAAAGTGGTATAAGAACCACGACTTGACTAGACACAAGGCCCATAGCCTGTAGAATCGCTGGGCCCACAAGGAACCACCCAGGGTAGTGACACAGGGACCCACGGGGGATGCGTGCAGTGTGAGAACACTGTTAGCTTCTATGGGGAAAGTCGTGGTCGGAAATTTAAAGATAAAGGACACTTGGAAGAGGACTTTAAGCATACCCCTTTAGACCTAAAGGGTTCTAGGGCCAACACCCATGGGAGCACCGGAGTACTCGAGTTACCTCACCCAGGAAAGCCAGGTGCATAGGTGTCTTTTGGTGTCGGGAATCGTAGTCATTTTCAATGGCGATCTGTTACAAAGTGCTGCTGCTGCAGAAGTGAAAAGTGTCCGGTGTGATTCAAGCCTGGATCAAAGATGAGAAGAACCTGAAAGCAGAGGGGACAGAGTCTGGGTCACTAGCCAGTGACCAGGGGCACGATAGACGAATGCCCACTGATGTTGGATGATCTCAGGTGAAGGAGGTGAAACTTGACTCTTCAGCCACGAGGACCAAGAGGCATCAACAATGACCAGTAGCTGAATTCACGCTGTCCCTCAAAGGATGTAAGGTGCTGCAGTGGCGGTGCCCAGATTGGACCCAACAAGCCTTGGAAACAGCAACACACACAGAAAGGAGAAAGAAGATTTGGTGTAGACCAGCAAGGTCTGAGGGACTCGCCACAAGGTGGGGAGTCAGGACACGTCTGGAGCAACCAGAGAAGCCCAAGGAAAATCAGAGTTGCCTTCGTAGGGAACCACCAGTCGATGGATCAGGGATCCGGAACTAGACCTCAAGCTGAAATGTAAGAAGTGGGCTCACAGAACACTCATGGAGTGTAGGCCCACAATCTTCAGTGTGACCGGTGCTTGGGGCTTGGGTTATAAGTAACTCAAAGCACAGCTTCAAGCAATGCTAAGAAGTCAATGAACTTGCAAATGTGCACCGTGTCCAGGAGTTCCGGTTCCACGTCAGTCAAGAGGGCTGTGGGTCTCCGCTTTACTGGGGACTCGGGTCGGACTCTGGGAAGTCTGGAAATCCTCTTCCTGGGCAGCAGATACTTCGGAGTCTGGTGGGAGCCTTGGAGATGCAGACAGGCAAATTCTTTGTTTGTGCCTGCCAAGCAGAGGAGTCACTCCTTAACCTCAAGGGAGATTCTTCCATCCTCTAATCTTGAGTAGAGTGTCAAAGTTCCAGGATTCAGTTTCAGAGTTTAGACCAGGTGTAATCTAAAGTCCTGTTGCCAGGGTTTCCTTACTTATACCTAAGAAAGGAGTTGGACATACTCTAGGGACCCGCCTATGGGAGGGTTTGGAAAGAGGGATGTCTACACCCATTTCCTTTGTCCAGTTTCATCCCAGAGCAGGGGCTGGTAGCACCTGCAACCGGTTTGAACTGGACTATGCACAGGGACACCAAATGTGCCCCCAGTGCAGACCTCAAAGCACTCTCAGAGTGCACCCACCCAGCTTCAATACACTAAAGCCTGTCTGGGAGGTGGTTACAACTCGCTGTGACAGGAAACCTATTCAGAGTTTTGGTCAGCAACAGAAGGCCGTATCTGTGGCTGCAGCATCCATTTTGTGATGCTGGGGCTCTTTTAAACTGGTACCGGGTATACCGGTGTGTACATGTTTTTCCACCTAGAAGGGTGGAATTCTACCCCCGCTGCCAGGACTGGCAGGGAGTAGGATTCCAAAGTGTTTGACACCAAACACAATATGTTTCCATGCAGCCATGCCAAAGTTAGCATTTACCGCACGTTTATAATGCACTTAAGAGTATATGGTCTGGCTGCATCACTGAATAGCCCCAGAGAATAGATTACAAAGGCTGCAGAGGGGTCCTGCGCATGCATGGGCACCCTCTCACACGAAACCAAGCACTCCGCCTCCGGGATTGATTAGGCCTGCCATAGGGGTGACTGATAGGTTGCTATGTGCAGTGATTAAAGGTAGATGTATGTAACCTATATCTTAGTAAGGGGTGCATGCACCACCTTACCGAGCTGAAGTAGCAGTCCTCTGGTGTCACTTTGGAAGGCTATCCAGGGGTGGCATAATGCATGCTTCCGCCCCTGGTAAGCCTCTGGGGTACCAATGCCCCAATACTAGGGACTCGAAAGGGTACCCCAGTAACCAAACTGGAGTGTACCTAAAGTACTTGCAATCAATTTAGAGAGGAAGCAGCTAGGCTGGTGTCCTGGATAGCAGGGTCCCAGCCAGACTCAAGTCGAGAAATAGTGAAACATCAGCAAAAAGTGGGGGTAACCATAGTAAGCAGATCCTACTCTCCTACACCAACATGTCTTAGATGCTACAAATTTAGAGACTTGACTGAGAGAACATAATAACTGTAAGGAAGGACAGAACAGTACACCAAGTCAGGGAATGATCAAGGTTGCAGTAAATGTGAAATTATTGGATGTGGTGAGATTGAAGGCTGAGTTAGATGAAATAATCAGTGGGAATTTGCCTTTGGGAAGAATCGAGACCTATGAGCTGGATGAACGGTTATTTGTAGCAAATGATGTCATCCGCAAGGCAAGGCGAGCACATGAGAAGCTGTCTGAAGTGGCTCAGAGAAATTATGTAGATTTTTTCTCGAATGAAAATGCTGCAAGGAAATCACAGGCTTAACTATGGCGATCAGGAGCTAGAGGATAAGAGAGTGCCAGGATTGAAAACACATATCCAGGAGGTGATTATAGGTTTATAGGCTTGGGGTGATCTTGATAAGTGGGAAAAAAGGTGGTATAAGAAGAAAAGTATTAAAGGAGTTACAGAGAAAATGCCACCTCCAGGAGGGGGCACACCTGGAGTTGAGGTGCATCCATTGCGAGAAGTGCCAAGTGGAGGGTATGTACGTGTTCCTTGGAGTAGAGGTGACTTAGCTGCATTCACAAATGATTTTCCTAGGTTGAGGGAGAAGCCTGCTGAATGGTAAAAGCAAGTCAATCGCTTTGTTGAAATCTCGAAAGTGTTGTGGATTAACCCGAATACACTGTTTGAAATTGGGGTTCATAGTGATCTATGGTCTGCATGCAAAATCGATTTTGCTTGGCCTGCTGCTGAGCCAGAGAAGGATCCTGTAACTCATGGTCCGTTGCCCATGGTCATGAAAAAGTATGATTAGTTGATCACATGGTTGCTGTGCAAAACAGCCCCATGAACAACGATTGTGTTAAGATAGACTGAACGACACAGAAGCCTAAAGAGTCAGTATGTGCCTATTACAAGAGGCTCTTGCAAGCTTTCAAGCAATATAGTTGGTTAGATACAGTCGACCCCAAATACATGGGACAATTTGTCTAAAAATGTGTAACAGGATAAAGACCGGAGATTAGCCTCATGATCCAGCAACATTTCATCTGATGGCAAAATAAGTCCATGGACGAAAATCTACAGTATGCCAGGTATTGCAGTGATGAAGTGGATTCAAAGCATACGAGGATAAAGGATAAGTTAATGCTGGTTGAAATGCAGAACAAACAAAAGGTATATCAGGCGCAGGTAACTGGAGGACAAATAGGTTGAAATCAGGGGAATGCCTAAGGATGTGTTTAGAACACTTTGGGCGCAGCTGGACAGGTAAGAGGGAAAGGTTTGTTATAGACCCCAAAACAGAAATAGATATTACCACTCTGAAAAAGACAACTGCTTTTCATTTTTGGCACAAGATCGGGCATTGGAAGTGTGAGTATTGCTTGAATCCAGCGAATCAGGTGCAGGAGGTAGACCTCGTGCAAGGGCCAGATATGGTAAATAATGTGACTAGGACGAAGTCTTATAATGGGGGGATCAATATCTGCTGGTGCAAGTGCCACAACCTCCGTGAATCTCACAGAATAATCGATCATACCATCATATGTCCTTTATGGAAGCGCTATATGGATTTGATCAGGACCTGTCATCATGACGGTACCTGAGGGCCGGGCTGGAAGACTATACTCTTGGAGCAGTGCTAGAGGTAGACCAGAGTAGACCATTTGTAGAGGCTGACGTAGGTGGTCATCCTATTATATTCTTGATTGATACTGGTGCTGCCCTTTCTACTGTGAGATCTGCAGTATTCCCAAACCTACCCCTCTGAGGAAAGTCAATCCAAGTCTTAGGAGTCACCAACAAAAGAATGACAAACCCATTGACAAGGGAATTGCAGGTGAGGATCATAACCTTCAATAATCATCAACAGTTCGTAGTGTGTAATTCAAGGCCAGTCTGTTTATTAGGGTGTGATGTTTGTGCAAATGTAATTGTACCATATATTGTACACTAAAGGGAATTGAGTGTAAGGCTAATGATGATGGCATCACTTTCAAGTTAACAAATTAGAACCATTGCATGGGCATGTTTCCTTTACTGCAGTGGAGGGCATTACGTTGGACTTGAGAGACACTGACTCTTCAGTGGTTTGGGACTTCACAGAGGAAGAGGTAGGACTGAGTCGAGAAGTCAAGCCAGTCGGCATGCAGACCAAGCTTTATACAGAATTTCCAAGAACACCCCAGTACAACTTGACCCTGATAACCGTGGCAGGAATTACACCTGTGATTGAGTCCATGATTGCACTGGGCATACTGAGGGAGATCATAGAAAGTCTATGCAATTTGCCCATCACGGGACTGCAGAAACCAAACAGAAAGTACTGCCTAGTTCTGGATCTTCGGAAGATCAATGCCAGTGTGATTCAATGTTGTCCTGTGGTACCAAATCCGTCTATGATCCTATTTCAGATTCCTTGTGAAGCTGTCTGGATCACCATAATTGATCTGTGTCAAGAATTATTCTCCATCCCATTACATGAAGAAAGCCAATTTTTATTTACTCTCCGTCTGGAGAATCGTACCTTAATATGGTGTTCAAGGGTGTACTGAAATTCCATCTATCTTTAATCAAGTCTTTACGAAAAACCTCAAGAGCTTAATTTTGCCCCGAAACAGAGTGTTAGTGCAGTACTTCGAGGACGTCTTAATTGCATCTGAGACACGCGAAGCTTGTGGGAACAAAACTATTGCCTTGCTGAATTACTTGACTGACTATGGGCACAAGATGTCACCAATTCAACTTCAGTACTGTCTGACAGAAGTTCAGTATTTTGATCATCGCATTGAGAAAGGCAAGAGGAAGGTGTCACCAGAGCGAGTGGATGCGATCATGAAAAGATATCGGTCTACTACACAGAAAAAGAGGTCAGGATGTTTTTGGGAATGGTTGGCTACTGCTTTCAATGGATCCCAAACTTCTCCTTGATGGCGAAGCCATTCCAGTTGTTGACCCACAAAGATGTTAGCGATCGGGTACCATAGGATAACAACTGCTTAACTGCCTTCTTGGAGCTGAGAAAGTGCCTTTGTCGAAATCCAGCTTTTGGAATGCCTGACTACAACAACATTGTTTTGCTGTTCTGTTAAGAGAGGGAAGGTTGTGTCTGTAGACCAGGAGCCTATTTTTCAGCTACGTTAAATCCTGTTGCTTCAGTGTTGCCCAGATGTCTCAAATCTGTTGCTGCACTAGGTGTCAGCATTGAAAGGTGTGAAAGTATAGTGACGGGTCATCCACTTACTATATACATTCTATACTCAGTTAAACCTCTGATGACGAGATTAAAAACACAGCATTTCAATTAACAGGTTGACAATGTATGAGCATATTCTGCTTACAGCAGAGAATGTGACCTTAAAGTAATGTTCTGTGTTAAACCCAGGACCTTGTTACCTTTTCCAAATGTTGATGTGAAGTTTGTGAAGACCATGACAGACTGGATGTTACTGAGCTTTGCACCAAACCGAGATCTGACATTGTTGATAAACCATTGTCTGACCCTGATCAAGTCCTTTTTGTTGATGGTTTATGTTTATGGGACAATAAAGGTAATCTGAAAGCAGTGTTGCTGTCTGTATCATTTCTGGAGTTGTGGAAGCTGCTTGTTCACAGGGAGAATACTAAGCCAAATGGCTGAGATTCTTGCCTTGACCCATGCATGCCTTTTCTCTGACCAGATCCGAGTCACAATCTATACTGATTATCAGTATGGTTTTGGTGTGGGTTATGACTTTGGGCAGCTATGACCACAGCAAGGGTTCTTAACATCATCAGGATCTCCCATAAGGAATGGGAATATGTGAGACAATTGTTGGAAGCTGTGCAAATTACCAAAGGAAGTGGCAGTCATGAAGTGTGCTGCTCATGGAAGTGAGGATGACGTTGTCACTGTGGAAAACCGATATGCGGATGAAGTTGCTTGTTTTTGTGCCATGCATGCATGCATCTTTGATAGGGAATATGTTGACAGGAGCACAGAGAAGACTGAACTCAGCATGATGCTAGCTATTGCAAAAAACTGGGTTGAAGTGAGGTAGTTACAATTGGAACGAACAATCATGAACAAGGCAGTTGGATCAGAGTAGGTTGTGAAAAGGGGGAGGATGACATTATGATTTCAAGTGATGGTAGAGCATTGCTTCCGGACTGTGTGCTGAGTCCAATGGCTAGACAGATTCATGGAGCAGCTTATATAGGGAGAGACGCAATGGTGAGATTTTTCAGGCGGACTTGGTTCAAACCGAGATTTAGTGCGATTACTGATGCAGTGGGCAATCAATGTGTTACATGTCAACAGATGAATGCTGGAAAGAAAACTTTGGTTGCCTTGAGTCAAATTGCTCAATTGAGGGGGGACTTTTCAATCGGATTCAGTTGGACTTTGTTGAAAGGCCTATGTGTAATAGATTGTGATACATTCTGGTTGTTGTGTGCATCTTTTCACAGTGGGTGGAAGCTTATCTGACTAGAAGATGTGATAGCCTTACAGTGGCAAAGTTCTTGTTGAAGTAGCTTATCCCGAGCTTCGGATTTCAATTACATTGGAGTCGGATAGAGGAACACATTTTCACAGCGAGATCATGAAGCTATTGTGTACTGCTTTAAATGTGGATCACAGACTGCATTATAGTAAAAGGGCAGAAGCATCGGGCATTGTGGAGCAGATTAATGGGGCGTTAAAGGTGAAGCTGGCAAAAGAGTGTGCTTTGTTATCTTTGAAATTGCCTGATGCTTTGCCCTTTGTTCTAATAAGTTTGCGCAGCATTCCTTATAGAAGAACTGGGTTATCCTCACATGAAATTATCATGCGAAGAGCTATGCTCTTACCTGCAGTGCCGTCCACGCCACTGCTTGATTTGGTCCTCGATTATTGCAAGGGATTGGCTGATGTAATTCTTTCTGTGTCTCACCAGGTTGAAGCTGGGATTGCACCAACATCAAAAGACCTCTGTGACGACCTAAGCCCCAGAGACTGGGTGCTAGTCTGAAAGCACATAAAGAAGAACTGTCTGGACTTATGGTGGCCTGGACCGTACCAGCTGATATTGATGACAAATACTGCTGTCAAGTGTGGAGGTCAGCCGAACTGCATACACACCTCACATACCTGATGAGTCTCAGGGCCTTTGGAAGAAACAGCTCCTCTCCCAGAAGCAATTCCAGCCGTAGTTGCAAGATCACTGGAGAGGGCAAACCAAGCTGGTGGGGTTTCCAGAAGAGACTGGAGGCCCAATGGCCCAAAAAAGGGCAGAAATGCACCACATCTATCAGAATCTGCAGAATGCAGCACACACAGAAAATGGAAAAACAAGGAGAAATAAAGATATTGCTCCTCGTTGTGTCTTCCTTACGCCTCCCCTGGGGATGCGTACGTTTTTGGCACTGCCTCAGCTTTAAAAATTCTTGTAAATCTGGGGCAGTGTCAAAAAAGCCATGGATGTTGCAGGGAATGCCCCAGGCAACACCCATTGCATGCCCCTTTAACACAGAAAACTCCTTTTAACGGACCAATATTTATCAGGCAATAAACCCACAAATATGTCTTAGTGCTGCCTGAAGAATATCACTCAGGCTTCCTGAGTGACGTTCCAGAGGTGCATGGAGCCTCATAAATGACACCCTGAAAGCTTATGTGAAATTGATGTATGACTATGTGCATACTGTGGATGTGAGTGACCGTTATATGTGTATTCAATAGCCTGCTTTGGTCATGGAGGGTATCAGGTATCATCACCTACCCTTGACATATGGTATGAGTTGCAGTATGCCTCTTAGTATTTTTTATTGAAAGGGTCACTACAAGTATTATTTTTCAAATTATGATTTGGCGCTTTTAGAAGTTCCAGTGTACAAACCTCTGAGGAAATGCGATTATTACAAGCAGGAACAGAGAATGGGAAAGTATTTTATATTCACAATCACAAGAGACACCTCTGATGCGCATAGACACAATTTGACTTGCACATTAACAGACATAGAGAAGAAATTTGTAGATCAAGTAGAAGGAAGACATAGGGGTATAACAGTCAAGCTTAATAGTAGGAAAGAAACCTATGAGTGGACCAAGGCAGAAATAGCTCACAAGCTCATATGTTCCTTAACTCTACATTGGGAACAACGTGGCAAGCTTTGCATTCGACAAGTACACACATGTCATGACACCATTTTTGTAGGACATAGTGTGTGCGAACATACATTTCTAATTGATGCTTCTTCAAAGAAATTCTCCCACAAAGCTGTCCAAGTGGTGCCAAATGTGTACATTGTGTGTGGAAAAAATGCATATGTTTGGCTTCTGACCAAATGGTATGGTACCTGTTATGGCTGTTGTATTTCCAAGAAAGTTAGCCCAGAAAGAGAAATGTGAAGCAACGAGTGGTAGTGATATCGCAGGGGATATATTTGGAGCAATGATACCTAGTTTGGGAGTGGTATTAAATGACATCAAAATTAGAAGGCTGTCTACTATTATGGATAAACTGCTGGTTAATACAAATCAGTCACTGTTGCTCGTAGATGGAGAGATGGTTTCAATAACGGCTATGGTGATGCAGAACCGTGTTGCGTTAGCTGTGTTACTAGCAAAAGAGGGCAGAGTCTGTAGGACGCTGAAGTTCCAACAGTGTTGCACTCACATATCAGTTAACAGTATGGAACTGAGGAAATATATAAGTAACACTACTGAGCTACATCATGGATACATAATTAGGCACATGAGGGAATTTGAGATAAGATTGGGAAAGGATTTGGAAAAGTTTGAAGTTGGTTTGCAAATCTCGGAAAGGGAATTCATGAATATATTTTTAGGCCAGTAGTAAGAGTGGTCTGTGTTATCCTTTTGTTGGGTATGGTAAGGGCATACAAATGGCACAAGTAGAGGCAATTGGAGAATTCCATTAGAGAGAGAGAAAGGAGAATGGAAAGACTGAAGGACAGTCATTATGAGAATCTTAAATTATTGGAGGTATTCAGGCAGAGGAGACTAGCTACGACATCAGTTTAGTTTGGTCTACTCCACAGGGAGTTAGAGTATTGTGATGACACAGGTCATTAGATAGGGGGACTGATGCTGCGCAAAATCCATTTTCATTTGTAGGGGTGCATTATAATCACACGTGTAGAACCTCTGCATATAATCTTTTGTCGTGTTAACCTAAATGTTAGGATCTTGTAATGTAATAACATAAATGTGATGTGTTTAGGCAAATATGTAGCATACGTGAAGAATTAATGTGGAAAATCAAATATAACCAGCAGAAAACATTAACTGCAATCCTTGCGTTGTGCAACTGACAACCATTTATTAATGAATGTGTTTATTAATCATGTCATTTATATATGTAGATATATTACCCCAATGTGCCTTGATTCCTATGCAAATTTGCACAGCTCATGCTCCATTTCTCTTATGTTAGCTGAATCTTTCAGGCCCAAAATATATTTTCCCTGGAAGCACTTGCATTATAATTAATAGCTGAATTTTATTGGCACTTTAGATTCTGTTCTTTCTCATGTTTGTGTTGCAGGTGGAAGAAGCACCCTTGTAAGTTAGAATAATATCTTCGTTTTAGGAGTTAGGCAAGGAGAGAAGAGGATTCATTGGGAGTTAATGCAAGTAAGGACATGTAGGACTTGGCCTTTTTGGCTAAAGTTCCCTAAACTTTTGGCGTTCCCCGTAGACTGTTTTCCTGACATAGAGTTATCAATTTAGATGCTTTGGGTACTTTGCCACTGCTGATCAGTGTCAAAGCACAACAAGTGTTCCCTGTGTAAAGTGTAATGGTAATTAGTTGGCCATGATTGGTATGTTTGCCTTATTAGTAAAGTCCCTTGTGATGTGCACTCTGTGTGCCAGGGCCAGTAATACAAAGGTGCGTGGAGATGGGAACTCAGGCTTGCAGTGTAGGGGCTGAACGCAGTTTGCTAATTAGCATGTTGTCCTGATAAATGAAGCCACTTGTCAGGCCTTACTTTTCCTTTTGCGTACACAGTGGGCACCCTTGTGGCAGGTCCCAGGTAAACTCAGGGCAGGGTGCAGTGTAATTAAAAGGGAGAACATATACTGAGGTGTGTGCTATGTCATGACAGTGAAAAACACTCCACTTCGTTTTTCAGTGGTGAAAGGTCATCCTGACCGTAGGACAGAATGGGGGAGGCTGGGTATTGTGTTTGTTAGCCTAGTTTCCCATAAGCTTAAAATGGAGAGGTGAAGTTTAGCATGTATGAACTCACAGTGTCATAACACATCTTTCTATGACAGTGGTTTTGTCACTGTGTGTTCAGAAACCACTCTTTTAGAAAGTAGCTGAGTTGTGTGCTTTAAGCATTACTGTGTGTCTCTGCTGAATGTGGATTGACTGTCTGGATCTAAGAGCTGAGAGGAGCTGGGAGAGATCTTGAACCAAGGGAGGAGTTGAGATGGCACCAGGCTGACCTGCACTTGGAGAATAGGCGGGGGAGAGACCTGTGCGGCTATAAAACAACTGACCCATCTCCTGCTGAGTGATTAAGGATCCAGACCTCCAGTATCAAAGGGAGAAAGGCAACACTGGGAAGGCGACACCCAGAACTGATTAAGGCAGTGGTCAGGGACCCCCAAGCACAAAGAACGTCAAGGACATTTAGGGCTATAACTATGAGAGCTGAGACCCCTGAATGCTGGAATAGAAATGGATTGAGACTGAAAAGGCTTAGACCCATTTCATGGTCAAGAGGAACCTCTGCTAAAAATGAAACAACTGAATAGACTGCTGGGAAGGACCAACCCTTGCTTCGTGATCTGGAGATGGTCTGTAGTTTGCTGTTTTAACCAAAGAAGCGGGTGTTGGGACTGTGTTTTGTGTGCTGGGTCCCCCTGCTTGAAGAAGACTCTGCTTTGTGCTGTGTCTTGTTACCCCAAGGGCTCGAGGTAAGCTGGCTCCCTGTTTGGAAACACAGGAACATAAACATTTCCAGAGAAGTTTCAAGCGACGTGTTGGTTGCGTGTTGTGGCAGCTTGAGATCCTCGGAAGGTGTGCCTTGTGATCTTGGACACACGGAGAAGTGAGACTGGGTTTGGGTTGTGGTGCACAGGAGGTATTAGTGAGGAACATACGGTCAAAGTGTGCATCGCAGGTGAAATGAGTCTTGGACGTGCTGGGTGCGTGTTGTGGTGCACTGCAGGCATTGGTGAAGAGTGCCTGGTCGGCATGTGCATCGGAGGTGATGGGAGTCTTGGACGTGCATGGTGCGTGTTGTGGTGTACAGGACGGGTTGGTGAGGAGCGCCTGGTCAACGTGTGCATCGGAAGTTGAGTGAGTCTTGGATGCACAGGGTGCATGTCAGGGTGCACATTAGGGGCTGGTGAAGAGCACCTGGTAATCAAATGCACTGGAGGAGAAGTGAGGCTCGGACACGGTGAGTGTGTCAGGGTGCGGCCAAAGGCATTGGTGAAGAACGTCTGAAGATCGGGGCACTGGAATTGGAGTAAGTCTCAGTTAGGCGGTGTGGGTGCTTTGGTGCAACCTGGGACTGTGGAGGTGATCGGCTGATCATCTTTTGCACCAGAAGAAAGTGAGTCACTGCAGCGCGGTGTGCGTGTCTTGGTGCCAACTGAGACTGCAGGAAGGAGTGTCTGGTGAACGTGCACTCAGAGTCTCCGTGAAGTCCCATCAGCGTTGTGTATGTGGCTTCGTGCCAGAGGAGACCCGGAGGGTGCCGTGGTGAACGTGCCCCCGGAGTAACGTAATCTCAGAGGTGTGGGGTACGTGTGCCCTGTGGCCACCTGAGACCTTCCTAACAGTCGCAGCCTGGACCAGCAGCCCTGGAGGAGCTGAGTTGCCAGGCCGAGCTGCTGAGGCCCATTGAGAAAGTTCTGCACGGAAGGCTCAGTCCGCTGAAGGAGGAGAGGAAAGTGGGTTTGCGCCCCCAGGTAATGTGGATCACTGCCTGTGCAGGGTGCCGGCTTAGAGGGATACTCTCCTAGCATCTCAGTCCTTCTGTCAACGTGATCTTTTGCTTTTGCTCAGATTGGGGCCGGTACTGAACAAAGGAGTGGCAGTACTGGGCCAGAGTAGAAGCTGTACTTTATGTCATCATTTATACATGTGGGGGGCAACTGTTATAGAAGGGCTGACTGTCGAAATACACATTGGCAAAATTGCTGCTAACGGACTGCCGGACTGTCTTGTGATGCCTGACATTATTTCTTCATAACGAAGTACACAATTGTAGTGCTATGCATTGCCTTATTTCTCCATTGCAAAGTACAGGATTGTTGCAGCCCACATTGGATTATTTCTTCATTGCAAAGTACATGATTGTAGCGGTGCACATTGCTTTATTTCTTCATTGCAAAGTACTTGATTGGCGTGTGAGCATTGCATTATTCCTTCATTGCACAGTACAAGATTTTAGCTGTATGCAGTGGAGAAGTGTGGCTCAATGGTTAGAGCGGCAGACCCTGATGCAGAGGTCTGGCCCAGGACCAGGGTTCAATTACCCACCTCGGCGGGTCTTGGGCTCAAAAATTCCACGGACCTGATAATTCTCTCCTCGGTGTCTATTCCAATCATGGAGTCCCACTCTGCAACTCTGGGCAATAGCTTGCCTGGCCCCCACAACGCTAAGGATGCCTGGCCTCCACCTTGGGGGTGCCCAGGAGTGGGCGCCTCACAGGGAAAGCCAAGATGGGTTCCACAGCGGTATTCGTACAAGCGCCTTGACCCTTGCGGGTGAGTAGTGCGCTATACAAGTATCAATTTAAATTTTACATTTACATTAGTTCTCCCATTGCAAGGTACCGGGGTATATTGTCACGCATTATATTAATTCTCCTGTGTCCAGCACCGGATTGTATCTTTACACAGCAAACTATTGTTTGTCCATTGCAACGTGTGTAATTCTAGCATTACGACCAGCATAGCATTTTGAAAGCGGTGGTTAGGATGTCAACGTACCAATTCGCCGTAACGAATATTACCCTTTATTATATGTTGGCTTTTGTATTGTGTGGTCTGATCGTATATTTTATCAAACTTGTGTGGAGTCTATTTGTGGTGTCACCAGTGGGTTGCTGGTAGTGTGGTTGCACATACTGTACACTTGTGCCTTGGAGATAGGCCTGGCTGCTCGTGCCAAACTACTAAGGGGGTGAGCAGGGCAATCTCAAACAGTGTCCTTACTTGGCCTAACGTTGAGTGAGGACATTTGGTGACAGAGATGAGGGACTGGGACTTGCTCATAGTTTATCCACTGGACTTTCTTCTGTGAACTTCCCCTCAGTCAGTTGAGACCTAGCTATTTGACTGATAACCGATGGAGCTACCTTGTTTAGCTCCAGGGGTGACCGGCTGTAGATTCCCTCCTCGGACGTCACCTACCCAGTTAGTCTTTGGGCAGACTTCCTTTCATCTCTCCTGCCGTCTTTTCCCTCATCCTCCCCTTCACACTTCCCCCCTCCGCTCTATATGTCTCACCTTTCTTTCCTCTCTCAATGTGTTGCTTATTTTTGATGTAATGTGAAAATGTTATCTTTTTCTGTAACATTGTGTTATCTAATGTAAAGCACTCTGATACCTACGGGTCTAGCCAGTGCTATATAAAACTCTTTAAATAAATAAATAAATCAAGGTCATCTTGTTACTGTTTGGGAGCATCGACGTCCTGTGGAAAATTACCTATGATAATGTGGTCTCATCAGGATTTGTGACCCGAAAGGAATCCTGGGAAGACACCTGTGATATTGAAATGTTGTAGTTACAGAAAGAGCCCAGCTCTTTCTCTGCCTTCTGTATATTTTTTTTTTATTGGTTTTTCATCACAAAGGACTCTACATCAATCCCACTGCCACATAGCAACCAGATGTGCAAATCTTTACCAAAACAGTCTGTTGCATATTCCTTATCGCACTGCAGCCTCAAACCTCCTCAAAACCAATGTATTGCCATGACTGGACGAAGCATTCTCATCAGGGAACCTCAAAAAGTACCACAAACCAGGATTTAAGGGCCTAACTGGGATGCTGTAGCCAGTCTGTGTTCATGGTAGTCATCCTAAACTTGTGACTTTGCCCAGTCTGGTGAAACCAGATATCCACAGTTAGTGCTTTGTGCTTTTTGGAGCTATTTTCATTGAAATGTTTAAATTTGAATACCTCTCTGGTTCTACTGATTGGATATTTGGCATTTGGTCCTGTTTGATTGATAAAAAGTTCTCTTTTTGTCTAAACTGGCGTGGGATACTTTGCGGTGTATTTTCACTTTGTTACCATTTGATGTGTTTCACAAATACTGTACACATTGCGCCTGAGTTAAGCCTCACTGCTCTTTTCCAAGCTACCCGAGTGTTGAGAAAAGGTTGACTTTGGGTGTGCTTGTGACTTCATCGTGAAAAGGATGGTGGTTCCTCCTTGAGTAGGGTTTCACCGCCCAAACGAGTCATATAATTTCATACAACTGTAAAGAGAGTGGTAATAGACATTTGGGTAGTATTTGTCAACCAATGTAAGGAACTGATTAGGAGTTTGGTGGACAGGGTTACTCCATCATAATTGTGATGGATATGCCATCTGCAAGATTACAATTCTATTATATGCTGGCTGATGGGATATCCGAAAAATAGAAAATGGCAAGAAGTAGACATGGTGGAATGAAATCATGCAGAATGTAGGCCAGCTGTGGCATACTGATTTAATGATGAGAGAGAGGGTGATGTCCAAAGTAAAAATAGGTAATTTAAATATGTATCCAATGGTATGGAATTTGAAAAAAATATAAAAATTGTCAGATGGTAGTAGAACTATATAATTGCTAATTTTTATGGATGCAAAAAAATAGAACTTAGATCATTATGCCATTGGGGAGATAGTTCAATTATCCTAATGTTCACTGGTATAAAAAAAAAATTAGCAGGTGAGTGGGAATTTGAATCCCTGAAATGCAGACCACCCCTTTCATCATCCCAAAAAATGGCCAGATATTTCAGTACTGTTAAACTGGGTAATGATAACATCAGTTATGTACTGCACTTAAGAATAGAAGAAGTGAGGGGGCATGGCCAGGCGCCAGTGAGGATGGCCGCCTAAACCAAGAGCTCCGCCGGAGCCCAGCCTTTAACCCCTATTATCCGAACAAAATGCGGCATGGTATACATTCCCTAGAGTTGAGACCTCTGGTCTGACCCGGCGGCATCCGTAACGCTGCGTGTGGGGACCTGCATTCGACCCCGGAGCCGTGCAGCGGCAACAACCTCCTTGGCCGGCTGCTGTCTGGAGGAGGTGTGCCAGAAGTCAGGCCTGCCCTCACGCAAGTCCCCATATTTGCGGCCTGTGAGGGGGTCCTGGGAATAGGCGCCGCTGTCGGCATTGGGACCTCCTGGACTGCCTCGGAGCCTGGAGGAGGGGAAAACAGTGATCAACAGCAGGTCCACTGAGGAGGTGAGCCAGGGATCCGGCCTGATATCTGCACGGGGGCCCAGCCTGTGTGAGAGGAGTGGAGCGGGCACCGCGATCGGCGGTAGGCCCCGCCTGACATCGCGAAGCCTGGTGAAGAGGTGTGCGGCAGCTCACAGTACCCGCAGGGCATTGAAATATCTACGGGCCTGCCGCGGAGGTGGGATTATGCGGGCCGGCCCTAGCTGGGGCCCATACTATGCAGTTTTGAGAGCCTGCGCTGCGTGGTAACTGGAGGTTATCGCGCCCGATTGAAGCCCCTTGACTTGGGCGGAAGGCGTATCGTGAGGGGCCTGCCGCAATATTACTGACCGAAGGAGGCACAGATGGCACAATTGCGGACGCCTATACATGGAGCGCTTCCCCCACCGGGTGGGGCGCATTAAAAGCTGGAGCCCCCGACCTGGATGTCTGACCTGGAGGCCAGAATGTGACAAAGTTGGGATCTTACAACAGGGAACAGGGCGCCATATATCACGGTTGCTCTCAAACAGGGAGGAGCTGGTAGAGTCGCTGCAGTGGGACACAAAGATACTTACCAGTCAGTGCAGCAATAACGCTACAGGGTGACCCGCCAAGTCCTGGATTATCCGTTGTGAGAAAGTGGTCATTCGGAGAACTAACCTGGTGGACGGCCACGTGGGGAGGCCCTGGGCGATGTTGTAGAGAGGTGCAGTGAAAGGTGCGCTATGAGTTGCGGCCATTGGTGGGAGCGGGAGGCCCAAGCACTATCTACTGGGTGGCTCCTTATAGGGCCTAACAAAACAAGCAGGGCCTGCTCTTGGGAGTGCAGGCCGCCGCCATGAAGTCGAAGGTTGGGACGGCTGCACAAACCAACAAACTTGATAAATATGCGGTCCCAATGAGTGGCCCCAAGACGGGGGGTACGCCGGGAGACCAGTCTGCCTATCGAGGTTAACCTTCTACTCGCGGATCTTGGTAAAACATCTGAGAAGGCCAATGCCAACGAGACTGCTATAAGGGAACTCGAGGCTTCATCTAAGAGCCTAGAAAAGCGGGTTAACGAACTTGTGCACCATCACCGCCAGGTGGCACTCAAGCTGGAGGATCAGGAAGGGAGGGCCCGGCGGAACAACATTAGGGTAGTGGGAGTTCCCGAGGATTCAGAGGGGCCCTGTATGGAGCTTTTCCTGGAGGACTTGATCCTTAACCACCTAAAGCCTAAACACCTATCTAATATCTTCACTGTTGAGCGCGCACATCGAGCACCTATCCCCAGGGGCTCCATTCAGGACAATCATCGCGAAAATCTTCAACTATAGAGGTAGAGACGCTATTCTCCAGGTGGCCAGACAGTTGCACTATGAGAACACCATGATCAGATTCTCTCCGGACTTCACTCTCCAGGTCCAACGTGAAAGGATATCCTTATATGGAGTGAAGGCCGCACTGCGGGCTAATGGAATCAAGTACATGATTTTCTTTCCCGCCAAACTTAAAGTGATCGCGGGGGCAAATCTATGTTCTTCATGGCATCATCAGAAGTACAGGACTGGATGGACAGAGAATCAACGAGATCGTCAGGCCGAGTAGAGGGCAGCGAATGGAGAGACGCGCGGACTGCCTCACCGGGGTCCCTGGACAACAGATCGGATGTGGACAGAGCAAGTCAGCGATCCTGGCGGTCGAGATCTGCTAGTCCCAAGTTGGGTACTCCCCGAGATGCTCATTAAAGGACGAGAAATTGCCTGATTCTGACCCCTTCGTGTTGTAATGTAATGTATACTTTTCTCTATGATGTTGAAGTCTGTTGAAGTCTGTTTATCCCAATGTGACCTTGATATGTGGGGTAAGGCTGTCTGGCTCTGAGTTATGGGTGGCTGGGGTGGGCTGTGAAGAGACTATGAACGCTTTCCTTTCCCCCTTCCTACAGACTGGTGGCCCGCAATGATCCGAAAAGAGCCGGAGTAAACATTTCTAGGGGTTGGATCGTCTTGTTTGGGACATTGCTTTGATTTTGAAGAAGTTGATGTCAGCGGATCTCCCCTTTTCCTAGGTTTTTCGGGAGGGGGATGTCCCCTCACTCCTGGCTTGGGTTTGGCGAAAGGCGCTCTGCTATTTGGGGATGTATGTAGTTCGGAGCCTACGGAGCAGGGTAGCAGGGAGGGGAGGGATGGGGGAGGTCACCGGATTCAGGGTGGCGGTAGGGGAGGGGCGTTGGTCTGGAGTTGGGGGGGAGTTTGCAGTGGTCACACCAGGGGTATGTAGTGGTCTTGGGACGGCGCAACAGACTTCACAGGAACAATATGTCAGTTTACTATACAGATGGCTATGAATCGAATTGAATTGAATTGAATTGAAATAGTATTTATATAGCGCATGGCTACCCGAAGGCATCCCATCGCTTGTAGAAACCAGGGCAGGTGAACAGCGGGGTTTAAGGGAATAGCCACGTCTTGAGAGATTTACGGAAGGGAAGGTGATTGGGTTCGGCCCCGAGCGGGAGTGGGAGGGAGTTCCACAGTTTCGCGGCGTTAAAAGAAAACAATCGGCCTCCACTTCTGGCTTTTTTAATTTTTGGAACAGATGCCAGAATTAGTGAATTGGAACGAAGCGCTCTCATAGGCTCATACCGCTGTAGGATGTTCTTAAGGATAGGCGGCCCTAGGTTATAGAAGGATTTATGGGCAATGCATAGTGATTTAAAGTTAATGCGCTCCTGGATAGGGAGCCAATGTAGAGCCTTGAGAGCTGGCCTTGCCGAATGTGTTTTGGGAACATTCAACAGTAATCGGGCAGCCCGATTCTGGATAGTTTGAAGTCTGGCAATGGAGGCCAGCGGGGACCCCAGAAAGAGTGCGTTGGCATAATACAACCTGGATAGGACAAGAGCCTATACCATGATTTTCCTAGCTTCAAACGGGAGGATAGGGAGAATTTTACGGGCAGTTTGGAGGATGCCAAAACAAGTGGCAGCTGTCTTCCTAGCTTGGACTTTAAAGGACAGGTCTTGGTCCAACCACACACCCAAGCTCTTAAGCTGGATTTTAGGCGAAGGGACGGGACCCAGGATGATAGGCCAAATCTCTTTCACCTTGAGTGGTAAGCGGTTCCCCAGGATCATGATTTTGTTCTTGTCCCCATTAAGTTTCAGAAAAGAGTCTCTCATCCAAGAGGCTATCTCTTGGAGGCACCTATAGGTATCAGAAGAGCTACTGTTAGGTGTGTTGAGTCCAATCACTAATTACGTGACTAATTACGTGACGATATGAATTCCAAATGGGAGAACTACCTCAGCTAGGGTGCATGTGTAGGCATTAAAAAGAGTAGGGCTCAGTGAAGAGCCCTGAGGAACTCCACAGCAAAGAGGGGTTTTCTTAGAGATAACTTCATTGTGAAAGACTTGGAGGGATCTATTCTCCAGAATGGACTGGAACCATGAAGTGGATAAAAGTCTTTAAGGTACTTAGCTGGAATGTCAATGGGCTGGGGGACAAACTCAAGAGGAGTATTGTGCTACAGTATGTTAAGCGTCACCTTCCTGATGTGGTCCTCCTACAGGACACCCACCTGCTGGGTAATACATGTCACGCACTAAACAGATGGAGGTATTCGCTAGTGCTTCATACTGGCTTTACGTCCGGCTCCCGGGGGGTGGGGATCCTAACACGCAGTAGCTTTCCATTTGTTATTGACCACACAGACACGGATCCACTGGGGTGTTTTGCCACCATCTCAGGCAAGTGGGAGGTGTATAGGTTTAACTTGTTAATGGTCCACATTCCACCGGGCCTCCAAACTCAGTCCTATCATGACCTGGGGAAATTACTCCTCTCCCTCCAAGAGGGCCGGCTTCTACTGGGAAGTGATTTTAACGCTGTGGTGTCGGGCGCATTAGATAGGCACCCGGCGAGGGACATAGCAACGGGGCACATGTGGCTTCCTAATTTCCTTGATATTTGATATTTGATATTTATTAATTTTTATATAGCGCGACTATCGCTCCGGAAGGAGCATCTTGGCGCTGAGCAATCAGAAGAACTCAACTTGATGGAGATGGGAATCATATGGCTGCGAGGACCAAAGAGTCGGGTCGAAGGAAGATCCAAGTCTTCAGAAGTTTTCTGAAAAGGGTTTCTGAAGGGGCGTGCCTAAGGTTAGAGGGAAGACCATTCCAAGCCTTAGCCGCCAGGAGTGAAAAGGTTTTTCCACCTTTCGTTTTGAGCTTAAACCTGGGTATGGTAACCAGATTGGCTCCTGATGATCTCAGGCAGCGCGATGGAGTGTACTGAGGGAAGCGCTTGCGAAGATAGGAGGGGCCTGTGTTCTTAGTGGCCTTAAAGACAGTAACAAGGAGTTTAAAAAGGATCCTTTTGTGAAGGGGCAGCCAATGGAGGGTGTTGAGGGCCGCCGAGGCCGAGGACCTTCTCGGAAGTCCGAGAACGAGCCTGGCCGCCGCGTACTGGACGCTTTGTAGCTTTTTAAGGGTGGACTTTTTTATGCCTGCCAGGAGACCATTGCAATAATCGAGTCTGGACAGGATCAGAGCCACGGCCACTGATTTCCTGGCGGAAATAGGGAGAAAGTCGAAGAATTTCTTTAGCTGTCTAATGAGGTTAAAGCAACACCCTGCAGTAATGCGCGCATGGTCGTCAAAACTGAGGGAAGAGTCGAATTGGACACCCAGATTGCGGGCCGATGAGACTGCACTGGGAGGTGCCTCAGAGTGTTGGGGCCACCAATCTTTTGGGGAAAAAAGGGTGTCTTTGCCTAGGGGTATAATCTCAGTTTTGGCGCTGTTGCACTTGAGGTGATTATTATTGAGCCATGCAAAGACTTGGGAAAGGCAATTCTGGAATCTAAGAGCGGCATCGGGGAGTTTTTTGTCAAGGGTGACGACAAGTTGAGTGTCGTCAGCGTAGGATGTTACAAGGATGCCGTGAGATTCAATCAGGGTAAGCAGGGGGGCCATGTAAATATTGAAGAAAAGTGGGCTCAGAATGGACCCCTGGGGCACACCTGATAGAATAGTTCTTTCGCTGGAGAGAAAGGGGCCAAGTGAGACTGTTTGTGATCTGTTAGACAGAAATGAAGATATCCATTTCAGAGCGGTATCCGACACACCAATTTCGCGCATTCTGTGGATGAGGATTGCATGAGAGATGGTATCAAATGCTGCGGTTAAGTCGAGCAGGATGAGAACAGAGTGTTTCCCCTCATCCTGCAGGAACTTGATGGTGTCGGATAACTCGATCAGAGCAGTTTCAGTAGAATGGCCGGAGCGGAAACCAGATTGCTGAAGATGGAGAATATGGTTGTTTTCCACAAAGGCTTTTAGCTCAGCATGTACTATTTGTTCGGTAATTTTGCCTAATGCTGGAAGTAGGGAAATTGGGCGCATGTTGGAAAGGTCTGTCGGGGGTTTATTATGCTTTTTCATTAGAGGCTTGATGATGGCTTTCTTCCATTCAGCCGGAACAGTGCCTGAGCTGAGGGATTGATTGATGATGGAATTGATGAGAGGGTTGACGGCCTCAATGAGAAGATGTAGGATGGCCGGGGGACAGGAGTCAGTAGGGGCTCCCGAGCGGCAGGTCATGATGGCCTTCTGGGATTGAGGCAAGGATACTGGTGAAAAACTACAAAAAGAAGGTGTATCAGAGTTGTGAAGTAAGGAAGGGGTGGCAGGGGGAGGGAAATCCTTGTGGATGTTATTAATTTTGTCAACAAAGAAATCAGCGATTTGGTTACAAAGAGTTTGGGATGGGGGAATTTCCAGTGTCAGGGCTTTGGGGTGGGTAAAGGACTTAACAATATTGAAGATGGTATGTTGTTTTTGATTAGCTGTTTCTATGGCTGTGGTGAAAAAATCTTTTTTGGCTTTTTTTATGTGTGACAGATATAGTTTCCTCTGCCGAATGTATAGGGTTTTGGAGGTGGGGTCGTATGTTTTCCTCCACTCTCTTTCAAGGACCCTGCACGTACGATGGCTATCGGTGAGGGCCTGAGTATACCACGGGGCATTGGGCTTCCTTTTATGGGAAATTGGTTTTTGGTTGGTTGAGTTGAACTTATCCAGGACCAATTTGTTGATCCAGATGTGGAAGTTTTTGGAATCTTGCGATACATCTCCTACGATAGTGGGAGGCTGGTTGGGGAGCTGAGGATGAGACTTAATGGACTCAGCTACTTTCTTCCAGTTTATCGCAAAGGTTGAGGGGGAATTCATACTGTGTGGGTGGGGAGAGGGTTTTGCCTTGATAGAAAAAGGTATAAAATAATGGTCAGTCCAAATTTGTGGGATTGGGGGAGATACAGTTATAGTGGCTGAATTGGTGCAAATGCCATCTAATGTGTGTCCGGCCGAGTGCGTGGGGGGCACGACCAGTTGAGAAAGGCCAAAGATATCAAGGGATTGTTGAAAGGTTAAAGTGTGGGAATCCGCGCGGGATTCCAAATGAAGATTGAAATCACCGAGAAGAGTGAAACTGGGATAATGAGTCAAGTGAGATCCAAGGGTGTCATCCAGGGAGTCCAGAAAGGGCGTGGCGTTTCCGGGGGGGCGATACACAAGTCCACCCGTAAAAGAGGTGGAGGAGTTAATGTGAATCACAAAGCCTAAGCTCTCACAGTCCTTGAGTGAGGTCAGTTCAAATGTGTGGAATCTAACATCTTTTCTAATGATAATTGCTAACCCACCTCCCCTGCCGACTGGTCTATCACGTCTGAGTATCGTAAAATCAGGGGGAAGGGCAGTTGCCAGGTCAGGATTAGATGAGTCATTTAGCCAAGACTCAGTGATGAACAGTGCGTCTAGGTCATGGGAAAGTACGAGGTCATGGATATCTTGTCCATGACAAGCTAAGGATCTGGCGTTGATGAGTCCACAACGAAAGGTAATCGGCTTATGTGACGGTGAAGAGGAGGGGTGTGGGATGGTGCCAGTGGGTCCCAAAGATGACCATCTACAGGAGCGGCATGAAAATGGTCCCCAGAGGTGAACAATGGGACGGTGATCATTGCAGCTATAGCTTGATGTTGGCGGGCGCATAGCGAGTAGCGTGTTAGAGTCGTACCTGAGAACAGGGTTGAGTTGGGCAGCATGGCCCGCGCCCGGCGCCGTCCTGGCGCGGACGGGCGCAGACGGGCTTGGCTTAGGGAGGAAGAGGGGCGGGAAGGACGGCCCGACTTGAGCACTGTCCCCACCTGCCACACTCAAGATGGCGCCCACCGCTGGGCTGAAGCAGAAGAAAAAGTGAATCAAATGTGGTAGGGGTGTCAGAGTGCCTAATAAAATCAATTCCCCTTTAGCTAAGACCCCCAAAGATAAAATGGAACAGTTTTTGAAATTATTTCCAAGACGCAAAAACGCGCCGATTTCTAGTACATAGCTCGCCTAATTCGTTCTTAATATTCCTCTGTCGCTCGCAGCCCCAGTTTCCCTCACCAGGGAGAGCGACTTGAGGCGTTTGGACTGCTTGATCTATGGCGCCTATGTCACCCGACACACAAGCAATATACCTTCTTCCCAGGACTGCACCGCACGTTCTCACGTATAGACTACCTCCTAGCACCAATGTACCGCTGGCTACTTGGATCAGACAAGACAGCTCCCTGAAGGGACTCCGATGGGCTAATGGTTGGGAGGATAGCATCTCACTGTATGCAGATGACATTCTTCTGTACCTCACAAATCCCTGTGGGTCCCTCACAGTGGCGATGGACATTTTAACCAGCTTCAGGGAGAGCTCTGGATACAGCACTAATTGGTGGAAGTCACTCATTTACGTCCTACAGGGAGCCCCCCTGGTAATCCCGAGCACATGCCCAATCAAGATAGTTGAGGATGGGTTCAAGTACCTGGGAATACTAATTTCCAAAGATAGAGCTGTTTGATATGAGAAGAACCTCCTACCACCTTTGCAGTGGTTGAAGAGAGATAAAGCCACCTGGAAAAATCTCCCGCTGTCCCTACTGGGCCGGGCGGCACTGTTAAAAATGATGGCGGTGCCATGATTTCTCTATGCCCTGCAAAACTATCTGGACCTAGTTCCACAGCGATATTTTGCTGCTGTCGAGGCCACACAGAGAGATCTTCTTTGGATGGGAGTGCCACGTATATCCCTACAAAAACTCACATTAGGGTGGTTTGATGGGGGATAGCACTCCCGGACATCCGAAAATACTACTGGGCGGCACATCTCACAGCCATTAACTACAGTACGCACAGTGCTGGGAACGACCCGGGCTACGGGATGGACAGATGGATCCTCCCAGGCGGTAACTTTGAGGCTGCACTTTATTCTAGGCCAGGCAGGTACTGCCTCACGGGACCTACAAAACACTTGGTGCAGCTGTGGCATGTTGTCCAACGCAAATTGAGATGGGCTGACAAACTCACAATGCCTACCCCGCTGTGGGCCTCGGAAAAGCTAGGCACACTAAGACGCACCAAAGGATTCCGTAACTGGGATCTGATTGGCATTTCTCAGGTCAAAGATTTGTGGTGCCCGGATGGGGTTATTTCATTCGCCACGCTCCAACATACATATGACCTGGCTCGGACAGAACACATTTCCGCTACCTACAGGTCAGACATTCCCTTCAGGATCCATCCCCCCGGGACCCAACTCCTGGAGTCCTCCCCTTTGGAGGATAGGGTGCTGGACGGCCACCTTCCGGAGCGAGCTATCTCCCTTACTTACAAAAAACTCATCAACCATACTCCTGACCCACTGCTAGCACTTAGGGTGAAATGGGAGGCAGACGGACTTGAAATTGATGATGAGGAGTGGAGAGACACTTGCCTCCCCCAAGGAAATTGCAATCTCAGCCAAACTTCGATTGATTCCGTATTAATGCTATAGTTGAAATAGGGTAATGGGGTTAGAGTAAAGATAAGTGGTATAAAATGCATTCATTTATGTTTGTTTTATAATGTCTCTCTCTTTGACTTTGTTATTAGCTCATATTTGTGCTTCAAGGGTGTCATAAACTCCATATTGAAAAGGCTGCGTCTGCGCCGACGATCCCAGAAATCCCTGAAGTCACTGTCATTAAACGACTGCCAAGACCCATCTTACCCACGATGTTCCTGGGAAACTGACTATTTGACCTCAGGAGAGGAAGAAATATGAACTGTATCAAATACAATGTATACGATTTGAAACCAATATTGCTGGGTGGAATACAAGTGCATGGGAAAATAAATTATGGGTGGGAACTTGATCAATATAAGTCAGTGAAAATTACCTCATCTTAGTATGGTGTGATGACCTCTCCTCGTCTTTCTGACCAATCAAATGAAGGGAAGACATAGAATTTGCAAGATTTAGGGGTGGTACACTGCCCAGAAAATTGTATAACTAAGGTAGGCTTAGGTAGTTAATTTGTCCGACTTGTCACAAACCTGTCAATGACCCAACGTATGCTGAAAGAGAATCGAGAGCTGAGGTGCTGGCAGAGCACTCTGTCAGAAGAATTGTGTTGTGTTGTGGGAGAAGTATGGATTACCGAGTCGGGGTATCAAGTTGCCATAGAGAGGGGTGTGATGATGGCATTGCACTTAGCTGAGGTCACCTGTCCTGATTTGCATCTGTCCTGTCCCGTTGGCACCTGATTAGCCAGGAGCCCTTTTCATACCCAGCCCGTGGCCAGGATTGATCCTTGCACCATTCTAGGTAAACATAATCCATGTCGTATGTCCTTGTGCTATTTCCCTTTCTCACCCTTCCCAGGTACCAATGTCTAAAGGTGTTACTATAATTTCATCCAAACTTTACATCCTATTGATTATTTTCTTATTTGTGAAATTTATGGTCACTGCATTGTGGCCGCTGACTCAGAAAAACATGCATAGTTAAAGTGTTTAAAACTTTTCCAGAGTCGGTGGATATTACAGGAAAGGTACATTGATACCTATTATGCTAACTCCCTTTGTGATCCCTAGGACTTATAGCATAAGTGACAAAGGTTTGGTAAGTCATGGTATTTAGGTATAGGTCCTAAGAAATAAAATCCTGATAGGTAGAAAGTAGAAGCAGGATTACCAATTCAATGGTGTGAGTGTTTATGGGCCCAGGTGAGTGTGATTAATTGAGCTGGTAATCCCGTGCACTATCAGTTGCAAACCCAGTGATTTCTTATAAAATGCACAGTTAGCTATGGAAATTTATTTTAAATATCTGACCTGTAGTCTCTGAAATGCAAGTCACAATTCTCCAGCTGGACATGGCCCAAGGGTGTGAGTAGCAAATCTCCCTCAAAGTCAGATATGTCATCAATGAGCTGCTGCTGAAGCTGTTGCTTATGAAACCAAAAAGCTCCTAGCAGTACAAACCTAGGTTTCTTAGCTATCAAAGTAGCTATCAAAGTTACTATGGGACCAGCAAGGCGGGGAGCGTTGTGAGGGATGGACCACATTTCCTTGCCGGCCTTTCAAGAGAACTTCTGAAGGAGCCTCAGCAGCTTGTCCCCATCCTCTGGAAAAGGAGAACATGACTAAGGATCTGGTTTAGCATTTGGCAGAAAAGGTATTCTATTGCAAATGCAACTGTTCACCCTGCCTGCCAAACTCTTGATCACCACTACTTTGAGAGACAGATGGAAGTTCAATATTCTATTAATGATGCCCCTTTGGCTCCATTGATGCAATACTGCCTCTTATTATTTATTTATTTATTTATTTATGTGAAGAGTTTTGTATAGCGCGAACAAGACCCATGGGTATCAGAGCGCTTTACATTGTATGAGGTAGAATAGATACAAGTTTAGAACAGTGCAACTATATTCAGTACAATGTAGTACTAAGAATACAAACAACACGATCAAGCAGATTACAAGGTTAATACAATTATGCTGTGCAAGAGTAAGATATGCGAAAATACTCATTATGTTGGAAGATTCGACTTCCTCCTTGCAATACCCTTTAAATGAAATTTCCTAAGCATTCTATCTTCTACTAGATCTGTGTCCCGGAATTTGTATAGTAATGTCTGAAAGGCTATCTCCCAAAGAGTTATGGCCTATAAGTAACATGTTAGTATAGATACATAAAGTGGCCAGAGGTATGTTCGGGAAACGTCTTCGCGCAAATTAATTTTAGTTGATTACTCCTTTATAAACCATCTTCTCCACTCATGGACTTTAAACCTGTCGTATTGCCCTCGCGTAAGTCCAACTCCGCTGGTGAATTTCTTTTCACTTCCCTAGAGTAAAAGTTTTGGACAGGACTATGACATAGCCTAACTGAGAAGGAGTCATCGGAGGAAAGATATTACACCTTCTGCCCTATTTAGGGAGAATGGTGTAATGCATGTTTTGTCTGTTCATCACTGCCAGAAATAAACTGGTGGTTAGGAACAGGATAAAACAATAAAGACCCCCACAACCTGGGAGAACACTGCCAAATTGTGGGAGGTATTATTATTTTTGTTTTTCATAAACAAACTCACATTTTGAGAGTTTGTTTATGAAAAACATAAAGAGTCAAATGTTTGATGAATGACTTTCAAAACTGAATGACAGCCATCTACCGAACATTTAGAATAATTAAAAAAAATTAAATTTTTAAAGTTTTTTTCAATGTACACTGATGAACGCTGGACTGGTAGTCATTTCTAAGTACGGCAGTTGGAATACCATTTAGATGGCAAATGTAATGTCCTTCACCATCTTAACAGACTCTACACCATCTGCCAAATGCTAAATCAGACTAAAATTCCCACTTTTCTCCAACTGATGGGAAAGTTTCATCTGGTTAGCTTTATAGCCACTTGCTTCCAAGGGAAGATTTTAAACACCAAGGGCCTGATTATGATGATGGTGTACCTGCCATCAACAGGCTGTGTTGGTTGTGTGCTCACCGCCCTCGTGAGGGCATTTTCCACCCACCATATTATAATGGCGGTTGGTACCACGGTGGTCGGAAACTCCTAATGCCATGCATCCGACGGGCTCCATGAGTCCACTGGTGCTGTGGAGGCCCTCGTATTCCTATAAATGGCTGCACCGCAGTTGGGATTACGATGGTCCATCCCAGTCAGCCTTTCCATGGTGGTTCATCTGTCATGGAAAGTCTGACGGGGATGGACTCTTTTACCCGAGCATTTTTGTTTTGGGGCCCATTTAGTGTACATTTGCTATTATTAACTTTAAGTGAGTAATAGTTTTGTAGGGAATAGTTTGGACTAGACATTTATGTTAGATGATATTAAGACCATCAAATTCAGGACCAGTAGGGTCTCAAAACACAGTTATGTTGGCTTAACACCCCAAACTGGCTGAAGATGTTACACAAGATGAGTTATTTGTCATGGGCATGTATATATGGAGGCAAATGGAAAATGTAACACTATTTCCAAGGATAGTACACAGACTTAGAGGTTTTTCTATGGAATAAAAAAGAGACAGCCAATGGATTGGTTTGCCTCAAGGAAATTTCTGTGATGATAATATACACTTGTCAAAGTGGATCTCCTTATTTGAATGTGCATTCACTAATTCCTTTTTTGTTAATGCTTTTGGTATCCTAAAATGCATAAAATGGCATACTTTACCTTGTGCTCTTTCCATTGTTGTTATCTGGTAAAAAGGTAGACAATTAATTCTCTCAATAATATTAATGTGGTAATAATAACCATTTGCACTGGGCATTTTGCATAGCTATTTAAAGACATTTTCTGCACTTCACTGAGTACCTTGGCAGAGCAAACATAGATAAGAGTAACACAAATAGGAGTATATTCCTTTAACCGCTGTGGTTGATAATTAGGGATGGGCATTTTTCTTAGCCCCTCGGGATGTATGGACGTGAACCTCACAATCAACAGCTCAACCCAATAGCCATTGTGGATGAGAATGTCACATTCAAGGACTCAGGGTTGGAATATTTGATAAAGAGATTTCTTTCTGATGCCTTTATCATGGACTCAATGAAAAAGCTTTTCCTGGAGCTAAGACTTTTTTCTTTGATGATAATAAGCATGACAATCACGCTGAGATCATCAATTTTGAACCTGAAAGCAGCTGGGGTTTTCTGGTTGGTCTGCCGTAATGTTGAACAATACCCTGCAGCATTGCTAGACTTCAAACACCGATTTGGATGGGTGGGATGCCACAGGTAAGGGGGCATTCCTAGTGGTTTCCTGTTTGAGGATCGATTAAGGAGGGAGATCCTTGAGTAGGAACCAACATCAGTCCTTACTGCTACACAAAGCCCTCACAGTATTTCTAACCTCCTAGGGGGACCGATTGCTAATTTGCCTGCTGTAGGAGGGCAAAAAATCCCATACGGTTAGTAAACACAGTTTAAGATTAAAATGAATGAGGTGGAGGTCAGACCATCTGGCATTGTGTTGCCTGCACACCTGCATGGTGGGGAGGGCAGATTGGGGAATTAACCATGAGACAACACAGCTTACTTTATAATTATGTTTGGGATAGGATCTGACCTCTCTCATTATTTTACATTTCCTCTCACTCAGTCTCTCATAGTCTTTCTAAGGTTAGCCCACCCTGGGGGCAATTTTACTGTATTTAGTGACGGGTACCTTCCAACTCTATTTTTTTATCTAATAGGCTCTTTTCCCTCCCTCAACAGCCACCTCTCCTAGACACTCCATAGTCTTCCCTCATTGTTTAGGAGATACAGTTTGTACAAGGACGCTATCCCTTTAAATTTCGCATCCATGCACTTTCGAACTGCACCATGTGATCGCTAGTCGACATGTTCTGGAGCCAGCAGTATTCGACTTGCCTGCCATTCCAGCAATTCTGAGCCTGCCTGTCAGCCTAGTTGCACTTCGATTCATTCCTCTACAGAGAAGGCTTTGATGGAAGAAGCTGCCCACCTCCGCCTCAGTAGGATACATAGCATTTGTAAGCCGGTGTGATCGTCTCTGACTCACCATTTTTCTACCTCTCTTTCAGAAAACTTTATTAATACTACAAACTCACCGTTGGAGCCCAGGGCTTTAAGATCAGCATTTTCGCACCCCCCCCCCCTTCCCCATTGAAAGTCATTGTTATCATTGTCTGCATGGGGTCCTTCTTTCCTTGCTCCTGGCAGGTATTTAGGAGTGTCCATTTTGGTTTTACTGTGTAGCACATCTAGGTCCGTATGTTGACTTATTCTTATTTACTTCCTTTCCAACTGATTTTTTGCTTAGACAACATAGACAGATATCCAGCGGAGGTTCTACTGGGCTTACCACAGCAGGGATCTCCTGACTCCTGAAGTCCACTCTTGAATACCCATACCATTTTTTAATTGATCCTGCCTGGTGGCATAAGTTAGAACATCCTAGGTGTGGTGCAGGGGCCAGGGTTACTGATGCCGGACGCTGGGGATCACGGTTCGATCGCCGGCACCGGCGGTAGGGGTCTGCCCAGCACCATGTGACTCTGGGCAATAGCTCGCGTAATCTTCCCGATGGCCCCCAGCGCCGGGATACCTCCGGGTAGCTGTGTACTGTACAAATACTGGATTTATTTTTCTGGGTACTGGATACTCGGTCCTCTTTTATCTAATTTCCTGTGTTGGTATAGATACTATCCATTGACGCACCCTCTTTTCAGAACAATGCACTGTTCTGTGTCTATCTCTTTTCTTGGTATATAAGGGGGTCCTTAGTACTTTGTTTCCAGGGTACATTTCACATCTTAGTGTGTTTCTGCTTACACATGAGATGGTTCTGTGCATGTCTCTTCACTGAGTTTTTGAACTTACTTGCCATTACTCAGTACGATATGTGCATGAATGATGTAATGGTATAAGCAACATTTTAGAGATGATTCTCACATTGTATATTACTTTGTAGGTTGTTTGTTCCTTTTGCTCATGTCCTGATGAGGCCCACATTAGTGGGCCGAAACATGCCAATCCTACACAACAGAGGCGTCTAACAGAACATTAGTGTCACACAAAGAAATTGGATTGATGCTTACCTGGACTGTGTTGAGGGTTGATCTACTCCATCAAATGTGTATTGGACTACCTCTTTTTCGCATTGCTTAAAAAACATTTGTTTATATTTAGCAACCGTTCTTTAGAAAGAATGGGTTGGAAGGAATTGTGATTGTACAGACCTATATGTTTTGTGTACATGGTTGTGATCCCTTTTGTGTTGTTAAAACATTTTTAAATGACAAAGATTTGTTGGAAATTTGATTTGGAGTTGGTATGTGATTACAGAAATAAGCATGAATAGTACTGAGGGACTGAGTACCTGTAAGTAGGAACTAATTTGTGTTTTTCCCTACTGGAATTGTGTATTATTTATTCCTCCGCATCATCCAATTTTTTTGTTAGGTGTTATTGCTCAGATGTGGCAGGAGGATTAGGGCGAACCCCAAAAATGCATTGGAGTAGAGCCACACCCCTCCACCCACGGGGTCCATACAGTCTTTATACCACTCACAATGCACATGGGAGAGATTACCCACAGTAAACCAATGCAGGTCGACAAAAAGCACCTCTGGAAACCAAGGACTGCTTTTTACTATGTATGGGAATTGGGCACAGCCTATGATAGTATCGGGCCACAGCCTTACTCCCAGGGGACAGATCATTTTTCTGCCCCCTTGGAAGGAAGGTTGGGGAGCCTACCCCAAATCCTCCCTCCCAGAGTCGCAGAAAGCATCACTATAAAATATAATCAGGTTTTGGTCAGGCCTCCATTGGAATCAATACAGGCTGCATGCCTCCACAGAAGGGAGGAAGATTGAGGAGCTCAAACTCAATCTACCCACACAGGACGGAAAATGCATCGCTAGACACTAGGGATTTTATAAAATGATGTATGTGATAGGGGACTGCACTGTATTGATATTTGTATGCCCCTACTATCCCAGGGACACAGAAGAAGTATTTCTGTCCCACAGGGGGGGTATATTGGAGTGTCTATCTCAGTTTACCTACCCAAGAAAAATGCACACTAGACCGTGTTCCATGGGGTTCACTAGGGCCGTACTCCAATCTTCTTGCTCATGGGGGCAGGAAGCATATCACATACCAGGGAATGATGTCAAGAAAAGGAATGGGACAGGGAACTAGCCTGATCTGGCATCAGGCATCAACTTCGACCCCCAGCTAACTGTTAATCTGCCTGAAGTAGAATGGGTTGGGGGGGTTATTTTTTTCTGCTGGCAAATATATCAAAACTGCAATCACAGAAATCACAATTTCCTCCAATTTTCCATTGGGGAGGAACATAAAATTTGAGCTCATGATAAGGTGGCAGTCATAACACCCTAACAGGACTGGGCATTTCTGACTCAGGACCAACGAAATACAGTGTGATATTTCTTGAGCAGGTTTTCCTGACAATAATGGTCTGAAAATTGTACTTGAAAACACAAGGGGTTCCTCTTGCTTTCCAATTGAGGTTGGCTTCAGTATTTAGGCAAGTGCTAGCTGATCCCTGAGAGCCCCACAACTCTGGGCTCTTCTGAAAATGAGAGACCCAGTGGAGCCCAGATGGTGTGGTTGCATTGATCACATCTTGTTTTTTTACCTGAACATTTTAAAACTATTCCTAAAACACTCAGGGGCTTACTTACAAGTCCCTTGTGCCGTTGGTGCATCATATTTTGTGAATAGTGGTAGCACACCCTGCTGCCCCATATTTCCAATGACACATAAAGCCACCCTGCATGGCTTTTGGATCCTTGTAAATATGGCCCCTTTACATGCAACATTTTGCGTGAGAGGGGCATGTCATGGGTGTTGCTGTGTGTGTTCTCACGTAACACCCATGGATTCTGCTGCATTTTCAGATTCACAAGAAATTGTAAATCTAGAAATTCATCAGAATGCTACAGCTCCCCAGAGGAGGAGTATGGAGACACAACATGGAGAAATGTATTAATTTCTCCTCGTTTTTTTACTATTTCTCCGCATGCTGCATTCTGCAGCACACATAAGAAGAGGAAATCTCTTTTTATGATTGTTTTTGTGCAGGAAGCTGTTCCTTCCTGCACAAAAACAATCATCCCCATAGTGCAGGCACCCTTGCACCTTGGTAAAAGGGGTGCCTGCATCGGCGCGTGGCAGCTAATTGTGAGCCACTGCAGGGGAGAGAAAAAGGATCCGTTCATGTTGTTGTAGATATGACGCATCCCTTTGCTTTGGAGTTAAAACAGCCAGATGCAGCCTAATTCCTTGTAAATAAGACCTATCATTTTTTTTTTTACTTTTCAATGGGGATGGCTGCAATATTTGGCTCTGAATCCAGGTTGGGGTGAATTTTGGGGATATCAGCAGATGATCATTTTATTTTGGGAAACTTTGAGAGATCATCATAAATTACCCTTCGTTGAATTCAGAATTCTGACTACTTTTCCTACAACATTTATAGTTTTTGGAAGCAGTTCGGAAGTACATAAATAGAAACTATCTATCACCGCTCAGAACAGTGTAAAGGCTGTGATGAAAAAAGGTATTTAATTTCCACTCGGCATGTTTTTTTAATCTAGAAGGAGACCAATAGTAGCACAGAAAATCTTGTGTTGATGCCTTCTTTGGAAGACAGCCACACACTCCCTAATCACATTTTTTTCGTAAAAATAAATCCATAATATGATCCATTTTCTTCGGCCCTTCCTAGATAAATCAGAAACCTGGTATAACTTTTCATTTTAACAGTTCTGAACATGTGGGGAAAAGGGGATGCAAATGTGACCTTCACATCCTTGGTAGAAAAAAGATATGAAGGCTTAACCGTAAACTGCCCCAGATCTCAGAGAATGTCAAGTGGTTTCACAAATTGGCAGCAATATTAAAGCATCAGGTCCTTCTCTGCCAAATAGAAAAAGCATTACTTCCTAAGCCTGGATGACTAAGTAGGAAAAGTTCTAATACGTGTGTATGGAGAGGCAGCAACACTTAAATTCTGTTAATCTTAAAGCTGGGCTGAACTAATGTGTACACATATCTCGCCAATGGCATTGCTGTGTTATACGAGAGTTCTATGTGTTATATGCTCATGCTGTGGCAAAGACCTATACCAAGGGAGAGAGTGTTTTGTAACCAGATATCCAAAGGAAGAAGGGGCAGGGTGCTGTTAGAACATCCAACCCCTATGAGGAAATTGTTCTAAATAAACAGGGAAAAATAGAAAGACAAATATTAGAATGTAAGAGCAAACATTCCATACCAGCTATTATTGGCCATCTGAACCCCACTGGTTTTAGCAGAGCTCTCAGTCATCCAATTTTCTAATTGGGAGTGTAAACAGAAATACTATAATCATTTTACATAATCTTATAAAATCATTTGCTAGATCTGCCCATGCTGCACCTAAATTGTCCCTGAGTGTCCAGCGTAAATACATTGGAAAAATATGTTTAACATTGCTACTGTTGCCTCATTAACTCACTTTCAATTCCCACCAGATATTTTCAGGCGCTTAGCTTGATTTCCATTACCAATGCCAAAATGGCAATACAAACTTTCCCCCACAAAAAGCCTTCTAGAACTACATCATCATTTGATTATACTCTACCACTCATAAACTTTGGGAAACTACAGCCCTCTTTTCAACAATGTGAACGGTTCTATTGGCAGAGGCGGCCGACACAGGTAAGAGTGGTGAGGTAGTGGGGACACAGGTAAGAGTGATGAGGTAGTGGGGCCGGGTGGGGGTGCGGGTCAGGGGGGGAGGGAAGTAGACAGACGATGGGTTAGTTAAAATTAAATAAATAAAACCACTTTCTTTGCACTCGCTGCATTGCTGAGTCTTTATGGGCCTTCTCCAGTATTCTAATACTTATCATTATTTTTTAATGTAGAACATCCTATCTTCTATAGGTTGAATTATCGAATGGCCCTGTAGTCCTTCTGCCGCAGGCTATACTGGTTATTAAATGTACTTTGCCTGGTGATAACTCATAGTGAACGCCTTTTCGATACTGGTACGTTACTCTGAAGAGGGTATTAATGCTACAAAACCTGGAAGTGTTTGTTCCTAATGCACCTAGGCTGTTAACTTTAGCTTTTCCTGGACAAAATGTTAAGATATTTCAGGAAAAAGAACTGTATGGCTGACTCTGGTCCAGCACCTCGGTTTCAGAGTAAAAAAGTATCTTGGTTTCAGTACACAACTACGTCTCGAGCTTGCCACACAAAAGCTCAAATGTGAGGACAGATGCAGGGATTTTTTAGTCCAGAAAGATCAAAATTTTCAAAGATAGTTTTTTTATTGTGTTTCAAAAATCTTTAAAAGGCCGAGGCCGAACATTTGAGCTCTCTGGACTGAATTTATAGTGCACAATGTTAAGATATCTTAATAAATTGTTTTTTCTGAATGTTGAATTATTTTGGTAAGACATATGCTTCCGGATTTCAGTGACAAAGTTGGAAATTTGCTGACTTTTTCATATGAAGTATATGTTTGGTATCCCTTATGTTCACAGTATGCAATCTTGTAATACTGATGCTTGATGTGTGATTAGAACCTCTTGCTGCCTAGCAACCTGAGGTTACAAAGCAGCTTTAGTTGAAAATGCAGCCTTTATTTAGCGAGATTATTTTGACAAGCAATCAGATTCTGTCAAGCAAAGGTTTGTCAATTGTCTGAGAACATAAAAATGCTAACACTGCAAGGCAAGTACCGGCAAGCACGAAACCTTTCAGGGAGCTTTTAATAAAAACAGAGGCATATCTTGAATAATAGCTTGGTGGCTGTTAGACTTATGCAATATATTCTTGGAAACCACGTCCATTATAGCTGATTTATTCCATGTCTGAACAACTGGGCTTAATAAACTGACCCGATAACACATCAGAGAAAGCATCTATTAATTCCTAGTTTAATTGTGACTAGAGGGAAAAAAACAGAAATTAGGGACACTCTAACCACTACCAATGATCATAATCCATCGAAAATTAAAGGAATTTGTGGAAATTCCTTACAAAATCTGTACAGCCCAAGAAATAATTCCATCATTTTTCACTCCTTTCCTTCGTTTCTATGCATTTTGAGTATATTATTGACTCACTGCTGTGACTCTTTTTAGTCTCTGATTATCTTGTGTAACCCATGCTGCCCAATGTTCACCCTATCTCTTCGGGTGAAGCTAAACTCCTATCTGCCATGGACAATTCCACGTTTACAATGTAGGCGATCCACACGATACCTTCAGAATCACAGCATTCCTATATTTTCATATGACTCTATTTTGACACCTTCAATGATTTTGAATGTGTCCATTATAGACTAAATCACATTTGTTCATTTTTAAATAACTTAGAAAACTGTAAGCACAGACTCTGGTGCAGCATAACACTGCAGCAATACTTCAAGAGGTAACACAGTGATGCTTCAAATGAGCACAGACAAGTGCAGATGGACCCAAGCCCAGATGTCTGCTTATCATAACACTGAGTTTAATTAGGGGGCACCAACTATGGAAAAATTGATGATAAACCGAAACAAAACTTAATATACAAGGAGGTTTCCCAAGCTTTAGTGCAGCAAAAAATTTGAGAGTTTATTTATTACTGCTCACATGAACATATACTCCCCCCAGAAAAGTGCTCATCACTATTGGAAATCACCCATACAAAGGCAAGTCACTCATGGTGAGGAGTGGGCGCGTTGATGAAGCAAGCTACCAAGTGTCAGTTAGGGCAGAGGTTCTTTTGCGAAAGGCTTGGTGTATAAGGTAGTCCATCCACCAAATTACAACTACATGTAGTTGTAGCGGCAGTGGACCACCGTCTGCTTCAGGGAACTGCCGCTCCCTGGCGGTGGAGCAGCAGAGGCTCAATTCAATATGCTCAGCCACACTGCCGCAGTCCCACTCAGCACATTACGAGCTCCATCACCGTCAGCCATTTTATGGCTGGTGGTGAAGCAACAAAGTGGGCTCTACAGGGCCCCATGCCTCTCCCACCAGGGGGTATACATTCAGGGGGGCACAAAATATGTCCCCTGTCTGTATTCTCCCCCTGTTCCGGTACAGCCTGGACTTCACCAGCCATTCTGTGCTGGAACATTTTTGCTGTTCCCATTGCAGTGCCCCTTTTCAGAGCACCACTGTGAGAATGGCAAAAGGACTGTTTGCCTGTAGGAGAAAAACTTGTAATCAGGCAGTCGGTCCTTTTACGGCTTTGGCAGTGCTGTGTCCGAAGAGAGCCGGCACAGCACCAACATAGTCCTAATTAGGCCCTTAGTTCTTTCTAAGTCAAGGGAATTTAATCTGTCTCAGAAGGTTTCTGATTGATTTGGTCATTACTGCACTCACAAAGGGAATTATCTTCTGAGAAAAATATGTACCATGTAAAGAGGTACACATGCTTTTATGCACAGTTAAGGTTTCCCTAATCTAGAAAGAGTGTGCCCTATTTAAGGAAAACCACATAATTGATAGTCATGAGGCTATAAAGCTGAATTCCACTACAAAATACTAGGCTCCAAAAAGCATATTTGAAGTTGCAGAAGCCACATTCACACATATATGTTTTGACCAGACAACAGTATTAACAGACAGCTAAAAGGGCGAGTGAGTGAATTACATGTGTTATTTACTCACAAGTGTAAGTTGCCTTGGTGAATAACCCATGCATATCTAATATGTGTCCGGTTTTTGGATGTTTTCATTCAGAGCAATTCACAAAGGTAACTTTCACACGTGCAATTTACTCTTCCACTTCAGAGTAACTTTACTACTCTTGATTATACACAAATTCCTATTGTAAACGTACTCAAAAGTATATCCATTGTTTCTACTAAACTGTTGTGACTTTAAAGACATTTTACATTTTGGATTGTGTGGGATCTGGTCTCATTATTTCATGCACACTTGCTGACTCTTCTTTTTATTCACCAAGTAACGCTGTAATAGGAAAGAAGAAGGTATCTGACACTTCTTGAGATGTTGTCAAGCCCAAAACGTCCTGCCAAACCATCAGCAAGGAAATGTACTTTGAGGCAAATAGACAATGTAATAGAGGAAGTGGAGACAATATTACATCCCATGAAAGCTCTAAGCAAATGCCCCCTAATAAGTTGTTAACTAAATTATTCATCAAAAGGCCAGGGAAAATCTCTATCCACAAGGCATAAATCCATCCCGGGTGTTACGAATAAAACAGAGAATGAGGAGCAAGCATGGGCTAATCCGTTGTCACGGGTTCCTATTATATTTGAACACACTGTGATTTGCAGTAGCAGGTTTAGTCTATTAGCGGCTACAGGTAAAAACAGCCCATTCAATGGTAAGAGAAGTGGGTCTCGAATGAGTGACAATGGTCCTTTGGTGTTACTAAATAAAGATATAAGCACCACTCTGAAAGAGTTTATGGATAAGAATGCTGCGTGTAAGGCTATTGTGAAGTTCCTTAGGACCAAACTGTCTGACCTTCCTGCTGCTATCCATGATAGGAAAAATTAAAGAGCTTGTGTAGATGTGGATGTGGCTGTCCAGACAGAAATAATGGTGGCTGCTAGGGCTAACATACCATAATTTACCTAGTGGGAAACTGAGGCCTACTGAACCAGCCCTCCCTCTTCTACCAGTGACAAGCATTGATGCGACTGGGCCACAGAATGGAATGTGTGCTCCAGCCAGGAGAATGACTGAATTGGAAAAGTCAAGATACTGGCATATTGAGAAAACATATATAATCCCCCTGACACTAAAACCACTTACAAAGCAAACTGGCTATTTGAACACCAGGGGATGTCAACAAGAAGCTGGTACTTGGGCAATGCGATTTCCGACACATTTAAAAAAAGGGTCGACCAATATCTTGTTCAAGGTAGTGTATATATTCAATGTGGATAAATTGCCAAATGGTACCAGAGAGAATGCTGAGCCCTTAATAAGCAAAATAGTTTACTGTGCAGTAATACTCTCAGACATACTGAAAGCTGTACGTTGCTTCATACCTGGAAACCAGCATGAATGTATTGAAATAGTACTAAAGCCTCAAAATCTGGAAGATGGCCTTATAGTACTAGATGTGCTTACTATATCTTTGTCCAATTCAAATATAATTCTCCATTGTGCATCTAAGAGAGATAACTCAACCACTGTATGTACCATTCTACCAAGTGAGGAACAAATATCTGAACTAGAATGAGGGGACCAACTTGTTTAAGCTGGGACTATGGCATAGCTCTACAAGGTTTGCTTTCCCTCCCATAGGTGACCTAGGTGAGCTCAATGTGAAAAACAGTTCACTGTAGTCCAGCAAACTCACAATCAATATATAATTGAAGTGAAGTCATTGCTTTTGGGTTACTAACAATCCTTAACATAGGATCAGAGGCCATGTGGTAACAGTAAACCTATTTCACTCTTCATGGTATCACACACACAGTACTAAGATGAACAGACACGTTTAACTAAAAGTACTTGGTATGAACAGAATGAACCTCTTTCTTAGTACATCTACAATAATAACCCAGGATGTCATAAAAAAAGCAAGAAGGTATGTTGGAAACAAAGAAAATAAATGAACATTTCTAATACAGTTAAAATGTATTCGAAAAGCTTCACACCGTAAATCTATTTTCTATGAGCTACCCTAGAAGAGCATGTAGTAGAGTAACTTGTGTACTGGAGTAACCTTGGATAAAGTGGTGCACTGCATACCTTGTTGAAAGCTCAGGCTGTCATTATCGGAAGAACTGCGGAGGAAACATTCCCTACGAGAGGCTATCATGCACTGCGGTAGCAGCTCTCCTTTGGCTCTTATCATTTTCAGGCAAGCTGCCTCAGCTTCTCTGGATGCCAGAAATAACAAAGATTGCCTTCGGATGGTATCTTGTAGAATAATCTGGGGCAAAGGACCGCTCTACTAAAGGGGTCAAGAGGTGTTCCTTAAATATTTAACATTATCAGGAATAAAGAACTAGGTCATAGTTTAGGAGTGTGGTTGATACAATACAGGTGCCAATGAAGGGCTCCTAGACATATCTCTAAGAAAATGGGAGACAAGAGCACATCAATTTGAACTACACTTCTTTGATGAATTATCTAGGAATGTTAATTGATTGCTTTGACATGTTGATAAGGGAACACTTGTTCTAGACTGAGTGCACCATCATGTTTTATATATGGATCATTATCGGAATGTCTTGACACTTTGGGCTCGATTACAATGTCAGTTGGAGTTGCCTCCGAAGACATCATAGCGGTCCCAACACCTCAATTGGGGATAGGAGTTGGCCTAATGAATAGGGTGGTCGACCTTGAATCTGGAGAACTGGGTTTGAGTCTCAACAATGACGCTGAAAATCCTGTGATTCTGGGCAAATCACTTAATCCCCCCGTGCCTAACAAAAATGAATGTGTCCTCATGTAATGCAACAAGTGCTATGTAAAGCACTCCGATACCAGATTCGGGTCAAGTTTGCGCTATATAAAACTGTTAAAAAAAACAAATTACAATGGTGTGATCACATACTCCCATTTCTATTTGGGAGCTTGTGCTGCGGCTGTAAACCGGCCAGAGCACACGCTCCCGTTGAGAAAGGGGAGATTATGTAAATCCCTGCACCGCATGGCAGACACTTCAATGTGCCTGCCACACGGTGCAGGGATGAACAGGGGTTATCATAGATGCCCCCTCGTCTCCCAACTGGAGGCCACAGGGAGAAGGGGGCCCTGCTCATTTCCCCCAAACTTGCTTTCCAACAGGCTTCCCATGTCGGAAAGCCCGACATGGAAAGCCTGTCAGAAACCAAGCATCGTAATCCTGATGACAGAAACGCAGTTGTATAGGGATCACGCTCCTTGAGCCAGTCAAAAGCCAGCTGGAATGACTGTCTGGTTTCAATCTTGACCACCTACATGGTTGGAATTGAATTAAAACTGTTGATGTCGGTCGGAAAGCCTCTGACAGACATCGAAAAAGGGCCCCTTTATCTCTTTCTCATTCAATGAATGATAAGGCTGGAACACATTCATGGTGTTATGGTTCAAAACAGATATGACAGAACTTTGGGAGGAGCCTGATCCAAGATGATTTGGAGGGTCTGGCCACAGGGACATTACCTCACACTGAGCAAATAGGATGAATATCTAGTGAGTTTAAATTTCACAATGTTGGAGAAATATTAAAGGACAGTCAGAGCCCATAAGACAGAGGTCAAGGCTTGCAGGGAAAATAGATTCTGTAATTCAGGGCTAGATGGGAGTGCCCAAATCATATAAAGAGACAACCTCATAAAGAAAATGGCAACATTGCGCAGCTTGGGGTAGGAGTCAGAGCAGTCGACCGAAGCTTCTTGTATAGCAAATTTCCATTCTGCATACCTTAACCACAAAATTACATTCATAGATAAATGATATTAAAAATATTAAAATTCATTAAAAAAAATTACAATCCTAAAAAGTGTATTAACAAACTCAAAAAATGGACATCAAATCATCATTAAATTTATTTGTCGAACAAATTACAGAGTATCTACAACCTACTGTCGAGGAACACTCAAAAAGAAGTCCTTCAACTATTTTTACAAATTTAAAACACTAGAATGTTAACTAAAATTATGGTGCATCAAATGGTACATCAATTGAAAGTGCATAGCATAAACTGATTAAAAATAAATCTTCTCACATAATAAACACTATAAAAAAACAGTTTCCAAAACGTATTTTATATTTAAAAAATCAACTCTACAAAACCATAAACCATTTCATCAACAGTTCAATTGTTGATCCCGCACTGAACAGACGCATCGATCGGAGCTGAGCAATACACCTGTCACCTGTCATATGCCATCTACTGGCCTCATGAGACAATTAAAAAAAATATATTATTACAAGTGCACAAATAAAATAAGTAAACAACAAATTATTTATAATCACATTTTCAGACTTCGGGAACGACAATTCAGACACACTAATCTTAGTCTAGCTTTAGAATGAATCAATAACTTAAATGTGAGTAATTCACTTATATTTCATTTTTATTAAAAACATCAAATCAGTTCTAAATTGTAAAATAAAGTCCAAACCCCCAAACATATCAAACAATAATCAGACTAAATTAACTAATAGCAGCACTAATTAGAAGTAACATACAAATACTAATGCTTACTTGCTGCAAACTGCTCCCTGACCTATAAAGAATAATCCACCTGAAAATTATTTACCAAGAATAACATTTTTTTTATAATTAAATCCTCAAAAAAAAAATATATACAATGTCTTTTTAAATTTCAGAAATCAATCCAAGTCAAGTTATTATTTTGTCAAATCAAGGAACCCAAAGAAATCCAGCAGTGACCAAGAGCAGTAAGTTGTAAATTCAATTTAAAAAAAATTAAAATTTTTAACACAGGTTCCACATTTTTATTCCAACTCCACCGGGTACTTAACTCAGAGCAGGTGTTGGACAGTGACTAGGATCCAATTTAATATTCCAACTACCGGTTACTTACCTCAGGGCAGATACAGGACAGTGACTTGAGGATCAATTTAATATTCCAACACCACCAGGTACTTACCTCAGGGCATGTGCTGGACAGTGACATGGGGCCCAATTTTAAATTCTAACTTCACAGAGTACCTACCTCAATGTAGGTTCTGGACAGTGACTTGGAGTCCAATTAAATATTCCAACTCCACCGGGTACTTACCTCAAAGCAGATGCTGGACAGTGACTTGGGGTCAAATGTAATATTCCAACTCTACCGGGTACTTACCTCAGGCAGGTGCTGATAAGTGAGTTGGAGATTAATTGAATATTCTAACTCCACAAGATACTTATGTTAGGGCAGGTACAGGACACTTACTTAATGTACAATATCTTTTTCAGAAATCACTCCAACAGACCTTATAGATTTCACCATTCAAGGAGCCAGGCAATATCAATAAACCACCTACAACTGTACACAGTAATGGCCACATGCATCAACCTATTTAGGAAGTGCAAACGGTGCAAATCGGTAAATTCGGCCGTTTGCGATTCCTAAACAGGTTTTTGGGATGCATGAAACAGTTTTGGGAAAATCGCTATTTTTAGCAAATTCCTAAAATGCGATTGCTTTTAAGGAATCGCAAATTTGTGATTCCTTAAAAGCAATGCATGATTGCTTTTAAAATTGCGAATTCGCAATTAGGGGGTGCAAATTACCACGAGGGTGAACCTCGTGGTAATTTGCGAAAAAAAATTAAAATGCTCAAAGTAGCATTTTAAACACTGTCATGTTACAGACACACATGTCCTTAGGACATGTGTGTATGAAACATGCACTTTAAAATACATTAACATTTTGTGAATCGCTAATTGAAATTTGCAAAATGTCAATGCCTTCCCATTGATTCCTATGGACCTTTTGGCCCATAGGAATCAATAGGAATTGCGAAATCGCAAATTAAAATTCGCATGATATTTGCGATTCGGTAAAAATTACGATTTTTACCGAATCACAAAAATTATGCGAATAAATAGTTGCATCCCGTTTTGAGATTCCTTATTTGCGATTCCCTAATTTTCGCAAATAAGGAATCGCAAAACCGGACTTTGATGCATGTGGCTAATAGTTCTTATAAAGAATTTACCTATCCTGACACAGGGTCAAATTTCATCATCCAACTCTACTGGGTACTCCCCTCAGGGCAGGTGCTGGGCAGTAACTTGGGGATTAATTTAATATCCCAACTCTACCAGGTATTTACCTCAGGACAGGAGCAGGACAGTTACTTAAGGTATAATATCTTTTTTTTCTATTTCAGAAATCACTCCAACAGACCTTATACATTTCATCATTCAAGGAGCCTAGAACTATCAATAAACCACCTATAACTGTACACAGTAAGTTCTTGTAAAGAATCTACCTTTATTGACACTAGGTCACATTTTATAATCCAACTCCACCAGGTACTAACCTCAGGGCAGATGCAGGACAGTGACATTGGGATCAATTTTAGATTCCAAAGCCACCAAGTAGTTACCTTAGGGCGGGTGCTAGACAGTGACTTGGGGTCCAATTTAATATTCCAACTCCACCGGGTACTTACCTCAGGACAGATATTGGATAGTGACGTGGGGATCAACTTTATATTTCAACTCCACAATGTACTTTCCTCAGGGCAGGTGCAGGACTGTGACTTGGTGTTCAATTTATTATTTCAACTCCACCAGGCACTTACCTCAAAGCAGGTGCTCGACAGTGTCTTATGGTACAATATCTTTTCCTATTTCAGAAATCACAACAACAGAAGCTTTACATTTCACAATTTAAAGAGCCGGCAGAAATCAATACACCCGCTACAACTTACACAGTAAGTTCTTGTAAAACATCTACCTTTACTGACACAGGCTCCAATTTTATAATCCAACTCCACTGGGTACTAACCTCAGGGCAGGTACAGGACAGTGACTTGGAGATTCATTTTATATTCCAACTCTACAAAGTACTTACCTCAGGGCAGGTGCAGGACAGTGACTTGGGATACAATTTAATATTACATCTCTAGCAGGTACTTACATCAGAGCAGGTGCTGAACAGTGACTTATGTACAATATATTTTCCAATTGCAGAAATCACTCCAACAGACATTTCAAGATTCAAGGAGCCTGGAGAAAACAATAAACCACCTACACCTATACATAGTAAGGTATTGTAAAGAATCTACCTTTACTGACACAGGGTCCAATTTTATAATTTAACTCCACCAGATACTTACCTCAGGGCATGTACAGGACAGTGACTTGGGGATCAATTTCATATTCCAATTCCACAGAGTACTTACCTCAGGGCAGGTGCTGAACATTGACCTGGGGTCAAATTTATATTCCAACTCCACAGTGTACTTACCTCAAAGCAGGTGCAGGACAATGACATGAGGATCAATTTTATATTCCAACTCCACCCACTACTTACCTTAGCGCAGGTGCTGGAAAGTGACATTGGGTAGAATGTATTATTCCAATTGCACCGAGAAGTTACAACAGGGCAGGCGATGGACAGTGACTTGTGGATCCAATTTTATATTCTATCTCCACCGGGTACCTGCCTCAGGACAGGAGCTGCACAGTGACTTGGGAATCCATTTTAATATTCCAACCCCAGCAGGCACTTACCTTAGGGCAGATACTGTACAGTAACTGGGAGTCCAATTTTATATTCCAACTCCACCTCAGGACAGATGCTGGACAGTGACTTGGGGATCAATTATATATTCTAAATCCACAGAGTACTTACCTCAGGGCAGGTGCAGGACAGTGACTAGGGGTCCAATTTTATATTATAACTTCACCAGGTACTTACCTCAGAGCAGTTGCTGGACAGTGACATATGGTACAATATCTTTTCCTATTTCAAAAATCTCATCAACAGAAGATTTATGGTAGATGATAGCTCGCTGACCTGACTGTTTTTCATTGTCTTTAATATATTTTAATACTGTTTGCTTTTTATTAACTGCTCCTTCATTTCCCCTGCATTCTGTGCGTGATTCATTAAAACTAGGCTTACCTGCTCTCATTTTCTTCTTTGCTTCTGCCCTGCTCGCTCCATTTGCCGTATCTTGCCGCTCTCAATAGTGGGATGTGGCTCCACCCACTCTCCTCTCCTTTTCACTACTGGTGACACTATTCAAACAAAATTAGTGACCGGCCACGCAGCAGACGCACGCACCTAAGGCAAGCCCGTCTGCGCCTGGCCGGGTACCGGGGCCAAGACCCCTGTTTCACTAAATAGAAACTCTTTGACCTTCTCGTCCAAACAACTGTTGGACTACCGTACTAATTTACATTCTGATTGTACGTTCCTTAATCCTGAGAAAGCTACTGATTCCTGTTCGGGATATAATTTAACAGTGTACATAGGACTATGTGGGTCATCTAATGCTCGAACATCTTTTACTCCCATCAAACAATTAAATAAATTGTAACCGGAAAGCACCTCATTATCTATTAAGGAATTCCTCTTTTTTAACATTAACTGCTGTTTACTCCTCAGACATTAGGCTGATGTTTTTGACTTGCTTATGGATAAACTACCGGACGCGATTTCCTTACAGAGACATGGCTGAACAACAGCTCTGGTCCGGACTTAGCTGTCGCTCTACCCACTAATTATTTCATAGTTAGGAAGGATAGGGAGGATAAGAGAGGAGGGGGGATTGCTATAATTTACAAAAATTTATATAGCTCCAAGTTTGTTGGCTTAGAGGTCACCTGCAGTGTTTAAACTGACTCTAACTCCTCATTTTACCTTTTCTGGGATACTGGTTTATAGACCTACTGGACCTGTTGGTTCACATGTTACAAGCTTCCCTGATTTGGTTACTCCCTTTCTGCTTAATTCAGCGAACGTTTCAATTTTAGGGGATCCTAATCTCCATCTGGAGGATACTTCCTGTACTACTAGCAGTACTCTTATCTCAGATTTAGCAGCTATCAATATTCTGCTTCATAATTCCGGACCTACGCACAAAGCTGGTCACTTCTTGGATCCTATATTTTCTAATTTATCCAATATTGAATGTTTAATAGCTATCCCTTTTTGCCGGTCCGACCACTTTCTGGTTCGCTTTAAACTAACGATATTGGAGAATTCACATGTGGCGTCTTGTAGCACTTTAAAACTAACAGTGAATTGGAAAAAGTCGGACATAGATAATTTTATTAAACTTCTCTGTACTAATGCTCCTACTTTTAAAAACACCCTCAATACTGATTTAGTAACGTTTCAAAATTGGATACGCAAAGTTACAGATATTTGCCTCCCGTAAGAGGGTTAGTAATCATCACCTTCCTGCCCCCTGGTTCCAAATGTAAAAATATGGAAAGACGGTGGAGAAGAACTTTTGCACCTGACGCTATATCGGCCTATCTCCATGCCAAAAGGGAATATCATTCTCTCTGCAGAGCTGCGCGTGCAAAATATGTTTCCTTAACTCTATCTGATGCCAAGAATTGTCATAAAACAGTATTCAAAAAAGTAAAAGAATTATCAGGTGCTGCAACTCAGCCGATTCCCCCCAATTTGAATAAACCGCAATGTGAAGATCTTGCCCAAGTCTTCACTAACAAAGTGGAATTAATATATTTCACCTTGATTGAGAATACGCCATCATCCTTTGCCTCATTACCCTCCACCCCCATCCAATTAATTTGGGCTTCCGCTGACAATGCTCCGCCTGGTATAAATACCATTAATAAAATAGACAATTGGTTACCACTTGACATGACATCCTTTAAACAGCATCCGGGCTATATTTAATATATCTCCCCTTGTGATCCTCTCCCTATTTCTACACTGCAGCAGCTTGACCTATCCACACTTGCATTCATTATGGAACTCCTGAATACATCGTTACCCACATCGACGCTGATGACGAGCTCAGCTCGTCATGATGCTTACCTGCTGTGTGCTGATGACGAGCTGAGCCCGTCATGAACTCAGGTATTTTCAATTCTTCAGCATACAGCGGGAATATGCTATAACCTATAACCTATTGGACACATGGATTGGCTGTCTAAGCAGGTCAGGTCGCAGGAGGAAATCTAGGTATCCTATAGAATGGTGGAACTGCTATTCAACCTGCTTATAGGGTGGTGCGAAAACTAACAATGCCATTGAGGGATGGCACAATTCCTTCAACAAATCAGTCACCAAACATCATCCTAATCTTTATCATTTTTGGAAATTTAAAAGAAGGAACATAGGGGCTCATTATCTTAGCAGAGGATTGTCACTGCCAGCCGTGTGGTGGTGATCCGTTCCCCATCAAACGTGGATGGACCGCCTGCCAGATTGGGATGGTGGGCGGATCCACACTGCGACCACGGTGGACAAAAAGACTGTACACCACAGAACCTCAGCCACAGGCAATCGGAGGGTCCAGATAGGGTTAAATGGTGGCATTGCCTAGCAGGTACCGTTTACGATATTATGATACAGGTGTCAGCCTGCCTTTCCATGGCGGTGGACCCGCTACGGAAAGCCTAACAGGTATTGGATTTGGGGCCCCATTGCAGACCCCTCTTATGTTGGGGTGTGTTGGGGGAGGTGTTGTTGTACTAGGGGTATCCATGGTACCCCCTTGCATTTCCGTGACCTGAGTGGCCGGCACTGTGTGGTGCCTGCTATGCAGTGCAGGGAAATGGAAAACATACATTTTAACTATTGCGGCAGGTGCTGCATCCAGCAGCACCCACCACAATGGTAAACATGCACAATCAGGGTGGAGGTCACATCGTAATTGCATACAGGCAGATAGTCCCACTACTGCTATCGTAATTGACCCTAAGGTTTCCAGGAAATGAGACTGGCACAATCACTGTCAGGTACATTTAAAAAAAAAGTTAAGAAATATCTGAGAGACTATTCACAAAACGTAAACATATTTTAGTTGATGGTGGCTTCTGACTACCTTTACAGTATTGCATAAATACTACATTTCTAAAAACAACTTTTCTACATTATGGACATATTTAAATCAAACAACCATTCAATTGAATTTTTTGAAATTATTTTTCACCAATAAAAAGGAATGTTGAAGTTCCTACCTTATGACATCTTTTTTATCTACTCATGGTGACTGCTATACATTCCAGGTGTCACCATGAGTCTCCAAATCTTAGAACCACATTCATTTCTCCAATCTTCTTTTCTTTATTTTTAAATCCCCACTAAAAGATCCAAGGAAATATTCAAAAAAGATCTTCAAAAAAGGGCAACTCCATTAGCCTTAATCCACACCATGAATAATGATTCCTTTTTTTTTTTAAATCCAGTCACCAATTAGTGTTGCATTCAAATTAAAAAAGCTTTTAAAAATGGCAGCTACATTAGCAATAATCCATTCAGTGACTGCTTTTACATAAAATTTGAAGAAACTCCACGTTTTTCATTTCGTTTTTAAGAAAATCATCAGGCAACTATATTAGCCTTAATCCAACAGAAATCCATATTTGACCTCCAAAGAAAACATTTCTTCATTTCCTAACTTTTTCCAAACAAAATGCAGTCGATGGTCTCTTAAAAGAAAAAATGTCCTTGTTTTTCAAATGCTTCAAATTCCTATCCGAATCCAAAAGATCCTCTGCAAACAGCAAGTACATTAGCCTATTCCAGCTTTGCTTCTCCTACAGCCTTCTTCAAAAAATGAAACTTTAGGTACTGTCAATTTCTCAATGGAAGTACCTCCTTTTTAATAGTCAACATGCCACAAATTCGCCCAAAAACAAGAATACCACTCCCAAATGCAAAAAGCTTTCACGAACATCAGACAATATTTTTTAAATTTTAAATCATGAAACCATCCACAAGGAGGACAGGTTTACACCAGCATGCACTGTGATGTTAAATAGGTTAACTCAACTTAACACATTGAGTTAACCTCATTTAAACATCTACACCTCCCTAACAACAGGGTTTACAATAGAAGTAGCCACCATATAATTGTAATTGAGTGTGTAGGTTGATTGTGAAATTCGTCCTGAGGCGGAAAGCCGGGACTGTGTCATTTTATGCTGCTATTGCTTTTATTTTCGCCGTATTTTAAAAACCTGTTTGCACTTCTGCCGGATATATTGTCAGAATTGTTTCCTACCTGCCCTCATTTCGCTGCACCTTTAGTGGTGACATTCCTTCCTAAAACCGGAATTTTAGAGGTCATCTCAGGGCTGATCTAGCTGCCAGTCCCTGCCTGACCTTACCTCCAGCAACCGATCGGACGCTGTCTGGGGGAGCGCCATCTTAGGTGAGGAGCTGGGAACAGGGACTCCAGTCTAGCGCTAGGACCCTCCCGCCCTCCCGCCCTCGGCCACTACAAAAAGCCCTCGCTCCCTCACCCCAATTGATTGTAATTGAGTTTGTAGGTTGATTGTGAAATTCGTCCTGAGGCGGAAAGCCGGGACTGTGTCATTTTATGCTGCTATTGCTTTTATTTTCGCCGTATTTTAAAAACCTGTTTGCACTTCTGCCGGATATATTGTCAGAATTGTTTCCTACCTGCCCTCATTTCGCCGCACCTTTAGTGGTGACATTCCTTCCTAAAACCGGAATTTTAGAGGTCATCTCAGGGCTGATCTAGCTGCCAGTCCCTGCCTGACCTTACCTCCAGCAACCGATCGGACGCTGTCTGGGGGAGCGCCATCTTAGGTGAGGAGCTGGGAACAGGGACTCCAGTCTAGCGCTAGGACCCTCCCGCCCTCCCGCCCTCGGCCACTACAAAAAGCCCTCGCCCCCTCGCCCCAATTGATTGTAATTGAGTGTGTAGGTTGATTGTGAAATTCGTCCTGAGGCGGAAAGCCGGGACTGTGTCATTTTATGCTGCTATTGCTTTTATTTTCGCTGTATTTTAAAAACCTGTTTGCACTTCTGCCGGATATATTGTCAGAATTGTTTCCTACCTGCCCTCATTTCGCCGCACCTTTAGTGGTGACATTCCTTCCTAAAACCGGAATTTTAGAGGTCATCTCAGGGCTGATCTAGCTGCCAGTCCCTGCCTGACCTTACCTCCAGCAACCGATCGGACGCTGTCTGGGGGAGCGCCATCTTAGGTGAGGAGTTGGGAACAGGGACTCCAGTCTAGCGCTAGGACCCTCCCGCCCTCCCGCCCTCGGCCACTACAAAATGGAGCACTTACCCCGGAGGCGCAGCGGACGGGCGCAGCGGGCACGCCAGTGGCGCGCCGAAGGCGCGCCAAAGGCAAGCCCGTCTGCGCCCGTCCGCGCCAGGACTGCGCCGGGCGCAGGACACGCTGGACAATCTCCGCCCATCACCATGTATGATAGCGGGGATCTGTTGGCACTACGTCCCAAGATAGGGGACACATGTAAGGGTTGCCTCCCCACCGACCAACTGTGGGGACCCTTTTCATGTTCACTTTGTAAATGGACATCCTCCTGGATGTCCACAGTGATGACCAAAAGCGACGCTCCCCTCAAGCATAGTGGCAACACCTTCAAGGGAGGTCTCATTAATGCCCGCTCATTGGGCTGTCACAGCCAAGATATTCACGACTTAATTATGTCCCATGATCTTGATGCTCTTTTCATAACTGAAACATGGCTCAATGACTCCTCTAATCCTGATCTGGCCACTGCCCTTCCCCCTGATTTTACCATCTTCAGACAGGAAAGACCAATAGGGCGAGGAGGTGGGGTCGCATTCATTATAAAAAAATCCTTCTCGTGCCACACATTTGACCTAGGCCATTTTAAAGGATGTGAAAGTATTGGTTTCTCTATCAAGCTAAATCCCTCCACCTCTTTCACGGGAGGCCTAATTTATCGACCACCAGGTAATGCCACCCCCTTCTTGGACTCCCTAGGTGAAATACTGGGGTCACTCATGTTACGCTACCCTCATTTCACTCTAATGGGAGACATGAATCTGCAACTGGAGTCGTGTGACGACCCACATGCCACCTGCTTTCAACATACCCTCAACATTTTTGGACTGTCCCAATTAGTTACTGCACCTACCCACCTAGCCGGTCACACGTTGGACGGTATCTGTTCCAACTTAGGCACTTTATCCATGTCCCCTCCCATTCCGCAAATCTGGACCGACCATAGTCTTATCCCCTTTGTCATTGAACAAAGAGTCCAAGCACCCCTAACCTTAAAGTGTTCTCAACCCTCTTTCCCAATAAACTGGAAAAAGGTGACAGACCGTATTAAGCAAAACTCCCAACCTCTGGTACAGGCACCTAAATTGGTGGGTGATGTGTCGGTTGACTCTCATAACTTTCATGTCTGGATAAATCAAATTATCACGGACAACTCCAACCCTAAAAGTGACCGTGTGAAGTGTTCCAGAAGGAAACCTAGCGCCCCATGGTATACCCAGGCCTTAACGGAGAGCCATCTACTCTGTAGGATAAAAGAAAGGAAGTGGCGAAAAACATATGATGAGGCATCCAGAGCCCTCTATGCTCAACAGAGGAAACTATACCTCTCAAGCATAAAATCCGCTAAAAAAGAGTACTATACTAAAGCCATCAACGACGCCCATCAGAAGCAAAAAACGGTTTTCTCAATTGTAAAATCCTTTACTCACCCCAAAGCTCTACAGCCTGAAATCCCTCCCTCTGAAATTTTGTGCAATAATATTGCAAATTTCTTCGGGGAAAAAATTGCAACCATTCAAAAGGATTTCCCGCCCCCCCTGACCATTCCCCTTCAACAACTCCAGAAGCAGGTAGCTGACAATCAGCACTCTCTCCGTAGGTTTCAACCAGTCTCCCTCCAGCAGACCCGTAAAGCGATCATGGCCTGCAAATCAGGAGCACCTACCGATCCTTGTCCCCCTTGTATACTGCATCATTTAATTGAGGCAGTTAATCCAAACATCAATGCTATCATTAATGCTTCCTTAAACTCAGGGGTAATTCCCAACGAATGGAAGAAGGCCATCGTTAAACCCTTAATGAAGAAACAAAATAAATCCCCCACTGACCTGACTAACATGCGCCCTATCTCACTCCTGCCTGCTCTAGGCAAGATCACGGAGCAGATAGTGTACTGGGAGCTGAAAGCCTTTGTGGAGGACCATAACATTCTGCATCCACAGCAATCCGGCTTTCGCCCCAGCCACTCTACCGAAACAGCCCTTATAGAACTCTCCGACTCCATCAAGTTCTTGCAGGATGAGGGGAGGAAAGCCGTCCTCATCCTGCTTGATCTCACAGCAGCGTTCGATACTATATCTCATGCCATCCTAATTGACAGGATGCGTGAGATTGGCGTGACAGACACAGCTTTGGCATGGGTAACATCCTTCCTGACTAATAGGTCCCAATCTGTGTCACTGGGTCCCTATCTATCCAGCGTAAAAACCATCACATAGGGAGTACCGCAGGGGTCCATATTAAGTCCATTACTGTTTAACATCTATATGGCACCCCTCCTAGCTGTTATGGAGTCTCATGGGATCCTAGTCACGTCCTATGCTGACGACACCCAACTCGTCGTCTCTATCGACAAAAACTGCACGGATACAGAGCTGCGTTTCCAGAATTGTCTCACGGAGGTATTTCAGTGGTTGAACAAAAACCACCTGAAATGCAACAGTGGGAAAACAGAGATCATACCATTAGGTAAAGATCTGCCCTTCCGTCCGAAGGATTGGTGGCCCAAAGATTCAGAGGCCCCGCCTAGTGCTGTGACCTCTGCACGTAACCTAGGCGTGCAATTTGATGCAGCCCTTTCCTTTGATGATCACGTCAGGACCACGGCAGGTTGCTGTTTCGGACTTGTCAAATCCTTAAAAAAATTCTTTGACTTCCTCCCCATTGCGTCTAGGAAATCGGTCGTGGTCGCACTAATACTCTCCCGACTCGACTACTGCAATGGGTTGATGGCTGGAGTGAAAAAGTCCACGCTGAAGAAGTTGCAAAGTGTACAGCACGCGGCTGCAAGATTAGTGTTAAAACTCCCCAGGAAATCCTCAGCCTCAGCTGCACTAAACCGTCTTCACTGGTTGCCCTTGCACAAGAGGATCCTCTTCAAACTTCTACTTACAGTCTTCAAAGCACTGAAAAACATCGGTCCTAAATACCTTGTCAACCGTTTTGTTCACTATGACCCCGTACGAAGCTTAAGATCCTCTGGTGGTAACCTTACCAAGATCCCGAGGTATAAATACAAAACTAGGGGCGGAAAAACTTTCATAGTCCTAGCAGCAAGGGCCTGGAACAACTTGCCCATAAACCTCAGACTAGCGGAGACTGAGAGCCTTTTCAGGAAACAACTGAAGACCTGGGTCTATCAGCTATCCGATGCCTATGTGATGGCCGCTATCTAGAATTTCCATCTTCTAACTCCATCCACACACAATTTCTCAGCGCCAAGATGCTCCCTCCGGAGCGATAGGTTGCGCTCAATAAATACTCACAAATACAAAATATAGCTCAAAAAATATTTTAAACTTACTTATCTGACTACGAAACTTAAATCAATTTTCCAATTTTTATATAATATCACAAAAGGTATGTATATATGTTTTTAACTTTAGTTAAATAAATAATTACAAATATTTTCAATTGTTATTTAATGAAATTGTTTCTTTTTAAAAATAAAACATACATTTAATACCCATGCTTAACAATTGATGCCTGAGTATTTAATTACTTCCCCAACCATAAGCCCTATATTCCAACATCCCGTCCCTAGAGGTAAGTATTTATGAAACTATATACATAAAATGAAATACTTTAAATGTTTCATAATGTACACAAAAAGAACAAGTGAATACCCATATAAATAAATACACATCCTTTTTAATATCACCCATGGTTTGTATAGTTTTTAAAAAATTGAATTAATTTATCAATTGTCAATTTTTTGTTACGTGTCAGATGAAAATATTTTAATATAGATATATTTGTTTTTATTTAATACCCAGGCATAACAATTGATACCTGAGTATCAAATTACTTCCCTACCCATTACCCCTGAATTCCCTACATGCCGACCCTAAAGGTAAGTATTTATGAAAATAAATACATTGCATTAAATGCATTAATTGTTTCATAATTTTCAAAATAAATATATAATTACTAAATATAAGAATTAATGCTCATCTTTTTTAATATCACCAAAGATAGATATATTTTTATAAAAATTATTTAAAATAATATTTTTTTTACTACGTGTCAAATAAATGTTGCTTCATTTTTTTACACACTTAATATAATAACATTTTTTTAATAAAACTTGTTAATATAACCATATTATAACTTACCCAATAAATCGTGGTTCAAGCAGGTCGTTGTTAAGACTTGGTAGCTACAAGGGCATTAGAGGTTAAAGAACTTGTGATTCAGGTTCAGGTCATTGTTAAGGAGTCGTGGTTAAGGTCCCCCGTTATTAAGGATTCGTTGTAAAGGCCGTTTCCCTCTTGAAAAAACAATCAGGCGACATGAACATAATATCTTGGAATGTTGCAGAACTAAACTCGAAACTGGCCGACCTGGATTGTGGATCTTTCATAGACCTTTAGCATTTGCATCTTTCAGAACATTTGGAGCATTTCTCCTGGTTTCAGAGCTGGCTATCCAAATGGCTGCTTTGATGCAGTTTCATTGAGACAGACTGATCTGGATTTGGCTAGGTCCAAACTGAGGTGGTATGGTGTGCCAAATAACAATGGACTTGGAAGCACCCCGAGAATTACCAGTGGCTGAGATTAATTCTACCATCATTATTTTGTATTCTGTAGTTTCACTGGGAAAGGTCCATCATCTGGTCAGCATAGTTATTTAGGTCAGAACAGCACTAAACTTTAAAAATGAGCAGGCACAAATTAATTCACGTAAAATCCTGAGATCAAATCTACATTTAACTGCAGGGGTTAGATTGTAGATCTATAACATTTAGAGCTGTAACATCTCAAGGAACAAGGAATCAGAAATATTATTTGAATATTATTTCGACTAGGACAGTAGAACAGGTTCTCTGATTGTAGCACGTGATTTTTATGTTATAAATAAGCCAATAAATAATTCAGAATGTGCCATTACTGATGACGGAGACACAAAGTGGGGTATCCTGATCTTAGTACTACCGCAAATCAAAAAAGTTTACACCTTCGTGAGCCAACTAATGGCGATAACAATTCACCAAGGACTTAGAGCATGTAATGGTCAGTCTCCTTCTGACATAAAGGGATGGCATACTTTTAATAGAACAATCCAAATGAAGAGAATTCATTTTTAATGTTGTATCTCTATTTCTGGCCATTTATGATGAACATGATGCTTATAGAGTGAGAACGTGCCAATTATAACACTATCATACCATATGCGGCAAGAATTTTAACCCCCAAGATGTAGTGAGCCCACATATATGTGGAAATGATACTTTTAAATAACAAACATTCATTGAAATAAAAAGGAGACAGAGAGAAGAAAGAAATATTCATATACCAACTTACAAAGTTAAAAATTAAAAAACGTTAATGTAAAAAACTGAATAAACAGAGACAATTATATTTATTGGCAATAACAATTATAATTCATGGAGGTTTAGGGACTTCTTCAAACTGAGAATTAGGGATATATGATCTTCGAGCAGAACAATTCAAAAATTGTTGTTATAGGAAGCCATAAGAGATCACTTTTAATAGCAAGAGAAGTAGGGTGGACATATGCTCTAACTTGTGATTATAACAAACTCCATACCACCATGCTTGAAATTATACTTTCAAAGCATCTTTCCATGTTTTTGTAATTTGTTGAAAAGCAATTGCAAAGAATAAATCAATGATACCAACAGCTTTAGACTGTCCCAATCTGCAGAGACACTTCCTAAAAAGAGGTTACTAATATGAAATAGGAAGTGTGTCTGAAAAATAGTATTGATCTGTTGCCAGATTTGTAACCAAAATTGATAAATTTGAGGGCAATCAAATAGCATCTGTTTCTAATCTGCTAGAGAAGCAGAGCATGCCCAGCATGTCAGTAAAATATTAGAGTCTATTCTTTGTAATGCGGCAGGAGTGATTAGGAGCCTATTGTAGATAAAAATAGAATTTGTGCAGGATTAGCTGCTCTAGAGGATTTCCTTGTTTTATTCCAAATTCTGTTCCACATTGAGATTGCAAATATGGTTTGTAAATTAATTTGCCAAGAGTACTACACTTCAGTTTTATCTCTAATATCTGGGAGAGCGGTCAACTATTTATATAGTTGAGATGCAGAAGGGGATGTATACAAGAATGTATTAACATTGGATATTGTGTGAGAAGAATGAGAGATGTGAGGCAGCTCATTATATCAAGATTGAATGATAGAAATTAAGTATATGTATTTAGTTTGATAGGAAAGTGGAAAAGAAAAGTTTGATTGAGCTACAGAAAAAGGAAAACAGATATCAGCTTGTAAAAGTTGAAAGATCCATTTGAGGCCTTTAGCGTACCAAACTTTCATTTTTTTAAAGTCTTCAACTTAACAAACACATGATGCCAAATTGATGATTGTAAAAGATTTTCTTCAGGAGTTCTATATGAGATAAGAATAGGTTGAAGTACTTTACAAGTATTCTTAAAAATCGGAAGAGATAATGATGAAGGTCTGGACGAAAAAGACAAATTTCCAATATGTGAGAAAGGTTGGAAGAAAGTTCTTTCAAGGTCAATCCGTGAAGAAGATCGAAAAGAATCATCTTCTTGTAAAAGGAAGGAATTTTGTTTAAGAAAAATGGCCAAATGATATGTGTGAAAATCCGGAGAGTTTCCCCCCCCTCCCAAATGTTTAGGTCTTTTAAGTTTTTGAAGAGACAGCTGAGGTTTTTTATTATACCACAAAAATTTGGACAGTATAGAGTATATTTGTTTTGTTGTGAAAATGGAAAATATTTACCGGCATATTAGAGAGATAAAATCAAATTATAGGTGCTTACATCATTTTTATAGTGTCCAAACAACCTCACGAAAATAGGAATAAAGGTTTCCATTGAGAAGAGAGTGAAGTTAATATAGAAAGTAGAGATTTAAAGTTTCGGGAGACCCTATCTTTAATGGAGTCAGTAAACCACAATCCAAGAGATTACATTTTATCTGGATTCCAGTGAAAAGAAAAGGAAGCAAAATCTGAATAAAAACATAATCTATTTAAGGGAAGGATCTCACATGTATCAGTATTTACCTTATAACCTGAGACCAATGCAAAGTTGTCCACTTCTGAAAGGAAAGCTAATTAACCTGTTTGTGGATGAGAAATAAAAAGTAAAAAATCATCTGCTTAGACAGAAAGTTTGAGCTGTTTATCACCATAAACAAAACCCTTTATATCTATAGTGGAACACATTTTTTATGAAAATGGTTCTAAAGCAAGAATAAACCTGTCGAACACCTCTAGAAAGAAATAAGACCACTGGCTCCAACAGAGGAGTTGAGGTAGGATACAACAAAGATGCATAGCTAATAATTTTGAAACCAAAATCAAACCAGGAAAGTGCCGAAACAATGAATGGCCAACTGGTACATCCAAAAGCTTTTTTCGCATCTAAAGATATCGCTGCCAAAGAAGATTTATATAATTTAGACCTATTAAGAACAATAAAAAATAATCTTGTGTTCTCTGAAAGATGCCGACCTTTAATGAAGCCACACTGCTCCTTTCCAATTAGATAAGGTAAGATAATATCTAAGTGTAAAACAAGTATTTTTCCAAATCTTTATAGTCTAAATTTATTAAAAATATTGGGCAATAATTTTTACATAATGTATGATCTTTATTGTCCTTAGGAAGAGGACATATTTAGGTTTCTTGAAATGAACCACCTGATGTCTGTTTGGATATAAAATAAAGGAAAAGATGATGCAATTTTGGTGTTAGTAGTTTGAAAAAATGAGAATAAAACTAGTGAAACCATCAGGTCCTGGTACTATACTAGGCTTAATCAGTTGGATAGCATTAAAAATATCTTGAATTTGAATATCGGCATCCAAAGAGGAGAAATATATGTCAGGATTGGTAGGGGGAGAGATCGATGGCAGGTACTTAAATACTTCCTGGTGAGTAGATTGAGATTCCGGAGTATAGAGGGTCTGAAAGAATTGAGTAAATTACGTAAGTTTATCTTCATTTTCATGAATAGTTTTATTGGAGGAAGTAAGAAGAGAATCAGTTTTAGTACATTCTTTTCTAATTTTAAGATAACTTGCAAGAAGCTTTCCTTCTTTATTCTGACCATGATAATATTTGGCACTAGACTTTAATAAATATGAAATAACAAGTTCTGTGGAAAGCTTATTGAATACAAATTTAGCATCAGCTAACTCATCAAGATCAGTCTTAGATTTAGAATTATGAAAGGAATATTTTAAGTGTTTAAAATGAGAAAGAACTGTCTTAGATTTAGGGAAAATAACCTACATTTCCGGGCCACATAGGAAAGAATGAAATCTCTATAGGTAGCATTAAAAGTATCCTAACTAGTTTGAGGGAAATATCAGGAGTTTCATTATCAAGAAAAAATGTGTTGATAAGTTGTTCAAAGGCTGAGTAAATGTTGAATCTAAAAGAAGTGCATTATTAAGTCTCCATCTCTTAGTGCCAGGAGTAAGTGCAAGGAGATCTAAATCCATTGTAACCGGGGCATGATCTGAAATTAATATATAATCTATATCTGAGTCTATAAGGTATTGGCCAAGTGCTTGAGATACAAACAAATAATCCATTCGAGATTAAGAAAAGTGAACAGGAGCGAATAAAGTATACTCCTGAAGAGTCGGATTACATAACCTTCAAGCATCAATGAGTGCTCTCTGCCATTTATTAGATGTAAACTGAGAATGAATGTGCGTAGGAATAAAGCGAGTTTTGGATCGCCTATCTAAGATAGGGTCATAAACTATATTAAAATCGCCACCTACTAATAAATATTCATCTTTCTAAGTCATCAATCGAGACAGCATATAGATTAACAATGGTTAAATAAATGTTATCAACAAGTAAAGAAATCCATCTACCTTCATCATATGAGTTATGAGTGATAACTTGTATATCAAGGCATGTATGACACAATATACCAACTCTATTACATTTCCCTGTACAAGGTGATACAAAAATATGACCTACCCATTGTCTTTTAAGTTTATTGATTTCCTTATCTGAAATATGAATTTCCTTTAATAAAACAAGGTCATCTGTAAAACTAGAATTATGTGCTAAAAACCTTTGACGTTTTATGGATGAACCGAAACTTTTAACATTCCATGAAATAAACCTTAAATCCATCTATAACATAATAATATGATTATAGGATTAAGATATTAAAACAGGTAGGAGAAAGTATCAAAATGTAAAGACTATATAAGAATATTAAGTTATAGTCATGAAACTGGAATAGCTAAGAAAAACAGATAGTGTATGAAATTGAAATTAAAAGACTCAAGAAGGAAGAAGAAAAAACAAAATAGGAAAAGGAAATAGACGAAAAAGACTGAGAAAAAGGTGCACAATTAGACAGAAAACAGAGATGAAAAGTAAATTGGATAAGAAATATTTGGTAATAAATGGGACAAGAAAATTGAAATTAGAAAAGATAAAGACACTGAGGAAAGAAAAAGACAAACACCATATAGAAAAGGATAAGGGAGGAATTACCATTCCAAAAAACATGTTCAACAACATACACAAAAATCATAGGTGGTGATGACATATAAGGGAACAACAGAAACAACTGGAGATTCCAGGGCAGGAACGGGAGGGAAGAAACACACTATCCAATCAGATTTGTAATCACATTGAAGAAAATCAAAAAACAGCACCTAACACAAGAAAACACATGTTATATTATATACAACACAATACAATACATTATATCTTACAAGCAACTAGTATTATATTTAAAATAAAATAAGATGGAGTCAAACAATGGACTCTGAAGGACCAGCATCTGAGAAAAGATATAATTCTGTAAAATGCAACACAACACAGCACAATACATATTTAAGGCAACAGGAAATTGAACTTAAAATGAGATCATATAAATTCAAACAGTGATCTTAGTAACGTCCATGTCTGCAATTGTCCAACAAACGTTGTAGTATAATGGCTTCTTCATAGGCCGTAGTTTTATTTTTATAGGTAACTTTAAATACCAAATCTGGTATTAATGCTACAAAGTGCTGGTCCCATGTCCTAAAACACTTTCCTTCCTTTCACCGTCTCTTTAATGTAATCCTGAGAAAAGAAGAGGTTGGAGCATTGCCAGGAAAGGATTCCTTTGCCTTTGACTGCCTACAATACTTTCAACAAATCTGTGTATTCCAAAAAGTACAGGATAACACCTTGTGGCTTAGGAATTGAAGATGCAATTTGTGGACTATGACCTTAATAATGAGCCATTTGAATATTTAAAGCTGGCATCTTAGGAAGGCCAAGAATCATTGGAAGAAAACATTGAAAAAAGGCTATTGGATTAGAGCCTTTAAGGCCTTCTATTAGACCACAGAGCAGGTTATTGCTCCTGTTACAATTCTCAAGATTTTCAACCTGCTTCTGACTTATAATTGTATAGAAGGGGCCTGGTTCACAACAAACTGAAGAGAGTCCACTCTAGTCTCTATTTGAAAAACTTTACTTACCATAGTAGACAAATTCTCACCTAAATTCTGAAGGCGAGTATTTGTTTCCTTTTTGTATGATTTAAGTGCTCTCATTTCTTTAAGAATAAGCTCCATGAATATTGGAGGTGGAGATATAGCTGGTCTTTTTTAACCCGTTTTCCTGATGAAGGGGTCGAAGTGGTTGATAACACTGCTGTTACATTAGAAGAGAGAATGGGGATATTTGAAGAGCTAGCATTTAAAGGTAACACCGTATCTTGCTCAGACTCCACCATATTCTCTTGAAGGATGCTGAACAGGTTATACTACACCAAAGATTAAGGAGCAACAGAGGTGTAACCAGCACAACGAGCAGACTTCGTTCTCCCCATACAAAAAGGAGCTAAAGAAACAATATGCTCTATATATTTGAGAGAGTGTGCCTTAACAACTAGTATTATAAATATTACAATAGATCATCGTTGGTTCCAATAAAATGTTGTCCGAAGAAACAAAGAGCAGGACTTCAGGTATCCCTGAAAGGAATAAAGAGTGTCATCGAATATGCCTTTAAAGACCATTACATTCATATTCTGGCAGTCATTCTTCAAAATAAAAATCCAGTGTGAGTAAGAGCATTGCTGCAAGCAGAGAAAAATTAGGAGATTAGTGAAAACTCACCTCCACTGCTCAATGAAGGGAAATCATCCATGCATTGAAAAAACAAAATGGCAGGATTGAGTTCTAAAAGGAAACGCTCTGGCCAAGAAAAGGAAGAAAGCAGCTCACGCACTTCAAGCTTTCATGATGCCAGGTAGAGCGGCGCCGAGTAATGACGTCCAGTCAGGAGGCGTTCAACTCTACCGCTCCACTGCGGTGCTCTACTGAGAGGCAGCCATCCCTGTTGGTGCAAAGCCACACCCCATATGTATATTCCATAACACATTTATAGTAATGTGGAAAATGCACTAGAGCAATTGTCTGGGGGCAGTGACATACACAGTAGCATTAACTAGAATATCACAGTCCATGCGAAAATATATGATTCACTAAGGGATATTTTCTATGGAAACTCTAAGACCTTATCTCACCAGGTAACCTATCCAACGTGGTACTACAGACATTAAAGAGAGGCCAAACAAGCACTAGTGGCAGCATTAAAGAGAAAACACATGGAGATGATTTGATTTGGTAGGAATCATTATAAACATACCCTGGTTGCAGCTCATACTGAATTGGAGAATACACTGTGGCAGGGCATAACTGAAGGAGTGAGATATGGTGATATCAATACCTTTTTACATGCTGTAGCTCATGATAGTCGTTAATCAATAGCAAATGTTGAATATCATTTATTGCCCAAGGAAAAGTAATATTTTAGGGTTATACTTAATAGATGAGACAGAGGCAGGAGATCGAAACCTTCTATCCCACTACAAATTTTGATAAAAGAAACTTATTATGCAATTTGTGGGAGGACCACACAAGACAAGGCTTGGGACCTGATAGAGTACTAGGTGATGTATATGTATATGAGCCCTTTATGTTAACAGAATTTAACATTCCATCTCAGCAGTTGCTAAAATGTCAAAGTCTTGGTGTGAGGCTGGGACTATTCCATTCCACAAAAAAGGCTCCTGTGACAATCCATGTACTTATAGATCAATAAGCCCAATTGATTGTCTCCACAAACTATTCTGCTGCCAGATACTTGAAATGTTACCAAAGTGGGTGGTCAAGAACAGAATCCCATCAGATATGCAAGCTGGTTTTCATAGGACAAGCAGCTCAATCGACCAAATACATGAATTCTATATCATTTACTAGCAAATTGAGTAAGAACCATCTTTGTGTGACGTTTGAAGATCTCCAGGGGGCTTTTGATCTTACCTCTCATCGTAGGCTGTTCCTCGAAATAATGGGTGTACCTGGTTACACAGTACACCACAATAACTATGCCCAAGTAAGATAGAGAAGTAAGGATGAAATGACCAGTCACAAAGCAGTTGAAAAGGTGTTAGGGGGGGATTGGTCCAACCCTGTTTTCATTGTACATAAATGATATGGTGAAACATTTAGATATTGGTTGTAGTGATACACCAAAAATAGGTTCAATATGGGGCCTAGCAAGAAGTTTTTAATTGATAGATTCAAGACAACGTGCAAAGATTGAGGGCTGTACTTAAAACTAATGCCATTAATCCATAGATATATTAGAATGACTGACTGAAATACGGCATGGTAGAAATAGTGTATGTCACAGATTTTGACTATCTCAGTGTGAGGCTGACTCACAACTTGCCATGGATGCTTCAAATTAATAAAAGCATCATGAGAATAGCAATAATGAGCAAAAACATAACTATACTGAGTTTCTACTACTGTAGAAATATGAAATATTAGAACCTTCGGGGCAGCTCTGTTATGGGAAAATACAAAGATAAACATTATTAGGAGTTGTAAACATTTATTTAAAATCATTAGTCAATCTACCAGAGAATCCTCCCTACCTTTGATTATACATGGATCTAGGACAGAAACCAAGTGCCCATATTGGGGAAATTAGACCCCCTGGTCTCCTGACACACAATCAATCAATCAGTTCATTTGTGGAGTGCACTACTTACCTGTGAGGGTCTCAAGGTGCTGGAGGGGCAGGGGTGCTGGTACTGCAGGAATAGCCAGGTCTTGAGGAGTCTCCTGAAGTCCAGCAGGTCCTGGGTCAGATGTAAGAGGATGGGGAGGGTGTTCCAGGTTTTTGTGGCAAAGTGGGAGAATGATCTGCCACCGGAGGTCGCTCGATGCATGTGGGAAAAGGTGGCGACGGCGAGGTCAGTGGAGCAAAGCTGGCAGTTCGGGGTGTAGAAGGTGAGTTGTTCGTTGAGGTACCCTGGTCCATTGTTGTGGAGTGCTTTATAAGCATGGGTGACGGGGATCCAGTGCAGGTCTTTCAGGTGAGCTGTGATGTCGCGAGGAATGTCAAGGATGAGGCATGCGCAGGCGTTCTGTATGCGTTGTAGTCGTTTCCGGCGTGTAGCTGAGTTTAGCTGAGTTTCCTTCGTAGAGGGCGTTGCCATAGTCCAGTCTGCTGCTGACGAGGGCATAGGTGACCGTCCTTTTGGTTCCGTGGGTAGGAGCTTAGCCCATAGAGACCAGCCCTAAAAGGAACACTGAAATCAAACTGATATTCATATTTACAAACATTTAATCTATATTTTACAAACCTGCACTAAGGCATCTCAGATATATTTTTGGACATTAAATGTACACATGTTTTTGGACCATTTTAGATACCTTAGTTCAACCAACTGCCAAACGATTGTTTGCTATATGCAGATGTGAGATCTTGCCCATTAACCACCAATGTTCAGTTGGAACAAGAATTCCTATACTAATGAAACATTCCCAGTGTGCAAAGCAGAGATAGAGACGGTCCATCAGTTGATGTTCTTTTGCAAAGTCTATTCACACCCATGTAGAAATTGGATTTTACCCATTTGTTGAATGTTGGGGATAAGCCACCGTGCAGAGGGCTTGAGAGCTCTATTAACTGACCAAAGGGAAGAATTGTTTATAGTGAGACCCATATATACAAATTACCTACTGATTGTCGCCATTAGGTAGTTACAGTTAAGACCTGGTCTGCACATGAAAAGCGCTTGTGACTTGCCTAAAACTTTGATGTCCTTTGACGAACTTCACAATTTTTTTTTAAAAAGTGTCAAGTTTGGTCTTGATATGCACGGAAAGTTTCGAGTGATTTGTCAAGTGAGGGTCAAGAAAAAAGAGCAGTAAATAAAAGTGTGTTTTCCATGTTAACTCAAACAGGAATTTTGAACATGACTACAGCCCGAACCGCTGTATGAAATGACACCAAATTTGGCAGAAGGGGAGCTCTCAGCCTGAATGAGCCCTTTGAGTTATCCGTTCAGCAGTTTTTGAGAAAATAAAGAAAATCCAAATTTGTATATCTATGGTTGTGAGTAATTTGTAGGGTGATGGGAATATGTGCACCAACAGGAACACTGTGATTGGCTGGCCTCTACCTGTGTACAAAGATGAAAAAAAAAAAGATTCCACATCTGATGTTAGTGAATTTGTGCAATGCTCAGCGCGGCACTTCCGTATAACACATTCACTCAGAGACTAATGAACTCACAGGCCCACTCATACTCTCACACAGAACTTTAAATGCTGAGCACCAGCAGTGTTTTAAAGGGGGGCTCTAAACTGGTCTCTATCAGGCTCTGCTTTGTGCCCAGGCACAGGGGCTTCATTTTTTCCTGACTGCAGTTTCAGCAGGCACGTGCTCACACTACTCACTTCTCACTAGTGGAGTAGTTAAGGTATGACCTCATGCCAGGTGAGCATTGTAGGGGAAGGGAAATCCTATAAAGAGAGTAATTTTATTACAGAATTTCCCTTCTCTCTTTGAAAGTCAGGAGCAGTAACATTGTTGTGGTGTTACCGGGGCTTTAAGTGGAAGCTTTTTCAATATTATATGTAAGCCATAGTTGCTGCCTATGTATCTCATGCAACTAACAGCCATTGACAAAGCCAATAGCCCAGACTTGTTGTAGGTATTATGTTACTTGTTGTATCATATATCTGGATGCAATGACAGAAACAGCAAAATACAAGTCTGGTGGCACACTTGGCTAAGCACAGATTTTTAGCTTACGTGTTTTCAAGCCATGCCCTTAATTACATTGGCCACGCCCCTTTGGGAGACCCCCTAATTTATTTCAACCCACTTAAAGCCCTGCTCTCACACTTACTCATACATCTACTCAAAGACTCATGCCCTCATTTATAGACCCACACAGACACTTACACACCCACTCACAGACTCACACAGATACTCACACACCTACTGAGAGACCCATTCAGTCATTGGGGGACCCACTTACAGACTGATATAAAAACTCATACACCCATTCAAAGAACCACTTAGACACTCACACACTTACAACCCCATTTAGATAATCACACACCCACTCACATATCTATTTAGATCTTGCACACCCACTCAGACACACACTCACAAACACACTCATAGAGCTATTCAGACACTGACACATCCACTAACAGACCCACTCAGACACTCATATACCCTCTCATAGATCCAGTCAGACACTCCCAAACCCATTGTAAGACCCACTTAAACACTTTCACACCCACTCACAGGCCCATTCAGACACTCACAGACCCATTCAGGCACTTACATAGTCACTGGCAGACCCACTCAGCCACTGATGTACTAACTTACAGACATATTCAGAAAGTCACACACCCTCTCACAGACCCACTCAGAAACCTATGCAGCTACTCACAGACTCCCACAGGCACTCACACAACCAATCACAGACCTACAAGGCATTCACAACCCAATCACAGACCTACAAGGCACTCACACACCTTTGCAGATTCTCACCCACCCAATCATAGACCCACACAGAGCCTGCATATACCTACTGACACACGTACTCTCATACCCACTCACAGATCCACATTGGCAATCATATACCTACTTACAGAGCCACGTAGATACTCATATACCCACTCAGACACTGACACATTCATTCACAGACCTGCTCATATGCCCTCACACCCACTCACAGACCCACTCAGACACTCACATACCTACTCATAGACCCATTCACCTACCCACTGGAAGACCCACTCACAGACATCCAGACACTCAGACACTTACACAGCCATTCACTGACCCACACATGCACTCACATCCCTAATCACAGACCAACTAAGGACCTCACAGATCCACTCACAGGCCTACACAGACTCTAACACTTATGCACAGACACATATAGACATGCAATCACCCACTCACAGACTCACACATACACTCATAGACTCACTTGTAGGCCAACACACCCACTCCGAGACCCTCACAGATAGTCACACATCCACTAATAGACCCACAGAGGCACTGAGAGACCCACAGATGAACTCACATACCCTCCCACAGACCCATACAGACACTAACACACATACCCACACACCCATACATATACTCGGACACCCACTCACAGACCCACACAGATACTCACAGACCCCCTCACAGACCTATACACCCTCTGAGAGATGTACCCAGACACACACACATACACTCACAGAACCACTGAGAGACCCATACAAACACTCACGTACCCTCTCCCACACCTACTCATAGACTCACACAGGCACCTAAATACTTTCTCACAGACCCACACAGGCCCTCACACACCCTCTAAGACACTCACAGAACCACTCACTGACCCACACAGACACTCACACTACCAGTCGCATACCCTCTGAGACACTCACATTTGTACTCACAGATCTATACTGATACTCACACACCCACTAACTAACTCACACTCCCATTCAGAAACCCACACAGACACTCACAAACCAATACACCACTCACACACCTACTCAGACCCCCACTCAAAGACCCATTCAGACACTGATATACCCATTTACAGATCCAGTTAGATACTCACACACCAAACCTAGATACTCACACACCAAACCCACACAACCACGTGCAGACCTCTGCAATCACTAGCAAAAACAACTCAGAGTCCCACAGAGGCACACACTCTCACAGAGTCACATAGGCACTCTCATACCCACTCACAGACCTACACAGGCACTCACACACCCACTCACACACCCATGCAGATGTTCACACATCGATTCATAGCCCCACACAGGCCCTTAAACACCCACTCATAGACTCACACAGCTACTCTCACACCCTCTCACAGATCCATATAAGAACTCACAAACCCACATACAAAGCAATGCAGATACTCACTCACAATCAGATATCCATACAGGCACTAATGGACCCAATCACAGACCCACATATGGACTCCCAGACCCATGCAGGTATTCACACACCCACTCATAGACTCACACAGGTACTTAGAGATCCACTCAGACCCATGGATATACTTACACACCCATGTATGGACCCACATAGGTACTCAACCACCAACTCACAGACCTATACAGGTACTCACAGACCTGCATAGGCACTCACACACCCACTTACATACCCATAAAGGCACTCACAGACCCACATACCCACTTACAGAACATCCAGGCTGTGTGTGGGAAAAGTTCCTTAGTTTACCAAAGGTATCTTTCATTAGGATTTCCAGCCCTACACCAGTAAGTGTGCCTAGGGCATTTTCACCACAGTGCACAATCATGAGGTCAGGATGTTGGCAATCCACAATGCTTTCAACCAAAGGTAGTAATTGATGCCACTGTAACCCTCTCTGGACAACCCAAGTAAGGTCTACATTTACTAAACATGAGTCCCTGTCAATGCCACTCTTTCTAGCACTCTCTCTGACTGAAAATACAAAACTATGGCCCACAATCCATACTCTAACCATTTTGACGCAAACTGGAGTAACACACAGGAGAAGACTGTAGCTGAATGAGACAGTTTTCAAAATGAAAAGCAGTTATAATGGAGGACAGTGCCTGAATCAAAAAAATAATATATGATTGGATGATGTTATTATGAAGGGAGCTTAAAGTAGTATGCACAAAAAACGGTCCAACTGGCCAGTAAACTTCTAGAGGAGAAAAACAAACATAAAAAACCCAGAGTAATGGGTTAGGTGGACTTGGTTGTCAACAAAGTTTATATTGACAAGTATTCATAAATTCACAATTTCAGTTCTTGCTCCAAAATGACAAGGTGAGTAATGTGCTCAATGTAGTGCTTGTGAAGTGAAGAAGATGTGATAATAAAGATAAAATGACCTACATTTACAATATTTACAAGAATGAAAGTGACCTGTCTAACAATGTTTCAAAACATAACTAAACAACCAACGTAATACGATGCCATTAATGCATGATAAGTTCTCCGCTTCCAGGCTGAATGGTTAAGTACAGGTCAAAATGTAAGTAAAGTTGACTTTTCAATCCCAGAAGCTGGAAGGAGGTGATTCAATCCTTATAATAGGGACTTCATCAGGATCAGTGTAGGAGCAACCTCAATGGAACACTGCCAATCGACAGTTAAACTGGTCATTGTTCTTTTCCATTACAGTGAGATGTTTTCTTTTCTTTGTTTTTCTCCTCTAGAAGTTCACCGGTCAGTTGGACCATTTTTGGTACATACTATTATTGGCCCAGGTCCAGCTGGGTACTGGGTATACCCTTTTGTTATGTAACAAAGTGAGTTAAAAGTAGGTAGTGATTTTGGTAAAAAAGTAATTACATCTATGATTGGCTTTAAAAAAATAAACACATTTGGGATATGCTTTCAATTCCACAAACTACACCACAGCTGCTACAGTTCTATTTGAAAATAGTATGGTGTTCACAGAAAGGGCTGTGAACTTTTGACCTAATGCTAGCAGCAAGTGTTGCAAATATGGAGTTAAACGTGTGGGTGGAATGGAACAAAAAATATCAGGGTGCTAATGTGAAAAGGAGAGTGGTATATAAATATTGCTAATTAAAGAGTGTTTGGGTTAAAATCCATTACTTTTTCCAAAGTATACTATAAGTGCCATGCCTAATAAAAGATTGGTAAGTGGTTTTACAGGCTCCTGTATGGATTCATAAATCAGCCTCAAATGCACACAATGGGCCTGTGGTAAATATAATTTACCGGACAATTTTTCTATACATTCACTTGACAATAAGGATAGCTCAAAAAAATGAGAGGCAGAGTCCGTGGTATCTGAGTCATACGGGCTTTAATTAAGCATCCCGGGACACTGGACATCGAGTTCCGTCACCACTAATGTTCAGGAAGGGATTTTCAACATTTTATTGACATCACACATTATATATAGTAAAACTGTATAATGGAAATGAATACAGTAGGCGTAACAAGTGAAAAGAGAGAAGATAAGAACACATGTGCGTAAAAGAAGGCGTGTACAGGGGCGTACACGGAGGTGTGTGCAGGAAACGTCACAGAAGTGTCATAAGTGGGTGGATACATAGAGAGATTCTGCAGGGTCAGCAGAAACCTTTGTCCTGGATGCGTGCGCAACTAGGCATGACGTGTAACTGGGGAGAGCTGGGGGGCTTGACTTTAGCACTAGTAGAGGAGACTGGTGTCTGGGATGTCAGAACGACCTGCACCTATAGCATATCTGGTATCTTGTGTTTAGAGGATGTGTTGTCTGAAGTAAAAGGTCTCTCGGGCAGAGGCCGTTCAATACTGAATGCTAGTGCGTGTCTATAGATCCTCATGCAAAGCGCGGGGGCCATGGGTCTACCATGGTAACGGGTGCAGTAAATTACGTGCAAGGAGACAGGAAAGCTAGGCCCTTTGCTCTGCAGGCTGAAATATGTTTACCTATTTCACTAGACTGGAATGTGTTTTCGCGGAGGCTGAGCAGATAACTGTAGGCAAAATACTGTCTTGGCAGGCAGGCCAGGCCGAGCCGGGTACCGCTCGCCTGGGCAGGAAGTAAGGTAGAGGTCAGGGATGCATACCTAAACTGCAGCTTTCAGCAGCTTTCAGAGACAGAAGAGACTCAGAGCCTCAATTAAGGGCCTGGCTCGGCTGAGCCAGAAAAACATGGAGAACGTGTGCGATATTTAAAAGTGCACCATGTAAAGACGTTGGCACCATAGGCCTAAAAGCCAAATTAACGTGGTTTTCTGGGAGAATTGAATAACTGACATGTTAACGTTGGACGCAAATACATATGCGTCTTCATGACAGGCACGGGAAAGGAATTATACGACATACATGGAACATGGGTGCATGGATGGGGTGCGAGTGGGGGACACATTGGCTACCTAAAAATTTCTATTTCCTCATTCCCTCCTTGGCCCCTACGGCGCCCTTCAGGATATATCTATTTTCATGAGACCATCTATCTGTTCATATAACATCATTTGCTCATCTTTCTTCATTCGGGAACGGGAACGTGGACTTGGACGGGGAATACATGACGTGGCGCACAAGCCGCAAATCGCTGGCCCACATTGCAGACAGAGACAACAACTGAATACTATGAGCAGTATTATTCCTAGGAATGACAGTACTTTCCATCCCCAGGCAGATATCACACTCCAGAGCCAACCGGACCATGTCCAGGTGCCTGGATTCTGGTGCATCTGGTGAGCTATTTCATGAAGCCTTGTTATGGCTTTATATACTGACGGTGCGTTATTAGGAATGAAAACACAACAACTAGATCCGATCACTCTACAAGCCCCGCCCCTATCGGCCAGCATGATGTCAAGGACAAGGCGGTTTTGAAGAACAACAAGTCTCATAGCAGACTGCTCTTCGGTCAAGTTACCTAAGGCAGAAGTAGTCTCATTCACTACTGCTTCAAGAGTTCTGGTTAATTTGCGTATCAGTTTACTGTTTTGGACAGGACCTACAAAGAAAAAGAATCCTTTATTGAAATCTGTATATTGTTCCCACGTTGTCTCAGTCTGATCGACAATTGGGGACTTAATCTCCCTTCTATGTATTATATGCTCAAGATGTGTATTTCGATGATAATCAGGTGGTGCTAGAAAAACAGGTGGTAATAGGAACGCAATATAACACGTTCCATCCCAATCTAAGGGAAGACGTACATAAGCTGTCTGACCACAAATAAAATAGGAATGGCGGGAAGCTTTGAAAGTAGATTTTCCTTTATCACTGAATTCGACCACAGTATTACAATCACTGTGTCCTAGATGTACTGAACCATTCTTTCTAACGCATAAATCGCCTGTTACTGGTAAAACTGTTATAAATGGCAAATCCGAATTAGTCTCGGACTGAACGTTCAGAATCATGAGATTGAGGGTAAAATTTCCTAATCCATAAACTTCATTTTCTAGATCGGTCCCTGTCCTTTTGGGAAGACCGTCCTTGTCTGGGAAACATGCTTTATTCATAACCGTATTCAGATTTCCCCATATCCAATTGCCTTGGGAAACTTTGGACTCACTGTCTAAAGAGGACATTAAAGTAAACCATGCACCGCACGAACCATTATGTGTAAACGGGTAAGGATAGAGGGGCAGAGCTCCCTTGTATTTCTGATAGGGAGGGAGTCGGCCACATACCCAGCAATTCGTGGCATTGCTGGTTTGATGTGAATGGTGTAACATACTGATAAAAGCGTTGTTGCGCAGTGCTAAACGATAGGACAGTTCATGAGGGGGCAGGTCACTGAAAGTGTGCTCGATGGTGTCATTAGAAGAGGAATGTACATGTGAACCAAGAGGGAAGAAAATATGTAACGTCCAGCTTATACATATGATCCTAATACTCAGAAAAAACATAAAGAGTAATGTTATGATGCATCTGCTTCGCAGATCTTTACAGTATTTCATTTTCTTGACTTTCTGTCTATCTCTCTGACTATTGGGGTCTATCTCATACATGTCAGAAACCTGTCTAACCGCTTCACCCGAGGGGGACTTAAACAATTAAACGCTGTCTGACTTACTAGACCTCAACTTTAATTTATACTCCTGCTGCGGAGTTTTCTCTAACAGGGGAAGTTTAGAGTCCGTGTCAGAAATGGGGCAGTCCTTGGGAGGAGTTTCTGGTTTCAGTCCATGAAATCTTTTAATGCGACTGGAATGGATCCAGCCTTTCCGGCCTTCAATCTTCACGGCAGTCCTCGTGGTCATCAACACCAATTTTGGTTCCCTCCACCTGGGCTCCAGAGGGCTTGAACGGTCAAAGTTGCGGACATAGACGTATTCTCCAGGAACGATTTCATGCGGTTTCACTTGGGTGTTGTCCGGGAAGGCAGCCGCGACCTGTGAACGACATGATAGTAGTGCAGACATCAAGGAAGCCAGGTAATCTGTCAGCATATTACAGTTAACATCAGTAATTTTACGCGGCATAGGCGTCCCCCACATATTCGGTGGTCTGCCAAAGACCACTTCGTACGGGGATAGCCCTGTTCTGGAATGAGCTACCATTCACATGTAAAAGAGGGCAACCGGCAAGGCTACCATCCAATCTACACCTTTTTCTGCACAGACTTTCGCTAAACGTGTTTTCAGGGTCTGATTATGTCTCTCAACGAGACCTGCTGCTTCGGGGTGTCGTACACAGTGAAATTTCCACTGGTAACCTAACAGGAGTGATACCTGTTTCATGAGCTCGGACGAGAATGGCTGTCCATTATCTGAGTACACCACACGGGGCAAGCCGTATCGCGGGAAGAATTCACGAACCAGCTGCTTGGCAGTGGTTACAGCAGTGTAATCTGGGACTGGGTAAGCTTCTGTCCATCGGGAAAAGGGCACATACGACTACGAGGACATACTTGAATCCTCGGCATCTGTCCATCTGGATATAATCCATCTGGAGGACTTCAAAAGGATGGTCAGGAGGATGAAATCCACCTTGTTCCACGGGAATGCCTTTGCCTGGATTGAACTGACAACAGATCATGCAGGTGCGCACTTTCTGTTTTGCTGCTGCTTGTAAATGCTTATTGAACCATATATTCTGGATACTGTCTAACATGGCTTTTTCTCCTAAGTGTTCTGGACTATGTGCTGTATTAATGATAACTTGAACCATGGAGTCGGGGAGAAACCATGTGGCTTTTCCCTTCGTCAACCATCCCTGATCTGTCTGGACCCCTCCTTGTTCAGTCCATTTCTTGATTTCGTCCGGAGTGGCATGTGTCTGTATGTCGAGTACATCTTGTGTGGGATCCCTGACTGTCATGCAATGTGTCAGTGGAGTTACTTCAGTCTTTGTCATGTCAGTCGATGAATCTGTTTGAGTCTGAGCTGTGAGTTTAGCTGTTCGATCTGCCAGGTCGTTACCCTGGGAAATTGTGTCTGTAACCTTAGTATGTGCTTTGCACTTCATGATGGCTATGGCTGTAGGCAAATGTATTGCTTCTAACAGAGCTTGAATGAGGGGACCATGCTGGATCTTGGCTCCGTGGGAGGTCAAAAAACCTCTCTCTTGCCAGAGAACGCCGAAGTCGTGTACGACTCCGAATGCATACTGTGAATCTGTGTATATGTTTACTTTCAGGTTCTTGGCTCGTATAAAGGCTTGGGTCAGAGCAATGAGCTCTGCTGCTTGAGCAGACAGTGTGTCAATACAATGTGTTTCTATGACTTCAGTCTCAGTGGTCACTGCATATGCGGCCACTAACTCTCCTGTGCTTGTTCTCATACATGAACCATCCACATAAAGTGTCAGGTCCGGGTCGGGTAAGGCAATGTCTGTCAAGTCTTGTCTTGGTTTCGTAATTGTGTCAATAACTTCCACACAGTCATGTGGTGTAGGGTCTGTTGTGCTTGACGGTAACAATGTAGCAGGGTTTAATGTATTGCAACGTCTGATCTCGATGTGTGGCTGAAACAGTGTCAATTCATATCCTGTCAGTCGTGCTATGGTCAAGTGCTGAGTCTGTGTCCTGTTTAGGAGAACTTCCACGGAATGTGGGACTTGTACTGTCAAGGGATGTCCTAACACTATTGAATCGCTTTGTCTGATTGCTAGAGCTGTTGCTGCAACTGATTTCAGGCACGCAGGCAGAGCCTGGGCTACTGGATCCAATGTACTAGAAAAATAAGCACAAGGCTTGTGTTTTCCTGCTTGATCTTGTGTCAGAACAGATAATGCTGTGCCATCGCGTTCAGTAAGAAAAAGTGTAAAAGGTTTGCTGTAACATGGTGTCGCTAAAACAGGTGCTTGACATAAAGCTTTCTTTAGTTCGTCAAAAGCTTGTGTATGTTCCTGAGTCCAAGGAAGGACAGTGGAAGTCGCTGCCTCCTGTGTTGTCAACTGTATGAGTGGCTTTGCTAGATATGCATACTGGGGAATCCATTGTCTGCAGTAAGAAGTGAGGCCAATGAAGGCCCGTACTTCCTTTTATGTCTTGGGCTGTGGAAGATGTGCAATTAACTGGATACGGTCAGGTGTCAACTGTCTACCCCTCTTGGACAGCAAGTTTTCAAGGTACACCACTTGCTGGGCACAGAATTGTAGCTTGGAAGGGGACACCTTGTGCCCCTTTTCTGCCAGGAAATACAAGACAGTCAGTGATGCACGTTCGCAATCACGTTCGGTCCGTGCTGTGATTAACAGATCATCAACATATTGGAGTAGGGCAGTGTCAGTAGGCATGTGAATACTGTCGTGTTGTCGTTTCAGTGCTTGGCTATAGATACTAGGGCTTTCTGTGAATCCTTGAGGAGCACGTGCAAATTTGAAGCTTCGGCCATTTAAACAGAAACCAAAAAGATATTGGCTTTCCGGGTGTATGGGGACACTAAAGAAGGCGTTCTTGAGATCGATTACAGTGAAGAACACCGCTTCTGAATCAATAGCAGTCAATAGAGATGAAATGTCGGGAACCACAGGGTACTGCGGTATAATGCATTTATTTAATTCTCGAAGATCAATCACCAATCTGTAGACCGGTGGTGCATTTGGGTCAGTTCGTTTAAGAATCGGAATGATAGGGGAATTACATACATTGGAGTCAGTCTCTACGACCACTCCTTGTGCAATGAGCTCGTCAACAATTTTCAGTAAAGCCACTACAGCATCAGGTGGTAACTTATATTGTCGGATTCGGGGTAGTACAACTCCTTGTTTGAGAGTAACACGGTATGGTGTAATGTGCATACAACCTACATCAGTTGGGCCTTGCGCCCATAAATGCTGTGGAACATTCTGAAATCTTGGATCGAAATCTCTCAACACATAATGACCTTTGAAATCACGTAAAAACAATCTCACTCCTTCCGGAGAACAACAAATAACTGCACCTAGGGCTTTCAATGTTTTAATACCAAGCAGATTTTCAGGGCATGATTTCGTAAGTAACAAGTCTGTAGTACGGGACAATGGACCGATTTCTAGGGGAACTGGTTTTGACACTTCATTAACAATAGGCTTTCCTGAAAAACCCAGGGAAACATTCTGTGAGCCTGAGAGGGGTGCCCCTGGAACCTCGTCATGACTGATGGTAGTTCTGCTCGCCCCTGTGTCAATCAAAAATTTTCTGTCTTTCCCTAATACCTGACTATGTACATAGGGACCCTCTTGATCTACAGGTACCTCAATAAGGGGCAAGCCAACCTCCATCTCTAGGCTGTTTCATGAGTACTGTTGATAATCGGGGTAATCTGACTGTGCATACTGGTACATTTGTTGCGTGACATGTTGTGTGGCAGTAATGGGTTGGGGCTGGGGTACAGCTACTGTCTGTTGTGCATTCTATGGAGGTTGCGTGTTCTGTGGAATGTGTTGTGGAACATGTTCTTGTCTAGGTGGACGCGGTCTTTCGTTCGTCCTGCCTGTAGCGATATTGTATTTTAGAACGGCACATTCGTTTATATAATGACCTGGCTGTTTACAGTAGTTGCAGTTCCCTTTAACAGAAGCTGCAGGATGACTGGACGATGTCGCACCCCTCTTCTGACCGTCAGCTGGGACAGACTGGGCAACTAGTACTTTCATTTTCTTGTCTTTAATACGTCTCTGTTCATGATCGTGTTCCTCTCTAATTCGGTTCTGGTGGTACTGTAACATTTGTAACATTTGGGAAGGGGAATTAGCTTGCCAGGTACTTTCTACCTTTAGTACTCTATTTTTGACTTTTGGTAAGGAATTCTCTACTAATTTAGTCACAAAAAGATGTGGGTACTATTCACTACTTGTTTTCAGACCGCTATTAATAATGAAACATTTCTCGAACCTGGAATAAAAATCACTAGTGTCTTCGTCGTGTTTCTGTTTGCAGGCTGAGATTGCATCCCAGTCTTCCTTTTTCGTTGTCAGTAATCTTGGCAAAACCTGTATTAATAACTCGGGTAATGCTTTGGCTTTTTCCCCGAGACCAGTACCAGGGACTCGTGTATCTTCTTCGTTTTCTAATACTGTCCAATCAATCTTTTTCTCTCCCACCTCCCATTCTTTTTCTTTAAGTTTTTCGTAAATGCCGGCAGGCAACAGTACCTTTAACATTTTAAGTATATCGGGATACGTATACTCCCCCATGAGGAGCATGTCCTTTAATTCACGGTGGAACCCTGCTGGATCTTTATCATGACAGGGTACTAATTTTTTCATTTCCAATAATTCCATTTTGGTCAAGGGTGTGTATACGAATACTCGTTCAAGCGTATCATCTGCCCTACGGACTGGATGAACTTCTCGGAAAGGATTCTGTCTATCTATGTAAAAGGTTTTTCGTACTGGGGCGGAACGGGGACAAAATGCGGAGTCAGGAAAGTTCTGTACTTGTGTCGCTGTTCTAGAATGACATTAATTAAATCAGTACCTAGGCCTCTCCATCTACCTAGTAGTAACTCGTCCAGTATATTATATAGGGGACCTGGATCAGAATGCTAACTTTCATACAATGAAATGAGATGTTGAATCATGTACATACCAGCCAATCGCTGTTCGTCTGGGGAAAGAGTCAAAAATGTTTGCGCTACTGAATCATCTTTATATACGCTAGTATTTCCGGCCCATTGTACTGCTGACCGGGCTAATTCTTGTTCACGCATGGTGCTAAGTGCACTATAACCTATACGTTGTTTCAGTACTTTATCAGTGGCTTGGAATAAATGTTCAAGAGAACATTGTTCTGGTATGGGAGAAAGAAAACGTTTCTTGCTTTCTGGGCGTATGGGTTTGTCAAAAGGTCTTGCTCTACCTACGTACGCTATTCTATCTGGGTCTTCTGTATCATCTATATCGTCATCCTCTGAGACGTCTTCCTCCGCTTTCTCGGCTTCCCTAGCTGCTTTTTCCCTTGCGTGTATGTCTAGAATTTCCTTACGAATCTTTCTGTACATGGCTTCTATACAAGCCTGTTTACTATGTTTGCCATCGGCTATGTTGTCACTCCATTTTATCAGGACTTGCATCTCTTCCTTGCTTGTACCTGGCCGATCTTGTTCCCTAATCAAACAATTTATCAAAAACTGTAAGATCATGTTTTGTGTCTCCACCTTGTTGTGTGCCATGGCTTCGTGAATACTTTCTGATCTCTCCCCCGTTCTAATAAAATGATATATGTTGTCTAAATGTTCTCCCATATTTGGTAAAATAGCCAAATAGTTTGTCACCCGTCTCAAACGTAAAGAATATAGTATCATCTGGTCTTCGCCTGGTACTGGATCATATCTGCAATCAGTAAGGTACTGTCTAAGAGCTGCGTATGTAGTTACTCTTGGCGTGCTTTGTAATGCTGCTTCTCTAAGTGTTAGTCATTTTACCTGAGGCGGGGTGATAGGGGGACCTCCTACCGCTCCTCCTGAAGTGTGATCGTCAACTAATACTGGTTGTGCTGTCGGTGGTAGTAATGGAGCTGGTAAAGTAGGTGTAGTAGTAGTATGTGTAGGCAATGTAGGTTGGCCCTGGGTTGCTGTCGTAAAGGGATTGCCAGGACTAGTGGCAGCGGGAACAGCGGGAACAGTAGGGGGAATCGTGTCATGAGCAGGGTTGGGAGGATTATTAATGGCAGGTGGTACATGTGCATTAGCATACTCTGGAGCAACGTCATCTAAATAGGAAGAAAGAAAAATGTCTGCTGCGGTCTGTCTATGACGGAGTTTAGTCAGGACCAATGGTGGCGGTAAATTACTGGGTACTTCCGGGGTCGCCTTGGGTAGGCCCTCGGTGAGAACAGGATATAGACCTGTAATAAGGGCATTTCTTTGTCGGTCTAATTGTTCTGCTCTAACTCGTTCACCTTCTTCTAGTAATTCTTTTTCTTGGGCTTTCTCAGATTCCTCTCTACTTTTCTCTGCTTTCCTAAGTTCTTTCTCTGTTCTTCTATGCGATTCTTTACGCCATAATTAAATGGCATCTTTCTGGGATTGTCTGGCTTTCTTTTTCCATAATGCTTCTTCTACTCTCATGATGCATTGAGCATCCCATGTCCCTGAGACAGGCCATCTATACTTCTCTTCCAGATCCTTAGTGTAATCAACCCACAAGTCTAAGTACAGTATGGCATCTAAGCCATGCTTGTGGTACATAAAATGTCCGGGAGTGTCCCTAGGCGGGACAGGAACTGCTTCTTCGAGTATCCCTTTCCTAGTTCCTATCTGACGTAATTTCGAAAACAGCGGCATAGTTATACTTTACTTGGGACTGAACACAATAAACACAGTAATGAAAAGCAAACAATCACTCATACCACGACATTAAACACATTAAAACATGTTCAGACTGAATACTACCTGGTACATAGGAAAACATAAATCCTGAGAATCTCGAGAAACAATACTAGAAAACTGGATCACTAGAATACTGGATCACTAGATGCACTGCTAAAACAGTACAGACATACCGGTCCCATAAAGAGACACGTCATACCGTATTCACCTAAGTGAACACGTCTTGACTGGATCTGTGTACCCAGACCCGTCTTGACCGGGCACAATTTAATGAACCCGTCTAGATGCTCCCCAGCAACGGTACTCACCGGGAAAACAGAACTGAAGGCCTCGGAAACTCGACACTGGACTGGACTGGACTGCTACCGCATCCGGCTGCTACTACGCATGCGCTTCGGAACACGTGGGCTTCCAGATACCTCGGACCTTTCTCTCTCGGCTTGGGCTCTGGTCGGGATCCTCCGCATACCTCACCGCCTCGTCTGGATGCTGGACCGCAGTCTCCGTCTCCTCCGTGGGCCTGAGGGAGATAGCAGGAAAACCCGCAGATGTGCACTGGAGTCCGTCACGGCTGTAGAAGGGGTCAGGGACCTGCGTTACATCGCCGGCGCGTGGGGAGGGGGAGATGTACCTGTTTGGGCGCCAGATTATGTGGTAAATATAATTTACCGGACAATTTTTCTATACATTCACTTGACAATAAGGATAGCTCAAAAAAATGAGAGGCAGAGTCCGTGGTATCTGAGTCATACGGGCTTTAATTAAGCATCCCGGGACACTGGACATCGAGTTCCGTCACCACTAAGGTTCAGGAAGGGATATTCAACATTTTATTGACATCACACATTATATATAGTAAAACTGTATAATGGAAATGAATACAGTAGGCGTAACAAGTGAAAAGAGAGAAGATAAGAACACATGTGCGTAAAAGAAGGCGTGTACAGGGGCGTACACGGAGGTGTGTGCAGGAAACGTCACAGAAGTGTCATAAGTGGGTGGATACATAGAGAGATTCTGCAGGGTCAGCAGAAACCTTTGTCCTGGATGCGTGTGCAACTAGGCATGACGTGTAACTGCGGAGAGCTGGGGGGCTTGACTTTAGCACTAGTAGAGGAGACTGGTGTCTGGGATGTCAGAACGACCTGCACCTATAGCATATCTGGTATCTTGTGTTTAGAGGATGTGTTGTCTGAAGTAAAAGGTCTCTCGGGCAGAGGCCGTTCAATACTGAATGCTAGTGCGTGTCTATAGATCCTCATGCAAAGCGCGGGGGCCATGGGTCTACCATGGTAACGGGTGCAGTAAATTACGTGCAAGGAGACAGGAAAGCTAGGCCCTTTGCTCTGCAGGCTGAAATATGTTTACCTATTTCACTAGACTGGAATGTGTTTTCGCGGAGGCTGAGCAGATAACTGTAGGCAAAATACTGTCTTGGCAGGCAGGCCAGGCCGAGCCGGGAACCGCTCGCCTGGGCAGGAAGTAAGGTAGAGGTCAGGGATGCATACCTAAACTGCAGCTTTCAGCAGCTTTCAGAGACAGAAGAGACTCAGAGCCTGAATTAAGGGCCTGGCTCGGCTGAGCCAAAAAAACATGGAGAACGTGTGCGATATTTAAAAGTGCACCATGTTAAGACGTTGGCACCATAGGCCTAAAAGCCAAATTAACGTGGTTTTCTTGGAGAATTGAATAACTGACATGTTAACGTTGGACGCAAATACATATGCGTCTTCATGACAGGCACGGGAAAGGAATTATACGACATACATGGAGCATGGGTGCATGGATGGGGTGCGAGTGGGGGACACATTGGCTACCTAAAAATTTCTATTTCCTCAGGCCAACCAGAATTTTATGAAGATGAATGAATCCTAACAAAAGCACTTCCAAATTTGGCTTTTTACCAGGAGTCTAACAAAGGGCCATTCTGACCTTTCAGAAAAGGTGTAGCAAAAATAAAATAGGCAAGGAAGGTTACAATCCTCTAACTACATCAGTATCACTGAAAGGAGAGTGGGAAGGGTTGTCCTTATTGTTTCTTATGTAATGAGAATGTTATACCATTCCTGTAATGCTGGTTGAGATTTTCACCGAGAAGAGATTCTAAGTGAGACTGAGAAAAAAATGGAAAGCAGCAAAGAGATCTCACAGGTATGTCAATAATGGTGTTCATTTAAAATGTATATGTATATACTAAGTTATGAATGTGTGTATAAGGTGAAAGAAAGTGAGTAAGTTGTATACAACAATTAAAGAGAAAATAAAAAGGAAGGGAACATGATGATGTTGAAGAAAATTAAAAGGAGCAGCAAAGGAGGTGGGAAAATGTCTAAAGAGAAAATAGAGGTGTTTTATGAAGTTACTGTTAATGAATGTGTTTGAAAGAAGATATGGGTGATTGATTATAGTTCATTATTTAATAGTATATAATTTGCACCTAGTCACACAGCCAGGCATACACCGATACACTCAGTTACATTCTCACAAAAGTCTGTATGAGCCCAAAACAGATGTAGCCTGACAGTAGCTAACATATTGCAAAACACACTAATAAAATAATTCACTCACTTATTTGCTCATCTATACATGCACTTTCATAGTCATTCTCACTTCCATGCAGGCACTGTCAAATTCACTGAGACACATATACAGCTATTAATGCATCCAGCAATCACCCTGTTACAGACAGATGCACAAAGTCATATACTGAGTTATACCCCTAGTTGATCACCCATGCAGCCAATGACATACCTATTTACAAAACCATAGAGTCACTCACACATCCATTCATAGGAAGACAGAGGCACTTACACATCCAATCACACTTCTACACAGCAGATATATATCTATCAGAAACAGAGCCACTTGCACACACAATTACATAACCCAACACTTGGTAAGACAGTCAGTACGCAATGCAGACAGGCACTTACACATCCATTTGGAGACCCATCGAGGCATTTAGATAGGTAGTCACTCAGATATATACTCAAGTACTGACACAACCAAGTTACTGATACATATACTAACTCATAAACACATTTATACATCCAAAGTGACAGACTTAAACTGTCTGTTACACACTAAATGACCACTGTACTCACAGTCACAGAAAAGCCCTTAAATCCTCTTGCCATGCATTAAACTCCCCATCTACAACATATAAGTCATCCTTAAGATAGGCTGAAGGTAGGTCATAGGGCAGGGCGCCATGTGTTTACAAGGTAAGACACCTACAGACCCATACGCCCAGTTATACATCCAGTCTCCCACCCTTACTCAAACAGACACACCTATTTACAAAAGAATAGAGTTACTCACACACCAAGTCAGACAGGGACAGAGGCACTTACACATTCTCACACACATACAGCACTTATGTATCCATCAGTAACCGAGCAAGTTGCACACACAGTTACATGCCACAAACGTCACTAACACAGTCAGTAAACCATCCATACACTGAATTACATACACATTTTCAAACCCATAGTATTACTAAGAGAGCCAGTCCCACATTGACATAGTTACTTACACACCCAGTGACACACCAACAGACTCATACACTAAATCAGATACGTACTCAAGTACTGACACAACCAATTCACCAATCTGGACAAGTAGCCCTTTAAACAAATCTCGGGGGGACTGCTACTGCAGAGCATGCATATGCAGTTTTATTGCCAGGTCGGCTTGACATATAAAACCCCTTGACAAGCCTTAACTCCTCTTTTTCTACATATAAGTCATCACTGAGGTAGGCTGTTCATAGCCTATATGGCAAGGTGCTATGTGCTTAAAAGGTAAGACATGTACTTTGCGGTTTCACTGAGTTACATGTGCACTTACAGATCCATATGTGCAGTCTCTCACCCATACTGCGACTGACATACCTATTTACGAAAGCATAGAGCCACTCACACACCAAGTCAGGCAGCTACAGAAAGTTCTTTCAAGGTCAATCCATGAAGGAGATCGAAAAGAATCATCTTCTTGTAAAAAAGGAAGGAATTTTGTTTAAGAAAAAAGGCCAAATGATATGTGTGAAAATCCGGAGAGTTCCCCCCCCCCCTCCCAAATGTTTAGGTCTTTTAAGTTTTTGAAGAGACAGCTGAGGTTTTTTATTATACCACAAAAATTTGGACAGTATAGAGTATAGTTGTTTTGTTGTGAAAATGGAAAATATTTCTGGGAGTAACATACAAATGCCAACTGCCAACTACACCTAGTCATGTGACCCAGGAAACAGGCTGCATGCACAAAATAGCTAGGATAAAAAAAATGCCAACTTCATAAAATGTGCCTTTTCAAAATATTGACTTAAAATTCAACCTCATTAAATAATGTTTTAAATTACAGTTCCTCAGACATCAAACTTAATATTCCTAACTGTTCCCCAAAAAGGTTATCACTTATCAAATGTAATAAGGTGGCCCAATGTTACCCTATGGGATTGGTAGGCCTCACGGAGGTGTATAACTAATTTGTTCATTTTTTACTCGAAAGACATGTGAAATACATGTCCAACCTATCCAACCTTTTAAATACAAAGCATTATGCCCTATGGATTTATATTTATATTTATTAAAAAGGGGGGTTTGGACTCTTGACAGTTTAAAAATGCATACAAGATGCATTGGCAGGCCTGAAACATGCTTTAATGGGCTACCAAATTCAGTGGCTCATTAAGTGCTGCATGTTCACTACTAGAATCTAATTTACATGCCCTAGGTGTATTTAGTACCACTTTACTACGGCCTTACAAGTAATTTAAATGTGCCAATTAGGTGCACACCAATTTTATCATGTTTAAAGGAGAGAACAGATGCACTTTAACCCTGGTTAGCAGGGGTAAAGTGTGCAGTGTCCCAATCTCAACAAAAACGAAGTTCAGGAAACAAGAGGGGTAAAGGCAAAAAGATTGAGGCCCCTGCACATCTTCCACAGAGTCGCTCCAGAACTACGATGCACCATCAATGCGACCTTCGGAACCAGCATCTTTCCTGATGACTGGAAACACGCAAACGTCAGACCCCTACTCAAGCCATCAGCAGATCCCCCAGACCTCTAGAACTACTGACCCATCTCCCTCGTCCCTTTTGTGGCCAAAGTCACCAAGAATACCGTCAACGCCCAGCTAATGAAATTCATCAACTGGATTCTGCAGCAACCACATAACGGAGACCGCTCTACTTGCCGCCACAGATGGCACCCTCCTCAACGAAGGACACAACGCAGCCCTGATCCTACTCAACATCTCTGCAGCCTTTTACACTGTCTCCCACCGCACACTCACCGCCAGACTCCACGAAGCCGGCATTCAGGGAACCACCCTCGACTGGCTCCTCTCCTTCCTCATCGGCAGAAGCCAAAGAATCAGACTCCCATCCTTCCTTTCCGAACCCACAGAAATCAACTGCAGAGTACCCCATGGATCGTCACTCTGCCCCACGCTCTTCAAGATCTAAATGGCCCCTCGCGCCACAATCGTCAGACAGCACAGACTTAGCATACTATCCCAAACCGACGACACCCAGCTCACCCTCTCCCTGACAAAGAACCCCATCACCTCCAGACTTCACTTCCAGGAAGGAATAAAAGACGTTGCATCCTGGATGAGCAGAGACGACATCCGTTCTCCTCCTCGGACCCTCCCCCTTGGCATGGGATAACTCCTGGTGGCCCACCACGTTCAATGCCCCACCCCCACAAACCACGCCCAAAACCTCTGCATCATACTCAACTCCTCCCTCTCCATGACCCGACCGGTCAACACCGTCACCTCCACCTTCTTCAACAGTCTCTGTATCCTCCGAAAGACCCTCAAATGGATCCACACTGGATCAAAGAAGACCGTCACCCACGCACTCATAATTAGCAGACTAGACTACAGAAATGCCCTCTGTGCCAGGATCAACAAGTCTCTGCTCAGCAAACTCCAGATCATACAAAACACGGCAGCCAGACTCGCCCTCGGCATCCCTCGACATGAACACATCGCCCAGCATCTGTGTAACCTCCACTGGCTACCCATCGAGAAACGAGTAACGTTCAAGATACTCACGCACACCTGCAAATACCTCAACAACAATGGACCCCAGTATCTCATTGACAGAATTGCATTTAACATAACCAAGAGGAACCTCCGATCAGCCGACCTTGCCCTTGCCAAGATCACGCACATCCGCAGAGCAGGAACGGGTGGAAGAACCTTCTCCTACATCGCGCCCCTACCCTGCACATCTTCAGGAAGACCCTCAAGACCTGGCTTTTTGACTGACTGGAGCTGTTTCCCCCACCCTAGAGCTTTTAGACCCTCACAGGTGAGTAGTTTGCTTACAATTTCCCTGATTGATTGATCGATAGCAGCCTAAATAAAACATCAGGCTATGAGAATTGACTATATTAGCAATCAGCTGTTATGTGGCCTCTATACTCAATCTAAATATTCACTACTGCTCCACCAATTGTATTCATTTAGCTCTTTTTAAAGAAGGCTTATCACTCAAGGGTCACCTTTAAAACATCTGGTATGGAGCTGTCTGTCATCTAGGTCTCTGAGAGTAAGAGGACATCTAAATGTTGTTCTCCAATGAGTTACTAGATGTATATAGTATGCTTTGGGATGAAAAGTAAGTTTAAGTTTGAAAATATTCAACATGTGCAGCTCTTCCTTTGACACATCATAGTGTTTACTTCGCTGCTCGTTGCTATTTTTCCCAAATCGACTGATTCCCTTTTGGCTTATGACCCTGAGAGTATGAATATCTAATAAAGCGATCCCATTATTGGAGTCCAAAAGTGTCTCCTATATGTCATAGGGAACCGGCATTGTGGGTGACCCTTGGTTCTGTCTGGGCAGGAATCGGTTGCATAGAGGTTTGCCTTTAGCATTCTTTCAGCACGCTACAGGTGCCCAAATATAGTGGCATCAGCTAATTATCATTGCTGACTTACATGCCCTCATAGAGCATAAGATGTATAACGTTCTATTAAAAACTAGTGTGGCAACCGGCCAGTTAAAATGGCCAGGAAATCTATATTTTCATCTTGCTTTATACCCCATTACAACTACTCTGTATTGGTTAATATGATAACACTAAAACAAATAGAACAAAATATGCAAATACATTTTCCCACTCACACACTCAATAATCTTCACACATGCAATTCAAAATAATAGAAAAGCAATGGAGATTCAAAATGCAATTGAGCAGACTACTCTAAGCCCAGAGTACTACTTTCTACAATTGGGTGGACCTACAGTGGAGCTACTAAATATCACTACCTGGCACCCACAGATGCTTAGAGCATAAGCTCTGTAGGTCTCAATGGAAAACTAGTCATAAACCAGACTGTTACAAAAGCTAGGTGACCTTCCAATGTTCTCTTCCTGCTTCCCACCCCATGACACCTAACCAGTGTCACCTGACCTGATAACACTAAAACCAATAAACAACATATGGAAATAGGTACTTCCACTTGCACACTCAATAATCTTCACAAAAGCAGTTACAAATAATGGAGAGCTGAGCTTCAAGTTTAAACTGTGCAAACTGTGCTCAGTACAGAATACTAACTTTTATAGGTATGTTTGTATCGACAACAAATATTCCCCAAATACTATGTGCTATGTAGATTGCCTTTGTGCTCCTATAAATGTGTATATACTGTGAAATAAAACAAGCATTTCAGTTATCTGAGTAGGAAGTGAGAATGAACTGTAGGTGAGGATGGGAGGAACAGTATTGAATAGATTCATGAAATAGTTAACGCATCTGGGAAGGCACTGGTAACAGTCCCTGAAATGTAAATAAAGAACAAACCATCCAAGAAAAAGAGGAATTTCTCTACGTATAAGGAAAGAAAACCAAAATTTCACATTGGAACATACACATCCAAAAGGCATACTGGAATGTAATTACAATAATAGACAGGCACTAGGGAGCCTCCCCGGCCCAAAAAATACTCCCTGGTTCCGACTGGTGGATTTCTGCTCAGGAATTGCAAGCCTAGCCATGATCATTGAGCAGGAATCCTTTGCTGAGAGCCACTATTGGAAAGTAGAGACTCTACTTTTCCAGTGTAGTTTGATTGAAAAGGTTGAAACAATCATATAGGTTTTGGTGTGTACTAGGGCAAACAAATGAATGCAAAATTAAAATGCAATTAATGAACTAAAGAACTTCAATGAAGAAGCATTCATGTGTACTGTTCAATATGTGGATATCACTGTAAAACAGAAACAGGATTGAAAATATATATTGTACTTTACTGATATTGAAGCCCACTTGGGAAGTGAGAACCAATAATATTTTGAGGGAATAATGTCTTTTTTGTGAACTTATTATTTAAACTTTGATAATATTAATAATTAATTGATTTTGGTAGAGCACGCTCTACACTTGTAGATGAGAAAACGTGATTGAATGCCATGAATTATGTGATACTAATATATTCAAATATAGTGGCAAAAAACTAAAATGAAGCAGTTGCTGTCCTTTCTTGATGTTTATGCTAAGTTGACCACATGATTTATGATGTAAGAACTGCAGTTACACAAATACCTACATTCGTGACCAAGTTGCGGTGGCACCGAAACTTGTAGATGGTGCTTCCAAATGAATACAAATAATTGGATTAGTCAGCACTGGAGTGTCATGGTTTCTTTAATCTTCTTAAGAAATCAGTGAATCGTATTATAGCGCAGTGAGTAACGGAGCGCTGCAATGCGAGCACCCCAGGCGCGTTGATAGCACTGTGACAGCTTGCCAAAAGAAGAATTATGTATATTACCTACTGGTGGTTGCCAATGCATAGTAATAGTTAGCTTCCATATGAAAAGCGTTTTTTAGATTGTCTGTATCTTTGTTGGGGTGAGCGGAGTTCGTAGAGTTGTACTAAGCGGAATTCCGCTGAGTTGAAAAAAAGGATGCCGGCACACCCGTTCACATTGCATTTGGAACATATCCCTGTGCTCCAAAATCGCATGTGAATGGCACTACGTGGTTCTCACGTGTGTTCTCGCAACAGCACCAAACAGTGTACATGGGTGCTGCCATCTTGTTTTTCAGCATCATATGTTATGGCACTAGGCCTAAAGTTTATGTGTCCTTAATCTTTGTAATCCTCCTCCTTTGTTACTTTTCTACCCAAAATTGTTTTTTTTATAATAATGTGTGGCTTTCGGTTTGTGTCTTTTATGTTTTTGTGTGAATTGTTTTGTGTTTTTGTGATTTTTGACTTCTTTTCCCCCTTCTTTCCTTATTTTTTTCTTCTTTACTTTCTCTTCCTTTGCCATGGTAGAGGAACATCTTCCTTGTGGGAGGGACTGCTGCCCAGGTGTGCAGCCCCAGGCAATCTTAGGAGAGGAGGAGGTGGCAGCACTAGCTTTCCTTGTGCAGCGCCACCTCCTCTCTATTCTGGCAACTGACAGCAGATGGGTAGTGGCCTCCCCTGCAGGAGTGTCGGCAGCGCTGGCGAATGGTGCATCAGTGCGTGCCTCATGCTAGCCCAGTTTGACGTACCGCCCAGCAGCTGACACACTGCTGGGTGGACATCCTTGGATGTGGACAGCTCCTGTTCAATCTATTTGGTGTCAAGATTCCGGGTCTCAGTGAGTATTAATTATTTGCTGTGTTTGCGTTCTACAGTGCTAAAAAACATCTAAATAGCATGCTGCTCACACTCAAATGTAAGTTATGTTTAGTTTACGTTGGTATATTATCGTGAGATCCAGTTTCTAATTATTTCCTAGGCAGGTGCTCAGCACTACCTAAGAGCACTCATCAGGTGCTTGCTTTAGCTGATTTATTATGAAGCCATTACGACTGTTCTACAGTCACTACTGTAAATAACTGAGTAGTTCTTTCTCTTTGTGACTTTGTTGATGTAGCTCCTACAGTTCCAGGTTATTTAATTGAATTCACAGTGATGTGAAGTATGCATCTTGGCACTGCAAAAAAGGGAGTCTGAGTTGGCTCATCAAAGGTGTTGAGAAATGAGAATAGATAGAATCAAAGATCATTTACTTGTATGCACTGGCTCCAAATGTAGTTTTTGTTAAGTAAATTCAGAATACGGATTTAAACAACTGTCGATAGACTCTGAGTCGAAACTAGTAGTACTGTAGGTGATCTGTTTTAGCAACACGTTTCTTTCAATAAAACATTTTGTGAAGATGATTAACTGAAAGGCAAATCTATTTTATTTATCTTCTTAATTTTTTTCATTGCACCCAAGAAGAGAGACATTTCTGAGGGTCTGGGAGAAGCTGATCAACCGGTGCAGACCACCAGCCATGGGATCTGCTGATCCCAGTAAGTCCTTTTATGATTGCTGTAGGCTTTTTATGATCGAATTTTGGGGTATTGAAATGGTGGTGCTGTCTATCATAAAGATTCAGATGGCAGGGTCAAGTAAGCTAATATTGGAAATAAATATCACCATGTATGTTTGTTGAGAAGGTTTTACTGCTCGTGCTTATGCTTAGCTCTAACACAGTTCAATTCACAAGAGAGTGGCCATGGTCATCATGGACCACCCCCCAATGTTGTGTGATGCAGACCAGTTCCCATGACAGTGCCGCAAGGCTGGAAAAAAAGTATGAGGTCTCACTCCAATTCCATTTGCCAATCACACCATATGTCTTTCAGTGATCATTGTTCCACGCCTGACTAGACTATCTTTGTGAACCAACCAATTAAATACCCAGAGTGATATTTGGAAGATACTGATGTTCTAATTGAGCTGTAGTGCTGCATTGCAGTTGTATATGGGGTTGTGTATCTGGGTCTCAATTATGTGTAATGTTTTGTTCTAGCCACAAAAAAAAATCGGCGATGCCGGCTCCAGTGATGCTGCAGGAGGAGATGGGTCACTTGGAGGGTGAGAAGCAGAAGATATGGGCACTGGTAAGTCACATCATTTCTTGCAATTACTTTGCTCACTAGCTATTGCCATTGCCTTGGTCGTTTTCATCAAAAAATTACTGTGAAGTGAACCCTCCTCCCCAGCTTTACCAGCCACAGTGGTGGTTGAGTTATTATATTATGGCCTTTTCTTACTGCAATGCAACAAAATCTCAAATAATGAGCATTGATGGCTTGAGTGAGTCATGAAAGTTCGGAAGGCAATTTAAAAGAAAGGAAATGGTATATGAGGGAAAGGGTGGGTGGGTGAAAGCGTGCGCAGGTGGGTAATGGGATGAATGGGCAAAAGGATGGTTTAAAGAAAGGGTTGCTATTGAATAGTTGGATAATGTATTGAAAATGTTGGTAAAAGACGGGATCAGAGAAAGTAAAGCTTAATCATTGAAGCTATGGGTGAATTAAAATTAAAAGGATGAATTAATATTTAGATTGTTTTGATGAGTAAAGAGACCCGTCTTTTTCCTCTTAGCATGCAGGAACCCTGCGCGTTCTTTACGGAGCCCGCATTGGCAACTAAGAGGGAAACTACTCGTCCTCTTGGGCCCCAACATACTGTGCAAAACCGAGTAGGCCACATGACCTTTTGAGTGTGCAGGATCCGAACTTGGCAATATCTGATACTCACTAACCCTGGGCGTAGTGTGCGTAGTGGGGCTACACGAAGCAATGCAAATTGGGCGAGAAACTATGCCCACCTGCGCACTTCGCGTAGCCCCACTACGCGCCGCATGACCCCTCCCCTACATAGCTAATTTAATTAAATGGGTAAAGATAAATAAATAAAATACACTTACCTTGTCTGTGGCGTCCCGGGGCTCCCTCTGCTTGTTCATGGCGCCGTCTTCTAACCAATGCGCATGCGCGGGTGGCCGCGCATGCGCATTTCTCTCAAGAAATGCGCATGCGCGGCCACCCACGCATGCGCTCTGGTTAGAAGAAGGTGCCGTGAACGAGCAGAGGGAGCCCCGGGACGCCGCGGACAAGGTAAGTGTATTTTATTTATTTATCTTTACCCATTTAATTAAATTAGCTATGTTCGGGAGGGCGGGAGGGAGGCGGGTGGTGGGCAACTTCGCTATGTCCAAGGAGTGGGCGTAGTGTTGCCTGCTTCGCCTACTTTGCAAAGGGCGGAGTAGGCAACACTACGCCCACTTTGTGGGCGTAGCGAAGTTGCCCGCCCAGGGTTAATACTCACCCCTTCGTCCTATTAAAACTAACTATTTTAATAAGGGGCAAGAAAACATATACCTTCTCTCTATTTATCTACTCCACACTTAAGTGAATCAAATCTGGGGCAAGTACATTCACATGGGCCATCCTTGACGATGCTCCCCTGCGTTTCTTGATACATCGACCGTTTCTCTGATTGAACTTATACATTAAAGTTCATGCCCTGACGAAGTTCCGCCATAGGAACGAAACGCGTTGGCTGCTTGTTTTACTTGGTATACTTACCACAATAAAGAAGATAACTACTTGGACAGATTTAATTTAAACTTATTCAGATTTTTTCCTTTGGAATTGTACTATGACTGAATAAGCCAAAGATGATGAATTGATTTGATGATCAATGTAGTGGCCCCTCTATATATATATAAAAAAAACTACCCTACCTGTCTAATCCCTCTAACGCAAGCCTTGTAGTAGAGGAAATCAAGGTTCCTTTCATTGTTTACTGCCCAGCAAATTAATTTGCTGGAAATACGAGGTGGCGGCAAAGCCACAGGATAAAGTGGGAAAGTGCATGATTTTATGTAAATTTGGCATATGTGTTATATAGTGTTGAATGTGTCAAATAAAATCTATATAGCCGATTCCTTTACCTGTAGTACAGTCCATTGGATTCATTTTCCTCAACTTCTACATATTGCACACAGGATAATATATTAATATCCATTTGCAGCAAGCTGATCAGCACACGCTACATTCACAGATACAAATTAAATCATAAGAATCATTATTCTAATTGTAATCAGTTTCAAGAAATGTCATGGAGACATATACTCACATTTTCGATAATCCTTTATTCTTTTTAAATTCTTCAAGGCCCTATCACAAAACTTCTTCAGGGCTTAGTCACATAATACATTTCTTAATATGATGTGGTGTCTCCGATGTATGAGGGAGTAAAATTCTTGTTCTTCTTTAAACTGGTCACTATCAAGTCCAGAGCTCCGAACAGAGGATTTCTTTCTTGACACAGTATTTCAGGCCAATGTCGGCCACCGCATCTTAGGCCAGCAGTATTGGAGACAGACCGTCCCCTCCGAATGGTCTCCATGTTTGAGGTCCGTGTATGGTCTACATGTTTCAGCCTCAAATTGCATATTTGCAAGACTTTCTTTAGGACCATAGATGACACAGGAGGTATGCACACGCTAAGTTGCACCCGTCCCTGTGTCACAGTAACCACACCCTTACAGTTATGACCTTCTCAGCATTCTCTGAAAAGGTAATCAAGCTAATATGTGGGGTGAGACAATGTCGTGCCCCATGGATCCCGTCATGGGGATTTGCTATTGTCAAACTTTTTTCAAGTGCAAACGCCCTCTTCGTGCTCCTACTCTGTGCCCTGCCCCGGGTCCCGCCGATAATTTAACCCCTTCCCTGCTCATGACGAGCTCAGCTCGTCATGAGGCACGGTTGAGCTGTGCTTATGAGGAGCTGAGCTTGTCATGTATAATGGGAAAGCTCACAAAGAAGCACAGGAGGGGAAAACCCATAGCAGCCAAGGTGTTAAGCTACACCTCAATAAATCACACAGCTCAGAGGAAGAGGGTTATGGGTTTGATGAATGGATTGGTAAGGGGATTTGGGGAAAGGTTTGACAAAGATAAACACTACAACACAAGAACAACATTTATCTGGGCAATAAGCAGGAGCACATCATTCACCATCAATCTGTTGTTTAAAGGAAACAAAGGAATGAGTATGACAGACTATAGATAAATGCATTGCAAACTGTCCATTTGCCCCCGAGGCTCCAAGTTATCAGATATCTAAATGTTCTGTTTTCTAGGTTGGGAAGTGAACCCACCCACTCAATTCTCTTAGTTAATATGATTGCTAAAAGAAAAACAATACTATATAGCAAAATTGGGTGGTGCATCTGCATTCACCTCGGGAATGTCTACTCTTTGGGGCCTGTCTGCACAGGTCCAGTAGGTAAGCCGGAGTGTTGTTGAGCTCAGCTAGCTTTCACCTTTACTTCATGAAGGAGGATAGAAGCTTTTGCCACAAGTCCAACACACACACAGAGCAGCATTTCACAAACGCACCTCTCTCTATTCCACACAGCTGAGTACTAGGCCTCAGATTCTTCGTTTACCTTTGAACTAAAGTTGATACTTGATATCATCTTGCTTCTAGCTGTTGATGATGTAGTACTTCAGCTCCAGCCCTGAGTTCTTCCATGATCCTCCTTCTGGCTCCTAGTATCACTGTCCCAGACCAGTCGTCATCATCATTAATCACCATGACCCGAGCAAGATAGAAGCGAAGTGCACTGCTTTTGAAGAAAAGATAGAGAAACAGAGTTGCAGTATTTTGCATAGGTTTTTTGTTTGTTAACTAAAGTAACTGTTCTGGTCTGGCTGTGTGAAAGGTCCCATCATCAACAGGGAAAAAAATTAGAGCCCATCACTCAAGCCACAAACAATGCAAATCAATGATTGTTGGAAATGGTCCTTTTTGCAGGGTTATCCCCAAACCCTTTGCTTCTTTTTCCCTTGTTTTTTCCTGACCTGTGGTTGTTGGCAATATGACTCTGAGCACTTTACCACTGCTGATCATTGCTAAAGTGAATATGCTCTCCCTGTAAATTATTACTGTGATTGGTTATCCATGATTGGCATATTTGTTTTACCTGTGAAGTCTCTAGTAGAGTGCACTGAGTGTGTCAGGGCTGGTAATCCAAATGCTACTAGTGGGCCTGCAGCACTGATTGTGCCAACCACATGAGTAGCCCTGAAAGAAGTCTCAGGCCTGCCATTGCAGTGCCTGCATGCAGTTTGTTAAACTGCCATGTCACCCTGGAAGGTGCCCACACTTGCCAGGCCCTACCCTTCCCTTTCTGTGTACATAGAATACCCCTATAGTATACCCAAGGTAACCCCTGGGCAGGGTGCAGTGTATGAGAAAGATAGAACATGTACTGATGTGTGTAACATATCCTAATAGTGAAATACAGCCAATTTTGTTTTTCACTATTGAAAGGCCATCTTGCCCATAGGACAAAATGGGGAAGGCTGTGTACTATGTTACCAGCCTATCTTCCCATAGGAACAAGATGGAGACATGGATCCTGGTACCCTTGAATTCAGAATTTAATAACACATCTTTTAGTGAAGATGGTTTTTAAATCCTGCATTTAGAAATGGCACTTTTAGAAAGTTACTATTTTTTATGTTCAAACCTTCCTGTGTGCCTCTGTCTGGTTGTGGATTGGCTGTCTGGCATGGGCGAGTGAGAGGGGCTGGTGAAGTGTCTTGGCTTCCGGAGTCTGGGTGCGTCAGCCCTAGGATGAATAGGCCCATTTGCATTTAGAGAGGTGGGTGGAGAGATCCCTGTAGCTGAGAAGGGCTGTGCCTGCCTCCACATAGGGCTAGCTCCACCTCCTGCTGGGTGTCTGAGAACCCTAGCCCCCTTTCTCAAAGGAAGAAGTTGTGCACTGGCAGAGTGCCCCCAGGATGGTTTAAACTGGGTCCAGAACCCCCAACACATGAAGAACAAAGACCTTAGGGGTATAAAGGTAGGACTGAGACCCCTTGAAAAGCAGACTTCTACAATCAAGAGGAACCCCTGCCGTGAGAAGAACAGCTGGAGAAACTAAGAAGGAAGACTGCCCTTGCTGTGTGCTCTGTTTTGCTGATTCAACTAAAGGAGAGAAGAAGTGGACTTTGCTGTGTGCTGGGTTTACCCCCACCTACTTGAAAACCAGACTTTGCTGTGTACTGTGTCTGAAACCAGGTCTCCAAGGGCTTGAGAAGAGCTGGCCTCCTGTTTCTGTAACACAGGGTTATAACAGTCCCCAAGAAGATCATCTGCTAAGGTGCTGTGTGCCCATCGCTGCACTCATCTTGTGCTTCATAGAACTATTTGACTGGGTGTTGGACTCAACGTGCTCAATGGCACACGGCGGAATCCTGCCACGGAGTAACCTCGGTGTGCACTCTGCACACAACAGACTCCTGCCGTCAGGTTTGGTGTGGCCTCAAACCCCACCTCAAGGGTCTCTGCCTATATCCAGTAGGCGATCCTGCCTACAGCGTTGAAACCTGCGTGGGGACTGCTTCGCACCAAAACCATCACCCATACAAATCACTGCCACTGCCCAGGACAAAGAACAGCCGGAGAAATTCACTGCCATTTGCCCAGGGCCTGCTGACGTCATCAGAGAGGCCGCGATGTGATTAGTCCCTTGCAGGAGGCTCGACTGACGAGCCGCGCTACAAGTGGGCCCGGCCGGGAAGGAGAGAAGTACCATGTGGTCGGGGGCTCGCCTGCAGCACCACGCTGGGATTGCCTAAGCGCTCGAGAAAGACACCGCAGTCAACAATCCTCGAGGACGCAGCTTTTGCGGGAACTGAAGAAGACACAGCTTCCTGATCCCGCGGGTGCCAGGTAATCTACCTTCAGTTGTAAACTGAGGCCACCGCAGGGGAGGGAGCCGCACCAAGGGAGAATCACCACATTGGGGGCATTTCTTCCGTGATAGAAGGGAGTCCCTGAGAGGGACTCGTCAGCATCAGTCATTACGGGGAAGGGGCCGCGGGGCTAGAATGGAGGTCTGAGTCCCTAGTAGGTACGCAGTGCAGCATTTTCAAATACCAGCTGCGGTACTGGGACACCTGTGTTGATTCCCAACTGCATCATTAATTACCCTCTGTTGAACTAAGATCTTAACCCAAGAACCTTGCTGAAAACGAACCTTAAAACAAACAAACACTACCAGAAAGCCTTTTATTTGCAACAGATGTTTATTGTGTATGTTGACCCTGCTTTTGATATTTGGTCTTGCCTAAATTTGATATTAGAGAATCTATTTTTGATAATCACCCATGTGGTGTCCATTTGTGGTGTTTCCCAGTGATATTGTGGGTGTTGGTGCAAATACTTTACACATTGCCTTGGGGATAAGCCTGTCTGTTCATGCCAAGCTACCAAGGGGGTGAGCAGGGGTTATCAACAGTGTGTGCCCCCTTACTCTGACTAGAAGTAAGGGTCCCGACTTGGACACAGGTACCTACCTCTGCCAACTAGGGAACCCCAATTTTAACAATGATCATCTCAATAAATTTCCCATATTACAGTTCAACACACCCTCCCTCACCTTCAGCCTCCACATCAATCATAACTCAGAGTCACTTGATAATCTGATCATTTTTGCAATGGTTACCTGTTCCACTCCAAGCACAGTGGTAGGTACTATTTCTTCCATTTAATACAGGAATAGATTGGAATGTGGCAATCTAAAAATAAAATGATTGGGGCAGCCATTCTAGATGATGAAAAAAACAGAAAAATCATTGGAGCGGATCATACAGGTGAATTCATTTTTGCTAGGTAAGTTTGTGAAGGCCAATCACCTCCAAGGGAAAATTATCCCCCACCCCTCAGGCAGAAAGCACTGCAAATCAGTTATCTGATGCAAGTTCCCACATTACAGGTCAAAACCCTCCCTCACAGTCTGCCACCACAAGAATCATCAATCAACTTGAATCATCACTCACGCATTCAGCCACTCACCGTTGCAATATTTGAAGCTACCTATTCCTGTCCAAGAAAAGGTAGTTTAGGTCTTACGTATTAAATTATCTTTGATGTAGGCTACACATTGGAATTTGGAGTTGGTAGGCAGCCATGCACATAGTACATGGTTTGATAGGGCAGCCCTTCTAGTGCTAAGTGATGCAAAAGGGATAGGCATTAGGCAATAGGCATGTGAGGGGGCCTGGTATTGTCCCCTACTTCATGAAGGAATTGTGGAGACTTCTTCAATGCACACTGGTCCAACTGCAATCCAGAAATATACATGTGACTAATAAAACAAGGTGGGACAGTATAAATCTGACACAAAAGATGTGTTTCTCTAGCTAATATTTTTGTTTTTTTAATGGAAGGACTAAGTTTGATGAGAAAAATTTAATTTCTCTGGCATACTTAGTATGGGAAGTACAGTTCATCCTCAAACTCAGGTGGTTCACCCAGAACTTGATCAGCGTATCATCTCTCCATGTTTTGAGGTGAGAGACTGGTCCTCACTTTGACAACTGCACCAGCTGCACTGAACACACATTCAGCTGACACATTGGTCACAGGAAAGCCGAATACTTTATTGCCGGCCTGCTGAGATCTGGCCATTGGCATATCTTCCCATACAATACATCAATGGATTTTGATCCATATAGACCTCTCATGGATCATCCAGATATTCCTGGAACATCCTGTGGATGGTCATTGGTGCTTCAACTTGCTTAACCTTTTTTGCCATCTACTTTACACTGGATTTGAGCCCTGCCAATTGAAAGCAATACAATGCAAAGGCTGGGTCTGGCCCTTCTGTTGCTGTTGTTGCCAGTATTCTTGTTGATGGTGTTGTTGGCTGCTGTGAGACAAGACTACCCTCTGTGGAAGCTGAAGGCAACACCCAGAATTGAGGGTTCTAGCCGTTTTTCTTCCAGGCCTCCGGCTTGCTCTACAATCCACCTTTTGTATTTTAAAGCATACTCTTCAGGACAAAGATTGAAAGTTAGCATAATTTATTTGTACTAGTCATCAAGTAGTGTGGCACAGATGTACTCTTTAGGCTTGATGAAGTTATGTTGCAGCCAGAAGCTAAGCTACGGTCTCAGCCGAGGCATGTGCTTCTTTGTTTTCATTTACACCTGCGGGCGACCCTTTTAGAGACCTTTTTTTACCTGGTCTTCTAAGAGATGCAACAATGGAATAGCTTTGTCAATTTTACTGTCCTCCTTACTAAATTCCCATGAGAAAACCTCAAAAGGAAGTAGCATCAGTGTTAGGCATTTGACTAGGTCCCATTTGTTCGCATCCATTTTCATAGCTTTCCCAACTGCCTCCCCTCCTTTTTGAATGATATAGTCATTGATCAGTTTGTACTGCTCAAAGTAAAAGGTGGAGTTCCAATGTGTTGGCACCTCCTGTATCAGAGATTTAACTGGTGCTCAATTATTATGCTGACTAATCCACAACTTCTTCTGGGCTTTAAAAGAATGGCTGAAGTGAGTGCATATTCTTCTGCAGGTGCCCAGTATGTTGCTGACTATGTCTTCCTTTTTGAGGATGTCTTGCACCACCAGGTTGGTGCAATGGGCCAAACACAGGTCCCTCTCTCTGATATGGCCTTGACCCTGTTACTGCCATTTTCGTGGCAACAAATTCAATTCTGACCCATTGCTGTTAAATTCCTCCAGGATGTTTACAGCTGTATGTGATTTCTCCATTACGAGCGGGAAATAGCCGTTACAATGCAACTTTTACATTGTAATGCTATTACAACAAAACTTTTACATTGTATACTCCATTACAACGCATGCCATTACAACGCATATTCAATTACAATGCATGCCAGTACAATGCATTTAAAAAAAAAATGAAAATATGTATTCGCTTTAAAAAATAATACAGTTATTATTTGTTAATATACAATTTGATTTACATATTAATATTTAGTTTATTAACAGATTATTTGATTTTATTAAAATAATACTCCAGTATTAATTAAAATACTTGAAGAATAAAAGAGATTATCTCTGGCACGAGATGCAGGGAAAATAGGGGTTTTGGGTGGGGTAGTGTATTAAAATGTAGGCAGGAACTATGAAGAAAGAATATCAACATTAGTCAAAGATAAATGTATGAAAACACAGATTTATGGATTTAAATAAATTAATACTCAGGTATGAATACTCGAAGATTTAGAGAGAGTATGTCTAGCACGGGATGCATGGAAAATAGGGTTTTTATGATGGGGAAGATTATTAAAATAATACTCAGGTATGAAATAAAATACTCGAAGAATAATAGAGAGTATCTCTGGCACGGGATGCAGGGAAAATAGGGGTTTTGGGTGGGGTAGTGTAATAAAATGTAGGCAGGAATGGTAAAGAAAGATTACAAATATTGTTTACATAAATGTATGAAAACACGGATTAATGGAATTAAATAAATTAATACTCGGGAGGAATTAGAATACTCGAAGATTAAAAGAGAGTGTGTTTGGAATGGGATGCGTGGAAAATAGGGGTTTAGGATGGGGAAGAGTTTTAAAAAAAAGTTAGAAAAAAAGGCAGAAACTAGAATAAGGAGTCGGAAAAAAAGGGGAATGAGTGTTAATAATTGTAGTAATAAAAGTGAGTAGCCTACAGAAATGGTTTATTAAGAAAAACAAGTTTAAATAAAACATTGGGGAAATTAATCAAAAGTTAAAAAATATGGAGAGATGCACATTTATATAAACAGGTGACATACTTAAACAGTGAAAATGAGAGCACCTGTCAACTGAAAAACGTGAGATAAAAGTGGGAGGAGAAATAAATTGATCCCATAGAGTGTTACGTAACCAAAAATTATATAAACCACACCTGTGGGATGATTAGTTTCATTTTAGAGAATCAATACGGGTGATAAAAACCACGAGCAAGGTAATTATTCGGGGCTGCAGAAGCATCTTGAAAACATCTTTCATTTCCTCAGAGGGAACATATTGTTAATGTATATTTAAAAAAACATAAAACATTATGTTCCCTCAAGAGGAGTTGGATGAATTACGACGGAGTAAGGTAAGAATATCGAAGAGATGTAATTTTTCTAAAAGGGTATATGGTTGATTTTTTTAAAAAGAAAGCAACGTTATTTAATTGATTTTAGAATGTAGTATGTTTAATTTTAAAAGGAATTTAATGACGAGTTGACAAAAGAACCATTACAAGAAAAATAGGTGAATTAAGGAAATACTATGTGCAAGGTAATGATTTGGAGCGAAGGTATCATCTTGAGTTTATCTTTATTTCTGCAGAGGGATCATATTGTTAATGTATCATTTAATTTACATTCAACTTTATGATCCTTCAAGTGGAGTTGGATGACTTTAAATCGAGGATTATATAATGTAAACATAAGGAATGAGTGCTTTTGAAAATATAAATAAATGAGTTACAACACGTAATATCAATGAATGAAAAAAAGTGTTTGCATGTCACACATGTGATGATTTAAAAAGACTCAATAAAAATATTTGGAAAACTTGTGCATTTTTCTTTCAAGGATGGTTTGAAGAATTAAACTTTTCATGAAACGACCCAGTACTCCATGCAAAATGCGAAAAGTCAGCAGAATTATAATAGATTAGAAATTAGAATAATATTTTTAAATACCTTCACGTGCCACAAACTCGTAGACAGTTTAAGTTACAAAATACCCTGCGACAACTTGTATTTGACACGCATTGTAAAATAAAGTGCGCAACAAAATGTCTACGTACATGCAGAGGGTATCATAAAGTCACAGATTAAAAATAAGCCAATCAATATTAGGATCAGGAAGGTACAGTTAACCACACAACAGCCAATCAAATGTTTTTGCAAGACTGCACAAGGGACGGGATTGGTCGGAAATACCTATTCTAACAATGCTTCAGAACCAATGAAAAAGAAAAAATAGAATGTTTCTGTTTTTACCATACGAGCCAATAAGATGACCTTGCAAGTATGCGCAGGGGGAGGCAATGGTTGCTTACAATAAATAAAAAAAAGGGTAGTTTAAAAGAACGCTTAGGAATAAAACACATGCGTATTTGCTAAAATAAGGTTTCGGAGGTGAAGTATAATTAACAAGCTTAAAAAATTTATCGGAGATATTATCTAGCCCAGAGTTAACATTATCGCTGCTTTAGCAGTGAAAAAATGACGTAACATCAGGAAACATTGTCAAGATAATGTTTCATTGAGAATGAGCCCCTATGTACCAGGAAATTCTCTCGAATCGTTTACGCAGGGTTCAATGAAAAATACAAATTTAATTATGGAATATTTAAAATGTAGCGCACAGATTTAAAATGCACATGTGGCACGTAGTAAGTATTGATTTGTTTACGGGGAATTTTCAATCACGTGACTCACGTTTCACCACTGTCTGGCGCACCTTACTTCACTTGCAAAGTTAAAAAGAACATGTGTGACATTTGCATAACAAGTGTAGAGCAAAGCGAATTATTGAGGAGGACTTGCTTTCACAAGACAAAGAAAGGCTTCTTGAAGAATAGGAACGCATTTATCTGCCAGAGTACATTTAATGATTATCCAGGCTCCCATGGCTAAAAATGACGGGAATCGTCTCTCGCCACTTTCTGATCGTCCTGCTTGTTCGGCAAAGTGTGTGTATGCTTCTCATTTAACTCCTTTCTTTAACATAGTAATTGTTACTCATACACTATCCTGAAAGTACCCTCAGATGCACCCCCCTGGAGTTAGAATAGTAATTGTTACCCCTACACTATCCAGCACTTATCCTACAAATGCAGCCCCCTGGAGTTAGAATAGTAATTGTTACCCCTTCTTTATCCTGCACTTACCCTACAGATGCACCGTCTGGAGTTAAAATAGTAATTGTTACTAACACACTATCAAGCACTTACCCTACAGATGCACCCCCCTGGAGGTAGAATGAAAATTCTTACCAAAACACTATCCAGCACTTACCCTACAGATGCACCCCATGGAGTTAGAATAGTAATTGTTACCCCTACACTATCCTGCACTTACCCTACAGATGCACCCCCCTGGAGTTAGAATAGTAATTGTTACAAACACACTTTCAAGCACTTACCCTACAGATACACCCCCCTGGAGTTAGAATAGTAATTGGTACCAAAACACTATCCAGCACTTTCCCTACAGATGCACCCCCCTGGAGTTAGAATAGTAATTGTCACCCCTACACTATCCTGCACTTACCCTACAGATGCACCCCCTTGGAGTTAGAATAGTAATTGTTACCCCTACACTAACCTGCACTTACCCTACAGATGCACCCCACTGGAGTTAGAATAGGAACTGTTACCTCTAAAGTATCCTGCACATACCCTACAGATGCACCCCCTGGAGCTAGAATAGTAATTGTTACCCCTACACTATCCTGCACTTACCCTACATATGCACCCCAATGGAGTTAGAGTAGTAATTATTACCCCTTCACTATCCTGCACTTACCCTACAGATGCACCCCCCTGGAGTTAGAATAGTAATTATTACCAACACACTTTCAAGCACTTACCCTACAGATACACCCCTCTGGAGTTAGAATAGTAATTGGTACCAAAACACTATCCAGCACTTTCCCTACAGATGCACCCCCCTGGAGTTAGAATAGTAATTGTTACCCCTACGCTATCCTGCACTTACCCTATAGATGCACCCCTCTGGAGTTAGAATAGTAATTGTTACCCCTACACTATCCTGCACTTACCCTACAGATGCACCCCCTAGAGTTACAATAGTAATTGTAACCCCTACAGTATCCTGCACTTACCCTACAGATGCACCCCTGGAGTTAGAATAGTAGTTCTTACCCCTACACTATCCAGCACTTACCCTACAGATGCACCCCCCTGGAGTTAGAATAGTAATTCTTACCCCAACACTATCCTGCACTTACCCTACAGATGCACCCCCTGGAGTTAGAATAGTAATTGTTACCCCTACACTATCCTGCACTTACCCTACAGATGCACCCCTCTGGAGTTAGAATAGTAACTCTAATCCCTACAGTATCCTGCACTTTCCCTACAGATACACCCCCCAGAGTTAGAATAATAATTGTTACTGCTACACTATCCTGCACTTACCCTACATATGCACCCCCCTAGAGTTAGAATAGTAGTTTTAACCCCTACAGTATCCTGCACTTACCCTACAGATGCAGGGCCTGTAGTTAGAATAGTAATTGTTACTCCTATACTCTCCAATACGTATATTAAATATTAAAAATACATCACTATTGACCTTAAAATAGAAATGCGTACTCCTACAATATCAAGAACATATGTTAAATACGCTCCCCCTTATCTTATTTGAAAAAGCGAAACAGTTTTTTGATGAAAAAACTTTAATTTTTTTTGCTAATTCTTGGGTTCAGACTACCTGTTAATGCTTGACTCATTCTCATTTCTTGAAAACTTTGCTCCTTCCTCAAAGTTTACAAGAAATGATAGACGTTAGGATGAGCTTTTCCAATTGCTTGGTTGAAGGAGTTGTGCCATCCCTCTATGGCATTTTTTGTCTTTGCTTCTCCTTCTAAACAGCTTGAGTAGCAGTTCCACCACTCCACATGAAAACGCGATTTCCTCCTGTGACCCAATCTGCTTAGATGTCCAATCCATGTGACTTCAAAATAATTTAGTAAGGGAGCCAATTTTTCTTCGTTTGATGTATAAAAGTCAGAGTCAGTAATTGAAGTGTAGTACTCATCTACACTCTCTGGAGGAACAAAGCAAAATTGCTGTTAGTTTTTTTAGTTCGAATTGCAGTTTGCTATCCGATGCATAATCCACAACTAAGGATGTTTTTTGTATGTTACGCCAAAATGCCTGGGAAAAGTGGAAAAAATATCCTTGAATTTGGGTACCCACGTACGTTTTGGAAATAACATTAATCATTGCGAATTAAAAATCAATAATAAATTTCCTAGGACTTTTGTTGGATGTTTTAGATTATAACACTGTTAAAAGTTCAGTGTATATTGAGGATTGCTTATCAGGTAGCAAACTGTATACTAAGGGGACTACTGTATTAAAAATTTTGGCATGAATAATATTCAATTCAATTCAAAAAGTCTTTATTCAAATTTGAAAAAATCATAAAAGTAGCCACATGACAGATTATCATAAAATCCCATTTAAAAACTTTATACAGACTTTCAAGTTTAGGCAACAGATTATTATGGATATTAAAACAAACTACAGTTCATGGGTTTTCCATGATTTGGCGAATACGGAAAACAAGTCTCAGAAAAGTGCTAGTGCGGAAGACTAATTCTTCGGTGTCCAGAGAAAGCAGCATCAGATACGATTCCCCCAAGGAAAGGGGTCTGTGTTTCTTAAAAAACGGAGTTAAAAACCATTTGACATATTTTAAGTAAAATTTGCAAAAGAAGAAAAAATGCAGATCATTTTGTGTGCTCACTCCATCGCAAAGACAAGGTTTACGATGTGATTTTGAACAATAACCCAAGGTATGAATAGTATAAATTTGGGTGAAAGGATGGGGCGTGCTTTGAAACATCCCATCCATCATCCAAATATCACTATTCTCCAATTTAAATAGGTTACGTGGAGTACTAAAGATGAGAATTAGTTTATGATGGTTTTGGTTGTCTTGTAGTAAGAAAGGTTTGTTAAAAATAGATACAGAGAGCTCAGGAGGAATTAGAATGTCAGAAAAGGTTTGAGGAGCAACTCTTTGTGGGTTACTTGCCTGTTTTTTTCATTGTAAAATTCGACTCAGATTGGGAATAATGGGCATACTGCTGGCTACATGAACTGGAACATGTTGTGCAACCTCCCTCAAAATAGAACTACAGCTGTCATTGGAAGAGCATGCAATATCTTTAATTTAATTTTTAGTTTCTCTGACCTCAATCTCCATTGCAGAGTCAGAGTGGTTATGGTCTGTGGTTCTTAAAACAGAGTGACCCAGAGTAACCGCTCTGCCTGTGCAATATAATGAGTAGTATGGCACACACCTCCAATGACACCTGGGTTCTGCTATTCTCTCCTTGCAATAAATGTACCCTGCATGTTTTAATAAACGGTTTCCTTTACTGGAAGTGATGTATTGTGCCCTCTTGTGTATTTCTTGAATTGAAGACATTTTCTGAAAATATAAGAATATGCATATCGTACGTTAAAATATATTTTCATTTATAAATTATTTTTAACAAATGATAATTTTTTAAATCATGAAAAAAGAATTTAGACAAGTTGGAACATTACATGATTTCATTATTTTTTACCTGCTTACAAAAAATGCAAACTGATTTCTTTACAACAATTGTTTTATTTAGTTTTGGAATATGCAGAATATACCTTTTTGTTTGTTGGTTTTGGTTCCTATGTGTTATCTGTTGTTGTTTATTTAGGTAGTAATTCTCTTGATTTTTTAAAATCTGGAACAGAAAAGAATATATGTTTTGTACATCAATAAGACACATTTTTGTATGTTGGTTGTTAAGAATTTACCTATATTATTTCTTTAAGAGATTATGAAGAAGATGCACATCTTGAAATGTTATGTTATGTTATGTTAATTTCGATTTATTTAGCGCCAAATCACCGACAGGTCTCTTAGCGCTTGCTTTGGGAACCCGTCCTGGCTTTCTCTGCGAGATAGCCCCTACTGGGCACCCCCAAAGTGAAGACCAGGCATCCCATCACGGTGGGGCCGTTGTGGAGATTAAGCTAGCTATTGCCCAGAGTTGCAGAGTGTGAACCCTTGATTCGAGTAGGCACCGAGGCGAGAATTATCAAGTCCGTGGACATTTTGAGCTCAAGACCCTGCCGCGTCGGGAATTGAACCCTGGTCCCGGGTCTGACCTTTGCATCAGGGTCTGCCTCCTCTAACCAGTGAGCCACACTTCTCAAGTAGGATTGGAAAAGTAGTGGATTTTTGGCTTGTGATAGAGCTCTTTTGTTTATGCTTGAAACCCGAGGAAAATTAAAAAACATAAGATTTATAAGATTTGGAATTCGTATTTTTTTTCTTTTAAATGCATTAATACTGCAAAAGAAGGATAAAATGGTTAAGAATGCAGCATTATTGTAACAAGCATAAATCATTAAAATGTTCACATGTACAATAAAAAATTATGTATTTTTTCAAAATTGCAGTAATATTCATTGTTTTCTTCTTTACAAGTTTCATTGATTTTCTGCACATCAAAAGTTGATACATTTTCGAAAAGAGAGAGATAGCTTCCAAAAATGAATAACAGCACAAAAATATACCTTTTGTAATTTGCCCATGATATTGAAAAAAATGCTATTCAGAAGGGAATATTTTTTTCAAAACACTTTACAATATGTGGTAAATGAACAGTCTTATAAAATTCAAATTGAAATCCATTAGCATATTCAAACATATACATTTCAATTAACGAAAGATTATATCAGGAATAATTAATCGAGAACCTAACCTTTTAAAAATAAAAATAGTTTTCCTTCGTGTTAAATGGAAACGTTTCTCTATTCTTCAGTTCTGTTTCATTAATTAAAAAAAATTTAAGTGTGTTCTATGATCATTTTGTTCTTGTTGTTTTAAGTAAATCTTTTATTAAAAAAATTTTACTCACCTAGGAAAAGTAATGTGTATATACGCATAATTATTTTGTTGGCTTGTATTGATTGAAGACTTATCTTGACTTTATAACTTTTTCCTTTGTATTCAACTGAAAAGTTTTAAAAATATTTAAAATTACAGAGTTGTTTCTTCAAATTGGTTCACTATATATTCATTTTCATTTTTTTATATTTACTTTTTTATTTTCTGAGGCTGTTTGGTCCTTTCAAATCAAGTTTGTCAGTCGCAGTAACAGAGTCAGCATTCACAGCCTCTGCTCCCGTTGATAGTTAGTTGACCATTGTTTTCAAAATGGTGGTCGGTTTCTATTTATACATTTTCTTGGGTATCACCATAATTTAAAATAAAATAACTATGGTGTTTGTAATTTATTTTTTGATAAAATTATGAGGAAACATACATTTTAATTTTCCTATTACAAAATGCTTGTTTCAATGGTTTGTGTTTCTTTTGGCCTCCATTTTGATTCGAAGTTGACATATTTCATGTCATTGAAACAGTAGTAGGACTTGCTTTTTGACCCGAGGTCAACCTATCATCGTCCGCTGAAATTAGATTATGAAGTCCTTGATTTACAATTATATTTTGTCAAGGTATGTTGTTTCAAAATGTTTTTATATTTTAGGAATATTTGTTATTTTGATTACTTTCATAAGTCATCAAAATAATAAGGTAATGATATATTAATACAGGTAAATACCCGAGTAATAAAACGAATACCCGAGTATTCATTTTAAAAAGGAGTACCGTTTAATTAATTTGTGTGGTCAGTTACTCTACACATTTTAATACACTTACCCACCCAAAACCACTATTTTCCCTGCATCCCGTGCCAGGAGTTATTTTACTAATAATTCTTTTTTTAAAATAAAAAATGCATTGTAATGATATGCGTAGTATTGTATTGCATTGTAATGGTACTTTTAATGCCTCATATATATCTGGCGTAGTAATGATTTTCGTTGTAAAATATTGCATTGTAATGGTATATGTTTTGTAAAAAATGCGCTGTAATGGCATGTGTTGTAATAGCATGCATTGTATCATCATACATCCTCACGAACATAGCCAAATGCTCTCAAAACTTTCTTCAGGGCCAAGACCTGAAGATATCTTTCCCTTTCCCGCTGCAGAAGGTATCCAGTTTGCAGTGATGCACATGTAATCATTCGATTGACAGCTGGTTTACATGTCTGTCATCAGGTGGATAGTGTGAACCAGACTTTGCTGCTAAGCTTGTCAAACCAACTGCAGCACATCGTGATGCAGCACTGGAACAGCCACTCTTACAAAATAGGGCCTACTTGGTGCCTTTCATTCAGGGCAGATGGCAGCCACAAATTCTAAGAATCCCACTCCTTCCACAAAAGAAAAAGAAAGGAGGTCTGCCCTAACATTTTTGCCAGTTTCCATTGTATAAACTTGTGGTTGGGTAGTTTTTCTTGTATTACCCCTCCTGCCTAAACATGCCCACAATATTAGGCTGGATTTTCTTCTTTTCTTGGGGCACTGACATAGGGGTCTTTTGAGAAACAGATGCTAGTGGTAGACGCATTGTGTGTATTGGTGGTGCAGTCACTGTATTCTGTGGTGTCCTAATCTCACTCTGAGTCTTCTTGTGCCATTGTAAAGCCACTGAGGTGGGTGTATCTGCTGGCACACTGCTGGAGATAGGGCTGCTTTGCGTGAAGATGCTACCCTCTTCTTCTTCATCATCACCTTCCATCATGATTGGACTTGTAGCTGATGGTCCCAAGCTCTCCTCAACACCACTTCCATATTCAGCCATTTTTGTAATGTGCTCCTCCCACTTGATTGTGTCTCTTTTTCATATGGGGAGTCTGGCCTGCAGTACCAGAATGTGTATCAGGCTTACCTCGACAAACATGTGCGTGGCAAATGGTGCATACTGCAATGTGCTCCTCATCTTTGCTAACTGTGAAAAAGTCCCAAACTGGGGAGGAGTACTTTTGTACTGGGCCACTGCTAAGGCCTGAAGAATTACTGGAGGTAGGTGGTCATGTCATTGATTGCCTCTCTGCTTTACCTGAGGCTGGGTTTGGTGCAGGTCTCAGCTGAGGCTTTGCAAATATTGGAGCTGGTGGCAGTGCTAACTGTGCCACATCCCTCGTAGCTGTTCAAATAGCAATGTCAGATTCCTCTAGGTCACCTTCCACCTCATCATTGTCATACTCCTCTTCACCCCCTTCCATAAGTCTAAATCTTTCTGGAACTTTTATTTTCCTTTGCCTTTCCTGTTGTCTCCTTGTCTCTGTCGAGGTCCACTCCATGTCCCTACCATCATCATAAGTGGTGCATGGAGAAGATGTTGCTGTACTACCCTTCCGATTCCTTGCTGGAAATCTGGGAGCCATTGATTCTAAAGTAGAGGTCCAACTTCTTGCTTGCAAGGAAGCTCGACCTCCTGTTCTGCTCGAACAGCAGGCGCATGTACTATTGCTCGCTGCTGTCCACTTTGCTGTGTTTACTGAAACAATTGCATACTACTTTGGAAAAGGGACAAATCCTATTCAACATCACTACTCGTCAGCGCTGACATAATTGCACTGGCTTCCACACTGACAGATATGGTCCTGGGCTTAGGTTGGGAGGGTGGTGCTGTTGATGCAGGAGTGCTGCTCTCAGCTTGCTCGCTGGAGGCCGGTACGGCAGGTATAACTTTCCTTAGAAAGGTTGGTGTCAGCAAGCCAGTGGTGGAAATCTGCTTCTTCTCCTCCCCACTAACCATTTTCTTGGCAGCACCTTTCTTTAGAGCCATCTTGAAGCTGTCAGTTGGAAATGGCACTTGGCTTCACAAGAAGCTGAAGAGATGACCGTGCTACATAGTCAGTTATGCATCAGGTCGTGCACAGACCTTCTGTCTGGCAGTACTGTGGTTGATGTCTCTTCTCTTGTGCACCTAAAAGCAAACAAGCAAAAAGAACTTCATTGAAACGTGTCATTATTGCTGTTCAAGTAGTAGTACAAACAAACAATATCACTTAGTGTGGTGACTTAGCAATAATACAATCTATCTGTTTAATCATTAAACTACACAATCATAAACTTAAATTGTGTGCATTAAATGCAGGAAGGATAAGAAAGAGCAACAACAGCAACCTACCGATTTTACTTTTTGCTTATGTGAATCAAGTTAGGATGTGGCACTCAGGGAGGTACAGGTGACAATGAAATAACCCTTAAACAATAGATTCTGCTGTGCAGTGAACCTCTTTCAGTTATGGGGTTGATGCCAGATGTTAGGAAAATGTAAAAAAACATGTTTTATATCAAAATTAAAAACAAATGTAAATTAAAATGATTAAATAAACAATATTTGAAGGAAAACATATGTAATGTTTTTAAACTTCAGAAAATGTAAATAAAAAACAAAAATAAAAAATGTAAATAAAAAAATGAATGCTTTAAAAATATATAATTAAAAATTTCACATTAAAAAACTCAAATTAAAAATTTGAAATAAAGAATGTAAAGATGAGTGAAAATATCGTCAAGCATAATAATTTATTAAACTTCTATTATTGTCAACCATACATGTTAGCCTACGGTACATGGTCATCAACAACAACTAACGCTGAGCAAGGAGGCATGCCCATAAACAGAGTTGAAATGCAGGCATTTGAGGAAAGCACACTGACTGGCTACACAAAATGGCCACCAACCACATGGTCCGAACAACAACAACCAGCAAGAAGGTATGGCCACAAGCAAAGAAGACATGCCGGCCAATGGGGAAAACACACTGGCGGGCTACACAAAATGGCCTCCAGCCACATGGTCAAAACAACCAGCAAGAACAAGGAGGCATGGCCACAATCAAAGAAGACATGCAGGCCTAAGGCAAAAGCAGACTGCCTGGCTACACAAAATGGCCAACAGCCACATGGTCAGAACAACAATCAGGTGGCTTAGAAAATAAAGATCACTTGCATGCCTATGGTGGAGACTGACTATACAAAATGCCCCCTGGCCACATGGCATGGGGAACAACAAAGGCAAATGGTGGCATATGGCAAACACACATACACACACACTGGGCAGAGAAAAGAGGCATGGTAACACAGAGAACGCAGCATTTCAGCAATGTAAAAAATGAAAATTAACAGGGCTAAAAACAGACATCCTCCAAAGCCATTACCCCAGATATACATTGTTTATAGGGGACAAACATTGATATACCACTAAAATAATCATGAATAGTACATGGGCTACTGGGTGGAAGGCACATTGGCCGACTAGGCCACAAAGTGAATTACAAATCAATATTGCAAATGCATTTAAGAACAGAGAGAAAAAGTAGTAAACTGTGCCACCTTGATCCTTCACCAGAGAAGAAAAATGAAATGCAAAAATATAACTTGGCCCCTACTAAAACTGCAGGCTACCCACCACAAGACATTTTAAAAATCACATAATAGTGCAAATAAATCCAGGTGCATGCCCCAATCAAACAAACAACACTCTTATATTGCAGTTTTCCAACTTACCTCAGATATCTCAAAAACAAAGTCCTTAAATCCAATGGTATATATGCAGCAGACAAGGAGAGTGAGCCTTCCAGCTCCAAATCCCAATGAAAAGTGACCAGGAGAGGAACACAGCACTGGGAGGAGCCTGCTGAACAGGAACAGGAAGTGGAAGTCTCCTGGGCATTTCCTTCTGGTTGGAAAAAAAGGTTTCATAAAATGGCTTCTCACACAAACAAAACAACTCCATCGGGCAGGCCGAAAAGCTGCTTGACCGCTCCGCTTGTGATCGGCACTAAGAATACTTGATTGGCGCTGTTGCGGCAGGAAGCCGTGCCAGTGAGTGCAAAGTCTCCCTAGCAGTGTGAGAAGTCTTGCTTGTGCTCTCAAGTGTCCCGAGACTCTTGGCACTCGTGATGAGAACCGAAAGAAAACTTGAGTGTGCAAACAGAAAAAAAACTCGGTTTTGCACCCGAATGACGGAATTTAGGAATTTCGCTCTCCACCATAGAGGGCCTGAATCCCGGAAACTACATGAGCAGAGCTGAGCAGAGTTAACACCCAGGTTATATCTTCTCCCCAAAAAGTTTCAAAGTAAGTTCTGTTGTGCATGGGAAGCTTTGGGGTGACCTATTAAGTGGGAGTTGAGAAAAAGGGGGTTAAAAAGTGTGTTTTCCGATTTTAATTCCCATAGGAACGTGTTGTCGAATCTACAGCCTGAACTGCTGGATAACATTACACCAAACTTGGCAGAAAGGTAGATGTTGTTACACAGATGGTGCTTTTTGTTACTTGGTGCACATTTGTTCAGTAGTTCTTCAGTAATTTAGGTTGAAAATTGTAGTAATATCTCTCGTCGCGAATCCTTCATGAAAAAAGATGAGCTTGTGCAGCGAAATGCACAGCTCTGATTGGCTTCCGATTATTCAACTGGGAAATGTTGGCAGCAATGTTGAGATTTGGCTTCACTAAGTCCCCATTTTAAAAAAAAGAAAGGGTCAGGGTAAAAATATCCTGACCCCCATGCCACGATCTTAGGGTCCTCCTGGGACTCCGCAGTGGCATGAAAGCATTTTTTTCAAAATTGCTGCGAAATTGTGCTATTTGCAGCAAACGTTTCAAAGTAAAGCAGGTGTAGGCTCCCGTGCTAGCTTTTAAATAACCCCTGGGTGTGCCAGGTCCCGGGGGCATATATTTAGATATTGGAATGGGTGCACAGGGTCCTCCTCCTAGGGTGTATCAATGTCCTGGGGACCACATTGTGTTATGTATGCAGACAGGTCCAATGGGCCCGCCCCCACCCCATGGACCAACACCTCCCAGGGTCTAATTAAAATAATATGGGGAGCCTTGTGGACCCCCATGCCCCAGGGACCACAAGCTCCCTGGGGTATTATATGGGGTGCCTCATGGACCCCCTCTGCAACAGGGACCACCACCTCCCCAGGCCATTTTGTATTTGGCTTGGGGGGCCTCAAGGACCTCCCCTCAGGGTGCCAGAACCACCACCTCCCTAGGCCAAACCCCCTTTCTGCACCACTCTGCAACCATTACTACTTAAGAAACCACAGAAATCCAGTGGAAAAACCAAAGGTTACAGGGACATTATAGTTAGGAATTAGCATTTAAAAAAACATTCAAAATTCACTGAAAAATCCCAAGGTTACAGTGATGTACTGCTTAGGACCTCACTTATTGTATCACTAATGAGATAGTCAGTGACATCACTGATGACATCATCCACAAAATCACTAATGCGCCCACTCGCATCCCATGGACCCTTTCATACACCCACTCACACAACCATTCACAAATACATTCACAGACCATTTCACCTACTTACACACCCACTCCCTCATTCCTAGATTTATATACACATCCACTCACTCACCGATGTAGCCACTCATACACCCACTCACTCACTAATACAGCCACTGCTATATTCACTCATACACCCATGCAGCTTCTCACACACTGGGTCAGTCACCCATTGAACTACTCACACCTACGCACTCATCCAAACAGTCAAACACACAGCCACTTACTCATTCATACAGTTACACACACTCATTGCTTCTGCATACAGATACTAACATGTACTCACTCTCCTATACAGTCATTGACACAAGCACACATTCACCAATACAGCCACTCTTACACTCACTCACTGACCCATACAGTCACTCATAAACCCCCATCAGTCAGCTATACTGCATTTCATATACCGTGTTACTTAACCATATACCACTGACACATCCACTAACTCACCCACACAGCCATACGCACATTCACCCATACAGCCCCTCACACATGCATTCACTAATCCATAAAGCCATTGACCCACCACCCACTCATCCATACAGGCAGTTGCTTACCTCCTCATCCATCCTTACAGAAACCCATACAGGTACTCAGACAACCAATCAATCACCCATACACCCACTCCTACCCTCACTCACACATCCATGCAACCACTTAGACATCATCAGACAGATACATACATTTGTACAAGCAGTCACTCACCCACACACTCACTGAGACACCTATTCACTGACTTTTACAGTTAATCACACACCCACTTTATCATCCATACAAGCCCTCATATACCCAATGATTCACCAATACACCTTGATATATATATACCACTCATAAACTTGATAAAAACACTTGCACTCCCTAGATGGTGTCATATCATTAGTGTTGTTATTTGAGATGTCATCAGTGATGTCACTGACCATGTCATGAGTGATGTAATATGTGAGGTTAGAAGCAGTGCATTGCGGGGGCATGTTTTAGTCAGCTTGGCTAACTATGACTGCTGAATTTCACTGGTTTTGTTCAAGTGAAACCTGAGCCTAACTATAATGTCCCTGTCCCTTTGCAGTGAATTCCTAAGGATTCTTTTATTCCATTTCCTCATTTCAGCGCCCCTGTAACCTTTTTTTCACAGAATTTTAAAGGATTTTTTAAATGCTAATTCCTAACTATAACACCGCTGTAATCTTTTGTTTTATCAGTGAATATATATATATATATATATATATATACATATATATATATATATATATATATATATATATATATATATATATATATATATATATATATATATATATATATATATATATATATATATATATATATATATATATATATATATATATATATATATATACTTGCTGGATTCTTTTTTATATAAAACATTTAATAACCATTATAGAGCCAAATAAGTGCTTCCTAATACACAGGTACTTACAACAGGTATAGAAATCCTTTTGTAATTTTAATGCACATTGCAGGAATATTATGTTTGTTGGTTAAAAGAAAGTTACTTTGTCTTTTAGTTATTGTATACTGAAGACATAGTTTGAACATGCGGGGATGACTAACAAATAGAAATGGATAAACAATGGAAACAAAAAAACATTGACAAAGAAGTGCAATTTCCCACCTGAACTGACAACGAAGTACACTATTTTTAGCTGGATGTACATAAGTGAACAGGAAGGATGTTGTCACTCACAGTACAAGAGTCACTGTCTGAAGTGGGCTGAGCCATTACCCTATGCAATATGTGAGAGACAGTGATAATACCAACAGATGAAGAAGGATATTCAAAACATCTTCTGTTCATGCTAAAGCTATTTGAAGGCCAGGCCTAGAAAAATTATAATCTCTGCATGGTGATGCTTACTGCAAAAACATTTGCAAATTTGCCCTAAAAGAAAAAAGTGTGGTGTGCTAATGATTAAAGCCATCCAACGTCAGCCTCTTTGTCTGGCTAACAGCACGCAAAAGCTAGTATTAAATTCTCTTTAGTAGCATTTACATGGGATACACGTATTTGTGCAGAATGCATTCTTGACATGCTCTTTTCAAATCAGGAAGTGAGCTGTTAAATAACTATTTTTGAAATACTTCATTTGTCATAATCAGTTTCCCTGAAGGTCCCTGCTGTTTTTCGAGTTAAAAACTGAAATAAGGTTGATGAAAACAGATAACAGATAGCCTTTTTACCTTGACCTACTTGCAATAATATTATCAAGCATGAATGTTGACTTCATTTTTCTGATACCTAAAAAACTGTCTAAAATTATGAAATATACTTTTCCCCTCAGACCAGATGTTCAGTGCCTCTAAAAAAAAAAAAATTGTATAGCTCGGGGCTCTATGAGTTATTTTAGACGTTTAGCTTTAAAAAGCATCCTATCACCGATTTTAGACTTGGCACGAGAAAGGTTTAAATTTTCGTCAATCATTTGTACACCATTGAGGAAGTGGATTTAATTGAAATTCAGGCGCAGATTTATCAAACTTGCTGCACTGTGCAAAAGGGAGAGGGCAGTAATGTGTCATACTATAGCCTTATAGCCCGCCGTAGCGAGCTATACCGGCTATTAAAGGCACGCTGAATCGTTAAAGGCCCGAGCCCAAGGCGAGGGACATTCACGAGACAGCGGGACTTTAATAGACGGTATAGCCCTGCTACGAAGGGCTATAAGGCTATTAGAACATTCTGCCACTAGAGGGCAGAATGTTCTAACAAAATAAACAAAGGGTTCTCGAAGCTCGAGGGGATATAAAACCCCTCGAGCTTCGAGATGCCTTTGTAGAACATTGGAATGTTGCTCTGCGGGCCTTTACCGGCCTGTAGAAGCAAGGAGCACTCCATTGTCTGCAATAGAGCTTCCAACATTCCAATGTTCTAATTAACATTATATGGCTCATTTCTGTTCTCTCCTTGCACTGGTGCACTTTTGTCTGTCTAGAGCCAATGCAAGTCACCCATCCGTCATTGTGCAAGGGTGCCTGCGTTGCAGGGGCAATTGTTTTTGTGCAGGAAAGTATACCTATCTGCACAAAATCAATTCTCTGAGTAATTTTACTCTTTCCATGTGTGCTGCAGCATGTAACACACGCTAGGAAGAGGAAAGGAAGAGGACAAATAAAGACATTTCTCCTTGTTAGCACGTTGAAGCATGTCCAGGTTTAACACTGATGGTAAATATGGGAACGTGCCAAAATCAATGGGTTCACCCATGCAATGCCTTCCCAATGCAGAGTAATGCAAGGCAACAACATGCTCCTGATTTACCGAGCACAGCTGGGCCACGCAGAGTGGCCTTGCATTGCTTGGTAAATCTGACGTTATTGTTGCATTGCCCTTGTGTTATCTTGTGTGGCACAAGGGCAACAACACTATGATAAATCTGTCCTCAAGTCTTTAAAGTGTATAACTGGCATTTGATTAAATATAAAATCTTGCTTTCAATTTTGCACTTTTCCATTGCAACGTTATCATGACATGCAAATAGTTCAGCAGGTCACTGATGTTTGTGTCTAGCATGGCTGCTATTTTGCTTATATGCAAAGGCATAGCAGTGTATAATCAACATGTCAAGAATGACACTTGCACACATAACACAGCATCAATCACAAACCTCACAATAAAAATGCAACTCACTCAGAGATTACCTACATCTCTCAGTTCCTTTCACCTAAGAACCGGGGCCAGATTTAGGATAGTTTTGCATTGCCCTTGCGTTACGCAAGGTTACACAAGGGCAACATAATACTAAAGTCAGATATACCAAGCCACGCATGGCCAACTTACTTGGCCTTGTGATGTCTGCTAAATCTGGAGTAATGCAAGGGAGCGCAAGTTGCTGCCTTCCGTTACACAGTCCCAGGGAGGCGTTCCATGGGTTTTTATTTTATTTATTTATTTAATGCGATTTTATATAGCGCGAACTTTACCCGAAGGTATCAGAGCGCTTTACATTACAACCAGTTTCAATACATAGGGACTTAGGATTACGTGCGTTACATAAAAGATACAAGCAGAGAGTAAGTGATACAAATGGATACATTCTAAGCATCACATAGGAATGGTAGAGAGTACAATGATCTACAGCATATACTAGTGATTCATTTGAGGATCGTCAAGGGGGAAACGAGGGAGAAGGGTAAAGGCTGAGGGACTGGACAAGATGGTGGGCCTGTATCAGGAGAAAAAAGCGGCCGAGAACAGCAGCAAAATGGCTGCCAGAACAAAAGAAAAAAGTAAAGAAGTCCATGAGAGTAACCCAGTGCCCTCTCGAGCGGGAAGCGCACCCCGGGGGCCACGGACTCACTGATGTCCAGCCGCCAGGACGGCGTGGGGATGTGTCAGCCAACACCATCCAAGACCCGGGGTTCAATCACGATATCTTTGGCAGTTAATGCATGAAATTTCTCCACCGGTAGGTGGAGAAAAATTTAGGATGTCCGTAAAGTGCCGCTTTAGCGATCACTTCAGATACGGTTAGAGGGACGTCTCACTCCTTCACGGTCAGGTGATCAATGCAACACATCCCCACCCTCCTGACTGCACAGAATTAGACGCAGCAATACTCGAAATCACCAGGTTGTCCACCTGCTCTTTAGTCCTGATAAAGACCCGCTACGGTTGCGACAAAGCCAGCACCATTTTATAGGGTCGAAACTTCGGCGTTGTATTAACAATCAGTCCAGACCAAGTTTCAACGACAATAGGAGAAAACATATGCACTTGTTGAAACAAATTGATGTCGAATTTTGGACTGATCTTTATTTGTATTCATGCATTTTTGTTTTGACACACAGTCAACATCACCTGTCACTGTTATTCAATCAAGCACGTCTTTGTTATTTGTATGTTTATGTTAATTCTGTTCTCGACAACCCTTTACCAATTTTACCAATGTTATATTTATGTCAGAATTTCTAAAAATAAGAATATTTTGGATTAATTTCAAAACGGTGTGTGTTCCTATCTTCCTTCCCCCTTTCTCCCTCAACAAGTAATTCTGTCCCAGGGTTAATGTGTATTTCTAAAATAAATTTGGGATATGCATTGCTAGTTCTGCCTATAATTTAGGTGTACACAGAAATTGACTTTTCTCCCAACAGAACCATTGTCTTTGTTTAATCTTGGAACCCAGGATCTGAGGGTCACTGGGCCATCCCATTATAGTTAATGGCAAAGTTTCTTTTGAACAACTTTAAAACTAAGAATGGGGAAAAGTTCATGAAACTCCTAATGACTTTTTGTTGTAAATTTTGTCAGCATATATTTGTAAGTAACATTATTTATAATGGAACAAACTTAATGATGGTGTTTTTTTTCAAGATTGTTTGCCATATCTCATAGTTACGTAAGAAATTTGTCTTTCCCAAAAATATTTGAGATTGTTATTGAGATTGTTGTTTTTTTTTTTTTAGATAATCTTCTTGATTGTCTTTTTTTGACAGATGTTATGCGATGAGTACTATTGAACTCACTGTTTCTAGGGAATTTCAATATATTCTGAGAACAGCAAAAAAGGCATCTAAAATGCTTTACAAATGATTTTGTGTTGTAAAAGATAAATTGTAATTGTATTTTTTTTGTCTTCTACAGATGCGAACTTTATTAGAAAAAAGTTGTATTTTATTATTTTGAAAGTCAGTATAACTAAGCGTTAAAAATGGTCGATGGGATGTACTTCTACAGAGCTCAAGTAAGAGAATGTCCAAGGTGTACATAGGTTTGTAAAGATGGTTTGTATCTTTTAAACATTTTTGAAGAAATTAAAAAAAATATATAGTGTACCTGTATTTTTTGCATTTAACTACAACACATCAACTCCTTTGAAACTGGTAAGGTGAATAGATATTTTCTACTTTTTTTAGTACTGCATTTTATTATAATAGCACTAGTTTTTCTCATAGTGATAAGGAGTGACTGGTTTGAAAATGTAATAACATTTTTCAACTAAAAAATCATATAAGCAATTTCATTAATATGGTCTTACAATGTAGTTGACAATGGTATTTGTAAAAAAAAATGTAAAGGGAAAATTAGTTGATAACGTTAGTTTTGTATTAAGTAATAGTAAAAACGATAAAATAAAGTGTTTATGTTTTTCTACACGGAAAAACCTTTAAAAAAATCACTATGGAAGAAGAGCAGAACTATGTAGAAGAAAGTATTGACATTTCTAACAGTTTGATAGAGGAGGTAAATGTACCTTTTATTGATTGTTAAAATGAAGATGGAAATATTTCTGGAGAAATAAGCTGCGATTTTGTCGATAAAACAATGGATGAGGATTCTATTGAAGCTTTAGAGGACATTGAGTTACATAAAAAGACTTTTGAAAGTTATAATGAAGAAATGAAATTTCAGAGGAAATGATGTTAGAAGCTCTATTAAATTATGAAATGTTAGAGGAATAAATTTATGATTTAAAATTAAGAATAGTTTGAGAGACTCTTCTTGTAGAATTGCAAATATTCAGGTAGTATCTAAGTACTCATGGTGGAAAGTGAACCTTAGGACATGTACTGCTTCAAACTTCTATTGAATATGTATGCACTCTTCTATGCACTAGAAAAGTTGTGTTTTATAGTTTTTATTTCCAGGTCTATATTCCTGTGTCTCCCTCCCTCTGTCTCCGTCATTCTGCCTTTCTGTTTGTCTCCTATAGTTTTCTTCCTTCTTTGTCTCCTTCCCGCTATCTGTTTCCCTCCTTCTGTCTGTCACCCTCTATTTTTATCTCTAGCTGTCCATGTCTTCCTCCCTCTGTCTCCCTCTCTGTCTCTCTATCTCTGTCTGTCTCTGCCTCTATCTTTTTGCCACTGTATCTATCTCTATCTGTCTGTCTCTGTCTTTATCTCTTTAACTCTCCCTCTCTCTGTGTCTCTCTTTCTCTATCTCCCTCTCTCACTGTCTTTTTCTGTCTCTCTTCATCTCACTCTGTTTACTTTCCTCTTGCTTGCTCTGTAACTCTCTCTTAGTCTTTCTTCGTATGTGTCACTCACTCTTTCTGTTTCCCTTTCTCTCTGTTGCTACAAGACCGCAGAGGGGGAAGCCTGCACATTTTGTAATTTTCTTCCAGCAAGAAACCCTCTCTAACACCCAAGTTGAGTTCTATACTAGTTTCTACCCTGAAAGGTGTTTTCCAGAGCTCTTTGCAAAAGAAGATGTCTGCCGTGTAGAGACCACTAACACAAGAAAAGCCAAGCCTTGATTCATACACAGAGCACTTCTTCAATTGGGTTTACAATTGTGTACAGTTTTAGCTTATAACACATCATGAATATTCTACCATCGATAAATGAGAGAGCAAGCAGAGAGAACATGCCTTGAATTTTCACAGAGTAGCCATGGAACGTCTCTCTAATGTTTCTATGCAGAATAGCTCTGGCGTGCACCAAAAGTGAAGATAAACTATGAACACATGCATACACATTTTTAACTTGGCATGTATATTGTACTTCCAGCTTCTCTGCAAGAGGCTTCCCTGGCTTCGCTGTGCACAGGGAGCCGAGGTCAAGGTTAAGGCTTTATGCAGCAAGTTCGAGACACCGAAGGAATTGCCACAAAAGGAATTGCAGAGTTCCGATTAGCACTGAAAGCCTTTAGTGTACTTTTTTGTAGCTGATAGACAGGCGGTATTTGTCTTCATCTAGCCTGGAGATCAGAGCTGTTAGCACTGCTGCACTTCATAGGTTGGCATAGGCACACTATTGAGTTATGGTGGAAGGGAAAATGAGAGGTATGTGCCGTAATCCATTCACGACATTCAAACAGTAATCAGCAGATGTACAATAAGTGGTACATCCCCAGAGGTAAGTCAGTTATTGTGCACTGTGACATCACCACAATGGATGCACCGTATTTACAATGTGGTATATTATGGAGCAAAAATGACACAGGTATGTGATGTATTTGTATTGTGAAGGTGGTGCATTGCTTGACTTGCGTTCCAAGCGCAACGTACTTCCAGCTATGTTGTTGGGGCCTATTTATTATTTATGTATTTATTTATGGCATTTGTAGAGCGCTCTGCAACCCTACGGGCATCCTGGCGCTGAATACCTATAGCTGAAACCCTGTGGGACAGAAGGGGACAGTGGTCAGGGTGCTGATCAGTTGGATTTTGGGAAGAGCCATGTTTTAACCTTTTTCCGAAAGGCCATCAGTTTGTTTGTTTTCTGATGTCAATAGGGAGGTTATTCCATAAATGTGCTGCAGCTATACTAAAGGCTCTTCCTCCACAGGTTACTTTCTTGATCCTAGGAATGCTGATAAGGTTCAAAGATGAGGATCGAAGAGACCGGGTAGGCTCATACCAGTTAAATTTATTTTGGAGTGGTCGGGGGCCTAGTCCATGAACTTCCCTGAAGACAATACATAGGGATTTGAAAGAGATCCTTTGGTGTATAGGCAGCCAGTGGAGGTCGGCCAAGGCAAGAGTGGTAGAAGATCTTCGTTTTCGAGAGAGTGCCAGTTTAGCTGCAGGCGCCTGGATACTCTGAAGTCTGGAGATGAGATAGGCAGAGGATTCCAGCAGAAGGGCGTTGCAGTAATCCAGGTGGCTGAGGATAGTGCTCCTGACTATGTTAGTTCTGGTCTGTGGGGGCAGGAGAGGAAGCAGCTTTCGTAATCCTCGCAGTAAGGCAAAGCAGCTGCTGACCTGCTTGTTGACGTTGGTCTCTAGGCCTAGGCTGTTGTTAATGGTGACTCCGAGATTCTTTACTGATTTCACTGGGGTGGGCGAGTCCCCTAACTGTTGAGGCCAAAAGTCTGTAGGTAGACTTTTGGGGATTCTTCCTGCTAGACAGTGCAGTATTTCAGTTTTATCACTGTTAAATTGCAGTGAGGTCTGGTTTAGCCAGAGTGACATTTCCAGCATGCAAGTGTGCTATGCTCATAATGCTGTTTCAAACCTTACATCTGCTTCAAGCAGGTGCAGGGTTTTGACGCAGCAGAGCCCAAAAGTGTCTATAAAAGTGTTTATGAGGTAAAGTGGGCTTAGGGTATGGACTGTTTCAAACCCCTTTTGACTATGCATGCACTGTTCTTTGTACCACCCCCTTTTGTACCGCTTTTGGCCGCCATAAGTGTGGCAGGGTATGCTCAGACGTGAGTCCCTTGCTCACTTTGCCACTGGATTCAAGCAAGCCGGGCTGAAGACGACTGGAATGCCAGAAACCGGTCCTCGGAAGTTTGTTTCCGGTCCAGGGAAGACATGGCTTGGCAGTTCGGGCGTGACTGTTCCCATGAGGCACAGGGTCAGACTGATTTGCCTATAGCCATGTCTGAACTGGGGTGGCAAAAAGGCTAAAGAACGGTGATGGATTAAACCCAGATCTTTTGACTGGGTGTGAGTGTTTGATTGATTCAGATGCTCCGTCCATCACCACCCCCTTTTGTACCTGTTCTTTGTACAGGCAAATTTGTGTTTTATACCTTCAATTATAACTTCAATTCCCTAGTCTCTCTCCTTAAACTTGCTGCAAACACTGTTTTACCTAGACACTCTCCTTGCAGAATTGTAATCATTCACCCCCTCATTTATGAGACTTGTTGTGCCATTGCAACTTCACTTTTTGTGATGTTCTGTGGCACAACTGTCAGCGTGATATTTATCAGGCAGCACTATGGCAGTTTTTTTGGTGTACTTTTGCCTGATAAATATCAGATCATTTAATGCAGTGTTCTGCGTTAAAGGGGTGTGCAATGGGTGTTGTTGAGGGTGTTCCCAGGAACACCCATGGCCTTTTTACACTTTTGCAAATTTATGAGAAATCGAAAATCTGAGGCACTGCCAAAAACGTATGCCTCCCGAGGGGAGGCGTAAGGAAGGTGCAATGGGGAAAAATGGTTTTATTTCTCTTTATATTTTCGTTTTCCATGTGTGCTGCTTTCTGCTGCACACGTAGAAAAAGGAAAAGTCTCTTGTGATTATTTTTCTACAGAAAGGTTTCCTTACCTGTACAAAAATAATTATTCTTGCAACGCAGGCAGCCTTACAGCTTGTGCAAATGTTCCTGCGTTGGTGCAGGCAGACCATTGTCCGCTGGCGCAAGGGAAAAGAATAATAATGCGCTGTACCTTATAGATATGGCACATTCCTACCTTTTTCTTTTGCCACAGGGAAGTGTAGTAGGAAGGCCTGCTGCACTTTTCTACAGCAAAATCTCATAAATGAGGCCTATGTCAGTAGTCAAGTATTCATTGTAAAAAGTGGGCCTTAGGGCATAGAGTGTTTCAAACTCCTACAGACTGTGCATACACTGTTCTATGTACCTGCATATTTGTTTTATTTATGTTGAATTTCACAGTTTCTATCTTTTTACTTCCACCAAACACTCTGTTACTCTTGGTGTAGGTTTCTAGTGACTCATTGATCAGTGTGTAGTAAAGCATTCACTACATTAAAACAGTAATTAGTAGTTGTACAATAAGTAGTATATCCCCAAAGATAAGACAGTTATTTTGCACTGTTACATCACCACCATGGAGGCATCGTATTTACAATGTGGTGCACTATGAGGCCAAAGTGGTACAGATATGTGATGTATCCGTGCTATGAAAATGGTGCATTGCTTGACTTGCGTTGTAAGTGCAATGCATCTCCAGGAATGCTCTTTGGGCCCTATGCTCATAATACTGTGTCAATCCTTACACCTGCTTCAAACAAGTGCAGGGTTTTTACGCAGTATAAGCTGAAAAGTGACTGAATCAAATCTTTTAGATTTTACTTATTTACTTTAAGGTGGCGTTCCTGTTGCAGATCACCCCACACCTGTGCAAGAAAGCCTCCTTCTGGCGCAGGGCTTTACAATGTGACGCACCTTCCAAGTACGTCACATTGTAAATACCATACATTATAGTACATCTTTTGCACCACCACTGCATCACAAATATGATGCAACAGTTGTGTAAAAGAGGCACAAGGATGTTATAAAACCGCCCTTAATACATACAAATTCATCCAGGCAGTTTCACCAATAGTTTAAATTGAAGCATAGACTTGTAACATATGTATATGCATATGTTACATTCAAGTGCTTTGGAGGTACTACAGTATACTATAAGTAAACACCTTATAATTGTATGCTGTAGCAAATCCTTATAGTTATGCACTTTTACATTCACCATACACTACTAATGCATTCATTCATTCATTTACAAACTACACATTCTTTCTGACAAACTTTTACAGACTAACATAGAAATATAGTTCTTTACAGATTGCTCTCCATAGCACGGCAACTGATTGCAAAATTTGCAGTGGAAAGTTACTTTCATGGTGCGTGTTGTTTTCTTTCTGCCTACGCGTTTCAGGGATGGATCAGGTGTGATGTTTATTGCCCAGGAAGAAGGGGCTTGGAGGCCCCGAAACGTGTAGGCAGAAAGAAAACAACACGGACTATGAAAGCAATCTGCATCTCTACGCCGGATGCCAGAACATCCTGAATGCTCCTCTGAATGCTTCAGGGCATATTTGTGTTTGGACAGAAGGAGCACCAAATTGTTTTAGTGGCTGATAAACTTGAGAACAGCTGCATGACCTTCACTATCTCTGTTAGAAATTGTCTGTAAGCCAAACCAGCCTAACACAGGCAGCTTCTGCACCCTGCTGGGCTGGTCTTGTCTAATACCTTGGGTCCCACTTTCCCACTTGCACGAGTGGTAGCCGCTCTCCCACCTCCTTATGCTTGCTTGTGTATTGCTGTGTCTCACTTGATGATCAAAATCAGTCTTGAGCAGCCTCGAGCAGTGATCCCAGTGACCCTACAGAGTGAATCAGCAACTGTAGTGGGTGTGTGGGCAGGCAGTAACAGTCCCAGGTAGGCTATGGCAGTGGGGATTGCATGGATTGAAGGCTCAGTGATTAGAACACTGGGGTCTGATGGGGTCCAGCATCTGTCAGCATCCTCCTTCAATCCGATCCGGTAACCTCATACTATAACATCTCAGTACAATAGTAGAGAGAAGCATTTTTTGGGGTGAAAAGGCACCTACAGACGCTAAGGGGTCGATTACGATGCCGGTCGGAATGCATCTCGACCAAATCGGTCTCGGAATGGTTTCTGACCTAATCAGATCGGGGGAGTCCGACCAACCAATTATGATGCTTCTGGAGACAATTCGGTCAGACTCCCATTGACTTCAAGGGAAGCCGGTGTTCCTACCAAATACACAGGCTCCCACTTAAGAAAGGGGTGGCTGGGGAAAATTGTGCATCCTGTGGCGGGCACCCCATGGTGCCTGCAAAACACAAAAGATGATGGACGGAATGTTGCAAAATGGCAAAACATTCACCCCTAGTCACAGATCTGGGTTTATTCCATCATTATTTTGCTCACCAAGACACCTCAGTTCAGACATGGCCATATGTTTATCAGTCTTGACCCTGTGCCTCATGGGAACAATCCAGCCCGACCTGCCAAGCCATGTCTTCCCTGGACCGGAATCAAGAATCCTAAGACCGGTTTCTGGATATCAGCTGTCTTCAGCCAGGATAGCTTGACTCCAGTGGCTTAGTGAGCACAAGATACCTATGGTAACTCTCATGGTAGAGCAATGCTGTAAGAAATCGGGTTGTTAGTTGAGAGCTATAACCCTACTCAAGCAACAACCACTATCCTTGTTCGGGCGAACCATAAAGCCGCTAAATTAACCTGTGATTTCTGGTAGCTTGGCAAAAAAACAGTCAGGCTTAACTTAGAGCAAGAGTATCACACAAGCAGTAATAAAGTGAAAACGCAACAAATTGTGCACATTTAAATAATTAAATAAATAAAATGAGACAAAAAGGACAATAGTCCAATCATTAGAACCGGAGCTATGCAGTTTCAAAGTTTTAAGTAAATATAGTGGCTAAAAGCACAGAGTGCCACTTCCAGTCATGTGGTCATGCCAGACCAAAGAAAGTAAAAAGCTCAGGCCTAAATGTTGGAGTATGGAGCGCATGCAAGGACCACATTAGTCTAGCTGAAAACGTTAAATTTTCAAAGTCCGGCATGAAGAGTTCAAAATGTTACTCTTTTTCTTGAAGAGGAGTGTACTCCGATCTCAGACAAGAGTCCAAGTCCAAGACCTGGGGAGTAACTTCTTGGGGATCAGGGACCCACTATAGTAGAGTCCAACAAGACTCAGGCAGATCTAGTTCCATGTCCAGGCAGGTCCAGTTAAAGAAGGTTTAGCTGGGCAGTTACAGGGAGGTCTCTGGAGGTTGTTGTGATTCTGTAACGCAAAAGAGGACGCAGCCCAACTGACCCTTGGAGTACCTCAGGTTAGCCTGGAATGAAGGTAGCAGGTCTAGTCCTCCTTCAAAGAAAGCAGGGCAGGCCTGAAGCAGCAGGGCAGTCCTCTGGAGAACAAGGCAGGCCTCAAGCAGCAGAGCAGAACTTTACTAGCAGCAGGACAGTCCTCTGAAAAATAAGACAGACCTCAAGCAGCAGCAGGGCAATCCTCTGGGGAACAAGGCAGTTTTTCTTCTGTAACCCAGAGGTCCCGGTGTGTATCGAAGAGGTTGGTCAGGAGGTGCAATATTTATGCATTGGCCTTTGAAGTGGAGGTGACATTGTGTCTTCTACCACATCTGGTTCTGGAAAGTTCTGCCCTGCCCCAGTCAAATCTCCAAGTAGTCTATGGTGACAAAAAGCTGGTGTTAGGCCACTTTGTGTGTGTACTGGAGGCAGCTCTCTGAAATGTAAGTCGGTCAGGGAACAGCTTCACCCCAACCATCCTGGTAGGATGGCTTATTCTACCAGCACCTAGACAACTTTTTCTCGCTGTCTCAGAGGAATACACAAAGGTTAACTGCCAAGCTATTCACTGTCATGTGACCCCGACAGTGGGTGTAGGCACCACATTTTTAGTACAAGAAAAGTCCAACTTTCTAAAAATGCAAAAACAACAATCGATGGACAGAAAGCAGAACAATGTCATTGGATTAACGCTAGCCTGGCTGATGAGGGGGTGTTAGCCCAAAACCAATCCCAGGATGCTTGTTTACAATTCAGGGAAGCCTTGGCATGTCAGTTCAGACTAGACTGTTCCGATGAGGCACAGGGTTAAGACTGATTGTCAAATAGCAGCGTGTGAACTGAGGTGGCGAAGTGAGCTAAATAATGATTATGGATTCAACCCAGATATGTGACTGGGTGTGAGTGTCTGACAGATTTCAATGCCCCGTCCATCATCTCCTTGTGTTTGCTTTGTTCGCCTTAAGCTGGCAGGGTATGCCCAGATGTGGGTCCCTTGCTCACTTTGCCACTGGATTCAAGCTAGCCTGGCTGATGAGTGATGTTACACCAAAACGAGACCCAGGATGCTTGTTTCCGGGACGGGAAGACCTGGCTTGGCAGTTCGGACTGCACTGTTCCCATGAGGCACAGGTCAAGACTGATCTGCATATAGCTGGGTCTGAACTGAGGTGGCGAAGTGAGCTAAAAAATGATGATGAATTCAACCGAGATGTTTGTCTGAGGTGTGTGTGAACAGTTTCAGTGCTCCGTCCATCATCTTGTGTTAACTTTCTAAAAATTGCATTTTCGGAATTTCGAATTATAATACAACCTGACCATTACAAGGTTTTAAATACAATTCATTTGAGTCTAAAACCGGGGTGTCTATCTGTTTGAAATCAGAAGTTAGAATGTTTTAAATGTAATAAGGTGAATGTTATCCAATTGGAGCGATAGGCTCTGCAGCAGTGAAAAATGTGTTTAGAAGTTTTTTACTACCTGGCAAAGCAAAACTTATCAACACATGTCCAATTTTTTAAATGACAATGCACCCTGGCACATGGGTTCTTTGGGGCCTATGTTAGGGGTGGCTTAGGAGTGGCTCATATGTATGAAGAAGGAAGGTTTAGGCAGGCAAACAGTTTATTTTGCCAAGTCAAAATGGCAGTTTAAAACTGCACTGCAGGCTACAGTGGTAGGCTTGAGAAATAGTTTAAAGGGCCACTAGTAAAATTTAATTTACAGACCCTGGGTACATGTATCACTAATTTACATGGGATGTACAAGTAAATTCCACATGCCAATCTGGTGTAAGCCAATGGTACCTTGTTTTAGGGACAGAGTACAAGCACCTTAGCAGTGGAAAAGGGCACATAGTCTTATAACAACAAAAACCAATTCAGAAAATAGAAGGGTGAAGGTAAAAAGATTGGAGGAAAACCACAGCAAGGATTTCAGATCTAACACACCAAATATGTGATATGTGACCATCAATATGTATTCAAATCTGAAAAAAGTGGGGCAGTGGCCAAGATGGTGGTTGCAAAGTTTTGAGGTCCGCGACCTGCTCCGACAATATCTATCCTAATGTGGCGCATTGTACCTTTAACTTAGGAGTAAGTTCCTGTCTCCCCCATCCCCAACTGAGCAACTCCTGGGGCTTGTAGCTGTGTCGAAGGCAGTGTGGAGACGGAGGCTCCAGACTGTGGTGATGTGGCCTGGGCAGCATGCTAAAGGGAATTCGATGGAGGAAGCAGTGGAGGCCCCAAGTGTGGAACCAGAGGCCCGCAGCAATGGAGGGGGCCCTGTGAATAGTTACAGCAAAAGATGGCACAGCATCGATAATGCAGGCCATTCATTTCACTCTGTCGTCTTAGAGGGAAGATTGGTTAGCTCAGCATGGATTTGTCCCGGCTCCACCAACACATACACAGCACAGTGGAGAGGGTTTCAGAGGCCGAGGGAAGACTTTAGGTGGTAGAGGATGAGATGAAGGCCTTCCATACAATATTGGAATCCCTCCAACATAGAGTGGACCTTCTACAGACCAGAGCAGAAGATGCAGAGGGCAAGTCCAGGCAGAACATTATCAGGGTTGTGGGAGTCTCAGAGGGGGCTGAGGGTCCCCAATCCACCAGTTTCGTCACTGACTGAATCCATTCTTAGGTGCCTGAGGGGGCCCTGTCTGCTTGCTTTGTTGTGGAGCTTGGACATCAGCACCTTGCTGCCAAGTCGCCTCCTGGTGACCCTGAGGCCGATAAAAGGTAGGCTCCACAGTTTTGTTCATAGAGGTACGGAACAGTTGCAATGGGAAGGGGCCAGGGTCATGCTCTTCCCAGATTAAACTTCAAAGGTCCAGCAACAGCATTGTAAATTCCAAGTTGTAAAGGGGAAACTCTGGACTATGGAAGCACAGTGCATGCTACAATTCCCAAGTGGATTTGAAGTTTATCTACAAGGTCCAAACCTTTTTCTTTGACACTCCAGAGAACGCCTGAGCCTGGGTGGATGAATGCCCAGGTACTCTGGCCTGGAATGTCTGGTGAGCCCTCAACTCAGTGCTTTGACACCGCTGCCAAGGAGTGGTAACAGTTTCCTCGCTACACCAGGAGAACCAGATGGTGGCAGAGATCAGAGGGTGTGACACTATTCCACCTGAAGCAGCTAAGAGCAAGGTCCGCAGAGGGCTCACCTGGATGTGAGGATGCGATGGTGATGGAATAGCATAAGTGGGGTGCCCCCGCCTGCTGACAGAAGCCAGGTGCCTTGAGTGGCTTCCTTGACTGGCACAATGTTTTTGGCACACTGTGAATGTGGAGGGGTCGTGCCAGCCCCGCCACACCTGTTTTTGTTTATTTGGCTACAGTGGGAGGGCAGTAGTGTTTTTTTTTATCATTGGACAACAGATGCTACTTTGGGGCAAGTGTAGGGTGGGAGAGAAGAAGAAGTATGTCTTCTGCCAGTTGCATGGCCCCAATTGGGCAGTTGGTTAGGTTTGTTTCAGTGTTAAGTTTTACAGGGTCTTCAAGGCACAGAGCCCTCTCCTAGTCTATCTGAGATTTATTACTGGTATGAAAGTTTGAGATGGGCACGCACACAATCCTAGGTCCTGCAGAGGAATACACAATAGTCACCTGGAATATTTACAGTCTCAATGATAAGCTAAAACTTGGGGTTTTATTAGCTAATGCACAGCAGTATGACCCTGCAGTTCTTCTACTTCAAGAACACACCTTCTGGGCACTGATTTGTTTATTATTGGGGCATCATGGATATTTCAGAGTCTATCACTTGGGTTCTGCAAAGGAGTCTGGGGTGGCCATAGTGCTCCTGAAGACTTTCCTGCTGGTGGTGCGGGAGGTGATCACAGTCCACGTGGGTTGATTTGTGATCCTGCATGGCAGGCTCAATGGTGTGGCAGGTATGCTGGGGAAAAGTTACGCTCTGCCACAGCTCCTAGTGGTGATGCTTGAGGCGGTGGCCCAACATCCATATGGCAGAAGCCAAGCCAACGTTCATATTACTTGGGGGAGGCTTCAATGCCATCATTGATCTGGAGGCGGACACAACCTTTGCCCCTGGGTCATGCATGCTATGTGTCTTTGCACTTGGGTGGAGACTCTGGGCCTAGTAGATGCTTGACAGTTGCACCATTGCTTGGAGTGACAGTACACTTATTACAACTCCATGGCACTTCCTCTCACCTCAATTACTCAGGATACTTCCGAGGGGTTTTTCTAATCATTCCCTGGTAATGTTGGTGTTAAGTGATGGACAACAGGGCGAGCGGGGTCTGGGGAGGTTGAATGCCTGGTGGTTCCAGGATGAGGGCTTTATAGAGGAGATGCAGGGCATTATCACAGACTATTCAGAACTCAATGAAGGCATTGAGTCTTCACCCATGATTCTCTGGGGGGCATTTAAGACAGTCCTTAGAGGCCAGTATTCCTAATCCATTGCCGGACACAATAGACATAGAAAGGGAGAGCTGTTACGGTTGGAAGACGAGTATACTGGCCTTAAACAGCAGGCCTAGGCCTCTCACTCGCGGTTAGCGCAATGTAATCTCGACTGGGCACAACTGACGCATCAACAGAAACTCTTGGATTGAGCATCACTCTCAGGGGGAAGTATATGATATCAGGGATAGGGCAGGCGGCAAGCTAATATACTGGCTGATGACAGTAGATCACCTGTGCAGCCATGTGCTCAAGCGGCTGAGTTCTGAGGGTGTGATGCTCTGGTGCGCAGATCTAATAGTAGGGGAATTTTATTCACACTTCCAGGTTCTGTACGCCAGCCATTAACCCTCCACCCTAGAACGAGTCCCCTACATCATTCACAATTTGCCAGTGGAAGAGTTCTTGGCCTCAGAGAGTGGCAAGCTGGATATCCTACTCACAGCGGAAGAGGTGCAAAGAGCTATCTCCACCATGCCCTCTGGAAAGGCCCGGGTCCTAATGGATTTCCACTGGAGCTGTCTAAGCCGGTAACAGCTGATTTTTGGGCTGAATACCGAGTCCAAGGGAATAACTCCTAAACGGCAGACATCTTAGGTGGGAGGCGTGAGCTTCGACAGCGCTCTAGCCATTCCTACATAAGGAAATGGTAATCCTCCCCGATAGCGGACGCGATTTGTGGACGCGCCTTCTTCAGCGCCGGAGTCACGCCAGAGTCAGCCCGTATGCGCCCGTCCGCGCCTCAGACGAGCCCGACGGCCATGGCTCAGAATCTTTTGCATCCCAGATATTTATCACAGGTACCTACTAGTAGAGTTATAAATAGACCCAATACAACTCCTCATATCATCAAATATAGTTCTGAGCAATTAATGGCTCTGAGATCCCCTATACAACCGCCCTGCTGTCTTTTTGAGTTAGACAGAGAGAATAATGTTTGTCACAACTGTACTCTTGCCATAAACTCTGTTGGGATAAAAAAAACGGAGGATAGAATCAATAATAAATATTCTAACTTTGATTCTGGACTATTCACATTTCTTAGCCTGAACTGCCGTTCCCTACCAAAACACAAGACGGAGATATTTAACCTACTACTAGATGAGGCTCCTGACGGTTTGTTTGTGACTGAAACCTGGCTTCAGGCAAGCTCCGGACCTGATGTTGTCATGGCTCTCCCTGATTCACATGCGAATATACGACTTGACAGGATAAATAAATTAGGAGGAGGCATAGCCATCATTTAAAAAAAAATCTATAACTGTGATTACAAAAAATTCCCATGCGCCGGGTGCGAAGGTGCCATTTTTTAAATTATACTGGCCCCTAATTTTACCTTCTCAGGAGCACTTATTTATCGACCGCCAGGTGAGGCATCAAACTGGTTGACCAATATGTCAGAACTTATTGGCCCCTTAGTAATGAAGGCTGCTAACTTCACAATTATTGGTGATTTGAATCTACATCTGGACAATGATCATTGTATAAATGCCACTGAACTTATTGCTGATCTTGCGTCTCTTAACCTAACCTTGAAAAACTCTGGCCCCACGCACATCGCTGGTCATCTATTGGATCCAATTTTTTCCAATATTACTAACATGGACACTTTCCTTGCCTTGCCAATTCCTTGGTCAGACCACTTACACATTAAAATTCTCATTTCGAGTACAACTGTCAAATAAGGACATATCATCGGTTCCAACCCATGTTGTTAGAAAATGGAAAAGATTAGATATTAACATTCTGAATACTTTTCTAGAAGACACTACACCTTGCACTAAATCAAGAGTGCAAAATCTTTCGACATCTGTCCAAACATGGCTTATGACAGCCATCGACTCATGTTTGCCCAAAACTAAGCTAAAAGGTCAAAATCAGCGCCTCCCTGCCCCATGGTTCAATGAATCTTTAAAGCAAGAAAAACTAAATGTAAAAATGCTGAACGTCAGTGGAGGAAGACTTACTCCATAGAAACCAAGAAGGAATATAAAATAAAACTAACACACTATAAAAAGATGTGTAGCAAAGCTAAAGCAGAATTTGTATGTACCAAAATTACTGAAGCCTTAAATCAATCTAAAACACTTTTTAAAATAGTGAAAGAGCTGGCTGGCTCAAATACTTCACAAACCCCACCTGACCTTAATAAAACACATTGTGACCAACTATACCTTTTTTGTAAACAAAGTGGATAAAATATATCAGAGCATTGAACAAGAACAGAATGAACAAAACAAAGCTAATATGGATGTTCATAATTCCTCCCTTGACAGACCGAGCAACCTTACTGACATACTAGACCCTAGTGTCTGTGACATTCATACCTTCTCACTTGAAAATTGGCCCATGCTCAATATTGATACTGGTATTGACCTAATTAATACGATCAAATCGGGCTCACCAAGAGACCCACTACCATGCACCATCCTAAAACTACTTAGTAGGAAAGCTATGCCTATTATCACCAACCTTTTAAATACATCCCTACAGGAAGAACATGTGCCAGATGAATGGAAACATGCAATGATCCATCCACTGCTAAAAAAAGCTGATGCTGATCCAAACTTGCCTTCTAACTTCCGTCCAATTTCTCTCCTCCCCATTTTTGCTAAGATTCTGGAGAAACACGTTCACCGATCTCTCACGGAATTTATAACCACGCATGACCTGTTGCCCTCCCATCAGTCAGGCTTTCGTGCAGGCTTCTCAGCTGAGATTACCTTGTTAGGTGTTACAGAGAATATCCGCGCTATGATAGATAGAGGAGAAACGGTGGCACTTGTGCTTCTTGACCTCAGTGCCGCATTTGATACGGTGTCACACGCGGTACTAATGCGGACACTCCATTCAATAGGCATTCATGGCGCTGCCTTAAATTGGATCAAATCTTTGCTAGAGAATAGAACGTTCCAAGTCTTTTCTCAATCTGTCTGCTCAGATACCCTTACCTTCAAACACGGAGTGCCACAAGGCTCGGTTTTAAGCCCGTTACTTTTTAATCTGTATATGAGTCCGCTCGCAAAAGTAGTAGAAGAGACTGGTTTGCTGATGTTCTCCTACGCTGACGATTCTCAGCTTCTCTTCTCTCTCTCCTCGTCGGAAAGTGATATTCCAAACACCTTAAATCTAGGATTGGGAAAAATTGCAGGGTGGATGCAAAAAAACTTCCTCAAATTAAACGGTGATAAAACCGAGTTAATTGTCCTGGGAAAAAATAAAGAACTTTGGGGACCCCAACATTGGCCATCAGAAATGGGTACTCCCCCGATTCCAACTACACAGGCCCGTAATCTAGGTTTTATTGTGGATGACTCGTTGAATATGCACCAGCAAGCTGTGAAAACATCGGCCACTTGTTTCGCTATTCTAAAATGGCAAAAAAAAATATGCTGGATGCTACCAGAACACACTAAAAAAACGGTCATCAATGCCTTAATAACATCCAGGCTTGATTACGGCAATGTGTTATATCTGGGGGCAAAAAAGGCAATGATCCGCAGACTGCAAACAGTGCAGAACGCAGCGGCGAGACTGTTAGGTAAAATTCCCATCTTCTCATCCACCGCCAAATTCATCCGAGAGCTGCATTGGCTGAGAATAGAGAACCAGATCAAATTCAAATCCCTATGCTTCATGCACACGATTTCTATCAAAAAAGCCCCCAAGTACTTACAAAATCTAGTCCGCCCTTACCATCCCTCTCGGACTTTAAGATCTACAACAGCCAACAATTTTGTTATCCCTAAAATAAAACTATCACGCATGGGTGGCAAATCCTTTGCTTTCCTTGGACCCTCACTGTGAAATGCTATGCCACAGGCTCTGCGCTCTGAGGTGAGCTACATGAAATTCAGGAAAGCCTTAAAAACTTGGCTATACAACATCTAAGTCGGTCGTCCTGTCATTTACTACTGAATCATAGCGCCGGGAAACCCTTTGTTGGGTAGCTGTTGCGCTATATAAGCCAAATAAATAAATAAATAAAAATACCCCTAGTTCTTGATCCCACACTTAATGGAGCTCAATGATGATATGATGACCCAAGGGAGACTACCCCCAGACCTTTGGGATGACATGCTAATGACAAATTTGAAGCCAGACATGCCCCAATGGACTGTGAGTCATACTGCCCCATCTCCCTTATTAATTTCAAGTTAAGAATTTTGGAAAAAGTGCTGGCTTTCTTGTTTGACCACGGAGATTGGCTCGGTGATCCGTGCTGACCAGAATGGCTGTTTTCCTGGGAGGAGCACCAGACATTGCCTTCGCTACCTACACATAGTGCTCACGCAATCTAGAGAGCTGCTTTGCTATGCAGCCCTTCTGTTAGTCAATATGGAGAAAGCTTTCAACACGGTCCACTGGCCATTTCTTTTTCCAGTCCTAGTTAAGTATTGTTTTGGTCCAAGGTTCTGTCCAAGGATCTGCAGGCTCAGGTCAGGTCTGAGTGAATGGTGTGTTTCTTGGATATTCCCAGTAGAAGGGGCACTCATCAGTGGTGCCAGCTCCCATTACTGCTGTTTGCCCTAGTAATGGAGCCTTTGACAGAGATAATCTGTGTTGATGCCAAGGTTAGTGGGTTTGAATTAGGGGTGGGTGGAACTCGCAGAGTTTTACTTCATGGTATTCTGCAGTGTTACCATAAAACTTCTGTATCAGAATTCTGGTCCATTGCACTGCTCACACTGATTTCTAGCACCAGGAACTTGTGCTGTGCTGTAAAATCAGTGCAAACACCAACACACAGCATGCCAGAGGGCGCTGCTTTTTTCTGCTGCTCAAGTAGATTTTCTACCCAAGTGGCAGCTTTCACAACACAGGTGCCAACTTAGAAAAGTGGTAAGTGTGTTCTCCACATAAAGTTACATCAGTTTTCCAAGATTAATATCCATTCTTTCCAGATCATGAAATGGTGGATAGAGACATTTTTGTTTGCAGTGAAGTTTCTTTATTTTTATTCATAGAACAAGGACAGCCGACACGTGTTTCGCCCCCTCTCTGGCTGGGATTCAACCCAAGACCCGCCATGCCGGAAGAACCCTAGGACCAGGGGCATCAGCCTAACAAAAATTGTTTTACCTTGATGAATTATATTTTCGTATTTGGGACACTGTTAATATATGGAAACAACAACTGTCTACGTGATTTAGCCAACCTAGCCTTGAGAAAGCCCCGGCGCAAATCGCCAAGAGGGGGCGAAACACGTGTCGGCTGTCCTTGTTCTATGAATAAAAATAAAGAAACTTCACTGCAAACAAAAATGTCTCTGTCCACCATTTCATGATCTAAAAAGAATGGATATTAATCTTGTAAAACTGATGTAACTTTATGTGGAGAACACACTTACCACTTTTCAAAACTGTTTCTTCATTTGAAGCTCAAGAGGTCCAGAGCTTCGAGTGTGTCTCCACCCACCCATCAACACTACTTATTCAAGTGTTGTTCAAGCCTTAAAATCCCTGGACCTTTGCTACCCTATTTACAGGTGCCAACTTACTCAACACGAGCAGTAGAGACCTGCCGTGAGTGCCCACATTGAGAAATCTTTCAAGGAGGTGGTGTAGCACTCATTTTTTGATTGCTTGCTCTCACCAACTCAATGCTGCAAGCCACATGCAGGGCAACTCCGCCACTTGGAAGTTTCCAATGTTTTTGCGGAACTCTATTTTCCAAGTGGAGCATATGGTGGGCTACAACTCTGCAAACTCCACTGGTGGAGCTTAGTTTACTGAACACCACTAGTTTGATGGGGGGCGGGGCAGAGGACCGCGTATCGTTATATGAAAATGACAAACTTCACTTCCTCCAGAGGCCGAGGGAAACTCTCCTTCATCGTATGGGATATCCTGGCAACCTACAGCAATGCCTCAGGGCTTAGAGTAAAGTGGGGGAAGTTGATATTGGCATCTCTCTGAAGGGGGTTGAACTTGAGTGAGTTGGACCCCAGACTACAGGTGGTGGGGGACAGTTTAGGATAGCTAAGCAGGACTGTGGCTCTTAACCAGTAGCTGTACTGGGAATGGAACATACTTCTGCTAATGTCCGGGGTGCATCAGGACATGGGGATATGGTCAACCTTGCCACTGTCCATGGCCTGGTAGCGAGGGGTTTTTAAATGTTGCCCCTCCCCCACTTTCTTTACATACTGCATCATTACCCCACATCAATTGCTGCACACTTTCTTCACTGAACTGCAAGTCCACATTACCAGTTTTCCCATGAGCTGGTAAAACACCTCCGGTGTCCTTTACAATGTGTCATTTTTCCACATTTGATGGGGGACTGGGTTGGGCAGACGTCAAATTGTACTATTGTGCCTCGCGGATAGAGAACATCAATGATTGGCAGAGGGCAGACAGGGATCACTAAGCACACATAATAGAGCTGGAACAGGTACACCCCCATGGCATACTTTCACTGCTCAATGGAAGAGCCAGTCACCCAGATCTCCTCTCAGTGCTGGTATGCAGCTTTGCGGAATACCAAATAGAATGGCAAACTTATAGGACCAACCCATCTCTGGTGTAGGAAGTGTAGTCCTAGCAGAATTTTCAGGCTTGGCATCTCACAGGAATATTTACACTTGAAGATGTTTGGAGGGAGGGGCGCATGTGATTATTCCAGGAGCTGGTATTGGACTTTTGTTGTATTGAAGATCTAGTTTCAACAAAGTATTTTTAAGTAGGAAGTTTATGAAGTAGTTGTAATGAAGAACCCCATCAGGAGCAGCCTTCCTGCTGCTCAGCCAATTCTCCAGCAGACTCTCTCACTCACCCAACATTCCACAACATCACCACCCACCAACATTTCACAAACCCAGTCACATGCAAATATGAGCACATATGGGCCCTATGTACTCTTTGTGTGGTTATCCTACCTTTGATTGTTTTGCGCTCAAACAACTGGCCCTGCAGCCACGTTTATGTTTTGTATAGCCTTTGTTTTTGCTAGCCGAACCCTGCAAATGTAATATAATGTGCTGCGAAAAAATCAAATCTGAAAAATGGGACCATATATTTTAGCATGTTGCTGGAGCCCAGGGCCTGATGTTTGAAGGTATTATATTGCTCTATCATTTATATTTATAAGTGCAATCTCTACATTGTTATCCTGTCCCATTGAGTGCCTGCAGTATTGCATGCAAGACATCTGCACTGTCTATCATGCCTCCTCCACAAGGCAACCAGGCCATCTTTTAAAGTGACGGCAGATAAACACCCAAAATGGCACAAGGAAAGAAGCATTCACCATCTGCCATGCATGCTCTGGAGGTAACACCCAGTATGCACCATGGAGCAGTGGCTCAAACCCCCTGAAATCCCCCAGTATTTGTTGTTGAGCTTATGGCTTGTACATCACATTTTATACTCAGTCCTGCCAGCTATACCACATTCTTCAAGGAAGGGATTCACTGAAAGGGTCCTGGAACACTCTTGTCAATTTGTGTCCTCTATCTACCACCTGAAACATGTCCCTGAAAATGGAACTAGTTTATCATGATGCTGGAGAGTGGGACTTGGGGCAGTATGTAGGCTGTTGTTGGACTTTTGTATAATATTGATATTCTTAACTCCAATTCCGATGAAAGTTTGTCTTGCAAAAAACTGCTCGGAAACTGACTTGCATGTGTTGTTTTTCTGCCCCAACTACAAGGCAATAAGGGCTCGTTGGTTATGACAGCTTTGTAGGAACCTCGGAACTTCCCATTGCCTACAAGCCTACAGGATCCTGAAATATGATACTGGCATGCCTATTCTGTTTTCAGTCTTCCGATACTTGTTCTCATTGTGGTGTGCTCATAAGTTCAAGTTTAAATGGCCTACCCTCTGCACCTATTAAGATCAAGGACTCTGTATTTTAATCAGTTTTACTTCCTAATACACTCAACTTTGTTTTTACGACCGAGATACTTAGTGCCTACCAAGCTATTCAATATTTTATCTTTTTAACTTCTCAGATGTTCTTATATTTATTTCTGAGTATACAAAAAATTTTACACTGATAAACTGTAATGAATTTTAATTGTTCTATCTGTGCTTTTAACGTCTTGTAAGGCCGAAATAAAGTATCTTTTGACTTGACTTAATATCGTTAACTCCAATTCTACCCAAACCCCTAGACAGATATGTGAGTGACAACAACGAGGCAGCAACCAAGACCACATCCCAGGAGGCCACATCCCACTTGGAGCTGAGACGCCCAGCAGGGTGAACAAGGACAAAAAAGGCCATTATACAGGCATATGACCCTCAGAGTAATTTTCTTCCTCCTGAGTGCCCACTAGCCACTCCTGCAAGATTGTAATTTTTCCAACAAGGGTTCTGGCTCTTGCAGATCTGTGCAGACCCCCCTAGGGCTCTATGCAGCACTCTCTAATGTCCTGGAGAGGGACTAGACACAAGAAAGCAACACATGAAGTATGAGCAGCAGAGTAGATGAGGGTGCATGAGAGACTAGCCGCAAGACACTCAGCAAACAGTGAACCTCAGAAATAGCAGTCAAAGCATTGAGAGCTCCGCGTGACGAAGAGTTATAATGGAGATTTCCAAAAGAGTGTATGGAGACACATATTATTTTGATTGTGCTACACTGATGGTATCAGGAAACCAAAAATAGACTGTGATGCAGCAGGCCATACTTTCAAAGTGATAACATACAAGAGTAGCAGGAAGGCGAGGAGGTAGGGTATATCACTTTAGACTGGAAAGCTACATTAGGATATACTGTTGGATTCTAAATGAGGCATTGCTCATTCCAACTATGATCCTATCGAAACAGCTTACTTAGGGACGTAGTTGTTCAATAATATCTAATAATAAATTGTGGAAGTTGAATAACTCAGGAGTTGTGTGTAGTTGGGATGCAACACGTTGTCTGCATACTTCTACAGGACAGCTGACTGCAGTTAGCATAAAACCATACCCGGAAGCAGGGTCTGAAGACACCCCACCTGCTGCAGAGGTGACAGAACGTTGTTGCTCTTTCCATTCCCCTTCCCCTGGATCCTTGGCCATCGAGCCCTGCTCCTTTGAACTTTTGCATAGAGGTTCCTATAGTGAGGTGCTACTGTGATATGAAGTGCACATCAGTAGTGAATTTACCAGTTACCTTAATGGTGTGCCCTGGGTGCAATAATTAAGAAGTTGTTTTACCTACCATGAGCTATGTTTGTTCTGACTGTGCTGCTCCATCAAAATCCACCAGTATTAATCCCACAGTCCTGCATCAATTATTCCATATACATGCGGCAAAGTGAATGGGATGGCTTTTCAATCAGTAACCCACATCTCCGTACTTCCTGTCTAGGGTGAGACTCTAATGCAATTTCAGCGCCGAGACGCCTAAGGGTAATTGTACGCGCTCTATAAATGGCATTAAATAAAAAAATAAAATAAATGGACTGTCTTCTGGCCTCTCCTGGAAGGGGCTAGTCAAAATTAAAAATAAGAGCAGATGTCCCATTTTGCTACAATATTGTATTCACTCTTGATTGTAAAAGAGAAAGTACTGCTTTATAGTGAATTTGTCAGAGCATATAACTTGGCTAGTTGTGTGATGGCCATTCTAGTGGATTGCTTCTCTTCCACTTCTTATGGACTCCACAGAATGTAGCTGTTGGAAGATTAATGATTGACGATTGCACCTTCAAGGACTCAGGCCTTGCAATGTCTTCTGTCCATATTCATGGTGGTTTAAACTGTATGAAATTATATCACAGTAAAGATGGTTGCAATTGCATGTGTGTCCAAGTGTACTACCATACTTTTCTCCCACACCCTTCCTTCTGTACAGCTATTTATACACTGTGACACAGAATGAGCAGTCTCTGGCGTACATATGACACCAAAACACTTCCTGCATAAATCACACTGCGACCACAGACATTTTTGTATATGCATTCTCTAGCTTCTAATACAGGGGTCCCCAACATTTGCTAAAACGAGAGCTACTTCTAGTCATTCAAATCTGTTCAGAGCTACTGCCTAATAAAGGATTCAATAAACGTACACAGAGGCCAATTTTCTTTTGTTTACCCTAGTCCTTCAACAGGAAGCGTACAGCATTAATGAAACAGGAGCTGTACCGGAAAAGGTTTACATCTGGGGTCTCTATGAATCAGTTCTGTTCCCTTGGCTCATGAGACAACAAAAGGGAGAAAGACAAAGAGAGAGAAATAGAAAGAGAGAAGGAGACAGAACTTTTGAGGCAAAGGAGAGGAAGTGAGTAGAGGACATGACAAAGACAGAAAAGGGCAGAATTATACCACAAAGGCAAGAAAGAGAAAAAGAATGAAAAGAAGGAATGATGGAATGAAGAAGCAGAAAAAGACAGAGAGCAAAGAACGGAGAGGATAAAAGTTGCAAATAAACGAAAAGAGATAAAGGAGGAAGGGAAATTGGGAAGAAAATGAGACAAAAAAGAAAGGAATTGTGAAAGGAATGAATAAAAGGAGAGGAAGAAAGAAGGAATGCCAAAGGAAGAAGTAGAAAAAATAAGGAAGAGCACAGCTGAGAGAAAGAAAAGAAGGAAAGAAAGAGAAAGAAAACTTGTAAAGGATAGAAAGTAAGGAAAGGAAAATGAACGAAAGAATGGGAAAGAAAGAGTAGAAGAAAAAAAGTAGTAGAAAGTAGGAGAGTAATGGAGAAAAGGACCATATTGAATAAAGAAATTGGAAGAAAAGAAAAAGTGCAATAACTAAATACAACAAGAAAACGAAAGAAAGAGTGACAGAGGAGGCAAAAAGGAGACAAGGTAAGGAAAGAACAATTGAGAGAAAGATAGGTGAAAAAAGAAGTAGAGAAAAAAAGGAGCAAGCAGAGAAGAAAGGTGAGGGAGAACTAATTTGAATGAATGGGTCCAAGAAAGCCAAATGCAAGGAAGAAACCGTGGGAAAATGGAGGAAAAAATGTGAAAAAAGAAAAAGGTAGGGAAAAATAGCAAGCGTAACATAAAGACAAGAAGCATAAAGCAATAACTGGCAAAGAATGCTCAAAAAAGAAGTAGGGAAAGAAAGAGGTAGGGAAAGAAAGATGTAATGTGAAGTGATAGGAAAAAAGAGAAATAAAAGGGAAAGAGGAAGAGGGAAACCAAGAAAGAGGGTACAAAAGAAATCGAGAAAGGAGAGTAACATGAAGGCAAGGTAAAAACAAAGCAAGAAGGAGAGGCAAGAAAGAAGAAAAAGAAAAAAAGGAATAATTTTTCATAAGAAGGTAGGCTTCATATGTCATGTTTAAGCTAACCAGTGGCTGCATTTGAGCTACTGATCGACCTGTTGGAGACCGCTGATCTAATACATAATTTTCCTATTGCTTACTCGTTCCTTGTTTCAACACACAACAACACCACTTCCAGAGGGTACTGTGCTACCCACCACTAAAGCATTTGAGTGCCTAGTCATAGAGATAAGAGTTACCATATAAGGGCTCCAGCCCCCCACACAGGTGTTGTGATCTCCGGGATAGCGGGGGGCTGTGTGCCCCCGCAAATTAAACAATAAAAGGCCCGTGGGGTGGTGGTCCCCGGGCCTTGGGGGGCCTTGGGGTGGCCTTGGAGCCCCCCCCACCCATTTGAAAAAAAGCCCCGGTGGGTGGCAGTCCACGGGGCTGCAGGGGGCTGTGTGTCCCAGCAACTAATTAATCAAGCCCTGGGAAGGTGGCGGTCCCCGGGGAAGTGTTGGGGGGTTTGGGCCCCCCACACTTTTTTTTTTCTGCCCCGGGACTTTGCCCACCCAGGGGGCTAAATAATAATGAAGCGCAGGAGTTCGCGCTTTGGTTTTTTTTTTTTTTTTTTTTTTTGCCGAATGATCCGCGCATCCTGCGTGACGTTTGCTGATTATTTGAAAAAAATAGCTTTTTTTGGCCCTGGGAGTCTTTGTGGGACCCCCTGAGCAGGCCTAGGGGGTCAGGGTGTGTCTACCGTGCCCCCTTTCCTTGTTTTACGCCTTTATTTCTCGGTTACCGAAGCAAAAGATGGCTGCCAACACTTTCTGGTTTGGAGTGTCCTCCATGCCTTTAAATATCGAAACTTTTATTTTTCAACTACTGAACGGATTCACACCATTTAAAAAAAAAAGGTCTCTTTCTGAGCCAAGGGCTACCTTTGTGCCAAATTTGGTATAATTCCGTTCAGCACTTTCGGCTGTAATCGTGTCTAAAATTACCTATGAGAAATTGATTTTCCAACCTCTATTATTTGAATTTCTCAGGAACTACTGAACGGATTTACACCATTTAATAAAAGATCTCTTTCTGAACCAAGGGCTACGTGATGCCAAATTGCCCTGTAATTCCTTTCAGCAGTTCCGGCTGTAGCCGTGCCTAAAGTTTCCTATGGGAATAACCAGGGAGAAAACAGGTTTTGTCCCTCCCCATTTTTCTCAGCCCCCGCTTGCTGAATCACTTAGAAACCTTTGAGATAGAAGCTGACCGGAGTGCCTCACTAGTTTTGAAACTTTCACGAAAATTCATCAACTGGCGCCAAAGTTATTGGAAAAAGAAAAAATAATTTTTGAATAGAAACACGGTCCTAACTATAACTACCTACTGGAGACTGCCAGTACGAAATGCATATATATATATATATATATATTTCACACACATTATAGTTAGGAATTAGTATTTAAAAAACCTTAGAAATTCACTAAAAAACCATAGGTTTCACACATGTTATAGTTAGCTGGAAATTTTTCTCATACAAAACCATTGAAATTCCCCTGTTATAGTTAGTTCAGCTAACTATAACTCCCGCGCCCGCAATGCACTGCTGATGACGTCACATATTACATCACTCATGACATGGTCAGTGACATCACTCATGATGCGCTTGTAATTGAACAAATCTCAGTACACGTGTAGAACTCTGTCTCTAGATATCGCTATGATTTTACTTGTAATTTTCTCAGAAACTACTGAACGGATTTACACCATTTAACAAAAAGCACGATCTGCGAACCAAACTCTACCTCTCTGCCAAATTTGGTTTAATTCCGTTCAGCGGTTCGAGCTGTAGCCCTGGCTAAAGGTCCTTATGGAAAATTGCATGGGGAAAACACATTTTGGGGCCCCCCCTTTTTTCTCGCCCCCGCTTCACAAATCACCCCCTAACTTTAAGGGAAGGAGCGGAGCAGGCCATTTTCTTGGAGAATTTCATGAAGATTTGTCGACCGGGACCAAAGGTATTCCAAATAGAATGTTGCAGATTTCCTATGGAAACTAGGTCCTAACTATAACTACCTACTATATATATATATACATATATATTACCTACTGGCGGTCACCAGTAGGTAGTTAACATAGGAAAAGGATTTTTTTGGCTTGGCTTTAACTTTGGCTTTGTTTTTACCAATCAGCATGAAATTTTGCCAAAAAAGTATCACAGTGGCTACTATTGTTATGTAAAGTTTGGGGGTGATCCGTGCAGTGTGGACCGAGAATTTGGGGTGCGAGATAAGGCTGCGTTTGTAATGTTGATTTCCATAAAGAACGAAGCCACCTTAGCCCCAACCGCTGAAGGACTTACACCAAATTTAGCAGAGAGGTAGATGTCAGTTCAAGGAAATGCCTTTTTTTTATTTCATCTAAATCCGTTCAGTAGATGTTGAAAAACTTAAGTTTACAATTATAGTGCAATCTCTGGCCGCGGATATTTAATGGTGGTTTTGCAAACAATTGTGAATGCATGCGCCAGAGGGGATTTGCTCTGATTGGCTGAATGCAACCTGAACAGAAAGTTGCAGCCGCCATTTTTTTGGTTGGGTACGGTTCCCGGGACTGAACTTGTGTGAAAAACCACATATGAGGTCAGGGTGGAGTTACTCTGACCCCATGCTTGAGAAATTGATGTATTAGTAACACAAGTTCTGTACCCAAAATTGATTCTTTTATTCATGTGCGATATTCGCGATGATGATGCCACTGTCATGTATTTTTGCTGGGATGTTGCGATAACCGACATCATTGCGAAGATTGGTGAAAATATTTTTTAAATATCAATGAATCATTAACATGCATTTTTACAGAGATATTGACAGTATTTTTGTAGAGTTATTTATATAGTGAGTTGTGTACTGTGATGGTTAGAATTCATTATATAGTTAGAATTGTTTAATGTGTGGTGGCTATTGCATTCCTGCTTTTTGTTTCTGCTTTTGTAACGTAACCGCGGGGATTGCAATTACCAACGTCATTGCGATCTCCAGCCTCACCGGGAAAACGGAAAATGGGTTTTAGAGATGGTTGTACTAGAAATACACTAGAAAAGCATGAGTTTGAAGTGTAGAGTAATAAACCTTTAGTGTGTAAAATACTTTAATGTTTGTGTATATTATATATGTTTTTTCACTTTATGGAAAAGGCGCGATAATCGCAGTTAACAACATCATTACGATGTTTCTATTCCTGAAAACAGAAAATAGGATGGAAAGTCACTGTGAAAAAATTAAATAGGTATTACAGATGGTTTTAATAGAAACTCTCTACAAAACCATGACTTAGAGAATACTGTAAGAAACCCCTCATATGTAAAATACTGCAGCATGTGTAGATATATGTGTTTTAGACTATATGGAAAAGGCGCGATCATCACGGTTAATGAAGTCATTGCGATGTCCTGAATAACCACAAAAAACGGGAAATAAATTGGTCTAGTTTTTTTTCTTAAACTTCATACAAAAATATGAGTTTAAACATGCTTTGAAAGAAGTATGAAAATAGTAATATGTGTAGGGCAATGTTCAGAATGGATTTTTTACATATTATTTTTGGGTGTGTTGGTGGTCATAGAATGTCTGCTTTTGTTTTTCATTTTTGTGACGTGTCAACAGGGATCACGTGTCTGCTAGGTACACTTAGCTAAGAGTGTATTGGGAGGATTTGTGTTAAAGAGACTGAACATTTTTTAAAGTTGAGGAGTTGGGACGCAATGTAAGCAATGGCAAGTTTTAATTTCTAGTTCAGCACTATGTAATAAACTGTTGTGTAGTATTTAAATTTCAGAAAAATTAGGTTAGATATAGGTTTGAACTTGTGTTTTCGTTCACAATTATTCTGTGATGATTGTGAAAACATTGTGAATATGTGCCAACAGGAACCTAGAGGGAAAGGGTTAACGGATGCTAACCATTCACAACTGGAGATGCTGCAGTCTAAAAAAAAAATACATGATATCGTTTGCTGCCTTTCTCATGATGATAGAGTGGAAATTTGAAGAGCTTGCAATTTTAGAGTTGCTTTGTATGAGAGAGGTGTACACTCCTGTACTTAGGGGCCTATTAGGATGGCGGACGGACCTGCGTCCGTCCGCCACCCCAGAGGAGAAGGGACTGTCCGCAGGGGCAGCGGCGGTCCCTCCGTGCTAATTAGGATGTGACCGCCACCCTGAACTTTATCTTTTCCTTGGTTTTTAAGAAGTTAGTGGGGAATGTTTTGCAAAGTAACAGAAAAAAATAATTTTTGCCTCTTTATAACATTGTGTGTTTGAAAAATAACAGTATAGTCTTGTAGAAATATTGCTTTGTGGAACGAAGAATGTTTTAAATGTTAAACCTTCTGTGTAGAATAGATACATCTATCATTACAGACAAATCTGATATTTTCATTCTGGAAGTTGTAGTACTTTTTGTAACATATCAAACAGGAATAGTGTAGTGAGATATAAAAGATGAGAGCATGTTGCCTGTATATGAGTTAGATAGAAGTAATACGTGTATGTATCTCAAAAGTGTTTGTCAATGTGGTTTTTAACTAGTGCTCCCGGTTTTATGAAATTTATTTTTGTGACATTTCCGTCTGTATTTATCCATATTTATTTTTTGCTAATTTTATCTGTATTTCTCCTTATTTATTTTGGGTTTGTGAAAAAATTAAGATGAAATTAGTATATTTCCACTTTTAATTAACCAGTAAATATGCACTCATGCATGAATGCCTACTAGGTTTCATTGCTGTAAACACCCGCAGAAGATAAATTAATGCTCTTTAAGAAAATATGCAAATTTCAGTATCAACCTTGTGCATATCTACTGTTGTTAAGCTTCTTTACTGAAATTCCTTTCTTTTTTAGCCCCCTTACTATCAATCCACACAGCTATTGGACTGGCAGTCATGGCAGACAGTATTTAGAATTACTCAAAAAGTAACTCAAATTCCGTTTTTATCCACATTTAAAAATAAATACATACAGGAAAATAAATGTTTTCTGTCTGTATCTGTCTGTAAAAATCAGTAAAAACGGAAAATCAGGGAGCCTTATTTTTAACCTATATGACCGCTTTGCATGTGCTCAGATGGTGAGATATGGTTTTTGTGCTTGCACATAGCTATATATACAGTGGGACATTTGAGGTTTGCTTAAAGATGCAGAGAGGTATATATTTTAAGAAAGATGGCTTGAAGGTGCTCTTTGGAATTGCCACAGAGGTGAACTTCATTCTAGGTCCCTTTTTGATAATGATTGCTACTTCTCCCCCTTTCATGTCTACTCGGTCATATCTTGCCATTACATAGCCTGGATGTCAGGTCCTCTTTCTTCATTAAGTCATGTTTCTGTAAGAAACAATGTTGCTTGCTGAGCTTTCTTGAGGAAGATAACAGTTCTAACTTTGCCTAGGGAGGGATCTGCCATTAACTAGATAAATATGCCATTTTGGCATTGAATGGCTCTTCTCCTTCCTAGACTCTTTGTTTAATGGAATATCATATTCTTGTGAGTCTTTAAACTCTGTGGAGTCTAGGGAATAATCACAGGTGAGGCAGGAACCTGATAATTTAACTGTGTCCAAAAAGTGTCTCTACCAGATGTGAAGATTAAGGGTAAAGTTTTTCAGAAACTTACACCTGTTACTTACTGAGTCAGGGTTTATTCAAAGGTCAAAAACAGGACATATCTCTCATATCAACCTTTTATTCAATGAAAAGTGAACACCATTAAACCTAGCTGTCATGCAGTTCCAGGACTTATGTTTGATCTTACTGTGAGAGTCTGTGGCGTTCTATGAGCATCTGAATTTTGGCACATCGTATTGCTCACACTGATTTGTAGTGTCGGGAACTTATTCCACCCTGTAAGATCAGAGTGAACAGCACCACGCACCAGAGGTTCTATATCTTTCTGCCACTCGAATAGATTTCTACTCAAGCTGCAGCATTCTCAATTCAAACAATAGCAACTTGTCACAACCACCAGCATTGAAAAATCGTACAGCAATTTTGTCTCGCTTACCAATAGCTGCTTGCAAAAAAAACTTCTCTATTGGCTGGTTCACTGAGTTGTTCTGGAACTCCAGGCAGAGAGTGGAGTGGGCAAATCTTCACAGGCAGAGCAGTCTTTACCACCCACCCCTAATCTTCACCTGCACCCAGAATTAAGAGTAGTGACTCCAAGAGCTAATTTGCTGGCCTCCCATTTCGAGCTACAGAGATAAAAAAAGGCTCCCACCATCTTGAACCTGCACCTGGACCCTGCCTGATTGAGTCTTGAACCCCCTTGGTTGTGGTGCTAGAGCTGCCCAGATAGCCAATTTCCAAAAACTAAGACTTAGACAGAATTTGGCCAAAAAGTGTTCCTGAGAACCAGGAGGAGGCTGGGACACACCTGCTTGCCTATCCACCTTCGGTGCATAGGAACTCGAATTGCTTTTTTGGACTCTCCCACTACGTGTTCCTATGAAGCAGCAAATACATTTCAGCAGTCCTTCACCAAAGTGGTATCCAAGCTCTTGGAATTGTCTTTGGCTACAGCCCTCTGCTTCTTCCCAATATAGTTTTTCAACTTTCAATTCGGTGACTAAGTTGAAATATAGAAATCTCGGCCTGGGAGGAGTTCCAAAAACAGTGGAGTGCTATTCGGGCTGATGGACATTTTTCCCACGCTGTAAATTTTCCATTACATGCAGCGCAAGAGGGCACAGCTTCTTTCTGCTGCTCAAGTAGAAGAGTTACTCGAGGGTCAGCTTTCTCAATGCAAACAAGTTTCTCAATGTTAGCTGTAGCAACCATCTGCAACCGGCCATGTTGACACTCGCCAACTTACCTTCGGCGAGCATGAGTGGGGAAAACAATCGACTTTTTTTGGAACTCTGTGAAAAACTCTGCAAATTCTGTGAACAGAGTTGAATTCACCGCCCAGGCCTAAAATCTATCCACACCTTCGACCCATGACACTTCCTTCTTGGACACCTTCTCCAGCCCTACCCTGCTGAAGTTCATCTTTGCAGGCTTTTTTCTACAAGAACCTATCTAAGTTCAAATGTAAGCACTGACCGGACCTAATCCACTTCTAGCATCTGAACCGTGCTCCATAGCGGTTGGCCTAAACTTTAGACTTTGACCTGGTCTCGCGTGATTAGTTGTCCGCGGTTGGCACTTTGATTAATCAGTTTCAAAAGTATTTAAGTCATATTTCTGGTTCTATTGATTACATGTTTGTTGTTTTTCTGTCAAATAATGTATTTAAATGTACTAAATCTTTCTAAATTGGTCTGGGATTTTTCTCGTGCTGTAGGTTCACTTTGTTTCTTTTTGTGTGCTGCATAAATACTTTACACATTGCCCTTAAGTTAAGTGAGACTGCTTTTTCTGCCAAACTACAGAGGGTTATGCACAGGTTGAGTTAGTGACTTTTTGCTCTTCACCCTACAGCGGATTGTGGCTGTCGCTTGACCAGGGCTCACACCCTAGCCAAACAACAACCCAATTTCTCGCACCAACCCTTGCCCTCTCTGATGACCAGAAAAGGATATACCTTTTGTGCAATGAATAAGGCTGCCTCTGGTGCAGTGACAGGAGAATAATCTGAATCCAGCACTGCAGAAAGGAAAAAGGCACATACTTCTGCCATAAAACTACCAACACTGCCAATTCGTTGGGCGGACGCATCTTTTATTAATACTTAAGTGCCTATTAATGAGCCTGTTTTCATAACTCTTGCAACGTAGTGAAAGAGCAACGCAAACCTTACAAGTGATTTATGAAGACATCCACAAGATGAGCCTTCTCAGGTAAAGCTGCTTCCTCTTTCTTTGTGCACTGCATTTTATACCGCACATGGAAACAGCAATATACCACTCAAGATTGTTTTTGTGCCGGAAGGTGTCCCTTCTTACACAAAAACAATCCTGCATGCAACAGTGGCAACCTTGCACCATGGTGCAAGAGTGCCTGCATTGGCACTAATCTGCTAATTGGGCACCATTACATTTCAATGGGGTAAACCAACAGTAACCCAAAGGATCTGGGTAAAGTGTAATATGCAAAAACAGTGGTTCAATCGGAGAGACCAACAGAAAGGACAATATTAAACTATTTAACTTGTCCTAATTTAATTTATCTGCACCAACGTCCATAGTCCTGAGGTAGGGAGTAGGCAATTATTATATCAATAAGAAAAAGAGTATACAATAATACCAATACTTATTACACGCATAAGTAAATGCATGAATTGTTTTATATATGCAGCTTGACAGTGTAATTACATTACTTACATATGGTCACTTTAGAAAGAAAGATAAGAGAGAGAAGGTGATCAACAAGAGTGCCCGTGCAGAACAATTTGGTTAGAGAATGAAAAGAGGAAGTGGACCTAATTCATATAATATAGCCATTATTTTGAAGCCTATCTGTTACATTTATTAGTACTTCATAAATATGATCCTACTGTGTAGGGGGGTAATAGTTTCAATCATACTCACCCCATTTTATTGGAAGAATAATTAAATCCAGGCTTTGCAAAATGTCGATATTTTGACACAACAACAAGGAGAGGGCCCAGTTACAGCCTCAACCATGGTTTTCACCAGGAATCGGAAATAGAATAGAAGGGAGCAACCTGGAATGTTAAGTGCTCCTGTAAGGTAGCTGCAAAATTATTGAAAAGTCAAGGGTCAACTGGCTTCTCGTTTAAAGGGGATCTTGAACACCCTTAAATAAATTGGCCTTGGAGGGGGTCTTAATTATGTGGATATGTGAAATCTAATGTTATTTAATGTCTATTCATAGCATGGAAAAGAGTCTTTTACTGAATTAATCATCTTGGGCTCTGCATCTGGTATAATGAAATTCCCTACTGCATGTGAAAGCAGCTCCAAGGGTCTTAAAGGATACCATCGCAGGGGAAAAGGCAGCAATGAGCCACATTCCCTCAAATACGGTGCGTTCCTGGACAGGCATGCCATCATTGCCGCTCTGTGCATGAACAATACTGTTTTAAACATAAAATTTGCCAAATTTGTTCAACAAGCGTATCGCTGCCTTAACATCAAGAAAACCGCCATGGCATTGCCACTGACCTTTTAGACTGATCAATGTTCCGTAACATAATCTCCACCGACCAGGTGGGTAATAAGAGCAATCGAAACCCTGTCGCACGGATCGACTTTACAATTGAATACGATGGGAGATGCTTGTGACATGCCAGGTCACCTTTTATAAAACAGTTTAAATTCTCATTTCTTTTTAAGCTATTTATGTCTGTATTGGTTTCTCTTTTAAATATTTTTTCTCACAAAACTGTACATAATGTGATTTGGGAAAAACTTTTAAAGATATTGTTTTATATCTAAATAAAGATATTTGATTTGGAAAAGAGTCTTTTACTGAATATATCACCTTGGGCTCTGCATCTGGTATAATGAAATTCCCTACTTCATGTGAAAGCAGCTCCAAGGGTCTTAAAGGACACCATCGCAGGGGAAAAGGCAACAATGAGCCACATTCCCTAAAATACGGTGCGTTCCTGGACTTTTCCTATCAAGTAGTGCAGTTTAGCAAGGTGACTTGCTGCACTGTATGACTTTCTCATAAATTAGCCTCCTAGTGAACTGTCTTAGCTTCACCCTTATTTTTTTTTATTTTAGGTAGACACCTAATTTTGGACCTACTGGCTTGAGAAGTACTCCAGTAAACTGGAATTTACTATAAAGCCTACCAGTTGAGCCTTCTGAGTAGTTCATGCTACATCCTCTTGCATGCTAAGATCTATCTTGCACAATGGTGTTCGACAGGACTTAGAAAACCTACAGAATGGACTGGCCTATACAGTGGATTCAGTCCACTAGAAAAAAGTTACTAACGTTTCAGAAAAGCTCTTTTCTTGCTATAAGAGTCTATTTGCTGGATCCCTGTAACTTTTTTCGGGCATTGGTGGAGCCCCATTCATTCATTAGGTTTAAGAGGAAGTGGTAATTATACTAGCCCATGTCTGTGGAATTTAGTAGAATAGCTGTTGCAAAGCTACTTCAAGCTCTAAGGTTAGTTTCTCAAATAACACATGAAAACTGAAGCAACACTAACTATCATTGAAAAATATCAAAAGACACACAATTGATGGACAGAATGCCAAACAAATCAAAACATTCACCCCAGTCATGAGATCTGGGTTAAATTTATCATTCTTTTGCTCATCATGCCACCCCAGTTTAGACCTGGCCATATGCAAATCAGTCTTCACCCTGTGCCTCATGGGAACAGTCCAGCCCGAGCTGCAAAGCCACGTTCTCCCTGGACCGGAAACAAGCATCCTAGGACCAATTTCGGGGTTTCACCCGACATCAGCCAGGATGGCTTGAATCCAGTGGCACAGTGAGCCACTGGATATCTTTCACATATATTGAAAAATATGACATATGCATTGAACAGTTGTTCAAGACAATACATAAACAAATAAAAGGATGTGTATATAGTTTAAAAAATAGTGTTAAAATATTAACATGTTTTCAGAGTTTAGATTGCACAAAGGGTTAGGGACATTGGTACCATAAACATATTCAGTTCCATAAAAAGAGAGTCTCTGAGTCACGCTACAATCATTTTTTTGTATTGGGGAGGAGGCAGCATGGTGAAAGTCATTTGGGAGACAATTCCTAAGTGTAAATGTATTAGTAGCAAACTAATATTTCAGCGAAGACCTTTTCTTGAAATGTAGCCACTTGCGGCACATTTGCGACGCTGTTGCGTCACTCATATGATGTAGCGGCGATGTAAACAATCCCCACGTTGTGACACATTTACAACGTGACTCATCTAAGGAGATGCGTCACGTTGTAAAGCCTTGCCCACATTATTCCTGCATCAGCTATAATGTATGCAGGGTGGGTGTGCCGAAGCAAGAAAGCCTCATATAAGTGACGCAGTGAAATCTACAAGATTTCCCTGCACCACATCTACAACGCCACTGCGTCAAAACCTTACACCTGTTGAAGCAGGCGTAATAAATGGTGCAGCACAAAAGGTATAGGCCTTCCTGAGCATTGCAGAGTTGCGTTGTGTATGCGACACTACTCCAGCAATGCGTGACCTTTGCGCCAACAGATGTGTGACGCATCTGTCAATCCTTGCACCATGGTGCACCGCATTGTAAATGCGACGCATCCATGGTGGCGAAAGGTTTTTTTTGCGCGGCACTAGTAAACTGATGGATCTCTGCTACAATGCAGAGATGCGTCAGTTTCTTGTAAATATGCCCCTTAGAATTTTAAGGATAGATGTACTTCTTGTACGTCTGTTCCTTCTAGCAATGTTCAGTTTTTATGACGGGACCACATTTATTACACAGTAAGTGTGAATGGTGCTCTTTAATGTGTCCGAAAGCAGGGCTTGAAGTATTGCTTACTGCTACAGGGAGCGGTACTTTAAACCCACTCGCAGTTAGTCTTTCTCAGGAAAGGAATGCCTGGTAAGCCCTGCAGGGTGTTAATACTATCTAGACTGTGGCTTTGCATGCATGGGGAATGCACCAGGGAACAGTCTCCTGAGGACAAACTACATTTCCCAGCAGGACATGAACCCCCCACATAGTTTGGAGATGGGACAGCCATCATAGATATTTGGTTATAACTTCTCTCGTCCATTTTTGCTAGTTAATCGTGAAATTGTGTTGCTGCAGCCAGGACCTTCTTCTTATACCGATATAGGGATATAGAGAAGTATTTATGGAAGTTGTATCGTTGATGGAAACAAAGTTTGAACTAGTTTAACATTTATATAAACTCTTATGACACTGATTTATTTGCATTTCACTTGATGGAACAGGAAGGACTATCAAGCAAGGGTATCTACTCATATTATGTATATGTTTCAAAGCAAAGATATTAGAGATCTAGTATGTAGACTTGAATTGTTAGAGAAGGGATAGCTGAATATGTACACTTTGTTAATTACCTTGCAGTGATGCACGTGCCAAGTAGAAACTTTACAACCTAGAATTCATTTTCCACAGAGGGTCATAGTGACAAAGCGTGAGGTAGTTATTTGCAGGCACTTGTGTTTAGTGAACATATGTTTAAGTCACTCATTATTTTTTTTATTTTTAGTTTCAGGGCTTACAAGTTCCACCCCATATTGCCAAGGTATTTCCATTCGCTATGTCAGTTAAGTGCAGAGAATTTTCATGGCACAGTACCACCTGATCTTCTGTCATCAAACCCTTGTCTTTGTTTTCAAAGGTCCAAGGTAGCCCTTGATTGAATAGACTTCTCGGATAAATGAAGATCTTTGTGCTCAGCGACCTAGTCCCAGACTGGTTCACGAGATTCAAAGAAATGCAACTTTAAACATTAAAGATGACCTTCAGTTTGTGATGCTAAAGAAGCAATTAGTACATTAGCATCACCAAAACTTTTCCTTGATTTCCTCAAAGTATTAAAGTGTTTCTGGTCCAGCCTGTTATAGTCGAGGGAAACCATTACGCACCCAGACTCAAATAGTATGTTCTCTGCCTGCAAATTGCCCACAGCATCACATCTCAGCCTTTGTAATAAAAGATTCTGACAATAAGTGGCCTCAGCAGTGCCATGAGCAGGACCCAAGGCATCGGTATCCTATGCGTCTGCTCACCTATGAAACATATCGACAGCTCCCTGGCCTGGAGTCTGGTGCACAACCAGGACTTCAAGGACCCCTCTGGGGCTGAATCCAGGATTCCCATTATAGCGGGTTTCTTCTGACACTGCTCTCCACATCCTACACTTGATTCTTCCACGTGCCACTCGAGCATGCCACTGTGGATTTCAGCTCCTTCATGGATTCCTCCAACTTGTATACTGTTCTCTCTCTGCTTCAGCCACTCTGTATACCAAGTTGCAAATACTCTGTCATAAAAGCACTTCATCTGTATCTAAGTTTGCATGCATTTTTGCATCTAGCGGGATGACATTGCCAAAGACAGTGTACAGCCACAACTCTGCCAGCTGTTGGCACAGCTTGCTAATTGTGATGAGCGCCACCAGTTGGCGTCTTTGCTTGAGTACATTTGTGATTTTTACTCTGGTTGGGGATGGGATCACGTTTGTCTTTTTTCCATTGTTTGGTCAGTCAATGTTGGAGGACGATTCAGATGGATTAACAGAATGCACTTCCAGGAGCAGCAGTTGTTCAATGTAGGTGTGGAGCTTGAGAGACTGCTACACAGGATTTGCCAAAATACCCCCCTACCCCCACAGACTCATGTTACCATCACCCAATCTCTTCCAATAGCTTTTAGTCCACCTGTGCTCCCAATACAGAAGACTCAGAGGAGTGTGAGGAGCAATACAGTGCCTAGACACCTAGGCATAGTTTCAGCTGTCAGAACAGTGAAACTGTAGGCAGAGCAGGTCACAACAAGGCCGGTCAATGATCCAATATCATCCAGGGGACGGGACCGGGAGAAAATGAATAAAGGTGCAGACTTTTCATTAATGACTTCTCATGTACCTCAGAGACGTGTGTGGCAAACCTTCCCCTGGTAATACCACACATCAATCAGTCCTGGGCACGTGGTCCCCGGTGACATCACTGAACCGCCAGACAGCAGGAAGCCCTCAGGCTGCTTATAATCCCACCTCTGCTCCCTTGCTTATGATTCAACTTCTCTTTCCCATGGCACAGCTGCCTCTCTACTCAGACAAGGCTCACACCTATGTACACAGTTATCTAAACTGGGCTGCTGCATTGCACAACTCCCACAGAGCAATGGGGAACACACAGCTCTTTCTCAACCAGCGCCCAGCCTGATCTTCCTGCAGTGGCTGTCGGTGCTGACGACTTCTACTTGCCATTCAAAAGCCCAATGTGGGCCAACCCCTGGTGGGCGCCCCTCTGGACATCCCCCTCTATAGGGGCTTTCTTCCAGAACAGGGAAATCACCACATCTTCTGCTCCCATTGGATTTCTGGATGTGACACTATATTAGCAAATGTTTCAAATAAATATATTGAAGTCACGCTCGTAAAATATCGACACCCTGTTCCTCTGTAGACTGTATTATTGAATCTTTTGAATAGCGATAAATATTCACCATTTCCAGCCCCCTTTCGCTACACATTAAACTACTGATGATATAATTCCCTAAAGGAATCTTGACTCATAGGGTACACTGTGAAATTGCAAAAAAAAGGAAATAAGAGACCATCAGCTGGAATCAATCATTCCATTTCACCAGGCCCGACTCCGCTTTCAATGTCTTTATATTTGAAATCGAAGCACAGGGCTACCGCAGGTACAGGCGGCAGCCATCAAACTAAAGCAACGGCAACCCCTTCGCGCAGGCAGCAGCACCCGAGTTCTGCTAAACGAGGAGGGATAAAGGAATCTTTTCTTACTGTCCTGAAAGAGCTTTCAAAACCTTAAACGCTCTACCATTGAAATTTTCCCTGCACCTCCAGAGTTTTCTGTTTGTAAAGATTTAAGTCATCTGTATGCATGAGTGGCTTGAACTCCAAGCCATACGAGAAATTGTGCAATTTAAATAATGTTATAACCTGTAAACGCTCTTACATTTTGCACAGTGGGGTCATGGATCCAATTCTACAAACTTCAGCATTAAAACTTTCACTGGTAGGTCTGTAAAGTACAGCACCCTAAGCATTCTGAAATCTAAGCAGCTTGTCAAATAAGACGTCAATTCTGTGTTGAGTGACACCACAGAGGAATAATGGGGCATATTAGCAAGAACCTTCTTAAAATTATCGCCGTTTTAGCGGCAGTGTCCTGCACATCTAACCTAGGCTTCTGTTGGAATTCTATAACGCATATTAGCAAGACCATTATCGCCGTTTTAGCGGCAGTTTCCTACTGCTAAAATGGCGATAATTTTAACGAGGTTCTTGCTAATATGCCCCAAAGTGCGATGAACCCAGCATGCATGCTGTTGCAATTTACACAAATGCGTCAGTGGGGTAACACAATCCTAGGGATGTATGACGGTACAACGCGTACTGTCACAACGCATCCTTTTACCACGCATCCCTTACAACGCAAGTCGTTACCACGACTTGCGTTGGGGGTGCGGATTTCAAATAGTATAATTTACTATTCTAACACCAGTCCCCGTGGACCCTAGGGAAGGTGTTGGGATAGTAAATTTACTGCTTTTAATCCTTTAGCGCCCTCCAGCGCAAGTCGTGGTAACGACTTGCGTTGTAAGGGATGTGTGCTAAAGGTACCGCGTTGTAAAAACTTCGTGGTAAACGATGTTTACCCAATCCTAGCCTCCACCCGCAACCCCCCCCCCCTCCAATGGACTGTAAGGAGCCCCCCTACAATCCTCTGCCCCTGTTCTGTTTTCAAACACTTTGCCCTCGCAACCTACCTCTAATATATCAGCAAGAATTACAGCATGCATGTTCTTTTTTCATTGTTTACAGCCCTGATGATGTCCCAGATGGGGATGAAACGCGTCGGCTGTTAATCTTGTACTTAACACCAATACAGAGCTGACTGGAATCAGCATATGATTTGAATAAAGAAAACGAATGACACATCGCTCGTCTGGAAAATTGCTTATGGAATTAAGTCTTTCAACATTAATGTGATATTAGAATTGCATTAATCTGTTGTATTAATTTCACACTCCATCTAGATTGAGAAACTTCTAGTTATTACATTCATTGTTCTATTTGAAAACTTAGGTTATATTTATGTTCCTATACATCCCATTTGTAGGAACATCTTCAAACATGTTGGGTCTAAAAAGGAACAATATTAATGGAGAGTGAAATTATACCCAATCACTCTGGATTTGCTTTTATAAATGGTCTTAGTTCCATGTTTAGCGTGAGGGATCCAAGATGCAAATTAGAATTGTAGCTTTTAAACTGGAGTGAATCCTTTATGCATTAATGGAACATTTAAAATTTAGATATAACACAAGCACATTGAAGACTTTATTGAACATCCCTCCATATACTTAGGATATCATTGACATAGCAAATTCAAAAGATGGTTAATGTAATTGCTTCGCTCCTATAATGGTCAAGTCCGTTGTTTAAAATATATAGTACTGTAATAACCAAAGAGAGGCCATCAATGTTTTTAAACTATCTTTCCACTCTTTCTATTAGGTAGAATTTTTTTCTTAAAATAAACCTCACTCACCACTCTTCCTTTGGTGGCATGCTTCATCATAGGGTACATCCCGTGCCGGTCCGGAAAGTGGCGTGCTGCAAACGACAAATATGTGGGAGCACTTTTGATCATATACTATGAAGCAGCGGGAGGTATAGGAGTGGGAGGGTCTATTCAGACCTCTAGCTGGTATGGTTAAAAAGAGGGGAAATGAAAGTATGCAGTTATGTGTATGTAATTCAAAGGTCTACATGTTTCAAGGCCTACCCCAAGGCTTTTCATCATGATCACCTCATAACCCCTTGTACCACTGCGATTGGTAAAAGACTTGCATGCAAGTATCTTCAATGAGTAAGAATAAACATATAAACTATACAATATGAAATTGGTAGTATTTATTTTAGATCTGGAAAGATATGAGTTCTCTCTCGTACATTTCGACATCTAAATAAAACACTACCGACTCATTCTTATGTCAAACAAGTGTAAGGTATCTCAGTTCTAGCTTTGCTCAACCCATCTAAACAGAAGTATCTTTCATATTTCTGTCCTACATCACATGTTAACGATTCTCAAATAAAGCCTCAAGAACTCAAATTGGGATTCTTTTTTATACTAGACAATTTGACTATTCCATGACAAACCTTTTTTAAATAAACGGTTGCTTATATATCTAAATTCTAGGAATCCTCGCTTTCCTTTACCCTGTTTAAAAGTAGGCGAAATATATATCATTGGAACTTAACAGTAGACTGAGATTCACTGTGTTTTTATACTAAATCCTCTCAAAAATGTTCATAGCTCAGAGATCATTATTTGAATTTTAAGAGTTCTGCTTCTGGGTGGAGATTTTTCTGTGGGATAATCGATTATTATTATTGTTTTTAGTCAAAATCAAAATAAATAGCCTGAAAATGAAAATCACAGTTGATGTTTGCTATGTGATGAGGGTAGCTTCTAACCTTTGTAACACTATGGTATTTGTTTTTCTGAACCCAACAAGGGTATCCTGGAGCTGAGTAGCCGTGTGTGGCTTGCCATAACTAGGGTACATTTGTTAGTTGAAAAGCTAGGTCTAGTAGAATTCAAGAGAGGGAAAGATCTGCTGTGGAGAGGGAAGTAGTTCCATGTGTTCGGAGTGATGTAAGAGAATGCATGTCCTCCTAATCTCAGTCTGTGTTTACGTGGGATTTGTGCGAGTAGAAATAGTGTGGAGCAGAGGTTTCTGGCTGTTTGGTGGAAGGAGATACCACTGTTTAGGTAGGTGGGACCTACGTTTTGTGTGTGAGGAGAAAATATGGGAGGTCTGTGACTTCCATACTCTGCTGGTTTTTACATTATGTGGCATAGAACACTGTACCATACCTTTTAAGCCTTCTCTGCTCCAATGACTCATCTGCCCACCTTCTTCCTTTGGGAGCTTCCCTGTGTTAAATATGTCCAAAGGGGTGAGCAGGTTAACGGAAAATCAAATCAGAAACCCAGGAACAAAAAAGCTAGGATGGCGAAACAAGGTGACCCAAGCCCCACCATTATGGGAGGCTGAACAGCTCGGTAACCTGACTAAATGCCCAGGATTTGACAAATGGGATATGATTGGCATTTCTAGAGTTGGAGACCTTTGGTCAAAAGGGCACTATGCTTCTATTTACTGACTTACAAAAATAATACAAGATGAGAGACCACGAAACATATAGGTACTTACAATCAGACATGCCCTGTGGGCAGCTATTTCCCAGGGTACAGACCTCCCAGAGTCAACACCCCTGGAGGACAGGTTACTAAGTGAATGCATAGACAGTAAGGTGATCTCCCTGACTTACAGTTAAGTGTCCCCTACAGACCTCCTACAGAATCTGCGCGAGAAATCGCAGAACAATTTAGGTGAACTTGAGTAAGAAGACTGGCAAGAAGCCTTAGCCTCTCCTAGAGAAGTAGTTATCTCTTACAAGCTAAGATGAATTCAACTCAATGTTCTTCATAGAGCATACCTCTCCTGCACCACATTACAGCACATTAAAAGATAAGAAGACCCCAGGTGTCACAGACACTGTAAACAGCAAGGAACCTTCTTTCATATATTATGGGATTGCCCGTACATCCAGAAATACTGGGGGGAGGTGACAACACAAATACATAAAATCACTGGGAAAAAACTTCAGCACACACCACAACTTTGTCTTCTAAACATAGGGGGCAAACAAACCTAACCAGGACAGAACCAATCTGGTTAACACTGTGTTTCGTTTTAGCCAAACGAAATATAGCACGGAAATGGGGCGCATAAGATCCTCCCACAGTGTTGGAATGGGAAAAAGATTTAGATTGGACGATGCTAGCAGAAAGACCACCCATGAGAATAGAGGCTGCCCTCAAAATGGGAACAAATCTGGAATGGATGGATTGCACATAGGGGACAAATATGCCCAAATCAGTACAGGTAAACAGATCATTCTGTGGGAGATGGGTTGGAGGGAAAGAAGAGGTGAAATAAGAGGTGCAAGTCAATGACAACCGTATGTAAAGCACCAAAATTGAGGACACACTGTAAATCAAATGCTAACTTGTGGATCTTTTGTCAATGTGAAGCAACTGTGAATATATGTAAACCAATAAAAATAGTTTACAAAAAAGTGAGGTCTACTGGCATTGGCACGGTGTTCACCAATAAGGATGGTACCATCTTAAATTTAATTCATGAATACATTTAATGATTCACTGTTAGCATTGTAATTGCAATAAAGCATTCAATGGCATTCATTTATACATATTATGATTCATTGTTAATTTTGCTGTTGGTTTGTCAATAAAGCTTTCAACATTGAAAAAAACGCAGGTAGCAAGGGAAACATAGACCGCTCATACCCACTGCTCACTGTGTGTGTGTGTTCCCATTTAAACTCTCTACTAGTAGGAGGGCCATTATACCACTCCCACCCACTTCCCACCGAAACAGTGAAAGGCAGCATATACATATGTTTACAGTTCTATCTTGTTCAGTCATGGTTTTCCCTGTTCTGTCCTTATATGAAGGATCTGTTCCTTATGCCATTGCAGGTTTGTTGGGAGCCAGGAGCCTCCATGTGCTCCCTGATGCAATATACTACAAGCAGAGATTTGTTTCACGTTTATCCGGCCAACAGTATGCTGTGTATTGGTCAGGTGTCACTTCCTATGTTTCTAACATTAGCATATTTATAACCCTCAGTAACATTTTGGTGGTTCCACACTATTTCTATTAATCCATGCATTGTTACTATATTTGAGTAAATACTGCTTTATCAAATTACTCTTACTTATCAAAGGGGTAGACATTTGCCAAATCCCACTCCACTTTAACTAAGGCACTCCATGCTTACTTTCATAACTGTCACTTCATGTTCTCTACGATGAAGGGAGTAAGCTACAGGGTCTCTTCTCTATCATACCTCATATCTACACAATTAATTATATTGCTTGTCCTCCTAGGTCTCCGTTCGCTTTGTCCGTTCTTAACCCAGTTCTGCATTTTGTGCACAGAAAAAGCTGTTCAGCTCCATTAGCATTCTTGCATATGAAAGGATGTCAGTTCTCCATTTCCTGCTCTAAATTCTAGATGAACAGTTGTTTAAAGTAATTGTACCTGTTTGGCCATGGTCTCCTTCTCGGGAAGGCTCCAGAAACTGTAGAGTTCCTTTGTGAGGTACAATTTTATTATTTAGATGTGTTTACTAAGCTGTAGCTCCAATCAGACATAACAGTCTGAAGTCTCCAGCCTTCCTTCTGCCTCAGCACACAAGGATTTGCATCCCACACTCTCCACTGTAGTGCCACACTACATTCATTTTACTCCTGCAATACCCTGGTGTTAGACCTGACACCCTTGGCGTGGTTTCCCCCATCTTTTTGCCTATGCCTCCTGTATTTTTGATGCTGTGCTGGATTTCGTTTTTGCTGGTTTAAATGCTTTGGACACTCTGCTACTGCTGATCAGTGCCAGAGTGTAAGTGCTCCCTATGTAAATTGTCATATTGATTGGGTATACCTGATTGGCATTTTTGTATTACCATGAAGTCTCAAGTAAAGTGCACTGTGTGTGCCAGGGCTGGTGATGACAGATGCTACTAGTGGACCTACAGCGCTGATTGCACCTACCACATAAGTAGCCCTAAAATAGTGTCTCAGGCCTGCCACCGCAGTGCCTGTGTGCAGTCAGTGGACTGCCATGTCCGCCTGGCCAGTGTCCCCACTGGCTGGGCCTAACCCTTCCCTGTCTGTGCACACCAGTCACCCCTATGGAAGGCTCAAGGTACCCCCCTGGGCAGGGTGCAGTGTATGGGTAAGGTAGAGCATGTACTAGTGCAGGTAACATGCTCTGGTAGTGAGCAACAGCCATTTTGTGTGCTCACTGCTGCAAGGTTATCTTGCTTCATAGACTAACATGGGGGAGGCTGGTCCCAATAGATACCAGCCTATCTTCCCATAGGAACAAGATGGGACATAAGTGATTGATATCCCTGAAATCAGAATTTAAAAACTCATCTTTTAGGAAAGGTTGTTTTTAAATTCTGTGTTTGAGAATAGTACTTTTAGAAAGTGTCTGTTCTCTTGTCTAACCTTTCTGTGTGCCTGGGCCTGCTTGTGGATTGACTGTCTGGTTTGAGGGTGACAGGGGCTGCAGAGCCCCCAGGAGGTTGTCTGAGTCAGCCCGTGGTTGAAAGGCTGCATCTGCTGCCAGGGAAGTGGGAGGAGATAGCACCTGGGAGTGAATAGGGCTGCTCCTGCCTGACCACAATGCTGGCTCCACCTCCTGCTGGGCGACTGTCACCTCTGTCCCTCACACTGAAAGAAAGAAGGAAGCCAGGAAGCCCAAGGGCTCCAGCAACACCCAGAACTGGTTTAGACTGGGCTCAGGGCCCACTTGCACAAAGACTTCAAAGACTTTTAGGGGTATAAGAGAAGGACACCTGACAACAGAAAATTAAATTCTACAATCAAGAGGAACCTCTGCTGGAAGAAGGACCGCTGAAGAACTGAAGGAAGATTGCCTTGCTGTGTGCTCTAAGGGCTGACCTGCTCTGCTGACCAACTGAAGCTGAGGAGAAGAGGGACTTTGCTGTGTGCTGTGACCCTGCTTGCTTGATCTACAGAGACTTTGCTGTGTGCTGTGTCTCCTAACTGAATCTCCAAGGGCCTGAGAAGAGCTGGCCTCCTGTTCTGGAACCCAGGGTTAAAAGGTTCCTAAGCATTGCCACACTGCCGAGGAGATCGTGTGGTGTTTTGCCCCAACGCGTGTTTCAGCTTGTCAGCTGTGGGAGAAGATCGTTGTGCTCATCGGCACAAATTCAGGGGTGAGAGGAGGCCCGTGGTGCCTCCCTGCATACAGAATCACCCCCGACGATCTGCTGGCTTGAAACGGTCCAGCCGCGACCTGTGGCCTTGAAAATCATCTGCCCGCAATTCACCGCCGCGGCCCAGGGCCTGAAAGAGACCTGAAGCTGTTTCTCCGCTCTGCAAAGCCGCAGAGAAAGAAACAAAGGGGCCGCGACCTGATTGGTTGATCAATACCTGGATCCGCAATCTGATTGGCCTTTGCCGTAGGCCTGCCCCCGAGAGCCGCGCTCCGATTGACCGCCTGGCCGCAGAAGCTGCAACGTGAAGAAGGGTGTGCCCCGAGAGCCGCACTGCTATTGGCTGACTCCCGGGTGAGAAAGGAGGCTCGCTGTGAAGGCCGCGACAGGATTGGACCGCGTCATCGGGACCTTTGGGGAAGCCGCCAGGCGTCGTGTGCTTATCGCCGGAGCCATGAAGAGTGACCCGACCTCGCCGAGGGAGCAACATGAGTGCTTCCTGCCCCTAGCCTCTTTGTCCCCGCTCGGAGCGCCGAGCTAGCTCCCCGCCGCTCCCTGAAGTGCTGAGAGCGGGCGGAGGGCTGCTGGGACCGGCCCGGGCTGGGAGCGAGTCTGTTCTGCTCGGCACGGTGGTGCCTGAACAGTCATCGGTGAGGCTTGCTCGCATTGCTTGGGCTCATTAATTCGAAGGGCTGATTCTTGAGGTGATAAACACGCTGGCATTGCTTTGCCTAACCATTTAAAGAGCTGATTTGAAATAGACCATTGATATTATTTTTATTACTGATTTGAAGAGACTTGAGACTATTCTTTTACAATAAGAACTTCCTAATACAAGTGCAACCATTAAGATTAAGTGCAACCCTTTACTAAAGAAGCAACCATTGTGTATTGTTGATTTTTACTGCTGCAACTAAATAAAGTTATATTTTTATATATATACTTACCTGTGTGGTCTCAGTTTGTGAAGTATTGGGGATTATTGTTTGTGTTAAATGCATTTATTATACACATTGCCTTGGGGATAAGCCTGTCTGCTCGAGCCAAGCTACCTAGAGGGTGAGCAGGGGTTATCTACTGTGTGTATTCCGTCACCCTGACTAGAAGCAAGGGTCCCTACTTGGTCTAAGGTACTTACCTCTGCCAATTAGAGACCCCCAGATCTAACACCTGGTTTATGCCATTACCTCCTCATTTGTCTTCCTCTCTCAGTCCTTAAGCATGAGTTTATCTCCATTCATGCAGAACCTAATCATCAAACTTGAATTTTCCTTCCCAATCCAAGATGGCCCCCAAACCAAAAGGCATACAGGCATACCTTCCTGGGAAGGACTTCCTGTTGTTTTTCAGCAGCCAGTTGCCATCTTGGCTTCTGGTATGTGTGTATATCTTTCGTTTTCATTTTTAGGGCAGGGCAGGGTTGAGCTGACCTGCTCACAAAGCAGGCCAGGAGAGGAGTGGTTTGCCCACTCCAAGTCTGCATGACGCTTTGGCCGGCGGTCTAAGCTGGCCAAACCGCCATGTGCAATTTGCATGTTCTCCACCCAGGCTGCATTATTGTTGTGGATTTTTGGGGGAATTCGTGGTGCCCCTTTCTGTGCTTGCCTGCTTGGGGCTTTTATTTGTGTTCAGTGAGTAGGCATTCTGGACTTTACTGGTCTACACAGTCTCTTCTTGCCTTTGTTCATGGCATCTGGCCAGTATACTGCTCCCTTTATAGGTGAAGTAGCTTTGTTACAATGCATCCCTTCCTGGGTGTGGTGTCCTGCTTGCCTGGGTTGGACTTTGGCATGGGCTCTGCCCTCTGGGGATTGCACTGCCCTGACTGCATTATGGTCATGCATGCATGTGAGTGACCTCCTCTATATTTTGGCCTCATGTGTGTTTTGTTTTTTCCTTTTTGTTTTTGGGCATGCTTTAGCGGTTCCTGTCATTGTGGTGTTCACGCTTGTGTGCTGGGCATGCAAGGTCACAGGGGTTATCTTTGGTGTGCTGGGCTACCTGTGGCAGCCTCAGGGCATTCAGTGAGTGTTCTTCCTCTTTTTCTTTACGGGCTTTTGTTTCATTGTGTTGCTCTTGTTTCTGTGGGCCCGATGTTTCTGGGTGCAGGCACTTGGGTGACTTTTGAAGGGGTTAGCGGCTGTTTTGATGGTCGTTTTTTGTTATACCATCCCCTGTTCTTGCAAACAGCGCTGTGTGTTCTGGCAGGCAAACAGTTTTTCTGATCCTCTGTGCTTCAATGGGGCAGTGTGGGTAAGTACTCATATGTAAGGACTGTTCGAGGAAGATGGTAGAGGAGGTTATGCTCAGTTACTTCCTTGTCACAGTCCTGAGTTCCCTCCAGCCTCTCCCTAATGTTCAAACGATTTATTTCTGGGCTTTGTTATTTCGGGAAGACCTAAGTGATGTATTTGTGCCCTTTGGTAGGGGGGCCATCTTGGATTAGGACGGAAAAGTCAAGTTTAGTGATTAGGTTCTGCATGAATGGAGATAAACTCATACATAAGGACTGTGACAAGGAAGACATGGGCTCAGAGTAATGAATATTACTGGTAAGTAAAAGGGCTTTAGACAATATGGCTATGAACAACATTCCAGACTGCTCCTTTCTCAAGTACAAACGTTCATAAACACCTCAGCTAAGGATGTGTTTTCAGAAGTCAAGCAAAAGGAAATCTTAACTACGAGGACTCCAGGGAGTAGGAGCCAGGTCTGCTCCAATCGCCAAACCGGGCTTAACACTAATGTTGTGCAATATGTATTATATCCTTTCAGATGACGCTATTCATACTCATTCCATATGCACACCACTCTTATGCCCAACAATGATTCACACAATTGGTGGGATAGGATACTGAAGATCCCAACTATAAAAAGCTTAGCAACCTTTACCTGAAGCAGCCAGAATCAGTCTTCCTTGGGTGCAAGTAAAAAGGATGTGGCCCAGCACAAACATTAACCACCACCGTCATTCTCATCACAGTCCAGCAGGGGCAGAAGCCACTATCATCCATGTGTGGGATATACTTAGTCTATAATGGAGGGTGAATAAATACAATGTCAAGCAGTTCCAATGCAATGAATACAGCCGAGTGTACTGTGAGAAAACGTGCACCAGTACATGCAGCTGCCCATCTCTCCTCTTTACAATACGCCACCGATGTGATTTTAATAGTAAACCAGGAGTATGGAACTTCTAGCTGCCATCAATTCAAAACCACAAACAACTACTACAGCTCAAGCAGAATAAAATAAATGGATGCTTTGACCATCATCCCCAAACGAATTCCTCTGGTTGTGCCTTGTGTAATACTGCTCTTTTCATGTGAGAAGGCATTCATAAATGCTGATTATGTCAAGCAACATAATTCTGGAATGGACTCTGAAACATGCATAATTGATCTGACAGATTTTTTAAGGCGAAACAAAGAGCATAACAAAGCTGACATCATTCCTGATGTAAACAATGCTTCACTAGGTAGTGCCCGGTCTTTTGCTCATCCATTAAATACAACATTTTCAGGGCTGTTGTTTTCTAAAAGCGGTCTGAGGAACTGTGGCTTGTAAACATGCATGGCCTCCTTCTCAAAATAAAAATTTCGATTTAATACCGAAGCCAAAACCTGCAGCTAAATATAGACTTTGAGAGAATATAAATGCATGGAGTGCCAGAGGCATCATGAATTCCAGTGGGCGAGTTTTGCAACTGTGCAGTGTGTGAGCAGAATGCACTGCAACGCGCACCTGACATATCCGCGTTCCTTCATTATAGATAATTTACATATTTCAATATGGTTTAAGACTCAGTGGTGTGGAGGGCTTATCGCAGAATAATCGGCCTTCATTTTATATACATGTATGTATATATAGATTAGATTGGCAAATATCTCAGGGGTATAACTCTAGATAAATAAACAATGTAACTAGCAGAAGGATTTCTGTTATTATTTGCTGTAATGTTTTAGGGGGCGTTCGCCTTCTCCGGTTTTAATAGCATGCTTCAAAAGTGCTTTTCCTTTCCGGATGAGGCACACATTTAATAAGCTTAGACGAGGCAGTCGACTTACAATTCTTTGAAACTCAATTGGAGTGGGATCACGACCCTGTGGGTTTGCTCTGCTCTTTGAAAAGACGCGCCTGTGGAAGCTGGCCGCTTTCTTTTCCTGTATTACGCATGGGTACGAGGATTCCGTTGCCCTCAAACTACATTTCCTTTCATCATGGAGGGGGATGGGAGGCTGAGGAAAAAACTGAGGGTGAGAACATACTGAGATCTTTAAAAAATAGAAAAAAACATATATTTCACATTGGCTTTCACCATAACATTCAGTTTCCCTGAGCTGTGGCATGCTCCTGATGCACAGGAAACATATAAGAACATTTGCAATATGACATTCAATAATCTTGACACCTTCAGGTCAATTAATCCTGGAAAAAGCATTGTGGCTGAGGGTATATGCATTCTAGCAAGAGACGAGGAACGAAAATAACTCGTTTGAGTATGAACAGTTTAGTATTCGGAACAACACTGAGTGTTGCCTTTTAAGCCTGCCTGCCAATAGTACAGTAACTGATTTTTCTGTTTCTCATCAAGCATGGGTCAATTTTACTTCTAAAATCACAGAAAAATCATTTTGTATTACAGGAAAATGCAGTGCACCCTTTCAGCTGCTAAAAAGAACTCCTGCAGGTCCAGGAAACAACCTACCTTTCATGTCGGCTCCGTTTTGGAGCGATCCTTATCCTGTAGAGCACTCGTTGCTCATAGATAGGTTTCCGCTATAGAAATAGCTCTACATACATAGTTAAGATCTGTGGTCAAATGCTTGGGAAAGGAAAGGGGTGCATTTCCAGGTAGCTATGGTTGAACCAACATTCAATACCCAAACTATCATATGTTAAGAATTTAATGCCAATAGTGAAAGTGACATCAGGTATCTTTTGACCCATATGACTTTGAGCCCTTTTTATGGTCTGGCTAAAACTAGAGAGGGTGCTTTGGTTCCACCTTCATGATGGGAGCCAGGAGTACATATTTTTATTGTGCAGAATGTAAGTGCTTCCGTAATAAAAAAGTGCTTGCCCTCCATACAGCTGTGGTCATTTTGTTATTTATCTAGCTGCCTGAGATTGATCTTTCAGGGGCACACACCTGACGTTGTAATGCTTTTAAAGTGTCTTAGATAGATAGAAAATGTATGGTGTTGTTCTCTGGCAGCAGCACAGATGGGAAGAGGGCAGTCATTAACCTACATGGATGTTTAGGTCTGGCTTGTAAGTACTACTGCCATTTGGCCTATTACGTACACCAATATTATGCTACAGTTCTTTGCTTCCACACAAATGCACTTCCATTCCCATGATATTTTCTTTTAATGACTCAAATTACCGTGCAACATTCCATTGAAGCCAGACCAATCAGCATTGCCAGTGCTTGTTACTGTCTGTTGATGCGCTGCCTTCAGTAGCACTGAGACCAGGGGTAGTGAGCCAGGGGTGGCAGATAATGCATCAGGCAGCCCTGAATTGATGTCTTTGAATGAGACTAACTGATTGAAGAGGGTGAGTCAGGGAATGTGCAGAGATCAAAGGAGATTTTTCCTGCTCGTTGGTAGAGTGTCATTCATTAGGTTCTTAACTGGTGTAAACTTTTATAAATCTCCTGTAAATGTAAAACAAATATAGACAAAATAACCTGCCTTGAAATAAATAAGTAGATCGTTCTTTCAATAGATGCAGGGTTGGTACTGTAGGTAGTGCTCTCAATTCTTGACGGCAATGCTTGCACTCGAATGGTAACCTGTGCTCTTTCAGTAGTACTTGTGTGGTTCCAGACGGAACACTCACAGATGGACCTGGATGTGGCCTACTTGCCCGTAACAGATTTAATGTCACAAGTCTAGGGGTCCCCTTTGCTGACAGTTTGAGGCACAGTAAGGCGATTTGTAAAGTAGGAGATGAGGAATATATTTCTAGGACTGGAAGTGACATGTGGGCCAAACAATGACTTTGCTAGATAAAATGATCAAACATTTAGTAGTTTATTGTCAACTGGTGTTGACAATGTGCTCTCTTTTATCGTATTACACATTGTATGACTGGAAAATGATGACTGGCCGTGACTCAGATCAAGTATGGAACCTTGTAGGTATTAGGATAGAAGAACCTTGATTTTAGTTCTGTGTCCGGCCACACCAAGGGGGGAGACACTCAGTATCCTGAGACCTCTGACAAGCTGCCCTATGACCCTTAGCTAGAGTAAAAAAACAATCTTTGTCTCAAGATATGTAGATTCTTGAGTCCTCGTTTTACATAGGCCTACTGGCTTTCGATCAATGTATTTCTGAGAGCTTCATGATTAACAAATGTGTCTTAAATTTGAATAAACGCAAGATCCTCATTAACCAGTTAAAATGGCAAAATCTCCCTGAGACATTCAAGCATTACAAGAAAACGTTTACCAACACCCAAACCTTCAGGGAGAGTAAAGACTTTGGTAAATATTTGCAGAACAAATCTCAAATGGTTATTTCAAGAATTTGGGGAGAGGGTACAGGAACAGAGATAAGAAGTGGGAGAAACAAGAAGAAAGTGGGTTGAAGCTCAAGGAATAGGGTTGTTTGGAGGAAAGGGTAGTGCTTCATTATGCTACTTTAGTGAACTACTTTAGTTAGTTAATATAGCTACTGTAAAGATATTTATGTAACCTGCAAATTACTTGGTTCAATCCAGATAGATACAATTCATGGTCTAACCTTTTCAAAAAGTGACAGGATGAGTATATTTGAGTCCCAAATTTATTTTTCATCAGTGTTGCATCATTTTTTGGGTGCAGCCCCAACAAAAAAACATATTCTAGGAATTAAAAGTCAACGAAAATCCTAGTTTGCAAAGATTTGCTTGGCTTTGTAAAAAATAAAAAGTAGCCCAGCACATAGCATTGCCGTTCATTAACTTGCCTCAGCTAGGCATTACATGGGTGGTGCATGGCCATTCCTGTGCATCCACCCATGTATTGTGATGCAAACTCATATTTATAAAGACTTGTGAAAATGGGTTTGCACCAAAATGATGCGACTACCTGAGGCTGGCATAATGAAGGCAAATATCTTTATTTCTCCTTGTTTTTTCCTCTTTGTCTGGATGCTGCATTCTGCAGGACACATACAATGAGTTAATAACCTGAAAGGATAGATTTTATGCTGGGAAATATGGCTTCCTGCAAAAAACTATCCTGACCTCAATACAGGCACCTTTGCAAAATGTTGCAAGAGGGCCTGCATTGGTGCAAGGCAGCTACAATTGCACCAGCACTACGAGAGAGCAGAAATGCACTGTATCTTTGAAAATGTGACAGAGTTCTCTGCTCTCTCCATTTCACACAATGCAGCTCATCCACTTCATTTGCTGTGCTGAGTGAAATGTTAGTAAATATGCCCTTGAGTTGGGTACATTACACCTATTATTATAAGTGACAATTAAAATGTGTTTATGCACTTTCCATTAATAATATTTTAATAAGACAGCACAGTAAATGAATGCACCCAATGCAACCTACTGGTAAAGGTTTAACCCCTTCCATGCTGATGATGGCCCCCAGCCATCATGCATCATGGTGGGCGTGTGCTGATGACGGCTGGGGGCCGCCATGAACCCGCCCACTCATTAAACGGCCGCACAGGCGCAGAATCGCGGCTGCGCCCAAGGGGTTAAACCTGGTAACCATCATATTTCTTTGCAAGTGTTAAGAGAGGAAGGGGCTAAACTCACTTCTTCTAATCATAGTTGCCACAAGGAACACCACCATGCACAGATGTTGTGGGACTTAACCCTTTTGAAATTAATGATATATGCAGTTGCTGAGAGGTATTCAAATCATGATCTACTTAAATGATTTATTTTCTTCTAAAGCACAGCATTAAATCAACAGCAATTGTTCTAACTAGTTCTGGTAAGTACAGACTTCTGTTATTGCTATTCAGATCTGTAGAGTGCACTTTCACCCAGGAGAGTACCCTGGTGCTGAGTACCAGTATGAGTATGCATAAATGTTCAACTCGCTTTTCCTGCTTTAGTTTTAGCCAGTGTTACCTTCTGAATGTACTCAATATCTGATCATTAACTGGCTTCCTGCTGAAAACTTGATTGACTTCTTCATACACACGATAACACCAAGGATATTATGCGGACAGCTTAGTGTGAATGGTCGGTTGTTATCTTCCTCCCTTATTTGAGATGATTGGTGGGAGGAGGGGGTGTAACAAAAACCAATTACAAGTCCCTGCAGGTCCATGACACTAAATTCAGCTAGTCACAGTAATCTTTCCAAGCTTCCCTTGGCTCTCCTTGGCTCTTTATTTGGTAATGTGGTCAAGTAGTAGACTTACCCTTAACAGGTGATGGGCGCTTAGGAGGTTTAGAAAATGACCAATACTATGAAAAGAATTAGAAGATTATTAACATAATGTCCAGGAAAGAATCAATTAAAAATGATTTAGTAACGTGTTACACTAATATATCAAGGGTGGAGAAAAGGAGAAAGATCTTGACCAGCGAAACAAGGGGCACCCCATGGTTGTTAAGCTCTGTTACCCAAGTAAGCATAGGTCTCCAGAAGTGAGATGATTCAACCTTCTCCAGTTTTGCTGATGCAGTGTTCACACTGTTCCCTGTGACTGAATAAAAAAATTATCCCAGCCTAGTCTGCATTGGCATTCTTAAAGTGAAATCTGACTGGAATAAATAATTACATATGTTTCCGAGTCACTATGGGGAGCATACTTAGGGTTTCCTGGCATGGCAACTCCCTGTGAATGTAAACGAAGACTGATTGAAACAATAAAAAGCGCAATTAAAAAAGGTAAATTCAAATAAAAAACATCAAACTTCTCAGTTATCATAACCGTTGTGGTTCTATTTATTTTTATTTTTATTTAAGGAGTTTTATATAGCACTAACCAGACCCGGGTGTATTGGAACGCTTTTCAACAGATTATAAAGCAAGAAATATATAATAGGCAAAAATGTACATGTCGGATTCGGAAGTCCCAGCAAGCAGTGCAGCAGTAGGGTATGGGAGTCCTGGGGGGACTTGCTGAGTGGACTTGGTCTTGGGCCTAGCCCTTATCCATAAAGGGAGGCCAGATGGGCATTTGGGGTGGAACGTCTTAGAGGCAAATGTCATGAAGGTGCAGAGTGCAGGCTTGTTCGGTATAGCAATGGCTATCGATGCGGAAAAGACCACTTGAGGAAGAGGTCTTTTAAGATTTTTTTAAATTTAACAAAGGACGGGGTAGTCCTAATATTCGCTGGGATGGAGTTCCAAATTTTTTGTACGCTTCCAGTGAAGGAACGTGCAGCGGTTTTATTTTTGCGTGTTTTCATAGGGATGAGTAGTAGGGAGTTGGAACTCCTAAGGGTCCTAGTTTGGCCGGCCTTTTTGAGTTTGGCTGCCAGGTATTCAGGTTTCCCTTTTTCTGGTTGTAGGGCTTTAGGCGTGAGGCAGGCAGTTCTGAAGCTGGCACGCAATTCTATTGGGAGCGATTTTAGATCTCTGAGTGCAGGAGATATGTGATCAAATTTCTTGACTCCATTAATCATTCTGGCTGCTGCATTGAGAGTTGTTTGGAGGGGGGCAAGTTGGGATTTCTTTGCACCGGTGAGGACTGCATTTCCATAATCCAGACTGGATATCACCAGTGATTGAGTGGCTTGTTGTAGGTCTGTGGGTGGGATGAAGGGTTTTATTTTGTTGAGAAGCTTCAGGTTGAGGAATGCACTCTTTGCATAGTTTTCAATGTGTTTGTCCATGTCCAGTTTGGGGTCAAGGGTGATTCCTAATGATTTTACAGATTTGGCCAGTGTGAGATTGATGTTGAGAGCATTGATTACTTTTAGTCATTTCATGATATGGGCGTTATCTTCTTTGTTGGAGACAAGGGGGATTTCGGTTTTGTCCTGGTTGTGTTTAAGGTGGTTGATTTTTAGCCACTGTTGGACTTCTTTGAGGGTATTATTTAGTCTTTGGATGTCTTCAATAGAGGAGGTTTCCAGATAGATCCGGGTATCGTTTGCATAAAGGTGGAAGGGGATGTTGGCTTTTTTAAGAAGGGAGGTGAGGGGTTCCATATATATATTGAATAGTTGGGAAGAGCACTGATCCTTGGGGGACGCCTCTGCTAACAGGTTGTAGTTCAGATGTGTACGCTTTGATTTCTATCTTTTGAGAGTGGTTGTGAAGGAAGGAGGAGAACCAGTGTAGGACTTTTTCATCAGCACCCACTCTGTCTTGGAGTGCCTTGATGAGTAGATTGTGATCTACTGTGTCAAAGGCTGCTGATAAGTCCAGGGGGATGGGGATGAGAAGGCAGCATTGGTTGGTAGGTATCCAGAGATTTGCGAATGTCACCCACAATATTGAGGATCGCGGTCTCTGTGCTGCAGCCTTTTCTGAAGCCAGATTGGTGGGGATCAGGTAGGTTAATACTGTCCATGTGCTGAGTCAGTTGTAGGAGCACGCACTTTTTGAGGATTTTAGAAAGGAGAGGGAGGTTGGAGACAGGTCTAAAGTTGTTCAGGTCATTAGGGTCTAGGCCTATATTTTTCAGATGTGGCGTGACTTGGCCGACTTTGAGACAGTCAGGAATGTCACTGGATATCAAGGAGCTATTTATGATCTTACACCAGAATGGAGCCAAGGTGAGTTTCAGCTTTTTGGCCAGTTGGGTGGGCATAGGATTGACAACATGAGAGGCGGGCTTGGAGAAGTCGATTAGTTTAATAATCTCCGCTTCGGTTGTGGGGGTGAAGGCTTTCCAGGATTTCACAGGTTGTTTGCATATGTCACCTTCGCTTTAGGTATTGGGATTGTGCCAGAGGGATGAGGGATGATAGCTCAATCTGTTATTGCTATTCAGATCTGTAGAGTGCACTTTCACCCAGGAGAGTACCCTGGTGCTGAGTATGCATAAATGTTCAACTCGCTTTGCCTGATTTAGTTTTAGCCAGTGTTACCTTCTGAATGTACTCAATATATGATCATTAACTGGCTTCCTGCTGAAAACTTAATTGACTTCTTCATACACATGATAACATCAAGGATATTATGCGGACAGCTTAGTGTGAATGGTCAGTTGTTACCTTCCTTCCTTATTTGATATTATTGGTGGGAGGGGGTTGCAACAAAAATCAATTACAAGTCCCTGCAGGTCAATGACACTAAATTCAGCTAGTCAGAGTAATCTTTCTAAGCTTCCCTTGGCTCTCCTTGGCTCTTTATTTGGTAATGTGGTCAAGTAGTAGACTTACCCTTAACAGGTGCTGGACGATTAGGAGGTTTAGAAAATGACCAGTACTAAGAAAAGAATTAGAAGATTAATAACATAATGTCCAGGAAAGAATCACATAAAAATGATTTAGTAACGTGTTACCTTAATATATCAAGGGTGGAGAAAAGGAGAAAGATCTTGACCAGCGAAACTCAATCTTAGTTATTTTGTCATCGAAGAAGTTGGCGAAGTTGTCACACAGGACTTTAGAGGCCTGACCTAAGGAAGTGGAGGGCTTGGATGTTTGTAGCCTGGTGATCTTGAATAGCTCCTTGGGTCTAGTCTTTGCATTGTCCAGGGCGGTGCAGAGGAAGGTTTTTTTTTCTTTGTGGATGTGTTTTTTGTAGTTCCTTCGGGTTGCTTTGAGTTGCACCTGGAGGCTTGTGGAGGGGTTGTTTTTCCATAGACGTTCTGTGGCTCCCAGTTGTCTCCTTTCGGCGTTGATATCCAAGTTGAACTAGGATCTGGATTAGTATATTCCTATTTTTTTTTAGTTTCATTGCTCTAATTGGTCTAGGATGTCGGTCATAGTGGAGCTGTAGTGAGAGGTGAGTTCCGATGTTGAGAGATCATCTGTGGAGGTAGGCAGGAGTGCGCAAACCTTTTCCTTCAGGTCGGCCATGGAGATTAGAGTCAGGTTTCTCGTCCATTTGGGGGGGTCTTGGTTGGGAGGTTGATAAGTGATTGGTTGAGTGATGTGGAATAGGATTAGATGGTGGTCGTACCGGTCAACAGCTAGGGTGTGATGGACTTTAATAGTGTCACGTTGGGCGATAGTGGCATCAAGGATCGCTCTTTTGGTGTGGGTTTCCTCAGCGCAGTGCTGGGTAAGGTTGTTAATGTGAAATAGCTCGTTCAGATTCTGGGATAATGAGCTGTTTTTATCATTCCAATGTAAGTTCAGGTCTCCCAAAGTTAGGTTGTTGGTGTCTCGGCAAGAGCAATGGGCCATCAGGTCTGAAAGTTGTTCCGGGAATGAGGAGGTGTTGCCTGGGGGATTGTAGAGGAGATGACAATGGAATGCTTTATTGTTGCTAGTTTTAATGATGGCGGTAAGGCATTCAAAGGAGTTGTAGTTAAAGGTGTCAATTTCCGTCAGGGATAAGATATTGTTGTGAATGATTGCTAACCCTCCGCCTCTTTGGTCTCTACGATCTTTGTTGATGATAGAAAAGCCTGGGGATACGAGAGTATCCTGTCAGATATTAGCAGCTTGTGTGAACATCTAAAAGATGCTTTTACAAACATTCCAGTAACAGGTGACTTTAATATTCAACTGAATAAAGACGATTCACCCACAAAAGACTTCCTTGCACTAACCAATTTCTTCAGCTTCGCCCAACATTCCAAAGATCCAACTCACCAAACCGGGCTCCCAACCGGCATAATTCTAGAGTGCAATCTTACCTTTTTAAATCTCCCTATCTTATGATTCTCTTGGACTGACCATGCACTGATAAAATTCTCTATACCCACACCTCATGTTGAGCCAGTGTCTCCCTAAACAAACTCATTACATTTCTACAAGACACTATTTGCTAAGTTTAAGGAAGGAAAATGTCCCCTCCACCACCCCGCACGGTCTTTGATATGGTTGTAAAAGACCTTCTTGGTTTGGATGCAGTGGGCCACTCTCACTACTGTCTCCATTGCCACAGGACCCATTGCAGCTTGTAGTACTAATGATGGAAATGTCTCCGGGAAGAATAATTTAGCATCATTAAGGTGTTGTGTGAGTAGAATATCAACAAACCAATCAATTCATCATTTTGTGTTTTACTAATTTAAAACGCATGTACGCTTTATTGCAAAAAGTGTGTTGGGAATCACGAATTGGCTCTAGCTCAATATCACCATTTTTTTTTTTTTTAAATTTTTATTGCTGAGTCAATTACAGTTGTACTTTGCTGGACTCAGGATCTCTGAATGCAGAGTCGTTCTCCCATCTCATCCCAGATGTTGCGTACACAGCCATTCAGCCCACATCCCGGAGGTCGGGCGGCGCTACTCATTTACATTTTACACTCTTGATTGGGTTGTCTGTTGCAGTCAACATATGGGGCCCTCCGCCCTCTGCTTTTATTTTTTTCCCCGCCCCGTTCCCGCTGTCACTCGTCTAGATTGGTACATGTTCTACTACAGGATCCTGGGATGCTTCCCTCCCCCCCCTCCCTCCCCGGTGTCTACGTCTATGCCTGGCGCTAGGATATGTGCCTATACTGTGGGCCTTCGGAGCTTTGTATTTTTACTGTGTGTGTGTGTCCTGTGTAGGTGCCGGGGTCATTACTATCTCTACTGGAACCACCTGTCCCTCCGCCTCCTCTTCTCCCTCCTCGTCCACTGTACTATCTCTCAGCGCCTGTACTAATATTTCCCATGCCATTGCTGCGTCCTGTGCCTTCTCGTCGGAGCTACGGTGGGCCAGTTGGTATCTGATCGTACTCTCCGCTGTTGCCCACTTCAAAAATTCATTCAGCCACCTCCGGTGTGTTGGCCCTACCTTCGACTTCCACCCCTTAGTCAGCTCTCTCTTCGCAATAAGTAAACCCATGTCGATGAGTTTGTTCTTGCGTGTGTGTGGGAACCAGTGTAAGATAGTGACCGCGCTGTCGTACTGCAACTCCCTGTCCGCTACTTCAATCAGGGTGTCACCTATTTCCCTCCAATATTCTTGTAAGTGGGGGCAGCCCCTCAGCATGTGTACTAGGTCTGCTCCTAACTGGTTACATCTGGGGCATGCTGCGTCCTCTGCGCCAAAGTATGCTGCTATTTTACTCGGGGTGAGGTAGGCCCTGTGGAGGATGTAAAGGTGTATTAGTTGGAAACGCGCGTTTCTGGTGCTCTTCCTAGCCCTCCGCACTAGTTGGGACCACGCCGTGTTCTGGGATTTCTAACTGTAGGTCTGCTTCCCATTTATTTTTCAGCGGTGTAAGTGGTTGTAGGGTTTCTGTGTGCATTCTGGAATAGAGGCATGTAACTGCCTTAAACGTTCCTGCCGCCATCATTGTGTATTGGCACGCCAGTGTCGTCGTGGGCTCCATCAGTCCCTCCCCCCAATGCGCCTGTATGGCTCTCACCACTGCCGCATGCATTAAGTAGTCTCCCCTCGGAAGGTCGTATCTTTCCTGAAATGTCTGGTACGGGGCTAATACTCCGTCATCATAAAGATCCCCCACCACCTGTAATCCTGCCTCTTCCCACAGTCGTAGCCTCGACCAGTCTCCGCCATGTGGGAGAGCTGTCACCATGCCCAGCGGGATCTCAGGCGCATATGGGTGCCCGGGTCCAGTTCGCTTTTGCGAGCGATTCCAACATAATCGGAGCGTCCGTTCCTCTTGGGTCAACCCTCCGAGCCTCAATTTTTGCTGCATGGTAATGTATGCCAGTATGTGGCGAGGGGTGCCGTTCTCCCTCTCCTGCTCCGGGCCTCGGTAGACCCTCGCAACCTCCTGTGTAAAGAACTGTAGTAGTAGAGCTCGAAATCTGGGACTGCTAGACCACCCTCATCCTTCGGGCGGGTCAGCGTCGCCAATGCAATTCTACGTCTGCCCGTTCCCCATAAAAAGGACACAATCATCGATCTCAACCGTCTGAAGATCGCTCCAGGTATCCACACGGGGAGGGTCCGGAAGAAATATAATAATCGCGGTAGGGCTATCATTTTTAGGAGTGAAACCCGGCCCGCCATTGAAAGGGGCAGGGTGGCCCAGAAGGACATACTGCCCTGCAATGCGCGGATACAGCGACCTACATTACCGTCTAGAAGGTCTGCGGGCTCGTGATATATGTGCACACCTAGGTAGCTCAGACAGATGGGCTCCCATCTAAGCTCTGGGTGGGTCAGGGGGCGCTCCTCCTCCTTCCTCAGCGGGAAGAGGCAGGTTTTTGTCCAGTTAACCCGCAGTCCTGATATTTCGCCGAAGTGCGCTAACAGTCTCTTTGCTCCATCCACAGCTCCCTCAGCATCTTCTAAGAAGAGGAGAAGGTTGTCTGCATATAGGGAGATGAAGTGGTGGGCCCCTCTGACTTCTAACCCATTGTAGTGTACCCCCCGCCTAGCCATTGCTGCTAGAGGCTCCACCGCAAGCGCAAACAGCAGGGGAGAAAGTGCACAACCCTGTATGGTTCCCCGATGCACCTCATACTGGCCCGATACTAAGGGTCCGACTCTCACCCTAGCTTTCGCCGAAGAGTAAAGCACCTTCGTCTACCTTATATATCCCTCACCCAGGCCAAAACCCTGCATCACCCTATATAGGTATTCCCATTCCAGGGTGTCGAAGGCCTTTTCTACGCCAATACCAGGGGGGCTCTTGCTCCCGGCGGTGGGTCATCTACTAGCCTGAGCATCCTACGGATGTTGTGTGTCGTGTTCCTGTGGGTATAAATCCTGATTGGTCCTTATGAATCAGGTCTTGCATATGGGGTAACAGCCTGGAGGCCAGCACTGTGCTCAAAATTTTGTAGTCTGTTGTTAACATAGACAATGGCCTGTAGAATGCAGGGTTTGTGCTTTCCCTTCGCGGTTTTAATAAAGGAATCATAATGGCTTCGCGCATTGACTGGGGGAGTCTGCCCTTTTCCCTGGCTTCATTATATATCACTTGTAGTCTCGGGGTCAGTTGATCTAGGTATTTCCCGTAAAATTCAATGGGTAACCCATCTATTCCTGGTGTTTTGTTACGCGCCATTCGCTTTATTGCCCCTCTTATTTCTGCCAAGTCTATTGGGCCGCCTAGGGAATCAGCCTGTTCGTGCTCCAGCTGTGGTAGCTGCAGGTCGCTCAGAAAAGCCTCCATTGCCTCACTCTGGTTCCCCAACTCGCTCCTATATAACCTCTCATAATATGATCGAAAGCAATCCAGAATTTCTGGCTGTGTTTGAAGTGTGTCGCCTCCACTTCCCTTCAGGGTCAGAATCGGTTGAGTACTCCTATTGGGGTTCGCTAGCCAGGCCAAGAGTGTTCCAGTTTTGTCCCCCTCAGCAAGAGTCTTCGTTAAGTATGTCTTATAATCGAAGCTACGAAGGCGCTCCACCTCCATGGCCACTACCTCCCGCGCCTCACTTACTCTCCCCTGTAACTCAGGGCGGCCAGGGCGTTCCTGTTCCGCCTCCCTCAATTTACGCTCAGCCTTATCCAAGTCCTCCACCAATGACCTTCGTACTCCTGCAAATTTCCCCATGCAGTGCCCCCTTACTACTATTTTAAATGCGTCCCACTCCATGGCTCTGGATGAAGTGGTACCCTCGTTCTCTGTGAAGTAATTAGTGTTCCGATTCTCTAGCTCTTCGCGGAAGGGTGGGTCATCCAGCGTGTCCGGTCGTAGCCGCCACGTCGGAATCTTTGAAATTGTATTCATCCAATCCAGCGTCAGGAGTATAGGGTTGTGGTCAGATATTGTGTGTGCCAAGTATTCAGTCCGGGCCACTGCCGGGTGTATTGTTTGGGAACAGAGGAAGGTATCAAGGCGGACATGGAGGTCATGTATGCTAGAGTAGAACGAGTAATCTCGCTCTGTTGTATGTTGTGTGCGCCAGCTGTCTGTCAGATCCCATTTCCCCTGCCATTCCATTCTGCACCTCGCCAACCTGTGGACAGGGGACGTGTGTAACGGAGGGTGTGACCTGTCTAGTGTTGTATCTTCTATTGAGATGAAGTCCCCCCCAATCAGCATTGGACCTGTGAAGTAGGGGGCCAGCACCCTGGAGAGCTTCGCAAAATAGGCTGCCTGATCTACATTTGGCGCGTAGATGCTACTAAGCACAATGTGTCGACCTCTAAGTAGCCCTTCAACCGCTACAAATCTCCCATCTGGGTCTTCCGTATTGTCAAGTTACTTGGAAAGGAACTCCCGCCCTCACCCAAATTAACACTCCCCTAGCAAAAGCAGAGTACGTGGTGTAAAACAGGTGGCCCCTCCATCTACGCTGTAGAGCTACTCCCTCTTTCCTCGTTAAATGGGTCTCTTGTAGGAATGCTATATGCACTCCTCTACGGACTAGGTAAGAATGGATTTTGTGTCTCCTCGCCATTGTGTTTAGTCCCCGCACATTCCAAAACACACATCTTATGGAACCCGCATTAGCCATTGTCCCATCTTGTTCGGTTTAAGTCAACAACATGTTGCATCCAGACAACAGACACAACACTGTTCCCGCCCATCCCCAACTTTCTCCCCTCCCCCCTCCTCGAACTACACCTTGAGTTACCCCAACTTCTCCAGGTCCCCCCTCCCCCAGAACAGGACCCAACTGCAGAAGAGTCGTTCCCACCCAAACTGTTGAGCAAACGTGCTCTCAAATTTCCCTAGTCCGTAGCCAATACTACGGAGGCCTTATGGGCCCTGGGGCGTGTGAGCTAGACTCTGAACCTTCAAGTGCTGTCCCCATGCCCCCGCCCCACAATGCGCATTATGACTCACGATATTCCAGTCTTACAGTGGCCTGCTCAATAGTTCGTAGAGGCTTCACCATTCGTTGTCATCCTTGTCAGTTACTGTGGCCAGGATTCAGCTTTCTATGATTTCTCCTGATGTCTGTGGCGTGACCTTCGGGCCCCTGGCGCGCCCAGCTCCGATAACTCAGTGTCCGAGCCCGTTCCTTGGCCCTCCGAGTCTGATTCCCTCGCCGATTGGACCAGCGCCGATCCCGACACTTCCTTTACTGCCTGCAGCGCTGCTCTTCGTTCATCTTACATTTGGGAGGTCGTCGGTTTTCTGGACCCCTGTCTGCGCCCACGGAGCCTCCGTGACTGCCTGACTGTTTGTTTCTGGCGCTCCTCCTCTGCCCTGTATCGAGCACCATCCGTGCCCGCTTTGTAAGTGTCCCACCAGTCCCATGCCTCCGCCGATGTTGTGAAGAACAGCGCCTTTTCGTCTACCACCACTCGGAGTTTGGCCGCGAACAGCAGCGAGTACTGTAAACCTTCTGTGCGCAGTTCTTTTTTGATAGAGAGGAATGAGGCACGCAGTTTTTGGGTCGCGAACGTGTAGTCCGGTAATAGCGTAACCTTGCTGTTGTCCACTTGAAAGGGGCCTGTGTCCCTGGCCCTCTGCAGAAGCCAATCCCTGTCCTTGTAGTGAAGCAATTTGATGACCACTGGGCGAGGTGGTAGGCCCGGTTTCGGGGGCCGGGATGGCACTCGGTGCGCCCGCTCTAGAGTGTAGAAGGGAGAAAGACCCTCCGGGGCCACCACAGTCTTTAGCCAGTCGTGCAAGTAGCCCACCATGTACGTGCCCTCTTTTTTTTCGGGAAGGACCACCAGGCGCACGTTGTTCCGCCGGCTGCGGTTTTCAGCGTCCTCTGCCCGCCTCTCCAGGGCCTGTATCCGCTCCATTGCTTCCGTGAGCTTCCCATCCATCGACCTATGCGCTGGGACTATGTCTTTTAGGGTGTCTTCTGCTTCCTTGACCCTATCTGTTAACTCCGCGTGGTCTGCCCGCAGTAGCCCCAGCCCCGTCGACACCTGCACAATGTCTTGGTGTAAGGCGTCCTTCGTGGCAGCGATAGCTTCTAGGATCCGGTCCTGCATCTGTTGCAGTTCCGTTGTAGACTGTGAAGTATCTTCCGGCATCTCCGTGGCAGGGCTCCCGTCTCCTTTTACTACTCTGGGCTTTCCCATCCTGCTCCTGCGACGTAGATCTGGATTCCTAGGGATGTTCAGGTGTTGCCGGTGCTCCCCGCAGCAAGCAATCCTTTGATCACGAATTAGAAGGAATCCAGGTCGGGTTCTCCTTCTGGGCACTCCACTCCACGGGGTCAATCAACCCTCTCCGTCTCTATAGGCCCCGGTTTCAATTAGGCTGGCCACGCGGTGCTGTTATCACGGTCTGATTCCCCAACGGTGCCCTGGCTCCCCGGTGTAGTGATGGGGGGGTCCGAGGAGTGCGCTGGGTGTGGGATCTCTGATGGCCCAGCCGGGGGGTCGCGTCGGTTGATATGCCCACTGGGGGTCCGCCGCCCGAGGGTACCGCTGTCCGCCACTCGGCTCTCTCCACCTTCTCCTCTGGTGGCTCCCGCCAAAGTAATGCCGTCCGTAGGCGGCACCCGACCCCGGTGCACAGCCAGTGCAGTGTTACATGCTCACTTATCCGGATCCAATATCCTCCTGGGCTCAGCGCGCAGGGGGTTCGATTAGGGCCCCCCCGCTGGAAGTGGTCTATGGGTGGGCGGACAGAGTTCGCCCCCTAAGCGGGACTCCTTCTGGGCTGCGAGCTCCAGGGCGCACGCCCCGCTCTCCCGGTAAGGCCGGACTTCGGTTATTCTCGTGGAGGTTGCCGGTCTTCCTAAGACGTTCTTCCCCCTCGGGCCCCAATCCAGCCGCCGCACAGCGCCAGCCACCTCCTGGTCACCCCTCATAGTGGGGCCGGACCCTCAGGGCTCCGGGATTGCTCGAGACCCTTCCACCTCCCCAGAGGCCAGCCACTGCAGTTTTCCACCTTCTGGGGCCGTCAGGTGAATTCTCCGATTGTCCCTCGATGCGTGCAGGGATGGTGGGCTCCAAAGCCGGGGTGTCGATTGTCAGCTCTTCGGACAGAGCGGGGCCTCCCCGGGTTTGCCTGTGCGCTGGGCCCTTCGCCGGCCGCTCCGGGCTCGGGGGTCAGTGGCTCAAAAGTCAGTCCCCGTCCACTTCTCAGCTCCTCTCAGTCCCACTTCCTCCGTTCAGCCATGCAATAGGGCCGGAGCTGCATCCACCGAGATAGTAGGCCCCGGAGCTGGGGCGTAAGTTTACAGTCCCCCGGGTGAGGCGGGATCTCACCACCGCCGCCTGCACACAGCCTCCCGCACCAGCCTCTTAAGGGTCAAGGCCAGTGGTATGGCAGTCGGGCCCAGTATACTCTCAGGCCCCCCTCCGATCGGCTTCTTTCGCCCAGCCGGGCCTCAGGGCTAGAGTTGCGCCCACAGGGACAGCAGGCCCCAGAGCCGGGGCGTAAATTATTCTCATCCCAAGTGGGGCGGAGCCTCGTCGGAGCCGCTCCCGTGCCCGAACTCCTCGCCGGTCGCTCTGAGGTCGGGGCCTGCTGGTGCGCCAGGCGGTCTCAGTCTCCCCCTCGGCCACTTAATACCTCGCTTCCTCTGCTCAGCCTGGCGTCGGGACGGATCCGCTGCTACTCTTCGGCAGCCGCCTCCCAGGATGTCGCCATCTTGTGTTCCAGCGTCCCGGGCTCCTCGCAGCAAGGTGCGCCCGCTGCAGTAGTTTCCCTGGCTCGCCACTCGAACCAGAGCAGGCCCGGGTGTTGCTCTCGGGATCGACCCGAATTTCGCAGGGATCCCGGGTCGTGAACAGGATTATCGGCGGATCTTTGGGCGGAGGGTCGGGACCGTCCTCGTCGGCTGCTAGCCACGCCCCCCCCTAGCTCAATATCACCATATCTGTTCATTGCCAGCTCCTACCTTGAATTTGTTGACAATGTAAGCATACTTTAGGCCAGCAGCTCTCAACTTGTGGTCTGGGGATTCTGGTTGTTCGCAACACCTACTGAGGTAGTCCGTGATTGTTTGAAAAATCAAATAATATTACAAAATTTTTAAAATGTATATAAATAAAGAAGCAAAGTGCTAAACTGAATATTTTAAACATTCTGTAAATGTGAATGCAAATGTTAATTAAGCTGGTATCCTCATTTTGATTTATGGGAGCATTGCACGTGCATCAAACAGAATATAATATGGATGATGGGTGCTGGTAATTGAATTTAGAAAAGTTCAACCTTCTTATTTAAATGAAAATTTGGATTCTTTTTAGTATGTATTTGTGAAATAAATAAAATATTCCATAGTTTTTGCATTTGTTTGATGAATGCTTGTGTCTGTATTTTTGTGTATTCTTTGAGAGTTCAAATCATTGAAATTGCTTAGGCCGGAGTCCCAGGTTTCTCAGTGGGGGTCACCTGATTCCAATATTGATTCAGCAAGTCCTCAAATTCCAGTAACAATCAATTGGGGGTGCTCAGAAGTCTAAAGTTAGGAACCAATGCTTTAGGGCTTTCAAAAATAGATTTACATGCAAAATTGTTATTTCTGTGGATTAAGGGCTTTCCCAGAAGAAGCATCAATATACAACACAAATATTATGCTAAATAATTCTGGTGTTCCTCCAGGAATGTGGAGATTCATTTCTGAAAGGTACATTTGATGTGTAAAAGCATACAAGAGCTATTTTTCATGTAATGAAAACACCTGGCATCTCTCTTTTCAAGAGGCCAATATGTTCGGAAGTGTGTTTAAGCATAAGATAGCTGCTCTGCGGCTTGGATAGGATGAGAACCTGAGAATTGTTTACAACTGAGTGTTTCACAACATAAATAATTACTTTTAATTAAGAGCCGACATACGAATAATAAAGTTTTGTTTAGTAACAGCAAAACAGGCCTTTTAATTTAAGCTAAATCTGGATGCGTAGGACTCTTAGTTGTACCTCACTAAGTGGAGGGCAGCATAGTGAGAGACTAAGTGTTAGGAGATGCACAGCAGTCACCATCTATGCAGGGAAAGTGACAGGAGATAGCTGAAGGGAAAAGGCACAAAAGCGAAAGGAGCCCAATCAGGTCCATTGGGATCAGACGGACTCAGTGGGCGACAACACGAGGAGCAAGACACCCCAGGCCTTCATATCTTCAGACTACGTTGTGAACTAACTGATTTGTTTTGAAAATTAAGACTTAAGAGTTTTTTTGAGAGACAAATGACAGACTCCATGCAGAGGACACAGGGGGATACGAATTTTAGACTAAAGTCTACCTTCAACCCCTCTCCACACAGTGTTCCACCAGAAATATTGGCTTTTGAACAAGCCGTGGTCAAAGAAATTGAATCCATGGCGCCCCCAAATCCTTACAAAAATCTAACAGCGGGTGAATTTAAAGCCATACAAACATTGCAGAGAAATGCTGACATTGTAATAAAGAGTGCAGATAAAGGGGGAGGGGTTGTCATTCAACACAAGAATGCCTATGACCAAGAATGTAGACGTTTGTTGAGTAATGAGACCAACTACGTTCTACTCAGAGAGGATCCGTCTGAGAGTTTAAAATCTGAAATAGTGGAACTTGTAATGTCAGCTGAGCATGAAGGCTTGATTACCAGACAGGAAGCTAACTTTCTAAGAACATCAGAGGGTAAAATTCCATATTTTTACACTCTCCCAAAAACACATAAAGGGATTCTACCACCACCAGGGAGATCAATTGTCTCGGGGTTGGGCTCTTTGCTTGAACCCTTGTCTAAATACTGTGATTTCTTCTTAAGACCTAGTACTTATATCAAGGACACCAAAAGCTTATTGGCTATGTTGGAATCTGTTACTTTGCCTGAGGGACAATGTTTTTTGGCTACACTAGATATTGAAAGCCTTTATACTTGCATTCCGCAAGATGCGACCATTGAGGTAATTGCCCACACATTATAAACCAGCGTGTGGGATTATAATACATCAAAATCCTTTGTGGTTGAATGTGCCTCTTTGGCCCTCAAAAGAAATTTCTTTCAATATGAGGACCGGTTATATTTACAAGCTACTGGTACCTCTATGGGCAGTACTTTTGCCCCAAGTGTGGCGGGTTTGTATGTATTTAATTTTGAAAAACTACACATTTTACCCACCGACAATCCATTCTGTGAAAACATCATTCTATGGCAAAGGTACATAGATGATGTGCTTTTGATTTGGAGAGGAAATGAAGAAACTTTGATCTCTTTTTTCACATGGATCAATGACCGCGATTCAAACCTTAAATTCACAAATGAGTACAATGAGTCCACGGTAGTGTTTCTGGATGTTACCATTACAAGGGTTGCCAATGAGTTGAAAACTAAAACCCACTACAAACCCACCAATAAAAATAACCTGCTGCATTACACCAGTTTCCATCCCCGACCATTGAGGGAGAATCTGCCATTTGGGCAGTACCTCCGTGTTCTGAGAAACTGCTCTGATGTTCAAGACTACAAGGCACAAGCCAAAGACCTCACTGGGAAGATGCAACTTCGGGGGTACCCAAAACCTCTCTTGACAAAAAGCTACAAGAGGGCTCGTATTCAGAATCGAGATTCCCTTTTGGAAGATAAGCCCCCAGCTGAGAATAGTGAAGCACCACTTACTTGCGTAACCACATTCAACACAGCCTCGAATGTGGTGGCTCGTAGTATTAACAAACATTGGAGGATCCTCACATCTAACACCTGCAATTGGGACAAACCTTTGTTCTCGTACAAAAGAGCAAAAAGCCTCAAAGATGCTTTGGTTCACACACGCCCCCGTAAAACACAAGAACCGATTAGAAGCGTTCTAAATGCGTGGGGACTACCACCGGTAGTGGGTCACTACCCGTGTGGCAGCTGTAGTGTTTGTCCTTTTACAAACAGCTCTAAAACACTGACCTTGAAACCCAATAAGATCTGGGAACAAAGAAGCCACACTAATTGTAATACAACGAATGTTGTTTATTTGATAACCTGCCCTTGTGGTTTAAAATACGTGGGGATGACAAAGAGAATGGTCAAACTCCGTATATGCGAACATAGGAGCAATATACGATCTGGCAAGAGCAACACCAAGATGACCACACACTTTCTAGACCATAAACATTCCCCCGATAATTTCCACTGGACAGTGATTGAACATTTACAAAATGGTAACGAGCAAAGATTATTTGAACAGGAACAGAGATGGGTTTATCGCTTAGCATCTCACCAGGTGGGACTAAATGATGATATCCCGTGGGGTAGTGTACTCAAATAACTCCTCTGTTTCTTCTGATCATAACATCCCTTTACCTCAGAAAATTAAATTATTTGGGCGATTATCTATCTAATTTTCTGAATTTGAATCCTTTTACATTTGTGTCATTATTGTCAGTTTATAATGTTAACAACTTTGTGATATCATGGCACTCACTAAACATCTCGCAGGAATCTCTAAAATTTCGATTCACTACTGGCAATGGGGTAGCGGTCTAGACTTCCAATCTGAAAATACCGGAAGTGGATTCTCGCTGTAAAGGGTTTGACATAAAATAAAATATTCATTTCAATGTTCAAAACGACAAATGATAATACTATTAGATCGGCTGATCTAAATTTAATTAAACAATCAATCCTTCAGTACCTGACTCATGAAATATTGTGTGAATCAACATCCCGATCACGTGACAATGTTCCGACCACATGACCGATGACGCGCTAAACGCGCCAAACATGGAACTTTAAAAATCCGGAAGAAAGCCCGCAGGGTAAGATCCGGGCTGCAGTGGACAGATCACCAGGTTACGGGCGCCGAGTCGTCCGGCACATAGTAAGTCAGTGCGCGAGTTTTCTGGGAGGATGCGCCTTACCTCATGGCAGGGCAGTCCCCACAGCACGCAATAACTCGCTCTTTCTTACACGTTCTGTTTGGTCTTTATCAGACGGAGCTGGACGTGAAAATATGCCGAACACTGCGAGCCCATGAGGCATGCTGATTTCTCAAGCACTGTAAGTGCACTAGAAATGACTAAGTTCTATTTACCCCTGTCTGTTATCTGGCCTCTGTGGCCCTCGAAAGTGGGCTTTGAGGACTAGATTTTTATGGTATGCACAGCTGGTATTGTAAACATGTATTTGGAATCTAAAAGATACTTGCCTCCACTGGAGTTGAGATGCTATGTAGATTCATAATAGCGTCTATATTTGTCAAAATATCATAATGAGCAAGAAAAACATTATCTGGAATATGATTTACTTAGCAGGTCAATTAACTGTAAAGGATACATCTAATACATATGTCTGTTCTCTGATTATTTCACAGAGTATATCCTGACGATAAGCAGGAACATTGACGACGGGTAAAACCGTGAGTGTATAGAGGAGAGTATAAATTCCTTGTCTTTTCTCTCTAGTCCTAATGGTGTGGGCACACCTTAGCGCGCGTGGACCCCTGTAGGATAATTTCTTTTGTTTTTTATCTTGGTCCTGATGAAAGCTGAGCTAAAATGGCGTTACCCAGCAGAAACATGTTGACCACCCACACTAAGTCACTGGAATTCTAATATAAATCCCAGTAACTTCACTGTTTTTATTGTGAACAACTGGCCCTTAATAAAGTTTTTTTGGGGCACAGCTGTGATCTTTTATTACACTTATTTCCTGTCACTGATCACACATACCACTTCTTTTCACACATACCAGCTCCGCTGCATTCGCAGGTGTCGAAGCATACAGGTGGGGATAGTCGGCCCCACCTGTGACTGAACCCCAAGATGAAGCATGTCACCACTAGGGTGAGTGAGGGTTCTTTTAGAGAATAATCTTTTCTTCTTCATCTCCTTGTTTCTTGTTTTTTGACCACTCAATTTAATTTATTCACTGTGCTGTTGTTCCTCACTTGAGACATACTGTCGTTTAACAATTCACAATTGTAGGTTCTCTTTTGTTGTTTATAATTGCTAGTCTAGGGGTAGGAGAGTAGCCAGTTATTCCCTTCCTCTCTTGTTGTACATACACACAAGTAGAAGCTCTTAGGTCTTCTCCCCATGTTATCCACTGTTCTGTCTGTTATCCTTTTAAGGACACACCAATGATGAGAGGACTTCGAAGGTGTTCACTCTCTACAGCTGTCCAATTCGTGTACCCATATTTTCCTATGAGCATACTTCCTTCCTCTACATCTGCTGTTGGAAATACATAAACACAGTTTTGGACTAGGACTTCCACCGTGATATGTGATGTGAGTGCGTCCCCGACAATTTGTCCTTTAGGACTCTGGTAGTGTAAAAGGGTTTGAAAAGCACCTGCTCGGGGAAGGAAGATGGCGGAATGACTCTGCCGCAGGGAGACCTCCTGGGGTTACTTCTACTTCTAGAAAATTCCGATGTAACCTGGGCTAGGGAAGACAAAGTCGGACCCATAGGGGCCCGGGACAAACACCGGCTGGAGGCGGGAGGCTCCTCCCCCACATATATACATAGTCCGCTTTAAAGGAGTGACCAGGATTGCTTAAGTCAAGCTCGAACCCCCCAATCCAGGGGTGAGCTGATGAGGCGAGGGTGTTAAATAGGCACGAACCCTCCCCTCCTTGCAGTAATAAAAAAAGGAATAGAAGACCCCGACGATGATGAAAAGAATCAGGTGCCTTCGCCGTTGACCCTTGCCGCTCAAGCTACCGAAGAAGATGCTTCGCAACCTAGGAGACGGCAGGGCCAGGAGCGGATGGCCGCAGACTTAACAATGGAGCATGGAGCCAGCACAGCGGCGTTGATGGGGGCGCAGATTAATCTGGTGTGAGCTCCAGCATCACCCTAAGAAGGCCGGCCACTGCATTCTGGGTTGGTGCAGGCGGTGGTGCTCCCGAAACAGATGACCTTGTGTGTTGGAGGTAAGCACAACAGCATGGCTCTGGTTAGCAAAGGGACGCTGGGCGCAGCGTAACCTGAGGTGAATGCGATGGCACACCGAGCATAGTTGCGTTTAGATGTTGGTCGGACGCGGTTGAGAGCTACAGGGCAAAAGAGGAAGACTCTAAGGTGGCGAATCCCCTCCACCCCCATCCCCCCATCCCCGGGAGAAACTAGTATGGAATTCATTAGTCCGCATTGCAGCCGAGAGTAAGCACCGTCCCTGCCCCATTTGCATGGTGGCAGAACTGGTGATTATTTGTTAAAATCATTTCTGTAATGTACGAAGTTACTGCTGCATGTCCCAGATGGCATGCTAGAAACATATGTGACCTCCAGTGGTGCAATCAGGTTAGTGTGCGGCAATAATACAGCAGTACTTGCACTGAGCCAAGCCAAGGTTGTGGGTTTGGGCCTCACTTGGGGCAGCAGGGTGGGTTACGGTAAAAGTAAAAGATCCAGGAAAATAATCGTTGTGTTTTCCCAGAGAGTTCATAGCAAATCTGATTACTCTTTCAAGCACAGCTAAAAAATATTATCACTGTGTGATAAACGTGCTTCCCATTTTGCCAGCTCAGCAGCAGGGCCGAGATTTAGTCAAGTCTGCAGATCATGAAACCGTAGGTAGAGTGGCGGAAGGAATACAAGAAAAAAAGAAAAAAGAGAGCCAGCAGCAGCCTACCGACATAGAAAGAGTAGATGTGATACTCCTGCAGGACCCTTCGGATGCCTCACGGCAGGGGTACCGACAGAGCAATATTGAAGGACTCAGCCTCATGATAGATAGAGTAGATGCTCAAGCAAGGTCCTTGGGATGCCATACAGCAGGGATCCCTGGGAGCAGGGAGGGCCCAGGGAAGGGCAGGGCAAGAGGGATGCCACTTGCAGCTCGGGCAGGTCCTGAGGGACACCCTCCCAATCAGTAGCAAGTTGAAGTCCTGACCCATGAAGCAGAGGCCCAGACAGGTGACCCCTCCATTCCCTGGAACTTGAGGAGGCTGGGTCCATGCATCAACACAATAATTTGCAAAGACAAGGAATTACATTAGCACAAATATTAAAAATTAAGAGCGCATTAGGATAACCATGATTTTGCAAAAGTATAAACATGCTATATGGGATAAACTGTGACCTTTTTTGGCACCATAGCACTTTGTCAGTGGCTTGATTGGATGGGCATGACGGACGCAGCAGTGTGAAGCGAGGGACGGGGGGACAACTCGCAGGGGGGTTTGGCTTTTGGAAGATGCAGATGTATGTAGTTTATGATGTACTAGTAACAATGCTCTATTAATGGCAGTTACCTTACCTGATGTGGATTCAATGGCTTTTTTGCCAAAAAAGCCACCTGCTGAAGCTTTGCACAGTCAGGTGGCAGACTGGGTTGGACAGATTTGGGCTTAGGGTAATTGGACTCAGCAGATCGGAGCCCTTTGATACTTTCAATGCCATGGCTCCTTCCAGAGGCCCAGCACTGCATGGAGGACGCGGCACATGAGCAGTGGGTGAGATGCCGCATCCTGCAGTGCAGGGCAATGATTTCACCGAAGATGCTTCCATCCCCAATGCGGATTGTGGAGAGTGTGCAATCCATGGATGCAGGATGATGGTGCATAGCTCCTGTGTTTGATAGCCAATCCTGAGGCTTCACCACTCTGTGAAAGATCTAGATATTGGGAAGAGGTGTCTATTTTGAGACGGCATTAGACGTGGTGGATGGATTTTGTGGGGGTGAGGAGCCTGGGGTTAGTAAGGAGGCTGTTGTGCAACCCCGGCATCCGGACTTGGAGTGCCTCCCGCACCAAGGTAAAGATAATTATATAAATACCAATACTACATTGGAGGACCTTGATGGTGTAATTGTAACTAATACGGATTTGTAAACAATGGCGGAGGCTGGGGGGGGGGTGAGTCTGGTAGGGGAATCTCTTTGCCAAAAGGGACTCTAGATGGAGTACATGCAGGTCCTGGATTATCTATCACACCTAGTATAGGTACACTAATCACTCAGGCACAGCTGGCTAATAGTGGTAGTGGAGGTCAGGAGGAAGCTGAAGAAAGCACCACTATGACATCGATATTACAATCTTAGGCAACAGTGAATCCCACAGACATATCAGAGGCAGGATCTGACACACAGTCAGTTGAAGCACAAATATCAATAGAGAAGAGAACGCAGGCAGAAAGCCGAATAAAGCAAAGGCACAGAAAACTTGAGGAGGTAAAAAAAGTAATGGAGGACATGATACTGATCAAGACAATACAGTCTTACTCACCTAAAAGGGTGTGCTAAGGATAGTCCTCTGCGGAAATGAATGACCGCTAAGGTTGAAGTTAAGCCTATAGTCTCCCGACTGTCTGGCCTTGGTATGAGTACCTCCTGTAACTCCAGAACCTGTCGCTCTGAATCCTGAGTGCTGTTCAATTCATGGTATCCATCCTGGCCCGGCTGACAGCATAAGCTACAGATCGGATGGAAGATCTGGCTTCCTGGGTGAGAGTTTGTCTGGCCTCTCACCAACTGCTGCAATTTCTGGACCTAATAGCCAGTCAATCTCCACGGAAGGGAAAGAACCCTCACTGCTAAAGAATGGAAACCTACCACCTAGCAAATACACTTTTGATGATGCCCTAAGTTGGACATTTAATTATGCTTTTTTTCTTCTCAGCTGATCTTTCTTTTTCTATATCTTTGTTATTGTCCTTTAACTCTTTTTCTTTTCTTTTTTTTGGTTAGAGAGAGTTGGTTGTAGAGGAATCCCTGGGGATGGGCTCTCATATGGCTGTCAATTCATGGACAGTCAGAGAGTGGTTGATTCCTTCTCTAGGAAGGGGGTGGTGTGGGTTTGCCTGGGATGGGTTCAAGAGCCAGGAAAGTGGCTATGGTAATAGTGTGGGGGAGGAAGACATGAACCTATCGGATTTTAATCTAGCAGTGAAATATATCTTCAAAGAGGAAAATTTGTTGCAACTAGCATATCAAAACAATGGGGGGATGTTAGAAATATATAACTGTCAGTAAGAATGGCTACGGTGAAATGTATGTGTTGGAATGTTGCAGGTATTAATCAGATCAAGAAAAGATTATTATTTAAAGATGAATTGAACATTTTTAAAACACATCTGTTAGGGGAAATTGAAACACATCTTTCTAATAAAGATTGGGCCTTGCTCAAACAGTAGTGATGTGATATCATAGCATTTACGTCACAATCAATTTCAATTCAGGGAGTAGCTATAAGGAAGTCTAAAAATGTGAAGATCAACCTATTGAAAAGTACTGTAGATCCCAAGGAAAGGCGGGCAATCGCCCAGCTGCCATTTATGGCGTATGAGGCTACTTTATGTGTCGTGTATTCTCCAAATACTGATGATCCCAGTATCTTTGATCATTTAAGCCTAGACCTACTAAATTATAGTGGTCAGTTAATAGTAATGGGGGATTTTAATTGCATAATGGAATTTAATATTGATACTGCAAATTCTAGAGCACAGGTAAGAATGGCTAAAGCTTGAACATCCATCTCTGAATGTATACGCTTCCATAGATTAGTAGCTGCATGGAGAATACTGCATCCTGCGGAACCCTGGTACACATGCTATTCAAATTCCCATGCACATTATTCTCGAATAGACATGATGCTTGTTCGACAACAGCTAGTTAAAAATCCTCAAATTGATGTCTGCCCGAAGATCACCTTTAATTACAACCCTATTATGTTGACGTCCTCGGAACAGAGGAGCGGGATATGAACCGCCATCAATTTACTTTTCCACAGCATCTATTAAAAGATAAAGAGCACCAATCTTATCTCAGAGGGGTACTAAGAGAATCTCTCAGTATCAATAAGGGGACAACCTCTACAGCTGTGGTTTGGGAGTGTAGGAAGGTATACGTCAGAGGAGTAACGCTCCAGTTTACTGTGAAGAAGAATAGAGCTATATATCAGCAGACAATGCAATGGTGGACAGAGTGTCAGGAGTTTGGGAAACTTCATGCTTAGACAATCCTAATTCGTTGGAGGTCTACTGTCAACTGATCGAAAAATGGCTAAAGGTTAACATGGATCTGAATGAGCAGTTAGCAGCTAGTTTCCAGAAGAATAGAACATACCAATATGAAAATGGTGATGAGGTTGGGTAATAAAAGGGCACAAAATTGTATTGAACGTATAAGGTGTATTGATGAAGTGATTTATATGGATCCTCCTGATATAGCGGCACAATTCTGACTTTTTTATCAAGAACTTTACGGTAAACCGTCTGATTTTGATTTTGACATGTTGACCGATTATCTGACAGGGGGTCATCTACATTGTTAGATACTCTGGAGCAAGAGCTACTTCAAGGAGATAATACCACCGATGAGATTGAAGTTGCTATCAATAATTTGGCTACTGGGAAGGCTGTGGGGGAAGATGTGATACTACTTGCATTCTGTAAGGTGTTTAAAGACATTCTAATATTGAACTTCAATGATTTATTTATCCATATGGTAAATGGTGAGGATGTATTTTTATTTGAGGCTATAAGAGAGCAAGGCGCCCTATTAAGTTTCCTAAACTTCAGTATAGGCAAGGGGGCTTTAATTTACGTGACTCTAAGATATACTTTTGGGCTGTTTTGCCAGTAAGATATAGAGGCTTCTGACAAGAATTGAGGCGGGCATAAGTATGTTTGGATATCAGTTAGTGCTTGGTCCAGATATCAGATTCACACTTCACCAAATGACAGATCCCAAATATGTTAAAAAGGTTAGATTTAAGGTAATCAAGGATGTAGCCAGGATTTGGCGGGAGATAGGTACTGATTACCTACTTTACATGTACATACTCCCACATGGTATAATCCGTTACTCCAAGATATCTTTCACAATGTAGTTGGAAAGGCATTGCAACAAAAGGGGCTATATAATCTTGGGCAATTATATGACTCTAAGGAATTTACAACCTTCACCCATTAGGGGAAGAAGCTTTCACATAATTCCTCTTTTAAGTATCTTCAAGAAAGGGATTACTTATTCCACCGCTCTAACTTGACTATTGACCATGATCCACCTGAAATTGCCACCTGTCTATACTCATTACCCAATACAGTAACTGTCAGTTAATTTTATCAGAAAATACTTTGACAGCCTGAGCATGGCTTCAAAGTGGACACAACTCTTAACAACTGATGTATCTGTCACTGAGATTCAGGAGGCTTTAGTCATACTTGATCAATCAGTGGTATCAGTCAATCTCAAATTACAGCAATTCAAACTATATTTATGATATATTGCACACCAAGTCGTATCTTTCAGTGAACAAGGACTCAAGCTTTTAGTTATTGATCTATCCCATATATCTGTTGAATATCCTTTGCTTAAAGCCTACGAGGTAGATGTGATACTAAACTTAACAGATCGGCTTGGGTGCGATCTACAACTGGTAGAAAAGGCCTACTCTTGGGGGATAAGGGTGGGCTGGATAGACATCTCAGCGCTTTAGTTACAATTATAATTGTTTGTGCCCCATTATGTATTGCCCCTGCTTAGATTGATGCATATCCACCTAAGGCTAGTGAGTGGTGGGCATCGCTATAACAAATATATGAGTGTGAACGAGCAGTTGCTAAAGTCTTGGGTCTGCACTCAGTTAAGAAATTAAAGAAAATATGGCTATATTCCAGTGGGATGATTAGACCTTGCCTTTATCATCACTATGTTGGGCTTGATTCAAAGAGTATTGTTATTAATCCTCCGATTTATGTCCACTCTTCTTCTATTGTGCAGAAATGATATGTCTGCTGTTTCCATGTACTCTTCTTTTTGCTTTCTCTTTTTCCTATTGGCTAACTATTCAATGTATTATGAATGTGACTGAAAAGAGGAATCTGGGCACTTCACTACTGTTAACCAGGGTTAAAGTGCATGCGCTCTGAGCTATAAACATGGTAGCATTGGATTATCCGTAAGTGGCATATTTAGTTTACTTATAAGTCCCTAGTGAAGTGCACTAGATAGATGTGCCTTGGGCTTTAAATTAAATGCTAGTAGTGGACCTGCAGTACTTTATTAGCCCTTTAAACATGTCTCAGGCGTGCCACTGCAGATACTGTGTGTGCAGTTTTCAACTGCCTTGTCGACCTTGCAAGTTAACCCTTTTGACAAGACCAAACGTCCACTTTAATGAATATAAATGACCCCTAAGGTAGGCTCTTGACAGCCCAAGTGCAGGGTGCTGTGTATTCAAGAAGAAGGATATGTACTTTAAACCCCTTCCCTGCTGATCACGAGCTGTACTCGTCATGGCACACAGTGGACGAGTGCTGATGACGAGTCCAGTTCGTCATGGGCCCCACCCACGTGGGAAGCGCTGGCGCTCCACCCACGGGTGTCCGATTTCGCCCCCACAAAGGTGGCTGGCAGCCAAAGAGCTTCCGCTGCCACCCCAATCCCCCCAAGGGAGTCCCATGTGGTCAGCTCGCACAGCGCTCGTTGACGTCGTCCGGAGGTCCCCGACGCTCTGGAAGCCATTTGCTTCCTGAGCGTTGAGGAGTCAGGTAGGTTTTCATGTTCCCGGGAGGGTTAGGGTCCGCATGGAGGCATCAGGAGACAGGAAAGAGATTTTCCTCTCCCCTGATGTCTTTTTGCAGGGCATTTCTGCCTCACGATCGCGCACAGCGTCGCGATCGTGCGGCGGAAATGCCCCCACTAGCACCGGGGATTTTTTTTTAGCATTGGAAGCGACCTTGGGCAAGGATCGCTTCCAAGTGGGGGCCATTATTTTTATTGATTTTCTGCCCCCCTGGCCTGTTTTTTGGTCCGTTTTGCCCCTGGGGTGCCTAAAAACGCCTCTAGGCACCAGGGAATGTTGTGGGGCAATCTAAATGTAATGGAAGCGACCCCTTGGGCAAGGGTCGCTTCCTAGAGGGGGCATTTTTATTGGAATGTTTTTCTGCCCCCCCCCCACCCCTGGGAGCAAATCAGCCTGTTTTTGTTGTTTTTTGGCCGTTTTGCCCCCGGGGGGGCACAAAAACGCCAATAGGCACCAGAGAATGATTATCATTGTAATGAAAGCGACCCCTTGGGCAAGGGTCTCTTCCTAGAGGGGGTATTTTTTTAGGAATGTTTTTCTGCCCCCCCAGGGGCAAATCAGCCCGTATTTTTTGCCGTTTTGCCCGGGGGGGGGCAGAAAAACACCACTAGGCACCAGGGAATGTTGTGCGGCATTATCATTGTAATGGAAGCGACCCCTTGGGCAAGGGTCGCTTCCTAGAGTGGGCATTTTTTTAGGAATGTTTTTCTGCCCCCCTAGGGATATGGTTATTTTGCCCCGGGGGGGGGGGCAGAAAATGCCCATAGGCACCAGGGACTTATTTGGGGGCATTTAAATTTGGATGGAAGTGACCCCTTGGGCAAGGGTCGCCTCCAAACGGGAGCATTTCTTGTTGATGTTTGTGTGCCCCAGATTTGCCCGTTTTGTAGCCTTTCTGGCCCACTAAGCCCTGGGTATTGTGTTTTGTAGTGTGTGGAAGCGAGCCCTTGGGCATGGTTCGCTTCCAAAGGTGGTTATATTTTTGGGTGTTTTTTTCTGCCCGCCCCCCCTAGATGGCAGTCGGTCTTTTTTTTGTCCTTACTGCCCCCGGCTGGGGGGGGTAGGGGGTACAGTAAGGACAAAAAAAAGACCGACTACCACCAAGGGGGGTGTGCAGAAAAAAACATCCAAAAATATACCCAGTGGCTTGGTTGAAAACCTCACCTAATCCCCATTGGTCTCAGCCCTATTTGAAGACCCATTGGCCGAATGTCCATTTGGGTAGCGATATTGTGTGTTATAATTTTAATTGTCATACTGTTTGTGAAATGTAATAGTAATTTTTGTATCTCTCTATTTTATTCTAGTTCAAGGCTTTTGCTGTTTGGATTGTTGTAGGTTGCAGTGTTGTTACTGCTGGTTTTGCAGCTTGTGTAGTTGCATGTGCTTGGTAAGTGAATTTATTTTGTACTATTTACTCTAAATTAGTTTAATTTCCCTACATGAATGTGTTTTTGTAAATGGTGTAGTAATAGCAGTTTGTTTGGCTTCTGTGTTTTGAGTGTCAAAGTCTTTTTTGCACTAGTGCTTGATGTGTACTTTGTTGTCTTATGTGTAATTGATTTTTTTCTTTCTAGTGGGATGTCGTATTTTTTGTTAGGATAGTAGTACATACTACCACTGTTATGGGTATTCTGCACAGCCACATACAAAACTATGCACAAGAAAATAGGATGTTGGTGATGGGAGGTTGGACCTTACTTACACCTCAGTCAGAACTCAGAACCCACAATTCCATGACCGACTAGCTATAGTGTCTCATTAGTCATTATGTCCCGAACCCCCACATGAAGATACCCAATGATTTTATTACACAACCCAGAAATAACACCCTTTCGCTCACTTACTCGTGTAAGTCCACAACACCACACCAAATATACCACAGAGTCTATGTGCAAGTTCAAAAGGTTTATTTATTTTAATTATTAATAAGCTTTGTAAGTTGTTCCATGAAATTACATCCAGCTCCAACATGCAAAATAAAGAAGATTAAAACTAAACATTTGTACAACTAGTGCATGATAGAGATCTGTGTGAATTCTGGGAGCTCTTTCACCGTTGAACGTATACTGGTTGTATGCATCTTTCGTAAGCTCTGCAAATCTCTGGTTCGTAGAAGGGATTCTCCTGCCTATTATTAGAAAAATGGGGCACGTTAGACAGTAAAATACAATTATGCATGCTTTTTGCAGTCATGCCAAAAAGTGTAACATTATGGCTAAGCAATAGGGACTAACCGCACTCCATAAAAAAGCGGCTTGTTTTTCAACCTCGTCACTTGTATGCGACACTCATGTGGCCTCAAAGGCGTCTTACTGCGCAATAGGCTGTCAGGTAACATGTGCAAAAGAGTAGACATGAATATAAAATAGTTAAATGGCTCAAGCTAACTTTAAAAAGACTAGAGTAGGAGTAGAGATTAGATGACCCTAGGGACCATATAATAATACTACTAATGTCTGTCTACTGACTCTACTGTAGTACGCAATTTGGACTAGTGATGATTTATGTTGTACTTTAACAGTTTTTTCAATCTTCCTTCCTGGTGAAAACAAGTAAAATAGGGGGAGGTGTACAGGCATCTAAAAAGGTGTACTTATTTTTATAGGTGCACTACCTGTACCAACCACCAGTGCCGGCGGGGCCAGCGGCGATGCCACTGCTGCCATTCAGGAGGGGGCAGGAGATGTGGCACCTGCTTGGAGCACCAGTGGGGGAGGAAACAGCAGCGGGGGGAAGAAACAGAGGCGGTGGGAGATGGTAAGTTATATTCATTACTTTTTGGCATTAGTAGCTGGAAGGGGAACACTTCACTCATTGTACTGAGAGACTTATTAAGTAAGTATGAACTTGAAGTTGTACTGAACAATATACTACGGTTGAAGAAGACACCCTATACTTAGCATTACTGATGCATTAGCAATAGCATTACCAGCGAGAGTGGAGTAAATAAAAGGCCTCTTCTATCAGACACCAACTCAGCTGTGAAAGCTATGGAGAAGACTAAAAGTCAGATCAGATGACCTTGATGGATGCGTTGAACAAAAAGGGAAAGAACTAGGGTGGGAGGAGGAAGGACGAAAGAGATGTAATACGACTCGCAGAGAAGGATACTTTGGAAGCAGCATGCAGGTGGCTGATAGGAATCAGATGCATGCGTTGTTGAAGGATGGGTGGAAGGTAAAAGAAGATGCCAGCCTGGGTGGGCAACACAATATGGGTGGATATTAGCCCTGGGTGGGAAAATCTGTTCCACTCGCGGAATTTGCGGAATTTGGGTAAATTCGAGTTCCGCGGAGAACCCAAAATTGCCCAAAATTCAGCGTTCTGAGACTTTGCAAAATGTTTTGCTTGTTCGCGTTCTCAAATGCATGTTCGCAACATATTTCTCCCAGAGCATGCAAACAGCGATTCGAACAGTAAAAAAGCATCGCGAACAAGCAGTTCTGCGGAATTTTTGCATGTTTGCTGAGATTTTTTACCGTTTCGCGGAGATTTGTGTAACAGGATTATGCAAATTCTGCCCACTCCTAGTGGATAGTGGATAGCAAGAATCATCAGCAGTGTTTGTGTCAAACCCAAAGCCAAGGCAAGGAAGGAAGGAGTGGACGCATGGGTGGTTGTTGGTGAAAGTGAAACCAGCTAAGGTTTGTTAAATTTACTTTTAAAGGATGGATACCCCCTGGATGTGTTCATCATAGGTTCAGACTGTCACTGGATGCAGACGAGTCTTACTTTAAAGATAATGTAAAAGAAATTGCACTAGAGTAGCAAAGCAGAGGGTTATCATATAATATATAAAAGTAGGATTTCATTTCAGAATACAGTTGATGACTCAGTAGTTTGCAAGCACATCCTATATATTATCAAGCGCCTTCCTCTAACTCCAAGGACCACTGCCTACCTACGTTAATTTTTTTTCGATTGTGTCAGCTCAGCCAACCTGCAGAGGGTGGCCTATCTGTTTGTTACACAATCAATGAACAAAGTACCTTATGCATTAGCGGTCGGTGATAGGAGTGCGGCGGGTGGTGATGTGGAGAGTGGGAGGTGCAGGGTGGGAGGTGCTAAACTATGGATTATGAATGCAGTACGCATAACAAAATTTGTTTTATTTATTTATATGTTTACTTACCAGTAATTGTCCACAATCCATACTTTTCTCCCCACATCCTGCCCCTCCCCACGTCACCGCCTGCCAGCACTCCCACCTCTGACTGCTACTGGACTGATATGTCATTCCATATAACTAATGATCATTGGATCAGAAGTATATTATATTATTATTAATCTGCCTTTTTGTAGTCGCCAGGGCACCGTGAAAGTGAAATTGAGCAATTGCACTTCATGTAACAGAGAGAGTATGGCCAGCACTACCCATAATCGAAAAATAAACGAGCTTCCCCACCTGCAGCTTAGTAAATAAAAGTAGCAAGCGTCTGCGTATTGACTTGTATGTTGGTCTTGGATGCAAGCTTAGCTGACTGAGCTGGCTTGCCGGCTACAGCCTACAACAAGGTTATGTAATTTATCTAAACTAGAGATAAGAAAAAGACTGGTGTTCTTCTGTGTCCTGGAGTCCTTCCATACTACTAGGGCAAGTATAATGCCGGAGGAAAATTCGAACAAATGTTAGAGGCCGGGGAAGCAGGAGGATAGATACTTATCACAAATGTTATGTACTGCGCTTGCTAGTGCTACTGTGCCAATATGTGTTGAATTAATTTTGTGTTACTGTTTTGCTAAGAGTTTTGGTTACAATTCTGTTTCTTTCTTTATAGATCCTCCTTCCCAAAAACCAACAGGAGTTGGCAGCCAGGGCCCAACAACGGAAACTGCAGGCCATCGTTGAGGAATACCGCCAGCTGGTGGCTCAGGCAGAGGAGGAGGAGGAGGCGGCAGCAATGCCCCGGGCCCCAGCCAGGCCCTGCCTGCAGGAGTACGGCGCCACGGTCAGGCAGCCGCCCACCGACGCCATTTTTCAATATTTGCATGCCACCCCACATGGATGCAAGTGTAAGTGCTGTGCATTTCGCCAGCGACTTCTCCTCCAGATGGCACAGCTGGAGGACCAATTAGAGGAGCGTGTAACAATTCTCGTGGACAACACCTTAAAGCCCGCCGATTATAGATGGACCCTGTTTGTTTGCCCCTTTTTTAGTACTTTTGTTGGTGGGTGGGAATTGGGTGTTGGGGTTTCTTATTTTTTGGACATTGGCTGGACTTGGACCTTGGTTGGGGCTAGGGAGATGGGTGGGTGAGGTGTGGGATAGTCTATTTTTGTTATGAAAATAAATGTTATTTATTTATACTTACTCATACGATGTTAATGTTTTGTGGGGGGTTACTGTTTCACGATTTAATGTACGTCACAAGGTTTACTTGCAGATGCAGGGCAGCAGCCAGTGTTTGATTGAAATAATCTGCCAATTTTGTAGCATGCAAACGTATAGATAGATGCGGTACCCCTCACTGAGGTATATTTGTCCTACTAGTACTACCAGTCGCTCCTCCTAGTCCATTATACCTCCAAGCAATCTTACCTTACCTGTGATTGATGAGGATTAAGTTCGGCACAGCAATGGCTGCATGGTTTCCCAAGAGAATGGAGAAGATGCCATGGTTGTGGTGGTAGTAGTAGACACTGGCACTAGCATTTGCAAACAAACAAAAAAGAGACACCATGATGATGATGATGTCATTTGACTGAGAGAGACTGTGGGAGTGGTAGAAAAGTACAGTACATAAGAAGACTGCCAAACAAATAATATTGCTACTGCTAAACAAAAAGAAAACAATGGTGGCGGGGACAACCTAATACAAGAAGCTAAGAAGTTAAGCTGTAGTTGTGTTGAAGGAGTGACTTAACACAATCCTAATTCGTAAACTTTCATGCTGTAAATCCAATCAATGCCGGCAATTAATTATGATATATTCGGTGGGTCCCTTTGGAAAATAATTGGCTTTTACATACAATGAGCATGGGTGGGCAAGCAGAAGAAGATCTTTGCCCTGCCTCGTTGACATTTAATTAGTGTTGCTTTTACCACATCTGCCCCAGCAAGCGTGTGATCAATTGTTGGTGTAGATTTAATGTAGTCACATCACACCTCAATATAAAATCACACAGCCCGGGAAAAGAGGGTTAGGGTTTGATGAATGGAGGGGGGTTTGGGGAAAGGTTTGACAAAGAAAAACAGTACTCATGGAGACAACAAAAGCAAAATAATATTTGAAGACGACGATGATCAACTATCTAATAAATCTATAAAGGGAGAAAAAGAAAATGCATGCATGATGAAGATAACTATATGCTTAATGAGTAGTACTTAACTGCTACTACACAATTAGACAGTTCAGGGAAGTAGTATTATATGAAATTTGCCTTGGCTGTATGCCCTCAGAGAAACCGTAATTACCTGCTGTACCGGCTGAAAGCTAGCAAAGAAAATTAAAAAATAGTTGTAGAGAGCAATTAGCAAACAAAGTCACACAGTCGTAAAATGAAAGTAGAGAAAAAAGGAATCAAATTATTAAAAAGACGAATATGATACTAAAGTTACTGTATTATCCAGGTTCAAACGTGTAGTTGTATCTCGTCCTTCATCTTGGTCCTCCCTTCCACGGACACTCTGCAAATCATTCTTGGGTGCCACTGGCTGGCTGATGAGTATTGATGAGGTAAGTGTGAGTTGTTGTACCAAGTATAATAGCACTGGGTAAAAGGCCGGCCTGTAAGTGTTGATGGAAAACCAAAAGGGGTATTGAAAAATAAATGAATTAAAAAAAAGCATCAATTACGGTGTAGTGCAAAAAGATAAAACTCTTAAGCGAGAAGACTTTCAGACTGAGGTGGCTTGGATACATTGTGTCTACTCTACTATTTACACAGCATTAATCTACAAGAACAACAGGACAGGAGCCAGCACAGAACAGGCCCATGACACCTGGCCATGACCCAAACTCCATTTACCTTAATTTTTGACAGAGCCAGACAAAAGGCATATACAGCAACCTAGCATTTTATAAATAAAGTGACTAAATCAATGCGCCACCACTGCACAGACATGTAGCCTAGATCTGCTGTGGTTCTTGTTCATTGGTTGTGTTTACCTTTTATGCCACTTCCTGAAATGCATTACATCAATCATCTCAGATCCAACTGACTGACTGACTCAAAGATAGTATGGTCATCATCATCATCATCATGGTGTGGTACGTGTACGTGTTGTCCTTTAGACCAACACCAACTCAGTCTGTAGTGAGTGACTCCGGTTAAGTAAGTCCAGACTGCGCCTGTAGTAGTAGGAGTACAATTGGTTATTATCAACATGGAAGCATTGACTATCACTTGAGTCACTTTTACTTTGTTATTATTTTAACTACTAGTATATTTCGACTTCATGCACAGTTGCTCAGAGTCAGCAAGCATCCAAATCAATGCATGGTATCATTCATTAATCATATAACTGTCTTGCTCTTCTCTTTGGCTGTCAGATCAGAGATGCCGAGCCTTCTGAAAGTTATGACGAGTTTACTTTAGTTGTGTATGCCTGCAGACAGAGGTGGTAGCCTTAAGACAGTGATTAGTTTTGGATTGGAAACAAAAAAGAAGATGGCTATAGTCACGTACGTTTAACTTGTTATGGAGGGACTGTTAAAGGCTACATTATTGTACTATTCTCCATCTCCATCCAATATCTGGCAAGATGGAAATGTATTTAGGGCGAGTCAGGAAAATGGAGCAGGACTCTGAGGAGTGGAGTGGACAGTTAAATGCTCAGATTTCCAATTCCAATAGGTAAATAAAAATAAGAGACAGTGGTGATGGATTTGTTGTGGTTTGATTTGAACCAGAAAGACAGATATCATACAAATAAAGGAAGGGAGAAAGTATCAATTTGAAAGCCTAGTTGTCTGGGAAGAGGAGCTCGTCCTCAAACCCTGGTGGTTCGGACAGAAGTAGGTCATGTAACCCATTACTTATGTCTTTCGAGACGCTCTCCTCTTCCTGCTGTGATTCACGTATTTTGTAGTCCGGTGGTATGAAGTGCTGATTCATTTTGATCATGGTTAACCTCTCCATGCTTTTGGGCGAGAGACTGGTCCTTTTCACAGTTACAATGGCACCAGCAGCACTGAAAACACGCTCAAAAGAGACACTTGCGACAGGGCAAGCCAGGTACTTTATCGCCAGCCTGCTGAGCACTGGCCATTGGCTTCTTTTCTCATACCAATACGCCACTGGGCTTTGGTCCATGAAGACCTCTGTTGTAGGCCTGGACCCTCCACTCAATGTTCAGTGGTGCTCCGATTTGCTTGGCCTCTTTTGACTTTGCACCAGCAACGGACATACCCATCCCTTTCCGTAGTTTCTGTAGAAACCAAGCAGCTATTTTTTTTGCTGTGTCTGATGAATCAGATCCTGTTGGTGCTGTTGTTGATGTTATTGGTGGTGTTGGTGACTGCTGGGAAGCAAACGCACTGCTCTCATGCTCTGAAGAAGGACTTGACTCTGGATGCCTTGTAGTACTTGTACTGTGATGGGTTGGCACTGGCAGGCCTCTAATTGAGAGCAGTTCATTTTCTAAATCAGTGGCTTCCTCAGCTATTAAAGTTTTGTACTTGGCAACATCCCCTTCTGAAAAAGGAATTATTGCATTACTGTTCAGAAATAATTTGTACCGTGGATCCAAAATTGTGGCAGTAATGTAATGTCGATGTGACACAATCTTATTTTGAATCCTTGTATTGTCAGATAAGCGGACAGCTAAGGCGTTCGCCAAATAACAGGCGTATACTTTGTCTTCCACACCTTCGTATGTTTCAGACACCTCCTTCAGCTGTTGCTCTAGCATGTACAACAATGGGATAGCTTGGCCCATAGTACAGTCCTCCCTGCTGACTGCACGTGTGAAGTCCTTTAAAAGGAAGTAGCATCTCTGTCAGCCATTTAATGAGGTCCCATTGCCACATCTCAACGGTCATGGCTTTCACAGTAGGATCCCCTAATCTTCTTGTCATGATATAAGCATTAAGTGGTATGTACTGCTCAAACAGACGATCAAGCATGTAATGAGTTCAGTTCCAATGTGTTGGCACCTCCTGGATGAGTGCTTTGACTGGCATTTTATGCTCATGTTGAATAACCCTTAGCTGCTTCCGGGCTTTAAAATAATGGTTGAAATGTGTGCATATTCTTCTACAGGTGGTCAGTAAGTTGCTGACTTTGCTTTAATTTTTCAGAAAGTCTTGAACAACAATGTTAACGCAGTGTGCCAAACACAGGACCCTGAAATAGCCACCATCTTTCATGGCCTTAACTACATTACTGCCATTGTCCGTGGCAACAAAACCAATTTTAAGCCCTCTTGGTCGCAGCCATTCAAAGACCTTGCTGTTAAACTCAGCCAAAATGTTTGCAGCAGAATGAGATTTCTCCATAGCAAACATGGCTACAGTTGCATGTCTGCGAGTCTCATTAAAAATCTCAACATTGTCAACGCCTGCAGATAGCTTTTCTCTAACACCTGAAAAAGAGATCCAGTGTGCAGTGATGCACATGTAATCAGTGGCTTGGCAACTGGTTCACATGTCTGTTGTGAAGGACTGGGCTATTCTAAGGCCCAGCGGTGCCAGGGGACAACACCTGAAACCTTCATGGGTTACCTGTTCCGGCGTACAAATGACAGAGACACGGGACACTTCCTTCGGCGTCAAAGATCGAGGTTTATTTACTGCAGGGAACACAGAAATCACAAGAAGTACAATGCATGTAGGTTCTAGGAGACTGCTTCAAATTGCAACTGTGGATCGCTCCTTTTATACATATCTTTGTCATAGCACAACATGGCGAACAAAAGGTTACAACTCAGTTCCCACAGTAAACCTCAAAAGGGTCGCTTTCCTGTATTCAGGGTCCCGGAACATAATTACAGTAGCATCGCCGGTTCCCAACTGTAAAAGTACATCATCCCACCATTAGTACATTCCATTCCGGCTGTAAACGAGTTAAAGAAGACAGAAACAGATGCAAGGGAAGACAAAGATAAACAACAGATTGAAAAGAGTGTAAGGGGGTGATATTGGAAACACGATTGCCGGATCAAAGGAGACATACCTAACGAATGCACGGCTGAAACAATAGACCGGCACGGCAAGATGAGCCCTGAGCGGGGCCATCTGCCTTTACAGTATCATCCCCCTCATCATGAAGACACCCTCAAAGAAACACGTGTCTTCCGCAAAAAGCTTGGGAATCCCAGGGTCACGAAGCGGACAGTGTCCGTCCGCTGGCTACTTGAGGGCAAGAGACAAAATGGATGCCGTATCTAAAATGGAACCCGTGGGTTTAGATAAAGAAACCCACGAAACGGATGAACGGTTTAGACCAGTGTAGCGGAAACGCGTACACCCACTAAACTCACCATTTGCGGTTCATAGATACCAAACTCGTCCATGTTCGAACGAGTCGAGAACACCAGTATAATTGTCACAGAACCTCAGACGCTCCTTTTGCCCTCATGTAGGCAAGGACTAGTCAATATCAGAATCGATCTCGATATTCATCAGGTCATTCAGATGTTGCTGCAACATCATTCTATCCATCAATGCTTCCTTGGTAACAGATGGCCATCTTATACACATCGTAGCACAGAGGCCACATAAGGCAGGACCACACTGTACGCAAAGACAACACGTGAACAGAAATGTAACAACAACCCCAATGATCATCAGAATCTTCCAACCCCACGTCGACATCAGGCCCCAAAACCATCCTAGTAGCGTCCAATCACCTACGTCCACGTGTATGGATTCGGAGATCTTATGCAACTTCGAGATGGCTTGATAGACAGTTGGGGCGTTATCAGGGATGAAAATGCAGCAACTTGAATGGATCACCTTACATACACCACCTCTATCTGCAAGGACAACGTCTAAAACCATACGGTTTTGTAACGTCATCAGCCTGTCCGCCTGAAGCTCTGCTGTCAGATTACCAAGAGCACTTGCAGTGATATTAGCAGTCGATTCCACCACTCGAGTCAACTGTCTCAGGTTCCTACTATTGATCATAGGTCCCCAAAACGGCAAGAAACCCTTAAAGAAGTCTCCTGCTTCTTGACCGGCAGTGTCTTCTTCGCTAATCACGCCTCTCACAACTCTGGTCTTGTGATAATCCGACCCAACTGTAAAGGTCGGCAGCAACAAATTCGCAATATAACAGGTGCCTGAGAAGTCACGAGGCAACCATGTATATGCGCGGTCATAACATACAAAGTATGTACCCTTGGCAGTCAAAAGAACAGGCGAAGAGAGTGTTGGTAAAACATACGTTTCAGTACAGGCACTCCTCCCGAGCTGAGCTCGCGGACTTCGGCCAAGACTTTTCAGACAGAAATTACCGAGATGGGGTACGATCCAGATCGGAGACGAGCTTTTAAGCTGCCGATCACCCACTGACATGCTATACTCAGCTTCACTCAGATCCCTGTATGCTCGCACCTCTTCCTCTGGGATAAGCGATGCGTCAAAGATATCTCTATCTAAATCAGCAATCGCTCTCGCCAAAGGCTAGTGGTACGGGCCAGGACCATGATCTACAGTGCGTGACTCTCGATGGGGGGAGGAATCTAGTGCACTACGAAACATAGTTTGGAATGCTCGAGCTGACCTCTGGGAACTACAAGGAAGGACCAAGTACGGAATTCCCATATCCATGGTATGTGGCATTAAACCACACACCCAACAGTTAGTAGTGTTCATCACCAACTGATGTTGATGAAGAAGCTGGACAAAGGAGTTATTCATGAAATACGCACGTCTAACCTGTTCGTGCTGAGGTAGAGGGTGAAAGGAATGTGGAGAAACAGTGGAAGTAGATTTTGGTTCAGGAGAAAAAGTAGGTAAAGCAGAAGGCAGTAACGACTGTAGTCCAAAATACACTCCACCCACCAATAACATGGAAACAGTCAAAAAGAGCAGGAACACCTGAAACAGAAAGCATTTAGTTTGCACAACCCTGTGTAGTAGAGATCTTCGTGCTAGAGTCTTCTCCATTTCCGACAATTTTGAGAATTCCATCCTCTAAAAACCGTCCGCAACGTTCTTGATGCACTTCGTTCTGAGTAGCGATTGTCAATTCCCAGGAGTTCCCAGGAATCGACAAAAGTACCGACCTAGTGTCAGGAACCTGCTAAACAGAAGGAAGTACCCGCACGGCCCTACGGTCAACCCAGATGTGAGGTTCTTTAATCAAACATGTAATTGTAGTACAAAATCTCCTAGCTGTGGAAAAACACACGTGGAAAAGAACTCAAAAATCAATAGAGGCTACAAGTGTTCATAATGTTCAAAGTGACAACAAAGGGTAACGTGAATTTTTCAAAAAGGGGAGAAGCAAAAAGATATTTATTAGTCTTTGGTATGAGAACGAAGAAAATATCTGCTTCTTCCAGGACGAGTCTGCTCCTCGAATAATTGTTCAGATTGCGGAACAGAGTCCTGTCGATCAGATTATAGTTCAAGTCCTGAGTTTTCCGACGATGAAGGTTCAACAAAGTTATCTGATTGCACTGAAGTGTCTCCTACAGGCTGAGCATCACTAAACGGCACAAATTTCACCGGAATTTCTGCTTCTGTTGCGGCGATACCTGTTCTCACCCACGAATCTGCTGGTAAAGGTATAGGCACCTTCTTTGTGTGGGTGGCGTGCACCCAGTTTTTCCGACCTTCCAGACGAACTGCAGTTCTCGTGGCGAGAAGAACCTGGTAAGGGCCCACAAATCTCGGCTCCAAATTCCGCTTACGGACAAAATTTCTGGTGACAACCCAGTCACCCGGTTGGAGCCGATGTCCAGGACCCTCTGTCTGTGCCGGCAGTGCTTCAAAGACCTGTTGATGAATTAACCTCAGTTTAGCAGTCAGATCATGAAGATAATCAATTAACATTGGGTACTCAAGACTATCGAAAGACCTAGGCCTAGGGACCCCCCAAATGTTTGCAGGACGGCCGAACACAATTTCATATGGGCTAAGCTCTACTCGAGAGTGTACAGTCGCCCTGGTTGACAAAAGAGCCAGGGGCAAGGCATCAGGCCATGATAAACCAGTCGTAGCTTGGATCTTAGCAAGTTTTAGTTTCAGAGTTCCATTGTATCCTTCAACTAAACCTGCTGACTGGGGATGGTTGGCGCTGTGGAATTTTTGTCTAATTCCAAGGCCCTTACACACACCCTGCATCACACTCCCCACAAACTCACTTCCATTATCAGACCATACAATCCGTGGCATTCCATACCGAGGAAAGTATTCCTTCAGTAGGACCTTTGCTGTGGACAGGGCAGTATTATCTTTGAGAGGATAGGCTTCGATCTATCTAGAGAATGCGCAAACCACAACTAAAACGTATTTCAGATTATTACATCTCTCCATATGGATGAAGTCCAGTTGGATAACCTCAAAGGGACATGTAGGAGGAGCAAAATGGCCCGATGGGATTGGAGTGCCCTTGCCAGGATTGTACATCATACATACCATACAATTCTTAACCACTCTCTCAGCACATTTAGCGATACCATCATTCTTCCATACAGGGGACAGCAACTTACAGATACCTTTCGCGCTAATATGTGACAAGCCGTGAGCCATAGTCACAACGGCTAGCACATATGCATCCGGCAACATCCATCTCTGATTTTCCGACAAATCAATCCAACATCCGTGCACATCTAACTTTCCTGTACTCTCCTTCCACTTAATCTTTTCAGTTTTGGTGGCTTCATTCTGAATCGTTTTCACGCTCTCAACAGTGTCCTCACACATACCAGTCTCTGCAGGCCACCTTACTGAACTCGTCACATACATTCGGGTTGCAAGGTTTCTAGCTGTCTCTTTAGCAATTTCATCCGCAAACGCTTTACCACGACCAACGGCATCCGTCACTTTTCGGTGCGCACTGCATTTAATAATCGCCACCTGCTTAGGCAATGTAAGTGCGTCTAAAAGATCGTTCACGAGCTGTCCGTGTTGGATCTTTGTGCCATGCGATGTCATAAAGCCTCTCTCTCGCCACAATCGACCAAAGCTATGTGCAACGCCAAAAGCATATTGGCTATCAGTAAACACATTCACTCGCTTTCCCTTCGACAAAACACACGCTCTCGTCAACGCAATCAACTCTGCCGCCTGCGCGGAATTCTGATTCAATCTCGCAGTTTCCACAACCGTACTCAACGTTACCACAGCATACGCAGTCGTCACATCACCATTCGGCAACTTAAAACACGAACCGTCAACATACAAGGTACCATCGGGATCTGCCAATGGAGTGTTTTTTAGGTCAACTTGACCCTTTGTTTCTTCCTCAGTTCGCAAATAACAATCATGTGGTGGTACATCGTCTGATTCCATATTAGTTGGCAATAGCGTCGCCGGATTTAAAACATTACAGCGCTTTATTTGTATATGACTCGCTAAAAGCGTCAACTCATAACCGGACAACCTTGCGCTCGTCAAGTGTTGAGCTTTTGTACGATTTAAGAGAGTGTCAACTGCATGTGGAACCATCACCGTAAGTATATTATCCATGACCAATCCTGCAGATTGTCGGATGGACACCGCAGCTGCGCTGTCGCTCTTAGACAACTCGGCAATGCTCTAGCTACTGGGTCCAAGGTCGAGGAAAAATATGCACATGGACGCTGTTTATCACCAAATTGCTGCGTCAAAACACTCAACGCACAACCCTCTCTCTCGTGAACGTATAGTGTAAACGGCTTACTGTAGTCAGGAGTTCCTAACACAGGAGCCGAACACAGCGCATCACGCAATTCAGAAAAACTTTTCTGACACTCTTCAGTCCATGGCAAAAGAGTTGGAACATCCTTGCACGTGAGGGCTACCAATGGCTTCGCTAGCAATGAAAAATTTGGAATCCATTGCCTGCAGTATGACGTGATACCCAGAAAGGCACGCACATCTCTCTGAGTTGTTGGCACAGTCATTCGAGCGATCGCTGCAATTCTCTCTGGGGTCAACCTTCTGCCCTCCTTTGACAATAAGTGACCTAGATAGGTTACTTCTTGACAACAATATTGCAGTTTAGAAGGTGACACCTTATGATGTAAGTCACAGAGATGCTGTAACAGCGACACCGTAGCAGTTTTACAGATATTTTTTGTGTCAGCAGCCACTAACAGATCATCAACGTACTGAATCAAGGCCGCACCAGCCGGTAACACAAACTCATCAAGTTGACTTTTCAGGGCTTGACTGTATATCGATGGACCCTCACAGTAGCCCTGTGGAGCGCGTTTAAACCTGAAGCTGCGACCACCTAATGAGAAGCCGAATAGATCTCTGCTTTCCTCAGCAATCGGAATGCTAAAGAAAGCATTCTTCAGGTCGATCACTGAGAACCAAGAAGCAGAAGCTGGAATCAGAGTCAACAAAGCCGTAATGTCAGGCACCATAGGAAATTGAGGAATCACAATTTTATTCACCTCACGTAAATCAATAACAAAACGATAAACAGGAGGCTTGGATGGATCAGTGCGTATCAGGATAGGCAACACAGGACTATTACACACGTTTCCCCGAGTTTCCTCGATAACATCTTTATCGATCAAATTATAGATGATCGCTAACAACGCTCGTTCTCCATCAAGGGAGATACGATACTGGGGAATACGTGGCAATCGTACATTCGATTTCAATTGGACAACATAAGGGGAGATGTCAAGCAGGCCCACGTCGTTGGGACCCGTCGCCCACAAAGATGCAGGAAGAGAACACAATTCCGGTGGGAGCTTATCAGATGACAAGTACATAGGAGAGATCACTCTTTGTCCCAAAGTAAGCTCCACTCCCGCAGGAGAACAGTACAAAGTCGCATATAACCGTTTCAGCAAATCCAGACCCAAAAGATTTTCACCACAGCCAGTAGTCAAAATCAAGGGAGCGTTCAGCTCACGAGGCCCAATTGTAATGGGCAAAGGGCTAGAGACCGGAATGCTAACGGGGGCGCCAGAGAATCCAACGGAAACATTCGTTAAGCCAGACAAAGGTGCGCCAGGGAGTTTCAAATGCATGATAGAACTTTTCGCTGCACCAGTGTCTAACAGAAAAGGCTCAACTACGCCCGATGTGGCAACTGCGACGTAAGGCCCTCTCTGATCAACCGGAACTGATACTACTCCCTTTCTTTGTCTGTGGCTGTCCTAGTAGTTACCCTCATCGATATCATGCTGGTTGTAATAATCATTCACATGATACTGTGCCGATCTACCTGACGAAGAACCACGCTGATCAAAGCAATTATTTGAATCTGATGAATTATTAGAACGCTAATTTTGATTTTGAGTGACACCACGACCTCTACCTCGCGAAGCCTGTTGAGGACCACTACGACCTCCTCTAGCTGAACCACCATTATTGCGGTAACGCAAAACCGGACAGTCAAACTTCAAATGACCCTCACCTCTACAATATGCACATTGATTATATCCGAGCATAGATCTCGGCATGGAAGAGTCATTACGCGACTGCGACCTAGCAAATTGTGATTGTGGTCTATTCTGCTGTTGAGAATCATTTTGATTTGAACGCGGAGGATACGCCTGCTGTAACAAAACTTTAGTTTTGAGATCCTTCGTTTTCTTATCCGCACGATCATTCTCCTCCTTCTCCCTATTTTCGTAATATTGAGCTGTAGCAAATATCTGAGCGGAGGTAGAAACAGCCCACGAACTCTCAGAATTTTGTAGTTTATTGCTGAGGTCAGGCAACAAATTCGATACAAATTTATCTACGAATAATCGCTGACCTCCCTCAGTGCTCATATCCTGACCACTGTGGTCGATGAATGCCTCCTCAAATCTCGTAAAGAAATCGGAGACACTCTCGTCTTTCTTTTGCTTACACGCAGACAGTTTATCCCAATTGACTTTCATCGCTGGCATAATTGTCTTCATTAGTGTAATAATTCTTTGAGGCAAAGCCGTAATTAACTGCTCAGGCTTAGCCCCACCAACCTGCAATGCATCAGCCGCTATAAGTGCAGCCCAATCACCACCTAACTCAACTGCGTGATTTTCTTGACGAATTTTCGCCCAAATTGGTTGAGGTACTACGTTGCCGAACAACATGTCGATGTCGGCAAGATTCATGATAGTAGCATCTACTAATTGGGACAACTCTTTATAGTATCCTGCAGGATTTTTGCATGGGTCAGGCAAAGACTGTTTCACCTGCAAGACTTCCGATCGCTTCCATGGGAGGTGTATCCAAACTCTCTGGAAGTGTGGCAGAATCGCAGGTTTGGCAGCAGCATAGCCTGGCATCCATTCTGGGGGAACTTCTTGCATAGGATACTGACCAGGCGTAGCCGTCCACTCCTCAGTTTCATCTTTAAACAATGCTCGAGGTAAGACAGTAGGACGAAAAGATAGAAGATGTTCTACAGCACGTCGAACATTACTACCCACAATCATACCACTCGAAAACTGAAGCTGAAGTTCAGTTACATCGAGCGGTACATCGTTTACGTCATCATTTGCTATCGCTTCACGTAAATATTTGCACATTTCCTCAAACACAAATCTCTGTGTGGGCTCATTGAATTGAGAGAAAGTCTCAAAAATTATACGCGGGGTGTTTTTAAGGGGATACCTGATCCAATTACGCGCCATCTTAATTAACGTATCACGTTCCCTACCACCAGGAAGCTGACTTCGTCGTTGGGGAACATCAGAAACCTCGGACCCAAGAAGCGGTCCAAAAGGAGAGTATAGGTTAGCAACAGCATTAGGAATGCGTCTTCGAACAGACGGGGAAGAGGAGAAAAGCACAGGGGCAACAACATGAGGACTAAACACAGGAGCAAGAGGAGCAGTAGGAGTAGCCACAAGAGCAGAAGTAGCGGGGTCAGTAGACTGAGAAGGTATAGGCAGTGGAGCAGTAGGAACAGTAGCAGGTAAAGGGATAGGGGCAAGCGGATTCGCAAGAACAGGACCAGCGACAGGCTGACCAGCAGCTGCCGGAACAACAGGTTGAGGAACGGGGGGAATCACCGGCGCTGTAGTATCCTGCGCATATGGAGGCGGAGACTTCAATAGGTAGGACAACAAAGGGTCCTCTACTGCTTCCTCTCCCTTCTTATCAGTATTCGACGGTAAAACGGGATAACACTTATCCACCGCCATACGTTGTCATCTATCAAAAACTTCCTTTTCCTTCTCTTCTTTGTCTCGCTGAAACTGCTCTGGATTTCGCATCGTCGTAACAATACCTTCCCTCTTATTTCTTTTAAGCTGTTTGATTTCTTTCTGCCTGGTCTCTTTACGCCATAACCGAAAGGAATCAAACATGGCCAGCCTTGCTTTCCTTTTAAACAATTTTGCTTCTAAATTATCCAAAATTGCTGTTTCGAAACTACCATGAGGTGGCCAACTAAGGACACCGTCATCTTTTGTGTAGCGGACCCAGCAATCATTATATGCTATAGGACCCACTCCATGTCGACTATATAGCTCATAGACCGGAGTTCCAACTGGAGGTATCGGACATGAATCCTCCAATCGGGAATCCGCACCACAACTTTTAAAGCAACTAAACAAAGTACTACGGCCAGGCATCGTGCACACTTACCGAGTTTCACAAACGTCAAGGGTTATTGGATTACGATGTCCTCGCAAAAATGCAAAACCCTCGGTTTTTGGCAATTGCAATCGTCAAATAAAATCCAACAACTAAGAACCAAATACTAAGAACCACAAATGCAATGGAACCATGCAAAACAACCAATCACCAACAGCAACCAAGGACTCTGGGTGTGACCCACAAATACTTAACTGAAAGATCGATGGCGTCACCAGGAAGGCCCGTCAATCGTCTCGCTATACCAAGGACTACGCCAGGCGCCAAAACAGGTCGACAGTCAGGGCATCAGTCCGTCGCAGCCGTCAGGAGGCGGGGATCTTCGCGGGAAAAGTCTTCAGGCCACTTATTTCGACAACAGGATCGATGAAGCGGGGTGCACCTTCCCTCGGAGATTTCACACGAAGTTCCTCACGATCGTCGGGCTTTGGACCGGTACCGCTGATGTCGCCCTACGTTGGGCGCCAACTGAAGGACTGGGCTATTCTAAGGCCCAGCGGTGCCAGGGGACAACACCTGAAACCTTCGTGGGTTACCTGTTCCGGCGTACAAATGACAGAGACTCGGGACACTTCCTTCGGCGTCAAAGATCGAGGTTTATTTACTGCAGGGAACACAGAAATCACAAGAAGTACAATGCATGTAGGTTCTAGGAGACTGCTTCAAATTGCAACTGTGGATCGCTCCTTTTATACATATCTTTGTCATAGCACAACATGGCGAACAAAAGGTTACAACTCAGTTCCCACAGTAAACCTCAAAAGGGTCGCTTTCATGTATTCAGGGTCCCGGAACATAATTACAGTAGCATCGCCGGTTCTCAACTGTAAAAGTACATCATCCCACCATTAGTACATTCCATTCCGGCTGTAAACGAGTTAAAGAAGACAGAAACAGATGCAAGGGAAGACAAAGATAAACAACAGATTGAAAAGAGTGTAAGGGGGTGATATTGGAAACACGATTGCAGGATCAAAGGAGACATACCTAACGAATGCACGGCTGAAACAATAGACCGGCACGGCAAGATGAGCCCTGAGCGGGGCCATCTGCCTTTACAGTATCATCCCCCTCATCATAAAGACACCCTCAAAGAAACACGTGTCTTCCGCAAAAAGCTTGGGAATCCCAGGGTCACGAAGCGGACAGTGTCCGTTCGCTGGCTACTTGAGGGCAAGAGACAAAATGGATACCGTATCTAAAATGGAACCCGTGGGTTTAGATAAAGAAACCCACGAAACGGATGAACGGTTTAGACCAGTGTAGCGGAAACGCGTACACCCACTAAACTCGCCATTTGCGGTTCATAGATACCAAACTCGTCCATGTTCGAACGAGTCGAGAACACCACTATAATTGTCACGGAACCTCAGTTGTCAGGTGAATACTATAAACAGCACTCTGATGTAAGGCTTTTCCAAGCAATTCCAGCACGTCTTGATGTAATGCTGGAACAGCAACTCTGGCAAAATAGTAGCGGCTGGGAACCTTCCATTTTGGGCAGATTGTTGTCACAAATTCCAGAAAAACCAACCCCTTCAACAAAAGAAAAAGGGAGAAGGTCCAGTGCTAACATTTAAGCCAGCTTAGCATTGTACAAACGTGCTATTGAGTGGTTGCATTCGTACTTTACCTCCTGCATAGTAAACATGCTAAGAATGGTACGCTGCGTGGTATTTCTTTCTGTTCGGCTCGATGCAGCACTTTGCATCGCAGTACTCCTTGGTGTCTCCGGCTAACTCTTACTCTTGTGCCACTGAGACGTTGCTGATGCGGAGGATGTGGGCTGTACCACTGCAGTGCTGGGGACAGAGCTACTTTGTGTACCACTACCAGATAGAATGTCTCCCTCTTCTTCTTCCGACTCGACCGTGAGTGGACCTTGTACTACTTTATCCCCACCAACATCAATGGTTCCAGTTTTTATGCTACGAAGGTGGTCCTCCCACTTGATTGCGTGGTGTTTTTTCAAATGGGCCATTTGGCCTCCGGTACCATAGTTTGTACCAAGCTTACCACGACTAACAGAGGAATGACAAATGGAGCATATAGCAATGTGCTTCTCCTTTACACTAACCGTAAAGAAGTCGCACACTGGGGAGCTTAACTTTTGTCTCCTGCTAGAGGTGCCACTTCCAATGCCGGATAAACTGGAGGGGTGTGTTGAATTTGACTATGTGGCTGCTCAGTAGTACCACTACCTACTTCTGCTGAGGTAGTGCTTGTGCTGAATGTAGGACACTGCCGGCCCTTTGCTAATGTAAATATGGCAGCTGGAGGTCATGTTGGTGTTGCCTGTGTTGGAGGTATACGTGCTATATCCCTACTAGTCGCAGCCATTTTCGATAGGGTAAAAATGTTGGTCTCCATGTCCTCGGGCCGGGGGTGATGCTTGTGATGACTGGGTCAGATTCAACATCATCATTATCCTGCTGTTCTACATCGACCTCCTTAAGTGTAAGGCTTTCTGGAACCTTCTTTTTCCCTAGCCTGCTCTTGGGATGTGTCTCCCACTCATGCTCAGGTTGTTGTGGCTCCCAAGTGAGATCTAGATCAACAGAAGGGATGCTTAGCGAAGAACTCGATGGACTAACCCTCCTTTTCCTTGGTGGGGATTTGGAAGACAATAGATCTCCTGCGTGAGTGGCTTCCTCTTCTTCTTGCTCTGCATGAGGCTCAATTTCCTGAACTACCCCTACTTCGGGAGGAACAACAACTACCATTGCGGGCGGTGGTTGCGGTTGTTGTTCACCACTTATTTGCTGTGTTCCCTCATGCGTTGATTGTGTACTACTTTGAGATAGCGATAAGTTTAGGTCAGGCTCAGCATCACTGCTTTCCACCATTAGATTGGCTACCTCTTCCACACTCATCTGCTTGGGCCTGGGTTGGTGGGTTGGGCCCACTGATGCGGAGGTGCTGGCCCCGGCTTGCCCCCTGGACACTGCTGCTGAAGGCGTACTTTTTGGTTTCGCAAAAAAGGTTTTGGGGTCAACACCAGACTTAAGTGTCACTTCCTTCTTCTGTTCTTCCTTCTTCTTCTCAGCAGCTTTCTTGGTCTTGTAGGACCTGGTACCTGCTTCCTTTGGGCCCATCTTTTTCAGACGTCAGCAGCAATCAGCTGCACAAGTTGCAGAGATGTCAGGTCAAGTCCCACCACACGTCATGTACAACAGAAGGACGTCCGTCTGGCAGTACAACGGGCGATGAATGATGACAAACACCTCCTCCTCAGTCTTTTGTGCACCTACAAGCAAAGAAGGCAGAAGACATCAGTCAAATGTGGAATTTGTTGTGGTTTAATTTTAATTACTAGTAGTATTAGTATACGCAGTAAGAGTAAGAATAGCAAAGAACTAAAATACAAATGTAGTGGAAGTAGAACTTGTTTATCCTTAATTTGTGCATCTTGTCGGATAGATGTAGCATCAGTGACCTGCAGCAGATAGCAATGGGGATGGAAACAGTAAGCCAACGGGAACAATGGAAAGACACACAGGCTTATGTGGCAAACACAAAACAGCACACTACTACTACCACCACCACGGCCCCCAGCCACATGGTCACTCATCACAGGCACATGGGTAAAGCCCAGAAAACAATAAACTCAAGCAGGCCTATATCCCTACATGGCCAGACAAAGGAGGATGCCTGTTATTTACACATCACAGCTTAATGCAAAAAAGAAAATCTGCAGGGCTAAAAAGGTTGGAAAGTTATACAACAACAACACATACAACAAAGGCATTTATTAAAACACATTCAAAAAGTTAACTACAGCCCAAAACACCACATTTGGGAATTCAATCCAATGCCATCCATGCCCTAAATGATGTTTAAATTCAACAGATAACATAGAAACAGCTACATCAAGCACCCCTGATGACTACCTCTGGGACTCTAGGCCTACTGGCAGAATAGGCCACAAGTTTGGAGGCCTATGATAAAAGCACAGTGGAAGGTCGCACAAAATGGCCGCCACCACATGGCCTGGCCACCCACAACAACATGAAAAGAAAGAGAAGACAGACAATGCATGCGTATGGCAAAAGCACATTGCTTGGCTTCACAAAATGGCCGCCACCCACATGGTTAGCCCACCCTCAAATAACAAAGTACATACAAAGGACAGGAACAGGAAGTTGAGGTCTCTGGGGAACTTCCTTCCTCTTTAAAAAACATTAAAACAGAAAAATGATTCCATGATCCAAAAACTACAAGCAAATGACAACCTGAGGAGTTTTTTTTTGCAAAATGAACAAAATCATCATTTTTGAGAAGGTTTAATGCAACTCGAGAAATATTGCTCGCGAGATTGCAAATTTGGCGTGTTTGGCAGCACTAACTGTACAAAAAGTTGATATCGCGTTCCCGAGCACGCAGATTGAGCACGCGAAGAAGACAAAAACTGTAAGGCCGCGTTGTCGCACTGTGCAAGTTACCAAAACTACGCGAGCTGAATTCCTAGGGTTACCTTCTGGCAGAAAAAGCCATATTATTTAACACACACCCAAAACCTGAAATTCCACCCCAAAAACCACATTTTGCAAATCAATTCAAAGCCATCCATGCCATACATGATGTTACAAATCAAACAAACACCACAAAAACAGTTGTTTAACTTTCATGCACCCATGATGACTCGAGTAGTACCCCTGGGTCTACCGGCAGAGTAGGCTACAAGCTTGGAGGCCTATGGCAAATGCACATTGGCTGGTCCCACAAAATGGCAGCCACCACATGGCCAGGTCACCCACAGAAAGTACATACAATGAACTCAAGCAGGCCTACACTAACTATATGAATTCCTAGCGTTACCTTTTGGCTGAAAAGCCAATATTTAATTAACACACACCCTGAAACTGAAATTCCACTCTAAAAAACACAGTTTGCAATTGAATCCAATGCCATTCATGATGTTTAAAAACTTGAAATTCAACAGACACCACAGAAACATGGTTGGACCCGTGGGTACCTCTGGACCTACTGGATGAAATTTCAAAGAAATACAACTTGTCCCCTCATGAAAGTACAGGCCTCCCTTAACAATATTTTTTAACAAGGATTGAAAAGCCCAGAAAGCTGTAGGTAAAAAAAAGTCCAAACCAAACAAACATGTACACCAATTATCCAACTTACATGTAAAATAAAATTTCAATCCAATTATATGATGCAGCAGACATACACAAAAAGTGATCCTTCCAGCTCCAAATCCAAATGAAAGTGAACAGCACATGGACAAAGCACTGGTAGGAGCCTGCTGGACAGGAACAGGAAGTTGGAGACTCAGGGAACTTCCTTTCTCTTGAAAAAAAGAGTAGAAAAAAAGAGGACTCCTTGCACAAAAGACTACAGCCAAATCACAATCTGAGAAGTTTTTCTGAGCAAAATGATCATTTTCAAGAAGGTTTTATCAGGCTCGAGAGATATTCTGCGCCAGATTGTAGTTTCTGCGTGTTCGGAAACGCGATCTTACCAACACTGCGCCGGTAGGAATATCGTGCGTCCTAATGAAGTGATCGCGTGTCCAAATGATGTGTGCGGCCGGATTCCAAACCTCGTGGCGCACGCGACAGGAAGAGAAAATCGAGAAGGCGAACGCAGAACCACAGTAAGCCGTTACTGCGCACGCGAGAACGCTATTGAGTGCGCAAGGAAGAAAACAACTCCGCTACGCCGTAGATTGCGAAGTATTCGACAGCTTCATGTTCAGTGGATTGACTGACTGACTGACTGACACTGCGAAGCGCGAACTTTCCGCAACTTCCCAAACTCCTAGAGCGGAGCCTAGTTTAACGCCCAGGCTTAATATTTATGCCCGAGATGGCACCGAACTTGGTGACCTTGTGCAATACAGGCTTGAGATTATCTTGAGGGTTTGCTATGTAAAAAGTAACATCATCTGCATAAAGAGAAATGATCAGCTGCCTAGAAGGTAAATCAGAACACGTTCTTTATAGTGTTGTCTGATCTTCGCGGCAAGGGGTTTTAAAGCCAGTGCGAATAGTATGCGAGAGAGGGGGCACCCCTGGCGTGCACCCTGGTAATGGTGAAACTGGAAGATTGTGTACTGTTAAGAGTACTGCAACTTTCAGCTGTTGATACAGTAGTTCTACCCACCCAAGAAAGACCGGGGGCATTCCTATATAGCTCAGAGTGTCGATAAGGTAATCCCATTCGACACAGTCGAAAGCGTTAGTGGCATCGAGGAATACTGCGACAGCAGTGCTATCAGGGTCGATGTTGTGTAATACTGTCGAAGGGTGCGAAGGTTATTGGACGTCGCTCGGTTGGGGATAAATCCAGACTGGTCTGGGAGGACCAGTCTTTCCATGAGCAGGTTTAGTCTATTGGATAGGACTTTGGCCAATATTTTTGTGTTGCAATTGATTAGGGATAGAGAGCGGTAGGATTCACATTGGGTTTGGGGTTTGTCAGGTTTAAGTAGGGACGTGATCAGGGCCTCCCTCAAGGTGGTCCGAAGAAGTCCCTCCTCTCTGGCTTCGTAAAAAACCTCATTGAGTATAAGAGCTAGCTGTATCAGGAAGGTTTTGTAAAATTCTTTGGATGGCCCGTCTGATCCCGGTGCACGCCCTGATCTCCTTTGCATAATCGCAGTGGGGATTTCATCACCCTCAAGCTCGGCACTAAGGAATTCTTGCTGAGTGTCACCCAACCAGGCCAGAGCGGTAGCCTCAAAATAATCAGGAAGATCAAGTGGTTGCTCCCTGTCAGTTGTGTAGAGGGATTTAAAATACTGCATAAAAGTGTGGAGTTGCTCGGGGAGATTTCTATGGATCTCACCTTCTGAGTCGTGGACTTCCGCCACGTGGTTTGAAAACCGTGGCTGTCTCACTAGACCCACTAAAACCTTCCCGGGGCGGTCCACCTAACCGTATTGACGAGCAACGGGGTATTTGCCACAAAACTTACATTTGCGGTCAGCCGTGTCAGTATAGTCTGTCAATTTATCACACAGCTGTGCCTTGGCTGCATCACCCCGATCCATTGCCAAGTGTCCATTCCAGATGTTTAATATCTTTTTCTAGCCAATTTAAATTGTTGCGAATGTCTTCTAAGATACACCCCCCTTTAGCAATACAGGAGCCTCTGATTGTTACCCTGAAGGCCTCCCATTACGCTTAAAGTAGCCTTGAATTTCTTACTCAGTCTTAGCTTTGAAAACTGTGTCTAGGAGATGTAGTGGGTTAAGCCCCAACTGATGTAGGGGGATTGTACTGTTGGAGGTTTCAGCACTAACTCTAGCGGTTCTCGCCATGAGAGTAGCCTTCTCTATCCAATGAGCTATACCGACTGACACAAACCAGCATTCCAAGCGAGACCAGAAGGAATGTACAGCCGGGAGGTGAGTACCTTCTTTAGTCGTAGGATGTGTGTGTCTCCACACATCGAGGAGATAATTGTCAGAGACGATTCCCGTTACCTGTTTCTGCATGTTTGAATAGTGTTGGGCGGTGGGATGGGATCTATCCATCATGGGGGACATAGCAGTATTAAAGTCTCCTCACAAGAGTAGATATGTGGAACCCACAGATAAGATTTCCCCCCATAGAGGATTGAGAAATATGGGATCATCCACATTGGGACCATAACAGTTGGCAATAGTTACATCATGGGAAGCCAGCCGTCCCCACATCAGACAGTAGCGACCTTCAGTGTTTGTGATGGCACTACCCAGAATAAAGGGAGTGTTACATTTAATGAGGATGGCGACTACCCTGGAGTAGGTGGAATAAGAGGAGAATCAGCGATGTAAAGCCCACTTAGTGGCAAAAGTGAGGGTCGTAGACGGGTCCAGATGGGTCTCCTGGAGTAGGGCAACATGGGCAAGATGTCTCTCTTGATAACCCAACATTTGTCGCTTTTTGGGAGGATCATTTAACCCCGGATATTCCATGTCATGCAGTGTATACTAGATTGTGTGTGAGTAGTAGCAGATATAGGGTCTGGTAGCCTGATCTAGGCTGTTGGAAGTTGTCAAATAGGATAAGTGTCGGACATATTCACGTTTTGAATGATATGAAAAAGCAAGGCAACCAATCCCTCTCTCCTCCCACTCCGACTTCCCCAACTTGTCGGACATGTATTCCCTCCTAGTTACAACTAAGAAATAAGGAAAAACAACAGGTGATACTGAAGTTAAGGGGGTACTCCTTTGTGGGTAAGGCTAGGGGCCCACGACATGCCATTGCACTCTGGATATTCCACCCGTCTATCGCCTCGCGCTAGCAAGACTTGAAACAGTGATGGGAGGAGGGTAATGTGCCAGGCAGTACATGTCCATTAGTCACAATAATGAAGTCAATAGTGGCGGACATCGGTATAGAGTTCCATGGTGAGCAACCCAGGCCAAATATTGTTCGGAGCCATAAGGTTGCTCAGGCTTAATCTTGTGTCGACAATGGAGACTGGGATCTGGTGCGCACTCCATTTGAAGTCTTGGCTGGCGACGCCTCCTGGTGAGTTTTGAGGTAGTCCTCGACCTGTTGTGGGGTGTGGAACACCTGCTGCTTCCCCAGGTGCGAGATGCGGATCCGCGCTGGGTATAACATGGTGTAAGGGACGCTTTGGGCCTGTAGTTTCTTCTTGACGTTAGAAAATTTCCACCTGCCATCCTGCACATTTTGCGTAAAATTGAGGTAGAATGTCAAGGTCGTATTTTTGTACTCTACTTTATGCTTTTCTCGCGTCAGGCGGAGTACCATGACACAGTCATGGTAGTTTAGAAAACAGATGATGACTGGGCGTGGAGGGATCCCCGGAGCAGGGCGCGCATTCAGGGACCTGTGTGCTCTTTCCACGGTGAGGTGATTGGAGAATGCCTCAGCCCCGAACAGGTAGATGATGAGAGTTTCTATGAAGTCCTCAATGCGGCCAGTAATTGTTGACTCTGCCAGGCCAAGGATACGGACATTGTTTCTCCTTAAGCGGGCCTCCAGGTCCTTGTTTTTCTCTACGATGATTTTAAGTAACCTATCCATTTGTGAGATGTGCTGTCTGCTACTTGTTGCACCATCCTCCATTCGGAAATTCTGTTTTCAGCTTTGTCCAGTCGATGACCGTGTTGTTTGAGCTTGTGCACCACAGAATCCATATGGGAATTAATTGCATCAATTTATGGTTCTATTGATGTGAGGCTGTTTTGCATCATAAGTAAAAGTGCTTTCAGGTCTTCCTCTTGGCCCTCGCCAGGCTCGGATGCAGATTGTTCACAAGATTGAGACCCGGGAGTTTTGCGGGCTTCGAAGGGTATCTTCATTTGCTTCACGTCTGTCCTGCCCATTTCGGGACCCGTGTCTTAGGTCTGTATCAGCAACTGAGGTGCGAATACTCGAGATCTCTCTGTGGCAGTAGCCGTGGAATAGAGTGGAATAGAGTGTCAGTCCGTGCAGCTCTCGGGTGTGTTGGAAGGGGTAGCTCCTTGATCAGCCAATATATTAAGACCGGCACTGCCTATTCGGTTGAGCCGCATGTAGGTACAGGAATAACTCAGCCGTCTTCAGAAGGGCCTCTACGTCAGGACAGGGTAGGGGGGAGTAGCATCACCCACCCAGCCCCCTTGCTGCTGCTGATGTTGACCAGGTCGGGCCCCCTCCCGGACAGGCCCTCGTCTCCTTGGGAAGGGCAAGTGGCTGTCAAAGGGCTTTGCTCAGTACTTACCTGTGCTTCTGGGCCTCAACTTTGCGCTCGAGGTGATGATTCTGTGCCACTGGGAGGATTCACAGTGTACACGGTAGGCACAGGCTGGGATGGCCGCCCCTTCCGGATAGGCAGAAAAACGATTACATGGATCAGTTCAGGTTCAGGACGTACATTCGTTAACCACATGCGTGCTAGTGGAATTCTGCACCCATGCTGATATTTTTAAAAACCCATTGTTCATGACGAGCTGGGCTCGTCATCAGTGTTTGAGGAGGCTACACCATGACGAGCCCAGCTCGTCATGAGCCTGGAAGGGGTTAAGGAGCCCCTGCCAGCCCTGTGCCACCCCTCTAATGCAGGTATTGCGGGCTATGTGGAGCCTAGACCAAATCTGGAGGTGTCTCACGGTGAGAGCGAGGGCCGCCACCATCGTCCAGATGTCTGTGGAAGGCCGCGAGTTCAGTCAGGAAAAGATGCAAAGCGAGTACTCTAAAAGCCATGAGTTAAAAGGCGGCGATGTTTTTCAAACATCTCAGATCCCAAAATGAAAGCAAATGACTAAGTAGAAAAAACCTACTTGTAGTGAGCACTGTTCCTACTGGAAAAAAGCCTTTTTCCAACAATTTAAGAGAGACTGCTAGTCAAATTTATCAAAAAGTAAGCAATATACGATTTCACGTTCTATTATTTAATTCTTATTCATAGAACTTTTATACAACATGTATACATTAATGCATTGTAATCATGTATCCTATTGTGCATCTGTTCTAACTATAGAACAATCAACATGTGTTGCATAGGGATGTAAATTGGTACATAACACATATTCTATTTACATATTTCTAAACATTTCGGAAACCATAATCCATAATGGTACATAGATCAATGTAAGTTGATTTTCTGGAAACACGATGCCCGATGCATTTCTGGACCAAAAGGTACCCTTCTTCAGGGGAAAAATCCTAAAACATACAAAGAGCTAATCAGTACGATCAAAGAGAATAAATATTTTTAACATTATGTAAACTATTTCAAAATAAGAGACACTAAAGGGGAAAGACAGAACATTATAACATCATGCGTTATGAAATAGTGTGGAGTATGACTCCTATATTGTAGTGTTTTTATCTAGGAACCTGAATCAATACTACCATTGTATGCCCTTACACAGCTATAATCAATAGATATCCCTATAATGGCATAAGTGCAGATCCATATTTCAGTAAATCGCCCTTGCAGCCCAAGGCATGACAAAAGCTACTTCCTTAGATTCCTAGAAAGCACAATGAGTTCTTTCAACACACCAAACCTCCAGCAACCTGGGAAATCCCCGCTTGCTTTGTCTGGATTTGTAATAGAACTCCTGCGAGCACTGTAAGAACGGCCAGTTCTTAGTGACATCTATATTGACGTCTTATGCCCCTGTTTACTAGGTACTTTTTATTTTGAAGATCTTAAAATAATAAATCTCTTTCAGTCATGAATCTCTTTAGATATCTGAAGGTAGGACTATAATTCCAGCGGGTTCCAGTATTTAAGGCCCAAGCCGAAGCTTATATTCCCCTCGGACTCTGTCAGGCCTTTTGTTGACTTTGACTTTGACAGCAACAGCTGTGTACAAACATTGCAATGTTGGAGCTCCAGGCTTTTACCTGCCATTAAAATTGCAGAGCACTCCATTGTTTTCAATGGAGCTCCCAACATTCCAATGTTCAAATATTGAATCGATTCATCGATTCGCCCATTAATGACTGAACTTCTTTATCAGTTGAACTGCAACGTGTGAACTTTGTCATGTATTTCCCGCTGACAAAGGTGGATGGTGGTGGTGTAGTTTAAACATAAAAAGGAATGAGAAATCCTATGTACAGAGCCTCTTCTTGGGAAATAATTTATAGCAGTTATGATAATGAATAGCCGAAAATGAATTGTCAACAAATAAGGGGAACATTCATCTTCATAATGTTGTTATGTATATTTACTGCATGGAACTCAATGGTTTTTCCTATATCCAGACCTCCGACAATGATTCGTCTTATTCCTTAATTGACAAGCACAACAGTCCTTGGTCTTAAGTGACTATACGTTACTGCTGTCATCAAGTACCACACACGAGAACAGAGCTCTCGGGGCTGATCAAGTATTGCACGATAGGGCAAAACACACCAATAAAAATCACCCATTTTCTGGATGCACTTTGCACCATCTACAAGTTGATGTTTTTGACATGCAGATGAAATTGCGGATTGAATAAATAGCAATTTCCTATGTAAATTGTGTTGATGTATCTGGAATGAACAATACCACGCGTTTCTGATTTAAATAATTAGCAGCGTGTCGTGTGGCTGTCAAACTCAATATTTCAAAGTCATGTGGCTGTCACCTTTAATTTGCCCATATTTATAAACATTGAAATATCAGACTGTTATTAGAGTGCACTGCATAATGTTAGATTGCTTCAGCAAAAGCAGTCGCTTTAAAAGTGTAAAGCAATTTTTAAATGTAAATACATTTTATTTCTCTAAAACTTCAGTTTATGGTGATCCCGTACAGGGCTGATATATTCCAAGCTGTTCTGCATTGAAACTTTTCTTATATAAACCCCATTCGTGTCTCTACTCCCCTTCCAAAAACCATGTCCTACGTTTCCATTTCTAACACATTTGCTTGGAAAACATCTGAATCCGTTGTATATAATTTTGCACAAAAGGTGAAAGGATAAGATCGCCTAATAAGGATTATAAAAAGTCTTGATTTCGTATCCATTGTATAATATTTCTTTCATAGCATGTTTTCATTTGTGCCAAGCTCGCATGCTTGAAACTACAGTCATTTGTGTTCTGTGATACAAGATGAAACTCACTTAAGTTCAGTTGAGGTTACTCAGTAGGTGAGAAGCCATCTCGTCTTGGAAGGGCCATTGTATAACCCCCACTTCAGGCTGGCTTAATTGACGTTAGAGCTCAAACTCACAAGCACAGGGCTCTCGTCTGTCAATCAAACAGATCATTCGGCGGCTTGTGTGAGAAGAAGCAGCCGCTCATGCTGCTGTTTAAATGAATAGAGGCACCATTAGGAACTTTGGAGTCAGGAATAAGGAAGACTGAAAGCAGGAGTGGAGATGGTCCTTAGTTAGAAATTGTGACAGGAACTTACCAACATTTATAAAAAATATAATCTACTTTAGTCTATCAGAACACAGTTTATACAACACAATCCAATGCTCAAATTCACAAAAGTTTCCTCTACTTCAGCAGAGATGGTTTAGATGTTGAATACAACCTACTTTACCTTTGATAGGTACCACAAATAGGTACTCTAGTGCCCAGCAACATTATCGCTGAATCCTTTATCGTCGCAAAGTGCAGGGAATTATTTCTCGTGAAGACAAGCAAACCCACGTTGCCCTTGATAATATTTTATTGTAAAAAAAAATGTTTTCCTTTTTTAGATACTCTTCTGAACATCTCTTTTGTCTGTCTCCGAGGAGGCAGATTACTCCAGGATTGGATAGATGGCGTGCTCAAAAGAATATAATAAATCTTTGCAGCATATTTAGTCATCTTGCTGCACTGCGTAACGGAAAAAGGGCAGGAATGTGCCATATGTATCCCAATACAGTCATTCCATCCTTTTCCCAGCACTGGCCAATGCCAACACAGGCACCCTTGCACCATGTTGTAAGGGTGCCTGCGTTGCATGCAGGATTGTTTTCTTGCAAGAAGGGGCACCTTCCTCCACGAAAACGATCCCCTGAGGCATTTTGCTCTTTCTATGTGTGCTGAAGAATGCAGCACGCGTAGAGGAAGAAACAAGGAGAAATAAATATATATCTCCTCATTACGCCTCCCCTGGGATGGTGTACCATGTTGGCACATTCCTGGATGTACCGGTTATGGTAAATCTGGGAATGCCCCAAAATCTTTGAGTGTTGCAATGGGAACACCCACGCAATGCCCATGAAATGCTTTCAGGTTCAGTGTTGGAAATGACACATTCTGGTTGGCCGAGGCAAGGGACTAGTCATGCCGAACTAGATGACATCAGCAATATGCACATTTGGGAAAGATCCTATTCCACAACACCCCAAGCACTCTTATGCAGTGCAACATGCTGTCCACCTTGGGCCCACCCTACCAGTTCTTATAGTTCAATCCCACACAGTTCGATGGTGCACAGCAGGTCACAACGATATCAGAAATATCTACATACACAGAATTGTACCACTTTTTAACACCATAGCAGGCCGAGGATGTGAGGGAAAACCAATGTCAAATTAAATGCTCTTTTGGCAAGAAATCAATGTATCAAGCAAACTGCCGTCCAGTGTCGTGAATCGCGGTTGATTTTCCACTGTCACTCCCACGCACACACTCACTCTGCACCATTTTGTGGTGCAATGGATATCAGGCAAATCCATACGGAAAGCGCTTGCACACATAAGTACGTACCCTAATGCGCTGCACAGATACCCAGCAGGTCAATTGATAACACACGGCAGGCCCCATGGCTCCAAACCTCCCTCCGCCCTCCAACTCACACCAAATATCCTACACACCCAGATTGGAGACACACCACCCTCCTCCTAGGCACTAGTCTGCACACTGCCAAAGTCACTCTTAGTCAGGGTCCCATGGAAGCAGCAAGGTCAATTAGGAGGCAGTCAGCAAAAGGTATTTGACAGCCACACATTTAATAAACTTATAAAACTTTTGCTGACTTTTTTGGACATCTATAAAGAGGCAATTTGGAGTGATGTTGTTATGAGATAATATAAAAATGAGAAAATATTAATTTATAGTTGTTTCATTTAAACATACTCAGACTTGCTACATACTTTTCCAAATACCAAAATCATGCTATGAGCGTATTTGGGTTTGTGTAATACAGGTGAATAATTGAATTTGAGTCTTTCCAGATCGTTCTAGTGGCCCCTGTGAAAAAGTGCTTGACATCTTGCTCAGCCTCTAGTGAAGGCCATTGCGTTAAGAAAAGATAGCAATTAACAGCACTTTGTTTATGTCAAGCACTTCCATTAGACTACCTATCTTTTGTGAAAAGTCCGATGACATTCAGTGCTCAGTTACTCTCTCTTGTGATAAGCGGCTTTAATGTAATTTACATAATTGACTTTGAAGCAGCATTGATGCCTGAAAGTCCGCACCCATTCGGACAGCTGATCCCTACCAGCTTGGATGCCTTCAACCTCAACTGTGGAGTTCCATAAGCTTCCTAACTAGCCCCACTCTGTTGAAACCCCTACATGACCCCACTCATCAGCAACACCCAGAACCATGGAATCAACATCATATCCTATGATGATGACACACAGCTCACACTCTCCCTCTACAAAAAGACATAAAAAAACACTGACCAATTTCTCGGCTTCCATGTTTAAAGTTGCCATATGGTTGACAACCATCTGCTTCAGCTTCAATATAGAAAAGACATAAGTAGTAATCTTCGGCAAAGACACCTCTCTGGGGCTCCACCTGGTGGTCTGCCAAACTCAGGCCCACATTCCTCTCAGCAACCCACACAAAGAGCCTCAAAATACTAATCATCAACCAATAGCGATCAGTGCAGGCAGGTGGAAATCCTCCAGGGAACCAAAGACTCAGCTAGAGAAACAAAATGGACCAACAGGCACATCTGTCCCCCGAGAAACCTGTCCGCAAATCTATGTCAACGAGAATCTGAACTCTGACCGACGCAAAATAAGAGCAGCTGAAAGAATATGGAGATCGGCGCCATCTATGGAACACCTAAATCCCCTCAGAGCACTGAGGAATACATACAAAAGGAAAATCTTAAAGACGAAGGTGGTCTTCTTCAGAACTCCACTGAACCAAGCCAATAATTATCCAAAAAACTATTTGAAATACTTAAAAAAAATCATTAAAATCATGAAACTCTAAGGAACAAAGAAAGACTGCTACCCCCAACCATGAGGACCTCCAATTTCTTCTTAGAAAAATCAAAAACCATTAAACTCGACCAATCAATCAATCAATCAATCATAGACATTTATAAAGCGCTCTACTTACCCGGAGAGTCTCAAGGCGCTAGGGGGGGGGGGGGGAGGGTGCTGCTACTGCCCGAACAGCCAGGTCTTGAGCTTCTTCCTGAAGGCGAGGTGGTCTTGGGTCAGGCGTAGGTCGGTCGGGAGGGAGTTCCAGGTCTTGGGGCGGCCAGGTAGGAGAAGGACCTTCCTCCTGTTGTCGTTCTTCGGATGCGGGGGACGGCGGCGAGGGCGTGACTGGCTGATCGGAGGTGTCGTTTGGGAGCGTAGAAGTTGATGCGGTTGTTGAGGTAGCTCGGGCCTTGATCGTGGAGAGCTTTGTGTGCGTGGGTAAGGAGACGGAAGGTGATTCTCTTGTTGACCGGGAGCCAGTGCAGGTCTCTTAGGTGTCCGGAAATGTGGCTGTGTCGTGGGATGTCGAGGATGAGTCTGGCTGAGGCGTTCTGGATCCGTTGGAGTCTCTTCTGGAGCTTGGTGGTGGTTCCGGCGTAGAGGGCGTTGCCGTAGTCCAGTCGGCTGGTGACGAGGGCCTGGGTGACAGTCTTCCTGGTCTCGGTGGGGATCCACCGGAAGATTTTCCGTAGCATGCGCAGGATGTTGAAGCACGACGAGGAGACGGCGTTGACTTGCTTGGTCATGGAGAAGGAGGAGTCCAGGATGAAGCCCAGGTTGCGTGCGTGGTCTGTCGGTTTGGGTGCGGTTCCCAGGGCGGGGGGCCACCAGGAGTCGTCCCAGGCGGAGGGCGAGGATCCCAGGATGAGGACTTCCGTCTTGTCCGAGTTCAGCTTCAGGCGGCTGGTTGACATCCACTCGGCTACCTCTTTCATTCCTTCGTGAAGGTTGGCTCTGGCGGCGGCGGGGTCGTTGGTAAGGGAGAGGATCAGCTGGGTATCGTCGGCGTAGGAGATGATGTTCAGGTTGTGTTGGCGTGCGATGGCCGCGAGGGGGCTCATGTAGACGTTGAAGAGGGTTGGGCTCAGCGAGGATCCTTGGGGTACGCCGCAGATGACTTCGGTGGCCTTTGATTTGTACGGTGGTAGGCGGACTCTCTGGGTTCTTCCGTCGAGGAAGGAGATGATCCATTCCAGTGCCTTCTCCTGGATTCCGATGTTGTAGAGGCGCTGCACTAGGGTGCGGTGGCAGACGGTGTCAAAGGCCGCGGAGAGGTCTAGGAGGATGAGGGCCGCTGTTTCTCCATTGTCCATCAGGGTTCGGATGTCATCGGTGGCAGCGATGAGGGCGGTCTCGGTGCTGTGGTTGGCTCGGAAGCCAGACTGTGAGGGGTCGAGGGATCCGTTCGTCTCGAGGAAGGCGGCCAGTTGCTTGTTGACGGTCTTCTCGATGACTTTGGCCGGAAACGGGAGCAGCGAGATGGGGCGGTAATTCTTGAGTTCGGTGGGGTCCGCTGTTGGTTTCTTGAGTAGAGCGCTGAGTTCGGCGTGCTTCCAGCTCTCAGGGAAGGTGGCGGTGGTGAAGGAGGTGTTGATGATGTCCCGCAGGTGGGGTGCGATGACAGCGTCGGCCTTGTTGAAGACGTGGTGAGGGCAGGGGTCGGTCGGAGATCCGGAGTGGATGGAGTTCATCATGCGGACGGTGTCTTCGGTGCTGATCGGAGTCCAGGCGCGGAGGGTGGTGGTGGGGGGCGGTGGTTCGGTCGTGTCGGACGTGGCGTTCGTTGGTTGGGTGTTGAAGCTGTTGTGTATGTCCGCGATCTTGTTGTGGAAGTAGGAGGCGAGGGAGTTGCAGAGTTCTTGCGATGGGGTGATGTCGTTGTTTCCGACGTTGGGGTTGGAGAGCTCTTTCACGATATTGAAGAGTTCCTTGCTGTTGTGTGCGTTGTTGTCCAGTCGGTCCTTGAATGCAGTTTTCTTGGTGTCGCGGATCAGCTGGTGGTGCTTCCGGGTGGCAAGCTTGAGGGTGGTCATGTTGTCCGGTGTTGGCTCCCTTCTCCAGGCTTTCTCGAGGGCTCGGCAGTTCTTCTTGGAGCTCTTGAGTTCGTCGGTGAACCATGGGGCCTTCTTGCTGCCGGGTCTGCTGGGCGGGGTCCTCAGTGGGGCGAGTTCGTCCGCGCAGTTGCTGATCCACTTCATGAGGTTGTCGGCGGCCTGGCTGGGGTTCGCTGAGCTGGCGGGAGGGTGCTGGCTCAGGGAAGCGGCGAGCTGGTCGACTGTGATCTTGCTCCAGTTTCTGCGGGCGACCTGTTGCTGGTGGTGGTGGATCGTCGTTCTTCTGATGGTGAAGTGGACGCAGCTGTGGTCCGTCCAGTGGAGTCCTGTGGCGTGGCTGAAGGTGATGTCTTTGCTGGATGAGAAGACGCCGTCGAGTGTGTGTCCGGCGAGGTGGGTGGGGGTGGTCACCAGCTGCTTGAGTCCGAGGTTGGCGAGGTTGTCGAGCAGGGTGGTGGTGTTGCGGTCGTTGTTGTTCTCCAGGTGGAAGTTGAGGTCCCCTAGGAGGATGTAGTCAGCGGAGGGGAGGGCATGCGGGCTGACGAAGTCGGCGATGTCCTCGCTGAATTGTGTGCGTGGTCCCGGGGGTCGGTAGATCAGGGTGCCTCTGAGGGTGGTCTTCGGGTCAGTGTGGATCTGGAAGTGTAGGTGTTCGGCGGTAGTCAGGATGTCGTCGGTGTAAGTCGTGATGCGGATGGTGTCCCTGTGGATGATGGCGATGCCTCCTCCCATCTGGTTGGCGGTGCGGTCCCTCCGGGTGATCTTGTAGCCCTCTGGGATGGCGATGACCAACAATCTAAGAATGCTCTTCTACCAGCTACCGATCATGAGTCTGCACTCTACTCCCAGTTCAAGGACCAATTTACAACACCGGTGGGAGTCCCAGAAAACAATGCCTTCTGGGACACCTTCATGACCTACACTGAAAATGATATCTACAACATCCTTCCAGCGATGAATCCCTCCAATCACTTCATTGATCCACTTCCTCCTGCCATATTCAAAATGTTAAAAACTTCTATTCTTCCCTTATGGTCAAAAATTGCAAATGCCTCTCTTAAGCAAGGTACTATACATGACTGCCTCAAAGTAGGGCGGGTTACACCATACAAAAAAAGCCAATTCCCTCTCCTAAGACCATAACAACTACTGCCCTATAACCAACATCCCCAATCTGGCAAAACTACTAGAACAATGTGTACAAACTCAACTATGGAACCACATTGAGAACTTCAATCTTGTAGATCAACATCAATCTGGCTTCCGTCAAGGACATAGCACTGAATCAGCTATCACCCATATTATGAACTACATATTAGAAATGCTAGACCATAATGAATCTTGTCTTTTGATACTTCGTGACTTAGCCTCCGCTTTTAACATGGTTAAACGTGACAACCTATTGTCCCTACTGGAACAAAGTATGGATTGATCTTGTCCAGTAGTACAATGGTTTACCTCTTTCCTAAATAACAGAACCCAGAGAATCAAGATGAAGCAATCCCGCTCACAACCCCCCATGGTCACCCTAGGAGTTCCACAGAGCTCTGCACTATAAACCCATCCTTTTCAATCTAATCATGGAAGCCCTGGCAAATGCGCTGAACCCTGCGAACATTGTATATCACATGTATGCAGACGACACACAATTGTATATGAAAATCTCCTCCCCAGAGGACTTCATTCCCCTCAACTCTATTTGGCATACACTCAAAATTGGCTCATTGGCAACCACCTCATGCTCAACACCAACAAAAAGGAATTCCTCCGAATCTCCCCCCCAACCACACACCAAAAACAGACCTCTGGCTGAAGCATCTAACAACCTTTAACTGCTCTACCCACATCATTGACTCTGCAAAATCATTGGGGATCACCCTAGACAAACACCTGAATATGCAGGTGCATATCAGTAACGCTACCAAAGGAACTAATCATCAGATGAATATCCTAAGGAATATTCAACCCTTCCTCCCACAGCTCGACTTAAAAATGGCAGTACAAGCCCTAGTGTTACCAAGATTGGATTAAGGAGGCACCGCTCTATGCGGACTCCCCACATACAAGCTGGTGCTGCTGAAGGCCTCACTTAACGCTGAGGCCAGGCTGGTCTCTGGAACAAAAAGAAACAACCACATTTCTCCGACTTTAAAAGCATTGAACTGGCTACCACATAAGGCAAGAATACACCTAAAGATCGCCTGCATGACCCATAAAGCCCTTCACACCAAAACCCCCAGTTACCTAGCACAAAAGCTATAGCTGTTTAGAGGTTGCAGACATTCACGAAGCGCTTGCTCACTACTATTGAAACCACAATCATTCCACAAAAAGAGAACATGCTGCAGAGCCTTCTCCAGTTAGGCTCTGAAGAGTTGGAAATCATTACCACCAGATGTTCGCAGGATCCCTTCATCTTCCTGCTTCAAAAAACAAGTGAAAATGCTTCTAATGAACAAATTCACATCCTAAGACTTTATTTCTCATGTTACTGGTTTTCAACATATGTTATCTTATCTACCATGGCCTACCTGTAAATTGAATGTATTTATATTTCCCTCTAATGTATCTGAACACTGTTATCTAAAGCGCACTGATACCCTCTAGGGTCATGTTCGCGCTATATAAAACGTTATCAATAAATAAATAAACTCACCATGGCCTGCAAAGTGAATGCAGTCTCCTTCTCCTGCTTCCACACACTCAAGATACTCAAGAGGATCGTCAAATGGCTACCCACCAACACTTGCAGAACCGTCACCCCAACCCTCACCACCTGCATGCTGGAGTACAGAAACATACTCCATGCTAGAATCAACACTCCACTCACTAGAAGCCTCCAGTTCACGCAAAAGTCAGTGACGAGGCTCTCCCTCAAGCTCTCACCCTGCACTCCTATCATCACACACTTCAAAGAGCTCCACCGGCTCCCAATCCACAAACAAGCTCTCTTCATACTCCTCATGCATGCATACAAAGTCTTACACAACACTGATTGCACGTATAGAACAACTGCATAAACTATAACAAACCTACCAGACACCTCTACACAGTCGCACACACACCCCGCATATGCGAAACCAGATTCAGCGGTCGTGCTTTCTCCTACCTCGCTCCTATTGTAGAAAAAGGTAGGGCTAGGACCTTTCTCAAGATTTGCCCGGCGCTAAACGCCCTTGTACCATTCAAATTTACCAAGCAATGAGGCAGGCGCCGGAGACCAGAAGGCAGGAAACAGAAGCTTTATTCCGACGGAGCAGAACACATCAGATCAGACAACAAGGTATCGTCTCGAGGTGCTCTAACAGCCTCTCCGAGGCCTGGCTTCTTATACACTGGTTTATGGCATGTGACCTTTCTTTATTATAATCAGAACATTGTGAACAACAAGGAAAGACACATCCCCGTAATCCTCGTGTCAATCCCACCCCCATATACCTTCACAATAGAGGTCCTCAACCGGCTGATAAGAGGAGGGGGTCATTGCGCAGCTGAGTGTTCTGCCGATTCTTAGGATGTGTGCGCCTGATCATATCCCGTGGGGTGGGGAGGTCTTGATCAATAGGGGGGTCCTTTGAAGAAGAGTGACTTCATACAATAAGGGGCAGTAAATGGTATCTCCCGGCTTAGGCGATGGCCTCGGACCTGTGTGGACAGCTGGACACGGGGGAAGGGGTCATCAAAGGAGTGGTATTCATGCTGCATGGACAATCGAGCGCAGAGGGAAGGTTTACCAACAGAGGGGCATTCATGGGAGGAGAGGAGATGCTGGTCAGGCGCAGGCGTGACTCCCAAGGACAGGGTCATGCAGAAGGGTTAGGCTCGTGAGAGGGAGGGAGGGGGAGCCAGGGTGCGCGGAGGATGCTTGCTGGGTCAGTGGGGCGCGCTGGCAACCGATCGTGGACAGGGAGACCATGATACCTAAAGTGCACGTTGTACATGGGTGACAAGCTGGCGCAGATGATGTTCAATTCGTAAACTAAAATTCCACAGTCCTCCCTTTTAACATGTCTCGCCAACTTGTCAGTTCGGATTTATCCCCATAAGGCCACGTATTTCTACTTCATAGAGGGGACTCATGTGCTCATTTCGGAAGTCCAAAGTCTTTGGGCACATACAGTTAGAAACAAGGCCGCACAAAGATGGCAGACATTGGATACCTAAGCAACACCCACATAATATCACAACAGGTATCAGCACGAAGGAAAACAACTTCCAACCCCATCCCTTCAAAGTGCCCCAAAACCAGCTTCCAAGCGACCATCCTTCTTGTTCTTGGTGAACCTCTGAGGAAAGTCTGTGGAGGTGTTCAATGGCTTTGTAGACTGAAGGCGAGTTGTCAGGCACGTAGGTGCAGCAGCTAGATCCGATGATGCGGCATGCTCCTCCTCGGTCGGCTAGGACCACGTCTGGGACAAGGCGGTTTTGAAGTGTCACAAGACGGACCGCTTGAAGCTCAGCCGTATTGTTAGCGAGGATGCCAGCCGTGATGTTGATCGTTGTTTCTACTGCCTGAGTCAGGTGTCGGATAGCACGGCTGTTTGCCATTGGGCCCCACAGAGGAACAAGTCCCTTTGCTGCATCTAGGAACTGTGCTCCGGTGGAGTCGGCTTGTCCAATGTCATCTGCACGCCTCTGCCAGTGATGGTTGGCAGAGGCTACATATGTGGGTGGAAGAACGAAGGCAATGTAACAGGCGCCCTTCCAACCTCTCGGGAGCCAGGTGTAAGCTTTGGTGCCACACACAAAGTACATATTCGGAGAAGCAACAAAGGAAGGGGGGTCAACTGAGTCCAATGTTCTGGTGATTCGGCAGGCACTGTGACCCACCAGCTGCGTTCCATGGCCTTCGAGACACACAAGACCTGTGACATTGATAACAGACAGGGCCACAGTCAGAGTAGCGGTAGTTTGTTTTTGCAGATGAGAGAAGGTGGTCCTGGCTGGATTGTGGAGCACCTGTACTTTGACTCGTTCTTTGGCTGGAATGTCTTTAAGGAAGGTGGCGCCCGTGAGCGCAGGACACAGGGCAGCAGAAGTCTTTCCGGTTTTGCTCAGCCAGAAACCAGAGTAGAAGTGCGACACCGTCTGGCTGGAGGTGGCGTTGTCCTTGTGGCTCTCTTGCATGAGGATCAACCAGGCGAGGCAGGAGCCGTGAACTGAGAAAGGAGAAGGGATGAAGGGGATGGAGTGTCCTGTAGCATGCGGGAGCAACCCGCAGATCCAGCAGTTCGTAGCATTTGCAGCAAGGTTGTGTTGGTGCAACAGTTGTACAAAAGAATTGTTCCAGAATTCCCTGCACCTTTCTCGCAGCTGAGGCGACAGAGAGACTAGGTAATGCTCTTTCAGGGGTGTTGGTTGTGCAGTAGGTAGCAATGCCTCATGAGCCGGTGTGCTTTCCTCCAGAATCCAGAAGGAGGTCATGAGGAGGAGGCAGAAGAGGAAGACAATGAAGAGTGCGATTTGTCTTTGATTTGTGCAAGTTGTCAGTCTTTGGATTTCTATACTGGGTATTTCCTGTTGCTTCCATCATCTTCTTTTCTGGCGCTTCCATCATCTTCTTATCTGGCGCTTCCATCACCTTCAAGGGGGCTCGGTAGTGGGCAGAACCACAGACTTCGTTTAGCTTCTCTCCCGGTAACCCTTGATTGTGCTTAGGTCACCGTTCTGAGATTCAACTTAGTCCGTGGCCTACTTAGCCAAAACTCCCTCCTTTCGACGCAGGAAATACCCTTCTCTGGTTGGCACAGTGGGATCAGAGAATTTTGCAAGTTCGAGTCCCTCAGTATCGGGATAACAGTCCAATATCGGTCGGTCTTTGCTCAGGAGCTCTTCTTGGGTGCTGACGTTTTCTGTCGTGGCCAGGTTCGCAGAGACCTTCCGGCAATGATGCGCGTGCAGCCAGTGCTTCTTCCCCTCCACTCGAAGCGCCGTTCGGGTGGTAATCAGCACTTGCCAGGGGCCCGTCCACCGAGGTTCCAGACTCTTGGTCCGCTGGAAATTTCGTATTAGGACGAAATCTCCCGGTTGGATGTCATGGCCGGGGCCCCTGGAAGCATCGGGGATGGCCTGCTGCACCTGTTGATGAATGACAGACAACGTTTTAGTTAACTTGCACAAATAATCAGATAGTAGGACGTCTGGGACGTCATGAATGGAGGTCGGTTTGGGAGCAGTCCAGAGATTCATCGGTCGTCCAAACACGACCTCGTAGGGGGTCAAGTGGTGCTTGGTGGGAGTGGAGCGCATCGATAACAAGGCCAGTGGGAGGGCATCCGGCCAGTTAAGTCCAGTGGTGGCCACTATTTTTGACAATTTTAACTTCAGTGTGGCATTATGGCGTTCCACCAGACCGGCGGATTGGGGGTGGAAGACCGCATGAAACCTTTGCTTCACCCCCAACCCCTTTAGGATTAGTTGGATAACCTCAGCTATGAAGTGGGGGCCATTGTCGCTCCATAGAATTCGACAAAGGCCATAGCGAGGGAAGAATTCTTTCAGTAGTACTTTGGCAGTAGTCATGGCAGTGTTGTCACGGGTTGGATAAGCCTCTACCCATTTGCTGAAGGCACATACAATGACTAGTACATACTTCAAGCTTTGGCATCTCTCTAGTTGGATGTAGTCCATCTGAAGGACCTCAAAGGGGTGATTGGGGGTCCCAAACCCTCCCCGGGGTACCACAGTTCCTTTCCCGGGGTTGTGTTGTAAACAGATAAGGCACTGCTGAACTAGGCGTCTGGCTGAGTCGGGGATTTTGTCGTTGTGCCAGACTTTGGAAATGAGTTCGATCATGGGTGCAGATCCTATATGTGCGGGGGAATGTGCCATTGTCAGTATGGGGATCAGATATGAGTCGGGCAGCAACCACTTGTTTGCATCCTTCGTTCGCCAGCAACCCTCTTCGTCCTTCAAACCCACCCTTGCCCACTTAGTCAGTTCGTGAGGGGTGCTGGCCGACTGAATGTCTCTGATCATTTCCCTTGCGTCAGTCCATCTCTCTGCTTGTGACCTGGTCACATACATCCGTGTCACCGTCCTATTCTCAGCTGTGGTTCGTGCAGTGATGTCGGCCAATGCATTCCCTTGTCCGACTAAGTCTGTCACCCTTTTGTGTGCCTGACATTTGATCACCGCTAATCGTTTGGGGAGGAGAACTGCTTCAATCAGAGCGGAGACTAGATCTCCGTGGAGGATTGGGGTGCCGTGGGACGTCAGGAATCCCCTCTCCCTCCACAGGAGTCCAAAATGGTGGACCACTCCGAAGGCATACTGGCTGTCCGTATATACGTTCGCGGTGGTCCCTGCGGCTATGATGCTTGCTCGGGTGAGGGCTATCAGCTCTGCTGCCTGGGCAGATCGTTGTGTGATGCGGGCTGTCTCAACTACTGTTTGGGCTGTCGTTACTGCATAGGCAGCTGAAGTGGTGCCATCTGGGAGTTTGATGCATGAGCCGTCTACCCATAGCTCTCCATCGGGGTCAGTAAAAGCAGTGTCTCGGAGGTCAACCCTACTCCAAGTTTGTTCGTCCGTGAGGGTCACACAGTCGTGTATGGGAGGAACGTCGGGGTCATTTTCAGGCAGGGGCAACAATGTGGCAGGAGTCAAAGTCGTGCATCTCTTTAGTGTGATGTGGGGTGCAAGTAGCGTCAGTTCGTACCCTGTCAGTCGTGCGCTAGTCAGGTGTTGAGTCTTTGTTTGGTTCAGAAGGGTGTCGACTGCATGGGGTACTAGCACGGTGAGGGAGTTGGAAAGTACAATTCCCTCGCTCTGATGGATAGAGACAGCAGCAGCAGCTACTGCTCGAAGGCAGGCAGGTAAGGCTCTGGCTACAGGATCAAGAGTGGCGGAGAAGTAGGCACAAGGGCGCTGCTTAGGACCAATCGATTGTGTTAGGACAGACAATGCACACCCCTCCCTTTCGTGGGTGAAGAGGGAGAAGGGTTTGGAGTAATCCGGGGTTCCTAGGACAGGCGCCGAACAGAGAGCATCTCGCAATTCCTTAAAGGATGCTTGACACTCAGGGGTCCAAGGGAGCGGGAAGGAGGCATCTTTGGTTAATAGGGCAAGTAGGGGTTTTACAATGAGGCTGAAGTTAGGTAACCACTGTCTGCAAAAAGAGGTTAGGCCAACCAAAGAGCGGACTTGCTTTTGTGTTTTCGGGATGGGGGTGTCTAGGATGGTTTGGATTCGGTCGGGTGTAAGTTTCCTCCCTTCTTTGGACAGGAGATGGCCTAGGTAAGTCACTTGTGGCTGGCAGAATTGTAACTTCTTTTTGGAGACTTTGTGGCCATTTTCTGCAAGAAAGTGTAGGAGTTGGACGGTGGCCGTCGTTGCAAGCGGGGTGGTGTCGGCCGCCAAAAGGAGATCATCAACATATTGGATCAACACCACTCCATCTGGTAGTTGGAAGGCATCCAGCTGCCTTTTGAGGGCCTGGCTGTAAATGCTGGGACTTTCAGTGTACCCCTGGGGAGCTCTACAAAATCGGTACGAGCGGGATTTTAAAGTGAAGCCGAAGAGATAACGGCTGTCTGGATGGATGGGGATAGAGAAAAACGCGTTCTTAAGGTCGATAACAGTGAAGGTGGTGGCAGTGGACGGGATGAGGGTCAGAATGGTAGTGATATCGGAGACTACAGGGTATTGGGGTACAACCACTTTGTTAATCTCTCGCAAGTCGATGATGAAGCGATATGCTTTCTCATCTCCTTCGCCTTGCTTCTTAACAATGGGTAGGATTGGGCTGTTGCAGACGTTGCTAACCACCTCTTCAACCACTCCTGCATCTACCAGAGACTGAATGATCGCTACCAGTGCCTTCTCACCCTCTGGGGATATCCGGTATTGCGGGAGTTTCGGGAGCATAGCGTCCTGTCGTACGGTTATGTGAATAGGATCAATCATCATTCGCCCCACATCAGAGTCATTTTTGGCCCACAGGTACGGAGGCAGGGTGTCAAGCAGGGACAGGTCAGCGTCAGTTATGGAGCACATGTGTCGTGGGGGATGGGATCTGGGCATGTCTGGGTTGTCGTACAAGATGACTCGTATTCCATCTGGGGAACATCTAATAGTGGCTCGAAAATGTTTCAGTAAGTCAATGCCCATAATGGCGTCAGGGGAGTTGGAGGAGAGCAGAAATGTTGCGTCAGTGGTGTTGTTTTCTAGGTCAAAGGTAATAGGTACGGACAGGGGGTTAGTGGAAGGCGTTCCATCGAAACCTATCGACGTTATGTGTGAGCCAGACAAGGGTGCCCTTGGAATCAGTCGTTTTGATAACACACTACGTGTCGCCCCAGTGTCTACCAAGAATGGAGACTCTGTACCCAGGACCTTAGCGGTGACATAAGGACCTTGCTGGTCAACACAGAGCTCGACTGGATCCCTCCCTTGCCCCTGGCAGTCCTATGCAAAATCAGGGGTATTCTCATCGTTAGATACTTGATACTGGTTCTGTCGGGGTCGGTCAAATGTGTTCAATCTCCCTGATCTGTCATTGTTGGTGTCGTTTGTGTGCCCTCGTCCTTGTACTCTATTTCTCGGACCACCTGCCACATCCCTGGAGTCCCTATTTCTATTCATCTCTAGCATAACCGGACACTGGTATTTCCAATGGCCGAACCCTTTGCAGAAGGCGCATTGGTCATTGCTAATGTCTCTACGTCCAGTGTGGGGTGTGGGAGTGTGATCTTTAGGAGGTAGATCTCTGGGGGTGGCTGATTGGTAGTTCCCCCTTTGATGTTCCCGTCCTACCGTTATACCTTGTATCTGGGCTATCATTACCCTTTCTTTTAAATCTTTCTTCTTTTTCTCGGACGCCCTATCGTTCTCATTCTTTTGGTGCTCGTAATACTGAGCCATCTGAAGGATAGCTGCGGGTTTAGAGGCCCCCCAACTACTCTCACTCGTCTGCAGCTTTTGGGAGACCTCTTGTGTTAGGCCTTTTACATAATTTTGTACAAACAGGTGCTGTCCGGTTGCGGTGGTCATGTCTTGGCCACTGTAGTCGGAGAACACAGTCTCGAACCTGGAGAAGTATTCTGACACATCTTCCTGGGGTTTCTGTCGACAGGCCGTGACTATCGACCAGTCTACCTTTCTTTCTGGAATCAGTGTCTTTAATTTCTGAACTATTTTGTCTGGGAGTTCTAGTATGTCTTTTACTGGTTTCCTTCCAGGTTCTCATTGTCTATCTAGTTTACCGAGTTGGTCCCAGGTATGTCCGAACAGATCCGTGTGGTCAGCCTTCCGGATTTGCTTCCACACGTCAGCTGGCAGGCATAACCCGAAGAACAAGTCAATGTCCGCTAAAGTCATTATCGTCGAACCCAAGGCTGTGCCTAATTCGGTATAGAATGCTGTCGGGTTCTTTCTTAAATCGGGCAGAGTTTGTTTAAAGGTTAGGATATCTTGTCGGTCCCAAGGTTGGTAAACCCAATTGTACACAACCCTCCCTTTTGCATCTGCATTATTAATATCATCGCTTGTTCCCTGGCCACGTGGCGGGATCCAGTAAGGGGCCGCCTCTCTGATGGGCATCATAGTATTGGCTACTTCTACTGAGGTCGTTTCAGGGACTGTAACCTTGGCTTCTGGTTTTTGTTCCGTGAGGTGGCGGAGGACCTCAAGTATCTGCGTGAAGAGCTCCGTCGCCTCACATTCAGTCCCATCTCCAACATCAATTTTCCTATACAGCGTTGTTAGTTTAGCGGGGCCCTTACTTTGGTACCTATCTTCATATGCGTTCAGGGTGTGGTAGCTGAATCGCAAAATGAAATGCCGCCTGTGGCTGTCGGCATGTGAATTATATATGTTCATTGTGTACTCTTCGCTCTCCCTTCGTTCTACTAAGGTCTTTGCTATTTTGTCGATCCCATCCCGCTCATCTTTGCTCAACCTATTTGGTCTGGCTGGTGGTTGTTTGCTAGCCTCAGGGTCGTCTGACGATGTTGTTAATGTGGCTGGTGCAGAGGCCGTGAGGGCCGGTGCACTAGCACTAAGGTCACTTTCGCTCGCACTCGGAGCTTGAAAGCTTTGTCGGCAGGGGGCATATGGAGGGGGCATGTAGATGATTGGGGGACCTAGCAGTAACTCATCGTTCGCCCGTTGTTTGGAGGGCAATTCAGGGTAGAGTGCAGAGGGGGTCCTAACAGGACATTGGCCTGTCGACCCTGATTCTTGGTTTTGTGTAGCTTCCTTTCTTTCTTTTATTTCCTCTTCTAGTTACTTTGCGGCTAGGTGGGCTGCCTTTCGTAATTCTTTCCCTATTTTTGCTTCTTCTCTTTTCTTTCGTTGTTCCGTTTCTTTGCGCCACATGCCGATACTGTCGAGCATAGTGGGCGTGGTCTTATTCTTCTGGAGCGCTATTTCTAATGTTTTTATTTTATTTTCATTAAAGGAACCTATCAGTGGCCACTGACTTTCAGGGTTCTTCTTTGTATATTTATGCCATAACTTAGTATAAGCTATAGCGACTAGTCCATGCTTAGTGAACATGTCCTTATTAGGGGTGCCCTCCAGTGGAGCTGGATGGTTCATCTCTAATAAGCGGTCCGGGCTAAACAGGCTACCAACCAGTGGGGAGAAGATAGGCATGACGGATTACAACGGGGACAAAAGTCTGCACTGCCTATCTTATCACGGCGGGCAAAGACTAGACAGAATATTTCTATTCTCCGTTGTTTGCCGGCGGTGAATACCTCAAACGAACCAATACCGAATAATCGGCCAATCAAACAATTCAGTGGGGAGAATAAGTGGGCACGAAAAGTTATCGTTACCCACTCTTTCTCTACCTGCAAAGAGAGACCTTGTTCTTCCCTGTTTGCAGACAAAGAATCTCCAGACAATAATCCACGAACGATAGCTCGGGAAACAGTGGGGGAGGAAGATAGGCACGACGGATTACAACGGGGACAAAAGTCTGCGTTACCTATCCTTCACTGCGTGCAAAGAGAGAGCCTGTTGTTTTTCTCCGTTTGCAGACAGTGAATCTCCAGAGGGTTTCAACAAAGCGTAATACTAGTATTATCCAAACAAAACAATCTTTTCTCAATTCGTCGTGTTTACACGACCTTACCCGGACCGCATGGACGGTTTCCTGTCCTCTGGATCCAGCGCCCGATCGTCCTCTCTCTCCTTCGTGATGCCCGTGGCACTCCTGATGGTTCCCAGTCAGGACCGTAGATCACTCGAGAGAGGTCTGTTCAGAACTAGTGAAGGTCGGATGATCGGCTGTCAGACGAGGGTCTATCGGACACGAGCTCTTCCCGATCGTTGCAGTCGTTCACTCTGTCGTCGGGACCTCTCCCACTGGATCCACGTGTCGCTGATGGGCCCCACGCTTTGGGACGCCAATTGTAGAAAAAGGTAGGGCTAGGACCTTTCTCAAGATTTGCCCGGCGCTAAACGCCCTTGTACCATTCAAATTTACCAAGCAATGAGGCAGGCGCCGGAGACCAGAAGGCAGGAAACAGAAGCTTTATTCCGACGGAGCAGAACACATCAGATCAGACAACAAGGTATCGTCTCGAGGTGCTCTAACAGCCTCTCCGAGGCCTGGCCTCTTATACACTGGTTTATGGCATGTGACCTTTCTTTATTATAATCAGAACATTGTGAACAACAAGGAAAGACACATCCCCGTAATCCTCGTGTCAATCCCACCCCCATATACCTTCACAATAGAGGTCCTCAACCGGCTGATAAGAGGAGGGGGTCATTGCGCAGCTGAGTGTTCTGCCGATTCTTAGGATGTGTGCGCCTGATCATATCCCGTGGGGTGGGGAGGTCTTGATCAATAGGGGGGTCCTTTGAAGAAGAGTGACTTCATACAATAAGGGGCAGTAAATGGTATCTCCCGGCTTAGGCGATGGCCTCGGACCTGTGTGGACAGCTGGACACGGGGGAAGGGGTCATCAAAGGAGTGGTATTCATGCTGCATGGACAATCGAGCGCGGAGGGAAGGTTTACCAACAGAGGGGCATTCATGGGAGGAGAGGAGATGCTGGTCAGGCGCAGGCGTGACTCCCAAGGACAGGGTCATGCAGAAGGGTTAGGCTCGTGAGAGGGAGGGAGGGGGAGCCAGGGTGCGCGGAGGATGCTTGCTGGGTCAGTGGGGCGCGCTGGCAACCGATCGTGGACAGGGAGACCATGATACCTAAAATGGTCGTCGTGCACGTTGTACATGGGTGACAAGCTGGCGCAGATGATGTTCAATTCGTAAACTAAAATTCCACAGTCCTCCCTTTTAACATGTCTCGCCAACTTGTCAGTTCGGATTTATCCCCATAAGGCCACGTATTTCTACTTCATAGAGGGGACTCATGTGCTCATTTCGGAAGTCCAAAGTCTTTGGGCACATACAGTTAGAAACAAGGCCGCACAAAGATGGCAGACATTGGATACCTAAGCAACACTATTACCCAGAGCAACCTGCCCCTGCACATCAGAGCCTCCTCCTTAGTTCTTGAATTCCACCTATCCTCACCATGACTCTGCCCATTCAGTTCCGGCTTTTGCTGCAGGATGCCCCCCCAGGTGAGTTGTATGCTATACAAATACATATATACATAACATAACATAAGGTTTCGAAAATGCTGATGTTAACAATTTGAGATGTAAATGTAAGCAAAAAAAGTTAATCTGGCAACATATTCAAGATGCACATTGGTGCCGTATTCCTTGACTAATTTATTTTTCAAAGGTTTTGTACATTGAAATATACAAGTGGTTAAATAGTGACAATTGGTTTCTGTATTGAAAAATCTTCTGGGGAAACTGTGGACCCGATTCACAAAAGTAAGCTGAGTCAAAATCCTAACTTTACGAATTTCGGTATTCACAAAAGGCATTGAGGAGTAGTAAAGTTAGGAATCCGAACTTTACCTCTCCTAAATGCCTTTTGTGAATACGAAACTCGTAAAGTTAGGATTTTGTCTCAGATTACTTTTGCAAATCAGGCCCTATCTTATTAAGTAACTAATTATACATAAAAAAACAGAACTCAAATTTTAAAATTGCTTAAGGCACTGAATTGCAGAATAATATTGGAATTATTAGCATCAATTACTTTGAGATAGGGCTCTTATGACATTGAAATGTTGCAGCATCACTAGCAAACAGATTTTCAAAAAATGTATCAACTTTTTTCAGAAACCAGGATGTAAGAAACAATTATGAGTTAAAGAATGTTGCTACTGTCAATTATAGCTCAGTGAAGTAAATGCTTGCTACAGAAATAAATTGTGATTTGTAGATCACAAGTTCAAAACTTGATAGGTCCAACTCAGCCCTCCATCATTTCGAGGTCAATGAATAGAGCATCATTAATGTGGACCATTATAACACCTGTTACAGCCATTGAATAAAACCGGCGGACCTGTAGTATGAACTACAAAGCAAAAATAAGGCATTTTAATGATGTGATGCATCCCATGTTACAATACCCCCTATATCGCATGACGACATTACATCCACGACATCGCCATACCACTGCCTCTCAAATTAAGTATACAAAAGTATAATGGGTAAATGCAACAGTTAATAGGGTTAGCTTAATGACTTTGAGTTAAAAATAATAACTGATAGTGCTATAGCGTTATGTCCTTCCTGGAGATAAACTAGAGGTGGGCAGGGTAAAGCATACTGAGGAGTTGTGTCACCTTCCTTATTGCCCTTCGTTTTATGAAATGTTTTCAATTTTAATTTCCGAATGAAACGGAACACATCCATTCGGGTTTCTGAATAATTAAAATTACTTTCAGGGCTAAAAGAGAGGCCAAGGGATAGTATCTGACATTCTGCTTTATTTAATGCGATGTCAGACAAATTGATCACAGTATTTGCAACATTATCAAAGTTTATTTGCGGTTCTATCTGCCCTTCGTGGTTTTTTTCTTCTGAGGTTTGCTTTCGCTTGCGCTGCCTGTTGCGCTGTCTCCTGGCCCCCCGCTTGGCGTTGGAGCGCTTTTTTGCTGCTGCTGTTTCTTCCGGGGTCTTAATTTGTCTCTCCAATCCTGGCAGAGCACGTTCATTTCTTCTTCCCGAGACATAATTAAAATTCCTTCTTTTGGCTGATTTGACGGGCCAGCTTCCTCCTCATTTTCACTCCCACTAACACAACTTTGCTCTGAAGTGGAGGTGAGCGAGGGTGTGCTATCACTTGTAGTACCCTGTTTTTTGCGCTGAGTGGCAATATTGCTTTTCTTCTTTGCAGCGCCATACCTTCGGGCAAATGTGAAAACGTTCCCATTTAAGTAATCAAGTCTATCTCTGTTGAATTTGAATGCTTTGCGCTTTTTGATTGCATCCTCGTCCTTGCGCAATCTGGTAAGCATGTCCTCTCTCATTTTTTTAATATTTTCAGTTTCCTCAATTGCAGATATTTCCACCTGTAACGTGTCGATTTGTGCTTGCAATTTCACTCTGTCACTTGCTGCGTATTTCACCAATATTCTAAGCAGCTTCGCCGATGATTCCAAATTGGCATCTGCCCATTCTCCAAGCATGGCAGGGTCAGGGTTCTCATAACTGGGCGCTAGAGTGATCCGCAGCCCTCTAGGAACCCTGCCCACCTCCAAGTAGCGAGTTAATGATTTTTCCTCCCACCACTTGGACTGTTCGGCACGCATCAGTTTCTCCATGCGCCTGAAAAGGTCTCTCGCGCTATTATTCACTGAGGGTGCAGTACTCTGTTCCTGCACCGTCACAGTTGATCCCCCAGCCGGGGAATCATCAAAAATGTCGATTGCCGCCTCCTCTCGGCTACGTAACGCCTCTGCGGCCATGATGCAGTAACGGGCGATTGAATTACAAGCGGCGGGAGTTTTAAATCAAGCTTGTCACTCCGCGCCTTGCACTCTCCTAACTGGATAGTCCGATGTGCTCCTACCTCGCCAGATATCTTCAGGTTTCACGGATTCAAAGCACTCTGGTCACCTCGATTCCGGCACCATAGGCAGGAACTTCTCCACGGTATCCAGGGGCTTCCAAGCGGCTCGCTCTTCACCAGAGCAAATGAGTACGTCCCGCCGAAACGAGACCAGCTGCTTCCAATGCCGCAACGCCCAGAACAAGGAGGGGTTATCCGCTCGTGTCAAAGAAAGCAAGTTGACACCAATATTCCAGTACTCTATCTTTCGGAATCCAATCACCAGCCAGGACTCAGATAGACAAACGCGGACCCATTTTTTCGTGCTTCATTATTTATTCAAAGTTATTTCGCCACGCATCAGTATGCCGCCATGACGCGTTTCGGTCCGACCTGGACCTTGATCACATGACGCGTTACATCGGACCCAAGCCAAATTTAAAGTGCCAGGTAACCAGTAATTGTAAACAGCTCTTACATTACAAAATGAAACTGAAAGACAGACTATGTAATGAACACAATGTAAGTGGACCAAACTGCCGATAGAATATATAGTAACGGTCAGTAAAAATTAGGTATGGGCGGAAAATCCGTTCCGCTCGCGGATTTTGCGGATTTTCGGGAAATTCGCAATCCACGAGATTCGCGAATCTCCCGCAAAATCCGCAAATCCGCGAGCAGCGGATTTTGCTCGCACTGCTCGCACTGTTCGCGTGAGTTCGCGCCCCGCAAATAAGTGCAAAATTGCAGAAATACGATCTTAGCAAAACTGAAAGTAACTACTTACCAGGTTCAAAAGTTCAGGCTCATCATTAGTAGCCATTTCCTGTAGTGCTTCCTGAGGGGCCCCTCCAGAGTTCAGTTGCCAGTTGAAACCATTATGTGACCCTGCTCTGAACCTCAGAATAGTTACACATATGTCACAAAGGTCCTGAATTACAGCTAAGGGAGACAAGCAGGAGCCAGGCTGGAAGTTAAAATCCATTAATCAGCCCCTAATTCATTATTGTCAGTTGGGGCAGGGCAGGTGTTGTAACTAATTTTGCAACAATGAAAGCACTTAGCAAGTGCAAAAGATCACTAATCAGGGCGCACTAAGGAAGCAGGTGCCAGCTAAAAAAATATTCTGTGACACATTAATCAGCCCCAAATTAATTCAGGTCACTTGAGGCAGGGAAGGTGTGCTTTGCTTTGCCGAAAATAATGTACACTGGACAACCAGAGGGTGTGGTGATGAAACAGAGGGTGGCATGGGTGGGCCAGAGGGTGGCATGAGTAGTCAGAGAGTGGCAGTGGTGACAGAGAGTGGCAGTGATGAAGAAGAGTGTCCCAAACAGGCTGGACACGTAGAAACAACAAGTTCGCAAAACTTGCGACCCGACAGGTAAGTTTGCAAATTGCGAAATTGTAAAAACCCTCGCGAACTGGCAGAAACACGGGCGAACACAAAAAAAAAAATCTGCAAATTCGCGGGAATTCGCGGATTTTGCGGATTGCGAGTTCGCAAATCCGCAAAATTCGCGAACGCGAGATCCGCAAAATTCGCCCATGCTTAGTAAAAATGTACAATTAAAACATGCGTATTTACAAGTTATTTCATAAATGTACACCTTGATTTAGATAAAAAAATATAATATATACATAAATCTTAGTAGAAAAATATATGTATATACATCTCTTAATAAATTAAGACATCTTGAGTACTAAGCTCCATAAGAAGCATTCCTCATATAATCCTAATATAAAACCAGCTCATAGGTCATATACTATACAAAGTTCATACACAGTCTTCATTATGCTGTTTACATTAATATAGCCCTCCATCATTTCGAGGTCAATGAATAGAGCATCATTAATGTGGACCATTATAACACCTGTTACAGCCATTGAATAAAACCGGCGGACCTGTAGTATGAACTACAAAGCAAAAATAAGGCATTTTAATGATGTGATGCATCCCATGTTACAATACCCCCTATATCGCATGACGACATTACATCCACGACATCGCCATACCACTGCCTCTCAAATTAAGTATACAAAAGTATAATGGGTAAATGCAACAGTTAATAGGGTTAGCTTAATGACTTTGAGTTAAAAATAATAACTGATAGTGCTATAGCGTTATGTCCTTCCTGGAGATAAACTAGAGGTGGGCAGGGTAAATTAATCATCCCTGGACATCAAGAAGGCTAGGGCAGAAACACTCGCGTGCAGGAGCAGGCAGCACCAGGCCTCCACATGTCCTCTGGACGGAAGGCATTCCTCTCTTCCCTGTTGGCGATAATCTGCTGAACTGACACATTTTGGAACAGGACGATCGTGAGAGGCCATGCACATCCCTCCAGACATGTGGCAAGTGGTGACAGATCTTTCACATTACATTAATTTCAATGCTTGACCTACATTGAAAATAACTTTAATATCTATTGTAGGCCTATAATTGAAGGTTTACTGTCTGACTGTAGTAATATATATATAACGATTATGTATATTAGTATATATAATATATTTACAATAAAGCTCTCTCTCTCTCTTTCACTCTCTTTCACTCTCTCTCTCTCACTCTCTCTCTCTCTCTCTCTCTCTCTCTCTCTCTCTCTCTATATATATATATATATATATATATATATATATATATATATATACATATATATATATATACATATATATATATATATATATATATATATAATTTACTACGTTCAATACAGGATTCCTTCTCGTTCCAATTACATTATTGTATTATGTTTCCTTCTGACCGTGTGATGTGTGAGTGCACCTAATTATGGGTTTTACAAATACACTTCACGGAAATGTATTATTATGAGTGAAATAGTTCTTGCTTCAAAACTAATTTAATGAGCTTCGTAAAACTGCACTGCACAAGGCATACAATAATATATAAATCTGGTTATAATTACAGTTTAATTCTTTATATACTGTATACATTGCATTCAGAGAAATTCAATCACATTGTCTACTGGAGTTTGCAAGAAAATCTGTTACTTATAGTACGCTCTTATAACTAAAATATATTTATGATATATATATATATATAAAAGTACATTCATCTCGTTTTATGGTTGTGTCTTTCAATTGTAAGAATGAGCCAGTGTTTTAAATGCAATCTAGGTGTTCTACCGCACTTTGCCCAGACTTAATGAGGGCTAGATATGTCTTTGTATGATGCAAGTCACTGTAAGGCCACGCAAACCTTTAAATTGGATTTATAAAAGCCATGCAAGGGACTTTTTGTGTCACTTCGCATGCTTTTGTTAAGAAATGCAATGCAACCCAGCGGCTTGCGCTAAATTGTGCTGCATATCATTGTGGTAGGTATTTTTAGGGTGTTGCTTTCTATGTCTGGCGTTTGAAACTGTTGTAGCGGAAGATGTGGAGTCATCAAGAACATGTGACGTGGCAGCCATTCTTCTTTGGGACATTTCATTGCTGCGATTTGCATTATAAGCAGTTATATTTTTTGATGTAGGCATGCCATCTTCGGTGGGCCACGTGGCGACCATTTTAGTTTGTGGCTATTGAGTCAAGATATGCACCGTTGAACAAAGGAAAAGTCACTGTTATTTGCATTGCTATTGCAAGCAGTGCTGCATTTCAATTGTGCAAGGCTATACGAAGTGATGCTAGGTTTCCATTATTGAGTGGCTGTTTCATCTTATTTTTTAGATTAGTTTGCTAAATGGCATTTTGATATTCATAATGGCTATAGCCAGCATGCCTGCCCTCTCCTCCTGTTTTCTTGTCTAATAAGGGTGAACCACTGCTTCCTGGAAAAGGTGAGGAAACGTGTAATTGATATGTTGTTGCCATCGGGGGTGAAAAAGGTTTTTGTGGCCAGGAAACAAGGAGTTTCCTGGTTTACACCAGGGGGTTACACCACTGATTCACTTATCAAGGACAGTTGGTGAGCTGAACTAACAATGTCCAGGTTCAAGAACGTTGTTAGCAAAGAATCCTGACCCCTAAAGCAGCTATCAGTATTTTTGCTAGTATAGAAAGCACAAGCATGTGGATACATGAGATGTGTGTTGTGCCTGCTTCTTTGCAGAGTGGTCTGATTACCACTGGGATAAATGGAGTTGATGAAGATATTGGTAATAGCATTAAAGCTGAGGGGAAACACATTGATGGTAATAAGTAAACCGAGAACATCAGAATAAATTGATGTGGTAATCCTGGCTACTCTGCAAATAGCATTCAGTGTTACACCAGGATTTCTATTTGAAGGAAATGAGGAAGAAAGGGTCACTATGCCAGAGATTGTAACGGTGAAAAGGGTCAGAGTGTTGATGTAGTAAGTGTAGATCTGACTAAGATGGTTTTGAACATTTAGTCCCTTTCTTGTGAATTAGATATTGGTACCATACCCATGCCTGAGTGTCACATTAAGTTTGATGGCAAGGAAATAATGGCATTAGGTGATGTAGAATTACCCCAAACTATGGTGGGCGATAAGATTGGGAGAAGGATTTGCTGATGCACACATTTCTCTTCTCTCTCCTGATATTAAGTGCCTTTGAGTTACGGGGGTACTAGGATTGCGATGCTGGACTGCACTGTCACAAGGATAAAGTTTAAGGATAAAGAGACTGTAGGGAAAGTATATGTGGCCAGACGAGGGGACACTATAATGGGTTGATGTCACCAACATAACATGTGCAAAAGGAACAGTTGATGGACAGAATGCTGTACAATGTCAAACATTCACCACAGAACAGAGCTCTGGGCCTAAATCCATCGTTTTGTTGCTCCCCATGCCATTCCAATTTAAACTGAGCCATATGCAAATCCGTCTTGACCCTGCTCCCCAGCCCAAACTGCCAGGCCATGTTCTCCCTGGACTGGAAACAAGCATCCTGGGACCAGTTTTGGGCATCACCCTGACAGATCGCTGGTTCACCTGCCCGTCTTATCATACTCACCTGGGCCCATAAAACCTATGTACGCAAATGAACAGGTAAACCTACACTCATATCAAAATGTTTGTTTTACCATTCAGGACCTGTACCATTTGAATTACCAATCTTAGTCACCAGTACCTAGAGTCCTAAAGGATCAATGGTGTTAGCATAATAGGTAGTAATATAATCAATTTGCACTCATTAAAACAACCACAGACTCAGGAAAAGTGTATACTCTTTATCTATGTAAATTATTAAATGTCAGTGTCCATACTACATTAACTGAAACTTGATCAATCAACAACAATATGATTAAAGTAAGATAGAATGAGAAACTTTCATTAAGCATTGAGACATAGGGAAGATAGAAAAAGGAAAACAGTACAATGACAAACGCACATTAATTATATTTACCTAGAATGGTGTGAAGACCAACCCTTGCCACAGGCTGGGTCAAAGGACAGAACCCCAAAGTGCAGGTGCCAGCAGAAAAGAATAGGTGCAAACCAGAGTCAGGACAGGTACCGACGAAATTGGATCAGGACAGGACCACCTCAGGCTAAGACCGGCACCCACAGCTAACGTGCTACGCCTGCGTTGCACCTTCTCTGCAGCCAACAGCCAAACCCCGATTGGGTCTTCGAATCTCCCTTCCCAGTAACCCCGATTGGGTTATCGATTCTTCTGACAGAGTGCTCCTCCTACACCTCTACTCTCGATCGTCTATTGAGTGCGTTGGGTCAGTGTCAGGTCAGCTATTTGGACAAGTCGGACAAAATAACTATCTAAGCCTACTCTAGTTATACTATTTTCCAGGGCAGTGTACCACCCCCCAATGTTGCAAGTGTAAGGATCCCCAATTTTGGTTGGACAAAAGGATGAGGAGAGGGCATCACACCATACCAAAATTAAACTTTTCTTCTGGATATTGAAATTAGCGTTCCCGTCCATCAATTTGCAAGCTTCATGCATGCTGTAACATAAAGCAGCCATCCTAATTCTAGTGCGCAGAAGCAAAAGTTTCCCTTCAAGCAAGATAGTAAGTCATGTCACTTGAGTATGACAGACACTTGCGCAGTAGGAAATCCCACGTAGCAGCAGACATTTTAATGTAGGAAAATTATAGTTAGTAAAAGCACATTTAAAAGCTTCCCCTAGATGCTAGATATGTCATGAAATGCAATATTAATTAGACAAGACATGTTAATTAGTACTTTATGAGTTATTTGAGAGGGTTGAGTACAGGCAAGTCGCTCTACGTGCGAATCATTGCTCCATCAATCCCCTCTTTGATGATATTTTATATCATCACCAATTAATGAAACAGATGCTAACTTTTACAGTTTTCCCAACTCAATCTCTTCAAAATTTCTATTGGGTTTCATTTCATTGTTTGTATGTAAGCTTTTCACTTTCTTGTATAAGTTTCCATTCAATTCTTCAAGCTCTATCTCTTCAATATTTCTTTCCTTCCCTTTCTTATTTACTGTATATGTCTTCTTGTGCTTACGACATCTACAACAAATCATTATCCCTAATATCAGTAGGCCTATTCCCACCACCATTTTCTACCTACAAAACTCTTTCCTACATTAGAAAACCAACTACCTATAGAGGAGAGACCATTTATAAGTCTCTTCCATGCACTATCAACCTCCAGTGGTTTGAGTTCTTTTTCCAAATGTGCAATATTCCTTACATACTCCTTAATTTCGACACTTTTGTCAGGTATGTAAGTACAACAATGTTGCGCTTTCAACATTCTGCAGACTCTGCCCTTTTTTTGCTAATAATGTATCAAGAGCAGGTCGATTTTGATAAACCATTGATCTGATCGCAACCAATTCTGTATTGATCACAAGAATCCTCCAGCAGTGTCAGTTGATAAGCGATCCACCACTGTAGAGAGTTTGCAAATTCTCTGTGTATTCAGAACCACTCCCACTGTAGGAATCAATGCACTAAATATATCACCTACTATTTCCGCAACACTAGCTCTTTTACTACCCATTAGTTTCATCATTGCTTCCAGTGATATTGTTTACATGATATATCTTTGGACATACTATTCCAAAATAACATTTCCCACACAAATGATCTGGCAGTTTGTAATATGATTTGTTTCCGCATATAAAATAAATTCCAGGAAAAACTGGTTCAGTTCCATCTTTGAAACCCCAACCCCCAATTACCTTATAATTGTGTTCACACTCACTGGAACCAATGAATATATTGTTATAATAACTGGTTCTTTCTCTATGGAGACAGAGTTTCCCTTTCTTTTCAAAGCCCAAAAACATAGCAGTGTGAGTCTTGCCAATTGAGGTGAACCTTACATTTTCAGCCCATTTAGGGATTTTATGGTTCTTGTCTTTTGCTTTTCTTTGGAAATTCTCTCTCCTTTTCTCAACCATATTTAAAAATGTTTTCTCTTTTTCATGTAATAAGCATGTTAAATTATTCTTGTGCGCTTCAGCTATATCTATTGCACCCATAGTTAGAAAATATTCACCCATATAATGTATTACATCACTCTTAGTACAGGATTCAGGTTACTACGTATAGGAAGTTTGGAAAATATCACGTGAGAGTTAGAATAATAATAATGTATGGGTCCTTCCTTATAAAATAAACTAGCTAAAATACTACCTGAAATACCATATGCTAGGGGTATGTTTGGCTACTGTTTCCTATGATCTTTGCAGGTATGTCGACTACTGGAATCCAATCATCCTGACTGGTGCTCGGTCGTTCATCAGTTACTTCAGGATCGATTTCTTGAGACCCTTCAACTGTGAAACCTTCGGCCTCAGTTTCATTAGGTTCAGTTACTCTTTTTGTGTAACTGGCATGGATCCAATTTGGAATTCCCTCACATTTTACAGATGTGGTGGTGACCAATATCACTTGACGTGGCCTTCCCCACCTTGGTGCTAGGCAAGATTCTCGAGTATGTTCTTTTATCACTACCCAGTCACCTGGAATCAGATCATGTGCTGGAGTTGATTGTCTGGAGACAGCATCTTCTCAAACCTGGTGAGAGATAGAACGCACTTGGTCAGCCAGATCTTTACAGTACTCTAGCACGAAGTCATCAGATATATTTATCAATTTGTGTCCTGGCACCCATGCCTGCCTCATTGCTCTTTCCATGAGGATTTCATGAGGACTCAAGCGAGTTTTCTTATCTGGAATACTTCTGAGTCCCATCAGAACAAGAGGTAAAGCACCAGGCCATTCTAATTTTGTAGATGCATATATTTTCACCAATCTTGATTTGATTGTGCCATTCAGTTGTTCAACTACTCCAGAAGCCTCTGGACGATATGCACAGTGCAGCTTTTGCTCAATTTTGAATGCTTCACAGATTAGACCAATTATTTCATTATTTAAATGTTTTCCTCAGTCGGATTCAATCGTTACTGGAAAACCGAAACGTGGTATCAACTCTCAGAGTAGGAGTCTAGCTACAGTGATGCTATCATTTCGTTTTGTAGGGTATGCTTCTACTAAGCATGGACGTAAAATTTGTTCCGCTCGCAGATTTTGCGGATTTTTGGCAATTTTGCGATCTGTTAATCGTGCGAAATTGCAAAACAATCAGCAATTTGCGAGTTGCCAATTTTTTTTTGCTTGGTCGCGCTTCAAAAATACAATTTCGCAGGAGCCTATCCGGCGACCAAGATGGCCATCCCCACCGCGACATCCTGCATTCTATCCTGGTCCCACACCCACTCCCTTACTTGGGAGTGAAAGCAACGCCCGTAGTGCACTTTTGGGTCCCTTCCATGTCAGGGCGGCGGAGCAGCACCGCCCGTAAGATCTGGGCCTAGTCCGGCCCAGAAGCCAGGACCTGGCGTGATTGTTTGGAGGAAGCACGGGATCGATATCTCTGGGCCCAACGGTGAGCGGCACTGCGAGGCCTCCGGGCAGTTATGCGCTATATAAGTGGAATTTTTCATTTCATTTCATTTCACTGTCCCATTAAGCGCAGGTGAGGTGGTCGGAGGGAGTAAGGACGGCTACGGCATGCTGGCCTGGCCTGGGAAACAGCGCGGCATTGATCTACGGCACCACGGCTGCCCTGAAATATGCACAAGTGGAGCTGTGGATTTCCCAGTGCTGGCCTGGCCATCGAAACATCCTTGGGGCAAAAGGTGAGCCCTGCTGCGTGCAGTGGACGGTGAGGAGAAGGAAAAGGGGGGCTGGTGAAGAGCATCAGGCCTGCCAGACCCTGAGGGCTGCGAGGAGCGATATTGCCTGGAGAGACCTTGCAGCTGTTTCGCCCCGCTGCGGCCCGTGAGTGCTGGCAGATACGCCTGTGGCCATATTAAGCAGAGAACTGTCCAGGCCGACGCGGGAGAGCCCCACCTGGAGGTTTTGCCTGGACTGAGGCTGGTCAGGGGTGGTGCGAGGGGGGGCGTGCGAGGTGCCCACTGGCGGCGTTGCTGCCGGGAGACAGAGGAGGGGTTGGTGATGAACAGAGTGTCTGAATTAAGCAGACCACTCTTACCCAGTCCAAAGATCAGGGCTTGATCCATCACCATTATTTAGCTCACTGCACCATCCCAGCTCAGAACCTGTCTATATGCAAATTTAACTAACAGACTAATTTGCATGTAGCCAGGTTCTGAGGTGGGATGGTGCAGTGAGCTAAAAAGTGGTGATGGATCAAGCCCTGATCTGTTGACTGGGTATGAGTGTTCTGTTTAATTCAGATACTCTGTCCATCACCACCCCCTTTTCTGAATCAATTTGTCCACCATAAGCGTGGAAGGGTATACTTAGATGTGAGTCCCTTGCTCATTGCACCATCAGGATTCAAGCAAGCCAGGCCGAAGACGGCTTCAATGCCAGAAACCGGTCCCCGGAAGCTTGTTTCCTTCCCAGTATAAGAATTGGCTTGGTAGTTTGGTCTCCCCTGTTCCCATGATGCACTGGGCCAGGGACAGACTAATTTGCATGTAGCCAGGTTCTGAGCTGGGATGGTGCAGTGAGCTAAAAAACGGTGATCGATCAAGCCCTGATCTGTTGACTGGGTATGAGTGTTCTGTTTAATTAAGATACTCTGTCCATCACCATCCCCTTTTCTGAATCGTTTTGTCCACCATAAGCGTGGAAGGGTATACTCAGATGTGAGTCCCTTGCTCATTGCACCATCAGGATTCAAGCAAGCCGGGCCAAAGACGGCTGCAATGCCAGAAACCGGTCCCCGGAAGCTTGTTTCCTTCCCAGTATAAGAATTGACTAGGTAGTTTGGTCTGCCCTGTTCCCATGATGCAATGGGCCAGGGACAGACTAATTTGCATGTAGCCAGGTTCTGAGCTGGGATGGTGCAGTGAGCTAAAAAACGGTGATGGATCAGGCCCTGATCTGTTGACTGGGTATGAGTGTTCTGTTTAATTCAGATACTCTGTCCATCACCACCCCCTTTTCTGAATCGTTTTGTCCACCATAAGCGTGGAAGGGTATACTCAGATGTGCGTCCCTTGCTCATTGCACCATCAGGATTCAAGCAAGCCGGGCCGAAGACGGCTGCAATGCCAGAAACCGGTCCCCGGAAGCTTGTTTCCTTCCCAGTATAAGAATTGGCTTGGTAGTTTGGTCTGCCCTGTTCCCATGATGCACTGGGCCAGGGACAGACTAATTTGCATGTAGCCAGGTTCTGAGCTGGGATGGTGCAGTGAGCTAAAAAACGGTGATGGATCAAGCCCTGATCTGTTGACTGGGTATGAGTGTTCTGTTTACTTCAGATACTCTATCCATCACCACCCTCTTTTCTGAATCGTTTTGTCCACCATAAGCGTGGAAGGGTATACTCAGATGTGAGTCCCTTGCTCATTGCACCATCAGGATTCAAGCAAGCCGGGCTGAAGACGGCTGCAATGCCAGAAACCGGTCCCCGGAAGCTTGTTTCCTTCCCAGTATAAGAATTGGCTTGGTAGTTTGGTCTGCCCTGTTCCCATGATGCACTGGGCCAGGGACAGACTAATTTGCATGTAGCCAGGTTCTGAGCTGGGATGCTGCAGTGAGCTAAAAAACGGTGATGGATCAAGCCCTGATCTGTTGACTGGGTATGAGTGTTCTGTTTAATTCAGATACTCTGTCCATCACCACCCCCTTTTCTGAATCGTTTTGTCCACTATAAGCGTGGATGGGTATACTCAGATGTGAGTCCCTTGCTCATTGCACCATCAGGATTCAAGCAAGCCGGGCTGAAGATGGCTGCAATGCCAGAAACCGGTCCCCGGAAGCTTGTTTCCTTCCCAGTATAAGAATTGGCTTGGTAGTTTGGTCTGTCCTGTTCCCATGATGCACTGGGCCAGGGGCAGACTAATTTGCATGTAAGAACTAAAAAAGAGTGGAACTCGCACAGCTTGTTGTTCAAAAGGTTGTAAGTTATAAAGTTCTGTAGTGTGTTCGAAAAGGAAATCGCTGTCTGGCCAAACAGTGAAAAATCCGCAGGAACTAATACATTGCTCCCCCTCTTGGGAGAGAGCGCCTCTGAGCACAACTGGAGGGGACCGGCAGGTCTTATTCTATAAATCTGAGGGTTAACCAAAAGTTCATTCCAAATGTACGAAAATGTTCTTCCAACAATCACAGATTTATACCTGCAAGACGGCCGAGGAGAACACCCGGAAAACACGAGGAGAATTATTCTAAGTAAGTACTAACCCTGACCCCCTAAATAATAATAACTAACATCTAAATAATGTTCTATTTAAAAACAAACGGGACAGATTCGAATCAGTTATTTAAGATCGCTATCCCTCCATTTTTCTAGAGTAAATAAGAATCTTTCCTGTACGCTTGAGAGAAGCTTCGCCCCAAAAGCAAGAGCAGGCCTCCTAAAGACATTTTTGGAGGTAAGAATAACCAACTGAAAAACAGGGTAGCACTAGATGGAAAGCCTCGCGCTAATTCCTGATAAAAATTCCCCATTTTTTTGGTTTTTGTCTTTCGGTCTCCAAGGTCAGAAACAAAAATAACTTGACTGAAATACCGGGTTGTGGAAGGTTAGACCGTCCTCTGCACAAGACTCGCCTGTAAAATATCCCAGGTACCCACTACTTCTACCTTTAAAGTTAGGGTAAACAATAGAGCTTCTAACCATGGTATGTTTTAAAATGAGTGAAAAACGCCTATGTAACAACTAACACAAGGATTTGTCCGATAGGCAGCCTGTTTATTTATATCAACGGAGCAGCGGAATATCATTGACCCACTCCTTCTAAGAAACAGTTTGACTAAAGAAAGGTAAAAAAATAAACCATTAATGCATGTTGAGAGTATCTAGAAATAACACCGAGAGGAGATTTAATGACTCAGCTTATTTCTGATATAGTTTACAGAAATCGTGACAATCCAGAAATGGTCATATATCGCCAATTCTTTTTTAAAAAAAAGCGACTGACCAACCAACAGCTTACATTTGAGGTATGTATAATGTCAGCACACCTCATTTAGAAATAATAGCTGAAATACCTAAACTATGATAATTTGACAGGAGGTACCTCAAGCCCCCTAGGTTTCTCCAACCGATTGCCTTAAAACTACAGGCCCATAAGGACGCAAGTGAGAGGGTGAGACCAAACAAGAGTTGTGGGATTCACGAATATAGTAGTGGTCTGTTTTTTGTAAGAAAGTAACCCCTCAGAGTTTGTTTTTTTTAAATTCAAATTATGTAGAGAATGTTTAGTAATTGTACAGTCTATACTCAATGAATAAAATTGCTCTTAATACAGGATGTAATGCTTACCTATAGAATGTGAGTTACAGTTGAATGCTGTTCTGCCGCAGAGACAATACATTAAATGTTAACATATTATTCTTGTTTTTTTAAATTTATAGTGATTTTAAATTACATACTGTCCTGAAGAAGGTGACGACATAATATCACCGAAACGCCGCGTCGACAATTTCTGTTTGTGTGATAAACTTGTTGTATAGAAAAGTATTTTTTTAACGGTATTTTGATTTGTGTCAGATCATGTGTTTTTAACATATATTTTTTATGAATAAATGTATGTATTTGTTCCGCAAGTCGGTATGAACAGAGAACAATATATAATAAATAATAAATTTCTTTTTATACAAGTCATATTTTAAGTGTTTACATCCTTATTATTTTCAGACTGGTAGAATGATGTCTACTAAGGTGTATTGAAATTGATTGTAAATTCGGTGGTCCCTTTACAACTTTGTGATACGTGGTTGGCTCACCCCAAGCTCCTTCTGTAAATCCCCTGAGACGCAAGTCTCTTCTTTTAGACTAGATGAAAAGGGAACTTGTATTTTTTTCTACTGATCCAACATGACATCACCTCCACTGGAAACACTCGTAGTGTGGAGAGCAACATCAGACAATTACTCAACTTGTTCAAAAAAGAATCTAATCAGAAATTGCACGCCAGCACCCTTGTACGGTACCATCGTGCCCAACGGATCCCGCGGGGCCTGAGGGTCCCTCTAAAACCTCTACTCTGCAAAAACAATGTGAAATTTGTTGAGCGATGGTATTCCATCCTCAACAAGAGCTCCCTCGACCTGATCCTCCTGATCGTGGAAGAGCTATCAAAAACACTGGAAGAACTGTCCCATGAGATAACGAGCGTAAGAAAATAGCTGGACGATGCCATGTCCGCTGAAGAGCTCACCAAAATGTTGGAGGATGTCAACACCCAACTGGATAAACACACACGGGAAACACAGGAAAGAAAGTTTCGGAAATTCAAACGAGACACCATAGACTATAAGCTCGGCGAGGTGTACACCTGGGCAGAGGTGTATGCCCGCCGACGCCCGAATAAACCATACAACCCTTCTCTGGAAATGAAACATCTTCTTCAGAAGAAGACAACAGACAGAGACCTATCTGCACTATACCTAATACCGAACCTCAGACACCGAGCACATCCACTGATTCTACGGTTCGTTTTTTAGAACCGGGCCAAGATCAACCTATAGATCCCGGGGGGGGGGGGAAAACCCGCCGAGGTAACAGAAAAAACTCCGCCAGCAACCAAGAACAAGAGAACCAACAGAAGACGATGATTTTGGATGATAATTTAGTCATTAATATTTCCTCCACCCCACTATCCATGGAAGAGATCAACACTCTACAAAAGGGACAATCATTTGTGCCTACCACGAGAACTAACACTTTGGAGTTAGAAGTTAGTGCTTTCAAACTGGTACGGAATATCCGACTGCGACATTACTTTCAGAACATCTGTCCGATGCCAATACAAGAAGAAGATATGCTTAGAGGACTTCGCCCACACAGCACTTTCTTGGCACCACAAAGTCACAAAATCATAGACTCTTTTGAGAACTTGATCAAATAGGAGATTCTAAATTTACCATTTCATCAACCCATGAAACATGGGAATTTATCGAAGAAAGAGAGAAACATCTTACAAAAGTTAGCTGACAATCCTACCATCACCTGCCAAAATGCAGATAAGGGCGGCGCCCTGGTGATCATGGATACCATCTTTTATGAACAACAAATCCAAGCTCACATCATGGATACCAATACCTATGACACCCTTCCGGGGAACCCCACTTTGGAGTTCTCCAAGAATTTGACTCAAATCATCAACCATGCGTTTGACAATGGTACAATCAACGACAAAACCAGAAGATATCTGGTACCTACTAACCCAAAACCACCTGTGCTTTATATGCTACCCAAGATGCATAAACATCCCACCAAACCACTGTTTCGACCTATTGTGTCCACCAAAGGTAGTATCCACGAGAACATAGGTAAATTCTTAGACAAATACTTTCAACCTTTCGTCCTTAAAACTGGGTCTCACGTACGAGACACCACAGATTTCCTGTTGAAGCTGGAACCCACCATGAAAGAGTTAAAAAACACTGAACTCATCATGTGTACAGTGGACGTCTGTTCACTCTACACCTCCATCCCTCACGATGGAGGCATGGAAGCCATTGAACAGGTTTTATCTTCATCTGATCTGGACCCAGATCTTAAAGTATTTTTGATGCAACTGACCATATTTACCTTCTACCATAGTTATTTCACGGTACAGGACAAGTGGATACTGCAACTCAATGGCACGGCCATGGGAAATTGCGCAGCTCCTTGCTACGCGAATATCTTTATGAAACAATTCGAGGAGACACATATACTGAGTCAAAGCAGTTGGCTGGAACATGGAAAATTGTATCTCAGATACATTGATGATATCTTTTTGCTATGGGGCGGATCTGCTGATACCCTTGTTGCCTTTCTCGGAACTTGAACAACATCAATGAGAGAATACAATTCACATGGGAATACAATGAGAATTGTGTTCATTATTTGGATGTGGAGATACACAGAGAACTGGGAGACTGGTCCACTACCATCTTCCGCAAACCCACCGATAGGAACTCCACCTTACACTATAATAGCTTTCATCGCTTGGGCTTAAAGAACAATTTACCTTACGCTCAACTACTTCGAGTTAAACGCATTGTCTCTAAAGAACAGGAGAGAAATAAAGAGATGAAGATCACATTGGAGAGATTAAGGGCACGGGGATATCCCCCCGAACCTTGACCTGGCAGTCAATAGAAGCGAGAAAATGATGAGGAGAGAACTCCTGCACCCAAAACCTAAAACACACACAGACCGCATGGTGGTGGTCTCGAAGTATTCAGTGATCTCAAACCACTTCCAACGCATCATTCGTAAACATTGGCCTATACTCACAATGGAACCTGACTTTCAAGGTCTGTTCAACCAACCTCCGATGTTTGCCGTTACCAGAGGCAGAAATGTGAAAGAAATACTCACCCAGCCCTGCAAACCAGACTTACAGATCACCTACAAAGGTCTTAAACCGTGTTACAATTGTAGTAATTGTAATAACTGTATCCCTGGTAACATGACCAACCACCCGATGAAGGGACATCCTATCAAACTCCGAGTCAATGCCACCTGCAACAGCAGCAACGTCATATATTTACTGAAATGCCCCTGTGGGAAATGTTACATAGGGCACACTGGAAGAAAGATCCGTACCAGGATCTTGGAACACAAGAGTAACATTCAAACCCAGAACCTTAAATCTTCTGTGGCGATACATTTTCATGAGAACAGACATAGCGTGGCCCAGTTGAAATTCCAAGTGTTGGAGCAAGTCAAGGTCACCGCGAATAACAAGAACACCTTACTTAAGAGAGAGAACTTTAGGATCTGATTTATGTCCACAATGGTGCCCCATGGGTTAAATGACCGCATGGAATTTCTATGTTATTTGTAATCTTTATCCTAACTTTGACCTGGTTCATCTTTGTTGATTCATGTACTTTCTATTTTTACTTTCAGTCGATGTGTTCTCCTCTATGCACTTTGCTTCCCACTCTTTTGCCTGTTACAGCACAGCGACCACCAGAAAGGCCTTTTCTCTCTTTAGTCCGTCCTCTCTGTCTACTCTTTTTGCACTTTTAACCTAGTCGATCAGCAGTTAGCTTAGTTGATCGTTCACGGTGCGGAACTCTGCGGAGTTCGAGCGTAGTCACGTTATAGTAAGTACCCTTCTCGGGACCTCACTGTTTTAATGATTCAACCGCTTGTCGAGCCTTCAGTTCGTACATCACACGTTATCTGATCTTACCACGTATATCACAAATGTTTATATATGTTTTATATATTTTCCTTGAACACAGTTTGCCACTCCCACTGGGTGATCACTTGGTGGTTTGGGACTTAGTAGGCTCTCATGATAATTATAGACCCTTTCGTAATTTTACTGGTATTGTTACCCCACTTACCTCTTGGTTTCCATTGATAGTCTTTCTTTTTCACTTTTTGTCATTTTATACCATGCAATGAGAAAATGTGTTAGATTTTAGTTTTGTGTGTTGGAACTAGGATACAGAGTTGATATGTTTTATTTCTGTTTTTTGCTTGTAGAGTAAACCCCTGAGGAAGGGCGTGGCCCGAAATGCATCGCGATGTGTGTTTATGTGTTACAACGCATTAGTGATCTAAACCATTTTGTGAACACCATCTATCCAGTGATTCAACTTAAATCATGAATTTACAACAACATTTTCGTACATTTGGAATGAACTTTTGGTTAACCCTCAGATTTATAGAATAAGACCTGCCGGTCCCCTCCAGTTGTGCTCAGAGGCGCTCTCTCCCAAGAGGGGGAGCAATGTATTAATTTGCATGTAGCCAGGTTCTGAGCTGGGATGGTGCAGTGAGCTAAAAAACGGTGATGGATCAAGCCCTGATCTGTTGACTGGGTATGAGTGTTCTGTTTAATTCAGATACTCTGTCCATCACCACCCCCTTTTCTGAATCGGGAGACAGAGGATGCACCGTTGAGGTGGTGTGCACTGTTTGGAGTGGCACACTATATGGCTCTGAAGGAGGGTGCCGAGGACAACTTCTGCAAGGAGGGGTAGCAGCCTAGGGGACCCCGGGGAGACACGTTGGCCATAGACTGTGTGCAGAGTGAAGACAGAGGTGCGTTGTGGTGAGGTACACTCTTGGAGGAGTGGGTTGAGCACCACTTTTGGGGGGTCTCTGGTACAGGAGAGAGGTCTGTGGACTGTTGTCCACCCTCCCTGGAGCGACGGAACCTGTAGGGGGTGATTTTGTCTGCTGACCGGACAGGACCTAGTGGAGGCCCGTAGTGATTCAGATCTTGGTCGGTCCATTGGGAGTGGGTGGACGACCTACGATTCTGACCTCGGTGTGGAATACAACTGGACTAGGCCCCGTGGGAAAAGGTGGCAAGATGGCGATGAAACTAGAAGAGAACAAACATCTTCCTCTGTCCTCTAAAGGGTCTAAGACTACTCAATCGAACAGACTGGATCGCTATACCTTCCCTAAGGGGTCCCCAGTGGAATCGAGAAAACCCCCACCAGAGAGAGAGAGGAGGTCACTCTTGCCTCCACTGAACCGACACTGATGGATCTTATGGCAGCCATTAACAGGGTCCAGGCGTCCCTGGGCCAGAAATTGGAAGTCCTGGACAATAAACTAGACAAAGTCACGATAGAGATGGGGCTAATACGGGCAGACCTCTCAAAGGCCAACGAAAAGGAAAAGGTAAAGTCGCCGGAACTCAAGACGGCCTGCCTGATCGACGATGTGAACCTGCTGCAGCAAGAGGTGAGGGACTTAAAGGCCTCAAGAGTCCTCACGGATCGCAAGCTGGATGACTATGAAGGCAGGGCCAGGCGTAACAATGTCTGAATCCTTGGGGTGCCCGAGAAATCAGGACAAACACCGGATTTGTTTGTCAAAGAAATTGTACTCAATCACCTCAAACCTAAAGGCCTCAGCAATTTCTGCACGATCGAACGGGCACACAGAGTCCCCGGGGGTAGGCCAAGGCCGGGGGCACCCCCCCCCCGCCCCATGATAGCAATGGTTCTGAATTTTCGTGATAGGGACGTGATCCTACAGGCGGCACAAAGCTGGCCCCCTTTGAAATATGAAAATGCAACTCTCTCCTTCCCAGACTTTACTCAAATGGTACAGAAGCAGCGCCAGGGGTTTTTATATGTGAAGAAGAAACTGAGGGACAAGGGTCTCAAATATGCCATGATGTTTCCGGCTCGTCTCAGAGTGGAGCTCAATGGGAAGGCCTGGTTTTTCGACAATCCTGAGGTAGTAGCGGACTGGTTGGACAGTACCCATTCGACTGAGAAGGCAGAGTAGAGATCGAAGCGAAACGGAAGAACAATAACTTTGCAATGCAGGTGTCCGCTGGGGTAGAATCAGTAGTATGTTCTGAGGGGGGTGGGCGGGTATGTATTGGTTCCCCTAATTTACCATATAGGTATAGATATCACTGTGGTTTTATCTCGAGAGGGGTAGTGGTGGCAGGGCGGGGGACGGGGGGGGTTGGCGGTTTGTTTGGGGCCTCCTCTAATTTCTGCTTTTAGTTAGTTTTAGACCAGAGTTGGGGCGACAGGCACACTTCTAGTTGGGGATGAGCGTAAGCTGCATGCAGGGGTGCATGGTGGGCGGAGGCGGGTCGAAGGGTGGGGGTGTTTTTGCAATTAAGATTTTAATAAGTGACATATTATCAGCAATTTATTTTTGGTTTTTCACAGCATCAGGTGACCTTGATATGATTTACTATTATAATGTCTACTGGTAGACTGGGATTGGGGATATCCATGCTCAGTTGGAATGTGAATGGATTAGGGGACAAGATGAAGAGGGGATGGTCAGTCAATTTATTAGGAGGCACACTTGGTCGGTAATAGGTGTATGGTGTTGTATAAGGGGGGGCTATAAGCTTGTGGCACACGCCATATTCACCACGGGGTGTAGGGGGGCAGGTATACTAGTGAGGAACTCCTTCCCACTGACTGTTCAGGCCACATGGGCTGATAAACGAGGTAGATACAGTGGCATTTCGGGGTTGTGGGAAGGGAAAACTGTCACTTTCTTATCAGTGGATCTTCCACCGGGTCTGCAGACTGACACCTTCCAGGACCTGTGCGCGATTTTATTAACTTTGCCTGTGGGGCTATTGATTGTGGGTGGTGACTTTAATGCAGTAATGGATGGTGAAATGGATAGACACCCGTCTCGACTTCTGATGCCATTCCAGAGGTGTTTGTAGGACTTTGTGGAAGCAACTGGGCTTACAGATGGGTGGTGACTGAGGAACCTAGGCGGAAGGTACTACACACACGCCTCTGCTGCGCATCACTCCTTATCAAGGATAGACTATGTGGAACCAACCTGACATTGCCGCTTTTCTGAGCCAGCACTTTTGTTCCCACTGGCAGGACTACAACTGCGGCTGCCCTTGCGCCCGGAAGCTCCTATCTCGGCAATCCGCGCCTGGAGGCACTCAAAAGCAAGCCATAACCCCAGTGAAGCGGGGAACCAACCTGACACTGCCGCTTTTCTGAGCCAGCACTTTTGTTCCCACTGGGGCTCCTAACTCTCTGTACTGCTGCTGCCTCCGGTCACCCCCTGCTGTCGCTGCTTCTTCCACCTCCAGCGCAACCGCAGAGGAGGGGGGACCGTCGAAGGCAGGACTACAACTCCTGGCTGCCCTTGCGCCCGGAAGCTCTTATCTCGGCAATCCGCGCCTGGAGGCGCTTAAAAGCGAGCCATAACCCCTGCGTCATGGGATCGCGCGGGAGCGTCCCGGGCAAAGCCCGGGACAAGGGCGGGGCCATCTGTGGCCATCCGGGGCCTGAGGAGGCCGGGTCGGGGCACATCTCTTGGTTACTCAGCACAGGACATAAAGTAAGAGACTTTGCCTGCGCTTGGGACTTGCTATTATAATTATAGTGCCACTATTTCATCCATCTATTTGCTTGTCTACTTTGTGCAATATACTGTTTTCCGGTTAAAAATATAACAAGATGCCCACACGCTTGTGTAAAAGCAGGAACTCTTTAGCGGACGGGACCATTAGGGGGACGCTTGATCATTTCTTAACTAAGGCCGCTACAAAATTAGATCATGAAATAGCAGCCGCGGAACATCGCAAGTCTTTAGAACTCTACCACAATAAACGTTCGTCCCTGGGCTCCATTCAAACAGTAATCTCCCCGCGCACACAACCTACTAAAGTAAATCCAAACAGTGACCCTGGCATTCCTCTCCTTTTACAAGATCGATTAGCAGCATTACAATCTTCTAAGGGGAAGACACCAACACTGTCAATTTGGACACCTCCTTAGATTCCACTCTGGAGGACTCCTCATCTATCTTGTTAACTAACCCTGATCTTAGGACTAAAATAAACCACAAAAAATATTGGGCAAGCGGTTACATCAAAAAGGAAGAGGGGTGTGGACTGTCATAGAGGTAGACGTGCTAAAATACTTAGAACACGCACAAGCCCCATAAAGGGCCAAGGGACCTCAGTGCAAAAGATCATGCTTGACGCACAACTCCCCGCGCATACCTCCACTGAAGGCCTACTAGAGAGCATAGAACACTTGGTAAAATCCCTTCTATTACCCCTCATTGAGAGAGTTCAGAGGCTGAGTGACCAATTGAGTACAATACTCGAAGTAAACACTTGCAATAGTAAGTTATTAAAGGAACTGACAGCTCAAAATCAGCCTCAGGCAACATGTGGATTGACATCTACAGACATCAATACCACCAGGGATATTCCATCAACACCAAAAAAGCTCATACCAGTGCCCGTAAACAAAGTAAGCGCACCGGGGATAACCAGGGAATTGGGAACAGTTGGACGTATGAATACATCAGCAACTAATAATGTCACAACTAGGAGGGTACCCTCTCTGGACAAGAACACAACAGGACTTAGGCAACATATAGACCTGCCACCTGAGGCGGCCCCATACGTTATAGTTCTTACTGGGGTTCCAGATCTAGCATAAGGAAAGAAGGAAGGATATACCGACCTTAAAAATAAAGCAATTTATTGGCTAAGGAATAATAGACCCTTGCCCCCTAACATCAATGGGGAAATAGTATTTGTGAGAAGACTAGCATGGGTGGGGCATAGACCCAAAGATATTGATGGAGATGTCCTAATTATCAACTTTAGGGACCGCAGGGTAGTCACTCATATAGTTGACTGGTACCTAGAGAGAGTAGGTAGAGGAATATCAACACGCGATCTGAGTTACTTCTACCTCCAATCGCTCCTGGCCTCTCCTAATACTAGATTTACCTACGAGACATCTAAGAGTTCCAGACACATCTCTCTAGCTCAAACCCCCAGACTCCCCTTTCGACGGGCGCCTTTCTATCTACCACAGCCATATGCAGATAGGCCTTTATTACCCCACTACGGCAGACAATAACATGCAGTTTTTAATCCACAATGGTCTATTCCCATAGGAAACCGATACAAGGCATTAACAGACTTGGATGAATTAGATTGACAGATGACAAACGCCCCGGAGGGGATACCACTAGAAACGTTCCCCTCACCCTCAGTGGATTCAATCAGCTCCTAGAGAAATGCACTCCTAGATGTCAAGGATCCAAAATATGGACATGGAAAAGGGTGGCTGAAGGGGCCTCACAATATTTGGGCCAAAACGAGTGGGTTATGATAGCTAGAGATAAAATTGACAACATTCCCCCCAAGGTCATAAAACCTAATTACAACATCCTCTCCTGGAATGTTGCAGGACTTGTTCATAAAGTAAGCGATCAATCATGGCTAGACATAGCTACCAAGCATAACATCCTCTGTCTTCAGGAGACTTGGTCCACAGAAGCACTACATATACTTTGGTTTCAAACCTTTTATACCCCTACAGTAGTAAGCTCCCAGGGTAGAAACAAAGGGGGTCTGTGCACATATGTTTCTACTATAGGAGGGATTAGAGTACTTAGGCACTTATCAACGGAGTTCTACCAGATTCTAACAATCAGCTGGGGCCACTTAATGAACATGGTCCTAATAAACTTTTATGATAACGTGCCACCAAACACTTTGGAAAATGTAATTTATAAATTGATGCATAGCGTTACCACTCTCAAGGACCAGATAGTAGGGGAGATGGTCCTGTTTTGGGTGGGTGATTTTAATTGCTCTATCTGTCCTAATAGTTCGACGAGCATTTGCGGCCTAGGCGAACAGAAGGACGACAATCCCACCCATTTCGTACACTCCAAGCCTGATAACACGCTCAACAATATGATTTTTCATTTTAATTTGTCTTTTGTTAACGAGTTATGCCCCAAAACCATGCCATTTTGGCCAACCTTTCACAGGAGGGGGTGTAACTCCACGATAGATTTTACTCTCTTATCTTCAACCCATGCATGGTTAATATCCTCATGGGAAACACTCAATGTTATTATAAGCGACCACTACCTTATCTCTTTTAATGTAAAAATTGAAGGGTGTCAACAGACCTCGGGACACATTTTTATATCAACCGCTCATTAACATAGCAACTAGAAATGGATACTCCATCAAATGGGACAAGGTGGAACCCGTTGGACTTATTAAAAAAATTGTAACATCAACCCATGTAGACATGCTTATCTGTCTGTCACAAACGGAGGAGCCATTAAAAGTCCTGGTCTCTTTTTCAAAAATTCAAGCAGAGTTAAAAATGTTATTAACCAGAAATCACAGACCAGATTCAAACCGCCCAAATGGTTGGTTTGATAACAACTGCACAAAAACACTTAGAGCTTTAAAAAAGGCATTGCACGCAACCCCAAGATCTATCACGGAGATTCTTCAAGCCAGAAAGCTCTATCTAGCAGCTGTTAAATCCAGGAAACTGTTACTGAAGAAAGAGATCTGGACGGCTCTGATTGCAGCCTCAAAAAGCAAGGACAATATCGCTTTTTGGAAAGCGGTCAATGCACCCACCTGCTGAAAAATGAGACAGACATCTTAAACATAGCCATTGACGGGGAATCCTGGGTGAATCATTTTAAACATCTCTATGAGAAAAAGAACTCCCTGGAATTTGTAAATTCCATGACTGAGAAACAAGGAGTTGACCTCGACAACAATCCACCCAGTGCATTCCCGCTAGGTATTACTTTTAATCATGAGGAGGTCATCAAAGCACAATTGATCCAGCAAACTGAGAATCAGTTTCTCCAATATTTATTAGGGACCCCCAACTCGACTCCCATCTATATTGCACATATTGAACTGGGTTTACCGTGCATTTTAGATGCCATAAAAATTGCACCCATACTACTATGGCACAAGGTATGGGTCACCCCTGAAACATCGCTAAATAGAGATTTAATCTCCGATTGCCTCATTCTTGACGGAGCTAGTAATATCAAATGGCTAGCCTACGTCAAGAACATGTTTGCTGAGATTGGTCATCCAGAATACTTTTCGAGACCATCCAGCATGGAGATGGTGGCCAGAAAATCATTGGCCAAATTGGCCCTAGACCACTTGGCTAGCAAGGGATGGGGCTTGGAAAAAGTTAAAATGTTAGTTCTGGACTATCAACAAATTACCACCAATGAGGGGCTCCAATGGTATCTTATAACTCAACCAAGCTGTTATGCTCATATGTTATTGACCCGCTTTAGGCTTGGTAATTTTTTCCGCTTCACCACTTTTCCAGATTGTAATAATTGGTCAAGGGAGAACCTAGTATGACCGTGTGATGATGTTTCCATTCAATCAAATATTCATTGTATTTTATTTTGTAAATTTGATACTGTACCAAGGAGTTTTTTTCTGAAACGTATTTTAAAGGTATGGGGGCATCGCACCGGTAGATTATCTTTTATTAGGCTGCAACAGCTGGAAAACGACTCTGTTATCCATGCTGTATCTAGCTTTTTAAAACTAGTAATTAGGTTCAGAAATTCAATGTAAATACCTCTTTTTCAGATTTTGCGATTTTTATTGGAACAATTTTCTTACTTTTGATGAGTGACATAAATGTAACATTTGTAGTTAATGTGTTAGGCACTTTTTATGTATGCTTTTATGATTTCAATTTTGAATATCGAATAAAGCTTTCTTGAATGAATGAATGACTATGTCTTGGTGCCAAAGTCGTAAGCCGCGTGGATCCGGGAGGTGCCACACATTGGCTGGGGAATCTCCGAACACTCCCCAGTCTGGCTCTGAGTGGAGGTGGGACAGATGGATGTGGGTAGGATTGCTCCTATAACTGCCTGGCGATTAAGGGACCCAGACACTAAAAAAAGAAGTGATACAAGCCACGGAACGGTACTTCCAAGACAATGTGGGAACAGTTGAGTCGACAGAGTCCCTATGGGAGGCATACAAGACAGTCATTAGAGGGGAGGTTTTGTCATTGATCCCCGGGAAGAGAAGGAAGAGGCAGGCGGAGGTAGATAGAGTTGAGGCGAAATTGACGCATATGGAGGGGGAAATGTCGAGGGCTGCCACTCCTGAGGGGCTGCACCGCCTGAACCTCCTCCGAGATGAATACAGAAACATGGCTCGAAAGAGGGCTAAAGTGCAGCACGCAGACACCCAGAGCAGGGTCTATGAACATGGTGACAAAGCAGGTAAGCTGATTGCGTGGTTTGAGAAAGGAGAATGGGCGTCAAGGTTGGTGCCAGAATTGCAGATAGAAGGTTTGGGTAGAGTGACAGACCCGCAAATGATTGTAGACGAGTTCTCGGCTTATTACAAATCAGTGTATATGTCTGCGGGCACCTACTCGGAGGCAGACAATGCAGATATGGTATGGGATATTTAAATGCCCGTACTGTCGGAAGAGGATAGGAAATTCTTTGACTCCCCCTTCACAAACGACAAAGTGGCGCAGGCTATCAGGGGGGTCCATTCTGGGAAGGCCTCGGGCCCAAACGGAGTCCCCATAGAACTGTTGAAACTCAATGCGAACAAGTTGGCGCCATTTCTCCGGGCCATGTTTGTTGAGAGCAAGGAAAAGGGCCAGCTCCCGTACGATCAACGGGTCGCGGATATTATTGTTATTCATAAAGATGGCAAGCCCAAGACAGCGTGTTCTTCTTACCGGCCGATCTCGCTACTAAACGCTGAACCTAAAGTGCTGGCAAAACTGTTGGCCACCAGACTGGTCAAGGTTATTACCACTCTAATCCATCCAGATCAGTCTGGATTTATGCCGCGCTGAAATACAGCCCTTAATCTGCGGAGGCTGAACTGGATATTGGGTGGCGCATCGAGCATACATGAGCCGGCGGTCCTGTTGTCATTGGATGCGACCATGGCCTTCGAAAGGGTTGAGTGGCCCTATTTGTTCGCAGTCCTGGTAAAGTTGGGCATTGGCCAGGAGTTCATAGGTTGGGTCCACCTCTTGTATACGTGCCCCCTCGCTAGGGTTGTGGTAAATAACCATAAATCCGCCAATTTCTCCTTGGATAGGGGCATGCGTCAGGGGTGTCCTCTGTCCCCACTATTGTTTGCGTTGGCGCTTGAGCCCCTGGCGGCATGGGTCCGTTGAGACCGATCGATCAGAGGACTGCATTGGACGCCGGAGTGGGAAGATAAGATCTCCCTATACGCAGATGATATTCTGCTTTATCTTACTACTCCCAGGGAATACTTGATTAGTTTCCTGGATTTTCTGGCCATTTTTGGGAGATACTCTGGCTTTGCCATCAATCGGATGAAATCAGTGCTTTTTGTTCTCAGAGGAGACCCCCCGGTAATCCCAGGCTCCTGCCCGGTACAAGTTGAGTCAGTGGAATTCCGCTACTTGGGCATATATGTGACTATGGACCCGAAGTTGAGACATTATAAGAATCTGTGTCCTCCTCTGGCTAGATTTCGTAGAGACGTGGTAAGGTGGATACCGCTCTCCTTGTTGGGCAGAACGCTGTTGTTTAAAATGATGGCCCTCCCCCGCTTCTTATATGCGCTCCAAAACGCAATGGACCCGGTGCCCTCTTCATATTTCGCAGAAATAGAGGGGCACATGCATCATCCCGGCCTTTTGCGAATTCCAAATTGCGAAAAATAGGGAATCGCAATTTGGAATTCGCAAAATGGGATGCATGTATATTCTCCTAAAATATTTGTGATTCGGTAAAAATCGCAATTTTTACCGAATCGCAAATATTATGCGATTTCCAAAGTGCAAAATCGCTATTCCCATTGATTCCTATGGGCCAGCCCATAGGGATCAATGGGAAGGCTTTAACAAATTGCGATTTTCTTTTTCAGAATCGCAATTTGTTCATGCATTACATGTGTGCAGGGGGGGGTCCAAAGGACCCCCCACTGCACCCCTGTAATGTATTTTTAAGTGCATGTTTCACACACACATGTCCTAAGGACATGTGTGTTTGTAACATTACACTTTAAAAAATGCATTTTTGTGCATATTTAAACATTTTCGCAAATTACCACGAGGTTCAACCTCGTGGTAATTTGCACAGCCTATTTTGAAATTCGCAAATTTCAAAACAATGATGCATTGCTTTTAAGGAATCGCAAAATTGCGATTCCTTAAAAGCAATCGCATTTTTGGAAATCGCTAAAATAGCGATTTTCACAAAAATGCATGATGCATCCCAAAAACTTATTTAGGAAGTGCAAACGGCCGAATTTACCGATTCGCACCATTGCACTTCCTAAATAGGTTGATGCATGTGCCCCAGAGTCCCTCCAGTGACGGCTCCTTCGGGAGGGCAGACCACGCAAAGCTTTCTCCAAGCTTACTCTTCCCTGGTACGACGGAGGGATCGGATTGCCGGACCTCCGGAAATACTAATAGGCCTCTCAGCTAGCGGCGATAAACCACGCTGTCTATGGGTCTCCTCTTGACCCTGGATATGCGATGGACCGCGGTCAGATGCTGGGGGGGACTATACTAAGGATCTGTATGCTAGGAGCGGTCGATTTCCCCTTGTCGGGCCAGCGGCACACGCGGTCCATGTGTGGCATGCTGCCACTCGATTCCTCAGATGGGAAGGGAGACTTAGTCTGGCGACTCCGTCGTGAAGCTCAGAGAGATTGGGCTGCCTGTGTAAAACAAAGGGATTTGACAGATGGGACCTCATCAGGATCTCACAGATTAAAGACTTCTGGGGTAATGATGAGATCCTTACATTTGACGCCTTGCAAGCTAAATACCATTTGCGGGAGAGTGAGCGCTATTGTTACATCCAGATCCGACATGCCCTACTAGCGAATGTCCCCAGGGGTACTGCGCTTCCGGAGGCCTCCCCACAGGAAGACCGGATTTTGGACGGCCATGTCCCGGAAAAAACTATTTCATTAGTATACAAAATATTGATTAACCATATGGGGGATCCGTTGGGGGCACTTAGGGAACAGTGGAGTGCCAATGGCCTAGTGTTGGATGACAAGGACTGGAGGGAGGCAGTTTGCTCCCCTAAACTAGTGGCCATTCAGATGAGGCTTGGGTTGGGACAACTGAAGATTCTCCATCGGTCCTACACCACGGGACCTCGGCTGGTGCGGATGGACTTGGCGGAGAGTGGGGAGTGTCGGAGAGGATGTGAAGAGACGGGGACATTCATGCACATCTTGTGGCACTGTGTAGGAGTGCAGGACTACTGGGTCAAAGTACATGCTAAGATCCGAGAGGTCATGGGAGTCGAGTTGGTGGTGGAGACCCGGCGCTGCATTGTAAATGTCTGGGAACCAACTGACCTGACCGAACATGGGAAACAATGGGTGACCCTGGAGTGCATGATTGCCAAGAGTAACATTGCTCAGTTGTGGGGTGCCAGCCAGGTGCCACATATTGGGAAATGGATGGAGGACCTAGACTAGTGCATGTTCAGGGAGAGGTCAGTATACGTAGCAAGGGAGTGTCCCAGGAAGTGGGGAAAGGTCTGGAGCTCTAGGAATAGCTATAGGGGGGACATATGTACTCCTCCCGATGTTGGAGAACTGTCAGTAGCGATGGATTCCACATGATCCCTGAAAGTTATTCTACACAAACTATTTTGTAATATGTATTGCATATATGTCTACTGTGAAAATAATACACATCACCTGATGCTTTTATTTTGTTTTGATTAATAAAAAGATTAAAAAAATATAGATATATACAATCTCGCACGTGCAGCGTTGACTTACAGTGAATCTGAGTTCGCCGAGTTGTTTTCCTCCCGGTTTGCGTGCGCTGCGCCATTTTGGATCTGGCTGCGTGATCACGCAAGACTTTTCCATCACGAGTATGTCATAGCTTCCCGCCATCTTGCACTGCGATACTTTGAGAACGCGAATACGTCATAAGTGCCCGCGATCACGCATCGCGAGAGTAAACAATAGCGAATACGTAGATGAGACGTGCAGCTGCCATTTGGCGGGAGATTTGAACAGCTCACTTTCCCGAAATTGCAAAAATTGCAATTCTGCACAAGAAATCTATTGCTGGCAGCATAAACCTTCTGAAAATGATGATTTGGATCAGAATAACTCCTCAGCTTGACATTTGGCTGCACTTTTTAATGCAAGGAGTCCATTTTTGGGGCGGTGGGAAGAAGGGAGTGCCCCACAGTTTCCAACTTCCTGTTCCTGTCCAGCAGGCTCCTCCCAGTGCTTTGTCCATGTCCTGGTCACTTTTCATTTGCATCTGGAGCTGTAAGGATTACTCTTTGTGACTGCTGGATATTTGTATTTGAGGACTTTTTTGGGATCACTTTTCAATTTGGGATTTTACAAGTAAGTTGGTGTTGTTTGTTTGGGGCATTGCAGTTGCTGCAACTGCAATTTATAAACTTTTTCACAACTTAAAAAAAATATTATATTATGGGTAGCCACAGTATCCAGTAGGCCCAGGGTTAGTCATGGGTGCATGATACACTATTTCTGTGAGTTTTGTTGAACTTAAATATCAGTTACGGCATGGATGGCAAGTTATTGAGTAGCTCACTGTTATATGTGGACATTTTTATTTTATTTTGGGGTGCGTGTTAAAGCCACACTAGCCAGTAGGCCCAGGGGTAGTCAGTGGTGCATGGACCAAGTCTTTCTGTGGGGTCTCTTGAATTTAAACATCATTTAGGGCATGGATGGCATTGGATTGAGGTGATTTTTGTGTGTATTTCGATTTTTTGGGTGTTGTTGGGGCCTTGTCCAGGGCCTGGTCATGTGGGTGGGGGCCATATTGATACCTGGTCCAGGGCCTGGCCATGTGAATGGGGGTCTAGGGGCCATTTTGAAGCCAGGCAGTGTGCTTTGTGCCATAGGCCTGCAACCAGTCTGCCTTGCTTTCATCCATTATGCCCGGGGATACTCAGTGGTGCATAGACCAAGTCGTTCTGTGGGGTCTCTTGAATTTAAACATCATTTAGGGTATGATGGCATTGGATTGGGGTGATTTTTGTGTGTATTATGATTTTTTGGGTGTTGTTGTTGGGGCCTGGTTCAGGGCCTGGCCATGTGGGGGGGGGGGTGGGGGGCATTTTGAGGCCTGATACAGGGCCTGGCCATGTGGGTGGGGGTCTAGGGGCCATTTTGAAGCCAGGCAGTGTGCTTCGTGCCATAGGCCTGCACCCAGTCTGCCTTGCTTTCATCCATTATGCCCAGGGGTACTTAGTGGTGCATGGACCTAGTCTTTCTGTGGGGTCTCTTGAATTTAAACATCATTTAGGGCATGGATGGCATTGGATTGGGGTGATTTTTGTGTGTATTATGATTTTGTGGGGTGTTGTTGTTGGAGCCTGGTTCAGGGCCTGGCCATGTGGTGGGGGGGGCATTTTGAGGCCTGGTCCAGGGCCTGACCATGTGGGTGGGGGTCTAGGGGCCATTTTGAAGCCAGGCAGTGTGCTTTGTGCCATAGGCCTGCACCCAGTCTGCCTTGCTTTCATCCATTATGCCCAGGGGTACTTAGTGGTGCATGGACCTAGTCTTTCTGTGGGGTCTCTTGAATTTAAACATCATTTAGGGCATGGATGGCATTGGATTGGGGTGATTTTTATGTGTATTCCGATTTTTTGGGTGTTGTTGTTGGGGCCTGGTCCAGGGCCTGGCCATGTGGGGGGGGCTTTTTGAGGCCTGGTCCAGGGCCTGGGCATGTGGGTGGGGGTCTAGGGGCCATTTCAAAGCCAGGCAGTGTGCTTTGTGCCATAGGCCTGCACCCAGTCTGCCTTGCTTTCTTCCATTATGTCCAGGGGTACTCAGTGGTGCATGGACCAAGTCTTTCTGTGGGGTCTCTTGAATTTAAACATCATTTAGGGCATGGATGGCATTGGATTGGGGTGATTTTTGTGTGTATTTCGATTTTTGGGGTGTTGTTGTTGGGGCCTGGTCCAGGGGCTGGCCATGTGGAGGGGCATGTTTAGGCCTGGTCCAGGGCCTGGCCATGTTGGCGGGGGTCTAGGGGCCATTTTGAAGCCAGGCAGTGTGCGTTGTGCCATAGGCCTGCACCCAGTCTGCCTTGCTTTCATCCATTATGCCCAAGGGTACTCAGTGGTGCATGGACCAAGTCTTTCTGTGGGGTCTCTTGAATTTAAACAACATTTAGGGCATTGATGGCATTAGTTTGGGGTGATTTTTGTGTGTATTTTGATTTTTGGGGTGGTGTTGTCGGGGCCTGGTCCACGGCCTGGCCATGTGGGTGGGGGGCATATTGAGGCCAGGCAGTTTTTGCCATAGGCCGGCAAGCTTGCGGGAGAGTAGGCCTAGGGTTATGAATGGGTGCATGAACCAACTCTCTCTGTGTGGTCTCCTATTAATTTAAACATCCATTTTTGATTAGAATTGCAATTTTTATTTTGGGTCTTTCTATTTGTGGGTGTGTTGTGTTAATAATATTAAATGCCTAGTTGCAATAGTATTAATTTAAGCACGACATATGCAACATTTATTTAACTGATGTTCCTCTGGCTTCTTTGCTTTTAGGTGCACAAAGACTGAGAACCAGGAATCATCCTCCTCATCATCACTTGCTGTGGTGCCAGGAAGAAGTCCTGCTGCTGTGTGTGCACAACGTCATGTGACGTCACAAGCAGCCACAGACAACTCTGCAACTCGTGCAACTTCGTCCTGCTGTTCTGAGATCTGATGAAGATGGGCCCAAAAAAAGGTGGCCATAGCTCCTCTACCAAGAAAGTTGCCAGTGCCACTGCCAGTAAGAAGGAGCAGAAGAAGCAAGTGGCGCCACTTACCAAGGAGACTGGTGTGCCGACCTGACACTTTTTTTTCAGAAAAAAACTACACCTGCAGCAGCGGTGGCCGCCGGGTACCAAGCTAGGAGCAGCACCTCCTCTTCATTGGTCTCAGTGCCACCACGCCAAGTTTGGCCCAGGCCTAAGTCCATGAGTGCCCCAGAGGCAGCCACTTTAATTGCTCTTTCACCATCGACCAGTGATGTTGGCGTTGACTGATCGCAAAGTAGCAACCAATCAACACAGGGTGTAAGTCATGTGACGAGTGTTCAACCACAGCCTCAATGACAACCACAGGTGCAACAAGGAGAGGCCCAAGGAGAGGCGCAAGGAGTGGTACAACTGCCCACAATGCTTGTTCATCCAGAAGTAGCGGCACATCAGGAAATTGAGATTCATGCGGAGGTATCAGCCGAGCAAGTCACTCCTGATGATCCATTGTCTTCCAGATCCCCAAGCAAGGGAAAGGAGGGCTAGTATAAGTTCTTCTTCAAGCCTCCTTCCATCTGAGGATCTAGATCTTGATTGGCACCCACCAATTCAGTCTGAGAGGGAGACACGCCCTGAGCCGACAAAGCTAGGTAAAAGGAAAGTTCCTGCAAGGCTTTCACTTATGGGTGATGACGAAGAAAAAGTAGAAGTGGTGATGAAGAGTCTGACGATGACGACACAGTAATCACAGTCGTCACTCCAGCCCCAGCGGGCATGCAGCAGACAGACATACAGACACCAACTAGAAGTTGGTGGTAATTTGCGATTCTTTAAGGGCATTTTGCTAATTTTTTTTTGCTACATACATTGCATTTAATGAATCGCAAAATTTGTGATTCCTTAAATGCAATTGCAAAATAAGTCAGGAAAAGAAGGAGCATTTAATATTTAGGAGTGGCCGATCCAAAGCATGTTGTCTGTGAAATTGTAGAATTCAAAAACAACATATGGTTCGGGATGTGGCATGCACAGTGCAAAGCCTCAGTGCCTTGCACTTGCCAGCTTTTAAGACCCCCAAACTGATTTGAGGTCAATGGTATCCTTCCACAACTCGTAGCCCCCAACAGCTAACTGGTCTAGAAAGGACTTCGAATACAATAATTTTGTATCGGTAAGTCTAACTTTGGATGTGGACTATTTACTCATTTTAAAATAAAAAAAATTGGAGTTAGACTGTTTAAATCTGTAAAGTAAGTGAACCTTTTCAAAAAGGAAGCCGAACTGCCTTGTATAGGAGCTGGACAGTGTTCCCACTGGGTGTAATTCACAGTGAGCCTCTCGGTATAATCTCCATAATTAGCAGACTCCAAGTACAAATCTTCAGCATCAAAGGCAGCATAATATTTCAAATCAGAAAACAATTATTCTATGGCCTGAACATCCCAATCATCAGAACGTATATTTTGTTTAACTACATCCCCCATAGACACTCTAAGCACATTAGCGACATTTATAACATCAGTGGGCCCATGAATTTGAAATCGAACAGCATCCCATAAAACCCCATCTAAGACAGGCCAAGCAGTGATATTAACAAAAGCCAAGTCTCTCTTCAATCTGTGAGATGAGGAACGGGGAGCTAATGTTCCATTGATATGTCGAATGCATGTTCTCTCCTCGACATAGTGTCAATTGACGAGACGGAAAAAATAAAACACAAAACCAATTGACATAAAAAGGTAAATCGAAAAAAACACCATCCAAATATAGGTCCAAGTGGGAATCAATTTTTTTTTTTAAACAGTCTTGCCAGAACAGAAATCTTTGTAGGCTTTTTTGATGTGTGGGAATCAGTGCCAAATAAAAATCTGGATTCTGAAGCTAAGCGAATTTGCAAATCAGGCATTGATAAGTCAGTTGGGTAAGAGTAGTCAGTTTCATTATGTTGAGGACTGGAAATAGCAGGCATCTCGAGAGCACCATCAGGCACAGGATTAGAAACCGGGGCCAAAACAGAATTTCTCAAAATCGAAGGACATGAGACCGCCGGTGTCATACTAAGAAGAATCAGCCACTCTGTGTATCTTGACATTGTCAATGGAGATATACCTGTTCTCCTTCCAACCTGGAAGTGGTGGTGAAATGACTGTTCTTGTGCCCTTCACTCCAAGCGAGCTCGATAAGAGGGACCAAATTCTTTCTTGTTTTTGATCTTCTTACGAACCAGTTCTCCAACTTGGGGTAGCCAGCCAACTACCGGGATCTGCAACGCATCATCCGAGGTAGAGGGCAAATGTTCCTCTGCAAGACTGTCTCTTGTCTTTTGTAAATCCTGTAAAACATTACAATGTTCATCTACGTCAAAGGAGGCAGCTAGAGCCAGCAAGTCTAGACTGTCAAGGTCCGGGACATACATCTTGATACCAAAGAGCATCTCGTATAGGCTCCTCCCACCCAGAGACCTTCTAGGGAGATTATTAAGAGCACGCTGCATGCTATTGAGGTGGGCCAGCCAGTTCCTGCAAGCGCCTATAACTCGAGCCGTCAAAGACTGCTTTAAATCTCGGTTCATCGATTCCACAACACTATTACTCTGAGGTCTGTATGGAGAGGAAAATTTGACTTGTACCCCAACAAAGTCATGACATCCTTATTCGCCTTAGAGGCGAAAGCCGGACCCTGATCCGAATGGAAGGTACCACAGGCAAAAATCCCTACATAGACACGCAAGTCTCTTATGACAGTCCGTGAATCAACGCTGTGGTGTGGCCACACCCACACAAAGCGTGTGCATGAATCAACTGCTACTAAGATGTACTTATATGCAGTATCATATGAAAAAGGACCGCAGTGATCTTGATAAACACACCCAAGCATTTTATTAGATATGTACAACTGTGTCTGTGGCAGACGCGCAGCAAATGTCACATTGAAGGACATAATCACGCATCTGTTTGTACAGTCCCCGCCACCAGAAACGTTGTTGTAACTGAGCTACAGTAGCCAAAACGCCCGCAGGCACAGACGCAACACCTTCATGGGCTGCGGTAATCAGTGTGGGCCTGCGGACCGTGTTGGGAATTAACCTCTCACCAATGTCAGGTATTTTCACATAAGGAACTTTATCAGGACCTAAGTGGTATGAATACTTCGAAGGCAATCCTTTTGGATATTTACTTCCCTTCTCAGTTGCAGCAACAGCTGCCAAGATATCATCATCAATCTTACTTTTGGAACGTGTAACTACTGCAACCAAATATATCGATACTGCTGATTTTGCTGCTTCATCGACAAGCGAATTGCCAACAGTGTGGACTCCTATGCGCTGATGACGCTCAGCCACTCGGACCCAGATCATTTTATGTTTTATTGTGCTACACTTGGAATCACGAAATTCCTTCTGAATCCAAAAGAACAGGTTTTTATTGTAAGACTGGACACAGTAGTAAGAATCACTCACAATAAGAGTTGTCACACTAGGTTCTACGTACTCCAATGCAAGCGTCAGAGCACGAAGCTCTGCCAATTGTGCGGTGCAGTCCCCTAGAATCTGCATGTGCACGACCTTGGACTTGAACTCATCATTCACCATGGCACCTACCACAATAGCGCAAGCGGAAACGTATGCGTGCTTAGACTCATGCACAACCTGCACTGAAACATCAGTGTATATGATGCACTGGAAATCCTCCAAAGGCCGCATATCCAAAGGCGCAGGATGAACAAACTCATACTGCTAAAACTCCTGCGACTGTAAGGAGGCATCAAAAATAAACGTGACATCCGGAGATGTCAATGATGCTGCCCATTGTATCCATCGTAGGTGCAGAGCTTTAGAATTTGGTACACTGGCTTTCGTCACTGCCTCTAATGCAGGAAACAGGGTAACAATCAACATGCGTTTTCCTTGCGAAGGTGCAAATCCCTTAAGAATTTCCATTTGCACTGCTGTCAAAACTTTTTCCACAAAGGAAAACCGCATTTCAGCCGAAGTGTACAAGTGTGACTTGTAAGCAATAGGTTCTGTGTCTCCTTCGTTAAAAGTACGGTACGTAAAACCCACCGCCCCAGGGATGATTCTTATCACCAGGTTGGTGTGGTTGTCACGAGTCAGTAAGAATTTAGATTCTAGAAGATCAGCTTGCAAAGATTTCAAAATAACTGAATGTTCTGGCACCCAGCAAGATTTAGTAAAAGTAGGTTGTATCAAAGCATACAAAGGTTTGATACGCTGGGCATATTCAGGAATATATGTGCGCCCGAAATTCAAAAATCCCATCAAGGACTGTAATTTTTTCAGATTTGTAGGAGCGCGCAGTTGTGCGCATTTCTCCAAGAAGTGAGGAGCCAATCCTCGACCTTCATTGTTCAGCTCATAGCCCAGGAACAACACTGTGTACTCTGCAATGTGAGACTTTGTAAAGTTGAACTTGTAACCAAAGTCCGCAAAGTTACAAATTATGCGGTCAACGCGGCACAGATGCGCCCAAAGCTCGTCGTCTGTGAGATAAATGTCATCCACATACGAACACGCATCCGTTTCTATCCTCTCTAAGAGAGAGACAATACGGGCAGCAAACACGCCTGGACTATTCTTATAGCACATCGGTAAGCGTGTAAATTGGCGTTATTTGCCGCCACAGGTAAAACTGGTCCATTGGTAACTCAGTCCATCCAAATTGTGGGCAAAAAAAATGTTGGATATGTCAAGCGTGGTTTTAAACCGTTTACGCACAAGACCATCCACAAGAGCAGAGCCATGAGAATTCTGTACTGCACAGGTACGGCAATGCGAGTTTAAATGCCGGTAATCTAATACCAAATGGTACGAGCCGTCAGGCTTGGTCACAGTAAAAAGAGGGTTATTCATCGGTGACACACAAGTTTCAATCACACCTTGATATTCCAATTGTTCAAGGATTTCCGCGAAGAAAGCCTTAGCTTCACGTCGGATGGGATATTGAGGTTGAGACTGTGGCATAGACCACAAAGGAATCTCGTGGTGTGGGGAAAATGTATCCCACCCACACTGTATACAGTATAAAGCCGGCGCAAGAGCCTTAGCCCACTTTTCTGCAAAATTCAGCTCATGCTCTTTCAAGACTGTGTGCGCGAAACTAGAGAGGATTACCTCCTCCCCTCTCAGAGCTGCGAGCACAAAAGGTGGGGGCCAGTCAGCCTCCGCTAACTAAATGTCATAGGTAGTCGTAAGATTTTCCCAAAATACCCCTTTGATGGTACGCTGTATGTCCCCTTCAATTAAAAGGACTATGTTATAAAGTCTACCAGGGGGAACTACTCTACTATCAGCTGTCTCCACAACAATATTTTGGTCAGTCGCTGTCACCTTCAGTAGCGGACGCAGGGCCTCTCAGGGCCTCTCACACTATGGTAATCTCCGCCGTGCTGACAAGCAAGGTCAGAGCCCATGTCTGATTCCAAAGCTGCGTTCTCATTATCTGAGGCATCTCTCTCTGTTAAAGCAGCAACTTTCTTTTTTTTTCTGAAACTGGAGTCTTTTCGGTGTCGAATCATCCTGCTTGTCTTTACTGTCTTTCAGGCGAGGCTGGTCGCGTCCATGCTGGCCACCCCGAGCTCTGCCGCCTCCTCCACCACCGGTCGATGAGGCCGATGAGTCCTGAAAAGAACGAGGAGAGCATTGTTCAGAAACCTGAAAACGATCAGGTGATTTTATCGTCGCGCGATCGCGCAAGTCATAAACATGTTCTGTAGACGCAGGCATGGAGATGCAGGACGAGACTCCTGTTTCTGCTGTTGTTGTTTACCCTGTTTTTATTTTTTGGGCCAATTTTGCTTTTTAGCCTTGGGCTGTTCGTCAGTCTCTGACTTCGGCCCTTATGGTTGCTTTTTCTCTTTAGTGGAAAATGGCTTGACTCCCAAACTATTGCAGCCCACAGTCTTATAAGCCGCCACAATAATAAAATATTAAATATTAAATAATAAAATTCTCGGTAACTGTTGGGGTTTATCGGCATCGGGTACAGCCTGCAAAGCATTAGACACGTGAAAGCTCACAGCATCTCCCTTGACATTCGCAAGAACGAGATCGGAAACTACGTCAAAACTGCCGCATAGGCTCATACCCAATTCAACCACTGCCTCAGGCCTGTGCTCATCTTGAACGCGCTTAACGACCGTTGGAAGGACAGTCATTGACGGTGTGCTGAAGCACCTCGTATACACTGCCGCATAGATCTTACCCCATGACTCACAGTTACCAGCTTCTGAGATCAAGAATTTAGGCATGCTAATAGTCAGAATCCTGTGTTTTTCTCCAGGGCTCATGTTAGGAAATACCGCTTCCAGCTGGTCAAACCTTTCGGCAAGCCGGAAAGGAAAATCATCCTTATACTGGGGGCGCTTGCCCATCACAGCGTTCACCATCACAGGACTAAGCTTCATTCCGCCCTGTCTGGCTGGAAACGCTGCAACACCTGGGGCCCCGCCCGTGATATTGCGGGTAATGTATTGCACTAACGACCTAATTACATTAATTGCAACTGGATCTACAACAGCCGCAAAACAGCAAAGGCAACCGCACCATGTCGAGGATGCCATGTAAATCCAGCCAATACAGGCCATGTAGCACCTGGAATGGACAAAGGACCTAATCTTGGTGCTAACAAAGAGTGGGGTAGGACACCATTAAACCAAACCCGATGCTGCCAAGCGTTAATGGGAACCTCCTGTGTCCAATACGGAGCATATTCCTGTGGCACAGCCGTGGGAGTGTACGTGTCGAACACATTAGTATTTGCGTTCACAGCCGGGAAGGTCACCCACAAATAAAACAATTTGTATGGGTAAGCTACTTCCACACTCACTACCCTGATCACAGCCATGCCATCCACGGGGACATTATAATTCTGCAAGTGATTGCGTACTGCAATGCGACTATGTTGTGGAATGTCCACCGCGGCCATAGTGACACAGAGAGGAAAGATACAATAAAAACTATGTAGCACAACTGGGCAGTAATTCAAGGAAACCGTTTTGAAAGATTCAAGCTTGAAAAGACCTATGTAAGTACAGGTAGGTTTGTCCGACACCACTGTTTAACTGTGAAACAATAGTGAAGGGTGTTAAGGACCGATACAAGTACTACTCAAGTGTCATGTAATAAGACCACCAACGATTGGGCGTCATATCGCAGGGATCCTGCTCTTACACAGAACTGTGCATTCAGACTTGGAACCTCAGTGAATTAGGCTGTGCCAAAACTCACCTTAGTATCCAAAATCCCCTACTAGACTAGCAATCAGTGTCTCATTGGTTCTTACACACCCCCAATGATTAGACAACCCAGAACATGGACTTAGAACGCCTCAGGTATCGTGGAACACATGAACACTCTTTCGTTATACTAACATATCAGTCCAGAACGAGGAGAAATTGATGACATGTGCAAGTTTGAAATATTTATTTCTATTGCAGTGTTCTCAAGCACAGTATCTTAGCTAATACAAGCAAACATATTATAAGGAACACGATTAGCAGCATAGTTACTATTCCATAAAATACAAAGGGAGAAAGCATGTTAAAATTCTAAAGGGAAAAGGACTAAATAGAACCTCAGTTTACCCTCCCTTGCTAGTATATTATATTATATCTACAGAAGGTCTCTTTGGGTTTAGAAGGGCGGGCCCATACCTTTGGTCTTAGCAGAAATGGATCACATCATCTCCTGCAGCAACTCTCTGCATGCAAATATTCATCAAGTGTCTGTTTCATGCTCTGTGCAGTGCATTATTAATCGCGCCTGAAACCCAGAGTTAGCCACAGCTGTATATGTATTATGTCTAGACTGTGCGCTGATCAAACCGAACAAGTGCTGTGTTGAAATAACCTTGAAGGCCTCGGCACTCACTGTACAGACATAGCTTACCAAGCAAGGCTGATATTAGAAGCAAACATATTATTCTTGTGTGAAGCAAAATATTTTACTAGGTGAAAAGCTTTAATAACAAAATGTGCCATGTGCAGAGGCTGCCGGAAAGGAAAATGATGTTTAAACTTCTAATAAGCTCACGCTAACATAACACAGTGCAAAGGCAAACCCAATTCACATCACACTACGTTGCTTTTTTTTAATATGGAAAATGTCCTTGGGCTCACTGTGTGTACTGTAGACTGTGACTGCATGAACAACATTAAGTTTGCCAACACCATGATGATGATGAGTCATGATGACCAAAGTTACAAAATATCTTCAAAGTCACTCACTGGCATGGATGGATCATCATCAATTATTTACAGAGGAACTATGGCCATTTCGTGAGTGGCAAACAGGTAATCAAGTCAACAACAACCACAGCAGAACTACATGTCTGTCAAGTCGTGGTATGGAGTGGTCGATCCAGTGTAGTGTTATGCCAGAGTCCAGACAGCGGTTCACGTAAAATTGCGGCTTTGTGGCTTGCCGCATAAAATTAGATCTGCTTTGTCTGTCTGTGTCAAAGAGGTATGCTACATGGAGGTTGGTTCACTCAGTGGTGCTTGCCTTAACCGTCTGCATGGCCCTGGCCTGCTGTGTGCTAATTATTATCCAGGAAACAGAGACTCAGAGTAGGCACTTTAGAAATGATGCATGTATATCATACTGTCGCCACTGAAAGTGAAAGTGCTATTTTTGCACTACACACCGTAACTTATATTTTTCCTCTGGGGTGTTTTAATATCCCTTTCTATTTTTCAATTGACAATTACATGCCGTCACTTACCCTGTGCGATGGGAAAAACATTAACTCAGGCTTACCATAGCAATCCGCAATACCACATCCACCAGGCAGGCAGTGGACAGTGTGGTCACCAAGATTGATCGACGGAGCGCCTGATGGAATGGAGGAGTACCACGAATAAGAGGAATGGCTGGATGCATGCAACTTCCCAATTTGACAAGGACAACTACAACATACAGTTACAGTATCCACTTCACTTGTCCTTATCTTTTAAATAATGTTATTGTTGTGAACTTCTATGAGTGCAACTCTGTGCGTTTGCTCTCTGCTTCAAATTCATCCCTACAGCTATTTGATAAGTTTCTTTGCTATTTTGAAAACTAATATAATGTACTACTAAGTGTTTATTCTCTCTGAGGGCAGATAGGCAAGTGAAATTGCGTAATTACTGCAGCCCTGTACTGTCTAATTGTTTAGTACTAGATAGTAAGTTGCAGTATAAGTACTACTTTTCAGTAACCTAACCATCCATTTAGCAAACAACTTCATGCATGCACTTCCTTTATGTCCCTTAAAAGATTTATGGATATGTTTTTATCCAAAGATTCGTTTTTCTTCATTTGTTGTTTGTCCATGCTGTGTTTTTTTTTCTCTCTCTAAAAAACCTTCCCAAAACCCCCATTCCCATCTATTTTTCAAACCCTAACCCTCTTCCCCGGGCTGTGTGGTTTTCATTGAGGTGTGAATAAATGTTACCAATAATTCCACACGCTTGCTGGGGAGGATAAGGTCAAAAGCAACAGAAAATCCATTTCAAGGCAGGTCAAGGAATCCGAGGATATATATTGTTATTCTGCTTGACACACACCCATGAGTATTTTCCAATTAATTCAGAATTTCATGTCCGCCATTGAGTGGATTCATCAACAACATCCTCCTACACGTGACGAAAGCTTATGCTGCTGTGTCCTTCAGTACTAGTTCTTGTAGTAGCCATAATCCACGCAACTAGTTAACTTTTGATTGAAAACTTCAGCATTGCTTATGCTACAACTTATGGCACTGTTCTTGTGTACTGTACTATGTACTATCGTACTGTTCTAATGCTCCTCATGCCTCTCAATGTCTCATTTTCTTTTTTTTCATATGCTGCTACTGCCAGTGTGTACCACTACTACTACCACCACCACCACAACGATGCCTTTTCATCCGTACCGAATTACATAGCCAACCTTAATCACCATTTACCATGCAGCCAGCCTTGTGCCTAGCCCTATTCTCAAACATGAATCACAGGTAAAATAAGCATTTTGGGGGAGTTAGAATAATAGAGTAGGAGGAGAGGACTGAGGAGAGATTGGCTGTAGTACTAGTAAAGTAGTAGGACAATTGAATTCACTAACTCTGTCAGTGGCACTTTTGTACAAATTTGGGAGATTACTTAGACAATTTGAATCAACCAGCTAGTTAAGTTTCATGAAAACAAACATACAGATAACCCCCCCTGCCTCCCCCAAAAAACAGTAAAAACGTGTATGCTATGTTTAAGTAGAAAATAAATAATTATTTCGACCCTAACAAAAAAAAACTATCCCACAAGACCCGACCTGCCCCCTCCCTTACCCCAACCAATGTCCATAAAATGTCCTGAAAAGTTCCAAAACCCCAACGCCCAATTCCCCCCTCCCAAAAGTCTTTAAAAAAGGGGCAAGAGACAGTCTCTCTACTTTGGCCGGCGGTGTCCTGTGGCCTGGTGGTCACGCAGCTCTCTCCGGAGGGCCTTGAGCAGGGCTTTCTGCCTCTCCACCTCCTGCTCAAGGTAGGCCACTCGCAGGGTTAGTCGGTGCAGACGAGCCTTGCAGGTACTGTGGGGGGCAGCTGCTGGTTTCACTGCTCGGCGGCGGCGGGTGGCTCCCCGACCACACCGCCGTACTGCTGGAGGATTGCGCTGGCTGTGTAACCCAGGGGCAGCAGAGGAGGACGCAGCTGTTGTTGAGATTGACTAAGAGTCATCCTCCTCCTCCTGAGCCACCAGCCGCCGATATTCGGCGACAATTGCCTCCAGCTTCCTTTGCGTGGCCCGGATAGCCAACTCCTTCCTTGATAGTTTAGAAGGAGTATCTATATGAAGAAAGAAAAAAATACTGTAACCAATATTCTTTAAGATTAACACAAAATATTTCAACAGAAAGTTGTGTCACAGTAGCACTAGCAACTTGCAAGCACAGTACATAACATTTGTGGCATGTATCTATCTAACCTCCCACTTCGTCGGCCTCTGCTCTAACATTAGAGGGAGTTACAGGAATTCTACTAGCATTTTATGGACTCACTACATTAGACTCAGACAGTACATCAGTCTTCTGCTTCCCTCTTTTTTATTGAAATTAGTACGTAAACTTGTGGAAGCCGGCATAATGCCAGCGCAGTCAGCTTGCACCCAAGAAAAACAGACGGAAGCCATGATGACGCAGACTCGCGTTACTGTTACCAGTCCAGTACATACATGTGGGGAAGCTCTTACTTTTCTATTACGGGTGGCACTGGTCATACTCTGTTACAAGGGCTACTGCTCCATTAATTTAACTTTCACCCTGGCCTGCCCCTGACTACTACAAAAGGAAAATTAAGAAGATAATATGATCATCTATCCCTTCACAGGATATTTTCCTATATAAGGGATGACTTTAGGTGCTTTGTTTTTATTGATTGAGTGAACACCGATAGGCCACACATGAATGACAGAGTTGAAAACAAATTATTAACAGAGGTAGTGAGTGGTCCCTGTAATCGCCGGAGGAAGGCACTTGTGACTTGACTTGATAATGTGATCTATACAATATAAATACACAATATATGCTGTGCTTGCAAACTACTGTTAGTCAAGGGAGTATTCTAAAAAATTACAACTTATACTTTCCTCAGCTTTGCTACTCTGGCACGGACGTGCGGTGTTACATGCTCTTCAAAGTAACACTCCTCATCCAGCGACCATCTACTCTACATACACCTATGCTATCTATGATGAAGATACCATCCAGGCATCCATCCATTCAAAGTAAATGTCAATCATTCTTAATGTCTCAACTGGACAAACCTTACTTTTTCTCACCGAAAAACACCCTTTTTATTTTATTTTGTAAACCACCAGCCATGCATCCGTGCTTGACTTGCATTCAAATTTGACCCAAAGGATATATTGTGCACACATAGAGTTTCTGTTTCACCCACCCAGGCAGTCTTCTTTTCTTTCTCCTTCCACCCATCCTTGCTTCAGCCTTCAACCGGCCATGCATCAGATTCCCAGCCACCTGTGCCTGCATTCAAAAGCACGTATCATTCTTTGCCAGTCATTAATTTAACTCGCTTGTCGTTCCTTACACCCTTCTTTCCATTTTGGTTCATCCCATCCATCAAGTTCATCTCTGATCTGACTTAGCTTCTCGATAAAAATTTCACTGCTGAGTTGAAGTCAAATTTAGAGGAGGCCATTGGTTACTCATCAACTCACGCCGCTAATGCTATTGCTAATGCGAAGTCAAGGGTGACTGTCTTCTACCTGGTTGACAAAAACTTAGTTCTAAATTTGTAAGTCTTCTTAACAGTAGAGTATACTTGTACTGTACATCATATACACCTCTGCAGCGAGCCTACTCTGCAATCTCAAAAAGTAAGGAATATAAGAGCTTAACACTGCCCGCCACTACCGTGGCATCTCCCACAGCAGTTCTTGCTGGCACAGTATCCGCCCCAGGAGTGACCACCTCTGCGCTGGCCCCGGCACTGGTGGTGGACTGTGCCGATGGTGTTCCGCCTAGAAAATACATTTCATATTTTTAGATGCCATATACACCACTCCCTATTTTGCCTAGGAATGAACATTTTTTACTACGTAAACAAATTTAATTATTTGTGACTCTCTAGTCTAAACTAAAAATTTCCCTTTCGGAAGGGGAGGGTGTTTTATTTATGCTTAGCCATAACATGCTACACTTTTTGGCACAATTGATGAATGCTTGCTTTTTAACACGCACCATTTTTCTCATAACAGACAGAAGCTTCCCTTCTAGGAACAAGAGCAATATGTTAACTCGGAGTCATCATCATCACCACCAAGACTTTAAATTCCAACCAGGTGAGGGCTCTCCCACAATTAAATAATGTGTCAAATCAGCCACTGTTTAGTTTTCAAGAGTTCACCGTTGATCTTATATGAAGTTGATTTTAAAATATGTTTTTATAGAATGCACATTTGAAATTTATTATACAGAGTACACACAGAGCTAGTTGTTTTGTAGTCTTATGTTCTGGGTTGCATAATCATTGGGGATCATCGCTGCATTCGGGAGCTAAATAATGACTCTGACACACTAGCTAGTCAGTAAGGAGATTGGGGGTTCAACTTCTGTTCTGACTGAGGTATGTGGAAGGTCTAACTGTGCCTATTATCACTAATGCCCTATTTCTTGTCCATAGTTCTGTATGTGCACAATAGTCCCTGCAACCGTAGTAGTATGTCCTCCTATCCAATCAAAAAGTAAACTAGTATCTCATTCTTGGTGGCCATTGACATTTTATTGTTGGGAATCGTCAAAGCATAAACATTTTGGAAACTTCAATAGAAATTATGGACAACCCAAAGGACTGCACTCAGTGCCTTGAGCTATTGCTGAATAGGAGTTTTGCTTAACACCTTTTGCCAACTGTGCAAGCTTAGCTAGCTATAAATGCAGACTAATAAAATAGTAGTAGCACAGAGAGTCATAGTAGAGGCAGGATAAGAATTTAGAAACAGTCTACAAGAAGCTCAAAGACGATTTAGGAAAAAATGGAATTATAATGAACGTTTGGAATAAATAGGTGCTCTATTATTAACAGGAAAACTTACTGGGGCCAGCAGAAGAGCCCTCAGCAGACCGATCCTGCCCTTCCTGCCCCGCCGGCGCCACCACCGCCACCGCTGTCCTCTTGCCCCTGGGAGGAGCTGGTGTACATAAAAGAAAGACACAAACATGGATGATTGTTGTCAACGAAATCAAACATTTAAAAAAAACAATAACAAATTATTTCGGGGAAATAAACAACAATTGCACTAAATGTATTGACCTATCTGATATGGTCTACTAGGATACCATAGTACTGCTGGATTCGCAGACCGTCTACTTGGAAAGTTATATAACTCACTAAACTAACTACAAAAAGGTTCTACTAGGTCTGGCAGCACTCAGCAGCACGCAAAGTGACAGACACAGTCCGTCATGATTGCAGACCACTAAAAAATTTCCTGCTAAATAACAACTCATAATATACTCAACCTATCAATCCAGCAGCACTATCTCTTCTTACTGGCAGGAGTACAAAGGAAGGACTGGATTTGAGACTCTAGTCTCTCTAGCATTACGCAGTTCTGTAAAGTATACTCATACATAATTACTCAGGCCAAATGAGCACAAAATTGAAAACAAGTAAGCATAGTAGCACCACCACTGAGCAGGCAAGCACCTGCAATCACAGAAGATTTTGAAACATAATTTACCTGCAATGTAATTGACCGCATTCTTGCTCCTTGGAAAAACATATATTTGCAATATAACACAGAACAGAACAAAACAAAGTAGTTATTAAATAGCTACTAGTACTCACCAAGCCCAGGGATCTTCTACGCCAAGCAGGTCGAGCAGGTCTTGTTCCCGGTCCAGTATGTCAGACCACCGGTGCGTCACCTGGTTGTAGGTGAGCCGGACCCCTGACTCCCGATACATGGCCCGGCACACTTTACCCCATAGCTGGCGAGGCTCCCGGAGGCCGTACCCGGTACCGGGCCTGTCGCCTGCTGCGACGGTCTTGGGGAGGTGGAGCTGCACAAAGAAGACCAGTGCGGCCACCTCCACCGTACTAAAGATCTCCCTAGGACTTACAGACTCCCCCCTCAAACGTCCGCAAGGGAGCCGGCTATGGGGTGCGGGACTCTTCCCCTTGGACTTGCCGGCTCCCTTTGCCATGGTCCTGGGTGAAAGAAAGGAAAAATAGGAAAGAATAGGGAAAAAAAGTCAAGAAAAGAAAAGAGAGAGCTAAAAAAAGTAGGTATTAAAGTACAAAAAGTAGAAAAAAACACAAAATATAGATGTAGAAAAATAGAGAGAGAGATAATGATTACAAAGATTGAAACAGGATAGAACAGGCATGCCCAGAACCATAGCAATGAATGAAAAACAAGATGGCCGTGCCCATTGCAACTACGTGGGTAAGTTCGCATGGTATTTCAATTGCGAGCATGCAAAATAAATGCCAACACACATTTGCGCCCCTGAACTGGAAATGCACAACACGAGCATGCAACTAGCGACTGGAAACGGAAATAAGCAACGCGAACAAGATGGCCGCGCCCATAGGAGACCGCATGGGTAAGTTTGCGGTAGCCCCGATGAAAAAAATCCTGCAAACTCACAAAAAAAAAAATCTGCAATCGAACGAAAGTTCGTGGATTTTGCAAACCACGAGTACGCTTTTGCGCTAATTTGCGTATAGCGAATTCGCAAAATTCGCCCATACTAAGCTTCTACCCACTTTAAAAATGGGCAGACAATGACAAGAACATATTTCATTCCTCGACAAGGTGATAACTGGATAAAATCAATTGTAGTCTTTTGAATGGGTCTTCTGCTTTCCAAATCTTCCCAGGGCAAACTACAGTTCTCTTACCAGGATTCATTTGATGACAAATCAAACATCTTTGGCAAAGAGCTTCTGCTATTTTCCTGAATTTTGCATTAAACCATGATTGTCCGAATTGTCGCAGTATAGCATCCCACCCTAGGTGGGAATCTCCATGATACATCCTACCCATAGGAGCAAGCATACAGTCTGGTAACACAGGTCTGCCATCAAGTAAACAATAACACCATCTTCAGCCCTTCTCTGACAGTCTATCTATGTCCATTCTTCCCTTTCCTCAGTTTCTGCCTTATTCTGCAAGTCTCTCACTTCTCCCCACATTTTCACACCTTGCAGCAACATAAGTTGGCAGCTGTTTCCACATGCATCGATTTTCTTATTTATTGCCATCTTATGTTTGGCACAGTGTTGGGCTAATTGGTCAGTATATTGGTTACCTGCTGTCACTTTGTCAATTCCAGATTGGTGAGCAGCACACATGACCACAGCCACTGTTTCTGGTAATTGGATTGCTTTTAGCAAATCATTCACATAATTTCCATTTTTAATAGGAGTACCTGATGAAGTCAGAAACTCTCTCTGCATACAGAGTTGGCCAAAGTCATGCACAACCCCGTAGCCGTGTTGGCTGTCTGTGTAAATGGTTACTTTCAAATTTTCCCCAATTTTGCAAGCCCTTGCCAATGCAATTAATTCAGCTACTTGTGCAGACTTGACTCCAGATAAGGAGGATGCTTCAACTGTGCCCCATAATGTACACACAGCATATGCAGCACTTAAACCTTCTTCCTCATGTCGCATGCATAAGCCATCTACAAATAATTCATGTTCTGAATCTATTAATGGTTCTTCTCTTATGCCTGGGCGAGGTTTGGTACAGTATTCTGTCAGGTCGATACAATTATGTTCGACTTCATTTTTGACTTCTGCAAAATGTGATTCAGGCAACAGCGTTGCTGGATTCAAAATGTTACACCTAGCATTCGTCACATTTTCTAAACCTAAATGAATTTGTTCATATTTAGTCAGCCGACTAGGAGTCAGAGATTGGGTTTTGGTCCTTGTCAACAAAATCACAATTGCATGTGGGACGTATACAGTCAATGTATGGCCCAAATTAATGGACTCACTTTGCTCAAGACTCATGCATGTTGCAGCTACTGCTTTCAGACATCCTGGCAAAGCAGATGCCAATGGATCTAGTGTGGAAGAAAAATATGCACACAGAACGTCTCATCAAACCATGGGTCTGGGTCAAGACTGAGAGTGCGCAATTGTCTCGTGTATCACAAAACAATGCAAAGTCTTTTAAATAATCAGGCATTCCTAATGCCGGAGCTGTACACAGACAATCGCGTAATTTTAAGAAAGATGACATGCTTTCATCATGGGTCTCTTGCTAATTTCTTTGTCATTTGTATCAATGGTTTTGCCAGGACTGCAAATCCCACAATCCACTGCCTGCAGTAACCTACAACTCCAAGAAACATTCTGATTTCTTTCTGGGTTTGAGGTGGATTCATGTTTTTGATTATTTTGATCCTTTCTGTCGTAACTCTTCTGACACCCCTGCCCCAGATATTTCACTGATTTGGTGCTAAACTGTAATTTTTCAGGTGACACCTTATGTCCTTCTTCACCCAAATGATTTAACAAAGCTATGGTATCAACTACACAGTAATTTCGGGTTTTAGACACCACCAATAGGTCGTCTATGTACTGGACTAGGACAGATTTTCCAGGCAGCACCAAAGATTCAAGGCACTTTTTCTAAATCTGTTTAAAAATTGATGGACTTTCTGTGTACCCCTGAGGGACACGGTTCCAGGCGTAGACATGGCTGTCAAATTCAAATGATAAAAGATACCTGCTATCTGGATGTAAAGGTATGGAGAAAAATGTGTGGCACAAATCTATTACAGTGAACCAACCCGCTGCCCACGGTATTTGATATAAAATCACAGCAGGGTTTGGCACTACAGGACAACATGGGACAACAGGTTTATTAATATTGCGAAGGTCCTGTACGACCCTATATTTCCCACTCGGTTTCTTTATGCCAATTATGGGTGAATTACATGGACTGCTCATTATTTCTTGCAAAATGCCTGTTTCAACCAAACGTTTTATTTCTGCTGCAACTCCTGCTTTTATTTCTGGGCTCATTTTATACTATTTGGGTAAACTGCACCTTCTTTCACTGTCACTTTTATTGGATCAACATTTGCCATTAACCCTACATCTTTTCCTGTAAAATCCCATACTTCAGAATTTACAGTATCTTGTAATTCTTATGGTAAGTCTTCTATGGTCAATGTTTTATTTTCGGTTTTCTGTTTTGCCAACATTAATTTATATATTCCATCTTCGTCTGGGGTTTGCATTTCAACACCACTTGGAGTGCAAAAGATGGCGCAATTCATTTTGCACAACAAGTCTCTGCCTAACAGGTTTACTGGACTGGAATTTCACACAATGAATTTTTGCATTTCTTTAAAATTTCCTATTCTAACTTCCATTGGTTCTGTTACTGGGGTACAAATTTGTTTATTAGAAACGGCCACTACTTGGATCACTTCTCCTGAGAGGGGTAGGTTTGGAACTTCTGCTGTTCTCATAGTAGAAGGGGTAGCGCCAGTGTTGAACTTTTCCCTCAATATATGGACCCAACTGATCTACCGGCAAGGATGCGCCAAGTACGCACTCCTCGTCCTCCCCTCTCAGGGACTGTCAGTAATAATTCCTCTTCAAAAATTTGTGTCACTCAAAAGAAATTGTGGAGTCACTGAATCTCTCCTATCCCTTCCCTCCCAATTTGTGGTAGCCACAATATAGCTTGCTTTGCTCCCAGGATCTGGCATAGGTGCATTGGTTCTGTATTACCTGTGGTTTCTTTGATACTTCATTCTGCGTCTGTGAATTCAAAGGGTTAGTTTGCATGTTGGTATTATTCAATATGGCTTTACACTCATTTTTCCAATGCCCCAACTTTCCACACCCGTGACATGGGAATTTCTTTTTAGCCTCATCTCTGTTATAATTTCGGTTTGTCTTTCCTCTATTTCCATTTCCTTGGGCTTGATTATTTTTCAACTGATTCAATTGAAGTTCCTGTTGCTCTGCTAGTTTTACTTGTGCCCACATGACTTTTTCTTCCAAATTCTTATGCTTATTGTCCAATTCATCCTCACATTATTTTGCATATTTGAGCATTTCATCAATAGGTTTGGCCTGCCAACAGATCTTATGATTTTTAATCCATTGTGAAATTTCTGGTCTCAATCCAGACACAAACCGATAGATGAAATGCGTCATATCTTTGGTATCAATGTTCTCTAGACCACTATATTGTTTAAAGACTTGTAAGAGGCATTCATAATATGCATGCACAGATTCAGCTTTATTCCGTGTAGTTCTATCCATTCTAGTCCAGTTAGTCTCTTTTTGAGGTACCTTCCCTTTCAAGTACAGCATTACCTGATTGTATTTTTTCATAACCTCATCTGATGGCGCTCCAGTCTTTGCGTCTCTAGGATACTCATCACTTGGCCAATCAACTGCTATTTTGCACTCTGTCCATGAATCTACAGGTACAACAATATTGAATAATCCATCTAGATCTTTTAACAGTACCTTTAAAACCTTTACAAATCTTTCGACTTGTCTGTACCATTCTTCAGGTTTCTCTCGTAATTTCGGAAAATCATTTGTAAATGACAAAATATCCTGACAGGACTATGGGACATGTACATAACCTCCACCTGGCACTTCTCTCATTGGAAACAACCTTTCCACTTTTTCTGTTTCTTTCAACATATACTCTGATGCTGTATTTTTCGCTTGTGCCTCCTCCTTTTTTTTGCCCACCTGGCTTTCCATCTTTCTAGATCAACCCATTTTTGCAAGATTGAGAACAACTCTTTAATTTGACTTTCCTCCCTGACACATTCATATTTTCCAAATCTTTATCAATGAAATCCGCTCGGTAAGGTTTCTGTATTACTTTTGATTTACCAATATCAATTCCCATATCAAGTGCCATATTCATTAATTTCTCATGAAATACTCTGATGTTTCGTGTGATACTTCGACATATAAACAAGAATTCATCTTCGCTGAATGTGTTCAATCTTTCTAAACCCACATTTCCTGCCATCATTTCTTCTAATTCGACCCTTAATTTGAATATATACAATGATTTTGGTTGCGATTTTTGCTTATCCATTTTTCAGGTCCATCTCTTTAATTCTTCTGGGGTAACTACTGTTGTATTTACTGTACCTGTTGGTGTTTCCAGTTGCACTTCTCTAGAGATTCCAGGAGTACTTTCCGAACTGAGCTCCTTTCAGGTTTTCTTATAGGTAAATCCATAAGGGAAATTACCGGCTCACACTCACTTGCTTGATCATCACTATTACCATTTCTTTCCTTGACTGTACTACAGGTGTAGTTAGAACATGAGTTTTAGGACTAGACTCCTTATCTCCATACAGAGGAACAACAGGCCAATGGTTACCAGAATTGTTAGGGCTTCAGGACTCATATTTAATTGGGAAATTTTCTGAATTAATTAATTTCTCTGTTTATTTATTGCTTCTCGTTCCCTGTCCTGTAACACTTTTTCTAATGAAGTCTCATGTATTACTTGCAGAACCAATGGTGGTTTCAAGAACGTTGCACTAGGATTAACTGTACTTGGCTCCTCATTATAAGGTGGCAGATTTTTCATTGACTAATCCTCCAAATAATCATCTTCTGTATTATCGCTAATCATAAGATTTCTTGTTTTCTCAGTACTTTTACTTCCCGTTTGTTCTTCTAAAGTTCGGACAGGATATAATCCTTCTACTAGCATTGATTGTCTCCATCGTTTCATTTGCTTATCACTTGTCCCTTTAGGAGATCTAGGATATAATTTACTCCAATTTCTGTCGCTTCTGGGTCTATCTCGTTCAAAAGCCTCAGTTTCCTATTGTTCTAATGCTTTGTACTGGGTTAATCTAGGTCTAGGGTCTAACTCATTAATGCGTGTTCTCAAATAATACAAAACTCTACCATTAAAGGTACCATCAGGCACATGCATCAAAGGAAATTGCATTTGCAAATGGTGCGCATCGCACAATTCGGCCGTTTGCGAATGCAATTTCTTGTTTTGGGATGCATCATGTTTGAAGTGTATTTTCGCTATTTTAGGAATCGCAAATTAGTTTGCAATTCCTTAAATAAATCGCAATTGCTGCGAATCTAAAAAATTGCATGTATGAAAAATCGCAATTTGCGATTTTTTAAGAAATCGCAAATAGCATTTCTTAAAAGTAGAAAAAGTCAAACCTGGTGGTAATTTCCAGAAAATGGCACAATACAGGTGAATCCCATCAAGAGCGCATATAAGGGGTCCTGAAAACAGCAAACAGCTTTTCACAATGGCAGCACTCTTTTTTTGGCACGTAGGCTGAGGTTGAGAACAGCAGCAGGAAGGAGGAGAAGGATGATTCAAGAAAGAATTTTCAGAGTTTGCTTCACCTTACTAGGGCAGATTGAATCAGAAATCTATGATAAGTATAGGCTCAATGCTCATTTGATTTTAGATCTGATAGATGAATTGGACCCAATCTTGCAGAGACAAACATGCAGGACACAAGCCATACCAACCCATATTCAGGTATTGTGTTCACTACACCTCCTTGCCTCTGGGTCATTCCAGGGTGTAAGAGCCATTGCTGGTCGTGTCTCCCAGAGTTCCCTATCTAGATTTTTCAATGCATTTCTCAATGCCATGTTGCAAAGGATTAGGCGTCATATTAAGTTTCCCAGTACACAACAGGAATTGTTACAAACAAAGTTAGATTTATACAACATGGCACATTTCCACATGCCATTGGCTGTGTAGATGGCACATATGTTCCCATATGTCCACCATCTGAAAATGAGTACATTTTCCGCAACTTTACCATTCTCTGAACATTCAAGCAATTTGCAATTCTAAAACCATCATCACAGATTTAGTGGCAAGTTACCCTGGAAGTGCCCATGATTTCTATATTTTCAGACAAAGTGCCATCCACAATCGTCTGGTTGCTGGTGATTTTGGAGATGGTTATTTGCTAGGTAAATATGACTCTAACATTTTGAAGTTATCTCTGTTACTTGTAGACTCTTTTTACCTATTATTTAAACTTTTCATTACCCCATTCCTTAGGAGACAGTGTCTACGCAGTGAGGTCATTCATATTAACACCCTATTCAACCCAGCAACCCGTAAAGAGCAGCAGTACAACCATTCGCACATATCAACCCGCAATGTAATTGAGAGAACTTTTGGTGTACTGAAATCAAGGTTCCGCATACCTCACAAGACTGGTGGGGCTTTACAATATCGTCCAGAAATTTGTTGCAAAATAGTTGCTGCATGTGCCATGTTGCACAACTTAGCCACTAGGAGAGGAATAGAACTGGAGTTGGAGGATGTACTACCTCACAATGATAACCAGCCTCGACAACCCCAACCAAGATTAAGAGGACCAGACGCAGCAGAGGGTAGAAGAAGAAGGGCAGAGATAACACAACATTATTTTTAAAAGAGGTAAGAACCACACAACACCATCTTATTCATGACTTCAAACCATTTACTTTGTAAGGTTATTCACTTATGCATCTTATTCTGGACATATCCAGGCATTCAATTTTCAAAATAGTAAATTACTTCTCATTTACTTCAAACTCAATTTCTTAGCAAATAAGATGCACTACAAAATTTCAAATATATTTTTCAAATGAACACATTTTATTTTTTGCGTCCACGCACCTCTAATGCCTTGCCAGTATTTAAAACATTGACAGTGCTCCTGCTGCTTGAAATGTCTTGCTTTCTATTGCTGCGGCGTGCACCATGTTCAGCTGGTGCTATTATGCTACTGACATTTGCGCAAACATCATTACCCTCCATTTGCATTTGCTTTGCAGGTGCTTCTTCATTTTGTATTTTATCAAGAACATGATTGAGTGACACCATTCCTCTGGCAATGTCTCCACAGCATTGTGTCATTTCCCTTTGCACGGCAACTGTGTTCTTAGATAGCAGAGCAGTAGTGCTTGTAAGACAGGACATTGCCCTGGTGTAACCCTGCATGCAGCTCATTGCTCTTTGATGCCTCTTTACACTTCCCACTTGTTGAGCCTGTATTTCTGTGCACATTGTCTCCAATGCTGCAACAATGCGGTCTAGCTTGTCTGATGTGGCTCCCTGTCCTTTCACAAGTATAGTTGTCATGTGTTTGAGACTGTTGTGCATTTCACCAATGTCATGACTGATGTGACCGAGTTTTCCCTTCATGACACGGATATCTTTGCCTCGTAGGGGCTGCACTTTCAGAAGTTTAACCTCAACAATACTTGCGGTGCTGTTATCCTCTACTGCTCTTCCACTATGTGATGGTTGTGCCCTGTGCCTATAGAATTGACGGAGTCTATCCCGCCTGCTCTGCAAAGTGGATGTGGTTTCTGGAGTCACAACTGTCTGGGCTTCTTGTACATTGTCATTCTGAGCCTCATCACTATCAGACTGCTGCAGTTGGCGCACTCTGTTTCTTTGCCTTCTTTGCTGTATTGTGGATGACGTGGTTGCTTCATTGGATTGTGGATCAGTGTCTTGTCCTTCCAGACTATTAAACTCATTCCATTCATTAGAAATATTGTCTTGTTGTGTATCTATGAATGAAGGAGTGCAAAAATTGTGTTACATTAAATTGTTGCCAAATTAGAAGCATTATCAATGATATTTTTCTAGTAAACTTAACAATTTGCATGGCTACTCTCACAACAATGCATATTTTGATGTTTTGCATTCATTTCTAGGATCCCTGAATGATGTTTGTGAATAGTACTAGTACAGTGACTACAACTCCCAAGATGCAATGCTTCATGAGTTGAAAGTGTATTTTAAACACTAATCCTCAAAACAACGACTGAAGGGGAAAGATAGAATGATAGCTAGACCTTCATCAAGGGGCCTCTTACACACACTTTCTCAAGCAGACAAAAAATAAATAAATATTGCCTGTAGGCAGTCCAACAGGCTGAGAAGTATCAATTGCTATTACTCCCACAACAGCTTCAGTAGCAAGTGTTCCTTCTACCATGTCCTCAAGGGGGGTATTGGGCCTATCCCTGGGTGAACCACCACCTGTGCTTTTGGCTGCCTTCATCCTGTTTGCAATCCTTTCCTTTGCATGACTGCGCAGGTCATACCAGCGTTTCTGTAAATTGGTAACATCACGGTGTGCAACTCCCACAGCATTCACCTTTGCTTGGATAGCAAGCCAGAGCTTCCTCTTCACTCCTTCAGGAACCTTCAAAGACTGTTTACCAAAAAGCTGGTCCTGCCTCATAGTGACCTCCTCGAAAAGTATTTCCAACTCCTGTTCACTGAATTAAATTTTTCTTTTTCTTGCTTGCATGTCTTCACCAGCATTTTCATTTGCCATTTTTCCATCTGCTACAGGCACACAGTCTGCTCCAGTTCCTCCAGCCTAAGCTCCAACTGCCAACTGCCAATCCTCCACTTGAAACCTGGGAGCAGGTGTGAGCAATTAGGCTTCTGGCTTCCTGGTTGTGCTCACATTCTGATTCTGCATGTGTGCGAAATCGCAATTTGCGAATTTGCAAAATGCAAATTCACAAATAAGAATTTGCATAAATCTTGCGATTCTGTAAAAATTTCGATTTTTACTGAATCGCAAAAAAAAAGCGAAAAAAATGATGCATTCCAATTTGCAATTCCTTATTTGCGATTCCTTTAAAAATCGCAAATAAGGAATCTTAAATTGAAACGTTAATGCATGTGGGTGATAGTTCTGGAAATGCCAAAACACCATCATCTTTTGTGTACTCTGTCCAATTTTCTAACCTCACACCGGTGTAGTAGCCCCTTTCTACCATCATGTGTGATGCGGGCGTATTTGGTGGAGGAATAATAATTCCTTCTCTAGTTTTAATCGTTTTGTCTTTTCTAAAGAAATTCTTAATTCTTTTAAATAGCAAAATATTTCTTTCACCTCCGTACATGATATGAGGTCTTCCTCTTATCATGCAAAACCTAAGTTGTGCAAAACCTAAGTACCTCCTATCGGGTCTATCTCCTATTATTGATGGGTCTAAATGCCACATGTAATTTTATGGCGGTTTTAATTTGCAAAGACCCTTGATTTGTTTACTAATAGACTTCCAATACCAACACGTTTCTTATTTTTCAATGACCAATCGGAAATTAGGGTTCAAATAAATCCAACCAATAGTTGAGCGATTTTTGCTGTGAGACTAGTTATCACGCTCCTGCACTCACCCCTCCTTTACAGTATTACCTCAGCTACACACCTGGTGTCGCAACCAATACCAGCACAGCTCTAGGTGACGTCAGCGCAGCTCCGCAACTGACTTCCTCCTTTCCAAGGTAATACGAAACTTATTTCACTTTTCAATGTAGAATTATTTTAATTTACAACGTAGAAACATTCGCCGCTGTACCTAAGTGACTAAATTCAAAGAAAAGATGATTTGCAGTCACTTCGAGTAAATCCCTTCCGCTTACTCTTCACATACTACAAGTACATCCCTTCCGTCTACCTTTCGTGCAAGCATCAGAGAACCTGTTACTTCCTCAGACTTACCCTTTCCAGGTAATATAAGGCCAGGTTTTTACTAGCGAACCCCTTTTGCTGTCAATTAAGCTCAGTAGAACCTGCTACTTCTTCAGCGTGACCCTTTCTAGGTGATATAGCACCAAAGTTTTGCCAGTGAACTCTTTGCTATCAATTATTCACACATTTATTCAGAACGTCCCTAAACAGTGCTTCCAGTTGTACCTAACCATGCACTTACTTCCTTAGGCAAGTGACCTCAGCTACAGAGTGGCTTCCATTTACCACCTATTATTCTACCCCCGGGGATTCCAGACAAAACATAAAACATGTATGAACAGTTTCGGTTAATACATGAAATCAATACAATCAATAATCAATAGAATTTCATATACGCAAAAATATTTCCATAAACCAATTAACTACAACTGACTACCTATCTTAACTGAACCCTAACCATCATGCTGCTACCAAAAGAAACTGATAGAGCGCAGGTTCATCTGCCCGTCTTACCATACTCACCTGGGCCCATAAAACCTATATACGCAAATGAACAGGTAAACCTACACTCATATCAAAATGTCTGTTTTACCATTCAGGACCTATACCATTTGACTTACCAATCTTAGTCTCCAGTACCTAGAGTCCTAAAGGATCAAGGGTGTTAGCATAATAGGTGGTAATATAAACAATTTGCACTCATTAAAATAACCACAGACTCGGGAAAAACTTAAACTCTTTATCTATGTAAAATATTAAATGTCAGTGTCCATACTACATTAACTGAAACTTGGTCAACCAACAAAAATATGATTAAGGTAATATCGAATGAGAAACTTTCATTAAGCATTGAGACATAGGGAAGGTAGAAAAAGGAAAACAGTACAATGACAAACCCAATTTAATTATATTTACCTAGAATGGTGTGAAGACCAACCCTGACCACGGGCTGGGTCAAAGGACAGAACCCCAAAGTGCAGGTGCCAGCAGGAAAGATTAGGTGCAAATCAGAGTCAGGACAGGTACAGACCAAATTGGATCAGGACAGGACCACCTCAGGCTAAGACCGGCACCCACAGCTAACGTGCTACACCTGCGTTGCACCTTCTCTGCAGCCAACAGCCAAACCCCGATTTGGTCTTCAAATCTCCCTTCCCAGTAACCCCGATTGGGTTATCGATTCTTCTGACAGAGTGCTCCGCCTACACCTCTGCTCTTGATTGCCTATTGAGTGCATTGGGTCAGTGTCAGGTCAGCTATTTGGACAAGTCGGACAAAATAACTAGCTAAGCCTACTCTAGTTATGCTATTTTCCAGGGCAGGATGAGGAGAGGTCATCACACCATACCTAAATGAAACCTTTCTTCTGGATATTGTAATTAGAATTCCTGTTGATACATTTATTTTCCTGTGCATTTTTATTCCACCCAACAATTGAATGTTCTTATAGAAAAACAATGTTAACAGTTTGTCTTCCACTTGGGGTCAGCAGGTTAGGTTCCCAGGCGCATCTTCCAGTGTGATGAAAAATTGGCTTCAGTTCAATGACAAATGACTTAAGTTCTTTCTTGGAGTTTGACATGCGCAGTGTGGGTTTCAAAATGGAGAAATAGCACCTTTCAGACCCGAAATATAATACAGTGTCTCATTGGTTCTTACACACCCCCAATGATTAGACAACCCAGAACATGGACTTAGAACCCCTCAGGTATCGTGGAACACATAAACACTCTTTCGTTATACTAACATATCAGTCCAGAACGAAGAGAAATTGATGACATGTGCAAGTTTGAAATATTTATTTTTATTGCAGTGTTCTCAAGCACAGTATCTTAGCTAATACAAGCAAACATATTATAAGGAACACGATTAGCAGCATAGTTACTATTCCATAAAATACAAAGGGAGAAAGCATGTTAAAATTCTAAAGGGAAAAGGACTAAATAGAACCTCAGTTTACCCTCCCTTGCTAGTATATTATATTATATCTACAGAAGGTCTCTTTGGGTTTAGAAGGGCGGGCCCATACCTTTGGTCTTAGCAGAAATGGATCACATCATCTCCTGCAGCAACTCTCTGCATGCAAATATTCATCAAGTGTCTGTTTCATGCTCTGTGCAGTGCATTATTAATCGCGCCTGAAACCCAGAGTTAGCCACAGCTGTATATATATTATGTCTAGACTGTGCGCTGATCAAACCGAACAAGTGCTGTGTTGAAATAACCTTGAAGGCCTCGGCACTCACTGTACAGACATAGCTTACCAAGCAAGGCTGATATTAGAAGCAAACATATTATTCTTGTGTGAAGCAAAATATTTTTCTAGGTGAAAAGCTTTAATAACCAAATGTGCCATGTGCAGAGGCTGCCGGAAAGGAAAATGATGTTTAAACTTCTAATAAGCTCACGCTAACATAACACAGTGCAAAGGCAAACCCAATTCACATCACACGACGTTGCTTTTTTTTAATATGGAAAATGTCCTTGGACTCACTGTGTGTACTGTAGACTGTGACTGCATGAACAACATTAAGTTTGCCAACACCATGATGATGATGAGTCATGATGACCAAAGTTACAAAATATCTTCAAAGTCACTCACTGGCATGGATGGATCATCATCAATTATTTACAGAGGAACTATGGCCATTTCGTGAGTGGCAAACAGGTAATCAAGTCAACAACAACCACAGCAGAACTACATGTCTGTCAAGTCGTGGTATGGAGTGGTCGATCCAGTGTAGTGTTATGCCAGAGTCCAGACAGCGGTTCACGTAAAATTGCGGCTTTGTGGCTTGCTGCATAAAATTAGATCTGCTTTGTCTGTCTGTGTCAAAGAGGTATGCTACATGGAGGTTGGTTCACTCAGTGGTGCTTGCCTTAACCGTCTGCATGGCCCTGGCCTGCTGTGTGCTAATTATTATCCAGGAAACAGAGACTCAGAGTAGGCACTTTAGAAATGATGCATGTATATCATACTGTCGCCACTGAAAGTGAAAGTGCTATTTTTGCACTACACACCGTAACTTATATTTTTCCTCTGGGGTGTTTTAATATCCCTTTCTATTTTTCCATTGACAATTACATGCCGTCACTTACCCTGTGCGATGGGAAAAACATTAACTCAGGCTTACCATATCAATCCGCAATACCACATCCACCAGGCAGGCAGTGGACAGTGTGGTCACCAAGATTGATCGACGGAGCGCCCGATGGAATGGAGGAGTACCACGAATAAGAGGAATGGCTGGATGCATGCAACTTCCCAATTTGACAAGGACAACTACAACATACAGTTACAGTATCCACTTCACTTGTCCTTATCTTTTAAATAATGTTATTGTTGTGAACTTCTATGAGTGCAACTCTGTGCGTTTGCTCTCTGCTTCAAATTCATCCCTACAGCTATTTGATAAGTTTCTTTGCTATTTTGAAAACTAATATAATGTACTACTAAGTGTTTATTCTCTCTGAGGGCAGATAGGCAAGTGAAATTGCGTAATTACTGCAGCCCTGTACTGTCTAATTGTTTAGTACTAGATAGTAAGTTGCAGTATAAGTACTACTTTTCAGTAACCTAACCATCCATTTAGCAAACAACTTCATGCATACACTTCCTTTATGTCCCTTAAAAGATTTATGGATATGTTTTTATCCAAAGATTCGTTTTTCTTCATTTGTTGTTTGTCCATGCTGTGTTTTTTTTTCTCTCTCTAAAAAACCTTCCCAAAAACCCCCATTTCCATCCATTTTTCAAACCCTAACCCTCTTCCCCGGGCTGTGTGGTTTTCATTGAGGTGTGAATAAATGACACCAATAATTCCACACGCTTGCTGGGGAGGATAAGGTCAAAAGCAACAGAAAATCCATTTCAAGGCAGGTCAAGGAATCCGAGGATATATATTGTTATTCTGCTTGACACACACCCATGAGTATTTTCCAATTAATTCAGAATTTCATGTCCGCCATTGAGTGGATTCATCAACAACATCCTCCTACACGTGACGAAAGCTTATGCTGCTGTGTCCTTCAGTACTAGTTCTTGTAGTAGCCATAATCCACGCAACTAGTTAACTTTTGATTGAAAACTTCAGCATTGCTTATGCTACAACTTATGGCACTGTTCTTGTGTACTGTACTATGTACTATCGTACTGTTCTAATGCTCCTCATGCCTCTCAATGTCTCATTTTCTTTTTTTTCATATGCTGCTACTGCCAGTGTGTACCACTACTACTACCACCACCACAACGATGCCTTTTCATCCGTACCGAATTACATAGCCAACCTTAATCACCATTTACCATGCAGCCAGCCTTGTGCCTAGCCCTATTCTCAAACATGAATCACAGGTAAGATAAGCATTTTGGGGGAGTTAGAATAATAGAGTAGGAGGAGAGGACTGAGGAGAGATTGGCTGTAGTACTAGTAAAGTAGTAGGACAATTGAATTCACTAACTCTGTCAGTGGCACTTTTGTACAAATTTGGGAGATTACTTAGACAATTTGTATCAACCAGCTAGTTAAGTTTCATGAAAACAAACATACAGATAACCCCCCCTGCTTCCCCCAAAAAACAGTAAAAACGTGTATGCTATGTTTAAGTAGAAAATAAATAATTATTTCGACCCTAACAAAAAAAAACTATCCCACAAGACCCGACCTGCCCCCTCCCTTACCCCAACCAATGTCCATAAAATGTCCTGAAAAGTTCCAAAACCCCAACGCCCAATCCCCCCCCCCAAAAGTCTTTAAAAAAGGGGCAAGAGACAGTCTCTCTACTTTGGCCGGCGGTGTCCTGTGGCCTGGTGGTCACGCAGCTCTCTCCGGAGGGCCTTGAGCAGGGCTTTCTGCCTCTCCACCTCCTGCTCAAGGTAGGCCACTCGCAGGGTTAGTCGGTGCAGACGAGCCTTGCAGGTACTGTGGGGGGCACCTGCTGGTTTCACTGCTCGGCGGCGGCGGTTGGCTCCCCGACCACACCGCCGTACTGCTGGAGGATTGCGCTGGCTGTGTAACCCAGGGGCAGCAGAGGAGGACGCAGCTGTTGTTGAGATTGACTAAGAGTCATCCTCCTCCTCCTGAGCCACCAGCCGCCGATATTCGGCGACAATTGCCTCCAGCTTCCTTTGCGTGGCCCGGATAGCCAACTCCTTCCTTGATAGTTTAGAAGGAGTATCTATATGAAGAAAGAAAAAAATACTGTAACCAATATTCTTTAAGATTAACACAAAATATTTCAACAGAAAGTTGTGTCACAGTAGCACTAGCAACTTGCAAGCACAGTACATAACATTTGTGGCATGTATCTATCTAACCTCCCACTTCGTCGGCCTCTGCTCTAACATTAGAGGGAGTTACAGGAATTCTACTAGCATTTTATGGACTCACTACATTAGACTCAGACAGTACATCAGTCTTCTGCTTCCCTCTTTTTTATTGAAATTAGTACGTAAACTTGTGGAAGCCGGCATAATGCCAGCGCAGTCAGCTTGCACCCAAGAAAAACAGACGGAAGCCATGATGACGCAGACTCGCGTTACTGTTACCAGTCCAGTACATACATGTGGGGAAGCTCTTACTTTTCTATTACGGGTGGCACTGGTCATACTCTGTTACAAGGGCTACTGCTCCATTAATTTAACTTTCACCCTGGCCTGCCCCTGACTACTACAAAAGGAAAATTAAGAAGATAATATGATCATCTATCCCTTCACAGGATATTTTCCTATATAAGGGATGACTTTAGGTGCTTTGTTTTTATTGATTGAGTGAACACCGATAGGCCACACATGAATGACAGAGTTGAAAACAAATTATTAACAGAGGTAGTGAGTGGTCCCTGTAATCGCCAGAGGAAGGCACTTGTGACTTGACTTGATAATGTGATCTATACAATATAAATACACAATATATGCTGTGCTTGCAAACTACTGTTAGTCAAGGGAGTATTCTAAAAAATGACAACTTATACTTTCCTCAGCTTTGCTACTCTGGCACGGACGTGCGGTGTTACATGCTCTTCAAAGTAACACTCCTCATCCAGCGACCGTCTACTCTACATACACCTATGCTATCTATGATGAAGATACCATCCAGGCATCCATCCATTCAAAGTAAATGTCAATCATTCTTAATGTCTCAACTGGACAAACCTTACTTTTTCTCACCGAAAAACACCCTTTTTATTTTATTTTGTAAACCACCAGCCATGCATCCGTGCTTGACTTGCATTCAAATTTGACCCAAAGGATATATTGTGCACACATAGAGTTTCTGTTTCACCCACCCAGGCAGTCTTCTTTTCTTTCTCCTTCCACCCATCCTTGCTTCAGCCTTCAACCGGCCATGCATCAGATTCCCAGCCACCTGTGCCTGCATTCAAAAGCACGTATCATTCTTTGCCAGTCATTAATTTAACTCGCTTGTCGTTCCTTACACCCTTCTTTCCATTTTGGTTCATCCCATCCATCAAGTTCATCTCTGATCTGACTTAGCTTCTCGATAAAAATTTCACTGCTGAGTTGAAGTCAAATTTAGAGGAGGCCATTGGTTACTCATCAACCTACGCCGCTAATGCTATTGCTAATGCGAAGTCAAGGGTGACTGTCTTCTACCTGGTTGACAAAAACTTAGTTCTAAATTTGTAAGTCTTCTTAACAGTAGAGTATACTTGTACTGTACATCATATACACCCCTGCAGCGAGCCTACTCTGCAATCTCAAAAAGTAAGGAATATAAGAGCTTAACACTGCCCGCCACTACTGTGGCATCTCCCACAGCAGTTCTTGCTGGCACAGTATCCGCCCCAGGAGTGACCACCTCTGCGCTGGCCCCGGCACTGGTGGTGGACTGTGCAGATGGTGTTCCGCCTAGAAAATACATTTCATATTTTTAGATGCCATATACACCACTCCCTATTTTGCCTAGGAATGAACATTTTTTACTACGTAAACAAATTTAATTATTTGTGACTCTCTAGTCTAAACTAAAAATTTCCCTTTCGGAAGGGGAGGGTGTTTTTATTTATGCTTAGCCATAACATGCTACACTTTTTGGCACAATTGATGAATGCTTGCTTTTTAACACGCACCATTTTTCTCATAACAGACAGAAGCTTCCCTTCTAGGAACAAGAGCAATATGTTAACTCGGAGTCATCATCATCACCACCAAGACTTTAAATTCCAACCAGGTGAGGGCTCTCCCACAATTAAATAATGTGTCAAATCAGCCACTGTTTAGTTTTCAAGAGTTCACCGTTGATCTTATATGAAGTTGATTTTAAAATATGTTTTTATAGAATGCACAATTGAAATTTATTATACAGAGTACACACAGAGCTAGTTGTTTTGTAGTCTTATGTTCTGGGTTGCATAATCATTGGGGATCATCGCTGCATTCGGGAGCTAAATAATGACTCTGACACACTAGCTAGTCAGTAAGGAGATTGGGGGTTCAACTTCTGTTCTGACTGAGGTATGTGGAAGGTCTAACTGTGCCTATTATCACTAATGCCCTATTTCTTGTCCATAGTTCTGTATGTGCACAATAGTCCCTGCAACCGTAGTAGTATGTCCTCCTATCCAATCAAAAAGTAAACTAGTATCTCATTCTTGGTGGCCATTGACATTTTATTGTTGGGAATCGTCAAAGCATAAACATTTTGGAAACTTCAATAGAAATTATGGACAACCCAGAGGACTGCACTCAGTGCCTTGAGCTATTGCTGAATAGGAGTTTTGCTTAACACCTTTTGCCAACTGTGCAAGCTTAGCTAGCTATAAATGCAGACTAATAAAATAGTAGTAGCACAGAGAGTCATAGTAGAGGCAGGATAAGAATTTAGAAACAGTCTACAAGAAGCTCAAAGACGATTTAGGAAAAAATGGAATTATAATGAACGTTTGGAATAAATAGGTGCTCTATTATTAACAGAAAAACTTACTGGGGCCAGCAGAAGAGCCCTTAGCAGACCGATCCTGCCCTTCCTGCCCCGCCGGCGCCACCACCGCCACCGCTGTCCTCTTGCCCCTGGGAGGAGCTGGTGTACATAAAAGAAAGACACAAACATGGATGATTGTTGTCAACGAAATCAAACATTTCAAAAAAACAATAACAAATTATTTCGGGGAAATAAACAACAATTGCACTAAATGTATTGACCTATCAGATATGGTCTACTAGGATACCATAGTACTGCTGGATTCGCAGACCGTCTACTTGGAAAGTTATATAACTCACTAAACTAACTACAAAAAGGTTGTACTAGGTCTGGCAGCACTCAGCAGCACGCAAAGTGACAGACACAGTCCGTCATGATTGCAGACCACTAAAAAATTTCCTACTAAATAACAACTCATAATATACTCAACCTATCAATCCAGCAGCACTATCTCTTCTTACTGGCAGGAGTACAAAGGAAGGACTGGATTTGAGACTCTAGTCTCTCTAGCATTACGCAGTTCTGTAAAGTATACTCAAACATAATTACTCAGGCCAAATGAGCACAAAATTGAAAACAAGTAAGCATAGTAGCACCACCACTGAGCAGGCAAGCACCTGCAATCACAGAAGATTTTGAAACATAATTTACCTGCAATGTAATTGACCGCATTCTTGCTCCTTGGAAAAAAACATATATTTGCAATATAACACAGAGCAGAAGAAAACAAAGTAGTTATTAAATAGCTACTAGTACTCACCAAGCCCAGGGATCTTCTATGCCAAGCAGGTCGAGCAGGTCTTGTTCCCGGTCCAGTACGTCAGACCACCGGTGCGTCACCTGGTTGTAGGTGAGCCGGACCCCTGACTCCCGATACATGGCCCGGCACACTTTACCCCATAGCTGGCGAGGCTCCCGGAGGCCGTACCCGGTACCGGGCCTGTCGCCTGCTGCGACGGTCTTGGGGAGGTGGCGCTGCACAAAGAAGACCAGTGCGGCCACCTCCACCGTACTAAAGATCTCCCTAGGACTTACAGACTCCCCCCTCAAACGTCCGCAAGGGAGCCGGCTATGGGGTGTGGGACTCTTCCCCTTGGACTTGCCGGCTCCCTTTGCCATGGTCCTGGGTGAAAGAAAGGAAAAATAGGAAAGAATAGGGAAAAAAAGTCAAGAAAAGAAAAGAGAGAGCTAAAAAAAGTAGGTATTAAAGTACAAAAAGTAGAAAAAAACACAAAATATAGATGTAGAAAAATAGAGAGAGAGATAATGATTACAAAGATTGAAACAGGATAGAACAGGCATGCCCAGAACCATAGCAATGAATGAAAAACAAGATGGCCGTGCCCATTGCAACTACGTGGGTAAGTTCCCATGGTATTTCAATTGCGAGCATGCAAAATAAATGCCAACACACATTTGCGCCCCTGAACTGGAAATGCACAACACGAGCATGCAACTAGCGACTGGAAACGGAAATAAGCAACGCGAACAAGATGGCCGCGCCCATAGGAGACCGCATGGGTAAGTTTGCGGTAGCCGCGATGAAAAAAATCCTGCAAACTCACAAAAATAAAAAAATCTGCAATCGAACGAAAGTTCGTGGATTTTGCAAACCACGAGTACGCTTTTGCGCTAATTTGCGTATAGCGAATTCGCAAAATTCGCCCATAATAAGCTTCTACCCACTTTAAAAATGGGCAGACAATGACAAGAACATATTTCATTCCTCGACAAGGTGATAACTGGATAAAATCAATTGTAGTCTTTTGAGCGGGTCTTCTGCTTTCCAAATCTTCCCAGGGCAAACTACAGTTCTCTTACCAGGATTCATTTGATGACAAATCAAACATCTTTGGCAAAGAGCTTCTGCTATTTTCCTGAATTTTGCATTAAACCATGATTGTCCGAATTGTCGCAGTATAGCATCCCACCCTAGGTGGGAATCTCCATGATACATCCTACCCATAGGAGCAAGCATACAGTCTGGTAACACAGGTCTGCCATCAAGTAAACAATAACACCATCTTCAGCCCTTCTCTGACAGTCTATCTATGTCCATTCTTCCCTTTCCTCAGTTTCTGCCTCATTCTGCAAGTCTCTCACTTCTCCCCACATTTTCACACCTTGCAGCAACATAAGTTGGCAGCTGTTTCCACATGCATCGATTTTCTTATTTATTGCCATTTTATGTTTGGCACAGTGTTGGGCTAATTGGTCAGTATATTGGTTACCTGCTGTCACTTTGTCAATTCCAGATTGGTGAGCAGCACACATGACCACAGCCACTGTTTCTGGTAATTGGATTGCTTTTAGCAAATCATTCACATAATTTCCATTTTTAATAGGAGTACCTGATGAAGTCAGAAACTCTCTCTGCATACAGAGTTGGCCAAAGTCATGCACAACCCCGTAGCCGTGTTGGCTGTCTGTGTAAATGGTTACTTTCAAATTTTCCCCAATTTTGCAAGCCCTTGCCAATGCAATTAATTCAGCTACTTGTGCAGACTTGACTCCAGATAAGGAGGATGCTTCAACTGTGCCCCATAATGTACACACAGCATATGCAGCACTTAAACCTTCTTCCTCATGTCGCATGCATAAGCCATCTACAAATAATTCATGTTCTGAATCTATTAATGGTTCTTCTCTTATGCCTTGGCGAGGTTTGGTACAGTATTCTGTCAGGTCGATACAATTATGTTCGACTTCATTTTTGACTTCTGCAAAATGTGATTCAGGCAACAGCGTTGCTGGATTCAAAATGTTACACCTAGCAATCGTCACATTTTCTAAACCTAAATGAATTTGTTCATATTTAGTCAGCCGACTAGGAGTCAGAGATTGGGTTTTGGTCCTTGTCAACAAAATCACAATTGCATGTGGGACGTATACAGTCAATGTATGGCCCAAATTAATGGACTCACTTTGCTCAAGACTCATGCATGTTGCAGCTACATCCTGGCAAAGCAGATGCCAATGGATCTAGTGTGGAAGAAAAATATGCACACAGAACGTCTCATCAAACCATGGGTCTGGGTCAAGACTGAGAGTGCGCAATTGTCTCGTGTATCACAAAACAATGCAAAGTCTTTTAAATAATCAGGCATTCCTAATGCCGGAGCTGTACACAGACAATCGCGTAATTTTAATAAAGATGACATGCTTTCATCATGGGTCTCTTGCTAATTTCTTTGTCATTTGTATCAATGGTTTTGCCAGGACTGCAAATCCCACAATCCACTGCCTGCAGTAACCTACAACTCCAAGAAACATTCTGATTTCTTTCTGGGTTTGAGGTAGATTCATGTTTTTGATTATTTTGATCCTTTCTGTCGTAACTCTTCTGACCCCCCTGCCCCAGATATTTCACTGATGTGGTGCTAAACTGTAATTTTTCAGGTGACACCTTATGTCCTTCTTCACCCAAATGATTTAACAAAGCTATGGTATCAACTACACAGTCATTTCGGGTTTTAGATACCACCAATAGGTCGTCTATGTACTGGACTAGGACAGATTTTCCAGGCAGCACCAAAGATTCAAGGCACTTTTTCTAAATCTGATTAAAAATTGATGGACTTTCTGTGTACCCCTGAGGGACACGGTTCCAGGCGTAGACATGGCTGTCAAATTCAAATGATAAAAGATACCTGCTAACTGGATGTAAAGGTATGGAGAAAAATGTGTGGCACAAATCTATTACAGTGAACCAACCCGCTGCCCACGGTATTTGATATAAAATCACAGCAGGGTTTGGCACTACAGGACAACATGGGACAACAGGTTTATTAATATTGCGAAGGTCCTGTACGACCCTATATTTCCCACTCGGATTCTTTATGCCAATTATGGGTGAATTACATGGACTGCTCATTATTTCTTGCAAAATGCCTGTTTCAACCAAACGTTTTATTTCTGCTGCAACTCCTGCTTTTATTTTTGGGCTCATTTTATACTATTTGGGTAAACTGCACCTTCTTTCACTGTCACTTTTATTGGATCAACATTTGCCATTAACCCTAAATCTTTTCCTGTAAAATCCCATACTTCAGAATTCACAGTATCTTGTAATTCTTATGGTAAGTCTTCTATGGTCAATGTTTTATTTTCGGTTTTCTGTTTTGCCAACATTAATTTATATATTCCATCTTCGTCTGGGGTTTGCATTTCAACACCACTTGGAGTGCAAAAGATGGCGCAATTCATTTTGCACAACAAGTCTCTGCCTAACAGGTTTACTGGACTGGAATTTCACACAATGAATTTTTGCATTTCTTTAAAATTTCCTATTCTAACTTCCATTGGTTCTGTTACTGGGGTACAAATTTGTTTATTAGAAACGGCCACTACTTGGATCACTTCTCCAGAGAGGGGTAGGTTTGGAACTTCTGCTGTTCTCACAGTAGAAGGGGTAGCGCCAGTGTTTAACTTTTCCCTCAATATATGGACCCAACTGATCTACCGGCAAGGATGCGCCAAGTACGCACTCCTCGTCCTCCCCTCTCAGGCACTGTCAGTAAAAATTCCTCTTCAAAAATTTGTGTCACTCAAAAGAAATTGTGGAGTCACTGAATCTCTCCTATCCCTTCCCTCCCAATTTGTGGTAGCCACAATATAGCTTGCTTTGCTCCCAGGATCTGGCATAGGTGCAAGGGGTAATTGGTTCTGTATTACCTGTGGTTTCTTTGATACTTCATTCTGCATCTGTGAATTCAAAGGGTTAGTTTGCATGTTGGTATTATTCAATATGGCTTTACACTCATTTTTCCAATGCCCCAACTTTCCGCACCCGTGACATGGGAATTTCTTTTTAGCCTCATCTCTGTTATAATTTCGGTTTGTCTTTCCTCTATTTCCATCTCCTTGGGCTTGATTATTTTTCAACTGATTCAATTGAAGTTCCTGTTGCTCTGCTAGTTTTACTTGTGCCCACATGACTTTTTCTTCCAAATTCTTATGCTTATTGTCCAATTCATCCTCACATTATTTTGCATATTTGAGCATTTCATCAATAGGTTTGGCCTGCCAACAGATCTTATGATTTTTAATCCATTGTGAAATTTCTGGTCTCAATCCAGACACAAACCGATAGATGAAATGCGTCATATCTTTGGTATCAATGTTCTCTAGACCACTATATTGTTTAAAGACTTGTAAGAGGCATTCATAATATGCATGCACAGATTCAGCTTTATTCCGTGTAGTTCTATCCATTCTAGTCCAGTTAGTCTCTTTTTGAGGTACCTTCCCTTTCAAGTACAGCATTACCTGATTGTATTTTTTCATAACCTCATCTGATGGCGCTCCAGTCTTTGCGTCTCTAGGATACTCATCACTTGGCCAATCAACTGCTATTTTGCACTCTGTCCATGAATCTACAGGTACAACAATATTGAATAATCCATCTAGATCTTTTAACAGTACCTTTAAAACCTTTACAAATCTTTCGACTTGTCTATACCATTCTTCAGGTTTCTCTCGTAATTTCGGAAAATCATTTGTAAATGACAAAATATCCTGACAGGACCATGGGACATGTACATAACCTCCACCTGGCACTTCTCTCATTGGAAACAACCTTTCCACTTTTTCTGTTTCTTTCAACATATACTCTGATGCTGTATTTTTCGCTTGTGCCTCCTCCTTTTTTTTGCCCACCTGGCTTTCCATCTTTCTAGATCAACCCATTTTTGCAAGATTGAGAACAACTCTTTAATTTGACTTTCCTCCCTGACACATTCATATTTTCCAAATCTTTATCAATGAAATCCGCTCGGTAAGGTTTCTGTATTACTTTTGATTTACCAATATCAATTCCCATATCAAGTGCCATATTCATTAATTTCTCATGAAATACTCTGATGTTTCGTGTGATACTTCGACATATAAACAAGAATTCATCTTCGCTGAATGTGTTCAATCTTTCTAAACCCACATTTCCTGCCATCATTTCTTCTAATTCGACCCTTAATTTGAATATATACAATGATTTTGGTTGCGATTTTTGCTTATCCATTTTTCAGGTCCATCTCTTTAATTCTTCTGGGGTAACTACTGTTGTATTTACTGTACCTGTTGGTGTTTCCAGTTGCACTTCTCTAGAGATTCCAGGAGTACTTTCCGAACTGAGCTCCTTTCAGGTTTTCTTATAGGTAAATCCATAAGGGAAATTACCGGCTCACACTCACTTGCTTGATCATCACTATTACCATTTCTTTCCTTGACTGTACTACAGGTGTAGTTAGAACATGAGTTTTAGGACTAGACTCCTTATCTCCATACAGAGGAACAACAGGCCAATGGTTACCAGAATTGTTAGGGCTTCAGGACTCATATTTAATTGGGAAATTTTCTGAATTAATTAATTTCTCTGTTTATTTATTGCTTCTCGTTCCCTGTCCTGTAACACTTTTTCTAATGAAGTCTCATGTATTACTTGCAGAACCAATGGTGGTTTCAAGAACGCTGCACTAGGATTAACTGTACTTGGCTCCTCATTATAAGGTGGCAGATTTTTCATTGACTAATCCTCCAAATAATCATCTTCTGTATTATCGCTAATGATAAGATTTCTTGTTTTCTCAGTACTTTTACTTCCCGTTTGTTCTTCTAAAGTTCGGACAGGATATAATCCTTCTACTAGCATTGATTGTCTCCATCGTTTCATTTGCTTATCACTTGTCTCTTTAGGAGATCTAGGATATAATTTACTCCAATTTCTGTCGCTTCTGGGTCTATCTCGTTCAAAAGCCTCAGTTTCCTATTGTTCTAATGCTTTGTACTGGGTTAATCTAGGTCTAGGGTCTAACTCATTAATGCGTGTTCTCAAATAATACAAAACTCTACCATTAAAGGTACCATCAGGCACATGCATCAAAGGAAATTGCATTTGCAAATGGTGCGCATCGCAAAATTCGGCCGTTTGCGAATGCAATTTCTTGTTTTGGGATGCATCATGTTTGAAGTGTATTTTCGCTATTTTAGGAATCGCAAATTAGTTTGCAATTCCTTAAATAAATCGCAATTGCTGCGAATCTAAAAAATTGCATGTATGAAAAATCGCAATTTGCGATTTTTTAAGAAATCGCAAATAGCATTTCTTAAAAGTAGAAAAAGTCAAACCTGGTGGTAATTTCCAGAAAATGGCACAATACAGGTGAAGCCCATCAAGAGTGCATATAAGGGGCCCTGAAAGCAGCAAACAGCTTTTCACAATGGTAGCACTCTTTTTTTGGCATGTAGGCTGAGGTTGAGAACAGCAGCAGGAAGGAGGAGAAGGATGATTCAAGAAAGAATTTTCAGAGTTCGCTTCACCTTACTAGGGCAGATTGAATCAGAAATCTATGATAAGTATAGGGTCAATGCTCATTTGATTTTAGATCTGATAGATGAATTGGACCCAATCTTGCAGAGACAAACATGCAGGACACAAGCCATACCAACCCATATTCAGGTATTGTGTTCACTACACCTCCTTGCCTCTGGGTCATTCCAGGGTGTAAGAGCCATTGCTGGTGGTGTCTCCCAGAGTTCCCTATCTAGATTTTTCAATGCATTTCTCAATGCCATGTTGCAAAGGATTAGGCGTCATATTAAGTTTCCCAGTACACAACAGGAATTGTTACAAACAAAGTTTGATTTATACAACATGGCACATTTCCACATGCCATTGGCTGTGTAGATGGCACACATGTTCCCATATGTCCACCATCTGAAAATGAGTACATTTTCCGCAACTTTACCATTCTCTGAACATTCAAGCAATTTGCAATTCTAAAACCATCATCACAGATTTAGTGGCAAGTTACCCTGGAAGTGCCCATGATTTCTATATTTTCAGACAAAGTGCCATCCACAATCGTCTGGTTGCTGGTGATTTTGGAGATGGTTATTTGCTAGGTAAATATGACTCTAACATTTTGAAGTTATCTCTGTTACTTGTAGACTCTTTTTACCTATTATTTAAACTTTTCATTACCCCATTCCTTAGGAGACAGTGTCTACGCAGTGAGGTCATTCATATTAACACCCTATTCAACCCAGCAACCCGTAAAGAGCAGCAGTACAACCATTCGCACATATCAACCCGCAATGTAATTGAGAGAACTTTTGGTGTACTGAAATCAAGGTTCCGCATACTACACAAGACTGGTGGGGCTTTACAATATCGTCCAGAAATTTGTTGCAAAATAGTTGCTGCATGTGCCATGTTGCACAACTTAGCCACTAGGAGAGGAATAGAACTGGAGTTGGAGGATGTACTACCTCACAATGATAACCAGCCTCGACAACCCCAACCAAGATTAAGAGGACCAGACGCAGCAGAGGGTAGAAGAAGAAGGGCAGAGATAACACAACATTATTTTTAAAAGAGGTAAGAACCACACAACACCATCTTATTCATGACTTCAAACCATTTACTTTGTAAGGTTATTCACTTATGCATCTTATTCTGGACATATCCAGGCATTCAATTTTCAAAATAGTAAATTACTTCTCATTTACTTCAAACTCAATTTCTTAGCAAATAAGATGCACTACAAAATTTCAAATATATTTTTCAAATGAACACATTTTATTTTTTGCGTCCACGCACCTCTAATGCCTTGCCAGTATTTAAAACATTGACAGTGCTCCTGCTGCTTGAAATGTCTTGCTTTCTATTGCTGCGGCGTGCACCATGTTCAGCTGGTGCTATTATGCTACTGACATTTGCGCAAACATCATTACCCTCCATTTGCATTTGCTTTGCAGGTGCTTCTTCATTTTGTATTTTATCAAGAACATGATTGAGTGACACCATTCCTCTGGCATTGTCTCCACAGCATTGTGTCATTTCCCTTTGCACGGCAACTGTGTTCTTAGATAGCAGAGCAGTAGTGCTTGTAAGACAGGACATTGCCCTGGTGTAACCCTGCATGCAGCTCATTGCTCTTTGATGCCTCTTTACACTTCCCACTTGTTGAGCCTGTATTACTGTGCACATTGTCTCCAATGCTGCAACAATGCGGTCTAGCTTGTCTGATGTGGCTCCCTGTCCTTTCACAATTATAGTTGTCATGTGTTTGGGACTGTTGTGCATTTCACCAATGTCATGACTGATGTGACCGAGTTTTCCCTTCATGACACGGATATCTTTGCCTTGTAGGCGCTGCACTTTCAGAAGTTTAACCTCAACAATACTTGCGGTGCTGTTATCCTCTACTGCTCTTCCACTATGTGATGGTTGTGCCCTGCGCCTATAGAATTGACGGAGTCTATCCCGCCTGCTCTGCAAAGTGGATGTGGTTTCTGGAGTCACAACTGTCTGGGCTTCTTGTACATTGTCATTCTGAGCCTCATCACTATCAGACTGCTGCAGTTGGTGCACTCTGTTTCTTTGCCTTCTTTGCTGTATTGTGGATGATGTGGTTGCTTCATTGGATTGTGGATCAGTGTCTTGTCCTTCCAGACTATTAAACTCATTCCATTCATTAGAAATATTGTCTTGTTGTGTATCTATGAATGAAGGAGTGCAAAAATTGTGTTACATTAAATTGTTGCCAAATTAGAAGCATTATCAATGATATTTTTCTAGTAAACTTAACAATTTGCATGGCTACTCTCACAACAATGCATATTTTGATGTTTTGCATTCATTTCTAGGATCCCTGAATGATGTTTGTGAATAGTACTAGTACAGTGACTACAACTCCCAAGATGCAATGCTTCATGAGTTGAAAGTGTATTTTAAACACTAATCCTCAAAACAACGACTGAAGGGGAAAGATAGAATGATAGCTAGACCTTCATCAAGGGGCCTCTTACACACACTTTCTCAAGCAGACAAAAAATAAATAAATATTGCCTGTAGGCAGTCCAACAGGCTAAGAAGTATCAATTGCTATTACTCCCACAACAGCTTCAGTAGCAAGTGTTCCTTCTACCATGTCCTCAAGGGGGGTATTGGGCCTATCCCTGGGTGAACCACCACCTGTGCTTTTGGCTGCCTTCATCCTGTGTGCAATCCTTTCCTTTGCATGACTGCGCAGGTCATACCAGCGTTTCTGTAAATTGGTAACATCACGGTGTGCAACTCCCACAGCATTCACCTTTGCTTGGATAGCAAGCCAGAGCTTCCTCTTCACTCCTTCAGGAACCTTCAAAGACTGTTTACCAAAAAGCTGGTCCTGCCTCATAGTGACCTCCTCGAAAAGTATTTCCAACTCCTGTTCACTGAATTAAATTTTTCTTTTTCTTGCTTGCATGTCTTCACCAGCATTTTCATTTGCCATTTTTCCATCTGCTACAGGCACACAGTCTCCTCCAGTTCCTCCAGCCTGAGCTCCAACTGCCAACTGCCAATCCTCCACTTGAAACCTGGGAGCAGGTGTGAGCAATTAGGCTTCTGGCTTCCTGGTTGTGCTCACATTCTGATTCTGCATGTGTGCGAAATCGCAATTTGCGAATTCGCAAAATGCAAATTCACAAATAAGAATTTGCATAAAACTTGCGATTCTGTAAAAATTTCGATTTTTACTGAATCGCAAAAAAAAAGCGAAAAAAATGATGCATTCCAATTTGCAATTCCTTATTTGCGATTCCTTTAAAAATCGCAAATAAGGAATCTTAAATTGAAACGTTAATGCATGTGGGTGATAGTTCTGGAAATGCCAAAACACCATCATCTTTTGTGTACTCTGTCCAATTTTCTAACCTCACACCAGTGTAGTAGCCCCTTTCTACCATCATGTGTGATGCAGGCGTATTTGGTGGAGGAATAATAATTCCTTCTCTAGTTTTAATCGTTTTGTCTTTTCTAAAGAAATTCTTAATTCTTTTAAATAGCAAAATATTTCTTTCACCTCCGTACATGATATGAGGTCTTCCTCTTATCATGCAAAACCTAAGTTGTGCAAAACCTAAGTACCTCCTATCGGGTCTATCTCCTATTATTGATGGGTCTAAATGCCACATGTAATTTTATGCCGGTTTTAATTTGCAAAGACCCTTGATTTGTTTACTAATAGACTTCCAATACCAACACGTTTCTTATTTTTCAATGACCAATCGGAAATTAGGGTTCAAATAAATCCAACCAATAGTTGAGCGATTTTTGCTGTGAGACTAGTTATCACGCTCCTGCACTCACCCCTCCTTTACAGTATTACCTCAGCTACACACCTGGTGTCGCAACCAATACCAGCACAGCTCTAGGTGACGTCAGCGCAGCTCCGCAACTGACTCCCTCCTTTCCAAGGTAATACGAAACTTATTTCACTTTTCAATGTAGAATTATTTTAATTTACAACGTAGAAACATTCGCCGCTGTACCTAAGTGACTAAACTCAAAGAAAAGATGATTTGCAGTCACTTCGAGTAAATCCCTTCCGCTTACTCTTCACATACTACAAGTACATCCCTTCCGTCTACCTTTCGTGCAAGCATCAGAGAACCTGTTACTTCCTCAGACTTACCCTTTCCAGGTAATATAAGGCCAGGTTTTTACTAGCGAACCCCTTTTGCTGTCAATTATGCTCAGTAGAACCTGCTACTTCTTCAGCGTGACCCTTTCTAGGTGATATAGCACCAAAGTTTTGCCAGTGAACTCTTTGCTATCAATTATTCACACATTTATTCAGAACGTCCCTAAACAGTGCTTCCAGTTGTACCTAACCATGCACTTACTTCCTTAGGCAAGTGACCTCAGCTATAGAGTGGCTTCCATTTACCACCTGTTATTCTACCCCCGGGGATTCCAGACAAAACATAAAACATGTATGAACAGTTTCGGTTAATACATGAAATCAATACAATCAATAATCAATAGAATTTCATATACGCAAAAATATTTCCATAAACCAATTAACTACAACTGACTACCTATCTTAACTGAACCCTAACCATCATGCTGCTACCAAAAGAAACTGATAGAGCGCAGGTTCATCTGCCCGTCTTTCCATACTCACCTGGGCCCATAAAACCTATATATGCAAATTAACAGGTAAACCTACACTCATATCAAAATGTCTGTTTTACCATTCAGGACCTATACCATTTGACTTACCAATCTTAGTCTCCAGTACCTAGAGTCCTAAAGGATCAAGGGTGTTAGCATAATAGGTGGTAATATAAACAATTTGCACTCATTAAAATAACCACAGACTCGGGAAAAACTTAAACTCTTTATCTATGTAAAATATTAAATGTCAGTGTCCATACTACATTAACTGAAACTTGGTCAACCAACAAAAATATGATTAAGGTAATATCGAATGAGAAACTTTCATTAAGCATTGAGACATAGGGAAGGTAGAAAAAGGAAAACAGTACAATGACAAACCCAATTTAATTATATTTACCTAGAATGGTGTGAAGACCAACCCTGACCACGGGCTGGGTCAAAGGACAGAACCCCAAAGTGCAGGTGCCAGCAGGAAAGATTAGGTGCAAATCAGAGTCAGGACAGGTACAGACCAAATTGGATCAGGACAGGACCACCTCAGGCTAAGACCGGCACCCACAGCTAACGTGCTACACCTGCGTTGCACCTTCTCTGCAGCCAACAGCCAAACCCCGATTTGGTCTTCAAATCTCCCTTCCCAGTAACCCCGATTGGGTTATCGATTCTTCTGACAGAGTGCTCCGCCTACACCTCTGCTCTTGATTGCCTATTGAGTGCATTGGGTCAGTGTCAGGTCAGCTATTTGGACAAGTCGGACAAAATAACTAGCTAAGCCTACTCTAGTTATGCTATTTTCCAGGGCAGGATGAGGAGAGGTCATCACACCATACCAAAATGAAACCTTTCTTCTGGATATTGAAATTAGCATTCCTGTTGATACATTTATTTTCCTGTGCATTTTTATTCCACCCAACAATTGAATGTTCTTATAGAAAAACAATGTTAACAGTTTGTCTTCCACTTGGGGTCAGCAGGTTATGTTCCCAGGCGCATCTTCCAGTGTGATGAAAAATTGGCTTCAGTTCAATGACAAATGACTTAAGTTCTTTCTTGGAGTTTGACATGCGCAGTGTGGGTTTCAAAATGGAGAAATAGCACCTTTCAGGCCCGAAATGTAATACATGAAATAACAGAAAAGAAACATTTTTAGAACACAGAATAAATTAATGCACTGTATACCACTTATCTCTACACTATTCCCATTGATTTATTTTAACTATTGCGTTTAATGTTTAGGCAAAACGAACAGCTTAGCAAAAAGCAGCAGTGCAAGCTTCATGCATGCTGTAACACAAGCAGCCATCTTAATTCTAGTGCGCAGAAGCAAATGTTTCCCTCCAAGCAAGATAGTACGTCATGTCACGTGAGTATGACAGACGCATGCGCAATAGGAAAACCTGCGTAGCAGCAGCCATGTTAATGTAAGCGAATTATAGTTAGTTAAAGCACATTTGAAAGCTTCCCCTAGATGCTAGATATGTCATGTAATGCAATATTAATTAGACAAGACATGTTAAATAGTATGTTTTGAGTTATTTGAGAGGGTTGAGTACAAGCAAGTCCCTCTACGTGCGAATCCTTGCTCCATCAACCCTCATCAGACAGGCTATCTCGACTCCAGTCGCATGGAGACCATGGAACCCCATTGGGTGCTTACCGCTATATAAGAATGTTATTTGGATTTGAATCTGTGATGACATGTTTCCAAAGAACTATTAAGGAAGTGTTGGAAGGTATATCTCACGGTATTTACTTTCAGGGTAATATTTAGAATGATGGAAAAAATCTTGAAGCAAATGATACAACATTTATGGGTGTTTTGGATTTCAGATTGGCAGATGCTTGGCTATCGCTCTAGAAGGATAAATATAAGCTACACTCAAGAAGGAGAAATACAAGTTTCCAGTCAATTTGATCGAAATGTGATGCAATTTCTGCTGAGGTGATCAAACTCAAGTTGGAATTAGTTGACGCTATTTCGAAAACACTGTCACCATGAAATGGGTTGGTGCAGTTTTACTCCAAGTTTATTCTAATGTGTGGAGTGTTGCACAGCTTATCAGAGCATTACTTAAAAAAGGTATGACATTTGTTTGATCAGATTACTTTGAAGTGGCTTTTTAAGCTAGTAAGAACACCATAAAATGCCTACCAGGGGGTACTTTGATGAAACTAAGAAAACCATTTTGACCATTCATGCCATTCTCAAGGGTCTTGGTGCAGTGCTTTCACAAATGTTTGATGGTCATGAGCGCATGATGGCGTTTACATCATGTTCATTTAAGGATGCAAAGGAATGATATTCTGCCTTCGAGAGTGAGGCTTTAGCATGTGCATGTGCAATTAGACATTTTAAGTTCTACTTGTGGAGAATACCTTTCGTAGTCAGGGATGATAACAGACCATTGATAACTGTGATGTCTGCTAGAAAGGATGATGAGTTGATGCCCAGGATTGGGAGACTGATGGAGGGGTTGAGTGATTTCTATTTTCAGATGAAGAATATTGTTAGTACCTGGAACTGCGTGGCTACCTTTGTACAGGGGTGCTGAGTCAAAGGATGTTAGCCACATTAACTGGGTTTGTTAGAGTGCAGTATGTGAAGATATGTGGCAACTGGCTTGAGAAAAAGGATGTTGAATCTAAGAATGGCAAGGAATTTGTAGTAAAGGGTTGACCAGAGTTCAAGACTCTTTCAGAAGACTTGAAAGGGCATTGGAATGTGAATGAGCAATTAAGCTGAAAAGGGAGTGAACTGTTCAGTGTTATAAGATTGATTCCACCCAGAGTTGTTAGAGACTATGGGCCCGATGTAGGTAAATCGGATTTACCGACTCTAGAATACCGAATTTTACAGATTCGGTATTCTAGATTTGGTAAATCAGATGTAGGTAAAAAATCGGTAATTGTTACCGAATCTGTATGATTCGGTAATTACTGAATCGGTATTTACCAATTCGGTAATTGCCATTGATTCTTATGGGCCTTGAGGCCCATAGGAATCAATGGCAATTACCGAATCGGTAAATACCGATTCAGTAAAATTACCGATTTTGCAAGGGGGACAGGGTGTCACTTTGACACCCTGTTGTACCCCTGATTCAGGCTTGTGTGCCATGTGGCACACAGACATACCCTTAGGGCATGTCTGTGTGTCACATGGCACAGGTGTACATGCACAGATGTGCATGTACACAGGTATTCGTTATTTACCACCAAATAGTATTTGGTGGTAAATAACGAATCGGTAAGGGCCTGTGGCACTGTTTAAAGTGCCACCTACATCTGTATTAACCGATTCAGTAAAATTTACCGATTCGCTATTTTACAGAATCGGTAAATTTACCGAATCGGTAAATATACCGATTCTGTAACTATAAGGCCCCCTACACGTCAAACAGCAAATACCGGTCGGTAACAGCCGAAATTGGCCATTACCGACTGGTATTTGCCGTCCTACATCTGGCCCAAAGTTATGAATCTGGTGCATGAGTGTCACTCATTTCTGAATCTTACCAAAGTTAGGGTGAAAGAATTGTACTGGTGGCCAGAGCTAAACTGGCATGTTGAGAGTGTGATCAAAGATTGTATTTCCTGTGCCAGGAGTGATAGGAGCAAGGTGGTGTTGAAGGTTCCATTGCCTCCAGTTGAAATTCCGTAGGAACCCTAGATGAAATTAAGTTTGGATTTTGATAGTCCTTTCCATCTTTTGCCCCCTGGCATATGCTTTGTGATACTTTTAGTGTATTATATGTCCAAGTGGGCAGTGGCAAAGTGTGTGAGCTCAATTGACAACAGAGTTGTGATTGATATCCTAAAGGAGGAGTTTGTGATGGGGATCCCCCTCAAATTGTTGCAGATGATAGGGTTCAGTTGACTTCTCAAGAGATGCAAGGGTTTTTGGGGGCTCTGGGCTCGCTGAGCGTATGAATCAGTTTGTGAATTCCAGTGTACAGAAGGCAGTGCATATGAGAAGACCTTTGGCTGATGTTTTGAGTGAAGTTTGGAGGGCACACTGCAATACTCCCAATGTGGTGACATTCAAGTAACTTTATTTTGGATGAGAGGACGGGAGGGAACACAAAGTTGAATCCTGCAGAGATAAATATGGGTATCCAGAGGTTGGGGCGTTTGAATGATCAGGTGAATGTGGGTGAACTCGAAAAGGAGAGTAAATTGTTGAAAGATGAGTATCAATGTAAATACAAGCAGAGATATGACCGTAAGAATTATGTTTAGATTTTGTCGTCGCTGGTACCTGAAATGGTATTGCAGGGAAACCTGGTTTTGTGAGAAAAATTGGGTTAGCTTTAATGGGGCCTTTTAATATTAGAACGGTCATGAAGAATGTGGTTAAGCTAAATAATAGTGATGTGTGAAGTATTCCAAGACTTGTGGAGTGCAATGGTGTTGATTTTAGGAGTACTAACAATTGCCCCAGGTCTGAGGCAGCTTTAATTTCTGTGAAATACAGTGGTGATGCTTCAACGTGAAGCTGTAGTCATATCACACTATGAGGCCATTTTCCAGACATATTGCAAGGAATTTTTCCGGACCAGTCTGATGGATAGTTTATGCAGTGTCGTAGCATGTTGATATTTTGTGTTCTGGTGTTATTTTTCCGGCATCACTTTTTCTGTTTCTACATTTTTCATGGTTTTGTTTCCACATTCATCTATACAGTTTTAATGAATATTTTACCACTGTATCTTTATCTTACATGTTACAGAATCTTTGTTATATTTTCCTGGTATTTTACATTTGTAGCTTTAACACTTATGCTTTTTAGATTTGGGAAAGGGGATGTGTGTTGTGCTCAATGTCTGGAGTTTCAAACTGTTGGCCATTCTCCAGAAGAGTGCTGATCATCATGGAAAGTGATGATGTGGGGAGTGCAGGATGACAGTTGGAGTTGAAAGTTGGGGTTGGTGTCTGCCGTAGATGGTTTGTGTGAGGAGCATCTGAAAAAGGATTTTGAGACACCTAGCGGTGGTGTGTCCTTAGTCTGAACTACATCTTAAAACATGGGTGGAGCATGGTCATTCCCATGGTTCCACCCATTGAATGTGGTGCAATTCTATATTTACTAAAAGTAGTAAACCTGTGATTGCACCAAAACAGTTCCCCTGCCAAAAAGATGTGTAACAATGATATCACAATTTTTTCTTGTTACTTCCTCTTTCTATGCGTGATGCATTCTGCAGCTTCTTAGCGTGTGTATCTCCTGCATGAAGATGTCTTCATTGGATATGAAGTTAAATTGATAATGCCTCATGAGTTGAAAGTTTAACAAATCAAATTACTATCGTTGAAAATATCAAAAGGAATAAACATTTGAAATCTATTTCAAGAATAGGGGAGCAATATGTTTTTGGGGAGCAGCCCCTTCGACAAGTGCCGCTCCCCTTTGGGTAGCATTTATTTGGGCCATTTCTGAGACCTTGGAAGGGCAGATCGACCCAAATAAATGCTTAATTTTACTGTATGCCCATTAGGCCATCAGGGATTGTTTTTGTGTTGTTGGGAGCGGCCTCTTATGCAAGGGTCGCACCCCTTTATGGGGTTTTTATTATAGTTGTTTCTGCCCCTTTGGGGGAAGATCAGCCATATGTTTTTGGCCCATCTGTCCCCTGGGGGGGCAAACACCACTAGACAACAGGGCATTTAAAATGTTGGTGTTGGGAAGTGACCCCTTGGGCAAGGGCCGCTCCCCCATTATTAGGGTGAATTTCTTGGCTGATTCTACTGCCTGTGGGGCCAGATAGGCCTTACGCTTTTAGACCCACCTACCACCTGTGCTTGGCTGGTGGATAGTATGGGACTAGTCCATTATTTGCATATATGATTGTAATGTTTCATTTCTCCTTTTTATTGTAGTGTAAAGCCTTTGATTCCTGTTTGCGGCAGTGGTTGTTCTGTAGTTTTGCGTAGTTGCATTTTTTGGGAAAAGAAAACATTTTAGTAGTATTTACTCCACATGAGTCTAATTGTCATGCATGAATTAATTTTCTTGTAAGTGGTGTCCTAATGGCAGCATATTTAGTTAATGTTTTGAGCATGAAACTCTTTGCGATGTGTTTTGCATTGTCTTATGTGTAATTTTCTTTTCTTTTTCTTTTTTAGTGGGAAACTGTTGATCCTTACTATGTCTGTGCAGAGTAGGTGGTGGTGAGTCTACCTGCTTCTGGCAAGTGAGTAGTATCGTTTTTGAGTATAGAGGTCTTTCTGATAAAGACATATTTTGTTTATTAGAGTGTTTGTTGTTGTTGACTTGTTTGACAAGTTACCTTTATTAGTAAGGATTATGGCGAGCCGTAGAATGACTGCTCAGCAGGTGGTTGGTATGCTTCTTGAATCTTCCTCAGGATTATGAGACTGACAGTGCTTCTGAGTGAGAGGAGTAGGTGGAAGATTCAGGCAGTGAGTTTTCTCTCCAAATGGAATCATCGGATGATGAAGATACTCTCAGTGCGGAAGAAGCTACTCTCAGTGTGGATGAAGTGCCTGTTTTAGAAGGGGACATTGATGTGCCGATGATGCAGCAAGAGACATCGGTATTGCAGCCTGAGGCTGCAAAGCTTCGTACTGGAAGTGCTGGACTCTGGCTTGATCCAAACATGGTGCAGCCAGTGTTACCTGCCTTTAGTGTGGATGCAGGGGGTAGAGTGGATTGTGAATTTATTTTGCCTATACAGTTTTTTCAGTTGTTTATGGATAATGTATTTTTGGCTGACATTTTTGAGCAGACTAATTTGTATGCTGAACATTTTTTGAGGGACAACAGTGCCACACTTAAGCCCCACTCTAGAGCTACCCGGTGGACTCCCACAAATCTGGATGAGTTGAAGAAGTTTTTGGGTTTGACCTTTTTGATGGGCTTGATAAGGAAGCCCTCCATGGCTTCATATTTCCTGCGATTATGACCGGTGATCAGTATTTTCTTTTGCTTCAGATGCTGCATTTTGTTGATGACACTTTGGCATTGCCACGAGATTACCCTGACTGTGACTGTTTTTTAAAGATTCGACCTGTTCTTGATCTCTTTGTGGATCGATTTTCAGAGATCTATACTATATAGGAAAGAAATATCTATTGATGAATCTTTGGTCCTGTTCAAGGGCTGTTTGGTTTTTAGGTAGTGCATCTCTATCAAGAGGGCACGTTATGGTATTAAGCTGTATATGTTGCCTGAGAGTAGGACAGGATATGTTTTTAATTTCCGTGTGTACATTGAAAGCGATTCTACTATTGACACCCCTGGTTGTCCATCCACTTTTGGAGTTTCGGAGAAAATTGTGTGGGATCTTGCTAGAGGGCTGTTTAACAGAGGCCACCATTTGTACCTTGATAACTTCTACGCTGCTGTGCAATTGTATAAGGAATTGTTCAAAGTGATCACTTTTGCTTGTGACATAATCCGCTCTAACTGTGAACATTATCCTAAAGAGCTTGTTTCCAAAAAAATTCAGAGGGGACAGTGCAGTTCCTTGCTTAGTGATGAACTACTAGCTGTGAAATTTGTGGACAGGAGGGTTGTGTACATGCTGACTACCATCCATGATACGAGAAATTTACCTGTGGATGTTTGGGGTCGGTATGCTGAAGTACACAAACCTGTGTGCATTTTAGACTACAATAAGCACATGGGTGGTGTTAATAGAGTAGATCAAAGGTTGGAAACGTACAGTGCTATTCGTAAGGCTTACATTTGGTATAAAAAGTTGGCCATCCATCTCTTCCGTCTAGCAACTTTCAATGCTTTTGTTGTGTACAAGGAGTGTTCTCCAGAGACAAAGTTGACTCAGTTTCAGCAGTTTGTGATAGGCAGCCTTGTTGTTGTGGAACAGACAAGTGTTCCTAGAGTTGGAGTGGTGGAGGATGTGGCTAGATTGAAAGATTGCCACTTTCCCGATTTAATTCCTCCCATGCCCAAAAAAACAATCCCTGTAAGAGATGTAGAGTTTGCTTGCGAAGAGGTGGGCAGTGGACTGGAGGTTGGCTGGCGGTGTGCGTGGACTGGCACTTGGCTGGTGGTGTGCTTGGACTGGTGCTTGGCTGGCAGTGAGTGGACTGGCGCTTGGCTGGCAGTGTGCGTGGATGAGCGCTTAGCTGGCGGTGTGCATGGCGCTTGGCTGGCAGTGTGCATGGAATGAAAGAATGACGCTGGTAGGAAAACATTGGGGGATCCATGTAAGCTAAACCTTATTGTACTCCCCTGGGTGTCTAGTTTTCAGAAATGTTTGGGTTTGATACTTTCCCAAGATGGCCACTGAGCCAGGGTCCAAAAGCTCAGGTGCCCCCCACCCCCAAAACCAGGTAGCTTTGCTATAGGTAATCTCCACAGTACCATTTGGGCTATTTCCTGTTGCAGCCACTATGCCTACCCTCACAAGTGAGGTACCATTTTCATCAGGTGACCGGTGGGAATGCTGGGTGGGAGGAAATTTGTGGATCCATGTAGATTCCAGAACTTTTCCCACACAGAAATTTGAGAAAAAAGTGATTTTTTCAGTGAAATTTGAGGTTTGCAGGGGATTCTGGGTAGGAGAATGATGGGGGACCCATGCAAGCAACACCTCGCTGTACTCCCCAGGGTATCTAATTTCCAGAAATGTGTGGGTTAGGTAGGTTTCCCTAGATGGCTGCCGAGACCCGGGCCAAAAACTCATGTGACCCCCCTTGTAAAAACAGGTTGGTTTGTGATAGGTAATTTTGATGTCGCCTCAATAGGTTTTTGGCCCTTGCCTGTCGCGGGTCCGTGACCCACCCACGCAAGTGAGGTACCATTTTTTATTGGGAGACCTGAGGGAATGCTGGGTGGGGTGAAATTTGTGGATCCACGCAGATTCCAGTACTATCCCACACAAAAATTTCAGAAAAAAATGATTTTTTCAGCAAAATCTGAGGTTTGCAGGGATTCTGGGTAGGAAAATGTTGGGGGACCCATGCAAGCCATACTTCGATAGCCACCCCTGGGTGTCTAGTTTCCAGAAATGTGTAGGTTACATAGGTTTCACTAGATGGCTGCTGAGCCCTGGACCAAAAACTCATGGGACCCCCCTTGCAAAACCAGGTTGGTTTGTGATAGGTAATTTTGATCTTGCCTCACTAGGTTTTGGGCCCTTGCCTGTTGCGGGAACTTGACCCACCCACGCAAGTGAGGTACCTTTTTTATCAACAGACCTGGTGAAATGCTGGGTGGGAGGAAATATGTGGATCCACGCAGATTCCAGATCTTTCCACCACCGAAATGTGGGGAAAATGTGTTTTTTTGATAATTATTTTAGGTTTGCAAGGGATTCTGGGTTGCAGAACCTGGTGAAAGGCAGTCAAGTCACCCCATCCTGGATTTCCCTGGGTGTCTAGTTTAAAAAAATGTACAAGTTTGCTAGGTTTCTATAGGTGGCGGCGGAGGTAAGATTAAAAAACTACAGCTAGGCACTTTGCCAAAAAAGGGTCATTTTTCACTTCGAAATTGAGGTATGTCCACATTGCTTTTTGCGCCATTTCCTGTTGTGGGCACTAGGCCAACCCACACAAGTGAGGTACCATTGTTCTCAAAAGAGTTTGGGAAACGTGAGGTGGTGGAACTTTGTGGATCCACACAGATTCCAGAACTTTCCACCATAGAAATGTGAGGAAAATGTGGGGGTTTTGACAATTTTTTAGGTTTGCAAGGGATTCTGGTTTACAGAACTGTGTGGGAGCCAGTCAAGTCACTCCATACTGGATTTCCCAGAGTGCGTAGTTTTAAAAAATGTATAGGTTTGCTAGGTTTCTCTAGGTGCCAGCAGGGCTACGGTTCAAAAATTACAGTTAGGCACTTTGCCAAAAAAGGGTCATTTTTCAGTGTGAAATTGGGGTGTGTCCTCACTGCGTTTTGCGCCGTTTCTTGTTGCGGGCACTGGGCCTACCCACACAAGCGAGGTACCATTTTTCTCAGATGACTTTAGGGAACTCGGGCTGGGTGGAATTGTTTTTATCCATGCTGCTTCAAGAACATTCAACCACAGAAATGTTACGAAAATGTGTTTTTTTGATAATTGTTTAGGATTCTGGGTAACAGAACCTGGGGGGAACCAGTCAAGTCACCCCATCCTGGATTTCCCTAGGTGTCTAGTTTAAAAAAAAGTATAGGTTTGCTAGGTATCCCTTGGTGCCGGAAGAGCTAGGGTTCAAAAACTACAGCTAGGCACTTTGGTAAAAAAAGGGTAATTTTTCAATTTCTCCTATATTTAACTGTTAGTTTCTATAAAGAAACCTTGATGGATCTATATAAATGACCCCTTGCTGAATTCTATTTTTTGTCTACTTTTCTAAAATGTACAGCTTTTCAGGATCCATTGTTGCTTTCATACCCATTTTTACCATTAACTGGAAGGAGAATGAAAGCATAAAAAATAGCAAAAATATCCCATGTCCCAGAAAAACACTGTGTAAAAAATGTTGGTTTTCTGACAAAGGTCTGTCATTCCCTAAAAGCTGGGAAAATTGTGATTTCGGTCCCACAAACCATTATTTGCTACCATTTGCAGGAAAAACCCCAGACGCTTTCATTTGCAGCACTTTTTTCCCCAAATAACAACATGTTGTTGTATTTTGGTGAATTTCTGGGACCCCTTCAGGGGAATCCACAAACCCAGCATACTTTTAGAATCCCCATGATGTTGGAAGAAAAGGATGCAAATTTTGCGTAGATACCTATATGGTCAAAAAGTTACAGGGGCCTAAGCGAGCACCGCCCCAAATAGCCAAAAAAGGCTTAGCACGGCGGGGGGCGGCCTAGCAGCGAAGGAGTGAAGTTAAACCTGACTGCTCTGTGTCAAGCTACAAGGGGGTGAGCACAGGTTAATTTAAGATGTGTATCTGACTTACGCTGACTAGAGTGGTGGTCCCTACTTGGACAGGGTGCTCACTAGAGACACCATTTCTAACAGATGGTAAGTCACCGACAAGTCTAATGTTGAAAACATCACTGCCCTATGAGAATGCTCAACATGTCAGTTATATTGTCCAAAGGATGGCAATGTACCTATATGTTTTGATTTAAAGCTTTAAGTCAATGTATATCCTCAACCTACTGCCGTCTTTGTGAGCCAACAACACTGAGGGCCAACGAGTCTGAGGTTTCAATAAGTTCTATTACGCCTTGATTTTGCCCCTTCACATAACCTTATTTTGAGTTTAAATCTCTTTTGTAACCCACGATCATTCTTAAATACTTTAACAACATGAAAGCTTGTCCTCATTCGTCTCACCTCCACAAACAATACTTGATCAGGATGTGGATGATGTAAGGGAATTCCCAAATCTATCTGTTGGGTCAAACATCCACTTTCCTTCTCTTCATATACTATGTAGGATACTTTTTTCCCATATGCTATCAGTTATACATAATCATCACCATACAATCACATTTGATCAACTACTAAAGAATACCTTGCACCCAAACCTGCAAACATCATCAAACCTTTATCATCATCGCAACTTTATCAAAGTCAAAGTAAAAAACAAGCTTTATTCGATTTTATGCCTGTAAAATCATAAAACTAACACAACAAATAAAAACAATTAATCTTACACATAATCCTTCATAAAATCCCTTTTAAAACATACATCTAACTAAAATTAAAGCCACAGAATGTTCAGGGCACAGTACTGTACAAGAATTAAATGATAATGGACTTTCTGATTCTTAATATACTTTTTTTTAAAACCGAGCAATGGCTACAGTAAAACATTCATTGTCTAAAATTTGCGGATATAAAAATACCGGTCGACATTGGGTCCATCCACCTAGCCTTAAAATTGGCAGGATCCACCTCATTCTCTTCTTTCATAAAATTTGCAAAACAGAATCGCATGCATTGTCGATTGCACAGATAGATCATCACAGAGGCAACTGCATAGCTCTTTAGACCAGTTATTTGTTTCGAGGAAGCTAATCAGACGATAAAAAGTCCCAAGACTAAGTCGGGTTAAGACAAATCTATCAGTAGATACGGCTGGATTTCATGAGTTGATAAAATCAGTTGATGTTGTCAGACTGTTGGCTTATTTACTTCCAATGTGAATCTATTTATCTCCAGGTGGATCATACAGATTCTTTTAAACTCCTTCCTGGAGACAGTATTAACCGATTCGCCACTGCACAAATTCCGCAGCGGTGCGGCCAAATTTGACATGTGCGCAGATTGGAAGCCCTAGGCCATCCAACGCATGCGCCCACTGTGATGTCGGACGGCCGGGGGCCATCCGACGCATTGAAGAAATTAATAGATTCAGGGGGAATAAAATATTCAGGGTGCATTAATTTTTTTATGTAATTTAGTCAAATGATCTTAGTAGCAGGGTCCAACGTAATGAAATCCTTAATAATATCTTGATTAAGGCCAGTTCTAGTAGATTTGCAAATTCTGAGCAGTAGTAGTACAGGCTGTGCTTTAATAATGTCTGCAATATATGGAACGCCCAGCTCACTATGGCAATTGTGGACGAATGTACAAGCTGGGACCGCTAGTAGAAACTTTAGAAAGGTGTTTTCCACATTCTGAATGGGTTGGACATATTGGTAACCCCACATGCCCGCACCATAGCTAGCCATAGACACACATTTTACCTGGTAAATCTGGAGGTGCAGTGCAGGAGGACATCTATCCAATATTTTTGCAAAATTAGCCACAGCTGCTGACGATTTTATGAAGAGAAGACTCCTCCAGGAGCCGATAGAATCAAACAGTATACCTAAGTATGAGAATTATTTGGTAGATTCTACCCTGCTGCCCCCTACTGACAGGCTCTTGCATCTCTGGCTACCCTTCCCACACATCATAATGTATGCTTTCATGGCATTTAGTTTAAAGCCTAAATTATCCATAAATGCAGTATAGGTGGAGAGTGCTTTTTGTAGGCCTATCTGAGTGCGGGCCATCAAAACTGCATCATCCGTGTAGAGGAGGGTAGCTATGGGGCGTTTGTTTATATTGGGTGGATCCTTTGCTTTTTCCACCATCTCTTGTTCCAAAGCATTCATATATAGTGTGAACAAGAACGGTGCCAAGACGCAGCCCTGTCTGACACCCCTCTCCACACTGAACAATGCAGTACATTCCCCATTGATTCCATATTGAACCTTAGCAGTCGCCCCACTTAACAGCTGTCTTAAAAACCGGACCAACTGAGGGTCCACCCTCATATCAGTTAAAATATCTCATAGCTTACTGTGTATAACACAGTCAAATGCGGCTGTAAGGTCGCCGAATGGTAAGTAAAATCTCCCTGTTTTAGCCTGAGTATGTTTCCTTATTAAAATGCTTAAATTTAGTGCTTGCTCCATAGTGCCCAGCCCCTGCCTAAAACCATATTGTACATCTGATAAAATCCCCTTTTTTCTGCCCAGTCTTGAAATCAGTTTAAAACAATCCACCCTGCTACCTTCATTAGAGAGTCTAGTAAAGATATTGGACAATAGCAGGCCGGATTTTGCTGATCGTCTTCTTAAAAAATGGATATAATAACAGACTCGGAACAGGTATTAATAGAACCCTTAGTGCAACAAGCTTGCAGTACCCGCATCAATAAAGGAGTCCAGAGGGGCATGTTTGAGTTAAACAAATCAATTGGCACACCATCAGGGCCAGAAGCCTTCCCGACCTTACTTTCATTTATTGCCTCGATGACTCACTCGTGGGTAAAAGAAAAATCTAGAGAGGGTGATTCGTGGGAACTTACTCCCTGCTGACTACGCTGGGACATTTCCCCTACTTCCTCTGCATAAGGATAATAAACCTTTGCAAAGAAGTCAACCCATTGCTTTATGACTATTGCAATATCTAACATGGGTTTATTAGGGGCAGTAAAAAAAGGAGCATTCATCGCTCGCCAAAAGGTGGCGCTGTCTTTATTCAGTGAGGCTTCATGTAGGGTAGCCCAGGAATTCTCTTTTAACTCCTTTTCACGTAATCTAAGTGCCTTATTATATTCCCTCCTACACTCTTGAATTTCCACACCATCCCTGACAGGTTTGAGAAGAGCCATCTTTAATTTAGTTTAGGCTTTAGTACACTTTAAATCAAACCACCCCTGTCTACCTGTTTGTGCGCCTTTACTCTCCACCCTTAGGAAATGTTGTATCTCTAGCGTAAGTTGGGCAAAAGCTTCTAGTATCCTATCATGGGGAGTAGATTCATTCAGGCAGGTTGGAATAGATTTAAGTGACTTGCTCACTATTTGTTTATTAAACTCAGGGGGTTCGCAACTCGACCAGCGCAGAGTATATCCATTGATCCTCCCGAGCAATATGTTCTGGACCCAGGCTACTTGGTTGTTATATAGGTTCTGCCTACTATTTGGAAGTTCTAAAATTATACTCAAAGGAAGATGGTCACAACTATATCATTAACTTCCATGTCACAAAAAAGTGCATCAAGGTCTTCCTCCACACCACACACCTGTAATATATATTTTTCCTCTGCAGTTGCCATTATTTTTAACCTATGCACAACATACAGCCTCCACTACATACACATGCTTGGATAATGCATTAGTTTAATACACTTCCTTGCACATAAGTGTGTAACATCCTCTTTTTCACATTGCCTTCATATTTAGGCAATTGCAGGGCAAGGATTATCACTAGCCAAATGTCCTTTGATACCACATCTGAAATACATGTTGTTTTGTCATCCAAATTTCAGCTACTTTTATTCTTTTCATTCCTGCTTCCGTTCTCAGGTTGCGGTTGGTTCATGGACTCTTACTGTCCTTAGCTGTCACTACCTGTATGTTTGTAATATTCTTGGAATTTAAATATAGCTAGTTAATGTGATTCAACATGTATTCAAACTTCTTGGTTATTTCTATTGTCTTTAGTGTGATCCTAATCCCATCAACAATTTCTCTTGCATGCTTTCAATTGTAATCCGCAATGTCAATTAATCATGAAACATTTAATGGTGGAACACCTTATAAGTGCACATAGCAGCTAAAATTCGTAAGAATGGAATTAAATTATCTACTGCCTTGCCAGCAGTTGTTCCCATACAAAAATGTATTGCCTCTCTATCACTTTACTTTTATTTTTGCTAAAATTGATGTCTAACCTTTTATTGCACTTTCATACTCATCCAACTCATCATTCTCCTCTTTTTCATCTACATAAAACAGTAGGGGCCAGATGTAGGTGGCCATTTACCGGCCGGTAAAGGCCGATTTCGGCCGTTACCGACCGGTAAATGGGTATTTGCGATGTAGGGGGCCAATTTTACCGATTCGGTAAATTTACAGAATCTGTAAATTTACCGAATCGGTAAAATACCGGATCGGTATTTTGACCGATTCGGTAACTTCTAGATGTAGGTGGGACTCTTCTGAGTCCCGAAGGCCTTTCGGATTCGGTATTTTACCACCCAATCCAATTGGGTGGCAAAATACCGAATCCAGGTGTGCATGCACATGTGTGCATGCACACCTATGCCATGTGACAGACAGACATGCCCTTAGGGCATGTCTGTGTGCCACATGGCACACATGCCTGTATTTTGGGTGCTAGAGGGTGTCAAAGTGACACCCCCTGCACCCTTGCTGGAATCGGTATTTACTGAATCGGTAAATACCGATTCGGTAATGCCCATTGATTCCTATGGGCTTCAATGCCCATAGGAATCAATAGGCATTACCGAATCAGTATTTACAGAATCGGTAAATACAGAATCTTAACGATTCGGTATTTACCGATTCTGTAATACCTACATCCCCCCCTCTATTTTACCACTTCCTAAATACCGAATCAGTTAAATTCAGTATTTAAGAAGTGGTAAAATAAAATAACCTACATCTAGGCCCAAATGTTTAAATACTTCTCTTCTCTCCACTCCTAAACAATGCCTTCGGCGGAGAGCCGGTTTGGATTTACCACTAATTATACCTTCATATAGCACTTCAAGACAGGCTGGTAACCCTTACTTCCATTTCACCTTCTAGTGATGGTTGACCAGGGTATTGTAGATACACTACAGAAGCTATAACTCCTCCTATTGTTTTATTGAAAAATAGCCCGTTCCTTTCGCTGTAGTGTACCCTATCAGATACATTTTCCCCGATGTCTACTTTTGTCAGACAGGATGCAATTGATATCCGTATTTCATATATGAGGTGTGTGACATAGTATATTATTTATTATTATTCTGACTCTTTGGAGTCAGGGTAGAAAGAGAAATACATTTTGGGAAGGGCAGGACCATTGGAAATAAAAATAGGTAATTGTGAACTAAAGCTGCCCCAGCTGCAGACAGTAGCAAACTATCTAAAGCTTGTAGTTCATAGAGCATAATGCCTGACTCATTAATGAAAGGCAATGTATTCTTCAACTCAAAGTGTCTGTTTATAGTTACTTGAAAAGCCTTTAAAAAAATAATATTCAAATCACTGTCTTTTTAATCCTGTGTTATTCTGTCTTGTAATATTTTTCTGCCACACAGTCAGTGCTTTTTATGTTATGTTATGTTATGTTATGCTAATCTTATTTTTAAAGTGCAGCGGTTACCAGTGGGTGTCCTGGCAAGGCATGTGTGGATAAAATATAACATTGGCCATGTGATTCTCCAAATCATACTCATATCGAGATCTGATGGCCCTAGGAAACCAGGAATGTACTGCTATTGTGCCATCCAGTGATTTAAAACACTTCTTTGCACAGAGCTTTATTTACAATTTGTTGATTTTAGTTTTTTTCAATATAGCTGGTCCTGCTGGTCCTCCCAGCTGTGCCCCAGAGCAACCAGTGCTCTCAGCCTCCATCCTCCTGGCCACTCAGTCGCCAATGCCACCACCAGCTTCATCAATTGTTGCCACCCCCTCCCATACTGCCAACACCAATGGGCAATTGCTGCACTGCATCTTGAAGCGGATGGACTCAATCAAGAGGCTGTTCACCACAATGGAGCAGAGCCTGGACCAGCTCTGGACCAACATCCATAATGCACTCTTTTAGCATTTTTTAAATGTTTTGGGTTTGGTGGGAGCTGGGTGGAGAGGGTGGGAAGGGAGTTGGGGTGACTTTCTATGGACGTTTTGACTTTTGGGACTAAGGACAGTTTTGTTTGGGGAGAGGGTTGAGCAATATTGTGTGGGTAGAGAGGGTGGGTGTCTTTATAAGGGGGAAACTGTTTATTTCTTCTAAATTTATAGCTGAAGTAGTTTGTTTTACCTTCACTGTGCACTACTGCCTTCAGCTTTTATGCAGCCTGTGTAGGTGCTTGTAAAAGAGAGTGTAGCTCTTAGTTATAGAGTTATACGTCTCTAACTAGCTTGACCATTAGGGGTGGATGCTTCCACGAGCTATATGGTCTACAAAAACCTAGATAAACAATAGTAGCAGTCAGTTACTTACATACTAAGTTAGCTAGTTTATTTCACTACATACTAGTTGTCTTGCCTGAATATAGATGAAGCAATAACAGGGAAGGCAACTTCACAAGCGAGGTCTCACTTTCAGTTCCATCCAGGTGACTTCCAATTGTAGGATTATTCTGAATGATTGATTCTCCATTGTAGCCAAATAAACCAAAATAAAAAGACTGAGTTAGTGGTTTATATGTGATCAAAGGTTTACAAAGAATTGCCACCTGAGTACTATATGCTGACACAATGAGAATGTCTGATAGTAGTAAAATACCAAAAATAATAATACTAATACGTTTTGGTTAATGAGTAGCAAGTAGTACTATTTACAAAATCCTCAAGTTATAAAAAATTTATTCAAAGTCTGGAGTGGACAAGCTTAGGTTAGACGTTTATGTTTACGCAACACAAGGCCTGTATGATGATACTGATGACTGATGTTCTTCATTCTATATCTAAAATATGGATACCATTTCTTGCAGGGGAGGGTAAATGGGGCCAGTGTGGGATATTGCTTAGAAGATCCTGCAGTAAGTTGGTGTTGCTTTCGCCACATCCACCACACCAAGTGTGTGATTCATTGATGGTGTAAATTGAGCCGCACAGCCCAAGGGGATGCGGCTTAGGGGTTTGATAAAAGGATGGGATGGGGGATTTGAGGAAAGGTTTGATAAAGAGAAACACTACACACAGACAACAATCATATGGGCAGTGAGCAGTGCATAATTCATTATCAAGCTGTTGTGAAAGGAAACAAAGGTTGATTATGAGAGAGTACAGATAAATGCATTGCAAACATTCCATCTGTCCCTCAGACAAAAGTTATCAGATATCTAAGTTTTCTGTCTTCTAGGTTGGTGAGTAAACCCACCCACCTACCTACCAACCCACCTAGTTGCACAAATATGAGTGTTAAAAAAAGAATGATACTGTATTGCAAAATTAGGTGGTGCATCTGCCTTCTCATGAGGAATGTCCCCTCTTTGGTGCTTGTCTCAACTGCTCTGATAGGTAAGCAAAAGTGTTGTTGTGCTAAGCTTTCACTTTTCGCTCATGCAGAAGACTAGAATAAGGCCTGCGGATTGTAAAAGAGAAACTGTATTTTAGAGTCAAGGAAAAGAAAGGAAAGATTTATGAGGAGTGTATCGGGATGACTGAAAGACAGAGCAAAAGAGGGGCTCAGAGTTTCCCTTTTGCCACAAGTCTAACACATACTCACACACATACACACACACATACACACACACACACCACAGGATTTCACAAACACACCTCACATACAGCTGATTATTAGGCCTCAGACTCTTGGTTTACATTTGAACTGAATTCAATAACGTCTTGCTTATAGCTGTTGATGAGGTACTCCCACAGCTCCAGCCCGGAGTTCTTCCATCCTAGTCTTGAGTCCTGACTCCGAGTAACCCTGTCCCAGAACAATCATCATCATGGCCCAATCAAGCTAGACGTGCAGGGCACTGCTGGTGAAGAACAAATAGAGAAACAGAATTGCAGTGTTTTGCATAGTTTTTTGTTTGTTAACTAAATTGACTGTTTCGGTCTCTGAAGAACCCAAAAAAAGGAGAGGACCCTGCAATTAAATCTGTATATATGTGTGAAAGGGATAATCACTTCCAGGGAAAAAAATGATTGCCCCTCACTCAGGCCCAAAGCGGTACAAAAGGGGGTGGTGATGGACGGAGCATCTGAATCAATCAAACACTCACACCCAGTCAAAAGATCTGGGTTTAATCCATCACCGTTCTTTAACCCACTCTGCCACCCCAGTTCAGACATGGCTATATGCAAATCAGTCTGACCCTGTGCCTCATGGGAACAGTCCATCCCGAACTGCCAAGCCGTGTCTTCCCTGGACCGGAAACAAGCTACCGAGGACCGGTTTCTGGTATTCCAGCCGTCTTCAACCCGGCTTGCTTGAATCCAGTGGCAAAGTGAGCAAGGGACTCACGTCTGAGCATACCCTGCTACACTTATGGCGGCCAAAAGCGGTACAAAAGGGGGTGGTGATGGACGGAGCATCTGAATCAATCAAACACTCACACCCAGTCAAAAGATCTGGGTTTAATCCATCACCGTTCTTGAGCCCACTCTGCCACCCGAGTTACGACATGGCTATATGCAAATCAGTCTGACCCTGTGCCTCATGGGGACAGTCCAGCCCAAACTGTCAAGCCATGTCTTCCCTGGACCGGAAACAAGCTACGGAGGACCGGTTTCTGGCATTCTAGCCGTGTTCAGCCCGGCCAGCTTGAATCCAGTGGCAAAGTGAGCAAGGGACTCACGTCTGAGCATACCCTGCCACACTTATGGCAGCCAAAAGCGGTACAAAAGGGGGTGGTGATGGACAGAGCATCTGAATCAATCAAACACTCACACCCAGTCAAAAGATCTGGGTTTAATCCATCACTGTTCTTTAGCCCACTCTGCCACCCCAGGTCAGACATGGCTATATGCAAATCAGTCTGACCCTGTGCCTCATGGGAACAGTCCAGCCCGAACTGCCAAGCCATGTCATCCCTTGACCGGAAACAAGCTACGGAGGACCGGATCTGGCATTCCAGCCGTCTTCAGCCCGGCTTGCTTGAATCCAGTGGCAAAGTGAGCAAGGGATTCACGTCTGAGCATACCCTGCCACACTTATGGCGGCCAAAAGCGGTACAAAAGGGCGTGGTGATGGACAGAGCCTCTGAATCAATCAAACACTCACACCCAGTCAAAAGATCTTGGTTTAATCCATCACCGTTCTTTAGCCCAGACATTGCAAATCTATAATCAACTCAAGAATTCAAATTCCCCATATTACAGTTAAACACCCTTCCTCACTATCAACCTCCACATCAATCACCACTCATAGTCACCCAATAATCTGAACACTTATTGTTGCAATGGTTAGCTGTTCCAATCCAAATACGGTGGTAGGTACACAATCTCTCCTTTAATGCAAGCATCAGATTGGAATTTAGCAGTCATGTAAATCAAATGAATGTCTGAGGCAGCCATCTTACATGATGGAAAAAACAGAAAGATCATAGAAGAGCCCCAAACAGATGTGATGATTTCATGTTAAAGCCCTGTTTGTTAAGCCAAGTGAAGGATTAAAGTCTCAACCAACGCATGTGCTTCTGTGTATCATTCACACCTTTCAGACACCTTCTTTATCTGGTCCAGTAGGCGATGCAACAATGGGATAGCTTGGCCCATCGTACTGTCCTCCTTGCTGACTTTCTGTATGAAAACTTCAAAAGGGACTGGCATTTGTGTCAGGCATTTGACTAGGCCCCATTTGTCAGCAACCATGGCTGACAAATGGGGACAGTGAAGGAATGAGTAATTTGTAAAGCCCATGAATCACCCCAAAGGGGTATTCCTGCACTAGAGAGCAACAACCCAAGTTGGCAGTTACAGAACAGTTTGTTTTTCAAAAGTGTCCTAAAGGTAGGAAAATCGCTGCATTTACTGAGGCCAAGAGGCAGATGATTCTAATTTAGGGGCGCTAGATGGGAAAAGGATTTGCCCCAGAATGGAACTTTTAAAATGAGGAATAAAAAGGAGGGATTTATCTTCTGACCATAGAGATCTACTTGGCTGATAATGGAGAAGTTTATCTGTGTCCTTTATCATTGAGCGCTTTGTGTACAATACAGGATATCTTGAACTTAATTCTCTGTCTAATGGGTGGCCAGTGTAATTGTGTTAAAAGCGGCGACGTGGTGGCTCTGAATTGCATATTCTGCAACAGGCGGGCTGCAGTGTTCTGAACCACTTGCAATTTATTCAATAAGGCTTCATTTGTAGCAGCGAAAAGAGCATTGCAGTAGTATAGGTGGCTAATTACTAGCGCCCGAATCATAGTTTAACGTACCTTGAGAGGGAGGAATTGGAATACACTACGCAAGAGCTTCAGCGTGTGAAAACAGGTAACAGTGGTAGCTTGATCCGTCATAGAAAGAGCCTGATCCAACCTGATGCCTAAATTTATTACCACCGCCTTTGGTGCTCGAGCTATGCCCACGTTTGTAGGCCACCACTCTGCAGTCCAGAGCTTTTGTGCAGTTCCAAAGAGCATGATTGCATATTTTTTTTCGGCATTAAGCTGGAGAAAATGTTCAACTATTCCAGACTCAAACTGCTTTGATGCCTGACAAGTAACAACGTTTAGAAGTAGTATCTTTGTTGTCAAAAGATGGAAGTTGGGTGTCGTCTGCGTAAGAGAAAGGGGTGAACCCAAATTCTCTAACAATCTTGGCCAGGGGACCTACATACACATTGAACAGCGTGGGGCTGAGGCAGGAACCCTGCGATACTCCCTTGGTGAGCTCAATAATACGTAAGCGAAAGGGACCTAAATGAATAGTCTGCATACGTTGACTCAAAAACTGGAGAACCATTTTAAAGAGCACCTCCCCAATTCTGATTTGTGTCAAACACCGCTGATAGATCCAGGAGCAGCAGTAGTACTGCCTGATTAGTATCCAAAGTAATCCTATTATAGTCTGTGACTGCAATCATTGCAGATTCCATACTATGCCTGGGTCTAAAACTGGACTGAGAGAAATCTAGGCAGCCTCGGAAATCTATATTTTCCCTGAGTATTTTGTTTATATAACCTTCTAGTAACTTACTCATTAACGGGACAATAGAAATAGGACAGTAATTTGATAGATCTGAAGAGGGAAGACCTGCCTTTTTACAAATAGGAAGTACTTGTGCTATTTACCAAGCCTTTGGTAGAATTCCATCATTAGTAGATTAATTTAATATTCTACAGATGGAAGGGTCTAGTTGCGTAGCTAGTAATGCATACCCCACTCTTTTGATGACACAGTCATTGATCTGTTTGTACTGCTTAAAAGAATGTCTGAAATGAGTGCAGATTCTTCTGCAGGTGGTCAGTATGTTGCTGACTGTCTTCTTTTTTTAGGATCCAAAGTAAACTAATTCCCTTGAGATGTATACAGAAAAAGCTACAACATAGCCTCAAGCTGAAATATAGAGTCAAAACTAGTGCAATCTCAAAGATAAAATACAGCAAAATGTATTAAAGAAGTAAACAATAAAAACAATTCATATTAACCTATATATCACACATTTCTCTAAACATAATAGTTAAAACTAAAACTACAATTTATAACACAAAATATTGTGACCTGCACAATACAAAGGACAGACAAGAGTTGTAAAACATAAAATTTGTTGAATACAAACGGTACATTCAAAGCTATTTTGTAGTCACACCCATGTTTTAACACAAACAATTCCTATATAAACATGGGAGGAAGAGGCTTGAATTGTACGAAAGATGAGCGTCGACGCGTTTCGGTGGTTCTAGGCGAAAATGGGGTCCACCTTTATCAAGACTATTGTTGAATGTCTGTCGTATTTAGGGGTCTGAACAGATACCCTACAATAAATATGCATAAAAAAATTCATATATTCATGTTAAAACCTACAATGTTCATGTTATTATTAATACATTACATTTCAGTATCACATTACTCCCTTACCCTACCTATTCAGAGGAAGTTACTTTACAGTGTTCATGTTGTTATTAATACATTGCATTTCAGTATCACATTGCTCCCTTACCCTTCCTATTCCGAGGAGGTTACCTGGGAGGGGATGGTATATTTTAAAGAAACAACATATCGCTCTTACTATATTCAATTGTTGCGAACCAAATCTTTTAGATAGCGCATATATCTTATCCTTCCTATTCCTATGATTCTTGCTACCACTGTGTCCTATAGTTGTTGTTGCTAAATAATCCAAGGGTCCTCATCTGTTTTGCAAACTAGTAGGTTAAGGTGCTACTCTCTCTACTACCAGAACAGGTCAAAATATTTAAGTTTGTGTTATGGTAACTAATGGTTGGAAGAACACTCTTCTACTCTCCTCAGTTTCTTTACTTTGTTGTTTTTTTAAAAACTGGGAAGTTCGGTAAAATGAAGGTACCCGGTGTTTAGTGTGGGTGTTCTGTCCTTCCGGGTACTGTCCACTAAGGTATGGACTGATGATGTTAAGTCTTACCTATTCCAGTTGGGCATGTGAGGAATTTTAGATGTAGAGACTAGATCGAAGTCACCTATGAAGGGTCTCTTACAATGTGGTATAGGCGGGTGCCTCTGGCTGAAAAATTGTCTATTAAATGCGTCTGCAAAAAAGAGAGACATTATTAAGCTGAAAGTTCTATCTGGTTTGATACTAGTGGTTTCTGTATCAACCCATTTTTTAAAGAGGACAATTATATAACATTTGAGGAAGTCTAAACTATTTAAAGTTATAACTAGTGGCATATATATGTAATAGCTCAAAAGCAACAAATGAAAACATACCTGATCGACGTAGGATATATTAGATATGTTGCTGATGGATAGAGGGGGAATGAGATGACCTATTGGTTCCTAATACTCTTGGGTCGGGTTCAGTCTGAATGAGAAAGAGAACCGTAACGTAGTGAGAAATATAAATTTGTCCCGTCATATTGTAATTATTTGTAGAACCTATGTGGACCTACCTCCAGAAACGAGAACTCGTTCTCACCGAGTGTAGGTAGAGAAGAGTGTGCACACGGGTTTTGTTTACCAACCCTGGAGGCTGTGGGGGCTTGTGGAACCTACAGGGAAAGATCAAACCCTTAGTGAGTAATGTAATTAGCTTGACTAACATCGTGCTGCCGTAGGAAGAGTTGACGGACTTGCGTACCTGTTCCTGCAAGGCTCCGTAGTACTCTCGGGCGGAGCTCTCTTGTTTTGATAATTTTGTCCGCCACGAAGGAGGGGGGAACCAAGGGCCTGATGAAATTGAAAGAAGGGGGATTTCATATTAGGTCCCTTATTATCAGGAGCGACGAAAAATTAAGACAACTAGCTGAAGGATCTACAGGCAGATAGAGTCCTACCTCTTCTTATGGATGAATCACGCTGCTTCTGGGTGTTCTGGAAGGAATGTTACCAGAGTTGGTTTCTGCCCTTACTGAAGTATGAAAGACTGGACAGCGATTGGTCCAGACTGCGTTGTCGGTGGGCCAATCGACTACACCTCTTTCGACGTTAAGTAATTTGCATATGGCGACTTCATTATATGCGCTCTAATTGGCTGTGCTCTGTGAATGTAATCACGCCTCCAAAGGATTACGTGGTTTTCTTTGCGGTCCTCTTACGGCTGGTTATACACACAGCCCCTATTAGTCGGCTTTGCTGCGAGCACCTATTTTCTTTGTATAGTCTCTACCTCGTTATATATTTGCCGTTGTGTTGTTATGTTCTTTCACAAGTGGAATCGGACTCGATTCCAGGTGGAACGGGTGCTGGTAAAACGGAGACTACCTCCTGGATAATGAGTTGCACAATAGATATTCTCTCCCGAAAATTGGGGGTGTATGAAAAAATGCCTTTATAGCAAAATACGACCCTATAGCTGGTGACAGAATGAATTGCTGTCGGGGCAGATAGATCTGATAGCGATCAAAAGAGTTCATTATAATTGTATTAGAACTGGGTGGGTCTCTGCTATTACTCAACCTGGAAATAAAACATAATGTGAATAATGGGGTGGTTGAAGCTAATCCCCTATGCATGAAAAAATAGAAGGGGGAGGAGTTATTTTTTGAGGGTGTCTTGCACCACCAGGTTGATGCAATGGGCCAAACACAAGATTCTGAAATAGACTTTGTATGACATGACCTTGACTATATTACTGCCATTGTCTGTGGCAACAAATCCAATTCTGAGACCTCTGGGTTGCAGCCATTCATACACATTTCGGTTAAATTCCTCTAAGATGTTTACAGCTGTATGTAATTTTTCAATGGAGAACATGGCCAGTGCTGCATCCGGCTGAATGCTCTTAAAACGTTCTACAGGGCCAAAACCTGCAGATATCTTTTTCCTTGCCCCTGCAAAACAGATCCAGTGTGCAGTGATGTCGCCTGATAACTGGTCCACATGCCTTTCATCAGCTGGATGGATTGACCAACTCTTTGCTGCAAAGCTTGTCAAACCAACTGCAGCACATTGTAATGGAGCACTGGAGCAGCAACTCTCGGAAAATATGTCCGACTTGGTACCTTCCAATTTGAATGGATGGCTGCCGCAAATTCTAAGAATCCCAGTCCTTCCACAAAAGATAAAGGGAGTAGGTCCAGTGCTAAAACTTTTGATAGTTTCCCATTTTCCAAACATGGGGTTAGGTGGTTCTGGTCATAGGGCCCTTCCTGCCTAAACATTCCCATAATAGTAGTGTTGGACTTGGCCCTTTTTGCAGGGTCATCCATGAACTTTTTGCCTTCCTCCTGCACTCGGTCTCCAAATAAGCAGTGTCTCAGACCCTCGCTATTTTTTCTGACCTGTTTTGGCTGTTTTCGGACTCTGGGAACTTTACCACTGCTGATCAGTGCTAAAGTGCATATGCTCTCCCTATTGTAAATTGATGTATGGATTAGTGACTCCATGATTGGCTGATTTGGTTTACTTGTCAGACCCTAGTGCAGTGCACTGGGTGTGCCCAGGGCTTGTAAATCCAAATGCTGCTAGTGGACTTGCAGCACCAGCTGTGCCACCCACAGAAGCAGCCTTGTAAAATATGTCTCAGGTCTGCCATTGCAGGGCCTGTGTGCAGTCTGGTATTGCCATGTTGACTGGGCACTTGCACCCACTTGCCAGTCCCTAAACCTTCGCTTTTCTTCATATCAGACACGGCTATGGTAGGCTCAAGGGCAGGGTGCATTGTATGTATAAGGTAGGGCATGCCCTGGTGTGTGTGGCATGTCCTAATAGTGAATTACAGCCATTTTCGTTTTTCACTTTTACAAGGCTAACGGTTCTCCGTTTTTTTTCCTGTATTGGAGTTTACTGAGATGCGGATACGTTAGAATCGAGGCTCTATTTCGATCAGGACGCTCTAAAGTTTGGATGCCATACCCTCAGTGTTCTGAATAGAAAATGGATTTATAAAACCTTGTGGACATAATTGTTACCTAATAGAGCTGTGAACCAATTATTGTTTTTTTTCAATAAATAGAAAGTCAAGGATCATACTGCATGCAGTAATCACGGAATACCCATTTTACTCCAACATCTACCTATATAGGGATCATTATTTGGAAGATAGATAATAAATGATCTTCTGAAACTTTATAATTGGATTGTACCATTAGAACTTCAACTGTATTGTCAACCCTCGCTTCTCTGTACCCCCTGGATATCTGGGTTTCTTTATCGGAAGTGGTCCTGAAGAAGGTGGCCTTGAGCCGCCGAAATGCGTCGACCAAGTGCGGGGTCTCACATTGACCTTGGAGACCTGCACTCATGATTTTTCTTCCGTGTTTCATATGTTGTGAGAATGTGTGAAGTTTGAGTGAGAATGTGGAGATTGTTATGAATGTGTTTGGATGTTGGTACCTTTTCTCTTTTTTCCAGGGGCTGTTTCAAATATGTACTAGTTTTCAGTCATTTGATTTGTTATAAATGTCTGATTCATTTACACTTTATGATATTTTCCTGTGTTCTCTTTTTCTGTATTTATAAAAATATTTTGTCTTTATAAAAATTGTAAATCTTACTATATTTGATGAATTCATAAAACAATGTGATTTGAAGCAAATTTATGGAGCATATATTTATAAAAATGAAATAAATAATATATATTTTGTTGTAATATTGCAAGTCATGGTCCAGTCTTTGTCACCTATATCTGAGTAGTTGCATTTTCCAATTATGTGGTAGGTAAGGGAAAATTGTTCTTTCTTGTCAGATCATTTCATTCCCCTCCTTCCCTGGCTTGAATAAGTCTTGAGGGGGTCCCATCATTATTGCTAATAACGGTTCTCCATAGGCCAGAATGGGTAGTTAGATTATTACATTTTATAATCCTAACTGACTCAGGGAACACAGTAGAAATACGAGATTAGTATGCCTGACCTCAGAATGAAAAAATACATCTTTTAGTGAAGCTGATTTTAACATTCTGTGTTTGAAAACACCACTTTTAGAAAGTAGGTATTTTCTTGTCTAACTATCGAAGCCTGCCTCTGCTAGGTTGTGCATTCCTTGTCTGGGGTTTGAGTGGCAGGGCTGGGGGATTCCAGGAGACAGGATGAGTCAGCCCAGTGGAGAATAGAGAGATCTGCTTCTAGATAGGTGGAAGGAGTTGCACCTGGGACCTGAATAGGGCTGTGCTTTCCCTACACAATTCTGGCTCCACCTCCTGTGGTGCGTCTGATGTCTCTGCCCTGCACTGTGAAAGAGGAGAAGGAATCATGTCAAAAAAGTGCTCCAGGGCTTTGCTTTCCCTCCACAATGCTGGCTCCACCTCCCGCGGGGCGTCTGATGTTTCTGCCCTGGACTGTGTAAGGAAAGAAGGAGTCAGGTCAACAGAGTGCTCCAGAACTAGTTTGGACTGGGCAAAGGCCCCTATGCCCTCAGAGCACAAAGGATTTGGGGGTATAAATATTGGGACCCTGATCCCAAGAAATTAGATCACTTTTGGACAACAAAAAGAAACCTTTGCTGAGGAGTGGAACCAGAAGAAACTCAGGAGAGACTATCCCTAAGCTGAAGTTCTGCTTGGGGGATTGGCCTGCAGTAGTTGCCTGACTGCTAATGAAAGGAGAAAGGGATTTTGTGTACTTTTATCAACTTGTAAGGATCTCCAAGGACTTGGAACAGAGCTTGCCTCCTGCTGTAGTCTCAGGGACAACAGACTTCAACCCCAGCTCCCCTGAGTTCCTTGGGAAGTGCCTGCTGCTGTTTTGGGCCTTCTGAGGGACGGCCTGTCGCAAGGAGCTGGAATCGCGACTCAAGAGGAAGAAGCATGTTGCTGTTGCGGCTGCTGCCATCACATCTTGGATGTTGCCACTGTAGCTGTCATACTGCACCGCATCGAGAGAAGCGCCCTGCATCCACAGAGAAGCGTGCCACCATCAGAGCTGCTGTCGTCACAGAACAACGGTGTCACTGCTGCAGTTATCGCATTGCACGGAAGCGTCTCGCAACATCGGAGAAAAGCGTCGCCACCAAAGTTGTTGTTGTTGCATCACGGAACAAGGCTGTCACCACTGCTTCGTCTGCCATCTTGACCCTGACCCTACCTTCTGGCTATTTGGCACTTACCCAGAACAGACCCAAAATAAGAGGGGGTGGATTAGCAGTGATCTTCAAATCCACCTATTCCTGCTCTCTTTCTCCCATTACTATAGTTGGCTGTGAATGCGTCCTTTTTAAGATAAGGGTCTCGGATACCTTTACCTTTACAGGGCTCCTGATCTATCCCCCCCCGGCCCTGCAAGCACCTTTCAGGAATCACTGGTCTCTACTATTTCTACGTTAACGCTACAGTCTGCTAATTTCAGTATACTGGGGGACCTGAATCTCCATCTGGAGTGTTGTGACTCCCCCGCTGTACGAGATCTTCTGGGCGATCTGGAGGCTTGCCAACTTATTCAGCTAGTCAAAGGCCCATCCCACTTGGCAGGCCATCTACTTGACCCGGTATTTTCGAACATTTCCGAAATATCGGCCTCCACTCCCTGCCCCCTCAGCTGGTCGGACCATTTCCTGGTTCAAATTTATATTAAGATCTCAGCTGGTTCCAGGAAACAGCCTCCCCCACCGCGTTGGAGGCGATCATGGCACAAACTAGATGGTGCCATATTCGAGACCAGACTGAAAAACTCCCGCCCAGACTGGCCAGAGGATCTGGAGGCAGCTGATACAGCATACAGAGACTGGGTCAATACATCACTTGACTACCTCATCCCCAAGAAACTGTCCAGGCCCAAGCGCAAGCATTCTCACCCTTGGTACTCTGTGGCACTGGCCGAACAGAAAAAGCAATGTAAGTTACTAGAGCGCATCTGGAGACGATCGTATGACCCCCAGGCGAAAGCCACCTTCAGATCCGCTACCAAAGCTTACCATAAACTTATAAAGAAAGTTAAAGCTACCTATTTTACGGACCAGATCAGTGTGAGCACAAATCGATCTAAAACCATCTTCTCTTTAGTGAAGGACATGACTAAACCACCAGAGGATCCTAATTGCACAATAACATCTGACTTGCAATGTGAAGAGATTGCTTGCTTTTTCGTAAGTAAAGTCCAAGGGATTTATAACTCTTTTGGGTCTGATGGGTCTGTCTCGACCCCTCACCAATCCCCAGACTCTTCGGAACTTCCCTACTCTCTTCACTCCCTCCCTTCCATCACACAGGCTAATATGAAACTTCTGGCTGTTAAAGTCAAGTCTGGGTCGCCGGAAGACCCTGTTAAACCTGAAATGTTCAAACTATTCCAGGATTCCATCTTGGCAGAGGGTCAGGAGCTGATTAATAGATCTTTTCAGTCTTCCACCGTCCCTAAATCATGGAAACACGCCAAGGTTGTCCCTTTACTAAAAAAGCCCACCTTGGATTCTTCCAGGCCTGAAAGTTTTAGACCGATTTCCCTGCTACCTTATTTGGCCAAGGTGGCAGAAACGCATGTTAATGACATCTTGACCAATTACTTGGAGAGCAATGCGATTCTAGATGACTCACAAAACGGATTCCGGCCTAACCACAGCACGGAATCCGCACTGCTGGCCGTCACTGAACAACTAAGGGCAACACAAGATCTGGGTGGCACGTCGGCTCTAATCCTGCTGGATTTGAGTGCGGCGTTCGACACGGTCTCCCATGGGATTCTACTTAGAAGACTATGGGAGATCGGAGTCCGAGATGGTGCCCTGGATTGGTTCGCGTCTTTTCTATCTGACCGTTCCTTCCAGGTCCATGCTCCACCGTACTCATCCAGCAGGCTTCCGCTGAGCTGCGGTGTCCCGCAGGGGTCGGCGCTCAGCCCTACGTTGTTCAACGTGTACGTCCGCCCTCTGGCAGTGTTGGCCAGAGAACGTAAGATCCAATTAATATCATACGCGGACGACACGCAGCTTATCTTCTCCTTTTCGAAGGACACGGATACGGACCAAGCCAAATTTCAAGACGATATTCTGGCCATCTCTAGATGGATGACCAAGAATTGCCTGCAGTTAAATTCATCAAAAACTGAGGTACTCCTTATTGGCAAGGAAACAAAGAAGTGGGATGATCACTGGTGGCCCTCTACGTTAGGTCCACCTCCCATCCCTAAGAAGGAAGTAAAAAACCTGGGCGTGCTTATGGACAACTCTCTTTCCCTAGAATCTCATGCAAAAAGAGTGGCGGGCGTGTGTTATGGTCGCCTACGGTCGCTCAAACCAATCTTGGGCTTCTTTGAACCACCTGTACGCCAGACAATTGTCCAAGCCCTTGTTTTATCGCATATAGACTATTGCAATGTCTTAATGCTGGGCTCTAATCAAACAGCCATCAACAGACTCCAAAGAGCCCAAAATGCAGCTGCCCGCATTTTGTTTGCCCTACCAAAATACTGTCACACATCCCATATTCTACGGCGTCTACACTGGCTTCCAGTCACACAACGTATTCAATTTAAGTCCCTCTGCCTAATGCATAAAATCCTTCACGGCTCTGGCCCCCGAGTTTTACAAGGTCTGTGTTCGTCCTATGTCCCCTCACGTGCCCTCCGCTCGGCGGACCTTCATCTTGCCTGTACCATCAAAATCCGAAGGAGCAGAGCTGGCGGCCGCTCCTTCAGGTATTTGGCTCCGAAACTGTGGAACTCGATCCCCGCGGAGGCACGTGCTACAAATAACTACCTGTCATTTAGAAAACTCATTAAAACCTGGTTGTTCCCTTCTATCTAGTGCTCCTAGTGGCGCTACACGTCTCCCCCTTAGTTCAAAGTCTGTCTTACTTTCAAGTTGTCTGCAAGCGCTGGGACGCCCCGTCACTGGGGTAGCCATGCGCTTTAAAAGCATTTTTAACATTAACATTAACACTGCAGCTGACGTATCGAGTCGAGACTTCTCACATCATCGGAGAAGAGTGCCGCATCTGGAAGATCTTAATGTCTTTATTTCTTTGCACCGGAACTTTGCCGCATTTCTATCACTGCAACACTTTTGTTTTGGAAGCGTAACGCATCATAAGGCACATTGACTTAAAGTGTCGCATTTTAAAAACTGAACAGAACTAAGCTAAAACTACCATTCTAAGTACAGTATTGTGGATTTTTGTTGTTTGTAGTCTTGAGTTAAGTCTATATAAAGAATACTTATTTTTAATATACAACTTGTGTGGTGTCCATCTGTAGTGTTGTCACTGGGTTACTGTGTGTGGTCACATATGCTTTACACACTGCCTCTGAGATAAGCCTGTCTGCTTGTGCCAAGCTACCAAGGGGGTGAGTAGGGGCTATTTTAGGAGTGTACCTCCTTACCCTGACAAGCGGTAAGGGTCCCTATTTGTCACAAGTACCTATCTGTGCCAACTAGAGACCCCCAAATCTAACAGGTAGTCTAAATTTTCTTTTCTGAGCTTCTTTTGAGAAGTTGATATTGGTGGTAGACTCTATGTGTATTTTGGTGGGTAGTCACTGTATGCTGTGGTGTCTCCATTGAACCCAGATTCTTGTGCCATTGTGAATTTGCAGACGTGGGTGAATGTCAGGGTTCACGGTAGGATTCCTTCACGTCATTCTGAAGTATCCGCCGTTTGAGCTGTTTACCCCATGACACACAAGAAAATAATTTGTAGGGCTTTCAATTGGTGGATTTGCTGGCACTGTTGGATTTATAACATGGCTGCCAGCATGTCCACGGGTCAGCGTTCTAGTGGTTACTGAATTCCATCGGGGCAGGTGAAGTGCGCTCATCAACATTCTAAAGCTCACTTCACCTGAGATTTCACCCTGCCAACACCTACCTCACACTTGTCGTGGAAGTCAGGGTAGGCTGTGTCGTTTCCTTGCGAATTAGTTCCAACCGTCTCCAGATTCTCGACATTGCAGGTTAGTGTTGACGGCTTAGATTGTATAAACGAACCAGAGTTTATTGTGCATGTGCACTTGTGTAGTGTTTTCTGTTTTCAGAAGAGACCGGCGTCTCTTAAGTTAACTGCGCAAGTATATTCTGAATAGTATTCAGAGCCTCGCTTTTAGGAGTTTTTTTAGGAGTTAGATTCCAAGTTTTCAGAGGGAGAGCAGTGCTCTAGCGAATGCGCTCATTCTCCAGATAAGCAGTGTCTCAGACCCTCGCGATTGTAAATCATAGAAGCTCATATTACGAAGTATTAGAAGTGCGAGACTAGTGTTATCAATACATGTATTATGAGTAAAACCAAGATTTTCAAGGCCGTTCCTCTAAATAGACAGGAACATAGTTTTTAGGTTAGAATGAGCATATGTCAATATTCCTTCGCCCAGGTTAGACTTAAAACCTCAATAGGAAAGGTGCAAGAATTGACTACCCTGTTCCTAGAGCTAAAAGGCCTATTAACAGACATCAGTGAAGTCTATATTGTTTCTGTTCAACCAGAAGAAAAGTACACTACGCTCTAACAATGATACTCAGTAAGGGCCCGATTCACAGAACTAACTTAAGACAAAATCCTAAACTTACTACTTTTGGTATTCACAGCAGTTAGGATTTTGTCTTAAGGTTGTCTTAAGACAAACTTAAGACAGACTTAAGTTAGGATTTTGTCTTAAGTCTGTCTAAATTCTAAATTCTAACTTCTGTGAATACCAAAAGTAGTAAGTTTAGGTTTTTGTCTTAAGTTAGTTCTGTGAATCGGCCCCTAAGTTCCTTGAATAATATTTATGCAAGTAAGTTTACATACATGGAAATTATGGAGAACTTACCCTGTGCTTCTGATTAAAAACCATCATAGACAATCCTCGTTGGCACCCACACAAAGAGAAGAAAGAGTGTTATTTAGAGCCAGAACAAATCCGTTGAACATCAAACAAAGAAGATAGAAGAGAGGTTTGGTCCTGTATATCTCCTGGTAAGACAAGCTAACCTTTTTTAAGAATAGCAGTAAGTTTATGATAAAAATTAGAAAGTAATAAATGTCAATTGTTGCAGCTTACTTTTATTAAGAAGACGAAGCGAGTATTTTAGGCTGTCTCTTCTCTCAATCCCAATCCCCTTTCCCCCGTGTAGTACTTACCTGTTGGGAGTTGAAGAATATCTCACAGGAATGTCCTAGCGGGGGCATTGGGAATTAGCAGCCTTCGGCTCCTGTTTTATTTGAGTGCGGACTTGGAAGCCGTCCTGACAGGGAATCTGCTGTTGCACTGCTGGGAACAGGGCTGCTTTGCATGAAGAAGTCACCGTCCACCGTTGTTGAACTTGTTCTTGTAGCTGATGTTCGCCGGCTCTCCTAACCACCATGTTCAGCATTTTTTTTTAAAGTGCTCTTCCCACTTGATTGTGTTTTTGCCCTCCAGTACCATTATGTGTACCAGGCTTACCTCCACAAACACTTGTGCTGAAAATGCTGCTCCCCTTCTTTGCTAATCCTAAAAAAGTCCCAAACTGCACAGTACTTTTTTACTGTGCCACTGCTAATGTCTAAAGAAATACCGAAAGTCAGTAGGCAATGCTGCTGCTTTCATCTCTGCATCTCCTGAGGTAGGGGTTGCTGCAAGTTTCAGCTGGGGCTTTGCAAATTTGAGAGCTGATGGCGTCGCTACCTGTGCCATATCTCTCGGAACAGGTGAATAGCAAGGTCAGACTACTCTGTGTCACCTTCCATCACGTTTGCCCCGTAATTATCATTCTCCACATCATCCCCTTTCATAAGTCTAATTCTTTCAGAAACTCTGCTTTTCGCTTACCTCTCATGTATCCTCGACTCTGACGGGGTCCATTTCATGTCCATTTCATCATCATCAGAAGTGGTGCTTGAGGAAAGTGGTGGACTAGAACCCTTCCTTTTCTTTGTTGGAGGTATGGGAGCCAATGATTCTTAAAGAGGAGGTTCTTGCTCAGAAGGGTGCTCATCCTCCTGTTCTCCTCCATCAGGCAAATGTACTAATGTTGACTGTGGCTGCTGTCCACTTTTCTCTGCTTCCTAAAATGATTCTGTACTACTTTGCAAAAGGGACGAATCCAAATCAAAGTCACTTCTCGTTGGCTTCAACATGATTGCAGTGGCTGCCTCACTGGCAAACATGGTCCTTGGATTAAGTTGGGGGGTGGTAATGTTGATGCAGGAATGCTGCTCTCAGCTTGCTTGCTGAAGGCCGGTGTGACAGGCACAAGTTTGTCGAAAAGGTTCTGGTCAGCACGCCAGTGGTAGAAATCTTCTTCTTCGCCTCCACACTGGCCACTCTCTTGGCAGCATCTTTGTTTTGGGGCCATCTTGAAGCTATCAGTTGGCAGCGTCAGTTAGCTACACAAGCTGAAGAGATGCCCTTCTTATGTAGTCAGTGCAACATCGTGCAAATGCCTTCTGTCTGACAGTACTGTGGTGCATGTCTCTTCTCTTGTCCGCCTAATAAGAAACAAGCAAGAAGAAATCAGTGAAATGTTACATTGTTGCAGTCCAGTATAAACCAAAAATATCATTCAGTGTGGCTACTCAATTTAATATAAATAATTAGCAATACAGTGTAACTAGCCATTCATACAACCATACCAACATAAACTTTCATGGTGTAAGAAAGAACAACAACAACATACAGATGTGACTGTTTGCTTTATGTGAAGTAAGTTGGGATGTCTAACTCAGGGAGGTACAGGTGACAATGGAATAAACTTTAGATAATGAAGGCTGTTGTGCACCTATAGCAGACATTGGGCTGTTGACGGATGTTAGGAAAATGTGAAAATAGTTAAATAAAAAATAAAAAAAGTAAATAATAAAATATTATTCAATTGTTTAAAAGCAAACTAAATTAAAATTTACGAAATAATAATTGCAATGAACAAATTAAGAAAAAATCTAAACTTAAAAAAATGATAAACTTTTTTAATAAATAAGTGAAATTATCCTCAAGCATATAATTTATTAAACTGCTATCTCGACCAGGGATGAAAGCCTATGGCCAAGGGCCACACTGGCTGGGCGCCTAAAATGGCTGCCAGCCAGCGCCACATGGTCAACAACACTGAGGAAGAAGGTATGGAGGACAAAGAGAACACATGCAGGCCTATGGCAAAAACACACTGGCTGCTTACACAAAATGGCTGCCAGCCACATTGTGACAACAACAAGCAAGAAGGCTTGAGGAACAAAGACATGCAGGCCTATGGAAAAAACACACTGGCTGTCTACACAAAATGGCTACTGACCACATTGTGAAACAGCAATCAAGTAGGTATATCCACAAACAAAGCCCACATGGAGGCCTATGGCAAATGCACACTGGCTGCTTTCAAAAAATGGCCACCAGCCACATGGTCTCAACAACGAGCAAGAAGGCTGGGGGACAATAAACACATGCAGGCTTAGGGTAAAAAAAAACACGGGCTGCCCACAAAAAAATGGCCATCAACCACATGGCCAAACAGTAAGAAAGGAGGCATGGCCACAGACAAAGAACACATGCAGGCCTATGGGCACTAACTATACAAAATGGCCCCTTGCCACATGGCATATGTAACAAAGACAGATGGTCGCCTATGGCAAATGCACACTGGCTGCCTAAAAAAAATTACTGAAAGCCACATGGTGAAACAGCAAGCAAGGAAGCATTGCCACAAACAAAGAACACACGCAGGCCTATGGCAATAGCGCACTGGCTGCCTACAAAAAAATGCCCACTGACCACATTGTGAAACAGCAATCAGAGACATGGCCACAACAAAGAAGACATGCAGACTCATGGAAAAAATAAGACTGGCTGCCCACACAAAATGATCATTGACCACATGATCGAACAGCAAGAAAGAAGTCATGGCCGCAGACAAAGAACACATGTAAGCCTATGTACACTAACTATAGAAAATGGCCCTGGCCACATGGCATGTGTAACAAAGACAAATGGTGGCCTATGACAAACACACTCAGACACTTGCCGGAGAAAGGAGGCCACTTAGTGAATGAAATCAACATTGCAGACTTATTAAAAAAAACATGGAAAAGATAATATACTGAACTCTGCAACATTTTTCCTTTACAAAAGAAGTTAAAGTAAATGCAAAAAAATAACTAGGGCCCTACTAAAACAGCATGCCACCCACCACAATACATTTTAAAAATCGAATAAAAATACAAATGAATACAGGTGCATACCCTCAATTAAACAAACACCCTTATATAGCAGTTTCACAACTTACTTGTGAAATCTGACATATAAAAAGGGCTTAAATTCAATTGATTATATGCAGCAGACAAGGAGAGTGATCCTTCGAGCTCTAAATCCCAGGGAAAAGTGACCAGCTATACAGGAACATAAAGTTAGAGTCTCTGAGGCACTTCCTTCCTGTTTAAATTTTCTTTCTTAAAAAAATGGCTACAACTGACAGTTGGAGAAGAAAATCCATTCTAAAAGCCTTTCAGCTGAAACTCGAGCACAAAAGCTGCTCAAGAGCTACGTCTGCGATCATGAATGCCAATAGATTGGCACCGAAGTGGGCCTGGAAGCTGTACAAGAGAGCACGAAGTCTTGCCAAAGTGGCTGAAGAGTATCTTGGCACTCACACATGAGTGCCAAACCAAAACTCGAGGGCACAAACAGAAAAAAAACTCTGTTCACGTACAAAAGGTGGAATTCCGGAAGTGTCTTCATTCCGTAAACTCCGCTAGCAGAGTTTTACCCCCAGGCGTAATGCAAACAGGACTAGATGGCTTATACGGCTAAACATCAAACATTATTACTAGAAATAACAGGAGAAGGACAGGGAAAAGCAGGAGCAAGACCAAAGAGACACTCCCAATTCCACAAAACCAAGTCCAAAGCAATGCAAATGTATCATCAGCCTCAAGGAAATCAGGCAACAGCCACCCTGCCGCAGCAGGGGCTTGGTGGTTGGCCAAGCACATAGCAACTGCCACAGCAGACAGGGAGCCCAGCTCAGCAAGGACCAAGGCCAAAGCCACGAGAGGGAGGGGTCACAGTCTGGTACAGACACAGAATACAAACATGCAGTTAGTCCAAAACCATCCCCCAACATGACATATCGCCTTTATACCAATTCCAGATATAGTTCCGTACCTGCATTCACAACCAGCCTTTAGGAACTCAGTACTATATAGAATTCACACTGGTGTTTATCATCCAGGTCTCTTCAGGGGTCTGAGCCTTCACCATTGATCCCCCCGGCAGGGTTGACTGGCCACCCCCTCAGTGGAAAGACAGTCTGATGAGGCAGCAGGGTGGCCCTCGACTGGTGCATTAAAACCAGCACCCAGGTCCAGACCTTCAAGTCCAGCCTTGCACGAGCTATGGAAATCTCACCAGCTCCAGGGTTTTCATTGAATGGAGACCCCCTTACAGTTCCAAAACGAGGCAAACACGCCTATGTCAGTGCCAGGTTTTCCACACACCAAGGACAAGGGTGGCCTCAAAACGTCGAAGCAAGCAACCACATGACACCAAGTCCATAGGGAAAATCCACTGAATCCATTAGCATTACCGCCATCAAACCCATTACAACGAGTCCGAACTGAAGACTGACTCTATCTGAAAACACAGCAAACAAGCACAATCCCAGTCACTCCCCTGCAGAGCTATACAGGGTCCACAAACATCTCCCCGACTCCTCCCAGTATGCTATGTTAAAAGCAGCATCACCCAAAACCATAGTTAAACACCCAATGGAACCCACACAAAGAAGCCAAAAGTAGCCCAAAAACCCCAACCTTCCAGAAAGAGGGCATACCCCGATCACCCAACTCCATTAGGGAGAACCTCATTACATGCCACATGCAGAGACCAGAAGAACATGTATGTGACAGCAGAAGCATCACCATGACCCACAAAACCCCTAATTATGATTAAGCACCCACTTCTCCTCACATTGCGCACAGCACATGCAGGTCAAAAGGACACTCCCAAACCGATAAAACAACACACACACACACACACATGTATCTAATGGAAGCAGCCCATAGAGAAAAGTACTCTCCCTGCCATAACGAGGAGAGGGGGGAGGTTGCAAGACCAACTCACCAGTGCAAAAATATGTCCACTCCTGCCTCCATCTGTGGTCCTAGGGTGGCCCTTAACATATTTATGCCTGCCTTTTTGAATGCCAAATGGACCACCGATATTGAATTCCACTGCAGGGCCGTTCTCCTCAACAACACTAGGGGAATTTGTTCAATTTGGGGGAGGGACAAACGCCAGCACAGACACCTCATGCAAAGAAATCTGAGATGACGAGATTAATAGGTCACATGGTTGGAAGGGATGGGGTAATCTGAAATTGTATGGACCCTTACACTGTATTTGTTTTGTTTTAGAGGCAAAGGAACGATACCACTTAGTTCAAATGAGAACTGTGAAGCAATACTGTATATACCGGACCTGCAATGGGGTATGTACTGGCAGTGTGGCGAGCTTGCCTATACCCAGCTAGTTCTCAGATGGCGGGGAATATGCACCCTCATGACCATAAACACCCAAACACTGGTCATCCCTCGAGAATATCTGTCTGAGTAGCCCCAACATTCGCTACAAATGAAAACAACTATGTTGCATCAGGTTCGAAGAAGAAGAACTTCTGATTATTTTGTCTGGGCTAAGTACAAGGATATTCCAAAAGAATTTGAAAATGTTTTTAAAACTCAAGTAAACGCAGAGGGCCCATACCCTTGGTCACCTTGCAAATGAAGGCAAACACCCACTGGTTACAGATAACCTGGTGGGAAATGCTGAAGATGATCAACAACACTATGCACAGCCTAAACGCTATCAAGGAAGAACTAAAAGACATCTGCCTCATGGTGATGCAACATCTGTCTATGTTGGACTTGATGACCCCGATGGAGGGTGGGGTGTATGTCAAAATTAGTGCCTCCTGTTGTACGTTTATGCCTGGAAATGATCTTGAAAATGAAACTCCAGTACTCGCCAACCAAGCACTGCATTGTCAATAAGCTGACATGAAGAAGGAGGTATGCGTGCCTGAGCAGGACTAGTTTCATAGTATTTTTGCTGGCTCCCCCTATGGGTGCCAAAACTGTTCACATCATTGCTTCCAGTTATAATTTTAGTACTACTGTTGTGTGGTTGCTTACAAATTGGTGTTTCCTGCTGTAAAAATGCTGTCCTCAAATTAGGTAGTAAGCAAATAGCTATGGAAAGGAAAGCAGACACTACAGAAACACACACATCCTCACAAAATTTGACTGTTATGAACTATGAGAAAAATAACGTAGTTGAAAATTCAACTCGATAAGGGAATGTTAATAAAGGTCAATGTAATGTCAATGTATGCCATTATATATACACGCATATCAACATCAATACCAGTAAATGTAAGGTCACTGTACGCCATAATCTATGCATACATATTCATGTCAATACCAGTAAAACAATGTTGATGTACGCTATGACAAATGTATGCATAATAATGAGAATGTCGGTAAATAATACTAATTCCGATCTCCTTGCACCCTCCTGTCTTAAACAAGGCCTTAGTAGCATCTCTAATTGGATGACCCTAAATCACCTTAAGCTCAATGGTGAGAAGACTGAGGTTCTCATCCTGGGTAAGCAGAAAGACCTTTGGAGCCCTTCTCACTGGCCGGTTGAGATGGGCAACCTCCCCAAGCCAACTAGCCATGTTCGGAATCTGGGCATCATCATTGACGACTCGCTGTCTATGCTCCAGCAAACCGTTAAGGTTACAGCGTTATGATTTACCATCTTAAAATGGCTCAGGAAAATTTTATGGATGCTGCCTGTCACCACTTAAAAAACTGTGGTCCACGCCCTCATTACATCAACATTCTTTACCTAAGCTCAAACAAGGCCATGATCCGCAGACTTCAGCTTGTTCAGAATTCTACTGCTAGACTCCTCTGCAGAATCCCCAGGGCTTCCCCTATTTCTGGACACTTACAGAATTTACATTGGCTCAGGGTGGAGAACCGTATCAAGTGCAAAGCCCTGAGCTATATGTTCAAAATCAAGGCAGGCACTGCCCCTCAATACCTCCAAGCACTTGTCCGTCCCCATGTTCCTTCCCTCCACTTACGGTCTAAAACCATGGGCAATTTTGTTAGACCCAGCGTCAAACTCTCCAGAATGGAGGGGAGATCTTTCTCCTACCTAGGCCCTTCCCTCTGGAATACTCTACCCTCTAACATCCACAAAGAAACTGACTACTCCCACTTTCGCAGAGCTCTTAAGACCTGGCTTTTTGATCAATACCTCCATCTGACTGCCCCACAATTTTTTGCTCTCTGTCCACCATGGCGCCGGGAAACCCTTTTTGGGTAGCTGAGCTCCCGACAAATCCAATAAATAAATAAATACAATATGATATCAATGATCTCCATGTTATATGTACACATAATAATGGACCTGTATCATTGCTGTCAAAGTCACCTGAGATGATCTCCTGGTCAACCCTGAGTCAAAGATATATGGCCAGACAGGCCCTGTGACCCAACCCCAGCCTACCACTTGAAAGGTCATAGGTTGAGTTACATTTAGCCCAAATACAAACAGGGAAAACCCTGATTGATACCACAGATAGACAGTTACACCACAAACAGGTCAGAGTATATTTTCCAATTAAAAGTTGTTTGTCCAAAGGCGCACGTTACCAAAATACCACAAAGTCTGATGCCACATGTAGTTAAGAGCATTCAAACAATCAGAACAAAGCATGCATACCAGACACAGTGATCACGCACTCCCCATGCCGGATATCTGGACACATACACACTTGCCCACACTAGCTCTCCACGAGTTTGAGAGCCAACTTTGCCCCCTTATAAGATGGTTGTAATAATGGTTCATGAATAAGCCCAGACCTGCATGCTTTGCAAGAAATTGTAATCATTTTGCTGTACATCAAGATCTGTATATATTACAGGCCAAAACTTCTGTACATTCAGAATGTTGATGCTCTACTGGCTGTTGCATGTAATTGAACAAGCCTGTTCCTGTTTTGCTAAACGCCTCTTGTCGTTTAATTTTTTCAAGGTAAATTCATATCTGAGCAACACCACCATGGCAGCCTTTTGGTTATAAACAAAACACTACGATAGGTAAAGGGTCTCATGGAAAGGTTTAAAGACCTGCATGGATAGAATCCCTGTCACAACTATGTATCAAACCATAAAGTCCGCCGGTCTATCTTGGTCCCCAAAGAGAGCTCAAGAGCACAACCAGTACAAGCAAATAACTCCTACTAAAACATGGAAGAAGTCCCATCTAAAAGGACGGAATCCCATCACCCACCGAGGTGGAATGCTTCATCATCTGGGATCTCCTCATGGTTGCCAATCCTAGTACAACCAAGGGCTACAACCCCCTCACTGTGACGGAGAGCTCAGAGATGTTTTATTGATCAGTTGATTGGATCTCCTAAAATCATTTTGATGTGAAGCATGAAAGTGTTAGGGGGGATGCTGCAGTGCAAAGAGTATGGTGGTGTGGTGTGTAAAGTGATGTTAAAATTGGCTACCAAGAGAGAAAAAATAGTTTAATGATTAACTCTTGGTTTCAAAGTTAAAAAAACAGTGCAAGCGCGGTCTGAAAGAATTGTCGAGCCCACTGGTCTAAACAAAGGGTCTACATGTTTCAGCCTTGGTGATCAATCTCTGATCATGGCCTTCCTCAGGACCTAGATGGTGATTGCTTCTGCAAAGACTGTGTGATCAAAATAATAGTATTGTGATTGGAATGATACAACCTACAATCACCTGTGGTCTCCTTTATGAGGAATGTACAGGATTTTTGTTGTCACCCATAGGTGCATGGGTGGACGCCTCACCTCACCTGGCAATAGCTCAGAAGATGCACACCGTTTTCTCCGTCGGTACCCCAGACCTTTCTCTGGCTGCCATCCTGTAGGCCTGCTGTTCAGCTACAAGAACCCATGTTTCGTCCCAGATCGTCGCATCGCATTGAGGAGGAGCCAAGTCTGTTTCACCGTTGGGGTACGCAGTAAGAAACCAATGCATCACCTCCCCACACAGTAAGAAACCGACGCATCACCTGCTCTCCGGAAAGGAAATGATGCATCACCTATCCTGCGCAGCAGTAAGGAACTGATGCATCACCTCTCCCGGAATCAAGGATCCAACGCATCAACTTCCCTGCGACCCTGTTTGTTTGTGTGCGCAATGCATCCATCTCTCTTGGTCGGACCATTTGGCCGTTCCCTTCAATATGACGTATCCTACACGGGGCTTTATTAGAAGGGCCTCGAGCACTATGGAAGTGCGAAGGAACCTCAAAAAGATCAGGGAAGACTCCTTCCATCCATGGACATCCAGTCTGTCCATTCCTCGGGAGGCAGATACCCCCACAGCGGTCTCTATATTTGAAAACATCATTTCGGAGGCCTTAGAGGAGCTGGCTCCTGCAAGGTCCTGTTATTCTGCTAGGAAAAGACCTTCAGCTCCCTGGTTCTCTGAACAGCTCCGGCTTCGGAGACAGGAAGTAAGAAGGCAGGAACGCTTATGGCATTCAAGCTGGGCCCCTAAGGATAGAGAAGCCCATAGGGTCCTGCTTAAAAACTACAAATTGGAAGTTATTAAGACCAAGCAGGAATATTTCACGGCACTCACTTCCTCACTTTCATCTCCTAGAGAACTCTTTAGGATTGTTGATTCCCTTACGGCCCTTCAGACCCCGGATCCTGTGGTTGCCTCTCAGGACCTGTGTAATAAGATAGCTGCCTTCTTTCAGTCAAAGATCGCTGACATCTACGCTGCTCTGGAGGTCCAAAAATCCCTGACCGCCGTTCCCTTGCTGCCTGCTCTTCCTGAGCCCGGTGTTGCTGAATCTTCTCAACATCAGGATCTGATTTCCTTTCCTCCTCTTTCCTGTCAGGATCTTGAAATCCTGCTTGATAAAACCAAATCTGGCTCTCCGCTGGATGTCTGCCCGCTAAAGATCCTCAAGCAGTGCAGAGAATCTCTCCTTCCTCCTCTGGTTGACATCATGAACAGGGCGATGAAGGAAGGCATTTTTCCCCAGCAGTGGAAGAATGCTGTAGTAAAACCTCTGCTTAAAAAGCCTTCTCTGGACCCCGGGGTGTTAAAAAACTTTCGCCCCATCTCACTGCTCCCGGCTCCCGCAAAGATACTTGAAGCCCATCTGAATAAACATCTGGCTGCATTTGTGGAGAGCTCGGGCTGTTTGGATCTTTCCCAGCATGGTTTCAGGAGGGAGCATAGCACCGAGTCTGCCCTCACCATAGTGCTGGATAATATCCGCACTAGAGTTGATGAGGGTCAGGCCTCCCTCCTGATCCTTCTAGATCTCACAGCGGCCTTCGATACCCTGTCTCCCGTGGTGTTAACATCTCGCCTGAGGGAGATTGGGGTCCGCGGGCCTGCTCTGGGACTCCTTTCCTCTTTTCTCGACCATAGAGAACAAAGGATAATGCTGGGATCGTTTCTATCTCCATCCCTGTCTGTGCAATGTGGGGTCCCTCAAGGGTCAGCGCTTAGTCCTACCCTTTTTAATATCTTGCCAGACTCATTAGATCTTTTGGGATGGAGGTAGTTTCCTACGCGGACGACACTCAGATCCTAGTCTCTCTCTCCCAGTCAGCTACGTCAACTGCCACCAATTTTAGATCTTGCATGGAGGCAGTTGGCCAGGGGATGATCCACAATTCACTAAAACTGAATGGGGAGAAGACGGAGGTGATGGTCTTTGGAGGAAAGGAAACGATCTGGTCGGCGGAGTGGTGGCCGAACTCGCTAGGCTTATGTCCCGAGCCCACCTCGTCAGCAAAAAACTTGGGAGTCATGATCGACCCCACCCTTAGTATGTGCCAACAGGTCAACAGGACTGTTTCGACCTGCTGGGGGATTATCCACATTCTAAGGAAAATCAGGCACTTTTTGTCACCCCAGGCAAGAAAGCAACTTGCTGTCGCTCTCCTGGGCTCGCGACTGGATTACTGCAATGCGCTGTATGCAGGACTGAACAAGAGTCATCTACAGCGCTTGCAGGTGGTCCAGAACGCGGCAGCGAGATTTGCTCTTGACCTACCGAAACGTGCCTCTGCCACCGAAGCCCGAAAACAACTTCACTGGCTCCCCGTTGAGTACCGGATCCTTTTCAAATCAATGTGCCTGGTGTATAAAGCCTTAGCTAAATCCAGCCCTACAGGCTTGGGATCCATTCTTTCTCAGCATAACCCCAGTAGGAATCTTCGCTCCAGTCACAAACTTCTTCTCTCTGTACCTCGTGTCAGAAAAGCAAGATGGGGAGGCAAGGCCTTTTCCTACCTGGCACCTAAATGGTGGAATGCCCTCCCTTTGGAAGTAAGATCCCGCCCCTCTCTGCAAACCTTTAGATCCGCGCTAAAGACCCACCTTTTTACACGTGCATACCCTTAGTGGTGCTCTGCAAACTTTGATTGATTGGTTTTGATAGGCGCCTTGACACCTTCGGGTTTAGTTTGCGCGTTATAAGTTGCATAATAATAATAATAATAATAAGGTAAGCATGGGCGAATCGCAAAATTGCGGAAAATCCGCAAATTCCGCGAGCGGAACAAATTTTCGGCCCATACTTAATCCAAGGTACTTTGTGTGAAAAGTGTTGCATTTGCAATTTGCTTTGAACTGAACTATTTGAAAGTCATATTTTTATTACTGTATTGTGGCTTTTTGGCCTTTTGGTCTTGTTTAGTTTAGATAAATATTACTTAGTTTTCCAAACTGGTGTGGTGTCCATTTGTAGGGTTTTCAATGGACCAGGGTATTTTCAAGACTTATACCCTCCTTACAGTCTACCTTCCTGATACAGAGAATATGGAATGTTCATTAGGAGTTATATTCATGGTCTTTTTTGTTTTCCAGATTTTTAATTTTTCTTGTTGATTGTTAGAAAATGTATTTGCTCATGCTAAAAGGAGTGTCTGTTAGAATAGCTATTTTTCCGCTTATTCATTATACTATGTGAGTTTGCATTTTTGGCACCATTTTCTATTCAGACGCCATTTTGAAAAAAGGCTGGGTTTAGTTTCTCCAAGGTTCGGTTTTGCTTCACTAATGAATAGATTGTTCTTTTTCGCCCATACCTGTCTCACTAGATAAAGACCTTATCCCACTTGTCTGGTGACGGGCCGTACTGGAACAACCTTGGACTTTGCAGCTTTGTGTAAGATATGAGCACTCAGATTGTTTTTCTCTATGTATTCCATTGCTTAGCAGCACCTGCCTGGAAAATTCCACCGTGGGCGTGTTTTAGCCAGTTACGAAATGTAGATAATGTATCTTTATGCTTGTCGATATCAGTCTCTCTGCAGCACTGCTAGCAACTGGGCAGACTGGGCCCCGCTCTGAGTGTGTTATGAATAAACAGTTATTGGTTTCTATTCTCTACTCTGAATTTGGTAGGAAGACTGAGAGGTGGTCATTAGTGATCCAGTTGACCCAGACGGGGCCACTCCCTTCACCATCCACCCCTTCACCCTTCCCACTGCAGTGCTTAGTGCCTTTCCCAGTTATGCTAAACATTGTTTGGGACAGCCTAATCTGTATCAGCTCTGAAAATCAGTCTCGGCACCAGAGCGGCTGCCTGCAGCTTGCAGCCCACAGCATCAATGCGGTACGAACCTGATCTCCACATAATCCTATTTCTATTTCTCTCCAAATGTTGTCTGCGCCTTCATATCATAGAGTTCATGCTGGGAACCACAAAGTCTCCCTGACCATACAAAACACCTAAACAGTCTGTCTTTACAAATTCTAAACTGTCCTTGTTTAATTGGGTAACGGCCTGCTTTTATTTTTGGTGCCTGTTCTTATTTTATGTCCCAGTCTGACCCAGATCTCCTCTACAAAGTGTGAATCCTACTGCAAATAAAATAGTATACATTATTAAGGATCAGTCAGCACATGAGCGATGACTGTCTGGTGTGTTCACACCTTTCTTTTGTGTAGGTCCTGATTGGTGAAGTTTGCTCTCTATAAAATAATGAATAACTTAACAAGAGTTGCTGGCAGAAGCGGATTGGATCTGGGCATTGGCAGGTCTATGAGCACCGCCTCGCCCTGCTTGCAACAAAAGTTTTAATTTTCCAGATCTCTAGAGTTACGATTTTCTCTGGATTACTGATTTTATCAAACTTGGTAAATCAAGCCTAAATAGGTCTTATTGGACTTCAAACTTGTAATTCACCTATCACAGAGAAGATGTTGGCGGTGAGCGTTTAATTCAATGAGCCATCTGCTGACTAGTTTAGGACCACCTTGGATGCATTCTTTGGTCAGTTTTGAGTAACAATCGGGAGCGGACGTGGTTTTATGGTCTGAGCTGTCACTTTGGATTTGGGGACTCAGGTTCGTTTCCCGACCTCGACTCAACATCCTATGATTCTCTGCAACTGGCTTAATTTTCCAGTGCATTTAAAATGGAAACCTGTCCTTGTGGAATGTTACTGACTGCTGCTCATAGAGAACAATAATGCCCTTGTTTAAAAGGGTAATTGTACTTGTATTTTTATACCTCTTACTTCCCCTGAAGAAGTGTTCAATCGCAAATTTGTTTTGACATTAATTGCTAATAATGCAGTTATTCCCTTTCGCTGTTGAAGAACTCAACTTTAAGCTTGGTTCTGTTGGAAACTTACCGTAAGAATGTATGTTCTTAAATGGCGGGCTCTAGAAGTTAACTGTGATCATAGTTTGTTCACTGTAGCTGGGCGGCAGTATTTGTATTCAAGCTTAGAAAAGCTACAAATTAATTCCTGGAATACGGTGGGAATGGTGGCAGAAAAGGATAGAGTTATCAGAGTGAAGTGCAACAAAGAGGAACAGAACCCGTGGCAGTCTTAGGGTCTGCCTGGACATATGCATTACATATGCATTACATCTATTTAACAATGATTCCTCTCGAGGAATTGCCAGCAAGGATAATTGTCTTAGAAAGGAAGGGGCATATTCTCAAGGACATATCACCAAGCCATCGGCACTTTATCACAGCCAAAGTGGCGATACATTTGTTGCCCCATTCACAAGCTGATGGCTAACAGCCGATATCACCAGTTTACCTCCGATAGCAACCAAAAACATTGCCACAGATGACCCCGGCAACTATCCTTATTGAGATGCAAAGTAGGCATTCCAGTGCAAAAAGCTGCAACAACACCACTCTGCAACATTCTCAATGACCAGCCAGATCGGCGATAAGAACCCAAAACAGGCGATAGGCGCGTTAGCAGCAGGAATTTAACACCGGCTCTGACCTGGTGTAAAGTCGGACGACAACCTGCACCAGAAAAGGGAGCCCAGGCCAGAGCCACACCTGATGAACAACAGATGCCATGGAGCTACTGATCATGAAGCCCAGAGCCCCAAGAGGGCAACAACACCCACAGTCCCCCCCCCAGGCCCAACAGAGGCAGCGAAGACCAAGACTTGTGCCTTCAGAAAGTGCACCAGCCTCACAGACCCAAAAGAAGAGGATGTCATTGCCCACTACAGGCTCAAAAGGACCACCATCCTCTGCATCCTGAACATCATTGCCCAGAGGCTGACGATACCCACACAGCGGACAATCAACACTCCTCCACAGACAAAGCTGCAGGCTGTGCTGCATCTGTTGGCCTCTGATACCTTCCAACCACCAACTGCTAGAGTCGGAGGAGTCTCACAGCCAGCCCTATCAAAGTTCATCACAACTGTCTTGGGTGCCATTATCAGCTTGGTACTCCAGTACTTTCATTTCCTCCAGACTGTGCAGAAACAGCTGGAGACCAAGCAAGGCTTCTACGCCATAGCTGGCTTCCAGCACATGTTGGGGGCAATTGACTGCACACATGTCCTACCTGAGCCCCCTGCCGACACTGCATGCAATTACCGCAACAGAAAGCACACAAATTCCATCAATGTGCAGGCAATAGTGGACCACCGGGGACTATTCACCAATGTCGTCACCAACTACCCAGGCATGGCACCTACGGAAATGCTCTGCTCATTGGTAAGTACCAAATGAACACACCACACACCCCAACTCCACAATCATGCAACTTACAACTCTGGGAATGCACACGCCACAAACTCACATACAACATGCCAAACAACATGCCCGCCCACCAGACACAACAGCACAACTTACTGTGGTAACCTGGGCTAGCCATATACACGAGCCATCAAGGGGATGGCACCTCAGCCACACAATAGCAGAATGTGGGGAAAGGTGGGAACCCGGCATGTGAGAAGGAGGCAAGTGACCTGTGAATGAGAATGTACACAATGTCAAGTGCGGCGTGGATGTGCTGGACTGTGATGGAGCAAGGTTTCACTCGTAAAGAGACTTGCTTGTACTCAACCCTCTCGAAATAAACTGTAATACACTAATAAACATGTTTGCCTTATTAACAACACAAAACACGACATTTCTAGTAAGTTGGGGAAGCTTGCATATGTGCTTTTACTAACCGTAACTCGATTAACCTAAAATGGCCACCGCAACGCGGGAACTTTTCTGCGCATGCGTCTGTCATACTCATGTGACATGACGTATTCTTAAGCTTGGTGGGAAATCTTTGCTTCTGCGCACTAGAGCTAAAGGTGACTGCTCCATGTTCTCATGTGCTAACGCTTGCATCGCTGCTTTTACTAAATTCTTTGTTCTGCCTAATCCCTAATGCTGTAGTTAAAATTAGGTAATGGAGTAGAGATAAGTGGTATACAGTGCACTCATTTATTCTTGGTCTAAAACTGTTCTTCTTTGACTTTGCTATTAGGTCATGTTTGGACCGATCAAGTACAATGTTGCTCCATCTTGGGTCCTGCGACCGCACATACTCTACATTCACCCGAGTCCAAAAGCCATGGCATTGAACACAGGCCAACCCCTGACTTGCTAGAAGACGTTCATGGGAACCCGACCTACTGAACTTCCAAGAGGATGTTAAATTATACATTGTATATACTATTGTAACATTCATTGCCAGTGGAATAAAAGTGCATGGGAAAAAAAAATATTGGGCGGGAACATTGATCTGAATATTGAAGAGCATGACCTCATAACTGGTTTGGTGTGATGACCTCTCCTCGTCTTTTGACCAATCAAATTGAGGGAATACACACATTTGCAACATTGGGGGGTGGTACACTGCCATGGAAAATGGTATAACTAAGGTAGGCTTAGGGAATTAGATTGTGCCGATTTGTCCGAATAGCTGACCTGTCATTGACGCAACGCACTCAATAGGCGATTGAGAGCAGAGGTGCTGGCGGAGCACTCTGTCAGAAGATTCGATAACCCAATCGGGGTTCTGTGGGAGAAGGTTCAATAACCCAATCGGGGTCCGGCTGTTAGCTGCAGAGAGGGGTATGATGCTGGCATTGCACTTTAGCTGTGGGTGCCGGTCATGACCTGCAGTGGTCCTTTCCTGATCCAATTTGGTCCATACTTGGCCTGATTTTGGTCTGCACTAACCCTGGGCGTAGTAGGCGTGGTGGGGCTATGCAAAGCTACGTGAAGTGGGCGAGAAACTACGCCCACCTACGCACTTCACGTAGCCCCACTACGCACCACTCGCCTCCCTCCCGCCCTCCCTAAATACCTAAATTACCTTTTAAAAATGAATTAAAAACCACTTACCTTGTACGCTGCGTCCCTCGGGGCTCCCTCTCGTAATCGCGCCGCCTTCTTGGATACTAATGCGCATGCGCGGCCGCCGCGCATGTGCATTTCTCGCGAGGTAAGTGGTTATTAATTCATTTTTTTAAAAGGTCATTTAAGTATTTAGGGAGGGCGGGAGGGAGGCTGGTGGCGGGAAACTTTGCTACGCCCACGGAGTGGGCGTAGTGTTGCCTGCTATGCCTACTTCGCAAAGGGCGTAGTAGGCAGCACTACGCCCACTCCGTGGGCATAGCAAAGTACTTAGCCCAGGGTTAGTCTACACCTTTTCTATCCTGTTGGCACCTGCATTACCGGGGGTCCTGTCCTTTATCCCAGCCCATGGCCAGGGATGATCTTCACACCATTCTAGGTAAATATAAAGTTGTGTGGGTATGTCATTGTGCTGTTTTCCTTTTCTTACCCTTTCTATGTTTCAATGCTTAAAGAAAGTTCGTAATATTATCACATCATCTTGCTTTTATTATATTCTTTCTAATTGAATGCGCTTTTGGCAAATTGATATGGACTCTGACGTTTAAGAATTTACATAGATAAAGTGTTTAAATCTTTCCAGAGTCTGTGGTTATTTTATGAGTGCAAATGTTTATTTACTACCTATTTTCATGCTATCTCCCTTGATCCCTTAGGACTCTAGGTACCGGTGACTAGGATCGGTAAGTCAAGGTATGGATCCTAAAAGTAAATATTACTGGTTTAAGCGTAGGTTTACCTGTTTTAAAGTGTGTATGTTTTTATGGGCCAAGGTGAGTATGGTAAAATCTCTAGCAGGTGAACCTGTGCTCTATCAGTATTCTTTTGATAGCAGCTTGATGGTTAGGGTTTAGTTAATATAGGTAGTTAGTTGTATATTGATGATTTTTGAAATTGTATTGATTTTATGTATTAACCAAACCCCGTTTGTATTGTTCTATGTTTGTTTGGAATCCCCGGGGGCAGAGTAGTGGGTGGTAAATGGAAGCCCACTATGCTGTGAGGTCACTTGCCTAAGGAAGTAGGTGCATGGTTAAGTAAAACTGGAAGGACTGATTAGGGAATTGTGAATAAATTATAGCAAAGGAGTTCGCAGGTGAAACGTTGGCCTTATATCACCTAGAAAGGGTAAGCCAGAGGGAGTAACAGGTTCTCTAATGTTTGTATGAAGAGTAGGCGGAAGGGATCTACTCGCAGTGTATAAAGAGTAAGTGGAAAGGGTTTACTCGCATTAGGTGCAAATCATCCTTCTTTTGAATTTAGTCACTTAGGCACAGTGGCGAATGTTTTTACGTTGTTAGTTAATGAATATTGCATTTAAAAGTGAAAAGAAATAAGTTCTCGTATTACCTTGCAAAGGAGGGAGTCAGTTGCAGAGCTGCGCTGACGTCACCAAAAGCCGCGCTGTTATTGGTTGAGACAGCGGGTGTTTAGTTGAGGTGATAATTGTAAAGGAGGGGTGAGTGGAGGAGCGCGAGAACTTGTCTCACGAGAAAAAGCAGCGCAATCATTGGTCGAAAGTATTTTGAATTCAAATCACTGATTGATTCTCAAAAATAAGAAACGCGCTGGTATTTGTGAAGCATTTAGTAAACAATTGACCCACACATTCATCATTGTCATGTTTTGCGAGTCCTTAATAGCGATTATTAAGGAATCGTTATTAAAGACTCACAAAATGTGATTCATGTAGAAATCGCAATATTTATTGCGATTCCGACAGCTTTCTTATTTGCGATGCTCTAATTGCTAATCGCAAATAAGGAATGACTCCCCATTCATTCCTATGGGCCTAAAGGCCTGCTAGAAATCTAGAGTCTGAGGAGGGAATGACAGGTATTACGGCGAAAGCTCAGGCAAAAGACAATCAAGAAATCCAAAGACCTGAGTAGGACCAGATAGGTGTAGAAAAGTGTATTCAGGAAGAAAAAGGCGAACAAAGTAAAAGTCAAAGTCAAAGTCAATTGCAGCAAACACATGAACATGGCCAGATTAGTATCCAGGCAGAAGAAACAAAATTAAGCCCTGGACCAAGTTAGATAGAGAGGAATTCAGAAATTGACAGAGAACAAGTGGTGTCACAACTTAATGAAATTAAAGAGCATCTGAAGAAAGTCAAAGCCCCGTGCCAGCTAAAAGACTCCGAAAGGGAGATAAGCAAACACCTGAACATGGCCAGATTAGTATCCAGGCAGAAGAAACAAAATTAAGCCCTGGACCAAGTTAGATAGAGAGGAATTCAGAAATTGACAGAGAACAGGTGGTGTCACAACTGAATGAAATTAAAGAGCATCTGAAGAAAGTCAAAGCACAGTGCCAGCTAAAAGACTCCGAAAGGGAGATAAGTGGCCTGGTTTTGTCAAAAGACTGAAATGTCACCTTAAAACAATAAATGAAGAACCAGAGCAAGTAAATGAAATATCAAGCCAAGCTGAACCATCCACAGAGCAACCCAGAAGGAGAAGTCCACGTTTCAAAGACTGAATAACAAGTTCAAAGGACCTGAGTAGACCTACGTCATACTTGAAGATTTCGAAAATCTAGAACAGAGTGATGACAAACTGATTGACGATCAGACTGACGAAGAAGTGAGACCAACTTGGGAAAAGAATCACAGGTTAAAAGTCTGTGAAAAGTTATAAAGAGGGGAAAATAATCACTTTAGTCGAAAATGGCTGATTATAACGGAAGACCGAAAAGAAATTGTCTAAAGACATGTTGTAGAATATGGACATGTAGTATAGTGAGAGAGCGCAAACTGACCAAAAATGTAGAAGTACATCACACTTACACGTAGTAAGCACAAGTCATGAAGAGAAATGCCATGAGTGCTGATAGTATCCACAGTTATATTCTGAAATGTGTAGTTAATATAGAGATTTAAGTAGAAGTGGAACTAATACAGAAATGTGTGAAACAATATGGTTAATTAGACGTGATTATTCCTGAATCCATGTTGTGTAGCTGCTAAAATATAAGATGGTATACGGAAACGCTGAACGTGGTAGGCCTCAGGGCCAGAGCTAGGAGGGAGGGGGAAGGTGGTTCAATTTCACAACATGGATTGCACTAATGTTTAGTAATAATGAGTAGGCCTTGATTTATAGATGTGTTTACCGAATCAATAGAATAAGAGTATTAACATGCTAATAATTAAAGAAGAAGTTGAATACTATAAAAATGTTGTAGGGCTGGAAAGCTTTAACGTTGATTTACACATATTAGTCTGGGCCGGGGAATGTTGCAACGCGGTTGGAAGACCATGAGAATTGGGATTTGGCTGCAAATGTCTGTCTGGAAGAGAAAAGGGGGTATTCAATTATAAATAATATGAATAGAAGTTTGTTCAAGAAATGGACCAGACATGGAGGAGGGTTCCGGAATGTTTAAGGGGTATCAGCGGGCCGGAGAAGAGTCTGAGAAGCAAGGTCGACTCTAACCACAAGGCCTCATCATGGAAAAAGCCAGAAGCTACACCACGTGAGGGGCGTCTCACGAGGGGCGTCCTAAATGTTGGTGTATTTTTGTATTAGGGACAGCACCCCTGGGTGGAGTGAGAGCAGAAGCCTGAGGACCCTTTAGAGAGCGGATGGGTAGGCAGAGAGGGGTCATGACTGGAGAACTATAGGTTTTCACCAAGAGCTCGAGAGTGGGTGGCTTCCCTTGGGGGTCATTCACTGCTGACACCTTTTGATAGGTTGAGACCTGGTTAAGTAGGGATACCATCTAGATCAGGGTAGGGACAGCCTAACCTGTATTTTCCCTCCGGCTGTAAATGACTGATAGATTTCAATATGTGTCTATGCTAATAGCACTATTATTTTTAGAACTGGTGCTTGTAGTTTCCGTTGTTCGTCTGAGGGCTTTCAGAGAGCACATGTATGTAGTTGGGCCCGTGTATCTGGTGAATCTCATTTTGAGATGCTTGTACCTGCAACTTATCTTGACTTTATAATAAATCTTTGAAAGCTAGAAGTTGTTTGTGATCCTTTGAAGCGGAGTCCTTTATTGGGTGAACTAACTTGGTAAGAGATGCACTTTCTTCCCTCAATGACAGGCAATAAAGGTTCAGTCGACCAGATCGGGGTTTTAGATCTATAGTGATAAGGTATTGATCAAAATCTCGCCCTTCCAGTTGGTAGCTATAGAGGATGGTTGCCTTCTTGAGGAAGGTGATCTAGGCCAGGTTAGATTACCCCAAGGCCCCTAGAGATCGATGATCGGAAGAACCGCCCGCCGAAGAAGGACCGGATGACGTGAGACAGAAAAGCAGCAGTATCGGTCGAGAGTGAGTATAAAGGGTCATGCGTGTTAAGATTGCGGTGTTTTGTATTGCATTTATGTTGTAATGTCTGGCGGAGTTGAATGCCTGTAGAGTGACTGTGGAACAGGTTGTGAGCGCGCACAACCGGTGGAAATCTTAAGTTCAAGGAGAGCTTAAGTGGTTCGGGTGTATCGGACACCCAGAGTAATTGTTAACTAGAGTGAAGGGGGTCATAAGGTACCATTGATCACCCGGAAGACCGAGATAGGGGGAACGTAAGAGTGAGTGCGTGAGTAACGGACGCTGGTCGGAAATTACTGTGTGTGTGTAAAGAACCTATCAGAGAGACGATAGACATCTCGTCAGTTGTGTTGACAATTACAGATAGACTGTGGACGTACAGTCGAGGGAAGTGACCGCTTGGTCGGAAGTAGTCATTTTTCAGAGTATGAATGGGACGCATGCATGACCGCGAGGAGAGCTGAGAAAGGAGGGGTGCTGCTGCGAAGCGGAGACTAGTGACGTCAGAAAGTGCCGCGCTGGGATTGGCCGGCCGGTGAAAGACCGCGCTGCGATAGGCCAGCTAGCAAAGCCGCGCTAGGATTGGTGGATTGCCATCAGGAAGTAAACAGAGTATTCAAGCTGGAAATTTTGCGCATAATTATGAAGTGTTTTAAATGGTTAAGAGCGCTGTTTAAAAGAGAGCGCAGGGGATCGTATGAAGGGGAAGAAGCCCCGCCGGAGGGTACGCCAGCTCGTTACATGGGGACAAATGTTGGGCTGCACACGATTCTGTGGATCTCAGAGTGGAGTAAGATTACCGATGGAAATGAGGAACTCACGTTCCCGAAGTACGGGACGTTCAGATTAGAGGTGCTACACAGATTAAAAGCAATTATGACCTCCACGAGACCCTTGCCTAGACCAACTCAGTTTGAAGCCCTTAATGCATGGATTAGGGCAGCGCATGAAAAAAACATGAACAGACGGCAAGAAAGAGTGAAACGTTCGGTAAGGGCAGTACAGGATGCCAAGTGGGATGCGGATGCTAAAAGATGGAGGGTGCATAACATGGAAGTAAATAAATTATATCCAGTGTTAGAGATGCCCGGGAACAAAAGCCCCCTAGAAAAGGATGACGAGAGCGAGACAGAGGACAGCCTGATAAACAGATTATTGACAGACAGGCCACCTCCGTATAACAGAGCAGGGGGAGATGTCGAGAATGGAGAGAAAGGGGGGGGCAATGCAGGAGAGCATGGGCCGCTTCCCAGTCCCGATTGGGATCCCGCTGCAAAGAAAGAACTGTCCCAGCCTAGCCAGGTGCAACAGGTGGTCGGGAGGTTTGTGGTGCAGAGGCCGCCAGAGACGGAGTGTGCCACATCCTACGCATTGCCCGATGCACTACAGGTACCTGTTACCATAGGTCCTATAGTATCGATATATGACCCAGATAGGGCTAGAGGGGAAGAACGGGTACGGAGGGGCAGAGAAAGAGCAGAGATGGCAAGGAGGAATGATACGATCAACTCCCCAAGCCAGTTGCCGATACCAAGAGAGTGGAGCACCCCAGTACACACAACAGGAGATCTGGGGGACATTAGATGGCCAGAGGATATGAGGGGACCAGGACGGAAATCCTTTCAAGAGTTAAACGAGTACATGAAGAAATGGGATGAGGCAGTTGAGGCTCACAAGAACATCATAGCGGCGGAAGCTGAAAGGGAAAGTCAGGACAGCAGAGCCCGGACTCACTGCGGGGCTGAAGAGAGCAGTCCGGAGTGGGACGGGAGGGAGAAGGACAGTAGGAGAGGCACCCATTGGGCCCGGAGTGGAGGTAGATCAGACCTGGAAAACGGGGGCCCAGAGAACGGGGGGGTGTCTCGCCCAATACATAATGAAGAAGACAGGAGGGCTCGGGAGTACAGGGACAGCTTTAAGTGTATCCACTGTGTGCCCGGCAAGAGAGAACAGAGTGGGAGTTGCGAGAGGCCGCACCATAGTCCCTGTGATGACGGACATGAGCGCAGCCCAGGGAATATGGGAAACCAGGAAGGATCGTATCAGATACTGAGTGATACGAGGCCAAGAGGGAATGGGGACCGAAGGGAGAATAGCAGAGAGGCCTACTGTGAAAAGAGGGGAGAGAATGGACAAAGTAAGATAGGGGGTAACAGGCCCGTGTTCCATCACCTTCCAAGACCGGATGGCCGAGCATGGGATCTGGAGAGATGGGAACAAGAGAGAGCACTCCCCAACTCTCCCGAACCCAAACGTAGGGCCCGGAGTTGGGATGGGAGAGAAACCTGTGAACCTCCCTCGAAGGAGTTATTGCGAGCAGAAATAAAAGCCAAAAGACTCGATGTCTCCAGCTTAAAGTCAGATCTGGATGACATGGTAGACGGTACCCTGCCCTTAGAACGAATGGACATGTATGAGCAGGATGAAATTCTGTTCATGGCAAAGGACGTAACTCGAAAGGCGAGGGCAATCCATGAGAAATTGGTAGAACTAGCAGGCAAATATATGGTGGACCTGTCAAGAACCAAAGCATTACAGGGCAACCACAGGCTACATTACACAGACCGAGATCTAGATGAGAGGAGAACCATCGGATTGAAAACACACATAAGGGAACTGATCACTGGAATAAGGACATGGAGGGCCCTAGATAAGTGGGAAGAGAGGTGGTCCAAGAGAGGGACCGTCAGGAGAAGCACACTTGGGATGACACCAGGAGGACAGCAGGGAGTAGAGACATACCCTTTGAGGGAAGTCGCAAATGGGACCTATGTCCACGTCCCTTGGAGTAGGGGGGATTTAGCTGCTTTTACCACCTCTTTCCCCAAACTGCGGGAAAACCCAGTGGAGTGGTATAAGCAAGTTGAGAGATTCGTAAAAATCTCAAAGGTCCTATGGATAGATTTGAACACGCTGTTTGACATAGTAGTGCCAGGAGATTTGTGGACCGCATGCAAGGTTAGCGCTGAGTGGCCCACCATAGAGCCCGAGAGAGATGCTAAGACTAATGGGCCGTCCGAGAGTGTGATGGCAAAGTTCGAGAGAGTAATGACTTGGCTGAAAGATAAAGTGCCAATGCAAGACATAGATTGGGTAAAAATTGACCGAACAAGACAGGAACCCAAAGAGACAGTTCACGAATACTATGAGAGATTGCTGAAGGCGTTTAAACAGTATAGCGGTCTGGATGTCATGGATCCGAAGGACATAGGGCAATTTGTGTCCAAATTTGTCTTGGGCCTGAGACCGGATATTAGTTTAATGATACAGCAACACTTGATTTGTTGGCAAAATAAACCCCTAGACGAAATACTGAGGTATGCCAGGTACTGCTGTGATGAGATAGACTCCAAGGCTAAGAAACTAAAGGAGAAACTGATGGTGGTACAGATTCAGGCAGCAGGGAAGGGGGGACAGCAGCAACAGCAACCAGGAACAGGTACTGGAGGAAAGAAACAGTACAGCCAGAACAAGGGCAATGAGGAGAACTCCACCTTTAGACCCAGGATAGATATAGCTGCCTTAAAGAAAACAACTAGGTGCCACCAGTGTAACGAGGTGGGGCATTGGAAACGCGAGTGTCCCTATAATGTTGAGATAGGAGACCAAGAGGTAGAAGAGGAAGAGACCCAGAGTGCGCCTACAAGAGGGGTAACGCAATACCAGGGAAAGGTGCTCAAAGGGGGGGGCCTCCTCCCCGAGCCCAGTTCCCGCAGGCACCCAGAGTAGGGACTATGGGTAAGACATATAGACAGATGCCCCTGTTTGTCGGAGGAGAGGAATGCTATTATGTGGACCCACTAACTGGACAGAGAGTGGAAAGGGATGACTGCACCCTCGGGGCAGCTCTGGAGGTAGACCAGAGGGGACCCTATGTTGAGGCCGAAGTGGCAGGGTTCCCCACGACATTTCTAGTGGACACAGGAGCCACCCGATCCACGATCAGATCAGCCGCAGTTCCAGGCCTGCCCATGTCTGGAGAGACCATACAAGTGGTGGGGGTCGCTAACAGGAGAATGACCAGTCCTCTGACTGAACCCGTGCAGGTGAAAATAGGGAACTACAGTGATGAACATCAGTTTGTGGTTTGCGATTCTAGTCCTGTATGTCTGCTAGGAAGAGACCTTTTGTGCAAATTGAATTGCACCATATACTGCACACCACAGGGAGTGGAGGTATTGACTAATGACGATGATGCTGACTTTAAAGTCGCCAATTCCAGAATATGTGTGGAATTGTATCCCACTCTGACAGTAGACGAGCTCCCCTGGGATCTGAGAGAGACAGTTGCTCCAGAAGTGTGGGATTTCACTGGGGAAGAGATTGGGTTGGTGAAAGGGGTGGACCCAGTGAAAATTGTAGTGAAACCACATGCTGAGTTTCCAAGAACACCTCAATATAAATTGACTCCAGAAACGATTGCAGGCATAAAACCCGTGATTGAGTCCATGATTAAGCAGGGAATACTGAAAGAAATCGTGGGTAGTCCATGTAACTCCCCGATTATGGGTTTGCAGAAACCAAATGGGAAATTCCGGATAGTGCAGGACCTCAGAAAGATTAATAACATAGTCGTTTCGTGTTGTCCAGTGGTACCGAATCCATCGGTGATACTGTTTCAGATACCGTTCCAAGCAGAATGGTTCACTGTAATTGATCTTTGTCAGGCTTTCTTCTCGATCCCTCTGGACGAAGAAAGCCATTTTCTTTTCGCATTTAAGCTGGAAGGTCGCGTCCTAACATGGTGTCGTATTCCTCAGGGGTATACAGAGAGCCCATCGATCTTCAACCAGCTCCTAAAGAAAAATCTTGAAAGTCTAGTGCTGCCCCAGAGGTCAGTTCTGGTCCAGTACATAGACGACCTCCTTGTGGCGTCAGAAACAGAGGAAGCTTGCAGGGAAGACTCTATTGCTTTGTTAAATCACCTAGCTGAGAATGGGCATAAGGTGTCCCCGGGAAAATTGCAGTACTGCCTGACAGAGGTGCAGTACTTGGGACACAGAATTGAGAAAGGTAAGCGAAAGGTGTCACCAGACAGGATAGAGGCCATCATGAAGATGAATGCACCTAAAACACAGAGAGAAGTCAGGATGTTCCTAGGAATGGTGGGATATTGCCGACAGTGGATTGCAAACTTTTCACTGAAAGCAAAGCCCTTGCAAAAATTGACGCACAAGGAGGTGAGTGATCCGGTACCATGGGACAAAGACTGTTTGATGGCGTTCCTGCAGCTGAGAGAGGACTTGTGTCGTGCTCCGGCTCTGGGAATGCCAGATTACGATAAACCATTCTTGCTCTACTGTTGTGAGAGAGAGGGATGCGCGCTGTCTGTGTTAGTCCAAATTCATGGGAATGCCCGTAGACCAGTCGCGTATTTCTCGGCTACTTTAGACCCAGTAGCCGCAGCGTTGCCCGGATGTCTCAAATCCGTTGCCGCAACAGGTGTCAGCATTGAGAGGTGTGAAAACATAGTTATGGGGCATCCGTTAGAGGTGCATGTGCCCCATTCTGTTGAATTATTGATGACCAGGACCAAAACACAGCATCTAACAAACAGCAGGCTCACGCGCTATGAGCAAGTTATTCTTGCTGCAGAGAACGTGACCCTCAGGAGATGCTCTGTTTTAAATCCTGCTACCTTGATGCCACTTCCAAACGATATTGAGGATGATGATGAATGTACAGACCATGACTGCCTCGATGTGACTGAACTATGCACCAAACCAAGACCCGACATCGTAGATGAGCCACTGACCGACCCAGATGAAATTTTCTTTGTCGATGGCTCATGTGTAAGAGACGAAGTTGGGCAGTTGAGAGCAGCTTACGCTGTTTGTACAATTACTGGAGTAGTGGAAGCTGGATGCCTGAAAGGAGTACACTCCGCTCAGGTAGCCGAGATTATTGCCCTGACACGTGCCTGCCTGGCAAGCAATCAAATCCGAGTCACCATATACACTGACAGTCAATATGGTTACGGGGTAGTTCATGATTACGGGCAGTTGTGGTCTCAAAGAGGTTTCATGACCTCTTCAGGCTCTCCCATTCGAAATGGAGAGTTTGTGCGCCTGTTGTTAGAGGCGTTGCAATGTCCAGCAGGTATCGCAGTTGTGAAGTGCACCGCACATACCAGAAATATGGACTTCGTGTCACAAGGCAATAGATATGCCGACGAAGTCGCGCGGTATTGCGCAGAAACAGGGTACTCTTTCACAGAGGTGGAAGTGGGTGGAATAAATGTAAGGACCGAATTAGCCATGATATTAGAAACTGTTGATACTTGGGACGAACTAAAAGACATGCAAGAAAATGCTCCTGACTGTGAAAGAGAAACATGGCAAAAGGCAGGATGTGTGATGGGTGAGGCCCATTTCTGGGTCTCAGCAGATGGCAGAGCAGTGTTGCCCAATGAGATGGTGAGCCCAATGGCCAGACACATACATGGTCCCGTCCACTTAGGAAGAGATGCTATGCTGAGAGTGTTTAGACAGACCTGGTACAACCCTAAGTTCAGAGTAGCAGCCGAAGCAGTGTGCCAGCGTTGAGTGACATGCCAGCAGTTGAATGTAGGGAAAAAGACACCAGTTGCACTGAGCCACATTGGGAGGTCAGGAGGTCCATTCAATCGAATGCAGATAGATTTTATTGAAATGCCAAGGTGCAGCCGCCTCCGTTACATCCTGGTGGTTGTTTGCGTTTTCTCCAGATGGGTTGAGGCATATCCTACACGTAGGTGCGACACCCTCACAGTAGCAAAGTTACTGCTTAGGGAGCTTATCCCGCGCTTCGGGGTGCCGGCCTCTTTGGAATCAGATAGGGGAACGCATTTCAACAGCTCGCTTGTGAAAATGATTTGTGCAGCTTTGAACATAGATCAGAAACTACATTGCAGTTATCGACCAGAGGCTTCAGGAATTGTGGAGCAAATAAATGGCACCATCAAGGCCAGAATTGCAAAGGTGTGTTCATCAACATCCTTGAGTTGGCCTGATGCGTTGCCATTGGTCCTTATGAGCCTCCGTAGTACCCCGGATAGGAGAACGGGTTTGTCTCCTCATGAAGTGTTGATGGGAAGAGCAATGAGGTTACCTTCTGTCCCAACTGCTGCACTGATTAGCATCACAGATGATATGATCCTGGACTATTGTAAGGGGCTGTCTGACGCCATTCATTCTGTGTCCCTTCAGGTGCAGGCTGCCGAGGTACCATCGTGCCAGGACCCGTGTCATGACTTGCTTCCTGGGGACTGGGTCCTGGTGAAAAAACACGTGAGAAGCAGCTGCTTGGATGTTCGTTGGCGTGGGCCCTTCCAGATCATCCTGATCACGAACACGGCAGTGAAGGTGGGAGGCCTGCCCAACTGGATCCACGCGTCGCACACGCGGAGAGTTCCAGCACCTCTGGAAGACACAGCTCCTCTCTCGGATAGACGTCCAGCTGCGGACCGAGAAGCCATAGAGGGGGCTAGCCAAGCTGTAGAGGTGCCAGCGGAAGCGAGGAACGAGTCTGACCAAGCTGAGGACGGTCAGTACAGCAGCGAAACAGACGACGCTACTGAAGGAGAAAGTAACTGGGAGTACGAGTCAGACACTGACAGGTCTGACAGAGAGCGTGAACAGACAAGAAGGAGAAGGAGTAGAAGGGTACGTGGAGAAGCGGATTGGCCGCAGAGAAGAAGCTCTAGTCTGAGGTCAATTCCAGAGAGAACCCTTCCTCCGATATCAGAAGATTCAGACCCGGAAGAAGGTGCTCAGGGCGCTGAAGCACCGGTCTTGAGGAGGTCAGGAAGAGTGCGTGTACCTAGCAGAAGATACTCCACCCCTGAGTGGACATATCTGGCGACAGATGGCTTCGAAACCAGTGACAGGGAGGATCCGAGCGGTGGTGGTGTCCAGTTCTGAGCCCATCGTAACAGTGGAAATACGACTGTTAGTGCCCGGAGTCGAACAAGAAGGGTCACTGACATTCATGATTCCCCGACCTCCCCGCCTCAGCAAGTTAAAGCACATGTTTCTCACAGAATTGCAATTCCCCGATTTTGGTACAAAGATATCAGCCCAAGAAGAGCACAATCTTCGTTTGGAAATATTGAACTTTGCTGTCGAAGCTGCAGGCGAGCGCCTGATAGTGGATGCTTAAAAGACTTTGTAAATAAGCGTGAAGAAAAGAAGATTACCTAGCGCCCAGGAAGCAGAGAATCTTAGGGACTTTCCCTGAGTTGATGGAGAAGGGCTAGGGTTGTCTATATTGAACTATTAAAGGACTTTTGCGAAGAAGGTTGTCAGCTTCCAGTTGTGTGGTTCTAAGGACAAAGGAGTAAAAGAGACTGTAAAGGAACGAAAAGAAAAGAACTTTGTGCTGAGTTACGAGAGAGCCACACTGTCTGACGAAATGGAGGCCGGCACCCAGAACCGCAGAGCGAAATGTATAATAGGTACACTAATAGTAGGAGTGATAATATTAATAGCTTTAGTAGTAACAGTCTTTTATGTAAAGGGACATGAGGAAGAGGCAAAGGTAACTGATGTGAAATCTGTAGAGGCGCTTACACCCACCGTTGCTGGTGAAAAAGGGGAAAACACACAAGAAAAAGCGTTATTAGCTGCAGAAGCCCGCAGGTTACACGTGGATGAGTCCCAAGGTGACTTTAGGTCAAATGCTTATGCTAAATTATTATATGAATACGTGGATGCCATGGAGGTCAAGGACTGTTACGTCTGCATGCAGTTGCCGGCGTCTGTAGATGAAGGCATTCGATATCATCACCTCCCGCTGACATATGGCATTACATGTAGCTTGTTGCTTAGTATATTTTATGGGAGAGATAGTTTTGAATACTATTTCTCCAATTATGATGCAGTGTTACCAGAAGTCCCAAATTATAAACAAATGAATAAATGGGATTACTGGAAGAGTGAAGACAGGTTAGCAAAGTTTTTCATTCCTTGGATTACCTTAGATACTTCACATGCCCGTAGAAATAACCTGACATGCAAGGTGTCAGAAGTCGAGAAAAAGTTTATAGGGCAGGTGGATGATCGAAATAGGAGACAAAAGATTTTGAAAAAATCAGGACAATGGAAACCAGATTGGACCGAGGAAGAAAAGGCACACAAGAGAAAAGGTAGTAGTGGTCCTATAGCTTTAGATAGAACGCAGAGAGGAAAGTTATGTCTTCATAGAGCCAAAACGTATTATGAAAATGTATACGTGGGAGAAGTTAGCTGTGAACATGCTTTCAATTTAGAGTACTATACTAAGGACTTCCTGAAGGGAATGCAAGCGATTCCAAATGTATATTTTGTATGTGGGAGAAATGCCTACGTAAGACTACCTGACAACTGGTATGGATCATGTTACTTGGCAATTATCTTCCCTAAAATATATCATGCCCAAGACTTAGAGATCATCGAGGGCAAGACATCATCGAGGGGAAGGAGAGATGTAGGAGGTGTAGAAATGGTTGGAGATGTCTTTGGAGCTGTGTTCCCTCTTCTGGGATTAATCCTTAATGATGTTAAAATTAGACGACTGGCAACAGTCGTAGACAGGTTGTCTGCCAGCACTGCTCAGTCCTTAATGCTGGTAGAAGGAGAGATGCAATCGATAAGGGCTATGGTTCTCCAGAACCGTCTTGCATTAGACGTCCTATTAGCAAAAGAGGGCGGAGTCTGTAAGGCTTTGAAGGTCCAGGAATGTTGTACTTACATTCCAGACAATTCGAAGCCCCTTGAGAAAGTTATTAGGAACATAACTGACATTCACAAAGAGATCGAAGACCTGAGTAGAGAAAATGTCTGGGAAAAGGTGGGCCATGGAATAAGTGAAGCTGGAGGTTGGCTCACCACCTTAGGCAAAAGTTTTGTGTGGAAAATACTGAAACCTATCATCATAATATTGATCTGTGGGATCGTGTTATGGGGATTGGTGAGGGTATTCAAATGGTACAGAGCAAGAAGGTCAGAGAGGGCTCAGAGAAAACAGCTGCAGAGATTAGCTGCCATACAAGATAGTCAGTACCGGAGTCTGAGGGCTCTGGAAACACAGAAACGAGTTATGCTAGCAATCACTGCAGTTTAAATGTTAATGATGACCCCGAGAGGTCATCAAAGGGGGGAACTGAGAGAGCGCAAACTGACCAAAAATGTAGAAGTACATCACACTTACACGTAGTAAGCACAAGTCATGAAGAGAAATGCCATGAGTGCTGATAGTATCCACAGTTATATTCTGAAATGTGTAGTTAATATAGAGATTTAGGTAGAAGTGGAACTAATACAGAAATGTGTGAAACAATATGGTTAATTAGACGTGATTATTCCTGAATCCATGTTGTGTAGCTGCTAAAATATAAGATGGCATACGGAAACGCTGAACGTGGTAGGCCTCAGGGCCAGAGCTAGGAGGGAGGGGGAAGGTGGTTCAATTTCACAACATGGATTGCACTAATGTTTAGTAATAATGAGTAGGCCTTGATTTATAGATGTGTTTACCGAATCAATAGAATAAGAGTATTAACATGCTAATAATTAAAGAAGAAGTTGAATACTATAAAAATGTTGTAGGGCTGGAAAGCTTTAACGTTGATTTACACATATTAGTCTGGGCCGGGGAATGTTGCAACGCGGTTGGAAGACCATGAGAATTGGGATTTGGCTGCAAATGTCTGTCTGGAAGAGAAAAGGGGGTATTCAATTATAAATAATATGAATAGAAGTTTGTTCAAGAAATGGACCAGACATGGAGGAGGGTTCCGGAATGTTTAAGGGGTATCAGCGGGCCGGAGAAGAGTCTGAGAAGCAAGGTCGACTCTAACCACAAGGCCTCATCATGGAAAAAGCCAGAAGCTACACCACGTGAGGGGCGTCTCACGAGGGGCGTCCTAAATGTTGGTGTATTTTTGTATTAGGGACAGCACCCCTGGGTGGAGTGAGAGCAGAAGCCTGAGGACCCTTTAGAGAGCGGATGGGTAGGCAGAGAGGGGTCATGACTGGAGAACTATAGGTTTTCACCAAGAGCTCGAGAGTGGGTGGCTTCCCTTGGGGGTCATTCACTGCTGACACCTTTTGATAGGTTGAGACCTGGTTAAGTAGGGATACCATCTAGATCAGGGTAGGGACAGCCTAACCTGTATTTTCCCTCTGGCTGTAAATGACTGATAGATTTCAATATGTGTCTATGCTAATAGCACTATTATTTTTAGAACTGGTGCTTGTAGTTTCCGTTGTTCGTCTGAGGGCTTTCAGAGAGCACATGTATGTAGTTGGGCCCGTGTATCTGGTGAATCTCATTTTGAGATGCTTGTACCTGCAACTTATCTTGACTTTATAATAAATCTTTGAAAGCTAGAAGTTGTTTGTGATCCTTTGAAGCGGAGTCCTTTATTGGGTGAACTAACTTGGTAAGAGATGCACTTTCTTCCCTCAATGACAGGCAATAAAGGTTCAGTCGACCAGATCGGGGTTTTAGATCTATAGTGATAAGGTATTGATCAAAATCTCGCCCTTCCAATAGTAATAGTAGTTATAGTACGCTTTTGGTTGACATTAGCTATACCTTACCTAATGAGCAAAGAAGTACAAAACAAAACTAATGTACCTGAGCAAATAGATTTACAAAAGACAGTAGATACACTTACACATGAGAAAGCAGTTAGTCTTAAGCAACCTGGAGTAGATTTAGAAGCACCAGATGAGGGAAATTTACATTATACAAAGAGCTAAAAATAGAACTAATTTAAATGTATTTGCTAATTTGTTAGTACATTATGTAGAAGCTATGGAAATCAGTGATTGCTATGTGTGCTTGAAGTTGCCCACATCAGTAGCTGTAGGCATCATTTACCACCACTTACCTCTGACCTATGGTATTTCATGTAGCATTTTAGCTAGCTTATTTTATAGAACTGGAAAATGACAGTATTTTTATTCCAATTTTGATGTTATCTTTTCTGAAGTTCCTTTACGTAGAAATTTAAATCAAATTTCTAGAACTAGAGATTATACACACTTCATGGGTGATTATTTTCTAACATTAGGATCAATAGATATAGCCAAGGCTCACAAAGATAATCTAACATACATATTACAAGAGAAAGAAAAGATGTTTTTAGATTTAGTCGAGAAAAGGAGACAGGATTTCCTTAAGAAAGCATCTGCTCATAAACGAAAGATTCCTAAATGGTCTGAACAATAAAGAGTTTACCTCTAATGGCAAGACTCAAGCTGCTATGTTGCTGAATTTCGAAAAGAAAGGGAAACTCTGTCTCCATAGGGAGAAAACAGATTATTATAACAATATATTCATTGCTTCCAGTGAATGTGAACATAATTTTATAGTTATTGGGGCTTGGGGTTTCAAGGCTGGAGCTGAACCAGTTTATCCTGGAATTTATTACATTTGTGGGAACAAGGCCTATTTTAAATTGCCTGATCATTGGTATGGGAGTTGCTATTTTGGAATAGTATTCCCAAATGTATACCATGTAGAGAAAATCACTGGAAGCAATGAAGAAACGAATGGATTAACTCGTAGTAAAAGAGCATCATTTGCTGAAATTGTAGGTGACATATTTAGTGCAAGAATACCTTCAGTGGGAGTAGTTCTGAATACTCAAAGAATTTGCAAATTGTCAACATGGTAGATCGCTTATCGACTGACGCGGCTAGTGGATTCTTGATGATCAATACCAAATTATTTGCGGTAAGATCAATGGTTTTACAAAATCGACATGTGTGAGAAGTTAGCCTGGCATATGATGACCACTAGTTCTAGTGGGCACCTTGCACCAGTCTAATCGACCCTTATTTATGGTGTTTGTAAAGTCAACCTTATAGAAAGCTCTCCTAGTGGTAGCATGGACCAGCAGTCATCAGGCTAAGACTTCAGAGAGCGTATTAAGCAAGTTGTTTTACCAAATATAATCCCTTGAGTACCAAATGAAAGGACACCACACAAGGTTCATATCAAATATATATGTATTTATTTTAAACACAACCTTCCTGCACTCTTTATGAGGTCAGAGGTAAAAGTACAATACAAGTTACTCAATTACTGTACGATAAGTTGCACAGTATACGTTATGCCCTAGGGGCCTCACCAATCATATACTAAAATAGTGGTATAAGAACTACGAGAGAATTAGAAAGCAGGCCTGGGGCTGATGGAATCACTGAGGCTACTCTAAACAACCAAAGATTAGGAAGTAGGAGGCCCACTGGAGATGAGTGCAGTGTCTAAACATAGCCGTGGGTTACCATTAACTTTCAATGGGAAACGTAGAAGTTACAAATATACAATTTAAGGACACTTCCAGATGGACTACGATGGAAGCCTTTCAAACTAGGACACTTCAAGAGTAAAGACCCACGGGAGCACCGGAGTACTCGTGTTACCTCATCCTGGGAAGCCAGGTGCATAAGTCTCTTTTCGTGTCGGGTTTCATCGTCGTTTTCAATGGAGTGCTGCAAAGAAGTGCTGCAGGCGACCAGAGGAAAAGTGTCCAGGTGGATCCAAGGGTGGATCGAATATCTGTAGAACCTGAAAGCAGAAGGGAAAGGACTGGACCAAACAAGCCTTGGCAAATGCAACCCACGCAGGATGCCAAGATTGGCTTCGGAGCAGACCAGCAAGGTCTGAGGAACTTCTCCTTTGTTGGGAAGTTGGAGGAAGCCTGGAGCAATCAGGAAAGCAAGTTAAATGTAAAGGAAAGTGTTTGGGGGGCTCACTAGCCAACGGACTAGGAACCGCAAAGATGCGTCAAGCTGAAATGCAAACGCGGGGCCCACGGGTCACTCGTGGAGTGGGGGCCTCTGAGCTTCAGTGCAAATGGTGCTTGGGTCTGAGGCTTCAAGCACTCGAATGCCCGACTTTGAGTTACCTAGTGAAGTGAGTGAGTGCAGCTAGCAAAATGCAGGATGTCTAGGAGTTCCAGTCCCACATCTCTCGTGTCTGCCACGGGTCTCAGCTTTGCTGTGAGCTAAGGTCGGGTCAGAGATGTCTTGAAGTCTGTGTGCAGACCGGCAAAGTTGCTGTTGGTGCCTGATTGAACAGGTTGGTCACTCCTTGACCACAAGGGAGATGTCTTCCATCTTCCAGTTGAAATGGAATGTCGAAGGTCCAGGATTTATGTTTCAGAGTTTTGTCCAGGCTAGTCTAGAGTCCTAGTGACTGGACTCCTATACTAAGTTTGGGGGCTGGACTACCCTTTAGGTCCCTCCTATGGGTGGAGCTGGGAAGGGGGCGGTTACACCCCTTTCTCTTTGTCCAGTTTCGCACCAGAGCTGGGGCAGAGTGCCCCAGCAACCGGTTTGAACTGGGAAATGCATGGAGCTCCTTGTGTCCCCCAGACAGTGTCTGGAAAGCATTCACTGAATGCAGCCCTACCTGCCCCAATATACTGTCTGGGGAGGTGCTATTGTCCAAGCCTCCCCTGCCGGAGTTTCGTCTAGCAACAGGAGGTCAGACTCGTGTCTGTGGCAGCAGCATCCATTTTGTGATGCTGAGGCTCTGTCTAACTTTAACGGGGTAAACCAGTAACTACATGTCTTCTCCCTCTAGAAGGCTGGAATGTTACCCCCGCCGCCAGGACTGGCGGCGGGGTAGTATTCCAAAGTGTTTTACACCTTACACTTCATGTTTTGATAAAGCCAAACCAAAGTTAGCATTAACCACGAGTATTATAATGCACTTAAGAGGATATGGTATGGCTATATCATAGAGCAGCTATAAGGAGATGGTTCCGAAAGCTGCAGAGGGGCTCAGCTCATGCTAGGGCACCCTCTCACATAAAACTAAGCACTCTGCCTCCAGGATTGTTAAGGCCTGACTAGGTTAGGAGTGACTTATAGGTGTATATGTGTCTATATGTAAATATAGATATAGGTATACTATATCTAAGTAAGGGGTGATTACACCACCTTACCCAGGCTGTATGAACAGACCTGTGGTGTCAGTTTAGAAGGCAAACCAGGGGTGGCAAAATACATGCTGCAGCCCCTGGTAGGCCTAAGGTGCACCTATGCCCTGGGTACCTATGGTACGCTTTACAGGGGCTCCCAAGGGTGACCCAGTAACCAATCTGGTATGTACCTAAAGTACATGGTATCAATTTAGAGAGAGAACAACTTGGCTGTGGGCCTGATTAGCAGGGGCCACAGCCACACTAAATTCGAAAAACCAGAGAATCACAGCAAAAAGTGGGGGTAACCATAGGAGCAGACCCCACTCTCCTACAACTTGCTCTTGACATATTATTGGCAAAAGAGGGCGGGGTCTGTGGAATTTTGAAGACACAACATTGTTGCACTTACATTCCAGATGAAAGCTTCGAAATTAAAAGATACACAATCAATATTACCAATTTGAGAGAAGAATTGAAAGCACTGGAGGTTGACAGTACATGGAAGAGACTAATTAGTGGTCTCTCCTCAATAGGTAGTTGGTTCATTAACATAGGAAAGAGTTTTGTAGGTAAAATGCTGATTCCAGTATTTGCAGATTTATTTATTTATTTTCAGTAGAGGGTGGCATCTGCGTGGATAAATATGCAGGCAGGACTCATTCTGGCACGATGCTCCTGTCACAAAAATTAAACCTCAACAGGAAGCACTTACAGATATTCATAAAGCAGGTGCCCGAGTTGAAGCTCAAATTCAGTCACGTAGGGAGCTCTTCTGTTATTCTGCTACTTCCAGAGAGTCCTTGCCTTGCTTGTCCCGCCTGTCAAAAATGAGATGATGTGCCAGCATCCACTAGGGAGGTGAATAGCGCTATGTTTTCCATGTCTGCACTCCTGGCTGGACATGAGTCCCAGAGAGACCACCCAGCTGCCAAAAGTATAAATAGGGAAGGGTGAGGGGGAAAAGGGAGACAACACCTGCCCAAAGTCTCATCTGCCAGCCAACAGAGGCCTTTGCTTCCATTGATTACAGCCATGTGCAGCGGTTTACAAATGCCTGGTCTCCCCAGCACTGACTCCTCTGCTCCTCCACCTGTCCGCAGTGTTTTGCTTCCTACCTGCTTCTGCAGGGGCCCGCTCTAGCAGGGTGCCTTCTAGCCCAGAGAAGAGGCCCTAAGAGGAGATCCCAGAGACCAACACAAGCCGCTGTGTCCAAGTACCGTATGGGCCGCACCTAGTTGCTTCCCACTCTGGCTCACCTTACTGCTGCTCTCACAGCTGCACTGCTGCCCGAGCCGGGCTCTGCCCCAAGTAAGCAATCACGGCCACTCTGCTGACCCAGCATAGACACGGGTCAAGTGGCTTCATCCAGTCTCTAGGCTGCATCCTTATAAAAACCCAGCTTACTTCGAACATGCTGGTTAACTCCTCAGTATTAATCATTCTGTTGTTCACGCCATGACACAAACTGCTGTTGTGTTCATTCGAAAGCCTTTATTTTATGTTGACATAGTCCTTAGTAATGCCTTCTTGGAAATCGTCAGGCCAATAAAAGGGCTTTTGGACTTGAGAGCTCAACCCACGTAAGTCCCAGTTGATCGCAGTGCACTATGGGATTTGTAGTGATCAACTGGACAAACTAGTTTGACAATTTGTTATAAAGGACTATTCAAGGGGGAGGTGTGGCTTGTGGGAGCAAGATGGCGGACACAATCTAGCATTGCTCCGCTCTACACCCAAATTACTCGCAATTTATTCCTGAATCCAGGTACTGTCTCACTGCCAGGGATGCTCCTGCCATTCCCTGGAGCGTTCCGGACCGGGTTTGCGCCCCGAGAGGAGCAGATGGGCCGGTCTGAGGGGTTGTAGTTGATCTGGCAGCTGAGGCCGGGAAGTGGAGGGCATTGGCTGCGGTGTGAAGGAGGGGAGGGCCTGTCTGTTGCCACCGGAATACCCAGAGGAGAAGAGCTGCCTACCTGACCCAACCATCGCTAAGGTGGAGGGCTGCTGCTTTGGCCGCCTCCATGCCCCCTACCGCCTACAATTAGATGTAATCCTTGATGGAGGTCTTTGCATTCACAAGTTTCTCGAGAGCAATCCATGTGTGCTTGCTGTGACCAGGAGGCTGCTTCCTTCTCATCTGCTGCTCTGATCGGTTTCTGACCCTTTATAAACAAGAGGCATGTGAACTCGCATGGAAACCCAACCCGTTTGGCCCCGCCACACACACACTAGGGTACACGACATCACATTATTGCAAATGTCCAAAAAATCCACGAGTTTGCTGGAAAATCCGCGAATTCGTGGACTTTTTTGCCATTTCGCGCTGATTTCGCGTGAATTCTCGGACCGCGATCCGTAAAATTCGCCCATACTTAGCAGCTACTGATTTTAGGGATAATAATATCATCAAAGAGGGGATTGATGGAGCAAGGTTTCACTCATAAAGAGACTTGCTTATACTTAACCCTCTTGAAATAAACTGTAATCCACTAATAAACATGTTTTGTCTTATTAACAACGCAAAACACGAAATTTCTAGTAAGTTGGGGAAGCTTGCATATGTGCCTTTACTAACCATAACTCGATTAGCTTAAAAGGGCCGCCGCAACGCAGGAAATTTTCTGTGCATGCGTCTGTCATACTCATGTGACATGACGTATTCTTAAGCTTGGTGGGAAATCTTTGCTTCTGCGCACTAGAGCTAAAGATGGCTGCTCTATGTCTCATGCGCTAACGCTAATCCCTAATGCTGTGGTTAAAATAAAGCAATGGGAATAGAGTAGAGATAAGTGGTATAGAGTGTATTCATTTATTCTATGTTCTAAAACTGTTCTTTTTTGACTTTGCTATTAGCTCGTGTTTGGACCAATCAAGTACAATGTTGCTCCATCTTGGGTCCTGCGACTGCACATGCTCTACATTCACCCGAGTCCAAAAGCCATGGCATTGAACACAGGCCATCTCCTTACTTGCTAGAAGATGTTCATGGAACCCGACCTCCTGAACTTCCAAGAGGATGTTAAATTATACATTGTATTTACTATTGGAAGATTCATTGCCGGGTGGAATAAAAGTGCATGGAAAAAAGAAAATATTGTGCGGGAACATTTATCTGAATATTGAAGAGCGTGACCTCATAACTGGTATGGTGTGATGACCTTTCCTCATCTTTTGACCAATCAAATTGAGGGAATACACACATTTGCAACATTGGGGGGTGGTACACTGCCCTAGAAAATGGTATAACTAAGGTAGGCTTAGCTAGTTAGATTGTCCTACTTGTCCGAATAGCTGACCTGTCACTGAACCAATGCACTCAATAGGCGATCGTGAGCAGAGGTGCTGGCGGAGCACTCTGTCGGAAGATTCGATAACTCAATCGGGGTTCTAGGAAGGAGTTTGATAACCCAATCCGGGTTCTGTGGGAGAAGGTTTGATAACCCAATCAGGGTCCGACTGTTAGCTGCAGACAGGGGTGTGGCACTGGCGTTGCACTTTAGCTTTGGGTGCCGGTCCTGACCTGCAGTGGTGCTTTCCTGATCCAATTTGGTCCGTACTTATCCTGATTCTGGTCTGCACCTTTTCTATCCTGTTGGCACCTGCATTACCGGGGTCCTGTCCTTTATCCCAGCCCGTGTCCAGGGTTGGTATTCACACCATTGTAGGTAAATATAAAGTTGTGTGGGTATGTCATTGTGCTGTTTTCCTTTTCTTACCCTTCCTATGTTTCAATGCTTAAAGAAAGTTTCGTAATATTATCACATCACCTTGCTTTGATTATATTCTTTCTAATTGAATGCGCTTTTATCAAATAGATATGGACTCTGACATTTAAGAATTTACATAGATAAAGTGTTTAAATCTTTCCTGAGTCTGTGGTTATTTTATGAGTGCAAATGTTTATTTACTATCAATTTTCTTGTTAACTTCATTGATCCCTTAAGACTCTAGATACCGGTGACTAGGATTGGTAATTCAAGCTATAGGTCCTAAAAGTAAATATTACTGATTTAAGAGTAGGTTTACCTGTTTTAAAGTGTGTATGTTTTTATGGGCCCAGGTGAGTATGGTAAAATCTCGAGCAGGTGAACCCGCGCTCTATCAACAGACTGCAGTATGCAGGCCATAGACATATCCATATTGACATACACTGCTGGTGTTTGGAGTACAGTGGACAGTGGAAGCAAGCATGTCACCCCAGCCAGTAGGGAAGATCGCGGAAATGTAGCTTGTTACGTCCCCCCCTGTGAGCATGAGTCGATTTGGCTGGCCCGGCGTAGCACTGCCCATGGTTCTCTTCCGGAATGCCCAACATGTCAGCCAGGCCGGCGCCTCTCACCCCGCCACGAGGCCGTCGCCGTGAGCAGTATTGCCTGCAATCCTGTGCGAATGCTGCACCCCGGGCCAATGGCCCCCGAACCCGTCTTGCCCACCCCTGCGCACCCAGGGCTCACTTCACACCTGCCAACACCGGCGTGTGTCAAAGAGGGCCCCCCACGTGCCGGTGCAAGCTCCAAGCCAGAGGCCCGTGCCGTTAGCAGCCTCCTCAGACCAACACAGCCTCTCCGACACAGGCCTGCAGTACTCCTTTCTCGTTGCTGTACTCTACCGCTGCATCCGGCCTACACTGCGGCCAAGTTCCCCACACATTTGGAACTGAGTTTTGATATCCTGATGATCGAGTTCATATGTTCATGGGACGTTTGATATCACTGTACTCCCTTCGATGTGGTTTCACCAACTCTGGGCATAGCATTCCAACCACGCGTGTCTGTGGTCCCTCGCTGACTATTGCCTTCGGCCCACACTGTGGTCGTGTAGGTCACACATTTGGAACTGAGTCTTGATTTCTCAATTGCAGAGTTCATATCATTGCACGCAAGGAGAGGTGTAAGAGGAAGACACATTTCAGTCCGGAGAAAAAAAGGATCATCGTTACGGAGACGATCGAACACTACTATCAACTGCTCTGGTGTCACTAACTCTGTGCATCGCAAGCCAACGACATATGGCTGTGGGCCTGTGCTGACCCCTGTCTCCGGCCTACACTGCGGTTCAGTAGGTCACACATTTGGAACTGAGTCTTGATTTATTTATGGCAGAGTTTATATCATTGTACAGGCCTCATCGCAGACTGCATCCCCTTTCAGCCCTGGTGCCACTGACTCTGTGCCCCAAAATTCCCAGACACTCTCTGGTTGAACTTTGGTGGCGTATGAGTCTATGGCCTGGGGGTTGTCTTCTGCATCATTTAGCTGATACTGACTTGGTGGTAAAAAGTGATGCTGTAGCATTCCACTCCTCCATTTTCCTGTTTCAGCCGGCTTCTTCCCTCTGCATCATGCCCTGGAAGGACACCTTCGACTGTCCCCCGCAACCCTCTGCGAAATTCACCTTGGACATCAACATGGACCCGCTCAGCTTGTGTGGCTCTACCTCAGTGCACTGCAAGTCACCATCCCATGGCCGTGTGTCCGTGTCTACTGCAATGCATCTGGGGCACCTAACTCTGTGCAGCTAAAGTCATGTACCCTGTCTGATAAAATATTGAATGGCCTCTGGGTCGCTTGCCTTGGGATCATCAATGCCATGTGTCTGTGTCCCTTCTCTGTCCACTACCTACGGCCTCAACTGCGGTCGACCAGGGCTCACACATCAAATCGATTCCTGACCTGCCCGGACGTCGCATCACCACAGGATGCACACGCCATCAGAGCCAGGACCACCTCCAACCAACAACTGCGAGAGTCGAAACAGTCTTACAGCCAGACTATCAGAGTTGCTCACACCTGTCGTGGATGCTATCATCTGCTTGATACCCTGCTCAGCTCTTTAGGTGCCACTAACTCAGTGCACCCCAACTCATGGAACATTTCTGATTTACGTTTTGTACTGTGGACGGCTCAGGCAATGTAGAAGACCTTTTTACAATGAAGAGGAAGATGATGCAGGTGTAACACACCCCGCTGCAGCAGGAACATCCCGAAGGGACACAATCCTAGACAATGTATTCACATGAGCACACTCAGCTCTGGTGCCCCAACCTCAGTGCACTGCATCTCACTGACTCTTCTGATTGCATATTGGGTGTCCTCTGTACTTGCTCTGGCTACCACCATGTTGCTTCGTAGTTGTTTCTGTAATGCTGGTGTTTTCTGTTTCCGCTTTAATAGTGATCACTGTTCAAGTTGTTGCCAGCACCAACCACGCCGTGAAAGCTGGCTCACACTCGACCCGCACACATTCAGCACAGGCGTCACTGTACATGTGGCGCTGGCAATAAAGGTGTCTGGTGCACGTGCCCGTAGCCAGTTCCACAAACTAGTGTGTCCGTGTGGTCATAATGTATGCATGAGGGCCCGGGGCCCTACAATATTACATTGTGCTGTGTACAGTGGACGCAACCATGAACCGCAGGCAGAAGGTGTGACCTTGGACATGTAGCTTTGTCGTCCCCCACTCAATACATATGAGGAGTGGACTGGGCAGGCGTACGCAAGTCCAGCATGGCGGCATGAATGATTACCCCAGGGCTCTGGGCGTGGTTCATTACTGGAAATTTTCAAATGCATGTTTCTCTGTTTCAGTGTGGGTCTCTGTTGGGGAGTGTAAGCGGTCCCTGATGGGACTTAGACACCCCTGTATGTGATCTAGTTCGGCTTCCATGAGGTCGAACCCCACCTGCACCTCTTCGGCCACCTCCTTCTGGCAGTCTGACACCTGGCCTTGGAATGCAATGTGTGCTTTGGGGGTGGGGTGCTGGGAGCCAGCCGTGGTGGTGGGTGCTTCTTGCTGTGTGGTCTGCCCAGGGGGTGGGGTCTCCTCGATGCAGCTGGGCTGCTCTGCTACTGTAGGTGGGTTGCCCAAGATGTCCATGAGTTGTTGTAGGGCGTTGGTGTCAAAGGTGTGTAGGTCCTCTTCAGCATCACTGATGAGTTGTCTGGTCTGATCTGCTCGGGGTGTTGTTTGTCCCTCTGCATTTTGACATCGAGTTGACATGGATGCTGGCAAATTTTTCAAGTTTTTATACAGACTGTATGACAATTTACATTGTGACTGTTTGGGAAGAGCTGACTCTTTGATGCGGGACAGTGGACATTTGGACTACATGACTGACGTGAGGTTGTACACGTAGATTTTCATCTCACAGTTTCACGCTATGTCAGATGTGATTGGCCAGTTTCTACACACTATCTGACCAAGTTGTGTCCTCTGTTTTGCAGTGTAAGTCTTGCACTTTGTGCCACATTTTCATCAATGTGGATGTGCTGTTATTGCTAATTGTGTGTGCTGCTTTGTGGGAGGGTCGCCTCTGGAGCTGTGATTTTGCTGCCCCTCATCCCTTTGAGGCGGTGTGCCTTTGACTTTTGTGCTTTTACAGTGCTGAGATGTTGGCGAATTGTGTCATTTGTGCCCTTGGACGGTTATTGTACTCTTGTGCATTGTTTGTCTGCAGATGCATTGTTGACATAAGGGGTTGTTTGTGCATGTGGATGTGTCAGAGTGTGACCTGCTCTTTTACGGATTTGATCCACCTCAGTGTGGTGGCATGCACAATGTCATGATGATTGTACTGCAGCAATGCTGATCGTCATGTAGTGTCAGTTGCATTGTCAGTGTGGCTCACAAATATGCATCTTTGCTAGGTTTCGCATGTGTGCATGTGTTGGTTGTGTGATTGTCGGTGTGTTTGTGGTGGGACCCTTTTGGGCACATGGTGGATGGGGCCTACTTGGTGTTTGTATGTGTGCTGTAGTAGGCCACGGTGATCAGGGACATGATCCAGGGACATTGTGGGTGTGCAGTGTGCTACACATTTTTGTGCATGTGTGCCATTGTTCCCATCTCAACCCGTCCCCCCAGTCCCTGGTCGTTACTCACACTGTTGATGTTGTGACAGATCATATTGAGCTGTGTACGGACTCCCAACTCCTTGCACCATCTCCGCACTGATGACTGTGGCAACCAATTCTTCCAGCTCCTCCTGTGGCGCAGGACTCCCACCTCCAGTCGCTGTGGCTGCCTTCCTGTTGGCAGCGGGTTTCTGCTTGGTTTGGCCTTTCAGATCATTGCAGCGCATCTAGGCCTCCTCCATTGACCTCCTCTACACTCCGATGGCATTCACGTTGTTCATGATGGACTGGCATGTTTCCGTTTGTGTTGCCAATGAGACAGTGGAGGTGACGAACAGTTGTCTGTGACGATGCTCCGGGTTTCCTGCGGACTGAACCCTGTCTTCCTCTTCCTCTTCTCCGCTACCTTACCCGACCGTAATGTTCCTTGCTGGTGGCCTACGGGGTTTGTGGGGTTCGCATTGTAATCTGCACTCAGTCTGGGTGCATCCATGGGGTTATTCAGTTTCTTTTTTTCCCCTTTTTTGTGTTCTGCTTTTATGGTGCATTTTCCTGCATGACACGTGGGAATTGCCGGCCTGTCGCTGGTTATCGCTGATTTTTGTATCACGATTGACCTCATTGCTGCTATTTTCGCAATCGCCTTTCGTGTTTTTTCGGCTTTGTGTTGATTTTAAAGCGGTCATTTGATGTGTTATCCTGGGACTATCACATGGTACCGCCTTGTTGAGAATACAACCTTAACACTGCGTTATTTTTTCGCGATAGACTGCAATGTGAAGAGTTGCCGTAAGCTAATTTTGTGATACTTATGACACGTTCTTGAGAATATCCCCCGATGTGTTCTGTTTCTGCCTTCATTTGTCCAAAAAAAGAGCAAGTTTTAAGATAACTTTCAGGTTTAGAGCCCATGCTGCAGACCGCTGTGCATATGCAGCAAGTCTCATGATGTGCCACTGGTTTCATTGGTGGGATGGGTACATACACTTGCTGGAGAAATCTTTAATATCTGTGTAATAACAAAATCATTGATAGTGTTGAGATGCCTCCTACACAGCATTTCATGTAATATTTCGGTCACTGGTTTGTTTTTCATGTAAAACAGCTATGTGGATTTGTTGCTTGGATCCACAATGGACTAGAAGGTCTTTGATTGCAATCCTTGTAAAGTAGTTCAATGAGCAAACTAGGGTTCACACTGGTGCTATTGGGTATTGGGTGTTATTAAGATGTTAATAAATGCAGTTTGTAAGCCAGCACCACGACCCCGTTACTGGAATACTTCTTGCTAAACATGCACTGCTTTGCCTATCAGGAGTCTTGGCACCCACGACTCCGCTTTCCACCATTCAGGGGTCAGTAAATTGTGTAATGATAGATCCTGTCATTTAGCTTATAAACAGCAGAAGCACTATTTATAATTAATAAAATATATACTTGCCTGCCATTCCCAGGAACCCCTTATGCATAAATATAGAGTTTGAGAAAGTCAAAAACACTTTTAGTTTGTGGTAGCATATAAACTGACACTCTGTGTCTTTGTTCCCCTGATGGGTCGCTGTATATGGAACCAAAGTGTGAGGCTCAAGATGTGCCCAGGCAAACAACATTTCAGATTTTGGTGAATTTAATTAAGCATATACTGCAGACCATGTTAGAGTCATATACCCAGGATGCTGTGTCGCTTGACACAGTGAATATCTGGAAATCCTTCCATATGCCCTGGTGTCGTCACAGTGCGCTGGGATGCAAAATGGGGTATTTACTTGTGCTAGGCCGGAACCTGATTCTGCTCAACAATAGCTGCCGGAATGGCAATCGTGCTGGCTCCGACTTAATGCCAACATTCTCTATAAAATTCTTTATGACACTTTTTTTAATTGAAGGCATAAATAGCCAATCGTGACTTAACGGTGTACTTTGTTCACAATCATACATTGCAACAATTGCATTTCCTTCAGTCAGAAACAAAATATATGTCTTATATTGTTAAAAAGATAGTAATGTAACATCTTTGAATCGTAGTCACACCAAGCAAGGGTGTCCAGATACCTCAGCGAATGAGGTCAGATGTTTCTGTGGTCTTACTTTTCTCCTACACTCTTGTTATGCCAAACTTTTATACGAGAAGCCATCACAAAGTTGTATTTCTTCTTTTCTCCAACGGTGTCAATTTAACGCAAATGGACTACCGTGTATGCACTTGTGGCAAACAGGGACCCTCTCCTCTAGTCAGGGTAAGAGAACTGCTCCTTTAGAAATAACCCTTGCACACCCTCTAGGTAGTGTGGCGCGAGCAGACAAGGCTAATCTTCAGGGCGATAGTTAGTTAAGCATTTATGATCACATACAGGACACCCACTGACCCACCACAGACGGACACCAGTCATAGGATTGTATCAAAAATACATAGACTTTATGTAAAAATACTTCATATGCAGAAATATCACAAGACCATATAACGTTTAGCGATTGGAGGCCATCAGATTTAAATAGGCGATTGTTCATAAGTGTTCTTGGTTAGCAAGGTACGATGACAGGGAAAACAAATGTTGTGGACCCTGGATCCGGTGCAAACTCTGGATAGATTTACGTGTACCTTGCGATGAGTATCCGAGGCGTTTCAGGCACGGCTACTGGTGAGGGCAGACCCGGAACGAGGCCAACGGTTCTCCAAAGGATTTATCTGGCTCGGAGCCCCCTCGAGGTGCGAGGTGGGTGAGCGGGACAGTGTGGATGGTTGTGGTGATCCGGGATCTGTTGCAGCTCACGGGGCGAGGCACCGTTCAGGCCTGCGGGGCGTACTACTTCTTAACACACCAGGTCATACCTGTGGATCTGTGTGGGGCGTCGCGTTCTCGGGCAGACGGGTGCAGCACCGGGCCTTCGGTACCACAGTACGGAAGGCCTTTCTTGAGGTGCAGCATGGCCTTGGTATGCAGGAGGGAAAAGCGAGACAGTCGGGTACATTACAACGTACGGACCGTCTGAGGCTATCTGATGCGCTCCATGCAGACTGCGGCTGGAGAAGATGAGAGGTGCACAGTGTGCTCCGTAGCAGGCGAGGTGTCAGGAGAGCGGGCGGCCCGGCACTGATGCAGGGAGCGACTCAAGCTTGAGCGGGTCTCTCTGCGGCAGGGCGACCAGGCTCCGAGCTGTCAAGACCTTGGAGGGCGAAGGCACCCGAGTCACAACTCCGGCGAGGGAATAAGAACTAAAGGCCCAACAGCAAACGGGCACAGGCAGAATAGAACCCAATGGTCCTGGGGTTCCATTCAGGGGGCAAGCTTGTGATCAAGCCCTTGGAGATAGTTACAGGGACAAGTCTTCAAAGTCCTTTCTGGTCTTTTCCTCTCCGTCCTCAGCAAGGCACCACTGCAGGTTTCCTTTTCTCAGCTTCTCTTGGTCCTTCTAGTCAGGCAGAGGTTCGTATTGGTCAAAACTGGATCTAATTTCTTAGGAGCAGGGCTCCTACCTTTATACTCGGTTTCTTTTGTCTTGGCAGGCCAGGGGGCCTGAGCCTGGTTCAACCCGGTTTTGGAGTACTCTGTTGACAGGAAGCTGCCGCCTTCTTTCAGGGTTCAGGGCAGGGACATCAGAAGCTCCGCAGGAGGTAGAGCCAGTATTGTGGTGGTGGAGCACCACCCTATTCAGAGTCAGGGACTACTCCGCCCACCCATCTTGGTGTAATCTTTCTATTCACCACCTGGTAACCCCGACTGTCCTTGGGAATTCCTCAGCCCTGTCACTCACACAAATCCAGACAACAGATACACATCCTGGCAGAGGCGGGCTGAAATAGTCAGTCGAGCAAATGCTAACTTTCTAAAAGTAGCATTTGCAAACACAGGATATTAAAATAAACCTTGCTAAAGGAAGTATTTTATTATTCTAAGTTCAGGCATACCAAACTTGACATGCCACCGTGTTCCCTGAGCCGGCTGGGACTATAGCGTGTAATAGTTCCAGCAGCTCACCTTGGCCTAAGAGAACAGGCAGCCGTTCAATAGTGAAGAACGAAAAAGGGTGGTAATTCACAACTAGGACATGCCACACACATCAGGGCTTGTCCTACCTTACACTTACAATGCACCCGGCCGAGACATCTTTTATGAGGCCGCTTTGGTGGGTGGCGCAACCAGCGCTGCAGGCCCACTAGCGGCATTTGTATCTACAACCCCGGCACTCCTTGTGCACGTTACTGGGGACTGACAGTAAACCAAATAAGCCAATCATGGAAATCAATTACGGATACACTTTACATTGGGAGCACTTGCACTGCGGCAAGGATTGGCCGTGACGCAGTGCCCTGAGCATCGAACACCAGCAAAAACATCTGAGGCACATCAGCAAAAAGTGGAAGGGAGACTCACGCCAAGGTGCCAGGTCTAACACATGTCCCCTCCAGCTGAAAATTGAGGAGAACTACCCTTCCCCAGGGAGTCCCTCATCACTAAGGCGGAAAAATCTGGGCAGACCGTCAGCATTGGCGTGGTCTATGCCAGGGCGGTGTTCCACCGTAAAGTCCATACCCTGTAGGGAGATGGACCACCTCACCAGTTTCGGGTTCTCACCCCTCATCTGCATCAACCATCTGAGGGGCCTGTGGTCTGTCTGTACTCGGAAGTGAGACCCAAACAAGTAGGGTCTTAGCTTCTTCAAGGCCCAGTCCACAGCAAAAGCTTCTCTCTCAATCGCACTCCACCTTCGTTCCTGTGGAAGTAACCTCCGACTGATGAAGGCTACAGGTCGGCCCCAGCCCTCCTCAGTCATCTGTGAAAGAACAGCCCCTACCCCATGCTCTGAAGCATCTGTCGGTACTAGGAACTCTTTGGAGAAATCAGGAGCCAGGAGCACGGGTGCCGTGCACATGGCCGCTTTCAGGGTGTCAAATGCTTCCTGACAGGCATCAGTCCAGATCACTTTCCGGGGCTGCTTCTTCGAAGTCAGCTCTGTCAAGGGGGCAACAATGCTGCCATACCCCTTGACAAACCTCCTGTAGTACCTGGTGAGTCCTAGGAAGGCCCTCACCTCAGTTTGGGTCTTGGGGGGTTCCCAATTCAGAATGTTCTCAATCTTGGGCTGAAGGGGCGCCACTTGGCCACTCCCAACTTGGTATCCCAAGTACACCAGGGAACCCTGCCCGATCTGACATTTGCTTGCCTTGATCATGAGGCCTGCCTTGCGCAGTGCCGACAACACTTCCCATAGGTGTCACAAGTGTTCTTCCCATGTAGCGCTGAACACTGCGATGTCGTCCAGGTAGGCGGCACTAAACGCGTCCAGTCCAACCAACACCCGGTTGACCAACCTCTGGAAGGTGGCAGGGGCATTCTTCATTCCAAAAGGCATAACCCAGAACTGGAAATGCCCATCTGGGGTTGAGAACGCTGACCTCTCTATGGCCCCATCAGTTAAGGTGATCTGCCAGTACCCAGACATTAAGTTAAACATGCTGAGATACCGGACAGCCCCCAACCGATCGATGAACTTATCAGCTCTGGGGATGGGGTGCGCGTCGGTCTTCGTGACCGAATTGAGCCCTCGATAGTCCACACAGAACCGGAGTTCGGGTGTGGCACCCGGCGCTGCAGACTTCGGGACCAAGACCACTGGGCTGGACCAAGGACTGCTAGAGGACTCAATCACCCCGAGAGCAAACATCTTCGAGACTTCCTCCTTGATGCAGGCTCTTACCCTGTCAGCCATGCGGTAAGCCTTGTGCTTCACCGGCAAACTGTCTCCCGTGTCCACATCATGGACGCACCAATCTGTGACACTGGGAACCAGGGAGAACAAGTCAGGGAACTGCCCCAGCAGCTGGCGGCAGTCACTCTGTTGCTCCGGGGTCAGGGAGGGTGAGAGGTTGACTCCGTCTAGTGACCCATCACAATCGGAGGCTACCAAGAGGTCCGGAAGAGGTTCGGTCTCCTCCTCCATTCCAGTCCCAGCATAGAGTTCAAGATCTTTTCTTTAATTAATGCATTGTTGTGTATTACCAACTAACTCTACCCCCTTTGTCCCAATTCAGTCTCCTTTTGGTGCTTCAGATGTTTAGAAATTGCCAGGAAGGTGGATGAACTTGTTATGGGTTGTAAGCCTGTCTTTTTAATGGGAAAAACAAAAGTAAAAATCCCAGAATGGAACGTAGGGTTGACTAACTCCCTTGGATTGGCTATAAAAGTCACTAGGCATCCACACTTTTGTTAAAAAATGTACTTAGAAGCTTGAAATATGTGATATTATTCTCCTGCGTAGGTCCTTGTGCCACTCCAACCTGGACTCTCATTCTTGCTCCCTGAATTCAACTTCTTCCACAAACACCAACCCATACCCAATTTCAGGAAACTCAGGAAATTGTCATTGTGTGCCTTTTAGGAAATTTAACAACTCAAAATTCCTATATTATTGTGAAGTGAGATATGTCCCCTCATCTCTCTCTTCATGGTCACATTCCTTTTAACAAGGTATGTCAGTACCTCAAGGTCTGCACTTTACTGCCCCCACCTTTTCTTACACCTTTTTAGGTCAAGCCCAGAGGCAGCACACATGGGCTGCTCGCTCTGCGAGGCTTGCTGTATTGGAGTATGCATTGGAAGCCTAGCCCACTCTACACCCATATTTGTCATTGGCTTGTGTCATTACCCTTCGTAAATGCTGCCTTCTGATTTGTAAATAGGCTTGTTAGTCCCTCCTTGGTACCGCCTTGCCTTCATTTGTAACCGCCCATGAGGACTGGCCCTTTTACTTACGTCTTCTTTAGTCTGATAGCACTATTTTATTTAATGCATTTCTCCTGCTGCAGGCACAACAAGCTTTCCTTTGCGCCATGTACACTTTCACTTTTCAATGAAACAGGTCTTGTTAAAAATGTTAGAAGTTTTACTTACATGTTATCAATATCTCAGTTTCAGTCTTTCCTTAGGTGAAGATGGGCATGCGTCTCTCAGAGGGTGGTGAAATGATTTAAACAAAACCGGTTTAGCCACAATCTGAAACTCCTGGCCCACTTATCAAAGCTTTGAAGTGAAATTGTGAATATTATAATTCTATTAATGCTACTTTTTAAAGTAGGAGCAACAACTTCTCAAAACTGCTCACTAGAGACTTCTAGGATCAGCTTACGGTACTACACTTAGACATGAAATGCTGGTGCCTTGCTCACTAGTGACCTCTAGGAGCAGCTTGTGGTACTGCACCGAGAAATACAATGCTGGTTCCTGGCTCATTATGCAAGCATTTGCAATGCACTTGGTCTGGCATAACTGAAAGTATGAACTATTGCGTTGCATTATTATTTGCAACACAAATGCCTCAAACTATCAGTAATGCAAGACCAATAGGATTGCAAATGCTTGTTTATAAAGCGCTTACTAAAGGCCTTCAACTGTTTCCAAACTTTCCAAACCCTCCAACATTCTTAAGGTGCGAGAACTCAGGTGCAGAGAAACAAAGTTGGTTCCTCAAGATGATTTGAGAACGAGACAAAAAATAAATCTGGGTTGGAAAGTTTACCCCCTATCCCCAACTTGTTGCCTCTTCGCCAACTAAAGAGCTAGTACGCAAGTTTTGTGAAGACATCAGGAGTCATATAGGAATCACTCTCAGCTCAGTTACTTTGGCAGGGCAGGATCAGGCTTTTATCTTTTCTAAATGGAGGCCCAATGAGAATCCTTGACAACTATCAATTAGAAGGGAAGATGCAACTCAGACTGTGATGATCGCTACAAACATACTCATTATTATAATTTTAAATAAGGATTGCTGTGGTACAGTCTGCCGTGTCAGATATATTGCTTTTAACAGCTGGAAAAATAGCTGGAAAGAAACAAAGCATCATCAAGGGGAAGGAAAGAGACCATTTAAAATTAGTTACCACAAAAGGTTGAGGGCGGCTCGGAAATCTCCAGCTACTGATCCAGGTGAGAGTGACAAAAGAATACCACAAAACAGAACACCAACCTGCCACACCATAACCAAAAGCCCATAGACGCAAAGGTTTCATTCTGCATTGTTAACCAAAATGAAAAACCCACAGAAAAGATTGCCAGGTGTCAAAAAAATTGCTTCAGTCTTATCACTTATCAGCATACCTGAACGGGTAACGAAAGGTGAGGGCAAGCTCCTTCACTGTGCGGGGGAACGTTATTGTTACAGGCTACAATTTGCTTTTATATTCAAGTAACAAAGCTGAATCTTACTTTTTTATTCTGTCATTTTAAAACGCCGCATTTCTAATTGTTCTAGACCACGATTCCTTCCGGTTACGTCTCTGGTCAGCCACGGCTTTCGTGCAGTTTGTGCGGAGAGACGCAACTCCTTCCCCAAGGGCCGTACTCACTTCTGGCTGGCTGGGTGGGTTCCAGGCACTATTTAGTTCGCATGCTCCGCCGGACTCGCAGCTAACCTGAAGCGGGTAACGAAAGGTGAGGGCGAGCTCCTTCACTGTTGGGGGGGGGGGAGGCATTATTGTTATATGCTACAATTTGATTTTATATTCAAGTAACAAAGCTGAATATTACTTTTTTATTCTGCCATTTTAGAATGCTGCATTTCTAATTCTTCCTGACCATGATTCCTTCTGGTTACGTCTCTGGTCCGCCGCGGCTTTCGTGCCCTTTGTGCAGAGAGACGCTACCCCCTCCCCCCATGAGCCGTACTCACTTCAGGCTGGGTGGGTTTTCGGTCTGGTGTTCTTCCTGGAACTATTTAGTTTGCATGCTACGCCAGACGCGCAGCAGACGTGCGCAGAGGGCGCGCTGCCGGTGCGCCAAAGATGCCCAAAGGCAAGCTTGTTTGGGCTCGTCCGCGATGAGCGCCAGAAATGCTGCCCGGTTTACAACATATTCTAGTCCTGACCTAAAAAGACCAAATCAATCTTTACCAAATACTGATGGAAGCTGCACACACATTCTTCTTGAATGTTTAGATACAATCAGGAAACTGAAATGTGATATTTGTGGTTTTAAACTAAACCGCAGCCAACCTATACAAAATATGCATTGGAATAATGGGCCACGTAGAAGCAATAACCCTAAGTACAAACAAATACCTTGAGGCGCACTTTTGAATGCTAGATCAGTTCACAAACATAAATTAGACATTACCGAGCTAATTGATGCTCATCGCCTGGATATGCTCTTTATCAATGAAACATGGGCTGATCAGGCTTCAGGGCCAGACTGCTGCTCAATGGTGCCTCCAGGCTACTCAGTCTTCAGACATGACAGGAAGCATAAAAAGGGTGGTGGTCTTGCTGTTATTTATAAAGACACCTACTCAGTGGCGTTTGAGAATATTCCCTCGACAAACTGTGAGCTATTGTCTTTTAGTTTTAAAATTGCCAATGGTATCTCTTTTAAAGGAATGCTAGTCTATCATCCTCCAGGGTAAAATAAAAATGTGTTCCTTGCCTTTTTTAATACACTGCTGGAAACCTGCGTACTGGAAAATATCTTCACTAGGCTTGGTGAATTTAATTATCATCTTGAGGCAGATACAGATGTAAATACCACTGCACTAATTAATACTATGACACTTGCTGGGCTAAATCAAAGGGTAAAAGGCCCTACTCCCTACTCACCAGGCTGGCCATTCTTTGGATGGGATTTTTTCCAACCATAATGCCCTTGGGATTAAGCAAATTCAACTACAGTGCTGGACTGATCACAGTGCTATCATATTTAAGCTTGAGAACCCAGCAAAGGGCTAACCAAACCAATCTAACCGACCTATAGGATCATATTGGAACTGGAAGCAGGTTGATAGTAACCAGCTTAACGATCAGCTTACCCAAATACTGACAAAGGGTCCACAAGAACCTGAACTAGCCTCCGTTCATTTTAATGAATGGCTCACAGAAACGACTCATCTGTTAGCTCCCCTCAAAAAGTCCAAAAGTAATATGAATACTCCATCCCCCCCTTGGTATACCGACACTCTTAGACAAAAAAACATGAGTGTAGAAGACAGGAGCATTGTTGGAGAACTAATTATAGTGACCAAGAATTTGGGAAATACAAACTACTAAAAGTAGACTATAAAAAACTGATCCTATCGGAAAAAGCTATATACTTCTCTAAGAAAATTAAGGGGGCAGAAAACTCCTCCAAAGAACTCTTTCGAGTGGTGACCAAACTGTCTACGACCCCCGTTAGAGAAAGGAGGAACCATTCGCAGGCTTTTTGCGACATTCTAGCCCATCACATTCAAAATAAAGTGGAGCAAATTTTCTCCACCTTCGATAATGGGACGCATTCAAATTTGAAGAAACATACCACTTCAAAGGTATCATGTCCTAATGACCCCATTTTTGCAGAATTTAGAGAAGTAACAGTCGCTGAGATAATGACTCTTATCTCTAAAATAAGATCAGGCTACCCTTACCATCCACTCCCACCCTTGATATTTACAAAAAACCTGAGGTACTTGGGTCAAGGCTAACTCCCATTTTTAATTCAATATTTATATAAGGCATTTTTCCTTCTATATGGAAGAGAGCCTCAATACTACCTCTTCTAAAAAAAAGCTAATCTTGATGCTCTGGATCCAGGGAATTACAGACCCATCTCACATCTTCCAGTGCCAGCTAAACTGGCCGAAAAAGTTATGAATAACCAACTGACCACGTACCTACTAGACCATGACCTGCGGGATGAGGCGCATTTTGGGTTCAGATCTGAGCACAGTACAGAAACGGCGCTGATTAAGGCCATCATCGAAATTATAACAGTCATGGACACAGGGGGTGTTGTTGCCCTGGTGCTGCTTGACTTATAGGCGGCCTTCTATACGGTGGATCATAAAACCTTGCTAAAAACTTTGAATTTGCTGGGCATCTCAGGAAAGGCATTCACATTGTTATCTTCCTTTCTTGAGGATAGGATACAATCGGTGGCCTTGTGGAAATTGACCTTTCATCTTTCACACTTTCCTGCAGAGTTCCTCAGGGTTCTTCCTTAAGTCCCACTCTTTTTAATGTTTATGTATTGGAACTGGCAACCCTTATTAGATCTTTTGGGATGACACTAACATCATACGCACATGATACCCAAATTGTGGTTATCATCACCAAAAATACATCCCCACGAGTAAACAGGTTTCGGGATTGTATGACAGCAGTTATCTCCTGGATGAGCTCACACTGTCTTAAATTAAACTCTGGGAAAACTGAGGTGATTCTATTTGGTAAATTCTCCCCTTCATGGTCACACATTTAGTGGCCAAATAATTTAGGGTCAGTACCTATCCCGGTTCACAAACTGAAGGTGTGATTATAGATCAGAAACTTGACTTTGAAGCTCAAGTTAAATCCATGTAATCTTCCAGTTTTTTCATGCTAAAAGCCATAAAAAAATCTACCTCTGATTCCCACAGAAAGCAGGACTACAGTAGTTACATCTCTAATCCTCTCTAGATTGGATTACTGTAACGGGCTATATCTCAGCATACCTATTAAACAACTGCAAAGGCTCCAAATGATCCAAAATGCGTCCGCCAGACTTCTTTTGGGGATTCCCAAATTCCATTCTGTGGGTACTCATCTCCAAAGATTGCATTGGCTGCCAATAAAAAAAACAGATCAAGTTTAAAACCCTGTGCATTACATAGAAGGTACTTCAAGGAGCAGTTCCTAAGACGTTCACTGCACTGGTACTCCCCAAACAGATATTTGAGATCACAAGGAGCAAAAGTGATGCTTTCCCAGAGAGTTTTCAAGTCTTACTGGGGCGGTAGAAGATTTATGGTGGGAGCTACCATGCTTTGGAACTCCCGTTTAGCATCAGAAATCTTCTCTCTCTGACTTTGTTCAGGAAAACCTTTAAAACCTGGCTGTTCACTGATTAATACCTTATGCCTGCTTCCCGGTTTGCTAGCACCAAGACACCTTTTTTGTAATTGTGCGCTGTATAAATGTATAAGATAATACATAACATCACTTGAGCTAAGTCTTACCCCTCTCACTTAGCATAACTTCTAATCTAACTGATACTGGCAGCTATATTATAGATCTAATATTACCTCTCATACTCTTCTCTCTTGCAGAACTCTGTGGAATCTAGCAGAGTGTTTCTGTTTCAGAATTCCTCTGAGTTAAACTCTATGAACTTTGCCTTGACCTAGTAAGTACACTTCTCAATACAATTATGCACAGGTAATTAAAGGTTTCAGATCTGTGTGCTTTTACGCACAATGCAATCCTATGGGAGGAAAAGTCAAAGATGCATTTAAGGTAGGTAGAGTCGGTTTCAGGGGTTCACCTTCTGGAATTGGAATAGTAGTGGGCCAAGGTTCAAAGCACTGCCAGCGGTTTTTCAGGAACATCCTGGGTCCTGCCAGGAGCAGGGTGTTTATGAGGCCGGTAGCTGGCACTACAGAGAAGTGGGGCACATGGGGATTCGCAGGTAAGTCCCAGAGCTACAAAATGGGGCCTCATTTTGCAAGGGGTCTTGGAGTATGGGAGCACAACCAGTTCATCATGATCTGGGCCAGATTGCTCGGGAGCAGAGGAGTTTGGTCAGCTGGTCTGGTGCACAAAGATGCACCTGGTGGACAGGGACAAACAGCTGGAAGAGGAGAAATCAAGCCAGCTGGGTCGCTGTCAAAGTGTGTCTCAGTAATGCTGATGTCCCTCGATAGCAGCTTTGGCCTGGTGCAGTGAGAACCCCACATGGTGTAAGGCACCCGGGACCCTAGGGGTAGGTACAGCATGGCTCCAGCTGTTCCTAATGGCTTCAAAATTTGTGGGGAGACAGATTTGTCCTTCCAGAGCACGAGTACCTTCTCCACATGATCTGCAGCATTGGTCGGGCCGGGGAGCTGCAATGCGTTGGACCTGACTCTGCGTGTCAGTGCCTGCAGACTGCACTGCAGGGGAGTAGCACCTGTACTCCAAGGGAGACTTTCAGTGTTGGTTGAAGTGCTGGCAGGCTATCTAAGGCTCTGGAAAATTCTCCGGCTTGCAGTACAATTCACTCTGTCACGATTGTCGAGAGAGGGTTGATGATGGCAGGATTTTCACCACAGACCCAAGTTCTGCTGCAGTTCTCCACAGGCAGTAACTCTTCTTCGTCCCTATTCTGTTGATCCATCAAATCTGAAGTTCAGAGTTGAGGGGTGCCACCTAAATGCTCAATATAGGTGTTTTAAGGAGAGTACCGCATAGTAGCTAATAGACTGTCTATGTGTAAGGTGACTACACCCTCCATATTACCGCTTCATGTTGGAAGTGGGCATAACCCTCACCTGACCTTAATAGGCTATATAGAAGATTTTCAAAAAAGTCACGCAGCACAGATAGCGCTCCACGTGGCTGCGCTGTATTGCACAACAGGTAGGGAGTGGGAGAGCGCCATATCTTCAGAGATATGGCCCTCTCCTTCCCCTTCTCTTGCGCCGGCGATGATTTCAGCTCCTGTGTGCAATGGGTGTTCCTCACACATTGGGGTTTGTTAGTTCAGGGGACAGTTTTCCCTTTCACACATCAGGGAAACAGTGCAATTAGTTCATAAGTGTGTTTTCCTTTCACACATCAGGGAAACTATGTACATTATCCTAAGTTCTCCAGTAGTGTCTCGATATTCTCCTCAAAGGTGGAAAAAACTGAGAGAGGGATTACAAAATCTTGAAATCCTAAATGTGCACCAATGCTTGTACAAAATACAGGAACCCTATGTCAAGGGTCCAGAGACCTGGTAGGTGTTTGTATGGTCACTGCTTACTCAGTCAGTGTGTACCAAAAATGTGTAAGAAAGAAACATTTCTTTCTAGAGTCCCCTCACTCACCGGGGTTGCCCCACGGTGACATGCTTCATCATTGGGGCCATCCCAGTTCTCTACGAAAAGGGGCGTGCTGCGACAAGGCGACTACGCTGGAACACTGGTTTTGTGAGATGACTATGTGTGGTGCAAGTGTGGTGGTGGTGGAGTGGGTGTGGAATTAAAAATACCGTGCTAGTGGGCCTCAACAATTTATTTCTGCTCCTAGTGTGGTATAAAGATTAAAAAGGGGTAACACTGTATTCCAACTTTTACTGAGCTAGATCAGTGTCAAGGTCAACATGTTTCAAGCTCCCCCAAGCTTTTCTTCAGGACCATACAGGGTCCAGCCCTGTATTGCCACTCCTGTTTTCTAATGAAAAAGTGTTGCTAAAAAATACTTATTTTCAATTAACGCTGTTGTTAATAAAACATGCGTGTGGTTGTACATACGTTTTTGTATTTCACTTTGATTCCTGTAAAATAGAATAACAGTTGTTAAATGATGGACAACCCCTTCCAGGAAGGGGAACAACTCACATGCATCTCACTCGAACTAGGGCGTGAGTGTGCCCTTGGCATCATAATGATGCGTGCTGGTTTTCAAACCGGTGTAGAAAGATAAATCACTGTGAATAAAGTGGTTTAGTGGTTTCACACACAAAACATATAGACTTAATGTGACTATTGACAAGACACACAACACATACACACGAAATAATATGGCAGATGGTTATATTTACATAAAAGAGTGTATGATTACACCCCATGGTCTTAGGCAAGGGCAGGAACGCCTCGTGGAAACATTGCTGAAAAAGGATTATCAAGGTTTAGAGTTAGAAGGCTCCTTTCCTGTTTGCCCGTTTAAATTGCCGATTTCCTTGCAATCTAGCGTAGCTCATACACTTACTTCCTATTGGCAAACCCGCTCGGTACTACCTGGTGCTTCCTCACCCGACCGCATACTGATCTGAACCCGGGCTCGCAGTGTATTTAGAACACGCGCGCTTCCGGGTTGCCGGGAAAACTCCGTTAAGCTAGAGCGCTTACTTGGGGCGGCCATCTTGGTGGGATGTGATCGCGCTCGGCGCGAGTGTTAGTAAAAAGTAGGGATTATTACCGAATGTTGCTGGGTTTAGGGATAAGAAGCATTTTAGAGTGATACTGAGAGCTGGGGCATTTTTATACAATAATTTAGAACACAGGTTTTTTTCTTCGGGTGGATGAAGTTTTTTTGAATGTCCAGGTATATTCTCAAAAAACGGGTATCTTAGCACTTGGTAGACATGAGGACTAGTACCTATCTTTGCTAAAAAGGTTGCGCTGGGTCTTACGATATTGTGGAAAAAGATATCTATGGTGACAAGGTTTTTATTGGGGGGGGGAGAGAGTATTGCCATGATATTTATTCAGGTGTGGTTCATACTACCCCAAATCAATTCAGTAAGAAATGGTCTATGGCCGAAAGGCTCCCCATGGGATTTCATCATTAAGTCCTTGGGTGTCCGTATGTAGACGAAACACCCATCTCTGTTCTTTTTCATGGAGGATTCGTTCCAGATTGTCTTTGTTTTTCACTGTTTCTATGACCACCCAGGTTAAATCATTAGGTGTATGGTTCTGTTCAATGAAGTGGGTGGTCATTCTTGTTGTGGCTCGCTTGCACCTGATGTTACTTCTGTGCTCCACTATGCGAGTACTGACCTTCCTAGTGGTCATTCCTACATAGTGGAGGTTGCACGTGCAGGTTATTAGGTACACAACCCCACTAGTATTGCAATTGGAAAATCCCTTCAGTTCCCATCTCATAGTGTTGTTGAAAGTCACGTTTTTGGTTGGGGAAGTCAAATGACAAACACTGCAATTGTTGCATGGAAAATGACCATCAGGTAGTGGTTGGGATCTTACTGTCTGGGTTATCTGTGTAGGGCGCGTATGTACCAAATAATCCTTCAAATTTTTACCCCGCCTATGACTGAACATCGGGGTAGGTATATGAAGGCCGCCGCTGTTAAGAATTGGCCAATGTTTTTTGATTATTTTGGACACACTGTCAGAGACTTGATTGTACGTGGTAATACAGATCGGTTTTTTGTCCTCAGGTTGTGTTCTCTCTTTGGGTTCTAGAAGTGCTTCCCTATTGTTGTTAGCCGCCCGTTTTTTTGCCTCTTTGATCAGTTTATTTGGGTATTTTCTGTATCTCAGCTTGTTGCTTAAGTCTTCCGCTTGGGTTAGGTAGTCTGATTTTTTGCTACAGTTCCTGCGCAAACGGAGGAATTGTCCAAATGGCAGGTTTTGTTTGAGATGGCGAGGGTGAAAACTATCAAAGGTCAAGAGACAGTTTCTTGCTGTCTCTTTAAAATGGGTTGTTGTCACCAGTCTGCCTGACTCAGCATGAATGTTTAGATCAAGGAAAACTAGATCGGTCTTGCTCATTGAGCAGGTGAATTTGAGGAAAGGATCCTGTGTGTTGAGCCAGGTGAGAAAGTTCTGTGCTTCTTCTTCTGTGCCTTGCCATATCAACAAAATATCGTCGATATAGCGTTTCCAATGTAGGATTTGATGTCTGTGTGGATTCCTCTCATTCAGTATTTTGTTTTTCTCCAGTTGATGGACGTACAACCCGGCTATGCTCGGCGCAAATGTACTGCCCATACTGGTCCCATGCTGTTGTTTATATAGGGTAGATTCAAAGCGGAAGAAGTTTTCACACAGTGCTAGTTGGCAGCATTCGAGTACTACATGGCGAGGAGTATGGAATTCCCACTCGTTTTCGTACAGTACTTCCTCTAGAATCTGTAAAGTCTCTCTGTGTGGCAAGCTGGTATACAGACTTTCGACATCCAGACTTATCAGAAGGCTGGATGTCGCGTCAAAGGTTAGGTCTTGTAACAGGCACAGTACGCCCTTGGTGTCCCTCAGATAGGTGTCTGTTTTTTGCACAAGGGGTCTGAGAAAGGCATCTGCGAATTGCGAAAGGGGCTCTAGAATTGAGCCTATCCCCGAGACTATGGGCCTCCCTGGTGGGTTCTCCAGTCTCTTGTGTATTTTGGGGATAGTGTAGAAGTATGGAATTGTTGGTTTTTTGTTTGTTAAGAACTCAATTTCTTTTTTACTAAGCCAATCGTTGGCTTGACATTCCTCTGTCAGGTATGCAATTGAGATTCTTAGACGTTCTGTCGGGTCTTCATCCAGTTTGGCGTAGTTTCTTGTGTCCCCTAGTAGACGGAGACATTCATTCCTGTAATCCGTGGTGTTTTGTAATACAATTGCCCCGCCTTTGTCGGCTGGTTTTATGGTAATTTGGTTGTTTTTTGACAGTTCTTGTAACGCGGATTGTTCAGCTTTGCTGGTGTTATGAAATACTTTGATGGTTCGTGGGTCTAACTCCTGAACCTCTCTCATGACCGCTTTTTCAAAAGTTAATACTTCCACAGGTAGGCTGTGTGATGGAGGGACAAAGTTTGATTTTTTATGTAGTCCCTGTGTCACTCTTTGTTCGCTCTGTGGGGTCTTTGTCTTGAAAGAATACCTGCAATTTGATTTTTCTCAGGAATTCTTTTAATTCACAGCATAGTTTGAACTTGTCTGTGGTTGGGGTGGGTACAAATCCTAAGCCTTTGTTAAGCACTTGGATCTGTATAGCTGTGAGGCATAGTGATGATAGATTTACTACTAAATCGAGCTGGTGCTCGTGGTTGGTTCCGGCGGGCCTTTGCTCCGTGTGTGACGTGTGGTTGTCGCCACTGGTTCTGCCCATTGTACTCCCTGGCTGGGTTTGTTTTTTGCTCTTTGTGCCTGGCGGCCTCTCCCTAAAAAAGGTTTCCTTTGGTTACCTTGGTTTCCTTGATCATTCCCCCAGTTCTGATAGTTGGGTTGATTGTACATGGGTGGGCCATAGAAGAAAGGCGGGGGCGGGGGGCAATAATTATATGGGTCTTGGTACATGGGCCACATCGGCGCTTGATTGCCTCTAAAACCCCTTGTATTGCCTCTTCCTCTTCTAGGTCTTCTGTTGGGGGTAGTGCTGTAATTGCTTGATCCCCCAGAGCTATTTGATCCTGTGTCAGAGCCATCACTATCAGTGTTGTATCCAGGGTTCTTATTGTTGGTTCTGTAATCGTCCCTAATGTAAGGATACACTTTTTCGTGAGCAAATGCTTTTTTATCCTTAGATAATTTGATGTATTTTGAATCCTTCAGGCTGATTTCGAATTCAGACATCGTTTTATTCAGCTCATTCAGTCTTTTTGTTAGTTCTGCTGGAGTTTGAAAAGACTTGAGGCGTATCTCCATGGAATTTATCTCTTCCTTTAGGGAATCTACTAATCTGGTCGCGGTTTTAATGATCAAGACCAGCCAGTCTCTGGTACAGTGCCAGGATATTTGTGACCAGTCCAGCTTGAATTGTTTGTCGTGCTGGAATATAAATGGTTCATTCCTGACTATGAGGCCCCTTGGTGCTGCGTTCGCTTGTAAATATTCCGCCATCATGACACCATGAATCAATGTTTTTATCTGTGTTCTCTTTAGTTCAGTCAATTCGTCCCAACATTGGCTCGCATCACTGTTTTCTCCTGTGGGTGCTCCTGCATGTGGTAACATGGAGGCAATGGCTCTATCAACTTCATCCTCCGAGAAGGATAGTCCTGTGTTCTGTGCCATAATTCTTTCTGTGAGTGTTTCTTTGTGTGTGTTGTCTTAGTCCTTAGATCAACCTGGTATATACCAGTCAATTGACCTATGTCTGAGAGAAAGAAAAACTCCGGCAGCCCGTGGCTGCTTAATGCATAGACAAAAAAGAGGGAGAAGGAGGTTAAACCAGACCAGGTCGGCCTCCAGTCTGTGTACAAAATACAGGAACCCTATGTCAAGGGTCCAGAGACCTGGTAGGTGTTTGTATGGTCACTGCTTACTCAGTCAGTGTGTACCAAAAATGTGTAAGAAAGAAAAATTTCTTTCTAGAGTCCCCTCACTCACCGGGGTTGCCCCACGGTGACATGCTTCATCATTGGGGCCATCCCAGTTCTCTACGAAAAGGGGCGTGCTGCGACAAGGCGACTACGCTGGAGCACTGGTTTTGTGAGATGACTATGTGTGGTGCAAGTGTGGTGGTGGTGGAGTGGGTGTGGAATTAAAAATACGGTGCTAGTGGGCCTCAACAATTTATTTCTGCTCCTAGTGTGGTATAAAGATTAAAAAGGGGTAACACTGTATTCCAACTTTTACTGAGCTAGATCAGTGTCAAGGTCAACATGTTTCAAGCTCCCCCAAGCTTTTCTTCAGGACCATACAGGGTCCAGCCCTGTATTGCCACTCCTGTTTTCTAATGAAAAAGTGTTGCTAAAAAATACTTATTTTCAATTAACGCTGTTGTTAATAAAACATGCATCTCACTCGAACTAGGGCGTGAGTGTGCCCTTGGCATCATAATGATGCGTGCTGGTTTTCAAACCGCATCATTATGATGTGAGTTGTTCCCCTTCCTGGAAGGGGTTGTCCATCATTTAACAACTGTTATTCTATTTTACAGGAATCAAAGTGAAATACAAAAACGTGTGTACAACCACACGCATGTTTTATTAACAACAGCGTTAATTGAAAATAAGTATTTTTTAGCAACACTTTTTCATTAGAAAACAGGAGTGGCAATACAGGGCTGGACCCTGTATGGTCCTGAAGAAAAGCTTGGGGGAGCTTGAAACATGTTGACCTTGACACTGATCTAGCTCAGTAAAAGTTGGAATACAGTGTTACCCCTTTTTAATCTTTATACCACACTAGGAGCAGAAATAAATTGTTGAGGCCCACTAGCACGGTATTTTTAATTCCACACCCACTCCACCACCACCACACTTGCACCACACATAGTCATCTCACAAAACCAGTGCTCCAGCGTAGTCGCCTTGTCGCAGCACGCCCCTTTTCGTAGAGAACTGGGATGGCCCCAATGATGAAGCATGTCACCGTGGGGCAACCCCGGTGAGTGAGGGGACTCTAGAAAGAAATTTTTCTTTCTTACACATTTTTGGTACACACTGACTGAGTAAGCAGTGACCATACAAACACCTACCAGGTCTCTGGACCCTTGACATAGGGTTCCTGTATTTTGTACACAGACTGGAGGCCGACCTGGTCTGGTTTAACCTCCTTCTCCCTCTTTTTTGTCTATGCATTAAGCAGCCACGGGCTGCGGGAGTTTTTCTTTCTCTCAGACATAGGTCAATTGACTGGTATATACCAGGTTGATCTAAGGACTAAGACAACACACACAAAGAAACACTCACAGAAAGAATTATGGCACAGAACACAGGACTATCCTTCTCGGAGGATGAAGTTGATAGAGCCATTGCCTCCATGTTACCACATGCAGGAGCACCCACAGGAGAAAACAGTGATGCGAGCCAATGTTGGGACGAATTGACTGAACTAAAGAGAACACAGATAAAAACATTGATTCATGGTGTCATGATGGCGGAATATTTACAAGCGAACGCAGCACCAAGGGGCCTCATAGTCAGGAATGAACCATTTATATTCCAGCATGACAAACAATTCAAGCTGGACTGGTCACAAATATCCTGGCACTGTACCAGAGACTGGCTGGTCTTGATCATTAAAACCGCGACCAGATTAGTAGATTCCCTGAAGGAAGAGATAAATTCCATGGAGATACGCCTCAAGTCTTTTCAAACTCCAGCAGAACTAACAAAAAGACTGAATGAGCTGAATAAAACGATGTCTGAATTCGAAATCAGCCTGAAGGATTCAAAATACATCAAATTATCTAAGGATAAAAAAGCATTTGCTCACGAAAAAGTGTATCCTTACATTAGGGACGATTACAGAACCAACAATAAGAACCCTGGATACAACACTGATAGTGATGGCTCTGACACAGGATCAAATAGCTCTGGGGGATCAAGCAATTACAGCACTACCCCCAACAGAAGACCTAGAAGAGGAAGAGGCAATACAAGGGGTTTTAGAGGCAATCAAGCGCCGATGTGGCCCATGTACCAAGACCCATATAATTATTGCCCCCCGCCCCCGCCTTTCTTCTATGGCCCACCCATGTACAATCAACCCAACTATCAGAACTGGGGGAATGATCAAGGAAACCAAGGTAACCAAAGGAAACCTTTTTTAGGGAGAGGCCGCCAGGCACAAAGAGCAAAAAACAAACCCAGCCAGGGAGTACAATGGGCAGAACCAGTGGCGACAACCACACGTCACACACGGAGCAAAGGCCCGCCGGAACCAACCACGAGCACCAGCTCGATTTAGTAGTAAATCTATCATCACTATGCCTCACAGCTATACAGATCCAAGTGCTTAACAAAGGCTTAGGATTTGTACCCACCCCAACCACAGACAAGTTCAAACTATGCTGTGAATTAAAAGAATTCCTGAGAAAAATCAAATTGCAGGTATTCTTTCAAGACAAAGACCCCACAGAGCGAACAAAGAGTGACACAGGGACTACATAAAAAATCAAACTTTGTCCCTCCATCACACAGCCTACCTGTGGAAGTATTAACTTTTGAAAAAGCGGTCATGAGAGAGGTTCAGGAGTTAGACCCACGAACCATCAAAGTATTTCATAACACCAGCAAAGCTGAACAATCCGCGTTACAAGAACTGTCAAAAAACAACCAAATTACCATAAAACCAGCCGACAAAGGCGGGGCAATTGTATTACAAAACACCACGGATTACAGGAATGAATGTCTCCGTCTACTAGGGGACACAAGAAACTACGCCAAACTGGATGAAGACCCGACAGAACGTCTAAGAATCTCAATTGCATACCTGACAGAGGAATGTCAAGCCAACGATTGGCTTAGTAAAAAAGAAATTGAGTTCTTAACAAACAAAAAACCAACAATTCCATACTTCTACACTATCCCCAAAATACACAAGAGACTGGAGAACCCACCAGGGAGGCCCATAGTCTCGGGGATAGGCTCAATTCTAGAGCCCCTTTCGCAATTCGCAGATGCCTTTCTCAGACCCCTTGTGCAAAAAACAGACACCTATCTGAGGGACACCAAGGGCGTACTGTGCCTGTTACAAGACCTAACCTTTGACGCGACATCCAGCCTTCTGATAAGTCTGGATGTCGAAAGTCTGTATACCAGCTTGCCACACAGAGAGACTTTACAGATTCTAGAGGAAGTACTGTACGAAAACCAGTGGGAATTCCATACTCCTCGCCATGTAGTACTCGAATGCTGCCAACTAGCACTGTGTGAAAACTTCTTCCGCTTTGAATCTACCCTATATAAACAACAGCATGGGACCAGTATGGGCAGTACATTTGCGCCGAGCATAGCCGGGTTGTACGTCCATCAACTGGAGAAAAACAAAATACTGAATGAGAGGAATCCACACAGACATCAAATCCTACATTGGAAACGCTATATCGACGATATTTTGTTGATATGGCAAGGCACAGAAGAAGAAGCACAGAACTTTCTCACCTGGCTCAACACACAGGATCCTTTCCTCAAATTCACCTGCTCAATGAGCAAGACCGATCTAGTTTTCCTTGATCTAAACATTCATGCTGAGTCAGGCAGACTGGTGACAACAACCCATTTTAAAGAGACAGCAAGAAACTGTCTCTTGACCTTTGATAGTTTTCACCCTCGCCATCTCAAACAAAACCTGCCATTTGGACAATTCCTCCGTTTGCGCAGGAACTGTAGCAAAAAATCCGACTACCTAACCCAAGCGGAAGACTTAAGCAACAAGCTGAGATACAGAAAATACCCAAATAAACTGATCAAAGAGGCAAAAAAACGGGCGGCTAACAACAATAGGGAAGCACTTCTAGAACCCAAAGAGAGAACACAACCTGAGGACAAAAAACCGATCTGTATTACCACGTACAATCAAGTCTCTGACAGTGTGTCCAAAATAATCAAAAAACATTGGCCAATTCTTAACAGCGGCGGCCTTCATATACCTACCCCGATGTTCAGTCATAGGCGGGGTAAAAATTTGAAGGATTATTTGGTACATACGCGCCCTACACAGATAACCCAGACAGTAAGATCCCAACCACTACCTGATGGTCATTTTCCATGCAACAATTGCAGTGTTTGTCATTTGACTTCCCCAACCAAAAACGTGACTTTCAACAACACTATGAGATGGGAACTGAAGGGATTTTCCAATTGCAATACTAGTGGGGTTGTGTACCTAATAACCTGCACGTGCAACCTCCACTATGTAGGAATGACCACTAGGAAGGTCAGTACTCGCATAGTGGAGCACAGAAGTAACATCAGGTGCAAGCGAGCCACAACAAGAATGACCACCCACTTCATTGAACAGAACCATACACCTAATGATTTAACCTGGGTGGTCATAGAAACAGTGAAAAACAAAGACAATCTGGAACGAATCCTCCATGAAAAAGAACAGAGATGGGTGTTTCGTCTACATACGGACACCCAAGGACTTAATGATGAAATCCCATGGGGAGCCTTTCGGCCATAGACCATTTCTTACTGAATTGATTTGGGGTAGTATGAACCACACCTGAATAAATATCATGGCAATACTCTCTCCCCCCCCCAATAAAAACCTTGTCACCATAGATATCTTTTTCCACAATATCGTAAGACCCAGCGCAACCTTTTTAGCAAAGATAGGTACTAGTCCTCATGTCTACCAAGTGCTAAGATACCCGTTTTTTGAGAATATACCTGGACATTCAAAAAAACTTCATCCACCCGAAGAAAAAAACCTGTGTTCTAAATTATTGTATAAAAATGCCCCAGCTCTCAGTATCACTCTAAAATGCTTCTTATCCCTAAACCCAGCAACATTCGGTAATAATCCCTACTTTTTACTAACACTCGCGCCGAGCGCGATCACATCCCACCAAGATGGCCGCCCCAAGTAAGCGCTCTAGCTTAACGGAGTTTTCTCGGCAACCCGGAAGCGCGCGTGTTCTAAATACACCGCGAGCCCGGGTTCAGATCAGTATGCGGTCGGGTGAGGAAGCACCAGGTAGTACCGAGCGGGTTTGCCAATAGGAAGTAAGTGTATGAGCTACGCTAGATTGCAAGGAAATCGGCAATTTAAACGGGCAAACAGGAAAGGAGCCTTCTAACTCTAAACCTTGATAATCCTTTTTCAGCAATGTTTCCACGAGGCGTTCCTGCCCTTGCCTAAGACCATGGGGTGTAATCATACACTCTTTTATGTAAATATAACCATCTGCCATATTATTTCGTGTGTATGTGTTGTGTGTCTTGTCAATAGTCACATTAAGTCTATATGTTTTGTGTGTGAAACCACTAAACCACTTTATTCACAGTGATTTATCTTTCTACACCGGTTTGAAAACCAGCACGCATCATTATGATGCCAAGGGCACACTCACGCCCTAGTTCGAGTGAGATGCATGTGAGTTGTTCCCCTTCCTGGAAGGGGTTGTCCATCATTTAACAACTGTTATTCTATTTTACAGGAATCAAAGTGAAATACAAAAACGTATGTACAACCACACGCATGTTTTATTAACAACAGCGTTAATTGAAAATAAGTATTTTTTAGCAACACTTTTTCATTAGAAAACAGGAGTGGCAATACAGGGCTGGACCCTGTATGGTCCTGAAGAAAAGCTTGGGGGAGCTTGAAACATGTTGACCTTGACACTGATCTAGCTCAGTAAAAGTTGGAATACAGTGTTACCCCTTTTTAATCTTTATACCACACTAGGAGCAGAAATAAATTGTTGAGGCCCACTAGCACGGTATTTTTAATTCCACACCCACTCCACCACCACCACACTTGCACCACACATAGTCATCTCACAAAACCAGTGCTCCAGCGTAGTCGCCTTGTCGCAGCACGCCCCTTTTCGTAGAGAACTGGGATGGCCCCAATGATGAAGCATGTCACCGTGGGGCAACCCCGGTGAGTGAGGGGACTCTAGAAAGAAATTTTTCTTTCTTACACATTTTTGGTACACACTGACTGAGTAAGCAGTGACCATACAAACACCTACCAGGTCTCTGGACCCTTGACATAGGGTTCCTGTATTTTGTACACAGACTGGAGGCCGACCTGGTCTGGTTTAACCTCCTTCTCCCTCTTTTTTGTCTATGCACCAATGCTTGTATACACCTGATAAACAACATGTCCTTGTCAGGAGCACAATACGATCTTCAGGAAGGGACTATGAATAAGTTCACAAATAATGCAGTTATATTTATGTGTGCTTTTCAGTTCGATGGCTGACCAGCTTCACCTTGAAATAATTGCTTTATTGAGGTACAGCGCACCACGGGCCACAATGCTGAAATACCTTTTTAATCAGGTCCGGTTCTGTGGAAACTACGTCGCTGGAGTAGCTTTACAATGGGAGGAGCTGTGTCACGGGGAGAGCAGGATTGTTGCAGACATGGGATTCCAGGAGCACAGGTAAGCCATGAAAGACAAGGCAACAGAAGAGTTCAAGTGAAAGGTGTTGTTTACATAATTGCATCCTTCAAAATGGTGCAATTGGTAAACAGTCAAAATATCGAGTTCTTAATTTCGACCTACACTAATATCGAGTTGCTAATATCGATGGGACAGAATATCGATGTCCAGAATATCGATGGCCAGAATATCGACCCTAAGGTAAGTAATATCGAAATTACTAATATCGATAGCATATATATCGAAATTACTAATATCGATAGCATATATATCGATGTAAGTAATTTCGATTTACTAATATGTGTTAGAAATATAAGTTAAGTATTTAAATTAATTGTTATAATATGTGTTTAATATGTTTTTATAATTTAAAAATATATAAGAGTAAATAATATGTTTTACTACCACAGCGGGTTGTGGGTTTATAGGGGAATAGGGTGGGAAGTAATTTATTTGTAATTAAATAATTATTTTTCAATGATTAATTTATTTTGCAATTAAATATTAATTGGCAATTATTTATTTTAATTGATTAATTGATTAATTAATTGATAATTTATGTATATTTTTAACTAAATTATGTTTTACTACCACAGCGGGTTGTGGGTTTATAGGGGAATAGGGTGGGAAGTAATTTATTTGTAATTAAATAATTATTTTTCAATGATTAATTTATTTTGCAATTAAATATTAATTGGCAATTATTTATTTTAATTGATTAATTGATTAATTAATTGATAATTTATGTATATTTTTAACTAAATTATGTTTTACTACCACAGCGGGTTGTGGGTTTATAGGGGAATAGGGTGGGAAGTAATTTATTTGTAATTAAATAATTATTTTTCAATGATTAATTTATTTTGCAATTAAATATTAATTGGCAATTATTTATTTTAATTGATTAATTGATTAATTAATTGATAATTTATGTGTATTTTTAACTAAATTATATGTTTTACTACTGGAGCGGGTTGTGGGTTTATAGGGGAATAGGGTGGGAAGTAATGTATTTGTAATATTAATTAATTTTGGGTAAAGGGGTATTTTTAGGGTTCAGGGTCAGTTTTCAGTTTTTGGGTAAAGGGGTTTTTTTAGGGTTCAGGGTCAGTTTTCAGTTTTTGGGTAACGGGGTATTTTTTGGGTTCAGGGTCAGTTTTCAGTTCTTTGGTAAAGGGGTATTTTTAGGGTTCAGGGTCAGTTTTCAGTTCTTTGGTAAAGGGGTATTTTTAGTGTTCAGGGTCAGTTTTCAGTTCTTTGCTAAAGGGGTATTTTTAGGGTTCAGGGTCAGTTTTCAGTTTATGGGTAAAGGGGTGTTTTTAGGGTTTAGGGTCAGTTTTCAGTTTTTGGGTAAAGGGGTATTTTTAGGGTTCAGGGTCAGTTTTCAGTTTTTGGGTAAAGGGGTATTTTTTGAGTTCAGGGTCAGTTTTCAGTTCTTTGGTAAAGGGGTATTTTTAGGGTTCAGGGTCAGTTTTCAGTTTATGGGTAAAGGGGTATTTTTAGGGTTCAGGGTCAGTTTTCAGTTTTTGGGTAAAGGGGTATTTTTTGAGTTCAGGGTCAGTTTTCAGTTCTTTGGTAAAGGGGTATTTTTAGGGTTCAGGGTCAGTTTTCAGTTTTTGGGTAAAGGGGTATTTTTAGGCTTCAGGGTCAGTTTTCAGTTTTTGGGTAAATGGGTATTTTTTGGGTTCAGGGTCAGTTTTCAGTTCTTTGGTAAAGGGGTATTTTTAGGGTTCAGGGTCAGTTTTCAGTTTATGGGTAAAGGGGTATTTTTAGGGTTCAGGGTCAGTTTTCAGTTTTTGGGTAAAGGGGTATTTTTTGAGTTCAGGGTCAGTTTTCAGTTCTTTGGTAAAGGGGTATTTTTAGGGTTCAGGGTCAGTTTTCAGTTTTTGGGTAAAGGGGTATTTTTAGGGTTCAGGGTCAGTTTTCAGTTTTTGGGTAAATGGGTATTTTTTGGGTTCAGGGTCAGTTTTCAGTTCTTTGGTAAAGGGGTATTTTTAGGGTTCAGGGTCAGTTTTCAGTTTATGGGTAAAGGGGTATTTTTAGGGTTCAGGGTCAGTTTTAGGTTTTTGGGTAAAGGGGTATTTTTAGTGTTCAGGGTCAGTTTTCCCTACTGTTGCACCCACTGGAGTGGGAATAGTAATTATTGTTAAGTAATTATATATTATATATTATTTATTATTTTTTTTTTTTATTAAATATGTATTATTTTTTTTTTTTTAACAATTATTACATATATTTAAATATGTTTAAGTAATTATTATGTATTATTTACAGTTTTTTTATGTTATTTTAAATTTTAAAAAAATCGATATATTTAACAACGATATTTTTTACATCGATATTAATTTTTCGATATTTTGGTACTTACCATGTTGTACATAGGGCGTCGATATTTTTGCTATCGATATAATTACGCCGATATTTGTGTAGGTCGAAATTCTGTCTGTCGAAATTCTGTCATAGATCCGGTGCAATTGCACATCGAGGTCCGCGGGCTGTTTCTACTGTTGCTGATGCAAGTGCTCTTTAATTGGGTAGTGTCAGAGCTAGCGCTCCTGCAGCATTGCAGTTGAATTAGTAATCATGGAGGATGGAAGGCCTACAACCACCACCAAAGATTGTATAAGCATAGACATATGCTTAGACCCGCCGCTGTCCCCTGGAATTGGGCATGTGTTCAAAAGAATGTATGACAGTACAAAGCATCCATTCACTACGCTGTATTTTACTTTGCGTTTGTTGCAACGCAAGTTGTTACAACGACAACAACAGTAGGGAAGGTGTTGGAATAGTAAATCATACTATTCCTTAGCTTAGAGCGCCATCCAGTGCAAGTCTTTGTAACGACTTGCGTTGTAATGCCTGTGATGTAAACATACCACGGTGTAAAGACCGAGTTGTAAAGCTCGTTCTCCGTTCAAACAAGTGTGACATATAGCACAGTGTGTATGCAAACAGGAATATGCACAATATAAACAGATCTGTATGCTAACAGGGTTATACATAATATTAAAAGACCTAGTACTACTGCCACCAGGGTCTAGGTGGAAAGTACAGTTGTAACACATAGCACCCAAAACACTGGGGAGGGGAGGCCAACAAGCCATTTCTGTGTGGACATGGGAACACAGATGTTATGTTCATGGGATTGTTGCATAACGACTTGTGGACAGCCTATGGTCTAAGTGCGAGCTGTGGTGCAGGTGGTGGCAGGAACAGTGACGGTCGCTCCCCACAAAAGGCCATACTATGGGGCGGGTTTAGTAGGGTATCGGCCATGGAATTGCCATACAAGGAGAGGAGCATAATGAGGTAGGTTCCCATGAGCGTTCAGAGGGTTCATGCTCTTTCTAATCTACTAAGTAATGTAACTTGCCACAAAGGCGCTAATAGTCCAGAATGCGCTGTACATCATACTCCAAATGTCAACTAACCAGGATTTAGGGAGGCGGAGTGTCCACCTGGTGTGGGCAGAGCTCACAGAGTTGCACTAATAAAAACACCTTGGAATTCCGCAGAGTACTGCGAGTGGGCAGAGTTGCTCCACTCACCCCTAGCAGCACTCCTAAGAATTGCGACCAAAAAGAGAAGCATAAAAAGTATTGCTATTTCCAGATTAGGAACAACAAAGAGAAAACAGACAGAACGTTCCACTTTGTAAGAAAAAAGAACTGTTGAGCCTGAAGGTGGAGGCTATGGCAGCTGGCGCAGCGTCAGGTGGCATACAAATGAAAAACGTCCTCACTGATGGCCATACACAAGACCTCTGAAGGCGGCCTCAGAGCAAGACATTGGACACCGGCCAGGTCTTTTTGGAAGCTGTTAATAAAAAAGAGAGAGCACAGATTAAGTACTTCGGGGTAGGGAGGCTCTCTCCTTGTTTTTTCAGTTGCAGATGGTGGTGATAGAAAATACAAATGCAAGATTTTCTCAGCAATAAGGACTGGAGTAAAGGCAAGCTTTGAAATATATCTTGAAGATGTGGTTAGACAGCGAGTTTCACCTCACATACATACTTGCATGCGCGTGTCTGAGAGAGGGTGCACTCACATCTGCCTCAGTGCCCCAAGCGTCTTAAGTATAATAAAAGGACTTGCAGAAAGCAAACACACATCTAGGACTACACCACACTGGCTCCAAAGGGCGCATAGGGGAAGACTTTAAAAATGCACTGAAAATCCAACAGTATGATGGAACTGTCGAATACTCAGAGTGAATTTACAAAGGTAGAAATTCAGAAGCTTAGTTGTAGTCCTGCAGTCAAATTTAGGAGTACGGTCTAGTATGTGGTTGATGCTGGCTGGACTCCCCCATAAACATTGTTGACCCCCGATTTTACCAATAATTTGCACATAGCCCTGACGCAAAGGCCGCCCTGCGCTCTGCCCAAAAGAAATATTATGCCGCTATTAAAACTGCTAAAGGACTCTACTATGCAGGAAGAATAGCAAAAGCGGAAAACAACAGTAGAGAAATTTTCTCTATTGTTAAAAGTTTCGTGTCCCCTGTTGCAGAAACCACCACTCTTCCATCCTCAGGAGAATGGTGTGAAGTTCTGTCTAATTTCTTTACAGACAAGATAGCCAAGATTTAGCAGGGCCTTACTTCTGCATCATCGACTGGGAATCTAGGGTTTAACACCTCCTGTAGGTCTTGTCCCCCTGATACCCAACAGCTCACTAACTTTACGTTGGTGGCAGAGGGTGATGTTCTGCCTCTTCTTGAATGCCTCAAATCAGGCTCTCCTGCTGAACCGTGTCCGGCTCGGGTTCTGTCAGAAGTGGCCAGCATTGTCTATGGGGATGTTTTTTTTTTTTTTTTTTTTTTTAAAACCTTTATTTACGAATGCACAATACACAGCGTCTGCCTACAACCCCGCAGGGCCGGCCGCTATGACATAAACAGGCTGAGTGAAAAGTAGTTTCTGAGACAGTACGTTGCTGAAGCAATCCATCAAGTCCACGTTGTCAGTGAGAGCATAATATCATACAAGTAGGATAAAAGAGGTTTAATTTTATGTTTTTGTCGAAAGAACACCAACACACAAACACATGGTATCATAGTGGCAAGGGTTGCTGGGGGTGGGGGGGGGAAAGTGATGTAGGAGAAGGGAGGCTGGCAAGGGGGGGGTGATACGTGCGGGAAAACCGAGCATGCAGTGGAAATAGCGAAGGAACGTAAATCATGGAGAGGAGGGGAAAGGGACCTCATAGTCAAGCGGAGGGGCACAGATATCTCCGCGGTAAGTATTCCACCGAGCCCAAACTCTGGACCACTTCCCTGGACGCCCTCGTGCCTCATACACAGTCTTCTCTCGGAACATGGACCAGTCCATGTTCTCTTTCCAGGTGCTTAGCAATGGTAATCTAGGGGAGCCCCAGAGCTGCGCGATATCTCTCTTTGCTACAATGTTGCCCAGTGTAACCCAAAGTGTCTGGGCAACATTACAATCAGACGGTTCCCACACATTCAACAGACAACGGCGTGCTTCGGGAAGTAATGGGATCCCCGTGACACGACTCATAACATCATGCACTCTGGACCAGTACGCTGCAATCATCGGGCATTCCCACAGAATATGAAGGAAGGTACCATCCATCCCACACCCACGCCTGCATCGTCCATCCGAAACCAAACCCATCCGCACCAGACGCACCCCAGACAGATACACACGGTGGAGGATCTTCAACTGGACGAACCGGAGCCGTGCCGGGATAGCCACCTCCTTAGGGGAGGACACAGCTGACTGCCAGTCCTCGTCGTCTAATTCGAGTCCGTCAGCAGTCCAGGCAGCCCGGACCTTCTCAAGCTGGTCAGCCCTGTTGTTAATAAGCTTCTTGTAGATTAAGGAGATGGTACTATCTGGGACGTGGCCGTCCAGGACTCGATCTTCCAGGGGGGAGGACTGCGGTATATCGGAACCAGGTGGAAAGACGGAGGACAAGGCGTGTCTCACCTGCATGTACCGGAAGTGCTCTCTATCATCGAGCCGGTATTCCAGTTTCAAGGACTCAAAGGACTTAACCGCGCCCGTGCCCACAGGTCCCCCACCGTGCTGATCCCAATCATGTCCCATTTCTCAAACCCTTTCGTCTTCCACAGGTTGCCTAACCGTTCCGAATCATACAGTGGCGTCTTACGTGTCAGCCTACCACCCCAGCCCGTGGCCACGGTTGCATCTCTCCATGCCCGCACTGCGCATTTCGTCGGGCCCGTAAGGAGTCGAAAGGGTGCCTTTGAATACAGGGCCCTATTAAAATTGCCACCAGGTAACAGTAGTTTATCCAAGGCGAAGGCGGGAGCGGGCTCCGGAGCATAGGTCGCATGGTTGATGGCACTCAGATGTGAGGCCCAGTAGTACCGTCTAATATCCGGCAAAGCAATACCCCCGTCATACCAGGAGAGCGTAAGTTTGGATAAGGAAATGCGAGCACGGCCATCCCAAATAAGTTGTCGCTGTAGACTCTCGACTTCACGGAAATAGCGAGCCGGAACTGGGTCGAAGAAATTTTGCAGGGCGTAGAGAAATCGGGGGAGCGACATCATTTTAAAGAGTGCCGCCCGGCCCAATGGAGATAGAGGCAAATCGCGCCAACGTCGAACATCTTGCTTCAGTCTACGGAGCGGAGCGTACAAATTCCGCTCGTAGCGGACAGAGGAGGTCATGGATACATAGATCCCCAAATACTTAAAACCGTCGGCAGCCACCAGAATGGGAAACCTGCGGGGGAGAGGCGGCAACGTACCAGCTATGACGTAGACACAGGACTTGGTCCAGTTAATGACAAGTCCCGAGTTCTTACCGAAGGACGTGAGAACGTCGAAAAGAACGTTGAGCGACTTCTGAGGGGAAGTGAGATAAAGGAGGATATCATCCGCGTACAAGGAGACACGATCCTCGAGGTCTGGGGACCATCGGATCCCTTTGATAGAAGGTTCCCACCTGAGCCATGCGGCAAGGGGTTCGAGCGCCAATGCGAATAGGAGCGGGGAGAGCGGACAGCCCTGACGCGTGCCACGGCCTAAGGGGAAGGGGTCCGAACACCTACCATTCACCGCGACCTGAGCAAGTGGCCGTTCGTAAAGAAGCTTGACCCATGCGATGAAATTAGGGCCAAAGCCGAATTTAGCGAGGACCGCCCATAGGTAGGGCCATTCGATAGTGTCAAATGCCATTGTGGCGTCCAGGGAAGCGACCACTGCCGGCTCGTCAATGATTGGAGCTCTCGCGAGAACGCTGTGGAGTCTACGCAGATTGAGGGCAGTGTTCCTATGGGGGATAAAACCGGATTGATCCGGATGAATCAGGTCGCAAACAACCTTAATCAACCTATTGGCCAGTACCTTAGCAAGGATTTTGGGTTCCGCGTTGAGGAGGGAAATGGGGCGGTACGAGGAGCAGTGGTCACGAGGTTTGCCGTCCTTATAAATGACGACTATGGTAGCGAGGCGCTGCTCAAGGGGGAGGCATCCAGCCTCAACCGCCTCGAGAAGCATGAGACGCAGGTGGGCGGCCATCTTGTCGGGACAAAGTTTGTAGAGTTCAATGGGGAGTCCATTAGGGCCCATCGCCTTTCCCGAGCGAAGGGATCGGATTGCGAGGGCAATCTCATCAACAGTAAAAGGGGCCTCCAGTGCAAGGCAGTCCTCATCCGGCACAGTGGGCAGGGCGATGTCGCGAAGCAGCAGTCTGGAATCGGCCTCATCACGATCGCTAACAGGCGCGTAAACCGTTCGAAAGTGGTCCACAAAGCATTCAACAATCTCACCCGGATCGGTAACACTCACACCAGATTCACGAACTATGGAAGGAACAACACGATTCGCACGTTCAGTCTTATCCAGCCACGCAAGAAGCTTGCTAGCCTTGTCACCCACGTCATACAGTCGGCCTAGTTGATTCGCCCGCATCAATTTAGCAGCATCTGTGACACAGGCTTTATAGTCTGCCTGCTTCAATTCCAAAGTGTGTAACAGTGCAGGCGTGTCATTCCCACCCAGCTCACTTTCAAGCGCTGTAATTTCGGTTTCAAGAGCCACAACAGCCTCCCTCTTGACCCTACGCTCTGCGGCAATGAATGATAGGGCGGAACCCCTAATAACCGTCTTGAAGGCCTCCCAAAGAACAGTGGGGGAAGTGACCGAGCCCACATTCTCAGAAAAGTAGCAATCTATTGCCTTAACCAAATCCGAGCGGAGCCGGGGGTTTCGAAAATGCCAGGGCGGAATCGGGGGGACCCTGTTGCCAAGGAGACCGCCCACAGAAATCGTAATCAGCAAGGGGGAGTGGTCAGAGATACCCCGGGGAAGATGTCTTATCTCCCGAACAGTGGACAGAGTGGAGGCTAACATAAGAAAATAGTCAATACGGGAGAGGCTACCATGTGCACCAGAGTGAAAGGTGTATTGCTGGAGTGTGGGGTGTAGTGAGCGCCAGACATCCACCAAGCCAAAAGTATCAGCCATCTCACTGAGCCACAACTGGGATTGCAACAATACCCTAGGGGGAAACCGATCACATTCACCGGACATCACAGAATTAAAGTCCCCACCTATGATCAACAAGCCGTCCGGGAGCCCAAGGAGAGTTCTGCCAAGATCAGCATAGGTGGTAGCCTGCAGTCCCGGGGGACAATAGACAACAACAAACACGATCTGTTTACCCTCCCACCTCCCAGAAACAGCGGCATACCGCCCACGGTCATCAAGGATAACCTCGTCAATGGCAAGAGCAAGGGAAGACTTCACCATGATACCCACACCCCGAGAACCTGAAGTGAAACCAGCGTGTGCAACCAGGCGATAACCCCGGCGGTCTAAGGCCTTGCAAGCATTTCCAATCAAGTGGGTCTCCTGAAGGAATACAACATCAGGGGTGTGGCGCCTCAAGAATTGCAATACAATGCCCCGCTTAATCCTATCACCCAACCCGTTTACGTTCCAAGAAAGAACCCGCATTTCACCCCCCCCATTGTGACCAAGACATTCCACCCCCACCCACCAGCAGAGCCCACAGTTGAAAGTCATTGCAAAATGTGAAATACCATGAAAACCAAGACAGAACATACTAAACGAAACACAACCAAGTCCCCAGAAACCAACCCCAAAACCAAAACCCGTTACAACACCCCCCTCCCTGCACCCCTGCTGACTAAAAAGCCACCCCCACCTGCAGTGTGCCTGTCGCCCCATATTTCTACACAAAGAACCCCCCGAGGAGGAAGGGAGAAATCACCCGTTCCCGCACCGTCACGGGCAATAACACAAAGCACAAAGTTAATTTACACAGTACGTTGCATAGTCTCAATCAGAACCTCTGGGGCCCCAATTACTCCTGGGCCGTTGCACCACCTTCCGCTCCACCAGGGCCTCCGCATCCAAAGTCATCTGCCGGCAACGAGTCCAACCAGTCAGCTGCACGTTCAGGTTGATCGAAAAAGTAGGCTCGTTCTCGGAATTCGACCCGTAGCCGGGCCGGAAACAGCATGGCGTATTTCAGTCCCCGATCTCTCAAGCGACGCTTCACTCCAAGGAAACCCGATCTTTGTCGCTGCACTTGGGGCGTGAAATCGGGATATATGGAAACAGAATTATTGTCATATTTCAAAGGGCCGTGCTTACGGGCGGCCTGGAGGATAGCGTCTCTGTCCCGGTAGTGAAAAAGCCTCGCAATAATAGGCCTCGGTTGGTTCCCTGGCTTCACCTGCCCTCCCGGAAAACGATAGGCGCGCTCCACGGCAAAGAACTTGCTGAGTCCCGCCGGGGCCAGTTGAGCGACAATAAGTTCCTCGACCAACAGGTCGGTCGATACAGCACCATCACATTCCGGCACTCCGACCAGGCGTATGTTATTCCGCCTGGCCCTGTTGTCATAGTCCTCCATCCGCTTGAGCAGTAGATCGTGCGAGGCACGCAGATTACCAATCTCAGATTGCGCCTCAGCCATGTCCGTCACCAGACTCGATGCTTTAAGATCCAGAGCCTTCACCCGCTCATTCGTTTTGGCTAAGTCGGCACGAATAAGAGTTACATCCACAGCCACTGTGTCTATTTTGGGTACTACGGCTTCGAATTGCTGACTCATATCGGCCTTAAGTCCAGTGATGGCAGCCAAAAGATCTTGGAGCGATACCTCCGACGAAGATGGCATGTCTGTTTGAGGTCCTTCAGCACCAACGCTTGTGACCCCGGGGGAGCCTCGCGGCAGGGTGTAGCGTTCGATCATGTTGGACTGGACCGATCCCCCCCGGGTCGCAGCCTTCCGACGTTTTTCGGCCTCCGCTTTGGTTGCCATCTCACGGTCGATGTTGGCCGGATAGCCAGGAGAAGGAGCGAGAAGGAGGAAAAGTCTCGAAACTCCGACGTGCCAGAGAAATGGGAGTATCGCAACCTCCGTGCCAGTCCTACAGAGGGAAGTGGAGGCTATGAGGGCAACAGGCGAAGGGAGAGTAGGAGGAGACGAGAACATAGAGATGGAAACCGAAAGTGAAAGCAGTACACCTCCGGTGGGCCAGATGCCAGTCAGCCGTTGTTGTTCAACTTCAGGTCGGCCACAGTGGGTAGCCGAGTCCCCGGTCGCGCCCGTGGGCAGGCCAAAGAATTGCAGATGCCAGAAAAGTGGTCCCCAGGGTCCGTTTTCGACCAAAAAAGGATCGTTAGCATCAGTGAAGATAGCGCTGCAATAGCCCGTCAAAATGACCAGGATAGGTGAAGGATAAATAAAGAAGGACGGCGCGGATCTCGGGAGCTCTCTGCTCACGCGACCATCTTGGATGCCCGCGTAGCTCCTCCTCCGTCTATGGGGATGTTACCCAGATCGTAAACCTCTCTCTTTCTTCGGCTATGGTCCCTGCTGAATGGAAGCAGGCTAAACTTTTGCCGCTTATGAAGAAACCAGGCCTTGATGCCACTGTTCCCGGTAACTACCGGCCGATTTCTCTTCTCCCTGCCTTAACTAAAATTTGTGAGAAAATAGTCTTCCGACAATTAGAACATTTTGTAGAGTCATCCAATGCCCTGCACCCAGCCCAATCGGGCTTCAGGGCTGCATATAGCACTGAAACGGCACTGGTAGAGATGACGGAGTCGATTCGGGAGTGTTTGGACGGGGGCGGCAGAGCCGGCCTGATCCTTTTAGATCTCTCTGCCACCTTCTATACCGTCCCTCATGCACTCCTCATCGACAGGTTATCAACCATCGGCGGCAATGCCCTGGCCTGGGTGTCTTCATTTCTTTCGGGTAGGACTCAACAGGTCTGGATGCCACCTCATGCCTCGGAACCAAAACCACTCCTGACGGGGGTCCCACAGGGCTCCACTCTTAGCCCCTTGCTGTTCAACATTTATATTACCCCCTTGGTGTATCTTGCAGAACAGTATGGGGCTGAGATTATAGGATATGCGGATGATACGCAGCTTCTTTTTACCTGGCCTGACGATCATCTGGACACAGCAAAGGTCCATCTCTGCCTATCCTCAGTGTTCCGCTGGTTAACGCTGGCCCAATTAAAATGTAATGAGGACAAATCAGAGGTCCTCTTTTACGGATCTTTCCCACCAAGCTTCAAAAATTCACTGTGGCCCCCGAATATTCCATGTCCTAAGGAAATGGGTGGCCCTGTGAAAAATCTTGGGATTTGGTCCGGAGAGGATCTAAAATTTGAGGACCATATAAAAAAATTGACTGGAATGTGTTTTGCCACCTTGAGAATGCTCAGGAAATTTTTTCCACTACTCCCTAGAGAGGCGAGGGAGACTGTCGCCCGAGCACTCATTCTAGCAAAGTTGGACTACGCGAACTCCTTGTTCAGCGGCATTCCAGCTTATCTGACCAAACGTCTGGTGGTCATTCAGAATGCCTCTGTTCGCCTGCTCTGTAACGTTCCCAGATGGAAGAGTGCCCGGTCCCATATGTCCAGCCTCCACTGGCTCCCAGTACCCCAACGTATCCTCTTCAAAACCTTGGTACTTGCGTTCAGAGCGACTCATGACCAAGGTCCGGCCTATTTAAAGAAAAGATTTACACTCTATGCCCCTACAAGAGTTCTCCGATCATCTTCCCTATTTAAATTGACCCTGCCCCGATTCAGGCGAACCAGACTAGGGGGACAGTCCATTGTTGTGGTCGCGGCCCGCGCCTGGAATGCTCTCCACTTTCATCTGCGCTCCAGTCAATCTGTAGCCCAATTTAAAAAAATTTTAAAAACCACCTATTCAGTAGCAGTTCATAAGCTGATCCCTGCTCATCCTTCTTCGCTTTTCCCACCGCGCCAGGATACTCCCCAGTAACAGTGCGCGTTACAAAATCATTTATACATACATACATACATACATACATACATACATACATACATACATAAAGCTATTCCTGTGACAAGGCAAGCAGGAGTAATCAAGTTTCTAGAGTGTGAAACCGGCTAACCATTCAGGCACACACAATGTGGCAGCCCGAATGTGGGGCTGTGCTGAAAAGCGTTAACTTCTGAGAGTGCATGGTGGTGGACACTAGACTGTACAGGATCTACCAGAAGCTTGGGGAAGTGAAAATCAAAATCATTCAAGATTTGTTTGAGCTCGACAGTGCAAAGATATGTTCTCCGCAGACCACAGCGTGCTAAAGAGCCTGGAACTCTGGCTCACGTGCGGTTGAAAATACAACTTCCACAGCACATCAGAACAGCGAATAATCTGTTCCATCAACTTGTTAAGTCATTCTCTCTGCCTATCTGTTTGGGGATAATAGACTGATGAAAGAGCTACTTCAAAAACCTAGAAATGTACAGAGTGTTTCCTAGAATTGCACTCCACAATAGGAAATAATTTTCGATAGGAGGCTGTGTAATATGACCAAATGTTGGATAATAATATCACATAATTTAGTTGAAGTTGGAGGCCTTTTGAGGGGAATAAAACTGGCCTTTTTGGATAGCATGTCCACTATGACATTATGATGTGTTTGTTGTCTGCTGGTATATCAGTGATAAAATCTAGGCTTATGGTGAGCCAAGGTAAGGGAGTATTGGCAAAGGTTACAGTAAGCCAAAGGTCACGTTGTGCAGGGCTTTGTCTCTAGCGCACACTGGACAAGTGGAAACATACTGCTGGACATCTCTTTGATATCGTTTTCCACCAGCTATCTAAAGTCTTTTGTATACCTAGGTGCCCAGGTAATGCTGTATTGTAATTCCATTTAATCCCCTGCTGAATCAAGGAAATGGTCTGGATGTACAGATCATTAGTATGATGGAACAAGTCATCTTTGATTCAGTGGTTTTGGTTCTGAGTCTAATCATTAGGGTCTAACTTGTTGGCTTAGTTTCTTAACTCAGTCATGAAGATATCTACCTTTCTTACTGCTATGATTTTGTCTTGTGGAATTATACTAGGAGGATCAGGTTCCTGTTCATTTGTTAACAGATGTCCTAATATAGAGAGGACATATGATTGCAGCTGCTTGGGGACTGGTCGATAAGGGAAACAAAGTCAAAACCACAAATAAATGAAGCACCCACATCTGTCTTGGGGTTAGGGCCTTAACAGAGCCAAACAATTGCAGATTTTTGTGATCAGAGAATATGGCAATGGTGGGTTTTGCTACCTTCAAATGGTGTCTCGATTCTCCCAAAAACAATTTTATCTTAAGTGTTATACCTGGAACCATTGGTATGGGTCTCCCTTCCATTTTTTCTGAATGCCTCATGTGTTTTGCTGGTGTTAGATGCTTTGGGCACTGTGCCACTGCTGTCCAGTGCCACAGTGCGAGTGCGCCCTATTGTTAATTGATGTATGAATTTGTGATTCCATGATTGGCTGGTTTGGGTTACCTGTCAGACCCTAGTACAGTGCACCAGAAGTGCCCAGGGCTGGTAATCCAAATGCTGCTGGTAGGTTTGCAGCACTGGTTGTGCCACCCACAGAAGCAGCCTGTAAAAGTGTGTCTAAGGTCTGCCATTGCAGAGCCTGTGTGCAGTGTGGTTCTGTCAAGCTGACTGGGCAAGTGCACCCACTTGCCAGTCCCTAAACCTTCCCTTTTCTTAAAATCAGACACCCCTATGGTAGGCCGAAGGGCAGGGTGCATTGTAGGTATAAGGTAGGACAAGCCCTGTTGTGTGTGGCATGTCGTAATAGTGAATTACGGCCATTTTCTTTTTTCACTATTGCAAGGCTACCTGTTCTCCATAGGCCAGAATGGGCAGTTAGATTATTACATCTTATAATCCTAACTGACTCAGGGAACATGGTAAAAAATTCGGGTTTAGTATGCCTGAACTCAGAATGATAAAATACATTTTTTAGTGAAGTTGGTTTTAACATTCTGTGTTTGAAAATACCACTTTTAGAAAGTAGGTATTTTCTTGTAAAACTATCCAAAGCCTGCCTCTGCTAGTTGTGTATTCCTTGTCTGGAGTTTGAGTGACAGTGCTGGGGGATTCCAGGAGAAAGAATGAGTCAGCCCAGTAGTGAATAGAGAAATCAGCATCTAGATGGGTGGGAGGAGTTGCACCTGGGACCTGAATATGGATGTGCCTTCCCTCCACAATGCTGGCTCCACCTCCTGTGGTGCGGCTGATGTCTCTGCCCTGCACTGTGAAAGAAGAGAAGGAATCATGTCAACAAAGTGCTCCAGGGCTCTGCTTTCCCTCCACAATGCTGGCACCACCTCCTGTGGGGCGTCTGATGTTTCTGCCCTGCACTGTGAAAGGAGAGAAGGAGTCTTGTCAACAGAGTGCACCAGAACTGGTTTGGACTGGGCAAAGGCCCCTCTGCCCTCAGTGGCCAAAGGATTTTAGGGTATAAATATTGGGACTCTGATCCCAAGAAATGAGATCGCTTTTGATCAAACAAGAAGAAACTCTTACTGAGGAGAGGAACCTGAAGAAACTGAGGAGAGACTTTCCCTAAGCTGAAGTGCTGCTTGGGGGATTGGCCTGCAGTGGTTGCCTGACTGGCAAAGGAGGGAGAAAGGAACTTTGTGTGCTTTATTTCCACTTGTAAGGATCTCCAAGGGCTTGAGAGAAGAGCTTGCCTTATGGTGAAGTCTCAGGGACAACAAACTTCAACCCCCAGCTCCCCAAGTGTTCTTTGGAAGTGCCTGCTGCTGTTTTGGGCTTTCTGAGGGACTGCGTGTCGCAAGGAGCTGGAGGGCGACTCAAGAGGAAGAAGCAGGTCGCTGTCACAGGAGCTGCTGTCGCATCTGTGAACAAGTGTGTTGCCGCTGTAGCTGAGGCATTGCACTGCATCAAGAGAAGCGTCTTGCACTGAAGAATTAGCGTGTCGCCGTCGCAGCGCTGACGTCGCATTTCTGAACAAAGATGTCGCCGCTGTAGCGGACTCATTGCACCGCATCAAGAAAGCGCCTTGCATCCATGGAGAAGTGTGCTGCAGTCGGAGACGCTGTTGTTGCATCTCTGAACAAGGGTGTCGCCGCTGCAGTTGACGCATCGAGTCGAGACTTCTCGCAACGTCAGAGAAGCGTGCTGCATCTCGAAGATCTTCAGGTCTTTATTTCTTTGCACCTGAACTTTTGTTGTGGAAGCGTCATGCATCGTAAGGTACATTGACTTAAAGGATCGCATTTTAAGAACTGAACAAAACTAAGCTAAAACCAACACTTTAAGTACAGTATTGTGGATTTTTGTTGTTTATGGTCTTGTGGTAAGTCTATATAAAGAATACTTATTTTTGATATAAAACCTGTGTTGTGTCCATCTGTAGTGTTGTCACTTGATTACTGTGTGTGGTCACAAATGCTTTACACACTGCCTCTGAGATAAGCCTGTCTGCTTGTGACAAACTACCAAGGGGGTGAGCAGGTGTTATTTTAGGCATATACCCCCTTACCCTGAGTAGAGACAAGGGTCCCTATTTGTCACAAGTACCTACCTGTGCCAACAAGAAACCCCCAAATCTAACATTAAGCAAAATTGTCCACTTGTATTCTGTTGTAACATTTCTGTCTATTGATCAGTTCAAACAGTGCATTGACCAGTCCCCATTCGCTTTCTACAGGTTGTGGCATAGGGCTAATCAAAACAGTAAAAGCTGACGCCATCGACACAGAAAATGTGATCCTTGGATTCCATTAGGTTGGTTTGTATGCCATGTTTCTGGGACTTAAAAAAGAAAATACCCTGCACCGCAAACAAGCCTGGTAAAGAGATTTAAGAGGGGTGAGATGACAGCAGGTGAGTGCAAATATTGCTGTATACAAACCCACTTGATATCAGTCAATTATAGACATAAGCTCATATGGTTTAAATTATTGCACTAAGCTTATTTCACATCTGCCACGAAGTATAGGATAGATCCTACTATGGGTCCTATTACATATATATGGCACATGGTCCATGTTTGCGCTACGATGCACCTTTAAATAGGTGTGTCATGAGCAAACAGGGAAATTGCGCTGTTTACAGGGAGTGCACTGCCCCCAGGGCAGCTGCCAACTCATACTGCCTTGGGCCAGTGTATTCAAGTGAAATAAGGAGCAGTTGCTTCAAAGCCACTCTATGTTTCCACTGTACATGCTCCAACCCGCCTGCACTTTTAAGAGGTGAGGGAGATTCGACTGCAGGCAGGTGCAGTGAGTGCCTGCACCCACCTGCAAAGGGATGTCTGGGGGACCATGGGACCCAATTTTCACCCTCTACAGCACTGGCTTCAGGAAGTAAAGAGATTCCCACATTTGAATGGGTCTACACCCCATGAAAGGGGAATGCAATCTTTATTACAAAAAGGGCTGCACGAGTGTAACACATGCCCTTTGCACCCCCCGCGTGGAATTGCTATAATGAAGCCTCAGATCTCATAACTGTGTCCACATTGCGGAGCCGAAGGAGCAGAATTGTTTTACCAGGCTTGGACCAACCCACCTATCTCTCAATATTGCCATGAGATCTTCCACAGACTGTCTGACATGATTTGAAGTAAGCAAACATCAAACACAGAGATGGCACTTCTCAGTTATGTAGAATTGTTAATAGATCAAACCCATTGATATGTGGCTTTGGCAATCTTGCTTGCCAAATAAAAGGTGGCAGTGTAGAGTGACAGCCCTGAGTAGGGACAAGTGGATACAGAACCTGGTTACTTGTGATGATCAATCTGAATTGCATACATCCCTTCAAACCATTACATATAGACCTTAAGAGAGTATTTTGCATTGTCAGACCCAGAAAGTTCAGATGGCCAGTCTGAAGTGTTCGCAGAGGAGGAGACAGGTGATCCGGATGATTGAACAAGCTACTGCACATACGCTGCAGGGGCTGAAGTGATTTGTATGTGCATATTGTGAAAGTCAGCATTGACTAATAGTATCCCTGTGCTTAAGACTGTTTTGACTGTGCGGTGTGTGGTGTTTGCCATGTACATGCGTTGTGTGATATATAATATATATAAATATGCAAATGCCTGTGCAACTGCATGGAGGTTGACATATTATATGTAATTTAACATTATTTCCTATTGGGTTTTATTTTCAGTCACTGTCTCGATTATTTACTATGGGAGTGCGTTACATTATAAGTGGTTGGCCATGTATTGTGCTGGACTATTTCATTTTGGTAGTACATTTAGCTCCACTCCCTTTTTCAGGGGGTGAAGACGTGTAAGTTATGTCACTGACAGGGGTGTAACAAAGGCCCCCGCTGCCCCCGTGGTCCGAATGGGCCCGAGCTCTAGGGGGCCAGTGCAGTATGTTTGCTTGCTCTGGCTGCATTGCAGTGAGTGACACCTCATTCGTGCAGCCCCTCACTAAAGCCTTCGCTGTGCTGTGTGGAGTCAATGGGTGGCCTCAGAGATCCCTCCTCCGCCCGGCCCTCAGCATACCCTCCCTCCTTAAATTTAGAAACAATACATATACAAACAGAAGTGTGTCACCTCATGTCACTGTGCTCTGCTCGTTGTCAGCTCACTGGGACTGAGCAAAAATATTTTGAGGGGGCACAGCACATCCTCCCCTCTACCATTTAAAGATATTCCAAAATAGTTTGGAATCTTTAGCTTCGCAGGCGTATTTCAAATCCCGCCACCTATCTTGGTCCCATTCCCTTTTTGCCGCCCTCTGAGTAAGTCTATAGGAGTCTCTTGCCTCCCTAACTCTAACATGGTCCTTAGATCTTAATTCTACACTCAGTTTATGACGAGCTACTCTACAGGCCTCGTTATACCACCTGGCAGCATTGGTTGTTACACCCTGGTTAACCGCTTTTAACTCTTTTAGGAAATAGATTTTTAAACTAGAGAAGAGTCGGGTGTGGGCCTCTATCATGATTTGAGGAAAATCACAACCATTGATTTGAGAGTTTAAATTGGCCAGTTGGCTCACAACCTCTTCTTTAAGAGCAGCCAGTTTAACTGGATTTTCAATAAATTTGTTCCATCTGACATGGCGCATATCGTTGGAGGCAACAATGTCAAGTGTTGATACACCTCACCTAAGTGGCTTACCTCTGTCCCCCTTGTGGATTAAAAAAGTAGAACAAAGGGGGGTATGGTCGCTTTCAAGTCGGGGTTTAACGACCATGTCCACTAGACTATACCAAAGTCTATACGGCTACTATTACGGCCATTATCAAATGTATTCGCTCCCAGCTGGTCACAGAGGGTTCACCATTTGCAGTCCTCTTTCCAGGCACATAGCTTTTAATTGAATTGCAGCAGCTGACCATTTTATTTCAACTGGTACCTCAAGTTTTGGAATGCCCCATCTGAGATCCTGTTCAGCAGATAGCTCCTGATCTTCTTGGCCAAGTGGTTCAAAAGTGATTTTGAAATCCCCGGGCACAATAGGGACAATTTGGTCCGATAAGGCATCTAACTGTGAGTCAAGAGAGAACATTGTCTCAGATCTATGCCCCCCAATTTGCCCCCTAGCATAAACATTAAAAATGGCCACTGAACAATCATGGCTCCATCCGAGCTTAACCGTCAGGATGTCATTGTCTGGAGACCAAATACGCTAAACTTAGCAACGCAGGCTCTGGGGAACCCAAAGGACCAGACAACCTGCAGGACGGCCTTTGGTTTTTTTTATTGCAGGGATATGAAAATTAAGAAAACCCACGTGAAAAACAGGGACCACTGACCATGATCCCTGGAAAAGGCAAATGTCGTGCTGGTCAATAAAGCTACACCAATCCGGAGACGATAATTTATGGCCAATGCCTGCAATGTTCCATGACAGCAAGGATATGTTATCAATAGTATTAGAAACTGCCCTGACGTTTAAGGACCTCTCTGTGCTTGCTGCAGTGACAGCCAATCTCTCTAGTGTCTGCTAGACAGCGATAACTTTAATGGTTGAAATTATAGTCGGAAATTAATTATTAATAAGGACACTTTGATCTACAGGGGGACTGGCATGTGCCAATGGGGGTTTGTTATATTCCTGAGCGGCCCTATCGTTGGCATGAAAGCTAGTCAAAAGGGGGACCGCTAAAATAGTATCCTGGTAAGTAGCCTCACTGCTTTGAACTGGGAACTCACAAACTTGTGTATTAGATAAAGTGTTTCCCAGTGTATTAATAATGTCAGCCTGTAGTCAGTCGCATTCTTCCATGTCTGTCAAGGCTCCAAAACGATTTTTCAGACCAAAGCCATCAAACAAAGTTGGAGTCTCCCTCCCACATGGCAGCCGTGCGATCGGACAGTTTGGCCTAAAACTCATGGTTCTCCTGGAGGAACGGGTCCTATCATAGAAGAAATCTAGTGTTAGTGGAATTATTGTAGAAGCCCTTTGTTGAGGTGGGAGTAAGTTTACCAACACATTAAATAACACTTCGGGGCTTGAAAAATTAATAGCTATACAATCTCCCCCAAGTCTTTTCTTGTGGTATTCCACCCATGGCACCCTTCTGGCCATAATGATTTTCCTGGCTAGTTGCTGACCACCCCTTTCGGATATCTTCATGTTATTGATCAACCAATGCAATGCTTTATCAATTAAGGTGGCTGATGATTCCAGTTGGCCTGGTTCCAAATGGGGAGCATTGGCCAGGACAAGAACTAATGGAGTTGCCTCTGGTATAAACTGAAAGGGCTCTTTCTCTTTCTGAAGTTTCTGTGATTTTAAAGAAGGAATAGGAAGGGTAGGAGAGGAGTCATCTTTTTGTTGATTAGCATGCATATTGTTGGAATTAGGGATAACACTGTTTGGGGTTACATCCTGAATGGGTGGTCGGTCCGCAACAAGGGGAAGATGAACCACACCCTTGGGTGGAGGCACCAGCGAAGCCTGGTCCTTCGGCATAGCCATCTGTCCAGGGTGCTCCTGTTGTACTGGGGCTGTGATTAAGGGATAGTCATTTGAGAAAACCGAGACACTAGTTTTCTCGAGAACTGTAACCCTTTCCTCAATAGAAGTTAGTCTGCTGATAATAGGAGCCAAAGTTAATTCTAGTTTCTCTATTAAAGTTACCCAAAGAGAATTGGCTAATTCCTCCATAGATGACTGGTTATTAGGAACCATTTGTTGAATCACTTTGGGTTTTGATTTTGGGTGTCTTGCCACCCTCTGTTGCTTAGCTTTGATAGGAGGTACCAGACCACCAGCTCTAGTACACCTCTTTGAAATCGGAGCAGGCAGTGGGGAATCACAAAATGAATTATCTTCAGTAAGCCCCAGTGGAGAAGTGTTTTGTGGCTGGTCATGACAGCTTGTAGAAGGGGGAGACATCGGTTCCAAATCTATCAGGTCCCGTAATACCCCTGGAGTTAGTGTTAGTGGCTGTGAGGCAGAATCTTCTGGAATGTCATGTACAATAGCAATGGTGGATTGCCCTGGGTCCATATAAAAGACGCCTTTCAGTTATTTCGTTCTCCTCAGTTGGCATGCTGGCTGCTCTCACTAAATAAGAGTCAAGAGTGGCCCCTATCCCTCCATTCGGTTTAGATCCGGTGGTTCTCTTCTTTACCATTGTCGCGAAGCAAGTAAACAACACAGTACCTTTTCTTATAGCAGATGTCAGAGGGGGGGCCCTGCCTACCCTCCTCCGGCCTATGACGGCCTAAGACAGCCCGCCCTTGTCCCGGACTCTCCCGGCGCCGCCCGCGCGTGTCCCGTGACGCAGGAGGAGCGCCTCTCCTTTGAGTGCCTCCGGGTGCGGAAGTGGGCGGAGGTGGGCGGGGTGATGCAGCAGGGAGACCTGGGGGCTGTAGTCTCCCCCCTCTGCGGCCGCGTGTTGGTTCGGCCAGCGGCGGCGGGGAAGACTTACAGCAGATGACAAATGGCCCCCAGATCAGGCAATGTATCAGGGCAGATGGAAAGATGTCTGATGTGACAGGCAACCCTTAGGAAAATCTCTGGTAGGGCCCCCGCTCCACCGGAGGAGCGCCTCTGGGCACGGAAGTGGGCGGACGTGGGTGGGTTGATGCAGTAGGGAGACCTGGGGGCTGTAGTCTCCCCCCTCGGTGGCCGCGCATTGGTTCGGGCAGCGGCGGCGGGGGAGACTTACAGCAGATGACTAATGGCCCCTCGATCAGGCAGTGTACCAGGGCAGATGGAAAGATGTCTGATGTGACAGGCAGCCCTTAGGAAAATCGCCGGTATGGCTCCCACTCCACCGGAGGAGCGCCCCTCCTTTGAGTGCCTCCGGGCGCGGAAGTGGGCGGAGGTGGGCGGGGTGATGCAGCAGGGAGACCTGGGGGCTGTCGTCTCCCCCCTTGGCGGCCGCGCGTTGGTTCGGGCAGCAGTGGCGGTAGAGACTTACAGCAGTTGACAATGGCCCCCAGATCAGGCAGTGTATCAGGGCAGATGGAAAGATGTCCGATGTGACAGGCAGTCCTCAGGAAAATCGCCGGTTTGGATAATTTTATCTGTATTTATCCATATTTATTTTGGATTTTGTGAACAAAATGCGCCTTTTGTGAAAATATGCAAATTTCAGCATCAACCATGTGCATATGTACTGCTGTTAAAGCTTTGTTACTAAAATTCCTTTTTTTTTAACCCTTACCTATAAATCCACACCGCTATTGGCCTTGAAGTCATAACAGAGAGTATTTAGAATCACCCAAAAGCAAACCAACGTCTGTTTTAATACACATTTAAACATAAATACAGACGAGGAACCTATGTTTTTCTGTCTGTATTTAACTGTAAAAATGGAAAACAGGGAGCCTTAATTATATTTTTAATTGTATTAGCTTTTAAAGCATAGTAAATATTGACTTTACAGTGCATCAGGATACAGCAAACTTTGTTGAGGCTCTTCAATGATTCCCTGACTTTCACCCTCCAACAGTGCCTCTCATCCCACCATATCCTCTCTCTCACATGTATTTTATTTGTTTGTAGCACCTTTCATAGCAGAGTAAGGTGTTGAAGCACTTTAAATCACGCATGCAGAGAAAATGAACCATACATTCGTGGTGAGAGCAGCGCGAGCTAGGCGCTGGGCTGTGTATGATTTTCTTTGCTTTTAAACTGCACTGTGGTTGATTAATAATCGGCAGCTGCACGGTGTGCTTTCAAAATACTTATGCTTTGTTTTTTGTGTGCATTTTGTATTTTAAACTTGGGGGTATATTGGCAGGCAGAATTGTGATCTTTATTGCCCCTCTGTACTTACCCGGTCCGTCCCTGTTCCGCCACGGCTTTCGTGCCGCTTGAGCGGAGGGACGTGACTCCTCCCACACACTACATCACTTCCTGGGCACTCCCTCATTAGAACAATGTGCATCCGGCCGCGCAGCGGGCGCACCGATGGCGTGTCGAAGGCGCGCCTAAGGCAAGCCCGTCTGCGCCCGTCCGCGACCGGATTGCGGCCAAGGCCAGTCATGCTGCCGGTGCGGGTATAGTGGGGGCTAGGATCACTTGGTCAAGGGAGGACCTGCTATCTTTCAAGTTGGTGGGGCCGCATAAAACCTACTCATCGGACGCTAGGCCTATGCTCAGCCCGATCTCATGGCCAGAAGGTGAGAACTCGCAGTGTGACGCGGGAGCCTCGCAAGAGGGCAAACCAAGGGCAGACAACAGCCAGCCCTGCAACCGCTTCAGAGCAGGACTGCTGAATTGTAGATCTATGGTAAGACATGCAAATGACATCTGGCTATTATTAGAGAGTCAGGAATGGGACGCCTTGTTTCTAACTGAAACTTGGCTGAATGAGCATAACCTGACTGCCATTGCCCTAGCAGTACCTGATGGTTTTAAAATGTGTTTCTCCAACCGGGAGGATGGCAGGAGAGGGGGGGTGGCCCTCATTTTTAAGGAGTGTTACACTCTCACATCGGCCCTACTGAGCATGATTTTGGGGGTAGAGGCCTTGCATTTTGCCTGCTAATTAACCCCCAAGTGGCTCTAGCTGGGATAGTTATCTATAGCCCCCCAGATTGCACAGAAGGCAGCACAAAGGCACTAATGAACATTATTGTCCAAAGTTCTCTCTTGCATAATCATTTTATGGTGGTAGGGGACTTTAATACGCATGTTGATAGACTGGATAACTTACAGGCGGAGCATCTAGTTGCCTCAATGAGTGCAGCGAATTTGGTCCTATCCACTAGGGGACCAATGCATAGGGCCGGTCACACACTTGATCTGATCTTTTCGAATTTAAATGGCCTGTCAATGGAAGATGCACAGCCTCTGTTGTGGTCAGATCATGCATTAATCCCTTTTGTGGTAATGTTAGAAGGGATTGGAACAGCTAAGGGGAAACGGTCCTTTTTTCAGAGGCAGTGGAAAAAGCTCACCCCGGAGATTATGGGCCCGGTATTGGCTCGTAACCCCCCACAGCTAACCACAAATGCTAGCAAGGATGCTATGGCGCTGAACCAATGGATAGGGGACATGGTGTCACAGATCGGTCCGGCCAAGCGGTCAATGTCACAGAGGGAATCTCCCTCGGCCCCTTGGTTCACGGCCGAGCTTAGATCGGAAAAATCAAACTGTAGGAGGCTGGAGCGCATTTGGAGGTCAGGTTACTACCCTTTAGCCAAAGCCCAATACAAAGAAGCCATGAATAAATTTCACAAGTCAATAAAAAGGGCCAAGAAATTATTTTTTGCTTCATCGATCCAACAAGCAGAACACTCAAGTAAAGAGGTTTTTAAAATTGTACAGTCATTTTTTAAACCCCGATGTATAGAGAGGGAGGTTCCCCCGTCCAGAGCAATCTGTGATGACATCATATCAACTTTCTTCGACAATAAAATACAAAACGTTTATGATTCCTTTGTTCCTTCGAGACCCACTGTAAAGGCCACCGCTCATCTGGACTCAATTCCCCCCCTATCGACCGACTCATTTCTTTCCATTCTTCCGTTGGTCAAGTCCGGCTCCCCGCTGGATCCCTGCCCTGCTTACATCTTAAAGCAGATTTACACCTTCTGCCCCTCACCACCTTTAGCGCTCCTCAATAGCTCACTGACTCAGGGCATCGTTACCCCAGCACTTAAATCAGCAGTGATCGTACCGATCCTCAAAAAACCTGGAGCGGACCCTTCCGACCCTGCTAACTTCCGTCCAATCTCCCTCTTGCCTTTCCTGGCAAAGGTATTGGAACGACACGTGGTCAAAATACTGAGTGACTTCGTGGAAAGTCATGGGGTCTTGGCCCCAAGACAGGCTGGCTTCCACCCAGCCCACTCAACTGAGTCCGTCATAACATCAGTTCTGGATAACCTCCGACAAGGAATGGACACCAATCAACATCAGGCCCTGATCCTCCTAGATCTTTCCGCCGCATTCGACACCGTGGACCATACCATCTTACTTTCACGGGTCGAGGCGGCGGGAATTCGAGGAACAGCCCTACTATGGTTGTCCTCCTTTCTGAGCGGTCGGACTCAGGCGGTTCGTCTGGGAGAGTTCTCTGCGGAATCTTTACCCATCCAATGCGGTGTCCCCCAGGGTTCCTCACTATCCCCCCTTTTATTTAATCTCTACATCGCCCCCCTTATTTTTGCTTTACAGCAGCTGGAGGTCTCTGTGTACAACTATGCAGATGACCTCCAGCTCATCTTCCACCTGTCCTCTGCCCCAGAGTCCATGTCTAAGGTTCAGTCCATCATGACCTTTATCCAGGACTGGATGAACTTCAACCACCTGAAACTCAACCCCGATAAAACGGAGTTGGTGTTGACAGGTGGTTGCTCCAGTCCCTGGTCCCCCTCCTTCTGGCCCCCATCATTAGGTCCCCCACCCACTCCAGTATCCTCTGTCAAAACCCTTGGCTTCAAAATCAATAACCAACTTTCCTTACATTCCCAAGTCTCTGCTGTGGTGTCATCAGCCTTTCTGTCGCTCAGGACTATCCGTAGAGTCTCACGATTTTTCGCCCCAGACGCACTCAAACTAATTCTTCTGGCCATGGTGACATCTCGCCTAGATTATGGCAATGTCCTATACCATGGCATGCCTGACTACCTCATGAGGCGCCTCCAGCTGGTTCAAAACCAGGCCGCCCGGCTGGTTTTTAACCTCTCTAGATCGCACCATGTTACTCCTCTTCTTCTTTCCCTCCATTGGCTCCCTGTCCGGCAGCGCGTCTTATTCAAGCTCGGCTGCACTATCTTTAAAGCTAGGACAGGCTCCGCCCCTTCCTTCATAAAGTCAGCTATACATTCCTACACTCCGCCACGAGACCTCCGATCCTCCTCCCACCACCTTCTCGTGGTTCCCCGTTTCAAACGGAAGAAATGGGGTGGTTCCAAATTTGCTACCACGGGCCCAGCTTTCTGGAACTCTCTCCCACTGTCCCTCAGATCCTGTACTCAATATCCCCTCTTCCGCAGAGATCTCAAGACTTTCCTCTTTACCCAAGCCTTCCCATCCTGAATCTCTTCACCATTCCCCCTTTTCCGTCCGACTGAGTAGCTGTTATCAGTGAGCGCCAAGAAACCGCCAGGTGTACGAGCGCTATACAAATCCCTTCAAATTCAAATTCAAATTCAAAGGCTGATTCAACAGCCAACGGTCCACGTTTACTGCCCCTTGGCCAATTCCAGCCAATATCACTGGATATGGCAAAGCAGGAGCTAAAGCGCTGTAAATCAGGTTCGCCAGACGACCCCTGCCCACCAAAGCTCTGGGGGTTTATGGCGGATTCAATCGCGCCTAACCTGCAACATATCTGGAACACCTCCTTTAGTACGGAGAGTTCCGGAAGGGCTGGAAGCATGCAACGCTTCTTCCCTTGAAAACAAAGCCTAACGGGGACCCGGAGGACTTGAATAACCTCCGTCCAATTTTTTTATTGGCGGCACCGGGCAAAATGTTGGAGAAATTGATCCAGCGACAGCTAAATAGTTATATTGAGGCCAACAATATTCTACATGAGACCCAATCGGGGTTTAGACCCGGTTTCAGTACCGAGACAGCTCTGATTGAGGTGGCGGAGTCAGTGAGGTGGTCGATGGATTCAGGGGACTCAGCTATGCTGATGCTCCTGGATCTGTCAGCCGCTTTTGACACGGTCGACCATGGCAGACTATTACAATGGCTCGCAGCAATTGGGCTTCAGGACCAGGCTCTCTGATGGCTACATTCTTATTTATCTAATAGATCACAGAAGGTGGCTCTGGGGGCGTGCTTCTCTAAGTCCAGGGGCCTGAGTTGTGGCGTTCCGAAAGGGTCAACATTTATTTGGCCCCGCTCTTTACATTAATTGCCAACTGGGGGGTCACTGCAATATCTTACGCAGACGACACCCAGTTGGTTTTTCCCTACTCAGAAGTGTCAGAGGCAGCCTTTGCCAGCTTTGAGGGCTGTCTCGGTGACGTGGCAACCTGGATGAACACGAATAAACTAAAGTTAAACCCGAATAAAACAGAGGTGATCTTTTTCGGGAAAGGTACTCCTCCCGCGGCAGATCTATGGTGGCCCGTGGAGATGGGGCCTGCACCTCTATCCAGCCATTCAGCAAAAAATTTAGGGGTTAAATGGGACGACAGTCTATCCTTTTCCTCCCATATTCAGCAGGTGACAGGGTGTTGCCTTAGCAAACTGAGGAACCTGCGAAAAATTCTCAAGTTGTTGCCAAAGAAATGTAGGAAAACGGTGATCCATGCCACAATCACATCTAGGCTGGATTATGCGAATGGCCTATACTTGGGTCTGCCGAAATACTTGATCCAGCGCTTGCAAACCACGCAGAACGCGGCAGCTAGGCTGCTAAAGCGTATACCGTTTAAATTCCACGTTACCCCCTCATCTCTGCTCTTTGCACTGGCTGCCGGTGACCAGCAGAATAACATTTAAGGCTCTTATGCTGCCGTTTCGAGCTTTGCACGGAAACTGTCCACATTATCTAAGATCTCGGCTGCCCAGATACTCCCAGGCCCGCTCTCTCTGTTCGAACTGCCGGGTCCTGTTGCTCGAACCACGAGTGAGAAGGGCTCGACTGGGGGGCCGGATGTTTTCGGCAAATACGGCCAGGCTCTGGAACACTTTGCCTGCGGGCCTCCAGAGCGCACCCTCGGAATCCAGTTTTAGAAAGCAGCTAAAAACCTGGCTTTTCACACAGGATGGTTAGAGATTCTTTTCTCAGGGTTCTTAGATCTGCTCTGCTCTCACAGCGCCGGGACACCTCCTAGTCGAGGTAGCTGTTCGCGCTATACAAAAGTCTGTATCATTATTATTATTATTTATGTGTATACCCCTGGTGGTGTGTGGCCTGGTCTTTCGCTGCTTGCTCTCTCTGTCGGCCCTCTAGGGCGTGACATGGATGGAGAACGGTGCTCCCGTGGCTGAGGAAGGAGCGACCTACCAAGGTAGTCGACCAGGCATGGGAGTAGTGTGGCTTGGCATGAGCTGGGCACCCGAAGGCCTGTATAGAGCTTTGACCTGGTCTGGAGGTCATGCCTCCTCTGTGACAGGGGCGTAACATAAGCCCTGGCAGCCTCCATGGTGCAGGGGATCTCCGTGGCACGGGGGCACTGTGGCATGGGGGCCCGTGGCCCAGGGGGCCCCCTCAGCACAATGCAGACTGGCTCGACTCTGGGGCCAATAACCTTACTGTTAACAACGGGCAGTCAGTGTCACGGCACGGATCAGCTGGGCACAGTCCCTCCGAGGCAGAGGAGTGCTATATTTATGACAATGGCCTGGCGCCCATGCACCGCAATTACTGACTCTCTGTCTCCGTACGCACGACAGCCAGACCATTATTAAAATAGGACCTCTGCCTCAGAGACAGTCTAGGCAAGCGCATCCGCCGTAACGCACGTTCACATTTGACGCCATCACGCAGAACTCCACAGCAGTGATTCCAGGACCCCCAGGGGTCCGTGAAACATTCCCAGGGGGTTCGCAGTTTTTGAGCGCCTACCCAAGCCTTCTCTCATCGTTAAAGGCATTGGAATTGGCATTTGGCAGGTTAAGGAAACACCCTCACACAAGAGTGCTGGTATTCCCTTGTGTGTGTATGCAATGGGCTGAAAGTCAGTAGCTTTTGGGCCCAGAGGATTTGATGCTCCTGTTCCCCCTCCACTGCTGGCCACCCACCGTCCTCATCCAGACGAACTCTTAAGTGTTTTGAGGTTGAACAGCGTTCGGGCAGCTCACGGCCTTGGCTGGCAGGAAGGCACTGTCGTATCGTTGTAGTAATGATCACTCGGGACACAGGCCAGGTAGGTGCAAGTATCTTCCTTTATTATCATTGCCCATCAGTCAGTCCTGGCACGTCTGTCCTCGTCCTCGTCCTGCAGCATACTGTCCTTTCCTGTCCTGGACAGGAAGTGGTGTCCGGTGACCTGGTCACCACCCTGTGACCCACAGGGTCCTAGTGTCCTGTCCCCTCATCTGTCCTGGTCATCACATCTCCCCCTTTGTTACAACAAATGCTTTCCCCATGCACAAATCCTTAGAAGAGAGAGAGAGAGAGAGAGAGAGAGAGAGAGAGAGAGAGAGAGAGAGAGAGAGAGAGAGAGAGAGAGAGAGAGAGAGAGAGAGAGAGAGAGAGAGAGAGAGATAGTCTCTACATTTCTTCTAGCAGTCTCTTTGTCTTTTTGCATTCTCTTCTTGGTCTTTGTTCTCCGCTCTGCTCTGGTTCTCTATTTTCTTCTTTGTGTGTTGTCACTTTTCCGTTTGCTCCTTGTTCTCTTTCCTCCGCTTCCGCTGTTGTTATCGTTCTTTCTTCTTCTTCTCTTTTGAGCTCCTTGAAATGTGAACTGTTTCTTGTTATCTTCCGATGCTCTGAGACCGCGGTCACCATCGACCCTTTTACATCAGTTATTACCAGTGGCTCCTTTGAGAAAGGGCTGTCTGACTTTCTTTGCTGTGTTTGCTTCACTATTACTATGTCTCCTTCCTTTAGTTGGTGTTCAGCCGCATGTCTCTTTTTGTCAGCATATTCTTTCATTTTCTTTTTCTCTTTGGTGTCTCTTTCTGCGATCTCTGGTCTGTTTGGTTCTGCTGTGGCTTCTCTCTGTGGTAGCCTCGTCTTACTTGTTCTTCCTAACACCAGTTCTGCTGGGCATTTGCCTGTGGTGCTGTGAGGAGTGTTCCTGTAGTCTCGTAGTACTTGACACAGCGCTTGTCCAATGGAGATCTGTGTCAATTTTGCTCGCTGGATGGCCCTTTTGATGGTCCCCATAAACCTTTCTGCCATTCCGTTTGCTTGTGGCCATAGTGGCGTTATTTTTCTGTGTTTGATCCCCAGGTAGTCCATAAACCTGCGGAACTCTTCTCCTGAAAAGGGAGGGCCATTGTCCGTTTTCAGTGTCTGTGGTGAGCCCCAGGCAGCAAATATGTCGTCCAGCACCGGCAAGGTGGCGTTCGCCGATGTCGATGCCACTTCTCTCACTACTGGGAATCTTGAGAATTCATGAATTACTACCAGCAGGTATTTTCCAGTCTCCAGTGGTCCGTAGAAGTCTGCCGCTAGTTCAGTCCATACTGCCACTGGCAGTTCTGACATCCTCAGCGGTGCGGGCTTACTGGAGGATCCAGTTACTTGACAGGTGTGACATTGTGATACTTCTTCCTCTACCATGCTGTCTAGTCCTGGGAACCACACTCTTTCTCTCAGCATCTTTTTCGTCGCTACTATCCCTCTGTGCGACTCATGTGCTATCTTGACTGTTCTTTTCCGCAGTCGAAGTGGTATCACAATCCTTGACCCTCTCATCAGTACTCCGTGCTCTGTCTCCGACAATTCTTCGCCTATCTTTTTGAATGCCAACAGTTCTTCTTTGTTAACTCCTTCTTCTGTGATAGTGTTGTTATTGATGTGTCTCCATCTCTGTAATCGCACTATCGTTCTTACTGCCTTCATTGTCGGATCACTTTTTGTCTCTTGCTCCAGTTCTTCATTCGTTATTGACGCTGGAGTGTTTTGTTTCACAATGAAATTGAGATATTCTTCTGCCATTGTGGTACTATTACTCCGATGCGGGAGCGGGTGTCGCGACATGTAGTCAGCTGGATTTTGATCTTTGCCTGGCTTGTGTATTATCTTGAAATTGTAGTCCATCAGCCTTATTCCCCACCTTTCTATCCTCGGTGGTATTTTTGCCTTTGGGTTGCCATAGATGGTCACTAGCGCTTGGTGGTCTGTCACTATTGTGAAAGGTTTTCCATAAATGAACATGTGGTAGTGCTCACATGCCCATACCACCGCCAGGCTCTCCTTTTCTGGTTGAGAGTAGGCTCTCTCAACATCTGATAGGCTTTTGCTTCCGTAGGCTACTATTTGTCGAGGTGAGTCTTTTCCAGGTTTGTGTTGTGCTAGTATTGCGCCCAGGCCTACCGGGCTGGCGTCTACTGTTAGTTCTGTGCATAGGTTCGGGTCAAAATATGCTAGGTGGTCTACTGCGGTCACTGAGGTTCTTATTTCTTCAAATGCCTTTGTGCACTCTGTGGTCCATTCAAATGGTTGCCCTTGTTTTGTTAGTTCTCTCAAGGGTGTGCTCACTGTTGCGAAGTCTTTTATGTACCTTGCACAGTAGCTGGCGAGTCCGAGAAATGAGCGCACGTCAGCGACGTCTTTTGGTTCACTCGCTTTTTCGAGCGTGTCTATCTTGCTCTTGTCAGGCCTCATTCCTTTTCGTGAGAATATGTGTCCAAAAAACACTAGTTCTTCTCTCCCCAGCTCGCATTTCTTTTCGTTTACTGTGAGGCCCACCTCTACTAGTCGTGAACATACTTCTCTCAGTGCCGTGTCATGCTCTCCGTCCGATTTCCCAAAAACCAGGATGTCATCGCTGTAGTTTAGGCTGTTTGTTATCGGCCTTATTATCTGCCTGATCGTTTCTTGGAATATTTCTGCTGCTGAGGATATTCCAAAACTCAGCCTTTTGTAACGAAATAGCCCAAGGTGCGTTGAGAAGGTCGTTATGTATCTCGATTGTTCATCTAGCTCCAGTTGATGATATCCCTTGCACAGGTCTAATTTGGAGAATTTTCTCATTCCTGTCAGGCAGCTTATCATGTCGTCCAGATGTGGCCCTGGGTGTCTTTCTCTCTCAATGGCTGTGTTCGGTACTCTCATGTCTACACAGATCCTTATCTGCGTAGTGTCTTTTTTTGGTACGGCCACTATTGGGGACACCCATGGTGTTGGTCCTTCTGCAGGCTCAATGATGTCCTGGGCCAGCAACGCCTTTATTTCTTCCTCTACTTGAGGTTGCAGATGTATTGGCACCCTTCGGTGATGCTGTGCAACTGGCCTGACAGCCTCGTTTATGTGTAGTGTTATTTGTCTTCCTTTGAGTTTTCCTAGTCCTTCTGTTAGCTTCGGGAATTCTTGTAGTATGCTTTCTTTTTCTGACATGTGATACATCATTTTCAGTAGTTCCATTACTTTTGCTGTCACGTTACTTATTAGACATGGTGCTGGAATGTCTCCTCGTAGCACATGTATTTCTTCTACGACAGTTTTGCCATTGTGCGTCATGGTGTCCGTGAATTTTCCCATGTTAGTTACCGGATTTTGTGCGCCCCATGTAAATACTCTTACACTGGATGGTTGCAACGGCGGCTTCTTTTTCATCTTGTCGTATTCACTGGCACACATGATGTTGCACGTCGCTCCGCTGTCCAGTACGAATTTGGTTTGGTGTGACCCTACTTCGATCGTCACCCAATCTGTCTTCTTTATTGACTTCCTGTCTATTAACCTGATGTGTTCTTGTTCCGGCCCTTCATCCGTGGTCATGAGATATAGGCGTTCTACTTTTCTTGTTGTATCTTCCTCTTCTTCTTCTGATTCCCCCGACGAGCTCCTCTCGGTCGCTTCCATGTGCCTTACATGTTTTGTTGTCGTTGTTCTTCTTGTTCCTGACCTGCCATATTCGCCTTTCAATTGTCCACCTTGACACATAGTGGCAAAATGGTTGCTTCTGTTGCATTTTCTGCATGTTTGGCCGAATGCTGGGCATGGTCCTCTGTGAGGGAAATCTAGGCCGCATCTGTAGCATTGTGTTTTTCCTTTTTTCGTCGTTTGTTCCTTGTGTCCTCCTTTCCAGTTTCCTTTCTTGCCGCTGTCTGTCATTCTATTTATTTGTTCTCCCTTTCGATCCATCTGTTTCGCTTGTACCGTCGCTCTTGCCTCTGCCCTCGCGAGGTCAAGAATTTTCTCCAAGGTGATCGGTTCTTTTAGTAGTCTTGTGCGAAATTCCGTCTCTCGACAGCCTTCTATTAGTTTGAGACGAAGGGCCTGTTCGTTGTCATACTTTTCAAATTCGCAATATGCTACTAGTTTCCTCAGCCTCGTTGCAAAGTCATCCATTGACTCTTCTGGCTGCTGATATGCCATGTGGAACGAATACCTCTCAAAGTCGACGTTTCTTTGCGGGTCAAACTTGGCTGTCAGACACTTTTTTAATTTGTCGTATGTTTCTAATTCACTTTGTGGTAGTGTTATGAGGAGGTCCTCCACCTCATCCCCCACTAAGTTTAATAGTAGATCCAGTTTCTTCTCAGCTACCACGTCAGTTGCCTTCAGATAGCGTTCAAACTTTATGATCCACTTTTCCCACCGGATGCCCACTTGTGGCTCCGATACGACAAAAGGCACCGGTCTGCGGAACTGTGCACTCTGCGATTTTGCGTCTGCCATTTCTTTGGACCCTTTTATTTCCTTCTTTTGTTGTGACACTTTCTCCCCTTATTTTGTTTCTTTCAGCCTTTCTTTTGTATTTTCTCTTAATGTACACTTCAGTTCTGTTATTTGCCTTTGCTTGTGCTTCTTTCAGCCTTTCTTTTGTATTTTCTCTTAATGTACACTTCAGTTCTGTTATTTGCCTTTGCTTGTGCTTTTATTTCCCTTTTTTCTTTGAGATCGGCGCTTTTTCTTCGTTTTTCGATCTCTTCCTGACTTCAAAATGGCCGCCCGACTTTCCTGCCTCCTTATTGGCCCTTGCGCCTGACTTTAAGATGGCCGCCGAGACTCTCGCGAGACTTCCTGGCCAATCCGGGCGCCGCCTGACTTCAAAATGGCCGCCGCGCTTATTCGTCTCCTGATTGGCTCTCCCGCCTGGTCCCAATATGGCCGCCGAGACTCTCGCGAGATCTCGCGTTGGCCTCTAGTTCTTTAAACTTCGCGCTCTTCGTCGCGCTGGCGCTTACCGGCTCAGCTGTTCTTTTCTTTTGCGGCGGTTGGGGTGGGCTCCCACGTCGCCGATGATGTCTGGACGGCGCTTCACTCTTCCCTCTTCTTCTTGGCTGCAACGCGATCCAGGGTGGGCTCCTGGTTTAAATCGCTATTTCTCCTCTTCTCCTGCACGCAGGGACACGATCCCACCCTTGTCGCCAGATGTCGTATCGTTGTAGTAATGATCACTCGGGACACAGGCCAGGTAGGTGCAAGTATCTTCCTTTATTATCATTGCCCATCAGTCAGTCCTGGCACGTCTGTCCTCGTCCTCGTCCTGCAGCATACTGTCCTTTCCTGTCCTGGACAGGAAGTGGTGTCCGGTGACCTGGTCACCACCCTGTGACCCACAGGGTCCTAGTGTCCTGTCCCCTCATCTGTCCTGGTCATCACAGGCACTTCTCCAGTTCAAACAGCGGGCCTCTTGACAAACATGTGAGTGTTTTTATATTTCTGTAACTTATGTCCCGCGAAAATATATAGCTTTAAAACAAATGTTGTGCTACAGAAGGCAAACACTTAACTATTGGGTGGGTCCTTGAGTGCTGTAGTAGTACAGGTGGGCGAGAAACATGTAATGTTACCTCTAGCAGTTGGTGAATGAGCCCCAAAAAAAGTGAATTCTGCCTGTAACCCAAGTCTAACCTTCTCTTCCAAGAATTAAGCAGGAAGCAGAAACCTTACAAATCATAATGGAATACCAAATTCGTAGATGAGATGTAAAGTCTGAAACTGGAAATTGGGATCAATCCCTGCTTGGCCAAAATGTACATAAAGACAAATACTTTTATTTCATCAAGGATCCTTTTTTAATATAAGCACTACTGTAAATACTTGAGTTCAGGATGGGTGCTGTATAAAAACGTGTTGTGTGTTTGATTTAATAGCTCAAAAAGTTGCTCCAAATATATCATGACATGTGTATTTGTATAGCGCACGTTCACCCAGAGGGATCTTGGCGCTGAATAACAGATATTTATTGTTACCCAACGCAATGGTTCTCATTTTATCAACCTAAGAGGAATGAAAGGCTGAGTGGAGCTGCTGGGATTTGAACCTGTGACCATGAGGTCAAACAGAGGCCCTTACAACGAACGATCAATTTTAAGAATCCAGGCCATGAATACTCCAATGTTATATATACATGACAACTGACTTGCTTCTTAGCTCACTAATAGCAATGTCAGCCAGCCTGGGGCAGGAATGTTTCTTGCATCGTATTTCAAAACTCCTACTTTTGAGAAATACTTTTCAAATAATCTGGCATATTAAAGTGAAAAACGTTTGTGTCTTAATCACAGTTTTTCTAGCCACCACAAACCCTTTCTGTAACTTTGACACACACCATGTTTCCGCACGACAACTGCCCCTGCTGATTAATATATAGTGAGAAATGGTTTAAGCCAATTAGCAGGCTGGTAATCATAGTTAGGCCCTGATCTTTCCCTCCCACAGCATACCTTTGTGAAAGTATGTAGTCCAGGCCAGTAATTGATGAACCCTTCTCACGATTGAGCAAAGTATGTGCAGTGTCCACGTTAGTGATGGTGCCCTGTTCATAGATATGAGCGCATATGTTTTTTATGTTGCTGTGCTTTAATGCTGCGTTATTTCAAAGTGATTTTGTTGTGTTGCACTGTTTTGTGCACCTGCAGGATGTTAAGTGAATTTCTTTAACATGTTATCCTTGTAAGTAGGTTTGTAAAGCGCATGGTGACGCCATCTCGGCGTGTCTCCGCGCTGTGGAGAAGAGACAGATCCCTGACATGTAGACTAAATCTATAAGTTATATAGATGAGTTTTTAAAAGTTTTCTGAACTTAGCTTCTGCTTCTACTAGCCTAAGGTACACAGGGAGTTGGTTCCACTTATTGGCAGCTAGCACTCTGAATGAACGGCCTCCCAGTTTAGCTTTTTTTATACGGGGAATTTTGAGTAGGCCTGTTCCCTTAGAGCGGAGTGCTCTATTTGGCTCATAAGTATGGACAAGGTTCTTAAGATACTGTGGAGCTTTGTGCCATATAATCCTGTGGCACATTAAAAGTGCTTTTGAACAGGATCCTTTTCTTAATAGGGAACCAATGTAGAGCAGCAAGAGTGGATTTAGATGCTGCTCTTTTGGGGAGTCTCAGGACCAAGCGTGCTGCTGTATTTTGAAGTACCTGCAGACGCCTCAAGTTTTTTTCAGTGGTTCCCAGGAATAGCACATTGCCATAATCTATACGGGAGGTCACCAAAGCTTGGGTCATAAGATGTGCTTTATTTTCAAACACCACAGCTAAGAAATGGAAAGAGGCAAACCCACACATTGTTTCCAAACTGTGCTACCTCAAAATAAAGTACTACCTTAAAAGAAATATCCAGTTAATGAAATTCACTTTATGTCCTGCAAGTGCATAAAAGAGGTAATTTGAGTATTTTTTTGGTATGTACTTGCTTGTGTATTGTTTGCCAGTTACTATTTAAATGGTACAAATTGCTTGGTCCCCAGCATCCAGTAGTTATTCAGTGGGGGTCCTCAGGCATAAAATGATTAAGAACCACTGTTCTACAGGTGGGGCCCGGTAGGTAGTGCACGCAGTGTAAACTGCAGTGCACATGCAACAGCACCAGCCGTCTGAGCATGCCCCCCATGGACACTACTGAAGCAGCCTGCAAGCAACTAAGTTAAGTTACGTCTCCTTCCATGCCTCCTCAGGTAAAAAGCCTTCCTCTATTTATTAAAATGTTTCCATTACACTGCGGTCACATAGCCAGAAATTCACATTTGGTACTAGTGCTCATATTACCACTGCCTTGCAAGTAAACTTACAAATCGTGTACATTGAAAATTGTGAGCGAATAAAATTGCATATTTAGAAAAAAATACACCAACAAAACGACAAAAAACACCAGAAATAAAACAATGTTAATGTATATATTTTTACCTTTCATATGAATATAGTGATCTCTTTTTATTGTGTTACATATTTTGACCCAATATGTATTTAAAAAAGGCAGGAATATAAAGCTACACTTGTTAGTGCTTCATTTGTCATGCAAGCATCATGTCAGTCCGGCATGCAGCTCCACGCTGGCACCTTATGCACACTGAAAGCAATACAGGTAGAATAAAAAACAATTTGAACTCTTAACTAACCCTCCAAACAAAGATTGTCCTTTCAGACTTGCCAACTGTTTTGGGAAATGTGGCTTGAAATCCAGGCCTGATTTACGTGTCACCAAAGGCAAAGATGGAGCATGCTATGGAAATATCCAGATGTGTATTATGCACTGTTGTTTGCCTTAGTGTCTGGATAATCCTCCTTCATTTATTGGGGTCATTTCGGCTGCACTGTGAACAGCTTAAATGATCAGGTCACCTAATCTAGGAAAATGATGTAAACGTCTTCCAATGGGCTGGATTACATTAGGCACACAAAAGGTCCTTCAAGATTCGATGCATACAAGTTTCTGAATATAGAGAGCATGTACTCTTTGGGGAATGCTTGACTGTGCAGTGTTTTGTTGTGTTGTGGTTTGTTGTGGCCATCATTTGCATTTTACTTTATTTTTGTATATACTGACCCTTTATTTAAGTTACTTTTTGTACATTGAAAGTACGTCTGGGACACTCATGTCATTGATTTGTCTCAGTTCTGAGTGAAATATTGATTTTACAAACCATACAAAAAAAAGTATTTGGTAATAGTGTAAGGTAAAAGAAGACATATGATGCACAACAGATTTAAGGGTTAGAATGCAGGTGGGTGCTCCTTTTAACTTGCAAAGATTTACAGTGTCCAATATTTTCCATTTGCGAAGCTTGCAATTTCCCATTTCAATACTGCAAAGTTTGTATCCGTACAGTGTGATCATGTTTACTGCATAGCAATATATTTCTTCACTTTCAACAAAACTAGCCAAGATGAAAAATGTGTCTGCAAGTTTACCTTTTGCAGATCTTTTCTATGTGTAATGGCATTGCAGAGGGAAAGAAGGTTTTGCTATGGATTTATTTTGTGGTACTCCCGGCTTACTCTTGAATTCTGTCAGAAAAGCAGGAGCAAGCTCGGAACCATCTACCTTATGTCTACAATTCAAGAGTAAGATAGGAGTACTATATGTGTAAGTCTCACCCATTTCCAGCAAATCTTTTGTGAATTGGCTCTTGGAGCTCAATTCACAAATGACCACAATCACAAAAGGTTTGCTATGAGTAAGTATAACGTGGTCTTGCAGTACTCCTGGCTTGCTTCTGAATTTCAGTAATATCCCAGGAAAACTCCTGGCTTACTCTTGGAATTCAGCCCCAACATCCCATTCCCTGGTCCCCACTTAACCTCTTCTACGACATCAGAACCCATTGTCTCTACTACCCCCTGAAGCCCTACCCGCCCTACAAAAACTGACCTGGTCCTGCACCCATTTGTCACCTCCTAATAGCTGGTGATGAATCAAAGCATATTTATCCACAGAAGGGAGGTTCCACATGCCGTTTTGGACCAGGTAATTCCCAGTTCACGTGTTAATTCACATTCTAGGGAAAAGTACTCAGAACAGTAGGATATACCGTCTGGAATCACTCTTTCTGGCTAGAGCGTATTCTGGCACCTCAATGCAAACCACTTGTAATTAGGGGCTTAATGTTTCCTTTTATTTAAGCACATTCATTTTCTTTTTTTTTCTTTTTTCTTTTATTTTAGTTGCACACTTTCAAGAAATGATAGACATTTGACAATACACAATTTCCATTTGCAGTTTTTACATAATTATCATGCATTATTTTCTCCGACTATCCAATTGGGCCCTCTCGCGAAGTCCATCAAGAAAAATACCCACCGATAAACATAGAAATAGGTAGTCAATTACCAAAGATAGATTTACCTTCACTTTGCAACAATCCCCATTTTTTTTAACATTAACTCAACAAAAGCGTAGATATCACAGTTGTTACTGTTTGTACATACATCGTTATATTTTGCAACATAATATCATCAATTATTCATGTAAGCCAAAAATTGCTCCTAAATCATTAGACCCAATTTTCGTTTCCTTACCCCCTTTAGTAAATATAAACTAAATTCCAAACTTGAAATTCTGTATAGCTTCGCCCTCCACACCTCAAAACTTGGAGGTTCCTGGGAAAGCCAGTCCCCGGCTATACATAAACGTGCTACAGTCATTGCAACAAACAAAAAGTATCTAGACTTATATAGACTACCCTCCTTGGTAACCTCCTGGCCAATCCCTAGCAGCATCAAAGCAGGGGTTATCCAAACATGTGTCTCTAGTGTATCTGATAAAAATCTTTCCATAGCTTGTATAAAAGGAAGCAATTTGTCACAAGTATAGAAAATATGGTCTATATCCGCATTGGATGAAGCACACCGGAAGCATTTACCATCGTAAATGTCCCATTTTTTCATCCGAGCAGGTGTATAATATAACCTAAAAGTAGTTTTGAAAAATGTACTTGCAAATTTGCTGACATAAGAACTTCCCACGTTCTTCCAATCGCTTCCTCTATTGATATATCTACTTCGTTCTCCCTCAGAGTTTCCACCCTATATGCAATATGTTTTTTCAGGTCATCCTTCTTTCTGGAGTTTATGATTTTATATAAACCACCAATTCTACTATGAGTCTTTAAAGCCTCCATCAAAGGATTCGATGTTAGTTTTAAGTTCCTTTAAACTAGAAAATCCCTAATTTGTAAAAATTTTAAAAACTGTGTTTGTGGTATACCATAGACCTGTGACAGTGATAAAAACTGTTTAAGAGTCCCAGTTTGATCATACAAATCCCCTAACGTCTTAATCCCTTTGACCTGCCAGGTCCTCACCACACTATCTACACAGATAGCTGGGAGCAGTTTTATTGCATTTATTGGGGTATAATAAGTTACCTTTCCTTGGTTAATTAATTTGCGTACTTTCTTCCAAACTTTACTAGCTGCAGCTACCGTCTTGAACTTCATTTTTTCATAATAGCTCCATTCTATCTCCCTGAACAAACTCTGATTTACTGCTATTCCCAGGGTTAAATGATATATAGAGATGTTAGACCTTAGTGTTGTTGCATTAATTCCCTCTTCGCCTCCCATCAGTAAAGTATACATCTTTTGCAAAAAGCATACGTAATAGTACAGTAGAAAATCAGGGACCGATAGTCCCCCCCTATGTTTTGGTAGCGTCATAAACCGCATAGCTGTCCGTGGTTTACCAGGAGTCCATATAAATCTGGCACACAAGGCCTGCAATTGTTGAATTTGGGCCGGTAATATTTCTAGTGGTAAGGATGTAAAAAGGTATAGGACCCTTGGTAGTATATTCATTTTTAATATATTGGTTTTGCCAATAAAGTAAAATGTAGCCTCCCCCACTTCTCTAAAGATGCCGCTATATTTCTGTACAGTGAAACCCAGTTAGCTGAAACTACCTCCTCCATGGCTGCCCTTATCTTAACCCCCAAATAGGTTGCTTCCACAACTACTCTGGGATCGTTGACCTTCGCTGCCATAGAGCACACCAGTTGTGCGTTTGTAGCATTTAACTTGTAACCAGACAATTGACCAAAAATCTTAGCTAAACGTTCTATTTCTACCAGTCCAAGAGCCGGATCTTCTGTAGTCACTGCAATATCATCTGCTGAGGCAAACACAGTATGAGGGATATTATCGACATAAAAAGGTTTAATAGCCTCGCTACTATTAAGCAAAAAGAAGAGGGGAGCAGGGGCATCCCTGCCTTGTTCCTCTAGTTATCTGCACTATGCCTGAAGTCGCACCCATAGCCGCAATCCTAGCAGTTGGTGCCACATATAAAGTTTGCAATGCGATCATAAACTTACTGGGAAATCCCATATTCTCCATTAACATCCATAAGTACTTCCATTCTACGCGGTCGAAAGCTTATCTGCATCGAGTAAAATCAACCCTAAACTACGTTTCTCTACCTCTGCTATATCAAACAAAGTTATAACTTTGTTAATATGTGCTACTGTTCCTCTCCCAGGAATAAAACCATGCTGGTCATCAGATACTAATGAGGTAATAACTTTTGATATCCGGTTTGCTAGGATTTTGGAGTAAATCTTCCCATCACAATTTAAAAGTGATATGGGGCGATATGACCCCGGAAGATCAATTTCTTTTCCCTTCTTACTGAAAACAACTATAGTGACTTCGTCTCATGATTTTGGTGCTACTCCATCTTGGGCAGCCCTAACTGTATCTAGCATCTTATCTTTAAGTTCCTCAAAAATAAATTTGTATATCTCCCCTGGGAGTTGGTCAGGCCCTGCTGCTTTACCCATTGCCAGTGTTTTAACAGCCATAGCTACCTCCTCCTTTGATAGAGGTGCCTCCAATAAATCGGCCACTAATGGGTCTAGTTTAACAAGTGTTCCTAATAGAGTAGGATCTAATTCCTCGAAGTTAGTTTGTTCTGTCTTGTACAATTCTGAGTAGAAATCATGGGAAAATTGCCAATATGTTTTGGGGTCCAGTTTTTAAAATCCCTGTTTTATCTTTCATAAACGCTATATTCCGAATAGCATCTTTCATACGTAACTTTAACGCTAAAGGTCGTCCTATTGCTTCGCCATACTTGTGGCAGATCTTGCATTATCCCATATACCCAGTATTTTTCCCCCTTTTCTTTGCAACCTCAACCTCTAGTGCTTTCACATCACCCTGGGTAGTTATCCCACGTATTAGGTTCTCCTCTGCCAATTGTAATCCCTGGTATAGCCTCTCCATCTCTGTTTTGGTGCACAGACAAAATATCAACTCCAAAATATCGAATGGACAAAATATCGAGTTAAAAATATCGACAATAATTAAATATCGATAACAAAAATATCGTTGGTCAAAATATCGAATAAAATAATGATTAAAAAATATCGAGTACAAAAATATTGACTCAAAAAAATTGACAAGACAAAATATTTATAAATAGTCAAAGTAAAAAATTTCGATAATATGTAGAAAAAAGGTTAAAAAAAAAAGTTTTTTATTAATAGTAATATAAATTGTAGTTAATGTTTAGGAGCGGGATGTTGGGTTAATAGGGGATAAGGGTGGGGAGTAATTTAATAATTATTAATTAATTAATATATGTTTGTAAATGTTTTTAATTAATAGTTAATTGGTAATTAATTATTATTAATTAGTTAATTAATTAATATACATTTTGTACATATTTTTAATTAGTAATTAATTGGTAATTAAATAATATTAATTAGTTAATTACATTAATTAGAGTAATTTATTTATATATATAATTTTTAGTTATTGTTAATTAATTAATTGGGGAAAAATAATATTAATTATTAAATTAAATTAATTACAGCTAATGTGCTAATATATTTACTTTATTGTTATTGGTAATTAATAATTAATTGGTAATTAAATAATATTAATTAATTTTGGGTAAAGGAGTATTTTTAGGGTTCAGGGTCAGTTTTCAGTTTTTGGGTAAAGGGGTATTTTTAGGGTTCAGGGTCAGTTTTCAGTTTTTGGGTAAAGGGGTATTTTTAGGGTTCAGGGTCAGTTTTCAGTTTTTGGGTAAAGGGGTTTTTTTAGGGTTCAGGGTCAGTTTTCAGTTTTTGGGTAAAGGGGTATTTTTAGAGTTCAGGGTCAGTTTTCAGTTTTTGGGTAAGGGGGTATTTTTAGGGTTCAGGGTCAGTTTTCAGTTTTTGGGTAAAGGGGTATTTTTTTGGGTTCAGGGTCAGTTTTCAGTTTTTGGGTAAAGGGGTATTTTTAGGGTTCAGGGTCAGTTTTGGGTTTTTGGGTAAAGGGGTATTTTTAGGGTTCAGGGTCAGTTTACAGTTTTTGGGTAAAGGGGTATTTTTTGGGTTCAGGGTCAGTTTCCCCTACTGTTTTATAGTATGTTACTATATATATATGTTTTAACAAATAAGATTGTAAAAAATTATTTTATATTATTTTCATTTATTATTTACTTATTACAAGTTAATTTAAGTATTTTTAAGTATATTTTAGTAATTAAAATTTGAATATTAAATTAATTTAACACTGTTTTTAATAAAGTAGATATTTTTTACAACTATATTATTGTAAACGATATTTTGTACTCGATATTTTTTTACTTACCTGTTTGTAGATACAAACTCGATATTTTGACTGTCGATATTTTCTCCACGATATTTTTGCATGTCGATATTTTGTCCCTCGATATTATTTCAGTGATCCCTCTGTTTTCAGCTTTCTTTGCTGACCAAGCCCAAAACTTAAAACCTCTCCCCTAAAACAGGACTTAAATGTATCCCAAACAATATTGACTGGAGCCGAATTTATATTGATCTTGTGAAATTCTCTTATCCACTTCTTCATATAAACTATCAATTCTTCATTGTAGTCTAATTTTTGATCAAAAGTGAATTTCCTAGTTGCAACAGAAATCCCCCAGCCTCGAATTGACAGAACAATAGGTGTATGATCAGACTAAATATTAGGATAAATGTGCATATTTACTTTGGCTAGGTGGGGCACTTCCACAAAGAAATAGTCCAATCTAACCTTTTTTTGATGAGGATAGGAATAGTAAGTAAAGCCGGGATCTGCCCGAAACAAGGTACTCCAAACATCCACCAGACCACAATCCTTTAACAAGTTAAGAAGGGCCCTGCATACCTGCGGCTTCCGGCCTTTATAAGTCTTCACTCCCCCATCAATTTCATGTTTTGTTAAACTAATAGTCATATCCCTGCAAATAATCAGGGGGGTAGCCCATGTTCCCAGTTCCTCATTTACTTGCTCCAGAACCCCATTCATTTTCTATGCACCATTTTTTGTGAACTATTCAATTGGCTTCTCTTGAGTGCCTAACCAATGAGCCTTAACTGCTGCATTTCCTGCTTTTATAACCATAGTGAGAAATACCACTTTAGCATTCAAAAGAGATTCCAAAATATTTTAATCTTGAAGAGAAATATTAGTGGATCTGTTTTAGCAGGAATAAACTCAATATAGACAATAAAGTAATATGAGATGATATAGAAAACATAAGTGTTATCTCAATATATGGTACCATGCCCACCTACCGGCTCGAGGAGAAGAGTAACATACTATTTGACTATACTACTATGGTTTCAAAGAGAGGCTTTCAAAACCTACAATCAAGATCTTGATCCTGGCATAAAAAAGCCTTAATAATTGCATACAAATGACTTTTTCCCTCCTTAAAGAATATGGTATCTATCTATCTATCTATCTATCTATCTATCTATCTATCTATCTATCTATCTATCTATCTATCTATCTATCTATCTATCTATCTATCTATCTATCTATCTATCTATCTATCTATCTATCTATCTATGTACCTACCTTCCAACCTATATAGGGTGGAAAAGTCCTCAGCATGTTTAAAGATGTATACCCCTGCCCAGTTGTCTAGATACCTATTGCTGATTTTTTGTCATAGGTGAGCACAGATCATGCGGGTGTGTCATGACACAGGCCTGTCTCACGGAAAGCGGTCTTGTTGGAATTGTAGGGGCACCCAAAATGCTATCCTCATAGTTGTGGAAGGCTACCGCCTTCACCAGGAGTTAAGCAGCACAAGGGCGGTGGTGGCAGCATACTGTGTAGTGATCAGTAGTAGTGAACAGGTCCTTTTACCCAATGTCATTGGAATAAGGCCTACAGGCTCGCTCACTTTTTTGAAAGTTCAGTGTGCCTGACTAACCCCTGGCCTACTTAAGGTAAATGTGCAGTGCCGCACAGGAGTAGTGACTCTGGGCTAGATGTGTGTGTGCGCCTAGGTGGAGTACAGTACAGGGATTTTTGTATGCTGCTGCCTGCTGTACCTGTTATTGTTTCAAGTCACTTTGAAATATTTGCACCTTCATGCACAAACTTAAGGGGCAATGGTTTACTAAACTGATTTGATTTCTGTATGCTGATGTGTTTGTTATTGTGTAACCAGTCACTTTGAAATATTTTCACCTTCATACTCAAACCAAAGGAGCGTTTGTTGACTAAACTGGTTTGATTTTGTATGCTTCTGCCTGCTGTACTTGTTATTGTTTGAACTTTCACTCTGAAATATTTGCACAAACTAAAGAAGGAATTGTTTGACCTACCTGGCTTAATTTCTGCATTCTGCTGGGCTAGTTTTTACCATGCACTTTGTAAGTGTTTTCAACTTGGTGCAAGAAGGAAGGGGGATTTCTTTACAAAACACTCTTAAGTTTTGTATATTGCTGGATTTATGCACTTTGAAAGTATTTGCACCTTTTCCTTTGCTTCATCAGCTAAGGTTAGTATAGACGCTGTCATTGGGTACTTACTGATATGCTTTGTTTTTATCCTTCATGATGTGTTATTTATGGTGTTGTTTGCACTTGCTTATAACATGTGCACCATAAATCTTGTGATTAGCATTGTTTACAATACAGAAATGATAAGTACAGACATCTGCATCAGTGTTCTGAAGCATCCCAGCAGTTTTCATCCTCAGACTTGTTTGCCTGCCTGTTTTTGTCCTGCTACTAATAAAGCCATGATGGTAGAAATTTAAACTGCTTCCTCAGTTCATTTTAAATACTATAGAGTGGTTATTATCATGCACAACCCCTGCCAGAAGCAAGTGTGTGGCATGCACATAATTCACACCAGTGTATTTCTCTTGGAGCTGGCAGGATACAGAGTTAAATCTTGTGTACTACTTGTGTATATTTTGAAGCGAGTCTGTGAAATTGCAGGTTTGGGATTGTCTTTAAAAGTTACAAGTTACTTTCCATCAATGTCATTTCTTATTCTGACCTTATGTAGCTGTTCTTTGTTCTTCAGCAATAGTCAGTTCCTGAGACAATAGGACCGCTCCTTGCTATTCTGATTTCTGTCTCAGTTAAATAATGGAAAGGGAAGACCACTCGGTCCCCCCGAACGTATGGATGGGTGCCCCGATCCCCCCGGGAAACCATTTTGGGCGGGGGGCGTGGTTCGGCTGGTATGCCCAAAGCGGTGTAGCCGGAGCACGCCCTTCCCGCCCAGAAGGGGTTGTCCTAGACACCCGCCCGGAAGACCGCGCCCAGTGGGCGTACCTGAGGAGGGTCCCCGCCCTTCCGCAGACGGATAAATAGAGCGGGAATCCAAAGAAGGGTCATCTTGTTCCAGTGCTCTGAAGGCTGCACCACTCGTTGCTCGTGAGCCCTCGACGGAACACGCGGCAATTTTGAGAACTTGTAATCTTGTTGTTTCTCTTTCAGTACCAGGAGTGTGAAGGATCTGGGACTTCGTTGATCGACTAGAGCGGAGTAAACAAAGCTATAGCCGGCAAGAAAGTGGGAAAGAGCTCCGAGCTGGAGAAGGTACTGCGCACCTTGTCGAACCGAATGGCGATCATGGACCGAAAACTGGGTAAAGTAGACTCGATCGGTCGAGGTTTGGCCGAGGTTAAAAAGCAGTTAGCGGCCCAGAACAACCCCTCGGGCCGTCCTAAGAAAGTGATAGGCCCGGCCTTGCCGGGAGTCGGCCCTGAGGGTAGGGTGAAGCGTATTAAGAAGAGGGCGGTTTCCGGGGAGGACCCGGTTCCTGAGGTGCCCCCAGCTGCCCCCATCACAACGGCGGACAGCCCGGTACCGAGTCCAGATATAGGTTTACCAATCCCTGTTGTAATTACCCCAGTTAATGATGATCAGATGCCCCCAGAACTGGCTCTTCAGTTAGCGGCAGTGTTGCCCTGGCTGAAAAAGAAAGCAGGGGGGGCAGTGGCCCGGATTACAAGACCTCGTGGCAGCCAGCTTAGCGCCCAGGACGAGGAAGGCTTATGAGGGAGCGTTTCGTTCTTACTGCACCTTTTTAGGCCCGGCAGGGAGACATAGCTGGGGGCAGGAGGAATCCTTCCTGGGGTTCTTAGTAGCGTGGAGCCGAGGAAGCTAGATTAATAATCGAGCAGTTGCGGCAGTCGGGAGAAGCCGGGACGGCGAATGTTCCTTCTATTTCCCAACAGGTGGCTCCAGGAGTAGCTACGGTTGGCCGGGAAAAGACAGCAGACACGGCGGTTGAACCCGTTAAGAACCCATTGCCAATGGTGGGGGAAAGTTCAGTGCCTTCAAGGTGCGAGAGGGTGGCACAGCACATCCCAGCGGCCACGAAGGAAATGATATGGGGGGACAAGTATGTTAATATGTTTTCATTATTGACCGACCATCGTGAGATGGAATACGCAAAGACCCAGAAAGATTTATGGCACCCCAGCGTATGGCGGGCCAAGATGGCGGACTTTAGGGTCGACGAGACCGTAGCGAACTGGGTGAAGGCCTTCTCTATATTTACGGCAGTAATGGGGGAACGTAAGCCTGAAGTGTTGCCTGAGCTATCCTGTTACCAGAATAGGATCATGGATTTTTATAACATGTACGGGGGGAATGAGTGGAAAGGATATGACATGCAATTCCGAAAGTCTAAAGAGTTTGATTTGACTTTGACATGGGATTGCCTCGACACGGTATCGTGGCACAGGCAGCTCTTGCCTGGATCGGCAGGTACGTCCTCGCCGGGCGGGAGCGGGCCTGGGACAGTTCATTAAAGGCCAGCGCAGCCCTTTCGAGCAAGCGCCGGTGGGTAATCACAGCCCAAGACCGGCAGAAATGGGGGCAAGCGCGGGGTTTGTTGGGGCTACAACAGAGGTAACTGTAACAGACCCCAGGGAACGTGTAGGTTCCGGCATGCTTGTGCGGGCTGTGGGAACTCCTCACACCCGGAGAGTAGCTGTAGATCCAAGAACGGTGGTTCGGGAGGAAAGGGGGGGTCCAAGCAAGAGTGAGGTGATGCTTAGAAAACAATTGTCTTCACCCATCAACATCATGGCTTTGACTCCCTGGTTGAACAAATACCCTGATCATGTAACCGCCAGGATTTTGAGGAATGGTTTCCTATATGGCTTCAAATCCCGGCGGGAAATTTTCGGGGGACCCCCTTTTGTAAAAATCAGCAATCCGTCCAACACAACCCAGCAGTGGCAGCCAGAAAAATTACCAAAGAAGTCAGCTTGGGGCGGGTAGCAGGACCTTTCCCATGCCCGCCGGTGGCGGACTTCGTGTGTTCACCTCTAGGAGTGGTCCCGAAGAAAGACCCAGGGGAGTATAGACTCATTCACAATCTGTCGGCCCGAGGGGCGCTTCGGTGAATGAAGCCATTGATCCGGATGTCTGTTCAGTTCGGTATGCATCGTTCGACGATGCTGTGGCCCTACTGAATCACCTGGGCCCCGGTGCTCTGATGGCGAAATCGGACATCGAATCGCCATTCTGGTTGCTCCTGGTACACCCGCTGGACCAGCGCTTGCTAGGATTTACGTTCCAAGGGAAGTATTACATGGATAAATGCATGCCCATGGGTTGTTCAATTTCCTGTGCTTATTTTGAGATGTCCAGCTGCTTTTTGGAATGGGCATTCACCAAGGCCACAGGGCAAAGACAAGTGATGCACTATTTAGATGACTTCCTGTTCTTGGGGCCGGCCGGCAATGCGAAATGTGCACATCCACTGCAGGACTTCTGCATTCTCATGCGGGAGTTTGGAGTCCCATTGGCACCAGGTAAGACGGTGGGGCCATCTACTTCACTGGAGTTTCTGGGAATTGAGCTCGATTCAGTGGAGGGATGTTTCCGTTTGCCAATGGAGAAGGTGGCCAAGTTCAGGGCTTCCTTAACACAATGCCTGGGCAAAGAAAAAGTGACCCTGCACCAGTTACAAAAAACAGTGGGTCAGCTTAACTTTGCCTTGAGAGTAATACCGATGGCTCGCCCATTCTCACGCTCCATTGCACAAGCTATGGTCGGCCTCATGGAGGGACACCACCGCACGAGACTGTCGGCAGAGGTTCGCCAGGATATGCGCATTTGGTTGGCATTTCTGGCGGACTTTAACAGTCGAGTAGTGTGGAACAAACCCCCAGCATCATCGGACGAACTGGGTTTGTGGACCGATTCAGCCGGGAGCGTGGGATTTGGCACCATCTTTGGTAACCGATGGTCGGCGCAAGTATGGCCGACGTGGTGGCACTCCAGTGGCCTAACAGGTAACATTGGGTTCTTGGAGCTATTTCCCATTTGGGTGGCTCTGTTGGCATGGCCAGACGATTTTAGGGACCGCTCAGTAGTGTTTTGGTCAGACAATATGACTGTGGTTGAGTGCATTAATCAGCAAGCAGCCCGCTGCAAGTGGATCTTGAGACTGTTGAAAGAGATTGTGTTACGTTGCATGAGATTGAATGTACAGTTCAGGGCAAAACATGTGCCGGGTGTACTGAATAATGCAGCTGATGCACTCTCTCGTTCACACATGCAGGCTTTCAGGGGCTATCTACCCACAGCGGACCTAGTAGCGGCACCGTTCCCCGAAGCACTATGGCTGATCGGTGCCCCGGATTACAAGACCTCGTGGCAGCCAGCTTAGCGCCCAGGACGAGGAAGGCTTATGAGGGAGTGTTTCGTTCTTACTGCACCTTTTTAGGCCCGGCAGGGAGACATAGCTGGGGGCAGGAGGAATCCTTCCTGGGGTTCTTAGTACCGTGGAGCCGAGGAAGCTAGATTAATAATCGAGCAGTTACGGCAGTCGGGAGAAGCCGGGACGGCGAATGTTCCTTCTATTTCCCCACTGGTGGCGCCAGGAGTAGCTACGGTTGGCCGGGAAAAGACAGCAGACACGGCGGTTGAACCCGTTAAGAACCCATTGCCAATGGTGGGGGAAAGTTCAGTGCCTTCAAGGTGCGAGAGGGTGGCACAGCACATCCCAGCGGCCACGAAGGAAATGATATGGGGGGACAAGTATGTTAATATGTTTTCATTATTGACCGACCATCGTGAGATGGAATACGCAAAGACCCAGAAAGATTTATGGCACCCCAGCATATGGCGGGCCAAGATGGCGGACTTTAGGGTCGACAAGACTGTAGCGAACTGGGTGAAGGCCTTCTCTATATTTACGGCAGTAATGGGGGAACGTAAGCCTGAAGTGTTGCCCGAGCTATCCTGTTACCAGAATAGGATCATGGATTTTTATAACATGTACGGGGGGAATGAGTGGAAAGGATATGACATGCAATTCCGAAAGTCTAAAGAGTTTGATGTGACTTTGACATGGGATTGCCTCGACACGGTATCGTGGCACAGGCAGCTCTTGCCTGGATCGGCAGGTACGTCCTCGCCGGGCGGGAGCGGGCCTGGGACAGTTCAGCAAAGGCCAGCGCAGCCCTTTCGAGCAAGCGCCGGTGGGGAATCACAGCCCAAGACCGGCGGAAATGGGGGCAAGCGCGGGGTTTGTTGGGGCTACAACAGAGGTAACTGTAACAGACCCCAGGGAACGTGTAGGTTCCGGCATGCTTGTGCGGGCTGTGGGAACTCCTCACACCCGGAGAGTAGCTGTAGATCCAAGAACGGTGGTTCGGGAGGAAAGGGGGGGTCCAAGCAAGAGTGAGGTGATGCTTGGAAAACAATTGTCTTCACCCATCGACATCATGGCTTTGACTCCCTGGTTGAACAAATACCCTGATCATGTAACCGCCGGAATTTTGAGGAATGGTTTCCTATATGGCTTCAAATCCCGGCGGGAAATTTTCAGGGGACCCCCTTTTGTAAAAATCAGCAATCCGTCCAACACAACCCAGCAGTGGCAGCCAGAAAAATTACCAAAGAAGTCAGCTTGGGGCGGGTAGCAGGATCTTTCCCATGCCCGCCGGTGGCGGACTTCGTGTGTTCACCTCTAGGAGTGGTCCCGAAGAAAGACCCAGGGGAGTATAGACTCATTCACAATCTGTCGGCCCCGAGGGGCGCTTCGGTGAATGAAGCCATTGATCCGGATGTCTGTTCAGTTCGGTATGCATCGTTCGACGATGCTGTGGCCCTACTGAATCACCTGGGCCCCGGTGCTCTGATGGCGAAATCGGACATCGAATCGGCATTCAGGTTGCTCCCGGTACACCCGCGGGACCAGCGCTTGCTAGGATTTACGTTCCAAGGGAAGTATTACATGGATAAATTCATGCCCAGGGGTTGCTCAATTTCCTGTGCTTATTTTGAGATGTTCAGCTGCTTTTTGGAATGGGCATTCACCAAGGCCACAGGGCAAAGACAAGTGATGCACTATTTAGATGACTTCCTGTTCTTGGGGCCGGCCGGCAATGCGAAATGTGCACAGGCACTGCAGGACTTCTGCATTCTCATGCGGGAGTTTGGAGTCCCATTGGCACCAGGTAAGACGTGGGGCCATCTACTTCACTGGAGTTTCTGGGAATTGAGCTCGATTCAGTGGAGGGATGTTTCCGTTTGCCAATGGAGAAGGTGGCCAAGTTAAGGGCTTCCTTAACACAATGCCTGGGCAAAGAAAAAGTGACCCTGCACCAGTTACAACAAACAGTGGGTCAGCTTAACGTTGCCTTGAGAGTAATACCGATGGCTCGCCCATTCTCACGCTCCATTGCACAAGCTATGGTCGGCCTCAAGGAGGGACACCACCGCACGAGACTGTCGGCAGAGGTTCGCCAGGATATGCGCATTTGGTTGGCATTTCTGGCGGACTTTAACAGTCGAGTAGTGTGGAACAAACCCCCAGCATCATCGGACGAACTGGGTTTGTGGACCGATTCAGCCGGGAGCGTGGGATTTGGCACCATCTTTGGTAACCGATTGTCGGCGCAAGTATGGCCGACGTGGTGGCACTCCAGTGGCCTAACAGGTAACATTGGGTTCTTGGAGCTATTTCCCATTTGGGTGGCTCTGTTGGCATGGCCAGACGATTTTAGGGACCGCTCAGTAGTGTTTTGGTCGGACAATATGACTGTGGTTGAGTGCATTAATCAGCAAGCAGCCCGCTGCAAGTGGATCTTGAGACTGTTGAAAGAGATTGTGTTACGTTGCATGAGATTGAATGTACAGTTCAGGGCAAAACATGTGCCGGGTGTACTGAATAATGCAGCTGATGCACTCTCTCGTTCACACATGCAGGCTTTCAGGGGCTATCTACCCACAGCGGACCTAGTAGCGGCACCGTTCCCCGAAGCACTATGGCTGATCAGTGCCCCGGATTACAAGACCTCGTGGCAGCCAGCTTAGCGCCCAGGATGAGGAAGGCTTATGAGGGAGCGTTTCGTTCTTACTGCACCTTTTTAGGCCCGGCAGGGAGACATAGCTGGGGGCAGGAGGAATCCTTCCTGGGGTTCTTAGAAGCATTGCACAGAGAAGGCCGATCAGCCGCAACTGCCAACAGACATAGGGCGGCCATATCATTCATGGCACAGCTCCATGGCATAAGGGACCCAACGGGTTCCTTTTTAGTCAGAAAGGCGCTTCGCGGCTGGCAACGCCTGGAGGGTCGCAGACAGGATAAGAGGCTCCCGATTGGTTTAGAGAGGTTGTCTCGGCTTTTAGCAAAGCTGGATGAGACATGCTCCTCCCCTTCCGAAGCAGTTCTGTTCCGGGCAGCTTTCGCCTTGGCATTTCATGGGGCCATGCGGGTAAGCGAACTCGTGGCGAGGAACAAGAAAGATATGGAGGGAGGCCTGTGCAGGGATCACGTGCAAATACGGGGTGATTCGATGCTAATCTAGATCGCCAGGTCCAAGACAGACCAGGAAACTATGGGGGATTGTGTGGTTGTGCAGCGCGCTCGAGGGTGCCCCACTTGTCCGATAAAGTGTTTAGAGGAATACTTGGCACGGAGGCCGGCGACATGGGGAGGGAGCCTGCTTAGGCACAAGGGTGGCACCCCTCTGACGAGATTTCAGTTTCGGAGGGTGCTAGCACTTACAATCGCTGCGGCGGGCATGGACCCGTGCGATTTTGGGACCCACTCCTTCAGAATAGGGGCCGCTACTGAGGCTACGGCCTGGGGTCTGGGTGCGGAAGAAGTGAAACAGCTAGGCCGTTGGTCCTCGAACTGCTTCAAGAGGTATGTGCGATTGCACATGTTGTAAAAGACTGATGAAATTCACTCACGCTTGTTGTCTTTTGTTTGGATTACAGTTTCGCAAGCCTGTGACCCGGGGCGGAATTTGGAGTCAACCCATCACCAGGAGGCCAGCGGTCGAGGATCACCGACTGGAGAGCAAGTGGTATGGGTCGTGGGCCACTCATACGTGAAGCGCGCCGGGGACGTATTCATGGCAGGTGACGCGACTCACGCATCTGGGGAAAACGGGTTTAGAGTGACCTTCCATGGGAAGGGAGGCCTCTGTTTTGACCACTTTCAATCATTTGTGGAAGGTCTCTTAGGGCGGCAAAGGTCACCGCCATCTATAGTCATAGTACACTTGGGGGACAATGACTTGGTAAGACTGGGAAGACGAGTGTTAGTGGAACACATTTTGTCGGCAGTCAGCTGGTTGGCTAAGAGGCTCCCGGGGTGTACAATCGCCTGGTCCCACATGATCCCCAGGAAAGTTTGGCAGGGGGGTTTCTCTGTGTCAGCGTTGAACCACTCGGTAAAGAGGGTCAACAATAAAATTGGGAAACTGTTTCGCTCCGCGCATCTGCATAGCATTCCCCATGGGTGTATTCGGGGTGATCACTTTTATTTGAATGATGGGGTTCACCTGTCCAGGGCGGGGAATGATTTACTCATAGGAGACTTCATAGCATGGCTAAGGGGTTTGAGGAAGCATGACCTTTAGGAGGTGTGGGGGGCCGGATAGTCGGTCAACTATCCGGCCTGTGGCGGTAAGGTCATGATCGGTGAGCAGTAATTTCAAGGTCCCTGGGGGGGCGCCACCCAGAATGGATGGGAGCGCCCGGGGGGATGCGGCCATTGCCCCTCCCACGGGTAGGCGGCACCCACTATGGATGGGTCACCTAGGGGAAGACGGCCATAGGCCCCTCCCAGGGGGGAGACGTCTAGATGCCCCTCCTACGAATTTCCCGGGAGCCGGATATCCGCTCCGGCGGAAGAGAGTGTGGGGAAGGGGGGGAGTCCACGCTGTCCTTCTTAGAGGTACCTCACACGGGGACTCGGACGACCTTTAAGATGGCGTCGAGTGAGAGGGGGCCCCCACGACAAGGGAAGTTACAGTTGGCAACGAGGGTAAAGTCCTCTGCGCATGCGCCACTCACACCGTGAGGGCGGGAGTTTAGTAGTAGGGATCTGACACCGGTTAAGACCTTGCCGTTGGCCCTTAATGCTAGGATGTACAATTTTAATTTAGAATGTATGCATTTTCAGGATGCTAGACTCGGCTAGGAAACCTTTGTATTAGAGATCTGTTAAGGTTAGCCAAAGAACATGTCTTCATCAAAATGTAACGAAAGTAAAATTGTACATAATTCATGAAACGTTTTAATTTAATGTTTTAAATTTTGTTTCATATTTTAATAAATACGGCCGGGGGGTAACTCCCCCCCGCCTTCCAAAAGCTCAAACCAGTGTCTGTCTCCTCCCCTTGGGGAATTGGTGTTGGGAGGGGGTGGCGGGTATCCCGGCCATATGGAAAGGGAAGACCACTCGGTCCCCCCGAACGTATGGATGGGTGCCCCGATCCCCCCGGGAAACCATTTTGGGCGGGGGGCGTGGTTCGGCTGGTATGCCCAAAGCGGCGTAGCCGGAGCACGCCCTTCCCGCCCAGAAGGGGTTGTCCTAGACACCCACCCGGAAGACCGCGCCCAGTGGGCGTACCTGAGCAGGGTCCCCGCCCTCCCGCAGATGGATAAATAGAGCGGGAATCCAAAGAAGCGTCCTCTTGTTCCAGTGCTCTGAAGGCTGCACCACTCGTTGCTCATGATCCCTCGACGGAACAAGCGGCAATTTTGACCCACCCACCAGCCCCTCTTGCAATGTTTGTTTGAATAAAGTAATTGTTGATGATATCCGATTGTATTAAAGAGATGCAGTCACGTTGTTTCAGCATTTATGCATGCCTTGAAATTGAATAAATGTGTATAGGCCTTTTTGCCTTTGTAGAAAAGTAAAGGAATGCATCAAATAATGAAATTGTCTTGTGCTTTAGGACTTTTTTCACTTGGTAGAAAGGGAAAATTGATGCTCATCAAGCTGTTTCAGATTAGGCGAATTTTTCTTCCCTTAGTAGGTAAAACAAATGTCGTATTTATTTTTTGGTCGGGCGGTAAGGTCATGATCGGTGAGCAGTAATTTCAAGGTCCCTAGGGGGGGCGCCACCCGGAATGGATGGGAGCGCCCGGGGGGAGGCGGCCATTGGCCCCTCCCACGGGTAGGCGGCACCCACTACGGATGGGTCGCCTAGGGGGAGACGGCCATAGGCCCCTCCCAGGGGGGAGACGGCTAGATGCCCCTCCTACGAATTTCCCGGGGGTCGGATATCTGCTCCGGCGGAAGAGAGTGTGGGGAAGGGGGGAGTCCACGCTGTCCTTCTTACAGATACCTCACACGGGGACTCGGACGACCTTTAAGATGGCGTCGAGTGAGAGGGGGCCCCCACGACAAGGGAAGTTACAGTTGGCAACGAGGGTAAAGTCCTCTGCGCATGCGCCACTCACACCGTGAGGGCGGGAGTTTAGTAGTAGGGATCTGACACCGGTTAAGACCTTGCCGTTGGCCCTTAATGCTAGGATGTACAATTTTTATTTAGAATGTATGCATTTTCAGGATGCTAGACTCGGCTAGGAAACCTTTGTATTAGAGATCTGTTAAGGTTAGCCAAAGAACATGTCTTCATCAAAATGTAACGAAAGTAAAATTGTACATAATTCATGAAACGTTTTAATTTAATGTTTTACATTTTGTTTCATATTTTAATAAATACGGCTGGGGGGGTAACTCCCCCCCGCCTTCCAAAAGCTCAAACTAGTGTCTGTCTCCTCCAGTTGGGGAATTGGTGTTGGGAGGGGGTGGCGGGCATCCCGGCCATATATGCTCTTGGCAATAATGTTACAAATGACGTAGCTTATATGTTAAGAGTGTTTCTCATTTTCTTATTAGAACTTTGAGCGTGCGAATATAGAGGCATTTAATTAAATGTTGGAGGTTTCAATTCAAAATATATCAGATTTTTAGGCGGTGTGGCAAAGTAGTAGGTGGTGAGTCGGGGGCCCCTCCATTTACTTTGAAGGGGGGCCCCCTAAGGTTTTGTTAGGCCACTGGTCACTGACATAGCATACAGCCACAAAGCCTCTTCAAGGGTAGCATTGTAAAAAACATAGTTCATCTTAAATGGTTCCATTTCTTTTTACAGACACACATACACGTTGGTTCAAAAAACAGTGCTGCAAGAAGCAAGTCATCTTCAAGAAAAGAAACCTGACAAGTCAAATAAGTTTCAGTGTTGCATTGTGGATTCAGAATTTGACACTAAGTTTTGTGGACAGGAAGTTGTATATGTCGTTAATGATATATAAAAGCGCATGAACATTAGTATACTTGAGAATGGAGATCCAAAATTAAAAGGAGGAGTAGATGATTGCACTATTTATGTATGGCACTTGATTGAAGTTAATGACGCATGTGATGTAACCTGCACACAGAGTCTTCAAGCACTGCTGGCACCACTGAAGGACACGGGGTGTAGGACAATGTGGCATGGTAGTGAATCTTTCCAAATAAAGGCATATAAGTGATATTGGAAATTGACTCAATTAATGTTTAAGTGCAGAACATAATGATGTATTTTTAAAAATGTCGGTGAATAATTATACATGTTGAAACAAGGAGCATAGAAGATGGATTACATTCCAAAAAAGCCATTATTGGGATTGATTTCAAAGGTTTGTGTTTAATAAGAGTGTCAAGAAGGGATTTGAGTCTCACAATGGAAAATAAACTGGTGAAAATAGCAGCGGTTCATGCATATTCATGATGAGGTTATATTTGACAAACTACTTCTTTAGATGTGAAAAAAACAGCTTGAAAAGGAGTCATTCATTGGGATACAATTGTTGTCTATTTACAGATGAATTTGTTATTACAATGATTATATATAAATCTTAAAATAGAGATGTGTTATATTATCAAAGATGTTTCTTAGCTTCGTATGCAGAACTACAATTCAAAAAAGCTCTAAATGGAAGAATTTCACCATCTGGGGTTGAAATATCTGCCACTTTTTGATGTTGTTATCGCCCTGCTAAAATTGATGTACTAGCTGCTCTTATGTGCAACAGTCCCGGTACTCCTAACGCTTCAAAACTTCATGGGGCATATTCACAAAGAAATGAAGAAGAAGATGAAGAGAAGAAGTGTGGCTCAATGATTAGAGCGGCAGACCCTGATGCAGAGGTCTAGCCCGGGACCAGGGTTCAATTCCCCGCCTCGGCGGGTCGTGGGCTCAAAATTCCACGGACCTGATCATTCTTGCCTTGGTGCCTATTCCAATCATGGAGTCCCACTCTGCAACTCTGGGCAATAGCTTATTTAATCTCCACAATGGCCCCGACAGCGCTAAGGATGCCTGGCCTCCACCTTAGGGGTGCCCAGGAGTGGACGCCTCACAGGGAAAGCCAGGATGGGTTCCACAGCGGTATTCATACAAGCGCCTTGAGACCCTTGCGGGTGAGTAGTGCACTATACAAGTATCAATTTACATTACAATGACGCAGCAATGCACTGCAAGCAATTTAGCAGCTCTGCGTCATTTAAAGAATGCAGAAATGCACTGTATTTGCAAGAATATAGTGCACCACTGTGTTTTCTATTTCGCTGCTGCTCTAAAATATTCTATAATGAATAGTAGTGCACCGTAGTGCAAGGGTGCCTGCATTACCACTAGGCAGCATACAGTATGCCAGAGCAAGCAGAGAGCAGCAAAGCCCCAACTCTTGTAAAATGGGGCTTCCCTGCTCTCCCCCTTTCATGCAACGCGGAACAGCAAGTTCTCATATAACACAAAGCAAAGCTGCTTCATTGAGGTGCATTTCTGTACAGAGTCATGCAAAGTGGCACAAATCTCCTGTGTGTAAATTTGCAAATCTTACTTAAGCCTTTGCGTTGTCCTTGCGGTGCTTTGTGATGCACACACACGACTTAGAAAATCTGTGCCAAGATGTAGTGTATGGTGGTGGTAAGTGAACTGTGAATCCCACCAGAATAGACCTAGCAACTATCACCAAGGATTTCCACCATGTGGCTGCATATGCATGCTCTGCTGGGGGGGAATGCCAGAGTTTCATTTTTTTCTTTTTAAAACGCGAACTACTCACCCTTATGGATATCAAGAAGCTGGGGACCATCGTGGAAATTAAGTGAGCTATTGCCCAGAGTCACATGGTGCCAGAGCCAGGATTCGAACCTTGAACCCTGTGCTCTGAAGTGAGCTGCCCTGGCCACTGCACCACTCCTCCTCACGCACCACACCTCTCCACTAAGCCCAGGTTGGCAGTGGTGGCTTCTCCTACCAGCCAAAAGGCCAGACTGGCCAGGTACTGCAAAGCTGGTCGGCCTAGAAGTGCAGCCTACATGCCCTGCTGGGCTGCTGCTTCCTAGCTTTTTCCCCATCTCTGGGGTGTCATTTGCAACCAAGTCTTAAAGTGGTGTGTATGCGCTGCCTCACGGCCTCATTGATTAATGGTTATAACTTATATGACAGAACATCTTTAAGACGTAACACAAAATGGTCATTTATGTACAGTAGGTAACTGTGATTAATGCTGACTTGCAATAACCTCTCGAGCAAGAAATATTTGAAGATTTGATTTCCATATCTGTGGAAATTTTGAGATAAAATCTATGTTGAGCAATATCTTCCAGACTGGGTGAGCCCTGAGTGTCTCCTACTTATGTTTCATGAAGTCGCCTTGCAAGTGAGTTCAAGGAGTATAACTTAAATAATGTGTTCAATCGTAAAGTGCTTCCACACAAGAAGAGCACCAGTAGGAACACATGGCACAGACAAGCTTCTCTTGTTCACCTATTACTGACTCTGCACTATCATTGAAAGTGCATATGAAATCACAAGAAATTATTAGGTCAGAAGTTATGAATCTTTTAAAATAAAAAATAATGTTGTCCTCATTTACCTCGGACTCCTTTGACTGTCGCTTGGGGTAGACAAAATACCCAGGAGGCTGCATCTCTCACATATTGGCCTATTCCAGAAGCCACATTATAAACGCAGCCAGAAGAGCTGTACAGATATAATCATTAGACAAGATATATATACTTTTTGCATTTCCGCTCATTACCCCACTTATTTTCTGCCTACTCCATCATTAATCCCCAGAACATTTTCTTCTTGGATGCTTACCCCGATAAGTCCATTTTGGACATGTAGAAGAGGGCACTCTGCATTCTTTAGGGGTGGGGGGGATACCACTCACCCAATTTCTACATATTTCCCTTCGCGCCTGTACTATAGAATGAAAAAATGAGATTTCTAATATTATTGGTACACTACTCCAAAAATAATCAGCAAAAGGCTTACCTTAACATGTAACACAAGACTGCTTGAAACGGTCTGACCCACTTCATCCCAAAACCTCAGTATTCTTTGGCATTCCGTAAACAAGTTGATAGCAGTTGCCTTTTCTACTCTACATTCATCACATTTGGCAACACTAACTTTCTCCATCATTGATAATCTTTCCAGTGTCATATAGGCTCTGTGAAGTGAAAATAAATGATTTCTTCTTAAAAATGCAGGTGTAAGCTTGGAAAATAAAGTGTGCATCGATACTTGCCACATATTTTGTAACGGCTGCATTGGCAAGCATTCTCCCCATAGTTCCTCTGCCAGCTTGAAATCTCCGTCCACAGTCTCTAGGGGTTCTCAAAACCAAATTGGCACTTACTTCCTTCCCAATGGTTTCCTAGAACGTTGTTCTACCAGGTGGTTCACAGAGCCCAAGCCCAATCTAATGCTTTGCTCCCATCTTTTCAATTGCAAGCACTTGAACCTTGAGAGCTTCATCCCAGCATCTTGCTTATGTCATCCCAGGGAAGAAGCATGCTGTCTTGAGTGAGCTTGCATCAAATGCGTATTCCCGCATTCCTGATTGGTAGGGCTAATTTTTCCTTTAAGCACTCCCATATGGAAGCCTAGTTTGAAAAACCTTCCACTTTAGCCATTCATCTGATATTAAATGGCATTTTGGACTTTGTTTGCAGCACTTTCACTTTTTAAAAATACTTTCGGTCTCCACACAAATAAAAAGTATGCTGCTACATCTCCAACACCTTTTAGCATGGCACTAAACAAGGTCCCTAGGTCTGAGTCATTGGGTTATTAAAAAGCATTCTAGCATTTTTCATCTGGAAAGCCTGGGCATAATATTGAATATCTGGCAGGGATAAGCCAGCTTTTTGTTTTCTTCTGCACAACTTCGTCCATGAGATTCTTATCCCCCTATATGCCCAGACAAAGGAATGTATAGACTGCTGTACTTTATCAACCACGGTCTTCTCATAATGTACAGGTATTGAATTGAGGGAACAAATGATTTTTGGCAATATCACCATCTTTACTAGATGAGCCCTACCAAAGATAGTTAAAGATAAATGTGCCAACCTCTTCATTCGAGCTTTAACTTCCACTAATACTTTACCAAGGTTTACTTACAGAATTTCATTAATATCCCGCAAAAGTTTCTTACTCCAAGTATTTCATATCTTTCTTAATCAGAGGGCTATCCATCTCCTGGTTCCAGACCATAATCTCTGTTTTCTCTGCATTCAGAGAGTATCCTGAAACCTTGCCAAAATGTGTAGATATATGTAATGTAGCAGGCAGGGCCATAGCAATTTCCGATGTGAAGACCATTAGGTCATCTACATATAGGGAGATGTTCTTTTCTCATGCAATACAACAGAAAAAGGGAATCGTTTTTTCAATTCTAAGTTTAAATGCTAAGGGCTATATATAGTGATAAAACAATAACAGTGACAAGGGACAACCTTGTCTTGTTCCTCTAGCTATTTTAAAAGGTGAGGTTAGGTGTCAATTCACTGAATGTCTCGCCAATGGGTCCTGATATATTAAATGAATTGCTCTTCAAGAGAGTTCCCCAAATGTATGTTGTTCTAGGATAGTAGCCAAGTAGGTCTAGTTTACCCTGTTGAACCCTTTGTTGTATCTGACATTACAGCAGGTTAGGGATAGTGTAGGTAGTTGCAAGATCTATAGACCCAATGAGGCTGTAAATATCTTCCTCTAACAAAGCCCTTCTGTTGTAAATGGAATTAATGAATCCCCAAGAACTTTGTATAACTCTACTGGTATACCATCTGGGCCCTTGGTTTGTCCCCTTTACTTGAACTATTGACCCTCCGATATCATTCTGATTTATAGCTTGATTTAAATTGCCTGCTTATTTGGTGTAATGTTTTTTTTTATAGCCAATTTTATTGTGGTGTAGGAGTTTTTAACCCCTTTTCCCCCAACCGAAGTTTAACCTCCTCTTCCGTTACTGCCTCCTCTTCAGAGTATAGACCTTCCTAGAATGTCTTAAAGGCATCTTCTATAGCAGTACTGCTCGCCAGTTTAGGTCCTAACTGCCCACACTCAATTTCCTATTTTTATTTTGGCCAGCTTTTATTTTCCATGCTATTAACTTTCTTGCACCTTCTTCATAATCAAAATGGGCAAGCTTACTAGCATCCCACCTCTTGTTATCCTATTTTTGTCAAATTTATTCAAGCCGTTCTCTCAATGATCTCAACCTTTTTTCTATAGTGAGCATACTTTCTTCCTCTATGGTTTTGACCAGCTTCCGTCTAAATTTCTCATTTCCTCCTCTAGGCAGCTGACCTTCTTTCTGTAGTCCCTATTTCTAAAGCTAATGACATTAGGTAGCTTCCCTCTTAAAAAGACTTTAAATGCGTCCCAAACTACGGTTGTAGGGGCCGACCCCATATTAACTGTAAAGAACTCTCCAATCTCAGCGTTTAAGGAGTCAGTTACGCCTTCTCCATTAAAATAGTATTATCTAGGGTTTATTTCCTTTCCGGGGAATATTATTGCTAAATGGTCCGAAAGATGGGTTGCAAGGTGCGTAATATCTTGAATATCATCTTTTAAAGCCGGGTATAGTAGGAAATAGTCTATTCTTGACATCTGCTCATATTTCTTATTACAGAAGTAGGTGCCCTGTAATACTCCCTTCCACTCTCTCCATAAGTCACAGAGGGCATTTTGTTTTATCATGTTTTTTAAATAGGCCCATAATTTTGGAGTGGCTATTGCTCTACTTTTGGTCGACCTATCCAGTTTAATATCTGATATCACATTGAAGTCTCTAGTCATAATGACTCGACATATAAAGTTCAGAAGGTTGGTGAAAAATTGTTTAGGCTGTTCAACATCATACCAATTTGGCCCATAGTACCCAACCAGTGCCATCAATCTATCATACAGTTTTACTTTGGCTATAATTAACCTTACGAACCTGTCCATAACTATTCCCATTTTAAGTGCCTTAACCTGTTTCTTCACCAAAATCACCACCCCCATATATGTACAGTCTGGTCTGTACATACAAACAGTTTCCGTACCTGCCGCACCTACTGCTGCTTCTACTCAGACAGTGAGGGCTGCGCTTGCGCTGACACTGCCCTCGCTCCCCTGAAAGAGACCTCATGCCATTGCCCTGTGGCTCTTCTTGAGCTCCAGGGCGCTTTCAGACCAGCTTGTGCTTGCTCTTGCTTACCATCGGAAAGCGACTCCTTCAGGACCTCCTGAGGAAAGACTGCGGTAAGGCACATTCACTTGTGACTACGCTTCACTGGGGTTTTAAAACCCCAGTGAAGTTGTGCATTATTGTGGAGATGCCAAACTGTGTTGGGTTGTCTGGGATTTGAAGTCATGGGGTATGTGTGTGCAAGTGTGTGTTTCATGGCCTAGAATATGTGGGTGAACATATATAGTTGGTACATAGGTGTGTGGGATGGTGTAGTGAAAGCGAGGAGTTCTCTGCCCCAGACCTGCAGTGTCAAAGTAGGCAATTAGGCAGTTAGACACTTCCAGTGACTTCAAAGCTCTACTGCTAGAAATGAGATTCTACTCTAGACATCTACAAGCTTTTCAATGTCTTTCGGCCCAGAGTTACGGGCCCTACAAATACCAGACCCAAAAATCCTTGGCCCAGAGATGCCAGACCTGAACATCACAGAGCATCTTCTGGGGCATGAGGTGCTATGCCCACCCTTCAGCAGGCATCCTCCTGCAGCATCAGTGAAGCAACAAGAGTTTGAAAAGCCCAATTCACAAATCCTGGCTCTATTGCAACGGATATGGATTTGGGCCCTTGTAGTCCTCAGAATGAGATGATGGATTTACGTACTTTAGTTTGCTTGCGATTCCATTCTCAGAAGGCAGAGCAATAGGGGGACTGACTACCTGGTTGCTATATGTTACCGCGTTTTCTGGAGCAGGGGGAGGCGCAGGCATTCTGCCTTAGCTTGAATGAAAACCATAAGATCTACTTGGTAAACTTTTACAGTAATAATTTTTCTGTAAGGGTGACTGCAATGTTCAAGGACTCTTTACAGTGTTTGATATGCTCGTGGAGAAAGAGGCCAAGGTTGAAAGCTCTCTTAATGTGATGGTCACAGGTGATTTCAATGCCAAACTGGGGCATCTGTGGTCTCAATCCCTCACCACTTTTGATCTATTTGTTTGAGAAACTGATCGTGATGTTATGGATACTAGGGGGCGGGTCCTATTTTCTCTCCTGGCCAAAGGAGTCTGGCTAACAAGGTCCCTAATTTTACTGACCATCATATCCCAACTTTCATGGGGTGGGGTTCTGGGAGCACCATCGAATATAATTTTACCTCCTCGAGTATGTTTCTAATTATTAATAACTGTGAGGTTCGAACTCAGATCTATAGTGATCATAACCCCATTACTGCGCAGATACTCTTTTCACATGCGTTTAAGTCAATGCAGCCGCAGGATCTATCTAGTAAGGATGCAGGGCGTAGGGTGGTATGGCGAACTGCGAACCTGAAGAATATTATGTCCCAGGTAGTTTGCAATAGTACAGCACTGGTGAATAGCTGCAACCAAACACTTTGAAATCAGGCTCTCATTTTAACTAATTTTTCAAATCTTTTATTGAGATTAAAAGAGAAGCTTTCTAGACCCATTGCCCAGCAACACCCTCATGCCAAATCTTGGTTTGACAAAATATGTAGAGCAGTCAATGATACCTTGTGTAAGGCCTTAAAGCAATCTCCCAGAGATCAAAGTGCCATTATAGCCAGCAGAAAGATATGTCAGCAAGCAATTAGGAGAAGGAAATTGGCCATGAAAGCGGAGAAATGGGAGTCCATTGTTTGTGCCGGCCAATCGAACGACTCACAAGCTTTCTGAAAAGCCATGTTGTCAGTTTTATCTCCCAAATCACCCCAAGATAATGTGCCAACCAGCCGAGGCTTGGTTGGCACATTTCTCTGGGTTGTATTCTACTGGGAGCAAGGCTAACGATGCGCCTGTGCCGATGATTCCACTCTGACCTTGTTTTTGAAGAGGATGAGGTTTTTATAGCAATAGTAGACACTAGGGGCCCGATGTAGGTAGGGCTTTACCGATCGGTATCGGCCGAAAATACCGATTTTTGGCCCTTACCGATCGGTAAACAGCCATCGAGATGTAGGGAACCAAAAACAGAACGAATCGGATAGAAAACCGAATCGGAATGTGTACCGAACGTGAAAGGATCCGATACGTACATACCGAAAATCGGATATGTAACGAATCGGAAAAACACCGATTCGGTGACAAAGACCGAATCTGTCCATGTACCGAATCGTTAGTGACACCGAATCGGAAAATCACCGATTCGGTCCCACTACCGATTCGTTAGTGACACCGAATCGGGAATTCACCGATTCGGTCCCACTACCGATTCGTTAGTGACACCGAATCGGGAAATCACCGATTCGGTCCATGTACCGATTCGGTAGAATTACCGATTCGGACATGAACCGAATCGGAAAACATGCCGATTCGTATGAATCTCCGATCGGGAAATTCCCCGATTCCAACAGTTGGGGAGATGTAGGGAGGCACAGAAACACCGAAATCGGCTCAAAATCGGTAGAATTCACTCGGTATTTACCATGGATTGCAATCAGGTGGTAACCAACTCCAACCCATATAAACAGTCCCAAAATGCATTGCAACTTGCAGGATGGCAGCTTTCTATGTCATTGCGAGGCGGCTACGGCTACAGCAGGAAGGACAGAGGGAATGGCTAAGAAATGAACAGGTCTACAGACAGAGGATAACCCTGTTCATGCTCACTGAGGCTGAGATCCTACAGAGATACAGGCTGGACTCTGACACCATACTTGAGCTCATCAGGGACCTTAAGCCATACTTGGACCACCACACCCCAAGGGCACACGCCATCCCTGCGCACGTCCAGGTGCTATGCAGCCTACACCTGGTAGCGTCTGGCAGCTATCAAAGTGGAGTAGCAGCAGCAGGAGGGGTGAGCCAGAGCAGCCTGTCAAGGTTCTTCCACATATTCCTTGACGCCATGATAGACAGGATGGACCAATACATCTCATTCCCTGCAACCCACGCAGAACTGCTACAAACCAAAGCGGACTTCTACCAGATGGCACACTTTCCCCAAGTCATCGGTTGCATAGATGGCACGCATATTCCGATTTGCCCACCAGCGGACACCGAATACATATACCGCAATCGGAAATCGACACACACCATCAACGTGCAGGTGATCTGCAATGCCAAGTGCACCATCACAGACCTGGTAGCAAAATTTCCAGGGAGTACCCATGACTCCTATATATTCCAACAGAGCGGCATATATGCACGGCTGATGGCTGGCGATTTTGGAGAAGGATACCTCCTAGGTGAGCCACATCATCAGACCCCCATAACACATGGTAGGTAGGTGTAATACATGTATGCATGTGTCTAATGTGACCCCTTTCTCTTCCAGGCGACAGTGCATATGCCCTCCGCTCATTCATACTCACCCCCTACCTCAACCCCTCCACACCCAGCCAAAGGAGGTATAACCGGGCCCACATACGCACCAGGAATGTTGTGGAACGGACCTTTGGCATCTGGAAAAGTAGATTCAGATGCCTGCACAAGAGTGGAGGTGCAAGGCAGTATACCCCCATCACCTGCTGCAAGATCATAGCTGTATGTGCAATGTTACACAACCTTGCGGTCAAGAAGGGCACTGAGGTGGAGTTGTCTGACTACGAGGACTATGACGACGACGAAGCTGTGCCACTGACACAGCCAGCTGGGGTGTGTACGCCATGTGATGGCAGATACAGACGTGAGGAGATCACTGAGAACTATTTCTGACTGAGTACAGATGCAAAGACAGCTAAATGTTGCTTGGAAAATAAAATTTTTAATAGTGATGCACCACAGTTACATCACTGAAGTGCATTAAAAAATGGAGTCTGTCAAAACAAATAAAGTCCAGGGTCCTGGTATGATCATCCCCCCTTGCCAGCCTATTTTTTGGCCCGCTTTCCAGACCCACTGGGGTGTCCCCCGGCCCCCTCCGAATGGCCTGCAGCATCAGCGGATCGCCTGGTGCTCCTCCTTGGCTCTGATGCAGCGCTGGCCGGGCTGCTGCGGCTGCTGCTGTCTCCAGCATCACCCAGGTCCAGGGCAGGATTGGAGGCGGCGTTTGAAATTAACATGGCCTCCATGGCCGTGGTGATTCTGGCCATCCCCCTGGTCAGCTCAGCCGTTTGCTGACTCTGCACCGACTCCTGATTTGCGCTTCGGATGCACAGCTGGGCGGTCGCCGATGCAAGGCGGGCCATGGCCCGGTTGAGCACCCGGGCATCCCTCCTGCGCGCAACCTCATGCTCCTCCTGCCTGGCAGAGGAGTGGGTGATGGCAGTGGTCAGCCTGCCCAACCCTGCTGCCACCTCCTTGTTGCTGTCCACAACAGCCTGGAACCCCTTCACCAACTCCCCCATCTGCAGGTTGTGCTGCAGGAGCTGGCGTTGGCAGGCCATGGTGGATCTGGCCTGTTGGCGCTGGATTTTGACCATCTGGCCCTCCAGGCCCAGGAACACACTGCCCTCCCGTGCTGGTGCAGCAGTGGTGGTGGTGGTGGTGGTGGCACGGCGTCTGGCACTGCTGCCTCCGGCCTGCTGAGTGGGCTGGGGTGCCACTGGTGGTGGTGTGGTGCTGGCCGGTCCCGGTGCCCCTGCTCCCAGGACAGGTAGGACGGGTGGCAAGGCCACGGTTGTGGCAGGAGCTGTTGTCGGCGGAATGGTCTGCCTTGTTGGGGAGTTGCATGGTGAAAATTGCAAGGGGGGTGAGCTGGGCAGTACTGGGGAGTGCACTGCCTGGAAATCAATCACCAGGACTCCCTCCATTCCAAGCCCTGTGGTGTCTCCTTCCTCATCCTCATCCTCCTCCTCCTGGCCAGGCTGGCTGGTGCTGGGCCCTGCCACTGCAGTAGTAGATGTCGAGGCTCCCTCTGCTGCCACAGTGGTGCTGCCTGATGGTGCCCCTAGGTACAAAGAAGCATTTGTAAACTGAGTGCCGATGTATTACAGGCAGTACAATTATGGCATTCCACATGTCCTTGCATCTCCTTACACCGTGTCACACTGTTTCCTGTCTTGTGATTCTGCACTGACATATCTGGCTAACTTCTGCTGACTACATGTACCATGATGCTTGTCTCTTGTATGTTGGTGGCAGTACAGTGCTGGTGTTTGCCTATGCATTGTGTCTAATGGGGAGGTGTCTGGTAGGGTGTGTCATGATGCGCATGCTTCTTACCTGTAGCTGTGGCCATCGCAGTGCTGTCCAGGGTCCCGATCCCTACGATGCTCGCCCTCTCGATGGTGCTGGAGACAATTTCCTCCAGCTCGGTGAGGGGTGGCGCCGGGTTCTGGCCTCCTCCGGTGTGTCCAGCCTGCCTCTGGATTTCGGCCAGCTTCCTCTTCGTGAGGCTGCGGAGGTCGTAGAACCTTTTCTTTAGTTCCTCAATGGACCTGGGGGTGACTCCAGCAGCATTGACCTTCTGTGCGATGTCGGTCCACAATCTCCTCTTCGTGCTGTCTGGCACGTTGAGGGACAGCCTGCCAAAGAGCTGGCGGTGCACCCTCACCACCTCCTCAACCAGCACCTGCAGTTCTGTGGTGGTGAATTTGGGCTTCCTCTTTTGGGAGGACTTCTGGCTTCCTGCCTGATCTGCCATTCTGCTGTTGTTCAGTCTGCAACCTCCTTCTCCCACTGCTGCTAACTGTGTGTTGGGCTCAGGCAGGCTTTCCAGTAACTTCTAGAAACTTCTTAATTGTCTGCACCTGCCAGGGTTGCCACTCCCTGTTTGGGTGGGGGAGGGGGAGCCACCTCATTGGCTGAATCGCCTATTGCCGAATCGGCTTTTACCGATTCGGTATTAGCCGAATCGGTAAAATCCGATTCGGTATTATCCGAATCGGTAAAAGCCGAATCGGTTCATGCAATGCATTCCTATGGGCTTTTTCGCCATGGGTCTATGATTGCCGATTCGGTTTTTACCGAATCGGCTTTTACCGAATCGGTATTCGCCGATTCGGAACTATCCGATTCGATGAGAGCCGATTCGGTGTTTTCCGATTCGTTGTTGGCCAAATCGGTAATTTCCGATTCGGAACGAGCTGAATCGGAACGTACCGATTCTCATTACCGATGCCGACCGATTCGGTTTTCATTCGGTATTTTTTTCCTACATATCGTTTTCCGATTTCAGAATACCGATTCGGCCCGCCTCGGTATTTTGAAATCGGAAAATCGCGTTTACCTACATCGGGCCCTAGATGTAAGAAGGCTCCGGTACCAGATGGTATTCTGCTTAATTTATTCAGGGAGGACTCAGTGTTTTGGACTCCAGTACTCACCTCAGTATTCAACTCTGCCTGTGGCCAGGGCGTTTCCAGGTTGGGGCGCTCATCAAAAATGGTCCACATTTTAAGTTAAGGAAACATGCATGATGTTTAGTGTTATCACCTGATATCCCGCTTAGACTCCACAGCAAAAATCATTGAGAGAGTAGTTCAGGACCGTCTACTTGACTGGATTAATATTAATTGTATGCTTGCCCCAAGTCAGTATGGGTTTAGAAAGGGGCTTGTGACTATTGAACAGTGCCTCAATCTCCATCTTATTGTGGCAAAATACAAATATGCCAAGGGAGTTTCCACCCTCTTGGTGTTTATGAACCTGTCAAGCACCTTTGACTACATCTCCAGATGAAAGCTGTGGGCAATCCTAGAGGGCATGGGTGTTGATGTTGGGCTGGTTACATTTTTAAGGCTTCTCCACCATGACCTCACAGCTTCAGCTAGATTTGGGGGCAAAAGCGAATGCACAGAGCCCTGCAACATTAAGCGTGGGGTGCGCCAAGGTTGCGTCCTTGCCTCAAACCTTTTTCTCCTGTATACGAACGACCTGGAGAAAACATTGGTATCTGATGGGGCAGACGTTCTGCATGTGGAGAAAAAGGCTGTTCCCGTTCTCTTATATGCTGATGATGCGGTCTTTCTGTTAAGGACAGCCAATGGCCTTAAAAAATGTATTATTAGTTATGTCAGTTTCATGAGAGACCTGAGCCTGGAGTCAAACTTTAAGAAAACATTTACTATGACTTGTGGCTCAAGAAACACCAAAACCTATACCCTAAATATTGAAGGCAACCCCCTAGATAGGGTTAGTTACTTTCCTTATTTAGGCATGGAGTTTGATGAAGGATGTACTTGGCTTACTTGTATCAAAAATAGAATATCCCGACATACTCAAGCTGTAGGTACCACTTCCTCGCTTGCTACGTCTGTTGGTAAAAAGCCTATTGCCACTATACTAGAGATATACAACCGGAAATGCTTGCCGATTTTAACATATGGAATGGGTATCTGGAGTTGTAGGGATGCATATGGGATGCAGACAGAGCTGAATAGATTCAGCCGCTGGCTACTAGCCATTCCTCCCTCATCCCCGCATTTCTCCCTACACCTGGAGCTAGGAATGGGGTATGCCAAAAATACCATCAATGCCCCCTCTGGCTCTCTGGTGCTCAATTTGGTCCAACAAAAAAAGCGGAATTCAAGCTGACTGTCATTAGAGACTGTTTAACCTGTGCTCATCGTTTGGCCATTCCATGGTTACAATATATTTAAAATTGCTTCTCTTCAGTTGGCTGTGCCACTTTGTTCTAACATCCAGAGCCCATCCAGAAACAGGACAATATTTGGTCCCAGGACACTTTTCTTAAGCACAAACAACCACTAGGAAACTAATGGAAGTGGCTAAACCTTCACTCAGAGATTACTGTATTATCCAAGTGGTTTCAACAATTGCCCCCTATTTACTATACATAACCAACATTTATGAAAGAACACTGTTGGCAAGATTTAGGCTAGTTTCCTTTTGCAGGTTAATATGGGTTCTTTTAGGTCAGTACTCCTCAGACACAATTCTTATTTGTCCATGTGATGTGCAATCAAGCCAAATCTTTTTACATTTTGTTTTCTTTTGCCAATTTTAGCTGCCGTACACTAGGCAGTTTTTATTACAGTTACTCCGCAGACATAAATTCTCCATGTGCAAAGCCGCCTTCTATTTATTGCAACTTAACAATTCTAATGTTTGATATTCAGCTGCCAGTGTTTTTTAAGTGCACTTTAGCGAAAAGGAGTTTGCGGTTTTGATAAAAAGCCTTTACATTCTCTTTTATAAATAACCTTTGACCATGCATTTTTAAGTGTATATTGTTGTTCTCAACTTTTATTCACTAGGCAGCATATTACATTAGCTTTGATGTCACTGAAAGCAGAACTTCCGCACTGTCACTTTATTCATTGCAAACCAACATAACGATTTTCTCTTGCTAAAATGTGACTGTTTATAATCTACATGTCTTATTATTATACCAGATTTGACGCACCCGGAACTTTATTTTATGGACTGTTGCTCTAATAATCGTAAATCTGCACAATGATTTATATACTGTTTAATTATGTGGTCATTACTTTTTAACGTGTGTATACTACGTGGTTTATTTCTTTTTATCGTGTGTATATTTTATGATCTTCCTTTGGAAGATCGAATAAAGACAATTGATTAAATGATTGATTGAGAAAAATACACAAACTTGGACCCGGCATTTCCAGTTCTTAGTGTTTGGTCCATTCCAGGGGAAATATCTTCTGTAAATTGGTGCATACTTGCAAGGTTGGATTGAGGCAGAAAATGTGCCTTTGCACCACAGTAAAAGTAGACCCAATAGCAAATTTGATAGCAGAAAAATAGTCCACATTTGTAAATCGAGGTCATTTTGAACTAGTAAAGACACAGTCTATAGGTGCTCTACAAGGTATGGGAGACAACATGCATTTGAGCTTGCTGCACGGCAGGCAATGTTTGTGGTAATACCAGGGAAATCAATAGTAACATCCGCCTCCCCTGACCATAAAATAGGCCCACAAATAGCCCAAAACTGGCCCACATACTGACCAGTTAGACCAGCCCTTTGAGCACTGCCTGATTGCGCTGTTGGCCAGCCCGACCCTGTGCACTTGGGTTGACACTCGACGGCATCTTGACTCCGCTACTGAACAGGCAGTGGCAGAGTTGATTTATACCTACAGCATTAAGTGTCATCCAAGAGAGAGGTATTGTGTACTTCAATTTGAAAACAGGTTAAACCATGGAGACATTGCTAAAGTGATCATGCTTTGGCAAGCCGGGTTCTCTGGGATAGTGCAATGTATTCTGAGGCTACCCAATGTGTTACCGACTGTGCTCTGCCTAGACAGCTAGATGCTGGTGAAGCCCACCGACATCATTTAGGGGTTCATGAGGGGTCTCAGCTATGACTCCTGGCTTACCCATTGCAACCTTTGGCCCTGCCTTTGCGGCCTCTGGCCTAAGAGGTGGCAAAACTCAGTGCCAGGAACACAGCATGTCTCACATTTTCAGTGTGAGGCTCCAACCTTCTTGTTTTTGCTCATATTTTATTACATTAATAGTTAATAATCATCTTACATTCACTATTAGTGAAATAAAAAGTGCAGCAGTAGGATCTGGAACTTTATCTTCACTGGCATCTTACGTAAGTAACATGAAAAGGTTTTCATGTGTGCATGTGGGTGAGAATGAGTTTGTGTGACAGAACGTGTCTATGCATGAATATGTATGGCTGTATGTGTGATTGTATATGTGTGAGTGAAAGTGAGTGAGTGAGTGAGAAAGTATAATTGAGATGTTGGGTACACAAAGATATCTGTAGAAGGTGGCTTAATGCCATAGAATATTTTAAAATGCAGTTTTTATGATTTAAGTAAGACAGAACAGACTCATTGTCACCTTTGTTCTTGTTGTTAACTCGGCCACCCCTCTGTTAGAGAACCCAAGCTCACCACCTCCTGGACCGTTCCCACAAAGTACTCTGTCAGTCCATCTTAACCCAAGCACTGATCATTGTAGTACTGTACTGAAAGTACGCATTACAACACTCAAGGCTAAAATGGGGGAGACACCAGCACTGTTCTTGATGCTATTGCAGTGATTACATCAGACCCCACCTAGCACTGGTTTGACGGTGCACCTCAATAAATCCTAGGATGTTTCTACTACATTCTCACCAGTACATCTCTGCTCACTTAGTGCTTAGACCTACACAATGCTCTCATAAAGGTCCTTACTCCATCTGAAGGACGTGGCACTATAAGGGCCCAGCTGGTTATTTCCACAACCAACTGCTATGCCTTCCCAAATGAACAGTCGGTCAGTCAGTAGAGAATACAAACGTACTTTTTGATAATATGCTCTGCAGAGGAGCCCCAGGTCAGGCCTTTACCTTAAGATGTTTGCTGAGAGGGACTGACTCTCCCAGGGGCGCTAATACATGATAAAGCTTTCTGGAGACCTCAGCCATGACTGCTATGGAAAAGTACTGGCCTGAGCCGGGCATGAACAAAGAAGGTACAGAGAGATAAGCTAACACCTGCCAAATGGGTGCGTTATCAGTGCTCCAAGGCAAATGTGCTGGGCTTCAACGTCTCCTAACGTGGGAGCAGAACTACACATACAGAAAGGAATGTACGAAAAGAACATCTATTTATTAGCAAATCCGACTTCAAATTTGGAGAGCAGAGAAAGAATAAAAACGGTAGACTCATGATTTAGCTCTAGAAGTAAGTCAGATATCTGGCTCAGCTTTTCTTTAGATTTTCTGGGCTTGTTCATATCTAATAAATACTCCTTGAGTTGGAACCACTGCTGTCCCTGTACACACCTGACAAATAAAAAGCAACTAAATAACAAGTGTACAGATGCAAATGGGGTCCTGCAGTGGCCAATTACGAAGGCTTTTTAAAGCTATTGTAAGTTACTTAGCCTCAAGCAGAATGTGAAAAGCTTTCCACAACACGTTGCCTTCACTGAGGTACACGGGCATTTTCAATCATGAGCATCTTTAGATAGCTATTCTAAGAAAAGACCTCTTTTTGTATGGTCATCCCGTTATTTCTGGGCTGATGCGCCTGTTTTTATGACTCTGACCACTGAGACACTCCTAACCCGGTCCCAGTGCATGTGCTGTGACCCTTAAAACATGTTAAAATGGGCAACAGTCCGGATTGGCATATTTAACTTACCAAGGAGTCCCCAGTCTATGGTATAGAAGTGTATCAAGAGCCTGCATGTCAAAAGTGATAGTTGGCTGCACCACAGATCCTGCCGCTACTACAGTAACAATGCAAAGTATGTCTCCAGACCTGCCCCAGTAGACTCAATATGCAATTTTAAAAATGCCAATTTTAGAATGGTAGAAAAACCGATTGCCAGGCTCACACCTTTCTTTTTTATAATTATAATTAAACCCTAAGGTAGGCCCTAAATGCTCATAGGGCAGGGTACATGACATTTTTTCCCATGGTAATTCCCATGGCGGTTTTGAACACTACTACAGCACGAACCGCTGGACAGAATTACACCAAATTTGGCAGAAATGTAGATTTTGGTTATCCAGATCACGCTTTCACTATTTTGTGCAAATCCATTCAGAAGTTATTGAGAAATTAAAGGAAATTTAAATTTGCATATATGTGATCGGGAGGTCTTCCCTAGTAATGACAAGCCCATGCAGGGACCTGCAGAGCTCTGATTATCTGCCAACTCTTTAACTAGGAAGTGTTGACAGCCATAAGCCAAATCCCACCAAAAAACAAAACAAGATAAGGGGAGCAGCGTAGGAATACCCTGATCCCCAAGCCTTGGTCTAGTGGTCCCAGTGGGACCTTGAGTGGACAAAAAACATTTTTTTTTATTTCCTAGTGATTTTCACTAAATATTTGTGTGTGCGTGTATATATATATATACCCATGAATTAAAAAAAATTTAATGAACACAATCTCCCACACTTGTTTTAATTGTAGCCGCCATGTGGGCCAGGTCTGGGGGGCATGCAGTCTTTAATTTAAAGTGGAAGGAGTGCACAGAGCCCCACTCCAAGTGCTTAAAAATTACCTGGGGACCACCACCTCCCTAAGGTTAATATTAATAATAGGTGGGGGTCACACAGACCCCCTCCGGGCCCCAGGGATAACCACCTCCCTGGAGATGCTATTTAAAATGACATAGTGGGGGTTGCGTGGACCCCCTGGGCCTAGGGCATCACCACCTCCCTGGGGCTAGAATAAACTTTATAGAAGGGGGGTCGCACAGCCCCCCTTCTGGGCCATATACTGTCCCTGGGACCACCATGTCTACTGAGCCAGCCCATGCACAGAGAAGAAGTGGGGTAACACAGCCCCCACCTAGAGACATTTATCGTCTTGGGGACCACCACCACCCAGGGTCCTGCCATGTCCTGGAGTGCCCACCCCAGGACACAGGTGTTTGCTTTTGCTTGGTGGGAGCTGACAGCTCCCGCCAAGTTAAAGCATCCACTCCAGTTCCAGTGGGCAGGAGATTTCGAAATGCTCCCACCCACTGGAAGCAGAGGTTTCATTTCTGTTCCTCTATTGCTCTTTTGCACAGGGAGCTGCATTTTCAGCTTGTTACTGTGTGCAATAGCAATGCCGGCTCCCACAGGAGGTGGGGAGTCAGCTGGGACAGTGGGGGTCTTGAGGCTCTACCTGCGACACACTAGGTGCCCTGGGTGAGCCCCAGCACACACAGGGAGACATTCTGAGGGCCTTATGGAAGTGATCCCCAGAGCCAAAATCGGCCTTGGGAGGGGACTGTGTGGCCCCCTACCCCATTCAAATGTGGCCTGGCCCCCCAGGGATGGGGTCCCTGGGGGCCAAAATCACCCTGAGGAGGCCCACATCCCCCACTGAAATATTGTTGGCCCCGGGAGGTGGGGTTCCTAGAGCCTAAATCGGCCAGGGAAGGAGAGCCCCGCCTTCCCTATTTTAGAGGGAGAAAAAAATAAAAAAGGGAATACAAAGGGCAGAAAATTTAGAGAAAAGGCTAAACTAGGGCAGAAAAATTAGCAGAAAAGGCAAAACAATTGGCAGAAAAATGTTCAGGAAAGGCAAAGTAGAGGGCAGAAAATTAGAAAAAGCAAAACAGAGGGTATAAAAAAAAGGCAAGCAAAGCAGAGAAGAAGAGGACAAAACAAAGGGCAGAAAAATGAGCAGGAAAGGAAAAACAGAGAGAATAATCACATGAAGAAAAAGCAAAAAAGAGCAGAAGAGGGCAAATCTGAGAACACTCAGAAACCCGCACACCCACTCACAGACCCACTCAGACACTCATGTAGCCACTCAAAGATCCAATGAGACACTCATCTACCCATCCACAAACCCACTCAGAGACTGATGCACCTACTTACTGACACTCAATAATCTACTCACAGACTCCCTTAGAAACTAACATACCTACACACAGTCCCCTCAGACTCACACATCCACTTACAGATCCACCAAGGCTCATGCACCTGCTTACAGACCCATTCAGAAACCTTTGCAGTCATTCACTTACCCACTCAGGGACTTTGAGATACTGCGGGGTGACCATAAGATGTTGATGAGCGGATCTAAGAAATCTGGCAGGTACATAACAAGAGACTCTTCTGCAGATGTACTTTGCTCCTAGGCCGTGCAGAGCCTTGACAGCTAGGACCAGCGCCTTAAAACGAATTATGCTGCCAACAGGCAGCCAATGCAGGTTTCTGAGATGGCGGGAGGTCCGATCTCTCGGCCGAAGATTCCGAATAGCCCTGGCTGCTGCGTTCTGCACCACCTGCATTCAGTTTAGTAGAAACTCCGGGAGGCCCAAGTACAGGATGTTAGCATAGTCCAATCTAGAAATAGTGAGGGTCTGAATGGCAATTTTTCTATGTGAGGTCTGTAGTAAGAACAAAAATCTCTATAACATTTTAAGGAGGCCAAAACAGATCCCAGCTACCGCCTGAACCTGGGGTGCCATAGAGAGAGTGTCATCTATTTTTACTCCCAGGTTCTTTACAGTCCTGACTGCAGCCTGGGGGGGGGGGGCAACATGTCTTGAGACCACCATTGTTTCCAGACATCCAGCGGTGGGGAGCCGAAAAAAATAATTTCTGACAAGTCTGAGTTGCATTTCAGATGGTTATATTTTAACCACGCAAAAGTTGATCTTCTCCCCATTAAATGATTCTACCTTCCTACAAGTGAACAGCAGTTGAGTGTCATCGGCATATGATATTATTGTGACTTCATTCTCTGCCGCCAGGGTAGCCATGGGGGCCATAATAGAGCCCTGTGGCACACCCACGCTCAAGGATGGCATACTGGTTGAGAAAGGAGGTGACCAGACCTCCTGATTTCTTCCGTCTAGGAAAGAGGCAAACCACTTCAGCACCGTGCCCTCAAACCGCATTCCCTTAGCCTCTGCAAGAGGAAGCCGTGGGACACGGTGTCGAAAGCCGCTGAGCGGTCTAACAGGACCAGGACCGCTTTGCCACCTGCGTCCAAAGTCTCTTTAATGGATTCTGATACCTTCAATAATGCTGTCTCTATTCTGAGGTCCTGCCTGAAGCCTGACGTGTTTCGTCATAGGGAACAGTCACCCAAATGACTTCTTCAGGGCATAAAGGTAATTCGTTTCGAACACATATGCATTATCATATATAGGATAATGAACTTGGAACCCACCTGATGCTGTAGGGAGTACTCTCCCCGATCTAATCATAATATTATTCTACGAGAAGAACGCTGAGATATGAAAACGAATAGAGTTTAAACTATTACCTGAGAGACAATTGACTTCTGGAATTGGCTCGTATGCGTTCGAAACAAATTACCTTTATGCCCTGAATAAGTCATTTGGGTGACTGTGCCCCATGACGAAACACGTGTTGGCATTGGTTTTTGCTCTATTGGCTACATTCTGTATGAAATTTATGGACTATGAAGATTGAGACTATGATGAAGAATATTTTGATGCATGACGAGAAAATAAAATAAAATAAAAGGGACTGATATCATGAACTTTGAAATAGCATTAATTTGATTTGGTTCATCTTTTCTCTTAAGGAAAAATAAGAAACTGTTTGTTTGTGCTCGGGGACAACCCATCTTTTTTCATTGTATTCTCTGTCTTTACAGAGGAGTTTTTTGGGGACACAGGTGGCCGCTTTCCCCTGTCCCCCTGAGCCACTCACTTGGGGAACACCGAATGAGTTGGTGTTGCACAAAAGTTACCCAGCCACTATTTTGTCTTGTTTTGCCAGCGATGTCACTAGCGGCATTGGCGGGAAGGTGGAGAGGAAAGCCCTATCTTCCTGACACTTAGAGGCGATCTGTGAAGTGGATGACACCTCTTTCACAACTGGGTTTTAGTAGAAAAAATTATCAGAAGGGGGAGACAGCCTGGTCGCAGCCCTCGGTGAAGAGAAGCTTTTGACAATGTTAAAAATTTCTATGATTTTAGTTCCCGCAGATTACATTTTTGAATAACTTGAACCCTCCTGCGGCTCAGCCGGGAGTAGCTTAGATTGCGTATTTGCGCATTGTTCTTTTAAAACTTGCGGTTGTTTGTAAAATTAAGACCATTTACCTAGCCCTCCTTGCACTCGATTCTGCCTGCAAGCACCCCTACCCAGCGGATCTAGCACTGAGAAGGAGATCTCATGGGCCAGCTTCCAGCCGCCATCACCCACGCTGAAACGAGGGACACACCCACCTTGAGGCTATGCCCCCTCCAGTCGAGTTAAAAGCGCGCTGAGCTGCTAGCGCGTCAGATAACTCGAACCCTCCTGAGGCTCAGCCGGGAGTAGCTTAGATTGCGCATTTGCACATTGTTCTTTTAAAACTTGCGGTTGTTTGTAAAATTAAGACCATTTACCTAGCACTCCTTGCACTCGATTCTGCCTGGAAGCACTCCTACCCAGCGGATCTAGCGCTGAGAGGGAGATCTCGTGGGCCAGCTTCCAGCCGCCATCACCCACGCTGAAACGAGGGACACGCCCACCTTGAGGCCACGCCCCCTCCAGTCGAGTTAAAAGCGCGCTGAGCTGCTAGCGCGTCAGATAACTCGAACCCTCCTGAGGCTCAGCCGGGAGTAGCTTAGATTGCGTATTTGCACATTGTTCTTTTAAAACTTGCGGTTGTTTGTAAAATTAAAACCATTTACCATGCTGAAACGAGGGACACGCCCACCTTGAGGCCACGCCCCCTCCCTGCCCCATAAACATGTGCATCCACCGGAAGCACAGGGGACGAGCGCAGCGGGCGCGACGAGCGCAGCAGGCGCGACGATTGCGCGCCAATGGCGCGCATAAGGCAAGCTCGTCTGCGCTCGTCTGCGCCAAGTCCGGGCCTAGGGCAAGCCCCCCTGCAATTTGGTCATCAGAGCCCAGATATTACAGCGCTGAAACCCTCCACAGCTTTAGGCCACCTGCCAGCATCTGCATGCGGCATATTTATCAAGCCGATGCCATGCCACAAGTCTGCCCCAAATGCTATCACCCCCTTAAACCCAAACTAACCGCTGAACACACGCACGACTTTCGCATGTTCTTATTGAACTGTCGCTCCCTGCTGAAACACAGGGCCGAAATTGCTCTCTAAATAGAGGAACACACCCCAGACATATTGTTTCTAACAGAAACCTGGCTTACCTCTGAGTCCGACCCCGCCTATTGTAGACGCTCTTCCGTCAGGCTTCCAAATCATTCGACAAGACCGACCTAAAGGGAGAGGGGGAGGCTTGGCAATTATTCATAAGGAGCAGTTTTACTGCCGAGCTGCCCCTGAAACCATCCCGGATTGTGAGACCCTTGCCTTTAACATTGAACTCTTACCTAACAGTTGCCTCTCAGGCACTCTTATCTACCGCCCCCCTGGCCCCCGAAGCTGTTCCACGAAAGCCTACCCTCAAGGGTGGCCGAACGAGTCAGCACCACATCCAATTTTACCTTGCTAGGCGATTTTAATCTTCACTTCGACTCTATTTCAGACCACACAGCCTCCACCTTGGCAGACGATCTAGCAGCACTGCAACTCACCCAACGTTTTACAACTTCCACCCACGTCAAGGGCCACTTGCTTGACCCTGTTTTCAGCAACTGCTCTGATCTTCTAGCCGGTCCACCAATCCCACTGCCTTGGACGGACCACTTCCTGGTTCCCATCAGCTGGACATCGCTTAAGCCTTCACCGACTGTACCTACCACGAGGTTTATGCAAGCCTGGTCCTGCCTCGCAGTTGACAACTGGTCTATCAAACTTGTCAGCAATCAACCCCTTGATAACGAAGACCCTGGCCTAGCCAACCAGGCATATGTTAACTGGATTACACAAACCCTAGATGCTACACTTCCAAAAAGTAAAATCACGCTGAAGCGCCCCCACAAAACTGCCCCTTGGTACACGGAGGCTCTCGGGGATAAGAAACGCCTATGCAGGAAATCGGAAAGACGATGGCGTTCAGATTACTCGGTAGACAATAAAACCCGTTACCGAGAATCCATCAGCGAATATAAAGCTCAAGTAAAAGCGGCCCAGGCTACATATTTTTCCAATGGAATACTGCTTGCAAAGTCAAAGCCTAAGGAAATTTTTCAAATCGTGAAAAAATGAATTAAACCCTCCCCCAGCCTGCAGGCCGAAAAATCCACCACCCACTGTAATAGCGTTGCTGAGTTCTTTCACCAGAAAGTAAACACTATCTACTCATCCTCCCCCCCCAGAAATATCACCCCCTCAGCCCAATTCAATAAACCCACAGCTCCCACCCTTTTCAACATCAATCCACTTTGACTCACTGTCCCCCTCTAGACCTTGCAACCCTTGAATCCTTAGCGCGGAAAGTCAAATCCGCATCCCCTGACGACCCAGCCCCGTCAGGTATAATAATGGCAGCCTCTCAGATCACTCTGCCTACAATTAGGGAGGTTTTAATGCATCCATCACCTCCGGCATTGTCCCGACCGTCTGGAAGCAGGCCATGGTCAGATCATTATTGAAAAAACCTAATCTAGACCCGACTGACCGGGGTAACTACCGCCCCATCTCCCTGCTCCCATGGGTGAACAAGATCCTCAAAAAATATATAAATCAACAGCTGGTAAACTTAGAAGACCACCACTTACTAGACCCCACCCAGACGGGCTTTAGACCGAAACACGGGACTGAGACCGCCAGAAAAATCTTGGATCAAGGACGATCAGTGGCAGTGATCCTCCTTGACCTCAGCGCGGCATTTGACACGGTCAGCCACAACACCTTGCTGCACCGTATGTCCTGGGCCGGGATCAAGGACAAAGCCTGGTCGTGGTTTAAGTCCTTTCTAGAGGACAGATCCTTTCGAGTCTTCGAGGGTGAGTCCGTGTCCACCAGCAGACCTCTGAAGTGCCGAGTCCCCCAGGGCTCCTCTCTAAGCCCCGCACTTTTTAACTTGCACATGAGGCCACTGGCTGAGGTCGTCCGTCCATTTGGGGTCAAGATTATCTCTTATGCGGACGACACACAGCTGGTGGTCTCACTGGCGCAGGAAGCCAACCTGCCTGCACCAGGTGGGCTCAGAGAATGCCTAGAAGAGGTGAAGATCTGGATGTCCTTATCATCCCTCAAACTGAACGGGGACAAAACGGAGCTGATGCTCCTAGGCCCCCCAGATCTCTGCCTTCCCACCTCTCTGTGGCCGCCCTGTCTGGGTCTCCCTCCAACCCCCAAAAACAATATCAAGAGCCTCGGAGTTTGGTTGGACAGATCCCTGTCTTTCAACGTTCAGGCCACAAAACATTTAGCCACCTGTTTCGGCATCATGAGGATGTTAAAGAAAATCTTCCCCCCTCCTCCCCATGGAAGCCAAACAGGTGGCTATACAGGGGTTAATACAGTCACGCCTTGATTTCAACAATGTGCTCTACCTCGGCGCCCCAGAGTACACTCTGCGCAGGCTCCAGACTGTGCAGAACTGCGCAGCCCGCATACTGCTCGATCTCCCTCGCAGACAAACAGTGAGGGCCGGGCTGGTCAGCCTTCATTGGCTACCAGTGCGCCAGAGAGTTCTGTTCAAGGCAATGTGTATAGCCCATCAGGCCTTCTGGGACACAGGCCCTAGGATTAACCGTGACCTAATCACCCATTACACTCCCAGCAGAAGCCTCCGCTCTAGTCAGACCTTCCTAGCAGTAGCCGATAGAATAAAAAGGACCAGATCTGGGGGCAGGACGTTCTCCCATAATGCATCGAGGACTTGGAACACCCTCCCACTGCATCTCAGAGCCAACGCCAATCTTTCTGCCTTTCGCAAACAGCTAAAAACCTTCCTTTTTAACCTACCCTATTAAATTCAACCTAGCCTCCCTTACAGGCTCTCTCTTTGGTTCTGGTTACTTTTTAGCGGTTGGACGCCTCCGGGCAGCAATTTGCGCTTTATAAATCCACATCCAATCCAATTTTTGAGGCAAAAAAACTCTTCTTAACTGGCTGTATCTTTTTATGGTAGTCTCTTAAGGCCTCCTTATAGTTCTTTTTACTTTCCACCTTAAAATCCTTCCTCCATGCTCTTTTCTGGCGTTTGCAGTCCTTTCTACATTGACATGAATGAATGAATGAATGAAATGAAATGAATAAATGAATGAATGAAATGAAATGAATGAATGAAATGAAAAAGGATTTATAAAGTGCATGGCTGACCGGGAGCATCCCAGCACTGGAGTACAGAGGATAGCTGAGGGGAACTGGGGGGGTGGGGGGGCAAAGGGTGATATTATGGATCTTGTGGGAACAGGTGCGTCTTCAGGAGTTTACGAAATTTCAAGTAGATCGGTTTGGATCGAAGACTAATCGGAAGGGAGTTCCACAGGGTTGCAGCAGTGACCGAAAAGCGGCGCCCTCCAGTTCGGCCCTTCCTAACTCTTTGAACTGTGGCCAGGTTACCATGGGAGGAGCGCAGAGTCCTGGTGGCTTTGTAGGGATAGAGCATATTTCCAAGGATAACGGGCCCTTTGCCCTGAAGGGATCTATGGGTGATACACAGGGCCTTAAATTTGATCCTTTCCCGGACTGGCAACCAGTGGAGGGCCTTGAGTGCTGGGTTAGCCGATGATCTCCGGGAGGTACCTGTCAGCAGCCTAGCCGCTGAATTCTGGATGCGCTGAAGGATATTGATGGTTGATTCTGGAGCGGGCAAAAAAAGGGAATTGCTATAATCTAATCTGGATAAGATAGGACCCTGAATGAGCAACTTTCTGGATTGTGACGGAAGTAGGGGGAGAATCTTACGGGCTGAACGGAGTAGGCCCACACAGGTGCCAGCAGTCTTTTTGGCCTGTGTCTTAAGGGAGAGGTCTTGCTCAAGCCACACCCCTAAGCTTTTGAGTTCCTTCTTCGGTGTAGGGAAATCCCCCAGGCACAAGGGCCAGATGGAGGTGGGAAGGGATGTAATTTGCTGGCCCAGAAGCATAAGTTCTGTCTTTGTGCCATTTAATTCAAGTCGAGAGTCGCACATCCATGTGTAGATTTCGGAGAGGCAGTTATGCAGGTTTTCAGAGTTGCCCTTTTCCAGGGAAAGCGAGACGACCAATTGGGTGTTGTCAACGTACGTAACGACTTTAATCCCAAAGGGAATGACCACATCCTCCAGGGGGGCCATATAAATGTTAAATAAAGTAGGGCTCAATGAAGAGCCCTGAGGCACCCCACACTGGAGGCGAAATGGCTTGGAACGCACGCTACCTTCCCAAACCTGGAAGGTTCTGTTCTTCAGAAAGGATGTAAGCCACAGCAATGCTGTGCCCCTTACCCCTAAGTTGGAAAGGCGCTGGACTAAGATCTTATGGTCCACAGTATCAAATGCTACACTTAGATCCAGGAGGATCAGCACAACCGATCCTCCTGAATCCAAGATGCACCTTGCTTCCTCTACCACTGCTAATAGAGCGGTCTCAGTACCCTGGCCAGGGCGGAAACCAGTTTGAGAGGTGCGAAGCAGCCTATTGGTTTCTAAAAAAGCAGAGAGTTGTTGATTTGCAATTTTCTCTGCTATCTTGCTAAGCCCTGGCAGCAGAGAAATTGGTCGGAAGTTTGCGAAGTCAAGGGGGTCAAGTTCTGTTTTTCTTAGTAGCGCCTTTACTACTGCCTGCTTCCAACCTGGGGGAACCAGCCCTTGATCAAACGAGGCATTAATGAGATCCGTAGCCAAAGGGGAGATGGTAGGTCCCACATGCTGTAGAATATACATGGGAGCCGGATCATTAGGGGATCCACTCTTCATGGCGAGCAGAGCAGTTTGAAAGTCTTCTCTGGATATCTGGGCAAAGGAATCTAGAGGGGGGCCAGTGATTGTGGCAGTGAGATCCGCAGGGACAGAGGTATGGGACTTTTGCGGTAGGGATTGTAAGATGTTTACTATTTTGTTCTCAAAGAAGGCCGCTAATTGGTTACATCTGGTGTCTGACGTGTCCTGCACCATCAGGGGGTTTGGAATTGTGAGAACATCTTTTACTATTTTGTATGTCTCTCGAGATGAATTAGAGGACGTTCTAATTTTCTCTTCAAAGAAGGAAGCTTGAGCTGTTTTCCGAGCTGATTTATAAATCCTCATGGCTGCTTTATATTTCTCCTTATTAGGTGGGGCCGAATCTTTCCTCCACCTACGTTCCAGGTTTTTGCAGATTTTTCTTAAATCTCTAAGTTCTTGAGAGTAACATGGTGATTTAAAGACCCTGCTCATCTTTTTCATTTTTTTCTTAGGTGCTACAGAGTCAAGGGTGTTAGTCAACAGTTGGTAAAATTAGTGTCAGCTTTCCGTGGGTCGGGATCAGCAAGAGGGGCAGTGTGCTCTAGTTCAATGGTCCAGCTCTCAAAGGAGAGTTTAGACCATGCTCTCTCCAGAGTGCGAGGCACCTGAACCTATGGGCAATCCGTGCTGGTTTGCCATGCGAACGGGACAAAAAAGTGGTCAGACCAAGGTAAAGGGAGAGATGGAGATATTTCTAGCTGGGGGATGTTTGAAAATATCGGGTCGAGAAGATGTCCCTTCGTGTGAGTAGCCTCAGAATTTTTTAAGTGGAGGTCAAACGCATTAAGCTCCGATTTAGGATCGCATGCTATCTTGTCGGAGGAGTCATCAAAATGAAGGTTCAAGTCCCCTAGTAGAATGAAGTTATGTGTCGCGGCACAGGAGGTAATTGTAGTTTCTAGCAGTGAGCCTACAAATTGCCCTAGGCTTCCAGGGGGGCGGTATATAAGAAAACCGGATAAGGATTTATTTGGCATAATTTGTAGGCTGAAATTAACACTTTCACAGTCCGAAATTCCTCCCTCATGTATCCTGCAAATGAACTTATCCCTGTGAACTATGGCCAGCCCACCTCCCTTTCCCTGGGTTTTGTTGTGAAACTGTATCAGGAATCCCTGGGGTAACATACTGACAATGTCTGCCTCAGAATTAGAGAACAGCCATGTTTCAGTGAGGAATAATATATCCACGTTAGTATCCTGAATTAGTAGATTGATTTCTATACAGTGTTTGGGTATAGATCTACAATTAAGCAGAGCCAGGCTTACATACTTCGTCATCTGACGATTGTCTTTCGGAGGTGGGTCATCCTGGTGGGATGTTAGTGATTTTGACGGGGTAGATCTAGTCCTTAGATGCAGGAGTTCATCTCGCGAATATCTAATGCTATGTTCGGATGGAATGGACATAGTGTCTGGCCCTGTGCCCGGCCTGGCCCGGACGGGCCCAGACGGGCTAACTGCACGCCCGCTGCGCGTATGGGGAGGGGCGTTCATTTTATAGTGTCAGGGCCTAAATCGCCCAGACACTAGAGCGCTGTCCTTTTCCTGTCCCAAGATGGCGCCCGAAGTCTGCGTCTCGAGGGAAGTGAGTGCGAGTTCACCGGGAGCCCGAAATCGGCTTCCAATGTTGCAAGGGTTCCGGAGGTAAAATGCGGCACAATGCGCAGTGGGGGGTGATTTTAAAACACAGAATAATTCAAATTGGAAGGACAAAATCGGCGCAAATTAATTTGTCTAGCAAGTGATTGTTTTTAAAAAATAGCTCTATACTCCTGGCTTCCGCCTCAGGAGTCCTTGTACATAATGCTAGGAAGGTTGAGAAACGCTCTTTTATAGTGTCAGGGCCCTGTAAGATGTTGTTAAACCAGGGGGTTGAATTCTAATTGCTCTTATAGGACACGGGGTGGGCGGAGCAAGGGTCAAAGTGCCCTCTGCAATCCACTTTACTAGAACCTCTACATCCTGCTCTATGTCACCTGTGAGCATAGAAGGGTGTAGGTCTAAAACGTGTTTCAAAGCATCCAGGGTGATTTTATACAGAGGTCAAGAAGTGGATGATGGCTGCTTAACCTGAGTCCACGAATGTTTAGACAGTTTTGGTAGACTAAAACTGACCAAACAATGGTCTGACCAAAGTAGGGGTATAAGCGGCTCTATCTTAATTAGGCAGTTCGCAAATACCTGGTCAAGAGTATGTCCTTTTTCATGCATGGGGGCAAATACACAGGGGACCATACTGAGTGTTCCCAAGGATTCTAGCAAAGAGATGGTCTCTGAGGTGTTCTGTTGGTCTATGTGTAAGTTACAGTCCCCTAAGACGAGGAAGTGTTTAAATCTGAAAGCCACTGGATCAATTACATTACCAAAGGACTTCAAAAACTCTCCTGCCAGCCCTGGGGGTCTGTACAAGAGGACTCCCACAAGGCACTGGTGGGGGGACAGGGTAGCCTGGAAACATAAACATTCCGCCCTTTCCATATCCTCCAAGGAAATGCAAGTGATTGCCATGTCAGTTTTGCTAATAATAGCAATTCTGCCTCCCTTGCAACCAACCCGGTCTTTCCTCACAATGGAGTAGCCGGGGGGGGGGGCAGCGGGGGGGGTGGGGGGGGGGGGGGGCTGAGGCTATAGAAGGATTCGACAAATCTGACAGCCCTGTTTCAGTCGGAAACAGCAAGTCAGGTTTATACTCCGTTAGAATATCATAAATATGTAATGCATGTTTATTTAGTGAGTGACAATTTAAAAGTAGAGCCTCAAAATGTTGTTGTTTCTTAAATATAACATCCGACTTATCCTGTTTTTGTATATTACACACAGGCATAGTGTTTAGGCTGCCAGTAGTATTACCCCAGCTACAGTGTTGACACCCTGTAAAGGAGTAGTTAGTCCCTATATCAGTGGATTTTTTATATTTGAAAGCTGAGCCCAACTCTGAGAGTCTCCTTCTCATATGCAAGTACCTTGTTGGAGAATCTGTTCGGACCGGCAGAGTGCCCGGCCCCAGCCACCTCCGGGACGTCTCTGGGGGTAGACGGGCTGGCCTTTGGTACACCATCGGCGCGGCCGCTGCGCTCTGCCGCTGCGCGGCCGGGCATCCATCTTGTTAAATGCCAATGCGGAAATGACAGAGGCAGAGGAAGGAGCCGCGTCCCTCCACAACAATCGGTCCCTAAGAGACCGTGGTGGACCGGCTAGCCTATGGCCCAAAGCAGCGTGAAATAAAGAAAAATAAATTAAGTTCCCCCCAAAGCAGTTTCTCAGAAATAAAAAGGTGCCATCAAGCGGTCCGAAGATGAAAATGTCAAGTGAATGTGCTGCTGAGTCGACTCTTAGAGAACAAAATGAAAGAGATCCTTTCGGATACGGGTCCAAATACATGAATGGAAATAACAGAAGAACCCAATTTCTTAATATTGGTATTTCTGAGGATTGTTTACACAAACGGGTCATGCTGCAGTGTTTTCGTTAACATAAAGAACGAGCACTTTAAATATCTCCCAAAAGGATTACGTTGGCTTTCTAGAATTTGAAACAGAACGTTTTTTTTTTCAATAGCATAAGAGAACAAGCATTGCCTGTGCGGCAGTAATAGTAACGCCGCACAGCCATGAAAGAGAAAGTCATCGCGATCGCTGTGAAAGCAAAAGCACACGAGGGATGCGTGCTCAGCAGCGTGTGCGCTTGTGCGCATGAGCGCAAGCTGGTGGCCGCTTTGGTAGCACTTTGAAAAGCTGCTTCTAAATGTCTCGACAGAGCAGCGCGTGCGCTGGTTCAGGCGAGACCTAAATAAGGCTCTGGTCCTGCCTCTTCCTGTGGGTTAAGGTCGGCACCGAGAAAAAGTTTCGAGCAACCCGCCCGTAGGCTAGACGCCAAAACACAAAGATAAGCCTTCCAGCATCAGGCTCGAGCTGGCCCCATGCAGGCGCTGAGCCGAAATCCTAGTGCTTCCCAGTCCACGTTCCTTCTTTGTCGAAGCCTAAATCTTCGGTTCCGAAGAGTTCAGGACCGAAACTTTTGATGCTGAAAACTGCAAGTAAACACCAAAAGACTCCGACAAAAGAGCCTCGGTCTGATGTTGCACCTTTGGATCCGGAACAAAAAGAACTGATTATTAACCCAGATATTGGACATATTCATGCTAAATTACCTGAAAAAAGGAAATTGTCCCAACAGGATGAGCACCACATGCCCCTGAAGAAAAGGAATGTGGGTACAAACCCTTCACCACCTTATGTGCTACCTACTTCTCCTACTTATCCTCAATTACTCATCACACCCACTAATTCACCACCACCACTATCACCTATCCCAAAAGGTGATGGGGATGGAGATGAGGATCAGTCTCAAGATGTTGACCCATGGGAGGATTATGATACTGATCCACACACAGATACTGACCCTGACTTATACCCGTCCAGGGCATTACCACCTGATGACAATATAGGCTACATTGAGCTTCATAATAGGGCTGCTCATTACTATGGGGTGGAGCTACATAAGGAGACTTTAGAGGAGAATCACTTGTTCTAGAACTTACGCTCCACTCCGAAAACTACACCTACACTACCAATGCTTAAGACAGTGGCGACTCCTCCGTAGGGGCGTTTGGGGGCCGCCCCCCTGCTTTCTCGCAGTGCGAGAAGGCAGAAACATAATGGCAATAACTACCATTTATGTTTGTTCTGCTTCTCGCACGGCGAGAAAGTAGAAGTGCCTCGTTGGGGGTGGGCGGTCCTGCTGGAGGGCAAGGGGAGAGTGGCCATGGGGCCGACCAAACAGTCAATACCCACAACAGTGGGCAGGCCACTCCCCCCTGCCCTCGAACAGGACCGCCCACTCTCCTTTTTTCTCAGCCTACAGAGAAAATGGCCCGGATAGGGCGCACACGGTTGCGCCTCACCAATCACAACGCTGCCATTGCAGCATTTTGATTGGCGGAGGGGAGGGAGGGGGCTGCCTTTCATGATCACGAGTAGAGCTGCAGCCAGAATTGTAAACGCAGGACCGGACGGCGGGAAGCTGAGGTGGCGCAGGACGGTAAGTTAAAACATTTTCTTTAATTAAACCCCTCCCGCCTCTCCCTGCAAACACCCCATTTCCACCCCCCACCACCCGTCATGCTGGCCACGACTGGCCAGCACCTAATAGCACGCTTGGGTACCTGGTGGTAACCCCTATCTCTTTATTTGCCGAGTCCAGTCACAGGGTTTGACGTTTCAACTATGCTGCCCCAGTGCAAACTGTCAGAAATTCTATAATCCCCCTGTGCAGCTTCGCGCTCTGTCAAGGAATGGTCCAGGCCTGACCTCTTCCCGTATAAATGGCCAATGGCAATCCTATCGCTTTCTTGCAAATCTGATGTCAGAATTCAAATGGAGCCAAAGGGGCTTCAGTGGCTGCCTGGGAATCCTCCTGAGACTTTCCTGGGGGTCTTCAGATTGAGAACTACAGCTGCTGCGTGCATTTAAAGACCCGCTGGTCTAGGAGTGAAAATTCGACTGTAAGACCGGTTGTGACGGAACGACAAGGGTGGGACAGGGACAAGTCACATCACAAGACCGACTCCAGGGCGCATTGCCCGTGTAGGACAAGAAGAGGGCTTCACACGGGGGTCACTCTAGATGAGTGACCAGTCACACATCTGCTGTGGCAATAACTGGAAAGAGTGAAGGCGCGGAGGTGCAAATGGCGGTGAATGCAGCAAGTATGGGGTTTCATTCATCCACATAAAACGCCTGGAACGTGCAGGCACAAGAATTCAATTCCCTCTTGATGAAGTGACGGCAGCAGCAGGCGGCCAGAGTTGGACAGCAGGTCATGAGGCCGTACCACTTGCTGTACACAACGCGTGTGTGCTTGTAATACATCAGAGCCTAGTTGGTGGAAATGAGCTAAAGAATGAAAACATTTCGTTTTTCGCTGTTCATAACTCTTTATTTTCGCTTCATATTTTCTTTTTTTATGTACGCAATAGGCCCATCTCCTACCAGCAGAACATTGCTACAATTCAGCGCCTGTGCAAAGGCAGTGGATCCCATCATTGAAATGTGCTTATGCCCCATGTAAAAGGGACGGCGCTAGCGTACATTTAGATCCGGTGTTATTTTGTTTTACAGAAGCAGCGACACAAACATCTGCCCCAAACACGACCCCAGCCTGCCCTTTAGCATTCAGAGACAACCTGAGGAACAGGCGGGGTCTCTATACCTGTCCTATAAATACCGACCCCAGCCTTCCCTGTAAATACCGACCGAGCACTGCCCTATTAATACAGATCCGAGCCAGCCCTGTAGCAATCAGAGACAACATACAGCACAGGTGGGGTCTATATATTTTACACCTGTAGTATAAATACTGACCCCAGCCTGACTGTAAATACCGACCCCGGCCTGTCCTGTAAATACCTACCCCAGCCTGTCCTGTGTGAATACTGACCCAGCCTGTCCTGTAAATATTGACCCAGCCTGTCCTGTAAATACTGACCCAGCCTGTTCTGTAAATAGTGACCCCAGCCTGTTCTGTAATGATCAGAGACAACCTGCGGCACAGGACGGTTCTAAGGGATATACTTGCCCTTTAAATACCAGCCACAGCCTGTCCTGTAAATACTGACCCCAGTCTGTCCTGTAAATACCTACTCCAGCCTGTCCGGTGTAAATACTGACCAATCCTGTCCTGTAAATACTGACCCAGCCTGTCCTGTAAATACTGACCCAGCCTGTTCTGTAAATAGTGACCCCAGCCTGTCCTGTAATGATCAGAGACAACCTGTGGCACAGGCCGGTTCTAAGGGATATACTTGCCCTTTAAATACCAGCCACAGCCTGTCCTGTAAATACCAAACCCGGTCCTACCTCCGAAACATGCGTGATTAGTTCCAAAAGTGCAGGGATGCGGAAGTATCTTCAAATTGTGCTAGTATCACACGTGATGCATGCTACTTGACAGGCGTGTAACAGTCAATACAGCCAGGGGCCGACACTGGTACTAAGAGCCTGTACACGAACTGAGCCTTAAAAAATATTTGACAAGCAAAGTGTACACAGTTTTGTTAGAAATGCCTGCAAAACTTTTAATTTTGGTTATTTTATTATCAAAATTGTACTGCAAAATGCACTTTTTGAACCTATTAAAAAAATATATATATTTATATATATATATATATATATATATATATATATATATATTATATATATATCCAGAACACCCTCCAGCGTTGCAGAAGGTAGGAGCCACACACGGGGACTTTGAAAAGAGGTTCTTTATTGAATGCAGATAAGGCATGATGCATTTCAGTGTGAGCCTTCCTCAGACGCCTCTGTTCAACTGAGAGTTTGTGCGCCCAGCTGTTATAAGTCTCTGCGGCACTCGTGATTGCTCAGTGCGCGCCTCCCCCAACCATGTGATCGTTAGTTGCAGCGTGATGGTACTGATACTGCAACTCCCAGAATGCCTCAAACCTGGGTTGGTGTAACGTGGGGAAATCAGGGTAGCAGTCCTTGTGTTTTGCAGGCATACGCAGAACTGGGCGAACTAGAAACAGTTAAAATGTCAGTAAGAGCCTCTTGAGTCCCCGCAAACGTTTCAACCCGCAGGGCACAGGTCCGCCAGGTCGTGGGCCGGTAACGAGGTACCAGCACCTTCCGTGTAGATACAGACTGCCAATGAGCAACGTCCCATACTTTTCCTGCTTTCCCGCTGGTGAGCTGCCTGATGCCACTACCATGACGAAGAACAAACTGCTTGCGCAGACACCAGAAAGCAGACAGCCAACTTGAGAAACGTGAGCTCCTTATTGTGTCTCTGGTTGACACGAATAACATCCAGAACACCCTCCAGCGTTGCAGAAGGTAGGAGCCACACACGGGGACTTTGAAAAGAGGTTCTTTATTGAATGCAGATAAGGCGTGATGCATTTCGGCGTGAGCCTTCCTCAGACGCCTCTGCTCAACTGAGAGTTTGTGCGCCCAGCTGTTATAAGTCTCTGCGGCACTCGTTATTGCTCAGTGCGCGCCTCCCCCAACCATGTGATCATTAGTTGCAGCGTGATGGTACTGATACTGCAACTCCCAGAATGCCTCAAACCTGGGTTGGTGTAACGTGGGGAAACCAGGGTAGCAGTCCTTGTGTTTTGCAGGCATACGCAGAACTGGGCGAACTAGAAACAGTTAAAATGTCAGTAAGAGCCTCTCGAGTCCCAGCAAACGTTTCAACCCGCAGGGCACAGGTCCGCCAGGTCGTGGGCCGGTAACGAGGTACCAGCACCGTCCGTGTAGATACAGACTGCCAATGAGCAACGTCCCATACTTTTCCTAATTTCCAGCTGGTGAGATGCCTGATGCCACTACCATGACGAAGAACAAACTGCTTGCGCAGACACCAGAAAGCAGACAGCCAACTTGAGAAACGTGAGCACCTTATCGTGTCTCTGGTCGACACGAATAACATCCAGAACACCCTCCAGCAATGCAGAAGGTAGGAGCCACACACGGGGACTCTGAAAAGAGGTTCTTTATTGAATGCAGATAAGGCGTGATGCATTTCGGCGTGAGCCTTCCTCAGACGCCTCTGCTCAACTGAGAGTTCGTGCGCCCAGCTGTTATAAGTCTCTGCGGCACTCGTGATTGCTCAGTGCGCGCCTCCTCCAACCATGTGATCGTTAGTTGCAGCGTGATGGTACTGATACTGCAACTCCCAGAATGCCTCAAACCTGGGTTGGTGTAACGTGGGGAAACCAGGGTAGCAGTCCTTGTGTTTTGCAGGCATACGCAGAACTGGGCGAACTAGAAACAGTTAAAATGTCAGTAAAAGCCTCTCGAGTCCCCGCAAACGTTTCAACCCGCAGGGCACAGGTCCGCCAGGTCGTGGGCCGGTAACGAGGTACCAGCACCGTCCGTGTAGATACAGACTGCCAATGAGCAACGTCCCATACTTTTCCTGCTTTCCCGCTGGTGAGCTGCCTGATGCCACTACCATGACGAAGAACAAACTGCTTGCGCAGACACCAGAAAGCAGACAGCCAACTTGAGAAACGTGAGCTCCTTATTGTGTCTCTGGTTGACACGAATAACATCCAGAACACCCTTCAGCGTTGCAGAAGGTAGGAGCCACACACGGGGACTTTGAAAAGAGGTTCTTTATTGAATGCAGATAAGGCGTGATGCATTTCGGCGTGAGCCTTCCTCAGACGCCTCTGCTCAATTGAGAGTTCGTGCGCCCAGCTGTTATAAGTCTCTGCGGCACTCGTGATTGCTCAGTGCGCGCCTCCCCCAACCATGTGATCGTTAGTTGCAGCGTGATGGTACTGATACTGCAACTCCCAGAATGCCTCAAACCTGGGTTGGTGTAACGTGGGGAAATCAGGGTAGCAGTCCTTGTGTTTTGCAGGCATACGCAGAACTGGGCAAACTAGAAACAGTTAAAATGTCAGTAAAAGCCTCTCGAGTCCCCGCAAACGTTTCAACCCGCAGGGCACAGGTCCGCCAGGTCGTGGGCCGGTAACGAGGTACCAGCACCTTCCGTGTAGATACAGACTGCCAATGAGCAACGTCCCATACTTTTCCTGCTTTCCCGCTGGTGAGCTGCCTGATGCCACTACCATGACGAAGAACAAACTGCTTGCGCAGACACCAGAAAGCAGACAGCCAACTTGAGAAACGTGAGCTCCCTATCATGTCTCTGGTTGACACGAATAACATCCAGAACACCCTCCAGCGTTGCAGAAGGTAGGAGCCACACACAGGGACTTTGAAAAGAGGTTCTTTATTGAATGCAGATAAGGCGTGATGCATTTCGGCGTGAGCCTTCCTCAGACGCCTCTGCTCAACTGAGAGTTTGTGCGCCCAGCTGTTATAAGTCACTGCGGCACTCGTGATTGCTCAGTGCGCGCCTCCCCCAACCATGTGATCGTTAGTTGCAGCGTGATGGTACTGATACTGCAACTCCCAGAATGCCTCAAACCTGGGTTGGTGTAACGTGGGGAAACCAGGGTAGCAGTCCTTGTGTTATGCAGGCATACGCAGAACTGGGCGAACTAGAAACAGTTAAAATGTCAGTAAGAGCCTCTCGAGTCCCCGCAAACGTTTCAACCCGCAGGGCACAGGTCCGCCAGGTCGTGGGCCGGTAACGAGGTACGAGCACCGTCCGTGTAGATACAGACTGCCAATGAGCAACGTCCCATACTTTTCCTGCTTTCCCGCTGGTGAGCTGCCTGATGCCACATGTCAATTCTTGAGGGGCAGTCACACTTGATCAGGCAAAGTCTTGCTTCCATTATATGCCTCACTACTTTCAAACTTCACCAGCCGCCACTAGCTTAAGAGGATATTTAAGCAAGCAGATGAGGTTTTCAAAGGTCTGTAAGGGCAAGAATCATCATGCCCAGAGTTGAGAATAAATATAAGCCAGCCCCTACTGGCCCTAAATACATCAAGGGTCAGCTGCCCTTAGACTCTCTTGTGCTTTCTAATGCTCGCAAGAGAGCTAACTCACAGACCCCAGGTAAACCCCCTCCTTCTGATAAGGAGTCCAAGTTAATTTATGCCTCTGGCAAAAGGGTAGCCTCACAAGCAGCTAATTACTGGTGCATCACTAATGCTCAGGCTTTGCTAGCCAGATATGATAGGGGTCATTACGATGAGCGAGAAAAACGTATGCAAGTTTTGCCTGATGAGCACAAATCTAAGGCAAATGATCTTATCCAGGAGGGCAAACTTAGCACCAATACCTCCATCAAGTGCGTATTAGATGTGCTCAGTAAACACCAGTGTACTGCTACATAGACACTCAAGGTTTAGAATTTCAGGTTTCAAACCTGAGGTACAGGCCTCCATTCTAACAAACATATAATCATCCTTCCATCAGTTGTCCAACAAACACCCTCCTATCCCTTCTAACATAATAACACTAACGCACAGACCCGGCAAGTCCCAAGAGTTTTGGCAATACTTAAACTCCTTAAACCAAGGAGTCAACCACAGAGAGAATGTTCTTGATGCTGACCCCTGGGCAGTTCACGTGAAAAACTTGTATCAAGAAGAAGGAAGTACAACTCCTCAGAATAAAGACCTGGACGAGGTTGAATGCCCTGTGGTCTGCACCCATTCTTCAATAACTGTGAACCACTCAGATTTTTTAGAAAAAAAAGGTCGTTAGCACAATGAAAAAAAAAAAAAATAGGCTCAATGGGGCACCAGGACTAAACGGGCTGCCGGGCTCCCTGTTCAAGGAAGATAGAGGCTTTTGGACAGAAAAACTAACCACGCTATACGCTGAATGCCGATTCCTCGGGGACGTACCTGACTCTTGGAGAGGGTCGCTATTGCACCCAATATACAAGAAAGGACCAAAATCAAACCCTCAAAATTACCGCATGATTGCTCTGCTTGGCATCGAGGGCAAGGCTTATGCAAGCACCCTGTTGGTGGAACTTTCAAAATGGGTCAGCAACGAGGGCCTCTTGCCATTTTATCAAACAGGGTTTAGATCTGGAGCATCAACACTGGATAACATCATAGCACTCTCAAACCTCGCACAGAAGGCTGCATCACGAAAAAGTCGACCGCTGCTCGCATGTTTCATTGATTACACGGCAACCTTCGACGGGGTTGATCGTTTGATTCTCTGGCAGAAGCTTGCAAGCTGGAATATGAGCCTTCTTTACTACAAGCTATTCGATCACTATATTCAAGAACTTGGGTCAGAATCAAACTTTGGACAGCCTCGGCCACAGAGAAAATTGATACAGACCGTGGCCTGTAACAAGGATGTGTATTAGCTCCGATGCTGTTTACTTTATACACTGCTGACATGGGCCAAGCCCTGACTGGAGCATCACTAGCAACACCGAGGATCGGTCACACTAAGATCCAACTACTCCAATATGCCGATGATTTGGTTCTCCTTGACCACACCAAAATTGGCTTACAAAAAGTTCTCTCGGCCCTTGTAATTTACAATGAAAAGAACAAACTGACTGACAACCAATCTAAATCAAAAATAATAATCTTTGGGCACTACCCGGAAAAAAAACTGGCAAAATGGAGGCTAGGACAGCTGACTCTGGACTACATCGCACACTACAACTACTTGGGAGTTTGGCTCACTGAAACAGGGCGCCCTGGAGTTCATCTTGACAAAATACGCACAAAAGGAAAAGCTGGAATATTGAGCCTTCTTTACTACAAGCTATTTGATCACTATATTCAAGAACTTGGGTCAGAATCAAACTTTCGACAGCCTCGGCCACAGAGAAAATTGATACAGACCGTGGCCTGTAACAAGGATGTGTATTAGCTCCGATGCTGTTTAATTTATACACTGCCGACATGGGCCAAGCCCTGACTGGAGCATCACTAGCAACACCGAGGATCGGTCACACTAAAATCCAACTACTCCAATATGCCGATGATTTGGTTCTCCTTGACCACACCAAAATTGGCTTACAAAAAGTTCTCTCGGCCCTTGCAATTTACAATGAAAAGAACAAACTGACTGACAACCAATCTAAATCAAAAATAATAATCTTTGGGCACTACCCGGAAAAAAAAACTGGCAAAATGGAGGCTAGGACAGCTGACTCTGGACTACATCGCACACTACAACTACTTGGGAGTTTGGCTCACTGAAACAGGGCGCCCTGGAGTTCATCTTGATAAAATATGCACAAAAGGAAAAAGCATCACCTACGCCCTCGGCAGGCTTTACGCTACGCTACATAGCCCCACTACAACTGCAATTCAAAGAGTATTGAGGGCGAAGTTAATACCATCACTTAACTATGCACAACTGGCCTTTCCAGGGAAATTAACAAGTGCTCTAGAAAAAATCCGTTGCTCGGCATACAAAAAGATATTCAATCTACCCGCATGCACCAGAAACAATCTAGTGCGGTTAGAATTTAATCTAAACCAACAAAAACTGGAAGAGATGGCTGCGCTGAGCAAATACTTTTTTCTCATCACAATGGCAACTGAGAACACAATGAAGTTTATCTTAAAAAGTATGTTTCTGGAGCCAGACAACCCCTGGGCAACTAATCTATCTATCGCCAAAGAAGATTTGAGTCTCGCAGTGGAAAACTGGGACCCCAAGATAACCACATATAACGCTATCAAAAGAGCGATAAAAAAACAGGTTTGCCTGTGCTCTCATACCTCAGACCTGAAGTCACTGGAAGTCAGAGGATTCCATGAAACCCAAAGCCTTCCACATACAGACCACAAGTCTAAATTACATCTTACACAATCAGTGGGAAAGACAAGTGCTACAAAGGATCATAGCGTTCAGGTTACATCCTCTCCCCCTTAAAGAACTTTATCCTACAAAGTCGATAAGGACGGGGCACCTGGAGTGTCGGCTATGCAAAAATAAACAGGAGAGTTTGGCCCACATTTGACTTTGTTGCCCGGCCTTGGGCTTGGAGCGCAGACTGTACCTTAAGCCAATTTTATTACAACAAGGGATCAGAACAGTAAAGGAGGCTGTGCAACATCTGTATACACTGGAAACAGTGAAACACATGGTCACGTTTGGCAAATTTATTCAACAGACTCGACGGAAATTGATGGACTCTTCCAGCTAAATAATCAGGCCAGTTCTTGGACTGAGGTAATAGCCTGTTGAGACTGCACAGCTCACCCTACTAAAAGCAGGGAAGAGTGCGGGCTGAGAACAAACGGACTAAAGATTTCTAGATTTTAACGACTCTTCTGTTAACACAGCCTATGGTTTTAACTATTTAATCTTTTTTTAATAATGGACTGTGTTTTCTTGTCCTATTTTAATGGTTTTGAGTAACCAGAAATAAAATTATTCATTCATTCATTCACTAATGCACAACACACACACTGCACAACACCACACTTCATAACTCTTGCAACAAACCAGACTAAGATAAACACTCTCACCTCTACTTCAGTCCCTCCTACACACAACACACACTCTACTCATAAACACATCACCACCCCCTTCACGTCACAACCTCCTCTCAGAAACAATACTATACAACGAAATCCATTGCATGAAACATATACATCAGCACCCCTTTTCGCTACTCTTCAAAAGCAAAACAGATCACACACACCAGCACAACAAGATCTTCAAAGCCCAAAACCTCATAATACTTACCATATCAAAATACAAACATATACCCACCTTTCAAACCACACAAAGGAACAAACTCCAATGTCAAGCTTTCCCTCTTCCACCACACCTAACACAGATAAAGCAATACAACAACTCTCTTCTGAACGCCTCTCATCCATTGGACAATTTAGAACATTACTACACATGCTGCACCACCTCTCCTGACTCATACACCTTTCGCCTTAAACACACGCAAAAAATGTAAGCAACATGCCATACCTCTCAACTTTGCTTCCCCATGTCTACTTCACAACAATGTTACACTACTAAAGCAACACAGCACTCCGACTCACTCTCAAACACCATTTCCAACACATACATACGCAGACCCATCAAAATGCCTTCTTAACATGCTGGATGAGGAACATGATACAGAACAGCTACACAATTGCTATCCTAATACAGCTAATCCCAGCACTAAAAACACACCTGCTACAAACCCACACAATACTGATCACTCTTCTACAAAAAAAGTCCCACTATAACCAATGGCTACTCGCTAAACTGTCTACTAATAAATGCTCAATCCCTCTCTAAAAATAAGCATCACATCTACGACATTCTCACCGATGCAAAACCAGACATACTATTCTTAACTGAATCATGGTTGGGGGAGTATATGGCTCCAGTCCTGCATGAATCCATTCCGCTAGGCTATCAAACAATCACCCAAAATCGAATAGCCAAAAAAGGAGGTGGTCTAGCTGTTGTATTCAGGCAAACAATACATATCACTAAAATTAACAACATCTCCATAAAGAATTGTGAGGCTCTTCTAACAAGATGCAATCCTACACCCTCTTCCTCCTGTAAGTTCCTGCTCCTTTACAGACCTCCACCTAGCAAGGCAACATTCCCAGACAAAGTTCTAGACACAGTTTCAAACCTGATAACAATACACTCCAACCTATGCGTTCTGGGTGACCTTAACATTTGGTTTAATAAACCCAACATTACCCATCCAAAAACAATAATCGCTGGCCTAGATGCATGGAAGCAGCATCAGATTGTCCACAATCCAACACACACTGCTGGACATATCCTAGATGTCATTTTTGCTATTACTGAACTAGTTACCTTACAAACTATAACTCCTGTCACAAGGTCAGACCACTTACTTTCCAACATAAAACAACAGTAAGCGACTCACCTAAAACTACCTTACATCATCCACCTATCGGCTGTGGAACAAACTCAATTCGGAACACTTAGAAAACACTATTAACATCCAGTACAAATCTGGAAATCAAAATATATATGAGTGGCTACAGGAAGCTTTAGACACCCTGATACCACTCAAAACCACACAACAGAACAAAAGAAAAAAAGTGCCTTGGAGAAACATAGAAATAAAAGACATAAAACAACAAATTAGAAGCTGCAACGTACCTGGCTCAAAACAAACACCAAACAAGTCAAACTTCACCTTCAGAAAATGAACAGATTATACAATAGCAATTAAAAAGCTAAGAAAAGGTTCTATTCAGACAGAATTCAAAACGCTAAATGTGCAAATAAACAATTCTAAAAAATACTCAATGAATTTCGCAAACCAAATTGCCTAGAAGGAACTCATCCTGTTACTCAAGATTTCACAGACAAACTGGCAAATCATTACAAGGACAAAGCAGACACCTGGGACTCACACTTAAAACAGAAACAAAGCACCAGCACTAACCCTTGTACAAAACAACAATCCAAGAATGCTCTAATGAAGCCTCTCCGTTCCTTCCAACACATCTCACACAATGAATTTATGGACCTGGTAAAAGCAAGCAGGCCTGCCGGCAGCCCTTCTGACCACTGGCGGCCACAAACTTTCAAGACAATTCTTTTAACGACCTCTGCTGCCATTCCAGTAAGAAGAATCATCAACGAATCCTTAACTACTGGAATATTTCTAGAAGAACTCAAAAATTCATATATACGCCCTTTACTGAAGAAATCAAACTTGAACCCGCTGAACCCTGACAACTACAGACCCATTACAAATGGACCTTTCCTGGGCAAACTGACAGAAATAGCAGCGTTCGCCTAGATGTCACAATTCATTGAAGAGAATGACATACTTTCAGACTTCCAAACAGGATTCCATCCGGGACAAGGCACTCAATCTGCCCTCCTTGCCATCTGGATTGACCTGAAGAATACAGTTGACCGCAACGGGGTTGCCGCACTACTCCTCTTGGACCTCTCAGCTGCCTTTGACACTGTTGACCATGACACTCTGAAACAAAGACTATATGAAGCCGGAATAGAGGGAACTGCTCTAGAATGGATTGCGTCCTACCTTCAAAACAGAACTAATGTTATCCATACCCCACCTTTCTCGTCCAAAAGGTACTCCACAAAAGCCTGGGTCCCTCAATGTTCTATCATCTCGCCAATGCTTTTCAACATCAACATGAAGTCCTTACCTGTACTGATCAAAAAATTTCACCTCACTTGCTATAACTATGCAGATGACACGCAAATACTCCTTCAACTGAAATGCCCAAAAGATATTGGAAATTCACCTATTTTCAACTGTCTCAGAGCCGTGGATCAGTGGATGACTTGGAGCCATCTCAAATTGAATGCTGCAAAAACTGAAATACTCACGTGTGGCAATTGGGTACATTACAACCACCTTTCCAAGTGGCCTGATAAATTGGGATCACTACCTAAAGTATTGAAGAAAGTAAGAAACCTCGGAATGACCATGGACTCCAAGCTATCGATGAATGCCTAAGTGGATAAACCAGCAAGATCAAGCTTTGTCCCTATAAAAACACTGTAACAAATTTTCCCTAATTTGGGATTTCCACACAAGGTCCAAGCCACCATCTCCTTTGTTCTATCCAAACTCGATTACGCCAATAGCCTCTACCACGGATCACCTTTAACAACCATGAAAAGACTACAACGGATTCAGAACTCGGCTGCCAGACTACTCTTGCATATCAAACCGCGAGACCACATCTCCCCTGCCTTGAAAGCCCTGCATTGGTTACCGGTTGACAGAGGATCCACGTTCAAGCTGCTTTGTATCACTCACTAAGCAATACATGGAATAGGACCACTCTTCATCAGGAATAAAATCACCAAACACATTCAACAAAGGAACCTCCGCTCTAAAGGAGCATCTCCCCTCAAAAGCCCACCTTCTAAGAAAAAACCATGGGTGGCACATCCTTCTCTGTTCAGGCAGCCAAACTATGGAACTCTTTACCCCCCAACATAAGATCCACCAACAACCACCTTATCTTCAGAACACTACTCAAGATTTGGCTCTTCCCCACATAAGCACCATACACAAACAGAAATGTACAGCCTATCCTTTTGTATATAAGCATTTGTTTTCACTATAAATATGTACCTATCTTTGTATATTGCTTTGTATAAACATGTAAAATAATTATGTTGTTTAGAGAATAAAATAATAATAGTAAATAAATAAAAATTATCTTTGGTCTACATGTACATACTTCAATTGTGCATCTATGTACCTTCCATGTACCTGGATCTGTGTGTCTGTTACTTTTCGTTCTGAAAAAGCATATGCAATGTACTACCCTATTTCTCATCCTGTGCCTCCTATCAATATCTTTAATCTACTTATACTTACCTTCTTTATGTATCTATATACTTTCAATCTACTTATGGATCTATGTATTTATCACTTTCTTCTAATTTAGCCTTTCCAATGCATGGCTGTGTTTCTCAGCCTATACTTTGCTCAATATATCTTCTAGTCCAACCTTCTGTCTCATCTCAAACTTCTTTCTACTACATTTCCAATGCACTACCCTATCTCTCATCCTATACATCTATCAATATATCCTCTACATCCACTCTCTCTCCTTTTCCCCAAAACTCATACCACTACTATGATCGCCAAAATAACCCTTTCTAGACTCTCTCCTACTCCACCCCTCCTTTTATCATCTGACACCTCTTTTTACTATACCGATCCCCTGAAACAAACCTTTCTAAACTCTTCCCTCTGACTCCTCCCCTCCAAAACTCCTTTTTACTCATCCAAAAGCCTCCTCCTACTGCTAAAACCTAAAAAAAAACCTTCACTCTGTTATCCCTCCACTATCCTTTTCAGTAACCATTAACAGACTAACATGTTCACTTCTCAAGTTCTATATTCAACTATACTAATTCACCACAAATCCATTATTGGGTTCCAGAGTAGCGTCAGGGTTACAAGTGCTATATAAATGCAAACCCTTTTCCTTTTTTACTCCTCCCCAACCCTTCTCAATCCAAATAACTGACTAACATATCTACCACTAAAATTACTCTCTAGTTTCACCACAATAATCCTGATGGGTTCCAGAGTAGCGTGCTACTTGCGTTTCAAAACCCCATCAGGGGTAGCAAGCGATATATAAATATAAACCTCTTTCCCTCTTCTATTCTTCCACCTACCCTTCTCTACCCAAATAACTGAATAACATATCCACTACTCAAATTACTTCTTATTTTACTATACTTTTTTTCAACACTAATCCTTTATGGGTTCCAGAGTAGCGTGCTACTCGCCAGAAAAGCAATTCAGCACCCATCCGGGGTAAAAAGTGCTATATGAATGCGAACCTTTCTTCCCCTTTTATCCCTCCGCCATCCTTCTCACTCCAAATATTCTGAATAAATGTGCACCACTGAAATGACTTCATATTTCACCATACTAATTCACCACTAATCCATAATGGGCTTCCTGAATAGCGTGCGCCAAGAAGCGCTCTATAAATACAAACCGTTTTACTCCTCTATCCTTCTGCTATCATTCCAAATCCAAATACCTGACTAACCTATCCACCACTGAAAATGTACTTGCTTGTTTCACTTTACTAATTCAACACTAATCCTCTATGGGTCCAGGAATAGCGTACTACTTACCAAAAAAGCGATTCGACGCCTCGTTAGGGGTAGTAAGCACTACATAAATGCAATTACAATACAATGTATTCACTCACATACCCATTCAAATCCACGTAGACACTGACTTACCCACTCATAGACCTAATCAGAGACTGATGCATAAACTCAAAAATTTACTCAGACACTCACTTACTCACATATAGACCCACTCAGTCACTTTCACACCCATTCAGAGACCTACTGAGAGACTCATGCATACACATTCAATGTCAAAGGTTACAGTTTACGGTTGTTTAAAACACTTTAGAAATTCCCACAATGCATGACAGCTCAAATTACATCCCTAATGATGTACTTAATGCTGAGTGAATGTCCAAATTTTTTAATGTTATTTCCTAAGTATAACGTCACGGTAACCTTTGGTTTTTTAAGTGAATTTCTAAGGTTTTTAAAGTGATATTTCCTAGCTGTAAGCAGTAACTTTTGACAGTGAGTGTGTGAGTGAGTGCATGAGTGTCTCAGTAGGTCTGTGGATGGGTTTGAGAGTGTCTGAGTGAGTCTGCCTGTGGGTGAGTGTGTTAGCCTGTGAGTGGGTGCATGAGTGTGTGAGTAAGTGCATGAGTGTCTGAGTGGGTCTGTAAGTGAGTACATGTATCTCTGAGTAAGTCAGTGAGTGGGTGTTGTGAGTCTGTGAGTGTGTCTGTGAGTTAGTGCATGAGTCTATGAGTGAGTGTGTGAGTCTCTGAGTGGGCTGGTGAGTGGGTGCATGAGTCTTTGAGTGGGTCTGTGAGTAGGTGTGTGAATGACAAATTGGGTCTGTGAGTGGGTGCATGAGCATCTGAATGTGTCTGTGAGTGGGTATATGAGTCTATGAGCGGGTCTGAGTGGGCATGTGAGTATCTAAGTGGGTCTGTGAATGGGTGCATGAGTATTTTAGTGGCTCTGTGAGTGGGTGCATGACTCTCACAGTGGGTATGTAAGTGGTTACGTGAGTCTCTGAGTGGGTCTTTGAGTGGATGCATCAGTGTCTGAGTGGGTCTGTGACTGGGTACATGAGAGTCTGAGTGGGCTTGTGAGTGGGTGCATGAGTATCCGAGTGGGTTTGTGAGTGAGTTTGTGAGTCTCAAAGTGGGTCTGTAAGTGAGTGTATGAGTGTTTGAGTTGGCTTGTGAGTGTGTGCATGAGTATCTGAGTTGGTCTATGAGTGAGTGTGTGAGTCTCAAAGTGGGTCTGTGAGTGGGTGGGTGAGTCTTTGAGTGGGTATGTGAGTGGGTGCATCAGTGTCTGAGTGGGTATGTGAGTGGGTGCATGAATCGCATAGTGTGTCTGTGAGTGGGTGCATGAGTGTCTCAGTAGGTTACCAGCTGAGATGTGAAGTATGTGTTTTTTAAAGGGTATAAAACAGGTCCCTAGGCTCAAGAGGCTGTAGGGACTTATGCTTATTCAACTATTGAATAAACTATTGCATTTCCAAAATATTACTTCAAAGTACCTGACAACAATACTAACAAACTATTCAGGCATGTGTATATGTACACGTAAGTAGGCGCATATATGTATATTTAGACACAATACAAGTTTAACAGTCTTCAAAATTAGATAGATATCAGAGCGTCTTTCAATGTGATGTATTTCTGTAATGAACTAACCACACGTCCACATCTATTAAAACATGTCTGCAACACAATTTCGAAAAGAGAAGATAACATGAAGATAGGGGCACTTTTTCCCGCATTCCAATAAGACAGAAAAAATGTGTCACTTAATCATCAATAAGTGTCTGAGTGGGTTTGTCAGTGGGTGTGTGCGTGGGACTGTGAATTGGTGTATGAGTGTGTGACTCAGTTTGTGAGTAAATGCATGAGTGTTTGAGTGGGTCTATAAGTGGGTGTGTGAGTCTGTGAGTTATTCAGTGAGTGGATGTGTGAGTCTGTGAGTGGGTGCATGAGTCTGTGAGTGAGTCGGTGAGTGAGTACATGAGTGTTTGAGTGAGTCTGTGAGTGTGTTCATGAGTCTGAGCGGGTCTGTTAGTGTGTGCATAAGTCTCTGAGTGGATCTGTGAATGGGTGTGTGAGTATCTTATTGGGTCCATGAGTGGGTACTTAAGTGTCTGAGTACATCTGTCAGTGGCTGCATGAGTTTCTGAGTGGGTCTGTGAGTGGGTGAGTATGTTTGTCAGTGGGTGTGTGCCTGAGTGGATCTGTGAGTGGGTGAGTAAGTTTGTCAGTGAGTAAGTGTCTGGGTACCTCTTTAAGTGGGTGTATTACTCAATCATTGTGTATGTGAGTGCTTCCATGAGTCTCTGAGTGGGTCTGTAAGTGGTTGTGAGTGTCTAATTGAGTCTGTGAGTGGGTGCATTGGTGTCTGAGTATGTCTGTGAGTCGGTGCATGAGTGTCTGAGTGAGTCTCTGAGTAGGTGTGAAGTCTAGTGGGTCTGTGAGTGGATGCGTCAGTGTATGAGTGGGTCTGTGACTCGGTGCATGAGTATCTGAGTGGGTCTGCCCCCCTAGATGTGGTTCCAGAGGGACCACGCGATGGAAAAAAAGCTTTTTTTTAAATAATTCAGCACAAGCTGTGCTGGTTCCACCACTTCTACTGAAAATGAAACAAATGAAACATGGACTTCAGCACTTCACTTTTGTTTAGCCCCTGGCCCTGGGGACATTAGCATTTATACGCAGGAGGGTGGCTCATGGGTACCCCTCCTATGGCTTATGAATTCCCTGGGGACCACAATCTCCCTGGGGCACTGGTATCAATAAGTATGGGCGAAATTTGCGAATTCGCGGTCCGCAAATTTGTGCGGAATCGAGCTCGCGATTGCGTGTTCGCGAGGGTTTTTAACAGTTCGCAAGGGTTTTATACAAGTTCGGGATCGCGAACTTACTTGTGTGGTCGCAACGGTCGCGACCATTTTGTTTCTACGTGTCCAGCCTGTTTGCGACCCTGTGGTTCATCGCGGCCACCCACTGGTTAATTTTAATGTTAATGTTAAGGCTATTTGTTGACCGCAACTGTTACCAAAAAGGTATCCTGGCGCTAAGAGAAATTTCTGAAGAGGAATCAGAAGAAAAGAGAAATATTAGGATTTTTGAATCAGTTTGTGAAGAGCCAAGTTTTAAGTGTCTTTCTGAAAGCGAGAAGTTTGGTCATGTTTCTCAGGGAGAGGGGAAGTGCATTTGAGGCCTTAGCTGCATTAGCTGTGAAGCTTCTGCCTCCCCAGTTGGCCTTCTTCACCCTACCTATTGTTTCCATCTTGGCATCAGAGGAGCGTAGCGTTCTGGTAGGGATGTACCATTGGATGAGTTGTTTAAGGAATGCTGGACCCATTCCATGGAGGGCTTTGAAAACCAAGCACAAGGCCTTAAATTGGGTGCGTTTCCTTACCAGAAGCCAGTGTAGGGCTTTAATTTGGGCAGGGATGGATTTGGCTCTAGGTATACAAATGAGTAATCTGGCCGCTGCGTTCTGTAAAACTTGTAATTTATTCAAAGACCCCTCATGTATCTTTAAGTACAAGCTGTTGCAGTAATCTAGTCTGGGCATGATTAAGGCAGTAACACTAGTTTTTTGTGCTGCTCTAGGGAGAGATGGCAATATTTTTTTACAGGATTTAAGAATATAGGTGGTAGCCGAAACCACTTTATTGATCTGGTCCCTACAGTTCAGTTTCTCATCGATCCAAAAACCGAGGTTTTTCACTTTTTTTTACTGGTGCGGGGAGCTGGCCTAGGTCTAATGGCCAGCAGTCTGGTGTCCAGAGGTTGGGATTATTTCCAAACAAAACCACCTCTGTCTTGTTGGAGTTCAACTTTAAGCAGTTTTGGGCCATCCAATCCCCCACAGCACTCATACAATTCTGTAGCCTCAGGGGGGCAGTCTGAGAACCGCCCGGAAGAAGGTTCACAACTACCTGAGTGTCGTCGGCATAAGATGTTAATGTGAATCCAAATGATTCTATAAGTTGGGCCAGCTTGGAGACATAAATATTAAAAAGGGTCGGGCTCAAAGATGAACCCTGGGGAACACCACAAGGTAGAGAAAATGGCTCTGCTTTGAATTCTTTAAGAGCTACGGTTTGTACTCTACCCGTTAAAAACGATTTAAGGAGTTTCCATGCCGCGTCCCTCGCTCCTATCTCCTGTAGACGGTCCATCAATACCGCATAATGGACCGTGTCAAATGCCGCAGAGAGATCCAGTATTATCAATGCCGCATTGCCTCCTTGGTCTAAAATCATTCTATTCTCTTCTGTGGATTTTATCAGTGCAGCTTCAGTACTGTGACCTCCTCTTAACCCAAATTGGGTTGGGTCCAAGGCCTGAGTGTCTTGTAGAAAGGTGTTCAATTGGGCATTAATGTTCCTTTCCATGACTTTTGCAGGGAATGGGATCCTGGAAATAGGTCTAAAATTGTTGGGATCGGTGCCATCCAGATTATTTTTTTTGAGCAGTGGTAGAATTGAGGCCTGCTTCCAGTCTTTAGGGAAGTACCCTACCGAATACATAGTATTGAAGATCGGGGTCAGTATTTTAGAGGCTCTGCAGCTGAAATAACTACAGAAGTGGGGAATGGATCCATGGAGAGCCCGATTTAACCTTCTGTAGTAGGTTGCGGGTGTCTAGTTCTGTTAATGGGGGTAAAACTGATTACTGTTTACCCCTGTCACCCTCTGGTTCACCCCTGCCACCCTCTGGTTCACCTCTGCCACCCTCTGGTTCACCACTGCACCATCTGGTTCACCCCTGTCACCCTCTGGTTCATCACAGCACTCTCTGGTTAACTACTGCCACCCTCTGGTTCAGCACTGTCACCCTCTGGTTCAGCACTATCACCCTCTGGTTCACCACTGCCACCCTGTGGTTCGCCACTGTAACTCTCTGGTTCACCACTGTCACCCTCTGGTTCACAACTACCACCCTCTGGTTCATCACTGCCACCCTCTGGTTCATCACTGCCACCCTCTGGTTCATCACTGCCACCCTCTGGTTCATCACTGCCACCCTATGGTTCACCACTGCCACCCTCTGGTTCATCTCTGTCACCCTCTGGTTCATCACTGCCACCCTCTGGTTCAAGACTGCCACCCTCTGGTTCATCACTGCTATCCTCTGGTTCATCACAACACCCTCTGGTTCACCACTGCCACCCTCTGGTTCATCACTGCCACCCTATGGTTCATTACTACCACCCTCTGGTTCGCCACTGCCACACTCCGGATAATCACTGCCACCCTCTGGTTTGCCACTGCCACCCTCTGGATCATCACTGTCTCCCTCTGGTTCATCACTGCCACCCTCTGGTTCATCACAGCACCCTCTGGTTCACCAGTGCCACCCTCTGGTTCATCACTGCCACCCTCTGGTTCACCACAGCCACCCTCTGGTTCATCGCTGCCACCCTCTGGTTCATCACAGCCACCCTCTAGTTCATTACTGCCACCCTCTGGTTCGCCACTGCCACCCTCAGGATCCTCACTTCCACCCTCTGGTTCAGCACTGCCACCCTCTGGTTCATCACAGCACTCTCTGGTTCACCACTGTAGATTATGGGGGGGAAAGCACACCTGCCCAGCCTCAACTGAGATGAATTAATTTGGGGCTGGTTAATGTGTCACCGAATTTGAGCTTCAAGTCTGGCACCTGCTTCCTTAACTGAAAGTGCTTCCTGTTGCAGTTTAATTTTTTTTACAGGAGCATTGTGCCATACTTGTAACTATTCTCTGACCCTGCTTTAAGGGTCAGAGAATAGTTGCAAGTAGGCAACTGAACTCTGGAGGCGCCTCTCAGGAAGCACTACAGGAATGGTTACAAATTAGCTTGAACTTTGCACCTGCTAAGTGCTTTCAGTTTTGCAAAATCCGTTTTTCTGCAATTTCGCGAGATTCGCGGGGCGCAAATTCGAGCGAAATCAAACTCGCAATCTGCAAATTCGTGCAAATTAGCGGATTTGCCAGCAAGCGACGCATCAGTGAACTGACATCCAGGACCGGGAGCATGACATGCTCGACCTGCTAGGATTGGAGTTCCCTGGCCTGGTAAGTAGCTATTTAATAACTACTTTTTTTTCTTCTGCTCTGTTATATTGCTAATCTATTTTTTTCCTGAAGAGTGCGAATGCTGCTGATTCGATTACATTGTAGGTAAATTAAACTTTAAATAGCTTCTGTCATTGCAGGTGCTCTCCTGGTTATTGGCGTTGCTACTATGCTTACTTGTTTGCAACTTTTTACTCATTTGAGAGCATTACTGCGTAATGCTAGAGACAGTAGACTCAAGTCTAGACCTTCTTTGTACTCCTGCTGCTGCCACTTTGAAGAGATAGTGGTGGATTGATACGTTGAGTATATTATTTATTACTTGTTATAGGACATTTGTTAGTGGTCTGCAATCATGATGATGGACTGTGTTTGTCATGCGACGTCTCGTGCTGCTGAGTGATGGCGATCGTAGTAGAACCTTTTTGTTGTTGGTGTAGTTAGTGAATTACATAACTTTCCTATTAGACGGTCTGCGAATCCTGCAATACTGTACTACTATCCTCCTAGTTGACCAGATCAGATGCAACTGTTGTTAATTTGTTTCCCCGACATGATTTTAGATTGTGCTCAAAGAAATCACATATTTCCAAAAAAACAATCATCCATGTTGTGTTTCTTTATTTCATGTTCACCAGCAACTCCCAGGGGCAAGGCGCCGGCGGCGAGTAAGACTCCGGTGGAAGAAGGTGGACAGGATCAGTCCCTTGCAGGCTCTTCTGCTGGCCCCAGTAAGTTGTTCTATTGTTATATTAATACTTATACTTCCCTAACTTTTACAGCTACTATTCATTTCAAACTGTTTCCTAATAATTCCATGTTTTACAAAATAGTCTTTGATCTTCTTCTAATGTAGACTACTTTCTACATTCTTATCCTGCCTCTACCATGACTCTCTGTGCTACTACTATTTACGATTATGAGTTGGTCTGTGTAGGTAGCTACGCTTGCCCAGTTGGCAAACGGTGTGAAATAAAACTGTGATCCAGCAATAGCTCTAGGCGCTGAGTGCAGTCCTCTGGGTTGCCCTTGCTGTCTATTGCAGTCTTCTTAATGTAAGTGCTTTGACAATTTTCAACAACAAAATGTCATTGTTTACACCAAGTAAAAGGTAGCAGTTGCCTTTTTGATTTGAGAGGAGCACATCCCATACCACTAGTTCTTTAGGGACTATTCTGCACACAAAGAAGTATGGACAAGAGAAATAGGACATTGTTGATGATAGGTGCAGTTCGACTTTCGACATAGCTCAGTCCGAACAGTAGTTGAACCCCCAATCTCCTGACCGACTATCTAGTGTGTCTGACCAATGATTTTACGACCCAGAAGAACAGAAGAAGACTACCGCCAATTCCCGGCCTATCAGAGTCACTGAAACATGACTGCCAAGTGCAGTAGTTCAAACCCTTCCGCTCACTCACTCGTCAACAAAAACCACACAGTGTTTGTTAGTTTTAAAGTTTTATTTTCAATTAAGAAATGAAAACATTCTTTCTTTATTTTTAAGAGCATAGTATTCGGTGCGAGCAATGGTGATGGATGAAGATGACGTTAAAGTTTAAACAACATTCCCATGAATGAAATTACCGTGACTCAAACTTAATAATAGTTAACAGACACATGAAATTATTAGAATAACTGTGCGGGAGCCCCCACCTTCTTTAAAGTACTTAGAGTACTGCTGGTGATGACTTACTAGTAGTTGGTGAATCGTCTGGCAGAAGGGCAATGGAATCTTCTTTCTGTAATGAGAAAAATGGTGCACGTTAAGCAAGCATTTATCAGTTGTCATAAGAAGAAGTGTAGCATTTAAGGGAATAAGCATATCAAAGGTTAACACTTCCTCCCCAAAAACGTTACTTTTTTTCAATCCCAGTAATAAAAAATGTTTTCTTCCATTACGAGACAAAATATGGGGTTGTGTATGGCATCTGAAAATATGACATGTTTTTCCTAGACGTCACAACATCGGATGCGGCACAGATGACCACCAGTGCCAGGGCCAGCAGGAGGGATCCACTCTGGATGCGGTGGCTCCAACAGGAGGAGCTGGGGGGGGAAGACTCAGCGGCGGCGGACGGTGGTAAGTTATTATACTCCTTACTCATTGAAATGTTTTTGAATAGGCTCGCATAGGAGTGTATGATGTACTGTACAGTAGAACACAGTACACTAGTTTAAGTAGACTGTACTGTTAAGAACAGTTACTAATTTATAACTACTTTTTGGGCTATAACGGAGAAGACAGTCAACCTTGATTTGTAATAGCATTATCGGCGGTACTTCTCGGGTAACCAATGGCCCCCTCTATTTCACTTCAACTCAGCTGGCAAATTTTTATTGTGAAGCCAAGTCATATTGGATGTAGTTTAAGGATGTGAAGAACGAAATGGTAAAGAAGGGTGAAACGAAGGACGAGCGAGTCTTAATATTTATGACTGTAAAGAATGGTTTTGTTGAATGCAATTCAAGATAAGAAGACGGCGGTTTCCAAAATATAATGAAAAGGGTGTTAGTTGGTTGTTGACAAAATGAAATTTTGGTACATTTGAGACATTAAGAAGAATCATAAATGTACTTTGGAAGCCTGGATGTTATCTTCTTTATCCTCATCGATAGCAGAGGTGTATGATGTAGTAGAGGAGATGCTGAGTGGATGAAGTATGGCCAGTGGCAGTGCCACCCCTATAGAAAAGTAAGACATTCCTATCCCCACCTGCATGTACTGCTTAAAGTACTGCGAGTCCGCATCATCATGGCCTGTGTCTGTATTTCTTGGGTAAAAGCTGAGTGAGCTGCCATTATAGCGGCAACCACAAGTTCACGTACCAGTAATTTATTTTGCAAAACAAGAGAAACAAAGTAAAAAAGGCCTTTTTTAAGTACTCTCTGACTATGTATGTAGTAGTGAGTCCACCCATAGTGCTGCTAGTGGAATTCCTGAAACTCCCAGTAATGTCACAGGCTTACAAAGACGGCAGAAAGATACATGCCAAAATGTTATACTGTGTTTGCTACTTGCTGGTGTTACTGAGTGTCAACTTTCCGTTGAAATATTTTGACTTTATGTTAAAGACTATTGGCTACAGTATTTTTCTTTCTTTCTTCATAGACGTTACTCCAAAAAAGCTCACCCGAAGGAGATGGCTGTCCGGGCCAGGGCCCGTAAGCTGGAGGCTATTTGTGCCGAGTATCGGCGGTTGTGGGCTTGGGAGCATGAGGAAACATTAACCAGTACATCCTCCTCCACTGCCCCCGGGTCCACTAGCCAGAAGCCTTCAACCAAACGGAGCCGTGGCACAACAGCCTCCCACCACCGCCGCACAGCAGCAACAAAATCAGCTGCCCCCCTTCAGATCCTAGATTGTACGTCAGCGCCGGCTCCGTAAAGGAGTGGAATACCTGGAGCGTTTGGGTGAAAAAGTCCAGCGCCAGTTCCGGGACCTCCGCAAAGAGCTGCAGGACGTGCAGCACCAGCTGTCCACACTACGCCACCGGAGGAAGTGACTGTCCCTTGCCTCTTTTTTAAAGACTGTTGGGGGGTGGGAATTGGGCTTTTCGGAAAGGGGACTTTTGGATTTTTGGACATTGGTTTGGTTAGTGAGGGGGCTGAGTTGGGGTAATTTACTTTATTTTTGTGACAACAACATCAATAATATATATTTCTTAATAATTATATTTTTCATACCAAAACACAGTATACGCGCTCATATTATTTTGTGTGGGGGTTGGCGGTGGTTACTGGACGTTTGGTTTCTTCAAACTTACCAGCATGAATGAACCATCTAGTCCTGAAATTTACCAAAATGCAAGTAACCAAGTTAGTCAATTCAGTAGCCCTACTACTGTACTTTATTAGTAGTACTGCCAGTCTCTGCTCTCCTCCCAACTTAGTCCTAGCCCATTATTCTACTACCGCTCCAATATGCTTATCTTATCTGTGATTTGTGTTTGAGAATCGGGGTAGCCCCAGGGCTGCCTGCATTGCAAATGGTGATTATGGTTGGTTGTTGATTTGAATCCTTGACGGATGCAATGTCATTGTTGTGCTGGTAGCAGTAGTGGTACACACTGGCAGTATCACCATAAGAAAAAAAGGAAATGAAACATTGAGTGGCCTGAGCGTAGCATTAGAAACAGTACAATAGATAGTACGGTAGAGAACAGTGCCCTAAATTGTAGCCTAAGCAGTGCTAAATTAATGTAAATATAAGTAGTAGTTGTGTGGAGTTTGACTGCTATAAGAAATTAAGGCAAATGACACGTCATCAACGTAACGTAAGCATTAAGCATTTGATTGTTCACGTCGTGTAGGAAGAGGATGTTGCTTTGACCTTATCCTCCCCAGCAAATGTGTGGAATTTATTGTTGTTGTCAGTCACACCACAATGAAATGGTATTGCACCGTTACAACGCAACTTTTACAACGGACTTCTATTACAACGCAACTTTTACAACGCTGGATCCATTACATCGCATGCCTTTACAACGCATGACATTACATAGCAGATGCTATTACAACGCATGCCATTACAACGTAAGTATAGGTAAGTATATAAATTCTTTTTTTTTTATTTAATATTATTTAATTAATTTGATTAATATTAAATGTACATAAATATATTTATTTTTAGGTTTTAGGGCTAGGTTTGGTTTTTGGGGTACAGGGGTATTTTTAGGTTTTAGGGCTGGGTTTGGTTTTTGGGGTACAGGGGTATTTTTAGGTTTTAGGGCTGGGTTTGGTTTTTGGGGTACAGGGGTATTTTTAGGTTTTATGGCTGGGTTTGGTTTTTGGGGTACAGGGGTATTTTTAGGTTTTAGGGCTAGGTTTGGTTTTTGGGGAACAGGGGTATTTTTAGGTTTTAGGGCTGGGGTTGGTTTTTGGGGTACAGGGGTATTTTTAGGTTTTAGGGCTGGGTTTGGTTTTTGGGGTACAGGGGTATTTTTAGGTTTTAGGGCTGGGTTTGGTTTTGGGGGTACAGGGGTATTTTTAGGTTTTAGGGCTAGGTTTGGTTTTTGGGGTACAGGAGTATTTTTAGGTTTTAGGGCTGGGTTTGGTTTTTGGGGTACAGGGTTATTTTTAGGTTTTAGGGCTGGGTTTGGTTTTTGGGGAACAGGGGTATTTTTAGGTTTTAGGGCTGGGTTTGGTTTGGGGTAACAGGGGTATTTTTAGGTTTTACGGCGGGGGGTCTGGGGAGTGGAGGGGGAGGGCGGGGGGGGGGGGGGGGGGGTGGGGTGGGGATGGTATTTTAAACGACGTTATCTATAATAAATTAAATTAGTAATTAATTAAATTAAATTAATTAATTATATTATCTACAATTACATAAATTAAATTAAATTACATTAATTAAATTAAATTAAATTAATTACATTTTTTAAATTAATTAAATTAAAATATATTATTTACAATTTATAAATTAATTAAATTACATTAATTAAATTAAATTAAATTAATTATTATTTTGAAATTATTAAAATTAAATTAATTATATTAAATTAAATTATATTATTTACAATTTATAAATTGATTAAATTACATTAATAAATTAAATTAAATACATTAAATTAATTACAATTTAATATTAATTAAATTACAATAATTAAATTAAATTAAATTAATTATTTTTTTAAAATTAATAAAATTAAATTAATTAAATAAAATTAATAAAATTAACTTAATTACATTTTTTTAAAAAAATATATACTTACCTATACTTACGTTGTAATGGCATGCATTGTAATAGTATCTGCTATGTAATGACATGCGTTGTAAAGGCATGCATTGTAATGGATCCTGCGTTGTAAAAATTGCGATGTAACGGTCTGCGTTGTAAAATAACGCGTTGTAACGTCATACATCCGAATGAAATACCACACAGCCCAGGAGGAGAGGGTTAGGGTTTGAAAATTGGATGGGAATGGGGTTTTTTGGGAAAGTTTGGTAGAGAGGAAAAAAAACACAGCATGGACAGTCAACAACAAATGAAGAGAAACAAATCTTTGGATTTGAAGATATTGATAAATCTTTAACGGCACATAAAGGAAATGCACTACTGCATGCCAGAAGTTGTTTACTAAATGGATGGTTAGGTTACTGCAAAGTAGTACTACTACTTACTGCAACTTACTAGTAACTACGAAGAAACAAGTTGACAGTACAGGGCTGCAGTCATTAGGCAATTTCACTTGCCTCTCTGCCCTCAGAGAGAATAAACACTTAGAACATTAAATTACTGTTAAACATAGCAAATTTAGAAGCAGAGAGCAAAGAAATGCAGAGTCACACTCATAGAAGTTCACAGCAATAACATTACTTAAAAGAAGTAGAAATGAATGGATACTGTTACTGTATGTTGTTGTACTAGTCCTGTTGAATTTGGGAAGTTGCATGCATCCAGCCATTCCTCTTATTTGCGATACTCCTCCGTTCCATCTGACGCTCCGTCGATCAATGTTGGATGACCAGAAGACACCCTGTCCACTGCCTGCTTGGCGGATGCTGAATTGCGGCTCGCTAATGAGAACCCTGACTTCATCCTTTTTTCCATTGCACTGGGCGAAAGCCGCCCTGTAAATGTTGATGGAAAAACAGGAAGTGATATTAAAACACCACTGAGAAAAAATATAAGGTACCTACGCTGTGTAGTGCAAAAAGTCACACTTTCAGTTTCAGAATCGACAGTACAATAGTTTAGAAAGGGCATAGTCTGAGTCTCCTATTGAAGGATAAATAAGTATGGGCGAATTTTGCGGATCTTTCCCCTCAAGCTAGGTGTACTGTAAACTACGATTTTTAGAACAAAATTAGACCTTCCCAGTAGTGCTCCCAGACCCTTAAACCCAAACACTAAAATGTAGACTACCCCCAATCAGACCCCAAAAAACGTGCGATACTGCTACTTGTCTGAGGTCTAATGTAAAATGGGGACAAAACGTACTTTGAAAGTAAAGTAGGCCCAAATCCCCCCTTTCCCACCATGGATTTTCTTCAAACCACTTGAAACCAAAATTAGACATTTCTCGACAAGTGCTCCAAGAGTAAACCCCAGAACCCAGTTGCCAAAATCTCAACCACTCCCAAACACATGCAATACTGCTAACCCTAACGAGCCCTAAGTTAAAAATAGTGTCAAAGGCTTTCTTCAACTAGGCCCTAACTCCCCTTTGCCACCATGGGTTTTCTCCAAACCACTTGCAATCAAAAGTATCCATACCCAGCGTTGCTCCAAGACCCCCAAAACCCCCCCCCCAAACACCAGGCACCCCAACCAAGCAGGGCACCGAAAACACGTAAGTGAGCGAAAACTCTGAAAAGTGAAAAACTTTCCCACCATGGATTTTCTCCAAACCACTTTTATCGGGTATTAGACCTTTCCAGCAATGCCCCCACACCTGTCAACCCGGGTGAAAACAAGTTTAACACCCCCAAACAGCCAAAAAGCAAAACCGCAAAAAGTGAGACTTAGCAAATTTCGGGCCTACCTGGAATTCAGTCCAAATGCGCTCTGCAGCTGGGCCCTAACTCCCCTTTTCCACAATAGATTTCCTGAAAAACAAATGTAATCAACATGAGACTGTGCCAGCAGTGCTCCCAGACCCCAAAATCCACCCACAAAAACATAGAAGCCCCCCAAACAGCAACCCAAAGACAGGCAAGGGAGCAAAAACGCAAAAACGTTTTCACCTCCCATTTTCTCCAAACCACTTTTATCCGGTATTAGACCTTCCCAGCAATGCCCCCAGACTCGTCGACCCAGGCAAAAACAAGTTTAACCTCCCAAACAGCCAAAAAGCAAAAATGAAAAAATGGGGACTTTGACAAATTTATCCCTAGTTCCCACATCACTCCGTGCGCGCTCTGCAGCTAGGCCCCAACTCCCCATTGCCACCATGGATTTTCTTCAAACCACTTGCAATCAAAACTATCCATACCCAGCGTTGCTCCAAGACTCCCCAACCCCCCAAACATCAGGAACCACCCCAAGCAGGCCCCCCAAAACACGAAAGTGAGCGAATACTCTGAAAAGTAACGACTTTTTCACCATGGATTTTATCCAAAACACTTTTATCCGGTATTAGACCTTCCTAGCAATGCCACCCGACCCGTCAACCCAGGTGAAAACAAGTTTAACCCCCCCCCCCAACAGCCAAAAAGCAAACATGCAAAAATGGGGACTTTGACAAATTCATGCCTAGTTCCCACATCACTCCGTGCGCGCTCTGCAGCTAGGTCCTAACTCCCCTTTGCCACCATGGATTTTCTTCAAACCGCTTGCAATCAAAACTATCCATACCCAGCGTTGTTCCAAGACTCCCCAACCACCCCCCAAACACCAGGAACCCCACCAAGCAGGCCCCCGAAAACACGAAAGTGAGCGAAAACTCTGAAAAGTTAAAACCTTTTTCACCATGGATTTTATCCAAAACACTTTTATCCGGTATTAGACGTTCCTAACAATGCCCCCAGACCCATCAACACAGGCGAAAACAAGTTTAACCCCCCCCAAACAGCCAAAAAGCAAAAATACAAAAATGGGGACTTTGACAAATTTATGCCTAGTTCCCACATCACTCCATGCATGCTCTGCAGCTAGGCCCTCACTCCCCTTTGCCACTATGTATTTTCTTCAAACCACTTGCAATCAAAACTATCCATACCCAGTGTTGCTCCAAGACTCCCCAACACCCCCCCCAAACACCAGGAACTGCCCAAGCAGGCTCCCGAAAACACAAAAGTGAGTGAAAACTCTGAAAAGTTAAAAACTTTTTCACCATGGATTTTATCCAAAAACACTTTTATCCGGTATTAGACCTTCCCAGCAATGCCCCCAGACCCGTCAGACGGGCGAAAACAAGTTTAACACCCCCAAACAGCCAAAAAGCAAAACCGCAAAATGTCAGACTTAGCAAATTTCGTGCCTACCTGGAATTCAGTCCAAAGACCATTTTGCTGTCCCTCTGGAGCTGCACATCGCCCCGTCACCGGCAAAGATGGGGGCTCCTATTAAATGTACATCTAGGAGAAATTTTAGAAATATCACGAGTGCCTCACTGGCCCCATTGATGCACAACTATAAGGCTGATCTCTTTGAGGATGTTAATCAAGCCGCTTCGGAACTGTCCAACACCATAAGAGCGGCAGTCGAAGTGCTGGCTCCCCCATTTTCTTGCTATTCTGCGAGAAAAAAAACCCTCGGCACCCTGGTTCTCGGAGCATCTTAGGCTCATGAGACAGGGTTGCAGGAAACAAGAAAGGGTGTGGCGGAAGAGCTGGAATATGAAGGAGAGGGACAAGCACAAGAGTCTCCTTAAGGAGTATAAGAGGGAGACCGTCAGGGTGAAGCAAGAGTACTTTGCTAACCTTGCAGTCGCTCTTTCTTCTCCGAGGGATCTTTTTAAAATAGTGGGCACGCTCTGTACGTTACAGATGCCGGATCCCGTTGTAAGTTCACAGGTATTCTGCGGTGAAATTACCGGTTTCTTTCACTCAAAGATCGCGGATATTTACTCTGATCTTGAGATACAAAGATCTGCTATTCCTCTCCCACCCGCCTCTCCGGTTCTGTTTGCGAAGGAGGCTCTTTCCATCATCTCCAAGACCCTGCCTGAGTTTCCACCTATTTCTTATTCGGAGCTTGATTTGCTTTTGAATAAGATAAAGTCGGGGTCTCCACTCGACCCATGCCCCCTTAAAGAGTGCAGAGACTGTTTATTGCCTCCTTTGTTGGACATCATGAACAGGGCTAGGAGTGAGGGCATCTTTCCTTCTCAATGGAAGAGCGCGGTGGTCAAGCCTCTTTTAAAAAAGCCTACACTCGATCCCGAGGTGCTTAAGAATTACCGCCCCATCTCTTTGCTCCCAGCACCGGCAAAGATGATGGAGACTTATCTCAATCAACATCTGGCTGCTTTTCTGGACTCCTCGGGTCTCCTGGATCATTCCCAGCATGGATTCAGGAGGTACCATAGTACAGAGTCGGCCCTTACGGTGGTTTTGAATAACATCCGCATGGAGGTAGATCAGGGACACACTACTATTCTGGTCCTTTTGGACTTGACAGCTGCCTTCGATACCCTGTCCCCTTCCGTTTTAACATCTCGCCTGAGGGAGATAGGGGTGGAAGGGACGGCGTTGAGTCTGCTGACCTCCTTTTTGGACCAGAGAGTGCAGAGGGTTAAGTTGGGAGAGTACTTATCTCCATCCCTTCCGGTGCAATGCGGGGTCCCACAGGGGTCGGCATTAAGTCTGACCCTTTTCAACATCTATGTGACCCCGCTTGCTAGGCTTGTAAGATCTTTCGGGATGGAGGTAGTCTTTTATGCTGACAACACACAGATCTTGGTGTCCCTTTCCCATCTGGGGAACTTGTCGCCGTTCAGTTTTAGGAGCTGCATGGAAGCAGTTTCCTTGTGGATGATTCATAATTCACTTAAACTGAACGTCGAGAAGACTGAGGTCTTGGTGTTCGGTCCCAACCAGAACATCTGGTCGCCTGATTGGTGGCCGCCCTCTCTGGGAGCCTGTCCCACACCCTCGGAGTCGGCACGGAACCTGGGGGTGTTAATGGACCCCGCTTTATCCATGTCTTTGCAAGTTAATAGAACGGTGGTGACCTGTTGGGGTATTATTAAAATACTCAGAAAAATAAAGCACTATCTGTCCCCGCAGGCGCGGAAGCAAGTGGTGGTAGCTCTTGTCGCTTCGCGACTGGACTACTGTAATGCGCTCTACATAGGCATGAATAAGAACCTGCTACAGCGTCTTCAGACTGCCCAAAATGCGGCAGCCAAATTTGTTTTGGACGCCACCAGATCAGCGTCAGCAACAGCAGCCAGGAGGGCCCTACACTGGCTTCCAATTGAATCGAGGATTACTTTTAAAATTCTTTGCCTCACTTACAAGGCTCTCTCTGGTAAAGGTGCTGGGGGCGTTAATTAGTTGCTTTTACCATATGTTCCGGGGAGAGATCTCCGCTCCTCTTCAAAGAATCTGCTTGTGGTACCTCGCTTCCGCAGGATTAAGTGGGCTGGTTGGGCCTTTTCTACAATTGCTCCTAAGCTATGGAATACTCTCCCTGGCGAAATTAAATCAATGTCCTCCGCCTTGCTGTTCCGAAAAGCCTTGAAAACTTGGCTTTTCGCTAGGGCATACCCGTAGTTTTGGTTATACTTAGTTCATGGTTTTCTGTTAGGCGCCTTGATGCCTTCGGGCTTAGTTGCGCATTATAAGATTTCTTTAAAAAAAAAAAAAAAATACGCTCTGCAGCTAGGCCCTAACTACCCTTTTCCACCATGGATTTCCTGAAAAACAAATGCAATCAAAATTAGACTGTGCTAGCAGTACTCCCAGACCCCAAAACCCACCCCCAATAACTTAGAAGCCCCCCAAACAGCAACCCAAAAACAGGCAAGTGAGCAAAAACTGAAAAACTTTTTCACCATGGATTTGGTCCAAATACACTTTATTCCGATATTAGACCTTCCCAGCAATGCCACAAGACCCCTGCAGCCACCCGCAGAAAAGCAGAACACCCCCAAACAGGCAAAAAGCAAAAATGGGCCTACCTTCAATTCAGTCCAAATGCGCTCTGCAGCTAGGCCCTAACTCCCCTTTTCCACCATGGATTTTCTGAAAAACAAATGCAATCCAAATTAGACTGTGCCAGCAGTGCTCCCAGACCCCAAAACCCACCCCAATAACATAGAAGCCCCCCAAACAGCACCCCAAAAACAGGCAAGTGAGCAAAAACGGAAACACTTTTTCACCATGGATTTGATCCAAAACACTTGATTCCGATATTAGACCTTCCCAGCTATGCCCCTAGACCTCTGCAGCCACCCACAAAAAAGCAGAACACCCCTAAATAGGCAAAAAGCAAGAATGCAAAAACTCATACTTAGAACATTTTCAGCTAACCAGTCAACATTGGTCCAAACGCGCTTTGCAGATATGCCCTAACTCCTCTTTCCCACCATGGATTTTCTTCAAATCACTTCCAATCTAAATGATGCTATCCCAGCAGTGCTCCCAGACCCCCAGACCCTCTCCCACAAATCTAGAACACCCCAAAACAGCCCCCCAAAAACATGCAATACTGGTGTATTCAAAACATGGCAAATTGCGCTGTTCACAAAACATTGCTGTTTTCAGCACCACTACTTCGATCCTCTTGAAACTTACCTGGACAGTCCAGCGATTCACAAGAATCTCAGCAAAGCAGAACAAAATTGAACCACTGCGCTCTTTGAAGAAGAAGAAGAAGAAGAAGAAGAAGAAGAAGAAGAAGAAGAAGAAGAAGAAGAAGAAGATGAAGGTCTACGACTAGTTTTCACTTAGTTTTCACCCAAACACCAGCAAAACACCCAAAAAGGCCAAAATTCTGCCAATTCTGGACCAAAGAACACCAAACCCCCTAAACATTGCCAACATCATTATGAATGAGCCTGCATCGGGCCCCCAGCCCTAGAATCAGCGTGAACCATACCAACTTAAACCCAAAAACCCTAGTAAATCGCACTGAACCCTAAACCCTAGATATGCTTTGTCTGTCTGTGTCAAAGAGCATAGGTATGCTACATCAGGAGGATGCTTCACTCAGTGGTGCCTGCCTTGACCGTCTGCATGACCCTGCCGCAAGCATGGGCCAAAAATCCGTTCCGCTCAAGAATTTGCGATTTTTTGGTAATTTCGCGGGATTTGCAAAATACCGAAAACAGCAAATTTTGCAAACATAACGGATGTTTGGCCCAAGCTTCAGGCAGTGCCATGCAGAGGGTAAAGGCAGGCACCACTGAGTGAAGCAACCTGATGTAGCATACCTAGGCTCTTTGTCAGACAGACAAGGCATATCTAATTGTATGCAGCAAGCCAAATAGCCCCAATTTTACATGAACTGCTGTCTGGAGTGGACTCTGCCTGGCATAACAACAACAGTACACTGCCTCGCCCTCGACCAATACATACCACGAATAGACAGACATGTAGTTCTGCTGTAGTAGTTGTTGTAGACTGGTTTACCTGTTTGCTACTCACAAATTGGCCAAGTTCTTCCGTAAACCGACGCTGATGATCCACCCATCCCAGTGAGTGACTGTAAAGAAAAAAGATATATTATTTAAGCAATCATATGGTATATTGGAAAGTGAGTCCGCTCCAAGGACATTTTGCATATTGTGAAATGCAACATAGTGGCCCCTGAATTTGAAGTACAATTTTAATTAAACAAGGTAAAAAAAACTGAGTTGTTGACATGAGTTACAATTACTGTCTAAAAGATTAAATAATAACTAATACAAGACATATGAATCATCATTTCATGCACAAAAACCAAACAGCAATTGGTTTCATCAGAGCCAGGTAGCTATTGCTGTCCACTGCATGCCATCTTCTCAATTATTCATTACCTGTTCTACTTTTTGTCCGCATCTTCTTTGGAAAGTGAGGGCCCACAGGGCAGCCTCTCCTGTCAATATCAGAAGTAACTCTATCAGCAATCAGCAAGCATGTAGTCAGTTAGTATTTTCAGTCCCACTTGAGGGGACTCGTCGTAATCCATCCATCTGCCTTGAGGGAAATGGATAGGGGGAGTCTGGAGGAGGAGTATAAAGGAGCGTGATTTAGTTGTGAACTTCTGAACCTCAGGAATGCAGACTGCGGCACCTTCAAATCAATAAGGAATATAAGATGAAGACAGTGCTGCTGATGGACTTGTTGTGATTAGGTGATTAGAGTTTTGTTGTGGTAAAAGTTGCAAAACAAAGAAAGACACACAGGAATAAAAGTGAATAAGGACTAAAAAAGGAAGTCATTTTCAGGGCTCGGTGTCAGGGAAGTAGAGCTCGTCCTCAAACTCCATGAATTGAGACGGAAGTAGGTCAGGTAACAGAGAAGAACTTCCGTCACCTAAGTTGGTGTCCTCTTCTTTCTGCGGGCATTCACGTACTTTGTAATCTGGTGGTATGAAGTGCTGATTCATCTTGATCAGTGTTAACCTCTCCACATTTTTGGCCGAGAGGTGAGTCCTTTTTGAAGTTACAATGGCACCAGCAGAAGACACGCTTGCGAGTGGGCAAGACAAATAATTTATGGCCAGGTTGGTGATCAGTGGCCAGAGAGCCATTTTCCTGTACCAATACAGCAATGGGTTCTTATTAACAAAGACCTCTGTAGGATCATCCAGATGGGCCTGCACCATCGACTCAAGGTTCTCCACGGTTGCTCCACTTTGCTTACCATCTGTGGCATTTGCAGCACTGGAACGAGCAAACCCTTGATGAGTTAGCCAATCCGCTTCCGACAATATTATGGCTGGGCCTGGTGCAGGTGAGGATGATGATACAGTTGCTGCTGGTGTCGTTAACTGCTGTGAGGGAAAGTGACTCCCTTCGCCCACAGATTCAGAAGTGGAACTTGACACTGGATGGCTTGCTGATTCAGTTGGACTTCTGCCAGCTCCTTGAATTTTCTGCCGATCTTTTTTTCGAACCGAGTGGCTGACAAAGCTAGCCAATGTTTGTACTTTGAAACATTTGCTTCATCAAAAGGAATGCATGCTTTACTGGCCACTGCCTTTTCGTACCCTGGATCAAGAATAGTGGCACAAATGTAATGTTGTTCTGTATGTATGTTTTTAAACCTTTCATTGTCAACTAGGAGGCTTAATAACCTCTCCGCCAACGGATATGCATCTTGCTTTTCAACATCATCTCTGAACGTTGAACACACCGCCTTCAGTTGGTGCTCTAGCATGACCAACAATGGGATAGCTTTGCCCAAAGAACAGTCCTCCCGGCTGACTTCACCAGTGAAGACCTCAAAAGGATGAAACATGTCTGTCAGGCTTTTAACTAGCTTCCATTCCCCCAACTCTAGCCTCATGTCCTTCATAGTAGAACCTAGTTGAAAGTCCTACTCATTGATTACCATGCACTGCTCAGACAGACGCTCAAGCATGTAAAAGGTTGAGTTCCAAAGTGTTGCCACCTCCTGGATGAGTCCTTTGATTGGCACTTTACGTTCATGTTGAATGCTCCTCAGCTCCTTCTGGGCCTTAAAAGAATGGCTGAAATGTGTGCAGATTCTTCGGCAGGTGGTCAGTAACTTCTTGACTGTGTTTTCATTTTTCAAGACATCTTGCACAACCAGGTTTATACAGTGCGCCAAACACGGCACTCTGAAATAGTCACCTTGCTGCATGGCCCTAGCTACATTACTGCCATTATCCGTGGAAACATAACCAACTATGCGATTTCTTGGTTGCAGCCATTCGAGACCTTACTGTTAAACTCCTCCAAAAATGTTTTTTGCAGTATGAGTTTTCTACATGTTATGTTATGTTATGTTAATTGTTTTTGTACCGCGCACAGCTGCCCCAGCAAAGGGGCGTCCTGGCACCACAAGAAGGTATACACAATACAGCATTAGAAGAGGCTCAATCAGAAATTTTTATTAAAAAGAAAAGTTTTGATAGCCCGTGTGAACTGGAATAGATCGTCCAGTGCCCGAGTCTCAGCGGGAAGGGAGTTCCACAACTTGGCGGCCACTACTCGAAAGGAGAGTGGGACAGCTGACAAGCTCTGACCCATCGATCTCAAGGATCGCGAGGGGACTTAAGGGGTCAAGAGGTTCGTCAGGATTAGGGGGGCCATGCCTTTTAAGATTTTAAAAGCCAGGCAGAGCACCTTGAACTCGATCCTCTGACCAACAGGCAGCCAGTGGAGCGATTGCAGTGTTCTTGAAACCAAACATCGCCTGGGCAAACCCACCACCACTCTGGCTGCAGCGTTTTGCACTCGCTGCAGCCTGGTTCATTCCTGCCAGCAGCGCACTGGCATAGTCTATCCTGGATAGTACTGAGGCCTGAACCACTAACTGTCTGGTGGGGGCATCGAAAAATTTAAGTATAGGTCTAAGGCCCCTAATAATGCCATAGCAAGAGGCTGCCACTCTCTTGGTATGGCAGGTGAAACTGAGTGTAGCTTGAAAAACTGTGTCCAGGTCAACAACTGCACTTGACTTGTCTCTAACCCCTGCAAACGACCCTGCATAAGAGACCCAGTGTGCAGTGATGCACATGTAATCAAGCCTTGGCAACTGGTCCACATGTCTGTTGTCAAGTGAATAGTGTGAACAGCACTCTTCTGCAAAGCTGCCCCAATCACCTCCAGCACATCTTGATGTAGTGCTGGAACCGCAACTCTGGCAAAATAGGACCGGCTAGGAACCTTCCGTTTAGGGCAGAGTGTTGCCACTAATTCTAGAAACCCCACCCCTTCCACAAAAGAAAAAGGGAGAAGGTCCAGCGCTAGCATTTTAGCCAGCTTTGCGTTATACAGACGTACCGTTGGGTGGTTGCGTTCAAATGGCGCCTCTGACCACAACATTCCGCAAATGGTGGGCTGGATCATTTTACGTGATGATGATGATGACGTCTTCAAACCGGTTATGCCCAGTGATGTAGTTTTTTGCATTGGTGTCTCTCCCAGACTCTTAGTGTGCCTCATAGATGTTGCAGGGGTAGAGGGTGTGGGCGATACCATTGCAGTGCTGCTGCCAGCGGTACTGGGTGTACCAGAAAAAATGTCTGTTGCTTCTTCACTTCCTCCCTGCACGATCAGCCTCTCGTCATCATCAGATGCATTATCAAGGGATACATTTGGATTTGTTTTTCTTTTGCCTTCCTCGATCTTCCTCATATGTGCTTTCCAAATGATAGTGTGATGTTTCTTGAGATGACCTCTCTGGCCTCCGGTACCATAGTTGGTACCAAGCTTACCCCAACTAACGGATACTTTACAAATCGAACAAACGACCATGTTTTCCGCCTTTGCGCTAACAGTAAAGAAGTCCCAAACTGGGGACTGGTGATGTCTGCTGGTGGTGGAGGTGCTACTTTGACTTTCAATGCCAGATGAAGTGGAGGATGGGCGTGGCTGAATTTGTTTCTGTTGTTCACTTACAGCACCAATACTTGAGGTCGAGCTGGATGGAGGTCCATGCCGGCCCTCCTGACAAAAAAAGATGGGAGCTGTAGGTCGTGTTGGTGTTGTAGTTAACGGTGGTGGTACTAGTGCCACGCCGCCCATATCCCGCTCAGCAGCCATTCAGGATAGGGTCAAAATGTGTGTCTGCTGCATGCCCGCTGGGGCTGGAGTGACGACTGTGATGAATGGGTCATCGTCAGACTGTTCATCAGCAGCAGAAGACACCATTTCTTGTTCGTTGTCATCAGCCATAATCGAAGCCTTGCGTGAGCCTTCCTTTTAGGCTAAGCTACCTTTGTCGGCTCATGACGTGACTCACTCTCAGACTGCATTGCTGGGTTCCAATCACGATCAAGGTCATCAGAATGAAGGGGGCTTGAAGAAGAACTTATCCCTCCTTGACATTTTTCTTGCTGGGGATCTGGAAGACAATGGATCATCATCAGGAGGAGTGGCTTCCTCGGATGATACCTCTTCTTAAATATCAATTTCCTGATGTGCCCCTACTTCTGGAGGAACAAGCGTTGTAGTCAGGTGTGGCGCTCCATGAACCTCTAGTTGCACCTCTCCATGCGCCTCTCCTTGCGCCTCTTCTTGCACCTCTCCTTGCGCCTCTCCATGCGCCTCTCCATGCGCCTCTCCTTGGGCCTCTCCTTGCACCTTTCCTTGCGCCTCTCCTTGCCCCTCTCCTTGCGCCTCTCCTTGCGCCTCTCCTTGCCCATGTACTTGCGCTTGTACTAGTTGTACCTGTGTTTGTGGCTGTGGTTGTTGAACACTCGTCAGCTGAGTTACACCCGGCATTGATTGGATGGTACTTTTTTGTGATGAGCCAAGATGGCACTGAGCCCAATGAAGCGGAGGTGCTGCTTCCAGCTTGGTCCACGGCGGACACCGCTGCTGCTGCAGGCGTAGTTTTTTTTCTCCCAAAAAAGGTGTCTGTGGGTACACCAGTCTCCTTGGTAGGTGGTGCCACTTGTTTCTTCTGCTCCTTCTTACTGGCAGTGGCACTGGCAACTTTTTTCGCTGAGGCGCTATGGACAACTTTCTTTGGGGCCATCTTCTTGAGATGTCAGAACTGCAGTTGCACGAGTTGCAGAGTTGTCTTGTCTGTGGCCACACGTGACGTCAAGTGACGTTGTGCTGCACACACCGCTACAGGACTTCATCTTGACACTGGTGGTTCTCTTATGCACCTAAAAGCAATGGAAGCCAGAAGAACATCAGTTATACACCATAAAAAGTCGAAATACACACAAAAATCACAACAATCCAATGCCATCCATGCCCTCAATAAATTCAAGACACCTCACAGAAAGACTAGGCCCATGCACCACTGAGTACCCCTGGGCATAATGGTTGAAAGCAAGGCAAAATGGGTGCAGGCCTGAGCACACTGCCTGGCTTCAAAATGCCCCCTTGACCCCCACCACATGGCCAGGCCCCAACTCCAACCCAAAATGTAAAAAACACACAAACATCACCACAATCCCATGCCATCCATGCCCTCAATGATGTTTAAATTCAAGACACCCCATAGAAAGACTCGGTCCATGCACCACTCACTACACCTGGGCCTACTGGCTAGTGAGGCTTTACAGGAATCTCAAAATTTAAAAACAAATCAACATATAACAGTGAGCTAAAATTCCATGACATAAATGAGAATTAAGTTAAAAAAAATCACAGAAACAGTTGTATCATGCACCCAAGACTAACCCTGGGCCTACTCAATACTGTGACTACCCACAATATATATTTTGTTAAAGTTGTGAACTGTAGCTGCCTCAACTGCAATGCCCCAAACAAACATAACCAACTTACTTGTAAAATCTCAATGTCCAAAAGTGATCCAAACTCCAAAGTCCAAAAAGTCCTCAAATACAAAGATCCAGCAGCAGCCACAAAAAGTAATCCTTCCAGCTCCACATCCAAATCAAAAGTGACCAGGACATGGACAAAGCACTGGGAGGAGCCTGCTGTACAGGAACAGGAAGTTGGAGACTCTGGGGCACTTCCTTCCTCCCACCCCACCCCAAAAAATGGACTCCTGCACCAAAAAGTGCAGCCAAATGCCAATCTGAGGAGGCATTCTGATCAAAATCATCATTTTCACAAGGTTTATGCTTCCTGCGGTGGATTTCTTGTGCAGAATTGCAATTTTTGCAATTTCGGGAACGTGAGCTGTTCAAATCTCCCTCCGGAAGTCAGCTGCGTGCCGCATCTACGTGTTCGGCATTGTTTACTCCCGCAATGCGTGATCGCGGGCCTTTATGACGTACTTGCGTTGTCAAACTCTCGCTGTGCAAGATGGCAAGCCGCGATAACGTAATTGCGTTCGAAAAAGTCTCGCGCGATCACGCAGCAAGATCAAAAATGGCGCAGCACACGCAAACCGGGAAAAAAACAACTCGGCGGGCTCAAAATCACGGAAAGTCAACGACGCGCGCACGATATTGTATTTTTCAAGCGCGACCAAGCACAATAATTCGTAGCTTGCGAATTTGCGGATATTTGGGCAAATTTGGGCGATTCGCGGATCGCGAAATTGCCAAAAATCCGCAAATTCGCCTGCGAAACGGATTTTACGCCCATACTTAGTATCAATGTATACAATGGCATCCTAGGGCAAATGTGAGAGCTTATGAATGCTCCGGGGACCCCAGCTCCCTGGGGCACTGGTAATAATGTATGCAGTGGGGTTCTAGGGCACAGGTTAAATAAATGCATGGGCCACATAACCCACCCACAGCCCCTGGGACTGCCACCTCCCCAGGCCACTTAAACTGATAGCCACCTCCATGGGACTAACTCCTACAATGAGGGGGCCAGTACGGCCCTCCTTGTGGTGCTATGGATGGCCCTGGGGACCTTATCTCCCAGAGCCAGCTCACACTAGCTTAGGAGCCCACCCTCGGAAAATAGCTGTTTGCTTCTGCTTGGTGGGCGCTGACAGCTCCTGCCAAGCAAAAACAACTATAACTCTGCTTTCTGCAAGCCGGAGCTGGCAAACAGCTCCAGTGTGGAAAAAGTGGAGTTTTCATCTGTTTCCCTGCATGCAAATATGTGTGCAGGAAAACAGAGGAAAACATTGCTCCCGCAAGCAGGGAGCTGCTATTCAAAGCAGCATTCTGCTTGTGTCAGCAATGCCAGCACCCTCAGAAAGCAGGACACTGGCTAGGCCTACGAGGGCCTTGAGGCTCCCCCACAGTCCCATTGCACACTGGATGCTCTGGGGGCACCCATGAGATATGGCCGGGTCCTGGGGGATGGGGTACCTAAGAACAAAATCGGTCCTGGAATGGGGCTGTGTGGCCCCCTCTCCATAGTAAAATGTAAAATGGCCTGGCCCCAGGGGATTGGATGGAAATAGATTTTTTTTAAACTTAGATATTCACTGAAAGAAATAAAGGTTACAAAGACTTTATAGTTAGGTTCCGTCGTCAACAAAGAGGGAGTGTGATCAATGGATCGAACGGGCACCGATTACCACCTCAAAAGGGGAGGTGGAAGGTCCAGTTACAGCGTGTGCCCGTGTGCAGAGTACTCAAACAACAAGCGGGGTTGCTGAACTGTTCCTAATAGGAAAGAGGAATAGAGAATTGGCTGTACCTTAGGGGTATAATATCACCCTTGGGCATCCATTAGGTTGGACATGTTTGCCTCACACACCCCGAAGGATGTCATGCTTCATCATCGGCGGTTGCTCCTCGTCGGGGAGGCGGTGCAATCCCCGACGGGCTCACCTCAAGGAGGGGCTCTTTAGCGGAGATCTTTTTGTCCACTTGCCTGTTGATGAAGTGTGGGTATGTGGGCTAGGGCAATAGTATCCTAAAAAAGGTAAGGTTTAAAATATAGTAGAGGGTCCCGGAAAAAACTTTATTCTGGAGGTCCTCCTACTATTGTTAAAAAGGTGAAGTATAGTTTGCAAGGTCACGGAGAGTTACGTGCCGTGTTTCAAACTAGACTAATGTGATGGTCGGTCGACATGTTTCTCGCTTGGGTTCTTCCCGCGATTCTTCAGGCCCTAGTGAAAGTGTGAGTGAGTGTTTAAAACGAGGACATGCTAGTGTCATGAACCTAGTGTGTTACCTCAGGGGAATCCTGTGCCTAAAGGTCTTGGATAAATAACCACCTGAGTACTCGGCGGGTCGGGACAACAGAAGTTGCCTCTAGATCAGGCTCTGGTTATCCGTGTCCGTGCTGAGTCACCTACCCATCACCGCTCGGCGGTGATGGGTAGGTGACTCAGCACGGACACGGATAACCAGAGCCTGATCTAGAGGCAACTTCTGTTGTCCCGACCCGCCGAGTACTCAGGTGGTTAAAGTTGCCTCTAGATCAGGCTCTGGTTATCCGTGTCCGTGCTGAGTCACCTACCCATCACCGCTCGGCGGTGATGGGTAGGTGACTCAGCACGGACACGGATAACCAGAGCCTGATCTAGAGGCAACTTCTGTTGTCCCGACCCGCCGAGTACTCAGGTGGTTATTTATCCAAGACCATTAGGCACAGGATTCCCCTGAGGTAACACACTAGGTTCATGACACTAGCATGTCCTCGTTTTAAACACTCACTCACACTTTCACTAGGTCCTGAAGAATCGCGGGAAGAACCCAAGCGAGAAACATGTCGACCGACCATCACATTAGTCTAGTTTGAAACACGGCACGTAACTCTCCGTGACCTTGCAAACTATACTTCACCTTTTTAACAATAGTAGGAGGACCTCCAGAATAAAGTTTTTTCCGGGACCCTCTACTATATTTTAAACCTTACCTTTTTTAGGATACTATTGCCCTAGCCCACATACCCACACTTCATCAACAGGCAAGTGGACAAAAAGATCTCCGCTAAAGAGCCCCTCCTTGAGGTGAGCCCGTCGGGGATTGCACCGCCTCCCCGACGAGGAGCAACCGCCGATGATGAAGCATGACATCCTTCGGGGTGTGTGAGGCAAACATGTCCAACCTAATGGATGCCCAAGGGTGATATCATACCCCTAAGGTACATCCAATTCTCTATTCCTCTTTCCTATTAGGAACAGTTCAGCAACCCCGCTTGTTGTTTATAGTTAGGTTCACACTTCACTTGAACAAAACCAGTCAAATTCAGCAGTTATTGTTACCTGAGCTAACTATAACATACTCCCCCAAAGCGCATTGAAGGGGAATAAGCTATACTTAGCTTAGCTGGTAACTATAACTGCTGAATTTTATTGGGTGTGTACGAGTTATATATAAAACTAAATATAACGTCTCTGTAACCTTTGTTTTTTAGTATACATATACATATATATATATTCATATATATATATGTATGTAGGTATGTATATATATATATATATATATATATATATATATATATATATATATATATATATATATATATACACACACGCACACACATCTACACATATATATATATGTATTCCTACCGTTCCCCCTTTTTTAAAAACTTTTTTGTGGGTTCCCATGGGGGTAAGGAGATAGATAAAACGTATGCAAGAAGGGGCACAGGGGGCTGCTGTTTATCTGCTGATTTGCGTCCTAATCTCCCTGGTGTGGTCATACTCGGAGAAAATAAAAGAAGTGTAGTCCATACTTGAAAAGCTGAGTGAAAACACTGGGAGTATGCTCACATGCCTACAACGGAAAAAAAGGAGCTCAATGATCGGCATAAGAGGGCTATCTTAACTTTTACGGGGAAAGCAAACATTGTGATACGAACAACCAATAAAATTAATTTGATTTATCTATACACATAGAAATATGTAACTGACATCAAATCGTAAAAGGTGGAAGACTACAATGAATCTGGTGTAGTTGCAGTAAAGACAATTCTATATATTAAGAGTTGACAAACACTGAGAGTGCAACACACAACAAAAGAAGACAAGTGCATATTAGAATCAAGAAGTTAGAGACAAAGGAGGAGATTCAAGAGAAATGGAGGGTAGCTGCTGAACGCACATTCCAGGAGAATTCCACCACGATGAGAAAAGAGGGTGCATCTCACACTGCTAATAAAACACCAACCCAATTGGTGAAGGATTTGGAGAAAGCTAGAAGAGAAATAGCCAGACAGTGGTGGGAGATGACATCCCTTACTAAGTACTTAAAGTGAAAAAGAATTCCGAGAGGATTAAGGATCAATCTGTTGCCAACATATGAAGATATGGATGAAGACCTAATAAGTGAATGGTGTGAAAACAAAAAATTGTTCAGTAAGAGTAATGGGAACTCTGACAAAACATGCCAAAAGAAAAATGGAACTACAAACAGCGAAGACTTGGACGATTAACAAGGATTTGGAGAAGTATAAGGCTAATGTGACCTTAAAGGATATAGCAGTAGCAAAGATGGGAAAATTACTAAAGGAATACAATGAGGAAATCAAGGAGCGTGATGGAGCGTAAAAGTTAAATAGCGTTTGCATCTGTCAATCCCGAGTGTGAAAAGAGATTTGTAATCATAAATTCTTGATAAAACGTGTTAAGTAGTTGAGACAAAAACGTGATAATTCATACTGCATCGTAAAAGCGTGCAGAAGTGTTTAAAATGTGGAAATGTGAAACACATTAACAAAGAGAGCTACAGATATTATTTACCTATGCATGTAATCATGTGGTTTGAGAAACTTGAAATGATTAAAATTCTTAATTTCGCAATGATAGATAATATGAAAGCTTGCATCTTATTAAAGTATCGAGTGATGAATAAATGTAATTAAGAATAGCAACATAAAAATATGTTTTGAAAAATGATAAACACAAAAATTATTTTTAGTAATGCCTAATATTTACATGTAACTTCTAGAAGAAGAAGAATGATTGAAATGCTTATATTAATGTGTGTTTTACATAAAACATGACATGGTACGGAGTTAGCAAATCTTTATGTAGGCCTCAGATGCATTTCTTTCCCTGATCGGAAAACAACAGAATCTAGCTGAAGTGGTTACTTTAAGTGCTGAGAGAACTTTTTGTGAAGTTTCCTTTTTGTACTAGAAGATAAAGAACTCTTGTAGACAGAAATCTATCAATACAATTGCAATCCAAGAGAGAGCATCTGGGAACAGAAAGACAGTGAGCAAAATTAATCTTCTTACTTCTTAGGAAAGGATGGAAATATAAAATAATTGAATTTGATGATTTTGCAAAAGGATTACTTAGTGCTTCCGGGTTTTTTTAGTGAGGTATTGATCACACAATGAACAGCCCACTGTGGATGACCAATGAAAACTATATGCAAGGACCAGAACTGATACTTTGTGGATGTAAACTTAAACTTTGGAAGTATAATTTCCCCTTGGAGGAGTAGTTAGGGCTGGCTGTCCTTTATCATTTTTCCTGCCTGGCGTGTTGTCTGCCTGAACTCTAAATTCTCTTTAATGCCATATTCCTATGAACCGAACTTTCAAGAACTGACTCGAACCTGCACTTATGGGCTGTTTAGTGTGCAGGTGATAACCTTTAGGCTGAAGGATTTACCGACTCTTGCTGTGAGAAGTTGAGCTACGGCTCTGCATTATTTTGGTTTGTATGATCTATATGCTGAATCTCGATATTACATGTTTCTCTCTCATTTCTTTCTTAGGCAACCAGTAAATGTTTTCCATATTTAAATCTGTATGACATTGTTTGGCCGATTGAACAATTAACTGTATTAAGTCTTAATACAAAATGCGATTTCATGTTTCCTGACCATTCAAGTTAAGACTTTAGATAAACATATTTACCTAAACAAAGCTTATTGTATTCAAGTTATTCTTGGAGTGAACCTCTTTATTGAATGGTTTAACATTTGTTGATTGAAAATAAAAATTGATGATATTAGTATGTTAGTTGGCAATTCTTATTCTAGGTCCTCATAAGGAATTGCCTCCTGTTCTCTAAACATCCAAGTCCTTGTTAGCTCACGTAAAAGATCAATTGGAGGACCAGTGAATGAAAGTATGTTTATGTTACATGCCCAGTGAGTAAAAATGATCAGATTGGTAATTTGTAGTGATGAGAAATTTTGCTCAGTCTGCCGCTGGAACAGTTTTCTGGTAGCTTGTTGGATGGTTAGTTTGACTAATTAAATTAGAATATGAGGACACGTGAATGAAGGGTGTTGTTTTTAAAGTAGCTTAGAAAGAATGATAGGGTTCTGACTGATGGTGGAATTTTGACATTGATGGAAATTTAAATGGATTTGTTATCAGAGACCTATTGTTTTTTGTGGAAAATTGTATGTTTATGTTGTATTGGATTAAGTCAGTCAAAGCCTAAGTGAGTATGGATCCATAAAGGCCTAAGATCCCAGGATAAGCCTGGCAGTCTTAGTGTGGCATATATTAGGCGTGTTAAAGGAAACTTGAAGTGCAACATGTTGCAATTATTGAGATTTCTTCAGGAATTGCACCAGGAGATATCATAAGGATTTTTACTGAAAGAGAGTGAAACCGCGCTGGTCGAGGTTTTCACTGGAAGCAAATTAAATCTTCTAAATAACTGGGTATATATGATTCTTTTAGTGGAGCAGACAAAGTTGTTTTATGTTGTATTTGTTTTTTTGTGAATGTTTAATTTACAAGGACGAAAGAGAAATGACAATGAACAGATTGTGAAGGGAGAGCCAGTCGCAGTGAGGGGTTAGACCGACATCATAAAGTGCCACACTGGTATTAATCTTTGTTGTGAAGCCAAGCTGTATTGGTGGTTAAGAATGAACAGTGATTGGAGGTAGAAACAATAATACGGAAGAGAGTTTTAATGTTCAAAAACAGATCGTTTTGAAGTAAAGAAATCATGACATTCTTTAAATTGTTAAAGGCTCTAATGCAGCAGGATGAGCCTATACCAAATGGAGAAAGAGTTCCTGTGGCTCTGGAAGGTTCACCTGCTTTGCATAAGTCATCAGAGAGGGGATATCATACTTGTACCTGGTTAGAGAATTGGGAGAAATATACTGAAAATGATGGTCCCCTAGCTTTTCCACAATATGGGATGTTTAATTTAAGAAGTCTAGAAAATACAGAGGAATGATTTGAAACCTAGCACTAAACTCATACAAATGAAGCCCTTGATGAGTGGGAAACTGTAGCACATCAGAGAGAGAAAGAGAAATGTCCAGGGAGTCATAGAAATACACTGAATTGATATCCAGAGGCAAAATGGTATTCCCAGAAAAGGATATGGAGACAAGATGTTGCTTTGGGAGCCCAGATGTACTCAGTAATGGTAGCTGATCGGCAGAAAGCAGAAAAATGTAAAGAGAAAAAGAAACATACTGAGGAACCAAAGGTTAAAATACTTCCTGTAACAGATGAGGTTTCAGAGGATGTAGCTGATGAATTATTGAATGAAGTTTAATTAAATACACCTCCACCTTATAAAGAAGAACAGAAAAGTTCAGCTGCAAATCTGATGGTGGGATTAAGGCCAGAAGCTCCACCCATGGATTTAAAATCCCATTTATGTTATGTTATGTTATGTTATGTTATATGGTCTCTTTTATAGCGCACGGCTACTCCAAGGAGTGTCCCGGCGCTTTGGCAAAGAGAACTGAAAAGGAGTACACAACACAGCAACTCACCGAGGGCCGAAAGAATATTATTGGGAGAAAAGCCAGGTCTTCGATTCCTTTCTGAAAGAGAACAGACTGTCGGCTTTTCTTAGGGAAACGGGAAGCTCATTCCAGCATCGAGGTGCCAAGTATCGAAAGGAGCGACCTCCAATACGAGCACGTCTGATGGGGGGAACGTCGGCTTTGGCCATCAAGGCCGACCGTAGAGTCCTCTTAGGAGGGTAAAAAGCCATACGCTTCCCAATGTATTTTGGGCCAAAGGAATGAAGGGCCTTAAAGGCAAGGGTCAAAACCTTGAAAGTAATTCTCTTAGAGACAGGAAGCCAGTGCAGTCTCTCGAGCCACTCCGAGGCTTTTGCCCTACGCTGAAGACCAAAAATGGCTCTTGCAGCAGAATTCTGCACGATCTGCAGACGTGCCAGAAGATATTTGGGAAGGCCGAGGTAAAGGGCATTCGCGTAGTCCAGACGCGAGCCTATCAAAGCCTGAACAATGATTTTTTTATGTTGCAGAGACAACAATGGAAGAAACTTCCGCAGCATTTTCAAAATGACGAAGCATTTCCCTGACAGCCCAATGATCTGGGGTCTGAAAGAAAGGTCGTCATCGCACAGAACACCAAGATTTTTGGCTCTTGAAGAGGCAACGTCAGGAGGAAACATATCCTGAGGCCACCATGTCTTCCAACTGGGATCAGGCGGACATCCGAAAAAAAGCAACTCCGATTTATCGAAGTTGCATTTCAGACTGTACCGCTGAAACTAGTCAAAAACAGCGCCCAGGCATTCTTTGATCCGACTACCGTCGAAGGCCTCGGTACACAGTAAAAATATTGAGTTGTTAATGTCGACTAGCTATAATATCAAGTTTGTAAAATTGAAGGTAAGTAATATCGATGATAAAAATATCGATATTAAAAATATCGATTTATGTGTGTATTATTAATATCGAGGTCAGTACAAAATATCGACATGTTAAATAGTGTTTTTTTATGTATGTAAAGTATTAATAGTGTAAAATGTTAGCTATATTAATTTATAGTACTAATAAATAGTGTAATAAAGTATGATACATTTTTAGGAGTGGGATGTAGGGTTTATAGGGGATAAGGGTGGGTAGTGTTTTAAAATGTATATTCCAAAAATTAATAATTGTATTAAAAAAATTAAAAATTGTAAAAAAAATTAAAATATAGAAAATAAATTGAAAATATTATTGAAAATTATAATGTTTATAAAAATTGTCATTAAATGTTTAGTAGCGGGTTATAGGGTTTATAGGCGTTAAGGGTGGGTAGTGTTTTAAAAAGTATATACCAAACATTTTTACAATTAAAAAATTATTTTGACATTTTAAATAAAATGTACACATTTGAAAATGTGAAAAAAATTTACAATTTAAATTTTAAATTTAAATTGTAATTTAATGTTTGGTCGCGGGTTATAGGGTTTATAGGGGATAATCGATTTCTTTGGATGCTGGATGGATTTTGCACAGTTGTATTTTTACATTTTATTGGGATTTTTTATATTAAATTTCGTGAATTTATCACAACATGGATTGTTATGGATTATTGGATCTGCCTATGACGTTGCTGTGAAAGGTAATTGATTTAATAGTAATATTTATGTTGGGTGGAAAATGTGATGTTATGAAATGTTTTAATATACTTAGATAATTATTTTGTATATATATATATATAATTAATTAAATAAATATATTAGAGAAAATAATGAAAAAATGATTTTATATTAATATGTGTGGTGTAATATTTCAGGATTTATTTGGATTTTGACCCTTAGTTTAAAGTTTTTTAAAGTTAGTTTAAAGTTTTGGCTATCATTTTTAAGTATTCCAGTCCTCTTGTTGTAGGGTAAAGTTGTACTTGTTGTTGTAAATATTGATACATTTGGGCAGTTTGTCTTGATAGTTTGGGTTTTAGTTGTAAGACAGATTGCTCCATTCGTAATTCTTGAAAACTTTGCTCTTTTTGGATTGCTGTGAGAAGTTTGTGTAGTGTGGGAGTTGTTCGTCCAGTTGAAGATAGGAAGGCATTATGCCAACCCTCAACTGCGTTGTTTGTCTTGGCCTCTTGGTTTAGGGTTGGTAGATATACATTCCACCAAGGTATTAGGAATTTAGGTTGGCGTCTGTGGCCTGACCTGTGTAGTCTCCCCACCCAGGTGTCCTCAAAGTAATCCAAAAGTGAAACAAGTTTTTGTTCGTTTTGTGTGTAGAAAGGACTTTCAATTAAAAGATTATAGTGTTCAGCCACGTCAGTTATTAGCACGTATGCTAGAGCAATTAGGTGTTTGATTTGGTATGCAAAGGCAATATTGGTTGCATACTCAACACTAAGTGTTGATTTTTGCAAATGTCTCCATAGACATTGGTTAAAATGAAAGTAACATCCTTGTATGGATGTGTGTGGATATGTTTTAAGAATGGAATTAATCATAGCTTGTTCGAAGTCTATTATTATTTTTAGTGGAAAGAAGTCTGATGTTTGTTCTTTGATTTTGTGCAATATTTCTGTGTAAGTTGCTGTTTGTTTGTTTGGTAACAAACAGTAGATAAATGGGATACAGGTATTATGGTATTGCCCATGTTTAGTATATAATTGATAGAATGGTTTAGGGCATATGGTAAAAGTGCCATCCATCATCCACATTTGACTTTCTTTTAATTTTTTCAGGTTGTTATTTGTAGCAAACATTATTATCCTTTTATCTTTGTTATTATTATCGTAGAAGACAAAAGGTTCATCATTATGTGTGATGGTAAGTTCAGGTGGAATAATGATCTCCTCAAAAGTTTTAGGTATTGGTATTGTGGGTCTACTGGATTTTTTGGTCCTAGCTATGGTTCTTTTTATTGAAGCAATTGATGGTAACTGACCTCTTGCTTCTCTAGGTACTCTAGGTAGTAATTCATTTAGAATTACGCTTGGTGGTGGGTCAGATGTGCTACTTAATTCTTTTATATTTTCTAGAGTCGATCTAACCTCTATTTCTGAGATGTTAGGTGGATGGTTATGTTCAGTAGTATTAATGACACTTTATTTCTCTGGTTGTTGCATGCCCACAGCATTTGTTAGAGTAATACTTAGTACATTTCCAGTTAACTTTAAGGTCTTTTTGTTTTTCCTGAGTATAAGTATACCCCATATAGCATAATAAAAATGTTCCTTTCTGAGATGTAATACATCTTGCATCTTCTGTCGTTGTTTTCTTAAATCTAGAAAAGTTGTATTCAAAATATTAGTAACATTTGTAACTTTACAAGCATTTTAAATTCAATATGTACCATTTGTAGCTTTTTACTTACCAACAGTCAAGTAGTAGCTTTAGAAAGTAGATATATTTTCAGTTAGATGCTGTTCTCGTTTTTATAGGTCTGTAGAAAGAAAGTAAACCATATTATAGGAAATATATATTTGTGTATTTTGGTTAGATATTTGCTAGTGTGTAATCTTTCATAATGAGAAAGGTAATTTTTTTTGGATTAAAAAAGCTAACAGTTTAAGAAAATACACACAAAAATAGTAATAAAAGCAAGTATTAACATTGCCCATGTTTGAGAGCAAAAAATTAGTATATATGTTGGCATTCTGTACTTACCAAGTGTTTATGGTTAGTTGTTGAATGTCTGTTCTTGGATGATAAATAGCTGCTTTTCGTTGTTCTGTTATCTGTTGTCAGAAAAAATATAGTATGCGTAAAAAGTTAGTTATGTTATTAAAATATAAGTGACATTTTTACAAAAGCATTTTTACTTATTTCGTCTTATAAACCTGTGTTTACTAATTTTTAATAATTTAAAACAGAAGACACAAGCTTAAAATGTTTTTTTCTTTTAACTATTTGTCTAATGGTTTGAAGTTAAAGCCAACAATTAGGTATATACCTACTTTATAATTAGTTTGTAGTATTTCTTGAAGAAAATGTTCATCTGTTTTTATTAGTAGAGTCTGTTGTGGAAAAAAGGAGATAAAGAAAGAAATAATTAATTATCAAATAGAGAATATGAGTAGTAGGTTACAATAGATCTAAATTTTCTTTCAGAACTATAAGATTACTTACTTGTAGTATTTAGTAGTATTTTCATGCACAGAAGAATATTGAAGGTGCTCCAAAAATTGGCAGTATGTCTTCAAGCTGAATATTTCCTGCAGGTTTTAGGGTATAATTGTGAATTCCTTATAAAGGGTATGCTTAATTAGTGTTTCTTTCTGATTGGTCACATACGTTGAGAAGAGTTTTTATAGGTTAGTTTGTATTTTTTTAGTAAAAAAATGAAGGTATATGTTTGTTAAAGGTTTATACAGAGGAGTAGTGTATTTGTAAGTATTTTTAATTTGTGTTGGTAGTAGAAATAGAATAATATTAGTAAAATACATTTCATATATTAAATGTGTGTTTTTATAAATATTGTATTGATATAGTAATTAATAATAAAAGTATTAGTGATATATAAGTTTGTAAATGATTATTATCATTTTAAATTTATTTTTATGGGTGTATTAGTAATAGTGTTGAAGTGTAGTGGTTATATAATAATTATATAATTATTTTGAGTTATCGATATTTTGAGAGAGTCGAAATAAGTGCTGTCGATATTAGTGTAATCGATATAATAGTTGTGTCCTATATTTAATTACAAATGTCGATATTTTGATTTTCGATAAATATGTTATCGATAATAGTGTAGTCAATATTTTTGTGCGTCGATAATGTGTGGTCGATATTTTAGTAAATATTTAAATATGTATAGGGAGTCGATGTAATTGTTATCGATGTTTCAGACTCGATGTTAGTGTAGGTCGATTTTTGTAAAATCGATATTTTGTCAGTGATTCGAAGGCCTCACCCTTATTGCACGTAAAGAGGAGCTGGGTGTCATCAGCATAGGATGTGATCCGGGCACCAAAGGATTCAGCCACCGCCGCCAGAGGGGCCATATAAATATTAAAGAGGGTGGGGCTCAGGATAGACCCCTGAGGAACCCCCACCTCCAGCTGCAGCATTTCAGCGGAGAACGGAGGTGCCCAGACCACTTGTCGGTGGCCGGTCAGAAATGACTTAAACCAGTTCCACACCGTCCCAAGAAAGCCGATCTCCCAGAGTCTTAAAAGAAGACCGTCGTGGGGGACGGTGTCGAAGATCTCGAGAAGGGCTGTCTCCGTGCTAAAATTAGCGCGGACACCCGATTGAGAGTCATGCAAGATGTTATTGCTCTCGATAAAGCTGGAAATGTAGACATGCACATGCTTCTCGATCACCTTTGCCAGAGCAGGGAGGAGGGAGATCGGTCTATAGTTGGCATGGATAAGGGGATCGAAAGTGGGCTTCTTAAGCAGTGGCAGAATCATGGCATGTTTCCAAGCCAGAGGTACCTCTCCCGTGATCAGGGAGGAATTGAGCAGCGGATTAAGCAAGGTGTTAACTGCAGGCGCTACTCTCCCCAGGCATTTCGCTGGACATGGATCAAGTGGCGAGCCGGATTGTAGCCGAGACTGGAAATCAAGAGAGGTAGCAGAAGGCATGGGAGGAAAAACGGAGAGAAAAGGACCTTTCTCTTCCAGTGATAAGGGTAAAATGGTTAGGTGGCTGGCAACTGATATAGGGCCAGCATCAGGGAAAGAATCCTGAATGGATTTAATTTTATTTATGAAAAAATCACCAAGCCGGCTTATCCAAGCTTCGGTATGAGAATGGGTGGGGAGGGGAGGTGAACTCTTTTACTATCCTGAAGATTTCTTTACTCGTGTTTTCAGCTTCCTCGATTCTATGCTCCAAGTATACTTTTTTCCCATCCATAATATGTTTGTGATAAAGTCTAATAGCATCCCTATATTTTACTTTATCGCCAGGGTCATACATGCGCCGCCAAGCTTTTTCAGCCTTCTTACAGTCTTGGCGCATCTTACCAAGGAAGGGAGTAAACCAAGGGGCCGAGGCATGCCTACCCCCAGATTTAGCTGGCTTTCCAGGGGCTAACTCCTCAAATCTGGCTATCAGCCACTTCTGGACCAAGTCAAGATTTTCCTCCAGATTACCAGATAGCTGACAGGGATGACGGCGGAGAGCATCAGACAGCATTTCCGCCGTTACCTGATGAAATGGCCGGGCCACCCCTCTGACATCTTTCAGCGATCTTGTACAAGTCATGGCAGAGGAAGGAATACAAAAATTAATTAAAAAGTGATCTGACCATAAGACTGGAAGCGGCGGGGACACATCAATCGGGCTAGTCGAAAATATCTGGTCAATAGTATGGCCTTTGATATGGGTGGGACTAGTGATGTAAGGGGCCAGCCCTAAAGAGGAGGCAATGTCCTGCAGCTTAATAGTATCAGGATCTGCTGTATTATCCATGTGAAGATTCAAGACTCCCAATAGAATGCAGTGCTCAGATCTAAGGCAGGGCACGGAGAGCGCCGCCTGCAGTTCATCAAAAAAGGAGCCGAGGGGTCCAGGTGCTCTATAGATAGGACCCCAACGCAAGTTTGACGGGGAGATTGCCTGAGGGTAAAACCTAAGGCTTCACAACCCGCGATATTATCAACAGGATAAGTCATGCAAGGGAAGCGCTTATCCACAATTAGTGCCACACCCCCGCCCCTGCCTTCCACTCTACCCCTCCTAAAGATAGTGTAATCCGGAGGAATGGCAGTCACCAGATCAGGACCAGAGCACTCTCCCAACCAGGTCTCAGTTAAAAACAGACAAGATGTTTTAGAGTCCGACAACAAGTTCTAGATGTCAATGGAATGTCTACTGAGAGATCTGGAATGTGCCAGCTGCAACCCGAACAGCCCTTCCTAAGAGTTCGACCACCCGGGAAGACATGATGGCAAGTAGTAGTATGTGTTCGCAGCGCAAGTAACTCCGTGGAAGAATAGGAGAGCATGATGACAAGAAATGCACAAACGCCCCAAAGTAAGAAGAAAGGAAAGGAAAAGGCCAGCGGGCCTACCTCGTCCGCCTCCCAGCGCAGACGGGCAGGACTCTGGCACGACTCAGGCGCAGGGAAGGCGCTCCCGCTGCGCGTCACCGCTGCGCGCCAGGAGGAGTACTTTAAACAACCTTCTCTCAGAGTCCACGAGCGCAGGGACGCTCCAAGATGGCGGCCACAGTTCCCTTCCTGATCCAAGATGGTGCTCCCCACCCACAACCTCCCCGGAACCGGACCCGCAAAGCAGCGTCGGGACTTCCGAGAAATTATGGTGCAAGTAAGGGGCAGAACAGGGTCGCTTAAAGCAAGGGAAAATCAAAACATAAAATTAAAAGTAAATAGAAAAAACGGGCTATTTAAAAATAAGCAGATAGCACTCTAGGCGCGCGCGACCAGCAGCGAGGCGCTGAGGCACACTCTGACCATGGGTCAGCTTCACCAGGCTGCCCCCTCACTGACCGCGCCTTAAGTAGCCTGCTCTCAGAGTCCACGAGCGCAGGGACGCTCCAAGATGGCGGCCACAGTTCACTTCCTGATCCAAGATGGTGCTCCCCGCCCACAACCTCCCCGGAACCGGATCCGCAAAGCAGCGGTGGAGCTTCCGAGAAAGGGGCAGATCAGGGTCGCTAAAAGCAAGGGAAAATCAAAACATAAAATTAAAAGTAAATAGAAAAAACGGGCCATTTAAAAATAAGCAGATAGCGCTCTAAGCGCGGGCGACCAGCAGCGAGGCGCTGAGGCACCCTCTGACCACGGGTCAGCTTCACCAGGATTTTCTTGGATCATACTCAGACTAATAAAAGAGCAGGATTTCCAAATGTGGTCATGATAAATCGACCTGATGCATTATCAGTTCCCATAACAATTGGTCCGGTTGTTCCTCTTTATCAGACAGGGCGAGGAGTTTCACAGATCCATACAATAACAGTTCCAACTGAAACAGTAGCAGAAATTCATTCTTTACATAAAACGAGAGAGGTTGTGAGTGATCAGAGAACTTTATGTTAACCAGATAGAATTGAATCTCATGGGAGTAGTGTAGAAATGCATAGTAGAATACATTCTACCATGGAAGGTGGAATAGAGCCACTAATAAACATTTCAGAAAAGAATCTTGAGATGCCAATCAGAGGACAGCGAGTGATTGTGGGGAGAGTTTTGCAAATGGGAAATCAAAAAGTAGATTCACAGGAAGTGCAGAAACCAGGAGAAGATAGTGGAGAAACTCAGCGCTTTGAAATTAGTCTATTGATCTGGCTATCCCCAGAAAAACTTGATTAGTGGATTAGAGACACAGCCCCTACTAGTAGTATATCAAATAATGCAAATCGAGGCAGGGATGTGAGCAAATTAAAAGTGGAGTTAAAAGAAATGAAATTGGGAATGCTTAGTCCAGAGAAGTTATCAAAATATCGCGATGAGGAATTAATATTTATGTCTAAGGATATAACACGGAAACCAAGAAATACCCATGCGAAATTTGACGATGTAGCACAGAAATGCGGGGTGGATGTGGAAAATTCCAAAGCCTTACAGAAAACGTATTGATTGGATTTCAGTGACAACAATTTGGAGAGTTTGAATCCCTCTGGGAAAAGACAACAGATTACACAGTTAATAATGACTCTGAAGTGATGTGGAGCAATAGAAAGATGGGAAGGCAGATGAACTAAAAAGAAAGAAAATACCACAATGGTTCGGCCTCCATACCCAGTGATGGTAAATGAGAAGGGTGAGGAAGATGCAGGGGCATATCCTAGAAGAGAGGTACCAGGAGGAGGGTATGTACATGTCCCCTCAAGTAGACAAGACATATTGTCCTTTAAAAATGATTTCGAGAGGTTGAGGGAGAAACCAGTCAAGTGGTATAAACAAGGGGTGAGATTTGTGAAGGTTTCAAAGGTTTTGTTGAAAGATTTAGATGCCTTGTTTGAAATTGTGGTTCCTATGGATTTATGGCTGGAATGTAAGATTGCTGTGGATTGGCCAGAAACCGAATATGCTAGAGATCCAAAAACAAGAGCACCATCAGCAGAGGTGATGAAAAAGTACAATCAGGCTATTAAGTATTTGGAAAAGAAAGTTTTACCGAAATAAACAGATTGGGTCAAAATAAATAGGACTACCCAGGAGCTAAAGGAATCTGTACATTCATATTATGAGACACTTTTGCAGACATTCAAAGATTATAGTGGGATTGAAAATGTGCCTGAGAAAGATATGGGACATTTTGTGTATTGATTTACCTAAGGTTTGAGGCCTGAGATTAGTGCTATGATTCAGCAGAATTTGATTTGCTGGCAGAACAAATCAAACAATGGAATACTTCCTTATGCAAAGTATCGACACAACACAAAAAGTTGAAAGAAAAATTGATGTTGGCATAGATGAGAGCAGCCAGGAAAGGATATGTGGGTTTTGAGTCAGATTTTACAGGTATGATCCAGGGAAATGGTCAAACTACCACAGAAATAAAAAGTGTAATGATAAATCCTATGCCAAACCTTATGCCTCAAGGAAAGGGACGTCGATCGAATATAGAAATGGGGAAAAAGACATTACAGTTGCTGCAAGTTCGGGCATTGGTAGTGCAAGGGTAAGTCTAATTTGGTTAATCAGGTAAATGGACAGGTAAATGCAACAAGTGCAGATGGAATGGTATAGTGGCAGGTGACTAGTGATATGTTGAATCGGACTATATTGAATGTAATGGATCAAAATCTGAATATGTCTCAAGCTCCTATGCAAAATTTGAATGGACAGGTACAGAAATAGAACGTGAACATGGGTTTCCATACTAATGATCAGGTAAATCCAAATGTACAAGTGCCCTCACAATATTTCTTACACCAATTTTACAAGTGGCCTCACAGTATTTATTACAGATGGATGACATTGACTCAGATACTTCCCAATGACGGTGTATGAGAGGGGAGGAGGAATGCATGCTTGGTGGGTCCATAGAGATCAGAATGGTCCGTATTTTGGACAGCAAGGTAAATAGAACACCTATTTAATTCCTTGTAGATCCTGGTGCTACCCAATCCACTAAGAGAACTGTGGAGATTCTCAACCTACCCCTCTCAGGAGAAATGATCCAAGTAGTAGGAGTATCGAATCAATTGATTTCAGCGCCAGTGACAGTACCTGTACAAGTACAGGTTGGAACGTTTGAGGACATGCATACATTTGTTTTGTGTGACTCTAGATTAGTTAATCTATTAGGACAAGACTTTCTGCGCAAAATGAATTGATACATTTATTGTACTCCAGAAGGAATAGAATTTCATACCAAAGATGAGAATGTAGTGTTTAAAATGTCTAGTCAAAAGACAAAATTAAAGACTTTGTATTGCTTACCAACTGTAAATGACTTACCTCCTGTGTTGAGAGACGCAGTCTTACCTGAAGTGAGGGATTTTTCAGGGAAAGTAATTGGATTGGTGAAAGGAGTAGTTCCAATTTGAATTACAGTAAAGCCAAATGCAGACTACCCAAAAACTCCAGCATATAATCTAAGTCATGAAATGGTTGCTGGAATAATTCCTTTGATTGAGACTCTGATCAACCAAGGTATTTTAAGGGAGATTTTGGTCAGTCAATGTAATTCACTTAACATGGGCATATGAAAACTAATAGGAAATATTGGATTGTTCAGGTTTTAAGGAAAACAATCTATCAGATTGTTGTCCAATAGTACCAAATCCCATTGTTTTCTATATCAGATTCCATATGAAGCTAAATGGTTTTCTGTGATTGACTTGTGTCAAGTGTTTTCCTCGATTCCCTTGCATCTGTTAGCCAATATTTGTTTTGCGTTCCTGTTCAGAAACCGTGTTTTGGCATGGTGCCAAGTTTCACAAGGGTATAGGTAAAACCCCTCAATTTTTTATCCAATACCGAAAACAAATTTTGAATCCTTAGAAATGCCAAATCCCTCTGTGCTGGTTCAGTACATTCATGATTTATTAGTTGCATCTAGAACCAAAGAAGCTTGTTTTTCAGATACTGCCGACTTACTGAATCCTCTGGCAGTGAATGAACATTCAGCTTTGCAAGAGAGAAATTCTTTATTTGGGACACCGTAATGAAAAAGGAGTCCGAAAAGTGTCACAAGATCGAATCACTGCTAGATTGCAGATTGCAGATTGCAGATGAATCCACTGAGTACACAAAAGGAAGTTCATGTGTTTTTGGGAATGCTTAGGTATTGCAGGCAGTGGATACCAAATTTTTCTCTGCTAGCCAAGCCACTTCATAGAATAACACACAAAGACGTGCCAGATCCTGTTCCATGGGGTGAAGAACGCATTCGCTCTTTCCTTGAACTGTAAGATGGTTTGTGTCGTGCTCCAGCATCGGGAAAGCCCAACTTTAGCAAGTTTTGCAGTGAGCGTGAAGGTTGTGCACTATCAGTTCTAATGCAAATGCATGGAACTGCATGCAGACCTGTTGCCTATTTTTTCTGCTACGTTAGATCCTGTAGCTGCTGCTTTACCTGGATGTTTGAAAGCTGTTGCTAAAACATGTATGAGTTTAGAACAATGTGAAAACATTGTGATGGGTCATCCGTTAAAATTGTATGAGCCACATTCAGTTGAAATTTTGTGAAAACAAACTCGAACACAGCATCTCACGAGTACTCGGTTAACAAAATATGAACAGGTGATTTTGGGTCCAGAGAATGTGACTGTGACAAGATGCACACGTTAGAATCTGGCTACTTTGATGCCCTTGCAAGGGCATGAAGTTGTGATGGAAGAAGTTGATCATGATTGTCTTGATGTGACTGAGTTTTGTACCAAACCGCACCCTAACATCCAAGATACTCCATTGCCTCAGTCATATCATGATTGGAAAACTACACAACTATAGCAAACTCTTAATTAATAAATGCCAGCTCTCTTAGAAAAGGGATAAAACACAACAGAAAAGTGACCCTAAATATTCTACTATAAATATGGCAATACATTTTTTTCTGATATAAACAACATTTTATTTCATATAAATATTTTGTTTAAGCATTTTTTTCCCATAACTCTTTTCATTTTTCATTTTCTTTTTCAGCGAATCATACAAAATAATTCAAGTTTATCAACAAATCACATATATATAACAAAGACAAACAGATATTACAACATGTCACACTGGACCGGTCAATATTCTATTGTAGTAGGCAAAGCGGTTGGATTTTGACTACGCGCGTTTCGGCAATCTGCCTTCATCAGGTAACCGTCATTCGCACTAACACTTAACAGGACATAAATTAGAAGAAAAATACAAGAAATATATATATGTACATTATATACAACAGTCGCATATTGTTAATTTACATAATCTATTTACAAGTATCACCAAGAGAGACTAGGTCTCTATTTACAATAAAAATATGAAATACATTTTCCTATTTACAAAACGCAGCTCATGTTCTATAATCCTTGTTCCTTCATAGTTTTGTCAAATATCATTATTTCATTATAGATATCTAAACATATTTCATGCTCCTATATATACCACATAATATATAAGCCTGTATTCAAGAGATATCTATCTCGTATATACTGATAGCAATCAATATGAACATTGTGGCCTAATCGTCAGTTTATATTACACTGTCACTATACATATTTTATCAAGTTCATCCAGAAATTATCTTTTAGCCACTCTGGAGAATAAGCAGAATATGCAAGGTAGATAAAGAAGTTATAAATAGAGAAAGAGAGGAAAACATAACCATGTTTTTAACAGAGGTCCGATTAATGATCGCTAACCAATATTCTCAGTTTAACCAGCTTTCCAGGCCTAATTCCGCAAACTTAGCATTTATTGTTAGTTCTCACAAATAGCAAATTGCTTTTATACTTACATAAGTTCTACAGCACGTTGTTTTTTTATATTAAAATTTTTTTTTTCTTAAATATTCTATGGCTTCTATGCTTATTTTTGTTCCTTATTAGAAGTATGGTTAACCCTAGGTGGAATGGAATAAATAAAGGAGATACTAGTATGGTATACACTTCTTAATTTTGTTAAGCATAACAACTCATTATCCTATTTTATCCTATAGATAGTACAGACAGTTTCATTTTGTTTGTTGTTGACTCCTTCACCTGATCTCCACCCCGCCTCCCGCCTGACCTTCCCTCGCCCCTCCCCTTCCACTATCCAAATATGACAGATGCATTTGCGTGCAGCGTTCACGCACAGCGATCGCGCCCCATGCGCGCCGAAGGTGCGCCAAAGGTAAGCCCGTCTACGCCCGTCCGCACCTGGACCGTGCCCAGCGCCAGACCCCCTGGTCCCCGTCCCACCCACCCCACCCGCATTACATACGCCGCCTCCACCCTCCTAGCCCTTAACCCCGGCCGACTCCCCAACTGCGCCCAAGCCGCCCCTGGACACACCCATGGACCCTTCACATGCAACTCCTGCAAGTTTGACGGCACCAAGACCAACTCCTCATCCACTAACACCAAACAGAGACCTGACACCAACCACCTAAAATGCATCCTGCTCAACACCCGCTCGGTCCACAGACACTCCATCGACCTTTGGAATCTGCTAGACACCATTTCTCCGGACGTCGCCTTCCTAACAGAAACATGGATGAACGCCTCATCAGCTCCAGACATCACCATAGCCATCCCGGAAGGCTACAAGATCATCCGAAAAGACCGCAACAAGCAAACAGGAAGAGGCATCGCTATCGTCCACAAGAATTCCATCCGCATCTCAACCAGCTCAGACGTCAACCTCGCTAGCGCCGAACACCTTCACTTCCAGATCCACACCGACCCCAAGACCACACTCAGAGGCACCCTCCTCTACAGGCCACCAGGATCCCGTGCACAATTCAGTGAAGACATCACTGACTTTATCACCCCACACGCCCTCCCCTCCGAGGACTACATTCTATTGGGAGACCTCAATTTTCACCTGGAAAAAAGCAACAACAGCAACACCACCGCACTTCTGGACAATCTCGCCAACCTCGGACTCAAACAACTTGTCAATACCCCCACTCACTATGCAGGTCACACACTCGACCCTATCTTCACCTCCAGCAAACATATCTCCTTCAGTCACACCACAGCTCTCCATTGGACGGACCACAGCTGCGTTCACTTTATCTACAATAAGACCGCAACCCACAACCATCCCCAACCTACTCTGCGAAGAAACTGGAACAAAATCACCATCGACCAGATCTCCTCATCGCTTCTTCAAAACCCCCCTGCCCACTCTTTGAACCCCAACCTCACCCAATGGCTAACCAACAGCGCCGACAACCTAGCACCCCTGAAAAAACGTCAAATCAAACTAGGCAACAAAAAGGCCCCCTGGTTCAACGATGATCTTAAGAAATCCAAGAAACTCTGTCGCTCCCTTGAGAAGGCCTGGAAAAAAGACCCAAACACCAGCACCAGGGACGCCTTCAAAAACGCCACCCGCATACACCACCAACTGATCCGGACTGCCAAGAAAGCCGCATTCAAAGACCGACTAGACAACAACGCCCACAACAGCAAGGAATTATTCAACATCGTCAAAGAGTTTACCAACCCCACTGCCAACTCCAACGACATCACTCCCTCTCAAACCCTTTGCGACTCCCTAGCTTCGTTCTTCCACGACAAAATCGCAGACATCCACAACAGCTTCGACATTCAACCTGGAGACCAACCCACCCAACCTTCTGCCGTACCTTCACCCCCCTTGAACATCCTTAACGAATGGAACCCAATCTCCACTGAGGACACCATCCGCCTGATGAACTCCATCCACTCAGGATCCCCCACAGACCCATGCCCTCACCACATCTTCAACAAAGCAGATTCCATCATAGCACCACACCTCCGAGACGTCATCAACTGCTCCCTCAACTTCGCCACCTTCCCGGAAAGCTGGAAACACGCCGAACTCAGCGCCCTTCTGAAAAAACCCACAGCTGACCCCACCGAACTCAAAACTACCGCCCCATCTCGCTCCTTCCATTCCCGGCCAAAGTCATCGAGAAAGCTGTCAACAACCAGCTCGCCGCCTTCCTCGAAACCAACAAATCCCTCGACTCCTCACAGTCCGGCTTCCGAGCCAAACACAGCACTGAGACCGCACTCATCGCAGCAACAGACGACATTCGAACTCTACTGGACAATGGAGACACAGTCGCCCTCATCCTCCTCGACCTCTCCACAGCCTTCGACACAGTCTGTCATAGCACCCTAATACAACGCCTCAAAAACATCGGAATCCAGGGAAAAGCACTGGAATGGATCACCTCGTTCCTTGCCGGAAGAACCCAGAGAGTCCGCCTCCCACAGTTCAAGTCAGAGGCCACTGAAGTCATTTGCGGCGTGCCACAAGGATCCTCACTCAGTCCCACCCTCTTCAACGTATACATGAGCCCCCTCGCGGCCATCGCACGCCAACACAACCTCAACATCATCTCCTACGCTGATGACACTCAACTTATCCTCTCACTCACCAAAGACCCTAACACCGCCAAAACCAACCTACATGAAGGAATGAAAGAAGTAGCCGAGTGGATGAAGCACAGCCGTCTGAAACTGAATTCCAACAAAACAGAAGTCCTTATCTTAGGTACCTCCCCCTCTGCCTGGGACGACTCTTGGTGGCCAGAGTCCCTTGGAAAAGTACCCATCCCGACAGACCACGCACGGAACCTGGGCGTCATTCTGGACTCCTCACTCTCGATGACCAGACAAGTCAACGCCATTTCATCATCTTGCTTCAACATTCTTCGCATGCTCAAAAAAACGTGGATCCCCACCGAAACTAGAAAAACGGTCACCCACGCACTGGTTACAAGCCGCCTGGACTACGGAAACACCCTATACGCCGGTACCACCGCAAAACTTCAGAAAAAACTCCAACGCATCCAGAACACATCAGCCAGACTCATACTAGACATCCCGCGTAACAACCACATTTCTGGTCACCTGAAAAACCTCCACTGGCTCCCCGTCAATAAGAGGATAACATTCCATCTCCTAACCCACACACACAAAGCACTTTAGGAACTTGGACCCGAATGCCTCAACACACGACTTTCCTTCTACACCCCCTCCCGCCAGCTACGCTCCTCCAACCAAGCCCTTGCTGCTGTACCTCGCATCAACAAAACCACCATGGGAGGAAGATCCTTTTCCTACCTGGCGGCTAAAACCTGGAACTCACTTCCCATTCACCTTCGCCTCACTCAGAACCACCTAGCATTCAGAAAGCAACTTAAAACCTGGATATTCGACAAGTAATCCCCCACCCTTCTCCAAGCGCCTTGAGACCCTCTGGGTATGTAGCGCGCTATATAAATTAATTGAATTGAATTGAATTGAACTGTGAGCTGGAGTGTCAGCGTGTCGGCTAGGAAGTTCTGTTCTCCTCTGCCTATCTTAGCAAGATGTGTTGTATATGTATCCAGGGGTCTTACCTCGCTGTATTACTGGGTCGAACTTAGGATGACATTGGGCATGTATTTTATAAATAGATAATATACAGGAGATGTTAGTCCTGCTGTGCTTCCACGAATCCTCATGCATAATGTATGAGATTTCGAACTAGGGAAAACCTGAGTTCTGAATGCAGTGTTGTATCTAGGTAAAAGGTCAGTCCCTGTAAACCGGTATAAGTGTGATGTAGGGAAGAATATAGGTAAAGTGTAACAATGTTACCTGGGCCTATATCAGGGTACCTATATGGAATATATAATGGACAGACAGTGAATAAAGTTAATCTTCTTACTTCAGAAGAAAGGATGGAAATATGAAATAATTCAATCTGATGATTTTGCAAAAAGGATTACTTAATGCTTCCGTTTTTTTAGTGAGGTATTGATCGCACCAATGGCAGCCTACTTTGGATGACCAGTGGACACTATATGCAATGACCAGAACTCACACTTTGTGGGCGTAAACTAAAACTTTGGAGGTATAATTGCCAGAGCTGGCTATCGTTTATCATTTTACCTGCCTGGCATGTCATCAGACTGAACTCTGATTTCTTTTTAATGCATTACCCCTGTGAGCCAAACTTTCCAGAACTGGCTCAAACCTGTACTTACTGGCTGGTGAAGTGTGCAGGTGATAACCTTTTGGCTGAAGGGTTTACTGGCTCTTCCTGTGACATGTTGAACTACGACTCTGCATTATTTTGGTATGTATAATCTAAATGATGAATCTTGATATTCCATGTTTCTCTCTCATTTCTTTCTTAGGCAACACGCAAATGCTTTCCCTATTTGAATCTGTATGGCATTTTGTGGCTAATTGAACAATTAACTGAATTAAATCTATTTACTAAATGTGATTTTATGTTTCCTGACCATTCAAATTGAGGCTTTAGCTAAATACATTTACATGAACAAATTTTATCATATTCAAGTTATTGTTGGGGTGAATTTCTTTATTGAATAATTTAACATTTGTTGATTGAAAACACAAATTGATGATATTAGTATGTTATGTACCACGCACACAATTCAGCGAGGACATCGCCGACTTCGTCAGCCCGCATGCCCTCCCCTCCGCTGACTACATCCTCCTGGGAGACCTCAACTTCCACCTGGAGAACAACAACGACCGCAACACCAGCACCCTGCTCGACAACCTCGCCAACCTTGGACTCAAGCAACTGGTGTCCACCCCCACCCACCTCGCCGGACACACACTCGACGTAGTCTTCTCTTCCAGCACAGACATTGACTTCAGCCACGCCACAGAGCTTCAATGGACGGACCACAGCTGCGTCCACTTCACCTTCAAGAGAACGACGACCCACCAACACCAGCAACAGGCCGCCCGCAGAAGCTGGAACAAGATCACAGCAGACCAGCTCGCCACCTCCCTGAGCCAGCACCCTCCTGCCAGCTCAGCGAACCCCAGCCAGGCCGCCGACAACCTCACAAAGTGGATCAGCAACTGCGCGGACGAACTCGCCCCACTGAGGACCCCGCCTAGCAGACCCGGCAGCAAGAAGGCCCCATGGTTCACCGACGAACTCAAGAGCTCCAAGATGAACTGCCGAGCCCTCGAGAAAGTCTGGAGAAGGGAACCGACACCGGACAACAGGACCTCCTTCAAACTTGCCACCCGGAAACACCACCAGCTGATCCGCGCCGCCAAGAAAACAGCATTCAAGGACCGGTTGGACAACAACGCACACAACTGCAAGGAACTCTTCAACATCGTGAAAGAGCTTTCCAACCCCAGCGCAGGAAACAACGACATCACCCCATCGCAAGACCTCTGCAACTCCCTCGCTTCATACTTCCACAACAAGATCGCGGACATACACAACAGCTTCAACAACCAACCAACGCACACCATGACCGAACAACCACCCCCCACCACCACCCTCCACGCCTGGACCCCGATCAGCACCGAAGACACCATCCGCACGATGAACTCCATCCACTCCGGATCACCGACCGACCCCTGCCCTCACCACGTCTTCAACAAGGCCGACGTTGTCATCGCACCCCACCTGCGAGACATCATCAACACATCCTTCGACACCACCATCTTCCCTGAGAGCTGGAAACACGCCGAACTCAGCGCTCTACTCAAGAAACCAACAGCGGACCCCACCGACCTCAAGAATTACCGCCCCATCTCGCTCCTCCCGTTTCCAGCCAAAGTCATCGAGAAGACCGTCAACAAGCAGATGGCCGCCTTCCTCGAGACGAACGGATCCCTCGACCCCTCACAGTCCGGCTTCCGAGCCAATCACAGCACCGAGACCGCCCTCATCGCCGCCACCGATGACATCCGAGCCCTGATGGACAATGGAGAAACAGCGGCCCTCATCCTCCTAGACCTCTCCGCGGCATTCGACACGGTCTGCCACCGCACCCTAGTACGGCGCCTCAGCAACATCGGAATCCAGGACAAGGCGCTGGAATGGATCATCTCCTTCCTCGACGGAAGAACACAGAGAGTCCGCCTACCACCGTACAAGTCAGAGGCCTCCGAAGTCATCTGCGGCGTCCCTCAAGGATCATCTCTGAGCCCCACCCTCTTCAACATCTACATGAGCCCCCTCGCGGCCATCGTACGCAAACACAATCTCAGCATAATCTCCTACGCCGACGACACCCAGCTGATCCTCTCCCTGACCAACGACCCCGCTGCCGCCAGAGCCAACCTGCACGAAGGGATGAAAGAGGTAGCCGAGTGGATGACGACCAGCCGCCTGAAACTGAACTCGGACAAGACGGAGGTCCTCATCCTGGGCTCCTCACCCTCGGCCTGGGACGACTCCTGGTGGCCTCCCGCCCTGGGCACCGCACCCAAACCGACAGACCATGCACGCAACCTGGGCTTCATCCTGGACTCCACCCTCTCCATGACCAGGCAAGTCAACAACGTCTCCTCGGCGTGCTTCAACATCCTACGCATGCTACGGAAGATCTTCTGGTGGATCCCCACCGAGACCAGGAAGACCGTCACCCAGGCCCTCGTCACCAGCCGACTGGACTACGGCAACGCCCTCTACGCCGGTACCACCGCCAAGCTCCAGAAGAGACTCCAGCGGATCCAGAACGCCTCAGCCAGACTCATCCTCGACATCCCACGAACCAGCCACATCTCCGGACATCTGAGAGACCTTCACTGGCTCCCCGTCAACAAAAGAATCACCTTCCGCCTCCTCACCCACGCACACAAAGCCCTACACGACCAAGGCCCGAGCTACCTCAACAGCCGAGTCAACTTCTACGCTCCCAAACGCCACCTCCGATCAGCCAACCACGCCCTCGCCACCGTCCCCCGCATCCGAAGAGCGACTACAGGAGGAAGGTCCTTCTCCTACCTGGCCGCCAAGACCTGGAACGCCCTCCCGACCGACCTGCGCCTGACCCAAGACCACCTCTCCTTCAGGAAGAAGCTGAAGACCTGGCTGTTCGAGCAGTAGCGGCACCCCCCCCCCAGCGCCTTGAGACCCTACGGGTATGTAGCGCGCTTTATAAGTGTCACTGATTGATTGATTGATTATTTTGGTATGTATAATCTAAATGATGAATCTTGATATTCCATGTTTCTCTCTCATTTCTTTCTTAGGCAACACACAAATGCTTTCCCTATTTGAATCTGTATGGCATTTTGTGGCTAATTGAACAATTAACTGAATTAAATCTATTTACTAAATGTGATTTTATGTTTCCTGACCATTCAAATTGAGGCTTTAGCTAAATACATTTACATGAACAAATTTTATCATATTCAAGTTATTGTTGGGGTGAATTTCTTTATTGAATAATTTAACATTTGTTGATTGAAAACACAAATTGATGATATTAGTATGTTATGTCGCAATTCTTATTCTAGGTCCTCATAAGGAATTGGCTCACATTCTCTGAATTTCCAAGTCTCTGTTAGCTCATGTAAATGATCCATTGGAGGACCAGTGAATTGAAGTATGTTTATGTTACTGCCCAGGGAGTGAAACTTATCAGTTTGGTGAATTGTAGTGATGAGAAAATGTGCCCAGTCTTCCTCTGGAACAAGCGTACAGCAAGAACGTTTATGGGGGATAGACTAGATTGCCAATATGTGTGTGTCTATACTTTTGAAAAAAAAGTGATAGTTTGAGGCTAAGGAAAATTCAGTAGCACAAGCAAAAAAACACCCAAAGCAAGAGTGAAATTAGCTCTAGTGCAGATGAAGTACCAATGGAGAAGGTGGATTTTCACAAGTATCTGCGACTACTAAGAATGACTAAGGGAGAAGGGACAGACCACAACAAAAATATTGGAAAAGAAACTTCAGGACAAGGAGGGGCAATAGGGAGGGGACGAGGAAAGAACAGAGGTTGCAAATTACTTTAATGGAACTGGAGGAGACGTTGGAGGAAAAAAACCTTGTAGTAAATATATCATTAACTATATTACATAGTAACTAAGAAAGATTACTCTATTTGGGCTTAACATTTTGTCTATTAGTGCTTCCTGATTTTACAGATTCAAGAATTAAACTATACAAGTGCATCAGAAAATTGAAGCTCCACCAAATGAAACCTACAAAATCTAATATTGAGGTCCCTGTACAATCTAAACCTTCCTTGTTCAAAGTTACAGCTGTCCCTGATCTTGTCAACCTTCATGAGTTAGCAGTGGAGGAAACAATGGGTGTCCCAGTAATAGCTGAGGGACATCAACCCACATTAATGATAGAATAGAAACTAAAGGATTGGGAGACAAAACCCATGTGATTACCCTGAAAAATATGGGTTTTGAAACCGATCATCAAGTGGAAAGTGGTCTCAGGCCCCGGAGCAACTTTGGTCCCCAATTGCCACTTGTGAATTGGATTGACCTTTTTCAAGAATTGCTAAAAGAGGATTTAAATTGGGAGCGTGGTCTGCAGCCCAAGATGGTGGTCGCTTAAGCGACAAGCTCCATGCCGGGGCTTCACATACAATTGCTTATCTGACTCTTCCTACCTTGTCAGACGTTGGAAAAGGCGCAGGTGACATACCCAGACTGACGGACTGCCTCGACGGAGCTTTGTGGACGTCTGTAACCCCCTGGAGTGGTCTTGTGGGAGGCAGAGATTCCTGCCTTCCTGAGGCTTGTTGAGAGTGTGGTGCAGCGGGCTATCCTGTGGCCTGGCAGGGCTGCGGGCATCTGATCTTGTCTGCAGTGTCCATGCGAGACCCCGGCTCTGGGCCCATGCTACTTCACTGCTGCTGATTGCTTTGTGTGGTATCCTGCCCGGGCTTGCTGGGGAGCACCGGGTTCCTGGTACTACCCTGGAGGGCGTGTGATGCACCGGCGGGCTGTTGCTACTTTGCCCGCTGCAGGGGTGTGCTCCCCTGGAGAGGCCCCGGGTGATTGACCGACCGCATTGCACCACGGATCGGTGGCGGCTCCTCAGCGGATGTGCCAGCATAGTAATACTGATCAGAGGGGTGGTTAGGAGAGCTGAATTGGTGCCTCCCCACATCCGAGGTGAGATCGTGGAAAGCGCTATTGATAGGGACTGTGACTTTTATCCTTCCCCCCCACTGTGCAGCCTGGTGACTGGAGAACCTCCGGCTACTGGTGAGGCTGAGAGGGTGTGGGCCGCCGGGGTTGGTTGGGTTGGCCCCCCTCCTGCCTCCTTAACTGGTAGTTGAGGCGAGACGGCTTCTACATACCCGAGGGGGTCCTATCGCGCCACGTGGCCATGGCGGAACCTTGACTGGGCAGGTAGTACCCACCGCTGAGCTGGGGTTGGAGGTGAGTTTGGACTGGCGACCACCTGCAGTTGGTGGCCCACATTGACGTACTGGCTGAGGGAGCACCGGGCTGCGCAGTGGACTGACTGAGCTGCTTGGGCTTTACAACACGGGAGCTGCATGGAAACCCTATTGATGCCATTTCCTCTGCTTTCATTCCGATGAGTTGGAGGGGCTTGCTGTTGCACAGGATATCGGCTGCCTTACCCCGCCTGGGTACCCTGGGCTGCCCTTGTGATTGGATTGTGTGGATTACCTGCTACTGCCTTGTATTGTTGGCAGGGGGTGGTTGCTTGTTTTCTGGCAACGCTCTCCGCCGGCTTTGGCGTAGTCATGGATATCCAATTACTGTTGCTGGGTGTTCACTACCTGGCCTCACCACGTCGCCGGCTATGGGCAAGGGAAGGCATAGGGCGCCTACGAGGTGAGGGACAGCAGGATTTCTCTCTCCTACTTTGAGCCATTCTTCTGCCCTGTCCTATCAGACGGAGGGAGCTGTGGAGACTAACACTTCGGGGGACAAGCTGGACATGATTTTACGGGAGATCCGAGATTCTCGTTCTGTGTTGGAAGCGCAGTTGGGCATGATCTCGGTGGATCTCAACTTGCTGAAGGATGATCATAAGAAATTGGTTGAGAGGGCTTAAACAACTGAGCCCAAGGTAGACACAGTGGTACCCCAGGTACAGGCCCATGAAGAGCAATTACAACACATGCTTCAGCAGATTGACTCCCTCCAGGCACGGGCTGATGATGCGGAAGGCCGAGCGCGCAGGAATAACCTCCGAATCGTGGGTCTGCCGGAGGGGACAGAAGGATCTACGCCTACCAAATACATTGAGAACTGGTTAAAGACTACTGTGGCCCTGACCGGACTGTCTGCACAATTCACAGTCGAGAGAGCACATCGCGTGCCCACACGACATTCAATTCCAGGTGCCAACCGTGCCCCATCCTGGCCAGGATTTTAAATTACAGGGATCAAGATCGTCTACTGCAGGCAGCAAGAGATACTGGTCCTCTACAGATTGATAATGGAAAGATTTCAATATTCCCGGATTACAGTTTGGCAGTCCAGCGCAGAAGATGTTCCTTTATGGAGGTGAAGGCACGTGCTCAGGCAGCAGGCATGTAATTTGCTTTATTGTTCCCGACAAAACTGAAAATCCTCTATAACCAGCGCTCCTTGGTTTTTGATACCTCTGACAACGCGTGGGAATGGCTGGAAAAGACGTTCCCCGATGTCCAACCTATGAGACTTATGGATTCCTCACTGCCTAAATTGCAACGCCCCCCTGAGAGGCGTACGATGGAACATCTCACTCAAAGTTCAGTCTCAAGTTCTTTGGTTTGTCAGCAAGTACTGGCGGGCAGGCGAAGCGCTCTACCCATAGGTCTCCCCAGGAGTCTTGCCTCCACTTTTGGCACCACTCACCCGGATAACAGCTGTAGCCCGTCTGAAGGATTGAACACAGACACTGATTCTGATGATAGCGTTCCAGTTTCCTTCTGTGACCTCACGACTTAGCTATGGGGCATATTAGCAAGCTGAAGTATCGCCGCTTTTTTGGCGAATTGTGCCGAGAAAGCGGCGATACTTCCAGCGCCCTATTAAGAAGGGCATGCTAACGCCTGCCTCAAGCCCACTTTGCATGTCAGCGAGAATCATCGCTAATGACATGCAAAGTGGGCGTTCCTACGTCCAACCACATGTGAAATGTGGTTGGATGTGGGAACACCCTATTACCAAGGCAGGCGTTGGGAGAAGAAGACCTGCGATAAACTCGTTTATCGCAGGTCTCCCAACGCCTGCTCTGACCAGGTGTTAAGGCATTGACAACATAGGGGTGTGGATCATAACGCTGAATCCACCCCCCCATATTATCAAGGCACACATTAGCGCGTGAAAACAACGTTTGTTTTCATGCGCTAATGTTCCATATCGCCGGATTTAATTTCGCCTACGTGTTGCGCATTGATAATTACGTGCTAACACGGCGGAAAAATCAGGCGATAGCCGGCGATATGGTAATGTGCGATGTGCGTTATATAACGCACATCTAGATAATATGCCCCTTAGTTCTTTGTCTTATAACTTGTAGGATATGCTCAGACTATTGTTGATTTACTCCTGATTGAAGTGCTGTTGTTTACCATATGTGCCTTTGCCCGACTGGCAGAGCATCATGGAACTTGTAAGCTGATACGACAGGTGGGAACGGACAAGCAAGTTCCCTGTCCCGGCCCATGTTCTGGGCACTTTCATGCGTTACTTACTGCTCTTGTGAGGCTGTTGATGGTGTTAGCACCCTTCCCCCAAAGGCGTTAACACTGGTTGAATGTGAATCATGTTAAATTTGTTTTCACGGTTTGGTGAACAATGTTTGGGCGTTGGACACAGTATTGGGATACTGTTAAGTTTGTTGTACCTATGCCACATGGTCTGTGGGTCATAGGGGGGTGGGTGGTCGATATTGTGATCCGGGGGGGCTTCTCATTCTATTTGATGATGCCTGCTGTTAATTCTTATATATAACGCCTTGTGGAATGTTTGAGGTATGGGTTCTATGGCTAAACAACATAGAATAGCTGCCCAATTACATCACTGTAAAGCACACATAATTTGCTTTCAAGAGACACATTTGATCCCCACTAAAATTACGAAACTACAAAGGAGATGGCATGGTCAATTTTTTGCAACAGCATATTCTGCCTTTTCTAGGGGGCAGCCATTTGGATTCGGGCGGGCATTCCCTTCTCTCTTATGAGAGTAAAATAGATGATCAGGGACGGGTTGTTCTTTTGCTGGGAACATTGGATGGTAGACAGGTAGTGCTGGGGTCCCTCTATGCACCAAATATGGATCAAGAGGCATTCTTTACGCCGGTATCCTGGGCACTTGCTTGCTGGTCCCGTTTCCTGTGGCTTTTGGGAGGTGATTTAAATGCAGTATTTGACGTTAGTCTAGATCGTTCCTATCCTCCTTCATTTAACACTGCAGCGAGGGCGCAGGCCATGACCTTAACCAGTTGGGCGCAAGGTTGGGCTTTATTAGACGTCTGGAGGGCAATGCACGTGAACATGAGGGAATATTCCTTTTACCTCTACCTCCATAAGTTGCACACACGTCTGGATCACTTTCTTTGCTCCCCAGATTTATCCTCTTCTATTAAACATTGTGAGTTTCGTGGCAAGACTATATCTAACCATAATCCCATAGAATTGCAGTTGAGGCACGAAACCCAGGGGGGAACATGGCGGCAGCCGCTTGAGCTGCTGCAGCGCTCTGCTCGTGGGCTCCCGTTTGGAGTGAATCAAAGCGTAACCAGGCCAGATTGTTATGCGGTTTTTCAACTAAGTAAGCCCGATAGATAAAACTTTGCGCTCCAGATGCCTAACAACTGAATTCACCGTATTTAAAATCGGCGTTTATTTCTTCCTTGCCTGCTCTCCCACACGTTGTTACTTCACGGGTCTGGAGAGGGCGTGTCTATCCATGAACACCGCCGTGGTGGAGAGGATTCCTGCGGCTGAATTCGTCTGCCGGCAAGAGATTGGGACCGCACGCCGGGGGTATACCCAGTTATCAGCTGGTTGTTCGGTGTGGTGCTTGGCCACCCTGGAGCTCCGACGAGGGCGCGGTACCCAAAGCCTTCTCCCTGGACGCCGAGGGGCTGCTGCTGTGTGTACGGTTTCAGAAGTGGAGGCGACTGGGACCACCACTAGGAAGACGTTGAAGGTGGGGGAGTCGACATCGGAGCAAGAGCAGAGAGAAGGTGGAGGCTGCGATAACGACGGTAATGGTCTAGAGGCAGCTTATAATTTGAGAGGTAACAAATATAAGGCTCGCAAGGGGGAAGCCAGTAAAGATAAGAATAACAAAACTTTGCCGCAAGATTTTAGGCTGTCTCTGGATGCCGGTTCAACTTTACCCATGCTTAGACAAGGCTGAGTCTGTAAATAAAGCGGTGGAGTTTGTGGGGGCCGGTAATTCTATTCCTGATTACCCCAGTGTAAGCAGCAAAAAGAAGCCCTCCTCATATCTGTCGGGCCAGGTTAAAGCAAAGCGTGCTTATACCTGCAAATCACCTAAAGGTTCTAAAGGTAAAAACTCCGTCTCGGTGTTAAAAATAACGCCATCATTGAGGTCATTTTTTAAGGTGATTCCTCAAGCAGTATTACTACCAGACAGACTTGAAAAGCCATTAGCAGTGGATACAAGTTTTGAGGGAGCAATGAGCTCTGAGGATTTGCTTGATAAATCCGTTACCCCGCTAGAAATGGCGACAGGGGGCGCAGAAAGCCCTGTAAACCTGGGAGTGGGTGTAGAAGTTGGAAATGACCAAATTGGGGATACAGAGAGTGGGATTAGTAATTCAATTGTTGGTACATCAGGTCACCTCTCACCTCTTGCTTTGGTTTTGGCGCCCCCATTGGCTCCACCTTTTATGTTGGCCTCTCTAGCCATAACAGCTGGCTTAGGCTTACAGGAATCTATGCAATGAGCTACAGCAATTACATCAGCTACTTCAGCTCCCCTGCCTAGTGGTATCTGACCTAGTAGCACAAACACAGACTTTGTTGCCACTTTGCAGGCTTCTTTTCAGGGAATGTTTGCCTCTTTATCGGCTGATATAAAAAAGGGATTCGAAACCTCTGCAGCTAATCAAGCGGACATTAGGTGTTTTTGTGAAATTCTAGACAAAACACTAAGTGACCTAACAATGAGAACAGAGGTACTTGAGGATAGGGTAACAGGTTTGTCCCTACACCTAGATGAAGCTAAATCAAATATCACCACACTTTGGAAAGAAGATCAAATCCTAGCAGAAAGGATGGATACGCTGGAGAACAACGCCCGAAGGAATAATCTTCGCATAATGAATATTCCTGAGGATAAGGAAGGCTCAGACATCAAGCAGTATGTTATCTCGCTGTTGAAAGAGGCGTTGAGATTAGATCAGTCAGAGGAAGAATTAGCCTTAGACATCCAACGCATTCACAGAGAGCCTTTTAGGAAGAGTCCTCAAAGAATCAAGCCCAGAAAAGTTTTGGTCAACTTTCTCACATATTCCCTTAAGGAAACTATCTTAAATCTGGCTTTAAAGCAGAAATCTGTCAATGCGAAGGGATTCAACTTTCAAGTTCCTCACACTGCTCCCTACTCAGAATTTGGTATTGTAGCGCTATTGTGCAAGACAGCTCTTTGCCTTTGAAATCAATAGCGCATTGCTCCTGCAATAATTTGTGCCTGATTCATGATTCTATTTATAATATTCTATATTTTGTGCCTCCCAGCCCGGCTCTCCACCCCGCTCCCGTCTCCCAGCTGCTCCTCCCTCCCACTGAAAGTTTAGGCTCTACCCTCCAGAGTAAGCGCTGTGACCGTCCTGAGTTCCTCAGAAGCGGTCGCTCCTCACGCTGCTCCCTGCTCAGAATTTGGTATCGTAGCGCTATTGTGCAAGACAGCTCTTTGCCTGTAATCAATAGCGCATTGCTCGCATTGCTCCTGCAATAATTTGTGCCTGATTCCTGATTCTATTTATATCGTAGCGCTATACTGTTAAACTGTGCATTAATTAATATTCTATTGTGCATTGCTGCCTTTGCATGCATAATTTATCTGTGCCTGATTGTGCCGGTGCCGCTGCCCATTTCATTGCCATTATTAAGCTTGTGCCCCAATCTCGTCCTGTTTGGCTTTTGGCTTGCTGCCATTTTGTTGTTTGTTGTTGTGCCTCCCAGCCCGGCTCTCCACCCCGCTCCCGCCTCCCAGCTGCTCCTCCCTCGCTCCGCCCCCTCCACTATCCACTTATGACAGATGCATCTGCGCGCAGCGTTCAAGCTCAGGGGACGCACCCTATGTGCGCCGACGGTGCGCCAAAGGTAAGCCCGTCTACGCCAGTCCGCGCCTGGGCCGCGCACAGCGCCATACCCCCTGGCCCCCGCAAAATCCACTCCACCCGCATAACGTACGACGCCGCAACCCTCTCAGCACTTAACCCCGGCCGACTCCCAAACTGCAACCAAGCCGCCCCAGGACACACCCATGGACCCTTCACCTGCCACTGCTGCAAGTTCGACTGCATCAGGACCCACACCAAATCCACAGACTCCAAACAGAGCTCCGACACTAACCACCTGAAGTGCATCCTGCTCAACACCCGCTCGGTCCACAGACACGCCATTGAACTTTGGAACCTACTCGACACCACATCGCCGGACGTCGCCTTTCTTACTGAAACCTGGATGAACGCCTCATCAACGCCCGACATCGCCATAGCCATCCCGGACGGCTACAAGATCATCCGAAAGGACCACATCAACCAAACAGGAGGAGGCATCGCCATCGTCCATAAGAACACCATCCGCATCACGACCAGTTCTGATGACAACCTCACAACCACCGAACAACTTCACTTCCAGATTCACACCGACCCTAAGACCACACTCTGAGGCACCCTCATCTATAGACCACCCGGACCCTGCACACAATTCAGCGAAGACATCACTGACTTCATCAGCCCTCAAGCCCTCCCCTCCGAGGACTACATTCTACTGGGAGACCTCAACTTCCACCTGGAAAAGAACAACGACAGCAACACCACCACCCTTCTGGACAACCTCGCCAATCTCGGACTCAAACAACTTGTTGACACCCCCACCCACAATGCCGGGTACACGCTCGACCCAATCTTCACCTCCAGCAAGCACATCTCATTTAATCACACCACAGTTCTCCATTGGACGGACCACAGCTGCGTTCACTTCAACTACAAAAAGACTATGACCCACAACCACCCACAACCAATTCCCCGGAGAAACTGGAACAAAATTACCACCGACCAGCTCTTCACATCGCTTCACCAAAACCCTCCTGCAAAATCTTCGGACCCAAACCAAGCAGCCACCAACCTCACACAATGGATCACCCACAGCGCTGACGAATTAGCACCCTTGAAAAACCATCAAATCAAGCAAGGCAGCAAAAAATCCCCCTGGTTCAATGTTGACCTTAAGAAATCCAAGAAGATCTGTCACACCCTCGAGAAAGCCTGGCGAAAAAACCCAACCACTGACAACCTGGCCACCTTCAAGAATGCCACCCGCAAACACCACCAACTGATCCGATCCACCAAGAAATCAGCATTCAAGGATCGACTCGACAACAACGCCCACAACAGCAAGGAACTATTCAACATCATCAAAGAGTTTACCAACCCCACCAGTCCACCCCACCCACCTCCGAACTAAAACCCCGCTCCAACAACCTGGAACCCAATCACCACTGAAGACACCATCCGCCTGATGAACACCATCCACTCAGGATCACCAACCGACCCATGTCCCCACCATATTTTCAACAAAGCAGACTCCATTATCGCACCCCATCTCCGAGACGTCATTAACTGCTCCCTCAACTCCGCTACCTTCCCGGAAAGCTGGAAACATGCCAAACTCAGCTCCCTCTTGAAGAAACCCACAGCAGACCCCACTGAACTCAAGAACTACCGCCCCATTTCGCTCTTCCCTTTCCCTGCCGAAGTCATTGAGAAAGCCGTCAACAGTCAACTTGCCGCCTTCCTCGAATCCAGCAAATCCCTCGACCCTTCACAGTCCGGCTTCCGAGCCAAACACAGCACCGAGACCGCCCTCATCGCAGCAACAGATGACATTCGAACTCTACTGGACAACGGAGAAACAGCTGCCCTCATCCTACTTGACCTCTCCGCAGCCTTTGACACAGTCTGTCATAGCACCCTTATACAACGCCTCAGCAACGTCGGAATACAAGGAAAAGCATTGGACTGGATCATCTCGTTCCTTGCCGGAAGAACTTAGAGAGTCCGCCTCCCCCCTTTTAGATCAGAGGCCACCAAAGTCATCTGCGGCGTACCACAAGGATCTTCACTCATTCCCACCCTCTTCAACGTATACATGAGTCCCCTCGCATCCATCGCGCGCCAACACAACCTCAACATTATCTCCTACGCAGACGACACCCAGATGATCCTCTCCCTCACCAAAGACCCAAACACAGCCAAAACCAACCTACATGAAGGGATGAAAGAAGTAGCCGAGTGAATGAAGAACAGCCATTTAAAACTGAACTCGGACAAACAGAAGTCCTCATCTTAGGATCATCCCCCTCCGCCTGGGACGACTCATGTTGGCCACCGGCCCTGGGAACCACACCCATACCAACGGACCACGTACGTAACCTGGGCTTCATCCTGGACTCCTCCCTCTCGATGACCAGACAAGTCAACGCCGTCTCATCATCATGCTTCAACATCCTACGTATGCTCAAAAAAATCTTCCGTTGGATCCCCACTGAAACAAGAAAGACGGCCACCCACGCACTGGTCACAAGCCGACTGGACTACGGAAACACCCTTTACGCCGGAACCACAGCCAAACTACAGAAAAAACTCCAACGCATCCAAAACGCCTCAGCCAGACTCATTCTAGACATTCCCCGCCAAGCTCACATTTCCGGTCACCTGAAAGACCTCCACTGGCTCCCCATCAACAAGAGAATAACGTTCCGTCTCCTCACCCACGTACACAAAGCCCTCTATGACCTAGGACCCGAATACCTCAACACGCGCCTGTCCTTTTACACCCCCACCCGCCAACTACGATTGTCCAATCAAGCCCTCGCCGCAATCCCACGCATCCAAAGATCCACCATGGGTGGAAGATCCTTCTCCTACTTAGCGGCCAAGACCTGGAATTCTCTCCCCACCCACCTCCACCTTACACAGAACCACCTCTCCTTCAGAAAACAACTAAAAACTTGGATATTTGATGAGTAAAGTTCCCCTCTCCCTCAAGCACCTTGAGACCCTCAGGGTGAGTAGTGTGCTATACAAATTTAAACTTGACTTGACTTGACTTTGACAAACAATGGGAATTTGGAAAAAGGCTTGAGGCCTTCAGAAGTTATGGCGCAGTGGCTCAATTAGTTTTTCCAGCTGCTTGAGAGTCATGTACAATAACACCATGCACAATATTAGATCAGTGCAGGCAGCGGATGAGCTACTTCTGACTATAGGCAAAGAAAAAGGAGCGGGTAACTAGATGAAGTTTTCTAGGGTAGTTAAGCTAATTGGTTTGGCACTCAAAAAACAAAAAAAAAGGGGTGAGAAGAAGGGAAAGAGAAAGAACATAAGCACATAAGGAAAAATATATAAAAATGGGATCTATAGGTATGAAGAGGGGAAGAAAGTTATAATTGAAGGAAAAGAAGAAATTGGAAAAAAAATTGTTTGGGGTTAAAGTAGTGAAATGTACAACACAAGTAAAGCACCCCACATACCATTTAATACAACAGCGTTTAAGTAGAGGGTACAGGTCATGCAGGCCAGATCTACCTCTTGCCACTCATATTTCCTGACGTTTCTCTTTTTCTTTTTCTTTTCTCTCTTTATCCTCCGCCATAAATAGGATGGGAGTCCATAACAGAGTACCATCTTCTGGTTCTCCAGATAGATAGAACAAGGGGGAGGGTGGTTAGACAGGGGCACGGGGGGGGGGGGTTGCAGGGGAAAAAATAAAAAAAAAGTCCTCATTTACGCAGCAGTTTGGTTTTATGGGTGAAGTGGTCATTGTTAAGATATGTCTCAGTTCAACCTTCTCTTTATAGGGACATATTGTGTACCCATTCCTTTAACTTCGGGGGAGTGAAAAAAGTAAAGAAGTGGAAACACTGTTTTAATGAGTAAATTGGCTATTCTCTCCTGGAATACTAATGGTTTGCGAACTAGCCCGAGGAAAAATAATATTATGCAATATCTCCGAGATTCAAGTTCGCAGATCATAGTACTCCAGGAGACACATTTGACCGAGCCGGAAATGCATACATTGGTTAAGAGGAACAGATGGATTGATGTTTGTATAACAACGTCACAAGCAACACACACTAGAGGTGTGGCCATTCTTTTTAGAAAATCTATTAAAGCGAGACTGATTTCTAAACTCGTTGACCCTGAAGGTCGATGGGCAATAGTTTCAGTTATAATATATGGGTCTCCTATCACCATAGTGGGATACGATGGCCCTAATCAGGACGATCCATCGGCATTGAAGGTTCTCTTCTCATATTTGTATTTGTTTCCTGAACCAGTTATCTTAGCAGGTGATTTCAACATAGTCCTGGATCCCTTAGTGGATAAATCGCCTTCTAATAGAGCTAAAGTTCTGTCCAAAACTAGGTCTTACCTGCAAGATAACATGAAGCAGCTAGGATATAATGACATCTGGAGAACAATGCACGGACTACAAAGAGGAATCACATTTCGAAACTATAGATTTCATCATCAGTCTCGAATGGATTTTATTCTGATTAGTCAATCCTTAGTCCACCTGGTTAAATCTGTATCCCATCTACCATTTAAACCTTTCGATGCTCATGACGAGCTCAGCTCGTCATGATGCACAGTTGAGCTGTGCTGATGACGAGCTGAGCTCGTCATGAATAAAGCCAAAGTGCAGTTTCCAGCACAGGAGGGGAAAACACCTAGCAGCCAAGGTGTTAATCTTTCAGACCATGCGGAGATTCTTTTAGATTTGGAAGGGTTTCATCAAGTAATTGGTCATTTGATTGATCACTATTGTCCTCAACTAATATCATTGATGCTCTCAAGGTAGAGGTCCAGTTTTTCCTGGATGAAAATATAGGGTCTGCCTCTCCAGGTGTTACATGGGATGCATTTAAGGCATTCTTAAGGGTTCAGATAAACAACAAAGCTTCATATAAGAATAAAATATACAGAGAAGCAGTGGCCTCCTTAGAATTGGAGTTGGCTAATCTTCAAACAGATATTGCTGCTCATCCACAGTAAGTGAGTGGCAGAATAAAGTGACCATCTTGAAAGGGGAGCTAAGCTCAGTATTAAATGCTAGGGTCTTAGAGAGATGGGAAGCCAGTAAATTGGCACATTTTGAGTATGGCGAAGGTGCCAGTGAACTGGAAAACGAAGACCGAGCTAGTTTGTAATAATATTAACTCAATTACGACTGGTGGAATAACATTCTCTACCGATGTGGACATTAGGAGAGCGCTCCGTGACTTCTTCAGTGAAATATACTGTGAAGATATTAACTTGAGCCAAAGCAGGCTGAGGATGGGTTGGCGGGTGTCTCTCTTCCTGTTCTGACATTAGAACAAAGTAACAAATTAGATGATCCTATTTCACAGGAGGAGGTCATGTTAGCAGTAGCTAGTAGTAAAAAAGGTAGGGCATCAGGCCCGGATGGTCTGCCATCTGAAATTTATAAAGCTCTGATTTCACTTATTATCCCCTTCCTGACTGAGTTGTTTAACAAGATCCTCCTTGAAGGGATGCCCCCTCCTATATCGTGGGATAGTGCTTCAATCACATTGATTCTAAAACCAGGGAAATCAGCAACAAGCTGTGGGTCTTACAGACCAATTTCCATTTTAAATACAGATTATAAAATCTTTACATCTGTACTTGCAAATAGGTTGGGGGCAGTAGCAACAAACATCCTGCATACAGACCAAAAGGGCTTTGTAAGGGGGCGTCAGCTGTATGAGTTGACTTATGATGTTATAGGTGCCATCGATATGGCGACGGTGGCATCACTTCCTCTTACAGTGATGACCTTGGATGCCACCAAGGCCTTCGATAGAGTTAATTGGACTTACCTATCGGAGGTCTTGGTAAAATTTAACATCGGCAAAAAATGTAGGCGTGTAGTCAAACTCTTGTATAAGAATCCGTCAGCAACTATACTTGTCAACAGAGAACTATCAGACCCATTTAACATCACTCGGGGTACCCGCCAAGGCTGTCCCCTCTCTCCCCTCTAATTCGATCTGTATATAGAGCCTTTCGCTCAAAAGATCAGAGACAATAATAACATCAAGTCTTTTTTGTTTGAGGGATGGGGGAGGAAGGTAGCCTTATATGCGGATGATGTTCTCATTTTTACATGTGAGTTATGGTCGGCATTTCCAGCTGTAATTACGCTGGCTAAGGAGTTTGGAGCCGCATCAGGTTACGAAGCTAATGCTGCCAAGACAGACATAATGGCCTGGAATGACCCTGAGCCTGTGGCAGGGGCACAGATTAGTCCAGTCCTTCGGTATTTGGGTCTAAATATATACAAAGAGATAGACGAGATAGTTTCAGCAAATTTCTCGCTTATTGCCAAAGAATGTCGTAGGCTAATGAAATCATGGTCTACACTTCCACTATCTTTACTGGGTAGATCTAATTTAGTCAAAATGACGATCCTGCCGAAGGTTACATTCTTATTCAACACCATCCCCTTATTTTTGATCCTACGATGATAGCTAAGCTCCAAAGCGATATTAGTTCTTTTATTTGGAACAATCGCAACCCGAGAATTGCTTGGAAGAAGATCAGGCGGCGTAGAGAGAAGGGTGGTTTGGCGGCGCCCGATCTACAGCTTTATGGGTAGGCCTTTCAGATGTCCCATGTTAGGATGTTGTTAAAATCCCCGATAAACTTGGGCTTTGGGCACATATTTGCTGCATTACTCAGAGGGGAAAAGGTTGCCGATTATGAATTTTTGTTTAAGTTTGGGGATCCCAAGTTTTTTAAGTCAATAAAACTGAAGGTGCTTAGAGACTCATGTAGAACATGGGCTAAACTTAGGGGTACCATTAAAATTGACTACTAGTCCCGTAAGGCTCCATTATGGAACTCACCTGGCTCCCCGAGCTGGCTCTTGGATAGCCTTGCTGTACCACTACGAGAGGCAGGATTGGTAGCCTGGGGGGATCTCTTTGTTGATGGTAGCCTACTTCCGTGGGAGATATTGAGTTTAAAAATAGGGACTCGGTTCTCCAGGTTTAAATATCTTCAAATACAAAGCTGGGCACACTCACAGGTTTCTGTTAAAGGCAGATTTCAGCTGGGAGGGGACAGTACATTAGTGTCTCTCCTAACAGACAAGCCTCTATTCAAGAAAGAGGTTTCACTCTGGTACAATCTCTTACTGGATGAAGCAGAGGGTGAGTTCCAGCTACCGGTTCTGTTGTGGTCCACACATATTACTAATATCAGTGTGGAGAACATGTGGTTCGAATCTTTCAAGATCATGTGGAACATTGTGAAACCATCTTGGCTACGTCAAAACCATTTGTTCACATTACATAGGGCCTACTATTCGCCCCAGCGCTTGTCGAAGTTTTCGGACAACTCGCCTGTTTTATGCCCCAAATGTGGCTTGGCAGAAGCTTCAGATTTACACATGTTCTTGGACTGCCCACTCTTATCACCATTCTGGAATTCAGTTTGCCTATTATTATCCACCTCCCTGGGATCCCAAGTAATATTATGTTCTTCTCTTGTTATTTTTGGTATTTCTCCAGAGTTTCATGGGCAAGCAAAGTATCTACTTTTTTTGGGTATTTTGTTGGCTAGGAGGGAAATATGTAAGAAATGGAAAGATCCTTTACCCCCTACCTTGCTTGATTGGCGCACGTCTGTGCTACAGACATCAAAGTTGGACCTTTTAAGATCAGGAAACCTAAGCAAGAAAAACTTCTGGAGACTATTAAAATGGTAATGGGCTTTAACTTAATCTTGTTTTTTTTTTTCCCCCGAGGTCCAATGATTACGCTGCTTGGCACCTTCTCTCACATTTGATTATACCCAATAAAGTTGAAATCGGTATAAGAATGGGTATATGAACGCAGCATGTGTTCCAGACGGTTGTTCCGAGGTGGCTTAGTTGGATTATGGCACTACTTACTGTGGGGCAATTAGGGCGGTCCCTCTCGGAGCTCCATCCAGTTTATCTGAGACAGTAAGGTCATCTCCACATGCAACTAGTTGGTCACCAAGGGCGAAATATGAGGACAAAAAAAAAAGAATTGCAGTTGACTTGGGTCATTCCCCTGCTCCAATTTCAACGTGAAGAATGCAGCCTATACAATTGGAAGACCAGGTATATCCGGCCGCATTGAATACAACTATTGATACACATTTTGTGGAGAATGAGGGTACTGCCTCGTCCAGAGCTATTGAGTGGGAGGCCTTCAAAGAGGCTACGTGGGGTTGCCATGGGGACTTTGGCTGGATCACAAAGGGAAACGATCAGGGACATCACTGAGGGGGAATTACAGGCCCTGGAGGTAGCGGCTCAGAGGAGTGTATACGGTGCAGTTCCACTTCAGTCCACTAGGATTAAGTATGCCGAGTTGTTGGAGCGCTTATGTCTGATAGATTTTACTGCGTACACACTCCAAGGTGGATAGGGTGGGTACACTATTGGCAAGACTGATCCAACCTGCGGTGAGTCCTACTCCCATTTTAGCTGTGAATACGATTAATAACGTATTAGTTACATCTCAGGGTGAGATCAGTGCTGCGTTTCTGGAATATTATGTTCGTTTGTATACCACCCCATGATTAGATGTCTTGGCTCCCACACTTTCCTTCTTGTCCGAGGTCAAGCTTCCCACAGTTTCTGATTCGATTGCCAAGGATTTGGCTGCTCCTATTATTGTCGCAGAGATTCGTGTGGCGATAAAGGTGTTGTCCCGCAACAAGACGCCAGGCTCCGATGGCCTGCCTGTGGAGTTTTATTCAATTTTTGCTGATATGTTGATCCCGAGGTTGTTGCAACTCTATACTACTTCCTTGGAGGGTGGGGTCTTGCCTCCTACAACCAGGGAGGCGACAGTCACATCCTTATTAAAACTGGATAAGGCACCAACTGATCTCCTATCTTATAGGCCGCTTTCTATTCTGAATACAGAATACACAATACTCAGTAAGGTCTTGGCGTTGCGGCTCCTTCCACTCCTTCCCCGATTGATCCACACAAACCAATGTGGATTCATACCCCAACGCAGTACCTCTCTGAATATCCGCCGGCTTCATGCCTTAATGCACTCAGCGTCCAACTCTTCCCCTCTTGCTGGTTGCTTGTCTTTAGACGTGTGCCAGGTTTTTGATACTTTCAGCTGGCCATATATGTTAGCGGTACTGTCTAAATTCGGCCTGCCCCAGTCCTATTGTGCATGGATTAAATTGTTGTATACTTGTCCCACAGCCCACGCTAAGACTAGGAGGATCATCTCTCCCTCTTATATAATATCCCGGGGTATGCACCAGGGCGTCCCCTTATCCCCCATGCTTTTCGTGTTGGCCCTCGAACCTTGCACAGTTTTTGCATCAGATCCCTTATGGCATCCCCTTGCGCGGAGTGATACATTCAGTACCATTATACGTGGATGATATGGTGTTATATTTTCGAGATTTGGATGTTGATAAATGCATGATAGCTGCTGCCTTTTCTAGATTTGGGGAAAATTTCTGGCCTGTGTCTTAACTCCTCTAAATCGGTTGCCTTCACCTTCTATAATGCTTATGTTTCTCCCACTCTACAATTTGCTCAGATGCACTTTCGAGTCGAGCCTGTCACTTTTAAGTATTTGGGGATTAATGTCTATAGATCAAACGCCGATACCATAGCGATCTCAACTTGCAGTTCACAAACACACAGAGCTGTTCACACTGTGTGTTTTTGCACGTGGAATTGGAAGTAGCTGGTGATTCATTAAGAAAGAGGATCCACAGAAAGCCATTGGCTACCAATGTCCTATTGCATGCTAATAGTGGCCATCCAGATGCTCTAAAATGGAGTATTGCGTATAGCCAAATGCTAAGGGCTAAGATAATATGCTCCACAGAAGACGTGTACAATAAAGAATAATGTGGTATGATCAAGCGTTTCCTTAAAAGAGGATACCTTAGAAAGGTGTTGGATGATGCCAAAAAGAGAGTCAGTAAAAAAACCAGGAGAGCAATTATTGTAATTATAAAGCAACAACTCAAATGAAAAAGATCATAAGTGAAAATATTGTTTTTAGAATTCAATATGCCACAGCGAAGTATTAAGAAGGTCTTTGAAAAGAATTGGCTTGTTCTGTAGAAGGACTAGCATCTTAAGGATGATGTGCTGATAAAAGATGGGGATCATCCTACACCTCAGTATACTCCAACTATTCCAGGGGGTGGCAGTGCTGATACGACGGGAACTAGATTGGAGGGAGCGTGAGGTATACACAGACCCAGACAGGCGATGCATTGTCTTAATTGGGATATCTGGGTGGCACTTTGCTGACGCTGGTGGCGCTGTATGGCCCCAATGTAGATTCCCCTAGTTTTTTTCAGGAAGTGTGGGCCAGGGTCCAGGCTACTGAATGTACCACGACTCTTTGGGGTGGGGACTTCAATGCTATTGTTTATGACGATTTGGATAGACAGGGAGCGGCGAGGGCACATCACCCTGCGGCCAGCAAGGTCCTAAATGCTCTGCTGGAGGATGGAGATATGGTAGACATTTGGCGCCTTCAGAATCCATTGACTAGGGAGGGTACATGTTTCTCTGAACTTCGCCATGCCTGGTCTCGCCTAGACTTTTGGCTGACAACCAGGGATATGGCCAGCTGGGTAATCGGCGTGAAACTCTTGTCAAGAACTATATCTGACCACTCCCCATGCCTTCTGACACTTTCTCTACCCAATACTGCACTAAGGGCATTCACCGGGAGACTCCCCTCACAAGCGCTACTGGACGAGGTGTTCAAGGAGGAAATCTGCAGTGATATTTCAGAGTACTTCCTTTTAAAGACAGGGTCCGTGGAGACGGAGGCCTCGTTGTGGGGAGTTTTTAAAATGGTTATCAGGGGGAAATGTATGTCTAGGCAAGCTGGAGTTAAAGGCCATCAGAACTACTCTGGGTAACATTGAGTCTCAAATAAAAGACCTAGAGATGCGCATACACAATGAGGGTGAATCGGCCCTGCTTGCAGATTTAAAGGGCAAACGACAAGGAAGCACAAAGGGAAGTTACATTCTTAGGGAAATATGCAGAAGCGCGCAGATATGGAGAGGGTGATAGACCAGGACGTACACTTACTGGTATGCTTAGAGCCCCACGTTCAGCGGCCTTTGTTCCTGAAAATTATTAACAAATGGAATTAAAGGATCCCCAGCTGTCCTAGATGAATTTGCGTTGTTCTATGCGCAGTTATATACTGCCCGTCAAACGGACCGCCCGGATGGTCTGCAGGAGTCTTTAGACTCTGTAGCGTTGGCATGGTTTAATGATCGCCATCGAGAATATATGCATCTGCCCATTTCCGTTGAGGACGTAACTGCCGTCATTAGAAGTTTGCCATTAGACAAAGCTCCTGGTTCGGACGGGTTGACAACTGCATTTTATAAAGCGTATGTTGAGGAGCTTGCACCTAGACTTTTAGCAGTGTTTGGGGAAGCACATGACACTGGCATATTGCTTCCATCCATGCGCAAAGCTATTATTATTACGTTATTGAAGCCGGGGAAATCTGAAAATGAGCTAGATTCATATAGGACATTATCACTTAAAAATGTGGATGTCAACATTTTGGCTAAATTGATAACTAATAGGCTGCAGCCTATGCTCCCAATGATTGCTTTACCAGACCAATCGGGCTTCATACCCAGTAAATCTACCTCCCAAAACCTCCGTACGGTGTTTTCAGTATTGCGCTACCACCACCCTGACATGCAAGCTGCAGTGGTGTTTCTGGATGCCAGAAAGGCCTTCGATTCGCTGGAATGACCTTACCTATTTAGAATTCTGGAAAGGATGGGATTTGGACCGCTTTTTCTTAGTTGGATAAAACTGTTGTATACCAAACTAACGGCCAGGGTGAGAGTGAATAATCTTATTTCAGACCCTTTTCCGATCATGCGAGGTATGCGACAAGGTTGCCCATTGTCCCCATTTCTATTTGCCATAGCCGTGGAACCCCTGGCCGCGCGCATTAGACAACACCACACTGACAAGGGAATAGGATTTAGCGCTCAGAGTCTTTTAATATCACTATACGCCGATGACGTTACTCTGTACATATTGAACACGGAATGCAACCTAGAGGTAGTATTGAGGGAGTTTATTAAATTTGGCAGACTGTCGGGCATATCTATAAAATGGAACAAGTCGGTGATATTTTCCCTCACGGGCAACACCAAGGAAGTTACCTCGGAATTCCCGCTAAAGTGGGAAAATGATAAAGTGAAATACTTAGGTATATGGATTAGCCATGATGTACAAGAACTTTGGAACCTAAATTGCGGTAGGGCGATCAATTGGCTGGAGGACAAGGTGGCTCTGTGGAGCAGACTTCCGTTGTCGTTGGCTGGTAAAATTGCATTGGCTACAATGATAACTCTGCCAATATTTTTGTATATGTTCGTGAACTTGCCACTCATACTCACTCAGTCATTCTTTAAGACTTTGAGATCGTTGCTGATCTCGTTGGTGTGAGAGGGAGGCCAGGCTAGGGTGTCATGGGAACTGTTGTCATTACCAACCAAGCAGGGCGGGCTGGGGGCCCAGGACATGAAATTATATGCGCTCTGCGCGCAGGCACAATTCTTGCAGTATTGGGTTCATCAACACCATTTCAACCACATGTAGCTGTAGAAAACGATGCGGTGGCGGCTGTACCGCTACAAGTGGTATATCAGGGTTATAAATGGCCCACGAATGGATTTGATACTGCTGAAACGCTCAGATGGGCGTCAGAGGGACTGCATAGAAGGGCAGGAATTCCACTATTATACGCTCCCTCTATTCCCCTTGCACAAAATCCTCTTTTACCCAACGTCAGAGGGGAAATAAATAGTAAAGTTGCACAGGGGATGACACTTCATACATTTGTGGACTTATACCCAGGAGGGGAGTTCAGGGATGCTCCAGCAGCTGCAGAGGAAAAGAGGGTACCTTTTTGGGAGGTATTTTTATTTCATGAACTTCGGGCGGCCATCCGGCAGCTGCATACCGATTTCCCATCCCAGCCACCCATTCTAAATGCCCTGGATAACGTATTGAATACATCATCGCCACGCAAATTGATCACCAGACTATACACACACACATGCAGACAGACGCTCCTGTGGTGACTTCAAATGCTCGTCTTAAATGGACGCCGAGCTGCCTCTCCCCTTGACAGATGACGAGTGGGCATACTGTTGTTCTCAAATGACTGATCTATTGCCTAGCTACAAACTCAGGCTAATCCATTTCAAATTTTTACACAGATATTATAGAACGCCTATTGGTCTACATAGGATGGGATTAAGAGACAATGACTGTTGCTGGCGCTGTGGAGCGGTGGCCGCATTGTTCCTCCATCTGGCTTGGGAATGTCCTGTCATTATTGTATATTGGTCTCAAGTTTATGAATCCATCAATCAGATCCTGAATCTCAGGGTGTTCTCCTCTGGTGGGCCTCTTAGGATATGTTAAAAACACGCACATTGAAAGACGCACATTACACATGCGGCTCTTGTTATTTGCCAGGCGACAGATTGCGATGATCCGGGGTAAGAGGAGGAAACCCACACTTAAAGATTGGCTGTGGGAGGTAACGTATGGCCAAACTCAGTGAGCAACAGACTGGGAGCTTATGCCACCAACCTCCAGGCCTAGGGAGGTATGGGAGCCATTTTTGGACTGGGTTCGGGCATACGTTGAGGATTCTGTAAATGCTGGAGAGGTCGGGGATGCTGCAGTACCTATGGGATCTCCAGAATGCACCATGTAAAAGTGATGTATAGGTGGGGCTAACTGGAAATAATGATTGCATGTAATAACGCATCATATGTGTAGGTTCCTCACTATCTTCATGTTATGTTGAAATGCTTCATTGAGTATTTATACAAAGTTGGCTGTTGTCTCTGCAAACCCACAGGTCTCATTGACTTCAACACACACTATTTGGAAACTTGGGTATGTCAAATGTTCCCGCTATGTACATGGTCGATTACACACCACCGTATTGTTGTATACGTTGCGCTGTATTGTACTTCCTTTTGAAAATCAATAAATAGGTTAAAAAAAAAGAAAGAAGGATGATGTGCAGATGGACCTGCCGGTAACCTCAAATAAATCACGTTCTTTGGGAGATATTTTAACAGCTAGTCACTATGACCGAAAGAAAGAAGAAAATAACTCTCTCTATGAACAAGGGAGGTTTCATAAAATACAGCTCTTGCAAGGCATGTCAATATGAATCAAACTGCAAGAGGTCTTGAACCTCTGAAGGCCGCGCGGTGACAATCAAGTCAAGTCAAGACAACTTTATTCGGTTTCAAACGAAAAACATAAAAGTTCATAAAAACATTCACAACAAATTATTCATTCAGAAGTCTATGTACAAAGCAGCAAAATTAACAATTAATAGCAATCTCATCAATCAAGTTAAGATGAACTTTTTTGATTTTAAGCAAGGACCATAAAAATTCATAAAATCATCATAATGGATTATCATTTCAAACAACTACATACAAAGCAGTTCATACACATCAATTCATTATATAAAAGGCGGGAGAAATATAAACCTTAAAATATTCCTCTAATTACATTTACAGACTATATTGTAAGGCACTCATCATAATTGCGTTATACGACTCTCTCCATAAAAGTACATCAGTGCTTTAGGGTTATATATTTAAAATGTACTCTAAACGGGTTCAGTATACAAGGCCTAGTACCATTTCCTATTTGCCGAAGCTACTTTAATAAAGTTGGAAACCCTAAAACATATATCATAGGTGGCCAAGTAATGCCCCAAACCAAGCTTACAGAAGCTGTCCCTTACAAATCGAAGCCATGGAAAAGAAAGTTCTCTGCCTAGATTAATACAGTCCTTAAAAACCTCTATGGTGAATACTAATTATTGGGACAACCAGATTTTGGCCCATAATAACAGAGGGGCAATTTTTATGTGATCCTCTATGAAATCAAGCCCCAGCTCTTGATGACAGAAGATCGTGAGGCACTGTTAGAATTCATCAATAATCTTTTAATCAATTTGTTTTCCATAACTTAAAGCTGTCGGTTGTTTGGCATTCCCACACTCCTGCCCCATATGTTACAACAGGCACACATTTGCATTTATACTGACAGACCATCTCAGTCACCGACTTATGGCCTAGCTTTCTGGCAAAACTAAAAAGCCCCTCAACTACCCTGCCTGCCTGTTGCACCCTTGCCGTGACTAACGGGTACCAACTCATCCTATTATTAAATACATTACCTAAATAGTTAAAATTATTCGGTTTATAAATATTCTTACCCCCCACCGTTTATTTCCTTGTTTTTGTAATTTTAGGGCCATACACCATAATATACGATTTTATAAAATTCACTTTCAGGTCAAGAGCCAGCATAAAATCTGTAAAGGCATTAAGCAATTTTTGAAGGCCAAGTGCTGTTAGTGCCATTAACATGGTGTCATCCGCATAAGAAAGTAGCGGGACCCATGCGCCTCCAATACGTGGACAATCAATTCCTTAATCTATTAAGAAATCTATTAAGAGGGCCTCCAAACCATTTGTGTAGATTAGAAAAAGAAAGGGGGCCAAAGTACACTCCTGCCTCACACTTTTCATGGAGGCTATGGGCCTAGTTTTCTCGCTTTGGGGGCCATATCTTATAGAAACGGAGGTCGATGCATGGATCCTGCGGAGGAGGAAAATCAAAGCCTCTTCACACCCATGTTTGCCATCATTACCCACAACTTCTCCAGGTTTACAGTGTCAAAAGCACTGAACAATCCATGAAGGCCAGGTGGACCTCACCAGTGACAAGTTAAGGCACTGCTCGGTGGTGCCTATCCCTCTTCTGAAGCGATATTGTGATCTTGCCAATACCTTATTGTCAGTTGCCCATGATTCAAGCCGGGCAAGGACAAGCCTCCATAGCAACTTTGCCATAGCTTCAATAAGTGAAATTGGCCCATAACAGCCGGGGTCACTTCGGTTACCTTTCTTGAATGCAGGGACAATGACAGCCTCTCTCCAGGCTGCCAGGATTGGGCCAATATTCACTGCCTTAAAAACGTTGGTCAGCACTGGGGCCCATAACTGTGGATTACTTTTCAAAAGATCTAAATGGACCCCAACAGGACCTGGCACTTTCGTGCAGACTACTTTAGCTATTTTGTACATGCAAAACTGGTCCCATGCATACAGAAATTATATGAAAGGAATAAAATATAGACAGAGTCAATCTATATTGCGAGTGACATGTCCAGCCGGACAGTGGTCTTCAAAGTTTACTCAATGTATAGTTCAATATAACACAAAGAGTACCTTCCACAGTTCAACCAGTGTGGAACACAAGCCTGTGCCCAGCACTAACAGAACGGGTACAAAGGTGGATATAGAGAGCGAAGAAGGGCTTTTTAAGGCAAAGCACGTTTTCTGTCATAAATGCAGTTGTACAGAATTTTTAACAAAGCACCATTACAACACATAGTAATCACGTTTTAGCATTAGGTGCTCAGTAGGTCGACGGCGTTTCGGACCCCTAGTAAATCACGGGGACCATCATCAGGACATTTCAGTGAAAGCCTTAACAGTAATTTAGCCTCTAAATGCCGTTATGCCTCAATCGGGAACGGCAGTGGGAAGGTGTAGATAACGCACACCCAGAGTCGGGCGCGTTGGTCCGCGGTATAATAATGAAGTCCGTCGGAGCCAGGGGAACCGGGTCAGTTGGTCGGCAGTGGTGCTTCCTGGCGTCCAGGAAACACCACTCCCGACCGACTGTGGGTGTGCGTTATCTACACCTTCCCACTGCCGTTCCCGATTGAGGCATAACAGCATTTAGAGGCTAAATTACTGTTAAGGCTTTCACTGAAATGTCCTGATGATGGTCCCCGTGATTTACTAGGGGGTCCAAAACGCCGTCGACCTACTGAGCACCTTATGCTAAAACGTGATTACTATGTGTTGTAATGGTGCTTTGTTAAAAATTCTGTACAACTGCATTTATGACAGAAAACTTGCTTTGCTTTAAAAAGCCCTTCTTCGCTCTCTATATCCACCTTTGTACCCGTTCTGTTAGTGCTGGGCACAGGCTTGTGTTCCACACTGGTTGAACTGTGGAAGGTACTCTTTGTGTTATATTGAACTATATATTGAGTAAACTTTGAAGACCACTGTCCGGCTGGACATGTCACTCGCAATATAGATTGACTCTGTCTATATTTTATTCCTTTCATATAATTTCTGTATGCATGGGACCAGTGTTGCATGTACAAAGTATGTTCCCCGAGGTCCCTGCTGACTGATTTGGGGCCCCTTGTTGTTGTTAACAGACTACTTTAGCTATGGCTTCCTTGACCTCGGCCACTAAGATAGAAAAACTTAACTCCGTTGCCAAGGTTAACTTTAAAAACAAATCCCCACTGGGAGCATCTAGTTCATGACCATGAGGGTTAAAAATGGCAGAGAAATGAGTTTCCCAAGCCTCCCCTGTTATCAGGGAATCTATCCTCCTCACCTCTTCTGTGAAAAAAGGATGATTCATAACTTCCCAAAAACTTTTGGAATCTTTGAGGGAGCTAGCTCTCTCCAGGTCATCCCAAGCTAATGACCTTAATTCTGCCTTCCTCTGTTTAACCGTGGTTTTAAAGAGCTTCCTGGCAATTTTAATTTGTGCCCAGTCACGAGGATTAGCATGGAGGGCCGAGCAGCAGCATTAAACCACCTTGTCTCTGGGGAATTCCTGACCTTAACTGATTTGATCAGGGTTTTTGCTATATCTGCACATATCAGTTCAAAATCACAAATTATCTCAGGTGTGGGCACACCATAGTGGAGACACGTCATGATTTATGACTCAAAATGAGATGGGTTTACTTTGTTCCAGTTGAGTCTTACCCCTTTATTTGGATTAAAGAGTATAGGGCAATCATTAACTTTCCCAGGCTGGGCTGTTATCCTAAAAGTAGCTGTCAGGAAGTTGTGATCACTGGCAATATTTGGCTGTACCTAAAAATCCTCAACAAGTACTAAAACTTCTTTGACATAAACATAAAATCAATAGAACTTTCCTTACCCCCTCCAACAAATGTGGGACACTGTATTAGGCGGTTGCTGTCCAAATCATTAATGAGGGCCAAGTCATTATCCACGATGGTAGAATTTAAGGCCTTGCCCTGGGGAGTGTGAACAAAATGCATGAGGGTTTGCCCCTCTGTGTTTAGCAGACCGCAAGCATAATTAGAACTATGTGGGCGGGAAGAACAATCCCCTACCCAGAAAATACATAGGGGTTGACATTTCCCAGCAGTTTTGTTAATTTCATCCCGCATTCCTCTATAACCTGACAGTTGTTTTAGTTAAAAATATTGTAGTACCAATTCACAATTAAAAGCTTGAACTGTAACATATGAACAATTAAAATTAGTTGGTACTAGGTAGTTGTGACAACAGGGGTAATTTGTATGGCCTTGTATTTTACTGCAATCATAACAACCAGCCCTCCCTTAGCTCTTCCTGCTGGGGAAGGTACTGCATGGACCGCGTAAGAGCAATAGCCATTCAGCACTACGTCTTCCTTGTACCACGTCTCCTGAAGGCAAATAACATCAAAACCTTTAATATAATTTAGCCACACCACATCAGTAATTTTGGATCAAATTCCTGCTATATTCCATGAGATACATTTTAGTGAAACCTTAGTTTGAGCCCAATTGGTCAATCCCAGTGGTTCATCAACTACGGTTTGTTCGCCTACCATGTCACCCAATTTTGGAACTTGACTAGTGATGGTCTCAATGGTCTCAGTTAGAGTCATTATATGGCCTTGGTTTGCCACTCCCGCTAGTTTGTCTCCCACAGATTGCTCAACTGCAGTAAGAGAGAGGTATGTCTCAAGACTAAAAGCAGTAGCATTTAAGGTCAAGATATTGTATGGTGGGCCAAACAACATATTTATCTCGGCTTTCCCTACTAGAATTTCTTCTGAAAGAGGGGGATTCTAATGATTCCACCTTACCCCTATTATTATGCTTGTCTAAAAGAATACCTCTCCCTTGAGGATTACAATGCATACCCAATTCGGCTACCGAAACTCACTGACTAAAACATCCAAATAGGCAGTCAATTTCAGACAGCCCTGGGAGAACATCAAACCGATTAGGGTGAGCAAATGAGGGAGGATGTATAGGAGGATGTAATTTTGATTCCATCCATACTAGCATGTTCATTGCAATAACATCATGATGTGGGAAATAACAATAAACAAAGTCATCAGACCAATCACTAAAATGTGTTATGGCAAAACGAGCACACCATGCATTGCTAAAGTTCAACACAACACAGTCCCCTACCACTTGTTTAATTGTGTGACCTAACCAGCTCACTCGCCTAGCCATTATGAATTTTTCTGACCAATTCAATTTCTACGATATTTTCTTATAACATCAGTGAGACGATTTATTGATAAGGCTATGGCAAGTTTCTTGCTGGCCAGGAGCCAGATAGGAGATACCTTTCAGAATCACAGTATATGGTGTACATTCCGGGGGTAAGTTTAAGACATCTTGTACACTCCTCATGGTCTTTAGATTTGAATCCCCATATGAGAATTTGCGCCTTTCTTTCATGATCGATCTTGGCTGGTTTATAATCCCTTGACCCGGGTTTTCAGTACTCCTACGGAAGTTCCCTGTCAGGGTCGGATCTTGTGTTGTGGAAGCCATAGAATTAATACTAGCACTATTCTGATGCTGCTCAGTGCCCATAATTTTCCCATTTACACAAGATGGTATGCTCATAGGGGTTGTACAAATCGTTATAACACTAGGGATCACCTCATATGAATGTACGTTTCTAGGACAGGACTCATTATCATTATCAGATTGTTTGGTTGACATCTTGGTTCCTTGACTCAACAATTCTTAGGCAAGGTGGCCTTCGATACAATCTAATCTAGAAATAATGGGTGTCAGGGCATCCTGTATAATTCTAATAAATTTATCAATGATGTTATCTGATTCACTTGGTGTAAAACTTTCCCCCCCTCCTGTTCGAGTCTTAGCAATATTTCCAACCAAGTAGCCAATAGATTATAGCATTTCTTGCTACAAGGACTAGGTTGTCTATGTCTTTAGGATCTGATAATCTCTACGTTGGCCAGCACTATCAACAAGTTAAACTTGAGGATTTTACAAAATATAAGAGCAGTAAAGAATGGCGATAAAAATGTTCCCATGGCCTGCCACTTTGAATAACATCACAATTGGTCGTTGGGAACATTCATTTATTGTGGAATCAAACATATTCAGGGCTACACAAGGGAGGTGATAGAGAAAAATAACTGAGAAAATAAGGACCAAAATTACTATTATCATTCGAATAGAGATACCTGGGGTCACAAAACTGATTCTGGATTGTATGTCTATTTGTGATTAGATACTAATAGGAGATTTTATTATACAGAAAGAAATCTTTTCTATGGATATTCTCTCATGCACCTAATTTTCCTTCAGGGCATTCCATCACTATCTTTCCCTTTCTATATGCTTGTATTAATGAACATTTAATTCTTTCTGGTTTTGAGAGGTACTATGATGATCTAAGATAAATAAGGGGTGAAGCCTTCATTATAGATTTCTCCAGCATCCCCATATAACATTAACACATTGGGTTGTCAGAGAAGTAATCGTTTAAGAATAGCTTAGAATATTACACACATCTTTTGTAATCAGGTTTCATAAAACAAGGGTCAACAGTTATGCATGGTGCACTTCAAAAATATTGTTTAAAGTTTTCTGGCATGTCGTGTGCCATGAAGGATATTAAAAAAAATGTTAAATTATTATAATTTTTTACAACCGAGCACGGTGCACTTTGTAAGCATTATGCACCTTGTATGCAATTGGATTGTGCAATTATGTGCTATGCACTTTATGGAGGGTTAGCACCTTATCCACATCAGAATTCTATATGATCATGTATTGCATTGTACCATATAATACTTTGGAAGATCTGGAATTGTATGAATGAGTGCATCTATCCACCCATAACTGTACATTCTCAACCCAACCTGTCTTTCACCCACCCATTCACACATACTATTTCTCTATCAATGCATACAATCATCCGCCACTACTTCCTTCCATTTATACGTACACGCCATGTGTCTCAACATCTATTTAAACAACTATAACCATCCAATCATGTGTTCATCCATCAATCCACCCACAGTAATGCATCCTTTGATCATACACCCATACAGTCATGGATTATAAACCCATATATGGATAGGCATGAGTGCCTGTGTGGATGTAGGGTGCAATTGTATGTTTACTTGTATGTATTAACACTACATTTGCCTTTCTACGAGAATTGCATTCTTGTAAATTGATATACATGTGTGTGAGCAAGTGCTTGTTAGTGGTGTACTCATGTGCTTATATATCTATTTGTCTCCGTGGACTGGTGCCTTTATGTTTGAAGCCCTCTGTGTGTTTATGGATTCGTGCAGGAGTCTTGCTCTACCTGTGCAGATTTAAGGATTTATGCCGGATGTTTCTGTGTATGCGTGTCTGTGTGTGTGTTTCTGTGTCTATGTGGGAGCGTGTGTTTGACAGTAGGCATCAACATAGGTGCTTGAAGATGTCACAATATGTATTTTGGTCTTTTTGCATTTTGTCTGCATTTGTGTTGTTTGTGTGTGTTTATGTATACATGTAAGTGTTTTGCTGTTTATCTAAATGTAGCCATCAATACATGGTGTGTGTGTATGCCTGATGTGTTTGCATGGTTAACAGCATGTTGCTGGTCTTAACTAGGGCACTGTGAGCCAGTGAATCAGGTGAAAAAACACATTGGGCCTCATTTATGAAGCAGTGCGTCACTTTTTACGCCGCCGGTGCGTCACTTTTTGTGACGCACCCGTGGCGTAAAAAATTTGCCTTGTTGCGCCATATATACAAAGTGACGCATCTAGGTATATGTGTCACTTTGTAAACCCCTGCGCCACATTATACCTGCGCCAGGTATAATGTATGCAAGGGGGGCGTATTGATGCAAGAAAGGGTCATGGAATTGACGCAGTGAAATCTATGAGATCTCACTGCGCCACCTCTAGGACTCAAATGCTTCAAAATCTTACGCCTGCCTCACAGCAGGTGTAAGACTGACACAAGCCCTTTCACATGGGGCTTGCCCCATGTGAAAGGACACATTTCTGGAGTTGCGTCACTTTTGTGACACACTCCAGCAATGCATCACTTTTGCGCCTACAGTTACGTCAGAAATACTGACGTATCTGTAACTCCTTGCGACATGATGAGTCATACTGTAAATATGATGCATCATTGGTGTCGCAAGGAGGGCGCAATGAAAAGTGACGCATCGCTGTTTTCACGCAGAGATGCATCACTTTTCATAAATGAGGCCCATTGGGCAGGTCGCTTATGTCACCAGTAATCTTTGCGCGGGCATGTGAGTCTTCCGGCAGCCGAGGGGGCTGAGGCTTCTGGGCAGCGTCAGTCTCCTGTTACCCTGAACAGCCCCTGTGTGTAACCACGTATTGTTTAAAACTATATGAAGTAGGGGTGTGAACCATCAGGTTTAGCAACTTTGCATACCCTGGTTACTTTGTGTCCAAGAATGTGTGCGAACCCCTTACCTACTGGCTTTTCCAATGCGTGTTTTACATGTGGGTGCCCTGCTCAACATCAGCATGGCTACTATGCAGCAGGTTCACCGTCTTCAACCAGTAAACTACAGTTATTATTGTTCGAACAGCAACTAATTCTCGCTTGCAATGTTAGAAGATTACATCGCATTTATATTTCGTGAAAAAGTTGTGCATCTCAAAGGGAAAGGATAATAATATTTTCCGCACGTCACGTTTCCCCTCACAATATTAGAAAATCAGAACTTCCTTCCAAAAGTCTCCATTCGACAGGCGTCTTCTCCCTAAAGCATAAAAATAGTAAAGCAGCCGCATCTGTGTCTCTGAACTTCAGTGGATTTGGGTTTCTGTTAAACACATTATTTTAATGTTCTCGCTGAGAAAACCTCAAAAGCACCACGTATTTGTAATAACACTTGGCAGGCATTCGAAACTGAGCAAAGTAATTCAGTTTCTTGCTTTGGTAAATTCATTCCCCTGAGAGCTCGATTGGCTAATTATATTTGGATTCTTGTTTTTTTCTGCAGGTGGTTGCTACCCCTTGTTCTTTCTGAAGTTGTCCAATCGTATTCATAGTGCAATAAACTGTAAAGCCAATACGTGTCCATTAATATAGGTCACGTATGAATCGTTTACAGTAGTTTCACATGAAGGTAACTGCTGACACGTGTGTCAACAATGCTGAACATATTTACAATACTAGCATGACACCTAAAATAACCGAACAACTCACTTCAGAATGGTTGACATTTTATGTCACCAGCAGCCTGGTTGTATCTGTCTAGTTTTGATACATCACTACCCTATGAACAGGGGAGGGTTACGGGCCATTCCCTAATCAGGTCCCACTCCCACCTATATGCAACATTCCCATACTGTATTCCTCATCATGCAAAAAGCCAACGTACATGCTTGTCTTGTGGTGGTCATTTGTTTGCCACAGTTTATTCGGAATACAATGAAAACATGTATATGTTTTTCATATTATGTCATCATTCTTTCCTTGATGAAATATCATACTGGCGCATAGTCTCTCTTGGCCCTTCCGGGTCATTTTCTTTGGTAGGTTAGGTTTGTGCTTTTTTTGCGCGGGGAGGGGGTAGCTTCTGTCCCGGAGTTAGGCCACTTGCACCTGAATGCCCACTGTATAAATTGCTTGGTGGCCCTGCGTGTGGCCCCCACGTCGCACAGAGACTGTATGCCCCCTACCCTCATTACTTTCTCCATCTATTTCTTATATCTCCTGGCTGCTTTGGGGGTGAGTGCGTGGCGGACCAGCTCTGATAAGTCTAACCCGCCAGGTCCCACAGCTGGCTCGGGAAAGGGGTCAAGTTCTCTTCTGCTCTGGGTACCAGCTCCCTGACCCTGTCCGTCTTGGCTCTGGACAGGGCGTCTGCCACTTCGTTTTCCACCCCCGGGACATGGCGTGCTCGCAGGTCTATGTTGCCTTCCAGGTGTAATGTAACCAGTCGGCGGATTTGTTGCAGAGTGTCAGGGCATCTGGCTGCTCCCCTATTAATGGCCTATACTACGCCCTTGTTGTCTGACCATAGTGTTAGTTTCAAATTTTGCAACTCTTTCCCCGAGATTGTCAGTGCCACTATGATGGGGAACAATTCTGGAAAGGTAATATTGCTGATAATGCCCCGTATGCCACTTGCCGGGCCACTGTCCTGTGCGCCATTTGTTTCCTAGGATCTCCCCGAACCCTGTGCTGCCAGATGCGTCTGTGTGAAGCTAGATCTGTTTATTAGACACCCAACCTTCCCTCCAGATCAGTAAGCCATTGAAATCTGCCAGAAAAGAATCCCATATTGCCAAGTCCTTCTTGACTTCCGCCTGATGTGGTGGTGCTTCTGTTTGAGCCCGCGTGCCAATTGGGCGAATACCCTGCCTGCTGGGATTACCCTGGTTGCAAAGTTAAGCTTGCCTATTAGCCTCTGGAGGTCCCTCAGCGGTGCCTTTTCTCGCCTGTATAGGCTTCTAAAGTCCCATCTGAAGTCCTCTACTTTTTCCGGGGAGAGCCTGGATGTACGGGCAACGGAATCTAGCTCTATTCCTAGGAATGTGATTCTTGTTGCCAGACCCTCTGTCTTTTTCCCTGAAAGGGGATCCCAAAATCCTCTGCTAATTTTTTGAATGCCGTTAGAGTGCTACCGCACTCTGCTGACGCTGCCGGGCCTGTTAAAAGGAAGTTGTCCAAGTAATGGAGCTTCCCGCCCACCGGATGCCTATCGTGCAGTGCCCATTCATTAAAGGTGCTGACATTTGAATGAATGAATTGGAGAGTTGTAAGAGCGCAACTTAACCTGGAGGCATCAAGGCGCATTAAATGGAAAAACAACTGAGTGGTCGGAGGCATCTGAGAGAAGCAGAACTTAAAGGTAGGATTCAGCAAATAGCCAGGTTTTAAGATTTTTCCAGAAGAGGGCAAGAGATGGCTGGGTTTTAAGGTCAGCTGGAAGCGTGTTCCACAGTTTGGGGGCGAGGGAGAAAAAATCCCTCCCTCCCCATCTGGCCTTGGCGATCCGGGGGGTCGCTAGAAGATTTTTGTGAGCAGATCTCAGGGCTCTGCCTGGGCTATAGAGGGACACGAGAGACCCAATGTCCTCAGCACCCAAGCCATGTAGGGCCCGGTAGGTCAGAACCAGGACCTTAAAATGGATCCTGGCCTGAACAGGTAGCCAGTGGAGATTTATTCTGATTCCTGTAACAGAAACACGTCTTGGGGCATTCACCACAAACCTGGCTGCAGCGTTCTGGATAGTCTGTAGGCGGTGGATGAGCTTTTTGCAAATGCCAAGATAGAGGGCATTGCAATAATCCAGGCGGGGTGAAATGAGGGCAATAACCACCTGTTTCCGGGCATCGGGGGAGAGGTAGTGTACTAACTTCCTGAGGATCCTCAAAACCCCACATCAAGTAGACACAGTTTTGTTAACTTGTGACCCCCAAGGTTCTGGCAACTAGGGACAGCAGGGGGCAGGTTCCAAGGGAGGGTGGCCACCAGTCAGCCGACCAGACATCTTGTTTGCCACCAAGGATGAGGATCTCGTTTTTTACCCCATTTAGCTTACAGAAGTTCGAGGACATCCAGCCTGCCACGGCTTCCATGCAGTTCTTAAAATTGAGGGCCGTAGACTCCACAGAATGGGATAGGGAGACCATTATCTGGTTGTCGTCAGCGTACGATAGGACTTTCAATCCGTAAGATCTAACAAGCCTTGCAAGTGGAGCCACGTATATGTTGAACAACGTAGGGCTCAAAGATGAGCCCTGCAGGACCCCACAATGCAAAGGCTTAGCAGAGGAAAGGAAGTCACCCAGTTTAACTTTTTGGGAACGTTGGTTAAGGAAGGATGTCAGAAGACTAAGGGCTGGTCCTTCCACTCCCATCTCATCAAGCCGACTAGACAAGATGGTTGGGGACAGAGTGTCCAATGCGGCTGTAAGGTCGAGCAGGATCAGTATGGTAGAATGACCTCTGTCGACCTTAGCGCAGATGTTGTTGACTACCACTGTGAGGGCTGACTTGGTGCTGTGCGCCTTTCGGAAGCCATGCTGTGAAGAGTCAAGCAGGCTAGCTTTGTCCAGAAAGGCGCTAAGATGGTGATTGAGGTGGGCCTCAAGCATCTTGGCTGGGACAGGGAGAAGGGATATGGGACGAAAATTTTTAAGAGTACCAGGGTCTAAAGTTGGCTTTTTCAATAAGGGCTTTACGATAGCTAGCTTCCAAGATGCAGGGAAAACACCATTAGAAATTGCCAGATTCATAACCTCAAGGTAAGGGGGGAGAAGGACTTCTCTGCAGTCTTTCAAAATTTTGAGAGGGCAGGGGTCCAGGGGGGAGCCAGATTTAAGTTTATCTAGAAGAGCATTTAAGCCTTCATGGGAGAGGGGGGGGAAATTGGACAGGCGTCCTGGAGCTGCTGGAGGCAAAGCGGGGTGGGGCATGGGGTCTAAGGGTGGAACGAGAGCTTGGGTGGAATTAAGGGCCTCTAAAGCAGAGTGGATATCCACGATTTTGTTATGAAAGAAAGAGTTCTTGTGTCTGGACAGTGGGATCAGGAGACGGAGTGAGAGAAAGAGAGTCCACAATTTTAAAAAGATCTCTAGGGGAGCTGAGGGAGGTGGTGAGGTCGGTGAAATAGGATTGTTTGGCCACTAGAATTGGGGCCTTATAGCCAATGATAAGATTTTTATGTTTGGTCTTTTCCTCTGGCTCAAGGTAAGCTCTCTAGAGTCTTTCCTGTCTCCTACATTCCTGCCTACGTAATCTGAGGGAGTCAGAGAACCAAGGGGCCGAAGGGCGTTTCCTGGCACAGTAGTGGGGTTTCACAGGGGCTAAAGTATTGACAGCTTCTGACATGGTGTTAATCAGCTCCAGAGCGGCAGAATCTGTATCGGGTTTGGAGGAGGAGATGAATTTATCGATAAAGGGGATGAGGGCTACGTTATTGATGCCTCTATAGTTCCTTTTGAGAGTCCAGACACTATTTTCCTTAAGAGGCGGGTCCCGTAGTCCAGGGTCAAACTCAAAGGGAACTGCCTTATGATCGGACCACGAGAGGGATATAGGAGGGCCTACTTCCAATCTGGGGTCATTGGTAAAGATTCCGTCTAAAGTATGGCCTGCAGAGTGGGTGGGACTGTTTACCTGTTGTAGAAGGCCACAGGAGGCCAGGGAATCCACAAGCGAACCGGTGTCAGATGAGTTGGAGTTTTCCAGATGGAAATTGAAATCCCCAAGGATAGTAAAATTGGGTACATCAATGAAGGGTTCAAGGATTTCCAAGAGGCTGGTGGTGAAGGCCGACCTGGGGCCAGGGGGTCTGTAAATTAGAACGCCCGTGAAGGACACAGTGGGAGAGGGGTTGAGTGTAAAATGGGCGGCCTGGAAGGAGTTTTGGAGTGAGGGGAGGCATTCAATGCAGCACCGAGATGAAATTTTATGCAGTATGCCAATACCCCCACCTTTCCGGCCAGCTCTGTCCAGTCTTGCGAGGGCGTAGCCATTGGGAATGGCATCAACCAGGTCAGGACCAGTAGAGTCTGAGCCCCATGTTTCTGTGACAAAAACCCATGAGGGCTTTCTGTCAGAAACAAAATCATTAAAAGCAATAATATTTTTCACCAGGAAGCGGGCATTGATAAGAAAGCCCGCCGTCTCCTTGGTATGAGGGGGTATGAGTCTCAGTGGTCGGGGGTGTGAGAGGGGAAATAGGTTGTTGATCCTTATTAAAACACAGACAATTACATACTTTAAACAGTTCCTCCGGCCGGTGTTTATAGTGACATGGTAACCTCGGTGGTTGGAGTGCTTTCAAGGTGCTGATGGAGTATGAGGTATATAGGATGGGAGAAGGACTGATATCAGCAGCCTGGCTGGCCCCTGGCGCCTCCTTGGCGCTGACGGGCGCAGACGGGCGCAGACGGGCAGGACTCTGGCACGACTCCGGCAAAAGTCCGGCACGTCCGCTGCTCGCGTCCGCTGCACGCAGTCGTGACCGTCCCCTTTTAAAGTAAACTAGAGCGCGTCACAGCGCCAATTCTCTTCCAATATGACCGCTAAATTCACAAAGCCTGCCGAGAGCGATCAGCCTGTTAGTCAGCTGAGGTATGGGTCGGGCAGCGAGGCGAGGCGAAGGGGTAAGGTAGGGTAAAGTTTGAAGCTCTGTATTCAAGCTAGTGAGAAGCAGTACAATTTTTAAAACGAGCAATAGAAATTTTTAAAAGCGAGCAAGTGCAAAACAGACCTCCCGGCTACCGCCTCAGGAGGGGAACGAGCACACAGTGAGACAAGCGCTGCGTTCAGAGGGACGCGTCACAGCGCCAATTATCTTCCAATATGGCCGCTAAATTCACAACACCCTGCCGAGAGCGATCAGCCTGTTATTCGGCTGAGGCGTGGGTCGGGCAGTGAGGCGAGGCGAAGGGGAAAGGTAGGGTAAAGTTTGAAGCTTTGTATTCAAGCTAGTGAGAAGCAGTACAATTTTTTAAATGAGCAATAGAAATTTTTAAAAGCGAGCAAGTGCAGAACAGACCTCCCGGCTTCCGCCTCAGGAGGGGAACGAGCACACAGTGAGACAAGCGCTGCGTTCAGAGGGACCCCTTTTAAAGTAAACTAGAGCGCGTCACAGCGCCAAGTCTTTTCCAGTATGGCCGCTAAATTCACAACGCCCTGCCGAGAGAGATCAGCCTGTTAGTCGGCTGAGGCGTGGGTCGGACAGCGAGGCGAAGGGGAAAGGTAGGGTAAAGTTTGTAGCCTTGTATTCAAGCTAGTGAGAAGCAGTACAATTTTTAAAACGAGCAATAGAAATTTTTAAAAGCAAGCAAGTGCAGAACAGACCTCCCGGCTTCCGACGCAGGATGGGAACGAGCACACAGTGAGACAAGCCCTGCATTCAGAGGAACCCCTTTTACAGTAAACTAGAGCGCGTCACAGCGCCAATTCTCTTCCAATATGGCCGAAAATTCACAACGCCCTGCCGAGAGCGATCAGCCTGTTTGTCGGCTGAGGCGTGGGTCGGGCAGCGAGGCGAGGTGAAGGGGAAAGGTAGGGTAAAGTTTGAAGCTTTGTATTCAAGTTAGTGAGAAGCAGTACAATTTTTAAAACGAGGAATAGAAATTTTTAAAAGTGAGCAAGTGCAGAACAGACCTCCCGGCTTCCGCCTCAGGAGGGGAACGAGCACACAGTGAGACAAGCGCTGCGTTCAGAGGGACCCCTTTTAAAGTAAACTAGAACGTGTCAAAGTGCCAATTCTCTTCCAATATGGCCCCTAAATTCACAACGCCCTGCCGGAGCGATCAGCTTGTTAGTCAGCTGAGGCTTGGGTCGGGCAGCGAGGCGAGGCGAAGGGGAAAGGTAGGGTAAAGTTTGAAGCTTTGTATTCAAGCTATTGAGAAGCAGTACAATTTTTAAAACGAGGAATAGAAATTTTTAAAAGCGAGCAAGTGCAAAACAGACCTCCCGGCTTCCGCCTCAGGAGGGGAACGAGCACACAGTGAGACAAGCACTGCGTTCAGAGGGACCCCTTTTAAAGTAAACTAGAGCGCCTCACAGCGCCAATTCTCTTCCAATATGGCCGCTAAATTCACAACGCCCTGCCGAGAGCGATCAGCCTGTTAGTCGGCTGAGGCATGGGTGGGCAGCTAGGCGAGGCAAAGGGGAAAGGTAGGGTAAAGTTTGAAGCTTTGTATTCAAGCTAGTGAGAAGTAGTACAATTTTTAAAACGAGCAATAGAAATTTTTAAAAGCGAGCAAGTGCAGAACAGACCTCCCAGCTTCCGCCTCAGGAGGGGAACGAGCACACATTTCAAAGTAGGCACATGATACTCAGCACCCCATTGGCATAGCCTTGTCGATGTAGAGTTTCCCCTCCCACTGGAAACCCGACGTGAAAGCTTGACGGGTGATCTGGCAGTAGGCTAAAAGCGGACTCAATGTCCGCTTTTACCATGAGGGTCCGACGGCCAGTTGCCCTAACCAGATCTATGGATTCATCTATTGTGGCGTAACTCACTGAACAGACTTCTGAGTTGATCCCATCGTTCACTGACATCCCCTCTGGGAATGATAAGTGGTGGATTAGTCGGTATTGCCATTGCTCCTTCTTGGGAACCACCCCTAAAGGAGAGATAACCAACAATTCGCTCAAATGGGCGGGGAGGGGGCCCTCTATTCTACCTAATAGCCTCTCCTACTCTATTTTCTTTGTCACTACCCCCGGGTGCTGCAGTGTGGATTTTAAGTTTTTCTCACTGCCTGGGGGAGGGGACCCGTGAACGGGATGGGGAAAAATTCTTCGAAGCCGAGTACTAAAGTCTCAGCCTCTGCCTTGTTGTGGTACCTGTTGGCTTGTTCATGCAATTCATGTGTATTAATGAGGTACCAAGCTAGCCTAAAATTTGGATGTATTGTTGTCCCCTTGGTGCCCCCTATATCTGACTCCCTACTTCTTTCTCTCTTTTTGTCTCCTTTGTGGTCCTTCTTGCACTGGCATCCAACTGCTGTGTGTCCTCCTCCACCGAAGGAGCATATGTGCTGCAATTTACATGCTGCCCAGTAGGTGCATTTGTTCACCTCGAACTTCCAGCATATTGCCAGTGGCTGGCTAGTGTGTGTTGCCTTCCCTGAGCAAAATTGTTTGGGTCTTGGAAATGGCCTCCCCTTCCCTCTGTGAAAGCTCCTGCGAAAGGACTGCTCGCTCTTGCCTACCCATGTGTTCGCCTCTCTCGCTACCATCATTTTTGTGGATGAAACCGCATTTTTAGCCTGAACCCTTTATCATACTCTAGCCAGGCATCATCCCAGAAATTGCCTTTATGCATTGTGGATGTTGGCTTCATAAAGCCATAGGTCAGCTGTGCATCGCGGGAATTTCTCGACTATTATACAAGCCATAATTCGAAATGCATCCAACCAATTGTCAAAGTTCCTCTCTTTACTCTCCTTCCTCCTCTCCCTTTTTATCACAAGTAGTTAGGTCTAGGCCTTCTAACTGTATTTCTAGCAGTGAGAAGATGTCAATTAATTCTTTTCTCCAAATTTTTTCATTGACTGCTAGCGGTATCAGGCTTGCTAGTAAGTATGGGCGTAAAATCCATTCCACTCGTGGATTTTGCGGATTTTCGGAAAATTCGCAATCCGCGAGATTCCCGAATTTCCCGCAAAATCCGCAAATTCGCACGCAGCGGATTTTTTTTTCTTGGTGATACAATTTTGCAGCGCGCGGCGTTTACTTACCGTCATTCATCGTTTGCCGAGTTATTTTTCTTGATATTTTGCGAGTGCTGTGCCATTTTGGATCATGCTGCGGGATCCCACGGGAATTTGGCAAGCGCGATTACGTAATCGCGGCTTGCCAACTTGTACAGCAAGAGTTTGTCAACGCGAGTACGCCGTGATCACGTATCGCGGTACTTCGCAATTGCGAGCTTGGAGATGCGGCGAGCAGCAACAATCTCGCACTCGCGAAAATTCAAAATTTGCAATTCTGCACAAGAAATCCACCAGCAAGCAGCATCAACCTTCTGGAAATGATGATTTTTATCTGAATAACTCCTCAGGTTGACATTTGCCTGCCCTTTTTTTGCGAGGAGTCCATTTTGGGGAGGGGTTTTTTTTTTGGGAGGAAGGAAGTGCCCCACAGTCTTCAACTTCCTGTTCCTGTCCAGCAGGCTCCTCCCAGTGCTTTGTCCATCTCCTGGTCACTTTTCATTTGGATCTGGAGCTGGAAGGATTACTTTTTGTGGATGCTGCTGGATATTTGGATTTGAGGCCTTTTTGACTTTCTTTGGATCACTTTTGGATTAGAAATTTCACAAGTAAGTTTGTTTGGGGCATTACAGTTGCTGCAACTACAATTTTGGAATTTTCGATTTTTGGGCTGTTTTGGGGCCTTTTGCCCAGGGGTACTCAGTGGTGGAGTAAGCATGAGCGGATTTTGCGGATTGGCAATCCGCGAATTTTGCGGATTTGCGGATTCGCAATCCGCAAAATCCGCGAATTCCCGCGAATTTGCGGATTTTTTTTTTTTTTGTGTTCGCCCGTGTTTCTGCCAGTTCGCGAGGGTTTTTACAATTTCGCAATTTGCGAACTTACCTGTCGGGTCGCAAGTTTTGCGAACTTGTTGTTTCTACGTGTCCAGCCTGTTTTGGACACTCTTCTTCATCACTGCCACTCTCTGTCACCACTGCCACTCTCTGACTACTCATGCCACCCTCTGGCCCACCCATGCCACCCTCTGTTTCATCACTACACCCTCTGGTTGTCCAGTGTACATTATTTTCGGCAAAGCAAAGCACACCTTCCCTGCCTCAAGTGACCTGAATTAATTTGGGGCTGATTAATGTGTCACAGAATATTTTTTTAGCTGGCACCTGCTTCCTTAGTGCGCCCTGATTAGTGATCTTTTGCACTTGCTAAGTGCTTTCATTGTTGCAAAATTAGTTACAACACCTGCCCTGCCCCAACTGACAATAATGAATTAGGGGCTGATTAATGGATTTTAACTTCCAGCCTGGCTCCTGCTTGTCTCCCTTAGCTGTAATTCAGGACCTTTGTGGCATATGTGTAACTATTCTGAGGTTCAGAGCAGGGTCACATAATAGTTTCAACTGGCAACTGAACTCTGGAGGGGCCCCTCAGGAAGCACTACAGGAAATGGCTACTAATGATGTGCCTGAACTTTTGAACCTGGGAAGTAGTTACTTTCAGTTTTGCCAAGATCGTATTTCTGCAATTTTGCACTTATTCGCGGGGCGCGAACTCACGCTAACAGTGCGAGCAGTGCGAGCAAAATCCGCTGCTCGCGGATTTGCGGATTTTGCGGGAAATTCGCAAATCTCGCGGATTGCGGATTTCCCGAAAATCCGCAAAATCCGCGAGCGGAACGGATTTTCCGCCCACGCCTATGGTGGAGTCTTTCTGTGGGGTGTTTTGAATTTAAACATCATGGAGGGGCTGGATGGCTTGGGATTGTGCTGATTTTTCTGTGATTTTCATTTTTTTGGCCTGTTGTGGCCTTTTCACCAGGGGTAGTGAGTGTTGCATGGGCCTAGTCTTTCTGTGGGTTTTCTTGAATTTAAACATCACGGAGGGGCTGGATGGCTTGGGATTGTGCTGATTTTTCTGTGATTTTTGTTTTTTTGGCCTGTTGTGGACAGACCATGTAGTTGGGGGCCATTTTGAGTGCTGCTACAGGCCCTGGCCATGTGCTGTGAGGGAGGGAGCCATTTTGAATGCAGGCGGTGTTCTCAGGCCTGCACCCATTTTGCCTAGCTTTCATCCATTATGCCCAGGGGTAGTGAGTGGTGCATGGTCTAGTCTTTCTGTGGGTTGTCTTGAATTTAAACATCATGGAGGGGCTGGATGGCTTGGGATTGTGCTGATTTTTCTGTGATTTTCGTTTTTTCGGCCTGTTGTGGACAGATCATGTGGTTGGGGGCCATTTTGAGTGCTGCTACAGGCCCTGGCCATGTGCTGTGAGGGAGGGAGCCATTTTGAATGCAGGCAGTGTTCTCAGGCCTGCACCCATTTTGCCTAGCTTTCATCCATTATGCCCAGGGGTAGTGAGTGGTGCATGGGCCTAGTCTTTCTGAGGGGTGTTTTGAATTTAAGCATCATGGAGGGCATGGGATTGTGCTGATTTTTCTGTTTTTTTTCGATTTTTTTGGGGTGTATAACTGAACTGATGTTCCTCTGTCTTCCATTGCTTTTAGGTGCACAAGACTCAAGAGAACCACCAGTGCCAGGAAGAAGTCCTGCAGCGGTGTGTGTGTGCAGCATAACGTCACGCAACGTCAGGTCTGGCCTCAGACAACTCTGCAACTCGTGCAACTGCGGCCTGCTGTTCTGACCTGCTCTGAAGAAGATGGCCCCCAAAAAAGTTCTCCGTAGCTCCTCTAGCAAGAAAGTTGCTAGTAAGGAGCAGAAGAAGCAAGTTACCAAGGAAGCTGGTGTGCCGTCCGCCGCGTTTTTTGGGAGTAAAACAAAAAGTACACCTGCAGCAGCAGTGGGATCTGCTGGGGACCAAGCTGGGAGCAGCACCCCCGCTCCATTGGGCTCAGTGCCTCCACCACCACGCCAACTTAAGTCAAAGCCCTTGAGTGCTTCAGAGGCAGTCAGTGTACTTCTTCAATCACCATCGACCAGTGATGTTGGCTCATCGCACGAAAGTAGCAGCAATGTCCCTGAATCAACACAGGTTGTTGTAACTCATCTGACAAGTGTTGAACAACCACAGCCACAACAACAAGAACATGTGCAAGTACAAGCCCAAGTACATGTGGAAGGAGAGGCAGCGCAAGGAGATGCGCAAGCAGAGGTGCATGGAGGGTCTCAAGTGCCCACAATAGTTGTTCCTCCCGAAGTAGGGGCACATCAGGAAATTGACAATCAAACCGAGGTATCATTTGAGGAAGCCACTCCTCCTGATGATCATTCATTGTCTTCTACATCCCTAGCAAGGAAAAGATCAAGGGGGGTGTCTACATCTTCTTCAAGCCCACCTCCTTCTGATGATCTGGATGAAGATTGGGAACCATCACGGCAGTCTGAGAGTGAGGCACACCATGATCTGACAAAGATACCTAAGCGTAAAAGGAAGGTCGTCGAAAAACTCATAGCTATGGAGTGTGATGAGGCTCAACAAGAAGTGACGGATACTGCTGCTCATGAAGCCTCTCACGACGACGAGCCAGTCATCATAAAGGTCACTGCAGCCCCAGCGGGCATGCAGCAAAGAGACATTTTGACCCTATCCCCAGAAGCTGCTGAGCGTGATGATGATGTCGACGAGGAGGCAATGGAAGAAACACCACAATCATTGGAGTTAACTAGTACATCAACACCTACCGCTTCCATATTTCTTAGTCGCCAATAGGGACCTCCATCCACCTCGACCTCAATTAGTGGTGGTGAAAGTGCAAAACGTACTGAAGTTCGGCAATCCACATCCTCCACTTCATCTGGCATTAGCAGCAGGGCCACCACCACCAGTATCACCGCCTCCTCCGGCCCCCAAAGACATTTCAAGTCTGCAGTTTGGGACTTCTTTAGTGTTTGCCCAAAAAAGGAAAACGTAGCCATTTGTAGCATTTGTAAGCTTCGAGTTAGTCGTGGTAAGTTTGGTTCCAACTATGGTACCGGAGGCCAGAGAGGTCATCTTGAAAGAAAGCACGCTGTCAAATGGTTTGCGCACCTACAGGCGATCAGGGAAGCCCGAACTGCACGTAATGTTGTTTCATCTGATGATGACGAGGAGGAAGAAGACGTGTCAAACACTTCACTTACACCCAGTACCCCTGTCAGCAGCACACCCCATGTGAGCCACACTAAGAGTGTGGGAGACAGTGATACACCAATGCGAAAAAGTTCATCAGCGAGCGTAACTGGGTCGAAGATATCATCATCATCATCCCGTAAATCCTTGGTCCAGGGCAACATTAAAAAGATGTTGTTTACAGAAGCGCAATATGAACGCAACCACCCACTGACGCGTCTGTATAACACTAAGCTGGCTAAAATGCTAGCTCTGGACCTTCTCCCTTTTTCTTTTGTAGAAGGGGTTGGTTTTCTAGAATTAGTGGCAGCGCTCTGCCCTAAATGGAAGGTTCCTAGCCGGTTCTATTTTGCCCGAGTTGCGGTTCCAGCACTACATGAAGATGTTCTGGAGGTGATTGGGGCAGCTTTGCAGAGGAGTGCTGTTCACACTATACATCTGACAACAGACATGTGGACCAGTGTCGCAGGCGCTCATTACATGTACATCACTGCACACTGGGTCTCTTTTTCAGGGCTGAAAGCAAAGCTAAACGCAGGTGTTGAACCGGACCAAGTTTTTAAAGCTGGTCGGAAACATGCAACACTAGCCATGTTTGGTTTGGAGAAATGTCACACAGCAGAAATAATTTTGGATGTGTTTAACACAAAGGTCCTTGACTGGCTGTCCCCAAAAAAACGCCAGGTTGGTTATGTTTCCACGGATAATGGCACCAATATAGTTAAGGCCATGGAGCTGGGTGACTATTTCAGAGTGCCGTGTTTGGCGCACTGTATAAACCTGGTTGTCAAAAAATTCTTGAGTGATAAAGACAGTGCAGCATACAGGGTAGTGGACACCTGCCGAAAAATGTGCAAACATTTCAGCCATTCTTTTAAGGCCCGGAAGCATCTGAGGAGCCTGCTATATGAATGTCAAATGCCAGTGAAAGCACTCATCCAGGAGGTGGCAACACGTTGGAACTCAACCTTCTACATGCTTGAGCGTCTGTATGAGCAGTATACGGTACTTGATCACTATTTCTTAACACAGGGTACAGCTCAGAAAGAGGACCTGAGGATGGGTGCGGTGCAATGGGACATAGTTAAAAGCCTGACACGCATGCTTCGTCCTTTTGAGTTCTTCACTCGTGCAGTCAGCAAGGAGGACTGTAATTTGGGAAAAGCTATCCCATTGTTGTACATGCTGGAGCACCAACTGAAGGAGGTGTGTTCTGTGTTTCAAAAAGATGAAGAAAACCAAGACCCTTTTGTTCTGGCGAAGAAATTATTAGAGCGCCTACAAGGTGATGAACGTCTTAAAATGATCCACTCAAACCAGCATTACATTTGTGCTACTATTCTGGATCCACGCTACAAAAAGGCGCTGGCAGGCCAAGCATTCTTTCCTTTTGGTGATGAAGATGTTACAAAGTACAAACAGTGGCTAGCCTCCTCAGCCAAGAGGTTTGAAAGAGAACGGCAGAAAATTGAAGGAAAAGGCAGTACATCAGCATCAGCAGGCCATCCCCAGTCACAACACTCCACTTCTGCACCTGTGGCTGCGGCACAAGTGACCTCTCAGCCGTTAAAGAGACCGGCAACCGGATCATCTGCACCACCAGACACAACAGTAACATTGGAGGCTGAAGAGGATTGGCTAGCTCGGCTTGGGTTTGGTTCTCAAAAGGTCACAGCAACAGCTAAGCAAAGTGGAGGAACCTTGGAGGAGCACCTTGAGTCGATGGTGAAGGACTATCTGAATGACTCAACAGAGGTCTATGTTAATGCTGACCCATTGGCGTATTGGCATGGGAAAAAAGAATTGTGGCCACAGCTCTCCAACCTGGCTTTAAAATACTTGTCTTGCCCACTCGTAAGCGTGTCTTCTGAAAGTGTTTTCAGTGCTGCTGGTGGCATTGTAACTTCCAAACGGAGCCGCCTCTCGCCCAAAAATGTGGAGAGGTTAACAATGATCAAGATGAATCAGCACCTCCTACCACCAGATTACAGAGTACGAGAAAGCGTGCCGGATGAAGACGAGGTGGACAGCAACATAGATGAGGGAATTTCTTCTCTGTCAGGTGACACTGAGCTCACCCTGCCTGAATTCGCAGAGTATGATGACGAAGCCTTATTCTTATTCGTGGACCGTGACACCGAGCCCTGAAAATGAGACAATGAATCAATAACTTTCTTTTTCGTCCTTATTCACTTTTATTCCTGTGTGTCTGTCTTTCTTTGTTGTGCACAGTTAATATAATTCAAACTTTAATCACCTAATCACAAAAACAAGCCCATCAGCAGAACTGTCTTCACTTGTTTGCTTATTGATTTGAAGGTGCAGCAGTCTGCATTCCTCAGGTTCACAAGTTCAGAAGAACATGCTCCTCTATCCTCCTCCTCCAGACTCCTATTTCAATCAAAGCAGAGGGCTGGTTTACGCCCAATGAAGAAAGAATCAGCACTTGTGGGGGTGTTGTTCTACCTCTTTGCGGGTGAGTTGACGGCTCTGGGGCCATTGCTGGGAAGCTCTAATACCGGATAAAAGTGGTTTGGACCAAATCCGAGGCGGAAATTTTTTGGTGTTTTTGCTGACTTGCTTGCCTTTGAGGGGGTTCCGGCTGTTTGTGGGTGAGTTTCGGGGTCTGAGAGCACTGCTGGGACACTCTAATCTTGATTGCAATTGCTTTTCAGGAAATCCGTGGTGGTAAACCGGAGTTATGGCCTAGCTACACAGCGCGTTTGGACCGAAGGCCGTGAAATATTGTAAGCATGAGATTTTGCTTTTGGCCTGTTTGGGGGTGTTATGCTTTTTGGCGGGTGGGTTGGCGGGTCTTGGGGCATTCCTGGGAAGGTCTAATACCGGATAGAAGTGGTTGGGACAAAATCCACGCTGATTTTTTTGTGTGCTATTTCTGACATTTTGCTCAATGTAGCGTTTTCGGGGGCCTGTTTGGGGGGCTTCCTTGTGTTTGTGGGTGGGTTTCGGGGTCTGGGAGCACTGCTGGGACACTCTAATCTTGATTGCAATTGCTTTTCAGGAAATCCGTGGTGGTAAACTGGAGTTATGGCCTAGCTACACAGCGCGTTTGGACCGAAGGCCGAGAAATATTGTAAGTATGAGATTTTGCTTTTGGCCTGTTTGGGGGTGTTATGCTTTTTGGTGGGTGGGTTGGCGGGTCTTGGGGCATTCCTGGAAAGGTCTAATACCGGGTCGAAGTGGTTGGGACAAAATCCACGTGGAAAAGCCTTTTGGCACTTTTTGTAACTTAGGGTTCGTTAGGGTTAGCCCTAGCAGCAGGATTGCATGTGTTTTGGGGTGTTCTAGATTTTTGCAACTGAGTTCTGGGGTCTTAGAGCACTCGTGAGAATGTGTAATTTTGGTTGCAAGTCATTTGAAGAAAATCCATGGTGGGAAAGGGGGGATTTGGCAAAGTTAAAGAAAGCCTTTGCCACTATTCTTAACTTAGGGTTCGTTAGGGTTAGCAGTATTTCTATTGCATGTGTTTGGGTGGGAGGGTTTTCGAGGCTTGGAGCGATGCTGGCTATAGATACTTTTGCTTGGTTGCTTGCAAGTGGTTTGAATACAATCCTCGGTGGGTAAAGGGGTATTTGGGCCTACTTTTACTTTCAAAGTACGTTTTGTCACCAGTTTTCTGCTAGGCCTCGTTTTTTGAGATTTGATTGGGGGTCTTCTACATTTTTGCGACTGGCTTTAGTAAGGGTCTGGGTGGGAGCACTGCTGGGAAGATCTAATTTTGTTCTAAAACACAGTTTACAGTACACCTAGCTTGAGGGGAAAGATCCGCTACATTAATTTGCCCATACTTATTTATCCTACAAAAGGTGACTCAGACAGGGTACGCACTTTCAAAAATATTGTACTGTCTACTAGGAAAATCAAAGTGTGACTTTTTGCACTCCACAGCCTACATACCTTATATTTATTTATCAGTGGTGTTGTAATATTATATCACTTCCTGTTTTTCGTTGAATAATTACAGGCCGGGTTTCAGTCTGTGCAGTGGGGAAAAAAGGATGGAGTCAGGCTTCACATTAGCGAGCCGCAATTCAGCATCCACCAGGCAGGCAGTGGACAGGGTGTCTTCTGGTCACCAACATTGATGGACGAAGCGTCAGATGGAATGGAGGAGTGCCGCTAATAAGAGGAATTTTTTTCTGCACGCAACTTACTTACCAAATTCAACAGGACAACTACAACAACATACAGATACAGTATCCATTGTTTTATTCTATGACTGTGACTCCATTTCTTGGATCTCTCTCTGCTTCTAAATTGATCCCTACAGCCATTCAATAGGTTTTACTTCGGCTATTTTTTAAACCTAATTTAATGTAAGAAGTGTTTCTCTGAGTGCAGAGATAGGCAAGTGAAAACGCTGCAGCCCTGTACTGTTGCATTCTAGTACTACTTACTTTTCAGTAACAATGCATGCAGTAGTGCATGCACTTCCTTTATGTCACTTAAAAGATTTATGGTTAGCTTTATACCCAAAGATTTCTTTATCTTCAATTATTGTTTGTCCATGCTGTGCTTTTTTTACAGGGTGTCTTCTGGTCACCAACATTGATGGACGAAGCGTCAGCTGCAATGGAGGAGTGCCGCTAATGAGAGGAATTTTTTCTGCATGCAACTTACTTACCAATTTCAACAGGACAACTACAACAACATACAGATACAGTATCCATTGTTTTTTTCTATGACTGTGACTGCATTTCTTGGATCTCTCTCTGCTTCTAAATTGATCCCTTAACACATCACTTAGTCCACTCCACTATCACATCTGCACCACACATAGTCATTTGTAAGTGCTCCTACGTAATTCGCAAGTCGCAGCATGCCCCAGCCCGTAGAGGACTGGGATGGCCCCAATGATGAAGCATGTCACCAAGGGGCAACCCTGGTGAGTGAGGGGACACCTAGAAAAAGATCAATTTCTTCTTTTCTATCTACTATACCTTCCAGACCAACCCCATTGAGTGTTGTGAATGGATTTATAGTGACCAGCAAGGCTCTCAGGTATCTGGCAACAGAGACCTTATGTTGAATATAGTTATCAATAATTCCACAACCGCCCTGTACTGTCGCATTCTTTCTTCCACAGTTGTCGAAAGTACTACTTACTTTTCACTGACATGCATGCAGTAGTGCATGCACTTTCAAAGATTGATGGATAGGTTTGTACCCAAAGATTTGTTTATGTTCAATTGTTTGTCCATGCTGTGCTATTTTTTCTTGTCTCCCAAAACCTTTCCCAAAAACCCCCGTACCCATCCATTTTTCAAACCCTAACCCTCTTCCCCCGGGCTGTGTGGTTTTGATTGATGTGTGACTAAATTACATCAATAAATCCGCACACTTGCTTGGGAGGATAAGGTGATAGCAACAGGCTGGTGAAGAAATCCGAGGATATATTCTTACTCTGCTTGATAAAGACCCATGGCTAATGTCAAAGAACTTCAACCGAATTAGTAGTTATACTTTACCATTTGTTAGGCTACAATGTGGCACTGTTCTAGTGTACTGTCACCTGCTATATTCTCTATTGTACCGTTGTATTGCTCAGGACAAACCAGATTTCATTTTCTTTTTTTTCATAGGCATGCAACTGCCACTGTGTCACACCACTCGTACCACCGCTATGAGGAAATTTCATCCGCCCAGGATTGCCAACCTTAATCGCCATTTCCCGTGGAGCCAGCCCTGTGCCTAGCCCTACTTTGAAACACAAATTACAGTTAAGATAAGTGTTTGGTGGGAGGGAGTATAATGGAGTATTAGGAGAGACGAGAGACTGACGGTAGTACTACTAAAGTCCTAGGACTCTTGTTTGGGCATTTACACTTAAAGGAAGAAAATGGAACTAAACTTTCAGGAAAACAAAGTTACTGTTAAACCCCCACCCACCAGGCAAGCAGTAAAAACAGGTATGGTCAGATAAAGTTTCAAAAAGTATATTTTTATAGCCCTAACAAAATAATCTCCCGCAAGACCCTCCCTATCCCCAACGGTTTTCCTTTAAAAGTCCCAAACCCAACTCCTGATTCCCACCCCCCAAAAGTCTCTAAAAAAGGAGCAAGAGATACTATGGGTGGATGCTGTTGACTTTTTGGGCCAGGGCATCATACTCCTCGCGGAGCAAGGCGTGCTCTAAGCGGAGCCCCTCCAACGTTGGTAAAGTGGTGGAGCTCCTGCTGAAGGCGGGACACCCTCAGGGTACTGCGGCGCAGGCGTGCCTTGCAGTTGCAATGGCTGTGAGAGGCAGCTGTTGTCCTTGCTGCTTGGCGTCGGCGTTTGGCTTTGGCAGCCCGGCTCAGTCTGGCTGGAGCACTGTGCTGGGTGGCAGCCCGTAGGGGCACGGAGGCCGATACAGCCGACGTTGTTGTCGTGGTCGACTGCGCACTTTCGTCATCCTCCAGGGCCACCAGCCGCCGATGTTCAGCAACAGTGGCATCGATCCTCCGTTGCCGGGCCGCTCTAGCAAGCTTCTTCCTCCTTGTTGGTTTGGAAGGAGCATCTATATGAAGAAAGAAAGACATAGGGGCATATTACCAACAACTAGCGATAATTTTTGTCTCTAACTTGTTTAGAGACAAAAATTATCGCCGCACATCGGCGATTTTTATCGCAGATAAACCTTGCTATTAGCAAGGTTTATCGCAAATGCGATAAAAAACAGCCGCAATGCATGAATATCGCTGAAAAGTCAGCGATATTCATGCATTATCTAGCAAATGCTCTTAGCCATGTTATCCACCTCCCATTGGATAACACGGCTAAGAACTGCTCAGGGCAGGTGTTAGCTTTTGGAGATATTCGCGCTTAGCGCGAATATCTCCAAAAGTTGGTAATAGGAGATAGCGATGTTAGGGACTGTTTCCAGTCGCTAACATCTTGGCACGCCCACTTTGCATGTCATTAGTGATAAATATCACTGACATGCAAAGCGGGGCCCAAGATGGTCGCTATCTCCTATTAGCTGTCACTAACTGGTGTTAGGGACAGCTTGGTAATAGGGAGATAATTTTATCTCCGCTTTCTTGGCTTTTAAAGCCAAAAAAGCGGAGATAAACCCCCTTGATAATATGCCCCATAGTCTGTAACCAATGCTCTTTAAGATTAACTCAATCATTCAGCAGAAATTTGTGTTACAGTACAACTAGCAACTTTTGAGGCCAGTATCTATCTAACCTCCCACTTCTTCATCCCTGCTCTAACATTAGTGGGAGTTTAAGGAACAAATTCTACGAGCACTATGGACTTCCATTGGAGTCGACTATGAAAGTACACCAGTCTTATTCTTCGTCTTGTCTTTTGTTTAGGAAATTTGGTACGTTATCTTCTGCAAGCCGGCATAATGCCAGCGCAGTGAACTTGCACCCGAGAAAAAGAGACGCACGCCATGATGAGTGACCTAGACTTGCGGTACTGTACCGGTCCAGTACATGCAGGTGGTGAAGCTCTTACTTTTCTATTACGGGTGGCACTGAGAATACTCTGTTACAAGGGCTACTGCTTAATTTTTTTAACTTGCACCCTACAGTGCAAATGAGTACTAGAAATGGAAAATGAAGAAGATAAATAATCTGATTATCTATCACTTCACATGGGATGTTTTTGCTTACATATGGGATGACTTTAGGTGCTTTGCTTTTTATTGAGTGACCAGTGATACATCCACACATGAATGACTGAGTACTACTAAACTTATTAAGAGAGGTAGGGAGTGGCCACCGTAATAACCGGATCTATGCTGTGCTTGCAATACTAACTACTGCTACTATTGATGGTAGTATTTGGACAAAATTACAACTTCTTTTCCTTGCCTTTCCTACACTAGAACGGACGTGCGGGTGCAGTGTTACATGTTCTTCAAAGTTACACTTAGTTCATCCACTGACCGTCTACTCTCTCTAGATCATGGGTACTCACAAACTTTCTCTCTGGGGCTAAATTTACAGTGTAGTTTGTGGCCGAGGGCCGCACTGGTGGGGGCGGACTCAGAGGGGGCGGGGCTAAAGCAAAACGAAAACTTGTGACCATGAGGTTGCACACAGGTCCCTGCAGCAGATGCCTTCATCCACTGAGCCACCAGACCCAGCATTTACATACATCTCTCTCCCTCCTGCTCTCCCTCCTGCCCTCCCTCTCCATCTCTCTCTCCCTCCTGCCCTCCCTCTCCCTCCCCCTCTGTCATCTCACTGTGTGTGTGTCTGTCTGTGTCAGACTTCAGCCCGGGCTGAGACAGCTTCCTCAACGCGCACACACAGACAGCCACACCAAAGTACTTAACAGGTCTTTAAAAGACCATTAACATAATATTGAGGCTTTGTTTGTTGTAGCGCCCCTGCATCTCCACCCTGACAATCACTGCTCGCCCGGCCCCACAGAGCAGAGGCTTTGTTCTATTTCACCTCTTTGTGGCCCTGCATCTCCACTCTGCTCTGTGGGGGCCGGGGGAGCAGTGATTGTCAGAGTGTAGATGCAGGGGCGCTAACAGGTGAAATACAACAAAGCCTCTGCTCTGTGGGGGCCGGGGGAGCAGTGATTGTCTGCAAGGTCTGTGTACCGCCAAGGAAGGCTTGCCGGGCCGCCACTGGCCCGCGGGCCGTACTATGAGTACCCCTGCTATAGATACACATATGCTATCTAAGAGTCAGATAGTAGCATGATCCAGGTATATGGACACATACAGTTTCTGTGTCACCCACCCAGGCTGTTGTCCTTCCACCCATCATTGCTTCATCATTCACCCAGCCATTCATCTCATATTCTTTCCTTCCCAGCCACATCTTCAATCTCAAGAAGTAAGGAATATATAAGAGCTTACCTCTACCCGCCACCACCACCGTCTCAACTCTCACAGCAGGCACTGGAGCCGCCGCCTCCTCCCCTGAAGAATTGCCCTCCGCCTCCGTGCCGAGCACCACCACCTCCGCGCTGGCCCCGCCACCAGATGTTCCACCTACAAAGTACATTTAAGAATGTTAGAATAAACCACTCACTAGTATTTGGTCTAGGAATGAAGACATGTGAAAACAATGTAATTTGTGACTGTCTACTCTAAAGTAAAAATAAATGTCCCTTTTTCCAGGGAAGGGTGTTTTCTTGCTGCACTTTTTGGCACAACTGATGAAGGCTGGCTTTTTAACACGCACCATTTTTCTCCACACAGACAGAAGATGGACTTCTAAGAACAAGATCAAGTTGAAACCAGGTGAGAGCTCGGCTCGACCACAAGAAATGTCTTCAATTAACCGTCAGCACTAACCACTTTTACATTGTCAGTTAAACGTTTAGTTTTATTATGACTTCATTTTAATAAATGTGTTTACTTTTAATAAAGCTTTTAAACTTAAATAGACTCCGTGTTTTTTGGTCCAGACTAGAGTGACTGAGCGAAAGGTTTTGCAATTTTTGCAAGCATGGGTCCGTGCCTCTGACACTTCTTGACTCTGACTCCGTACTCTTGAGCTACGTTGGATAATCATCATTGGGGATCAATCATTGATGAATTCGGGAGGTAAATGACTGTGCCACACTATGTAGTCAGTCAGTAAGGACATTGGGGGTTCAAAGTCTGTTATCACAGAGGTATGTGGAAACTCTAACAGCGCCTATTATAATTGATAAGCAATGCACTATTTATTGTCCATAGTTCTGTTTCTGCAGAAGAATTCTCCCCGCAACAGTAGTGGTATGGATTGTCCTCCTATCCAAACCAAAAGGTAGTATCTTATTCTTTCTTGGTGGTCATTCACATTTTATAGTTGGGAATTTTCAAAGCAGATAGAACACTTCAAAAGACATTATGGACAATCCCAGAGGACTGCACTAAGTTGATAGAGCTATTGCTGACTAGAATGGGAGTTTCGCCAACCGTGCAATCTTAGTTAGATCAAAAACGATTTTGAAAAAATCAAATGAGGAACGCTAGGAAAAATAGGTACTAGTCTAAAATGAAAACTTACTGGGGCCAGCAAAGGAGCCCTCGCCTGCCCGATCCTGGCCCTGTTCAACAGCATCCGCCGCCGCCTGCTGCTCCTGTGTCCCCTTGCCCCTGGGGGGAGCTGACGTACAACATGAAAGAAAGAACAGAAAACATGGATGATTGTTGCTTGTCAATGTCAACCAAATCAAACATTTCAAAACAACAATAACAAAATATTTCCGCGAAATTATATTGATTAGGGTTAGTTTTCATTGATTTGCGGACCTGCGACTTCGAAAGTCACGTAACTCACTAACCAAAGTACTGAAAGGTTCACCTAGGACTGGCAGGCAGCAGTCTGCAGACAAAACGCAAAGTGACAAACTCCATTGTGATTTCAGTCAGATCAGTGACAACACTAACAGTTGCCTGCTACATAACCAGTCTTTTAAATAGTCAGACTATCAATCCACCGCCACTATTTTTCTTATTGTCAGGGGTACAAAGGAAGGGGCAGATTTAGACCCCTTGCGGCTCTTTTGCTCCGTTCTTGCGTGACTTTTGTGACGCAGCAGCTGAACAAAAGAGGCGCCATGGTGCAGCGTATAATATTATAACAACGTGACGCATTTGGGAGATGCATCCTGTTATAAAGTCCTGCGCCATCAGGGGGCGTTCCGGCGCAAGGAAGGGCATTCCTGCGCTGGAACACATCCTAAGAGTGGCTGAGGGAAATCTACAAAATTTCAATCAGTCACCTTTAGGACAATGATGCGTCACACAAACCCTGCACCTGCTTGAAGCAGACGTACGGCTTGACCCAGCATTGGGGAGATAGGGTACTAGAGAGCATTGCTGGAGCTGCACCATCGTTGCGACGCAACTCCAGAAGTAAAGCTTCGGTGACGTTTTGGGCCCATGGTGCGCCGCATTGCAAATACGGCGCACCATGTTTGGTGGTGGTAGCGGGCCGCACAATTACTGGCGCATCCCTGCTACTTTGCAGGGATGCGACGGTAATTGCAATTCTGCCCCTTAGGGGCATACTTACTTACGCATTCTGGCTCATCTCCAGAGATGCGCCAGATCAAATGCGTCACGCAAAACTACCCTTGCGACACGGCAGATGCGCCTCATTTACAATGCGGCGCGCCCTGGCGCAAGGGTAGGCACTTGCGTGACGCATCTAGTCACGTAAGAGCGGCGCATCGCTGGAGTCACGTCGCCAACGCAATGCAACTCCAGTAATGCTCAGGGCCACCCAATACTTAACATGCTGTGTCAGTCCTTACGCCTGCTTCAAGCAGGCATAAGGAATTGAATTGACGTAGCAGCGTCGCAGAAGTGCCTGCGTTAAATCTTGTAGATTTCACGCAGGCACTTTTGCGAGGCGCACAGCCGCCGGACCGCCCACCCTGCGTACTAGGAACGCACCCATTGTGGCGCAGGCCCATGGCTTTATAACGTGACGCATCTCCCTAGATGCGTCACGCTGTAAATGACTCGCAGGGATGCGCCACGTTTACGCCGCTGTTGCGTCACGCAAGGCAACGTAAACGTGGCGCAAGGTTTTTGTAAATGTAATCTGCCCCCTAGTGTCTAACATTACGCAGTTCTGTAAAGTACACTCATACATAATAGTTACTCAGGCCAATGAGACCACAAAATAGAAAACAAATAAGCATAGTAGCAACGCCATTGAGAAGGAGAGCAGTGCACCTGAAATGCACAGAAGATTTTGAAATATAATTTAACTACAATGTAATCGTCAGCAGCATTATTGGCTTTCTCCGTGTAAAAAACAAATATTTGCAATACAACAACACAGAGCAGGAGAAAACATAGTATTGAGTGATGAAATAGATACTACTACTCACCAAGCCCGGGGATCTCCAAGCCGAGCTGGTCCAGCAGGTCGCGCTCCCGGTCCAGGAGGTCCGTCCAGCGGTGAGTGGCCTGGCTGTAGGTGCGCTGGACCCCGGAGAGTTGGGACATGGCCCAGCACACCTTCTGCCACCGATTCCGGCGCTCCCGGATGTTGTAGCCGCCGGCCGCGATCCTGCCGCCTCACGCGATGGTCCTGGGCAGGCGGCGCTGGACGAAGTAGACCAGCGCGCCCACTTCCTCTGGGCTGAAGATCTCCCGTTGCGTCACCTGCTCCCCCCTCAATCGCCCGCATGCTGTCCTGGCATGGGGTCCAGGACTCCTCCTCCCCGCTGCCGCTGCGGCCCTCAAGTGCCTGGGCAGCTTCACGGCGCCTGGCTTCACCATGGTCTGGGCAGGTATGGTAGGAAGTAGAAAATTAAGAAAGAATAGGAAAGGGAGGAAGAAAAAAAAAGAGTTTAATAAAGTAGTTTAAAAGTAAACAAAAATAGCAGAAAAGACAAAAATATACAGCTAGGAAAAGAGAGGGATAGATAAGAAGCAAAATCGTTCGAAAAAAAACTGAAAACAAGCAAAGGATGGCAAAGATAGCAAGAGGATAAACACCATGCCCAGACAGAGGAAATTGATGAAAAACAAGATGGCCACCCGTTCACGAGCGCGAAAGTAAGTTCGCACGCGATTTTCCTCGCGATCTCGTGCGTACTTGCACTCGCAATGCGCTTACTTCGCGAGATTATACATAGCGGGCGGAAACGGAAATACGTCACGCAAACAAAATGGCCGCGCCCGTACTCGACCTTGGGGTAAATTCGCGTGTTGCGCTGCAAGCGTCTCGCGAATACTGCAAAAAACCTTGCGAAATAACACACCGCAAAAAAATATAAAGCTCATTCGCACGAATTGGCGGCTTCCGCGGTCGGTTTCGCACGACGCCGAGCCTCGCAAATAGCGCGAAATTACCGAAAAACGATTTTTGCAAAAGCAAAACAAATGAGCAGGTGGAAAAGGTCAATCTCATGATTTGTAACGATTCCCTGTTGTGCTTTCTGAGGGGGCCCTCCAGAATTCGTTTGCCAACTATTGTGTGACCCTGCTCTGACCTTAACGGTATGCCACAAAGGTCCTGATTTACAGCTAAGGGAGCAGACAAGCAGGTGCCAGGCTGGAACTTCAAATTCAGTGACACATTAATTAGCCCCTAATTCATTATTGTCAGTTGGGGCAGGGCAGGTGTTGTTAATAAACTAACCCCAAATTAATTCATGTCAGTTGAAGCAGGGCAGGTGTGCTTGCTTTTCTCCCCCATCTTCTACAGTGATGATGAACCAGAGGGTGGCATTGATGTAACAGAGGGTGGCATGGGTCAAAGAGAGGGTGGCAGTGGTGAAACAGAGAGTGCTGGGAGGCTGTGATGATGAACCAGACGTAGAAACAACATGGTTGCGACCGTTGCGAGCCGACAAGTAAGTTCGCAATTGCGAACTTGTACCAAATCCTCTCGAACTGGCAGAAACCCTTGCGAACACACAAAAAAAAATCCGCAAATTTGCGGGAATTCGCAGATTTTGCGGATTGCGAGTTCGCAAATTCGCAAAATTCGCGAACGCCAGATTCGCAAAATTCGCCCATGCTTACTTGCTAGCCATGTAGCCCTGGTGGTCATAGATGCTGGCCAGGGCGTGGGTCATGCAAATGGTTCTGGTGTATGTGCTGTGGTGAGAGGGCTGCTTGCTGTGGTTGCGCTCCCCCAAGCCGGTGTCGGTGACCCTTCTTCAACCCGGCCTCTGGGCGGATGCTGCCGCCGTATTATGCACCAACTCCCAGCAATGAGTCCCGCAGCTCACTGCCGCGTGACCGGGACAGCTTCTCCATAGGAAAAACAGTTGATTTTTAACTTGCTTTGCTCTTCAAATGTCCTCTGTGCGCTCGCTGTGTCTGCTGTAATCTGCGCACGCTCTCACAACAGAGCTGTTTTTAAATTGCCTGGTTCCTTCACTGAACTCCGTGCGCTCGCTGGGTCTGCGACGATCGGCGCACGCTCGCACAACAGCTGTTTTTAAATGGCCTGATTTCCTTCACTGAACACTGTGCGCTCGCTGGGTTTGCGACGATCAACACACGCCCAGTTGATTCTTCCCCTCGCTTCCACCTCTGGCCCCTGCTGGCGGTCATGGTACCGTACTGCTGGGTTGCCCCAGGCAAGGGGAGCTCGATCGTAAGCCTCCTGATTCCACTGGGCACCGGGTGGGCTACGGTCCTCCCCTCACTCCAGCCGTAGACCTCCGCCACTTGCTAAAAGCACTGGGCGCTTCCCATGATGAACTTCTTCGGCAGGTCTACTACGGAAAGCACTGGGGTGGCCACCTGGTCCTCCTCCTCTCCCGATTCAGCACGGAGGTCGCGAGGACGGGCTCTGATCCAGACAGGGCTTCGCCTTCTCCTGTCGTCACACCAGATCGTCCACAGGTACACAAAAAGATTCTTGCGTCGGTGCTGCTCAGTCAAGATAGGTGCTTACCTGGGGGAGCAGTGCTTATATCCCCTCCTCGCTTTCCCGCCTAGGTGGGCGGTTTCCCCCTATTGGGGGGGATCTTATGCTACCAGGGCCCCCGTTGGCCGGAGGGGGCCGCGCCTCTTCGCAACCGCCGCGGGATGGGTTATTTTTCGTACTTCGGCTCCTTTCACTCCAAAATCTGGCCTAAAACAGTTTTTTGTCCGGGGGCGCAGCGATCAGCATGGTGCCGGCTCTCTAGTCCGCTTCGAGGGCAGCCTCTGCAAGAATACTGAGTATTTCATTGCTAGAAGAAAAAGGCACAAAACCAGTGAACACACCTTCAAATGAAGAGATAAAAAAAATAACTCCCACAGACCAAAGCTGGGATGGTCTTGAGACACCGCTCCCAACCCCCCCCCCCCCCGTCACTGCTCAACTCAGAAGCTACCTAGTAAACACTGTCTTCAATCCAAGGCTAGCCTGCAACAGGTTTAAGTCTCTTCCCACCCTGTGATGACTTACCTCTCCTTCTCAGCACCTATGGCTCATAGATACCATGCACACAGTGCCACATGCTCAAAGTATTGTCCATACAGCCTCTAAAGTAATGTGGGGAGTGTTTCTAGCACAGCACACGTGGCTATGACACACATACACTTTCACAGCTTCTCTCAGATGCATCAGATTTATGCAAGATTATGTCTGCATGATAACATTTTCACACAGCTGTATTTTTACTGCCAATGTCCTATAAAGTCAAGGGAGGATTTCAGGTTGCTGCCATAATGGAAACAAAAGCGATTCCACAGCGAAGGTGGAAAAAATAAAAATTCCTTAGCAGATTGGACACAGAATACTGTTAAAGGGATCAAAATGACTAGTTGCACATTTTTTACACTTGGATTTACTCTAATATTTTGAGACCCCATTCCGAGAGGGTCCCAGGGCAACTCAGGGCTGCTGGGTTTAATTCTGAGAGTTGAGGGGGCATATCATCAATGAAGTGGTGAAGAGAGGCCATAGCCGTCTTGGCTTATCGCCTCTCTTCGCCACTTCGGAAACGCTAGGCTGCACCATATTACCAAGGACATGGTGCACTCTGGCGTTTCCCCCTGCAATGGCAATAAGTTTTACAACTTATCGTGAGCGCAGGTACCCTTGCAATAGAGTGTAAGGGTGTCTGCAAGCCGGGAGGTTTGTTTATGTGCAGGAAGGAGTTCCTTCCTGCACATAAACAAACCTAAAATGCCATTTTGCAACTTTCATGTGTGCTGCTTTGTGCACCACACATGAAAGTTGCAAAATGGCATTTTTAAAAAAAACTGTATCTTCATGTACAAGAAGGGACACCTTCCTGTACATGACCAGACCTAGGCATTTTGCTTTTTTGCACAAGGCAGCACACATGGAAAAAGCAAAAACAAGGAGAAATTAAGCATTTCTCCTCGTTTTGCCACCGTAAGACCAGGATTTTGCTGGTCTTAAGTTTAACGCTGCCACCTATTAACGCCACCCTTGATAATAGGTGGCAGCGTCGACTTCAATGGGTGTTGCGGTGGAACGACCACCGCAACACCCACTGCACGCCCCCTTTCAGGATAAGTTTATCGTGAAAGGGGCCCGATTATCAAGACTTGGCAGTTCAGGCTGGACTGTTCCCATGAGGCACAGGGTCAGACTGATTTACATGTGGCCATGTCTGAACTGGGGTGGTGGAGTGAGCTATAGAATGAGGATGGATTAAACCCAGATCAGTTCACTGGGGGTGAGTGTGTTGTTTGCTCAAATGCTCCATCCATCTACCCCTTTGGTATCTCATTATCAAAGCTGTGTTAAGACAATTAACGTGGCTTTAAGCCACGTGAATTGGCTTAAGCCTGCCTTGATAATAGGGCAATAAAATTATCGCCGAGTGATCGGCAGAAAAGTGCTGATAACACGGCAATAAAGCCCGTTGATATTATGCCTGAAGTTGTTTGTCTCTGAAGCCTGGGGCAGTCCTACTATTGTTCTGCAAACTGGGTCAAGTACAACCCTTTCTGCACCTGACTTGAGGATGACGGGGCCATCAGTCAGAGGTTTCTCCAGGAGGTAGTGAGGGGGTGTTCGAGCTCAGAACTGAACAATCAATCAACAGTCCAATGACGTGGAACCCCACTCCAGTGACTGCAAGAAAGAGAGTACTTAATCACACAGCAGCAAAACACAAGCTGGGTATGACGAGTGCCAGTTAGGCAGGTGCAGTGCTCACACAGCCCCTCTCTGTCACACTGTTCCCAGGACCCCTCTCCCAAGTTCTGGGTGGTTTCTCCTCCTTTGTTTCCTATTCTGAACAGGGTTAGTGTGAATTAGGCACAAGGGCAGATTACAGCGGCCAGCCCAAAAAAGTATGCGCAATCGGTCTTTCAGTCTGTACCAGTTCGCAAGTGGTTCCTAGTGTGTCCAAGGCTGGCCTGCCATGACTGGTACACTGGGTGCAACACATGCAGTTGAGTGTCAGCATTCCAGGAGGCACTCGCCAGTCTCTCCCACCTCAGCTCAGCTCTTCAGTTGCGGGGGAGCATGGAGGCGGTGGTTCAGATTCAGTGCAGTACCAAAAAGACTGATGGAGAGTTTCTGGGGTCTCCTGGACCTGGCAATGGTCCATGGCTGAGGCTGATCATTCCTTGAGCATCCTCTCAAGGGCTGGTCAATTGACAGATGCAGCCTGGTATGGGCCAGGTCCAACTTTGACAGTTGCACTTCCAAATGAGCTGATCTCTGGGAAGTTGTAGCTCCACACGGTCTGATCTCTAAGCAATTGTTGAGGTTACTTCCTGGAATACTTTGAAGAGTCTGGGGGGATCCTCAGGTGCCTGGGTCCTCCAGCATTGCTCACCAGCAGTGTTATTCTGTGTACTCCGCAGCCACCGGGGATGCACTGCACCTCCGATCTAGATGAGGGCAAATTATAAAAAGAAAACCATGGTTTTCTTTTTTGTTATTTAAGTTTCCCACTTTGTCATATGTCTTCTCTCCTCCCCCGCCCCACCGCTCTAACTTGCATGGGCTGCGCCTGGAGCAAGGCCTTTCACAGCTGGATAGTCCCCATCCTGGAGCATTCACAATAAAGGCAGGTAGTGGTGTAAGGTTTCTGCAAATCTCTATAATCAGCCCAACTTAAGGAGTGCTCAGCGACATTAAAAAGATAGACCCCACATGCATTCTTTCTCACCTTTAATAACAATTTCTGCACTCCCACCATAAACTAAATGAAAGTGTCAAGGATAATTAGTCAGTGTCTATTGCCAAAAATAGGCCTTACAGAATAATTAAAGGAGGCCGGTCCATTCTCCCCTCACTATAGTATCTAGGTCTCCTCCCTCCAGCTTTAGGAATGTGAGCTGTACACTTCCACTGTCTGGTTGCAGAGTCCTCACCACCATCTTGTGAGAGGCCAGGCCGGGGTATCAATAATGGCTCCACTGCCCTCTATTACTCTGTCTTACTCACAAACACCACGGATGAACCACATGATATGTTATGTTAATAAGGCATTTGTTAAGCGCACTATCACAGATTAGTTTCTTGGCGCTGAGATCAACAGTAACATAAACGTGGATGAGGGGTGGAGAGTTATTGAAATGCTTGTCTGTAGAGCCAGGTCTTCAAGGCTTTCCGAAATGAGGGGAGGTCTTGGCAGGTCCGTATCTCAAGAGGGAAGGAGTTGCACAAACAGAGGGCAAGTGTTGCAAACCTACGACCTCCAGAGTGCTTAAGTTTGAAAGGGAGAATCTGGAGGAGGCCCTGGTGGAGTGAGCGGAGGTTGCGAGATGGTACGTACTTAGTGATTAGTTGGTCAATGAATTTGGGGCTTTTGCAGTACAAGGATTTGAAAATCATACCTCCTGTTTTAAAGGCACAGCGTTGGGTGACAGGAAGCCAGTGCAGTTTCATGAGTAGGGGGGTGGCTGCGTGCCACCTCGGTTAATTCAAAATCAACCTCGCGGCATAGTTCTGTACCATCTGGAGACGTTTAGATAGGTAGTTGGGGAGGCCTAGATAAATGGAATTCGCGTAGTCCAGATGGGACCGAACGGTGGCGATCACGACCTGGGTGATTGCCTCCGAAGTGAGTAGATGCCGGACCTTCCAAATTTTTTTTAACTGGAAAAAGCTTTTGGAGACCACCTGGCCCACTTGTGCTTTTAATGAAAGATCGCAGTCCACGGTGACCCCAAGTGTTTTAGCTGATGGTGAAGGGGACGGGGCTTGACCTAAATCCGATGGACAGTAGTGGGGGCCCCAGTGCTTGGAGCTGTCCCCAGTAAGGACCAACTCGGTTTTTCCTGGGTTCAGTTTCAGCTGGTTTTGGTCCATCCAGGCTTTGATGAACCTCATGGTCGATTGGAAGTGGAAGATGGATTTTACAGTGTTCTCGATAGTGAAGAGTAGCTGTAAATCATCTGCATAGTTGAAAACCTTCACCTGCTCGTCTCTAAGGGTCTGAATCAAAGGGAGGATGTATAGGTTAAACAGGTGGGGTGACAGGGAGGAGCCCTGTAGCACTCCACATGTGATGGACTGTTTAGCACCAGCTAGGTCTCCAAGGCGTACTGCTTGAGTGCGATTCTCCAAAAGGGACCTCAGCCAGCAGGCCGCCGTGTCCCGTATGCCGGCCTGTCCACCACGGTCGATCAAGATGTTTTGATCGACCAAGTTGAATGCGGCCGACAGGTCCAGGAGGACCAGAGCCTGAGGGGAACGTCTATCAGCGCAGTCCCGCAGTGTATCCAGGACTGTGGTTACTACTGACTCTGTTGAATGTGCCGGCCGGAATCCAGCCTGGTGGGGGTCAAAGCAGAAAGACTCCTCAAGGAAGTTAGAGAGGCATTTAGCTACGTGGGCCTCCAGGACTTTTGCCAGATAGGGCAATAAGGAGATGGGCTGGTAGTTAGCCTTACAAGCTGGATCAGCCCCGGGTGTTTTCAGGAGCGGTATGACTGTGGCTTCCTTAAACGCTAAGGGAACTATGCCGGAAGTCAGGGAGTCATTCAAGAGTGTAAGAGCAGGGGCCGGAAGGCTGGAGTAACACACATGGGCTATACACAACAACACACTCAACACATGCTTTGGATAATAGTGCAAAGTACTGGGTAAGCACACAGAAATGGAACCTTACATGATTGAGCCAGTAGGCCTCCACTCCAGTGACTCAGATAAAAAGGTCTAGTCAAAATATTAATATTTCAAACCATAATATGATTCTACCTGCGCTCTATTCAATAAGCCTATTGACAGGGTCAGTAGCCGACTGTCCTCACTCAGGGAACACTCATTTTGCGGTAACACTCCTGAGGCGGAAAGCAGGGAGATAGTCTGTTTTAAAAATTGCTGTGATTCTGTGTTTTTAACTTCTCGCTTACCCCCTGGCGCCTGTGATAAGCGGAAAAGCGCTGCTGTCACCAGGCGCTGAAAGCTTCACTCGCGCCTCGCTCTGCTCGCAGGCCACGCCCCCTTCGGAGGCCACGCCCCCCACCCTCACTACATAGGGACGCTGAACTACGAGCGCCGCCATTTGTCGTAACACTCCTGAGGCGGAAAGCCGGGAGTTAGTCTGTTTTAAAAATTGCTGTGATTCTGTGTTTTTAACTGCTCACTTACCCCCTGACGCCTGTGATAAGCGGAAAAGCGCTGCTGTGACCAGGCGCTGAAAGCTTCACTCGCGCCTCGCTCTGCTCGCAGGCCACGCCCCCTTCGGAGGCCACGCCCCCTGCCCTCATTACATAGGGACGCTGAACTATGAGCGCCGCCATTTGTGGTAACACTCCTGAGGCGGAAAGCTGGGAGATAGTCTGTTTTAAAAATTGCTGTGATTCTGTGTTTTTAACTGCTCACTTACCCCCTGACGCTTGTGATAAGCGGAAAAGCTCTGCTGTCACCAGGCGCTGAAAGCTTCACTCGCGCCTCGCTCTGCTCGCAGGCCACGCCCCCTTCGGAGGCCACGCCCCCTGCTTACACTCCCATAAATCATGTGCTTCCCTCGGAAGCGCAGCGGACGAGCGCAGCGGGCGCGCCGATTGCGCGCCGAAAGTGCGCCTAAGGAATGCCCGTCAGTGACCCACCGGGACTAGGGGCACCCCATAAGACCCAACCCATCCATTACTCTAGGGCCGATCTTATGGAGTGTAATACAAAAAATGACCTCCTACTTCTACCAAAGGATACACTCCATCAGCTCTGTAAGCATGGCATCTTGTGCCAAGGCTGTCACTTTTCCACTCGGGCAGCATGTCTGGCCTCTCCCACTCTACCTTCCGATGAGCTCACTATCTTGTATCTTAATACTCGCTCCCTTGTCAAGCACCAGATGGACATCTTCCTTTTACTAGTCACGGAGAAACCAGACATCCTCCTTCTGGCCGAAACTTGGCTAACCCCTACTTCAGCACCCGATATTTTAGCAGCACTGCCATCTGACTATCACATTATTCAGGCGGACCACGATACCGGGAAAAGAGGAGATGGAGTTGCGGCGATTATCCACTCCAGCGTGAATGTCACCGCTCTTACCTGTTTGACCTTAGCCAATACAGATAACCTGGTACTAAAAATCGCTGCTCCCTACATGACTATAGCATGTGTTCTCTTGTACAGACCACCCACTTCAATGCTCCTGTTCCCTATGGCTTTTAGCAAGCAAGTTGCTAACCTGGCTTTGAATCATACTAGGGTCATGTTAGTAGGAGATTTTAATTATTGGTATAAAGACCCAGCAGAGGGCTCTCAATCGGCGGAATAGACTGACCTTCTCTCTAACCTCAACTTCAAGCAACTGGTGCTTTCCCCGACCCACGACAAAGGACACATATTAGACCAAGTGTGGTCTAACTCCACCTGTATGTCCTCCCCGCTAACCTTCCCTTGTCTATGGTCAGATCATCTCATTCTTAGGTTTAAGATATGTGTTAAGCATATTAGAACCACTGCGGCAATCGCTGGAAAATTAGCCAGAAACTGGAACGCAATGGACAAGGCCGCCTTCTTACAGTCACTAGCCAATGACGTCCCCTCCCTGGACAATGACATAAACCTGTCTGTTTCCACTATAACCAACTGGTTACAAGCGGCAAGCAACCTCCATGCCCCTTACAAAAAAATTAGATCAGTTCGGCGCACAGACGCTAATAGATGGTTTTCAGCCGACCTGAAAAGCAGGAAACTGGCCCTCCGGCATCTTGAACGTCTGTGGCGCCGCGATTATGATACTGAGGGAAAAATCAAATATACCAGGGCAAGGAAGGAATACTTGAATGCCATCTCTGCAGCGAAGACTGAGTATTTCTCTTCTCGTATCCTAGATTCAACAAACAAATCTAAGGATATTTTTTCTGTCTTTAACGAATTGACTAACTTGGAGAGTGTCCGTCCTAAAGTAATCCCTACTCAGTGCATGTGCGACTCACTTAACACCTATTTTAGTGACAAAATCTCAGATATAAAGTCTAGCATTGCCCAATCAAAGACCCTAATCACGACTGGCATGGCAATCAAGTCCGGCTCGGCCACTCTAACCAACTTTCAACCTATAACCCAGGGCCAGTTGACGGAATTATTGATGAGAGTCAAATCCGGCTGTTGATGTTTGCCCCCCAGCATCCTGAAAGAATGCTTTTCCGCCTACCCTACCCCTGTACTCGCCCTCCTTAATGACTCCCTCTTGTCGGGCATAGTCCCGTCTGCCTTTAAAAAAGCCACAGTCATACCTCTACTGAAAAAACGCGGGGCTGACCCTGCATGTAAGGCAAATTACAGGCCCATCTCCCTGTTGCCTTACCTGGCAAAAATTCTAGAGGCACACGTGGCGAAAATCCTTTCTAACTTTCTGGAGGAGTCGTCCTGCTTTGACCCCCATCAGGCTGGATTTCGGCCTGCACACTCAACGGAGGCAGTGGTCACCGCGGTGTTGGACACACTCCGAGACTGTGCAGACAGGCGCTCTCCCCAGGCCCTGGTGCTCCTGGATTTGTCGGCCGCGTTCGACACGATCGACCACAACATCTTGGTCGATCGTGTCGAGCAGGTCGGCATCCGGGGCACGGCGGTCTGCTGCGCCTGGGGGACCTAACCGGTGTTAAACAACCCATCCCATGCGGAGTGCCACAGGGTTCTTCCTTGTCACCTCATCTCTTTAATATATACATACTCCCCCTGATACAAACCTTGAGGGACAAACAGGTGAGAGTATTTAATTATGCAGATGAACTGCAGTTACTCTTCACCATTGACAACTCGGAAAAATCCGTCAGCCACTTCCAGTCAACCATGAGGTTCATTAAATCCTGGATGGACCAAAACCAACTGAAATTAAATCCGGGTAAAACCGAACTGGTATTGACTGGGGATAGTGCTAAGTACTGGGGCCCTCACTATTGGCCATCAGATCTGGGTCAAGCTCCGCAACCATCATCATCAGCTAAAGCACTTGGAGTCATTGTGGACAGTGACCTCTCACTAAAGGCACAAGTGGGCCAGGTGGTCTCCAAGTGTTTTTACCAGCTAAAAAAAATCAGGAAGGTTCGGCGACGCCTGAAGCTACTACCCAGGTTGTGATCGCCACTGTTCTGTCCCATCTGGACTATGCGAATGCCATCTACTTGGGTCTCCCAAGTTATCTACTCAAGCGTCTCCAGATGGTACAGAACTATGCTGCTAGGATAATCTTGAAGCAACCAAGGTGGCAGGCAGCGACCCCCCTTCTCATTAAATTGCACTGGCTCCCGATCATACAATGCTGTACCTTCAAAGCAGGTTGTATGATTTTTAAATCACAGCATGGCAGAAGCCCTAAATTCATCAATCAACTGATTACCAGATATGTTCCCTCCCGCAAACTTCGTTCACTCCACCTAGGCTTCCTTCAGACCCCCCCCCTTCAAACTTAAACGCTCTGGTGGACGTAGGTTTGCAACACTTGCCCCCTGCTTATGGAACACCTTTCCACTGGAAATCTGTCTCTGCCAAGATCTTCTATCTTTCCGGAAAGCACTGAAGACCTGGCTTTTTAGACAGGCGTTTTAACCTTCCTCCCTCACCTTCGTTGTGTTACGTTCAAACTTAGCGCCAAGAAACTAATCAGTGTTAGTGCGCTCAATAAATGACTTAATAACATAACATAACATAACATAACACCTTTCCAGGTCACAGGATAGGTCTTAGACCTGTTCATAGTAGGGGACAGGCCAAGGCTTCTGCTCACATGCTAGGTTAGAGTGAAAGCGATTCCACAATTAATAATTATTTGACTTAATTAAAACTAGAGAGTCACAGTTGCGATGTTACTTACTTTGTTTACCATAATTACATGTTTAGCTTGACATTAGTGGACCTTGGTCTGCTTGTGGTTTAAAACTGCACATTTTCAATGGATATGGCTTCAATGCTTAACAGTATCTCATCTTCCCCTCCTTGCCTGTGTACTGCAGAGCTCAGATGTAACCTTCATTGCTTATTTAATGGTGCAAAGTTCAGTAAGGTCTATGGTCTTGCTTGCTGTGTAATTTTTATAAAAACGTAATGTTTTCTGTTCTTTCTGTTCTTTGAGTGGACAGTTCTTACAGTTCTATAAAAGTGAAGGCCGCTTTCTTCTGCCGAATGGAGGTGTTTTTAATAGTTTCAATGCCGTGTTTTTTTTCTGTGTAATGCATAGTACAACATATTCACAAAATATATGGCAAATGTGAATATTAACATGTGATATGCTTTCTACATATCTTTTGGTTACAATAAGTAGCTCTCACTGGTGCGCCTAAGGGACTGAAGAAATGTTCTGTCTAAAATGTATAAAGGTTCATCATATTTGGGATGAGGCAGATTTCATTACCGACTCTCCTATAGGAAGATTTCACATCAAAGCCTTATTTACTTTAATATGTAGAAAATTACAGGACTATTTCCTGATTACTTTTAAGGCAGACTTTATGTCAAGCCTCGAATTGATTTGAACCTAGAATATTCCCATGTATGGAAAACCTTTGTGAGCACTCGGCAAAAATCATACCCTTCCAATTGCTTGTTAGGCCAGCATGAGTCCATAAAATGAATATTAGTCTTATTTCTAATTTGTATTGTTCGTTTCAATCCGAAAGAAAAAAACATGGATTCAATCATTACATACAATATCCAGCAGATTCTGTTTTTCCCATATAAAACTTTCTCAAGACTGCACATAACATAAACATGTAGACTTTTTTTTCCAGTTACAAATACAAACGCAATCTACTTATTTAAATTGTATTTATTAAAAAAAAAAACATGATTATAAAGAACGAGTGTCAGAAGCGGCCTTCTACTTCTGGTAGAGTTAAGCGTCTTGGGTCTGACCTATTTGAATGGCCTGAAAGAATCTGCGATCCCAGCAAAGGCTTTCTTTGTTCCTCCGTTATTGATTATAGCATAGCCTCATATGCAACATTCCACTTAGTAGAACATTTCTCAGTGGCAGAAACACCATAAAGTGATCACGCTATTCTCTGTTCTGTGTTAAAATCAACTCCTTACAGCGTGAAGGACTGGCCATTGTGTGCTACTCTGGAATGGCAGAGATTTACAAAGAAAGAGGTACATTACATTGGAACCCCCGCAAAGTGGCTGTGTTTAATAAAAAGGTTACAGCTTTTCTTGGTAGTCTGGAGGAAATACTGACCAAAAACCTCTAGTTTCGCGGTATGAGGGTATTGTGGTTGAAATCATTGAGGGGCATATTTACAAGGGCATTATCTATGCTTTTTTGGCTTAAAACTATCACCCTATTTACAACAGGGTGCTAACATGCATAATCGCATGTTAGCACCCTTTTTCCCAATGCCTCCCTATGCATCTCTAATGAGATGCAAAGTGGGCGTCACTGGGCGTACCCCCGGATGGACAACCTTGCAAATATCACTGATGTTCACGTCGTGATATTTACAAGGCTGCCCCAGCATTTTAGCACACATTAGTTTTTGAAGAAAACTACTGTTTTCTCCAAAAACTAACGTCTGCTAAACTGCAGACTTACCTTTCCCTAACATTGGGGTGGATTATGCTGATACGACCCTATGGGTCGTATCAGCAAAGTTATCGCCGTTTAGCAGGAACCATCGCTGGACAACCAGCGATGTTCCCTGCAAAAGGGCGATAACCGAGCTATATCTGGAATTTTTATCATCCTGGATTTACGCTTTTTTAATAACGCGCTACCAGGGCGATAAATTCCAGAGATAGCCTGAGATAACAAAATGATCGCTAAGCACGGCCAGCGATAGGCCGTTGATAATATGTTGTTATGTTATGTTATGTTATTAAACATTTGTATCGCACACGGATACTCAAGAGTGTCCCCGAACTGCCTTAAAAAAAGAGGTAAAAAAATAAACAAAGAATCGAAGGACCACTTAAGTATATTACGGAAAAGCAGCTATCTAAAGCAACTTAAGGGCATATTAACAAGGGCTAGATAAAGGGAGATAAAGCTATCGCCCTAGTAACAAGAGGGTGCCAACATGCATAATCGCACGTTAGCAGCCTTTTTCCCTACGCCTCCCTTTGCATCTCTAATGAGATGCAAAGTGGGCATTCCAGACCTAAATAACGTGAGAAATGTCGCTAACCGGCATTTCTCCAATTAACAAGCTGCACGCTAAACTGCATAGCGATAAGAAAAGTTGTGCTAACCTCGGTTATCGCTACTTTCCTTATGCCTCCTTTCAGTCTGACTTAGCCATTATATTCAAGGGAAGGTGGATATAATGGCTAAGTATGCCGTGCCCTATCATCAAACGTTTGCCAAAGGTTATGCGATTATCACTGGATTTCCAGCGATAATCGCACTTTTGGCAGCTTGCGCTTGGAATTGTATCGCTTTTGAGATAAGCGTTGCTGATAGCACCAATCTCAGCGATACAATCCAGCGTTAGCCTGTGATAATTATCCTCGCGCGAAGAACGCTGAGCGATAATTTTCGCCAGCCCTTGCTGATATGCTCCTTAACTCCGAAACAACATTCATTTTTCACCATAGAGCGTCAAAAGTTCATAAAGACCTTGAAGGGGAAAAGGAAACAGCACAGAAGAGCAGGAAAGACTAAGCAACAAGATCTGCGCTGAATCTCCCTTCAGCAAGCATCCTCACAGAATAACACAAATGTTTTCTGGAGCATAATTGCACACAAAGCCAGCATAAAAAGGGTCTTGACTCCAAATGAGATTCTATTTACAACCTGGATTACATTACAGTGTTACATAAATCAATTGAGGTCACAGGCTCTCTTGAAATTTCTCTGCACAGCTCAGAAGTTATTCAGTCACCCACTTATTTTTTCTTCTTTGTTTGAATCTGTTTAAGGACGTTTTATATTTTAAAGGAAAACAAAACTGCTATCGACGATTAGTGCAAAATGTCTCATACCAGGACAATGTCTAACTAAGGGCCCCTTGGTTACAATGGTGTGGCAGTGAGACAGGGGCAGATCGTCAAACAAATCACACAGAGAATTGCAGACAGATACCTACATTTTACTAGTAATGAAACATTAATTGTTTTACCAAAACAGCTGAATAGGCCACTGGGCTGGACGAGCCACCACCACGCTTCACTTCTACCATCGCTGAACACTAGCGTACAATGTGCCCAGTGTGTGACTTCGGAGAGTGTGCGCGTGAGGGGCATCGAACTGGCAGAGGCAGCTCACATCACTCAACCCGCTCAGGTTACACTGTTAGTACTATCATCGGACTAATGTGTGCGAGTAGACTGCAGGTGTGGCAGAATAGTGTCCCATTAGATGGCAATGGGATATTCTTTCAGCCCGAGTGTGTCTTCTCTGTGCAGGGCTGTGCTTTCGGCCTGCGCCCAATTATGCAAAGCTGTGAATAATGGCGATTCAGAAGATTCCCATCTGCGTGTGATAAGCTGTAGGACACTATAAAGCCCAAATCCAAAAAGCGGGAGGCCTCCCAGTATTTCTTGTGTATACGATACAACACCAGAAGTCATATTTCCCACTTCTGCACTGCAGACCTAGGCGCTCGGTGCTCGATAAACTGGAGGCGTGGGTAGCAAGCCAGCATCATTGAAATGCTGCATTCACTCTGTGATAAAACCGATTTTCATTAGTAGGTGTGAGATAAGCGCTGTGTATTTTTAAGAGCTGAATGAGTTTAAACCAGGCCTTACGCTGCACATTCTGTGGGCCCTCAAGTAAAGTGGCCCATTCAGGGCAGGCGCGTGTTAAACACGCCTCCCATTGTTGCTGCAGAGGAAGGAGCTGTGGCATGTTGCGGGATGTAAGGGAATCCTCAAACCAACATATGAGGTGTCTACCCAGTGCATGTAGATACTGGATAGCGAGGTGAATGGCTGGTGTGTTAGCCAGATCTCCCCAGTGATTCTCTAGTGTGGCAAGCAAGGAATTGTGAAGTAGAAATTGACGGCGGGGGGGGGGGGGGGGGGGGGGGGGGGGGGGGGAGGACGCCTTCCTCCTCCATCAACATCATCATCAACAATACTGTCCCTGTACAAATCACCCAATGTGTGTAGATCTCTATTGTACTGTTTTTCAACTTTCTTTTATTTTAGTCACAGTTTACCACACAGAGTGATAGGCATCAGTGCTTTCCTCACAGGCTTCCCACAGCAGTTCGCTTCTTAGTTGCATTTGAGAGAGCGCAAAACTGAGAAAACGTATAAGTACACCATATTTACAACTTTGATGCACAAACTTAGTTAAAGTATTCAAAAGTATTGAAATCATATAATCGTACATGTATCTGAACGTTTAGTTAATATAGCGAAAACCATATAGAGTGTGAGACTAACGTAGAAACGTGTGTAATTTCTAAATCGTTTAGAAGTGTTAATCAGAATCCATGTTATGTAGCTGCTATTGAAGTATATGTAAGGCTGCAAAACGTAGAAATGTGCAGGCCTCATGGCAAATGTATGGAAATCGACAACGTGTACTTACATCTTCACATGACATGGATTTACCATTATTCAGTAATTGATACTCACATGTTAAGAATCCTGTTTTATAGAAGTGTTTTTTATATTCGTGTTTTATAGAAGTGCTTTATATAATCAGAGTGTATTAACAAGAATCGTTTTAGTTTTAGAAATAAGGGTTCATGAAGTACAGGCCGCTTGCTAGATAATTTAGTAGGCCTGGAAAGATAAAGTGGCTTCTTTGATCTGCACGTGTTAGTTAGAATCGAGTCTCGTTTAGAGCATAAATTGTCATTCCTTTGTAAAGTTTATGGCTGGAGATAGATAACTGAAGAGTGGAATTTGGGGCCCTATTCATGGGTGTCTGTTTGCAGGTGCGAGGGGGGTCCCAATCAAGAGGGTGATGAATGGAGCTCTGTCCGGGGAGCCAGGCACAGGCCTGGAGGAGTGTATTGGAATGTTCTGGGGGGTACCGGCGAGTTGGAGAAAGAGCCTGGGAAGCAAGGTCAACGCTAACGAGAGGCCCAGAGGAGAGCCATCATGGAAGAAACCAGAACAGAAACCACGTGAGGGGCGTCTCAGAGGGGCGTTCCAAACTTCGATTGTGATTTGTATTAGGGACAGCACCCTGGGGTGGAGGTAGAGCAGATGGCCTGAGGACCCTAAGAGAGCGGATGGGTAGGCAGAGAGAGCATGACTGCTATGCATAGGTTTTCATCTGAGACTAAGAGAAGTGCGTGAACTTCTTTGGAAGTCACCACGGCTGACACCTTTTTAGGCTAAGATTCTGCTAAGTAGGGATGTCACTTAGTCTAGTGTAGGGACAGTCTAACCTGATATTTTCTTCATTCTGTAAATGTCTCGCAAGCTTCAGATTGTGTCTATATTGGCAAATCTATTAATCCTTGAATTAGCGTTGGTGGTATTTTTCTGTCGTTTAAGATCATTGAGAGAATTCATGTTTCTTTTTATGCCAGTGTATCTTTTGAACCTGATATTGAGATGTTTATACCTTCAGCTAACTTTAGTCTTACAATAAAACTTTAAAACTGATCCGTGGTAAGTGGTTTTTCAGAGTCGTGCGATTATTGGTTTGATTAACCTAGTAGTGGATTACCTGTTTACTCAATGACAGGCAACAAAGATTCAGTCGACCTGATTGGGATTTAGATCTAGAGAGATCAGATAAAAGATCAAAAATCCCACCCCCCCAGTTGGTAGCTATAGAGGATGGTTGCCTTCTTGAGGAAGGTGATCTAGACTAGGTTAAGATTACCCCGAGGCCCCTAGAGATCGAGAGATGACCAGCAGAAGAATCGCCTGCCGAAGAAGGTGCTGACGGTGTGAGAGAGAAAAAAGCAGCAGAGACGGTCGAGAGTGAGTATAAAGGGTCATGCGTTGTCAGATTGCAGTGTTTTGTGTTGTACCTGTGTTGTAATGTCAAGCGGAGTTGAATGCATGTAGTGTGACTGTGAGACGGATGTGAGCGCGCGCAACCTGGTGAAAATCTTAAGTTCAGAGAAGAGCTTAAGTGGTTCGGGTGTATCGGACATCCAGAGTAATTGTCAATCGTTGTGAACAGGGTCATGAGGTACCATTGATCGCCCGCAGGACCGTGATAGGGGGAATGTAAGAGTGAGTGTATGAGTAACGGACGCTGGACGGACGTTTACTGTGTGTAAGTAACCTATCAGTTAAGGTGATCGTCTGAACGTTTTACGGAAGACGTTTCGTCAGTTGAGGTGACAATTACAGTTAGACTGTGGGCGTACAGTCAAGGAAAGTGATCGCTTGGTCGGAAGTAATCATTTTTCGGAGTATGAATGGGACGTATGCATGACCGGGAGACGAGCTGAGAAAGGAGGGGAACTGCTGCGAAGGGAGACGAGTGACGTCAGAGAGAGCCGCGCTGCGATAGGCCGGTTGGTGTAAGACCGCGCTGGGATAGGACGGTTATCAAGAGCCACGCTGTGATAGGTCAGCTAGCAAGAACCGCGCTAGGATTGGTGGATTGTCATCAGGAAGTAAACAAACGTAACAAAGTAGAAAATTGTGAATTTGATCATGAAATGCTTTAGGCGCTTGAGAGCGGTCTTTAAGAGAGAAAATAGAGAATCGGTGGACGGGGAAGAGGCCCCGCCGGAGGGTACACCAGCTCATTACATGGCTACGAATGTTGGGTTGCATACTATACTGTGGATCTCTGAGTGGAGTAAAAGAACAGAAGGGAACGAGGAATTGGCGTTCCCGAAATACGGAACGTTTAAGTTAGAAGCATTGAACCAGTTGAAAGCAGTAATGCTCGCGACAAGACCTCTACCCAGACCAACACAGTTTGAAGCCCTCAATGCATGGTTTAGGGCGGCGTACGACCGGAGCTTGAACAGGCGTCAGGAAAGAGTAAAACGATCGGTAAGAGCAGTGCAGGATGCTAAATGGGATGAAGAAGCAAAAAGGTGGAGAATACAGAGAATCGAAGTAGATAAACTGTACACAGTAATAGAAGCCACAGGAGAAAAGAAACCACTAGTGGAGGACGATGAAAGTGATACAGAAGACAGCCTGATAAATAGGTTATTGCTGGACAGACCACCCCCGTACAATAGAGAGATGGAAGGTGCCGAGCTCCAAAAGGGGGTTGGGGCTGGCAAAGGGGAATATAGACCACTCCCTATAACAGATTGGGAACCCAACAAAGGCGAGGAAATACCTCAACATAGTCCAGTACAGACAGTGGTCGGAAGGTTTGTGGTACAAAAGGTGCCGGAAACAGAGCGTGCTAAGTCCTATCCACTGCCGGACGCTCTCCAAGTACCTGTTATAGGTCCTGTAGTATCGATTTACAACCCAGAGAGAGCACGAGAGGAGGAACAGGTGCGGTTAGATAGGGAGAGAGCAGAAATGGACAATAGGAACAACACGATCAATTCCCAAAGGCAGTTGTCAGGTCCAAGAGACTGGAGCACTCCGTTAAACCAAGCAGGGAGTCCCATAATAGACCAAGAGGTTCAGAGAGGACTGACGGATCTAAGGGGACCACGACCGAAATCCTTTAAAGAGCTAAGGGAGTATTTGAAGGAATGGGATGCTGCCGTAGAGATACAGAATAATAAGATGGGAGAGGAAGCCGAATGGGGAAGCCAAGACAGCAGAACCTTGTCTCACTGCGGGGCTGGAGAAAGCGGTCCAGAGTGGGACGGGAAGAGTCAGGAAAGTAAAGGAGATACCCGCCATACAAGTGGTGGAAGCCGACGAGAGCAGGATGATAGGAATACAGGATGTGGAGGGGTGCCTCGCCCCATTCACAGCGAAAGAGATCGAAGAACGCAGGAATATAGGGATAGCTTTAAGTGCACTCACCATGCACCTGGCGACAGCAGGCCACATTGGGGTCGCGGGAGCATGGAGAGCCGCGAGGTGTCTCACCATGTGTCCAGCAGTCACAGACAGGAACGGGATTGCGGGAACATGGGGAGTCGTGAAGGATCTTATCATGTGCTGAGCGACACCAGACAGCAATGGAACCGTGAAATCCTGGGAAATGGTGAAGGACCCTGCCCTGTGTCTAGAGAAATCAAACCGAATAGACAGTACGAGACAGTGAGAAATAGAGCTTTGTTTCACCACACTCCAAGAGAAGATGGGAAGGCATGGGACCTAGAAAGATGGGAACACGGGAAGACTCCCCATAACTCACCTGAGCCTAGGCGTAGGACTCGGAGCTGGGACGGGAGAGAGGTCAATGGACCCTGCAGGAACGAAGTATTGAGAGCTGACATAAAAGCTAGGAGACTTGATGTGACCAGTCTAAAATCAGATTTAGATGAAATAATAGATGGTACGTTGCCATTGTAGAGGATTGACATGTACGAGCAGGATGAAGTACTGCTTATAGCAAAGGACATTACACGAAAGGCGAGAGCAGTTCATGAGAAGTTATCTGAATTAGCAGACAAGTACATGGTAGACTTGTCGAGAACGAAGGCATTACAGGGGAACCATAGGTTGCATTATTCAGATCAGGACCTTGAAGAGAGGAGAACAATAGGATTAAAAACACACATCAGAGAACTGATAACGGGGATAAGGACATGGAGAGATCTGGATAAGTGGGAAGAAAGATGGTCCAAGAAAGGGACCGTCAGGCGGAGCACCATTGGGATGTCCCCTGAAGGAGGGCTACAGAGGATGGAAGCATACCCTCTGCGAGAAATCGCGAATGGGAGCTATGTGCACGTGCCCTGGAGTAGTGGAGACTTAGCAGCATTTACCAATTCTTTTCCTAAGCTGAGGGAGAATCCAGTGGAGTGGTACAAGCAGGTAGAAAGGTTCGTAAAGATCTCTAAGGTACTGTGGGTCGACCTGAACACCCTGTTTGACATCGTAGTACCAGGGGACTTATGGACGGCATGTAAGATTAGTGTCGAATGGCCCACGTCTGAACCGGAGAGGGATACTCATACGAACGGACCATCTCCAAAAGTTATAAAAAAGTACGAAAGGGTAATGACATGGCTGAAAGAGAAAGTGCCATTGCAAGACATAGATTGGGTCAAAATAGATCGGACCCGACAGGAACCCAAGGAGACAGTCCATGAATATTATGAGAGATTGCTTAAAGCGTTCAAGCAGTACAGCGGATTAGATGCAATGGATCCAAAAGACATAGGACAGTTCATATCGAAATTTGTCTTGGGATTGAGACCTGATATTTGCTTGATGATTCAGCAACATTTGATTTGTTGGCAAAACAAACCATTAGATGAAATTTTGAGATATGCAAGGTATTGCAGTGACAAGATAGATTCTAAAGCAAAGAAGCTGAAGGAGAAGCTAATGTTGGTACAGATGCAGACAGCCGGAAAGGGTGGACAGCAGCAACAGGGAACAGGGACCATGGGTCGGAGACAAAATAACCAGAATAAAAGCAATGAGGAAAATTCTAATTCGAGGCCTAGGTTAGACATTGCGACATTGAAAAAGACGACTAGATGTCACCAGTGTAACGAGGTGGGACATTGGAAACGCGAGTGTCCCTATAATATTGAAATTGGAGAACTAGGACCGGAGGAAGAGGATCAGAGCAGTCTGGTAAAGGGGACAGTGATGCAAAATGGGAAGGTGGTCAAAGGGGGGACCCCGGCTCCTCGAGCCCAGTTCCCTCAACCACCCAGAATAGCGACAGGGGGAAAAACGTATAGACAAATGCCACTTTTCGTAGGAGGAGAGGAATGCTATTACGTTGATCCATTGACTGGACGGCGTGTGAGTAACATGGAGGACTGTACCCTTGGGGCAGTTCTGGAGGTAGACCAAAGGGGACCGTATGTAGAGGCTGAAGTTGCAGGGTGTCCTACAACCTTCCTGGTAGACACAGGAGCCACCCGATCCACTATAAGATCAGCAGTAGTCCCGGATTTGCCCATCTCAGGGGAAACCATTCAAGTGGTAGGAGTCGCAAACAGAAGGATTACCAGTTCTTTGACAGAGCCAGTATCAGTGAAAATAGGGAAATACCGAGATGAGCATCAGTTCGTGGTCTGTGACTCCAGCCCTGTGTGTCTGTTGGGAAGAAACTTGCTATGCAAACTAAATTGCACTATATATTGCACACCTCAAGGAGTGGAAGTGCAGACTAACGACGATGATGCTGATTTTAAGGTTGCAAACTCACAGGTATGCGTGGAGCTGTATCCTACCTTGACGGTGGAGGAGCTTCCGTGGGATTTAAGAGGTGCGGTGTCATCGGAGGTGTGGGATTTCACTGGGGAAGAGATAGGACTGATCAAAGGAGTAGAACCAGTGAAAATCATGGTAAAACCGAATGTCGAATATCCAAGAACGCCACAATACAAATTGACCCCAGAGACGATTGCAGGAATAAAGCCCGTGATCGAATCCATGATTAAGCAGGGAATACTGAAAGAAATCGTGGGAAGTCCATGTAACTCCCCGATTATGGGTTTGCAGAAACCTAGCGGGAAATTCAGAATAGTGCAGGACCTTCGAAAGATTAATAACATAGTCGTTTCATGTTGTCCAGTGGTACCGAATCCATCAGTGATATTGTTTCAGATACCATTCCAAGCCGAGTGGTTCACAGTGATAGACCTTTGCCAGGCCTTCTTTTGGATCCCATTGGATGAGGAGAGCCAATTTCTTTTCGCTTTTAAAATAGAAAATCGCGTATTAACATGGTGTCGTATCCCACAGGGGTATACAGAAAGCCCATCGATTTTTAGCCAGCTGCTGAAGAAAAATCTCGAAAGTCTAGTACTGCCACGGAACTCGGTTCTAGTCCAGTACATAGACGACCTACTTGTTGCGTCAGAAACTGAGGAAGATTGCAAAATAGACACCATCACCTTACTGAATCACTTAGCTGAGAACGGGCACAAGGTGTCCCCAAGCAAGTTACAGTACTGTTTGACAGAAGTACAGTATTTGGGTCACCGAATTGAAAAAGGGAAGCGAAAGGTGTCACCAGACAGGATAGAGGCGATCATGAAAATGAATCCGCCCACGACACAGAGAGAAGTCAGGATGTTTTTAGGAATGGTTGGTTATTGCCGACAGTGGATAGCTAACTTTTCACTGAAAGCAAAACCGTTACAAAAACTGACGCACAAGGAGGTGAGTGATCCGGTACCATGGGACAAGGATTGTTTGATGGCATTCTTGCAGTTGAGGGAGGACTTATGTCGTGCCCCTGCTCTAGGAATGCCGGATTACGAAAAACCATTCTTACTGTACTGCTGTGAAAGAGAAGGTTGTGCGTTGTCAGTTTTGGTCCAAATCCATGGAAATGCCCGTAGACCAGTTGCATACTTCTCGGCTACATTAGACCCAGTAGCCGCAGCGTTGCCCGGATGTCTCAAATCCGTTGCCGCAACGAGTGTCAGCATTGAGAGGTGTGAAAATATCGTAATGGGACACCAGTTAGTGGTGTATGTACCGCATTCTGTTGAACTGTTAATGACCAGGACCAAGACACAGCATCTGATGAATAGTAGGCTCACGCGCTATGAGCAAGTCATCCTTGCTGCAGAGAACGTGACCCTTAAGAGATGCTCTGTTTTGAATCCTGCCACTTTGATGCCACTTCCAAATGATATAGAAGATGATGGATGTGAAGATCATGATTGCCTTGATGAGACTGAACTATGTACCAAACCAAGACCAGATATCGTGGATGAGCCATTGACTGACCCCGATGAAATTTTCTTTGTTGATGGCTCATGTGTAAGGGACGATGTTGGTCAATTGAGAGCAGCTTATGCTGTTTGCACCATTACTGGAGTTGTGGAAGCCGCTTGCCTGGAAGGAGTACACTCCGCTCAGGTAGCTGAAATCATTGCATTGACACGTGCCTGTTTAGCAGGTAGCAAAATTCGAGTCACCATTTATATCGATAGCCAATATGGTTTCGGGGTAGTTCACGACTACGGGCCATTGTGGTCTCAGAGAGGTTACATGACTTCTTCAGGCTCACCAATCAGAAATGGGGAATTTGTACGTTTACTGTTGGAAGCATTACAAGGTCCGGCAGCAACTGCCGTTGTTAAATGTACAGCGCACACGAAAAACACAGATTTTGTGTCTCAAGGTAATAGGTATGCTGATGAAGTTCCACGCTACTGTGCAGAGCAAGGATATTCTTTCACAGAGGTAGAAGTGAGTGGGATACAGGCAAGGACAGAATTAACTATGGTATTAGAAACTGTAGACACCTGGGATGAGCTAAAAAGCATGCAAGAAAAGGCACCAGACATTGAGAAACAAACATGGGAAACTGCAGGTTGTGTGAAAAGTGAAATGGGGTTTTGGGTTTCCGCAGATGGGAGAGCAGTTGAGGTTCCGTGACAATTGTAAGTGGTGTTTTCGACTCGTACGAATATGGTCGAGTCTGGTATCTATGAACCGCAAATGACGCGTTTAGTAAGTGTGCGCAGTTTCGCTGTGCTAACCTAAACCGTTCGTTTGTTACGTGGGTATTTCTATCTGTACCCACGGGTTCCATCTTAGATACGGCATCCATTTTTTCTCTTGCCCTCAAGTAGCCAGCGAACGGACGTTGTCCGCTTCGCGACCCTGGGACTCCCAAGATATTTTCGGAAGACACATGTCCTTTGTAAGTGTCTTTATGATGAGGGGGATGCTACTGTAAAGCAGATGGCGCCGCTCGAGGCTCATCTTGCCGCACGGACTTATTGTCTCAGCCGTGCATCTCATTAGGCACGTCCCTTTGATGCCTGTATCTCGTGTTTCTCGATGCCTCCCCTTTTTACACCCTTTCCGATCTCCCCACTGTCTCCGTCTTCCTCTACACCTGTTCCTGTTCCTATTTCGATCTGTTTATTACCGATTGGAATGCACTAATGTTGGGAAGATGGGTTTTTACAGTTGGGAACTGCCAAATGTTTCCGCACTTATGTTCCGGACCTTATAAGTATCAAAGTGACCAAAGCGACCCCTCTGGGGGATGATTGTGGGAACCGGGTCATAAACTTTTGTGTTCAATGTAACTCTATGGGGAAATTGTGTATAAAAGGAGCGATTCACAGAACCAATTTGAAGCAGTCTCCCCAAGTTGCACGTGTGTTGCTTGTCGTGACTACTGTATTCCCTGCAGTAAATAAACCTTGAATCTTTGACGCCGAAGGAAGTGTCCCGTGTCTCTGTGATTCGTACGCCGGAGCAGGTTACCCACGAAGGTTTCAGGTGTTGTGCCCTGGCACCGCTGGGTCCTAAATAACCCAGTCCTTCAGTTGGCGCCCAACGTGGGGCTGCATCAGTGGTACCGGTCCAAGCCCGACGATCGTGAGGAACTTCGTGTGAAATCTCCGAGGGAAGGTGCACCCCGCTTCATCGATCCTGTTGTCGAAATAAGTGGCCCGAAGACTTTTCCCGCGAAGATTCCCGCCTCCTGACGGCTGCGACGGACTGTTGCCCTGACTGTAGACCTGTTTTGGCGCCTGGCGTAGACCTTGGTAGAGCGAGACGATTGACGGGCCTTCCTGGTGACGCCATTGATCTTTGAGTTAAGTATTTGTGGGTCGCTCCCAGAATCCTTGGTTGTTGACACTTTAGCGAGTGTTTTTGTTGTTGACGCTGTGAGAGTGTTTTTGTCGATGACACTTTGCTAAGCGTATTTTGTTGTGTTGTTTGACGACTGCAGCCGCCAAAAACCGAGGGTTTTGTTCTTTGCTGGGACTTGGTAAATCCCGTAACCCTTGAAGTTTGTGAAACTCGGCTAGCGTGCAAGATGCCTGGTCGCAGTACTTTGTTTAGTTGCTTTAGACCTTGTGGTACGGATTCCCGACTGGAGGACTCGTGTCCGATACCTCCGGTTGGAACTCCCACTTATGAACTGTACAGTAAACATGGGCTAGGCCCGATTACTTTTAATGATTATTGGATCAAATACACGAAGAAGGACGGTGACCTTCGTTGGCCACCTCATGGTAGCTTCGAGGCCCCGATCTTAGATAATCTAGAGATTAAATTGTTCGAAAGGAAGTCAAGGCCGGCCATGTTTGATGCCTTTCGGTTGTGGCGTAAAGAAGCCCGACAGAAAGAAATCAGACAAACTAAACGAAATCAGCGAGATAATGTTGCTACCATAGTGAAGAAAGCAGAGCAATTTCAGCGTGATAAGGAGGTTAAGGATAAGGAAGTGTTTGATAGACTACAGCGTATGACTGTGGATAAATGTTATCCCGCTTTGCCTACGGAGTCGGAAAAGAAGGAAGAGTCAGTTGAGGATCCTTTAATGTCTTATCTTATGAAGTCGCCACCTCCGTATGTACAGGGTACCGCAGCTCCCGTGGTTCCTGCTGCACCTATTCCTCCGCCTATTCTTCCTGTGCCTGTTCCTCAACCTGCACCCGCTCTTCCGACTGTTCCTGCTCCTTTGCCTATTGCTATCCCTACTGCTCCTCCGCTTCCACATACTCCTGCTCCCGCTACTGCTCCTGTTTTGTTAACTCCTGCTGTTGTTACTGTTTCTACTCCTTCGCTTGTTAGTCCCGTGTCCTATACTTCTCCCTCTACTCGTTCTCGTAATTCTCCTCTTGCGGCCAGTTTCTTTCATTCGCTCGGACCTGTTCATGGGTCCGCTGGTTCCGATGGTCCTCAGAGACGTAGTCAGCTTCCTGGTAACAGAGAACGTGTTGCGCTATATAATATGGCGATGGGTTGGATGGTAAACCCTCTTAGAAATCCGCCACGTGTTGTACTCGACACGTTTTGTCAATTCAATATACCAACCCAAAGATACGTGTTTGATGAAATGTGTAAGTTCCTTCACGATCAGATATCGGCCGATGCACCTGACGAGGTGCTGACCGCTTTGTCTGATCTTCAGCTTCAGTTCTCTAACGGACTGATAGTGGATACCAACGTTCGACGTGCTGTTGAGCGGTTGCTATCTTTCCGTCCCGCTCCTATACCTCAAGCCTTGTTTGTTGAGGATGTTGAAAGATTGCCAGATGAATCTGGTCAATTTCCTATGCGCGAAGTTCCGCCGGTATGGATGCCAGCTGACCCTAATGCTCACCCTCCGACATTGGCGCATTTCCAGAGAGTATGGATACATCTCCCATGGAAACGCTCAGAAGTGTTACAGGTGAAGCAATCTTTGCCTGACCCTCGCAAAAATCCTACAGGATATTACAAAGAATTATCGCAGCTCGTAGATGCTACGGTAATGAATCTTGCCGACATCGATATGTTGTTCGGCAATGTTGTACCGCAACCGGTATGGGCTAAGATTCGTCAGGCAAATCATCCGAATGAATTAGGTGGTGATTGGGCGGCCATTATAGCGGCTGATGGGTTACAAACTGGTGGTGCTAAACCCGACCAGTTGATTGCTGCTCTCCCTCAAAGAATAATAACGTTAATGAAGACTCTTATGCCAGCTATGAGGGTAAATTGGGACAAATTATCAGCTTGTAAGCAAAAGAAGGATGAGAGTGTCTCCGACTTCTTTACGAGGTTCGAGGAAGCATTCATTGACCATAGTGGTCAGGATATGGGCACTGAGGGTGGTCAAAGGTTATTCATGGACAAATTTGTTTCTAACTTATTGCCCGATTTGAGCAATAAATTAAAGAATTCAGAGAGTGCGTGGGCCGTTTCTACTTCAGCTCAGATATTGGCCACAGCACAATATTATGAGAACAGAGAGAAAGAAGAGAACCACCGCGCTGATAAATAGACGAAAGAGCTTAAAACTAAAGTGTTGCTTCAACAAGCGTATCCTCCGCGTTCGAATCAGAATGCATCCCAACAGAATAGATCGCAGTCGCAATCGAATCGCTCGCAGCCGCGTAATGATTCCTCCTCCCAAAGATCATCGTTAGGGTACAATCAATGTGCTTATTGTAGACAGGAGGGACACATTAAATTCAATTGCCCTGTTCTGAATGATCGCAATAGTGGTAATTCGTCTAAAGGAGGTCGTGGTGGTTCGCATCAGGTGTCACGCGGTAGGGGTCGTGGTGCTCAGAATGATCGTTCCGATAACCCTTCTAATCCTAATAACTGTTTCGATCAACGTGGATCATCGCAAGGACGATCTGCGCAGTACAATGTAGATGATTATTACGTCGATCAGGGAACTGACGACAGTAATTACTAGGACAGCCAAAGACAAGGAGAGGGAGTGGTATCAGTTCCGGTTGATCAGAGAGGGCCTTACGTCGCAGTTGCTACATTGGGCGTCGTTGAGCCTTTTCTGTTGGACACTGGTGCAGCGAAAAGTTCTATTATGCATTCGAAACTCCCTGGCGCACCTTTGTCTGGCTTAACAAATGTTTCCGTTGGATTCTCTGGCGCCCCCGTTAGCAATCCAGTTTCGCGCCCTTTGCCCCTTACAATTGGGCCACGTGAGCTTCAAGCTCCGTTGATTTTGACTACTGGTTGTGGTGAAAATCTTTTGGGCCTGGATTTGCTTAAACGTTTATATGCAACTTTGTATTGTTCTCCTGCGGGTGTAAAGCTTACGTTAGGAGAGAGGGTTGTCTCTCCTATGTATTTGTCTCTCGATAAGTTTCCACCGGAATTAAATTCTCTTCCTGCGTCTTTGTGGGCAACAGGGCCCAACGATGTGGGCCTACTTGACATCTCCCCTTATGTTGTTCAGTTGAAATCTAATGTGCGATTGCCACGTATTCCCCAGTATCGTATCTCTCTTGATGGTGAACGAGCATTGTTAGCGATCATTTATGATCTGATCGAGAAAGATGTTATTGAAGAGACTCGGGGAAACGTGTGCAACAGCCCTGTACTTCCCATCCTTAAACGTACTGATCCTTCAAAACCGCCCGTTTATCGTTTTGTTATTGATTTACGGGAGGTGAATAAAATTGTGGTTCCTCAATTTCCTGTTGTGCCTGACATCACGGCGTTACTGACTCTGATTCCAGCTTCTGCATCGTGGTTTTCGGTGATTGATTTGAAAAATGCGTTTTTCAGCATCCCGATTGCCGAGGAGAGTAGAGACCTTTTCGGTTTCTCTCTCGGTGGACGCAGCTTCCGGTTTAAGCACGCTCCTCAGGGCTACTGTGAAAGTCCATCGATTTACAGTCAAGCCTTGAAGGGTCAACTGGATGCGTTTAGGTTGCCGGTCGGTGCGGCCTTAATCCAATACGTCGATGACTTATTGGTGGCTGCTGATACTCAGGACATTTGCAAAATTGCTACGGTGTCGTTGCTGCAACATCTCTGTGAGTTGAATCATAAGGTGTCCCCTTCTAAACTCCAATATTGTTGTCAAGAAGTAACCTATCTAGGTCACTTATTGTCAAAGGAGGGAAGGAGGTTGACCCCAGAGAGGATTGCAGCGATTGCGCGAATGGCTGTGCCAAAAACCCAAAGAGATGTGCGTGCCTTTCTAGGTATCACGTCGTACTGCAGGCAATGGATTCCTAATTTTTCATTGCTAGCGAAACCATTGGTGGCTCTTACGTGCAAGGATGTTTCAACTCCTTTACCATGGACGGAAGAATGTCAGAAAAGTTTTTCTGAACTGCGTGATTCATTGTGTTCGGCTCCTGTGTTGGGTACTCCCGACTATAGCAAGCCGTTTACATTATATGATCACGAGCGGGAAGGTTGTGCTTTGAGTGTCTTAACGCAACCTTTTGGTGGCAAACAGCGTCCATGTGCATATTTTTCCTCGACCTTGGACCCAGTAGCTAGAGCATTGCCGAGTTGCTTGAGAGCAACAGCGGCAGCTGCGGTCTCTATCCGACAATCAGCAGGACTGGTCATGGATAATATGCTTACGGTGATGGTTCCGCATGCAGTCGATACTCTTTTGAATCGTACGAAAACCCAGCACTTGACGAGTGCGAGATTGTCTGGGTACGAGCTGACGTTGCTGGCAAGTCATATCCACATAAAACGTTGCAATGTTCTGAACCCGGCAACTTTGTTACCAATTAGCGCAGAGTCAGATGAAGTAGTAGAACATGATTGTTACTTGAGGACAGAAGAAGAAACAAAAGGTCGAGTGGACCTTAAAAACACTCCATTAGAAGATCCAGATGGTACATTGTATGTGGATGGGTCATGTTTTAAGTTGCCGAATGGCGATGTGACTACTGCCTATGCTGTTGTAACGTTGAATACTGTTGTTGAGACTGCAAGGTTGAATCAGAATTCTGCTCAGGCTGCAGAGTTGATCGCTCTCACTAGAGCGTGTGTGTTAGCAAAAGGGAAACGTGTGAATGTGTTTACCGACAGCAAATATGCATTTGGCGTCGCACATAGTTTTGGACGATTGTGGAGAGAGAGAGGTTTCTTGACGTCACACGGTACGAAGATTCAGCATGGCCAACTTGTGAATGATCTTTTGGATGCGCTGACGTTGCCTAAGCAGGTAGCGATTGTTAAATGTAGTGCGCATCGTAAGGTGACGGATGATGTTGGTCGTGGTAATGCGTTTGCGGACGAGACTGCCCGGAACCTTAGCACTCGAATGTATGTGACGAGTTCGGTTAGGTGGCCTACAGAATCGAGCATGTGTGAAGACACTATTGAAAGTGTGAAAGAAATTCAGAATGAGGCCACCGAGACTGAAAAGGTGAAATGGAAAGAAAGCACGGGAAAGTTGGATGCGAGTGGTTGTTGGATTGATTTGTCGGATCAGAAAAGATGGTTGTTGCCTGATGCGTATGTGCTGGCCGTTGTGACAATGGCGCATGGGTTAGCACATATTAGCGCGAAAGGTATTTGTAAGTTGTTGTCCCCTGTGTGGAAGAATGATGGTATTACGAAATGTGCTGAACGTCTGGTCAAAAATTGTATGGTGTGTATGATGTACAATCCTGGCAAAGGAACCCCAACTCCTCTTGGCAGTTTTGCTCCCCCTTCATGTCCTTTTGAGGTGATCCAATTGGACTTCATCCATATGGAGCGATGAAATAATCTGAAATACGTTTTAGTAGTGGTTTGCGCATTCTCCCGATGGATCGAGGCCTATCCTCTCAAAGACAATACTGCTTTGTCTACTGCGAAAATCCTACTGAAGGAATACTTTCCTCGGTACGGAATGCCTAGAGTCGTGTGGTCAGATAACGGAAGTGAGTTTGTGGGAAGTGTGATGAAGAGTGTGTGTAAGGGCCTTGGAATTAATCAGAAATTCCATAGTGCCAATCATCCCCAGTCAGCTGGTTTGGTTGAAGGGTATAACGGCACCCTTAAACTGAAACTAGCGAAGATTCAGGCTACGACTGGTCTTTCGTGGCCTGACGCTTTACCTTTAGCATTGCTGTCAACTAGGGCGACTGTACACTCCCGAGTAGGGCTCAGTCCCTATGAAATAGTGTTCGGCCGTCCTGCGAATGTGTGGGGGGTTCCTAGGCCAGGAATGTTCTGTGATCTTGAGTATCCAATGTTGATCGATTACCTTCATGACTTGACTGCTAAACTGAGGTTAATTCACCAACAGGTTCACGACGCACTGCCGACGCAGACGGAGGGTCCAGGCCACCAGCTCCAGCCTGGAGATTGGGTGGTGACGCGGAACTTTTCGCGCAAGAAAAACTTGGATCCGAGGTTCACTGGACCCTATCAGGTTCTCCTTGCCACGAGGACTGCTGTTCGTCTCGAGGGGCGTAAGAATTGGGTGCATGCCACCCATACCAAAAAGGTCCCTATCCCTTTGCCGGCAGACCCGTGGGTGAGGAGAGGCATTGCATCAACTGAAACAGAAGGATTGCCGGCGTTTGTACCTTTCAGCGACGCACAGCCTGTTGGAGAATCCTCAGCGCAGCAGAAAGACTCTGATGAACAATTGTCATCAAAAGACTCAAGACCAGAACACTCAACTGATCAGCAGGACGCTGTCTCTTCAACGGATCCTTTGTTTGACGAGCAGACACGTCCTGGGAAAACTCGATACTTTTTCCGATCTCGTACTAAAGACTAATAAACGATCCTGCTTTGCTGTATTGACAACTGTATTATCCCGTTTTCCGTGATCAGTTTTGAACGTTCATATTATTGCAAATATCCCTGTGTATATACATTGAGCTTCATTCCTTATACCTTTTTGCTTCCACAGCCGAGAGACATTGTTTTTGCATATATATATATTGTGCATTTAAAGGCCGTAGGGCCGCGCGCGTACTTCCTTCTGGATAGTAGGTCTTGACGCTAGGTTAAAGACCGTCGGTTCCTGGGAACTCCTAGGGATTGACTATTGCTACACAGAACGAAGTGCGTCAAGAAACGTTGCGGACGGTCGTAGGGAATGGCATTTTCGAAGCTGATGGACTTAGAAGACGCTCAAGCTCGAAGATTCAAGCTGCAGCAACTTAGCCGTACGAAATGTTTTATATTTCAAGTGTTTATGTTATTTTTGACTGTTTCTGCATTATTGGCGGGTGGGGTGTATTACATGATATCTTACTTCTTACCTCCTGTTGTACCTACTCCTACCCCTGATCCTAAACTCACCTCCACTGCTTCTCCTCATTCTTTTCATGTCTTACCCGAACACGAGCAGGCTAGACGTGCAGAATTCCGCAACAATTCCTTTATTCAGCTCCTTCACCAGCATCAGTTAGTGGTTAACACTACTAATTGTTGGGTATGTGGGTTGATGCCACATACTACGGATAAGGGAATTCCATATCTGGTGTTACCGTATAGTTCCCAAGGGTCTGCTCGAGCATTTCAAACAATGTTTCGAAGCGCACTGGGTTTCCACCCCATTCGAGAACCACGTTCCCCCTACTCTGGTCCTACCTCGTATCAAAAACCTTTGTCGATAGCAATAGAGGACTTAGACAGCGATATCTATGATCCCTCGCTTATTCCTGAAGAAGAGGTACAAGCTTATAGGGTCCTGAGTAGAGGCGAGTATAGTGTGTTCACGAGTGAAAAGCAGCTTAAAAGCTCACCTCCGATATGGGTCGTACCCCACATTGGTAATTTTTGTTTGATAGGTGGCCGAAGATCGAAAGCCCGACTTGGAGAGAGTGCTTGCACTGAAAATTATATGCTGCCGATGGTCTCGTCCCCTGTGTTTCTGGCTGCCAAGGGTACATACTTTATCTGCCATGATCGTGCATACGCATGGTTGCCCGCTGACTTCATGGGCTCATGCTTCATTGCAAATTTGTTGCCTCCGACGTTCACTGTAGATGCCGATTATCATAAGACTAGAGTTGTGAGAGGCGTAATTAGCCAAGAGGATACTGCCGGTCAAGAGGCAGGAGACTTTTTCAAGGGTTTCCTCCCGTTTTGGGGACCTATGGTTAATAGTAGGAACCTGAGACAGTTGACTCGAGTGGTAGAATCAACAGCTAATATTACTGCCAGTGCCCTTGGTAATATCACCACAGAACTTCAGGCGGATAGACTTATGACATTACAAAACTGTATGGTTTTAGATGTCATCTTAGCAGATCGAGGTGGGGTATGTAAGGTGATCCATTCGAGCTGCTGCATTTTCATTCCAGATAATGCTCCGACTGTTTATCAAGCCATATCTAAGTTGCATAAAATCTCTGAATCCATACACGTGGATGTAGGGGATTGGACGCTGCTTGGGTGGTTTTGGGGCCTGATGTCGACTTGGGGTTGGAAGATTCTGATGATTATCGGAGTTGTTGTGACGTTCCTGTTCACGTGTTGCCTTTGTGTGCAGTGCGGTCCTGCCTTATGTGGCCTCTGTGCTACAACGTGTATGAGACAGCCGCCTGTTACCAATGGAACTCAGTTGGACAGAGCTATGCTACAACAACATCTAGATGGTCTGATGAATATCGAGTATGATTCCGACTAGTGCTTGCCTACATGAGGGCAAAGGGAGCGTCTGAGGTTCCGTGACAATTGTAAGTGGTGTTTTCGACTCGTACGAATATGGTCGAGTCTGGTATCTATGAACCGCAAATGACGAGTTTAGTAAGTGTGCACAGTTTCGCTGTGCTAACCTAAACCGTTCGTTTGTTACGTGGGTATTTCTATCTGTACCCACGGGTTCCATCTTAGATACGGCATCCATTTTTTCTCTTGCCCTCAAGTAGCCAGCGAACGGACGTTGTCCGCTTCGCGACCCTGGGACTCCCAAGATATTTTCGGAAGACACATGTCCTTTGTAAGTGTCTTTATGATGAGGGGGATGCTACTGTAAAGCAGATGGCGCCGCTCGAGGCTCATCTTGCCGCACGGACTTATTGTCTCAGCCGTGCATCTCATTAGGCACGTCCCTTTGATGCCTGTATCTCGTGTTTCTCGATGCCTCCCCTTTTTACACCCTTTCCGATCTCCACACTGTCTCCGTCTCCCTCTACACCTGTTCCTGTTCCTATTTCGATCTGTTTATTACCGATTGGAATGCACTAATGTTGGGAAGATGGGTTTTTACAGTTGGGAACCGCCAAATGTTTCCGCACTTATGTTCCGGACCTTATGTGTATCAAAGTGACCAAAGCGACCCCTCTGGGGGATGATTGTGGGAACCGGGTCATAAACTTTTGTGTTCAATATAACTCTATGGGGAAATTGTGTATAAAAGGAGCGATTCACAGAACCAATTTGAAGCAGTCTCCCCAAGTTGCACGTGTGTTGCTTGTCGTGACTACTGTATTCCCTGCAGTAAATAAACCTTGAATCTTTGACGCCGAAGGAAGTGTCCCGTGTCTCTGTGATTCGTACGCCGGAGCAGGTTACCCACGAAGGTTTCAGGTGTTGTGCCCTGGCACCGCTGGGTCCTAAATAACCCAGTCCTTCACAGTGCTGCCAAATGAATTAGTTAGTCCAATGGCAAGGAGAATACACAGTCCAGCACACCTAGGTAGAGAAGCTATGTTGCGGGTATTCAGACAAACGTGGTATAACCCCAAGTTTAGAGTGGCCGCAGAAGCAGTGTGCCAACGATGCATCACCTGTCAGCATTTGAACATAGGGAAAAGAACACCAGTTACACTGAGTCACATTGGAAGGTCCGGTGGCCCTTTCAATAGGATGCAGTTGGACTTTATTGAAATGCCAAGATGCAACCGCCTTCAATATGTTTTGGTGGTTGTCTGCATATTTTCCAGATGGGTCGAAGCTTATCCTACACGCAGGTGTGATACACTCACAGTAGCAAAATTATTGCTTAGGGAGTTAATACCGCGTTTCGGGGTGCCGACCTCTTTGGAATCAGATAGGGGAACACATTTCAACAGCGAAACTGTAAAAATGCTTTGCTCAGCTCTGAATATTGACCAGAAGTTGCACTGTAGTTATCGACCAGAAGCTTCGGGAATTGTGGAACAGATCAATGGCACAATAAAATCCCAGATTGCTAAAGTTTGTTCTTCAACATCCTTAAGTTGGCCCGATGCCTTGCCACTAGTCCTGATGAGCATACGTAGTACACCAGACAGAAGGACAGGACTCTCCCCGCACGAAGTATTAATGGGGAGGGCAATGAGACTGCCATCAGTTCCTACTGCCGCACTGTTAAATATCACAGGTGATCTGATCCTGGACTATTGCAAGGGACTATCTGACGCCATTCATTCTGTGTCTCTTCAGGTGCAGGCTGCGGAAATTCCATCGTCTCAAGACCTGTGTCACGACCTGTGCCCTGGGGATTGGGTCATTGGGTCGTGGTGAAGAAGCACGTTAGGAAGAGTTGCTTAGAAGTGCGCTGGCATGGACCCTACCAGGTCATACTGGTAACAAACACTGCAGTCAAGTGTGGAGGTCTGCCCAATTGGATACACGCCTCGCATACTCGTAGAGTTCCAGCACCCCTGGAAGAAACAGCTCCTCTCTCGGATGAGAATCCAGTTGTGAACGGAGAAGCCACAGAGGGGACCAGCCAAGCTGTGGGGGTGCCAGAGGAAGCTGGGAGTGCGTCTGACCAAGCTGAAGACGGACAATACACCAGCGAAACTGACGTCGCCACAGAAGGAGAAGATAGCTGTGAATAGGAAACAGACACTGATCAAGCTGTAAGTGATCAAGAGTCAAGCGCAAGGACAAGGAGCAGGAGGGTAAGGCGTGGAGAGGCTAGCTGGCCGGAAAGAAGGAGAAGGCCAAGCCTAAGATCAGCTTCAGAGAGTACTCTCGCTCCGATATCCGAAGACTCAGACTTGGACGAAGGTGCATTGGGCTCAGAAACAGAGAGTCTAAGACGGTCGAGGAGGGTGCGTGTGCTCTGCAGAAGATACGCTACTCCTGAGTGGACCTACCTGGCAACAGATGTCTTGGGGACAGAGATCCGGGAGGGTGAGGGCAGTGATAGTGGTCAGTGTTGACCCCATCATCAAGGAGGAAGTACAGTTGTTGGTGCCTGGAGTCGAAGCCGAAGGGTTACTGACACTCAATGTTCCCAACCCTCCCTACCTAAGCAAAATAAAGGACATGGTCTTAAATGAAGTGGAATTTCCAACGTTTGGCACAGTAGTAACAGAACACAAAGAGTTCATACTTCGCATGGAAATACTAGAGTACGCTATTAGAGCTGCTGGAACGCGTATTGTAGTGGACTGCTAAAGACTTTGTAAATAAGCCAGAGAGAGAAGATAACCTAGCGCCTAGTGGAAGAAGAGAAAATTTAGGGACATTTCATCTAGTTGACGGAGAAGGGCTAGGGTTGTCTGTTGCTGAAAATTAAGAGACTATGTTTGCAAAAGGGGTTTATCAGCTTCCAAGTAAGAAACTGACTGAGTAAGCAAAGAGAACTGATTGAAGAGATAAACGAAAAGAGACCTTTCAGAAGACAATACTATTTGAGAACATGGAGGCCGGTAACCCGAACCGCAAGGCAAAATGCATAGTAGGCACACTATTAGCGGGAGTAATTCTTCTTATAGTTATAGTAGTCACCGTATCATATATAGTGGGACATGCAAGTGTAACCAAAGCAACAGAGGCAAAGTCTGTAGTGACATCGAAACCTGCTGCTGCTGGTAAAAAGGAGGACAATGCAATTCAAGAGAAAGCGTTGCTGGCAGCAGAGGCCCGTAGGTTACATGTAGACGAGTCGCAGGGCAACTTTAAAACCAACGCTTATGCCAAACTGTTATATGAATACATTGATGTCATGGAGGCCAAGGATTGTTATGTCTGCATGCAATTGCCTGCTTCTGTAGATGAGGGCATTAGATACCATCATCTTCCATTGACTTATGGGATTACATGTAGTCTGTTGCTTAGTATATTTTATGGACAAGATAGTTTTGAGTATTACTTTTCAAATTATGATTCAGTGTTACCAGAAGTCCCGAACTACAAACAGATGAACAAATGGGACAATTACAAGAGTGAAGATAGATTGGCGAAATTCTTCATTCCTTGGGATCCTCTAGATACTTCATATGCACGTAGAAACAATCTAACTTGCAAAGTGTCAGAGATTGAGAAGAAGTTTATAGGGCAAGTTGATGACCGTTACAGAAGGCAAAAGATTCTGAAAATGTCAGGACAGTGGAAAACAGATTGGACCGAGGAGGAGAAGGCACACAAAAGGAAGGGTAGTAATGGTCCAATAGCTTTAGATCAAACACAGAAAGGGAAGTTATGTCTTCACAGGAGTAAAACTTACTATGAGAATGTGTTTGTAGGTGAAGTCAGTAGTGAACATGCTTTCCGATTAGAATACTACACAAAGGATTTCTTAAAGGGAATGCAAGTGATTCCTAATGTATATTTTGTATGTGGAAGAAATGCCTACATGAAACTACCTGACAATTGGTATGGTTCATGTTATTTGGCGATTGTCTTCCCCAAAATATATCATGCCAAAGACTTAGAGATAATAGAGGGAAAAGCTTCAGCAAGGGGGAGAAGAGACGTAGGCGATGCTGAGGTAGTTGGAGATGTATTTGGCGCTATGTTCCCTCTTTTAGGATTGATACTTAATGATGTCAAGATCAGGAGACTGGCTACAGTTGTAGACAGATTATCCGCCAGTACTGTAAGATCATTGATGCTGGTGGAAGGGGAGATGCAATCGATAAGGGCAATGGTTCTTCAGAACCGTCTTGCTTTAGACGTTCTGCTAGCCAAAGAGGGCAGAGTCTGTAAGGCTTTGAAGGTCCAGGAATGTTGCACTTACATTCCAGACAATTCAAAACTTCTGGAGAAAGGTATACAGAATATAACCAAAATACATCAAGAACTTGAAGATCTGACAAAAATAAATGCGTGGGAAAAAGTGGGTCATGGAATGGGTAAAGTTGGAGGTTTGGTGCCAACCTAGGGAAGAGTATTGTCTGGTACATCCTAAAGCCTATCATAATAATAATTTGCATACTCATATTGTGGGGGTTAGTGAGGCTGTATCAATGGTACAGAGCAAACAGGTTGCAAAGATCCATGAGAGAACAGGAACAGAGACTAGCCGCTATGCAAGATAATCAATACAGGAGTCTGAGGGCTCTGGAAACGATAAAGAGAGGGAACCTTGCAATAAGTGCTGTTTGACAAGCCAAAACCGATGTAATGATGGTGATGACCCCGAGAGGTCATCAAAGGGGGGAAATGAGAGAGCGCAAAACTGAGAAAACGTATAAGTACACCATATTTACAACTTTGATGCACGAACTTAGTTAAAGTATTGAAAAGTATTGAAATCATATAATCGTACATGTATCTGAACGTTTAGTTAATATAGAGAAAACCATATAGAGTGTGAGACTAACGTAGAAACGTGTGTAATTTCTAAATCGTTTAGAAGTGTTAATCAGAATCCAATTACAATTAGTGCAAAATGCTGCAGCAAGAATTTTAACTGGCACACCTAAATTCTCATCCATATCGCCCATCATTCGCCAACTTCATTGGCTACCAGTGAGAAGCCGTACAAAGTTCAAGGCCTTGTGCATCATTTATAAAACACTGAACAACACCGGACCAGACTTTTTTTAAAAATCCATTACGCCATACAAACCCAAGCGTTTTCTACGCTCTGAGGCATCCCAGCTACTCCATATTCCACGCACTAAGAAAGCAACATGGGGCGATAAGCGCTTCACAATTGCTGCTTCTAAATTGTGGAATGAGCTCCCTCTTAATATTAGATCAAGCTCCTCCCTACTCATATTTCGGAAGCACATCAAAACATGGCTTTTCAACCAGTAAGCTATGTAGGAGCTCTCTGCAATCTTAATGAACTCTAGCGCCGAGACACCGGAAGGTATTTGTGCGCTTTAGAAATTTTATAAATAAATAAATAAATGTTATGTAGCTGCTATTGAAGTATATGTAAGGCTGCAAAACGTAGAAATGTGCAGGCCTCATGGCAAATGTATGGAAATCGACAACGTGTACTTACATCTTGACATTACATGGATTTACCATTATTCAGTAATTGATACTCACATGTTAAGAATCCTGTTTTATAGAAGTGTTTTATATATTCGTGTTTTATAGAAGTGTTTTATATAATCAGAGTGTATTAACAAGAATCGTTTTAGTTTTAGAAATAAGGGTTCATGAAGTACAGGCCGCTTGCTAGATAATTTAGTAGGCCTGGAAAGATAAAGTGGCTTCTTTGATCTGCACGTGTTAGTTAGAATCGAGTCTCGTTAGAGCATAAATTGTCATTCCTTTGTAAAGTTTATGGCCGGAGATAGATAACTGAAGAGTGGAATTTGGGGCCCTATTCATGGGTGTCTGTTTGCAGGTGCGAGGGGGGTCCCAATCAACAGGGTGATGAATGGAGCTCTGTCCGGGGAGCCAGGCACAGGCCTGGAGGAGTGTATTGGAATGTTCTGGGGGGTACCGGCGAGTTGGAGAAAGAGCCTGGGAAGCAAGGTCAACGCTAACGAGAGGCCCAGAGGAGAGCCATCATGGAAGAAACCAGAACAGAAACCATGTGAGGGGCGTCTCAGACGGGCGTTCCAAACTTCGATTGTGATTTGTATTAGGGACAGCACCCTGGGGTGGAGGTAGAGCAGATGGCCTGAGGACCCTAAGAGAGCGGATGGGTAGGCAGAGAGGGCATGACTGCTATGCATAGGTTTTCATCTAAGACTAAGAGAAGTGCGTGAACTTCTTTGGAAGTCACCACGGCTGACACCTTTTTAGGCTAAGATTCTGCTAAGTAGGGATGTCACTTAGTCTAGTGTAGGGACAGTCTAACCTGATATTTTCTTCATTCTGTAACTGTCTCGCAAGCTTCAGCTTGTGTCTATATTGGCAAATCTATTAATCCTTGAATTAGCGTTGGTGGTATTTTTCTGTCGTTTAAGATCATTCAGAGAATTCATGTTTCTTTTGATGCCAGTGTATCTTTTGAACCTGATATTGAGATGTTTATACCTTCAGCTAACTTTAGCCTTACAATAAAACTTTAAAACTGATCCGTGGTAAGTGGTTTTTCAGAGTCGTGCAATTATTGGTTTGATTAACCTAGTAGTGGATTACCTGTTTACTCAATGACAGACAACAAAGATTCAGTCGACCTGATTGTATGTATGTATTGGCATTTATATAGCGCACTACTTACCCGTAGGGTCCCAAGGCGCTTCGACCGCTGCGAAACCCTTCCTGGCTTCCCTGAGAGATGGTCCCTTAATGGGTATCTCCAGGGTGAGACCAGGCATCCCCTGGCGGTCTGGTGGGGCCGTTAGTGAAGATGAGGCAAGCTAATGCCCAGAGTTGCCGAGTGTGATCGCTGATCAGAGTGGGCACCGAGGCGAGAGAATTATCGAGTCCGCTGACCCTGGTCCAGAAACCTGCCGCGCCGGGAATCGAACCCTGGTCCCAGGCCGTCCTCTGCTCTCGGGTCTGCCGCCTCTAACCAGTGAGCCACACTACTTGATTGGGATTTAGATCTAGAGAGATCAGATAAAAGATCAAAAATCCCACCTCCCCCACATTCCATACTGTTTTTTTGGTATCACACTGGTTGGGCTTTATTACTGTCAATAGGTATTTTAGCTTATTGATCTTACATGTATAGACCACTTTCTTATCAGTTTTCTGCAAACAGGGTAGCATCATTGCCGATTGTTAGTCGTTTCAGCTTTTGTGTAGTATGGTCCGACCTATTCCCCCACACATAAAGCCGTCTCCTTCACTTCAGCAGTTTCACAGTTATTTTCAGCTACGTGTGCACTTTCGTTTTTCGTGCCACCGTTTTTCATGTCGGAATATCAATCAAGGTCCCAGTTTTTTCTTTTACATATACTTGTTTGTTTCCTCTTTAGTAATTAGATTTTTTACGCTGTCAGTGACCTTTGAGCTTTTTACTCAGTCTACTTTTGACCTCTTCTTTTTATCCCCATGGCACGCTCGGCTCTAAATTGACTCGCGAAGCGAAGCGAGTGATTGTGATCACTCGTCTGGTGTTGCTGCCAGTTACTTCACTACTTTATCGGTAAGTCGCGCTATTTGGCGATTCTTAGTCCATGTTCAGCGTACAGTGAGTGTCACTTTCCTTAGCCAGTTTCACTTCTGCCAGCGAGTGTTCACGCTTGGTATCTTGTAGATTTGTTTAACTCGAGCGTTTATTCATCCATACATCGCTTTTGCACCGCAGTGGTTAAAACAGAGGAGGACTCTTCCTGGCCCAAGGTATGGAGGCTTCTTTTTTATTTATATATTTTTTCTACGTTGTTCAGAGTGTATCAGTTTTGTTCGTTACAGACACTGTTTTTTTAAGTCCTTTTTTTAGGTTTATCATCTTGAGTCTCTATTTCCAGCGTGGCAATTCAGAGCAGTCTTTTAGTCAGTACATTTTCTCAGCATTTTGCTACACATTAGGTCACCGTCTTTTGTAATCGTTTACGGTTATATTGGGTCCTTTTTTTGTATACTTAGATTCATTACTGCTATTGGTTGGCAGCATAGCAGCATACTACTCCTTCACTTCCGGTCTGAGTAAGTGCATTACAGATTGCCTGCATTATGACATACTACGTTTAGAGTGCATGGTGCCACAAAGTGGTTTCATTGTGTCACAGCTTTTTCAAATTTAGTTGCACTTTTACTTTACCCTTTGTATTATAACACATGGGCATGACCAGTGCCCTTTTCATTTTATCGCATTTCACTTGATAAACAGTGTTCTCTCTTTTCACAAGTTGTTGTGCACTTCTACTAAACCAATACACGGTTTCATTCTTCAGTACTGTTATGAATTGACTCACAGCTGGTACATCAGGTGTCACCCTTGATTTCTCTGTTGTGATTCGGTACTACGCTTGCTTGTTTCTTCTTGGACATTGTCATATGCTGCTCCTACAGCGTGTTAACGTCATGTAATAGCTACCAGTGACATGGTGCTCATTATATGCTATTTTCTTTCTTGTTGTTCTTCCTTACGGTGACCCTGAAGAAGGGATTATATCCCGAAATGCATTGGGCATGACCCAGAAGATTGTTTTTGTTTAAAGTGTACATTCAGTACAAAATATTTTTTCAACTGATGTATTTATGTGAATATAATATAATGCACCTGTGTGTTCAAAGTATTTGCATTTTTGTATAACATTCATGACTGTTGATAATGAAATGTTTGCAAATCTATCAGTGTAGCATTCTTATTACTCTGATAAAATAACTGTTTATTTTGCCATTCACATCTTCTCACAACTATGCTTAAAGGTGATATACTTTATAGTAGCAGTGTGTCTAGAATACTAGTGGTTTTCCACTACCTGTTGATCTAAATCTCCAGGGTGCCATGCAGTCAATTCAGTTGTGGATGTGGGCCCACCTGTCCTAGGCATTCCCAACAGAGCCAACTCGGTGCATAGGGGACCACAGGCTTAGTGATGTGAAGGCATCTACAATAGCAATGATAGGTGACCCCTAACAACAGGGAGACAGACACTCGTGCTAGTGTGCAGGGGTGAAATAGATCTAGAATGGAAGACAAACTCCAGCAAGGAGAAGATGAGTCTGTATCTGACAGTTGCGAGTCTGTCTGCCACCTGGCAAAAAAACTGAAATTGGACTGAGAGGTAACATTGTTCAAAATGCCGAGCCTCCAACCCCCCCATCCGTGGGTAAGGAAAGTTTCTCTAATGCCACCCTTCACCATGACTGGTTCCAAATTAACTCCAGAATCTGTTGATCAAACCCCAAAACAGTGCAGCAGGGATGTAAATAGGAAGGTTGGTAAAGAAATACAGGAGGCGGGGCAAAACTACAATTTTTAATAAGGCCACCTTCCCTACTACTGTAAGCAGTAGCGTGCACCAGCACGCCATGTTACAGCACTGATTACACTACCTGCAAAAAGGTCACACAAGGAGTGATACACCTGCACCCCCAAATACCTCAATGTCCGTTGCTGCCAGATCAATTATGCCCCTTCAAGAGCAAAGCCCGGATGAGCTGCATCATGGAGGCAGGGAAATAGGCAGGATTTTGCCCAATTTACCCTCAACCTGGAAATGGCTGCGAAGCTGGCCAAAGTTGTAGCGATCATGTCATCAATGTTGTACATGTATCTGATGTATTTATTTATTTTTTTTTATTTGTTTTTTCCCATTCTTTGCAAGGAATATATAGACAATTTATACAAATTCAATTTAGAAAAGGTCAAAACAAAACATGACATAATACAGATACATATAAAGAGGCAGAGGCGGGCATCCAAAAAAAGAGAAAGAAAACAAAACAAAAACAGCAGGGGTCAACTTTTATAATTTAAATCCAATCAATGATTGCGGCCCAAATCTTAGCCCCCATTACGCTCTTCTTTCTCCCCTTAGTCTTGTATATAGCTATCTCCCCATTATACATAGCGAGTAATCTTGCCCGCCATCTCGCAAATGATGAGGGATCAGGGGTAATCCAATCTTTTGTAATACATGCACGCAACACTGCCATACAAATAAACAAAAAAGATGTCATTTCTTTGGATCTTGTATGGACCACAGTGTCTGAATTATCACCAATCAACACCAATTCCCCAGTTATTTACACTGGTGATCCCATTATTAAAGCTAAGAAGCGTTCATTAGACAACATTAGATCCACTAATTTGGGGCATGAAAAAAACATATGAGCTGCGTCAGCAGCAAATAAACCACATCTGTTGCATTTAGTCCCGACTGATGTCCCCCATTTAGAGATCTTCCTTGGGGTATAGTACAAATCATAAATAGCCATGTAATGTTGAGCACGCCTCCTCTCGGTCATCAAAACTTGATTCGCCACCCTGAAAGACTCAATATTGTTAATTCTCTCTTGGTTTAACTTCATAACCCACTTCTGTTGACATTGCTCTACATCATCAGAAAGTACTTCAATCAAATAGGAGTAGAATTGACCCATTTTCTCAATTAGAGGAAATTTTCTAAGTTGATGTTCTAGACCCGGGCCTAATGTGTTCAGGAAACTACAAATTTGGAGGTATTTAAAGAATTCATCCTTTGCAAGGCCATATTTTGCTTGTAGCTCACAGAAAGTTACCAACTGCCCCTCAGCGCATAGGTCCCCTAAGCTTAGAATACCCTTCGAACGCCATCTACAAGAATTTTAATCTCGAATAATCTAGGGAATTTGGCGGCGGCTGCGAATGGAGTGTGTGCATTTAAATTTGACAAACCCAGGTGCCGCTTAACCAACCGCCACACAGAATATGCGGCTTTAAGAATTTTGAATTTAGTTTTTTTTAAATAACTTGGTTCTAATATTTTTACCAAACAGCCATTGGCCTCCTGCCCCAGCCCAAGTTCGTAAATCGAAGGTCTGTGACAAGGCAAGATCATTGCCCTCTCACCCACAACCAAATGATTAATACATTTCAAAACCGCAGCGCATTAGCAAAACAAAAAAAAGGCATACCCCAATGCAGTACCATCTTTTTGTAAGCTTTTCTTTGCCGCCTGTAACCCCACAAGAATCTAGAGCTAACCCTCTCAAGCCTCTTAAAGCATAAAACTGGAAATTCAAGTGGGATAGCTCTGAACATATAAAGAAATGTGGGTAATACTAGCAGTTTTAAAACATTAGTCCTTCCCTGCAAAGATAAATGCAAATGGTCTAATCACTCCAACGTTGAGTTCACTTTAGTGAGTACAGGATTCATATTTATCTCAGGGATCTTATTATTTGGTGAAGAGATTTTGATTCCCAGATAAGTGACCTCCGGGACAGTTACTATAATATTAGGAGTATCACCACCTATAAACAAGCTCTGTGTTTTAGAAATGTTTAACTTATATATACCCCGAAAAGAGCCCAAACTTAGATGCCACTCCTTCAATTACAGGTAATGCGGAGACAATGTCGCTGGTAACAACGACAATGTCATCCGCATATGCCAGAGCTCTATAATCAATATCCCGAAATTGGACTGGTTTAATATCGATGGTTTGATTTAACTTGGACAAAAAAATCAATATATAAGGCAAATAATAAAGGGGAACATGGGCATCCTTGTTGTGTACCCCGACTAATTGTGAAGAGTGACTTCAACGCTTGGAGCATCCCAGGTCCAAAGCCCTTTAATCTTAAAACCTCCCACATGTATGGCCAGGAAACCCGGTCGAATGCCTTCTCGGCGTCCAACAGGGTTATCCCGATTATAGACTTATGGGCATATGCATTAAAAATCGGTAAAACAAGTCCTTATTTGCGAAAAATAAGGAATAGTAAATAAGGACTCACATACCGCGATGCATCAACAGATTCGGTATTAACCCCTTCGATGCTCATGACGAGCTCAGCTCGTCATGAGGCTCAGTTGAGCTGTGCTGATGACGAGCTGAGCTCGTCATGAACAATGGAGAATCTGCAGTAACAGCACAGGAGGGGAAAACCTCTAGCAGCCAAGGTGTTAAATACCGAATCGCAAAAAGTCGCTAAATAAATCGGAAACCACGATTGCAAGACTCCAAAATAAAGAATAGCAAATACCGAATTAGCAAATACCGAATCGGTATTTGCAATTTCGGTATTAGCGAATTCGCAAAAAAAGTTGCATCAGAAGCAGGTTGATGACATCACAACCAGGAAGTAACACAGCCAATGCTTCATTCAGTGCCCTGAGGAGCTCAGAGGAGGAGGCAGAGCACAGGAGCTGAGGAGAGATACAGTGACAGCAAAAACAGCTATTGCACTGCATTCCAGGATGGAGAAGGATGCACCCCAGGACAAGGACAAGCCCAGGAAGAGAAAGCAAACGTTTTCTGACACAGAACTTGAACTACTCATGGAGGGGGTGAGCAGCAAACATGACAGGCTGTTTGGCAAGCTGTCCCTAAAGGTGCCGGAGGCAGAGAAGCGCAAGATCTGGCTGTGCATCAAGGAGAGGGTAAATACTGTAGGAGTCACCCCCCGCAGCATAGACGATCTGAAAAAGAGGTGGTATGTCCTCAGGAAAAGGGCAAAGGAGAGGATTGCAGAAAGGGTGAAGGATGCAGCTGGCACAGGAGGGGGAACATCAAACGTCACACAAAACACAGACCTTGTTGAGGCTACCATTGAGCCTGAAGCTGTTGTGGGGGTCACCCAATTGGACACTTCCGGCGCTGCGGCAGGAGAACGAGGTAAGGTGCATGCCAGTGCAGATACACAGAGTGTTGTCTACCCCTGCCCATTCCCCAAGGCCAAACACAGTGCACATGTAGCCGTGCCTAACGCATATACCCCCACCAGAGTGTTGTATCATGGGAGTTGTAGTCATATCATAAAAGTGAGCATGTTTGATCCCTAATGTCAATGAAATGAGACCAGCAGCACAGGGCCAATTGTCAGTCCAAATATGTCCTTTATGTAGATGAAAGTATGCAAAACAGATAAATCCAGGCAAAATAATAACAATGCACTGTTTTACACACAGACGCATCACCCCTGGATTCAGATGACAACGGACGTCTCATAATCTCTGAAACCCCAGTAGTGGCCGATGCTGAGACTCCACAGGGACGTCAACCCACGACACCACCAGCACCATCACCACCACCAGCATCACCACCACCGCTGACAACACCACCACCACCGTGGACCACAACAACACCACCACCACCACCACCACTGGGGACAACAACACCAAGCCGCAGGGCAAATGTTCCCTCCCTGCAGATGATGGAGACGGAGCAGAGGCCAGCAGCCACAAATGTTCCACGGCAGTCAGTTGTCACTCCACCAGCTCAAACAGCAGCACTTGTCCGAGTGCGACAGCGGGGCAGGCCCCTGGGTAGAGCTGCAGAGAGATCTGAGGATCCAACACACGGCTACGGTGTGGTTGAGACACGGATGCTGTGGGCTCAGCGCCTGCAGGGGAGACACATGGGTGCTATCAACATTAACATATCAAAATTGCCCCAAAAAATTGGCACCATGACTGACGCTGCGCGTGAAATGACCACAGCTGTTGCTGTGGGTAACAGAGACATGAAACTGTGCCTGCAGGATCTCTCACGTGCTGTCATAGCAGGGCAACAGAGCGAGCGCAGGAGGCATTGGCAGAACATGCTCCGTTCCAATGCCTCCATTAGGGCCATCACAAAGCTGTGCAACAGCACAGCTGTACTATCACGCAGATCTGTGTCCCTGCAGGTCAATTTGGGACATTACTGTGGCGATGTGGCAAAGGCCTTGGAAAAAGTGACCACTGCAGTGGATCATCTGCAGTCTGGGATTTTTAGTGCCAGCAGTTTGAGAGTGGAGGAGGGGAGTGAGGCTGCTTTTGCAGCGTCTCTGTGCCGGAGGCCAGTGAGAGGAGGCGCAGTGTGCGCAGCTCCACAGTCACTGACACACATCGCGGTGATGTGGAGGAATCACGCAACAGGTGGCTGGGGGGATGTGGTAAGCGCAAATAGCCATGTCCCATTGGCTCTCTGGCCATGGTGATGTAACCATGGGCCACCTACACTAGATACTCCCATGATGACAACGGACATGTATCCTCACCAATTTTTTGAATCTGCGTCATGTTGGCATCTCATTTATATGCACCTGAAAAGTGCTCATGTGCATTAAACATTTGCAAACAAGATCATGGTGTGATGGCTCATTCTTACCTGTCTCAGAAGTGATGTCGTGTGATGTATCTCCGCCTCCTTTGGCCTTCAGCTGTTTTAGGCACGTGTGCCTGTTGGTGTTGTGGGGGGGTTGCTGTGCACATAAGTCGTCCTCTCCGTCAACCTCTATTGGTATCCCCCTTCTTGTGGCAATGTTGTGCAGCATGGCACAGACCGCTATTATCCGGCAGCAGGTCACTGGGTCATACTGCAAGGCACCTCCTGTCTTGTGTAGTATCCGGAAGCGACTCTTGAGGATGCCAAAGGTTCGCTCGACCACATTCCTTGTGCTGATGTGTGCTGTGTTGTAGCGCTGCTCCTGAGGTGTTGCTGGGTTGAGGTAGGGAGTGAGGAGATATTCCCGCAAGGCGTAGGAGCTGTCACCTGCAGGGTGGGGAGCAAAGGGTTAGCAGCATGAATACAATTACATATGTGAGGATGGAGTTAATGATGAGGCATTAGTATGTACCTAGTAGGTGTCCCTCTCCAAATTCACCATTGATCAGACGGCTGTGGATGCCACTGTGTTGGAATATGTATGCGTCGTGTGTGCTTCCTCGAGATTTGGCTACAATGTTATGATGTGCTTGGCATTTATTTATTTATTTAAAAATTTATAAAGCGCGGCGTATACCCGTGGGTGTCTTGGCGCTATAATTTGCTGAAAATCCCAGAATAAGGTGGTATATTCCTTCAAACGTATTGTTTCTGAGCGGATTATTGATCAAATAGCCATGTTTTTACCAGTTTTCTAAACTGCAGTAACGATGGTGCCAGTTTTATTTCCTTTGGGAGCATGTTCCAGATTTTGGCTGCAGCATTGGTAAAACTTCTATCGCCCCATGTCACCGTCCTGGTGCGAGGCACTACCAGCAGGTGACTGTGTTCGGAGCGTAAGGATCTTTTTGGTGAATAGTATTGAAGTTTTTGTTTTAGAAAAGCTGGTCCAAGACCCTTGAGAGCTTTGTAGGTGAGACACAGGGTTTTGAATCTGATGCGATTTCTCACTGTTAGCCAGTGGAAATTTCTTATCGCATGCTTGGTGGACTGAAACATAGGAATGCCAGCTAGTAGCCTTGCGGCCGCATTTTGAATAAGCTGGAGTTTGGCCACCACCCTTGCCTGGGCGTTTGCAAACAGTCCGTTACAGTAGTCGAGTGAAGAGAGTACTAAGGAGCTCACCACTGTTTTCCTAGCACTCTCGGGAAGATAGGGCAGGATTTTTTTAATTATCTTAAGCTTGTAGAAAGCAGACGACGCAACCTGGTTGGCATGGTTGGAGAAATTAAGATTGTCGTCAAATATAATGCCTAAGTTCCTGACCTTTTTTACTGGTTCTGGAGGGGCTCCGAGGGGTGTCGGCCACCAAAGAGTGGACCACTGTGGTGATAAATTTCCAAAGATCACTACCTCGGTTTTCTCCGAGTTGAGGCGCAGGCAGTTTTCCGACATCCATTCCTTGATGGCAAGCATGCCTTCTTGGAATGTGGCGGCAACCTCCTCACCGTTGTTCTTAATAGCGATCACCAGTTGGGTGTCGTCGGCGTAGGAGGTAAGGCTCATCCGGTAGTTCTTAATCACCCTTGCTAAGTCCGACACATAGATGTTAAAAAGTGTCGGACTTAGGGATGAGCCTTGCGGGACGCCACATGGGAGGGCGAGCTGAGGGGATTGAAATGCGCCCAATGTTACTGCCTGTGTTCTGTTGGACAGGAATGATGCCAGAAGCTCTTTGGCCTTTGAGCAAATGCCCATCTCCTCGACACGGTCAATCAGAACAGTATGATTGACCGTGTCGAAGGCCGCCGAGAGATCCAGTAGGACCAGTATAGCTGTCCCTCCTTGGTCCCTAATAGTTCTAATATCATCGGCGGCCTTAATAAGAGCAGTCTCCGTCCCATGAAGTTTCCGGAATCCAAACTGCGATTCGTCCAGGAGATTGTTTAGCTCAATATATTCGGCTAGTTGAACATTCATTGCTCTTTCAACAATTTTAGCCAGGTAGGGTAGGCTAGCAATGGGTCTGTAGTTTTTGAGAATTGTTTTATCAAGACCAGTTTTTTTCAGTAAGGGTTTCAGCAAAGTGTTTTTTAACTTATCCGGAAAGATCCCCGATTGGAACATTGCGTTACAGATGGGGGTTATGACTTTGCTCACCACATCAGTTACTGGAATAAAAATTTTAGGGGGGCAAGGATCTAAGGCTGAGCCTGTTTTAACCAGTCTCATAATATCTCCTATTTCCTGTTCCGTCATATCCCTAAATCGGGAATTCATACAGTCCATGCTATTTTTTGATGATTTAGGATAAGTGCTGGTGTTTGATGGAATGACCGAGAATTCTGCATATATATCGTTTACTTTTGAAAAAAAGTAATCTGCTAGATTATTGCAGAATTCCTGAGTGTTTGGAGGACTCAAATCTACCTCCTTCCCTGCCAGAGTTTTAACTACTTCAAACAGTTGTCGACTCGAATTTTTTGATTGCTTAATTTGCTGCTCGAAGTAGTCCTTTTTTACCTCCTGAATCATTTTTTTATAGATGATAAGTTCGTCTTTATACTGAGCTTTGCTTAAGTTATCGTATGTTTTACGCCAGGTTCTTTCCTTATTTCTACAAATCTGTTTTTGCTGTCTAAGGGTTTTTGAGTACCACGGCGCTGAAGGCATCTTCCTATTTTTTGATATAGTTTTTAAAGGAGCGTGTATGTCTACCGCCTTGTCTACCCAGTTAAGATACTGCTCCACTGCTTCGGTGGGGTCAGACTGGATATTCGGACAAGTGTTGGACAGGGACGTCTTAAAGGTTTCGGCATCGATGTCCTTCCATACTCTGAATTTGTTTTGATAATGGACCTGTTTATCCGGTTTGGGTCGTTTGAACGGTAAATGACAGAAAATAGCATGGTGATCTGTCCATGTGAGCGGCAAGATTTTAGATACCTCCAGATCACTGATGTTAGAAAAAATAGCATCCAGGGTGTGTCCTGCATCATGTGTTGGAGCTTTTATGTACTGGGTTAAGCCCAGTGTGTTACAATCTCCTAATAACGTTAGTGTGTCCGCCTCATCTGTCCTGTCCAGATGGAAATTTAAGTCTCCTAATGCCATAAAGGAGTCCTCAATGGCTAGGGGTTCCAACCAAGAGGTAAAGGTGGAAAGAAATTCTGAACGAGGTCCTGGTGGCCTGTAAATAAGCACTCCCTTAAAATTGTGCGACGCGTTCAGTTTAATGGCAAAGTGCAGCGCCTCGCATGCCGACGATGGTACCTGGGAGAGTCTAACTGGGAAAGTGACCCGTGTGATGATAGCCAGGCCACCTCCTCTTTTTCTTCCCTGTCTGTCCTGCCTATGCACCTTATAGCCTTCCGGTACAGCTACCTGAAGGTCAGGCTCGGATGTATCATCCATCCACGTTTCGGTTATAAAAAGGATGTCTATTGCGTGATCTGTAATTAAATCAGCAATGTCCTGCCTATGCTTAGCCAGGGAACGAGCATTAATAAGGGCGATAAATATCGTGGGATGCGTGGTGGTGGCGTTGATCAGGTGTTTAACTTTGTCGTTAATGAGGGGAATGGTAGTTTTGCAGCTCCTACAGCTGATGGTGGCTTGATCTTCAGGATTCTCTGGAGTATATAGACTGCAAATCGACAGTGGTCCATGACTCAGCTTGCGGATTTCATCGGCGGTGTATGTAATCCTTTCGATATGGCATGACACAGGGGGTATGGCGCTAGGCGCGTGTCCGGCGCGGACGGGCGCAGACGGGCTTGCCTCTGGCGCGCCTCCGGCGCGCCGCCGGCGCGCCCGCTGCGCCCGCCCGCTGCGCCCGCCCGCTGCGCCCGCCCGCTGCGCGGACGGGTGATACTATGATTTATATACATACTTCGGGCTGGGTGAGAGGAGGGTGGGAGGGGCGTCGAGCTCTCCGGCGAGCCTGCCCAATCAAAGATGGCTGCCAAAGTTGTCTTTCTATGTTCCCAGCGCCTCAGTGGATCGACGCTTTGAGAAAGGGTGTGCCCAGCGAATTGATCTCGCTATAGGGGTGTCAGGGAGGTTAAAAACGCTCCAATTAAAATATTTATACAATTCTAAAAACACTTGGCAAAATCACTCGTTTTTCCAATACTAAAGGTGCAAGAGAGCACAAGGGCCTCCGGCTTCCGCCTCAGAGGGAAACAGCAAGTTATACCTCGCGGAGCCGAATACTGGTCAATTAAATACCCTGGGAGGGCGGGAGGGGCGTCGAGCTCTCCGGCGAGCCTGCCCAATCAAAGATGGCTGCCAAAGTTGTCTTTCTATGTTCCCAGCGCCTCAGTGGATCGACGCTTTGAGAAAGGGTGTGCCCAGCGAATTGATCTCGCTATAGGGGTGTCAGGGAGGTTAAAAACGCTCCAATTAAAATATTTATACAATTCTAAAAACACTTGGCAAAATCACTCGTTTTTCCAATACTAAAGGTGCAAGAGAGCACAAGGGCCTCCGGCTTCCGCCTCAGAGGGAAACAGCAAGTTATACCTCGCGGAGCCGAATACTGGTCAATTAAATACCCTGGGAGGGCGGGAGGGGCGTCGAGCTCTCCGGCGAGCCTGCCCAATCAAAGATGGCTGCCAAAGTTGTCTTTCTATGTTCCCAGCGCCTCAGTGGATCGACGCTTTGAGAAAGGGTGTGCCCAGCGAATTGATCTCGCTATAGGGGTGTCAGGGAGGTTAAAAACGCTCCAATTAAAATATTTATACAATTCTAAAAACACTTGGCAAAATCACTCGTTATTGCACATGACCTGCACGTTAATGAAATTATATGATTTCCGGTTGCGGAAGACGTATTCTGTGGCTGAGGGGTGACAGATGGGGACATGTGAGCAATCAACACATCCTATCACATGGGGAAATTGTGCCACCTGGTAGAACTCCTGTTTGGTGCAGTTCAACTGTTGTGGGGTTGTGGGGAAGGTGATGTGGTGATGTATCAATGTCAGCATGGCATCTAGGAATTAGTGGAAGAAGCGCCAAAGTGCGCTTTGCGACACGCCTCCGGCTTCTGCTATGAACCCCTGGAAGCTTCCAGACGCCAGCAGGTGCAGGCTGCATAGGACCTGGACATGGGCTGGGATGGCGTTGGTCCTACGGGTCTGGTGCTGCAGTAGTGGTTCAAGGTCAGCAATGAGGCGCATGATCATAGCCCGGTTCAATCTGTACTTGTCGTAGATTAGTTCCTCTGTCTGGCCTAGCAATGTGATGCGCACCCTGAAAACCCTGTCCTGGATCATCCTCCTGCGCTGTGCAAGAGTGTTGATTCTCCTTCTCTTAGCAAGCACGTAAGGGGCAGCCATTTTGGTACACATACAGGGTCTCCAGAGGCATATTTGTAGGGTTTCTGATTGTATGCACCTGTTAATTATTTTTTTTCTTCCTTCCAAAAACTTTATCCCCAGTTTGTGATTCCCCTTATTTTGCTCTTGCAAAATAGTGATTTGGGCATTTTCGTTATTTGCGAGTTTTGATGATTTCTTTCTGGGTATTATCGATTGGCTAATTTGCGATTCAGTAATTTACCGCTGGGATATTTTGCGATTCTTAATTTTTTCTAGGAATTGGAGTTGATGCATTGGGTTTTCAGGTTTTGCATTCGGTAACGGCCTGTTTTACCGATTCGTTTACTGGGAGCTATTTTGTTTGATGCATCTGCCAGTTAGTTGCTTCTGCCCAGTCCACAAACAATATCAGACGCCGAACATGATCTGCAGTATCACGTCCTGGGATAAACCCATGCTGAAATTGTGAAACCAATGTTGAAATTATCCCTGATAAACGTGCTGCTAGTATTTTAGATAATATTTTGCTATCGAAGTTAATTAACGAGATGGGTCTATAGGAAGATGGGAGTAGGGCAGGTTTGTCTTTTTTTTATTAAATACTGTAATATTAGATTTACGCCAGGACACCATAATTAGTTCTTTCAGTACCTGCCGAAAGGTTTTAAAAAGTTCCAGCGGTATCCCATCCAGCCCCACCGCCTTGCCAACAGCCAATGATGTTAATGCTGCCTCCACTTCCTCCCAAGTAATGTCAGCATCTAATTCTTCCTTTTGGTCCTGAGTCAGCTTAGAGATTTTGATATCTTCACAAAACTCTGCTACTTTCCCTTCAAATCCGGGAATAGCCTTATCCAAAAACAATTGACTATAAAATTTGCCAAAGACCTCTGGCACTTCGGCAGGCTTATCACAAATTTGTCTTTGCTCATCCTGAATAAGATTGATCCTTTTAGCCACCTCTTTTTGTTGTAATCTTTTGGCCAATAATCGGTCAGAATTTCCCCCCCCTCATAGAACTCTGACCTATATACTGCAATTTGAAAAGCCAGCTTTGTAGCAAAGTTCTGGTATACCAGAATTTTTTGGATTGACAAATCACTCAAAATTTTCTCGGAATCCTGACCCTGACTAAATGCATGCATAAAACTAATTTCTAACAGCCGAAGTTTATTCATCTCATCCAAAAATTCTGCCCTTAATTTACGCTGTTTATTCACAGAGTAACTTAAGGTCTCTCCTCGCACTCCAGCCTTAAAAGCTTCCCACACCGTATGGACCAGGGCAGACCCACAAATATTTAGAAAAAACTCTATTATCCATTTGCACATTTGTTCGCAATAAGCAGAGTCAACCAGTAACTTGCGTTCAAATGTCCAAGCCCTGCTGGGGGATCTGTGGTTAATTTCCAATTCTAGCATGAAAGGGTTATGGTCAGAAATTATTTTAGGTTGAATTTCAATCCTAGCTTTGATAGACAGCTCAGCCGTTATGAAAAAGTAATCTAGACGCACATGCTTTCGATAAGGAGCGGAGTAAAAGGTATTCCTTGGGGCACTCATTCCTTTCAACCACCACACATCTACATGTCCTAAGTCCTTAACAAGACCCCTAATAGCTTTAAAAACTTTATTTTTCTTCCTGTCATATAGGTAATTGCTTGATATGCCAACATTTCCTCCTAAGTGGAGGTTAAAGTCCCCACAAAGAATTAGGGGAGATGGCCAAGCGGCTAGTTCAATACTAAGATCATTCATCATATCAGGATTGTCTGAATTGGGACCATAAATTGAGCAAATAGTCAACAAAAGACCATCTACCCTTAACTCAATAATCCCCCATTGGCCGCAAGGATCTTCTTTTACACCCTTACACTCCCCTCACCCAAATCTTTTCAGTATTGAGACCCTGCTCGTTGTTGACCCTTGAGGCGTACACCCTACAAGTTCCAAACCCAGATCCCTTCGCCAACTCCTGTTGTTCCATGCAATATGTGTCTCCTGTACACACAGCAGATCCACCCTCATTGATTTAAGAATCTGAGCTATAACCCCTCTTTTTTCCTATTGTTCAGGCCACAGATGTTCCAAAAACAAACGGAAAGTTTACCCAACATCTAACAAAAGAAATTGTTTTATCATGACTAAAAAACTTTGCAATTGTCTTCCCTCCGAACTACCAAAAGGTACAGATGTAACACATGCAACCAGTATATTTGTGGTAAGTTTATTCACCCACTCCTTGCTGCCACTCAAGTACAACGACTCAACTATTCTATTCCTTACCCCCTACACTGAACACCCTCCCCAATGTTACCCCCCCCAAGGACCCCACTCCCCCACCCAAACGAGGCAAAAGGACTGAAAGTCCCTATTAGCGATGAAGTGAAAGGATTAAGTGCCCCCCACTGACCCCCCTTTCCTCCTGGCAAAAGGAAAAAAAAGAAGAACCTTTCAACATTGCATATATTTCCAGCTTCCCTCTAAATTGTACCCAGGAATTCCTGTGCAGCAATATCCGAGGTAAAAAAAGATGATTTATCCTTCTAAATAACTTTAATCTTTGAGGGATTTAGTAAGTAGGCCTGTGCCCCTTTCGCTTGAAACAACAGGATCAATTGGCTCAGATGCCAGCTCTGCTGAACTGTAGCTTGGTAGTAATCAGGGTGTACAAAGAACTCGCAGCCCTTCTCCCTTCTCTTAATGTTTGGCCTTGCTAAGTCAAACAAACATTCATAAAGTAAAAAGTTGTTCAAACAAATCAGTATTGCCCTCGGTTTGCCCTCCGCTCCCCTAATGCCACCCCACATCTGAAAAGGGAATCTATGAACCCTCTGTAGTTCAAATTCCCACTTCTACTGTGTCAATTCAGGAAAGGCTTCTGAGAACATATTTATAACAAATTGACAACAGTCTTTTCCTTCTGTTCCTTCCGGAACCCCAAGTATTCGCAAATTGTTCCTCCTTGATCTTTTTTCTAATTCAATTAATTTCAAGTTTATATCAACCCGAAGAGAATGTAGGGAAGATACTTCTGCTTTCTGCTGTACGATTTCGTCCTCCATGAAGGAAATTCTCCCCTTCGCTTCCCCAATCCTTGCCAACATCTCTGTGAATGTCTTAACAACGAGATGAGGTGTATTCTGCAGCTTACGCACTGTGCCCTGCACTCGCAGGCCTTCTGCTTTTGTCTCCTCGCGATGTAGCATAATAGCCTAATAAATAGTGGGCAAAGTAACCTCATCCTTTATGTGTTCACCAGGATAGGCAGTCCCTCCATATAAGTCAACAGGGTCCCCTCTACTGCCACTCGACCCCTTGATTTGCAATAGAAGAGTATGGTCCAAAATAGGAGATCCGTTGTTACATATTACTGCCCTTGGCAGTGCATTGGAAAGTTCCTTTGTCTCTTTCACCTTTCGTACAGTGCTTTCTTTCCCAAGAAGAAAACATACTATTTTCCTCATCATCCAGTTGGGTAGAGCTAGTCAGGCTTCTATCATCTGCCCAGTCGCCTTCCACACTCTCTATGTCAGAAGCATCTGACATAGAGTAAAAATTCCCAACTGAGTCCCCAGAGTCGGCCTCAATAATTGCATCTCTGCTAAAAGTTTCCATACAAGCCGCAGCCCCTTGGGATGAATCAACTGGGCTCACCTTGGCAGCTATTGCTGGTGGGGCACTTAGAGAGTTAGTTAGATTGTCAGTTACAGTCCCGGATGTCAGCTGGGAAAGCGTGTGATTTTCTAAAACAAGATCTAACTTCTTTTGCACAGAAGTGCTACCCACCTCAGCTTCCCCCATTTTTCCCACAATGTCCTGCAGTTTTGACAAAAGGGAAGCACTCGGACTTAACAAGAGAGCGGGTGAATTTACTGCTGCTCCAGGTATATCAGAAGCCTTATCACCTTGCAGGGCATCAGCTACCCTAAACTCTTGTTCCATAGCTGGCATCTTGTTTTTACCTTGCGTTTTTTTTTTAAATCCCAGGAATTTTTACCTTTGGGACTTCGGTAGATCGAGCAGTCAAATCCTCCTGCGAAGCACTGGATACTACACGACCTTTGGGAACGTTCGTGCCTCCCAAGCCTGCACTTTACACTGTAGCAATCAATCAATCAATCAATCAATCAGAGTACTTGGAAGTGCGCTACTTACCCGTGAGGGTCCCAAGGCGCTGAGGGGAGGGGGGTGCTGCTACTGCTCGAAGAGCCAGGACTTGAGGAGTCTTCTGAAGGCGAGTAGGTCTTGGGTCTGCCGCATGTAGGTAGGAAGGGTGTTCCAGGTCTTGGCGGCGAGGTAGGAGAAGGATCTGCCACAGGAGGTCGTTCGTTGGATGTGGGGGACAGCGGCGAGGGCGAGGCTGGTGGAGCGGAGCTGGCGGGTGGGGGTGTGGAAGCTGAGTCTGCTGTTCAGGTAGGCTGGTCCGGCGTTGTGGAGTGCTTTGTGTGCCCGGGTGAGGAACTTGAAGGTGATCCTCTTGTCAATGGGGAGCTGGTGTAGGTCTCTCAGGTGGGGGGTGATGTGGCTGCGGCGGGGGACGTTGACTATCAGTCGGGCGGAGGAGTTTTGGATGTGTTGTAGTCGTCGTAGGTGTTTGGCTGGGATTCCTGCATAGAGTGCATTGCCATAGTCCAGTCTGCTGCTGACGAGGGCCTGTGTGACCGTTCTTCTTGTTTCAGTCGGGATACACTTGTAGATCCTGCGGAGCATGCGGAGGGTGTTGTAGCAGGAGGAGGAGACGGCGTTGACCTGCTTAGGCATGGAGAGGGAGGAGTCGAGGTTGAATCTAGATTGCGTGCATGGTTGGTGGGTGTCGGTGCTGTTCCCAGTGTGGTCGGCCACCAGGAGTAGTATCAGGCTGAGGGGGTGGGTCCAAGGATGAGGTCCTCCGTCTTGTCTGAGTTCAGCTTCAGACGGATGCTCCTCATCCATTTGGCGACGGCCTTCATTCCCTCATGGAGGTTGGTTTTAGTGGTGTGCGGCTCCTTGGTGAGGGAGAGGATGAGCTGGGTGTCATCAGCATAGGAGATGATGTTGAGGTCGTGATGGCGGGCCACTTGTGCGAGGGGGGCCATGTAGACGTTGAACAGCGTTGGGCTGAGGGATGAGCCCTGGGGATGCCACAGACGATGTTGGTGGCTTCGGATCGGAAGGGTGGGAGGCGGACGCTCTGGGTTCTGCCGGAGAAGAAGGAGGTGGTCCAGTCAAGAGCCTTCTCTTGGATTCTGGCTTCTAGGAAGTGTGTCTTTAGAGTGCGATGGCAGACCGTGTTGAAGGCAGCTGACAGGTCCAGGAGGATGAGGGCTGATGTTTCGCCGTTGTCTAGTTGGTGCCTGATGTCGTCTGTGGCTGTCTCGGTGCTGTGGTTTAGTCTGAATCCGGACTGGGAAGGTTCCAAGATGTTGTTGTCTTCGAGGTGGAGGGCCAGTTGCATTTTGGTGATTTTCTTGATGACCTTTGCCGGGAACGGGAGCAGGGAGATGGGCCGGAAGTTCTTGAGGTCCTTGGAGTCCGCTTTGGGCTTCTTGAGGAGGACGTTGATTTCGGCGTGCTTCCAGCTTTCCGTGAATGCCGCTGTTTTGAAAGAGATGTTGATGACCTTCTGTAGTTGGGTGCGATGGCTGTGTCTGCTTTGTTGAATATGTGGTGTGGGCACTGGTCAGACGGAGATCCTGAGTGAATGGAGTTCATGACCTTCCGTGTCTCTTCGTTGTTGACGTTGGACCAGAAGGTCAGGCGGTTGGTGCTGGTGGTGTTCTCAGGGGAGGTGGAATCTGGTCCTTTTGGGGAGCAATGTGCCCCCCAACAGGACCAGAAGCGGGTAGTATTGCTGCAGCAGCTGTGCGAGTCTTTGGGCCCTTGGCAATAGCGCTAGAGTTCTTGGGACCCATCGCCGGTATTCTGCTCCAGCCTGGGTTTTCGAAAGGCCCCTGCATCTGCTTCTGCAGCCGTGGCTCTCTCCTCACGACGCTGGGAGCAAGCCGCACCTCCGCAGCGCAGAAAAGCATGATGAGTCACTGAATACCAGGTATACAAGCATCCTTCTTGATACAAATGTATCAGGTGCCACAGCATTCCGTGTAGATTAAACAGCGTTCAACAAAATTCCGCCACATGTTCCCCTTTCATGTATCTCTTCCGACCACTGACAACCATCGACAACCAGGGGTATAGAGGGACAGGTAGCGAAGAGCACTCGGATACTGCCGTGTCCGCCATCTAGCCTCCCCCACATGTCTCTGATGTAAAGTAGCATTTACTCTGTATATAAAGATATCACGTGCTCCGTCACCCAGTGGGATGCCCCAATGAATTCCCTGGGTGTGCATGGTCATTGCCAGTGGTTTGATTGCCTTTAAAAACAACAGAGGCCACAGTGGGCATCCGTGTCTCGTCCCCCTGACATTGAAATACCATTCAATAGGAGACCCTCATACTTACCTTAAATGCTTGGTAAAGTCATGCATGGTAAAGGCCTATATGTGGTAAAAACTTGCATGGCAATACACGTGTGTTGAAGGCACTGTGATATGAAAATTGCATTGCAAAGACTGTTCCCTGGTTAGAGCACCATTCTTTTTACCATTGCCTAGAGAAAGGAACACATCGCCAACCCACCCACTCTTTAATTTATGGATTCAATTTCTGTTAGATGAGAAAATGGAGAAAGTGTAATTACATACATCTGGAGACAATTAATGCAATCTGCAACCAATGCACTGCTAGCCACTTAAAACCAGCACACCCCCAAGGCCCTACTTTTTCCAAGCACATTCTTCACCTGGCTGCTTGCTCTGGCCTTGCCTTGTCTTGCCCATCTGCCAAGTGTCAGCATCTTGAATGTCAGGAGGAAAAAACATTTACTGAGAAGGAGACATTTGTAGCAGGGAGCTACAAAAATCTCTATGGTCTACCTCAATACCTCACAAGTACAACACAGAAAACAGCTCTATGGCCGCAGTTGGCTAATGCAGTCAGTGCATAAGGGTAGGATGTCTGGACCATCACTGGCATCAAAACGAAGTGACAGGAGGCAAGGAGATGGGTGATGAAGATGTTCACCAGGATAGAAGTGTCCAGAGCTCTCTCTGGTGGACAAACTGGAACCAGTCTCAGACCCACGCCACTTGAGAAGGACATCCTCTCCACCATGCAACCCCACCTGCTGCATGGGCTGCCTATGGCTGATGACCTAATTGTGGTGTCAGGTAAGATGTTGTGGTTAAACAATGGGGCTGATTCACAAAGAGCTTTCGCAGTCTTGGGGGAGGCTCTGCATTCATGGCTGAATCTCCATAATGTGAAACTGCAGTGCAGAGATTCTGCCAGGAAATGAGGAGCCTCCGCCAAAACTGCGAAGACTCTTTGTGAATTGGGCCTGATAACTTAATTAAGAACATGTTTAAAATTAGGTTTAATTGTGACTATGAATGTTACTTCAAGTTTGTACAAATATACATAGTGAATTCTACTTTCATGTGTTTCATTTTGTCTATCTCACTACAAGTCCCAGAACCCTAAGTATTGCAATTTTTACTTCCAATTTCTTCAGAAAAAAATTGACAATCTCTGCTGGTGATTTCAATGAACTTTTGTAACTGGCACATACAACTGTGCTTGAATTTGCAAACATCATACTTGTATTGTAAATGTAATTAAGTTGCTATGTTAAAAGTTGTACACAATCATCATTTGTTGTATTTGTCTATTAACTTTTTAATTTAATTTCTACATGCAGCCAGAGTAAATTCACCTACTGGAGCAGAGGTTCCTGCACTAGCAGACAGTCAGCTTCATAGGGCAGATCAACTACTAGCAGCGGTGGGTGTAATATTCTGCTCAGCCTGCTGAATTGGCAGAATTTTCGCGGCTCACTTTCACACACAGCTCCAAAATAGCAAGTTAGCAAGCGCTAGCAAGAATTAGTGTCCCCTAGCATGATTTCTGTTTAATAGGAGGACATTCAGCAAGATTTTTCAAATGTGGTTGGTCTCAGATGGTCGCGACCAAGAAACTTTACTTGAGAGGCAGCAAAATCATCTCCAGTAGCTGCACCTCTGGCACACCACATGGTGCCATTTGCACTGATTTTGTTAGCACGGAACGGTGCTAAATTACAGTGCAAGCAGGTTAATGTGCCTATTTCTACCCATTAGCAGGACTCCCTGGAATCTTGCTGAGTTTTTATGCAACTACGCAGAATTTCGCAAAGTCAAATTCTGTGAGTTCCATCCACCCAAAGTCACTATGGCCTTCAGAAACTGGTACGTAAATATGCCCAGAAGTGCGTTCCATGTACTAACTGACAACCTAGAGATTTTTTATTTAAAATCCATTTTTTGTTTCACATATGTAATCTTAACTAGAATATTTTAGTTTTAAAATGTGTCAACTAGAATGAAAATGACATTCTTTTCTTATCCTTTTACACCTTGTAAGGTTAGCCACGACAACAAATGCTACAGTGAATTGTGCTCCATGTGCGAGTGTCACAAATGATCATGGACCTCACAGTGGGCGTATGGTAGAGCGTCGTAAGGTCACTTACATATAACTCTTTATAACGATCATAGACTAATATATTGGGCGACATATTAGCAGCAAGTGGTGTGTGTTAAATATCCCTGTTGCAACCCATCTCCATATGCTCAGATATGGATCATAAGAGTATACTGTTTCATAAAACGTTGGCTAATGAAAGCATGACTCAACATTTAATTTGAAATAATGAAGTTTTTTCCGTAATTGCTTCTATTGTCTCATCTAAAGAGAAGTAGCACTAACTGTGTTCAAAATGTATTCTAATGGCACATACATATGAATATGTTTGTTTCATTACAGCTGCTCTCAGGAGTACCTTAGAAATCAAAAGTGTCATCAGTACCTCATACAGGGAATCAGGAGACCTTCTGACTGCTGAAGTCAAACTCTCTACCATCCGTCCGTCAGGTCAGTGTGCCATATAGTGTTATAAAGTAATATTTTCCAAAGTGTTCGCAATCACCACATCATTGTGAAAGTAATTGTGCAGATATATGTACTTTTTCAAAGTATCTAAAGATGGTGTGTGCAATGTTCCCAACATAATCAGTGCTAATTTCACCTGTGAACCTCTCTAGGGGCCAGATGTAGGTAAGTATATTTTACCGATTCATAAATACCGAATTTTACCGATTCGGTATTTATGAATCGGTAAAATAGAAGGGGTCAAATGTAGATAGAATCGGTAATTGAATTACCGATTCTGTAAGAATCGGTATTTACCGAATCGGTAAATACCGATTCGGTAATGCCCATTGATTCCTATGGGCATTGAAGCCCATAGGAATCAATGGGCATTACCGAATCAGTATTTACCGATTCGGTAAATATCGAATGTTGCAAGGGTGCAGGGGTGTCACTTTGACACCCTTTAGCACCCCGAATTCAGGCATGTGTGACATGTGGCACACAGACATGCCCTAAGGGCATGTCTGTCTGTCACATGCCATAGGTGTGCATGCACACATGTGCATGCACACCTGGAATCGGTATTTTAACACCCAATTGGATTGGGTGGTAAAATACCGATTCGGTAAGGCCTGTGGGACTCAGAAGAGTCCCACCTACATCTCAAAATTACCGAATCGGTAGAAATACCGATTCGGTATTTTACTGATTCGGTAAATTTACCGAATCGGTAAAATAGGGCACCTACATATGGAATGACCATTTAACCGGTCGGTAATGGCCGAAATCGGCCATTATCGGTCCGTAAATGGCCACCTACATCTGGCCCTAGGTCTGATAATTTCATTGACTGGTGCTGTAACTTGAGCTAAAAGTATCAGTTTAGTGAGTATCAACCCAGAATAAGTTGATGATATATATGGTATTCATTACAGCAACGGTACAGTTGTCATGATATGGTTGAAAAGAAAATACCATGAAAGATTTGCGGACTGAAAATCCTATATTTTAAAAATCTTTTTCTACAGTGTCCTTTACAATATAGACCTTGGAGTTTTCAGACACGGACTGCTTCTGAAAGTCAGGTTGGGTACCTGCAATGAACATAAATGTTTCACTTCTCTGCAGCTGCTGGCATGCGACTGCTTGTCAATCCCACCTCTGGGGGCCCATGGCCCCCTTTCTGCATCTCCAGCTCTTGTAAGGTTGAACGCAAGTATAACCCATCCCAGACTGGCAAGCATCACTTCTGGGTCTCTGAGCAATTACTTCTGAATTTCTCCCTACCTACACGACTGACCACAGACCTTTTTGATGTTTAAATATTCGCAGTTTATAATATCATAAAATATGCTGGTAAATAAATCTTCAAAAGACATCGGTCATTAGTATGAACCACACAGCATGCATTGCTCAGAACATAGAATAAGCAATCCATTGTACATCAAATCATTACTTACTTATGCCAACTAACTCTCCTGGGGTATAGACCATTATCTATGACTCTCCAGCCACTTCAGTCCTGGGCATTTTTTTCAACCCAGCTCCTTGCAGTCAGCCAGGTGCTTCTTGGCCTTCCTCCTTTCCTTTCCCATTGAGGCTACCGGGTAAGGGCTTGCCAGGTGGGGTTTGATGTAGGCTTCCAGAGGGTGTGACCTATCCAGCCCCAGCATCTTTTCATGATGTCTTCATGAGCAGGAAATTGGAAAGTCTGATGCCATAGGTCACTGTTGCTGATCGTGTTTGGCTGGGGATTTGGTGGATTTTACTCAGACAGGTGTTGATGGAGGTCTGGAATTTGTTGGTGATGGTCACTGTTGTCTTTCAAGTTTCTGCTTGAGGGGCCAATTGTACATTGGTGTTAAAAAGCCTGATGTTGATTTGCAGCGTTAGGTCCTTGGAGCTCCAGATATTCTTTAGCTGAGTGTTGGCAGGCCTTGCTTTTCCGATTCTTGCCTTGACATAGCCATGCTTGTCTATGAAATTGCTCAGGTAGGAGAGGGCCTCAACCTTTTCCAGTGCATCACCTGTAACAGTGACTGCAGTTTTGTTGGCCATGTTAGCCTTCAGGATCTTGTCTTTTACCCCTTGGATGTTGAGGCCATGTTGTTCTGATGTGGCTGCCACTTTGTCAGTCTTCTCTTGCATTTGCAAATAGGTATGGGACAATAGAGCCAGATCGTCTGCAAAGTCCAGGTCATAGAGCTGTATTCAATGTGTCCACTAGATCCCAATCGTTCTCCTTGCTGTGGATGTCATCATGGTTCTGTCTATGGCAAGCAGGAAGCTAAAAAGGAGAGAGCACACATCCCTAGTGGACTCTAGTCCTCACTTTGAAAGCTTCTGTGAGTTGTCCTCCATGGACTATGTTGCAGGTCATTCCCTTGTAAGTGCCTGATGATTCTTATGAGTTTATCTGGCACACCGTAGTAGTGGAGGAGTTTCCAAACTGTCTTTCTGTCCATGCAGTTGAATGCCTTCTCATTATCGATTAAGTTTACATAGAGGGGGAAGTTCCATTCCATTGACTGTTCAATGTTGATGCGAGGTGTTGCAATTGGGTCTGTGCAGGATCTATCTTTGCAGAAGCGAGCTTGCTGGTCTCACAGCTGAGCGTCGACTTGTTCCATCATTCTGTTTGGGATGACTCGGTCGAATCATTAGGTGGACATAAATCACCTGTGTCTATTAGTTGCTCCTCGCTGTTGCATCATAAAGTTAGTCCATTGCCCCGAAACATCCAGCTGACAGCAAGTTATGCGAGGGCCCATTATATTCAAGCACCGCAGCTTCTAGGCTTCCCTTGCTACTGATGTATGGCTTAAGGGGTGTGCCTGGGCTGCAAGTGCCAAGTCCAACTAGCGCGTACCCTTAGCTCATACCGCTGAGTGGCCATTTCGTGAGGCATCCCAAAGACCCTGTTCAAGTGGCTCATCTTCCTGGCCTGCTATGTTATCATTGGCATTTACTGGTGCAGGCTCTGCCTGCATATAGCCTCACCCACCCTTCGGTGGCTGCAATGCCCACAGTTCTGGTCTGGTTAAGACAACAATTTGGCAAATGCACTCAATGTTTCAGCTCTCTGCTTTTTAGGCCCATCTGGACTCTGCCCTTCTGCCCTATTAGCTACTTCAAAGCATGCTTGCCAATGCCGAGCGTACATTTTCCAAGGATTACATGCTCTTCCTCTGCATGTTGGCACCCTTGGAATGTGTTGTGGTCCCCTTCACGGTCTGTCTCCACCTCCTTGACTTGCACTTCAGCCCACCCCAGATGGGTGAGAAACACTTCCGGGTCTCCGGCCTTTTACTTCTGACCATCCCTCATCTACAAGAATAACAACAGATCTTTTTGGTGTTTAAACAGCTGCAGTTTATTACATCAAAAACATGATGGGTCATAAACCATCACGAAAAATTGGTCATTAGTATGCACCCTGCATTCCAATTTGTGCACAAGGCTCTCTGCATTCTTTCACCACCCTCATTGTCTGTCACTCTATCAATTGCACAGGTTGGTAGAGGCCTTTATGTTTCTCTGACCCCTGTGCACATTCATGGATGGTGAGCAACCAGGTTATCCCAAGCCCATCTGGCTGCTATGCCCTTGGAATTCACTGAGCTAGTCTCATACAAACTGCATCTACTCTTAACAACATTCACCCAGACCACCTAAGATGCAATGTAAGGGGCAGCAGATTCGGCATTGTAGATGTATTTATGTTTTAATTTCAAGGGGTGTTTTTCTATGAAGGGGCACATGAGTCTTGTCTATTGCCTCAGAGTGCTAGATGCAATGAAATTGCAAGGGACAGGACCTCAAATGGGCCTACTATTTTCTCATCGGAGAAACATTTTCTGGGGTAAAAGGGGTGGGAACTTTCAGTCATCCGTAAATAGTGTTTTTATGTGAGCGCCTTTATTGTGGCCCTGGCCCATCTGTCCCAGTTCTGCAGTCTTCCGCCGAACGGTGCCTTGTTTCTTGCATTGTAGTGAATCAGTTTTATTGAAGAAAGGTTCGCAGGAGTCCATAAATAGTCTCATTTTTATTGAATTCCAGCATTAGGTGATTCATTCAGTTTATAAACATAATTTCTACTTGACTCACACTGAAAGTGAAATCACTGCCTCATGCTTCACAACCACATTTGGTGTCCCTACTTTCAAATGTCTTGTCCAGGTTGCTCTCCACACACAGCCTTTGTGTCTTGCTGCCACTCACAGCAGAGCAGGCTCCAGCCTGCAGCCCCCACAACAGAGGTGCAAACATGTGTGAGGGCGCTGTGATTCAGGCAGTCTAATCAGCAGGCATTTCATAACAAAGTATTTTATGAGTTTGTAAATGGAGCCCTTTCCCAATCCCCACACTCATGCATCCTAGGATTTCTTTTCTTTCAACCCTTGAGCTGATTAACAAAACAGGCTGGATCGGTTGCCCAGACAGCAGTAGCCTAGCATCAGATAGATGGTCTACCTGAGTCGAGTGCCTTTTAAAAATACTTATGGCACAATCTTAAGAATTAAATAGTGTTTTATCTTTCTACATTCTTGCAACCTCAAACTGCATGCCATCTCAAAAATATTCTCTACACCCCTATAGTCCATAATGAAAAACTGACTTTTAATTAATTAAAACTTCTGGTTGTTGCCTCTCTTTTTTATTTATGTATTTCAAATGGCCCTCTTCCTCCCCTCGATCCTCTGCATGCCTCACCTCTCTGAGCACATGCATGTTTGCCTTATACTGTATTATTGTATTTCTGCAAATTGAGCATATCTCATTTGCAAGATCACAATCCCTCCTCTGAAAGTCATGCCTATGCAACCTAACAATTACCTTATCTCTACTAACTCATCTATTAATCCCACCAACCAAGAGCATGAGCTCACATATCCCCTGCTAATGATTGCAACTAACCCCTATTCATTTAGTCCACCAAAAAGAAACTTGAATGAACGTATGGAATGGTTTGTGTGAGCACCCTAGACTAATTCCATTAGCTAACAGGTAACTAATAACACTAGACTAACCACTAACCCTGCGCTTTCCAGCATAACGCACTTTAACACCTCATCAGGGTTTGCAAGCGCTTTATGAATGAAACTAGCAGCCCGTCCCGACATTGTCTTGGAGCAATTAGGCTTCAGAGCCCCCCCCTGCACGTAGAAAAAGGGAGAGGTTAGGCTCCGAGCGTATTTAAACCATTTCTTTCAGACCATGTTTTGGGTTTGCATAAGAGCCCACTTTTCTACCTCCTGGTCACCTTTTTAGATGCTAGGGCAGCATTCCTTCGACTTCTGTAGACACATCTGCATCATATCCACTCTTGTTAGTTTGCTCACTGACTTTGACTGTGCTGACGGATGATCGTACTGCAAAAGCCGCTATTTGGTTCTCTCTACGCATACCAGCCCTCTCAAGCCTTCTGCCATATCCCTTGCGCTCCAGCTGGCTGTATACATCATACCTGTTCCCTTCCCACGCGGCATCTACTACACCTTATCACAGCACCCCTTCCCACGCGGCATCTACTACACGTTGTCACCTGTTCCCTTCCCACGCGGCATCTACTACACCTTGTCACAGCACCCCTTCCCGTGCGCTCGGTCTTTGTACCTCAATACCTCCTCCCTGGCCGCCTCAGCATCACGTCACTCCGCCCCCTTCCTAGCGCTGTTGCCTTGTGACTATCACACAAGTGAGTGACCCCTTTCCTGACCCTCTCTGCTACTCGCCACACGCCTCTTGTTTATCGGGTCCCCCTTTCTTCGCCTCTCGGTTTCTCCAATTTCGTCTCACCAGTCCTCCAATCTCTGCTCTTTGCAATCAATGCTCAGACGTCAGCGTGGGTTGCTCCAATCATGTCTCACCAGTCCTCCAGTCTCTGTTCTTTGCAATCAATGCTCGGACATCAGCGTACGCCGCTCCTCCCCTCGCTCCTGATGTCATGACGCACCTCGCGGCTGGCGCTACTTTCAAGGGACTACTTTTTTTATGTTAAATTTTTTTAATTAGGTTTTTTTTTAATTTTTTATATAGCCTATGTCCATCTCCTGGACCTCCCCTTTCCAACGCTGTATTGGGTGTTGCGATTGGTGATGTACTTTTTGCGTTTACCTGGCTCAAAGGACACAGTTCTCTCTTTATAATAGTAGTATAGATTACAATGGCAATTACAGTAAAAAATTTTGTAAAGACATTGTCACTTCACAACCTATTCCTCGAGCTGTTGCAAACATATTCATATTCCTTGTGGTCTGTATTAGAGCAAGAAAATGTAAAACACAGCGTTCAGCGCTTTTATGATCTGATCAGGATTTCATCAGTTTCTGCTACTGGGCTGCGTGTGGAAGGGAATGCAATCTGATCAACTTAATTAAAAGGGCATGAAGGTTGAGCAGCAATCTTGGAAGATTGGAAGCTAATTGAACAATCTTTTCTATAGAAATAGGATGTGAACTTTAAGGAAACCATAAAGAGATTAGAAAGAACTAATTTCTCTTACCCTTTCAATCATCTTGTTTCTGCTCTAACTCAGATTATTCTCCAGTTGAATGTACAATTTCCCCTTCTACAGAAGTGTGAACCCGAATTCACATTACAAAAAACATTCAGAATCTTCCGTTGCTATATATGTGAAGCGTGCAAACTTAAAAAAGCATGGAACATATGCCTGCTGCCAGATATAAGTAATGCTGTTGTAAATTACAATTAGGGCATTTAAAGCAGATGGTCTACGTGAGAAAGAGGATTATCAGTAGTGATGACTAAGAGTCCACTCCAAGTCATAAAGTCACTATTCTTGTTAGGTCCAGTAAATGTTTTAGTTATTTAAACATACGCTAAGCCCCTGGCAGCTAAAGCACAGAGCAGGCAGGCTTAATGTGTGAAAATGTTAAAGCATATAGTAGTACCAAACAGTTTAAAAGTCGAAAACACCACAAATAGTAATCCACTATAATTTATATGAACAGAGCATACTTTAATAAACAAAATAACACCAAAATGATACAAATTATATAAGAGGAGCCGGAGGCATGAATTTTCAGTTTTAAACAAAAAGAGGGCCAAGAAGCACTAAAAACAACAGTGGTGATCTGATTGTGCTTTACAAGTACCTATGCATGATTTCTGGCTGATCGCAATGGAGCACACATTTAATACAGAAACCAGGTTCGACCCAGTTAGAGGTTTTTCCTCTAAAAAGGAAGTCAAGAAATCTTGAGTGTGCTGAGACCAAGAAAAAGCTCCACAAGGCCAAATAGCTATCGGATGAGGTCCCAGTAAAGCCGTTCACTTTTGGTGGCAAAGCTAAGTTCAGAAGAAATTCAAAATTCGCACCCAAGGAAAGACCCTTGCCAGCTGCATACTTTTGGTGCCTTCATCTGGAGAAGATTTCTCCAATTGGACTAAATCTGTTTTTTGAAGCTCGTATTCCCCCAGTGAGGCAAGGTTGCAAGCTAGATTCAAATAGGCATCTGTGAGGATGGATACCCTCTCCGTGATGTGCCACTGAAATGGATTTGCAGCTACAGAAAAGCTCCAAGTCGAAGCAACCTGAATCTTTCGCTCAGCGGAAATCCACCCACTGCAGATTGGCTTGACTGGTTTATCCTGGTCCCCCAAGAGGTCTTTGTAGCCAGAAGATTTCTAAGTTCCATCTTTTTAGGATGGTCGAAGGAGTACACTTAGCACAACCAGTGGTCCCAGAACCTCAGGAACTGCACTTGGGGTGGTCAAGACTCAGTCCAGCTGAAGCCACCAGCTGGGTCCAGGGCAGGTCCAGATGGAACTGGTCAGATCAGCTTTTCAGGAAAAGAGCTTCTAGCAGCTTCCTCTGTACATGCAACATAACAGGAGGCAAGTCAACTAAACCCTGAAGTCCACTTCTTCATCCTGAATACAGATGGGAGAAGGTCCCAGCCTTTCAGGGCTCATCACAGGTTCCTACAGGAGGTGCAATCCATCTGTTGACTGCCACATGTCCAGTAGTGATCTGACAAGTCCATACCCTAGGGTGCCACATTAAAACTTGGCATTAGCATGTCAGTGGGAGTGACTCATGGCCCCTCCGTTACTAATAAGGAAAAAAGTTCCCTAGGGTGACCCTACCAACTTTTACAGCATTTCCTTGGTGCCATACTGCAAACGATCCAACAGTGATCCTCACTGTACACATCCAAGATGGTAAAACCCTTCTGCCCTTGTGGAGAGCCAGTGTGTCCACCCTAAAAGAATAGCCAGGGAAATAAGCAGCACCTCATCTGTGGTCATTTCAAACCTGTTCTGAGGACAGCTCCTTTCCCATTGGGATAGGTGCCAGTCTGATGGAGTAAACAAAACAGGGCCCTGTCTAGGTGACAGCTAACATTTGCCTGTGACAGGGCAGGTCTCTTTGAAGTTAATTCAATTTCTGGGCACAGGCCAGATGGTCATTGTGCTAGAGGAACAGAGGACCTCCCCACATGCAAGGCCTTTGTTTCACTTCTGGGACTAAGTTCCCACCTGATCAAGTGGGCTATTCATCTTCTTAGTTACAGATGGAGCTCATGTAAAACGGCCTTTAGTGGCTTGAAGGAGGGAAAATGTAACTTTTAAAATATTTATTGAAAATCCAACTTCACCAGAGAATTGGGCTAGTAAATGAATATTCTAAAAGTGCAAGAATTACATTTCTAGTTGTCTCCTAGTCAGAGATAACATTACCAAATATATTATTGTATCTCACTGCTTTCCAATGGAACAACTAACCCTGCTACAGCAAAAACAGCTTTCGCAGCCTATTTAGTGTAAGAATATATTAAACATTAAACCTTTACAAGTCCAAATTTTTAAATACCATAAACTATGACTAATGGGTAGTATAACCTACTTTGAAATTACTTATCAATATGTAAAAGGAAGGTTTGAGCATGTCAAATTGGATTATTTTGACACATTGAGTTTACAGGTTTAAAACTATTTAGAGAGGCTACAATGGTAGACCTGCAGTCATGTGTGCACTGTCACTGTAGTGGGTGGCACAATGGGTGCTGCAATCAACTACTGACATTCAATTTAGAGGCCCTGGCTACACTTTGTACCATATGATAGGGACTTATGGGTAAGTTAGATACACTAACTAGAACGATCGCCAATGTTGGCATGCTGTTTTAGGGCTCAGAGTACATGTCCCGGGCCTGGTTAGGAAGGGCCCAGTGCATAGAATAAAAAAAACAGCAGCATCAGTCCAAATAAAATAGGGATGATCATGCAAAAAGAGGCATTGTCCTACAGTCCAATTTTAAATATTAGAGAAATCAGAGTTAGTGCTGCATAGAGCAATTCATTTGGATGAGTTGATTAAATGTTTTTTTACAGGCTGTATTGCCTGTAAAAACTGTGAGATAATTGGAAAATCACTTTATACATTTGTGCCTACATTCACTTTCCAGTGTGTGCTCTGCGAGACAACTAATTCATTTAAATTGGCCAAAGCAGAAGTTTAAAGATACCTGGCAGTGGCGGTGTTTGTCATGTTCAGAATAAGATAATGTCTCTCAAGTGGCTAAAGTTACATAATGAGCCCAACACAAAAAATTCTCTGGGACTTATTCACCAGAAATAAAGCATTGCTGCGGGCTACATAAAACACAATGACGTTGGCGCCGGCATTATGTTGCTTGAAAAATGAACACATTTGCCCTAAAAGTGTGATAAGGCAGAGCCAAACAAACTTGGTGCCACTTTTCATTGTGTGAATACTTCAAAAAAATATTATAAAATGATACAAATAAAACAAAAAAAAACTAGATTTCACTGAAGGCAAACATGGAGCAGGGAGAAGATACCAGCATCCAGGATAACAACCTCAACAACTCCATAACCAGCCAGGATATCCAGTCACAATTCCTGGGGTAGAGGAAGTGCAACTTTAGTGAGGAGAATGAGATTCTGATCACTGAGGTGACAGACAACCAGCACTATTTGTTTGTCACCCCTAAATTGCCATTATCAAAGAAAGAACCATTTTGGCAGTTCATCCTGGCCAAGGTCAACTGTTTGGGACAAGTAAAGAGGACAGTGACTGACTTGAAGAAACTCTGAAATGACATAAGAAGCAGTACGAAGGAGAAAATGACAAACAATCTGAAGGCAGCAATGCCGACGGAAGAGGGAGCCCAGTGACCCAGGAGGACCTGGATACCCTGGAGAGCGGGTGGCAGCTGTCATTCCAGAGGAGTTGGTTGCAGAACTTCTTGGACAAGACAGCGCAGACCATGAGGAACATCAAGATATACAGACTAAGTCGCAAAAAGGAGCTACGTGGAGGAAAAAGCTTATGTCGTGAAGTCCAGATAGCTAAATACCAGTGCCCCACTGCACAGTGTGGAGGGTAAAGAGCAGGTATGAATGTTATGTACTGGTAGGCATCATATATATATATATATATATATATATATATATATATATATATATATATATATATATATATCAGTCACACTGGCCAGTTACATGTTGCAAAGCTCACTCCAGCTCCGTCATATTATTCACTTCCATGTATGACGTGCAGCACCAGTCCACAGTCACCTCTGTGAACCACCACTTATAGTTGCATGTAAAAAATGAGTCACCCAAACTGCAAGTCCCACAATACTAAACAAAAATACCCAGGACCTTAGTCACCACAGGCTTGTGCTGCCGAGAACCTCATTTTTCATGACAATCTGTCAGTGCAAGTCTCTCAATCATATTTGTGTTGCACAGCTAAGCCACTCTGTGTGGCTTTGAATGGCCTCATAGGCATGGAATAACATAAAGCAGTGCAAAGCACTGCCTTGCCTTACTCTACACCCATGTTGCTCAGATTGGCCACCAAGGGATGGGTCTACACTATGAGCCACAGGGCTTAAAATAGGCACCTGGGTGTGGGGGTGAATGCAAGTAATACACACCAGAGAACCATGTGGGTTGAAACAAGACATGGTGGGGCTTATTGACAAGGCCATTGTGTCACTGGTGCTTCACTTTTTGTGATGCACCAGTGGCAAAATGGCCCTGCCCATATTTACAATGCCATATAAGCCACCCTGCATGGCTTTTCATGCCACCCTATCATGCATTACTTTGCGTTAAGGGAAGTTTCATGGGTGTTGCTGTGGGTGATCCCAGATTTGCAAGGTCTCATTAATCTGGGAATGTGTCAGATTCCTATGCTTTCCCAGGGGAGGTTTAAGGGAGGGACAACTAGGATAAATACCTTTATTTCTCCTCACTGTGCCTTTTGTATATACGTGCTGCACATATAGAAAGAGGAAAACACCTCTTGTTATTGTATTTGTGCATGAAGTTGTCTCTTCCTTCAAAAAAACAATCACCTGCTACAGGGCAGCCACCCATGCACCATGGTGTAAGGATGCCTGCGTTGGGGCATGGCAGCCCTTTGTGTGCCAGTATAGGGGAAAAGGACAAGAATGCACTGTATCTCATAGATCGGGTGCACTCCTGCCCTTTTCTTTTGGTGCAAGGCAGCACTGTAAAAATCCTTACACTACATTCTATACATGATGTGGCCCTGGTTGAAGATGGAGCATGTGACAGGAGGGAGTTTAGAGGCAAAGTGATTCACCATGCCAAACATGTCAAAGTTGGAGGGTGTTAAACAGGGATCAGCCAAGGAATAGGAAGAATTAGTTTGCCAACACAAAACCCTTGAGTTAGGGATGGTAAAAGGCTGAATTGGCCCAGCTGTGTGGCAAACCAGGCTCAGTACATGTCATCAATTTCAGCACTACTATCGTGTGGGGTTTCGGTTGACCCACAGCCCACAAATACAGGCCGCCATGTCAGTCCATTGGACATGAAAATAAATGTTTTTTCCTGTGCACCCAACACACAGAGTGAAAGTGGATTCATCTTTCATTATATGTTATGGTACACTTTCAGGTGTGCAGTTGTCTACTCATTCATAATGTCTTTTGGACATGACCATGCACATTGCTGGTGTTTTTTAAGCACATGAGACTCAGTGTAGAACCTGGGGTACAACAGTGTGTGGCAGTATGTGGTGTCTCAGGTCCAAAATAATAAGTGCCAAAGGAGACCTGTACATGTCCATGTGAAGAGGCCTGAGTCAAACAATGTGTGATACTCTCAAGATAAACTTCTCTCTCAATGACGAAATTTGGTGAGCATCTGTGCTAACAATCTACATGGTTTCGCTGGGTCCATCCCCTCAGAGTTACTACACTGTGCCCAATGACAACTAATAAGGATTCATTTAAAAAAAAATTATTGGTTCAGTTCAAAGCCACATACAAAATAATAAAAAGCCATTATGTCATAGCCGGACATAGTATATACAAACAAACTTATGATGCAAATAAACACTCACAAACAAGAGAAGTAAAAAAAAAATAGAACGCAAGCAATACAAAGACTACAATACAAGAAACAGTACCATCATATATAGTCAAGAAAAAAGTCATTCTAGCGGGCCTAAATGGTCTATCATTGCCTGCCAAATTTTACACCCCTTTTGCATTTTCCTAAGTGATTTGATACGATAAAGATTACATTCTAAATAAAAAACATTATAGAACTTTGCCCGCCACATTTCATATACAGGTGCTTCTGGTTTCAGCCACATTGAAGATATACATAAGCAAGCTACAGCCATAGCCATAAATAAAACATATCTGTTTTTATGATACCCCGGAAAAGGATCGGTGTCATTAGATAGACCAAAAATAATCATCTCTCTTGAGATAACTACATCAAATTTTGTAATATGAGCCAAAAATGTTTCAATAGATATAAAAAAGGGTTTTAACACTGAGCAATCAAAAAAGATATGCACAATATCTGCCTGGTCAGATTGACACCTATAGCATTTCCCATTATAAGCATTACCCTGTTTCAGCATTTTAAACGGTGTATGATAAAGATTAAATAAAGTTTTATAATGCTGTGAGTATAAATTGGCAGACAAAATAATTTTAGCAGCTGTATAGATTGAATCTTGAAAGGGCACTACAGATGTACCCAATCTAATACACCATTTAGACTCCTGTGGCCCCATGTCGTCCTGTTGTATATGCAGCAAATAGTTATATAAAGTCCCTATACGCGATGGCTTTTTAAGTATTTCGATAAAGTCATTTGGACATAGCGGTAGAACATTTGGATGTTTATGAAAAAAATCACGTATTTGTAGATACTTAAAAAAATCATGTTGAGAGAGAGTATATATATCTTTTAATAGCGATTGTGCCATCTTTAACCATAGTGCCAAGAAATATCATGCCTTTTTCCCCCCATGTACACATAGTATGATCCCAAAATATTGGAGGGAACAATTCTGTAGAATTACATGGAGTATAGATATTAATGCGTCCTAAAGAAATAAGCTTCCGAATTGATCGCCATCCTTTAAAGGCAGACAATACTAATTTGAATCTAGTTCTTTTATAATAACTAGGTTCTAAAAAGCGAAGCAGCATTTGTCGAGATTGGGGACCAAGTAAAAGAGAAGAAATATCAGGGCTCTCAAATATAGACGTAGTTCCCCCAATCGCAAAATATTTAAGATTCTGCATGAGACACGCCAAATAATATGATGCAAAATTTGAAATCCCCCATCCACCACGTATAATTGGGAGTGTCATAAATTTAGAAGCCCTACGCGCAGATTTCCAGCCCCATAAAAATCTATCAGCTATAGATTGTAGTTTCCTCTGTTGTAGTACAGGTATCTCCAATTGTACCGACCGGAAATAGTATAAGACTTTTGGCAGAATGGACATTTTTAAAACATTGCGTCTCCCAACCAACGACATTCAAGTTTCTCAAGCTGGTTTTTAACAGATTGTAGTATATCTGTCCAGTTTACCATAACTAACTCTTGAAGCGATAGTCTAATTTTAATGCCAAGGTATTTGGCCTCTGGGGTAACCCGACTGTCATTAGGGCAGAGTCCTGTTGAACAAATAACCTGCGTTTTCTGAATGTTAAGCTTACACCCTGACACATTAACAAATTCGCGAGTCAGATTTTCAATTTTGCGTAATGCTGATTCTGGATCGGACGTTATAACAGCAACGTCATCAGCATAAGCTAATACACGTACGCTGCCCCCGGGTAAAACCATAGATTGTATATGTTGAGATGACATCATCATCTTTAAAAGTGGTTTGATGTACATGGCAAATAGTAATGGTGAGCATGGGCACCCCTGCCGTGTACCCCGAGTGATATTAACGGCTACTGATTCTTGGCCTGACAAGCAGATCTTGCCCCTGGGATGTCTGTACATCACTTGTATAGCATATATAAATCGAGGTCCAAATCCCATTTTTCCCAAGATTGCCCATAAAAATGCCCATGCAACGCGATCGAAAGCTTTTTCGGCGTCTAAGAACACCAAACCAACGTTCATACGATTTGCAGTAGCATAATCCAAAGTTACAATAACACGATGTATATGATTGATCGTGCCGCGACCTGGAAGGAAACCATGCTGTTGTTCAGAGACTAGTGCCGGTACAACTTGAATCAGCCGGTTCGCAAGGATTTTAGAATATAATTTGGCATCAACATTAATAAGTTAAATAGGTCGATAAGACCCAGGAAGATGCGAAGGCTTATGTTTTTTTTAAATACAATTATGCTTGCATCGTCCCATGATGGGGGGGGGTTTCCAACTTGGGCATCGATAAATGTCGCCAACATATCATCTTTAATAATGGGAAATAACACATGATATATCTCTAAAGGAAGTTTATCGGGACCAGTAGCTTTCCCCAAAGCCAGTTCTTTAAGTGCAGTCTCGAGCTCTTGCATTGTAATTGGTGACTCTAACTCTTCTTTATGCATAGAGTCTAACTGAATTAAATCCAATTTATCTACATACTGACCAATTGAATCAGAAGAAAAGTTTTCTTGGGTGTAGAGATCTGTGTAATAATCGTGAAATACCTGGAGAATACCCTCTGATGACTCAACTAGAATACCTTGACTATTTTCTATAGAGGTTATGCGCTGTGCAGTCTGACGCCCCCGCATTCTTTGAGCTAAACATCTTCCCACATTCTCACCGTATTCATATCTCTCAGCACAATGAATTTTATATTGGCGTGCTATATCATGTCTCCACACCCCATTAATCTTAGCCTTGCATCTTGCAACTTTATCTTGTGAGGCACTACTATCTTGGTGTAGACTAATATCACGTGTTAAATCACGTTCTGCATTTGTTAGATCCTGCAATAGTTGCGCAGGTATGTTTTTTCGTTCCTGTTGAAGACTCCAGCCATAACTACATGTTTCACCACGTAATCCTGCCTTAAAACAATCCCATACCATTGCATAAGAAGTAGAGCCCCTATTAAGATCAAAAAACTGTTGGGCCCAGTCTAAAACTTGACGCACATAGGTTTCATCCGAAAGAAGTTTCTTATTAAATGTGAAAGACCTCTGCATGCGCCTGATTTTAAGCAAGGGCATGTCTATAACAATCGGAGCATGATCAGATGTGATACGTGGCATTATAGAAATTCGGGATCCTTCTGCCATATGACTAGGTAAAAAAATGTCGTCTAAACGCACAAATTTCTTATGAGATAAAGAAAAAAAAGTAAAGCCTGGATCCCTCAGATTTGCCAGGGGCGATCCATCGATCAACCCATGTTGAAGCAATAATTGCCGTAGTTCTCTAAATAACTTTGGCTTCCTACATAAATACCCACTAAATCTCGAATCCCAGGTATTCAACTCCCCATGAATATTGAAATCATCAAGTAGAAATAGCGGTGTACCCCAGAGACCCAGCTCCACATTCAAAAACTCTATCACTGCAGTGTCATCAATATTAGATCCATATACCGTGCATATCGTAGCAACAACATTCCCTATAATACACTCAGCAATTGCCCAATGTCCTAAACTATCGGCTTTAATTTTTCCTGTTGCAACTATGGACTGTCGCCCCAATATAGCCACTCCCCGAATCATAGTAGATTGTTGTGAGGCCGCCAATACTATATACCCAAAATCACTCAGGACCTTTCTATTTGCCCATGGAATATGCGTCTCCTGGAGACATATTATATCTGGTTGGATCAGACGGATCTCATGCATCACACGTTTGCGCTTGCGAATATTATTAAGAGCACATACATTAAATGAGCACATACTAAAATTAAAACTAGCCATCGCTACTACATTGACTCATTACACAGTTGCACCAATAAACAAAAAGCAATATATTTAGACTTAACATTCTGTGGCTTTGACCGAACTTTTCCCCCTTTACTCCCCAAAGCACCCCCGTGTCCCCCAGACCCTCCACCTACCCCAACACACCCAACCCCCACCCCATGTGACCCTCCCCCAAAATTAAGGCATAGGGGCCTATCGCCCCGTTGATGTGTGTGAGAACAACTCTCAAGTTTGGACGTATCCATTGACATGAAAAGATAAAGCATGAGGTAGAAACCAATATAGAAAAATAGATATACAAGTTCATAACATTTCCTCACACTAATGAGTTCAAGCACTCCTTTGCTGGGACCTCAGCTGTAAAAAAACGATTCTGCCCTTTATATACAGTCTTTAGCGTAGATGGTTGAAGACGAAAAACTTGAGCGCCCTTCTGTTGAAATGGAACAATCAACTGACGCAATCGCCAGCGATTTTCTATGGTGGCATGGCAGTAATCAGGGCGCACAAAAAATTCGATACCCTTCTCAGATCGCTTTTTATACGGTCTTGCAAGATCACATACTGTTTGTCTTGCCAGAAAGTTGTTTAGAGATATCAGAATGGCGCGAGGATATTGATGGCCTTGAGTACAACGTGGTGTTTGCTTACGAAATGGAAAGCGGTGTGCCCTTTGGATCGCCTGAGACCACTGCCAGTTTTTAACCTCCGGAAAAGCTTCTTCAAAAAGTTCAACCACAAACTGTCGCATGTCCTGTCCCTCACGTCCTTCGGGCACTCCCAAAATTCGCAAATTGTTGCAGCGTAATCTATTCTCCAAATCAACCAGTTTTATATTGACTTCATCTTTCTGAGCCTTAATACCATCAATGTTGGTTTTGTTATGTGTAACTTGATCTTCAAGTGAAGCAATACGTCCTTCTGCTTCGCTTCTGCCATTCTGTCCGTAAAGTCATTGCATGATTTCGCCAATCGTCGCACTGTATTCTGGAGTTTTTTCAAATGTTCGGCTTTAGCCTCTAGGCGTTGATCTGAGATGGCTTTCAAAATGATATCTAGTGGGGCTTGGCTTGAGATCGCAGGGCTAAAGCTATAACTAGTTTGATCAGCAGAACCTGTTCGGTCCTCCTGGCCATATTGGTCCAATATAGCCTCTTGGTCTACTGTGGTCATACCCCCATTGGAGATTTCCTCTCCCCAATTGCTATCCGCTTGTTGGTTTACCATAGAAATAAATGTAGCTTTCTTGCTGGTATTTTCCAATGACGAAGTCTCCACTTCATCTTCCAGGTCACCCTCCAAATCAGAGCCCCCAGAGTGTTCAGATAATGAATAGAATTCGCTACCTTTACTACTAATAGGATCACCTTCTATCCCTTCTGTCCTAGAGGGATCCAGAGGAATACCCGCAGTTTGTGTAAGTTCAACACAATTATCAGTATCAACCTCGACATCAACGTCAGCATCAGTATCAATATTAGAGCCTTGAGCCAGAGTAGTTTGTGATAAACAGAGCACTGGGGAAGCTGCTGGAGAAACTACTGGAGAAACTACTAACTGTTCAAGTGCTTCCACCAAGGTCTTATCCTGATCAGTATCAGCCTCCAAAACATCAATGTTTTTATCACCCCTATCTCCGGCTGTCAAAGTTTTAACCACTGGGTTTTTTGATTTAGTATTAAACATTTGCGGAATTTTCGGGGTGCCCGTTTGACTAAAATCCAAATCATTATTGCTGCCATTTTGTTTTGTCTTCGCCGCAAGAGCGGCCCGGGTCCCAATCTGGTTCTCCCCACTAGGTCTGGTTTTCCCGCCACGGGCTGTTTTTGGACCCATAGTAGACTGGCTTACTAAATGCAGAACAGTGCTTAGAGAGGAAAAAAAACTTTCAGTCTAAGGCTAATAGCCAGAATATAGAGCGAGAGAAATATAACAAAGTTTCCAAATTCCAGTGTCTTGCCTTTAAACAATGTCAATATTATCGAGGATTTGTTTCAGCTAGCTACTTCTTTAGCAACTTTGTAGCGATTTTGAAAAAAAGGGAAGGGGGCCACCAGCCCTCTTGTTCCTCCTCACCGTATCGTAGCGTAGCTTTACTGCACCCTTCAATTAAACCAAGTCCAGTCTCAAACTCGCCAGTCGCACACTATGTTGCTTTTCACAAATTCTCGATCTCCACCTGGATCTCTCAGTGTTTCAGCGTTTTCGGCGTTTCAGCGTTTTCTCCATCTCTCTCACAAGAGACTGTCTCCTGAACGCTGATGTTGCAGCACGTCTAGCCGCCTCGCCTCGCTCGCCTCCTCTCAGCCTCTCAGCCTCTCAGCCGCACCTCCTTCTCCCGGACCAGACCAGACCAGCAAGCGAACACAAAGGCGTGCCGGCAGCAATTCACCGATCTACACCAACGCCGACTCCGTCACAGCATTGCGGCAGTCCCGCGTATCAATCCGAGCCATAAACTGGAAAGCGCCCAGAGACAGCCACCGGGTCCCCCGATAAGGTATTTTGCCGGATCCCCTAAACGGAGCTCCTCACACCCACGCCTGTCGTGCAGGCGCCATCTTGCCTTCCTTCCACTAATAAGGATTCAAGTGTGTTTGCACTTAAATCACATCAGTATCCACTCTTGTTTTAGAAAACCATCCTAAGACCATGGCCTCACACAACCCTGCAGTGTATCAAGGTTTGAAGCTGTGTAGAGGACATTAATGCCCTATGTGCATGCAAGACACCACGGCTAGCAACAGTGTGGTGGTGCACTGTGAGAAAGGCAGACCACAGGAGCATACCTAAATAATTTCCCAAGCCACATCAATTTCACAGGAGCAAAAGGTACAGTACTGGTCACAGGGAATGGTGACTCCCTAGGTATTATGGTACAATGTGCATAGTAGTGGTGTTAAAACCTCCAAATACTTAGGTTCATATTCACAAGCCCAGTGCACCACTGGAGATTCACTTATAAAGATGTAGGTGCGACGCACTGGCCCTATACATATCCACAAGGCCACATAAAGCTGCCCTGCATGGCTCCCCATGGCCATGTAGACATGGAGAGAGGCAACACAGTGCAAATTGCTGATTGCCTAACACTATGATGGGGAGGTGTGCCATTGGGCTCATTATGAGCTTTCCCAGGTAACAGTAATGGCAAGTAAGACATTGCCAGCTTTATTCAAGCTGTAAACCAGGGAATGTGTAAATATCTGACACCTCCCCATGAGATGTGTAGGGGACAAACAACAATGAGCTATCACATAATTTCATCACAACTTTGCCTCTTCCTATGTATGCTGCATTCAGCAGCAAAAACAGAAACGGAAAATAGCCTCCAAATCCTGTTTCTGGATAGGATGGTGCCCCTACCTGCATAAAAATAACCATTCAAACAACGCATGCAGTCTAGCATCATGCCGCAAGGGTGCCTGCAATGGTGCATGAGAGCCATTTGTGCCCATGCCCTTTGGAAGATGACAGGAATGCATAGTATGTCATAGGTATGGAGCAGTCATGCCCTTTTCTGTTTGAACTAGGGCTGCATGGCAGGATGCTTGCAATGCTGACCTATGCCATAACTCATAAATGAGGCCATGATTGTTACCTTTTGACTCTTGTAAGAAACTGACAAGGATGGCCATCAACATACATTTTTCCATTCGAGAGGATGAAACACCTACTTTTGACCACTGCATGTCCTGGAAGTGCTGCCGAGCTTTGATTAAGAAACCCTCCAGGAAATCCTCACCTCCATCCAAACACCCTCTCCAGTCATGAGAAGGGGCAATACCATTGAGGGGTCTCTGCATGATTTGCCTCTCAACTCATAAACACCATCTTCTAACCCACCCCTAGCACAGGACTCTGAGGACCCTCAGCCCCAATAAGAGAAGGAGGGAGCCTCTGTTGTGCGTATTGACAAGACTGTGCTGCCGTGCTGCTGTTTGCCAAGCCTTGAACGCACGCGAGACAGCTGACTAGCACAACGCAAAATTCCGGCAAGAGAAGAAGCCACAGGACAGCGGGACGCCAAAGAAAATGCTGAAGAAACTGCGGGACACCTAAGAGCTGCCCAGAATCGCGGGGGCTGTGGCGCCACTGCCGTTTGAGCATAGAAGAACATGCTTGAAGGAGGGAGGGAGTATCGCCCACCAGCCCCTGGCCCACAGCTGGGAAGATAGTGAGTGACAGCAAGGGGCAGGAGATTTGTGTTGATCCCAGGTCTTCCCCTTTGGGACCAAGGTATTGGGCATTTGGTATTGCCTATTGTGTATTGCCTAATTGGCCACAAGCATCCCACTGCCCAGGCCATACGCTAGGTTCCTGTTATGGTGAATGTATTAAGGAACCTGTGATTTAAGGAAGGCCCTGGTCCTTATGTGGCAGTGTATAAGCCCTAAAGAAGGAATTGTGGTGGCACTGTAATGGCACAGCACAGGTCAAGATCAATCAGCTTGCAACACAACAGAGGTAAGTGTTTGTGTTTGATACTTACTGTTTTGACGCCCCCTGATATGGCAAATTGAATAGCAGGGTTCCAGAAGTTATAATTCAGTAGTATGGGCTTAAAAAGACTGAGAAGTCGCCTGAAAGGAGGTGGTGGCATAATAAACATATATTTCGGTGGGTGAGGGCTGAATTATACAGGATTGTGTCACTCAATACCAGACCTAGAAAGACATTACAAGCACGCACTGACCAGTGATGGCTCCAAGAATGAACAAAGCTTGTACAGAGAATACTGAGCATGAGCTTGCGTCTAATGAGCCCCCATGGAAAATAGGGCTGCAGGGGAGAGTATAGAAAACCCTGGAGAAAGGGTAAAAAAAAGTACCTACGATAGGAACAAATAGGGAAGCAGCTAGGGGGGCTGCACCGGGAACAAAAGGGGGCTTGTTAGCCTCCAAGTCAATAAAGGACTTTGTGGGCAAACACTTAAAAAGGATATGTTCACCAATGCAGCCCCTGTATGTAGAGATTGAACAGCAGAAAGAGAATGATTCAAGAGAGCATTGTGCCCAAACATTAGGCTCATCTTTTCTGACAGATCAACCATGCTTAAGCCACAATGACCTTATTACGGAACCTCGACTGTGCTCTTCCCCACAGACTTTTTCATCGCAGGATCAAGAAGTGGTGGTATCAGAGCCAATGGTGAACAACACCGAGAGTCCAGGGATTGGCTGGGGGGACGTTTCAGATACAGCCACAATTCAAAATTTGAATAAGGGCCTAGAGCAGCCTGGGATCCAGAGAACTTAAATGACAGAAGGATCTGTATGAAATACCACACAAGACCTAGACATTTCAGCAACCCCCTTGGCCTCAATGTTGGGCATAATGGTGTTGTTGCAAAGAACATTACAAGGGTTATTAGAAGCCACAATGTTAAATATTTAGATTATAAAAACCCAAAAAATGCAACTCCAGAAGATTGTGGGTGAGTTACAAGGAATTAGGGGCCACATGCCAACTATAATAAGACCAATCCCAGACCCGCAGTCTCCGGATCCTGCTGGGGTCACAGTGAATGTATATATTTCAAGATGTCATATGTTGATAAAGAGATGGGGTGAATACTTCAGATGTAGGCTTATTAACTACGCGAGACAAATAGGAAGGAAGGTAAAAAAGAAGAGGAAGGTAAAGGCAATAAAAAGAGGGAGGGATGAAGAGGGCACTCCAGAAATGGTATCCCAGGAGATGCTGCCCACTCGGAATCCCTGGGAAGCTGGAGAGAGGAAGGGAGCAGCAAAAAAAAGGAAGGAAGAAGGGTGTAACAGAGTGATTAAGGTAGGCCCAATTAAAATCCACTCTGAAACTTAGTAGAATGAGTTCAAAAGCACTAACCCCGGGGAAAAATTCCAGAAGAGAAACTTACGCTAGGGAAATAATAGAAGATAGGAGTACACCAAAGGTAGCCACCAGAAAGAACAAATGACCAGTATGTGTGAACCACCCCCAAGGTGGAAATGGAGGTAGCAGGAAATGAGTGGTTACACTTTGAAACTGTACAATCAGTGAAGGGGGTAAAAATAAGGAAGATCTTACCCCTAAACAGGTCCCAACTCTTATATTCATTCTCAAATTGCCTGAGTTTCAGAGGAATTGGAACTAAAGACTTGCGTCAGATGGGTTTTAGATATAACTCTGAGGGGAAGGAAATTACCAAGGTGTTAGTTTACTCCGATCTGATAAAGGTGGCAATTGGGAAAGCTGAATGTGAGGTACTGAAGGAAGGGATAAGGATAATACAGATGGAGAATTAGAGAGGCGTAGTCAACCAGGTGGAGGGTTCCTAAAGTATCATGCAGGATTAGGTAGGAGGTAGGTGAGGATGCTAGAGGAAGAAGGGGAATATAGTGGAGATTTTAATATAGTAGTCAATAATTTAGACATTTGTAAATTATGGGGGAATTGGAGCCAAGGAAGCAGCCTCACAGGCCCCTACACGTGGTATAATGGGGAAGATGATTGTCTAAATGAAGTGGAATAGGATAATGGGTTGTCGCATAGCCTTAAGATCATATCTTGGAACATAAATGGGCTAGGAGGATCGGTATAACAAGAATGGATAAGAGAACTAGCCCAGAGTGCAGAGCTTAAATGTATACAGGAATCTTGACTATGCAACAAAACCCCATCAATTGATGCTTTTGTTCAACTCCATGGACCTGCAAATAAAAAAAGTTTTGAACGCCCAGCAGGCGGGATTGCAACCCTTTTATCTACTAGAGTTGTGAAGGATGTGATACTCAAAGTGTAAAATGTAAATGGTTGCTTGTATGTAGGATATCCCTGCTGGTCACTGACAAAAAATGGGAAAACCTGGCTCTTATAAATGTATATATGCAATGGGGGTGCCCTGAGGAATACAGGGTGTGGATCGGGCATTTTAAAGAAGATGTGGATACCTTAATTGATAAGTACGGCACTGATATGTTTTTAATAATAGGTGATTTTAACCATAAAATAGCATCTTAATAAGTTAGACCCTCAGTTTATGGAAATATTGGAAGCTTACAACATAAGGATGGCTAACTTCCCTGATTGTGTTCCCTCAAGGCAAGACATAAACGTAGGAATGTATTTGGGGACAAAGGGCCTATTCTGCCTGAATGGAAGGACAGAGATTGCCCGGCCAAGAAAATATTTAAAATAGGTAGACAAAATTGCCCAATAGATTATGCTTTTACTTTTGCTTTTAACGTTGCACTAATAAAGGGTTTCAGTGTACTTTAAAGGGAAGGTAGCGACCATAATCCCTTGCAGAGTGAGGTCCTTAGGGTGAAGCAGAGTCCTCGAGACACAGTAATTCCACTACAAGTTGAGTGCCCCAGGCGAGTGACAACTAGATTAACGGACAAATAAATAGCAAAGTTGGCAACATTACAACAGAACTTAGACATGGGAAGTGTCAGATGGCAGAATCTGGAATGGTTTGAGAGAAAAATAGAACAGGTAGTGCAATGCCTTCAAGTTGAATTAAAATATAAGAAAATGAGGGTTAAAAACCATCATAAAATTCTGGCAAGGCAAGCTTAGTCGTTTTCTTAAGAATGTTTAAAGAAGAAGAGGGAGATAAGGAGAGAAGCACGGATCCACAGGGTTCAATATGGCCTGGGTTGGTTCATAAAACAAAAAACTGAGAAGGAAATACAAAATGTTAGGTAGAAGTTCAAAAAAAGTTTATAAAGAAAAGTGTTGGGAAAACCTGTTGGAAACCATTGAAACTAAAAATATACAGCAGTTCTGGAAGCTGATACAGGCAGCGACAGAACAACCTGTTTGGGCCATGTACTGCACGGTAGAATAGATTACATGGGAGGAATATTTGAAGGTATTGTGTGGCACACGTAGTGCACCTAAAGTAGGAGAATTGCTGCATTAGAGAGGGTTAGTGGAATATTTAAAATTAGACTTCTTAGTAGTAAATGTGAAGAACATCATAAACAAGTTAAATCTTATCAGAGCAGCAGGACCCAATAACGTCCCATCTATTATAATGAAGACTCAGCTAGATTAGTGGGCTGAATTTCTGTCACACATGTTTTTAGCCATTTTAGATTCTGGAAGAACCCCTAAGAGCTAGAAGGGAGCAGTAATTAGACCTGTGCACAAGAAGGGCGACATGAAAGCCCTGAAAAATTACATATTAATCAATCTTCTGGGCATTGGGGAAAAAGTATTTGCAAAAATAATATTAGGCAGACTAAAGGATTGGGTAGAGCAGCAGTTTATTTTCCCAGGAGAACAAGGGCCCTTCAAGGAATGCCCACTCCATTGTCGATCATTTCTTCGCCCTATGGGCAGTGGCACGGAAGTCAATTGTGCAAAAGAGGAAGCAATACTGTTGCTTTGTTGCATTCCTTGCAGCGTTTGATTTAGTGGATCGTAAATGCCTCTGGGAGACTTTGAGAAAATATAACATTCTGGATGACCTGTTGGCTATAATTTAAGAGCCCTGACACCAAGGAGAGGGGCTCTTTAGAGTCCAAGTAGGGACAGAGCACCAGTAACAGTTTAGTTGAAATACGTTTCCCTATGCACTAGATCACTATAGTTTCACCTCATACACACCACTCATTTATGGATTTGGAACAGATCAAAAGCAAATATAATATGTATCTAATCAAATGTATTCAATTTAAAATAGTTAAAAACATTTCTTCTATGTCTTGTCACTAATTAAAGATGGAGATCAACCTGAGGGGAGGCAATATAGAAACAAAAAGGAAGAACAGAGAACAAAGATTTATCTCAATCCTAATTACTGTAGAACGGGGGTTAAACTCTAGAGAAGACTGGATGAGAATATTTAATTAAGACTAGCTCCCATGAAGGGTACTCCGTATTATTTAGTATACTTAGGGAGTAGATAGACATACAGTTTCAGTAAGGTAGAGAAGGGGAAAATGCTGACTTATGAGTATAAGACTAACTGAAATAATAATACGCGAGATTGGACATATAAATTAGGGATAGACGTTGGGCGGTGGCCCTTGGTAGTTAATATGCTGCACTCAGAATAAAATTTAACCTCTAAAATATTCTTGTATGAAGGCATAGTGAGCCCGGGCTAGTAAAGTTTCATGTACAAAATATCCCCATTTTAAGAGCTACTGGAGCGGTATTGCCCTTTAAGAACAGCTTGAATGGCATTGCCCTTTTAAGAAATAATAGATCCATGAGCCTTAGCAGATATATAGGAAGCCACATGGAAGGGAATAAGACTTGCACCGTTCGAGAAAGGAGAGACGATCGCGGTAGCCGCAGGGTGTAACAGGAGCCATATAGGTAAGGAGGAAAAGATAATTAAATAGTATGGGTCGGGCTAAGCTACCGGGAAGAGAAGGAGACCGTAAGGGTAGGATATCCACCCTTTTGAACACTAGGAAGGCCAGTTATGGCGATTATCAGAAGTTCTCATAGAAAAATGGTCGAGACTACCTTTAAATAGATACGGAGCATATTGAAGGAATGTAGGTACTCCCACGATTTAATGGGTTTTAATCACTCACCTCTTATTTAATGGTTAATCTGGTATGAGTGATTCGTCCCCTAACATATAATTTCTGTATCTCTTGTTACCACGGGTCAATCTACTTATAACAAGAGACTAGCCCCATTTATTTCATTTTATAAAATATAACGTGGAGGCGGCACAACCCCGATAAACTGAGAAAAAGGCTATAGTTGGGTGAGTCAGGGGCCATACAGTGGGTTTCTGGGAACTGTAGTACCCGGGTATGAGGATGGTAGTGAAGGATCCCGGTCTATGGAATTATTGAACCTAATATGGGTGGTTGTTTTGGTATTTGTTTGAACAGCCCTGAAAATCCTATTACAAAGAAAACAGGCACAGAGAAAACGCCACACAAGTTGATAGGCGGCCATAAAAACATCTCCAGCCAGAACATGTCTCCACACAAATAAAATATAAATTAGGTAAGCATGGAGAAAAAGTATACATGGGATAGAAGAGTGAGACAGGTAAAAGTAGAAAACACTTGACAAAAATATATGTATACATTATTTATAGATAAATCGAAGGTGGAGCATAGAACCACATCAAGGGTCTGGTAAAGTTTTAAGCGCTTCAAACAAGACATAGAAAGCTGATCGACTAATTTGATCAATAAAATATGAATGCCACTATGTAATACGCACCTGGTGAGAATCTATACAGTGAAAATTGATTGTAACATGAAGGGTCAGTTTCCAGCTTTAATGATGAGAGTATATGTCCCTATATGCTAAAAAGGGCTTCTATTATTTTTTCCGCAGAAAGTGTATTTCAACTGAATTTTGATTAGAAATCATATTGCTGAAATAAGAGCCGATGCCCTAAAATTAATTTAAATACGTAACTATAAATACAAGAGAGAGTCACCTAAGAAGGTGGGATAAGTGGGAGAAAGATAAACTCATTACTAAAAAAGGTTTCCTACAAGACAATTATGAAAGAAGTGGTCATATTAATCTACTCAGAATACAACATACTGGGGGCGACAAGTGTGAATGTGAGTCTGTGGATATGCATGAGGAAGAGAATTTGGAACTTTAAAAAAAAATATATATATATAGGTTTAATGCATTAAGTATGATGATCAACAAATTCTGTCTATTAAAGTAGGATATTGGCATCTACCGAAGCCTATGGATATGGAAGTCTTATATATTTTAAAATTTGTGTACATTAGTGTCTATTTTGAAGCACTGATTGATTTATATTTTTTTGCCAGATAGAAGAACTGTATGAGGAAGGAAATATATGATATTTTGTCCTGATGAAGGTGGAAGAAACAAATCTTACCCCACTGAAATGAGTCGACGCTTTGGTCTATGTTAAATCTGAAGCAGGACACAGAGCCGATATCCGTATATCCGATTAGAGCCGTATTTGTAGCATGAAACAGATTAACAACGTTGAGGGCTGATACACAAGGCCCCGGTTTTCAGTTTCCTTTCATACATTGGTTTTTTAACTTTTCACGGTTGATACACTGGGTTTTCTTAAAATATTTTATATATTTCTACATGTATGAATTTGTTATGTATTTCGAAATGCACTATTTTACTGAGTGACGAGACATAGATGAATTTTTTTAACTATTTTGAATTGAATAAATTTGATTAGATACATATTATATTTGCTTTTGATCTGTACCAAATCCATAAATGAGTGGTGCGTATGAGGTGTAACTATAGTGATCTAGTCCATAGGGAAACTTATTTTAATTAAACTATAATTTAAGAGCTACATAGAGGGAACTGGGCACAGATTATAAAGGATACAGCGGGGTCCTTGACACTGAAAATAGCTATTGAGAACAGTCTTGGACAGGGCTGTGTGTTGGCCCCCTTACTTTTTGCCATATTTCTAGCAGATTTGCCCTTGGCCTTAGAAGTCAATAGAAGTGCCAGCCCAAAAATGAATGGTAAAAAAATGTCATGTCTGTTGTATGCAGACGATCTGGTAATTTTTTACCAGACCGAGCTAGGCCTCCAAAGGAAGTTAAACGCCTGCAAAGAGTACTGTGTGGCAACGTTTTTAACTGTAAATTTGGATGAAAAAAAATGTTATGCTTTGGTAAAAGAGACCTCAGGTTTAGCTTGTTATTGGGCTCATGAAAATTAAAAATTGTGGGCAGGTTCAGATACCATGGGGTCTGGTTGACAGTACTCTAAAGTGGCATACACACTTAAAAGACCAGAAATCAAAGACCTTTACATCAGTATGTGGGCTGAAAAAATTCAACCGGGACTACGGAGACATGTCCCACAGACTGCTGTTAAAGGCCTATAGTGCAATGATACCCCCACAAGTACTCTATGGTGCAGAAGTGGTAAAAGTGGTAAAAGTGCACTAGATGGTAAAAGTGACTGGGACCTGGAGGACGGAAGTGTTTAAAACCTTTACTGTTGTTACCTAGCTCAGCAATGACCCATGCTATTTGAATTGAGCTATGAACAACATCATAGAGTATACAGGCTCAAGTGGCTTTGTTAAGGTTCTGGAAACGACAAGATCTCGGGGTGGTACAGAAGGTCTCACAATGGTGCAGAGATGAGATTCAGTTTAGTAGTTTAAAATGGGCCATGGAGACTAGGAAGAAATTGCGCACGGTTGGCGAGAACTTAAATGCGAGAATCTGTCAAAAATCACCACAAGTAGAAACTACTGAGAGTATACTCAGATCCCAAGGGCAGGAATTTCCAAGGAGGGTAGATGTGGAGTACTTTAGTAAGAAAAAATTGGTACAATTCATGAGGGATTCCTTGTTGAATGAAGCCTGGTACCCTTACCTGGACACACTACTTAATCATTGGCTCAGATGTGAAATTTTAATAATGCAAATTGGCATTAATCCTTGGATGTTAACGGAGAAAACAAAAGCAGAAATGATAGAGCCTGATTTCTAATTACCGGAACATCGACTGAATGAGGTTGCTCCGTGGGCGTGCAGAGCAGCCGCGATGCGTCCATTGGGGCGTAGGGGTGTAGCCCCACTAAGCCCCATGGACCCACCGCGTCATCACTAAAATTATTTTAATTTTATTAAAAGAAAAATTATCGCGAGCGCTACCACCAGTCGGGAATCCGGGAGACACCTGATGTTTCCGGAGTGCGCAGGGGTGGGGGGAGGGGGGGGGGCTGGGCCTGCTGCAGCTTGAGTGACAGTCCCTCAGCTGCAGCAGTGCTGCGCTAGTGAATTTTAGGGCAGCACCAAGCCCAAGCATGCGCAGATGCAGCCCCTGCTGAAGTTCCCCTTAGAGAGAGGACAAGGGGGCGGGCCGCAGCCCCCGGGGTTGTAAAGGGAGACAGGGCGAGCAGTCATGGTGCCCCCCTAGCCAATCCTGGTGCTGCATGCAGTGAAAGAATTGGCTGGTCCAGTGCAGGCCAATCACTGTCTGACTTCGGGAAGCCCGCCACTGTGACGTCTAGCCTGGAGTGCGTAGGCAGCAGACCGTGTGTGACTCCCGCCTCACCGTCACCGGCGTCACGGTACAGGTAAGGCGCAGTGTGCATTGAAAGCTTATATTTTACAGCAGGGCAGGCTCTCTGGGCCGCGGTGTACCGTCACTGCCAGAGAGCACCCTGGTCCGACTTCTGTGTAATTCTGAGAAAGCAAGCAATCAGGATATACTTTAATCTTAAATATACCCCTAGATGGACGAGGAGGTAGTGTGTCACTTACACCCACCTAACAGCGATCACGAAAGAGAAGTGGTAGGGGTGGTTGGAGGGCTGCCACTCACATGCTGTGTCAGTAACAAAAGCTCATACCCTGTGCGCGGTCTGTTTCTTGTCTCTTTCCATGTTGTGTACTGTAAATACTTCATCTGCCAGCCTAGGGTTTCAGGACAAACACCCGTGCCCTCTGTCCTAGGTACACCGAGCAGAGAGCGGAGAGCACACGCTCTAAATGGGGTGGGCTGCACGGCCGCCTTGTGGGAAAGGATGAGGTTTCAAGGTTATGTTTGAATTGAATTTGTATGGTAAGTTAAGTAAACGATTTATTTATACTGCAAAAGTTTATGAATAAAAGCAACATCTGAAACTGATTTTTTGAAACCATACTGCACAGGAAATCTGGCATAATTTATTTAATACTGATTTAATTGTCCTTAATTGCACTGCTCAGTCTGTTTATGTGCCGGTCCTGTTTCTAGCTACAGCTTACAGCAGTGGTGGTTTTGACTGTTGCTGGTGGCCCGCAGCTTGCCCCCACTGTTAGTGGTCTGGCACATTATGCTAAGTGACCTGTTGGCTTATGTTGTATTTACAGACCAGTGCGATAAAAGGCAATTTGAATAATGTAAGGAATGCATCAAAAAAATAATTGGTTCAATGTTATTTGCAAAACCATGCATCCAACTGCATTGTCACGCACGTCAGACTTGGGAACGAATGTCCAATTCAAATTGACATGGTTTGCGTTCAGGAGTCCTCGGTGTTCTGCATGTTTTTTCAAGGGAAATATCGTTGCCTATATTTCCGAGTGTTGATACAAAGAATGACAATACCTCGCGGCGAGCACCCATGAGTATTGGGTAAATATGCACGCACGAGCTATGATGGTATTGAAAATGATTTGTCCATTTTTTCTGCAACTACTCTACTTCTGCAGTTTCACATGCTGGTGTTTTTCTTTGCCTCACATCATGATTCACTTCATGCTGAGGAGTGCACTACATCATGCTCACTCATGCAACCAGGCAGACGCATTCTGAACACTTCCCATCTGCAGAATGGATTTGCATATGTGTTTGGACGTCTGCGGCCTATTGGTAAATCTTTCAGCCGTTGATCGCTTTATTTGTGTGTGTTGGTTGCTACTGTCTTTCAGCTGGAAAGTAAACAGCAGCCGCAGCTTGCATCAATTATTTGCGCAGATTGTTTACTCTCCATAGAGCACAGGGTTATGGGAACAGCTTTGAACTTCCCTTTAATCTACATTAAACCTCTGGCTGTGTGTGTGAATGCGTGTATGCATGTGAGTGTAGATTCTGTTTTCTATTTTTATATATTTGTATGTGCCTGTATGCATATGCATTATGTAACTGTAAGGCAATATTTCCCGTTTTCCTTGCCCGGCCTCTTTTCATTCGTTTTTCTAATTTCCAATCCTTGCCCTGGCCTCTTTTCTTTTGTTTTCCTTGTCGTCTGTTCTTCCGTTTGCCCTGCCCTCTGTTCTCCCGCCGATTTCCTTACCCTCTATTCCGTGTGTGGTTCATTTGTCTTGAGCCACAGAAAAAATTCTTCCACCATAATTTGAAAACCAAGGGACATTCCAAACCTTAAATCAAATAATCGATTAAGACCTCACTTCATCTGAAAAGCTAAATTAAACAGCTGTGATTAACGGTTGCAGGACATCAATTCCCTCACTCAGCTTGGTGAAAGCCTGTGAGGAAATAGCGTGCGATGCAATTAGGGTATTTAAAGGCACAATGGCCTCCATAAGTGGCCTAAAGAAATTATAGGATTGGATGGGGATGGTGACTTTTTTCCTGCTAGTGACCTCTAAATGATGTCTTCAGTGTCTGGTCACGCCTTTATACTCAGTGAACCTTGTTGGGGCTCTGTGTGTGTGGGGGGGGGGGTTTCTGTGTGTGTGTGTTGGGCTCTCTGAAGGATGCTCTTTTACGATGGCCGGTGCTAGTGTCAACAATGGGATCCTGCGGATGGATGCAACCACATACCACATTGTTATTTGTTTTATGCTGAAACTATATGAATGGGATACGTCTAAATGCAGAAGACAGCTGAGTTAATTTAAGTAACTGATTATGATGCCTTTGCATATCATTAGGGACCTAGTGGCCACAGCTGCCACCAATGCAGCTATACTTTATCAAGTATCTACTGTCACAGAAGAGTGATGATATAGACACTGTCTGTATCCTCACCCCTCTGTGACAGGTCTCTTTCCTTTGTGCTCCCAGGTCTGTCACCTCCCTCCCACTATTTCTAATTTGCTTTGTCCCAATTCAGCATTCTGTCCGTTCCTGGCCCCTTCTAACCCTGCCCTTCTCCCTCTCCCCTCCACCATAGCTCTTGTCTGTCTATTCTTCAGCCCTTATCAGCTCTGTCTCCACTTTACCTATACACTTTTCTTTATCAGCTGTTTTTTTCTCCCCTCTCCATACAAAGTCCCAGCTCTGTCTAGTCATAAACAAAAAGCAGAGGCCCACAGACACCTTGTGGATGATTTTCTGACTTGGTTCCATATACCCATCACAGGTACTAGGTTTGTCTTATGACATTGACCAGGGTGACACACTGCTCATGAAGTATAAAGAGACTGAGGCTTAATGACAATGCTCATGTCCGTGCTATGTCCGTGAATAGAATAAATAAATACAAATAGTTTTTTTAAACCTATTTGTAAGTGCGTTACTAAACTAAGATGTGATCTTGTCCAGGGCAAATATCCGAAACCAAATCAGCGCTGGCTATTTTGCCAACGTGGGCATAGTGTGACAAGAAAACGTATGTATTCATGGATTTTGAGTAGCATTACGAATTTCAAATGCAGTTTGAGTAGGTTGCATGGATACTGAATAAGCAGGTACCTATGTTAGGACAACTATTAATGTAATAACTGCACTTCCACAATTGCTTTATTACCCTTCCTGCTTTCTCAAATTTGCTTGAAAATGCACGAGTTTTCTTCTTTTTTTTCAAAATTTTCATAGGGGGAGGTTATCCCCCCAAGCCCCCCTTTTGGGGTTCGGGCTCGCTCGCTGCGCTCGTTCGCTATGGTGCTGTATGCAAATCACTTTGCGCCCCACCACTTTCAAATCTCACCCACCGCCCCTGGTGCAGAGACCGCGGCGAGAAAAGAGGAGCCAATATATTGCACAGCCTCCAGCCGCGTGGAAGCACTGAGACGCTGCGTGAGCGGCACATTGTTGCTCTCAGACCGCTCTGTCTACTGTTGGGGAAGCTGGTGCCCTGCTAACCCGCTAAACCCGATTTTCAGCCCCTGTATGTGCAGTGCCTCTCTTTGCTGGTCCTTCGCTGCTCCTGGGGTGTTCTGGACGGGCTCTGGCAGTGTCAGAAAATAACGGAGTTTGACACTCTACAACGGGACTTTCTCCAGCCGGGAAACTCCATGTAGCCCTGAGCCGAGAAGCCGAGCAAAACCGAACAAAACCGAACAACCTGCCATTTGGTATTGGAGCAACTAGGGGGAGTTCCTGGCTTTGCTAAACACACAGTGTTTTTTGTTCTTCTTTTGTGACCTGTGGTTTCTCCCTGAATACACTGTGAGGAGACCCTACTCAAGCAGCATTTTGAAGTAGAGTTTGGATCTTGGATCTTGGGACTTAGTATATATTTAATAATTGACATTTCTGGCTGATTTTTTGGCTCCCTGGATGTTTTTGGTGCCCAGTCTCCGTGGAATTCGGCACTGCTTGACAGAACTCCGGCTCCGGGTTCCTGGAAGCCGGGTGATCTGCCTCCGTGGGTTTGGTTTTGGTTTTGGGGTGCCGCTCGCAGCAGATACTGTGGGCTATTGTGGGCTTCCCTTACCTGAAGGTTCTGCCTCGGACTTTCTTTGCCTGTGTAGAGCCAGGAGCACGAGCGGAACTGCGAAGATCAGCAGCCACTGCGTGTAATTGCCTGCTGCAGCTGGGGACTCTTCCCTCCTACCACCTGCTGCATTTAGCCACGCCCACATCCGCCTGTTCGAGCCCGAGAGACCGGACCGGGCCATTTCCCTTTTCTCGATTCAAGCATATTCATCTGTTGTCTGGGTTTCCCGTAAGTACTCTTTTGGCTGAAGGCCTCTTCCAACAGTATGGCGGCACGTGAAATGAGGAGCAAAACTTTGGTCGCTAGGGGTAACCTAACAGGAACTCTGGATAATTTCATAACAAGGGCGAATTCAGTTATCGGCCAAGGGATAACTTTGATGGAGCGCAGGGTGTTGCAAGATCTTGCACTGGCTAGACGCTCCTCTATGGGTCATTTTGCCAACGCACGGTCACTTGAGCGCGATAGTCGACCTAGTATAGTTCTGGCCCCTGAAACCGTACATACTCCACCCGCTTCCCATGAGGATAAGCACACTCCACCTTTTGCCTGCTCACAAACACCTGAGGCTTCACCAATTGCTGCTGGTCCTAATTCAGCTAAATCCCCAGAGAAATTATCCACTCGGCACGCCGGGGGTAGACAAAAGGGTGCTATACCGAAGAGAAAGCGTGCTTCTATGATTAACCATGGGGGAAGAAAGTCTAAATTTGCCAAAGGGTCTGGTGATAGTGACATTGTATCAAAAGACAGGGGGGGCCCAGTCCTTATGATCTGTCTAATCAGGGATCACAGTCTTCCACTGGCTTGGGCACAGGGATAGCCACTGTGGACATGGCTCACTTTTTTGGCGGTCTAACAACGGCTGAAGAATCCTTGCTCAAAAAACTGGATGCCCTACTGAAAATCCTCGCTTGGACCGATAGAAGAGAGACTCGGTCATCGCATTGAACAGCAGCTTTCCCAGCTGGACCTAGCTACACAGGGTACTGTGGACAAGTCAAAGCCAAATGTCTCATGTCAGGGTAATGCACAAATGAATTAATTATGTGATGGTAATGTAACATCTAACCCCCTCTCTTCTGCTGTCCTATCTACTCCAGTCATTACTAATCCAGACCAGCCGAACAATGCAGGTGTTCAGCCTGTCTTGTCCGTACGTTCAGATAGTCTGAGAAGGAGTACTTATGCTAACGCAGTAAAGTAAAAAAAGAGTGGTCATATTTCATCATTAGCACCATCGCAACAGGCCCCTAGAATTGATTTACCCCCGGAAACTAGTCCATACCTGGTAGTATTGACATGAATTCCTGAAATAAGTAACCCTGGTCAGGACTCGTTCATGTCCCTAAAAAACAAAGTGACCCATTGGCTCGATCATAATAGACCGTTACCCATCCATATTACCAGTGAAATTCTGATGGTACGCAGGGTTTCTAGGGTGGTTCACAGCACTTAAACTACTGCAGGAGATTGTGTCCTGGTAAATTTTAGGGACTCCCATACTGTCGAGCACATTTGTATTTGTGATTGGAGTCATAATGACTCTGGGACATCTATCCAATCCCATCCATTGTCATTTTTTTATCCTCCAACAGAATTGCTGGATCGTGCAGGTGACTGGTCCACAGTACTGCATCGCCACAGGAGAAGGGTGGAGAAGGGTGGGTACGGGCGACCGATCCCCCAGAGTTCTTTACCTACCCATAATAGGTTCAGCAGTTTGGAAATGGTGGACTGACTAAAGCATAGCAAGGATGATTTTTTGGCTATTCCACCGTGTCAATCTCCACGCCCTTAGTCATGGTCTCCCTTAGCGTTGCAGATCATGGCCCTTACCTTAAATAACTCCCTAAGGGCTTGTAACAGACGTACACCATCCAATACCCCATCGATGAATTTCGCCTTGATTATATCATGGTCGAAATAAGGATGTGGCCCAAGTTCATCGATTTTAGAGTAATACCTAGGGTCGACCGCGCCCATAATGCTTTATGGCTGGAGATGGCCTTCCCAGGGCCAAAATTATTCCTAAAAAAGCAGGATCTGGGTGAAGGGATTACACTCTCAAGTAATAGACGTAGGGTAAAGTGAGGTAAAATAGTTGATTCTCAAGATGAACTTGCCAAACTGTGCAATTTAGCCCTCCCCAGATTTCTACAGGTTGAAACTCTAATTTTCCAGCAGACACCCCCAGATTTTAATGGGGAATTACGCAGTGTCCATCTGGACCTGGTCTTTGACCTGGCGGAGGTTTTCAATCCAGAGGTTGCGATAAGGAAGAATAGAGCACCAGTTTCTTCTTGGTGCAACTCAGCCTGTAGGAAGGCTAAGTCTGAGCTGATTATAGCGGTAAAGATCGGTACTAATAAACTTAAAATTAGTGATATAAGACAGCACTATAAGGAGGTAATAGCCCAAGCAAAGAGTGATTGGGACCTGGATAGGTGGTCCAATCTAACCTCTGCCCTGGACGCAAGGGATCAACGCAGATTTTGGTTATTAGTTAGCATAGGCTCGGGGGAACCAAAATCAGCAATTGAGCCTAATATTGACGCATCAGTGTGGGAATCACATTTTAAAGCTTTGCATTCACATGAAGCGGCTGAGGACAGCATGGCGGGACCCATATTTTTAAATGCTCATGTGGAGCCCCTAGAGTTCACCTTGGGGAAGGTTTCTAATACAATAAGGAAACTCGCAGTCGGCAAGGCTCCGGGTCTCGATAAACTCCCTGGGGACCGTTTTAGGCATCAACCAGGGATTTGGGACCCTACTTGCTTATTCTGTTTAATGCAGTCTTGAGAGGAATGGAGGTTCCCTGTACTTTGCTGGGAGTGGAGATAGTCCCGATCTATAAGAAGGGTTCTCCTCTGCTCCCAGCCAACTACAGGTCCATCAGTCTGATTGACGTTCCGCAAAAAATCTTTGCGCTGCTTGTCTTGGATCATCTGCTGGCTTGGATGGAGGAACATGCAGTGTTAAGTCTCTTAGAGGCGGGCTTTCGGAGGAATACGTCCACCATGGATCAGATCTTTCGCCTGATCCTTCTGAACTGGAAAACGGTAAAGATCGAGGGTGGCAGCCTCTACATGGTGTTCGTGGACCTGCGGTCCGCGTTCGACCTAGTGCCACGGGGGAAATTGTGGGGGGTTCTCTAGGATTTAGGCTTTCCGCCTCAAATATTGAACGGGCTGATAAGGCTACACGTGGGGAATTTTGCCTAGGTTAGATGTGGGAGAAATGAGGCACTGTCACCTAGGTTCTCAGTCGCCAGAGGGGTGAGACAGGGCTGTGTTCTGGCACCAACCCTGTTTTGCCTCTACGTTAATGGCATAATTTCACATCTGGATAGTGTCCCCAATAATGACGCGCCCAGGTTGGCTGTCAGGAGGGTCCCGGCGATTATGTTCGCCGATGACACCCTACTGCTCTCCAAGTCCCTGATGGGGATCCAACGAATATTGGACAGCTTTGGGGACTTTTGTCGGTGCCACTTCCCCAAAGCACCCCGCTACTACCCTTAAGGATAGATCTGGGTCTGTCCCCCATTCAAGAAGAGCTAGCATTAAAGCCACTCAGGTTTTGGCGTAGACTATGGGTAACAACAGACCACCTTAATTATAGACAAGAGCTGAAGCAGATATTGAGCTACAGTAGTGCACACAAAATTCCCTGGCTGTTGTTTGTAAAATGTGAATTTTTAAGTCTAGGTTTGCCTGATATGTGGAACAATCTGGAAAGGGGCTGTTCAGACGTATCACGTAAAGCTCTTACCAGGATTTTCAGGGAAAAAAACTGAACTTTGTTGTTTGCTCCACTAACCTTGGCACCCTGTCTAATTCTTTTTTAGCTTTCAAAAACTCTTACCTCTTTGAGGATTTTATGGATGTTGTTTTCCCGATTTTAGCAAGGAAACTTTTTGTTCAATGGAGATATGCGACCCTACCACTCAAAGATTTTACCAGCAAATAAGTTTTATCCTGGAGTTAGCTGTGACAGAGAGGATGAACTTCATGTACTATTCTTCTGTCCAGCCTATACTAAATCCAGGTAGTACTGACTGATACCACTTTGCAGAAACTTAAGTTTCAAAAAATGTTTACATGCTTTTAGAATTCTTAAGACGGACAAAGCAAGTTCCACCGTATATGCACTTTCTAAGTACTTGCTAGCTATGTGGCTTAAACGATCCCAATTAATTGATATTGAATTCTAAGGTTTAAAGCACTTGGAATTCACATGTTTCTTTTTACTGTACTATGCTTAACATGTGTATCATGAATTCTATGGTGTTTATACAAATGAACTCTATATTTTATCTTTTTTATCAATGTTTACCTTGTATCTTTTATGGCCTCAATGACCGAAATAAAGAATTTTTGAATTTGAAGTTGATACAGCCTGATGGAAATTGTAAATGTTTGCTGGGAGCAACATGTGACGGTTTGCACATATCAGTAAACTGTGTACCCGTTTTAGCCTAGCTGAAACAATTTTTACATCCCATCTTTTTAAAATATGGTACTGTGCTACGGGCCCATGCTGTAGAGTTACTTACAGATATGTCTAGTCTTGAGATTGCAATCGTTATTGGAAGCTTTATGAAGGCAATAAAAAGTTTTTTATGGAAACATTAAAGGGTTTTTAGTGATTTTAAATGGTGAATGTTATTAAAATGCACTTATTTATCAAAACAAAAGTTTAAATTAACTTTTAACTTTTATTTAGCTCAGCGAGGCTGTGCAGATGATCTTTACATTAAGAAACTATGTTCTTATGTCACTCATTGTTAAGATATTTGTGTTTTCTTCTGCCCATAGGTTACCTATTTTTATGGAATTATTGATGAAGTTGTAATGATTTTGAGTATTTATGAACATCGTTTTATTGCTTTTTAAAGACTATCGTCTGAATATGCGTTGCCTTTGACTGACTGACTGACAGCCCCAAAAAGGACAACTTGGAGGCTGTGAGAGGCACCTACTCTCTGCTCTGTGGTTTGGACCGGTTCATGGCGGATATCACTGGTGTCATGAGGCATAGGCAAGAAAACATATCCTGTCCAAGTGGAACCAGCGAGGTGCACAACAAGCTGGGGGCATCCAGAACATCCTGGAGTGCATGGAGAGAAAGCAGGATACTACATCGCAACAGCAAGTGCCTACCAGTGCAATTTTGCTGCTGTTCTGGCAAACCAGCATAATCTTCTTATTGCTTTGCTGCCTTACTTGTTGGTGCTGGGAAATGCTGCTGGGAGCCAGAGGTTTACATCTTCAGCCCCTAATGTGGGTGTGCCTCTGTGGATACCGGGACCTTCAACACCACCCTAACATAAGGCACCATAGACATCAAAGGAAAAAGATGTGGACTTCAGTTCTTTGCAAAGAAAAACTGCCAAGTAGCATATCTCTGTGCCACATGGCCAGTTTCTCCAATGCCATGTGCTAATGCTCATCCCAGTGTACAACCCCAACAGGTACTGTCCTCTATTTGCTTTCCCCACATGTTGGTCTCATGCCTGTGTGGACTACCTATGTTGACTTTCTTCCATAATGGCAATTGGCTCTTCCTCCTCACTTGAACATTCCTCTCCTAAGCATCTCCCATGACATGTATCCACCATGGACTGTGTCTTGGACATCCAATAGCTCACTTATTATGTTTGGGCTGTTGCCCCAAGCACTGTCAGTTGCTCCTTGCTCCTTGGTTAACATGTAAATAAATCTAGTTTCACTTATAAGAATGTTGTATTTTTGGTCATGAATGGTGTAAGTAATCCATAGGTGATGTGTTGACTCTCAAGGCACTATCTGACATCCAAAGTATAATGTGGTCGAATATCCAGGGATAAGTATGCACAGTGCATGCAAAGTAAGACATGTGATTCCTAACTACTATAAAACTATCAAGTAGTGTTTCAAGGTCAAATGCATGAAGTGCAACAATAGTCGATAAGTCAACATTAAAATTAAATATTGGCTCTGGCCAGGTGGCAGATGCAATCATGCATACTAGCCAGGAAAGAACAGTGACACTACTAGAATTTGGTGCTAGGGACAGTGTGTAAGTGACTTACATCAGTGTGGCACAAAACACATCCCATATTAGTCAGAATGGTTTTACTTGTTGCATCACTGACATGCACAGTGCAACGTTACGTTAATACCTGTTTTGGCCTGTTTGTCCATCCACAACAAGAGTGTCAACTACAGGTACCATTGATGTTTGAATATCCCTTAAGTGACCCAATAGCAAACTTCTAAATATTGACTTCTTAGGTGCTCCACCTACTAACACATGCATACAAACACTGGCAGGAACTCCCACCGCATGTGCTTAACACAAACTAAGCAGATGCCACAACTGACAAGCATGAAATAAGTAAGCAGTTGTGAAAGTGTAAATAAAGGGTTTATTTAAAATACAATTGATGTAAAATCATAGCAACTATACCTACACTTTTCTTACCTATGTAAACTTTGGCTAAGCAATCCTAATCTAACTGACCTACACTATCCTAAATAAAAGAAATCAAACCCATCGAACCTTAACTTGTCCTATTCTACACATATATCCAAATAGACAGGTTAAACATCAACCCCCTCACACCCCTTATAAAACAGTTGCATATGAGACTAACATCAACTACAGCTATACACAAACCTAAACATGAAAATCCAAACAAAAATAGACTTTGTTGTATTTTTTTCAAAAATGTGTAATTTTTTTAACAGATTCTACAAACCCAGACAAAACATCAACCCCCATCCACTTATGAAAGTACCCACCTATATCCTCTCCTAAAACACAGATCACTAGTAAAACTATATTAAAATACTATACCTAAACTAACCTACCACTATATTAATAACCATCTTACCCTAAGTTATACATTTATAGTATACATTTATTAAAAAATAACTGGGGAGGTCATGGAAGTCTGAGGGAGGGCCTACATTTGCTGCTCACTATGGTCCTTAGCATACTGTAAACTCTTCATCAGCTGCAACAGTGTTGCCAGCTGCAATTGTTCTCAGGCTAACTTCAAGTTCATGTGCTGTTGGCCCTTCTGCAACTGCTGCACCATGTTAATAACTTGCTGTGATCGAATACCACACGTCTGTACTGCCACTGCTGGTTCGGCAGAGGAAGGTCCAGATAGTGGGCCAGAGGAGGGTCCAGGCAGTGGAGCAAAGGAAGGTCTGGCTAGTGGGGCAAAGGAGGGTTTAGGTAGTGGGGCAGAGGAGGGCCCCGTGACAGGCCCTAGAGTACCACAATGCCCGTTTTCTGCAGGATTGCTGGTTCATGCCCCATTTGGGATATCATGTCCCCAAGCTGGTGACATCCAGCTCTATGCTGCCCTGGCTCTCTGATAGGTCTCCCCCATTTGCCTGTTGGCCTTTCCCACTTTTCGGATATGCTACTATCTTTCCAGCCAGAGCCTAAATGCCTTTACCTCTTCTGGGGTCATGTTGGCTTCTGGAGAGGGACGACATATGAATTAGAAAAGCATGCATCATTAACTATTAGCAGCACAAGTGCCATGGGCTGTCTACCACCCTTACATCTATATAACGTAGAATGACCAACTGTCATGAGAAACATGTCCTTCCCCTAAGATAACAAGGGTAAATCACCTATTTTGTGTCTGTGTGGTTGCAGTAGAGGCCAGTGACAGGCCTCACTGCCATGTAATATGAGGACAGATATTGGTATATGCTGTTATTTACACATAGAATGGTACACAAATTCCTTCCATGTGTTCCCTGGGTATGCCATGACACATGCCAGAGGGTACAATCTAGGGCCAAACAGCTAACTGAAATGAGTGGTGTGTGGAAAGTACATGTATCATGACCCAGCAATGCTTCATTGTTAATGCATACAAACAGACCACACACTTAGCAGCATAGATAAACTCAGTGGCAGGTATTTGAAACATCGACAGATTATTGCAATTTACCTTTAAATAGAGATTGACACTTGGCCATGCTAGCACCAATATACCATAGATTATCTATTGAAAATTGAACAAGAACATGTACTCCATGATATACTCAATAGTCTGTTTCAACCTTCCTGCATGGACAGTTACAAAGAAGCACATCAATTAATGCTTAGTCCATGTGATGAGTGTGTACATGCATGCCGTAGAGTGCATATTAGTGGGTGTTTAGAGCTGTATTGTCAGGTGTTTTTCATGAAATTGTTGAATAAAGAGGAATCCAGGCAATAACATATGGATTTCTGCAGCATTTTTTGTCATTTGTAAGGGCCTGTATCCTGACAACACAGTGCACACAGTCTGAGATATGTGTAAGGATCTGAATCCTAACAACAAATTACATACATGCCTCTGGGACTTTACTCATTGACCTTATGTCTTACCAAAGCCAACAAAGTAATGGACATGCCCTCAAGCTAGCGGCATCCATCTCCCTGCTGCCCTTTAGTATTGGAAATTTGGTGTGAGATATGTGCTAAAAACCCAACCTCACATATGTTCTGGAAAAGATATGACCTGGGCACATATACTGTGTCAGGGAGTTCACAGCCTAGACCATACAACATCTATGTCACATACTTGGGATAACATGTTGGCAATTGTGGACCCTAGTGTGGGTGACAGACATTATAATCAATTAAGATCATTGAGTTTGGGGCAGATGATGGTACATGTGCCAAAACCATAGTCGACTCGACAGTAGCACAGCATATTAAGAGGCAAACTTCGTGTGGGTATGCACACATTGTTAATCATTCCAAATGGCAATTTGAGGACTGTCATTAACACATGGAACATTATCCTCCTCCTGTTATGAATCTACAAGTATGGTGCAGCTCATTTCTGCAGACTAATGATGTCCTAAGCACATCTCACAGCAAACCATTTCAGCAAACACACACATTTGTTATCAATCACCGTAACAATAAGGTGACACTAACCGGTAGCACTGGCATCTCTTAATGTCACAACCTCTGCACGGTGAATGGGCTTTGGCTACAAAGCAAAATCATAGTATATAGCTTGTGAATGCTGGAAATGTACATTGTGTACAATTGATGCACAGTGTATAAGCTTCACAAATGCCTGCTATTGTTGGTATGTTGGATTTAGAACACAAGCACAGTTAGTATGCCCTCATAAAGGACATATGTATGCCAAGCCATTCCGATGATAGCATGCACATCACATATGAGGTTCATAGAGGGCAGACAATGTACAAGACCAGGCTAGATTGTAACATGGTGCTAAGGTGTCTTGCTTTGACATGATATGAACAGTCCAAATTGATTGTCTCTGCACTGCATAGTATGACAGTGTTGGAGCCTTCACAAGTTCATATGTAAACTTTATCAGCCTACACACATCAGACTATAGCCATGCTTGTTTGTCTCCTTCACTTAGCTCCTTGAATGTGGCCAGTACACTGGAAATGGACAATGTTTAATCACAGCCCATACAGGCTCATAAAGGTGTGAGGATGCAGTCAAGTGACAGAGACTTATGTATGACTATTTTGGGGGGACACAGACACCCTGTTCAACCTGTGGCATGATGACATATGAGTGCACTCCCATACATCTAGTAATGTGGAGTGGGCCACACAGTTCAAAGTTATTAATGGTCTAGCAGCCCATGTGAAAATACCTCCTTCACAGTGCAGGATGGGTCTTACCTCACCTATGGGCTTCCTCTGCACTGCCTAGTCTGCTTTGCCCATTATGATGCCCTTGTGAACATGCCCCTGTGTGATGTTCATGGTCGTGTTTACTATTGTTTAAATATTTTGATGTACATCAGCACAGCAGGCCTCCTGCTGCGTTGCTGTGCATCACAATAAAGGGGCAGGAATGTGCCAAATCTGCAAAAAATGTAGGCACCCTGGTACCATGGCTCGAGGGTGTCTGAGTTATGGAGGTAATTGTTTTTGTGCGAGGAGGGACACCTTCCTGCACAAAACAACTGCAAGAGGTGTTTTCCTCTTTCGATGTGTGCTGCAGAATCCAGCACACACAGGAATAGAACAAATAAAGGTACTTTGCCTTGTTGTGCCTCCCTTACGCCTTCCATCGAAAGTCGTAAGAATGTGATGCTTTCCGAGGTTTCCAAAACCTTGTAAATCGGAGAATGCGTCATGTTCCATTAATGTTGCGTGGGTATACACACAGCAACACCCATGGAACGCAGAGTAATGAGTGAAAGGGGACCATATTTACAAAGCCATGAAAAGTCACACAGGGTGGAGTTACATGTCCTTGTAAATATAGATAGGCACACTACACAGCTGGTGCATCAAAAAAATGATGCACCGTCAGCACAATGGCCTTGTAAATAAGCCCCTAATTGTCTGTAATTTAGTTAGCATGTATCATGCCCAGTCACCTATATACATATCTTCCCATTTCAATTACAAAAGTGTTAAGAGTATTTAGCTACAGGCAAACAGCTACAAGCTTGTGGTATGTGGGAACTTACCGATATGCCCTCCAACTTCTAGGCACAGGCAATCAAGGAGCTCCTTCTCCCAGTTCACAATGTCAGCCCATCGGTGTTTGTGTAAGTTCAGGTCCACACCAAACAGTCTTTGCATTTGGTAATACAGCTTCTCTAACTGGTGCCTCCTGTCTCGGGCTGGGTACCCCAGTAGCATCCTGCCTCCACTTCCTATCATGTTCGGCAGGTATCTAACAATCAGCCACAGCAGGTCCCCAACCTGCTTCTCTGCACTGCCACTGCCCAACATCTACCTACACCAACGAATCACCCTAAACTCAACTAAAAATAAACGATTACTGTTGGACTTAGCCCTTTTTGCAGGGTCATCCCTAATCTTTTTGCCTTTCTCCTGGCCTTTTCTCTGACATGGTGTTGGTGGTTTTAGACCTCTGGGCACTTTAGCACTGCTGTCTAATGTAAAGTGCTTGTGCGTGTGCTCTCTGTGTTACATATGGTAAGATTGGTCTAGACCTGTTTGGCCTATTTAATTTACCAGTCACTCCCTTGTAAATTGGTCTCTCAGCTACCTAGGGCTGGTAAATTAAATTCTACAGGTGGGCTTGCAGCGCTGATTGCGCTACCCACCTAAGTGGCCTTTCGAATCTATCTCAGGCATCTGCCATTGCAGGGCCTGTGGGCGCAGTGTGACTGCCGCTGTGATGTGGCACTTAAAGTGTGTTCCATGTATGTGTCCCCCATTTTACTGCATGTCAGTCACCCCTAAGGTAGGCTCCAGCTAGACCTATAGGCAGGGTGCATTGTAGGTGAAAGATAGGACATGAACTTTAAGGGGCAAACAGCCATTTTGGTTTCTCACTACTGTGGGGCTGCCCTCCCATAGGAATACATTGGGGATTCCCTGATAAGTGTTTCAGTGGTAATTCCTGATATGAGACGAGCAGCGTGGTCAAGTTTAGTTTTTTTGGAATGGTAATAATAAATGCTGTACAATGGTGTGCGCAGATTTATTATAACTATTTTAGAAATGCCACTTTTAGAAGTTGGCCTTCCTGTGTGCTATTTGTCTGCCAGCCTGATGTGAATTGCATGTCTGGGGTTTGAGTGACAGGGGCTGGGGAGGTGTGTGTGGCTCCAGGAGGGGCAAGGTGAGTCAGCAGTAGGCTGAATGGGACATCTACATTTGGAGTAGTGGGAAGTGTAGTCCCCTGTCCCGGAACAGGATTGTGCCTGCCCTGTACAATGCTGGCTCTGTTCCCGTGGTGTGTTTGATCACCGAGCCCCCACCTGACAAAGGGGATGAAGAGCCTGGTAAACAGAGTGCTCCAATTCCTCCCTGAACCAGTTTTTGCTGATTCCCCCAAACCCTGTACTGCAGACGAAGGAGAATATGGGTATAAGTACTGGAGCTGTGACCCCATGAAAGTGTTTCTGTTCCTCGACTTGCTGGGTGCTTGCTGCTACTGGGGACCCAGGAGGTGCCGCCACATGGGCTTGCCTCCTTGCTGGAGGGCCCTGTGTGCTAGCCTCCCTGGGCCCAGCCATAAGGCATTTTGAGCCCTCTGAGAAGGCCAGTTGGTCCGGGGGTCAGTCAGGTTGGTAGGGCGGCAGGCCCTAATGTGATTTATGTGATAACATGCTAAATGTGTTTTATGCACCCTGGTTTATGACTCTAAGGTGATTTATGATTATGAGGTTATTGCATACTGTGTTTAGGCTTATGCAGTCATTGCCTAATGTGATTTCTGCTTATGAGGTTATTGCATAATGTATTTATGCATGTGAGGTTATTGCATAATGTATGTATGCTTATGAGGTTATTGCATAATGTGTTTATGCTTATGAGGTTGGCGCATAATGTGTTTCAAGCCTAATGTGATGCTGATTGCATAATGTGATTTATGTTACGGGATATAATGCTGAGTAGAGTGGTTTGCCAGTAATTACTATTTGTGTTCTACATTTACAATCTGTGATTTGTGATGGTTCTGACATTGGCCCAATTGGCCCTGTCATGTATATATAATCCCCTATAAATATTGCCTAGTGCCAGTTGGCACAGTGTATTTTGTGTGATTACTATTCTAATGTGTATTTGATAATACAAAGGCTATTTTTATATATACCCTTGTGTGGATTTCCATTTGTGGGGTTCCTAGTGTGTGTGTGTGTTGCGCAAACGCATTACACATTGCCTCTGGGATAAGCCTGACTGCTCGTGCCAAGCTACCAAGGGGGTGAGCGGGGGTTATCTTCAGCGTGTAACTCCTTTGCCCTGGCTAGAGTGGTGGTTTCTGCCTGGCTTATGTGCAAGCCCTAGCCAACCAGAAATCCCCTTTCTAACAAGTACCCTTTCCCCCTAGAAACATAACTAATAGCCACTATTTAAATGAACACCCAACAATACACTACATAAATTGCACAAAATACAAAAACAGGACAAATATGACAATTTAGAGACAGGACATTTTTCTTTGTCGAATGCCACTTTCAAACATGACAAAAAGTGATGTTTCCTACTATAAAATCAACTTTCATTCAATTGAGTAATTTTTCTTAGTTTAATGTCACTTTTAATGGTCATGCATAACTTTGTATGGCAACAAATGATAGTTTCTACAGTAAAGTCATATTTCATTCCAGTGACTCGTTTTTCTTGATTCAATGTCAATTCAATTTGTTAATTCTGGTTTGGATATTCTACGGAGGTCCACAAAAACATATCATTAAATTTCAAAAAGGAACAAACTTTACATAGAGTACAAAATTCTTTCTTATTCATCGCTACATCCCAAGGGTAATTCTTATATCGGGCATACTGTATAATGTGCAAATAGTACAATAAATACACAAGACAATCAAGAATCCGACCAGCTTACATATTATGACATTGGAATCAAACTACTATAAAAATCTTTTTCCTAATAAATAGACAAAAATGTTTTTAAAAATTGATATATCTTACGCCAAACCATTTTATTTGGGGGAGACAGAACAGAGATCGTGCTTTGATTCAATGTCACTTTTAATGGTAATGCATGCCTTTGACATTGATGTCTGAAATCCAACCTGATTATACATTTCCGAGGGCTAGTCCTAGTTGACAGAATGTGTGAACATTGACATTTCCCGGAACTGTGACATAAACACCAAGAAAAGTAATAGTTTAAAAAATGTATCATCATGTTGAAACTTTAATTCATGTTATTTCATGGTCAATTCACAAACATCTGTTTCATTAAAAAACGAATGTGCCCAATGCGTGCACGTCTGCGTTTGCCTGCAGCTGTATTCTGGATGTCTCGAGCCTCGACATTCTTCATCATCCATCTGGGTTCGGAAGTTGTAGATCACAGCTTCAGGGACATTAGTCTGCACACAATTGTTGTGCAGAATTTCACAGAACAAGATGATCTTGCAAACCCCTGTGGGGAAGGTAAAGCAATCTACCTCTTGAAATGTCAAGGTAGCAGAACCTGCCTTTCAGCAGTCCAAAGCTTCTTTCAACGATGTTCCGGGTCCTGGTGAGCGAATGGTTATAGGCCTTCTCTAGCTCAGTCTGAGGGTGTTCACCGGGTGTCATGACCCATGGCTGGATGCCATATACTTGGTCAGCTGAAAGTGCAGGTTAAAGTCAACTGTCAATACTTTAGAGAACTGTTATTGATGCATGGCAGACCAATTGGGTTATGTAAAATTATGTTGTCATACATATCTCTAACATTATTTTCAAAAGATGTGTTAATCACTTAGTTGTTAATAGGTTGACACTTTTCTTTTCAATTACTCTGTGTTATAGCAAATGCTGAGCATGGGCTGATAGATCGCTCACTTCTACATCATGACTGTGGACTGTGATGTAGATCTTGCTATTTTCTGGGGTTTTTATTTGAAGTCACTTGTGATCCATGCAGGTATCCACACAAAATACAAATGTGTTCTTTGAAGAAGGAATATTAACTCTCTGTGCTACTTTATGGTGAGTCAAATCTAGCACTAGCCAAAACTCCACTCTATCTCTAGCAGGAACATTAATCACAACAGTTATCTTGACATTTTTAACTACTACCTGAAAGCTGGATGGAAAGGAACTCTGCAACAGGTGCTTACATCATAAGTTATTGCTAAACACAGCAGCACCCCTGAGGTCAGTGCAACCATTCATGGTCAGCACCCAGGGCAGCTGCACTGTTTGCACCGTTCTAATGCCAGCCCTCAGACAGTGGTACATAATTGGGTACTTGGACCTCCGTAGGTAGATGTTGAAATAGGAGACATGCCTTACACTGAGATACGTATATGGTCATAGTTAACCACAGATGTGAGTTTTGGCATACATGACATTCTTGATGAACCATGGAAGGGGCATGTGGACAATCCCACATCCCCCATGGAAAACCCCCTTACTCACATGGATGCTGCACTGTATTTGGACCAGCAATGCATTGCTCTGTACCCTGCCACAATTAAACGAAAGCCATAGTGTATTTGTGTGGCTTGTCATTGTTAGCTTGTGTATTTTTCTGACACATGCACCATGATATGTGGTGCATGTATGAGCCACACCCATCTTAATTCAGATCCTAGCTGCATCAAAAGACTCAGTCCTGGGCATTAGGTCATCCCTTTCCACCTGTTAGGTATTAGAGTTTAGCTTACCTACAAGTAGGCCATTCCTGCATTATCCATTCTGGCATCTGAGGATGCAGTGCCTGAATATCTAGACATCATGTACACTGTGAGGGTATTTTGCCAGAACATTGGTGAAGAGGCCCCAAAGGTCAACAATGGTCTGGACATTTATTGAGTGTGTGTGCTTCCGGTTCCTGTAGAGATGTCCAGTGGCTGCAGGAGGTACCAGTTGCATATATGTGGAGTGTAGTGGCAATGTGGCAGGGTGGCCGTGTCCTATAGGTCATAGGCGCACACCAGCAATAACTTTTTAGAAATTATTCAATTTTACCATATTTCTTCTGCCTGCCATAGGTGTCTCATAGGCCATTGATGCACACCAACAATAACTTTTTGTAACAATGATTCCATTTCCCCATACATTTATTGCCTGCCATAGGTGTCTCATAGGCCACTGTCCAGGATATTCTTTGTATTTTCCATTGTCGTACACCAACAAATATTTAGGTGTCTTATAGGATGTAAGAGCACACAAGCAATATATTTGTTTAAGGATTATTCAATTTCCTCCTGCCTTTCTATGTGTGTCTCATAATAGACCATAAATAATCACACTGCTTACTAGCAATCATTTTTAAGGATACACAATTGTAAATGATTTGTGATTACCTTACTAAAATTATATTGTCTACAAATCTAAATTGCAAATGCTACATTTTTTTCTTGTTTGTTTGCTTTTAGGCACACAAGAGACACACACACAGTACTGTCTGACAGAACGCCAGCAGTGACACCATCTAAGTCCTCCTTTGCTTCTACTGCTAAGTGGCAACCTCCAGAGCTAGGATCTTGAAGATGGCCACAAAGAAAGGTGTTCCTGTCAAGAACCTTGCCAGGGAGGAGGAGAGGAAGAAGATTACCACCACTGGTGAGCCACCCTCTGACATTTTCAGGGAATATGGTGAACCCGCAGCACCCTTCTCTGAGCAGGAAAAGGCTAGGAGCTGCACTCCAGCATCAACAACACCATTCCAACCCAAGCTCAAGACCATGTCTCTGAGTGATGCAGCCACTGCAGCCATTGTGATCACCAGTTAATCTGAACTAAATATGTCTCAGCCACAAAGTACACAGTCCTCACAGGAAAGTGGACACAGGAGTCACAGTCAGCAACAGATCTTCTGAAGTAGGAGCAGAACAGGAGGCTGAGCTTCCTGCTGAACAAGATTGTGGTCTTCGACCACTGGTTTCATGATCTCCAGCAAGAAAAAGAAAGGTACCCCACCTTCAGCTCCAAGCCCCCCTTTTGATGATATGGACATGGATGGGACACAAGTCTGAGACCTGCCACCAGAGACAACATAAAAGAAAAGTTCCTAGAAGCCTTGGATTTATGAAAAGCAACAGTGATGATGAACCAGTGATTGTCAGTGTGGAGGGAAGCTCAGAGTATGCTGAGGTGACTCCTCCTATTCAACCTGCTCCAAGGAATGTGGTTCCAGCTTCCATATCTGTACGACCCCCAGCAACACATGCATTCACCACTACAATAGTTGAAATACACCCTAGAGAGAGAGACATACAACACTCATCCACCTACCTCCACTTCTTCAGGTACTGGCTGTGGCACACTAAAAAATGTATCCCCCCCAGTTTGGGACTTATATTCAAATAGCAAGAAAGAGGCTAACATTGCAACATGTTCCATTTGACTTGCAAGGGGTCGTCAAGGTAAGTCAGGTTTGCACTACTTTACTGGAGGCCAAACATCCAATCTAAAAAACATCACACAATCAATGCGAGGACCACCTTAAAAAGATAGCTGCTGTTGGTGATGATGAGAGAGAGGAAGCAGCTTAGTTCACACTAATAGAAGAAGAATGTGGTGAGTAGGAAAAAGAGGATGGTGCAATTACACAAAGCAACCCTGCTGCAACAAATGTCCCCCTATAGTGTGCTGACAAAAGGGGGTGGTGATGGACGGAGCATCTGAACCAATCAAACACTCAAACCCAGGCAACAGATCTGGGTTTAATCCATCACCGTTCTTTAGCCCACTCTGCCACCCAAGTTCAGACATGGCCATGTGCAAATCAGTCTGACCCTGTGCCTCATGGGAACAGTCAAGCCTGAACTGCCAAGCCATGCCTTCCCTGGACCGGAAACAAGCTTCCGAGGACCGGTTTCTGGCATTACAGCCGTCTACAGCCAGGCTTGTTTGAATCCAGTGGCAAAGTGAGCAAGGGACTGACGTCTGAGCATACCCTGCCAACTTATGGCGAACAAAGCGGTACAAAAGGGGGTCATGATTGACGGAGCATCTGAACCAATCAAACACTTACACCCTGTCAACAGATCTGGGTTTAATCCATCACCGTTCTTTAGCCCACTCTGCCACCCAAGTTCAGACATGGCCATGTGCAAATCAGTCTGACCCTGTGCCTCATGCGAACAGTCCAGCTCGAACTGCCAAGCCATGCCTTTCCTGGACCGAAAATAAGCTTCCTAGAACTGGTTTCTGGCATTACAGCCGTCTTCAGCCAGGCTTGCTTGATTCCAGTGGCAAAGTGAGCAAGGGACTCATGTCTGAGCATACCCTGACAACTTATGGAGGACAAAGCCGTACAAAAGGGGGTGGTGTGCTAGCATCACCAACATTAGCGACCACTAAATACTCTGATGCAAAAACCACTGCATACAGTGATTCCCGCTTTAATATGCCTATTGAGTTTACCACCTCCTGCTGCTCTACAAAAGATGTATGTGTCAACCACTAGAGGGCATGTTTTTACATTGGGAAGCTGACTAAAATGTTAGTACTGGACCTCCTCCCTCTTTCTTTTGTGGAAGTAGTGAGATGTGTGGAATCTGCTACTGCCATCTGCTTGAAATGGAAGGTTCCAAGTTAGACCTATTTTGGCAGAGTTGCTGTTCCAGTGATCCATTATGATGTGCTGAAATTGATTGGCCAAGCTAAGCAGTAGAGAACTGTTGATACTATCCACCTAATGATAGGCATGTGGACTAGTTCTCAAGCAGTTGATTACATGTGTATCACTGCACACTGGATCTCTTTTGTAGGGTTAGGCAACAGCTATCTGTGGGTTTCAGGATCGAAGAAAGTATTAAGGGGCTTTGGCAGCATGCAGCAGAAACTACATATATTGAACTGCTTTGAAAAAACATTATATAGAGGAACATTTATAATATTAAGCATCTGGCTTACACTGATCTATTTAACATGTTTGGAGTGGACAGGGGGGCACACAAGATGCCTCTATTTGCCAAAGAGCATGAAGAGTCTGTCGCAGTCTTCTTGCTGTCCATGCGGGTTAACCAAGCCTTCTGAAACACTCTTTTGACCTTAAACAACGACAAAGGTCTCCCATTATCATAGAGCTGAGGCTTTGACTCTTCACTATACATGGCCTAACGAGTTCTTACCTTTTGCCCGTCCGATGCTGGGATGATGCCCATCTTCGTCCTGGCTCCCCTGAATCTTCCTTGACTACCTGTCCATCGCCCGCCATTTTGTGACTCTCTTTTGTGCTCTCAAGCAAAATGGACGCTCTTTACTGAATACTTTGCTACTGGAATGTATTTCCCAAACTGGTGCTGTCTTTCCGGGCTTGTCCCCTGCCTATAATTGCCTCGCCTATCTCTGCTCCCCCTAAACCCTTTGTTTCTCGCAGGAGAGTAAGCAGTCTCTTGTTTTAACTTTGAGCACCACCTTATGGCCTCAATTATTATCCAAAGGCTAGCCAGTTTTTCCTTATTCCAGGTGGTAGGTGCTTCGTTGCCTGTGTTTTTTGAGGATGAAATAAATACATAAATAAATAAATGTAAAAAAAATTGCTTTTTGCTTATGTTAAATACGTAGTCATCACTAATATTGGTTGCCCTATTTTAATTGCTGTATTCTTATTTTTGATGTAATTGTTTTCTTTTTATCCATTGCCTAGAGTTTTATAGCAGTTCCTGTACTTTATGTGTTTAATTCGTAGTCATAACTAATCATGGCTGAGCTATTTTAATTGCTGTTTTCTTATTTTATAAAATAGTTTTCTTTTCTTTTCATTTTATACATTGCCTAGAGGATTAGAACGACTTTTTGTCTCATTGTACACTCCCCCTCCTTAATCTTCATCCTGTAATATTTTTTTTGTCCAGGTTCGCAATCATATGGTCCCTTATTTTAGATTTCGTTAATGGGTTTCCAATATTGCTTTTATCTTATTTTATATATTGTTAATTGTTCATCTTTTGGAAAATCCCCCCTCTTATCTCACAGCCTTGACTCTCCTCTCTCTCTAATTATTTTCTCAACAAAATTCACTACCCTCATCCTGTCTCTATATTTCCTTTCTTTGCTTTCTGTCCCCCCAATCCAATCACATATCTGACCATGTCCCCCCCAATTCCTCCATCACTCATTCTGATCCTGCTTTCTCCAGACATGGCCCCTACACATGGAACATCTTATAATCATCTAATCTTTCTAAAAATGCCAAGAAAAACTTCAAAGATAAATTATTGATGCATCACCCTGTAACTCTTATAGGTGATACCTTCCCCAGCCTGTAATCTCTAATGAAAACAAACTTTATTTTCTACTCCAACCGCTCTCTAAAAGGATAAACATCTTCCTTCAACACCTTAAAATCACAAAATCAAGTAAAATTCCATGTGAATTCAAAATGTCAACAACACCATCCCCAGTCTTTTTAGGTGAAAATGACATTTCCATATTTAAAACCGGTAACATTCTTATTCAAGCATCTGAATACTACCTCAACATTTTCGATAACCATTTCAGTTCCTTGTCCTACCAACTCTCCCAACTAGTTCCTAGCTCTTCATTAACCCAATTGCCTGACACACACAGTTCGTCTCTCGACACCCCGGTTCAGGCCCTACCTTCCCTACCCGTTGTAACCTCTCACACCATCTCTGACGCAGCCCCAATCTTCCTTGGACCTCCCTCCCTAAACCCCAAAGTACTATGGATCTCTCCACCACTCGGACAATCGATTGCTACCCTCCTGCTCCCTCCATCCTCCCCGACTCTCCTCCTAAATCCTTCCCGACACACCTGCCCTTACCCGGGCCCCTTCCGGGACTCTCCCCAGTATCAAATCGCTCTCTGTCCCTTTCTACTAAGACAATCAATTCTTCCCCACCTGCCTATACCACTTTCCCTATCTCTCCCCTTAACTCTCTATCTATGGTCTTACCCCTTCTAAGGACCCTGCCGGTACTCTCCTCTTTAATAAATCCTTCTCCTACTCTGACCATCTACCCTTCCCCTTCCCTGACTCCACCCTCAACTCTCTACCTATTATCTTACCCCCTCTGGTGTCATCCCCCACACTCTCAGCTATATCTTACACCTCGACCTCTCCTCTTTCCTCTGACTGACTCCCCCCTGACCTTTCCATAGTCCCAGTATCTCTCTCAATTGCCTCCCATACTCACACACCACCCCCTGAGACACCGCCTGCAGGATTGTCAGAATCTCCCCCAAACACCTTCCATACTCAAAAAACGTATCCTTGAACAACGCTTGTTGGATTGTCTTCCCCATTTACACCAACCCTTCCTCATCCCCTTTGCCCTTTCCTCCCCAATCTTATCCGCTTCACTGCAGCGCGACTTCTGCCGCTGTGCTGGGACATTCTAAACTTGGGCATGACTCGGACGGCCCCAGGCCGTGGTGCGCACACGCCATTCGTGACTCATGACGGCCGAAGGGGCGTCTTGAGCAAGGAAGAGGATGTAACTCAGACTCTTAGACTCTTAAAATCCAAACTCTCAGCTATGACTATTGAACTAACTCGACTTAGAGGGGATTTCAACTCCCTCAATACCAAGACCTTCTCCAATCACACTGATACCTCTTGCTCCCATAATGTTTCCCAACACATGTGATGGTTGACTACACCCCTTTGCAATCGAACACATAGACCACTCCTCACTGTAAGCCACCTCTCCACTTCTGACCTAATTAACCTATGTAACTCTTACCTGCCTAAGCCTCCTATAACTAATCCCCCCTCCCTTACTCCGACATCCTAGTTATTTTGGGCATAATTAGAGTCCCTGCCGCACCCAGCTCACCTAACCTCCAACTCAACTTACCACCATCCACTGACATAAACCCATCAACGATAACCCAAATCACTTTTCTTGCATGCTTGTTTAGTACAGATTGGCAGTCGTACATGCAACTCAATTACCAGAAACCATCCTCAGCAAGGCTATTGACTTTGCCTTCCACCACGAAACCTGGCTCAATGAACACTCAACAGCTATTCTTGACTTCCTTGCCCCTCCTGGCTACGCCATCATTAGACAAGACAGACCCGGCAGAAAAGGGGGTGGACTAGCCATAATCTATAAAAATGAATTTCAGCTCTCCCTTTTACAGAACAGGGATCCCTTAACTTTTGGATACCTGGGCATTGAACTAACGGTCAAGAGCACCTCTCCGATTAGACTACATAATAGCTACCACCCTCCGGGTGAGCCTCTCCTCTTGGCTGACAAACTATCCGATCTTATCACACACTACTCCCTTTCAGATGTGAAAAATCTCTTTTTAGGAGACTTTAATATCCACTGGAATAATTTATCTGATCCCACTGTCATACACCTCATCAGCCCCCTAGAGTTGAATGACCTCAAGCAATTATGCCACAATCCAACCCATATCAAAGGGGCCACATTTGACGCAACCATCTTCAATATTGACTTGGCCTCCCTTTCCAACATTATCCCTATCGACTGGTCTGACCATCACCTCTTCTGTTTGGGATCGCATCCAGTGCCCCCCCCCCCCTTTAACAAATAACAAACCCATGAAGTGGATCTAAAACCTTAAACAAATCCCTCCTTGTGAACTTGAGTCTAAACTCCGAGCTCAACTTCATCTCACTTCACTATCCCAAAATGTTGCCGAGCTCATCGCACATTTCGATAAGATGGTTAGTAACGTCTTGGACCAATTTACCCTTTTCAAACTAAAACAACAAAGAAATAAACAATCTAAATCCTGAACTGTATAATGAAATATGACAACTTAGACTGGCTTAAAGAACATGGAGGCATCCCGCTTCTCCCTCCCACCTAGCCCTCCTCAGATCTGCTAGATCAACTGATAAGAAGCCCATTTTCAATTAAAAGGCTTTTTTCTTTCGAGCTCAACTTGATCATGCCAAAAACAGGCCCAGAGAAAAGTTCAACAATGTTAGAAAACAAACTTCATCTGCCCCTTCAGAGATGACTGTGTCAATCAAGAGATGTGAAGAAATTGCCAATTTCCTCTCGGATAAAATTGCCAAAATTGACCAATCCTTCCCTCTAATCCAGGACCCGTTGAACTCTAATCTGCTTTTGACGATGCCTTTGACATTACTCCTTGGTCGGCACCATCCCTATCACCTAATACTACCAACCAACTACCCATTCCAACCTTGCCCATTATCATCCTTCCTAACTTACAACTGAAAAATAACACCTCCTGGCATAATTTCCGTACTATGAACGAGCTCAAAGTGTTTAATATCATAGCTAAACTGAAGCCAACTTCACACACCAATGATCCTTTCCCTTCTACCCTCTTTGACAATCTTAACCACATCATTGCCCCTTACTGGAACAAAATTATCAATATCTCCCTTGCCACTGGCTGTGTCCCTGACTCCCTCCAACTTGGACAAACCCCTCCCATTCTTAAAAAGCTAACTCCTGACCCCAACAATCCTAACAATCTCTGCCCTATCTCTACGCATGTCTTCTTGCTAAAGCCCTTGAAAAATGTGCTTGTTTCAACTAGATAAATAAATAAACACATAGGTAATTTCAACTCACTTGACGCCCTTCAAGTCGGTTTTAGGAAAGGCTTTAGTACAGAAACAGCCATGCTGAACATTGTGGATCACATCCATAGATCCCTATATAATGTTGAGGCTTGCTTTCTCATAGTCCTCAACCTCTGTGCAGCGTGCAATACAGTTAACCATTCTTTCTTACTTAATACGCTTAAATCTTGTTTTGACATTAATGGTGTGGTCCTCAAGTTGTTCTCTTCTTTCCTCCAACACAGAACACAGTAAATCAAAACCAAAGCCTGCCTCTCTAATCCCACACCAGTCTCCCTGGGCATCCCCCAGGGCTCTATTCTCTCCGCCACACTCTTTAACCGCTTTATGAAACGCCTTACCCTCATTCTGAAACAAGCTGGAATCAACTATCATTTCTATGCTGAGAACACCCAACTCTATTACAAAATTAAATCCATTAGGATAATCTTCAGTTAAACAATACCCTGAGTAAAATCCAATCCTGGTTCTACTTCAATCATCTTAAACTGAACTGAAAAAAACTGAAATTATTCTCTTCTCATCTATAAACAATTGGCTCCACATCCAACGCTGGATCATAGCTCTTAATGACCTTAATTGTTCGCTCTGCCTAGCTGACTCAACAAAACCCCTAGGTTTCACTCAAAATCTGGCTCTTAAGGACCACATAAAAAATTTGGCAAAAGGAGCACTCTTCACCCTCTGAAACCATAAAAAAATCAAACCCTTCATTCCTTTAGATGTCTTCAAATGGGTCGTTCAATCACTAGTCCTATCAAAATTGAACTATGGCAACACTATCTTCACAGGAACCCCCAAAGTTCACCTAGCCCCACTTAGAGATGTGCTCAACGTGGCGGCCTGACTCATCACTGATTGTAAATGATTTGACCACATGTTCCTAGCCCTTAAAGCCCTATATTGGCTGCCTGTTGAAGGGAGATGCTTTTATGAGACTGCTTGCATCACGCACAAAGCTCTTCCCCAACAAACCCTGTTGTACCTAACAAACAAACTCAAGAAGGTGGGCTGTGCCAGAATGATGGGAAGCAGCAATGCGCTCCTCCTCGTCTCCCCGCTTCTAAAAAATAAATCCATCCAATCTTGCTCCTTCCGTGGAAACGCCCCCAACATCTGGAATCCCTTCCCCCAAGACCTGCGCTGTAACCCCTTCTACCTAAACTTAAAAAAAGACCTAAAACGTCACCTTCTCAACCTATACTGGTGTCCATAATCTCTCCTTTGACCTTACTTTCTATTTTCCCTGCACTGGGTATCTTGAGCTTTTTTTTTCCTGACCCTCTCTTCACGCTCCCTCTATTCATATCATCCTCTCTTCTCTGACTTTAATTGCTACATCCTTGTATATTATTTAAATGTTCATTTACCTGCCGACCACCTGGAATTTCTGCCCCCCTTTTCTTAAAAAGAGATGCACCATTACCCTGACAATTTGCTAAAGTTATTTTTGCACCCTTCTAACTGTACATGAGATGCACTCGCGTGTTTTTTTTGATTATCCTGAAGAACAGTTTTTTTTTATTTCCTCTGATCATGTAAAGCGCTCTGATACCCCCGGGTCTAGCCAGCACTATCTAAAACCTTTCAAATAAATAAATAAGATAATGCCTCCCATCCCTATCCTTCTTTTTTTTACTTCCTAACTGGGCTACCAGTCAACATCATTATACAATGCCAACCTTGAGTGTACTACTTCAATGGTAAAAGAAATACAATAGGCAAATGTGCACCATGCTTGGAACAGGAAACTTTAGCACCAATGGGTAATATTGACTGATAAATGATTTATGTGGGGGCTGGGAGAGTGTTGTACCTCATTTTTAAATTTGTAAAGTTTGAGGTGCGGGATGATTCGGCCTGAATGCTTGCCTTCCACATTTCACTTTTATTACTTAATGTATTCTTTTGTGCCCTTTTTTTTACAGTTTCTTCTGAGACCAGTCAATTATTATACCAAAATACACAAAATGCTCAAAATCTTTTACTTTTCTTGTTCATCAACACTACAGGTCTATCTTATTCGGGTCGCGAGCAATGTTCCCTCTAATTTTTTTCCTCTGTGTGCGGCAGTGGAGGGTCTCTGTGCGCTGCAACCATAGCTATGTGCGCCAGGAACCAAACCGAGCGTGTCTGCGGCGCCAAATGGCACTCAAAACGTTTACTTTAAAAAGTGAAAAGATAGTGCATTTTCACACATACAGAGCCACAATAAGGTATTAGGGGCAGTTTGAAAATGTATTGTATTGCCTGTATTTTCATTGTTGTGTCTCTGACTGCTGTTGTCTGTCTTCCCCGCTGCCTGTACATGGTCCGTGCCCCTTTTTCTTCCCTCTGTTCCCCTTGCTGTCCCATTCCTCTCTGCCCGGTCTTTCCTTCTGTACCCCTTCCTGCCCATGTCTTTGCCCAGTTTTCCCTTCTGTTCCCCTCACTGCCCCTGTGCCTCTCTGCCCGTTCTGCCTTCTGTTCTTAGCTGCCCCTATATTTCTGTATTCTGTATTTTGCCTCTGTGCCATTCATTTTTTTTGTGCCCGTCTGCCCTCTGTGCCACTTGTTTTTGTGCCCCTTTTGCCTTCTGTTCCACTCGTTTTTCCCTCGTTTTTTGTGCGTTTATGCCCTCGGTTCCACTCGTTTTTGTGCCTTTCTGCCCTCTGTTCCACTTGTTTTCCCCTCGTGTTTTGTGCCCTTCTGCCCTCTGTTCCACTTGTTTTTTGTGCCTTTCTGCCGTTTTCCCCTCGTTTTTTGTGCCTTTCTGCCCTCTGTTCCACTTGTTTTCCCCTAGTTTTTTGTGCCCGTCTGCCCTCTGTGCCACTCGTTTTTGTGCCCCTTTTGCCTTCTGTTCCACTCGTTTTTCCCTTGTTTTTGTGCCTTTCTGCCCTCTGTTCCACTCATTTTTTGTGCCTTTCTGTCCTCTGTGCCACTCGTTTTTTTGTGCCTTTCTGCCCTCTGTTCCACTAATTTTTCCCTCATTTTTGGTGCCCTTCTGCCCTCTGTTCCTCTCGTTTTTGGTGCACTTCTGCCCTCTGTCCTACTCGTTTTGTGCCTTTCTGTCCTGTGTCCCACTCATTTTTCCCTTGTTTTTGGTGCCCTTCTGCCCTCTGTCCCACTTGTTTTGGTGCCCATCTGCCCTCTGTCCCACTCGTTTTTTGTGCCCTTCTGCTCTCTGTCTCACTCGTTTTTCCCTTGTTTTTGGTGCCCTTCTGCCCTCTGTCCCACTCGTTTTTGGTGCCCTTCTGCCCTCTGTCCCACTCGTTTTTCCCTTGTTTTTGGTGCCCTTCTGCCCTCTGTCCCACTCGTTTTGGTGCACTTCTGCCCTCTGTCCCACTCGTTTTGGGCCTTTCTGTCGTGTGTTCCACTCGTTTTTCCCTTGTTTTTGGAGCCCTTCTGCCTTCTGTTCCACACGTTTGTGGTGCCCTTCTGCCCTCTGTCCCACTCGTTTTTGGTGCACTTCTGCCCTTTGTCCCACTCATTTTGTGCCTTTCTGTCCTGTGTTCCACTCGTTTTTCCCTTGTTTTTGGTGCCCTTCTGCCCTCAGTCCCACTCGTTTTTGGTGCCCTTCTGCCCTCTGTCCGACTCATTTTTGGTGCCCTTCTGCCCTCTGTCCCACTCGTTTTTCCCTTGTTTTTGGTGCCCTTCTGCCCTCTGTCCCACTTGTTTTTCCCTTGTTTTTGGTGCACTTCTGCCCTCTGTCCCACTCATTTTGTGCCTTTCTGTCCTGTGTTCCACTCGTTTTGCCCTTGTTTTTGGTGCCCTTCTGCTCTCTGTCCCACTCGTTTTTGGTGCCCTTCTGCCCTCTGTCCCACTCATTTTTGGTGCCCTACTGCCCTCCGTCCCACTCGTTTTTCCCTTGTTTTTGGTGGCCTTCTGCCCTCTGTCCCACTCATTCTAGGTGCCCTTCTGCCCTCTGTCCCACTTCGGTTTTCCCTGTTTTTGTGCCCCTTTTGCCTTCTGTTCTGCTCGTTTACCCAGCTGCTGTGCCCCTGCGGCCTGCCCTCCTGACTGCCCACTGTGGCCTTTTGTTTAAGTATTGCTGTTAATCAGAGCCCCTTCACGGGGAAATACTTGAACAAAAGGCCACAGTCTTCCCCACACTCACACATAACCACATGCCCCCCCAGCCATGCCCGCCTCCTTACCTGCGCTCCGCCGCCACCGCATTCAAAAGTGCCTGATGTTCGCGTCACTTGCCTCTCTCGCGGGACGTCCTGTGTGCACGCTCCACGCGAGGCGGTGCACGGTGACGTCAGGGCGTCTGAACGTAGGTCGCGAGTTGGGATGGAGCTATCACAACAGCCCGAAGGAGGATTAGGAGCAATGCCTATCTACTGCAATGGGAACCATGACTCAAAGAGGCCAACTCTATTGGACTTGAGAGAGGTGTGTTTATTAAGAAAAGACACGGTACTGGCTGAAAAGTCAAACACTAATTGTTCTGGTCTGGGGGCGTTGTCGCTGGATACATGTCACATGATGGACACGGACAGCTAACTGTTATTGGCATTCATAGGATTGATCAGCCAGGTACATACTTGTCTGGGATTGGCAGTACAAGATTGTTCTCACTTCTCACTTAATAGCGCACAACTACACAAGCCTATGCTCTATCCTCTTGTTTCTCATCACCATGAATCTGACCCTTACTCTACAATATTGACATTTACTACTTTTGCAATCCACATGCCTTCTTTTCTTCTGCATGAGCGATCCATAACACTCATGCTTGCCAGACTATTTCAGCCCTGCACTCAAGACAGCCATTCAGAGAAGAAGAATGCAGATGCACATTTCATTTTGGAATTTAAATACAGTATAGTTTTAAAATTCTTTAAAAAAAATGCTTACAACTGTGGGGATCCTCCCAATTTAGCATTTCTCAATTGTAGGTAACATAACAATTAGTTACTTGGGACTCTGGGGCTGAAGGACAGTTTGCATTTGGTAACTGAACTGTCATCTTCTTTCCACAACAGATGTAATGTGCTGGTCATTGACTAGATGAATGTTTTGTTTGTCTTTGTCTCATATTTTCCACACTTCCCCTTTCTTCCATTCATGAAACCCCTAACCCTCTTCCCCCAGGTTGTGTGGTCTATTGAGGTGTGACTTAATAATTTGTACCATAACTGAATTACACAATAGGTGGGACAGAGGTGGTTATAGTGACGCCAACTGTGCCAGGATCTTCTTAACAAAACAATAGCCCACACCATGCTTACTACCTACCCACGCTTAAGAGAGACATCATCATAATGCAGTGTTTTAGAACAATGTCTGTCCAAGGATAGGTAGTAATAGCACTATGGCATGATTCCCAAGGGTATAGTTATACTTTATGTTTAAGTTTACTCTTGAAGGGTAGCTGTACTACCAGTAACTTTATGAGACATAGCTTTATGAGTAGTAACTAACTGGTAGTATCTAAAATATTAGGAGTTACAACTCGTAAAATCACTACTCATAAGGTAACTGATGTAAAACTTACTGGTTGTAAAATCACACTGCAAGAGTAAAGTAACACCAAAAGTGTCATTTTACCTTTGTTAATCATCCCATATGTTCCTTTAAAAATCTAAACAAAGTGGCATAACCTAAGTTTGAGTCCTGACTCCTTCAACTTGGGTTAGTTATAAGATTAGTTTAATTGTTTTCTAATAAACTTAATACTAGCTCCTCAGATTCCTTGCTAGTTATTGTTTGACTTTCTTTCATGGTGGTCTCACTCTTGGATATTTACTAACTGTGTTTTCTTTCATTCTAGTTGCCTGTAATGGCTAATCCCTCTGCAATATCCTACAGTTGGAGTTCACCTCTCAAGCATCATTAGAAATAGGTGGGACCCTGTTTTGTAATGCCTTCCTGTTAGTGCTAGCCCACTTCCTCCAGCATTGAAACGGCCATTTGGGATATCCAGCAATATGGCAGAGGATGTCTAAGAGAGGTAGCAGATATTGCTTAATCTAGTCGCGTAAGAAGTTAGAAACTTAGGGCCTGATTACGATGACGGTAGGACTGCCACCAACAACCCGTCTGTGGTGGTCTCGCCGCCATCATACCCATGTCTTTCACACACCATATTACAATGGCGGGCAGATGGTTGGCAGTCACAAAGACTAACCCTCATGCATCCGAAGGGCTCCTTGAGCCCGCCGGTGCGTCAGAGGGAGTTGTATTCCCTACAATGGTTGCTGTGCTTGCCAGGCACCGCCGTAGGGATTTCAATGTTCCTTTCCGCCTGCCATTCAATGGTAGTTCACCTGCCATGCAAAGGCAGGTGGAAAGGGACTTCGGGGGCCCGTACTAGGCCCCCTGTCCTCCGTGGCCATCAGCTGTATGTTTTACATGGAAATGTGAAGCGCCTAATACCTATTGCGGGACTGCCAACAATCTGTTGGACGGTCCCATTTATGAAAGTATAGCGGTCGGACATCCTAATCGGCCCCTTAAGTACTGAAGTTGTTCTCGGGAAGGAGAGCTTATGATTTTTGTGCATGCTGTTGGCAGACCCCGTTAGTTAATAGTTACAGGGGGGAGGACAAGGGCAATAACTAGTGTACAAGTAACACTGATCAGCGACTGGGTGCTGCAATACCTCATCAAGCACTATAGTCAAACTTATAGTCAGTTTATTGTTGCCACTCTTAAAGCGGGGTATACTGGACTGCAAGAAGGGGTAAGTAAACTACTGAAAAATAAGTGCATGGCAAGGGACTTCAGGTAGGCAAAGTCGAAAGGAAAAGGTGGATGTATGACAATTTCAGAGGACAACTTATCGTGTCACTCCTGTCAATAAAGTAGTGGTGTGGGTAGAATCAACTATCCTCAAGTTTATGCGCTCAATTATCAATGAAACGGGTAAGTTTCTTCTCAGGTTTTCATTTATTATTTATCATATTCAACCAATTATAAGTTCATTGGTAAATCCGATTATATCAATCTTGTTCTTGTGCAAACATAATAATCTCCTTATGTCGCAATTATAACAGTTTTACTTGCACTTCTCATCCACCCAATGCATTTCGGGTCATTGGACACGACCCTTCGTCAGGGGTCTGTGGACAAGGGATAAGACAGGACCAAATTAGTTGCTGCCACAACTATCGTCAAATCAAAGAAGATAGTTCACAAAATATATAGAGCAATGAACGGAAAAATGCAGGAGTTCTAAGCAAAGTAAGGATAACAGGGTAGTGAATGCGTTAAATACGAAACTAACAGCGGTGAATGACATGCGAGAGTTAAACACAAGGATGTGTTTACGGGAAACCCAGTGCTCTTTACGCGTTATCTGTACAAGTGTGCAGACCGGAACCCAAAGCGTCAGTGTCAAAAACACTTACAGAAAATCGGCAGGCGCCGTAACCTCGATCAAGTCGCGGTAAACCTCGGTGTGGGGCGGTGTGTACGGCAAGCGTTTGAAGAATGGTCATGTGATCGGAGGCTGATCCAATTGGTGAGCGGTAAAGAAAAAGTGATGGATTCACCCAATAAGAGAGGAGTATAGAAAAAAGGGTGCAACCAGAAAGCTCGAGTCATGTGATATGAGTGTTTAGGCTTCATGATAGGAAATTGATGACAACAAATGTAAATCCGAAACCACATACAAATTCATGGAATGCTATACAAATGAAAACATATCACAATATGTTAGGACCAGAGTAGGTCCTGGACCAATGCTGATAACACATTAAAGGAAACATGAATGTTCCACACGATCGTTCATCCCAAAAGGATATGTCGAATTAAGTTTTTTGATCCAATAAAATTCTGATCGTAATCTTTGTTTCAATGGATCCACGTCAGGGCGTTGTGGGAGGGTCTCCAGAACCGTGAATTTTAATTGAGATATCTGGTGTCTGGCTTCATTCCAATGGTTAACTAGGGATGATTTCATGTTTAGCTGGCGGATATTGCTCTTATGTTCTGTAATGCGTATTTTTATTTTTCGTTCAGTTTGACCAACATAAACTTTCCCGCAAGGGCATTTGATGGCATATATGCAGTTGGTGGTGTCACACGTACTCGTATGTTTGAGTTCAATAGGATAGCCTTTGGTAGGATGTGTGAAAGTTCTTCCTGGCATTACGTTGTTGCAATGAATGCAATTAGAACACTTAAGCATTCCTTTCCAATTGACATTATCTTTCTTGCGTGTTTTGAGAAGTTCTTTTAAATTCTTTGACCTCTGAAAAGCAAATGTGACCTTGTCACTGTATAGATCCTTGAGATCCGGTTCAGATTGAATTAAGTGCCAATGTTTGTTGATAATCCCCTTGATTTTATTGGATTCAGTAGAGAATTTAAGCACACACACTGTCTTTTTATTGTCAGTTTTTACTTGAGCTGGTCAATAAACCACAATGCTACACCCAAGCCCATTTATTTTAGACATAGAAAAATAGAGAACTCACTCTCTTTACCCACGACAGGCTCAACTCCTAGGGTCGACCTAGTCTGGCAATTAAGGATGGACTTTTCCCATGGGGACCAAGGTGAAGACTGATTTTCATATGGCTGTGTCCAAACTAAGTTGGTGTGGTGAGCAATAAAATGATGGATTAAACCCAGGTCAGTAAATGGAGGTGAATGTTTGATTTGTTTTGCATTTCATCCATCAGCTATTATCTGTTCTTTTTTCTTTTGTCATCCTAAGTGAGAAGAGTATCCCCAATCATGGGCCATGTGCTCACGGTACCACTGGACTTAACCTCTCCTGGCAGATGAGGGGTGATCCCCCAAACTTGGTCTCAGGATGCTTTTTTTCGCTCCAGGGAGGACCTGGCCTGACAGTTCAGGCTAGAAAATCCCCAGGGGGCCATCCAAGCCAAGCTGTAAAGTGATAAAAGTTTTAGCACTCCAGGCACAGTATTAAAGCTTTGATTTGGTAAAATACAATATAAGCCGATCTGAAATGAATAAAAGCAGCCCTTGATACATGTTTCATTATCATTATAGCTCTTCAAGGAGATTTAGCTTGTCCAGACACAAGGAAGCACCCAGTATAAGTTAGAACAATAACCTTTCTGGCTTAGAGTGTTGCATTAATTATGGAAAAAAGAAGTTAAGGACTCTGGGAAGTTCGTTTGTTTAGGTGGAGACAGGTTCTGTATAGAGCACCCTACAACATCCACAACACTCTGTATCAGCCCACCTCAAATGTCTGTTTCTCTGGCAAAGTTTGTAAGCATAGGATTAGCACAGTGCCAGCCATGGCGAGCTGGAAAGGGACAACATCTTTTGCAATTTCTACAGCAAAGTCTTTAGGCATAGGATTAGCACAGTGCCATCCACGCCAACACGTGTCAGGGGTTACTTTTATTCCTTTTAGGTAAGCTTGGATGGGAATATACCAATCCAAAGCTGCAATACTGTGCTTGGATTGGTAAAAAGCTTAGTTTGGATGGCCCTGTGCTAATTCTATGATTGTTAGTCAATGCCCCCCAGGTGGGCTTACACCGCTGTAACTCGCTAATGCTTCTGTACATAAACATTAGATATTAGTAGTGATATATGTGCTACGTACTTCCCAAGTGGGCTTACACTCTGCAAGGGTATACATTAACAAATCATGTAATCATAATTAAAGAATTTAAGTGTATCCTCCTATTTTCAATCATTAAGTGACCCAGAACCACCTCTCAGAGCAAATCTTCACTTCATACCATAATGTTAAGGATATTTAATATTTATGTACAAAAGCATTAGTGTGTTACAGCAGTGCAAGTCCACTTGGTTTCAGTTTCATTAACTTTTATTCGATTATCATTTCAATAATCATAAAAAGTACATAGTATAGAAAGAAAAAAGACTTTTCACACATGAATAAAAACACAATATTAAGAACATTTTTTAAATGGGTAAAAAGAAGAAATAAGGTTTTGAAATACTATTCAATTCTCGTTTAACTAGAAATGCTACGACGTATTGTTAAGACTTCTTTAAGAAAGGTCGATATGAATTTGGCTTCGTGCATAGATTTTAAAGATTGCAAGTATAGATATGCTGCATGCGTTTGTCTGTGACCGCTAATACGGAGGATCGGAATAATCCATTTTTTCCTAGATGTTTTATAGTATTTACAAAAGAGGACTACGTGGATCGTGGTTTGCCTAGAGGTTCCGTCGCAGGGGCAGTTCAATAGCTTTGAAGACCAGTTTTTCGTTTCAGGGAATGTAACTAAACGAAAGAAAATCGGAGTCTTGTTAGTAGATACCTTTCATTATTAGACAAAAAATACGTCAAGTAAGGCTGTATGCACTTTCCAGCTTGTTGGGCGCCGATTTTTTCGTTGGATGTTTTGGTAATCTCTGACTGAATCCGTAAGTCCCTTAGGTGGTCCAGACACATTGCCTTTAACTGCTTCCTGGAGATATCTTCTGCTGATGGTGGTTCCTCGAAATAGGAATCGCAGCCCAGGTCTTTAAAGAAGTTGGATACGTAGTTTAACCATGGGATTTTACGCCAATTAGCCAAGGCTAGACAGTCAGTAATAAGGGAGCGGGTTAGATGACATTCAGGGTTGCACCATACTTGATGCCACAAGAGAATGGGCTGGCAACGGATGGTGTCAACAATGTGTTCCATGCCGAGCTCCCGATGTGAGGCTAGTGTCGGTGCGCTTTGAGGAAGGGACAGGATGTACTTTACAAAGGAATTTTCAGTGACCTGTAATTGGTCAATACGGCCGTGACCCCAGATGCCAGCTCCATATGTGGCCACGCTATGGCATTTTGCGTAGTAAATGGTCAAAAGTTCTGATGGGGCTGGTTTCCCCAATTTCCGTGAGAAAGATGTTAAAGCTGAAGTAGCTCGACGAAGGTGCAGATTCCTGGCCTCAATTGCCTTCCGCCAATTCAGTGCATCGTCGACCAGGATACCCAGGTATGGGTAGACCTGGGTTTTTACCAATTTGGTATTGTCTACCATTATTGGTTTTGTGATTTTGGTCCGAGGGCCGAGGTGCATTGTGAAGGTTTTTTTGATGTTTATCTTGAGGCCGAGTGAGTCCATGAATGCTGTGTACTTGTTGGTTTGGATCTGGAGTTGGTTTAGGGTCCGTGCTAAGATCACTGAGTCATCAGCGTACAACAGCGTGGGTATCGGGCGATGGTTTATTTGTGGAAGATCCTGGCTCCCTTCCAGCATAGCCTGTTCAAGACCATTCGTATAAAGATTGAACAGGAAGGGAGCCAGGACGCAGCCCTGTCTAACTCCCTTCGTTATCTGAAATGGACGTGACAGCTCGCCACTGGTACCATACCGAACTCTGCCTTCAGCGTTTGAGTAGAGTTCTCGCAGGAAAGTTATTATCGGGGGGTCCACACCCAGGTCGCTTAATATCTGCCAGAGTTTAGCGTGCTGGACGCAGTCAAATGCCGCACTTAAGTCGACATAGACAAGGAAGATGTTCCCTCCTTTGGCGTGTACATATTTGCCAGCCAATAAGACAAGATTCAAGGCCTGCTCCATGGTCCCAAGCCCCTTCTGGAAACCATATTGCAGATCGGTTAGGATGTTATTCTGCCGGGCCCAAGATTGTAAACGGTCCAGGAGTATCCGACCTGCAATCTTGCCCATTGAGTCCAGAAGGGAAATAGGTCTGTAGCAAGCGGGATCGTTGCAGTCTCCTTTTTTAAAAATGGGCAAAAGGATGGAAGTAGACCACGAGTGGAAAAGGCCGATCTTGGATACTGCTGACATGACCCGGGTGATTAGCTGTGACCCAAAGTCCACGTCATGGAGGAACAGGTCCATTGGAACACCGTCAGGGCCTGGGGCTTTGCCGGGTTTGGAGGCCCTGATTGCCTTTATGATTTCGTTTAGATGAAAATGGATCTTAATAGGGTAGATGTTATTACTTGGGTGGCATTAACTAACATGCATGAAGGCTATGAAGTGTGGACAAAGGCTCTTTGTTTTGGTAAATTTAAAGAACACTTTTGTGCACAAAACATATCACTTGTTTATGCCTCCAACACCATTGAATGCTTTTCAGAAATGTAAGCCCACCTGGGCATTATTGTTTAACATTCATGTGGGCTATGGAGTATTGACCAAGGTCCTTTGAAATTGTATTTTGTCAATTCAAATTATTATTAGTTTCACAATATGTATATTATATATATTCACGTAAACTTAACTTCATGCTGCCTTAAAAGAATAAAACTTACTGTTAGAATTTTTGTAAAACATAAACCTTATATGTAGAGCCTCCCCACCTCAATGTCTAGCAGGTTGAGCAGGTCCTGCTCCCAGACAATTATATCCACCCAGTGGTGCGTCAACTGCTGCTGTGTGCGAGGTACGCCATACAGCGTATGGTGCATACAGCACCACACTCGCCCCAGAGCACCAGATGCTCTCACGGGTATAGTCCTTTTAATTCCTGCTGCCTTCTGTCAAAATGCAGGGGAAGTGGCGTTGTCACCAGAACATTAGTGCGGGCGCAGGCATCTCACCAGAGAGAGCTTGCAGCTTACACTTGGCCACCCTCTTCACCCATGAGTGGTGGAGGCTGTTGCACCATGTGCTGTTGCAGCAGCAGCATCACTGCCCACTCTGCCTTAGTAGACACTGGGATGGGAAGGGAATCAGGTCAGGAAAGAAGGGAAAACGGAAAGTACAAAAAAGTAACTAAAAACACACAGAAGTGTAAAGTAGGATTTTGATCAGAATGTGGTGTATCACTTTGGATGGGCCTAGGAGCAGGGAAAAAACACAATGGAAAGCTAGGCAGGAATAGGGTGGATAAAACAAAATGGCCGCATGCTGGAGCACCACTTGGAACACACTACTGTGTCTAAAATTAGAGCACGAGCAGCACAATGTGCATGCTCTGCCCATTGGCGAAGCTCTGCAGAATCTCACTGAGTTAAAATGTAACTCCATGTGATTCAGCAGGGTGAAGATCTGTGAGTTCTGTCCAGGCCTAGTCAGAACCAGCAGGTTTTAGAAATAACATAAATCAACCTTATAGTAACAAGTTCTTCTTTTAATACCGTCCTTTATAAAGTTGCAGTTTCCGAAACTTGTACGGATTTAACAGGTGTTACTTTTGCACAATTTATTAATACCCAATTTACTGAACTCAGAAGGGTGAAAGGCTGAGTTTTCTTTGCTGTAACCATGTGACCAGCAGATCACTGCATGTATCACTCACAAACATTCAACTTAGTGGGTCATCCTGCTAGTTATAATAAATAGTAATAGTCTTGAGACAAATAGGGCTAATAAATTGGGGTGGGTGAAGAATTCCGCTCCACCGGCAGAGTTCGTGGAGGCTTGCCCACTCCGCACAGAGTTCCTCAAAGCTCCACGAAGAGAAGTGATGCAGAGCAGAGTTTTTTCTCTACTTCAGCTTGCGAAGGGTAAGTTGACAAGTGCTGGTGAGAGAAAAATCATGCGCAGTGAGATTTCTCAACAAGGGCGGTCGCAGAAGGTAGCGACCTCTCACGTTGAGAAATCGGTCGCTCACGTTGAGGAAGATAAGCCTTGAGTAGAATGTCTACTAGAGCGGCAGAAAGCAGAAGCGCCCTCCGGTGTGACACAGAGTGCCATTAGTGCTAAATGTACAGTGTGGGACAAACTCCTGGTGCTTAAAATCAGTGCAGGCAGCACAACTTAACAGACCCTGTTGCTGGTGGAATTCCACTAAATGCTGCATAGTTTTTTAGATAGTGTAAAACTCTGCAAACTCCGCCCTGGCCAACTAATCATGCATTATTTGTGAAGTTTTACAGAGTGATTCATACCTCCTTTCAGTTACTTTAGAGTTCTATGAAAGTGCCAAAGTTTGTTGTGGCCTAGGAAGTTTGAAATTGAACATCATTAGTAAAAATAGGGTCTGATAGAAATATTATGCACTAAATATTATTTACAAAACAATACTCCACTTGGGGATAGATTTTCTATTATTCACTCCTAAGGAGAGATACTTTTGTAAATTATACTTATTATGTAATTATTATATTTAGCAGGGAGGGCAGGAAAATCACGAGAACAGGTGAGCCTATCTGATGATTGATCCTTTCCTGTGCTTGGGAAGTAGTGCTTAAAAAAACGTTTCCGAAGCGTTACTGTTAGAGCACTTCAAATGACTTTTGAAAGATCTCATTAATTCGGTGTGAACGGCAGTGATTGGGTTGTGTCGCGATTATCTAAGCAGCCTGCTGAACGCGAGGCAGACATTACTACTGCTACAGTTTGGTGAATGTACTTCCACAATTTATTTTTACGAGCAGCGCACAGTTTTAAAATGATTAAGTGAAGGTATGTGGAGAGCCTGTTACCGTTGGTTGCCTGCAGCGCACAGATTTTATCCGTGAAAGTTGGAAATATCTTTATTTTGATTTTATTCCGAGTGCGCAGGTGTTGGCAGTTTAACTGTCATCTTATGCCAAGTGTGTGTGAGCAGGGTAATGCGCTAAGAACCTACCTGCTGTGTTTGCCACAAGGAGGAGTTCTCTGCCTCTCTGACGTTGTGGGGAGATTCACTGTGTTTCTCTTTCACGTTTTAAAGCACCACCGTGCCGAGAGCCACCCGGTGCGGCGTGCAATGCGTCCCGCCATTTTGGAAATAAATGTCATTCTCACATCGCAGACTTTGCTTGGCCAGTTGCTGTAGGACATCTGGAGTATACATTAAAACTTTACAAATTTGCTACATCACGGGAGAGCTTTGGCAGCAGCTCTTGACATGCAGGTCGATTTCGTGAAGATGTGGCAAACAAATGCAGCTTGTTTATTTTCGGAAGGTGGATGTTACATGGGGATGTTACAAGTGCCGAAGAGGATTTCACCTTTATTGTTTCCTGGTGTTCTGCAACAGATACTGACATGCTACGAACAGTTATTCCTTCTTCTGAGGAGAACTTGGGTGAGAGAATGCTCACCGGAGCACGGGACTTTCTTTTACATTGTTTTGCTGGTCATTATAATGTATGCCCCGTGGTTTGTGTGTGTTCAGTGAGCAGTAAGGGGTGAGTCAGTGGTGATTTGAGTCTTGTTGCAGTTCATTTTGGGGTGGCATTTGTTTTGTTTAGTTGACTTGAGGGTGAGGAGTGACCCTGTGGCAGTATGTTTTTGGGTGGTGGATGCCCTGTGCAAATGGCGGATGAGTGGTGTGTGACGTATTATTGTGCAGTTATTGAATGGTGTGCATTTGTTTGGTGGTGTGTTTTTGGGGTGTGGAGAGCCCCGTGCAGTTTGCCTTAGATGGTAATTTTGCTATTGGAAGTTATATGCTTCAAAGTTGGGTGTGGGAATTTTGAATATGTCCCAGTAAGGATTCACGGGGTGATGTTCTGGAGCAAAATAGACTTATAGGTTGTCGGACTAGATGTGTTGCGGTTATGGAGTTATGGTTCACAGGGGGTTTCCCTGTTGTGGAGTAAAGAGTACTCCAATTTTTAGCTGACGGGATGATTAGTGCCGTAGTATAGAGTATAGTGTACTCCAAATTTAGTTGTAGGGGTGGTGAGTGCCCTGACTTATTTGGTGGAGGAGCAATAATGACTCCAAGGTGTGGTTCACGGGGTGAGATGTACTCCGTTATAGAGTAAAGTGTACTCCAAATTTAGTTTTAGGGGTGGTGAGTACCCTGACTTATTTGGTGGCGGAGCAATATGTACTCCAAGGTGTGGTTCACGGGGTGAGATGTACCCATTACAGAGCAAAGTGGAAACACAAAATCAGTTTGTGTTTGTGTTTCCCAAGGAAAGGGGATGGGACTTGGAACTAATTGTGTTTGGGATTTGTTAGTTATTACCTTTGGGACTTGTTACTGATTACCTGAAGATGTAAGGTAGTGCGAATGTTATCTTAATGCTCTATCTTTAGAATGTGGTGTGTACTTTTATATCCATTTGTATGTTATTTTCAATGGTCTATTTTTAGAATGTACTGTGTACTTTTATATGGATGTGTACACTGAAGCTAATCTTACTTATTCTAATTTCATCTTTTTGATTTCCCTAAAGAAAGGAGATGCGTTATATTTAGCCTGTCTCTTTTCTGTCTGTGGGTTTTCATTGTCACCCACATGATGTCACCACTAGTATCTTTAGTGACATCATGGAGTGTTGGGGGCTTGCCCTTGTCTCTACTGGCAGTTGGCACCAGGCAGGCTGAGTGACAAGGAGTTCACTCCTGGTGGGTCTTCGCTATATCTTCTGTGTTTCCATCTTAATGTCTATGACCTGAAATCCAGCCTGAATAAAGTAACCTAATAATACACCTGGCTATGGACTTCTATTTACAACAGTAATATTTTTGTCAGACGATATTTTGGTTACTGTTAGACCTGATATCCTTGGTGTGTTTTTTAGCCAAACTATTGCTTTGCTCCTGCTTTGCTAAATTCATTATTGTTGGCCTAGGACTCTGCACTTTACGACTGCTTATCAGTGTGTCTGCTCTCTCCTCTAACCATGAAAATACCAGCTTACATCCAACCAGAACAGTTAATTTACATTTAAGTCCCTAGTAAGGTGGTACTTCATGTCCCCGGGACATGTAAATTAAATGTTTCTAGTGGGTTTTACTTTTGTCGCCCAGAGTGGGAAGAGTATGCCCATATGTGGGATCCATGCTCACTGCACCACTCGATCCAAGCTAGCCTGGCTGATATGGGGTGATGCCCCAAAACCGGTCCCAGGATGCGTGTTTCCAGTCCAGGGAGGGCCTGGCCTGGCAGTTCAGGCTGGACTGCTCTCATGTGGAACAGGGTCAGGGCTGATTTGCATATGGCTGAGTCCAAACTGGGTTGGCGTGGTGAGCAAAACAACAAAGGATTAACCTAGATCCTTGTGACTGGGGGTAAATATTTGCATCGTTCAGCATTCCGTTCATCATTTGTTCCTCTAGGGGGTCGGCAGCACTTATTTTGCCACAAATTATGTAGCATTTTTAAACACGTCCCAGGTCTGCCATTGTAACCTGTATGCAGTCTTAAACTACATGTTGACCTGGCAAAATAAACCATTTGCCAGGCCTAAACTATCCTTTTTTAATAAATATGTCAAGACTAGGCTAGGCCCTAATTATCCCATAGTGCAGGGTGCAGTGTATGTAAAAAGTTGTGCATGAACTTTAAAGTTTTTCATGTCGTGGTAGTGAAATTTTGTTACGTTCTTTTTTAACTACTGCATGGCCTACCTCACCCATAGGATGACATTGGGTACACTATTATTTTTGTAAGTAATTCATTTTTATTGGGAACAGATAGAAATGGCATGCTTACAATCAAAATGATTGTAATTTAAACATTTCCTTAATGGTGAGGTTGGGTTTTGAGTCCCAATTATTGAAAATGCCACTTTCAGAAAGTTGTCATTTTCATATCCTACCCCTCTGGTGCCTGCAGGCTGTATCCTGTGGCACATAACCAGGTGTAGCTGGCAGTTTGCTTTTGTGTATTCTTCCCAGTCAGTATCACAAAGGAGGACTGGGTGTTGGCAAGATGGGCCCCCTGAGCTGCCGGGGGGAGACTTCACCTACCACACTTGCACTTCAACGGATCTGCATCATCACCCACTCAAAGAATTTCACTTGAGCCTTTTGTGACCCTAGACATCCTGGAACCAAGACAGGGGAATTAGGAAAATTCTAGAACCAGATGTAGAGGTTTCTCCCACTTCAAAGCTAGCACCAGGTACAAATCATAAACCTGTTGCTTGAGGCCTGTACTGCTGTCTGAAAAGAAAGACCGGACCTGCTCCCTTTACTCCAAGAAGGCAGGACATCTATGCACTTCAAAGGCCTGGATCTTAAAACTTCTCCCCACTTCAAAGGCACAACTGTGGATAAATACCAGACCTCAGACACCACAACCAGTACACTTCTGGACCTATGGATACTCTGCCAGGGAGAAGGACTGCTGTTCTGCTACAAGAAATTCTACTCTGCTGGACTACTGCTCTAAAAGAACTGCTGACCTGCTGTACTGACCTGCTGCCCTCTTGCTGATGAAGAGCTGGGCATGTAAATACATATTGAAGCTCCATCAGACCACTATTGGAGCCCACCACCACAAAAGTCCAAGAACATCAGTTTTCAATGTGAGCTGGCTCCTTACTCTTAGCCAACATCATCCCACAATGCTCTCTCTGCTCCTTGCGGCCCTCTGCAAAGTGAACGAGAGTCTCAGCACAAACTTCAGAAAGTATTCCTTCAATGGGGCCAGTCTGGAACTGAATCTGAACTGTGCTCCATCATGGTGGGCCTCAACTTTTGAACTTGACCCAGTCGAGCTCAACCGGATAGCCGTGTTTGGCGCTTTGAGCTTTAAAGCGCTATCTTTAATTTGTTCCTTAAAAATCCATGGTTGGATTTTTGTTGTTTTAGCCTTATTTTATTTATTACATTTTGCTCTATATTTTAACTTGGTGTGGTACCTTTTGTGTGGTGTCTTCACTATTTTACTCTTTAAAATGTTGCTTAAAGTTTTTACACATTGCCTCTAACTGAAGCCTGAATGCTCTGTGCCAATATACAAAGGGATGTGAGCACAGGTTAATTTAGAGTTTGCTTGTACCTTACCCTGACAAGGATTGTGGTTGCTGCTAGACCAGGGGTCACACTGCAGGCAAACAAAAACCTAATTTCTTACTTGTGCTGCATAATTACTTTACACATTGACTCTGAGTTAAGTCTGACTGCTTTTGTACCGGACTACCAGAATGAGAAGCACAGGTTAAATTGGTGACTTTTTGTGGACAGACCAACCTTGGAGAAACAGGGTGTCAACATAAAGCCTGTGCATGCAATAAAGCTGCTTCACCAGATTAACACAACCAAATGTTGAGGTTCGCCTCAAGTGAGAGTGTAATCCAAACTGGCTAATAGATCTGGGTGTCAGCCAAGGGTGTGTGGTCGGTCACACCTTTAGCATTTCATTTGATCATCAATGAGGTGGGCAATCAGTTGCTAGATTTAAAACTAGATGTCACCACAATCGAGGGCAATAAATCACCAATCATGGAGTTCCCCTATGATGCCATTCTATTCCCCAGAATACAGTTAATCAGCATCTGGGGAGTACCAATACTTTACACATTGCCTCTGAGTTAAGCCTGACTAACTTTTGTGGCAAGTCATCAGAGGGTTAAGCATAGATTTATTTTGTGACTTTTGTGGTTCACTCTGACCGGTTAGGTGGTTGTTGCTTGACCAGGGTTAAGACCCCACCAAACTGCACTCAACCATAAATCCAGTTTATCACTCGCTCTCTCTCTATGTCAGTGCCAACATGACATTGGGAGAGAGGGGTGGGGGGAGAGTGAGCAGACTCAAAAAACCCTTTAAGTGTGAAAAAGGCCGCTTTATTGGAACAGGTGCACATTTACAAATACACAAACTCGGCAACCGCCTCACAATCTAAACCACAACCCAAGTTTTGTTCGTTTTTATTTCAAAACCCAAAACCCCGCCCCCACCCCACACCCTCCATCACACCCCACCCCCACCCGTACATACCCAAACACAAAACCATACAAAACCCAATAACATTATAACATTATAACATCACCTAATAAATATAACCTTACATTTCTGACTATAAACCAACATAACATATCCCCCGATCCATATTCTCCGAACCCCACGTCAATCAAACTGAACAATCCCCAAACAATAACCGATACAACTAACGGGTCCAACTTGGCCCAACACTGACGATCTCATAGCAAAACCGCCACGCACCTGTCCAAGCGACAAAGAACAGCGTAAAACCCCATGAACACATGTTTCAAACCGCAGCCAGACGAAAATAAATAAATAAATAATAAAAATAAAAACCCCTACAAAAGGGGAAGGGAGGGAGGGACAAAATTCTAAGCTCAACCGGCCACCAGGTCACCAAGCCTAAAATGGTGCCCGGAGCGAGGAGCCCCGCCCATTTATAGGGGAGCGCACAAAACAACTAAAACCAGCCCAAAAACGCCCAAAGAACCTGCTAGAAGGAATACCCCACCCAGATCTCCCAAACCGCCCGGGGGAGGAGACCTCCCGGTGGTCGGCTGCCCTCCCCCAAGCCCCCCTTGGGAGAGAGGGGTGGGGGGAGAGTGAGCAGACTCAAAAAACCCTTTAAGTGTGAAAAAGGCCGCTTTATTGGAACAGGTGCACATTTACAAATACACAAACTCGGCAACCGCCTCACAATCTAAACCACAACCCAAGTTTTGTTCGTTTTTATTTCAAAACCCAAAACCCCGCCCCCACCCCACACCCTCCATCACACCCCACCCCCACCCGTACATACCCAAACACAAAACCATACAAAACCCAATAACATTATAACATTATAACATCACCTAATAAATATAACCTTACATTTCTGACTATAAACCAACATAACATATCCCCCGATCCATATTCTCCGAACCCCACGTCAATCAAACTGAACAATCCCCAAACAATAACCGATACAACTAACGGGTCCAACTTGGCCCAACACTGACGATCTCATAGCAAAACCGCCACCCAGAAAGCCGTGGGGTGAAAGACTATACGGAGAGAGCCCCACCTTTCTGCCCCCCCAACGCCTAAAACAGGTAGGGGTGGGAGTACGGGGGAAACCCAGGAAAAACGGGGGGGGGGGGGGGGGGGACACCAGAACACAGAACCAACTACCTTTTACTCACCAACCAACCGACGAACCGTCAAACAACGAGATAGAACCTCCCGCAATTCTAGAAGATACAGGTCCATACCCATACGAGACAGGTGCACCCCATCCCCCCGGAAAAATTCCACCGCATCATATTTAATGTCACTATGGACGATGCGACCGAAACCCAGGTCTCTACAAAATCGGGAAACTTCCAAATTCACCTTCCGCCGGGATTTGTCCACCGCCTTCGGCTTCACCGCATACCTCCAAACCCGTCGAGGAACCATCTCCGTCCAAATGACATGACAACCCGACCACTGACTGTGTAGCAAGGCCAAATCCTTCTTAATCGCCCGGAGCAAGACAACCCCTTTGACAGAACCCATGTCATTCTCCCCCAAATGAATCACCAAGACATCCGGGCAAACCCCCCCCACCAACCAGGAATTCAAGGCAGGTATAAGTTCCTTCCACAACATTCCCCCCTTCCCCTTCCAAACCACATTAAACAAACTGTCATTGAAACCCAACGAGGAACCAAAATAACTCTGTCGGGCTTGGACTTGAGCTCTTTTAATGAACGAATGGCCCACGATCCAAACGGTAACGTAAGCAGCCCGAGGACCAGCCACAGAACCTGAAAAAGAAAACAGAGTCAGACAGGCAAAACAGAGGCGGACGCCAGCGCTCCAGTAGGCTCATTACGAACATAGCGCCGAAAACAGTTAGAAGTCCAGCGCCCCAGACCCATGATGTCCTCCCTCGACCATCCCCTGTGGAAGGCCTCTGTGGCCGCCCCAATCCGAAAGGAGTGAGTACCGTATGAAGAGCCATCTAAACCAATATGTCGCAGCGCTTTTCGCAGTACCATGCGCAGTTGATAATTCGTCACACTAGATCCATTGGCATGTTGAAAAACCCGAAACTCCACCAACCCACCCGACAAAGCCTGCCAACATAGTCCCCAATGTAAAGGGCACGTTTCCTGAGGGGAAACCGATTCTAACCAGACACCTTTACCCACACTTCTCTGATCCGTTTTGGAGTGTGAGAGCCAAATATGAACCCCCCGTTCCGTGATCGTAACATCCCCCCACACAAGGCCAGGAGAGGATCTGTTGCCAAGCAATTCAGACACACGAAAAGCGCCAAAAAAACATCCACACCATCAAAGTGGCAAACAAACACGCTTCCACTCGGTCAGTACACACCACCGGCAGGACAGAGATAACCTGGAACAGATTTTGCCACGACAAAGGGGATCGCATAGTGCGAATAGCACCACTCTCTCTAGACCACCCCTCCAACATTCTCCTACCCAGCTCCCCAGCCGACGGCGAGTAACCCCAAAAAAGCTTACCCATGAAAGAAACTCCAGCCAGTTTTCCAGCTATGGTAACCCTAGACAACTTCTTATCCATCAATACCAAAATAAACTGTACCACATCCTCCGACCTTTGCCAATCCCGGTCCCTCCGACAAGCGCCCGACTCCAAAAATTCCTTCCAGGCTAATTCATACGCCGTCCTCGTGGAAGGGGCCAGGGAACCTAAAACCAAGTGAAGGACCCGGTGTCTCCTATCTTCCAAAGCTGTTCCGGCATGGGAGTCGGCTCCTCGTCTGCCTCCAAAGCAAGCCCACGGAATCTCTCCCACTGTGAACGAGACAAAGCATCCGCAATGTCATTGTCCACGCCAGGCACGTGAAGGGCTCGAAAACCAATATCGTGTTTCAGACAACACAACACAAACACTCTCAGAAGTTTCAAAATCTGGGGATCTCTGGCCGACTGTTTGTTAATCACCTGAACCACAGCCATGTTGTCGATCCGAAAAAGGACCTTTTTGTGGGCCAACTCCGCTCCCCACAGGGTGACCGCCACAACCACAGGAAAGAGTTCCAGAAAGGCAATACTTCGACCACCATTCTTCCATTGGATGGGCCACTGTTGAGCACACCACCGTCCTTGCCAGTAAAGACCAAAACCCTCACTACCAGCGGCATCAGAGAAAATCTGTACCTCCCAACACCAATCCACCTCCCAACACAAAGGCACACCATTGAAGGAATGTAAAAAGAAAACCCACATACGTAAGTCCTCTTTCACTCCCGCAGACAGTCTCACTCTATGATGTGGAAGGGAATGACCAGACAAGGCTCTGCCTAAACGCCTACAGAAAGTCCTACCCGCCCGAACCACCCTACAGGCAAAATTCAGGTGACCCAGCAGAACCTGTATCTCTCTCACAAACACCTTCTCTTTCCCCAACATAGTTCCAACCAGCTCGAGCATTTTCAGTTTCTTTTCCAATGGAAGACGAGCCTGCATCAAATGAGAGTCAAGCTCGATCCCCAAAAAAGACATGGTCGCGCAAGGACCCATGGTCTTCTCCGGAGCCAATGGCACACCCAAATAACTCATAAGTGATTGAAAAGATGTGAGAGCCGCATAGCAGGCTAAAGAACTGGCAGCACCTACAAAAAAGAAGTCATCCAAATAATGAGTGACAAGGTCATGGCCACTCTGTGAAGTAAACCACCATTGAAGAAAGGTGCTGAACGTTTCGAACAAAGCACAGGACATAGAACAGCCCATTGGCAACGCCTTGTCCACGTACCACTTCCCTAGGAAATGGATGCCCAGAAGACACCAGTCCTCAGGATGGACTGGAAGGAGCCGAAATGCGGACTTAATGTCGCATTTTGCCATCAGGGCGTTAGGGCCCGCCGATACAACCAGCCGCATGGCCACATCCACAGAGGAATAAGACACTGATGCAGCCTCCGGGTCAATGAAATCATTTACTGATTCACCGTCCGGCCAGGACAGGTGTTGAATGAGCCGGAACTGACCAGGCTCCTTCTTGGGGACTACACCAATCGGGGATATGATGAGGTTCGCCAAAGGCCAGTCATCAAATGGGCCCGCCATCCGACCTTCACTCACCTCCTTGTCCAATTTCAACTGAACAATGTCTGGGTGTTCACTCGCTGACTTTAAATTCTTGGACCAACGTCTCAGACGCGGTCCCTCATACCCCAAACGAAAACCCACCTGAAAACCCAGCAACAAGGTCGACCGAAACTCCGCAGGCTCATAGTCCCGCAAAGCCGCGGCCAATCTGGTTACATCAACCGGAGTACGAGCCTTTGGGCCCAGCCCCAGATGAAGATTTCCCTCCCCTGGGAGCCGGGGGTTGTTGGGGTGGCACGAAAGTTCCCGAACTTTGTGGGGCACCCTGGGGCCCAGGGGCCCTGGGCCCCCAGCAGCGGGACAACGGATGACTCTTCCGGCCACATTGGGAGCATTCATGGCGGAACTTACAAAACTGTCTGGTACAGGTCCCGGTATTAAAATCCCAGCATGTGCCAATGGGCGCCTGGGCGGAAGAGACGGCCCCCACCCCTCCCCGGGTGGGACGGGACTGAAAGGGACGATACAATATAGGGAGACCACTGGCCGTAAATATGGTCCTCCCAGAGGCAGACGAACCCATAGTTTGCTGCCAAAGGTCAGAGTCCAGCTCCCCCCATTTCGCTTCAGGGTCCCAAGCCATCCTGGCCCTGAACTCCTCATCATATTGGGCCCACGCATAATCACTCCGGGTTAACTGAGCCTTACGAATAACGTCCATGTATTTAAACAGGGACACACAACGTTCAGGAAATTTCTCACAGTAGACGCTGGCAAAGATTAAAAAGGCCGCCGTCCAATTTTCTATAGTCAGGGGCACCTTAGGGCGTTTAGCGAGCTCGAACTCCTCCTCCTTAGAACCTTCCTTAGCCCGCACTTCCCTGTGTAGCAACTTTAGCAGTTCCACATACTCACCATTCCAAATTTTTTCTTTCGTACTGAACATCAAATGAGCCCCCAAAGGCTTCGCCACACCCATGTATGGCAACTTTTTAATTTTTAGTTCCTTACTGTGAAGTACTCTTGACGTAGTAACCACACCAACAGTGGACGTACCACTATCCACCATGTGACTTGTACCAACCTCCTCACCAGTAGTACCAACACCTTGATCCCGTACCACACGACCTTTATACAGTTTACAACCTTTCTCCGTCGACATTAGGTCGACACCAACACCAACAGATACCATATGGGGCCGCACGGCATCCTCACCTGGATTTAAAAGAGGCGGTTGACTGGTTTCCGTCCTCCACGTTGTTCGTGCACCGACATCTGGCCTTCGAGGAGCCCTCACCACGGGGCCGAGCACTCTTGGCAGTGACGATTCCACACGAGTCCGCACCACTTGGTCCTGTAACATGTCATGAGAAACATTAACATGCCCCCCCCCAGACACCACATCACGAACCTCGCCCTCTTCAGGGCTATCCTCATCATAATCCAAAATCAAAGAGTCTTCCAACTGAGGGGGGGGGGCAACCACCGAAGTCTGTCTCGACTCCACCGTATTTGATCGACCATGGGCCTTACCAGCCCTTACTCTGGACCTAGGTGGGGAGGACGACTGAACTCGTCTACACACCCCCCCACCAGAAACACTGACCACCTGTTGACTTCCAGAATATGAAAAACCAGTAGTCGAAACCCTACGTGGCACGGGAGAGGTCGTACGTAACCTGCCCCCATGAGCAACGCTGGAATCCACCGCCGAGGCCGGAAAGGTCGTACTGGACCCGGATGCACCGCCCATGTAGAAATCCCTCGGTGAGACCATCGAGGTCGTATTAAACCTGCTTGTGATGGCCACGGCGGGATCCCTCGAAGGTATGGGACGTGCCGCGCCAGGCTCCACCCGCACTTCTCCTCGGCGTACCTGGGCTGCCTGCCGCCCTGCCAAGTCTGCTGCCGATGATCGAGCTTCCTCCTGCAAAGAAAAAGGCCGGACTGGTGTGCCGGGTCCCTCACAAAAACCAACTCTATGAGGGGCAGAAAAACCGCTAACAGTTACCCCGCCCCCCCTACTCGACATCCTAAAACCACCAGAACTAACCACACTTTTCCTCTTTAAAGCATCACAAAGACGCGGAGACGGCGGACATACCTCCTCATCCGAACTAGCATTCAACACAGCCTGAATAACTCTCGAAGCCGTCCCCTGAGGGTCCCAATCCTGAACCCCCCCAACCGAAACATCACCCCGGGAAGCAGGCCCCGAACCCACCAAACCACTATGACCTTGAAAATCCCCCGACAGCCTATAAAAAACTCCTACCCCCCCCACCCCTTGCTGCGCCAAATCCCCCACCACCCGAAACTGGCAGGAATCAACCACCGACCCGCCCGCGCCGCCCAGCTCTCCACCCGAAGCCAACAAATCATGCCGCCCCGCACCCTCTCCCATACCCATCTGGGCCCACTCCCCTTCCCCCAAGGAGCTGTAACCCCCAGACATGGCCTCCCCCCCCACCGCAGATCCAGAGGGGGAAAACAATAACGGACTCTGCGGCTCCCTACCCACCGCGCAAACCAGAAAGCCACGGCCCTCAGGCCCCCCGACACCCGCAGAAGACACTAAAGGCCGCGCGACCTGCTCACCAACCGCGCCCCCATCAACCGACACCGGGACCTGCCCCACATGGTGGCGTATAACGCTCAGTGGAGCGACCACCTCCTCAATGTCCGGGTCCGGGGCACCCCGCGACGGTTGCTGCGCCACAGAAACCACATCCAAAATGGCCTCCGCCCGCCCCGCCTGAGTGACGTCAGACCCCACCCCTGCGGAGGCAGAAGCCGAACGCCGCGTGCAACCACGTTGCCTGGAAGCACGACGGCCCCGCAAAACGGGCGCAGAGGCCGCTCTATCCCTCAGAACGAGCTCAGGAACCTCCCCCTCCCCGAGAGGGAAACCCCCAACCCCAGCCCCCTCCAACAACGTAGAATCCAAAGAAACGGCCGGGTCAGAAGAACTAGCATCACTCCCCCTCCGGGCCCTGGGACCCCCCCGACGGGTCCTAGAACGACCCCGCTCACTTACCCCATCCTGTCTCCGACGTTTCGGGGAGTAACATGCTGCCACCGCAGCCAACACCCCCGCAGAGGCCTCCCGCTGGGGTCGCGGTGTCTCGGCCCGACCCCGGTCGCCAATGACCAGGTCCAAACGCCCAGCCTCGCTGAGCAGGCGAATAGCTTCCAACACGCGATAATCCTCACCAGACATGATATCGGATCAGACCAGCTAAGGAAAAGGAACAATACTACCAAAGTATGAACACACAAAATTCTAAGCTCAACCGGCCACCAGGTCACCAAGCCTAAAATGGTGCCCGGAGCGAGGAGCCCCGCCCATTTATAGGGGAGCGCACAAAACAACTAAAACCAGCCCAAAAACGCCCAAAGAACCTGCTAGAAGGAATACCCCACCCAGATCTCCCAAACCGCCCGGGGGAGGAGACCTCCCGGTGGTCGGCTGCCCTCCCCCAAGCCCCCCTTTTCAATAAAAAAAATCACAAGTAATAGTTAACAGCAATGACTATTGCGATGCAAATAACCTCACATATTACATCACTCATGATATGTACTATGCCATAATTTATGACATCCCTTTCTAAAAGTATAATTACTACATAAACAACTAAAAGACCCATTTATGGTCACATGATTATGGAAACCATTAAACAAATACAAAACAATACAACAGATAAAAAGATAGAAGTCACATTAAATCAGATTGCCACTCTGTAGTTATAGTTAGAATTCCTAGAGATAGGAATTCCTCAGACTATTAGCTGCTTTTCTGTCTCTTTTACTTACGCATTATGCCAATATATTGTCTATTTTTAATTTAATGTGTTATTGCATTGGATGCTATAATGACTGAGTCTTAGTAACTACTTGTTGTTGTATCATTTTTTCAAGTTGAAAATGCCTTTCATTTATCATGTAGCTACTTTCACAGAGCACTCTGCCTAGATCTCTGACGATATTTCAACGCGATGGCCTTTCGTGATGTTTCCTGCATTTATAACTGTCAGTGTTGCTAATTTATTCTTAATGTATGTATGCCTTATAACGAGGATTTTATTACTGCATGCGCATCTTTTATGGCTTGTGTCTATAAATTGACACAATTAGCTAAACTAGCTGTAACAGTGCTTCACCATAGCAAGGATGGGGCTATTTTTTTAGTAGGGTTCCACTCCCCTCAGCCAACAACCCAATTTCTCACACTTACCATATTCTGGCACATGCGCAGTTGAGTTTTTCTGGCCTTTTTGAAATGCAGGCAGTTTGGATCAGTTCTGCTTTGCAGAGCAAGGCGCCCATGGGTCCTATCCACATGAGGGATCATTGAGTGATGGGGTGCTGCAGGGCAGAGCGTCCAAGGGAGCATTTAATGCGGTGCAAGTTGCCATCTTATGATACTAGGCACCGCACATAATCACCCCATACCTTAATGCCTTTATTTGACAAAGCTGAGAGAGCTGAGAGAAATAATAATTCCAGGGTTGCAGATGATATAATAACGTAAACATGTATGTTTCCTGTAAAGGACTTGACAAAAATGTCGATAAAATAAAAGTGGCCTACTAGGAAACGTAACAAGTTTATACCTCACTAAAAAGATAATATAGAATAGAATGCATAACCCGCATCATTATTTTTATTGCGTTGTTTTTGGAATGCAAAAGGAATATGGTAACGTGTTTCTGCATCAGGAATACGTGAGTGCGTCTTTATGTTGCTTCGATTTAAGTACACACAGGGCCGATGTTTGTCTCACCTAAGCTCAGCTGTGATTCCCTCAGATGTGATTGGAGCTGAAGGTGACCCTCGCTACCGTAGCGCAGCGATAGAGATTGATGACACAAATTAAGGGAGCTGCAGTTTGAATTTTTCTGAAAACATGGAAAGCGAAAGCAAAGTGTAGTTCAGTGCTAGAGTCAATATGTATATTCTCAGTGATCTGTTCTGAGCTGCTGGAGTGGAATCATCCCCCCCCCCTCTCCATTCCACCATCTGGAGGTCACTGGGTTTCTGAGAGCACTGTAGGTCCTGGGTTTGACAGCTTGTTTCTGATTCCGCCTGATAATGTCAAGGCAACAAGACTGCTGTGACTATATGCTTTCAGCTGAGTGCGTAGAGATACAGTAGTATGACAGTTCCGGTACCAGGAGCGATGCGCACAGCTTCTTACAAGCACGTGCACGTCTCTCTCCAGCCTACACAAAATGGATGAGCGCCTCCGCTGCAGCTCGCCGGGATGGTTCACTCACCTGAGCTAATGGTGAGCCGCCAGGAGAGCCCAAGGGCCCGGCATGGGTCTGACTGATCATTCTTGGCCAGTGCTGACTAGCCAAGTAAACAAGTCTCAAACTTAAAAGAATAGGGCTTACAAAGGGAGTATACGCTTCGTTTTATGTCTTTTTTGCATTTCAGAATTTGTCACAGTACAAACTATTTATGTCAGCTACACGTCAGCTCTGTAGTTGTCGCTGGAGGGCAGTTTTGTCATGCTTACTCGCCTCCTGTGTGTTCTTCAGTGAGGACTGGATGGTGCGGGAGCCAGGAGCGCCGCAGGAGCCTGAGGGAATTAGGAAGCAATTGTTGGGATTCTTAGAGCAAAAACTGAAGCAGAGCATCAGGCTTGGTACATGCCAAATTGATTTTCTTTTTTGGATGTGCAGCCAAGAACACGGAAATCCTTGACAGCAGGGCACTTGAGTCAGGGATTTGAGAAGTTTCCACGCAGTCTCACCCACAGCTCTGTTGCTTCAACTGCACCTCCTTGATGCCGCTGGAGCTGAAGCAGAGGTGATATGTTCCAACAATGTCTTACGCTACTACAACTAGGATGTCTTTTTGCCTTAATATATTCTTTCAAAATGGTGCCTAGCTTGGTCGTCGGACCTATGGTTTGCTTGAAGAAATCTGCATGTAACTTGAAGAACAACAGGTCAAGTCTTCATAAGTACATTCCACCTTTCATCCGTCCTGGGTGATAAAATGGGCATCCTAAATTAGATGACTGCAATCCCCGTTGTGTTCAGTGCTATCAGAATAATTTTTTCCCATATTTATTTATCTTGTATTTCATTAACAAACGGAAAGAACAAACTGTTCACATTAAATGCAAATTAAATCACCATGTCAATCAATCACACAGCTTTATTCGATCTTTTAAAACAGATCATAAAAGCACAATTATATACAATTTCCCACAGCAACGACAACGATATGTACACAAATTTACATGCTTAAAATGAGAATTAAAAATATTTGCCGTGATCATAAAATTCATATAAAATCACTTAGGATAGAAACTATTCAGAATTTAGAATTCATTAATTTCTCAAGCTAAAATATTGCCCACTTTTTTCTCTTCCTAAAGCAGGCGCATACAAATGAGGCAACAGAGCAGGATGCAAATTGATCCTGTAGGGTTTGTAAAAAATACATGACATTGCCTAAAATTATGGTACCTCAGAATTGGGAGTATAAATGTTTGCCTTTCTTCTATGTACATCTTACAAAATTATACAATACATAGGTCTGACTGTGCTGCGCGGTTGTTACAGGGACAGGGACAGGGTGAAAGATCTGATCATTTATATTTCTTTTGGGGAAATACCAAGAATAGAGGAATCACCATATCATTAAGGAGAGAAATATGAAATAGATGTATGTAGCATTTTTTGTCTATTCGTCGCATAGTGCAGATCAATGGCAGTTAGAAACTCTAGTACCCACTCATCATGCTCACATGCATAATACAATTAAAACGATTAATTCATACCAGGCATTATACCCTGGTCCCAGACTTGTATTTTACGTGTAACCTTTGAATTAACAGTATAAAACAACATGTCCCATCTTCTCCTAGAAGCTCTTGGGTCCTCTACTAAAACTATTATCATCCAACTCTATAGCTCTACAGAGAGCATTTATTACATCTGCCCCTTGAGCAGTGTTCTTAGCGGCTTTATCATCAAACTTGACCTCTTTTAATCTCCTTTCTGACACAAGCACCCATTCGGTCATATCCCTCACTAACTCAGTGGCCACGGGAACTCTAATAGAAATCCAATAAATAGACATACATCATTTTTCAAGGTTTGGGACCTCTGCCCGAGTGCCTAACCGTACTGATGTCTGGATCCCTCATGCTGATTTTTGTTGCCAAATGCAAATATGGATAATGCATGTGAACATGACATAGGCCTGTTTCACAGATTGTAGTTTTGCTCAACCAGGAAGGCTGCCCAAATCGCTATCCTCATAGTGGTGAAAGTCTACTTACTTTATCAGCAGTTAAGCACCACAAGCGCGGTGGTGGCAGCAGACCATGTAGTAAGCAGTAGGAGTGAACAGGGAAAAGCAAGGTGCTGGATGCCTCTTGGGAAATATTTGGATTGCCCCTGGATTGGTGCCAGGAGCAGAAGCATGTATGGCCTGGACAATGGCAGCTGTGTTGACCAAAGCACAGCCTGCACATCAGTGTCCAAGTGTGTTAGACTTGTCATGCTTGGCGTCGTTTCCCTAGACTTATTTTATACCTCCTGTATTTTTGATGCTGTGCTGGATTTCATTTTTGCTGGCTAAGATGCTTTGCGCACTTGCCATTGATGGTCATTGGCAAAGTGTTCTGTACAGAAATTGGTATTATGATTGATTATCCATGATTGGCATATTTGATTTACCAGTAAGTGCTTAGTAAACTGCACTAAGTGTGCCAGGGCTTGTAAATCAAATGCTACTAGTGGGTCTGCAGCACTGATTCTGCTGGTTTGTGTATTGACTGTCTGGTTTTGGAGTGACAGAGGCTAGGGATGTGCATTCACTGTAGACAGCCACAGGGGTGTTGAGGTGTGTTCTGCCTTTACTGGGTGACGCTGAGCTGAATAGACCGTAGCTCCATTTAGAGTAGTGGGCTGAGTTTCACCTACACCTAAATAGGCAGTGCCTCCTCAGCACAATGCTGTCTCCACCTCCGGTACTGATGCTGGACTACAGAGGACAGAACTCGTTTGGACTGGGCTTTAAGACCCTTGGCACAAAGAGAACAAAGACAAAATAGGGCATAAGTACTGAACCTTACACCCCAGAAATGTGGGTTTAGATCCCTTCTAGACTCAAGAGAAACCTATTGCCAAGGAGAACCTGCTTGAAGAAGAATCTCCATGGGCTTGTGTGTGCTGGCCTCCTGTTCTGAAGTTTCAGGTAAACAAAGACTTCAGCAGCAGCTCCCCTAAACTCCACAGCTGGGAGTTCTGACGTGCCAGGAGGTGCCTATTCCAGTATGGGTCTACGGAGGTTGTTCCTGCTGTTGGGAGCTGGAAGAAACTTATCTAAAGCAGGAAAAACAACTCTGGCACTGTCAGCACCACCGCTAGTGATGCCGGGACTTGCACTGAGGCCAGGGGCATTGCTCTTGAAGTGCAGGACGCACTGCCCCGCCTGTACCGCAGCTCTCCCCCTTCAATGCCTGCCTGCCTTGCAGACACCTGCGCTCCCACTGACCCCATCACCGCCAGCATCTCGTTATCGCATAGCCAATAACGTACGAGGGTGACTTCACCAACTCTTCGACTTCGCATCGAATCACCTCACTGTTACCAAAGCCTCACTGCCGACGGTGCCAACTTTCCCTGTCCTGGACTCAAGACGTCGCCTCTTCGTGGACACGTTGCCTCACCTCCCCTCTGGTAACCATTGCTTGTTTGGTTTAAATAAAGACACCTAATTTTCCTAACTGGTGTAGTGTTTTGAGTTTGAATACTTTACACATTGCCTTTGGGATAAGCCTGTCTGCTGGTGTGAAGCTACCAAGGGCACCAACAGGGATTATCTAAAGTGTGTATCGCCCTTACCCTGACTAGAAGCAAGGGTCCCTACTTGGATGAAGGTGCATACTTCTGCCAATTAGAGACCCCCATTTCTAACATTGGACTAGGATAATTCCTGATTTGCAGAGACCTCAACAAGATAGATTGCAGGAAAGAGCATGCCCCAGGAAGGGAACAGCAGTGGAGGTTATCAGTTCTGCTCCAGAGGAATGGGAGGATGAGGCTCCTAAAGCTGATCAGTTGCTGAAGTCTTGGTCATTTCCAGAACTACAAGGTTGGCTTGCTGCTGGAGGACCTTCCTGGGAAGAATTCCTTGCAAAGCACAGGAGGAATGCCCTATGTTTGTGGGAATTCACTAAGAAGCACAGGAAAAGGTTAGCAAATGAGTGGTTGCGAAACACTATGTTAGCAGGGAGAATGGCCTCCTTCATAGTGAGCTGGTAGATCTTGAGCCAGAATATACCAAAAGGATAGTGGTTGCATTATTATGCATGAACCTCCTGGTGTCACCGCCCCATGAAGTGCCTTCAGCAGTACACTTACGGTTTAGAAAAACCCAGGATAGGTTTGACCATCTGTTCTATTTACAATGGATGTGGAAAGACACAGAGTGGATCTGTAGAACCTGGCCTGCTTGCCAGATGAGTGGTAAGACAGGGGGAAGGACTAAGGCACCATTAGTGCCTCTTCCAGCTGTTGGTGTTCCATTTGATATGGTCGTAATAGACTTTACTGGTCCATTGGATTCATCCCCTTACAGTGAGGCAACAAGTATATCTATGTTGTTGTGGATCATACCACCAGGTATACGGAAGCTGTATCTCTGAGGAGCAGGATTGTACCAGTGGTAGCAAGAGCTCTCTTGGGGATCATTTCTAGGCTCCGATTTCCAAGGACTGGAATTTCTTACCAGGGAATGAAATTCATCTCCTCTTACTTGAGAGAGATGTGTAAAATGCCATTCTTCACAGTATAGCACCCACATACCTTGTTTGCCTATCGCGAAATTCTGCAGAAGAGGATAGGGTTTAGTGCCTTTGAACTTCTGTGTGGACACCCGGTGAGTCCACTCACCTTAGTCTGAGAAGGGTGGGGAAGGAACCTCAGAGTCTCCACAGAAGGATGTGGTGGACTGTGTGGCTCGCCTCAGGAAGTTGACAATACACAATCCACAGGGAGAGGATGTGGCCTAATGGGTTGGGCAGTCAAGCTCAAATCTGGGGAACCGGGTTCGAGTCTCGGCAACAACGCTCATCATTCTGGGAAAATCACTTAATCTCCCAGTGCCTAACAAAAATGAATGGGTCCTTATGTAACACAACTGGTGCTCATGCAAAGCGCTTTGATACCTGATACCTTCAGGTCAAGTTTATGCTATATAAAACTCTGGGAAAAATTAATAATTCACAAGTCAGGCAAAGACAAACCTTCAGGCCAGCCACGCGCTTGTGAAGCTATGGTATAACCAGAAAGCTCACTCTCTGGGTATCAGAATATTCAGGAGGTGTCAGCGTTAAAGCCTATTTGTGCCAGGGCTTTGGAGGTCAAATATGTGGGCCATAGAAGGTAGTTCAGAAGATTCCTGATGTTAAATACTTGGTGGACACAGGTGCCACAAGAGAACTAAAGAGGGTGTTCCATGTGAGCTGGCTGACGACTCCAGAGAGATTACATAGTGAATGTCATAACTATGGCAGAGGACATAGAGGAAGACAGTGAACCTCTTCTTGACTTGTTGCATAGTAACATTAAGGATGGCACTGTGAAGGGGTTCAGTTAACCCCTGAGTTAAAGCCTGCGCATTAGAGGGAATGTAAAGAAGTGTTACGATGGTTTGGCAACCTATTCTTGGTGACTCCAGGGCTGATACCTGTCTATGTGCATGACATGGACAAAGGTATCAGTTTGCCAGTGAAGTGCAGTGTCAGATCCCCTTTCAGAACACCATGGGGCATGCAGGGGTTAGTGGGCCCAACTGTGGTGGTTGAGACCTTTTACTTTAGATATACTGGGGCTCGGCTTACTATGGATCCTGAGAAACTGGGCTGTGTACCCTTTCTGTTCTTGACTGCCTATGGCAGCTATGGTCGAGAAGTCCAAGGCTCCCTCGAAATGGGTAGGGGGAGTGTGAATTCAGCTTAGTGAATGTGATTAATAAATCAAAGAGTGCCCAGCAGTGTCAATAAATCAATATCCAATAGATTACTTCTTTAAATAATAACAATTGTATTCCTATCTCTATGCCATCAAAGCAATGTTACGACATATATAATAAATTATATATTTCCCCTCGAAGTCACGGCTCCAGTTTTTTAATGGCCACCAGCTCTTCATAATGTGGTAGGGGTTATTCCCCATTCACAGTTGGCAGCCTCCAGTGAATGCTCAATAGTAGGCCTTACCTCCTGAGTCCACTCTGACTCTTAGCAAAGTAGTCAAAAGTGCCCCTGCCACAGTGCCCTTAGCAAGTCCCTCAGGGCCCAATAGGCCCGTAACCAGTTCAACTTGTGCCAGCAACATGGATGTTTGCAGTATCTTCCAGAGTGCCCAGACCGCAGACTCTCACAATGGTCATGTCCTGTGTCCAGAGAGTTTGCTGAACAAATGAATTGTAGAAGCACCCTGCATGGGGGCTCTCTTCTGAGTGTATTTGGCCAGCTCCAACAGTAATCGATGATGATGAGGTGCTCCATGTGCATGGTAAGTCCTGCGCTCCCCAACATGGGTGGGAGAGTCAATGCCAATGCTCCCACAGAATTCTCCTCAGTTCATGTGAGCAACCTATGCACAGTCCTTGATGCTTCATGATGAACTACAGGTCACGTAGCTCACATTTCTCAGATGACTGCCTGATCCGTGCAGCAGCTGAGGATCGACAATCCCTCCTGGCATAGGAGTTTGCGGTAACTCTACCAGCCAAGACACCAGTCCTCACCACATGGTAGTTCATACCAATGCAGCTCCTCCTGGCATACGGGACCACTGCTAAATGATGCACTCACTTCAGTTGTTGGTATCTGGCAATAACTTTCACGATAACCCCTCCTGGCATATGAGGTCACCTCAACTGGTGCTACACAGGCTTCACACACCTCGCATGGCACACCACTTCCAGATATACTCATGGTGGCCATCTCCTAGCATACAAGGGTCACCAACTGGAAACTGTACATAGCAACAACCCGATTGGTACAGCAGCTGTCTCATCACACCTCTCACTGGGAATCCACTCATCTGGGCTCCCACCTGGAAATCCTTCCCTACAACACTCTCCTCTCCTTCACAGGACACACTGGTCTTGGCAAGCAAGGTACTGGTGTTCCATGTACCAGTGCAGGTGGTCTTGGCTTCCCTGGGCGATGTCCCCTCGCCCAGCAGAGAGACTAGCAGGCATTGCCCCCCAGTCCAGGTCACAGGAAGAAGTCTTGCAGAACTTCCCTTCCTCATCCAGCCAGCATGGCTGCATGGGAGATTAAAAATGGTCTCCTTCATACAGTCCATTTCAACTTCTTATAGTCCATTTCAAACGACCAAATGTAATTTAGGGTCTGAGTCTTTGAACTATTATGTTGAGTACACCCTTCTCCTATCTCTCTTCCTCTCTAAAGGCTGTCTGTAACAGCAGGAGAGACTCTGGAGCTGACATTCCCACAACGCAGGCCATTGGAGTGGCTAGAATTCACATTTGGATGTCAGCCATAGTGATATGTTCATCAAAAGGTTAATCCTGGGCTCCCAGCCGTACTCTTTATGATACCCTTATCAGCCCCATCTCCATACTGGGATGTGTCCAGGCCCTTTCGTGGTTATCTCTCACTGAATCAAAGAGGATCTGTTGAAGTGTACAGGGTGAGTCCCTCTCCCCCTCCTCTAGTGTATCCGACCCAGCACACAGGAATGCAGCCATACACAATTCTGTCTGAGAGGATTCCTATACCTCTTCATGTCTTGCCCAGGCATGCCCGGGCTTCCCAAAATGGAACCCAGTGTCCTCCATGTAATGTGCCAGTACAGGCAAACCTGCTCTCGATGTATGCACACAGTACACACACTGACCAGTAATGGTACCAATAATGCATTGTGCCACGCTAGGTACACACACATTCAGCACACACATTTCTCAGCACCCAATGCTCAGTACTGTAACCTTTCTGTAGTGTCATAGTGTTCCCTTTTCAAGCACAGACTCTGCTTGCACACACATTCGCCATGTGCGTTGCACAACACTTCACCCTTGATGTATTGTACTTCTCATAAGTACACATAAACTCTGCACATGCATTCACTGCACATGCACTACACAGCACTACATTTCCCATGTAATGTACACCTCATAGGTATACATACACCCAATACATGCACACACCAAGCATGCACAGCACATCATTGATCTAACCCTGTATTGCACCCCTCCCAAGCACATATACAACCAGAGCAAAGTCACCACTCCTGCACCGCACAGCACTTTACATCTAACCAATTTAGGCCAAGGGTGGGTTAAGCACACAGTGGCAGAACTTTTAAAAGGTAAGTGAGTTGGTAGGCCTCACTCCATTGACTTAGGTTAAAAAGGACCTGTTCACGCCTACTGTTCACTATACAGTATGCTGCTACCACAGCACTGGTGCTGCTTAACTCCTGGTAAAGGCAGTAGCCTTCCACCACTATGAGGGTAGCGCTTTGGGCATCCCTCACAGGGCTTGAAGAGCACACCCTGTGAGACAGGATTATGTCATGGCACACTTGCAAGATCCATGTTTGCGTAAGACAACCAAAATCAGCTTTAGGGACCAAGACAGTAGTACAGTTGGGCACTCAGGCCAGGGGTACATGTCCTGTACTATGCAGAGGACTTTTCCATCATAACAGATGCCCCTTTCAGATCAGAACACCCCCAAAAAACTCCTAACTTGGAGAGGTTGGGTGGACAGATTGGTAAAATCGGCAGGAAAGTTCAACAGCATTCCTGTGGCTCAATCCGCCTCTGTGCTCCACTAAAAATTCTAACTATTGCAAAGAAATAGACCATCTCAACAACTTGGGATTCTGTCTTCATAGCCATCAACCATTTCAGTGGCTTATAATCCATTTGTACCACAAAGTAAGTGCCAAACAAATTTGGGTGAAACTTATGCAAGGCCCACACTATGGTAAAGTGTTCCTTCTCAATGGCTGCCCAGTTCTGTTATCTAGGTAGTAAGTAAACTCCTACTAATAAAGGCTGTCAGACTCTCTCTACCTTTGTCATCCAGCTGAGTTAACACCACTCCAACTCCTTTGTCAGGCGCATCTGTCTGTACAATGAAAGGCTGACTGCAGTCAGGTGCTATCAGTATCTGTGCAGTCCATAGTGCCTTTTTTAATTCCCCAAATGCTTTTTAAAACTATGCAGTCCATATTACCTTCCTGGGCTGCTGAGTGTCAAAAAGCATTTGTGGAAATGCAGTCAATGTGGCAACTATACTTCCATAGTTAGCCACAACTTTCCTGTGATACCCAGTGAGTCCTAAAAAGGTCCTCACTTCAGTCTGAGTAGTAGGCACTTCCTCCTCCATCACAGACTGAGTCTTGGCATCTATCAGGCGAATCTTCCCGTTTCCAACCTCATGCCCTGGACAGACTGCAGAGGACTTCCTCACCTGACACTTAGTTGCCTGGATGGTCAGTTCCGCTTCCTGTATCCTGGCCAACATCTGTACTGGGTACTTCAGGTAGTCTTCGCATGAATTGCTGAACACCACAATATCATCCAGGTAAGACACATAGGGCTCTTCCAACCCAGCGATAACATGGTTTACCAGGTGTTGAAAAGCGGCTGAATCATTCTTCCCAAAAGAGCATCATTTTAAACTGATACAAACCATCTGGTGTGGAAAATGCAGTGTTCTCCTTACTATTTGTTGTCAAAGAGATCTGTAAATAGCCACTGGTCAGATCCAAGGTCTTCAAGTACTTTGTTGCACCTAACCGGTCCACAAGCTTATACCCTCTTGGAATTGGATGGATATCAGTTTTGGTTACCTTAGTGAGGGCGTGGTAGTCCAAAAAGAACTGCAAGTTACTAGACCCTTGCTTTGGTCCTAGAATCACAGGACTAGACCAAGGACTACTCGATCTCTCAATTACCCGAGGTCCAAACTATTTGCAACATCTACCTTAATGCATTCGTGATCCAGGTCAGACATTTTGTACATTCTGCCCTTTGCTGGGAGACTGTCACCTATGTTTATGTCATGTTCAGACAGGTATCAACCCTAGAGGCAGCGCAAAGAGGTTGGCAAACTGTCTCAACACCTGTTTATATTTTCTCTGCTGCTCAGGCATTAACATATGGAGCAAGCTGAACCCCTTCCACAATGCCATCCTTCATGTCCCTATGCAGCAAGTCAGGAAGAGTTTCTCTGTCTTCCTCAATTTCCTCTGCCATAGCCATGACTTTCACTGTGTAATCTCTCTTCGGTAAGGCTACAGACTGTTAACATGGAACGCCCATGTGGGTTCCCTTGTGGCACCCGTGAAGTTTACCTCAGAAACTTTCTGCACTACTTTGTGTGACCCACCGTATTGGTCCTCCACAACCCTAGGACAATTAGGCTTTAGCACTAACACCTCCTGGCCTTCTTGATACCCAGTCAGCATTTGTTTTCAAACCATTCCATCATCAGTGCTTGGCTAGCCAGAAGGATTTCATTTGTCTGACTAATTTATTGCGCAATCAACTTCATGACAAAAATCACATTATCCCCCATGTCCTTCTGTGGAGAATCCGAGAATCCTTACCACACCACACTGACTATGGGAAGTGGACTCCACACTGTGAGTCAATACAGAAATTCAAAGGGACTGAATCCAACTCCCTTCTACTGAATCTCCTTGGTAGGCAAACAAGTGAAATGACAGAAGATCCCACTTTTTCCTGAGGCTCTCTGGCAGAGTTCCCATCATACTTGTCAGTGTTTTGTTATAACTCTCCTTCAAACCATTGGTCTGTGGGTAGTATGCCAAGGAGAAGTGGTATGTCACACCAATTTGTTCCCACATCTTTCTCATGTAAGAAAGGATGAAGTTGTTTCCTGGGTCAGAAATTACTGTATTTAGAAATCCAACCCTAGAAAAGATCCCAAGGAGAGCTCTTGCTACTTCTTTTTGAGTCAAGATCTGCAGAGGAACAGCTTCAAGGTATGTGGTGGTGCAATCCAATACAACAAAGATATACTTGTTACCTGACTGTAAAGACCAACTATGTCTATTTCCACCTACTCAAATGGAACACCTACAACTTGGAAAGGAACTAATGGTGCCTTAGTCTTCCCTCCTGTCTTACCACTCATCTGCAAGCTGGATAGATTCCGCAGAACCTCTCTGTGTCTTTGTACAGCCCTGTTCAGTAGAACAGAGGGTCAAATCCATCCTGTTTTTTTCTACTTACTTCCCAGGTGTCCTGCTAAGGACACTTCATGGGCCAGTGTCAACAGGGGGTTCCTGTGCACTAATGGAACCTCTAGCCTCTTGAGACTCTGGCTAAGGATTTACCAGTTCAGTATAAAGTAGAATATCCTTTAAGCCAGCATACTGTTTGCCAACCACTCCTGCACTTCCTTTTCCTGATCTTCCTTCTAAAGTCCCACAATTGTTGGGCATTCTTCTTTTGCCAGAAATCATCCTCATCAGGCTCCCCAGCAGCTAACAAACACTGCAGCTCTGGAAACGACCCAGCCTCCAGCAACCAGTCCACCTCAGGAGCCTCTCCCTTCCCCCTCTGGAACAGAAGCAATGACCTCCAAGGCCATTATCTTCCTGGAATCTACCCTTTAACACAAACTACATTGTCCCGATCCCTGCAAATAAGAGATGATCCGAGTTGCACTCTGAGACTCATGTACAGTCTGTGCTCTGGTTAACACAGCTGACAATATCTAAGTGTTGTAAATAGAAGCCTGGAGCCGGGTATGATTTAGGTTGCTTTATTAAAGTTAGTCAAGTCTTCAAGATGTTAGGATAAGATATAGGGAAGACCCACCAGGAGTGACCAGCTTGCCACTCAGCCTGCCTGGTGCCAACTGCCAGTTGTCACCAGGCTAAGCCCCAAACACTCCATGATGTCACCAAAGGTTCTAGTGGTGACATCATGTGAATGACAGTGAAATTCCACAGGCAGAAAAGAGACAGGCTAAATACAACATATCTCCTTTCTTTAGGGAAATCAAAAAGAGACAATTATGAAAGGTAAAATTAGCTACGATGTACCCCACCACATAAAGGTACACAGTACACTAAAAGATAGGACATTAAGATTGTGGTACACATAGATTGTAAAAAGTACATAACACACATTCTAAAGATAGAGTTACTAATACATCGCAAACAGTTACTAACATATCCCAAACGCAACTCATCCCAAACACAACTAGTCCCAAGTCCCATCCCCTTTCCTTGGGAAACACAACCACAAACTGATTTTGTGATAAAATATGGAGCCTAGTGTGCTTCGTAACGGGTATACCTCACCCCGTGAATCACGCCTTGGAGTAGCCACTGCTCCGCCCCCAATTTTCTAATGGGGTACTCACCACCCATACCGAAACGGGGTACAACGCTCCCCGTGAACTACACCTTGGAGTAGCCATTGCTCCGCCCCCAATTTTCTAATGGGATACTCTCCTTCTCCAAACAAATGATGGGGTACTCACCACCCCTAAACTAATTTTCAAACACTAGGGCACAACACCCTAAGAACCACAACTCCATATCCATGACACATATAGTCCAATAACCTATCAGTCTATTTTGCTCCAGAACATCACCCCGTAAACCCTCCCTAACTGGGACATATCCAAAATCCTACAACCCAACTTATAACTTCCAACACCTCTGAGTCAAACTGCACGGGGCTCTCCACACCCCAAAATTCACCACCCTATAAAAGCACACCATTCTAAAACTGCACAATAGTTTGTCAACCACCACTCACTCGCCATTAGCACAGGGCATTCACCACCCAAAAAAAAACCACACTGCCACAGGGTCAATCTTCACCCTCAAGTCAACTAAACAAAAGCAACACCACCCCAAAATGAACTGCAACAAGACACTAATCATTACTGACTCACCCCTCACTGCACACAGAATCCCCACAAACCGCAAGACATACATTAAAATGGCCAACAAAATAATGTAAAAGAAAGTCCCATGCCCTGGTGAGCGGTCTCTCACCCGAGTTCTCCTCAGAAGAAAAATAACTATTCATAGCATGTCAGTAGAGGTTGCAGAACACCAAGAAAGAAGGTGAAATCCTCTTCTGCACTTGTAACATCCCCAAGTAACTTCCACCTCACGAAAATAAACAAGCTGCTTTGGTTGCCACATCTTCAGGAAATCGATCTGCATATCAAGAGTTGCTGCCAAAGCTCTCCCACGATGTAGCGGATTAGTAAAGTTTTAATGTATTCTTCAGATTTTTAAATTAATGTAAACTCCAGATGTCCCCCAGCAACTGACGAAGCAAAGTCTGCGATGTGAATGAAAATTGTTTCCAAAATGGCGGGACGCATTTCACGCCCCACCGGGTGGCTCTGGGCACGGTGGTGCTTTAAAGTGTCAAAGAGAAACACCGTCAATCTCCCCACAACGTCAGAGAGGCAGAGCGCTCCTCCTCGTGGCAAACACAGCAGGTAGGTTCTTAGTGCATTACCCTGCTCACGCACACTTGGCCTAAGACGACAGTTAAACTGCTAACACCTGCGCACTCTTAGTAAAATTATAATAAGCATATTTAACTTTCAAGGAGAAAATCTGTGCGCTGCAGGCAACCACCAGTAACAGGCTCTTCACATGCCTTCACCTAATCGTTTTTAAAACTGTGCTCTGCTCGTAAAAATAAATTGGGGAAGTCCATTCATCAAACTGTAGCAGTAGTAACGTCTGCCTCGCATTGAGCAGGCTGCTTAGATAATCGTGACACAATCCAAACACTTTCGTTCACACCGAATTAATGAGATCTTTTAAAAGTCATTAGAAGTGCTTTAACAATAACACTTCGGAAACGTTTTTTTTTTAGCACAACTTGCCAAGCACAGGAAAGGATCAATCATCACATAGGGTCATCTGTTCTCCGTGATTTTCCTTCCCTCCCTGTGTGTTGTTTAATGCCACGCTGTACTCACTGTGTTAAACGCCTTGGGCTGAAGGCTATCAATATGGTAAATGACACTGGTGGGTCCCAAGCAAGGCGTTTATTTTCCAGTGTGAAGCTTGGTTCCAGAAATCTGTTTCAAGCATAGTCTCTCCACAACGCTGTCAATTGTTTTCTTTAGTTCCAGTTACTCTTGTCTTTACTTGTTCCTTGTTCCTTTTTCCGTTTGCACGCTGTAGGTTCTCTTGTGAATAAGCTCTTATAGGTCTCTCCAATCGTCGCCAAAAATGTTGTAAATAGAAGCCTGGAGCCGGGTATGATTTAGGTTGCTTTATTAAAGTTAGTCAAGTCTTCAAGATGTTAAGATAAGATATAGGGAAGACCCACCAGGAGTGACCAGCTTGCCACTCAGCCTGCCTGGTGCCAACTGCCAGTTGTCACCAGGCTAAGCCCCAAACACTCCATGATGTCACCAAAGGTTCTAGTGGTGACATCATGTGAATGACAGTGAAATCCCACAGGCAGAAAAGAGACAGGCTAAATACAACACTAAGCCATAAAGTCCTTTGGTCCTGGCACCAAGCCTGGGGCAATGAAATCATTACCCAAGAACATCTACCTCCTTGTGTTTCCCTTACCCCAACATCATTCATGGCCTCTGTTGGAAATGGACCTATTTGCAGGGTTATCCCTAAACTTTTTCCTCCTATTTTTTTCTGACCTGTTTTTGTTGGTATTATGACTCTGGGCACTTTAGAGCTGCTGATCTGTGCTAAAGTGCATATGCTCTCCCTGTAAATTGTTATGACGGATTGGTGTTTCCATGATTGGTCATTTGGTTTACTACTAAGTCCCCACTACAGTGCACTGTGTGTGCCCAGAGCCTGTAAATCAAATGTTGCTAGTGGGCTTACAGCACTAATTTGTGCCACCCACGCAAGCAGCCTTTCAAAGGTAACTCAGACCTGCCACTGCAGTGTCTGTGCGCAGTTTGGAATTGCCATGTCGACCTGTCAAGTGCACCCACTTGCCAGGCAATAACCTTCCCTTTTTTTAACATGCAAGGCACCCCTAAGGTAGGCCAAAGGAACTCCCTGTGGGCAGGGTACAGTATTTGTGAAAGGTAGGGCATGCCCTGATGTTTGTGTCATGTCCTGATGGTGAAATACAGCCAATTTCATTTTTCACTATTGAAAGGCTATCTGTCCCATAGGATAGAGTGGGAGTTTATTTATAACATCTTATAAATATAACTTCCCATTGGGACAAGATGAAAAGTTGGTGCTTACTATGCCTGAACTCAGAGTATAAAAATGTATATTTTAGTAAAGATGATTTTTTATATTGTGTGCTTGAAAATACCACTTTTAGAAAGTGGATATTTTCTTACTTAGCCATCCTATGTGCCTCCACTGGTTTGTGTATTGACTGTCTGGCTTTGGAGTGACAGGGGTTGGGGAGGTGCATTCTCTCAGACGCCACAGGGGTTGATATGTGTCCTGCCTTTCCTGAATGAGTCAGGGCTGGGTTGAATAGAACTGGCTGCATTCAGAGTAGTAGGAGGAGTTTTTACTAGCACCTGAATAGGCCTTGCCTGCATTTAGAATGCTGGGAGGAGATTTCCCTTGCACCCGAATAGGCCGTCTGCCTGGGATAATTCTGTTTCAACCTCCAGCCGGGAAGTTGGGCCAGGGAGCACAGAACTGGTTTTGGCTGAGCACAGAGTCTCTCTGCACCAAGAGAACAAAGGAATTTGCTTTATAAATATTGGGTCCCTGACCCCAGTATTTCAGATTACTGCTTTACTAAGGAACCTGCCAGAAAGAAGAGCTGGAAAAGTATTCAGGAGGAACTGCTGCTTTGCTGCGTGTTCTGCTGTGTTGGCCTGCTGCTTGCTGCTTCTGCCTTTGGCAGGGAAAGGACTGGATTGCACTTTCATCACCCTGCTGTTAGAGTTTTATCCAAGAGCTTGCCTCCTGTTGGAAGTCTAAGGGATTTAAAAGACTTCAGAGAACTCTTTTGAAACCAACACAACTGCCAAGAAGAAGAGCTAGAGAAGCTGTGAGGGGGGACTACCACTTTGCTGTGTGCTTTGCTTTGTTGGCCTGCAGTGGCTACTTCTGTCTTGAGCACTGAAAAGACTGGACTGAACTTTCTACAACTTCTTTGTGTGAGTTTCTCCTCAAATACTTTCTCCAAGGATTGCCAGACTGTTCAAGAAGTCCCAGGAACAGCAAAGACTTCAAGTTCATCTGCTACCAGCACTGGGAGTGTGTGTTTTGTTCTGCAACAGAAGAAAAAGCAACCCGACGCCATCAACAATGCGGGTGCCGACTCTGTGTCCTGAAGGCAACGTTGAGGGCACCACTGCACCGCAACCCTGGTCTCATCGACGACGCCACCTGAAGCTGCCACGAGCCGCTGCTTGCACCGTGACCTGTAGCCACCGCACTTCGCACCGCCTCACTTCATGCCGCCGCCCTGGTCACATCAACGCCGCTGCTCCCTGCTGACATCGGCGCTGATGCTTGCACTGTGGTTCGAGGTGACCGCACATAAGTTACGTAAGACACACTGCCCTCATCCCGCACCACAGCCTTCGCCTACCTGATACTGGCACCAATTACTTCAGTTTATCAGCTGACGACGCCACTGCTTGCACCGTGACCTGCCAGCACTGTGATGAGCACTGCATCTCTTTGCACTGCAGCTCTGGTCTCACTGACGCCCCTGGATAACTGTCTCTGAGACGCTGCCTGCACCTTGACCTGAGGGCACCTCACCACCTCATGCCACACCACTGCACTTTGCCCCAATGCCTGCCAATGCTGGCGCTCCAGACTAGATCTGCAACGCGTGTGACTTCAAGGGCCCAATGACTCCTGCACCAACTTCTGGATGCAATGCCTGCGGACGCAGGCTCTTCGGGCTCACATGAGGTTGCCAACGCCCTACATTTCTAAAAGGTACTGTTCTGAGGGTCTTTCCGACACCATAGCAGACCCGCGATGCCGTGGTCAGCCAGAATTATTTGGATTTGCTGGCCCCAGACAGAGCTATCGACTTCAAGGAACTGTACTTTAAGTCTATTTTTGATTACTGAGAATTCTGAGAATTGTAGGGTGGATTTTTTTTTTGTTCTTGTTTGCAGAGATAACATATTGGTTATTTTTCTAAAACTGGTGTGGTGTTCTTTTGTAGTGTTTTCACTGTATTACTGTTTGCTATGTGCATATGCTTTAACGCTGACTCTGATATAAGCCTGACTGCTCGTGCCAAGCTACCAAGGGGGTGAGCAGGGGTTATTTTAGGAGTGTAACTCTCTTACCCTGACTAGGAAGAAAGGTCCGTACTTGGACAAAGGGCAAAACCTTGCCAACTTCCCATTGAGGCTTATCTCAGACCTAGCAAGAGGATACGCCATGCCCTCTCCACTGGCTACCAATCCTGTGACTAGGATCCAGGGAGTATTTCCTCAGGCTTAAGGTATTTGCTTCCAGCCAAAGTGCCGAAGTCTGCAGTATCCCTTAGAGCAGACACTTTCCTCCCACTGATACCTAAGACCTGCAGAAATCCCACTGCGTTAGGATGAATGTGCTTCAGAGCATTTTGGTCCCTCTCCTAAAAGGTCCATAGCTACTAGGTTGAACGCATCCTGCCCCTCTCGGGTTTCTTCACCCACATGTAACAAGCTTGCTATCAAGGGTGTCACTGGTTCAAGTTCTTTCTCCAGGTAATCTCTTTTAACACCTTGGCTGCTAGAGGTTTTCCCCTCCTGTGCTGCAAAGTGGGATTTATCATTGTTCATGACAAGCTCAGCTCGTCATAAGCACAGCTCCACTGTGCCTCATGACGAGCTGAGCTCGTCATGAGCAGGGAAGGGGTTAAAATGTCCCTCCTTGAAGCAAGTCCCTCCCTGGGAACTTGAAAGGACATTCCTAACCTTCCCTTTACCTGACGCTCTTTTCCTGATACACCATCCCCATGTTTCCTGAGCCCTCCTCGAGTCCCATGACAATTACCCTGTCCCTTACCTTCCAGTTTGGAACCAGTCTATGAAGTGTTCTTCTCCTCTTTTGGTTTACAAATGTGCTGATCCAGCCCATTGTGCATCTTTGTAGCTATCCATTTATCAGCTAACACTTTAAGGTTTGATGGATCCTTCTATATCAGAACAGATAATATTGCCTAAGTGGAATAGAACACTCCCCCCAGTGATGCTCGGTCACCATTAACTGTTAAAATGACTTAAAATCCTTGGGCTCCATCCCTCCTACCCACTCACATCAATCATGCAATACATCAAGAATCCAAGTCTCAAATCAAATACCATCCCCTCTCTTTCATTCACTGAATCTCTGCAGGCATTTAGCTGGCTTCAGCCCATACCTCCTAGTCAGAGCTTCCTTCATTCGTCGATAGGTCATGTTGCCTGCCTTAGGCATTCGCCCATTAATAGCTGTTCTTTCCAATGGCATGCACCCTATTAAGGCAGCTGCCTTAGACACCTCATTTAAGACTTGCACCTTACAAGCAACTTCAAACTTCAGAACTTACAAACCATTTCAAAATATCCTGACCGTTCACATACACATGCACAAGATCTGTTGGAACCTTCACCACCAACTGGACAGAACCGGGTGTAGAGTTACTTACTCCTTTTACCTTGCATGTCTCTAGTAAACTACTACTACATGTTCCCGGGGAATGTACATTAAATGCTACTAGTGGGCCTGCAGCACTGATTGTGCCAGCCACTTAAGTAGCCCTTTAAACATGTCCCAGGTCTTCCATTGCAGCCTGTATGTGCAGTATTAAACTGTCAATTCAACCAGGCAAAATACACCTTTTACTGGGCCCAAATCTTCCTTTTTATTACATGTAAGTCACCCTTAGGGTAGGCCCTGGACATCAAATAGGGCAGGGCACGGTGTAATTAAAAAGGTGGATGTGTACCTATTAGTTTTACATGTGTGCTAGTGGAAAACATTTAAATGTGCTTTTCACCATTCAAAGGCCTTCTTCTCCCATAGGATAACATCTGCCCTATCTTATTTCATTTAATAAACTGAAAATTTCAAATAGGAACAGGTGACCTGTTCCTGTTTGGTGTCTTTGGAATTTTAATAAATTTTTGAAACTGTCACTTTTAGAAAGTTGACATTTCCCTGCCTTAGTCATTTAGTGCATGAAGCGGGTCTCAGTCACATGATTGGGTGTAGCTGACAGTTGGGCTTTGTGTATTCCTCCTAGACAGCCGTTCAAAATAAATGTAAATAAAAATGTAAATTGATACTTGTATAGCGCACTACTCACCGCAAGGGTCTCAAGGCGCTTGTACGAATACCGCTGTGGAACCTATCCTGGCTTTTCCTGTGAGGCGTCCACTCCTGGGCACCCCCAAGGTGGAGGCCAGGCATCCTTAGCGTTGTGGGGGCCGTTGTGGAGATTAAGCAAGCTATTGCCCAGAGTTGCAGAGTGGGACTCCATGATTAGAATAGGCACCGAGGCGAGAATTATCAGGTTCGTGGAATGTTTGAGCCCAAGACCCGCCGAGACGGGAAATTGAACCCTGGCAGAGCGGATCTGGGCACAGCCCTACTTACACTTGAATAGGCTGTGTCCTGCCTCCGCACAACAGGGCTGCATACCCCCTGTAGTTAGGATGCAGCCATGGTAGCGATTTATAGAAGCCTGTGGACTTCAAAGGGAAAATTCTAGAAGCATCCCCCTTTTTAAAGTAAGGCCCAGGTATAAATATTGTACCTCAAACACCAAGCCTTCAGTACACCTCTGGACCCGCAGAGAATCTGCCAGGAAGAAGCACTACTGTGCTGTTGAAAGGACCGCCACTCAGCTGGACTGCTTCTTTCAAAAGCTTTTGCCCTGGTGTGCCAATCTGCTGCACTCTTGCCTCGGTGAAAAGGACTGGAACTATACCTGTTGAACCCACAACCTCAGAGTTACTCCAAGAGCTAGTTGGTTGGCCTCCTGACTAGAGCCTCGGACACAAAAGGCTCCAACAACTTTGAACCCAGCATCTGGAATCTGCCATCTGTTAATCAACCCTGCCGAGTGGTCCCACCACACTCCTGCACCCTTGCAAGTGGGCCTCAAAGTTCTCTATCAGCCCATCCGTGATCCCAGCAGAACCAATGCATCACCTCTGCTGCAAGGGATCTCTCAGTGCAAGGACTCCACATTAACCTCATAGCCCATTCCAGAACCATCGCCTGTGCTTAGTTTTCCAGACACAGGGTCTCGCATCACAAATACCTTGCCAAAGTCAGCCTTGACAACGATGCATGTACTCGAATCAATGCTTCACAGCTACTAGTAACACATCAGCTTGACTGCACATCCTCGCCGCCAAACTTTACATCACAAGCCTTTATTGATGTGATCATTGACAAAGATGCGAGACCTTTCTTCACAACTTTACATCTCCTTGCAACCGGCTGTGCAACGCATCCGAAATGATGAACTTAGCAACATTCCGCAACCAGGATTCAAGGTACTCTTGTTCAGCTGGCCTAACTGGGTCAGTCTAGGTGTCCCACTCCCCATTGTGGTCAATCTGAACTTGTGACTTTGTCCCATACAAATTACGACCAGATATCCACAGTTAACGCTTTGTGCTTTTTTACACTATTTTCACAAAAATTGCATATCTCCGGTTCTACTGATTGGATTTTTGTCATTTTGGTCTTGTTTTATTTATTAAATATTTGTCTATTTTCGACATCTGGCATGGGATCCTTTTGTGGTGCATTTTCACTGTGTTACTGTTTGAAGTGTTGTACAGATACTGTACACATTGCCTTCAAGTTAAGCCTGACTACTCGGTGCCAAGTTACCATGGGGTTGAGAACAGGTTAAGTTAGGGTTTGCTTTTGACTTCATCCTTACAAGGATTGTGATTTCTACTCAAGTACAGTTTTACCCCTCTAACAGCAACTCAATTTCTTACAGCACCACAGCACCCTTAGGTGTGAGTCCTTTGAGGCCTGATAGACCCGTAACCAGTCTTACCTGCTCCAGCAGCAAGGAAGCTTGCAGTGTCTATGCAAGTGCACTGACCACTGGAAATCACAATGCTCTGGTACTGTTTGGAGAGTCAGCAGCATGCAGAATGCATGGCAGTATCCTGCACGCAAACTCTCTTCTGACTGGACGAGGTTGGTTACGCAGAGATCAATGGTGCTCTTCCACTCCTCCTGCCCAGTAAGCCCAGAGCTACGAGATGGGGGGCAACTGTATTCCGATGCTCTTTGCTGGGTTACCATTCACGTGGTTTTGCACACACAGCATCATTTTCACTTCACAGGGGCAGCTCAGGCACAATCCTCAATGCTTTGTGGTGACCTGCGGATCATGTGACTTACAGTTCTTGGGTGACAACAGCTTTGTTATCGACAGTCCCTCCTGACATACAGGGTTGCTGTAACACTACAGGCTAAGATGCCAGAACTCAGAACATGGTAAGCAGGCAGGCGCTGGTGCACCGGGCTCCAGAGTTTGTGGTCTTAGTTTCTCTGTGTGATGTCCTCTTACCTAGAAAGGAGATTAGCAGCCCTTAACTCTCAGTCTTGGTAACAGGAAGAATAATTGTAGAGCTACCCCTCCTCACACAGCCTGTCTGGCTGTTTGGCAGATGACATTTTTGGGTTCTCAACCGCCCTGTCTTATTTACAGACACTAAATGTGATTTAGGGTCTGGGTCTTTAAAATGTAAGCTGGGTTTAAGCTTTTTCTCCCCCTCCTCTTCTTGAAAGGCTGTCTGTCATAGCAGGAGAGACTCTAAAGCTGAAAGTCACACAGCACAGATTATGGGAGTGACTAGAGTTCACACATGGATGACAGACTGTGATAAGCACAACAAGTTAATGTTGGGCTCCCGGTCCTACACTTTATGATTCCCTATTAAGTCCAATCTCCCTACTGAGATATAAGTACTAGAGTTCTGAGGGTGTTAGTTGTATAGGAAGTGTTGGCGCCTGTGAGAAGTTGGTTTGGCATATGTTGTCCACTATTCTAGTGGGCACCTTGCACATGTCCAAATGACCCTTATTGATGGTAGGTTAAAGATAACCTTTATAGAAAGCTATCCTAGTGGTAGCTGTGGAGAGCAGCCTCCAGCTAAGTCTTGGAGAAATGTAAAGCAGCTTGTTTTAGAAGACTATAATCTCGTGAATTACCAAATGAAAGGAGAACCACCCCAGGTATATATAAAATATATGTATTTATTCTAAATACATCCCAATAGTCTCTTTATGAGGCTAGAGGCAAAAGTACATACAGTAAACTTAATATCACACAGTAAATTAGCACAATATACGTTGAGCCTTTTGGGCATACTAAACCATATATTAAGAAAGTGGTATAAGAACCACGACTTGCATAGACTCAAGACTTAGAGCCTTTAGAGCGGCTGGGGCCACCAGGAACCAACCAAGGCACCTTGCACATTTCCAAATGACCCTTATTGATGGTAGGTTAAAGATAACCTTTATAGAAAGCTATCCTAGTGGTAGCTGTGGAGAGCAGCCTCCAGCTAAGTCTTGGAGAAATGTAAAGCAGCTTGTTTTAGAAGACTATAATCTCGTGAATTACCAAATGAAAGGAGAACCACCCCAGGTATATCTAAAATATATGTATTTATTCTAAATACATCCCAATAGTCTCTTTATGAGGCTAGAGGCAAAAGTACATACAGTAAACTTAATATCACACAGTAAATTAGCACAATATACGTTGAGCCTTTTGGGCATACTAAACCATATATTAAGAAAGTGGTATAAGAACCACGACTTGCATAGACTCAAGACTTAGAGCTTTTAGAGCGGCTGGGGCCACCAGGAACCAACCAAGGTAGTGACACAGGGGACCCACGGGGGATGCGTGCAGTGTGAGAACACAGCCGCGAATCACCATTAAATTCCATGGGGAAAAGCACGGTTGGAAATTTAAAGATAAAGGACACTTAGAGGAGGACTTTGAGCAAACCCCTTTAGACTTAAGGCGTTCTAGAGCAACACACACAGGAGCACCAGAGTACTCAAATTACCTCACCTAGGGAAGCGGGGTGCATAGGTGTCTTTTGGTGTCGGGTTTCGTCGTCATTTTCAATGGCGATCTGCTTTAAAGTGCTACTACTGAAGAAGTGGAAAGTGACCAGTGTAATCTAAGCCTGGATCAAAGATGAGAAGAACCTGAAAGCAGAGGGGACAGAATCAGGGTCACTAGCCAGTGACCAGGGGTACGATAGACGAATACCAACAGATGTCTGGTGGTTTCAGGTGAAAGAGGGGAAGATAAACTCTTCAGCCACGAGGACCAGGAGGCATCGATGGTGACCAGGTGCTGGAATCAAGCTGTCCCACAAAGGATGCCGAGGGCTGCAGTGTTGGTTCCCAGATTGGATCCAACAAGCCTTGGCAACAGCAACCCATGCAGCAATTAAAAAATTGCTTTGGTGCAGACCAGCAAGGTGTGAGGGACTCATCACTCAGTGGGGAGTCAGGGCACATCAGAAGCAACCAGAGAAGCCCAAGGAAAATCAGAGTTGCCTTCACAGGAACCCACCAGTCAACGGATTGGGGATCGCGAAGGAGCCTCGAGCGGAAATGCAAGAATTGGACTCACGGAACACTCGTAGAGTGTAGTCCCACAATCTTTGGTGCAGATGGTGCTCGGGGCTTGGGCTATAAGTAAACGAAAGCACAACTTCAAGAGAAATTGATGCACTAGCAAATGTGCACGGTGACCAGGAGTTCCGGTACCACATCACTCACAAGGGCTGCAGGTCTCAGCTTTTCTGGGGACTTGGGTCAGCCTCTGAGAAGTCTGAAAATTCTCTTCCTGTGTTGCAAATACTTCGGTTCTTGCAGGAGCTTCGGAAATGCAGACCTGCAAGATACTTCATTGGTGCCTGCTTGAGCAGGGATGTCACTCCTTGACCCCAAGGGAGATTCTTCCATCCTCTAGTCTTTAGTAGAGTGTCGAAGTTCCAGGATTCAGTTTCAGAGTTACGTCCAGGTGTAATCCAAAGTCCTGTTGCCAGGGGTTCCTTACTTTTACTAAAGAAAGGGGTTGGAAATATTCTGGGGACCCACCTATGAGAGGGTCTGGAAAGAGGGGTGGCTACACCCATTTCCTTTGTCCAGTATTGCGCATGAGCAGGGGCTGGTAGCGTCTGCAACCGGTTTGAACTGGACTATGCCAAATGTGCCCCCACTGCAGATTCCAAAGCACTGTCAGAGTGCATCCACCCAGCCCCAATACACTAAAGACTGTCTGGGAGGTGGTTACACCTCCCTGTGACAGGAAACCTATTGTCCAGGCCTCCCCTGCTGAAGTTTCGGTCAGCAGTAGGAGGCCAGACTTGTGTCTGTGGCTGCAGCATCCATTTTGAGATGACTATTACCGGTTAGACCAGTGTGGACATGTCTCTCCCTCTAGAAGGGCGGAATTCTTCTCCCACCACCAAGACTGCCGGGGGGTAGGATTCCAAAGTGTTGACAACAAACACAACATGTTTCCATGCAGCCTTTCCAAAGTTATCATTTACCCCTAGGTTATAATGCACTTAATAGTATATGGTCTGGCTGCATCACAGAACAGCCTCAGAGAATAGGCTCCGAAAGCTGCAGAGGGGCCCAGCTCATGCACGGGCACTCTCTCACACAAAACCAAGCACTATGCCTTCAGGATTGATAAGGCCTGCCATAGGAGTGACTAGTAGGTTGATATGTGTCAGTGATTAAAGGTAGATATGGGTAACCTATATCTTAGTAAGGGGTGCATGCACCAATTAACCCAGTCTGCAGTAGAAGGCCTGTGGTGTCCTTTTGGAAGGCTTCCCAGGGGAGGCATAATACATGCTGCAGCCCCTGGTAATCCTCCTGGGTACCTATGTCCTGAGTACCTGGTGTACCATATACTAGGGACTCACAAGGGTAGCCCAGTAACCAATCTGGAGTGTACCTAATGTACAAGCAATCAATTTGGAGAGGAAGCAGCTAGGCTGGGATCCTGGATAGCAAGGCTCCAGCCAGACTATAGTCGAAAAACAGTGAAACACAAGCAAAAAGTTGGGATAACCATAGTAAGCAGATCCTACTCTCCTACAGCGCCTGTCAAAATGTGTGTGTGATATGCTGATCCGATGATTCATGTGGTGCAGAAAGTGGGGAAAACACCCTGCAACCCCCAGATATTGAAAGACCGAGGAGATCTCCAAGTGATTATGAAGATATCCTATGCACACGCTGGTAGTGTTCAATGAAAGTTCATCATAAGAGTTGAAGAACAAAAGTTAGTAATGTCCCATGAGGTCCTTTCTTTGTCTTTTTATTCAAACAAAAGCACCCGGCTGACTCGTGTTTGTCGCACGGGGATTTCTTCCTGAGATATATCCCAGCCCCTTCATTGTGATCTCTCAGTGAATAAAAGAACAACCTTTAAAGTGCACAGGCAAAGTCCATCTCGCCCTACTCCAAAGTGTCCCACCCAAGTGACAGCAAAACAACAATACACAAATCTGTCTGAGGGGATTCTTCTACCATCTCGTGTCTTTAACAGGAAGGCCTAGGCTTTTCAAAATGGAACCCAGTGTACTCCATGTAATGTACCAGTACAGGCACATTTGCACTTAGTGTATGCACACAGCACACACACTAACCTGTACTGTTACTGCCATGAAAGTTTCTACCATAGGTGCACATACATTCAGCAAGCACAGTCTTCTGCGTGCACTGGTTGTATGTGGTCCAATGCAAGAAAAATGCAGTGCTGTGCAGTGCTTGTGTGTCTGTTAAATGCATGTGTATGTGAGGCACAGTACATGGAGAGTGCAGTGTTGTGCAGTGCATGCATGTTACATGTACTGGGTGTATATATGCCTATGAGTGTGACAGTACATGAAGGATATAGTGCTATGCGTGTTTGTTAAATACATGTACCGAATGCATGTGTGCGTGTGAGTGGTACAGTACAGGAAGGATACAGTGCGGTGCTGTGTGTGTATTTTTAAAATGCATGTGCTGGGTGTATGTGTGCTTGTGAATAGTACACTACATTGCAGACTATTGGTTCCATTTTTTGGAGACTAAGGCTGCATTATAAAATATGAGGAGAGGAGGTAGAGGAAGCCTCCCCAGACAGACTTGTGTACTGCTGTACTCCTGTAAGCTGGATGGGACACATTGAAGAAGGAACAGCCAGGCCTTCCCTAAACATTTTAAAGGGTGCTCTTTGAATCATAGAGAGGTCCTAAAGAATTAGCCTGGGCACATCTCAGGAAGGAGATGTGGCTAATAGGATAATCATAAAGAGTAAGGCTAGGGCACTGGGATAACTTTTTGATACATGTGTCACTCTTGATGACATCCAGGTGTGATCTCTAGTCGCTCCTACGGCCTGTGTTGTCGGGCTATCAGGTTTGTAGTCACTCCTGCTTTCAAGACGAAGAGAGGGCAGAGGAGTGGGCACTTCAAAAGGAGGCACACCACCAACATAAACTTCAAAGACTTAGACCCTAAATTTGGTGACTGGAAATATACCATAAGAAGGGGAGCTTGAGACCACAATAACTGTCAACCTCCAAATAGCCAGTCGGGCTGTGCGAGGAGGAGAAGGTCTGCACTTCTCCCTGTGATGAGGACTAAGGCCAAGGCCTGTTGGTCTCCCTGCTTGGGTGAGGGATTATCAACCAGGGAATCCAAGACCACCTGTCCTGAAGGCTAGAAAACCAGCACTTGCCTGTTTGCCCAGACCATTGTGCCCTACGAGGAAGAGGAGAGCACTGTAGGGAGAGAGGTTTAGTGGGGAATATTGTTGAGTGGAGTCCCAGATTGAGTTGTGAGGAAACAGCTGAAGCATTGATCGGGTAATTGCCTGTGAGCCAGACAAAGTATGCCAGATGAGGGCCTCCCTGTGAGCCAGACAAAGTATGCCAGATGAGGGCCTCCACGAAGTGAGCAGTGGACATGGCTATGCCGATCAGGGCACAGCCCATATTCAGTGAGGCAAAGATGACCCTAAATGCCAGGAGGGGCCAACACATGTGCAGTGATAGATCGACAACACTGTATGCCAGGAGCAGTGAACATGGACTAATTGGCATGTGGCGTGGGTGCTGTAGCCCTTCTGCAGTGAATAGCTATGCCAGAAGGGGCTGCAAAAGAGGCTGTAACTCAGAAATATGCTGTGCTGACTGGGCCAGTACAGTGGAGGAACAGTGGCCCGGTATACCGGAAGGGGGGGTAACTGAAACTAGCAAGAAGTGTGACCTGAACAGGTGCATCGCCAGAGGGTTGAGGTTGCTATGGGAACCCCATCTCAACTACACCGGGATGAGGGATGAGGGATCAGCATCAGGAGCTTAGCACCACCTTTCGTGGGATGGACCAAAGACTTAACCTGCCAGGAGGAGCTTCAAGAAACCTCTGACCTCAGCAGGTGTGCAACTGTGTGTAAGGAACTGAGGAATCATCACATGCAGCCTGCCTGGGCTGCATGCAGTGAACTCACCTGAGCTAGCTGCTGCTGCTGGCAGAGGGTTGTGCTCAGAAACTTCAGATGCTCTGATCCTGCAGGTGCAGACAGGACTGAATTTGGGCCAGTTGGTGCCGTGGTAGATTTCTTGCTAGAAAGGCATGCAACGCTGGAAAACTTTTGACTTTGAGACAGAGTTGCAGTGGACTCTTGAGACTTGGACTCCTAGTGGGACTTACCTTTGAAGTTGACTAAAGGGAATGGGGAATAACCACGATCACCAGAGCACGGAGGGTGTAGGACATAGGGATCTGCCTACAACACACTAACGTCCTGACCTCAGGGGGACTTGCGATTGTTTTTGAATGTCATATTTCCCTTTGCATTGCGTGTTAAAAATAAAAAATAAACTTCTTTCATCACAAAATTGAGTATTTAGCTGGACAATAATTTATTGCTGCTACTGCGTGTATTTTGAATTGTGAGACTGTGTCCACCCCCATCTTTCCACCTCTCATCGAGGAGCCTTGGACTGCTTGGACCACGCTATTCTTGAGAGACAAGTCTTGAAGGCATATGTGGCTTAATTGCTCAGGATCTATAGGAGATTGGACCCTAGGACATCAGGAGTAAAAGGCCTCAACCCCCATGGTTAAGTGCAGTATCTCCTGCTTGCCCCATGGCCCTCTTTGCAGGGTTCTGACAAAGACTAAACCCAACATCGCAAATTTGTATTGCATTTTGCTTTTCTGGAGCCTAGGAACTAGCCTCAACACACACTGTTTCACTGTAGTTTCTATATTTATCAATGTCACTTATTTCAGGGCATTGCCACTGCCCCTCCCCTAAAGTATTTCTATGGGTCCTCACTCCCAAATCATGTGAAGAAACTCTGCATTATTGGCAAGCAGGAGATCTAGCCTCATAAAATTTATGACTCCTCTTTGTGGTCAGGTAGGTGCATTGCAAACTATAGAAATGCAACAATTTAATTAGAGCATTGCTATCAGTAGAACCAGTGGACAGGGTTTCTCCTGCTTCCTAACAGCTATAGGCTACTGTAGAATGGCTTAGACTGCTGACGTACTTTTAATGGGAATTTCCCCTCTATCTTGCTTAAGAGCTTTATATAAGAATGCATGCAATTACTACGCATGATTTAGGTAGCTGGCTCTATATATACTACACCTAAGTAAGGTATAGTGTGCTCAGAGTCCAAGGGAACCCCAAAGGTAGGCAGAGGTAAAGTAGATAATACCTTACTCTCTATTTGTGGTAGTTAGGGCGAGCAGAAAGGCTTTATCAGAGGGTAGTGCCAAGCATTTATTGTACACACCCAGGCAGGAAATGATAACACACACTCAAAGACTGAATTCAGACCCATTGTGTTCCTATACAAATATTATTTAGTTACATTTATGTTCTGTAACCAAGTAAGCTTGGCACAGGTAAGTGTAAATGGTACTTTTCAAGGCAGGTTAAACACGCTGAATGAAAAGGACTTTGTTACAGGTTTGTAAATACTTTGAATATAGTTGAAATTACTGTTAGACTACTGGTAGACTACTGTTAGACTACTTTTGATTACTTCTTAGATTACTTTTTATATTACTTTCTCTACTAAGAGTTATATGCCTAGATTTCACACTGGCACATTTTCTAGAGAAAAAGTAAGTAAAACAGTTTTTATATATTTGCAGTTTCCATACAAACCAAATCCACACAAAATAATTTTCAAAAAAAAAACAGTTAATGCAATCCTATGATAGGTAATGGAGTTATCAGTTTACAGGCAAGTACTTGGTTGTGGGAGTTCTGTTTCTGGGGTTAGAACTAGGGTTCCCGCGGGGTCGAGAAAGCACTTTCAAAGCACCCTCAGCTGCACTAGGGCGGCTGGGTGCAGAGTGCTGAGGCCCTATGTTATCTAATGGGAAAAAGGTGGCCTCCAGTTGGTGGCTGCTCACGGGCAGGCCATAAGGTGGTGTTAGTCTCAGGGCAAAGAAGGATCTGAGATAGCACACCAAGTGCACCTGCAGCAGCACAGGGGCGGTTGGGTTCAGTGTGCTGTTTTGGTGTTGGGTGCCCTGTTGTTTTCAATGGGGATTCTCCAGTTGCAACAAAGACTGCAAGCTTGGGGACGAAGAACTTCTGGAGGTGGACACCGGTTGGAGAGATACGTTGTAATGCCTGGGGATGCTGAAGCACCGTTAGCTGGGCCACCCAAGGCCATGACGCGTTGGGTGCAGGGGTGTGTTTAGGAGTTGGGTTTGTCTTACCAGCTCCGGTCCTCCGGGTTCTTGTGAGCTGCTGACTGCAGGACACACTGGGAGCAGGTTCGAAGTGAGGACAGCCTGGTAGGGATGGGGCCAATGCAGTGGGCATTTTCCTCTTCTTAGTTCAGCATGGCTTCTTCGGTCTTTCTTCTTCTGGTCGGTTCTTGTCTGAGGAGGCAAGGTTCAGGGTGGCACCTAAATACAAAATATAGGGGTGTTACAGGTAGGTGCAGGTCGGGATCAATGGACCCCTTCCTTGGGGTGGGTACACTCCCTATTATGCCACCTTCCAGTGGGAGGGGGCCTATACCTCTCTCTGGTTGGCTGGTTCCCCCCTCTCTGGTTGGCTGGTTTATGTTTTTTAATAAACATAAACATCTCCAAATTGGCAGGGACTGAGAATTGTGCTTTACCTCACCTCCCAACCTAAGGGGTGGGATTGGCAAAGGTGGGCACACATCCCTTGCTCACTTGGTTATCCAGCTGATTCTCCTGCCCAAAGTGGGGGTCAGAATCAGTGGGGGCCAGTTGCTAGGCTAGAAGCAACAAATAAATGGCTGGGGTAGATTACAAAGGTGGCAAGCCTTTGAAGCTTCCCCTACGTGGACTCTGCCCATCCTGGGGGAGTAGGCGTGGCACCTCTTCCCAGGATGTGCATTGTTTCAGATCCCCAAGAGCAGCAGGCTCTTGACCCAGGGGTCCAGAAACATGTCTGGTGGTGACAGCTGGAGAGCAGCCTCTCAGCCAGGACACTAGAGTTAGGCGTTTTTTTCAGGGGGCATCTCTATGATGCCCTCTGAGTGCATTTGTCTTTAAATCCCACACTAGCATCAGTGTGGGTTTACTGTACTGAGATGTTTGATACCAAACTTCCCAGTTTTCAGAAAAGCCATTATGCTGTTGTGGAGTACATAATGACAAACTCCCAGCATCATATACTCTTAATGGATATACTGCACTTACAATGTTTAAACATTGGTTTAGACACTGTAGGGGTGCAGGCCCATGCACCTGTACCCTGACCACTGGTATTGTGCACCCAGTTAGAGGGTTGACTTACCTATGCCAGAGCAGTGGGTTGTAAGCATGGCACATAGTGTGCCATGTTCATTTTATTCTGCACCAAAACAAGCAATGGCAGCATGTGTGTGTGTGTAAAGGTACAGGGCCTCTATGGGTGGCACAATAAGTGCTGCAGCCCTTCGAGGCCTTCCCTGGCCACAGAGCCCTTGGTACCTATGGTACCATTTACAAGGGACTTACATGTGGCCAAAGAGTGCCATTTGGGTTTTGTATCAATGCAGTTTAGGAAAAGAACAAAGGCCTTGAGGACTTGGCAGGAACCCAGGGCACACTCAGGCAAAGTACATCAACAGTTTGGCAAAAAGTGCAGCCAACCTTGCAAAAAGAGGGCACTTACTTACGCATGCCGGTTTTTTTCAGAACAAATTTTATTGTTGTATTGGGGAAGATTGCAAAAACAATCCACTGTACTCCGAACACCGGAGGAATCATGAGCATAAGATCAAAATACAGAGATAAGCAATCAATTTAGAAATCAACACTAATCAGGTTTGTCGAATAACCCCCATGCCCCCACCCCATAAGAACTACCCTCCACCCGGGTCCCCCCTAACCCCGTTCACAATGTCAGTCCACATCTGATAAAGCAGTCCGTATGAAAAAAAGGCAATACACTCTTACCCACGCCCTGGTTCATCAAGCAGTTGTTCACTGATAGCATCCTGTTGCGCCGGCGGCTCCAGCCACAGCCCCCTATAGTCCGCACACCTCTTTCAAATTTTGAAATGCTTTTCAGGGCAGCCTCGGGCCTCGAACACTGGACGTTATAGACCCATATAGTAGTCCAAGCCCTGTTTCCAGGCCTCTATCGGGGGAGCTCGAGGACTTTTCCAGGCACGGGCCACATCCCTTTTAGCCACTAATAGGCCCAGGAGTAATAAGTGTCTTTTATAGATGTTGCCTCCCACCGGCTCCAGAATATGTAAGAGACCCCGCTGTGATGTACGGGGGAGTGTCCAACCCAACACTTCATCCAAACAATCCCTGACTCGCTTCCAGTATCTTTCCAATGCCCCGCAGGACCATACCGTTTGTACAAAAGTGCCCACCTCTCGGCCACATCTCAAACAGTCAGGGGAGGCAATCAGACCAGCCCTATACAATCGCTCTCTTGTGTAGTAGGCCCTGTGCAGGTATTTAAACTGGATGAATCGCAGTCGCACTGCGATGGCCGTCTCCCTCGGGCCGCCAGTGCCTCTCTCCAGCTCTCCTCATCTAATTCTCCTACGTCTCTCTACACATGCCTTTTCAATGTTTTCAGAACAAAGTCTATGCCTTAAAAAATAAAATCTTGGTGTAAAGGCATGGTTGGTAAAGACAAATGTGTGGTAAAAATTGAATTTAGGGAAGTATAAACCCCATATCCACTTCTTGCATACCCCCTAATACTAGTATATACAGCTATTTTTGTGGCCAGAAACACGGAAGTCTCATCGACGTACTCCATGATTCCCTCCTGAAGGGATAAATACTCGCCAGCACAAACAAGGGGACCCTGGTACTTCTGTCCCAAATCAAGTCCATTCCTCAGGTGAGTGTACTTTTTACAGAACTCTTCATGTATGAGATGTGTATATTTATAAACTTGCAATGTAATTCACAAAGGAGCCAAGAGGGAAATAAGGGTACCTACGGGATAGCCCTCCACTCAACAGACGTCAATATCAAAAAAATCCCTGTACCCTGGACATTAGCATTCATCTAATAGGCATCCAATTACTATTTTTTGGAAAAAACTATACTATTTAGATCCAGTCGTGCACCCTCACTATATGTAGTTGGCTATCTCTGCCTAGCTGTCCAAATCAAACCATTGTTTGTAGCTAAAAAGGGAGATTCCGAAAGGAATTCAACTCGACACATCCCCAGATGTCTGCTCAACTGAGACAGTACATCCACCCACACTTGAAAATAAATAGAGTGAAAAATGTGTGGTGAAAAAGAAATAGACCTCACAGGCGAACAACCCTCGGGGCACTTGGCAGATGTTACCAGTTTACAGCCCCTTTCTCATCATCGGTTGCCATTCCTTTTCAAAGTAAGATGAAGGAAAGAGTGTCCAAAACAAAACCATACATGTTGTGAAAAAGGTCAGGTGCAAAACAAAGTGCTCAAGGAATCGCTCCCTGATGTGGCATCAAAAGTGATTAAAATCAGCAGACACACCAATAGTATACCTTTAATAATAGATCTGGTGTGTACTGATGAAATAAAAAGGCTGGTAGCTTAACGTCGCATACCAATACCTGCCTTATGCACTTTATGGCAGATTCATCAGGGCTCACCACTCGGTCACTGACCAGTGTTGGACATCATCATTATGGGAACTGTCGAGTTGAAAACACAGCCTTAGTTAAAACCACCTACGGACCACACTCCTAGCATTCATCATATGTTTGCATACTATTCGTATAGAAAAAGACCAATTACCCTTGTACAGCCACGTCCTCTCGTACCAGCTGGGAAGGGATAGCTCTCTACCCTACTGTTGATTGCAGCATCAATCTAGAAGTAATAAACACGTTGTCACATATGTTGAGCGTTGATATACTGCAAACGCATTCACAGGACAACCCCTGTTGCTGCGTTGCTACTATTCATTGTAAAATTAACCATGTCTCTCTTACATGCTGGCTCATATTGTGTTGTTCAGAAACCATGTTAATTGCCAGCCTAACAAACTCACATTCACTCCATAAGTACGGACCCATAGTGAATGGACCAAACGCATGCCGCACATTGCTCCCAGCAGCTTATGGTCTCATGCTGTAGCCTGTCTTTTACCCCTGTACCCAAAAGATGCACTCATCAGGGTTCCGACACGCAGCCGTTGTTGTTATTAATGCCGAGTTTAAAACGCGTGTCAGCCTCAGCGCGCCAAGCACAAATCACGAACACAAACTATCATTCTTCATGCCCCCAACTCCTCACTGTAAGGGTACTAAACCAGGACCTTGAATCATCCCAGGAACGCCGAGGCTCCTGTCTGTCCGCTTTTTAAACAAACAAAGTTTCCCGGACCCAGGCTGCCTCCGGTCACGTGGTGGAGACATCATGTGACCCTGGAGATTACTGCGGGTGCCATCTTTGAACGGAGTCACAAACGTGCAAATCACTGCCATTCCTCATTATAATAAACGAGTCCTCAATTTTAACGCATAGCGAAAAGGAGTTCAAGCCATGCAAATAACAAACCTCATGTTTAATTGTATTATCAAGATATTTCACGCAATCACATATATAAACCGGACTCACATCCATGTCCAGTGTGAGCGTAGTGCCATTCACTATATGCTTACATTGCCCGTGGGGAGGCAACCAGTACAATACTTAGCAATGACTTTCTTAATGTTCATAGGCAAACGCAATTTCTTTTTTTATTAAAAAAAACTTTATTGAGAATACCTCTATTCAACAAACTTGGACACAGACCTATAGATACACAATTTAAACAAAAGTGTCTAGCAATCCCGTATGCTCTTACAAAATAGCGCCCTTTCCAAACGGACACCAGGGTGCCAACAAGTAGACACCCAAAAGTAAACACTAGTGTCTTGAGGCTGTACGGCGTTAGTAAGGGTGAGACTAATCTTCACTTGCCATCTTCTTATGTTTGTTGTGTGGCCTAAACACTCAGGGGATCCAGAAATCGATCCCATCGTTGCAGTCAGCGGCTGAGTTGGACACGCATAGCCAGTCGCTCTGGGGGACGCTAAGGGCTCGGATTACCGGATGTTGAGCATTGACCATAGTTCTACCCCACTAACCCACTAAGGGGGGCAAAGGCAAGCTCAAAATACCGGAAGTGGAACACAGTGGAATACTGCAGGTTACTTTACTTCACTCTGTTCCATTCAATATTTTCATTCAGACCCTGTGTGTCACTTGTTTCTCTGAAAATCCATCTAGCTTCCTTAGCTAGTAACACAGCCTCAATGTTGTTGGGGTTACCCTTGACTCTCTCAAGCACTGTCCATGTGAAGCTATGTTTCTCCTGAAAACAGTGCTGGACCTATTTAGTTGTTAATTTGTCTGCCTTTATAGGGCTAAGATGTTCCTGAATACGGACTTATATTTTTCTAGAGGTGAGTCCAATGTATTGGAGGCCGCATCTGCACAGTAGTCTATAGACCACATTGGTGGTATTGCAGTTACTGAAGTGGTTTAGAAACCACTCCTTGCCCGCTGCCAACGTAATACTGCTGTAACCCTGCTGTATCCTTTTTAGCTACAAACAATGGTTTGATTTGGACAGCTAGGCAGAGATAGAATATACCCAACTACATATATTTATAAACTACCTGTCAGTGCACAGTCTATGTCTATTCTAACACTACATATCAGATCTGTAGGTTGTCCTTAAAATGAAGGTGCCGCATGAGTAATTTGTGTTGTCAGTAATCATTCTCTACCAATAATCACCCAGCTGTTTTGCTTGATTGCCAAGGCTCCTGTGGCTCCATCGGTCCACGTCTACAATCTCTTTTTGAGCCCAGCATTAATTTACCTGGAGGCCCGCTTGTGGGACCTACATTAGGTCTATGTGTGGGCCCGTCCAGGAAAGCGCCTTTTCTCTGTTCCCGATTAGGGGTCCCCCACCACCTTCTACTGTTTAATCCGGCTCTCCACATGTCCCAGGTCATTTTTTACCCTCTAGAGCAGCCGATCTGTACATCCAACCGCTTCGGACTGCATCCTCCAGGTCCCCAGACAGCTGAGCGCTAGGCCCCACCTCTGCTGGGCCACTGGCTCTCAGTGCTGCCTGTCAGCTCTACCTCTGACGTGAGTACTGCATCCTTTCTCTCATCTCTGAATTCCTGAAGAGATTCCAAACCTCTGAAGGTAGGCACAGGCTGGACACCACTATCCGACCAGCCCCGGATGAGTCATCTCTCCACAGCAATCACTTAGGGTATATAGTAGGGGACATGTGGCAATCAGGGCTTGTCAAGGGGCTCACAGGTGCAATTAGGTCACATCCACGCCACAATGAGCTGAACCTTAACAGGATTTCAGCTTGCCTGACGATGAAGGCCCATGATCCAAAGACAACAGTGTCCTACTGGCCAACTTGCCAGGCCACGCCTTTGCCACAGCAACTTTAGTGGAATAAAGGTGTTTAAATAGTCTATCTGTTATTTATCTGTTATTATATCTGTTTTATATAGCTGCTTTGTAAGATGTCTTTTCGAGTTGTAATCAGTATGTATTGTTTTAATACTGTAGAAGTCAGTGATTGTTGGCTATAGTCAAATGTTTACAATATATTTTCCATAGGCTGTGGATCCCAAACTTTTTAGAATCACAAACTACTTTTTTAAAAAACAAGCTTTAGCGGCCCACCTACTGTTAGACCTGACAGCCTTAGGGTGGTCTTCCCCCAACTTTTTCCCTACCTTGTTTAATTTTGTTGACCTTGTTTGTGCTGGCTTTAGGACTCTGCACACTTTGCCACTGCTAAACAGTGCTAAGGTGCTTGTGCTCCCTCCCCTAAACATGCTAATGTTGGTTAATTCCTGATTGGAATATTTAAATAACGTATAAGTCCCTAGGAAGGTACAATACGTATGCCCTGGGCTGTAAATTAAATACTACTAGTTGGCCTGCAAAACAGATTGTGCCGCCAACATAAGTAGCCCGGTTAACCATGTCTCGGGCCTGCCATTTCAGATCCTGTATGTGCAGTTTATTGCCACTCGATTGCCATTTAAATTTATTTATCAAGCCTTAACCTTTTCTTTTATTACACCCAAATCACCCCTAGTTAGACCCAAGGTAGCCCTAAGGGCAGGGTTTTTTGATAAGAAAAGGTAGGACATGCACTCTTAAGTTTTATGTGTTGTTGTAGTGAAAAACTTATCAAATCATTTTTACTACTGTGAGGGCTACTCCTCTTATAGGGTAACCTTGGAAATTCCTTAATACACTTTTAAACTGTAATTCCTGAACATAAAGGAGTATCTGCAAAATGTTTCATATCTTTGGACTGGTAGTGATAAATCATGTTTACTATTAAAGTTGGGTTTAACGCTACTATTTTGGAAAGGCCACTTTTAGAAAGTGAGCATTTCTCTGCTCTTATCTCTGTGTGCCTTGCAGCCTGCCTCCAATACACTTCTGGGGTTAGTGACAGCTACACATTGTGCCTTCCCTTTAGACAGCCACAAACATAGTAAGGCTAAGTGTGTCTGCGTACCCATCAACATACATCTGCATTCTGATGGCTCTTCCTGGGCAGGAAGAGAGGGAAGGGCTGACACATACACTTCAATAGGTAGTGGCCTGGACCCACACAAAGGGCTAATTCCCCCTACTGATAGTCTGGAGCCTGGGCCATTCTTGGAAGTCATCCCCAATTCAAAGACATATTTGGGTATAAACTATTGATGTTAATGTTTTCATTTGTCTGCTTTTTTGATATGTTTTAACATACTTAATTTTAATGTGTTTAGCCATTTTAATATGTATTCTATGAACTATGCTCTTATGCCACTCACACTTTCTTGTCTAGGAGGCTATTTTGTACATGTTCATTTGAGCTTTGTTTTCTCTTGTTTTAATTTTATTATAATTTCAACAAAACTTGCTGTATCTTCAGTGATCTTCTGGATAATGTATATGTGCTGTCAATCTGTTTATGTGTTTTTGTATTTTTACATTCATGGCCTTTTGGCTGAATAAAGTTTATTGATTATGATGATGATGACATTTAGATATAAGCGCTGCGTCTCTGACCTTACCAATGGAGTACACTTCTGGACCACTCTGTGGGGAAGAAAAGGAACTGATGTACTGCTCAAGGGCTACCACTCTGTGGGATCTGCTGTTTGCTAAACGCTTGCTTGCTGGGTTGCCATGCTGCTGCTTCTATCTCTCTGCCTGTGTGGGAAGGACTGGACCTGCATCACTTGAACCCGGAGTGACTACAAGCGCTTGCTGGCTTACCTCCTGTTGCCTGAGTCTCAGGGACACAAAAGACTTATAACTCTCTTTTTCCAACACTTGGACTCATCAGCTGGTGAGTCTGTCCTGCAAAGAGGAGCCAATCTAGTCCTGGTTTTTGGACCAAGGGGTCTGCTGCAGTGTTATCAACATATCGTTGCCTCTGCATCACACTCAGAGCCTCCACACTCCGATACCGATGATTCACTCATGACCCTCATCTCATTGCCATTGCTGCATTGGGTATCACCGAAGCATTGCTCGGCTGCACCCGGCCTCTGTCGACGTGAACCTAGGATCAAGTTACTTTTGTTCAGCAGGCCTAAGTGGTCCCTGTATCCGGTCCACACTCCCTTGCGCTCGGCCTAAACTCTTGACTTTGTCCTAGTCCGACACGACGAGTTAACCCTTTAAGCGCCATTTTTTTCTAGGCGCTACTTTGACATTTATTCCTTCAAAATTCATATCTCAAATCCTACATTTTGGAATTTCATTGTTTTTTGTCTTGTTATACTTATAAAGTCATACTTTATTTTTTCTAACTGATGTAGAGTCTTTTTGTGGTGTTTCACTGTTCCACTGTTTAAGTGTTGCACAAACACTTTACACATTGCCTCTTAAGTTAAGTCTGACTGCTCTGTACCAAGCTACCTGAGGGTGAACACAGGATAATTTAGGTTGTGTAGTAATTTACCCTGACTAGGATTATGGCTCCTGCTTGGAGAGGGTGCATACTTTGCCAACCATAAACCCCATGTCTAACCTCTACTGTTCGTGGACATGAGATATGAGAAGGTGCGATTATTTAATGTAACTAAAGCTTTGAGTGGTAGTGCATAATCATGTACAAACAGCACATTTTCCATTGAAATGGCCTCTAATGTTGTGCACACGTACAGTTTTATTGATAAAACTGCATAACACTCAAATATTAATGTGTGGCAAGCTGGTTTCTGGGAATATTTATCATTTGTACAGGAACAAGTAAAGTGTATCGATTTGTTTTGATCCTATTACAATCTCTTTTTCAAGCACACTTCAAAATTTTAAATATTGTGCTTAATGTTTGCTTTCCTAACGGATGAAAGCATACAGTTCCGTTACAAGTATTTACATTTTGTTGTATGTTGAAATAAAACAATGTCGTACAGACTTTCCTTTCGAGTTCTCTGTACTCCAGCAAGATTGTCACATAATTCACTTTAAAAACTTCTTTCACTTTGCAGTCAGAGATGAAAAAGTAAATCTGAATCCCATGTTAAAAGTGTAAGCAGCAATTTATCAGAGGATATTGCCTGACATTCGAACTCTCTCTGAAAAGTAGGACAAATGTGACAAGGTACACACAAAATTTAGAGGCATCTTTATTTATCGCTATCTCTCAAAAATCAGCTCAGACCCACAGTTTGGGGAACTCAGGTTTAAAGTATATTTTCATTAAACCTTTGGGTGCTCATGACCGAATCATTACATCATGAGCACCAATGATCCAATGCTCATGACGGAACCATTCCGTCATGAGCACAGGCTTAGGCTCCGGGGGGCAGAAAGTTCACTAGGCACCAGGGTTTTTATGGCATTTTTTTATTTGTAGGGGGGGGGGGCTATGAATGGGAATGCCAATCCCTCCAGCCCAAAGAAATAGTACAGTCTTTCTGCCCACCCTGGAGGCAGATGGGGCAATAGCCCCTTAAGTGCCCCCCCTGGGGAAGAATGCCCACTAGTCACCAGGGTTTTTTTAATCCAAAGTTTGGGGTGGGAGCTGCACAGAATGGGCATACCAATGCCCCACCCCCAAACTAATATCCACAGTCTCTCTGCCCCCCTTGAGGGCTTATCGGGGCAAACCCCAACCCCCCTGATTCCCTCCCAGGGCGGCAGAAAGCCCACTAGGAATGCTCTTGTTTTTAATAGTGTGCCTACCTGTGGATTTTGGGCCCTTGTGCAGCCGGCACATATGAAAGCCTAGCAAACCTGTAGATTTTTTAAAACTAGACACCAATGGGAATCCAGGATGGGGTGACTTATGCCCCTCTCATCTTGGTCTGTTACCTAGAATCGCTTGCATACCTCAAACTTAGTTTAAAAAAACACATTTTCCTCACATTTCTGTGATGGAATGTTCTGGGATCTGTGCAGATCCACAAAATTCCACCCACTGCACATTCCCCAAAGTCTTCTGGTACCTCACTTGTGTGGGTAGGCCTAGCGCCTGCGACAGGAAATGGCTGAAAAACGCAATGTGGACACATTACATTTTTACAGTGAAAACCTACCCTTTTTTTTGCAAGGTGCCTAGCTGTAGATTTTGAACCTTAGCTCTGCCAGCACCAAGGGAAACCTAGAAAACCTATACCTTTTTGAAAACTAGACATCCAGGGGAATCCAGGATGGGGTGACTTGTCTGGCTCTCACCAAGTTCTATTACCCAGAATCCCTTGCAAACCTCAAAGTTTATAAATAAAACCTAATTTTCCTCAAATTTCTGTGATGGAAAGGTCTGGAATCTGTGTGGATCCACAAAATTCCACCCACCCCACATTACCCAAAGTCTCCGGATACAAATGGCACTTCACTTGTGTGGGTAGGTCTAGTGCCCGCAACAGGAAACGGCCCAAAACGCAACGTGGTACAACATTTTTACAGTGAAAACAGACCCTTTTTTCTGCAAAGTGCCTAGCTGTAGATTTTGAACCCTAGCTCTGCCGGCACCTAGGGAAACCTAGCATACCTTTACATTTTTGAAAACTAGACACCCAGGGAAATCTAGGATGGATTGACTTGTCTGGCTCTCACCAGTTTCTGTTACCCGGAATTCCTTGCAAACTTCAAACTTTGTTAAAAAAACACACACATTTTCCTCACATTTCTGTGAAGGAAAGTTCTTAAATCTGTGTGGATCCAAAAAAATTCCAGCCACACCACATCCCCCTGAGAAATATGGTACCTCACTTGTGTGGGTAGGCCTAGTGTCCGCAACAGGAAACGGCCCAAAACACAACATGGACACACCACATTTTCACAATGAAAACTGACCCCTTTTTTGAAAAGTGCATAGCTGTCGAATTTGAACCCTAGCTCTGCAGGCGCCTAGGGAAAGCTAGTAAACATATACATTTTTTAAAACTAGACACCCAGGGAAATCCAGGATGGGGTGACTTGTCTGACACTCACCAGATTAGTTCAGAAAATGACCTTTTTTTTAAATGGTCTAAATCCGTTCAGTAGTTGCTGAGATATTAAAAATCATAAGTAGCATTCTAGGAAACTTTGGGCAAGGTTAGCCGACATTACTGAACGGAATTACCCCAATTTTGGCAAAAAGGGAGTGCTTGGATCGGAAAGCGACCTTTTTTTTAAATGGTGTAAATCCGTTCAGGAGTTGCTGAGAAAAAGCTTCGATATCCATGGCCGCGGTGGAGTCGCAACCCTTCTCTACCACGAGCTTCATTCTAACTGGCTGTCAACACTCTAAACCAGGCAAGTGTTGGCAGCCATCTTGTGACTCAGTAGAAGCGAGTCACAAGAAAACAGAAAAACAAAGGTGAAAAAAAAGAAAAGGGGGCAGAGTAAAAACACACTGACCCCCTAGGCATGCTCAGGGGGTCCCACAAGGAAAAAGCATTAAAAAAATCAAATTGGGGAAATTCATGCTGGGGATGCGAATCCCAGCAATTTTTTATTAAAAATGAAGTGCGGGCTCTGGTGCTTCATTTAATTGAGGCCCCCTGGTGGGACAGGTCCCAGGGGCATTTGCAAAAAATATATCCGGGCCTGTGGGGGCCCACAGTCCCGTGGACCGCCACCCCCTGGGGCTTGGTTAAAATGATGTGCGGGAGGGCACTCGGCCATCCCGCTGCCCTGGGGACTGCCAGTCTTAGGGCTTCTTTTTAAATGTGTGGGGGGCCTCCAAGGCCCCCAAAGCCTCAGGGAATGCCACCCTGGGGCTTTTATTAATATTTGTATGGGGGCAAATGGCCCCATGCAGCCCCGGGGACCTGCGGTGCATTTTAAGTTGGGGAATTAAGTCCCCTTGAATCCTGAGGGTCCCTGGGGACCAACTACCCACCAGGTACATTCAGTAAATGCCACAGAGTTGCATTGAAGAGAGGTGCAAAAAGGGGCATGGCCGGACCACCTCCCTGCAACGCAGCTCTTTGGCGCTTCCTGGAGGTAATGTGGCTTAACGCCGCTGACATCAATCTAAAGTTTACTGTTCATTCCAGCAATATTCAAATTGAATTTCTGGATATCTGGATCGAGCACCAGGAAAATAAGTTATCTGTATCTCTATACACCAAACCCACAGCTAGAAATACCTTGCTGCAATATGGCAGCTTCCATCCGTGTTGCCAACGGGACAGCATCCCTTTCAGTGAGTTTCTCCGTATCCGGAGGAACTGCTCTGATATCAAAGACTTCCTAGTCCAAGCTGACATTTTAAAACAAAAACTGGCCTATCGAGGACGTCCAGCGAAATTAATTAAATACTCTTTCAAACGGGCCAGATATTTTAACCGGGAGTCGATGTTTATCCCAAAGGAAAGGGAGTCCCATGATAAACTGGTATGTATTACCCGGCATTAAAATTTGGACCATAAATTGAGGCAGATGATCAATTCGTGCTGGCATCTGTTAAATCTGGTAGAGAGTCAGTTGACTCTCCCTAAACCTATCTTTGCCTTCCGGAGGAATATAAACTTGAAAAATCATCTAGTTAAAGGCAAATTAACTGAGATGCCCCAGGGCCAACAAACTGCCATTGATAATATGCATCCTATCTTTGGCAATCACCGATGTGGTTATTGTCAGGCCTTTCCCAATACGCTGATTGGTGATTCCTTTACCACGAGTGAGCGCACTATTTCAGTGGCCCACAATAGGAAAATGACCAACTGTCACACTCCTAATGTAATATACGTGATCCTATGCCCATGTAATAAACCTTATATGGGCGAAACAGGATGCGAATGCCGCATAAGAATAGGAGAACATAAATCCAATATCCGCAACGGGAAGACCTCAACACCCCTTGTTATGCACTGGCAGGAGGCAAACCATATAGAAAAAGATCTTAAATGGTTTATTCTAGAAAGAATTCAAGCACCTGCAGGAATCGATCCCACTGCGAAGCGTAAAAAGAGGGAGGTTTTCTGGATCTTCCATTTGAATTCAGTTAAAAGAGGACTAAATGAGGAATGCTCATGGGCTAATGCCATTCTTTTGAACTGATCTTTGAAGGATTATTTCCTGATGGCACTAAACTTAGACTATGAGCCCCTCTGTATTGACATGCAGACTAAGTTTATGTTGGCATCATGTACCATGTTGTTAGCTACTTGGGAAATATCAGAAGTTATCCTCTATCTGCTTTTTCCTCCCTTTCCTTTTTGGAGCGCATCTGGGCGAATATAGAAAGTTTTCCAGCAGGTTGATGGACCTACCACCCACTTGCGGCTAATGAATTTTGGATCAGGCTCTTCTGGCGCTCTAATTAAGTTCATTGTGTTAATCATCATCCACTCTGATTCTTATTCCATCTACCCATATAGATAAACCGAATCGGTTGTAACTGTTTTTATAACTAGATAGACTCCCTCCTCTTGATACTGGGCAATTACAATTTGTTAATCTCCATTCGTTACAGATTATACTACTTTAAGATGGCCGCCGTTCAGGAATATTGCAAATCTATCGAGTGAATAGTCCTATATTTATGATCATGCCCCCTATACTCTTTTTAGGAGTGGTCCCCTTGTCTATCGGTTATTTCTAAATCCAGCTGATCCACACAGTACCTAAGCGCTAGGTGCCTTATAGTCTTGTTTGAAACCCCTTGCATCTGAGGGTTGAATATCTTTAACATCGGAGTAAACACTTCTATCGAGCTGAGACCTTCCTATCATAAGATGGCCGCCACCCTGTTGTTGAATTAACCAACCAGAGAATAGTCCTATTTCTATACCATCTGGAGCAGGCTGAACCGCCCTTCTATTTCCTTCCAGTTCATGTGATTGGTCAAGTACCCATACATATGGCGCTTATAAACGCGCCTGTTACGCCTCGCCCCTGACGGTTGTGACAAGATATTTTACATACCTGTTGGAGCTGTGAACGATGTGAGCCATTAATCATCCACTAGCCAGGTGAGTGAATCGCACGCGATTTCCGTCGTCATCTCTCCCTTCTCTAAAAAGCGCCCTCCCCTTCTGCTCTTGCTACGTAATATATCCAGGGCTAAGTCTGCTCTTGTTTACTTGTATGCTGTTAGTGAATGACCTTGGGACGGCAATGCGTTATTACCATGTTATTTGTGTTCTTAGGTTGCCACTGCCTTCGTGGGTGATCCCAGCCGGCGCGTGTCAGATATCTACGATCGCCGGAATTCTCTATCCATTTTGAGGGCACTTTATGAAAGAATTTGGATTACATGCCGGAATGTTTTTTAATAATGGTAAGGTAATTTTTGGGTCTTCGCTGTATATAGTGCGCATACTATACCTCGCCTTCAGTACCCCCTATGAGCTATATCTTGACAAACTCCTCAGTATTTTATTTATTCTCTATAGACTTATAATACGTAAGACATCAGACCGTAAATCTTTTACCCATGGGCTCGCCCTCGACAGTTGTCGTTTTGGGCCCCTTCCTGACAGACGGATTGATCTTATCTTGTGTTCCATTTAACCGCCTTCTGGTAAGTTGGATTAAAAGAATGCAGCTCCCGCCACCATAGCGCGCTCTAAGACTCTACTTCGAGTTGCATCACAGCAGGGGGAGGAGGTTGGCATCTGGGATTCTAGAGATGCCGTCTCTTCACTGCGGTTTATATGCTTCTGAGCCTGTTCTATATTTCATCTGTTTAAACAGTACTGTGTTACGGAAGACTTCAGATCGTTTCGTTCTTCTCCGAAAGAAAAAAATTTGGGGCAAGTTTTTTCGAAGCGCCCTGACGAACTGATATATTATTTCAACTTACCTTCATCGCTAACAAGTACTGGTAAGTTTTTGAATAGACCCTGTGGCCCGCTGTACCTCATATCATGCTATACACTAGGTCTTGTTGTAGTTGGCATTGTGATATGGACTGTTGTTACCCACTCCCCCCAATTTAGCATCTTGCTACTTGCCATATAATCTGTCATCCCAGAATTGGACATGACATATACACCCATGCATAGATATCAGCTGATATATTGGTCATTTGTCTCCTATTTTGTATATTATGTTAGTCTTTTGATGGTTGAATATATTTATATTATGGTTTTCTTTATGTGATGTCTCACTGACTCTAATATGTATCTTTATATGCACTTTTGACCTTGAACTGCTCCCACTAGACATCTAATTCACGTTCCCTTGACAATTAAATACATCCATGATTATCCTTGAAAACGGAACCTCCCCAAAAGTCTCACATACGTTACATGTGAAAGAAATAATGATTTATTGACTTAATTATGTTATAATGTTGGAGTTTTCCATTCATATTTATTAGTGATATATGTGTTACAGCATCGCCCTGACGAAGGTGTGGCCCCCACTGGGCCGGACACCGAAATGTGCGTTGGCATTTAGTTTGTGGGCAACCAGATTGCTTCTGTCCATCTCCAATCTAGTTTGTGTTCTCTGCCCTCTCCTTTGCCTTGTTGGATGACCTTTTTGTCATCTGGTCACCTATTCTATCTCTATCTCTGGCGTTTATGTAATATATGAATATATGTGGATGTTTGATGAGATTTGCTGTATGTGTATGAATGACGAATGTATTTTTATGAGTGTGAGAGTGAACGGTAGATGTGGGACTATATATGTTGATTATTTGATATATATGTTTTCTCTAATGTTTATATAATGAAATGATTCTATTGTCTATTTAATGAAATGACAAAATGAAAAAAATAATAATAATAAAAGCAATTGTTTATATATTATGCAGCCTGCTATCTAACTTGTTATTGGGTTGTTCCGTTTCCTTGGTGAATATCGAGGACCCCTTTTTAGGGCCATATGTAAAAAATTCTAGGCAGGGCTCTACCTTATTTCTTTATTCAGGGTGCTTACTGGAGGTACCTGGTGTGCTAGTTGGCCCCCAGGGACACTAAGGATTCAAGAGGAATTAATCCCCAAACTTAAAAGCCACCAGGGGGCGTGTTTGCATAGTGGTGAAGGGTAGAGGGCAGGGCCTGATGTGATATGTGTGTACTTATGCAATCACTCCGCCAAAACCCAAGCACTTATAAGTTCACTAGCACTCCACTTGCAGCACTTTAATCATCCAGTCACTACCCATGCACTCATGCAATGACCCATACACTAACTCATGCACTGCTACAATACCCTGAGCAGTGCCCATGCAGTCCAGCCATCGCCCTGTGACTACCCATGCACTCCTCCAATCACCCAGCGAGCACCAGGTACTTATCCAATCACTCCGTCAAAAGCCAGGCCCTTATAAATTCACCATGCACTGTCCTTGCAATTCTCTAATCATCCAATCCGTACCCATGTACTTATGCAATGGCCCAGGCGCTAAAACATGCACTGCTACAACCCTCTGAGCACTACCCATGCAGGCCAGCCATCGCCCTGTTAGTACCCATGCACTCTTTCAATCATGCAGCCAGCACCATGTACTTATCCAATCACGCCACCAAAACCCAGGCACTCATGAATTCACCTCACACTACCTTTGCAGTACTGTAATCTTCCAGTCAGTACCCATGTACTAATGGAATGACCCAGGCACTAACACATGCACTGCTACAATCCCCTGTGCCCTACCCATGTAGACCTCGAATGACAGTACTGATTCAGTCATCCATTTACCCAGATGTACACATGCAGGCCAGAATTCCCTCTGTCACTACCCAAGCACTCCTCAAATCACCCATCTAGCATCATGTACTTATCCAATCACTCCGCTAAAACCCAAGCAGTTATAAAATCACCATGCACTGACCTTGCAGAACTCTAATCATCCAGTCACTACCCATCTACTCATGCAATGACCCAGGCACTAACACATGCACTGCTACAATCCTGAGTACTACTGATGCAGTCCAGCCATCTCCTTGTCACTACCCATGCACTCCTCCAATCACCCATGTTATTATCCAATCACATTGCCAAAATCCAAGCAATTATAAATTCACCATGCACTCTCCTTGCAGAACTCTAATCATCCACTCAGTACCCATGTACTCATGCAATGACCCAGGCACTAAATATTGGCAAATATAGAGGAGGTCATCCTGATCACAAGGGTACCCCAACACATAGTGTTCCCTAGTTTATATAGGTGTTTTCACTGTAGTCTTCTATCATAGCACTGGCTCCGGTCATAGTTAGTCAGAGTCAGTCACCACCAGTACCCGTCAGTAAAATGTTGGGGGCACAGGAGGACATTCTGCTCCTCTGTTGGTTCTTTCGGCACATCTCTTGCTTCTTCTTGCACTTTCGTTCATCTTTATGGACTTCTGTTGAGTCTTTCAGCATTTGTCTTGCTTCTTTCTGAGCTTTTCTTCTTCTTTCTTCAAATGTCATACCTTTTTGGGCGTAGTTAGAAATTAGCATTTAAAAACCCATTGAAATTCACTGAAAAAAACATAGGTTTCAGGCAAGTTATAGTTAGAAATTAGCATTTAAAAAACCATTGAAATTCACTGAAAAAAACATAGATTTCAGGCACGTTACAGTTAGAAATTAACATTTAAAAAACCTTAGAAATTCACTGAAAAAACCATAGGTTTCAAGGACGTAGTAGTTAGTTGGACATTTCACTCGTGCAAAACCATAGAAATTCCCCCATTAAAGTTAGTTCAGCTAACTATGACTCGCGCCTCTGCAATGCACTGCTGATGACGTCACATATTACATCATTCATGACATGGTCAGTGACATTGTAGTGTAGTTCCTATTTTCCCAATAGGCTCTGTGCATTGTAATACCATAAACAATAGTTTAGACGTAGGACTGAGGTTGACTAGGTCTCTATTGAATATGTTAGACTTAATTTGGTTTGCCAGCTAGCTCAGAGGTCACTAGAAACTTTCTCGAATGAACAGGGAGGAGTTAACTTCCCTGATTAGACAAGAAGGGATTAGCTTATGACAACCGCATAAACATGACAACTTTGCTCCCCCAGAATAAGGAGTATATCTCCAGAGTCATGTGAAAACAATAGAAAGCTATTTCACTCAGTCAATCGTGCATACTTAGTTTCACCAGAGTGCAGAGAAATAGAGAGACGGGCGTTTTCAATAAAAGGTGTTATTTATTGAGCAGTCTTCTTTCTCATGCAAGAGAAGTGAATTGCTACAATTGCAATACTTGTCATAAAGTAAAGTGCGTACAGCAAAAGGAGTATTATAAAATAATACTGTAAAAGCATTGGTATGGTTTCTGAGCCATATGATACTTAAAAGGTATAAAATATATACAATTACATACAATGATAAAAGTTGACTAAATGTACTCAAATGATGTTTCTAAATACGCCTACCCCGGTGTACCTAACCTAAGCCTAGTGCGTGGGAAGGAGTAAAGGAGTTTTTGAGTTAAGTTAATTTTGCCAAGAATCTGACTCAAGAATTCTCTATGGATCTAATCAGCTCCGTACCTTGGTTTTAGAATGAAGGAGGTCTGGTATCTTGCTCTCAGGACTCGATCTCCCAGTAACCCGCAAGGGTGACTGGAAACACTGGGGCTGGATTTTCTCAGCAGGAGAAAAAGACAGCGTCTCTTTCAGTGCATCAAATGGGAGGGACAGCTTCCTTCGGCACTCGCATCAGCTGGGCTTCGGATAAGTAGATAGCTGCTCTGCTCCAAACCACCGTGTGTTGCTTAAGGCAAATGCTGGTATATTTATACCTGGAAGGTGCCGTGTTTGACGTAAGGTTGGACATAAGATGTCAATAAAAGATGTCACTAAGAACTGGCCGTTCTTTTGGACTCGCAGGAGTTCTAGGACAAATCAAAATAAAAGCATGGGGAATTCCAAGGTTGCTGGAGGTTTGGTTTGTTGAAAGAACTCGTTGTACTTTCTAGGAGTCTAAGGATGTAGCCTTGCCGTATTTGGATTGCATTGGCTATTACTAAATATGGATATGATTCTTATGCCTTTATAAGGATATGATTTGTTATAACCACATAAGGGCATACATCTGGAATATTTAATTAGGGTCCTAGATACGTTCACAACAACATCACTGATGACATCTCAAATGGCATCACCGATGACATAACTGATGACATCATACATGTGATAATCTGATGGACGACCTCACACCCTAATATAACCTTTGATACACCCACTCCAAAATACAGAATATCATTTTTGAAACCATAGACACACCAATACCACTTACTATATATCTATTCACTGGTTCTTAGGACTACACACACATTTACTAATTAACCCATACAATCACTCATACATGCAGTCACTCATCAATACAACACTATCATGTACACTCATATACCTACACAGACACTCACACACCAGCACTCATCCAGAGTTACTCACACTCCTAGTCAGCCATGCAAAGACTCAATCCCACTTCCATTTACTGACCTATAGAGTTATACACACAACAGATCACTTATTCAAACAGAAACAAACAAATAATTACTCTCTTATAGAATCACTGAAACAAATACATACTCATCTATACAGCCACTCTCACAATCACTGACTCTCACATATAGTGATTTATATACTCCAACTCTCACATACACTGCCTTTTAGATATGTAGTTTCTTGGACATGTACCACTGAGACATCGATTCACTCAGTAACACATCCATGTACACACTGACCCAACCATACAGCTGTTCCACATGCACTATTGAACCCATACATCCAGTAAATCAATCACTCAAACATGTATGCACAGAGTCACACACTTCCCATGCACCCACATACACACTCAGGCACCCATACAAATATTCTGGCAACCAATCAATAACTGATATAGACACTCATGTAGCTACTAACCAACCCATGGAGCAGCTTATACATCAGCAGACAGACTGATACAGACATTCACACAGTTTAGTCACTAACCCATGCATTCAATAAGACACATTTAATAACTCACTTAAACAGTCAGTGACGTACCTACTAAATCCTCCATCCAGACACTTATACATCCACTCATTCTTCAATAAACCTTGGCATATATATAATACATATTTAAACTTTATAGAAGCACACATTCACTGGATGATGCCATCAGTGACATCATCAGTGATGTCATTTGAGATGTCATCAGTAATGTCTCTGACCATGTCATGAATGATGTAATATGTGACGTCATCAGCAGTGCATTGCGGGGGGGTGAGTTATAGTTAGCTGAAATAACTATAATGGGGGAATTTCTATGGTTTTGTATGAGTGAAATGTCCAACTAACTATAACATCCCTGAAAGCTATGGTTTTTTCAGTGAATATATATATATATATATATATATATATATATATATATATATATATATATATATATATATATATATATATATATATATATCGCCAGTAGGTATATATAGTTAGGATTTTTTCTCTATGGAACTTTTGAAAATTCTATGCCTAATAACTTTGGCGTTTGTGGACGGAATTGGCTGAAATTTTCAGGAAAATGGCACATTTTGTTTCCGAGCAGCTCCTGTAAATTTGGGGGGGGGGGTTCGTCAAGGGGGGGCCGAGAAAAAAGGGGGGTCCCAAAACGCGTTTTTCCCATGTTAATTTCCATAGGGCGGTTGGCCTCACTTTTAGCCCGAACGGCTGAATGGATTTCCACGAAACTTGGCAAAATTGTAGGGACTGTTAGACCGATGTGCCTTTGCTAGGTCTCAATATATGTGCTTCAGTGAATTTTGAGAAATTAACGTTTAAAACAAGATATATATCTGTAACAGCGCTCCGGGCAGCGCTCCGGTTCGCGAACTTTTCGCGTATCGGAACTTTGCGAAGCAAAGCTGATTGGCTCTCCGGTGCCTGTCAACATTCTAAACAGTCCGGAGCGGCCGCCATCTTGTCTCTCGGTAGGATCGAGAGACAAGAGGAGGCCAAAACAAAGGGGGAAATGAAGGAAAGGGGGCAAGGTAGACCCCTTCTGACCCCCTAGGATTGATGAGGGGGATATTATAGAGCCACGCCGGGCCCAAAAAAAAAGAAAAATCCGATTTTTTCGCCGTAGAGATGCGTCTTGGTACGCGAACCGGGCAGCTAACCGGGCAGCTAACCGGGAAGCTAACCAGCAGTGTAACGGGAGTCTGAGGAGAAGCTGATTGGCTGTTATCATTGTAAACAGTCTGGAGCGGCCGCCATCTTGGCTCTCTGTGGGATCGAGAGACAAGAGGTGGGAAAAAAAAAAGGTGTAAATGAATGAAAGGGGTAAGGCAGACCCCTCCTGAACCCCTAGGATTGATGAGGGGGCTATTAAAGTTCCCTGGGGGGTGACAAAAAAAATTTGCGATTTTTCGCGGTAAAGGTGCTTCCAGGTACGTTAACCGGGCAGCTAACCGGCAGCATAACGGGAGTCCGACATATTGTGTTTTTTGAACGTTTGTGATATGTGCATGTGTGGATTTTGTCTAATTAAGGTTAAAAAATATATATATCTTTAAGCGTGTTCTGGCGCGCTTACGTTTTGGGTTTGGTTTGCGCTGCAGAGACGATACGTCACGGTTATGCGATGCATCATGAGGCATCTCACGGGCTACGTGATACGTCACTTAATAAAGAATATATTTTACAGCTATAGATATTAGCTTTTAAAAAACCAATGAAATTCACAGAAAAAACCATAGGTTATAGACCATATATAGTTAGGAATTTGCATTTACAAAACCTTGAAAATTCACTGAAAAAACCATATGTCATTTGAGATGTCATCAGTGATGTCATCAGTGATGTCACTGACCATGTCATGAATGATGTAATATGTGACATCATTAGCAGTGGATTGCGGGTCCGCGATATATAGTTAGTGCAACTAACTATATATGGAATTTCAATGGTTTTGTGCAAATAAAATAAGGTTTTTTAAATGCTAATCCCTAACTATATATGGTCTATAACCTATGGTTTTTTCAGTGAATTTTCAAGGTTTTGTAAATGCAAATTCCTAACTATATATGGTCTATAACCTATGGTTTTTTCTGTGAATATATATATATTTATATAAAAAAAAATATATATATATATATATATATATATCAAGAGAATCCCGACCGCCTCTCACTGCGGTCATGAACGGGCGCAGACCTCCTCTCCACAAATGATTCAATTCTAAATCATGAACGCCATTACACCAAAGATATATATATATGAAACCAGAATGCCAGTGAACGACCACAGCGGGCCAAACAAGGGCACAGACTCCAGTTGAAGATACAATGAATTAGTGTATTGCTTTAGCATGTCAGGATGACGTGTTTCGACCACAAGCCTTTGGTCTTGATCCCATAGGGCGCTTTGAAAATGGACATTGTTTGATAGTATCTATTAGTGACTTTTTTATGTTTATTGTGACATGGCAAAAACGTTTCAATTTTGCAGCATGCAGTAAAAACATCATGTCATCAGCCGATGCCTAGGCACAAAAATGGCATGCAAACTTCAGTGACATGGCAAAAACGTGGCAATTTTGTGGCATGCAATAAAAACATCTTGTCTTCAGCCGATGACTAGGCGCAAACATAACCAGCACACTTCAGTGACAGACATAGACAAAAGACTAGTGCTCCTTATAACAGTGCAGATGGCCCAGCATTCTGTAACTCCAGTGATGCTCAGTCTGTTAAGAGTAACCATGGGCGTAGTAGGCATAGTGGGGCTACGCGAAGCTACGCTAAGTGGGCAAGAAACTACGCCCACCTACGCACTTCGCGTAGCCTCACTACGCGCCACCCGCCTCCCTCCCGCACTCCCTAAATACTTAAATTACCTTTTAAAAATTAATTTAAAGCCACTTACCTTGTCCGCTGCGTCCCCGGGGCTCCCTCTTGTAATCGCGCCGCCGTCTTGGATACTAATGCGCATGCGCGGCCGCTCGCGCATGCGCATTTCTCGTGAGAAATGCACATGCACGGATGGCCGCGCATGCGCATTAGTATCCGAGACGGCGGCGCGATTACAAGAGGGAGCCCCGGGGACGCAGCAGACAAGGCAAGTGGTTATTAATTCATTTTTAAAAGGTAATTTAAGTATTTAGGGAGGGCGGGAGGGAGGCGGGTGGCGGGCAACTTCGCTATGCCCACGGAGTGGGTGTAGTGTTGCCTGCTGCCCCTACTTCGCAACGGGCGAAGTAGGCAACACTACGCCCACTCCGTGGGCGTAGCAAAGTACTTAGCCCAGGGTTAGTTAAGAGGTAAGCAAGTGTGGGCAAAGATAGAGGCATTGTCAATGTGGGAAAAATAATGTTATGATATTCTCCCAAGACGTGTCAGTGATAGAAACTAGTTCTATAATTAGATGAGATAACACGAGTATATGTTCCTGAAAACCACAGTGGATGCCATGTGGCACGGGTATAATGCAAGGAACCAGGTATGCCATCATCACTGACTGAGGAACATTCGATGAAGCGCATCTATTGCAGCCTTTACGTGTTAGTGCCCATGAGTATTTTGGTAAAGTTTGAATATCTTGCATATATATCTACACCAAGGTGTATTGAAGAATGAATGGATTTACAAGTGCCTGAAGGGATTATTTAGTAGGTGCGAGACACAGGGCCCGATTCACAGAATGAACTTAAGACTCAATCCTAAACGTACTACTATTTTGGTATTCACAGAATGAACTTACTACTTTGGTATTCACAGAATGAACTTACTACTTTTGGTATTCACAGAAGTTAGGATTTTGTCTTAAGTTTGTCTTAAGACAGACTTAAGACAGACTTAAGACAGACTTAAGACAAAATCCTAACTTCTGTGAATACCAAAAGTAGTAAGTTCATTGTTTGAATGCCAAAAGTAGTAAGTGCATTCTGTGAATACCAAAATAGTAGTAACTTTAGGATTGAATCTTAAGTTCATTCTGTGAATCGGGCCCTGACTGTATAAGTTAGTGATTGAACGTTTCTTACTGAATGCATGGGTTCGTGAACAAATTGCGTGAAAGTCTGTTTTAGTCTCTCAGTTGGTGTGTAAGTGGCTGCAGGTGTTGGTGAGTAGCAACATAGTTCTCTACATGGGTTATTGATTGCTTGTCTGAGTATCTGTATGAGTGCCGGAGTGTCTGTGTGGGTGGGTGTGGGGGTGGGTGATTCTGTGCATAGATGTCAGAGTGGTTGATTCACTAGTTGTATGGATTGAAAAGTGCATCTGTAAAGAGCTGTATGAATGACTTAGTGTGTGTATGGGTGTGTTGGTGAGTGAAGGAATGTCTCAGTGGTATATGTGTAAGTAACTACATTTGTTTTAAGGCAGTAAGTTATTTGAAGAGTGGGTGTATAAATCACTGTCTGCTCGTATCAGTGATTGTATAAGACAATACGTATGTCTTAGTATCTGCATAAATAAGTGATGTGGTGTGTGTATAAATAACTCAGTTGGTGTATTTAACTGTATACATGAGTAAATGAGTATGTAATTCATTCTTTGCATGACTGACTAGGTGTGTGACGAACTCTATGGATAAGTGGTAGAATTTGACTGTATGTATAGGTGTATCAGTACATAATATAGTACTGTATTGATGAGTACCTGTATGTGTAAGACACTGGATGTGTGTAGAGACCTAGGAAATAGTAGGTGCTATGTAGAGTCTGGCATTCTTGTGTGTATGGTTTCAAAAATAGTAGTCTGTATTTTAGAGTGTGTGTATCATAGTTTATATTAGGGCATCCATATGTGCATCAGATAATCAAGTGGATGATGTCATCAGTGATGGCATTTGAGATGTCATTAGTGATGTCATCAGTGATGTCACTGACCATGTCATGAGTGATGTAATATGTGATGTCATCACCAGTGCATTGCGGGTGCGCAGGTTATAGTTAACTCAACTAACTATAACTGTCAAATGTCCAACTAACTATAACGTCCTTGAAACCTATGGTTTTTTCAGTTAATTTTTTTAGGGATTTTAAAAGCTAATTCCTAACTATAACGTCTGTAAAACATCTGGTTTTTTCAGTGAATTTCGAAGGTTTTTTAAATGTTAATTTCATATTTTAATATTTATAAAAGCTATATTTTTTCTAATTGATTTTTAAATATTTTTCAACTCTATTATCCTTTTTTAACTTTAAAAATTATGTAATGTTTTATATCTTCCCCCCCAAAAATGTATATATATATATATTTTTTTTTAAAGTACAGTCTCGTACCGGGAGTCTACCAAGCTCGATCAGCACGTGAATTCTATCCACCACATTTAAATGATGCGCATTTCGTATCCAATGGGTTTGTGACACTGCGTCCCAAGTAACAACATTTACGTATGAGGTTGCGCCAGCTGCTACTGTGGGATGGGACCGGTATGCACCACCAAGCGGCACGTTACATCATGTACATGTGGGGTGGCACCCGCTGCCCGTTCCGAATGCGATGAATGCACGCTGCCACGCCCTGTGTTACGTCATAGACGTTCAATATCATGCCCCACACGCCATTCCCTAATTTTTTTTGTCTCAAAACTATATCTAAATAACTTTACAGTGTATATGAGAGCAAGCAATAATTAAAAAACATTTAAACAGTTATATATTTCTAACTGTAATAAACTTATATTATAGTAAATATATTTTCTCAAAATCACATTGTGTGCGATCTCTTTGCGCACTAGCTGCGGGATTGCCATGTGACCATAAAAAAATCCATTTCATTAGTTCATTACATTTTCCCATTGTAACAGTTCGAAAACGCCACCCATTGTAGTCAATATCTGTACTGCATTTCATGAGACACACCTCTTCTACTTTTTTGCAATATACACATATCTTACACTACACACAACATGCAACCATCATTTTCATCAATATTCATGCTCTGTAAAGTAGCCTTCCACCTGTGATAGCCAAATAAGCATGGGCGGAAAATCCGTTCCGCTCGCGGATTTTGCGGATTTTCAGTAAATTCGCAATCCGCGAACTCTCGCGAATTTACCGAAAATCCGCAAATTCGCACCAGCGGATTTTTTTTCTTGGTGATACAATATTGCGGCGTTCACTTACCGTCATTCAGCGTTTGCCGAGTTGTTTTTCTCGATATTTTGCGAGTGCTGCGCCATTTTGGATCTTGCTGAGGGATCCCGCTGGAGTTTGGCGACGCATCGCGAGAGTTCGCAATTGCGAACATGTAGGTGCGGCGGGCAGCAACAATCTCACACTCGCGAAATTACAAAATTTGCAATTCTGCACAAGAAATCCACTAGCAAGCAGCATAGACCTTCTGAAAATGATGATTTTTATCAGAATAACTCCTCAGGTTGACATTTGCCTGCACTTTTTTGGATTTGAGGCCTTTTGACTTTCTTTGGCTCACTTTTGGATTAGAAATCAACTTTCACAAGTAAGTTTGTTTGGGGCATTACAGTTGCTGTTTTGCAGAAAAACGAGTTTTGCAAAACTGGAAGCACTCAGCAGGTGCAAAAGTTCACTCATCATTAGTAACCATTCCCTGTAGTACTTCCTGAGGGGCCCCTCCAGAGTTCAGTTGCCTATGTTTGTTTGGGGAATTAGAGTTGCTATTCTGCAGAAAAACGAGTTTTGCAAAACTGAAAGCACTCAGCAGGTGCAAAAGTTCAAACTCATCATTAGTAACCATTCCCTGTAGTGCTTCCTGACTGGGGCCCCTCCAGAGTTCAGTTGCTAGTTGCAACAATTCTATGACCCTGCTCTGACCCTCACAGCAGGCTCATAGAATAGCTACAAGTATGCCACAAAGGTCCTGGAAAAAAAAATGCACTGCAACAGAAAGCAAATTACAGATAAGGAAGCAGGTGCCAGCCTGGAATTTTAAAACAGTGACACATTAATAAATCAACCCCAAATTAATTCATGTCAGTTGAAGCAGGGCAGGTGTGCTTGCTTTTCCCCCCCATAATCTACAGTGATGAACCAGAGGGTGGCATTGATGTACCAGAGGGTGGCAGTGGTGAAACAGAGGGTGCTGTGAACCTGTGATGAATGAACCAGACGTAGAAACAACATAGTCGTGACCGTTGCGAGCCGACAAGTAAGTTCGCAATTGCGAACTGGTACAAAACCCTCGTGAACTGGCAGAAACCCTTGCGAACATAAAAAAAAATCACAAATTCGGGCGAATTTGCGGATTTTGCGGATTGCGAGTTCGCAAATACGCAAATTCACGAACGCCAGTTTCGCAAAATTCGCCCATGGACTTATAGCCAAACACCTAAAAGTTACATTATCAACATTTTCTCTAATACCAGAAGTAACATGGTTGCATACACTGTCCACAGCACAACGTAATATAGTACGTCCCAGAGACAGTATCATACATAGATAATGAACATATGTACACAGATAGATAGTGGAAGTGGGTATGGGCACGTGCGCTCGACTCCTCTTTATTACCAGGATCACATATCCAGTGACGTCTGTGCTGGATGCGTGTGGAGTGAGTGCAAACCAGCCCTCAGGAAATAGTTGCTGCTAGCATCAACTACAACAGTAATCATTGCATCACACACAGAGATTCAATATTAAAAGAATCAATAATTTGTGCTGCAGTAAGGTAGGGACAGTACATGTGAAATAACATAGAAATAATTCTATCATAAAAGAACTACAACTTGTGGTATACTGACACACAATTAATAGATTTAAATACTACACAAACAGATTATATCATAAACATTACATCAGCTCTAGTGAACACACATAGCTACATCTAAAGCATTCAGCATGTGCACAGCAGGCAATAATGCGTGCTGTAGACAGGCCATACTAGGAGCAATACCTGTTGCCATCAACACTGCATCATCTGCAATAGCAATTCAATCTGAATTGTGAACACTGCTGTCTGCAGTGTTGGCCTCAGAGAGCGGTCAGCAACGACCCACACCTACATAAGGTGACTTGAGCTGCCCAGTGTGTCGTAAGCGAAGCAACAAAAAGTGTGTGCGGAGCCTGCAATGATTCATATGCATGGTGCAGACAGTACACACTAGAGCAATGTCTTTTCCTACAGGACTACCTCATCTACAATAGCGACTCGATTTCAATTTTGAACCCTGCTGTCTGCAATGTAGGCCAGAGTGAGCAAGGCCCCACAGCCACGTGGCATTGACTTGAGCTCTACAGTTTGCAATAGGCAAAGCAAAAAAACCTGTGCAGAGCCTGCAATGATGTGTATGAGTGGTGCACACAGAGCGCACTGGAGCAATGTATTTTCCTACAGGACAGCATCATCTACAATACCGACTCAATTTCAAATGTGAACACTGAAGTCAGCAGTATAGGCCAAAAAGAGAGTTCAGCAAGAGTTCACAGCGACGTGGCACTGACGAGCTCTACAGTTTGCAATACGCAAAGCAAAAAAAAAACATCTGCAGAGCTTGCAATGATACATATAAGTGGTGCAGATAGTATGCACTGCAGCAAAGTCTTTTCCTACAGGACTGCCTCATCTACAATAACAACTCGATCTCAATTATGAACACTGCTATCTGCAGTGTAGGCCAGAGAGAGCAGTCTGCAAGGCCCCACAGCCACATGGCATTGACTTGATCTCTACAGTTTCCAATACACGAAGCAAAGAAAATGTGTGCAGAGCCTGCAATGATGCATATGAGTGGTGCAGACAGTACGCACTGGAGCAATGTCTTTTCCTACAGGACTTTCTCATCTACAATAACGACTCAATCTCAATTGTGAACACTGCTGTCTGCAGTGTAGGCCACAGAGAGCAGTCAGCAAGGGCCCACAGCCACATGGCATTGACTTGAGCTCTACAGTTTGCATTACACGAAGCAAAAAAAAGTGTGCAAAGCCTGTAATGATGCATATGAGTGGTGCGGACAGAGCACACTGGAGCAATGTTTTTTCCTACAGGACTGCATCATCTACAATACAGACTCAATTGCAAATGTGAGTACTGAATTCTGCAGTAAGGGCCAGAGAGAGCGTTCAGCAAGGGCCCACAGCCAAGTGGCATTGACTTGAACTCTACAGTTTGCAATACACAAAGCAAACAAAATGTGTGTGGAGCCTGCAATGATGCGTATAAGTGGTGCAGACAGAGCAAACTACAGCAATCTCTTCTCTTACAGGACTGCTTCATCTACAATAGTGACTCAATCTGAATTGTGTACACTCTTGTCTGCATTGTTAATTGAAGGCAGTACTCACACACACAACCATCAATACTTTTTCTCACTCCCTCTTTACAAAATACAACAACATAAATTACATAAAACTCTACAATAAATAAATCAAAACAATTTGAATTGGGATTTCATTTGTCCACAGTCTACTCTATTCACTGTTCCTTTCAACTTGCAAGAAGTGTGGCTCAATGGTTAGAGCGGCAGACCTTGATGCAGAGGGCTGGCCTGGGACCAGGGTTCAATTTCCACCTCGGCGGGTCTTGGGAACAATTTCCTCGGACCTGATCATTCTCGCCTCGGTGCCTATTCTAATCATGGGTCCCACTCTGCAACTCTGGGCAAGTGCTTGCTTAATCTCCACAACGGCCCCAACAGCGCTGGGATGCCTGGCTTCACCTTGGGGGTGCCCATGAGTGGACATTTCACAGGGAAAAGCCAGGAAGGGTTCCACAGCGGTATGAGTACAGCGCCAGGACACCCCAGCTGGGGTAGCAATGCACTATACAAGTACAAATTCATTTCATTTCAAGATGAATTTGGTCATTGTACTAAACCTATAACTCATCTAAAAAAACTTCTTCAACCAAGTATACTATAGCCTTGTAGGCCGCCGTAGCAGGCTATACCGGCTATTAAATGCCCTCTCCAGCATTAAAGACCCAAGCTGAAGACGAGGGCCTTTAACAAGGGAGAGGGACTTTCAAAGCCTCTATAGCCCAGCTACAAAGAGCTATAAGGCTATTTGTTTTTTCTGCCACTAGAGGATAGAATGTTCTAACAAATAAAGCAAAGCCTTAAGAGAGCGCAAGGGCATTGGTATCTCTTTAAGCTCCCTGAAGCATTTGTTCACAGCCAGAGCTGTGAACAAAAAAACTTTGCAATGTTGCAGCTTCTGGCTTATACAAGACATTATAAGAACGGAGCTACTCCGTTATTTTTAATGCAACTCCCAACATTCCAATGTTCTAATAAAACAATAGTGTGTATGTTGTAATAGACATTCTAATTACTTAACTACTGCATTCTGTAATTAAATAATCACCACTCAATCTAAATTGTAAACCCTGCAAACCGCAGTCTAGAACAGATGCAGTGGTCATTGACACCTCACAGCCACATACCGTTTGATTTAAAAGCACGGAGATGGTTGCACCTGATCACAGAGGGTACACAGAAATCATCACAAACTTTAACTGATGACATCCTCAATCATTCAATCAAGACCCCATTTCACTGTTCGAACCTTCTGTACCACAGTATACTCCACGACTACTGTCAACCAAGCGCAATAATCATGTTCAGCAGTTAGCTATGGAAGCAGAGAGTGTGATGCACCTCAACACACAAACTTCTGAGAAAAGCAAGCAGCAGGTAATATCGGACATCGTCCATTGTGGGATCAAGACACCGTTCCACTGTTGAGACCTAGAGTTGGTTGCAGCTGGTCGAAGGGAGTACCTCCCTCTCCACTCTCAGATACAGTTCTAATATCGTCCATTATGGGATCAAGACACCGCTCCACTGTTGGGACATAGACTTTCTTACACCTAGTCGAAGGGTGTACCTTCATCTCCTGTCTCAGTTCTAACATCATCCATTGTGGGATCAAGACACCGTTCCACTGTTGGGACCTACAAGTGGTTGCACCTGGTCGAAGGGACTACCTCCATCTCCACTCTCAGATACAGTTCTAACATCGTTCATTATGGGATTAAGACACCGTTCCACTGTTGGGACCTTGAATTGTTGCAGCTGGTCAAAGGGAGTACCTCCATCTCCACTCTCAGACACAGTTCTAACATCGTCCATTGTGGGATCAAGATACCGTTACACTGTTGGGACCTACAGTTGCTTGCACCTCATCGGACAGGGTACACAAAAATCATCACAAAATTTAACTTCTGACATCCTCATTCATATAATTAGGACCCTGTTTCACTGTTCGGACCTGCTGTACCTCGGTGTAGTCCAGCGACTGCAGTCAAGCAAGCCCATAATCATATGCAACAGTTAACTTTGGAATCATAGAGTCTGATCCACCTCAATGGAGGGAACTCTGTGAAAAGCAAGCACCATTTAATATCGGACATCATCCATTGTGGTATCAAGACATGTTCCACTGTTGGGACGTAGAGTCGGTTGCACTTGTCGAAGGGAGTACCTTTATCTCCACTCTCAGATACAGTTCTAACATCGCCCACTATGGTACCAAAAACACCGTTCCACTGTTGGTACCTGTCAGACTACTGTGTTAGTAGTATACAGAGCACTCCGCAGTGCGGGCCCTCAGGCTGGACGCTGTGTGCCCGTGCCTTCTGAACTGGGGTGGCAGTGTGGGCTAAAGAACGGTGATGGATTAAACCAAGATCTTTTGAATGGGTGTGAGTGTTTGATTGATTCAGATGCTCCGTCCATCACCACCCTCTTTTGTACCGCGTGTGTCGCAGTACCCAGCATTAATATCAGGAGCCTTCCAAGCTCGCAGACCTCCGTCCAGGACCTTCTGCCGGCACGTGGTGGGCCCTCTTTTACATACGGCGGTGTCTAAAGGTGAACTGTGGAGCATATATGCATCGCAGCGGCTGTTACACTTTCTAGATACTAGCACGCTGAAAGCATCATTCACGCAGCCACCTTCGCTCACAGCATCAGCCTCGTGGCAGTGTAAGCTGCGCAGACCTGTAAGATACACTCGCCAATCCAGAAGAGAACCACACCAAGAGAAACGTGCCTCTTCTTCAAACCCTACGCTAGCCTTGCGTATGCCAAGCAAGCCCACTACCCTAAAAATTTAGGGGGGGAAGTACGTACGCGCTACCATTCCGTAATATTCCCTACTGACAGTACTATCATGGTTGCGTCCACTATCCACTTCACTCAATAGACCATACTTAACTGTGTCCGGCACATCCGCTCAAGACTTTACATTATATACTTTTATACTTGATAATTGCTTACCACCTTCGCACATACTTTGCTTCCATCTCTCCCCGCATTCTGCATTGTGAGTCAGAGGTGCCATGCCATGTTTAATTTGTGTACATGGCTAGCCAGGTTTCCCACAGTATGTAGTGTTATTTTGTCTGCTAGGTGCACATGTTGTTTTTCATGTTGTATGTGATTATATAAGGTAGCGTGTTTATTCACAAGCAGTGGCTTCTCCCATTTACATATCGCTTTCTTAAAGAGCATACAGAGGTTTTTCTCACAGGTGAAAAGTACGACCAAAATGACAGTCATTCATTACTATCCAAGAATGTCCAACTAGAGGCGCTTTTAAGCTTACAGCCCCCAACCTTGTGTCCTTTCTTAAAAGCATGCAAACTCCCAAAATCTGACTAACATTCACACAGCTTTCTAACGTCAATTATCTGCTTCTCATTAACATGCACTCCTACGGAGTGTATGCTGGCGCACTGCATGTCCTTACTATTTCAAACAGAGTAACTTCCTGTGGCAATGTCTATTCCCACCCACACAAACTAACTCCCAAACTTCAGCTTGGCCTTCAATTATTAGTTTGTAAACAGATTTCAAGAAACAAATCAAACTAAAAGCGCTTTTGTTCAGAACTGTAGTCTCCCTCACTTCTGCAAAAGAAATTTATCGACTGCAGATACCACAAACTTCAAGTAAAATACACTTTCTTTTAAATACGAACCGCCGATTACCCTTTGTGAATTGTTACACAGTTTACAACACATGTCACACTCAAGGCCTGGCACACTTTTTTAACACGCTCTCCTACAGCCTTCTAACATGCTTTCAAACTGTTCTTTCTTTAATAGCAGACTACATTAATTTGATCATCTCTGGAATAACAGGAACGGCACCCACAATTCTCGCTCTCTTTGCGGCCATCCTACTACTAATTCTACTTCTAGAAATGGCTACGCTCTCTGTGGTAACAACGATGTCAGACAGAATACGCCTCAACGCCAAGCTATATCAATACTGTAAAAAAACGGAAGAACTTTTCGGCTACCTGCCTCTATCTATCATCGGAGCTAGCTGCAACATAACATTTATCTACACTTATACAATATGCGTACAACCATTGTTTAATTGCAAAACAAGCCTATTTGACTGGCCAGTGGATGTATGCCTTGCCAATATCCCAATAATAGCTCCCGATATCCAGCAGGTAATGCATTATGTTGAAAACCATGAACGGTATTGTTCTGGCAGTGAAGCAATTCCAAACTCAATGCAAAAAGGAATCGCAGCGGAATGGGATTTCTGCGCAGCCGCAAAAGATCTCCTACAATGTGCAACCTTTCACAACGTTATAGTGAGTCCAACTAACTATAACGTGGAATTTCAATGGTTTTATGTCAGTAAAATTTCCAGCTAACTATAACTGGTGTGAAACCTATGGTTTTTTCAGTGAATTTAATAGGTTTTTTAAATGCTAATTCCTAACTATAACTGGTGTGAAACTTATGGTTTTTTCAGTGAATTTCATAGGTTTTTAACTGCTAATTCCTAACTTTATATAGGGCCTCATACCTATGTGTTTTTTAGTGAATTTCTAAGGTTATTTATTAGCAAATGTCTATAGCTAAGAAAAGTATTTTTTTCTAAAAATGAATCCTATATTGTATATTAATATAATATTTTTTTTTAAAGTATATTCATTTTTTTTTTCACCCTGGTGCACTCCCGGTGCGCGCCCCGGTGCGCGTACCGGGGCGCGTACCGTTAGCGCACCCCCCTAAAAAAAGGGGATAAAAAGAATGAAGGAGTGAGCATGAGCACAGGGGACAGAGACAGTGGTGTAAAGAGAAAGACAGCTAGAGGGAGGAACACAGAGGGACCGTGTAACAGATAGTAAAACAGAGAAAATGTATAAGAGGAAGTAATTGAGAAAAGGAAAATAAATAAGGGAGCAAAAGAAGAGAAGAAAGAGGAAGAAGACTAAAGCAGAGGTTCTGGGAGAATGTGAATGGGTGCTGAAAGTAAAAGGAAGGAGAGTAAAGGATGGCGAATGACGGGTAGTGACGGAACCAGAGAAAAGGAACAGCGGTAACGGAGGGAAAGAAAATAGCAGTGAGTGTAAGTAAAGAGGAGTGAAAGAGTGTGGATAAAAATAAATAAGGGTAAGACATGGGGAGTGACAGAGAGAAAGAACAGAGAGAGTAAAGGAAGGAGTGACAGAAAGGGACTAAGTGAACCAGAAAAAAAGGTAAGTGAGGGAGTGTGGATGAGCAGGGGCACTGAAAGAAGTTGAATGTGGTAGGAAAGTAAGAAAAAAAGAAGTAAACATGGAGGATAAGAATAAGTGGGGGGAGGAGAGTAAGGAAACAGGGGTGAGGTAGGGTGAGAGAAAAGTAGTGAGGTTAAAGCAAAGGGTGATGACAAACTACATTTTTAGTCACACTTACCATATAATTATTGAAAACTTACTTGCTTGTTAAAAGTACACTGTGTATCTGTGAAAGACAAAAGAAAAAAAAGTTATAATTAGTAAAATATAGATTTTAAAATAGAAGAAACAGGTCAAGAAGTAAAAAATGAAAAAAGTGTACTAAGAAATAAAGCAAGAGTGAAAGATACAGAAACAGAAATAAAGTAATGTAGAAAGACAAAAAAGAGGGAAAAAGAAATAGAAAGAGAACAAATTACTGAAGATAAGTAAGATACTAAAAGAATGTGAGATACCAAAACGAAATCAGGAAAGAGAAGTAAGTAAAAGGAAAATGAGTGAAAGGGAAAGGAGTCTAAATGAGGATCCATTAATAAGAAAGAGGAATGGAAAATGACTGAGAGTGAGAGAAGGGGAGTCACAGAGTGAAGGGATGAAAGGAATGAGGTTAATATAGAACGATAGAGGAAAAAGGAGTGAGGAAGTAAGTACACAGAAAGACAAAGGGAAGGACTGAGTGAACTGCTGTACAATGAGTGAAGAAAGGAAAAAGAGTAAAGGAGCAAAAGAAGGAAAGAGAGGGGAAGTGAACTAAAGCAGTGGTACTGAGAGAATGTGAGAAAGCTGAAAAGTGGTGCAAGGAACAGAAGAAATGCAGACAGTTGAAATTGGATTGAGGAGTTGTGAAAGAAGTGGAGTAAAGGAACAGCAATGAAACAAAGTGAAAGAAAGGCAGTGTAAGTGAGTAAAGAGAGCTGAAAAAGGGTGGAAAAAGGAAAATGAGTGTGAGACAATGAGAATACAATATAAATTACACAATGCAAACTATAGAATAACTTATACAACATGTTACATAGTTTTTTTTTGCTGTTCTCAGAATATATTGAATTTCACTTAAAACAGTGAGTTCAAACTCTTCATCATATAACAGCGGGAAAAAAAAACCACAATCTAAAAGATTGTGTTTAAAAAAAACCAAATAAACTTACAAATCATATATGTAATTTGTAATTTGTAATTTGTGGTGGTATTTGTAGAGCGCAACGGTCGCTCCGGAAGGAGCATCTTGGCGCTGATTTCTTGGTAAGAGATCAAATTACTCATAGAGGCTAAGAATTAGATGGCTGCCATGGTGTAGTCATCAGGAAGATTAAAGATCCAGGTTTTTAGTAATTTCCTGAACTGTATTTCTTGGGTTTGGGACCTAAGGTTTTTAGGCATGGAGTTCCAGGCTTTAGTGGCCAGATAGTGTAAGGTTTTGCCACCTTTGGTTTTGAGATTAATCCTTGCTGGAAGGATTTGATTGTCATTGGCGGAGCGCAGGGTTCTGCTAGGGTTGTAGTGGGGGAAACGCCTGATAAGATATTTTGGGCCGGTGTTATTGAATGCCCGGAATGCAACAATAAGAATCTTGAAGAATATTCTCTTATGTAGTGAGATCCAGTGTAAAGTTTTTAAAGCTGCTGATATTGAAGATTTCCTGGGTAGTTTTAAAACTAATCTGGCTGCAGAGTGGAGTACACTTTGGAGTTTTTTAAGTGTAGATTTTTTTGCGCCAGCCAGGAGACCGTTGCAGTAGTCTAGGCGTGCGAGAATTAAAGCCACTGCTACGGTTTTTCTAGAGTCTATCGGTAAGAAGTCAAAGAATTTTTTCAGAGACTTTATGATGCCAAAACAGTGGCCAGCCACAGTCCTAACGTGTTGGTCGAATGACAAATCGGTGTCAAACAGAACTCCAAGATTCCTTGCTGTTGCTACGGTCTGGGGGGGAGCAGCTGAGTCTTCAGGCCACCATATGCCTGGGCAGAAGTTGGCTTTTTTCCCATTGGGAGGATTTCTGTCTTGCTGGAATTGCATTTTAGATGGTTTATATCCATCCAATGAAAGACAGCCTTCAGACAGCTTTTGAGGTTTTGCTCAGCCTTAGTGGAGTGTTCCTCTAGGGGTACGATGAGTTGCGTATCATCGGCATACAATGTTACAAGTATGCCGAATGACTCAATCAGAGATATGAGTGGAATTAGGTAAATATTGAAGAGTAGAGGGCTCAAAAATATGTACACTAATCTTTGATTCACTTACTTTTCCTTGAGGCCAAATAGTAGATAGTGAAGGTCCTTTTGGTAGAAAAATTCTCTGCTGTTCTCTAAAACTTCCATTTCATCGACTTCCTTTGAAAAAAGATCTAAGAACATCTGAAATAATTCTCTTCGTTTTCATTTTCCTCCTTGTGTTACGTTATGACTTATTACGCATACCTTTTACTTTCCTTACAGCCAAATAGTGTCAGATATATGAGTATATTTTGAATTTTCTCTAATTAAACTCTGAAATTACCGTTTACCCGAAGTTTTTAAACAAAAGCTCATATGACATTTTCACAATGTTTAAAAATTCATATTCTCTTTTTGGATCACTCATGTTCAACATTTCCTATAAAACTGATATCACTTACTATGAAATCCGCTTACAGTACCTATATGAGATAAATAATTTTAAACATTAGACTAACTAACTAACTAACTAACTTTTATTAACTGCTCCCGTCTTCAAAGGCCAATTACCTTTACTAAAACTTTGGTTTTAAAAACACTAGGTACGAATTTTTAAAGTCATAAGGCAAACGTTGTTTATAAGTCAAATGAGAATCATTGCAGTAACTCCAACCTTTTTGAAATTTTAAGTAGCATGTATAATGTCCTGATGTTGTCAAAGGACCGTCATGATAAATAATAGCTACAGTTGTAAAGGTTCTTCTTAAAATTGATAACTGAGAAGCCACAAAATTTTTGATACAAGTTGTCAATTTAGTTCCATCAGGTCCACATCGTTGGAAAACTAAAATGACATACTGACCATAAGTTTGTATAAATAATGTGGACAGCATTGGACACTTACATTGGGTACACACCATATTATGATCTGCTGCTTTAACCAGATTATTAAATGACACTGATTTACAGTCTGGTAAAGTCAAATATATAAATCTTTCAGTGTCTATTCTAGTAGTACTTGATAAACTACAATTGTCGCAGTCATGCTGCCATTGATAAGAAAGGCTAAAAAGATTTTCTACATCTACACCTTCATCTTCCAAAACACCAAACATATACATTAAAAATTCCTGACAATCCTGCTGAATGTTCTGTGAAAATTTATCTTGACCAGAACATATGTCTAAAATATTTCGAATTTCTGTTACACTTTCTATTTTTGTTCTATCACTGCTACATTTCTCAAACACAGAATTCAATAAACCACACAATCTTTGATCCCGATTTTCAACAATCTGTTCTTGTAAAGTTTGAAGAAAAAAAACAACATTAACCACTACATTAGCATAGCTGTTGACACCAGAACTATTTTCAAAATGAAATCCAACAACATTTTCATCAGAATCCTTTTTCTTTCTGTTTTGAATTACATTTTCATCTACTTTTTGTCTTTTTGCTACTACCTCACTGCAATTATTCTCATTTCTTCTTTTTCGGCCTACCACACGTTTTTCAAACACAGGATATTGAGGCAAATGTGGAGCATACTCTCTTCTTAACCTATTGTATTCTTTAACACAATCTAGATCTGCACAAATCTTTGTCTCATCACACTCAATCAAGAACAATGCTGACTCATGATAATGCCACATATGCCATACCCTCTTTAAACACAGATCTTCCAATATTCACCAAAACACCATCTACACTTAAACCTTGAGATTTATGAATTGTCACCGCATATGCCAAACAAACAGGAAACTGTTTTCGGCGAACATATAAGTCTTTTACAAGCTAAAATCTAGCAGAACAACGACTGATTTGTTGTACTTGCTCAATGCCATCAAATTTTATTTTTAAAAATTCAATTCCATCTCTATTTCTATAATTCACAAAATCAACAACATAACCCATTGCTCCATTTACCAGACCTCTTTCAACATTTAAATTCCTTCTCAAAATGATACGACAATTTAAACACACATTCAGAGTCTTTTCAAAACCAGCTGTTTTAGATATACTTTTCTCTAATGAATCCAATTTTGTTTTCAAATTTTCTGACAAAACAATTGTTGCACCCATATGCTCTATTTTATCTATTGCTTCCAGTTTCACAATCTCTTCATTTTCTAACTTTAACATTTTGTTGTTGAAGATGGAACATTCTTGCAGAGTTGGCATCAAACATATCCCAGATTTCTTCTCAGTCATTTTTTTAAAAATATTCTCTGGAAGAATGTTTTCATTTGGATACAAATTTGAAATTAATCGAGCATGTAAAGCTTCTTTCCCAAGCTCACTTACTTTTCAATTCAAATTCAAAAATTCTTTATTTCGGCTTTGTTGCCATAAAAGAAACAATGCATATACATTACAATTAAAAACATTACAGCATAGAACTTTAAAACCATTAGCTAATAAAAAGGAAAAAATACATTTCATATTAGGAAACAATCGAAGCACAAACAACATTAAAATTCTAGGATGGACCCCCCACTAATTTCTAGAAGGTAGACCAATTCTATTTCTAGGGATGACCTCAATTACAGTTGATGACCCATTTTTTTCCTTTGGAAAAAAATAGAATGTACTTTTCCGATTCTTACATCTTGTAGAATATTTTTATAATCTTCATCCCTTGCCTGTCGCATATTTTGAAGCCGTTCAGCATAATTAAAATGTAACCATATATTAACGTTTCCAATGCTTCCAAGGGACTTCCTGGTATCTTCATGCGTGAGCATTTTAAACACTGGTTGTCCTTTTACTGTAGTCAACTGCAATAGATCTCCAAAAACAATAATGTGTTTTCCTCCAAATAACACATCATACTCTGTTCTAAGAATTTCTTGCATTCTCAAATGCACAAAAGCAAGCATTAGATTTGAGACCATGCTTACTTCAACAATGATAAGAAGTTTCATTTTCTTCAGGACTCTGAAAACTTCAGAACACGCATCTCCAGATAGCTTGTTGTAATGCAATTTATTATCATGCTCAACTGGCAGCATCAGTAAATGATGTAGAGTAATTCCTTTAATTTTATGTGTTGCCAGTCCAGTTGGAGCGGTTACAACACAAGACATCGGTGATTCAGTCCTTTTCTGCAAATAAGTTGCAATGGCTTTAATCAGAAAACTTTTTCCTGTTCCCGCTTCTCCACTTACGTACAGTCGAACAGGCTTAAATGATGTACATGAGCACACTTTTTTCTCATGTCTGAATCCATGTTCAATCTGTTCTGTGACTTCGTCATATATCTTTTTCTGCTCAACTTTTAGTTGCTTTACCAAATCTTTTAAGTTAACTACATCCTCTTGAGCTTGTTCCATAGCTCTTTCCACCTCATCCATGGCAGTTGCAGCTTCATTTTGGATAATTGTTCCTCCTAGTGGATCCTGACTCAATGACGTAGAACTCTGACTGTCTTGAGAACTGTCTCTAGCAATCTCTTCAGCAATTGTGGTTTCTTGCTCTATTTCTTCGTTCAACATTTGCAGATAATTTGGAAAAACAGGACATTCTATGGTATCCTTAGTTGCATTAAATGAGTCTTCATAACAGAGAAAATCCCCAAGTAGTTCCTCTTCTGTACGCCATGGCTTAAAGAGTTGCAAAAGAGCTAAATAGTAAATATCTCTTTTGTCTGGAGCTTCGCAACTCAATTTTCGATGATTAATCAAATGGCCTTTTCTCTGCTTCACTAGACATCCTTCATACTCAATGACAGCATATTTTCCATTATTGATATCTTCTGTGATGTTCCTCTTATAACTGTAGTTTTGCAGAACTTCATACAAACAAGTGTTCTCAAGGTGAGTACTTCTATTTGAATAGTATGTATCCAACATGTTTGTCTTCAGAATATCTGTACTATTTGGTTATTTCTCGGCCAAATATTCAATTTCTTGTACAGATTTAAAAACTCGCTTTCGTGTTGCAGCAAGACCTAGACTCACCCAAATGATTGTTCTTGATTTGGCATAGAGACTTGCTGATGATAACCGATCAGAACATTCATATGCTCCAATTTCTCGATGCGACAACATCTTCAGACTGAAACTGTATAATTTCTTGCTTAGACTCTTTTCATGTGAAATGTCCTCCCACATTTCCTTCAGTTCTGTCTTTTCATTTTTTGTGATGTAAGATGTCACATATCGAGCCACAGCAATAGAGTTGTCAGCAACGAACTGAATATCCATGTTAGCATTCCACATGGACAAAATCACTGGGTTGTAGTCGTTGATGTACTTGGACTCTTCGTTTCTTTTCAAATTATATATATTTTTGGGTGATTTCCTCGTCACAGTATGTCGTAGAGATGACATCAAATTATTTACTCTTCCCTTAGAAATCACTGGTCGTGGAAACGCAAAACGACATTTCGTGTAGTACTTTTCCTTGTTTTTGAATTTTCGACGACAGTACTTTCCATAATGATGAGATTGAAAACATAAAACTTGTTGCCTTAAACTGTTTTCTTCAGTAGTTTTCAGAACAGCACATGTTGAATATTCTTCAATGGAACTCATCACAGTGTCATCTGAATCAGTTCCAAATTTGGGTGCATCTTTAATCCATAACAACATATGTATATGAGGAGCACCTCTCGCTTGATATTCCTTCCTCCAAAAGAAATCCAAAACCTCTCCAAGGGGAGGATTTTTTTTGTTGGTAATGAAAGACATCATAGCTTCAAATCTATGATTAAAATATCTGCAAACATTCACTGGATCCAAAGAACACAGTTCTCCAGGTGTTTTCAATTCTATATTTTGTATGTTTCCATTTGCCTCTCGTAGAAATTGAAGTAAGTCGTCCCATGCATACTCAGCACAGCTAAGACTGAGGAACCATGTAGGAGTTCCTAAGTTTCTTAGCATACATTTCAATTCCCCATGACGACGGAACCAATACTCGTTTGTTCCATGCTGACATGCCATGAGATTGATTAGCTGAGATTCCAAAATACTGTCTTGCAGATTGACTTTCTCCATAAAGTCCCTTGCCGAAACATTTTGCAGATGAGCTCCACTTTTCAGTATATGATTAACTGCATAAGAAAGCCCAGACAAATCACTTTCATACAGTAGATGAAACAAATACAGAATGCATTGACGAAACCTTGGATCTTCAGCATATAATCTTAAAGTCCGGTATTCAGCTGCAGGAATTTGAACTGGTCGATCGTCATATCGTCCACCTCAACCTGTTGGAAATAACTGTGGAAAACAACGAGCTTCCAAACTTTCTTCCCATACACTAATAGGACTTCCTTTTGCTGCTTTCATTTGAAACAAGTCAATTGCATTCCCCATTACTTCTTTGGAATGCAAAGGATGAACAGTATAATGTTCATATATTTCTTCACTTCTAGATACATCAACTTTTTCAATTTGGCCAACTGAACAATCACTGTCTTCTTCTGTAGCTGTTTCCTCTACTCCAACACTTACATCTTTATAGTACTCATTGTTTTTGACCAAATACAACGTTGCCTTTTTGACTTTCCTAACATCCACTAAAACATTTTGCTGCATAGAGAAATTATCTTTTTAGAAACACAGCAGAGGACCTATGTACAAGCATTCAATTTCACCACTGAAACCTCACTGTTTCCCAAAATACAAATACTCTATCTTGCAAATGTTTATAGCACGCATTATTAAAAAGCAAGACACAAACCAACAGCAAAGAAACTCAGGGCCTTATTTATGAAGGCCTTCTGCCACCGGTACGTCACTTTTTTCCCATGTTAAAAGTGACGCACCAGTGCCACAAGGCAATCATAAATAAGGCCCAAATGTAAATACCATTGATTTGCCACCAAAATCGTTTTTGGAATAACATTTAAGAAACACAGCACAGGACCTATGTACAAGCATTCAATTTCACTATGAAACCTCACTGTTTCACAAAATACAAATCCCCTATCTTGCAAACGTTCATAGCAAGCATTATCAAAAAGCAAGACACAAACCAACAGCAAAGAAAATCAGGGCCTTATTTATGAAGGCCTTGCGCCACCGGTGCGTCACTTTTTTCCCATGTTAAAAGTGACGCACCGGCGCCACAAGTCAATCATAAATAAGGCCCAAATGTAAATACCATTGATTTGCCACCAAAATCGTTTTTTGAATAACATTTTAGAAACACAGCGCAGGACCTATGTACAAGCATGCAACTTCACTACTGAAACCTCACTGTTTCACAAAATACAAATCCCCTATCTTGCAAATGTTCATAGCAAGCATTATCAAAAAGCAAGACACAAACCAACAGCAAAGAAACTCAGGGCCTTATTTATAAAGGCCATGCGCCACCAGTGCGTCACTTTTTTCCCATGTTAAAAGTGACGCACCGGCGCCACAAGGAAATCATAAATAAGGCCCAATTGTAAATACCATTGATTTGCCAACAAAATCGTTTTTGGAATAACATTTTAGAAACACAGCGCAGGACCTATGTACAAGCATTCAATTTCACTACTGAAACCTCACTGTTTCACAAAATACAAATCCCCTATCTTGCAAATGTTCATAGCAAGCATTACCAAAAAGCAAGACACAAACCAACAGCAAAGAAACTCAGGGCCTTATTTATGAAGGCCTTGCGCCACCGGTGCGTCACTTTTGTCCCATGTTAAAAGTGACGCACCGGCGCCACAAGGCAATCATAAATAAGACCCAAATGTAAATACGATTGATTTGCCCCCAAAATCGTTTTTTTAATAACATTTTAGAAACACAGCGCAGGACCTATGTACAAGCATGCAATTTCACTACTAAAACCTCACGGTTTCACAAAATACAAATCCCCTATCTTGCAAATGTTCATAGCAAGCATTATCAAAAAGCAAGACACAAACCAACAGCAAAGAAACTCAGGGCCTTATTTATGAAGGCCTTGCGTCACCAGTGCGTCACTTTTTTCCCATGTTAAGAATGACGCACCGGCGCCACAAGGCAATCATAAATAAGACCCAAATGTAAATACCATTGATTTGCCACCAAATTAGTTTTTTGAATAACATTTTAGAAACACAGCACAGGACCTATGTACAAGCATTCAATTTCACTACTGAAACCTCACTGTTTCACAAAATACAAATCCCCTATCTTGCAAATGTTCATAGCAAGCATTATCAAAAAGCAAGACACAAACCAACAGCAAAGAAACTCAGGGCCTTATTTATGAAGGCCTTGCGCCACCGGTGCGTCACTTTTGTCCCATGTTAAAAGTGACGCACCCGTGCCACAAGGCAATCATAAATAAGACCCAAGTGTAAATACGATTGATTTGCCCCCAAAATCGTTTTTTGAATAACATTTTAGAAACACAGCGCAGGACCTATGTACACGCATGCAATTTCACTACTGAAACCTCACTGTTTCACAAAATACAAATCCCCTATCTTGCAAATGTACATAGCAAGCATTTCCAAAAAACATGCCACAAACCAATAAGAAAGAATCTCAATCTGCTTCCAAATCTGAGGTAATGCAATTGACATCATTCTAAAAGGTTCAAATATATTTATTTAATGAGGCAAACACTATTAATTTCTTCTCAAAAATAAAAGCCATCCATTTACCCCAAAATCGTTTTTTAAATAACTTTTTACAAACACAGCACAAGTCCTATGTACAAGCATTCAATTTTTCTACTGAAACTTCACTATCTGCTTCCAAATCTTCTCCATAGAGCAAACAAGTCTCTATCTAAATTGAATGAATCATTACTTACCTTTACAAATGCTTTGGGAGATTGAGAACAGTGTCAGACACACACAACAATTTTTCTTTAGCAGAGCAAAAGGTGTGCACTCAATACACTAAAACCAAGACTGGCAGAGAAAACCTCTAATTCTACACACATATGCCTCATTTCAACCAATCAAAACTCTTCCCTCACTTTTTTTCAAACCAACACCCTTCCCCCTCTAAGACCTTTCTATCTGTTGCCATAGCAACTCCCTCCTAACTGAACTCTCAGGTTCAAAAGTTTATTCTACAATGTTGCAAATTAAGTCAACAAGGATGTTTGACCTCTCAATACACCAGCTTACCCAGGGCATTATTGCTTTTAGTGACTTTTTCTTAACCATTCAAATTGCTTCTTTTACACAACGCAACCATGCACCCTAACTTTCAGTTTTCAACTATCTGAATCCACCAATCATTGCTTGTGATTCAAGAGCAGGAAAACTCCCCAATTATTTGTTTGTAAACTCCTACTGTTCCAACTGCCATTTCATTCCCACACTTCATCTGACTACACCAGAACCTTCTCTCATCATGTATTCTGTGTGGATTATTGGACATAGCTACATCCACTGGGCTAAAAGGTATGCAGCTAGTAGAAATGTTCACAACCTTGATTTATCAAATGTGGAAATCAAGTGGATTGGCCAGAGAGGATTGAGATGTCATCAATTGATACCATTGGAGAAAACCATTTTGCATCTGCCAAACCCTGACCTCTTAATAGTGCACTGTGGTGGAAATGACTTGGGCACTTTGACTGGGGTTTGTCTGGAAATGCTTTTAAAGGACACCTTTGATCAATTGATGACTCTTTTTCCACAAACTGCCTTGGTATATTCCAATATATGCCAAAGACAGAAATGGAACTGGTCCAACCAATTTTGTCCACAATTTGAGAAAGCACGGAAACATGTGAATAAATCTGTTTCTGCTTACATGAGAGACTATGGAATGGGTTCAATATACAACAATAACTTGCGTTACAACATGCAAGACATCTACAGAGGATATGGTGTGCACTTCTCAGATGAGGGGAATAGAATATTCCTCCTGAATTTAAGACTGTGCATTGGAACCTACTTGTAGGTACTTAAATCAGCCACAGAACCCAAAAGCTCTTTTCAGGGCTACCCTACCTCTGATCACTCATAATGATTTTCTTTTTCTAACTTTTTTCACTATTTTTCACCAAAGTACGCTCCCCGGTACGCTCCCCGGTAAGCTTCCCGGTGCGCGTACCGGGCGCTCCCCCCGTGTAAAATTTAAAAATGTTTTTTTGGGGGTGGGACATAAATGGGCCTCCTAAACCCCCCTCAGAAAACCTAGAGGGTCAGGAAGTGTCTACCGTGCCCCCTTCTACCCATTCCCAACGTTGTTTGTCCTCCATCTTGTGTCTCAATTCTACAGAAACACAAAATGGCGGACTTCCGTAGCGCTCCCGGTGCGCGTACCGGGGCGCGCACTGGTAAGCGCTCCTTAAAAAAATGTGGGAAAGTAATTTACATAAAAACCACTGGAGACACTTACACCAAATATAGAATAGGCCCTACTACATAGCAGTCCCTACCATTTACCCACATTTGGTGGTATTCCATTGAGCCATTTGGGCTGTAGCCCTGTCTAAATATCCTGAGGTAAATTACATGACAAAAACACATATGAAACTGTTTGAATTTTCAACCAATTAAAATGTTACTTACATTTTGTACTTTTACGTGCTGACATTTGATTGGTTAAGTACATGAATATATATGAAAAATAAGAGGGAAACACAGCCATTTTGACTAACACTACCTAAGGTACATTTGGAAAGAATTTTGACAGAAAACTTCAACTACTTTGAAATAGGTAAGTTGTTAATTTGAAAGGAGAACTATGTTATGCACTTTAAATTAATTTGGGAAAACGTTTCCAGATAGTTATATACTGTCCCTCTGTAAGAGTTAGAGATTGAGATAGGCTTCTCTGTTATAATTATAGATTGAGTTAGGCTTCTCTGGTATAATTATGAATTTACTTAGGCTTCATAACAGGCACTTTTTAATAGTTCTACTTCCTGCCTGAAACCATACACTGCCCAAAGATAACTTCACTGTTAAAAACTCACAAGTACCTGTCTGAACTTAAACCCAACAGTGCCCTATCTCTACTGATATATTTATTTTTTATGCAATTTAGAGCAACAAAATGGAAGGAGAACAGAATATTTATTTTGAAATTGTTTTGGACAACAACCCTGAAGAAAAAATTGCTGAGAATGATAACTTTGATTTCATGTGTTCATTGTGTGGAATCAATAGAATCACAGAATGAAAATGAGGACATTCCAGACAATATATTGTTAGAAGTTTTATTACATTTTGAAAAAGAATCAGAAAAATAAATGTATATTTAATAATCAAAAATTGTTCGAGACATTATTCATTTTTATATGTAATTCATCAAGTAGTTCCAAAATGTTTAGAATATAAAGTGAGACTTATAGTATACTGTGCAACTTTTTTGGGTTACATAGTAAGTTTGCTCATAGTTACTTCCTTTCTCCCACTATATTATCTCCAATGTGTATTTAACATCTCTTTATCATCTCCTGCCTCCATGTTGTTTCTGCTTTCCTGACAGACTATGGTATGAATTCCATATACCACAATGACTTCTGTAACATCATGCAAGATAGCTACAAAGGAGACGGTGTATATTAAATTTTAGACTCTGCATTGGTACCTACATGTTGGTACTTAATAAAAAAAAAAACAACAAAAAGAACAATTAATAAACATACAATTTTTGAAAAGTCTGTCATTCTTTTTTCCCCATGGTACGCTCCCTGGTGCGCTCCCCGGTGCGCGTACCGGGCGCCTTCCCCCCCCCGCGCAAATTGAAAAAAAAAAAGTTTTTGCCCCGCGGGGCCCTTTTATAGCCCCCACATCAAACCTAGGGGGTCAGGCGGGTCTACCCTGCCCCCTTATGGTCATTTCCCCCTTTGTTTTGGCCACCTCTTGTGTCTCGATCCTACCGAGACACAAGATGGCGGCCGCTCCGGACTGTTTCGAATGTTTACAGACACCCGAGAGCCAATCAGCTTTCCGCGCGCAAGTCGCGTGGCGCGCCCGGTGCGCTCTCCGGTGCGCGTACCGGGGCACGCCTATAGATATATATATATCTTTTAACCTAAACTACTCAAAATCCACTGGAGCACATATCTTGAGACATAGCAAAGGCACATTGGGCTACCAGTCCCTACAATTTTGCCAAGTTTGGTGGAAATCAATTCAGCCGTTAGGGCTAAAAGTGAGTTCGACCGCCCTATGGAAATTAACATGGGAAAACATGTTTTGGGACCCCCCTTTTATCTCCGCCCCCACTTCACGAATCCCCCCAAAACTTTCAAGGAAGAACCGGAGCTCCGCATGGCAAATTTGAGGAAATTTTCAGGCAGATTCATCAACCGGCGCCAAAGTTATTCCAAATAGAATTTTGAGATTTTGCATTGAAAAAAATCCTAACTATAACTACCTACTGGCGACCGCCAGTAGGTAATATATATATATATTAGCTGTGCTCCTTTCCTTGGGGCTCCTGGTGAGCTTCATTTGGCACCATCACACGAGGCATCCATTTGTGGACTGAAATGGACTACACCTCCCACAAAACCTACATGTCTGCTCATCTGCTGCATATCAGCGCATGACATGGTGAAAAGGAGGGAGGGGGGTGTGGCCCCGCTATGCTTCCTGCGACCGTGCCTCTGAGGAAGTTGGAAAACGAAACGCGTCAGGCTTTGGTCGAGTGCTTTGAAATACCGAGGAAAGCTGCCTGCATACCAATAAAGCTTTAAGGGGAAAGAGCTGAACCGCGTCTGAGTGCTGCTTGAAATATGGACACCCCGTGGAGCTGAATATATATATATATACACATATATATACATATATATATATACATACTATAGTGCAGGTGTTTTATAATTATACTTGCTGAGTGTTGGGAAGACCTGTTTATTGAAAGTCAAAGCCTTCAGTGAGTTCTGATGACCCCTTTCCTTCAACAAAAATGGTAATAAATCAGTATTTTCTCAAATCAATTTCGCGCTAATGTTATAATAACACCTTTCCATTTTAGTGATAAATATGTAAATCTGTGCCTATAAATACAGTTGTTTCAAATAATGCGTGTTTATGAGTCACATGTGTTTTCATAAGAATGGCATAAATATTTTCCGTTTCAATACAGAACATATTCTATATCACAATAATAACCCGGTAGTGTTAGCCATTATTTTCCATAGTTTTACGGTTCAACTACATAGATAAAGGAACGGCTTGATTTAGTTTAATTCTGTTCTACATTTAATGCCAAAAAAGAACATAAACTTTTTAAAGATGGAATGCGTTTTCATTTTTAATTAGAATTTTGAATTGCTTTAGAGTTTTCATGCATTTCAAATTGTGTTCACTTTTGACCTACTGTAAATAGCAATGCAGTCTACAGCTTGTGCCATCTGCTGATACTTATCTGAAAAAATATGCCTTCTTTTTCTTAGCATGAGGCTTCAGTGTATAATTCAAATTTTATCTGCGCAATGCTGTGCTTGAAAAGAACATGCTTGGGAAGCCATTTCATTGCTTACAGCGGAATAATGTCACACAGAGCATTCATTAGAAATATATTTGGCTGCATTTTGTCATAAACGTAATATCTTTGTGAACGCATCAGCATTACATGCGGTTCGACTGAAAACAAAGCTGAATATTTGGATACATTATAGCTTTCTCTAGCTTCATCTTGCTATTCTGTCGGAAGACGTCTTATCTAGTCAAAACACTCTTTATTTACAACTGTAACAAACATTTTATATTCACTGTGTGTCGATGTGTTTTATTTTCAAAGGGAAGAGATTAGTGTTTAATATTCACACACATGACATCTCCCCTCCCTTCTCCATCTTCCATTATCACTAGGAATAAGTAGCAGTTTGTAAAGCATGCCAAATGAAGGAAGCCCCTTAGGGCCTGATATGCGAAAGTGTATTTCTTGCAATTTTGAAATATGCAATTTTTACTTAAATTCTATTTTCCTATAACAAAATGTGGTGTACTATGCGTTCTAGTTAACAAATAGCGATTTATTTTTAATTGCCAGTTTTAGAAATTTGGGCCTCATATATAAACATTTGTTATAGTAATTACCTAATTATGATTTCCAGCGAATCGCGATTAGATAATCGCTATTACACATGTCTGAAAGTCCAAGAGTTTCATTCAGCGATTCGAACTGGGTCACAAATCAACCTACCTCATTAATATTAATGAGGTAGGTCGCAATTTGTGACCCCTGTAGAAATTGCTAAAATCATGTGGACGATGAGCTGCTGGGGTCAGCAGACCATCATGTCCATGATTCTTTTCATAAAAGACTTTCTTTTTTCACTGCACCGTTTACTACGGTTGCATTTAGAAAAAAACAATGAATAGTTCACTTTTCATTTTTAAATAGCAGGCCGTGGTCTGTGGGACAACGGCCTTCTCTTAAATAGTTTTTTGCATACATTCAAAAGGAGGTCCTTTGGCGACCCCTTCCAGTTTGCGAATAGGTTACCAGCACTTGAAGTTGGTGATAAAACGCATTCACGGTCACAAAACATTCATACATACCGTTATGATTTGATATTTGGAACAGACGCCGTAAACATGCCCCTTCCAATTACAGTATTGCAAACCCATTTTGCGATGCGGTAGCAGGTTAACGAATCAAAAAAAAGAGTTTGATACATGGGAAAAGCAGTTTTTGCATTCGTAAATGGACCGATTCTGAGAATTGGCCCATTTGCACATGGAAAAATGCTGGATACATATATAGCCCAGTTTTCTCTATTTGCAATTCATATTAATCCCAAATAGTGAATCACCATTCAAACTTTGCAAACTTCACAGTGTCTGCAAATGAACACAATCACCCCAGTTTGCCAGGCGCTAGTGCACAGTACTACTCAGCTTCGGGTTACCTTAGGGCAATGCAGGGGGAGCTCAGCAGTCCGGGCGTTTTCTTCGTCGGGACGTTCCCCGCTCTCAGGCGCAGCTCCACTGCTCAGAAGGAGCGTGTGGGGGAAGCTCTTGAGGCTGGAAATGATGCTGCAGAAATCCCTGGGGGCTGGGACCAATCCCAGCATGGCTTGGAAATGATGCTGCAGGAATTCCTGGGGGCTGCGACCAAACCCAGGGCAGCTAGGAAATGACGCTACGGACTCCTTCCCAGCGGCGGTGATTTTGGTCCGGGAATCTTGCAGCTTTCCTCTTAGGTGGACCGGTCTTTGGGCAAGCCACGGCGGCAATTTTTCTGGGCACAGCACTTCTCCTGCTAATTGTACCGGGCCAGCGGCAGTGATTTCGGCCCCTTTGCTGACGGCCTCGGGTAGTGCACAGGCACGCACTCTCGAGCGCTGGATTAGCAAGACAAAGTCACAGCAGACCTTATCCCGCCCCGCTGTGTGCGGATTGTACCCCCAGCCCCAGAATCACACTGGAAGGCAGTTGTCACCAAAAGCACAGGCTGTGCACAGAAACACAAACACAGCTACTTGCAGAAGGATTCCTTGGGAACGTTGATTTCCCTGTGTTCCCAACAAGAGGTCAGCTCTTCTCAGGCCCTTGGAGACTCTTCAAGACACTTAACACAGCAAAGTCTTTTCCCCAAGCAGGTGGGGGAGCACAGCACCAGCAAAGTCCCCTTTTCTCTCCTTCAGTGGAAACAGCAAACTGCAGGTCAGCCCCGGAACACACAGCAAGGGCAGTCTTCCTGTCTCTTCAGCTGATTTTCTTGGGCAGAGATTCCTCTTGATTGCAGAAGTAGTCTAACTTTTCTGGGGTTTCAGCACAGCTACTTATACCCCAAAAGTATTTGTCCTTACATGTGTGAGGGGTCCTGGACCCTGTCCAAACTAGTTCGGGTGCCTTTTCCCAGGGCATTCTTTCTTTGTGAGGGAGGGTAGGGACCTCAGACACACCACATGAGGAGGAGCCAACAATGTGGAAGGCAGGCACAGTCAGTTTCATTTACCACTGGTTGCTTAGTATGTGTGAGACCTAGAATCTTTTTGTCAAAATTTTTTTTTGACTCAACTAGCTATAGACCTTTACTTAATGTGTTTCTTTTCCTATGTATTGCTTGTTCATCAGATATATAGGGGTCCCCTTTTTTCAAAAGAGAAGAACAGTCCTATTCAGGCCCAAGTGCAACTCCTCCCACCTGTAGATAGGTCTATTCGGCCTAGTACTGACTCAACCAGCCTCCTGCAGCCACTCCCAGCCCCTGTCACTCACAAACCAGACAGTCAATACACAAACAGGCAGAGGCACACAGAAAGGTTGAACAGGAAAATAGCCACTTTCTAAAAGTGCTATTTTCAAACACGGTATTTAAAAAGCATCTTTTCTAAAAGATGCGTTATTAAATTCTGAGTTCAAGGATACCAGACTACAGCTTCCCATCTTGCTTCCAAGGGGAGATATGCAGGTACACATGGGACACAGCCTTCCCCATTCTATCCTATGGGCAAGATGGCCTTTCAATAGTGGAAAACGAATTTGGTCGTATTTCACTATCAGGACATGTTACCCACACTAGTACATGTCCTACCTTTCACATACACTGCACCCTGCCCAGGGGGCTACGTTGGGCCTACCATAAGGGTGTCCAATATTTAAGAAAAGGGAAGGTTCAGGCCTGGTCAGTGTGTACACTGACCAGGACAACATGGCAGTTCACAGACTGTGCACAAGCACTGCGGTGATAGGCCTGAGACATCATTTTAGGGCTACTCATGTGGGTGGCATAATCAGTGCTGTAGGCCCACTAGTAGCATTTGAATCACCTGCCCTTCCACACTCAGTGCACTTTGCTAGGGACCTACTGGTAAAACAAATATGCCAATCATGGATAACCAATCACAGTAATAATTTAACCAGCGAGCACTTGCACTTTGGCACTGATCAGCAGTGGCAAAGTGCCGAAGGTATCTAAACCAGCAAAGCAAAAATCGGTTACAGTGTCAAACAAATGTAGGAGGTAGAGGCAATGTCTGGGGAAACCCCCCACGGATGCCAGGTCTAACACTTGTCCCCTCCAGCTGAAAAGTGGGGAGAACTACCCACCCTCTTGGGAGTTCTCATCACTAAGTCTGAAAAACCTGGACAGACCATCAGCATTGGCATGTTCTGTGCCTGGGCGGTGTTCCACTGTAAAGTCCATTCCCTGTAGGGAGATGGACCACCTCAACAGTTTTGGGTTCTCACCCCTCATATGCATCAACCATCTGAGGGGCCTGTGGTCTGTTTGAACATGGAAGTGAGTCCCAAACAAGTAGGGCCTTAGCTTCTTCAGCGCCAAGACCATAGCAAAAGGATCACATTCCACCTCTGTTCCCTGGGAAGTAGCCTCCTAATAATGATGGCTACTGGTTGGTCCAAGCCCTCGTCATTCAGTTGTGAGAGTACTGCTCCCACTCCATGCTTTGAAGCACCTGTCTGCACCACAAACTCTTTGGAGAAATCAGGCACCGTGAGCACGGGTGCCGTGCACATGGCAGCTTTCAGGGCATCAAACGCAGTCTGGCAGGCACTGATCCAGATCATCTTCCTGGGCTGCTTCCTTGAAGTCAGCTCTGTAAAGGGGGCAACAATGGTGCCATATTCCTTTACAAATCGGCTTTAATACCCGGTGAGTCCTAAGAAGGCTTTCACCTCTGTCTGGGACTTGCGGGGTTACCAAGCCAGAATGGTATCAATCTTTGCTTGGAGGGGCGCCACCTGGCTTCTCCCTACCTGGTGTCCCAAGTACACCACAGAGCCCTGTCCTATCAGGCACTTACTGGCCTTGATAGTGAGGCCTGCTCATTGCAGAGCCTTCAACACTTCACAAAGGTGTTGCAAGTGTTCTTCCCAAGTGGAGCTGAACACAGCAATATCATCCAGGTATGCAATGCTGAATTCCTCCAGCCCAGACAGTAGCTGGTTGACCAGTCTCCCGAAAGTGGCAGGGGCGTTCTTCAACCCAAAGGGCATGACATGGAACTGGAAGTGCCCCTCTGGCGTTGAAAATGCTGACCTCTCCTTGGCTCCTTCAGTTAAGGCAATCTGCCAGTACCCAGAAGTTAAGTCAAACTACTGAGGTATTGGGCATCGCCCAACCAATTCAAGAGCTCATCAGCGCAACAGCTTTTGGCACTAAGACCACTGGGCTAGCCAATGGGCTGCTTGAGAGCTCAATTACCCCTAGCACCAACATCTTGGAAACTTCTTCATTGATGCTGGCCATGACCTTTTCAGCTACCCTGTAAAACTTCTGCTTCACAGGTAGGCTGTCCTCAGTGTCCACATCATGGCCACACTAATCAGTGACTCCTGGCATCAGGGAAAACAGGGAGGCGCGAACTGACCCAACACATGGCGGCAGTCCCTCTGCTGTTCTGGGGTAAGTGTGAGAGAGAGGTTCACCCCATCCACTGACCCATCCTGCTCTTTGGCTGACAAGAGGTCAGGAAGAGGGCCACTCTCCTCCTCCATCCCATCATGTGTAGCAAGGAGTATTGTCACATCGGACCTCTCAAAGTGTGGCTTGTGGCGGTTCACATGTAAGACCCTCAAAGGGTACCTGCAAGACTGCAAGTCAACCAGATTGGTTACATCACTCTTGCGCTCCACCACCTCATATGGCCCAGTCCACTTGTCTTGGAGCACGCAAGGCTCCACTGGCGCCATCAACCACACGTACACCTTCTGCCCAGGTTGAAATTCGACCGGAGTGGCATTCTGGTCATATCATCTCTTCATTTCTTCCTGGATAGCTTCCAGGTTCGCCAGAATGGAGTCTCCTGAAGCGGTGAGTCTGCTTGCGGAAGGCCAGCACGTAGCTGAACACATCCTGTGGGGTCTTACCAAGAGATTTCTCCCAACCTCCTTCACCAGACTGAGAGGTCCTCTAACAGGGTGGCCATACAGGAGTTCAAAGGGACTGAACCCTAAGGACTTCTGAAGCACCTCCCTGTAGGCAAACAACAGGCATGATAGGAAGACGTCCCACTTCTGTCTCATGGGCTTTGCAAGGTGCATTATCATGCCTTTCAGGGTTCGGTTGAATCTCTCGACCTACCCATTCCCTTGAGGATGGTAAGGAGTGGTATATTTGTAAATTACCCCACACTCCTCCCACAAAGACTTCATGTACTTCGAGATGAAGTTGATACACTGGTCGGAGACCACCTCTCTGGGAACCTCACACAGGAAAAGATCCCCATCAATGCACGGCCCACCACAGGGGCTGTGATTGTCTGGAGAGGGACAGCTTCCGGGTACCTGGTAGCATGGTCCACCAAGACCAAGATAAACTTGTCCAGGGGTCTCACAATATCGATGCCAACCTGCTCGAAAGGGATGCTCACCATGGGAAAGGGTTGGAGGGGAGCCTTACACTTCCCTTCACTCTTGCCACTTGCCTGGCAAGTCTAGCAAGTTCTGCAATGGGTACCAACATACGACTTCATCTGGGGCCAGTAAAAGTGGGTGACAAGCCTTTAGTAGGTCTTGTCCTGCCCCAGATGACCTGCGGGAGGCATGGTATGAGCCAGAACTAGTCGGAACGTCCTGAGGCGCTCGAGTACCACCAGCACACTGGCTACACCGGGCTCAGCAACCTTAGGCTCACTATAGAGTAACCCATCCTCCCAGTAAATGAGATGATTCTTGGATTTGGAACCTGCTGCCTGTTCTGTGGCCTGTTGCTGCATACCAATGAGAGAAGGGTATTCTCTCTGTGCCTTGCAGAACTCCTCCCTGGAGGGACTTCCTTCTTGCTGCAAATTGGTCAGCTCAGGCAGATCTCCCAGTTTGGCTAACTGTTCCCCTGTAGGTTCCTGGGCATCTCCCTAAGGTACCACCTCCTCCTGGACCGTGAGAAATGTGGGGGCTGGTTTACCACACCCCTGCCCTTCCTCTTCCTGGTCCACTGTTTCAAGCTCCAGGTCCACTTGGTTACCCCTACCGGCTGCCATTGACCGAGTGGTCACACAAACCCACTCTGTCAGACCCAACATCTCCAAATGAGCCTGGCGTTCCACCTCCCTCAAGGGGGAACTCTCCAGGTCATTTCCTAGCAGACAGTCTACAGGCATGGATGGGCTAACAACGACCTTCAAGGAACCTGAGACCCCCCCTCACTCAAATGGAACTTGGGCCACTTTGCAGAGAGTCGCACCAAGTTGTCTGCTGCAACTACAGGGTAAAGGGCATTGGGAATGACCTGCTCCTCAGACACCCTCTGACAACTCACAGATGTCACACTGGCTCCAGTGTATCTCAGAGCCTCCACCCTCATCCTAGTAATGGTCACCCATTGCCTGTATTTTTTTGTGTTCTCTGGCAGGTAGGATTCCTGGACTATCTCTCTGTCTCCTAAAAAGACAAGGGTCATGACTGCTTGCTCCTCCCCCTCACTGTAAACTGCCAATCATGGATAACCAATCACAGTAATAATTTAACCAGGGAGCACTTGCACTTTGGCACTCATCAGCAGTGGCAAAGTGCCCAAAGCATCTAAACTAGCAAAGCAAAATCCGTCACAATGTCAAAAAATGTAGGTGTTAGAGGCAATGTCAGAGGAAACCACGCCAAGGATGCCAGGTCTGACAGAGAATAACATGTTGTTGGGCAAGACCTCCTTTAAAGTTCCAGAGTCTACAAAAAGCAGATCTTGATGATAATCTAGATGAAGATAATCAACGTTCTATACAACGGAAGTGTAAAAGAGATTCTGAAAAGGTGGTATAACCTAAGGTCACACTTAGGTCGAGAGAAAAAGAAAAAATAGCTACCAGGAGACATGACACAACTGTATCAGTTGAAGGACCCAGCTCAAAGAAAACTCTATCGTCTTTAGAGCAATAAATCTATAGAACTCTCCAGTCTGAAGTAGTATCAGGAGTTTCTAATAATGATTTTTCTACACCAAGGAAGAAACCTCAAAATGTTTTCATTTTAAATCCTTCATTATTTCGTAAAATTGTATATGTAAATACAGAAAAGGCATATCTATTTACAAAAAAGTGATTCACAAAAAAAGACAAGCAAAATCCATGTCTGGTATTACAAAAGCCTTGAACACAGGAATATGGATAATATAGTCCATTCTTTTTTTCTGTAGATTAACGTAAAAAAGGATTGCTGACACCTGAAAACAAATACTCATAAGATAGAGAAAACTAGTAGTTTGTTAAAAAATATGGCTTAAAAACTGGTACACAGTCAAAATATCGAGTTGTAAATATCGATCTACCAAAATATTGTGTTTGAAATTTTGAAGGTGTAGAATATCGATGTCAAGAATATCGTTGGACAGAATATTGACCCTAAGGTAAGTAATATCGAAAATCTTTATATCGATGTTAGTAATATCGAAGTTAGTAAAATCAATAGCATATATATCGATGTCACTAATTTCGATGACACTAATATTGATATTTGTATACTTTTTTTGTTTTTTATTATGTATGTATTATATGTTTTACTTAAGTATTTAAAATAAATAATATTATATGTGTATTAATTTAATATATTAAAACATTTATTTATAAGCAAATTATATGTTTTAGTACGGGAGCGGGTTGTGGGTTTATAGGGGAATAGGGTGGGAAGTAATTTAATTATGTTTAATTAATTATTGATTAGTAGGAATTATAAATTAATTTTAATTAATTGCTAATTAATTTAAATTAATTGGAAAATAATTTTAATTAATTGATTAATTAATAAAGATGTTCTGTAGCGGGTTGTGGGTTTATAGGGGAATAGGGTGGGAAGTAATTTAATTATGTAAAATTAATTATTAATTAGTAGTTATTATTAAATAATTTTAAATAATTGGTAAATACATTTAATTATTGGTAATTTATTTTAATTAATTGATTAATTGATATATATGTTCTGTAGCGGATTGTGGGTTTATAGGGGAATAGGGTGGGAAGTAATTTAATTATGTTTAATTAATTATTAATTAGTAGGAATTATAAATTATTTGTAATTAATTGTTAATTAATTTAAATTAATTGGTAATTAATTTTAATTAATCTGTAATTAATTTAAATTAATTTTAATTAATTGGTAAATAATTGTAATTAATTCATAAATAGATAAATGTGTTCTGTTGCGGGTAGTGGGTTTGTAGGGGAATATGGTGGGAAGTAACTTAAATGTTATTAAGTAATAATGTTTTTAAAATATTAGTTTTTTTAATAATGTAATTGATAATTAATTTTTAATTGGTAATGAAATATTATAAAATGGTATTTATAAATATTTATTTTTGGCTAAATATATTTTGATAATCATGTCTTTAATAATTATGTATAGGTATTGTGTATGGTTTATATTTATTTAATTGTTTTTATTTTTATTACTAAAAAAAGCTTTTCTTTATAAGTATGTTATTTTAACCCCTAAGCTATCAAACACTTTCTCTACTGTTGCAGTCTCTAGAGTTGGAATAGTAATTGTTACCCCTATGCTATCCAAAGCTTTCCCTACTGTTGCACTCTGTGGAGTGGGAAAACTAATATTTACCCCTACACTATCCAACGCTTTCCCTACTGTTGCACTCTCTGGAGTGGGAATAGTAATTTTTACCCCTACGCTATCCAAAGCTTTCCCTACTGTTGCACTCTCAGGAGTGGGAATAGTAATTTTTACCTCTACGCTATCCAACGCTTTCCCTACTGTTGCACTCTCTGGAGTGGGAATAGTAATTGTTATCCCTACGCTATCCAACGCTTTCCCTACTGTTGCAGTCTCTTGAGTGGGAATAGTAATTTTTACCCCTACGCTATCCAACGCTTTCCCTACTGTTGCACTCTCTGGAGTGGGAATAGTAATTGTTACCCCTACGCTATCCAACTCTTTCTCTACAGTTGCACTCTCTAGAGTGATAATAGTAATTTTTACCCCTACGCTATCCAACGCTTTCCCTACTGTTGCACTCTCTGAAGTGGGAATAGTATTTTTCACTCCTATGCTGTCCAACGCTTTCCCTACTGTGGCACTCTGTGGAGTGGGAATAGTAATTTTTGCCCCTACGCTATCCAAAGCTTTTCCTACTGTTGCACTCTCTGGAGTGGGAATAGTAATTTTTACCTCTACGCTATCCAACACTTTCCCTACTGTTGCAGTTTCTGGAGTGGGAATAGTAATTTTTACCCCTACGCTATCCAACGCTTTCCCTACTGTTGCACTCTCACGAGTGGGAATAGTCATTTTTACCCTTACGCTATCCAACGCTTTCCCTACTGTTGCACTCTCTGGAGTTGGAATACTAATTGTTACCCCTACGCTATCCAACTCTTTCTCTACAGTTGCCCTCTCTGGAGTGGGAATAGTAATTTTTACCCCTACGCTATCCAACGCTTTCCCTACTATTGCACTCTCTGGAGTGGTAATAGTATTTTTCACTCCAATGCTATCCAACGCTTTCCCTACTGTTGCACTCTCTGGAGTGGGAATAGTAATTTTTACCCCTACGCTATCCAACGCTTTTCCTACTGTTGCACTCTCTGGAGTGGGAATAGTATTTTTCACTCCTATGCTATCCAACGCTTTCCCTACTGTTGCACTCTCTGGAGTGGGAATAGTAATTTTTACCCCTACGCTATCCAACGCTTTCCCTACTATTGCACTCTCTGGAGTGGGAATAGTAATTTTTACTCCTACGCTATCCAAAGCTTTCCCTACTGTTGCACTCTCTGGAGTGGGAATAGTATTTTTTACCTCTACGCTATCCAATGCTTTCCCTACTGTTGCAGTTTCTGGAGTGTGAATAGTAATTTTTACCCCTACGCTATCCAACGCTTTCCCTACTGTTGCACTCTCAGGAGTGGGAGTAGTAAATTTCACCCTTACGCTATCCAACGCTTTCCCTACTGTTGCACTCTCTGGAGTTGGAATACTAATTGTTACCCCTACGCTATCCAACTCTTTCTCTACAGTTGCCCTCTCTGGAGTGGGAATAGTAATTTTTACCCCTACGCTATCCAACGCTTTCCCTACTATTGCACTCTCTGGAGTGGGAATAGTATTTTTCACTCCAATGCTATCCAACGCTTTCCCTACTGTTGCACTCTTTGGAGTGGGAATAGTAATTTTTACCCCTACGCTATCCAACGCTTTCCCTACTGTTGCACTCTCTGGAGTGGGAATAGTAATTTTTACCCCTACGCTATCCAAAGCTTTCCCTACTGTTGCACTCTCTGGAGTGGGAATAGTAATTTTTACCTCTTCGCTATCTAACGCTTTCCCTACTGTTGCACTCTCTGGAGTGGGAATAGTAATTTTTACCCCTACGCTATCCAACGCTTTCCCTACTGTTGCACTCTCTGGAGTGGGAATAGTAATTTTTACTCCTTCACTATCCAACGCTTTCCCTACTGTTGCACTCTCTGGAGTTGGAATAGTAATTTTTACCCTTACACTATCCAACGCTTTCCCTACTCTTGCACTCTGTGGAGTCGGAATAGTAATTTTTACTCCTATGCTATCCAACGCTTTCCCTACTGTTGCAGTCTCTGGAGTGGGAATAGTAATTTTTACCCCTACGCTATCCAACACTTTCCCTACTGTTGCACTCTCTGGAGTGGGAATAGTAATTTTTACTCCAACGCTATCCAACGATTTCCCGAGTGTTGCACTCTCTGGCGTGCGAATAGTAATTATTACCCTTACGCTATCCAACGTTTTAAATAATTAATGTTAAAATTATTATAAGTATATTTAATTATTTATATTTTTTTAATTTTATGTTATTGTTTTATGCTTGTAAATGTATTAGTAAATTAGAATATATTTTATTAAATTATAAATTTGTAAAATAATTATTACTACTTATTGTTCAGTACATATATATTATATATTTACTGTATATATTTAATTAATGTATTTTTATTATATATATATATATATAATTTATTAATTTTAAACATTATTAGACACTTTTAACTATGTACATTTTATTTATTAATGTTATTTACTTTATTTTACATTTATATTTTAAAAGAAAAAAAAACGATATTTTTAACATCGATATTTTTAACATCTATATTATTTTTTCGATATTTTTGTACTTACCATGTTGTAGATAGGATGTCAATATTCTTGCCCTTGATATTTTTGACACAATATCCCTGTAGGTCGATATTTTGTAGGTCGAAATTTTGTCAGTGATCCTTAGAGCTGTGAGTGGTATACAAACTGGTGAATTCTACAGGGCAGACTGTCACATAATCTGATTTTAATGCACTGGAATTTGCACGGTATTGCCAGTACCTCTATGCCATCAAGAAACCTACCCCAGAAGACCCCGACAACTACATTAATGCAGACTTAGTTATCCCTAGATTGTCTGAAACGTACTGACTAAGATTGGAGGAAGCTTTAAGTAAGATTAACATTTTGGAAGCCCTTAATGCTCTCCTGTATGGGAGAACCCTGATCCAAATATGTTCCCATCGATTTTTTTTAAGAAATACACTTCTAACTTGTCACCAAAAATCGTGGTGATATACTAGGAGGTTTCTGGGTTGGGCTCTTTACCACATGACATGTATGAGCAGGGATAACAGTTATTCCTAAACCTGGGGAACCCCAGTAACGGATGCTACTTGGCAATAGTGGTGGGGTGGGGAGGGACGTAGGTTTTAAAAAAAGAAAAAGGTCAAAGAAAAGAAAGCTGCGATGGTCAAACAGAGAATGGGAGGCTGGACATGTTCTTGGGCTGTGCAACACAGGCCGGTGGAGAACATGCCAAGTGTGAATGACAATTTGGCCAGCCCAAGACGGTTGGCCAAACCCTCATGCACACTTAGGAGAGTGCCACCACTCCTTTCCCTGCTGCACAGGAAGTGCAGCCCAACCCCACATGCACCGGTTTTACATAGCCAATAATGAAAAATAAAATGCTAATAACATCGATATTATTATTTTATTTCTCTTGTGGGGTGACAATCCTCTACCTTAGTGGAAGAGCCACTACCTGAAACCCCCTGATATATGTGCCTCCTACAGTCCCTATCCTTGATTAACCTGGAAGTTTTGAATTCCGTGAGGATGGTTCTGCCTTTGTCTTGACCGAGTTTTAAAAAACCTTTGATTTTGTGTACTGGCCCTTCATGTGTGGACTTTTGGAACCTATGAACTTTGGTCCCCTCTTTAGACGATACTTGCAAGTTCTGTACACCAAACCCTGGGTAAAGGTCAGAGTACATAGGTCCTTATCACCTCCCTTTAACATATAGCGGGACACATGGCTGTTATACCCCCTTAGATCCCTCTTCTTTGCTTTGATTATAGAGCCATTAGCTGACTGGATCCAACAGAATGTACTTCTGAGTGGATTTAGAAAGGAGACTGCACAAGAATATCAAATTTCACTCTAGGTGGACAACATTTTAATCTATATTCAGAACCTAGAAACCCAATTTCCCATGATGAAACAGATATTGCAAATTTTCAGGGATGCGACTGCGTTGATGGTCAATTGGAATGAATATGTCTCTGTACTAGTGACAGATGAGCATAATGTGCTTGAGGTAATGCTCAACCTAGGATTAGCAACTGACCATTTTAAAGAAATGGGAAATAAATGAGATACATATGGACCCCTGGTGTTCAATTCCCATTAGTGTTGCTGGCAGCGGAGCACTTTTAAAAATGATTTCTATCCCCATCTGCTACATACACTCACAAGTTTACATATGACATACAACAATGATTATTTCAAGAAAAGTATTGATGCACCACCACATGGAGTACGAGGGCAGGTGCTGAGATTGTCCCAATTTTCAAAAAAGGCTCACTACTGGAACCGTCAAACTATAGGCCTATTAGCCTTATTGACGTTCCTCAGAAACTGTATGGTAGGTTGTTGTTAGGAAGATTGCAGGAATGGATGGAAGATCAAGACATACTTACACCATTACAAGCGGGTTTCACAGCCCTCTTCTACAATCCACAAGGTAAGGGACCAATGGTGGAATTGTTGTGTAAACTGAGTCTTTGGCTCAGCTCTACAAAGTTTGTTTTCACACCCATGGGTGGCACAAGTGAACTTAGTTCTATGCACTAGTGCTTGATTGTGAAAGATTTTTGAAGCCCTGCAGAATGCCACCCATTACATAGTTGAAGTGGGGTCAATGATTTTGGTTTTCTCACAGTACTAAAACAGGGATCTAGGGACACCTTGATGCCATAAACAAACCTCATTTGTTCTCTTCAATCACTCACACACAAGATGCACTTAGAAAAATAAACTTTAACTAAAAAGCGTGTTTATTTCAATAGGTGCACCCTGTTGCTCAACAAATGTAAAATAACCTCACAAATTAAAATTCAAACAGCACAAAAGTACATTGCAGGAAGTGAAAATAAAATCAACATGTTTATCATATTTAAAATGTCATTTAAAATACGATAACCTACTTCTGAGTGACTCACTATGAGAGCAAAGAGAGTAGAATAACATGCAACTAGATAAGCCCACTGCATACCTTTTTTACAGCCAAACATATCAGGAGACAAGGAGGCTGTGTTCTCTTAGAAAGGCAAACACACATTCAACATCAGCATCAACTCCTACGGAACTCAGGCTCGATATCAGCTCTCAGATTAAAGTGTGACACAGCAGCATTACTGGTAATTAGAATCTTCACTGGCAGAACCTTGTGCAATAACTGGGATAAAAGACCACTCCTGACAAGCTGTCAAGTGGCAGTCCTTATATACTGTATATTGTCTGAGATAGAATTAGCACTGCCACCTTATGAATGTTTGATAGGCATTATGAAAATAATCCAAGACACATTCCTTTAAACCAATCAATCAATAATCTTGATTTCGATTATAAAATACCATAAAAGATTACATATAATATAAAACAATCATGAAACAAATCTTTCAATAAATAGCCCATCCATTCGGACACAATTATAAGTGCTCATCGAAGTCCCAATAAAGGTTTTCCTAATAATTAAAATAATAAATACGGTTTTAAACTCTAAAATCATGGAACGTCCATCAAAAATGTCATTTTAGCAAACTTTACAATTTTACCAATTCATTTAGGCACAGTTATTAGATGATGTTGTTTCCTTCTTAAAATATGTTTAAAACTATCAGCATTATGTACAAGGGTCATTACCAATTACCTTTATTATTATAATTTTCTTTGCTCAGGCTTAATCACAAAAGTAACTAAACCTTTAAACCCCTTCTCATTCTTATTAGATCTACACAGAAAAGGTATCTGCCTATGCTGAGCACAATAGGTTGGGCAGTATCCGTTTGCAATATTCTTTCTGCCTCACTGCAGCGTCTAAATCCCAAAAGGCGACTAATTGGTTTAATCCATGTTATCCTAGCATCGGTATAAGCGAAAAATTCACAACTACCATTGTTTTCCTTTCTTATATTACACACCCATTTTGTAGTGTTTGCATTAATTTGCAAAGTGCCATAACAAAATTTTAAATACAGGGATTTGGCACGACCTGGTTGAATTTTGTTCATAAAAGGCTTGAATTTACTGTTTGGTTTCATGGTAAGGTACCTTAAGGATAAGGTGCCTAGTTTGGGGTTGTATGACCTGGAATTTTGGATAAACGCCCAGTAGCTTAATTTTTGCAGTTTTTTTAGCTCAAAGTAAGACCTTCTGGGTCCTCTCAAAAATTTCTCAACCCCAATTTAGTAAACCAGTCCTCGATGTGAGTCAATCATGCCAACCTTGTGTTATTTTTTATTTTCATAATTTCCTGCAGGCCTTCTCTATAATGGGCAAGTTCGTCTGCTGACCACAAGCGGACCCAAAACAATAATGGCTGTAAAGCCGCGTGGTCATCAGTACAATGAATGTGTAGCTCCACTACAAGAGGAAGTAAAGGAGTGTGCCTTGGGATACTTAGTAGTTTCCTAAGAAAGATATTCTCTTGTGCCATGAAGGTGTTTTTCACTGCGTGTCCCCATAGTTCTGCCCCTTAGAGGCACAGATTGTGCCTTGTATCTATATAACTCCAATACTGGGGAAACAGCTTTCGATTCGCTGCTCTTATGTCTCTTCGCTATCGGAACTAAATTCTGGATAAGAATTGATTCCAGTCTAATTTAGTTTCTAGAGTAATGCCTAAGTGAATACAATTATGCACATATTCTATCCTTTTTGTTTTAAAAGTCAAAGTTTTTTAAAAAGATTTATGCAGATTTACTGCCATATATTTGGTTTTAGTTGAATTAATCTCCGATCCTTTGGTTTCACAATAGATTCTAAAAGTATTAAGCAAATTTTGAAGGCCTTTTAGTGTCTGGGATATTAAAATCGTGTCGTCTGCAAACAAGAGTGCAGGTACATGAGCCCCCTCGAGCTTGGAAGTATCATGTTCACAGCCCTAGAGGGATTCTGAAATATCGTTCACATACAGAGAGAACAATGTGGGGGCCAGCACGCACCCTTGTCTTACACCCCTATTTATATGTATACGGTCTGTCAATTTGCCATTTGGACCCCATCTGGCAAAAATAGCCTCATGCAGTCTAGTAATGTGTGCCAGGACTTCCCCCGGGACGTCCTGGTCCCTTAGTGTTATCCACAGTGCGTTTCTGGGGACCAGGTCAAAAGCTGCCCTGAGGTCAACAAATGCGATGTACAGATGCGCCTTTTTTACTTTAATATACTTCCAGATAATACAAAGGAATCTAAACACCTGATTGATTGAGCTAATTTTTTCCCTAAAACCTGCCTGGTACTTGTTTAGGATGCTGTTTTCCACAATCCAAGAACTTAGTTTATTTAAAATTTGTCTTGCAAAAACTTTTTGTAGGACATCGATTAGACTAATTGGTCTGTAATGCGCCGGGTTCTTGCTGTCCACCTTCTTAAAGATAGCTACAAACTCTGCGCCCCGTCATGTTTCAGGGATAGGAGCACCTATTGCAATAGCATTGCACAAGAGGTTAATATACGGGGCCCATATCTCCTTCTCGTGTCTCCATAAATCACCAGGGATTCTATCCGGCCCAGGTGCCTTCGCTGGTTTTATTGCATTTATTGCTCCCATAGTTTCTGACATACTAAAGGACAAGGGTATCTCACTTGGATTTATGATTAAATCGTCACATCCAAGGATAATCTCATTGTTCGGGGTTGAGTACAGGTCAGAGAAATGGGATACCCAGGTATTAGCATCAAGAAATAAATCCCTGCGGCAAATCCCATTTCTGTTACCCTTGGATACCAGGTGCCAAAACGTGGCTTGGTCATTTCCTTTGCACGCATATAACAACTCGGACCAGATGTTCTCATCCCAACATTTCCTTGCCTTGAGCAATACATCCTTGTAGCACCTCCTTTTCTCCCTTAAAACGAGGATATCACTGCTTTTTTTTTGCCTCTATCAGATGTTTTTTGGCATTACAACACTCTCTATTATACCATGAGTGGCCCTTGGAGGATGGATCTGATAACCCCTTTTTAGAAGGTTTTGAGATTTTAGTTAATATTTGTTCAAGGCCCTCTATCATATTATCATGCAGGTAATTTTACGTTTCTCACTAATTCCGATTGATCCTCCGCACCTACGACGTTGCTCCGGACTTTCTATTGATCGAACTACCTTTGGTTAATAAATTAGAATCCTACCGACCTGTACCTAGGACTCATGCAGCGCTGGATTTATACGTCCACGGCTCATTTGGAATATTATAAAAACGGTGTTTGCCCTGACGAAGTCCCTTTCAGGGACGAAACGCATTGGCAGAGGCTTTTTTAAAGATTACTAAATAATAAAGGAACTCTTTCTATTCAAATATATGTGCTACGGACTTTTCTTCTTTTGGTGCACCATCCTATATCCATACAATTTGGTATCTGTTGCAACAGCGGAGCTTTTGTGTGGCTATCTCCGGATGTGATTTGCACAATCAGTTAGATATTCCCTACTGCGAAATTGGAGTGCGAACCTTGGTTGGCCACAGTTTCTTCTATTTGACAATGATATTTTAAAAGTTTGGTCGGGCCGAATATGCCGAAATCAACCTTGTCCCAAACTATACCATCCAGCACAGCAACTGCTGTAATGTTCACTGATGACAAGTCTCTTTCTTCTCGATGAAATGATCGATGAAATTTCAAAATTATATTCACCTTCTGGGCTGCAGGGCTTTGCCGAAAATCTTGTTCCCTAATAAGCATTTTAAAAAGTATCACTAAGCTTAACCAGAATAGGAAGAAAAGAATCCCGGAAGATACCCATAGTTCTACCCATGAGGATACCAGGTAAGTCTTTCTAAGAAAGTTCAAATAGTCTTTAACTTGCTGCTTGCAAGATTTTTGGACTGGTGTCGTTTCAGGTTCACTTGGATCCAAAGAAAAGGTATCAAAGTTTATGAAGTAGCCAGAAGCAGTTCGATCAATTGTTGGAATTGCATCAGGATTTGTTGAAATTGTATTTTGCTCTCGTTGAGGCATGTTGACGTAGACGGCTGTATTTGATCTAATTGCAACTTGAGTGTTATTTTGTGTTTACTATGAAGTTGCAATTCTGGTTGAGGAGGAACGAGTTCCATAGCATTGTTGCATAGTCCTTCATTTTGTGTAGGTGACTCTTCGAACGTGATGAGTGTTTCCATTTGAACTTTTGATTTGTAGCTAGAGGAGGGCGTCTGCTACTTTGGAGTCCACTCTGCCTACTGCTTAGTATCGGCCACATAGCGTGGTTTGACTAGGTCAATTGACACAATGTGTTCTCCTTTTTTCCTGCAAGAGACCGTAGAAGTACAGTTATTGTTCCTTCAATTGCTAGGACCAGTACTGGCTTTCTGTATGATTTCCCAAATTCTTTCTTGCCCGCTATTTTTTCTCTGACCAGATCTCTGATTATTGGGATCCAGACAGGTCTTGCTGTGACTGATTTGACTTTCCCAGTGGCAGTCTTCTTCAGGTGGACGTTACTTAGTTGTGTCCTGGATTCCATTTAGATCCTGTAAAACAGCCAAACAATCATGGATGTCAAAAAGCTTTCCATCTGCCACTGCGCCTTTACAATCAAGATCAGGTGCCCACATTTATTTAATTATTTATTTAGAAGCTTATAAAGCGCACGGCTACCCCCAACGGGGGTGTCCCGGTGCTGCAGACAGCAAACTAAGAGTAAGGATGGCGGCAGCAAGACAGCAGACAGTTGGCAACGAAGCAGCGACTAGGGACAAGAGAATAGCCAAGTTTTCAATCTATTACGAAACACTGATCCGAAGTAGTCAGCCTAAGCTCTAGTGGGAGGATGTTCCAGAGTTTAGCGGCCCCTACTGTAAAGGACCTGCCTCCCATTCTGGCCCGATGAAACCGAGGGGCAACAAGCAAACGGAGATTGTTAGATCTGAGATTTCTAATGGAATGAGCCTGGTTCAATCTATTTTGCAGGTAAACGGGGCCACAGCCATTCTGGGCCCGAAAAGCAAGAACCAATGCTTTGAATTGAATACGACGGGTCACTGGCAGCCAATGTAACTTCCTTAAGTATGGGGAGATAGAGTGACGGTAGGGGATGTTGCCAATTAGCCTAGCCGCATTCTGTGTGACTTGTAGCTGATGGATCTGATATGCCGGAGCCCCAACATACAAGCTGTTTGAATAGTCTAAGTGAGAGGTAATCAGGGCGTGGACAACCGTCCTAAGAGAGTCAAGGGGGAGATATGGGAAAATCTTTCTAATCATGTGAAGTTTGCCAAAACAGGCTGAGGTCACCTTATTAATATGGGTTTTACTTGAAAGTGCGTTGTCAAATTGAAAGCCCAAGTTATGAGCTGTGTGAGCGGGAACAGGAGGGGTATTAAGCTCCGCCGGCCAACCAAAGCGAAGGGGGGAGAGGGGATTTCTGATTAAAAAACAAAACCTGCGTCCTATCTGTGTTGAGTTTAAGACTGTTGGATGACATCGAGGAGGAGATGTTACTGAGGCAGTGGCGAAAGTTTGCCAGACTGCCGTCAGAGTGATCTCTGAAGGAAAACACAAGCTGAGTGTCATCAGCGTAAGAGATCCCTCTGACCCCCCAGTCTTCAGCCAACTTTGCCAACGGTGTAAGGTAGATGTTAAAAAATACCGGGCTCAGTACAGAGCCCTGAATAACACTGCATCGCAGAGGCTTTGCTTCCGATATAAACGGTCGAAGGAAGACTTGTTGAGATCTACCCTCAAGGAACGACCTCGCCCAGGCCAGTGGGGTACCCCCAATCCCAATATCGCGCAGGCGATCCAGTAGTATGGCATGAGACACCTTATCGAAAGCCGCGGACAGGTCGAGGAGAACTAACATAGCCTCCTCGCCCCTATCCACGCACTCTCTAATGGACTCAGACACCTCAAGGAACGCAGTCTCCGTGCTAAAACCCGGTCTAAATCCAGACGGGGAATTATGCAAGAGATGGTTGGATTCTAGATAGTCAGTCAATTGTTCCTGAACCACTTTTTCTAAGATTTTAGCCGGCTCGGGGAGGAGAGATACGGGCCGATAATTGCTGAACAGGGCTGGGTCGGCATCCGCCTTCTTAATAATAGGGATCAGCATCGCCTGCTTCCAGGCAGAGGGAAAGAGCCTGGTAAGCAATGAGGTGTTCCAGATGGCGAGAAGAGGGCTAATCACCATGGGGGCCAGCTCGCTTAGGACTTGGGCTGGAGCAGGGTCAAGAGGAGAGCCTGATTTACATTGGTTGAAAAGTATCAAAGCAGATTCCAAGGTTAGCTTTTTAAATGATACAAACATCTCCTCCTGCACAGCTTTGTGATAAGGTAGGACAACGACCTCTTCTGACTAAAGGAAGAGGAGATGTTCTTAATCTTATCAAAAAAGAAGCTGGAAAGGCCTTCACAGAGGGTTTGGCTGGTGGGGATCGATTTTGCCAAGGCAGTAGGAGAGGAGAATTCCTTGATGATATTAAACAAGGTTTTTACTGAATTCTCTGCGCTCCTAATTTTGTCCACAAAGTAATCTCTCATAGAGGATCTCTTTAATTTATGGAACTTCTTTAATGCCGCTTTATAGGTAGCCTTTCCGGAGAGATCATACGTCAATCTCGCCCCAACATTTGTACGACATTCTTGCCCCAAATAGGACCTCATATGGAGTGACCTCTCTAGAGAACTTCTTGGCATATTATTAAGGGCCCGCTGGACTCCATAAAGATGTTTTACCCATATTTTGCCCGTGCCTAATACTCTAGCTGTTAAAGATTGCTTTAAGTCTCGGTTTTTTCCCTTCTACCAAACTTCCCTCTGGATGGTACGGAGACGAGTACCCCAATGCTACACCCAAACTTCCCATTACCTCCTTGTAAGTCCGAAACCTAATCGCAGGGCACTGGTCAAAATGTAATATGCCAATTGCGTATGTCCCTATGAAGACTCACAAATCTTTTATAACAAGTTGAGCGTCTACCAAGCGCTGGGGCCACACCAATAGGAATCTCGAGCAGGAGTCCATTGCTACCATTATATACTTTTTAGCCCCATCTCTTTTTAAGGGGCCACAGTGGTCTAGGTAGACACACACTAGTGCTTTCTCAGCTATTAACAATGGTATCTGCGCAGGACGTGTTACAGTGGACCCCTTCACCTGCTGGCAGATGTTGCATTTCAGGACATAGTCCTTAGTATGCTTTGTTAAACTTGGCCACCAATAGCGTTATTTCAATAAAGAAACAGTCACCGTAACTCCTGTATGTGCAGTGCCTACCCCTTTGTGTGCTGCTAGAATTAAACCTAACCTACGATCCATGTTTGGAATTACTCTATCCCCCACTCCAGGAATTTGAGCAAATGGAATGTTATTGGCATCTAACTTGTAGGAGCACTTGAGTGGAAATCGTTTTGGTACTTCACCGCTGTTTTTGTTTGAAGCAATATTAGCCACCACAATCTCACCATCTATTCTCGTTTTAGAACGAGTGGTTGCAGCTACGGAATCCGTACGTACAGCCCCCTTCGCAGCTTCATCAGTCAATGAATTCCCTTCAAAGTGAACGCCATCCCGCTGATGACTCAGTGTGTGTATCACGTGAATCCTTGGTTCGGATTTTAACTCTACTACCTGTTCCCATAGCATTTTATGCTTAAAAGTGCCACCTTTTGCCTCTTTGAACCCGTTTTGAACCCAGTATTGCAAGTATTCATTATAGGACTGCACACAGTAAAAGTAATCGCACACAATTACTGTAGGGAATTCTCGATCCGTATTTACAAGTGCCAGTATCAGTGCTTTTAATTCTGCAAACTGTGCTGTGCATTCTCCTAGAGATTACGTTTTAATGCAACTTGGATGGAACTTTCCATCCACCATGCAAACTTGCTATATTGTTGCTTAGTTCCTCTGGCCGCTTGAGTGATCCATCAGTGTAAATGACATATTCATACTGATCTAGAGGCATGATTTCATTAGGTAGAGGATTTTCTTGTTCATATTGCAGGAATGTTTGCAACATCTGTTGCAGTAAGAGAATTAGCCCATTGTTCATTTCATAAAGCTTTATTCGATTGTTACAAATTTACAATCATAAAAGCACAAATTCAAAAATCATTAATATAATACATTCAGTTAATAAAAAAATTACAGAGCTTTCATAATGTGCAAAAATACTATCATCGAGATGAACAGGGTTATTCCATAAAAATTTAAAAACCATTCAGATAAAATGTATAGGCCAACAGTATTACTTATTCTTCTCCTTAGATAAAATACTCTCTTTATAAACATGGCAAGTCTCCATGCTGCATAGTCATTTTCTAATTGCTGAAGTTTTAAAAAAGCGGGACGACACTGTCTTAATCCATACGTTTTTAAAAGCGGGACCAGCCACACTTTTCTCAGTTCAGAATAAAATTTGCAGAAAAAACAGTATGCATTGTGGACTGGCATGAGTGGTAATCACATGGACACAGTGCAAGATTTCTTGACCAGTCGTTCAATTTGGGGCACAAAACCATTTGGTGGAATATATTTAACCTACATCTAGTCAGTAACATTCTTTCAAATGTAGCAGGAACAAATGACAAATATGGTTCCATTCCAAAAGTAGTTACAAAAGTTTGATGCTGGTTAACAGTAGGTTTAATGAGTTCGCTACACAATCTTGCTTCTTCTAGCATACCAAGCCCCTCCCTTTTTAATGTTTCCCGCAAGATTTTCTGCATGGGGCTTGGATTAGTAAAATACTCTATGTGGCCCAAATCGGTCATAAAATCCTGAACGTATCTGATTCATGGTGTTTTTTGCGCTCCATCAAGTTTTAGGCAATCAGCAATGATATCCCTATTTAAATGACTTTGTTCCTTAATCGAGACAATATGCCACAATAATATCAGTTCTATTTTAATTAAGTCGTATAGAGAAGGAAGGCCCAACTCTTTGTGGCAGATAAAAGCTGACGTACTCGGGGGAACAGACAAAATAAAACTTAAAAAGGAATTCTCCACTTTCTGCAGCTGCGTTGTGTTTGTTAGACCCCAAACCCCTGCTCCATACATCGTGGAGCTGATACACCTCGCTTTGTAAATTTGGATCAGCTCCCCAGGGGGTTTCCCGACCAGTTTCTTAGAAAACCCCATCAGGGCGTTCGAAGTCCAGATAAGCGCCAGTTTTTTGGCAGTTATAGTTTGTGCCCACAATTCATTTTGATAGAACAAAACGCCCAAATATGAAAAACTCTTAGTTGAATTTAGTTTCTGCCCCTCTTACAAAGATATCTTTCACTCTCTTAGGTCTGTGCCCATATCTCATTACGTAAATCTTAGAGATATTGATCCTAAGACCTAAGTTCTTCATAAAAACAAAGAATCCATTAACACCTTGGCTGCTAAGGGTTTTCCCGCTGGGCGCTGGCACTCATTCTTTCCCATTGTTCATGACAAGGTCAGCTCGTCATGAGCGCAGCGCAGGTAACACCCATGACGAGCTGACCTTGTCATTAGCGTCGAAGGGGTTAAGGACCTTTTGGAGGGCAACTTGAGTTCTAGCCAAAGTACCAAAATGGGCCGGCAGAGAACATAGGGAAAATCATGTGTAGTTTTTGCTAATGTTTCCCCCAATCCGTTCATATACAAGTTAAACAGAAAGGGGGTGAGCATGCAACCCTGCCTCACCCACCTTCTGACGGAAAAGTTAGCTGTACGTTCCCCCAAGTTCCATAACGCACACTAGCTTTTGCGCTGCTATAAAGATTTCTTAAAAAGAGAATAATTTGGGGATCTACTTTCAAGTCCTCAAGAATTTCCCACAATCTTATGTGCTTTACTGAGTCGAAGGCGGCGGTGTGCTATTTTTAGCCTTTGTATATTTTCCTATAAGTAGGGATACATTTAAACACTGCTCCATGGTTCCAAGCCTCTTTTGAAAACCATATTGTAAGTCAGTTGAAATTTTATTTCCTTCTGAACATTCCTGCAGACGTTCTAAAATCACTCGCCCCACCACTTTCACTGTTGAATCGAATAGGAAGATCGGTCTGTAGCAGCCCGGTTTCTGGCGATCCTCCTTTTAAAAAATCGGTACTATTATTGACCCGCCTCAGGATTCTGGCAGTTTTGTTTGACAGCTTGCATTTATAACCTGTGTTATGATAGGCCCCTATAGTGCGACACTGAATTTAATCAAATCTATCGGGATGCGGTCTGGACCGGGTGCTTTACCGGACTTGCTCCTGTGCAATGCTCTAATCACTCCATCTAGAGTGAAATTTAAATTCATTTTTGGGTGGTCGTTCTCTAAATCCTCGACAGGAGTTATATGACCAGCATCAGTGCCATTATATACCTGCATGAAATGGGTTATCCACACCTCCTTTGAAATACCAATAGCTATTGATGGACCTTCGAGTGTGGTTAAGAATGGTAACTTCACCGCCCTCCAGAAAGCTGCACTATCCTTCAGGACTGCCGCTGTGTGTAGGGCTTCCCATGCTTCGTCTCTCAAGGTATTCTTCCTTTCCCTTAAGACCTGTCGGTATTCCATCCTCGCAAGTCTAATATTTTCCACTATTCTAGGATGCCTGTGTAGTTCTAGTTTTAGATTACAAGAAGATTTAGTACATCTTGAAATAAACCAGCCTGAATCCTTATTTTTGTTACGATGCTGCACCAATAGTAAATTCTTAAGGGAGTGTGATATTTCAGCATTAGACGTAACTATACTTTCTGCATGTGCTAACTCGGACAGGCAAGTTTCGATTGCTGTCTTACAATTAACCACAAGAGATCTGGTTATTTCTGAGGGATCCACCTTTGACCATTTGAGTGTATAGCCATTATGTTTATCTAATGTCAGATCACCAGCTTCCTCTTCATTCTTATTTATATTGGAAACCTTTTTACTGGCAAAGCAACAGCCAAGTGTAGCGGGAAGTGGTCACTTAAGGAGTTCTGATCAACCTCAAAACTGAGTAGTCTTAAAACATGATTATGGGAGACTAATATGTAATCGATTCTAGAGGAACCTCTTCCATTATCGGTATAAGGCATAATTACTGGGGGCTCCATCAGCTCATTCACAAAGCCTAGATCAAATGTAGCTAATAATTCATTAAACAATTCTCCCACCGGGGAATGGCAAACATGAGTTAAATGAGTTGATTATTCATAGGAAAGACCCCACAATCTCCTATCCTTAATAGAGCACATTGCACAATTAAAATCGCCCATCATAATTATCACAGCATTGGTAGGGCTAGTATTACAAATTGCATATAGCTCTTTACTTAGATTTCTTAAAACCAGACAAAGTTCTGTTGAAATCACATTGTTATAAAAAATTCACTAGTATTACACATTGGTTCATAGGTATAGACACCTTAATTATCTGATAAAAGCTGCTACTCAAAAAGGCCTATATTTTGACAACTACCAGCTTATTAGAGATGTACAGACTCAAACCGCCCTTAAGCCTGCCCTCAAGGCCTTTCACAGCTGATGGGTGAAAAATGTTAAACCCATTAATAAGGATTGGCTCATTGACCCAAGTTTCCTGTAATCCTATAATATCTCTATCCTGGATGAACTTGTGCCATTCTGGGTTATCTATTTTCGATTGCAATCCTGCGATATTCCAGGAAATAATATTGCAGGGGGGCGCATTACCATGCGCGGACCGCCAATGGAGCAATAGCGTGTTCCTGGAGCTGATACTATCCCCAGTGTAGGGAAGTTCAAATGGTTGCGTGGTCGGAGCAATGTTATGAGTGTCCTCATTGCCTTCTTCATGACCCTCCCCTCGCTCAAACCCTGATTTTACAAACTTGATACCATCTGACACCCTGTTACTTTTTCCTGATTGTAAGAGATCCTCCCCAAAAATACTCACTGCCTCAATATTCTTAGCCGGATGATATGCCCCGCATTCAGTCAGTCTATTTCCCCCAGGGAACTTGGGGCTTCAAATTGGGTACTAGTTGGAATATAAAATCTTTGTTGAAAACCTCCTAAGCAGTTCTCGGTCTCACTATGGTACTGTGGACACCTGGGAGGTTGATAGAAGAACCCCAGTAGTAGGATATTTATACCCCTTGTAGAGAAATACCTAGATCCAACTCTCTCTAGAACAGTTTTAATCAGGTTAGGTGAGCCAAAAGTTAACACTATACAATCCCCAGGTAGGGATTTAACTGATCCTCCTACCCAGGCAAATCGTCTAGCCATTTTAAATTAAGCGAACAGAATGCTAGTAAGCCCCATCCTTGCCCCCATAAAATGTAGAGCCTTGTTTCTCAGGGTTGTCCAATGCTCTTCTGTGCCAAGTGGGAGTGGGGGGACATTCGCTAAAATAATGGTATATGGAGTAGCTTTGGGCAGGAGGGTCAAGTTCCTAGATTCTGGTGGGCATTCTTGCCTTGATGTTAGACTTCCTGTTGTAACTGGGGGATATTCACCATGTTAATGGTCGGCATGGAGTTCTCCATCAGCCTTCCTCTTCCTGACCATGGTGATATATCTTGCCTAACATGGATTGACTGTACTTGGTTATGAGAGGTGTTGGTAACTCTTATTCTAACCGTCTCTGATCCATTCCGAACATTAGAAGTATTAGGATCTAGCTGAATCTGCTGTGTCTGCTGCTGTCATACCTCCCCATTAGCATTGCTCGCTAAAACATGGCTGCCTTGTGTTACTGTTTTTTAACTCAAATGGGCTGTTTGGCTACAGCAGGTACACACTGTCGGATTAGTATTAAGAGAGCTCTCCAGTGTTGCCAACCTGTTGTTAATTTGTATAAGCATTTGCTTTAATGGATCCAGCAGGAGTTCCACTGTTGATTACATTTTTGCCAGAAAGACCTCCCACCCAGGTTCAGACTGAGGTCCTGGACATAAACTATCCTGACCACTTGTAGTAGGCCCTGGTCTTGATTTGATGGCTTCCCCACAGACCTACTCTTATCGACCTGTTTTTTTGCAGGATTTCTTACTTTATTTATGCCCTGACCCTTTCTCTTTTTAGATGGGGGCGTAAGTCTGTCATGCTCAATGGATTTAGCCTTTTGGGCTCTGGTGGTCACGTTTGGCCCAGACCTTTTATTACTGGGCTCTAAGTTCTCTGTTGGAACTACATCCTCTGGATCCTCTACAATAGATTGAGATATTACAGTTCTACATGGATGACTATCATTACTAAATTGAGGGACTACTACTGCGGGGGGGGTTGATGCAGGTCCAAGGGCATTTTTCTGTGGTTCCAGCGAGAGCCTACGTTCAGTTAGCTGTATTTCGTGAATTAATGCCGACTTAGCCCTTAGTAAAAACGCATCTAAAGTTCCCACCACCCCCTGCCCCTTGGAGATTTACCCATTACGAAGATCATTCACAGTCATTTTGAAAAAGGAGAAACAAAACACTACACGCTTGTGGAGCAATTGACTGTCACCAAACCAATCTTCAGTTCCTGGACTCTACCAGAATCAGTCTGTTTGAAGTTCTGACATGATGATCTTGAACACAAACCATATGGATAAAAGTCACTCGCAACAGTACCTTTTAATTCCCGGGGCTGCAATAAATATATGGGGCAGTCCAGCAAGTGTTTCAAAAGTATTTCTAAAAAGGGTCTGGCGCTCAAACAATGATGCGCCTCGCAGGCTGATGGGAAATGTAGTCCCCTCACAGTTGAGGCGAACAATATGCAACAATATGCAGCGGCGTCTAACTGGGCGTCTTACAAGGCCCCCTGCAGCAGCCTCCTTTGCCCCACTGTTGATGGCAGAAGGCAGGGAAGTGATGCGGCGGGGTCTCCTTCTCCCCAGCGTTGGCGGCAAGTTACTGTGCAATGACTCGGCAGGTACGAATATTGGGATCAGACTGTTTTGGCTGCTCCTCTGGTGGGGGTCCACTCACTCTCCGTGACTTCTCTGTGTCTGGTGTTGTCTTGCGCAGGGATGACGTGCGGCGGGGAGCAGAGACCGACAATGTGCCTCATGCCCCCTCCGCGTTACTTCCTGATACTCGGTTTCCTCGTGGAGCTCCGAGGCTCCCAGACAGTGAGTGTCAGTCCTCGTACAGGGTAAGGGAAGGGCTTTTCCCGGGTGGGGTCTCGACCTGCACTCCTTGGAAATTCATTCGAAGGACAGCAAGCTGAAGTCGGGTTTAGCTTCTCCGAATAAAAACCGTGCCTTAATTTCTATGGAGCAGACAATCCTCTGCGATCGTTCGTGCAACCATTGTATCCATCTCGGATGTAGGCCTTTTGCATTAGGAATGCTAGCCTTTGTAACAGCCATTTTTTTCTTGCCACAGCGGTATGTACTGCAGTTAGAATTTTCTCTGGAGAAAAAGGCATCTCTACGTTTGTGTACAGGTGTGATTAGTACGCAATTGGTACTGTTACACCTTCATTATATGTGAGATAGGTGTACCCAGATTGACCCACAATTATTCGGATCAACAGGTGGCATACGTTTACGCGTGTTTGTCAGCTTATAAGGAACGAAGTGTATCTGTGTGTTCCTGTGTCCAATTATTTGCTGAGAAATCAGGTTTAATTAATTTGTAGCAAGGTTTTACTGTTTCTGCTTAATCCAAAATATATGTTTGACCAAAATTTAGGAATCCCAGTATTGATTGTACATTTTTCAATGGATTTTGAAGGTTGAAGTAGCGCGCTCTTGTCTGAAAAATTGGCTGCCGGGGTTTTTCCTTTACTTGAAAGTTCGTAACCTAAAAACAGCACACTGAGGTGGGCTATTTTTGATTTTTTAAAGTTACATTTGTAGCCCTCAGATGCAAATCCCAAAATAATGGTATTCACCCTGTTCAAGTGTTCCTCTAGGTCAACGTCCATCAGATAAATATCATCTACATAGGACAATGCCTCTTCATCCAATTTTCAAAGTAATTCTGTTACTCTGGCCGAAACCAACCCTGGGCTGTTCTTATACCCCCTAGGGTAGTCCCCAAAATTGCGTCTCGGACCCTAGTGCTGAGAATGCTGTCAAATACCTGATTTCAGGTGCTATATTTTGGCAAAAAAATCCATTAGGGGTGTCAAGTTTTGTTTTGTATACAATGTTATTCATCATTCTGAACTGCAAATGTCTTAGTGCAAGTGTTTAAATGTCTGTAATCTAAAACTAGACGCTATGTTATTGTCGGGTTTCATTACTGGAAACAAAGGATTGTTCATTTGCGAGGTACATGTTTCATTCACCCCTTGGTACTCAAGTTGATCTAAGATCTCCCTGACCTGTTTTTAGCTTCTTGCTTTATTAGATACTGCCTCTGTGCAGTAGGAGTGTTTTTATGGGAATTATGTGGTGTGTTTAATCTTCATCCCATCCAACATGGTTTTTATATAATGATGGAGCTTGGGCTACCTCCAACTCCTGAGCATATCTGTACTGTAAGTGACTGTTAATATAATCTGAGAATGCTGGCATTATCACCTCTTCGACTCTAGGGCAATCCATGACGAATGCAGACGGACAATCTTGTAGAGCAGAATGTCATCGCCAAACATAACTTTTCTACTCTTGTCCCCCTCCATTTGGAGCGTTATTTCATACAATTTATGTGGGACACTTACCCTAGTATCAGGTGTTCCACTGTGATATAATCATTCAAGTTTGCTGTCACCAGAAACTCCATCAGGTTATGGTGAGCTATTGTTACCTCTGCTGCACTGTCTAGCATCGTCAGAGCCCATTCCCCGTTCAGTAGTCAAGTCCTCAGAATTCTGGGCATGTCTGATCTTTAGCCCTGCAACTTCCTTCTTTTTGAACTGTGGTTTTTGCTTTGGCTTTTCTTCTTGTTTTGCAAGTGTAATCTTGAACGTGTTGCTTGTCTCTGGACTTTGCATGCTCTTCTTGTCTGTGTTCTGATCTTCCATCCCTCTTGCAGTTTTTGATGGACCCTGAAAGGAACTAGAGGAATGTGTATCAGTATCCTGATACCTGTCAGGTTTCCTAATACTAGCTCTATTCCTGAGATTATACCGCTTTTCAGAGGGCTCCTGTGGAGGAGATCTACCTCTGGATTGAGATCTGTTTCCCTTAAATGTTTGTTTCTTTTTATTGTCCCACTTCAAACAGGTGTCTGCTTTGAAGTGCCCTTTTTAGGACTACCCATTAGCTGTGGTGTTAATGCTTTCCCACCCAAACTGTCTCTGCCTAGTTCTGCATTCGCAGTTTCAATTATTTTCGGTAATTCATGTTCCTGTTCTAAAGCACTGAACTCACTTAGGCATTGATGGATACCCGCTGACGCTGACTCTCCTTTAATATTAGCTAAAATGATGGCTGGTACCTGGGCATGGTTACCTAGTAACTTCATCCCTAAGTTCAGAGCAGGCTCTGCTCCATACTCGTTCTGTATTTATCATAATACATCGAGTATTAACGCTATTAAAGGAATACCATGAGTCCTGGTATAAATGGTAGCAAAGACTGTACCACAAGTGGTAACATCTTCTAATTGTGGTGTTATCCCCATGGGTAAGCAGATTGCTAGCATTCTGAGTTTATCATATGGAGTAGTATTTGGAATACTGCCTCTAACTGTGTTATTTTCTGAGCTACCCAGAATGGCATTTGTTCGCGTTTTGTGGGCATTTTGCCCATTACTGCGTGTAATGTTTGTATTGTAATTTTATTTGCTGAACTCTGAAATTGAATACCATTTGTTGCACCTTTTGCTGGTTGGACAGTGAAATTCCTTGTGACGAATTGCATCATGTTTCTATAGATTTTTATTCAATCTTTATGTTGTATGAGTAAATCTGCCTGTAGCATTGTTTCAATGTCAGCATGTGGTGTGTAGTCCGCTAGTATCAGTCATGTTTTCCCAACTCCTCTGAGTGGGACTAATCTTACTCTTCTTCTTAAATGGGGTAGTGTGCCTTTAAACTAGTAAATGTGTTCCTGGTACGTGAGTGGAACCTCTATGCCCTCGAATGTATAGTAGTGAAATGTCTTTGTTCTCGAATCTGCAGATGGAAATGTAACCCACAACTAAAATACCACTGTTTTGATTGATTCGTGTGTCTCAATCACGAAAACTACTAAGCCACGCCTGGCTGATAAACCATTCTCTAGCAATCTCAGGGTGACTGTATATCTGAATTTTGGTACAATTTTTATTACGTTTGCATCTTCTTCTACGGCTGAGACATGTAGATCTATTTCTGGGTTATCCCTGTCCTCAGTCATTTTTTGTAAATAAAATGTTTGTTCAAGGGAACTAAGATAAGGTTTTTATGCACAATTTTAAGAACACTGACCCCTTTAAGCTTGATTAACCACCAGCTAAAAAGTAGGATTCTTCCCCTACTCAGCTGTGGCAGAGTTAGTGCCCACTCACTCCAGACGTCTCTGGTGTTTTGTGAGTAGGGGTCTCTGAGAATAGCACGAATGAACTACTCAGATTCACTGTTAAAAATGTACCCAACCAATGTTGGCGGTGCCATGTTGTGTAGTTCCTATATATCCTATACAGAATCTGGGTCTTCGGATAATATAAACTGTGGGCTTGGTGGCAGACTGGTTCCGAGCTCCCCCACCGGATACATTGCCTGTTTGCGTTAGCTAGCTCACAGTGCCAATAGAGTCTCCTCCTTTCGGGGAGAGAATAGTTTCCGGCAACCTCAGAACATGGCAACCCTGATCCCCAAGGATCGTGGAAACAATATTCTACTTTTCGCTCAATCACTCGTGCTTACTTTGTTTGTCTCAGAGATACACAGAATAAACAATGTGGGCATTTAAATAAGGATTTCTTGAACAGTTGTTATTCTAGTGTAAAATAGATTTGCCTTAACAACCATGAGACAATTGCAGAGATATATGATTAGCAGAGCTATGAAAGTAAAGCAATACAGTTCTACCATCTTGCAGTAATCATGAAAATATGCAAGTACATAAAACACAAGATAAGAAAGTGCGTACTCCTACGATGCCTTCCTAACTAAATATACCCATATGTACCTAGCATCGTTGTAGGTGTTATACGTTATGCGCTATGCGCTCTGAGTTTTGCCAAGAATCCCTCTAAAGTCTAGTCAACCTCATCACCTGAGTTAGGAGAGATTATGGGACCCTGTCCTCGTCTCGAATTGGCCACCCCGCAAGGGATGTATAGACCACCGGTGGGCAGAATTTGCATAGTCGCGCTAAACAAAGCTCTGCAAAACAGTAAAAAATCTCAGCGAACACTCAAAAGTTCCACGAACACATGGAATTGCTTGTTTTGCCTGTTCGTGATGCTTTTTTCTTGTTCACAAATGCTGTTTGCATGTTCAGGGATAAATATCTTGCGAACACGCATTTTGGAAACGCTAACAGGCAAACAATTCCGCAATTCCGTGTTCTCCGCGGAATGTGAAATTACCCAAATGTCACAAATTCCATGAGCGGAACAAAATTTACCACCCAGGCCTAGTTTAGACCACTGCTTGCAGAAGTTTCTGCATGCAGGAACCTCAGCGTCTCTGGTTAGTGTGACGACCGGGAAGTCACGGTCTCCTCTGTTTGTTTAAGAAAAGACTATATACCCACAGGTCTCCACATGGGTCCTATCTTGCTGTGTTACTGAGTACGGCCTATAGGATGACGTCGGGCTTGAACTGTAACATAGATATTATACAGTAGATGTTTGTCCTGCTGTGAGTCCAGCTGTGCTTCCGAGAGGCCTCATGCATAATGTATGAGTGCCGAACCAGGGGAGAACCCACGTTCTGAATGCAGTGTCATATCTAGTTAAAAGGCCAGCCCCTATGAACCGTTATATATGAAATGCAGGGAAGGATATAGGTGAACGGTTTGCAGTATTTTACCTGCACCTATAGAGGGTACCTATATGGAATATAACAGCAAGGCTGCACTGGTAGGGGTCGGCGAGACTCTGAGGAATTTCGTGGAGTTACGGAAAACTCTGTGAGATTCTGCTGAATTCTGCCAACGGGTGGAACATATGCAGCTTTCTCTGCAATTTAGTGTTAGCAGGCCTGAAATTTGCTAAGACTGCACCATGCCTTGTGCAAGAGAGTTTGGCAAATTGAGTTGATTTTGCTGCCACTCTATTAGGAAATCTACCAAAGTGGCAGCAAATCTACTCCAAAGGCAGCCCTCTGTCGTGATTGCTCATGAACATCAGCAACCATCTACATTCCAAAATCGAGCTAGAGGAGCTCCAGCTCTACAGCTTACATATTCCGGAGCCTCGTTGAAGAAAACGTCTGCCACCGGCAATACCGGCAATACCACCAAACCTGCAGGAGTAACTGAGGATTCCACCTACCCCTAGGCTGCAGGCAGTGTCCAAGGAGGAGGTGTTGTCACAGAGGATGAAGCTGCGGAGAGGATCTCTACTTTCAGACTAGGGACAGATTTTGATGTTGGTTAGAAAGCAGTGGTTATGCGAAAAGCCCATTCCTCTCACCACAAACTTGTTCGAAAGAGAGCAGTGGTGTTACACAGCGCACGCTCTATGCCTACGTGAAACTGGACCTGTGCCAGTGAGCAGAGGCATATGGAGCACATCCTGGATTTATATAGAGCAACAAAAGAAATGAAAAAAATACACCATGTAGAAAATATGTAATGAATGAACACACAATAGCCTCGCTGTTCCCAGAGACAAACTGTACAGAGCTCTGCACTCAGCAGAAAGAGAAAAAAACACAGGGCAAGTGTTGTGCAGGCAAAAGCTAAAAAAAAGACCCACAAAGCATATTAATGCAGTAATTTGTACAGCGGCCGGAGTCTTTCTGTCCGACATCGTAGGTTTGAACTCTGGGAGTATAGACAAGCAGTCCCTAGTTTTGGATTTTGGCTATCTGGACACCTTTAGCACCATCACCAATAGTCCAGGACTGGAGGGCACCACTTGGGGAGTTAAACCTCACTCAGGCCTGATCCAGGAACGGATTCAAGATGGGGGGAGCCTGTTATATCCCTGTGGCTCTTAAGAGGATGCCAAATGGTGGTCCAGACTACGCACTCCTTGCTTTCAATTGACATAAAAAAATCTATCTATATAATGATCAGTGTGCTGCGCCCAAGGGTGTGTACCTACCACTCCATGTCAGACAAGAAAAAGAGGGGGGCCAGAAGGTGACTAGCCTGCTGCACTCAGGTGCGCACAACTTCAAATGATATACAAACAATCACATTTGAAAACCTGTATAAAATATTTTTTAAACCAAACATAATTTAATTATGATGATAATTTCTTATTTTCCTGACAGTATATGACAATACTGCAATATTTTTACAATCACTTTTTCAAGAATTAAACACTAAGTCAACGTGATTACAACACAACATAATATAAAGGCATGAGCCCAATGCATTTCGGAACTATTGTTGTCCCTTCTTCAAGGTCATCTCTGGAAAACCTTTTTTGTTTAAGCTAGTCACCTTCTGGCCCCCATCTTTTTCTTAAGAGAATGCCAGAAAACTAAACCTTAGAGTCATATTGATAGTCTTGGTTTCAGGTGAAGAAGCAGGGCTCAAGCAGCAGGAGAGGCCTTTGAGGGTTCTAGGCATTGTTACAGGGATTTTGCTCAGACACAGAACTGTGCGTAGAGACTTAGGACCTCAGTGAATTAGGGTGTGCCAAAACTCACCTTAGTGCCCAACATCCCTTACCAGACTAGCAATCAGTGTCACATTAGCTCTTCTTCCTATAGCAAAGAAACCAATGATTAGACAACCTAGAACATGCGACTTAGGACCATCTCAGGAATGGTGGGCAGTGAGAACACTCTTTTGTTATAAGTTCATACCAGTCCACAACAGGAGTAAAATAGAAACACGGTAAGGTTAAAAATGTTATTTTAACGACGTGATCTCAAGCTCAGTATTTTAATCAACAGAAGCATACATATGATTAAGAATAATACGTCATTGTGGTTACAATTCCATAAAATACAAAAGCAGGAATCATATTATAATGATAGTGCAAACAGGTGATAAAAGCGCCTATTTGAAGCACCCTCCCTATCTAGAAACTATGTATTATAAAACTATAGAAGGTCTCTTGAGCTTTCTTAGAGGGACCCTATTTACCTGTCCGCTCAGTAAGTGTAAATTACATCAGGATCGGTTAGTCTCTCTGCATGCCTGGAATCTTCGAAGTGTGTTAGATTCTGGCAAGTGTGCTATTGTAAAGGTGCCAGAATCCTACTCGGCTTGCAGCTGCCAAATTGTTGTGTCTAGAATGTGTTACACGGACACGCCGATAAACAGGCTCGCACGTTATGATAACCTTGGCGGCTCAGCACTCACTGTACAGACTGGGGACACGAGGTATGTCTAGTGGTGTCGAAAAACAAACCTTTTCTCATGTATACACCTTCGTTTAAGCCAATTCTGCAAAAACAGCTAAGCATTGTTGTGTGCAAAAAAGCAGCAAAAGGAAAAATGGCGTTTAAACTCCTAATAAGCCATGCTAACTTAACATGCACGCAGAAAGAGGCCCATAAACCACACTACACCCCCCCTCCTCCCCCCATGTTCGGGGAACACACAGCACTCAGGGTAAACATCATAGAATGCAGAGTTCAAGTTCAAGGGAGACAGAATGAAGTTCAGCAGGTTTACCAAACTTGAAATTTAGGAACAAAAATTTAAAAAATCCAAATCAGTGAATACTAAAAGACCTCAAATATGCAAAGAAAAATAAAAATAAAAATCAAAAATATTCGCGAGCCCAGCACGTGTCTATGAAGCAAAAAAAATAAGTAATACTTCAGTCCAACAACGTGCAAGCACCAAATGTTGCAACTGCTTCCAACAAGAAGTCATTGTTTTCATTCATGAACATTTCAGCCATCCAATTAAGCAAAGGGAAAGAACAGACATGTTCCTCGATTGCCGGAGCCTCTTGCATCATCAGAGGCGCAAGCCATAAACCTGGTTCTAGAACAGTCTATTTCATGAGCAACTAAGGGACTCATTAGTAGATTAAAATCCAGTTCAGGAGACACCGTGTTGCAGAGACACAAATCCAGGGTCCATTTGAATTCACAATCCAGGCATTGGAAAACAGGCTGCACACAAGTGAAGAATGAGAACCGGAAGGATAAACCATACGCCACACTCAGAGTCGCCAAAGGCAGTGCTCCAAAGTATTCTAGCATTTGGTCACGCAGGTGGAGCAGCCTGGACTGTACATCATGGGGCACAAACCGTGCATCCATTTTGCAATAAACAACACAATAGCAGAATGCTGGCGCCCAAAGCCAGAAGCAAGGGGAAACTTCCAAAGACACTCGAAATAATCGAATGAAAAAATGCAGGAATCACACCGAATATAGTCTGAAACGAGGTAACAAGGCCAGAGCATACTACTTTAAAAAAATGCGCCAAGCCAGTAGTTGACGAGGCATTTAGGATTGTGTGGATCAAAGCACTGAAGTGCAAGGGCAAGTCCGTGTTTAATAAAGCATTTACTTCAGTACAAGTATTTGCAACATGAAGGACAAATGTCTCATGCGCAAATGTAATGGGAACTTCCTTCTGGGACAAGAGAGCTCTTATTCTGCTCATCTTGTTGAACTCTGCTTTCAAGGTCGGAATTGAGGGCAGATGGAAGCATCAAGCCAGCCATGCGGAGGAGGGAACAACACATTCTTGCAACAAGTTATACGCTGGGAAACAGTAACAATGTAAGCAATACCGGCGTGCATCCCACAACACTCTTCATTATTTAATAATAAATAATTACCATTAGCAAGCAGTGTGAATGTAGGTGCAATGGCCGGGACTTGGATGCCTTTTAATACGCACGCTAAATTTGGTGCAATCACATTACACAAGCCGTGCAACTGAAGATGTCTGCATGTTAATGAATGGTCTGGTGTAGTGATGCAATCTTCGCCATTCAAAAACATTTCCTTAGCATCCCTCAAACATCTGTAAGTGAATGGAAGATTCCAAACTTCATGAAGATATGCTCCAACCAAGGGCTCAAATCTGCCTATAGCATAGTGTTTCATACAATTCTCGAATTTGAAAAGAGAGAAAGGTAAGGTTATTAACCCTTGAATAAGCCAAACAGCCAAATTTGCCTCAGCTACAGAAAAAGGCAACGGTTCTAATTTCCCATTATGTAACAGGGAAAAAATGGCATCTTTCATTGACATAAATTGCTGTTTCATAGTCAAATTAAAAGGCAGAAATAACAAGTTTGTGTTCATGTAATCCCATGGAACGCGACCATTCTTTAACGTTTGCAAAGTCCAGGCAAACTGCATAACAGAACGCAATTGATATTGGCCATGATACAACACTGCAACATCTTCTTGCACAATATCAACCACAGATGATACAATATTATCTAAAGTGTATATTCGGGAAGAAAGGGTGTTAATGCTATTAGCTACAACAGCAAGCGCTTTTTCTAAATTAGCCTGATCTATAGCTCTAAACCTAGAAAATGACTCTAGTCAATTTAAAAAAAAAACATTAGGATTGGATTGATCAAAATCAATGAAATAGGAAAACTTTTTCAAAAATGTTCTCGAGCTGCCTTCCCCTGGTGCGGGACAATGTTCCCACTCTGTGAAATTAACCCTGCTTCTAAATGAGCTAGTCTTATGCAAAGCAGACATTGTCTGCTTGCTGCACTAGCGCTTGGATCTAAAAACTAAATTTGCGAATGGTTGCTTTTTAAATATTGCACTGAATGGGAATTGTTTTTGAATTAATTACTGGGAATTCATACTTGCACTCACTTCGTGGCCCTCGCTCGCTGACTCCCCGGTCCACCACAGCTGCTTTAGTGCTGGTTGAGTGGAGGGAGACTGTAGAGGCCGGCACTTCCTGGTTGGGCTATTGCGGGCGGTCATCTTGGCAGGGTGATGCTCCGCTCCCCAGGCAACCCGGAGTATTTAAAACCTCACATAAGCGCTGATGCGCTGGAATTGAAGGCAGACATTGTCCGCTTGCTGCGCTAGCGCTTGGATCTAAAAACTAAATTTGCGAATGATTGCTTTTTAAATATTGCACTGAATGGGAATTGTTTGTTAATTAATTACTGAGAATTCATACTTGCACTCACTTAGTGGCCCTCGCTCGCTGACTCCCCGTTCCACCACAGCTGCTTTAGTGCTGGTTGAGTGGAGGGAGACTGTAGAGGCCGGCACTTCCTGGTTTGGCTATTGTGGGTGGCCATCTTGGCAGGATGACACTCCAGCTTCCCATGCGACCTATTCCATACCTTGGCGAATGAGGATAACGTGCAGCGGACGCATGCAGCGAGCGCGCCAAAGGCAAGCCTGTCCGTGCCCGACAGGGTCAAGGGGCCATAAATCCTGGCCCTTTCTCTAGAGATTCATTAACCTACAGTTCATCCCGCCTGTATGAATTGAGACCAGAAGGTAAATTGGAATGTCTCCACATTCTTATTCCCGCAAAACTCCCTTTCTATTGCAGTCATTTTCACTATCAGTACAAGCCGGCAGCTCATATAGACCTGGAACCCTTGGGTTTTAGAACTCGAAACATGTCTCTCTTAAATTGCAGGTCACTACCAAAACACTGCACCGAAATAGCATTACTGATAGAAGAACGTAAACTAGACGTTCTGTTTTTAATGGAGACATGGTTCCACACTGAGAATGACCCTGATGATGTTCAGGCCCTCCCCTCAGGGTATGAAATATGTAGAACTGACCGTACCTCAGGTAGAGGTGGAGGTCTAGCAATTATCTATAAGGATACATATAAGTGTTGACTTTTATCATCTATGCTTGATGAGTGAAAACATTGCTTTTGCAATGGACTTTACGCCTACAAGCACTTTTTCTGGCCTGCTGATCTACCGCCCTCCAGAAGCCTTAAAACAATTTATCCCCAAAGTCATTGATCTATGCGCTAATTCAGCTCTGGCCTCGGCGAACTTTACAGTGTTGGGGGATTTCAATATACATCTAGATGATGCACTCAATCCTATAGCTAGCGGACTTTTATCAAGCATTCAGGCAACTGACCTTAACCTTAAAGTCTCCCTCCCGACCCATGATAAAGGACACCTCTTGGACCAAGTTTTTAGTAATTTAGATAACCTGTGCACAGGTATCTCCCATCCCACTTCCCTTGATGGACCACTATCTAATCCCCTACTCTGGACCAGCCAGGGCCCGTGGAGGGAGTTGCGATGGGGCAGGGAGGCGGGGTGGGTGGGTGATAAAAACCAGCATATGGATATTTGGAGGTAAGTAAATAATTTAATTAACAAAATGAATTTCGTAGCGCGCCCTGCATCGTATTTTGAGAAAAATTAAACCTCTACAGGAAGCACTTACAGATATAAAAAAAGCAGGTGTCCAAGTTGAAGCTCAAATTCAGTCATGCATTATAATCAGCCCAAACAACTAGTGAGCACAGTTGAGGCTAAGCAGGTGTTCTTCCTCCCCATATCTACCGCCTACAATGGGATGTAAGCCTTGATAGAGGTCTTTACATCCACAAGTTTCTCGAGCGCAATCCCCGTTTACTGCTGTGACCAGGAGGCTGATTCCTTCTCATCTGCTGCTCTAATCGGTCTCTGACCCTTAAAAGAGGCATTTGAACTCGCATGGAAGCCTCACCCGTTTGGCCCCGCCACACACACACTAGGGTATACAACGTTTTCCTGCCCTTTCCTCACTATTATGGACAGCTCACTCGAGGGACCTCGGCGCCCAAACAACTAGTGAGCACGGTCAAGGCTAGGCCAGTGTGCTTCCTCCCCATGTCTACCGCCTACAACTGGATGTAATCCTTGATGGAGGTCTTTGCATCCACGAGTTTCTCGAGCACAATCTTCGTGTACTGCTGTGACCAGGAGGCTGCTTCCTTCTCATCTGCTGCTCTGCTCAGTCTCTGACCCCTACAAGAGGCATGTGAACTCGCATGGAAGCCCCGCCTGTTTGGCCCCGCCACACACACACTAGAATATGCAACGTTTTCCCGCCCTTTCCTCACTATGATGGACAGCTCACTCGAGGGACCTCAGCGCCCAAACAACTAGTAAGCACCGTCGAGGCTAGGCAGGTGTGCTTCCTCCCCATATCTACCGCCTACAATTGGATGTAATCCTTGACGGAGGTCTTTGCATCCTCAAGTTTCTCAAGCGCAATCCCTGCATACTGCTGTGACCAGGAGGCTACTTCCTTCTCATCAGCTGCTCAGATTGGTCTCTGACCCTTACAAGAAGCATATGAACTCACATGGAAGCCCTGCCCGTTTGGCTCCACCACACACACAATAGGGTATGCAACGTTTTCCCGCCCTTTCCTCACTATGATGGACAGCTCACTCGAGGGACCTCAGCGCCCAAACAACTAGTGGGCACGGTTGAGGCTAGGCAGGTGTGCTTCCTCCCCAAATCTACCGCCTACAATTGGATGTAATCCTTGATGGAGGTCTTTGCATCCACGAGTTTCTCGAGCGCAATCCCCGTGTACTGCTGTGACCAGGAGGCTGCTTCTTTCTCATCTGCTGCTCTAATCAGTCTCTGACCCTTTATAAACATGAGGCATGTGAACTCGCATAGAAGCACCGCCCGTTTGGCCCTACCACACACACACTAGGGTATGCAACGTCTTCCCGCCCTTTCCTCTCTATGATGGACAGCTCACTCCAGGGACCTCGGCGCCTTTCGGCGTGGTGGCAAAGTTACAGACACACGTGTCACAAAATGGCCAAAAATCCTTGAGTTCGCTGGAAAATCCGCGAACTCACGGATTGTTTTGCCATTTTGCGCAATTTCGCGGACCGCAAATCCGCCAAATTTGCCCATACTTAATGCCAAAGAGCATTTCGTATGGCGTCAGTCCACCCAGAGACCTTCTAGGGAGATTATTAAGTGCACGTTGTACGCTATTCAGGTAGTTAAGCCATTCTAGGCCAGCACCTAACACCTTTGCTCTCAATGATTGCTTTAAATCACGGTTCATCTGCTCCACAACACTATTGCCCTCAGGCCTGTATGCAGATGAAAATTTGACTTGGACCCCCAATGAACCCATGGCATCCTTGTACGCCTTAGAGGCGAACGCCGGACCCTGGTCCGAATAGAAGGTGCCACATGCAAAAATTCCCACAAAGACACGCAAATCTCTTATGACAGTTCTGGCATCAGCGCTCCTTTGAGGCCACACCCAGACAAAGCGCGTGCAAGAGTCAACTGCTGCAAAGATGTACTTATACGCAGTATCAGAGGAGAAAGGACCGCAGTGATCCAAATAAACACACGCAAGTGGTTTGTTAGATATGTACAACTGAGTTTGGGGCGGGCGTGCGGAAGAAGAAGGTTTAATTTGCTGACAAATACCACATAGAAGGACAAAATCACGCGTCTGTTTGTACAAACCCCGCCACCAATACCGTTGCTGGAGGAGAGATACAGTATCTGGCACGCCGGCATGCGTGTGTGGTCTGCTGTAAACAAAGCCTGTCTGCGGTCCATGTTGGGAATCGGTCTGTCACCAACATCGTTAATTCTCACATAAGGAACTTTATCGGGACTTAAGTGATAAGAGTACTTTGAAGGAAAACCCTTAGGATAATTACCTCCCTTCTCAGTTGCGGCAATAGCTGCCAAGACGTCATCATCAATCTTACTTCAAAGGAAAACCCTTAGGATAATTACCTCCCTTCTCAGTTGCAGCAATAGCTGCCAAGACGTCATCATCAATCTTACTTTTGGAACATGTAACTGGTGCCACTGCTAATGTTGCTACTGCTGTCTTCGCAGCCTCGTCCGCAAGATAATTACCAACAGTGTGAACCCCAACGCGCTGATGACCCAGAGTATGAATTACAAAAATGAGTGGGAGTCGTTCTTTTAGCTCCGCCACTTGAACCCAGATCCTTTTATGTTTTATTGTGCGACCTTTGGAGTCACGATAATCATTTTGAGTCCAGAAGGATAGATTGTCATTGAAAGACTGTACACAGTAGTAAGAATCACTCACATTAAGCGCAGTCACACTGGGGTCCGCGTACTCCAATGCGTGCATCAGAGCACGTAGTTCTGCCAACTGGGTGGTACAGTCCACTAATGTCTGTGTATGCACGACATCAGACTTGAATTCACCATCCACCATCTTACCTACCACAATTGCACAGGCCGCAGAATATGCTTGTCTAGAACCTGTAGCTGCTTGGGCCCTTCCATCAGTGTAAATGATATAACGAAAATCCTCCAGTGGGCGCATAGTCAGAGGAGCAGGATGAACAAACTCATACTGCAAAAACTCCTGATTGCAAAGAGGAATCAAAAATTAATGTTACATCCGGGGATGTCAAGGATGTAGCCCATAGTATCAACCGAGGGTGCAAAGCCTTGGAATTCGGTACACTGGTCTTCGTCACTGCCTCCAAGGCAGGATACGGAGCAACAACCACAATGCGTTTTCCCTGCGACAGTGCACATTCCTTAAGAACCGCCATTTGCAATGCTGTCAAAACTTTTTCCACAGTGACAAACTGCAACTCGGCCGAGGTGTACAGGTGTGACTTGTAAGCGATAGGGACTGTATCTCCCTCATTAAAAGTGAGGTACGTGAAACCCACCGCCCCAGGTACAATTCTTATTACCAGGTTGATGTGGTTATCACGAGTCGACAAGAACTTAGATTAAAGTAGGTCAGCCTGCAAAGATTGAAAGATGGCTGAATGTTCTGGCAGCCAGCACAATTTGGAAAAAGTAGATTGTATCAATGCATAGAGCGTTTTGATATGCTAAGCATATTCCGGAACGTATGTATGACCGAAATTCAAAAAGCCCATTAAGGATTGTAGCTTTTTCAGTGTTGTGGGAGCGCGCAAAAGTCTCCAAGAAGTGAGAAGCCAAGCCTCTACCTTCATTGTTGAGCTTGTAGCCCAGGAACAACACTGTGTACTCTGCAATATGTGATTTCGCAAAGTTGAATTTATAGCCAAAGTCCGCAAAACGGCAAATTATGCGGTCAACACGGCACAGATGCGGCCATAATTCGTTATCTATAAGATAAATGTCATCCACATACAAACAGGCATCTGCTTCGAGCCTCTCAAGCAGAGAGAATATGCGGGCGGCAAAAAGGCCTGGACTATTCTTGTAGCCCATGTCCAAATGAAGAAATTGGCGTTGTTTGACACCACAGGTAAAACTCGTCCACTGACTACTAAGGGGGACCAATTATGGGTAAAGAAGCCATTGGAAATGTCAAGCGTGGTTTTGAACCTTTTACTCACAAGACTATCCAAGAGAGCAGAACTGTGAGTATTCTGCACCGCACACGTACGACAATGTGAGTTTAAGTGGCGGTAATCCATCACCAAACGGTACGAGCCATCTGGCATGGTCACATTAAAAAGTGGGTTATTCATCGGAGACACAGACGTTTCAATAACACCTTGATATTCCAATTGGTCAAGGATTGGTCAAGGATTTCAGCCCCAGAGGCTTTCACATCACGCCGTATGGGGTATTGGGGTTGTGGCTGTGGCATGGACCGCAAAGGGATCTCATGTTGAGGGGAAAATTTGTCCCATCCACAGTGAATACAGTACAAGGCCGGCGCAAGCGCCTTAGCCCAATCGCCTGCAAATTGCAGTGCCTGCTCCTTCGGCACAGTGTGCGCGAAAACGGGGAGGATCACCTCCTCCCCTTGTGGAGCGGCCAAGACAAAAGGAGGGGGCCAGTCGACCTCTGCCAACAAAATGTCATAAGTAGTCATTAGATTTTCCCCCCAAAAAACCTTTAATGGTACGTTTTATGTCACCTTCAATTACAAGGACTATTTCACAAAGTCTTACAGGGGGAGCAATGCTAGTGTCTGCTGTTTCAACTACAATGAAGGTGTCAGTCGCTGTCACCTTTAGTAGTGGTCGCAGCACCTCTCGAATGATGGTAATCTCCACCGAGCTGTCCAGCAAGGTCAGAGCCCATGTCAGATTCCGAAGCTGCGTTCTCACTATCTATGGCATATCTCGCTGTTACAGCAGCAACTTTCTTCTTTTGAAACTGGGGTCTTTGTTGCGGTGACTCATTCTGCTTGCCTTTTCGGTTAGCCTTACGAGGCTGCTACCTGCTCTGTTGGGCACCTTTACCTTTGCTGCCGCCTCCTGCACTGGTGGCCATTACCTATGTTTCCTGCAAAGAGCAAGGAGAACGTTGTTCAGGAACCTGAAACCTATCAGGCCACTTAATAGTACTGTGGTCATGCAAATCATATTTACGCTCAACAGGGGCAGGTGTAGGCGAAGCGGGACGGGAACCCTGTTTCTGCTGCTGCTGCTTCCTCTGTTTTCTGTTCTTACTTCAATTTTGATTCTGAACCCTCGGGCGGTCATCCTTATCAGACGACCCCTGCTGAGTTTGCTGTTGCTTTTCTTTTTTTGCAAAAGGCTTAACACCCAAACTATTACAGCCCACATTCTTATTAGCCTCCATAATAATCTTCGGCAATCGACGGGGTTTATCGGCGTCGGGTACCTCGCATAGAGCACTAGAGACTTGGAAACTTACCGCATCTCCCTTGACATTTGCAAGGACCAGATCGCGCACCATAACAAACGCTCCAACGAGCCGCATTCCCAACTCTACTGCTGCCTCTGGTCCATCCTCATCCTGCACACGCTTGATCACAGTGGGCAGCCACGGCCCGTGGAGGGAGTTTCGGTGGGGCAGAGAGGCGGGGCGGGGGAGGGGCAGGGTGGGGGGTGCTAAAGACTGTAGTATGGATAATTGAAGGTAAGTAAACAATTTAATTAATAAAACGAATTTCGTAGCGCACCCTGCATCGCAAAATGTGATGAAGGGTGCGCCACTAAATTCGTTTTATTAATTACATTGTGTACTTACCTTCAATTATTCATACTCCAGTTTTTAGCCCCCCCCCACCCCTCCTCTCTGCCCCACCGAAACACCCTCCACGGGCCGCGGCTGACAATGGGCAAAACAGTCATTGACAGGGTGCCAAAGCACCTAGTATAGACTGCCGCAAAAATCACCCCCCAAGTTGTGCACTCAGTTACGTCAGGCACCAAGTGTTTCTGCAAACTCACGGTGAGAATCCTGTGTTTCTCAACAGGACTAGTATTTGGGAACACTGCTTCCAGTTGGTCAAATTTCTCGGCAAGCCAAAAAGGCATTTCTTCCTTATCCTGGGGACGCTTGCCCATGACCGCATTAACCATGACGGCGACCATGTTTGAGTCCACCACCTCCAACTTGATGAGCTGCAACATCCGGGGCCCCACCCGGGAGCTTAAGAGTAATGTAATAAACCAGACCCTAATAACTGCTACCAAAGAGGCATATAGGGGTCACCGTTGCTGGGCTGTCATACCACCCGCCTGAGGATGCGGGTTGTAAGCAGCCAACACAGGCCGAGTAGCGCCTGGAATGGAGAACGGTCTTGTCTGACCACTGTAAAAATGTGTGGGAGGACGCCATTACACCAAACGGCATGCTGCCAAATAGAAATCGGAATTTCTACTGTCCGATTTGGAGAGTACACTGCAGGAGCATCAGCGGGGGTATACGAGTGAAAAACACCAGAAACAGCATCCACCTCGGGAAATGTGACCGATGAGTAATACAACTCAAACAGGTACACCACATCAGCAGAGACTACAAAAACCACTGCCTGTCCCTCTAGAGAAACGAGGTATTCCTGTAAATGATTACGCATAGCTACACGACTCTGAGCCGGGATATCAACTGCAGCTATATCGAAACAGTAATAGAGAAGTACAATACAATACTATAACGCACAACTGGGTAGTAATTCAAAGAGGAAACCTTTGAGAAGTATCAAGCTTGAATCAACCTATGTAAATATAGGTAGGTTTTTTATCTGTCACTACCGTCAACCGGAAATGATAGTGAGGGGGTAATAGACTGATATAGGCACTACTCAATGGTCTCACAATAAGACCACACTCGTTGGTGGTGCCATGTTACAGGGATTCTGCTCAGACACAGAACTGTGCATAGAGAATTAGGACCTCAGTGAATTAGGGTGTGCCCAAACTCACCTTAGTACCCAAAATCCCCTACCAGACTAGCAATCAGTGTCACATTAGCTCTTGGTCCTATAGCAAAGAGACCAATGATTAGGCAACCTAGAAAATGTGACTTAGGACCATCTCAGGAATGGCGGGAAGTGAGAACACTATTTTGTTATAAGTTCATACCAGTCCACAACAGGACTAAAATAGAGAAACAGTAAGGTTAAAATGTTTATTTTAACAACGTGATCTCAGCCGCAGTATTTTATTCAACATAAGCATACATATGATTAAGAAAAATACGGTCAGCATGGTTACAACTCCATAAAATACAAAAGGAGGAATCATATTATAACGATAGTGCAAACAGGTGATGAAAGTGCCTATTTGAAGCACCCTCCCTATCTAGGAACTATGTATTAAAAAACTATGGAATGTCTCTTGAGCTTTCTTAGGGGGACCCCATTTACCTGTCCGCTCAGTAAGTGTAAATTACATCAGGATCGGTTAGTCTCTCTGCATGCCTGCAATCTTCCAAGTGTGTTCAATTCTGGCACCAGAATCCTACTCGGCTTGCGGCTGCCAGATTGTTTTGTCTAGAATGTGTTACACGGGCACGCCGATAAACAGGCGCGCACGTTATGATAACCTTGGCGGCTCAGCACTCACTGTACAGCCTGGGGACACGATGTATGTCTAGAGATGTAGAAAAAGAAACCTTTTCTCATGAATATACCTTTGTTTAAGCTAACTCTGCAAAAACAGCTAAGCAGTGTCGTATACGAAAAAGAAGGAAAAGGAAAAATTGCATTTAAACTCCTAATAAACCATGCTAACTTAACATGCACGCAGAAATAGGCCCATAAACCACACTACAGCATGATCCAGGCAGCAAAGTAGTCCTCCCAGGTGAAACAAAGCAGTCTTGCAGAGTACACAGCAGGCCACAGCAGCCAGCAGTCCTATGAGAGTCCTTCAGCAGGTCCAGAAAGTGGACTGAAGAGTCGGTCTGGAGGCCCTATTTTTATACCTGGTGCCTTCTTTGAGGAAGGAGGTGTTTCTAGACGTTTTCTATTGAAGTGCTTGCTTGCAATTTCCTGACTCCCCCACCCCAACGCCAAACTGGCTGCAGGAACATTGCAGTGCTGACAAGCCCTTTGTGTGAAGGCAGAGCAGAACTTATTCAGTTGCAAATGGGACTGTGCCTAGCTTCGCCACCCACATCCTGCCAGGAGGTGGCCCATTCAGGCCCACCTAATCCCTGCATTGTGTGACTGTCTGGGAGAAATTAGCAACATCTAACTACAAACTACACACAATTTGGTTGGAGGGAAGACCACTCTAAGACTGATAAGTTTAGCACCAGTGTTCAATCATGTCACCTAGGATTTACGGTAGGCAACAAATGGCACAGGGCAGAAAAATGCCAACTTTCTAAAAGTGTTTTAACTTGAAGGGTTGGGTCTACATTGCGGGCATTTATGAGTCTCATCTAAATAGTGACATTGTGTATAGACTAGTGTTGGTTAATTTCAAGTCTGGTTTACTTATAAAATTGTTTGTTTATGTACGTGTTGTGTGTAACAGTATGAAAAAGTAAAAAGAACGTTTTTTGTAGTATTTACCTTTTGACGTATGTGATCCTTTGTGTTTGACATTAAAAAAATTGTTAGAATTATTTGGAAAAACTAAACCTAAAACAAAACCAAAGTATCAGGGAATCACAAACCTGAACCCGTATAAAGAAAAATTTCAGCCTAGGCAAATCAAAGTTTGTACAACTTTCTAAAAGTGACATTTTCAAAATGGTAATTTAAAATCCCACTTTGCCATTAACATTTGTATTACAATTAGTAAATGTAATAAGCCAAACCAATGTTTCCTATGGGGCAGGTAGGCCTCAAAGTAGTGCAAAATGAACTTAGGATCCTTTACTACCAGGACGTAGAAAACACATAAAATCTAAAAGTACATGTCCTCTTAATTATCACACATCCTCCCCTATCAGCTACGTAGGGCCTAACTAACTTGGAGGTGAAGTATATGCAATAAAATGGAAGTTTAAGGATTGGCAAGGAGGTTAGATTATCAAGAAGAATTGGGAGTTTAAAACTTCATTCAGGCTGCAATAGCAGGCCTGGGACATATTTAAAGGGGCTACTTGACTGAGTGTCAAAATATGCTGTGCAGGCCCAAAATAGCATTTAATTTATCGGCCCAGAGTATGTGGTACACTCTACAAGCGTCTAGTAAATATAATATGCTAATCAGGTGTAAGCCAATTATACCATGTTTATGGGAGTGAACACAAACACTTTAGCCCTGGTTAGCATTGGTAAAGTTCACAGAGTCCTAAGGCCAAAAAACCAGAAATGTTCAGCAAAAATGGAAGGAAATAGGCAAAAGGTTGGGTGGAAGACCACCCTAAGACAGACAGTGTTCAATTTTTGAGTCACTCTGACAGATTCTATTTATTTATTCATAAAGTTTTAAATAGCGCAAACTTGATCCGATGTTTTGTTGTGTCCTTGTGCCTGTGTTACTGTTTTGCCTTAAAAATAAAAAATTGATACTTGTCCATGCTGTAATGCTAGAGTACCTCTGTCAATGTCACCTTGGCATTAGCGGTGTCACAGTGTCTGTGCATGGTGTTCATGTCTCAAAGTCAGTGCTACCGTATCAGTGCCTTATTGTCATTGCCTGTGTCAGTGTCAGAATCTCATTTTCAGTGTCACGGTCTCAATGCAAATGTTGCCATATTAAAGCACTATTGCTTGTATCTTTGTATTCATGTCACATAGTCAGTGTCGTAGTGACACTTTTTCATAATTATTGTCTTGTGTCACTTCCTCACACCTTGTGCTGTTGTCAATTTTCCTATGTCAGTGTCTCCTTGTCACTGCTCCACTGTGAGTCTCCACATGCTAAGATCCAAGGGCTCCATTATGATGTCGGGCGGATCGCCACCGCCATGGTGGCGGTGGTGATCCGCCCGACAGAAATGCCCGCCCGCCACCCTTTTCCCCCGCCACATTACAATGGTGGGGGGAACCGCAGCGGTGGCAAACACCGCCCGCCACTTTTCCGCCCCGGTACCTTGCGGCCGGGGCGGAAAAGGGTTCTTATGGTTGCGGTGTCCATCAGACACCGCCAGCCATATTTGCATGTGTGGCTATAGGTGCCTTTCCGCGGCGGCGATCCCGCCACGGAAAGGCAGGCGGTCGTTGCCATTGGGGGCCCCTGCGGGCCCCCATGTTGAAGGCTGAGGTGGGGGTGCCCAGGGGGGGTACCTATGGTACCCCCCTTCATTTCCATATGCAAAGCGACAGGCACCGCGCGGTGCCTGCCGCTTTGCATATGCAAATGTGAAAATGCATTTTTTGCATTGTGGCGGGCGGTGCAGATTGCTCCGCCCGCCACAATGCTACAACTACAGGATGTGCCCGCCACTGTGGCGGGCACATCCTAATAGCCCCCACGGGACCCCCGCCCTTATGGCGGGCAGTCCCAATGACCGGTAGGATGACGGGCGGACAAAGTCCGCCCGTCATCCTAATGGGCCCCCAAGTGTCAGTGTCTCAATATCAGTGCCCCAGCCCCAATGTCCTTGTGTTACTTTTCCTCATATTTGTGTCATAGTCTTCCAGATGTTCCTGTGTCAGCATCCTTAATTTAGAGTTCTTTTGTGTCAGTGTTCCCATGTGAATATTTCCATATGAGGGTCCTGGGTTCAGTGGGGTGTGTTAAAGGTGCATCGTCAGTGGTCCTGTGCCAATGGGTCAGTTTCGTAATGTGAATTCCCTAGCTTCTCCATGTCATTGCCCATGTGTCATTGTTTCAGTATTCCATATTAGTGACAGTGTCCATATGTCATTGTTGATGTCTTGTGTTATTGTTCCTGAGTCGGTGGCAAAATGAGTGCCCTGATGTCAACGTCCCTGAACCAATTTTAGTGGCACCATATCATTCTGCCTATAGTGAGTCAGGTTCCAATACAGCAATTTGAATGTGTAGAAAGGACACGTTTTGCATGAAAAACATGAGGTAAACGTGTGGTCGGCCTTCACACTTTATATTTACACTAGTACACTACGACCACACTTGAGTTGAAAGGAGGTGAAATCTGCCTGAGGAAATACAGCCATAGTGCATGGTAGAGGTGGAGAATGTGTGAAGAAGTGGAGAAAGAGTGGAGAAATGATGGTTCTTTAAACAATGCTTTCTGTGCAAATTGCTGCCTTGCGCCAGTTCTGTTTGTAGGGACCGCTTCATTTTTGTTGTGGGATCACATTAATTTATCTCTTGCTCTGAGATTGTTGATTTTGTCTAGGAAAACGGTATACTTGTATTCTGGTGGGCATATCACTCATTATAAATTTTGAAAGGATGGGCAATATTAAAAAGAGTAGTTGGCCTCAATGGAAAGCATGAAATGTTGAAATCCCATTGATTGTACGGAAACACGGCTGTCTGCTCACATTTTTCGTTGGCTTCCTTTTTATGACATTTGTGATTCAAAGGAGAAGAAATGGTGTCTTAATGACTGTAAGACTGTACTAGCAGCTAAGTCCTGAAAGCCCAGACGTCTTCCTTTCCGAGCAATCCAAAATTGTTCTGTTCTCTGAGAATACATTTTTCATGTTCTCAGAATTTAGGAATAACCCTTTATCATCCGGTTCCTGATTGGGGCTTGTGTAGTACTTATGCTTTTTAAACTGTAAAACCGTGATTGGTCTGCATCTGGAGATATGGTAAGAATAGAGGTGCAATTAGGAGAATTTGTGATTTTCTGAGGGTTACATGAATAGAGGAAGTTTGTAAGGATGGATGTACTTAGATCACAGATGAGTACTTTTGAGAACGAGTACATTCTACCTGCAGGCACGTTTGTTTTTAGCTGTGCCTTTTGAGACTGCTTTAGCCGCTCCACCAAGCTACTTTTTTCGAAAAAACGTCATGCCGAATATACAGATGTAGAGGAGTTTTTCGGTCAGCAGGATTCATCCCTTGGTTAGTTGAGCTTTCATTCACATTTTGATACCGCACACCACAGCACATAGCACGAGATGATTGGCCAGTCCAATTATATTGTTGACTCCTTTCACTTTGAGTCCATGCACAAACGTGTACTCGTTGTTCACAACCACTTAAAAATAGACCAGTTCTCTTCAATGGCAACGCTCTTTCAAAATGTGGGGGCATATTACCAACAACATGCGATAAACATCGCTATCGATATTTAGCGGGAAACATTTTATCGCCAAGCATCGCCTGGAAATATCACCGCCTTAGCGAGGTATTACCAATACCCCGCAAGGCGGCGATATGCGAGGGAAATGAGGCAAAATGTTCCTCATCCCTGATTATCTGTACGTACACTTAGTAGGATTTGGGAATACAGGGGTACCATTATTGTGTGATGTGCTCATGGTGCAGCACGTGATGCTAATTGGACATTGCTCACACACAACAATCACTCCACTTCCAGGTAGCATTCTTCACTGTCATCACTACCATTGAATGGTTTTTGGTCGTGCCCATTTCCATGGTCCTACCAACATAGTGACACTTTTCACATGCCATGTCTACTTGTTACACCATGCATGACCAATCAAACAGTGGCCCACAGGCAGTGGGATGACAAGCAAATTTTGTTGCGGTTTACATGGTTGTGAAAGCATGTTAGTTCCAGACTTTGACATTGCCTACAGACGACTATACACCTGCTTCACATTGGCACACAATGAGTTGGCACCATGGTTCACTGACAATGCCAGGGCAGCTATGATGTCTACACACAAAAACAACATGTACTCACAGTAGGTACTCCCAATGGAGCAAGCACTGACATTGCCATGTGAGAAGGGTGGTTTCAAGTTCCATACATTTGTATGTCTACTACCTTTGTGGCCAAACACAGTATGCATTCTGAGGTTCCGTGACGATTTGAACCCGTGTTTTCAATATTGTCGTAAATACATAATTTTGGTATCAATGAACCGCAAATGATCCATTTAGCATATCCTGGTGTTTTCGCTATGCTACGAGCAAGAGTACTCCTGTTACAAACACATTTCTGATCTACCCATGGCATCCATCTTAGATTACGGCAGCCATTTTGTATTTCTTGCCCTCACATAGTCAATGGACACGCAGTGACCTCTTCCACTCCGGAGGACACGTAAGCGTTAGCCGGAGATTCACCTTGCTAGTGACTAGTGCACCTTAGGATAGAACACGCCATGGCTGCATGACTCGACAGAAGCTGCCTCCTCTGCCTGAGGCCAGTCCCACTATACTGGTTCTCGTGTTCGTTGGCCTGATCATGATTAGACGGCCGAAGCTGGTAGCCTTGCCCATTTACGACCCACAAACATCTCTTATCCTGCTTTTCTATCTTCTGCACCTGGCTCTGCTCCTTTCCTTCAGGGCCTTTATTAGGGGGAGGTAACGAAATTTACGATGAGGCGGTCCGGCTCCTGAATGAAAAGTTGACATGGGATTATGATGGAACAGTGGGAACCCCTCGTTCATTATGTTTTGACATCAGATATTGTTGACGATTCCTGTGCAACGCCAAATATTTATTGTTTAGGATGCATAGGTTTAGGAATGTACTAACATGTAAAGAATTTGCCCGAAGCCTAATATTTAGTATATAAGGAGCAACCCTCTTTGTGCAAATCGAACAGGCTCCTAGATGCTGCCCGTGTGTAGTTTCTGTGACTTCTGTGTCCCTGCAGTAATAAACCTTTGGTCTTTGACGCCACCATCGAGAAGCCCGTGTTTCTGTTTATTTGTGCACCGAGACAGGTAGAACTCCGGGGTCTTCGGGTGTTATCCCTGACACCTCTGGACGGAACCAAAAAGTCCAGAACTCCAATACAACTGGGTATAACCACATGCCTTTCCGCCTCATGTAGCTGTAGTAGACAGGGATGCATGTCCTACCCCGCTATTGAGCGTACTTACACATGTGAACAGTCATACACAAAGAACAGGTATGAAGACAATAGACACCACTATAGCAGTGTGTCACGCGATTGCTAAGCAGAATAAAGTAACTTCATATGCACCTGCACTCCCCCTGCCATGTCACGCAGCACTGTCCGTTACAAAGGATTAGGGTCCTTTGCGGTCTCTCCGTGAGGTTAGCATTGCGCAAATGGGGGACTTGTTTCCTGAAGGGCACTACATGACAGACAATGACTTATTCCTGCTTTTGCCTACAGCGGCCTATACACGATCAATACCCAGACTCCCCCCTCAGAGCCACCAACACTACAGGCCCTGCAGTTGCTCCTTGTCATTCCATCAATGAAGTCATTAGTTTCCTACCTTTAGTAGGCGGTGCAGGAGGAGACGGGCAGGGGGACAGACAAAGGCTTACACAAATGGAATACCGTATTGTATCAGCCTGTATCTGAGGAGGAGTGGGTGAACGTCAATCAAACAAATTTGTAGAGCGCGCTACTCACCTGTTGGGGTCTCAAGGCGCTGGGAGGAGGGGGAGCCACTACTGCTCCAAGAGCCAGGCCTTGAGTTGTTTCCTGATGGAGAGAAGGTCCTGTGTCAGCCGTCGGTGAGTGGGGAGGTAGTTCAATGTCTTGGCTGCCAGGTAGGAGAAGCATCTTCCTCCAGCGGTGGCTCAGCAATTTTGTAGGATGGTGGCAAAGGCCAGGCTGGCAGATCGGAGCTGGCGTGTGGGTGTGTGGAATGTGAGACGGCTGTTGAGGTATTTGGGGCACATGTGGTGGAGAGACTTGTGTGCGTGGGTGAGGAGTCTGAACCTGATCCTCTTGCTGACGAGTAGGCAGTACAGGTCTCACAGATGGGCAGAGAAGTGGCTGTGACGGGGGATGTCCAAGATGAGTCGTGCACAAGCGTTCAGTATGGGCTTGAGTTTTGTGAGGAGTTTGGCTGTGGTTCCAGCGTGGAGGGTGTTCCCGTAGTCCAGTCGGCTGTTGACGAGGGCCTGGGTGACCATCTACCAGAAGATATTTTTGAGCATGTGCAGGTTGTTGAAACAGGATGACATGACGGCGTTGACTTGCTTAGTCATCGTGAGGGAGGAGTCCAGGATGACGCACAGGTTGCTTGCATGGTCCATGGGCTTGGGGGCGGTGCCCAGTGCAGGAGGCCACCAGGAGCCATCCCTGGTAGAGGGGGAGTGTCCCTGAATGTGGACTCCCATCTTGTCTGAGTTCAGTTTGAGAAGGCTAAGCTTCATCCATTCTGCAACGTCTTTCATTCCTTCCTGGTATCTGGCTCTGGCAGTGGAGTGGTCGTTGGTGAGTGAGAGGATCAGCTGGGTGCCGTCAGCATAGGAGATGCTGTTTAGTTTGTGTTGGCGAGCGATGGCTGCGAGGGGGCTCATGTTGACGTTGAAGAGGGTGGATTTGAGTGAGGATCCTTGATGGACGCCGCAGATGACTTAGCTGGCCACGGATCGTAAGGGGGGGAGGCGGACTCTCTGGGTTATTCCGGCGAGGAACAAGATGATCCACTCCAAGGCCATCCCTTGGATTCCGGTGTTGCTGAGGCGCAGTATCAGTGTGTATTGAAGTAGTGTGGCTCACTGGTTAGAGGCGGCAGACCCGAGAGCAGAGGACGGCCCGGGACCAGGGTTCGATTCCCGGCGCAGCAGGTTTCTGGACCAGGGTCAGCGGACTCGATAATTCTCTCGCCTCGGTGCCCACTCTGATCAGCGATCACACTCGGCAACTCTGGGCATTAGCTTGCCTCATCTTCACTAACGGCCCCACCAGACCGCCGGGGATGCCTGGTCTCACCCTCTAGATACCCATTAAGGGACCATCTCTCAGGGAAGCCAGGAAGGGTTTCGCAGCGGTCGAAGCGCCTTGGGACCCTACGGGTAAGTAGTGCGCTATATAAATAAATGCCAATACATACAGTGTGCTGTAGCATACGGTGTCGAAGGCTGCCAAGAGGGCCAGGAGGATAGGGGCAGCTGTTTCCCCGTTGTGGAGCAGGGACCTTATGTCATCGGTAGCTGTGATGAGGGTGTTGTCTGTGCAGTGGTTAGCTTGCAAACGGGACTGTGAGGGGTCTAGGGATCCGTTAGTCTCGAGGAAGGCGGAGAGTTGTCTGTTGACAGTCTTCTCAATGACTTTGGCAGTAAAAGGGAGGTGCAAGATGGTGCGGGAGTTCTTGAGGTCCGTGGGCTCTGCAATGGGTTTCTCCAGGAGGGCGCTGAGCTCAGCATGTTTCCAGCTCTCCGGGAAGGTGGCGGATGCTAGGGAGCTGTTAATGATGTCCCGGAGTTGGGGTGCGATGATGGAGTGGGCTTTGTTAAAGATGTATTGTGGACAGGGGTCGGAGTGTATGGTGTTCATCATGCGGGTGGTGTCTTCGGAGCTGACCGATGTCCAGGTGCAGAGGGTGGTGGTGGTTTGCTGCGTTGTCTGTGTGCTGAAGCTGTTGTGTATGTCGGCGATCTTGCGGTGGAAGAACGAGGCAAGTGAGTCGCAGAGGTCTTGCGAGGGTGTGATGTCGTTGTTGCAGGCGTAGTGGTTGGAGAGCTATTTGACGATGCTGAAGAGTTCTTTGCTGTTGTGGGTGTTTTTGTCTAGTAGTTCTCTGACTGTTGTCCTTTTGGTGTTTGGGATAAGCTTGTGTTGTTCGCAGACAGCGTTCTTGAGGGCTTTCATGTTTCCTGTTAACTGGTCATGGTGCCAGGCTTTCTCGAGGGTGCTGCAGGTTTTCTTTTGATTTTGATGTTGTTGTACTACGAGGATTTGTTGCTGCCAGGTCTGCTGGGAGGATACTTCAGCAGTGCAAGCTCATTGCAAAGTTTTTGAGCCACTGTGTGAGGTTGCGGGCAGCTTCGTTGGTGTCCGTCTTGTTGGTGGGAGGGTTCTAGCTAAGGGAGGTGGTGAGCTGGTCAGCAATGATATTGCTCCAGCTTCTATGGGGAACCTGTGGCAGGTGGTGGTGGGTCATGGTTCTCCTGAAGTAGAAGTGGAAGCAGCTGTGATCTGTCAAGTGTAGTACGGTGGAGTGGCTGAAGGAGATGTGCTTGCTGGAGGAGGAGACGGGGTCAAGTGTGTGGCAGGCGTAGTGGGTGGGGGTGTTCACCACTTGCTTGAGTCCGAGGTTGGCGAGGTTGTCCAGCAGGGTGGTGGTGGTGTTTTAGTCATTGTTGTTCTCCAGGTGGAAGTTGAGGTCCCCAAGGAGGATGTAGTCTGAGGGGGTTAGGCCCTGCGAGCTGACAAAGTCTGCAATGGGTTTGCTGAATTGTGTGCGTGGTCACAGGGGTCTGTAGATGAGAGTGCCTCTTAGGGTGGTGTTGGAGCCATCCAGAATGGCTATGGCGATGTGGGGGGCAGAGGAGGCATTCATCCAGTTTTAAGTGAGCATGGCAACATCTGGTGATGTTGTGTCGAAGAGGTTCCAGAGTTCAACAGTGTGCCTGGGTACAGAGCGGGTGTTGAGCAGGATGCACTTGAGGTGGTTGTTGCTGGGGCCTGGCCTGGCGGATGCGGTGCTGGTCCGGAGGCAGGTGAACTTGCAGGGTTGGCAGGTGAAGGTTCTGTGTGTGCATTTTTGGCTGGCTTGGTGGCAGGTGGTGTTCCAGCCGGCGTTGAGTGCGTGGAGGGTGGCAGCATCGTAGTTCAGACCGGTGGCCTGGTATCGTTGAGGGCCAGGGGTCCTGGCACTGGCGCGGTCCATGCGCAGACAGGCGCAGACGGGCTTACCTTTGTTGCGCCTTCGGCACTACAGTGGTGCCTCCGCTGCACAACAGCAAACTTGCAATATTGTATGACAATTAATACCACTCAACACTCACACGGGGTACAAAATAAGAAGGGATGAGGGCAGGCACAAGGGGACCCAGAAGGCAAGGGGCACAGGCACTCAAGGGGGGCCAGGCAGCAATGACACAGGTGAATCAGCGTCGATCTGAGATAGGGTCAAAGCTGGAAGAGCGGACAGGGCAGGCGGAGCTGCAGCAGTGGGTTACCGGCCTATCCAAGGGTCGCTGTCTCCACTTCGCAGCGGCTGCGATATCAGGGGAGGAGGGGAGGAGGGGTCAGCTGGGAGGCGGGAGGCGTGCGGCGAGGACAGCCAATGGGATCCAGGGTGGGGTGTGGCACGGGTGGCAGCATGGGGAATAACAAGCCCGGATGCGCTAGCACCGGCAAAGTGTGCCAGCTGACGAGCTGCCTCACCCCCAATGGCAACTTTGTGCTCATAAATTTACAAACTGGGCACCAAACATGCCACCCACCCGTTGAGCTCCATAGATTGGGTCTCAGGGGAAATGATCATTGCAAGTGCTGTGAACAATCCGGGGCAGTCTTTATTACTTTGTCCTGGGGCTGTATTCCTGGTCATCTATGCTGGGAGGTAGTATTGAGATACTTGCACACCACGATGGGTTTGCAGTTGCCGTGTACACCTCTGGTTTGACTACTTCCTCATACTCTGCACATTAAGGGGACAGTGGCCAGGTTGATCAGAATTGCTCTCAGACTGGATATACGCCACATCTTATTTACATGGGATAGTAGGGCGTAGCCAGGTATGGAGTGCTGGCTGGAAGACTTGGATTACTGTAAGGACCCAGTCAACTTATCCTGAAGTACTGCAGAGGACGCCTCAACCTAAGTACAACTGGCATCCACTGCTGACTTTCCTTTCTCCTCCTTCACCTGCAAGTGTCACCATACATTCTTTCAAGCGTCATACTTTCCATAGTTAATTGTAAACCGTGGTTGATGCGACACCTATGCTATTATGCAAGAAATAATATGAGGTATGAACCTTTTGTTTTTGTGCATGCCCGTGCTGTATTATCCAGTGACGTCTCTTGTTTTTCAAGTATGTACTACCGTAGATTGGAGTATAACTGGGTTATGTTGTGAATAGGTAAAATAACAATGTAATGAGGGAACAGTCCTGTATCAGCTCTATATTTGAGGGTCAGTCTCCATATACCTAGAGGTGTACCAGGTAGTCTGCATCTGCCTCACATGTGTCGGCATCCTCCATACAGCCTTAGCAATTTTGCACACATTGTAGTGTGCTACTGGGTCACTGACGGTAAGTGACATGCAGCAGTACTACACTGGCACACTAAATGGCAACATGTCAGTCTCTCCTGTGGTATTCCATCATGCCTGTCCAGCACAGGACATGCACAGTGGGAGTTGCGTTGCAAGTTTGCTTGTGAGTGATGTTTCTCCATCACACATGCATGTTTCACACATCTTGCAACTTTGGGGAGGGGGACAGGGATGTACAACTTGCAGTGATTTTGGTATATGTATCTGGCTACAGTGCCCACAGTTCATGGTGTGAATGTGTCTGGTGTGGGGTGATGTTTTTGGACATCTTGGGGCAGATTTACGAGCCCCTTGCATCTCATTTACAACGCCGCTGCATCACTTTTGTGCAGGGGTACTTACAACGTGACGCATCTGGGAGATGCGGCACGTTGTAATGGCCTGCACCACTGTGCAGGGGGGGAGTTCCGCCGCTGGAACACCTCCTAAAAGTAGCGGAGTGAAATCTACAAGATTTCACTCAGTCACTTTTAGGCCCATGCTGCGTCAAAACCCTGGGCCTGCCTGAAGCAGGCGTGAGGATTGAGGCAGCATTAACTAGATAGGGCCCCCAGAGCATTGCTGGATCTGCGTTGCACTTGTAACGCAATTCCAGCAATGCGTCACTTTTACGGCACAGATGCATCACACATCTGTGCCATTTTGGCACCATGGTGCACCGCATTGTAAATGGCGCCCATCCATGGTGGCGGAGCTGTGGCGCACAATAACTGGCGCATCCCTGCTGATTTGCAGGAATGCGCCAGTTATTGTAAATGTGCCCCCTTGTATGTAATACGGTGACATTGATATTGGTAGATTTCAGTTTTGCATGTATGTGCTGTAGATGCAAGTGGTATGTTGCATTACTACTTACCTACTAGGACTCCATTCCCATATGTTCCATCCTGGAAGCGCTGGTTGATGACTGACTGCTGGAAAATACACGAATCATGCACACTCCCTGGGAACTTTGCTATGACATTTGTGAACATTCCACGGTGGTCCACTATTGCCTGCACATTCATTGAGTGCGTGTGCTTTCTGTTTCTATATATGTGTGCCCTGTCCTCAGGTGGCACAAACCGGATATGTGTGCAGTCTATTGCACCCGGTACTTGTGGGAATCCAGCTATGGCATAAAAATCCTGCTTGACCAGGAGCTGTTCACGCACAGTATTGGGGAAGTGTAGTTCCTGGGGTATCATCCTGATTATGCCATCCAACACACTTGGGAGGAATCTAGAAAAGGCTGCCTGTGAGACTCCACCCACTCTGGATGTTGTGGGTTGAAAAGTCCCGGAGGCCAGGAAATGCAGCACAGCCAGTAGCTTTGTTTGCAGGGGATATTGGTTATCCGCTGGGTTGGTGGTGTGAGCCTGTGGCCTATGTGGTTCAGTATAAAGTCAATGGATGTCCGTTTGAGCCTGTAGTGGGCTATGTTATCCTGTGGTTGTAGATCTCCAAGGACAAGTCGAGTGCGCATTGGCCGCCGTCGTCTTTGGCGCTGCATTGGTGGTGGTCCTGGAGGCGGTGGTGGTGGAGGCGGTGGTGGTGGTGGCGGTGGGGGCTGTGGCCTTTGTGGGACTCCAAGCTGTATGATTACTGCCTCCATGAGGTCTGCAGGTCCTTAGCTTTGTGGTGGGGCTGGGCTTGGCTAGGTCTCCTTTTATATGGTCTTTTTATCTCCAGTTTTGCATTTTTAGAACTGGTTTTAGCAGTTCCTATTTATCTCCAGCTAAGGGGCCTTAGCGGGAATTTATTTGCTGCTAATCATGTCTAGGCGATAGTTGATAATAGTGCGCTAGCGTGTTAGCAGCTTTTTTAGTGCAATTTAGCTAGGGTATGCCTACCTCGCATATCAGTAGCGATATTTATCGCTTCCACGCATTGCGATATTTTTTTTCCTTGCTAACGCATGGGAACTGTCGCTAACAGTAGTTAGGCGCAGCTTGGTAATAGGGCGATAATCTTTTCGCCGCTTTAGCAGGGATTTTCCCCGCTAAAGCGGCGATAGTGCCCTTGGTAATATGCCCCACGGTCTTCTGATTTTATTTTTGTGCATTATCTTTTAAAAATTGGGTATTCATTTTGCCACCATTTTTGGTGTCCAGTTAGCTGGTGATGTACCTATTTTTTTAAATGTTTTGTTGTACAGTGCTTAAGTGACATTGTAGCTACTTGCAGTTAGAATTTGAAATGATGGTCGGGTGATTTCTTCTTTTTGCCTTCACAAAAATAATAGTGCAATACATGGTTCAACTGTCAGTCTTCTTCTTTTTTTTTAAACATCACTATTAAAATATCGACAACATTTTAATTTAACATTTTTAATGCAAGCATATGATGGCCAAATATAAGCGGCAGCATATTCTTGCAATACATTTTTATATTTCATCAGCATGTCAAGGTCAGGCCTACATAAGCTCTACCAATGCTTAACTTTGTGCTCGATTAAATAGTATTCTGTGACAGCAAACATTTCCAGCTACTGTAATATGTTGCTGTGAATGCAGTGAGCTCCCTTCCACTGCTGCTCTGAAATACTTCTAAAAGAAACGCGTCCCTGATGCATATGCAACAAACCATTACTTGAATCACCTTAGCATCTTACTGGCACAACTTACTCAGAATTTACAGTTATGCTATAAGCTGCTTCTTGTACTACAGGGACAGAAAAAGACATAAAATGTGTTTATGATATTCATTCAAGAACGGAAAAGATAATCTGCTGGGGTGATGATGGCTTTGTAAGACATATCCTCGTTTCAAGTAATTGCTCTGGCTCCCTCATCGATAACAAACATTCTTGGAATGGAGCAGGAGATTTATTAAAATTAATTTTTAAATGTCATTGTAAATGGTTTTGGACTAGGAATGAAAATTGGTTTTGTAATTTAATTCTTGAAGCATTTATGGCCGCTCCCAAATGACAGCTTTTCACATATATATCACAGCACATAATTGGAGCTCGTTCCACTGTAAGCTTCAGGCTTGGACTGTAGACAGACAGCTCCTTTCTTGTCAGGAGTTCGGGTGCACATTCTACTCAATCTTGTGTGAATCCTCAACCCTATTAAAAACTGGGGTGCTAGCCGTGCATGCACAGGCCCTTTTAGTATTTCCCTTGCCATATTGACCGGGTATGTGTATATGCTAGGGGAGCAAGGCTCACTTGTGGCCCCATGTAAGAACCCCACATAAGAAACCTTCATACTCCATTGAATGGCATACCCTGAGGGGCAAAGCATGTCTGCCACATCCCATGTTGTAGAAATTCAGGCAATAGCTCCCTGGAGACCACTTTGCCCATTCTCATAATGTTGTAATAGGGGATGCAAAATGGTTGTCAATTTACCAAATAGCCAGGGGAAGTATCATCAGACACCATTTGTCCTTAATGATATCAGAGGAAGTGACATCACATTCAACCCTGAATATTTCCAGGAAGTGATGTCACATGACCTTAACTTTGATAACATCTCAATTAACATTGCCACAATAACTGCGTGATTAACCCCTTCGATGCTGATGACGAGCTCAGCTCGTCATCACCCACGGGGGTCGTGTGCTGATGACGAGCTGAGCTCGTCATGGTGCCACTAAAATGGCATTTTCCAGCACACAGCGGGAAAATGCCTAGCATCCAAGTGGTTAATATAACAACACATCACAAACAAATTTCTATTTTATCTGTTAACTATATGAAGGTACAGACATGATATGACAAGAGAAAATTTTCCTAAATTACAGTAAGTGTGAGAAGTAAGTGAGTCTGATATCTTCTAGGAGGGGTTTGTCGTGTGGGTGGGGATCTCTTCCCTGATACAATTGTGAAAGAAATGGGCTCTAATTGTGCATTTTGAAGCATAACATTCTCATAACTTTGCTAAAAAAGCAGTAGGTTTTGAAAATAGACTGATTGAATATTCAAGTACAAAAATATTAAAAAATAAAATACCATATCACAATAATATCATTAAAAGCAAACAGAAATATAATTTAAAATATTATATATATATATATATATATATATATATATATATATATATATATATATATATATATATATATATATATATATATATATATATATATATATATATATATATATATATATATATATATATATATATATATATATATATATATATATATATATATATATATATATATATATATATATATATATTACCTACTGGCGATAGCCAGTAGGTATATATAGTTAGGATTTTTTTCCTATGGGATTTCTGAAAATTCTATGTCGAATAACTTTGGCATTTGAGAACGGAATTGGCTGAAATTTTCAGGAAAATGGCACATTTTGTTTCTGAGCAGGCCCTGAAAATTTGGGGGGGTTTCGTCAAGCGGGGGGCGAGAAAAAAGGGGGGTCCCAAAACGTGTTTTTAACATTGAATTTTCCATAGGGCGGTTGGACTCACTTTTAGCTCGAACGGCTGAATGGATTTCCACAAAACTTGGCAAAATTGTATGGACTGGTAGCCTGATGTGCCTTTGCTATGTCTCAAGATATATGCTCCAGTGGTTTTTACGAAAATTACCTTTGAAAAATATATATTGGGCTACATTGGGCTATATATATGTTGGAGCCCAAATGTAGCCCAATGTAGCCCAATGTAGCCCAATGTAGCCCAAAGATGGCCACCAGAGACAAAAAAACAAAATGTAGCCCAAATATCAGCCAGATGTAGCCCAACTATAGCCCAGTGACAGAATGTCCCAGAGTGTTCTAAAGAACAACTAGAGCGCTAACAGTCTTACTCATGACAAAAGTATGGCACATCTGAAGTCATCTTGATTGGAATAAAGTGTTAACACTTAAAACATTTAATTTGCAAAGGAACAAAATGAGAGGTTTCATTTTGCCATAGAAATGTTATATATTACCTACTGGCGGTCGCCAGTAGGTATATATAGTTAGGATTTTTTTGAATAGGGATTTCTGAAAATTCTATGTTGAATAAATTTGGCGTTGATGGACGGAATTGGCTGAAACTTTAAGGAAAATTGCACATTTTGTTTCTGAGCGTCCCCTGGAAGTTTGGGGGGGTTTCGTGAAGCAGGGGCCGAGAAAAAAGGGGGGGTCCCAAAACGTGTTTTTAACATTGAGTTTTCCATAGGGCGGTTGGACTCACTTTAAGCTTGAACGGCTGAATGGATTTCCACAAAACTTGACAAAATTGTAGGGACTGGTAGCCCGATGTGCCTTTGCTATGTTCAAGATATATGCTGCAGTGGTTTTTACGAACATTAACTTTGAAAAATATATATTGGGCTACATTGGGCTATATATATGTTAGAGCCCAAATGTAGCCCAAAGTAGCCCAATGTAGCCCAATGCAGCTCAAAGATGGCCACCAGATACAAAAAAAAACAAATGTAGCCCAAATATCAGCCAGATGTAGCCCAACTATAGCCCAGTGACAGAATGTCCCAGAGTGTTCTAAAGAACAACTACAGCACTAACAGTCTTACTTATGACAAAAGTATGGCACACCTGAAGTCATCTTGATTGGAATAAAGTGTTAACACTTAAAACATTTAATTTGCAAAGGAACAAAATGAGGGGTTTCATTTTGCCATAGAAATGTTATATATATATATATATATATATATATATATATATATATATATATATATATATATATATATATATATATATATATAAATATATATATATATATATATATATATTCACTGAAAATCCATAGGTTATAGACCATATATAGTTAGGAATTAGCATTTACAAAACCTTGAAAATTCACTGAAAAAAACATAGGTTATAGACCATATATAGTTAGGAATTAGCATTTACAAAACCTTATTTTACTCACACAAAACCATTGAAATTCGCATATATAGTTAGTTGCACTAACTATATATCGCGCACCCGCAATCCACTGCTGATCATGTCACATATTACATCATTCATGACATGGTCAGTGACATCACTGATGACATCTCAAATGACATCACTGATGACATCTCAAATGACATCACTGATGACATCCCAAATAACATCACTGATGACATCACTGATGACATCACTGATGACATCTCAAATTACATCACTGATGACATCTCATTTGACATTACTGATCACATCACTGATGACATCATTCATGTGATAATACGATGAACCTCTTCAGACTCTAATATAACCTTAGATACACTCAGTGTAAACAGACACTCACAGACTGTCACTCATCCATGGAGTTACTCACACACCTAGTCAGTCATGCAAAGAATCAATCACACCTCCATTTTCTCAACTATACAGTTATACACACCTTACTTATTCAAACATATACTAACACATATTTACTCTCTTATACAATCCCTGATACAAGTTCACAATGATCCATACAGCCACTCACACATTCACTGGCTCTTATGCACAGTTATTTATATATGTCAACTCTCACATGTACTGTGTTTTACATATGTACTTACTTTGACATGTAGCACTGAGATATCCATTCACTCACCAATACACTCATGCACACAGTCAACCGCCCATACAGCTGTTTCCACATGCACTTTTGAACCCATACATCTAGTGAATCAACTGCTCACACATCTATGCACAGAGTCATACACCTCCCAGCCACCCACACACACACTCAACTCCCATACAAATACTTGGGCAACCAATCAATAACCCATATAGTTACTCATATAGCTACTGATCAACACATGCAGCAGTTTACAGAACAACAGACATAATGATGCACAAATTAAGACAGTTTAGTCACTAACCCATGCACTCAGTGAGACACATTTAATCACTCACTCATACAGTCAGTCATGCACCTACTAAATCCTTCATCCAGACACTTATACATCCACTCATTCTTCAATATGTAAGACATATTTTAACTTTACAGAAACATACAGTCACTGGATGTTGTCATCAGTGATGTCATCAGTGATGTCATTTGAGATGTCATCAGTGATGTCATCAGTGATGTCACTGACCATGTCATGAATGATGTAATATGTGACATGATCAGCAGTGGATTGCGGGTGCGCGATATATAGTTAGTGCAACTAACTATATATGCGAATTTCAATGGTTTTGTGTGAGTAAAATAAGGTTTTGTAAATGCTAATTCCTAACTATATATGGTCTATAACCTATGGTTTTTTCAGTGAATATATATATATATATGTATATATATATATATATATATATATATATATATATATATATATATATATATATATATATATATATATATATATAAATACCAAAGAAAAGCGACCCGTCTACTGAAGTCCAGCGAGCAAACACCGAGCGGATCACTCGGTAATCAATGCCACACAACAATCCTTCACAGGAAAGCTCGCACTCAGGATAAATTTCACCGCAGTTTATTCAAGCAAAGTAACGTGTTTCAAAAGCAAAGGCTGTCTTGTTCCTTGTTCACACACTTGCATATTGGAACAGGAGGTCCATACATAGGTATACAACACAAAAGAAGGACTAAAAGTTTGATAACTAGTATACAAGTCTTAATGCGGCGGCCATCTTTGAATGGTATATACATATGAGTGGTGATACCAATTGAATATATACATAGTCATTGTGTATAAAAGCCATTTCACATATGTACACAATATTATATATATATACATATGTTTACAGATAAGGATGACAAATTCTTTCGACATAGCCCTTAAGTATTATTGAGAATCCTATTCACTGTTTCTTATTATGTATATATACAAGGATACACACTGTACATATATACATTATTTACAGAAAATTAATCATATCATGTCTATTCATATAGCTGCCATGATAGTTGTGACTAATGTTAACTGTATTCGGCATAGTGCCGCAATTCATCTAGAATATCCTTGTGATCTAGACCAATAAATTAAAGATGCACCACAGATTAGATAAAAATTATAAAGCTGCCACGTTACATAAACAATAACTAAAGAACACAACCTGTGTCAATAAAGAGAAGATAATGTGAGGAAAAAAATTATCCATACAAAAAATAACCGTAACAGTGCAAATTCTTATCTGTTAAACAGGACCCTCGGAAAGAAAGGAATAGGTTGTCAGGGATGAATACAACAATCCACTATTCAAGTAACCTGTCCTTTCTTCCTATAAGTAAAGAAAATAATAAAATACATTTACAATGAAATTCAGAAAAAACACAAACAAGTTGCAGAATAGACACAGTATATTGGCAATTGACAGATCAAATGAGGTGTGGGTGGCCAAGACCAATCATTAATCTTTTAGATGGTAGGCAAGTTCTTCGTCCAGATTGTGCCCTTTTGGATGTTTGGTTTCGAGATTAATAATCCACTTCGATTCCCGTTTACGAAGGGCAAGAGCTCTGTTTTCACCGCTTGGACCCAGATGGGCTTGTTCCAAAGCAAAGAAACTTAACAAATTGCTATTGGAACCGTGACAAAGTTCGAAATGTCTCGCTATGGGGTAATGGGAGTCTTTCTTGTTTATTGCCCGCATATGTTCAAGAACTCTTTTTTTGGTCATAAGAGTAGTACTTCCCACATATTTCATTTTGCATGGGCACATCAGTACATATACGCAGAAGGTGGAACTGCAGGTTAGAAATTGCTCAATCGTTTTGGGGGTATCAAAACCAGGGATAGAAACATTTTTTACCATACTGCTGGTACGGCAGGCTTTGCAGTGCCCACAGGGGTAGAAGCCTTTAAGTTGATGATCATTTATTGTTCTTCTAGAAGTGATATCATTGCAGACAATGATATCTCTTATGCTTCTGCCTTTTCTATAGGTAATTTGGGGCCTGCGTGGTATACTGGGACGGATGATAGGGTCACTTGTCAGTATATCCCATTTATCAGCTAGTATTTTAGAGATTTCATTAGAATTACTGCTGAAGGTGAATACTGCATTGTAGTTTAGTTTTTATATGCACTTTACATTAGCTTTGTTTGCACTGCAGTTTTTTGCACTGATGAGACATCAGCACATCTGCATTTTAGATAAATCGACTTATTTACTTTCTAGTGTAACACTCAACAGTGGGAGGTGCAACACAATAATTCTTCTTTTATCATTGTTTGAAAGGCAGCTATAGGAGAAATAGTTTGAACTGATTCCTCAATGCTAATGCTGTGTGAGGCAGAGGTTCAGAGATACGGAGAGCCTATATTATCATGTACTTACATTTTAAATTGTTTTAGACTCGACCTGATAAAACTGAACTTCAGTTGTTTGATGAGTTTGCACTAGTACTTTCATACTATGCATTAAAATTTGCAATAATTTATGTGACAGAAAAGGTATGCAGTCTAAATATCGAGTTTTTTTATCGAGTCGACATAATATCGAGTCAGGAATATCGAGTCTGCAATAATATCGAGGTAAGTAATATAGAGGTAAGTTATATCGATTTTCATGGTGAAAAAAAAATATCGAAGGTAGTAATATTGAGTTGTTAATATCGAGTGTGTAAAATATCGTTGTTTGTAAGTAATTAATATCAAAAGAAAAAATATAGAGTGTCAGAATAGCGAATGTAATAATATAGAGTGTTAGAATATCGAATGTAAAAATATAGAATGTTAGAATATCGAAATTAAAAATATAGAGTGTAAGAATATCCATATTTGGATTTTAGATTGTTAAATATGTTATAAGTTATAAATATATATATATTTTAATATAATTTTTATAAATAATTGTAAAAAAATTATTTATTTAAAAAAATATATACTAAAAATTTTAAAAATGTGAATTTTTCATTTTTTTATTAAAAACAAATCTTAAAAATATTTAAATAAATGTGTAATAAAATTTAGGAGCAGGATGTGGGTTTTTAGGGGAATAAGGTGGGAAGCGTTTTAAAAATGTGAATTTGTAATATTTTTATTTCAATTTTAAAAAAATATATAAAAATAAATTTTAAAAATGTATAATTAAATTTAGGAACGGGATGTGGGTTTTCAGGGGAATAGGGTGGGGAGTGTTTTAAAAAAAGAATATATATATATATATATTTTTTAATTTTAAATATTTAATTATTAGAAATAAATAAAAAAAAAACAATAATAAAATTCAAGGGCCCCATTAGGATGGCGATCCTATCGGAAATCGGGACCGCCCGCCCTAAGGGCGGGGGCCCCGCACGCGCCATTAGGATGTGCCCACCACAGTGGTGGACACATCCTGTATTTATAGTATTGTGGCGGGCGGAGCTCTCTGCTCTGCCCGTCACAATACTAAAAATGCTTAGCAGCATTTACGTAATCAAAGCGGCAGGCACTGCGCCGTGCCGGCCGCTTTGATTATGCAAATGCAGGGGGGTACCACAGCACCCACCCCACTTTGGCCTTCACTCCGGGGGCCCACAGGGGGCCCCAGAGTGAACACCGCCTGCCTTTCCGTGGCGGCATTGCCGCCGTGGAAAGGCATTGCACACTTGCCATTGTAATATGGCTGGCGGTGTCTAATTGACACCGCCACCATATTAATCATTTTCCATCCTGGCCGTAATGCGACCGGGGCGGAAAAGTGGCGGGCGGTGTTTCCCTCCGTTGCGGTCCCCCCGACATTGTAATGTGGCGGGGGGAAAAGGGTGGCGGACGGTCGTTATTAGGGAAATAGGGTGGGTAGTTTTGCTAACATTTGTATTCTTAAATTTAATTTTTCTTTAAATTAAAAAAATTGTTTAATTTTTTTATTTATATTAAAATTTAGGAGCGGGATGTGGGTTTTTAGGGTTGTAGGGTGGGGAGTGTTTTAAAAATTTGAATTTGAAAAATGTCATTTTGTTTTAATATAAAAAAATTACATTTGTATAATTTTTTTTATTACAAATTATAACAAAATTCAGGAGTGGAATGTGGGTTTTTAGGGGTATATGGTGGGGAGTGTTTTAAAAATGTGAATTTGTAAATTTAATTTAAAACATTTTACAATTACTAAAAAATAAAAAAATAGAAATTGTAAATTATATTGGTTTTGTGTTCACTACCTTCCTTGAATTTGTACTTGGTGGAGTGGGAATAGTAATTATATTGTTTGAGTGTCCATCACCTTCCCTGAGTTTCTACTTGTTGGAGTGGGAATAGTAATTTTATATAGGTTGATTGTCCTGCACTTTCCCTGAGTTTGTACTTGGTGGAGTGGGAATAGTAAATGATATGGTTTTGGTATCCAGCACCTTCTCTGACTTTGTACTTTGTGGAGTGGGAATAGTAAATTATATGGGTTTTGTGTCCAGCACCTTCCCTGAGTTTATATTTGGTGGAGTGGGAATAGCAAATTATATAGGTTAATTGTCCTGCACTTTCCCTGAGTTTGTACTTGGTGGAGTGCGAATAGGAAATTTATATGCTTTTGGTATCCAGCACCTTCCCTGACTTTGTACTTGGTGGAGTGGGAATAGTAAATTATAGTGTTTGAGTGTCCAGCACCTTCCCTGAGTTTATACTTTGTGGGGTTGGATTAGTAAATTATATTGTTTTTGTGTCCAGCACCTTTCCTGAGTTTATACTTGGTGGAGTGGGAATAGTAAATTGTATGGGTTTGGTATCCAGCACCTTCTCTGAGTTAGTACTTGGCGGAGTGGGAATAGTAAATTATATTGTTTGAGTGTCCAGCATCTATCCCTGAGTTTATACTTGGTGGAGTTGGAATAGTAAATTATATGGGTTTTGTGTCCAGCACCTTCCATGAGTTTGTATTTGGTGGAGTGGAAATAGAAAATTATATGGGTTTTGTGTCCAGCACCTTCCCTGAGTTTGTACTTGGTGGAGTGGGAATAGTAAATTATATTGTTTGAGTGTCCAGCACCTTCCCTGAGTTTATACTTGGTGGAGTTGGAATAGTAAATTATATGGGTTTTGTGTCCAGCACCTTCCCTGAGTTTGTACTTGGTGGAGTTGGAATAAGAAATTATATGGGTTTTGTGTCCAGCACCTTCCCTGAGTTTGTACTTGGTGGAGTGGGAATAGTAAATTATATGGGCTTTGTGTCCAGCACCTTCCCTGAGTTTGTACTTGGTGGAGTGGGAATAGTAAATTATATTGTTTTCGTGTCCAGCACCTTCCCTGAGTTTATACTTGGTGGAGTTGGAATAGTAAATTATATGGGTTTTGTGTCCAGCACCTTCCCTGAGTTTGTACTTGGTGGAGTGGGAATAGTAAATTATATGGGTTTTGTGTCCAGCACCTTCCCTGAGTTTGTACTTGGTGGAGTGGGAATAGTAAATTATATTTTTTGAGTGTCCAGCACCTTCCCTGAGTTTATAGTTGGTGGATTTGGAATAGTAAATTATATGGGTTTTATGTCCAGCACCTTCCTTGAGTTTATACTTGGTGGAGTGGGAATAGTAATTTATTTGGGTTAAGGGTCCAGCACCTTCCCTGAGTTTATACTTGGTGGAGTGGGAATGATAAATTATTTGGGTTGACTGTTCAGCACCTTGGTAGAATATATAGTTGATGGAGTGGGAATAGCAAATTATGATATATGAATGTTTAGTATTTTGTGAGAGTATATATAATGATATTAACTATGTTTAACTCATGTTGTATGGTAAAATTATTATAACAATATTAATTAATTATTGTAATTGTTAGTAATTAAAAATAAATTAATCAGTCTCATGTTTTAAATATTTTATTATTTTCAAAAAGGGGGTAATATAATAAGAAATCAGAAAATAATTGTATTGACATTTTTGAATGTTATCTGTACATTTTTATTTTCATGATATAAATTAAAAATATTTACATTTCATCACAGTTGTACATTTGTCTCAAAAATTTATTATTTCAAACAATTTATTACAATTATTTTTAAGTAGAGTACTATTTATTAAGTTTACATTTTTTTCATTCATTTCACAGTTTTTAATGTAAAAATAAAGATTTATTTGACAAGTCATATACAACAACTATTTTTATAATTTTTTAACACTGTGGTGGTATTTTTGAACATTTTTTGTAGTACACATATTTATCAACATTAATAAAAAAAGGTAGGTTTTGTTAACATTAATATACTATTTACATTTGTGTTTTTTAAATAAATCATTATTATTAATATATAAAATAATAATAATAATAATTTTTACAGAGGTAAAGTATTTTTACATTGCTAATGCTTTTAGGTAAATTATTGGTTTATTCAAACAGTAAATATTAGTAATATTAATAACAGTATTGTATATTCATACAGTCATGTAAGTAATTTTTAGTAAGTTAAATGTTTGTTTATTTAATGTACAGTCATTGAAAATAACATATAGTACATTGTAATAATTTTTATAACAATGTTACATTTTTGTTTAATTAAAAAAAATACACTAGTTACATAATGTATATTGTAACGTGTAAAATAATTTTAGAATGCTATTTAATGTTAATAGAAATGAGCGCCGATATTAGCACAAAGTACGCAAAGTACGCGGCAGGTTTCTTCTGGCTTGCAGCTTTGGCACTTTGCAGCGCTGGAGCTCCGTCGTGGGAGAAGGACCCGCAGCCTCCTTCCAGGACCCCGAGGCGGCTCAGGGGAGTCCGGTTCTCGCTCCAGCTCCAGATCCAGTTTTTTTTCACGCACCGGTAAGGGGCGGCTGAGGAGGGTGGAGGAAGAGGAAGATATCGAGGCAGATCTTGAGAAGGTGTCAGGCACGACTAGAGCTACAATACCTGCACTACTTGAGGCTCAGAGTCAGGAGGTGGGTCAAGTTGTTAAGAGCTGTGAGTTATCATGCGGAGAGTTGGAGGATCCTGGTCTGTTGCGAGTCTCAGAAAACTCTCTCAAAATTAATCCAAAGCAGGTAGACACAAAGGGGGCAGCGGGTCCCAGTAGAGAGGAGGCTAAAAACACGGGGAGAATAGGCTTTGAGACTAGCATAATCCCTGACCCCTGTAGTAGCAACAGTAGTTACCAGTCTCAAGCTTCATGTCAGATAGCATTGGGCGCCCTCTCAAAGAAGAAGCTGTCCTCATACTTATCTAGAGAAGTTAAATCTAAGCGAGCCTTCACCTCCAAACCAGCAAAGAGTGCTAGAAAGAGCGCTAAAAACATCAAATTAGCAGCCAACTGTGGATCCAAAATAACACCGTCGTTGCGGTCCTATTTTAAGGCAGTCCCACAGATTTTGCGCCTCCCTGATAAACAGCTTTCCGAGGACATTCCTCTTCTAATGGCTTCATCGGAGTCTCCAGGGCTTATTGTACCAACTACTTCCAAAATTACTCCTGAAACTGAAGAGACTGAAGAAACAGCTTCCTCTACAGTAAACGAGATGCTGGATATAATTGTTCATGCAGAGGGAGGTGCCCTTAGTAACAATGGGACTGAAGATGAAGATGGAGCAGCGATTATGGCTGAAACCGAGGGGGGGGTTTTCCAACATTAAGGTTGGCTCCTTAGCCCCAAGAGAGAGTCCAGTTGAGATGTTGACTGCCCCCCCCTATTTCTATTATTACTCAGATGATGGAGCCCTCGCATCCCTCTGGGTCATTGACTCTTTTACCTCTTTCATCTTCCCCAGTATTATTTTCAGCTACACCACCGCTTGAATCTCACTTGGAAACTCACCCAGCTTCACAGCAACTTGGGCTCTTAAAAATGCGCCTATAGAAGAAGATGGGCTGCGGGGGGCAACAGCCCTTCCAGATTTCAACATCGGTAGCGGGGTTAATCCAGCCTTGACCTCTTATTTGCAATCAATGTTTTCATCTTTGTCAGTAGACATTAAGAAAGGCTTTGAGGACTCCGCTTCCATTCAATCGGACATTCGGAATTTTTGCGAGTCCTTGGATAGGAAAGTGGGCACTCTTGCATCAAGAACAGAAGGTCTGGAAGACACAGTGTCGGGTCTCTCATTGCATCTGGATGAAGCCAAGACAGATATTGTAAAGCTTAAGAAGGAGGATCAGATTTTGTCAGAAAGATTGGAGTCACTGGATAACAACGCACGTTGAAGTAACCTCGGTATTCTTAACGTACCAGAGGGCAGTGAGGGGTCCGACATAAAGCAATATATCATTCATTTGTTAAAAGACTGTTTGAAATTAGATCAATCTGTGGAAGAATTGTCGGTGGATATTCAACATATCCACAGAGATCCCTTCAGGAGGAACCCTCAAAGAACAAAGCCGAGGAAAATATTAATAAATTTCCACACCTATACTCTCAAAGAATCTATATTAGGTCTGGCACTAAAGCAGAAATCCTTAAACGGGAAGGGATTCAACTTTCAAATTAGGTCCGACCTTTCGAGGGCCACGCTAGACAAACAATGGGAGTTTGGTAGAAGGCTTGAAGCTTTCAGGAGCCTAGGGGCAGTAGCCCATCTGGTCTTTCGGGCGGCCTTGAATGTCATGCATAATAACACAATGCATAACGTCAGGTCAGTGCAGGCAGCTGATGAACTCCTGCTGTCCCTGGGCAGAGAAAAAGATAAAGATAAAAACAAAGGTTCTTCAAATTGATTTATTAATCCCCAAGAGATTAGTATACTTGGGATAGGTAAGATCGCTTAAACCATGAGTTGGTGAAGGAGGTTCAGAAAAGGAAAAAAAAAAAGGGGAGAGGAAAGGATTAACAGAAACAGAAACAAAACATCTCTCATCTCCCATTCCATTTTTCCGATCATGCGGCCATCTCTCTAGAACTGGGCGGGCTGTTGAAAAGCACACCTAGAGTTTGGTCATTTGACCGTTCATTACTTACTACTCCCGATGAAATTACGGCTTTAAAAATTGAAGCACAAAGTTTTTTTGATAACAACATTGGGTCCGCTTCCCCCAGGTGTATTAGGGACACATTTAAGGCCTTCTTGCGAGGCATAATAACCAAACAAGGTCTCACATAAAACAAAATCTACAGAGAATCTGTCACCCTATTGGAATCTGATATGGCTAGGATGCAAAAGAAAATCTTGTTACATCCGGCCGTTCCCCCGGAAACTATGAAACGTTGGCAAGATTCGTTTTCTACCCTAAAAAGAGAACTGGGCTCAATTATAAATACTCGAGTCCTTCAGAGATGGGAGGCCAGTAAGCTAGCACATTTTCAATATGGAGAGGGGGCCGGCAAGCTTCTGGCCTGGAAAGCCAAAACTGATGGAGTTAGAAATAACATAACTCAAATCAACGTAGGTCAGGTGACTTACTCAGCAGAAGCTGACATTAGAAGTGCCTTTTGTGATTTTTTTAAGAACATCTATCACGAGGACAAACATATTGAGGCTTGTCATGTTGACGACTGGTTAAATAGGGTGTCTCTCCCCTCTCTTTCACCTGAACAAAGAGCCACCTTAGATAGACCATTTACGCAGGAAGAGGTTAGCCACGCCATCTTGGACAGCAAGAAGGGTAAAGCATCTGGTCCCGATGGTCTTCCCTCAGAGCTCTATTTGACCTTGTTGACAATAATAGTTCCTCCTTTAACGTCGCTGTTTAATCAGATCTTTCAGGTCGGACTGTCTCTCCCTAATACGTGGAATGATGCTTCTATTATTTTGATTTTGAAACCAGGTAAACCACCCTCAAGTTGTGGGTCTTACAGACCAATTTCGATTTTAAACACGGATTATAAGTTTTTCACATCTGTTCTTGCCAATAGACTAGGGGTAGTGGCACCTTCTATATTACATCAGGACCAGAGGGGCTTTGTGAGGGATCGCCAACTTTTTGAATTAACCTATGATCTTATTGGGGCCATAAATATGGCGACGGCGGACTCTCTTCCCCTTACTGTCATCACGTTGGACGCCACCAAGGCCTTCGACAGGGTCAATTGGATGTTCCTGTCGGGGGTCTTGGGCAAATTCAACATTGGGGGGGCTTTCCGCAGAGAGGTGAGTCTACTCTATCAGAAGCCTATGGCCTCTTTACTGGTTAATGGTGAAATGTCAGCCCCATTTAACATTACTCGGGGTACGCGGCAGGGCTGCCCCCTCTCCCCTCTCCTATTTGACTTATATATAGAGCCCTTCGTCCAACGGTTAAGGGATGACTGTAACATCAAGTCTTTTTCATATATGGGTTGGAAGAGGAAAGTGGCCCTGTATGCCGATGACATTCTCATCTTCTCTTCAGACCTCCGTACCGCTCTTCCCTCTATAATTGCTCTGGCCTATGACTATGGTGAGGTATTCGGATACCAAATTAACGCATCCAAAACTGAGATGATGCAGTGGAACGACCCCGAGCCAGTGGCAGGGGCTCAGTTGAGTCTTTCTATGCGTTATCTTGGCCTCACTATTGTTAAAAACATAGACAAAATTGCAACGCTGAATTTTTCATTGATAGCAAGAGAATGTAGAAAACTTATGAGGTCTTGGTCTACACTCCCGCTCTCTATTCTGGGTAGGATTAACCTTGTTAAAATGTCTATTTTGCCCAAAATTTCCTTTTTGTTTAATACTGTTCTGCTTTATTTTGAGCCTTCTATCATAGCAAAATTGCAAAGTGATATTAGCTCTTTTATTTGGAATAGCTCGGATTTAAAGGAAAAAAATCAGGCGTAGGAGAGAAAAGGGGGGTCTTGCAGCTCCAGATCTACAACTATACGCGTGGGCTTTTCAATTCTCCCACGCCAGGATGCTGCTTAAGATGCCCACAAATGTGGGAATAGGCACTATGTTCTCCGCACTACTTAGAGGAGTTGGCCAACAGGGTTTTTTGTTTAAATTTGGGGACCCTAAGTTTTTTTTAAAAGGTGAAGCTGAAGGTATTATTGGGATTGACATAAACGTGGGTTAAGCTGAGAGGCTCCATAAAACGGGGATATTTTGCAGGCAGGTCTCCAATGTAGGATTCCCCGGGATGTCCAGGTTGGCTTCTCGATAGCTTGGCAACACCACTGAGGGAGGCCGGTTTGGAGGTTTGGGGGGACCTGTTTATAAATAGTTCTCTCCTCCCTTGGGAAGCTTTACTAGCTAGAGTAGGGCCGGGTCTCTCCAGATTCAAGTATATACAGATTGCGAGTTGGGCTCACTCACAGCGTTCAGCTAGGGGGAGATACCAACTGGGAGGAGATAGCAGCTTAGTGGCCCTGATGCTGGACAAACTTCCTGTGAGTAAGGAGATTTCAGTCTGGTATAACTTATTATTGGAAGAGGTTGACGGTGATTTCACTCTACCGGAGACACTGTGGAGCGTTTCCATTATTGATCAGGACATTTATAACATCTGGCACGCCTCTTTTAAAATCTTGTGGGACATAGTGAAACCAGCCTGGCTGCGTAGGAATCATCTTTTTACCCTACACAGGGCATACTATTCACCTCAGTGGCTGTCGAAATTTTCAATAAACTCCCCTGTAGCCTGCCCTAAGTGTGGGCTTCTAGCAGCCTCTGACATACACATGTTTTTTGAATGCCCACTCTTGCTCTCCTACTGGGATTCAATTAGTAAACTATTGACTACATCTTTGGGGGTAGCAATCTCAATCAATGCAATGACTGCAATCTTTGGAATATTTTCGGGAGTTCGAGGCCCTGCTAAGAACCTTCTTTTTTACTGCATGTTATTGGCCAGAAGGGAAATCTGCAGGAAATGGAAAGACTCAGCACCTCCTACGTTGTTAGACTGGCGTATCTCAGTCCTGCAAACATCCAAAGTTGACCTCGCAAGATCTGGCAATCCCGAAAAACGTAAATTCTGGCTTCTCCTAAATTTGAATTAGTTGGCTTTTGCCTGTGGGGTTTTTTTTTTGGTTTTTCCCCACTGTCCTATGATTAAGCTGCTTGGTCTATCTTTATTTTTCTTTATCCTTTTCGATATACCCAATGGTTTCCCCAAACGGCAGTGGGTATCGAATTGCAGCAACATCTCCCTGTTACGGTTATATTGTGGTGCTTTATGGAGAGATGTGATAACACTGAGTGTCAACATTGAATTATCGGTGAAAGCACTACCAGTATATCTGTGACAGTATATTCCTCTCTCCCAGAGCCTGATGCGATATACCAAGGGCGAAAATGAGGACAAAAAAAAAAAGAAAAAAAGGAAAAAAAATAATAATAATTTTTACAGAGGTAAAGTATTTTCACATTGCTAATCTTTTTAGGTAAATTATTGGTTTATTCAAACAGTAAATAATAGTAATATTAGTAACAGTATTGTATATTCATACAGTCATGTAAGTAATTTTTAGTAAGTTAAATGTTTGTTTATTTAATGTACAGTCATTGAAAATAACATATAGTACATTGTAATAATTTTTATAACAATGTTAAATTTTTGTTTAATTAAAAAAAATGCACTAGTTACATAATGTATATTGTAACATGTGTAAAATAATTTTAGAATGTTATTTAATGTTAATATAAATGGGACTATTTGTTTGTTTGGGACTATTTTTTATCCGTGTCATGTTATTTTGGGTCATTTCGACTTGGAAGAGCTCGCGGTTGGACGCTGGTTCGCGTGTGGAAAGGTAAGTTTAATTTTAAGTACTTTATTTAAGTTATATGTTTAGTTTGAGTGTTTAGAGACACACTTTCTAACATTTTCGGTTTTTCCAGGAGTGTTTTTATCTTTTACACTATTTTCGGGTTTTTAATGGGTTATCGTTGGATCTATTATGGAGAAGAATCGTTATGGATGTGTTTTTTTTATTTTATTTATATTACATTTCCATGGAGCATTTTTTTTCTGTTTTTGGGAACTATTTTTGGGTTTTTAAGGGTTTTCGAGTGGATTGTGTTGGAGAAGAACTTTTTTGGATTTCGTGTTATTTTTAGATGATCTTGTTTGGATTGTTTGGGTGGATTACTTCTAAGGAATGACTTATTTTGTTACAAAGGTTTCTCTTCAGCAACAAAGTGAGTAAGTATATTTCATTTTTTTTTGGTGGGATTGTCATGTTATTTTTTATGTAATTTCATGGTATATGTTAGAAAATGTATGGAAAATATTTAGATATATTTAAATAAATATATTAAATATATTTGAATAATTTTGTTACAGTTTTTAACATGTGTTTAATATGTATATTTTATGTTTACTATTTGAATAGTGTGGGTATGTGAGTTATGTTTAAAGAATTGTTTTAGCTATGGTATATAGGTATGGTAGGTCCCTGGTAGTTGGGTATAGGGTTACTTGGCTTTGTAAGGTGTTGTAATTTTTTTTCGTTTCTTTAGTTAGTTTAGGGCCTATTTTTGTTATAGATTGCTCCATTTGGAGTTCTTGGTAGCTTTGCTCCTTTTTTAATGCTTGAAGGAGTTTATGTAGGGTTAGGGAACCTCTGCCTGTACCTGCTTGGAAAGCATTGTGCTATTCTTTGACAGCGTTGTTGCTTTTAGCTTGTTTATTTAGTGTACTTAGGTAAACGTTCCACCAGGGGATTTGGAATTTTGGTTGTCTTCTGTGTCCAGATCTGTGTAGTCTCCCTACCCATGTATCTTCGAAATAATCGAGGAGAGGGCTTAGTTTTGTTTCATTTTTTTTATTACAGGGGATGTCTATTAATAGGTTGTAATGTTCTGCTACGTCTGTAACGGGAACGTAGGCCAGAGCAATACATTTTTTTACCTGGTAGGCAAAAGTACTGTCAGTGCAGTATTGGGTGCTTAGGGCAGATTTTCTTATATGTTTCCATATACATTTGTTAAAGTGGTAGTAGCAACCTTGGATTGCTGTGTGAGGGTAGGTCTTTAGAATTGTATTATGGCTGAGATACCCGCCACCCCCTCTCAACGCAATCCCCAAAGGAGGGAAACCGGAAACAGTTCTTGAAGTTTTTGGATGAGGGAGGGAGTGACCCTCCCCGGCCGTATTTATTAAAACAAAATTAAAATTAAACAGTTTCATATTAATGTACAATTTCATTACCACATTGCGATGTTTGGCTAACCTTAACAGATTCTCTAATACAGAGGTTCTCCTAGCCGAACTAACAACCTACAAAACATTTTCTTGAAATCTTGAAATTGTACATCCTAACGTTTAAGGGCCAACGGCAAGGTCGTAACCGGTGTCAAGATCCCTAACCAGAAATACCCCCCCCCACTTGGGAGGGGCGACAGCACTGAGGCGTACCTCGAGTGCAACTACCAATTTCCCTTGACTTGACGGGGGCACCCATAAACTCGACGCCACTTAAAGGTCGTTCGAGGACTCGTGTGAGGTATCTAGAAGGTAGCGTAGACCTCCCCCCAAACCCCACACAACTTACCACATCTGCCGTCGCAGACGTCACTGGCCCCGGGAAATTCCCCAGGAGGGGGCTGTAACCCCTCCTACACAGGAAGGGGCCTTGACCGCCTTTCCTTTTCTTTCGGCGACCCATCCTTAGAAGGGACCGCCTCCCCGTTGAGGGGCCAAAGGCCACCTCTCCCGAGCGCACCCATCCGTGTTGGGTGACGCCCACTCATAGGGATCTTCCAATTAGTGCTCACCGATCATGACCTCACCGCCCGACCAAAATAAATACGACAATGCTAACTAATAACTAGGACTAAATATAACAGACAATAGCAATAACACTTTATTCAAAGCATGCTTACTGATGAACACTAAAGCAGAATTACTTTATTTGCAAAACATAACACCAATCGGTCATTCTTTATTGCATACTCAAAATCTTCACGATAATACCACAACCTGTAAATGAAACGGAATTAACCATCAAACTTTATTTAAAACAACTCGCTGTCTTCAGGGGCTGGTGGGTGGGTCAAAATTGGCTCTTCGTTCCGTCTCGAGCTCACGTGCAGCGAGGAGGTGCAGCTTCAGAGCACAGGAACAAGAGGATGCCTTCCGGTCTTGCGTCCCTTTTTATCCGTCTTCAGGGCGGGCGTAAACCCGCCCCTGCCTGCCCCGAGGGCGTGGCCAGCCGCGTCAGTGTCTAGGCCAGCCCACTCTAGGGCGGGAAAAAGCGCGCCCCGGCTACGCCGCTTCGGGCATACCAGCCGAGACGCGCCTCCCGCCACAAAATGGCTTCCCGGGGGGATCGAGGTACTCCGCCATACGTTCGGGGGGACCGAGTGGTCGCCCCTTTCCATATGGCTGAGATACCCGCCACCCCCTCTCAACGCAATCCCCAAAGGAGGGAAACCGGAAACAGTTCTTGAAGTTTTTGGATGAGGGAGGGAGTGACCCTCCCCGGCCGTATTTATTAAAACAAAATTAAAATTAAACAGTTTCATATTAATGTACAATTTCATTACCACATTGCGATGTTTGGCTAACCTTAACAGATTCTCTAATACAGAGGTTCTCCTAGCCGAACTAACAACCTACAAAACATTTTCTTGAAATCTTGAAATTGTACATCCTAACGTTTAAGGGCCAACGGCAAGGTCGTAACCGGTGTCAAGATCCCTAACCAGAAATACCCCCCCCCACTTGGGAGGGGCGACAGCACTGAGGCGTACCTCGAGTGCAACTACCAATTTCCCTTGACTTGACGGGGGCACCCATAAACTCGACGCCACTTAAAGGTCGTTCGAGGACTCGTGTGAGGTATCTAGAAGGTAGCGTAGACCTCCCCCCAAACCCCACACAACTTACCACATCTGCCGTCGCAGACGTCACTGGCCCCGGGAAATTCCCCAGGAGGGGGCTGTAACCCCTCCTACACAGGAAGGGGCCTTGACCGCCTTTCCTTTTCTTTCGGCGACCCATCCTTAGAAGGGACCGCCTCCCCGTTGAGGGGCCAAAGGCCACCTCTCCCGAGCGCTCCCATCCGTGTTGGGTGACGCCCACTCATAGGGATCTTCCAATTAGTGCTCACCGATCATGACCTTACCGCCACAGGCCGGATAGTTGACCGGCTATCCGGACCCCCCACAAAAGCTCCTACCTAAAGGTCATGTTTTAACGTTTTTAACCATGCTAAGAAGTCTGCTATGAGTAACTCATTCCCCACTCGAGACAAATGCACACCATCCCCCAAATACATACTGTCATCCTTAATACAGCCATGCGAAATAGAATGCAATGTCCTGGAACGAAACAACCTACTCACTTTGTTATTAAGCTTTCTAACAGAATGATTCAAAGCAGGAATAGAAATAGCCCCCCGCCACACCTTTCGTGGGATCATATGGGACCACGCAATTGTGCACCCCGGAACTCTCCTCGCCAACCAACTTACAGTGGAAAGCATTGCCTCCAGGAGAAGTCGTCTACCGGTGGTGACCAAATCATTGCCCCCTAAATGTACTATGACTACAGACGGCGGTGACCTCGTCCGCCCTAACAAACCCTCGAAAAATGTTTGAAACTGGTCAATACAGAGACCGCCTCTTCCGTAGAAGGACATCCTGTACCCGTATTCCCCAGCTACGTGAATCATGTCACCTGCTTTGAATACGTCCGCGGCACGCCTCACGTATGAGTGGCCCACGACCCACACCTCCTTTCTCACAGCCGGTGATGTCTGACCGCTGGCCCGGTGTTGGGTCGACTGCATAGTTCGCCCCGCCTCGTAGGCTTGCGCAACTGAAAACCAAACAAAAAACAAGAGGCGTGAGTACATTATTACAGCTTCACAACATGTGCAATCGTACATACCTCTTATAACAATTGGAGGACCAACGCCCCACTCGTTTCACTTGTTCAACATTAAGACCCCTGGCTGTAGCTTCTGTAGCAGCCCCTATCCGAAAGGAATGGGTCCCAAACTCGCCCGGGTTCAAGCCCGCAGCGGCAATTGACATCGCAAGCACCCGCTGAAACTGAAATTTCGTCAGTGGGGTGGCGTCCGCGTGTCTCAACAAGGTCCCCCCCCATGCTGTCACCCTTCGTGCCAGGTAATCCTCTAAACACTTTACCGGACACATGGAGGACCCGGGAATCCTGCGTATGATTATGCAGTCACCCATCCCATCTTGATCGGTCTTGGACCTGACAAAGGAGACAGTCATTGTCTCCCCTCTGATCTGAACGTGTTCCTGGCACAAACCCCCTGCCACTTCCTGTTTGTTCCTTGCTACCAGTTCGCTTACCCGCATCGCCCCGTGAAATGCTAGCGTAAAAGCGGCTCGGAACAAAACCGTCTCAAACTGTGATGAACATGTGGCAGGGAGCGTGGCCAACAACTGGGCCAACCTATCCAAACCTATCGGGCGCCTCTCATCTACCCTGCGACCCTCAAGGCGTTGCCACCCACGCAGCGCTTTCTGTACAACGAAAGACGCTGTCGGGTCCTGGATACTGTGAGCCCTGGCAACAAAGGAAATGGCGGCGCGATGCCTCTGTGCCGTAGCCACCGATTTCCCAGCCTTACGTAAGGACATCAGAAAATTCACCACCCCATCCTCGTGGCCCCAAAGCCTCTCTCTATCAGTCCCCAAAAAGGCTAAATAGGACCGAAACGCCCCTTCATATGCCTTCCTCGTCCTTGGTGCTAGACTCTCTCCCACGAGGTGACGAAGTTCGGGGCACCGAGAGACCAGAGAGCTTCGGGAAAGGTTGCCGGCTCTGGGTCCGCTGAGGGAAGGAAACCCGAGAAAGCCTGCATGTGAAAACGAGACAGTGCATCAGCCGCCTGATTCATTACCCCTGGGACATGTTTTGCTCTGAAAAGCACATTCAGTTGCATACACAGTAAGACAATTTCTTTGAGGAGTCTTAAAATCAGTTTACATCGTGCTGCCTGACTATTGATGCACTCAACCACGGTCATATTGTCAGACCAAAATATCACAGAGTGATCTTTGAACCCCTCGGGCCAGGTTCTCAGGGCCACCAAAATGGGGAAAAGTTCCAAAAAAGCAATATTGCTTGTCAGACCATTGTCATGCCACCATGTCGGCCATTTCTGTGCCGACCATTTTGTGCCGAAGATGGCACCAAAACCCACGCTACCTGCTGAATCTGTCCATAGCCCCAGCTCGTCAGAGGACACGGCTGGTTTATTCCAGACGACTCGACCATTGAAATCCGCCAGAAATGCCAACCAAATGCGCATGTCCTGGCGGACCTCGGCCGAGAGCCTCGTGCGATGATGGCCTTCCCTTAATCCGACCATGGCTTGAGCGATCGAACGGGAAAAAGGTCGGGCCATAGGTATAACTCTCAGGGCAAAATTCAACTGGCCCACTAACTGCTGTAACTGATGCAGCTTAACCTTAGCTTCACTCAGACACATTTGCAGGGATGCCCTGAACTTAAACACTTTATCACATGGTAAACGGAAACAACCTTCTCCGGAGTCTAACTCGATCCCCAGAAACTCGAGGCAAGTCGAAGGACCCACCGTCTTACCTGGTGCCAATGGTACGCCAAACTGATTCATTAAAACACAAAATGCAGCCAAAGCTTGCCCACATCCCGGATCTCCGGCTGCCCCCAGGAACAAGAAATCATCGAGATAATGCATCACATGTTGAAAACCCGTCTTCTTTGTGAAGACCCATTGTAGAAAACTACTGAATTTCTCGAAATAGGCACAAGAAATTGAGCATCCCATCGGCATACATCTATCCATATAATACTGACCCTGAAACATGAAACCCAGTAGACGCTGATCGTCTGGATGTACCGGGAGCAACCGGAACGCTGACTCGATATCTGACTTCGCCATCAGCGCCCCGGGCCCCAGGCGATTCAAAATGGCTACGGCCTCATCGAAGGATGCGTACCGCACCGAACATACTTCTGGATCTATTGCATCGTTTACAGAAAGACCACGTGGAGCTGACAAATTATGAATCAGTCGGAACTCACCCGGGTCCTTCTTGGGGACCACCCCTAAAGGAGAACAAACAAACTTCGGTACCGGGGGTACACTAAACGGGCCGGCGACCCGACCTCGAGTAACCTCTTTCCGGATCTTATCCTGAACCACGGACGTATGCTGCAGGACGGAAAGTTGATTTTTACACATCTCCACCCCCTGAAAGTCCCCTACCGGGATGCGGAAACCATACGAAAATCCGTTCCGCAGCACCCCAGCAGAAGTACGATCCGGGTATTCACTGAGCCAGGGAATCATCGCCAAGGTATCAATCGGGGTAGGTAAAGGCGCCCCTCGGACTATGTTAGACCTGTTTGGCGCCTCCCCTCCCCCCGTTATCACCCGTTTTGGCTCTGCACGTGGACTCAGGATGGGACGACCCGCACCCGCTACATTCATGTTTAAATTTACACGATCCCTGGGGCCTGGTACATTTACCTTTGTTGAAATCGAAGCAGAAACCCCTTTTACCTGTATTCCCGGCAGGTCTCGAGTAATCGTTGGTACTCGTACCTGAACGAAAGGGCGTCCCCCCATAATGGCGGGAGGAATCGCCAACATTACTTCCTACCAATGGCATTTTTAACATACCTGTCTCTTTCATTTTATCCCATGTCAAAGAATCATAACAATCCCAGGTTAAGCTTTTATTATGCTCTTTAGCCTTTCTAAAAAGATTATCGTAGCAGAACCAATGGTTACCCTGGTATGATGTCGAGTACCCCATGATTCGTGATTGATAGGTCGGCAACTCGGAAAGCAACTCGGGCCTACGTTCCCCCAAGATCGACGTAAAAATTCCCCATGCATTGCCCCAATTGCCAATATTCTCATTCACTTTAAAGGCGGCCATTTTTGCGCGCCAAACACTCGGATGCATAAGATCTTTCTGACCCTTAACATGCTCCACCTCATAATGATCAACAAGCAACGAGAAGATGTTCACATATTCTCCCGCCCAAATTTTCTCCTTAATTGCCAAAGGCACATGTTGTCCCAACCTTTCTCTACGAGAGGGTGCTGACTCATCCCTCGCAATCGGCAATGGCCGCTTACCTGCACCGGGCGCTGCATCTGCGGTCGCCATCGTCCCTTGTGGCTTGTCAACTACCGCAGCCGGCGCGGACACCTTGGCTGCATCCCGCTTCCCTCGTAATTGCTTCATCAGCGCCTGGGCCTCGGCAGCCGTGGCGCCCTCACTACTGTCGCCCAACCACGCTGCAAGTTGTGCTGCCAGCTCGGGCGGCATATCCTCATTGGACACCGGGGTGACCACCACAGGAATCGGATTCCCCTCCGCCGGTACTGGGCTTGGCGCTTCGAGCGGGGTACAGGGAACCGGGACGTCTCCCCCAGCTGGTCCCCTCCTTGGCCTCTTGGCTCTTCCTCCTGGGGCTGCTCCAGCCGACGGACGTTCCGGCCCCCCCCCCGTCTCTCTCCGCCACCCGCTTCTTCAGCTCAGTCATCTCCTTCATGAGGACCCGAACCATCTGTTCAGTCGTCATTCTCTTCCCGCCTTTCTTGGGCATTCCTCTGACAGAGTATCTGTAAGACAAAAGAAAGATTACAACGCTCAAAATTGGCTCTTCGTTCCGTCTCGAGCTCACGTGCAGCGAGGAGGTGCAGCTTCAGAGCACAGGAACAAGAGGATGCCTTCCGGTCTTGCGTCCCTTTTTATCCGTCTTCAGGGCGGGCGTAAACCCGCCCCTGCCTGCCCCGAGGGCGTGGCCAGCCGCGTCAGTGTCTAGGCCAGCCCACTCTAGGGCGGGAAAAAGCGCGCCCCGGCTACGCCGCTTCGGGCATACCAGCCGAGACGCGCCTCCCGCCACAAAATGGCTTTCCGGGGGGATCGAGGTACTCCGCCATACGTTCGGGGGGACCGAGTGGTCGCCCCTTTCCATTATCATTGCTTTCTCAAAGTCAATGATCATTTTTTGGGGGAAGTATTATTTGTTAGGTCTTTTATTTTATTTAGTACCTCAGTATAGGTTGTTTGCTGTTTGTTGGGTAGTAGGGCATATATGAAGGGTATATTTCAGTTTTGATAGTGTCCATGGATGTTGTATATTTGGTAGAATGGTTTTGGGCATACTGAGAATGTGCCGTCCATCATCCATGTTTCGCATTGGTTTAATTTCACCATATTGTCTGCTGTAGCAAACATTATAATTCTTTTTTCTTTAGATGCATTGCATATATGATGAAAGGTTTGTTATTATGGGTTATTGTTAGTTCAGGGGGAATTTGGACTTGCTCAAATGTTTTTAGGGCAGGTGGTGTAGCTGTAGTTATTCTTTTTTGCCTAGCTATTGTCCTTTTTAGAGAATCTATAGAAGGGAGTTGGCTTGCTGCATGTTGGGGGAGATTTCTTAGATGGTCTTTAAGAATAGTTGTAGATGGGTGGTCTGTGCTAATTTCTATTTCTGTCATGTTGGGAGGGTGGTTATGTTCTGTTATGTTAGTTACCGTTGTTTCCTGAGTTATAGCACGACCATAACATTTATTACTGTAATATTTGCTGCATTTCTAAAACACTTTCAATTGATCTTGTTTTTCTTGGATATATATGTATAGCCCATATAACAAAGAAGCATTTTGTCTTTCTGTGAATTTACACATGTAGCTTCTTCTGTCATTGTTCTGTTTTCTTTCTACAGTAAGTAAATGTTACATAGAGAAATTTAGATTTGTTTTACGTTTATCATTACATTTATCACATTTTCACAGTATATTTACCAGTTTTTCAGTTGTTTGGAGGGCTGTGCTCTGTTTTGTTATGCTTTTCTTCTATGTTTCTTTTGTTGATGGCTCTGTTGGTAAAAGTAAAATGATTTATTATATATGTTTTGTTTACCATTATTGGATTCCTTTCCTTTATACGTTTTATTTCTAAGTTTTTTTTATAAGTTGTTTCTGTTATTTCAGTTTGTATACTTACTTTGTTTTTAGAGTTGATAGGTTTGTAAATGTTGGCCTTTTTTTCTTTAATTGTGGTATATCTGCAATACATGGTAAAAATGAAAGAAAATGCTTAGTTTATTGTTTAATTTATTATTTGTAGCTTTTAGTGCTAAGCCTAGTAGTTAATGTCAGGTACTTACTTTTGTTTTGTTTATCCTTTGTTTGATGGTAGCAGCTTTCTGTTCTGGTGAAAATTTGGCAGAGTTTCCCTTTCTTCACGTTTTGTAGCACAAAGTGGTATCTAATTGTGTGTTTTCTTTCTTTATATAGTGTTTCAATTATGTGTTGGTTGATTTGATTGGTCTATTTAATTGTTTGGTGTTTTTAATTGGTTGTTTGAGATATTTTGAATTTTTTTGGTAGTTATGTTTTGTAGACGCTAGGTAATGGTTTTATATTGTGGAGCATGTATTTTTCATTCTTTTTAATTAATATTGTTTTGTAATGTGAACTGTATAATGTTTTATATGATTATATTATGTGAACTTATTGTATTATTAAAATGTTTTATATGTTATAAATGTTGCTGTTTATTTATTGTTTGATTGTAGTATGTTATATTTTATATAAGTATGCTGATCTATATTACGATTTACAGTGTTTTTTTCCTGATATATTCGTATTTTTGTTATGTATAGTGAAGTCGATAATTTGATTTAGCGATATTTTAGTGGTCTATATTTTTGTTTTCAATATTTTCGATTATGTCTTTATATGTGTTGAAAGTCGATATATTTTATTTGTGATATTTTTTAGAGTCAATAATATTGTTTTCGATGATTTTTTGGTGCGATATTGTTGAGTCGATATTTGTGTAGTTTTATGTTTAAGTATTGGGAGTTGATATTTTTGTACTCGATATAATTACTTCGATGTTTTTTGTACTCGATATTCAGTCTGTCGATATTGTTTCAGTGATCCATCACTATCAACTCATGGCCCACCGTGGACGCCGCCACAGGTACACAAGTACACAAATACAACACACAACACACAGGCTGACACAGGGTCCAAATCAACAACAGACAGTTGGGCAGTAACACATCCACAAGGTCACCGACACATGACCCACCTGCCACCAAGTCACCCCTCTGCATCCTGGACACACAACGTCCGCGATCATGCACCAATGTCCCGGTCACGTCACCGCAGCGGTGAATATAAGTGAATACATGTGCACAATGCAGAAGGCAGGGCCTGTCCAAGGCATGGGCAGGGCACTAGAACCTCAGGGACACGCTCCTCCCAACACACATCAGCACACCCCATGAAGGCACAGGCCATATGCCCATCCTGTGCACAACAACAAGCCAGATGAATCCACACCCTGCACCACTCAACAAACAACCAGGGAAACAGACACTGCAGGGTTGGCTGCACAGGAACACACAACACACAGCCCAGTGCCAGGAGAACACACACACCACATCACCACCACACACATGGAAAAAAAAAAGTACAAGCACCAAATGAACACCTACAAGGAACAAATTCACACATGGACACACAGCCTGCACAGTCACACATACATATCACACAGTGACACACAGACTAGGTATGGGCGAATTTTGCGAATCTCGCGTTCGCGAATTTTGCGGATTTGCAAACTCGCAATCCGCAAAATCCGCGAATTCCCGCGAATTTTATTTTTTTTATGTTCGCACGGGTTTCTGCAAGTTCGCGAGGGTTTTGTACAATTTCGCAAATTGCGAAATTGTACAAAACGCGTGCGAACTTGCAGAAACCCGTGCGAACACAATGTGCCCAGTAGGGTATGTGCCTCGTCTTGTGTGAATAAAAGGTCAGAGAAAGATCAGTTCAGCAGATGAGGAGAAAGAAGCTCCTGGTAACAGGAACAGCACGGGTATTGCGCTCGTGAAAGTCAAGGATGCAAAGCCTATCCAGCATCACAGCTGATTTTCCACTGTAGATTTGGGAAGAAGGCACACCTGTCCAGCCTCGACGACGCTCACGATTGTTTTTGGGCTAATGAATGAGTCACTGAATTTGAGCATCAACTAGTTCGAGCGTCCATGATTGTTTTTGGGCTAATGAATGAGTCACTGAATTTGAGCAGCAACTAGTTCGAGCGTCCATGTGTGTGTTACTATGCAATCGTCCCGAAGGGCGCAGGGGTCCCTTGAGTGAGCTGTGAGCTGTAACTATTTTACAATGGCGCCAGCAAGCTGCCAGCGCCGTTGTAAAATAGTTACAAAGTTAGCTTGCACAGGAAGCACTTAGATAAAATAAAGCAGCACCTGATTCGTTTTATCTAGTGGTTCCTGTGCAAGCTAACTTTGTAACTATTTTACAACGGCGCTGGCAGCTTGCTGGCGCCATTGTAAAATAGTTGCATGAGTGGGGGTTCAACGTTTGAACCCGTTACGCTCGCGGATTATTTTTTTGCGGATTTTGTGGGAAATCCGCAAAATTCGCGGATTGCGGATTTCCCAAAAATCCGCAAAATCCGCGAGCGTAACGGATTTCCCGCTCACACTTAACACAGACACACAAAATGCAAACAGCAATTGAGCACAACAAATCAGCAAGCCAAAGTGGTAGGAACACAAATGAAAGGCCATGGAGACACACAACAAGCATGTGCACATCTCATGCAAGTCAAGGAACACAGAACACCCTCCTCGGACTATCAAACCACACATGGCTGGTACAGTCAGTGAAGTCAAACCACAGGCACCACAGTGCAACAACACAGGGAGAGAGCAAGGCATACCAGGTAAAAGCACAAGGAACAAAGGAAGGCCTGGAAGTCAAACTGGGAACAGCCACACTTGCATACACCCACCTCACACGAGTACACCACCAGCACAACACACTGGGCCTACAAACATACTCCATTACTGACAAACACCAGGAGGAATGTACACCCCCCCTCACAACAGCAGCACACAACACCAGTGCCACACACACTGAAGGCTGCCAATACTTGCCACTCCATACACACAAATCCAAACACACACCCTGGGTGTAGCCACAAACATCACACACAGACATGCATAAAAACATCACACAAACACATAACCCAAATGAAACACACACAGAACCACAACAAAACAGACATACCCTATCAGAATAACTGTGGCAAGACAATGGGAGAACAGACACAACAGGAGTGCACAACCTCATCACTCAGGTACAAAGCAAACACAACATACCACAAATCACACAAGAAGTGCACCATCCCAAAACAACACAGCCACATCAAAACAACTACAAATGCACCGGCCAAACAAACTGAACAAACACTGCAGGACATCAGGGGATGCACATCAGGCAATGTCAAGGCCACATATACACAGCACTGAACCCACAACAAGAAGTGTGTGTACACACCAAGCATACCATTCACACACAGACGTGAGTGACACAACAGCACTCCCAGGAAGTGAAGCAACAACACAGCCAAAACACATACACCCAAACCAACAATGGTGGAATCAAATTGAACATAGCACTGGCCAGCCCACACAGCTGAACAGCAGATGAGTATCCATGACTGCCAAACAGCACAAGAACACCACAAAGGAACAATTAGGGAAAGAACCCAGGTCCACAAACAGTAGGTATAAGATACACACATAGGGGATGGCACTACACCACACACACCATGCCATACATGAGGATAAGAGGCAGCGTGTGCCTGCAATGCCTGAAAAATACAACCACAATGACAGTGTTTAGCAGCAGGTCTGCACAGTCTACACAAACATAATCAAGACAAGGATGTACAAAAAACAACCACACTGATGCGTCAGTCACACACTCTGCACACTCACAAGTGACTAAAACAACAAGTAGGAGTCAGACAGAACAGCAAGGACATACCAACAGACCGCACACCTCTTGACAACCCAAGAGAACACATCTCATGTAGGCCATGGGACCACGATGACCGGTCATCACAAGATATCCATATACATACACAGCTGGGCACACAGAAAGGAATAACACACATACATGATGACATTGCCCAGCCTGCATGCAAACCTGTGCACAGAGTCACACTCTGTGCTGGCAGTTTCCCCCAACCTGACATGTGAACAATGTAGCCAACAATTGAAAACCTGGAAATGAGAACTGCAACACAGGTTAAATTGACTCCACAGATGCCACATGTATTAGTGTCAGAAAGAACTAAAGCCCCTATCAGCCCTGTGAAAAAAAGAGTAGGCGAGCAAAGACCTTGAAAATGTTGAAGTGCCACATAGAGCATGGAGCACAGCCAATCACATGCTCACACAAAAATAACTTTATTCAGTAAGGACACTGACAAAACAGACAACAGGAGTAACTCTCTTTATTCACATGTTGGATAGATAGACACAAACAGCAGAGAAGAGCAAGGCACTAAATGCACAGCATATCCATTATAATCTGCCCAGTCAAGGGGAAAACTGGAAGGCCAGTGGTCAGAACATGGTGCACAGCAAGTACATGAGAGGCTGCACAGGGAGGAGCCCAACACAGCAGAGCAACTGGGCTAGTGTCCAGGGCAAAGTTCACAGCAAGTACATGAGAGGCTGCACAGGAAAGAGTCCAACACAGCAGAGCAACAGGGCCAGTGGGCAGTTCAGGGTGCACAGCAAGTACATGAGAGGCTGCACAGGGCAGAGCAACAGGGCCAGTGGACAGTTCAGGGTGTACAGCAAGTACATGAGAGGCTACACAGCGAAGAGTCCAACACAGCAGAGCAACACGGCCAGTGGGCAGTTCAGGGTGCACAGCAAGTACATGAGAGGCTGCACAGGGAGGAGTCCAACACCGCAGAGCAACAGGGCCAGTTGCCAGTTCAGGGTGCACAGCAAGTACATGAGAGGCTGCACAGGAAAGAATCCAACACAGCAGAGCGACAGGGCCAATGGCCAGTTCAAGGTGCACAGCAAGTACATGAGAGGCTGCACAGGGAGGAGTACAACACAGCAGAGCAACAAGGCCAGTGTCCAGGGCAATCTTCACAGCAATTACATGAGAGGCTGCACAGGGAAGAGTCCAACACAGCAGAGCAACAGAGCCAGTGGCCAGTTCAGGGTGCACAGCAAGTACATGAGAGGCTGCACAGGGAGGAGTCCAACACAGCAGAGCAACAGGGCCTGTGGCCAGTTCAGGGTGCACAGCAAGTACATGAGAGGCTGCACAGGGAGGAGTCCAACACAGCAGAGCAGCAGGGCCAATGGCCAGTTCAAAGTGCACAGCAAGTACATGAGAGGCTGCACAGGGAGGAGTGCAACACAGCAGAGCAACAGGGCCACTGGCCAGTTCAGGGTGCACAGCAAGTACATGAGAGGCTGCACAGGGAGGAGTCCAACACAGCAGAGCAACAGGGCCAGTGGCCAGGACAAAGTTCACAGCAAGTACATGAGAGGCTGCACAGGGAAGAGTCCAACACAGCAGAGCACTAAGGCCAGTGGCCATGGCAAAGTGCAGAGCGAGGACATGAGAATCAGCACAGGTAAGGGCAGAACACAAAGGCCAGTGGGCATGGCAAACTGCAGAGTGAATACATGAGAATCTGCACAGGCAAGGCAGAACGCAAAGGCCAGTGGGCATGGCAAAGTGCAAAGCGAGGACATGAGAATCTGCACAGGCAACGTCAGAACACAAAGGTCAGTGGGCATGGCAAAGTGCAGAGCGAGGACATGAGAATCTGCACAGGCAAGGGCAGAACACAAAGGCCAGTGGGCATGGCAAAGTGCAGAGCGAGGACATGACAATCTGCACAGGGAGTTTGTACGACTGTACCCTTCCATGGACAGCAACACAGTCAGGGGGTAACAATGGGCAGAACAGGCCCACCTGTGAGAGAGACAGGTGTGTGTGGGGGACTAGCACTCATACTTGGCTATCAGTCAGACAGGGAGCTGGCTGTGTGTCGGGGACATCAGGAGCACCTGTTTGGGGAGAGAGCGGCCCAGGTGAGGTAGGCACTATCAGTGGCTTGGCAAGCCAGAGGGCTGCTTTGACCAGGTGGTGTAGTGGCACGTGGAGGTGGAGTCATGCAGACCTGAGATGGTGTGGGTGGGAGAGGTTTGAGGGGTGCCTTTCCACTTCTTGGGAATCCGAAATGGCTTCCCTGTACTGGGGCTAATAGGAACTGATCTTGACACAACAGGCACACACACCAACAGAGCCGCATCAGGTGCAGACACTGGCCCTCCCTCTGGTGACGTGCTGGATCCTGTGGAATGCTTCATCTGGCTACGCCTCTGGCCCTCCTTCCCCTGTTTGCCAGATGTAACCCTTACAGTGCTCTCCTTCCCCTGTTTGCCAGGGGAAGCCCCTACAGTGCCCTCCTTCACCTGCTTCACTGGGCTTGTAATGGGAGTCGATGTGGTGGGGGTAATGTGGCCCTGAGCCCTTCCTAGATGTACCCTTGCCATACAACAATTCCTCGGTGGGCACAGAAACTGCATGCCTTGCTTTGCGTGAAATTTTAGGGACAGGAGAGTCCTTAGCTGGGGATGCCTCTGAAGCATGTGAGCCTGAGGTCTGCTTCTTTGATTTTTGGGCCTTGCTTTTCCCTGATGGGCTCTTGTCTTTGCATTTTGGGGTGGCTTTGCTCTTCTGTGGGTATGTTGTCTGTGAGTGGGACCGTTTCGGTTGTTTCTGCTGGGTGCTCCTTGTGCTGTATCGTGACTGTGAAGCATGTGCACCGTGGGCACTATCATCAGATGTGGCCACTAACTGGGGTGTGGAAAAAGGCCCTGCAACAGGAATGGGAGGATGTGCCTGTTGAAGGGCAGACATCACTGTGGACAACAAAGCCTGGCAGTACGGTACAGTCCACACACATCGGAGTGTATGCCCTGCATGTAGGCAAGCACCTGGGCTGATTTGTTGTCATGATCACTGAAGGCATTGAGGAGGGCTGTCTGGCCCACACAAAGCTGGTGCAGTAGCTCAACAGAGGGCAACAGGGGGGACAGGTACAAGGGCAGTGGTGCCAGGTGTGAATGTAACTCGTCCCCTCTTACTGACACAGGCAGCAGCAGAGGAAGTGGATGGGAGGGTGGGCACTGGCTACTGTGTGGTAGAAAATGATGTAGAGTCTCCATTCCCTATGCCCTCCAACATGGATGCATCCCCTCTGGCATCAGATGATGTGGTACTTTGGGTCTCAGGCAGGGATTCCTACTGCATACTCTGGTCCCCCTCTGAGGCGCTGGTGACCTCTGTGTCACTGGGCTCCTGTGGTGCTGTGGTGCTAGTCTCACCCCCCCTTGTGTCCGGCTCCTGTCCCTCCGTGACCACTGGCGAATCTGCATGAGTGAGAGATGCAGGGTCAGGTTAGTGGCATCAACAGGACAAAGCAATGCAATCAATGCAGTACACAATATGCCCAAATCTACCTATTGCACACCACACTCTGCAATCACATTGCAGCAACTCACTACATAGACCTCAACAGTGCATGTATCCCTGATCAGCTGTCATGACTGAGACATGTTGAGGCCACAAAGCACAACACCCTGCTCGTGGCTGAAGTCTACCAGACACACAACTTGCTCTGCCCACACCTACAGACATGATGTGGGCACACCACTTGTTGCCACTGACAGACCTTGAGGGAACAGGATGAGACAACACAGACACCTATTACGACATGACAGTTCACAATGGCAAATAGCCCATGCAAAACACAATGTTGTACTCCGGGGCACAAAGACTAATGCACATTGTTGTCAGATGTCTCGGACTCAACATTCATGGTGCATGCAATGTACACATAGATGTAGTCACACTCAGTTTGGAAATACTGCTGTACACTCCCAAATAGATTCCCCAGACTACCCCAAAGCTGAATGACCATGAAGAGCACAACACATACGGCAATGGGACTGCACAGCAAGGATTATCACCTTTGTAAGTACAGTTTGTGCAACTGCATGACACTGGCACCCAAACCAGCAGCAACTTACATGACACTGCACTGCACCACTTCACAAATATCACATAGGCCACCGCTGGCACAGGCCCTGGACACATGCATTCACTCCCAGCCAAAGTCACCCTACCCAAATACTCACCCCTGCCTTGCTGCTGATGTTTCTTCAGACGTGCATTCAGCTCTGGATGAGTCACTGCCAAGATGCGGCCCATCAGAGGTATCATGCTGCGCCGTGCCAACCGCCGATTGCGAGGAAGCAGCCCCAAGGTCATCTCTGCCATGTTCTTTGCCAGCCGGCTGATGTCGTACCACCTCTTGTTGCAGTGGCTGCGCCGTTTGTTAGATACCCCCAGAGCTCGCACCTTTGCTGCATTGGCCCTCCACATGGCCGTAAGCTGGTGTACCTGGTGTAGAGAAGTGTGGCTTAATGGTTAGAGCGGCAGACCCTGATGCAGTAGTCTTTCTGGGACCAGGGTTCAATTCCCGCCTCGGCGGGTCTCTGCCTCAATTTCCTCGGACCTGATCATTCTCGCCTCGGTACCTATTCTGATCATGAGCCCCACTCTGCACCTCTAGGCAATAGCTTGCTTAATCTCTACAATGGCCCCAACAACGCCCTGACTTCACCTTGGGGGTGCCCAGGAGTGGGCTCCTCACAGGGAAAGGCCAGAAAGGGTTCCTCAGCGGTATTCGTACAAGCGCCGAGATGCCTCCGGGTAGTCGTGCGCTATATAAGTGGGTAATTATCCTTTGAGATGCAGGCATGGGAGACAAGAGGGGGAAATGATCAGTGACACAGTGTCATGTACAACATCTATCAGTATGGTAGCAAGACACAGACTCATTACCAAATCTAATCTCTGTCCATCCCACCTTGGGGGTGCATCTCACATGGACACTCTGCATGGGCTAAGCTGATGTGATTGCATGCATTTATGAGGGCATACAGAGTCCCTGCACATCTTACACACATGCAGGATGACAGCATTGAACCCCCTATTTGGCTTGCACACATCTCCAGTCCTATGCATGTCTGGCACAACATACATCACATATCAACCTGTGTCTGTGGGTTGACTCACTGTGTGCAAGACTGTGCAGCACTCAATGTGCATGCCCTGTGAATATATCAGTATGTCATGTGTGTGACATTGGGGGATATGGACTCTCCAACAAAATATAGATCTACACAAATGTTGGTGTGTGCAATTATACAGGGCAGAGATGGCGAATAGTTGGATTTCACTGTGAGAAAACAAGAGTAAGTACACAGTAATTGCAGTGATCTCATCTCGTCTTGGTGGGCGGGCACTGTGCAGAGCATCTGGGCTCACACAGAGTCAGACTACAAGGGTACATATAGCCATTCAGACAAGCAATTACTGTCCTGGGACCTGCATGGCCAACATAATGTATCACTGTATGGTTGACAATGCAACACACTTCGGACCTACAACTGCAGGCAGAGAAACCTGTGACATTGGGACACACACTCCTTCCCCCTGGAGACAGCATGTTTGCCAGTGCATGACACAACCCCACACCCTCAGGCATATACTGCAGCAATTCAACATGTGTGCCCCCCCTGCCCTACACCTCCATTTTTTATTACTTACCACGTCATTTGGGGCACCATACAGCCTTGGGTACTGTGAGAGTACCTAGTCTACCAGGACCTCCAGCTCCTCGCTTGTGAATGGACTGGCATGGATCTTCTCTGTCCTTGCCATCCCTGTGGACATGTAACACCTGTGGTGGAATTGGATGGTGAGGAATGTCAGGCAGCACTCCCTGGAGGTAGCAACAGATGAGGGGTATCAGGCAACAGTCCCTGGAGGCAGCAGCAGATGAGGGGTCTCAGGCAGCAGTCCCTGGAGGCAGCAGCAGATGAGGGGTCTCAGGCAGCAGTCCCTCGAGGCAGCAGCAGATGAGGGGTCTCAGGCAGCCGTCCCTGGAGGCAGCAGCAGATGAGGCATCCCAGGCAGCAGTCCATGGAGGCAGCAGCAGATGAGGGGTCTCTGGCAGCTGTCATTGGAGGCAGCAGCAGATGAGGAGTCTCAGGCAGCAGTTCCTGGAGGCAGCAGCAGATGAGGAGTCTCAGGCAGCAGTCCCTGGAGGCAGCAGCAGATGAGGGTCTCAGGCAGCAGTCCCTGGAGTCAGCAGCAGATGAGGGGTCTCAGGCAGCAGTCCCTGGAGACAGCAGCAGATGAGAGTCTCAGGCAGCAGTCCCTGGAGGCAGCAACAGGTGAAGGGTCTTTGGCAGCAGGCTCTGTGAGCAGTGGAAATGTGAGGCTCACTCCCACACATATATAGCCCCCTGGAGTCATTCCAAAGGTGCCAAGCTGCAACAATTGGTTGTCTAGGTCTGCCTCATTCAAAAGCATCCAATGACTGCCTCCAAGGTGTCGGTGCACGCCTTCCATGATTTTCAAAATTGCATCATGCCACCGCAAACATCCATCTCATTGGCTCTAGGGCATGCTCCATGGCGGCGATGTACCGCAGGGGCCTGGGGTGCGATACCACGATGGTGCATCTTTCAAAAGCATCCAATGTCCGCCTCCGCAGTGGTGGTGCACGCCTTCAGCGATTTTTAAAATTGCATCATGCCTCCGCAATCATCGATCCCATTGGCTCTAGGCCATGCTTCATGGCAGTGAGATACCTCCAGGGCCAGGCAGTAGCTACCATGATTTGGGTGGCGGAGCATGCCAACCGCCATTTGGGCATGTCTCCATGCCAATGACTTCCGCACCTGTGTTCGGGGTGCTGGTGACACACTGCTGGGGCCAGGTGGTAGCTACCGCTATTTGGATGGCGGAGCATGCCAACCACTATTTGGGCATGTCTCCATGCCAATGACTACCGCACCTGTGTCATGGAGGGTGCTGGTGACACACCCCTGGGGCCAGGCAGTACCTACCGCGATTTGGGTAGCGGAGCATGCCAATCGCCATATGAGCATGTCTCCATGGCAATGACTACTGCACCTGTGTCAGGAGGGTTGCTGGTGACACACCGCTGGGGCCAGGCGGTAGCTACCGTGTTTGTGTGGCAGAGCATGCAAATCGCCATCTTCCCATGTCCCTATGGCTATCACTACCGCACTTGTGTGTATAGGAGGTGCTGGTGACACAGCGCCAGGGCCAGGTGGTAGCTATCGCGGTTTGGGTGGCGGAGCATGCCAACTGCCATTTGAGCATGTCTCCATGACAATGACTACCGAACCTGTGTCAGGGGGGGTGCTAGTAGCCCACCTTTGGGGCCAGGCGGTAGCTACTGCGATTTGGGTATCGGAGCATGCCAACCGCCATCATGTCCCTATGACTATCAATACCGCACTTGTGTGTATGGAGGGTGATGGTGACACACTGCTGGGGCCAGGCCCACATACAATGGAAATGTCCATCGGGGAGACTTCAACAGTGCACAGTGGCCACATGCTGAAGGGCACATAATCGTGCACACAATGCCAATGTTCCATAGACTCCACAGGTCCCTTCATGTGCCATGGTTGTGTTTGTGTGACGTACATTGGTCTGTAGTCCCTAACATGTCACAAATGCATCCGATGGTTGATGAGGCAGGACAGTGTTGTAGTGGACTCTACAATGTGTACACACATCAATGTGTTGTGGGGCAGTGATGACATTGGCAAGGCTTGGCTCACTGTATGATGAAGTTACTTACTTGTGCTAATCTGTCTGCTCATACACGCAATTGTCAGTTCACCGCCAACTGTGGTCATTGTGTTCTGGAGGTGTGCTAAGTTGGAATGATGCATTCAGGTGTGACTGGTACAGCAGATGAGTATGAGACAGTGGTGTTGATTTCTAGCACATTGGCTGGATGCCACGCTCCCAGGCGTGCTTATGTGAAATGTGGCCATGAAACTATATGCATTCACATTGACCTATGTGGTGTTTGAGGCACTTGTGTATTGTAAATAGAGAGGTGTGCCTCCTGTGTGGCTCAAGCGCTCACCCATGTGACCTGGTGTGTTACTCATTTGTCAAGTCAGTCAGTGTTTATCCTGTGTCATCCTCTACGGGATATGCTCTGGCCATCTCATGCTGGATATCATTGACATGTGTCCATTTTGATCTCAACTAGGAGGAGGCCAAATCTGATTCGTCTCTTGACACTGCTGGAGGACATGGAGGATGTGGCAATCATTTACAAATTCCGTCTAGATAAAGCCACCCTGAACACCATTTGTGATATGTTGGAGCCCCACCTACAGCCTCGCCGGACATATCCAACAGCTTTCACCCTAACTTATAATACGATGGCAGCCCTCCATTTTTTTGCCACTGGGTCTTTCCAGGAGACCATGGCCAGCGCTGGTGGATGTCTCAACCGATGTTCAGCATGGTTCTGCGTGATGTTCTGTCTGCCATCATGAGATACAAGGACAGATATATCCATTTCCCCAGGGGTACTGAATTGGCAGCTGTAAAGTGAGACTTCTATCCCCTTGGGCACATCCCCCATGTTGTTAGTGCAATAGATTACACACATTACGGTCTTGTGCCACCACATGCAAGTGAGCACATTTTTCATAATCGAAAACATTACCACTTCATCAATGTGCAGGTGGTGTGCCTGGCAGATATGATCATCTAGCATGTGTGTGCCAGATTCCCCGGATCAGCCCATGGCTCCTACATCCTGAGGATTAGCATTGTGCCCCAGCTGATGGCTAATCTGCTTCCCGAGCGTGCATGGATTGTGGGTGAGTATGGCCAGTCGTATGGCATGCTGGGTGTGTGACCTGCTGACCTATGCCTGTGCAACATTGCAATGTATTTTTGTCATACCTAGGTGACTCTGCATATCCCAGCCGTCCATGGCTGCTGAGCCCACTGCGGAATACCAGGACCCCAGCTGATATCCAATAAAATGAGGCCCATGGGAGGACACGTTGTGTGGTGGAGCATTCTTTTGGTCTGGTCAAGTCACGTTTCCGCTGCCTGGACAAAACCGGAGGTGCACTGGCATACTCGCCCAGGAAGGTGTGTCAGATCATAGTGGCATGCTGCATACTCCACAACCTGGCCATTCACAAGCAGATTCCCCTGCTCCTGGATGATGCTGAGGACCCAAGGTCCCCGCCTGCACAACAATCTGAGTCCAGTGATGAGGACAGTGGAGAGGAGGAAGGTGGTGACATGCGTCAACAGCTCATCACCCGCTATTTCACTTGAATGTGGGTGATGAAGTCCAACATATACATTGTCTGGTGAGACTGCTGTTGTCGTGAAGGGCTATGTGTGAATAGTCTAAACACCGAGATGTAAAGTCACCTGTGTGTGGAGATGTGACTGTGACATGTCATCTCTGAACGTATACGGGACGTGCATGTTGACACTTTTTGCACATTTTGTTGTCTGCATGTTGGTTTATATAGATGGCTGGTGTAGTGTACTGTCTGTGATGCCACACTCACACCAGTGTATTTTGTTCTGTTGTGTTTTCCTAGGTGCCTCAAACTTCTCCTTGCCTGAATACAGTACATACTTCTGATACATTATGGACATTTTGAAGACTGTACATCCTGTACTAAAGACAATTCTGACACAAAGGCAGTGTGTAAGGTATTTTATTTCTAAAGTTGACATGTGAGGGTTGTGGGCAGATTTACATGGATGTAATGATGGGGCAGTGAGTTGACAGTCATGGTAAATGAGATGTAAGAGTAGATACCACTTTGATGTGGTGACCCAGTCCAACAAACAGGTGCCATTCACAAGGCAGTTTGGGGAAGGACAGTCCAAACAGTCAATGCAGTGGGGAAGAGGGTTGCCATCAGGGCTGGCTCAGTGACTGGCATTTGGCTAGTGCTTTGCCTCCAGATACTCCCAGGCTCTTCTTCGGATGCCCCCTTGGTCGCTCTGCTTGGGGGGCCCCTGCTGTGGTGCCAGGGCATCTGAGTACTCACCCCTCTCTGTGGCTACAGGGGAGGATGGTAAACTGTCATCCTGCTGTAAAACAGAGGGGGGTGGAAGTGCTGGTTGGGACGCAGGCCTGTCCCTCAGTAATGCCACTTGCTGGCCCATGAGATCCACCAATTGTCCAATATTGGTGTCGATGGACCTCATCAGGAGGATGAGCTCGCGTAAAAGATCGTCCAACCGGCCACTCTGTCCCCGGGCCTGTTTGTATGCAGCAAGGACTCTGGTGATATGTTCCAGGGATGGGGTCCCAGCCTCCTGGTGTCTGGAAGTGACCTGTTGCCTTGCCACTGTGGGTCTCTGCAATCTCTCCCTTCCATCCTCAGTCGTTGGTGTGGGTTGGACATCCCTTGGGACAGGGAGGGTGTTGCAGGTGGTACTGTTGGTGGTAGTGGTGGATGACAGCAGGGGTCTGCTGTGCAGTGGGTGTTGCAGCAGACGTGGTGGTGGGGAGGATGGGGTCCTGGGACCTGTTGCTCCCTGGCACACCAGATGGGCCGGCCTCGAGCTCATCGTCAAGAAAATCCTGGGAGTCTACATCCAAGAGTCCAGCTAACGGGGGGAGATACTGGCTTTGCTGGTTGTTGTAAGTAAGTTATTGGTCACCTGTGGATTAGATGGGGAATGGTCATTGTTGTTAGCTATGCGTCATCCCCAGTCTGTACACTACACAATTGACAGATCTTCACATCGTTCGCATGTGCACTACTGTGTCTCATTACATGGTGCAGAGGTACATACATTACTTGTACATGTTGTGATGTATCAATGCACACCATGCAAATGGTACTGTAGTAATGTTCGCAGTGACCTGTTGCCATGTAGAGACCAGCACATCATCTTTTCCTTGGTGTCACTTTGTTGATTTGTCTGACCTCCAAACGTCACATCTAGCCATGGACTGGCCAGTGTATTGTACTGCAAGACTTTTTCCTATCATGTACAGATTTAGATTTATGAGCCTACACATGCTTCCTAATTATTGTAATTGTCCTTGCTGATTGGGTCACATGGCAATGTACTCATCCGAATGTGCTGTGCATGGTTGTGCCCAGTCTTCCTTGTGCCTGTAGGTTGGTGTGTCACTCTTTGTTATCTGTGACAGTTCCCTTTGCTTACCAGTGTGCACACTGTGCGTGTCATGCAAGGTCGGTGTGCATATTTGTGTAATGATAGGGCTGGTGATGTCAAATGGCATGCTTTGATTAGTGATAAATGAGTGGGTGGACGTATGGCCTACTGACCTGTTAGGTGAAGATGAACACTCCAATGGCTTCAAACTGCTTGTGGGTGGAGGGAGTGCTCAATCTTGCTCATCTCGGATACAAGGGTACATGGTGGGAGTAATATTGCAGGCCTCCCATGCCTAAACAGCACAACCTGGGAAGATGGCTAACTACTGTTAGATGAGGGTGAACAATGCAATTGCTGACACATGCTTCTGGGTGGCTGGGGAGTGTTCCATCCTGCTCAGGGGTAGGAAAATGGGGACTGTTGGGAGTTGTAGTGCAGGCCTCACACACACCCACACCCCTCCCTGGGAAGATGGTTACCTACCTGTTAGTTTGTTTGGTGGACAATGCAATGGCTTCCAACTGCTTGTGGGTGGGGGAATGCTCTATCCTGCTGGGGTGTCGGCCAGGGAGCATGGTGGGAGTAGTGGTAAAGGCCTCCCACCACCAAACAGGCCTCCCAGGCAAGATGGCTACCTACCTGTTAGGTGAAGGTGAACACTGCAATGGCTGCCACATGCTTGTGGGTGGGAGGGAGTGCTCTATCCTGCTGAGGTATGGGCAAGGGAGCATGCTGGGAGTAGTTGTGCAGACCTCCCACCCCCAAACAACCTCCCAACCAAGATGGCTACCTACCTGTTAGGTGAAGGTGAACCCTGCAATGGCTGCCACATGCTTGTGGGTTGGAGGGAGTGCTCTATCCTGCTGGGGTGTGGGCCAGGGAGCATTCTGGGAGTAGTGGTAAAGCCCTCCCACCACCAAACAGGCCTCCCAGGCAAGATGGCTACCTACCTGTTAGGTGAAGGTGAACACTGCAATGGCTGCCACATGCTTTTGGGTGGGAGCGAGTGCTCTATTCTGCTGGGGCGTGGGCCTGGGAGCATGCTGGGAGTAGTTGTGCAGGGCTCCCACCCCCAAACACCCTTCCAGTCAAGATGGCTACCTACCTGTTAGTTCGTTTGGTGAACACTGCAATGGCTTCAAACTGCTTTTGGGTGGGGGAGTGCTCTATCCTGCTGGGGTCTGGGCCAGGGAGCATGCTGGGAGTAGTTGTGCAGGCCTCTGACCCCCAAACACCCTCCCAGCCAAGATGGCTACCTACCTGTTGGGTGAAGGTGAACACTGCAACGGCTGCCACATGCTTGTGGGTGGGAGGGAATGCTCCATCATGCTGGTGTGTAGGGCAGGGGACATGGTGGGAGTAGTGGTGCAGGCTGCCTGTTCTCGTGCTCCCATGGTAATATTGCTGGCTACGTTTAGAGTAAATGGGAGTGAGTGAAGGTTGGATCTGTGGGACAGGTTTTTGTGGGTGTGTGGTGCAGATGTATGAGATTTATCTTGGGTGGTGTGGGTTTTTGTTTGTGCAAGACAGTACATATCATTGTGTTGGGTAACATTTGTTTGTACTTATCAGCCTCCACTACACCGGATACACCTGTGAGACTCTCTGGATCCAGTATGGCGAGCACCTTCTCCTCCTATGGTGTGAATGTTTTCGATGGAATGGGAGGGCCACTGCCAGTCCAATTAACCAGCTCCCAGTTCTTGCTCCTCCTCTCTTTGACAACCCTCTTGAGATCATGCCACTGCTTCATGATCTCCTTTTTGGATTGCGGGGTGATCCCTACTGCATTGACCCTTTGTACTATCCTTACCCACATCTGTGTTCTTGTGGCTAATGGTGTCTGTTGGACCAGACTACCAAACAGTTGTGGTTCCACTCTGACTATCTCATTGACCATGACTGTCAACTCACTCTCTGTTTGTGGGTTCAGGGGTGTGGGTGGTAGTTGTGGTGTTGGTGTGTGAGGTGTGTTATGTGCTGGGGGCTTGTTGGTGCTGGTGTGATGGTGGTGGTGGTGGTGGTGTTGAGTGTGCTGTGTTCTTTTGCCTCTCCTATCTGATCTGGTGGATGCCCTTCTCTTCTGGAGTGTTGCAAAGCATTGTGGTCAGTGAAGGGGCTGGTTTTATGCTCAGCTATGATGGTGTGTCTAAATGGGGTTTTGCTGTCAGGTGTGTTGTGGGTGTTGTCCTGGACATTGTATGTTTCTGTTTGTTATGTATTTGTTTGTTTGTTTGTTTGTGATGTGTTTGGTGTATTTGGAGCGGCATGGCAACTTTGATTTGTGCAATGTTTGGCATTATTGTGGGGTTTTTGCATCGTCTGCCATGTTTTGTATGGATCGTCCGCTGCGGTGACTGAGCAGCAGCTCTTCCGCTGGCTCTACTATTCACTGCAGTGTGCGACCGCGGCGGTTGGAAACATTGGTTAGTAATGTGGGACCAGCGGGGATATACTAATTTCCCGTGTGGTGTCTCCACTATGCTTGCTACGCTATGCTTGTTGTGGGTTGTATATTTTCCACTGCGTTTCTGACCGCCGCAGTCGGATTTTGGACATGACCGCCCGCGACCGGCGGTTTTTCTCCTAATTTCACCCCCGGTTTTTCCACGGTCCCGGCAACAGGTTGGCTGGTTGAGGTTTAGTGTTCTTTAAGAAGTACCCTCACTGTTTGCCTACGTTTGAGGGACATGTTGGTAATATGCAATTTCCAAGGCATCCTTTCAGAACATCAAACCCAAATATTGGAACGCATTAACCCTCTCTAAAGTAACCCCACCCAATGTGAGACTCCCCCTGTATGCCTTATAGGGCTTGATTGCCATATACTTGGTTTATAATGTATTTATTTCAAAGCCCCGCATAGGACAGAAAATGTCAAATTGGTTCAATAACAGTTGCAGGCTACTAGGGTTTTTTGACACCAGAAGAGAGTCATTGGTAAATAGGAGGGTTGACATTTTCTCCTTGTTTAAAAACAGGGCATCTACAAATTTGGTGATACGAAACTGGGCAACATCATTCAGATAAAGAGAAAATAGAATTAGTGCCAAAACACATCCTTGGCAAACACACTTAGACACACTAAATGGTTCTGAATGTTGGCCTTGGTTCCTCCACTTTACTCTAGCACAATTATCTTACATGGATACGAACCACAATAGATAGGATCTCCATGGGAATACCTATGTCACGCAACACACACCAAAGATTAGCTCTAGGGACTAGGTGAAATGCGATTTCAAATATATGAAAGTGACATAAAGACTTCTTTTCCCAGTAACCACTACTTTCCAGAATAATGGTAGGAAATGAAAAACCTGATCAATGGTGCTTATCCGACACCTGAAGTCATCTTGAAAGGGTGTCAAAATGCACTGCTCATCTATCCAGTCCTGGATCTTCAACAACAAGGCTCGAGAGAAAATCTTCTGGCCTTAGTCGATGAGACTGATAGGCCTGTAGTTCATTGGAATATTCCCATCACCCTTCTTATATATTGATATCGTATCAGCTTCCTTCGAGGACACGGGTATTGAAGAGCCACCAACTATGGCATTGGATAGTCAAATATATTCAGCCCAGCTATCCTTTTCATATAGAAAATTGAATGGCATCCAGGTCGGGCTCTTTATTACACACTATTGCTTTGATAGAGGTTAGAATATCCCTCTGATCAAATAATATATCATCATGCACCAATTGGAATGAAAGTGGTACAATCGTGGTGGTGTTTTCAGAATATAGTGATTTAAAATGGGCATGCCACTCACACTGCTGCTATATGATTATCAATCAAAGGTTCAACTATAGTATCACCCCTTGAAACCAGGGATCAAAATGTATTTGACTCTATGTCTTTGCAGGCCTCTTTTAGAAGGCTCCACCTATCTTTATTCCATTGCTTCTTCACCTTCACCTTGGTCTGTTTAATTAGCTTCCTTAGTGATCTAACAAGGGGGGGTACATTGTTTGATTTGAAAGCCTGGAAGAGTTGTGCTCGCACTGTTCTGCACTCTCTACTAAACCAGGTATTTGCTGCCCTTGGATGTTTCAATGGATTAGTTCTTACTGCAGGTGCCATAAAGTACTGAACCAGACACCCAAATAGACTAGAATTTACATACGTGACTGCTCCTAGTCCCCCTGCCTCCTTGCTCAAGGGCTAGGATGTCCAAGGTACTCCCTAGCAGGTCCTTGTTTATGTGTGCAGAATCTCTACCTTGGAAGCTAGATACAGCCACCTTAAACGTTATTTATCTTTAGTCAGAGGCAGGTCACAAGATAGTGCATTCTGCCTGACCTGATGGGGCAAACAACTCCAGGATATCAACAAACATAGACATTTGGGATTATGATCACTTTCCATTCTGGCCCGTATTTCCATATCATCAACTGGGTGCTACAACCTTAGGTCCAGCAGCATGTAGTCTATACAACTTGAGCTATTGTTCTTGTTATAGGTGTATGCCCCAATATTGTCTGATTTGTTTCTTCCATTAAGAGCTCTGACCCTAAACTCAAGGGACAAGGTTTTAAGACAGGAGATAGCATCGGACTCGTATATGCCACAGTTCATCTTCTTCAACTGCCCCCAAACATCATCCTGGCAAGGGGCTCAAAGGTGATATTTAACTCACGAGAATGGCCTCGCCTTTCCAGTAGCCCTCCAATTTCTGCAGGGTACCAGATTGCCTACTCCCATGTGTTCGTTGTGCAAAGATATTATAGATATCAATGGTGATGTTGGAGTTCCCCTTGATTCGAAATCCCAGGAAATCAGGGCTGCCAGTATGGAGTTCAGTGACACCGCATCTAAGTGCGATCTTTACCCAGATCAATAGACTCCCGGTAGGGCGCCCCCAAATTTATTCAGTGATGAAAGCATATAGAAGTTTAAGTACTCGGCCCTATGAGTGGGCTCAATTCCCAGGTTTCCAGGAAAATACAGATGTTCACAGGTTCCACAAATGAAATTCTGTTGGGTAAAGACAATTTTGGTTTAACTCCAGTTAGATTCCAGGAAACCAAAAAGATGTTTGGGGGTGCCCTTGCTTTAGGCAATTGTGAAACTGGGGACAAGGCAATAGAGGAGTGAATTTTAGTACCTTAAATAGCCTGGTGTAGTGTCAAGTTCGAGGTTGAGCTACATAGCACCAATATTTCGCCCCTAGATATGTGATTAGTGGGTTGGCCGTTGAAAATAGAGTGAAGGCATAGGGGTGCCCTATCTGGGATTCCTCAACAACTACATCTGATTGAAGGGGCTTCACCCCCTAGGCACATGGGTTCCTTGCTGCTTTAGTCAATCAACCAAACCCCACACTGTCCATCCTCAGGATTTAAAGCTAGGGTCTAGTTATTAAGTGCGGGCCTACTAAATACGGACTATATTTTAATTAAATATAGTATCCTGAAAGGGAGGTAGTACTTAAGTTCAGGGCAACAAAATTATCAACCAGGCTCCTGTTTGTTAGCTGAAATTCAATACAATCAGTAGCACTTAGGGGATCATTAATCTTTTAGCCCTGATAATGTCTTTCCTTATGACTGACCTACAACCCCCCCATACATGGTGAATCCACTGGATCGCCTGATTCTTCAACGAGTCATCGTCTTCCCTTTGAGGGTTCGTTAGAGTCCTAGGCATGTTTAACATAAAAACTGTACATTCAGCAGGGCTCTCCTTATTCTCCCAGGGCAGTCGATGAGGGTTTGTCTGGAGCTTTGTTTGTACACAGCTGGGAATGCTGGACCGCTTTGAAATGTGGTGACCAACATTGCCGGTCCTGGGCCCTGCTGAACCAGATGGGGTCCTTCTGTTACCCGAAAGAACCGAGCTTCTTTTGCCTTCTATCATGTGTATCTTTCTTGGGATCATGCCATATGTTACGATTGGGGTCTTACAAGGGACCTTCTTTTCAAGACAACTGGCTGGATCAGGAATACAGCCAGAATGGGGACTATGCCCAATAGCTGCCCATGAGCGGAGGTCCTCCTTCTCCTCAAGGAGCTAATTAACTAGAGATGTTAGATCACACACCATGGTCTTAAGGGAATCTATTTCTAATCTAAGCTCAGTATTGAGCTCACAAACCGCTGCTTGTTTAATAGGTGTGGATATTATCTTCTGCGGGTAAGCGCCCCAAACACTCAACCCCCTCACATAATGAACTATCTGGTAAAGACTAAAGCGGGGTTTAGTGGTTGCAACATAAAACATTTAGGGTAGAAAGTTCTATAGCATTTAAAACACGCCATCTTGTATGTTGGTTTCAGATAAAGTGCCATTGGACAACACCTGTCTCTTACCAGAGGCCGCTGGCTGGGGACGATGGCTGGAGTAAGGTGAGGGAGGTTAGGAAATAAATACAAATTAAAACGTACCTGCTGGTAACCGTCGTCAGCCGCCGCCACTCCTCAGCAGGAACCAGAAACAGGAAGCACTCAGGCTTCCAGACTCCCCTAGCCAATCAAGACCCTGCTTATAGCAGCATTGTGATTAGTCTGAGCGCCTTGGTTCAGCACTCAGAGAGGGAGTGGAAGATGGGCATGTTCTCCACCCAGGCTGTAATATAACCTGGGTGGAGAACATGCAAAGTGTGCATGACTGTGTGGCTCGCCCAAGAAGGTCTGCCAAATTGTCATGCAAACTTAGGTGCAGCAGCAGCCACTCCTCCTACCCTGTGACACAGGAATACCAGCCCAGCTCGCCCTAACCCGCAGGCAACTGCAATACAAAAAATAAAATGTTAATAATGTTCTGTTATTATAATTTTATTTTTTCCTTTGCACTGCTTTAAAGTAGTGGAGTGACGCTCCTCCTCCTTAGCGGAGGAGCCTTTAATGTCTCTTACCATGATTCTTAAACATTTTTGGGGATGCGTGTATGTTTGCTAACACTAACCCAGGTGATATGGACCTGTTGCTTATGGGTGGAGCAATAACATCAGAGGCTAGGATCACTTTAGATTCAGCGACTTTATAATTTAGTCTATCCATAGTACAATTGCCTCCAGAATCCTTTAATAACTTTTTGACCATCATTTTAACCACTTCCATCCCACCATCCAATGCTTTCCTCTTCCCCATTCACTTACAACAGCAGAAGTGATATATATTTGGGTTATGGGAGACATATAAGAGGAAAACACACAAGATGATGGACGGAATGTTACACAACGGCAAAACATTCACCCCCAGTCACAGATCTGGACATATAAGAGGCCCATGGCAGTGACAACAGTAAATGAGACCATTAACAGTAGGACGAAGGACTAATCCTCATGGAAAGTTCAAAAGAAGGACAAGACAATCATACAGCACAGTAGTGTCCAGGGATACTGAAGGCACACGTTAGAGGGATGGCCCAGCCAGTCTCTGACTGGCACTGACAGGTGCAGGATGGACCAGCCCTTGGCCAGGTGCAGTCCAGGTGCTGCAGGCGCATGTTCCGCACATGCCCCTGAAGCGGGCCTGATATGACAATGTCAGGTACACTCAGGTGTGCAGGTGCAGGGAATCCTGGGACGAGAAGTCCCCAGCGGCGGTGGCCATAGATGCTCAAGGACCATGGCAGCTCTCCCCCCATGAGTGACAAAGCCCCTGGGTGAGTAGGCAACGTTCAGGTGCCAACAGCAGATTCCTAACCTACGGGCAGAGGCAGCGAGTTCCCAGCACTGCTGGACAGCAGCGAGGCTGATATGGCGATGTCAACTGCACTAAGGTGTGCGGACAAAGGGAATCCTGGGACTAGAAGTCCCCAGCGGCAGCAGCCGCAGATGTTCGAAGACGGCAGCGGCTCACTCCGCGTGAGTGATAAAGCTTCTGGGGCGAGTAGGCAATCTTCGGGTGCCAGCAGCAGTTTCCTAGCCGAAGGGCAGAGGCAGCGAGTTCCCCTGTCTGTAATTTACTATGTATATACAATATATCACCTCTCCATTCAGTGAAATATGTTAATTATATTATGTTCAACTTCAGTCTCTTCATTTCAGGGACAGTCCTCTCAATGCTATGTATCTGAGCTGTTGGGTCGTTCCAAACTCCAAATTCCTGCTTTATCACTCTGTCGAATGACATTTGTAGACATACAATATAACTGTCTCAGTAATATGAAAAAAGTTGCGTATTTTCGGTAGCTTTAATTACACGTATTAAAGTACAACCAAGGCTGCTGTAATTATTCATCATGGAAGAAACTAATTATGCGACAAGTCTGGCTGAATTTGGTCACATGGACAATGCTTTATTTTTCAATTTCATATGGTAGTAAATGTAGTTAATTGCACACACTTCCATTATTGATTCAAAAGAGGTCGCATTGCTTTACAAAATAGTGTTTTAAGAGGAAACTACACCCATTCATTCAGCAACAGTTTGAGAAAAAATGTATAGCATTTGTGTGATGAATTATGCATCTTTTTTAATAGAACAGACTGTCTTAAAATCATACCTCCTGGAAGTCAGTGTGTTTTTTTTAACGAGCACTGACGGAGCAGCTAAAAAGTATGCCCTACCAAGCAGAATGGAAAGGGAAGACCACTCGGTCCCTCCGAACGTATGGATGGGTGCCCCGATCCCCCCGGGAAACCATTTTGGGCGGAGGGCGTGGTTCGGCTGGTATGCCCAAAGCGGCGTAGCCGGATCGCGCCCTTCCCGCCCAGAAGGGGTTGTCCTAGACACCCACCAGGAAGTCCGCGCACGGATGGGCGTACCCGAGGAGGGCCCCCGCCCTCCCGCAGACGGATAAATAGAGCGGGAATCCAATAAAGCGCCCTCTTGTTCCAGTGCTCGGAAGGCTGAACCACTCGTTGCTCGAGAGCCCTCGACGGAACAAGCAGCAATTTTGAGAACTTGTAATCTTTGTTGTTTCTCTTTCAGTGTCAGGCGTGTGGAGGATCTAGGACCTTGTGGATCAAGTCGGACGGAGTAACCGAAGGCATGTCTGGCAAGAAAGCGGGAAATAGCTCCGAGATGGAGAAGATGCTACGCACCTTGGTGAACCGAATGGCGGTGATGGACCGAAAACTGGGTAAAGTGGATTCGATCGGTCGGGGCTTAGCAGAGGTTAAGAAGCAGATAGCAGCCCAGAACAACCTCTCGGGGCGGCCTAAGAAAGTGATAGGACCGGCCTTGCCGGACGTCGCCCCAGAGGGTAAGGGGAAGCGTAGTAAGAGCAGGGCGGATTCCAGGGAGGGCCCAGTCCCGGAGGTGCCCCCAGCAGGCCCAGTCGCACCGGTCGACAGCCCGGTACCAGGTCCGGACATGGGTTTACCAATCCCCGTTGTAATAACACCAGTTGAGGATGATCAGATGCCCCCAGAACTGGCCCTTCAGTTAGCTGCAGTGTTACCCTGGCTAAAGAAGAAGGCAGGGGGGGCAGTGGCTGCGGGGGATCCGGCCGAGGAAGCCAGAATAATAATTGAGCAGTTACGGCAGTCAAGGGAAGCCGGGACGGCAAATGTTCCTTATATTCCCCCACAGGTAGCACCGGGAGTCACGACGGATGGCCGAGCAAAGGCAGCGGACACGGCGGTTGAACCCGGTAACAACCCATTGCCAATGGTTGGGGAGAGTTCAGTGCCTTCGAGGCGGGAAAGGTTGTCTCAGCACATACCGGCGGCCACGAAGGAAATGATATGGGGGGACAAATATATTAATATGTTTTCACTGTTGACTGACCATCGTGAGATAGAGTACGCAAAGACCCAGAAAGATTTATGGCACCCCAGATGTCGGAATTTAGGGTCGATGAGACCATGGCGAACTGGGTGAAGGCCTTTTCCATATTTACAGCAGTAATGGGGGAATGTAAACCCGAAGTGTTGCCCGATTTATCATGTTACCAGAACAGGATCATGGATTTTTATATGATGTACGGGGGGAATGAATGGAAGGGTTATGATGTTCACTTTCAAAAATCTAAAGATTTTGATGAGACTTTAATGTGGCATTGTCTCGACACGGTGTCATGGCACAAACAGCTCTTGCCTGGATCGGCGGGTACGACCTCGCCAGGCGGGAGCGGGTCTGGGACAGTCCAACAAAGACCGGCGCAGCCCTTTCGTGCAAGCGCCGGTGGGGAATCACAGCCCAAGACCGGCGGGAATGGGGGCAAGCGTGGGGTTTGTTGGGGTTTCAACAGAGGTAACTGTAACAGGCCCCAGGGAACATGTAGGTTCCGGCATGCTTGTGCGGGCTGTGGGAACTCCTCACACCCAGAAAGTAGCTGTAGGTCCAAGAGCAGTAGTTCGGGAGGAAAGGGGGAATCCAAGCAGGATTGATGTGATGCCTGGGAAGCAATCATCTTCACCCATCGACATCCTGGCTTTGACTCCCTGGCTGAACAAATGCCCTGATCATGTATCCGCCGGGATTTTGAGGAATGGCTTCCTGTACGGCTTCAACATCCTGACGGGGAATTTTCGGGGGAGCCCCTTTTGTAAGAATCAGCTATCTGTTCAACACAACCCGGCAGTGGCCGCCAAGAAAATTACCAAAGAGGTCAGCTTGGGACGGTTAGCAGGGCCTTTTCCATTCCCGACAATGGCGGATTTCGTGTGTTCACCTCTAGGAGTGGTTCCGAAGAAAGACCCGAGGGAGTATAGACTCATTCACAATCTGTCTGCCCCGAGGGGGGCCTCGGTGAATGAAGCCATTGACCCTGAAGTATGTTCAGTTTGATACGCATCGTTCGGCGATGCCGTCGAGCTACTGAATCGCCTGGGCCCCGGTGCTTTTATGGCGAAATCAGACATCGAATCAGCATTCAGGTTGCTCCGGGTACACCCTCGGGACCAGCGCTTGCTAGGATTCAATGACCAAGGGAAGTATTACATGGATAAATGCATGCCCATGGGCTGCTCAATTTCTTGTGCTTATTTTGAAATGTTCAGCTGTTTTTTGGAATGGGCGTTCACCGAGGCCACTGGGCATAGACAGGTGATGCACTATTTAGACGACTTCCTGTTCTTAGGGCCGGCAGGCACTACGAAATGTGCACAGACACTGCAGGACTTCTGCACTCTCATGCAGGAGTTTGGGGTCCCATTGGCACCGGGTAAGACAGTGGAGCCATCTACTTCACTGGAGTTTCTGGGAATTGAGCTCGATTCCGTGGAGGGATGCTTCCGTCTGCCAATGGAGAAGGTGGCCAAGTTCAGGGCTTCCTTAATACAATGCCTGGGTAAAGAGAAGGTGACCCTGCACCAGTTACAACAAACAGTGGGCCAGCTTAACTTTGCCTTAAGAGTAAAACCGATGGCTCGCCCCTTCTCACGTTCCATTGCACAAGCTATGGTCGGCCTCAAGGAGGGACACCACTGCACGAGACTGTCGGCAGAGGTTTGCCAGGATATGCGCATTTGGTTGGCATTCCTGGCGGACTTCAACGGTCGGGTGGCGTGGAACAAACCCCCAGCATCGCCCGACGAACTGGGTTTATGGACTGACTCAGCTGGGAGCGTGGGATTTGGCGCAATCTTTGGTAACCGATGGTCGGCGCAAGTATGGCCGACGTGGTGGCACTCCAGTGGCCTAACAGGTAACATTGGGTTCTTGGAGCTATTTCCCATTTGGGTGGCTCTGTTGGCATGGCCAGAAGATTTTAGGGACCGCTCAGTAGTGTTTTGGTCTGACAATATGACGGTGGTCGAGTGCATTAATCACCAGGCAGCACGCTGCAAGTGGATCTTGAGACTGTTGAAAGAAATTGTATTGAGATGCATGAGATTGAATGTACAGTTCAGGGCAAAACATGTGCCGGGTGTACTGAATAATGCAGCTGATGCACTCTCTCGTTCACACATGCAGGCTTTCGGGGGCTATCTACCGACAGCGGATCTAGTGGCGGCACCGTTTCCCGAAGCACTATGGCTGATCGGTGCCCCGGATTACAGGACCTCGTGGCAGCCAGCTTAGCGCCCAGGACGAGGAAAGCCTATGAGGGAGTGTTTCGTTCATACTGCGCCTTTTTAGGGCCGGTAGGGAGACATAGCTGGGGGCAGGAGGAATCCTTCCTGGGGTTCTTAGTGGCGCTTCATAAAGAAGGCCGATCAGCCGCAACTGCCAACAGACATAGGGCGGCCATATCATTCATGGCACAGCTCCACGGCATACGGGATCCGACGGGTTCCTTCCTAGTCAGGAAGGCGCTCCGCGGTTGGCAACGCTTGGAGGGTCGCAGACAAGATACAAGGCACCCGATTGGTTTAGAGAGATTGTCTTTGCTACTAGCAAAACTTGATGAGACATGCTCCTCCCCTTCCGAGGTAGTTCTGTTCCGAGCGGCTTTCGCATTGGCATTCCATGGGGCCATGCGGGTAAGTGAACTCGTGGCGAGGAACAAGAAGGATGTGGAGGGAGGCCTATGCAGGGATCACGTTCAAATACGGGGTGATTATATGTTAATCTCGATAGCCAGGTCCAAGACAGACCAGGAAGCTTTGGGGAGTAGTGTTGTTGTGCAGCGTGCCCGAGGGAGCCCCAGTTGTCCGATAAGGTATTTAGAGGATTACCTAGCACAGAGGCCGGCGACATGGGGAGGGAGCCTGCTTAGACACAAGGACGGCACCCCGTTGACGAAATTTCAGTTTCAGAGGGTGCTGGCACTTACAAGTGCTGCGGCGGGCTTGAACCCATGCGATTTTGGGACCCACTCATTCAGAATAGGGGCCGCTACTGAGGCTACGGCCCAGGGTCTGGGTGCGGAAGAGGTTAAACAGCTGGGCCGTTGGTCCTCGAACTGTTTCAAGAGGTATGTGCGACTGCACATGTTGTAAAAGACTGATGAAATACACTCACGCTTGTTGTCTTTTGTTTGAATTACAGTTTCGCAAGCCTGTGACGCGAGGCGGAATTGGGGATCGACCCAACACCAGAGGACCAGCGGTCAAGGATCACCGTCTGGAGATCAAGTGGTATGGGTCGTGGGCCACTCATACGTGAGGCGTGCTGGGGACGTATTCATGGCAGGTGACGCGACTCACGCATCTGGGGAATATGGGTTCAGAGTGACCTTCCATGGGAAGGGAGGCCTCTGTTTTGACCAATTTCAAGCGTTTGTGGAGGGACTCTTAGGGCGGCAAAGGTCACCGCCATCTGTAATCATAGTACACTTGGGGGGCAATGACTTGGTAAGACTGGGAAGACGGGTGTTAGTGGAACACATATTGTCGGCAGTCAGCTGGTTGGCTAGGAGGCTCCCGGGGTGCACAATTGCCTGGTCCCACATGATCCCCAGGAGAGTTTGGCGGGGGGGTTTCTCTGTAACGGCGTTGAACCACTCGGTAAAGAGGGTCAACAATAAAACTGGGAAATTGTTTCGCTCCGCGCATTTGCAAAGCATTCCTCATGGGTGTATTCGGGGTGATCACTGTTACTTGAATGATATGGTTCACCTGTCTAGGGCGGGGAATGATTTATTCATAGGAGACTTCATAGCTTGGCTAGTGGGATTGAGGAGGCATGACCTTTAGGAGGTGTGGGGGGGCCGGATAGTCGGTCAACTATCCGGCCTGTGGCGGTAAGGTCATGATCAGTGAGCAGTGATATCAAGGTCCCTAGGGGGGGCGCCACCCAGTACGGATGGGAGCGCCCGGGGGGAGGTGGCCATTGGCACCTCCCACAGGGAGGCGGTACCCACTACGGATGGGTCGCCTAGGGGGAGACGGCCATAGGCCCCTCCCAGGGGGGACACGGCTATATGCCCCTCCTACGAATTTCCCGGGGGCCGGATATCCGCTCCGGCGGAAGAGAGTGTGGGGAAGGGGGGAGTCCACGCTGTCCTTCTTACAGATACCTCACACGGGAACTCGGATGACCTTTAAGATGGCGTCGAGTGAAAGGGGGCCCCCACGACAAGGGAAGTTACAGTTGGCAACGAGGGTAAAGTCCTCTGCGCATGCGCCACTCACACCGTGAGGGCGGGAATTTGGTAGTAGGGATCTGACACCGGTTAAGACCTTGCCGTTGGCCCTTAATGCTAGGATGTACAATTTTATTTTAGAATGTTATGCATTTTCAGGATGCTAGACTCCGCTAGGAAACCTTTGTATTAGAGATCTGTTAAGGTTAGCCAAAGAACATGTCTTCATCAAAATGTAATGAAAGTAAAATTGTACATAATTTATGAAACGTTTTAATTTAAAGTTTTAAATTTTGTTTCATATTTTAATAAATACGGCCAGGGGGGTAACTCCCCCCGCCTTCCAAAAACTCAAACTTGTGTTTGTCTCCTCCCATGGGGAATTGGTGTTGGGAGGGGGTGGCGGGCATCCCGGCCATATATAGATTGAATGCTGTGTATTGGAGCTTGCCAGGTCGAAGCATAGCATTTTTAAAGCGTAAATAAAAATAAAATAGCAATATGACATCGGCGCACTACATTTTAGGGGAGTTTTCTCTATACACTAGTCATTACATGCTATCACTTCAGAAACATGATAAACGTCTTGCTACAAAAGCTTTGATATTTTCCCTAATCTGTTGGAATGCCTTTAAACCTCTAACTTCGTATTTTTGCTAAAAAAGTAAAGGGCTCCCCCACTCATGGAGAGCAACAATCCAACATTTACCTGCAGATATATTGACACCTATTCAGCAATTAATTAAAGGGCGACAGGTGAGGGCAGGGACATTCGGCAATGTGTTGGAAGCCAGTGAGTAATTTTCATTCTGCCTGTTCTGTATGTCTTGCTTTATTTGAGGTAGAAAGTGCTTTGTTAACTGCAGCCAGCGAAATATGTGCGGATGATGCTTGCAAGCTAACTGGAGAATCACAGTTATTCAGCGTTTATATTGTGCCGCAGAAATTGTTCAGTAAATGCACCAGCAGTTTATTCTATCGCTAAATAATGAGTAAAAATCAATACAATTAGAGACATGGTCCAGTCGGTACTGTTTATATTTAGGTTTAGACTCTGAGTACTTGGGGCCAGTAATTGTTAGCCTCAGAGCACCTTGGGTAAATCATGTCAAAACCTTAGAAAACAATTGCCCAAGTAGCCTTCATATATGTGTGTCCTGATACACTGATTGCAGTGACTGGATATTGCCAAGCCATTTTACTTCGCCTATGTTCTTTCACAATAAATGTGTGGAAAATCGTAATGCAATCTGTCCATTTGGCAGACGTAACCTTTTTTTTGTAGAACATTATTAGTTCGTATGGTTTATTGCCATGGTGAAGTGGCCAATGTTAATAATTTTTTTGATGTTGAGTTTTAAATTAGAATACAATTAATAGTCCTTACGTAAAGTTCGAAAATCTGATGCCATATTTTCAAAGTGTAATCTCCCTGAAAAGAGTTGGAATTATGCTCACAATAAACATAATATCACTCACAGGCCTCCCAAAGCTAAACTTCAACAGCACAATGAACTGTACCCACAAGGGGCCTCATTTATGAGAAATGACGCATCGGTGCGTGAAAGCAGCGATGCGTAATTTCTCAGTGCGACATACCTGATGCGTCATATTTACTGTATGACGCATCATGTCGCAAGGAGTTACAGATACGTCAGTATTTCTGACGTATCTGTGAGCACAAAAGTGACGCATTGCTGGAGTGTGTTACAAAAGTGACGCAACTCCAGCAATGCATCCTTTCAAATGGGGCAAGCCCCATGTGAAAGGGCCTGCGTCAGTCTTACTCATGCTGTGAGGCAGGCGCAAGATTTTGACGCAACAGCGTCCTAGAAGTGACACAGTGAAATCACATAGATTTCACTCCGTCACTTCTACGAGGCTTTTTGCGTGGGAACGCCCCCCCTGAATACATTATACCTGATGCAGGTACAATGTAGCGCAGGGGTTTACAAAGTGACGCATCTGGTTAGATGCATCACTTTGTAAATAGTGCGCAACAGGAGGCATGTTTTGCGCCGCCGATGCGTCACAAACAGTGACGCATCAGCAGTGCAAAACTGACGCAAGGCCTCATAAATGAGGCCCAAGGTGCTTACGAGCACCGGGTGAAGGTAGGAGGGATTCCTTTCAGACGCGCAGGACAGGTTTCAATGTTTTAACTTTGGACGGGAAACACATTGGCTGTGATTTGCATGAGTAACACCTGAGTGATTGCTCGCTAAAGTGCCCTGCCAGGAACCCTTTGTTTTGCTAATGCCCTGCTCCCTTCTGCCTGGACTGAGGTGGGAGGAAGTTGTAAGCTCTTCATATAAGTAAAAGCTGCTTTGACTAGCCTGAGTTTACACTACTTAAAAACAGGCGGTGTAGGTAAGAGCGGTGGGTGGGGCTCGGCAGGGAGGGGGGAGTAAGTCTGTAGATGGCAGAATAGGGAAACAAAATAAAAAAAAAAAAACACTTACCTTGCGCTCGCTGCATCGCTGACTTGGCACTGTGGCGAGCATAAACAGTAGCGGCTCGTGGAGGGAGTGCGCGGGGCGGGGAGGGGCAGAGTGGGTAGTAGTAAACTCCGGCTCACGGCCGACCAGAGTAATGTGAATAAATAAATAAAATGAATTTCATTGCGCGTGCTGAAATGCCAAATGTGTTTCAGCGCGCGCATTGAACCTCATTTTATTTATTTATTTACATTACTCCGGTCGACCAGGAGCCAGAGTTTACTACCACCCACTGTGCCCCTCCCTCACCCCACGGCACTCCCTCTAGGAGCCGCTACCACAAAGTAAGTTGTTTTATTTATTTTTTTATTTTTTTCCCTGTGCCGTTGTCTGTTGAATTGCTCCTGTGCCTGCAAGAGCAGACAGCAACCAACATGTAAATAGTCTGCAAAATATTTTATTTTCTGAAAAAGCAAAAACATTTCGATGTTTTCAAGGAAATAAAGAGTATTCTCTGTCTAGATGTGAAATTCCACATAATAAGAAAAGACATCGATGTAAGAGCATATTGATAAGATTAAACCACAGGTTTGTATTTTCCATAGGAATTCAGTCGAATTGTATGTGTAATGTCGATCTTATAAGCATCCAAAGTGTTCACGTGTATTTGTTTTCTAGAACTGAATAAGGATGGAGGGAGGAAACGAGTAGAATATGTATGCCTTTACCTGTGAAGTAGTTGAAAAGGTAAGGTAAAGTAAAATGCTTAAAGTGGTTTAAAGCATAAAGCCGACAGCTAGTGGGGCTCCTCCATACTAGAATACTTATACACATTGCGAGTCGTAATAGAAGTGTGATAAAAAACCTGCAGATGCCTTGTTTCAGGATTGCGGAAAATGTGGCATGGAGATATATTGAAGGGGTGTTTAAAATTTGCTTTCAGGAAACTTAAGCGTAGTTAAGCAAAATGCTAATTTGTCATTTTCTGCTATATTTCAGTGCAAAATTCATCCCCATGCACATTTTTGGTACAAGGATGACTTAAACAGAAGCACAGTGAGCAACTTCTGAGCGAGATTCTGCTGAGTTCTGTGAGCAGGTGGAATTTGGCACATTGCGCTCAATTGTTAGCGCTGGGAGCTTGTTCCCTGTTGTAAAATCAGCACGAACTGCACCACACTGTGTGCCAGAGGGCACTGCTTCTTTCTCCCGCTTGAGTAGATATTCTACTCAAGCACCAGCTTTCTCATCACAAACAGCTGCGACCTGCCATGACCACCCGCGTTGAGAAATCTCACCGGGAGGCATTCTAGGGCCAACAAAATTGCACCAGTGGATGCAAATTCTGTCTCAAGCTTGCCAACTTAACATTGTGAGCTGTGTGCCAGAAAAAAACTTTGCCACATAGAATTTTTCACCCACCCCTAATAATTTTGGGAAATTTGTGTTTTGCTTGTTACAAGAAATTACAGATTTGCACTTCATGTAATTATGTGCAATGTAATGTCATTTTTGGAAAAAATCAGATAATTATACAGTTGAGGTCCACTTCTGCACAGGACACACAGGTGATGAATACGAATAGAATGACAAAATGTGAACAGTTATATATTGAAGGTGTTGCTTTAGGGCTGTATTTATTATACCAAGAAATGCATTTGATATGTCAGTGTATGTACTGATAAAGTGCCATCTCAACTACTATACAACGACTGATTGTCAATACAAGACTGCTACCTAAATGGAGCTGGAGATACATGATGATTTTAAGACAGACTGATTATCAAATGCCCTTAGCACATGGTGCACCTCTGGAGGGAAATGTGAATCACAATCAGGCACGGCCCGTGCCGGGCGTTATACTGGGGCGGTGACGTCAGGCAGGGGAGGGTCAGGGTGGGGGATTGTAAAATACGGGATATGGACCATTAGAGGTAACTACCGAAAAAAAAAAAAAAAAAAAATGTCATTGCCCACGCTGCATCACATTTGGCGATGCAGCGTGGGCAACGAAATTCGTTTTCTTGAATTTTTTTCGATACTTACCTCTAATGGTCCATATCCCGCATTTTACACCCTCCCACCCTGACCCTCCCCTGCCTGACGTCACCGCCCCAGTATAACGCCCGGCACGGGCGTGTCTCATCACAATATTCTAAAAGCATCACTTTAAAACAGACTATCCTTCTTGAGACTGAAGAACACTATAATAACATACTATCAGCCCGATTCATGAAGCTAAATAGCGCTCGCAAAGGGCCAGATTCTGAGAATCTGGCCCTTTGCGAGTGCGATTTTTGCATTTGGGATTCATCATCCCAAATGCAAAAATCGCTAATTGCGATATCGCATATTTGCGAGAAATTGGATTTAAGGAATCTCTGTTAGAGATTCTTTAAATGCAATTCATTTAACCAAATTTAAATGGCAAATTCGCAATATTTGGTCGCTATTTACCACAAATTCTCGTGGTAAATAGCGAAAAAGTAGAAAAAAGCACTTTAGTGCATTTTATTCTGTTGCATGTTACACACACACATGTCCTTTGGACATGTGTGTGCGCAGAACCTGTTTAAATTTGCATTTCAGGGGTGCTACAGGGTGTCCTTTGGACACCCCTGGCACCCTTGAAATCGCTATCTTATTTGCGATTAGCTAATTGCTAATTGCAAGTAAGGAATACTCCCCATTCATTCCTATGGGCCTTTATGCCCATCGGAATGAATGGGTAGTTATTCCTTATTTGCGATTAGCAATTTGCTAATCGCAAATAAGGATTGTGTAGGAATCGGAATTTATTTTGCGATTCCTACATGAATCCCGTTTTGCGAGTCTGTAATAGCGATTCCTTATGAATCGCTATTACAGACTCGCAAAACGGGTCTTTGATGAATCTAGCAGTAACTTTTTGTGATCATGAAAATCACTACACAAACATACCATCTCTGTGGGCTCTTGAGCATTCCTGTAAATACACAAAACCTCTATTTGGACTTGAACATCATTAGCTTCACAATCTTTGTAATGGGATTCAAGCTTTGAATCTACACACTATTTCAGTGAGGACTGAAACACAATCATCTTCACACACTATCTCTGTGAAGACTTAAACATCACTATTATAACATACTATCTTGGTGGGGATTTGAACAACCCTATAATAACACACTATATTTGTGGGGACTTGAAAATCACTATAATAGCACACTATCTCTTTGGGGACTTAAACATCTCTATAATAACACACTATCTTTGTGGGGACTTGAACATCGCCATAATGACTCACTATCTTTGTGGAGACCCAAACATCACTATTATGACATACGAAATCTGTGTGGACTTGACCATCATTATCAATCAATCAATCTTTCTTTATTCGGATAAGAATATATCCATAAAAGCAGAACAACAACAGAAAACATCTCCTTAACATTTAATTTATTAATCGGGTGGTACCTCAAAACATCAAAAATAAATTGTCCCACAATTCATTAAATTAATGTTCTTTTTATTTATCAAAAATATTTTTATATATACATTTTTTAAGTAGCATAAATAATCTCGATAATATGGGAGTCCAGAGAACATTTACAATAATAATCTCAAACTGTACACTCAAACATTACCAAACACACAACTACAATCATACAGGACACTATCATACTCCAAGACATAGTTCAACAAATCAAAACATATCATAGAACATTTCATAAATACATAAGATAAAAAATAGGAAGAAAAGCACCAATGCACGTTTCGGAAGGGAATCCAAAACCCAAAAAACCTTTGTCAGGGCACAGCTGGTCAATTATACATTGCGTGATTAATGATCATTCATAAACATCCAGTAGTTTTCTTATGCGTAGTGCAAGAAGGGCTCTATATAACAATGGTTTGAGCTTTATTTCAAGACTTAATAAGATGAAACATAGTGAGGGCTGGAATCTTCCTAAACAGGGGTGGATATGAAGCCGAGGGGCCTAATTGCTTTCCTCCACAGGGATAAAATCGTGCATAAAATATCTATTAAAGGTCGTCCGGCAGTCCTCTCAAACAAGAGCAAAGATGGGGCAGTTTCCGTCTCAAAGCAAGGTATGACGCTGATGCAGCTTTATGCAAATATGGATTAGAAAAATATATTTTAATTGAACCACGGTTGGGTTAGACTTTCTAAGGTACAGACATTAGAATCCATGCTTGCTGTGGTCCCGCTCCACACGAATAAATGGATAAAAACGGGTGCAGATTACAAAGCACTGATACATTTTTTTAGTTTTGCGGACGGTTTAATGCCTCCATATTTTCAAAAAAGGGGGTGGTGATGGACATGAGTCCCTTGCTCACTGCACCATCAAGATTCAAGCAAGCCACTCAGACATGAGTCCCTTGCTCACTGCACCATCAGGATTCAAGCAAGCCCCTCAGACATGAGTCCCTTGCTCACTGCACCATCAGGATTCAAGCAAACCGGGCCGAAGACGGCTGTAATGCCAGAAACTGGTCATCGGAAGCTTGTTCCCTTTCCAGTAAAAGAATTGGCTTGGTAGTTTGGTCTGCTCTGTTCCCATGATGCACTGGGCCAGACTAATTTGCATGTAGCCAGGTTCTGAGCTGGGATGGTGCAGTGAGCTAAAAAACGGTGAGGCATCCTAATCATGTACAAGGGCTGTATAAATCATAGATAAATGGGCCTCCCATTCCTCACTATTTATGTTACAACTTATCCTGTTCAATGATTGACCCATAGATCTCATATCCTTGACAGCAGCCCAAAGTTTAGAGTGTCGGCTTTGGCAAGGGCGTCCCAGCGTTCTTTTAATAATTCTTCCTTCCTTTGGAAAATAGCTAACTTATACGTCTTATAGTGATTTAATAGGAGGGTAACACCTAGGATCACTGGACAGGGCCTTATGTAACTGTCTGTTAATTGCCGAACATTCACTATTGAACCATCTTGGTCTGTGTTGGGCTACGATAATGGGTTTTGATTGTACAGATTTAATTGCCTCACAGAGTTTAGTAAAGGCACTGATCACCTCAGGGTTATGGTCTTTTGTTGACAAGCAGGAGTCAATAAGTCTTGGATAATCCCTTGCCATAATGTGGAACAGGTCAGTGTTATTAACACCTAGCCAAACCAATCTTAAGTTGTCATTAGAGAGGTCAGATTTCTGGCATAACACTCGTTCTTGTATGTCGCCTGGGAGAAAATCTCAGCACTATTTTAATTGGGTTGTGGTTGCCATGGATAGTAGGGACAACCTCAGCTTTCAATAAGCAGTCCTCAAGAGTAGGTGGGATAAAAACATAATCTATAGTAGTGGCACTGCCCCTGCCTCTTAACATTGGTTCTGGGGAATTATTATTATTAGTTGTTACAACAATTTCCATAGCACTGATTAAATTGTGATTTTGCTGGTGTTCCTTTAGTTCACTGCCTCCACTACAAGTTTGCACTCTACTGCTGGGTCCCATAGTTGCAGTTCTTTCCCTAAGAATCTTGGCATCGAAATCGCCCTCCAAACAAATGCCAGCTGTGTTTTCAAATCCATTACGATATTGTAAGGTGGTAACATAATCGAATAGATTAATACAATTTGGATTGGGTGTGGTATAAAAATAATTATTGTAAAAATTGAATAGACAAATAGGTACTCCTCTTTTATATATCAGGGCTTGAAATGTGTCACCTTTTGTATGTAGCACCTTGTCACTACCTCCTGCAGCGATATTTACCCAAACTGAAAGGCCACCTGATGGTCGGCCTATTTTGAGAATTGGGGCAACAGTGTTAAAACAATCATACCCTTCAATATATAAGTCTTGCGTGGCCCAGGTCTCCTGGAGCATAAGAATGTCCTGCTGTCTCACCAGTTCTAGCCAATCCGGTAAGTTTACTTTTGACCGTAGACCAGCAACTTTCCAACTTAATATGTTTAGATCTAAATCAATGGAAGACTTAGAGCAGCTTGGTTGCATATCTCGGTTGATAATGGGGGAGCTTATGGTACAGGGTCAACATCATTAATTTCGAGTGATGGCAATAGTCAATCCTGGGTGTCCAGGCCAGACAATGCTGAGAATCTATTATGTACAGTAAAAGGGCAGGCTCTTGTGTAGGGGTCCAGGAATCGGTTTGTAAAAATAACCCAGCGGAAGTGACCACATATGCATGTGGTTAATGGCTGTATACTCCTGTACCTTCAACATTGATGTTCCATGAAAATTAATCACAATACAGTCCCCTTATATGTTCTTTGGTGAGACACCCACCCACCCTACTCTTCATACCATAATGATCTCCTTCATGTTTGACACATTAAACCTCCATTATTTGGATAGCCAATCCACGCATTTATTGCGCAGTTGGTCCTAGGTTTCTCTCTGTTCCTTCTTAAGGGTTGGTAACCCTGCCAACACCAAGACATTGAGACAGGCTGCTAGTTGCAATCCCAAGACATCCATATTAGGCCCAGGAGGATTTCTACACAGAGTATCAAACACATTACTACTTGACCTACTTGGTCTTCTTGATCTGCTTAAACTTGAGTGCTTACCGAGTGAACAAATGGCAGGTTCAGAAGGAAGGTTGGGGGGCATGTTTGAAGCATTTTCAGCCATGCGTGATTGACCGTTATTAGTGGAAGGATGTTCTAACACTGCATTAGCCTTAGACAGAAAACACCCCCTAACTTGGCTACATGTTCTGCATGAGCTTCCAACTAGAGGAACAAAGGGCAGGGATAGGGTGATGGGGGAGGTGTTAATATTAGTCAGAGCGCTGGGTGTCAGGATCAATCCCTCCCCCGTGTTAGCAATAGTTTGGGTAGTCTCTTGTCGTTGACTCAACTTGTTCATGAGGCTGCCTAAATGATCTAGGTGCTTCCACATGGATGTAAACTTCATGCCCATCATATCATTGACCTGTGCTGAGACAGTATCAATACCAGTATTGACAAAAGTGTCCCCAAAACTCCAGTGTTCAGGTGCAACAAATACTTCCTCAGTCTGGGTACAGATAGAACAGCTTAACTTCCCATTTGATGTAACTTCTGGGATGCTAACACTCGTCAAGAGTTGTATGCACGAAGACAAACAGGTGAGGGTTGAGCTGGTGCAAGTTGGTTGATTCTTTTTTGAACAAGTGGACTTCCCAGTCTTCCTTTTACGCTTAGCCGCCAAGACTACAGTGGTTGTTGGTGTTCAGCAGTATCATGTCCTTTCAGACTCCCACTAAAAAGCACTGTGTTGTTGGGACCGGATCTCTGACGCAGGGGCATGCACAGTCCGGTAGTCGTTGCAAAGGTGGGTGCACGTGTAAAATCAACTAAAGCCCCTCCAGCTAAGAGACCGTTCTGTAGGGCCACACTTCCCAAGGACAAACATCACTCAGTTAGTTTAATCTCGCTAGACACAATGCTAACAACCCTTTGCAACATGCTGTCAATGCTGGTGGTAGCAGGGCGTGCAGGTTATGTCCCAGTACGTTTTCCCATCTTGGGTTTCAGAGGGCCTGCTCTTGTGTATTCAAGTATTTAAAAGTGGGCACTCACCTCAGACCTCTTGGATAGTGTTAGTTAAGAGAGGGTTGGGCCAGCCCAGCCTCTGTTGGCCACTGACAGGCACAGATGGCCAGCGGGAGTCCAGAGCTGGCTAATAGCGCCACCTGGTGGGGGCAAAGCATGTTGGTGCCTCCTGGCATGAAGGCTGATTTGGAATGGAGTCCCATAACAGAGTGTGGCATTTTACTGCTTGTAGCAATGAAGGGTTCCTCCCAGTATTGCTCCTCTCTCCGGGAGCACTTTCTCATCTTTACTGCAGTTCTGGTGACAGCAGGGTAAGCGCTAGACTGTTTTATCTTCAGTCTTCATCAGAGGGTTGTGAAGTTATGTGTGCTACTACCCATGGGTGTAATGAAAGTAGCTCTGTGAGCGTCTGCTGGGGTGAGCTAGGGGAGACGGGTGTGCGGGGCCTGGGCCAGTGGGCTGATGGATGCCAGCTCTCCACTCTCTTTGGATTCCAGCTTCCCTAGTCCCCTGTCAGGTCCGCGTCTGGGTGCTGTTTTCGGGGTCTTTTGTGAGTCAGGGGTTTCCTCCTCCACAGGGATGCAGGATGTTAGTGAGGATCAATCTGGGCTGCTGTGAGTGTTCAGCCATTTCCTGAGGGGGCTCCCACAGGGACCAACCAGAAAGGTGTACAGTATGTAATGTTCTGTAGTTTGGTGATATTAACAGGTGGTCAAAGAGGCGCCCATTGTCCTGGCTGTGCGAGGTAATCCCTCAACGCTGCACAGTCTTCAGATGCTCTGCAGCAGGCCTCACTCAAGGTCCTTGGCCTCCTCACATAACCTCAAGGGCGTGCTCCCCACCAGCATGTCAGGTCACCCCGGGGGGTGCAGTTGAAAGTCACCCGGATCTGCTTATCACTACTCATTAACTATCATTAGCTTCACACTCTGTATAATGAGATTCAAGCGTTGACTCTACACACTATTTCAGTGAGGACTTAAACACAATCATCTTCACACACTATCCCTGTGGAGACCCAAACACCAATATAATAACACACTATCTTTGTAAGGACTTGAACAATCCTATAATTGCACACTAACATTGTGGGAACATGAACATCACTATAATAGCACAATATCTCTATGGAGTCTTAAACATCTCTATAATAACACACTATCTTTGTGGGACTTAAACAGCACTATAATGACTCACTATCTTTGTAAAGACCTAAACATCACTATTATAACATACCATCTCTGTGGGGACTTGAGCATTCCAATAATTACACACAAACTATGGGGCACATTATGATGGCGGACGGACCTGAGTCCGTCCGCCACCATAGAGTAGGAGGGAACTTCCGCATGGGCTGCGTAGTTCCCTCCTTAGCAATTAGGATGTGACCGCCACCCTGGCGGTCACATCCTCTATTTTTAACATTGCGGCGGGTGCGGCTTTAAGCTGCACCCGCAGCAATGTTAAAAATGCACGCATTGCATTTGTATGTAGAAAGTGGCAGGCACCGCGCGGTGCCTGCCTCTTTCTGCATACAAATGCAGGGGGGTACCATAGGTACCCCCCATGTGCACCCCCCACCCCCCCCTTCACCTAGGGGGCCCGCAACGGGCCCCCGCAGTGAAGTTACACATGCTTTACCACGGCGGAAAAGCCGCAGCGGAAAAGCATGTTTCAGTGCCCATCCTAATCTGGCTGACGGTGTCTGAGAGACACCGTCACCATATTAGTGCTTTTCCGCCGCGGTTGTAAGCCAACCGCAGCAGAAAAGCTGCGGACGGAAACCAGGACTCACCAGCCATCCTAATGTGGTGGTGGGTCTTTGGTGGGTCCGCAGAGGATTTTCTGCATCCTCCGGGCCGGCGGTGGCTTCCGCCGGCCCGGAGGATGCGGAAAATCCTCCATCCTAATGAGGCCCTATGTGTGGACTTGATCATCATTAGCTTCACACTCTTTATAGTGGGATTTAAGCTTTGACTCCACACACTATTTCAATGAGGACTTAAACACAATCATCTTCACACACTATCTCTGTGGAGACCCAAACATCACTAAAATAACACACAATATTTGTGGGGACTATAACAACTCTATAATAACACGCTAACTTTGTGGGGACTTGAACATCACTATAATAGCACACTATTTATGTGGGGACTTAACCACATTGCTGCTGAGGTTATTTTTCCCCTGTGCTGGATAGTGGAGTTCTCCTATATTCATGACGAGCTCAGCTCGTCATCAGCACTGCTCAACTGTGCCTCATGACGAGCTCAGCTCGTCATGAGCATGGAAGGGGTTAAATAGCTCTATAATACACACTATTTTTGTGGGGAACTTGAACATCACTATAATAACACGCTATCTCTGGGGGGACTTGAGCATTCCCATAACTACACACAAGCTCTGTTTGGACATGAGCATCATTTGCTTCAAATTCTCTGTATGAGGATTTAAGATTTGTCTTTATACACTATTTCAGTAGGGACTTGAACACAATCATCTTCATGGACTACCTCTGCGGACTTGAACATTCCAATAATGTCACACCATCTCTGTGAGGACTACTATAGCATATGCTATTTCTAGGATGACAGGAATAACATTATCTTCACATTCTACCTTTGTGGGAACTTTATTCACAACTGAAGACACCATCTCTAGACAGACCCTTGAGCTATTGTGGTCACAACCACCACTATTGACATTATCACACACCCTCACAGTGCAGTGATGACATACCGCCTCTGGGTGCATCTTCTCACACAGTCCATATACAGACATTAACATGATATGCATTCCAAGGGAGGTGTTGTACAACAGTTATTTAAGCAAAAATGTAAGCAAATAATTATGCTCTGGATTCCACTTGACCATATAGTGCGCTTTAAAAGAACCTCCTAACATAACATAACATAACATAACACTCTTCCATCATGAAGGGTGCAGGCAATTTATTGACAACGATTATCCATTTCGCGACTGTATCACACAGTGGTACAGGTACATTGACGACGTCTGGTGCATGTGGAGTGGCCCTGAAGAGCGACTAACACAATTCCATGAATGGTAAAACGCAAGACATCCAGATATCAAATTTACCATGACAAAAAGTCGATCAGTATTGACATTTCTTGACGTGGAAGTATTCGAAGAGAATCAGAAACTAACTACAACACTACATCGGAAATCCACAGACAGAAATACCATCTTACACTATCGGAGCTCCCATCCCAAAAATCTGAAAAACAATTTACCATACGACCCGCTACTAAGAATAAGGCGCAATTGCACGTGCAAAGAAGATTTTATGGTTAATGCATCCATCTTTAACGACCAATTAAAAGGTCGAGGCTATCCCCAAAAATTGTTGAAACACGCTGTCAAAAGAGCTTGGCATACACCACGAGACACCCTGCTAATCAAAAAAGTGAAACCTCCTATGGAGAAAGTGGATCACTGACATAATATAGAATGACAAAATATAGACTTACCAAAATATAGTCACCAAAATATAGAATGCCAAAATATCGAATTCCTATCTACAAACAGGTAAGTACAAAAATATCGAATCCAAAATATAGTCTGTAAAAAATATAGTCAGTCAAAATATCGAATTTTTTTAATTAATGAAATAATAAATATAATTAATTAAAACATACTTAATGTTGTACTCAAATAACCTTAAAATTAAGATATAATTAATTTAAGTTATTAATAAAAAATGTACAATATTTTACCGTAGGATAGCAGGAGGGTAACATTTAATATTACCACCCCAGTGAGTGCAACAGTAGGGAAAGCGTTGGATAGCGTAGGGGTAAAAAATACTATTCCCACTCCAGTGAGTGCAACAGTAGGGAAAGCGTTGGATAGCGTAGGGGTAAAAAATACTATTCCCACTCCAGAGAGTGCAACAGTAGGGAAAGCGTTGGATAGCGTAGGGGTATAAATTACTATTCCCACTCAAGAGAGTGCACCAGTAGGGAAAGTGTTGGATAGCGGGAGGGTGAAAATTACTATTCCCACTCCAGTGAGTTTAACAGTAGGGAAAGTAATGATTTAATATATTATTAAAAATAAATTAAATATCAATCCCAATAAAACATTAATTGAAATTAATAACCAATTTAATATTATGTAATAATTAATTAGAAATACAACTACATATTAGTTATTAAAAATTATTAACCTATTCATAATTATTTAACAACTATTTAATTTTCAATAACAAAAACTAATTAATAATACAAATTAATACCAATTAAAAATTAACAGTAAAATAATTATCAAAAAGTATTTTTAAAATGTAATTAATTACAATTACATTACTTCCCACCCTATTCCGCTATAAACCCACATCCCACTACAGAAAATACATTAATACAATTATCATAATTATCAAATATTTAATTAATACAAAATAATTACCAATTAATAAAAATTTATTGCCAATTAATAGAAATTAATTACCAATTAAAATTAATTAACAATAAATTACAAATCAATACCAATGAATGAAAAAAATTATTTACTTAACTACAAATACATTACTTCCCACCCTATTCCCCTATAAACCCACAACCCGCTACAGAAAATAAATTTAGAAAATTAACATAATTAATAATTAATCAATTAATACAAATTAATTGGCAATTAATAAAAATGAATTACCAATTAAAAAATAACAATTAATTCAAAATGAATACCAATAAATAAATAAAAATATTTAATTAATTACAATTAAATTACTTCCCACCCTATTCCCCTATAAACCCACAACCCGCTACAGAACTAAAAAGCAAAATTTATTTAAAAATTAATAATTGCTAAAAATTAATATTTAATTTAATATAATTAAATTACTTCCCACCCTATTCCCCTATAAACCCACAACCCGCTACAGAATTAAACTACGCAAAAATTGAATAACATAAAATTCATTACTTAAAATACATTAAACATACATTACAAAAATTAATATACACTTTTCACACATATACTAACATACAAAACGCTTTAAAAAAATGATATTATTAAAAAATCGATATATTTAATGCCTATATTGTATACTTCGATATTTTGACTTCTATATTTTGAAAATCGATATTACTTACCTTAAATTCGATATTTTTAACCACTATATTGTGTCCATTCGATATTTTGTCCATTCTATATTTTTACTTCGATATTATGTCCATTCTATATTTTGGAATCGATATTATGACTGTTTACCGGAGAAAGTGGTGTGTGTATCCACGTTTGGTTCACATACTAATAAATACAAGAAGATCATCCTATCAAATTGACACCTTTTAACCGGATTGGACCTCCAGATGGAAAAACCTCTATTTGCCATGCGTAAAAATAAAAACATTGGGCAAAAACTAATCAGAGCCGACTTGGGACGAACACCAACGCCAGTCAGTGATTTGCGCACGCAGTGGAAGTTACCCCCCGTTCAAGGTCACAGAAAATGTGGGAACTGCTCTGTCTGCGGTATGAAAATTGAGGGCCATGAGTTTATACATGACGGCATTAAATGGACACACAAGGTGTTCACTAACTGTAAAACTAGGAATACCATTTATGCGATCAAATGCCCATGTTCTCAAATATACATTGGCAAAACGACCCAACAGGTGAACCAGAGAATCGTACAACCTAGATCAAGCATCAAAAATCAAGTACTGACCGCCCCAATGGTGCAACATTTTGTTGACCAACAACATTCAGAAAGAGACTTTCAATGGACTGTACTATCCGGTATCAAATTGCCCCCACGCGGAGGCAATTTAGAAAATATGCTGGCTAAAAAAGAAGCGTATCTAATTCTAAAGTTCCATTGTACAACAAGAGGATTGAATGAGCTAAGCGAGTTGAACCAAGCACAAACTTGAACATTGGAACCACAAGTCCCAGAATCCAAAGGGACAAGAAACACGATGATGACACGCATAAAGGCTGAGACAGCACAAGCATTGAGTGATACACGTTTGGTGAGAGAAGACTGAATCTATGCCAGAAGAACACAGCTGCAAAGTAAGTGAAACCCGCCGCAAACACGGTTATGAAATGTGAAGTAGACAGACAGTGAAACTGCCGTACAGAACAAAAATGTCACAGTGGTTCAAGTACTCCATTGCGGCAACGTGCAATGTAATAACATAATGGGCTGCAGCAGATAGACTAATAAGGATGATGAAAGCACACATTTAAACAAACAGCTTTCCGTTTAGACTGCGTTTAAAAAAAAAAAGTTTCCTCTGTTTGGTTGCGACAGGAAATTATGCTGCCCCAAATTTAGATGAGGATACAATTCATCTGTTAGAAGAGGAACCTTTCATACAAGTAAGAGAAATTCTGTGGAAAGCTCTTCCTAAGACACAAACAGTAAGCAACTTCGTTCTGTATAAACAATGGCAATTTAATTGTTTGCAGGGTGAATTCAAAATGTCCAAAGCTGACCGTGTCTGGAAACACGAACACAAGTAGGGAGTCATCTAAATAGATGTACAAAGGCTCCAGTAAGTGCTTCCAACTCTAAGTCATAAAAAACAAAGATTGTGGTTAAGATTGTCCCATAACGTCAGACTCAAACTTATATAAAATCAATTTGGTTGTGATTAGGGACAGAAGATGGACCTTTAAAAGAACCCCATCAAAAGCTATAAGGTACTCTTCGTATGTACTTAGTGGGTTGGTTTATTTAAAAGTTTGATAAGGAGAGGCAAAGAAGGGCGCTACTCATTATATATTATTTTGTTAATTACCAGGATTACACCGTGGTCTAAAGCCCTGATGATAATCCCCCAATGCAGAAGGGGATTGAAAACGTCTTTAATCGTCTGCGAGGGACCAACATTGATTGGGACTCTAGTGAGGGTGTCATAATTGAAACATACCTCGAGAGCGAACTTTTATTAAAAATAATTTTCCCCGCTGCCTGCCTGTCATAGTGCCATATAGAATTTGAATTTTGGCAGGCAATTGTTGAAAGTTTGGACTGGTGTAATTAATTGATGCAAATACAACAGTGTTTTGTCGTTTTTGATTATAATATGTTTTTGTATAATGTTTTTTATACAATTTTGATTCACACAATATACTGAATGAAATGTGTATTCCTCCTATGCATTAAGAGTAATGAACAGTTGTTTGAAATGAAGTTGAATCAATACAAATATGAAAGTAAAGAACAATGATTTTTTGCGTTGTATTTCGAATCTGCAGTATTAATTAACAGTACTGAAATTGGTGGTCTGGTACCCCTTGTTTGAAAAAATCACTTTGGACCATGGCACACTCTTCCATCATGAAGGGTGCAGGCACTTCTTGAGAGCTGGTGAGTTGGCATGAGGGACATCACCTCACCATCTTGTCAATGGCAGCTTCAAGTCCAGGGAACCAGACCTCCTCCCTCATGTGAGACTTCATCTTTGCTGTTCCTGGAAGTCTGTCCTGAGTCAGTTCTGCCATGTGGTGCTGAAGTTTCTCTGGGTTTACTAGGTGATGTCCTCATAGGATTAGCCCATCTATTGTGGGACTTCGCTCGTTGCACACCCGCTATATTTTCATGAGTGTTTTATTCTCTGCCATTTGCCACCAAGTGGCATCTCATAGAAAGTTGTGCCACAAGCTATTTTGTAGCGTGACCTTCACTTTTTCCAGGACGAGGTCTGATGCGGTTGTCTGTTGGGGGCCTCCCCCCGAGCTTAGAGCTCGGGGGAGGCCCTTTGGGATATTGTGCTAATCTATTCTTCAATTGCATCTTTGCTGTCATCGTTCTCGCTCACTAGCAAGGGAGGAAGGTGTGAGAGAAACTCTGCTGGGTTTTTGGTCCCCCTGTCAGGTAGTGACTTGCATGAGGTAGTGTTGTAGTTGATGTAGGGTATGGGGCGGAACCACCGTAGAGAGGAACAAGTGGCTGGTGGTCCGTGACTACTCTGAATAGCTTAATACAGAGGTACAGGTGGAAGTGCCCACATGCCCATTTATTGGCTAGCTCTTCTGTCTCAATCTGGGAGTAACATGCTTCCGTCTGCGTCATTGCGGTGCTGGTGAAAGCTAGAGGGGCCTATCTTCTGGGCTCTACCTCCAGGATGAGCACAGCCCCTAATCCAGCAGGGCTGGCATTGATAATCAAATTGTTTCCTTGGATCGAAGTATGCCATGATAGACTTGCTTAGCAGGGCTGTCTTTACCACTTGGAAAGCACATTCTTCAATGGAACCCATTCTCTTGGGTACATCAGACTTGGTGAGGGCTCTCGGGGGCTCGGCGAAAATGGCAAACATTAGGAATAACCTTATCTTAAGTGTAAATGACACTTAACCTTAGCGCACTGTTGCTCAAGCGCTAAACGCGCTCCAAATTAAACATACACTCTTTTGCTGTTTCAAAATTATTTTTAGTTTTTTAACAGTAGTTTCCAAAGATTACAAATAAACACAATTTGTTCTCATTGTATAACAAACACAATATGCAATATTCAACAGAACATCAAAATCAGTTTCTTTTCATCTCTGTGTGCCCAATGCATTTCGAGCTGTAGGCAGCTCTTCGTCGGGGGCCTGTAAATAAATAATGCAGAAAGCAATAATGTCACTCAGCAGTCTTAGAAGCACAAAAAATAGTAAAATGGAGCTCCAAAACAAAAACCTCCGAAAACAAAGAAAACCCTTCACCATCACCTAAGTGCTCGTGTGAAAAAACGATGAAAAACCACTTACTCCAGACGCGCTCCTCAAGAGCTAAATCATTCTGTAAACACAAAAACCAGAATATGTCCTCTCAACTCAGGTTTCTACCAGGGTAACTAAACACAATCTAACTAACAATGATCAGTCCGGTGGACTGAAGCAACAGGTTACCTTGTCTTCAATTCCACAAATCAAAAATGCTGACTGCTCCGTGTTATGGTTTTCACCTGCAAGAAGTCACAAAGAAACACCATATTTGTGAAACGGGCGTCTAACTAACCCTGACCGATGTAACTAACACCGCTGCAATCACGCAGCTCGCTCACCTCAATCAACTTCCACAGACTTCTCTCGAAACTCCTCTCGTAGGGAAACCTCACGCGCTCTTCTCTCGACTCGGCAGTGGGTGTAAAACCACATACCTCGCCGGTACTCAACTACGAAGCTACAACCAACAACATGAAAGACGGACTAGCGTCTAAAGTTCCAAACGCCGAACCGCGCCATCTTGGAATGGTGAAAATTACACATTCGAATAAAAACAAGTAAAGGGAAATAAAAGGGTGAAAAATGAAAGGGTGAAAATAAATCACTGGAGGAACTAAACACCAAATTAGAAAGATACCAAAAGGAGCTTCAAGAGGGTAAACTGAGGAAATTTAAACGTGATACACTGGACTATAAATTAAATGAAGTGTATACATGGGCGGAAGTTTATGCCCAGCGAAGATCATTTCAGAAGAAAAAGACTGTCGTGACTTCAGAAGAAAGTCTAGTTTCTGATAGTGAACTGAGTACAAACCGGCCGGCAGCTCAAACCCAAATTGCAGAGACCAGCACTGGACAAACAACAACTGAAGCTACCAAATCCATCTCCACAAGCCAGCCTTTTTTATCCCAGGTAGTGGACACAAGCCAACCTCCAGGGAAACAACCGAAAAAACAATCAAAACAAGGAGAGGAGGGAGAAGGAGTCCGAACAAGAAGCACGAGGTGAACTTGGTCTTAAACATCTCACAGATAGAATTGACAAAGGATGAAACGAGAATATTGAATAAAGGGCTAGGATTTGTTCCAACATATGACACCAACAACTTGGAAAATGAGATTGCATTTTTTAAATTCATGAGGGTCCTCAAACTTAGACATTTCTTCACTAACGTGGTACCGGAACAAACGGCGAAAGAAGAACCTGAACTCCTAGAGTTCAAGCCGAAATCTAAATTTCAAGCTCCAGTGAGCCATAAGATCTTGGATGCCTTTGAAAATTCTGTCCTTAATGAAATGGAAAACATGAATTTGAAGAAGTCAAAGAGGAAAAACATCTCGATTTATGACAGGTCCATCATAAAAGGTCTTCAAGAAAATTCTAATATTCATATACAGAAAGCTGATAAAGGAGGCGCCATAGTAGTTATGGACAAGACCATGTACCTTAGAAAAGTGAATGAACATGTGGAAGACACCATGATCTATCTGAAACTGGATAGAGATCCTACAGTTGAACTGCAACAAACACTCACTGAAATCCTAACCAAAGCTTTGGATCAAGGCCACATATCTGCTACTACTAAACAATTTCTAACTGTGACTAATCCCAGGAGACCATCACTCTATATGCTCCCCAAGGTGCATAAAAACCTTTTAGACCCCCCCATGCGTCCGATTGTGACCGGGTGTGGCACCATTTTTGAACCACTCGGTCAGTACATCGATACATTTCTACAACCATTCGTCCAACGATGGTCATCGTACATTAAAGACACCAATGATTTTCTTGTGACGCTAAAAAATGTTAAAACTACAAATTCCATACTTTTGTGTACTATTGACGTCAAGTCATTGTACACTTCAATTCCCCACCTCGCTGGGTTGGAAGCCGTAGAATGGGCTTTGCTACAACAGAATGCTGTAAGAGCTAACAAGGTGTTTATTCTAGAGTTACTACATTTTTGTTTACATCACAGCTATTTCAAATGGTCTTCTGATTTTTTCCTTCAACAACATGGAACATCCATGGGATTTGCCGGGGCCCCGGCATATGCCAATACCTTCATGGCAAAATTCGAGGCAGATCATATGTACAACAATAAAAATTGGAACGACCATGCAACTTTGTATAGGAGGTTCATTGATGACATTTTTCTGATATGGTCAGGAACTAGACAAAACTTGGAATCAGAGATTGAAAGGCTAAACTCATGCTCCGAACACATTGAATTCACGCATGCCATAAGCGAAAAAGAACTTCCTTTCTTGGATGTTCTAGTTAAAATTGATGAACAACTAATTGTTACCACCATATATAGAAAACAAACCGATGTCAACAATTCACTCTTATATCAAAGTTTCCACACCCAACACCTGAAGGATAACCTCCCAGTATCTCAGTACATGAGAATCAAGAGGATTTGTTCTGAAGAAGATGAATGCAAAAAGAATCTTGACTTGCAACACCAACGCTACAAAGATCGAGGATATCCGGAAGAAGTATTGAAGAAAGCTGAAGACCGCATTAAAGTTTGCAGTAGAGAGAATTTACTCACTCAAAAACCCAAGAAACTTCAAGATAGACAAGTGTTCGTATCCAAATTTTCTACATCATCAAATAAATTAAAAACCATAATAAACAAACATTGGACTCTTTTGAGGAATGAAGTTGATTTCAAGGGAATTTTTAACAACACACCTATTTTTGCTTACAAGCGCTCTAAAAATTTGAAAGAGTTACTTATGACCCCTGTCAGGGCAATTGAAGAAGTCAACAGAGGCATGAAGAAGTGCCAGAATTGTGTACACTGCTCCAATGTTATTGTAGGAAGCATACTGAACCATCCGCAAACTGGCAAAGAAATACAATTACACTACAATGGAGATTGTAACACAAAAAAGGTGATTTATTACATCAAATGCCCGTGTGGCAAAATTTACACAGGCAAAACAGAAAGGAAACTAAAAACCAGAATTTCAGAACATAAAAGTACAATCAGGAACAAAAACACCAAAAGTAATTTAGCTAGACATTGGAATGAGAATAACCACAGCATCGCTCAGATAAGGTATTCCATCCTAGAGGTAGTTAAATCATACGAGGGGGTTGATCTTACTAGATCCCTCCTCCAACGAGAGATTCACTGGATTAAATTTTTATTGACACAGGAACCTAAAGGACTTAATGAAAAAATAGATTTCTCATGTTTTTTATAAGTCCTTTTGACTTTGTCTTTGTACCATAGTATGCTGCTTGTAATAATCATCGTTATATTGCATCTGTTTGTAACATTTTGAAGCACATTGTTCCTTGGTTTGAGTCACTATCTCATCACTTAACAATATATTTTTTTCACCCTTTCATTTTTCACCCTTTTATTTCCCTTTACTTGTTTTTATTCGAATGTGTAATTTTCACCATTCCAAGATGGCGCGGTTCGGCGTTTGGAACTTTAGACGCTAGTCCGTCTTTCATGTTGTTGGTTGTAGCTTCGTAGTTGAGTACCGGCGAGGTATGTGGTTTTACACCCACTGCCGAGTCGAGAGAAGAGCGCGTGAGGTTTCCCTACGAGAGGAGTTTCGAGAGAAGTCTGTGGAAGTTGATTGAGGTGAGCGAGCTGCGTGATTGCAGCGGTGTTAGTTACATCGGTCAGGGTTAGTTAGACGCCCGTTTCACAAATATGGTGTTTCTTTGTGACTTCTTGCAGGTGAAAACCATAACACGGAGCAGTCAGCATTTTTGATTTGTGGAATTGAAGACAAGGTAACCTGTTGCTTCAGTCCACCGGACTGATCATTGTTAGTTAGATTGTGTTTAGTTACCCTGGTAGAAACCTGAGTTGAGAGGACATATTCTGGTTTTTGTGTTTACAGAATGATTTAGCTCTTGAGGAGCGCGTCTGGAGTAAGTGGTTTTTCATCGTTTTTTCACACGAGCACTTAGGTGATGGTGAAGGGTTTTCTTTGTTTTCGGAGGTTTTTGTTTTGGAGCTCCATTTTACTATTTTTTGTGCTTCTAAGACTGCTGAGTGACATTATTGCTTTCTGCATTATTTATTTACAGGCCCCCGACGAAGAGCTGCCTACAGCTCGAAATGCATTGGGCACACAGAGATGAAAAGAAACTGATTTTGATGTTCTGTTGAATATTGCATATTGTGTTTGTTATACAATGAGAACAAATTGTGTTTATTTGTAATCTTTGGAAACTACTGTTAAAAAACTAAAAATAATTTTGAAACAGCAAAAGAGTGTATGTTTAATTTGGAGCGCGTTTAGCGCTTGAGCAACAGTGCGCTAAGGTTAAGTGTCATTTACACTTAAGATAAGGTTTTCTAAATTTCAGCACGTGATAGGGCAGACGTGCTACCTTAGCTGCACGCTTTGAAGAAAAAGTTTGAATATTTACTTAAGTTCAACTAAGAATAATAAATAGAGAGAGTGCTCCCCTAATCCCATAAAAAAAAAAAAAAAAAAAAAAAAACATTAGGAATAAACCTACCACAATAAGTAGTCATCTCCAGGAAGCTTCAGACCTTTGAGATAGTAGTCAGGGCGCGGGCCTGTTTAATGGCGTGCAATTTTTGGGGATCGACTTGCACACCATCCTGGTTGAACATGAAGACAAAGAATCAATGGAGTTCTTGAAAAAGGAACGTTCTTCATGGTGCAAAGTGATGCTGTGCTCCCCCCACAGCTGTCTTAGCATGGCCCGCAGGTGCCTTTGGTGCTCTTCTACTGTTGTGTAGTTTATTAGGATGTTGTCGCTCACATTCGTGCCACCTTGGAGGTCGAGTAGTGTTTCCCTGATGGCATTCTGGAAGACCCCTGCTGCAGAAGAAATGTCAATGTTCAGTCTCTTGTACCAGCACAACCCTAGGTGTGTTGAAAATGTGGTGTTATTTCTGCTTTCTTTGGAGTGGACCTGTTGGTGGAATCCTGCATTTAGGTCCAGCTTGAAGAACCACCTTGACCCATTGAGGTTTGTGATGATGTCGGCCATTGTGGGTGTTTTGGGTCTCTCACACTTGATATTCTGATTGGGGAGGTGCATGTCGATGCAGAGACGTATCTTCCCCAACTGTTCTGGCTTCCCTGCTATGACCATGGGCCCTTTGTTGGCCAAGATGCCTTCTTAATGATACCTTAGCTCTCAAGCTTGTCTAGCTCCTTTTCGACTAGTGGTCATAGATGTAAAGGTACCCATCAGTGGCAAAGGGTGACTGGTTTAACAGACTTGTTGATGTGTAGTTTGATTGAAGGGCCTTCCAGGCACCGTAGTCTTTTGAAGAGTTTGGGGAATTGGCTCAGTAGCTTATCGACATGGCAGACTGTCACATTCTGTGCAAACGATACAAGGCCAAGATCTTCAAGTGGTGTGGCTCCTGATAGGAGTGGCTGCCTCCTTGACAACCACATGGAATGCAGTTGTGAGCTCTTGATCTTCCGACTTTACTTGGATTGTCATTTGCCCTTTCAGGGGCAGCAGGGACTGACTACCGTAGGTGAAGATTTTGCTGTTAGTCGGGACAGAGGTGGTTTTGGCTGGAGGTGTCTGTACTGTTTGATTTCCATCACATCACAGAGGCGCCAATGTAAATGAAGGCTTTGACATCTGAACCGATTCAGAAAAGGGGGGTGGTGGTGAACAGAGTGTCTGAATTAAGCAGACCACTCTTACCCAGTCCAAAGATCAGGGCTTGATCCATCACCGTTTTTTAGCTCACTGCACCATCCCAGCTCAGAACTTGGCTATATGCAAATTAGTCTGACCCTGGCCCAGTGCATCATGGGAACAGGGCAGACCAAACTACCAAGCCAATTCTTATACTGGGAAGGAAACAATCTACCGGGGACCGGTTTCTGGCATTTCAGCCGTCTTCGGCCCGGCTTGCTTGAATCCTGATGGTGCAATGAGCTAGGGAATCACATCTGAGTATACCCTTCCACGCTTATGGTGGACAAAAATGATTCAGAAAAGGGGGGTGGTGATGAACAGAGTGTCTGAATTAAGCAGACCACTCTTACCCAGTCCAAAGATCAGGACTTGATCCATCACCGTTTTTTAGCTCACTGCACCATCCCAGCTCAGAACTTGGCAATATGCAAATTAGTCTGACCCTGGCCCAGTGCATCATGGGAACAGGGCAGACCAAACTACCAAGCCAATTCTTATTCTGGGAAGGAAACAAGCTACCGGGGACCGGTTTCTGGCATTTCAGCCATCTTTGGCCCGGCTTGCTTGAATCCTGATGGTGCAATGAGCTAGGGACTCACATCTGAGTATACCCTTCCACGGTTATGGTGGACAAAAATGATTCAGAAAAGGGGGGTGGTGATGAACAGAGTGTCTGAATTAAGCAGACCACTCTTACCCAGTCCAAGGATCAGGGCTTGATCCATCACCGTTTTTTAGCTCACTGCACCATCCCAGCTCAGAACTTGGCTATATGCAAATTAGTCTGACCCTGGCCCAGTGCATCATGGGAACCGGGCAGACCAAACTACCAAGCCAATTCTTATACTGGGAAGGAAACAAGCTACCGGGGACCGGTTTCTGGCATTTCAGCCGTCTTCGGCCCGGCTTGCTTAAATCCTGATGGTGCAATGAGCTAGGGACTCACATCTGAGTATACCCTTCCACGCTTATGGCGGACAAAAATGATTCAGAAAAGGGGGGTGGTGATGAACAGAGTGTCTGAATTAAGCAGACCACTCTTACCCAGTCCAAAGATCAGGGCTTGATCCATCACCGTTTTTTAGCTCACTGCACCATCCCAGCTCAGAACTTGGCTATATGCAAATTAGTCTGACCCTGGCCCAGTGCATCATGGGAACAGGGCAGACCAAACTACCAAGCCAATTCTTATACTGGGAAGGAAACAAGCTACCGGGGACCGGTTTCTGGCATTTCAGCCGTCTTCGGCCCGGCTTGCTTGAATCCTGATGGTGCAATGAGCTAGGGACTCACATCTGAGTATACCCTTCCACGCTTATGGTGGACAAAAATGATTCAGAAAAGGGGGGTGGTGATGAACAGAGTGTCTGAATTAAGCAGACCACTCTTACCCAGTCCAAAGATCAGGACTTGATCCATCACCGTTTTTTATCTCACTGCACCATCCCAGCTCAGAACTTGGCTATATGCAAATTAGTCTGACCCTGGCCCAGTGCATCATGGGAACAGGGCAGACCAAACTACCAAGCCAATTCTTATTCTGGGAAGGAAACAAGCTACCGGGGACCGGTTTCTGGCATTTCAGCCATCTTTGGCCCGGCTTGCTTGAATCCTGATGGTGCAATGAGCTAGGGACTCACATCTGAGTATACCCTTCCACGGTTATGGTGGACAAAAATGATTCAGAAAAGGGGGGTGGTGATGAACAGAGTGTCTGAATTAAGCAGACCACTCTTACCCAGTCCAAGGATCAGGGCTTGATCCATCACCGTTTTTTAGCTCACTGCACCATCCCAGCTCAGAACTTGGCTATATGCAAATTAGTCTGACCCTGGCCCAGTGCATCATGGGAACAGGGCAGACCAAACTACCAAGCCAATTCTTATACTGGGAAGGAAACAAGCTACCGGGGACCGGTTTCTGGCATTTCAACCGTCTTCCGCCCGGCTTGCTTAAATCCTGATGGTGCAATGAGCTAGGGACTCACATCTGAGTATACCCTTCCACGCTTATGGCGGACAAAAATGATTCAGAAAAGGGGGGTGGTGATGAACAGAGTGTCTGAATTAAGCAGACCACTCTTACCCAGTCCAAAGATCAGGGCTTGATCCATCACCGTTTTTTAGCTCACTGCACCATCCCAGCTCAGAACTTGGCTATATGCAAATTAGTCTGACCCTGGCCCAGTGCATCATGGGAACAGGGCAGACCAAACTACCAAGCCAATTCTTATACTGGGAAGGAAACAAGCTACCGGGGACCGGTTTCTGGCATTTCAGCCGTCTTCGGCCCGGCTTGCTTGAATCCTGATGGTGCAATGAGCTAGGGACTCACATCTGAGTATACCCTTCCACGCTTATGGTGGACAAAAATGATTCAGAAAAGGGGGTGGTGATGAACAGAGTGTCTGAATTAAGCAGACCACTCTTACCCAGTCCAAAGATCAGGGCTTGATCCATCACTGTTTTTTAGCTCACTGCACCATCCCAGCTCAGAACTTGGCTATATGCAAATTAGTCTGACCCTGGCCCAGTGCATCATTGGAACAGGGCAGACCAAACTACCAAGCCAATTCTTATACTGGGAAGGAAACAAGCTACCCGGGACCGGTTTCTGGCATTTCAGCCGTCTTCGGCCCGGCTTGTTTGAATCCTGATGGTGCAATGAGCTAGGGACTCACATCTGAGTATACCCTTCCACGCTTATGGTGGACAAAAATGATTCAGAAAAGGGGGGTGGTGATGAACAGAGTGTCTGAATTAAGCAGACCACTCTTACCCAGTCCAAAGATCAGGGCTTGATCCATCACCGTTTTTTAGCTCACTGCACCATCCCAGCTCAGAACTTGGCTATATGCAAATTAGTCTGACCCTGGCCCAGTGCATCATGGGAACAGGGCAGACCAAACTACCAAGCCAATTCTTATACTGGGAAGGAAACAAGCTACCGGGGACCGGTTTCTGGCATTTCAGCCGTCTTCGGCCCGGCTTGCTTGAATCCTGATGGTGCATTGAGCTAGGGACTCACATCTGAGTATACCCTTCCACGCTTATGGTGGACAAAAATGATTCAGAAAAGGGGGGTGGTGATGAACAGAGTGTCTGAATTAAGCAGACCACTCTTACCCAGTCCAAAGATCAGGGCTTGATCCATCACCGTTTTTTAGCTCACTGCACCATCCCAGCTCAGAACTTGGCTATATGCAAATTAGTCTGACCCTGGCCCAGTGCATCATGGGAACAGGGCAGACCAAACTACCAAGCCAATTCTTATACTGGGAAGGAAACAAGCTACCGGGGACCGGTTTCTGGCATTTCAGCCGTCTTCGGCCCGGCTTGCTTGAATCCTGATGGTGCAATGAGCTAGGGACACACATCTGAGTATACCCTTCCACGCTTATGGTGGACAAAAATGATTCAGAAAAGGGGGGTGGTGATGAACAGAGTGTCTGAATTAAGCAGACCACTCTTACCCAGTCCAAAGATCAGGGCTTGATCCATCACCGTTTTTTAGCTCACTGCACCATCCCAGCTCAGAACTTGGCTATATGCAAATTAGTCTGACCCTGGCCCAGTGCATCATGGGAACAGGGCAGACCAAACTACCAAGCCAATTCTTATACTGGGAAGGAAACAAGCTTCCGGGGACCGGTTTCTGGCATTTCAGCCGTCTTCGGCCTGGCCTGCTTCAATCCTGATGGTGCAATGAGCTAGGGACTCACATCTGAGTATACCCTTCCACGCTTATGGTGGACAAAAATGATTCAGAAAAGGGGGGTGGTGATGAACAGAGTGTCTGAATTAAGCAGACCAATCTTACCCAGTCCAAAGATCAGGGCTTGATCCATCACCGTTTTTTAGCTCACTGCACCATCCCAGCTCAGAACTTGGCTATATGCAAATTAGTCTGACCCTGGCCCAGTGCATCATGGGAACAGGGCAGACCAAACTAACAAGCCAATTCTTATACTGGGAAGGAAACAAGCTACCAGGGACCGGTTTCTGGCATTTCAGCAGTCTTCGGCCCGGCTTGCTTGAGTCCTGATGGCGCAATGAGCTAGGGACTCACATCTGAGTATACCCATCCACACTTATGGTGGACAAAAATGATTCAGAAAAGGGGGGTGGTGATGAACAGAGTGTCTGAATTAAGTAGACCACTCTTACCCAGTCCAAAGATCAGGGCTTGATCCATCACCGTTTTTTAGCTCACTGCACCATCCCAGCTCAGAACTTGGCTATATGCAAATTAGTCTGACCCTGGCCCAGTGCATCATGGGAACAGGGCAGACCAAACTACCAAGCCAATTCTTATACTGGGAAGGAAACAAGCTTCCGGGGACCGGTTTCTGGCATTTCAGCCGTCTTCGGCCTGGCTTGCTTCAATCCTGATGGTGCAATGAGCTAGGGACTCACATCTGAGTATACCCTTCCAAGCTTATGGTGGACAAAAATGATTCAGAAAAGGGGGGTGGTGATGAACAGAGTGTCTGAATTAAGCAGACCACTCTTACCCAGTCCAAAGATCAGGGCTTGATCCATCACCATTTTTTAGCTCACTGCACCATCCCAGCTCAGAGCTTGGCTATATGCAAATTAGTCTGACCCTGGCCCAGTGCATCATGGGAACAGGGCAGACCAAACTACCAAGCCAATTCTTATACTGGGAAGGAAACAAGCTACCGGGGACCGGTTTCTGGCCTTTCAGCCGTCTTCGGCCCGGCTTGCTTGAATCCTGATGGTGCAATGAGCTAGGGACTCACATCTGAGTATACCCTTCCACGCTTATGGTGGACAAAAATGATTCAGAAAAGGGGGGTGGTGATGAACAGAGTGTCTGAATTAAGCAGACCACTCTTACCCAGTCCAAAGATCAGGGCTTGATCCATCACCATTTTTTAGCTCACTGCACCATCCCAGCTCAGAACTTGGCAATATGCAAATTAGTCTGACCCTGGCCCAGTGCATCATGGGAACAGGGCAGACCAAACTACCAAGCCAATTCTTATACTGGGAAGGAAACAAGCTACCGGGGACCGGTTTTTGGCATTTCAGCCGTCTTCGGCCCGGCTTGCTTGAATCCTGATTGTGCAATGAGCTAGGGACTCACATCTGAGTATACCCTTCCACGCTTATGGTGGACAAAAATGATTCAAAAAAGGGGGGTGGTGATGAACAGAGTGTCTGAATTAAGCAGACCACTCTTACCCAGTCCAAAGATCAGGGCTTGATCCATCACCGTTTTTTAGCTCACTGCACCATCCCAGCTCAGAACTTGGCTATATGCAAATTAGTCTGACCCTGGCCCAGTGCATCATGGAACAGGGCAGACCAAACTATCAAGCCAATTCTTATACTGGGAAGGAAACAAGCTACCGGGGACCGGTTTCTGGCATTTCAGCCGTCTTCGGCCCAGCTTGCTTGAATCCTGATGGTGCAATGAGCTAGGGACTCACATCTGAGTATACCCTTCCACGCTTATGGTGGACAAAAATAATTCAGAAAAGGGGGGTGGTGATGAACAGAGTGTCTGAATTAAGCAGACCACTCTTACCCAGTCCAAAGATCAGGGCTTGATCCATCACCGTTTTTTAGCTCACTGCACCCTCCCAGCTCAGAACTTGGCTATATGCAAATTTGTCTGACCCTGGCCCAGTGCATCATGGGAACAGGGCAAACCAAACTACCAAGCCAATTCTTATACTGGGTAGGAAACAAGCTACCGGGGACCCGTTTCTGGCATTTCAGCCGTCTTCGGCCCGGCTTGCTTGAATCCTGATGGTGCAATGAGCTAGGGACTCACATCTGAGTATACCCTTCCACGCTTATGGTGGACAAAAATGATTCAGAAAAGGGGGGTGGTGATGAACAGAGTGTCTGAATTAAGCAGACCACTCTTACCCAGTCCAAAGATCAGGGCTTGATCCATCACCGTTTTTTAGCTCACTGCACCATCCCAGCTCAGAACTTGGCTATATGCAAATTAGTCTGACCATGGCCCAGTGCATCATGGGAACAGGGCAAACCAAACTACCAAGCCAATTCTTATACTGGGTAGGAAACAAGCTACCGGGGACCGGTTTCTGGCATTTCAGCCGTCTTCGGCCCGGCTTGCTTGAATCCTGATGGTGCAATGAGCTAGGGACTCACATCTGAGTATACCCTTCCACGCTTATGGTGGACAAAAATGATTCAGAAAAGGGGGGTGGTGATGAACAGAGTGTCTGAATTAAGCAGAAGACGGCTGAAATGCTAGAAACCGGTCCCCGGTAGCTTGTCTCCTTTCTGGTGAAGAATTGGCTTGGTAGTTTAGTCTGCCCTGTTCCAATGATGCACTGGGCCAGGGACAGACTGATTTGCATATAGCCAGGTTCTGAGCTGGGATGGTGCAGTGAGATAAATAACGGTGATGGATCAAGCCCTGATCTTTGGACTGGGTAAGAGTGGTCTGCTTAATTCAGACACTCTGTTCATCACCACCCCCTTTTCTGAATCGTTTTTGGCCACTATAGGTGTGGCAGGGTATACTCAGACATGGGTCCCTTTCTCACTGCACCATCAGGATTCAAGCAAGCCGGGCCGAAGACGGCTGAAATGCCAGAAACCGGTCCCCGGTAGCTTGTCTCCTTTCTGGTGAAGAATTGGCTTGGTAGTTTAGTCTGCCCTGTTCCCATGATGCACTGGGCCAGGGACAGACTGATTTGCATATAGCCAGGTTCTGAGCTGGGATGGTGCAGTGAGATAAATAATGGTGATGGATCAAGCCCTGATCTTTGGACTGGGTAAGAGTGGTCTGCTTAATTCAGACACTCTGTTCATCACCACCCCCTTTTCTGAATCGTTTTTGGCCACTATAGGTGTGGCAGGGTATGCTCAGACATGAGTCCCTTTCTCACTGCACCATCAGGATTCAAGCAAGCCGGGCCGAAGACGGCTGAAATGCCAGAAACCGGTTCCCGGTAGCTTGTCTCCTTTCTGGTGAAGAATTGGCTTGGTAGTTTAGTCTGCCCTGTTCCCATGATGCACTGGGCCAGGGACAGACTGATTTGCATATAGCCAGGTTCTGAGCTGGGATGGTGCAGTGAGATAAATAACGGTGATGGATCAAGCCCTGATCTTTGGACTGGGTAAGAGTGGTCTGCTTAATTCAGACACTCTGTTCATCACCACCCCCTTTTCTGCATCGTTTTTGGCCACTATAGGTGTGGCAGAGTATACTCAGACATGAGTCCCTTTCTCACTGCACCATCAGGATTCAAGCAAGCCGGGCCGAAGACAGCTGAAATGCCAGAAACCGGTCCCCGGTAGCTTGTCTCCTTTCTGGTGAAGAATTGGCTTGGTAGTTTAGTCTGCCCTGTTCCCATGATGCACTGGGCCAGGGACAGACTGATTTGCATATAGCCAGGTTCTGAGCTGGGATGGTGCAGTGAGATAAATAACGGTGATGGATCAAGCCCTGATCTTTGGACTGGGTAAGAGTGGTCTGCTTAATTCAGACACTCTGTTCATCACCACCCCCTTTTCTGAATCGTTTTTGGCCACTATAGGTGTGGCAGGGTATACTCAGACATGAGTCCCTTTCCCACTGCACCATCAGGATTCAAGCAAGCCGGGCCGAAGACGGCTGAAATGCCAGAAACCGGTCCCCGGTAGCTTGTCTCCTTTCTGGTGAAGAATTGGCTTGGTAGTTTAGTCTGCCCTGTTCCCATGATGCACTGGGCCAGGGACAGACTGATTTGCATATAGCCAGGTTCTGAGCTGGGATGGTGCAGTGAGATAAATAACGGTGATGGATCAAGCCCTGATCTTTGGACTGGGTTAGAGTGGTCTGCTTAATTCAGACACTCTGTTCATCACCACCCCCTTTTTTGACATCTGAACCAGCAATTTTGACCAGGCAAGTGGGCTGTGGGGTCTATGTCATCAATATTGTTTGAAGTCATTGGTGAAGGAGATGAGGCAGGCTTCCTCTTCATCTCTGTCTGGTGATGAGTCTTCTAGTCATTATTGTTGGCATTGCAATGACTTCCTGATGTTCTGTGACTCAGAGTTTTCCAGCGTTAGCTGCAGTAAGGCCTTAGTAGGAGGTCACCTCTCCTTTATGCCGCTTCCTCAGGGCCCTCCTCTGCACATGGTTGCAAAGTGATTTATCTGGCCACAGTGTGAGCATGTGCAGCCTTGTGCATAACAATTTTCAAAGGAATGCTCTTCACATCCTCAACACCTGCAGCAGTGCTCTTTTTGAAAGATGCTTTGAGTCTTGGGCCTGTTCAATCTTCCATTCATGTGGAGGGTGTCTGAGTGCTCCATCTTCACAGTGGGAGTCTTTTCAGGCTGTTGCGTATTGGTGAAAACCATTTCCGCTGCTTGTGCCACAGACAGGTCATGGGATGTGGCCGTTATAAGGATGTCATTGAGGCTGATATTGGGCTGCCTCAAGATGAGGTCTCTGGGACTCTTGTTTCTGCAGCCCTGGCTGATCTGCGCCCTAATTTCTTTAGATTGGCCGTCTGTTGTGCACATGATGGCAAGTGCTCTTGGGCGCACATGGAAGGCATCTATGGATTCTCCTTCCTGCTGCCGGGCTTAGCAATGTTTGAAATGTTCAAAGTCCAGGTTCAATTGGAGATTGAAGAGTGCATGGAGCACGTGCATGGCAGCGTCGTAGTCTGTGGAGGGGCCTGTATTTGGGAGATGTTCGAACAATTTGTAGATTTTTTCCCCTGCATACTGAAGTAGGTTGGAGCACCTGATGTACCTATCAGTCTTGTGAGTTGCAATGAAGTAGTTCTACATCTCTCAGACCTATGTCTTCTAGCGTGGTGATGCAGTTGCTGGATCAGCAAGCTCACTCTCACTGAATGGTTGCAGCGCTCACACGTGCGCATGTTGTGGGATTGACTGTCCCTGTTGTGGGCCTGGCTGGGGAACGGTGTTGACATTGTTAACCATGGCTGGCCAGGTTTTGTGCACACGTTTCTGGGTGTGGAAGCTTGCGGCGCTGCCTTCTGAGTCAGTGGGCTGATCCTGGTTATGAGCCAACCTCGGGGTGTGTTCTCTTTGCAGGGCATTTTGTGTGGGGTAGCAGATTTGAGAGGTGGGAGTTATTGGTGAATCCATTATGGGCAGTATGCCTTGCTTGTCTAACTTCTGGTCTCTCTGGGAGATCTCCTTTCTTTTCTTCAATGCTGGTTCTGCTGTTAATTTATCCATATATTTGTGTCGTTGTTTTTCAGGTCTCTGTTCCCCTTTGTCGGCTCAGGCAGAGCAATGCCGCTGGAACTGGTCTAGCCAGGCCTCTCACCATGCTGCAGGAGTGAGGAGGCACCCTCCAGGAGTGCAGGTAGAGCAAGGGAGGTCATAAGCGCCAAGACATATCACGCGGTGACTGGAGGGGGTGCGGTGCCGCGTAGCAGTGCAGAGGTCCCTCAGATGCAGGCACAGAATTGGGCAATGGTACTCCAGAATGCTGCTGGCCAACATGCTTAAAGTAGGTCAGTGCAGGCGTGCAGCAGATAAGGGTTTGCTTCAGGAGTGGTGGACTCGTGCCGTCAGTTTAGTGGGGGCTGCAATGTAGGAGTGCCAGACCAGCCTCTACAGGGGACCTAAAGGAAATAAGGTACACACTCAAGGATTGCAGTGTTGGCCAGAAGACAAAGTGCAGTCTCTGCCCTTTTATTTTACTGCCTCTGGCCACGCATGGCTACAGGATGTACATGGTGCATTTCCAGGGGAAACTGCCACCGCGGGGAAGGGGTTAGTTGGCCATGACATGCCCTTCAGCCCAGTGAATGAGTCAGATTAAACAGAGATGAGGAGTGAGGGTGTGAAATAATGGATGTGCCGGAAAACTGCAGGAGTGCTTGAAAACAAAAAAAGTTACTTTGTTTAAATGACAATCATGTTTGTTTCAGCACCGTTCTCTGTGTTTATAACCCATTTCATGGAGGCTTCTGTGTCCTACTTGTAATGTGTCCAGTGGTGGGGAGCTGAAGGGTGTTAGATGAAACAGAGATGGGATTTGAGGGGGGGGAGAAGTAACAGGGCCTGAAAACTCAAGCAGTCGTACGGAGTACTTGAAACAAAACAAAACGAGCATTGGCATAGCCAATAGGTCCTACCTTTGTGACCCTTAGAAGTGTTTAGTCATGCATCACATTATCCTGGGTGTTGTGCCATCAGGGATTGAAGAACTATGCAATTACTTTACACTGGGTCATGCATGTGATTCAGGAATAGATACTTGCCTCAGGAAACATCTACAGACACATTCCAAGGCTTTTTAATGCACAGACAGAAAGACAACTGCCGAAAACATTCTGTGTGTGACTGCATCATTAGAGTATTGATCAGCCAAAAAGCAGTGAAGTACTTTTCAATGGTAGGGAAGTCACATCTCTCCTCTCCCAGGCCTCTATTCACCAGGCAGCCTTCTCTAGAGTTTCCCATTCAAAACACTTCGCGTACCATCTGTTTACCAACATGCCCTCATCCCCACCCTCTGTCCCAGCCACTTGGGTATAAGGGCACTGGACATAGCAACAACAACAAAAAAATCACATTTCTCAGGTAGAGGGGAAATAATGGATAAAGAGGGACAGCTCTGGCATCAATTAATCTCCGCATACCTAAAAACGTAATCTGACTTTAGAAAAGAAGAATAAAGAAAATTGGATTATACAAAAAGTGGATGGACGAAATTAACTTTGGAATTGGTGGTGCAATCCACATTTGTGAGAAAGCTAATCTGACTTTGTTTAATGTAACTGGCGCTATAGTAAAGCGCTTCAATACCTGTGGGTCAGCCGAGTTCATACTCTCTAAAAATGCACCCCAAATTAATCTGTCACTTTGCTATAAAACTGGCACTCATGTAAAGCATTCTAACACCTTTGGGTCACTAAATTTAACATTATATAAACAAGTGTCAGAGAAAATAAGATGGGAGTTGCCCAAGCCTTGCCCCTTAATGTGATGCAAGGTTGGGCTACTGATGGTCCGGTGACCGAGACAAGCTAGCTAAAGCAGCAAGCAGCAAAGGGAGAGGGGCTTGCTGCGAAATCCTCACACTTTGTAGTCAGAGAAAATTAAAGAGCCACCAATGTCAAAAGCATTTGACATTTCAGTACTTGACCGGTGTACTAGGAAAAGTAAAATAAGAACACACTGTAGAAAATGTAAAAAGCAAAAACATAGCGTAACAACAAACACCAGTTGAAAGCATACAGCGGTACGTAGTGAAGGAACAGTGTAGACCCAAATATTGTACTGACCAGAGAAAGGTGAAGAGTTCAATTGAAGACATTTTGGAATGAAAGGCTTGCAGTTAAAGGCCAACTCGTGTTTAGTAAGCTTGAAGGTATTTATGGGTTTAGCTCATGGGTTCATTGGCATGCACTTTGTGTTTCCAAATAGATTGTAACTTGATTAGACAATGGGTGCAGAAAATCCAAATAGCTTAGAACACCCGGAGGTCTTAGGTGCACAATGCCACTAAGATTGTATTTACCGCAAATATACATGCAGACATGAACAAAGAATGGATACGTTTGTTTAGCAATGTTAGAAACTGCAAAAAAGCATATGTATAGAATTTGGCTCAAGTCAAGGGTCACAGGTGACTTCATGTTTCCGCAAACAACCTTTACAACGGAGTCATCACATCGCACTACATTTACAACGCAGTCATTACATCGCAACGTCCTTTATTGCGCATGTCACTACAACGCAACCGTAACATTGAATGTCACTACAACCCATGGCATTACAACACATAACACTACAACGCAGGCATTACATCGCATGTCATCACAACGCATACAATTACAACGCATAGTACCCCTACACTATCCAACACTTACCCTACTGTTGCACCCCATGGAGCTATAATAGAATTTTTTACCTCTACACCATCCAACAATTACCCTATTGTTGCACCCACTGGAGTTAGTATATTAATTTTTACCCCTACACTATCCAACACTTACCTTAAACGCAATGTAATGGTATGCATTGTAAAGGTATAATGCAATGTAATGGAATGTGTTGTAAATGTAGTTAAAAAAATGTATTGTAAAGGCATGCGAAGTAAATGTATGCGTTGTAAGGGAAGTAGCGGTGTAAAAACGGTGTTGTAAAGGCATGCATTGTAAATGTATGCATTATAACGTCGTACATTCCATATGTTTCATCTGATCGGCATGTATTAATCTGTAACTGATAAAAAGATGCGGATGATGCAAAATTGAATGACTATGTGGATAGGGCTGTATGTATGGCAAGATGACCAGTATCTAAAGGAAGAGATGATACCTGAAGGAGAAGGGGAATGCAACAGCTTCACCAGAAAGTGTTCAATAATGGTTATTGCGATGTGAGAGTAGGAAAGATGCTAGTGAAGTAAGGTGAGAGATGATATCACAATGAATTTTCAGGACAGATTCAGAGAGGTTATGTGAGAATTACAAAACGAACAGAGTCTATACATAAGTGTAGATAGTATGGGTGAAATGCTTCAACTCCCAATATTGTTGATACCAAAGAAAGACCCCTTATCGATTTGGATCACACAAAAAGGGTAAGGGTAAAGCCTAATCATATTGATATTACAGAAGAAGAGCAGGATATGCTTTCTAGAGTTAGGAGAGCTCAGGTGACAGAACTAGAGCAGTTGTGGTTTCAGGGAGCACGTGGCCAGCCAGATCATAGGATGGTATCTTGCAAGACTATGGGGGGATTGACCCTACATAATTAGTGCAACAAAATGAGTGTTCAATCAATTTTGCACAGCACAGATCCCACCCAGATTGAGACAGTTGCTGAAGGAGAGAATATCTGGTACAATGTTGTGCCATATGTAGATAATTTAGTAGATTGGACTGAGCAGTTCGCTTTCTGAAATTTGTCCATAGTGACAAGTAGGGCTTTTTGATAAATGCAATATGGCGAATGCTGTGAATGGCATTCTTTATTGTGAGGAAGATGCAGACTGGGATTAATCCCTACATGCAGAAATGTTAGCATGCATGGGAAAAAAATTCAAGACAGCACAATCCCCAGTATTCTATTACTACCTTTTATCAGATGTCCCTGGTACACCACAGACCTGGGGCACCTCATTATTATCTTCCTTGGCCACAAATGGCGTGGCTGCTAACAGAGGGAGCAGGGAAATGGATTCGAGCTTTTCAAAAAGAAACTGCAGGTATCCCCACAGAAGTAGGGGACATAAAGAGTTTGCTTAGTTCTCTTATAGGAAAAGAAACAAACACTGGCTTTCAAAATAATGGAGTGAGAAATGTAACCCCCACAAGATTAGATTTGAGGGGTTTTCTATAATTTGGTTAGAACAGTAGTTTGGAATCAGCTGAGGAAAAAGTATCTTGATAGGCCAGATAATTGCTTTCTTATGAATCAGTCAATGAAACCAGATGAGTATCCCACTCAGTTCCTTAATATGATGAAAAAAGAGGACCTCAAAAGTAGATCAGGGTTGGGAGGTTAACTGGAGGAAATTACATATTATTTTATAGCTTAGTGAAAAATGGATACCCTCTGATATACATTATAGCTTAGATAATATAGTGGCATTAGAAGCCAAACCCCGAACAAAGATACAAACATATATAATCCATTTTTGCAAGAAAAATCAGGAGAAAGAAAGGAACAAACAATATGTGACAGAGAAAGCAGCTGGCAAGTTAGTGCAGCAGAAGTTGGCAAAGAAATTAGCAGTACAAGGCGCTTAAGTGGCAGGTGCCATTCAGATGATTGCAATGTCTGTGGTTTGGTCCCAGGGACCACCCAACACTAGTACCCACTACAGCATGATAATATAAGGATATAGGAAAGTAGAGGAGGATGAGGAAGAAACGAAAGACGTAGGATAGGCCCTCAAAGGTAGGATCCTGTGAGCAAGTTCTCGCCACTGCAGCCTTTGCAGTGCAGAAGATCATCCCCATTGTTATGGGGGCACCTTTGATGCTCTATGCAAAGCATGCAGTATTTGCTATTATTCAGAAGGCTAGGACTCGTCTAACTATACAGAGAGTGTCAGGATATGAGGTGATACTGTCACTACCATCTTTAAAGCTGGTTAAGTGCCATACAGTGGATCCTGTGACATTCTTTCCCCATCCAATATTAGACTCAAAGAATGATGCACATGACAGTGCAACCTATGTTCCCAATGAATCTAGTGGAGCAATTGAGGTTCCTCTTAGGCCCAATGGTAAACACCGTTCTGCTCACGGAGTTTGCAGTATTTGGGCACTCTGCGCTCCTCAGTGGTGGGCAGAGTTCCTGAATTCTGCATTTCCAGGCACAAAGCCAAGTTCTTTTTCTGTTTCGCGCTTGACATTTGTTTTAGCACTCATGCCACGATAATCTGAACCCATTCGAAAGCTCATGCAATGCTTTGTGCTTGATTACTCCAAAAACATGAGGATTTGATCTTCTAATTGGATTGGTTAACTTAGTTATAGTAAGGCCATACACTGAGATATAATAAGACAAATGTTACCAGGTTGCTAAATTTACAGACAAAAATATACAATCATACTCAGAATAATCAAATTATAATCAAACATATGAATTTAAAGGAATGTATTGTCAATATTTTATTCAAAACATGTTCTATACAATTGATATTGACAAAGCTAAAAACACATTAAAATCATATGGGGGCATATGTAGGTAATTTACTTTTTGTGATTCTCAAATAGCGATTTTTAAGGAATTGCTATTTGAGAATTGCAAGATGGAATGTAGGTAATAATTTGCAATTTTTTGCGAATCCCTAAAATTCCTTAATTGCGATTAGCAAATTGCGAATCGCAATTAAGGAATGAGTGTCCAATTCATTCCTATGGGCAAAGAGGCCCATAGGAATGAATGGGGATACATTCTCATATTGCGGTTTTCTTTGAGAAAATCGCAATTTGAGAATCGCTTTGGCTGAATAATTAAGAAGCCATTGCAGAGTGTCTGTCACTATAGTGAATCAGTGATATCAGTGAATACCGCATTCTCTCCTATGTAGTTTGTACAGTTACGAGCTATTTCACAGTAATGTGTAGTATCATGGAAAACTCAACAATACTTAGTGGTTTCGAAACTAGCACTATAGGTGACCTGTTTTAGAGAAGCACACTTATGTGACTGCATTTGCCTACTGTCGCAATTTTGTGGTGATAAACTGAATCACTTATCTGTTTTTTTAAATCTTTTTCATTTATTACATCAGCACCTAAGGGCAAAAAGAGGGGCGTTGAAGGTCCGGGAGAAGCTGACCAGCAGGAAGTGCCACCACCAACGCCGCTGCAGAGGGCTCTGCTAACCCCAGTAAGTCTTATTTTTGATTAATATTATTTCCCTAATGTTCGGTTTTAGGATTCTAATGGACAACTCAAACTGAAGGCAACAACTGTGCTCCTACTAATTATTCCACTTGAGAATGTTAACATCCAGGGCCAGCTTTAGCGCTGGTGGCCACTAGTTTTTTTTGGCTCTCCTCCCCATGACCTCCTTCTCCATGAATTTTCTCAGTGCCATTCTTCAAAAGTGCATCTCATCTCTCCATAGCCTCTCTCTGAAATACATTTCATTTTTTTATAGTGCTACTCGCAGTTCACTCATACTCATTTCTGTGATCTGCATGGTATATGTTCTTTGCAGCAGGCACATTAACCCTCCACACTACTTTATGATGAGTCAAATGTTACTGCCACTAGACAAAATTACGATCTGATCTCTCACCAGTAGGAACATTATTCACAAGACTTATCTTGACATTTTTATTGTTGCCTGAATACTGCTGGAGGCTGAAGGAAGCTCACATGCTTTTAAATCAATAGTTATTTTTAAACACTGCACCCCCCACCAAAGTCAACACCAGGTGCGGCTACACTAGTCGCAATGCCCTAAAGCCAGCCCTGATAACACCTGCACTCAGAATACAAGTAAAAATGTAAGTAGCTGATTAAGAAAGGAGTTTCACATGACCAAAATCCCCAATGTTCTTTCTAAGTTCCCAACTTCTCTGTAATTTCAATTTGGTGACCACTTGCTATTAGCATGGATTAAAGCCCCATCTCCTTTTTACATAAACTCAAAAGGAGGGCTGTCTCTTGGCCTGCAACCTGCTCAAAAGCTAAATGCACACACGCACAGCACAAGACTGGCCATTCAACGAATGTTGTCTTTATTCGCCATCTATTTTAACTCTGATTCTCCTCTTTCCCAGTAAACGAAGACCATATATGTATTGTTCTGCTTTATTATCCTGCAGATAATTTATATAAAAATGATAACTTATAACCGGAGTCACTATAATTCTGCAATTCCGCAGCTACAGAGGTTTTCACATAATTACGGATTTACTGCATTTGCCACACAATCCATTATCTATTGCATAGTTTTCAGATTTTAACCAAAAAATATTTTTAGCTTATCTAGATCAAAAGTTACTGAAAACACAGTGAGAAGTGTTGCCAAACAGCAGAAGGCCGTTCACACAAGCTGACTGGCCACCTTTGCGTAACGTATTGCAGTATTTGAGTGTTAAACTTGTACTAAAGAGGTGAGTTCTTTTCTCAGACAGTGCTAATGTGTACAAATATAAATGAAGTAATACAATTGCAAAATGTGCAGCATTATACCTTATAATTTGACTTTTTCTGCCTCATTATTTAATCAACCCTGCTGCATAATTCGGTCCTATCCTGTCGTGTAATTTCAGTGGCCGTGATTAAACTGTTAATTATAAGAGTAAATTCAAAATACACACAGGCATTTCTCAACAGGTGTTTCTCCACAGTAGTGTTGATGTAATGCAAACTAGGCATGTTGGCTTTTTCCAAGCGTGGTAAGGTTGCATGGGCTCTGTTCGAACTGGTCCGTCTTGCAGGGTCACCCCCAAACATTTTGCCGTACTCCGCCTATTTTTTTTGACAAACTCTTTTTTGTTGGCCTTAGGACTCTGTGCACTTGACCACTGCATACCAGTGCTAACGTGCTCTCTCCTAAAAATCTTGTGGAATTGGCTTATGCCCAAATTGCATATTTCATTTACTAATAAGTCCCTAGTAAAGAGGTACTACATATTCCCAGGGCCTGTGAATTCAATGCTACTAGTGGGCCTGCACCACTCGTTGTGCCACCATCTTAAGTAGCCCTATAAACATTTCTCAGGCCTGCCATTGCAGAGTGTGTGCATGAAACTGCCATTTCAACCTGGCAAAATAAACATTTTTCAAGGCCCAAACCTTCCCTTGTAATAAATATAAGCCCTCCTTTGGCTAGGGTCTGGACAGCCCAAAGGCAGGATACAGCGTTGTAAAAAAGTTGGGCATATACTTAAAGCCTTACTTGCCCTGTTAGTGAAAAACTCATAGATGTGTTTTTCACTACTGCAAGGCCAAGCTCTCCCATAGAATAACATTGAAATTACCTTATTTAATTTACAAGTGCAATTTCCACCTGGGACGTGATAACCAGTTAATGTTTGGTGTCTCTGGAATCACAATTTAAAATTCTAACTTATGGTGAGGTGAGGCTGGATTTTAAAAAGCAATTCTGAAAATGCTACTTTTAGAAAGTGTATAAAAAAGAGATAGATGGAATGGTTCAATAATTCTCAGCCACTGGTAAATACTAAGAGCTGCATCCCAATCTATTAATTTGCACACCATGTCCTCTCAGTTTGGCTACATGCAAATCAGTCTTGACCCTGCTCCAATCTAAGCAGTCCAGCCCAAACTGCCAAGCCATGTCCTCCCTGAACCAGAAAACAAGCAGCCCAAGACCGGTTTCACCCTAGTTATGGGCTCATCAGCCGGACCAGCTTCCTTCAGTGACACATTGCGCATGGGACCCACTTATGACCATACCAGTCCCACTTAGGGTGACGCACTAAAGTATACAAAAAAAGTGATGGATGGAATGCTTGAATTAATCTCAACCACTGGTAATTACTCAAGGCCACACTTCAACTATCATGTCACCTTAGTTTGGGCCCCGCTATCTTCATATCAGTCATGATCCTGCTCCAGTCAGACCAGTCCAGCCCGAAGTGCCAAAGGAGGTCCTCTCTGAACTGGAACACAAGCAACAGAGGACCACTTTGTCTCTGGTTTTGAGCTCATCAGAAATGAATGCATTATTGAAGGAAATCACTGCAATTATAACTACCCTGTCTGCCATAAACAGCAAGATGAATGATCTCACATCCGATGTCAGATCCATGAGAAAAGAGATGACCTCCTTCCAGATCTGAATTGACGCATTGGATCAGAGACTGGACCAAGTAAAGCCTCCTCGATGGGTTGTTGGACTGAGTAAGACCCATCGACCTCCTCTGGCATAATGTTACCGACATGGAAGACAGGCTGCAATGGAACCGTTTCCATATCCATGGGTTCTTAGAGGGATTGGAGCAGAAAGACATGTTTGCTTTTCTGAAACAATTCCTCTCCAAGCCTACATCTTTCAAAGCAACTAGACTTCCGGAGGGCTCAACACGCCTGGTGTGATCCACCGTCCAGCCTATCATTGCCTGGGCCCACCCCCACCAGCTTAGTTCTAAAGGCAGCAAAGCATTTGCCTTCTCTGATGCTCTTCGAAGGTCACCACATATCTTATATACAAAGTTTCATGCCCTTCGCCCCCTGCTTCAGACAGGGGACATTAAATATATCTTGTTCGACCCTGTGAGCATTGCTATCACTATTGACAGCAAGACTAAAGACTTTTTCGAGCTGGTCAGTCTTGTCCATGAACATGTTGTCTGGGCAGATACGCTGTGCCCCACTTTTCACCTACTGAGATTGAAGCCTGGCATCCACAACGCCAGCACCTGCGACATCAACAAACCTCAGTATCCACTGATAAAGGGTCCAACTGGGCGGGTCTCAACCCGAGGGCGAGAATCTCATTAAGAACAGAGAGAGAGGCACATCCAGATCATTGCTTAAAACAACACCTGAGACTGCTGTGGGTGACTAGGCTGACCCATGATGGTACCTACATCTCATGGCCCCATGTTGAACAGCATCGGATAGTATCATATATGTTTCATTGTTTTTCTTGCAGCTTTCTGTTTCCTACCTACCCCATTTCACCACTAAATGCCTACTTGACTTTGGGTGGGATTGGTGTTCGGGTGTGAGTGTGGGATGTGACCATACTGTTATGGCCCTGAGCCTCCAATATATCTACACTCCCCCGTATTGCCAGTAGGCTTCGTTGCATGGTTTGTGTTCTTGCTCCTTCAACATACATCACTTCCTTCCGATTTAACCATCCTGTGGGCCAACTAGAGCTAAGCATCCCCTCCTGGCCAACCCGCACAGTCTCCTGCCCTGCTCCCATTGCTATATTGCCTGCATATTGGCATGGACGGGTTTAGGCAACCCCGACCTGTTGGCACCTCTGGGGGCAGGAACTAGCTCTACTATTCTTCTGCCCCCTAACTGAAGCTCTCTCACCTACCCATGCTCCTTTAACTCCCCCATGGCACCCTCACCACACCACCATGTTGTTGGGATCTCCCTGTTTTTTTCCTCAATTCCTTGAGGGACCCGGTAGGGTATACTCTCACATCGATTGATCCATACTGGTAATGCCTGCTGAATGACGTCTGGACCCTTGGCCTTGGTCTCGATAAACATCAATGGCCTATTACATTATATGAAATGGAAGAAGGTATTACACTATTCATGTACGAGACACACCAACATTGTACTTCTCCAAGAATCCCAACTATTCCCAGAAGAATCTCTGAAGCTTAAACATGACTGGGTGGGCACAGTAGTTAGCAGTAGTAGGCAAGTGTCAAACTGTCAGACATTTTTCCTATCCTGTAGTTCCTCTAAGAAATGCGGAGTTGCCATTCTCATTAGACATACCTTTCCCTGTAAGGTACTCAAAACATCAATCACTTCAATATGGGGAATTGTAAGCGCGCTACTCACCTGTATGGGTCTCAATGTGCTGGGGGGGAGTAAGCAGCTCCGTTCAGTTGAAGAGCCAGGTATTTAGCATCTTCCTGAAGATGTTCAGGGAGGGTCGTGTCTGATGTCGATCGGGAGCTTGTCCCAGGTCTTGGCTGCCATGTAGAAGAAAGTTCTTCCACCTGTTCTGGCTCTGCGGATGACCTGGGTTTTGGCGAGGGCGAGGTTGGCTGAACGAAGGTTTCTCTTGGGTACGTGGAAGGAGATTATCTCATTGAGGTGTTGGAGTCTGGTGTTGTGGAGGCAATTTTAGGCATGAGTGATTTTCTAGGAAGTGACTCTCTTGTCAATCGGGAGCCAGTGGAGGTTCCATAGGTGTTGGGTGGTGTGTTTGTTTCGAGGAATGCCGAAGAAGAGTCTGAGCAGTGTTCTGTATGTCTGGAGCTTGCAGAGCATAGAATTGTTGATCCCAGCTTAGAGGGTGTTTCCGTAGTCTAGTCTGCTGGTTTTGAGTGCGTGTGTGACAGCCTTCCTTGATTCACGGGGGATCCACTTGAAGGTCTTTTGGAGGATTCAGAGGGTGTTGAAGCAGCTGGAGGTGATGGTGTTGACCTGTCGGGTCATGGAGAGGGAGCACTCAAACACAATGCTGAGGTTTCGGGCATGGTTTGTGGGGGTGGGGGTACTGCCAAGGGCGGTGGGCCACCAGGTGTTGTCCCACGCCGAGGTGGAGGGTCCGAGGATTAGGACTTCTGTCTTCTCCGAATTGAGCTTCAGGCAGTTTCTGATCATCCAGGATGCGACATCCTTCATTCCTTCCTGGAAGTTGAGTCTGGTGGTAATTGAGTCCTTGGTGAGAGAGAGGATGAGCTGGGTGTCAGCGTAGGATACTATGCTGAGTTTGTGCTGTCTAACGATGGCGGCTAGGGGGGCCATGTAGATGTTGAAGAGCGTGGCGCTGAAGGATGATCCTTGGGGCACTCCACAGTTGATTTCCATGGGTTCGGAGTGGAAAGGTGGCAGTCTGATTCTTTGGGTTCTGCAGGTGATGAACGAGCTAATCCAGTCAAGGTGGGGGTTCCTTGTATGCCGGCGTCATGGGGTTTGGCGGTGATTGTGTGGTGGGAGACGGTGTCGAACGCTGCAGAGAGGTCGACTAGGATCAGGGCCGCAATGTGTCCTTGGTTGTGGAGGGTGTGGATGTCGTCTGTGGCAGTGAGTAGAGCAATCTCGGTGCTGCGTTGCTGGGGAATCTGGATTCCTAGGGGTAGAAGATGGAGTTTTCTTCAATTAATTTGATTAGTTGTGCATTGACGGTCTTCTCAGTGACTTTGGCCACAAAGGGAAAGAGGGAGTTCGGTTGGTAGTTCTTGAGGTCATGGGGTCTACTGAGGGACTCTTGAGTAGGGGTCTGACTTCTGCGTGTTTCTAGTCATCGGGAAAGATGCCGGTCCCTCAGGTGGCTTTGATGGTGCGTTGTTGTTCAGGAGCGATGGCTGCTCTGTTGAAAATGTGTGGGGGCAGTGGTTCGTGGGGGCTCCAGATGGATGCCTTTTAGCCTTTCATGGTCGAAGTGGTGTCTTCGGTTGTGACTTGGGTCCAGGAGGAGATGGTGGGCTGGATGTCGTTGCTGGAGAAGGAAGTGGTTTCGGAGTTGGGTATCTGGTCATTGAAATTGTTGTAGAGTTCCTTGATTTTTAGATGGAAGTAGGATCCAAGCTTGTTGCAGAGGTCCTGGGGAGGGGTGATGTCTGTGGTTTTGCTGGGAGGCTTGGTGAATTCCTGGATGATACTGAAGAGTTGCTTGGAGTTGCAGGCATTCGTGAGGATCTTGTTTTGCATGAAGGTCCTTTTATTGGTTCTGATGCGTTGGTGGTATTCCATCATGGCGTTTTTGGAGGTGATGCGATCTTCTGCCGTTTTTCTGTTTCTTCAGTTCTTCTCGAGATGTCTGCAGATGCGTCTAGATTCTTAGAGGTCAGTGGTGAACCAGGTGGATTTCCTGGGGTGCTGTCTGTCAGGGTTGCGTAGGGATGCAAGCTTGTCTGCACAGTTGGAGATCCATCTGTGGGGTCCTTTGGCTGCAAGGTTGGTGTCGGTCAAGGTGGTGGGCCGTCGTGGTTGAGAGTGGAGTTGAATTGTTCATCAGTGACTTTGCTTCAGTTCCTTTATGGGGGGTGCGGTGCAGGTTTTGGCTGCATGGGTTCGTCGACTTGGAAGTGTACTCTGTGGTGGTCTGTCCATGGGGGTTGAGTGATGTGGCTGAAATGGATGTTGTTACCACCTGCGAAGATGGGGTCAAGGGTGTGGCCTGCCTTGTGGGTGGGCATGGTAATGAGTTGTTTCAGTCTGATGTTGGTGACGATGCCCAGGAGGGTGGTGGAGGTGGGGTCACTCGGTTGTTGAGGTGGAAGTTCAGGTCTCCGATGAGTATGTAGTCCATAGAGGCGATAGCGTGGGGTGTGAGGAGGTTGCCGACAGAAGTGGCGAATGAAGAACAGGGACCGGAGGGGTCTGTAGGTGAGGGTGCTGTGGAATGTGATTCTGGGGCTGGTCTGGATATGGAAGTGAAGGTGTTCAATGGTGGGGAAGGAGTCCTTCATGGAGGAGGTGGAGAGTCAGCGGGAGCTGTTGTGCACAATGGTGAGTCCTCCTCCTGGGAGGTTGGGGCTGTCCTTCTTCTGGATCTTGTATCCGTCAGGGATGGCGGTGGCGATGCTGGGGGCGGAAGAGGCGTTGGTCCAGGTTTCTTTAAAAAGGTGATGTCTGGCGAGAGGATGTCGAGGAGGTCCCAGATCTATATGGTATGTCTGTACAGGGAGCGCAAGTTGAGGAGGATGTACCTCAGGACTTCGGAGGTGTTGGTGTTTGGTGCGGGGGCTGTGGGAGTGTGGTCGGAGGTGAAGGATTTACGACAGTGATGGCAGGAGAACTGGCCTTGGGTGGTGTTCGGCATTGACCGATGGCAGTTGTTGTTCCTTCCAGGGTTGAGTGCGAGGAGGGCCGTGGAGTTGTAGCAGTGGGAGGTCACAGATCCAGGTTTCCTCTTGCTGGCCGTGGACGGGCTTGCCTTTGGCGTGCCAGCGGTGTGCACGCTGCACGCGGCCACACAGCAGCGGAGGGGGGTAAAAGGGCACGGAGAGCAAGGCAGAAAAACAGCAAAGTTAAACACAGGCACAGTTACAATAACAAGACAGGCACAATAACAAGTGAAGAGGCTAGAAGGAAGACAGAAAAGCGGGCACTGAAAGACAGAAAACGGCATATATAAAGAGACAGACAACAGCTGCCAGCAGAAGAGCAAGGCTCTCCTACTGGACCACCAGGGATGAAGCACAGGCAGGAGCCTGCGGGTGGAGGAGGGCTTCAAACACCTACCTGCACAGGAGCAGTGGCAGCAGAACATCCAGTTCGCTGCTGGGGGAGAGAGCAGGTCTCTGACATCGACAGACAACAGTCACTAGGTTTTTGCATGACTCCACTTTCCCAATGGAATCAAAATTGTGAGCTCAGTTTACAGCACCAATACTGCTAAGATACATCTTATCCCACATTTCTCAGATCATTGCTGAAGATGGCTATTCCCCTCTTGCTGTTGGATGGTGATTGGAACTTACCTCTGAATCCAACCTTTGCTCGGTTGGGTGGACCTGTTCCCAGAACAGGAGAGATAAGGCGATCCTGCAGGAGGTGATGTTGGATCATGCATTATTTAATGTGTGGTACCTTCTTTAATCACAAGACAGGAAATACATGTTTTCTCCTTCCCTCATGGTACCCAACACATGTAGACTTTTTCTACCACAGGCACCGCTGCTTATCCCTATGGCCTGCTGTGAGATACTTGCAGTGAGCATCGCTGATCACAGTCTAGTCAGTAAAGAATTGAAAATAGAGCTGTCTACTCCCCCTCTGGCTCAATAGAGAATGAAGGGCTTTTCCTCAAAACTCCCTGAAGGAACACCTTCTGCAACATATCCATTCTTTCCTGATGGATAATGATAGCTCAATGACCTTCCTTAGGACCTCATGGGGGGCCAGCAAGGTGATGATGCGGGAAGCCCTGATGCATGATTCGGGGACTGCAAAGCACAAGACTTGGACAGACCTGCAGCAGGTCTAGGTGGCAATACACGATCTCCAACTTGTTATGCCAACACCCCTATGAGTGCCTGCAGTAGAGTTGGGGATTGCCAAACTTTGACTCAATATGTTCTTCAGTGCTACAATGGAGCAGATACAGCAAAGGAGAAAAAAGGGGCAGGCTGCTGGCCACTTAATTGTGCCAATGAGATTCACAGATGTCCATATCTGCCATTTGGGATGCAATTGGATCCTTCTTGATGCCCCTACTGGACATATATAGCATACTGCTTTGTCACATTTTTCTCCTCCCTATATATATGTCAGACTACTTAGCCACCCCGGAAAGCTGAAGAATTCCTGCTGCCTTTGTGTCGTCCCTTCTTTGAAGCTAAAGGTTGGGCATACTTGGAGGGCGACATAATGGAGGAAGAGGTATGTATTGCGACTTATATAGTTCACGTATCACCAGAAGGCATCAAGGCGCTTGCCTTGGGAACCCGTCCTGACTTTTTCCCTGTGAGATAACCCCTACTGGGCATCCCCAAGGTGAAAGCCAGGCATCCCGCAGTGGGTGGGCCGCCGTAGTGGAGATTAAGCAAGCTATTGCCCAGAGTTGCAGCGTGGGACCCCATGATTAGAGTAGGCACCGAGGCGAGAATTATCGAGTCCGTGGACATTTTTGGGCTCAGGACCCTGCCGCGTCGGGAATTGAACCCTGGTCCCGGGCCAGACCTCTGCATCAGGGTCTGCCGCTCTAATCAGTGAGCCACACTCCTCCACGTGGCAGCCATTTCAGTGCTGCCCACTTGCCAATCCCCCGTTGAAGACAGCTTCCCTGGAGAGTTCTTCAAGACGGCAAGCCCCTACTGGCCCCCCTGTTGACATTGACCTACCAGAGACTATAGTGTCTGGGTTCCTGGGATCAATACCCAAGAGGGTTACTATCACTATAATCCCTGAATGAAACAAAGACCCACTTGACGGCGCAAATTAGCTCCTAATCTCCTCAAAATTCTGGGCAAGATACTGGTGAGCATGCAGGGCAAGGGTATATGCCAACTGATTTATCACTACCAGGTCAGGCTTGTCCTAGACTGCAGCTCTTACAACCACTTCCACATCCCACTCGACATACTGTGGAATGTGAGGAATGACCCTGAGGCCAGAATGGCCCTTTCACTCAATGATGAGAATACAGGTGGTTGTGTTGAATGGACATATCTCTTCCAAGTAACGAAGGAGATGGGCCTATGATCTCCCCATAGCAGTTGTCAGCTGTGGTGATTTCCTATCAACTTTGTTCTCGACCGCAGGACTGTCCCCTCTCCCTGCTGTTTTTTCTCCTGGCACTAGCACCCTAGTCTATCACTATTCACCCCTCAGCTGATGTCTGAGGGATTCAGGAAAGAGGGATAGAGGTGAAGAATCTTTTATATGCAGAAAACTTTTAGGTCCACCTGTCTCTGCTTGCCCCCTCCCTTGCTGCAGCGATGTCCATTATTGACCATGTCTCACGACTTTGCAGGTACAAGATTAACTTGGACTCAATATGAGGTGCTTTTCTTATAGACGGAAACCACCAGTGTTTGTATCATGATATGAAGTCGATGCCTGCCGGACTTTGGTACTTTGGAATTCAGATTAACAGAGGCCTAACAAGCATGGTGTGGGATAATCTCCTCCCCCTTCTTACACACTCCAAGCAGGTCTTCCTCTAGTGGCAACATCTCAACTGCTCTATCTGGGGTAAAGTCCAAACTGTTAAGTTGATGGTAGCGCCTCACAATAACTATGTGTTTGGCATGCTGCTCCTTCAGATAACCCAGCCAATGCTTCTTAGGACTGAAGTGGGCAACTGATCCTATCTTTGAAGTGGCAGTTGGCCCCACCTGTAGGCCAAAACAACTGCTGAGGGCCTTTGTTTCCAGCAGGTATCTTCCTATAGTCTGGCTTTCAACCTCTCCCAGCTAGTCCTTTTCCTGGACAATCCCAAGGATGCATCACATGGCTTCCTGGTGGGTCCTTGTCATGTTTCCTTTTGCCTCCCCATGGGTCTTGTAACAGGAACTTCATTCTTTCTGCCACAGCCTGCAGAACTGTGCACAAGTTAATAGATGCCCATCCCTCCTACACCGCACTTCCCAGCTATGACATAATGCAGCCCTGTGTATTGATAACGAAACCTTCTACAGGGATGCATGGTACTCAAAAGGTATCTATGCCATAGACCAGCTTATTTTTAAGGGGACCCTCAAATTCTTCCCAGCACACTGGGTGGAATTCAGTCTCTCTGTGATTGACCATTGGACATATCGCCAACTAGCACATTGCCTTTCGGTGACTTTAGGTATTTTCCCACGACCCCCCTGTATCCCTAGTCCTGCTGTACCTCTGTGTTGAGGAGCAACATCAAGGCATGGTAAAAGGTTTATATGGTATCCATCTAAAATCCCTCCATTCAGGACCCACCCTTGCCCTTACTAGGCTTGGATGAAAAGTTCCTTTAGGCAAGAAATACTCCCCAGATGACTGGCCGACACTACCCATGAACCATGATAGGGTTCTTTGGGAATACAGATTGAAATTTTTTTACTTCAAGGGCATTCATAATGGTATTTAACCCCACAGACACTGAAGCAGGTCCAACTACTAGCACACAGCGACTGCGGGAGATGTAACTTTGGAGACCGTACCCTGTATCACATTCTCTGGTCCTGTCCGGGAATACAGCTGTACTGTACAGTGGTTTGGTCCCACCTTGAGATCTACCATAGTCACTCTGTCCATCCATTCTCCCACTTAGCTCTTCTTCATTCTGTGCCTGATGCCCTGGACCTGGATGTCTATGCCCACCGCTGGCTTGCCACATTTCTTGCAGTGGCCGAACTGTGTATCCTACGCTGCTGCCGGCAACCTACATGCCACACTCCTACTGAGTAGACTATTGAGCTCCATATGGTGGCTCTCCACAAGATGGCTACCTACAAGCTGAACAAAAAGATGGAGATATATGACGGAGTGTGGGGAGCCTTCCTGACTGAGGTAGGAAGCCCCTCCCTAGTGGGAGGTTTACCATTAATATAGCCTCCTACTGACCTCCTCTGACACCAGGCCCACTCCCCTTTCAGATTGCCAAATCCGATTGCTGGACTACCAGGTGTTGCCTACCCTGCATTTCTTACAAATTGTTGACCATCCCAGATGCTGCTGCTCCATTATCCTCTATGTATCTCTTTAGGTCCCCCTTTGCACAGAAGGAGTCACCTGACCACATTCCTCAGCCCTCTAATACCAGCTACTGCTGGCATGCCTAGGGGACCGCAATCCACTCTTTCCAATACTTGCATACTCCCCACGCCTCATTGAAGGAGCCCAGCGTCTCACATCAGCCATTCCTCACAGCTCATGCTTACCCTCCTATCTAGCTGATAGTAACCTGTGCGTTCAATCTAAACAGACTACTTTCATGGTGGGAGTGACGAGTTGGCCTGTCCCTGCCTTCGCTACCTGAGGTACCTACACATGGCTCTCCATTTTGCTCAGATATCGGCTACAGGTTGCACCTCAAACTTTAATATTGTCATCGGAGACTGGTTCTGGCTCTAGTTCCGGTTCTGGCAGAGGTGTGCTGATACAATGTTATTCATGGAATATATATCTCGTTCTCAGTTCTCATTCTCTGTGATCCCCTCTGCCTCCCCCCCCTTCCCGTCTCCCCCCCTTCCCTTCTCCTTTCTCCCCCCTCCCCTTCTCTCTTATGTTTTATTTTGTGATTGGTTTTGTGGTGTACCATATCACTGTTTGTACTGGCTGGGGGTTTTGTGACAGAAACGTTCACCTCGCAGGGGACTGACTATATCACAGTTACTATTCCTGTTGTTTTTGCAGTGTTTTCTCTTCTCCACCGCCACTAAATCCATTAAAAAATATATTTTGCAAGCAAAAAAAAAAAAAAAACAGCCTTTGACCGACCCACAGCTCCAGGTCCCTGTTGCGTGATAATTCTAAATGTATTTGCAATCGAAGCAAACTGCCTAATTTGCAAAAAAACATATTTTTCCATTGCATTTGTAAAATAGTGTTACAAATTGCCATTTTTACATAGTGACATAATAAATAAATTAAATGCAATGAATAAAGACTGCTCGCGACATGAAGCGAAAACATATTCCTATAATGTTCTTACAGTGAAAAACAACTGAGGGACATTTAACAACCATCAAGGGCCCGATGTAGGTAAACGCGATTTTCCGATTTCAAAATACCGAGGCGGGCCGAATCGGTATTCTGAAATCGGAAAACGAGATGTAGGAAAAAAATACCGAATGAATACCGATTCGGTCGGCATCGGTAATGAGAATCGGTACGTTCCGATTCTGCTCGGTCCGAATCGGAAAGTACCGAATCGGCCAACAACGAATCCGAAATCACCGATTCGTCTACCACCGAATCGGATATTCCCGAATCGGCGAATACCGAATCGGTAAAAGCCGAATCGGTAAAATCCGATTCGGCAATCATAGACCCATGGCGAAAAAGCCCATAGGAATGCATTGAAAGAACCGATTCGGCTTTTACCGAATCGGATAATACCGATTCGGATTTCACCGATTCGGATATTACCGATTCGGTAAAAGCCGATTCGGCAATAGGCGATTCAGCCAATGAGGTGGCTCCCCCTCCCCCACCCAAACAGGGAGTGGCAACCCTGGCAGGTGCAGCTAATTAAGAAGTTTCTAGAAGTATCTGGAAAGCCTGCCTGAGCCCAACACACACAGTTAGCAGCAGTTGGAGAAGGAGGTTGCAAACTGAACAGGAGAAAATGGCAGATCAGTCTGGAAGCCAGAAGTCCTCCCAGAAGAGGAAGCCCAAGTTCACCACCACCGAACTTCAGGTGCTGGTTGAGGAGGTGGTGAGGGTGCACCGCCAGCTGTTTGGCAAGCTGTCCCTCAACGTGCCAGACAGCACCAAGAGGAGAATCTGGGCCGACATCGCCCAGAAGGTGAATGCTGCGGGTGTCACCCCCAGGTCCATCGAGGAACTGAAAAAAAGGTTTTACGACATCCGCAGCCTCACGAAGAGGAAGCTGGCTGACATTCAAAGGCAGGCTGGACACACTGGAGGAGGCCAGAACCCGGCGCCACCCCTCACCGATCTGGAGGAAATTGTCTCCAGCACCATCGAGAGGGAGAGCATCGTAGGAATCGGGACCCTGGACAGCTCTGCGAGAGCCACAGCTACAGGTAAGAAGCATGCGCATCATGACACACCCTACCAGACACCTCCCCATTAGACACAATGCATAGACAAACACCAGCACTGTACTGTCACCAACATACAAGAGACAAGCATCATGGTACATGTAGTCAGCAGAAGTTAGCCAAATATGTCAGTGCAGAATCACAAGACAGGAAACAGGGTGACACGGTGTAAGGAGATGCAAGGACATGTGGAATGCCATAATTGTACTGACTGTAATACATCGGCACTCAGTTTACAAATGCTTCTTTGTACCTAGGGGCCCCATCAGGCGGAACTACTGTGACAGCAGAGGGAGCTGCAACGTCCAACACTGCAGTCGCAGGGCCGAGCACCAGCCAGGCTGGCCAGGAGGAGGAGGAGGATGAGGAAGGAGACACCCCAGGGCTAGGAATGGAGGGTGACCTGGTCATTGACTTCCAAGCAGTGCACTCCCCAGTACTGCCCAGCTCACCCCCCTTGCAATTCTCACCAGACAACTCCCCTACAAGGCAGACCATTCCGCCTACACCAGCTCCTGCCACAATCGTGGCCTTGCCACCTGTCCAACCAGTCCTGGGAGCAGGGGCTCAGGGACCGGCCAGCACCACACCCCCACCAGTGGCACCCCAGCCCACTCTGCAGGCCGGAAGCAGCAGTGCCCGACGCCGTGCCACCACCACCACTGCTGCACCAGCACGGGAGGGCAGTGTGTTCCTGGGCCTGGAGGGACAGATGGTTAAAATCCAGCGCCAACAGGCCAGATCCACCATGGCCTGCCAACGCCAGCTCCTGCAGCACAACATGCAGATGGGGGAGTTGGTGAAGGGTTTCCAGGCTGTTGTGGACAGCAACAAGGAGGTGGCAGCAGGGTTAGGCAGGCTGACCACTGCCATCACCCACTCATCCGCCAGACAGGAGGAGCATGAGGTTGCGCGCAGGAGGGATGCCCGGGTGCTCAACCGGGCCATGGCCCGCCTTGCAGCGGCGACCGCACAACTGTGCCATCGCAGCTCTAATCAAGAATCTGTGCTCAGTCAGCATACGGCTGAGCTGACTAGGGGGATGGCCAGGATCACCACGGCCATGGAGGCCATGTTAATATCAAACGCCGCCTCCAATCCTGCCCTGGACCTGGGTGATGCTGGAGACAGCAGCAGCCGCAGCAGCCCGGCCAGCGCTGCATCAGAGCCACGGAGGAGCACCAGGCGATCCGCTGATGCTGCTGGGCATTCGAAGGGGGCCGAGGGACACCCCAGTGGGTCTGGCAAGCGGGCCAAAAAATAGCCTGGCAAGGGGGGATGAGCAAACCAGAACCCTGGACTTTATTTGAGTTTACAATCTCCATTTTTTGATGCACATCAGTGCGGTAACTGTGGTGCATCACTATTAAAATTTATTTTTTTCAAAGCAACATTTAGCTGTTTTTGCATCTGTACTCAGTCAGAAATAGTTCTCAGTGATCTCCTCATGTCTGTATCTGCCATCACTTGGCGTACACACCCCAGCTGGCTGTGTCAGTGGCACAGCTTCGTCGTCGTCATAGTCCTCGTAGTCAGACAACTCCACCTCAGTGCCCTTCTTGACCGCAAGGTTGTGTAACATTGCACATACAGCTATGATCTTGCAGCAGGTGATGGGGGTATACTGCCTTGCACCTCCACTCTTGTGCAGGCATCTGAATCTACTTTTCCAGATGCCAAAGGTCCGTTCAACAACATTCCTTGTGCGTATGTGGGCCCGGTTATACCTCCTTTGGCTGGGTGTGGAGGGGTTGAGGTAGGGGGTGAGTATGAATGAGCGGAGGGCATATGCACTGTCGCCTGGAAGAGAAAGGGGTCACATTAGACACATGCATAAATGTATTCCACCTACCTACTATGTGTTATGGGGGTCTGATGATGTGTCTCACCTAGGAGGTATCCTTCTCCAAATTCGCCTGCCATCAGCCGTGCATATATGCCGCTCTGTTGGAATATATAGGAGTCATGGGTACTCCCCGGAAATTTTGCTACCAGGTCTGTGATGGTGCACTTGGCATTGCAGATCACCTGCACGTTGATGGTGTGTGTAGATTTCCGATTGCGGTATATGTATTCGGTGTCCGCTGGTGGGCAAATCGGAATGTGTGTGCCATCTATGCAACCGATGATTTGGGGAAATTGTGCCATCTGGTAGAAGTCAGCTTTAGTTTGTAGCAGTTCTGCGTGTGTTGCAGGGAAAGAGATGTATTGGTCCATCCTGTCTATCATGGCGTCAAGGAATATGTGGAAGAACCTTGACAGGCTGCTCTGGCTCACCCCTCCTGCTGCTGCTACTCCACTTTGATAGCTGCCAGACGCTACCAGGTGTAGGCTGCATAGCACCTGGACGTGCGCAGGGATGGCGTGTGCCCTTGGGGTGTGGTGGTCCAAGTATGGCTTAAGGTCCCTGATGAGCTCAAGTATGGTGTCAGAGTCCAGCCTGTATCTCTGTAGGATCTCAGCCTCAGTGAGCATGAACAGGGTTATCCTCTGTCTGTAGACCTGTTCATTTCTTAGCCATTCCCTCTGTCCTTCCTGCTGTAGCCGTAGCCACCTCGCAATGACATAGAAAGCTGCCATCCTGCAAGTTGCAATGCATTTTGGGACTGTTTATATGGGTTGGAGTTGGTTACCACCTGATTGCAATCCATGGTAAATACCGAGTGAATTCTACCGATTTCGAGCCGATTTCGGTGTTTCTGTGCCTCCCTACATCTCCCCAACTGTCGGAATCGGGGAATTTCCTGATTGGAGATTCATACGAATCGGCATGTTTTCCGATTCGGCTCATGTCCGAATCGGTATTTGTACCGATTCGGTACATGGACCGAATCGGTGATTTTCCGATTCGGTGTCACTTACGATTCGGTAATGGGACCGAATCGGTGATTTTCCGATTCGGTGTCACTAACGAATCGGGAATTGGACCGAATCGGTGATTTTCCGATTCGGTGTCACTAACGATTCGGTACATGGACCGAATCGGTATTTGCATCCGAATCGGTGTTTTTCCGATTCGTTCCATATCCGATTTTCGGTATGTACGTATCGGATTCTTTCCCATTCGGTACTCATTCCGATTCGGTTTACTGTCCGATTATTTCTGTTTTGGGTTCCCTACATCTGGATGGCTGTTTACCGATCGGTAAGGGCCAAAAATCGGTATTTTCGGCCGTTACCGATCGGTAACGCCCTACCTACATCGGGCCCCTAATAGTGTTGCTAAAGGTCAACGTGACTTTAAAAATACATTTCTGCTCAAGAACTTGCTTAACTTAATTGCACATCATGGGATCTGCTGTCAAACGCTGTGACGTGTGGCTCGTTCTGAAAACCAAGGCTGGTGCCGGCAATGCTCCGGAATCCACACAACAAAAGCGTTTAATGCATATCCTGTAGTGTGGCTGTTGCTTTTCTGTTTGTAGGATACCACAAGTAATTTTATTTGCACTTATGGAGGCAGGCTATTGGTGTAATTCCTGCAAAATAATAAAAGAAATCGAAGTGATGTTTCCAACTCCTTTTCTGCCAGGTATTTTATCGCTTCTCTTAATTGAAGGTTACTTGGAGGGTTTGTGTGCATTGTATTGATGTTGCTATTTGAGAAATCAACGGGTTTGTTATTGACAATATCGATGGAACTGTTGCATTTTAGAGGGTATGTCGCTTTTATCTACCTTTGCCGTTACTTAACACCACACCCTCCAGAGTTTACCAATGTGTCATTCTTAGAAAGTGACCCTTTTTGGCCTATTCACCTCGATTTTTTGGTGCTGAATGGAACTGCTGGTAGCTGACTCTGACTGTGTCTAGGGCTCTGCTAGGCTATGTTAAACACAAACACACATTGAGGTACACTTATAACTGGCATTACCTACCCTGTAAGTCCCTAGCAGATAATATGGCCAGCGGATGAAAACTACCTTTAACACCTATAATGCTCATGACGGAGCCCCTCTGGCATGAGCCTCGGTTGAGCTGTGCTCATGACGGAGCGGTTCCGTCATGGCCCGCTCGGCGCGCCTGCGCGGCGCAAATTCCGCGCCTGCGCTGGACGTTCCATTGAGCGGGCGGGGCCATAACGGAACCGCTCCGTCATGAGCACAGCTCAACCGCGGCTCGTGACGGAGCGGCTCCGTCACGAGCATGCGAGCGCCCCTCGGCCCCCCCCACCCCCTTAGCGCTGCGGCGGAATTGCCGCCGCAGCAAAAGGGTTAAATCCCTAGTATATAATAGGACATGGCAGTTTAGAGGCCAGCAGCCTTTGTTACACTTGCATGTGTGCACTGGTGAGAGCCTGAGGTCATTTTAAAAGTGACCCTGTGTTGCAGCACTGCTTTTAAAAGTAAAATTCACTGCAAACTCGACTTTGGTGGAATGGGCACTGTAAAAGTGATACTCTACCCCATTTTTACCCCCAAGGTCTCTCCTAGGTGTTGCAATGGTGGGGAGTCATGTAACTAAAAGCCATGTTGCGTCATACAGTAAATATAACGCATCATTTATGCCACACGGTGGGCGCAGTGAAAACTGTTGCATCGCTGTTTTCACGCAGTGATGCACCAGTTTTCATAAATGATCCCCTCAGTTTCCTGATGAGCAATGAGTGAGAATATTTTCAAGCCTGAGAACGTATGTTGGTGTTTCCCTCCCTCTCCTTGGTGTTCTAAAGTTACCATCCACTACAAACAGTCTTGTTGGACATCAGAAGACAGAGCAGTTTTGTAAGGTTATGGTCGAATTTCTTTAATTGGCTGAATTACTAGTGGATCACTACAATTGGTGGCTGTAAGTTTAACTGCTTACTTAAGAGATATAGGATAATGGTATAATATCCACATGGTTCAATGTAAATCAATGTATTTCACCTGCTGTGATTTTTACAAAGTGTACAGGCAATTTGATGGGTGCTGGTAGGGTGGAATGCCATCTTCTTAGTGGTGGTTGATGTGGCAGGCTCTCTTCACGGCTACCGGCCCGGCTTGCTGCATGAATACTTTTACACGGGCATGACAGTGGGGCTGAAATAGAGTTACAAGTAAAGAATTTTGGAACCAGAGAAGCAGTTTCTGAACTGCACCCCACTGTTGTAGCTCTTGAGTCCATGCTCTGTTTTTTTTTTTAGTATGTTGCACTGAGCAGAGAGACTCAGGCTCTTCTGCTCCGCAGTATCCCGGGAGAAGGCACGGTTGCATTCAGTAATCGCTAGATCCCCCTGCAAATGGTTACCAGTAACACATACAAGTAGACGGAACTAGAGCCCGTCACGCCACGAACACACACGGTGTTCGGCCTCGCTCCTGAATTTTCAGCACTCAGACACACCCTTTTTTGCGCCCGCAGTTAATGCCGCCTGATTGTCGGGGATTTCCAGGATGCGTCATCCTTTATTAGGACTGCCTACCACTACCCTCACTAGGGTGTCGGCTGGGTCGCCCTGTGAGTATTTTTTCTTCACTGCACTCACGGTGACACTCCTTCCGCACTAGGCAGTGCACAACATCCTTCAGGTGTCCCTACAATCTAGGTCCTGAAGAGACCCTTCATTGCATACAGGGTCGAAACGCTGTCGACTGTTAGCAAAAGCGAACCAATACCCAGCACCTCTCATTGTATAAAGTGCTGATTACAAAATGTATACCTCATATTGGTCGCTTTTATGTTCCTAAGGAAACCATGTACATATGTCACGAGATATGTCACCATTTTTATGGGTTCCTAAACTTCACTGGGACGCCCCTCACTAATGTTTATGATTAGTGTTAATTTTTTCTTTTTGAAATACTACACATGTATTGTTGTGTCTTTCACCTCACTGCATAAACAATTGTTTACCCCAATTGACTTCTATGGTGTGTCCGTCTGCTCTCTTTTTTACATCAAAGTTAACCCTGAATATTGCCATTGTGCAGGCCTTATTATCATAAATAAGTTCGTATTAGTCCACAGGAGCCATTGTTCTTTGGTTAAATACTTTACACACCCTAGGCTCCGTGTGAGTAGGGTTCCCTAGTCCCTTGTTCTCGATACTCTAGAACATAGGCTACACTCAGTGTCAACCAAAGAAAAAATATTCAAACCAGATACTCTCTGAAAAGTGTCTTTGCGGCCTTTGCATAAGTGTTGGGCTTTAATGTAGGATGAAAGATATTGAAACATTTGATTTTGTAGATCATGGCTTTTCTTCTGTGTCAATGCTTGCTTTCACCTGCAACTGAATACATGGTGGTAGTATTTAACCGTGTGCTCATATGCGCTGAGGTGCATGCAAATATGTTGTGGCCGTTTAGCTGCTAATCCTGACTCTACTCAACTTTTGTAATAAGATCCACTGTATTTGAAGATAATTCCCTTCTAGGGTTCCATTTATGGCCTGAACCCAACACTGTATGGCCAAAAATGGCTCAATAAACCGTTGTAAACAACCCACAAAAGGACACCTGGCAGGAATAAATGGTTTTCCTACTGAGTAATGGTAGAGCACACATGCGCAGGGTTGGAGTAATGTGGTCGAAATTCTTGTGGCCACTGGTGAAATGTTGATGTATGTTGAAAAATAATTAAATGAAACAGTGAACACATATTTAGGGTAACAAGTAGAGTTAGATTTACACGTGTGAATAGGTGCTTGGTGGAAGTAATATTTTGAATTGAAGACAGTCAGACAGCATTTATATAGAGTAGACTACCCTTCTGGTACTCTTGTGCAGGTTGTACATAACCTTGCCCAACATCACAGGTTGTATTAATTAATTAATTAATTGTGGGTTTGTAATGCGCTAGAATCGACTCCGGGAGGAGTATCTCTGCACAGTAGACCGCAGGGAAACCCATACTGTGAGATGGTCCCTACTGGGTATCTCCAAGGTGAAACCAGGCATCCCCGGCGTATTTGGGGGGCTGTTGTGGAGATGAGGCAAGCTAATGCCCAGAGTTGCCGAGTGTGATCCTTGGTTAGAGTAGGGACCAAGGTGAGAATTATCAAGTCCACTGACCCTGGTCCACGACCCTGCCGCATCGGGAATTGAACCCTGGTCCCGGGCCGTCCTCTGCTCCCGGGTCTGCCGCCTCTAACCAGTGAGCCACACCACTCCATTCTCTTCAGACAATAACGGGTGATGAAGAGAACCTTTTATCAAGGGGAAAGGTGTTCCAGACTGTGGAAGCCTGTAAAGAGCAGTACGTCCACCACACGAGGGATGGCAAATGTAGGAACTACTATAATACCTTGTTATTGATTCAACAATTACAGCTAATCATAATAAGATATGAAAATTGGGTCTAAATAGTCGCCATTTAAATTCGATTCATTAACTTGAGGTCAATCTTTTCTAATGTATGCAGTAATTGCAGCAGTCTATGAGCTGAGGATATGTAATATCTTTTACTAAAGCTAGCTTTTACAGTGGCGTTTTAATATTGTGGTGATCTGAAATAAATTTCACTACAATAGTCTTTTGTAGAGACTACTGTAGTACAATATTCTTGAGAATAATGGATGCATTCATCTGCATCACTATGGCGGCATGAGTATCGAAGGGAAAGCCAAGGTTTTTAAACCTCATACCAGTTAGACATTACTAGTTAGGGCAGTGCTTCTTGAACTTTTTAGAACCACTACCTACTTATGTCCAGGGCCGGACTGCCTATTGTGGGCACTGGGCGTTCCCTAGTTGGGCCACCAGGATGGGAGCTAGTTTTGGACCCCTGGTAGGCTATTTTTGTTACCAGAAGTCAGTTTCATCTGCCCCGTAATAAAAGGAGCTGCAGTGTTTCCCACGTGCACCCATGACGCCTCCCGCCCCCCCCCCCCCCAAGCCGGTCTGACTCAATTTCCTGGGCCGGTTTGGGTTCCCAGTTCGGCCTGGAGTATGACACCTAGGGCCTAATTGTGATTGGCTTGTTCAATCCCATGCCGTGTGCAAACCCCTGTTTTCGCACAGTACTGTATTAAGAGTTTGGTTTTATTTAACGCATACAGTAATTATCGGATGTACTAAATAACCCAATATTCATTACATTTTGGCAAGTCAAACCTGTCCAAATATAACAGGTGAAAACAAACGATACTTACCATATCATGTTAATTTTGATGCATTAAACACCAAATCCAAATGATATTCACCATAAACTCATAATAGGTGTTATTTATCGCACCTGATAAATAACGTACCCTGCAGTATCGATATTTACCAACAGCGATAAATAACGCCTCAACTCTTAATCAGGCCCCTAGCTTTAATAGACCTGCTGGAGGGAAAAACACAAGTTCCACCAGCCCTAGACCTCAACGAACAAGCAACCACAAGCAGTGCACAGCCAGCTAACCAGTACACCTCAGAGCCAAAGATGGACCTGGAAGGAAAGTCTACCCCAATCATCAAAGAAATCAGACGACCAATAATTCAAAAGCGGCATATTTTAAGCAATAAAATTGAGCTAATTCCGAAATACTGCTCAAGAGGGACCCATGATATCTTGAACAGAGGGGCAATCCTAAAACTCCTAGAGGAATTACCTGGCCTGAGTCATTTAAAATCATGCGACTTGGAATCAGTAGAGTTTAAACCAAACCCTTTCCAACCAGGCTCCGATTCCACGATAACAACCTGGACTGATCACATCGTCACAGAACAAATCCTGACCAACTGGGAGGATTTTGCCTCATGGAGTATTGATCTAAAAAAAGTTGAGCCAGCTCGATATCCCAGTCCGTTGTGGAAACAAAATCCAAAACGAGGCCTCCTAAAAAACGCTAAAGGACCAGAGTTAAGAGGCAGCATAGAAGAAGAAGGCCACCACCTCAGGCAAATCACAATCACGATTGCCCATCAGGTGAATGACCTGCCCGAAAGTCACCAACATGCCCCTCTGGCATCAATCCGTAGGAACAAAGACTGAAACAACAGTAGAGCAATGGTTGGGAAAGAGCAGGGCTGTACGTTCTGTTCATGGAACGTCCATGGTCTAAAAGCAAAGCTGGAGGAAGAAGACTTTATAGAGTTTATCACGCAATTTAAAATACTAATGCTCCAGGAAACTTGGCAGACAACAAACACGCCTCTTGTGGGATACAAATAATTCTTTACACCAGCACAAAAGGAGGCCCGCTCCGGCAGGGCAAAAGGAGGCCTATCCATATTCATATTGATGGATCTCCTATTGCAACTTAGTCACATCGACCTAGAGTCTACATGGATGCAATGCGTTAAAATTGAAATTTCCCCAAATATGGGCCTCTTGATTGTGAACCTCTATATGCACCCGGGCGGAAAACATAAGGGGAAGAGGATAAAACAACTAGTTACTGCAATCAAGGTGTTAAAGTCTACCTATCCAAGCAAAAACATGCTTATAACAGGAGATTTTAATATGAATCTAATTCATCGTCAGGAGGGAAGCCTCCCCACCCACATTGTCCCCCGGCAGGGCAACCTTTGCAGACAAAGTGCAATAGGAAGGAAATGTTCCATGGAGTTGGAAGCCCTCCAATTGTACACCTTAAACGGAAGGGGTAATCTGGACACACCAGCTGCCCTAACGAGGGTTTCCAAAAATTCAGGATCAACCATAGACTATACTCTGGCGGACCCCAACCTATTCCTTTACATCAGAGACTTCCACATCCAGGAACGTGGGGAAAGTGATCATTTCCCACAGACCTTCACCTTGACAATTGAAGTAAAAAAGTCTGAGCAAGCGCTGCCTCTATCCTTGAACACCCAAATCTTTAATTTACAACGGCTAAACTGGAATGAAGAAAACCTCGACAATCTAATGGCGTCATGCCATGCATTGCTTTCACTATCTGACATATCAAAGGACATAATAAAGTCCTGGGAGTCCTTTGTAGCAGACTTAAACAAGATTTTCCAATCCAACCACAGTGGACAAAAAGCCATAAGAAACAGAGGAGGGAAATGGTACACCCCAAAGCTGCGACAACTAAAAAGGGAAATGAATGCATTTCTCAGGGCTGAACGAAAAAAGGATCCTCACTTTTCACAACAAACTCTGAAAACAATCGCAGCCTTAAAAAAAGAGCTAAAAAGAGAGACCAATCTGGCCAAGAGAATGCATAGGGAAAAACAAGCGTGTACTATTCTCCATGCCAGTAAGATGCCGAACTCAAAAGAATTTTGGGCAAAAATAAACTTCATGCTCAACGGTAAACATCGGCAGTTCAACTCCGACATGACTGACCAGCTTTGGTGTAGCCACATCGATTTATTATACAATTTCACACTTGATACCCCACTTGACAATAAAGTTGTGCCTCTCCCGGAGTGTGCCGTGTCAAGCCTGAGAACAACGACAGACCCAAAGCCCGCTGACCCCAAAGCTACTTGCGAACTGCCAATAACAAAGAACATAGGTGACATTGACCTGATGACACTAATGCAGGTCTTTAACACCATAAAATCATTGAGAGCAGATGGGGTTCCTGGCCCAAATGGTCTCCCCTATGCCCTATTCAGGAAAGACCCCATGTTCTGGGCCATTCAATTACTCCCTTTATTTTGTCTCAGTGTAAAGACCGGGAACATTCCCGAATCGTGGAGGGGCAGCATTTTACACCCAATATATAAATCTGGGTCTCACTCTGACCCCAACAACTACAGCCTAATAGCCTTAATAGATGTGGAGGCAAAGATCTATGCATCAAACTTACTGGTAGAACTGGAGGCTTGGGTAAGCAGCATAGGGCTAATCCCCTTGACTCAAACAGGCTTTCACCCAGGAATGGGCACCCTCACCAACTTATCTGCAATAACCCTACTTGCAAAAAGGGCAATCGACCACTCTAACTCGCTGTATACTTGTTTTTTGGACTTAAAAGCGGCCTTTCATAAAGTGCCAAGATCCAAACTCTGGGCCAAAATGAAACCTAGGGCGCGCAGCCAAAGCTAATGGGAGCAATCATAGAGCTGTATTCAAAGACCTGTGTCCAAGTGAAAAAAGGAGATGGCCGATGCCTGACAAAGAAATTCTGCACACTCAACAGCTTAAAACAAGGCTGCGTATTGGCCCCCTGCCTTTTCAACATTTACACTGCGGACCTAGAAAGCGATCTACGCTCTATTCAGGGAGATCCACCAAAATTGGGTAACTTACCCATAATGAGTCTACAATACGCAGACAACATTGTGCTTTTGTCACAAACTCCTCTCGGCCTACAACGTATGATCTCTAAGCTTGCGTCATACCTCTCGAATGCACAACTGACAATAAACCTTAAAAAAACAAATGTTTTATGTTTCTCTGGCTCTCGCAAGAAAATAAAAAAATTAGTCTGGAAGATAAACTCCAGCATACTAACTCAGGTAGACCAATACAAATACCTGGGCATCTTACTGGATCATCAATTAAAATATAAACAGCACTTGGAAAAGAGGAAATCAAAAGTCAAACAGCTCCAATTTGCCTTTAAAACAGTCCAAAAACACCTATGCGGAAATTCCACTGCCCACATTTTAAAGATCGTAGCCGCCAAATTCTTGCCATCCCTCACATATGGTTCTGAGATGATGGCAACCCGGGACTCCATAGCGCTAAACCTCGCCCAATCTCACCTCTTTAAAAACCTTTTTTCAATCCCGCGCTATATTTCGCAATCTCAAATACATTTGGAATACGGTCTTACAAATCAGCTCCCGGCAAGACAAGGAGCCCTCGTCAAATACTACTGGCGAATGAGGGATGCAGAAGATCACTCCCTGGCTCATCTGTGCTGGCTGGAAGTAGAAAAACAGGCAGGACTTCCCAAGTCTATATATAAGTCTCTCAGGCAAGCACTTCAATCATTAGCACTGGAAGATTCCTGGCTTGCACCCATGACTTACACTGCTTTCAAACTGCAAACTAACAACGCAATCAAACAAGCGTCACTATTAATGGACAAAACTGCAGTGGCAGGCAAAAGCCACGCCTGGATTGTTCTGCCATCATACATTCACATGAAGCCCCATCCATATTTCAGGACTGCTTCAGGGACCACTACAAAAGGAAATTAAGCTTGCTAAGGTTGGGCTGCTTTGTGAGTAAAGATCTCACTCCCAAATGGCTACAGTCGTGGTCAACTTCCGACTGCCGCCTTTGTAACAAAGGCGCAGAGTCATTACTGCATCTAATATGTATATGCCATGCACTTCAGAAACTAAGGAAAGTGCTTCTGCTACCACTCTTAAGTGTCGCCCAGGTGAGAACCTGCAGGGCGGCTGTTATCATATGCCTCAGCGGGACTTGGATAAAAATATCATGCGAAAAATTTCTGGAGCATGCTGCTCAAGAGCTGGGAAACAAGGCAGCAACCAAAGAGAACTCAGGATAACAGGCCTGGACACAGCCGGCCATAGACTCACTTTTATTTTCCCAACGGACTCTCTTGTTTCCATCCCATAGCACTTCATTTCATGTCATAAATGTGTACCCTGATCTAGCCCACTTTGCTTCCTCAAGTTTTACTTTCCCCCTTACACCACTTTTTGAAAAGTCTGTGTAATTTTATGTTACAAAAGTGTCCCCTGATCCTAATCATAACCTTTCTAAGTTTTAATTTTCACCTTAGACCACCTTCCTGAAAAGCTTGTGTAATTTTATATTCTTTTTGCTTTTCCTATTCTTTTTGTTTTATCTTGACCTGAAGCTGATTTTGTGTTGTTTTAAAGATGTAAATATTGACCAAATGGTGGTAAGCTCCACCCTTTTATGATTTTTATTATAAATCAAATAAAAGTATTACTCTCTCTAATGGACATGAGTTAGGTGATTTTTTAATGTAACTAAACTAAAGCATCATTTGTTAACTCATCGTCGTTTACAGATAGCAGATTTTCAATTGAAATAGCCACTACATCTGCACAGATATACAGTTTTATCAATAAAACCATATTGCAAGCAAATGATAATGCTTGGAAAGCGGGTTTTAGTGAATATTAATTATTTGTGCTTCACCAAGTAAAGTGTCTTGACTTATTCTGCTCCTAATAAAATCTAGTTTTCATCACACTTTAGAATTAAAATAAGAATGTGCTTCACTTTGGCTTTCCTAATTTCTGAATGTGTACAGGTATATACATTTAGTTATCTGCTATGAAACAATTGCATCATACATTGTTTCCTTTCACACTACATGTATTTATCTCTACTTTTTATCAACTGCAAAGAGAGAAGAGTTTGTAAACACCAGTCCCCATATTACAAGAATAAGCAGGAATTTGTGAGAAAACATAGCCTGACATTTGACCTCTGTCTTTGAGGCACAGGAACTGTGATAAGATAAATACAGAATTTAAAGACATCCTTATTTTTGGCTTTGACTTTCATAACCCTATACAATCTGCTCACAACTCACAGTTTGGGAAACATTAAATTAGGGTAGTGGCTGCCCGTGAAGAACTCCATTACGGTACAAAAATAATATGTGTTCTTATAACATTCAGATGGAGGTAGAAGGTTGAAATTGACATTTATTGAATATCTACTGAAAGACAGGCGTCAGTCTTGTTTGGGACATGTGGAAATGAACCTGGTTGTCACTGGCATTGTACTAAAAAGAATGAATAAGGGGCAGAGTTATGCATTTAATAAGACAGGAGAGAACTAATGTCCCCCAACACTTTGTAATATAGACTATATTTCTTAAATATATACTGCACAAGTTTCCCTTGCTGAGTGTAATGATGTAGGAAGAACTGACACTATGGGGTTGATTCCGATCTCGTTCGGACAGCCCTCCCAGAGCTGTCTATAGCTTTACCAGCCGACCGACACGTTCTGGGAGCCGGTCCGTCTAAACGATGAAGTACGATGTGCAAATGTGTCCAAATCCCGACTGACATGTACGCCCCGATTCCAGCTACATTTCCTATATGAGCCGGATATGTAAATGCTGAATAGAATCCCTCAGAAGCATTTCCACAGCAGCTTCAACCGGCCAAGTACGATGCGTACATCCTATGCCCGAACAAGTTGCTACCTACAGCACGTCACGTGGTTCTAGTGACAGAGCCGGAACCTGGAGAAACTGTGGTTTCCTCATGCCATGCCGGATACACTGCCAGCAGTTATAAATCCCTCGCTTAAGAAATAAGAAGATTTGGGAAGAAATATTTATCTCACCTCAGCGCTGACATCAGTATTTCAAACACGCACAAGCGAACCAGTGGTAAATACCTCTATGATAACTGTCAAATGGTACTCTTATCTGGAAACACTAAGGACCGTTTGAAAGGTGTCCTGATTTTACCTCTGTCCTGATGAGGCCCAAGATATGTCAGGCTGAAACGCGTTGACCTCTTGAATTGGAGAAGCCCTAGATAAATTGAAACAAAATAAATAATAGAGAGAGTACCATTAATTAAAAGAGGACCTATGTATTTTTCCTCAAGATGTACTTTCCTTTAATTATAAAGGGCGATCTCTAGAAAAGAGAATGCTTACAATACATAGGTTCATCATCTGTATTCATGAATAGGGTAAAAAGGATAAATATTTGTATAGGAAACTTCTTACCCACTATATTATTTGTATATAGTGAGGTATATATACATCCATTATTATTTTATTGTATATTTTCTGTATATATTTATTATAATTAATGTAAAAAATACTTTTGATATAACATAACAAGACCTGGCTCTTCGTCTAAACAGATCTGCGGAAACCCCCCTGCTGTGCCTTGAGACCTCACGGGTGAGTAGCGCGCTTACAATTCCCTGATTGATTGATTGATTGAGTAATTGATTGAACCCTCCTCACTACAGTGACCAAAAGGTGAGTGTGGGGTCCAAAAGCCCAGCACATCAGGAACATTGTGGTAATGGGTTAAACCTCCCTCGCACTACAGTGACCAAAAGGTGAGTATGGGCTTAAAAATGGTGTTCAACGTGGTTACATCGTGGTTTTCACTATGCAAGTTGTTACACCGACTTGCACTGGAGGACGCAGTTGACTAAGGAATAGTGTAAATTACTGTTTCCAACACCTTCACTTCTGTATGTAGGCTGGAGTTGGAATAGTAATTCACACTTTTCCTGAGTCCAGCAACCCTTCAGCGCAAGTCGATGTAATGACTTGCGTTGTAAAAACCATGATCTAAAAGACCACTTTGAAATGGCCCTCATTGTATCATCATACATCCCTTAAAAATATCAACATCTACAAACCAGCATGTATGATTCTTGGTCCTAACACCAAAGCAATGTAGTGGCAAAGTAGTGGTTGTGTTGTAAACAAACCTACATCTGTTGAGTGAAAGCTTTTTGTCGTCTTAAAAACCCTCTGCAATGTGCAGAGAAGCTTCGCCCATGGGGGCTGACAATGCCTCCAATGTCCAATTAGACAATGTATGAAGTGACCATTATAATGCATACACACATATGCTCACAAAGAGACACACATACTAAGGCATCCTGTGTAGACTGCAGCCTTTAGGTGATCAAGACCCATACCATGGCAGAAATCAGCCATAATAACCAAGATGAATGTCCAGACTGATGAGTTTGGAGTCCCAGGGACAGTAGGAAAAAACCTACAACCAACATCCAGTCAATGGCCCACAAAAGCTATACCAATGCATGGGTGCAGATGCACAAACACAACTAGCCAGCCTCACACTGCATATCGAACACATGTGTGTGTGTGTCTCAGTGTCAGGCATTGTTAGATGAGTGGGCTGACAACAGATTCATGTGACATAAGCTGGGCGGAACATTAGCCATAACAGCAAGAGACAGACCCACTCCATCAGTACCCACAAGGACCCTACATTGTAGTGACAGTAGACTGTATGATGATACCTCTGTGATGACAAATTTGGATGTTGCCCATGCTGTGGAGCACAGTCACATGTGCGCACTGTGTCATGCCGTGACAGACCAACTTCCATCACACTCACACACAGAAAACTCACTAGGCAAGGCCTGTAATTTAAGGCCACGGTGTAGGTAGGGGCCTATACATGACAAAGTCACATATGCCCACTCTCAATACCACACACCTTGATCTGCACCAATATGCATCAGCTAAGCCCACATGGACTGGTGACATTACACATGCACCTATGACAATCCCAAGGGTGGAGGGGGATCCAAGGTGTACAAACTAATCACACATGGGCAGTCAACAGCCCTTGTGAATTTCTTCCACACTCCATAGTATGAGGTACATGTGCATGACATGAAACATATCAGATACATTTGGATCCCTGTCACAGTCTCAGACCAATGACGAGCCCTAGAAGACCCATAAAGAACACATGTTGACATCATCCAACATTGAAGGCTAGGATCTGATGAGTGTGAGCAGTCACACAAACATACAAGTGACCCAGTCATAGAAAGACACCACAAAGTGAAAACAACCTGATATTGGAAACACAAAAGTGTCTTTGTGAACCCTGAATATGTCCCTTGTGCGTTTGCCCACATTCCAGGCCCTTACATCAAACACACCTACAGATGACACCCGAATGACCAGCAGTTTTCTATGCACCTACATCCCAGAAAACCAAGGTCAAAGATGTTGGATAAATACAGAACGACTCAGCAAGCATCACAAACAGGGACATCTGGAGGGAACGTGGTCTGTGTAGAAAAAGGGAAGGTAACCCATAGAGACATGCTCACAGAACACACCACATGGGCTCAGTCAATGTCATGGAATAATACACTGCCATGAGGTGACTCCCCGCATGTGTAAGGTCAGCTGTGCCAAACATTGTTTGTGCAGGGCTCTGTAATGTCAGCATAAAACTTGGTCAGTGATCCACCAATTACAATACCCTGAAAGCTCTGGTGACATCAGCCTGTGTACAGGAGTGACTCTTAAGTCATCTGCACTTCATCAAAACACATGTATAGCAACTTGCACTGATGGCACCGATGACGTCTTCATCATTGATGTGCTAATATGCATTTCCAGCGGATATAGGCCCACAGTCAGGAGAAAGTAAAATGTGCACAAATCTAAGACCAACATATGCGCAACAGTGTAAGCCAAAGATGTGAAGTTGTGAATAGAAAGTGACGCTCCCTATGCCAAGTAATTGGGATCATGACTACCTCAATTTGCAGCAAAGGATGACATGGATACATACTGTAATATGACACATATATCATGGACCACGTGCAAACACAATAGCAACAGCAACTTAATGATTCTCATCAGAAACATCATGTACATTAAATGCAAAAGTAGCAAATTGCAATTGTCCATTTCATGTGACATGTGATTACTCATCACACATTGCTTGCCTGCACTGCTACAGCCAGGGGACATCTCCCCTTGGAGCGGCATACATAGGGGCAGGCCAGACACCACAGGAACAGGAACCGGAGATTGCAGGATGGGGCAGGGGAGTTGTGGTGGGTATATGAGTGTCAGTGGCAACTGCAGTGGATGTGTCTGATACAGTGGGTGCCGTCAGCACTGCAGTGCCCAAGTCAGACAGAGTGGACAAGGTCTCCACTGCAGTGCCAATGTCCAAAGGTATAGTTTGGGGCTCAGATGAAGTGTGTAGGTGTGCTGGTGTGACGCTGTCTCCACAGCAGTCATAGGAACAGGCTGAGGGTGTGAGGTTGGGGTGGAAGTGCATGCAGAAGGGGGGAGGGCCTAATCATTTTGGGGATGGTGTACCTGTGTGTGGGTGAAACTGGGGCATGGTGTTGTGTGGGAACGCTAGGAGTGGTGGCCTGGGTGCTGGAGGACAGAGACTGTATGGTGGGCGTGCGGGATTGTGGTGGGGTCTTGCTCTTCCTGGTCCTTGGGGATTTGCAGTTGGGGGCCTCAGTGTTCCATGCTCCTGGGGGAGGTTGTGCATGAGGGGGTCTACCCTCTGTGTGTGGTGACTTCCTCTTCATATGTACTTCCATCATAGAACGTGCACAGACGATTTTTAAAATAGGTTTCTTGAGGGTGTACCATGCTCCTGGGTAACGCTCACTGAACCGGAGCGTTTTTCTAATATAACTGTGGCTGCATTCCCATACACATGGGGTATGTCTCCCGGGCACAGGTTAATAGTGCTTATGTGAAGCTTCAACAATTTCTTTCAAATGTTTCACCTAAACCCACTTCTCCAAAGGTTTTTTTTAAATGTCCGATCTGTATTGTTGCATCACAATACTCTCATTTCATAAATGGGTAAACTTCCAATTCCAGAATGTATTATTCCTGGTTTACCATGTTACTTTTTATCTCAATGCATTTTGGTCGACTGGCCTTCACCTGGGGACTATCTACAAAGTTAAACATTGTCTAACATTAACCCCTTCCAGGCTCATGACGAGCTGGGCTGAACCAGTCGGTAAACTCCTATATCGATATCTGCAACCATGTGTTTTGAAGATGAGAACACTCATCAAAGATACAATGGATTTTCTTAATAAGCTCAACCAAATTAACATCACGTAGGAAGAAACAATACTATTGTGCACAATAGACTTAAAGTCTTTATATACGTCAATCCCACATCAACAGGTAATAGAAGCAGTCCTGAAAGCTTTACAACATACTGAATACGATGACAGATTGCAGGTGTTTCCTATGGAGCTCTTTGAGTTTAACCTGTTACACAGTTATTTAAAATGGCAAGAAAACTGGTATCAACAAAAGACAGGCACATCAATGGGAATTTGTGCCGCACTGTTGTATGCGAATATCTTTATGAATCATTTTGAGGAACAGAACATCTTATCTTTAGAACCTTGGAAAACCCCAAAAAATCTATACCTACGATTATTTGATGACATCCTCAACGTATGGAAAGGTGCAGCAGTGGAACTCATGGAACAAATATCCAAACTCAACCAAATAGATGAGAGAATACAATTTACATCGGAAATACAGGCACACACAATAACTTTTCTGGATGTGAAAATTACAAAAAACATCTACAGGATTTCAAACAAACTTATACAGGAAGGAGACTGACAGAAACATTACCCTTGCATTTGATAGTTTTCACCCACAAACCCTTAAACACCATCTGCCGTATACACAATTGTTAAGGGTAAAGAGAATTGTGTCAAACCCAAAAATGGAAGAGGAACAAATCAACACTTTGGGATATAGATTTAGAAAATGTGGATATCCGGACCAAATACTGATACAGGCAAGAGACCGTTGTAAAACCAAATCGAGGAAAGAATTATTGACAATACAAAATAAACCCAGTCAAGACCGAATAACATGTGTCTACAAATATTCTACAATGAGTGGCCCATATAAAAAAATCATCAAAAGGCATTGGCCTATCTTAAAATTGGAACAAGACTTAAATCACTTTTTTGATTTGGAACCCATCTTTGCATACACCAGAAGTAAAAACATTGGTGAAATAATAAAAATTCCCACTAGACAATCTTTGCAAATCACTTACAAAGGCACAATACCCTGCAGGAACTGCAATAACGTCATGAAAGGATCATATATTACACACCCCATAAAGGGACACAAGAATAAACTAATAGTGAATGTTACATGCGACATCGCAGATGTAATTTATATGCTTAAGTGTCCCTGTGGAAAAGCCTATATCGGACAGACAGAAAGGAAATTGAAAAACCGATTGAATGAACATAAAAGCAACATCAGAACGAAAAAGATGAAATCCACAGTAGCGAACCATTTCATTGAGGCAGGCCACAATATCAGCTATTTAAATGTTGTGTATTGGAGACAATAGAGAAACACGAAGGAAGGGATAATCTCAGCACTTTATTAAAGAGAGAGAACTATTAGATCAGCCATGTGAACTCTTTGAGGCCCAACGGGATGAATGACTGGTTGGAGTTCCATTGTTATCACTGATCATGTTTTTACGTTCCTCCTAAAGAACTATTATGTGTAACAACCATGATTGACAATGTATATTATGCAGTTGCAATTTGTGTATTCAGTATCACTAATTTGACAGTCTTTAATTAGCTAGACCATTAGTCAGAACCACATAGACAGCAAATCACATAAAAACTTTAATTACACACTTCAGGCTGCTAGTCTGCAGTAACATGCCCGTCAGTAACATATCCTTTCTTACTTTCCTTAAACTGGTGGCAGTTAGCCTCTAACAGCACGCTTAAAGTTTGTCCCTTTACAATGTTCATGAATCACCACACACGTGCAGTCCGTTGTTCCCTACTTGTCACATAGGACACCTACGCGAGCACACACCTCTAGCGAGATCACCCAGAGAGAAGCCGTCTTTGTGTTACCTGTAAGTGACCACATAGAATAGTGGATTATGCATGAGAATTTCAGTGTGCTTTTATAGATAACTGAGGAGTTGTACTGTCGTAGCACCGTGAATCAGTTCACAGCATGCAAGCACAAACTGGTGCTATCGTTAAAGCTCTGGGACATTCAGTAAGCCAGTTGGAAGTTTCCATTCAGCATAATTTAATCATGCACCGTTATAAAGACAACAAGAGGTCAGAAGCGCGTTTCATGTCACACCATATATCACAAAATTCCTTGAATCGTTTAAATGTGCTAATGCACAAGCACTTTAGGTTTTGAAATATTTCACTTCAATTGCACATCTAACACACATTTCAGTGGATTTCTTCAGCAGCTATTTAATGTGAGACTATGTTTAACTTTGTAGATAATCCCCAGATGAAGGCCAGTCGGCCAAAATGCATTGGGATACAAAGTAACATGGTAAACCAGGAATAATGCATTCTGGGAATGGAAGTTTACAAATTTATGAAATGAGAGTATTGTGATGCAACAATACAAATTGGAGATTTAAAAAATACTTTTGGAGTAGTGTGTTTATTTGAACTATTTGAAGGAAATTTTTGAAGTTTCACATAAGCACTATTAACCTGTGCTCGGGAGACATATCGCACGTGTATGGGGATGCAGCCACTGTGACTTCCTCTTACCCTTGTGACTTTGACCTGATGGATCTGTGGAGAAGAAGCCAAGGTCACAGAGGAAGACCTTCTGGGAAGAGGGGTTGCAGGTGTGTCAAGGGAAGGGATTTTGGAGGGCGAGGTATCTGAGGACTGCAGATTGGTCGTGGATCCCTGTCTGTGTGTCTGTAACCTATCCCCTGTGTGTGTGCCATTAGTCCCCTGAGTGTGCGTGCTTGTGCATTTTACCCCGGACTGACATTGCTGCATGCTGCTTGTGTCTGTTGTTGTGTATGCAAGTGCCTGTGTGAGTGTGTGTTGGGCAGATAGGGTAGTGGGGATTGTGGATGGGGCAGAGATGGGAGGGGTGAGGGACTGTTGGAGGAGGGACACTGCTGATGTCAGCGCGGAGGCCATGGACGGATTGGTCCACTGTCGGGCAGACATGTTTGCCAAGATGCCCTCCATGAATGACACCAATTGTGTCAAAAGACCGGTGTGAGCATGGAGGACACTCAGCATCGATATCTGCCCCACATGGAATTGCTTCAGCTGTCCACAGACTCCACACACATGGCAGCAGGGGAGACAGAGGCAGGGGGTGCGTTGCTTGGACTGAAGAAGACATGCTCCCTAACACGGGAGGCTCCACAGATATCTGGGATGGGAGCAGCTGGGAGAGTTGAGATGGTGGTGGTGGCGGGGAAAGACCCGCTTGTTGCGGCCTGTGGTCCTGTAACACCCGCCTCTACAGAGGAGTCCTCACTGGAGCTGGAGTGTTCCCCAGCTGAGGTGGTTGTTGCTGAGTGTCCCTCAGTGTGGCGTCCCTCACCCTCCATGCCAGTTGGTCCCTCTGCCTCCTCCACAGGGACCCAGTAAGGCTCTGTGCCTCCTCTTGGTCTGTTGAACTGTCTTCTCCAATATCTGTATATGATGCTGTAAACAAGCAGGAAAACAGAATCATATTAGTCACCTGTATTGACTTGACACATGACTGTAATTGCAGCACATCACAGAGCAAGGCCTGCCATTATCGGAAAATCATTGCTTCCATGAATGACACATATGTAAACCAGGCACTTCTCAGTCTTCCAGTCAACCATGCTCCTCGTACTCATCCTGGCAATGGACCCATCTGTCTGGTGCATGTATGATGTCACTAATGATATGTGCAAACATGCACCACATTTCCAGTTTTCTTATCTTCATGTCATTACACACATATCTCTTCTCCTGCCAGTGAATCAGTACTTGTGTCAGTAAATGGGCTGGCTGTACTCATTGTTGATATGATGGATATGCTTCCATCTCCAGACACCATGATGACCTCATGTCTTGATAGACAATGCTACAATGGATTTCTTGCAGGACAACTGACAACACTGTGGGCCCCAGATTGGCATGTGGTACACCATGCCACAGGCCTGTGTGGTGAATGAGTCCTTACTGGCTCCTGTCACAGGGGCAGTGCATCCAAAAACAACAGTCTGCACTGTGTCACACTCATGTTTTTATAAGGAATGCAATCTCTGTAGTGGTCAAGTACACATGTACTCCCCATGCTACCCACATTAGAAAGAATCTGATGATCACATGTTATCCAAATGAGACATTTGAGTGTGTGATAACATAAATCATTATACATGAACACATCACAGGCTGATGAGAACAAAGTAAAGCTGCTTGCATATTAATGTGGAATCCACCATTAGGTCCAATCTAGTGATTACACACATATGTTTTACCCTATGTGCAGATCCAACAGACACAAATCAGATGCCAGTACATTATAAACATTTTACCACTCTTGAAGTCCAAAAAGCTATCCCAGTCCACAATACACAGAGTCAGACACCTAATTGCACATTTCAAAATGGTCATGATGTTGGATGACACCCTGGATTTGTTGCATGTTTATCTAGGTTCCTGATCGATACTGTGACCTTATGCCCCTATTCGGCTATAAATCCATTTATTCCCTATATTGGCATAACCGTTCAAGTGCGATATTCAGAAAGTCATCTCTGGCCTCACACGAACAGAGCCACATTCCAGAATAGTTCTCTGCCACTTCCTTTGCAACCAATTAGTGCAATGACAGAGCAGAAGTCAGTATCTGATATTCCTAGATTAACACTCCGAGTTCTTCAACAAGATAAAAACTCAGCAAACCTGGAAATCCCCGCTTGCTGTGTTTTGATTAGTTATGGAACTCTAATGAGCAACTGATAGCTATCACTTCCTAGTGACATCTTTAATTGACGTCTTATGTCCAGCAAACTTGCGTCAAACCAGGCACCTGTCAGGTATAAATACTACCAACGTTGCCTTAAGCAATTGCTGGTGTCCCATTGCTGTTGTATGCTGTATGCAGTATGCTGATGCTGCTGCCCCGCTGCTGTTGGTGAAGCTACTGATACCATTATCGCTGCTAAAGCGCGAACGATGGTGTGGTGAGCTTAGGAGCTGAACAGCCGTCCCTCTGCGAAGAGCCCAGCAGATGCCAAGCTGCCCGCGGACGCTGTCCCCCCCTCCTCCTCTCGACGCGCTGAACAAGAGCTCCAGCGTTTCTAGTCTGCCCTCGCGGGTGACTGGGATACCGAGTTCCTCCTGGAGGAAATACCAGACTTCCATCATTCTATTCAGAGGTATGGTGTTGACTAAACCCTTAGACGAGAATTCTTGAAGCAAACCTTGGCAAAACCAACTTAACTTAAAGCTACTTACTTACTCCCCTTCCACGTGTTAGGCTTAGGTAAGGCACACTGGGGTAGGCGTAGTTAGAAGCACCAGTTGAGTATGTTAGCCTAATGTATATATGAATGTATATATGTTTTATTACTTTTAAACCATTGTATGGCTAAGAAACCATATCAAAGCTTTTACAGTATTATTTCGCAATACTTATCTTACTGTACGTACTTTTTATAATAACAAGTCTTGCAATTGTGGCAATACATTTCTCTTGTACGAGAAGAAAGACTGTTCAATAAATGTTAACCCTTTATTGACAAACGCCCGTCTCTCTATTCTCTACATATCGTGAAAGTAAACTGCACTAACCTGACTGAGTGAAATACATGTCTATTGTTTCACACAACCCTAGAGATTGACTCTTGATCTGAGGAGCAAAGTTGTCATGTTGCCTGTTGTTGGAAAACTGAATCCCTTCTTGTCTGTGCCAGGGAAGCTGATCACTTCCCATGCAGAGAAGAAAGTTTCCAGTGACCTCTGAGCTAGTTGGTAACAAACCCAATTAAGTTTAGCATAGTCAGTGGAGGCCTGGAATATCCGCAGTTCCACGTCGATACTACTGTTTATGTTATTCCAATGCGCAGAGCCTAGTGGGAAACTAGGAACTACACTACAGATTAGGAGGACAGAGTGTCTCGGATGGCCTGGGTTGCCATACTTGTTCTACCAGGAACACTTGGCAGGTGGCTATGCATTAGGTACACGCATGAATTTCATCCCTCAAAGGCCACAACATTGGTCTTACCTGCTGCATGGGTGTGTTGTAAATACCTCAGACACCTATGGTGACCCAGGTCAGCAATTAGAACATTTATGTATGGCCCACACAGAGTAAAAGTCAGATTTCTGTCAATGTACTGACACACGTCAGACAATAGCTCTGTCAACATAACAGTCAATAGCCAAAGGATGCAACTCGCAATATCTTGGCAGGGACTCCGGTGCTCTACAAAAAACATACAGATTGTCACACAGTATATGGATTAACATTTCAGTCTTCAGTCTTCATAACATGTGTGTGTAATATTAGAGGGGGAACTTAAACCATTGTGTGTGAGGCACATCACTACTGTGAGTGACAACTTTGCAGATCAAACCCCAAAGCTTGTACACAGTTCAAGGTGCACATTGGTGATGATATGTTACATATTCCCTGACTCATAGGTGAAATGGACTGTGTGTCACAGAGTGTCCCAGAGCTACCATTGTGTGTTTAATCCAGAGTATGTGCATATTGTGCTACACACATGTCTCTAATTGTATGTTGTAGATGTCAATCGTTTACAACATCCATGTGATTTGGTCATGTGAATTGCTGTTGTGTCTGTGTGTCACAGACATCCTTTATTCCCTGCAAACAAATCTGGTGGGGATTCATGGGTGTGTTGCTACGTGTACTTCAGACGCTACATCCTGACAGTGTTCTTGTGGCACTACAAGATCCTTGTGTGTGTGACTGAAAAAGCACCTGTCATGTCGGGAACAAATCTATCCTTACTAGTCACTGAGGTAGGTGTTTGGTATGTGACATTTGTGCAGATGTACTGTGACAGACCCCATAGATGGTTCACAGTGCAGCATTGCACTTGTTGTGTAACCATGTTGAGCTGAGATGTCAGGTGAGGGGCACATAGCTGACATATGTGTCCATGCCCAACAGCACACACATCAAGTAATTGTGTCTTGCTATGATGTAGCATGTGATATTTAGCATGGTCATTGCCACATATGTTGGGGAACTGACAATCTTTCTTTGCTCACCTATGTACTGCAGGAGATCAGCTGTCCATAGACTGTACCCAGACCTTGCAACCATGGCTGAACATGACTGTATCCGATGGTACTGCTTCACTAGACCACTAATTGAGGTGTTGGTGGAGCAGTTGGCCCCACATGTACAACCTGGCCAGACATATCCATCAGCGCTGACCCCCAAGATGAAGGTGATGACAGCCCTACACTTCTTTGCCAGCGGTACCTTCCAGTACACTAAGGCGTCTGATGGTGTGATGTCACAGACCATGTTCAGTGACTTTTATGCAATGGGAAGGATGCCACATGTCATAGGCTCTATAGACGGAACACATGTGGCTTTGGTACCACCACAAGCACATGAGCGGATATACCGGAACCGAAAACATTTCCACTCCATTAATGCCTTGGTGATATGTCTGCTGGACATGACAATATCCCATGTGTGTGCATGTATCACTGGTACAGCACATGACGCTTACATCATGCGTACTAGTTGGATCCCAACAATGATGTCACAGCAGCAGAACCAGCGTGCCTGGCTTGTCGGTGTGTAACATCTGTTTCCCCGGTGTGTTTTTGGTAAGAAATGTCTTTAAACCTCTTTTCAGACCCATAAAATGTCTGTTTGTTTGAATGTAGGTGACTCCGAATACCCAAACATGCCGTGGTTGCTGACACCCCTCAGAAACCCGGTGACACCAGAGGAGATACGTTATAATGAGGACTGTGGGCGGACCAGGAGAGTGATAGAGCGGACATTTGGTTGGTCTACTGAAAAGCAGATTCCACGGCCTGGACAGGACAGGAGGGGCCCTCCCATATGCCCCTGAGAAAGTGTGCAAAATCATAATTGTGTGCTGCATGCTACACAACCTGGCAGTGAGGGAGGAGTGGGGTATCATCCAGGATGACCGCAAGCCGCCAGCCGAGGAGGTTACTGCTCTGGGTCATGTTGCCAGTGATGATGAGGGTGATGTTCGGACACAGCTCATCAACAACTTTTTCACATGATTGTGATTATACAGTGATGTGTTTCCTATGTTTTATCATGGCCTGATATTTGTAGGTGGTGCAATGTTCCTGCATATGTTTGGCTGTGTGCCACTTGACAGGATGCTTGCAGTGATATGTCCTTTAAGTTAGTATGTACTTCCAAACAGTGTTGACATGATTATTAGGTTATTTTGTGATATTAATAGTGTTGTATGTCTGTCCCTCACAGTGTCCTTTGGCTGGTGTTTGGTCACGTGTGACCCCTAAAACAAGGATTCCTGTTACAGAGTGCAATTTGTCATCAAACCGATGATGTGCCACACACTCCTCGACTTTCATTGTTTACCATTTGGTTACTTTGTGTTCACTGTCCCGTGAGGTTACCTTCCATTTGTTGTGGAGTTCACATGTAGTGATTGTGTAATAAACCCGTACGTCACTTTGGACTGTGCTTTGCCTGTGTCCACATATTCAACAATCATTTGCATACTGTACCTGTGGGCTGATTGCCACTGACTCAGGATGGGTGTGTGTATGTGCATTCCACTGTATTTTAAGTTCACAAAAGTGTAGGCGATGAGCTAGATGGCCATGTGTTGTGTTGACATAGTGGTGTGTCTCCCTCATATGTGTCACACCACCATTAATAAATAACTGTGTTTACATTTCTGTAGTTTTCATGCACATAATTCTTCTAGCAGGTCATCATTTCTATGACACAAACCAAGTTTAAGTCACAACAGAAGCAATTTTTGTGTGATTGTGAATTTATTGACATGCATGTGTTTGAATAGTATAAATAAAGGAAGTGCTGTACAGTGCAATAGGAATTCAACGTTCACAAAGGAGTTGGTAGTGTTGGTAGATGAAATTTCAAGAGTAAAGTCCACAGTCATTTGAAACATTGGTCCAACTTAGACCCTCCATCACATGTGTGGGAGTTTATTAACAGTCAACAAGGGGAACGCTTTGCACACAATGGAGTATGTCTGGAACCGGTATTCACTCCCTGGGGGGTATGCATGGCCATCCGTCTCTCACTAGACCTTCTTCAGATGACCCTCTTCTTCTTTTCAGGGAGAACGTCAGATGCAGGCTGTTGTGCTGCCGGGCACTCTCCGTCAGAGTCCTCATCCCTTCCTTTGGCAGTTGCAGATGTGGTGGCAAAATATGTAGTGGGTAAACAGGGAGGTGTGGTCATGTTGTCAGCTATCTTGCGGAAGCATGTGAGTATGTCCCTATACACCGCTGTGAGTTCATCGATTTAGTCCATTTTGGACTCAAGTTGGGACATGTGGGAGTCCAATCTGGCATGATGGGCAGCCTGCTGTTGTTTTATATCCCTGAGGATCCCCACTACCTGGCCAAAGCCTCCGGTGCTTACCTGGTACGCATCTATGATGTGTCTGACCTGTGGATCATCCTGCAGTAAAGCCCCATCTGCAGGCCATGGCCTCAGTCTGCCCACCCTCACACTACCCTTGCACACATGGGCAGGGACTGCTGTAGCAGGCACAGACGACACTGGGCCCCCTTCTGTGTCGGCACTGGTGCTGTTGTCCGTCATCTCCAGGGTTTCCTGTGTAGCTGTGCCATCGGTTTTCTGTTGCCTTGGTCTGTGCATGTCAGCAGAGGTCATTGGTGTGCCTGCAGATGTGACAGGAGTGGTGGCAGGGGGCTGGTATTACAGCTGCTGGGGCTGGACGCGGAACCATACCAGAGGTGCCAGGTCATTCATCATAATCCGAAGAGGACTGAGAGACATCCACACCGGAGAGCTCAGGGTCAACCTGAGTTTGGGACTAGGATCCTTCTTTGGTTCCTGCAGTGTGCCCAGCATCCCATGTGGGTGGAAGAGACACACAATATATATTGGGGTTCAGCACACATCAACAGATCACACACATTACAGTTGCTACTGTACTACATGATGAGTGTATGTACATTGCATTGTCCTCCATTGCCACAGACAGAGGACCATATTGGTTAAGCACATTGTCTTGGCAACCTGAAGCATTTGATGGTTAGTTGGAGCTGTGTGCGTGGTCAGCTCATGTATTGTTTCAAGTACTTTACATGACCATTGCTGCTCAAGTGCTATCCCGTGCCTGACACAGGTGTGTTTTCCTTATCATCATCTGTGCTTTAACCAGGACATACATGCACTTCCTCTTACGATGTGTTGCAAGATTGGGGCATGTGTGCTGGCCTTTGTGCATGTTCATTTCAGTCACATTGGTATGTCTGAACAACATGGTCACAGTCCGGTATGTCTGAGATTTCTTGTGAGCTACCATATTCATGTACGTGTTCCTTGTTTACATCTCATTGCACACATGTGATGGTGTTACCGTAGCAAATGATGTTGCTGCTGAGCTTTGTATGTGATAACGTCATTAATCTTGTCAATGTCCTCCATGGAAAGAGGAGTTAACTAAGGCAGCTCTCTTGATTTTCAATGCTCATGACAGTGTTGGCCAGAGGTTTGTGTGTTTGAGTTATGATGCTGTAAGTTGTATGCCTCCTCCTACCCAGACCAATAACAGTGAGTGGAGCATTGTGTCAAGGATGCTGACAATGCTGCATGATGTAAGAGTGGAATGCAGCTCACATCAGCAACTTGTGTACATGACACCATGCAATAGTGTCAGCTATCTAGCTGTGGACATTCCATTCACTGTCATAGGTCCCCTGTCAATGAAGTATATGTAGCTTTGTGTGTGTATTTTTATATGTGCTATGTATGCATCTCCCCAATTGTCATGTAAACGACAAACCTTCACAGCCAATCCAGGGGGTACCCCTGGGAAATTGCTTTCCCAGACAGTGATTGGAAACATACAGTTGTGATGGCTGTGGGTATGATTATGTTTGGGGAGGCCAATGCCTAGGCGTGACTTGCAGCCAATTCATACATCAGGCCCATGTGCCAGCCATCTTGCCAGGGCATGTACTTTCAGGGTGACTAGTCCCAAGGGTTCTATTTGTCTGGTTGAGAAAGTGTGTGTTGATCCAGACTTGATAGTATTTGTAGTCATTGCAGGTCATCATTCACCTACAGAGCCCAGCTAATCCCTCCGAAGCATGCCTCCATTGCAGGGAGTCAAAGTTGACGTTCAGGATGTCAGGCAGTGGTGTCCTGTTGTTTGTTGGAGCAAAACCCCCACCAGGGCCTAGTGCTCATCACAGCAGAGCCCAGTGTCAGCCATCTTGTCTGTCTCTTTCCACTCCCTGTGAGGTGAGCATGGTTCAGTGTGGGCTTGTTGGGCCATGTGGGAGGAGGACCATTGGCTGTGACTACGACGCCCATAATACTATTGGCTACACCTACCTTACCAGAATACCAAGACTTCCTTCTTGTGACTCAGCTTCCCTATGAGGTGGTCTAACAGTGCTGGCAATATCGCTGACAGTGATGTTCTGTTGTTCGTTTGAGCAGTACTCCCACCAGGGCCTAGTATTCCCCACAGCAGGGCCCAGTGTCAGCCTTCTTGCCAGTCTCTTTCTACTCCCTGTGAGTTGAGCATCGTTCAGGGTGGGCCTGATGGCCATGTGGGAGGAGGAATGTTGGCTGTGACTGCGACTCCCATCATGTTTTTGGCTACTCCCACCTTCCCAGCATACCCAACCTTCCTTCCTTTTGACTCTGCTTCCCTGTGAGTAGTTGAAATAGTGCTGACAGAATGGCTGACAATATTTGTTGGCATTTTGGGCCAATACCTTGCTGTATTTGTTAGTAAGTTTGTACATGTTATAACATAGTTCCATATTACTCTGAGATTGCAGGTATTGTGTTTATCTAAGTGACATACACATTGCAGGATAATTAGCTTCCGGCTGCTATGGCTTTGCTAACAGTGAATGGTTTCACTGTCTCTTGACAGTGATGTTTGTGTGTGTATTGCCTCACAATATTGGCTAGTTGGTTATGTACTCATCAGGCTCTGGTATTCCTGTTAATCCATGGATGTCCTCCGGTGGAAGGATGGCTCGCACCTTCTCCTCCAAGGAAGTGAAGTGAGTTGCATTTGCAGGAGGGCCACCGCCAGTCTGCTGGCTCAGGGCATGGTCTCTGGCGCATGCAAGGTGCTTGTGTGTTCACCATGTCGACAATCCTCTCCCACATCTTTGTTTTCTGTGACATGGGAGTCTGTTGGACCAATGTGCCAAATAAATGTGGCTCTACTCTGAGGCTAAACAAAAGGGGATGATGGATGGAGCATTTGAGCAAATCAAACACTCACCCCCAGTCAACTGATCTGGGTTTAATCCATCATCATTCTTTAGCTCACTCAGCCACCCCAGTTCAGACATGGCCATATGCAAATCAGTCTGACCCTGTGCCTCATGGGAACAGTCCAGCCCGAAACCGGTCCCAGGATGCTTGTTTCCAGTCCATAGAAGACATGGCTTGGCAGTTCGGGCTGGACTGTTCCCATGAGGCACAGGGTCAGACTGATTTGCATATGGCTATGTCTGAACTGGGGTGGCTGAGTGAGCTAAAGAATGTTGATGGATTAAACCCAGATCAGTTGACTGGGGGTGAGTATTTGATTTGTTCAAACGCTCTGTCCATCATCCCCTTTTGTATCGCCTTGTTCGCCCTAAGTTGGCAGGGTATGCTCAGACGTGAGTCCCTTGCTGACTTGGCCACTGGATTCAAGATAGCCTAGCTGATGAGGATTATGAATCCGAAACTGGTCCCAGGATTCTTGTTTCCGGTCCAGGGAAGATATGGCTTGGCACTTCGGGCTGGTCTGTTCCCATGAGGCACAGGGTCAGACTGATTTGCATATGGCTATGTCTGAACTGGGGTGGCTGAGTGAGCTAAAGAATGGTGATGGATTAAACCCAGATCAGTTGACTGCAGATGAGTGTTTGATTTGTTCAAACGCTCCGTCCATCATCCCCTTTTGTATCGCCTTGTTTGCCCTAAGTTGTCAGGGTATGCTCAGACGTGAGTCCCTTGCTCACTTGGCCACTGGATTCAAGATAGCCTGGCTGATGAGGATTATGGATCCGAAACCGGTCCCAGGATTCTTTTTTCCGGTCCAGGGAAGACATGGCTTGGCAGTTCGGGCTGGACTGTTCCCATGAGGCACAGGGTCAGACTGATTTGCATATGGCTATGTCTGAACTGGGGTGGCTGAGTGAGCTAAAGAATGGTGATGGATTAAACCCAGATCAGTTGACTGGGGGTGAGATTTTGATTTGTTCAAACGCTCCGTCCATCATCCCCTTTTGTATCGCCCTCTACTCTGAGGCTTTCATCAACCAAGACTTCCAACTTAGTATCTGTGAACTTTGGATGCTTCTTTGGGAGCATGGTGATGGGTGGTTGTGGAGATTAATGTGTGTGTGAGGGTGAAAGTGAGGGCGAGTGAGTGTCAGTTTATCTGGGTGTTAGTGAGTGTGTTTTTGAGAGGTGCAAATGGTGTGAAGGTTGTGTGGTGGGTGAGTTGTGTGTGTGCCTCTGAGTGCAGGGTAGTGGCGTTCTCTGCTATCATATGTGTGGAATTTGCAAAGGATCATGGTATATTTTAATATATTGCCTTTGACAAAACTTGTTTGGTCTTTTTCAGTTTCTTTCTATGTTATTTTGGTGAGCATGATGGATGCCTTGGCCAGAAGTACAGCGTGTGTACGTGTCGGTTGGACCCATACCTGATTCATTTCGATCGGAATGGTTCCCGGTCAGTTTATGGCTGAATCATGATTTTCCTAACTTTTCGGGCTTGCGGATTGTGCTCCATGCAAGCCGTTTGTAATTCACTCAAATTGCATCATAAACGGACGGTCATACAGCGCGTGTATGTGTTGTCGGACTCCAGTCCCGGTCCGTGTCAGTCGTACCAATTTCCGATAGGAATTATGTCCTTAATCATTGATTCCTCCTAGGTGCCTACCATGGAGGACAAATGTTCCACCAGAATATGACACTTCACTGTGTCAATGACCACCTGGAAATCCAACATTAGGAGCAGTGAGGCAACTTTTTGGTAAATAACTTGTAGGGTGTTGGATCAGGCACCTAGAAAGGCCATTCTAGGACATAGAAAATGTGAATCTGATTGAATTTGAGACAATGTCTAATGGAGTTGTACAAAGTCTTGTAGTAACTGAGCGATGTGCTTTTCCAGTAATTGTGCTGATATAGGGAGATTTATAACTAACTCGCAACAAGAAAATACTTGGTCTGGATATAACTCAACTAGCATGTAAAGTGACAGGCAAATTCACACAGGAGAGCCTGTGGAATGATCCCTTTCAGGACGAAAATTCCTCACCCACCATAGGTGGCATGCTTCATTTTAATAACTTGTTCTCGCTGACATAATTAAAAGCTGTGCACCTGCAGTATGGATTTAAACTGCATGTGTGAGACGAAGGGGTCTACATGTTTCAGCCAGGGTGACCCATCTGGTGTCAAGGCTTTCTTCACGACCTACAGGGGTGCTGCTGCCAGAGAAAAAGTAAAATGGGGTAAAATAATACAGATAACTATGTCCAAATATCAAACCAGTAATCCTCCCAATCACAGATCTAGATTGTTACTGGTCATTTCTGTAGTGCACGGATAAGCAGCCTCACCTCTACCTGGCGACAGCTCAGGGAAGGGGGTACCGCTCTGTAAAGAAGGACATTTCTTTAAAATTTGTTAAACATAACCAACAATATTTTTACAATATTCCATCCATAAGATTTGTACGAGGATCAAATAGATCACCTAGAAATCAGGCTCAAGTGAACAGGCTAACCCATCCAATATCAATGAGATCATGCCTGAAGCCGTGTTTACAATAATGATCTTTAATAAGATATAAATAGTCGTGGAGGTGTCTCGGTTTGCCCTGGCAGCCTATAGATATGGTACATATCCATGGCCTCATTTATAAACTCCCCTGTTGTAATCTTCGCACTTTTAGGGAAATCATTAGTATGTTTAGCGATTTTGTCAGAGAATCTTTTGACTGCAAATTTCACTTCGTCATGCACTGTCTCATTTGTAATTCATATTGTCTTGTTGCGAGGATGATCGGATGACCTTTCGTCTTCTATTGGCAGTGTAAACGTATGTTGCTCTCTAGAATACTATATATGGTGGAGATATTAGTCCTTAATTACTCCCCCAACAAGAAGGTGCCACCAAGAGGGGAGCTGGCTTTGACAACTATGTGATAGTTAACTCCGCTCGGGTCGCTGAGACGAGCGCTAAAAACAAGTAATCTATGCATGTGATGTCAAAGTTATATGTGCTACAGTGACCGCTAAAAACCTTGTACCAGTAACTGATAATAGTGGGTAGTCAAGGTGAGCATTTGGACCACAGCCTCAACACAAGTTAACCTCTACGAGGGGCCGGACTTCTAGGATCAGTATCGGAACAGAAGCATGCGTCTTATTGGTAAAATTTAAGCAAGGTTCAGACAGCCAAACAGTACACCCTTACCTCAGTGGAGTGGTGTGGCTCACTAGTTAGAGGCGGCAGACCCGGAAGCAGAGAACGGCCTGGGACCAGGGTTCAATTCCCGACGCGGCAGGGTCGTGGACCAGGGTCAGCGGACTCGATAATTCTCGCCTCGGTGCCTACTCTAACCAGGGATCACACTCGGCAACTCTGGGCATTAGCTTGCCTCATCTCTACAACGGCCCCCCACATTCGCCGGGGATGCCTGGTTTCACCTTGGAAATACCCAGTAGGGACCATCTCACAGGGATAGCCAGGACGGGTTCCCCAGCGGTCTATAGCGCCACGACGCCTCAGGGCAGCAGTGCGCTTTACAAGACCACATACATACATACATACATACCTCTCCGTCGGTGCCCCAGGTCAGTACACAAGCTGCAACCAGAGGTTGGTGCCTCTGTTTCTTGGCTCAATTTGAATGGCTGGCATGAGCACGTAAAGGAGATTTATAACCACCCCAAAATTTGAAAATTCAGAGATGTAATGTTTTGGATGTTTTAGTAGAAGAGTGACCAGGCATTCTTTCGATGCTGTGTACACACAAGACTCTCTGATGAAAATGACATTAAAAGGAAAACTAGCTCAGCATGTTGTTTCAATAAGGAATTAGCTCTACAGGTGAATCGGTGGGTTTCAGTTAGCACAGGAGAAAATCTTTTCATCAGTAGAAACTTCTTTAAAACTAAAAGCTGGTGAAGGCCTTAGTGTTAAGTCTTCATTAGTCAGAGATCCTGCTTTGGAGTCATATGAACATTTAGCAGTCGAAGCAATAGGCTCCCAAATTATCTTAATTTTGTCTATCAAGGAAAAAGATCTCACTGAGTTGCATAATTCAAAGAACTATGCCAGAAGATCAAATAGTACTAGTAGGTGCTATGGTTACAACTTTGAAAAAAGTTTCTGAACGACTATTGGCTGTGATACTTTATCAAGTCCCATAAAACCGTCTTTGCTACCATGATGGCTTTAGTAAGGACTTAGAGAAGCTTGATATTCTGTTTTAATAAAAGGCCACACATTTCTCACCATTTATTTACTAATCTAAATGTTTTCTGTTTCTTAGCATTTGATTAAGGGACATGACGGGATTCAGTTCAAGTTTTTAAATGACATCAATACGGCTTTCATCCATTAGGCCAATAATTCAAAGGCATATTATGGGGGAGAAGTTAATTCATTTAGAGTTCAAGGAGTCTTGATGAATGGCCTTGCTGATGATCTTTCATAATAGGACCAAGGCCTCTTCAAGAATGAAGTTCTATGTTGGGAATTTTCTGTAAATTACACGGTTGTTCAAGAAACGAAGTTCAAACGACTGGTGATGTAAAATGGTGCTGTTAGGCTATGAATATTTCAGAATGGCCCACCCATTTATCTGTAACAAAAAGAACATTAGGGTGTTCTGTAATAAAAATAACACCAGGCTGTTCATGCTAAAGAGTTTGTATTTAATCAAATATTGTGAAAAGGAACTGGTCTGGGTGGATTAAGGTGCAAGACAGTCTAGTAACTGAGCCACTCGATTCAGCAGGTGTGTGGTAACTGTTTGTTATATAGCCAGTTGTGCACTTTAGAACAAACTGTTGTAAATAGTTTATTAAAGCATGGTGTGGTAGCATGCTTTCATTTACAGACATCACATTTTCCACTGAAATGGCAACTCAATCAGGGGCGGACTGGGAACTACAACCGGCTCTGGCAAAGTGTTGGCGGGCCCCCCGTACACTCTCGGGTGGGATTGGAGGTGCCGCTGAGCTCATTGCTGGGGCCGGTTTTCTGCCGATTTTGCAGCTATGCTGCAAAAATGGCGTTGTAACAAAAACGGTCCCCAGGGGCCAAATACCGGCCCCCACCCGTGCGTTGCACCGGGAAATTGCCCGGTGCCCGCTATGGCCAGTCATGTAGTTTTACTGATAAAATGATATAGCATACTAACAATAAAGTGTGGAAATCAGGTTTCAACAAACATTTATCATTTGTACATCATCAAGTAAATCGTGTTGAAATTGTTTGATCCTATTTGAATCTTTGTTCCCATCATGCTTTAGAATTGCAGAAGAAAAAACTTCTTCATTTATGCTTATCCTTCCTGCTAATATGTTTTCAAATATTTGTACAGTTTTAGGGGTGGCTCCGCCCCTAAGGCAACCCACTGCTCTCAGAGCAGCGGAAAAAGGAAAAATAAAATGATAATATCTTTATTATCATTTTTATTTCTGTATCAGTTGGGCTGGGTTAGGGTGGGTTGGGGCTGGTGTCACGGGGGAGTGGTGGGCCCTCTCTAAGTGCGCATGACAGTTTGGCCAGCCGTCTTGGGCCGGCCAAACAGTCATGCATGTTCTACAAAGGGCTGGTATACACAGCCTGGGTGGAGAACAGGCACTGGCTCCCAGTCCCCTTCTGAGCGCCGAGCCACGGTGCTCAGACCAATCACAATGCTGTGTTGTGATTCGCTTAGTGGAGCCTGTGTGCTTCCTGCTTCCGGGAACCACAAGGAAGAGAAGCAACGATGAGGAGAGACGGCAGCCATGAAAATGTGTTTTATTTTGTGAGGGGGGGTTCAAACCCCTGTTCCCTGCCAGCTGCCACTGTACAGTTTGCATTTTGTTTTTAAAAACTGACATTCTTTCCATTCATACTAAATCAGTGCCTCAGCAAGGTTTTCAGAGAGTTCACTTTACAAAATCCTCAAATTTTGCAGTTGGAGAAAGAAAAAGTAAACACCAATCTACATGTTAAAATAATAAGCAGCAATTTGTCAAAAGATATTGCTTGAGAATTGACATCTACCTTTGAATGCACAGCGAAAGTAACAAGATAAAAACAAAATATAAAAGCATCCCTATGGCTAATTCACCTTCTAAGCCTCAGCATGTTTGTTTTGATGCTGCTGCAGCACCCCACGGCCTCTACATGCATCGCCTATGGTAACACCTAATATTTACACTGCTTAGAAATGGGAGAAATGCAGAATGCAGCACTTTCTTCTTCCTTCACAATTCTTATTTTTTCTCCTCCTCCTGCTTTCTTTCTTATTCTGTTTTTCTACTTCTCCTTCCCCTTCTCCTGTGGCAATACCCTTTTCCTGTTCTTTCCCTTTATCCTTCCCCTTTTCCTTTACATTCTCCTTCTTCTTGTACTTCTCCTTTTCCATCTTCTTTTCCTGCTCCTATGATTTCTTTTTCTTATTCTCATTGTTGTCATTGTTGTTGTTCTGGTCATTGTTAAGCTTACCAATAAAGAGAAGTAAGCCTTGTGGGCTCCACTCCACACTGTCCAATAAAGAGCTTCAGATTGTCCAGAGATAGCAATCCACCTAGAGACCAGTGGAATCGGATGGCAGGATCTGTGGGGGTGGTTTGGCTCTACCAGCATGACTGGTTAAAGGACCTAAGAGCGAGGAAGATACGTCGCCCGACGTGTCATGGCATCGGAGAAGTACAGGGTTTGGCACTGACTCCCATCCAAGGAACCAAGAGGCGCTGGACTCTATCGTTGGCTGTTCAGTAGGTGCCTGTGTTACTGGGCAGGCTTGGCGGCACTCGTGGGTCACCCAGGGCAAACCGAGCCTGCCATGCCTGACTCTAAATGGCAGCACCAGTGACGAACTTCTGAGACCTCCGGCGGAGGAGGCCCCGGCCAACCATTGAGCGGGGAGAGTAAAGGCATAAGAGAGGTTGAGAAAAAAGCCCCCCATGAAAAAATGGAATACCTCTGGTAGGTCAGAGGAATGGCGAGAACACTTTCTGGGAAGGGCCTTTCCAGATAGCGGAGGCAGGATATTGGAGGGCTTCACCTCAAATGCTGCAGGCCAGAAATGCAAGTCAGGTAGAAAAGACCCATGAATTCTCTGCTTTTGGACTTCATGGACACTTGAAATTCTGAGATCCTCAGAGATAAAACTTCAAACAAATTGCTCTTTGCTGAGGGCAGCCACGTAGCATTGCAGACTGAGCTCCAGGAGGAGGGCGAACATTGACTAGCAGTGACATCTGGGTTCCTTCTCTGAGCTGGCTGGGTGAAGACTCCTGTTGATGGTGTGTCTGCGAGGGATGAGGCTGATGCGCATGGGTGGTAGAGGCACTGACAGGCTCTGGAGCGACCCTTGACCCTGCTTGCAGGTCAGGCAACTCCCCACGCCACACAGCACCTCTGCTGTGTCGATGCCTCTCCCCCACTGCTGCCGTAAGTTCGCCGCTCCTCCACGCTATTCAGCGCCTGCTGTGTAATTGGTTTTGCTGCCCAAATATTCTTCTGTGCCCCTTTTGGTATTTGTTAACTGTTTTTACTGCCAATTGTCTTTACTATTTGTCAGTCACTGGTTTCTGACCCCGCTTTGCCGCCAGCACCCCGCTCTGCCTCCAGCTCCCGCTGCTGCTTCCCTGCGGCCCTACCCCCTCGCTCGCCCATAGGCCGCCCCACTCCCGCCTCCCAGCTGCTTCTTCCTCCCACCTCCCCTTATATGGAGGCCGCTGCACGACAGTGAGAGTGACCCTTGACCCTGCCTGCAGGTCAGGCCACTCCCCATGCCACACAGCACCTCCGCTGTGTCCGTGCCTCTCCCCCGCTGCTGCCGTAAGAATGCCGCTCCTCCTTGCTATTCAGCGCCTGCTGTGTAATTGGTTTTGCTGCCCAATTATTCTTCTGTGCCCCTTTTGGTATTTGTTAATTGGTTTAACTGCCAATTGTCTTTACTATTTGTCTGTCACTGGTTTCTGACCCCGCTTTGCTGCCAGCACCCCGCTCTGCCCCCCGCTCCTGCCGCTGCTTTCTTGCGGCCCGCCTCCTCGCTCACCCATAGGCTGCCCCACTCCCACCTCCCAGCTGCTCCTCCCTCCCACCTCCCCTTATATGGAGGCTGCTGAGCGGCCGCGCCACTGGCTCTCCGAAGGCCCAACTAAGGCAAGCCCATCTGCACCCGTCAGCGCCAGAACCCCTGGAGCCCACGAATGCCACGATGCCCGACTCCACTACGAAGTCAGCACCCTCCATGCACTCAACCCCGAACGAGAACACACCTGCTACCAAGCCACCCCGAAGTGCACCCAGGACCCTTCACCTGCCTGATCTGCAGCTTTACCAGCATCCGGCCCATCAAACCGCCAACAAAAGAACCCATCTACCTCAGATGCATCCTCCTCAAAACCCATTCCCCCCACAAACAAGCCGTCGAACTCTGGGACCTCCTCGTCTCTACCTCCCCAGACGTCGCCTTCCTGACGGAGACCTGGCTGAACACCACCTTAGCTCCCGACATCACCATAGCCATCCCGGAAGGCTACAAGATCTCCTGCAAGGACAGCACCAATGGCGTTGGAGGAGGAGTCGCCATTGTCCACAGGAACACCCTCAAAGTCTCGACCAACACCGACGACACCCTCAGCACCGCTAAACACATGCACTTCCAGATCCACACCGCCACAAACACCACCCTCAGAGGAACCCTCGTCTGCAGATCCCCCCGAACCACAACCACAGTTCAGCGACTCCATCGCCGACTTCATCAGCACACACACCGTCGCCTCCACGGACTACATCCTCCTCGGGGACCTGAACTTCCACCTCGAGAACAACAATGTAACTAGCTCCACCACCCTGATCGACAACCAAACCAACCTCGGACTCAGACAGCTTGTGACAACACCCACCCATGCCTCCGGCCACACGCTTGACCCCATCTTCACAGCAAGACCCCACGTAACCTTCAGCCACCCTACCAGAACCCCATTGGACCGACCACCACTGCATTCACTTCACCTTCAGGAAGCTCACCACGCACCACCGCACCCAGCAGATGCCTCGATGCTGCTGAAGCAAAGTTACCAAAGACCAGCTAACCACCACCCTCGCCCAAAGCCCACTGTCCGACTCCACCGACCCAGACATCGCCGCAGCTAACTTCGGACAATGGATCTACAACTGGGCCAACACCCTCGCCCCGCTCAAGACACCCTCCAGCAGCCAACCCAGCAAGAAGGCCACCTGGTTCACCGAAGACCTCCAGGCCTCCAAACGAGCATGTCGAAAACTGTAGAAGAACTGGCTCCGCGAACAAACTCCGGACAGCCGCCCAGCCCACAAGAACGTCACTCGCAGACACCATCAACTCATCAGAACTGCTAAGAGTGCCTTATTTAAGGACCGCCTAGATAACAACGCACACAACAGCAAAGAGTTCTTCAACATTGTGAAGGAGCTCTCCAACCCCAGCTCTAACAACAACGACATCCCACATTCGCAAGACCTATGCGACTCACTGGCCACCTTCTTCCACCGCAAGATCGCCGACATCCAAGACAGCTTCAACGCCATGACCCACGACCACCTACACCAACTACCTGCTCTCCTGGACCAACATCAACACCGAAGACACCAGCGAGATCATGAACACAATCCACTCCAGATCACCGTCAGACCTATGCCCTTACTACATCTTCAACAAAGCATGCACAGCCATCGCACTTTATCTCCGGAAAATAATCAACATCTCCTTCGAGACAGCAACCTTCCCGGAAAGCTAGAAGCACGCCATGATCAACGCCTTACTCAAGAAACCCAAGGCCGACCCTAAGGACCTCAAGAACTTCCGACCCATCTCCCTGCTTCCCTTCCCGGCGAAGGTCACTGAGAAAATCCTCAACAAACAACTGACCTGCTACCTCGAGGAGAACAGCACCCTGGACCCGTCCCAGTCCAGTTTCCACAGCAATCACAGCATCAAAACCGCCCTCATTGCCACCACCAATGACATCAGGACCCTGCTTGACACTGGAGAAACAGCGGCCCTCATCCTCCTGGACCTGTCAGCTGCCTTCGACAAGGTTTGCCACTGCACACTATGAACACGCCTACACGATGCAGGGATCCAAGAGAAGGCTCTGGACTGGACCACATCCTTCCTCTCTGGCAGAACTCAGAGCGTCCGCCTCCGCCCCTTCCGCTCCAATGCCACCGAGATCATCTGCGGCGTACCCAGGGCTCTTCCCTCAGCCCGACGCCGTTCAACATATACATGGAACCCCTCGCCCACGTCGCCCGACAGCACGACCTCAACATCACCTCCTACGCCGATGAAACCCAGCTGATCCTCTCCCTCACCAAAGACCCTCACACCGCCAAAACCAACCTTCATGAAGGAATGAAGGCTGTCGCCGAATGGATGTGGAACAGCTGACTGAAGCTGAACTTGGACAAAACAGAAGTTCTCATTCTTAGCTCCACTCCTTCAGCCTGGGACAACTCCTGGTGGCCGACCACCCTGGGAACAGCCCCGACACCCACCGATCATGCCCGCAACCTAGGGGTCATCCTCGACTCCTCCCTCTCCGTGACTAAGCAGGTCAACGCCGTCTCCTCGTCCTGCTTCAACACTCTCTGAATGCTCCGCAGGATCTTCAAATGGATCCCCATCGAAACCAGAAGAAACAGTCACCCAGGCCCTCATCACCAGCAGATTGGACTACGGTTACGCCCTCTGCGCAAGAACGCGGGCCAAACTCCTGACACAACTGCAACACATCTAGAATGCCTCGGCAAATCTGATCTTCAAAATCCTGCCCGCAGCCACATCACACCCCACCTGAGAAACCTGTACTGGCTCCCGTCAACAAGAGGATAACCTTCAAGCCCCTAATCGACACAAAGCTCTCAACAAAACCAGCCCAGCATACCGCAACAGACGACTCAGTTTCTACACCCCCACTCGCCATCTCCGCTCCGCCGGCATCACCCTCGCACAGTTCTCCACATCCAAAGAATGACCTCCGGTGGCAGAGCCTTCTCCCACCTCGCCCCCAAGACCTGGAACACCCTCCCCTCCAACCTACGGTAGACCCAAGACCCACTGGCCTTCAGAAGACTCCTCAAGATCTGGCTCTTCGATTAGTAGTAGCAGATTCCCCCAGCACCTTGAGACCCTCACGGGTATGTAGTGCACTTTATAAATGTCCTGTTTGATTGATTGATTCATTGATTGATTGATTGGTTGATTGATGGGAGAAACATTCCAGCTGAGGGACATAATCCGTAGATTCTCAGAAAAGTCACGAGAGGTGGACCAAGCAAACAGTGCAGGAGCCAGAACTATAGGATAGGCAGGTACTATGCCTCTGAAGAAGGACCAGGTAAACAGAGTTACCAGCTACTTTGCAAAACCAAAGGGGCCAAGCAAACACACATTAATTGTTAATTGTAGGTTTCGAACGTGCTAGAATCGACTCCCGAAGGAGTATCTCTGCGCAATAGACCGCTGGGGAACACGTCCTGGCTTTCCCTGTGAGATAGTCCCTACTGGGTATCTCCAAGGTGAAACCAGGCATCCCCGGCGTATGTGGGGGGCAGTTGTGGAGATGAGGAAAGCTAAGGCCCAGAGTTGCCGAGTGTGATCCCTGGATAGAGTAGGCACCGAGGTGAGAATTATCAAGTCTGCTGACCCAGGTCCATGACCCTGCCGCGTCGGGAATTGAACCCTGGTCCCGGGCCGTCCTCTGCTCCTGGGTCTGCCGTCTCTAACCAGTGAGCCACACCACTCCACTTAAAAGCCTTCACTCGCTCGGACTGTAGGAGAGTCTGCACCGCCCACGCCTAGCCCACATAGAGGGTGAATTGTTTTATGTTTAACTAATATTTTGTTTTAATATAATTTTTAGGAGTGGGAAGTTGGGTTTATTGAGGTTAAGGGTGGGTAGTAATTTAAAAATGTTGTTGAAAATTTACTCTAATTTAATTTAAAATATATAATTGTAATCTTTAATTTTCATTACATTCCCAAAAAAATTGACTTTTTAATTTTTTTTAACAAAGTAAGCATTTTATTTTCCTCCATTTGTATTTTTAAATATATTTTTTATATTTAGTGAATAATTGAAAATATATTTTTAAATATTTATATATTTAAAATGTTTGTTGAGAATTTGTATTTATTAAAAAAAAATTATCAAAAATTGTATTGTATTTTTTAAAACTATTGAATGTGATAACACATTTTTTGTTAAGAATATATTTTTGGTAGATTTGAAAGATGGGGGTGTTTAGTCATTATTTTCCCTGATTTTATTTGTATTTCGAGTTGGAATAGTAAATTATTTTAAATCCAAGTGAGTTTATTGGATTTGGAGTTGGAATAGTAAATTAATATGGTTTACTATGCAGCACTTTCCCTGAGATTATTTGGATTATGAGTTGGAATAGTAAACTATTATGGTTTACTATCCAACACTTTCTCTGAGTTTATGTTGATTAGGAGTTGGAATAGTAAATGATTGTTATTTATTATTCAGCCTTTCCCTGAGTTTAGTTGGATTTGGGGTTGGAATAGTAAATTATTATGGTTTACTATTTAGCACTTTCCCTGGGTGTAGTTGGATTTGGAGTTGGAATAGTAAATTATTATGGTTTACTATCCAGCACTTTCCCTGACTTTAGTTGGATTTGTAGTAGGAATATTCAATTATTATGGTTTACTAGCCAGCCCTTTCTGTGAGTTTACTGGGATTTGGAGTTGGATCCGTGAATTGTTTTAATTTATCATCCAGCACTTTCCCTGAGTTTAGTTGGATTTGAAGTTGGAATAGTAAAACATTATAGTTAAGTATCGAGCACTTTCCCTAAGTTTAATTGGATTTGGAGTTGGAATAGTTAATTATTATGGTTTCTTATACATCAGTTTTGTTGAGTATAGTTATTTTTGCTGTTGGGACAGTAATTTTTGGGGGGTATTATTCTGTTTTTTGTCAGAGTTTAGTTTATTTAGAAGTTAGCAATATAAATTATTTATTATTTATTATGTGTATCTTTTTTGTACAGTTTATCTGTATACTATAATAAGTAAATAGATGTATGTTCGTTTTTTATTTTCTGCATTTCTTAATGGCAAACCATTTAAATTTTCATTCACAATTACATTCTTTTCATTTTCTTTGGTTAGAAAATGTACTATAATATTTAAAACATAAATCATAAATTGTGATGGTATTTACATTTTATTATAAAATATAACATTTGTAACATTCATTTTCCATGTATAAATCTTAAACAAATAATATATTTGTATATATATATTTTTACAGTTTTGAAAAATAGTACATTTTTTGATAGCATATTCATGTAATGGCAAAGCAAAATATTTTCACTTTTTTAATTATAAACATTTTTTATGGTTTCTTATTTTTTTGTACAAAAAGAAAACATTTGTATGCATTTTTTTACATTTTATGAAACGTTTCATATAATTTGATTATTTTTGAAAAGTTGTATGATATGTATTTGACAAGGTTAATTTTATTATTTAGTCTACTAAATATTATTTTTCATAAAATAATATTTAATATGTTGAATAATTTATAATACTTTTAACTGAAATATGTTGTATATATATATTTTATACATTTTTATAATTTGTGCATTTACATTGTATGAAATAACATATTTTAATATACATAAATATTATAGTTTAGCTTTTTTTCATAATATGACAGTTAATGTATACTTTAATTTTTTGTAAATTTTTGTTAACATTAGGAAAACGCATTGCAATCCATAAAGTTAAACATATTATTTTTTACTTTTTTTTCTATATTTTCTGTCTATGGGGAGTTAGTCTTTTTTCTTTTTAATTATGTGGGCATTTTTTGTTCCTTTTTTCTCACTTTTCTTTCTATCGGTTTTGTTTTTAGGTCATTTTGGAAGACAGAACCTCACGGTTGGGAGCTGCATTTCATCCGTTCAGGTAAGTTTTATTTGATATACTTTTAAGTGAGTTTTAGGGTAGGGGTATGGCAGTAGTAGTTTACATAGATGTGTTAGGGTGTCATTTGATCGTTGTTGGTGTAGTTTTGTTAGTTTAGTGTTTTATATGCTTGACGTATCTTGACTGTTATTCTTCCCCTGCCAATGGAATCTTGCTGTAATGACATAACAAGGAATGTTGTGAGTCAAATAGACACAGTTGGCTAGGCTGAGCGGCATGCTGGCTGCTACTTGTGAACTTGTAACTATCTTGAATAAATGTTTCTGAACCACTTCAACATGCGTGGACTTGATCACTATAAAGTAGTGTTGGATATAATTAGAATGTTATGTAGTGTTAGTTATGTGTTTAATAAATGTATCATTCTTTATTTAATGTTGATGTTAGTGCTTGTGGGTTTGTATTTGTGTTGTTTTTTTTTTATTTACAGGTTTTGTCTTTGGTGAACAGAGGGAGTTGCCAACACGTTTTTTTAGTAAAGGAAAAGGTTATTTCTTGTTTCTTTACATTACCTTTTTGCCTGGTTTGTTGGAGTGTTTTTTACTAAACTATTTCCGGACTTTTGAGGGTTTCGTCATTAAGAGGTTTGTGGCATTGGATTTTTTTTGTACAGTTGTATTTTTGCATTTTTTTTTAATCCAATGATTTCGTAGTTAATTGGTTTGCTGTGGATTTTATACTTTTTGAGGTTATTCTACTGCTACATAACTAAGTATTTTTTTTACTATGGTTGGGAAACGTATCTCTTTTTTATATTATGTCATTTAATTTTGTGTCATATTTTTAATTTTATGAAAGAATTATATTTATTAATTTAAAAAAATGATATCATTTGTTTATGTTTTATAGTTGTAAGATTTAACAATGTTTACTTTTTTTTAATTTGAACAATTGATTTAGCAATTATTTCTAGGTATACTAGACCTTGGGTATTTGGATACAACCTAGTTTTATGTTGCAGGTATTCGTACATAGATTTAGTTTGTTTACTTAGCTTAGGGCCTATTTAATTCAGTGATTGCTCTAGTCTGCATTTTTGGCAGATTTGTTCTTTTTTAATTGCTTCAATGAGTTTGTGAAGTGTTGGTTGTCCCCTTCCTATTGTGACTTGGAAGCATTATGCCATACTTCCACTGTATTGTTTGTTTTGGCTTTTAGAGCCACAGTACTAGCGTATACGTTCCACCAGGGGATCTGAAATTTAGGATGTCTATTGTGCCCTGACCTATGTAACCTTCCCATCCAGGTGTCTTCAAAGTAGTCCAGGAAGGCACTTAATTTTGTGTCATTAGCTTATTAGAAAAGACTTTCTATAAGTACGTTGTAGCGATTGGCTACTTCAGTAGTTGAATTGGCAAACACAGAGAGCGTCCCTAGTAAGTTGTATCTAATATACAGCAGTTCAGGGCAAGCGAACAACGGTACAGTCCAGTAAATATTTAAAATAATTTATACATGTGCAGAAATGTAAATTTGAGGAGTCACACAAACAACAAGAACAACCAAAAGCTTTATAAAAGTAATTATACACAATTTATTACACAACATTTTTTTTAAAAACAAATCAAGCATTAAAACATTTCATACAGTACATGATTCAAGAATCATGTACTTGCAGTCCTCCTGGAAACTGGTGCATCTTCTCACGGCCAGGGCAGCCGTGTAAGTAATTGTTTTGCAAACAGCCCTCGAGCGTCAGAAGAGCACACCACACTGCCTCATGCCATCCAGCGTGTTTAGCCTCGCTGTAGCTTGCTCATTGACAACCTTCTTTCATTGCCCATTTCCGACGTGTTTCGAGGCTGGAACTTGTTATAGTTTATTTTAAGTAATTGGGATATGTAATTCAATTATATAATTGTAAAAAGTATTTCTTTAATTTCAAATGTTATTTTCGATATAGTTTATATGCATTTTTTCAATATTTGTGTAGTCGATAATATTAATATCGATATTTTTGGTGTGTTTCATTTTATTTTAATGTTAACAATATTTTTGTAAACTATATTTTTGTTGCCCATATTTTTGTAATCGATTTTTTTACAAACAATATATTTTTATCGATGCTTTGGTAATTTCTTGATTAAGTATATTGTGTCGATATTTATGTCTTCGATATTTTTTCCTCAATATTTTTGTAGGTTGAGGTTTTATGAGTCGATATTATGTCAGTGATCCCCCCACACCACAGGATGGGTATTCAGCATGGAAAACGCCTGCAAGGGACTCGGCTAATGGGAGGTCTGGAGGACAGTTGCAACAGCAGCGGAAAGAACGATGCACTGGCAAAAAAGATGACAAGGAAAAATTCAATTGACTAGCAGTATCTGGAGGTCCTTTGGGCAAGAAGTGCCTGGGAGATGGGAGGAGCAGATACATTATTGGAAAGGACACCTTTTCAACCCATCCTGATTGTCATCTTTGCCACTCACTTCTACAATAAATGAAACGGAGTAGGGATGGGTGAGATGGGGATTTTTTTTTCATTAACAATATTTGTGTGGTACAGAAATAATGGGGATTTTAGCAGGCCATTCATAATGCGACTCTGAAACTGGTAACCCAGTTTTGGGTCCGGCAGGTTGCTTAAACCTCCTGGGATTCTGGGCAAATCACTTAATCTCTCCGTGCCTAAAAACAAAAAACAAAGAATGTGTCCATTTGTAATGCAACTGGGGCTCCTGGAAACTGCTCTGATACCTTAGGTTCAAGTGCACACTATATAAAACTGCAAAAAAAATACATATCCCGATAACACGCAGCTGGTCTCTTCACTCTAGCCTGATCAGGGCAGAGCTCTAGACCATCTTAGGAGCTGCCTTTCATGTGTAGCCAACTGGATGGGACAACATCTGCCTGCAGTGTAATGGACAGAACACAGAAGTCAAGATGGTGGGAAATTAGGCTCTTCTCTTGTCTCATGACTAGTGGCCGGATGATCTTGGCTCTTCTGCATCCTGCCAAGCCTGCGGTGAAAAATGTTTCGATCTGGCTAGATGCCAATCTCACCATGGATTTTCATATGTGGGGCTGGAGTGGCTGAAAAACTTTCTCAATCAAAGGCGGCAAGTCACCGTTCTAGGAGAGTTTTGCTCTGAAGAGAAAGCCTTGGAGACAGGGGTGCCGCAGAACTCTAGTTTGAGCCCTGTACTTTTCAACCTGTATATGGTCCCTCTGATCAAACTAATCTCATCCTTCCAGATTAACACAATTTCGTATGCTGATGATACTCAGCTAATCCTAGTGCTGGATAGCGAGGTACCTGGAGCAGAAGAAAATCCTAAAAAATTGCCTCGCAGCCACCTTTGATTGGATGAGGAACAATCACCTCAAGTGTAACTCGGGCAAAACCGAAATTGTGCCATTTGGACAGCAAAACTTGTTTTCACCTAAACAATGGTGGCCGGAGGATGCAGAAGTCCCTCCTAACACCATTGTTACTGCCCGTAATCTGGGCATTAAGTTCTATGACTCCCTGTCATTTAAACAACAGGCGGTGACTGTGCCTGGCACCTGTTTTAATATCATCAGAGGTCTCAGGAAATTTTTTGACCTTTTTCCTTTGGCAGCCAGGCAAACGGTGGCAATGGCACTTATATCATCTAGGTTGGAATACTGTAACAGCCTGTATGCGGGAGCGAATATATCGGTTCTAAGCATGGGCGAATTTTGCGAATCTCGCGTTCGCGAATTTTGCGGATTTGCGAACTCGCAATCCGCAAAATCCGCGAATTCTCGCGAATTTGCGGATTTTTTTTTTTGTGTTTGCGCGGGTTTCTGCCAGTTCGCGAGGGTTTTGTACAATGTCGCAAATTGCGAACTTACCTGTCGGGTCGCAAGTTTTGCGAACTTGTTGTTTCTACGTGTCCAGCCTGTTTGGGACACTCTTCTTCATCACTGCCACTCTCTGTCACCACTGCCACTCTCTGACTACTCATGCCACCCTCTGGCCCACCCATGCCACCCTCTGTTTCATCACAGCACCCTCTGGTTGTCCAGTCAGTGTACATTATTGTGGCAATGCAAGCACACCTTCCCTGCCTCAAGTGACCTGAATTAATTTGGGGCTGATTAATGTGTCACAGAATATTTTTTTAGCTGGCACCTGCTTCCTTAGTGCTTCCTGATTAGTGATCTTTTGCACTTGCTAAGTGCTTTCATTGTTGCAAAATTAGTTACAACACCTGCCCTGCCCCAACTGACAATAATGAATTAGGGGCTGATTAATGGATTTGAACTTCCAGCCTGGCTCCTGCTTGTCTCCCTTAGCTGTAATTCAGGACCTTTGTGGCATATGTGTAACTATTCTGGGGTTCAGAGCAGGGTCACATAATAGTTGCAACTGGCAACTGAACTCTGGAGGGGCCCCTCAGGAAGCACTACAGGAAATGGCTACTAATGATGAGCCTGAACTTTTGAACCTGGTAAGTAGTTTCAGTTTTGCTAAGATCGTATTTCTGCAATTTTGCACTTATTCGCGGGGCGCGAAGTTGTACTGGGAAGCCGCGAACTCACGCGAACAGTGCGAGCAAAATCCGCTGCTCGCTGATTTGCGGATTTTGCGGGAGATTCGCAAATCTCGCGGATTGCGAATTTACCGAAAATCCGCAAAATCCGCGAGCGAAACGGATTTTCCGCCCATGCTTAATCGGTTCTACACAGGCTGCAGATGGTCCAACATGCAGCCGCTCGTTTAGTCCTTGGCTGGACGAGGAAGTCGTCCGCCTCGGCTGCGCTTAACGCCCTTCATTGGTTGCCAAAACACAAGCGCATCCTGTTTAAAATATTGGTCATCACATTCAGGGCCTTCCATCTGCGAGGACCCAAATACCTCTCGAATGGTTTCAGACGGTATCTGCCATCACGGATTCTTAGGTCCTCAAATATGAATCTATTGGCGATCCCTAAATTTAAGCTTGTCACCAAGGGAGGGAAATCCATTGGATCTAGGGCATGGAACCAGCTCCCATTTCATCTCCGGCAAATCCCCGCAGAGAGCCAGTTTAGGAAATCGCTGAAAACTTGTATTTACAATCTTACAGACACCGCCTGTAAAGCTTTAGTATAAGTGTGCAGGCCTTCTGATTTTCAAGCAGTCTGCCGGCCAAGTCCATCTGGCTACAGTCCACAGCGCCAAGATGCTCCTTGGAGTGATAGCCGCGCTATAGAAATGTGCCCTTACATTACATTACATTATATATGTCTGGATGTTGTTTTGGGATTCTGAGAAGTCCTAACAAGTTCCACTGGACCATATGTATTTCCACCCAAAAAACTTTAGTCCAGACGATCATCGTGTCTTGCCTCACCATGTGAATGCTATCTTCCTTGACGCATCCGCAGATGATCCAGGTCACTGCAGCTCATTACCTCTACATACTCCTAATTGCCAATCAGTATTGCCCCCGCTCTCAGCCTTAAACTTGGTACCAGTGGATAAACAATTCAATGTAATGTTCTTTTGTCTTCTGGTTCTTCTAGGGTTTCTGGGCCATTATGTCTTGGCCATTTCATCATAACCTACAAGAGCATTAAGATCCACACACTCCAAACTGGCCTTCTGTCTCAGCTTTTCATAGCCCTAGTGATAAAACAGTTAAAACCTGTCTTTTCTAAGTTCAGTTGAGGCTATGTTGTGGCTTCATATGGTCTTTAGGGCTAGGAAGCCATGACTGGGCAGCCATGCACTTTATGAAAAATAAATGTAAACATAAATGTGAACATATTGACAGGTTTTTTCTTAGCACCAGTCTGTGGCTTACGTTAGCCTCTAGTATTGGATTTGGGCTGTACACACAGGAGAAGCCCTAATCAAGCCACCTACCACACTGAGGGGCAGATGTATCAATTTGTGACACAGTGCAATGGAGCCAGGCAACTTGCTGCACTGTATCAAATGGAGAAGTCAGTGATATGGTGTGTTCCTGTGCTCTACTTGCAAGATCATTTTCTTCATTGCACCTCTAGTGGAAAGGCATACATTTCCGACTCATTCCCAAGTCTACCAGTGTTGGTAAATCTAGGACTGCCTCAGAATGCATCCGTGGATGTGTGGGAACACCCATGCTCCACCCATATGCCCCAACAACGCAGTGTAACGCAAGGCAGCGACTTGCGATGCCTTGTGTTACACCAGACATACCAAGCCACGCAGGACCACACAGGGTGGCCTTGCGTGGCTTTGTAAACCTGAATCTAGGTTTTGAGTTGCCCTGCTCCACCTTGCTTGGTGTGACGGCACCACAAAACTATGATAAATAAGCCCCTTAATCAGCAGATCTAAGGTCTTCTCCACCCCGTTATATTAAGATCAGACCTCCATTTCTGTAATCCCAGCCTAGTTAGCCGCTAGGTGCTTTTCGTTAGTTCTATCATGCCGGCCGAAGATAATGTCTGAATCTCCAGCTCTCATTTTATGTAAGAGCTGCTTTTGGCCATGTAAGGTAAGATCCATGGATCACCCACCTGTGTGCTTTAAAATGCCTTCCTACATAGGGTGTTTAGCCCAGCAAACAAAAAGCTAATTTCTCAATATTTTAATGCAAACTGCCAAATATTTTAGTCCACTACATTTCATAACTGTCGATTTGATTTGTGTGAGTCATCTGGAGTACGTGTCGTCTAGACATCAATGGCATATCCATTAGAATATGAAAAGGACATATGGCCTCTCTTACCCCAATCAATCACTCACTTGTGCTTATTCACACCATCATTATGAACTTTTTTTTTACTATCCCTGAGATAACATTATTCGTGCTATCTAGTACATTGCGCACAGTGTATAACTGCCACTGACTGTACTGTATCTTATATTTATCCATATGCTCTGGAAAATAAGATGTTGAAATGTAGACATACATACATACATACATACATACATACATACAGTAAAATGTTTATCATATTCATCTCCAAATGTGTTTATATTCACAATGAGAAGCACAGCCATCTGAGGAGCTGACTGTCAATCAAAATCTACTACCACGCAAAGTCCCCCACATTTACCGTATTGGATTTAATAATACAGATTTGGATTAATGGCAGTGCATCCCTACACAGGAAGACAGTTCTAGGAGCTGTGAGCCTGCATTGTCTCTGCTAACGCCTGACAAGGGCCACAATACTGCCAGATCCCTGGAGTTTCCATTACCTCCTAGCACCTATGAATGGAGGACAGTGACTATAAGTATAGACATTTACAGCCTCGGTAAGGTTCCACGTCTTATCGGTAATGTGTGCTAATTGTTGTGTGAATTTGTGTGCGCCGCCCTCAGCTACCTTAGAAACAAAACATAACAATGAAGCAGCTTTGTGGGTTTCAAAAATATAGTAGAGGTGGCCAGTGCCGTCAAAGAAATGTTTCACGAAAGGAGTTAGAAGTTGATTGCGTTGTAAGTGGAGATATTGAAAGGCATGCACAGCAAAATAAGTATTGCAGATATCTGAGGAGGAACCATGAATAAGCCAAGCTATAAGAAAGGAAATAAAAAAAATCCAGTAAACTATCGCCTTACACTTCTAAAAATGAATATAGGTCATCCCTGAGATCGTACAAAAAATTATTAAAAACTTCACAAGCCGCATACTATCAGGGTAAAATTGCGGAAGCAGTTAATGCCCCCAGAGAAATTTTTAAAATATTTCAATCTCTGGTTACTACTCCCAGGACTATCAGTCCCGCTCTGAACCCACAGAAACACTGTGAGGACTTACCTGCCTTTTTTGCGTCCAAAGTGTCCAATATCTACTCCAGCTTTGCGCCAATGGCACATACTCCAGACAATATGGAGAGTGAAAAAGAGGGGGCTAAGGAAGCTGACCTAAACCTATCTGGAGGTCTCAAAGCCTTCCCGCCATTAGATCTGGCTAGTGTGGATAGTCTCCTTGGCAACCTTAAATCGGGCTTTCCGCTGGATGCTGCACCTCCGGCAGCCCTTAAACAGGTATCAGGGACGGTATGCCCAGTGATAATGCAGGTCATTAATGCGTCTCTGGCCTCGGGTGTAGTGCCCCCCAATTGGAAGAAGGCTATGGTCAGAGCCCTGCTAAAAAAAACTAGTTTGGACCCTGAAGACCTGGCCAATTATAGGCCTATTTCGTTACTACCAGGCATCAGCAAAATAGCTAAAAAACATGTGAACCAGGTTCTTTCTTCTTTTATTGAATCTACTGGTGCACTACATTCCACCCAGACAGGGTTTAGAGCAAAGCAAGGAACAGAGACAGCTCTGGTGGCGGTAGTGGAGGCAGTTAGATGTATTGTGGATGCAGGAGGCTGTGCTGCGGTGGTCCTGTTGGACCTCAGCGCAGCCTTCGATACTGTGAACCACTCTCTCTTGCTGCACCGGCTGCATCTTACAGGGGTCTCCGGATTGGCCTTCAAATGGCTCCACTCCTTCCTATCGGACAGATGCTTCTCCGTTTTCGAGGGAGAGGTGTCATCCAGCCAGCTGCAATTGAAGCACGGCGTTCCCCAGGGATCATCCCTCAGCCCCACGCTGTTTAATATTTACATGAGACCTTTGGCTGAGGTGGTACTTCCCTGGGGAATCCAACTTGTCACTTACGCCGATGACACGCAGCTGGTTGTTTCTTTGGTGAGGGACGATGCTTTAGATCAGGGGATCAATAATTTGACCCCGTGTCTCACCAAAGTCCTGGAATGGATGACCTATTCTTTTTTAAAGTTAAATGGGGCCAAAATGGACATTATGCTTCTGGGCTATAAAGCCCCAATTAACTTGGACCCCTGGTGGCCGTATTGTCTGGGACCCCCTCCGGTACCTAAGACCCAAATAAAAAGCTTGGGGATCTGGTTAGACTCTTCGCTAGGTTTTCAATACCAGGCTAAGAAGGTGGCCGCGACCTGTTATGGATTGCTGAGAGTCTTAAAAAAAGTTCTAGATCTCCTTCCATTTGAAGCTAGACGAATGCTGGTCCAGTCGTTGATCTTGTCGTGGCTGGACTATGCAAATGCCGTCTACATGGGGGCCCTAGTTGGTACCATATAAATTCTGCAATCTGTGCAGAATTGTGCAGCTCGGTTGCTCATGAAAGTCCCCAAACGATGTTCGGCTAAGGCCTCACTTTGAGTGCTCCATTGGCTACCCATCCAGGAAAGGATTATGTTTAAAACCTTATGTTTGGCGCATAAGACCATCCATAATGCTGGCCCGTCCATTCTTGATCCCCTGTTTCGTCGCCATCAATCGGTGAGATCTTTAAGATCTAACCAGCGTAATTTGCTGGTAGTTCCTAGGGTGAAGCTGGTTCGGATGGGTGGCCGCCGGCTCTCTCTTCAAGCAGCCAAAGGTTGGAACAAACTCCCAGACAACATCAGGCATGAATCCAACCATCTAGCTTTCAGGAAGCGATTAAAGACATTCTTGTTCCAATAGTGTCTTTCTATGTCCTCTGGTCTCACAGCGCTGGGATGCTCGAGAGTAGCCATGCGCTCTACAAGAGGGTATTCATTCATTCATTCATTATTAACTGGCATAAGAAAATTGTGTGCCAATTAGTTGAGAATCGGCTCTTTTAGAAACTCGAGGAAAGAAGCTCATTGCATATGAATAGTGGTTTGTTGGGAGCACTGCAAAATAGATATTACTTAGCTCCTCTGCTTCTGTCCAAATGTTTATTAATCTTTATAAAATTGTTGTTGCTTTGCCCATTTTTGAGCTACATCTTATTTTGTAGGTCGCGGGTGATCTGCAGTGCTTAATGTGAGCCGGTGGGTGCCGCTGGGTCTTACCGGCACATTTCCTGTGAGTAAGAGAGGGAAAACGCACAAAGTGGAAAGATGGAGGAAGAGAGCAGTGGCGTAGCAAGAGTGGGCCACAGCCTCCCAGCTGTTTAGGGCCGGACTGGGAACTAAAACCGGCCCTGGCTAAGTGCCCGGCCAGGCTCGGTTGGGGGTGCGACCTTACAGGGCCGTTTTTGCAGCAACACTGCAAAAACGGCCCTGTAACAAAAAAACAGCCCCCAGAGGCACAAAACCGGCCCCCACCCTTGCGGCACACCGGGGGATTGCCCGGTTCCCGCAACAGCCAGTCCGGGCCTTCTCGGGCGGCAATCACCAACACCCCTCTCACCCCCACTCTTCAATGGGGACGGTGCTGGGTAGCAATCCGATTAATTTTGTCAGCGCCCCCCTGCTCCTCAATGCCCTTTGGTCGGCCAAAAGGCTAGCTACATCACCGGAAGAGAAAGATGGAAAAACCACCACAAAGGGCAAAAGCAGGACTGACAAGAGTGATATAAAGGTGCAAGGATTGTCTGGCAGTGGATTAAAGTGGCTTGAGGGGGGATTTCAAATTATGCAGCTTCGGTATTTAATACACAAGGGCTGGCCACTGGCGTCTGATCAGAACCAGCATTTATTTGTCTACAAATTAAGCATTGGAGTTCTAGGTAACCATCGTAGAATACATATTACAGAGGGACTGCTACGCATTCTCCAAGTTTTTTATTGGAGAGCAAGTGGAGTTGAACTCTGCAGCTCATTCACCTCAGCAGATAACGATAAACAAGCGCCTAATATGAGATATAATTTCAGTTGCGACATTAGCGTCCTTGCTGTATGCAGGTAAACGTAATGTTGATGGAGTACCCCCTGGTGCTACTTCAGAATGAACTGACAATCTGAATACATACGCTGGGAGGAATAAGATTACAGCTGATGTGGAATTGTCAAAAGAATTAGTATTGGAAGGCAAGAAACCAAATCAGAGCTTTTGATCACCATTTGATCTAAGTTTAGAATAGGAGAGTTCAAATATTATGGGACGACGGTTAGTGCCAAACTGAATTACAAAAATCACTAGTCTGGTTTGATCAGATTACAAACATTTGAAATGCTTACAAGGTTGAATCCTACTACTCCCACTGCTCGGAGCCTTTAAAAGTAAAAAAGATTACTAGATCTACCCAGAGCAGAATTTGTAACATTGAATGAAAGGGTTGGAGCAGGTGGGGGACAGTTTTTTTTTGGGCAGGTGCCTCTGTCGCTTTCCCCAGCTTTCCCCAGCTCGCAAAGAATAATTATTGTAGGGACAAAGACAAAGGGAGAGGAGAGGAGGTAGGGTCCAAAATTTGTCTAACATGAGACACACTTCAGATACCATGGTTTGACAAAGAGGTAAAAAAGCTAGGTTCTATGTTATTGCCTAATACCATATGTACTTCAAGCCTTTTGCAGTTGCTAGACATAGTCACTCTACAGACCTACTCCTGTGTCCTGGACAGCGAAGGGAAGGGATCAGCGTCTGCAGCAGGCACCACAGATCTGCAGCAGGCTTCGCAGCTCCATGATGGTTTGTGGTTGAACCGCCACAAGCTTAGCAAGTCGTTTCTGAATCCGTAGCCGACCCAGTGGACCTTGCAGGGGGAGACATGCAGGGTCCTCAGCTAGAGGACAGCGATGCAAAATTGTATTCTTGCCGGTCCGACTCTGGGGTGGATGAGGAGCAGAGAAGTGAGGAAGCAGGAGCTGAGAGCAGTGCTCAGCGGTAAGTAAGGGCATAGCATGGGGAGAGTGTGGAGAGCAGAGGTTTAGTCCTGCTGCAATTAAGTTGGGCCCAAGCCCGCAGAGCCGGCCAGACTGGGTTTGGGTGCAGCCTCTGGTGCCGTGTGAGCTCCCACTCCCCCAAAGTGCATCAGCCCTCAGCTTGATGCGGCTTGACCATGTTACTGTAACATGAAATACCTCCTAGAAACAAGAGACAAGAGACATTTGGCAAAACAGGGACAGTTTGTCTAATTAAACACAGCTGTTGAGATACCAGTTACAGGCACAGGGTCTGAGGACTGTCTCAATTTACAATCAGTTTGTGGCCTTCTTTTATACAGTTATCATAGGTAATAAAAGGTTCCCAGTGATACATAAATGGTGAGGAGTGTAAGTTGCTGCCTTTGGAGTCATAAATTATTTGTCTAATTGAAAATACAATATTGTACAAAATAAGATTTAGAAGAATGTGACTTGTGGGCCCTTATCGATCCACGGTGGTCCTGTCTTTTGTCCCCATCATTCACTCAGTTTATTAAAGAAATCAGTTATCCTCTCCCCTGACTTCATTGTCTCTGCCATTAACCCTCCTACATTTTGGCAGTCAGGGAACATATCACTCGAGGCTGTCCATACCCTGTGCCTTAATGAATTAAAGCATCATGCTCAGTATCTGTTTGTGAAATTGCTGGAATGTGGGCTTGGGCAAGCACTGCGCTAGTCTGCTCCCCAATAAGCCCACTTCACTGTCTCTAACTGCCACCTATCGCTATGTCCTCTTGCTCAAATGATCCTTCCTTTGGCCAAGGTCTATCATATTTGTCCCTTTCCTCAGTCCAGTAGGCTAATAGTTGGCAAAACGGACACACGAAGATCTCACCTTCCTCTCTTGCTACTATCTCCCTCAAGGTTAACTTATCTTTGCTTTACACTCATGTGGAGCAGCATGCATCCTCGTCCCTGATCCAGTTGTTTGCACGCAAAGGCGCCATTTTATTTTTCCTGCATCTTGGTTGGGTTAGCACCATGCTGCCTTGGTCTTATATTTTCTGGTCAGCCCCTCTCCTTTGTCGATTGACTGGTGAGGTTCTGATACCTGCTAAAAGCCTCTCATTTAATTCTGCCTCATATTCTTCCCCAATCGATGCCCTGTACCTACTCCTACTTCCATCATATGAAGAGCACATTGCCCTGTGTTCTTGCTGTATTTCATTAGGTGAATGCTTTTTCTGACACTTGCCTCAGCTCAGCTTTTCTTCCTTGTTCATCTGGTTTGCCTTCTTCGCTCTGACCTTAAAACTCACTTTCTCTTGTCTCCTCAGCTACTTGGGCAAAGCTTAGAGCCCCACACTCTTCATCGATTTCCGGGGAGGTGGAGTCCCCTTCCTCACCCCCACTCGCTGAATAGCATTAGAGAACCACCACAAACCTCCCTGTCACTTGTGTATGTTTGCCTGAACCAGTGGGAGTGTGTGTTTTGTTTGCGGTTGAGGTCCTATGTTTTAGGCGTGATAGACGGGGCAGAGCATTTTAGGACCCTTCCAATTGACTAGGGCTGCGCTGGAAGCATCTGGGCTCGCTGACCTTTTGGTTTCTCATGCTTGGGCTTAACTATCCACCATTCAGAGGGGTGCTTATCGGCTCAAACTATTGGTGTATTGGAATATTCTAATTCAGGGGGAGCTGGAGCGTGCACCCCCATTCCTGCATATGGTAGGGGATGCACTCCTGCCTTGCTTGCTACTGGCATTATAGGGCTATCGCTCTGGGCCTCTTCGAAGATGGCCCATAATTCTTGTAATGCCTCCCGCCTGTCTCTATATTGACCTGTATATTTAGTTTTAGTATGCTCAATTGCATTAGTGTCAAATGTTCCCTCATTAGGCCAGGGAAATGTGGATGCCTTCATATGTGTGTGCCATTCTTGGCAACACCCATTAAGTTTCTTTGCTTGTGTGGGGAACCTGGTTTCCATGTGTTTTAGTGGGGAATCTATGACAGTTGTAAAGGTTTTGTGAACAAAATACGACTCAAATCTTATTGGGAGACTTTGTTCTTATGATGGGTACGAACATACATGGTGCAATCTTACAATTTGACGTTTTATGTGCTCAGCAATATTCACAGATCCATCAAACAATTCAACTTGAAAATTTCAATAAACACAGATAACAATGCATCTAAAGGGTTGAAATAAAGGTGAAAAAATGCAATATTAAAACAGTATCTGAATGATTCAACTTTTGTGCAAAATACAGTTTGCAATAAATAACAGCACTTGCATAGGAGGTATTGAAACATAGGAAAAAACATGCAATATTAGGACAGTATTTGCATGATATCAATTCTTGCACAGTATAGAGTTTCCAATAAATAACAGCACAATATAATTATATGTAATTTACACCAACTCAACAAAGGTTAACAGAAAAAAGTGATTGCTTTGTCAAAAAGTTCTTAGCCTGCTCCTAGTGCATGCTATCCTGTAAACAGGGGAAGCTCTGGTGGTAGATGGGACTAAGTAATCCTAATAGTCTGCCAATATCGGTTCCGGGATAAAGGTATTGGTAATAGTAATAGGTGCAGAAAAAGGAATAGCTCAGGAACCAAAGGCCCCTCTTACCCACCCATGTTACACGTAGTTTCCCAGGTCCAAATCTTTTTCCCTAACATCTGAATCACACCCTGTAGCACACCCAGAGGCCAAACGCACCATTTGTTTTATGGCCAGTGGACCAAACTTACGCCCAGTGGCTTAAGGGTACAGTCTGTGTTACGCCCAGCAGTCCAAACAATCAACAGCTTTCACTCCTTTGATATCAACGGTGTTAAGAAACCAATAGAACTGAGAAAAGCTTCTAGACTAAAAATATGAGATTGAGGTGCCATCTCCACCCAATCAGTATAGCTCCATCACAAAAACAGCAACCTGTGAGATCCCCTGCCTCTGCTGCCCAAAATCACTGAAGACCAACTCCATGCAAACCTCGCTCTCAGACTACCCACCAAACCCTCCAACACAGACGACGCTGCCCACAGCCTCAGTACTAGATCGAAGACTGTGCCAACACCCTCATCCCGCTGAAGAAACCCCCCCACAGAGACATCAGCAAGAGGGCCAGCTGATTCACCCCAGAACTTCTAGCCTCCATGCAAGCCTGCCGGAAACTAGAGAAGAAATGGCACAGCGAACAAACGCCGAACAACCGAGCAGCACACAAGGACGCCGTCTGCAACCACCACCACCTCAACAGGGCCGCCAAGAGAACCTCGTTCAAAGATCGCCTTGACAACAATGCACACAATAGCAAGGAGCTCTTCAACATCGTGAAGGAACTCTCCAACCCCAGCTCCAACACCGGCATCCCGCCGTCACAAGCCCTGTGCGACTCCCTCACCATCTTCTTCCACCGCAAGATAGCAGACATCCACAACAGCTTTAACACGCAGACAGACCCAACAGACAGCAACACAACAGACCCTTCACACACCATCGACCACGACCCCGTGCTAACCTGGGCCAGCATGAGCACCGATGACATCATCAAGACCATGAGCACAATCCACTCCGGCTCTCCGTCAGATCCCTTCCCGCACCACATCTTCAACAAAGCAAGCAGCTCCATCGCACCCCACCTGTGCAACATCATTAATCCCTCCCTCGAGACCCCAACCTTCCCAGAGAGCTGGAAACACGCCGAGATCAACGCCTTACTGAAAAACCAAAGGTTGACCCTAGACAACTCAAGAACTTCCGGCCCACCTCTCTGCTCCCCTTCCCAGCCAAGGTCATTGAGAAAATCGTCAACAGACAGCTAACCCAATACCTCGAAGAAAGCAGAATCCTGGACCCTTCCCAGTAAAGGTTGTGCAGCAACCACAGCACCTAGACCGCCCTCATCGCCGCTACCAATGACATCAGGACCCTGCTGGACAACCGCAAGACCGCAGCACTAATCCTCCGAGACCTCTCCGCCGCCTTCGACACCGTCTGCCACCGCACACTACCTGCACACCTCCACGCCGCAGGGATCCGAGAAAAGGCACTGGAATGGACAATCTCCTTCCTCTCCAGCAGAACCCAGAGCGTCCGCCTCCCCCCATTCCGGTCCGACGCCTCCGAGAACATCTGCGGCGTACCCCAGGGGTCCTCCCAACACTGTTCAACATTTACATGGACCCGCTCGCACACGTCGCCTGACAGCACGACCTCAACATAATTTCCTATGCTGACGACACTCAACTGATCCTCTCCCTCACCAAGGACCCCATCACTGCCAAAGCCAACCTCTACAAAGGAATGAAGGCCATCACCGACTGGATGAAGACCAGCCGTCTGAAGCTGAACTCAGACAAAACGGAGGTCCTCATCCTCAGCTCCAACCCTTCAGCCTGGGATGACTCCTGGTGGCCGAAGGCTCTGGGAGCAGCCCCGACACCTACACAACCTGGGAATCAGCCTCGACTCAATGCTCTCAATGACCAAGCAGGTCAACGCCGTCTACTCCTCCTGCTTCAACACCCTCCGCATGCTCCACAAGATCCACAGATGGATCTGGACAGATACAAAAAAGACAGTCACCCAGGCCCTCGTCAGCAGCAGACTCGACTACCAAAATGCCCTCTACGCGAGAGCCCCGACCAAGCTCATCATACGACCACAACGCATCCAAAACGCCTCGGTGCGACTGATCCTCGACGTACCTTGCCACGGCCACATCACCGCCCACCTGAGGGACCTGCACTGGCTACCAGTCTGCAAGAGGATATCCTTCAAGCTCCTTATCCACGCACACAAGGCACTCCACAAGACCGGCCCATCCTACATCAACAGACGGCTCTCCTTCTACATCCCCAACCGCCAACTACGATCCGCCGACCTCTCACTCCCCAACCATCCTGCGCATCCAATGAACAATCACAGGCGGGAGATCCTTCTCCCACCTCGACGCCAAGACATGGAACACCCTCCCCCTGAGGTTATGACAGACCCAAGACCTGCTGACCTTCAGGAGGATGCTCAAGACCTGGCTGTTTGATCAGAAGCAATCCCCCCACCCCCTCCCCGTGCCTTGAGACCCTCATGGGTATGTAGTGCGCTTTACAAATGACTGATTGATTGAGTGATGATTGAGTTATCAAGTGCTATAAAATAAATATTTACCTTTCCTAGTGTGCTGACTATTGAAAAATAGTGACTTCCGTGCAACTGCCCTTGAAGCTGCCTTATGACTACTCAGCTAGGACAAATCAAATATGTAATATTCCTGATTCTGGTGGGGCAGAGTGATCACGCTATCTTTTTACACTTCTTCCTAGTTTATCATATGCCAAAAGCCTTAAAGTAGGTTCTGATATAGTTTCTTAGCAGGTGAGTGTGGAGGAGGAAGTCCTCGGAGCTATTGCTAGCTATTGTGTAGCAGCATTTCTTTCTTTTAACTCACGTTGTATGATTTCACTGTTATTAGTTATTTTAAACATTGTGCAGAGTTTACCTACTTTTGGGAAGTTCCTGCTAATTTTGTTTGCTCTGTGCCCCCATAGTTGCAGAAGGGTGCAGGCCACTCCCCCTGCCTTGGCACTTCTGGTCAGAGGTCATCATAATAACACATGCTGGGCCAGACGCGCAGTTGGTGAGTGTGGAGGAAGAAGTCCTCAGAGCTAGTGCTAGCTATTGTGTTTTATCACAGAAACGTGGCTGAAAGATTTGTCTAACCTAGTTCTCACATAAGCCCTCCCGCCAGGCAACCTCATAGCAAGACAAGATGGACCTGTACAAAGAGGGGGTGGCCTGGCAATAATATATCGTGATATGTTAAAATGCTCTACATTTGATCTCACAGAGCTGAAAGGGGAAGAAAGTCTTTTCTTCTGATTCCAACTAGAAAGCTCTGCATCATTCGTGGGGGCCTTGATTTATCGGCCACAAGGGACTACTCATAAGTATTTAGACACCCTGGGAGAACATCTGAGCACCCTGGTGCTTACATATTCCAATTTTACCCTACTGTGTGATTTTAACCAATACTTGGAATCAGTAGGTACCCCAAGTGCAAAATATTTTGAAGAGATTGTAGAAACTTTGGGACTCAAGCAGCGGATAACTGGTCCGACACACTGCGCAGGGCATACCCTGGATGGAATCTGTACTAACTCCACCAGTCTCAAAGTAGATCCCCCGGTCAACATAACCTGGTCAGACCACAAATTCATCCCTTTCAGGATCCGACACCCCAATACACATCTCGTGAAAGATTCTTGAGAAACCTGCCACAAAACTAAGCAAAAATGGAACAAAATGCCAACTAATCCTAGTCTACACACAGTGGCAGAACAAGGTAGACCTACTCTAACAGGGGACCCCTTGCTAGATTCTCACATCTTCAATGGCTGGATGGCCTCACTTGGCAACATTTTCATGTCACCTGCTCCACCAAATAGAAATATCTCTAATAAGGCCTCTGCTCCCTGCTTTACCCCTCAGCTAAAAGTTTAGATGGAGAAAAAGCTACAAATCCGAAGAGCTCACTCTTTTTAAAGTGGCTCTCAAAAACTGCCATCAGAAAAGTAAATCAGGAAAGAAAGCCCACTACGCAAATCTAATTAGTCAGTCATCATCTGATCAGAAAATTATTTTTATAATTGTTAAATCTTACACACCACAAAATGCTCAAACATGAAATTCCACCTTAACAAATCCTATGTGATCAGATTGCTAATTAATTTGATAAAACAATTAAAGACAAAAAAACGATTTTAAGCCAACAAACACTGTGCTTGCAGAAACAGCTGACCTGGATAATAGACCTATGCTTAATTGCTTTGAAGAGATTAGTCTGGAACAATCACGCCAAGCTATCCTCTCATGCAAATAGGGCTCCACTCTTGATCCCTGGCCTCCAAAAATATTGCAAGCTATCATTGATACTATAAACCCAACTATCAACCAAATAATAAACTCCTCTTTCAGGCCAGTAACAGTACCAGTAAATTTGAAAAATCGCTTTAGTCAAGCCCCTCCAAAGAAAGCAACTATCAGACCCTGCAACCCTCTCGAATCTCAGGCCCATCGCCCTGCTACCATGCTTAAGCAAAATAAAAGAGAAACTAGTAAATACGGAAGAATGCTTTTTTGCAGGAAGCTAATATCTTACACCATAGTCAATCGGGTTTTAGGCCTGGACACTCAACCGAGTCAGCACTGCTACATACCACAGAAGCGTTAAAATTTGCCCTGGATCATTGCAGTGCTGATTCTGTTGGACCTATCTGCCCCATTTGACACAGTTTTCCACAACATCTTGGGAGACCAATTAGCAACAAGTGGCATTTCACACAAGGCCTTAGCATGGCTAAAATCATTTCTTGAGAACAGGAAACAAATAGTAACATTCTGCCACTACCAATCAACGGAGAAACCTTTGCTCTCTGGTGTCCCACAGAGCTTGGCAAAGAGCCCAAAACTCTTCAATATATAATGGCACCACTGGTAAACCTGATTGCATCTTTTGATATCGAGTCTATCTTGTAGCATTCTCTGTTAGAATTGTTATTATACATTCCTGTTGTAACATTCTCTGTGTGCTCAATAGAACAGTCTTAACTGGTCTTCTGCTGGAGGTGGTTGTTCAAGCTGTCTCTTACAATAAACTTATCAACTTCGTGCGAGTTAAGTTTGGCAGGTCTGTTGGGAATAAATGGAACAAATGGTCTGATCCTTGCAAGGTTACAGAAATCTTTTCTAAAGCAGTTCGTGTTGAGGGGGTAAGGTATGGAATTTTAGAAGAGAGTCCTTATGTAAAAATTTGAATTTGGAAGGGAATCAACGATCAGCATCTCCTCCTAGTATCCATGATTCCAGTATGGATAACGTGTCAAAGGATTCTGTTGTGAAAGAGGTTGTGCCTTATTCTGCAATGATAGATACTTTTATGTGTGAGAATCAAAATTTGAATGCTTCTATTCCTGTTGTTAATACTTCTCCTCAAGATGCTTTTCCCAGACATGTTAATGTGGGTGATGTTGGTAACGCTATCTCTCAAAACACTATTTCTCGAAACAATGATGTTACTGACTTAGTTTTAAGGAAAAGTTCTTGTGTTAAGCAGATTCCTGTGAAATTACATGATTACTTTTGTTGAAGTTTTTTTTTTTCTCTTTTCTTTTTCTCTGTATTTCTTTTGTTTTTTTTAAAGGGGGAAGGTGTGTAGCATTCTCTGTTAGAATTGTTATTATACATTCCTGTTGTAACATTCTCTGTGTGCTCAATAGAACAGTCTTAACTGGTCTTCTGCTGGAGGTGGTTGTTCAAGCTGTCTCTTACAATAAACTTATCAACTTCTACCTGGCCTGCCTTATTGGATTACAACATATCTCATATGCTGATGACACTCAACTAATCCTAACGTTAGACAAAGATTTCAACGCGGCATAGGAAAACTTTCAGCGCTGCCGCCCCGCCATCATTGACTGGATTAAATTGAACCATCTCAAATGCAATAGCCATAAAACAAAGATCATGCTGCTCGGGAAATATACCATCTTTACGCCCAAACAGTTGTGGCCGACTGACACTGCACCACCTCTAAACACAGTGGATGCTGTGAGGAACTTGAGGATAAGATTTGATAACTAATTTTCCTTCCACCATCAAACCCTCTCGGTAGCCGGCACCTGCTTCCACATGATAAAATCCTTTACAACAATTTTTGATCTGCTTCCAGTCACAGCTAGAAAGAAAACTACAGATAGCCCAAAAAAGCAGCAGCCATCTGGTATTAAAATTGCTCCGAGGGTCCTCTGCATTAGAAGCACTCAAGGCCCTTTACTGGCTGCCCGTACATAAAAGGATTCTCTTTAAGATCTTAGTAATCACCTTTAGAACGTTTGGGTCAACAGGACCTAAATACCTCGGGACTAGAATCAAAACATATTTTACGCAACCCCTACTGAGATCATCTTCTGAAAACTTTCTAGCCCCTCTCAGCTTTCATTTAACGTCCAGAGGGGGCAAGTCCATGGCAGTCCTAGGAACTAAAGCTTTGAACAGTTTACCCACCCATCTCAGATTCCCGCAGTCAGAATCCATTTTCAAGAAACTTTTGAAAACCTGGATTTTTACAGCCTCAGATAATATGGTGTTTTCACTTATCTGATCTGTTTTTCGACAGCTCTAATATTTTTCTTACCTCTACCTCTCCCCATCTGCGCCATGATGCACCTCAGAGTGAAAGCTGCACGATATAAATGACATCATACATTCATTCATTCATTCATTCTTACTCTCTATGATGGCTGCTCCAGGACTGACCTCCTATCGCGGATTAAGCAGAAGATCCAATCAATTGCTGTGTCTGCTCACCTTCCTTGATGTGCAAATGTGAATCTATCTGTGTGGGGTCTCCTTCCTTTGGCTGCAGTCAGGTTCAAGGTAGGAATCAGCTCGAATGGTAGCTCCCCAAAATGTTTTTCAAACATGAAATACCTTGAAAAACAAGAGACAAGAGATGTTTGGCAAACCAGGAACAGTTTGCTTAATTAAACATTGCGGCTGGGAGAACAGTTACAGTCGCAGGTTATGAGGACTCTCAATTTACAGTTGATGTGTGGCCTTCTTTTAGAGAGTTCACACTGGGTAATAAAAGGTTTCTGGTGATCCATATATGGTGAGAAATGTAAGTTGCTGCCTTTTGAGTCATAAACTATTCATCTTCTGGAAAATACAGTTGCAGCTCGACCTTGTGTGGACACAATGTGGCAAGTGGGTAACATGTCCAGATGTCCGTCATGGAGAGCGCTTGATCACACCGGGTGCGGTGTCCTGTTGGCTATGTGTTCCTAACTCTTGTGGCATCTGACTTTACGATGTATTAGCTGCAAGTGTTCCCCGTCCAGCCATGTGTGCTTTATTGGGGCCAATCACCTTTGACCATTGTAATCTCGCTGCACCTATCTGTGGGATTGATCTAGGTTTTCCTGTTTGTGCATTTGTCTGCCAGCAACAGGCCATCCCACTTGCGACCTATCACTCAGGAACCTTGGGCCTAGGTCTCGGAGCTTGCCTGACTATGTATTTTCCAGTTGGGGTTGATGTGGAGTTCACAACAGGTGTTGTGATTAAAAAAACGCAAATTTATTCTCATAAATGAATGTGTCATTTTCCATATTAGGATTGCCTTTGAACATTTCCCCTCTAGTTGATTTTTTAACTACACTATTTAACTCATGCCTTCTAACAGTTACTATATTTGGGGCCTGTTCCTCTTTATGCTCGCTTTCGACAACCACTACCTTCCTAGTTACATACGTTTGTCTGCCTGCTATGTGGCACCCCAAATGTGACCCATCAATCAATAACGTAGGGGGCTAGGCCTCAGAGCTTTCCTGACTATATATTTGTGAGTCGGTGTTGATTTGGAGTTCACGACAGGCGATGTTGTTAATAAAGACGTGATTTGGTTCTCATAGGTATCATTTTCTATATTAGCATCAACTTTTTCCATATTAACAACCAAAAGAGCAATTACTATAGTACAAGTTCCTTGCCTTGCCTTAAAGGAAGGAGATAAAAAAGTTTTGGTACATGTTACAAGTACCTTGTCTAGTCTCTTGTTTTAAATGAAAGTGATTAAAATATCTAAAGCACAAAAACCTAATCTGTATTTCTTGGCCTCCCCCATTACGCCAGCCTGTCTGCCTTATTTTCTACCAGCCTGCCTGCCTCATTCCTCTCTGCCCTCTGATAGCTGGGGGAGTCTTTTACGGGTGATATCTGCAATATCTCATCAGTCATTTGGTATGATTTTCCAAGGGCCAGTTTGGGCCCATTGTGAAGGTGGAAGAACTGAGTTAACGCCTTAGCATGGGCTCCGCACGGTGGGGGCAAGGAAGGGCGCTTGCCCCCGCTCCCGGATCGCCGGTCCGTCCTGTGGGGGACGGACTGGGGGTGAAGTGGATGGTGGGGCGCCGGCGGCCGGGTGCCATTATTTTTTGCACTCCTACAGTGTTGGGTCTGACTGTGGTCTGACAGGCAGGAGGCATGAACTCAGAGCTGTGATAAGAATGCAAGGCAGCATGTCCATAGAAGATATGGTTGATTACTGTCTATAATATATGATTTTGCATACTTTCGGATGCTACCGAACAGAAAACTTTACAGCAAAACTTTGACAAAATTTGAATGAAATGCGTGAATTCAGGACATATTTGGAAGGTTCCGCTATTTTAGTTTTGGCAGGCGGACTGCACCTGAGGGGCTGAGGGGCACAGCATGAGCGCCCCTTGCTTTTTCAGAGATGCTCAAGTCTGACTGCGAGAGCCATGAAAGACAGCTCAGAAGGCTCAGTACGTGCTACGGGGCCACATGTATCTTGTAGAACACAGATTTTATAAATGCTTTATAAAGTGACGGCCACTCATTATGAACTGGACTAACCTTGGTGCAGACATACTGGGTGCCGGAATCTATATCATCATCTGATATCTCCACATGAAAGTCCAGCTATTACAAGTTTTTTTTCCCGCCAAAATGGGGAATGAATGCTCGGACCCTGTCATCCTGAGTTACCAGGTGCTTAACTAAGACGTTTTAAAGCCACTGACACTTTACAAAGTGTCAGCGGGAGACGGGGGTACCTACATGGTCTTAGGGGCTGAGGCAGGGGGGGAGGGGGGCAGAGGTGCTTGTGCCTGTCCGGCGAGAGCTTTGCTCCCCACATAAGGCTGTAGGGGTTGGGTTGCCTGCAGCCCCTGTCGTGCAGAACTGGTGTTACCGGGCCTGGAACTTTAGGGTCTGGAGGATTCAAATTCGATCATTCCCCCTTAGTTATCACTCCAATTGAAGTATCTCAACTAGTAATGAGAATCTTAATGGGGTAATAACATGTTTTGTTGAATCACAAACAGTAGTAATTTCATGCTGTGCGCACTATCACACTGCCATCCTGTGAATGATGTCACAATAGAGCTTCAAACCTTCACAGACATCATCAAACCACTGAACATTCTGGCATTCCTGCGGTTGCTGATTGTTAGAGGTGCTGCAGTGGGTAAACAGGAGTGCTTTTTCTTCTACTCCGGATGTCTCCTTTAATATTACACAAACACGAAGATCTCTCAGTATGAGTAATAACTTACAATCGTATTCATAAGGCTGTTAAAAAATCTGTCTTGACCGACCCACCATTGGACAAATGCTGTAAAATACACATTTTAAGAAGGGTCGAAGGTTCCAGGGTGCTCAGGGAATTATGAATAGGCGTTACCAGATTAGGCTGTTTCCCGCAAAAATGGGTGACATTTTTCCCATTTGGGTGGGAAAAAAGTACCCTGGCGGGATGCAGAAAGTTGAGTGACATTTGCCCATGTGTGCTCAGAAATAGTGGATCCTGCGGAGCCCACAGAGAATCTGATATAATCAGGGCCGTCAATCATACATAGCGCGAACGCGCTACTTATGACAGCCCTGCTTCTTGTTGATGGCCTGCCCCAGAGAGAATGGACCAATCATCTTGCGAGGAGCAGGCCTGTCATCATTTTTTAAAAACTTTTCCATGTGCCTCACTTGGCGTGGGCATGCAGTGTACTCTGAGTGCTGTGGTCTGACGGGAGCTCAAGAGAGGGAGTCTTGAGTGTCAAGGCAGGGCAGGATTGCCTACCCTGCAGCCTGCTTCGGTTGCGCGTGGGAGTCCCTTGGTGCCCAGCAGGTGTTTTGAGGTGAGATTATGTACGAAGGGTCCACTTTTGCTGCGCTGCTGCTGTCAGCTGCCCCCTCTTCCTTTTATTCCCTCTCTTTCTGTCTCTCTCTCAGCTCCTCACTTGCTGAAACCGGTGCTTCAATAAACACTTTTTTTGGAAATGTCGTCTTTTTCTTACATATTTCTGTTCCAAAGTGCAGCCTTTAGACCAAGAGAAAAACAGGTGCAAAATAGGAAAAATAAATAACTGAATAACGCATTACACAGCAGTTGCAAAGTGGCCAGATTGGTTTTATTCCCACACAAACACATTACCTCCACATTTACAGAGATTGCAATTGAAGGGCTACTTTTGTTTTCACATCATTCTTTGAACAATATTGTTTTCCCTGGGTGTGGTAGTACACCATTCCTGGAGGCTCTGCAACACCTGGTCGATGAGTGAAGTGGAAAATGTTTATTGTGATCCTTATCAGCTTCTATACTTATTTTAGTTTATAAAATGTGTACTGCTGCCCTGTGTTCAGGGATGTGGTCTTTTTGAACCACACTACTTACTTTTTGCAAGGATTTAAGCAATGGACATTGAACAAGTCCCTTCTGGGCCCTGTAGTCATGTGCTAACATTTCAGTAAAAACACTTCTTGATTTCTGAATAATGAGTATAAAAGTGTGAAGGTAATAACCATGTTATTCTGCTTACATTTCACATGCTTTACTTAATCTTGTATTCCCTATGAGGGTATGCTTTTTCCAGGATGTTGTCACTTTTGCTTTTAGGCAGCATATTACTCTAGCGTATAATTTGAATTGAGTTGCATCCAGGTGTTTGTAGCAGGTCACAATTGGGATGTAGCTGAAGGCAGTGATAGTTTCTCTCAGTGGGGCGGTATGGTGTTGAGTGGGGGGAAGTATGTGACACTATGGCCAGAGCTGCCAAATTTGGTACTAGGGAACAAGGTTTAGCCTTTATGACCAGTCCACCAGAGCACTCTCCTGAGGAAGCACATTCCCATGCTAGACCTTAGAAACCCTAGCTAGACCTTTGAAGCCCTGGTGTCATAGCACCTTGAAGGTCTGTCCACCACAATCCATGCTGAAGTTCACCTCCAGTCTTGCAGGTAGGCCTACGAAGCAGCATACCCTAGAGCAATAGTGACTTTGTCACCAAAGTCACAGGTCCCTTGAGGTCAGTCCACCTCACCCATTGGTACCTTCATTGGCCTTGTTTCAGCAGGAGTAGTGCAACTCACCAGGGATCGGCAATGCAGGATGGCCTTTACTTCGGCACTGAGATCTTCTCTTGCTTTTCCACAGACTCTAAAGAGGAAGTAGGCATTCTTCTGTCCATTTTGAAACCTGGCTTTTCCAATGACTCGTGCTGTGTGAGAATATTACAAGGAACTTCTACTGCCAGTGTCTAGGAAATTGCCAATATTATCAATGCATTGTTCACAGCTGGACTTGTCCCCAAAGTTTGGAAATCTACTGCCCGATTCATCAAACAAAATTGCGCTCGCAAAGGGCCAGATTCTGAGAATCTGGCCCTTTGCGAGTGCGATTTTTGCATTTGGGATCCAGCATCCCAAATGTAAAAATCGTTAATTGCGATCTCGCAATTTTGCGAGGAATTACATTTAAGGAATCTCTATTTGAGATTCCTTAAATGCAATTCATCATCCAATTTTATTTTGCGAATTCGCAATTTCTGGCCGCAATTTACCGTGAGGTCAGACCTCGTGGTAAATTGCGAAAACTCAGAAAAATGCATTTAAATGCATTTTTCTGAATTGCATGTTACACACACACATGTCCTTTGGACATGTGTGTGTGCAACACCTGTGTAAAATTTCATTTGAGGGGTGCTACAGGGTGTCCTTTGGACACCCCTGGCACCCTTCAAATCGCTATCTTATTTGCGATTAGCAAATTGCTAATCGCAAATAAGGAATACTCCCCATTCATTCCTATGGGCCATTTGGCCCATAGGAATGAATGGCGAGTTATTCCTTATTTGCGATTAGCAATTTGCTAATCGCAAATAAGGAATATGTAGGAATCGCATTTCTTTATGCAATTAATAGCGATTCGCTATGAATCGCTATTAGGGGCTCGCAAAAAGGGAGAATGATGAATCAGGCTGCTAGTGCTGTTAGCCGTCTGCCTTCAAAAGATGGTTTGCATCTTCCAAATGTTTATAACTCTGATCTCATGGTGCTGTCAGACAGGCAAATAATGTCTGAACAACTTACCGACCATCTTGAAGAATCCGATGCTCTGGGCACTCCTCTGTGAGTTTCTGTCCAAGTAGGTAGATGAAATCAGTCATGGCTTTGGTAATTAATGAGTTGCTTCATTAATATTGCTTGAGACGATGTGGCTTAGCGAGGCTGATCGTACTAGCTCTTGAGTTTGACACAATCATCTACTGTATCATCATTGAAAGGTTTGCTGATGTGGATCTCTAGAACCACATCAACCTGATTTAGAATTTTTTTTGTTTTTTCCGGCCATTTTTAGTTTTTCCATCTGTTTCATTGTAGTTGCCAGGTTGTCTGCTGTGGCGCCTCACAGCATTTTTGTTTTCCCCCTGTGGGTTTATTATTGTTTGTTTAAGCTCTTTGTTTTATTGGATTTTTAAAAATGTATTTATTACTTGTGCTCATTCATGTTGGAGGATGGTGATGAAGTTAAAATGTTGCCCCCTCCTGTAAACATTTCTGCAGATGCCCATGGGCCTTAGGGCTGTGTCCCATTGTCAGGATGTGCGGAGGCGGCGGCATTAGGCCGGTGCAGCTTGTGCTTCACTGGGGCAGGGTCACATTTACCTCGCATACGGACCTGCTTGTTAAATTGGTGGCTAGCTATTGAGGTCTGCTGAATCTTATTTAACAAACTGCGGTATTAGAAATACCATTTCGCTGTTCACTTAGATCAGCTGCTCAAAGCTTGGTAACAGTCATTTTGAACTTGACTTTTTGCGGGAGGCAATTGCTTCCACTTCGGAGCAAGTTGATTTGGTTGTGACTTCAATATGTTTACTGAAGTGATTCCACATTATTATTCTGCTATCCGTTAGCTTGGGCCACTTGTCAGCATGGTGAAAAATAATCGGAATGTGCAAGACTCTTTTGCAGCTCAGGGCTTAACATCAATAGTGGCATCGGGGGTTGTCCAACAACAGACAGGGGATGAGGATGGAGCTGACGCTCTCTGCGGTGTTTATTCCAGTGGCGTCCCAGTCTCTGAAAGCGCAGTCAGCCCATTACAACTTCTGAAATCTCGAGTTGTTAGACGGAGGGAGCTAATTATATTATAAGGGTTCTGAATTACTCAATTACTTCATTCCTGGTAACCAAGCTGAAGAAAGGTGTGCCTTTTGCAACTTGATGCTCTTGGGTTGGAGCCAAGTCATCCGAGCCAATTACGAGGAACGTAGGTTAAAAATCTTTCCACAAGAGGATCGTTTACCAATTCGATCAGGTGCTTTTCGCACCCCAAGGGCCCACAGTGGCCGGATCACTGTGGGTTATAGCAGGAATTCTCTGGCAGGCGATGTCCTGTGGAAAAAGGATGAGCTGGTGTTGACTACTGAAGTGTTTCGCAATGTGGAAATGGAACCTGTGCATAATAAAGATAGTATGCACGGGTTATCTGAGCAAGGCTCAGGCAAGAGGCTATAGAGAAAATCTTGGTAGATTCCCCCTGCCCTAATTCTAACTTGGCAATACATGATGTCCATCTATGGAGGGAGTCCTGGTAGTGAAACAAGTGGCTGGTGACTCAGGGGAAGATGAGTATCCTGTTAGAGAGAGTATGCACAGCTCCTTCATAAATCAACTCATTTAGAAATCCATCTTGGAGAATGTTAAGTGATAAGAAGGCAGAAAGGATAGAATGGATATGCCCTTTTGCTCCATGCTTTCAGACAAAGTGCACCTGTAGGACACAAATCAGCCATCAAGTCCCTGTGCAGTTATTTAGGATGAGATACATAGCAGAGTCCAAGAGAGGACTGAAATAGATGATCTCTCCCATATCGAATCGATTTATCATCTAAACCTGAGGAGCGCGCCTTGTCACTTAACGAATGGCTGCTCACAATTTAGGGATTGCAGATAGATAGTCCTTCAGGGGTTCTAAATAAAAATCATCCTCAAGGGGAGTTAGTCACAATGAATTCCAATTGGATGGCGACAATAAACAAAATATTGGAATCTGTTGTCCAACTTCTGTATAAACTTGTGAGGGGCACTGATCACAATGTTAATTCTAATTTGATATTGTTACAGTTCTTATAAGTTGTAAGGTCAAAAAGGGAGAAGGACAGTGTTATGAGAAAAGAAACTTTGGATTGTGTGATCCATAATGCTCCCATAGGAGTGGCTCCAACAGGTGCAAAGGCCAAACGTGCACCTGCACCTGTGATACATGATCTTGCAACTCAGTCTGACTTGAATGATGCCATGCCGCCAGGTAAAGTCCCCGATGAAGGAGCACAGCCCTCTTGCAATGGATTTAATGCCACCACTTAATCAACTGGAAAATAAATAACAGTGGGGCCAGGGGATGAAGCGGACTCTGAAGAAAAGATATTTCCGATTTTCCTAAAGAAGCCGAGGTTATTGAAGGCAGAGATAAATATCAAATCCAAAAAAAACAAGAAGCACAGAAAAATAAAAAAGCAAGAAGTGATCTTAGGTATGAACCCGATTTAATAAAGGAATCTGCTGAAGAAAAGGTGGGTGAAAGCCAACAATTTCAGGATACTCTTGTGGGAAAGTAATTCTGCACTGTGTGAGCATTTGGATAACATTCCTAAGACGACCCTGGCCATGGTCATGTACCCACAATCTGTTCTGACGTATTAGCAGTGAATAAAAGTCCCATGGTAAGGGACTCTGACCATAGGCCTGTGCAGAAGGGGCAGAATATTTCAGTGCCTTCATATGGTAAGGTCGTGCTCCTATGGCTGCTGGAGCCAAGATTATTTGTCCGGAGGTCAATCAACGGTGGGGTAAGGGAATCCCAGTTAACCGCTATGAGGCAGCTGATAGGGGTTTTCACTTGGTGCCCATTTTTGTGGATCCTGATACAGAATGTGTCTTAATTAGATCATGCATTTTAGCTCTTATTAAAACTATCCCCCAAAATATCCTCAAATGTCATTGTCCTGGTTGTTCTTCTCAAAGCTAGCACTAATGCTGCTTCCTGCCCAAATGGATTGGTTCATTAGTTTTCCATGATGTAGTGGATGAAGTTCTAAACTCATTTGATGAGTTATGTTCTGGCAGGCTTTGATATCTATGATTCATACTCTCAACGACCTGCATTTAATAGGGGGTTGCCAACTTATGATAATGTTCTGGAGGAACGCAATGGGACACAATATCAACAGTGCAACGATGATCTCTCGTTAGTAGATTTGGGTTGCCATGAGGAAGCTGGGTCTGATAGAATTTGTATTGTTAAATCAGACAAGGGGAGGCAAATCTTTAATGACGAAGAAGAACTATCAGAAAAGCATTAAAATGATTGGAACTGGCAGCGGCGTATCTAGGCACTTTGCCGCGCGTGGTGGTTCCTGCCTTTAGCGCCCAGCGTCCACGCTGAAGAGCGAGGGAGTGCTGGCAATATAGCCTGCATTTCATGTAAGAGCGGGGTGTCCGCCGCCCCCAAAACTCGTGCTGCCCGGGGGGCCGGGGGTTATTGCCCGGGGGAGGGTGCTCTTGTTACGCCACTAGGAATTGGCTTGCAGGAAAAATTAATTTTAAAAAGGCGATTTCAAGACTCCTATTTTGCAAATCTTGATGACAGAGTTAATTTTCTGTCCTGGAATATCTCTAGATTGAAACGGAACTTCTGATCAATTTTGTCAGTTTTAGATGATAACAATTTCCGGATTATAGTGCTGCAAGTAACTTGGGATCTGGAGGATGTGGGGCTTCGTGATTACAGACTTTTCAATGTTAAACCATTTAAGAGTCATTGTGGTCAACCTGTGACGGGTTTAGCTGTTATGATGTGTGTAAAATATGAAGTCAATGAGAACATTATTTGAAAGTAATTTACTAACTTTTTAACAATGTCAGTTATTGGTTTGTCTTTAATAAAGAAGGATAAAGGGGAAATGGTTGTACAGATTTAGTATTAATAAATAAATATTTCCCTCTGAAATAAAAGTCAAGAAAGGGTTAACCCACCTGATCTTCCTCAATGAGACAATCTTATATGTTAATGCCATTATTCACCCTACATTATTGAATGATGAGTTACAATTGGAAAAAGAAAGTTATGTTATGTTATGTTATGTTATGTGGTTTTTATTAGGCGCACAAATGCTCCAGCTAAGGAGCGTCTTGGCGCCCGACAAGGCAGCTACACAACACAACTAAATAAAACAGCACAATCAAAACTACCTAAGGGAATAAAAATGTTTTCAAGGCGCGACGAAAAGAAAGCAAATCGCTCATAGCGCGAATTGCCGGGGGTAAGGAGTTCCACAGAGCAGCGGCCCGCACTCGAAATGAGCGCCCACCGGCCCTGCTTCGCTTAAAGCGCGGTACCACGGCCAATTCGAGATCTGCCGATCTTAAGGGTCGTGCCGGGATATAGTTGGCCATGAGGGTCGTAAGGATCATTGCCGGGGACCCCTTCAAGATCTTATGGGCGACGCAGAGGACCTTAAACTGAATCCGCTGCGCCACCGGGAGCCAGTGCAGCGCTCGAATGGTGCTGGAGGTAGGACAGAATCTTGGAAGGCCTACCACCGCTCTCGCTGCTGCATTCTGGATCCGTTGCAGGCGCCCGATCTCAGCTACGTTCAAACCGGCCAGCAAAGAACTAGCATAATCCAGCCTGGAGATGACGGTAGCTTGGATCATGAGTTGCCGAGTGGGGGCATCGAAGAACTTTAGCACAGGACGGAGCCCACGCAAGATGCCGAAGCAGCAAGCAGCCGTGCGTTTAGTGTGGCATGCAAACGTAAGGGAAGGGTCCAACCAGACCCCGAGGTTTTTAAGCTCGGCGACTGGGATGGGAGCAGAACCCAACTCCTCCGGCCACCATCTCTCTCCCCACAGTTCCGGTTGCCTACCAAATACCATCACCTCGGTCTTACTAGCGTTTAGCTGGAGACAATTAAGCGTCATCCAGCTAGCGACCGCCCTCAGTCCTTGTTGAAACCTAGGAGCGTCGACCTCCGCATCCCCACTGATCGTGACCGCTAGCTGGGTGTCATCGGCATATGACACCATGGTCATACCCCATTGTTTGACAACCTCAGCTAGCGGCCTTACGTACAGATTGAACAGCGTAGGACTCAGCGAGGAGCCTTGGGGGATGCCCAGGTTCAACAGGTGGAATTTTGACTGATAAGGTGGGACGGTCACGCTAAAGGCCCGGTTGGTTAAGAACGACCGGAACCAGTCGAGCGCAGTGCCGGTGACACCAGCCTCCTCTAAACGCTGCAGAAGGATAGGGTGCGAGACGGTGTCAAAGGCAGCGCTTAGATCTAATAGCACCAGCGCTGCCGTTTGTCCCGCGTCAAGCACGGAGCGAAGGTGCTCCACCATATACAGCAGAGCCGTCTCCGTGCTGTGACCTGCCCTAAACCCATTCTGCGTAGCGTCGAGTATATCAGCTCGACGGAGATGTTCCGAGAGAGCGGCATTTACGTGTGCCTCCATCACCTTAGCCGGCCACGGCAAGAGTGAAATAGGCCAATAGCTCTCCGGCTTGCTCCCATCCAGGCTAGGTTTCTTCAGGATCGGACGAACCATGGCTCGCTTCCACTTAAGTGGAACTACGCCAGATGTCAGTGACGCATTGACCAAGGAACAAAGCGGCGAGATGTCATGTGCCGCCAGGTCCTTGAACACTTCAGGGCAAAGTGGATCCTCAGGGGACCCAGACTTCACTTTGCGAGCCAAGCAAAGTGCTTTGGGGATTCTGTGACAGGTTTTGCCTTGCCAGCGGAGGGATGGGAATGGTAGGAGATTAGATGCACTATTAGACAGCTTAAATATGACAGTCATTAATGGTAGATGTGCAGGTGATCAACTGGCTCAGGAGGGTGGGTACACTGATTGACTATACTATAATTTTCTCTGAAAAATGTTTAATATGTGATTTAGCAGGTAGGGGCCACAAACCACTCTTGCTTTCACTGTATAGTGGTGAGTAATTAAGAGAGCATTGGCAGAACAGGCAGTCATTTTATTGTAGGAATGAGCGTAGGTTAGTGTGGTCAGCTAAATTAAAATATCAAACTATAAATGTGTATAGTTGAAGTTTTAAAATCTCAGATTAATCAAATGCTTCAGTTTAGATTTAAGTGCGATGAAAATCTAATTGTCTCTATTCAAGACGCCGTGATGGTGGGTTCAAAATGTGGCATGGCGAGGAAGGATATATATAGTTCCGCCAAGGGCGAGGCAAAGTCTCTATTAAATAAGAACATAAGGGAGGCCTATAAAGTAGGTAGGGTTAATAGGGAGTGCCTAATTAAATAAACAGGAAGAACTATATGAAAGAAATAAGAGGACGGAAAAAGATTTATTGGAATACAGTCAGCAGTGTTCCTGGTCTGTCTAGAAGCAGTGCCAGCTGCTGAAGAAGCATAGGTCAAGTATATATCTGAGCTACATAAGCTAAAGCAAGAAATCTGAGGAGAAATGGGGAGTATGCATTGTTGGTCTCCGGAGAATAGGTTGGTGGAGAGTAATCTTCTCCCCTCAGTAAGTAGTATTGAGGCTGTGCTAAAAACCTTAAAACCATTATGGCCTTTCGTCAGGCACAATCAAACATAATCCTAGATTGTGGGCCTAAATTAAGCTTCGACTCCAGTGTTTGGAGCCATGGTAAGAGGTCATGATTTACTGGAAACCTGGAGAGGAAGCATTAGGGTTCCTTTGTATAACAAGCATTTGCAATGCAATAGGTCTCGCATTTGCTGGAGTTGGAGCTATTGGTATTGTAAATGACAATGCCTTTTATTTATGTGTTTTGAAAACCTGAAAGCGGTGTGTAAATACGCACTTTGTACTTATAATCGCTGCTTACGAGAAGCAAGGCTGGCAGTAAAAGAGGCGTACTAACTGCCATCCTTGATTTTCGTAAGCAACAACTATAAGTACAAAGCATGTGTTTACGCACCACTTGCAGGTTTTCAAAACACAAATAAAAGGCGTTTTGTCATTTGCAATGCCAACAGCTCCAACTCCAGCAAATGCGAGGCCTATTGGATTGCATGTGCAATAGGTTTTGCCTTTTTTAGAGTTAAAGCTGTTGGCGTTGTAAATGGCGATTTCTTTTACCCATGTGTTTTGGTTTGGAGTGTAGTGGATGTATGAACAGAGAAACAGCGGCAGCTCTGCCTAGAGGACTTACAATGAGGAATTACAGATGGTACCAGAGAATCAGCTTGCAGCACTGTCTAGAGGACTTAGAATTGAGGAATTACTAATGAGACCAAAGGAGCAGGTACTAGCACTGTCTAGAGAACTTAGAATGGGGATTTACCACTGGGAACAGATTCAGAGCTGCAATACTGCCCAGAGGACATAGAATACAGGATTACAAATGGGACTACAGTAGCTCCTCCATGTGATAATCTGGACCCCTGGTCAGACAGCTGGAGGAGTGACAGGGTAAGCTTTTAAGTAGAGGTTAATCAGTAGAAAGATGTATGTGTTGCCTAGAAAAAACACCCACCCCTCTCCCTGGGCGGTATTGGATGAACCAGGTCCCTGGATGCCAATGCACAGCCGTCCGTCGTCCCCACCATTCCAGGCCGTGGCAGGAAGAAGAGCAACACACAGAATCTCTGTAGACTGCTGGACACAACAATGTGTTAATGTCCTGCCAGTTCAGGACAAGACAAACTGTATGCAGAAAAGGATACGTTTCATTAACCAACAGAAGAAATTCACAAATGGGAAAGTAGTGTTTTTAACTTTAGCTTCTAGAGCTTAAAGAATTTGGTGGCAGCAGAGTGTGAGATCTCTACTGAAGTATTGTTATAACACCATCCAGGCCCAACCTCTCAGCGAGTATTAGAAGGGTTCACAGGTCGATACTTAATTATTACTGTCGATTAGTACTGATGAATGTACCCATCCATTTCCTTGTGATGCATATATTAATTGGGCAGGAAAAATTGGTAAAATAAGCTAGAGACAGTCTAAGTGCTGGGGTACTGCAAATGCACCCAATCTTACAGAATCAGAGTAAAGTGTGGAATACAGAAGAGACAAAAGCACATCTCCTCAACACTGCTCGCATATCATAATACATATGTATATTTTTTACCCTGAGCACTGATGAAAGCCAACCCTTTGCTTATCCACAATATATGCAAGCTCTGGGCGCATGTGATTGGCACCCTGTTGTAACTTATTTCTGCTAGGCAGATGAAAGAGACAAAGTGGGAAGAAAAACAAATTATGTGAAAGAAAAAGACACAGCTATTGCAAGAGATATTAAAGCCCTGGGAATTTGACTGCAGGCAGACAGTAAAAATGACTTACGCCAGGCACAGAATGATAAACAGAACAACTTTGGGACAGAAAAGATATAGCAGCCAGGCAGGGGGAAAAAACGGTGAAAGTGACTGCCAAGTAGCCCCTGAGAGGTGTGATAATTTAAGCCAGTTCTCACTTTTTGGTAAAGCGTAGGTTTCAAAATTGTAAATTATGGGCTGAAAAATTAAAGTGTAGCCAGGAGGTCAAGGTGACAATCTAGATCGGCGAGTTATTGCCTATGAATATTTTATAATGGAGGCTCTATAAGATTTGTAGAGCGACCCCTCTAAAGAGCCTTTCCCTCTGCTGAACAGCTATAGTATTGTGTTTATTAGCTATAGTATATATGCCACAGGATACAAGAAACCACACACCGCACTTCTTGGGTGCGTTATGACCGCAGCTTAACCAATCAGGTGCAGATTTGTGGTGTGACTAATCCGTTAAATGATCCATACACATTTCTCTACTACCTGCAGTCACAATATATTCTTTTATTTTACTACATCATATTGTAGCTTATCTTAGTTGTTAGCGCTACTAATTTAGGAAAATGGAGAAGGGACCCGAGTCACAAAAAGTGGAAGTGATTCTAAAAGAGTCACGCGATGGTGTAAAATGATTTAACCAGATTAAAATACATGTCACACAGTTCTGCAGATATAGGGCCTCATTTATGAAAACTGACGCATCGCTGCGTGAAAACAGCGATGCGTCACTTTTCACTGCGCACTCCTTGCGACACCAATGATGCGTCATATTTAATGTATGACGCATCATGTCGCAAGGACTTACAGATACGTCAGTATTTCTGACGCATCTGTAAGCGCAAAAGTGACGCATTGCTGGAGTGTGTCACAAAAGTGACGCAACTCCAGCAATGCGTCCTTTCACATGGGGAAAGCCCCATGTGAAAGGGCTTGCGTCAGTCTTACGCCTGCTGTGAGGCAGGCGCAAGATTTTGACGCAACCGCATCCTAAAAGTGACGCAGTGAAATCTCATAGATTTCACTGCGTCACTTTTACGAGGCTTTTTGCGGGGGAACGCCCCCTCTGCATACATTATACCTGACGCAGGTATAATGTGGCGCAGGGGTTTAAAAAGTGACGCATCTACCTAGATGCGTCACTTTTTAAATATGGCGCAACAAGGCGCATGTTTTACGCCGCCGATGCGTCACAAAAAGTGACGCATCCGCAGCGCAAAACTGACGCAAGGCCTCATAAATGAGGCCCATAGTGTGCATACAACGTGCGAGTCGCCCTTCAGAGAATCAACAAACTTATCCTCATTACCACCCCTTAGGCACCATAAAAAGACATAAGGCAGATAGTTGGTCATTACTGCGTAGTCGTTTATTACACCTTAAAGCAGAGTAATCTTTTATTGTTCTTAACTGAAACGTTTGACCATTTATTCAAGGCATAGATAAACCAATCAACGCACATGCTAGCCAAAAGAGGTAGGTTATTTCCATTCCAATGAATATATTTTTGTAAAAGATATTATTTACATTCTAAGCATGACCCGAGCCATCTGGATATCAATAAACACACTTCGGTAATGAATCCCCCTATGCTTGCTGTGCCAGCAGGCCCCAACTTGCACTGTTTTTATCCGTAGTAACTTTCAGTCCTCCATCTCAGAGAGAGGCACTACCACCAGGGCACTGCTTATGCCTTGGCCCCAATGGGGTTCCTGAACATCGGACACCCCCTCCAAAGTTTAACACAAAAACAATGGCATTTCGGGTAGGGCAGGAGAGTCCAGGACCACCAGCAGGTCAGTCCCCACTCCCGCCAATTACGGAGCCCCAATTGAATACTCACCCTGTTCCAGGGTCAGACAGTCCATGCCAAAAAAGAGTTCACACCATTTTTCGTGCCCGGGACACCGCCAATCTAGTCCTTATTCTTAGGGATAGGTGGGTGGGTAACTTGTTGTTGGTCCACCGCCTCAGAAGCTCCTGGAAAGGACAAAGAGGGCTTCCTTCCCCCTTCGCACAGCTTTTATCCTTGTCGAGGGGCGGAAACGACCACCTGCCCGCCCCCTTTGATGTCACTGAAGGTTGCCCGCCCACAACACTTTTCACTTCCGGCCTCCCCTCATGTCCCACCTACCGGAAAGAACAGAAATAATACCGGCTCCTGCCCGAAATGCCACTAAGGACGCCACGCCCCTAGGTGCGGGTGGCCCTGCTCAAGAACTTAATTGCTAAATTAAATAAAACTTTTATATGGGGCAAAATGGGGACAGAATCAATTGAATCAATTTTTGCTACATATGTGATATGAAATGGGGCAAGCAGGATTTGCTTCGCAGTAAAGGATTGCCATCAGAGTGAAAATGGTGCCTAATTATTTTGAACTATTTTTGCTGTATTTACTTCGTAAGAAATGGAGGAAATGCGTTACTTATTTCTGTTTTCAATCAAGTAAGAAGATAAAGTAAGACAAAAGATTTTGGACCATTTTTAACAAAGGATTGGCATTTCTTGTATAAAAAAAAGATATATTATTTTATGTGTAAACAGCTTACAGGCATTGAATGCATCCTCTCTTCTTTTAGCAGTAGTTTCCACATCTGAGCCAGCGTGTGAACATTGTGATTGGGTCTTGACTCCCGCTATCTAGCAGAAAAATATACTGAGGTCGAGATATGCTTCACAAAACAGACACAGACACAGCAGGGAAACATCAAACATGCTAATGTTCGCCCAAATCCAGCATAGCAAAGCAAATAAGGGGATAATGAGGAGCCCCTATCCGCTGACCCACGGGATGTGCATCACACAAAATGAAAAGCTCTGATAAAAATGCTTGTTTTCTGCCCGACACTCAATGGTTATGAATACACTCAAAGACAAAAAATATCGGAACATTTGCTTGAAAGCAGATACCTACAAAAGCGCATTCTGTTCCGGAGCACACATCTTACCAACAGAGAAGGTTTGTACCCCCATCCTCTCACATTTGTAGACTATGGTACAGGCAGTGGGGCCCTTACACAATCCTGTATTTTGTTGCAATACGTGCCAGATGGGTTCTTAGCGCAATAAAAAAATTGAAGCAAGATAACATGGAAAAATGAATTAGAGCACTGTAATTGTTTCTTTTACAAAGCGAACCACGCACAGAACAGGCATAATGGTTGGTTCCCAAACAAACAACTAGCGCTGTGTGCATGCAGCGTTGTGCATGCTTCCCTCGCACCTGCACGGGTTCCTCAGACAACTTGGCCCAAATAATTTGCACGTCGCCGGTAGTTCCAGAATAAAGTTAACTTTCCACATCGCTGACCCCCGTTTACATTTCAAGTTTTGTTTCTTCTGGATTTCCCTAAGCGTATTTGCTTTTTCCCCCCAAGATGTGTTCCTGTATTTGTTCATGCAACACATGACACTCACATAGTGAATACTGTACTGAGTCGACACGTGTCCGAGTCATTTCCGGTTAGCACGAGTGTTTATATCGGTGCACGATTGAGAGCTCTGAAGCTGAGGCAGCAGTCAGTTCTCATAGTATCAGTCAGTGGGTCTCAGATGTGTACATAGTACATGCCCATTCACATCTTAGCCTCTCTGCGGAGCGATGGATGCATATGTGGCAATTATAATTATGCTTTTTTGGCCAGGGCCCTTTTATTGACCCGCTAACATTTTCATCCCACTTAAAGCATTGCCAACCAGCAGTTCTGCAATGCAGTGCTCGCAAAATAATTATAACACCTGGGTTCCAGGCCCCCATACATCCCCGATGTGTCCTTGACACCAAGCATGCCATCCCCAGGCACCAAACTGCCCACGCCAACCGAGAGATCATGTGCAACTTCCAAGCAAAACACCGGAACGAGCATGGGCACTACACTGTGCGTTTGTGCACGGCAAGGATAGAAAAAGCCAGGGTGGAGGAAGAGGAAAGTGACATCCTGCAGGCCCCTCCAATGTCCGACCCACCCAGAGAGTGGGAGGGACGTAGGACTGCTGCTTGCGGAGAGTAAAATTCAAAGTGTAAACCAACCATTCAGGTGTCCGAGGTCTGACCCCTGTGCCGTCCTGCACTGGGTGTTCTATGGTGGGACCAGGCCCGGACTGGCCGTTGCGGGCAATCCCCCGGTGCGCTGCAAGGGTGGTGGCCGGTTTTGGGCCATGGGGGCCATTTTTACAGGCACAGCTGCAAAATCGGCCCTGTAACAAAATCGGCTGAAAACCGGCCCGACAAAGAGCTCGGTCGCACCCCCAGGGGGCCGGCCAAGCACTTTGCCAGGGTCGGTTTTGGTTCTCAGTCCGGCCCTGGGCGAGACGCCCCTGCTGCCTCCGGATCTGTGGAGGACGGGATTTATCAGGTTACCTGCTGGACTAGCCTACGTGTGCATTGGCACCCAGCCTGACTGCGCCAACAAAGCCAAGATTTGGATGTTGGCAGCCAGGCTAAAGACTGCAGCTAGCTTGCAATAGCGATGGGGAAGGGCGGTGCTTTTGGCTTACTAGCCGTCGGGTGCCATGCCCTTTCGCATCTCGCTGCGCTGCTGCAAGCTGCCCTCCATCCCTCTGTAACTTTTCCTTAAAGAGCACTCCCCGATTAGAAATGGGGATCAGCTATGGGAAGCGGGGGGAGTCGATGAGGCTGCTCCCCAATTGATTTTGTAGGCGGCGGAGGGCGAATGACATCGGATTGCGGGCAGTGGCCTCTGATCTGCGTGTGCATATGAGGGGGGGACGGAAAAACGTCTGGACAGAGCTGACCGAAATTACAACCAAAAAGGCGCTTTGGCATGCTGTGGTGGGGGGCGGGAGGGGTCTGAAGGCGCTACTGACCGCAAATACAAAAGGCGCTTTGGCATGCTGTGGTGGGAGGTGGGAGGGGTCTAAAAGCCTCGCTGTAACAATCATATAAAAGAGTTCTCCTCAGCAACACATTAAACGTACAAGCGGACCGAAACAGTAGTTAGGCGCTGCTGCTTCCGGACTAAACAGAAGTCAGTATCACATCAACTGCCACTAAAATGCCAGATAACAACAGCTATGCCAATGTTAAACTAATTGCAAGCTGCAACAGAAACTACCCAGCAGTGGGCGGAGTTTCACCCAACATACTAATTACTTGATGCCTCGGAGATGCAGCGCATGCGCTGCCCTATGAGAGACCTAAAAAAAGGATTGGGATTTGCCCTCGAGTTCTTATAGAATCACCCTATTGGACATTCCAAGTAAACCTCATGCACAATATATTCTGGGCTTACAGGAAGACTGGGTAATCAGTGCCAGAGTTCTCTCAATTCTTCAATTGGTTTTCTGTAAAGGGTATTCAATAACTGATGGCTGTTTCATTGGGGAACATCACTTACAACACATTTTTTACAACGCACTACCATTACATCGCAACCATTACAACGCATACCATTACAACGCATTGCGCTGGGGGGCGCTCTAGGATAGGGAATATATTTAATTTACTATCCAACACCTTCCCTGCTATCCACGGGGACTGGAGTTGGAATAGTAAATTAAATAATTCACTATCCAGCGCCTAAAAGCATTATGCGTTGTAATGGACTGCGTGGTAAAAACCGCGTTGTAAAGGCATGCGATGTAAAAGCATGCGTTGTAGTGGCACCAATCCGTTTCATTTAATCGTTTGGCTGAAGAATATGCCTTCAAAAGGAAAAAGCCCCTATATGTGCCATATATAGATTTATGATAGATGAGAACAGGGGTACTATCCTCAGTTTAGGGTGTGCACACGTTTTAGCACGGACCACTTCGTTATCTGAACCCATTGGACAATATCTGGACTGGTTTTTACAACCATTAGTTCAAAATTGGTGCACCCATCTTAAAGACACTACTGCATTTTTAAATGTGCTCACAGATGTCAAGATTCCCGAAGACGAAGAAATTTGGCTGAGTTCCATTGATGTCACTGCACTATATACCTCGATCCCCCACAATGAGGGAATTGAGGCAATGGAGTGGTGTTTACTGAAGAACGAGATAAAAGGTTCAGAAAAAATCTTCCTGATGGAAATTCTACATTTTGCATTATTCCACAGTTATCTGGAATGGAACGAAGAATACTATGCACAGTGCAGTGGGACCAGCATGGGCTTTGCTGGAGCACCTTCCTACGCGAACATCTTCATGTCAAAGTTCGAAAATGAACATATCCTGAACAACCCGGATTGGCAGAAAGGATTGCTTGTCTTTAAGAGATTTATTGATGACATATTTATCATGTGGAAAGGGAAAAAAGAAGAACTCACCGCAAACATTGAGAAATTGAACACGGTACACGCCAGGATCAAGTTCACACACGTGATAGATCACCAAGAACTATCCTTTCTGGATGTCAAAGTCGCCATCAAACAGGGTCAGATACATACAAGTGTACACATCAAAGAAACAGACCGCAATAGCGGATTGCATTACTTAAGTTTTCATCACCAAGCTCTGAAACAACATCTCCCGAGGTCTCAATTTATCCGGTACAAAAGAATCACATCAGACACCAAGGAAGCTTCTGAAACTATTGACAGACAGATCATGAAATTCGAGAAAAGAGGGTACCCTAACCAACTTCTGCAAGAATCAAAGAACAAAGTCATGGCTTTACCAAGAGAATCTTTACTGACTAAAAAAGATAAAAAGAATCAGAAACTCACAGTATGTGTATTGAAATACTCCATGCAATCGTCGAGAATCACTAGTATCATGAGAAAACATTGGGCCATCATTACCCAAGAACCGGATTTACAACCTTTATTTGCCAACCAAATAACATTTGCATATAACAGATCTAAGAATCTCAAGGAATTACTCAAACACAAGAACAAAAGAACCTAACGAACCCATATATAAAGGCATGCGAAAATGCGAAAATTGCACACATTGCAACAATGTGATAACAGGATCATCTTTTACACACCCTAGAACGGGTCAAGTGATACAATTAAAGCATTCAAGCACATGTGATACCAAAGGAGTTATATATGGTATCAAGTGCCCATGTGGCAAGCTATATGTGGGCCAAACAGAGCGTAAGGTCAAGGTAAGAATTACCGAGCACAAGAGTAACATCCGGTTAAAAAATACTAAATCTACAGTGGCAGCGCACTGGACAGAGTCAGGACACAACATTGCCCAGTTACGTTTCACCATTTTGGAAGTGGTTAAAGGTCGCCCAGATGTTGACACACATAAAATGAGACTGAGATCCGAATACTTTTGGATTAAAAAGATGGGAAGCCTTCAGCCAGATGGGCTTAATGACAGGTTGGAACTTACATGCTTCCTATAGACTTTGGATTTATGAGACAGGTTTTGCCCTGACAGGGCGGAGGACATTGTGCTAAATTTCATGAAGTTGCATGACGATTTTGTTTTACATTTATTGTATAATATTCAGAACTGTTTTTCATTTTGTATTTGTGCATTTAGTTTTGCATTATGCATTAGGCGAGACAAGTTACCTTCTCTTATACTCTGAACCCTTAGTAGCCTCTGAGACCGTTCCAAAATGGCCGACCGTTTTTTCCCCAGGTAGTTTTTGTATAAACATAAGAATAACACATAGCGCGTAACAGTTAGATTTCATCTAGTGTTATCATAGAGAAAATGTTGAGTAACATATAACTTCATTAATTTGCTTTGGTGCCGTAAAAAGTCCACAATCAAAAACCTAGTTATGGTTTTGCTATAAATGAATATGGGCGGTAATGCTCTACTTCGACGTAAACACAAGCCAGATCAAGTGGGTTTTGGAAGTTATCCTTCAGTTTCCCATTTAGACGCAATGCGAGTTTGTTTTCATGCAGCGACCACGTGATCGGGATACCAACCTATCACAGCAGTTATAAGGGGAGTTAGCGTTAAGCGACCCATACGCGGCAGGTATTGGATGTAGGAACAGGAAGCGGGGACGCTACATTTCACTGTGAGTACGGGTGATTAACGACGCAGGAATGCTAAAGGAATTTTTGTTTGTTTAATGCACGTTTTGTTTAGTATAAATGATAGCTGGTTCTGAAATTTTGCCAATCCTTAAACCTCTAGCGCTTTAACATCATGTAGTTGTCATTCGACATGTATTGAGAAACTCGTTTATTTCATGGGATAAAATTTATGATTTGTTGTATGTCATGTATCGAATTAGAACGTAGCTTGGGGCTCATCACGTATTCTTTACTTTCTTCCGTAGAGACCCCCGACGAAGGGTCCATCGTACCCGAAATGCATTGGGTCAAAGTGTTATGTTGTACAATGGAAACCTGCTAACAATTGAAAAAAGATGTATTCAATGAGGAAGTATCATTAGGAATACAAAAATAAAAATGACATAAAGGATATTGTCGTTGAAGAATTTTCATTGGAAATGTATATCATGGATTAAGAGGATCAGAAGTGGTCCGTGCTAAAACGTGTGCACACCCTAAACTGAGGATAGTACCCCTGTTCTCATCTATCATTTATCTATTGGACAGTGTTCTTAGACAAAACACTTTTCAGGTTGTGGCACCAAATTAACCAGTATAAGAAGTAAGATAAAAAAACAGAAGTGAGTGCAACTGTGGATCAATATAACCATATATAGATTTGTCAACTGCGTTTGACACAATAAATTGATTATTACTTTGGGCAAAATCAGTCAATGAAATTGCCTACCTGACTTATTAAAGCTGATAATTCAATTAATGGGGGTTCATGGACAGTGGTTGCACTAGGAAGCAATGGAGTCTTGTCCAGTAAAATAGTCACTTCTAATGGCCTTAGATGAGGTGCATTTCGTCTCCGCTCCTGTTCACAATTTATACTGCGGATGCAATAACAGTACTAACGCGGTTTTGTTCTTTTCTGCCAAAATTGAGATTATGCCATTTCAGCAAAGTTTTATGCTGATGATACTTTGCTTTTGGACCTTATGCTGGTTAGCCTACATAGGCAACTCAGTGCTTTTATAAAAGAGTGTAAGGCCAATGATCTGCAAATAAATATGTCTAAAACACAAGTAATGGTCTTCTTGAAAGGAAGAGTCGAGAACATCAGGCACAATTGGTGGCTAAGTGGTGATCAAGTGGAGGTAATAAAAGAATAAAGCTATTTAGGCCTTCATTTGAGACATTACCTGAAGTTTAAAGCTCATATTCATTTTCAGTAAGCGTGTTCTAAGGCTATTGCATGTGCTCTGCTTATTTTACATCTCGCTTTGGGGCACAAGTTTTTTAAGAGATACTTTTCATGCAAAAGTTGAACATTTATTACTGTGTGGTTGTGAGGTTATGTCAGCAAAGAACATAGATGGGCTGCAGAGCCTGGAAATAATTATCTGGAAAAGATGGCTTGGCTTGCCTAGAAGCTCTGTGAACAGTGCCCTGCAGCTAGAGCTGGGCCGCGCTAACATAATACTCAAATACAAGCAGAGGATCCTTCATTATTGGACCTGTCCTTTGAAGTCAGCCGATGGCTCCTGAGGAAAATGATTACATCTTATCTGCAGGAGAAGTATTCAAGCCAATGGGTTGCCAACTTCAAAGCTATTATGGTCTCTCCGGATATCCCATCAGGGTCAAATGTGCAAAATATGTGTGTATCACAGCAGAAACAAATAGTAAAATGATTAACCAAAGAGGGTTCAAGGAAGGGTGACTTAGATGATGTGGGGAACAGAGACAACCTACAACACCTATTCGAGTCAGACTATGGTGGGTATATTTAACCATATTTGTGTGATTTAAAAAGTGTTAAAATCAGGAAGTGAGCACTGAAGGTCCCGCTGAGGCAGGTCCCTGTCTTTATAAAGTGAAAGTTGATCAAATGGGTTAGGGCGGATAGTTGTATTTGCCCCTTCTGTGAATGTGGTCCATTGTCTAATTCACATATAATTGTATTTTGCATGTTTTGATCAAATAAAAAAGACGTTTGCTACTCCAAGTTTTTAGAATTGTACAGGTCCGCTGTATTAGTGATTTAATACCAGCAATGTTAAAGTATGAAAATATTAGATTGTGTTATGCTGTAGGGAAATTCCTGTCTGTGGTTTTTGAATGGCAAGTTGATTTGAGTTGCTCTAGCTATAGATGTGTACATACGGAGTGTGGAGGAACGATGTACTTATTTATGAAGTGAGGATGTTAAGTATTGTGAAGGTCCCTCACTGTTTCTACCCTCTCTAATTGTATGTTGCACATGCTTTTTAGAAAAATTAAATGAGGTCCACTATTCCCTGCTATCAAAATTCCAATCGGTGCACTGTATCAGTGGTTCAATGAAAGTATTTTTCAAATGTAATAATAATGAGATGTTATACTGTAGGTAACTTGCTGTTTCTTGCTTTAGAATGATTAGGCCGTATGAATTGTGCATTCTTTGAGTTGCATATGCACTTATTGTTGAAGAATAATATATTTATCCAAGAATGGGAATTTTAAGTAATTTGATGTATTATTGCCTTATTGATAAGATATCAAACTGTCCAATAAACGTACTAACTAATTTACAGATATAGTCAGCATGGAGATGATTAAGTAATTCCCCAAAACTAAAAGGTGTGAACACAGACTTTCCTTTAGTGAATCATTATGCAGTCGATTAAGAAGAAACTGTCCTGCAGTAGAGGACAGTGGTAGGAGGTGAAGACTGTTGTAGTGATATGGGGGAATTGTCTTAGTTTCAACCACGATATTAGTAAAACATGTTTCCAGTTCACAAAAATGAATTTGCTGGTATCGACATGTCAGCAAAAAGTTATATTAAAATGTTGCAATGATGTCAAGGGAAGAAAAGCTGCGGACACACATGGCCTCGCATCAGATATTGCTGTGTGTCATCTACAAACGAGATCTCTCATTTTTCTGCCTGTTGTTAAAGCAATATGTGAGCAGATATGTGTAAAACCATGCAAACAAGGCACAGAAGTTCCTCCTTTTTTGTAAGTGTGCACTGCAAATCGCTGGTGTTGGTGCATGTACCGAGCACCTGAAAAGACCAGCTCAAATTAAGCACTGGTTTTGCATAACGAAACCTTAGGCTACCTGTCATAAAGAAGACAGCAGAATTTTGTATGACCTACAAAGACTGTAGTAGATAAGACATGCAATCAGTCAAGTGTAGTGTATTCCCTAAATATAGGAGATTAAAAACGAAGTCTGCTGCAGATAGCCGTTTACTGCCATTGGTGGATAGACACAGTATTTTTTAGACAAAGAAGATGAACTGGACAAGGCCACCACAGATACCAGGGAAGACAATGGCAGGCCAGCATTGAACTGAACCCCTAAACCATTGTACTGCTGAATTGTGACACCCACAATCATTGTACAAGAATAATGAGGACAGAATAACTAGGGACAAAATATTAAAATGTAAGTGCATAGAGGGAAGTATAGATTTACTATTCCTAACTCCACATCTACATACCTTGAAGATATATGTACCTCGAAGGTACATACATGTGGAGTTATGTATAGATAATCTGTAGTTTACTTTAACTGGTGATACTTTATTTTAAACAGTCTGTCCTCGATATTGCCTCCCTCTAATATTTTGGTTTCGATATTCAGGGAACAAACCCTCCTAAAATGGGTGCAGTATCGACTATGGAGGCCGGGATCACTTTTGCGATGACTGGTGTTGTTGCACCTAGGAGAGATTCTGTCATTCCCTCTTCTATGATCTCAGTCTAATTGAAGTTCAGTTTGAGTGAAGGATGCCGCATCCAGTCCGAATACCTAAGATAGATTTGAAAAGCTGCAGCTGATGACGTCCAACCATCCAATTGGTTGATAAATGGTGAATCACTGACATACGTATAGCAATGCTTTATGCATGAGCCGATGAGTTCCGACAGAGGTTTAAAAGCAATGTTGGATAGGTGGGTTTTTAAATATTTTAAATATTTACATAATAGTGTTCCTCCTTTCGGTACTAAAGCCACTTCGAGAGTCGACTTGTGGAATAATTCCTTATAAACTGTCTAGTAAGTCTAGTAAGTGTAGTGTAATGTACTTGTGTTTATGATGTTTATTTTGTAAACATGTATTGATATTTTATCCTTATGTTTCATTTAAAATGTTCAGCTTACATGGTTGTGTAAAACAAACCGAATAAAGCTTTATGAACTGAACTGGATAGGTGGGTTGACAGATTAAGGGGGGGGTGTGTGGCCAGTGCGCTTTAAAGCGCAGTCTCGACCCGTGGCGTGGGATACACTTCTGCATTTTGCTGCTATTGCCACCACTAGAGGATCATTGGCCGAGAACGCTCTGGTGGGACTCGGAGTCCCAGGGTGCAATGCTCCAAATGTACAGAGCTGCAGAGTGGGGAGGCGTGACCAATGCGCTTTAAAGCGCAGCCTCGACCCCCGCGGCGGGGGATACACTTTTGCACTTTGCTACTATTGCCACCGTTGAAGAATCCTTGGCCGAGAACGCCCAGGTGGGACTCGGAGTCCCAGCGTGCCACGCTCGGGACCGAACACAGCTACCGAGGGGGGAGGCATGACCAGTGCGCTTTAAAGTGCAGCCTCGACACCCCACGGCACGGGGCGCGCGTGGGCTGCACCTGGCCAAAGCCCAGGCCAAGGGCTGGCCCGTCCGTGAAAGGAGATGACGGGACCACTCCCTTGAGTGTGAAAATCGGGCAAGCCTTGAAGATGTGAGTTTGGCTGGAAGCAAAACAGAAGAAATTACGACACAGACCAGCAGCCGTGCTAGGAGCTGTATGTTTCATTTGAAGTAGATGGCCATAACTGGGGACAGGTCTGGAGGGTGTATCCTATTGGAAAAAGACTTGAACAGTCAATCGCTTGACTATACAATACAAGGTACTGTCTTTAGTTTTCAGTTACCTTTTTACTTCCCTCCACCTGTGATTTGTTTTTCCATATTTACATTTTTCTTGATGTTTTAAAGTGAGGGTCCTTCTGCCCTTATTGGAATACAGGGCTGTGGACTCCAAAGCACCCAACAAAAACGTTTGTCAATTGCGTTAGTGTTATTGGTACTTTTTGTTTTCTTTTGTTTTAATTTTTGATTTGAACCCATCGAGAGGGGAAATTGACACATAGGATCTTATCCAATGGGGCGGGTAGCATACCTGGTGACACCTGGTAACGGTTATCTTAATAACAACAAGGGACCCCAAATACAGTCAGCAGGGGACTTTGGGGAACATACTCATTCAAACAACAGTGGTCCCATGCATTTCATATTGTATGACAAATAAATATAGACAGAGTCAAATCTATATTTTAGAGTGACATGTCCAACCGGACAGAGGTCTTTCAAGTTTACCTAATAAACAGCAATTCCAATAAAGCAAAAGATACCTTCCACAGTACACTCGTGTGGTACACAAGCCTGTGCCCAACACTAGCGGGGTGATTACAGATGGTGAGAAAATAGAAGGTTTTTTAAGGCAAACAAGCGTTTTTTCTGTTATACATTCAATTTCCACAGAAAATGTCAAAGAGCGACATTACAATAGTTAGCAATCAAGTATTTGTATATAGCGCTAGATGGGTCGACGGCGTTTCGGTCCCCCTAAAGGGTCATGGGGACCATCATCAGGACAATCAATAGTTGCCTTAATCGCTAAAAACCTCAAAATGCCTGAAAGGAAAAGGGAACATTTTTTGCAAAGGTATACAGAACAGAGTAAGATACTGGAACAAGTGACTCGAAGTGAAAGGTGCATTTTGACGTTTACGGTGAAAGTTTACCAGGCTGACCGAGAGATCTAGTCGCAAAACCGGAGAGGATAATGCATGCTCCTAAACTGGCGCCATTTCACGGTTGTGCCGAGATCAATTAGAGGTTCAGAACAGAGCGAGTGATGGCGGTACATGCTCGTTATTGTGCCCTTGCGATCGATTTAAAATTCTGAGCAGAGCGAGTGAGGGCGGTACATGCTCGCTATTGTGCCCTTGCGAAGGGAGGTTGAAAACCGAGCTAGTGAATGCGATACAAGCTCACAATTGAGCGTGGAGCCGTGGTTGTGTGGCGATCAGTTCGGGGACCAAGCAGTGATCAGGGGGATTGTTTGTGTGCTAGGAGCGATGGAAAGTGCCTAATATGGTGACGTTTATAAGATCTAAATGGTCATGCATCACAATGTTTGTGAGGAACGAGTGATACGTATTCCGTGCCTATGTTGCTGCGTTATTTCAAAACTACTTAGGCAGAAAGCTTACTGAGGCAGCATGTTGAGATAAATTTGCCGTAAGGATAAGCAAATGCCCAGAGCAGCAACACTAAGTGGGGAATAGTAATATGGCATTAAAAATTATTGAATACGTGCTTGTGGTAAGGAGCGGGTCCCATGCAATATTCCTTACCCAAAATGGAAGGGTGGTTGCCGCGTTACACAGTGGTAATCGGGCGACGTCAGGGTAAGCCTGTAAGGAGAAAAAGCAGTTTTAAACCTGATAGGACACGCTCAGTGCAAGGAGCAGTGCCCTTGGCTGCTGGAGACTCACCGTATGGTCGGCCTTTGGAAGTATTCCCTGGCGTGCTCGTGTATTCAAACAAGGAAGTAATTCAAGAGGTGCAAGGGCGCTGATTGGACAATGTGATTGAGGCTACGGGCATAGTAATCGAAGAGGGGTGCACGTTGTGAGCGGCCATCTTAGGAGATATTTACGAAGGTGCAGAGTGCAGAGTGAAAATTTAAGAACCATTAAGCAGCACATTTTCGACCAGACTAATCAAGAGAGTGCATAGTACATTGTACAAAGTTTTCTTTCTGTTAGAAGAGGAGTCATTGCCCTCCTTCTGCTAGTTTAACATCTTAGGAGATGTATATTTACAGTGATGCATCGTGCATAATAACAATTCTATACATCATTGAAAAGCACATTTCACGAACAGGGGAATCCAGACGGTGCATAATTCAAAATACAGAGTTCAATTTTCAGAGTGCCAAAAGAGGAGTTCAAATTAGCGCAGTCCATTCCTCCTGCAGGTTCAGACCTTAGCGATTAAGGCAACTATTGATTGTCCTGATGATGGTCCCCATGACCCTTTAGGGGGACCGAAACGCCGTCGACCCATCTAGCGCTATATACAAATACTTGATTGCTAACTATTGTAATGGCGCTCTTTGACATTTTCTGTGGAAATTGAATGTATAACAGAAAAAACGCTTGTTTGCCTTAAAAACCCTTCTATTTTCTCACCATCTGTAATCACCCCGCTAGTGTTGGGCACAGGCTTGTGTACCACACGGGTTTACTGTGGAAGGTATCTTTTGCTTTATTGGAATTGCTGTTTATTAAGTAAACTTGAAAGACCTCTGTCCGGCTGGACATGTCACTCTAAAATATAGATTTGACTCTGTCTATATTTATTTGTCATACATTATGAAATGCATGGGACCACTGTTGTTTGAATGACCTGGTAACTGTTAGCACACATTAACATCCAAAAAGTATTACCCATTACTTGCTTTGAGTTCCTTGTTTCTGTATTTTATTGAATTAGCCGTCTTCTCCTTCTGCAGAACATCTATTCGGCATGGGCAAGAGGAAGCGCCCTACCACTGCCGGTACTACTGGCAAGAACTGGACCCCAGATAAGTCCCAACTCACAGTATGAAAGTACATTACAGGAGCCACGGGGGCCATTGAAAAACACAGATCAACAGATGAGTCACTGCTTACAAATAATGATTGCGTACCTGCTTCAACATCTATTTCTCATGAGCCCCAAGACCTTAATCGTAGTTCAGAGAATCCCATTAGTCTCCCTGCATGCATTAATGAAGATTTGAGGCCAAGAAGGGAGCATGATAAAAGCGGGACATCAGGGTAAATGGCTGTATTCAACACCTTCCTGAAACCATCTCTCCATCTAAATCTAACTCCCCACCCACTAAACGGGTTAGAAAGCCATGGATTCATCTCCCGGACTCGCCCCTTTAGAGAAATAACATGAACCAAGTGAGCAATTAGTCAAACTCAGGAAACAGAAGAACCAGTTATTATCCCGGCACAGACAAATGTAGACCCTAACTTAACAGTAATTAGCAAACTAGACACCTTAGCAGAGCTCCATCACTCGATCATAACATGAATAGCATCCTGGGGTCTATACAAAATGGTTTAACGAAGGTAGAGACCAGAATTAGCTGCAACCATCCCTTTACACTGCAAGTGGGGGAAGAAGACACACGATGGTTCGCAAGAACCATCAACAACACAAAAGATTGACGCGATCCGCGCACGCTAGATATGGGAATTGAAAAAAAGGATACAGTACGGATCTGCTCTTGGAACATAAATGGCCTGGCCAACAAAATCGCTGATCTCAACTTTGTCACCTATGTCATGGCCTTCGACATTGTGGCATTACAAGAAACATGGGCAAAAGAACCTCCCCACCTTCAAGGTTTCTGGCGCTTTCATTCAAATGCCATCAGGGGGGCAAAACATGGTCATCTGCGGGGAGGGCTAGTCACATATGTGGCAAACACAATTGCTCGTTCTGTTCGCATTTTTGGCCTTCCATCGCAATCATCACTAGCAGTTATCATAACCTTCTCGCAATCATTGAAAAACAAAAGGGACACCAGCATCATGATGATAAGCGTATATATTCAACCGAAACTTAAAACCAAACTAACCAAGGAAATGTGCAAATTTGCGGAAACATGCCTAAGAGAGGGTCCCACAACCGACCTCATCTTAACTGGGGACTTTAATCATTACCTAATGGGCTCCTCGTTGGAAGAAGAAGTGCTGTTGCATAACGCAAACTGGAATATCCCGCTGCAGGGGAAAATCGGAAACGTGTAAGCAAACCAAGATTGGACAAACAACCTTGGAGGTTTTAGAACATCTTAACCTAAGGGCTCTAAATGGCAGACTACCAGAAGATGATCCTCCTGTAGCTTCATTTATCTCCACAAAAACCAGTTCATTTCTGGACTACACCTTTGTTTCTCTAGGCCTCTTCCAGCAAATCACGTCTTTTCCGATGGGCAATAAAGGTGACAGTGATCATCGGCCCCAAGAAATAACTCTGAAAACAGTGACCTCAACATTCGAACGCTGCCGGGAGCCCCAAGGATCAACAACCACCATCGACTTAAGACGAATAAAATTCAAATTAGCAGCGAGATGCTGGAAACTGCAAAACAACATTTTGCTGCAAGGGTCGGAGACGGAGAAGTCGAGAAATGGAAAAACGACTTATCTGCGATGGAATCTTAGGCAACCAAGGTCAAGCCATCAAACCAGAAAAGATTTAGTGGCACAATGCCCATGTCATACAAGGCAAAACAAGGAATAAAGTATGCAAAAAATAAGGATTAACCAACTCCTGAGATGCCTTTGGGACAAACCCAGTGACAAAACTCAACTGAAAATTTTACAGAATCAAAGGGCAGCCCTCAGAAAACTGATATGGGACGCGAATAGAGCTATGGAGGAAGACCTCTGGGCCAAAGTACACGCCGATGTTAAACACAACAACAGCTCCCGATTTTGGATGACCATAAATCAATTTATCAATAACAATCTTGATGGAATCTGCTCCTACATCTCAGAGGAAGTATGGGCAAAATATCTCAGTTCCCACGCTCATCAAGACAACGACGAGAGATCATGGTCAACTAGATCGAGACAAAGTATATTGCCAAACGACGCCTAAGCCCTGTGCCGGAAACCATTCCGTGGACTCTGAGAACTCAGTAACAGACACACAAACCGAGGACTCCCAAACTAACTACACAGGTGCCATCAGACGGCAGATAGGAAAAGGGAGAAGAGAAGGCGCACCTGGCCCAAATGGGCTGCCACCTGCACTATATAAACAGGAGCAATCTTCTGGGCTGAAGCTCTGGATCTACTCTTCAGAGAAATTAGAACGTTGAACATTTTGCCTAGTTCATGGAGAGGCTCAATCATCTCCCCAATCTACAAATCCGGCGAGAAGTCAGATCCACAAAATTATAGATTAGTGGCACTACTGGACAATGAAGCTAAATATTTTGCTGGCTTGTTATTCGAGGATGTACAGGCGTGGGCAGAAGAAAAATCCGTAATTCCCCTACAACAGACCGGCTTCATAAAATCGGTCCGGACAACGACAAATATTCTAAGCATGGCTATGCTTATGGATAAGGCTGAGGCCACACGGTCGTCTTTATTTCTATGCTTCATTGATTACAAAGCCGCCTTTGATCATGTCAACCGCACCAGACTTTGGTCCAAACTACACAGCTGGGGGCTTCCACAGCCTTTACTGAAACTAATAATGAATTTACACACGAACACATGGCTACAGGTGAAGCTCGGAAATAGAACGCATCTGTCAAGGCGTATACCCACGGAAAAAGGATTAAAACAGGGCTGTGTTTTAGCACCCACCCTTTTCAATCTGTACATTGCTGATTTAGTCCCGCTACTAACCAGCTGCAACTCACATGCCCCGAAATTAGGAGATATTTCATTACCTTGTCTCCTCTATGCAGATGACAAAGTCCTGATCAGCAAAACAAAAGTAGGGCTACAACATCTCTTAAACACGACGCAGGATTTCTCCCAAGCAAATGATCTGATGATCACCCTTGGTAAAACAAGAACATGGACAGTCAGGAAAAAAAGGGGTCAAACTGCTGCCTGGTTCTGGGGTGAGTCCAGAATAGAGGACACAACCGAATACAAATATCTAGGCATGAAGCTGGGACAAAGGTCTATCACTAGCAATTTCCCTAAAAACACTAAACTCTATATTAACAGGCCCATCGATCTGACCACTCGTTGAGGTTGTTCGGGCAAAACTCCTGCCAACAATCACCTATGGCAGTGAGGCACAAAAAGGAAAGGACGCGAAAACACTCGATGCCACAGTAACAACGGCATATAGGGTCATCTTTGGGCTGCCGAAATACACTTCACCCGCCCAAATCAGCCTTGAGTTTGGTGTTCTGAAACAATCTCTTGCTAGACAAGAGGCCTTTATCATCACTTGGGACAAAGTGCGAAGAGCAGAATGTGGTACGCTAAACAAACAGATGTGGAAGGAGCTACAATCATACCCCAAACTACCAGCAGCGGAATTTCTACATAGCAGTCTGCATAATTTGGGGCTAAACCAGCTTTGGGAAACACTGACAACCACCCCTTCTTTCAAAAAATTAATGTGGAAGACTGTGAAACTCCTATCATGGCTGGAGGACAAGGATGGATTGTCAAAAAGATCCCACGGGTGGATGACCCTGAATACATATACGAAGCCGGGCACACAAACCTACTTCAATGTGGGTTATGACAAAAAAAAAATTGCTTTTATGAAATATAGGCTAGGACTGCTCCCTTGCGCCGAGCATCTCCCTCCCTGGCTTCGGATCCAAGCTGGCTCTGCGTGCCGTATATGTGGATCGGCTCAGGAAAACATGCTGCACCTACTATGCTCCTGTAGAGAACTTACAATGGAACGAAAGACATTTCTGAAACAACCTTTCAATCAACGAGGGATCCGCACCAGGAGGCAAGCTCTGCTAGCATGTTTTGAACCGAGTGACCCACAATTGAACTGTAGAACAGTAAAATATCTAAGACTGTGCGGCAGCAAGATGCCAGAAATACCTACAATAGGAGCCTAACCAGAAATAGCACTTGCATAAGCCCATTGGTTACTTGGACTTGGGTTGGGACTACTGGTAGGGCTAGGGCCTTTATTGGACGTAGAGATCAGTGTTTTTGAACTGATTGGGTGCTTGGACTACGGCTAAGATTGGCTGTAAGGTCCTGGTCTCCTATTGGGTCTCGATTTTAGGGCTAGTGTTGTGATTGGCTAGTGTTAGGGCTAGGGTTCCCATTGGCTGAAAGGGTAACCTGATTACAAGGGCTATAAAAGGCCTGGGTTAGGGAGTCTCAGCCCGGGCGTCGAAGCTAAGGGCGGAGAGGGAAAGGGCAGCTGCCTGTTTGAGCCTGTTAAGGGTGAAGAGGACAAGGGCAGATGCCTGTTTGAGCCTGTTTTAGACTGACCAGGGCCAGAAATGCTGCCCATATTCCCATTTAGCAATACCCATCCCACACCATCCACATCCACAAACGTAAGGTACTTATGGATCTATATATTTATCACTTTCTTCTAATTTAGCATTTCCAATGCACTACCCTATTTCTCAGCCAAAGCATCTATCAATATATCCTCTACATTTATTCTCCTTTATCCCAAACCCCATACCACTACTATGACCCCCAAAATAACCCTTTCTTGACTCTCTCCTACCTTACTCCTCCTTGTATCATCTGACACCTCTTACTACTATACCTAACCCCCAAAACAAACCTTTCTAAACTCTTTCCTCTGACTCCCCCTCCAAAACTCCTTTTTACTCATCCAAAAGCCTACCCCTACTGCTAAAACCTAAAACCCAAAAAAAATTCCTTCACCCTTTTATCCCTCCACTATCCTTTTCAATCAAAATTAACATACTAACATGTTCACTTCTCAAATTCCATATTCAACTATACTAATTCACCACTAATCCTTTATGGGTTCCGGAGTGGTGTGCTTCAACACCCCATCAGGGGTAACAAGTGCTATATGAATGCAAACCTTTCTTCCCCTTTTATCCCTCCGCTATCCTTCTCACTCCAAATAACTGACTAATATTCACCACTGAGATTACTTTCATATTTCACCATACTAATTCACCGCTAATCCCTTTTTCCATCCTCTATCCATCTGCTATCATTCCAAATAACTGACTAACGTATCCACCACTTAAAATGTACTTGCATGTTTGACTATGCTAATTAAAACACTAATCCTCTATGGGTCCCGGAGTAGCGTGCTACTCCCCGAAAAAGCGCGTTGACGCCTTGTCAGGGGTAGTCAGCGCTATATAAAGGCAATTACAATACAATACAATACAATATGTGCCTGTGCATATGCTGGCTGTTTGTGTTCCTGTTTATGTGTGTTGGTTTGTTGACATGGGTAGCTAGCTCTACCGGTCATCTCTCTAATAGTGAATCTTATAACCCAAGATTGGATCTCATATCATTGTAGTGTTAGCCCCCTTCTTGATTTTATCTCCTATTCTCTTTCAAACCCTCATTTCTTTCTCTTCTCCTTTTTTTCTCTACTGCTCTCACCATGAGTAGCATAATCCTAATTTTGTCCACCCTCAACCACTTCATTTTTTTTTAACAAAAACCACTACATTCACAAGGCTCCTTGTTGTAGTACCTTTTTCTTCTCACTCTTTCGTGTAACATCTAACACTTCAAGACAGCTGTGGTGTGCCATAAATTGAGGCACATACAATACATTTAGCATTACAAATGTCTATTATTCTAGTCGTTGACCATGGATGACAGTTTATCAGGTGTTCTACTGGCATGGGGTCCTGAATGTCCTTTAACATTAGTGCGTGGGTACCTGCTAATCTGTTTGTGTGGGTTAGATTAGATGTGTTGATTTGGATGTGTACATGGATATTTGTAAGCATGCAGCTTTTCCTTCTTGTAAGAAACCAGGACCTGCTTCTAGTTTTCCTACACTTTTTACTCCGTTTTGACTGCTAGGTGCTGGTATAATTTCAATCAGTACTTGGATAACAAGGTTTATTTTGTCTGTCAGCAGTCAGGCTACTTCAGTGGTGACCCCGCCTGTTCCAAGCAGGTGGTTAGCACTGGGCTGTCCAGTGTAGCCATAGAGGAGGACTCCTCAAATGTTGAGTTCCTCCTAGCATTTTGCTGGGAGACGGGTCCAGATGGTAAGCTGATGATCCCTGAAGGTAGGTAGAGGCCCTTCCACTTCATTCAGGTGAATGGGAAACCTGCCATTGCCTGCGAGACACATGTGCCATTCACACTGTAGTGAGGCACAGAATGGTGTCCTCAGACATGTATGTGCCAGGAGAGACAAGAAGGGTAAGGGTAGCCTCGGGTGAGGCGACAACCAAACCTGTAGCCATAGCACATATAGAGTAAGACCTCCCAGAGGTTAGTCTGAGTCCAAATGGGGTAGTCACCCAGGGAACCTAACAACCCAAATCCTAGGGGAGCCAGTCCCTATGGTTAGGAAACTGTGGTCCCAAAAGAAAGTGAGCAATAAGAGGAAAGGTAAGTGTTATAATTTTCCTTCATATGGGATATTATCTCATGTAAACACATAGGGGCATATTACCAAGGGGAGCAATAGGAAATTATCGCCGGTTTAGCGGCTGTTTTCGGCCGCTAAGCGGCGATAATTCTATCGCTATATTAGCAAGCTGTCGCTAACTGATGTTAGCGACAGCTTTTAGGCGATAGCGAGCGGTTTGGGGCCCGCTTTGCATGTCAGCGATATTTATCGCTAATGACATGCAAAGTGGCATACCCAACCTATTAGCGACTGAAAGCAGTCGCTAATGTCGCAATCGCATATTAGCAAGGCGGGCGTAGCGATGGAAATATGCCCGCTATCGCCAAACCAGACCAGTTCTTAGCCATGTTATTCAATGGGAGGTGGATAACATGGCTAAGAGCATTTTGTCGCTAATGCGTCAATATTGCTGTATTCTCAGCGATATTCACGCTATCGCCAGAAAAATTATTGCTTTGGAGATAAAAGTTGCTAGTAGCACGTTATCTCAGCGATAATTTCTGGCGATGCTTAACGATAACAAAATCGTTGCTTAGCCTAGTTAGCGATAAATATTGCTACTCGTTGGTATAAAGTGTAAGTTGGTTTGCCCCATGTCATCCCTATCATCCTCAGAACAATGGATGAGCCATGGAATCTCTGGGAAGTGCAATGTACAATGTTGTTGTGCTTGTCAGCTGTGTACCTTCCTGTCTGACAGAGCTTCTGTGGCAGTTGGGAACATCCTTTAAGATAATAAACATACTGGTTTCCTCTTACCTGCACATTACCTCATTTCAATCGCAACATCTATGAACCGCTGTGCAGGGGCAAATTAGATGTTCCTGTCCCTGTGATCTTCATTCTGTCTTCTGCTCCAAGAGCTCATTGATTTTCTACTGGTAGGTCACCATTTTTTTCTGCTCCCTGTGGCTACTGTCTGTTTAAATCCTTCTATAGCCGTGAGAACTTGTTGATTTTGGGAGAGCTGTTGACCTTGGCCTCTAGCCAGCTGTGTTTATGTTCTTTCAGATTGCTGTGAGTATGCCCCTGCGGCCGGAGTGGTGTGCACAACTCTTTTACCATTCCTATGTGCAGGACTTCCTTCATTGATTTCTTTGTACGTCCTGTCAGAGCAATTTTATGTACCACATTGCACTGCCGTTTGTGCGGTTCTACAAGGATCATTGTTTCACAAATGTACTTGCAGGCCATTCAGAGGAGGAGGAAATTATGGTCATGTCCAATCGTTGCTAACAGACTCAAATGCATTTTGTAGTCGGCAGCTCCCTGCCTTGAGGAAGTGCGGTTCTCTCACATTATTGCTGGCAGGCACAGCGTTTCTCATTTCCATGTGTCTGCAAGTGTTGCTGGTCTTTACTGTAATTGGTAAACGCTGACAAGCACAGCTGTGTTTTGGAGTCAGCTGCTGTCCTAGAGTGAGAACGACATTTGTCTCGCTACGACTGACAGGCACAGGGTTGCTTATTTTTCCCTCTCCACGGTTGCTGCTGCATACGGGCTGGTTTTGGCATGTGCTGACAGGCACAGCTTGCAATTTGGATGTTGGTGCCAGTTTGTCTTCACAGACAGGCACAGCTTTCCTCTCTTCTTGCCTGTCTACGGCTGCTTACGCGTTGCTATGAGCAGGACAACACATTTGGAAAATCTGCAAGGCTGAGGCAACACAGGACCTTTCTTACCAGTGCTGAAATTTTCCTGTGCTGTTTAGAGACACACTCATCCCTTAAACACAGACTGTTTATTTTGGAAGTGAATACAGCAATTTAAATAGTAAAACAAAAACAACTTGAATGAATGTAGGCATGCTCAAGTGAATGTATTACATGCCAAAAGTTTTTTCCTCTTCAGAACAATATTTCAGGGTGTAAGTAATTAGAGGATGATATTGATATTTAGCCTTTTGTTCTTTCTTTTATTATCAGATTATATACATATTATTGTTTTTAGGCATCTCCCAAAAACACGTTATCCCCCTGTTGTCAAGGCTGTAGCTAATGTGAACCAACCCCCAGTGTTTTTGAATGAGGCAGGAGAACCTGACATTCCGCGGGATAGATGAGTTAAAATCTTGCATTCTTACCTGAGTGCTATGGGGGAGAAAATGTTTCTTCTTCAATAAGGAAACAAGACATAACTTAGGTGTTCAAGGAAGAAAAGTATATAAGGATTTATATGACAAAGGTGAAGGGAAGGAGGGGGAAGAAGATGTTTTCACTTCAATTTTAAGAAAATTAGGAACCCATTTTAAAGAAAGGTTAAATGTGGTAATTTAGAGGGATACATTGTTTAACAGAATGAAGGGAAATATTAAGAAATTTACTTCATATATAGCAATGTTAAGAGGGTTGTCTGCAACTTGTGAGTTTGGACCTTTAACGGATCCCCCAATCAGGGACCAATTGGTGCGATGTACTAATGACCACAAAGTCCAGGAGAGACTATTACTCAAAATCCAGAGCTAGATGAAGCAATTCATATAGCCAAGATTATTGAGCACACAGCTTTTTGTGTCAAAGAAATGAAATGAAATAGGATAACAGTAGAGATGAAAAGGAAGTAAATGTTATAAAAGCTGCAAACCAAGTTCTCAGAGTTCAGGATGTTAAACAATTTTAAATGAAAATTTGAAATATTATAGGTATGGTAATTCTAATCATCTTGCCAATTACACTAAATGCCCAACCAGAGGCGTGAATTGCAGGAAATGTAATAGATCTGGGCACTTTGAGAAGATGTGTAAATTAAGGGCCACAGAAAAAGATGTACATGCTATTCATAAAGAGGTAGACGCTGAATCATTGGAAGACAACAAGTTCGTTTTTTAGGTGTATGATCAAGAGGAGGATGACAAAATTAGGTATCTGTCGTGATATTCAGCTGGATGGTACGACAATTAGTGCATTTGCAGACTCCTGTCCACCGTATACTTTATTTGATAATGGAACCTTTCATGACAATTTCAAAGAGAATGAGTATGTTTTAGAGAAGCCAGATATACATCCAGGTGGTTATAAGAAAGATCCAATTCCATTAAAGGGTATGGTGAGAATGCGAATTACATTTAAAGACAGACACTCTGTTTGTAAACTGTATATCACAGAGAAAGGGTGCAATTTATTAGGTTGAAAACACCAAAGAGATTTGGGAATAATATTAGATCATAATAATGAGGAATACGTTCTACTCATAGACAGAACTTTAATAGGAGGGGATGTGTCTGAAGATTACCTTGAAGTGTTCAGTGAGAAAACAGGGATGCCTACGAATTATCTACATAGTCTAAAACTAAAATCAGGTGCTGTTCCTGTCGTACATAAAACACGCTCCATTCCTCAACTCATGCGAGAACCATTAAAAGACATGCTGGAAAAATTGGAAGAGCAAGGTATAACAGAACCTTTGGAAAGATCAGAATGGTTGGCCCCTATTGTTAGAACATCAAAAAAGGAAGGAAAGAATATTCAGATGTGTGTCGATTTGAGGAGTTTAAATGACAATATGTGGATTGACAGGCTTTCTCTCAATAACATTAATGAAATGTTGAGTATTGTACATGATGCACAGTGTTTTTCAGTATCAGATCTTTCTTCAGCATACCACCAGGTTACCCTGCACCTAGAATCTCAAATACTTCCATCATTTACCACTCCCTTTGGAACTTATAAATCTTTAGGGGTGCTGTTCAGTCTTGTATCTGCTGTGAAGACATTTCAAAGGATAATGCAACATGTTCTTGATGGAGTGAATACAACAGTATGTTTTCAGAATGATATGTCTGATCTATGGGTCCATTGAGAAAGAACACAACTGCAACTTGAGAAGAGTTTTTGAAAAAGTCAGGAAGGCTGGTCTAATCCTCAAGAAAAACAAATGTAAAATAGAGGTAGGGTCTTTAAATATTTTGAGTCATACTTTTTTCAGCAAAGAAATAGAACCTAAAACGGATTAGATTGACTCAGTCACCAAAGCTCCCATTTCTACTAATATTCATTTCTAGGTTTTGCAGAATACATGTCAAAATTCATCAAAAACCTTTCAGAGTTAGTTCAACCTATTAAAGATCTATTAAAGAAAGGCACTTCGTTTGAATGGTTACTTGACTATACTCTTACATTTTACGAGATCCAAAAAAGCCATGGCCACAGCTCCATGCTTTGGAAATGTTGATAGTAAAAGAGACTCTATACTCACTACTGATCTAGTAATAAAGGTCTTGGTTCCACACTGTCCAAAATGGTCTGAGGGAAAGAAAGGATAATTGCTTTCACTTTCATGACCCTGAAAGAGGTGAAATGTAACTATTCCACCATTGAAAAAGAAGTGCTATCTTGTTTTTAGGCCTCCAATCATTTTAAGTATTACTTGTGTGGACTATCCTTTGTGTTAAGACTAGACCAAAAACCCCTCATTCCTCTATTTGAAAAAATAAAATATAGAGAAAACCACTCCTAGAATTAGCAAAGGGTTAATCTATTTACAAAGTTTTCATTTCAAAATTGAATTTGGACCAGGTAAAAGAAACACCATTTCTGATTTTCTGTCTTGCAAAATGAGGACAATGAGCAAGAAATAGAAGTCCGGAAAATTGATATTCCTGCCATTCTTAAAACTGCTAGGAGAAAACACGTGTTTGAGGATGTATCACTAAGGTTGGCTAAAGAAAACATTACAGGAGATGGCCTAGTAAATGTGGAAATCTTCCAGAGGAAATACAACCTTTTTGGAATTGGAGGGATACATTGTTCATAGAGAGGGACAATTTATTTAATTCAGACAAAATTAATTCCCCATGAAAACCGAATGAATCACATTTAGGTCACCAAGTCTAAATGAAGAAGAAGAGCACCGTTAGAACCAGTGGCTGCTCCTATCAAATCTTGGGACAAATTGGGGCTTGATATAATTGGACCCTTGCAAGTATCAGGTTTACACAAGAGTTTTATCCTTCTCTTACTCGATTATTTCTCAAAATGGATTACAGTTAAGTTTGTGAAATCTATTGATACCAAAACATTCATATGTTTCCTGTCAAAAGTGTTCACCAACGAAGGTATACCCCATGTGCTAATAACAGACAATGATGTACAACTGGTGTCAGAAGAAATGAAGGATTTTTTTACTAGTCTTGCCATCAAACATGTATCCACACCTTCATATTGTCCTCGCACAAATGGTCTTGTGGAACACAGAAACAGAACGATTAAAAAGTCTTTGCAATTAGTCATGGTTTCTTCCAAACCTATCATTCACGCTCTAAAAGAAATGCTGGGGTCCAATCACATCACTCCTAACAGGGTGACATGCTATTCGCTATTCCCCTTGCTGAGAGGTCAAAAGCCTGGGTCTAAAGAAGGATCAGTCTGAGTTGCTCGAGGTCCGACGAGGTAAGAAATATATGTTAACCCAGATGGCAGGAGGATTATGAAATGAAATGATGTTAAGCTGTAATAACTTATACTCCCAGAAAGCTCTGGGATGACTTTTTGGAATTACATTTTGCTCCATGTTTCTCCTTGTTGCTCCTTATCAGAATGTAATGTGATACTAATCTCCCAGATATTCTTGTACTTTATTTCTCTCTCCTTGTTCCTTTCCTCTCTCTCACTTCCTTCCTCTGTTTTTTTTTCTATTGTAAAATATGGAAATGTGTTATAATTTTCCTTCATATTGTATATCATCTAATGTAAACCCATAGCTTAATAAAGTGTAAGTTGGTTTGCCCCATGTCATCCCTGTTATTCTCAGAACAATGGATGAGCCATGGAAACCCATGGGAGTGCAATTTAGAATGTTGATGTGCTTAAGTCAGCTATGTACCTTTCCGTCTTAGAGTGCTTCTGTGGCAGTTGGGAACATCCTTCAAGATCATCCTTCAAGGTATTCAAGGTATTCCTCTTACCTACTTGCTTCATCATTATTACCTTGTTTTAGTGAGCCACTCTTAAGGAGAGTTCCAGTGAGCCATTGGTCTTCTCTTCCAGTAAGGGAGAAATTCAAAGTTGGCACTGGTGAGGCTTCACTTGACCACAAGGAATTCCTGAACAGTAAGGCAGCTGTCAGGCTTCTGGGTGCTGCCCCCGCAACAACTGAAAGGAGATTGGGCGAAGAGTGTCTGCTGCAGGAGGTGGTAGCCCCCCCACTCTAAACAGCAAGAGATATTCCAGGAACCCACAGTTGCACCTAAAGCAGGTCAACGACCTGCCAGTGGAGTGCGAACGGTGTGGTTCTAGATTCTGACAGCTGTCAGTAGCCTCAGCTGGGTGCTGGCCTTCCTGGAAGCACTGTTTTTGGCATGGGAGGCAGACCCCCTGGCCAAAAGTAAGTTAGGCCTACTGTTGGTTATGGTAGGGTTGCTCAAGAATTGGGTGGCCCTCTCGCTAAGCTAGGGGTTGCCCTAGAAAAGGTAGTGCTATGGGAGGGGTGGGCACCTCACTATCCAAACTAAAAAGGGAGGAAAAAATGAAAAGGTTGCAATGAAGTTTTAGTTTAGAATGTGTCCTGTTACTGTAGGATAGGTCAGCAGGAGGAAGTAAGGCAGAGTAGGCCCTGCAATGGTAGAGCCAGATTTATTCCAATTTCTTCCTTGGTTAGACCAGGGAAACTCTCCCAGGGGTGCAATGAGTCTCCTGGGATATTGGCTGGCAAGGGGGCTAGGGGTGGGTTGTGTGAGAAATCAGGACGAGTATGCAATGTGCCTCCGCTTTTTGCCCCCATTTTGGATACTAGGTGGTGGTTATATGACTGCGTCCTGGGCTAAGCAGACCCAGGGCCTGTGCTCTATGTAAAAGTACAATTTGATATGATTACAATTGATACTGGCACCCTACCTGTAGGTCAATAGTATATGGTAGGGCATGTAGGTTTAGAGGCCCTGCAGATTTAATACACTTAAGTGGGTCCTGATGCCATTTTAAAAGACATCCCTGTTTTGTTGGCTGCTTTTAAATTGAAATTCTATGCAAATTCGACTTTTGAATTTAAAGTCCTTCCAAAGTTGCAAACTACCTTATTTTTATATTTAAGTCACCACTAAGGTTTTTCTTAGCTGCAATCTACAGGTTAGCAGAGCCCACCTGCACCATCTCCACCAAGAAAACCCTAGCCTTGACTGCATCCAGTGCACTGTTAAGGATTTGGCCAAATGCATTGTCGGAATTATAGTCCCAACACACCAAGGACCATCTCAGATTTTAGACCTCTGGATTGGTGTTGTGGGCACCTTGAACCCTAAAGGAGACCTCTGCAAGAAAATCACGAAGTTTGGAGCAACGTCTCTAAATAGCTCCATACATTGACCAGGTGCATTGTGGGAGTTGTAGTCCCAAACTCCAAAAGGCACCCCAGGGCATTTGAACCTTTGGCTTGTGCTTTGGACCACTTTTCAGCATTTTGAAATACTTCTGGTCATTGCTTGACTTTGTCCCGTTCCAGCACAATCTGTTTTACCTCTTTGAGTGCTATTTGCTTCTAACCCCTAATTTTAAGATGGATCTTTAAAAATTCATATCTCTGGTTCCCTGCTTTGGATTTTTGTTGTTGTGGTGTCTATTTGTTTATAAACATGTAACCTATTTGTATAAATTGGTGTTGGACTTTTATTGTGTATTGTGTCTTACCTATTTAATGTATTTGTGTTTTTAAATGCTTTACACACCTGTTGTCTAAGTTAAGGCTGCCTGCTCACAACAAGCTACAAAGGTTGAGCAAAGGAATTATTTATTGAGTCCTTGAATGGACTTTATAATGTGATTGTGGCCTTAATACTAGTAGTGGGTACCTACCCACACCTACAAATAAAACACATTCCGACACTTTTTATTTACATATATGTAGTGTAGCTCAGGGAGTTAACCATTCGTTACTAATATTTGCAGGGATTTTGCAAGCACAAGTTTAAATCCAGGCAATACAAACTCAGCCGTCTCTTCTACTGAGGACGTTGACTTGAGTAGAGTACCATGAAATTGGTAATAGTACTGGTGATAATACCCCTTCATAATAATTGGCAGGGATGCCCTATAAATGAAACTGTGTGCTCCTGGATTTCTTGCTGCTGTATGCATACACTATACAAAAGTTATACTTCTTTGTTTTTGCTTTTTTTCAAAAATGCATTGCAGAATGTGTAGGAAACTTTGATAATTCAGTCTTGATGATACAGGTTTCCGAGCTCACACAAAACGTATAGAATTCTATTACAATTCCTCATCTTAATCATGTTAACTGTGACCTAAGTGACAGGCTTTCCATAATAAAACTTTTTGTAAGTATTTCCAACTCAACAAAATAATATCAAATCTAAGAAGAAAATCATCTGCAAATCCCAATCCAATGTTTTCAATTCAATAACAAATATTACTGACACCCAAACACCTGAAATCAGTTCAAGGGAAAAGGAATTTTTATGTTTCCATAAAATGCCCATGGAACAGTTGGGGAAAAATGCAATGTAAGTCAATGCAGTTGTTTTGCTAATAGCATATTCATTCTCCGCTGACAATCATTTTCAGATTAGATAAAAGGAGCAGGGCCTTCCCAGTCAAGTCCTAAGGATGACTATCATTAAGGCACCATTTGTGCCTGACAGTAGATGGATCAAAGAGCCATTGTAATGCAACTTTTTTGTGGAGCAAGGCTGGATGTTGTAGCTCAGTAGATCTGTAGGAGGTGAAATAACCTTGCTGTGGCCCTGCAGAAGTTTCAATCTGTAGGGCCACATTACGACCACCCACGCCATCTATGCCATCGTTCTGACTGCCAGATTACGATTCGAGTGGTAGTTGAAAGTTAGGCGGATTAAAGATTGCCGCCTCTGACAGGATCCAGGAGCCTTTTGGGACAGCGGACAGATTCCTAATTCCTACAATGGAGTGGTACCAGTGCAGGCACAGCTGTAGGGCTCAGAATATCCCTTTCCCACTGTCTGTTCATGGCTGTCCACTTCCATTACATGCAGCCAGAAAGGGAATTTGGGGGCCCCTAGCAGGGCTCCCGTCCTGTGTGGGCCTCCGCCATCGGGTCAGGGTCAAGGGGCCAAATGTGGTGCCCCCAAACATCCATGCACCATGTGCCAGGCACCACATAGTGCCTTGCACACAATGCATGGATGTTTACAAACATGCTGGAAAAAAATGGCATGTTTCCGACTGCCTCATGGGTGGTTGCATTGTAATCTGGTGGGTGGAACCGCCGACCACTGGTTGGGCAGTTACCATCCCGCAACAATTGGGATTTGCCAATCGTCCAACCCCCATCGTAAAAAGGCCCTGTGTGTTAAAAATCTCAAAGGTGGATAGACTTAGCACTTTGTCCTAGTCTTCTGGGAGTTAATATATTTCAAAATACCACTCAGCCAACAATATATTATCTTCTCTGCAAAGTCTCTGATTATTTCCAAGTTCTTCCCCTGGAACCAGAATATAGGTTTCAGTAAGTTGCAGGCTACTTAACCACTCTGACGAACATCCAGTTCCTACATATCCTCCTTTCTAAAGGACCATACAGCATGCACTCTTCCTGGGACACACTTACTTCCTCCGTGGCCTGATAAGAATTACAGCACTGTAGTGGATCTCCTAAAAAAGTCCTGGATTTTACTTTTGCCATTCTGTGATATAAGGTACGATCTCTTGCTGTCGGGATTGTCCCATCTCTTTGTTACCTCTCCTGAGCAAAATACTATAAAAACATATCAATAATCATCTTTCTGATTTTATTGAATCTGCAAGCTGTCTCTATCCATCTCAGTCGGGCTTTTGACCCAAACAGCGCTGAGTCTGCTTTGATTGCAGTCACTGACAACATTAGAATGTCCCCGGACAACGGGCAGGCAGTGCTTCTGGTGTTGCTCGACTTGTCGGTAGCCTTCGACACAATTTCCCATCAGACTCTGCTCAGGAAACTTAGGGAAACTGGCCTCCAAGGGTGTGCCTTACAATGGATGTCGAGCTTTCTGTCTTATAGAACTCAGACTATCAACCTGGGTCCTTTCGACTCAAAGACTACAAGACTAGGAATTTAGGATTGGTTCCAATATCTTATGCTAACGATACTTACCTCCTACTTTCCTTTAATAATACCTATCCCAATGTCCAGTCTATCTTCTCAGAGGGTATGCTGGCCATCGCTGGCTAGATGAGGGATACATCCTCTGGCTTAATGCAGGGAAATCTGAGATCATGTTGTTTGGCGCTACATCACGGAAGTGGTCCCCTAGGTGGTGGCCAGAGGAATTGGGCATCTCGCCAACTCCTAAACTGGTGGTAAAAAATCTGGGTGTCCATCTGGATCAGTAATTAATAATGAAGGAGCACGTCACAAACACTGCTGGTGAATGCTTCCATGTGCTAGGCCTTCCCCGTAGGGTATTTCCCTTTCTGCCTTTAACCACATGAAAAACTCTGATCCAGGCACTGGTGTTAAGCCGCCTGGACTATTGCAATGCTCTGCTGATTTCAGTGAATGGTGGCTCCTTAAACAGAGAACACTGCAGCTCGCTTGGTCTCCAATGCTCCCCCTTGAACAGCTTCCCTCCCTCTTTTGCACCAGCTGCATTGGCTTCCAGTACGGACACGGATCACCTTTAAGATCAGCTGCATTATACACAAATCTCTGATTGGTAAAGGTCCCAGTTATCGAGCAGATAAACTTACCATATATCTGCCACTTAGGTCATTTTGGTCAGGGTCCAAATCTCTACTTCTTATTCCTAGCAATAAAAATTCTTGCTTAAGTGGTAGAGCTTTCTCCCGCCTACCCCCCGCTTTTGGAACAAACTATCATTTAGCGACAATGCCCAGATCATTTACAGTTCAGAAGGCTCCTTAAAACCTCATTGTTCTAATCTGTCCCTCTTCTGTGGCTGGCTGTAGCAATCCTATAGCACGGAGATACCTCTTGGGTGGTGATTCAGGTGCTTTACAAATAAATAAATTAAATCAAATCCAAGAGGAAGCAGTGTTTTCCCCTTCTTACCTCAGATATCAGGATTACACATTCCACAGCCTTTTCTGGTCATCTTCAACAACAACCAGCTTTCTGATTCTGAGCTGATGGGAGGCCCAGTTTATGGGAGTAACACAGTAGTGACTTTTGTATTCTCTGATCCTATACATTCATAGTTTTCTTTTGGTTCACTCCCAGGCTATTAAGCCTTCCTTTGCTTTGTGGTTAAAGCTCTGATTCCGGCGCGTTCAGCGGGCGCGCCGGAATTGCGCCGGAGTCAAGCCTGAGTCCTGCCCGTCTGCTCCCGTCCGCGACCGGACGCGGCCAAGGGCCACCCCTCCTGTACTCAGCTCTCTGGAGATATCAGGTAACATTACCTATTCGAGCGCCCAACTACGCCATCTCTGCCCCATTACACCAATAGGGTGCAAACACTCTCTCAATCCTGAACAGCTTCCTCTCACATGCGCCGCATGTCTGTTTTCACCCCCTCTTGTTAATACCTCACAGAATGATACCACCGTTAAAATGTTTCTGCTGAACTGTCGTTCACTGCGTAAACATACTACTCAAATTCATGATTTGATCATGGATCATCAGCCTGAAGTATTCTTTTTAACGGAAACATGGTTAGACGAAACCTCCTCGCCTGAAACACTTGATGCTATCCCGACGGGATATTGTTTACTTAGATTAGATCGTGAGAAACAAAGAGGAGGTGGAATTGCGATCATTTATAGAGAGGAACTTACTTGTACCCTTGAACCTGTAAATATTACAAAATGTGAGGCTGGTGTTTTTTCTATCCTGATTTCCCCGAAATTCACCATAAATGGCTACTTGCTCTATAGACCACCAGGTCCTGCTGCAACTTTTTGCGACAGTTTATTGGATGCAATTATCCAACCAGCAGTTAGATATAACCACTTTCTCCTGATGGGGGGCTTAAATATCCACTTTGACAACACAGAGTGCATAGAAGCACAAACTCTTCTAGGGGCACTCAAATCCCTGATGCTAGAACTGCAATTTACTACGCCCACACATCAATCAGGCCACTTACTTGACCCGCTATTTGCTAACTGGAATTCCATTCTGACTGCCCCTCCCTTCACAATTCCTTGGTCAGACCATAAACTTATTGTCTTCGAAATCTCTCACGTCCCTAACACTACGAAATTCCATAAATCCCTGTCCCACAGGCGCAGGAATTGGAAGAGATTTACGCAAGAAGCTTACAGGCAGGCCCTATTGGAAAATCCCCCTCCCTTGAGCAATAATCTATCCAAAAGCTGGACGGCTTATGAAGAATGGATGGAAAAGGCATTGGATAAAATCGCACCGTGGACTACTAAAATCCCAGTAAGAAGTAATAAAACGGCTCCTTGGTTTACTGACGAATTAAAAAGGGCTAAAGCCACATGCAAAAGATTGGAACGCCTCTGGAGGAGAGATTATAATACAGGGAGTAAACAACTTTACAAAACTGAACTAAGCAAATACTCTAAAATGATCAGAGCAGCAAAGAGTAAATGTTTTAACGACAGAATTCTGAATGCAAACAATCCTGCCAAAGAACTCTTTGCCATATATAAAGAAATTACGGTCCCCAACAGATTATTGGCTCAGGATACGCTGTCCAATGAACTATGCAACTCCATAGCAGATCACTTTATAAACAAAGTGGACACAATACACGCCTCATTTACTAAAATACCGGCGATTTCTATGCAGGCGAAGATGACAGACAGTTGCCCGGACAGAACTATGTGCTTAAACAGTTTTGTGATGCCAGACCGTCAGTCTATGCTTCACATTGTTAAAAGTGTGAAATCAGGCTCACCTAACGATGCTGTCCCACCTAAATGCTTTACTGACATCACAGATGTTTTATTAAATCACATAAGTCATCTAATCTCCCTTTCTTTCCTTGAAAAGCAGGTACCTGAACCTTGGAAAAGAGCTCAGGTAATTCCATTAAAAAAGAAAGCTAACTTGCACGTGTCTCAACTTCAGAATCTCCGCCCAATCTCTCTGTTGCCCTTCTGTATGAAAGTGGCAGAAAAAATTGTAAATATACAGCTTATGGAACATCTGGAGCAAGGGCGATTTCTTCACCCTACTCAATCTGGCTTCAGAGCTCAATACTCTACTGAATCGGCAGTCCTTTACTCAACAGAACTGCTGAGGCAAATAGCTGATAAAGGCCAGACAGCAGCGCTAGTGTTACTTGACTTAAGCGCAGCTTTTGATACTGTGTCACACTCTACGCTGCTGTCACGTCTATCAGAGATTGGAGTTGAAGGAGATGCATATGTGTGGCTACAGTCATTTTTGGAAAATAGAAGTTTCCAAATTTATTGTCCGCCATTCAAGTCCACTCCCAGACAGCTGAAGCACGGGGTTCCACAGGGCTCAAGTTTGAGCCCTACCTTGTTCAACCTGTATATGGAACCCCTTGTACGTATAGTTGAGTCCTTCGGTGTTAATATTATAACTTACGCCGATGACACGCAACTAATGATTACACTCAGTCAAGATGGAGAAGAGACAGTTATCAACTTTTCAGCTTGTCTCTCAGCTGTAGCGAGTTGGATGAACAATAACTGTTTGCGTCTGAATGGAGACAAAACTGAGGTGTTGCTAATTGGTAAGGCTCCTTCAGCGTGGTCATCAGACTGGTGGCCAGCAGAACTTGGTCAGACCCCTGTTCCTACGGATTCAGCCAAGAATTTGGGAATGATACTAGATACCAAACTCTCGTATGCGAAGCATATCGAAAAGGTTACTGGTAAATGTTACGCAGTTCTCAAAATCCTGCGTAAGGTCCTGGACCTAGTACCGATGAGTACAAGGAAATCCCTTGTCCATGCCTTAGTCACCCCACATCTTGACTATGGCAACGCCCTACTTATAGGGCTGAGCCAAAAAGGTCTGAAACAACTACAAAGAGTCCAGAATATGGCTGCCCGCCTAGTTCTCAATCTCCCACGCAGAGCTTCAGGAAAGGATGCATTATCCAAATTGCACTGGCTTCCTATAAAGGAGCGTATACTTTTCAAGGCCATGTGCATTTCCCATCGAATTGCACAAGGGAAAGGACCCCCTTATCTGAACAAGCTCCTCAGCATCCACCGCCCAAAACGTCACTTAAGATCACTGGGCAGTATGCTGTTTTTAGTTCCTCGCATTTTTAAAGCCAAAATGGGGGGCCGTTCATTTTGTTATTTAGCGGCCTCCTATTGGAATAAACTACCCCTTGAATTGCGGATGGAACCCTCCGAGAGTAGATTCCGCTTGAAACTTAAGACGCATCTCTTCCCTAAAGACTAGCGGTCTGTGTCTGGTTAGAGATTCTACTGATCTGGCTGGTCTGATGGTTTAATGATGAGGTTCTATAGCGCGGGGACACACTGTTCAGTGTAACCAGGCGCTCAATAAATGATTTTATTATTATTATTATTATTATATCAAGAAGCAGTATTTCAAAATGGTGTAAGGAATCCACTGACTTGCTTTGCACCCTGTCTTCCTTAAATCCACTTCTAGCAGTGGTGGCTGCTCTAATCTTAAGCCTCTTTTTCAATTTAAAGAGAAGCCTGTTCCAGCTGGTCAACTCTGGATATAAGGAACCTAGATATAAGGAAACAGAGTAGCTGGAAAGAGGTCTGAATCTAAGGGTCTTTTCTATCAAGTTTGAGGTCATAATGTTAATGTGACTGCCCGGATATTCTGCCTACCTTTGGGCGAGGCAGTTATTTCCTACCTCACTTCCCAACTACCTGATTTTGTAGGGGTAGTATTTCTTCTCATAGCGGAAGATCAAGCAATCCTACTCCCCTTGTCCTACTAATTGTGAGTCAATCAAACAATCAATCAAATAATCAATCAATCAGTCAGGGGCTTATATCTGTGGCAACTCACCCGTGAGGGTTATAGGTGCTGGGCAGGGAGCTGCTGATCCCTCTTGTGGTAGGATCATTCAAAAAGCCAGGTCTTGACGTCCTTGTTGAACTGGGTCAGCAACACAGATTGCCAGAGGTGGAGGGGTAGGAGGTTCCAGGTCTTGGCAGTGAGGTAGGAGAAGGATCTTTCTCCAGTTCTGGTCTTGTGGATCCTGGGGACGGAGGCAAGGGTGGGCTTGGCTGACTGGAGTTGTCTGGAGGGCACATGGAATGCGAGGCGGCGGTTCAAGTATGCTGGTCCTTCATCATGGAGAGATGTGTAGGTATGGGTGAGGAGCTTGTAGGTGATTATCTTGTTGACTGGGAGTCAGCTGAGTTGTCAGAGGTGTTGAGTGTTGTGGCAGGGATGTTGAGGACCAGTCTGGCTGCATCGTTTTGGACGTTCTGCACTTTCTTCAGCTGTTTCTGGGTGACACGGGCGTGGAGTCCACAGATAAAGCTGCTAAATCAAAAGGATCATTAGCTTTCCAGCAGAGCTTTTGCATGACCTTACCTAAAACCTTGGGTCCAAATTCTAGGTTTAAGAGACAGCTTTGTGAAGACATCCTAGGAGGCTTCTGCCTGAGCAGAATTCGCTAGGCAACCCCCACAGTCTGGAGGCCAAGAATAAGAACTACTATAAATAATAATTGCAACATATGTAGAAAATAATCTAAGTTTGCCAATGATTTCGAATTTCGCTATTCAGAAAAGTGCCACTAAAATGTACTATGCACCTCAGTCCTACCTGTTGGTTGCTAACAATATTTAAAAGACATGTTGGTAGTTTTTTCAATGAAAGCTACTATATGAACTTTTCGGTGCTGTTACTATGGATGTTGTATGACAAAATATTGATCACAAAAATATCATGGAACAAAAATAATGTGGTAAAAACATGGATGACCAAAATATCAACTTTACATATTTAAAACATAAAGTACAGAAATATTGTAATCCAAAATATCAACAATATCATAATAAGAACATATATTATTTATTGATCAATCAAACACTGTTTTCCGTCTATTTGCCATAAATTGGTTTAAAATTAACCCCTTCGATGCGGGTGACAAAGCCAGCTCGTCATGGGCCTTACCTGCGCTGCGCGCATGACGAGCTGGCTTTGTCACGTAACGTGGGATTTTTGAAATTCCAGCGGGAAAACCCGCTAGCGCGCATGCGGTTAATATATTTAGAAAAGATATCTAAAATAAACAATAACAAGCATTAGTTTACTAACTTTTGCAAAACTATACACACATAATTTGATGCAGACATATTTCTTTAAAAATGTTGATATTAATTTGTAATAAATACTTTATCCACATAAAAGTCATTATTATATAAAAAAATTAATCATTGCAATTCATGCTGAAAATTAAAACACTTCATACAATTATAATTATGAATCATATACAAATACAGTAAAATATATTTTAAATAGAATGAACCATTATAAATATTTTAGATATAGAAGAAAACCTTTTTTATTACAAAAACATTAAGAATATATTAAAAAATAAAAATAAAAACAAAATACAGAAAATGAACTAAAACATTAAAAAATATATACTATTAAATTATATATAATTTAAATGGTTTTAAAAAGTACTGGGGGACCATGGCGAAGATGGCGGCAGATAGGATATGCTTTTGTGTACCTCCGGATCCGCCGCTCAACAGCTTTGACATAGCACCTGCCCTTGCTGTCTCACCGGGTGGTTTGACTCAGACTGTAATACCAAAACCCCAGCGGAGTGATGCTGGGTGTTTTTTTTTAGGGTGCATTACACCATCTTAATGTGAGCAGGGGACCTTTATCTAAAATAAAGAAACACACATGTGAGATGCAGGAACTGAGTCAGAGTGGGACTTTATTCGAACAATTTGAACAATGAATGTCAAAGGCACATTGTTAATCAAAAATAGCATTGTGTAATCTAGAAGATAACAAGTTTCAGAGACACCTTCCTAGATGAAAAAGTAAATCATGCAATTTTGTACGTTTACAAATCATGGAAATGCAGAGTAGAGAGAGGCAGTTTTGAGATATAATAAGCATTCTAGCCTCAGCCAAACCAAAGATGCTAGAGAAGGTGGCTGAGGAGGAACACACACATGCGTCTTGACCCATGTGATCAATTGTGCGAGGTAGTCCTCCTGAGGAAATATAAATTTTATGGTCAAGTTATGTTCCCTAGCGCGTACCCCACCGTCTCCATGTACGAGTTAAAGTGCATGTAATTTCCCTCCTGTACCAGCTATGAAGACGCAAATACATTTGCGTCCAACGTTAACATGTCCTCTTTCAGACCCACCATGAATGGGTCGAATGGCCCGTTCCTAAGTATGCTATGCCAACGTCTTTTTGTGACGTACTTCTACGTTTTTCAGCTCTGGCTGAGTAGGCCCCTGAATTTCTGTTACCGAGCCTCTTTTCTGGCTTCTGACTCGAAGGGCCTCTGCCCAGGCTGCCTCTGTACCCGTGAACTCTGACTTACTTTCAGCGCGGCCCCTCGTGCTCAGCTCAGCCTGCTGCCTGCCAAGATCGACTATAACCTTCGAGTTATCTGTTCCGCTCCCCGAAAATACATTCCTGCCTGCCAGTTTCAGTAAACATCCTTCCTCAGCTGCAGAGCCAAAGGGCCGGCCTGTCTCTATGCAACTAATTCAAGTAATTCATAGCCCTTGTTGCCATGCTTCCATGGAAGGCCCATACCCCCACGCTTCTCATACAGACACTCAGGTGCTTATACACGCACTCACAGCAAGTATAGAATAGCTTCTACCCTAGAGACCTTTCCGCCCAGATAGCTTAGTTCCTAAACATCAGATACCAGATATGATAGAAGCACAAGTTGATCTGACATGCCAGACTTCTGTCTCTTTCCGTCAGTGTAAATGTCAAGTCCCCTGCACCCTCCAGCTTCACGTCAATCACACGTCATGCAGCTGCGCGCGCATCCAAGCTTCCGATTTCTGCTGACATAGCCACATTCCTGTTAGTGCCACCCCTTTTGTGACACTTACCTGTGACGTTTCTAGCACACACCTCTAGTTCACGCCTCTTGATTACGCACTTGTACCACGTGTATACTGTTATCTTGTCTTCTCTCAGCTGTTACGCCTTCTATACTGTTTCCAATGGTGTAAAATAAGTATATAAGCTATGTACTGTTAATAAAATGTAGCGCTCTATCCCTTCTGACACCCCTGTGGTGGTCAGAACATGATATCCTGGCCATGACCATTCCTTTTTAAGGAATAAAACCCCTAAAAACTCTAACACCACGGACTCTGCCTCTTTCTTCCGATCTGAGTTATTATTGATTAAGTACTTACTTGCATAGAAATTAAGAGAGTAAATTAATTATTTACGTCATTTGGCGCCCGAATAGGGACCCCTCCCCCACCTCACGCGCCGGTTGGCGCATTGCAAGCTCTGTCCCCTGCCATCAGTTAGATGGACCATACGCGTACCGGCAGGATTTCCTGCATCTCCCTCTGACCCACGGAGGTGACGAAGACTGCGATCAGTGCCCAGACGAGGCGGTGAGGAGTGCGGAGGATCCCGACCAGAGCCTAGCCGAAAGAAACAAGGTCCGAGGTGTCAAGAGGCCCACCAGGTTTCCGAAGTTTTCCGAAGTTTTCCGAAGTTTCCCGAAGTTTTCCGAAGTTTCGAGCCGAGCCCAGTCGAGTTTTCCGAGGCCTTCTGTTTCCGTGCTTCCCGGTGAGTACCATTGCTGGGACGTATCTAGACGGGTTTGGGTACACAAGTCCGGTCTGCACTGTTTTTAGGCAGTGTATCTGTACTGTTTAGCAGTATATCTAGTATTCCGAATTTCTGAATTTCTGCACTGTTACACCAGTGTATCTGTACTGTTTAGCAGTACATCCGGTATAGGGGGTAATCATCTATGTCTCCAATGTTTTTTCATGTGATTAATGTCGTGGTATGAATGTGACCGTTTTATGTGTATTATTGTATTTTCTCGTATAACTAGTTATATTCAGAATTAAGTATCAAGGATCGCGCATTTAGTATCAAGTAGGCAAAATGCCGTTTTTCAACAAGTTAAAGCAGATAGGAACTAGGAAAGGGATGTTAGAGGAAGAGATTCCTATCCCCCCTAGGGACACTCCAGGTAACTTTATGTATAACAAGCATGGCATAGATGCCATATTGTATCTAGAATTATGGACCGATTATACAAAGCACCTAGACGAGAGACACAGATGGCCAGTTAATGGAACATGGGATGCCGAGTGCATCGTGAAGGTCGAGGAGGCATTACGTAAAAAGAAAGCCAGACAATCTCAGAAAGACGCCATAGAATTTTGGCGGAAGGAATCACATAAACGTGCTGAAAGAGCACTCCGTAGAGAAGACAGACTTAGAGAATCAGATAAAGCTCAAGAAAATGAATTAGTTACTGAAGGAATCCGAGTAAAAACAGAACAAATAGATCGCATCCGAAATAGCCAAGTAAACGGCATGTATCTTATGGCCGAGGGTACACCTGACGCCATTTCAGAAATACCGAAAAATCTGCCGCCACCACTGGTCCCAACTAAAGTAATGCATAAGACTACTAAAGATATATTCCTGAATTCCTACCTAGAAGATGTAGCTCCAGCTTACACCAATCTGCCTGTTCGTGCCCTGCCTACTGACAGGGACGGGGGTGGCACCCCGCCCCCAGATCATGCTTCGCCAGTACCACAACAGACCTCTCCTGTTCCGCCAGCCCCGCCACTTCCTGTACTCAAAACAGACCTACCGAAACCACGACCACCAGATACTACTAAAAGACAAATTCAAATACAGACTGCACACAGAGATGATACCCAAGCCTCCGTTTCAGGGGGTGCGACCGCGGGTCCTCGGACCCCGCCATTGACACACAGATTAAATGTCAGAGATATACAGAGTCCCCTCACGTTCAGGTCTCCTCACTTATCCCGCTTGGACGCATTCAAGGAAAACATTTCAGTTTGTAGATACGATCCAGTACCCGGTAAAGACGATCTAATGATATTGGCATCACTACGGTTAAGATCTGCTACTGATATCTTGCTAAGCTATGTAGGAATGAAGGACCGTCTAGACAGGATATACAAGTTTGTACAGACAGGGAAAGACCCTGACAGTATCAAGAATGCCATGGAAAACCAGAAAGTTGACATACAAGCACAGATATTACGATTTTTCATAAACTGTCTAATAAGAGAACGAGATAGGCCTGGAACAGATCAGAGTGAATTAGATGCACTGAACAAGTGGGGTCAAAATATAGCCAATGGAAAACATGACAAACAGAATTGCATAGCCACTATGTACAGAAAAATAAGAAAAACAGTAATAGAGGTACACCAAAAGGAGAAAGACAAAGCTTCCTCTGAGGAGGAAGAAGAATCTGAAGAACCAGAAAAAACTGCAGGCACCATAGCATATGTAGGTAAGGGAACTTACCTTAGGAAGGGTATCCGTCCAGAGAGCAAGAGAGTTTTCTTCTCTGCCTTGACAAATCCGAATTCTGCTGAGCATCAGTTCCAGGAAACCGATAAAAGGCTTCGAGATCGAGTTGGGTACCATGTACTCAATTCTATGGATGAACAAGAACTAGCCCGATCAGCTGTATCATGGGCCGAAAATGCAGACATATATAACGATGACACGGTGGCGCAGACATTTCTGAACCTCTCCCCCGACGAACAGAAATTAGCAGGTGTATACATGATTCAGCACCTTCTCATCAAATACAGAAAACATTATTCTGATCCAGGTCCCTTACACGAAACACTAGAAGCACTACTCCTGGATAGATGGAGAGGCTTAAGCACCAAATTAATTCAAATAATTCTAGAACAACGACACAGATATAATACCTTTGTAAGCTCTGAATATGTTAGCGCCCCGCCCCCAGAAAGGAAAATGTATCACATGCAACGCCTGAGTGGCGTTGAAAGTCAGAACCCCTTACGAGAAGTGCACCCTGTTATGGGTGAGGATCGTGTCTTGAAACGCGTGTATGTACACACGCCTCTGACTAAATTAGAACTGTTAGAAATGAAGAAACTAGTCCCGTGCCATGATAAAGACCCTGCAGGCTTTCACAGAGAACTTAAAGACATGTTACTGATGGGGGATTACACATATGATGACATTATGAAAATGTTAAAAGTACTATTACCCACGGGTATCTTCGAGAAATTAAAAGAAAAGGAATGGGAGGTGGGGGACACAAAGATTGCATGGGCAGAAATAGAGGAGGAAGAAAGAAAACGGGTCCCGGGGGTAGGCCTTGGGGACAAAACTAAAGCATTACCAGGTTTGATAGTACAGGTTCTGCCCAGATTATTGACAACTAGAAAGGAAGATTGGGACGCCATCTCGTCCTGTAAACAGAAACATGATGAAGATACTAGTGACTTCTATTCAAGATTCGAGAAATGTTTTATTATTAATAGTGGCCTCAAACCAAGTAGCGAGTCATACCCGCATCTTTTTGTATCAAAGTTAGTGGAGAATTCCCTACCGTTAGTTAAAAACCGTGTATACAAGGTCGAGAGTACATGGCAAGCAAACACGCCATCACAGATGTTACAGATGTTACAATACCATCAGAATAGAATTAGAGAAGAACAAGATCAGGAACAGAAACGTATGAAAGACACGAAGATGAAAATGTTAGTAGCACAGACGGTCCCAGCCGACAGTCACAGAAAGGGTACGACCCAGACAAGTCACAACGCAGCTCCCGTTAAAGGGACATGCAATTATTGCAAGCAGCCAGGTCACTACGTACATGAATGCCCAGTCCTGAAACATAACATAGCGACAGGTAAAACTAAAGAAAGACCGCATCCGCCTAGACAAGACCATAACCAGCATCAGTCTTCACAGTCTACACAGAATACACAGCCTATGCATGCTTCTTCGACTCCAGCACAGACAGTAGCGATACCACAGCCACAGCCCATTGCCGCGTCACAGCAAGTTTCACAACAGATGTATCAGTATGCCCAGTCCGCTTATCCCGAATATTCCCGATATACATGAAACAGCCTAGAGAGGGAAGGTGGCTTGCCTCTTATTGAGATTCCTGTAGATCAAGAAGGTCCTTATGTACACAGTCAAGTATTGGGAAAAGACAGAAAGTTTTTAATTGACACAGGGGCAAGTCGCACTACGATCAGCCATGATGAAGTCCCAGGGGCACCCCTCTCAGGCTCACAGAATGTTTCCCTTGGTTTCTCAGGACAGCCTATTGTAAATGAGGTATCAGAACCAGTTCCCCTGGCTGTGGGTCCATTATCGCGTGTTACAGACTTGTTACTTACAAAATCATGTCCAGAAAATCTGTTAGGAATTAAAACGTTGAAGGCTCTAGGAGCTATACTATGCTGTTCCCCGGAGGGAGTTAGACTCTTTCTGCGGGATTTCAAGGGTCATTATGTTTTGCGAGAATTCGATGTCAGATTGAAAAGTGTACCAGATTACTTGTGGGCAAAAGGCCCAACTGATGTAGGTTGCATGCATATCACTCCGTACCGCGTTACACTCAAAGCAGGAGTTGTATTACCCAGAATCAGACAATACAAGTTACCACCCGATGCTGTAGTGGCTTTACTGAAAATAATTGAGGAGCTCATTGCCCAAGGAGTGGTCGTCGAGACCGACTCCAATGTCTGTAATTCACCCATCATTCCGATTCTTAAACGTACTGATCCCAATGCACCGCCAGTATATCGGCTGGTGATTGATCTTCGAGAATTAAATGAATGCATTGTACCACAGTATCCTGTGGTCCCTGATATCTCATCCCTATTGACTGCCATTGATTCAGAAGCAACGTTCTTTACTGTAATTGACCTCAAGAACGCCTTCTTCAGCGTGCCTATTGATCCAGAGAGCCAATATCTCTTCGGATTCAGTTTAAATGGACGCAGCTTCAAATTTTCACGCGCACCTCAAGGATTCACAGAAAGCCCCAGCATTTATAGTCAAGCACTGAAAAGACAACTAGATTGTATTCAAATGCCAGTTAACACTGCTTTACTGCAATACGTCGATGATCTACTGATCACCGCACGAAGTGAGCCCGAATGTGAAAAAGCATCACTGACAGTTTTACATTTCCTAGCCGACAAGGGGCACAAGGTGTCCCCTTCGAAGCTACAATTCTGTGTTCAGCAAGTTGTGTACTTGGGTCACTTGCTGTCCAAAGTGGGGAGACAGCTCACTCCCGATCGCATTCAGTTAATTGTAAATATGCCGCAACCCCAGACACAAAAGGAAGTGCGGGCCTTCATAGGCCTCACCTCATACTGCAGACAATGGATTCCTCAATATGCATTCCTAGCTAAACCACTCATCCAGTTAACGACACAAGAGGCAGCAACTTCGACTGCCCTCCCTTGGACTCAGGAACACACACAAGCTTTTGAAGAATTAAAGAAAGCATTATGCCAAGCACCAGTTTTAGCGACACCATGTTACAGCAAACCGTTTACACTTTTTGTTACAGAACGTGACGGTACAGCGTTGTCTGTTCTCACCCAAGATCAAGCAGGTTCGCATAAGCCTTGCGCTTATTTCTCAAGTACATTGGATTCAGTAGCCCAGGCACTCCCTGCGTGCTTAAAGTCAGTAGCAGCAACAGCATTAGCAATCAGACAAAGCGACTCAATTGTTTTAGGTCATCAGTTAACAGTTCAAGTACCACACTCTGTAGAGGTTTTGTTAAACAGAACCCAAACTCAGCACTTAACTATAGCACGATTGACAGGTTATGAATTAACACTATTCCAGCCACACATAGAAATCAGACGCTGCAGCATCTTGAACCCTGCAACACTGTTACCTACAATTATGACAGATTCAGTCCAGCATGATTGTATAGAAATCATTAATGCAGTAACAAAGCCACGACGAGACTTAACAGATGTCCCATTGACAAATCCAGACCTGACACTTTATGTGGACGGTTCATGCATGAGAACAAGTACAGGAGAATTAGTGGCCGCGTATGCCGTGACCACTGAAACTGAAGTTAAAGAAACACATCGTATTGACACACTGTCTGCTCAAGCAGCAGAGCTCATCGCTCTGACCCGAGCTTGTATTCTAGCCAAGAACAGAAATGTTAACATATACACTGATTCCCGTTACGCATTCGGAGTTGTACACGACTTCGGAGTCCTCTGGCAAGAACGAGGTTTCCTGACCTCTCATGGGGCCAAGATACAACATGGTCCCCTCATTCAAGCACTGTTAGAAGCAATACATTTGCCCTCGGGCATATCAGTCATGAAGTGTAAAGCACATACTAAAGTTACAGATTCTGTTTCCCAGGGTAACGACCTGGCAGACCAGACAGCAAAACATACAGCACTGACTCACACCCAGATTACTGATGTGACAAAGACAATAGTACCGACAAAGTGTATGGCAGTTAGAGATCCCACCCTAGATGTAATTGACATCCAGATGCATGCTACCCCAGAAGAAATAAAGAAATGGATTGAACTAGGAGGGATCCAGACAGATCAAGGTTGGATGACGAAGGGAAAATCTACATGGTTCCTCCCTGACTCTATGGTTCAAGTCATGATTAATACAGCACATAGCCCGGCACATCTAGGAGAGAAAGCGATGTTAGACAGTTTACAAAATCTCTGGAACAATAAACACTTACGAGCAGCAGCAAAACAGAAAGTGCGTACTTGCATGATCTGTTGTCAGTTCAATCCAGGTAAAAGTGTCCCTGTAGAGCAAGGTGGATTTCATCCTCCCGATTACCCTTTTGAAGTCCTCCAGATGGATTATATCCAGATGAACAGTTGTCGAGGATTCAAGTATGTCCTTGTAATTGTTTGTGCTCTGTCCCGTTGGACCGAAGCATACCCAGTTCCAGACTACACTGCTCCGACCACTGCCAGACAGTTGGTTCGTGAATTCTTCCCACGGTACGGTTTGCCCCGTGTCGTATACTCAGATAACGGACAGCCATTCTCGTCCGAGTTAATGAAGCAGGTTTCTTTACTGTTAGGTTACCAGTGGAAATTCCATTGTGTCCGACATCCTGAAGCAGCAGGCCTTGTAGAAAGGCATAATCAGACACTAAAAATACGTCTTGCCAAGATATGTCAGGAAAAAGGGGTCGACTGGATAGTCGCCCTGCCCGTGGCACTATTCTACATGAGGATGGTCGCCCACTCGAGATCAGGGCTATCCCCGTACGAAGTGGTTTTTGGCAGACCACCGAATATGTGGGGGACGCCCATTCCGAAGAAAATCACCGATGTTGATTGTAATATGTTGACAGATTACCTTGCCTCCTTGATGTCTGCACTCCAATCATGTCGTTCACAAGTTGCCGCAGCCTTCCCTGACAACACTGATGTAAAGCCGCACGAGGTCCGTCCTGGGGACCTGGTACTCGTCCGGAATTTCGACCGGAAAAATCCGCTGGAGCCCCGCTGGAAATCTCCGAAGACCGTCCTTCTCACCACGAGGACCGCCGTGAAGATTGAGGGGAGAAAGGGGTGGGTCCATACGAGTCATGTGAAGAAATTTTGTGGACTGAAACCTGATCGAGACTCGTCCACCCCCATCAAAGACTGTGTTGAGAAAAAAGACTTTACAGTATCCGAACGAGAAAAAACTCCCCAAGAAGAATACCGTATGAAACTCCGATCTAGCAAGTCAGACAGTTTAATTGTTTAAGTCCTCCCCTAGGTGAATCGGTTAAATAGTTTCTGACATGTATCCCCTAGATCGAGATAGAGAGAGAGAGAGACAAGTTAAAAGAAATACATACTGCAAATCATTGCGTAGTCACTGTATAGTGACGTTGTTAATAATGTTTTTCCTAAGTGTTCTAATTATTATTGCCAGTATTCTGCTACCTATCTACTGGCCTATCTTCAAGCGTGAACAATCTGTTTACAATGTCTCTGCTGAACACACTTTTAGTGAATTACCTGCACACGAACTCTCTTACAGACTTGCGCTGCGCAACAATACATTCATTAGTATGTTACACCACTCCCATCAGACGAACAATGCTACAGACTGTTGGATATGTGGCCGACTCCCTCCCTACCAGAATTACAAGGGAGCTCTGCCCCTCTTTCCGTACCCGTTCACTCACAATGGCTCCTGTGGGGCATGGTTTAAAATAATTAATTCCTTAGATCCTGATATTGCTGTTTTCGATGGGGGCTGGGTTTGGGGAAACTTGAACTTAGTCCTGCTCAACGTCTGTTACCCTGATAAGGAGGGACTCCCTACTCGAATAGGAACTGATCTAGAAAATGAAGTATATGGGTTAGGTAACTACACAATTAGTCTCATGATCCTTACTGTAGAATCCGAAGCTGCATCAGTTCTGCCCCATATGCTAGTATTACCAGTCACTGGTGAATTATGTGTCCGAAAGAAAGGTTCAGTACACTTAGGTCATAGTAAATGCACTACTGTGGTCGAATTCAGTGACCATGGTAAATCGTCCTTTAAAGCTATCAGCCATTCCTATTTTGTTTGTGGTCATACCGCATACATACGTTTGCCTCCAGATTGGGATGGTACCTGTTATATTGCATTCCTTCTGCCACCTGTTTTCCTAGCTCCCCCTGATTATCATAGAAATACGAATCTAGTAAAGAATAGACCCAGAAGAAATATTCCACTTGTCGACTACACAGAAACGGCATGGGAACAGTACACTGATTTCAATAAAGGATTCTTTTTCTTTCTAGGGCCTGTCCAAAACAGTAAATTAATACGTAGATTAACCAGAACACTTGAAGCTGTAGTACATGAAACTGCCTCCGCCTTAGGTAACTTAACAGAGGAGCAATCTGCTATGCGGGTTGTTGTCCTTCAAAATCGTCTTGTTATTGACGTCATCTTGGCAGATAGAGGTGGAGCCTGTAAGGTCATCGGGTCAAGTTGCTGTGTTTTCATTCCACAAAATGCACCATCTGTCTATCAAGCTATTACCCGTCTGCATAAAATTGCAAATCAGATACATCAGAATCCAGGCACCTGGACTTGGTCCGGTTGGTTCTGGACAACGTTAACCTCCTGGGGATGGAAGATCCTATCCTTCCTAGGTTTTGGCCTTGTCATAGTATTCAGCTGCTGCCTGTGCCTACAGTGTGGGCCGGCGATATGTGGACTGTGTGCCACATCATGCATTGAACATTCCAGTTTTCTTTCAAATAGTCAAAGAAAGAAAGATGAACAAATAATGTTACAAGAACAGACTGATCGATTCATGAGGATTGATATATCATGAAGGGTCCGTAGGGAACAAGGAGGGAATGAGGAAATATAAATTTTATGGTCAAGTTATGTTCCCTAGCGCGTACCCCACCGTCTCCATGTACGAGTTAAAGTGCATGTAATTTCCCTCCTGTACCAGCTATGAAGACGCAAATACATTTGCGTCCAACGTTAACATGTCCTCTTTCAGACCCACCATGAATGGGTCGAATGGCCCGTTCCTAAGTATGCTATGCCAACGTCTTTTTGTGACGTACTTCTACGTTTTTCAGCTCTGGCTGAGTAGGCCCCTGAATTTCTGTTACCGAGCCTCTTTTCTGGCTTCTGACTCGAAGGGCCTCTGCCCAGGCTGCCTCTGTACCCGTGAACTCTGACTTACTTTCAGCGCGGCCCCTCGCGCTCAGCTCAGCCTGCTGCCTGCCAAGATCGACTATAACCTTCGAGTTATCTGTTCCGCTCCCCGAAAATACATTCCTGCCTGCCAGTTTCAGTAAACATCCTTCCTCAGCTGCAGAGCCAAAGGGCCGGCCTGTCTCTATGCAACTAATTCAAGTAATTCATAGCCCTTGTTGCCATGCTTCCATGGAAGGCCCATGCCCCCACGCTTCTCATACAGACACTCAGGCGCTTATACACGCACTCACAGCAAGTATAGAATAGCTTCTACCCTAGAGACCTTTCCGCCCAGATAGCTTAGTTCCTAAACATCAGATACCAGATATGATAGAAGCACAAGTTGATCTGACATGCCAGACTTCTGTCTCTTTCCGTCAGTGTAAATGTCAAGTCCCCTGCACCCTCCAGCTTCACGTCAATCACACGTCATGCAGCTGCGCGCGCATCCAAGCTTCCGATTTCTGCTGACATAGCCACATTCCTGTTAGTGCCACCCCTTTTGTGACACTTACCTGTGACGTTTCTAGCACACACCTCTAGTTCACGCCTCTTGATTACGCACTTGTACCACGTGTATACTGTTATCTTGTCTTCTCTCAGCTGTTACGCCTTCTATACTGTTTCCAATGGTGTAAAATAAGTATATAAGCTATGTACTGTTAATAAAATGTAGCGCTCTATCCCTTCTGACACCCCTGTGGTGGTCAGAACATGATATCCTGGCCATGACCATTCCTTTTTAAGGAATAAAACCCCTAAAAACTCTAACACCACGGACTCTGCCTCTTTCTTCCGATCTGAGTTATTATTGATTAAGTACTTACTTGCATAGAAATTAAGAGAGTAAATTAATTATTTACGGCACTCCGAACGGACTGACGGACGGCAGCTCTTTTATACTCTTTAAATTAAGAACTATTGACAGCAGACCTTTGGCTACTTCCTGGAAATATTAGGAACACAGAAGTGACTCCTCTCTTGGCCAATTTTGTTTTCCTAAATGTCAAACACATCTTGTTCTTGCTACATCTTGATGTTCAGAAAGATGTATATCTGAGTATACAAGAGGGCAAGGGGCCTACTGCCTCCAAGATGCTCAATGCAGTGTGGAACATTTTAACACCACCCTGTCTATGGGCTGGCAGGGACACTAAAAATACGTCTTGCCAAGATATGTCAGGAAAAAGGGGTCGACTGGATAGTCGCCCTGCCCGTGGCACTATTCTACATGAGGATGGTCGCCCACTCGAGGTCAGGGCTATCCCCGTACGAAGTGGTTTTTGGCAGACCACCGAATATGTGGGGGACGCCCATTCCGAGAGGTTCTTGTTTTTTAGGCGAAGCAGGTACGATGTGGCTATATTCAAAAGCCTATTTGTGTGTGGCAACGATCTCCACTGCTGGGCGCCCAGCAGTGGAGATCGTTGCCACACGAGCGGAACAAACAAGACTTATCATGGTCTATGGGACTCTCAACTCTATGAACACAAAGAACTGATCTCCACAAAGTGACTTACGCGATTTTTCTAACTATCAAACCGGAACTTAAACCTGTATCAGCCTAACTGTCAGCATCTTAACTAATAGGCTTTTGAATATAGCCACATCGTACCTGCTTCGCCTAAAAAACAAGAACCTCTCGGAAATAAGACCTGTACATCCTCATATAGATTGCCTTGAAAAAGCCCCCAGAGGGCGAAACACGTGTCGGCCGAGCCAAGCTGGATAAAACTTTTTAATGTGTTTGAAATAAAGATCTTGAAAGAACTACATACGGTTTTGGATCCATGCTTTGAAGCCTCCCTATTACTCATGAACTGACTGTTGAAATTGGTGAAAAATAACCATAATATTAACTTTGTATTTGGAAACAAAAAAAGAATGGTTGTTCCTTGACTCTGAACTTCAAAGAGGGTGCTTGGTGTAACTTGATCTTCCTTTGAGTATTGATACGAGCATTTAGTTGCTCTGTGTAACACCCCGGGTGGTGGGTGTCTTATCAGGTTCCCAGTGCACCTCTTCCTATGACACTCTACACACGACTTGCCCAGAGGAAATAGTCTCTGACAGAAGGTGCGGACGCTTTCTCCCACTGAGAAACACTACCACCAACATCATTGTTTTATATATATATATATATATATACTTTCTGAATGTTCCCTATTCCTACCTAATTCTTACCCGCTAAATTACTACTAGTATTTTTAGCAGAATGGCAGAACAACTGCGTAGAATAAAAGATGTGCAACAGCAAAAACATTAAGAATGGCATACAGCGACGAAGGTATCCAGTCAAAGTTCAACCAATCCGTGGCTGTGTCTGCTATGGCACCTCCTCCAGCAATCATTTTATTTTCTATGTTGTTCAAGTCTTCAATGGCCTTGGTGATGGAGCCATTTTCTTCACTGTTGGCAATGTGCAGCACAAACTCACTATCCGAAGGTATACCCTCCTCTTGATATTTTGAAATTTAGAGTGCGTTTGCCTTGATCTGGGACATCACAATTATGGTGTTGGAGAAAAGAGCTGTTCAATAGGCAGAACTCCTTTGGTATGTGTTTGAAAGCTGTCCATCCATAGTACTCAGCATACCAATGTCTGTGGATCAAGGTAACAGACCAAACATTGGCATGGATGTGGGAGATATTGGCTGCTGAAATTGAGGTCAGAGATGGCACTGTGGGAGAGTCCTGTCAAACGGAGCGGCTCTTGGCGGAGGGAGCGAGGCCTGGGTACCAACAGCGTCGAGAGAGCGTGGAGCAAAGAGGCTCAAGGATCCAACTCAGTGCGGCAATGTGACCGGCTGAGCTTTGAGGTCTTTTTCATGTGACACACAGTGTCCCAGAGGCACAGAAGGAGAGCTGAGGTGCTGCAGAGATGGGGGCCATCACGGACAAAGATGTAGCGTGAGGAAGAAAAAAGGGAGGAGCAGATTACATTTTAGGCCCCGAATGCAGCCTACAAGAATGGAGAGACAGCGATCAAAGTGCGGAAGCTGCGGATGCAGCCCACATGCGGCTTTGTCCCAGAGGCGCAGATGGTGAGCAGGGAAGCCGTCCAGCTGAGGCTGCAGTAGGCTAGGGCAGGGGCGGCATGTACCGGCCCCAAGAAGAGAAAGTTAGTGAGGTGGGGGATCCCCTATCGGATACTGAGTGTGACCTGGAGGGGGAGTGTTAGAGACATGTCAAGTGGCAGCTGTCCCTGTGAAGTGTGGCCCCTGGGTTAGAGTGACTGCATGGGTCAGATCCCTTGTATTAAAGGCTCCCCTACCGGGAGCAGACTGACGGCTCAGGACTTGTTCTTCCTGAGTTTAGACATGCTAAGAATAGCAAGAGACGCCGGGCACGGAGATGAATGTGGGCTGCCCAGGTGTTTCTCATATTAATATAAGCCTGTGACATATTAAAAAGGCATATATTGTGACTAGGCCCAGAAAGGACTAACTGCCCTCTGTGGCTGGTGCATCTTGTTACGGCCAGACTACACTCTGGGGACCTCATGTCTCATTGCCATCAAGGGCAAGCAGAGGGAGGTCTCGGGCAAGAAGCAAGGACCCCGGGTGAGGGTGACTAGGCCACCCAAAACTAAGGAGGGGCGCCCATGGGAGCTTGACCACCAACGACAACTTCCAAAGAATTCTAATACTACAGTGCCCATGCTCTGGTACATTGGAGCACACCTGGTTGGACACCCCTCTACAGCGCTATCAAACACATCTCCGATCCAAAAGTCTCAGTAACTGAACTTAAGTAAAGAAGTGGGGTGGTCTTTTTTTGCCTACCACAGTTGGCCTGGTCAAGTCTCATGTAAAAATCATCCCAGGGATAAAACCTATTGGTTCTACCCCTATCTGCTACTAGAGTGCGTCCACCTTTCATCTGCAGGCCCGCTCCACCTGTATTGCAGCGCACATCATTAGCTCCTTACGGAACTGTGTAAATCACGAAGCAATACTCAGAGCATTTAGACTGAGCGCAAAACTGCCCAGGGGAATCAAGCTGAAATATACCTGTTTCAGGTATGAACACACACAGCAAAAGAAACCCGAAGGGTAATCGGCAATATTACCACCTAGAAAGTCCATAACACACATATCCTACCATGGCCACAGCCAGGAAGAAGAAAGAAAGATCTGTAACAGACATGTTGTTGAAGCAACCAGGGCTGGATCCCCCTTCTGAGGCTGCCCACAGGGACAATGGGCAACAAGCCATAATGGAGGACGCAGATGGACGAGATACAAAAGTGTTCATGACGGCGTTGTTCACATCTCTTAAGGACGATCTAAATTAACTGAGAGGTCCGCTTTCAGTCAATTTAAAGGAGATGAGGCCCAATCTGGAAGAAATAGGTGATCAGATGACAGCGTTGGAGGAACGGGACACCAACAGTGATGAAGATATTAAAATGATGCAAGAAGAAACCATCCGGCTGCAGGAACAACATATAAGGTTCTGCCATGTCCTGGGCAGGAAGCACACTAAAGACATCCAAATAGATCGAGTACATTGAGTGGGCCTACCTAGGGGTAATAAAGCACCGCCGTCGGACATATTAGTGTGTGTGCATGATTTTCAAACTAAGGAACTGATCATTTATAAAGCAAGAGAGGCACACCCAGTGCAATTCCAAGGGCACTCTCTGACTTTCTTTCAAGATCTAGCCGCGTTCACACTGTATAAAAGAAGAGAGTTCAGCTGTATAACAAATCACCTAAGGGAGCAGGGAACCCCATACTCCTGGGGACAACCATTCTGGATTATCTTAAAGTACCAAGGAAAACTGAGACAACTTTTCTCCCTGAAAGAAGCCCAGGAAGTCTTAAAAGATAAAAATTCCATACAGCATGATCAAGACTCCAAACACCCGGGGAATTCCGGCAATGGCTACCCACTATTGCAACTTGTTGGGAGACCCTTCTTAAAGCTGAAACTAGACAGTGTAACAATCATTAAAGAAAGAAAAGCAGTTATTAGCTCACTATTAAGCTACCAGACCAACCAGCTTCTACCTGTTTAGAGATATTTCACAGAAGGGAAATATAACTATGGGCGGAGCTGGAGGACTCTGTTGACCCCACATCTGACACACAATGAAGAACTCTAAATCTCCGATTGACAGGATATGAGAAATGAAACCAACCGGGCCACCACCAGCCTACGTCCCCTGTGGGCTACCCAATGTTGACAAACTGTTGTCTCTTTTTCTTATGTTTGTTGCAAACTTTTGGGAATTGCTCTTGTTTTTGGGTACAGTTCTATTTTTTTTCTTTTTCTTCTCACCCACACCAGTCTTGCAAAGTCCTCTCAAAACTCCCAGTGACCAGCATGTTAATTTTAAGTCCCCAGACGGGTGGTGTAACACTGCCCCAGCATGGGAAATATGATTTTACTTCCACTAATCCACTATGGGGAGGAACCTGATCCTAATGAGTCTTAACGTTAGAGGCCTCAATCACCCTGTAAAACACACAGTGATCCTTTCAGTGCTAGATTCTGAGGGGGATATATGCCTTTTGCAGGAGACTCACCTGCTTTCAAAGGATAAAGCATGCATGCGATCACGTTGCTTACCCCACCAACTATTGTCCTAAGGCCCGGCTAAGAAAAATGGGGTAGCAATATTTTTAAGAGCAACTTTCCTGGGTAAAGTCATCTCTACAGTACCAGAGGTAAAAGGGTGCTAGCTGGTAGTTGGATTATAATGGGGGAACACACATTTTACCTTAGCTAACATTTACACCCCTAACACCCAGCAAGAAGCATTTGTCCTTAAGGTCTTAACAGAGGTGCTGACATCTCCAGATGCAGCAGTCCTGGTGGGTGGAGATCTCAATTTAGTGATGGGCACTGCACTCAATCATTGATGCCAACGATCGGCATAAACAGGAGCTTTCTCAGAAGATGTCAAATGATGGTTGATGGACAACGGCCTAAGGATGTTTGGCACCACCTCAATCCAGGGGTACCTAACTATACATATCAATCAGCGGCTCATAAAACGTATACATGTTTAGACCACTACTTAGCCTTAATGGCACTCATGCCTAGATTATTAAATTCATCCATTGAACCCAGTTCACTGTCAGACCACACACTGATTCAGCCACAATACAAGCAAATATGGGCCAGTCGAACCCCACCAGATGGCGGTTTAGAAAAACACTCCTGAAGGCTCCAGCAGTCGTGATTGACATGAAAAGAATACCTGCAGATAAATGTAGGGAACACCTCCTTGGAAGCGGTTTGGGGAACCCTAAAACTGGTAACTTAGACAGCTGAAAATAAGATTCGCAAAGAGAAGTGCCAGACATTTGAAACAAGAGATTAGTGAAATGGAGTATATCCATAAAAGGACAGGAGCCCCGAGAATTTGGAGAGAGTTTGAGAAAAAAAGACTATTATTGAAGCGATTGAATTTAGATAGAGAAAAATACGCACTTCGTTCTCCGGCTCTGACACAAATCCTACCCAAGTAGGGATAGGTGTGGCAAAATGCTAGCCCAAAGGCTTAGGGCAAAAACGATGACATCAACAATTGGTTCGATTAAGCGGCCTATGGGGAGGAGGTATTTAAAGATTTGCAAATTATAGATACCTTTAGGACTTTTTACCAAACTTTTTATTCTGATCATCAAATTCCCTAAATGGAATCCTGCTCCTACCTTGAGAACTGTCCGCTTACTCGTTTCCTGGAGTCATAGTGGAACAATTAGACCAGCCGATCCATAGTGAGGAGGTAGTGGCTGCAATCGCCAGGCTAAAAGTAAAAAAAGGCTCAGGGGCCAGATGGTTTTTCCACCCAATTCTACTAGGCCTATTGCCAAGAACTAGCGCCCCTTCTGACTCATCCGTTAAACTCATTCCCGGAAAACGCGTTCAGTAACGGACGCCATGACAGAGGCATCTATCTCCGTAATTCCAAAACCTGCCAAAGATCCCACTGAGTGCAGTTCATACCGACCTATTTCATTGCTAAATATCGCTAGCATCTTGGTGGCCCATTTAGTTATTTGAAAAGTTTTATAAAGCATGAACAAGACCTTTCCGGGTATTAGAGCACTGTACAGATTTGACGAAAGCATGAGTAACCAGAACACAATGGTACAGAGGGTGTAGCTAAGTCAAACATTTTAAAAAAAAGAAACAAAACAGATCCGGTCATGGGATGGGGAGTTGACTTGACCAGATATGTAGCAGAAGTGGCTTAGAGCACAATAACAATTTACAGACAAAAATGCAATAAATCGCACCAAAGGAGTACATAAAGAATCAGATGTGTAGCCAAAGCATGAGAATGAGAACAAGTTGATGCTGTTAGAGTTCATTCAAGAATAGCTGTTTGACAAGTTTCTTGAAAGATGCAGTGGAAGGATTGGATCTGATCTTGGGAGTCAGGGCGTTCCAGATTCTTGGAGCAAGACCAGTGAAAGCACGATTGTATGATCTTTTCGTTTTGAATTTGGGCGGTTTCAAAAGTAGGAGTGGACGTAATTCTTAGGTTCTGGCCTGACCCCAAAAGTTCAAGCTGATTTTCCAGGTAGACCGGGGTGTTGTAATGTATGGATTTATGCATCAAGCAGGCTATCTTGAAGTGTATCCTGGCTTCGATAGATAGCCAATTTAGTTGCAAACGGTCTGGGAGATGTGGTCATGCTTTCTGGAGCCCGTAACGAGTCTTGCCGATGCATTTAAGGTAGCTCTGAATTGGGCCAAACTAGCTTTGGGAAGTCCAGCAAGGGTCACCAGTCCATATTCCAGCCTAGAGATAACCAGGAATTGAACCCCCGGCCTGATGTCTTCGGGGGAAGAAAAAGGCTTGATTTTCCTAATGGCGTTAAGTTGAAAGTTGGCTCCCCTTATAACGTCACTGTTGTGCGCTTGCTTATTTAGGTGTTTGTCCAAGGTGATGCCTAAAGATTTAACTGAAATTATGTGAGGGGTGCTGTTAAGAGCAGTGAGTTGTTTAAGCCAGTCCAGAGTAGGTGCAGCGTGATGGGGGCAATCAGAAGGAATTCATTTTTTAGAGTATTTTATTTACCGTTTTTATGTACTCTTGAGAGGAGATCTTCAAGTCCAGTTGCATGTCATCCGCATACATGTGGTACTGAATGTTAGCAAGGTTCAGAATGATGGTAAGTGGTTCCATAAAAAGGTTGAAGAGAGTGGGCGAGAGTCCGGATTCTTGAGGAACTCCAATCATGACAGGGGTACTGATTGCAAGGGAATGGTTAACTTTGATCCTATGTAGGAAAGATGCAAACCAATTTAGGACCAGGTCAGAGAGACCCATCCTGTATTGAAGAAGAGCAATCAGGTTTTCATGTTTGATGGTATCATAAGTTGAGGACAGGTCGAGAAGGAACAGGAGACCAGGGACATTTTGGTTAAGGCATCGCAAGGTGTCAGCACAATGTTAGTTAGTGCAGTTTCGGTACTGTGCCCTGTTCTGAAACCTGACTGATAAGGGTCAAGGAGTTGATATTTCTCTATGTGGCTGTATAGCTGCGAGTGGACAAATTTTTCGAGCAATTTAGCTAGCGTCATGATGCTGGTGATAGGTCGGAAGTTGTTAGGATCAGAAAGATCCGAGTTGGGCTTCTACGGAATGGGAGTAACTTGCCCCACCTTGAGGCAATCGGGGATCTTTCCCTGTATGAGAGATTCATGAATGGTCCTGGACCACAGAGGAAGAATGGCCTAACTGAGATCTATAAAAAAACATAGCAGGTAGAGGATCGCTGAAATGATTGGAGGGTTGGAGGGTTTAAGGGATGGCATGTTGTGTAGAAGCTCAGTGACATCTGGGAGGAGAAAGGAATTCCGTCATTTTTGAGAGAATCACCAATGGGTGTGGATGTTGCGGAGGGTTCCGCCAGCTTAGCTGATGATGCATAGAGGTTCGGAGGCCTCAAAATTGGGGTGACGGGTAGTAGCTCTAGCTCAATTTTTCTTGTTTTTTTTAGAGAAGTGAACTGTGAAATCCTCCCCACTAGGGAGCAAGGACACAGAAGTCGAGATCGGATTGGAAGAGTGGTTAGCTTGTTGCTTGATGATTTCAAAGAGCTTCTTGGGTCTATTTTGAGCACCATCCAGCTGAGCCCTGAAGTGGTCTGTTTCGGCCTTGCGGGTGTGCTTGTTGTATGTGCTTCTCATCTTGCTTAGCTGAGTGGGATTTGTGGTGGAGGTCGTGTTTCTCCAGAGCCTCTCGGCGAGTCTAAGATTCCGCCGCTCATCATTTAGGGCACCATTAAACCAAGGTTTGGGTTGTTTGACTGCAATCCTTTTGAGTTGCTTCGGTACAATAGTAGCAAGAATGTTAGATACAGTGTTAATGTAGTGATCAGAGAGATCGTCAGGGTTGCTCATGTTGGGAGGGGGCTGAAGTCTATTTTTGGTGATTGAAGTTAGCATATTGATGTTGACGTCTCTCATATTGCGCGCCAGTTGTTTAGATTTAAGAGGTTGGCCCTATCTATACGAGACATTTCCAATATGTGAAAGCAAATTTGTTGATGATCCGACCAGTCACAAGGTAGGATGTCGCACAGTTGTATGCTATTGACTTAGGCAATGATAAGTACGAGAGTAGCGTCCTTATGGGTAGGACCCTTGCAGACCTGTGAGAAGTTAAGGGCCAATAGGAAAGCCTTATAGGAACAGACTAAAGGATCATTTGAGTCATTCCAACGTAGGTTAAAGTCTCCAAGGAAGATGTGACAGAGTTGGTCTGAACTCAAGCTAATGACTTCCATGATTTGCTCTATGAAGATCAGATTGTAACCCGTTGGATGATAAATCGAGTGCAGCACACAGGCCTACTTGCCTTTATTCTAGATTTTGGTGACCAGATGCTGACAGGAGGATAGCACAGCACATTGCGATTGCTTTACAATGAGGTTGGAGCAATGAATGCATGCAATGCCCTTCCCCACAGTTTTAACAAGTTGATCATGTCTGATAATGGAGTAGTCACGGGGGATTAAGATTTCGAGAACAGGAGAGGAGGTATCATTGAGCCAGGTTTCAGTGAGAATCAGTAAGTCCAAGTCTTTAGAAATGATGAGTTCTGAAATATGCGTTGCATGTTTCACAGCCGATCTACAGTTGAGTAGCACTGATTTGATGTGATGGTTGGAAGTGATCACTTTATGATGAGAGGTAGTTATTTGAAGTAGGTTTCCTTTGTTACCTGATATGTGGTTGGCACTCGGTACACTGTCATGGTCCGAGGTGATGGTAGGGATGTTGAAAAAAGGGTAGGAGGAGGAGAAAGTCCTCAAGTCATGTAATGAGAATAAAAGAGCAAGAATGTCCTCCTCAGATAGATGAGGCAGGAGTCTATGGGGCCTAGAATGATGGTTAGGCAGAGGCTGAGAACTGCAGCTGGAACTAACATGGGAGTGGAAAGAGCAATGATCATTAACCGCATAGAACATTTTCTGTGGATTGCATTTATCGATCTTCTGGGAGGGGTGTGTGTTCAAGAGTTTCTCCATCTTCAAGGAGAACGTTAGCATGTTCTGCATGATATCTTTGACAGCAAGAAGATCCTGCTTGAGGTCGGGAATCTTCTCCTCCACTGATTCAGATTGCTATGCTGGGACAGGCCCAACAGAGAGAGGGGAATTGGAGGGTGGAGTAAGATCCTTACCACAGTTACAGGGGGAGATAAAGTATTGCTCAAGACTAGTCTCGCCATCCCCCAAGGCCGGAGGGTTAGCATGGCGGAGTTTAGGATTAGGTGCAAAAGAGAGCTGAGCAGAACCTAAAGTGGGATTAAAGGTGAGCAAGGTGGATTTAGCAGAGGCGATAGGGGAAGAATAGTAGTAGGGAGAAGGTGTGTGAGGGTTACGGGTCGACGGACTGGATACAGCAGCTAGGTCCAAAGCCCTCAAGTTGGTAGATCCTGAGTCTAAGGGTAGAATAGCAATATTATCATGGTTTTTTGTGCTGGTGTGGTGCTCAGCCCCCCTGTTGTTGGAGCGTGCAGTGGGTGACAAAGATGACGTGAGATTTAATGAAGGAGTGGGAAAGTAGCAGCAGTACTGTTTATATCCATTGATGGCAGGCCTGGTGTATCCGGACCAAGCAGTCTTCATCCCTTCTAAACAGGAGGGAGATATTATTAAATGTCTTTTCCATCTCATGGATGGAATCCATTGATGCTGAGAAGGCTTTAGACAGGGTACGTTGGGCATATCTCTTCACACTTTGCGCCCCTTTGGATTTGGCGATCAATTTATCAAATGGATTAGTTGTATCTACTGGGGCCCCAAGAGCATCTGTTTGGGCATGAGACAGGGGTGCCCCTTGTCTCCCCTACTCTTTGCCTTATACAAGGAGCCATAATAATGCACAGATTGAAGGAATTTTTGATTCAGGAAAGAGATGCATAAAAGCAGTCTCAATGCTGACGACATCATATTGTTACTTGCTAAACCGCAGACTACATTACCGGGTTGCAGGGTTGCCTGCAGTGCTACAGAGATGTTTGCCAGTCCAGCAGCTATATTTTTTAAATCCTAAATGTTGGAGATGTAAGGGCACACTACATTCAACACCTTGGCATTTGTCACTTACAAAAACAAGTGTGGGTAATGGGGAATCAAGGTTCAATTTCAGAGAGGGATCGTGAGAAACAGATACCACATCCAAGGAAGGCAGCACGTTATCAAATTACCCACTCTCTTCCTGGGAAGCAGGCGAAGAAAATAGCAATACTTGAAGCCCTGTAATTGAAATAAGTACACTTTAAATCATCTAACAACAATTCATTGGAGTGTAAGTCTGGTACCAGCAGCCATGAGAGTTCCAGCTCCAGAGAATATTAAAGTTGCTACAGTTGAAAGGCTCGTTGGATCTCAGGATCGAGCAGGTGGTTGGCTGTCTCAGCCCCTGCCTCTTTGATGCTCTTGACTGAGAGCCTTATTACGAGTACGGCAGTCAACAGGGCTGCTGTACTCGTGGTGGCAGTCCGACCACTGCCACACTGGTGGTCTACCCGCCGTATTATGAATGTGGCTACCAAGGGCGTTGCAGGTCTGGAAATGAGCAGGAATATGCTGGCAGTGCTGATGTGGTACTGCCAAGCATATCCAATCTTTCATTTCCACTGGCCTTTTCATGGTGGTAAGCCTGCGATGATTGATTCCGAATATAGGTTGGAGTGACTTGCATTGCTAAGGATATACTTGAAACACAGTGTGGGGTACAAGGTTGATGCATATATCAAAAGCATCTAAAGTACTTTATCTTGAGACTACTGTTCAGCAGAGAAACACAAGTCTTTAATCTTTGAGCTGTGACAGTTCTCACATCAAGGTTTTAAGCAGGGTCTAAAGTAAAAACACACAAGAAGTGCTGGAATAAATCACAGAGAGGAAATGGAGGGAAAGTCGATAGTCTTTGAAGACAGAGATACTTGGTTCTATTCCCTACTTGGGGTTTATGGTGCACTAGCCTGATATCAAGTACTTAGCCCAGTTCTTCAACTTTTTTGAAGTTCAAAGAAGATCTCGAAGCCTTGACTGAGGGAGACATGGGGGTCTGGATTAGCTGTGCAGGAGGGAGTGAGGAGGAGGATGTTGAAGGAGCAAATGCCACACGAGCCACCTGTTTGAATGGACTTTAAGGAGATTGGAGCACTTCTTGGTTCCGACAGGATTTTCAGGGAAGGGTGAAGCTTGTTCTGCAGGAAGTGAGGCCAAGCTACGATTCTGATTTGGATATCTGTGCTGAGGTTCCTCTGCCGACAGGCTGCCAGGAGGGTTGGTGGCAGGCCTGTGGGAGGCTGCCTCCACCACATGATGTGCGACATGAGGACCTCTTAGTGCAGATGAATGCAGAGTTGGAGGCATGAAACCTCTCAGGTCCGCATTGTGACCAGATGGCCGGAGTGAGCACCAGCAGAGTCACCTGGATGTTAGAAGCCGGTCGGTGGATCAAGGAAGCAGCCTCCTCTGTGCTCATCTTGTCATCAAGTGTTGCCTTGGCATCTGGACGTCAGGTTGCTTCCAGCCATCTGGTCATGAGGCTGGCCAACAATATGACCTGCAGTGTCTGTCTGACCAGGTGACTGGCAGGCTGACCAGTGGAGCGCACTCTGCATTGAGTTTCTCCCCAGGTTCTGTGAGAGGGGGGTGAAAGCTCCTCACAGACCAGGATTCTAGGTAGCGGGCATGGCCCCTTTCCCTACCTGGGCCTGGGTAGTGTCAGACCGGGGAGGAGTCTGCGTCTCTTGTGTGCCCCAGGCTAGGCTGGCGCCCCACCTGCAAGAATATGCCAGGTTTCAAGATGTCTACCAGTTAGCTTGTCACTTTTGTGCTGGCAAAAACATCACAAGTGGTGCTTTATTCTGAAGGGCGACCTGGCCAGTGGGCATGCATGAGTGTGCCTCCTCAGTGAACCAAGTCACCAGCCCGGCCTTCCAAATTTGAGTTACGCCCACACCTATTAAACTCCCCAAATAATAAATGACAAGTTGTGTGTATTATAAAAGACGTGTATGCTAAAGATCCTGTTAATACGTGTGTATAAGAAGGAAAACTACTTGCCAACATAAGTCGAAAAGGTATCTATGCCTCCGTTGCAAAGTGTGGTATAGACCGCTCTGAAAGCGCAAACAAAAGATGCGTTGTGGCTCGCGCTTTACTTAACATGGCACCCGCACGTCTTTCTACAATTGTTTTTACAAAATTAGTCACCGAGTTCTTTTAGAGTATACAAAACACCACCGTAAGTAGGTGCCACTATTGATACATCATTACGCTGTTGTTTATCCTTCAGTAAAGAAGAATTCAACAAACAGTATTTCCTGCTATGTTGATGGAATACATTTAAATAGATTACATTATTTCCATGCAACTCGAGAGTTGTAAAAGTGTCACAGTTCATTTTTTTCTCGTATCCAATCTCTCTAATCATGGTAAAGGTAAAATGTTCCTTGTTTTTTTTTTTGTCGGCTTCAAAGCATGGCAGGCCCTCAGAATGCATTTCTCTTTATATGTTAATGTGAGTATTCAACAAATAATAAGCACAGTCTTTACTAATGACAACCTGAGTGCTATCCAAAATGGTAATAACAACATCTATTTCAATAAACTTCTCAAATACAAACACGCCATTTCTTTATTATTACAAGTTACAAAGATTAATTGAGATTAATTGAGAAGAATGCGTAATACTTCTAAAAACCTGTTAGATACATAAAGGAAATATCACAATAGATGGATGTTCATTGTAATGTACTTTGACAGATCTGAATCAGCTGCAGTGAAATTTGTTTTTGCATTTTGTGATAATGCACCAGTTTTAAATGAGCATTTTTAAGTTCAACTGGTAGCAAAATGTAGCTTTTACTAGTCACACAGTACAAACGTTGCTTTACCTTTGCCCAGCAGCAGTTAAATCAGCCAAAAACAATTCGTGAATCTGTCTCTAAAGGACTTTCAGCGGGTTCTTGATAGAGTTCTTGATAGAGTGACTGTTGTTGCCTCGTGTGGGGGTCCACGGGCAGGGCAATGGGTTACCCTACACTGGGGGAGGGGGGGACACTCTGGATTACTAAATACTTAGCACGTGGCGCAGGCCTAGAACAGAACGGACGGACACTGTGGGCATGTTTAAATGCTGGTCACGTCGTCGCCAACTGGCGTACGTACGCTCGAAGACCCCTTTTATTTGCAGGGTCACGTGGGTCCACGTTGTGCGCCTATTACGCCACTAGCGTTGGACAACTAGAACACAACATTCCTCACCAACCATAAAATAAAACAAAACAAACGATCAGACAGTTCTGCCTGGCAATGTTCAGGACACCGCCGGGTGAGGCGTCTCGGTCACATGGGTTTCAGCACACAGTCTTGGAATGTTCATTTCAACAAGCTCAAAAACCAAACAGTGGAACAGTCTTACGTGAAGTAATCCCGCAGACGGCGGGATGGCTCTGGATTCTTCCTCAGTTAGTATCGGCTGGGACCCCTGTTCGGCGTGGCACCAACCCCAGCCGGGAAAGGTTGTCGTTGGTCACTGGCCACAGGACTGTTCCCACTTTGGTCCACGACACTGCTCTCCGATAGATTCTGATGAAGAACTCTATTGACTGTCCTTTCTCATGAGCGATCCGGATCACCTTGTTGAGGGTCCTTATGAATCCCTCGGCTTCCCCATTGGCTTGGGGCCAGCGGGGCGTTATCCGGCGATGCTGTATGCCCATTGTATTCAGATAGTTGGCAAACTCCTGCCCTTGAAAAGGAGGGCCATTGTCAGTTCGTAATTCTTTGATCAGACCGTGGGCTGCTATTAGTTTCTCTAGTTTAGGGAGGACCTCCGGTGCACTGGTGGTCGATAGGATTTCTACTTCGGGATACTTGGAGTGGTCATCGATGGCCACCATGGTGTGCCTCCCGTCTGGAAGGCTGCCGAAATCCTGACTGACACATTACCAGGGGTGATGTGGCCTGGCTCAACGACTATGGGAGCTTCCTGTGGGTAAACATCGTTTACAACGCAGTGTTTACACTGCATTGCCTTTACAACGATGCCATTACAACGCAAGTCGTTACTACGACTTGCGCTGGATGGTGCTGTTGGACAAGGAATGTTGTAATTCTATATTCCAGCACCTTCCAAACTGATACGTGGACTGGTGTTGGAATATAAAATTATAATGTTCCAAAATCCGCGCCCTCCAACGCAAGTCGTTGTAACGACTTGCGTTGTAATGCGTGCGTTGTCAAGTACCGCGATCTAAAAGATCGCGTTGTACTGACATACATCCCCCCGTGGTGTGTCCCCTGTGACTTGGCAGGTGGCGCATGATCTCACTGTAGCCTCCACTAGATCGTCCATAAGGGGAAACCAGACCTTGGTCCTTAGTCAGGATTTTGTTTTCACCATTCCCTGGTGGCCCACGTGCGCCAGCTGTACCATTCGGGCCGTCAAAGCAGATGGTATCACCAGTCGGTGGCCTCGCAGCAGACATCCGGTGTTGTCCTCGTTAATTTCTTCACGCACATGGTATAGACTTTCCAGGATACTCTGTGCTTCTGGTGTCAGTATCTTCCAACTTTCCCTGGCCCGGCGCCAGTTTCCACTTTGCAGGGCTGCTCGGGCCTTTTGCAGGCATTCATCCGTCTGGGTAGCTGCAGCGATGCTCTCCAAAGACACCGGCACGAAGCAGGATCTGGCTGTGACGCACCCCACGTAAGCTTCGGTGTCCGCGGCATATTCCATCTCTTCTCTGGTCGCGGCTCTCGGGTGTCGGGATAGATAGTCCGCGGGATTCCTTGATCCTGGCTGGTACTCCACCCGGCAGTTGTAGTCTTGGAGTTGAAGCATCCATTTCTCTGTGCGCGGGGGAGGTTTTGTGGATTTTCCGGAGAAGAGGGCTACCAGCGGCTTGTGGTCCGTGGCTACTGTGAATGGCTTTCCATATACATAGAGATGGAAGTGCCGGCACCCCCAGTGAATCGCTATTGACCGCTAGTGACCGTCCGGAGCCTCTCTGAAGCGGTCGCTCCCTCGCTGCTCCCTGCTCCCCCCACACGTGGTATCGTAGCGCTGAAATCTGACTCGCACTGCTACTATCCTTGCACAGCCATAGCAACGCTTATTGCCAGACTTGAGCACAATGAATAGAATCAGCGCAGCGCTTCTTAAACAGACCGTGATTAGCATTGTATTGTGCCTTATTCTTTTGCTGTGCCACTCGCTTTGTGCCTTATTCTTTTGCTGTGCCACTCGCTTTGCATATTGTTGCCTGAATGTGCTGCCCAGTCGATATTGCCTGTTAGATCGTGCCCAATCTCGTCCTGTTCCCACTTGTGGCTTGCAGCCATCTTGTTGTTTGTTTGTTGTGCCTCCCAGCCCGGCCCTCCACCCGCTCCCGCCTTCCAGCTGCTCCGCCCTCCCACAGAGAGTGCAGCTCTACCTTCGCAGCTTCAGCGCTGTGACCGTCCGGAGCCTCTCTGAAGCGGTCGCTCCCTCGCTGCTCCCTGCTCCCCCCACACCTGGTATCGTAGCGCTGAAATCTGCCTCGCACTGCTTCTATCCTTGCACAGCCATAGCAACGCTTATTGCCAGACTTGAGCGCACTGAGTAGAATCATCGCAGCCCTTCTTAAGCAGACCGTGATTAGCATTGTATTGTGCCTTATTCTTTTGCTGTGCCACTCGCTTTGCATATTGTTGCCTGATTGTGCTGCACAGTCGATATTGCCTGTTAGATCGTGCCCAATCTCGTCCTGTTCCCACTTGTGGCTTGCAGCCATCTTGTTGTTTGTGTGTTGTGCCTCCCAGACCGGCCCTCCACCCGCTCCCGCCTCCCAGCTGTCCGCCCTCCCACAGAGAGTGCAGGCTCTACCTTCGCAGCTTCAGCGCTGTGACCGTCCGGAGCCTATCTGAAGCGGTCACTCCCTCGCTGCTCCCTCCACACGTGGTATCGTAGCGCTGAAATCTGCCTCGCACTACTTCTATCCTTGCACAGCCATAGCAACGCTTATTGCCAGACTTGCAGCCATCTTGTTGTTTGTTTGTTGTGCCCCCCAGCCCAGCCCTCCACCCGCTCCCGCCTCCCAGCTGCTCCGCCCTCACCCCTCCCCCTCCTCCATCCACATATGACAGATGCTTCCGCACGCAGCGTTCACGCGCAGCGGTCGCTCCCCATGCGCGCCGAAGGTGCGCCAAGGGTAAGCCCATCTACGCCCGTCCGCACCTGGACAGCGCCCAGCGCCAGACCCCCTGGCCCTCGCAAACCCCACTCCACTCACTTAACTTATGACGCCGCTACTCTCCTTGCCCTTAACACCGGACGCACCCCACAATGCTCCGTAGCTACCCCAAAACACACCCACGGACCATTCGCCTGCCACTCCTGCAAGTTCGCCTGCATCAGGACCCATGCCAAATCCTCCCCCTCTAAACACAACTCCAACTCTAACCACCTGAAGGTATCCTGCTGAACACCAGATCGATCCATAAACATGCCACTGAACTCTGGGACCTTCTCGACACTACATCACCGGACGTCGCCTTCCTTACAGAAACCTGGATGAACGCCTCATCAGCACCCGACATCGCCATAGCCATCCCAGACACCTACAAGATCATCCGAAAGGAATGCACCAACCAAACAGGAGGAGGCATGCCATCGCCCATAAGAAGACCATCCGAATCACGACCAGCTCCGACGACAACCTCGCGACCGCCGAACACCTTCACTTCCAGATCCACACCGACCCCAGGACCACACTTAGAGGCACCCTCATCTACAGACCACCAGGAACCCACACACAATTCAATGAAGACATCACTGACTTCATCAGCCCACATGCTCTCATCTCCGAGAATTACATTCGACTGGGAGACCTCAACTTCCACCTGGAAAAGAATAACGACAGCAACAACACCACCCTTCTGGACAACCTGGCCAATCTCGGACTCAAACAACTTGTTGACACCCCTACCCACTTAGCTGGACACACGCTCGACCCTATCTTCACCTCCAGCAAACACATCTCCTTCGATCACACCACAGCTCTCCATTGGACGGACCACAGCTGCGTTCACTTCAGCTACAAAAAGACCACGACCCACATCCCACCATAACCTATTCCTCGAAGAAACTGGAACAAAATCACCACCGACCAACTCTTCACACTGCTTAACCAAAACCCCCCGCCATATCATCGGACCCAAACCAAGCTGCCACTAAACTCACACAATGGATCACCCACAGCGCTGACGAATTAGCACCCTTGAAAAACCACCAGATCAAACAAGGTAGCAAAAAGGCCCCCTGGTTCAACGATGAACCTAAAAAATCCCAAAAGCTATGTCGTACCCACGAGAAAACCTGGAAAAAAACCCAACAACTAACAACCTGACCACCTTCAAGGACGCCACCCCAAAGCGCAAACACCACCAATTCATCCGATCCACCAAGAAATCAGCATTCAAGGATCGACTCGACAACAACGCCCATAACAGCAAGGAACTATTCAACATCGTCAAAGAATTTACCAACCCCACCGCAGCCTCAAACGACATCACTCCCTCCCAAGACCTCTGCGATTCGTTATCCTCTTTCTTCTACAACAAAATCGCCGACATACATAACAGCTTTGAGAACATTTCCAAAGAACAGTCCACTCTACCCACCTCCGAACCTAAACCGCCCTCTAACAACCTAGGCGCCTGGAACCCAATCACCACTGAAGACACCATCCGCCTAATGAACTCCATCCATTCAGGTTCGCCAACCGACCCATGCCCCCACCACATCTTCAACAAAGCAGACTCCATCATCGCACCCCATCTCCGCGATGTCATTAACTGCTCCCTCAACTCCGCTACCTTCCCAGAAAGCTGGAAACATGCCAAACTCATCGCCCTTCGGAAGAAACCCACAGCGGACCCCTCTGAACTTAAGAACTACCGCCCCATCTCACTCCTCCCCTTCCCGGCCAAAGTCATCGAGAAATCCGTCAATAGCCAGCTCGCTGCCTTCCTTGAATCCAACAATTCACTCGACCCCTCACAGTCCGGCTTTCGAGCAAAACACAGCACCGAAACCGCCCTCATCGCTGCTACGGATGGCATCCGAACGCTACTGGACAACGGAGAATCAGTTGCCCTCATCCTACTTGACTTCTCCACCGCCTTCGACACGGTCTGTCATAACACCCTCATACAAAGCCTCAGCAACGTCGGAATACAAGGAAAAGCGTTGGACTGGATCATCTCATTCCTCGCCGGAAGAACACGGAGAGTCTGCCTCCCCCCATTCAAATCTGAGGCCACCAAAGTCATCTGCGGCGTACCACAAGGATCATCACTCAGTCCCACCCTCTTCAACGTGTACATGAGTCCCCTCGCAACCATCGCGCGACAACACAACCTCAACATCATCTCCTACACCGACGACACCCAGCTAATCCTCTCCCTCACCAAAGACCCCAGCACCGCCAAAACCAATCTACACGAAGGAATGAAAGAAGTAGCCGAATGGATGAAGAACAGTCGTTTAAAACTAAACTCGGACAAAACGGAAGTCCTCATCTTAGGATTGTCCCCCTCTGCATGGGACGACTCATGGTGGCCACCGGCTCTGGGCACAGCTCCCATACCTACAGATCACCTGGGCTTTATCCTAGACTCCTCCCTCTCGATGACCAGACAAGTCAATGCCGTTTCATCATCATGCTTCAACATCCTATGCCTGCTCAAAAAATCTTCCGCTGGATCCCCACCGAAACAAGAAAAACAGTCACCCACGCACTAGTCACTAGCCGACTAGATTATGGAAACACCCTTTACGCCGGAACCACAGCCAAACTACAGAAAAAACTCCAATGCATCCAAAACGCCTCAGCCAGACTCATACTGGACATCCCCCGTCAAGCCCACAATTCCGGTCACCTGAAAGATCTCCACTGGCTTCCCGTCAACAAGAGAGTAACGTTCCGTCTCCTCACCCACGCACACAAGGCCCTCTACGACCTAGGACCCGAATGCCTCAACAAACGACTGTCCTTCTACACACCCACCTGCCAACTTTGTTCATCCAATCAGGCCCTCGCCGCAATTCCGCGCATCAATAGATCCACCATGGGAGGAAGATCTTTCTCCTACTTAGTGGCCAAAACCTGGAATTCTCTCCCCACTCACCTCCGCCTCACACAGAACCACCTCTCCTTTAGAAAGCAGCTAAAAACCTGGCTATTCGATAAGTAATGCACCCACCCTCCCCCAAGCGCCTTGAGACCCTCTGGGTGAGTAGTGTGCTATACAAATTATTGAACTTGAACTTGAACTATTGCTTCCTTCTCGATTTGCGAGTATCTTTGTTCAGTCTCGGTGAGAGAGCGACTCGCAAACGCTACTGGGGTCCAATCTTCATCCGCCCTTTGTCTTTGCATCAAGACTGCTCCCAGCCCCACTGGGCCTGCATCCACGGGGACTAGTGTTAGTTTTCGGGGATCAAAGAAGGCCAGAGTTGTGGCGTCTGAGAGGACTTCCTTGATGTCATGGAATGCCTTGGCTTGTTCCGGTCCCCATTTCCACGGCGTGTTGTCTTTGGTGAGGTCTCTCAGCGGCAGTGTGAGATTAGCCAGATCTCGGATGAACCTCCCACAGTAGTTGACCATCCCCAGGAAGCTGCGGACTTCAGTGACAGTTGTGGGGGGAGCGGCAGCTTTAATGTACTTTACCTTGTCGGGGTCTGGGTTGACTCCCTCGGCTGAGAATGTGTATCCAAAGAATTGCAGCTTGCGTTTCAGAAACTCACACTTCTCACGATGTAGAGTGAGGCCCGCTTCTCTGAGTCTTTTAAACACTTGTGTTAGTCTGGCATTTTGTTCCTGTACTGTGCGGGCGTGTATCATGATGTCGTCACTGACGTTAATTACTCCGGGTATGTCAGTGATCAGCTCCTGTATTACGTTTTGGAATACCTCCGCGGCACTGGACACGCCAAAGCTGAGGCGTGTGTATCTCCTGAGTCCCACATGTGTGGAGAAGGTCGTAATGTTACGCGACTCTTCGTCAAGCACTAGCAGGTGGTAACCAGACCGGAGGTCTAGCTTTGAGAACCAACTTGCTCCCGCCATTTCACCTATCAGATCGTCAATGGTGGGCGTTATGTGGCGCTCCCTTTTGATGGTGGCATTGGGGAGGCGCATATCCACACAGATTCTGACAGCTCCTGGTTGCTTCAGTTTCCGTGTGACCACTATCGGAGAAACCCAGGGAGTTATGTTATGTTATGTTATGTGTTTGTTGAGCGCGACAGCTGCCCCAGCGACGGGGCGTCCCGGCGCTAAGAACCATATCATAACCTACTGAGGAAAAGGGAGAGAAGGGGGCCTACAGGGGGGGAAGAGGTGAGTTTTAATAGCTTTACGAAAAGCGGACAGGTTGTCAAGACAGCGGAAGTGGAGGGGGAGGGAGTTCCAGAGCTTAGCTCCCAGCAGCCTGAATGAGCGTCCTCCGATGCGGCAGAACTTCGTGTGGGGAACCAAGACTAGGTGTTGGTGGGACCAGTTACCTTTTCTATGATGCCCGCTTCTTCTAGCTTTTTTAGTTCTTCTTCCACGAGCGGTCTGAGATGAAACGCAATCCGGCGATGCCTTAAGGCTACAGGCTGGACGGTGGAATCAATGTGGAGAGGTACTTTGTTCCCGGTGAACTTTCCAATACCCTTGAAGATGTCGGCAAAATCCGTGGTGAGCTGTTGGATGGATTCCTGGTGTACCCCAAATGAAAAGGTGACAAACCCCAAGTCTTCAGCCGCCCGGCATCCAAGCAGCATGGCTTGCCCGTCCTCCGCCACAAAGATGTTGGCCGTGAAGGAACGATCTCCGTGTGATATGGATGTCCTGAATTTACCTCGGATTTTCAGAGGAGTGTCTTGGCCGTACGCGAAGACGGTGATTGGTGACGGGCTGAGCATGGGGGTGGATTCATGGTCTGGTACAGAGAGGCTGCCAGGAGGTTGATGGTCGCTCCGGTGTCTACCACAGCCATGAGTTCCTGTTCTCCCACCTGGATGCCACATTGCGGTAACCGCCTGGTCCTGCTGACGGCCGTGCCAATCATATGTACTCAGTGGACGACCCTTTCTTCTTCCTCATCATCGTCCATATCCCTCTGACTGGGATCTCCTTCGGGAATTGTGTTTACCACTTGTCTTGGTCTTCGGTATTTCTTGGACAAAGTGGTTAAAGCGACCACACCCGGAGCACCGCTTCCCCTTTGCTGGGCACTCTGCTGCTGGGTGAGGTGATCCTCCACAATATCCACAGGTCTTTCCTGATGCATTTGCGGTGGCTGCTGTGGCTCCGGCTCCGGGGCTCTTCTTGTTCCATTTCGCTGGAGATTTTACGGTCACTTTGTTGACTGGTTCGGCTTTCACCGGGGCCTGGAGGGCCGCCTCCATGTGGGCCGCTCGGGCCTTCGACAACTCTTTTGTGCGACCTAGGGTCAGTATGTCCGCCAGGGGTTTCCCTGACTCTTCCAGGATGCGTTCTCGGAGTTTGGCTGATGCGCATCCCTGAATGATTTGCCTCCGGATCTCCTCAGTGACGTCCGCAAATCCGCAGGTCGAGGCGAGGTTCTTTAGCCGGGCGTGGTACGCGTCCAATGACTCTTCGGGCAGCTGCCGCGCTTGTCTGAAGATGAACCGTTCATAGTCCTGATTGGCCATGGGCTCAAAGTACTTGTTCAGGGCTTCTATCAATGTGCGGTGGGTCTTCGGGGACGCTTCTGCTAGAGTTTTTGCGATGTTGTGGACATCTTTGCCCCCAAGATGGAAAACCATGGCCCTTTTTTGATCCTTGTGGACCTTGGTGGCCTCAAAGAATATTAACAGCCTGTCAACCCAGTCTTTCCATTTTGGAGCCAGTGATGATGGCGAGCCTTCTACTAGAAACGGTTCGATTGGCGGTATCGTGGCCATGTCCGTTGCGGTGTCGCGCTACTGGCTGTGCTGGGTGCTCCTAGGCTTCCGCTGTGCGGTTTCGCTATTGGCGAGGTGTGAGGTGTAGTTGTGCCACCGTGTGACGTAGGGATTCTGTGGCCACTTTCTTATTTATGTAGCTCTATTGCTCTTTTCATTTCGTGTTGCCAATGCTTGTTTTCCTGTGTTGGGTATGGTGCTGTGCTCAGTGGCTCCGTGTGATCCTGTTCTCTCCCTTCCCTGCAGCAGTGCGTTATCAGGGCCCTCTTCACGGGCAGCGCGGAGGTGAGGGGGCGTGGCAGCGGCCTTGTGTCAGCAGCGTGCTTCAACGCGATGGCTCGTCTGCCTGCGGCGCTGCGCAGTGTCAGCTGGGCTCCACTTGCCGCCTCGAGGGGGAATCAGCCAGTGCGTGCAGTCGGGCAGGTAATGAGGTTGCAGCCCTTCTGTAGCGCTGCACGCACCGCCGGTAGGCACGGCGGCGCGCCCCGTGATTTTCTGCGTGCCCCGGTCGAAGGTCCAGGCGTGCACACCCCTCCCTGCAGGTGCAGCGGCTCACCTGGTGGGCACCAGTGTTTCCCGGTCGAATCGTCGTACAGCTGCCGGGACCCCAGTGGCACGAACGCCGCGAGCCGATGGCAGAGCTCGCGGCCGCCCCGCAAAGGAACGTGCACACACACAGCAAGGGTACGCCCACCCTCGTCGCCAGCTGTTGTGTCGTGTGGGGGTCCACGGGCAGGGCAATGGGTTACCCTACACTTGGGGGGCACTCTGGATTACTAATTACTTAGCACGTTTCGCAGGCCTAGAACAGAACGGACGGACACTGTGGGCGATATTTAATTGCTGGTCACGTCGTCGCCAACTGGCGTACGTACGCTCGCAGACCCCTTTTATTTGCAGGGTCACGTGGGTCCACGCTGTGCGCCTATTGCGCCACTAGCGTAGGACAACTAGAACACAACAGCTGTGCAATAAAGCATGGTAATACCGATCATCGCATTACTTACTGATCAGGAGCTATCAATGTGATTTCACCAGATGATTATGATATCTAACATGTGGAATAGAAAAAACAGTGGTAAAGCAGGTTCAGAGCATTTTTCTACAATTTCTCAAATTCTGGCACATTTCCTGGGCATATTTCCACCCACTTTTTGCTTTTTTATTTCCACCTAATAGGACAATGAGTCCCTGAATACCGCCATTATGCCACTACTGATAATTATGAGCCATTCACCGTAATAATGTACCACAAATGGTGCAATGTGTGATAATTCGCAGTAAAAGTTTACCACAATTGCACAGGACCAATAGAATGTGAATAACAGCTATTTAAAGTGCTCTTCTTTAAATGCATCCACGTGCCAGAATTTGAGCAAAATGAAGGATTTGCATTTACGTAGTTAGTTATGCAAATTGCACATATTTCACACACCTCTACATATAAGTGTTGAAAAAGATCAGACTATGGAGGTGTAGGAGAAGATTTCCATATTTTCAGGTCATTGCAGGCACTTCACTAGGATGAATATCTGAAATATTCAAAGTTTTTTTTGTTTAGTTTTCCTAACTGTCTGTCCCAAAACTAGGTATGGGCTTAACTGGCGTAACTTTCTACAGCATAATTACACAAAATTATAGCAACATTTGTAGAGAATATGCAAAATCACATGAGGAGCGTAACCCAGGATTTAGTACTATTTTCGCAGCCCAAAATACTCCCTTGTTTCTAAAATGGATCAGAGGATGCATATTCCTCCACGAAAACAGCACTAAATGCAACAGAACACAAACGGTAGCAGACATAATCTGCTCACTATGTTTCTGAGCTCCAGTGGTAGGGTTTTTTAGTAAAATTTCTCCAAATTATGCAAATGGACAGGATTGTGTATTTTTTGGTAATTTCACATCAAAAGAGTAACATGAAATTACCCAAATTACTTTTATGTAAAATATTTTTGGCCAAGGCGTACCCAAAACATTATTTATGAAACTCACAATTGTAGTTTTTGCAAAATCCTGAAAAGCAAAATGTAAATCCAAACACTTATCTAAATCTGGTATTTGTAAAGCGCGGCCTACTCACCCCTAAGGGTCTCAAGGCACTGGGGCCTTCGGGGAGATTAAGTGAACTATTGCCCAGAGTCACATGGTGCTGAGCTGAGCTGCTGCCGGCGATCAAACCATGAGCCCTACACACCGGAGTCAGCCGCACTGGCTGCTGTGCCACACCTCTCCCTACATGTACACATGACCTGCTTCACCAGAATACACCCAGGCAGCATCACTTCTCGCTTAAGAAGAGTTTCTGTTGCAGTGCCAGACTTCTCTAAACGTCCTATTTCATTTGGCCTTAGCAGCTGTCCAGGCACAAAGGGGCAGATTTACAATAACTCGCGCATCCCCAGGGATGCGCCAGTTATTGTGCACCACAGCTCCTCCACGGAAGCTAAATGTGCCTCAATAGTAAGGTCCCACTAAACTACAGCTAATTTTGCAGCAAAATACCCTTGCATGAGTCTATTGAGAATTGCCTTCAGGAGACTAAAGAATCATATGTGGGTTTATGTGATTCCAAGAGGGCAGGGTGGGGAAGGATATGGTTTATCTATCTAGCCTTATTCAAAGAGCTCACATGCAACATGTTGAGGCAGAGTAGGTGTAGGGATTGAAATTACAGAGATTAGCTTCAATGTTTTAAAGTACAGTGGTCCTTCACGGATGGTTATTCCGCAGATGACTAAGGTCCTCAGTACAAGTGCACTGGTGCTTGGTGTGCTAATTATCGCAGTGGATACATCTCGAACACCTCAGTGTTGTTTTTTTATCAGGTGCAATAATCAATCACCTGTTTTGTATTTTGTACTGAAAATAGGGCATAACGTGGATTTTGGTGATTAGTGCAGCAAAATCCACAATTCCTGGTACTTTCTGGGGATTTCTGCCTATTAAGTTCCAGCAAGTTTGTCATACTGAGAATTAACAGATGACTTGTATGTTATTTTACCACATACAATTTCCATCGCTGCATAGAATGTTGTTTGAGCAGGAATTTTGTAATTTATTGGGGCACTTGTAATCAGTCTACCTATTGGGTTCATGACACACTCAAACAGCTGGGACAAAGATTGACAAATAACTTTAAATTAATGAAGACAGGAGCGTACATGGTGCACATTTCTTGCTGTCTAGGAGAGGAAAGGCAGACAATAACGACCTTGAAAAGCAAAATCAGAATATGTTTACTGACAATGTTCTCTGTTACACAATTTCCCTCTGTGGATATAAGACAAATATAGGTTCAAATACAATGGCAGAGAACATCTGTCCATTTTGCGTGCTCACCCTAATTTCTTGTTGTATGGTTTTTGTACTCTGCACACTGAGACACAGCAGCCTAGTACCCTGTGCATGAGTGGTAGGCTGGCTAGTATTTTAAAGTGGTACATGCTAAAACGTAGTGTTTATATGTTCCCAAAAAGAGAAGCTTCCAAAAGCCATTATCTGTAAAGTGATGTGTCTGAGAAAAACTGATGTTCAGATCCAATTTCTGTTAACTCTGGTTTGGAATGGCACAGAAATGATTCAACCGGTGTTTTCATTATCTATAAAAAAAATCATTTCCACCAGTGAAGTCGGGGTTTGATAAATATGTAGGAAAAGTACGTTTCAAAAAGTTAGACTTTGCCTGAACTTCTAGTAGGCTAATTGGCATTAGTCTGTGAGCAGCCAGGCACTGCCAGTGCTTCCCCTTAATAAGGTATGACAGCAACTTCCAGAGCAGAAAACAAATCATTTAGGCCTTTTGGCAGTGTGTGAATAATGCGATTCTGCTCTGCTCAGTAATGGCATCTGGAGAGTATTCAGGAGATGGAAAGTGACCAGGATAAAGCCTGCTCATTCATAGTGAAGTTTAAAGGGATACCTGGGGAATAGAAGGCTATGGTCTCTGGGCGATCTGTACTAAGTCTGGTACCAACCCAGTGGGGGGGGGGGGGCTGGGCCCAGAATCAGCCTGGTGTGGTGGTTGTTCCTTAAGCACAGCCACCTCCAAGACACCTGCAATGGCAGAAGGTTCCTGCTATGTTGGGCAGTAGCATAGTGTACAATAAGGAAAACATGATGTTCAGCAAAAATTGGAAGGGTTTCCCTTTAGAACTTTTTCCTTATTGATAAGGGAGAGTCAGGGAGGCATCTTACTGACTGGCTAGTTATGTTATGCAATTTTGTTCAGCTGCTATCACCCGGGAGGATATGCAGGCAGTCAATCATACATAAGTTGCCCCAGCTCATCAGAATACTTTCTTGACCTGCAGAAGTATAGAAAAGGACTGGACCTGCTCTCTGTGACCCAAGTGGAGACCTAAAGAGCTGGACCTGCTCCCAATTAGAAATGGGCGGAATTAGCTGAGTTACATAAAAAGTCGTTGAGATTCCATGTCGTTCGCCAATGGGCGAAACATTTTTCAGATGTTATTTTTTGCAATATTAATTGTTTTGGTTTTTATAAAGACTGCACACATTTGTCCCTAATTCAAGCCTCCTTCCTTGGGCCATGCTACCGGAATTTGAACCCAGACTTCTCATTTACCTTTGATACTGTGCATCACTCTACAGTACTTTGATGACACATGAATACAGGGTGCTTTATTAAACCAGATTGCCCCTTGCCTACATATCTCATCATCTCCATATCTTCCTTCTCCTTGGAACATTTCTCCTTCCCAGCTGGTGTCCACAATATTCCACTATTATCCCACCCCACTGTAAAGTATAACTTAGCCTTCTCCCTGACACCATTGATTACTTCAGTTGCCCATGGTAGGACAATCCAAATGAGGCACATATATTGTAAAGCTTGAAAACCCAGCATCTCTATGGACTGCAGGTGCATTATCAACTAGCACAGGCTAAACTCATTAGAGCCAAACCACACACATAGAAAGTGGATGAAGTATGGCCCTTCATCATCATGGATTTCAAAGGCTTCCGTGTGGTAATAGTAAACCAATTGACCAAGGGAAATTCTACATAATGAAAACTCTTTGTAACATTTTACCTTACCTAAGTTTCCTCAAAAAGCCCAGGCCAACATTACCATGGTCACCTCATGTCTAGACTACATTTGTGGCTTAATTCATCTACTTTACAGACTCCAGAGAATTCTGAATGCATGTGCACCTAATTAGCCATTTCTACAACACTACATCACTGCAAGTTCTCAATTTCCTGCACTGGTTGCGTGCAGGCAATAAGTCACCTTTAAAACTATATCAGTCATAGCAATAGGCTACCACTCCTTCAACCCAACTCTGCAACTACTATCAACACAGGCAATGCTTTTTTATTGTGAATCCAATGTTGACCAATTTGTGAGGAAACTGTGCACTGGTGGGAGCTTCCATCCCATCAAAACAGCAAAGTTCTGTCATGCAATTACTGGAAGAATAAGGATAATTAACAACCACATCACATTTCAAATAGATGTAGCATTCTACCTCTTTCCAGTCAAGTGGCACCTATATGCCAAATACACTTTTGGAAACATTGTACACATCATTGTTTCTCAAGCTGGGGTCCTGGGACACTTGGGGGGGCTGTAAAGTCTACTCGGTGGAGCACGACTGCTTAGAAAATTTAATAATTAGAGTATATAAGTAAAGAAGTAAAATATAGAATTGAACATTTTAAAAAATTGCATAAATGTGAAGGAATTTAAAATTAAATTAGTATTCTCAGATTGATTCATAGGAACAGTGCAATTGCATTAAACAGAATATACTACAGATGATGAGTGGCCTAAATTGGTTAAGAAAGCTTCAACCTTCTTTTGGATATGGCCCTTATTGCAGAGTCGCCCAACCAGATATTTGCCTTTTGTTGCTTAATCTGATTTTTACACATTAGGACTCTGCACACTTTATTAAAGTGCTTCTAATCACTCTTTCAAACATGGAACATGGTAAAATTGCCCTACACCTAATTGGCACAAGTAATTCACTTGTATGTCCTTAGGAACGGGTTCTACAAATACCCGGGACCTGTACATTAAATGCTATAAGTGGGCCTGCAGCACTCATTGTGCCACCCATTAAAGTAGCCTTCTAAAATATGTCTCAGGCCTGCCACTGCAACCTATAGTGCAGTTTTAAACTTTTTGCAATGCCCCAACCTGACTTATAAGCCACCCCTAACACAGGCCCTCAAAACTCAAAGGGCAAGATGACTTTTGTTTGAAAAGTTGGACACTTGTGTTCAAGTTTTATTTGTCCTGGGAGTGAAAAACCCTTGATGCAATTTTTCACATTTTTAAGGCCATTCTCTCCCATTGACTTCACTGGGCTTTGAATATTAAAACTAAATCGAGGAATGGCCGGGTGAAGAAAACCTGGTTAAAGAGGGAAGAAGCCCAGGTACGCCTATAGGTATAGGACCTAGCAACCCCAACCCCAATCTTGATAAGAACTCTAGGAAGTGAGACATGGAGGAGGAACTTAGTAGAAAAATTGAGTTTATAAAAGATGGGGCCACACCAAGATTTCAACAAGACTGACATCAGGACCTATGGCTTCTTCTGGAGTCAACAGAACAGAGAAAAGGTGGGAAAAAAAGCAAGAGAACTGAACCCACTAAATTGCCCCCAACTCCTCTATTCACTTACAAAATGTGCAAGTCTAAAATATGTTCGATCAAAGGACCTCAAAGAAGTAGGGTGTATGCCAAATCATAAAGGGGGAGAAACAACCAAGGTCCTCCTTTATTCAGCATTAATTAAAGCAGCACTGGAAAATGCAGAACATGTGCTGCTAAAGGAAGGTATTAGCCTAATAAAAAGAGATGAAATGATGTTTGATAAGCAGGGGAAGACATTTCTTAGAAATCACGCTGGGTGGGGAACACAACAAATAAGAGTGATTAACTCCTGCTAGGTAAAAAGGAAGGACTGGAAATCACAATATCCCCTAAGGAAATAAGGAACTTTGATGCAGAGGTGTTAGCTGGGAATAGATATAGAGCTCTAGCATATGCGGAACATGAGGAAGGGGGTGCCTGAGTGAAATTGATTAGGAATTTGGGGCGTCGCACAGCCTGGCTTTACTAACTTGGAACATACATGGATACAAAAAAATAGTGTCCCAAGAGAGTTTTAATAATATCCTCAAGAACACTGACATCGTATGTTTACAGGAGACTTGGCTGTGCGACGAAACCCTAGACACAGAGGGGTTTGCCCATCACCTGAAAGTATCAAGGAAAAAAACAATTTGGTAGACCCCCAAGAGGTCAACTGACTCTAGAATCCACAAAAATTGCTAGAAATATAGAATATCTTGAAATAAAATGTTATTAAGAGCCTATAATATTGAGACCGCAAAGTTCCCCCACGGTGACATTTCGCGCCAAGATGTGGCTCTTGGTCATTTGCTGGGCTCCATGGGCTTGTTATGTCTGAATGGTAGAATGGAAGCCGACCGGCCGGCCAAGCGATCATTTATTTTAGGGCAGCAACCGTGCCCGATAGACTACGTGTTTACACACACTTGGAGCATTGAATTGATCAAGCATTTTGAATTATTAAATGTGGAAGGTAGCGATCACTACATCCTGTTGACTAAGCCCTTCAAGTACATGTAGAATACCCAAAGCGGCTTACAACCCGTATTTCAGATGAGCATATTCAAAAATTAAGTGCTGTTCAGCAAAACCTCCCATTTGAAAAGAAGACATTGGAGGATGATAACACATGGTATGCAAATATAATAAGTCAACTAGTAGAATGTCTAAGGGGAAACATTAGAGGTAGTAAACCCGGTGCAAACATAAATAAAAGATCCTACACCAAAAATAGTCCATGGTTTGATGAGGAATGTCGCAAAGCAAAAGCTAATACCAGGCAAAAGGAAAGAAAATTTAAATTAAGGTTTAATGATGGATTGTTTACTAACCTAGTGAAATTAAGGATAAAATATAAAAAAATCATCAGGAATAAGAAAAGAACTTATAAAGACAGATGCTGGGTATCCTTACTAGAGGCTATTGAAGATAAAAATGTGAAAGGCTTCTGGCGCCTGGTACAAGAAGGCACGGGTAAAGTGGCAGGGTCTCTGCCGTGCTCGGTTCCCGAGGATAAATGGGTGGACTACCTGGAGGAAATTTATGGGAAGTGGCCAACAATAGATAAAATAAGTACAACGGCATGGCCAGGTGTGAGGGAAGAGCTAAAAAAACATTTTACCCCAAGCCACATTAGGAAGATCATTTCCTGATTAAACGTGACCCGTGCAGCTGGCCCCAGACAATTTACCGGCAGTTATTATAAAAACTAAGCCAGAATGGTGGTCAGAGTTCTTTGCGAATATGTTTCCGGGGATTCTGGAGACAGGAATTGTGCCAGATAGTTGGAAAGGAGCTATTGTTAGACCTATCCATAAAAAAGGCGACGTAAACGCCCCAAAAAATTATAGACTAATGAACCTACTAGACATAGGTGAAAATGTATTCGCTAAAGTAATCGTGAGATTACTCAAAGACTAGGTGAAAAAAAACAGATTGTACCCCATGAACAGGGAGGGTTTAACGAGGGACACTCAACTGTGGACGATTGCTTTGCCCGAGCAGAGGGGCAGCCTGTTTGTCTGCTTTGTGGACTTCCGCGCAGCATTTGATCTGGTGGATATGGAGCATCAATGGTTGACCTTGATAGGGTACAATATCCCGGGTGATCTACTGAGCTTGATTCGAACCCTGCATATGGAAAATTGGGCGTAAATAATTTTAAATGTAGAGGGGAGTTTAAGACAGAAAATCCGAATTGGTAATGGGCTAAGGCAGGGGTGCCCCCCTGCTCTTTTCTCTGTTTATCACGGACTTACACCTAATCATAGGAAACTCAAGAGGGGCCAGCCCAAACAAGGTGGGAAACATATTTTGTGCTTACTCTATGCAGATGACCTGGTAATCATGGACCAGACGGAAATTGGTTTACAGAGGAAATTAAACATGCTTAACCCCTTAAGTGCTGCTGACGGCCAATGGTCGTCAGCAGCGCTACCTCCCCAGTGCTGCGCACGACCATTGAACGCCCATTCAGCACTAGTTCTAATGGACAGCGCAGCACTGGGGAGAAATGTTTACACGCAGCTAAGGTGTTAAAGAATACTGCCTGGTCAAAAGACTAGTGGTTAATAATGAAAAGACCAAGATCTTATGCTTCAGTAGAAAGAAAACAGGGTTTTTTTGGTATTTGGGGACCGAAGAGTTGGAAAAAGAAACAGAGTATAGATACATGGGGATGTGGTTCGAAAGAAGCCTTCAATGGCGTACCCATCTCGATGCACTAAAACTAAGGACAGCAACCTCAGTGAAGGGTTTAAAATGATTAAACAATGTGTATGGCAAAATGTCTGACTGACCGGTCCTAAAAGCTTACTCAGCAATGGTTCCACCTCAATTCTAATATGGGGCAGAAGTCCTTTAGTTGAGCGGTAAAAATTGGTGGGACTTGGAAGAGGGAAATCGCTTGAAAAATCTATTCTCTCTGCCTAAATCATCTATGGTACAGGCAGCGAGGCTAGAAATGGGAATTACCTCATGGAGTATAACAGCTTGCATAGCACTACTACGCTTTTGGCAATGCTTGGGTTTGGATCTCACAATGGTGTAGGAATGTTATTGTAAATAGTGAGCTAAATTGGGCAAAATAGACCAGAGATATTGTCACGAAAAGCGTGTAATATTTTAAAGCTTAAGCAGTGCCCCCAGGCCCTTCAACTCAAGATAGATAAGAGGGAACTTAAGATCCTGGGAAAAGAAATATCTCGAGTAGAGGACCAGGATTACCTCTTGAGGAAGGTCAGTTCTCCATATGGCCACAGCATGGCAGAAGGAATTACACTTCCTCTATATGCAAAGACTACCTAGTTGCCCATTAATGAGAGAGGTGTCAAGGCTAAGAATTGGAGTAAACCCATGTCAAGCGAACAAAGGATAAAAACTTCCAAGATAGATAAAAAAGGAAATTGCACTTGCACCATAGGAACAAAATGTGATATCATACATATTTTATTATATTGTCAGAAGTTTTTAGAAATTTGAAGAGAGTTTCTATGCCCGATTTTTAAAAAGTATGATATTAAAAATAGGATGCAAGCAGTAAACCTTTTAGTGGAAATGATTAATTTAGACATAGCTTGTGCCATGGGAAAATACATTTAAAAAAATTAAAGAGGCCCTTCAAAGCATTGAGAATTGAGATGATCAAGTGCATGGGTACGAGGAGAATAAGTCATAAAAGGGTAGAAGCCACGTGTATAGAAACACTCTACCTTGAGGAGATCAAAATTAATTTGTGAATTTTAGAAATTGATTTTAAAACTGTATATTTCTAAGGCATTGTTAACAATTGTATACTTTTATGGTTGTAAAAAACTGAATAAGGTTTATTGAACTAAAAAAACTGACTTCACTGAGTTACCTTATTACATTAGATAAGTGATAACTTTGGATTGGGAGCAGATAGAAACATTATGCTTACACTCAAATTTATTAAAATGTAAAAATCCTCTTTATTTGCAAAGTCAGACTTTGAGTTAGAGTTCTGTAAATACAACTTTTAGAAAGTTGCTATTTTCTTGACCCAACAACTTTTGCCGTCTGCCAGTATCTTGGGTCCCATGACTGTGAAGCAGTCTGCTGTTGAAGTTTGTGTACTGATTCCAGCCAGTAAGACAAAAGAGGCTTAGGTGTGAACAAGATGTGCAATCCTGGCACAATGGTTGGGGGAGGAGTTCTACCCAGCTCTGATTATACTTCAAAGGTCTTTGCTTCTTACATACACAAAGACACCTGCCACCAGTCCTGCCCTGCCTTTTCTCACCACCAGAAAATGTGGAACCTTGACAGGGGAAGGTGAAGTTGAACAACATTCCAGAACCATATGTGGGGGTAAGGCAGGGTGTCCCACTGAACGAAGGCTAGCAGTAGGTTAAACGTTGCCCTTCCCGAGCCACTCTTCTGATTACTCCTGGGCTTGTGGAAGTTACAGAACAAGAACTGCCCTGCAGCCAGAGTACTACCGTTTTGTCTGTGAAGGAAGAATAGGCCTCCTTGACTTTATCAAAGGAAAACCAAATGTAACTCCAAGGGTCTGTTGGTAGACCTCATGTGTGAGCTGCAGGGACACAACAAGCTCCAGAGACGACCCTGCAACTGCCCAGCTGACCGGCAACTGGAGCTGCCTGGACATGCAATTGGACCTGCCTGGGCTCTGCTGGCCTCTGCAGGAGTGAAGTCCTTGATCCCCAACTGATCCAACTGATGCCTCCGCAGATCTTGGACTCTTGGCTGGATCATAGCTTGCTCCTCCTTAAGTAAAGATGAAAATCCTGAAGTTGAATGTTTATTTAAAGAGTTACATCAAGCCTTAGTTAGACATAAAGTCTCAAATGTGTCATACAATAGAGAGTGTCTAATGTTTAAGTGAGTAAAATAACAGATTGGACCATTTATTAAAAAAAAGATAAATTCCATTCATTCTGGACTCCTGCAGTGGGGACTACTGGCATCCAAAGAATTTGGAAATATGTGTCAGCTGCTAGATGGATCAAAGGGGGTGTTTTCAAGTGTGCAACCAATATTCAAATGGCAAATTCTTCATCTTTAGAGAAGACTAAGGCATCGACAGGATACATACAGTGAAATTCTAGCAATACGATTGACTAAGAAGTTGAGTGTGTCACTCTGAGATGTAGAGGGAGCCCTGAATGGTAAGGAAATATAAGCATATACATCAGAAGAGGGTGCATTGCAGCCACATGCTGAGCCTTAAGAATAGACTGAAGAGTACCACAGATGGAAATGAAAGCAAGGTGGGTTACTGGCTGGTTGTGGGTGGCTGCAAAAAGCAATAGGGTCTACGTACATATTAAAAAAGTCTCCAGCGCTGCAAATGTTAAGCTAGTGCTCTAAGTGTGGAACACCTGGGGCTTATTTCTTTCACCTAAGCTGTGACTGTCCAAAGGAGAGGAGGTGAAAGGAGGCAGTAACATTAGTTTGCACTTGACAGTGGACTGATTAGGTAGCCCCCATCAAATATGTCTGCTACATCTGGAGGGAAAATGTGGCACATATGTATGAGCCAGGGGTCATTGCTAGAAAAAGAAACAGGTGGTTATAAATGGGCTTAAACCTGCAGTGAGCTGCTTGACTGTCCTGGCTTAAAAATATAAAAATAAATGCTAACTCAACAGACACACATATATAAAACTAGAAGAGATGACAAGCTTGCAGTGAACTTACAGACTGAAGAGTATAGAAATGGTCATTTCTGTGCCCACCCTAAATTAGACCCCCTGACATTGTGCTAGCCAGAAATATGTCAAACTGTTTATTACAAGGCATAGAGTGGGCCGAAGCAAATGTTGTCGGTGGTGTGGAGAGGGTAGGGCTCTCACCCTTGAAAGAGGCAGGGACAGCTAGGAACCAGTGGAAAGCAAGTGGTAATATGTACTAGGTTGCAGCCCAAGATGGATATCAGAATGGGATCTGCCAATTTCTGAATCTAGATTAGTAATATATTCCTCAACATTTTATTTTTTCAATGTGATTTTTATCTGCCACTACTAGAGAGGTTGCTTCTCAAGCCTTTGCTTGACTTTGGGCCATGTTCTGCTAAACAATTAGAAATTAAAAAGGCCAGCTTCTGTTAACACAATTTCCAAATAACAGCCAGTGGCGGCTCTTCCGCAATGGAGGAGGAGCACTGCCTCATTGGCTCAGAGCTCAGCAGCTGAAAAAGAAATTGGTATTTTATTATCGTTTTATTTTTCCGCTGATTGCTGAGCCAAGCATGTGAAGGGAGGGGCCCGGTCGGGCCATGGGATGGAGGAGAAGTGGATTTGTTGTTCACTTATAAGTGCAAATGTCAGTTTGGCAGGCCATCTTAGGCCGGCCAAACAGACATGCACAGTTAGGTTTAACCAACCCAGCCGCACTCCAGAGAGGAGAAACAGCACAGACTCCCTGTGCCAGAGCGAGCATTTAGCCAATCCCTGTCCTGCTCCCATGCAGCATGAGAGAGGCGTGGGTATTTGATGGGCAGTCTGATGGTGTCCTAGGGACTGCTGGGAGCAGGAAGCAGAGGAACCCGGCAGCATAAGGTATATTTATTATTAATTATTATTCCCCTACCCCACAGCTGCTGCCCACCACTATTTATTGCCAGCAGAAACAACTGATAACAACATCTGTCTGCAAATTCTTACATTTCTAAACACAGAACACTATCATTACTGTTACTAAGTAGTTTGTCACACTGAGCTAAGCTTCTGGGCTAACAATGCTTTGGAGGTCTAAGTCTTGCCAATCTAAGTGAAATAACTGGGATCCTGGTCTAGTGACAGTTCAGCCAGAGCACATGTCCTAGAACCAACGAATTCACAGAATGTCTACTACTACTCTTTTACCAACAATGTAATCTTTCTTTAAGGTATATTTTTTTGGTGGCGGGTTTTGGGGACAGCATGGAGGGATGTGTTAAAACTATTACTACATTAATTGGAGTTAAACAACCATTAAAAATAACTTCTGCTGGTGGATATCAACCTGTGTATATTTCATTACACCATAAAAAAAATCGAATTATTTTAATATTGTTAAATCCACACATGATTACTTGCGTGGACATGTTCAATATTATAGTATCCTTTAGAAAGCTGTATTTACTTCTGTTTTTTGAGTGCATATAAAGTGCAAGATATCAGAGTCGAGAATTTTCATTTTCTTCTGTTAAATGCCACCAGTCTTCCAAGGAACGGAAATAAAACGAGCAGACCTATTTTTATGCATTGACCTTCATTAAAAATGGATTTTCTTTGTAAATGTGTGAACCTGATAATGTAATTTTTACATTTCGTGTTGGTGCAGGGTCAAGCTCAAAAAAATACGGTAGATTTCTAGAGAATTAAAATTGTCCATTAATCTTTCCACTTAAAATGAAATCACGGGAATATCTGAGGTGACTCTGTGAAAAAAGACATTTTCATTTCAGTTCAGTGTATGAGGTAAGGTTATTGCTTCAGATAGTACAGTGCATTTAAGTATTCTCATTTTATAAAAATACTGTATTCCGTTTCTTTAACAATATAGCGATAAAAAAATTCTGAAAATAAATATTGCTATGCAATTATGGCTTGCATATTCACAATTTACACTCTAAAATCCTAATGTTCCTGATTTGTGTGTTTCCTCAACTCTTAAATGCAGAATTAACGTACCAAATGAATTTCGAGCACTTCACCATCTCCATTATATTGGCTATTAAGCTGTTCTTATTGAACTGAAGTGTTATTTAACACCATGGATCAGATGTAGAAAACGCATTTGCAATGGAACGTTAGTAGGCTTTGCCATAGCAAAATTCTAATTTGTAATTTGCTAAAGTGACATTGCATGTATGAAATTCCTTTGTGAATGGCGATTTCACAAATGCATCTCCTTGAAATTCACGAGTAAAAGGAGCAGTCAAGAGTTGGTGACCCGGTCCTTGTGCCTGACTGAAAATGAATTACCTCAGTGATGAAAAACACTTACCTTGCGCTCGGCGATGCGGCGAACAGAAGGTGAGTGTTTTTCTTTTTTTTTTTTACATTTTATTTTACCTGGTCTGGTCATCGTCTGTCAACTCTCTCCACCCCGCACCACCGCCCACCAATCTTACCTGCACCGGCCGTCACTGAATGACATCAGTTTTTAATTACGGCTGTTGCTGTAAACCATTGCAAGATCAAAGCCTGGCCGAAAAAGCCAGATCCACATTGTGAATAATAGCTACAGGCATCAGATGAGCCAGATATCTGTCTCATTGTTTTGTTTTTTTTCTTGCGTGTTCCAACTGATGTCCATGCAATTTTGCGATACATTTGAGGGTCTGTGTTGACAAATGATGTGAGCATTACTACAGAGGATCTTTGACTGCGCCCAAATGCTGGGAACTAGTAGTACATGTTTTGACTGGGCAGTCGTTCTGTGCTTCTCCAAAAAAAGGACCGCACACAGATGTGATCATTTTATTTATTTATCCAGTCTAAGCATGAACTTTCATGGGCACCCATGACATTGGAATGCTTTTAAAATGTCTTAGGTAACTAGATAATTTATGTTGTTTCCTCTGGCAGCAGTACACTTGGGAATAGCTCAGTATTTAATCTACATGGACTTTTAGGTCTGGTTTGACAACTGTTCACCTGGCCTTTTAACCTACACCAATTAAATTATCAACACAAAAACATATTTATTCTTTTGCTATTTACTTGTATTTCTTCATATTACCATCCAACCATCATTCCAACACATAAATAATGCGATGACCTAAATCAATTTTTCATAGACAAAAAAGAAAGAAAATACAGGCTATTATTCCCCCAAGCAAACCAGACGCAACCCCCCCCTTAAAAAGTAGGAATCATACTTCCATTTCTACCTTTCCTTGCACCAGCAAGGAACAACTAGCAGAACTAAGAATAAAAACAATCTGGTTCCCCCAAAGACGAATGCCCCCCAAATACAACAAAAACATCAATTCGTCCTTCCCAGAAGTGATTCTTTCTCTTTTAAATTCTTCTCTCATGCATGGATATGCATTACCATCCAACCATGGTTCCAACACATAAATTATGTGATGAACTAAATCACTTTTTCATAGACAAAATAAAGAAAATACAGGCTATTATTCTCCCAAGCAAATCAGACACAAACCCCCATTAGGAAATAGGAATCACACTTCCATTTCTACCTTTCCCTGCATCAGCAAGCAACAACTAGCAGAACTAAGAATAAAAACAATCTGGTTCCCCAAAGACGAATGCACCCCCAAATACAAAAAATCATCCAGTCTTCCTTCCCAGAAGTGATTCTTTCTCTTTTAAATTCTTCCCTCAAGCAAGGATAAGTTCTCTAAGCGTTCAAGAAGCTATGATAATCCTTCTACAACAAATATATAGAGAGGACCCACAGATGCTAAAGAATTATAGACCTATCTCCAGCCTCCCATATTCAGCTAAAATCTTAGTAGCACATGTAGAAAAACACCTTTCAATCAATCAATCAATCTGAGCACTTGTAAAGCGCGCTACTTACCCGTGAGGGTCTCAAGGCGGTGGGGAGGGGGGGAGCTGCTATTGTTCGAAGAGCCAGGTCTTGAGGAGTCTTCTGAATGCGAGTAGGTCTTGGGTCTGTCGTATGTGAGTAGGGAGGGTGTTCCATGTCTTTGCGACGAGGTAGGAGAAGGATCTGCCTCCGGAGGTAGTGCGATGGATGCGGGGGACAGCGGTGAGGGCGAGGCTGGAGGATCGGAGCTGGAGGGTGGGGATGTGGAAGCTGAGTCTGCTGTTCAAGTAGGCTAATGAGTTTCAATAGGGTACACCCTAAGAACTCTCTGACCTGGGTCAGTAAAGGTAGGTACAGTAGCAATGGTCAGAGTCTATCGATTCACTGTAACATCAAATGTTATACAAGCATTTAGTCAGGTATGGAGCAAAACATTGTTACATCCAAGGTGTGCTTATACTTTTATTCGTTACTTTAGCACATTATTAATCAGGTACCCAATTTCAATCAATGAGTACCAAGGTTTATGAAGTATCAATACATTCAAACATAGAAAATACGTCATTCAATTACTTCATTGAATCACATAAATGCCTGAGGGCACTGCTCTCATGTAGATGCAATAGTATAGAGCTTCATATGGAGAAGACAGCACAAATTATATCAAATAATAGCATTTCAACGCGCTCAAAGTGATGGAAAGAGGGAAACAGTTAGGTGGGATAGGTGTGATGGGAAAGAGGTGAGGACTGGGTAAAGGTAGTTGTGACTTTAAAACAATCACAGTGATATAAAATACGTCCTTTACAGTCTATATTTCGATCTGTAGTTCCAATATACTCTTATACATAGGATCCGTTCTACTCCGTTAGTTAGTCCTATGATTAGAGAATGGATATAGTCTGGTCTACGTTTCGACCCCCTGGTTAAAGGGTAGATTGTGTCCTCATGCTGGGGTCTTCTTCAGGACAAGGAGAGACAGGAGCGCCTATGGATAATAATTTTTTTTTTTTTTAAATTTTTTGAAAACCTTTATTGTGCATGAAAAAGGGGAACAAATACGGGCCTACAACCGTCAGGCCGGCCACGATAACTTTAGGCACAGGTGCAAGCAATGCGGTTCCCCAGCGGCATCAGGTGACATAGCAACAATTAATAGCAGTTACACTGAATGGAATCATGTCGCCAAGGAGAAGGAGCATTGAAGGTTACATTTTTAAATTTTTTTTTCGATCTAAATATAAATCAGTGAAGAATAGGATCAAGGAGAACTGAGTCCGTACATTAGCTTCACAACACAAGCAGGCAGCATCAATAAGAAACAACAGTAGTGATGAGCACCCCGTCAATATGGCAGTACAGTGTAGAACAACAGGAGCATCAGTCCGCATTTACGTACCACCCACAGCGCCACCCACTCCCTACTAACCCCTGTCGCAGACCCAGAACAGAAAACAGGACAAGAAAGCGCAGAAAGTTTAGAAAAATAAGGCCCATAGAAACTAAATAAGAAAAACTAAATCTACCCCCCCACCCTACACCAATGCGGAGGCTACGGCCTACCCCCCCCCCCGGCAATGTGCCTGTCGCCCATTAAAGAACCCGAAATATAGACCAAGAAAAGAAAGAGAAGAAAAGGAAACAATAAGAAAAGTAGAAGATTTTTAACTCTTGAATATAGAGAGTGAGAAAAGGCCATCCTAATCTTCAACTCTCACAAAACACAAGTAAAGCGGGAGGAGGAACAAATCTAAACGTTCCCAGCCCCTCAGCCAAAAGCACAACCCCCACCCTGTTCATGACAGCACAGAAATAAGTAGCAATGCAGAGACTGTTGGGGAAAGACAAATCACAGTGCGTGACTTAAACAGATGCATAACAGTCCTAATCCCATCTCAACCAGCCAAGCTACCGATAGCAAAGATGAGCAACCTAGCCCTGGCCCGATCTCGGATACGTCCCCAAATGGAGTTCCTGAAGAAAGCCCGCCCCCTCCGAAACCAAGAGACAATATGGCCGCATAAAGAAGGAGAGTAAAGCAGAAGCACAAAATGGCCGTCGAATATCACCATACAATCCTTTGTCCTTCATAAGTAGTTCCCCTAGGCCATCGGGAAAATGTAGGCTCCTCAACGTAATGGGTGAAGGACACGAGGGAAAATCCATCGGAGGGGCCGGTGGCTGCATATCCAGGTCTCGAGTCAATAACAATGTTGCAGGCAGCAATGTGGCAGACCCCGGAGGTAGGGGAAACAAAGTATCACAGGCGAGTCCGCTGGACGGCCGGTGGTGGGCGTCAGTAGAGGCAGAAGCAATCACATCTTCTCCACGGGCAGAAAGAAACACTGTATCCCCAATAGAGTCCAATGGAAACAGTTCCAAGGTTAGCTGGCTTTCGACATTGCGTTCCTGCCGTAGAACAGACACCATTTTGTCAATGCGGTCACCCATTACCTGGAAATCCGTGCACATTTCCGATCGAAAGTCAGACAGGGCGGCCAGGATAGATCTGTAAGAAAGTGGTGGTTGTAGCCCCTCGTCATCAGACTCCCGAGAAGACGTTTGCGAGCTGTCCCCTGGCGCAAGCAGGGTGACACAGGCAGCAGACAGGGACGGGCACTCTCCCCCGTTCCCCGAAGCACCAGACACAGCCATGGTAGTAGGGTCACGGAGTAGTCGCCGAGGCGGGTGCGGCATAACCAGGCGGCAATACAGTTCGCAATGCCCGCAAAGTTGATTCAGGTCGGGCTCTCGACACTGAGAACCTTATCGCTTCAGGCCGTAACACCGGGGCAAGGGAGCAGGCAGCCGATGCTTGCCAAACATGGCCGTGCAATCCATTCCGCTCGCAACCCGCCTCAAACAAAGACACCGTATCTGGAAAGCATCTCAACACGGCGATCACTCACAGGGCACAGCTCGCATTATTCCGCGGCAGGCAGCGCAATCAGGATACTGACCCGGGAAAATGGCGCCACCTTCACGTCCTTGGTGTCGCGCGGGCACCCCGGCCGCCACTAAGCCTCCCAGACTCGGAGACGGACGGCGGTGCGGGCACGGGGCCAGGGCTCGAAATCGTTTCGCACTTATCTCCGGCTGCCGGGCGAGTCGAGAAGCCTGGGAAAGACGCTGTAGATCAGCACAGCATAGCGGACGTTCCGCCGCCACGAACCACCAGGATAGAGATCAGGATGTCAGCGCGGAGGAAAAGAGCTGGTGGAGCCGGGAGCCTACACGTCTGTCCCAGTCGCCATCTTGGCTCCTCCCCCCTGGATAATAATTTTTAATGAGTGTATCATGTTGTAAATGAGCTCAAGTTTAGCACACGGATGGAGCTTATCAGGTTTGAAAATGCTTACTTTATAAGAGGCCCTTGGCTGGCCATTGTAGGAGGACCACTATAGCTGTGGCAGGGTATACTCAGACATGAGTCCCTTTCTCACTGCACCATCAGGATTCAAGCAAGCCGGGCAGAAGGAGGCTGAAATGCCAGAAACCGGTCCCCGGTAGCTTGTCTCCTTTCTGTGGAAGAATTGGCTTGGTAGTTTAGTCTGCCCTGTTCCCATGATGCACTGGGCCAGAGACAGACTGATTTGCATATAGCCAGGTTCTGAGCTGGGATGGTGCAGTGAGATAAATAACGGTGATGGATCAAGCCCTGATCTTTGGACTGGGTAAGAGTGGTCTGCTTAATTCAGACACTCTGTTCATCACCACCCCCTTTTCTGAATCGTTTTTTAGCCACTATAGCTGTGGCAGGGTATACTCAGACATGAGTCCCTTTCTCACTGCACCATCAGGATTCAAGCAAGCCGGGCTGAAGAAGGCTGAAATGCCAGAAACCGGTCCCCGGTAGCTTGTCTCCTTTCTGGTGAAGAATTGGCTTGGTAGTTTAGTCTGCCCTGTTCCCATGATGCACTGGGCCAGGGACATACTGATTTGCATATAGCCAGGTTCTGAGCTGGGATGGTGCAGTGAGATAAATAACGGTGATGGATCAAGCCCTGATCTTTGGACTGGGTAAGAGTGGTCTGCTTAATTTAGACACTCTGTTCATCACCACCCCCTTTTCTGAATCGTTTTTGGCCACTATAGCTGTGGCAGGGTATACTCAGACATGAGTCCCTTTCTCACTGCACCATCAGGATTCAAGCAAGCCGGGCCGAAGAAGGCTGAAATGCCAGAAACTGGTCCCCGGTAGCTTGTCTCCTTTCTGGTGAAGAATTGGCTTGGTAGTTTAGTCTGCCCTGTTCCCATGATGCACTGGGCCAGGGACAGATTGATTTGCATAAAGCCGGGTTCTGCGCTGGGATGGTGCAGTGAGATAAATAATGGTGATGGATCAAGCCCTGATCTTTGGACTGGGCAAGAGTGGTCTGCTTAATTCAGACACTCTGTTCATCACCACCCCCTTTTCTGAATCGTTTTTGGCCACTATAGCTGTGGCAGGGTATACTCAGACATGAGTCCCTTTCTCACTGCACCATCAGGATTCAAGCAAGCCGGGCCGAAGAAGGCTGAAATGCCAGAAACCGGTCCCCGGTAGCTTGTCTCCTTTCTGGTGAAGAATTGGCTTGGAAGTTTAGTCTGCCCTGTTCCCATGATGCACTGGGCCAGGGACAGACTGATTTGCATATAGCCAGGTTCTGAGCTGGGGTGGTGCAGTGAGATAAATAACGGTGATGGATCAAGCCCTGATCTTTGGACTGGGTAAGAGTGGTCTGCTTAATTCAGACACTCTGTTCATCACCACCCCCTTTTCTGAATTGTTTTTGGCCACTATAGCTGTGGCAGGGTATACTCAGACATGAGTCCCTTTCTCACTGCACCATCAGGATTCAAGCAAGCCGGGCCGAAGAAGGCTGAAATGCCAGAAACCGGTCCCCGGTAGCTTGTCTTCTTTCTGGTGAAGAATTGGCTTGGTAGTTTAGTCTGCTCTGTTCCCATGATGCACTGGGCCAGGGACAGACTGATTTGCATATAGCCAGGTTCTGAGCTGGGATGGTGCAGTGAGATAAATAACGGTGATGGATCAAGCCCTGATCTTTGGACTGGGTAAGAGTGGTCTGCTTAATTTAGACACTCTGTTCATCACCACCCCCTTTTCTGAATCGTTTTTGGCCACTATAGCTGTGGCAGGGTATACTCAGACATGAGTCCCTTTCTCACTGCACCATCAGGATTCAAGCAAGCCGGGCCGAAGAAGGCTGAAATGCCAGAAACCGGTCCCCGGTAGCTTGTCTCCTTTCTGGTGAAGAATTGGCTTGGTAGTTTAGTCTGCCCTGTTCCCATGATGCACTGGGCCAGGGACAGATTGATTTGTATATAGCCAGGTTCTGCGCTGGGATGGTGCAGTGAGATAAATAACGGTGATGGATCAAGCCCTGATCTTTGGACTGGGTAAGAGTGGTCTGCTTAATTCAGACACTCTGTTCATCACCACCCCCTTTTCTGAATCGTTTTTGGCCACTATAGCTGTGGCAGGGTATACTCAGACATGAGTCCCTTTCTCACTGCACCATCAGGATTCAAGCAAGCCGGGCCGAAGAAGTCTGAAATGCCAGAAACCGGTCCCCGGTAGCTTGTCTCCTTTCTGGTGAAGAATTGGCTTGGTAGTTTAGTCTGCCCTGTTCCCATGATGCACTGGGCCAGGGACAGACTGATTTGCATATAGCCAGGTTCTGAGCTGGGATGGTGCAGTGAGATAAATAACGGTGATGGATCAAGCCCTGATCTTTGGACTGGGTAAGAGTGGTCTGCTTAATTCAGACACTCTGTTCATCACCACCCCCTTTTCTGAATCGTTTTTGGCCACTATAGCTGTGGCAGGGTATACTCAGACATGAGTCCCTTTCTCACTGCACCATCAGGATTCAAGCAAGCCGGGCCGAAGAAGGCTGAAAAGCCAGAAACCGGTCCCCGGTAGCTTGTCTCCTTTCTGGTGAAGAATTGGCTTGGTAGTTTAGTCTGTCCTGTTCCCATGATGCACTGGGCCAGGGACAGACTGATTTGCATATAGCCAGGTTCTGAGCTGGGATGGTGCAGTGAGATAAATAACGGTGATGGATCAAGCCCTGATCTTTGGACTGGGTAAGAGTGGTCTGCTTAATTCAGACACTCTGTTCATCACCACCCCCTTTTCGGAATCGTTTTTGGCCACTATAGCTGTGGCAGGGTATACTCAGACATGAGTCCCTTTCTCACTGCACCATCAGGATTCAAGCAAGCCGGGCCGAAGAAGGCTGAAATGCCAGAAACCGGTCCCTGGTAGCTTGTCTCCTTTCTGGTGAAGAATTGGCTTGGTAGTTTAGTCTGCCCTGTTCCCATGATGCACTGGGCCAGGGACAGACTGATTTGCATATAGCCAGGTTCTGAGCTGGGATGGTGCAGTGAGATAAATAACGGTGATGGATCAAGCCCTGATCTTTGGACTGGGTAAGAGTGGTCTGCTTAATTCAGACACTCTGTTCATCACCACCCCCTTTTCTGAATCATTGTAGGAGGACCGTCATGGGTTCCTTTCTTTTCAAGTGGTAATCCTGCAATCATCTAAAAGGGGAGTATTTATTAATGTCAGAGGCCATAGGTGGCGTGTGCACGCATTAATTATCAAGAAAACCTAGCGGGGTACTTACTGGGACATGAGGCTTTCCATTCAGATAGTTAGTTCTTGTCTTTCAATGGTCACACCTAGACCGACGTTTGTGCGGTTGAGAATCGCGCACCCCACGCGGTTCTAGAGGGTGCCATGGTTAACCTCAGAAATCAGTATATTACCTTTTAGTGTGCGATATTGTATTGTAGCCCTGATCTTTGGACTGGGTAAGAGTGGTCTGCTTAATTTAGACACTCTGTTCATCACCACCCCCTTTTCTGAATCGTTTTTGGCCACTATAGCTGTGGCAGGGTATACTCAGACATGAGTCCCTTTCTCACTGCACCATCAGGATTCAAGCAAGCCGGGCCGAAGAAGGCTGAAATGCCAGAAACCGGTCCCCGGTAGCTTGTCTCCTTTCTGGTGAAGAATTGGCTTGGTAGTTTAGTCTGCCCTGTTCCCATGATGCACTGGGCCAGGGACAGATTGATTTGCATATAGCCAGGTTCTGCGCTGGGATGGTGCAGTGAGATAAATAACGGTGATGGATCAAGCCCTGATCTTTGGACTGGGTAAGAGTGGTCTGCTTAATTCAGACACTCTGTTCATCACCACCCCCTTTTCTGAATCGTTTTTGGCCACTATAGCTGTGGCAGGGTATACTCAGACTTGAGTCCCTTTCTCACTGCACCATCAGGATTCAAGCAAGCCGGGCCGAAGAAGGCTGAAAAGCCAGAAACCGGTCCCCGGTAGCTTGTCTCCTTTCTGGTGAAGAATTGGCTTGGTAGTTTAGTCTGCCCTGTTCCCATGATGCACTGGGCCAGGGACAGATTGATTTGCATATAGCCAGGTTCTGAGCTGGGATGGTGCAGTGAGATAAATAACGGTGATGGATCAAGCCCTGATCTTTGGACTGGGTAAGAGTGGTCTGCTTAATTCAGACACTCTGTTCATCACCACCCCCTTTTCGGAATCGTTTTTGGCCACTATAGCTGTGGCAGGGTATACTCAGACATGAGTCCCTTTCTCACTGCACCATCAGGATTCAAGCAAGCCGGGCCGAAGAAGGCTGAAATGCCAGAAACCGGTCCCTGGTAGCTTGTCTCCTTTCTGGTGAAGAATTGGCTTGGTAGTTTAGTCTGCCCTGTTCCCATGATGCACAGGGCCAGGGACAGACTGATTTGCATATAGCCAGGTTCTGAGCTGGGATGGTGCAGTGAGATAAATAACGGTGATGGATCAAGCCCTGATCTTTGGACTGGGTAAGAGTGGTCTGCTTAATTCAGACACTCTGTTCATCACCACCCCCTTTTCTGAATCATTGTAGGAGGACCGTCATGGGTTCCTTTCTTTTCAAGTGGTAATCCTGCAATCATATAAAAGGGGAGTATTTATTAATGTCAGAGGCCATAGGTGGCGTGTGCACGCATTAATTATCAAGAAAACCTAGCGGGGTACTTACTGGGACATGAGGCTTTCCATTCAGATAGTTAGTTCTTGTCTTTCAATGGTCACACCTAGACCGACGTTTGTGCGGTTGAGAATCGCGCACCCCACGCGGTTCTAGAGGGTGCCATGGTTAACCTCAGAAATCAGTATATTACCTTTTAGTGTGCGATATTGTATTGTATACACTCTGTTTCCTGTTGCATATTAATATCCGCCAAGCAGATATACTACGGTTCTCTTTTCCAAACAATTAGCTCCATCCGTGTGCTAAACTTGAGCTCATTTACAACATGATACACTCATTAAAAATTATTATCCATAGGCGCTCCTGTCTCTCCTTGTCCTGAAGAAGACCCCAGCATGAGGACACAATCTACCCTTTAACCAGGGGGTCGAAACGTAGACCAGACTATATCCATTCTCTAATCATAGGACTAACTAACGGAGTAGAACGGATCCTATGTATAAGAGTATATTGGAACTACAGATCGAAATATAGACTGTAAAGGGCGTATTTTATATCACTGTGATTGTTTTAAAGTCACAACTACCTTTACCCAGTCCTCACCTCTTTCCCATCACACCTATCCCACCTAACTGTTTCCCTCTTTCCATCACTTTGAGCGCGTTGAAATGCTATTATTTGATATAATTTGTGCTGTCTTCTCCATATGAAGCTCTATACTATTGCATCTACATGAGAGCAGTGCCCTCAGGCATTTATGTGATTCAATGAAGTAATTGAATGACGTATTTTCTATGTTTGAATGTATTGATACTTCATAAACCTCATTGATTGAAATTGGGTACCTGATTAATAATGTGCTAAAGTAACGAATAAAAGTATAAGCACACCTTGGATGTAACAATTATTTGCTCCATACCTGACTAAATGCTTGTATAACATTTGATGTTACAGTGTTCAAGTAGGCTGGTCCAGCGTTGTGGAGTGCTTTGTGTGGTGTGTGAGGAGCTTGAAGGTGATCCTCTTGTCGACAGGAAGCCAGTGTAGGTTTCTCAGGTGGGGGGTGATGTGGTTGCAGTGGGGGACGTTGACGATCAGTCGGGCGGAGGCGTTTTGGATGTGTTGTAGTCGGCATAGATGTTTGGCTGGGATTCCTGCATAGAGTGCGTTGCCGTAGTCCAGTCTGCTGCTGACAAGGGCATGTGTAACCGTTCTTCTAGTTTTGGTCGGGATCCACTTGTAGATCCTGCCGAGCATGCGGAGGGTGTTGTAGCAGGAGGAGGAAACGGCATTGACTTGTTTTGACATGGAGAGGAAGGAGTCGAGGATAAAGCCCAGGTTGCGTGCATGGTTGGTGGGTGTTGGTGCTGTTCCTATTGTGGTCGGCCACCAGGAGTCATCCCAGGCTGAGGGGGTGGGACTGAGGTTGAGGACCTCCATCTTGTCCGAGCTCAGCTTCAGCCGGCTGTTCCTCATCCAGTCTGCGAAGGCCTTCATTCCGTTGTGGAGGTTGGTTTTGGCAGTGAGTGGGTCCTTGGTGAGAAAGAGGATGAGTTGGGTGTCGTTGGCGTAGGAGATGATGTCGAGGTTGTGATGGTGGGCCACTTGTGCGAGGGGGGCCATGTAGATGTTGAACAATGTCGGGTTGAGGGATGAGACCTGGGGGACGCCACATATGATGTTGGTGGCTTCGGAACGGAAGGGTGGGAGGCCGACTCTCCCGGATCTGCTGGAGAAGAAGGACGTGGTCTATTCCAGGGCTTTCTCTTGGATTCCGGCTTCTAGGAAGAGTGTTTTTAGAGTGCGATGGCAGACCATGTCGAAGGCGGCTTACAGGTCCAGGAGGATGAGGGCTGATGTTTTGCCGTTGTCTAGTTGGCATCTGATGTCCTCTGTGGAGGTGATGAGGGCTGTCTCGGTGCTGTGGTTGCGTCTGAATCCAGATTGGGATGGGTTTAAGATGTTGTTGTCTTCCAGGTGGCGGGTCAGTTGCATGTTGACGATTTTCTCTATGACCTTTGCCCGGAACAGGAGCAGGGAGATGAGCTGGAAGTTCTTGAGGTCCTTGGTAAGCGTGGGCGTAAAATCCGTTTCGCTGGTGAATTTGCGGATTTTTGATGATTTCGCTATCCGCAAATCACGCAAATTTACCCAATAATCTGCAAATTCACAAGCTACGAATTATTTAGCTTGGTCGCGCTTGAAAAATACAATATTGCGTGCGCCCGTTGTCTTACCGTGATTCTGAGTCCGCCGAGTTGTTTTTCTTCAGGTTTTGCGGGTGCAGCGCCATTTTCGATCTTGCTGCGTGATGGCGCAAGAGTTTTTCGAACGCAATTACGTTATCGGAGAAGTGTGGCTCAATGGTTAGAGCGGCAGACCCTGATGCAGAGGTCTAGCCAAAACCAGGGTTCAATTCCCCGCCTCGGCGGGTCTTAGGCTCAAAAATTCCACGGACCTGATAATTCACTCCTCGGTGCCTGTTCTAATCATAGAGTCCCACTCTGCAACTCTGGGCAATAGCTTGCTTAATCTCCACAACGGCCCCCACAACGCTAAGGATGCCTGGCCTTCACCCTGGGGGTGCCCAGAAGTGGACGCCTCACAAGGAAAGCCAGGACGGGTTCCACAGTGGTATTCGTACAAGCGCCTTGAGACCCTTGCGGGTGAGTAGTGCGCTATACAAGTATCAATTTACATTAACATTTACATCGCGGCTTGCCATCTTGCACGACAAGAGTTTGACAACGCGATTACGTCATAAAAGCCTGTGACAGCACGCAGCTGACTTCCGGCGGGAGATTGGAACAGCTCGCGTTCTCGAAATTGCAAAAATTGCAACTGCACAAGAAACCCACCGCAGGAAGCATGAACCTTGTGAAAATGATGATTTTGATCAGAATAACTCCTCATATTGACATTTGACTGTACTTTCTGGTGCAGGAGTCCTTTTTTTGGGGCGGGGGAAGGAAGTGCCTCAGAGTCTCCAACTTCCTGTTCCTGTCCAGCAGGCTCCTCCCAGTGCTGTGTGCATGTACTGGTCACTTTTCATTTGGCTGTTAAGCTGGAAGGATTACTTTATGTGACTGTTGCTGGATTTGTATTTGAGGACTTTTTGGACTTTGGAGTTTGGATCACTTTTGGACTTGAGATTTTACAAGTAAGTTGGTGTTGTTTGTTGTGGGCATTGCAGTTGAGGCAACTACAGTTCTAAAACTTTTTTCACAACTTTAACAAAATATATATTGTGGTGGGTACTGTAGCCACAGTATCCAGTAGGCCCAGGGTTAGTCATGGGTGCATGAAACAACTGTTTCTGTGATTTGTTTTTTAACTTAATTTTCATTTATGTCATGGAATTTTAGCTCACTGTTATATGTTGATTTTGTTTTAAATTCTGGGGTGCCTGTAAAGCCTCACTAGCCAGTAGGCCAAGGTGTAGTGAGTGGTGCATGGGCCTTGAATTTAAACATCATTGAGGGCATGGATGGCATGGGATTGTGGTGATTTTTAAGTGTTTTTCGACCCTTGGGGGTGGTGTTGGGGCCTGGCCATGTGGGTGGGGGTCATTTTGAGGCCTGGGACAGGCAGGGCCTGGCCATGTGATGGGGGCCAAGGGACCATTTTTAAGCCAGGCAGTGTGCTCAGGCCTGCACCCAGTTTGCCTTGCTTTCAACCATTATGCCCAGGTGTAGTGAGTGGTGCATGGGCCTAGTCTTTCCCTGGGGTGTCTTGATTTTAAACATCTTTGAGGGCATGGATGGCATGGGATTGTGGGGATTCTTGAGTGTTTTCTGACTTTTGGGGGTGGTGTTGGGGCCTGGCCATGTGGATGGGGGCCATTTTGAGGCCTGAGACAGGCAGGGCCTGGCCATGTGGTGGGGGTCAAGGGGCCATTTTTAAGTCAGGCAGTGTGCTCAGGCCTGCACCCGGTTTGCCTTGCTTTCAACCATTATGCCCAGGGGTTCTCAGGGGTGCATGGGCCTAGTCTTTCTCTGGGGTGTCTTGAATTTAAACATCATTGAGGGCATGGATGGCATGGGATTGTGGTGAATTTTGAGTGTTTTTCGACTTTTGGGGGTGGTGTTGGGGCCTGACCATGTGGGTGGGGGCCATTTTGAGGCCTGGGACATGCAGGGCCTGGCCATGTGGTGGGGGTCAAGCGCCATTTTTAAGCCAGGCAGTGTGCTCAGGCCTGCACCCAGTTTGCCTTGCTTTCAACCATTATGCCCAGGGGTACTCAATGGTGCATGGGCCTAGTCTTTCTCTGGGGTGTCTTGAATTTAAACATCATTGAGGGCATGGATGGCATGGGATTGTGGTGATTTTTTAGCGTTTTTCGACTTTTGGAGGTGGTGTTGAGGCCTGGCCATGTGGGTGGGGGCCATTTTGAGGCCGGGGACAGGCAGGGCCTGGCCATGTGGTGGGGGTCAAGGGCCATTTTTAAGCCAGGCAGTGTGCTCAGGCCTGCACCCAGTTTGCCTTGCTTTCAACCATTATGCCCAGGGGTACTCAGTGGTGCATGGGCCTAGTCTTTCTCTGGGGTGTTTTGGATTTAAACATCATTGAGGGCATGGATGGCATGGGATTGTGGGGATTTTTGAGTGTTTTTCGACTTTTTGGGGTGTATAACTGATGTTCCTCTGGCCTCCATTGCTTTTAGGGGCACAAGAGAACCACCAGTGCCAGGAGGAAGTCCTGCAGCGGTGTGTGCAGCACAACGTCACGTGACGTCACGTGTGGCCACAGACAAGACAACTCTGCAACTCGTGCAACTGCGGCCTGCTGTTCTGACATCTCAAGAAGATGGCCCCAAAGAAAGTTGGCAATAGCGCCTCAGCGAAAAAAGTCAAGAGTGCCACTGCCAGTAAGAAGGAGCACCACCTACCAAGGAGACTGGTGTGCCCACCGACACCTTTTTGGGGAAGAAAACTACGCCTGCAGCAGCAGCGGTGTCCGCTGGGGACCAAGCTGGAAGCAGCACCTCCACTTCATTGGGCTCAGTGCCACCACGCCAAGTTAGGTCCAAGACCACCATGAGTGCTGCTGCGGCAGCCACTTTGGTTGTTGAATCACCATTGACCAGTAATCTTGGCTCATCACAAGAAAGTACCATCCAATCAACGCTGGGTGTAACTCAGCTGACGAGTGTTCAACAACCACAGCCACAAACACAGGTGCAAGTAGTACAAGCGCAATTACATGGGCAAGGAGAGGTGCAAGTACAGTCGCAAGGAGAGGCACAAGTAGAGGCGCAAGTACAGCCGCAAGGAGAGGCGCATGGACAGGTGCATGGAGAGGTGCGACTAGAGGTTCATTGAGCGGCACAACTGCCTACAACGCTTGTTCCTCCAGAAGTAGGGGCACATCAGAAAATTGCTATTCAAGAGGAGGTATCCGACGAAGCCACTCCTCCTGATGATGATTATCCATTGTATTCCAGATCCCTAGCAAGAAAAAGGTCAAGGAGGGATACTAGAAGTTCTTTTTCAAGCCCCCTTCCTTCTGATGATGCTGATGTTGATTGGAACCCACCAATGCAGTCTGGGAGTGAGTCACCCCATGATTGATGAACCGATAAAAGTAGCTAAGCCTAAAAGGAAGGCTCCCACAAAGCTTCCACTTATGGGACCCAGTCATCACAGTCGTCACTCCAGCCCCAGCAGGCATGCAGCAGACAGACATTTTAACCCTAGCCCGAATGGCTGCTGAGCGGGATATGGGCGGCGTGGCACTGGTACCACCAGTGTTAACTACAACACCAACATGACCTACAGCTTCCATCTTTTTTAGTCAGAAGGGCCGGCATGGACCTCCATCCAGCTCGACCTCAAGTAGTGGTGCTGTAAGTGAACAACAGAAACAAATTCAGCCACGCCCATCCTCCACTTCATCTGGCATTGAAAGTCAAAGTAGCACCTCCTTGTCCCTGAGAGGGGTGCGAGGACCCCGATGATGAAGCATGACACCAAGGGGCCTGTTGGTGTGAGAGGGGTATAAAAACAACTAGGGTGTTCCCCACCACTGGAGAATACACCCGCCTTTGAAAGAGTGGATTCTCTTTGTTTAAAAACATTAGCCAAGGGAGAACGAATCCATTTTGACCTAATTTCTTTCTCTTCCCCTTTTGATATTGAAAATAGCACCTCCACCACCAGCAGACATCACCAGTCTGCCGTTTGGGACTTCTGTACTGTTAGCGCAAAGGCGGAAAACGTGGTCGTTTGTTCGATTTGTAAAACATCAGTTAGTCGGGGTAAGCTTGGTACCAAATATGGTACCAGAGGCCAGAGAGGTCATCTCAAGTTACACCACCCTATCCAGTGGGAAGCACACATGAGGGAGATCGAGGAAGCCAAAAGAAAAAAAATCCAAATGTATCCCTTGATATTGAATCTGATGATGACGAGAATCTGATTGTGCAGGGGGGAAGTGAAAAAGTGACATACATTTTTTCTGGTACACCCAGTACCCCTTGGCAGCAACACTGCAGTGGTATTGCCCACGCCTTCTACCCCTGCAACATCTGTGAGGCCCACTAAGAATGTTGGAGAGACACCAATGCAAAAACTACATCAATGGGCCTAACTGGTTTGAAGAGGTCATCATCATCATCCTCACGTAAAATGATCCAGCCCACCATTAGAAGCATGCTTTGGTCGGAGACGCCATTTGAACGCAACCACCCAACGGTACGTCTGTATAACGCGAAGCTGGCTAAAATGCTAGCGCGGGACCATCTCCCTTCTTCTTTCGTGGAAGGGGTGGGGTTTCTAGAATTAGTGGCAACAGTCTGCCCTAAATGGAAGGTTCCTAGCCGGTCCTATTTTGCCAGAGTTGCGGTTCCAGCACTACATCAAGATGTGCTGGAGGTGATAGGGGCAGCTTTGCAGAAGAGTGCTGTTCACACTATCCACTTGACAACAGACATGTGGACCAGTTGCCAAGCCCTTGATTACATGTGTATCACTGCACACTGGTTTTTAGGTCTCGCGACCTATCGATGTGCGCAAGCGCATCGAGCGGAGCGAGAATTCAAGTGGCGAAAACATCGTCAAACCAAAGGGCTTTCAGCCCCGCGGTTTTCATGCTGTTCACGTGAACCACGTGATAACATGCACGCGCATTCAGGGCCAGCCAGCCCAGCACATCAAAGGGCTTCTCCTCCCCTAATTATTCATGGCCGGCCGCAGCCCGGCCGTACTTTCAGTTTCCCGAAACGGCTTCTCCTCACCTAATTAGGGGAGGAGAAGCCCTTTGATGTGCTTCACACCAATGCGCCTCACAGTCATTCCTCTTCTTTGTATTTGCTTCGGCTGCCATTCTCAGACTCCACGATCTGCTCATGTGACATGGTTGCTCCACAAGACGCTTTACACATTACACTCATCTGCCTGAAGTGGGAGAGCATATGTCATACTCATCTGCCTGAAGTGGGAGAGCATATGTCATAAGTACATATGTCCTCTTCTTTTGCCTCTGAGTTTTAAACAAGCAAAGCTGGTCCTTCTGTACTTGCAGTTTCACTTCTAATGTGTGTTGTTATTTATCATGATTTTTAGCTGAGGTGTATCACGCTCGTTCATGAGTTTGATCTTTTCATACTGTGAAATGTTTTCTAAGTTGTTTTTGATTGTCTTACCGCTGGAGGTCTCCCTGTGCTACATTTAGCCTCTGACACATGCAACGCCACTCAACCATGCAACGCCACTCAACCACGCAACGCCACTCAACCATGCAACGCCACTCAACCATGCAACGCCACTCACACATGCAACGCCACTCACACATGCAACGCCACTCACACATGCAACGCCACTCACACATGCAACGCCACTCACACATGCAACACCACTCACACATGCAACGCCACTCAACCACGCAACGCCACTCACACATGCAACGCCACTCACACATGCACCGCCACTCACACATGCAACGCCACTCACACATGCAATGCCACTCACACATGCAACGCCACTCACACATGCAACACCACTCACACATGCAACGCCACTAACACATGCAACGCCACTCACACATGCAATGCCACTCACACATGCAACGCCACTCACACATGCAACGCCACTCAACTACGCAATGCCACTCACACATGCAACGCCACTCACACATGCAACGCCACTCAACTACGCAACGCCACTCAACTACGCAACGCCACTCAACAACCCAACGCCACTCAACCACGCAACGCAACTCACACATGCAACTCCACTCAACCACGCAACACCACTCACACATGCAACGCCACTCACACACGCAACGCCACTCACACACGCAACGCCACTCACACATGCAACGCCACTCACACACGCAACGCCACTCACACACCCAATGCAACTCACACACGCAACGCCACTCACACATGCAACGCCACTCACACACGCAACGCCACTCACACACGCAACGCCACTCACACACGCAACGCCACTCACACCCCCACAGTGCCACTTTTACCCACACAGCACCACTTTCAGACACACAACGCCACTCACACCCACGCAAGCCCACTCTCACACACGCAATGCCACACTCACCCATGCAATGCCAATTGCACACGCAACACAAATCACACACGCAACGCCACTCACACACGCAACGCCACTCACACACGCAACGCCACTCACCCATGCAACAAAACTCACACTTGCGACGCCACTCACACACGCAACACCACTCACCCATGCAACAACACTCACACATGCAACGCCACTCACCCACGCAACGACACTCACTCAAAGCCACTCACACCCACGCAGTGCCACTTTCACACACACTGTGCAGTGCACAATAGGTCTCGCAGTAGGAAAGTTGGAGATATTGGTTTTGTAAATGACAAAGCCCTTTATGTTTTTAACATGCAAAATAAAAATAAAAGGCATTGTTATTTGCAATTGTAATAGCTCCAACTTTCCTATTGCGAGACCTATTGGCAACGCGAGTGCTTGTTTTTGCAGGGTCTTTTGCAGGGGTTAGAGACAAGTCATATGCAGTTGCTGACCTGGACACAGTTTTTCAAGCTTCTCGGAAACATGCAACATTAGCCATGTTTGCCATGGAGAAAAGTCATACTCTAAAAAACCTTTTGGATGAGTTTAAAAGTAAGGTCTCTGAATGGCTGGAACCAAGAAATCGCATAGTTGGTTATGTTTCCACGGATAATGGCAGTAATATAGTTAGGGCCATGCAGGACGGTGACTATTTCAGAGTGGCGTGTTTGGCGCACTGTATAAACCTGTACGTAGAGTGCCAGTCAAAGGACTCATCCAGGAGGTGGCAACACGTTGGAACTCAACCTTTTACATGCTTGAGCGTCTGTATGAGCAGTGCATGGTAATCAATGACTATATCTTTACAGTAGGTTCTCTTGACCTGAGGCTAGAGTTGGAGGAATGGCAGCTAGTTAAAAGCCTGACAGACATGCTTCGTCCTTTTGAGGTCTTCATGCGTGAAGTCAGCAGGGAGGACTGTTCTTTGAGCGAAGCTATCCCATTGTTGCGCATGCTAGAGCACCAACTGAAGGCGGTGTCTTCAACGTTGAGAGATGATGGTGGAAAGCAAGCTGCATATCTGTTGGCGGAGAACTTATTAAGCCGCCTAGTTGCCAATGAAAGGCTTCAAAAGATACATACAGAACAACATTACATTTGTGTCACTATTCTGGATCCACGGTACAAAAAGGCAGTGGCCAGCAAAGCATTCATTCCTTTTGATGAGGCAGATGTTTCAAAGTACAAACATTGGATAGCTGTGTCAGCCAGACGGTTCGAAAAAGATTGGCAGAGAATTCAAGGAGCCGTCAGAAGTCCAACTGAATCAGCAGGCGATCCAGTGTCAAGTTCCACCTCTGAATCTGTGGCCTTACGGGAGTCACTTTCCCTCACAGCCGTTAACGACACCAGCAGCAACCCTATCATCATCCTCACCTGCACCAGGCCCAGCCATAATATTGTCGGAAGCGGATTGGCTAACTCATCAAGGGTGTGTTATTTCCAGTGCTGAGAAGGCCACAGATGGTACGCAAAGTGGAGCAACCGTGGAGAACCTTGAGTTGATGGTGCAGGCCTATCTGGATGAGCCAACACAGGTCTTTGTTCATACGAACCCATTGCTGTATTGGTACAGGAAAATGGCTCTATGGCCACTGATCGCCAACCTGGCTCTAAATTATTTGTCTTGCCCACTCACAAGCGTGTCTTCTGAACGTGTTTTCAGTGCTGCTGGTGCCATTGTAACTTCAAAAAGGTCCCGGCTCTCGGCCAAAAATGTGGAGAGGTTAACACTGAACAAGATGAATCAGCACTTGATACCACCAGATTACAATGTACGTGAATGCACGCAGGAAGAAGAGCACACTGACTTAGGTGATGGAAGTTCTTCTCTGTTACCTGTCCTACTCCCGTCTCAAATCATGGAGATGGAGGACGAGCTCTACTTCCCTGACACCGAGCCCTGAAAATGACTTCCTTTTTTTTGTCCTTATTCACTTTTATTCCTGTGTGTCTTTCTTTGTTTTGCAACTTTTACCACAACAAATCTATAATCACCTAATCACAACAAGTACATCAGCAGCACTTTCTTCATCTTATATTCCTTATTGATTTGAAGGTGCCTCAGTCTGCATTCCTGAGGTTCACAAGTTCACAACTCAATCATGCTCCTTTATAATCCTCCTCCAGACTCCCCCTATCCCTTTCCCTCAGCGTTTAGGCCCTGTTATGTCCCTGTCCTCAGCTGCCCAGCAAGTAGTGGCCAACTGCTACGTTTAGGTTTTGGTGCAGTGGCGCAACCTGGACTTTGATGTAAGTTCTGTGCTAAGGTAATTTCTGCGAATTCTCCTGTGCTGCACCTCTGAATGTGTTTTGATGCATCATGTGCCTTGTTCTTACACCTCTGAATGTGTTGTTTATGCATCATGTGTTCGCCTGTGCTGCACCTCTGAATGTGTTTTATGCATCATGTGCCTTGCTCTTACACCGCTGAATGTATGTTTATGCATCATGTGTTTTGTTCCCAGGCCTATACCCCTAAATGTACGGTCATATTTAGTTGGTTGTTTTCTCCTACTACAGGTGTTCCCTGTGAGGTCCTGGTTCCCTGCGTACTAATCTCCTAAGGATGGTTAGGGTTGTGTAGGTGGTACTTACCGGTTACCAGTAATTACTGGTTGTGTGCTAAAGTGATTTTACTCTATGTTCTAAGTGCTAATTCTAACAGTATTTCTAGTTATAAAAGTGCTGATTCCTGACAGTGGTACAGGTGGCCCTGTCTTGTACATATCCCCTGTAAAATCTGCCCGTGCCTGTTGGCACATTGTGAAGTGTGTTTTTTTATCTAATGTGTTTTGGTGTAATACAAAGGCTATTTTTATACATAACCTTGTGTGGAGTTTCCTTTGTGGTGGGCCTTGGGTGTTGTTGCTGGGAGTGCATGCGGAAACACTTAACTCACATTGCCTCCGAGTTTAGCCTTACTGCTCGTGCTACGCTACCAAGGGGGTGAGCAGGGGTTATCTTGGCGCGTAACTCCCTTGCCCTGACGTGGAAGTGGTAGTCTCTGACTGACATTGGCGCAAGCCCTGGCTGGCCAGGAATCCCATTTCTAACATTGTCTCGTTCATAATGATGTTGGCAATGTTTTAGGGGGGTTTGGTGTTCTTTGGTCCAGAATTTGCAGAATATTGGCCTTTTTTGGTGTTTTGCGGGTGCGTGTGTTTGGGTGAAAACAAAGTGAAAACTAGTCGTAGACCTTCCTTCTTCTTCTTCTTCTTCAAAGAGCGCAGTGGTTCGATTTTGTTCTACCTTGCTGAGATTCTTGTGAATCGCGGGAACAAGTTACTGTCCATGTGAGTTTCAAGAGGAACGAAGTAGTGGAAGTGCTGTAAACAGCAATGTTTTGTAAACAGCACAATTTGGCATGTTTTGAATATACCAGTATTGCATGTTTTTGGGGGGCTGTTTGGGGGGCTTCTAGGTTTCTGTGGGTGGGTTTTGGGGTCTGGGAGCACTGCTGGCACAGTCTAATGTTGATTGTATTTGTTTTTCATGCAATCCATGGTGAAAAAGGGGAGTTAGGGCATAGCTGAAGAGCGTATTTGGACTGAAATGAAGGTAGGCCCATTTTTGCTTTTTGCCTGTTTGTAGGTGTTCTGCTTTTGGGCGGGTGGCTGCAGGGGTCTGGTGGGATAGCTCGGAAGGTCTAATATCGGAATCAAGTGTTTTGGACCAAATCAAAGGTGAAAAAGTTTTTGGGTTTTTGCTCACTTGCCTGTCTTTGGGGTGATGTTTGTGGGGCTTCTAGGTTTTTGTGAGTGGGATTTGGGGTCTGGGAGCACTGCTGTCACAGTCTAATGTTGATTGCATTTGTTTTTCAGGAAATCCATGGTGGAAAAGTCGAGGTATGACCTAGCTGCACAGCGTATTTGGACTGAATTGAAGGTAGGCCCATTTTTGCTTTTTGCCTGTTTGGGGGTGTTCTGCTTTTGGGCGGGTGGCTGCAGGGGTCTGGGGGCATAGCTCGGAAGGTCTAATATCGGAATCAAGTGTTTTGGACCAAATCGGAGGTGAAAAAGTTTTTGCGTTTGTGCTCACTTGCCTGTCTTTGGGGTGCTGTTTGGGGAGCTTCTAGGTTTTTGTGGATGGGTTTTGGGGTCTGGGAGCACTGCTGGCACAGTCTAATATTGATTGCATTTGTTTTTCAGGAAATCCATGGTGGAAAAGTGGAGTTATGACCTAGCTGCACAGCGTATTTGGACTGAATCGAAGGTAGGCCCATTTTTGCTTTTTGCCTGTTTGGGGGTGTTCTGCTTTTGGGCGGGTGGCTGCAGGGGTCTGGGGGCACAGCTCGGAAGGTCTAATATCGGAATCAAGTGTTTTGGACCAAATCGGAGGTGAAAAAGCTTTTGCGTTTTTGCTCACTTGCCTGTCGTTGGGGTGCTGTTTGGGGGGCTTCTAGGTTGTTGTGGGTGGGTTTTGGGGTCTGGGAGCACTGCTGGCACAGTCTAATGTTGATTGCATTTGTTTTTCAGGAAAACCAAATTTGGAAAAGTGGAGGTATGACCTAGCTGCACAGCGTATTTGGACTAAATTGAAGGTAGGCCCATTTTTGCTTTTTACCTGTTTGGGGGTGTTCTGCTTTTGGGCGGTTGGCTGCAGGTGTCTGGGGGCATAGCTCGGAAGGTCTAATATCTGAATCAAGTGTTTTGGACCAAACTGGAGGTGACAAAGTTTTTCCATTTTCAGGAATTTCGCTCACTTTAGCGTTTTCGGGGCCTGCTTGGGGGTGTTCCTGGTGTTTGGGGAGGGGGGTTGGGGGGTCTTGGAGCAACGCTGGGTATGGATACTTTTGATTGCAAGTGGTTTGGAGAAAATCCATGGTGGCAAAGGGGAGTTAGGGCCTAGCTGCAGAGCTCGCACGGAGGGATTTTGGACATAGGGCAAAATATTCCTAAGTGCCTGTTTTTGTATTTTTGCTTTTTGGCTGTTTGGGGGTCTTCTACTTGTTTTCGCCTGGGTTGATAGGTCTGGGGGCATTGCTGGGAAGGTCTAATACCGGATAAAAGTAGTTTGGAGAAAATCGGAGGTGAAAAAGTTTTTCCATTTTCAGAAATTTCGCTCACTTTAGCGTTTTCGGGGTGCTGTTTGGGGGTTTCCTGGTGTTTGTGGGTGGGTTTTGGGGTCTTGGAGCAATGCTGGGTATGGATAATTTTGATTGCAAGATGTTTGAAGCAAATCCATGGTGGCAAAGGGGAGTTAGGGCCTAGCTGCAGAGCTCGCATGGAGTGATTTTGGAAAGAGGGCAAAATAATTCTAAGTGCCCATATTTGTATTTTTGCTTTTTGGCTGTTTGGGGGTCTTCTACTTGTTGTTGCCTGGGTTGACAGGTCTGGAGGCATTGCTAGGAAGGTCTTATACCGGATAAAAGTGTTTTGGAGAAAATCGGAGGTGAAAAAGTTTTACACTTTTCAGAGTTTTAGCTCCCTTTCGTGGTTTTGGTGGCCTTCCTGGTGTTTGTGGGTGGGTTTTGGGGTCTTGGTGCAACGCTGGGTATGGATACTTTTGATTGCAAGAGGTTTGACGCAAATTCATGGTGGCAAAGGTGAGTAAGGGCCTAGCTGCAGAGCGCGCACGGAGTGATTTTGGAACTAGGGCTAAATATTTCTAAGTCCCTGTTTTTGTACTTTTGCTTTTTGCCTGATTGGGGGTGTTAAACTTGTTTCCGCCTGGGTTGACGGGTCTATGGGCATTGCTGTGAAGGTCTAATACCGGAAAAAAGTGTTTTTGAGAAAATCCATGAGGAAAAAGTTTTTGCATTTTCTGACATTTTGCTCACTCTAGCGTTTTCGGGGTTTCTGTTTGGGGGGTTCCTGGTGTTTGTGGGGGGGGGGGGGTGTTGCGAGTTTTGGAGCAATGCTGGCTATTGATACTTTGGATTGCAAGTGGTTTGAAGAAAATCCATGGCGGGGAAGGGTGGATTCGGCGTACTTGCAGAAAGTGTCTTTTGAAATATTTTTCACTTAGGGCTCGTTAGGGTTAGCACTTAGCAGCACTACAGTATTGCATGTGTTTGGGGGTGTTCAACATTTTTTCAACTTTTTTTCAACTGATTTCTGGGGTCGTGTGGAGCACTCATGGAAATGTATAAATTTGGTTGCAACTGATTTGAAGGGAATCCATGGAGGAAAAGGTGGTATTCATTTGGGCCTACTTTAATTACAAAGTACGTTTTAGAACCATTTTTCACTAAGCCTCAGACAGGGAGCAGTATCACACATTTATTGGGATGGGATTGTGGGTCTTCTATATTTTTGAAACTGGGTTTAAAGGGTTTGGATTGGAAGCACTGCTGAGAAGGTCTACTTTTGTTGTAAAATCACAGTTAACACTACACCTAGCTGGAGGAGAAAGATCCACAAAATTTGCCAATACTTAATTATCCTTCAAAAGGAAACTGAGAGTACGCACTTTCAAGAGTATTGTACTGTCGATTCTGAAATGGATTGTGTGACTTTTTGCACTACACGGCGGACGTACTTTTTTTTCTTCTCCAGGGTGTTAACACTTCCTGTTTTTCAATCAACAATTACAGGCCGCCTTTCAAATTGTGCGATGGGAAAAAGGATGAACTCAGGCTCGACTAGAGGCTTCACATTAGCGACCCGCAATTAGGCATCCGACAGGCAGGCAGTGGACAAGGTGTCTTGTGGTCACCAAAGTTGATTGACGGAGCGTCAGATGGAATGTAGGAGTACCACAAAGAAGAGGAATGGCTTTATGCATGCGACTTCCCAAATTCAACAGGACAACTTCACCAAAACACAGTATCAGTAACTGTATGCATGCTCTTATACTTTTCTTTTAAGTTATGTTATTGCTGTGAACTTCTATGAGTGTAAGTAACTATATCAATTTGTTTGCTTTCTTCTTCAATTCATCCCTCCAGCCATTATATAGTAATGCACTAAGTTGTTCTTCCATCTGAGGGGCAAATAGACTAGTGAAATTGCATAATTATTGCATGTCCTATACCTTTGACATTATTTCTTCATAGTTACTATTATAAAGTAAAACTTACTTTTCTGTACACTATTACCAAACAGCTTCATGCATGCAGGAGTGCATGCAATAACTTTATGTCCCTTAAAAGATTTCTAGATAGGTTCGTTTCTAAAGATTTGATTATCTCCATTGACTTGTTTGTCCATGCTGCATTTTTTTTTTCTCTCTCAACAAACCTTTCCCCACAAACCCCGTTCCCATCCAATTTTCAAACCCTAACCCTCTTCCCCTGGGCTGTGTGGTATTCATTGAGGTGTTACACTACATCACAACAATTATCCCACACACTTGCTGGGGAGGATAAGGTGCAAGCAACCTCTTCAAATCAATTTTTCAGTAAGCTACATGAAGAATAGGATCTTGAAATGAAACACGGGTAAGATAAGCATTTTGGGGAGGTAGAATAATGGACGAGGACTCGGAGGAGAGAATGATAGTAGTACTAATAAAGTACTAGTAGGTCAATTGAATTCACTAAGTCTGTTACTGCCACTTTTGAAAAATGTTGGACGGTTTAGATAATTCTTGCTGTTCTCTGGAACGGAATGGGTAAGTTGGAGGAAAGTACCAAACGTGCCGTAACCCCCGCCCAACACCACCCTAAACAAATGATATCAACAAGTACACTAGGTAAGTAAAATAAATATTTATATATTGGCCTAACAACAAAACTAGTCCCACCCCTCCCTAACCCAAACAATTGTCCATGAGTCCTTTTTCAAATAAAAGAAACCCAACTTCAGGATCCCACCTCCCCAACAATCTTTAAAAAAGGGGCAAGAGAGAGACACAGAGTCACTTCCGGAGGTGTGGGCGGTCCCGGCGGTCCTTGCGGAGGTCCCGGACATCTTTACGGAGCTTTTCAACCGTGTGCTCCAGGTGGTCCCCTCGGAGCTGCAGGCGGCGCATGTCCTATTTCTCTTCTCCATACTTCTGTATGTACAGAATAGCCCATAAAACACTAGCGTTATGGACTACGTGGTATGTACTACTATCATATCGCCAATTAATAGCTTCTTCTTGCTGAACATTGACATTTTCTTGTTGTAAATTGTCAAAGCACTAACATTAAAAACATTAGCATATACAACAAGGGCAACACAGAGGACTGCACTGCATGACTCTACAGCTATTGCATGATCAGAGTTTTGTTTAACACCATTTACCAAATGGGTAAGCTTAGCTACCTACACTGAACCACTCCGAAATTAATAATAATAAATAGTAGTAGGGCATACAGTGATGGTAGAGAGGCAGGATAAGAATGTAAAAATACAGTGTACAAGAAGATAAAAGACTAAGGGGCAGATTTACAAGGTCCTTGCGCCTCTTTTGTGCCGCCAAATCACTTTTGTGACGCAGCGGCGGCGCAAAGGATGCACCATGGTGCGGGGTATTTACAACGTGGGAGATGCGTGACGTTGTAAAGCCCTGTGCCTTAAGGAGGGGTGGCCGTTCCTGCGCTGGAATGCATGCTAAAAGTAGCTGAGTGAAATCTTCAAGATTTTAATGAGTCACTTTTAGGCCAATGGTACGTCAAACTCCTGCACCTGCTTAAAGAAGTCGTAAGGCTGGATGCAGAATTAGCAAAATGGCCCCCACCTAGACCATTGCTGGTGCTGCCTTGCGCTTGCGCTGCAACTCCAGCAATGTGACACCTTTAGGGTACAGAATTCGTCACCCATCTGTGCCGTTTTTGAACCATGGTGCATCGCATTGTAAATGCAGCGCATCATGGATGGCGGAGGCATGGCGCACACTTACTGCTGGCACATCCCTGGTGATACGCAGGGATGCTCAAGTCATTCTAAATATGCCACATAGTATTTTGTAAAAGATATTATTGGGAAACAGTTTGGAATGAGTAGAAGCTATAAAAGTAAGGGAAGTATAAGTAAATTAAAAACACAAGAACTTACTGGGGTCAGCAGAGGACCGTTCCTGGACTTCCTGCCCACTCTGTTCCGCCGGAGTCTGGGTGGTCTTCGTGCCCCTGGGAGGTGCTGATGATCATGAAAAAAAAATGGTTGAAGTCCCGTGAAATATTTGATTTTTTTTAACACAGCCTTAAATTATCTTGGGGAAACAAATTAGCAACAATTGCCCTACATGTATTGACCTATCTGATCTGATCAACTAGGAGGATAGGAGTACAGTATTGCTTGATTTGCAGACCGTCTACTTGGAAAGTTAGGTACATCACTAGCTAAAATAACAACAAAACGGTTCTAGTATGACTGCCAGCACTCAGCAGCAGGCGGCGCACGTGACAGACACAGTCCGTCATAATGATTGCAGAGTGCAGACCACTAAAAAATGTCCTACTACGTACGAATAACAAGTCATACTATACTAAACCTATGAATCCACCCCTATCTCTTCTTCTTAATGGCAGCAGGAGTACAAAGGAACGGCTAGACTTGAGTCTCTAGTCTCACTAGCATTACGCACTTCTGTAAAGCACTACACTCATACATATTCAGAAAAAATGTGCACAAATTTGCAAACAAGTAAGCATAGGAGCAACGCCATTGAGCAGGCAAGCAACAGCAAAGCGGCAGCATTCTTGATCTTCGTGAAAAAGACATATTAGCAATATAACACAGATCAGGAGAAAAAAATGGAGTTCATAAATAGCTACTAGTACTCACCTAAGCCAGGGATCTCCACGCCGAGCATGTGGAGCAGGTCCTGCTCCTGGTCGAGGATGTCAGTCCACCGGTGCGTCGCTTGGTCGTAGGTGCGCCGGACCCTCGACTCCCTGTGCATGGCCCGGCACACCTTATCCCAACGCTGGCGACGCTCCCGGAGGCCATACCCTTGACCGGGCCTGCCCCCTGCTGCCACGGTTCTAGGGAGGTGGCGCAGAACAAAGAATATCAATGCAGCCACCTCCACCGCAGAGAAGATCTTCCTGGGCGTCACATCCTCACCCTCAAACGGCCGCAAGGGAGCCCTCTACGAGGTGCTGGCCCCTTCCCCTTGTCCTTGCCGGCTCTCTTTGCCATGGTCCTGGGCACAAGAGAAGAAGGAAAGAAATAGGTGTGAAAAAATGGAGAAAGAAAAAGTAAGAGAGAGTTAAACAAATAAAGTAGGTAAAAAAGTAACAAAAAGTTAAAAAAAACACAAAATATAGATGCAGGAAAATACAAAAATAGCTAAAAAGCAAAAAAGAGCAAAAAAAGTTCAGAAAAACAAAGGATTGCAAAGATTCAAGCCAGATTGAAAGTATAGCATGCCCAAAACCGTAGCAATGACTGAAAAACAAGATGGCCGCGCCCGTAGAAGACCGCATGGGTAAGTTTGCGCGATATTTCCCCCGTGAGCATGCACAAACGCAAGCGAACACGTAATCGTGGAACGCGCACAACACGACCATGCACCTCGCGCCCGGAACCGGAAATACGTAACGCGCACAACTTGGCCGCGCCCATGTACGGCAGCATGGGTAACTTCGCGGTCGGTGCACTGCAAGCGGCTTGCGAAGACGCAAAAAAGCCCGCGAACACGCAAAAAAAAATCCGCTATTTTGCACGAATTCGCGGATTGCGAGTTTGATTTAGCACAAATTCGCGTCCCGCAAATCTCACGAAATTACAAAAAAACGAATTTTGCAAAACTGAAAGCACTTAGCAGGTGCACAAGTTCAAGCTAATTTGTAATGATTCCCTGTAGTGCTTCCTGAGGGGCCCCTCCAAAGTTCAGTTGCCTACTTGCAACTATTCTCTGACCCTGCTCTGACCCTCAAAGCAGGGTCAGAGAATAGTTACAAGTATGGCACAACATTAAACTGCAACATTAAGCACTTACAGCTAAGGAAGCAGGTGTCAGACTTGAAGCTCAAATTCAGTGATACATTAACCAGCCCCAAATGAATTAATCTCAGTTGAGGCTGGGAAGGTGTGCTTTGCTTTCCCCCCATAATCTACAGTGGTGAACAAGAGGGTGGTAGTGATGAACCAGAGGGTGCTGTGATAAACCAGAGGGGGACAGTGAGGATCAAGAGGGTGGCAGTGGCAGGGATCAACCAGAGGATGGCAGTGATCAACCAGAGGGTGGCAGTGATGAACCAGAAGGTGGCAGGGGTGAACCAGAGGATGGCAGTGATCAACTAGAGGGTGGCAGCCTTGAACCAGAGGGTGGCAGTGATGAACCAGAGGGTGGCAGTGATGAACCAGAGGGTGGCACTGGTGAAGCAGAGGGTGGCACTGGTGAAGCAGAGGGTGGCAGTGATGATCCAGAGGGTGGCAGTGGCAAACCAGAGGGTGGCAGTGGCAAACCAGAGGGTGGCAGTGATGAACCAGAGGGTGGCAGTGATGATCCAGAGGGTGGCAGTGGCAAACCAGAGGGTGGCAGTGATGAACCAGAGGATGGCAGTGATGAACCAGAGGGTGGCAGTGATGAACCAGAAGGTGGCAGTGACAAACCAGAGGGTGGCAGTGATGAACCAGAGGGTGGCAGTGATGATCCAGAGGGTGGCAGTGGCAGTGGCGAACCAGAGGGTGCTGTGTGTGAGAAGGTGGCCTGATATATGATGATCACTATTCTAGTGAACACCTTGCACCAGTCCAAGCAACCCTTATGGTGATTGGTTGTAAGTCAACCTTATAGACCAGCTATCCTAGTGGTAGCATGGACAAAAGCAGTCTTAGGCTAAACTCAAGAGGGCATGTGAAGCCAGCTGTTTTACCATATGCAATCCTTTAAATACCAAATAAAAGGACACCACACAAGTTATATATTATAAAATATATGTATTTATTTCTAGAACAATCCCCTTGACTCTTTATGAACACAGGAGCACACACGTTAAACAAAGAACACAGTATAACATACAATAAGAAGCACAATTATGGATAGGCCGGGTGGCCACCCAAACCATATATTAGGAAAGTGGTATAAGTACCACGTTACGCACAATGAACAGGGCCTAGGGAATCGCTGGGCCTACACTGGACTAATGAAGGTTAGGACATAGGAGGCCCACAGTATGCGGGTGCAGTGTCTATAGGCAACCGCGTTTACCATACAAGTCAATGGTGCGTAAAAATCAGAAAGTTATAGGTTTAGGAGTCTTCCGACTGGACAAGAACTTAGCCACTAAAAACTAGGACACTAGAGGTGTAAACCACTATAGGAGCACTGGTGTAATCTCGTTACCTCACCCACAGGAAGCGGGTGCATAGGTGCCAAATTGCGTCGGGTTTCTTCGTGGAGTTCTATGGAGCCTGGAGGTAAAGATGCTGCAGGCGGCCAGGAGAGAAGAGTCCGGTTGGATCCAAGGGTGGATCGAAGATGTAGAGTACCTGAAAGCAGAGGGGACAGAGTCTAGGTCACTAGCCAGTGACCAGGATGGAACCAGGAGGGAACCAGGCAGTGTCGGGTTGCGATCAGGTGCTGTTGAGTAGTTTGTCTCCGCTGCCACGTGGACCAGGAAGGATCGAAGAGGACCAGCTGGTGGACACGAGCTGTCCCACAAAGGCTCTTGCTGTCGGCGGTGTCGGTTCTCGAATTGGAGTCACCAAACCTTGGCAAATGCAACCCAAGTAGGATCAGCCAATCTGGAGAAACCAGACCAGCAGTTTAGTTTTGATGTATCATTGCCACAGAGGCCACTAGCCAACGGGCAAGCGACCGGACAATGTGTTGAGCAGGAAAAGTGCAAAAGGGCCCCACGCAGCACTCGGTGAGTGTGGAGGGGTGATCTTTGGAGCACAGGCTGCTCGGGGCTGGGGCTTCTTAAACCCCAAAGTACAGCATCGAGGGTGCCTCGGGAGTTGCACAGGAAGCACTTTTTCGACTTTTCAAGATGGCCGGTCCCACGTCTCTCGTCGCCTCCACGGGTCTCAGCTTTGCCAGGACTGTGAATCGAGCTGTTGGATGACTGAGAGTCTGGGTCTTGTGCGTCTCTGTTGTTCCAGCTCTGGCGAGAGCAATGGAAAAGAAAGTCTTGATGCGCTGATGGTGCCTGCTGCACAGGGTGGCCACTCCTTGACCACAAAGGAGATTCTTCAGTCTTCCACGTCGAGTGGGATGTCGTAGGGTCCAGAGTTTTGTTTCAAAGTTTCAGTCAAGGTGCTCGGGTTTGCGTTGGCACAATTCCTACCTTTATTCCAAATCTAGGGGCTGAATCTCCTGCTAGGTCCCTCCTATGGGTGGGACCCAGGAAGGGGGTGGTTACACCCCTTTCCCTGTTTCGCGCCAGAACTGAGGCTGGAGAGCCCTAGCACCGGTTTGAACTGGACTTTGCATGGGACAACTTGTGTGCCCCAGGCAGTGTCTAGTTTCATTTAGCCCTCCCTGCCCCAATCCACTATCTCCTGTCTGGGGAGGTATAACTCCTCCCTGCGACAAGAAACCTATTGTCCAGGCCTCCCCTGCCGGAGTTTCGGTCAGCAGCAGGAGGCCAGACTTGTGTCTGTGGCAGCAGCATCCATTTTGTGATGCTGAGGCTCTGGTTAGATTTAACCACGTTTAAAGCAAACTAACATGTCTTCTCCCTCTAGAAGGATGGAATGCTACCCCCGACAGCAAATTCGCAAATTCGCACGAATTTGCTAATTTTGCGAATTGCGAGTATGCTTCCGCACCAATTTGCGGATCGCAAATTCGCAAATTTTGCCCATACTTAGTCCTTGGGGTCCGCTTTGGGCTTCTTGAGGAGGGCGTTGATTTTGGCGTGCTTCCAGCTTTCCAGGAATGTTGCTGTTTCGAAGGAGATGTTGATGACCTTCCGTAGTTAGGGTGTGATGGCTGTGTCTGCTTTGTTCAACACATGGTGTGGGCAAGGGTCTGACAGGGATCCTGAGTGGATGGAGTGCATGACCTAGAGTGTCTCGTCGTCATTGACGTTAGCCCAGGAGTTCAGGCTGTCGGCACTGGTGGTGTTCGCAGGGGAGGTGGCGGCTGGCACGGTGAGGTGGTCGTGGTGTTAAAGCTTTCGTGGATGTCAGCGATCTTGCTGTGGAAGAAGATGGCTAGTGAGTCGCACAGTTCTTGTGAGGGCGGGATATCATTGGTGTTGGCGCTGGGGTTGGAGAGTTCCTTTACGATGCTAAAGAGCTCTTTGCTGTCGTGTGTGTTGTTGTCTGGGCGGATTTTGAAGGAGGATCTCTTTGCTAGTCTGATGAGGTGGTGATGTCTGCTGGTGGTGTCCTTGTGGGCTGCGTAGTTGTCCGATGTGCGATGGTGTAGCCATGTCTTCTCCAGTTTCCGGCATGTGCATTTGGAGGTCTGGAGCTCGTCGGTGAACCAGGTGGCTCTTTTGCTGGTGTGGTTGTTGGGTGGATTCTTGAGCGGGACAAGGGGGTTTGCGCAGTCTTTGATCCACTGTCTGTGGTTGTGGGCTGCGGCTTGTCTGCGTTGGTAGGGTCAGTTGGGGGGTTCAGGGTGAGGGTGGTGTTTAGCTGGTCATCGGTGACTTTGCTCCAGCAGCGGCGAGGTGGCTTTTGGATGCAGTGATGTGTGGTTGGTTTCTTGAAGGTGAGGTGAATGCAGTGGTGGTCGGTCCAGTGGAGTTCGGTGGTGTGGTCGAAGGTGACGTGGGAGCCTGTGGAGAAGACGGGGCCCAGCGTGTGGCCGGCGACGTGGGTGGGTGAGGTTGGCTAGGTTGTCGATGAAGGTTGAGGAGTTTGCGTTGTTGTTGTTCTCGAGGTGGAAGTTGAGGTCCCGAGGAGGATGTAGTCCATTGAGTCGAGTGCGTGGGTGCTGGCGAGGTTAGCGATGGAGTCGCTGAACTGGGCCCTGGGTCCAGGGGTCTGTAAATGAGTGTTCCTCTGAGGGTGATGTTGGGGTTGGTGTGGATCCGAAAGTGCAGGTGTTTGGTGGCATTGGAGGTGTCATCTGTGTGGGTGGAAACCTTGAGGGTGATTTTGTGGGCGATGGCTATTCCTCCTCTGATTCCATTGGCGCGGTCCCTGCAGGTGATCTTGTAGCCGTCTGGGATGGCTATGGCGATGCCGGGTGCTGAGGAGTCCTTCCACCAGGTCTCAGTCGAGAAGCCGACATCTGGGGCGGAGGTGTCGAGCAGATCCCAGAGCTCGATGGCTTGTTTCCGTGCGGAGCGGGTGTTGAGGAGTATGCAGCGGAGGTGGTTGGGTTCAGTCCTGGGGGTTTGGTGATTCTGTCGCAGGTGAAGCTGCAGATGCGGCAGGAGAAGGGTCCGTGGGTCTGTTTCGGGGCTGCCTGGAAGCAGGTGGGGTTTCGTACGGCATTGAGTGCGTGGAGGCTGCTGGTGTCGTAGTGCGTTCTTGTGTCGCGGTGTTGGCGGGGTCCAGGGGTCCTGGCGATGGGCACAGTAAAGGTGCAGACGGGCGCAGACGGGCTTGCCTTTGGCGCTCCTTCGGCATGCCAATGGCGCGGCCACGCAGCGGCCGCCATTTAAGGCGGGAAGGGAGGGCAGAGCAAATGGGAGGCGGGAGCGGGGCAGCGAGAAGGTGGGGATGCAGGGGGCAGCAGCGGGAAATCGGGGGAAGCAAGAGCACAAGAGGGGGTGGGGGGAAATAGAAGGGCTGGTGCCGAGAAGGAAGAACAAGAATAAGAAAAATACAGGGAGGAGGACACCAAGGAAGGACGCAAGGCGCAGTGGCGGTCAGGGCAGTCTGGGCACAGATGACTTGAACTCACACTCCGAGCAGCGTGGAGCAGTAGCAGTCAGACAGGTGGAGCTGTTGGCAGTAGGGGGGCGACATGGCCTGCACGCAGGGTCAGGAGTTGCTCCTACTGACCAGCAGCGGCCTCCATTTAAGGCGGGGAGGGATGGCGGAGCTGCTGGGAGGTGGGAGCGGGGCAGCGAGTGGGTGGGCCGCAGGGGGCAGCAGCGGAAAAACGGGGGAAGCAAGAGCACAAGGGGGAGGTGAGGGGGGGACAATAGAAGGGCTGGGGCCGAGAAGGGAGAACAAGAAAACGAAAAATACAGGGAGGAGGACACCAAGGAAGGACGCAAGGCACAGTGGCGGTCAGGGCAGTCTGGGCACAGAAGGCTCGATTTTGCGCTCCGAGCGGTGTGGAGCAGTAGCAGTCAGACAGGTGGAGCTGTTGGCAGTAGGGGGGCGACCTGGACAATTTCCTCAACCCGTTTTTCGCCCTTCCCACTCTTTGGAATCATTCATGCTATCAGTGGTAGCCAATATGAGGCATAAGTCTCATGAAGGCAGTACTCATGTTCTAGCCTGCTGGATCTATCCCCGGCATTTGACACCGTAGGATCATATAATTCTGTTGGACCAAATTGCCTATGCAGGCTTAAAAGGCCCAGCCCTTCAATGAAGGAAATCCTTCCTGAAAGACTGAACCCAGTCTGTCTGTCTCTCCCCATATTGCTCATCTAAAATCCAAGTGAACTGTGGAGTACCTCAGGGTTCCACCCTATCCCCACACCTTTTTAACCTTTATATCCGCCCCATGATAAACATTCTCCAGCAGAAGAAGGTCAAAATATATAATTATTCTGACGACATGCAATTTATTTTCACCATCGATTAAACTCGTAACTCCAGAGAGTTTTTTCAAAACACTATATGACGTACATTGGAGGCTGGATGAATGACAGTCAGTTAAGGCTCAACCCGGATAAAATAACAAAGCAAACCATTGGAACCCAGCCTACTGTCCAACAGATGGCTTCACCACCTGTCCCAAGGACTGCTGTAAAAAACTTAAGCATCCAGATCGATAATAACCTATTCATGAAATCTCAGATAGGCACAGCAACGTCCACTTGTTTCCACCAACTTAGGAAAATCAGGAGATTTTTCTCAATGGAGGCTAGCATCCAAATCGTCATTGTACTAATCCGGTTGAGAATTGACTACGCAAATGCCTTATACTTGGGGCTTCCACAAAACCTGAATTATAAACTTCAACTGGCACAAAATCAAGCAGCAAGAATCCTTTTCCAACAACCGTGACATTGCCACATCAAACCATTAATGAAGAAGATACACTGGCTTCCAGTGACCGCACAAGCCATGTTCAAAATGGTTTGTATCATATTCAAAGCTCTGCATAACAAATGCCCAAAGTCCATAACGACCAAAATCCCAACATTTTCTCCAAAATGCAATCTTAGGTCTTCCCAAATGAACCCTCTTACGATGTCAAGGTTCAAACGAAAGAGACTGGGAGAGCTTCGCTTCTCAGTTCAAGGTCCTCAGGTCTAGAAGTCATTGCCCACTGCGATTCGACTAGCAGACAACTTCATGGTCTTCAGAAAAATACTTAAAACTTGGCTCCTTTCTCAGGCATATGGTAGCTAAATAATTGATCTGATGACGGCTCCTGTACCAGCGCCAAGAGACCTTTTGGTGAACGTGCGCTGTATAAATAACCCATAGCATAACATCCAACTTTCTTTTAAAGCCAGGCCTATTGTCATTGCCAATGCTTGTTCTGTGTTGCAGCCTGGTCCCTTAATGGCACCAGTGATGATGCAAAGCTGGTAGTTAGCGAATGCAGATACAAACATGAAGATTCGATGTACATTGCCAGCCTTCATCTTTGCATTCAAGGAGACTGGGGTAGGAGGGAGGTTTGGGGGGGGGGATGGGGGGGGGGGACGACAGACTAAGGAAATCGTGTTCATTTAATAATAATGAAAACTGATTCATGGGATTTCCTTGCAAAAAGCCATTCTGCACTGTGGCTAATTATTACATTTGGCTGAGTGCCAAAAGTAACCCAGGTAACACAAATGTTGTAAAAACACAGCATTTGCGACGTAACTCTTACAGTTATATGCCTGGCCCACCTTTAAGTATTGTTGGATATGCTTTTTTTGCTTCATTTCTTTTATCAGTATTTATTTGTTTTTAGCATGTGGTTAAAATGTTATCATTGATTTTTGCTGCACAACAGGAGGACTGGAAGTTGGAAAAGATTGTATCAGCACAGCACGACTTACAGCATGTAATCAGATTCTTACCTTATGGCAATTCATGTCCTCACATCCTTGCCCTGCATAACCCGAAAAGCGGCCGTACAAGAACACACAGCTCTCTTTTCTAATGACCGCATTTAGGAGTTGCATTGGATTTCTTAAGGGATTTCGGTGTGCTGGCAGCAGATATTGTTAGACGAAAAGAACCATACCACTGCGCAAAGTGAACACTAATGGGAAATGACCGAGAGGGCCAAACAATAAAAACAATGCTTCACCCTAATGCACATGGAATTTTGGTTGAATTGACTCGTAGTGGGTCCTGTAATAGAGACAGATGATAGCCTGTGGTTTCGGTAAGACGGAAGGAAACAAATTTAAAGGGTGCAATTTAACTGAATACAAAGTGTTAGGCTGTGTCTTAAGTGTTTCTAATTGCGTTACTGGCATGAGTCTGCAGAGTGCAAGACTAACATGACAAAAGAGCTGTTTAGATGACATGAAAAAAAATTGTTAATGCCTGATGATTGGAAATTAAGTCTCTGAGTTTAAAATAAACTTGTTGGGGAAAATGTAATAAAAGGTCATTATGGCTGAGATACCCGCCACCCCCTCTCAACACGATCCCAAAAGAAGGGAAACCGGAAACAGTTCTTCAAAGTTTTTGGATGTGGGAGGGAGTGACCCTCCCGCGGCCGTATTTATTAAAACAAAAAATTAAACATTAAACGTTTCATATTATGTACAATTTCATTATCACATTTGCGATGTTTGGCTAATCTTAACATATTCTCTAATACAGAGGTTCTCCTAGCCGAACTAGCATCCTACAGAAACATTCTCTATAAACACTGAAATTGTACATCCTAACGTTTAAGGGCCAACGGCAAGGTCATAACCGGTGTCAAGATCCCTAACCAGACTTACCCCTCCCACTTGGGAAGGGCGACAGCACAGAGGCTTACCTCAAGTGCAACTACTAACAATTTCCCTTGACTTGTCGGGGGCACTTAAGACTCGACGCCATTTAAAGGTCGTTCGAATACTTGTGTGTGGTATCTAGAAGGTATCGTGGACCTCCCCCCACCCCACACAACTTACCGCATCTGCCGTCGCAGATGACCCTGGCCCCGGGAAATTCCTCAGGAGGGGGCTGTAACCCCTCCTACACAGGAAGGGGCCTTGACCGCCTTTCCTTAACTTCCGGCGACCCGCCCTTAGACGGGACCGCCTCCCCATTGAGGGGCCAATGGCCACCTCCCCCGAGCGCTCCCATCCGTGTTGGGTGACGCCCACTCATAGGGATCTACCAATTAGTGCTCACCGATCATGACCTTACCGCCACAGGTCCGGATAGTTGACCGGCTATCCGGACCCCCCACCAAACTCCTACCTAAAGGTCATGTTTTAACGATTTTAACCAAGCTAGGAAGTCACCTATGAGTAACTCATTGCCCACCCTCGACAAATGCACACCATCCCCCAAATACATACTGTCATCATTAATACAACTATGCGAGATCGAATGCAATGTCTTGGAACGGAACAACCGACTCACTTTGTTATTCAATTTTTTAACGGAATGATTCAAAGCAGGGGTCGAGATAGCTCCCCGCCACACTTTTCGTGGGATCATATGAGACCACGCAATTGTACACCCCGGAACTCTCCTTGCTAACCAACTTACCGTGGAAAGCATAGCCTCCAGGAGAAGTCGTCTACCGGTGGTGACCAGATCATTGCCCCCCAAATGTACTATGACTATGGACGGCGGTGACCTCATCCGCTCTAACAAACCCTCAAAAAATGCCTGAAACTGGTCAATACAGAGACCGCCCCTTCCGTAGAAGGACACTCTGTACCCGTATTCCCCAGGTACGTGAATCATATCACCTGCTTTGAATACGTCTGCGGCCCGTCTCACGTATGAGTGGCCTACAACCCACACCTCCTTTCTCTCAGCCGGTGATGTGTGACCGCTGGCCTGGTGTTGGGTCAACTGCACAGTCCGCCCTGCCGCGTAGGCTTGCGCAACTGAAAACAAACAAAAGACAAGAAGCGTGAGTACATGATTACAGCTTCACAACATGTGCAATCGCACATACCTCTTATAACAATTGGAGGACCAACGCCCCACCCGTTTCACTTGTTCTACATTAAGACCCCTGGCTGTAGCTTCTGTGGCAGCCCCTATACGAAAGGAATGGGTCCCAAATTCACCCGGGTCCAAGCCCGCTGCGGCAATGGCCATTGCAAGCACCCGCTGAAACTGAAACCTCGTCAGCGGGGTGGCGTCTACATGCCTCAACAATGTCCCCCCCCATGATGCCACCCTTCGTGCTAGGTAATCTTCTAAGCACTGAACCGGACACATGGATGACTCGGGGATCCTGCGAATGATCGTGCAGTCCCCCCTCCCATCTTGGTCAGTCTTGGACCTGAGAAAGGAGACAATCATCGCATCACCCCTGATCTGAACCTGCTCCCTGCACAAGCCCCCCGTCACATCCCGTTTGTTCCTTGCAACTAGCTCACTAACTCTCATAGCCCCGTGAAATGCCAGCATAAATGCAGTCCGGAACAAACAGGTCTCGAACGGGGACGAGCATGTGTTAGGGAGTGTGGTCAGCAACTGGGACAACCTGTCTAGACCTATCGGTCGTCTTACGTCTACTCTGCGACCCTCCAGACGTTGCCACCCACGCAGCGCTTTCTGTACCGTAAAAGACGCTGTCGGGTCCAGGATGCCATGGGCCCTGGCAACAAAGGAAATGGCGGCACGGTGCCTTTGGGCCGTGGCCACCGATTTCCCAGCCCTACGTAAGGACATCAGGAAAAGTACTACCAACTCCTCCTGCCCCCAAAGTCCCCCTCTCTCTGCCCCCAAAAAGGCTAAATAGGCCTGGAACGCCCCTTCATATGCCTTCCTTGTCCTGGGTGCTAGACTCTCTCCCACGAGGTGACGAAGTTCGGGGCACCGAGAGACCAGAGAGCTTCGGGGAAGGGTGCCGGCTCCGGGTCCGCTGAAGGAAGGAAACCCGAGAAAGCCTGCATGTGAAAACGAGACAGTGCATCAGCGGCCTGATTCATCACCCCAGGGACATGTTTCGCTCTGAATACCACGTTCAGTTGCATACACAGTAAGACAATTTCTTTGAGCAGCCTCAAAATCAATTTACAACGGGCTGCCTGACTATTGATGCATTCTACCACGGTCATATTGTCGGACCAGAACACAACAGAATGATCTCTGAACCCTTCTGGCCAGGTTCTCAGGGCCACCAGAATGGGAAATAATTCGAGGAAAGCGATGTTACTTGTCAGCCCCTTCTCGTGCCACCATAGGGGCCACTTCTGTGCCGACCATTTTGTGCCGAAGATGGCGCCAAAACCTACGCTTCCTGCTGAATCTGTCCATAGCCCAAGCTCATCGGAGGACATGACTGGCTTGTTCCAGACAACTCGGCCATTGAAGTCCGCCAAGAATGCTAACCAAATCCGCATGTCCTGGCGGACCTCAGTCGATAACCTTGTGCGATGATGACCCTCCTTCAGGCCAACCATCGCTTGGGCAATTGAGCGGGAAAAGGGGCGAGCCATTGGTATCACTCTCAAGGCAAAGTTCAACTTTCCCACTAACTGTTGCAACTGATGCAGTGTAACCTTGGATGCAGTTAAACATACTTGGAGGGCTGCCCTGAATTTCGACACCTTGCTAGCTGGTAAACGGAAGCACCCCTCCCTTGAGTCCAACTCGATCCCCAGAAACTCGAGGCAAGTCGTGGGACCCATAGTTTTACCCGGTGCCAACGGCACGCCGAGATGACCCATTAACACACAGAATTCGTCTAAAGCCCGGGCACATTCGGGACTACCGGCGGGGCCAAGGAACAGAAAGTCGTCAAGGTAATGCATTACATTTCGGAAACCCGCTGTCTCAGTGAACACCCACTGCAGGAAAGTACTGAATTGCTCAAAGTAAGCACATGAAATAGAGCAACCCATTGGCATACACCTATCCATGTAAAATGACCCCTGGAACCCGAATCCCAAAAGACGCTGATCGTCTGGGTGTACCGGGAGCAACCGGAACGCTGACTCGATATCAGATTTCGCCATCAACGTCCCGTGCCCCAGGCGATTCAAGATGGCTACTGCCTCATCAAAAGATGCGTATCGCACCGAACAAACTTCTGGATCAATTGCGTCGTTCACCGAAAGACCTCGTGGAGCAGACAGATTATGGATCAAACGGAACTCACCCGGGTCCTTCTTGGGGACCACCCCTAACGGAGAACAAACGAAACCTGGTACCGGGGGTTCACTAAACGGGCCGGCGACCCGTCCCCGGCTAACCTCTTTCTGAATTTTCTCTTGCACTACCGATGTATGTTGTAAAACGGAAAGTTGATTTTTGCACGTCCCTACACCCTGAAAGTCCCCTACCGGGATGCGGAAACCATGTGTAAAACCGTTCCGTAGCACCCCGGCAGAAGTACGATCCGGGTATTCGCTGAGCCAGGGAATCATTGCCAAGGTATCAATCGGGGTTGGTAAAGGCGCCCCTCGGCCTAGCTTAGACCTGTTTGGCGCCCCCCTTACCCCCATTCTCACCCGTTCTGGCTCTGCACGATGACTCAGGATGGGACGACCCACACGTACTACACTCATGTTTGAACTTACACGATCCCGGAGGCCTGGTACATTTCCCCTTGTTGAAATTAAAACAGAAACCCTTTTTCCCTGTATTGCCTGCGGGCCTTGACTGGTCGTCGGTGCTCGTACTTGGTCGAAAGGGCGTCCCCACATTTTGGCGGGAGTAATCAACAACATTGCTCCCGACCAATGGCATTCTTAACATTCCTGATTCTTTCATTTTGTCCCAAGTTAACGAATCGTAACAATCCCAAGTCAAACTCTTGTTATGTTCCTTTTCCTTTCTGAACAGATTGTCATAACAAAACCAATGGTTACCTTGATACGTTGTCGAGTAACCCATAATTCGTGATTGGTAAACGGGAAACTCAGGGAGCAACTCGGGCCTACGTTCCCCCAAAATCGATGTGAAAATACCCCATGCATTGCCCCAGTTGCCAATGTTCTCATTAACCTTAAAGGCGGCCATTTTTGCGCGCCAAACACTCGGATGCATCAAGTCCTTCTGACTTTTCACATGCTCCACATCATAATGATCAACAAGCAGGGAAAAAATATTCACGTACTCTCCCGCCCAGATCTTTTCTTTTATAGCTAACGGCACATGTTGTCCCAATCTCTCTCTACGAGAGGGTGCTGACTCGTCCCTTGCAATCGGCAATGGCCGCTTACCTGCACCGGACGCAGCTTCTGCCGCTTGCGGCTTGTCTATCCCCGCCACTCTAGCTGCCTCTTTCTTCTCACGAAGCCCTTTTATCAGCGCCTGTGCCTCGGCAGCCGTGGCGCCATCACCACTATCCCCCAACCACGCTGCTAGCTGTGCTGCCAGCTCGGGGGGCATGTCTTCCTTGGATGTCGGGGAGACGACCCCCGGGATTGGATTCCCCTCTATCGGTACTGGGGTCGGCGCCTCGAGAGGGGCAGAGGGAACCGGGACGTCCCCACCGGCTGGAACCTTTCTCGGCCTCTTAGGTCTCCCTCCAGCCGGCGAAGGGCCCGAACCCTCCTCCCCATCTCGCTCCGCCAACCGTTTCTTTATGTCGGACATATCCTTAAAGAGTGCCCGAACCATCTGGTCAGTCGTCATTCTCTTTTCGCCTTTCCTGGGCATCTTCTTCGACGAAGTATCTGGAAGACAAAGAAAAAGATCAAAACGCTCAAAATTGGCTCTTTGTTCTGTCCCGAGCTCACGTGTAGCGAGGAGGTGCAGCTTCGGAGCACAAGAACAAGAGGACGTCTTCTGGCCTTGCGTCTCCTTTTATCCGTCTTCAGGGCGGGCGTAAACCCGCCCCTGCCCGTCCCGAGGGCGTGGCTGGCTGCGTCAGTGTCTAGGCCAGCCCACTCTAGGGCGGGAACAGGCGCGCCCCGGCTACGCCGCTTCGGGCATACCAGCCGAGACGCGCCTCCCGCCCAAAAATGGCTTCCCGGGGGGATCGAGGCACTCCGCCATACGTTCGGGGGGACCGAGTGGTCGCCCCTTTCCAACAGCGCAGCAACCAAAGTTTTTGTGCTGCATTGTGTGAAAAGGAGAGAGCAGGACAGGGCCATATCTTCTAAAACATTACATTCTTGCCCTCTCACATTGCTGGTGCCCCTTAGGTCGCCTTGCACCACACACACATCCTTGCACCAGGGCTGGAATGGCCATAGTGGGCACCGGGCGTTTCCTCGGTGGGCCGCCAGGGTGGGGACTGGTTTTAGACCCCTGGGGCAGTGTTTTTGTTACTGGGGCCGGTTTTGCAGATTAGCAGCAATATCAGCACCCAGCAACAAAAGCAGCAAAAAGCTTACCCCTTCGGGTAAGCTCTTTGCCAGGGTTGGTTTCGGTTCCCAGTTTCCCTGCCTTGCACCGTAGTGCGTAGGTTTCTGTGTGATGTCTACTGTTGGTTATGTACTGACTGGAAGGGTAACCTGCCAGAACAAGAAAATATGCACAGACATAATGCCTTATTTAGAAGTTGGCAGACAGGATATTCCATCATAATGGGACAGCTATTCCATCCACCATATTAGGCATAGGCTATAATGCGGGGTGTCAACTTCTGAATTTTCCTGGGGGGCCTTTGATGACCTCTATGACATCACAGGAAGTGGTCCCACTTTGCACTGAGTAAACTACTGGACAGATAAAAAAAGAGTTTTTAAATCCTTATGGGGAAAAAACACTGTTGAAAAACATGTCACAGAACCGTTAAGAAGCCTTTATTAACTTCTGTCATATGGATATCCACATCTTATTAGCACCTATTATTTCCTGCATTAAATTTCAAAGCTGGACATATGTACAAACATTGTGCTGATTTTATTTTATTTATTTAAATGCAGCAAGCAGTATATATTTAAATTGAGAATTTGGTGAAAATTGTATCTCTAATTGCATTAACAAACAAAATAGAGGCATATTATCTAGAAACAGCGTTAAAATTATCGCCGCTTTAGCGGCTGGAAACTGCCGCTAAAGCGGCTATAATGGGCTGTGAATTCCCATAGTAGCTCATGTTCTGGTGTGAACATGGGCTTCTATTTGAATTCTCAACGGCGTATTATCTAGCCCAATATCGCCGCTTTAGCAGCAGTTTCCTGCCACTAAAGCGGCGATAATTTTAACGCCCTTCTTGATAATATGCCCCTATATGACCTAAATGTTGGGTTCTGCAAAGAGGGCAACAAGAACTCCGGAAGATGAGAACATAAATGGTGATCTTCCTTGCTTGAACATTTACTCATAGAAAAGATGTAACAAAAATTCCTCTGAACTCTTTTGCATAGACGAGCCTCATTATCTGACACACACTAAAATATGTTTACCAATGGCATGTTAGTGTACCAATTTGAGGAAGACTATACCACCAGCAATCGCAGGATCTGTTAAAAATTTCCCTAATTACATGTTGGTCCACGCAATTTACAAGAGTAGAACTCCTATTGCTGCCAAGTAGACTAACATCATGCTCGATACCAGTCCTGGCTGCTTTGTTTAAAAGCATGTTTCATTCTGGTGCATGGAGGTTTGCTTTAGTCACAGTGAAATGTGGTAAAAAAGCTAAATTTGCAATCTGCTCTTGGCTAAAAAGCCAAGACTGACTGAAGGTGTCATACATAATAAAAGCCCACTTGGCAACTATGAGCATCACCTGCAGGAAATAACCATATACACAGTTCTAGATATAATATTGCAAGTAGTTCCAGATTAGCGGTGATTTGATAACAGGTGGAATCCCAGTGAAGTGAAAAAGAGTTAATACGCCATTAGGGGGCTAACAATAATCATAAAGAAGCCCAATGCCGTATACAATTAGCACACATCTTGCCTCATGGAAATATTTCCTAAGTATACTTTTAATTTGTAACTTAAGAGCAATGCCGAAATAACTACATTATCTATGATTTGAACTGCTAAAAATAACAAACATACATTTAAGCAGCCTATTAACCCTCTACAATAACACTTGGAAATCATCCTCTGTGCGTGAATGGTTTATTAAACACACATGAGAGAACTACTGTATAGTGCCGCGTTATAGCAATACCTGCACATTCGAGTTGAAATATAAATGCCAATGGGAGGGGGTGGATACATCTAAGATATACTATATTTATTGTGAAGCAATTCCCTAGGTATCTACCCTCTTATCCATTTAACTTTTTAGCAATCAATTGGCACAAACAAATGTGCAGCAGAGCTGTTAAATATGCAAAAACATATGTGCAACAGGACCGCCAAATATGAAAATCAAATGTGCAGCTACATCCCCAATTACAGAGTAAAACCTTTGCGACATCACAAAGAATGAAACCATAGTCTTGAAAAATAAGCCTGTTATATATAATGCAGAAAGAACTGCACAAAAGTCATGCCTCTAATTATATGTTAACATCAATGTTAAGGAGACAAATAAACAAATCCTTTCACTGTTATGCACCACTATGAGAGTCTCCAAAAACCCTAACCTTAATGAAAGTATCAAAAAACCCTAACCTTAAAAAACAATTCAATGTTTGTTGCCAACTTTCTTTTTGGACATGTCCTTTTATTACTGGCACATGTGTGTTCCTGGTCTGTAAAGCCTTCTTTCTTATGTCATATTCTTTAAAAGTGTACATTGATGTGCCCTGACCTAACACACTTATAATAAGATATTGTATTTAAGGCATTAGAAGGCATTTACTAGCCCAGGATCACACAATTCAGTGGGTTTGCATTCCTGCTGCTCCCATAAAGTCATTGAATGCACCTGTAATACAGTGGACATGACATCTGCTACGTTTCTTTTTTAAGTATAAAGAAGAACTGTATTAAACAGAAAAATTGCAATAGAGAGATAAAAGATGCAATAATAATGTCAAAACGCTCAAATATTAGATACATTATTCAAATTGATATTTTATTTAATTCCCAAAATCTGACTAATTGGTGAGATTGGATTTATAATAACTTAAATTGAAAAGTAAATGTATACAAATTTACTTTGTGCTGCCTTGTGTAAAACTAGCCTAAAACTATTTTTGCCACTCAAACCCTTCAGGGCTGCAATACCCACTATGGCTGGGAGCACTAACAACTTTGGCCAATAGCTTACCTTTGAGTCCAGGAAGAGAAGATTGCTGTTAGTCGTTGACCACTAACCAGGGATTAATTATATTGGATTGGCAGACCAGCTGACAGAACACAGGGCGTTTTAGCAGAAATTATCCTGGCAACATTATAGAGAGATTATCCTTTTAGGTCCCACCCCTCCTATCAGCGACGGCTCGTGGAGGGAGTTACGGTGGGGCAGGAGGGTGGGGAGGGGGAGGGGCAGGGTGGAGGTTGCTAAAAACCGGCATATGGATAATTGCAGGTAAGTAAACCATTTAATTAATAAAACGAATTTCGTAGTGCGCCTTGCATCGCAAAATGCAATGCAGTGCGAGCTACGAAATTCGTTTTATTAATTAAATTGTTTACTTACCTGCAATTATCCATATGCCGGTTTTTAGCAACCTCCACCCTGCCCCTCCCCCTCCCCACCCTCCTGCCCCACCGTAACTCCCTCCAGTGAGGTGTGAGGAGAGCTGATCCAAATCGGGGAGTGGCTAAGGAGCTGAAGACAGGACTGCATAGTGGCAGAAGGATTCTGCCACATTGAAACCTGGGATTCTGGGTAACGTTACAATAATAAAGTTCGGCAAAAGGAGAGGGAACTGGCAGAAAACAATTATAGTTGTGTGGTAGAATTTCTCCATCATTTGCAAGTGAGCTGGATAAATATGGAAACTCAACAATCAACTCCCCAGAATATTCCTGAACCTGAAAAGACTCCACCTGAAGGAGAATGCCCTCCTGGAAAGAAGACTCCTTTTGGAAAAAGAGGACTCACTCAACACCTCATCAGCCAAGAGACTGGACATTTTCTTCTTTGCCTCCTCTGGAGATACAAAAAGAACCTCAGAGGACTGAAGCCCTGGCTGGAGCAAGAAATGGCGCCTAGCCACCCGAGGTGCTAGGGGCTATAGTACTGTCTAGAAAGTACATTCCCAGGAGAAAAGTGGAACTTTTTCTACCTCCCGAAGACAGGAACAAGGTGTTAATGCTTGCCTAGGAATGTTGCACCCTAGGCGGGCAACATTTCAGTTGAACTAGGGAGAGGGTGCAAACCTATTTATCATGAACCTTGCCTGGCTAGAATATTTTGACTTACACATTAAAGACTAAGTTAGAATGTTAAACTTTTGACTAGGACAACTATCTTGGTGTACCAAAACTCCACTCCTTTATGGTTAGTCTAAAATTGTGCCTAGGTCCTGGTCAACTATGAACAATGTTCTTTGATTGTCTTGATTTTTTTGCCATAATCTATTTGGTTCCTCTTATGATTTTGATGAATTTCGTGTATTTTTACTCATTACATTTTCTCTATTTTTCTAAAGGGGTTTCGGAGATTACATTGTGTTGGTTTATGGCTTTTAAAATTGTTGGTAGGACATGAACTTAATTTGTATTTCCCTTGTAAGGTGCCTGCTGTTTGTGCCACAGTTAAGAGGCTGAACAGAGATTATCTTGGGATTTTCTTTTAATTTAACAAGAGTGGATTAATTATGGTGGTAGGAGGCCACCTCCCAAATTAATAACCCCATTCCTGATAACACCTTTTACAGGAAGAACTCTTTCTTAGGACCTTTGAGACCTTTGAAGCTGATGAGTTGAGTGAGACCAGTGACACACCGTGTGCACATGATGGATAAAAGTATCAGTACCTGTGGTGCTCTCCAGAACTGTGTCTCACCCAAGTATCAATAATATCTCGTCTTGCATACTAGAAATCAACAACCCACACTAATTTTGTAACTCTGGTCTCCCCTCTCTCCCAAGGCCATAGTCTGGGAGTTCCTCAACTATTATTGCTCTTCCAGTCTGGCAAAACCTGGGGGCTTCTTGGAGTGCAGAATCTTCCTGGGCAATATGCCATAATGCGTCACCTTGCTGGACACTCAGCATTGTTGAGTGGTGCTTCAAGTTTGTGTGCATACAGTTATGCACAAAAGAGGCGAAGATGTCCAAGTAATGGTGTACAGTAGTCAGGATGTCTGAGATAAGATCCAAACATGTATTCCAGATTATTTGAAGACGCACTAAAGATTATGGAGTGATGGGACAAATGTAATAATTCATTAAGGAATAGTAACTAGGGGAACTGATTTAAAGTTGTATTTAGAATTTCAGAACGCAACTGATCCACTCCAGAACCCATCCCAAAGACCTTTTCAAGATCATCAAAAACAAAACCTCTTCAATCCCTCAACATATTATAGATGTTTCCTCCAAACGCTGTGAAGATTTCACTAAAAATGTTTCCGATAAAATACCAAATATTGAACCCTTGCTGGACTCCCTCTCCTCTTCTCCTCCTACTAAGGATCTCCCCGCCTCCAACAATGGCCTCCTGCCTAGCCCTTGACCAACTGATGACAATCTCTACAATTCCACCCCCCTGAGAACTCCACCATCAATCATCTTCCCAATGACCACAATAATTACATACCAATTACTAATCTCCCTCTACTTGCTAAAAGCATCAAAAATGTGTCTTTTCAGTTAAGTCAATCAAGCAGTATTTATATAGCGTGGCTTATCACCCCTACGGGTATCCAAGTACTTGGTCTTGCAGGTCATGGGTTGAAGAACCAGGTTTTGAGTCCCATTCTGAACCACATTGAGAAATTCGCCTTACATGACACATTCCAATTCAAATATAGTAAAGGCTCCAGTACAGAGACTGCAAACAACACTGATCTGCCCAGATCCATCGATGAGAGGGATGCCTGTCTCATAATCCTCCTGGAGCTCACTGAGGCCTTTGATACAACAACTTTCTTCTTAACTCCCCACCCTCTCACAACATGCTGCATCAGTCCTATAATGGTTTTTATCATACCTGAATAGAAAATCTAACCTAATCAAACTAAATAAGTCCACATCAACAGCAAAATTAGTCAAACAAGGAGTCACCCTGTCCACTTCAACCTCTATATGGAATCCCTTGTACTGATCCTGAAACAAGCCAGGATTGCCGACCACCATCTTAACGCAGATGATGCCTAAATTGATATCAAAATTGCATTACTTAAAGACCTCCAATACCTTAATAACAGTCTCTCCTTGGTACACACTGGCTCAACAACAACCCCCTAAAACTAAACCCCCTAAAAACTGAATTCCTCCTCATCCAACCTAAAAGCAATCCCTACCCTATACACAACTGGCTGGATACCTTAATTGCACTAAACTGTAAAATATCTGTATCCAACTCTCTCAAGTCTTTTGAAATGAATCCTTAACAAATGCCTGGACATGAAAGAACACATCAGAACTTCAGCAAAAAGTGCCTTCTACGAACTAAAACAAATAAAAATAAATTATTATAAATAATAAATATTATTCCCCCCCCCCCGAAGACCATAGTCCAATCCCTAGTCCGCTCTAAGCTGGACTATGGTAATGCAATGATCATTGGCACCCCAAAAATCAATCTTATGACAATTAAGTTCACACCCAAGCAACAGCTAAACTACTCTTTGGAGGGAGACGATTGAACCACATCACTCTCACTCTCAAGAAACTCAATTGGCTACCAATTGAAGTCAGAAGTATATTCAAAACAGCTTGCATAACCTACAGAGCCCTCTACTCAGAAAACCAACCTACCTAACCAATAAACACAAAAAGCAGGCCAAAAAAGACCCCTGCGAAGCACAAACACTCGTTTACTCATCCTTCCCAAATTCAAGACAACCAAATCTCTCACTGGATCCTTCTATGGGAATGTCCCCAGATTTTGGATCATCCTCCCTAAGGAACTTCATGACAAACAATATTACTTCTACTTTATTGGGTACGTTCAAACCCTTCTCCAACATTGCGGACCCCCTCCTAGCTTCCCTGGCAAAAAAACTCAACCCCCTTTGACCTAAGATCATAAACAGCTTCCTGATGACTTAAGTGATGCAGAATATCTAAAAATTGGTCAAGTCACACCACTGCTCAAAAAACCAGGAGCAGACTTGAAGAGCCATAAGAACTTCAACCTGTTTCCAATTTCTACTTTCTAGCCAAAACCCTAGAAAGGTGTGTCCTCATTCAACTAAACCAACATATAAAAAACAACATTTTCCTAGACCCTCATCAATCGGGCTTCAGAAAGGGATGAAGCACGTAAGTAGCTATTCTGAATTTGTTGGATGACCTACACAAGTCCATGGACACTGACCAATGCTGCCTGCTCATACTCCAAGATCTATCGGCGTCATTTGACACAGTCGATCACAAGCTTCTCTTGGACTCCCTCCAAAACAAAATCAGCGTGGAAGGGGTGGTACTAAGCTGGTTCACATCCCTTCAACAAAACCACTGTGAACAAATAAAAAATAGCAATCTAACTTCTGACACAATGACAGTCACACAGGCTGCCCACAAGGCTCCACCCTCTCACCTAAACTGTTCACTATCTACATGGAGCCCCTCCCCATCATTCACAACCAAGCAAACATCCCCTTCAATCTATACACAGATGACACTCAGCTTTACTTGGAAATCTCCTCACTAGATGATGTACACTGCCTAAGTGACACCCTCAAAAAAGTGCAACACTGGCTATCTTGCTAACCTCCTAAAACTCAACCAAGATAAGTCAGAAAGACTGCAACCTAACCCCAACCAACTCTGTGAAATCGCTAGTAATAACATTAGACTTTAAACTGACCATAAAAGATCATGTAAAGAACAATACAAAGAGTGCCTCCTACAACCTGAAACTTCTGAACAAAATCAAACAATACCTACAGCCAAACTACCTCAAATCTGCCACACACGCAATGGTGCTGTCAAGTTTAGACTATGGGAACGCCATCCTCACAGGCACTGGGAAATTGCACTGCACACCCCTTAGAATCACTCTCAACACAGCAGCCAGAATGGTCACAGGAATAAAAAAAATATGACCACATCTCCCCTGAAAGAACTGAAATGGCACCCAATCAAAGCTCACTGCAGCTTCAGAACTGCATGTTTCACTCACAAAGCACTTCACACAGGTAAACTAGCTTACCTAGCCATAATCCTAAAAAAGACTGGCCAGTCAAGAAATCTGGGAAGCTCCAATACCCTACTCCTTATCCCATGTAAAAACCACAAACAAGAAACTATGGCTTGCGCCTTCTCAGGCAACGCCTCTAAAATCTTGAACTCCATTGCAGAAAAAACCCCTACTCCTTGAACTTCAACTTGAACAGCTAAAGGATCTCCTCCTTAACTGACATCTCAACAAGCAGGATGCCAAGCAACAGTCGAAACATGAACTAAACCTTCCTACTCATCCACTGTCTTATCCCAAATGTGCCATTATACTCATTATTTGTAATGTTCATGCACTGATGTAAAGTGCTCTGATACCCACAGGTCTTGCCAATGCTATATAAAATGCCTTAAATAAATAAATAAACAAACAGATACCACGTCTAATAAACACAATGCTCACTCTGGCCTCTATTCCTACCCCCCTCTGTATACTCCACCACTACTATATACTGTATTATGTATCCCACTTGTATCTATTTCTCTTGTAAATTACCACTGTTTCCTCCCCACTCTATTTATCTCCCTCCTACCTTATATAGTATTACTTTGCTTCCCATTTATTAAATAGTTCCTGCAAATGATGTATATGTAATCCATGTAAAGCGGTCTGTTGCCCTTGGGTCATGGTTGCACTATAAAAAACTCAAAAATAAATAAATGAGTAATGGTGAAAAAGTGTGGATGCACCAAAGAATAATGAGAGGAACAAATCTAAACATGTATATTTGTATTGTTTATAGAGAGACTGAATGAAAATGATATTAGAAATGTAGGTTTTGGATTACATTTAGTGTGGCCAAATGTAGAACCTATGTAAAATGCTGAAACAATTCCCCTTGCAGGCCACTATGAGCAGAGTGTGCCTGTTTGGAATGTCTTTTCATGTTAAAAGAAATACGATCTTACTTTAGAATGTTAAATACTTGTTCTTGCAAGAGTGTGGAATGTATCAAAATTTACCCTACATAGATATCAGGAACAGGAAGTATATGACATAAAAGAGAACAAAAGTGATTATGCAACAGAGTAGAGGGTCTTGTGATTTTTGCATCCCTTGCACTTTGTTGGGAGTTGACCAGGCCCAAATTGGGAAACCAACACCAGCCCTGGCAAAAATACTCAAACCAGCCCCACACCCTTCGTCACCCAGACCATCACCCTTCATCTCCTCTTGCAACCTCTCTCTTCCCATCCATCCACTCTGTCTCAGCTCCTCCTTTCTCCTTCTCTGATCGCTTTCGCTCTACCTTTACCCTCCTTCCCTTTCTCTCTCTTTCTTGAAGCCTCCTTGTGCCTGGTGCAATTGACCTTGAGAGCTGGGAACAAATGGCAAAGGTACTAGGAGCGCCCTGGTTGATTAAAACCCGCCTCCTAGGGCTCCAGCCTACTGGGGATATATAACAATCCAAGATAACAAAATAGAATTGTAAGGGTCTCATAGTGATGAGTGTTTTTACTTTGAATGTTCAGCAGATGAAATTAAATGAAGAAATGTAATTTATACTGGAAAAGACCTGCAACTGTGGTGTCCTCTGAGATTCAAGGTAGGCTGGTTTATGAGTTTCTCTAGCATGTTTAAACCCTAAATTCAAAGCCTTTGAATGGATGTTTACTGGATGATAATCCCGTTATTTTACTTTTTAGATTGGCCAGTTGATCTTGATAATCTCGCTTCACTATCAAAACAAGAACTATGGGCAAAAGCTATATAAACATGTAAAAGGAGCAAAGAAAGAGATTTCTGGGTACTAGTCAATAACTTAAACAGAGTTAGTAGGAAACCCATCTCTTCAACAGACACTGAAGCAGATTGGGTTACGTTTTTACATTTGCATCTGAATCACGATCTAGGCATGGTTTTGAACCCCATCATTGAGAGTACATATAGAACAGAGGAAAAAGAGAATACCAAAATAACTATAAGGGAAAGTCAAGTCTGTAAACCTATTAAGAAACAGAGATCCAATGGTGCCCCTGGACCAAATGGGATTCCAGCTATTTTCTACAAGGAGAAAGCATCATATTGGTCAAACTATTTAACACCAGTATTCAACCTAGCACTGCAAACAAGGACCATCCCAGAGTCCAGGAAGGGTTCTATAATTTCACCTATTTATAAAATTAGTGACTGGTCACTTCCTGTCAACTATAGATTAATCACGATGCAAGACATCGAAGCAAAGCTTTTTGCATCAATTCTCCTAAAAAATTAATAGACTGGGCAACAGATAAGAACTTGCTGAAATAATCAGGTTTTGTACAAGGTCAAGGGACAACAATGAATATTTCAATAATGGGAATATTAATGAAAAAATATACAATAAAATAAACAGCCATTATATTTATGCCTGTGGATTTTAAATCCGCCTTTGACTGAGTGGATAGGCACATTTTATGGAGGAAATTAATTCATTACAGTATTAGTCCATGTCTTCTAAGAGCAATTCAATTATTATATATGGAGACCTGGACTAGGGTTCATCTAGACAATGGCTCAAGCCTTTCTAGAAAAACTTAAAACATCCCAAGGATTAAAGCAAGGTTGTATTTTAGCACCGTATTTATTTAATTTATTTTTATCTGACCTTACAGTAGCATTGGACAATGAAGTAGCACACGCTCCGAAATTGGCGGATAAACAATTATCACATTTATTAAGTGCTGATGATGTTGTCTTGCTCAGTAAAACAAGGATAGGGCTGCAGCGAATAATAAACAAAATATTAATGTATTCAATTGAGAATAAAATGATAATCAACGAAACAAAAACCAAAATATTGGAAGTCAGCACCAGAATATTTATCTGCAATAAACACAAATGGCATCTACAAAAACGGCAGCTAGAAAAAGTGCAATGCTATAAATATCTTGCTATACTGTTTAACAAGAATGAATCATTTTCACACCATAAAACAGAGATGAAAAAAAGAGTAAACTGTTTACAGGGGGCCTTTTGCTTACTCTAGCGTTCTTTGGGAGGATCAACTTACCTCCCACTTCTAAAAGTGATAAAAGCAAAATTGATCCCCAGCCTTACCTATGGAATTGAAGTTCTTTGTGGTTAAGACTCTACATTATTAAATAATGCTGTCACAAAAATCTTTCAATATTTGTTTCGACTGCCAATCAATGCATCGACTGCTCAAATCAGGCTGGAACTTGGCTTCTGTAATCAATGTATGGCAAGGATGGGTCAATACATAAAGACATGGAAACAATTTAAAACCAATATTAATAATCCAATGTTCTGTCTGCTATGGCAAGAAAAACAATGGAATCAAAAGTTGTCTTTTTTTAAATACCTTGATATGGCCCTGAAAGAACTTTCAATTCACAAGATTTGGGAAATGGATTTAACCTCGCAAACTTATAAGAAAATAATTAACAAATCAGTAAAACATTTACCTTTCCTGAAAGATAAAGAATTGTTTATTAAGTGGTCGCATGCATGGATGATAGTCAATGAATATACAACGCTTAAAGTTCAGCCGTACTTAGAAATACCTTGGACGGTACAAACCCAAAATATATTTTTGAAAGCAAGATTTGGCAACCTGCCAGGATTTAAAGCATACGATGCCTTGGCTGAGAACATCTACATCAACTCCCTGCAGACTATGCAATTTATGGGAAGAAAATATCACACATTTGGTCTGCATATGTGACAGCTGAAAGAAAGAAATACCTGAAAAACTTCTTCATCGAAAAAGGTGTTCGCACATGTAGACATGCTATGGTAGTTTGTTTTAGTCCAATGGACATTATAATGAATGCTACTTTTATCAAATTTTTGATACATGCAAAAAAGAAATTTTATGTCAGAGAGTCGATTCTAGTAAATCTGGAAAATTTGCATAGCTAGGGTTGATTTCTGTATTATATAAGTTAATTTGCTCATTAGTAATAAAATTATTATTGCTATGTTTTAAAAATGATGGATTGAATTAGTAATTTTGCGGTATTTTCTGGAAAAAAAATCCAATTAAGATTATTAGGAATTTTAGACTTATTTATAATGTTTTATTGGGTGTGTATTCAAAATTGTTCTAATTGTAAGATTTTAATTAATCATACAATAAAAATGTTACTTGCTTCACTATGGGGCATATTACCAAGGGCTAGTATCGCCGCTTTCTCGACCAATTGTTCCGAGAAAGCAGCGATACTGCTATAGCCCTATTAACAAGGGCACTTTAAAGCCTGGCCCAAGCCCACTTTGCATGTCGGCGATAAACATCGCTAATGACATGCAAAGTGGGTGGTCCCACGTCCAACCACATGAAAAAAGTAGTTGGATGGGAGGAAAAGACCTGCGATAAACTCATTCATCGCAGGTCTCCCAACGCCTGCTCTGACCAGGCGTTAGGCTTTGTTAACATGGGGGTGTGGATCCTAAAGCTGAGTCCACCCCCCAATATTATCAAGTCCCACATTAGCGCATGAAAACGTTTGTTTTCATGCGCTAAAAACTGGAAATGATGAAGTCTAGTGACCCAAGTTGGTCCACAAATGAAGAGGTAGGGTTTATCAGGAGGGACCTGATGGAATTGCTGTAAAAGTTTTTTAATGACAGTACAAATATGTGCAATCATTCTGGACACTGTGTACACATCATTAAAAGGTCAACTGTAGACAATACATTAAACTTATATATGTGCTTGATAAACAGGTCCATGTGAAACATGAGAAGCTATTTGTATGCATCATATATTACAAAGCAGCATTTGATGGGGTTTGTTATGGCAGAAGCTCCATAAGTAGAGCCTGCAGAACCACTGTTTGTGGCAATTTTAACCCTTTATTCCGATGTTAGATCCAAATTGTGGCTCTTATTAGGATTGCGTTTTTTCCGCATCCTCCAGGCCGGCGGAAGTGTCCGCCGGCCCGGAGGATGCGGAAAAACCGCTGCGGAGACTTCAATGAGCCCCCGCCAGAATAGGATGGCTGGGGGGGTCAGGAAGACTGTCCACCGCTTTTCCGCCGCGGTCGCCTTACGACCGCGGCGGAAAAGCTCTAATATGGAGGCAGTGTCTAACAGACACCGCCAGCCATGTTAGGATGGGGGAAAACTGAAGCCTTTCCGCTGCGGCTTCTCCGTCGTGGAAAGGCATACGGAGATTTCTTTGGGGGCCCGTTGCGGGCCCCCATGGTGACAGGGGGGTGGGGGGTGCACATGAGGGTACCTATGGTACCCCCCTGAATTTGCATGCACGAAGCAGCAGACACCGTGCGGTGCCTGCCGCTTTGTGCATGCAAATGCAAAGCATGCATATTTAACTTTGCGGCAGATGCTACTTCAAGCAGCACCCGCCGCAATGTTAAATATTGAGGATGTGAACACCAGGGTGGCGGTCACATCCTAATCTGCACGGAGAGACCGCCGCTGCCCCTGCGGACGGTCCCTCCTACTCTGGGGTGGCAGACGGACGCAGGTCCGTCCGCCACCGTAATGAGCACCTAGGTTAGGATAGGATATGAACTCTCAGGGCAAATTAGAGGAGTATAAGCGGCTTAAAGACAAATGTGGATGTATTTGAAAAATATACTAAGCGAACTAAGGAGCGAACTATTACTTTAACACATCATCGCAAGAGCATCTAGTTATTCTATTTAGGTGCATGGTTTGGGATATAGCAGATTATGTGAACATCTGTCAATCCCTCCTAAATGACAAAGCAGACAGACTAACCTATGCTCTGATAACATTGTATCAACATCTCATTATGCCATAGAGCTAAGACAAAAAATATTTTTCCTTAGACAATCATTTACTATGAAGGCTTGATTTTTAAATTATTGCTTTTGTGCCAAAGAGCCAATATATCCCAATAGAATTATTTATTTTAAGAGACATAAATGTTTTTGCACATGATAGTAACACAGATTGGTGAGGATTCTATAAAGGCTCGTTAGATAGTTTTGGGGTCAACCAAATATGAGTGGTCAAGGAGTGTCCAAGCAAATATTGAACAAACATCTATAGCAGGGTATGCAAAATGTTCAAAATGGGGTCTCTAGTTGGCAGTTGTTTGCGCTGCGTCCAAGTAGGTACCCTCTCTCTAGCCAGGGTAAGGGAATCACATAGCTTTGCATGAGCAGTCAGGTTTATCAAAGAGGAAATGTGTAAAGCATTTCTACATACACACACAGTAACACAGCTTAGAATAATAGCCAATATTTATTTAACTAAAGCAAGACAAAAAATGACAAAGATCAAACATAGACTAGTCAAAATGTCACTTTTGAAATATTAAGCAAGTTCATAGTCGGCTGCTGCATAGTGCGCGCCCCGTCCCTCCTGCAGAATCAGCCTGACAAAGCTGGGTGCGGCATGCTAGTGGTGAGTTGGTGAGTTCTGCTCGATCCCGAGGTCTTAAGGCCAAAGTCCAGAGCCCAAAAACCAGAAAGCCATGCACAATCCAACAAATAAATCGGTTTAAGAGGCATTGAATCATCTGCCATTACCTACTACCATCTCACCACTGTTTGAAAGATGTAAGTACTGGCACTGGTACAGTAAGCCTTTTCATGCAGTTCCAGAGTAGATTTTGGATGTGGACAGCAGAGGAAGGAGGAGGAGCAGCCCTGTGGTTTTCCCCATGCACGCTGTTAAAGCATTGCTTACCTCCTGCGCCAGAGGACAACCCTGGAAAAAAGACTGGCCCCTCATTGCCTGTCAGAGTCCGGAGAATAATGCCTCCCCCCCTCAGGTCTTCTGATTTTTGTGCCTTTGGCTGGAGGCACTTGTACCCCACTTGTATCCCACCGGATATGCAGTGGCCAAGTTAGTCCTAGCAGGGTTTCCTGCCAACTTCTTTGTACCCAGTTGACTATTTTGCTGTTTGCAGGCGTCCAGACTGCTGTCTTTTTTTTTCTTTTATCACCTCCTGTTTTAACTGGCCAAATCTGGGCGACACTGGTCATAAGATGTAAACTTGTTGCCTTGTACAGTTATATTTCTGCTGTCAATATCAGGTCTAGATTACCATGGGGAACCGCATGTCAGTTGCAGCAGCCTCTGCAGCCCCTGCAATAACCACAATGGACTCTTGTTTTATAGTGTGCAGCAGGGGTTCAAGGTAAGGAGATAGAGCTTGCCTCACAAGGGCTCTCTTGCTCCCCATCTAACCAACTGCTTCCCTCAAATGTGTCCGCATCCAGCAGACTAGAGTTTGTGGAGTTGGCTGAGCCAGAAGGGGAATCCTTTTCACCTGCTGGTCAGGATGTAGGTAGGCTACCAGATGCACCTGACATCATGGAGGTGGCTAGCAGAGCAAAACCAGTCTCAGAGTCAATGCCTGGTTGCAGCAAGAGTATTACCAAACGAGTGGGTTCCTGTGCTGCATTCCTGACAGGGAGGGGGGTGTTAGTGTGGGTCCTAGGTTCCGAGCTAAAAGAAAGTGCTCCCTGGTTGGGAGTAGGGCGAAGTATTTGAGGGCAGAGGCTCCTTTGTCCAATGCACATGACACACAGGCCTTGTCAAAGCCAGACATGACGGCCGTGATGGAAGAATTTGTGGGTTCCCTGTTGGCAGGGATGAACTCAATTAAGTAACGTCTGGTTTCAATTGAGTGGGAACTCCTTAACTTGAGTCAGCATAACAACATGGGTATCAGTGCAGTTAAAAATGGATGAGTGGCTGCATCGGGCCGCTTTGTCAAAGAAAGTTTTAATCAGCCAGGGCCATGTTCTGCAAACCAGGATGACCTATCATTCTGTCCCCAACTGCTGGAGAGCATCCCCCAACCAATCCAGCCCTCACTGACTTTAGCTTTGAAGGAAAGGTCAAATGAGGAAGGATCCCCCCTTGAGAACCCAAGGATGAAGCCTTTTGTTTGGATATCTCCAGGTAGGAGCCATGGATAGGGGGGGTCACTGCAGCACATGGAGTACCAGGACCCGGAGCCAGATTTCCTTTTCCCTTCACCTACCTTTGGAAGTCACTCCTAGCATCTAGCGGAGCAGGTACCGGGAAACCGGCCTTGGCTGTTACAGAGGGATAAGTTAGGAAGGGCATAGTTGGGTTACCTCGTAACAAGGCCCTGGGACCAGATGGGATTCAACCTGACCTTTACATCTCTAATCTAGAGCTGTGGGCCCCTGCCCTCACTCAATTATCAATGCAGCTGTTAGAGTTGGCCCCCTACGTTCCTGGGCCACATCCACCATCGTTCTTGTTTTCAAAAAAGGGAATAGAGACAGAACGCAGTGTTATAGGCCAATCTCCTTGTTGGATTCTGTGGTGAAAGTGGCTGGACGTATTTTATATATGACTGGGTTCAAACTGGAATGGCATGGTGAGCAAAAAACAATTGATTAAGGCACAGATTTCTATACTGGGGTGAATGTATGACATTGTTCTGTAATCTGTCCATCTATTGTTCTTTTAGCATTTGTCACCCCAAGTGTGACGGGTATGCCCAGATGTGGGTCCCGTGCTCTCCATGTCACTGGAGTCAAGCTATCCTGGATGATGAGAGGTGAAACCCCGAAACCTGTCATAAATGAAATGAAATGAAAAAGATTCTTATATAGCGAATGGCTACCCGGAGGCATCCCAGCGCTTGCAGCTACGAAAAGAAGAGGTCAGAGATGGACGAGGTCAGATATCGTTAATTTGTAGGGAAAAGCCAAGTTTTTAATTTCTTACGGAAGGAGAGATGGTTGGGCTCCTGTCGAAGAGGGAGGGGCAGGGAGTTCCACAACTTTGAGGTGTTGTAAGAGAAGAGGCGACCACCCATACGAGCCTTATTGATTCTGCTGACTTGTGCCAGGTTGAGCTCGTTAGAGCGGAGGTTTCTGGAGTTTTTGTGTGGTTTAATCAGATTGGCAAGAATAGGGGGGCCTTTGCCCTGCAGATTTTTATGGGCTATACAAAGGGCCTTGAAGTGTACCCGTTCCTGTATGGGTAACCAGTAAAGTGATCTCAATGCTGGTTTGGCTGAGGAGCAGTGGTTAGTGCTCGTCAGCAATCTAGCGGCAGAGTTCTGCACCACCTGTAGTTTCTGGATTACAGAGACCGGGGCTCCCAGGTAGAGCGCGTTACCGTAATCCAGCCTCGACAGGATCATGGCTTGGACCAAGATTTTTTTGGCTCTGTCGGGCAGTTGAGGGAGGATTTTACGAATAGATTTAAGAAAGCAAAAGCAGGTGGCCGCAGTTTTTCTGGCTTGTACTTTAAAAGTAAGATCGTCATCTAACCAAAAGCCCAGGCTCTTGATCACGCTTTTTGGAGTTGGGCTAGCACCCATAGAAGGTGGCCATAGCGTGGGGGAATTGAATGATGCCTTCCTGCCCAGTAACATCAATTTGGTCTTTTGATTGTTGAGTTTTAGCTGGGACAAGCCCATCCACTTTGATACCTCTTCAAAACAGTTACTCAGACTCGTGTGGGATAGATCAGCCTGATTCAGAGAGACCACGAGCTGAGTGTCATCAGCGTAGCTGATCAGTTTAATTCCGTAGGGGGCCACTATCTTAGCTTAAAAAGTGTGGGGCTAAGGGAGGAGCCCTGTGGAACCCCACATTGCAGGGGTAGTGGCGCGGAGTGGCAGTCTCCTTCAAATACTTTAAAATACCTCTCACAAAGAAAGGATTCAAGCCAGGAAAGAGCTTTTCCTGAGACTTCGATTTCGTTTAGGCGGGCTAGAAGAATTGGGTGGCTTACCGTATCGAAGGCGGCACTAAGGTCTAGGAGGATGATGGCCACATTGCCACCTGTGTCCAAGATCCTCCTAGACTCTTCCACACCTTAAGGAGTTCCGTCTCTGTCCCTTGGCCCGGGCGAAAGTCTGTTTGAGAAGGATTGAGTAAGTTGGAGGCTTCAAGGAATGAAGACAGTTGCTGGTTTATACATTTTTCTGCCAGTTTACTAATGCCCGGGAGAAGGGAAATGGGACGGTAGTTGGATAGGTCTCCAGGGTCCAGGTTGTTTTTTTTTAACAGCGGTTTGACCACGGCCATTTTCCAGTCCCGTGGGACTGTGCCTGTTTCGATCGAGGTGTTGATCAGGTTAATAACTGGAGCCTCCATGATGGGCAGGACTAGATTCGGGGTGTTGATTGGGATGGGGTCAAGGGGAGAGCCACTTTTGATTGAGTTGAGAAGGGGGGGTAATAATTCCTTGGTGAGTGGAGCAAAAGAAGAGAGTTCGGGGGAGGAGCCTTTGGAGAGGGGGTTAGGTAGTGGCGGGAAATCGGGGGTGGTTATGGGTGGGAGGACCAGGAGAATGTTTTGAATTTTAGTGTGGAAGAAGAGTGCCAGTTCTTCACAGCGAGGACCAGATGGTTGTGGGGCCAGGGGGGTTCAGGGGGTTTTAACAGACTTTTGACAATAGTGAAGATTTCTTTCGATGAGTTAGGGGATGCAATGATTTTCTCGGTGTAGAAGGCTATTTTTGTAGTCTTTAGCGCAGCTTTATAGGCTTTGATGGAGGCTCTATATTTGGTTTTAGTCTCTGGATCGAAATTTTTCCTACATAGTCTCTCCTCTTTTTTACACCTCTGTTTGAGTTTTCGGAGCTCTGGACTAAACCAGGGATGATTAATGGATCCCCTTTTATGGGTTACGGATTTCCTAGGCAGGGTGACGTCTAGTGAATTCTCTATTTACTGGTTGAATTCTGAGTTCGCTAGATTTATGTCAGGATTAGCGGACGGAAAAGTGATCCTCAGTGCTTCCGACCATTCATTTGTCTTGAGTTTGGACCAGAGTTTGTTTGTTTAGTACTAGACGGTTTGACCGGGGCTAGGGGAGGAACATTCCAGGAGAAAGGTATGATGAAGTGGTCTGGCCATGGGATGGGGTTCGGGTGCAAGGTAGGTAGATCGGTGATATTGGAAAAAATGGGATCAAGCAAGTGTCCCTTTATATGTGTGGGCTTTTGAATTCTTTGAATCATTTCGCAAGTCTCTAGATCTTGGGTCAGATCCGCGGCTATCGTATCATGTGGATCATCAAAATGGAGGTTCAGATCTCCTAGTATAGTGAAGTTGGAAGCCGAGCTGGCGAGGTTTGCGGCCGCTTCTAGCATTGTCTTGTGAAATTGTTCTAGGGATCCTGGGGGACGGTAGACTAGAAGCCCCGTAAAGGAGGCTGAGGGTGTGAGAGTGATCGAAAAATGGACATTTTCACAGTCCCGCAATGGGCTGTCTAAAAGGCGACAGACTAAATGATCCTTATAAAGGATAGCGATCCCACCACCAACGTTCCCTGTTCGGTCAAGGTGCTGGATTAAGTAGCCCGGAGGCAGGGCCAGAACAATATCTGGGCCTGAACTAGGTCCTAACCATGTTTCGGTGAGAAACAATGCATCCAGTGCCGCGTCCTGAAGTAAAAATGAGATCTCAGAGGCATGTTTTGGCAGGGAGCGGCAGTTCAAAAGTGCCATATTCAGGTTTCGTGCTTGTTTCTGCCTGATCTCTGCCAGTTTGATCAGTTGATAGAGACAGTGTTGGCAGTGATATTGATTGTGTGAGGGGTCTGCACAGGGGGTTAGCTAGGGTCGTGGCATGGTTTAATTGCAAAAGGTAGGGGCGTGAGTATGAGGTTGGGTCAAACAAGGGAAGGACAGAGTAACTGGCCCCTGGGCCCGTCCTGGCGCGGACGGGCGCAGACGGGAAGGACTCTGGCATGACTCCGGCGTGAGCATAGAATGCTTTTTTCCAGTCCAGGAAGGACCTGTCCTGGCTGTTCAGGCTGGACTGTTCCCAAGAGGTACAGGGTCAAGACTGATTTGCATATGGCTGGGTTCAAACTGGAATGGCATGGTGACCAAAAAAACAATGGATTTAGGCCCAGATCTCTGTAATGGGGTGAATGTAGGACATTGTTCTGCATTCTGTCCATCAATTGTTCTTTTTGCACCAGAATATAGTGGACAAAATATCAAGGAACATCATTTTGTGAAGGTAAGTTTATATAGGCAAATAAAGTTTTAATTTGCTTAACCCCACATATATGAACCTCAATAATAGAAATATCTTCAAGGCATGTAGATATGGAGCTAAAAATAATACAGCTATATTTACCTGTATGTTCTTACCTTCTCAATAGTTTGACCATGATATTAGGTAGCAAGGTGTTTTCTGTTGGTGATACTTTGACATACAGTCAGTGAAAATAGTGTAGAGTCTACAGTATATTTGATTTTAGCCATATTGGAATCATATTTACCTGTGATGTTGAGCAAAACTAGGAAGGGTTTCTCTACCTTTAAAAATATGTCTGCCTGATAGAAAGCACTTGTTATGTGTTTATCTAGGTTCCTGATCGATACTGTGACCTTATGCCCCTATTCGGCTATAAATCCATTTATTCCCTATATTGGCATAACCGTTCAAGTGCGATTTTCAGAAATGTCATCTCTGGCCTCACACGAACAGAGCCACATTCCAGCATAGTTCTCTCTGCCACTTCCTTTGCGACCAATTAGTGCAATGACAGAGCAGAAGTCACTATCTGATATTCCTAGATTAACACTCCGAGTTCTTCAACAAGATAAAACTCAGCAAACCTGGAAATCCCCGCTAGCTGTGTTTTGATTAGTAATGGAACTCTAATGAGCAACTGATAACTATCACTTCCTAGTGACATCTTTAATTGACGTCTTATGTCCAGCAAACTTGCGTCAAACCCGGCACCTGTCAGGTATAAATATTACCAACGTTGCCTTAAGCAATGAGCTACTGTTGCTGATACTAGCTGCCTGCAAGACCCCGTGTTGGTGAAGCTAGCACCCTGTCGTTGCAGCCTGCTGTCCCCTTGGTGGTGAAGCTACTGATACCATTATCGCTGCTAAAGCGCGAACGATGGTGCAGTACGCTTAGGAGCTGAACAGCCGTCCCTCTGCGAAGACATCCAGCAGATTCCAGCTGCCCGCGGACGCTGTCCCCCCTCCTTCCTCGACGCGCTGAAGAAGAGCCGCTGCCTTTCTCGTGCAGAGAAATCCAGCTCGAGCATTTCCGGTCTACCCTTGCGGGTGACTGGGATATCAAGAGTGACCCCTGAAGGAGATACCAATCCTCCATCATTCTATTCAGAGGTATGGTGTTGACTAAACCCTTAGATGAGAATTCTTGAAGCAAACCTTGGCAAAACCAACTTAACTTAAAGCTACTTACTTACTCCCCTTCCACGTGTTAGGCTTAGGTCAGGCACACTGGGGTAGGCTTAGTTAGAAGCACCAGTTGAGTATGTTAGCCTAATGTATATATGACTGTATATATGTTTTATTACTTTTAAACCATTGTATGGCTAAGAAACCATATCAATGCTTTTACAGTTCTATTTCGCAATCCTCATCTTACTGTACGTACTTTTTATCATAACAAGTCTTGCAATTGTGGCAATACATTTCTCTTGTACGAGAAGAAAGACTGTTCAATAAATGTTAACCCTTTATTGACAAACGCCCGTCTCTCTATTCTCTACATCTCGTGAAAGTAAACTGCACTAGACTGACTGAGTGAAATACATGTCTATTGTTCCACACGACCCTAGAGATTGACTCTTGCTCTGAGGAGCAAAGTTGTCATGTTGCACGGTTGTTGGAAAGCTGAATCCCTTCTTGTCTGTGCCAAGGAAGCTGATCACTTCCCATGCAGAGAAGAAAGTTTCCAGTGACCTCTGAGCTAGTTGGTAACACACCCAATTAAGTTTAGCATAGTCAGTGGAGGCCTGGAATATCTGCAGTTCCACGTCGATACTACTGTTTATTCCAATGCGCAGGGCCTAGTGGGAAACTAGGAACTACACTACACACTCATACTGACCTAATAAAATTATATGGGGTGATTATTTGTTTTTCAATTTGAATGTTTTAGTTCAAGATTATGGCAGTCTTGTTTACGTTGTTGTATAGGTTTTTTGTATCACATACTTTCTACAAAATGATTAATCATTCACCAGCTAGCTAGGCCAGATCTATTGACTTTGGTAAAGTGTGGTTGTGGAGGGTGCATCATGTACCCTCTTCCTCCAGCTCAACCTGTCATAGGGCTCTTCTGAGTGGCGTGGCATGTCCCCTCCTATGCTCCGTTGTTTATCTTGTCTAAAAGAATAGACAATTAAGTGGGCTATGGTGCAAATTTTTTTCCCACAAAATTATTGTGAACATGTTTATTAAAATGTAAATTTCATGTGCATTATTTTAAGGCACTCAGAAACAATTCCATGTGCCTAGCACACTATAAAATAAGAAGTTTTATTGGTTATCCTTTTAATAATGTGTACAGCAGTATCACAACCCAAATCAAGATGGTGCCTTTATATATGCTTATTTATACAGATATTGTTGAATAAATCGCAACAATATTTCACAATCTGATTGAAATGCTAACTTATAAAACCATGATTAAATTACTTTTAAGTAACACTCATAAATGGTCATAAATGTTTTTTTTCTTTTTCTTTGAATTATATCTTTTACATACATCTTAATTATCATAATGTTTATAAATGTAGAAATAAATGTCTATTTTTGTATATTGCATTTGTTTTATAATTATTTTAATAATATATAAAAATATTTTTTTTCAAGTTATAGTTTGTATGTATGTTGTATGAAATACTGACATTTTTATGTAATTTGGGTTTCTCAATTTATTTTATGCTTTATATCATTCTATACTTTTTAAAATTAGTCTGTCTAATTGTGTTTATTTGTTAGAAATAAAAGTGTTGTTTTATTGGTGGGGGTATAGTATGTGACTGCACTCAAAGTTCAATGTTTTTCCTATGTCCGTTAGATTATAGTATGAAAAGTAAATCTACACCCTTTAAAGGTCAACACTTTACCTAATGTGATTTAGGTTGGAGTGGAAATAGTAATTTTACACTCCCGAAATTCAAACATTTTTCCCAATGTCTCTTTGATTGCAGTGGAAATAATAGTTCTACACCCATGAAAGTCAAGCACTTCACCCAATGTGACTTAAGTTGGAGATGGAATATTACATTTCCAACATTCACTCAGTGTTCAATGTGTTTACATTTCGTTGTACAATGCATATTACATTTTTATCAATTGATACTTTTTTTGTAGTTGTGTATGTAAACAAATGTTTATATGTACCTTTTTCATTTTTATTTCCTTGTTTAAAATGATCTTTTTAGAAATTCTGTTAGAAACTAAAGAACTACACACTGTTTTTGAAAGGCATTTTTTCATTTTGACTTATAATCAAATTTGTAATATCTAATATATTAAATATATTGAAATGTATTTGTATTCTAACATACATTGTAATACAAGTTTTTAACATAGAATAACCTTCATACGCATACATTTTTAATACTTTGTTCATGTATTTTTACTAAAGAATGCCATTTTTTAGCATATGGATGTATTTTTCACCATTTTACATTTTCATTACATACCTATATTTCCTACAAACATTTTCAAAAAAGATATTGGATTTCTTGATTATAAATTCAATGTATTTGATTGGAAAACTGGTAGCTTTAATGGGGTAGGAGGAGATAAGAGGAAGACATTTTTGGAACTTGCTTCTAGATTAGGGGTACGTTTGTAATTTTCACATGTGATTAGCAACAAGGTATATTTAGGAATCGTGATCTGTCGGAGAATGATTTTCAATACATTATGTATATATCATTTCTTGTAAGAGATTATTTTGCCAAGAGTGTAAACATCTTACATTTTATAGTAAGAAACAACATTGTCACCAAAAGTACTGTAAGGGGTTTTTACTTAGTCTCTAATTCTTTTCAATATATTACATTTTTTAGATTGCATTTATAGATACTTGTTTTATATCAGTCAACATTTTGTAGCATTGTTTTCAATGGAGGGTATGAGCAGCCATTTAATTACTGCTTTTCACATTTTAAGCCAATATTTTTATTGTGGGCTGTTTATGATTCATTAGTGCTGATATTCCCTTTTCATTTTTTTGGGTTCAGATAAGCTTACTTTTCTATTAATATTTTTTCTTTTAAGGCCTGATTATGACTAGTAGTCTCACAGCGGGCCGTCATGCCAGCACTCTGCTGCGAGACCCTCAAAGCCTTCTGCACACCGCCCACCGGATTAGGATTTTAAACCTGATCTGGTGGGTGGTGCTTTGGGTGTGCCTTTTTAAGGCTCATTTCTGAGCATTGAAAAGGCACCTTCATGGGAGTGCCAAAGCACGTTCCTGCACTGCATGGGTTGTACCATGTGCCCCCCTGCATGAATGAATGAATGAATGAATGAATGAATGAATGAATGAAAACATTTGTAGAGCGCACGATGGCCAAAACGGCTTCCTGGCGCTGGGAGCTCTAAAGAACCGAACAGACAGGGCCAGGAGGATTAGCAGGGGTAGGCCAGGGCAAACAGAAAAGTTTTCAGCGCTTTACGGAAATGTGAAAAGATAGGGATCGAACGCATAGAAAGAGGTAGGGAGTTCCAGAACCGGGGAGCAAGAACAGAAAAACGGGTTCCACCAGTGCGAGATTTGTGAAAGCGGGGGACAGTGAGGAGGGCAGAAGATGATGAACGGAGAGTGCGGGCAGGGGTGTGAAGGGAAATCAAAGAATTGATGAAAGCCGGTGCAGAGTGATCAAGGGCCCGATAAACAAGGCACCCTAGTTTGAACAGAGATCTCTGCAAAATGGGCAACCAGTGAAGGGATTTAAGGACGGGAGTGATATGATGGGTTTCGGGCAAGTGAAAGATAAGACGGGCAGCCTGATTCTGGATAGCTTGTAAGCGGCGGGTTTCATAGGCAGGAATGCCGGCGAACAAGCTGTTGCCATAATCAAGGCGGGAAGTGATGAGGGCAGAAATAATGATTTTAAGGGAGTCAAGAGAAAAGAAACAAGAGATTTTCCGGATCATTCGGAGGGAAAGAAAACATGAGGACACCACGGCACTGACCTGGCCGTGCATGGACAGGTCCTGCATGCACACCATGGCCCAGAAGTAGCAGGGGGCCCTGTAGGGCCAACTTAGTTTCCTCAATGCCACCCTTTTCAAAGCGGGTTCACCAGCATGAAAAGGAAGGCAGATAAGCAACTCAATATGCTTGGTGGTGCTGCAGCAGCAGTGCCATCATATTGCTGCCTCAGACCACTGCACCAGCCCCACAGGATCATGGATCCCTGGCAGTTGCAGCAGTCCAGGGCAGTTTTAATACTGTGGGCAGTCCCACAGTTCAGCAGTCTTTGGACCGCCACCGCGACTGCGACCTATGGACTGCTTTAGGGGTAATAATTGGGGGAGTGTATGTAGGAATAGTTTTGTAGTATAGTTCCTATATTCCCAATAGGCTTTGCGCATTGGAATAACATATACTATAGTTTAGATGTAGGACTGAGGTCGACTAGGTCTCTATCGTATATATTAAACCTAATTGTGAGGGCCAGCTAGCTCAGAGGTCACTAGAAACTTTCTCGAATAAACAAGAAGGGATTAGTTTCTGACAACCGCATAAACATGACAACTTTGTTTCCATAGAATAAGAAATCAATCTCTAGAGTCGCGGAAACAGTACCAGAGGTGCTGAGAAAATAGAGAGACGGGCATTTTCAATCAAAACTATTTATTGAACAGTCTTCTTTCTCAACCTTAAGAAATTTACTGCTACAATCGTAATACTGGTTATAAAGTACAGGGCATATAATACGAAAAGTATTATAAAGTGGTACTGTAAAAGCATGATATGGTTTCTAAGCCATAAGAAGCCTAAAACGTATAAAATACATACAGTAATAAAATAATGACTAAAAGTACTCAACTGGTGCTTCTAAAATACGCCTAGCCCGGTGTACCTAACCTAAGTCTAGTACGAGGGAAGGAGTAACTGAGGAGTAGCTTAAGTTTAGTATTTCTCTGCCAAGGATCTATTACAGAATTCTCTCAGGGTCTAATCAGCTCCGTACCTTGGTTTTAGAATGAAGGAGGTCTTATATCTCTCTCTAAGGACTAGATTTTCCAGCAACCTGCAAGGGTAGCCTGGAAACACTGGAGCTGGATTTCTCGGCAGGAGAAAAGACAGCGTCTCTCAGTGCGTCAGCAGGAGGGTTGTCTTCCTTCGGCACTTGCTGCTGCAGGGCGTCGGGCAAGTAGTTAGCCGATCTGCTCCAAACCACTTTGTGTGTGTCTGGGCAAATCTAGGCATATTTTATACCTTGAAGGTGCCGAGTTTGACGTATGATTGGACTTAATAACGTCACTCAAAGACCCAGTTCTGTGAAAACTCCATGATTTCCTAGATAAATTAGTATTCGGGCGAGGGGAAGTCCCTGGCTGCTGAAGGCGGGTTTTTCTAAGAAATTGTTGTTGATTCTCGGAAGTTAGTGGAAGTAGCCATGCCGTATTTGGGCTGCATAGGCTCAGTCTAAATATGGTAATGATTTCTATGCCTATATATGGATCGGACAATTTATACCTATATAAGGGCATGAATCTGGAAAATTACACTAGGGTCATAGATTCATTTACAACAGTTTAGTTAGTGTAGGTTAGTTTTTGTTGGTTAGAGTTAGAACATTATTTGGGGTGATAGTCAAGTGTGGAAGCCCTTTTATATTGTACTTATAGTGATGCTATGCAGTGCATATAATCTTGCAATTTTTTTTTTTTTTTAGTAGCTATGGGGTTGTGTGGGTTGGTGTTTTTTGTGTGCTGGTTTTTCATTTTAGTCCTTCAACTTAGTGACATTTTGGGTACTTATGTTTTTTTCAATTAAACAAATTTAATAAGCAATATTATTTTTAATTCTCTTGGTTTTTCAGTATTCCTTGAACATTTATTCATTTTGGGGGGCGGGGTCTCCCATGGAATGCTTTTACTTTATTCACAAATTTCCATCATTGATATTTTAATTTCTTTTAACATTTTTTTCTATATTTTTTGAAGATTACTATCTTTTGGATTATTGGGGAGCTTGGTGTATTCAGCTGCAAAACAGTAAGTTGTCTTTTATTTTATTTTTTAAAAGGTGGGAAACGTTATTGTATTGTAATGAATTGCGTATGGTTTATTATTACCATTGTTTTTATGTATGGTATCTTTTGTATTGCATTGATTTTTGTTAGTATTATTATCTGTGGAGTTTAATATTTAATATGAATTTGCTGATTATGTTTCACTGTTCAAGCTTTCTAGATTATGTTGAACATTTCTTTTATATTTAAGATTGATTTGTAAAACTTGTTAAACATTATCAATTCTTGATTACTTTGTTCATTTATTAAATTTCCAAAAATTGGTATAGTGTAGAGTGGGTTTGTACTATTGTTCCTTGGAAGGAATTATTCCACCATTACACTGCGTTGGTAGTATTTGCTTATTGTGCCATGGTACTGCAATAAATATTCCACCAGTGTATATAACACTTGGGTTGGCGCCTGTGACCATAAATGTGTAGTCTGACAACTCAGTATCCTCAAAGTAGCTCGTTAGGGGGTGTAACTTGTGTTCATATCTTCAGTAGTAGGTTGACTTTTTTAATAGGTTGTAGTACTAATTCAGTTTCTAGTACGTACATGAGGGCAATTCATTTTTTTATTTCATTGTCAAATTTGGCATTTGTTGAACATTCCACACTTAGGGCCTCATTAGGATGGGGGTCGGGTTTATGTCCGCCCGCCATCCCTTCGCAACCGCTATTATGATGCCTTGAAGGCGGTTGCAATGTGTATCTTTTGTATCATTGCATGTGCTGCAGTATTAGAATTATTTTTTACTTTGATGTACTCACTGTTATTTAAATTATATTTATCGACTAGTAGTGATTAGCTGCAGGGGAGCCTGCAACTAATCTCAGGGGGTACTGGACCCTATTTACTTTTTAATTTGCCTAATTGTTTGCTCTCACCTGAGTTCGGAAAAGTTTTGATGTGCGCACTAGCCATGTCCCGTCTCTCCCCCGTCAGGATGGGCTACATCAATGGCACCAAAGCACATTTGTTCTGCTGGAACGTCTCTGCAAGCATCTGCACCCATTCGTGCCTGGACCGTGCCCAGCGCCTGTCACTCAGGCTCTCATGAGTCAGATTTAACAGCCATTAGATATTCTCTGGACACATTTTTAAACCTGCTACCAAGTAAGAGGATGGACGGTCTTGTGCTTGACCGTCTGGTGGTCCCAGCTAATCTACTACACAGTTGCCCTGGATGTGGTACCCAGACAGCCATACCTAAAATAGCTGCCACATCGATTGTATTCCAGCTCCCTTTGCTCACACAATAATGATATCCAGTTAATCAGTACACTGCCTTGTGTACTGCTTAACACAAGTGACCATATGTATCAAAAAAGAGTTTTCCGCTTCTCAAATCGCCATTAGAGAATCGCAAAATACAATGTATCTGGGATTTGAAAATAATCTTGCGAATCCTAAATATTCCCTATTTGCAAAGCGCAAATCAAGATTCGCAAATGAGGAATACCTTCCCATTCATTCCTATGGGCTAGGAGGCCCATAGGAATGAATGGGAAGACATTCTTAAATTGTGATTACCATTTAGAGATTAGCAAATTGAGAATGCAATTTCAAGGTTGCAAGGGTGCCAAAATGACACCCTGTTGCAACCCTGAAATTTGCATGTGTGCACATTTTGCGCACATACATAATGTATCTGCGACATATGGCACTTTAAAAATCATCAAAAAGTGCTTTTTTAAAGAACATTGCAAATTACCACCAACTTGAAGTTGGTGGTTATTTGCAATTCCTTAAGGACAAACAGCAAATTTCTGGTGCTTCCAGAATTGCATTTAAAGAATTGCAATTTGCAATTACTTAATTTCATTTGCCAAATAGAGAATCGCAAATTGTGCAATTCTCTATTTTGCGATGGCCTTTTGGATTTATACATCCCAAAAGGCTTTTTCCAATTAACAAACGGCCCGAATCTGAGAATCAGCCCATTTACAAACGGGAAAAAGGCTTGCTACACACTGCCCAAGATCTTTAATTGGGCATAGCACCAAATTTCATTTAATTATGGACACATATAGACCAGTGGCGTTCATTACTGAAACCTGGGCAGATCCTTCCGGTGCCACTGATCTGCCCATAGCACTACCCCAGGAATTTTCCATTTTTAGTCGAGACAGAACACTTTAACTGGGGGGGGGGTAGCGATAGTTCATAAAACATATCTAAAAAATCACTGCAAGTCGATTTTCTCTAAACAATATGAAGTTCTCATTTTTAAAAATGTTTTACCAAATACTCATTCAATTACTGGCATACTTCTATACCATCTGCCCGAACCTAGATCCCCTTTCAAAAAGGAAATCACCAACCTCCTGGAAGAACATATCCTCTCCTCTAACTTTACTAGTTTAAGTGACTTTAATTTATACCTAGAGGCATGGAAACAACAAATCTTCTCCAAATCATGTCAACAACAGTGCGAGATCTTTTTGAGCAGACATACAATGCCTCAAGCCAATAGCCCCCAAACGAAACCAGGTACTTATATCTCTTGCACATGGCTTACTTTGCAGCCAGATAGTCAAGATGAAGAATTCTTATCCCACTCTTTCCACAATATCGACACATGGCCTCTCAATATGCATTATGGGTTGATAAAGCAGCCTATCTGCTAGTACAACCTAAACTAAGTAAAGTCAAATATAAGACTCTCTCAGGCACCTTGGTTTACAGAGAAACTAAGGGCACAGAAACAAAGTTGCAGTAGGCAGGAGAACATTTTGAGAAAAAACTATGATGAGACTGAGAAGACCAAATATACGCCTGTCTAGCCTACAAGGCACTTCATATCTTAGGTCCCACTTGTCTTCAACAAAGATTCAACCGGTACATCCCAGCTAGACTTCTACTATCTGCCTCTGCGAAACACATTGTTGTAACCAGATTTAAGCTGCAGCAGGAGCTTCTTTCTAGGCACTTCCTGAGCTTGGAACGCTTTACGATTACACATTAAAAATGTGCCCAACCTACCGGGCTTTAGCAAACAGCTGAAGACTTGGCTCTTCAGCACTTCTAGTTGATAAATATCTGTTCATCTCTCTCCTTCATTAAATCCAGTGCTAAAATATTTTTGGGCAGCCAAGTGCTTTAGAAGACTTATTAACATATCATAACATAACATAACATAATTGCTTAATCGTTTTAAAGTGTAATTATCTTGGCTATTTTCTTTGCTGTTTTAATTTTTTTGACCTTGTGTGGGAAACACTAATTAGTAACTTGTTTTTTTGTTGTAGATGTTTTATACTTAAGATAAAATGTATTAAATTGAATTATGATTGCTAAAATATTTATTTTCTATATATTGTATTAGTTGTTGTTTAAGATGGTAATTTGTGTGTGATTAATGTTTTAATGTTATTTATTTTATAAATACATATTAAAGTATTTAATTTAACTATGTATGTTTTTATTGTGTTTTTGTTGTTTAATAGTCATATGCATATGTATCTTGCGTAGTTTTTTTATTTGTGCTATTTTCATTTGTTTACCTTGCTTTATTTGACATGTATTTAATTTTGTATTCTTATAATAAGGATATTTGTTGTTGTCATTGTTTTACTTTTTAATATTATTACTGCAATTAGTGTATTTTATTGTGGTGGTGATATTTAGTGTATCTTTATTTTTATTTCCAATATCTAGGTATTTTAGATATTTTTGTTGGTGATATTTTAGTAGTGAATATAAAATGTTCTCCTTTTAAGGATCATAATTTAGGCAATATTTGAATACTTCATTATTGTTTTCATTGATATTGTGTCATAGAAACATTGTTAATGATATATTTGCCTAGTGTTTGCTTTAGCTGAAAGTGACACTGTATTGGGTATCGAAAAGTATCTGGGATTGATGCATGCAGCACACATATTTACTTTGCAATCTGGGCTCCTGACAACTTTGGTTTATTTTAAAGAGAGAACGTAGATGATTTACAAGTCCTCATAAGCATATGCAGTACACTTCTCAGATTTAGCAATGTAGGTTCTTACCGGGTAAGTAGCTTGACGTGGATTCGCAGATGCGAAATTGGCCCAACTTCTGCGCTCATAAACCCCTACTGGAGACTGTACCAACTGCAAGTGGAAAGGTCAGAAGCTGGATAGGGGGCCTGTCCTGGCTATTGGTCTGTGGTTGTTCTGTAATGAAAGCTGTCAACCTTGAAAAAAAGGCGAAATATTAGTTCCTGCTCTTTAGTACTACGTGCTAACACCCACTGTGGTGTTACCTCTTTTGAAGTGAATATGAGGGCATCTACCTGCGAAGCAGCTGTAAAGGGGAATAGATGGTTTGGTGTAGTTGTGGATTTATCATAGCACTTTGATGCACAATGTTTGATTATGTAAATTTAGTCTGGCTCAATGGGTTGAACCTACAACATACAGACACATGTTAATAACATTGCTCATTCAGTGGCAAATCCTGTGCTATGGCGGAGGAGCGTCGCCTCACTGCTTTTAAGCATTGCGAGGAAGAAGAAACATAAAATGATAAGGCTTATAGCTATTATCTTTTTATGCTTTGTGCTGCTTAGTGGGTGGGCATGTGGGTGGGTCTGCTCTGATATGGGACCAGAATATGGGGAGGAGGAGTTTGCACTCCGAAGTGCGTAATGATTGTTTGGTCGACCCTCTCAGGCCGCCCAAACCAGTCACGCTCAATTTTCCCATTCTCCATGCAAGCTTCCTTATGGAGATTACAATGGGTAACCACAGAAAAAAGGGGCGCTCTGCAAATTCAGGGTCTGTAAAGTTGTAAGTACAATGGTGCTCTGGGAAGAGGAAGTGGTTAACTACATCCACAAACAGTTCTACAAAGTAAAACCTCAAACAAGAAAATACCCTCCCGAGCACTCAATTTTCCCATTCTCCATGCAAGCTTCCTTATGGCCTGCATGGAGAACAGGACCAGGCTGTATTACAATAATAATAACTATGGGTCTAAAAGAAACTCAGAACTCTGTGTTCAAAATGTGTCTAGTCCACTACATGATACGCTTGGACCCATCACTCCATGATATGGAATCCCATCAGTTACACTCTCTGGACCGCCCTGTTTGTCATCATTTGGGCAAGTCTCACCAAGTGGTATGTCCACAACATGCAATCAGTACACTCAGACGTAAGTAACTGAAAAGCAGTGCACAAAAAATAAGTGAAAGTGAGTGGTTAAAAATGGATAGTGGATGCAAAAAGGACTTTAATGAAAAGCAGACCACTTCCAAGATTAAAAAACGTGAAGTGCAAAATAACAGTAGTTTTAAACAAATATCTACTGCATGTATAGAAAGTTCGACATGTTTCCGCAGTTGCAGATACTAAGTGTATCACCTGCTTCTTCAGGACCAAAGTTATATTTTGCTACTGCTTCAATGCATAATAGAAATCAAACAAATGTTAGGATATCACCTGAATAGGCCTTCTCAAGGCTCCTGTTTAGTAGAAGCTGATTGCCACAGGCAAAAGAAATCATGTGTAGACGACACATATGGAAGAAAACAGAGAAAAATAGGACAACACATTAATAAAAGTCATCAATCCTGAGTTTCAACAACTAACATCATTTGTGTACTTGCAAATTTCAAGTACAGTACAGAACCATTCTTGATTTGCATACGGCTCTCACTCACCTAGAGTTTGAGAGACCGGCGCCGCTCCTCACCTGGCCACAGCTCAGGAAATAGGGGCACCGCTCTAATTTTTAAAGAAAGTGGACCACAAAAATAAGAATGAAAAGCCTCGTATCGACCGCCGAATCTCAAACAATAGACCATTAGATATATACAATAGTCATCAACATCTCTTTTAGCACATTGAGGCAGTTCTTATTCATTAAGAGTGCTAAATGGATGTTGTGCCGCCAAATTGGAAGATATACCAATCCATTATGGATGGTGGACTTTAAAATGTGTCAAAGCGTCAAAAGACCAAACTGGTATCAGAGGATACTGAAACTGTAATGACGCTGCTAAAATCGGCTCATATAGTACCTAGTATCAGTTCTATTTATGAATGGTGATAAATCCCGATAGATGTACTGCTATCAAACGGGATAGTAATATAATGCACTGTAAACAGTGTGTTGTGATTACAGGTTTCAAAAGCGCCAGATGCCAAGCAAGAGTCCGAGGGTACTGAGACTCTAATGGCGCTGCAGTAACAAGTTCGAGTGCATAACGGGTTCAGAACATAGCGCAAAGACCAGTTTGCATAGCGCGGTTGGATCACCTACCTATCCGTCGATACCCCAGTCAGGCATCTGCGCTGTACGGGGAGGCGCCGGACAATGTTTACATGTCGCTTTTCTAAACGCGGCAATCTCGACTGTCCCGTAGCAGTGCCAGTGCGCATGCGCTGGTCTTGCCGGCGCACGACTCGCTACGTGTATTTGCAGCGTCCGGAGGCATCATGGGAAATGTAGTCAGATGACTCAATTACGATAAAGTGTGGTCTTATCGACACTACATCCAAAATGCATTCGTGAGTAGTCAGTAAAGACATTAGATTTTACATGTAGTGGCATTGGAATATCAAGAATAAATATAAACAAAACGATGTGATGTCACTGGCATAATTTCACGGGTGAGGAATCACTTGTTAAGATTATTGATCAATTCCAGGACCTTGCCTCTATGTGCATTAGGGGCAACCAATAATTTTGGTTATGATGTCATGATTGGTCTAAATGTGAGATCTGATGTTGGTCAATCAGTATTTCCTGTGCCGATGGCCATCAATTATTACAACGCTCAAAGGATAATCGACGACATTGGAGTAATCGTAAGTGGGTAGGTCTATCAACAGACACCCATGGTTAGGAGTACAACTAGTGCCCATGAGTAATACAGTAGTGTCAATAGACGCTAGATTTAAATTTAAATTTTGACAGAGCATTATCTCAGTTGTCTTTAAGATAGTATATGAGATCTAATGCCATCTAGGGTAAAACATCCTGACTACCTATCAGCTCTAGCCGAAAAAGTGGTACTGGAGGTCAAAGAAGGGGGATCACCCTACAGTGAGGTCCAGGGAATATCTTTGTTGAGACCTTTTTTGTCTGTATTCATACGATATACCCATTTCTGCTCCAATTTGAAAAGATGTTTTGTGATGTCAGTAACATGCGGGGGATTCTGTGGTTGTTCCAAGACGGTCCAAGAAAAATCTGTAGGTGCGTGTCCTACCTCTAAGAAATGGTTTGTGAGGCGGGTCGCTTGCTTTTTGCATCGGATCGTACTTTTATACTCCGATATCCTTACTTTAATTCTTCTCGTCGTCATTGCCACATATTGTAGGGGACAAGGGCATCTGATGAGATAGATGAGGTTGGAACTGTTACAGTTAGTAAACTGTTTTTGTTCCCAACGTCTTGGAGTCCCTATATCGATGCTTGTGGAGTGGGTTGTTTGAGCGCATGCAGAACAATTCCCACAGGGGTGGTGACCCTCGACCGGTGGCAAATCCCATAGAGTTCCTACTTGGTGAGTTTTCTTTGGTCCTGGTCTGGTGTGCACTAACCGATCTTTAAGACTTGGTCCTCTTTTGTACGCAAACAATGGTATAGGAAGATTATCAGGGCCAGTGTTGAGGATCCTCCAGTGTAGCTTTACAATTTTCTTGATTGCATTAGATCGTGCATTGAAGGTGTTTACAAACGCTATCCTCTCATTCTTTGGTTTGGGGGGAGTCACTTCCAAAAGTGATTCTCGATTGTTGTTAGAAGCTCTTTTTTTGGAGTCTCGGATGAATTTCCTAGGATATTTCTTGTCACGAAGACATTGTTCAAGTTCTCCCGCATGTTTATGGAAACCCTCTTTGGTGCTGCAGTTGCGTTGGATACGTCCCTAAGCACTATAACTGTGAATGGGTCTCTAAATATTTCCCATGGACCCTACCCTCTCCGTATGTGTTGTGATTTAATTGCAGTTGCATAACTGCGGGTCCTTTCATTTCTTCATTTCTCCATTTTTTTTTGGTAACTTAGACCAGTGTGAAGCAGCGCTCCACTTTTTTATCCCAAACCAATAAACCACAACTTTGATAGTGTTTGCCTCTATCGGACGACTGCCTTCTCTCTCTCTTTGACCAGACAATGGCGACCAGAGCAGAAATGGGTATATCGTATGAATACAGACATAAATGGTCTCAACAAAGATATTCCCTGGACCTCACTGTAGGGTGATCCCCCTTCTTTGACCTCCAGTACCACTTTTTCGGCTAGAGCTGATAGGTAGTCAGGATGTTTTCGCCCTAGATGGCATTAGATCTCATATACTATCTTAAAGACAACTGAGATAATGCTCTGTCAAAATTTAAATTTAAATCTAGCGTCTATTGACACTACTGTATTACTCATGGACACTAGTTGTGCTCCTAACCATGGGTGTCTGTTGATAGACCTACCCACTTACGACTACTTCAATGTCGTTGATTATCCTTTGAGCGTTGTAATAATTGATGGCCATCGGCACAGGAAATACTGATTGACCAACATCAGGTCTCACATTTAGACCTATCATGACATCATAACCAAAATTATTGGTTGCCCCTAATGCACATAGAGGCAAGGTCCTGGTATTGATCAATAATCTTAACAAGTGATTCCTCACCCGTAAAATTATGCCAGTGACATCACATTGTTTTGTTTATATTTATTCTTGATATTCCAATGCCAGTACATTTAAAATCTAATGTCTTTACTGACTACTCACAAATGCATTTTGGATGCAGTCTCGATAAGACCACACTTTATCGTAATTGAGTCATCTGACTACATTTCCCATGATGCCTCCGGACGCTGCACATACACGTAGCGAGTCGTGCGCCGGCAGGACTGGCGCATGCGCACTGGCACTGCTACGGGACAGTCGAGATTGCCGGGTTTAGAAAAGCGGCATGTAAACATTGTCCGGCGCCTCCCCGTACAGCGCAATGCCTGACTGGGGTATCGACGGATAGGTAGGTGATCCAACCGCGCTATGCAAACTGGTCTTTGTGCTATGTTCTGAAGCCGTTATGCACTCGAACTTGTTACTGCAGCGCCATTAGAGTCTCAGTACCCTCGGACTCTTGCTTGGCATCTGGCGCTTTTGAAACCTGTAATCACAACACTCTGTTTACAGTGCATTACATTACTATCCCTTTTGATAGCAGTACATCTATCGGGATTTATCACCATTCATAAATAGAACTGATACTAGGTACTATATGAGCCGATTTTAGCAGCGTCATTACAGTTTCAGTATCCTCTGATACCAGTTTGGTCTTTTAACGCTTTGACACATTTTAAAGTCCACCATTAATAATGGATTGGTATATCTTCCAATTTGGCGGCACAACATCCATTTAGCACTCTTAATGAATAAGAACTGACTCAATGTGCTAAAAGAGATGTTGATGACTATTGTATATGTCTAATGGTCTATTGTTTCAGATTCGGCGGTCGCTACGAGGCTTTTCACTGTTATTTTTGTGGTCCACTTTCTTTAAAAATTAGAGCGGTGCCCCTATTTCCTGAGCTGTGGCCAGGCGAGGAGCGGCGCCGGTCTCTCAAACTCTAGGTGAGTGAGAGGCGTATGCAAATCAAAAATGGTTGGGTACTGTACTTGAAATTTGCAAGTACACAAATGATGTTAGTAGTTGAAACTCAGGATTGATGACGTTTATTAATGTGTTGTCCTATTTTTCTCTGTTTTCTTCCATATGTGTCGTCTACACATAATTTCTTTTGCCTGTGGCAATCAGCTTCTACTAAACAGGAGCCTTGAGAAGGCCTATTCAGGTGATATCCTAACATTTGTTTGATTTCTATTATGCACACACGCACTTTATTGAAGCAGTAGCAAAATATAACTTTGGTCCTGAAGAAGCAGGTGATACACATAGTATCTGCAACTGCAGAAACATGTCGACCTTTCTATACATGCAGTAGATATTTGTTTAAAACTACTGTTGTTCTGCACTTCACGTTTTTTTTTATCTTGGAAGTGGTCTGCTTTTCATTAAAGTCATTTTTGCATCCACTATCCATTTTTAACCACTCACTTTCACTTATTTTTTGTGCACTGCTTTTCAGTTACTTACGTCTGAGTGTACTGATTGTACGTTGTGGACATACCACTTGGTGAGACTTGCCCAAATGATGATAAATAGGGCAGTCCAGAGAGTGTAACTGATGGGATTCCATATCACGGAGTGATAGGTCCAAGCGTATCATGTAGTGGACTAGACACATTTTGAACACAGAGTTCTGAGTTTCTTTTAGACCCATAGTTATTATTATTGTAATACAGTGTTCTGCTTGGGGGCTATAACTGTGAATGGGTCTCTAAATATTTCCCCTGGACCCTACCCTCTCCGTATGTGTTGTGAACAGGACCAGGCCCCATTCCCTGGTTAAGTGTTGAACCAGGATGCTCAAAACCAATCACAATGCTCCACTGCAGTGTTGTCATTGGTCAGGGGAGCCTGGATGTTTACCAATAACAGCACTGCATGGTAGCATTGTTATTGGTCTGTGGGGCCTGCTTCCTGTTCCTCGACTTCCATGTGGAGACCAGAAGCAGAGATGTGGAATCTGGCAGTAAGGTAATCTTATTTTTTATATTTTTTAAATTGCGCAATCCCCCTACGCCCCTGCACGTCCCCCCAACACCCACGCAACCCACCCACCCCACCACCCATGAGCCATTCATTTCAAGAACATGTGAACATTTGCTTACAGCTGTAGCCATTACCTAGTACCTAGTAACCTACTCCGTGTTCGAAATTTAGTTTGCAACACCACACAACCTATTAAAGATGGGTTTTGTGCCAGCCTGAATTAATCATAGAAAATCCTTGCTTGTGTTGGTGAAGCGCGCATTACACTGTCAGTGCAAAGCAACGCCTCACTCCTTATTTCAGGTAAATGTATTGGTGCAAGTTCTGTGGCTTTAATACTTTACTCAGGTAAAGTCTATCAACACATGTCCTGTGGCCTTAATCCCTTTCACAAACAAGATAATGCGTTAATGATGTCCCAGTACCTGATATCCTGTAATCCTTTCTTGTGTAGGGGTCTGGAGCCCACTATACAGTGGTGTAGCCTGTCCTAAGCCCAGTGCAGTGGGCTCTGATACGTGCAGGCGGCTGGCTGCCGGTTACAGATTCTGCTGGTGAGATCCTAGTCAGGCAGAAAGGAGGAGGCAAACCACGATATCTGCATTGTGTGCAGTTTAAAGTTAACTACACCTAAATTTGCCGTCGCAATTCAGTGAATGCAAAACGTTGAATGTGGCTGGATTTCTGTGTTTATTTTCGACAGATCTAGAATCCTGGCTGGAACTAGAAGCATGCAAAGAATTTGGTGACAGAAAGCAAAGGCAGAACAAAATAAAACCATGACAGTAATGATTAACAGTTCTGACGTGAACCCCCATTACCTAATCCTGGGGGGCTGAACTCTTCTATAGCTTTAAAGATGCAGTTATGCTCCTTGAACAGGATGGATCGCTGGTCATTGATGTTAATGACAGATGGCTGATTGGTGGGAGAGATTTGGTTAACCGTAACATCACTTTCACTCTTAGAAACCAGCTAGGTCTCCAGTTATATTTTGAAGTCCTTCACAGGTACAGCAGTCAACTACTGCCTTTAGGCTACAACTGAGCTATCCAAATGGTAAACAGTCTAAATATAGAGTTTTTAATTTCGACCTACAAGAATATCGAGTTGGAAATATGGTAGGGGCACAAAATCGCAATCAAGAATATCGACGACCTGAATTACGACCTAAGGTGAGAAATATTGTTTTTGTTAATATCTAAGTTAGTAATATCTATAGCAAAAACTATTGATATTACTAATATCAATATTTATATTAGCGTTATGTATTTTATTATGTATTTTATATGTTTGTGTTTATATATGTTTGTTAAATATTGTACTAGTTTTAGAATATATGTATAACATTTTTAGAAGTTAGTCATTTTTTTTTAAAGTTAATTTTGCATTTTAGTACCATAGTGGTTTGTGGGTTTATAGGGGAATAGGATGGGAAGTAATTCATTTGTAGTAAACTAATTAAAAAAAATAGGAATTAGTAATTATTTTTAAGTACATTTTGCATTTTAGTTCTGAAGTGGGCTGTGGGTTTAAAGGGGAATAGGGTGGGAAGGATTTTAATTGTAATTAAGTATTTATTTATTTTTATTTATTGGTATTGATACTTAATTTTTTGTTAACTTATTATTAATTGGTAATTAATTTTTGATTAATTAATAAATAATTGTCATTAATTGTTAATTTGTTTTTATTAATTGGTGAATAATTTGTATTAATTGGTAATTACTGTTTATTAATTGATAAATTGGTAATTATTTTAAGTGTATTAATTTATTATTGAAGTGTGTTGTGAGTTTATAGGTCTATAGGGTGGGAAGTAATTTAATTGCAATTAAGTAATGAATAATTTTATTGTTGAGTATTGGTAATTAATTTATTGTTGATTAATTAATAATTAGTGATTACATTTGATTCATTATTATTTATTGGTAGTTATCAATAATGTATTGTTAATTACTTATTAATTGCTAAATATGTTTAAATATTTATTGTTTTTTGGTATTGAAAATGAATTATTTTTATTTAATTCTTATTTGGTAATCAAACTTGAACTTGGGGCATGGAGTACGAGAGTGAAAGTAAATATTCTCTTTCAGTAAGTTCATGCATGTGTTTTAAAATTGATGTCCGTTATTTCCTTAAGTAGGTAACAGAGCCTCAGATCATGCTAATTTCGCATATGAAACACTGTGCCAGTATCAGCTTTGAAGAGTTCGAAGCGCTGGCTTCGCTCAACATATTTGAAATTCCCCAATGCTGACGATGGTGCATTTTCCACGGCCGGGGCTGCCGAGTGAAATATGGTAACACAAAATGCCCTGTAGCATTGAAAATTTATTTATAATTTATAAAACGTTTTTTAACTATTTCTAAGGGGCCGATCGTCCGCCCGCCATTGTTGGTGTAAAAGGGACCGCCGCTGTAGGTGCGGCGGTCCCACAAAATGAATTAGGATGCACCCGCCACACTGGCGGGCGCTTCCTGTATTTTAACATTGCGGCGGGTGGCAGCGGGTGAGGCTCTTCCTCCATTGCCTCATGGTACCGGGTTCCGCAAGACGGGTAGAAAAGGCCCGCCTTGCGGGACCATGGCGGACGGTCTTTCCGTCTGCAGCGGTACCTTTCACATTCCCACCGCCATCCTAATTTGGTGGTGGGAATTTTCAGGGTGATGGCGGGAAATCTGCAAAAGCCGGGCCGGCGGTCACGGATTTCCCGCTATCGTAATAACCCCCTAAGTTATTATAATATTTAATTGTAAATTTAATTAAGTAAGTATATATATATAACATTTTATATATATTTTCTTACATTATATGTATTACTTATAATGTTAAACATATTTGTGACTATGTTTATTTTAAATGTATGTATTATTTATTTTACAATATTTAAACATTTTAAATAAACAATATTTTTAACAACAATATTTTTGTCAGCAATATTTTTGGGGATATTTTTGTACTTACCATAATGAACTTAGGACTTCGGTATTTTTGATCTCAACATTTCCCCTCCGATATTTTTGATGTCGATATTTTTTATGGCAAAATTCTGTCAGTAATTCATCAAAATATCACATACATACATTGATTGTATACTTTAACTACTGCCGTATGCCGATTAACTCCAGTCACAAGTAAATGCAATTGCATTCACTTCATGTCCTATAACAATCTCCCCAATTATCAGTAAAATCATAAACTGTGCACATCCTTACAACAATCATGAATCACCGGATTGTTACAGAAACCATTTCTTTATCCATCCGACCATGGACATTTATTAATCAGTATGGAGAGTTAATCTGCGAGCCCTCCCTTCAGCATAAAGAAGATTGGCCAGTGGGGCTGCAAGCCTTCAGAGTAAAGCCCCTGCAAGGACTGGAGAAGCTGCTTGTGTATGTGTTGGCTGTGTGCAGTATGGATTTTCTTTAACATACACAAAAAAGTAATGGGCGAAAGGCTTGAATTAATCTCAGTCACTGCTGTTACTCTAGGCCACATTCCAGTACATTGTTCGTTTGCCCACCATACTACCTCAGAGAGGAACCAGCTGGATGCAAATCAGTCTTGATCCTTCTCTAGTAGGACCAGTGCAGCCAAACTGCCGGGCCATGAACCCTTAAAAAACGTAACACAGGGACCCTAGACTGGATTCGGGCTTCCTCAGTATGGTGAATTTAGAGTCGTATGGCATAGTGAACAAACAAGCCCACGTCTGGGAATACCTTTTACACTTACATCACTGCAGTACCCAAAAAAGTGATGCGGGAGGACTGTTCCGAATGGAGCAAGATCAAGGCTTAGTAGTATTTGACTGTTTCCAAAAATTTCAATTACTTTTTTTCCCTCCACTTTTGGTACTCCCAGTGCTTATTTTGAGCCGGTGCTTTCCAGTGCTCAGCAGCACCGGTACTTTACTGTCGGGCCGGGGCTATACATGTCTTTCAGGACGCAGTGTTGGTGAAGGTAATTTTTCAAAAAATACAGATACAGAGTGAGACGGCTTAAGTTTCCCACGTCGTCTGTGCTCCGCTTCTCACTGTCACCCATTCATCAAGGCATGCACTGACTCCTGGCAGGCTTGCGGCTGGATTTCAACTTTCATGCTTTCACTAATAAAAAAAAAACGGCCTCTCCATGAGCTGTCTTTATTTCCGCTGTTAATCTTCCCCCTCCCTTAGAGCAAGTTAGAGAGCCCCTTCCCCCCTCCCTTCAAGCAAGATAGAGAGCCCCTTCCCCCCTCCCTTCGAGCAAGTTAGAGAGCCCATTGAGGAGCGGAAGAAGGCTGGACTCTTAATGCCTGTTACCTGTCACGTAGGCCTTCAGCAGCTCCAAATTGGTTAATGAATGTCTAGGAAGTTGCTCAACAGACACTGAAATTTCAGGCCTAGGTCCAGCCACACACACATGGCAATTTCTTCCAGGATGCAGAGGAGCTTTTTTATGAATGATCATTGAACCCGCCTGGGCAGTCGAGTCAGACTCCAGCCAGGAGAAATGAGTTACGAATGGCTCTGCTCACCCCAGGTACCGATTGTTTTCAAAAGTGAGGCATGATGCAGGCAGTGATCCTTTACCGCTTGTATTACATAGGATGCATAGCTTTATGGAGCTAATACTCCGAAAATCACAGTGCCGAGAGTGGGCACATGGATTTTAAGAACTCTAATTTGACCTCTTAACTGTGCATGCAAGGCTAAACATCCAAGATATTTTTTCACCCTTCTGATCCTCCTGCCCTTTCTTTTGCTCCACCCTTGGGCCTCTTGTGCTCAACCGAGGTCGCTCCGCTCCTCTCCCCTTCCTTCACATCCGAGGCTTGCAGTGAAGCACCTTGATTTCTCTTGTCATGCAATTTGTGGGCCCTTCCTTCACAAGTTGCTTACCGTCTGTTTCATCTGGTGCCTCTGCACCGCTATTCTCGGCCATTAATGATGTTTCATCCAGGTCTACATTTAAGCACATTACTTTTTCTGTGGGACTCTCATGCAGCCTACAGGCCCACTCCCATCACTTTCCTTTTCATGAGCCCCTAATTCCTAAACCACTGCCTGCACTACGCCCTTTTTTTTCTTCCCCCTATCGCTTTGATTTTTTCCTTCACCAGCACCTGGGAATCAGAGGCCAGAAGAAGAAAACTAAACTTGCAAAGGCAGAGTTTGCTTTTGCAGGCAGGTTTGCCGTGCTACATTTACCATAAACTAAAAGCCTAAGCCTTACTGTCATTAATACAATGTCACCAACCCCTTGCACTTGAAAAGATGAGGGTTTTATAAGCTGTTATGTGCAGCACCAATTATGACTTTAAAGCAGCACTGGGGCACTAGACTGAGGATGATTTCTTTAAGTCAGGACAAAGGCCATCCATTGACATCTGCTACGTTAAGCAACCTCAGGCTCTCACAGAGACTATTGCCAGGGCCACTGGAATTATGTGACTGAGCCACTACGGGCGATTTTCACATGATTATAGATTTGCCTCACAGTGGAAACCTTTTTGTAAAGCTGGACTAGTCAACCCTCAGTTGCTTACTGTTGTTTTTGGATGCTAAACTAGTAGTGAGTTGCAAGTAATGCCCACAGAGTGTTAGCACGTTTAAAAACGATGAACCAATAAACTAATTCTAATAAAAAATGCGCTGCATTGTGTCACATAATATGCCCTTTACTTGCCACATAATTTACTCAACCCTGCCACATAATTTGACTCTCTCCTGCCGCATATTTCCAGTGGCCCTAACTATAGCTCTGGTCTCACAACAGGCATGCCCACAGGTGTTCCAATATCCCACATTTAGCAACTTGAAGGTCAGAGGATAACTTCATATTAGTTTAGCATCATTTATTGTCTACTTGTCCTTTGGAAAAAACAGTCATTAAAACCTGCCCCTGCGAGAAATCTTGCTGTCTGGGCGTTGGACGATATGAATCACCCACCCCTGATTTACCTCGAGTCAGCAACAACATTCCCCAAGGCAGCCCCCTAGAAACGCTACCCCTTCCACTTCACACAGCCCTGATTGCAATGCTCATTGTAACCTTGTGTGGTGAGATTAAACAGAATAGTGTTTTTAACTTCTTAGAAAATGTAACAGTTCAAATCCAGACAGACACTTTACCAACCTTTTTTCTTTTACTTTACACAAATCTTAATAGTTGGAATAGCCACAAATACAAAATGCTGTATTTTACTTTAGTAATAGCACTTAAGGTGCTGCAGCATCCCTCCCTCGCCCCCAAATACATGTTAGCTGATTTGGCCATAAATCATTTTTAAAACTCTGCTTTCACACTGCACTGTTTCATTCAATTTTGAAGAACAACACAGCCAGAATGCACTTTGGCCACATGTGCTGTGAGTTCCATTAATTTTCTTAAGTGTAAGACACATTTGTGTGTTTTTTTTTATTCAATTCGTTTTTTTTTAAGACAAATACCAATATACGGGTTTAGTGAAATTTTTCCTTCATTTTTCAGTTGAAAGGTTACTGTTTGATTGTTACAAAATGTATTGATTCATTAAACGTTTTAAGTGGTAAAATGACAGAATGAAAAACTAGTACTGAAATCTAGCAGAGTGTATTTGGCTGTTTCAAATGTTTTGTGCATGTGTAATGTGTGTATTGTATTTTGTATAGTTGAGTTTATTAACCTTCAAATTTTGCGTATACATGAAAACACAACAGTATGGTATCAACATTCAAATGATTTTGGTCCATTGTCTCTTCATCTATGCACCCTGTCAAACATAGACCTCTTTATAGTCTGTTGTCAATTGTATTCTGTGCTGGTTGGGGTTTGACAGCTACATCATTGTGTATTACCTTCATGTTAGGGAGCAAAAGGCCCTGTTGTATGTTTGGAACAGTATTTTAAGGGCTAAGGGGTGCCAATTGGGCTAAAATGTGTTTGGTTTATTGCCATTTATAATGCACTTGTGAGAGTAAATCCCTTTCTAGAGACTTGTCCCTCCTCCATCTCTCCTTTTACTCCACCCAAGCCTCATCTTACTACTTTGATCTCCCTAATAACCCTTTCTAGATTCTTCCCTCTCTATCCCTCCCTCCACCCATCCCAAACCTTGTTTTACTACTATGATCTCCTAAATAACACTTTCTAGGTGCTTCCCTTTTCTATCCCTCCATTATACCATTCAATGAAACTAACAGACTCATATGTCCATTGCTCAAATTAGCATACATTATTACAGGACTGAATGATGTGCCAACATCATTACAAGTTGTGCATATACCAGGGAGGTGCATATTTTTCCTCTAGCAGAGTCAATATATTCTTTGTGATAGATGTCTTCATAGTGGGCTTGTACCTCTGAGCTCTGTAATGTCATGTATGCTTTGGCTAAAAAATTTAACATATATCAGTGGCAAATTCCCCAAATTCTCAGAGCAAAAGAATTGAGAAGTGTGTAAGGAGTGGTACTGTCTTTTAGTAAAAGATTGGTCTGGGGCAGTTGAGTGTCAAGCCTGGGGAGGCATAAAATACAACAAAAGATGAAAGTCATATCAGCATTACTTTAGAGTCAATCAATCAATCAATCAATCAATCATATCATTTGTAAAGCGCACTACGCACCAGTGAGGGTCTCAAGGCGCTGGGGTGGGGAATGCTGCTACTGCTCGAAAAGCCAGGTCTTGAGGAGTTTTCTGAAGGTCAGCAGGTCTTGGGTCTGCCGTAGTGTCCGGGGATGCTCTGGCCTGGCTGAGATCCTATCTGAGTGGAAAGACCTTCCAGGTCTTTGAGGGAGACTCCTCCTCCACCAGCAGGCCCCTGGACTGTGGGGTACCACAGGGCTCGTCACTGAGCCCCATGCTGTTCAATGTGTACATGGAGCCACTGGCTGAGATCGTCCGGCCATATGACATGAAGATCATCACATACGCGACGATACTCAGTAAGTGGTGTCCCTTGCAGCGTGCTAACACAGACCAATCTAGCGGCATGCATGGGGGAGGTAAGGACATGGATGACGACTTCCTCTCTCAAACTCAACCGGGACAAAACCGAGGTTATGTTACTCGGTCCCCCAGCGTTGTCGACCATCGATCACCTTTGGCCCACCAGCTTGGGTACACCGCCTACCCCGAAAGACAACATGAAAAGTCTAGAGGTTTGGCTGGACAAATCCCTAACTCTCAACACCCAGGCAACCAAAACATCTGCAACCTGCTTTGGCCTTATCAGGATGCTTAAAAAAATCCCCCCAGTCCTTCCTCTTGAAGCAAAACAGATCGTGATACAGGGTCTAATACAATCCAGACTCGACTTCAGCAACGCCTTGTACGTGGGGGCACCAGAATATGTGTTGCAAAAACTCCAGAGAGTCCAGAACTGTGCTGCACGCACGCTGCTCTAGATCCTACGTAGAGCTTCAATAGAATCCGGACTGAGAACCCTACAAAGGCTCCCAGTTAGGGAGAGAATAAAATTTAAAGCCCTGTGCGTGTCCCATCAAGCCTTTTGGAGAACCGGTCCCACGATTAACCACTCCCTTCTTTCCCCTTACGGCCACAGCAGGCAGCTCCGCTCTACTCAAGTTTTTTGGCGGTAGTCCCCCGGATCAAAAGGTCAAGAGCAGGAGGAAGATCTTTTATGTTTAATGCTGCTAAGTTGTGGAACTCACTCCCTATACACCTAAGATCAAACTCCAACCTGTTATCCTTCCGCAAACAGCTCAAATCCTTCCTCTTCACCAACTGAATTTTCCTCCAAGCCGTGGCCTCATGAGGCACTATCCTTCTTCTTAGCCCCTGGAAGCCTTAGGGCAGCAGTCACGCTCAACAAAGCTCCTTTTTATTTCATTTCATTTCAGGTGGATGGGGAGGGTGTTCCAGGTCTTTGTGGCGAGGTGGGAGAACGATCTGCCACCTGTGGTCGCTCTTCGGAAGCTGGGGACTGTAGCGAGGGTGAGGTTGGCGGAGCGGAGCTGGCGGGTGGGGGTGTAGAAGCTGAGTCGTCTGTTGAGGTACGTTGGTCCGGTGTTGTGGAGTGCCTTGTGTGCGTGGGTGAGGAGCTTGAAGGTTATCCTCTTGTTGACCAGGAGCCAGTGCAGGTCTCTCAGATGGGGTGTGATGTGGCTGCGGCGAGGGATGGCGAGGATCAGGCTGTAGAGGCGTTCTGGATGCGTTGGAGTCAGGTCTCTAAAGGTCAGAAAAAATGTATTATCTTTGGTTCCAAAAGTTATGACATCCATTTTCTTTTGATGTTTTGCCTTGATTTTATTAAGATATCCTTTCCAAGGAGCTCGAGACCAGCACGTTTAAAGTCAAGCAAAATATTACTAAGGTAGGAATTCAAATCGGGTATTACATGTGGCTTTCAGCCGAGCCAGTTGAGGATGTGGGTGGAGACAGTGAAGGAAGGGGGTGGAGCCAAGAAAAGTGGGTGTGGCTTCCCTCAAAAATGTGAGCACCTGCACTTCATATTTTACAAATGAAGCGCTGGGTACTCCTCAGCAATGAAATATGGTAACACATCTCAAAAGCCATAATGTAATGTTAGAGGCTTTCTGTAAGCAACCAGAAAAGGCTTTGATCCAGTATTTATCTCCTCAGCATTGGCAACAGAGAAGCTAAGCTGCCTGTAGGCAGACACTAAAACTTGCATGTGTAACATTCTTAAATGACAAAATATCTATTAAAGCAAAAGTGTGCCTTAGCTACCCTCTGTATATTAATCACAGGGCTACCATAATTTTTAATTTGAGTTTGAATTTTTGGGGCCTCATTTATGAGAAATGATGCATCGCTGCGTGAATGCAGCGATGCGTCACTTCTCAGTGCGCACTCCTTGCGACATTCCTGATGCGTCATATTTAATGTATGACGCATCATGTCGCAAGGAGTTACAGATACGTCAGTATTTCTGACGTATCTGTATGGCGCAAAAGTGACGCATTGCTGGAGTGTGTCACAAAAGTGACGCAACTCCAGCAATGCGTCCTTTCACGCCACTGGTGCGTCACAAAAAGTGACGCACCGGCCGCGTAAAATTGACGCCTAGAGTGCATGAATGCCTTAAGGCGTTGTGCGCTAGTAGTCATCAAGTTCCGATATTGCTGTATTTGGACTGGATTTGGACTGGAGAAACTTATACAAAAGGGAACACAGCCAAGATTTCAGTTTCTTCCTGAAATTCTGCAGGTTGCTCTGACTTTTAATGTGCATAGGCATTTTTGTTCCAGAGTTGACAGGTTAGAAGCACATCTGTGGTATATCAAAAGTGCAGTTACCATCACTATATTCCAAAATATTCATAAACTAGATGACCTTTAGGCTGAAGCACAAGCCATTCTTTAACCAGACCGAGCATCACCTGAGAAGACTGAGGCTTAGTATTACATTAGGAAGAGCTGTGGCCCATTTTAGGCCAATGGTTCTGGTCATGCGATACGTCGCACATCAGAAAAAGGATTTGTGAATCCAAACAGAAATTGTGAGTTGTGTTTGTATTCACAAATCGATCATCATCTGAGTAATGCTGAAATACAATTTTATTTTAGAGAATTTGAGACCATCATAGAAAAATAAAGCCACTCCTAAATGTATTCGATACAAGTATTTCCCATTCAGTATTTCCCTATAAACATTCCAGAAGTAGCCGGAAAGAAAGCACAGGTGTAAAAATATTGTTTTAACCTTCAATTTATCGTCAACATTACTGTGACAGTGCAACTACCCTTTGTGTCTATCTTAGTGAGCATATTGGATCCACTCATAAGTGAGATCTCTGCAGGTTTATTGTGAAGTATCGCCCTACATAATGACACGTTCTACCATCTGTGGCGCTCAGACCAGTAAATAGCACTTGCGTATTTCTCACATATTTCAACAGGTAAAAGCAGATGGAATATGTGAACTGTAAAAAAGTCTGGAATCCGGGGGGGTGGGGGAGGTGGGGGGAGCGGCACAGCATTTAACTGTCCGGTAAATTTCGGACCCATATATCATTCTCCTTTCTGGGTTAAAATCTGTAAACATTTAGGGGCAGATTTACAAGCCTCATGCGCCGCCGATGCATCACATTGCGTGACGCATCGGTGGCGCAGCCTGCTAAGGGATATTTACAAGCACAGGTAAAGTCACCCTGCGTGACTTAACCTGTGCTTGTAAATATCGCCCCTGTTCGCGCTACACTTTGCGTGTTAAGGGTGGGACATGGGTGTCGATGTGGGTGTTCCCAGGCAACACCCATGTCCACTGTGGCATTTTCAGGTTAACGAGAAATCATAAACCTGGAAATGCGTCAGTTTGCTATGCCACTCTTGGGGTGGCGTAGCCATCCGAAACGAGAAGAAATGTTTTCATTTCTCCTAATTTTTTCCTTTTTCAATCCGTGCTGCATTCTACAGCACGCATTGAAAGAGGAAAATGCCTGCATTGATTGCTTTTGTTTCAGGAAGGGGCCCCTCCCTTCACAAAAGCAATCTCCCCATGGCGCAGGCATCCTTGCACCATGGTGCAAGGGTGCCTGTGCCAGCGCATGGCAGCTGTTTCTGCGCCAGTGCAGGGGAGAGCACAGTAATGCAACATATCATTGTAGATATGTCACATCCTGTGCTCTGAAAGTGTGCAGCGTGACGCAGCCAAAGGGCTTGCAGTGCCGCGCTGCCACACTTTCTTGTCGATCTGCCCCCTAGTACACGGGCAGGAGTATCAGACATTAACTGTCACTCCTAATATTTCCATGTCCGCTATACTGGGTAGCTCATATTTATACATTTTCAAGACCCTACTGATGCTTTGTGTTTATGAGCCTTCTGATTATTTTAGAACAAAGGGGAACAAAAATGCAGTTAATGCCAACAGCATTCTAATTTTCTCATACTCGTACTTTTCAGAGAAAAGGAGGTGGGAAATCTTGGGACAGATATACAATAAGTGGCGCACCCCTGCATAGCAACAGGGATGCGCCAGTTACTGTGCGTCACGGCAGACACTTCTTGCGCCACCATGGGTGCACCGGATTTACAATGAGCCGCACTATGGAGCAAGAATAGACAGACGCATCTGCTGCCGAAAAGCTGAGTTGCGTCGCAAGCGCGATGCAGCTCCAGCAAGGCTGCGCTGTAGAGGATGCGCTTTATTGGCGGAGATGGTGTGTTTATATCATGAATTGGTCACCTGAGTCGAGTGATACAATTAGAAGTACCTGTAGTCTGGCATAGTTGACCCCATTAACAACTATACAATATTTTCCCGATAATTCACGTTTGCAGCCACTTGTTCAACAACGTAAATGAATATGAATTCTTGTAACTAATAATGTTGTTAAGTGTCAGAGCACTCCCATCAATATTTTTCGCCCTTTTAAATCGATACACAAAGCCATTTATATGCATAAATCTACATTTGCAGCCGAAACAGGCTCCATTTCTCCAATCATGCCGTTCAGCTGAAAGGAAACCTTTCATATCTGAATTAAGATATTGCTTCGTAAGTTTACAATGTACAGTTATGCAGGATCAAATCCCATGGAAGGGAATGGGGAGTTGAAGGTGCAAGGAGTGCTTTACCCTGAAAGTTCGTAAATGCTCACAAACGTGTAAGTTTCTCAAACTCTTCTCTAGCCAATTCCCACCCTGTAAACAATCGGAGATTTACTCTAGCAATGACTGGATTCGCTTCCTTTCCTGGGTGGGTAGACAAATGGGGCACCCCCTACTGTGTGGGTGTACAGCTGAAGGCTTCTAATATCTCAATGGGAAGAAATGCCTCCATGTGAGAAAAAATGAAAGAAATATTAATTTGCATCCTCAGACCTGCATGCTTCCATCCAGACTGAGGACGCACTGCAGTTGCACCCTTCATTGTCAGTTTGCAGATCTCATTTCGGCCATCTTTTTGCTGTTACTCATCCCCTCTCAGTTCCTCCACTAGCCCTCTTGGTAGTGGTCTATTGATGATCCCTGTATTTTGTATTCATGCTCATCATGAACTTGCACATCCTTTGTCATGGGGATGCTTGGAATACTCAGAGATGGTGAATCTGAATGAGCCTTTCAACCTAACAGTATTAGAGGTGTGGCTTGCACATTAACCAAACATTTACACAATTTACCCAAAGCTGGCATTATTAAAGTTGAACAAATTGGGTTATTAGATACAAAAGAAGTGAGTTCTTCAAAAGTAATATGTCTGCAACTTTCCTTTAACTGGGAACCAAACTCCCAATTATAGCACTTGACTATCTTAGAGTAGCGAAGCAGACCATGCCAAGTCCATCTCTGGGTAGGTGGAGTGAGCTAGTAAACCCAGCGTGGTGGTAAGCAAAGTAACACTCAATAAATATTTGTCTTATCAGAAAAGTCCTTTTATTACACACACTAGTACGTACTATGCATTCAATTGCAAATATATTCATTCAGATAGATGGAAATACTTCTGGTGACAACCTCATACAACTTAACAACCCTATAATAACAATCCTCCCTCCTATGCTAGAGGCAATGTTACAATATAAGGGGGTGTCATCAATAGAGCAAGCTTACTGGCTTTGTGTGTGTATAACCACACTAGTAAAAGTAGCAACATGATATAATTCACCACTGCAGTCTACAGGGATAGTACCAATATGGTTGTACTATCTACGTACTGGGATGCATCAGTGAGAGAATTAGGGCTAGATGCCTCACAGGTGGGGTCTGCATTTGCAGGAAAGGTTTACCCATAGACTGGATTATTAGCTATAGCAGATGCAATGTTGTCAGAGGTATACCGGTTGGTTTAAAGGACCATGGAATGCACATGTGCCCCTGGAGGGATGGCAAATGTTCTTTGTTCTATCACCTGAAAAGAAAAGTCCACCAATGGTTTGATTAGTCTACCCTAGCACTTGTGTAGGGGTGGCCTGCACTGGAAATCTGCCTTTTCTGCTTGGTCATTCCCACATGTTTTCTTTATCTGAAATCTATGTTTGCAAGGTTTAGAACTTTGTGCAGTGTACAACTACTAAACAGGGCAAAAGTGACTTTGCGCCCTCTTTAAAAATGGTTAAATTGAGTCAAACCTGATTGGCACATTTAACTTTCCTAAAGCTCATAATATATGATGTGTGAATACGCCCATGGGCTGGAAAGGTAAGAACAATTAGTGGGCAGCAGCACTTATTCTGCCATCAACTATAAAGGCTGTGGAAATATGGCTTTCAGTCTATCCTGTGCAACCTAACAGCACCTTCTTGAACCCTGCTGCACAGACCTGTCAGACCACAGCTCTCAATCTCACACTTTACTCCATGGTTCCCGAGGTCTCTTAATTGAGCCCTACCCTGTTCAATATCTGCATCCAACCACTGGCACAGGTCATCCACAGGCATTGCCTTGATTTCTTATGCTGACGATATTCAGCTGGTGCTCTCCTCTGTAGATAATCCTACACTTTACAGGTCTAACTTTCAAAGACTGCTAGTGGTCGCTGAATTGACGAATACCAATTGCCTCCTCCTGAATGCGAAATAAACTGAAGTCCTCCAACTGGGAAACAACACCCACTCTAGGGGTGACTATTGGTGGCCCATTTTGTTTATCATTGGCAACACCTTTGCCTTTGAGACTCAAGTTAAATCGGTAGCAGGCACCTGCTTTGGGTTTTAAGCAGTCTTAAACCCATTCTTGGCCTCTTTGACCCTAGCACTCAACAAACTATTATCCAGGTAGTAATTTCATCATGGCTAGACTATTGTAACATCTTGTACCTAGGTACCAGCAAGTCTGTCGTCTGAAGACCCCAGCGTAAAATGTTGCAGCCATGCTGTTCTTTTCCCACAGCAAGTTTTGCCCTGTCTTTGGTCTTCTCCTCATACTGCATTGACTCCCAGTGAAAAATCGCACCCACTTTAAAACTTTGTGTGTTGCTCATAAGATTCTGGACTCACAGAGGGCCTTGATTTTGTCCAGGCTTTTCTCATGGTCCTGACCCTTTTATTTTGTTCACTCAGATGATCTTAATATAGCCACTGTAACACGTTTTAGGACAGCCAGAGCTGGAGGCCACTCCTTTTGTGCCAAGGCCAAAGTTCTGTGGAATTCACTACCTCTCCCTATCAGACACATTGAGAATCATCCACACTTCAGGAAATCCCTGAATACCTGGTTCTTCTCCATTTAATGCCAGCCCTTCTCTGTTTAGCTGTTGGTTACAGCTTATCTATCTGCTAGGTCTGGCACTGGGAAGCCTTGTTTTTTGCAGCTATTCAATTTATAAATCTCCTTAGCATAACATGACATAACATAACATAACTTAACGTGTAAAAATCACCCTATTGGCAGGTTACGAAAACCTGATTTTAAACATTAGATAAGTAACCTCTACATGCAACCTGCTGCCTACAAGCTAGAGTACATAATACTTACAAATTGGAACATATTCCCTTTGTGACAATGTCCAAAATGACATTGTAACTGGTCAGCGTGTAACTGGCATAAAAAAGTCAAAGTATAGATTCCACACTTTAATCAATAACTTCTGACTTCTACCAGCTACAGACACCATTTAAAGACTTGTTTTGATATTTAACACACATCTAATCTAAAGTTAACATTGGATTTTATTAAACATATTAGAAAGTTAAAATTAACCTGCCTGAGCTTTCAGAAGGCTATCTAGAATTAGCCTCCACCTCACTCCCAGCATATACTAGGTCTGAAAGAGGTGTGAATGAAGTATGAAATTCCTTCTAGGAGCTACAATATAGGTCTGCTTGATAGAGAGGTTGACCTTTTTGGCCAGGGATGACTCCTCTGAGCTCAACAGAATATGGGGTCTGTGGGATATCCTGTTGGCATAACAGTGTCATCGAGAATATAGATGAGAGGTACCCCTTGAGTAACTCAAGGGAAATGAGGTTATCCAACCTAAGAAAAAGTAAATCCCCTTGAGAGTATCGTAGGAATTAATTAACACATATCCTAAAAAATCACAATAACATAAAATCTGATATAAACACCAATGTATATTGTACAAATTATTTATTGAACATAAATAGTTTAAAACAATTCATAATACTCTTGAACAAATTTCAATTCTAAAAAGCAAATTACTCAACATATCACACAATCAACTATGACCTGACTAATTGACGAGACAGACATAAACTGTAAAACATAAAAATTGTTTTATCATTACAGCATTCATATATAAACATAAGTGATAGAGACTCGAATTGTACTGGGAGTGCGTCGACGCGTTTCGGTGGTGTGAACTGATTTATTCCACCTTTTTCAAGACTGTGGTATAATCAAAAGGGAGAGAGGCACAAATATCTCCTCGCCAGGTGTTCAGATTAGAGTTTTCTACCTAAATTAAATACAGAACCCCAGCAGACTGCGAGACACGATCCGTACTTGAAGGCTATATTATTGACCTGGAAGAAACCATACCAGAGTCTTCTGAACTTCCCTGTACCAAGACGTTACATACAACTTTCAGTGGAGGCCATTTCTTGACCTGGAACTTTCGACAATCCATTCCCTAAAACTCAATCTGAACACCTGGCGAGGAGATATTTGTGCCTCTCTCCCTTTTGATTATACCACAAATATTCAAGACCTATTTATTCCCGCCGGGGACAAATATGCTGAGGATATATTAGTCTAGCCTCTGTCAACGCAGGGCTCAAGACTCCTTCATACAGATAACTAAGAAACTGAATCTTAAGAGATAAGACAAACCTTACAGTAATTAACTTCAGGTCACCTTTGTGACTACCGACAGGGTGTTTGTTGGATCCTTTGTGTATCATCTGATCCATTGCCCCTTTAATAGTGCGTTTCCCTTTTAATCTTATGTTCATTCTCAATGTGCACGTGCATTTACTGTAAGTTTCTGTTATGGAATTGTTTATCTGTAAAAGACTTGTACTGGTTATTTTGAGAGAGGAGCTTGGAGCTAAGAGTACTGTGCTGTTCTGCTAATAAATCAACCTCCTATTTTCCCTGGATTCTGCCTCAATTCTTTACAAAATTGGCGACGAGGGTGTTCTGTACCTATCTACTCAAGTCAGCACAGGTGTGGTACATATTTGAGGAATTTTTCATAAGGAAAAGAAGAAGAAGAAGAAATGGAATGACAACTTCTAACAATATGGATTTATCTTGATTGGAATATCTTTCATTGGACTTTGGATTACTTGCCCAGATACAAAAAACTTTTACTTCAATCGTAGTTTGACTCTGAATGAAATATCTGTGGCTGTTGCCATCTTCGTTTAGTTACTGCATGCTTTGGATGCAACAAATTGTAAGAGACTACTATTCAGAGAGGCATGTCGAAAATCCTGCTTCTCTGGTGAATTCAAGGACTGGATGGGGATGTAAATGCACTTTTCCGCTTTCAAAACGGATGATCGGAAAAGATTCGGAAAAAACGCTTACCGCGTTATTGTTTGAATCTCACTGTATCCTGGCAGCGTGTATCCTGGCAACCGCTGTGGCAGCAGCGTCATCACTCCGGATCACCGAGGCTTCGTGAACGACGTGACGTCATCACGCAGTGACGAGGACGTCGGCGGCCATTTTGGGCGTTGTCATGACAACTGCAGCATCGGGACAGTGATTAGTTGCTCGGCAGCGGAAAGTAAAGCGTTTTACCTGGAGTGCATCACGGAGGTTTCCATTCGGCTTCTGTAGCTATACGAAAGAGATAAGTTCTCCGGCGAGGAGGTCTGAAATAACTGGGCGTCTTGCAAGATTGTTAGACTCACACTATTTTTGGTAGTGACTGAGAATATGTTTTGAGAGACAGTTTATTTTTTGTTGTCAAAAAAAAAAAGAAGAGACATAAGGTGGTGTATGCAAATACTTTTAAGAGTTTTCTCTTGTTCTCATCATTTTTTACAGAATACCTTTTGACATAATACATTTTACCTCATGATGCAGTTTGAACCTCCCAGAAAGTTCTTGTAGTGCAAGGGAGACCCACCCATACCTTGGAAAAGGTGGAAAGAGGAGTTTTTAACTTACCTGAAGGCCATTGATGGGGATAGGATGGGAAATGAGAGAAAGAAGAATATTTTTCTACATTGTCTGGGGTCAGAAGGGCAAGCTATATTCAGGACACTTCCTTCTGTGCCTGGTGAATTGGGAAGTTTTGATGAAGCGATGCTAAGAATAGAGACACGATTTAAACCTACCACTAGTATAGCGCTAAATAGGTATAAATTTTACACAAGAGCTCAGAAAGAGGGAGAAACGTTTGATGATTTTTTAACTGGTTTAAGGTCTTTAGTTGTTTCGTGTGAGTTTGGGGAAATTACTGATCAGATGATTAGGGATCAGATTATTGTAAATGTGAGATGTAAAAAAACACAGGAACAACTGTGGATTTTGGGGAACCCAACTTTAAAAGAAAGTATATCTACTGCTAAAGCGTTTGAACAGTCAAACAAATGGATGAAAACAATTGAAGAAAATGCTAAAGGGGGAAAAGGCGATAAGTCAAATGATGATGTGTGTGCTTTGAGCAATGTGAATACAAAATCTTATCCACAGTCTCAACAGAATTTTCACCAGCAACAAAGCAGAGGCATGGGGAAAAACCAAATTGTATGCTTCAAAAGTGGCAGCAGTAATCATGTTGCTTCATTTAAATTTTGCCCTGCGATTGGAAAAGAATGTACCAAATGTGGTAGGATAGGACACTTTGCAAAAGCTTGCAGAGATGAAAGGAGGAGGAATTTCGATCGTAATACTAGCCATTACAAGAAGAATGAAGTTTCCTGTGTTAGACCTTATTATGATTCCTTGTGTGAAAATGTTTGTGCAAGGTGTGACCATACAACTTCAGAAGATACTATTAAAGAAACTGGTATGGTAGTTACCCTAGTGAATGTAGGGGTGGTTGATGGTGAAATTCTTAGTTCCCCAAAGTGTGTTGTGACATTTTTAGATGTTGATCTAGAACTGATGGCTGACTCTGGTTCTCCTTGGACAATTATTACCAAAAAATACTTTGATGAAAAATATGGTCTGAGATTTTCTGAAAGAGACTTAGTTTCTCCCGATATAGCAGCTTTAGGTTTTACAGGTTCGAATATTGATTTCATTGGCTTCATACAGTCTGTTATACATTTTATGCTGTCATAAAGTTATATGTAGCAAGGAAAGGTATTGATGTACTTGGGTGGAGAGACCAATGGAAGTTAGGAATCATGTTGAATCCTCGCAACAGAGAACCAGTTATGATACTAGGTGATCAGTTCTTGGACGGTAAACAAATTGTGTCAGTAGGAGAAGACAGAAGATGGATGTTGTTAGCAGAAGAGGTTCCAAAGGTATTTTCTGACAACTTAGGAAAGTTGAAGGGTTTCACTCACGCCATTAAACTTAAGCAGGGTGCTGTGCCTGTTGTGTAGAAATTAAGAAATGTTCCACTCAATGTCAGGGAAGAACTTTGGGAAGCATTGCGTGAGATGTTGAATAATGAGGTTATAGAGGAAATAGAGTCATCTGAGTGGGTTTCGCCTGTGGTTCTTGCCAGGAAACCTGATAAAAGTTTGAGGCTATGCATCGATTTGAGGGCTTTGAATGCAAACATAGTTATAGATTGTCATCCTGTGCCGAATATCAACGAGGTAGTGAGCATGTTAGGTGGAGCCACTGTGTTTTCCACTCTCAATCTCAGATCGGCTTATCACCAAATTGAGTTATCACAGGAATCAAGACATATGACGGCTTTCATCACTCCACAGGGTTTATATAAATTTAAAAGAATGCCATTCGGCTTAGCCTCGGCGGCATCAGTGTTTCAAAGGTCCATGCACCATCTGTTTAGAGAAATGGGTAGTTACGTGAAGTGTTTTCAGGACGATATTTTAATTTTTTCGAAAAATGATGATGTGCATTTAGACCATCTAAGGAGTGTGTGTAGAGTGTTGAGTGAGTCCGGTTTAACCATTAAGAGCAAAAAGTGTAAATTATTTCAGACTACAGTAGAGTATTTAGGTCATACTTTGTCTAAAGATGGTGTTTCTCCGAAAAAGTCCCTGATTGATGCAATTTTAAAAGCACCAGCACCTGATTGCAGAGATAAGTTGCTTTCTTTCTCAGGTCTCTGCGAATACTACAGCAAATTTATTAAGGACTTTGCGACCAAAATGGAACCTATAAGAGCGTTGGCAAGGAAAAATGTTGAGTTCATATGGGGGGGAAAAGCAACAGTGCGCTTTTGAAAGTATAAAAGCTGACATGGTTGCGGCACCAACTCTCAAACCGTTTTGTTTGAATAAGTTGTGTATGTTGACTGTGGATGGTAGTATGTATGGGTTAGGGTGTGTGTTGTCGCAGAGGTCTGGTGGAGAAATATGGAATGTAGCATTTGCCTCTCGCACTCTTACTCAGACAGAAAGAGGATATGCAGTCATTGAAAAAGAGCTGTTGGGCTGTGTTTGGAGTGTTGAACACTTTAGAAACTATATTTGGGAAGCAAGATTTTTAATAAGGACTGATCATAAACCATTGGTGGGAATTCTGTCTCCTGGGGGAGGCGTCAAGGCCACTGCTCGCATTGCCAGACTCATGTCACGTTTGCAAGAATACAGTTTTGACATTGAGTTTGTTCCAGGGAAGTTGAATGTCACTGCAGACTGTTTATCTAGACTGCCATGTAGTCATGAAGGGAAAGTTGAAGATGAGGAAGTGGTTGTCAGCATTGTGGAGTCTATGCCTGACAATTTCAAGTCTATTTCAGAGGCAGTGTGGAAGAAATGTATGGACGAAGATGAATTGCTTTGCAAGGTTAGAGATTTTGTTCATAAGGGCTGGCCAGCCAAGTCTGAGTTGTCTGCTGATGTTGTTCCATATTTTAATGTTGGAGATGAACTTACTTTAGAAAATGGTTTGTTGTTCAAAGAAGGAAAATGTGTCCCACCTTGTGGTATACGTGAATCTATTTTGAAACTCAGTCATGAGTGTCACATGGGAATGTCTTCCATGAAGAGGCTTATTAGATCTAGCTTTTGGTGGCCTGGTGTTGACAGGTTTGTTGACAGATTTGTAAGAGAATGTTCTGACTGTATTGAGAGTGATAAAGCGTGTAGATGTAGTCCAGCCCCTTTGTCACCTATAAAGTGGCCAGATTTTCCGTGGCAAAAGTTGGGTATTGACATCACAGGTCCTTTCAATTTTTTACCACAGGGCTGCCAGTTTGCCATTGTAGTAGTGGATTACCATTCCAAATGGCCGGAAGTTAAGTTGATTTCTCATCCCAACACTAGTACTGTCATAATGTTTCTTAAAGAGTTGTTTGCTCGTGAGGGTTCTACTGAGATGGTGATTTCAGACAACGGTGTACAGTTTACATCGTCTGAAATGATTGATTTTTGGAAGGTATGTGGTATCAAGCATATGACAACGGCGCTGTATGAACCTCAGGGTAATGGACAAGTTGAAAGGTATAATAGGGTGCTCAAACAGGACATCCTTTGGGCACGCTCCTTTGGTGGTTTGTGGAAAGATAAGTTAAGAGAGAGGTTGTAGTTATATTGCATCACACCGCATTCTACGACGGGGGTTTCACCTTTTCGTTTGTTGAAAAGTAGGGAACCGGTTTCTAAGTTGTGTCCGTGGTGGTTTAAGAAGAACTTGTTTCCTTCTGAAAGTAAAGTGGATGTGTCTGAGGTGGCTCAGAAGGTTGAATCTAAACAGGAGAAGTCCAAGATTTACTATGATTCCAGGATGAATGTTAAAGTTCCCCTTTTCCAGACTGGTGATTGGGTGAGAATACGCAAACCAGGTTTTATTTCCAAAGGTGAAATAAAATATGGAAAGCCTATTCGGGTTGTGAGAGTGAATCGAAATAGAGTTGTAACTCAGGATGGAAAAGTCTGGAATGTTAGACGTGTTTCAAAGTGTAGAGTTTTGGACCATTGATTTTCTTTTGTGTTGATGGGTGTACATAGTTCTTTTATTTTCTTTTGTGTTTCTTTGCTGTGTACAACTTTTCTTGAGAGGGGAAATGTGTAGGATCCTTTGTGTATCATCTGATCCATTGCCCCTTTAATAGTGCGTTTCCCTTTTAATCTTATGTTCATTCTCAATGTGCACATGCATTTACTGTAAGGTTCTGTTATGGAATTGTTTATCTGTAAAAGACTTGTACTGGTTATTTTGAGAGAGGAGCTTGGAGCTAAGAGTACTGTGCTGTTCTGCTAATAAATCAACCTCCTATTTTCCCTGGATTCTGCCTCAATTCTTTACAGTGTTGTATCAGACCCCCAGCCACGACAGACAACCAAGAACAGTCTTGAAAAAGGTGGAATAAATCAGTTCACACCACCGAAACGCGTCGACGCACTCCCAGTACACTTCGAGTCTCTATCACTTATGTTTATATATGAATGCTGTAATGATAAAACATAGGAGATAATATCTGTGAGCAACAAATGTACAAATTTTATTCTACAATTTTTATGTTTTACAGTTTATGTCTGTCTCGTCAATTATGCAGGTCATAGTTGATTGTGTGATATGTTGATTCCTTTGCTTTTAAGAATTGAAATTTGTTCAAGAGTATTATGAATTGTTTTAAACTATAACAGTGTCATCTCCTTTATGACAGGCTTCTCTGAAACACATGTAAAATTTTGGAGTACTTTTTGAAGGGGAAGGGAGCCAACAGGATGACAGGACAATTCTTGTATGTCCCCTGTCTTGGTGATGTAGGGTCCTACTTTTGTCCTCTCAAACTCTGTCTCCTGGTTTCTGTGCATACAGAGTCTGATACAAACAGAGTTTGTAGTTCTCGATAAATCATGATTTCTCTATGAAACTCACACACACACGCCCTCACAAAAACTCAGCAGCTGGTGGCAACATAAATTTATCATCCTATGGTATCATCTTAAGAAGATTTTCTGGACCTGGGGAATAATAGAAGAGGACCGGTACTGTTGTCTGTGACCCGAGAGGAGCCCTAAAGGGTTGAGCCAGCTTCCTTTTGGGCTTAGGACAAAGAGGTGGACTCCAAGGCTCAGCTGACTGACCTCCTGGATGGCTACAGTGTAGCAACAAGCTTAACTCCTTGGACGCTCATGACGAGCTCAGCTCGTCATGATGTACACTTCCATACACTCATGACGAGCTGAGCTCGTCATGAACAATGGGGAATCTCAAGTTCCATCACAGGAGGAAAATACCATGAGCATCGATGGTGTTAAAGAGGCCTTTTCCCTAAATTCCCTGAAAAAAACTATAACTGCTGAATTTGTAGGGTTTTATGAGTGTAAAATCTGAACCTAACTTTGAGGTCCTTGTTTCCTTTGTTTTTTAGTGAATTTCTCAAGGGTTATACATTCTATTGTGCTAACTATACCCTCCCTGTAACTTTTGTTTTCTTCAGTTAATATATATAGCCACTGTGCCATTATAGTTAAGACCATGTTTCCATATGAAAAGCAATTTTGGTTTGCTAATACCTTTGGCGCTGTTTGTTCGAATATTCACTAACCTTTCTAAAACTTTTTTTTAAAAGAGTCTCATTGACTTCTGCTCCTTCCTGCAAAGTTTTTGGTATGATCCATCAAGCAGGAGCTGAGGAAAAAGGGGGGGTACAAAAACATGTTTTTGACATTTAATTGTTATTATGTCTGGTTCCACGATGGCTACAGATGGAAACCTACTTGTGAATTGATCCCTCACACAGTCCATGTATTGACTTGGTTGAGTTTTTAACAAGAATCATGCCATCTCTTCTGCTCATCGTAGCCCTGTGTGGTTATTGAAATATCATGTATTGATTAGCTGAAATCCTTAAACTATCTGTGTAAATTGTGTACTTGTTCCCCTGTTGTAGATGTTTTGATGCTAAATGTTTTGGGAACACATTTATTGCCACAGTGTGCGTGATGTTTTCCCATTGAATTCAGCAGGAACCTATGTTGTTCAATCCCACCTTGCCCGGTTGGTGAATTCTTAGAACCAAAAAAGTGAGTATGTCTGGAACTAAAACGTTGGAGCAGGAAGAAGTGGCAAATCTACTCCAGTGGCAAAGCAACAACTCCTACTATGGAATCCAGCTTTGTCCCACTCTCAGCTTTTGGTGGCTAAATAACAGGGTGAATCAAACTTTGTAGGATCCTTGCAGACCTCATCTTCCCTTCCTTTACCTACCAAGGGCTTTGAGCTCTAAACTTTTCAAAGTTAAAACTCTGACCGCTCCATCTTGGTTTGAGTGAATTAATGCCTAGGTCCCTCTCAAATATGAACAGAAGTTTGGTTGGTAAAGGGGCACATGCATCATTGTTCCGTTTTGCAATTCGTAAATTGCGATTTTTAAGGAATCGCAACTTGCGAATCGCAAAACGGGATGCATCATTTTTTTTAGTTGACTTAAGGAATCGCTAAAAATCGCAATTTCTTGCAAATTCGCAAATAAATTGCGATTTATTAGCGAATTTGCATGTTGCAAATTCGCAAAAAATTCGCAAAATTGAGAATTCGCATATTGATGCATTGGATTGAGGACACACCCAGGAAGCTTACACACTAATTGAATGCACCTGAGACCTAGTTTGAACTAGAGAGTGGCAGTTGGTCAGTACAGCTTTGTTTGCTGCACCAGAAGGACTGTTTTTTTAGAGCTGCAGAGGGAGAAATGGATTCAGAAATCTGAAGCCAAGAACTTCATGCTAGAAAAAGGAAGATGAAGTTCAGTGAGCAGGAGTTGCAGATATTAATAGAGGAGGTCTCTTAGAGGCAGGAAGAGCTTTTGGGAAAATTGTCTTTGAAGGTCCCAGAAGCAGTCAAAAGAAAACATTGGCTGGCCATTCAAGCCAAGGTAAATGCTGTGGGGGTTGCCCACCGAGATATCACCAACCTGCAGAAAAGGTGGTATGACTTACGCTCTCGCGCAAAGATAGGATTGCGACAAGGATCAAAAGTGCAAAGAAAACTGGTGAAGGCAGACCCAAGGACACACCAACTACCCCCTTGAGGATTTGGTTGAGGGGACCCTTGTTACTGAAGCAGTGATTGGAGTGATTCAGATAGACACCTCTGAGCATGCTGGCACTTCACAAGGTATGTGTATATTGTAAATTTGATACATTTTAATTTTCATTTGTTTGGTTTGCAAGATGTAATGACACAAAGTAGTAAAGCTCATGTTCAAACCCCTTTAAGAATAGGACACTTTGCTTTGGCTTATGGCAGTTTAAAAGGCATTTTATTGGAGGAAGCAGTGCATCATGGGATATGTAGTTTTTTCAACATGATTTTTAAAAGGTTCTTAAAACTTCATATTTACAATTAAGAAATTAAACATGACAAAAAGAATACTTAAAATGCTTGCAGTTAGCAATTTTATTGGTAAATAAATGTGCATTTTAGTGCACATTGAAACATGTTAGTTCAAATCATACATATACTGAATGCACTTTATCATTTGTAGATGTTGATAAGGAAACAGAAATAAATGTTTCTGAAGAAACCAACATGGATTTGCAGAACCCATTTGATCCAAAGTCAGTATCATCTTCCACACATGTGCCCACATTGCAAGGTAGAAAAAGAGTGCACCAGCTTCTGAATTCAGACACTGAGGAAGAAAATAATGTCCCTGAAGTTGAAAAGAAAATTGCTGCAATCACTGACAATACTAATAAACAGTCAAGTCGGCGCAAAAGACTTCAAAAATTCTTCAGAAGAAGGCCAAGGTCATCAAATCAAAGTGACTCCATAGACAATAATAGCCTTGCAAGTGTTGTAGAATTAAAACTATTGAAAGTGCAGCATCTGCAAGGGAAGGATATGAGAACTATGAAGGGGAAACTCAGTGATATCAGTGAAAATATTACTGCAATGAACAAAAATTTTACTACACTAACAAAAGTGATTGAAGGTGCACATAAGGCCTCATGTGACAATTTTGACCGCATAGCAAGTGCATTGGAGAACATTTGTCATGGAATGGAAGGCCAGAAGATTGCAAATTGCAATAGACACATGAGGACAATGATGAGCATGCACACATATGCCAGGGCATTAAATAGAGTTACTACCAGCAATGCACGACTCATGAAACATACAATTTCCATTCAAAAGGACATTCGGCAATGTTGTGGGGTACTCTCTGAAGGTATGCTGTCTATGAGAAGTGCTGCTACTGAGATGCAGCCTAAAGAAAACCTTAATAAATCTGATGAAGGGGGTCCAAACATCGAATATGATGTAAGCAATGACAAAATTAAACCTAAAGATTTGTCAGAACGCCGTAGTGCAAGAGGTCAAGACATGAGTACAGGAAAACCAAAAAAATCTGAGGATGTCAAAACCAAAGCTTTAGGTTTGCGTGGAAGGAAGAAATGATGTTCATTATTAATTTGCTACTATTGTCATGATTTCCTCTAATTGTGAAAATTAGACCTTGACTGATTGAAGTTTGTTTTCACTTTATTTTGTCTTCAAATTACAAGCAGTATTGTTTTGCCAAGCTCCTCCTTCATTTGCCAAATTTAAAATAAATGTTATACACATTACATTAAACTCACCTTTTGTCAAAAATAGTGTTGAGTGATTTCTGCCCTTCTTCTCCTCCCTTCTGCTGTGTCAGGTCCATGTAATCTTGGACGGGGTTGTTGAGGCTGGTTGTCAATATTTGGTAGCATATCCTCCATATCAAGTTCAAGGCCTCTCCTAGTAGCTATGTTGTGCAGGATAGCACATGTTGCAACTATTTTGCAGTAGACATCCGGACGGTATTGCAATGCTCCACCAGTCTTATGCCGTGTGCGGAACCTAGACTTCATGACACCAAAAATCCTCTCTATGATACTGCGGGTTGAAATATGGGCATGGTTGTATTGCTGTTCTTTGTGGGTTGTTGGAGTCAGGTAAGGTGTGAGTATGTGTGACCTCACACCATATGCACTATCTCCTAAGTTTTAAAATACAAGTTGGAAATGGGTATCAATTACATGCAATAGCATGACATTTAAATACATTTCACATTGATTAATTACATTTACTTAGTAAATATCCATCTCCAAATTCTCCAGCAAGCAGGCAAGCATGGATGGCACTATGTTAAAAAATGTAGGAGTCATGAGCACTCCCTGGATAACTGGCAACTAAGTCAATGATGATTCCTTTTGCATTGCAGATTGTTTGAATATTTAAGGAATGATAATTTTTCCTTTTTTTTTTTTATTTTTTATTTTTTTAATTTTTTATTTTTCTTTTATGTACAAAGGCACATTAATAATACACCATAGCTTTTACACAATTTGCAGTAGATTGGTTATTACCACATTTCCCTTAGCCCTTCATATCTACTTAAACTTTAATACAACTAAATCATATATCAATCAGACTCCTAACCGTAATTACACATATCCTTCAAATTTTTTACTTTTGCTTCTCTTTCCATTTGCTTATAGGCTCCCATATTCTCCTCCCCAACTCTCTTCCTCTTCTTCCTTTCCGAGCATAGACATTTTCCTCAACCTTAAAGGCATACAACGTGGCTGCCAACCAGTCATGAAATTTAGGGGGATTTTTATCTAGCCAAGCCCGGGCTATTGTCAGCCTATATACTGCCATTACTACAAAGAGAAAATCTACGAATTCTTCTTGGTTCTGTTCAGCTACCCCTAACATAATCCAACATGGTGTGAGGCGAATTATGATCCCCAAAGATCTTTCTAAGAATCCCTCTATCTCCTTGATCAGTGAGAATAGCTGTGGGCATGTTGCAAAGATATGAATGCTATCAGCTTCCAACTCGTTACATCGAGGGCAATTTATATCTGTATTCCCTCCCCATTTTGCTATCTTCTCAGGTGTATAGTAAAGAAAGTATAATGTCTTGTAATGTTGGGACTGCAAAGGGGCAGCACTCAAGATCGTGCGACCTAAGTTTAAAGATTCGATAAAGCGATTGCAATCAACCCCTATTTTCTCTGCCCACTTTGTACTATATTTCTCTAAATCATCCTGCTTTTCTTTCAGCAGAGCTGCGTACAGAGACCTAATTGTGCAATCCCTTGACATCCTAATTTTCTCCATTATTTCAACCTTATTAAAGCCTACTGGCCCTCCAGATTTATTCTTCAAGTAACTTCTAATCTGTAAATACTTGAAGAAGCCCCTGTTTCCTATACCATATACCTCTCTCAGGTCTGCAAATTGCTTAAAGCCTTCTTGATCAAATAAGTCCCCAATTTGCGTAATACCACTCGCTGCCCAATCTATCATAGTTTGATCAGCAAAAATCTCCCCCGGGAGCGAACTATTATTCAGCAGTAGAACATATCTATTATATCTGCCCATTTTAACTTTTTTTAAGAAAGCATTCCATATCGTAACTGCAGCCTTAACAGTTTTAAACCTCGTTCTCTTGAAGTAGCTGTATTCTGTACATTTTAAAAAACAATTCTGTGCATTTGGCCCTAATACGACAGTATATATCTTTGTAGACAGATCTTGTATTCTTACATCATCAACCTTCCCCCCAATTAACCCTTGTATATATTGCAATACAGTAACCACATAGTATAGATGAAAATCAGGTGCACCCCATCCCCCTCTTTCCCTAGGTAATGTCATATATCTGTACGCTCTCCGAGTTTTGCCGTGGGCCCAAATAAATCTATTACATATGCCTTCTATATTCTTGAACCAACTGTATTCAAATAACAGTGGTATGGCCCTAAAGAAATAAAAGAACTTAGGAAAGATCATCATTTTGATAATGTTTGTGCATCCCACCAATGATAGATGTAAATTGTTCATTCTTTCCAAGTCTCTTTTTACGCTGGTCAACAAGGGATCAAGATTGCTTTTAACAATGTTATCAATCTCTGCTGTAATTCTCACCCCTAGATAGGTTGCAGCTTCTACCACTCTGTCGTCATTACAAATTGCCCACTGGTTTTTAACAATTTGGGTTTTAGTGCTGTTCAGGCTATACCCTGAAAATTGACCAAATCGCCCCGCTTCAGCTTCGATTGCTCTAATAGCTACTATAGGTTGTGCAGTCAAAATAGCCACATCGTCGGCGTACGCTAACGTTTTAAATCTGCATCCGTTAATAACTAATGGCGGGATTTGTCGATCATTTTCCAGTCTCCGAATATAAGGATCTAAATATAGAGCAAACAGCAGGGGGGAAGATGGACACCCCTGTCTTGTCCCTCTAAAGATTTTGACTTCAGTTGATTGTCCTCTGTTGACCCTTATTTTGGCAGATGGATTAATATAGAGAGTCTGCAAGGCCTTTACAAATCCTGCCCCCTATTCCATTCCATCTCAGTACCTCCCATAAGTATCTCCAGGAAACCCTGTCGAATGCTTTTTCAGCGTCTAAAAACAGAGCAGCTGTAGAGACTTTTAACGTATTTGCTGCATCAAATACCGTAATCACTTGCCTAGTGTGTTGTGTCGTTCCCTTTCCTGGAATGAACCCATGCTGTGTGGGAGCTACCAACGTTTCGATTACCCTTGCTAGCCTTTTTGCCAGGAATGATATTTTTTCCTATTTCTGAAAATATATTCATTAGCAGAAGGGGGACAAATGGGAACATGAGTTCCATCTACACATCCTATTACATGTGGGAAATGTGCCATGTTGTAGAAGTCTAATTTTGTTTGCAGCAACTCCTGCCGAGTTGTAGGGAACTTTATGTGATGGTTTATTCTATGTAGCATTGCATTAAGAAAGTCTCTAAAAAATCTAGACAATGCACTCTGTGAAACCCCCCCAGCAACAGCAATGACACCTTGAAAGGAGCCAGAGGCTAGTAGATGAAGACAACATAACACCTGTACATGGGTGGGTAAGGCTTGAGTCCTAGCTGTTTGCCTCTGCAATAATGGGTCTAATTCTGCTATCAGATCTAAAATTGAGTCTGCATTGAGCCTATACTTATCATATGTGTCTGCCCAAACACAGTGATGCACAATCTAAATATTCTTTCATTAAGTATTCTTCTCCTCCTCCCTGCTGCTCTCAAACACCACCTATGTGCCAGCACAATCACTGCTGCCATCCTGGAAGAGTTCCTGAGGGTCTGTGAAACCCCTTTTGTAGTTGCCAAATCAATTGCACATGTTTCTGTTTTAGAAAAAAAAATAACACCTGCTCGCACGTATTCTAAATTTAGGAATTCTTAATAACTATTTCTAAGAAAATCGCAAATAGTGAATTTTCATGCATTCCGCTTTTCGCAATTTTTTGAAGGAATCCTTACTTTTGCGAATTTGAGAAAACTCGCAATCCCGTTTGCGAAAAAATAAGGAATCGCAAAGCCAATTGCGATTCCTAATTATGAAAAAAATGATGCATTCCAAAAACAGAAATTGCATTCGCAAACGGCAAATTTTAACGATTCGCACTGTTAGCGAATGCAATTTCTGTTGATGCATGTGCCCTAAGTGTTTTCTCTATGTTGATAGTCACTTGGCTTAACTAGGATTCTGGTTTTCGTATTTTTATGCATAACAGTAGGCATTCAGCATGCACAACTAATGATGATCTGAAGACTATTTTGTATAGCTTCATTGCCTTCTCAGTCATATATTTCTAATTTAGCTCGTGATTTGCATTTTCTCTCTTTTTGGTTTTTGTATTCGAGAACAGAGACTACACATTACTCAGAAGCTCGTTACTGTTTTCTTGCCAAGAGTACTCTTTATGAAATTCTAGTACATTGATCATTGGTAACCTTACGGGACATGATTAAAAGAAACACATCTAATTCGTAGCCACCTCACAAGAAACATTCATTTACGCAGGTGTATTTATGAAGTGACTCCATTTGTTACCTTCTTATAAGTAAAGGAGAAGGCCTGTTGAGGATTTGATCCTTGAATCCAATGACTGACTATTAGCAGTGTTGAAATCCATAAAAAAAATAGAAATATCAGGCTTCCACCACTCTATACGCAATGATCAGCCAATATGTAATTAGTGAATAACCTTAGAATTGCCTCAGTGAGAAAGTGTGTGCCAAAAACTACCAGGGCTCTTTTGATGATATGTTATGACTACAAAATGCTATCATCAGCCTCACCATTAACTTTTTCAATAACCTATCACAATATAGAATGTTAGGTATGGGATGGAACTTTAGATAGCGATATACATTTGTGTCATTAGTGTCCAACAAATGTTTTGTAAGACGAATATCAAAATCACATTTTAGGTATAGAGAAAAACATTGATCTGCAGAAAAGAATCTATGAAGTTAGAAATCCTAATAAGGGATTTTGCAAAACAGTCTCTCAAGTGGAGTGTGATATGGTTGCGGAGGGGGATGTCGAGGATCAGGCGTGAAGAGGCGTTCTGGAAGTGTTGGAGCCGTTTCAGAAGTCTGGCGGGGCTCCAGCGTAGAGGGCGTTTCCGTAGTCCAGTCTACTGCTGACGAGGGCCTGGGTGACCATCCTTCTCGTTTCCGTGGGGATCCACTTGAAGATCCTGTGAAGCAAGCAGAGGGTGTTGAAGCAGGAGGAGGAGACGGCGTTGACTTGCTTCGTCATGGAGAGGGTGAAGTCAAGGACGACCCCTAGGTTGCGAGTGTGGTCGGTGGGTATAGGGGGTGCTCCTGGTGCGGTGGGCTACCAGGAGTCGTACCAGGCCGAGGGGGTGGGTCCGTAGATGATGACCTCCGTCTTGTCTGAGTTCAGCTTCAGTCAGCTGTTTCTCATCCAGTCGGTGATGGCCTTCATTCCTTCATGGAGGTTGGTTTTGGCGGTTATGGGGTCCTTGGTGACGGAGAGGATCAGTTGGGTGTAGTCGGCATAGGAGATGATGTTGTGGTCATGTCGTTGTGCGACTTGGGCGAGCGGTGCCATGTAGGCTTTGAATAACGTTGGGCTGAGGGATGAGCCTTGGGGTACGCCGCAGATGATCTTGGTGGCTTCGGGATAGAAGGGGGGAGGCGGAAACTCTGTGTTCTGCCAGAGAGGAAGGAGGTGTTCCAGTCCAGGGCCTTCTCTTGTATTCCAGCGTAGTAGAGTCGTGTTTGTAGTGTGCCGTGGCAGACCTTGTCCATGGCGGCTGACAGGTCAAGGAGGATGTGGGCCGTTGTTCCTCTTTTGTCAAGCAGCACCACCATATGGCAGACTGTTATAAGTGCCAATTTTGCCAATTATCTTCTGATGCCGAGCACCGGAACACACCGGCTCAAATTAAGCACTGCTACAACTATGTTCTTCAAAGACAGCAACTGATTCATGCATACCTGTAGCATTGATGATCGTACCTGCCTAACCTGCCAAACTGTTTTTCTCAATAAAACTCAACAGTGTGATAGAGCATCGGGACAACTAGCTCAGTTTGCCATACTCACCTAGGCCCATAAATCATTCACACTTTGAACTAGCAGTCCTGGCTGCGATTTATTAACTAAATCACCCTATCAGCACTTTGAGTCCTTTTAGGACTTAAACCTGTAAACCTTGACTCACCATTGCCTTGTCACCTTTGCTATAAGTCCCAGGGATCGAAAAGGGAGTTAGAATAAACAGGCAATATTTAAACACATTTACTTTTCCTGTAATAACCACAGACTCGGGGAAAGTTTTAAAAGCTTTATCTATGAAAGACTTTCTGGGTCAAAATGAACGAGGCCACAATCTTGTGACCATACATTTTACAAGCATGAATATAACCAATAGGACATAAAGTTTGTACGAAATCACAGTGACACCTTGAAACATCGGTACCTGGGAAGGGTGAGAAAGGGAAATAGCACAAGGACATACCACATGGATTATAGTTATCTAGAATGGTGCAATGACCAATCCTGGCCACAAGCTGGGGCAAATTAGGACCAGACTCCCGACTAATCAGATGCCCACAGGACAAGACAGGTGCAGATTAGGACAGGTGATCTCCGCTAAGTGTAACGTCAGCGTCACACCCCGATTTCTCAGCAAGCCAATTAATACCCCGACTGGGTAATCGATAATCTCCTCCAACACCTCGATTCTTCTGACAAAGTGCTCCGCCAACACCTCTGCTCTCGATCTCCTATAGCATGCGTTGGGTCAGTGACAGGTCAGCTACTCTGAAAAGTCGGACAATTTCTCTACCTAAACCTACCTTAGTTATACCATTTCGAGGTCAATGTACCACCCCTAAATGTTGAAAATCTATGTGTTCCCCTTCAGTGAGTGGTCAGAAAGATGAGGAGAGGTCATCACACCATACTAAGATGAGATCATTTCATTATTAGTTTCAGTTGACTCCGGTTACCGCCCATAATTTATTTTTCCATGCATTTTTATTCCACCCACCAATACTGTTCAACAAATTTGATACATTTTGTATAGCTTCAGTTCCTCCTGAGGTCAGAAGGGTATTTTCTCATAGACATTGTGGATAAGATGATTCTTGGCGGTGATTCAATGCCAATGCTTTAGCAACTTCGGAGCTAGAGTGCGCATGCGCAGCTTTTTCAATGATGGAGTTTGTCTCAGTATTCAGGCCTAAGTACAAGCTATCAACAAAGTCAAAGAGAAACATATTAGAATACAAATATAAATGAATGCACTGTCTACCACTTCTCTCTACTCTAACCCCATTACTTTATTGTAACTTTTACATTAATAGTTAAGCAGAACGAACAAGCTCAGTATAAGCAGTATAAGCATTAGCATGTGAGATTTAAAGCGGCCATTTCTGGCACCAGTGCGCAGAAGCAAAGATTTCCCACGAAGCAGAGACACGTCACACCACTTAGAGGTGGCGGACGCATGCGCAGTAAAGTTCCTGCATTTTCGGTGGCCATATTAAGACACTCGGGTTAATGTAAGTAAAAGCACATAGGAAAGCTTCCCCCAGATACTAAAAATGTTGTGAAATTGAAATTTTAGTAAACAAAACATGTTGATTATTTAGTTAGAAGTTATTTTGAGAGGGCTGAATCCAAGCAAGTCCAAGCAAGTCTCTGCATCTGTGTGACCTTGCTCCATCAATCCCGTCTTTGATGATATTTTATATCATCACAAATTAAGGAACCAGATGCCAACTTCAACACTCTCCCAGTTCAATTTCTTCAATTACTTTGGGAGTTATTTTTCCACTCACATTCTGCAAAACTTTCATTCTCTTATATAGGTCCCCTTTTAGTTCTTCCATTTGCATTTCATCTAATTTTCTTTTCTTCTTTTTCTCATTTACTGTATATCTTTTTCTATTCCTGCAGCATTTGCATCAAATCATTATCACTAAAATTATTAGTGATATCCCCATTATTGGCATAAGTACTTTACCTATAATACTTCTACCTTCATTACAAATCCAATTACCAACAGAGGAGAGACCACCACTGTAGACAATTTACAGAATCTTTGTGTATTCAGAATTACTCCCACTGAAGGTATCAATGCACTGAATATATGCCCTACAATTTCTGCAAAACTAGCTCTTTTATATCGTGTTAGTACATTTTCATGTTCATTGCTTCCAGTGATTCTTTTTCACCTTTGGGAATACTATTCCGAAATAGCATCTCCCATACCAAGGATCAGACAGCTTAAAATAAGCTTTATTCCCACAAATATAATAGACACCAGGAAATACTGGATCAGTTCCCCGTTTTAGTCCCCATCCTCCAATTATGAGGAAATTGTGTTCACTTTCACTGGAACCGATGAATACATTGTTATACTCAGTTTTCTTTCTCTGGAGACAGAATTTCTCCTTATTTTCAAAGTCCAAAGACATAGCAGCATGAGGTTTGCCAGTTGCCATAAATTCCTCCCTAGCAGCCCATTTGGGTATCTGGGGTTTTGTTTCAGTGGCCTTTCTATGGAAATCCTGTCTCCTTTTCTCTACTAAATTCAAAAATATATATTCCTCCGATTTGTAATCTACAAGTTAAATTGCCTTTGTGTGCATCAGCTATATCTATTGATTTCATTGTTAGGAAAAATTCAGCCATGAATTGTAAGTCTTTACTACTAAGGACAGTATTTATTTTTCTACGGATAGGAATTTCAGAGAAAATTACATCTATGGTAGAATAGTAATACTGTAATTTCCCTGTTTTATGAAACAGGCTAGTTAATATGCTACAGGAAATGTCATAGGTCAAGGGTAAATGACGGTAGGTAACACCTTCAGCTACTGAAGTGGGAAATTTCATACAGACATAACAGTCACTAATTTGCATAGTCTCTACATAATGTACTAATAGACTAGCAAATACATTCATATCAATTTTGTTTCTGTTTCTAAAGTGATGTAATTCGATCTCATCTGGTGCTTCTAAGTCTGCTCTATCTTGTTTGTGGTGCTCTACCTTTCCGTGTATACTAGTGTCATTTTGCTTAGCAGCCATCAAGTAAGGTATTGCTATTGTCAGTCCTAGCCATATTACAATTATTATAAGCACACTACATATACATATCATACAACATGTCTTTATACAATTTCTTTTCAGGGTTCCGGTAACTCTTTTATCAGCCATTTTTGACTAAGGAGGTTTAACTCCTCTTTGAGAATTTTACACAGAATACACCTGTGATTTTATTTCAAGTTGGCCTCACTTCTTCAGTATTTTGATCAGCAATCAATTCTTCATCACTTTCATCATTGATTTTCAGAGTCTCAAAATCTTCATGGATGATGTAAGTCCATTCAGGGCCTTTGAATTTATTGTACAATTTTTTCGGGCATGGACTTCTTCTTTGATTGCTTGTAGATGGTTCAGTTGGACTGGTTACTTCGTCCACCTGTTCAGGTTCTTCATCTATTGTCACTAGGGCATATTTCAGTCTTTTAACAAAACCCGGCCATTTATCGCCTTTTCTAAGTCTTTTAGCTGGCACTGTGCTTTCTGATTCTTCAAATGTTCTTTTGTTTTCTTTAAGTTGTGGCACAATTTGATTTTCTTCAACTTCAGGTTTCCTCTCTTACTGCCCTTGTCCAGAGCTTATAATTGTTGACTGTTTCACCTGGATAGATTCTTCTAATTTAATCTGACCTGATTCAGGATATGAGTTTGTTGGGCCTGGATTTTTTCCTCATTCTGAACCCGTTTTGATAATCCTGTCTGGAGTTGCACTAGTCTTGCAGATTCTTTATTGTCTTCTTCCTGTGCGTTTTGCCTAGTACCTATCGGTCCCTCCTCAGACAATGGAGTCCTGGTAGGGGTTTCATTGGTCTGAATGTATTGGTCTTTCCTTATCTGGTCCTCCTCATGATTACCATTAGCTTGGATTTCTGCAATCTGAGTACGTTCTTCTATACCTATCTCGTTTTCACTATCAGTCTGACTATCTAAATATGTCTGGCTTCTTGTTCTCACTCTTATTTTAGGTATGTACACCACTGGGATCCATTCATCTTGACTGGTGCTCGGTTGCTCTTCATCAACTACTTCGGGATCAGACACTTCAGCTGCACAACCTTCAGCCTCAACTTCATCAGGTTCTTTTGCCCTTTTGGTATGACTTGCATGGATCCAGTTGGGGAATCCCTTGCACTTTACAGCTGTGGTGGTGACCAATATCTCTTGATGTGGCTTTCCCCACCTTGGTGCTAGGCAAGATTCCCAGGTGTGATTTTTGTATCGCCACTCAATCTCCAGGGTTCAAATGATGTGCTGGAGTTGAATGTTTGAGCTTCAGCGTCTTCCCCAACCTGGTAAGAGATAGAACGCACTTGGTCAGCCAACTCTTTGCAGTACTCCAACACTAAATCATCAGATATAGTTAACAGCTGATGTCCTGGCACACGTACTTGCCTCATTGCCCTTCCCATGAGAATCTCATGGGGACTCAAGCCTGTTTTCTTGTCTGGAATGCTTCCGAGTCCATTCAGAACAAGAGGTAAAGCATCAGGCCATTCTAACTGGATAGATTCACACATCTTTCTCAATCTTGCTTTAATTGAGCCATTCAATTTTTCTACCACTCCAGAAGCCTCTGGGCGGTATGCACAGTGCAGCTTTTGCTTCACACATTAGACTAATAATTTCATTATTAAAATGTCTCCCTATGTCTGACTCAATCGTTACTGGAAAACCAAACCTAGGAATGAGCTTTCTTAAAAAGAGTTTGGCTACAGTTAAGCTGTCATTCCTGCGGGTAGGTTGTGCTTCCACCCATTTTCAAAATAGGCAGTCAATGACCAAGACAAACTTTAATCCTCGACAAGCAGGTAACTGAATGAAATCAATTTGCAATCTAATAAAGGGGCCTTCGCTTTCCCAATTTTCTCTGGGCAAACAACAGTTTTCTTACCAGGGTTAATTCGCTGACATGTTAGACATCTCCGGCAAAGAGTTTCTGCTATGTTGCTGAACTTCGCATTGAACCAGCCTTGTCTGAACATTCAGATCATCACATCTCTCCCTATGTTTGTGTCCCCATGGTACATTCTAGCCATTGGTGCAAGCATACAGTCAAGTAACATTGGTCTCCCATCTACGTAGACTATCACGCCATCTTCAGGTCCTGCCTGACATACTATTTTCTGCCTGTCTTCCTTTTCTTTGGGCTCTGCTTCACCTTGTAAATCTCTTACTTCCTCCCATGTATTCACACCTCTCATTAGCATACGTTGGCAGCTGTTTCCACATGCTTTGATTTTCTTATTTATTGCCATTTTATATTTGGCACAATGTTGGGCCACTTGGTTAACATTACGATTACCAGCTGTCACTTTGTAATGTCCAGATAGGTGAGCAGCGTTCTTGACCGCGTCCAATTCTTTAGACAATTAAATTGCTTCAAGTAATTCCTTTACAAACTGTCCATTTTTAATTGGATCTCCTGAAGAAGTCATGAACCCTTTGCCTCCATAGCTGGCCAAAGTCATGCACAACCCCGTAACCATACTGACTATCAGTGTAAATGGTTACTCTCCAATTGTTTCCAATTTTGCATGCTTTTATTTAAGCAATCAATTCAGCTAGTTGTGCAGACTTGACTCCTGGTAAATAGGATGCTTTGACTATATTAGTTAATGTGCACCCAACATAAGCAGCTCTTAGTCCTCCTTCCTCATGGCGCATACACGAGCCATCTACAAATAACTCATGCTCTGGGTCTTTTAAAGGTTCTTCCTGTATGTCTGCACGAGGTTTAGTACTGAATTAAGTAAAGTCTATACAATCATGTTCGACTTCTTCTCTTACTTCCTCAAAGTGAGAGTCTGGCAATAAGGTCACTGGATTTAAAATAGTGCATCTCATTATTGTCACATTTTCTGAACCTTGGATAATTCTTTCACATTTAGTCATCTGACTGGGTGTTAGGTGCCGAGTACGTTTTCTGGTTAAGAGAATCACAGCTGAATGTGGAACGTACACTGTTACAGGGTGTCCCATGACAATGGATTCACTTTGCTCAAGACTCATGCATGTTGCAGCTTCCGCTTTCAAGCAACCTGGCAGTGCTGATGCCACTGGGTCCAATGTTGCAGAGAAATATGCCACAGGTCGTCTCATTAATTCATTGGTCTGGGTTAGGACTGAAAGTGCACAATTGTCTCTTGTGTCGCAAAATATTGTAAATTCTTTTGAATAATCTGGCATCCCTAATGCTGGAGCTTCACACAGATTGTTAAGCAGTTTTAAGAAAGCAGTCATGCTTTCATCATCCCATTCGACTGAGTCCTTTGCTCGTTTCTTTGTTATTTGAATCAAAAGCTTTGCAAGCACTGCAAATCCCACAATCCACTGCCAGCAGTAACCTACAACTCTGTGAAACATACTAATTTCTTTCTGAGTTTGGGGTAATTTCATGTTTTTAATTATTTTGATTATTTCACATGTCACTCTTCTAAGCCCTCTTTCTATCTGGTGTCCCAGATACTTGACTGAGGTTGTACAGTATTGCAAATTTTCTGGGGACACTTTATGTCCTCCTTTTGCTAAATGGTTCAGCAATGCAATGGAATCAATTACACAGTCTTTTCTTGTTCTCAATGCCAAGGTCATCGATATACTGCACCAGGACAGATTTTCCGGGCAGCACCAGTGATTCAAGGCACATTTTCAGAATCTGAGTAAAAATGAATGGACTTTCCGTGTACCTCTGAGGAACACGATTCCAAACTTAAACATGCTCGTCAAATTTGAACGAAAATAAAAGTTTGCTATCTGGATGCAGTGGGATGGAAAAGAAGGCATGGCATAAATCAATTACAGTAAACTATCCTGCTCCCCAGAGTATTTGATAAAGAATTACAGCTGAATTTGGTACCACTGGGCAAAATGGGATGACAATTTTATTAACCTTTCAGAGGTTTTTGACCACCCTGTACTTTACGTTTGGTTTCTTTATACCAATTATAGGTGAATTACAGGGACTGCTCATTATTTCTTTTAGAAAGCCTTATTCAACTAACCACCCTATTTCTTGTGCAACTCCTGTATTTATTTCGGAACTTATTTTGTACTGTTGAATATTTGGGTAAACTGCACCTTCCTTTACAGTCACTTTTATGGGATCGACATCTGCCATTAGACCCACTTCTTTTCCTGAAAAACCCCACACATCAGGATTTACAAAAATGTTTAGTTCTCCTGGTAAATCTTCTATGCACATCTTTTTAACTCCTGCTTCTTGTCTTGCTGGCACTCCGTCGTCAACTGGAGACTGAATTTCAACACCATTTGGTGTAAAAAAGATTGTGCAGTTCATTTTGCCCAGACGATCCCTTCCTAGCAAGTTTACAGGGCTAGAATCGCACACTACGAATTTGTGCATTTCTCGGAAGTTACTAATACAGACTTCGATAGGTTCTGTGACAGGGGTCCTAATTTGTTTATTAGAAACGCCCACTACTCGGATCGCTTCTCCCGAGAGGGGTAGCTTTGGGATGTCTGCTGTTTTCACAGTAGAACGGGTAGCACCAGTGTCCAACAAAAAGGTAACATCATTTCCCTCCACTTTCCCCTCAATATAAGGACCTGACTGATCTACTGGTAAGGATGCTCCAAATACGCAATCCTCTTCCCCCATCTCAGGTACCGTCAGTATGTGTCATCTTCAAAAAATGTGTCCTGTAAAAGAAACTGTGGTGTTACCATATTTTTCTTACTACTTCCCTCCCAAAATCCAGTGTCCACACTGTATTTGGGTTGACTCACAATATCTGGCATTGGAGCTTGAGGTAACTGATTCTATATTACCAGCTGTGGCTGTCTCATTGACACATCATTTTGCGTCTGTGGATTTAAATTTTGATTTTGGACATTATTATTCTGTATTCGTTTACACTCGTTTCTCCAATATCCCAATTTTCCGCACCCATGACAAACTTTTTCTTTGCTTCTTCTTTCTTTCGTTTATTATCAATTTCATCCTCACAGTATTTTGCATATTTGAGAATTTCGGCGACAGGCTTTGCTTGCCAACACAGTTTATGCTCTTTCATTTGTTAGGAGATTTCAGGTTTTAATCCAAACACAAACCGATAAATAAAATGTGTCATGTCCTTATTATCAATGTTTTCTAAACCACTGTACTGTTTAAATACCTGCAAAAGGCGTTCATAATATGCATGTACAGATTCATCTTTAATTTGGGTGGTTCTGTCTATTTTAGTCCAATCAGATTCTTTTGGAAGAATATTTCCCTTTAAGTAGGTTATCACCTGATTGTACGTCTTCATAACATCGTCTGATGGGCCTCCTGTTTTAGGATCTCTAGGGTATTCATAATTTGGCCAATCTACTGTAATTTTACACTCAGCCCACAAAACATCTGGAACAACAATGTCAAATAATCCATCTAAATCTTTTAACCGCACTTTCAACACTTTCACAAACCTTTCAACTTGTTGATGCCATTCTACAGGTTTTTCTCTGAGCATTGGGAAATCATTAGTAATGGTAAAATATCCTGTCCGGACCATGGGACATGTACATAACCTCCTCCTTATAAAAGACACTGCTGCATTCGAAACGTTTATGGATGAGATAAACCCACCTCTAGTAAATGCTTTATATTTGCAATATAGATACGGGGTATTACAGACCAACGCCCACACATGCAAAAGGAGAGATAGCAATGAGGATGGTATTTGTACCCTTTGCCCATCAAAGGCTAAGGAGGATGATGTCCATCTATTGTTTTTCTGCTCTGCTTATGTACTACCTAGACAGCGCTGGATAAAACCTCTGTGCAAAAATCTGGGCGTCAGGACGCTTAAAGAGGCTTAGCGTATTATAAGGTCAAATACCTCACAATTGGTGGTTTTTTGTATAAGCAGATTTTTATTCAATGTGTTTCTTATCAGAAAACGCCTTGGTTATAAACTTTAATGTAATAATGAAATCTGTAGTTTCTCCCACAATGTTAAACAACGTAGAATGCACTGAGTTCACTTTTGTACAAATCTTATGGTTTTCAAGTTTTTAAATCTATGTTTTTAGTCTTGCTTTTATAATGTAATAGCCTTTTTATGGTTTTTAATTGAATTTTAAGAATAGGCATAACTAACTACATAGAATTAACTGTTACTCTGCCCCAGTACATATCAACGGTAATGTGTTACCCGATAAATTGTCTTAAATTCTACTTTTCCTTTTTCAAATAGCCTATGCTTGTTCATATTTTACTTTTGTGTACTTCCTGCTTTTATTGCTACCAGCCGAAATAAAGTTGAACTGAACTGAACTGAACTGAACATAACCTCCTCAGGGTACTTCTCTCACACGACACAATCTTTCAACCTTTTCAGTTTCTTTAAGTAAATACTCAGAAGTGTTTTTTATTTGCCAGTGCCTCTTCCTTCTTCTTTGTCCATGTAGCTTTCCATTTGTCTAAATCTTCCCATTTTTGCAACAATGACAACAATTCCTTTATCTACAATTTACGTCCTGATACATTCATATTCTCCAAATCTTTGTCCGAAAATTTAGCTCTATATGTTTTCAGCAATAACTTAGATTTACCAATGTCAATTCCCATTTCCAAAGCCAAATTCATAAATTTTTCATGGTATATTTTTGTATTTCGAGTAATACTTCCGCATGTAAACAATCATTCATCCTCATCAAATGAGTTTAGTTGGTCTAATCCCACATTTCCTGCTACCATTTCTTCTAATTCCACCCTCAATTTGAATATGTCCAATTTCTTTGACTGCGATTTTGGCTATGGCCGGGATGCCCGCCACCCCCTCCCAACACCAATCCCCAATGGATGGGAGAAGTCGGACACAGGTTTAAACTTTTGGAAGGCGGGGGGGGAGTTACCCCCCCGGCCGTATTTATTAAAATATGAAACAAAAATTTAAAACATTAAATAAAAGTTTCATGAATTATGTACAATTTTACATTTATTACATTTCGATGAAGACATGTTCTTTGGCTAACCTTAACAGATCTCTAATACAAAGGTTTCCTAGCCGAGTCTAGCATCCTGAAAATGCATACATTCTAAATTAAAATTGTACATCCTAGCATTAAGGGCCAACGGCAAGGTCTTAACCGGTGTCAGATCCCTACTACCAAAATCTCGCCCTCGCGGTGTGAGTGGCGCATGCGCAGAGGACTCTACCCTCATTGCCAACTGTAACTTCCCTTGTCGTGGGGGCCCCCTTTCCACTCAACGCCATCTTAAAGGTCGTCCGAGTTCCCGTGTGAGGTATCTGTAGGAAGGACAGCGTGGACTCCCCCCCATCCCCACACTCTCTATCCGCCGTCGCGGATATCCGGCCCCCGGGAAATTCGTAGAAGGGGCATCTAGCCGCCTCCCCCCTGGGAGGGGCCTATGGCCGTCTCCCCCTAGGCGACCCATCCTTAGTGGGTGCCGCCTCCCCATGGAAGGGGCCAATGGCCACCTCCCCCCGGGCGCTCCCATCCATTCTGGGTGGCGCCCCCCTCTAGGGACCTTGAAATTCCTGCTTACCGATCATGACCTTACCGCCCGACCAAAAAATAAATACGACAGTTGTTTACCTACTAAGGGAAGAAAATTCTGACATAGCCTTGATGTGTCATCAAAAGCTCTCTCCTACAAAGGGAAACATTATCCTAAAGGCAGAAGTCACATCATTATCTGAAACATTACTTTACTTCTCTACAAAGGAAAAAAGGCCTATACATTTCTCTCTAATCAAAACTTTATTTAAACAAACATTGCCATAAGGGGCTGGTGGGTGGGTCAAAATTGCCGCTAGTTCCGTCGAGGGCTCACGAGCAACGAGTGGGTGCAGCCTTCAGAGCACAGGAACAAGAGGACGCTTCTTCGGATTCCCGCTCTATTTATCCTTCTGCGGGAGGGCGGGGACCCTCCTCCGGTATGCCTACTGGGCGTGGTCTTCCGTGCGGGTGTCTAGGACAACCCCTCCTGGGCGGGAAAAGGCACGCCCCGGCTATGCCACTTCGGGCATACTAGCCGAGCCACGCCTCCCGCCCAAAATGGTTTCCCGGGGGGATCGGGGCACCCAACCATACGTTCGGGGGGACCGAGTGGTCGCCCCTTTCCATATGGCCGGGATGCCCGCCACCCCCTCCCAACACCAATCCCCAATGGATGGGAGAAGTCGGACACAGGTTTGAACTTTTGGAAGGCGGGGGGGAGTTACCCCCCGGCCGTATTTATTAAAATATGAAACAAAAATTTAAAACATTAAATAAAAGTTTCATGAATTATGTACAATTTTACATTTATTAAATTTGGATGAAGACATGTTCTTTGGCTAACACTAACAGATCTCTAATACAAAGGTTTCCTAGCCGAGTCTAGCATCCTGAAAATGCATACATTCTAAATTAAAATTGTACATCCTAGCATTAAGGGCCAACGGCAAGGTCTTAACCGGTGTCAGATCCCTACTACCAAAATCTCGCCCTCGCGGTGTGAGTGGCGGATGCGCAGAGGACTCTACCCTCATTGCCAACTGTAACTTCCCTTGTCGTGGGGGCCCCCTTTCCACTCGACGCCATCTTTAAGGTCGTCCGAGTTCCCGTGTGAGGTATCTGTAGGAAGGACAGCGTGGACTCCCCCCCATCCCCACACTCTGCCGTCGCGGATATCCGGCCCCCGGGAAATTTGTAGGAGGGGCATCTAGCTGCCTCCCCCCTGGGAGGGGCCTATGGCCGTCTCCCCCTAGGCGACCCATCCTCAGTGGGTGCTGCCTCCCCGTGGAAGGGGCCAATGGCCGCCTCCCCCGGGCGCTCCCATCCATTCTGGGTGGCGCCCCCCTCTAGGGACCTTGAAATTACTGCTCACCGATCATGACCTTACCGCCACAGGCCGGATAGTTGACCGACTATCCGGCCCCCCCTACTCCTCCTAAAGGTCATGCTTCCTCAAACCCCTTAGCCATGCTATGAAGTCTCCTATGAGTAAGTCATTCCCCTCCCTGGACAGGTGAACCCCATCATTCAGATACATGTGATCACCCCGAATACACCCGTGAGGAATGCTATGCAACTACGAAGAGCGAAACAATTTACCAATTTTATTGTTAACCCTTTTCACTGAGTAGTTCAGTCCTGACACCAAAAGGCCCCCCCGCCATACCTTCCTGGGGATCATGTGGGACCAGGCAATCATGCACCCCGGGACTTTGTTAGCCAACCAGCTAACAGCCGATAGGATGTGTTCTAATAACACTCGTCTACCCAGTGTCACCAAGTCATTGCCCCCGAGGTGTACTATGATTACAGATGGCGGTGACCTTGGCTGCCCTAAAAGACCTTCAAAAAACGATTGGAATTGGTCAAAACAGAGCCCGCCCTTCCCATGGAAGGTCACTCTGTACCCGTATTCCCCAGATGCATGAGTCGCGTCACCTGCCTTGAATACGTCCCCGGCGCGCCTCACGTATGAGTGGCCCATGACCCATACCACTCTCTCTCCAGTCAGTGATCCTTGACCGCTGGTCTCCTGATGTTGGGTCGACTTCAAATTCCGCCCCGCGTGACAGGCTCGCGAAACTGTAATTCAAACAAAAGACAAGAAGCGTGAGTGCATGTCAATTGATCTTTACAACATGTGCAATCGCACATACCTTTTGAAGCAATCCGAGGACCAACGGCCCAGCTGTTTTACTTCCTCCGCACTCTGACCCCTGGCTGTAGCCTCAGTAGCAGCCCCTGTCCTAAAGGAGTGGGTCCCAAAATCGCACAGGTCCATGCCCGCGGCAGCGATTGACAGTGCTAGCACCCTCTGAAACTGAAATCTCGTCAGTGGGGTGCCATCCTTGTGCCTAAGCAAAGTCCCCCCCCCATTCCTCAACGCCCTTGATTTCACCCAAATTTGCAATAGCCCGACTCATGTGAAAGGTGCTATCCTCGACCTTATCATCGCCAAAGAGAACGCTATTCAACTGGAGTCAATTCAACCTTGTGACTGGTCAGATCATCATATTGTCTCCTTCCTTATCAATGAAAAAATTAAATTTAACCCACTGCAACCCTCTAAGCCCAAAGTCTGGAAAAGGGACATGAAAAAACTCAACCCAAACTCATTACCGCCTAACAGCTGCAATCTACTACTACCCCCGTCCGGCGCTACGGACGTCCAACTCCTGACTGACCACTATCTAAATGCTATGTCCACAATAATCAATGATGCTGCACCCATGCAACTGAAAAGAGTCTCGTCCAAGATCTCCAACCCTTGGTATGACGGGAGCCTCAATGAGGATAGACGGGCCATGCGAATGGCAGAGCGCACTTGGAGGTCAGACCCCTCTACACTGCACCTAGAAAGCCTGAAGAAGCAGAGAAATGCCTACTTCAGGAAAATAAAACGCTCAAAAAGAGACTTCTTCAGCCTCCAGCTCGCCCAAGCGAAAAACCGCCCAAGGAAATTGTTTGAGTTAATCAGAACACAATCCAAAGAACAACCCCAGACAATCAGCACCAGGGGCATTACACCTTCCTGCGAAGAATTCTCTGCTTTCTTTAACCAAAAAAGCGACAACATAAGAAGCGATCTCCTCAATGACGCAATCCTTTACTCCAACCCCCAACTCACAGCAGCGCCTGCACCAAAGAACAACGCTACATGGTCATCCTTTAGCACCTACTCCGAAGAAGAAATTGGCAGACTGCTCAGCACGCTGAAACCATCCAATCACCTTGCTGACCCTCTTCCTGCCAACGCTGTAAAAGACTTTACCCCTTTGCTCCTCCCACTCTGGACTAAAATCATCAATAGCTCTCTTCAACAAGGATCCATCCCTGATGCCCTTAAAGTCGGACAAGTCACACCTCTATTAAAAAAACCAACAGCAGACCCCACTGATCTAAACAACTACCGCCCTATTACAAACATTCCCACCCTCGCCAAACTGTTGGAAAAATGCGTACAGCTACAACTGACTAAACACATAGACAAGTTTGATCTCCTCAACGCTCATCAGTCAGGCTTCCGTGCAGGGCACAGTACCGAAACAGCCATGACGCACATAGTGGACGACGCCCTCCAAATCCTAGACCAAAACGATACCTGCCTCCTCATCCTTCTGGATCTCTCCTCAGCATTCGACACAGTTAAACATGAGAATTTACTCGAACTGTTAAACACAAGAATGGGCATCTCAGGGACTGTTCTCAAGTGGTTCACCGCCTTTCTACACAACCGCTCACAAAGATTCAAAAGCAACAACCTGATGTCCTCTCCGGTACCTGTATCACTAGGCGTCCCACAAGGATCCTCCCTCTCCCCTACTCTGTTCAACCTAGTTATGGAACCTCTCACTACTTTGCTACAGACATCCAATGTGCACTTCCACATGTATGCCGATGACACCCAACTCTATCTCAAAATACAATCCCCCAAGGACATCATGCTCCTGAACACCACGATCAGAAACACCCAGTCCTGGCTTGCAGAGAATCACCTCAAACTCAATGCCCTGAAGACTGAATTCCTCCTGATCTCTCCTCCCGCAAAAATCTCCACGGCTCAATCATGGCTTAAGCAGTTAACAGCTTTAAATGTACAACCTACCGTCGTAGACTCAGCAAAATCCTTAGGCATAACACTTGATGCCAATCTCAACATGCAGCAGCACATCAGCAAGGCAACCAAAGGAGCGAACTTCCAAATCAATACCTTGAGGAAACTTAAAGCCTTCCTTCCAGCCAAAGACTTCCAAACTGCAGTACAATCTATAGTCATCCCGCACATAGAATACGGAAGCACCGCCCTCTGCGGGCTCCCACTAACAACTACGGCACCCCTTAGAGCGTCCCTTAACGCTGCAGCGAGACTCATCACTGGCTCAAAAAAACACTCGCATATTTCCCCTGACTTTAAATCCCTGAACTGGCTGCCTTTTGAAGCCAGAATACATCTGAAAATCGCCTGCATGACTCACAGGGCTGTACACCATAACTCGCCCAGCTACCTCACTCAAAAGCTGACAATCTCGGGTGGCTCTAGAACTACTAGAAGCACAAACAATCTTCTGCTGAAACCTCGAAGATTCAGAAAGGAAAAAACCTATAAACGCTCCTTTTCAGGTATGGCGCCCAGGATCTGGAACTCACTTCCTCCTGAAACCAGGCTCATCTCCTCCAACAAACTGTTTAAGAAAGAAGTAAAAGCGATCCTCATGGCTAAATACACATGATCTATTAACCTGTATCTCTCATGAATCCGCTCCATAATACCGGCCTGACCCCTTGGTCTACTAGTACTATTTGTATTAGGACTTACTTGAGTGTATATGTTCCCTCTCTGTACTACTTGTACCACTGGTTTTATGACTTATTTGATTGTATTTGTTCCCTCTTTGTATTTTGATGTACTATTGACGCACCTGTCTGACTTGCACACTGTACCTACACCACCTCAACCATCCCTACTTTTGTACTACTGATGCACCTGTGTGACTGTACATCCTGCACGCACCTACCTCAACTATGCCCACCTTTATGTTATCTCCTAAAACACTTGCAGCACGTTTAAATAAGTATATGCATACTTTTGTACTTTTATATTATTGGCGCAACGGTTTGACTATGTACCGTGTACTGACACTACCTCACCTATGATCTACCTCCAGTTGTTCTTTGACCTACCTATGTAACTATGCATATTGTACCTAACTACCTCAACTGCTACATGCTATTACTGTAAAGCGCTCTGATATCTGCAAAGATCTTGTTCGCGCTATATAAAACTTTCAAATAAATAAATATTAAATAAATAAATGTAGCCGTCCTTAGTGCCAAATATTCCTCTAAACACTTTATCGGGCACATGGGGGACCCTCGCGCGCGCTGCAGGATAACACTATTTCCCATAGCTCCCTGGTCAGTCTTGGACCTGGCTAGCGAGATCACCATCGAATCACCCCTTATTTGGATGTGATTCCTGCACAAGCCTCCCTCCATATCTTTCTTGTTCCTTGCGACGAGTTCGCTCACCCGCATAGCCCCATGGAATGCCAAGGCGAAAGCTGCCCGGAACAGAACTGCTTCGAAAGGGGAGGAGCACGTCTCATCCAGCTTTGCTACAAGTAGAGACAACCTGTCTAAACCAATCGGGCGCCTTGCATCCTGCTTGCGACCCTCGAGGCGTTGCCAACCGCGGAGCGCCTTCTTAACCAAAAAGGAACCCGTCGGGTCTCTTATGCCTTGCACCTGCGCCATGAATGAAATGGCCGCCCTATGCCTATTGGCCGTTGCCGCTGATCGGCCTTCTCTGTGCGCTACCAGGAACCCCAGGAAGGATTCCTCCTGACCCCAGCTCTGTCTCCCTGTTGGACCCAAAAATGTGCAGTAGGAATGAAACGCTCCTTCGTATGCCTTCCTTGTCCTGGGGGCTAAGCTGGCTGCCACGAGGTCTTGTAATCCGGGGCACCGATTAGCCATAGTGCTTCAGGGAACAGTGCCGCCACTAGGTCCGCTGTGGGTAGATGGCCCCTGAACGCCTGCATATGTGAACGAGAGAGTGCATCAGCTGCATGATTCAGTACGCCAAGCACATGTTTTGCCCTGAACTGTACATTCAACCTCATGCAAAGTAGTACAATTTCTTTCAACAATCTCAAGATCCACTTGCAGCGGGCTGCCTGCTGGTTAATGCACTCAACCACAGTCATATTATCAGACCAAAACACCACTGAGCGGTCCCTGAAATGGTCTGGCCATGCCATCAGAGCAACCCAAATGGGGAACAGTTTCAAGAACCCAATGTTACCTGTCAGACCGCTGGAGTGCCACCACGTCAGCCATACTTGCGCCGACCATCGGTTACCAAAGATGGCGCCAAATCCCACGCTCCCAGCTGAGTCAGTCCACAGACCTAGTTCCTCTGAAGACGCTGGTGGCTTGTTCTACACAACTCGACCGTTGAAGTCCGCCAGAAATGCCAACCAAATGCGCATATCCTGGCGAACCTCTGCCGACAGTCTCGTACGGTGGTGTCCCTCCTTGAGACCAACCATAGCTTGTGCAATAGAGCATGAGAAGGGGCGGGCCATTGGTATCACCCTCAAGGCAAAGTTAAGCTGACCCACTGTTTGCTGTAACTGGTGCAGGGTCACCTTCTCCTTGCCCAGGCATTGTGTCAAGGAAGCCCTAAACTTGGCCACCTTTTCGATCGGTAAACGGAAACATCCCTCCACAGAATCGAGCTCAATTCCCAGAAACTCCAGTGAAGTAGGTGGTCCGACCGTCTTACCTGGTGCCAATGGGACTCCAAACTCCCGCATGAGGATGCAGAAGTCCTGCAGTGCCTGCGCACATTTCGTATCGCCTGCTGCTCCCAAGAACAGGAAGTCATCCAGATAGTGCATAACATGCCTATGCCCTGTGGCCTCGGTGAATGCCCACTCCAAAAAACAGCTGAACATTTCAAAATAGGCACAAGAAATAGAGCAACCCATAGGCATGCATTTATCCATGTAATAACTCCCCTGAAAAGCAAAACCTAGCAATCGCTGATCGCGCAGGTGTACCGGGAGCAACCGGAATGCCGATTCAATGTCTGATTTCGCCATCAGCGCTCCGGGGCCCAGGTGATTTAACATGGCCACGGCATCGTCGAACGATGCGTACCGCACTGAACAAATATCCGGGTCAATGGCTTCGTTCAACGAAGAACCTTTTGGGGCAGACAAGTTGTGAATGAGTCTAAACTCCCCCGGGTCTTTCTTTGGTACCACCCCTAGCGGAGGACACACGAAATCCACCACCGGCGGGCGATGAAAAGGCCCCGCCACCCGCCCTAAGCTGACTTCTTTGGAGATTTTTCTTGCAGCTACACTTGGGTTATGTTGGACAGATAACTGATTTTTACAAAAAGAGTCACCCCGAAAATCCCCCGCCGGGATGTTGAAGCCATATAGGAATCCATTCCTCAACACCCCGGCGGACACATGATCAGGGTATTTGTTCAACCGGGAGTCAGTGCCATGATATCGACAGGTGTGGGCAACAGGGTACAAAGTACCACCTCACTCCTGCTTAGACCCCCCTCTTCCGCCCGTTCCGCTGTTTTTTGATCTACAACTACTCTCCGGGTATGAGGAGTTCCCACAGCCCGCACACGCATGCCGGAACCTACATGTTCCCTGGGGCTTGCTACAGTTGCCTCTATTGAAGCCCCAACAAACCCCCCGCTTGCCGCCATTCCCGCCGGTCTTGGGCTGATATTCCCCACCGGCGCCCGCTCGAAAGGGCACCGCGGGTTTTTGGCGGACTGACCCTGACCCGCTCCCGCCCGGCGAGGACGTACCTGCTGCCCCAGGCAAGAGCTGCTTGTGCCATGACACCGAGTCGAGGCAATCCCAGGTCAAAGTCGCATCAAACTCTTTCGCTTTTCGGAATTTCATATATCCTTTCCACTCATCCCCCTCATACATGGTATAAAAATCCATAATCCTATTCTGATAACAGGTTAACTCGGTCATGACTTCTGGTTTGCGTTCCCCCATGACTGCCGTAAATATCGAAAAGGCCTTGACCCGATTCGATACAGTCTCATCGACCCTAAATTCCGCCATCTTGGCCCGCCATACACTGGGGTGCCATAAATCCTTCTGGGATTTTGCATATTCCATCTCGCGATGGTCAGTCAACAAGGAAAACATATTCACATATTTCTCCCCCCATATCATTTCCTTTGTGGCCGCAGGGATGTGCTGGGCCACCCTTTCACGCCTTGAAGGTAATGAACCCTTACCTGCCATTGGCAATGTGTGCTTACCAGGTTCGACCGTCGTGTCTGCCGCCTTTTCCCGGCTAACTGCAGGTCCTCCCGGCGCCACCTGTGGAGGAACAAGAGGAACATTCGCCGTCGCGGCCTCTCTCGACTGCTGTAACTGCTCGATTATTAGCCTAGCTTCCTCAGCCGGGTCTCCCGTGGCCACTGCCCCCCCGCTTTCTTCTTGAGCCAGGGCAGCACTGCCGCTAACTGGATGGCCAGTTCCGGGGGCATCTCCTCGTCGTTAACAGGGGTAATTACAACCGGGATTGGTAAACCTATGTCTGGGTTTGGTACAGGGGTGACCGCCGGTGTAATGGGGGCGACTGGGGGTACCTCGGGAACCGGATCTTCCCCAGAAACCGCCCTCCTCTTCACACGCTTCCCCCTACCCTCAGGGACTACTCCCGGCAAGGCCGGGCCTATTAACTTTTTAGGGCGGCCTGAGCTGTTCTGGGCCGCTAACTGTTTCTTAACTTCGGCCAAACCCCGGCCGATTGAGTCAACTTTTCAGAGCTTTCGGTCCATGCTCGCCATTCGGTTCAACAAATGGCGCAATACCTTCTTCATATCAGAGCCCTTTCCTGCTTTCTTGCCGGCCATGGCTTTGAGTACTCTGCTCTAGTTGATCAACGAGGTCCTGGATCCTTCGTACTCCAAATAACTGAAAGAGAAACAACAAGATTACAAGTTCTCAAAATTGCCGCTTGTTCAGTCGAGGGCTCACGAGCAACGAGTGGGTGCAGCCTTCAGAGCACAGGAAGAAGAGGACGCTTCTTTGGATTCCCGCTCTATTTATCCTTCTGCGGGAGGGCGGGGACCCTCCTCCTGTACGCCTACTGGGCGTGGTCTTCCGTGCGGGTGTCTAGGACAACCCCTCCTGGGCGGGAAAAGGCGCGCCCCGGCTACGCCACTTCGGGCATACCAGCCGAGCCACGCCTCCCGCCCAAAATGGTTTCCCGGGGGGATCGGGGCACCCAACCATACGTTCGGGGGGACCGAGTGGTTGCCCCTTTCCATTCTCTATGTTTCGAGTCCATCTATCTAATTCTTCTGGTCTTACTACAGTTGCATGTCTCGATCCTGAGGTTGTCTCAATCTGTACTTCTTTTGAACATCAGGGAGTAATTTTTCTGATCGAGTCATTTACTGGTTCTTGTATAGGTAAATCCATTAGGGAAATTACCAACTCAAATTCACTTGCTTGATCATCAACTATTAGGGTTTCTTTTCTTGCTGAACTAAGGGTGTAGTCAGAATGGGAGCTTCAGGATAAGCTTGCTTATCTCCATATAAAGGAACTACAGGACCTATTGTTGCGGGTATTGTCAATGCTTCAGGACTTGTATTTAATTGGGAACTTTTCTGAATTCATTCACTAAGCTAGAACTAAAGGTAGTTGTAAGAACGTAGCACTAGGAGTAACTCTCTGTGTTTCTTCTTGGTAAGGTGGCGGATTTTTCATTAATACATCATCTAAATATTCATCATCCAAATCACCAGTAGTCATTAAATTTCTCATTTTCTCTGTACTTTTACTTCCTAACGGTTCTTCTGTGGTAACAACAGGATATAATCCATCTACTAGCATAGATTTTCTCCATCCTTTCATTTGATTATCTCTTGTCTCTTTCGGAAATCTAGGATAAAATTTACTCCAATTTCTGTCACTTCTGTACGTGTCTCGCTCAAACGCCTCTGTCTCCCACTCTTCTAGACCTTTATATTGCGTTAATCTTGGTCTGGGATCTAACTTATTCATACGATTTCTTAAGTTATACAAAATTCTACCATTAAAGGTGCCATGTTCGGGAAATGCCAAAATACTATCTTCCTTAGTGTACTCTATCCAGTTTTCTAACCACACACATATGTGGTAGCCCCTTTCTACCATCATGTATGATGCTTGCATATTAGGTGGTGGAATAATAATCCCTTCTCTAGTTTTAATAGCTTTGTCTTTTTTAAAATAATTCTTTATTCTTCTGAAAAGTGATATCTTTCTCTTTTCTCTGTACATGATATAAGGTCTTCCTCTAATTTGTTGTTCTCTCACAAATCCTAAATATTTTCAATCAGGACGGTTTCCTATAAATGCTGGATCTTAAATGCCACATATACCGCTATTTAATGTTGTACGAAATGTCAATAAATTCAATTAATTCAGTTTGTTCACTTTGCTGAAATATTTCTCCAATACCAGCGCGTTTCTCAATTTAAATAACCAATGCGGTTTAAACTTACAATCAGCGTTAACCAATGATTGCGCGGCTTTTCTGTAACGTGAATCTCACTCTCTGCACTCACCCCTCCTTTACAACTTTCTCACGGTTACACACCCGCTGTTTCTACCAATCCCAGAGCGGCTCTCTATGATGTCAGTGCAGCACCCATGACTGACTCCCTCCTTTACAAGGTAATACAACAATTACATTTCTTTCAAAATTCAATTATACATTTCATAAATGGACAACATGAAAACATTCGCTACTGTGCCTGATTGACTAAAAAGGAGAGATAATTTCATTCACAACGAGTAAACCTTTTTTCCGACCTACTCTGCAAACACTGCGAGTAAAACAGCCTTCAGTTTAGTCTTCACTAGAGCAAAAAGAACCTGCTACTCCTTCAGAATTACCCTGTCTAGGTGATATAAGACCAAAGTTTCACCAGCGAACTCCTTTGCTACTAATCACTCTCACATTTATACTAGAAAAATAAACCCTAACTAGTGCTTCAAGTTTTGCCTAACTTTACGCACTTTTTCCTCAAGGCAAGTAACCTCACAGCAGTGTGGCTTCTATTTAGCACCCGCTTCCCTTATCCAGGGATATTCCAGACAACATTTAACAACACGAGCGGATATTGGTTACTACATAAAATCAATAAACAATCAATAGTCGATACCTAAACTTAACTACCTATTGTTAACAGAACCCTAACCATACTACTGTTACCAGAAAAGTATACTGATAGAGCGCGCGGGACAACTAGCTCAGTTCACCATACTCACCTGGGCCATAAAACATTCACACTTTGAACTAGCAGTCCCGCCTGCGATTTATTAACTAAATCATCCTATCAACACTTTGAGTCATTTTAGGACTTATACCTGTAAACCATGACTTACCAATTCTTGTCATCTTTGCTATAAGTCCTAATGATCGAAAAGGAAGTTAGAATAAACAGGCAATATTTAAACACATTAACTTTTCCTGTAATAACCACAGACTCTGGGAACGTTTTAAAAGCTTAATCTATGAAAGAGTCCACAATATCGTGACCATACACTTTACAAGCAAGAATATAACCATTAGGACATACAGTTTGTAAGAAAACACAGTAACACCTCTAATCATTGGTTCCTGGGAAGGGTGAGAAAGGGAAATAGCACAAGGACATACCACATGGAAATATAGTTATCTAGAATGGTGCAATGACCAATCCTGGCCACGGGCTGGGACAAATCAGGACCAGGGTCCCGACTAATCAGATGCCCACAGGACAAGACAGGTGCAGATTAGGACAGGTGACCTCCGCTAAGTGCAACGCCAGCGTCACACGCCTATTTCTCAGCACGCCAATTAATACCCCGACTGGGTAATCGATAATCTCCTCCAACACCTCGATTCATCTGAAAAAGTGGTGCTCCAGCACCTCTGCTCTCGATCTCCTATAGCATGCATTGGGTCAGTGACAGGTCAGCTACTCAGACAAGTCGGACAATTTCTCTATCTAAACCTACCTTAGTTATACCATTTCGAGGGCAATGTACCACCCCTAAATGTGACAAATATATGTGTTACCCTTCAGTGATTGGTCAGAAAGATGAGGAGAGGTCATCACACCATACCAAGATGAGATTTTTTTAATATGGTTTCGGTTGATTCCATTTACCGGCCATAATTTATTTTCCCGTGCACTTTTATTCCACCCAGCCATACTGTTCAACAAATTTGATACATTTTGTACAGCTTCAGTTCCACCTGAGGTCAGAAGAGCATTTTCTCATAGACATCATAGGTAAGATGATTCTTGGCGGTGATTCAATGCCAATGCTTCAGCAACTTCGGAGCTAGAGTGCGCACGCACAGCTTTTTCAAAGATGAAGTTTGTCTCAGTATTCAGGTCCAACTACAAGCTATCAGCAAAGTCAAAGAGAAACATATTAGAATACAAAAATATATTAATGCACTGTATACCACTTATCTCTACTCAAACCCCATCACTTTATTTTAACTTTTGCATTAATGGTTAAGCCGAACAAACAAGCTTAGGTTAAACAGCAGCATAAACATGTGATATTGAAAGCGGCCATTTCTGGCACTAGTGCGCAGAAGCAAAGATTTCCCACCAAGCAGAGACACATCATGTCACGTAGAGGTGGCTGACGCATGTGCAGTGAAGTTCCAGCGTTTTTGGCGGCCATATTAAGACACTCGGGTTAATGTAAAAGCACATAGGTAAGCTTCCCCTAGATACTAAAACTTTCGTGAAATGGAATTATCAGTAAACAAAACATGCTGATTAATTAGTTAGAAGTTATATTGAGAGGGCTGAATCCAAGTAAGTCTCTACATATGTGAGACCTTGCTCCATCAAGTGTGTCACAAGCACAGTATCCTACTATAAATGGAAGTCCAGTTTCAGTTATGGAAACCTTTAGTTCTCAGATGTCACCTACCATCACAATCATTCCCAAGTGTGCCACAAACCAAATGTACAAGTGTGCAGACCGGACGTTATCAAGATGGCAGCCATCACAATAGCCATAAGAATTTACCCATTTTACTTCCAACATAGCAGATGTGTTAGTAGTCTCTTTTTCTGGACAAGAAAATGGTCAATATTATTTGTATCTATTCTCAGAAACACAGCTGGACACTTTTTGCAAAAACAACTTTTCAGGACGAATAGTAGCCATGAGGCGTTCGTTGCCTTTGAATACAATGAGGAGTCATGCTATATTAAGCACATTACATGCTTGAGTCTTTGATAGATACATTGCAAAATGTCCGCTTTGCTATCTAGTGAACACATTAAGCACATATTAATTATTGTGAAATAATATAACCGAATCTATGAATACTTTTCTTAGCGTGGGATCACTGTTTGCGGTGCCCAGATAATATGTGACGCAGATGTGCCAAGGTATTCAGCTGACAGGAAGTTGTACTGCAGCAGGGTACTTCTGCTACCGTATTAGCTTCATTTTCTCGACTCACACCGGATTTCTTTCTTGACTATGAGCCAAGACAAAGGTGATGTGAACCACAGTTAATTACTCGTTCGCAGGTCTTTAAAAACAAATGATCATAAATCACTTTTGTGTTTTTGGGAAGCCAATTAAGTCTGTGCTTATGCCTGCAAATGCCTTCGTAAACGTTTGTCCTGAAGCACACCGTCTTTATAGGACAATTAACAAGGAACACAACAGTGATGCATGACACAGCCGGCTCAAGCGCTGGCCTATGAAATGTTTGTCCTTCAGTGCATGCTCATTTATGGGGCTATTAATAAGCGGTACTGCAGTAATGTGCACTGCATCAATTCCGCTTCTTTCAAGAACCCCATGGTGTTAATTAAAATGCAACCTATCTTCTCGGTCTGTCACTGAATGTACTCCTCAATGAAACAGGTAATCCATCATAATTCACCTTGCTGAGAGAAAACTTCAACTTTCAAGAGTTGTGTAATGTTTATTCACATAGATATAACCTGGTAAATATCCAAATTCCTGAAAACCTATCGATAGATGCTATTTATTATTCTCTTTCTTGGGGTGTTTAATGTACATTTTGTGCTGACTGAAGGTACCAGAGCTCATTCACCTGCCTAACACAATGTTATTTTCACAATATATATGTATCCTGTCCACATATTGGCATAGTTAACTGTGAAACATGTATTGCATTGCTGACAACACATAGCCCTGTTGTAGGGCATTATTACACATGGGACAACTATCACAAAGGCCCTGGCTAGGAATGGCTCCCAACAGTTCTCTTTATTTCGCTTGCCTGGAATGCCTGTTACTGGGCCCATGAGAAATAACAACTTATTAGCAATGAGGGCCAAGGTGAGCACTGGTGCTAATTTAAGACCACTCTGTGCCACAGGGTTGGGCCCAATTAAGGGGCCAATTATGATTGCAGTGAATCTGCATCCTCCGGGCCTGCGGAAGCCACCGCCGGCCCTAAGGATGTGGATTCACTGTTGCGGTGTGTGTGAAGACCCCCCGCTGGCTGGGGGGTCATCGGTGGACGGGGAGACCGTCTGCCGCTTTTCCGCCGCGAGACCGGGCGCAAAAGCTCTAATATGGTGGCGGTGTCTATCAGACACCACCAGCCATATTAGGATTTGCCCTGTGACATGCCTTTCTGCGGCGGCAATGCTACCACGAAAAGGCATACAGTCTTTTCATTGGGGGCCCGTTGCGGGCCCCCAGGGTGAAGAGGGGGGTGAGGGTGCACATGGGGGGTACCTATGGTACCCCCCTGCATTTGCATGCACGAAGCGGCAGGCACCGTGCAGTGCCTGCAGCTTTGTGCATGCAAATGCACTGCTTGCAGTTTTAACATTTTGGCGGGTGCTGCTTCAAGCAGAACCCGCCGCAATGTTAAAAATTCAGGATGTGACCGCCAGGGTGGAGGTCACATCCTAATTCGCACGGAGGGACCGCCGCTGCCCTTGCGTATTGTCTCTCCTCCTCTGGTGTGGCGGACGGACGCAGGTCCGTCCGCCATCCTACTAGGCCCTTAAGTGTTACAAAAGCTGGACATGTCCTATTGCAATATTTTACCGTATAACATTGTGATTACATTATGAACTGTCCTGACTTTCTATAGTCTGGCAGGTCATGGGGGACTGACAACATTCTTTAATTTAATTTCCATCTTAGGCAAGTAAATGTGAGTGATCAAGCTGTCCAAGGTTTTGATCTCCCTAGATATCTTGTCAAGAGGAAGTCATGAACCAAGCTCAATTGGAAGTTCCTGAAGCACTGCTGCATTAGAAGTCTCATGGCTGCCCAAGGTTTAGGGTCCCAGGCTTCATTTATAAACCCTCCTCTTCCGAATAGACCCTGATAGACCAACTGATGACTCCATTTAACAACTCTTCAGCCAATTAGCAAGTCCATCAAATGTAGGCCTCTGTGCCTTGTAAATGGATGCCTGAGTCATTTTTCCTGCCGCTTGTAACTCATCTAGCTCAAGCAGGTCTCAGAGGGTATATACATTTCCACTTCATGTTTCGGATGCTCCCCCTCAGGGTTGTTCTCCTTCTGGTCCATGTTAGTTTCTGCTAGTCTGCATAACCTCTTGAACCTGCTCTTTCTTGTTGAAAACTCTTTCAGGATTTAGCTTCCACTGACTCCCTTGATGGGACTGTTCTCGCAGTTTTTCAGGAAGGAGGACTTAAGACGTACTCTGGTGCTATGGAGACACCAGGGGCCTTATTTGTGAAGGCCTTGCGCCACCGATGCGTCACTTTTTCCCATGTTAAAAGTGACGCACTGGCAGCGCAAGGCCTTCATAAATAAGGCCCCAGATGTTACTTGACTTTAGTCATGCTGGCTCCTACCTTTCAGAGCATCTACCCCATTCCCATTGATGGATGGCTACTGCCTGCACCTTTTAGTTTCAGAAGGAATGACAGCCATGAGTTCATCTTCCTCCTTACATATCGGTAACTAGGGCAACCTCTATCCACCCTTCTTACCTCCATGGTCCAACATCCACCCTAAGTCCTAAATCATAATTCCTGTGAACTACCCACTGCTGCAGTGAATCAAAGCATGGACCAGTTACAGAAGGGCCTGGATACTTGTTTGCTTTATACCTGCCCTCCATCTGCCCTGAATTGAATTGTGACTCTCCTCCCTTGTCTGTCTTTAGATGTTGGCCCATGGAGGTAAGAAGGGTGGATAGAGGTTACCCTAGTTTCAGATGTGTAAGGAGGAAGATGAACTCATGGCTGTCATTCCTTCTGAAACTAAAGGTGCAGGCAGTAGCCATCCATCAATGGGAATGGGGTGGATGCTCTGAAAGGTAGGAGCCAGCATGACTAAAGTCAAGTAACATCTGGTGTCTCCATAGCACATCCTTCCTGATGTGCACCACCACATGGTGAATGCTGACATCTAGGTGGCAGTGGTTCCCCTGGAGTAAGGTGGGTCACTGGTCCTTGGACAGGAGCAATAAACCTGCCAGTCCCATAGACTATCTGCTACAAAATGATGTGGAGCACACTTTGTGAAAGGAGGTAGAATTTCAATCACTTGTTGAAATGCTAGGACTGCCTGAGTGAGTGCTTATATTCACGAGTGTCAAGGAGAACTAATGGTATACTTGTGCCCCAACAGGAGCGATGCAATCTTCCTTCTCGCACCACTTCAACCAATGATCATATACACAAGATTATGAGCACCAGTGGTAGGAACAGGAACAGGGAAACAGGAAAAGAAAATTGACATGAGTGGGTAAAAAGGGACACTTGACACCATTATTATGACTGAAATTATTTGGGCACTGAGGTTTGTGGGAAGTAGTGGGTTGTTTTTAACAGCAATAGTAACTGGCCATAACATTCCTGCAATAAAATACAATAGTTAATAGACATACCTTAGTGATATCTCTATATACTCAACTCTCTGTACTTTTACGTGGAACTTTTTACTCCTGAAACTAAACATACAAGAGATAAGGGCATTAACAACTCTTCTTCATCAACACTTTTATGTTTTTGGGTAGAAAATAAACTCAAGCTTCATTACTATGCATTCTCTGTGGACGATGGGTATAGTTTCTGTTTGACTCGCACATCACTGCAAATTAGTTAGCACAAAATAATATCATGTAATACCTAACTTTGCAAATCTTATGAACATATAAATACCCTTAATGCTTTGTGTATTGTCATAAACACATTAAATGTGCAATATTGTTTGGGGTTAAGAATCCTTTCTGTTCAATCACTGGCTAAACTTAAGTGTAAATTATAATCCTTCAGTTTGTTTTCCCAACATGCTCGATTTTCAGAATACACCTTTGTAATTCAATGCCCTAGAAAAACTGCAAAGTGAAGTAACAGTTCTTTGCAAATAAATCTTAGATAAACAGAGAAAGGTCCTGGTGGCAGAAACATTGTATCAAAATTGCTTAGCAAAGACTCATTGGGCTATCATGAAATGTATACCAAGAAATCAAAAATGGCCACCATAAATTCAATTTATATGCAGTGTTTATGGTCAGCTGTAAAATGTAGTTCATCATCAGGGTGCTTCCATGCCATATGCTCTACACACATTAAAGACTCTCCAGACAGCACTGACTCTTTTCAAGTTCTGCCAGCCTTCCTTTCCCTAAGATGGAAGCAGTGTAATTGTGTCTGGAGTACTTCTTAAGCCGTCCTTCCTAAAAAAAGGGCCAGTACAGTCCCATCAATGGAGGCAGTGGGAGCTAGATCCTGAAAGGGTTTTCAACAAGAAAGAGCAGGTTCAAGAGGTTATGCAGACTGGCAGAAACTCTAATGGACCAGAAGGAGTCGAACCCTGAGGGGGAGCATCCAAAACATGTAGAGGAAATGTATATACCCTCTGAGACCTGATTGAGCTATATGAGTTACAAGCGGCAGAAAAAATGACTGAGGCATCCATTTACAAGGCACAGAGGCCTACATTTGATGGACTTGCTAACTGGCTGAGGTGCTGGTAAATGGAGTCATCATTTGGTCTATCAGGGTCTATTCGGAAGAGGAGGGTTTCTAAATGGAGCCAGGGACCCTAAACCTTGGGCAGCCTGGAGACTTCTAATGCAGCAGTGCTACAGGAACTTCCAATTGGGCTTTGTTCATGACTTCCACTTGGCAAGATATTTAGGGGAGATCAAAACCTTGGACAGCTTGATCATTCACTTTTCATGGCATAAGATGGACATTAAATTAAAGAATTTTGTCAGTCCCCCATGACCTGCCAGGCTATAGAAAGTCAGGACAGTTCACAATGTAATCACAAAATAAAGCAACCTCTTCTATAGATCATAGACTTACTGAATAAAGAACATCAGAAGTTGTCACTAGCTGCTAAGGTAGTTTAGTTTCTTTGTTCATTTTGACATTTGGGTTCACCACTTGTTCCACCATGACATAGATACAGGTGGCAGGATGCATTTAAAAAAATTGTATTAGAGGTTGCTAGATAAAGTGAAGGCCAGCCTGCATCAAAGAAGAGGTATCCAAAATACTGGACTTCTTAGTCATGAGAAACTGGGTTGTTGGTTGACTAAGTTGTGAGCCCTTCTCAAGCATCATCCAAACCGATGAGAATAGGTCAATAATTAAACCTGTGCTTATCCCTGCTTAGCTTGGCGCAAAAAAGCAGTCAGGCCTAACTTAGAGACAATGCAAAATATATATGCAGAACCCTAACAGTATTAAAGTAAAAATAGAAAACAAGAGAAATCCCACTGCAATTTAGAAAAATAGAGTACACTTGGATAAATTGCCACCAAAACAACAACAATCCAATCAGTAGGACTGCAGTTATGTTTTTTTACCGCAGACATCTAGTCGTAGAAAAATATGGCTGACTGGGAGGAAGCACGGTAAGATACAAAAAATGGATTGAGCCCGGTCAACCTTACCTTTGGACTTAGAAGAAATTTCAAGAAAATTATTCTGAGAAGGTAAATCTACGAATTTGGTTTACTAGTTAAGGGGGACAAGACCATTCTCAAGCAGCAACAAGATCTCCATTCACAGTGATGACACAAGCAAACCCTATGAGTAAAGTATTTGTGCAACTCTTCAAAACTAACACAGTGAAAACATACCACAAAAGGATTCCACATTAGTTTAGAAACTTAGAGTAATATGAATAAATAATACAAGACAACCAAAATCCAATCAGTAGGCCCAGAGATATGCATTTTGAAATATTTTTGTGAAAATGGGGCCAAAAAGCACAAGCAACAATTGTGGATATATAGCTTCACCAAACTGGGACAAATTCACAATTTCAGACTGACCGTGAGGATGGAGCATGAGCCGGCTGCACAGACTCAGTCAGGCCCAGTGAACAAATTACCCTCAATAATGGTTTGCAAAGATCTACGTCGAAGATTTGTTGCGTAGCTGAAGCAATTTGTCAGTTCTGAGGTGTAGTGAGACTGTGATGCGAGGACCTGCACCATTGTGGTTTAGGATCCTGTCAATGAGTGCTTGCAATGTGAAGTCTGGAGTTGAGAACGCATCGCACAGTTGGTGAGGTGTGCCAGTTCAAAGGGTCAGCTTCATCATCGAGGATGCCGTCAATGTGAGGACCTGTGCCACGGATGCATTGCGCAGTGGCAGTTTACAAAGTGGCTGGAAAGTGATGCAAGTACGTGCAATCGGTCCAACCCACACAGCAGCGGTGATGCATTGGTTCTGCTTGGGTTTGAGCAGAGGAGTAGTGCTATTTCTGCTAGATCCACAGAGGCTGGTAGAACACATTATGTCCACTTCCAATGGTCCAGGACTGGAGTGGCATCACATGACAAGGTAGACTCAAAGATGGCAGAGTCGAAGTGCTGTAGTCAAGATTGTTAGAGCCTTCTGTCCATGAGGCTGTAGTCAGGAGGCCAGCCAATTAGCCTTTGAAGTCACTCTTGGGTCCTGGATTCAACAGGTGCAGATCCAGTCCTTCTCATCCAGACCAGAGGGCAGCAGACAGCAGTTGAGCACAACAAGGCAGCAATCCAGCAAGGCAGTAGTAGAGCATGGCAGCAGTCCAGCAGAGAGGCAGTCCTTCAGCAGCACAGCAGTCCTTCTTCCTATCCACAGGTCCTGACATGTACATTTCCCAAGTGGGCCCCCAGTTGAGTGTTGCAATAATACACAATTAAAACACCTCAGTGGGTTGTGGTGGAAGGCATCGAGTCCCCGTATGCAAGACTTATTCCTGCAAACTGCCTCCTGTTTCCATAGCGGTGGCAGCAACCTTTCGACTGGTATTTAGCGGCCCAGCCTGGGTCGCAGAGGGAGCCCTGATGCTGGTCGGCATTCCTGTGATGACGCTAAACAATGCCACCGCTATGGACACAGGAGCCGGTTTGCAGGAAGAAGTCGTGCATGCAGGGACTCGATGCCTTCCACCGTAACCCACTGAGGTGTTTTAATTGTGTATTATTGCAACATTCAACTGGGGGCCCACTTGGGAAATATACAGAGACTTCAACTTCCAAGATGCTTTGAGGATAGCCACGCCCACATGGATGGGAAGGAATAAAATGAAGAACTGTAACCCACCTGAGTGAATGCTGTCCCGGAGGCTTTGATGAAGTGATTTGGTCACAAAACGTGTCAGCGAAAATCCGGACTATATATTCTGTGCTGAAAGGCAACGCCCCCGATGTTCCCTGCATTAAGGATTTGGAGCTTATTTTTCACCTGTCTAGTGGCTCCTTCTACAACAGGCAGCAACGTTTCGACTGATATATATATATTTCGAAGGCTCTTGCAGCAGAAGAATCACTCACAGCAGCTAAGGCAAAGCTGCTTTTTAGCCCAGGAAGAAGATGCAGCAAGCATTGAAACGCGTTGGCAAGCAGAGTTAATGACGGACGATGTTTCTCCTCTGATGTGCAATAAAGAAAGGAATTCCTTACCTGCTGTGAGTGATTCGTCCGCTGCAAGAGCCTTTGAAATATAAAAATTAACACGACCGCTTCGTCGTGGGAAGAAGCACCTCCTAGCAATAGAGGAAGGAGCCGTTGGAGAAAGGGGCCGCCCAGACAAAGCACTTCTGTCCAGATGCCGGTACAGCAGTTTGCCTTCAATGCAGAGGGGACACGTCATACCGGAGCACACTAAAGTGCTTGAAACGTCACAGTGAATTCTCACTAATACTGTGACACTGCTGAATTTAAAGGACAAAGCGCAACTCACTTCAAATAAATAAATAACATTTCATCACTACAAGCCCCAGGAACCACTCTGATGTGGTCACATGCTACTAAGTTGACACACATGCATTCAAGTTCTACTAAAGTTGGAAGCAGTGTGGGACAGTATTATTCACAAGCAGCTTTGCCCTAGCCCAGGAAGAAGATGCAGCAAGCATTGAAATGCGTTGGCAAGCAGAGTTAATGACGGACGATGTTTCTCCTCTGATGTGCAATAAAGAAAGGAATTCCTTACCTGCTGTGAGTGATTCTTCGGCTGCAAGAGACTTTGAAATATAAAAATTAACACGACCGCTTCGTCGAGGGAAGAATCACCACCTAGCAATAGAGGAAGGAGCCGTTGGAGAAAGGGGCCGCCCAGACAAAGCACTTCTGTTCGGATGCCGGCACAGCAGTTTGCCTTCACTGCAGAGGGGACACGTCATACCGGAGCACACTAAAGTGCTTGAAATGTCACAGTGAATTCTCACTTACACTGTGACACTGCTGAATTTAAAGGACAAAGCACAACTCACTGCGAGTAAATAAATAACATTTCATCACTACGAGTACCAGGAACCACTCTGATGTGGTCACATGCTACTAAGCTGACACACATGCATTCAAGTTCTACTAAAGTTGGAAGCAGCGTGGGACCAGATTATTCACAAGCAGCTTTGCCCTAGCCCAGGAAGAAGATGCAGCAAGCATTGAAACGCGTTGGCAAGCAGAGTTAATGACGGACAATGTTTCTCCTCTGATGTGTAATAAAGAAAGGAATTCCTTACCTGCTGTGAGTGATTATTCCGCTGCAAGAGCCTTTGAAATATAAAAATTACAACCACCGATTCGTCTATGGATGAAGCACCGCCTAGCAATAGAGGAAGGAGCCGTTGGAGAAAGGGGCCGCCCAGACAAAGCACTTCTGTCCAGATGCCGGTACAGCAGTTTGCCTTCACTGCAAAGGGGACACGTCATACCGGAGCACACTAAAGTGCTTGTAATGTCACAGTGAATTCTCACTAACACTGTGACACTGCTGAATTTAAAGGACAAAGCACAACTCACTGCGAGTAAATAAATAACATTTCATCACTACGAGTACCAGGAACCACTCTGATGTGGTCACATGCTACTAAGCTGACACACATGCATTCAAGTTCTACTAAAGTTGGAAGCAGTGTGGGACAGTATTATTCACAAGCAGCTTTGCCCTAGCCCAGGAAGAAGATGCAGCAAGCATTGAAATGCGTTGGCAAGCAGAGTTAATGACGGACGATGTTTCTCCTCTGATGTGCAATAAAGAAAGGAATTCCTTATCTGCTGTGAGTGATTATTCTGCTGCAAGAGCCTTTGAAATATAAAAATTAACCTGACCGATTCGTCAAGGGAAGAATCACCACCTAGCAATAGAGGAAGGAGCCGTTGGAGAAAGGGGCCGCCCAGACAAAGCACTTCTGTCCGGATGCCGGCACAGCAGTTTGCCTTCACTGCAGAGGGGAGACGTCATACCGGAGCACACTAAAGTGCTTGAAATGTCACCGTGAATTCTCACTAACACTGTGACACTGCTGAATTTAAAGGACAAAGCGCAACTCACTGCGAGTAAATAAATAACATTTCATCACTACGAGTCCCAGGAACCACTCTGATGTGGTCACATGCTACTAAGCTGACACACCTGCATTCAAGTTCTACTAAAGTTGAAAGCAGCGTGGGTCCGGATTATTCACAAGCAGCTTTGCCTTAGCCCAGGAAGAAGATGCAGCAAGCATTGAAATGCGTTGGCAAGCAGAGTTAATGACGGACGATGTTTCTCCTATGATGTGCAATAAAGAAATAAAGAAACGAATTCCTTACATGCTGTGAGTGATTCTTCCGCTGCAAGAGCCTTTGAAATATATATATATATATATATATATATATATATATATATATATATATATATATATATATATATATATTCTTCCACATTGTATTACAATGTGTGGGCTTAAGCCCACTGGAGGGCATCAATGAAAGTGATTTTAGCTGAAACACTGGGAATATTCGATGCATTGTTATAAAACGCAAAGAGGTCAGAAAGTATGACTCTAAATAATTGATTTATAGAATGTTGAAATTACCCACTGGAGGGCGGAATCACAAAGTGATATAATTCCCTGTATATAATTGATTACGCATTGTAAGAAAATGTGGAAGAATTGTTCCACTGATGACATCATCCAGAGACTGTGTGTTTCATAATATAGTAAATATGTATTATTTATGCCAAGGTGTAGTGACGAATGAGTGGGTGTATAATTGTCTGGATGTTGGATTTAGTAGGTGCATGACTGACTGTTTAAGTGAGTGATTACATGTGTCTTATGGAATGCATGGGTTAGTGACTAAACTGTGTGAATGTCTGTATCAGTCTGTCTGTTGTTGTATAAGCAGCTGCATGGGTTGGTCAGTAACTACTTGAGTGTCTATGTGGGTTATCGATTTGTTTCCTGAGTATTTGTATAGGTGACTGGGTGTGTGTGGGTGGGTTGGAGGTGTGTGAGTATGTGCACAGATGTTTGAGTGGTTGATTCAATGTGTGTATGGGTTCAAGAGTGTATGTGGAACCAGCTGTATGGGTGGGTGAGTGTGTGTATGGGTGTGTTGGTGAGTGAATGGATGTCTCAATGGTACATGTCCAAGTAACTACATATATAAAAGGCATTGTATTTGAAAGTTGATGTATATAAATGACTATACTTGAGAGTCAGTGATTGTGAGAGTGGCTGTATGGATGAGTCTGTACTTGTATCAGTGATTGTAGAAGAGAGTAAGTATGCATTTGTTTCTGTTTGAATAAGTGATGTGGTGTGTGTGTATAACTGCATAGGTCATTAAATGGAAGTGTGATTGATTCTTCGCATGACTGACTAGGTGTGTGAGTAACTGGATGAGTGGTGGTGTGTTAGTGTCTGTATAGGTGTATGAGTGCTTATGACAGTGTTGTATTGATGAGTGACTACATGTATGAGTGATAGATAGTATGGGTAAATGAGTGGATGTGTGTGTAGACCTAGGAATTAATGAGTGCGTATGTAGTAACTGATATTGGTGTGTTGAAGGTTTCGAAAATTTTAGTCCGTATTTTACAGTGGGTGTATCACAGGTTATATGAGAGTTTAAGGAGGTGGATCAGATTTTCACAAGGATGATGTCATTAGTGATGTCATTTTGAATGTCATCAGTGACGTCATTGACCATGTCATGAATGATGTAATATGTGACATCATCAGCAGTGCATTGCGCGGGCCCGAGTTGTAGTTAGCTGAACTAACTATAACGGGGGAACTTATATGGTTTTGTACGAGAGAAATGTCCAACTGACTATAAGGTCCCTGAAACCTATGGCTTTTTCAATGAATTTCTAAGGTTTTTTAAATACTAATTTCTAACTAGAATGTGCCTGAAACCTATGGTTTTTTCAGTGAATTTCAAAGGTTTTTTAAATGCTAATTTCGAATTTTAATGTTCATTAAACCTATGTTTTTTTTAGTAATTTTGAAATTTTTTGGGTGATATTTTGTAACTTTAATATCCTAAAAATAGTTTTTGTAATTTTTTTGTTTTGTATTAGAATAATATAATGTCTTCTGTTTTCTTAAATAATAATATATATATTTTTTTTTGGAGAAAAAAGTAAAGTCGTGCACCCATCGTGTACCTGTCTTGGTGGGTGTTCGGATTCAAACCGCCATATTGTTAAAGTCGTGAAGGATGCGCATTTCAGCCAGCCCACTTCGCTTACGCTTACAGGGAGGGAATTACAACGCAACATGTCTCAGGTCTTCCCTGTAGTGATCTGCTGATCACAGGTCTATTTGTCAGCATGCCACAACCCCTCCCTCACTGCTGGTTTGCACCCAGACCACACCCATGCAGCACAGGTGTCACAGGACATGTGACCCTGCCAATAAAAAGCTCCTGGCACACGTGCTCAATGCCATTTCCACTCTCTATCTGAGTATATTTGTGTGCTTATTATGTTGGAGGCAACCAAGGCACTTTGACCAACACAGGTCTCCCGCATTGTGGCGATGACTTGAGGTGCACAGAGTTGGTGGCAGCCGAAGTGCTCTGCTGGACACTGGCCTCCTGCCACGTGACAATGACTTGAGGTGCACAGAGTTGGTGGCAGCCAAGGCATTTTGACCGACACGAGCCTCCCGCCATGTGGCGATGACTTGAGCTGCACTGAGTTAGTGCCAACAGAGCTGAGCCGGTATGCAGCCTGCGATGATGCATAGGCCTCCGTACACCATCCGGCAATCAAGACCCAATTTGAATTGTGAGCTCGGCTAGACCGCGTATAAGCCAATGGCAGCTGGCTGTTCAGACATGACTCCTCAGTGCGTTGCAGCAGGATGCCCTGGGGGTCTGTGTCATGGAATCCAGCGACAGCTGAGGAAGTTCAGCATGTGGTGGGCCCTCTTTTGGAGACATGCCGTTGGTGGCAGGTGAGCATGGAGGTCTGGGTGCGCAGTGTCGAGCAATCATTGCTGGGCGGTGGACTGGTCTTAGGACCAGGGCTGGAATGCTTGCAAAAGATGTAGGAAGCAAGCACGCTGCCTGAGAAGTTTGTGAAGACATTAGTGTACTGGCCCCGGCGGTCCAGTTTGACACGCACATTGGTTTAATGCATGTGGTTTCTGTTGCGGTGATTGTGTGCTGTGTCGGCAGGGGGCACAAGTAGTACATGTGTGTAGTCAATTGCCCCCAACACGTGCAGGAGGCCTGCTATGGCGTGGGTCCTTTGCTTGGTCTCCAGCTGTTCCTGCGCAGTGTGGGTGAAGTGAACATGCAGGTGTATCAAGCTGAAATGAACTATGATGCTTACAGGTTTCATAAATCCTGCATAATGACACTGTAACAGAAGTTTGTGTGGTTGTAACGTTCCTTTTCTTTCCTACGAAGGTTACGACCACACAAACTTCCATTACGGTCATTTTGTACAGGATTGATCATACCTGTAAGCATTCCGGTTTGTCCAAGAGTAATACATTTTACCATATTACGTTTGAGACCATACTAATGAGCTTAAAAATGATGGTGGATTAAACCCAGGTCAGTTGACTGGGGTTGAGTGCTTGCAATGTTCAACACTCCGTACATCACCCCCTTTGGTTTTGCTTTGTTCGCCCTAAGTTGGCAGTGTATGCCCAGACGTGGGTCCCTAGCTCACTTTGCCACTGGATTCAAGCTAGCCTTCCTGATGACGGCTGATTAGCGAGAAACCGGTCCCAGGTTGCTTGTTTCCGGTCCAGGGAAGACATGGCTTGGCAGTTTGGGCTGGACTGTTCCCATGAGGCACAGGGTCAGACTGATTTGCATATGGTCATGTCTGAACTGGGGTGGCAGTGTCAGGCCTTTCGTTGTACTTCCTCAGGATTGGATTGATGCTCAATAGGGGCCCACCTCTAGATCGTCCCAAGTCTGGCTTTGTGTAACACAGACTTTTAAGGAGATCAAGCGGGGGAAAAAAGAAGGTAGTCCGGAGGGGAACAGCTGGGCAACTGGAGATGGACACCTGAAAATATAGAAAGCAGGGGATCAATGGAAACTTCACTTCCTGCCTCAACTTTCTACTACAAGACGTTATGGTTGACACCCACCTGCTGAGTTCTACAGGTGATACGGAAGAATGAGTAACAGACTAAGCGTTTTCTTAATCCCCCAGGCGTTCCTGCTTAAAGATATAAAGAAGACCATGAACATGCCCCTTCCTTCCCTCCCCTGTAAGATAGAAATAATGAATTTAATGAAAACAAGACATTCATAACCTACCCAAAAACCACGGGAAGGGAACCTAGATGCCAGTGGAGATTAACCTTGACCGTCACTTATGTAATGAAATGAAAATCCTTCCCCTCCGTTATTTACAGTGTAAGATAGTACCAGCCGGTACTCAGAACGCCCTAAAAGTATCTCAACCAGCACGGGAGTCAATTAGGGAGTCTTCCAGAAATGCATGTCCAGAACATAAATGTTGCCCAGCCCAAAAACAATCAATGAGGAGAGTGGCGTACTCCCAGGCAGATACGTCTCTGCCGAGAAGTTCTCCTTGCCACTCCTCCTCTAAGCACAAAGACACTTAGCCTCAGTGTCCGACCAAACCTCCTGACTCAGCCGAGTGGGAGATAATGCGCCTGTCTTAGTACAATCCCAGAAACAAAAGAAGCCCACTGACTCCGTGGGTAAAACCTGAATCCGGGTTTGGTGATCCAGCGTTGTAGGCGCTTCCAAAGCCCCTCCGTGTAAACCACACCAGGCGATGCGGTGCCGAGTCAATTACCCGGGGAATCAGCAAGACGAGACGGGCGCTTCCTAAGCCCCACCAGATAATCCAGCAAAAGGAAAAACCTTCCAGAGAGAGCAAACTGCCACTCCTCTGAACCAACGAGCTCCAAGAATCCAAAACACGAACCTCCTGTGAAACCGCCAAGAACGAATAATCGGCAATGTCTCTACTGTGGACGCTGGGATATCCTGGTTCCTGGTCGCGCATCGTCATTCAGACGCGCCGCGCTAGGAACCATGGGAAATGTAGTTTTTGGTTCGTTCTGGATCGATGTGTACCGCAGGCAGTGATTTACCGGAGGTCGGGAATTCCTGACAGAACACCCCCCCTCTACAAGATTCACTGACTGCCACCAGGCTTACCCGGAGAAGACAGATGGAATCTCTTCACCAATCTAGGGGCGTGTACCGCACCTGCCGGCTCCCAAGAGTTCTCCTCAGGCCCATACCCTTTCCAGGCCACCAAGTACTGAAGCTGACCCCTCACCCTGCGTGAGTCCATGATACCTTTCACCTCGTACTCAACGTCCCGCTGTACCCTCACCGGTTCCGGGGGCTTGGAACGAGGACCCTTCGCGGGTTTAAGCAGCGACACATGGAATACTGGGTGAATTTTGAAATTACCGGGAAGGCACAATTTCACAGCCACAGGATTGATGTGACGCAGCACCTGGTACGGGCCAATAAACCTAGGGTTGAAAACACTATACTTGCGAAAGCGAATATTCCTAGTGGACAACCAAACCCAATCACCCTTGTTGTACAGCGGACAGGGCCTACGATGTTTATCAGCCTGTGCTTTGTATTTCAATTTGGCCTTCTCAAGATTTCTCCTAGCTAGAAGTACGGTTTTCCGCAACTGAACCAGCCTTGTTTGCAACTGAGGGATTTGGACTTCAGAGGACGGGACACTCAACGGGGCGAACCGAGGATGAAACCCATATGTGCAGAAAAACGGGGTGTAGGAAGTAGAAGAGTGGGCAGCATCATTATATGAAACCTCAGCAGTCCACAACCAATCAACCCATGCCTCAGTAGTAGTGTCAACAAAACATCTCAAATATTGCTTGAGCGTTTGGTTTAACCTTTCGGTCTGCCCATCTGTCTGGGGATGAAAGCTTGTGGATAAGGAGGATGTTATGCCTAACCTGCTACACCAGACTTTCCAAAACTTTGCTGTGAACTGGGCTCCTCTATCTGAAACGATCACCTTTGGTAATCCATGTAACCTGACCACATGAAGGAGCAATAAATGAGCAAGTTGGCTGGCAGTAGGGACCCCTTTACATGCAATGAAATGACCTAGCTTGGTCAAATAGTCTACTACTACCAAAATGGCTGTCATCCCTTGATCTTTAGGGAGCCCCACCACAAAGTCCACAGAAAAGCTCTCCCAGGGACTCACAGGAGTGGGCATGCTCTGCAGAAGTCCTTGCGTTGGGCGATGGTCACTCTTGGCCTGAGAACAAATGTCACACCGTTGCACCCATGCAAAGACATCCGGACGGATGGTAGGCCACCAATACGTACGTAGCATCTTCTCCAAGGTTTTCTTCCCTCCTGTGTGGCCTGCACATGGTACATTATGACACCAATGAAAAGCCTGTTGCCTCAATGCTAACGTGGGCAGGAGTAATTGTGAGCCTTTTCTTGGCAATCCCTGTCGGATTTTCCATTCAGGATGTAGGCGGATCCATGTCTTCCAGACAAAGGTCTGCATCCCCTTTCTTACTTTGTGAAGGAACTCCTCGGTGTGTAATACTCCTATTACCTTCCTGGGATCAATGATGCTTTTCTCTGGTAGGACTTCCATGGCTGAGTTGTTTTCATGATGCGAGAGTGCATCGGCCTTCCTGTTGTTACAGCCAGGACGAAAGGTTACCATGAAATGGTATTCGGCGAAGAACAGCATCCAACGTAGCTGTCGAGGAGTGAGATGACGAGCAGCTCGCATAAACTGTAAATTTCTGTGGTCCGTAAACACAGTGATTTGCTGGGAGGCTCCCATCAGCCAATGCCTCCATTCCGTGAAGGCGTCTTTGATTGCAAGCAATTCTTTTTCTGCAATGGTGTAATTACGCTCTGCGGTGTTCAATTTACGGGACATGAAGGCGATGGGATGGAGATGACCAGTACTCTCATTTCTCTGGGAGAGCACGGCCCCTATAGCTAGTTCGGAAGCGTCTGCCTCAACCACAAACGGGAGTTTTGGATCAGCATGGGTGAGCACTGGAGCCGTCGTGAAGGCACGTTTCAATTGTTCGAAAGCTATCTGTTCCCTCGAGCTCCACACAAAAGGAGTGTTCTTCCTAGTGAGCTTGGTAAGTGGAGTAACCATGTCGGAGAAATGAGCAATGAACCTTCTATAGAAGTTCGCATAACCAAGGAGTCGCTGGATGTCTTTGACGTTGTTAGGTCTTGGCCACTCCACGATTGCTCGTACCTTTCTTTCAGCCATGATTTGTCCTGAAGGAGTGAGCATTACTCCAAGGAATTCCACAGTGGAGACATGGAATTCACACTTGGTTAGCTTACAATATAGGTGGTTCTGTTGTAAGGCTGAAAGGACTTGACATACATGGTTTTGATGTTCCGTCTCCCCATTGGAGTAAATCAAGATATCGTCAATGTAGACGACCACGAAGATGTCCAAAAAGTCTCTCAGCACCTCATTCAAAAAGAATTGGAAAGAGGCGGGGGCGTTACACAGCCCAAAGGGCATCACCAGATACTCAAAAAGCCCGTACCGGGTTTTAAAAGCGGTTTTCCACTCGTCGCCACTTCGTACTCTCACCAAATGATAGGCACCTCTTAGATCTAATTTGGTGTAGATAGTGGCGGATCTCACTTGCTCCAATAACACCGGTATTAAGGGGAGCGGGTACTGGTTTTTGATCGTAATAGCATTCAAAGCCCTATAATCGATGCAGCAGCGAAGTTCCCCGTTTGCTTTCGGGATAAAAAAAAGCGGGGAAGCTGCTGGGGATCTGGAGGGTCGAATGAAACCCAGTTTAAGAAGGTCATCCAAGTATTCCCAGAGGTGTGCATTTTCCGGCTGTGACAAAGCGTAAATCCTACCACACGGAACCACAGCCCCCGGTGTCAAATCGATACGGCAGTCGTATTCACGATGGGGAGGGAGAACTTCCGCCTTTACTTTACTGAATACGTCTTCATACTTCCGATAGCAACAAGGCAACGTTACTTCCTTCTCAGCAGCTGTGGATATGTGATGGATAGCAGCTAATGATATGGAAGGTCGCGAATTCTCTCTAATACAGTGGTCTTGACAGTATGCAGAGTGAAATTGCAATGACTGATCCGTCCAACTGATGGTGGGCTCATGTTTTTTCAGCCAGGGAAGTCCCAAAATAACCCCGTATGTAGGGGCATGAATAAGGTTGAATGAGATAGTTTCGGTATGGTAGTTCTCATACCACATCTCATATTCTGGCGTGTATTGGTTAATTGGGCCAGATTCCAGTTCATGTCCATCTACTGCAAATACTGCCTCAGGAACGGATTTATTAACAGGGACTACCCCCAAACGCCGGGCTTCCGTTAGATCCATAAAACAGCCTGTGGCACCAGAGTCTATCATTGCGCGGATGTTCTTGGGGGTGTTGTCTATCCACAACTCAAAGGTTAAGAAGAACAGGCGGTTTTCTACTACTTCTTCTCCTGTGACTGAAGGGATGGAATGAGTGCTCGAGTTTCTCCCTTCTGATAAACTCAAGCGTTGGAGTTTTCTGACCCTTTTTCCACTGTAGACCCTGCCACCTGTCCTGAGCGATAACGACCACCCTTAGGTTTCACAGGGCATTCCCGTAAGAAGTGTCCTTTCTTCCCACAATAGAGGCAAAGCCCAAATTTACGACGATGTTCTCGTTCACTCTGGGTTAGGGATGCCCGCACCGCTCCAATCTCCATAGGTTCTGTTTTCCCATCCGATTTATCTCCCGTGACGGGTTTCTCACCCAGAAGTAGAGGTCGGTCCTTACTGCTTCTTTCACCTTTTCGTTCTCGTAGACGATGATCCAGCCTTAATGCTAAATCAATGAAGGCAGCACAAGTCGTAGGCTGGGGTTCTACTTGAGCTATAACATCTTTAAGGTTTTCTGTGAGTCCCTGGTAGAACAGGACCATTTGTTTTGCTTCAGGCCAATCGGTTTCTGCTATAAGTCTCCGAAAGTGGTTCAAGTAGGTGACCAAGTCGGAAGAACCCTGTTTCAGCACAAGTAATTCTTTATCTGCTGAAAAGGTTTCAGCTCTTCTATCAAAAGTCTTTTCGAACTCATTCCTAAAAAGGTCCCAGTCATAAAGAATGGCATCATTACTCTTCACTATGGGAACCGCCCACTGAGCTGCCTCCCCACCCAAGTACGAAATCAAAAAAGATACTCTGGCTTGATTAGTGAGGAAACACTTAGGTTTACAGGTGAAGTGTAACAACACCTGGGTCATAAACACTTGTACCTTTTTTCTGTCACCCAAAAACCGCTCTGGGGGGGCTAATGGAACTGGGGATGGCATTTCCACTACTACTGAGGCAGGTGGAGGGGCAACGGCCCCTGCATCAAAAGGGTTACGCTGCGAGGCGTCAAACCGAGCCTGCAAGGCTGCGGTTTCTTGCCGAGAGGTGGCTAGCTCTGTTTGCACCAAGGCAAGTGCAGCCAGGACATCGTCCAAGGTGGCCATCCTAAATCAACCCAACCAGGAGGAGAAGAACTCGTGGGCCGATTATTCTGTCAGGCCTTTCGTTGTACTTCCTCAGGATTGGATTGATGCTCAATAGGGGCCCACCTCTAGATCGTCCCAAGTCTGGCTTTGTGTAACACAGACTTTTAAGGAGATCAAGCGGGGGAAAAAAGAAGGTAGTCCGGAGGGGAACAGCTGGGCAACTGGAGATGGACACCTGAAAATATAGAAAGCAGGGGATCAATGGAAACTTCACTTCCTGCCTCAACTTTCTACTACAAGACGTTATGGTTGACACCCACCTGCTGAGTTCTACAGGTGATACGGAAGAATGAGTAACAGACTAAGCGTTTTCTTAATCCCCCAGGCGTTCCTGCTTAAAGATATAAAGAAGACCATGAACATGCCCCTTCCTTCCCTCCCCTGTAAGATAGAAATAATGAATTTAATGAAAACAAGACATTCATAACCTACCCAAAAACCACGGGAAGGGAACCTAGATGCCAGTGGAGATTAACCTTGACCGTCACTTATGTAATGAAATGAAAATCCTTCCCCTCCGTTATTTACAGTGTAAGATAGTACCAGCCGGTACTCAGAACGCCCTAAAAGTATCTCAACCAGCACGGGAGTCAATTAGGGAGTCTTCCAGAAATGCATGTCCAGAACATAAATGTTGCCCAGCCCAAAAACAATCAATGAGGAGAGTGGCGTACTCCCAGGCAGATACGTCTCTGCCGAGAAGTTCTCCGTGCCACTCCTCCTCTAAGCACAAAGACACTTAGCCTCAGTGTCCGACCAAACCTCCTGACTCAGCCGAGTGGGAGATAATGCGCCTGTCTTAGTACAATCCCAGAAACAAAAGAAGCCCACTGACTCCGTGGGTAAAACCTGAATCCGGGTTTGGTGATCCAGCGTTGTAGGCGCTTCCAAAGCCCCTCCGTGTAAACCACACCAGGCGATGCGGTGCCGAGTCAATTACCCGGGGAATCAGCAAGACGAGACGGGCGCTTCCTAAGCCCCACCAGATAATCCAGCAAAAGGAAAAACCTTCCAGAGAGAGCAAACTGCCACTCCTCTGAACCAACGAGCTCCAAGAATCCAAAACACGAACCTCCTGTGAAACCGCCAAGAACGAATAATCGGCAATGTCTCTACTGTGGACGCTGGGATATCCTGGTTCCTGGTCGCGCATCGTCATTCAGACGCGCCGCGCTAGGAACCATGGGAAATGTAGTTTTTGGTTCGTTCTGGATCGATGTGTACCGCAGGCAGTGATTTACCGGAGGTCGGGAATTCCTGACAGGCAGAGTGAGATGAAGAATGATGATGGATTAAGCCCAGATCAGATGGGGTTAGTGCTTGCAATGTTCAACAGTCCATCCATCATCCCCTTTGGTATTGCTTTGTCTGCCCTAAGTTGGCTGGGTGTGCCCAAATGTGGGTCCCTTGCTCACTTTGCCACTGGATTAAAGCTAGCCTGGCTGATGATGGCTGATTAGCCAGAAACTGGTCCCAGGATGCTTGTATCCAGTCCACGGAAGACATTGCTTGTTAGTTCGGGCTGGACTGTTCCTATGAGGCACAGGGTCAGACTGATTTGCATATGGTCATGTCTGAACTGGGGTGGCAGAGTGAGCTAAAGAATGATGATGGATTAAACCCAGATCAGTTGACTAGGGGTGAATGCTTGCAATGTTCAACACTCCGCCCATCATCCCCTTTGGTTTTGCTTTGTTCGCTCTAAGTTGGCAAGGTATGCCCAGACGTGGGTCCCTTGCTCACTTAGCCACTGGGTTCAAGCTAGCCTGGCTAATGACGTCTGATTAGCCAGAAATCGGTCTCAGGATGCTTGCTTCCGGTCTGAGGAAGACATGGTTTGACAGTTCGGGCTGGTGTCAGGATCCCCTGTAATGCCATCCACAGAGTCCCCTGTGATGTTTGTCAACACCCATATGGTGTGAATATCAATCATATTGCAGTGGTCCTACAATAAGTACTTTGACCAATGTTTGTTTTTTCTTTAATGTATTTGCTTTTACCAAAGTGGTTTATTAGACATTCAACATCCCCCATTAGTTTGCCACTCTTCTTCGTCCCCCAAAAGAATAATGAACTACGCGCCTGCACAGACTATCGTACCTTAAACAAGGTGACGGTAAAAACCCGATACCCACTCTCATTAATTCCGATATTATTAGATCATGTACGGCATTCCACAATCTTTACCAAATTAGACCTGAGAGGTGCATACCACCTAATTATAGTAAAAGATGGGGACGGATGGAAGACTGCATTTAGGACTAAATTCGGTCTTTTTGAATATACAGTGAGGCTCTGTGTAATGCTCCTGCAGCATTTTAATATGTCATCAATGATGTGCTGCAGGATTTTCTGGACGTCTTTGTAATAGTTTACATAGATGATATCCTAATCTTTTCATCAACAACCGAAGAACATATTGGGCATGTCCACACTTTTCCAAATGCTACAAGAGCATCAACTATTTGTTAAGTTAGAGAAATGCGTCTTCCATGCTACCGCATTGAGTTTTTGAGTTATGTAACATCTCCCAACGGTATAGCTATGGATGATTCCAAGGTTCAGGCCATTTTGAAATGGGAAACACCCGGCTCTTTAAAGGATATTCAGAGGTTTTTTGGGTTTCGCCAATTTTTATCGGCGGTTTATCCCTCAGTTCTCCTCCGTTGTGTCTCCCATCACTCACCTTTTCAAGAAGGGGGTTAATTTTCATTGGTCCTCAGCAGCAGAAGAAGCATTCTAGAAACTCAAACAGGCCTTTACCGAAGCCCCACTCTTACATCACCCAGATCCTTCCCAACCCTTCAATGTGGAGGCCGACGCATGTCAGGTTGCTGTTGGTGGTATTTTGTCCCAGAGAGATCCAACATCAGAACATCTAATCCAGTGGCCTATTTTTCGAAAAACCTTTTGCCTGTTGAACAAAATTATGTGGTGGCAGAACGAGAACTCTTAGCCATCAAACTTGCCTTTAATGACTGGAGCCACCATTTGCTAGGAGCCCGTCACACAATAACAATTTACTCAGATCACCGTAATTTGCAATTTTATCAGAATGTCAAAGTGCTAACTCCAGGAAAATTATGTTGGATTTTGTTTTTTAACACATTTGATGCAATCACATACAGTCTTGGAAAAGAACAATAGAAGGCTGATACACTGTCACGATTAAATTTTCCAGCTCCGCTCAAGGGTACTGTTACACCTACTGCTATTATCCCGGAACATAAGATCATTGCATTGTGTTCCCCGGACGATTTCATAGAGCAGGTCCAAGTTGCACAACAAAAAGAGTCCACACCTCCCTATACTTTTAAAAAAGGAGACCTCCTATATCATGATCACCAGTTGTACATTCCCACAAAGGAGTTACATGATACTGTTCTGAATTAGCATCATGACTCAGCAATTTCTGGTCATCCAGGGGTAAAGTAAATGGTGGAATTATACCAGAGAGATTTCTGGTGGCCCACCCTAGCATCAGATGTTGAAAACTATGTCAAAACCTGTCCAATCTGTGCACAATACAAACCCCTTCATGTTGCTCCTGCTGGACTACTCCAATCAATGCCCATCCCACCTGCACCTTGGCATACGATTAGTATGGATTTCATCACCGATTTGCCCAAATCAAACTGTTTCTCCATTATATGGCTGCTGGTAGATTATTTAACCAAAATGGCACACTTTGTTTCTTTAAAGCACATGCCGTCGGCAAAAGAATTAACAGACCTGTTTATACAACATGTGGTTAAATTACATGGCTTACCGACAGCAATTGTGTCAGAATGGGGCTCACAGTTTGTGTCTAGATTTTTGCGAAGTTTTTGTTATGAAAGTTGATGTTTGTCTGTCCTCTGCCTCCCATCCTCAAATGGATGGACAGACTGAATGCCTTACCCAGACCTCGGAACAATCATTGCATTGTTTTTTTGTTACCATGACCAGTGAATGGAATAAGGCATTACCACTGGCAGAATTTGTGTATAATAATTCAGCCCATGCAGCTACTGGAGTCTCACCTTTTTATTTTGTATTCGGTTACCACCCCAGAATACTCCCACTATTACAGCCATCTGTTGTTAGTCAGGTCCCCGCAGTCCATGAACATCATCGCCACTTAGTACAAATCCAGATACAAGTTTAGAAACACTTAGAGTCATACAAAAGACAAGTTAAAAAACAAGCAGATAAACATAGGCTGCCAGCCCCACAACATGCAATAGTAGACCGGATCTCATAAGTTAAACCCAAAGTATCTGGGACCCTTTACCATTACCAAAATGATCAATCCGGTGACAGTAAGATTAGAGCTTCCATCAGATTATCGATTCACCAGTTTTTTCATGTTTGTCTGCTACGGCCCTACCCTCCCTATACTCGGACAGGACCACCCCCACCGCCAGTGAAGTTACATGGAGAATGGGAGTTTGAATTAACCATGGTGTTGCATTATTTATTGGCTTGGAAAGGGTACAGTATGGAAGACAATTCATGGGAACCCGCCTCTTCTGTTCATGCTCCTTGATTAGTGCGTTAATTCCACCAACAAAATCCCTCCAAGCCACGACCACTACCAGGACTTTTGAGAGGGAGGACTGTCAGGAACCCCTCTCATGCCATCCACAGAGTCCCTGTATTGTTTGTCAACACCCATATGGTGTGAATATCAATCATATTGCAGTGTTCCTACAATAAGTACTTTGACCAATGTTTTTTTTTCTCTTAATCTAATGGCTTTTGCCAATATTTATTCTTTTTGTATGGACCTTGCCAATGCTTGTTAGATATCTAAGGATCAGGGGGCACAGATACAGCCGCTTGCAGTGGGTTTAACACGTGAGCTGTAACTGTACTGAGCACATGGATTGAACATGCTCGGCAATGCCCAGGATCTTGGCTATAAATACCTTCAACCTGCAGACACCTGTTGCTTGGCTTTCTGTTTCCTGCCACAGGCATTCCCTGGAGCCCCACATCGTTGAAGCCTCAGCTGAAGAGAAGGATTTCACCTTGTGACATCTGCCAGCAGAAATTCTCTCTGTCTTTGGGCCAGCTCAGAACTGAGCTAAGAACATTTTTGGACTCATTTTAAAATCCCTACAGAGTTAAATGGAAGCTTTACATTTTTTGTTGTTATTGTAAATGATCAAGAGCTAAGTGTTCAATTGAAGCTTTACATTTTTTGTTATTGTTGTAAATGATCATTAGTGCTATTTAAGTGAAGAACTTGGCTTGTAACGTAATGGTATTGCTTTTGAATGCAATTTGAAAAACTGCTTGATATTGTTGCACATGTGTTTGATTGTAAAATTGCAAAAATTCTTCCCTGTGTTTTTGAAGCTTTCTGATGCTTGACGCACACGTTTTCTGGCTGTGTTTGGACAACAACTCTCCTTGTATTTTGAAATTGACTGATTTTGGTTCTGCACTTCTTTGGCAGTAGTAAGGGGGCATTTGATAACATAGTAAAGCGCCAAGGACTACATGTAAAGTGCGCCTTTTCTGATATTGTTGTGCGCAATTGCGTTTTGGTGCGCCATTCTTAAAGTTGCTGCTTATTTTGGGCATCATTTTAAGGCACAGTTGCTTAGTGTGTTTTAAAACAGGCTTGGATTGAACTCTGGAAATATATTTGGAATCGTCTTTGGAAAAGTCTTATGCACAATCAGGTGAGATCATAAGGTATTACAAAAGAACAAATATACCACGTGAATTCATAACATAGAATACACAGTCTAATACAAATTCATGTTTTATATTCAAAGAAACCTGTAAATACATTTCTTAAATGCTTATTGAGAAACAAACTGCTTGAAGCGCCATCACGCCTAAAAGGTCATCAGAAGTAGTAGAAGACATGATGTTGGTATTGCTGGTAGTCTAAAGAGTTTTTAGGGCATTCTGTGCTTATCTACCTCTGTATATTTTAGAAAAAGTTACGAGTAGTTTGCTGTGTCAAATTCCAGAACCTGGCTGGCCCAGACAGCACACATCCTCTTCTTGGCAAAGCGTGAAGAGTAGCAGTCTCTCTTTCTTATCTCTCATCCCCAATCCCCTTCCCTCTTTAGGCACCTGCCAGGGCTTCTGTTTTTGGTCAGCAGCACTGAGAGGTGTTCAGGGGGGTTGAGGATGTGTCATCGTCCCTGCAGACGGACCTGGTTTTTAGTTGAGTGGCTGAACTCACATATAACAGCTGGACTGTTCCCATGAGGCACAGGTTCAGACTGATTTGCATATGGCCTTGTCTGAATTGGGGTGGCGGAGTGAGCTAAAGAATGATGATGGATTACACCCAGGTCAGTTGACTGGGGGTGAGTGCTTGCAATGTTCAACACTCTTCTTTGGGTGTGCTTTCCCTTGCTCACTTTGCCATTGGATTCAAGCTAGCCTGGCTGATGAGGTATTTTAGCCCAAAATCGGTCCCAGGACGCTTGTTTCCGGTCCAAGAAAGACATGGCTTGGCAGTTCGGGCTAGATTGTTCCCATGAGGCACAGGGTCTAGACTGGTTTGCATATAGCTTTGTATGAACTGGGATGGCGAAGTGAGCTAAAGAACAATGATGGATTCAAAACAGGTGTATGACTGGGGATGAGTGTCAGAAAAGTTTCAGCGCTCTGTCCTTCATCTCCTTCTGGTCACTTTCTAAACGTGCCATTTTCAAAATTGTACTGTACAATCCAACTTTACCATTAAAGAGCACTTTTTAATTACAGTTTCATGGATATCAAACATGAAATGCTCACCTAGTCCCAATCAAAGGTTACAGACAACCCAATGTATCCTATGGGGCTGGTAGCCTCACAGTAGTGAAGAAACAAATTTAGGATTTTTTTCACTACCAGGACATTTAAAACTTAAAAATACATGTCCGACCTCTCAATTTCAATGCAGCCTGCCCTACTGACTACCTAGGGCCTACATTAGGGGTAACATATATGCTATAAAAGGGAAGTTTCATGCTTGGCAAGAACGTTATATTACCTAGTCGAATTGGCAGTTTAAAACTGCATGCAGACATCAATCTGTAATGCCAGGCCTGGGACATGTTTTAATGGCCTATGTAAGTGGGAGCCACAATATGTGCTGCAGGTCAACTATTAGCATTTAATTTACAGGCACTGGTTATATGGTCTAACAAGCTACAAGGGTCTTATAAGTAAATGAAGTATTCCAATAAGGTTTATGCCAATAAGGTGTAGGCCAATTAAACTATGTTTACAGAGTGAGCACAAGCACTTTTGCACAGGTCAGTAAAGTGCACAGAGTACTGAGGCCAAATACAACTAATTTCAGCAGAAGAATGAGGATAAGTATGCAGAATGTTTGGGCAAAGTTCACCCTACAGCGAATAGGTCTAAGGGTGGTGATTGACCCAGTCCAGTTGTTCTGGTACCAATGACAGCACCGCAAATGGGGGTAGCAAAGCTGAAATGCTTTGTAAACTACAAGAGGTCCAAATACAGTCAACAAGATTGATGCACGCCCAATGCTTGGAGAGTGGTCAACTTGGCTTTGTCTGAGCTGGAAGGCTTCAGTGCTATGGGTTGCTCTTGTTTTTCCTTAACCTATTTTGCTCATACAAATATTAGGAAACACAGAGCTGTGGTTGCCTTTTCATATCACTAATCTTTATTGTGTACAGCACATAAACTAAATTGTTGATTCTCTGAATTAAAATGTATGCAATGCAGAACACATAGCTTCAGCAAAACTGGTGCCTTGGACCCTTTTTCAGCCTGCACATGGGTGCTGAATATTTTCATGATAAGACTAAGAGATGATGAGGATCCTTTAGGCATGTTTGTCAGACCATAATGTGTTGTGTGCAGAGCTTTATGTGAGAACATTGATTCTTGAGGCATCCATATGCATGTTGGTCCTGATTGCCCCAATCCAGATACCTTCGCTTTCAGAGAACAAATCTTCATCCCAGCATAAATGAAGGGGGATGACATCATACTGGCTCTGCTTACCCTGGACTCAGATCCTGCTCAGAATTCAGCTTAAAAGCTACTGTATACCACACATCAATAGGTGAACTGGAGCCTCGTTGCCAAAAACAGGAAGGGAAGTAGGTCTGGAGGGTGTAGGGACCTTGCGGATGGTGTCCAGGGGATATTAAGTGGCTTACTATGGACTGAGTGGGTCACAGTACGACCATCCATCATATAACTTTGCTTAGTAATAGGGGCTGCACTTTCACTTCCTTGACAACAAAGGGCAGCAAGGCAGTTAATGTGCAGCAAAATATGATGTTCCAGTTTCTACTGGAAAGGCAATATTCCATTCAGGGGTTCAGTGGTGTTTTATTGGGTTTAATTGGTTTTAACTCAAAGCAGGAAATCCTAGGTATGATCCTTAGCCATGAAACGTACTACTGGACTGTCACAACACTAAATCACACACAATCATCTAACTGCTTAGAGTTACTGTGAGAAATGTCCAAGTCAGGGTAAGAGATAAATACCTGCTCTATATCAGATCCCATAGAACTGTTGCTTGGAATGTGGCACACGGCCAACCCAGTGTCCTTGCGTCACTTGCTAGTAGTGTGAGTTATATAAAAGAATTACACTTTTTGAGTCATTGGGCTGTACAGCAATAACAATTTAAAAATCAGAACCATTTAAAAAAAATAAATGTAAGATCCATGCCAAGAATATTAAAATAGTAAAATTGTGAGATATGTATATAGAGAATGTAGCACAAAATGGGGGAAAATGGGATTGGTTAGTACAATTTCATCTACAATCAGTAAGGACAACAAATTACACAGACAGTAATTGAAATCAGGGTGAGTCTAGGACATGGTAGAGTTGTAGGAAAATCATTTGCACTGAACCCATATTCTGCATAAAATGCAGACTTGACTGCAGAACATACTGTGATTCTCGAGGAGAGACATGGCTTTTAATTCTAGAATCAAGATCATGCACATGCTAATTTCCAATTACAGGGGGTTGGGCACCTTGGCGGCCCCACAACAATCCTTACCACATTAAAGACATTGCAGCAGACAAATAAATAAAGTGATTGGCAGGATCATGTGGTTTACCCGGTGGAAAGCATGTATGGAGTGAAGTAATGACTGATGCAGGGGTATGGAGGTTGTGGTAGAGACTGTCAGTTTGTTTCCATGTGTTACCAATTAATGAACATGTGCCTAACTGCCTACACAGGTCTGCTTAAAGCAAAGCTGATGATGGTTTCACTGATTGATGCACAGGCAGATACTGCTGCAGAGGGAGACGTCTGACTCTTTTGATAAGTAGTTTTGATGTGCAATGTTTCCATCAGTACTATGAGGATGTGTGTGTGTACTGCTAATGCTTTAAAAAAAAAGCCCTAGGAATAGGTAATCCAACACGCCAACCAACACAAACAGGCTCTAGTTTTGTAGCTCAACACAGACCCCTTGAGGCATATGTTAGTATGCAATGTCTGGTGCATCAGTTTGAGCCATCACTGTAGCGATTTCTGTGGCTTCTACCCATCTTATTGTGTTGTGGTACATGCAGCCCATCCTGTTGTTTAAACAAATTATGACTGGGCAAGTTCTGACTACATTTAATTGTATTCCTATCATGATGGAGCTTCCATGCCTAACACTGCCCATCGCTGATTTGTCAGCCCTTTTTCATTAAAACTTCATGTCTCAATAATCTCATTGACTCAATAGATGCCACCCACAAACCATCGATGTTCTCTTCCTTTTGTCTCTACCGTCAACTATACATCTTCTCCTCCTTTACTGGATCACCAGAATTGATGTTTATCCTGTCTTCCTACTTTGGATGGTAGACAAGCATGGTTAGTTTGATAATTGACTAAATTCGATTCATATGTACCGTACATTCTTGTCAGGATAGGTTACTATGTGGGAACAGATTACAGGGTATCTAGCGCAAGTACACAACTCTGTTTCGGGCAGTTTATATAACTACTTATGTGGCTGTGTGACATGTGTATTGGTGTATGTGTGTGTTTTGTGTATTCAAATGGGCAAAGATAAATGCATCTGCTGATAGCTGCAGAGTGTATTGTGATTATGCACACACAGTTGCACAATGTAATGGTATCTATTCTGCAGCAGCCTTGTTGCAGTTATTCCACAGGTTCTCTCTGCCCTCCCTTCGATTTCTTAACATTTTGCAGACTGTAATGTGGACTAACTGATAACCCATTTCCACATTACTTTACATATAGCCTCCAATCACTTCATAAAACATCATGTCACCTATTACTTTAGGTTATTCAATTCACTGGGCATTAAAAGCATCCTATTTTGTTTAAAAAGTTCATGCCATGATTTAAACACCAAATAGTTTCCTATTTTTCAAACCTAAATGAAAGATAGACGAGTGAGGTCTAGAGCATGTCATATGCACCTTGTAAGTGTGCAGATATTTGTCAGTGCATGTTTTTTCCTCTTTGGCTATTTGCTCCCTAGCATTGCAGGGCACTATAATTCAACTGGTTCACTCAATAACAATGAAGCAGTAACTGGCCTCGATTTTTACTAAAAGGCGTATTGTGGGGCTTAACAAGAGTTTACTGGGGAATATTTCACTTTATTTTCAGAAACAAATGAAAAGTATTATGCCGAATTTCGGGTAAGAGACTTCCCTGCTTTGATAAGGGAGTACTACCCATTAGTGGAGCCTCTTGCCCCATTACTGGACTCTTTCTAGGCAATCTCTTTGGAGGACTCAGAAATTGCAATATTGAAGTGCTTTTTGGATTCCCAATGTCCCCTGGCAATTTTATGAAAGGTATGTTACTAATCCTTATATTAATGTCCTGCTGAGTAATTCACTCTGTCTTGGAAACATGCCTATGTACTTCTTTTAAAAAGCCATCCACACATCCTGAAGTTCTTGTCAATTATAGAGCCCATTCGCTTATGACTGGCCCTCTCTAGAATATCAGAAAAACAATTGAACCTTAAACTAACTCAGTAACATATTAGCAAGAACCTCGTTAAAATTATCGCCGTTTTAGAGGCAGGAAACTGCCACTAAAACGGCAATAATGGGCTTGCTAATATGCTTTATAGAATTCCAATAGAAGCCCAGGTTAGATGTCCTGCACATCTAACCTGGGCTTCTATTGGAATTCTATAAACCATATTAGCAAGCCCAATATCGCCGTTTTAGCAGCTGTTTCCTGCCGCTAAAACAGCGATAATTTTAACGAGGTTCTTGCTAATATGCCCCTCAGTTCCTTAAAGATCACAATCTACTTCATGACTCGCAATCTGGTTTCAGTTCATGTTACAGAACTGAAACAGCACATTTAGAAGGTCTCTGAATTTTGAAAAATGGTGCTTGGATCAGGGTCAAGCAGCTGTATCGTTCCTGTTGGACCTGTCTGCCGCTTTTGATATAGTATCTCACCATACACTGCTTCAGCAGCACGCTGAATATGGTATTGGAGTCTGGCACTACGATGGAACCAGTCCTACCTTTCTGATCACTCACTATCAATTATTCTTCCTCCTTTCTTATCTTCCCCAAAAGCCCCTTTCTTTTGGTGTCCCCAAGGGGTCTGACTCCAGTCCGATTCTTTTTAATGAGTAAATGGTCCTCTTTGCTGACATCATCCAACCACTTGGGTTCAATTTGGCATCTTACTCTGACGCACAGCTTCTGGTATCTTTTTCTGAGACTAACTGTGAACTTCAACATTATTTTCAATTATGTGTGAAAGTGTATGCAGTGCTCGTTTCTGGCTAGAAAAGTGATTACTTTAAATGTGCGAAAATGAATACTTTTAGTAGCATTAGATTAGGGCCTTGCCTACAGGGTTGAAAAGGAACTACATAATGTGGATTTATCCTGTCTGTTTCCAAGGTGATTCTGACTTCAGGAGCAGCTTCCTGCCCCCGCCCACCATTTTGTGTTTAAACTCACATGCCCCTTCTATAAGTTTCAAAATGGTTGTTGCATCTGGTTTCTGATTGGTTCCTAGGTCTAGAGTTTTTATTGGACTTCAGACTTAGGGTTAGAGTTCTGATTGTCTGAAAGGTCTGGGGTTCTCATTGGCTCCTAGAGCTAGTGTTTCTATTGGACTTAGGGCTAAGGGCTTAGCTTCAGATTGTGCAATAGAGCTAGGGCTCTGATTGGTTTAATTGAGCAGGTCTCCCATTGGCCCTAGGGCTAGGGTTCTGATTGGTTAGGGTTAGGGGTAGGGCTCCCATTGGCAAACTTTCACCTGACCTAGGGCTATTTAACCTTAGGTCTCAGGGCATCTCAGCCCAGGTGTTGAGGCTAAGCGTGATGAGGACAAGGGCAATTGCCTGTTTGGGCCAGTTCGGGCCTATCCCTTGAAAGGCTGTTTTTTTTTACATTCACCAGCCACTACCTTAAACCGTCCACAAACATTAAAACACTCACAGCAAATACATTCTACTCATTCACTACAAATAAACCTCAACCACATTTGCCTTTCTTAACAACCTCTACAAAACTCCAAGAATTACACCTATACACCATTCTACCTCAACTACCATACAATGGCATCTTCACTCTCACACAAAACCTCACTCTGTCTTACACTGTCAACAAATCCACACATCTAACACAATGACACATTATACATAACATTAATCCATGTAGACACACACTCCCTGTTCATACAAACACCAGCTCTACCCACTACTTTTTCTCCTAACAGACCCCTTTCTGTCACCATAATCCTTACACTCCATCACACGTATTAACTCTACCAGCTAGCAAAGATAACAGCAACACACATAGCTCTTGTCCATCCCCTTTCACACACCACATACACTCTTTTCCAAATCATAACACCCATTTATCATCCAACTTCCACTCATCAGCAGTACTTTATATACAAACTCTTCTCAGATAACCACTACATCAATATTTCCTCTCACTAATTCACAAAATCAAAACATAACACACACAACCAGCATATCAAAATATCACACACAAACAATTTCATAAAACATTCCATCACAACTTTGAAACATACATCCACCATGATGACTAAACAAATAATACACGTTCTAAACCATCTTGAATCCTAAATTTTCAATCTTCACCAAAACCTCCCACAAATACGCCAATACAACAACACTTATTAAATTTGCCGCTCATCCAAGGCACAATTTAGAGCCTTAAAACATGACCCACATGCTCCACTACCACCACCCCAATCCATACACCCTCCACCCTAAACAGACGCAAACAAAAAAGTCACTCTTCACTACTTCACATTTCCATATCTATTATACGGCTGGGCGTAGCTTGCGAAGTAGCGCTATGCAAAGCTATGCAAAATGCATAGCACTACGCGAACTGCATAATACCCTGTTCGCACTGTGCAAGATGCCATTTTCAATCAGTACGGACAAGCATCCGGCACTGTGCAATCATTGAAAACGGCATCTTGCACAATGTGAGCTGTCAATTTCTGCCGCTCAAGTAGATTTTTTCTCGAGTGGCAGCTTTCTTCAACGCGGACTGGTAGTTTCTCATTGAGAGCGATCGCGAGCATACGCGACCACTCGCAATGAGAAACCTGACTTCCTCGTGTTGAGAATCTAGCCGGGAGGTTTATTTTCCACTCTCGCAATCGGCAACTTGATGTTGGTGATTGCGCCTAAGGAAAAAGTCTCGCTGGGATGTCATTTTGCTTGCTCACGGTCGCCAACTTGACGTTGATGACCGCGAGCAAGCAAAAAATGACTGCTGCACTATGCTAGGCGTGTTTGCACTGTGCTACATGCAGTTCGCGTAGTGCGAAGTAGCGCAAACTTCGCAAACTACGCGAGCGTAGCGTAGTGCTTTGCCCAGGGTTGATCTATTACACAACAAGGTTATTTTAGAAAACAACATAGTTCACAATCTCTCTCTCAACCCCCTTCTCCATCACCTATACACGCAGGCCCAACAAAATTCCTTCAAAGCCCGCTGGATAAATAATACAATATAGAAAAGGTACAGTATTGCTGTCCTCATACAGTTACTACCATGTCTCACTCGTCTGGAAAAGAAAGCAACACAATCAACAAAACATGACCTCTAAGGTGCCTACTAATAAATACCTAATCACTCTCTAAATATGAGCAACACATTTATGACCTACTCACTGACACACAACCTGACTACTCTTATTAACTGAATCATGGTTTAAATATGACATGGCTCCAGTGTTCCATAACGCCTGTCCTCCAGGCTATCACACTTCTTCCTCCTTTACAGACCACCACCTAGCAATGCAACATTTCCCAGACACATTTTTAGACATAACACAAACAAGGTGGTGGCCGGTGAAGATGGCGCATACAACTTAAACTTTACTAAAGGTTGATATATGTATGAGTCTGTTAACTCTGATGTATATGCATTGTTTGGTGCACTGGAGGAGGGAGAGCCACCTGATCTACCTCTGTTGGAAAGAAAATCTTTGAAATCGGATTTGAAAGAATTCTCTGAGCACTCAATAATATAGTTCAGGTGACAAGGTTGTGGTATCTACTGTTCTTTATTGGACTATTCAAAATATTTTGCCCTTATGATAGGACTTTCCATGTGCCAACATGGGTTTCATCTTTTGCTGTAATCATGACAAAAGACTTCATCAGGGCATGTCTTATATACTTTCAGCTTATCTGCTTGTCCATAAATATAAAGGTATAGGTTCAATCGGACAAGTCATTGCTAAAATTCTTGATACCTAAGTAATCTTGTGTGGAGACTGATTACAAGCTGTAAATTAACTGTAGAACAGTGATGGCCAAAATTGTATCATTGTTTTATCTTGAATGTGGTTGCTGTGAGTTACATCCACAATCTATCATCCGGTATACATAGTGTTGCAATAATATACTTAGTGTTGCCATACCATTCACAATTTGTCAGAACTTTCACTAATCTGCACATAGAGCAGTAGTCACATCTGTAAAAGCCTCTCATGTATGTGGTGTGCCGGTTCCCATGGATTTTAGTTTGGGGCAACTGTGTGGAGAAGTGTGGCTCAATGGTTAGAGCGGCAGACCCTGATGCAGATGTCTAGCCCAGGACCAGGGTTCAATTCCCTGCCATGGTGGGTCTTGGGCTCAAAATTCCACGGACCTGATAATTCTCGCCTCGGTGCCTATTCCAATCATTGAGTCCCACTCTGCAACTCTGGGCAATAGCTTGCTTAATCTCCACAACGGCCCCCACAACGCTAAGGATGCCTGGCCTCCACCGTGGGAAAGCCAGGATGAGTTCCACAGCGGTATTCATACAAGCGCCTTGAGACCCTTGCGGGTGAGTAGTGCGCTATACAAGTATCAATTTACAATTTACAACTGGGGCTTATAAGCCATCCTAATGTAGTACCTTTCTATAAAGTGATACTTGGGTATTTGGTGATGTGTGGTGTAGTGTTCCTGTTTAGCAATTGCCAATCCTACTTAAGTACTCTGCTGATGTCAGCAGTGTTGCTTCCATAAGACATGATACGTCTGATGGTCTCTGCACACTTGTCCTTCTTAGGTTTACTGTCTGTTAGGGTTGTCTGTCTGTTAAGTTTAACCACTCTTCTGTATGCCTTGTTGATTGGGGTAGTATCATATCCTCTCACTTGAAATATGTGTTTGATATCTTCCAGGTTCTTAGTGTATTCTGTATCACAGATACAATTCCTTCTAGCACTCACAATCTCACCATATGGGAGTGCTTTGAGCTGGTCACTAGGATGGGCACTGTCTGTGTGTAGTATTGTATTGCATGCTGTTTCCTTTCTGAACATTCTGCTTCTAAGTTGGTGGTCATGTGTGTATAATTCCACATCTAAGAACTGGATCTTATGGTGGTTAAAATGTATTGTAAAATATATGTTACACATATTGTCATCCATGTGATATTTACAAGTACGCATTTCTTCTATCGAGCCTGCCCAGATCAGCAGGATTTCATCAATGTATCTGCCCCAATAGAATATGAATTACATGCATTGTGACATTTAGAGACCCAACCCATTCCTACTCGAACCACCCCATAAAGAGGTTGGCATAAGAAGGGGCAAAACTGGAGCCCATCTTAGTCTTGCTGATCTGGTCGTACCACTTTCCCTCAAATAAGAATGTGATGTAGTCTAAAATTAGACGCATCATGTTTAGGATCACCTCTGTGTGTGACAATAGTTCTGCTACTCTTTTGTTCAGAAACTGTGTGATGGCTAACATTCCAAATTCTGGAAGTATATTGGTGTATAATGACACAACATGTAGTGTCAGTAGAACCATGTCATCTTCCCACATAATGTCAAGATGAGGGGTTGCAGAAATATATCCACAAACTGTGACAAGACCGGTGCACCTGATGGAGCAAGGATTTGCACGTCACACGACTTGCTTGAATTCAAGAACCTCGCATAATGGTAACATACTAATCAACTTGTTTCGTTTATTAATATTGCACTTTACACTCGCGGGTGTCCCAGAGACGCTTGCCTATGTGTTTACTGGAATTTTTCGCTCATGCGCAGTATTACTAAACATGGCCGCTTTGTTCTAACATGCTCTTCGCTTGCCACCGCTGCTTTTGCTCAGTTGTTTTGTTCTGCTTAACTCTTAATACTATAGATATTATAAAGTAAGGGGAGTAGTGTAGCTAATCATGGTATACAGTGACTTCAATTTTTCTGTGTTTCTAATTTATTTTCGCGTACTTTTCATGTATCGCACATTGTGGGCCGGGGAGCAGGGAGCCACTCCATCTTTGAAGCCTGTGTAGTACTAACCACGTGATGAAGGAGAAACGAATCACTCAGTAGTGGAACTTAGCCAGCTGGCTACCGAAGCCAAGATGCTCCTGGGAACCTGAACTCCAACCCAGCGAAAATGTTACATTGTGATATTTTATTCTGTATGCTATTGTCTTCTGAATTTCTATGCCATGGGAACTGGAATGTAAAGGGTGGGTTCAAAAACAGAATATTAATTCTGGGAAAGTTCAAATTATAGGTGGTGTCATGACCTAACCGCCTCTCTTGTCCAATCCGAAGTTGGGGATCCTTTCACTTGCAACATTTGTGGGTGGTACATCGACCCGAAAACAGTATAACTGAACTAGGTTTAGCTTGAGAAATTGTCCGACTTGTCCGAGTAGCTGACCTGTCACTGACCCTACGAACTCTAGAGGTGATTGATACAGAGAGCTGCGGAGCACTTTGCCCGTAATTTCCACAAGCGTAGTCTGGGGTGGAGAAAATGTAAGTGCTGGCGAAGCACTTTGCTGGGAGATTCGAGAACCCAATCGGGGTTATTGGCAGATTCCTTGAAGAGAGGGGGTGGCGCAGGCGTTGCATCCGAAGCTGCAGGTGTTGGTCGTACCCTTGATGAGTCCAAATCCTGATCCGAATCCTGGGGTGATCCTGTCCTGACTGTCCATGAGCTGTACCTGCTCGCCTACTGGCATTCCAAATCCTTGAGGGTCCTTTCCCGCCTTTCCCAACTAACCCGTGGCCAGGGTTAGTCCTCATTCTGTCTAAGGTAAATATAGTATATGTGGGTGATTGTCTATCTAAATCTTTTCTATCCTATTTTTCTTAATAAAGCAATCTTGCCTATGTGATTTATCTCTGACATTTTGACTCTCATGAAAAGTATTATTCTAGCATGTTCCGTATCTTCTCCTTACCCTTACTCAAATATTGAACTGTTTTGCCTATCTAGTGTGTTCCACTGTTACCCTTCCTATAGAAATTAAATGTATCTTGTAAGTATTGTTTCTTCTAAATCGTGTCAGTACATTCCAATTAGCATTTAGTAGAATGTTCCCTTGTTCTTACCCAACCTTTAGTGACGTAATACAAATCTGTTAGATCCAATTAGCGTGTTCCCTTTTTCCCATCTCCTTTATACTTTCTGAATGATAGATGATCCTCACGTTGATTCATAGTCATACTATTTTTCTAATCCTGGTCATAAATGTTTTGATTTGTGTAAATTTCATTCTCATGGCATACGAAGACTTTTGATGATTTAGATAAAGCTTTTAAAACTTCTTGCGTTTGTGGTTATTACATGGTATAAACAAAATATAAATGTATATGGAAGTTGGTGTTATCTGCTTGAAATCTCAATATTAGCTCCTGATCCATTTTGATCATAAGTACCTGGTCTCGAGGATTGGTAAGTCAGGTGCACGGAATAAACAGAAAGGAAACTCGAATTACTGATAGCGGTGTGTAGGTTACCTGGTTTATGAAATATAGTGATAAACATGTTATGGGCCCAGTAGTGTATATTTGGTAAAGTAAGGATCGGGTGACCTGCGCGCTCTATCACACCTTCCTGCACGAAAACAATCCTGGGAGGCAAATTCCTCTATCTATGTGTGCTGCAGAAAGTAGCCCACATAGAAAGTAGAAGAAATGAGGAGAAATAGAGTTATTTCTTCTCATTACACCTCCCCTGAAAAGGTGTAACTTTTTGGCGCATTCCCAGTTTTTCTAGTTTTGGTAAATCTGGGAATGCAAAACAAACCATGGAAGTTCCATGGGAGCACCCACACAACGCCCATTGAATGCTTTCCCAGGGCGGAGTAATGCAGTGCAGCAATTTGCGCTTGACTGCTTTACTTCAGATTTATGATGCCACTCAAGGCCATGGGAAAAGTGGCTTTGCATGGCTTAATAATACTTACTTAAGGTTTCCATGGCACATGTACCACATTGTGAGGTGCAAACACAACGCAAACCTCCTCATGAATATACCCCTTGGTTTGACAACCCCAATATGCCCCATCCAAAAAATATCATCACTAGCCTAGTCACACTGAACCTACATCAGATCATACACAAACCCACAAATATCGCTGGACAAATCCTAGATATCATTTTTGCAATTCAAGAACTAGGGAACTTTCAAAGTATTACCACAGACAAATGGTCAGACCACCATTTGTTAGCTTTCCAACATAAAACACCATAAATCAACACACCTAAGATCACCTTACATGCATCAACCTATTGACCATGGATAAAACTAAATTTCGAATACTTAGATTCACAACTAACAACCAACAGAAATCTAGACACAATAAATTCAGTTAAAAGAATATGATCGGCTACAGGAAACTTTTGATATTCCACTACCCCTAAGAACAACAAAACAGGACAAAAGAAAACAAGCACCTTGGAAAAATACAGAACAAAAAAAGATAAAACAAGAAATTAAAAAGCTACGGCGCATCTGGATCTAAATAAAGAGCAATCACAACAAACTTTACCTATGCAAACTGAACAAAATATAAAAGTAAACAATCAAAAAAGCTTAAGAAGGTACTATTCAGACAGAATTCAAATTGCTAACCGTGCAAATAAAGAATTGTATAAACATCTCACCGACTGCACAGAAGAAACTCATCCTGTTACTCAAGAATTCACTGACAAAGTGGAAAAGCATTACACAACCAAAGCAAACATGTTGTACTATTTAAAACAAAGCATTGCCAAAAGCACCAACCCATTTCCAAAAGCCTTCCAAGATTATGCTAACCCCAGCCTCTTCGTTCCTTCATACAACTATCACAAAATGAATTCATGGATCTGTGCAAATCAAGCAGGAATATTTTTTAACTACCTCTGCTGACGCACCAACAGGAAGAATCATCAATAATTCTTTAACTACAGGAATCTTTCCAGAAGACAGACCTAAAAAAAGGCCTACATATGACCATTATTTCTTTTTTTTAACACATCTTTTTATTAGCATTTGAATAAGCACATTAACCAGTATACAACACATTTACTCAGGTTGGACATTATGGACAGGAATGAGGCCTCTAATATATTTTTAATCAACAGCTTACGTTTGAACCTTGTTCACAGTTCCTGTTCATTGTCTGTTGGGACAAAAGCTTGGGACAAAGCCATGGGAGGTGCAGAAATATTGCCCCTGAGTAGGTTCCATTTACCCCAAATCAGTGTCCATTTGTTAGGGTAGCCCCTGCTTTCATAGATTGACTTCTCGGAGGTCATACACCAGTCCATGTCATGTTCCCAAGCCTGAAGTGTTGGCACCTCTGAAGTGCCCCATGACTGTGATGTTAAGCTTGGCTATCATCCAGCCCAAAGTAGCCCTTCTCTCTCTTTGCTACTCAGGTCTGTTGCTCCCCACATATTTGAAAGACATTGTTTTAGCTCTAGCTCTATTGTGTACTCTAATGACTCCCCCATAGTGTGTGTCAACTGGCCCCAATATATCTTAATGTGTGAGCAATCCCAAATAATGTGGTAGAAGGTACTCTTTTGTCCATAGTGTCTTCTACATGTAGAGTCTACCCTGGGAGTAAACTTGGCCAATGTATGCCCCCAGTAGTACAGGCGGTGTAGTATCTTCAGCTGAACCAGTCTGAGTCATGCAGGGATTGCCACTTCTTTAGGTGAAGACGTGGCCTCCTGCCATTCCTCGTCTTTTGAGTTTCCTACATATTGCACCCAGCGTTGCCTAAGCAGGACAAGGGGATCAGGGGAGTTAGTAATTAGCTTTTTATAGGACTGGAGATGGCCCCACGGTCCATGTATTCAGTGACAATCCTGTCTTAAAGTGGCGAGGATTCTGGGAGTCTCCCACCTCCATGGACCTTCCCTAGGGGAGCAATATTAATTTGGATATATCTAAACCGTTCAGTATCTGCAAGGTCATACTCCTTCCGAAGGGCCTCGAAAGAGACCACACCCTCCCGATCCCACAAGTCTCCCACCTGGGAAATGCCCATGAGGACCCAATTGTCAAACCCCTTGGAGTATCTGAGAGTCCCACAGTGGGGAGGCAAGTGTAATTTTATTGTGTCAGCCCATACTTTTCTTTGCTGCGGGCCAACCTTTCAGTGTGTTATTTGTTGGGCCTGTTGGTGTAAGTCGATTTGGTGTTGAATAGAGTGCTCTCTCTTATCTATGACCAGGCAGGATGTTTTTGTCCATCTTAAATGCTGGGTCATCATAGGGTTTGAACAAGCAGAGGTTAATCATCATAAGATGTGGAGCCCAGTAGTACCTTTGCATATTGTGAAGTCTGATTGCTCCGTCATTCCACCCCTCACCAATTTCTGTGTGGCAATTCAAGGAGGCCCATGGTCCCACAAGAGCAGCCTTTGTTCATTTTCTACGGCTTTCAAATAGGAGGCAGGGACCGGGTATGGGGTATTTTGTAGTATATTTAAGAATCTAGGGAGAGTCATCATGTAAAATAGCACTGCACGGCCCAGCAGCGAAAGCAGAGGGGACCTCCAATGACGCACATCTCCCCGTAATCTCTGAAGTGGGGGTAGAAGATCTTTGTCATAAAAGTCATATGCCCATTATTAAAGAAAACTAAAATGGACTTGCATGGCCCCGACAACTACAGACCAATTACAAATTGACCTTTTTCTGAGCAAACTGATTGAGCAGCATTCACCCAGTTGTCACACTTGAGTGAAGATAACTCCATACTTTCACACTACCAAACAGGATTTTGCCCAGGAAGAGGCACATAATCTACCCTCATCGCCATCTGGGATAGCCTTAAACATACAGTAGACCAGAATGGGGTTGCTACAGTACTTTTCTTGGACCCCTCAGCTGCCTTTAGCACAGTTGACCATGTTAGTCTAATACAAAGACTATACATAGAGAGACATGCTTTGGACTGGATCCCATCCTACCTTCATCAGAGACCAAATGTCATCTATACTCCACCTTTCTCCTCCAAACCATACTTCATTAAAGCAGGGGCCCCTCCAGGCTCTATCATCTCATCGATGCCTTTGAACATCTACATGATGTCTTTACTGGCAATGATCAATGAATTTCACCTCACATGCTATAAATATGCAGATAACACACAAATACTCCTTACACTGGAAAGCCCCAAAGACATTGGAAACCCAATCAGAAGTAAAGTCCAGGAAACTATATAAAACATCCCTGTTTTAAATAGGTCGCTTTAGCTGTCTTGGTCTGAAGTAGTGCTGGACAGCCTAGTCAAGGTAGCTACATGCTCTATAACAACCAAGTTGAATTGATTTGGAACCCAAACATCTTCAGTTGTTTCAGAGCTGTTAATCATTGGATTGCATAGAGACATGTCAAATTGAATGCTTTCAAAACTGAAATACTCACTTGTGGTGATTGAAAAAAATATGACGCAGTCTGCACCTGGCCTGACGATATAGGACCACTTCCTAAAGTATCTAAGGAAGTAAGAAGCCTTGGAATTACTATGAACTGTAAGTTATCAATGAATTCCCATGTGGACAAATTAGGAAAATCAAGCTTCATTACCATGAAAACTCTGTGATGCATCTTCCCCAGCTAGATTTTCCACAAAAGGTTCAAGCTACTATCTCTCTTGTACTGTCTGAACTTGATTACGCCAATGGCCACGGATAATCTTTATCAACAATGAAAAGACTGCAATGGATTCAGAACTCTGCTGCCAGACTGCTCGTACATGTAAAGCCACAAGCCCACGTCTCCCCTTTCTTGAGGGTCCTGTATTGGTTACCAGTTCCCAGAAGAGTCACCTTCAAGCTCCTTTGTGTCGTTCATAAAGTAATACATGGAACAGGAATGCTTGTCATAAGGAATCAAATCACCAAATGCATTCAACAAAGGTACCTCCACACAAGATTAGCATCTCGTCTCACAACAACGCCACCATATAGGAGAAAAAAACATAGGTGGTACATCTTTCTATGTTCAAGCCGACAAACTATGGAATTCATTACTCCAAAACAAAAGATTCACAGATAACTATCTTATCTTCAGAAGACTACTCAAGAGTTGGCTCTTTCCTACATAACCACTATACTCAGACACTATTGTACAACATATGCCTGTGTTTAAAAATAGTTATATTGTGATTATATGTATGTGTCTAAATATGTGTATTTCTTTGTATAAATATGTATAACAACTATAGTTTTTAAAGTATATAGATATTCTTTAGGCCTGCTTAACAAATGTGCATATTACTTATGGTTATATAGTAATACCAAAGGTTACATGCACTTTATAGTTAGTCTGAGATTTCACTTGTTACCTGAGCTAACTATAACTTATGCCCCTACAATGCACTACTTATGATCTTACATATTGCATTACGCATGAAATGGTCAGTGACATCACTCATGACACCACTGGTGACATCTCAAATGACATCACTAATATTATCATCCCGTGAGTGTGATCCATAAATGTCTCAGAAATGTAAAGATATATACTGTTACAGCATAAGTTAAATTACTATTCTTTCTGTACTAGTAATTAGTCATACTATTTCTAACATTTCTTATCTGAGTGGCTGTGTGACTGTCTTTATCAGTGTGTGAGTGGATGTCTGAGTGGCTGTATGGGTGTGTCAGTGTGTTTGTGAGTGACTGTATGGATGTGTTAGGGGCTGTGTGAGTGGCTGCATTAGAGCATGAGTGGGTGTGTGAGTGACTGTATGGGTGATTTGTTGAATGTGTGAGTGGCTGCATAGGTGTGTGGGTGGCTGTGAGACTAGCTGTATGGGGTAGGGAGAGGTTGTGTGAGTGGCTGTATGGGTCAGTGAGTAGCTGTTTGAGTATGTATATAGGTAAGTGAGTGGGTGTAGTGGCTGTGTTAGAGAGTGAATATCTATGTGAGTGTCCATAAGGGGGAGTGAGTGCCTTTGTCAGGGGATGTATGGATAGGTGAGTGGGTGTATGTGTGAGTAGCTGTATTGGTGAGTGAGTGGCAGTGTAAGTAGCTATATGGGTGAGTGTGTGGGTGGGTATGTGAGAATGTGTTTGGGGTGAGTTTCTTTATTGGAGATTGAGTGGGTATGTGAGTGTTGTATCAGTGTATGAGTGGGTATGTAAATGTCTGTCTGACAGGATGTGTGAGTGGCTGTATTGATTACTGAGTGGGTGCATAAGTAGGTGTATGGTGAGTTAGTGGGTGTGTGAGTGGCATTATGAGTGAGTGGATGTGTGAGTGGCTCTATCGATGAGTGGTTCTGTGAATACTGGTTTGGGTCTGTGAATGAGTATGTATGGAGTTGTGTGGGAGTGGGTAGATGAGAGGTCCTATGGGGTGTGTGCGGGTGGGTGAGTGGTTCTGTGGATGATGTCATAAGTGATGTCATTACTGATGTAATTTGAGATGTCATGAGTTATGTCATTGGCCATGTCATGAGTGATATATTACGTGAGGTCATAAACAGTGCATTGCGGGGCATAAGTTATAGTTAGCTCAGGTAACTATAATTGGCAAATTTCTATGGATTTGTGAAATCTGAGCATACATATAACGTCCCTGTAATCATTATTTTCCAGTAAATTGCTAAGGGTTTTTATTTCTATTTCCTAACTGTAACATCCATGCAACTTTTGTTTTTTTCTGTGAATTTCTATATTTTTAAAAAATATATATATTTCCAACCTAAAAAGTCCCTCTAACGTTTGTTTTTTTAAGTACATTTCTAAGGTTGTTTAATATTATTTCCTACCTGTAACCTTTGAGAGTGAATGTGTGAGTGAGTGCATGAGTGTGTGGGTGAGTGTGTGAGTAAGTGTCTCAATGGGTATGTGAGATTGCGTGTGATTGTCTGATTGTGCCTTAGAGTGTGTGCATAAGTGTCTAAATGGGTGTCTGTGTGGGTCTGTGAGTTGGTGCATGAGTGTCAAAGTAAGTGTCAAAGTAAGTGTCAGAGTGGGTACAAGAGTGGCTGAGTAAGTGTCTGAGTAGGTCTGTGAGTAAATGTGAGAATGTCTTAGGGGGTTTTGGTGGTGCCTCCATGTGTGTGTGAGTCAGTCTGTCAGTGAGTGCATGAGTGTCTGAGTGGGTCTGTAAGTAGATTCATGAGTCTCTGAGTGGGTCTGTGAGTGAGTGCATGAGCCTCTGGGTGGGTCTGTGAGTGGTTGTGGGAGTCTGTGAGTGAGTACATGAGTCTCTGAGTGGGCCTGTGGGTGCATGGGTCTCAAAGAGGGTCTGTGAGTAGGTGCGTGAATCTCTGGGTCAGTGAGAGTGTGCGTGAGTGTCTGTGAGTGGATGCATGAGTATCTCAGTGGGTCGGTGAGTTGGTGCATGAGTCTCTGTGTAGGTCTGTGAGTGAGTGCATGAGTTTCTCAGTGGGTCTGCAAGTGAGTGCATGAGTCTCTTAATGGATCTGTGAATGGATGTGTGAGTCTGAGTGAGTCTCTGAGTTTAATACATGAGTTTCTGAGTGGGCCTATGAATGCATGAGTCTCCGAGAGGTTCTGTGAGTAGGTGCATGAATCTCTGGGTCTGTGAGTGGGTGCGTGAGTGTCTGAGTGTGTCTGTGAGTGGATGCATGAGTATCTCAGTGGGTCTGTGATTGGGTGCATGAGTCTGTGAGTAGGTCTGTGAATGAGTGCATGAGTTTCTCAGTGAGTCTGTGAATGGGTGCATGAGTCTCTGGGTGGGTCTGTGAGTGGGTACATGAGTGTCTAAGTGTGTCTGGGAGTCGGTGCATGAGTGCCTGAGTGGGTCTATAAGTGGGTGAATGAGAGGCTCATTGGGTGTGTGAGTGGATGTGCGAGTCTCTGAAATGGGTCTGTGAGTGGGTGTGTAAGTGTTTGAGTGCTCTCTGTTTAGCCCTCTCCTGCTCTGTTTTGTATTTCCTTTGTTTTTCAGGACTATGTTTTGTCTTTTTGACATGTTTTTCTGACCTCTGTTTACCGCTTATGAGCCCCGGGAGCCACCACCTCCCCTCGGCTTCACTTTTATTAAGGGGGCCACAGTGACCCCACCATTAAGCTTAAAGAGCCTTGGGGACCATTATCGCCCTAGAGCTTCATTCAAACCAAAGGAGGGGGACACATGGCTCCCCTGATTAAGGCTTTCATATTCCCCAGGCACCACCCACTCCCCTGGGCTGTCTTACAAATTATGCAGGGGGCAGCGCAGATCCCAAAACCTGGCCTTAACTCAATTGGGAAGGAGATCAACCTGGCCCCCTCCCCTGGCCTATTTCAGACCCGGGGACCCTATCCTCCAGGGTATGGCCAGGTATCCCTGGGTGCCCTGGTCTCAGCCAGGGCACACAGTGTTCAGGATGAGGAGCGCAGGCCGAGCCTCATGGCTCCCACATTCCCAGCTGCCTCCCAAACTCCAGCAGGAGCCAACATTGCTACTGCACACAGGGTGCTGCTGGAAATGTAGCTTCCTGTGTGCAAAAGCAATTGTTTCATCTATTTCCCTGCCCACATGTCTGCATGAAGGAAAAGAGATGAAACCTCAACTTCCAGCGGGCGGGAGCACTTTGACAGCTCCCGCACACTGGAAACAGAGTGTATACCCGCCAAGCAAAAGCAACAGCTATGTCCCAGGGGTGGGAACACCAGGACAGAGTAGGAGCCGACCCTTTTGATGGCAGTCCCCTGTGCCATAAATGGCATGTAGCCTCCCGCATTCTCTTTATATGGGCCAGACCCTGGGAGGTGGGATATGGCCGCGGAAGGTGGTGGACCTCAGGGTCGGGTTGTCTGTGCGGCTTCTTGCAAATTGTTATTACTGCTACAGAGAGGTGGTGGTACCGGGGGTTTCAACATGCACTGGAGTGCGAGTTCACAAGGCCCCCTCCATTATTGGAAATAAACCTCAAGAGAGGTGGTGATCCCCGGGGCTCAAAAACTCACAGTAGTGGGCCCCATAAGCCTCCTTCTTTGAGGCATTGGTAAAATATGAATGTTTTGCAACCGTGATTCGGTTGCCAACCATTCATAGACACAACTGTGATTCTGTATTTGGAAGGGAAGTCCTAAACATGCCCCTTCCAAATGCCATATTGGTAACGTAAATTGCTATTCGGTAACGTGTTACTGAATTGCAGCTTGCCCTTTTGTACACTTAAAAAACATTTTTCCAGTAGAAAACGGCTGTATTCTTTCAATCAGGCCGTTTCCAACCGCAAAATAATGCTTTCTACATATGGTCCTCTTACGCTTGATGCCTCAAGCTCAGATCTGGTTGTGGTTTACCGCTGATGTTAAAACGCCTTGCACTTCCCCCAAGCCCTAAAAAGGGATGTGACCTTGCAAGTCATTGTAATAGCCTCTGTATTTGTATGTCAATTTGAGTGAAACTTTCTGTTGAGCTTATCTGCCTTTAAATCACCATCTTTCCCTCCTGTTCCATCACCCGAGTTAAGCAGGTAAATTCTGAAATCAGCTCACCATTTTTCTTTTCCCTCCTGATGACTGACACTGCCTACACTCTTCTACACATAGTGAAAATACCACTAAAAGATCTTCACACCATGGTAGAAAAATAAAGAATATTTATCTAGGTAAACAAAAAGAAATGACAAAAATCCAATCAGTACATCATCAGATATGCAATTTAAATACATCTAGTTAGGAAATTGCATTGCCAAATTGGGCTCCTCTTACTCTTCCGTGTACTTAAGTGCAGGTTTTCCCACAGGCAGTGGCCAATCCAGTGGCTCGCAGCGTGGTCAGGTGACCGTGATGCGCATGACGGGAGGTGGGGCCGTAGTTGTGTTGAGGGACCAGGGTAAAACTCTTTGCGCTCATCATGGAGTCTATGGACCTGGGGCAAATGTATGGCTCCTTGAATGAGGTTTTAACTTTATTGATTCTACCTTTAAACATTGTTTCGTGGATGACGAAATTGTTAATGTTAACATGAGGCATAATTCAATGATCTCAAAAGTTACAGAAAGGGTATCACACCATTCCCTCTTCATGTCTAAGTGTATTTGTGATAATGAAATGGCTCATTACTGGGAACGGATGTAAGCGCACTGCGCTATCTGTAGAATTTTGGGACCTGGGGCAAACAAATAGCTACTTCAGTGGTGTACAGATTAGCCACCAACATCACTGGCCTGAATGATAATATACCCTGGAACCTTGTGAGACAGAGGTGAAAGCCACATCTAGGTCTCCGGACACCAGCATTTCACTTCTCCTAATGCATATTACAATGCACCAGCGCAAAGAAACATGCGTATCAACCCTGTTTTCCTTCCCTCACTTTTCCTTCCCATGTACAGGAGGAGCACTGTAAGCATCCCTGTTATAAACCCTTTTATTATCATCAATACACCTCAAGGGAATTTTTTACACTTAATTTACCAGAGGGAATGATCTGATACAACTATCCGATAATTTGGGTTCATGGGACTATGCTTATAACAGAAAGGATATAACATCATAAGTGCCGGCATCCACAGGGTAAAGTTAAATGATGGTATCAATAAAATTAAACACCACTGAAGTAGCCATATGCTTGCCCCAGGTCCCAAAATTCTACAGATAGTGCACTGCGCTTACACCCTTTGCCAGTCATGAGCCCTTTCATTATCCTCAATACATTTAGACATGACGAGGGAATGGTGTGATACCCCTTTCTGTAACTTTTGAGATAATTGGCTTATGGCCCATATTAACATTAATAATGCCATCTTCCACGAAACAACCTCTAAATGTTGAATTAATAAAGGTAAAACCTCATTCAAGGAGCCATGTATTTGCCCCAGATCCTTAGACTCCGCTATGAGTACAAAGAGTTTTAACCCAGTCACTTAACACAAATATTGCCCCACATCCTGTCACGCGCACCGCGGTCTCCTGACCGCACTGCGAGCCACTGGGTTGGTCACCGCCTGCGTGAAAACCTGCACTTAAGTACGCAGATATGTCCCCTCAACATCTTTGGGACTCCTTGAGGGCATCTAGCAGGTTTCCGGCGGGCTGCTTCGTTACTTAACAAATGTTTACCAATGTTAAAATGTTTTTGTAACAGGCCCCCCCACGGTCTCCATAGGGAAAAACTTCATTTAGTTTCCCGTAAGTTTACAATCTTTGGCATGCTTTTAAGGCTTATAACCTTATAACTGTCCATCTCAGTGATAGAGGTCGTTAAACCTGGACCTAAGACAACACAATGTCTATTTGAGTAAAAACAATGCTGGGTGTACAGATTAGCCACCAACATCATTGGCCTGAATGATAATATATCCTGGAACACTGTGAGACAGAGGTGAAAGCCACAGCTAGGTCTCCAGACACCAGCATTTCACTTCTCCCAATGTATATTACAGCGAACCAGCGCAAACAAAACATGCGTATCGACCCTGTTTTCCTTCCCCAGATTTTCCTTCCCATGCACAGGAGGAGCACTGTAAGCATCCCTGTTATGAGCCCCTTTTATTATCATCAATACACCTCGAGGGAATTTTTTACACTTAACTTACCAGACAGAATTTTATTTATTTATTTAAAGAGTTTTCTATAGCGTGGACAAGAACCTTGGGTATCAGAGCGCTCAACATTACATGAGGTAGATTAGAGACAAATCTTGTATAGTATAGAGATTCACAGTGATATGAAGTAGGTAAGTATATATTAATCCATAAAGGGTTAATCAAAAATAAATGGTTAACACAGTATATATAGTGACACAAGGTAGATTTGGGATATATCTATATATATATGTGTACCACTGTCCGATAAATAGGGCTCATGGGACTATGCCTCATAACAGAAAGGATATAACATCATAAGTGCAGGCCTCCACAGGGTACCGTTAAATAATGGAATCAATAAAATTAAACACCACTGAAGTAGCCATATATTTGCCCCAGGTCCCAAAATTCTACAGATAGCGCAGTGCGCTTACACCCGTTCCCAGTAATGAGCAGTTTAATTATCACAAATACACTTAGACAATTCTTGGGGATTTTAACTACCACCTAGAATCCAAAGCTAACACTGATACTGCTAGGCTACTTGACAACCTTAACCAAATTGTAACAGAACCTACCCATCAGACAAACATAGGTTAGATGGGATTTTTACCAGTTACCCGGACTTCACTTCGTCCTGTCTGTTACTACTCCTATGGACTGACCACAAGGCTATCTTTTTTAGCCTTAAAGCAAAGCAGCCACACTCTAGTGCACAGGTTGCATCAACCAAAGTCTTAATCAGGTGGTGGGGCAAATTAAAAGAGGGTGATTTTGTGTCAGCTTTTGGCTCTTTTTCTGCTCCTGTAGCCACTGACAGCAACAGGGCTGCCATGCAGCTCAACAACTGGCTGTTGACAGCCGCCGATCAGGTTGCGCCGAAAAAATTAGTGACGGTAAAAAAAATCAAAATATCGTCGCCATGGTATACCCCAGAGCTCAAACGCTTAAAGGTTGTTGTAGAAGCGCTGAGCGCCTTTGGAGGTAGGACTATGATAGTCAAAGGAAAGCTACATACAACCACATCATCTCTCAGTATAAGGAGGCAGTTACTGCTGCAAAAAAACTGTTTTTACTCTAAAAATTAAGGAGGCAGGAAATTCAGCGAAGGAACTTTTTAAATCTGTTAAACTATTAACCAAACCTCAATAGGATAACACCTTTCAGCCCGACCAAACCTTTTGTAAAAGTTTAGCGGAACATTTTCAACAGAAGGTACAGGGGATCTATAATGATTTCCCTGCAGCCTCAGGACTCCTTGACTTAAAAATAGCGGTAGCACGCCCCCTCAGCAGACTGATATGTTTTCATCCTATAAATACGGAAGAAACACAGAAACTCCTTCTTTCTATAAAATCAGGCGCCCCCACTGATCCCTGACCCCTTTCTATTATGCATCAAGCTGCTCAAGCGATCTGTGAACAGCTTACTCCCATTCTGAACCAAGTACTGGCCTCTGGCTGCTATCCGGATATGTGGAAAGCAGCGTCCATCACTCTTCTTTTGAAGAAACGCAGCTAAGACCGTAGCGATTTTAAAAACTATCGACCCATTGCCGGTCTACCAATTGTGGCCAAAGTCCTAGAGAAACACCTGAATACAGTACTGCCCCAATACCTAGATACAAACCATCTGTTGGACATTTCCCAACATGGTTTCTGTTCACGCCACTCTACCGAATTGGCTTTCATTCTTGCCACTGAAAAGATTTGCAGGGTGGTGGATGAGGGGGAGAGTGGTTCTAGTGCTCCTTGATCTCTCAGCCGCTTTTGACACCATGAACCATACCATCTTGGTACAGCGGCTTGGGGACATAGGGGTGGACGGGACCGCCTTGGCCCTCCTGTCCTCCTTTTTGGAGGCAAGAGAGCAGAAACTGTTCTGGGAAAATATGAGCTAGGACAGCTTCCACCTCCCATGCGGCGTTCCGCAGGGTTCTGCCCTCTTCCCGACCATGTTTAATATCTACGCCACCCCTCTGGCGAATCTTGTTCGGAAGCATGGCTTTGCTCTGGTCTCGTACGCTGACAACACTCAACTTGTCATCTCGATTGCCCGTCAGCCAGAGACCACAGTGGCCAGGTTTCACACCTGTCTCAAGGAGATCATGTCATGGTTTGGATGAGTCAGAGCTATCTGAAAATAAACACAGATAAGACTGAGGGGATGGAATTTGGGTTAGGCAGGTCCCTGTGGAATCAGATCTGGTGGCCAACAGAAGCGGGAAAATGTCCCTGTCCAATAGAGAAGGTAAGAAAACTAGGGATTATCTTTAATGGCAAATTGAACTTTGGCCCTCAGGTAAACAGCCTCATTTCTTTGTGTTTCTTTCTTTTGAAAACTCTGAGAATATGTTTCCCATACATCACGCAAGAGCTACAAAAGACAGTGATGGTTGCTATATTTTTATACAAGCTGGATGATTGCAATGCTCTATTTCTGGGAATCGATAAATGCCACCTGCAAAAATTGAAGTCTGCAAAATGCCACAGCGAGAATTCTCCTGGGCATCCCTAGAGGGCAGCCGACCTCGGCCGGCATTAGAGCAGTGCACTGGCTACCCATCAAACAACGCATTGATTTCAAAGCATTAAGTCTTCTACATTAAGCAACTTATGGCGGGGGGCTGAGGATTTACAAGACCTTTTCTCAATATATGTTCCCCCCGCAATCTCAGGTCAGCTAATCTTGGTCTTATTAAAGTTACGAAGATCAGGAGGGCAAGATGGGGGAAAAACAATAACACACTGTGCGGTGAAGCTCTCCATGAAGCTCCAACCTAACTTTCAGCTCTTCAGAAGGAGTCTCAAGAACTGGCTGTTCACAGCCCCATAGGCCGTCACCATGATGTCCCTTCTCCATCCACACGTCACAGCACCAAGACGCCACGGCAATCGAGCGCTTTACAAACATATAAACATAAACATACCCCTTTCTGCTAATTTTTGAGATCATTGTCAGTCAGTCAAAATACGCTTTATTCAATTTTTGTTAAAATCATAAAAGGCGGTACATACAGCACAAATAAAAATCACATTGCAATTTACATACAGAATTCAATTCATAGTCGTCCTGGCCTAATTTACAGTTAAAAAACATTAATTATAATTTAGATTAAAATTTAATTAAACACACAAGACCAACATTTAAAATGAGACGTTCCCTGGGGCTTGTTTATTTCTTAATCTAAATGCAGCCGTTAGGTAAGATGCAACATGAAAAATGATGTGCGTGTTGCCCAACATTTGAAAGAAAATTAATGCTGGTCTGGCCTGGAGAAAGCCGGCATCCTTCAGAATAGGTATTAAATATTTCTCCCTAGCAGTGGCGTAAAGTCCACAAAAGAACATAAAATGTAGAGTATCTTGGGTAGAAAAGTTATCGCATTTGAAAGGTGGAGCGTCCTCAGGTTTTGCCCAGGTAGAAAAACAACCAAGTGTGTAGGGGATCAAGTTCATCCTAAGTTTAATAAGCAAAACTCTATGGAGGGGATTAGTGACAATTTTTAAGTAAGGTTCCAGAGAGGGAGTGGTACTTAAGACCATAAATGCTCTTACTGACGGTTTCATTATTTCCCTCTCTTCTCTCTCTAACCGAGCCCTTTCAAGGAAATGATGCTTGTTCCACCCAACATCCTTTATTCTAATATTTGATGGGGCTGAATAGATCTCCGGTCTCCCCAACGCGGCAAATGAGGTTTTAAGGTATCTCAGCCAGGGTATTCTCAAGTCGTGGTCCCTAGATACCACATCCAACAGAATACCATGGTTCAGCATCAGCTCTGGGTTCAGCCATGTTTTAATCCAAAAGAGTAGGGGTGCTAACTTCAGTCTGTCTGTAATGAAGGGTAAACCCAGTTCCTCGTGAGTGGAGAACATAGGGGTAGGATTTGGGACAGATAAGAAGTGACTAAGGAGCCCATTTTAACTCTCTGAATACGATTCTGATTGACGTAACCCCACAGAGCAGACCCATACGTGGCAATGGGGATACACTTACTATTATAGACTTTAACCAAGGCCTCCATTGGTTTAGCCCCCAATCTTTTTGAAAAGCCCAACAGAGCAGCTGTTGAACGAGCCAAGGAGACACTCTTTGCCTTTATCTGGGGGCCCAAGAACCCCTCTCATCGAAAAGGACCCCCAGGTAAGGGAAGACAGGAACCCTCGAAACCACATCACCCCCACAAGTAAAGGTTACTCGGGTAGTCTTACTTCTCTGGCGACCTATGATCATAGTGTGCGATTTTGTTGCATTTACTTTCAGATCAAGGCTCTCCATAAATGAGCCAAAGCGGTCCAGTAGGACTTGTAAGCTATTGCCAGTACGCGCAATTAGGACTGCGTCGTCTGCGTATAGGAGGGCCAGTACCTGGGCTGCTCCTACACGCGGAACATCTGCCGCCCCTAGCTCAAGATGTTTCCCTAGTCCATTAATGTAGATGGTAAAGAGAAGGGGGGCCAGAATACACCCCTGGCGCACCCCTTTCTCTGACCTGAAGCTATCGGTGCATCTCCCCTCCCTATTGACCCTTACTTTAGTGAATAGGTCCTTATGTAAACTGGCCATGAAACCTACCAAAGGAGCCTCTATCCCAATCTCTTCTAGCAGGGACCATAATTTGGACCTGTTAACCAGATCGAAGGCCGAGGAGAGGTCCATAAAGGCCAGATAAACTGACCCCTCCCCGACCACTGTGCATTTAGAGACAAGAAGGTGCAAATTGGAACATTGGTCCAGGGTATTTCGCTTTTCTCGAAAGCCGTTCTGTATATTTGCGAGCCCCCCACAAGCCTCCAGATTTGCCCTTAATTTACCAATTTACCAAGTAAGACTCTGCCCAGGATTTTAATGGCAGAGTCAAGGAGGGAGATGGGTCTATAGCACCCTGGGTCCTCCCGGTTGCCCTTCTTAAAAATAGGGACTATGATGGCAGTGGCCCATGTATTCGGAAAAATGTTATCATTTGCGGCTCTAAATACTCTGGTTAGAACTTGTGACCCAATTATTGGGGAATATCTAAAAAAATCAACTGGGACGCCATCCGGCCCTGGCGCCTTGTTTTTGGATCAATCCATTATAGCAGTGGTTCCCAAAGTGTGCGCCGCGGCGCCCCGGTGCGCCGTGATTAGAAGCGAGGGGCGCCGCGGCGCAGGATGTGGATTCAATGTGTGAATGACGGAGAAAGCCTCACACATGCCAGACATTGCCCCGCAGTCTTGGGAGGGCAGAGAGGTCTGTGAGTGGGGCTGTGGCTGGACAGCCCTGGGAAGCACCAGGGTTTAGTGGCGGTCGGAGGCCGATAGCTGGCTGGTGGAAATATAACTCTGGAGCTGCAATTCATTCAGGGTAAATTACAGAGCTGTGCGCACAGGACTTCCCGAAGGAAATCTTAAATTACACTGAAGCGACCGGGATGCCTGGGGTGTAATCACAGACCCCAAGACATGGGCGTAGGAAGTGTGGGGGACGAGGGGGATATATCCCCCCCAGAGTTTGGAGTGCACACGGGGGGGGACAAGAGTGGGGGGGGACAAAGGGACAAAGGAAATTCTCCTCTGTGATTAACAGGGCCATTAGCGTGCGAAAGCGCTATGCATAATGATGACCCTGTAACTGCCTCCTATACCTGTGATCAGGCTGCACACTTGTAGGGGCTAAAAGGAATTTAACACCCCTGCCTCTCCCATCTCTCCTCTGTCCTCCGGCCTGTGCCTGAGCCCGGGCTGCTGCAGCTCGAGCTGCTGTTTCTGGCGTATTAACACATATGTTTTTCACAGGTCTTCAAAAGTGCATTTACGTTCCTTTGGAACTGGTTAAGGAGGGTTTGAGGATTTGTTGTTTTGTTGACTGATTCGAGTATCCCATGTCTCCCCACTCTGCCTATTCGATATTTCACACTTTTTATTTTATTTTTACTGCCTCAGTGGGGGAATGCACGTAGTGAAAAGACATCTCACAAGTAGGGACTACACATTTTCCCATGTTCACAGAGAGAGAGCATTTTGTTAAGAATAAATTGTTACTTCATTTTCATTTTTGTTGTAATTTAGCCGTTAATGTTGGTTTTCCACAAGGGGTTGTCTGGGGAGTCCATAGGATCGCCTTTATCCCACGTAGAAGCAGGCAGGGTCAGAGGCCTGGTGGAGAGTGTTAGGTGGGTGGGTGTGGGGTCAGGGGCCTGGTGGAGAGCGTTGGGTGGGTAGTGGGTCAGATGCCTGGTGGAGAGCGTTTGGTGGGTGGGTGCGGGGTCAGAGGCTGTTTACGAATTTTTACTACGTCATCCGATTAGGTGCTTCCCAAAAGCAGCACAAGTCCCCCTACCAAGTATTTTTTTGCAGTTTTATATAGCGCAAACTCCACCGGAAGGCATCAGAGCGCTTTACATTAGCGCCAGTTGCGTTACAGACGGACACATTCATTTTTAGGCACGGGGAGTCCATCATGTTTTTGAAATGGTGCCATTGTTCCAGGTGGCAGTCCCCTCCATTGGGTGGGAAGGGTGAAAGGGGGTGGCCGAGAAGGGTGCAAGGCAGAGGGAAGAAGGGTGCAAGACAGAGAGGAGAAGGGTGCAAGGCGTAGGGGAGAAGGGTGCACGGCAGAGAGGAGAAGGGTGCAAGGGGAAGGGGAGAAGGGTGCAAGGCGAAGGGGAGAAGGGTGCAAAGCAGAGAGAAGGGTGCAAGGCAGAGGGGAAAAGGGTGCATGGTAGAGAGGAGAAGGGTGCAAGGCAGAGGGGAGAAGGGTACAAGGCGGAGAGGAGAATGGTGCAAGGCAGAGGGGAGAAGGGTACAAGGCGGAGAGGAGAAGGGTGCAAGGCAGAGGGGAGAAGGGTGCAAGGCAGAGGGGAGAAGGGTGAAAGGCAGAGGGGAGAAGGGTGAAAGGCAGAGGGGAGAAGGGTGCAAGGCAGAGAGGAGAAGGGTGCAAGGCGGAGGGGAGAAGGGTGCAAGGCAGAGGGGAGAACGGTGCAAGGCAGAGGGGAGAACGGTGCAAGGCAGAGGGGAGAAGGGTGCAAGGCGGAGGGGAGAAGGGTGCAAGGCGGAGGGTAGAAGGGTGCAAGGTAGAGAAGGGTGCAAGGCAGAGGGGAGAAGGGTGCAAGGCAGAGGAGAGAAGGGTGCAAGATAGAGAAGGGTGCAAGGCAGAGGGGAGAAGGGTGCAAAGCAGAGTGGTTGCAAATAAAGTTTTATGACAGTGAGGGCTACTCTCTGAATCCTTCATCACGTCTAGGCTTTGATCTTCATGTAGACCAGTGGTTCCCAAAGGGTGTGCCGCGGCACCCCGGTGCGCGGGTAAAAAACATGGTGGGGAGCCACGTCCAACTGCCAATTAGGTCAAGGGAGCCACGGGTCAAAAAAGTTTTGGAACCACTGCATTATAGCCTTAAAAAAACCTCATCTTCCCCAAACTCTACCTCAAGGTGGACCTGGGCTGTTCTTGGGCAAACCACAGATGTACCACATTTGTTACCGTAAACATTTTTAAAATGGTCAATCCATTTCTCATCCGGGATGACACAGTCAAGGGCAGTATTGTCAGTACCCGAAAAAAAACGGGTTATTTATGGTGTCCCAGAAGTTTTTACTATCGTGGAGGACATCTATGTTGAGAAGTTTATTCCAGGCCTCATTATTAATGGCATTTCTCCTTCTTTTAAGGGTTAGTTTGTAATCCTGCCTCAGGCGAGTAATTAAAGCCTTTTCTCTCGGGTTGTCCCTTAAGGCTTTTTTTAAGGATCTATGAATGCGTGAGCAATAGGAATCAAACCATTTCTGGGGCCTTGGAAGGAACCGTGGTTTAGTTACCGTTAGGCCCCTAGTGACTTGGGCGCAGATAGAGTCAAAGGCCTGTATAATTAGTAGGTTTGAAGTGCCTTGGGCCAAAGAGGTTGCAATTGAGTCCTCTATTTTGGGCAAGATGGTGGCCATAAATTCTTCCTCGACTACTCTACCCCACTTAAGCCTTCTTTCCTGATCACTGGGCTCCGCAGTGGCGCAAATCTTAGTTTGTCCAACTAGGTTGCGCTGTAAGTCACTCCAGTGAATCGCTAATAGCAAGGGGTTATTATCGCTGTGGGGTGAGACAATTGTCTTATACCCTATCACCTTTGGGATGATCATGACCGAGATGAAGATATGGTCAATAATCGTCCCCTGCGCTGTCCCCTTGTATGTGGGCACCCTATTACCCTCTCCTGTATAAGATGGTTCATATAGATTTATACTGGCTAGCATCGCTTCAAGCGCCTCTCCTGATTTGGAATGTTCAAAGTGGGGAGTATCTACGACGCCCGCACCCTCACCAGTATCTATAAGGCATGGTAAATTACATTTATGAATATTAAAATCACCCAATAAAATGAGCTCAAAAATGTTATGCGTAGTTTGACTGTAGGTGACTAAGAAATTCTCCAAGAAGACTATATGGTCCGTTTCATTCGCCCTCACCCGTGAGTTATAAAAATGTATTACTAGGAGGGTACAACTTGGAGAAACAATCCATTCAACAATTAAAAGGTTTTGTGAGCCAGGCCCTAATTGCTTAAATGTCCCAGCTAATTCTAAGGAGAATAGGAGCAGAAGTCCCCCTTTCGCTCTCCCAGCACTACTAGCGACCGCAGGGGTTACAAAACTTGAATAACCATCTAGCCAGAACCCTGGCGAGATATCCCATGTTTCTTGTAAGGCTATTACGTCGTTTGTAGTAATAAAATTGACCCATGACGAGTCAGCGCTTTTGCCCTTCATGCCTGCAATGTTCCAACTAGTAAAATTACAAAAGGGATACCCTCCTCCCTTGTGCCAAGGCCTGTTCGTGGCTGCGTTGGGACTGGTTGTCAATCATTAAGATTCAGGTCAGTGAGTAGAGTGAATCTGTTAGCCAGTGTCATGTTTGGGCCTACCTCATTTGCTGTTGGTCTACTTTGTCGAGGTCTATAGAGTACAACTTGCCATTCATTACCCACACATCCTGCCGTCGGTGGTATAAGGACTTCGGGTGGGCAAAGTCCTTAACTGTGGAGGATAGAAAAACCCCAGGGGGACTGCTCTGAGGTGGCCATTTTCTTTTATGTCAGAGCCGTCTGTCTGGCAAATGAGCCCTATCAAAGTTCACAACTTCACAATCGCCTTTCACCCGTTTGGGTCTAAACCCCACCCATCCCACCCTTCTAGCTGTAATGATCCTCAATTAGATATTTAGCCCCCGCTACAAGATTCATCACACCATTTTTTAGCCTTCGAGACTAATGCTGCGTTTGTTTCAACCTCCCCCTCAACTAACCAAGGAACTCCAATAAAAACCGCCACAAAAGGGGCGACTACAGGGGGTAGCGTTAAATGTGCTGTGCATTCCACATGTCTTAAGCCCACTGGGGCAGTGTGCACCTCTGGGGCCCCAACTCTAGGCTGGTTAGTAACCGGGGTGTTTAGAGTCTTGTCCTTCTGACCCTCCCCCGAAGACGGTACAGCCCTCCCCATACCAATTGGTAGGGGTAGGGGTAACGGTAACGGTAGCCGCAATATAGCCGAATTTGAATTGGGGCCCTCTGGGGCCGGGCTAACAAGTGGCTTCGGGTGGTGGATGCTATCAAGTTTTTTAACCAGATTGTCAATAATTACACATTTTTTTAAAAGACTTTCAAGGCATGTGCTCATTGTGTCTGTTATGTCCTTTGCAATCCCAACGAGCAGCGGTTCGATCCACTCAGCAAATAAGTGGTCTAGATGATCCTTCAAAGTGTCCACATATGTTTAACAGCGGTATCTCCATCGCCTTTTTTCCTCTTTTTGGACGTGTTTATTATGGGAGCAGGTTGCTCATCTGGCTTACTTGGTGGCAAAACAGCGGAGGAGTCAATTGGGTTCTGGCTGGCGGCTGTAGATGGCTTGAGCACTATAATATCTGGTTCCAGTGGGATCCCCTGACCATGGGCAGATTGAGTTGTGTTAGGTGAGGGGACTACCAAACCCAGTTCCTGTTGTGCAGATTCGATTTCTTTGGACAAAGCCCCAACCGCTGTAGTTAGATATGATATGATGGAGTCTGATTGTCTAGCTACCTTGGGTTTTGTTCCCCCTGCATCAAAACTGGATGCGTTTTTGCGCTTACCCATGTTTGTTGTGGGCGTTACAGGTATGGCCCAGCCCTGCCACCTCCTACCGACGACTGCCGTAGACTGTCCCTCCCTTGTCCCAGGCTTCTCCCACGTGCTCCTGCGTCACGGGGAAGACGATACAGTTATGTAGGGTGGGAGGTCTGGGCACGGCTTGCTCCCGAGCCAGGTGGTGCTGCTGGAGGAACCTGGGGCTTGGAGTCCGTCTTGATGGGCTGGCACGACTGCAACAAGCCCCAAGACTTTGTCCTCGCAAGTGTCCGGTCCTTTCGGGGTGCTGACGAAGTTAAGGGTCCCGCTGTAGCCCTTAGGTGTCACAGCCCCCACACACCCACACGCTGCGGCATTGACTTATGCCTCATATTAACATTAATAATGCTGTCATCCACAAAACAATGTTTAAAGGTGGAATCAATAAAGTTAAAACCTAATTCAAGGAGCCATGTATTTACCCCAGGTACCTAGACTCCGTGATGAGCGCAAAGAGTTTTACCCTGGTCCCTTAACACAACTACAGCCCTACCTTAAGCGACGCACACCCCGGTCACCTAACCGCACTGCGAGCCACTGGGTTGGCCGCTGCCTGTGGGAAAACCTGCACTTAAGTACATGGATATGTCCCCTCAACATCCTCGGGACTCCGTGAGGGCAGCTAGCAGGTGGGCAGCTTTGTTACTTAACAATGTTTTTGAAAAAGGTCCCCCCACGGTCTCCATGGGGAGAAACTTCATTTAGTTTCCCGTACATTTACAATCTTTGGCATGCTTTTAAGGCTTTTAACCTTGGTTCTCTCCCTCTCCCCAGCCCCCCCTGATTTACAGTACACTATCATTTCAGGCCTGATTAAGTGACACTTGAAAAATGTATTCATGACTAGTCAAAATCGATCCAAGAAATTTGGGGAGTGCTAGACACCCACCTTAACTGATGAAAACGATGGGTATGGATTGCTTGCGACGGTAAATCTCAAGCATTGAACAAGGGTGCACCACAGTCTAAAGATGCACCACTGCATAATTGCGTGAACAAATTTGTCACAAATTATTGAACTATTGATTTTTAAGAAATTCCTACAGCACTGACTCACGGATAAATGATGCACATTGAAAGGGGTGACTCACTCAAGTGAAAAACGTATATAACTGTGCAACCTTGATGTTTGGTTTATTGTTTCAGATGTATTCTCTTACACAGAAGGGTGTATGGGCGCTGAACCGTAAGTACACAGTCCGGCCTTCTGCTGAGTCAGAGAAGGGTGCGTCTTGGCGTGCGCAGACCTCTTGATTAAACACACTTGGTCCTGACGAAAACCTTAGAAATTTTTACAAAAGGTTGAAACAGGTTGACCATATCTTCACGACAAAACTGATACTTTCTGCTCAAATCACGCCAGTAGAGGTATCCCACCTGTTTTTAACTGTGTCTTATGACTCTAGAATAAACTGTATAGGGAGTACATAAAAGACACTTTTTTAACTCACTCACTTAAAATACACTTCCACAAATCAAAAAAAAAAGCTCTGCTGTATTTACAGGCGTAGAAGCACATCTGAGTGGCACTCGGTCACTCAGGTGGACCCTGATGATGAAGCATGTCACCAACTAGGTTGGTGAGGGAGGGGTTTATATAAAAAGAAGGAAGACTTCGTTTTTCTGCATCTCTCTCCATCCACTATTGATCACTAGGACACTGAATCCTGGGGATACTCTCTCTTTGTTTCATAAATATATGACTCTAGGTGACTGAGAGTATAATCCCGTAAAAAAAAAACTCTGCCATTGTTTAATATGTGTATACCAATTAGGACAGTCCAGCTCAAATGTGTATCTGAATTATGCTTCCCAGTCCAGTGTTGGACCAATGGTGCAGCCATACCTTTTTTCGTATTCATGACTTATGGTGTGTAATCCGTTGCAAATTTACTGGTTAGTTTTTCCAATATACATCAGTTCACATGGGTACTTAACTGCATAAACCACATTTTTTGTTTGCAATTGGTAAATATTTTGTGTACCCATTTTTTGTTTTTGTGTTGAAACACTGATCCTTCCATTGTTTTACTATGTTGTTGTAACTTTCTACAAGTGGCATTTTCAGAATTGCAATTTAAAACCCAACTTCACTAAAAGATGTATTTTCAAAATGTGAGTCCAGAGAGACCAAACTCCAATTTTCTATCTGCTTCCAAAGGGAAATTACACTTGAAAGATGTTTCAAGGCAATTCCCATGTACTTCTATGGGAGAGACCGGCCTTGCAGTAGTGAAATGCAGATTTAAGAATATTTCACTACCAGGACATGTAAAACACAACACTACATGTCCTACCTTTTACCTACACTGCACCCTGCCAATCGGGCTGCATTGGGCCTACCTTAGGGGTGCCTTACAAGCGATAAAAGGGGAGGTTTGGGTCTTTCAAGTGTGTGCACTTGCCAGATCAAAATGGCAATTACAGTAAACTGATGCAGTGCCTGTTACCACTGCAAGAACCAACACATTGAGGGATCATGGCGTAAGAAACCAACGCAGAGTTGAATCATCTTGGAGACGACTAATCACTTACCCCTACAGACCAGATTAGACACATCACTTCTTCTGCATGCAGCAGAACTGTTACATCACCTCCCCATGGTCTCAGGAACTGACGCATCTCTTTGTTTATCAATGTTTCCCATCTCTGCTGCTGCTTGGCCTTTTTATTTTTTTATTTTTAAATATTTATCTTATCACCCAAAGAGGAGCACAGAATTGAAGTACATTGTACAAACAGTCATAAATACACACAAATAATGTGCAAAAATTGAGCATGATTACAAAAACTTAATGAATCAGTATTTACAATCTATAGCAGCTTGTTCATGGAAGCCTGGGTGGACTCAGCCGTATTTAAAACATAGAGAATATCAGTTAATATGGGAGGCCGTCCATTTCAATGCAGGATATTCTAACCATAAATTAAAAAATTGGTTAAAAGAAAGAGGTCTACTGTATACAGGGGGCAGGTGGGTCTGTTGGACCACTGTGGCTGTTCAACCAGACCGACATAGATGGCCAGATCTTATGCCCCAGCTTCCTAACCTGCCTACCCTTGCATATGTAAATTCTAATTCCTCGATTTGATATATCTTTCATTCAAGTAAGCTAGGCCAGAAATGAGGGTGGCTCTATGTCCTTCCATCTAGGTGCGATTGCCAATCTAGCAACTGCAACTGATATAAAAATAAAGTAGGTCTGGGTTGTGTCAGGTCTACTATTATTTTCGTGGCTGATCATCATGAGGGAAGGGCTGAGACAGATCCTTCACCCAAGCAATCTCCCCCAAAATGACTTCAGGCCACTCTTCAGAAAAGATAGCTCATTGCAGCTATTGAACATATGGACCAGTTCGGCTGGACCATCCCCGCACCTGGGACATTTATCGTCTACCCTTTTTCCCCACCGAAACAGATTGGCCAGGGTGAAGTAAAGATTAAATACGGTTTTGTAGTGTTGTGCCTTCAGGCTAGAGAAATGAAGAGTCTTTGAAACCAGTCCTATTGCCTTTTCTAAGTCGATATCAGGATCTCTTAGCTTTCTGGCCCAGTTTGCTTCGATCCTTTCAAGGTCCTCCGGAATTATCATGCTAGATACTATAGATATTTCTTATCGTAAAATCTCTATGGGCCATTACATCCAAGAGGTGAATTTTATCTAAGGATGCAACCACCCTACGATTATTAAAATATTATTTTACTTGTACATATTTAAAATATGAGCTATCTGGGATACCAAACAACTGCTGCAGACATGTAAAAGTACAGACTTGATCTGAAACACGGAGATCCCCTAACTTTGAAGGCTCTGCTGCTCCCATTGTCTTACCAAAACATCATAAAATGAAAATGGGAAGATAGAGAATTGCCAAAAAGGTGTATATCTACAATATTTTAGAATCTTCATATATTTCCGGACCTTGCTTCATACTTTCCAGGCATTAAGTATGATCTTGAATCACAATTGCTTTAAGTAGCTCAGCTCAAATTGATTGCTGCAAAAGCATTCCATATGTCATTTTCCCTAGAGTGAGCTCATAAATAGTTGGACGGTAGCCTTTCGAATTTTGACGCATCTACAGGTACTTGTTTGAAATCAGGCATCCATAGTTTTCTATGGACCAAGTTACTTGAAACCTTTCAAAAGTCATATTATCATTACATGTATGTTGGTATTTTGAAATTTGAGTCTTGTTGAGTTTAGATAAACATATTTTATTTTTCTAAACTGATGTTGTATCCATTTGTGGTTTTATCACTGTATTGCTGTGTGTTTTGAGTATTAAATAACTTGCCTAGATGGATATTGGGAAGATGCACTCCATACTAGGTTCTCTTTGGATTTCTTATGTAAATCCCTGGCTTAGGTAATTCTGAAAATGTGGCACATTAAGATAAATTTGACTTGGAGAAACATTTGAATTTTTTACAGAGTATCCAAGAAATCAGAAACAAGCGTTCTAACACAAGCCACTCTGATGCCGCCACCTGTGAAGGAACGGCTAACACTGCTGCAGATGGGTTTGTTCTCAAATCTGGGGACCTGGTTCGAGAACAAAACCACATCAAGCAAGCTTTTGAACCATCTTACAGACCACCCGTTATTGCATTTGGGATAAAAGGCAACAGAACTGTTTGTGTGCCTCCTCTGCCTGTGTCAAGGGAAAATGATGGGTGTCAATCGACAACATTAAAAAGTACTAGGTGGCCAGTCCTCTTAATCCGACCTACACAAGCATAAAGAAGGATTCAGAGAAGTGCTTCCTAGCCTCTCCCTACACTGAATACCCTACCTCGTGAAAAAAACAGTAATATTTCTTGCTCAAATTCCCAGCCGGGGAATTTTGAGTTTAGCAGTCCAAGCAGAACATTCAGACAGCTGATGCTCCCAAGATGATAGTGGCTACTGCCCAATGCAGTTCCATGGTTCACTAGGAAATCCCACCTGACACTACATCATTTGTACTGGTACCCTGTTGAGAACCTTGAGAGACCATCGATATTGAAAATTACTCTGAATATTTCATTGTAGATTTTTTAACAGCTTTTACAATGATTCATCGCCAGAGACTACTTTTTGATTGTCATTGGTTTACTGACAATTATTTGATTCCTCTTCTGTCCTATGACTGAATCATGTTGGGAAGTTTTATTTTCATCATGTGGTTGTCAATGATACTTGTCATTCTACCGCTACTGAATGGACATTCCATCCCTGCAAAGACATATGTATCACCCATGGTTCATGACCTTCAACCACATTCTTCATCCCACAGAGCTCAAAGAGGTCTCTTCGCTGCAAACATTCCAGCTTATCCTGTCCCTGAGGACATAGCCATGGAAAAGATTAAGAGACACACTGAGACATTGCAATTGCCTTATGTGATAAATGTTTCAATGAATGATATTTTAATACCCAGTTCTATTTCGTTTTTTTGCTTTTACTTTTTTTTAAATTGATTTTGAAAAATGCGATTAGCAAACAGTTCTTGACAAAGAAGACAGTGTAACGACGTGTAGTAACCCCTTAACCCCCCAAAGCTGAGAAAGTCCAACAAGTGCCAATTCTTAAAAAGCTAATAAAAATACATCACATTTGAACCAGGATAACAAAATCCAGAATCTCAGCAAAAAGTGCATAGTGCAAAAACAGGCCGTTGGGCGGTAATAAATGTTAAATAGAGCTGAGGAGGAAATAAATAACCAATGCAACAGTACATCGTTAAATGAAACAAAACAAAGGCCAAATTATTACATAATATTGAATGAGCATAGCTCTCTAAGATAATAAAGTGACCAGTGCAAACAATTTGTCCTGAGATATAACAAAACAATTTGTGCAAATATACAGGCAACAAAAGCAATGACTGTATAGGACTAATTCCCTAAGGGGTAAAGTGACCAGTGCATCAATTTATCATATTAATCTGCTGAGGAAGAATTTAAATGCAGAACAGCAACTAATAAATAAACCAATCCCACAAATCGTCCAGATCGACTCCCCCCCCCGAAAAAAATACATTTTGTTAAAATGTACTAGTTTGGGTTGGAAACAAGGCTCAGGCACTTGCCCCACTTAATTCCAAGTTTGGTTGGTTAAGCCAGCAAGGGAGAGGTTCCCAAATGACTAACCCTTTCTTTTTAGCCCGGTTACCCTTTTTAGAGTAGATTGCCCTTTCAAGAGTAAATATTGAATAGAGACGAGCCAACCATGTGTAAACAATGAAGGATTAGGGTCTATCCAGGTTGTCGTTATACATAACCTGTAAATTGCCATAGCAACAAAGATTAAAGCCCTGTTCTTTGTCCTGAATTCCAAGCAAGATAGTTGTGGGTGTTAAACGTATGTTTTGGGATAAAACCCACCCAAGGAAAGTCTGTATCTTAGTTAGGAGTGGCCCCAGCTCCACACAGGGAGAAAACAAATGAACTGAGTCAGAGCTGGATTCGGCGCAAACAGGACAGTGTGTACCTTTAGCGGTCCCCCATTTCGCTATCCTATTAGGTGTAAAGTATAGAAAAAAACAGCTTTTGTAAACTTGTGCAGGAAGGCTGGCTGATAAAAAGTCATTTTGGGCAAATTAAAATGCAAGGCAAAACTCATTATCAGTTATATTCAGTTTTTGCTGCCACAGATCAGAAGGCATTAGACTGTTAAGGAATTCATAGATTACAGCAATTCATGGGGGGTAGGTGCACGGAGTTTTCCAACTAGTTCACATTTGGCAAAGCAGGCGCCCCCCCTGTTTTACATAAAAGAAAAGTCCTAATTGCATGATATTTAAAGGTGTCCCTGCTGTTCAAGCTAAAAATAGATTGAAGCTCCCCAAAAAACGAGACCCCTTTGGCCGAGCAGAGGTCCCCTAATTGTTTTAACCCCGTTGTCTGCCCAGTTTTGAAAGTAGGATGGTCCAGAAATATCCGGTAGATTGGGATTATTCTCAATAGGAGTATAAACGATCAATCTGCCAATTCCCAATTTTTTCAAACCGCTGAGAATACCTTAAAAGCTCCCATATGAGTCTTGAATTTAACCCTTCTGTAATATCCAAATTCCAGCTTACGCCATAAGCAACCCCATCGGGCCGAGTAAAAGTTCAAAGGGAGAGGGAAGCCCTTAGGCAGGATTTGGAAGTGAGTCTTGCATCAATATTGGACATGATTGCAGAACAGTATCCCAATAGTATATTTTTAAGTTCGGTAATGCCCAGCTCCCTCTTTCCAGAGGAAGAAAAAAATGTATATGCCCTCCTGGGTTGAGAAAATGCCCACACAAATTGAGAGAATAGCCTATCAAATTTTAAAAGCGATGCCTTATTAAATTCCAAAGTAATGGCTCTAAAAAATTCAAAATTCCAAGAAAAAAATCATTTTGAGCACATTGTAGTGATCAACGATAGACAGGTGTAAATTGTTAAGGTGGCTCAAGGCTTTCTTTGTCTCTGACTCAAGAGGGTCCATATTATGGCCACCAATCAGATCAGTATCAGCCTATATGTCTACTCCTAGATATTGAGCTTTTGCAAAAACTCTTTTTTCAGTCCAGGTGACATTTTTGTTTATTAGGATTTGGGTTTTTCCCTTTCTCAAAGCATACCCTGATATGACACCAAATAGGTGGGCCTCTGACTCAATTGCAGGGATAGCTTTCTCGGGACTGCTGTGACCAGAGCAAAATCATAGGCCATGATTTTAGCTACTAAGCTGAATCTACTAATTGCTGGTATAGCCTGATTTTTTTTCCAGTTATTTGATAAGCGGGTCAATGTACTTGGCAAAGAGTAGTGGAGGGCAAGGACATCCTTGTCGAGTCCCGCACGTGATCTTTATTTGCTCCGTCAATGACACCTTAGCACTAGGAGTGAGATATAGTACCTTGATGGCCTGGATGGCTTTAGGCCCAAAGTTCATTCTCTGCATGACGCTTCTGAGAAAGTTCCAGGAGACCCAATCGAAAGCTTTTTCAGCGTTGAGAAGTATTAAAGCCATTGGGTCCCGTGAGACCTGTGCAGCGTCAAGCAGAGTAATTACTCTCCGAATATGCTCTGTGGTACCCTTGGAGGGCATGAAGCCATGATGCCACCTGGAAACAGAGAGTTGTGAGGCAAATATTTTAGAACATGTATTTGAGTCACAATTGATGAGGGTGATTGGGTGGTACAAATCCATTTCTATTGGTGATTTGTCTTTTTTTGGGAAGACAACAATCTTGGCTACAGACCAGGATTGAGGGGGAGTTGCGCCATTACAAATGTGCTTCACCACAGCATAAAAGATATCTTTAAGTTGGCAAAGAAAGACCTTATAAAATTCCACCGGAATACAGTCAGGACCAGCCACATTCCCATCGGGTAGATTACCCAGAGCCTTGGCAGTTTCTTCCCATGTAGGGTGCTCCTCAAGTTGTTCCCGATCCTCCCTACTAAGGAATGACAGCACAATTGGGCCCAAATAGTTATTGAGAACACGTTGCTTATCTGCATAAGAAACAGCACCTTCATCAGGATATAAACACTGATAACATTTACAGAAGGCTGTGCAAATATCTTCAGGATTGCTGGTAATGGCCCCAGAGAAAGTTCTAATGCTATGAATCTCGCTAATGGTGGTCTGTTGCCTGGATCTCCTTGCCAACTGATAACCAATCTCTTGGCTGCACTCATAAGTTTTTTCACGAGCTGCAGCCTATTTGGATGCGGCTTTCTCAGCCAGGATTGAGCAAATCTCAGCCTTGGATGCAGCCACTGCCAGTTGTGCTGGTTTTATCTCTCCCTAGACTGTACTGCAGTGATAAGGTTTTCCTCTGGTTCAGCTAAGTTTAAGTGCCATCCCAGCAGCCAAGCCTTCTTCTGCCAGTTTTTCCTCAGTGAGAATTGTAAAGTTTCACCCCGGGCACAGGATTATACCGTAACCCACACTTCCATCACAGGAGCTGAGCCAAGATTGATGTATAAAGAACTCTGAATCCACTGTTTTCATGTGGTTTGATAACCCTCGTCTAGCAAGAGGGCACTCCTAAAACTCCATGATGAGATTTCCTTGTGGGTAATTAGGCCTCAAATGTTAAAGCATATGGGATTATGGTCTGATAAAACACAGGGAAGAATGTCCATTCCACTGTCATGAATCAAAGAAGGAGAGACCAGAAAGTAATCCAGGTGTGCAAAAGATTGATGAGGTGCAGAATAAAATGTGTAGCCTGGCTGGGTTTAATTTAAGTAGGACCAGGCATCCACAAACCCATTTATATGTAATAGGTTTTTTATGTCTTGCAGCACCTTAGGTTTGCAGGTAGCGGGCAACGATTGTGAGTTCGAACCCAATTTTCAGGGACAATTTATATTAAGAACCCCGCATCAGAAAACAGGAAGGGGCCAGTGTGCTAGTTCTGCAGAAACCCAGTCAATCAAGCCTGGGTCATCCAAGACACTCCAGTAAATGGAACATAGAGTGAAAGAACAGGTAGAACTTAAACAACAGTCTGCAAGCATGCATCCTCCCTGTGGATCATATGGCCGAGATACCCGCCACCCCCTCTCAACACAATCCCCAAGAATTGGGAAACCGGAAACAGTTCTTGAACTTTTGGAAGGCGGGAAGGGAGTCACCCTTCCCGGCCGTATTTATTAAAATATGAAACAAAAGAAAACATTAAAATAACAGTTTCATATAATGTACAATTTCATTTCCACATTACGATTTTTGGCTAACCTTAACAGATCTCTAATACAAAGGTTCTCCTAGCTGAACTAACATCCTACAAAATATTTGACTTGAAATTGTACATCCTAACGTTAAGGGCCAACGGCAAGGTCGTAACCGGTGTCAGATCCCTAAACCAGAAATACCCCCCTCACTTGTGAGAGGAGCGACCGCACAGAGGCGTACCTCAAGTGCATCTACCAATTTCCCTTTGTACTTGACTGGGGCCCCAATAAACTCGACGCCATTTAACGGTCGTTCGAGGACTCGTGTGAGGTGTCTAAAAAGGTAGCGTAAACCCCCTCCCGCACCCCACACAACTTACCCATCTGCCGTCGCAGATGTCCTGGCCCCGGGAAATTCCCCAGGAGGGGCCGTAGCCCCTCCTATCCAGGAAGGGGCCTTGACCACCTTTCCTTTCCTTCCGGCGGCCTCTCCTTAGACAGGACCGCCTCCCCGTTGAGGGGCCAATTGGCCACCTCCCCCGCGCGCTCCCATCCGTAATGGGTGACGCCCCCTCATAGGGATCTTCGAATTACTGCTCACCGATCATGACCTTACCGCCCGACCAAAATAAATACGACAGTTCTACCTAAGTTACTAAGATTTACAAAGCAAACAACATTTATTATCAAGCGTAAATACTGATCAATCCTTGTTCAAAATTACTTTATTTGCAAAACATACTGAAAATAACCAATCTTTATTGCATCTTTAAGAAATTTCACGACAATCATCACAACCTGTAAGAAAACAGAGAAAACAAAAAGATACTATATCAACTGTATTCACAACGAATCGCTGTCCTCAGGGGCTGGTGGGTGGGTCAAAATTGCTCTTCGTTCTGTCTCGAGCTCACGTGCAGCGGGGAGGTGCAGCTTCAGAGCACAGGAACAAGAGGATGCTTTCTTGGCTTCCGCTCCTTTTATCCGTCTTCAGGGTGGGCGTGAACCCGCCCCCGCCTGCCTCCGAGGGCGTGGCCGGCCGCGTTGGTGTCTAGGCCAGCCCACTCTAGGGCGGGAAAAAGGCGCGCCCCGGCTACGCCGCTTCGGGCATACCAGCCGAGACTCGCCTCCCGCCCAAGATGGCTTCCCGGGGGGATCGTGGTACTCCACCATACGTTCGGGGGGACCGATTGGTCGCCCCTTTCCATATGGCCGAGATACCCGCCACCCCCTCTCAACACAATCCCCAAGAATTGGGAAACCGGAAACAGTTCTTGAACTTTTGGAAGGCGGGAAGGGAGTCACCCTTCCCGGCCGTATTTATTAAAATATGAAACAAAAGAAAACATTAAAATAACAGTTTCATATAATGTACAATTTCATTTCCACATTACGATTTTTGGCTAACCTTAACAGATCTCTAATACAAAGGTTCTCCTAGCCGAACTAACATCCTACAAAATATTTGACTTGAAATTGTACATCCTAACGTTAAGGGCCAACGGCAAGGTCGTAACCGGTGTCAGATCCCTAAACCAGAAATACCCCCCTCACTTGTGAGAGGAGCGACCGCACAGAGGCGTACCTCAAGTGCATCTACCAATTTCCCTTTGTACTTGACGGGGGCCCCAATAAACTCGAAGCCATTTAACGGTCGTTCGAGGACTCGTGTGAGGTGTCTAAAAAGGTAGCGTAAACCCCCTCCCGCACCCCACACAACTTACCCATCTGCCGTCGCAGATGTCCTGGCCCCGGGAAATTCCCCAGGAGGGGCCGTAGCCCCTCCTATCCAGGAAGGGGCCTTGACCACCTTTCCTTTCCTTCCGGCGGCCTCTCCTTAGACAGGACAGCCTCCCCGTTGAGGGGCCAATTGGCCACCTCCCCCGCGCGCTCCCATCCGTAATGGGTGACGCCCCCTCATAGGGATCTTCGAATTACTGCTCACCGATCATGACCTTACCGCCACAGGCCGGATAGTTGACCGGCTATCCGGACCCCCCACAACACTCCTGCCTAAAGGTCATTTCATAAAGTCTTTAGCCAGGCTATCAGGTCTCCTATGAGTAACTCGTTCCCCATCCGGGACAAATGAACACCATCCCCCGAATACATACTGTCCCCTTTAATACAACCATGCGAAATAGAATGCAGTGTACTTGAACGGAACAGTCTACTCACTTTATTATTAATCTTCCTTACTGAATGATTCAGAGCAGAAACAGAAATAGCCCCCCGCCACACTTTCTGTGGGATCATATGGGACCATGCAATTGTGCACCCTGGAACTCTTCTCGCCAACCAACTTACCGTGGAAAGCATCGCCTCAAGAAGAAGTCGTCTACCAGTGTTCACCAAATCATTGCCCCCAAGATGTACTATGACTACAGACGGCGGTGACCTTGTCCGCCCTAACAAACCCTCGAAAAATGATCGAAACTGGTCAATACAGAGCCCGCCCTTTCCGTAGAAGGACACACTGTACCCGTATTCCCCAGCCACGTGAATCATGTCACCTGCTTTGAATACGTCCGCGGCACGCCTCACGTATGAGTGGCCCACGACCCACACCTCCTTTTTCACAGCCGGTAATGTCTGACCGCTGGCCCCCCGGTGTCGGGTCGACTGGACAGTCCGCCCCGCCTCGTAGGCTTGCGAAACTGAAAACCAAACAAAAACAAGAAGCGTGAGTACATCATTACAGCTTCACAACATGTGCAACCGCACATACCTCTTATAACAGTTCGAGGACCAACGCCCCACACGTTTTACTTGTTCAACATTCAGACCCCTGGCTGTAGCTTCCGTAGCAGCCCCTATCCGAAAGGAATGGGTCCCAAAGTCGCCGGGGTTCAAGCCCGCGGCAGAAATCGACATCGCAAGCACCCGCTGAAACTGAAACCTCGTCAGTGGGGTGGCGTCAGCGTGTCTTAACAAGGTCCCCCCCCATGCTGCCACCCTCTGCGCTAAATATTCCTCTACGCACCCAACAGGGCACTTGGCAGACCCGGGGATCCTCTGGATGATTACGCAGTCCCCGATTGCATCCTGATCGGATTTGGACCTGACAAACGAGAATGTCATCGTCTCCTCCCTGACCTGAATGTGTTCCCGGCACAGTCCCCCCATCGTATCCTGCTTGTTCTTTGCCACTAATTCGCTTACCCGCATAGCCCCATGGAATGCTAATGCAAATGCGGCTCGGAACAACACTGCTTCGTACTGGGATGAACATGTTACCGGTAGCACGGATAATAACAGGGCCAACCTATCCAGACCTATCGGGTGCCTATCGTCTACTCTGCGACCCTCAAGGCGTTGCCACCCACGTAGCGCTTTCTGCACAACGAAAGACGCTGCCGGGTCCTGGATCCCATGAGCCCTTGCCATGAAGGAAATGGCGGCCCGATGCCTCTGGGCCGTAGCTACTGACTTGCCTGCGTGACGTAAAGAGAGCAGGAATCTCACTACACACTCTTCCAGACCCCAAAGCTCCCTCCCGGCAGTACCCAAAAAGGCCCAATAGGAACGGAACGCCCCTTCATATGCCTTCCTCGTCCTGGGTGCTAAACTCTCTCCCACGAGGTCTTGTAGTTCGGGGCACCGAGAGACCAGAGAGCTTCGGGAAAGGGTGCCGCCACCGGGTCCGCTGTGGGCAGAAAACCCCAGAAGGCCTGCATACGGAAACGAGAGAGCGCATCAGCCGCTTGGTTCATCACCCCCGGCACGTGTCGCGGCCTAAACAGTACATTCAGTTGCATGCACAACAACACAATTTCCTTGAGCAGTCTCAGAATCAATTTGCAACGGGCTGCCTGACTATTGATACACTCAACCACGGTCATGTTATCAGACCAGAACACCACAGAGTGATCCCTAAACCCTTCTGGCCATGTTTTCAAGGCCACCAGAATAGGGAACAGTTCGAGAAAAGCAATGTTACTCGTCAACCCGCACTCATGCCACCATGACGGCCATTTTTGAGCCGACCATTGTGTACCCAATATGGCGCCAAAACCCATACTCCCCGCCGAGTCTGTCCATAGCCCCAACTCCTCGGAAGACACTGCTGGTTTATTCCAGCCAATTCGACCATTGAAATCCGCCAGGAATGCAATCCAAATGCGCATGTCCTGGCGAACCTCTGCCGAGAGTCTCGTACGATGATGTCCTTCCTTCAAGCCGACCATGGACTGTGCAATCGAGCGGGAAAAGGGGCGCGCCATCGGCATTACTCTTAGGGCAAAATTCAACTGACCAACCACCTGTTGCAATTGATGCAGGTTCACTTTCGTTGTACGAATACATGTCTCAAGGGATAACCTGAATTTTAACACTTTTTCTTTAGGTAAACGAAAACAACCTTCCACCGAGTCGAGCTCGATCCCCAGAAACTCGATCAAGGTCGAGGGACCCACCGTCTTACCTGGCGCCAATGGCCCACCGAATTGATTCATTAGGACACAAAATTCATGTAAGGCCTGTCCACACTCAGAATCCCCGGCTGCCCCCAGAAACAGAAAGTCATCGAGATAGTGCATAACATGTTGAAAACCTGTCTTCCTCGTGAATACCCACTGCAGAAAACAACTGAATTTCTCGAAATAGGCACATGAAATCGAGCATCCCATTGGCATACATTTATCCATGTAATAGCGACCCTGAAACTGAAAACCAAGGAGACGCTGATCGTCTGGGTGTACCGGGAGCAACCGGAACGCTGACTCGATGTCCGATTTGGCCATCAGCGTCCCGGGCCCCAGGCGATTCAACATGGCAACGGCCTCATCGAAAGATGCGTACCGCACCGAACATACTTCCGGGTCTATCGCGTCATTCACGGAAAGACCATGTGGGGCTGACAAATTATGTATCAGCCGAAACTCACCCGGGTCCTTCTTGGGAACCACCCCTAGAGGAGAACACACAAAATTAGCAACTGGTGGCAAATCGAATGGACCGGCGACACGACCTCGAGTCACCTCTTTCCCAATCTTTACCTGCACCACTGCCGTGTGCTGTAAGACCGACATTTGATTCTTACAGTCCGGTACCCCCTGAAAATCCCCCACTGGGATGCGGAAACCATATGAAAACCCGTTTCGTAACACCCCAGCGGAAGCATGATCTGGGTATTCGCTGAGCCAAGGAATCATTGCCATGGTATCAATCGGGGTCGGTAAAGGCGCCCCTCGGACTATATTAGACCTGTTTGGCGCCTCCCTTACCACCGTTATCACCCGTTTTGGCTCTGCACATGGACTCAGGATGGGATGGCTGCCCGCACCCCCCACACTCATGTCTGAATTTGCATGACCCCTGGGGCCTGGTACATTTTCCCCTGTTAAAATTCCAACAGATCCCCCTTTTACCTGTGTTGCCACTCGGCTTCGTGTGGAACTCGTTACCTGCACCCGTCCGAAAGGGCGTCCCAGAGTTTTGGCGGGAGGATTCCCCCTCGTTACTCCCTACTAATGGCACCTTCAACATCCCTGTACTCTCCATTTTTTGCCAAGACACAGAGTCGTAACAATCCCAAGACAACAACGGGTTGTGTTCTTTAGCTTTTCTAAACAGATTATCATAGCAGAACCACTGATTGCCCCCATATGCCACAGAATACTCCATAATACGTGACTGATAAATGGGTAACTCGGTCAACAACTCAGGCCTGCGCTCCCCCATGATGGAAGTAAAAATTCCCCACGCTCTGCCCCAAGTACCAATGGTCTCGTCGACCTTAAAGGCGGCCATTTTTGCGCGCCAAACACTTGGATGCATGAGCTCCTTTTGGCTCTTTACATGCTCGATCTCGTAATGGTCGGTAAGCAATGAAAACATGTTTACATATTTATCCGCCCAAATCAATTCCATGACTTCTAGTGGGACGTGCTGGGCAATCTTCTCCTTTCGAGAAGGCGCAGACTCCCCCCCGCAATCGGCAATGGCCGCTTACCTGAAGTAGACCCCACGCTTGTCGCCAAACTTGGGCCTGCTGTACTTCCAACCGCCGGGACCTGTGGGGGAACAGAAGATGGCGTCTTCGCAGCCTCCCTAGATTCCCGCAGTTGCCTCATCACTGCCCGGGCGTCGTCAGCCGTGGCGCCCTCGCTATCGTTTCCCAACCACGCTGCCAATTGTGCCGCTAACTCGGGGGGCATATCCTCCCTGTTCGCAGGGGTAACCACCACAGGGATTGGATTCCCCTCCTTTGGCGCCGGGGTTGGCTCCTCTCGTGGCGCTTCGGGAACCGGGGTCTCCCCCCCAAGTGCTCCCCTTCTGGGCCTCTTGCTTTTTCCACCGGGAATTGTTCCCTGTAAAGGCCGTTTCGGTCCTCCCTCCCCGTCCTTAGCCTCAACCTTTCTCTTCAGATCGGCTATCTCCTTCATGAGTATGCGGAGCATCTCCTCGGTACCGACCCGCTTTCCGACCTTCTTGGGCATTCTTAGACGGGATATCTGTAAGACAAAAAGAGGGATTACAATGCTCAAAATTGCTCTTCGTTCCGTCTCGAGCTCACGTGCAGCGGGGAGGTGCAGCTTCAGAGCACAGGAACAAGAGGATGCTTTCTTGGCTTCCGCTCCTTTTATCCTTCTTCAGGGTGGGCGTGAACCCGCCCCCACCTGCCTCCGAGGGCGTGGCCGGCCGCGTTGGTGTCTAGGCCAGCCCACTCTAGGGCGGGAAAAAGGCGCGCCCCGGCTACGCCGCTTCGGGCATACCAGCCGAGACTCGCCTCCCGCCCAAGATGGCTTCCCGGGGGGATCGTGGTACTCCACCATACGTTCGGGGGGACCGATTGGTCGCCCCTTTCCAAACTTGGTCCAGGTAGGTTGGAGTCAGCACTTATGGCATGCTAGAATGGCGCCACCCCTCGTTCGTGTCCCTTGCGAGGTTCCCCCAATAAGGTTATTCCCCATGAATTTTTAAAAGATGTATCTTGGAGCCTTCTATGTGTGTTTCCTGGAGGCAGCCTATGTCAGACCCTATCAAAAGTAAACTCTGAAGTACCTTATGCCTTTTTTTGGATGTCATTCAGCCCACAAACGTTCAAAGAAATAATGTTAAGATTTGTTGTGCTCATCGTAATATTTGTTACAACTTTCCAGGAGAAAAACAGAAGAGACCGGCAAATGAGTAAGAGCCAGCAACCCCCAGCCGCCGGAAGTGAACACAAAACAAAACAGAGACTGCCCAATCAAGTCAGTTGCCAAATCCATTTCATGATATAATACATTCTGAATATACTTCTGATGGAAGTTCGCACATGAGAGTTAGACTTTTGGCACATAAAAAAAAAACAGCTTCAGTGAACTCAGTCCCCCTCCCTCTATCCAACCCCTATCCTCAAAACCCCCCTCCCAAATGTGAGCAATCAGGGAAACCCTGAATGGCGGTTGCCTATAATAACACCCTGCCACCCATCCCCTGTCAAATAAGTACCACAAATATTCAAAACGCATATGGCATTACAAACCTTTGTGGAGAATGGCCTGTGATAAGGCCACCTGAAACCTACTACCCCAAAAAAGACATGAATGAAAAGAAGGAGAAGAAAACTAGAAAATAAAGGAGAGTAAAAAAATGCGGGGCAAAAAGAAGAATCAAGAAAAGAAGAAAGGGTTCAAGGCAGCCCCAATACCAAATTTCTTAATCCCCTAGCCCATTACTGGAGGCAAACCCGGGTGTTTACTTAGGGGCTGTCCTAGCCACATTACTATACTACAATTAGATAATAAAACACACCTTTCCGAAATGTTGTCCCCATCTCGAACCTCTAAAGAGAGAGATAATTTAGAAAAAATAGCACAAGAGTTCTATTTCAAATGATTGGGACATTGAGACTGTTAAAAGAATGATGTAGGATTTACAGGCATGCGCTACTTTGAATAATGAACATGACCCTGTGTGCATTAGTGCAGCACTTTGCAGAAATCCCCTTGGACACTCCCTTCTGTGTGAAACCATGTCATGCACTTAATGTGCAGCACTTTGAATCCAGGGTTAAGTTGTGTTTACTCAGTTTTTCCCATTGCATCCAATGCCACACATCATGAAATGCTGATTAACATTTCTCATTTATTTTTTACCAAATATTATGTGCTGTAGGTAGGAACCCAGCCGGCCATACCTGATAACAATTTCAGAAACCATACATGGTTGTGGAAGGACCTTGTATCCTCCATTTCGAAATAGAATTCGGAATATCCCATGGCCTAGTATAAATTATGAGTGGGCGTAACTCGTGGAATTTGACTCTACAGAGTTACACAAAGATTTTGCGAGATTCTGTTCAATGGACAGATATAGGCATGTTGCACTGCTCACACTGTGATTTAGCTCTGTGAGTGCGTTCTGCGCTGACAAATCAGCGTGTACAGCAGCAAGTGGCATACCGGAGGGAGAAGCTACTTGAGAGGATTTTGCTACAGCTCGAGTAGATTTTCTATGCAAGCTGCAGCCTTCTGACTGAAAACTGTTGCCACTGCCTGTGTTACAGAAATCTTGCTGGATGTCTTTCTACTGACCAGAAATAATGATAGGGGTTCCCAAATCTTGCTCACCAACTTACCTACCTGGAGCCATGTGCAAGAAAAAATTCTCCCACGTAATATGACTGGAAATCCGCACCACTCTGGTAAAAAAAGGTGCCAAAATGCCACCATTTCTTAAGAATATTTTACCAACCCCTAGTATCAGTATGACAGTGATGTGTTTTGATGATTTAAACACATTATTGCCTGTGCTGTTACAAAAAAAGTCCCTTTGACTTCAGCAGTTCAAGTTTATAATCTGCAGAAAGCCAGAACTGCTTCAGAAAATCAGAGACTGGTGCGCAGTTTTGCCAGAACTTTGCATTACAAATGTGATGTGAAGTGGGCAAAAATCTGAAAACTCCACCAGTGAAGCTGAATTTATTACCTCTAATTGTAAGATATTTATTGATTATTTGAAACAACGCAAGGCTTGAAAGCATTTGTGCATCAATATACTTATTTTATGTACCATCTTTATCATTTACACTTATGATGTAATAATTGCCTTTGTTTTATGTTTCATTTACATGATTGATAATAAATGCTTTCTATGATATTTTGTAGACATAGTTTGATTAAGTGTATATTTTTCTCTAGGTATTTAACAGCTCAGTAATTAGAGAGCATGGATTTCCCTATACCTTAGCTGAAACCTAATTGGTTAAATACACCCCCTTGAAGTCACATCCAGGCATACAGCGAGGGATAATGTAAAGCGCCCAAGCTCTGACTCCATCTTATGTCACCTGACCTTATCTTACTAAGAACTGTGAAAGCTTCAAGCCATTTGATTGATGAGACAGATAAAACAATGAACGCAACATTCATCTAGGTCAAATGTCTACGTTTCACCATGCCACGGTTAAAAAAGAACACATACAGACATATAACCAACATAATGTAGTCTGAATGGATGTCCTTTTACCTTATAAGTTCATAAGGAAACGTCTGGGAAGCACACCTTGATGCGCATATTTTATGTAAGACAGTCCTAAACTTATGTCAGAAATTCCAATTTAGTTGATGTGGACTACTACTAGTGCACTTTTCAGGAGAAGTCTTTTGCCCAAGATTTTGCCAGAGGAAGTCTCACCTACTGCCAGCACACTTCTTGCTTTGTAGATGCTACATCTCACCCGAAGCTGATGAAGCTAAGTCCCAGAAAAAGACCAACCGGCTGCAACCCCAGAGTGGGTTTGCCCTTCATGGTGAACATTTTCTTCACAACTCCACTGAAAAAGACAGCATTTGCTGTCATTTAGGGGTGGGTGTAACACATAGAGTTTCACTCTGCAGAGTTCCATGGAGTTACCCGAAAAGTTCAACGAGCCATGGAGTTTTGGTACTTCACACTGCTTGAACTGGGTTTTTGGCACGGGGAGCTTGTCCCTTACTGTAAAATCAGTGCAAAAAGCACCACGGATTGTATCAGAGAGCACTGCTTCTTTCTGTCGCTCGACTAGATTTAGTACTCTAGCTGCATCTTTCACAATGTGAGTGGCAACTTTCTCAATGCGAGCAGTAGCGACCTGCCGTGACTGCCTGCATTTAGAAATTTTGCTGGGAGGCAGTCTAGCACTTGATTTTCTTACTTGTCCTTGCCAACTTACCATTGGCGAGCCATGCGTGTGAAAAAACGTCACCATATGGCCATTGGTGCAGTTTTTCCAAAACTCTGGGCTCCAAGTGGAGCAGGGAATGGGCAAATATCCGCACCTACCTTAATGTTTCCAGCATCCAGTCAAATATGCTGCCTCTCGAGGAGATGGTCCCAAATGTTTGGTAAACATTATAAGAAATATGAGCTGCTCCTTGACCTAGTGAATCATGAGGTTGTGACGTCAATGCCATGTGAGTGTCCAAGTACATTTTGCCTTATCTGTGGAAGAAAAGGTTGCGGGGGACTTCTACGCTTTATTACTATGAAGGGTCTTGGTGTGACTATTCTTCCGTAAAAATGATATAAGATGAAGCTAGAGGTACATGTCCTGTCAACTAGTGTCTGACTAGTGTGATATAAAATTTCACAAAGAGATAACAAAACTGTTGTCTAGCTAAGATTCATCCAAAACACCTACCAACGTCTAGTCTGTGCCAACATTGTAAAGGGGGGGGGGGGGGTGGCAGTTAAATATTACAGAAAGATCCAGGGTGTTAAATTGCCAGAACTAACTGTAAGAAAGTGGATTATATTGGGGGTGGGTCATCACCCACCTCAAGAAATAATATCACTAACTTGCCAGGATGCACCATAAATTCAATAAATTAACCTGAGCTCAACCCCCCTGGTAGTTACAGCACAGAGCAGACAAATGTTACCTAAGGTAATGTTTAAAGTATGTATATAGTACCAAAACTGTAATAAAAGAAAGCGCTCAAACAATACAAATCTCAAACCGAAACAGATAAAACAGGGTTATTAACAAAATTACAATGAAAATGACACAAATTCAATAAAAGGAACAGAAGATATGACTTTTTTATGTTTAAGTACAGAAAGCACTAAGCAGAATTGATAGTCAAGGGAAGTGGTACACTGGGACCCAGGCAGGATTTTAAGCAGCTACAGTGGAGTGCAGGTTTAATTCACCATGCAGGTACATACAGGTCAAAAATGTTTGCCTTGCAAGCCTGTAGCTGTATCCAAGGAATGTGCATCAAAAGCAGCCCTTTTTGCTGAGAGGCCCCACTAACATCTCATTTGGTCTTGGAATTGCATAACTTTTCTAAGTCCCAATTTTTCTAATTTTTTGAAACAGTTCCTCCAGGTCACTTTGAAGGTTCCTACGGCTTCAGGGATACCACTTAGGTGCCTGGGCTTACTCCAGCAGAGACTACTAGCAAGGTCCTGTTCAAGTTCAGTTGGTTCTGGTCAACAGATCATATCAGGAAAAGTTTTTTTTCAACTTGTTTTTCCTCTGCAGTGACAGAGGAGACCAGTCCACTACCCTTGAGCTCACTATGTTCTGTGTACAAGAGGGAGCATGTCTAGTCCTTCAGGGTTGCAACCATCACAGTAAGCAGGATCCAGTTCTCTTGTGTTCTACCAAAGGTTCAGAAAGCATTGTGAGGAGGGTCGACTGGGCTGCCACATTTATGACTGGCATGAGCTAGTGGGTGCGGATGACTTCTGGCTCCTCTGTAACAAATGGGGGTGATGGTTCCAAGGGACAACCCTGCTCTCTTGCAGCAGTTCCTTTTTGCCCTACCGTAGACAATGTCACAGTGTGCATTACTCCTAAAAAAGATAGAGAAACCTTTTCTCCATTTTGCAGACACTGTGTGTTCACCTAGAGTTGAGGCCATGTAAACGAACACTCCCCTCCGTTAGGCAACTCAAAACCAGTTCTGGTGGTAGTTCCAATCTCACTGAAGTAAAAAAGTAAATTGATACTTGTATAGTTCACTACTCACCCGCAAGGGTCTCAAGGCGCTTGTACGAATACCGCTGTGGAACCCATCCTGGCTTTGCCTGTGAGGCGTCCACCCCTGGGCACCCCCAAGGTGGAGGCCAGGCATCCTTAGCGTTGTAGGGGCCGTTGGGGAGATTAAGCAAGCTATTGCCCAGAGTTGCAGAGTGGGACTCCATGATTGGAATAGGCACTGAGGCGAGAATTATCAGGTCCATGGAATTTTGAGCCCAAGACCCGCCGAGGCGGGGAATTGAACCCTGGTCCCGGGCTAGACCTCTGCATCAGGGTCTGCCGCTCGAACCATTGAGCCACACTTCTCCAGCGTGTGCCAGGAGACTGGGAGAACAAATACTTGCTTTGCCTTATCCAAGTCTCATCGTACATTTAGTTGTAAAAAGGCAGGCCTCTTGTTAAGTCAATAAAGTTCCTGGGTATACCCTAACTGGTCTTTATGCAAGGGGAAAAAAGCATCCTCCCAACACTTCCTGCTCTGGGAGTAGTTTTCACACCTCATTAATATCAAGCACTTGGGGGCAGAAGCTGGCAGGCTAATGCAAATCAGCAACTAGAAGCATCAGGTAGGGAAAAGGTAACTTTCTAAAAGTTACTTTCCCAAAATATGTGTTAAAACTTTAACTTCACCAATAGATTTTACCATTACTCAATGTGAAAAATAGCCTTCAAATAACTCTTTTAGCGTTTTCTTGTTAAGAGTTACAGGTTAAAGTTTATAATATATACTTTGATATTTTCCAGGCTTCAGCTACAGCCCTCCCAGAGAAGATAGATTTGGAGCCTAGGCAACTGGAATAATATGTGAATTCTGCACATGCTGCACTTTGAAATATCAGTCATCCTACCAGGTGAGCAACAAGGTGTACCTAGGGGTGACTTATTAATATTTAAACATACCTTTTGCATGCCAAAAAGGGTCTGCAGGTTTCTAGACTGCGGCAGTCAGATGACACATGGTAGGCCCAATGCCATGTTTTACAGGAACACTGTGAATAGCACACTATGTGCTGCAGTCCAAATGTTGCATTTAAAGACCCAAGGCGTATGCTCTACACCATATACAATAAGGATATGGGCAAGTTAAATATATTTAATTGGAATAATCCAATTTGAGATGTTTAAAAGGGCAGCACAGGTACTTTACTTCTGTTCGGCAGGGGTAAAAGCCCACACAGTTTTGAGTCCACATAAATAGGGTGCAGAAAAAGGCACCAAGTTGAGTTGACCATGAAGACGAAAGCGGGTTTCCTACACTATCCATTGTACTATAAATCTTGTAAAGAAGTCCAACGCATGTCAACATTCAGACCTGCTACATGGGTTCCCAATTTGAAAACTCAATGTTGTTCTGTTAGAAAATTAAACTGGGATCTCTCATGTGAAGGACATTAAAACCAAGCTTTATCAATTATAGTCCACCTAATGCCATGTTTGTGGTGTCCCAACTGAAAAAAATGGAAAGGTCATTGTTGTGGTAGAGCCCTTACCTCAAATATAGCTCCTGTGTTTTAATATCCTTGTATCCATGTGCTGATATTCCTAATTGTCACACATATATATTTTAAATCATAAGGCAGGTGAGTAGATGACTTCCTTGCTGTTACAGTGGGTTGATCTACACAGTTCCCAGGCTTCGGTCAGCCATAGGTCATGCTGTTTCTTAGATTCTATGAACTTGAATGATCTGCAGTGGACCCATGGGTAGTGGCCTTTGACTGGTTAATTGTCATAATGATTTTTTTTTTTCATTAGGTTTTTATTGCATCACCAATATAAATGTACAGACAATACAATCAGCAGTATATATGCAGCTTGCACAGGATTAGCACGGTCCAGTCCTTCTCCATCCGGGAGGTCCACCCTGTCCTCGGGGCGTATGACCACACCCCTGATCGCTTCTTGTTGCGTCTTACAACGTCTGACAGTAGCATTTGGCAAATATCTTTGGGTTGCTTTTGTGATTTTCACCCCTCCCCCTCCCCAACTTTCGGTACCCCAACACCCCTCCAAACCAGCTTCCTACCCACCCTCCCCCGTGGTCGCTCTGCGTTGAGTCAATAGTGTAAAGGTGTCTGGTGTGTTACAGGAGGAATCAGTCATTCGCTAATGTGTATTCTCCTGTATAGTGACAGGGCCTGCCCCATCCAGTTCACCCTCGCCCTCCAGCTCTTCAGCATCCATATCACGAAGCGCCTGCACCATCACTTCCCATGCAGTCGCCCTCTCCAGAGCTTTCTCGTCATTCATCCTCCAGGCCATCTGGTACCTCAGAGTACTTTCACACGCAGCCCATCTCAAGCACTCCCCATACCATCTTTGATATGTGGGCCCCACTCTGGACTTCCAGTTCCTCGTGATCTCCCGCTTGGCCAGAATAAGTCCCAAGTCTATAAATTTACTAGTCATCTTATTCCTAGGCGTGTGGGGGAACCAATGGAGAATGCCAACCGCTTTAGTGTACTGGACATCCCTGTCTGTCGCGTCATTAAGGGCCCGCCCAACTTCCTGCCAGTAGTCTCCTAGAGAGGGGCAATCCCACAGCATGTGACCCAAGTCCGCCCCTACCGTGTTACATCTGGGGCAAGCAGCGTTGTCCACCCCAAAGTACTGTTGGATTTTTCCTGGAGTAAGGTATGCCCTGTGAATGACATAAAAGTGAATCAGTTGAAACCTGGCGTTTCTCGAGCTCTTCCGTGCTCGCCGTAGCAACTGGCCCCAGGTCGCGTCAGGTATCTCCACTTGAAGGTCCAGCTCCCACTTGGCCTTCAGGGCTGTCAAAGGCTGCAAGGCCTCCCGCTGCATCCTAGAGTACAAGCACGTGACGGCCTTAAAAGTCCCCGCCGCCATCATTGTATACTGGCAGGCCATTGAGGTATCCGGCTCCTGCAACCCTTCCCCCCAATGGGCTTGCATAGCGCCCGTGACCGCTGCATGCAACAAGTAGTCGCCCCTCGGGAGGTCAAAACGCTCCTGCAGGTCCTGAAACGGTAGCAACACCCCGTCTTCGTAGAGATGTTAATTGTCATAATGATGTTTGGGGGTGTGAATATATCTTCTTTTGTCTGGTTTAGATTTTCAAGTTGTGACTCTGTTTGAAAGTAAACGAGGTTTATGTTGGGACACTTTCTGGGTATCAGAGTGTACCAATTGTTATTAATTGGCTTTGTGATATCATTAGAATATCTAGAAAACATATTGACTCAGACAAGTTTTTCAGATGCGGTTTTTATGTATGTCTTGTATTGTTAATCTGTTACATGAAGCTCTTTTACTTGCCCAGTCCATCAGTCTGTGAGAATAGGCTGTTTGTGTCAATTGTTGATGTAATAGTAATGAATGATTCCTACCCTGGAATAATTTCATAGACATTGACCAACTTGTAAGTTACCTTTCCAGGCGTCATGTAAATAACTGTCAAACAGAAGAATACAGTAATAAGATTCTAAAGTTTTGAGGGTTTCACCCTGAAGGATACAATTGTGGAGGGACTCAACATTTAGTTCTATCGAGACTTCTCTGATGATATTAAATTAGATACTCTTTAATAGGTTCAAGACCTTTCAGGTGTCTTGCAAGAGGGAATCTGATCAACAAGTGGTCTAAAAAATAAGTGAATTAGGATAGTAGTTCAAAAGTAATCCATGAATTGTGGAGTGCTTCTTCGATCAAATTGTTTATTTGTGATAGTAGCCTGGTGACTGGATTCTTAAGAGTAGGAGGTGTCAGAAAGATGATTGTGGCGAAACGGTAAAATATGAAATTAGATGAATGAAGGTGAAAGGCAGACAACTGTACATCAGGGATTTTACTTGTGACCTGGATTTCTTTCTTAAAATCACTTGCGGAAAATATTGTTAATGGAACAATTCAAAACATCCTCATAAAACCACAACAATTGTCGCAACACGCTCGAGACAAAGGATTTACATGTCAGAAATCGCCACTTGCAGGTTATGCACCCGAAAAGAGATCACGTGTCTTTATTACCAAGGTTCATGTGTCAACTGTTAATTAGGTAAATAAGTAAGTAATTCTTTATTGAAAGAATAATTAAAATATTTTCACTATACGTGGGCAACCAGTCAATGAAAAATAAAATCATGTATAAGACATTGAGAACTGGGGTCAGTCTAACACAACAATAACACTATACTAGGCGGTGAGGCATCAATCTATGGGCAAACAGAGGCTAAACAATGTAAAACCTCATTACTTTCTCAATTGAGGAATGAAACCAAGAAAGTAAGATGCATGACGCTCTGTGCAGTAGTGTGATGGCACCAACCAGGTCAGATGTCAAATTGCATATGCCGGAAAACAATGATGATAAAAGTCAAAACCTTGGGGCATATTATCAAGGAGGTTTATCTCCGCTTTTTTGGCTTTAAAAGCCAAGAAAGCGGAGATAAAATTATATCCCTATTACCTAGCTGTCGCTAACACCAGTTAGCGACAGCTAGTAGGTGATAGCGACCATCTTGGGCCCCACTTTGCATGTCAGTGATATTTATCACTAATGACATGCAAAGTGGGCGTGCCAAGATGTTAGCGACTGAAAACAGTCGCTAATATCGCTTTCTCCAATTACCAACTTTTGGAGATATCCGCGCTAAGCGCGAATATCTCCAAAAGCTGACACCTGCCCTGAGCAGTTCTTAGCCATGTTATCCAATGGGAGGTGGATAACATGGCTAAGAGCATTAGCTCGGTAATGCATGAATATCGCTGACTTTTCAGCGATATTCATGCATTGCGGCGATTTCTATCGCATTTGCGGTAAACCTTGGTAATACCAAGGTTTATTTGCGGTAAAAATCGCCGCAGCTCAGCTGTAAATTTTTGTCTCTAACCAAGCAATAGCGATAATTATTGCTATTGCTTGGTAATATGCCCCCTTATTCGTACCTCAATAGAGGACTATGATCTGGAGGTATAGGGCCAGTAAGGAGAATAAATTGCGGGGTGATTTATGCGTTATTGTATTGACGCCAACCAATCCAGAAATTTGGCAGGATTGAAGCCTGGGTGTATGAGAGCCATTTGAAGGATGTAAAGTGCATAGTACTTTGTGCGTTAGTGAGGTGGTGCCCGCCAGACCAGGAATTTTTCAGTGCTGTCTCAAAGGCGGGTTGAGGTCTAGCAGAGTTGCTGCCAGATCGATGTTAGAGTTCCGCTAATGGGGCCCAGATGTATAAGAGCAAGACCGAGGGACTAGAGTGCATGGTGCTTTGTGTGTTGGTGTGATGGTGCCCGCCATCCCAGGATTTTTGGAGTGATGTCTCAAAGGCGGGGCCAGGCACAGCTGAGTTGCTGCCAGATCGATGTTAGTGTTCTGCTGATGTAGCCTGGATGTATGAGAGCAGGATCGAGGGAGTAAAGTGCCTTAATGTAGTGACGCCCCCCAGAAGATTTGGCAGTGCCATCTCAAAGGCAGGTTAAGACCCCTGAGTTGCTGCCAGAATGATGTTGAAGATCTGCTGCTGGAGTCCCTTAAGTGGCCGAGCAGTTCGGAGAAACATCTTGTTTTAGGGGCTGTGCTCAGCCAGCATCTTTGGGTGTTACTTGAGAGTCCTTTCAGCTTGGCATGGTGGCTGCACCAGGGCCCCTCTTTGCAAAACTGTTGCGGCTGGGCGATGTTTGAATTATGCAGAAGAAGGCCCTCTGTAGTCGATTATAATTGTGCTAAAAGTGAATCAGATCAGATGCTATGCTCCTCCAGCTTCTTGGAAGTGAGGTTGAGGAACCTCATTGCCTTGCATTAAAGTTGCACCAGGTCCCCTCCTAATAAGGCTATTACAGCTGGATGGCATGACCTGACTTGCAAAGATCTTTGTAATAGATGCAAAGGTTATTGCCTGTGATTTAGCATGACCCAGCAGAATCATAGTAAGTGAAGCAGCGTTGTTGATGTATCCGCAAAGACGACACTGGATGGGTAGCCAAAACTGCTTCCAGGATGGCACAAGGTCTTTTGATGGAATAACGCCAAGGTGGATTGTCATCAGATCATGTTTCCTGGCCTCAGAGAAATTAGAAGACTGGTAGGACTGAGCTCACCAGGTAGGTCGCTCCCCCTTCTCACAGCACAGCCTGTGTCTCCCTGCCCCAGCTGCAGCTGCTGAGGAGGTTTGAGGTTCTCCACCACCCGCAGGTTACCACCTGCGCCTCATACCTGGTGGCCAGTGGTAGGCCATAGGTAGGTTTGTTTATCCTCCGCTTTATTGCTTTAATTGTATTGCCTGTATTTTCATTGTTGTGTCTGTGACTGCTGTTGTCTGTCATCCCCCGCTGCCTGTACGTGGTCCGTGTCCCATTTTCTTCCTCTGTTCCCTTGGCTGTCCCCGTGCTCTCTCTGCCAGGTAATTCCTTCTGTACCCCTCGCTGTCCCTGTGTCCTTGCCCGGTTTTCTCTTCTCTTCCCCTCGCTGCCCCAGTGCCTCTCTGCCCGTTCTGCCTTCTGTTCTTAGCTGCCCCTGTATTTCTGTATTCTCTATTTTGCCTCTGTGCCACTCATTTGTTGGTTTTTCTGGGCCCTTTTTGCCGTCTGTGCCACTCACTATTCCCTTGTTTTTGTGCCTCTTTTGCCTTCTGTTCCACTCGTTTTTGTGCCCTTCTGCCCTGTGTGCCACTCGTTTTTCCCATGTTTTTGTGCCCCTTTTGCCTTCTGTTCCACTCGTTTTTATGCCCTTCTGCCCTCTGTTCCACTTGTTTTTGAGCCCTTCTGCCCTCCGTGCCCCTCGTTTTTCACTCATTATTGTGTCCCTTTTGCCTACTGTTCCACTCATTTTTTGTGTCCCTTCTGCCCTCTGTGCCACTTGTTTTTCCTCATTTCTGTGCCCCTTATGCCTTCTGTTCCACTTGATTTCTGAGCCCTTTTGCCTTCTGTGCCACTCGTTTTTCCCTCAATTTTGTGCCCCTTTTTCCTTCTGTTACCTTTGTTGTCCCTCACCGCCCTCGCCGCTGTGTCCCCTGCGTCCCCGCCCCCCTGACTACCCATTTGCTGCCCCCCTCCCAGCTGCTCCTCCCTCCCACCTCCCCATATAGACCGGCCGGTGCACGGTGACGAGAGCGACCCTTGACCCCACCAGGTAGGTCGCTCCCCCTCCACACAACACCGCCTGTGTCTCCCTGCCCTAGCTGCTGCTGCTGAGGAAGTTCGAGGCCCTCCACCACCCGCAGGCTACCACCGGCACCTCATACCTGGTGGCCAGTGGTAGGTCATAGGTAGGTTCGTTCATCCTCAGCTTCATTGCTTTTATTGTATTGCCTGTAGTCACATTGTTGTGTCTGTGACCGGTGTTGTCTGTTTTACCCCGCTGCCTGTATGTGGTCCGTGCCCCTTTTTCTTCCCTCCGTTACCCTCGCTGTCCCTATGCTCTCTCTGCCCGGTATTTCCTTCTGTACCCCTCACTGCCACCGTGTTCTTGCCCGGTTTTCCCTTCTGTTCCCCTCGCTGCCCCTGTGCGTCTCTACCCTTTCTGCCTTCTGTTATAGCTGCCCCTGTATTTCTGTATTCTGTATTTTGCCTCTTGTTGTTCCGGTTTTTCTGTGCCCTTTTTGCCTCCTGTGCCACTCGCTTTTCCCTCATTTTTGTGCCCTTCTGCCCCCTTTGCCACTTGTTTTGCCCTCGTTTTTTATGCCCTTCTGCCTTCTGTTCCACTCGATTTTGTCACCTTCTGCCCTCTGTTCCACTCGTTTTTTTCTGCCCTCTGTGCCACTTGTTTTTTCGTCGTTTTTGTGCCCATTTTGCCTTCTGTTCCACTAGTTTTTTGTGCCCATCTGCCTTCTCTCCCACTAATTTTTTGTGCCCTTTTGCCCTCTGTGCCACTCGTTTTCCCTCATTTCTATGCCCCTTTTGTCTTCTGTTCCACTCGTTTTTGTGCCCTTCTGCCCTCTGTCACACTTGTTTTTCCCTCGTTTTTTGTGCCCTTCTGCCCTCTGTGCCACTCGTTTTACCCTCGTTTTAGTGCCTCGTTTGCCTTCTGTTTGACTAGTTTTTTTTTGTGGCCTTCTGCCCTCTGTGCCACTCATTTTTCTCTCGTTTTTTGTGCCCTTCTGCTTTCTGTTCCACTCGTTTTTTGTGCTATTCTGCCCTATGTTCCACTAGTTTCTATTCTGTTTTTTTTGTGCCCTTCTGCCCTCGGTGGCACTTGTTTTTCCCTTGTTTTTGTGCCCCTTTTGCCTCCTGTTCTACTTGTTTTTTGTGCCCTCCTGCCCTCTGTGCCACAAAATTTTCCCTTGTTTCTGTGCCCCTTTTTCCTTTTGTTACCTTCGTTGTCCCTCACCGCCCTCGTTGCTGTGTCCCCTGCGGCTCAGCCCCCCCTGACTGCCCACTGCCCATTAGCTGCCCCCGCCTCCCAGCTGCTCCTCCCTCCCACCTCCCCATATATGCCGGCTGAATCGTGGTCGCGCCTAGGGCAAACCCATCTGTGCCCGTCCGCGCCTGGACCGTGCCAGAACCCCTGACCCCTGCACCCGCCACTACGACCGCCGCCACTACAACGCCAGCACTCTGCACGCTCTCAACTCCGGATGGAGCCACACCTGCTTCAAGGCCGCACCGAAACGCACACATGGCTCCTTCACCTGCCGGAACTGCAGCTACACCAGCCTCAAAACGGACGAACCACCCGCCAAGAAAGACCCTAACCACCTCTGATGCATGCTACTGAACACCCGCTCCGCACGCAAGCATGCTGTCGAGCTCTGGGACCTGCTCGACACAACATCCCCGGATGTCGCCTTCCTGACAGACACCTGCTTTAACGACTCCTCCGCACCCGACGTCGCCATAGCCATCCCAGACGGCTACAAGATCACCCGCAGAGAACGCACCAACGGAGTAGTAGGAGGAATCGCCTTCGTCCACAAGTACAGCACCAGGGTTTTGAGTAGCACCGACGATGCGCTCAGCACTGCAGAACACATGCATTTCCAGATCCACACAGACCCTAACTCCACCCTCAGAGGCACCCTAGTCTACCGACCCCCCGGACTCTGCCCCCAGTTCAGCGAATCCATCGCCGACTTGATCAGCACGCACGCCCTGACCTTCACCGACTACATCCTCCTCGGAGACCTGCCCTTTCACCTTGAGAACAACAATGAAAACAACTCCACAACATTGATTGATAACCTCGCCAACCTCGGACTGAAGCAACTCGTCACAATGCCCACCCACTCCGCCGGCCACACGCTCGAACCCATCTTCTCCTCAAGCCTGCAAGTCTCCATCAGCCACACCACCAAACTCCTCTGGACCGACCACCGCTGCATCCACTTTGCCTTCCAGAAACCCACCACACACCACCGCACCCAACAGATCCCCCGCCGCTTAATGGAGCAAAATCACTGAAGACCAACTACACGCAAATCTTGCTCTCAGCCCACACACCAAACCCTCCAACACAGCCTCAGACGCTGGATCGAGGACTGCGCCAACACCCTCGCCCCACTGAAGAAACCCCCCCACAGAGACACCAGCAAGAGGGCTAGCTGGTTCACCCCAGAACTCCTAGCTTCCAAGCAAGCCTGCCGTAAACTAGAGAAGAAATGGCACAGTGAACAAACTCCAGAAAGCCACGCAGCACACAAGGATGCCTTCCGCAACCACCACCACCTCATCAGGGCGGCCAAGAGGACCTCTTTCAAAGACCACCTCGACAACAACACACACAATAGCAAGGAGCTTTTCAACATCGTGAAGGAACTCTCCAACCCCAGCTCCAACACCAACAACATCCCGCCATCGCAAGCCCTGTGCGACTCCCTCGCCACCTTCTTCCACCGCAAGATAGCAGACATCCACGACAGCTTCAACACCCAGACAGCCACAACAGACAGCAACACAACAGACCCTCCACACGCCATCGACCAGGACCCCCTGTTAGCCTGGGCCAGCATGAGCCTCGATGACAGAATCAAGACCATGTAAACAATCCACTCCGGCTCTCCGTCAGACCCATTCCCGCACCACGTCTTCAACAGAGCAAGCAGCTCCATCGCACCCCACCTGTGCAACATCATCAAGCTCTCCCTTGAGCCTCGACCCTCCCAGAGATCTGGAAACACGCCGAGATCAACGCCCTACTCAAAAAACTTAAGGCAGACCCAAGAGACTTCAAGAAATTCCGGCCCATCTCTCTGCTTCCCTTACCGGCCAAGGTCATTGAGAAAATCGTCAACAGACAGCTAACCTGATATCTCGAAGAAAACAGAATCCTGGACCCTTCCCAGTCAGGGTTCCGCAGCAACCATAGCACCGAGACTGCCCTCATTGCCACCACCGACGACATCAGGACCCTCCTGGACAACGGCAAGACTGCAGCATTCATCCTCCTAGACCTCTCTGCCGCCTTCGACACCGTCTGCCACCGCACGCTATGTGCATGCCTCCACGCCGCAGGGATCTGGGACAAGGCTCTGGATTGGACGACCTCCTTCCTCTCCGGCAGAACCCAAAGCGTACGCCTCCCCCATTCTGTTCCAAAGCCTCCGAGATCATCTGAGGAATACCCCAGTGATCCACCCTCAGCCCGACGCAGTTTTACATGGTCCCGCTCGCACACGTAGCCCGACAGCACGACCTCAACATATTCTCCTACACCGACGACACTCAGCTGATCCTCTCCCTCACCAAGGACCCCATCACCACCAAAGCCAATCTCCACAAAGGAATGAAGGGCGTCGCCGACTGGATGAAGACCAGCTGTCTGAAGCTGAGCTCTGACAAGGCGGAGGTCCTCATCCTAGGCTCCAACCCTTCAGCCTGGGTCGACTCCTGGTGGCCGACGGCACTGGCGGCAGCCCGACACCCACCGACCACGCACGCAACCTGGGAATCATCCTCGACTCAACGCTCTCAATGACCAAGCAAGTCAACATTGTCTCCTCCTCCTGCTACAACACCCTCTACATGCTCCCCAAGATCTACAGATGGATCTTGACAGACACAAGAAAGACAGTCACCCAGGCCCTCATCAGCAGCAGACTCGAATACGGAAACGCCCTCTACGTGGGAGCCCTGACCAAGCTCATCAAATGACTACAACGCATCCAAAACACCTCGGCACGACTGATCCTCGACGTACCACGCCACGGCCACATCACCCCCCACCTGAGAAACCTGTACTGGCTCCCCGTCAACGAGAGTATATCCTTCAAGCTCCTCACTCACGCACACAAAGCACTCCACAGGACCGGCCCAGCCTTCCTCAACAGACGGCTCTCCTTCTACATCCCCAACCGCCAGCTACACTCCGCTGACCTCTCACTCACCACTGTCCTGCGCATCCGAAGAACAACCACCGGTGGGAGATCCCTCCGACTGAGCCTACGACAGACCCAAGACCTGCTGACCTTCAGGAGGATGCTCAAGACCTAGCTGTTCGATCAGTAGCACCCCCCCAGCACCTTGAGACCCTTGCGGGTATGTAGTGCGCTTTACAAATGATTGATTGATTGATTGCCTCATACGATGGGATAACTGCTCAAGTAATTCATTTGTTCGCTAATACAGCCTTGTCTGTGAAATGTGATAACAGCTTGGCTCCTTTGTGGGTGATTCGTTTGAAGGCAGCGTATTCCAAGGATGTGGGCAAGGCTTCTTCTAATTGCAGCCCTGTGATTGACTGTGGTTTTACAGGAAACAGAGGCTTCTTTTCATGGGCCTGATTTTCTATTGCCAGCTAGCACTGATGTGAGAGTGAGTTCCCTCTGGCTAACCTCAGCCTCCAACAAAATTTGACTAGGGCCCTGTTCCTTACTGGGTCCAGGTGGTGCAGGCCTTATTTGGGCTTGAGAGACGTTCTGTGGTATTGTGAAACGTTGTTTGAAAAGGCTCGATTGTAGGGTTTCTAAGGTCGCTACTCCTTTGCCTTTGAGCAGTTGTGAGCCACAGGATATTGAAGGCATGACTTTGGCACCCACGACCTGAAGGAGATGTTGTGTTGAGTTGTTTTGTGTTTTTATTTTAGGGTTTTAAATGAAAATAGTAATTAGATTTGCCTCGGTCTTTGCATAATTGTCCCATGATGCACACTTCACTTTTAAAGGTATGGCTCACAAGCCTTATGGTTCATGGGTAGAATATCGATGCTAAAAGCATTGATGTAAAAAATATTGAAGAAAATATATAGAATGCAAAAATATTGACGCCCTACACTTAAACAGTTAAGTACAAAAATATTGAATCAAAAATATTGAAGTAAAAACATATCGATGTAAAAAAATATTGATTCAAAAATATAAAATAAAATAAAATAATATATATTATCTTTAACAAAATAAATGACATTTTTTTAAAGTATTTTTTTTTTTTCATCAAATAGGGCATATTACATAATTACCATATACAGACACATTAATATAGATAAGCAGATATTATATTTAGTACATAGGCAAGAGCATAATAGTGAGGCAAAGAAAAGGGGGGGGGAGAAAGATAACATAACAAATACAGAAGAGCAGTTACGAACATTTTAGGTGTATTACTTCTTATTTCATATTTTAGCTAAATCTAGCTATATTAAGCCATCCAGGGCCATGGGCCCCCAAAGCGCCTCTAATTTGACTAATAATTTGATGCCCCTTGCCTTTGCCAGAGCGGCCTCTAAGCCATAGGTATCTCTGATAATCGCCCACGCCCACCAATCCTCTGCCACCGGTGGTGTAGTAGAGAACCATGCCCTGGCAATAGTCAATCTAGCTGCAGCCATCAAGATCGTAAAGAGACGTGCTACTGCCGGGTTATTATCCTTATAACCCAACATGATTTCAAGATCAGTGATTGTATGATCCAATCCTATTTTAGAGCTGAGTATTTGCCCAATTTTCCTCCAGTATCCATTCAATTCTGGACATTTCATAAACATATGTTTAAGTTAGCCGCATACAGTCCACATTTTGAGCATTTCACCTTATCCACCATCTTATTTCCCTGGGCCCATTTAGCTATTCTAGCAGGGGCATAATACATCATGCAGGTAATGCGTGTTTGTGGAAGTTGTGGACTGAAACTTTAACAATGCCTAATACTTGTTCAATCATTCTGGGTGAGACCGTTGTCCCCAGAGTTTGAGTCCAGCGTTCCGTTAATTTCTCACTGCCCAATGGTCTATGGTTATATAGGAGGGCATACATTGAGCCAATGAGAGATTTAGACTTCTCCCCCTTAATACAATCCCAAATTGTTGAATGTCTTCTTTCTTTTACAGCCAGATTAGAGACAAGATAATGTTTAATCTGTACATATTTAAAAAAACAATGGACTGGGAGTTTATAGGCCAGTCTCAGATTTTCAAATGATTTGATATCTCTATCATTATATAAATCCCCCAGACAATTTATGGTTTGCCCAAATTTTACCCGCTTGATCCTTAAATACCTCAGGGAAAGTCGGATTCCCACAATGGGTAGTTTTTATGGAATATCGGTAAATTGCACCTAATAGACATTGCTTGCCAAATATAAACAATATCCCTTAAAGTCTTGAACTTTACCCTTTTGAAATAATTTGGATCTCTAATCCCGTATAAGAATGTATCCCTCTGATTCCCAAGCATAAACCTAAACACAAAATCAGACTGATCTAGGCCAAGCAAGATACAAAAACGGCCCGTAAAAGCGGCCCAGAAATAGATTTTAAAGTCTGGGAGACCAAGGCCACCTTGATCATATGTAGCTTTAAGTAATTCGATGGCCCTCCTTGGTTTTTTATATCCCCAAATAAAACTGCTAAGAACCCCCTCTAATTTTTTTTAAAATGTGTTGGGGACTTTCAGAGGAATAGAATGGAATAAAAATAAGAATGTAGGCAATATTTTCATTTTGTTCTAACAGACCTACAGGAAGCCTATGCCATATTTTTAGCAATTTAGTAGTTTCTTTTAACAAGTGTGCATAATTTAGATCAATGATCTGGTTAATCTTAGCCGTTATCTTTACTCCCAAGTAAGAGACAGTGACACAAGATCCAGTAACAAAGTTCTGGATCCCCACAGTAGTTAGTGTCAGCATTCAATTTGTAGCCTGCAACTTTGCCAAATTTGTCTGCTTCTATCTTGATGCTCCTTCTGGATTGATTGCATAAACTGCAATATCGTCTGCAGATTACATTTGATATACATTTTAAATAAATAAAAAAATAAACATAATTAAAAAAATATAAACATGCAAACATAATAATTTATACATAAATATATACATATTTACTTTAAAATAATGTATTAACTATTATGTTTATTTTGTTTTTATACTTCTAAATTATATAAAAATAATATATACATATATCAATAGGTGAAAATCTATACTTAATTAAAACATTAAACTATTAAAACAAAATTAAAACATACATTTTGAAATACAATGAATACAACAGTAGGGAAAATGTTAGATAGCAAAATAATTACATTTACTTTTCCAACTCCAGTGAGTGCAACAGTAGGGAAAGTGTTGGATAGTGGAGGTGTGAAAATTACTATTCCCACTCCAAAGAGTGCAACAGAAGGAAAAGTGTTGGATAGCGGAGGGGTAAAATGTACTATTCCCACGCCAGTGAGTGCAAAAGTAGGGTAACTGTTGGATAACCTGGAGCCCAAGCTGTTTCACAGCGTAACATGTATATGCCATCTAATAACGGTTACACAGGGCATGTCTTTAGACCATTGCATAATGGGAAAGATCCTGGGTGGAATACGGTCCCACCTAGAGGCTATGGCATGTTAAATGGGAGTTTGGATCATTTACATGGGAACAGGAGAATGGATCATTTGATTCCATTTACCCCGTTAGAAATATCTAACAGATTTAACATTTTCTCCTGTTTCGATGATTGTGATTGACAGCTGGGGTTCTTTGACGACAGCCTATTGGGTATAGAGAATCTAGCACCAAATTCCTTATTACATCCCTCACTTAAAACCTTACAAACTGTGCATTTCACTGAGTCTGATAATGAACCCCCTTCTGATGAATGTTGTGCAGCGCCAGCTGGGTCAGCTCAGGGGTCACCAGCTGGTTCATCATCTAATAAAGCCCCCCATGGCGATTCACCATTGTTAGTCCTTCTTGTAAGCTCTCTGATATCTGCCACTGGTAATAGTCAAACTCCCTGCTCAATTAGCCCTGCCGTAATTAGTGCGGCTGGAGGTGGGATGGTGGCCTCTGACCGGTGTATACCTTTGTTGAAGATGTCTTCCTGGAACATAGCTGGCCTTGAATCGAAGCTTGACCTGCCTGATTGGGGCAGCTTTATAGACCACTCTGATATTTCGTCCTTCCAGGAGACCTGGGCCATTCGGCCCATATTTCGCGCTGGCTTTGTAAACTTTTTTAGACCACCCGTGAAAGGTGCCAGGGGCAGACCAGTGGGAGGCTTGGCTATCTGGGTACGTCAACATGTGGGTTTTTCTGTGGAGGAGCTTTTGACGGACAACCCGGATTTGCTGGCAATACGAGTAACCTCGTCATCGGGGCTGAATGTGGTGATTGTTAATGTTTATATGCGGGGTGTTCAAGGTGGAAAATGTTCGCCTGTTGCACTAGTGTTGGAGGGCTTTCTAAATTCACTGCCGGTGAATACTAACAGGGTGGTAATGGGGGACTTCAATACCTGTTTCGAACCCTTGGGGTTGGATCATGGAATAATCACTGAGGATGAGAATAGCCTATGGGGCATTCCAGGTTTAGAATTGCAACCCATTAGGAAGTGGTCACAATCAGCCCTATTTCTTAAGGGACTCTGTCTGAATCTAGGAATGCATGCAGTCAATGGGAGATTGAAGTCTGATAGGATGGGGGCATCGACTTTCGACTATGGTAGATCTGGCTCCCGCATTGATTATATCCTGGTGAACCTGGAAATGTGGCCCATCTTACTGGATATGGTGGTAGTAAGTAGACCTGAGAGCGACCACAATCCCCTGGTTCTATCGATTAAAGATAGCACCTTTGCTGAGCTCTCTGTGGCAGAGTTTTGCTTGCCCCAGGTTTCCCTATCTAATAATGAAAGAAGGGTTAGTTGGCCTAAGCTAGCCCTAGATGAGGAGGCTATGTCAAAGATTAGAAGTTTGCTTAGGGACACATTGACTCAAATTAGTGGATTTGGGCTAGAGTCGGTTCTTTTGGACAATATTACCACAGTACACAGGGATCTTTTCTTAAACCTCAAAACTCTATTGGTTAAGTGTTCTGGCAACAGAAGAACTAGGTCGAAACCCCTTACCTGGTTCGACAGTACATGTAGGGAATCACAAAAGGCGCTGCATGCAGCATTAAAGACGAGAGTACAGAGCTCTATCCGTAGTTGTAGGGCTATCTACAAAAATGCACAGGCTATCGCCAAAAAGAACTGGGATGAGGCTCGTTGGAGGGAACTGCTGGAGGCCTGTCAGAGTAACAACATGATCACATTTTGGCGGCAGCTTAAATGGGGAAATCGCCCACAGGATACAGTCCCCTCAAACTGTGTTGAGCCAAGGGAGTGGGTTGAGTACTATGGTAACCAATTTAAAGCGAATGTCACTAGTCCTGCCACACTGCTGTCTATTACTTTTGATGATGCCCTGGTCTTTACTGCCTCTGAAGTGAGGGCGGTGCTAAGGGTTGTCCCGGGAGGTAAAGATCCAGGTCCTGACTGCATTCCAGAGGATCTGTTTAAGCAGGATCAGGATTTATGGGTCCCTTATATTGTTCTGCTAGGCAATGCTCTGGCAAGGGGTGCTAAAGCCCCTGACTCGTGGTTGGGGGTGGAGATCCTCCCAATCCATAAGAAGGGCGATCGCTCAGTAACGGCTAATTATCGACCTATTAGCCTTATTGATGCTGTACAAAAGATTGTGGCCCGCCTTCTTCTGTGTAGGATCCAGAGCTGGATCTCTGATTATGATGTTTTAAGTCCTCTCCAGGCAGGTTTTCGGCCACATATGGGGACACTTGAGCAAGTATTTAGATTTATGTTACTTTATTGGAAGGTGGTCTTCCTAGGGGGGGTCTTCTGTTTGCGGCTTTTGTGGACCTTAGGTCCGCATTTGACCTAGTGCCCAGGAATAAGCTCTGGGAAGTCTTGATGGATTTGGGCATGCCTAAAGAGCAGGAGGCCCTGCTCATCAATCTGCACTCAAACACCTGTGCAAAAGTAAGATGGGGGGCACCCGGAGAGACTACGGATAGCTTTAAAATCGATAAGGGGGTTAGACAAGGGTGTGTGTTGGCCCCCACCCTTTTCTCTTTGTTTATTAACGGGGTGACCAAGTACTTTTCCAATTTTCCAACTGACGCCCCCTCCCTTGCTGGAAGGAAAATACCCCTCCTCATGTTCGCAGACAACACTCTTATCTTCTCTAAAACGAGGCAGGGCCTACAGTCCGCGCTGGCCCGCTTTGAGTGTTTCTGTAGTGAGCATGAGTTAGAGGTGAATGTCAGCAAGACCAAATTTATGGTTCTGCGAGGCCCAAAGGCCGTGAAGGCCAAGGTGTCGATGAGTGGAGCTATATTGGATCATATTTGGGTGTCACACTAAGTGAGAATATGAGCTGGAAACCCCAATTGGATCTTATGGCCCTGAAACATGTCCAACTGGGGGGAGCCCTATTGAAGGAGCATGCAAAATCTCTGACTAATCCCCTGGCCCCTCTGGTCAAAATTTATGGCTCCAAGATAATTCCTGCAACTATCTATGGTGCAGAACTGTGGGGTTATAGTGATTTATCCACTCTGAGGGTGGCTCAGAATAGGTTCCTTAGAATGGCAACTGGGCTCCCACAATCAACACCTTCTATACCCCTACAGCTCGATTTGGGTGTTAAACCCATCGAGGATGTGGCACGGTATAGACCACTGGCGTTTTGACGACGTCTGTGGACTACACCAGAATTATCTCTGTTTGCCGAGGCTATCCTTGAAGTGAGGGGGCTTGAAGGGGCCCATCGGGTACCCTGGTTCTCTCATCTCAGAAAGCTTCTGATAAACTTGAGCTTGGAGGTGCTTTGGGTTGATCCAGCTGGTGCTACCTTCCCATCAAAAAAGGGTCTTAAAGACATTTACTGGCACTGGATTAGAGAGAGGAGATCTACTTTGGTTGTTGGCCCTATTATGTCTTTGGAATTTTTGGTTATTAAGGATGCCCCTAGATATGAGGCCTATTCGGACTTAATAACCAAGCCGAAAGATCGTAAATTGTACCACCAATTACGAGTTGGCTCGTTACCTGTGCGGGGGCTAACGCACTCCTGGTCCTCGGGGGGCAGTGATAAATGTCCTTTCTGTGAGGCAGCAGTAGAGAACATTGAACACATATTCTTCTGGTGCCCCATGTATTCGATACCCAGAAAAATTTGGCTTACACCGGTTTGCCGCTCACTAGGCACTAGATCTGCTATTGCAGCTATCAGGATCTTAAAAACTGATACTACTCCCCTTATCGTTATTGGTGTAGCAAAATTCCTGAGCTGGGCCTGGTCATTACGTAGTCGCAATTTTGAAAAATGAAGGTCCTATGTTATATACTTTTATGTGTTTTTAATTGTAACATAGTATTGCTTATAGGTCATTATGGGTCTTTTTACATCTTTGCTTACATTTAATACATTTTTTAATTCGGTTTTAAACTGTAAAGTATTTATTATCTTATTTACTAAATTGTATGAACTGCATTTTTATGTATATTGTCTTTCATGATGCAAATTGAATAAAGACCTGTTTGAACTTGAAAATAATTACATTTACTTTTCCAACTCCAGTGAGTGCAACAGTAGGGAAAGTGTTGGATAGTGGAGGTGTGAAAATTACTATTCCCACTCCAAAGAGTGCAACAGAAGGAAAAGTGTTGGATAGCGGAGGGGTAAAATGTACTATTCCCACTCCAGTGAGTGCAAAAGTAGGGTAACTGTTGGATAGCGGAAGGTTTCAATTTACTATTCCAGCTCCAGTGAGTGTAACAAGGGAAAATGTTGGATAGTGAAGGGGTAAAAATTACTATTCCCACTCCAGTGAGTGCAACAGTAGGGAAAGTGTTGGATAGCGGAGGGGTAAATATTACTTTTCTACTCCAGTGAGTGCAACAGTAGGGAAAGTGCTGGATAGCGGAGTGGTAAAAATTACAACTCCCACTCCAAAGAGTGCAACAGTAGGGAAAGTGTTGGATAGCGGAGGGGTCAAATTACTATTTCCACTTTAGTAAGTGCAAAACTAGGGTGAATGTTTGATAGCAAAAGAATTACATTTACTAATACAACTCCAGTGAGTGTAACAGTAGGGATAATGTTGGATAGCGGAGTAGTAAAAATTACTATTACCACTCCAGTGAGTGCAACAGTAGGGAAAGTTTGGATAGCAGAGGGGCAAAAAATACTTTTCCCACTTCAAAGAGTGTAACATTAGGGAAAGTGTTAGATAGCAGAGGAGCAAAATTACTATTCCCACTCCAGTTATTGCAACAGTAAGGAAAGCGCAGGATAGCGAAGGGGTAAAAATAACTATTCCCACTCCAATGAGTGCAACAGTAGGGAAAGTGTTAGATAGCAGAGGAGCAAAATTACCATTCCTACTCCAGTGACTGCAACAGTAATGAAAGTGCTAAATAGCGAAGGGGTAACAATTTCTATTCACACTACAAAGAGTGCAACAGTAGAGAAAGTGTTGGATAGCGGAGGGGTAAAAATTACTATTCCCACTCCAGTGAGTGCAACAGAAGGGAAAATTCTGGATAGCGGAGGGTTAAAATTACTATTTCCACTCCAGTGCGTGCAACAGTACGGAAACTGCTGGATAGCAGAGGGATAAATATGACTGTTCCTACTACAGTAACTGCAAGAGTAGGGAAAGTTCTGGATAGTTGAGGGGTATAGATTACCATTCACACTCCAGTGAGTACAACAGTAGGGAAAGTTTTGGATAGCTGAGCAGTAAAAATTACTATTCCCACTCCAGAGATTGCAACAGTAGGGAAACCATTGGATAGCGGAAGGGTAAAAATTACTATTCCTACTCCAGTGAGTGCACAGTAGAGAAAGTATTGGATAGCGTAGAGGTAAACATTTCTATTCCCACTCCAATTAATGCAACAGTAGAGAAAATTCTGGATAGCAGAAGGGTGAAAATTACTATTCCCAACCCAGTGAGTGCAACAGTAGGGAAAGTGTTGGATAGCAGAGAAACAATAATTACTAAAAACATTTAAACAATTTAAAAAAATTAAGTCATCTTAAAAATAAATAAACAATATTTTAAAATATATGATTAAATATAATAAGCTCAGTTCAGTTCAAAAGTCTTTATTTCGAATATCAATTCATAAAAGACAATACATAGAAAAACGCCATTATTTTGTAAAACCATTATAGTAATCATTATCTAAAAGTTTACCTCATTTTAAAAAGATATTAAACAATCAATTTGATAGACAGTTTAATAAAGACTTCTAGTTATGATAACAATCCACTGTATAAAATGTATAAAAAGTATATAAGAGAAATAGGCATTAAGAGACATTGGGGTTTCTAGTTCGAATAATCCAGGCACAGCCTAGATACTTGGCCACACCAACCACCACCATCTCAGATGTATTAGAGCGAAATATCCTCATGGCTTCTAGAAACCCTTTAATTTCAAGATTTTTACATATGGGATTAAGCCATTTCAGCCGCGGAACGCGGTAGGCTGGGCATGCAAAAAGAAGTGACCCAAGCTTTCAGGGTGATTAGGGCACCAAGGACAAGTATGATTTGTATTCCCAAGCCATTTCCCGGCAAAGAAATTGACTGGGAGTGATCCGACACAGATGCATGTAAGCATATATATTACTTCCCACCATTCCAGCCATTTACACCTATAAACACCACAACACAAACCTAAAATTAATTACACAATTACAATAATTGTTTACTAATTACTTCATGTAAATTATTTAACAACTAATTAATAATTTATCAATAAAAAATAAATTACTTCCCACCCTTCCCACCCATAAACACCACAACACACACCTAAAATAACAACACAACGACCATCATTAAAAACGAATTAATTAATTTTAATTAAATTACAGCAAATTATTAAATATTTATTAATACGATAATTTACACAGTTAACAATATAAAATCACAATTAAATGAATATTAATAGATTACAATTATTAAATGATTAAATTGCTTACCACCCTATTCCCCTATAAGCCCACAACCGTTACGGAACTAAAAACACAAATTTCAAATAAAAAAATAATAATAACTACTTAAACAAATCAATACATTTTATATAATTAAATGACTTCCCACCCTATTCTTCTATAAACACACAACCTGCTACAGAACTAAAAACGCAAAATTCAAATAAAAATAAATTAATAACTACTAAAATTTTAACATATATAATAAAAATACACATAATTTTTTTTACAAAAAACAAACATCACACACATATAAAATATATACTAAAATACATAACATTAAATAACTATTTTTTTGCAAATGATATTAAACACTACAATATTTTTTAAATTGATATTACTTAACTAAAATCAATATTCTTGACCATGAGAATTTGTCTGTTGATATTCCTGACCCACAATATTTTTGTCATGATATTTGTGCAATTCGATATTTTTTACTCCATATTCTTGTCTCTGCACCCATTTTCCTCAGTGGCACACTCCATCGACGACATTATCTTCATCCCTGTGAATATTTCGTCATCACTAAATGGTGCTCATAGCTGGATCCTGGATATATCCTTGCTTTATTCAAATAATCCTTTCCATTGCCCCTGCTATAAGCAAAGGATAGAATCATAACAAATGCAGCTGTGGCTAAATGTAAAGTTGGAGGCAATGTTAGTGAAGGAGCAGAAGACATCTATGTTCACTTGTTGAAAGTTTATTACAAGCGACAGTACTGTAATATTAGATGGCAACAAATGCGGATGGTTACATGGAAACCTATGAGTACATGCAAGCACATGTACACCTACAAGCCTTCCAAAAGCCAGCAGCACTTCCGCCTACAGGCTCCACCACCCCGGGCAGTTTGTAACACCTGCCCACCCCGCGTGTGTGCCTCTTGTGCTCCCAAGATGAACAAGGAGGGACAGTGCATCTCATGCTTTTCAAATACAGTGGACCCCATCCCCAGAGGGGTTGTTGCCTGCGATTGAGAGAGCTTGGAATCTGTAGGTATTGATACTGACAGACCGGTAGTATTCAGATTCCAGTGTTTCCCATGTCCTGTACCATAGATACGAAAATGGTAGGTAGAATTTATGTTTTTTCAATCATGTTGTTTTAAAATTATGTCATACTGTGTTTATTTACACAGTGCCAGTCTGGCAATAAAATATGGAGAGGGGTGTCGGCAGAGTGCCCCAACCACATTGATTTGAATTGGGCCCATTGTTTTCAGCCAGCCTTGCAAACAGCCGCCTGGTTTCTCTTATACAGGAAGTTGGTAGATACCACGGCCAGCCTGAATGGAGAGAGCCTTTCACTTCTAGAGGGCCTTCATAAGGGTGCTGCTGCCAGAGTCACATGAATGCGACACATATATTGACTGGGGATGCTGCAGGAATCTGTATTTTTGTGTCTTTGGATGTTCACTGACTTCGTCGCACTATATAACTTTATTCTCTTCACTCACGTTGGTGTTTGCTAACTCTATTGGACCCTGGTTGGGTGACAAACGTAGGACTGACAGCTGGAATAGCAGAGAAAAACCTTCATGGCTTATGAAAGGCAGAGGCAGCAGCCAGACAGGCAGCAACATGGAATAATAACAGAACCCAAGGGTGACAGTGGGAGAACCAGCAGGATACTATGGTTTTAGGAACTATGGAGGTCATTACGATGGCGAGCGGACTTGAGTCCGCCCGCCATGCATGTGGCGATCCCGCACTCCCAATTAGGATGTGGCTGTCACCATGCGGTTGCATTTTTCAATTTAACAGTGCGGCGATATTAAAAATGCATGTGGTGCATTTCACTGCACTTCATGGCAGGCACCACATGGTGCCTGCACTTGGTGCAGTGAATTGTAAGGTGGTAACATGGGTACCCCCCAGTGCACAGACACCACCCTGAAACACAAGGGGGGCCTGCAAAGTGCCCACAAAACCAATCCAAGCCAGCCTTTCAATGGTGGTGTCCCCGTCACGGAAAGGCTGGTCGAATCCAGCATCCAAATTTGGCGGACGGTGCCTGCTAGGCACAGCCACCATTTTAGGGATGCAGACCACTCCACCAGGCAATCGGAACAATTGTCTGTGGCAGTTCCATGGCGGACGGTCTTTGCGTCCACCACGGTTGCATGTGCCTGCCACTTGGTGCAGTGAATTGTAGGGGGGTAACATGGGTACCCCCAGTGCACAGGCACCACCCCGAAACACAAGGGGAGCCTGTAACGTGCCCACAAAAATAATACAAGCCAGCCTTTCAATGGCGGTTTCCCCGCCACGGGAAGGCTGGCTGAATCCAGTATCCTAATTTGGCAGAAGGTGCTTGCTAGGCCAGGCTACCATTTTAGGGATGCAGACCACTCCGCCAGGCAATCGGAACAATTGTGGCAGGTCCATGGCAGACTGTCTTTGCGTCCACCACGGTCGCAGTCTGGATCCCCCTGCCATTGTAATGTGGCAAGAGTAAATTGTGTTCCAATAGCGGAAGGCCCGGCACCGCACGGCTCGGGGTGGCGGGCCTTCCGCCATCATAATGATCCCCTAAGTGCATATAATCACCAGAACATAGAGACAGTAACAAGCCTGCATAGAATGACAAGAACAGGTGTTCCAGCAGTGGCAGTAAAACCCAGGAGATGGCAAGACAGGGCTTGAGGATATTACCAAAGCATCTTGAAGATCAGAGCAACTGACACAAGAAGTGAAATAGTAGCAACAGGTGTGCAGACAGGAAACGCCACATGATTGAAAGTGTCAGCAGCATTTATACATCATTATTCATCCATCCATATTCACATTACAGTGGATTAAGCACCAGACGTCTGTGAGTAACTCACATTGCACCAACGTCAGAGCTGTTTGTGTTTCGTGATCAATGGTATCTTTGATTACTGCTGTTCTGTGGTCAATGGAGCCTTGCACTGTGACTGCCTCCTGGGAGAAAAGGAAACTTGTTGCACGAATGTTATGCTGTCTCTATTTTGTGAGGAAGGGAAGCTTAGGTTGCTGCTTGATCCTCTGTGAGGGGGAAGCTTGCCCTGCAGCTGCCAGGTTATACATTTTCTACATGGACGAAAGCTTGCCTTACTATTATTAGGGGTGCCTTCTCCATCAAGGAGGAATGCTTGAACCATTGCTGCTTTGCTTTACCTGAGAGAGGCTGAGCTGGCACCGTTGATGCTTGGCGCGTAGGTGGTTTGTGGGAGAGGTGAGGTTGCACTGATGTGTTATTCCTAGTCTTTGTATTGAGACCTTGCGTTATTGATGCCTGTTCTGTACCTATTCCTTGTGCTAGTGAAGCTTGGACTTCTGCCTGCCGTGCGGTGTCCATATTGTAAGCTAATAAGCTTGATGTAACAAATGTAATTTAACAAATGGCAAAACGATTGGCATTTCAAAAGCGTGCGAAGGTTAAGTGTCGCAAAACATGTTTGATGTTGATTTTGCATTTCAAACAAGTAGTCACAGTTTTCAATTTCAAAATGCACTTCAACATATCAAAAAAACTTTAACTGCCAAGTGGCTCCATACCATGTACATCTCCAGCCAGTCCTGTTTTTTTTTACCAATATCCCTTTTCATACTATGATTTGTAGCACCATAATTATATGTTAAACCTGAAACAACAAGCCCCACGGTGCAAGGATCTGTTGGCTGAAAAGTCCGAAGTGGATGGAGGTATCTTACATGGCTCGGAGCCCGTTGGCAGCAGTATAAGAAGAACATTACAATGAATTTGTTTTATCCCTTGTTTCAACTGAATGATATTTATACATTATGTATGGGTTAAACATTTTTTTCACATTTTGTTTTGTGCAGTGACCATTGTTCATAATAATATCCCCCAGATACTGTCTCCTAACTAGTCCTGTTTTCCTGCTATGACTGTTCCCAGACCCCTGCTCTAACTGGACTCCAGTGGTTCTGACAAGGCCGTACCACAGCCCCCCACAACCTTGATGGAGCGGGGGGGGCAATCTTTCAGGGGTCCTCCGGCATTGCAGGGGGCCACTATTCTGCAAGGCCAATTAATATCTATGAGATATGGGAGACTCAGGGGCCCCTCATCATATTTTTTTTTTGGGGGGGGGGGGGGGGCTCAATTATTTTGAAGTGTAGGTGTTCACATCTCACCAGGTGCTTGACAATCCATAGTAACCACAAAAAAAAGCCTACAGGGGTATGGCTATTTGGACACAGCACCACCTGCAACCCCCACTCTTGCTGTGATTAGGCAGTGTAGCAGCAGCCAAAACGTGACTATGTGAAAGGAGTATCCATGCACAAGACAGCCTTCCCTAGCCTCCGGCTTCACATATAGTGAGAGGGACTGCTTCCACCTCCGACTTGTGACCTGGTTAGCTGTATATACAATGGCGTTAATAACAACTGTGAACGTTGCTATGAACTTTATGGTGCTTGTGGCGTTAGTTACACATTACTGGTATCTTTCAGTGCTTAATGTTACTTGGTTTTATTGATGCCAATGGGATTTAAAATACTGAAAGGTGCCCTCTATGCTAATGAGATGTTAGGTGGGAAACATTTTCCAAAGAGGCAAGAAGTACACGGAGAAGACAGGATAGATACTGGAATGTGTGGATGGGTACATAAAACCTTTACCATGGCAGATCTGAAACCAAAGAATGTATGAAGTTTGAGCCATAACATTTAGATAGTAGTGATGGTTCATTTTTAATAAAATCGAGAAAATAAAGCAGTTATAATAAAAAGTGCAGAATCAACGTGCAAGCTTTAATGAAAATGAAAGGCCTTCAAAATCCAGAAATTGTAGTAGGCAACCATATTTACTCGTACTAGGCCGCAAATGGCTAAAGCAACATTGCTTGAAAAGCTGATCTGACTAGAAATGCTTAAACAGGCATAGAAAGTTTAGTTTTTGACCTCTCCATTATCATGGCTTTTCTTAATAAATAATATTTGCATAAATGTTTTCATCTAAACTCTGGAAAATGTTTCTATTTACACGGAACTCACCATTAAGTTGTGACTAGTTTTTGTCATTTAATGAGATGATGAAGAAGTTCACTTATGAAGGTGCAACATGTATAAAGAATATAAATGGTTGCTGTGCTAAATGTTTTCTTTTTGGTAATACTGTTTCAACTTCTACCTAGACCATTGTTAGCAGTTGATTAAACTTGATATATTAGAAGGTTAGAGATGTCTTTTTAAACATGGGAAAGAAGACTTGAATGAGAAAATTACCCACATGTACTTAGAGATAATACAACTTAGGTGCAAACCTAACATTGATGTCTGTGGATTAATGTATTCCTTTGAGAAGAAGATTGTTCTGATTGGCTGATTGGAGACAAAAGAAGCAACATGTTGGAAAAGCTTCAGAACGTGTTGTCTATAATAGTGCATGCTCCTAGAGTAGGTTACCACTTTTTCTAGACCATTCTTTCATGCCACTTACCATGCCCAACGCGTACGCTGTTTTGAGACTCCATTGATTGTCTTGAACCTCTCTTTATGGGAAGTTCTGCTTTGATCGATTTTTGATTTATTGAATTGTTTTATTGGCGGAATATTTTTGTGGCAGGCGAAGGAGTCTTTGGACCCCGCTTACTTCTTTAGTGCCAGGAGACTCCACCCTGCTTGTTTGCCAGTGCCAGGAAGGGCACCTGCAGTGTTGGCCCAGGGAGGGGAGGCATCTCCTCCTGACACACTAAAAGCACCTACGAGGGGCATGGCCAAGATGGTGTTGCTGTAAGATGCAGCTTCGGAGCTCTCTGTAGGAGAGTAGGGTCTGCTTCCTATGGTCACCCCACTTTTTGCTGTGATACTCTGGTTTTTCGACTTTAGTGTGGCTGTGGGCCTGCTAATCAGACCCACAGCCCAGCTGTTCTTTATCTAAATTCATACTATGTACTTAGGTGCATACCTAATTGGGTATTGGGTCACCTTTATGAGCCCCTGTATAGTGTTCCATAGGTACCCAGGGCATAGGTGCATCCAAGGCCTACCAGGGGCTGCAGCATGTATTACGCCACCCCTGGCTGGCCATCCAAACTGACACCACTGGCTGATCACTCAGCTGGGGCAAGGTGGCGTAATCACCCCTTGCTTAGATATAGTATACCTATATCTACCCTTATATATAGACACATATATACCTATAAGTCACTTCTATGGCAGGCCTTGACAATCCTGAAGGCAGAGTGCTTAGTTGTATGTGAGATGGTGCTCTAGAATCAGCTGAGCCTATCTGCAGCTTTCGGAACCATGTCCTTATAGCTGTTCTATGATATAGCCATACTGAGGAAATAGAAATTTTTAGGTAGTCAGTGTGACCCCCACTCGCACCCTAACCATGCACCCGTGCCTCATGTATGTCATGTAATTTCCTTTCCGTGCCTGCCACAAAGACGCATTTGCATTTCCGTCTAACATTGACATGTCAGTTATTAGGCCTTCCCTGAAATGTAACGTTAATTCTGCACCAAGGCCTGCTTTTCCAATGCATTTCCATGTTACATGTTTAAAATAATGCGAAGCACACGTTTTTCTGGCTCAGTCGAGCCAGGCCCTTAATTGAGGCTCCGAGTCTCTTCTGTCTCTGAAAGCTGCAGTTTAGGTATGCATCCCTGACCTCTACCTTACTTCCTGCCCAGACGAGCGGTGCCCGGCTCGGCCTGGCCTGCCTGCCAAGACGGTATTTTGCCTACAGTTATCTGCTCAGCCTCCGAAAAACACATTCCAGTTCAGTGAAATAGGTAAACATATTCCAGCCTGCAGAGCAAAGGGCCCAGCCTTCCTGTCTCCTTGCACGTAATTTACTGCACCCGTTACCATGGTAGGCCCCTGGCCCCCGCGCATTGCATGAAGAACCATATACGCGCACTAGCATTCAGTATTGAACGGCCTCTGCCCGAGAGACCTTTTACTTCAGACAACACATCCTCCAAACATAAGATACCAGATATGCTATAGGTGCAGGTCGTTCTGACACCCCAGACACCAGACTCCTCTACTAGTGCTAAAGTCAAGCCCCCCAGTTCTCCCCAGTTACACGTCATGCTCAGTTGCGCACGCATCAAGGGTAAAGGTTTCTGCTGACCCTGCAGAATTTCTCTATGCTTCCACCCACCTATGACACTTCTGTGATGCTTCCAGCACACACCTCCGTGTACGCCCCTGTACACGCCTTCTTTTACGCACATGTGTTCTTATCTTCTCTCTTTTTCACTCGTTACGCCTACTGTATTCATTTCCATTATACAGTTTTACTATATATAATGTGTGATGTTAATAAAATGTTGAATATCCCTTCCTGAACCTTAGTGGTGATGGAACCCGATGTCCAGTGTCTCGAGCCACTTAAATAAATCCCGTATGACTCAGATACCACGGACTCTGCCTCTCATTTTATTGAGCTATTCTTATTGTCATTTAATGTATAGAAAAATAGTCCCGGTAATTTTATTTACCACATAATACCATATACTCTTAAGTGCATTATAATCCTCGCGGTTAATGCCAACTTTGGTCAACTTATGAGACGTCCGTTGCGATGTGGACTCCTTGGACGATTCAACTTGCTGAACCAATTTCAATCAGGCTTCAGAGCAGGTTACAGCACTGAATCAGCCATGACACATGTATTAGATGACTCTCTCACAACCCTAGACCAAAATGAAGCCTGTCTACTAATCCTACTTGACCTGTCATCAGCTTTTGACACGTCAAAGACAACAACCTGCTTGATCTCCTGAAACACAGAATGGGAATGTCTGGAAATGTATTTAACTGTTTCGCCTCTTTCCTCCAAAATAGATCCCAAAGATTCAAGGTTAACCAATCCCTGTCCAACCCCATGCCAGTCACATTAGGAGTTCCAAAAGGCTCCTCCCTCTCACCCACCTTGTTCAGCCTTTTCATGGAACCTTTTACTGATCTCCTCAGCCTCACCAAGATACACTTCCACATGTATGCCGACAACACCCAAATATACATCAAGATGCACTCACTTTAGGACATCAAATCGCTCAACACCACACTACAAAAAACCCAAACTTGGCTGGCTGAAAACCATCTAAAACTTAAGTCTCTCAAAACGGAATTCCTTTTAATCGCTCCCCCTAACAAAACTCACACCATCCTGGATTGGATGAAGCACCTAACAGCTCTCAATGGACAACCACTCATAGTCGACTCAGCGAAATCTCTAGGGGTAACGTTGGACAGCAACTTAAAGATGCAGAAATACATTAGCGCCTCAACAAATGGAGCCAACTTCCACCTAAAGACCCTGCGAAAACTGAAACCCTTTATAGCCGCATACGATTTCAAACAAGCAGTTCAAGCCCTAGTAATCTCCCGCGTGGAATATGGAGCAGTAACCCTATGCAGCCTCCCAAGGTCATCGACAGCCTCGCTAAGAGCCATGATCAACTCAGCTGCGAGATTCATCACAGGCTCTAAGAGAAACGCTCATATTTCCCCAGACCTGAGAGCCCTCAACTAGCTACCGTTTGCAACCAGAATTCATCTAAATATCACTTGTACAATGCACAAGGCCCTCGACCATAAAGCCCCACAATACCTAGCTCAGAAACTCCTGCTCTCTGCGGGCAGCAGAGCCTCCGGGAGTGCCAAGACTCTTCTCCTTCAACCTCAATGTTTTGCCAAGAAAAAAACGTATAACCGGTCATTTTTTGGAATGGCTCCGAGGATCTGAAACGCTTTGCCCTGTGAAAAAAGAATGAACCCTTCCACTGCCTCCTTCAAAAAAGAAGTGAAAGCTATCCTCATGGCTAAATTCACATGAACTATATGACTATTCATTGTATTTCTTTTACTGGTTGTGTCTTTGTATATAATATTTTGCCTTCTACTTATGACCGTGCATCTTTGTATACTCGCAAGAGTCTTGTTCGCGCTATATAAAACCTTCAAAACAAAGTCCGTCAATGGGTGTTTAGGGGTTATAGCCATCCCTGAGCCACTGTTCGGGTGAATGGCTTCATCTCCGATCCCTCCCATATCACCAGGGGCACATGACAGGGCTGTCCGCTCTCGACCCTCCTATTCGCTCTCTTTATGGAGCCATTTGCCCAGAGGGTCCAAGAAAATCAGCGGATTAAGGGGATCCTTTTTGTGGGGGAGCGGCCTACGATGGACCTTTATATAGATGATGTCATTGCAACGCTGGAGTTTCCCCAGATTTCGTACCGGCTTTTTTGGCCGAGGTAGAGGAATTGTCCACAGCTTCTGGCTTTAAAGTCAATGTGACTAAGTCTCAAGCGCTGGGCTTCTCTTTGCAGCAGTCAACTGTCGACTCCCTGGCCCTAGCATGTCATATTTGCTGAGATCAAAAGGCCATTCCATACCTTGGCATATTACTGTGAGTATCCATGGCTGAGACGCTTTCCCTGAACTACACCAGGTTGCTGCGACAGACCAGACAAGAGCTTAAATGATGTGGCCATTCAATCTCCCAGGGTGGCAGCTCTTAAGATGAGTATACTCCCCAAAGTCTTGTATTTGTTTCAAACTCTTCCGGTAAAACCACCATCAGGTTCTTTGAAGCAACTTCAATCCAAATTTGGTGCTTTTGTTTGGGTGGATAGGAGGCCGGAATTAAATAGGGACCTGATAGGGACTGAATGAAGAGGGGGTCTGGGTATCCCAGACCTCAACTGCTATTATAAAGCAACGCAGCTGCCAATTCTATTGAAATGGGCCAAACCGGAGTCTGAGAAGAATTGGATCTTTATGGAACGTGCATTTGCGGGAAAGTCCCTTTCGAAGGTCCTCTTCAAGGCCCCCAGGGCTATATGGTTCCGCGGTGGCACGAGCTACATTGAAAGCCTGGGATGTTACAGCCATATGCAATAATGACAACCTTCCCATCTCCTCTCACTCCTATTAATGAAAACCCAAACTTTTCCCCAGTCCTTGATTGGGTGGCATTCAGTCATTGGGATAAAGCGGGACATAGGTCTATAGGGCACTTTTTTAATACAGGGGGCCTCTGATCCTTTGAGGATTTTAAATCAGATTTTAATATGCCTGCAGTGGAGCGTCATCACCATCTGCAAATAAGATACCGGGTCCTGCAGCCACAGATCCGTCCTGGAGAAGAGCGGTTCCTTACTCCGTATGAGCGCTGGTTGCTCTCCAAACAATCTACAAAGAGACTCATCACAAAACTATATCACAATCTGTGCCTCTCTGAACAGGTAATCAAATCAGCGGGCCAAAGACGATGGGAGACTGAGATTGGACAGACGCTGACACCCAAAGAGTGGACAGATATCCATTACAGAACCCAACACTCTGCAGGCAACACTTCTAGCGTAAAGACAGCCACTAAGATTATGATGTATTGGTACCTCACACCTTCCCGACTCCATAAAAGTGACCCCGATTGCCCTCCCACTTGCTGGAGGGGTTGTGAGGCAGATGGCACATTATAACATCTATTATGGGAGTGACCCAATCTCACATTACTTTACTGACTACAGCGCGCTTGCACATCGTGCTGCATTGCTAGTTTTAATCATTTTAAATTACCAGCATCCTTGCGCTATCGCGCTGCTCTTTTCTGATGATTGGCGCCTAGTCTATAGCGCGCTCTCTGAGGGGTAATATTTAGGTGAGACTTTTACCCTGCACCATAATTGTTTTTCACCCCGCATTTGGCGGGATTTAGGGCGCTTCAGGGCGTGCTATGGTCCTGACTCCACCACATCGCGGCGATCTAGGCCGCCATCTTGGGTGAGGGTGACCACGTGAGTGCCGATTTGTGGGCGGCATCTTGGGTGGGGGGCTAGTGTCTACATCGGAGGACTCGCGCGTTTTATGAAGCGCATAAAAAACGGATTCTACTGCTGGTAGGTCAGACTTTACTGACTACAGCGCGCTTGCACATCGTGCTGCATTGCTAGTTTTAATAATTTTAAATTACCTGCATCCTTGCGCTATCATGCTGCTCGTTTCTGACGATTGGCACCTAGTCTCTTGCGCGCTCTCTTAGGGGTAATATTTAGGTGAGACTCTTACCCTGCACCATAATTGTTTTTCACCCCGCATTTGGTGGGATTTAGGGCGCTTCAGGGCATGCTAGGGTCCATGACTCCACCGCATCGCGGCGATCTAGGCCGCCATCTTGGGTGAGGGTGACCAGGTGAGTGCCGATTTGCGGGCGCCATCTTAGTTGGGGGGCTAGTGTCTACATCGGAGGATTCCCGCGTTTTATGAAGCGCATAAAAACCGGGTTCTCCTGCTGGTAGGTCAGACTTTACTGACTACAGCACGCTTGCACATCGTGCTGCATTGCTAGTTTTAATAATTTTAAATTACCTGCATCCTTGCGCTATCGCGCTGCTCTTTTCTGATGATTGGCACCTAGTCTCTTGCGCGCTCTCTGAGGGGCAATATTTAGGTGAGACTCTTACCCTGCACCGTAATTCTTTTTCACCCCGCATTTGGCGGGATTTAGGGTGCTTCAGGCCGTGCTAGTGTCCGTGACTCCACCGCATCACAGCGATTTAGGCCGCCATCTTGGGTGAGGGTGACCAGGTGAGTGCCGATTTGCGGGTGCCATCTTGGTTGGGGGCCAAGTGTCTACATCGGAGGACTCCCGCGTTTACGGCTATTTAATATGCATATTCATCAAGCGCGCAGTGGGCGCAACGATGGCGCACCGGAGGTGCGCCAGAGGTAAGCCCGTTTGCGCCCATTCGCGCACTGTTCGCGACTAGCACTAGCCACGCTGCCTCTGCGGCAACACACCAGCTAACTTACTCTAGAGCAGAGCTCATTGAGCTCGGTCATTGCCTTCCGGTAAGTAACTTGCCGGCCTCTATGTCTAACAACTTAGTGGTGCTGTCTTGCGGGCTACTTAATGTTCGGTCTCTTTGTAAGCACCATGTCAAAATCGCACTCTTAATTGAATCTCATGGGCTGGATGTGCTCTTTCTTACAGAGACATGGACTCGAGCAGACAGCGAGGTAGAACTTGGGCTGGCCTGTCCTTCGGGATATAAAATCAGGCATTTCCCTCGTATGGGGAATAGAGGGGGAGGCATAGGGTTCATATTTAGGGACACTCTAGATTTCTCTCAGCTTGAGGTAAAGAGGGTCCAAGGATTCAAACTTATGGCTTTTCTCTCAAAGGACTTAAAAGAGTATTGCATTCCGGACTGCTATGTTATAGACCTGTGGGTAATGCACTGTCCAGCCTACCTGACCTGATTGATTTAATCTATGACCTTTCCAATACTCCTTCAAGATTACTTATTCTGGGGGACTTTAATTTGTGTCCAAATGGGCCGATGGACACAGCTTATAGAGAACTGTGCCAGGCATGTAGCAATCTTCAACTGCAGCAACTGGTACTCTCCCAGACTCACTCGCAGGGCCATGCCTTAGATCTGGTTTTTGCGGAAGCCACGTAGGTTGAGATTAGTGATATAATCATTCAATGTTGGACGGACCACGCTTTAGTCCATTTTTCCCTAGGTCTCCCCGCCGACTCTGCGCGAGAATGCAGTTCGGGTCCCACCAAAACTAGCAGACAATGGTCTAAACTTCTAAATAGCAGTGTTCTTCCCACTCTGCTTTCTGGAGGTTTCTCCTTAGAGGGGAATGTGGAGGCAAGCTACTCAGGCCTATGTATGCAAATTACCAACTCGCTGGACAAGCTGGCCCCCCTGCGGAAATCAAAAGATGGGCGTAGGCCTGCCATGCCGTGGTACTCTAACGATCTCCTCCATACGAAAATAAGATGCAAACATGCAGAAAGGGTATGGAGAAAGCACTATGCAGAGTCTGCTAGATCCTTCTTTAAACATGCGCTGCTGGACTATAAAGCCCAGATTAAGCGCGCTTAAGCGATATATCTAGAGGATATGCTATTACAGGTGTCTAAAAATCACAGACCCTGTTTAAAATAGTTAATGATCTTTCTAAGCCGACAAGTGCAGCAAACAATATTCCGGCCTCACAGTTCCTCTGCGACACCTTGGCTGACGCATTTGAGGACAAGATTGTCACCATTCTGAGTGGACTCGCTAGTTCGGGCTGCTCATGTCCTCAGTCAATTGTTGCCCATGTACCTTTATTCATCTCAGGTCATCCAAAGTTGGAAAGCTTTACCCTTCCACCGTTTGAGGATTTCTGTTCCCTTGCAAACGGTGTGTCCTCGGGCTCTCCTCTTGACCCGCTACCCCATACATTTTGGAAGCTTTTTCAGGAGGAGCTTTTTTGCCCCCTCTATTCCATCTGTCTCCAGTCCTTTAGCACTGCTACGGTGCCAGAGTGCTGGAAGTTGACTGTGGTCTCTCCTCTTCTGAAGAAACCCACACTCGACCACACCTGCCCGGTGAATTATCGGCCAATTTCGTTGATTCCCTTCCCGGTTAAGATCATGGAAAAACTCGTGACCCAGTCTCTGTCCAGCTTTCTGGAAAGGAACATCTGTTTGGATGTGGCCCAGTTCGGCTTCCGGCCAGCGCATGGAACAGATTCAGCGCTGGCGGTCGTGTTGGATGATCTTCGATCGCGGGTCGACATTGGTCGGGCAACCTTTTTAGTGCTGCTCGACATGTCGGCCACATTTGACACGGTCAGCCACTCCATCCTTATCAGTCGGCTGGAGGAGATTGGGGTAGCGGGATTGGCACTGGACTGGCTAACTTCATATCTCCAGAATAGACATCAGGTGGTGGCCTTGCCTTCTTTTAGATCAGGGATCAAGAGAGTAGGGCAAGGTGTACCCCAGGGGTCAGCGATTAGCCCCATCTTATTTAATTTGTACCTTCGCCCTCTGATTAGTCTAATTAAGTCCTTCAGCATCTCAGTGATCAATTACGCTGACGACACACAGCTCATCTTCTCCCTTGAAGGAGAAGATGCTGTGTCTAAGGAGACTCTTCAGCAATGCATGTCTGCTACGGTTGACTGGTTGAGAACTATTTCTCTCCAGTTTAATGGCTCTAAGACTGAGGTATTGTATTGTTCATCTGATCGTACCCCGCGCCCTCTACCGACTCATTTATGGCCATCGTCCTCTATGGGCACAGTGGTGGCGGCGGATTCAGCTCGTAATTTGGGAGTCATGTTTAGTCCCAATCTGAAGATGGATGGCTTTGTTAACAAGACTATTTCCACTTGTATGCTGCTATTACGCACGCTGCGTAAAATTCTTCCCATGCTTCCAGTGCAGGCTAGGCCAGAGGTGGTGCGTGGTATTATCGTAAGTAGGATTGATTATTGTAACGCTTTACTTTTGGGCGCACCTAGCAGTCTGATTAGTAGGCTGCAGTGCATTCAAAACATGGCAGCCAAGCTTGCTCTATCTAGGCCACGCGCAGCTTCTTCTTCCCTGGCGCTAAAAGACCTACTTTGGCTACCTGTTCAGCAACAAATTTGTTTTAAAGCATCTTGCCTGGCCTTTAAGGCACTGCATGACCAAGGACCTGTCTTGCTACAGAAACTTTTTTCGTGGTACCGCTCAGCACAACTGTTATGCTCTTCCTCGGCATGTTTGGCGATGGTCCAGAGAGTTCGGAGATTGCGAATGGGTGGCCGTTCCTTTAGATACTCAGCCGCCAAACTCTGGAACTCCCTCCCCCTTTCTTTGAGGAGTTTGAGGGATTTCCCATCTTTTAAAAAAGGTTTGAAGACCTACCTTTTTCCTAGAACAGTATAATGTGGTGACTGCGTACCTGGTTTAGTGGAGTCAAAGCACCAGGATACCCTTTTGGTGACAGCTTGCGCTATACAAGTGTACAATACATACATACATACATACATACATACATACATACATCCTCTTGGACACAGGTACTAGATGAGATAGATCATCACTTCGATACGTTTTCCTGAATACAAAGTCCTACGAGTCTCTGATAGGCTTACCTACCCCCTCAAGTCTTGAAAAGGTGAGCAACTAGGCATGGCTTTGGGGGCGGCGGTACAGAAAATACTTTCCCTATGGGGCACAAGTAAGACACCAACCTACCAGTAATGGCTTCAACCCCTCTGGTATGTGCTAGGTATGGAGCACATTTCTTTCTCACTCCAGTGGGATGGGGCTGCTTTCCCCGATGTAATTGGACCCTTTGTCACTTTGTTATGTACTGAATTTTGTGAACTATCTTGCCTTAGATACCTGTGGCTTTTGTGCCTCCCCCCTGTACCCAGATGCAACCCACACACGCCACATTGAGCAACAATGTTCTGAGCCCAATTTCCCCTTTCATATATAAGCAGCTTGTACGGGGGAGGAGATGGGAGGGGGATGGGGAGGGCAGGTGTTGGGAGGGTTGCTGGAAGGTTTATTTCAGTTTTAATTTAATGCTCTGCGAAGCATTCAGATGGTTGCCAACCCATGATCTGGTTCTTGTTCTCACTACATCTTGTTTGTTGTTCAATCAAGATTTCAACCTAAAAGCACCTACATCAATCCTGCAATGTGGGATATTTTTGTTGCAGGCAAAGGGGTCTTTGGCCCCCACTGACTTCTCCAGTGCCAGGGGACTCCATCCCCTTTTTTATCAGCACCAGAAAGGGCTCCACCAATGTTGGCCCAGTAGGGGGTGGGCCCTTCTGCTGACATGCTAGGAGCGCTGTTGGACTTGGCCCTTTTCACAGGGTCATCCCAGAACTTTTTGCCTTCCTCCTAGCCTTTTTTCTGACCTTGTGTTGGTGGTTTTCTGACTCTGGGCACTTTAGCACTGCTGTCCAGTGTAACTTGTGTGTGCTCTCTGTGTTAAACATGGTAAGATTGGTCTACACCTGTTTGGCATATTTAATTTACCTGTCAGTCCCTTGTAAAGTGGTATCTCAGATACCCAAGGCCAGTAAATTAAATGCTACTGGTGGGCTTGCAGCGCTGCTTGCGCCACCCACCAAAGTATCCTTTCAAACCTGTTTCAGGCCTCTGCCATTGCAGGGCCTGTGCGGGCAGTTTACTGCTGCTGTGATGTGGCACTTAGAGTGGGTGCCATGTCCGTGACCCCCCTTTTACTGCATGTAAGTCACCCATAAGGTAGGCCCTAGCTAGCCCTATGGGAAGGGTGCATTGTAGGTAAAAGGTAGGACACCTTAATTGTGTCACATGTCCTGGTAGTGAAAAACAGCCATTTTGGTTTCTCACTGCTGTGAGGCTGCCCTCTCATAGGAATGCATTGGTGATTCCCTGATAAGTGTTTCAGTGGTAATTTCTAATATGGAATGAGCAGCGTGGTCAAGTTTGATATGTTTGGAATAGTAACAATAAATGCTGCGTAATGGTGTTTGCAGATTTATTATTACTATTTTAGAAATGCCACTTTTACAAGTTGGCATTTCTGTGTGCTATGCCTGATGTGTATTGCATGTCTCGCTCTGGAGTGACAGGGGCTGGTGAGGTGTGTGGATCCAGAGGGGTAGGGTGAGTCAGCGCTAGGCTGAATAGGCAGAACTGCATTTGGAGTAGTCGGAGGACTAGCCTCTGACCCTGAATAGGTCTGTGCCTGCCTTGTTCAATGCGGGCTCTGCCCCATCTGGTATATCTGGGGCCAGAGCTTAACCTGACAAAGGAGGGTGTGAGCACTGTATAGAAAGTGCTTCAGTACCCCCCAGAGCCAGTTGGAACGGGTTCTCCAAAGACAAAGCATGATATAAATATTGGGTCTGTGACCCCAAGTCTGTGAGCTTGGGTGCTTATTTGTACCTGTTTGTGGGGAAGAACTGCTGGGCGTCAGGAGGAACCACTGAGGGACCAAGCTGCTGCTTCCTAGGGGTCCCTACGTGCTGGCCTGCCTGTGCCCAGCTCTACCCTGATAACTTTGGACTAATTTTCCTGAAGAGCACACTTAGTGCGAGGAGGGCAGTACCCAGACCAGATGTAAGTAATTAGCAGAGAGCGCATGCTGAGAGCTTTTGCCTCTTTACCTTTTGAGCCCTAGAAGTAAGCTCAACATTCTGCCCGGGCTTGGATCAGGGCAGGCCCCTGTGTGGAGGAGAGAACCCCATGTCGCAGAGGAAGAGCCCAGCAGTAGGGGATTCTGGTCAGGGATTGCCCCACAGGCGCAGAGCAAGAAATTGCACAGTTCTGTGCCAATCGACGGAGAAGCACGCTCCGTACTTCTCTGTGAGCCAAAAGTCAGGCAGGTTTGCATCTGATCGTGGGCGGGCTCCCATGAGGAGAGGGGGAGACCGTCAGGTTGCCTGGAAGTTGGCAGCGAGAGGAAGTAAGGCGATGAGCGCTTGGTGTGGGCGGGGGCCGGCCAAAGCAAGAGCCGATGCCTCGCAGGTGTCCAAAGCCGAGAGATGCCACTAAGCTTGAAACTCAGGCAGGAGCCTAGCCAGCGTTGGGGGGTGCCAAAGGACAATGGAGACTTTGCTCCGTGGAAGAAGAGTCTGAATCCAGGTAGAGCCCACCCCTCCTTTGTGTGTTCAAGCGGAGGTGACCAGGTGAAGTACGAAGAGGCCCCATGAACAGGGGCCTACCAGGCACACTGTTGGTGCCTGAATTCTGCCCAAGAAGACCCCCCGGTGAGTGGGGCTTGGTGGGCACACTGCAGGTGTCTATTGGAGGCACCAGTGTACCAGGAAAAGGAGCCCCAGGTAGGAAGGGCTCCCTAGGCAGTGTTGGTGCCGGTCACAATTCTTCCAGCTGTGCCAACAAAGGGCGGGCAGCTGCAACAGTGGGGGCAGTCTTTTGCCCCCTAAGAGAAGACCCAGTAAGGGGGCTGAGAAGGCACTGTGAATACGGGTCATACAGCTGCACCGCCTGATTGCAGGCAGCTGCAACATTTTGGGGCAGTATTTTGGGTCTCACAAGAGACCAGGGTGAGTTACACCCTCAAGCCGCCATTTCTGGTGCCGGCCTGTTGGACCTGCACCCTGCTGCAGTGGCAGCTTAGAGCCCTGACTTTTGATGGATGAAGAGCATTGCAGGGAAGTCCCAGATGGGCCTCGAGGAAGGCTAGTTGGCCTGTGAGCACCTGAGGTGCTGGTAGGGCGCAAGGCCCTAATTTAATGCATAATGTGCTGACGCCTAATGTGATGCATAATATGGTTTATCCCTAATATGTTCTGCAGATGCTAAGTGTGGTGATATGATGGTTATGCCTAAGTGCTAATGCCAGTAGATACTGGTTGTTTTATATTCACTACTTGCATTCGATAGTTCAGACAGTCGCCCGATTGGCACTGTCATGTATATAATCCCCTGTAAAATATTGCCTAGTGCCAGGTGGCACAGTGTACAATTGTGATTATGATTTTAATGTGTTTATGAGTAATACAAAGGCTATTTTTCATACAACCTTGTGTGGAGTTTCTTTTGTGGTCTGCCTGGTGTGTTGCTGCTGTGTGTGTGTGTTGCGCAAACGATCTACACATTGCCTCTGGAATAAGCCTGACTGCTCTTGTCAAGCTACCAAGGGGGTGGGCAGGGTTATCTTCAGCTAGTAACTCCCTTGCCTTGCGTGGTGATTTCTGCCTGGCTTAGGCGCTTGCCCTAACCAATCAGAATTCCCATTTCTAACAAGCTCCTACAGAAATTCCCGCAGCCCATGATATTTTGATGGTAGTCGAAGGGGTCTTTGGCCCCCACTGACTTCTTCATTGCCAGGGGACATCATCCCCATCTTTACCAGGACGAGAAAGCGCCCCTCCAGTGTTGGACCAGGAGGGGGCAGGGCATCCGCCTGATGCACTAAAAGCATCTACAGCAATCCTGCAGCATTGGATATTTTTGTGGTAGGGAAAGGGGTCTTTGGCCCCCACAGACTTTTCCAGGGCCAGGTGACTCCATCCCCCATCTTTATCTGCACCAGAAAGCTCATCATCCGTGTTGGCCCAGGATGGCGTGGGGCATTTTCCCGACATGGTAAAAGCACCTACAGCAATTGCCGCAGCCCAGGTTATTATAGTGGCAGGCAAAGGAGTCTTCAGCCCTCACAGACATCTCCAGTGCCAGGGGACTCCATCCCCCATCTTTACCAGCACCAGAAAGTGCAGCTGCAGTGTTGGCCTAGAAAGGGGTAGGGCCTCCTCTTGATGCACTAAAAGTGCTTCAGCAATCCCGCAGTGCAGGATGCCTGTAGGACATGCTTGTCAAAACCTGGGCCAAAGGCGGACCTATCCAAAAGTGACAGGAAGAGGCAGGGCATATGTCAATGGTGCAAAAATGCATTTCGGATGCACCAACACAAAAAAGACTCTGCTCCGTTGCAGAGTATTTTGACAACTCCGCATTCTAGATTGAAAACAGAGTTGCCAAAACAATGCAAACTGAGCGGATTTTTACGCCTGAGCCTAATTTTTATTGTAGGCTTTATTATATTGCCCTCCATGTGCTCATCTTAGTTGGATGGTTAAAGGATTTGGATTTTGATAGTTCTTTCTGCCTATTGTGACTTCATTCCCCTGCCTATTTCCCCCCTTATATATTCTGTCCAAATGGGGAAATGTAAGGCTGCAGAAGCCCCCTCAGGGAGAAATGAGACTAACTAGAATGGTTTCCTACAGCAGGCTGCAGTAGTGATTTTTAGAAATTGTGTTGGCGGTCTGTCATCTTTCACTCTCATCATCACTGGGAGGTTCTTTGATACCACTTTTGGCTGTTCCAAATAGCGCTGGCAACCATAAAGTATTTAGTTAACAGGGGATGCCCCTTTCATTGATGAAACAACTATTGAAGTGGATAGTAGGGCAACTGGGGACAAAGCAAGTAAAAGGAAAAGAGCGGAAGTGGGCTCAAAATGGAAGCTGCCTCATATAGCTCCCTCATCCCCTTCACCCATGTGCCTGGTAAAGTTATAGCAAAGGCCGGAGGGAGTGGTGCCATAACGGGTGCCAGAGCCCACAAAGGAACGGATCTGGTTGGTGCTTGTTTGCTCAGCCAGGAAAGAACACATGGCGAAATACACCTAAGGCCCTCTCCCCCCCTTCCAAGAACAAAGGGAAGAAAGGAAGGGAAAGGGGATATAAGGTGACGCTCCCCCTGGGCAGCTCACCTTCACATCAAGGAGCTGGGGGAGCAGCGCCAACGATTTTCGAGTGGAGTTGGTGCCAAAATATTTGAGGAGGAAATTCAACGCCCTCATAACCCGATTCAGACTATTACCTGCACTACTCTCCCCAGGCTCCAGCCGGGACGGTGCGGCATCCTGTCCACAGTGGTTTCAATGAGCACTCCTCCTGGCCTGCCGGACGTCATTGGTAGTGAGTGGCAATGCCGGCTGAGCAGCTGAGCTCGCAACCAACGGCTTGCTTCAAAAAAGGGGCATTGCGGCATCCTGGAGACAAAGACGGGCAAAGTGTGGAGTGACCCGGACCAGCGAGCAGGCCTTGAGGGCAAGAGTCGTGCCCATGACACCCAGTTCCCCAGGAAACATGGGAAAAGAAGAGGCTCGGCCTCCAGCCATGATCCGGGCGAGAATAGGACAGCAGTAGTGGCAAGGTAACGCAGATTATGAAGTGGGCAAAGCGCTTGTGGAAGAGTTGTTGTGCAGCGGCCAGGGCAACTGATGCAAGAATCTTGGGTTCACGGTTCGATCCCCGGCACCGGTGGCAGGTCAGCCCAGCACCATGTGACTCTGGGCATTAGCTCATGTAATCTTCCAGAGGGTCCCCAGTGCCGGGACACCACTTCGGAGGTAGCTGTGTATTTTAGTATTTCATTGCTGGAGCGAGGTGCGAGTGAGTCACTGGCATGGTGTGAATCCAGCAATGGCGCGTGTCAGCTGCGCTCATAAAATCAGCCACTCAGCAGTGCTCATGTGTCGATCAAAATTGCTTTCATAGTTCACAAACCTCCTTGTTGGGGGCTAGCTGGGGGCATGCGGAGGTCTTTGGGCGGGCCCGCACTGGTTGAGGTAACAAATCAAGGGAAGGGCATCAGCGCTAGTGTTGAGCCCGAAAATTTTGATAGTATTAGCACGACATATTAGTGCGTGGTTTCAAGTGAAGGGGAAGCAATGCAGGTATGCCCCGCCCATTAAAGTTGTATTGTTTATCTTATATACAAGCGGGGACATAATTGCACTACAGAGAGTAGTGGAATTTAAAAATCGACCCCGGTATTTATGGTTACCCCTGGCGTTTGGCGACAAAAGTGGGAGTAGGCGAACCACGCAGAATCGTCTCCCTGGGTGGAAAGTCATTGCATGGATGTGTGGTGCAGCCAAAGCTATTTGCCTATTTCTTCCAAACATAGATACAAGGTCCGAATCTTGACTTGCCTGGTGGTGGGAAACTCTCTCGTAAGGAGAGGACTTGGGCTCATGAATAGGGCGTTCGCGTTCTAAAGCTGCAGGCTCGGTCTGGAGCTTAGGGCAATGATGCTCAGCATCCTGTTTCTGAACAAATCTCTGGAAACCCACCCGACTTTCCTAGCAGAAATGAAGGCGTCATTGTGTAGCGTGACAGGGCTTATGTAAAGCTCCTTATCAAAAAAAGAAAAGTGCAGGGGGGAGACGGTCTTTGCTCTCCTGACAATGGCACATTCCGTGGGTCAGCTTTGAATTTTCAAGGCGCTACAATTTCACTCTTACTACAGTCGAATCCTTAGGCTTCTTGTCTACAGTCTTCCGTCACCTGCCCCCAGCCCACATGCAGCCAGGTTGGACCGGTAGAGCATAAGTTAGATGCAGGCTAGAGATGAAGTGTATATTAGGGGCTGCAGACGGGGCTAACAATTTAGATCTGTCGCCTTTCATAAAAAGTGGCAATATGTGAGCCTAATGTCAGAGTCAATCAGGGCCCAAGTTTTCGAGGCCAAAAGAGTGGCAAGTAAATGGAAGCTGGTAGGACGTTTGTTAGTCATACTAAATAATAACCAAACTAGGACGGGTTATAGACCGTGATAGTAAGTTTCTAATGTATATACAGAGTGTTGATTTTAAGGCATTTCTGGCTGCGCCCCCGCATATATACCTGGTTGCAAGGGGGATTTGGTGGGCAGCCTCGCATCGCGAGGTCTGCCCCCCGGGCAGATTGGGAGGGGAAGGGGGCGAGCAAGAAGCAGCCATTTTATGGCCTTGGGCTGCCTTGCGAATAGCCCAAAGGCAGCCCAATTTTGAAATGTAGCCCAAAGCTATTTAGTGGGGGTTAGCGTGGCCCAGCCACCATTTTAGGTTCTGGTGACCTGGTGGCTGGGTGTGCTGTAGGATAGGTTTTTCTGGCCCCGCCCATCCTCCCTGGGCTTATGGTTTTTGTGGGAGGCGGTTAGGGTAGGTTTTTGATAGTGGCTGCAGTTGGAACAGGTGCATAGGGGTTATATTATTGTAATGTTGTCGCTTGGAACAGGTGCTGGAGGAGTTGTTTTTGAAGTTGGCCAAGTTTGGCTGGAGTTTGGTAGTTTATCGTTAATTTTGGGGAGTTGGTGAACTGGAGCGGGGAAAGGTTAAGCAGGTTGGAAGTTTACATTAGAGGTTCGTAAGTTACATTTGCAGGATGGCAGATAGGATTGTAGGTCTTGGGAGGATAGGAGTTCTAATGTTATGTGATAAGATTGTGTATTATTTAATGTATTGGAAGTTATGCATTGTATGTTCCAGGGTGGGTTTTTTATCATGTAGGGATCATAGGGGTGGGGGGAGGAAATGTCAAGGGGTCAGGTAATTCGATGTTTAGAGAGGTTTTAGTTTTGTAAGGCAAAGTGCCAGTTTTAATAAAGTGTGATGTGCTCCTGTTTCAATAAAGTGACTGTTTACACACACAAATGATTGTCGTGTGGCTTGCCCCCTTTCTCCCTCCCAATACTTCGTGCCGACATTGACCTTGTGCAGTAACAAGTCACAGCTAGTGGCCCGAGTGCAAGGGGGAGCAGGTATCAAGAACGCCCAATGCCCCACGTGGTCTCACAGCCTAGCTGCCGACTTGGAAGCAGTGAAACCAAGTTTTTGAGCCCCAGGTCAACTTCACATCTGGTGACTCAGGGTAAACTACGTAACCTTCCGTGCCTACCAAAAAACATGAGGAATGTGTCCGTGTGTAACATCAAGGGTGCTCATGTGAAGCCCTCCAATACCTTTGGGTCCTACAATCTGCATAAATAAATAAAGAAACCCACAACAAGGGTTACTACGGTTTGTTACCAGACCTTAGATGTACACCCTTGGTGTGACACAAAAAGAACAACAACAAAAACGTGATGTAACCCCCTTTTTAAATTCAGGCAATTAAATGTTTTAGGAGCCGAGAAATTCACAATGGTACATCAGAATATATCACTGCAACCTGAGGCACTTTTAAAAATGAACGTTTTAAACATAGGCATGGAAGCATACACGCCTTCCGCCCTGACGGCCATGTCCCGAGTACACAAGGTGGGCAAGGCAAGAAATAGCAGCCCCCCCTTTGCACAAGCCAACAAGCCCAGCACGGTGTAAATGGGGAGTAGGAAGTCAAGTGACTTGTTAATAGCACTCAGAAAATACAAATGGCGGTGTTTGATACTGATGAGGTGTACTCCAGTCACTTTATAATCACTTTCTAAACATCATCGGTTTCATTGCTTGTAGGACAATATTTGAAGTATTTGTCTAGACATTGTCTAGAAACACTGCTAATGGACCTCACAAAAAAACACTGCGCGGACTGCTTCGATATCTCATGCACATTAAACTGCAATGGCAGAAAGGCTTTCTTTGATCTAATTCTACACTAATGCCCCTAGTAAGCATGCCAGTTTAAATTACCCGGCTTACTGAGGGTGTTCTGTCAACACTTACACTATGGGTATGTCAGATGCAAGTTTTAGATGGTTAAAGGAAAAGCAACCGGAGCTGCAATAGAAAAAAAAAGATAATGGTGCAAATTATCTCCTTATAATTTATGACGCATAAGGCTGGCTTTATGCAGCCACTGGTGTTTAAAACATTATATACATAAAATAAGACATACATAAATGTTGGGGCTCTAAGTGACATAATAAAGAAGCAACACTTCCAACTGAGGTTTGGAAAAGGATCACCATTGATTTGGGTAACAGTAAACATCTGTATGCAGGGGGATAGGGTATTCTCATGCAAGGGGCTTGGACAGTAGTTGAACAAGGTATGCCCTTTTGCGCAGCCTTTAGCAGAACAATGGAGTTGGTTAAGCATAAGCCAGGACAGTATGAAGGGTTGGCAGACCAAGGAAGGTTGTGTGTAGGGTAGGAGAGTGACTTTGAATTTATATCTATATGGACTATGTGGCTAAGGCATGTTCATACCAGGGGCTTCGACGGTAGTGGAGCTAGATATGCCAGGCTTCAGAAAGGACGTGCATTCTTGCATTACAAGGTGGATATCTCCTCTGAGAGGAGGGGGCGGCGTGAGCATAGTGCAAACAGAAGCGCAAACACTGACTCACAAGTATCGGGCGAACCTTTCTGATGACTATACAACGTAGGGTGCCTTAAAGAGAGGCTGTAATAATTATTATTATTATTATTATTATTATTGGGCATTTATTAAGCGCCTGGTTACGCCACTGGCGTGTCCCCGCGCTATGGTAAGTGAAATGACTGTCCCCCCTCCTCCTAACCCAGCTGTCTACTGAAAGAGATAAGTCTTAAGTTTTTTCCTAAACTGGATCTCAGAAGGCTCAAGCCGAAGTTCCAGTGGCAGTTTGTTCCAGCATATGGGAGCGAGGTATCTGAAGGACCTGCCTCCCATCCGAGCTTTAGATATTCTTGGAACTTTTAACAGCCCAACCTGCGAGGACCGAAGACTGCGTGTAGGCTCGTAGTAGGCTACTAAGCTCTGGAGCGGGAGAGGTGCCTTGCCGTACAAAATACGGTGGCAGGTGGAAAGGGCCTTGAACTTTACTCTCCTCTCAATGGGGAGCCAATGGAGCGCTCGCAAGGCTGGCTTGGCGGAAGATCTCCTAGGGAGTCTAAGGACCAACCGCGCTGCCGCATTTTGAAGAACCTGCAAGCGACCGATGACCTTGCCTGTGGCCCCCAAATAAAGCAGGTTCCCGTAATCAAGTCGGGAGGTGACCAAGGCATGTACCAGCGTCCGACGAGCAGAGATAGGAAGCAGGTCTAAGACTTTCCTAAGAACTCTCAGAACGCTGAAACATACCCCCGCCACCCGACCGACATGTGGGCCAAAGGTGAGGTCCTTATCGACCCACACGCCCAGATTCCTAGCCTCCCGGCAGGGAGCGGGGACTTCCCCCAGACAAGGTGGCCACCACGCCGACGACCACGCCGACGGTACACCCCCCACCACGAGCACCTCGGTCTTGCTCCCGTTCAACTTTAAACAGTTGGCAGACATCCAGGCCGCAAGGTCTTTCATGCAATTCCTGAAGATGTCTGCCGCAAGACCGGGCGCGCGCGATAGGGAGATGACCAACTGCGTGTCATCGGCATAGGACACCAAGCGGAGGCCGTGACCCTCCACAATAGCCGCTAGGGGGGAGACGTAAATATTAAATAGAGTTGGGCTCAGGGACGAACCCTGAGGGACGCCCTGGCCCAACTCAATCTCCCTGGAATAGCACTCACCCAGTCTGACCTGAAAGCATCTCTCAGAGAGGAAGGACTTGATCCAGCCAAGCGCAGCACCTGTCACCCCACCTTCACTCAGACACTGTAGCAAGGTGGAATGTGCTACAGTGTCGAATGCTGCGCTTAGGTCTAAAAGGATCAGTGCCATCGTCTGGCCCTCGTCTACTCCCTGTCTAAGAGCTTCTACCGCCACGAGGAGAGCGGACTCCGTCGAGTGGCGGGGACGGAAGCCAAACTGCGAGTCGTGGAGTAGCGAAGCCGTCTCCACAAACTGCATGAGCTGTATATTGGCTGTTTTTTCCGCCACCTTCGCCATGTAGGGGAGGAGGGAGATAGGACGGAGGTTGTCCAATTTATCAAAGCTGACATAATAACAGGGTGCTTTAAACAATTGTTCATGTAGTGGATGTGGGGTTTAAAAAGGGGGCGTTGTTTCATGATATAAAGACTGGCTTCCCTTGTGTAAGCAGCAGCAGCACCTTCTTAGGTTCAAGGGGTACGATCTACCGGTTGCCACCTTTGGGTAGGGCCATTTGCAAGCTAAGTAGTGCCCAGGGTGGCCTGGCACGTTGCTTAGAGGTCGCTCATCATACCGCATAGAGGAGCCCATAGCAATACGAAAGTTATGTTCCCCGGGACCCCCCCAAGCAGGGCCAACTCTGTATTTCCTCCTCCCACAGTAACAAATAATGACAGTCCAGTGAACAGGATGTAAAGAAAATGTCCAATGTGAAAGTACCACAACAAAAGGCACAGTTATGCTGTAAGGTGGAATACAGTATAGGCACTGCAAGAATGTGACAGATATAATGTGTGGAAAACAATGCATTTCATTGGGCGCACATACAAAGTGTAAGCTAAAAATGTCCAAGACAAAAATTTAGGAAGAAGGAAGGGTTAGCGGTAAACCAGTTGAGCATGACACAGGCAACTTTCTGTTAATTACCCGGTCCATGGGGAACAATCTGGGTACTGGTTTTGCAGGGGTGCTTACCAGGGGAAGCCTCCCAGGAGCATGAGTGAAATAGAGGATGGTATTTAAGTAATTTATGTTGTATCACACCTCCACAAGCGGTATTGTTGTATAGCGTTTTAGGACCCTAGTGTAATTTTCCAGATTCATGCCTTTATATAGATATAAATCACCATGTCCTTATATAGGCATAGAAATCATAACCATATTTAGACATAGCTCATGCAGTCCAAATACGGCATGACTACTTCCACTAGTTCCGAAAATCCACAACGATTTCTTGGAAAACTTGGCTTCAGCAGTTAGGGACTTCCCCTTGCTTGAATATTGATTTGTCCAAGAACTCATGGAGTTTTCAAAGAACTGAGACTCTTTGATTACGTTATTATGTTATGTTATGTTATACTGAATTTGTAGCGCGCACTGTTACTCTGGAGTGGCTTGGCGCGATGGAGAGCTGGGGTAGGGTGAAAATCATGTTAGTTTAACTTGCTAAACCAGTGTCTTTTTAGGTGCCTTTTAAAGGGTTGAAACTCATGAATAAATTGAAGGGCAGAAGGGAGCGCATTCCAGGTTGCCACAACTTTGAAAGCCAGAGACTGGCCCCCCAAGCGCACTCTGAGAAAGCGAGGAATAATCATCCGGCAATGGGAAGCCGAGCGCAAGAGGCGGTTTGGCACATAAAAAGAGAAACGTTTCCTCAGGTATTAGGGACCTAGCCCTAGAAGGGCGCAGTGAGCCAGAGTGATAGCTTTGAATTTCTCCCGCTCAGCCACCAGCAGCCAGTGCAGTTCCTGTAGGAATTGACACAGGCTAGATCTCCTAGAGGCATTGAAAAGAAGCCTGGCTGCCGCGTTCTGAATAATCTGAAACCTATGCAACAGATATCCAGGCAGACCAGTATACAAAGTGTTGACATAGTCCAGCCTGGACAAGATCAGAACATGGGCAATAGTCTCTTTACGTCAAACTCGACACCTTCAAGGTATAAATATGCCCACACTTGCCCAAGCAAACACACGGTGGTTTGGAGCAGTTCGACTATCTACTTGCCTGACTCATCTCGCTACAGCAAGTGCCAAAAGAAGCTGACCCTCCAGCAGACGCACTGAGAGAGAGGCTGTCTCTTGCCGAGAAATCCTTGCGGGTTGTTGGGAAATCGAGTCGTGAGACTGACCTCCTTCTTTCTAAAACCAAGGTACGGAGCTGATTAGACCCTAAGAGAGATCTTGGTTAGATTCTTGGCAAAAGAATACTAAACTTATGCTACACCACACTTACTTCTTCCCTCGTACTAGACTTAGGTTAGGTACATCGGGGTAGGTGTATTTTAGAAGCACCAGTAGAGTACTTTTAGCCTTATTTATGTATGTATTTATCTATGGTCTAGGAGCCATACAATGCTTTTACAGTATTATTTTATAATACTCTTCGTACTGTACGCATTTTACTGTGCTACCACTATTACGATTGTAGCAGTTCATTTCTTCTGCATGAGAAAGAAGACTGTTCAATAAATACCTTTTATTGAAAACGCCCGTCTCTATTTCTCTGCACCTCTGGTGAAATGAAGCATGCACGAATGACTGAGTAAAATATCTATCTATTGTTTCCACGACTCTGAAGATCAGTTTTATCTTGGGAAACAAAGTTGTCTTGTTTATGCGGTTGTCAGAAACTAATCCATTCTTGTGAACTCAAGAAGGTTTCCAGTGACCTCTGAGCATTAGCTGGCACTCACAATTAAGTCTAATATATTCGATAGAGACCTAGTAGACATAAGACCTATGTCACATCTATAGGATATATTATTCCAATGCGCAAGCCTAATGGGAATATAGGAACTACACTACAGTATCTGACTATCTCCCAATTTTGTTTGATTTCATGTCTGACCTATGGTGAGAGGATACAGTGCCATAAGACTCCGAACAGGACACAAGCGTGCCACTACATAAGGGCAAGGACAGAGCAGAGCACACCGTGTCATTTGTGGGGAAGATTACCGTCAGAGCTTACCAGACGTCAGCCTCCTCGAGACACAGGTAGAGGTTGGTATCCTAGCGCTTGAGCGGAGCAACGGCAGGAGCAGGCTACAAAGAGAGAGCAGCGGCAGGTGCAAGGGACGACATAGGGTTGTGAGAGTCGCAGGAAGACGGAAGCCTCCCTCGTGGGGTAGCGAAAACAAAAGGTGTATTGATTTGGTTATGGAAACACACCGGCAAGGCGGTGTGTAGTAGGAGGGCCACTCTGGGATGCCTCACGGCTGAGTGAGTACGCCTGACAAAAATCGCGGTAGCAAACGGAGACGGCACTCGCAGCCCAGCCCCCGCCAGACGGCAGGGCACAAAAGAGACTAGGAAGGTAGCGAGTTGGGGCCTAACTCCGGGAAAAATCTACCCCCAACACGCAAAGGGCATGGAAAACAACAAAGAACAATCTACGAGCTGTCAGGGTGATTTACAACCCTAGGAGATGCAAATGAGCGAAAGACAAACCAGTGATTTATGGCCAGCCAATGATTTATGGCTGATGATTTTTGATGCTCATGCAAAATGATTTATGACAACAAAATGATGACTGCTTCATGACAGAATGATTTATGACATCCCAATGATTTATGACCATGATTTCTGGCTGCTGATTTATATGATCAGGCAGAGTGATTTATGATGTCCAAATAACACTGAGTGATACCCAATTTGTGAAAATGTGTGATAATGATTTGTGACTCCTGCCCCAAGAAGGTGTCCGAGGAGTTTTCACAAATATGACGTATGTAATGAGTAATAAAACTGCGGCCAACAACCACCACAAAATACAAAGACTGTTGCATGTATTTAGCGATGCAGATACACAAGTATGGAACTGTTCCTGGATTGGGCATAGTGCGCCTGTTATGGCTGATTAAGCTGGTTTTTGCAGGTCCCTGGAGACTCTTATCATTGACCTTAAAGTATCTCTACTGGATCATATTTCAAGCAATTTAGATTCTCTTTCCTTACGAATGGAAGCTATTGAGGCCAAGCTGAAGGAATTGACCGCTTCTTGCCTTCATTTACGCTGCTCAACAGGAGCTCAATCTTCTATAAGTGTGGGGTAAGATTGATGATGCCTTTATCTCTAGGGGTGGGTGGAGCTCACAGATTTGTTTACAAAACTCGGTGAAATTCCGCAGGGTTCCGTGAGCGGGCAGAGTTGCTCCACTCATCCACCCTGGGCCCTATCAGAAGAGAGGGAAGAGGAGGAGTCGGGATCGAAGAGCAGAGGAGGGGCAGAGGACCGAAGCGAATGGCAGAGCTATGTGCTTCTGAGGATCTCAGAGCACCCAGGGCTGGGGCAAAGGATGAAGAAGTGACTCACATTAAGGTACCAGGGAGAAGAGTGGCAGTCTAGATGGGGGCTCGGTGTGAGGTGTGGCGGCAAGAACAGCAGGGTTCTGAGAAAAAGGTAACCGATCCCTCACCCTATTCCTTCTGCGTGACACTCTTTGCAAAGCCTGGGGCTTGTGAGAAAATAGCTGTGTGCTACTCTGCATGTGCTTTGTAATCAGTAACAAGAAGGTATCTAGTGGTGTGCACTTTCAGGGTAAAAATGTGCCTCCCGGGTACAAGACCCCCATAGTTACCAGGCTCATCTGACATAGTCGTTGTTGTGCTATCTGGTCTCCAGCAGGGGCAGCAGAGGAATTAGCAGCTGCAAGGACACCTGAGTATATGCAGTTCAGTATTGCCCTATGGCAGATGCTTTGCTCGGCCCATGCAGTGCAGTGGAGGGTGTCGCAGGCACGGAGCGGATTGCCATGGAACTGAAGGTAGGCATGTGTCAGCATAGGGTGAGTGTGAGCTCCTGGAGGCAGGAGAGGCTGAGGTTGTGGGCATGTCCTGAGTAAAGGAAGCCCAGCACCACAATACCCTGTACCTGGGAAATCCCGAGCAGGGAGCTTCAATGGTGTTCATAGTCATTCCCAGGGAGGCGCAGTCACAGGATGTTCTGGTTTGGGAGTCTGAGCATGGAAGTTCCTGACCTGCTTCTTCAGCTTATGGATAGTATTTAGGACAGGAGTTTTGGGGGAGAGGGTGCACTGTGGGTTGTGGTGGGCCAATGTTGGGCCTGTAAAAATGGTTCTCTTGGGACGACCTGAGCTAAGGTGAATACCAAGATATTTGAGGCTTGCCAGTTGCCACTGAATAAACCGACTGAGTGTTATGAAATCCTATATGTTGCATTTCCATTCATGCAGGATTTAATGTTTACACTGATACCATGCAATATTTAAATGCAGCTTCTTCGACAGCGGAGAGTGCAGTATCCAAATCTGCAATGATAGTTAATCAGTGGTCGGTGCACTCTACTGACAAACTCCACTATGAGGCGTGTGCAGAGTTTTTGGCAAACTCCGCCCGGTGCGAGCAACAAACAAAAAAATGCATAAACTCTAACCCTGGGCGTAGTTCGCGGAGTCGGACTCCGCGGAGCTCCGCGAAGACGTAGTTGCACTCCGCGAACTACGCGTAGCTCCGCAAGCATGCGGAGTTGCTTGCTGGGCCCGTTCGCGCGCCGTTTTTCGTCTTCGGGAGCGCGGTGCGCGTGTTCGGGGCGTTGCCTGCATGCTCGGGATGGCTAGCGCGCTAAATTACCACAGAGGTTTGTCCCGCCTGCTTGCGTTCCCTTATTTCCTGTTCCGGGTCACAATTAACGTGGTCGCGTTGTGCAAGACATGTTCGGGAACTCATCTTCTCGTTCGCACTACAAAAGTGCGTGATCGCGCTAAATATCGCGCGAACCTACCCATGCGGTCGCGATGGGCGCAGCCATCTTGTGGATCACACACTCTGGCTATGGTTTTGGGCCTACTTTTGCATCCTGTTAAAATCTCTTTAATCCTTGTCTTTTTACCCACTTTTTCTAACTTTCTTTAGTTATTACCTATTTCTCTCTGTGCCTAGGTTTATATTTTTCATTTTATTTCTACTTTTACAACTTTTCTATTGCTTTTTACTTCCTTCTTGTTCTTTTACCTTGCTTCTTCTTTCCCCTACCTTTTTGTCTTGAACTTTTAGTTTTCTTCTACCCTCCACCCAGAACCATGGTCAAGGGCGCCAGCAGCAGCGGCGGCTCAAAGGGCAAGGCGCCAGTGCCCCAAAAAACTAGGCTGCCTTGCGGCAGAATGCGCCCCCAAGGGGTGAGGCCCCGCCAACTTTTTGGGGAGGAGGAGGTGGCTGCCCTTGTTTTTTTTATCCAGCGCCACCTCCCCTTGATGTTGGCAGCAGGTGGCAGGCCCGGCTCCGGCTACCAGCATATTGAGGAGCGTCTCCGGCGGTGGGTGAAGGTGCGCCGGGCAGTCTTCCGCTGCTCCGGTATCCGGCGTACCCACCACCAGCTGACCCACCGTTGGGCAGACATTTTGGACCGGGAGCAGGACCTGTTGGACCTGCTTGGCGTCGAGGTCGTGGGTCTTGGTGAGTGGCTACCCAATAAGAAAAAGTGTGTGTACTATATCTCTATAGTAGTATAAGTATTGTTGTTGTATCTTTGTAAATCTTGGCTGAATAAGTAACGCAATGACTGGTGCTCCTAGTTACATTTCCGATGTATTCCGTTATTATATCTACTGCAATTGTATGACACTGGTCTATGCTGCGCTTCTTCATCTTCACTGACTCTTGCGTGTTCAATTTGGCGCTAGCTTTTGCTGTTTATTGGTGTGAGATTTTCTTTATTGTAGAGAACTGAAGTTAGTTAATGCTATTAATAGAGTCTTGTCCTTCCTTTGTCCGTCAGTGAAATAGCCGTTGATGGATAATTGTACGTGTTTGCAATGCATATTGTATCTTTTTTTCACGGCCTTCTCTTCTGCATGAATAATACTCCTCTGGCAATGAATGCAAAAGTTACTTTGTTCTTCTTACCTCAGCCAGGGCCGGATTTAGGCATGTTCAAGCTGTGCAACTGCACAGGGCCACCAAACGCCAGGGGCCACCCCACCAATATATATCCTTAATTTAATAATCCTCAGAGGATGGATACATATTTGCGTGGCGGCCCCTGGCAGGGATTTGGTGCCTCCGGCTCTGTTCCACTTCCAAACACCCTGACTCCCCCCTCTTCACTGGCCTCCGTGCTCCGCCCCGACCTCCTCTTCCGGGCCCCCCACCTACGCTCCCTGGCCAGGAGTCCAGGACCACCATGAGCCTATAGCTGCCCCTGCCTCAGCCCTCCATAGAACTGATGTAGTTTGTTTATTGAGTGGGTAGGGCAGCAGTAGCATTCAGTCAGTAGCAAAACAAAATATGATGCCATGAACGTACAATTTCGTGTTAGTTAGTATGCACAAAGTTAAGCTTGTCTCCTCCTTGCGATCTATGTATTTTGCTGGCAAAAAATGAAAAAGAAATGGCTACTTACATTCTTGAATCTGTGGTGTTGTTCAGGTCTTACTGCCTCTGTGTTACTTAGTAATCTGCAATCAGAATGTTTATGGAACATTTGATTTGTTTTCACCAAGTACACTAGTCAGTGAATCATGCAAGGCAGTAGTCATTTGGTAGACCAATGTTTGTTTCTTTTAATGTTGTAGCAGTGGTTTTTGAAATGCTTGCTGTCTATGTTTCACAGCACTCAATGTTTTCTCTTTCTTTATTATTTCTTACATGAACCACAGAACCCAGGGGCAAGCAGAAGGCTGGGACCGAGTCGGCGGGTGAACGTGATTGTGAACCACAGGCACAGAGCTCCTCTACTGAGGATCCTGCTGCTGTCCCTAGTAAGTCCAACAGTGTTTTCTTTTGGAACAATGATATTTCCCTAACTTTCTAACGGAGCTTTTTTTCCAACCGATTAATGACATTTCACCTAACTGTTTAGTTAAGGTATCAATCTTTTCAAAAAATCTGTGATCGAATAGCGGAAGGCACAGGGTCCACTCCTGTCTTATGCTTTTTCCTCTATAATGTCTCTTCTTTGGCAATTGACACCAACCAAGTATGCATGCAGATAATGGTCTACTATTTTGTAAGCGTTAGTAAGAATACCACTACTACTCTTGCGGGTATTCTTCTATGCAGTGACATACATAACTATGTATGCACCCCAAAATTGGATGTTGTTGTTGATAGGCAGGTTGGACCTTACTTACTTACAGTCTTACACCTCAGTCACAGAACTCAGAGGAACCCACAATTCAATGAACGACAACCTATATGGGCTCAGTCATTGGTCAATTATTCAATTACCCCTTTCCTGAACCCCAATATGAAGATGCCAAATGATTTTTTTATTACACAATCCATAACCTAAGTAACCCCCTTTTTCTCACTCTCTCGTGTAAGTCTACAAGACAACAGACACTGAAAATATACTCCCGAGTCAATGTGGTACTTCAAAACCTTTATTTTGTTAGAAGTAACTAAGTAAGTAACATCAATGTTTTTAAGTTGTTCTGTCAAATACGTCAAGGGCAGGGCCACCAGAAGAAATCCAGAGTTAAAAAAGGCTCAATAAAAAGTATCCTACATTTGTACAGCTACCAGTGCACGATAGGGAAATGTGGGAAATGTCCGAGACCCCTCACCATTGAACGTATACTGGTTGCATATGCCTCTTGTTGGTAAGCTCTGCAAATCTTTGCTTCGTAGAAGTAAATCTTCTCATCTGCCGAAAGATAATGACAAAAGTGGTGCACGTTAGACAGTATGAAAACATTACATACATTTATTCAACTTTTTAGCTGTCATGCAAAAAAGAAGGTGTAACCTGAGGCTGTAAGGAAACTGGACTCCACAATCCACATTCAAAAAGTAAATACGGGCCTCTATTTTCCAAACTCTTCAGGTGTATGCTTTGAACTATCATGTGGCCTCAAAGGCGTCTCCTCGTACTGCGCAACAAGCTGTGAGGTAGAATGCGCAAAACTGTACACATGTCATTGATGTACAAAGTAAACTGGTTAGGTTACATGGTTCAGTCTAACTTTCCAAGGACTAGAGTACCAGTATAGAATAGATGAGATGAGCTTGGGTACCATACCATACCAAATAAATGCTGATATGTGTAGTGTGTTACTTACTCTGCTGTACTAGGCAATGTGGACTACTAGTGATTACGTTGTACTTAACTGTTTTGCAGAACTCCGTTCTTGGTGAACAAGTACAATGGGGGCTGTGCATCCATCTAAAAAGGTGTACTTAATTACTTATTTTTATTTTTGCAGAACCGGTACCATCCACCAGTGCCGACGGGGGCAGCGGCGCTGCAACGCCGTCAGCAGAGGCGATCCCGGAGGGGAATGGAGGACCACCAGAGGCACCTACAGCAGCACCGGCAGCAGCGGGGGAGGAGACAACAACGGTGGGCGATGGTAAGTTACATTCAATAGTGATCCGCATTACTTGGTGGGTGGGGAAAACTTCCTCACTGTACTCTGATATTTATAGTGAACTTGAAGTTCTACTGGACAATATATGACGCCACTGTTCTCATTACCAAGCTTAGCAAAAGCATTACCACCGGCCAGAATTGATAAAATTAGTTATACATGCCTCTTCTATGTGACTACAACTCAGCTGTGAAAGGTTGGTGGCAGACTAAAAAAGTCTTATCCACAACATTACATGACCGCGATGGATTAACATGAGATTGATTTTAACTAAAGTATGATGAAAGTTGCAAGGAAAAAGCTCTAATCATATAATATAGAAGGATACTTTGGAATCAGCAATGCAGGTGTTTGAGAGCAGTTGGATGCGTGGGTTGTTGTGGAAGCATAGAAAGTGGAAAACACAGCTGCCTGCGTGGGTGGGAGACACATCCAATATTGGTGGTTAGTGGATAGTGGATACTAGTGTTGGCAGCGGTGTTTTGGTTAAACACAAAGGCAAGGGAAGGAGGGGACCACTGGATGCATTCTGGGTCGTTGCTGGCGAAACACAAACCACCTAACGTTTGTTGGCGATATAAAGAATGATAGTCTCTAGAGTAGACATTTATTAGTACTAGCTGGCCACTGTTAATTTAATGTTAGTTTGAGACTGTCACTTTTCCCGGAAGCACAGAGTATATGATATAAAAGAACGAGATATGAAAAAGACAGGTGTTCGTATGTGACCGTTCAAGTACACCCATACTATGTTACTAGGGCAGGCATAATGCCGTGCCAAAAAGGCAGACAAATGAAGTATATAAGGCGTAGAATAGAATGTTCAAGATAGATAAAACAACATTTTAGGTACTCAACTTGCTTGCTATTGCTACTGTACTGTGCCGCCCACTATGTGTTGGATCCATTTTGCGTTCTTTATTTGCTGGGATTTTTGATTACAACAATTCTGTCTCTTTCTTTATAGTTACTCCTTCTAAACCAACCAGGAAGGAGCTGGCAGTCCGGGCCCGTCAGCGGAAACTGCAGGCCATCGTTGAGGCCTACCGCCGGCTGGTGGCTCAGGCCGAGGAGGAGGAGGAGGAGGCGGCGGCAGCAGCTGCTGCCTCTTCCAATGCCCCGGCCCCCAAGCCTGCAGGAGTACGTCGGCGTGCTCAGGCAGCCGCCCGCCGCCAGATTTTCCCTGCATCGTCCACCCCCCCACAACAACATGGCTGCCAATGTAGGTGCCGCCAGTTCCAGCGAAAAATTCTCCTCCGGGTAGCCAGGCTGGAGGCTCAAAGCAGTCAGACTAAAAAACAGATAGAGGAGCGTGTCAAGATCCTGGTGGATCAACACTTAAAAGCCCGCCGGCTATAAGATGGACCCTGTTTGCCCCTTTTTCAATCCTTTTGTTGGTGGGTGGGAATTGGGTGTTGGGTTTTTACTTTTTTTTTACATGACATTGAGCGTGGGAATTTGGTTGGGGTTAGGGGAGGTGGGTAGGGGGACAGCTTGGTGTAGGATTTATATATATTTTATTTTTGTATCATCTTTAGTTATATATATATTACATTATGTTAAAATAAACGAGACAAAGTTATTGTAAAAAGAAAACATTTGAAGTTCATTTGCGTTTCTTGTGGGGTTGGAGGGGGGAGTGTTTCACCAAAGAATGTACGTTGTGCAACCTCGCAAGGTTTAATTTGGCCATGCAGGTCGGCGGACAGTGCTTTTTAATAATAAAATATATTGCCCACATCTTTAACATGCAAACAGATAGATGCAGTAAACCCTCACCGAGTTATATTGGTAGTATTAGAAGAACGACCAGTCTGTCTTGCGTTATACCTCACTGCAAACTTATCTTACCTGTGATTGCTGATGAGATGATGATGATTTATCATGAAGTGTGGCACTGCAAGGGCTGCATTTGATTTCCAAGACAATGGCGAAGAATCTGTGGTTCAGAATCAGAACTTCTGTGATAGTAGACAGACCCTGCCAGTAGCGACAAAAAGAAAGAGGCAGTCATTCGCGTGACAGACAATGTGGGGGTAGTATAAGTAAGTACAGTACATTGCATGGGTGACCCAATATTGCAACTGCTAAACTGAAACAAAACAATGGTTTTGGGGACTGGAAACAAAGTGCAAGAGAAGATAAGAAGTTCAACGTTACTTGTAGTACTCACGGCAACGTCAAACTTTTCTAAATCATAAATGCTTTACACTTTAAACCCAAAAAATAAATTACGCCAATTCATTAGATGCATTCGTTGTTTGATGTTAAATGGTAAATTATTTGGCGTTATACACAGAGCTTGAGTTGGGAAGCCGCAGAAGATCCTGGCCATGCCTTGTTGACATTTCACTATTGTTGCTTTGACCACATCTGCCCCAGCAAGCGCGTGATCAAATTGTTGGTGTATATTTAATGTAAGAAACATCACACCTCAATGTAACCACGCAGCCCGGGGGAAGAGGGTTAGGGATTGTTTAATGGATGGGTACGGGGGTTTTGGGAAAGGTTTGAGAAAGAAAAACAGTACGCATGGAGATTGGAGACAACAAAAGCAAAACAATGAAGACGATGATTTATGATGTTGATCAGCTAGCTAATGATTGTAAGCAATGGACGTAAGAAAAGGACACGCTGAATATGATTCTTGGTTTCCCGCAATCCAATTGCTTGATGATGAGGATCTGTGGTAAGGATGAGAGTTGATGCTCATACTATAAAGCAGTGGGTGAACCGTGAAAGATGTCCAGCCTGAAAAAGAAAAGGCAAATACAAAAGAATGTGAATGACCTAAACAAATTGTAATACAGTGAAGATAAAAAAACAATACAAAACAAGAGGAGTAGTCGTATGAGAGGACTTTCAGACTGAGGCGGCTTGGATACAATTTGTATAAGTCTACTAGTTGCATATCATTTTTAATGTAGAAGTACAAAAAAAGACAGGAGCAAGCACACAACAACAGGCCCACGACGACACAGGTTTGGCCGTTATACAAACTGCATTTCCCTAAAAATTTCAGACCCACAGAAAGGTGAATGAAATTGAAAAAGCAACCTAGCATTTACAAAATTAATCAACAAAATCAATGCGTCATTCTCAGTCATCAATCATACCACTATTGTACTCTACCACAGCACTGTGCACAAACATGTAGTAGCCTGGGTCTACTGTGCTGTGACTCTTATTTGTATTTTATTTATTACCTTGTATTCCACTCCAAGAAACATCGTGCATCAATCAGCTCAGATCCAACCGCCGGACAGCAAAGATAAATTAAGTCCTGACTGCATCTGTAGTAGTAGGAACACAAGTGCGTAAATAATTTCTATTATTAGTAAATAACATGGAAGAATTGGCTATCACGTGAGTCTGAACTGAAGTTACTAATATACTTCAACTCCATGCACATTAGCTCAGAGTCAGCCAAAAAATACATCCCATGCAATGCATGGCATTCATTTTTATACCTGTTTTGCTCTTCTTCTCTTTCACTGTCAGAAGATTGATCACAGATGCTGCCGAGCCTTTGTAATGCGAGTCAACATCACAACAAGTTGACTTCAGTTGTGGATGCCTGCTCAAGTTTCTTTTGACACAGAAGAGTCGTCTCTGAATGCCTGCAGACAGAGGTGGTAGCCTTAACAGTAAGACTCAGCAAGGCAGTTATTATGAGTTGCAGATTTCAAATGAAATAGAGGATGGCTGTAGTCATGTACGGTTCACTTATTATGGAGGGACTGTTAGAGGCTACATTATTGTTATTGTACTATACTCCATCTACAACATCAAATGTATGGCTGCCAAGATGGAATTGTATTGACTTGAGTGGGAGTCAAGAAGATGCAGCAAGACTCTGAGGAGTGCAGTCAACATGGAACATAAATGCACAGGCGTGCAACTCCAGGAGGTAACTAAAAAAGATACAGCGAAAATAAAATGCACAGGTGTGCAACTCCAGTAGGTACATTAAAAGAATGAGTGGTGGGGATGGATTTGGTTGAGCTTTTTATTTTAAGATTAGCAGTTATGCACCAGAAAGTCATTTTTAATAAGAAAATAAATAACACAAATAAAAGAAGGGAAAAAGTCACAATTTAACAGCCTATTGGTCAGGGAAGAGGTGCTCGTCCTCAAACTCTGCGGGTCCGGACAGCAGTAGGTCATGTAACCCAGCAGTGATAAATTCTTCGGGCTCGCTTTCTTCATCCTGCTCTGATTCACGTACAGTATAGTCTGGTGGTATGAAGTGTTGATTCATTTTTATCATTGTCAGCCTCTCGACGCTTTTGGGGGAGAGACTGGTCCTTTTCGATGTCACAATGGCACCAGCAGCACTGAAAACCCGCTCAGAGGCGACACTGGCTACAGGACAAGCCAAATACTTTATCGCCAGCCTGCTCAGCACTGGCCACTGTCTCCTTCTTTCATACCAATAGACCAATGGGCTTTGCTCCATGAACACCTCTGTTGTGTCATCCAGATAGGCCTGAACCATCCGCTCAGTGTTCAATGGTGCTCGGCTTTGCTGCTCCTCTTTCCCCTTTGCAACAGCAACGGACTTACCCATTCCCTTCTGTAGAAAAAAAGCAGTTATGCTTTTGGTTGTGTCTGCTGAATCAGATCGTGCAGGTGCTGCTTTTGGTACTGTTGGTGCCTGCTGGGAAGCGGACGCACCGCTCTCATGCTGTGATGAACTTGCCAGAGTTGCCTCAGGAGGATGGCCTGGAGTACTTTGACTGTCCTGGGCTGGCACTGTCAGGCCTTTAAGTAACAGCCGTTCAGTTTCGAAATCATTAGCTTCCACAGCTATGGAACTTTTGTAATTGGCAACATCCCCATCTGAAAAAGGAATGACTGCGCTACTGCTGACAAACAATTTGTACCGTGGATCCAAGATTGTTGCAGTTATGTAATTTGGATCTGACACAATCATTTTAAGCCTTGCATTTACAGATAAGCGGTTGCGTAAGGCCTTGGCCAAGGTACATGCATCAACTTTTTCTTCGTCACCTTCGTATGCTTCACAGACCTCCTTCAGCTGTTGCTCGAGCATGTACAACAATGGGATGGCTTGGCCCATAGTACAGTCCTCCCTGCTAACTGCACGTGTGAACACCTCAAAAGGTTGTAGCATCTCTGTCAAGCATTTAATGATGTCCCACTGCCACATCTCAACGGTCAGGCTTTTAAGATTAACAGTAGGATCCACTAATCTTCTTGACATTACATAAGCATTCAGTGGTATGTACTGCTCAAAGAGACGCTCAAGCATGAAATAAGTCGAGTTCCAACGTGTTGGGACCTCCTGGATCAGTGCTTTGACTGGCAAATTATGCTCCCGCTGAATGACGCGTAGCAGCTTCCGCGCTTTGAAAGAATGGTTAAAATGCGTGCATATTCTTCTGCAGATGGTCAGTATGTTGCTGACTTGTTGTTCATGTTTCAGAAAGTCTTGCACGACTAAGTTAATGCAGTGTGCCAAACAGGGTACCCTGAAATACTGTCCATCTTTCATTGCCCTCACTACATTACTGCCATTGTCGGTGGCAACAAAACCAATCTTAAGGCCTCTTGGTTTCAGCCATTCAAAGACCTTGCTGTTAAAGTCAGACAAAATGTTGTCAGCAGTATGAGTTTTCTCCATACCAAACATGGCTACAGTTGCATGTTTGCGAGTGTCATTGAAAATCCCAGCAACATCAAGAAGGCCTGATGTTAACTTGTCTTTCACACCTGCAAAAGAGATCCAGTGTGCGGTGATGCACATGTAATCTGCTGTGGCTTCGCGACTGCTCCACATGTCGGTTGTCAGGTGGATACAATGGACAACACTCTGTTGTAAGGCTTTCCCAATCAATCCCAGCACGTCGTGGTGTAGTGCTGGAATAGCAACTCTTGCAAAATAGTAGCGACTGGGAACGTCCCATTTTGGGGCGAGTGTTGCCACTAATTGCCGAAATCCCACTCCCTCAACAAATGAAAATGGGAGAAGGTCCAGTGCCAACATTTTTGCAAGTTTCGCATTGTACAAACGTGCTGTTGGGTGGTTCCGCTCGTACTTTCCCTCCTGCCTAAACATGCCAGTAATGGTAAGCTGCTTGGTAATTCTGTCTGTTCTGCTAGACGGACCACCTTTCAACGCAGACTTTTCACTCCTTGCCCTTGGTGTCTCCGGCTGACTCTGGTGCCACTGAGAAGTTGCTGATGCTGAGGATTTGGACTGCACCACTCCAGTGCTGGCGACAGGGCTCATTGGTGTACCACTCCCAGATAGAAGGTCATCGTCTCCCTCTTCTTCCATGAGTGGACCTTGTAGTACTGTATCCTCCCCACCAACACCAGTGCTTACATCTTTTTGTAAGCTTGCAAGGTGGTTCTCCCATACAATTGTGTGTGTTTTTTTCATATGGGTCGTTGGGCCTCCAGTACCATAGTTTGTACCAATCTTACCACGACTAACATTGGTGCGACAAATGGAGCATATAGCAATGTTCTCCTGATGTGGGTGAACCGTAAAAAAATCCCAGACTGGGGAGCTAAACTTTTGTCTCCTGCCATAGGAAGAGGAGGACCCACTTCCAATCCCGGATGAACTGGAGCCTTTTGGTTGCATTTCCCTATGTGACAGTTCAGTACTAGTACTGCCACTACCTCCTTCTGTTGAGGTGGCGCTTGCGCTGGATGTCGCACGCTGCCGGGCCTTCGCTGATGCAAAAATGGGAGCTGGTGTTACTTTGGGCGCTGAGTGTGTAGGAGTTACACGTGCTACCTGCTCATCACTAATCGCAGCCCTTCTAGATAGGGTGAAAATGCTGGTCTCTACATCCTCTGCACCAGGAATAACGCTTGTGATGATGACATTGTCAGTGTCAGACCCGTCTTTATCACCATCAGCATCCTGTTCACCTACATCGAACTCCGGAAGTTCAAGCCTTGACGGATCCTTCCTTTTTCCCAGCCTGGTCTTTTGATGCCTCTTCTTTGAATGCTCAGTTCTTCGTCGTGGATGATACTCCTCATCAAGGTCATCTGAAGGGATGCTATGCGAAGAACTCGATGCACTGCCACTAACCCTCCTTTCCTTTCGTAAATTTAAAGACAGTAGATCACCTCCAGAAGTGGCTTCCTCTTCTTCTTGCTCGGAATGAGGCTCTACTTCCTGAACTGCCCCGACATCGGGAGGAACAACTTCCACTATTGCGTGTGGAGACGGTGGTTGTTGTTCTTGAGGAAGTACTATAGCGTGCTGTGGTTCTTCAACAACTACTACTGTGGGATTTGGTTGTTGTTGTTGAACAACTATTGCGGGCGGTGGTTGTGGTTGTTGAACATCTACTGCTGGCGGCGGTTGGTCAGCACTTTCAGCTTGCATAGATTGTGTGCTACTTTGAGACAGCGATAAGTTAAGTTCAGGTTCAGTATCACTGCTTTGTAACACTATGTCGGCTACCTCTTCGACCCTCATGTGCTTGGCCCTGGGTTGGTGGCTTGCCCCCGCTAATGCCGATGTGCTGGCTCCAGCTTGCACCATGGACACCGCTGCTGCAGGCGTACGTTTTGGGGGCCCAAAAAAGGTTTGGGGGTCCATACCAGCCTTAAGTGACACTTCCTTTTTCTGTACCTTCTTCTCAGCAACTTTCTTGGTGGTGGAGGACCTGGTAACTGCTCTCTTAGGACCCATCTTCTTCTGATGTCAGCAGCACACAGCAGCACTCAGTAGCACAAATTGCAGAGATGTGTGGTCAGATGAGTCACACCCCACACGTGGCGTACAATTGAAGGACGTCCGTCTGGCAGTTGAACGGGCGATGGATGAAAACAGCCAGCACCTCCTCAGTCTTTTTCTGTGCACCTACAAGCAAAGAAGACAGAAAACGTCAGTCAAACAAGCAGTAAGCCAACAACACATGAACAATTGAAAGACACACAGGGCAATGTATAAAACACAAAAAAGAAGACTAATAGTACGAGCACCACAGCTCCCAGCTAGAAATAACCAATAATAAAGTCAAGCAGGCCTATCATATACCAACATGGACAGAAAAAGGAGGTTGCCTGCTACACATGAGTCATGACAGGTTAATGCAAGGAAAATCAAAATACACCATGGCTAAGAGTTTGTAAAACTTCACGGCAAAAACACATACAAGTCATAAAATTATTCCACACACAAAAAAGTTACCTACCCCCCTGCCCAGACAACCAACTTGGAAATGCAATGGCATACACACATGCCGTAATGATGGTAATTAAATAGACCAAATAGAAACAGCTACATAAAGCAGCCCCGCTCACTAGTAACTACCACCTCTGGGAGTCTGTCCTACTATCAGATCAGACCAAAAGCAGGGAGGCCAATGATAAATGCACAAAGGAAGTACCTACAAAATGGCCGCCACCACATGGCCTGTTCAGGAAGACAAAGCTACAACCAAAGAAGTAAATAACACAAAAAATGAGGACTTTTTGGTAGCACAGGGGACACATTAAACATTTTCGAGGAACTTTTATGCAACTCGGGACATATTGTTCGCGAGAATGCAAAATCGGCGTGTTCGGCAACGCGAATCGAGTAAAAAGTCGTTATCGCGTTCCCGAGCCAGTACATTGAGCGCGCGAAAAAGACAAAAAAGGTAAGGTCGCGTTCCCACACGGCGCGACGTTACCAAAACTACCCGAGCTGTATTCCTAGGGTTACCTAATGGCAGGGAGTGCCATAATAGCTACACACAAGCAACCAAAAAACTAAAAGTACCACCATTACAAAAAAATGTGAAGCAATCCAAAGCCATACACGGTGTAATTAAAGTTACACCACAAAAATAGTTGATTAACTTGAATGCACCTATGGCTTTGAGTGGTAGTACCTACAAAAGCCTTGGATGGCTATGGCAAAAGAAGAGGACCAGGGAAGGACACAGAAAATGGCCGCCTCCATAGGGCCAGGAGGACAGGGACACCCAAAGACAACATGGAAAGGGGATGCACCCAAAATGGCCTCCACCACATGGCAAAATCAGTCACAAAGGAAGCATACACAAAATGGCCGCCACCACAAGGCCTGCCCACCAACAACAACATAGCAGAATCATCACAAAGGAAGTACACACAAAATGGCCCTCACCACTACATGAAAAGAAAGAGAGGACAGACAATAAATGCCTATGCCAAAGGGACAATGCTTTGCTTCACAAAATGAACACACCAGACACCACCCCCCAAATTGGTCACCCCAACCATAAACAAGAAATCATTACATAGAGGACAGAAAGGAACTGGGAGTGGGCCATGCTCCAGGAAGACAAAGCTACAACCAAAGAAGTAAATAACACAAAAAATGAGGACTTTTTGGTAGCACAGGGGACACATTAAACATTTTCGAGGAACTTTTATGCAACTCGGGACATATTGTTCGCGAGAATGCAAAATCGGCGTGTTCGGCAACGCGAATCGAGTAAAAAGTCGTTATCGCGTTCCCGAGCCAGTACATTGAGCGCGCGAAAAAGACAAAAAAGGTAAGGTCGCGTTCCCACACGGCGCGACGTTACCAAAACTACCCGAGCTGTATTCCTAGGGTTACCTAATGGCAGAAATTGACAGACACCCGAAACCTGACATACCCCACACATAAACATAAGATTTTCTAAATCAATCCAGTCCATCCATGATTTCCTAATTAGAGGTACACCAGAAAAACAGTTGATTACCTTTCATGACCCTATGACTAGTACCTCTGGCCTACTGGAAGAGTAGGCCACAAGTTTGGAGGCCTATGGCAAGACCAAAGTGGCTGGGAAACATAAAATGGCCGCCAACAACACATGGCCAGGCCAACCACAGAAAGTTATTACAATGAACTCAAACATGCCTACACACTAACTACATGGAGTACTAGGGTCAGCTATTGGTTTAAAAAAATAAAAAAACTTTTTCATTACACAAACAGAAATTCCACAGCAGACATTGCTATTGCATAATGATGACCATAATCCAATGCCAGCCATGATGTTTGTTTACAAACTTGAATAAAAATTTAAACACAGAATTATGATTTTACCCATGGGTACCTCTCTATGTAGCCTGGATGAAATTTAAAAAGAAATACAAGTTGGGACCTCATAAAAGTAGGCACCCATCAATAATTTAAATCAAGGAATGAATAATGTAGTTAAAACATTTTAAATCAAACAAACACAAGTCTACAACATCATACTCACTCATACATTACTGAACTTACTTGAAAAAGAGAATTCAAAATCCAAAAGTCCTCAGTAAGATTCAAAAAAAGCAGTAATGCAGCCAACACACACAGAAAGTGATCCTGCCAGCTCAAAATCCAAATGAAAGTGACCACCTCATGGACAAAGCACTGGGAGGAGCCTGGTGGACAGGAACAGGAAGTTGTAAACTCCAGAGCCCTTCCTCCTTAATATTCAAAAATACAGTAGAAACAGAAAGAGGACTCCTTCCCCCCAAAAAATACATCCAAAGGTACAACTTTGAGGGGTTTCTCACTTGTTTGCTAACCAAAATGGTAATTTATTATTATGGTTTAACTTTTAACATGCTCGCGAGTTATTCTGTGCAAGATTGCAGGTTCTGCGTGTTCGGCAACTCGATCTTACCAACAAACATACTCGCGCGTCCTTATGGCTTTATCGCGCTTCCAATGACGTTATCGCGTTCGCACAGCTGCACGGAAAGGTTTACAAACATGGTGGCCGACGCGACCGGGAAAAAGCGAACGCAGAACCAAGGTAAGCCATTGCCGCGCACGCGATAATGTTATTTAGCGCGCGACAATGTTATTTAGCGCGCGACAACTACGCTCCGCACCGGATAGCGGAGTTATCGGCAGCTACGCGAACTCCGCGGAACGCGGAGTTGCCAAAACTCCGCAAACTCCGCAAACGGAGCGTAGTGCTTCGCCCAGGGTTAATAAACTCCGCCAGCAGAGCGGAGTTTACCACCTACGCATATTTATTTCAACCTGCGATGAGTCCAATCATAAACTCTGGATCCTCTATTTCAACACCAACTCCCCTGACTGTATGCTTTAGTGCCTCAGGCATGAGTCATTTAGAAAAAGGGTCTGCTTTAGAACAGGACCCCGCTGCCCCTGTCAGTAGGAGGACATATAGTGAAACTCCAATTACTTTGGAAACCAGGCATGCTCTTCCACTTCCTTCTGAATGTACCTCCTACATCTTACAGCTTGATTACGATGTCTGTCTGACACTGTTTGGGAACTGGGAACGAACAACCTCTTATCGTCAGCCCCAACCCAGGAATTAGGATGCTACCCAACACTATGCAGTTGCATTCATATTCTTTACAAAGGGAGCATGCATTCCGACTGGAATGCATGCTCTCATTGTAAAGAGCTGAGATGCAGTTCATCCCTGCAGCCGGTGGAAGGCACCTCAAGGGGCCTGCCACTGGGTGCAGGGATCAACAGGGCGGCACCATAGATGTCATCCGGAGGCCTTGCTCCCATAGGGGCCTGCTGGGGGCCCCTAAAGTAGGATTCCCACAGCCTTTCTGTGTCGGAAAGGCCAACCCAGAATGGCTGTTGGAATCTGCCATTCCTCGGGCTGAAAGAGATGCCCGAGAGATTACTGGAGGTATTTGGAATGGCAGACGGGCTCTCCGAGCCCATCACAGGCCATTTGGAAATCTGGTCCTTTTCAACTGACCCCATCAAAATGGGTCGATCGGAAAGGAATTTGAACAGCCGATTTCAATGACGTAGTAACGGCTCCGACCGAGGGTCAAAGCTGTTTCCTACTGCATCGTTAGTGGGTCCCAAGTGTTAAAAAACATCCCTATTCTTTCGCAGTAAGTACAAGAGGACTTTATAGGTTTGAAGAATAAATTAATCATTGATTTAAAAATCAGGGGGGTTGGATGGTGGATTTACCTTCTGAAATATTGATGGTTCGAATAACCCACGTGGCTAGGCCCTGGCAGAAAGGAGTCAGTTGAAGACTGTGTGATTATTAATATCATTGCCTAAATGGTGGCAAAGATTCTTTTGGATGCAGAAGGAAAACAACTTTAATCTTCAAGTAACATCCAGATGCTACCCTTAGATTATTTTTATAGACTATCTATTTTCAAATCAAATCTAGCATCAACTATTCGCAGAGACAACATCTCACTAGAAATTCTTTAGATTTTTTGTCTACACTTAGGAAAATTGGCTGACTTTATAAGGAAATAACGTTTTCATCCAGTAACAAAGCTGCCAAACCTGTAATGTCTGAACTCATTCTGACCAAATAACAGGCGTTGCTTGTACAGAGGAACAATTTTTGGATTCTGGCTCCAGACAATTTGTAACATCCCAGCTCGAAAAAACCTCCAGGGAGAAGAAGGGTTTAAGCATAGTTTCTTGGAACATTGCGAGTGCTCTAACACAAATCTGAAACCCTGACTTTATTATGAACACTCATGACATTATATGTTGTCAAGACACTTGTATGCAGTCAGAATCTAATATAAATGGGTATCAGGGTCTTTTTACATCTGCTTTGCCTTCAATTGCAGGTAGAGAAAGCGGAGGTTGGCCACCTTTCGCTCTGTCAAAATTACGGATATTAATATTATAACATTCTGGTTTCCCCCTCACTTTCTGGCTTCCTTTTTATTATTATGGGGTGATTCTGATACATTATTAACTACTTTTTATTACAATATTTGTAATCAGTCCTATAGGGACATCATTGGCCATTTGTGATTTTTTAAAAGACTTTTTTTAAATGTTAATCACATTGTTTATAGTATTTAGGTCAGTGATTTTAATATCACCTTATGTTGTCTCTCAGATACTAGGGTCTGTGGCCTGAGTGATGGTCAATTTGGTAGCCTCACCTCATTTTTCTCATTCTGTTTTGTGGTGAGGCAGTAAATGATTTGGTTTTTAAATACAATTTGATTTTTAGCGATGTCTGAAGCACAAAAAGGCCTGTGTTCTCGCTTTTATAGGGAATCATATGGGCAGTACTATAGATCATATTCTTCTGACAAATTAATTATGTCCTTATTTATCTGATTTAGTGATAACTAGTAGTTGTTTGAGTAACCACAATCCCCTTTTTATGAAACTAGACTCCCTCATAAAAACTCCAAAAGCAAGTTGGCCTGACAATTGGGAGCTGACTATGAATAAAGGTCTTAAATTAAAATGGGAGAAGATTAACCAAGTTGCATTTAACACCTTCGGTGTTCATGACGAGCTGAGCTCGTCATGACCGCCGCGGCGCTCCCATGCGGGGATAATTCCCTCGCTGTGGTACTGAGTGTTCTATGAAAACGGGCGTGGTCATGACGAGCTTAGCCCGTCATGAACACAGCTCCACGGTGCTGCATGACGAGCCAAGCTCGTCATGAGCACCGTGGCGACGCACGCGGCCCCTCTCCCCCCCGCACCGCGGGGGAATTAGCCCCGTGGCGAAGGGGTTGATTATGTTGTTGATGAAGCAAGGGCTTCCATTATGGCCTGTCATTCTGAAGATATAGGATTGGCTGCGACCCAGCATGAATTTTCCAAAATTTGTTAAATTATCTCCACTAATCTCATATCCTCAACTCCCATTCAGGAGAAGACTCTTCATTGTTGGTTTTACTTGGCATGTTCAACTGCACAGAGAACCCTGTTAGCCATATTGGAAAAAACACCACTAGGTAGCATCTGAAGTTAAGTAAGCCAGGGCTTTCTATAAACAGGTTATGGAAGATAGAAAGGCTGAGCTTAGAAGTACAGCCTGGAATGATCTCTAGGAGGCAGGTACTTTGAACGATAACAACATTTTGGGAAGTGACTAACAGACCTTTCTGTAAGAAGCTTGACTATCCTATTATTGATGCTGTTGTACCAATAAAAGCATGGCTCTCCCATTTTAGAGGAATTTTAATTCCAGAGGATGTGTCTTTATCACAAGGTTATGATTGTAATTCACTTCTCTCCTCATGTGATTTTCAATCCCCCTTTGAAGTCCAAGAGGCTGTTATTGCTATACATAAGTGTATAGCCGGTAATGCCCTAGGACCAGATGGTGTGCCAGCAGACTTTTTAAAATCAAACCCCTCTTTATTGTTCCCTCTGCTCACTAATGTGTTTCCATCTTTAAAGCACAGGACCAACCCTGAGTCCTGAAAGACTGCCATTGTAGTTCCTATTTTTAAAAAGGGGGACCGGTCCCAGGTGACCAGTTATCGCTCAATCTCATTGGTCGATTCTAGTGCCAAGATTTTAGGTCGAATTTTATTGTCCTGACTCGAAGACTGGGCTCTAGCAAATAACATCTTGTCAGATGTATGGACAATTGCCCAATCTTTAGAATCTCTATCCAATCTGTGAGGCTGGGGAAGAATGTGAAGGCTAAGAAAGGCTCTTTGCATCTTGCTTTTATGAATTTATCCAGCGCGTTCTAGCTCGTGAACCGCACTGTTGTGGGACCTAATGGGCAAAATTTGACTGGAACACAAATTATTGACACTTATCATGCACTTACACCAGGATCTTATTGTTAGATTCTGTTCTGGCCCTGTAGATGAATGCTCCCCCCACATAAGGTCAACTAGGTGTTTTAGGCAATGGTGCATCCTGGCTCCTTTTCTTTTTTTTGCTTTATATAAATAGCATTAGCAACTACTTGGTAGTAAATGACAAAAAAAAGTACCTTGCATCGGCCAAAAACCCATTCCTATTCTTTTATATGCGGATGATGCAGTTTTTATTGCGCACACTGTAAATAACCTCGTCTCTTTTAGCATTGTTTTTAGTTTATATTGAAGACCTGGACCTTGAAATAAATTTCTCAAAGTCTTTGATACTGACATACAGTAGTCCCAGTACCAAGTCGAAGACCGGTAATATGGCGAATTTCTATTTTATTAAAGGTAATACAAATTAATTATCCAGGGATTTTGTTTAATCAGCTATTAAGTTGGATCCCACTCTAAATACTCAGATGTCAGACTTTAAATAGGGATATTGAGGCTATTTTTAGATTCAGCTGCAAGCTCCAAAACAAACCGATTTTAGAAATTCTGGGTCTCTATATGTGCCTTTCTGGGGTGTATATGGTTCTGGCTTCTGAAGTTACAATAAGGTAGAAATCCTACAAATTGCAGACAATCCTTTTCACGCAGACTACTTTCAATTACAGGAAGCACAGCTACTTTAATATGTCATGTGGAGCTCAGTATGCCATATTTGGAAGATCAGATTGGATTTGCTCCTTTATTATCGTGATCCAGAACTTGTATTTCTGATTGTCTCTCACTAGGTGCGGTGGAACAAATACAATGGTTAAAGCAGCTGAACGTCACCTTTGAACGTCTGGGACTCCTTGATATTTACAGATCCCCTCATACAATTGGCTTTAACCATGAGTCACAAGTTAAAGAATTGTTCTTGGAGCACTGTATGAATAAAAACCTTAATGCAGCTCAGGCCAAGCAACCGATTGTTAATTACATCCAAGTGTCACCAATCTATGCCATATAGCCTTATTTGAGGGGGATTATATCTCCTACATATCGCCACTGGCTTATCCCGGTTAGACTTTGGACTTTACAATTGCTTTTCATTTTCCGGGGCCATGGAATCAGGACACATCTTGGTTATTCTCCAACATTAAAGTTTTAGTTAAGATTTAGTTCACCAGCTTTGGACTTTTAAACACATTTTTATTATATAATTGTTCAATGAAAAACGGATATTGTATATGACCCTTGAATAAGATGACATTGTAAATTATGTGTGTGATTTTATGGCCTTTGGCCAAATAAAGTATATTCTTTGACTTGATTTATTTTATCTGACCAAGCTTTACGCTTGCACTCTCACTATCTCGAACTAGAACTCTTTATAGGTGCTTACTGACACCATTCTTTCCTGATTCCTAGGATAAGATTTTTTTCCTTCATGGAGCACAATTAATGCTTTTATTTCAATGTATTTATGGGTAACTGATTAATTATTAATTTCTAATAAGATTCTATTGACTATACTTGATGAGTTTAACTTGTATCCTAATAAAGATGACTTTCTAAAAGATTTGAATAATGAAACTCTTCAACACATACCTAACGCTCATTATTTACTGAAAATTTGATTAGAAATTGTGATTATAGTTTAAGTGATGTTCAATTCCTGATCTTTTCTAAAACAATGGCAAATATTCATTTGCATCAGACCAGAGACTGATTGCAGGGGGAATTAGCCCGTGTGATGGTAAACCAAGATTCTTAATTGACAAACTGATTCCCTCTCCCGACCAGTAGTCAAAAAATGAAAGGGTTAAACTAGTAGGGTTTCATCTCTGGACATTCAAACATTGCGCAGATAGGACTACAGGGAAACTTACCATTCGCTTGAAAAATTAATTACAGTACACATATCAAAACTATAGCGGTTTTGGTATAATTTAGCATTGGTAAATTCTGACCTTCATTCAACATTTCTTTGTGTACAGCAGCAGAACAAGTGACAAAAGAAATGTTAATGAGAGGAGCGAAGCTGAATCCCAGTGCTTTTGATTAAAATAAAATAGAAAAATAACATTTGCATTTTCGTTTAAATAAGCTGTAATCAGATGCATTTGGCAGCCCAAGGGGCAGAAGGGTGCACTTAAATGATCCTTTCAATAGCTTAATTTTATGTTCAACTAATTGCAATGCAGTTAGATTTACTTTTTTATAAACTGTTGAAATGCCAATGGTTGCATAAATATTACAATGTGAGAATGCTTCGCATTAACTTACTAGCTTTCATTGATAAGGGCAAAAAAGAAAACAAATGGAAGAGTATATGGTTCTCGAGCTTTTGAGTGCCAAAAGGGTGTCAAAAATAGACAGGAAGAGTTATAAAGGTAGATTCATCAAGCATTTTTGCGAGCGCAAACGGTGCGAATCGCAAAATTCGGCCGTTTGCGCGCGCAAAAATGGCATTTGAGATTCATCAATGGTTCATGAACTCGCAATTTGACAAGTCGCAAATAATTGCGAATTATCAAATTGCGATCGCATTTAAGGAATCTCAATTTGAGATTCCTTAAATGCTATTCATGAACTTTTTAAAATTTGCTAATTCGCAATTTCTGGACGTTATTTACCGCGAAGTCTGACTTCGTGGTAAATAGCGAAAACTTTGAAAAATGCACTTTAGTGCATTTTTCTAATTGGTATGTTACACACACACATGTCCTTTGGACATGTGTGTGCGCAACATCAGGCTACATTTCCATTTCAGGGGTGCTACAGGGTGTCCTTTGGACACCCCTGGCACCCTTGAAATCGCATTCTTATTTACGATGAGCAAATTGCTAATCGCAAATAAGGATTGACTCCCCATTCATTCCTATGGGCCTTTAGGCCCATAGGAATGAATGGGGAGTTATTCCTTATTTGCGATTAGCAATTTGCTAATCGCAAATAAGGAGGCTGTAGGAATCGCAATTTATTTTGCTATTTCTACATGAATCCCGATTTGTGAGTCCTTAATAGCGATTCCTCAATAATCGCTATTAAGGACTCGCAAATCGGGACATTGATGAATCTGGGGGATAATTCTGTAAAATCTTTTTATTTGTTAAGTTACATTTTGTATAAAATTAAAATTTGCAATCAGCCAAGACTAATTTCTTCAAACCAGCTTGGTTGTTCGGTTATCTGGTCCAGAAACGGTTGGAGTCGGGCATCAAGACACATACCATGCCACTTGTGTGCCTAGGAACGACCATCACTATGGAGCCACCAACACTCCACCCACTCTCACCAGTTACCTTAGTTTGCTGTGGATGAGGCGACCAAAACAGAATTCCATGCAGTCCAATCTGTCATTTCTATGCTATTTTTAGTTACTAGGCATTATTATTCTAAATGGTGAAATCTAAGTTTTATAGTGGCTATAAAAGCAGCGTTTGATAGCTGACGTATGATTTGACATACATCACTATCAAAAAGGCCTTGCAATTTCCCAGGGGGTAAAGGCGTGGAGGCATGTAACTGTGACATGCTGTCATTTTTGCTGCCAACTTGACCAACTTCTTTGAAACTGAATAGTAATGTGCATGTGATGAGGAAATGCAACCATTTTTTTTTAAGTTAAGTCCTGCACTTCTGCTAGACTTACACACTGGTGTCTTAATCCAAACTATCTGATGGTACATGCCTTCAAAAGCAGATAGGGTTGGATTTTTGGGTGCTACTTGTAGAGAGGCATTAAACCGCCATATACAAAATGCGTGAGACACATGAGTTCAGTCAAGAAGAACCTTATGACCCATAATGCCACAATATTCTCAAAAGACTGGCACATGTCAGCTGTCATTTAGAATTCAAAGACCATATGTTGTTCGTAGTGCAGAACCTCCTAGGAAATGAAAATACATAGTTGTTCTCAAAATCAATGAAAGACTGAACTGCATACAGAGAAGTGTACCAGGAAACTACTTGTGATTTAGAAGTGCTGTCAAGGAGTCTTTCCTTATAAGCGCATACATAAGTGCCTTGTTATTCCCTCGATAAGAGCAAAAAGTATCATCGTGTATGTACCGACATTGATAACTGTGCTTTGATGTGGTTGTGCAAGGCCCAAGGACAACTGCAATACAAAAGCATTCCCAAATATTGCTTGGATTGCGGATGGTTTTAACCCCAAAGTCTATGAGGTAATGCGTCCCAGAGGTAAATTCAAAATAACATTTCGAAAATACACCAAAAAAGAGTCTTGACTCAAAAAAGGTAGATGTAAATTGGAGTTTAGCAAAAAACCATGAAGGCACAATACAGAAATCCGTAAACGCAAGTGCAGCAGTAAATTCATTAAATTGCATAGAGGCCATTTGCCATGTAGGGCATCAAATTCAAACTGATATAATACTGAAAAAAACATACAGATGCTAAGTCTCAAGTGTGTAGCAAAATCATTACCAAACTGGACAGCATCTCTTGAAATGAGTAAAAGAATCTTTCTCACTCCCAAATGCAAGGGTTTAATACCGTTTTCTTGCATAGAAAGTACTAAGAACTGCAAACTCCGCATGACATGAACATTGCTTCAAAATCTTAGATTACCATTATGAAACTTCACATAATCATATCCCCATTGAACAAACAAACTACTTGAATTTTCATTTTCCCCTTCTGACCTTATGTCATCTGGAGGTGTTAGAACAAACTAGTTATATAAACAGCAGTGAACCACTGTGATCGAATTATTTACAGCATGCACGCAGAAAGCCTTTGAATAGTATTGCAACACAGATTCCCTATCAGGCTCTTCACGAACAGTGATATTTAGAATGAAACAACCCACATAATACTGCACACTATGAACAAAAAATGAACATCATGATACAACATCCGTTTTGAACAAGGTGACGTTGAGGCCTAACTGCAGCCTAGTTAGTCTAAAAAACAAACTTTACCACATCGTAATGATTTTGCTTCAATTGCATTAGCACTATGTCAATGTACGTGTGTGAATCAAAGTGCAGAACAACTAATATTAATCCACATTTCATTTTAAACATACAAATGCTCCCTCACATATAAGGTATTAAGTTATTGACATACGATGGGAACATTGATTGCTTTTTGTCAGGGGAAGTCTATAACACTAACGTGAGCTTGTTATTTAGCAGGTTATGAAATAGTCACTTTGAAGGTAATTCAAATTAAAGACAATAATATTATATCACAGACAATAGTTAGTAGCCAGAAACTCACATTTGTTCTGAGTACTTGCATATATTTCACAGATGGTAATTCTGTTTCAGCTCTAGGAAGAATTAGGGTTTCACAAGACCTTATAGAGTTGGGTATGGTTTAAAGGTACATCGTACTATACTAAAAATCAGGTGTTGTGGTAAGATCTTTAGAAAGACTTCCACTTGTCTTCCAATATCAACACTCCACCAAGTGAAGACTGTCCACTCGAGGACCAGGCAGAGGGGCGATATCCACTGCCTCTGTTTTCTCTTACCCATTCCCCTTTCCCAGATCGATTTCTAACAATCATATTGTTCAGTGTAACATTGGCAGTGGGTTCAGAGAAGTGTTGAAGAACATATTGCTCCCATTAGATCCAGGTTGCAAGGCTATTACTTTCTAACACAGTTTTTTAAAATTTTTTACTGGCACCCAGAATTCAAGATGGTTGCTCCAGGAGATTTCAGATAGAGTCTATATATAGGCAGGATGTAAGATGGCAGCATAACCTCTGTTTAACAATGCGTGCCTACATCCCAGCTAAACCATCTACTCTGACATGTCTGAAGGGCCATAGCACACTGTTTTTCCGGCTGAATTCCAAGAGTTATGCCACTTCACAATCCTTGTGTCCATGGTTCAATTCTCCACCTCCATGCTTAATTCCCAGAGCCACCAGCCAAGCGTGAAGCAAAGGTTTACCAAGCAGTTCTATCATCTTGGTGCCTCCAAAGCATGGTCTGCCAGAATCACGATCTGCTACCATGCTCACCAGAGGACCAGCAGTATTCCACAGATACCTCAAACCTCATTTTCGCAGATAATGCCCCAATAATGGCCCTCTAGTCCACGTGCGGAACAGTAGCCATGTGAGGCACTGCAGATAACCTGCTACGAATCCATAGGCCTGACACTACACATGAAGAATTGGGCCGGAGAAATGCAGGTATGCGAAACCTGGCAAAGCAAACACCCCACAACACGAGTCAACTCAATCAATCAATCAATCATCGCATTTATATAGCGCACTACTTACCCAGAGGGTCTCAAGGCGCTGGGGGAGGAGGATTTGCTACTGCTCGAACATCCAGGTCTTGAGTTGCTTCCTGAAGGCGAGGTGGTCGTGGGTCAGGCGGAGGTGGGTGGGGAGGGAGTTCCATGTCTTGGCGGCGAGGTAGGAGAAGGACCGTCCCCCTGTGGTGGCTCTTCGGATGCGGGGGACGGCGGCGAGGGCATGGCTGGTCGATCGAAGCTGGCGTTTGGGAGCATAGAAGTTGAGGCGGCTGTTGAGGTATCCTGGGCCTTGGCTGTGTAGGGCTTTGTGTGCGTGGGTGAGGAGACGGAAGGTGATTCTCTTGTTGACCGGGAGCCAGTGCAGGTCTCTCAGGTGTCCGGAGATGTGGCTGCGACGGGGGATGTCCAGGATGAGTCGTGCTGAGGCGTTCTGGATCCGCTGGCGTCTCTTCTGGAGTTTGGCGGTGGTTCCGGCGTAGAGGGTGTTGCCGTAGTCCAGACGGCTGGTGACGAGGGCCTGGGTGACCGTCTTCCTGGTCTAGGTGGGGATCCACCGGAAGATCTTACGTAGCATGCGCAGGATGTTGAAGCACGACGAGGAGACGGCGTTGACTTGTCTGGTCATGGAGAGGGAGGAGTCCAGGATGAAGCCCAGGTTGCGTGCGTGGTCTGTTGGTTTGGGTGCGCTGCCTAGGGCGGGGGGCCACCAGGAGTCGTACCAAGCGGCTGGTGAGGATCCCAGGATGAGGACTTCCGTCTTATCTGAGTTCAGTTTCAGCCGGCTGTTCTTCATCCATTCGGCTACCTCTTTCATCCCTTCGTGAAGGTTGGCTCTGGCGGTGGCGGGGTCGTTGGTAAGGGAGAGAATCAGCTGGGTGTCGTCGGCGTAGGAGATGATGTTGAGGTTGTGCTGGCGTGCGATGTCTGCAAGGGGCTCATGTAGATGTTGAAGAGGGTTGGACTGAGCGAGGAGCCTTGAGGGACGCCGCAGATGACTTCGGTAGCTTCAGATCTGAACTGAGGGAGGCGGACTCTCTGTGTCCTTCCGGAGAGGAAGGAGATGGTCCACTCCAGTGCTTTCTCCTGGACTCCGACGTTGCTGAGGCGTTGTACTAGGGTACGGTGGCAGACAGTGTCGAAGGCTGCGGAGAGGTCGAGGAGGATGAGGGCCGCTGTTTCTCCATGTGACTGCGATCAGGGCGGTCTCGGTGCTGTGGTTGGCCCGGAAGCCAGACTGCGAGGGGTCGAGGGATCCGTTCGTCTCGAGGAAGGTGGCCAGCTGCTTGTTGACGGTCTTCTCGATGACTTTTGCAGGAAACGGGAGTTTTTGAGGTCGGTGGGGTCAGCCGATGGCTTCTTGAGTAGAGCGCTGAGTTCGGCGTGCTTCCAGCTCTCCGGGAAGGTAGCGGTGTCGAAGGAGGTGTTGATGATGTCCCGCAGGTGGGTTGCGATGACAGCGTCGGCCTTGTTGAAGACGTGGTGAGGGCAAGGGTCGGTCGGAGATCCGGAGTGGATGGAGTTCATCGTGCGGACGGTGTCTTCGGTGCTGATCGGAGTCCAGGCGCGGAGGGTGGTGGTGGGGGGCGGTGGTTCGGTCGTGGTGTTCGTCGGTTGAGTGCTGAAGCTGTTGTGTATGTCCGCGATCTTGTTGTGGAAGTAGGAGGCGAGGGAGTTGCAGAGGTCTTGCGAAGGGGTGATGTCGTTGTTTCCGGCGTTGGGGTTGGAGAGCTCTTTGACGATGTTGAAGAGTTCCTTGCTGTTGTGTGCGTTGTTGTCCAGTCGTTCCTTGAATGCAGTTTTCTTGGTGGCGTGGATGAGTTGGTGGTGTTTTCGGGTGGCGAGCTTGAGGGCAGTCCTGTTGTACGGTCTTGGGTCTCTGCGCCAGGTTCTCTCGAGGGCTCGGCAGTTCTTCTTGGAGCTCTTGAGTTCGTCGGTGAACCATGGGGCTTTCTTGCTACCGGGTCTGCTGGGCGGGGTCCTCAGGGGGGCGAGCCCGTCTGCGCAGTCGCTGATCCACTTCGTGAGGTTGGTGGCCGCCTGGTTAGGGTTCGTTGTGCTGGTGGGAGGGTTCATGCTCAGGGAGGTCGCGAGCTGGTCGGCTGTGATCTTGTTCCAGCTCCTGCGTGCAGCCTGTTGCTGGTGGTGGTGGATCGTGGTCCTTGCAAAGCTGAAGTGGACACAGCTGTGGTCCGTCCAGTGGAGTCCGGTGGCGTGGCTGAAGGCGATGTCCTTGCTGGATGAGAAGACGGGGTCGAGTGTGTGTCCGGCGTAGTGGGTGGGGGTGGTCACCAGCTGCTTGAGTCCCAGGTTGGCGAGGTTGTCCAGCAGGGTGGTGGTGTTGCGGTCGTTGTTGTTCTCCACGTGGAAGTTGAGGTCCCCGAGGAGGATGTAGTCAGCGGAGCAGAGGGCGTGCGGGCTGATGAAGTCGACGATGTCTTTGCTGAATTGTGTGCGTTGTCCCGGGGTCTGTAGATGAGGGTGCCTCTGAGGGTGGTCTTGGGGTTGATGTGGACCTGAAAGTGCAGGTGCTCGGCGGTTGCGAGGGTGTTGTCGGTGTTGGTCGGGATGCGGATGGTGTTCCTGTGGACAACTCACATTACTTGCTGATACATGACTTGTACACTAGAATTGACACAGTATTTTGTTCAGCGACTGCCTAATCCAGAGTATCACAAGCAGAATATTTAACCTGCATGCTGTCAGATCATAGTTCCCTTCACATACACCTGGCTTGGGGCACACACATAACTAATATATCAATGTGGCATCTACTCTTGGAGGCACTCAAGGATTCACCACTGCGCACCTCCATAACACAATCTATCAACTCATACTTTCGAATAAACACAGGCAAAGCCACATATGCGGGTATGGAATGGGACGCATTTAAGGTCGCATTACGTAGACTGGTAATTAAAGCTGTGTACAGCTCCCGCATGACAATCTTGAATGAACTGCAGGACCAAGAGTCTAAAGTAAAGCCCTGTAAACTCCTTGCACCTATGGATCCGTACATTATGCCTGCATTGGCCAAGGCCGACTTGGCCTATTAAGAGACACATGACAAGCTCTGTGCCCTAGACTACAAACATTACCTCGCCCAGCAACATAACGATGGTGATAGGTCAGACAGGACACTGGCATGATTGCTCAAAACCGGCTCTTCACAGCCCCAATCACAGGCATAGGTACATTAGAAAGACACTAGGTAAACACGCAGAAACAGATTAGTGATTCCTTCTATAAATATTATGCCTCTCTCTATAAAGCCCCAGTACCTAGTACATTACGGGACGTTCTTCCATTTCTGTCATGCAGCACCCTGCCACAGGTAATGCACCTCACTATGAGTCTCTCGAGGCACCTATATCTGAGGCGAAGATCTCCGAAACAATTAATCTGTTGCCAAGAAATAAAACACCAGGGGCAGTTGATTGGCTATCAGAGTTCTAGGCCACATATGCGGTATTGCTTACACCACGCTTGTGTTACATTTATCAGGAGGCTTTTAATCATGGCACACTCCCACCATCTCTTCGGGAAGCAATATTGGTGGTGTTGCAAGGCCGGGGAGGGATCCATTATTAATGAGTTCATACCGTCCTTTCTTATTATTGAACTCTGACTATAAGATTCTGAGCAAGATACAAGCTGACCGATTGACAGATGCTGTGCAGCTGTTGGTCCATAGCGATCTGAATGGGCTTATACTGGGGAGAAATAATGGCTTAAACTTACGTCTGCTTTTACAATTATTGGAGTGGGCATGATCGGAGACGGAAGCACATTGTATCGCCGATTTGGAGATTAAGAAAGCATTTGATACCTTGGGATGGGAGTATTTATTGGCAGTTCTGTCGAAATTCGGCTAGGGCCCTAACTTTCTCTGATAGATATAGTTTCTGTGTGCTAACCAGCAGGCCAGAGTTAAGAAAGAGCGCATCATCTCCCCCTCTTTCGCTATTGATTGCGGCACAAGACAACGGTGTTCCCTGTCACCCATTATCTTCATGCTGGCCATGGAACCATTGGCAAGTGTGGTTCCCAGTTATATTCTAGATCAGGGCATTCAGGTGTGTAATCAATGGCACATTGTTTCACTCTATGCAGACAACGCACTGGTGAATTTGCTAGGCCGGAATGAGATCCTACAGGATCTAGTGCAGGTGCTACACGAACACGCCTTGTATCCGGCCTGAAAGTGAACTGGTCTAAGTCTGTGTTATTCCCCATGAAGCCCCTCTCAATGATGCAGAGGCAAAACCTAGGGGTCAAAATGTACCACTCTTAAACAGATGTAATAGATGGTAACTTAGGCAAAGTCATTATCAGAGCTTGTGCCGTGGTACCATTCTGGACCGGGCTCCCTTAGTTCCCTATGGGATGAGTGGCTATCGCTAAGATGCTCTATCACTTTGCTGCCATCCCCTCCAAACCTCCACGCAGATTTTTTGGGGAACTGAAGTCATTATAGTTAGGTTCATATTTTACACACACAAAACCATAGAAATTCAGCTTTAATAGTAGAGTTCTTTCAAGTAACTATAACTTGTGCCCTAAGGTAAATGTTATGTGTGCCCTTGTCATGCACTGCTAATTACCTCAGATATTACATAATTCAGTACATCTTTTAGCACATCATTGATAATATCACTGTAACATTTGCAGTAAAATTATTGATGAGAAAACTGTGCATAGTAAGGGCAAAAGATATAGTTACCTTAGGGCACAAGTTATGAACATATAGGTATTGGCCGAGGCGAAGCCTCCGAGTGGGTGAATCGTGTTGCTGCAGTAAATTTCTTTGGGAAATGTGAAGCTGTGGAGTGTTAGTTCTTCTGGGATCAGACACTGCTGACTTCGGTCTTCTAGACACTACTTGATAAAATAAATCTTGGACATTTTAGAAAAAAATATGATTTACTCACCAAGGCCGCAACTTCATTACCCAGTAGGTTGAGCAGATCTTAGTTCTGGTCAAGTAGGCCGGTCCAGCAGTAAGTCTGCTTCTTCTGGGTGCGAGTGATCCTGGTGCAATGGCCCACACCCCGATGCACTCGCACCTAGAGCAACTGATGCTCATGCAGGGTATTTACCTGACCTGTCTCCTGATGGCAGCATGTGGAGGAGGTGGCACTGCATCAAAAAAATGAGTGCTGCCTCGCTCAAGATGGGGTTGGGTCGCACCCTTGCTATTCTGTGATGCCGGCATGTGGTGTGGGTGTCTTCTGCGCTGCCTGTTTCTGCTATTGGAAATGGATGAGGAATTAGTGGGACTCAGTCAGGAGGGAAAGTTTAGACAGGGAGGGGACCTACAGAGAAGGAGAGGCCAGCAAAGAGAAGTAAGAATTAAACACATACAATGTACAAAAAAGTAAACAAAAAGCACAATACACAAAAATAAATAGAAGAAAAATTAGACAGCAACAAAATAAGTACAAAATAGTTCAGAATCAGGTTAGGAAAGAACAGATTTGGTCTGATTGGCATGAAATACAGACAGCAAGGAAAGGGGGACAGAAGTAGAGTAAAACAAAATGACCAGACCCATGCATACAGTGCAGTGCCATTAACACTGAATTTCAGTGTGGAATGTGCTACTGATCTAAAAAAAAACAGCGTGAATGGGCAGACAAACATTCTTTCACCCGTTTACAGAGTTCCACAGAATCTTGCTGAATTTTTTTGGAACTCCGCTGAATTCCATGGAGCAAAACGCTGCTAATTCCACGCAGGCCTAGAACTAACTCTGTGTTGTAACTTACCCCTTGGTTCCTTCCTCTCCTTTCCCTCCCACCCCTAGCCCTCTTCCTTATTTGGTATGCCCCGTGCTGTCATCTCTAGACAGCAATAGAAGGTTGTGGTGATGTCGATCCTGTCAAGCTGGGAGCACCTATGTTAAACAGAACCGAATAAATGTTCTTGAACCTTTTAACGTGTGGCCCTTCATTACTACACTTTTGGTTACACAATCCACGAGGGTAGAGGAGGATCTTTGCAAGCCTACCCACCTCAAAGATGAGAAAGCATGGACCTCAACGGCACTGGTCGAATCCAAACCTAGGTCAAGTGAGAAACATGTTGATGACATGTACCTGGATGGAGTAGTTTGTCAGAGTATGATTAAGTCAAAGAATAACAAGCAAGGAGAGTACTGGGATTGGTTATATAGCGTAGAGTTGGAGAAGGAAAGTGAGGATTAAAAAAAAAAAAAAAAACGTACCAGGTCAGCACTCAAAAGGTCCGGGAGGAAGGAACAGGATGCTTATAGAAGGCTGGAAAGAATATGTGTTAGGGTACACAGGAGACACAGCCACATTCTCAAGTGGAACCCATTTGACGAAGTCGGAGGAAAGTCTAGTCCCTGAGGAGGCATGTACAGAAGGAGGTACGAGTGGCTCTGGCACAGAGTGCCACAAGAGAAATTATGCTGGACCCAATGCTGAGGAGGACGATGAGAAGGAAACCGGTCGTATGAGCAGGGTTAGAAGCAGTGTAATATGGTCCAGGAAATTTCCGAAGAAAAAGGATCCTAAGGCAGTTGTCACTCTCCAGGAAGGTGATGTGGTACGAGAGATTGAGGACTAGAGCACGTCAGCAGAGAAATCGTTAGGGCTGAATGGCTTTTGAGGAGTTAATGGAAGAGTACTAAAAGGCACCCGAACCCATTCTAAACCTCACCATGAAGTATACTTGGGAGTGACTTGATGCCTATAGAAGCTGTGGGGGAGCAAAGTTCACGTTTTCAACAGCCTCAACCGTATCTTATTGGTAAGTCCATTCATCCTTGTTGAGGAAGAGACAGAGCGGGGCTATGGCCCACACGGAACAAGCAAACTTGGTTCACATAACACCACAGGAGAAGGTGGAAGTGGTTAGAGCCACACGGATGTGGTTTAGCTAAACGCAGAAAATGACTCTGAGGAATGTAACCTTTTCCGTGACTACTTGGCCATTTCAAGAACAGACTTATGTAGTACAAGTATCGCTGGTCTCAATGGTTACATGCATTTTGTTTTTCTTTTGTTCCTGCCGAAGGAAATGTGTTACGTTTGCACTCTAGCCGTCTGGTTTAAGGGGTCCTGGAGTCAGTTTAGTGTCACTCAAAGCTGTCGGGTTGAAGGGGTTCTGGAGTCAGTTTATTGTTGACAGGAAAGGGGGGGGCAAAGAAGAGATAGTCTCAGGCACTTCCACCCCGTCCTGGCATTGACAGTTTAACATGTGTCTAGGGGTACTCTGCCACTTTTAGTAGAGGCCATGGCTCCTCCCACCTGGTCAACCCCAGCGTATTACCTGGTAAAGTGTCTTCTGCGCAAGACCCATTGTTGCGCCCCCGTGCGCATATGTTGTATCCTTCCCCTCCCATGTCCACCTGTTTTCCCCCCACGTGTCTCTCTCTCTCTCTCTCTCTCTCTTTCTCCCCTGCTCTTTCCCTTCCTCCCCCCTGCTCCTACCCGTCGGTTGTTTCTCTTCCCCCCTTCCCCAACCTACCATGGTCTCCCTAGGGAGGATGATGTGTTGTAACTAACCCCTTGGTTCCTTCCTCTCCTTTCCCTCCCACCCCTAGCCCTCTTCCTTATTTGGTATGCCCCGTGTTGTCATCTCTAGACAGCAATAGAAGGTTGTGGTGATGTCGATCCCGTCAAGCTGGGAGCACCTATGTTAAACAGAACCGAATAAATGTTCTTGAACCTTTTAACGTGTGGACCTTCATTACTACACACCCGCACTTGGTTCTGTTAATTCATGAAAGGTATACCAGTTGTTTGAAGTCACCGGTCTTCTTTGTCAGAAAGCAACTAGCATGAATCTCATAGGGGCCAAGTGATCCCTGTAGGACTGTTCATGCCTGTAAAAGGATGCTAATGTGTGCGCCCTAGGACTTCCTTACACAATCTCCGTTTTCAAAGGATGACCTTTATGTGGCGCTTAGTCAGTGCACCTCCTGATGCATGCTTCCATTTCCCTCTATGTCTATAATATGGTTTTGATGCAAAGGGTTCCCTCATTTGCAGTGGGCCATGCCCCACGTAAACGATGGCACAGCTTTTGAGATTGTTAGATTGTGCTGGTGCACATTTAACACTGTTGTGGTCCCTTGTATGTGATCTGTGTTATGGAGGAATTGTCTGATGCCCAGTCTACTATACCAAAGGGCCCAAGGGTAGTAAAAAGTGGGCATGCATGTCTGTTTCTTTATTACCGCCCCTGGTTTTATGTGATCTGACACGTATTTCTCCTTTGCACAATAGTATGTCATATGATCTAAAGAACTTGATTTACTGGTTATGTGCCATTTATGTTTAAATAAGTGGGTTTTTGCAATGGAAAATGTAATCATCGATCTCCTATATGGTCACATTAATAAAATCCTTAATTTGAAAAACAGTTTTGTCTTTGTTTAAGTTAAGTTGTTCCTGCAAACCGATATATTTGAAAATGGCTCTTTATGTATATTGCTGTTTTCTGTTGCTGTCCTCATACATTATTCATGCAGAATGGCATTATTCATGCCATGATGAGTTTTCTTGGGTGTCGAGTATGTGCAGTTTACATAAGCAATAATGCTATATATAGAAATCATAAAACAAAAAATGTGAATTTCTGTCTTTAAGCTATGCATGCATAACTGTGCATTCGTAGCTGATTTATTAAATCATTAACTTCCTATTATTATAGAAAGGAAATGAGACACAAATAAAATTGATTCTTTTCAGAATAAAAAAAAGGTCCTAATGGCAAATATACATACACATAATACTCAATGACAGTTATTACTGTGAAGGTATGGCACGGCCACGATTTCCATTGAAAATACATTTTTTGATCTGCTTGTAACCTTTAACCCTCTAGATGGATCTGTGCAAAATCTGGCAATCTCTTAGAGTAGTCAGGTTTAGGAAGCCAAATTTTGTGCAACTCTTGTGCGGGGAGAAAAAAGTTAAAGGGGGGTATGTTGAAAAAGATTGGGGGATATACTCAAGAACATGTGATAACTATCGCAAAATTAGCATAATGCAACTTTCAACAACGCAGTCCATCACTGGAAAATTACGCAGTGTTAACCAAGTATTCACAACACGGCGGCACCATGCGATAGTCACACTATAACTCGTCAAATAACAGCCTGAAAACCAACGCGCCGCCGCAAAAATGCAAAACACAAATGCAAAAAAAGCTGCAATGAGGCCAAACACAATACAAAACACAGCGAAAACCAGCGCCAGGCCTGCAAATCCCACGCGTCCGGCAGGAAAATGCCCCATAAAAGCAGAGTAAAAAAGGGGTGGGATGACAACGAACGAGCACAACCTCACAGCTGTGACGCAGAACAAAAGACCATTGTCCGACATCAGATAGGCATCTCTACACAAACAGCAACAATGTACATTGACATGAATTCAGTATGTGATCTGCGCCAATGCGGAAAAATACATGGAACACACTGTGAAACTGCATTTGCTCTTCACATTGCAGAGGGACAATCAACACCCCCTGCACACCGATATGCCATGTCCATGATTAAACAACAATGAAAGCATGAACTAATGTAGGGGCAGTGACTCCCCCTTACGTACATGTCACCCATGTCATGGGACTTGAGACACAGGGTGCATCCCTGCATCATGGCGGCACATATCAGAGCCCAAAAGAAGCCCTGTTTTCACCTCTAGGCACAAATGACAGCCAAAATGTAATACATTGGGACACATGTAAAATGTCGAATAGTGGGATACAGGAACAACTGTGACACACAGAACTGGCAGTTAAAATATGTGACACACTCAACAGCCTCACTGCACAGAGGTGACACACCCACCATCCATTAACAAATTCCAAAATTCTCAGCACCACATGTTGCACCCACACTTGTCTGAGTGAAGTGCCATGTACAGATGAGTGACATGCACGCAGGGAATGTGTTTTGGAATGCATTTATTTGCACAAGCTGTGCCTGTGGTCAGTCATCGCACTGTCCCATAATTGCTAAGGACCGTCACATTGTGACATCAACCAGAGAAGAAAATGTCAATAATGTAGTCCCTACGGGCCATTCCTGCTACAGTGGGGTGGTTCACCTGCCTCACCTTCATTATCATAGTCCGGTGAATCTGGCACTCGTATCCAAGGGGCTTTGCTGCATACACATATGTTGTGCAACACACAACATGCAACAATCATCTTGCGCACAATGTCTGGGCTGTACATGAGCCTTCCACCTGTGACATCCAGGTACCTGAAACTTGACTTCAACACCGCAAATGTGCGTTTCACGATGCCCCTGGGGCGTTTGTGGGCCAAATTGTATTGCCTCTGGGCCTGTGTGTTTGGGGCACGGAGGGGTGTCATCCGAGCGCAGAGTGCATATCCTTGGTCGCCTGTGACAGTGCAGAGAGACATGAGTCAAGACTACGTACTGCATGATTTGTTGGCATGCTCACTGGTTCATTGGTGTGTGATATGTGAGACTTAGTGATTCCTGTATGATGAACTGTTTGTTGCAAATGAGCGGCATCAATGTGTCTTAAGTAGCCTCATTGATGCATCTCCCCCCCAAGCATAGTCACTAGTGTTCACAGCACTGTTGCATCCCTTGCATACACATATGTTGTGCAACACACAACATGCAACAATCATCTTGTGCACAATGTCTGGGCTGTACAGGAGCCTTCCACCTGTGACATCCAGGCACCTGAAACGTGACTTCAACACCCCAAATGTGCGTTCCACGATGCCCCTGGTGCGTTTGTGGGCCAAATTGTATTGCCTCTGGGCCTGTGTGTTTGGGGCACGGAGGGGTGTCATCCAAGCGAAGAGTGCATATTCCCGGTCGCCTGTGACAGTGCAGGGAGACATGAGTCAAGACTACGTACTGCATGATTTGTTGGCATGCTCACTGGTTCATTGGTGTGTGATATGTGAGACTTAGTGATTCCTGTATGACGAGCTGTTTGTTGCGAATGAGCGGCATCAATGTGTCTTAAGTAGCCTCACTGATGCATCTCCCCCCCCAAGCATAGTCACTAGTGTTCACAGCACTGTTGCATCCCTTGCACCCCTACAGCACACCATTGTCAGGCCTGTCTGCGCATGTCCACAAGCCTGACTACGACTCTGTGATGATGTGCGCAGAAGGTGGCCAGCTACATGTGTGTAGTCCCATTGTAAGGACAGGGCTGACACAGATGTAGAGCACCTGCCTGCCTGAATTTGACATGCAGTTGAGGGTACATCTTTGGCTCATGCTGCACTAATAGCGACACAAACAACAGTTTGCATGTGTGATCTCTGACCCCGAGTGGGCATGCCCTCCCACATGTACCCCTTCGGCTGAGCACTCACACTGGGGGCATGCACATAGCAACATTTACAATTGCATGACGGGTGATCCAGACACTTCAACTGAGACACATGCATCAGCCACATCCTTGGCAAAGCCTACACCTAACCACAACCAGATCATCGCGTGGCAGAGCCACACCTCTATGCAGTACTGTTGTGCGCCTGTCCACCTTGCTTATGCTAACAGGGAGGTACGACACGGTTACATGTCCCAGGTCTACCCCACAGCCTGAGGTGACAAGGTTGTGCACACTGTACACAGCACAATGTAATGTGGAATTGCCCCGGTCCCTCATGCACACAAAAAGACCACACGGACACACTGAGTGAGTTTGTGGAACAGGCTATGGGCACGTGCACCTGGCCCCTTTAATTGCCAGAGTTACGTGTCCAGTGACGACTGTGCTGGATGGGTGTTGGGTAATGTTAGCCACTCCTCAGGGGTTGGATGGTGCTGGCAACAGCCACAACAGCGATCAGACAATTAGCAGTACAAGATACGAACAGCAAAGGTCCCTGACTTGAGCAGCACAGAATTAGTGGCCCCAGATGCAAGCACACCGACACGGGACAGTGACTTGAGGTAGGGCCACGCAAACTGAGCAGGTGCTCGTCGATGTCCAAGGAGAATGTCGTGGAGGGTTGCAGGGGACAGTGGAAGGGGACCAGGGCATGATGCAGAGGGAAGAATATGCAGAATCAGGCAATTGGCGGAGTTGAATGCTACAGAATCCTCTCTGCCACCATGTCTTTATCAGCTACATGATGATAAAGACAAGCCGCAGCCCATAGACTCAGATGCCACCAAAGTTCAACCAGAGAGTGCACATGGATTTTGGGGCACATGCTCAGTGGCACCATAGCTGAAAGGGGATGCAGTCTGCGATGAGGCCGGTACAGTGACATGAACTCTGCCATGAGGAGAACAAGACTTAGTTTAAATTGTGTGACCTACTCCACCGCAATGTGTACTGGAGGCAGTGGTCAGCAGTGGCCCACAGCCACGTGTGGTAGGCCTGCGCTGCACAGAGTCAGTGGGACCAGTGCAGTTATTGGTAGTGTCCCATCACCTCCGTAACGGAGAGCCTTTTTGTGAGTCAGACTGAAGCGTGTCTTCCTCTTACTCCTCTCCTTGCATACTGTGACATGAACACTGCCATGATAAAACCAAGTTCCAAAAGTGTGACCTAGTTGGCCGTAGTGTCGGCCAGAGGCAGCTTTAGATGCGGGTTGACTGCTGTCCAGCCATCTCCTCCTGGATCTCTAACACACGACGTTGGAATGGCATGTGGATTAGAATTGTGGCTGAAGGAGGTAGTGGCACCAGAGCTGAGCGGGTGTGCAGCCTGCAACGATGCTATGTCCTGCCTGATAGGGACTGCATTGGATTGGTGTGACACCCACAGGACCCCTATGTAGGCCGCAGGTAAGCAAGGGCCCACAGACATGTTTGGTTGGAGTCCTATGCATACACTTGGTGGCACCACATCGAAGGGAGTATAGCGACAGAAACTCAGCCACAAATAATGTTCTCTACCATGGTGTAATCAAGACTGAGTTAAATGTGTGACCTACTTGTCCACTGTGTAAGCCGGTGGAGTTTATCAAAGAGAAAGGGGTACTGCGGTTCTGTGTCGCGGAGGCATTGATGGTCGTAGCAGGTTGCCAGGTTTGTGGACCTCAGACTTAGAGCTTTCACCCACATGTGGTGGGCCTTCTTTGACACAGCTGGTGTCGTCAGGTGAGCAGTGTTGCCTGGATACGCAGGGGTGGGAAAGACGGGTCTGAGGACCAGTGGCCTGGGTTGCAGCAGGCACACAGGATTGCTAGCACCACCGCTCACGGCATCAGCCTTGTGGTAGGGTGAGTGGTGCCACCCAGGTAGGGATGTTGGCCATTCTGGAAGAGATTCACGCCCAGAGCAAGGTGCTTTTTATTCACACCCCTACGCTAGCCTGGCGTATACCGGGCAAGCCCACTCTGCACACGCTTACAGGGGGGACATAATAAGCTACATTTCCGTGATCTTCCCCACTGGCTGGGGTGACATAGTTGCATCCACTGTCCATTACACTCTAAACACCAACAGTGTATGTCAAGTTGGATATGTGTGTGGTCTGCATACTGCAGTCTGTCCAGCACATCTGTGTCACACTTGGCATTGTGTGTAGTCTCATTCATCGGTCACATTGCCTCCTTTGCACATGCCTGGTTCCCACCTCTCCCTACATTCTGCTAATGTGTGGCTGAGGTGCCAAGCCATTGATGGCTCATTATTATTATTAAATTCGTTTTGTAACTCGCGCAGCTACCCAAAAAGGGTTTGCCGGCATCTAGCACACAAATTGCTAGAAAAGGAGCAGTCAAGAACCATTTGCTACTAAAAGAGACAAGTTTTAAGATTTATTCGAAAGCTGAAATAGGACGCGTCATTCTTCAAAGACACCGGAAGAGAATTCCAGATTTTGGGGCCAAGACAAGAAAAGGAGCGGCCTCCCATTCTTGCAAGTTTAAATCTGGGAAGTCACGAATTCTCCGTGGGCTTTAGAGCACAGGGGACGAGAAGGAATGTAAGGATGGATGAACTCTTGCAGATACGCTGGTGCCCACCTTGTTTGCTTTTAAAGATGTAACACAGGGTTTTAAATGTAATTCTTTGATCAATTCAAAGCCAGTGAAGGTCACGTAAATACGGCAAGATGGAAGCCTGTCTAGGAACTTGACAAAGAAGGCGTACTGCAGAGTTCTGAACTACCTGTAGCTTTCACAGTATCGTTTGGCAGCTACCAAGATAGAGAACATTGCCGTAATCGAGGCGAGAGGTGATGAGTGCCTGGACTACCGTGCTTTGGGTTGAGGCAGGAAGCATCCAAATAATCTTACGAAGCCACCTCAAGATCATGAAACAGATGGCAGCAACACTCACCACCTGTTGTCTCATAGAGAGACTATCATCAATAATGATGCCCAGATTACGTACGTGGGTGACAGGTAGGGAAAGGAACCCATTTCCTGAGGCCAATGGTGAGGGCCCCATAGGTCCTTGTGCTTGCCCAGGATAAGGACCTCAGTCTTATCCCCATTTAACTTCAAAAAGTTAAGGCGCATCCACTCGGTCACTTGCCATAGGCCGCACTGAAGGGCAGATGTCGTAGCGTCTTTAGTGGTGGAAAGCGAAAAGACAATTTGCGTATCATCCATGTCAGGAACAGTGCCAGATCCACAGGAGCGAAGATGAATCCCTCAACTTCCAAAAAGCAGCACTTAAAGGATGACCTTGAAACTCGCTCAAAGATGCTGCTCTCTAAATGTATGGGGAAATAAAACCAAGGAGTGTCCACCACTCTCCCCATAGGATGAGGATTGAGGTCGTGTAGAATGGCAGCCAGAAAACGTAGATGCTAGAAGGAAAGAACAATAAGCACCCTTAATTCCTATGCAAGGTTATAAACTAAGCATGGGCGGAAAATCCGTTTCGCTCGCGGATTTTGCGGATTTTCGGTAAATTCGCAATCCGCGAGATTCGCGAATCTCCCGCAAAATCCGCAAATCCGCGAGCAGCGGATTTTATGGCTTGCTCGCACTGTTCGCGTGAGTTCGTGGCTTCCCAGTACAATTTCGCGCCCCGCGAATAAGCGCTAAATTGCAGAAATACGATCTTAGCAAAACTGAAACTACTTACCAGGTTCAAAAGTTCAGGCTCATCATTAGTAGCCATTTCCTGTAGTGCTTCCTGAGGGGCCCCTCCAGAGTTCAGTTGCCTACTTGTAACTATTATGTGACCCAGCTCTGAACCTCAGAATAGTTACACATATGCCACAAAGGTCCTGAATTACAGCTAAGGGAGACAAGCAGGAGCCAGGCTGGAAGTTCAAATCCATTAATCAGCCCCTAATTCATTATTGTCAGTTGGGGCAGGGCAGGTGTTGTAACTAATTTTGCAACAATGAAAGCACTTAGCAAGTGCAAAAGATCACTAATCAGGAAGCACTAAGGAAGCAGGTGCCAGCTAAAAAAATATTCTGTGACACATTAATCAGCCCCAAATTAATTCAGGTCACTTGAGGCAGGGAAGGTGTGCTTTGCTTTGCCACAATAATGTACACTGACTGGACAACCAGAGGGTGCTGTGATGAAAGAGAGGGTGGCATGGGTGGGCCAGAGGGTGGCATGAGTAGTCAGAGAGTGGCAGTGGTGACAGAGAGTGGCAGTGATGAAGAAGAGTGTCCCAAACAGGCTGGACACGTAGAAACAACAAGTTCGCAAAACTTGCGACCCGACAGGTAAGTTCGCGTTTTGCGAAATTGTACAAAACCCTCGCGAACTGGCAGAAACATGCGCGAACACACAAAAAAAAAATCCGCAAATTCGCGAGAATTTGCGGATTTTGCGAATTGCGAGTTCGCAAATCCGCAAAATTCGCGAACGCGAGATTCGCAAAATTCGCCCATGCTTATTATAAACACTCTAAACATTGAGCTGTGATTAATGTCACCTCACACTCACCAGTGTGCGTTTTAAATTATTCCTTGAAGCGGAGCTCCTTTAAACATTCAAGAACTTCCTGATCAATGGCACGAATGAAGGTAGGATAATGATAGGATATCCAGATGTCTAAACGGAGAGACCTAAACACTCACTCAGTCACCATTCGTACAGTAGCCACTGTGGGGGAAAAGTAAAATTCTAAAAAGAAAATAGAGGGGGTTGAGGTGGTTTGACCGGTCAGCTTAGGAGAGGCGTGGCGAAGCAGATACACGCTCACGCAGGTGTGCCGTCCGGCTCCACGGGGAAGTGTGGAACGGAACAGTGACTCCCTTACCAACTGGAACGGGATCCGAGGTGTTCCGCCCGGCCCTGAATGCCACAGCAGGGCAGAGCAGAGACACACTCGCAGAGGTGTGCCGTCCGGCTCTGTGAGCGGAAGCAGAGCGGAACAGCGACTCCCTCACAGGGGAACAAAGGACAGGGGAAAACAAAATGCCGAGAGCCTTATAGCAACCCGAACAGTGATGCAGATATAATGCCGGGTAATGCTAGACTGTAAGTAACAGTAATGGAGTGGGGGAGAATGCAGCCAGGGGGGGAGAAGCTGCCACGAAAATAAATACCGCTACCCCACAAGGAGGAACCAACACCAAGGAGAGTGGGGTCAGAAACCAAGGCAGCGGATAGGATTCTCGAAGACGCCACAGGAACTTGCTTCGATGGGACAGGAACAACACGGAAGTGGAAGGGGGCGTGATCACGAACAAGTCAGTAAGCCAAGCGTCAAGCTATGTGCTCGGCGTCCCTTCAGAGGAATAAGGGAGCATGTGAAAAGTGTGTGTTTCTCCTCTGTGATCGGACCCTAATCGCAGCTCAAGGTCTTCTTCTCCCTTGAACCCTAACAATCCACATACGAATATAGGGAAAGACCCGCCACTTCCACAATCTCTGCCAGAGGTCTGACATAGATGTTGAAGAACAGGGGGCTTAAAATGGATCCCTGTGGGACTCCATGTGGTGATACGCAGATCTTGGATGATGCCATAGCAAAAAAAGACTTGAAAAGTGCGACCATCAAGGAATGAAGCAAACCAGGATGGGGCAGTGCCATCCATCCCAAGAGACCTAAGGGCGTTAAGTAAGATGTTATACGACACAGTCTCCAATGCGGCACTCAAATCTAATAGAATGAGTGCCGCAGTTTCTCCCCTTGATCTAAATGCTAGCGCAGTTTCTCAGTAACCCCAAGCAGAGCGGTTTCAGTTGAGAAGTTCAATCAATCAATCAATCAAAGACATTTATAGAGCGCACTACTTACCCGGAGGGTCTCAAGGCGCTTGGGGGGGGGGGGTGGGGGGGTGTGCTGCTACTGCTCGAACAGCCAGGTCTTGAGCTTCTTCCTGAAGGAGAGGTGGTCCTGGGTCAGGCGCAGGTCGGTCGGGAGGGAGTTCCAGGTCCTGGCGGCCAGGTAGGAGAAGGACCTTCCTCCTGTTGTCGTTCTTCGGATGCGGGGGACGGCGGCGAGGGCATGACTGGCTGATCGGAGATGGCGTTTGGGAGCGTAGAAGTTGATGCGGTTGTTGAGGTAGCTCGGGCCTTGATCGTGTAGGGCTTTGTGTGCGTGGGTGAGGAGACGGAAGGTGATTCTTTTGTTGACGGGGAGCCAGTGCAGGTCTCTCAGATGTCCGGAGATGTGGCTGTGTCGTGGGATGTCGAGAATGAGTCTGGCTGAGGTGTTCTGGATCCGCTGGAGTCTCTTCTGGAGCTTGGCGGTGGTTCCGGCGTAGAGGGCGTTGCCGTAGTCCAGTCGGCTGGTGACGAGGGCCTGGGTGACCGTCTTCCTGGTCTCGGTGGGGATCCACCGGAAGATCTTCCGTAGCATGCGCAGGATGTTGAAGCATGACGAGGAGACGGCGTTGACTTGTCTGGTCATGGTGAGGGAGGAGTCCAAGATGAAGCCCAGGTTGCGTGCGTGGTCTGTCGGTTTGGGTGCGGTGCCCAGGGCGGGGGGCCACCAGGAGTCGTCCCAGGCGGAAGGCGAGGAACCCAGGATGAGGACTTCCGTCTTGTCTGAGTTCAGTTTCAGGCGGGTGGTCGTCATCCACTCGGCTACGTCTTTCATCCCTTCGTGAAGGTTGGCTCTGGCGGCGGCGGGGTCGTTGGTCAGGGAGAGGATCAGCTGGGTGTCATCAGCGTAGGAGATGATGTTGAGGATGTGTTGGCGTGCGATGGCCGCGAGGGGGCTCATGTAGACGTTGAAGAGGGTGGGGCTCAGCGAGGATCCTTGAGGGACGCCGCAGATGACTTCGGTGGCCTCTGACTTGTATGGTGGTAGACGGACTCTCTGTGTTCTTCCGTCGAGGAAGGAGATGATCCATTCCAGAGCCTTCTCCTGGATTCCGACGTTGCTGAGGTGCTTCACTAGGGTGCGGTGGCAGACAGTGTCGAATGCCGTGGAGAGGTCTAGGAGGATGAGGGCCGTTGTTTCTCCGTTGTCCATCAGGGCTCGGATGGTATCGGTGGCAGCGATGAGGGCGGTCTCGGTGCTGTGGTTGGCTCGGAAGCCAGACTGTGAGGGGTCGAGGGATCCGTTCGTCTCGAGGAAGGCGGCCAGCTGTTTGTTGACGGTCTTCTCGATGACTTTGGCTGGGAACGGGAGGAGCGATATGGGGCGGTAATTCTTGAGTTCGGTGGGGTCCGCTGTAGGTTTCTTTAGTAGGGCGCTGAGTTCGGCGTGCTTCCAGCTCTCCGGGAAGGTGGCGTGTCGAAGGAGGTGTTGATGATGTCCCGCAGGTAGGGTGCGATGACAGCATTGGCCTTGTTGAAGATGTGGTGAGGGCAGGGGTCGGTCGGAGATCCGGAGTGGATGGAGTTCATCATGCGGACGGTGTCTTCGGTGCTGATCGGAGTCCAGGCGCGGATGGTAGTGGTGGGGGGCGGTGGTTTGGTCGTGGCGTGCGTCGGTTGAGTGCTGAAGCTGTTGTGTATGTCTGCGATCTTGTTGTGGAAGTAGGAGGCGAGGGAATTGCAGAGGTCTTGCGATGGGGTGATGTCGTTGTTTCCGGCGTTGGGGTTGGAGAGCTCTTTCACGATGTTGAAGAGTTCCTTGCAATTGTGTGCGTTGTTGTCCAGCCGGTCCTTGAATGCAGTTTTCTTGGTGGCGCGGATCAGTTGGTGGTGTTTCCGGGTGGCAAGCTTGAGGGTGGTCATGTTGTACGGTGTTGGTTCCCTTCTCCAGGTTTTCTCGAGGGCTCGGCAGTTCTTCTTGGAGCTCTTGAGTTCGTCGGTGAACCCTGGGGCCTTCTTGCTGCCGGGTCTGCTGGGCGGGGTCCTCAGTGGGGCGAGTTCATCCGCGCAGTTGCTGATCCACTTCGTGAGGTTGTCGGCGGCCTGGCTGGGGTTCGCTGAGCTGGCGGGAGGGTGCTGGTTCAGGGAAGTGGCGAGCTGGTCGGCTGTGATCTTGTTCCAGCTTCTACGGGCAACCTGTTGCTGGTGGTGGTGGATCGTCGTTTTTCTGAAGGTGAAGTGGACGCAGCTGTGGTCCGTCCAGTGGAGTCCAGTGGCGTGGCTGAAGGCGATGTCTTTGCTGGATGAGAAGATGGCGTTGAGTGTATGTCCGGCGAGGTGGGTGGGGGTGGACACCAGCTGCTTGAGTCCGAGGTTGGCGAGGTTGTCGAGCAGGGTGATGGTGTTGCGGTCGTTGTTGTTCTCCAGGTGGAAGTTGAGGTCCCCCAGGAGGATGTAGTCAGCGGAGGGGAGGGCATGCGGGCTGACGAAGTCGGCGATGTCCTCGCTGAATTGTGTGCGTGGTCCCTGGGGTCGGTAGATCAGGGTGCCTCTGAGGGTGGTGTTCGGGTCTGTGCGGATCTGGAAGTGCAGGTGTTCGGCGGTTGTGAACCTGGATTGCTAATAATGAATAAAGCCAACTTTGTCTATGTGTTGTGTCAGTTGAGTATTGATATGTTTCTCCAAAATTTTGGAGACAGCCGGAAGCGGAGATATAGGTCTAAAAGTAGAAAGTACAGAAGGATCTGCTCCGGCCTTTTTCAACAAAGGGATGACCATGGTTCGCTTCCACTCGGGGGGTACCAAGGCCTCCCGCATAGAGGCGTTACGAAGATCAATAAGGACGCCTTTGGATGTGGCAGCGGGCTGACAAAGGATGTTAATAGGCAAAGGATCAAGAGGAGACCCAGATTTAATACTGTTTAAACAATTTTGGAAAAACGCCTCTTCAAATGGGTGCCAGGAAGAAATCTAGGCTATCTGGTCACAATTACTGTGATATGTAGGGTCAAATGCAGAAGCCATACTACACAAGGAAGGGGAAGGAGCAGAGAGTGACTTGTAAATAAGTTCAACTTTCTGAATAAAGAAGTCAGCAATGTTGTTACATTGATTTTCATCAAGGACAGGAAGAGGAGGGATGGTATCAGAGCCAGCTAACTTCTTTACTACCGAAAATAGAGCCCGAGGACGATTAGATGCCTTAGTTATTGTGTTAGCAATGTAAAAAATGTGTGCCTCTTTACACGCTGCATGATAACGTTTAAGAGCAGCTTTATAAGCATCTTTAAAAGTTAAAGAGTACGATCTCCTCCTTCTTCTTTCTAGTGCTTTACATTTAGACTTAATAACTTTAAGATTGTTTGTGAACCATGGGGCAGGGGCGTGATGAGTAAAGCTGCGTTTGGGTACAGGGGGCAAACAGATGTCAATGGCATTAGTTAGCCAGTCCGAGGCAGCAGTATTTATTGAAAGCAACGGTAAAGTGACAGCGGGTATGCTAGTAGACAGAATAGTATTAAAAGACTCCATATTCAACTTGCCCCAAGATCTGAGACTACCTGCCATGTACCTCGTACATGGCTAGCCCAGGTTCCCACAGTGATTTGTGCTGTTGTGTCTTGTGGTTGGGCATGTTGTTTGGCATGTTGTATGTGACTTTGTGCCATGTGCATTCCCAGAGTTGTGAACTGCATGATTGTGTATCTGAGGCGTGTGGTGTGTTCATTTGGTACTCACCAACGAGAAGTGCATTTCCATAGGTTCCATCCTGGAAGCGCTGGTTGATGTATGCATCATGCACACTGCCTGGGTAGTTGGCGACGACATTGGTGAAGAGTCCCCGGTGGTCCACTATTGCCTGCACAATGATGGAATGTGTGTGCTTTCTGTTGCAGTAATTGTGTGCAGTGTCAGCAGGGGGAACATGAAGTACATGTGTGCAGTTAATTGCCTCCAACATGTGCGGGAACCAACTATGGCGTAGAAGCCTTGCTTGGTGTCAACTGTTCCTGCACAGTGTGTGGGAAGTAGAGGTACTGGTGTACCAAGCTGAGGATGGCATCCAGGACCAGTTTGGGTAACTTTGATAGGGCTGGCTGTGAGACTCCTCCAACTCTGGCTGTTGTTGGTTAGAGGGTACCATAGGCCAACAGATACAGCACAGCCAGCAGCTTTGTCTGCAGAGGTATGTTGGTTGTCCGCTGTGTTGGTTCCGTCAGCATTTGGGCAATGATGTACAGGATACGGCGGATGGTTGTCCTTTTGAATCTGTAGTGTGCAATGACATACTCTGTCGTTAATTCTGTGAGGCTGGTATGTTTTCTGAAGGTCCGTGGTCTGTGTCTGCGCTGCCTCTGTGGTGGTCCGTGGGGGATGGATCCGGGGGTGGCGGTGGGTGTTGTGGGCCTGGTGGTGCTCCGAGCAGCATGATCAGTAGCTCCATGTTATCTGTTGTTCTTCAGGTGTGGCTCTGGGCTGGACTCCCTTTTCTGGTTCAGGTTGTCGTCCGACTTCAAAGCAGGTCAGAGCAGGTGTTAATTTCCTGCTGCTAATGCGCCTTATCGCCTGTTTTGGGATTTTATTGCTGAACTGGCTGGTTGTTGAGAATGTTGAGGAATGGTGTTGTTGGCGCTTTTTGCACAGGAACGCCTACTCTGCATATCATCAGCGAAAGTTTCCGGGGTCATCTGTGGCGATGTTTTAGGCTGCTACTATCGCAGGTAAAATGGTGGTATGGGCTGTTAGCACTAGCTTGTGAATGGGGTGATGAATTTATTGTGACTTCGGCTATGATAAAGTGACGATTACTCGGCGATAGCTCCTTGAGAATATGCCCCATTGTGTTTTCCCATTTTAGCTCCCATAAGAAATTTTACCTGTACCAAAAGCCAAAACAGCTGAATGAATTTACAATAAATATGGAATGAGATTAGAACTATACTCAGAACTCATTCTTTTGTTGCTTAAGTGGAAATCCACTCATTAGTTTTGAGATAAATGTTCTTTTAAAAAGGTGCAGGTTGAGATTCAAGGAATTAACACTTTTGTATATTCTATCATTAGATTTCACAAACAAGTGATTTGCAACTTCGGTCAATCACATTTGAATTTCATGACAATTGCAACTATTTGGAGAAGGGCTCTATCGATTTTTCCCCACCATTTTCAAAATCACAAATCCTTTCTAATGTACGACATTTATACTCTTAAGAAGTAATTTTCACAGCAATAGGTGGGCAACATGTGAAGTGTCAGGCTCCAGTGGTGTGGTAGGGGGAGCAGAGATGTGAAAATTTGAAATACGAACCAAAGAAACAATGGAAAAACAGCATTTTTAAATAGTGGCTTTGTTTGCCATTTTTGAAACAATTAGATGGCTTTCTAAAAGGGGTTAGAGGTAAGAGAGAAAGACAAATGGTTGTGAGAAGGAGAAACAGAGTGCAAGAGAAAGGTAGGGATGGAATAAAAGGGTGGAGAGTCGCAGACCGTCAGCTGAGGGGGATTGGTGAGAGAGCTTGGCTGCAAACTAGAACCATGACTCAGTTTTTACCTTTTTATACATATATAATATTATTATCCAGACAGATTTCAACTGGGTAGTTGCAGCTTGATTGAGTTTCCAAAGATAAAGCATTTTTAGTTTTCCAAATAACTTTTATGCTGTATAACAAATCCTCACATAATGTTCCCTAAAAAATGTTCTTCCACCTCAGCTCCCCCATGGAGAGTTTTGGGGTACTCTGTCAAGTGGGGTCTGAGAAAAAGGGGGGCGGGGGTTAGTTCCAAAACACATTTCCCCCATTAATTTTTCAATAGGAAATTTAGACACAGCTAAATGGATTCACATAAGATTTATCAGAAAATCTGTTCAATGGTTTTTAAGAAATTAAGGGCGAAAACAATTTATATTTCAAGCCACGGAGATTCTGCGGAACCAACAGATCTGAAAATGAGATCTGATTGGATGCCACCACAGCAACAAAGTTCTGGCGGCAGCCATCATCGGACTCTGAACTCAGTCCTTATTCCTGACGAAAGGTAGAAAGAAGATATAAGAGGGCAGGGTAGGAAAACTCTGCCCCCCAGGCCTGGGTACCAGAGGATCTGCAGTTTTAAAAAAGCGCAGACGCCCGAGGTTTGAGTAATCAACAACCCGGGTTGGGCTAGTGAATGGGATGTGGTGCAAATACTTTGTACAGTTGTGGGCACATGGCCCCCCTCCACAAGCCTCAAGGATGCCCAATCTACCTCAAACCTGAGGCCCTTACAGAAATAAAGGGGGAGGGGTGCAAAGCCACCTTCAGTGAGCCTCAAGGATGCCTCAAGGATGCCTCAAGCACCCATCCAGAGGCCAATATATAAAGATTAAAGGGGAGGGGCATGCAGCCTCTCTACTTGAGCCTTTTCACGTCCCTGGAGACCCCATCACCTTGGCCATTTTCAATTTAAGGCTCAGAGGGAAAAACCATGGGGATCGAACTTTTGAAATTAGGAAGGAGTGCGAGTTCCCACTTCCAGAGCCTTTCATTCGTCCTGGGGACCCCATCCCCTCCAGTAAGTGGCTCAGTGATGGTGTCCTGGGGACCCCAAACTCCGGACACTTTTTTTCCTGCCCTAGAGCACGGGTAGGGAAAGTGTAATGTCCTTCCCACCGGCAGGAGCACAAAGCTGCTACCACCAGGTGAGAAAAATACAACTTTTTTTCTGCCCGTGTTCCCAGGCAGGGAAAACACAGAATTGCTCCAGTGTGGAGGGGCGCAACATAAATTTACTCTGTGGGGTAGGAGCAATGCTGGCTTCTGTTGCACCTGTGATGGATGCATGGCAGGAGAGCCAGCATGGCTGCAGGGGCCATGGCCTCCACCTGCAGTTCTCAACAAGGGACGTGCTGTGGGCAGAGCACCCCACTTAACAATAAAAAAAAACAAATCCTGCAGGAACAGGGACCTGGCAGGGCTGAGGGGGCCGTGAGATCTTCCCCCCTTGGAGCCTAGCAAAAACAGTGATGTGGGGAGCCCTGGTTGGGCACAGGGCACCCCAAAATGAAATATAGAAAACAATTGTAGATTCCTGTGCGGCCCAGTGAAATAGGGCTCCTTGCAGGGAACCAGCAGGCCAATGAGGCCTGAGGGCTTACTCCACAGCCCCCAACAAAAAACAAATCTGTGGGTGTCCTGGGTCGGACCGGGACACCCACAAAAAACAGAAAAAACTGAAAATAAAAAATAATAAATGAGCAGTCAGAACTGCTAATTTATTATTTGCACAGCCCCATAGTACCCTTGGGCATTTAAAAAGCACTATATTATGTAACTAGTATTTCCCCTACAAGAGGCAGGGGACCCACCAAAACTTTTTTTAATGTTGTGGGGCAGAACCTCCCAGCAACATAAAAAGAAAACTTTAGATTTCTTGCATCATCAAAGCTAAAGCGCTTACTGTATTTGTATTAAAGCATTCTGAGCTTGAGCGTTATGATTTTTCAGTTGGAGTGCAGACAGAGCCAACTTGTAGTGGGTATTATGGCTTCATTTTGTAACTTTCAAAACCTCAAAGACATAATGAAGCTTTTTTTGTAATAAAACGTTATTTCTTTTTTATTGACAGTCCCTTTTATTAAACATTGCACTTTGTAGAAATTAACTGAATAAACCAAAAGTTAAAGGAACGTCATAGCTAGGTAAGGTAATATTATCTTACTTTGCATTAAAAAAATCTTGAAAATTCAGTAACAAACAAAGGATAAAGGGACGTTATATTTAGGTGGAAATATCAGTCAAAACATACTATTTTAAACAGGGGAAACCATTGACATTTACCAGTTAAAGTTATCTGAATTAACTATAAGTTGTTTCCTAAGGTAACTATAACTAACATCCCTTGTCATGTACTGCTAGTTACACCACATATTACATCACTCATAACATGTTCTATTACATCATTGATAATATTACTGCAACATTTGCAATGACATGAATGATGCCAAAACTGTGCATCTAGCTTGCTACCAACATTAAAGTAATTCTGTTCAGCTGTTTTTTAAAATACATCTTAATATCCCCTAGGGAAATTGCATAGGATGCAGGGAAACCATGCAGAGAGCCATCTGGGGTCGCAGGGACCCTGGGGTTCTTCTTGCAGCCCCCAATGTGTGTTCGGTGGGTGCCTTGGGTGGGCTTTTAATTGATGCAGGCCTAGGGGATGGAGTTCCTGGAATTGAATATAGCTCAGGGAGGTACATTTGCGGCTTCCCTTCCCTTTAAACTAAAAATAGGGTTTATGAGCCTCGATGTATCGCAATATAGACCTAGGTAGTTTCACGATTGTTTACCTACATGTGTCCTACCTTGCGCTACATAAGAACTCCAGTATTGTACTTTTTACTTAATTAGGTGCCGAATAAATGCCATGTGTTTTTTTCAAAAACTAACCTCATTTTTTATGCATGAGGATTCTTAGTATCACAGCAAGTATAACATCCTCTGCATAAGAAGTCTGTACAAAAGCCACCACTATCGTCGTCTTTGGATAAAAGGCCCACGAGAGAAAGAGAGAGTTGGTGGGACTGTGCTTTGGAGGCTGGGGTTAAACAACACATGAAAGAAAAAGGTTAGCTATGTAAATGAGAGAGACACACCTACCACAGTCTTGAGGATAGACATTAGGAGATTCTTCAGGTAAGAGGTAAAACAGCAAATTAAGATATTCCTTCTGATTGATTACGAGTGAAAACTAGAACAAAAAGTATAATGATGTCCCCTTGTATTTGCACAGGTAAAATTCAGAGGCAACAAAAAGGAGGTTGGACTTCACAGAAAGGGGATGCAGAATAGAAGAGCTCTGGAGATAAGTATAGCTCTCTGTATATATCATTTTATTTGAGCACGATTGACAGTCGAGAACAAATTCACTTTCTTTTGTTTTTATTTTTTCTTCCTATTCTAGGGAATACTAAGTAAGCTTTTCCCAGACACCGCTGTGACCCAAGAATTACATGGGGAACTAGAAATCACCGCCTCAGCCAGGGCTTGTGAGGGATTACTGCCACCGGGATAAAAAGGAGTCACTGCTGCAGCCCAAGAATAATTCTCGGAGTAACTAGAACTCACTGCCTCAGTCAGAGACATGAGAAATTGCCCCTGTGACTAGAGTTGCCTGGAAACGCTGCCACTGTTGAAAAGGCCAGAGGAGGAGTTGCAGCTGTGACCGGAGTAGAATGATATCACCACCGCCACCGGGTAAGAGTCACTGTCACAACTACCCAGACGATCAGGTAAGCGAAGTTGAGGGATGCCTGAAACCCGGAAGTACGTCAGTCAATGTTGATTTCCGCCAGAAACACTAGAACGTAAAGCATTCTGGTGTTTGGAGTGAGGACTTTTATACCTCGCTACCATACGTGCAGCCAAACAAGGAGTAGCCAGTACTTCTCTTGCCTCTTTTCACACCCCTGTACTGTCTTACTGCAACTCTCCTGTCTGTTTCAGTACCTCTCTTGCCTCTTTCTCTACTTCTCTTACCGATTTTTGCACTTACGTTGCTTCTTTCTGCACCCCTGTTCCTTCTTTCTGCATCTCTAGTGCCTGTATCAGCACATCTCTTGCCTCTTTCTGTATGCCTCTTTTGCACCTCTATTTCTTCTTTCTTCAATTCTCCTCCTTCCTTCTGCACCCCTCATGCCTGTTTCTGTACCTCTATTGCCTCTTTCTTCAGCTCTCCTGCCTCTTTTTGCACCTCTCTTACCTCTTTTTGCACTTCTCTTGCCTCTTTCTGCATCTCACTTGCCTCTTTCTGCACTTCTCTTCCTTTTTTCTGCACCTCTCTTGCCTTTTCCTGCATCTCACCTGTCTGTTTCATCACTTCTCTTGCTTTTTTCGGCACCTCTGTTGCATCCTTCAGCACTTCTGTTGCTTTTTTCTGCACTTATACTGCCTTTTTATGAAACTCTCTTGTATCTTTCGTCACTTCCCTTGCTTCTTTCTATACCTCTCTTGCTTCTTTCTTCTGCACCTCTCTTGCCTCTTTCTGCACCTCTGCTGCTTTTTTCCATTTCTCTAACCTCTTTCTGCACACTCTTCCCTCCTTCTGCACCTCTCTTGCCACTTTCTGCACCTCTCTTACCTGTGTCTGCACTTCTTTAGCCTCTTTCTGTACCTCACTTGCTTCTTTCTGCAGTACCCTTGCTTCTTTCTTTACCCTTTTTGCCATTTTCTACACCTATGTTGCTTCTTTGTGCACTTCTCTTGCTTCTTGCTGTACCTCTCTTGTTTCTTTCTGTAAATCCAGTCCGTTTTTCTGCCCCTCTCTTCCCTCTTTCTGCACCTGTGTTGCTCATTTCTACAGCTCTCTTCCCTCTTTCTGCAATTCTCTTGCCTATTTCTGTACCTCTCTTGAATCTTTATGCACCTTGCTTGCTTCCTTCTGTACCCCACTTGCCTCTTTCTGCATCCCTGTTCCCTCTTTCTGTATTTTTCCTGCCTGCTCCTGCACATCTTTTGCCTCTTTCTGCATACCTCTGGCTGCACTGCTGTTGCTTCTTTGTGTACCCCCTTGCCTCTTTTTGTACCCCTCTTCCCTCTTTCTGCATGTCTCTTCCCTCTTTCTGCACCTCTCTTGTCTGTCTCTGTACCACTCTTGCCTCTTCCTGCAGTTCTCTTGTCCTTTTCTACAGTTCTTTTGCTTCTTTCTGCACCTTTCTTGTTTCTTTCCGCAATTCTCTAGTCTGTTTCATCCCTTCACTTGCTTCTTTTTGCCCCTCTGTTGGTTCTTTCAGCACTTCTCTTGTCTATTTCTGCATCCCTGTTGCCTCTTTCAGCACCCCTCTTCCCTCTTGCTGTATCTTTCTTGCCTCTTTGTGTAGTTCGCTTGCCTCATTTTGCATCTCTGTGGCATCATTGTACACTTCTCCTGCCTCGTTCTGTACCTTTCTTGCCTCTTTCTGCAACCCTGTTGCTTCTTTCTACACCTCTTTTGGTTCTTTCTGCACTTCTATTGCCTGTTTCTACACCACTCTTGCCTCTTTCTGCACCTCAATTGCTTCTATCTGCACTTCTCCTGCTCCTTTCTGTACCTCTCTTGCTTCTTTTGGCACCCCTCTTGCCTCTTTCTACACCCCTCTCCCCTATTTCTGTACCTCACTTGCTTCTTTATATATCTCCCTTGCCTCATTTTGCATCTCTGTGGCAGCTTTGTGCATTTCTCTTGTCTCTTTCTGCACCTGTCTTGCCTCTTTCTGCACTCCTATTGCCTGTTCCTGCACCCTTCTTGCCTCTTTCTGCACCTCTGTTGCTTCTTTCTGTACTTCTCTTGCTCCTTTCTATACCTCTCTTGCTTCTTTATGCACCCCTCTAGCCTCTTTCTACACCCCTCTACCCTATTTCTGTACCTCTCTTGCTTCTTTCTGTAGCTCTCTTGCTTCTTTATGCACCCCTTGCCTCTTTCTGCACCCCCTATTCCCTCTTTCTGTACTCCTCTTCCCTCTTTGTGTACCTCTCTGCACCATTCCCCCCTCTTTCTGCACCTCTCTTGTCCCTTTCTGCACCTCTCTTGCTTCATTCTGTACCTTTCTTGCTTCTTTCTGCCCCCTATTGCCTCTTTCTGCACACGTCTTCCCGCTTTCTGCACATCTCTTGTCTCTTGTTGCACCTCTTGTGTCTTTGCGCACCCCTCTTGCCTTTTTCTGCAGCTCCTTTGCTTCTTTTTGCACCTTTCTTGTTTCTTTCTGTGACTCTTGTTTGTTTCATCACTTCTCTTGCTTCTTTTTGCCCCTCTGTTGCTTCTTTCAACACTTCTGTTGTCTCTTTCTTTACTTCTTTTGCCTATTTCTGCTACTTCTGTTGTCTCTTTCTACACCTCTTTTGCTTCTTTCTGCACTTCTCTTGCTTCTTTCTGCACCTCTCTTGCCTCTATTTGTACCCATGTTCCCACTTTCTTCATATCTCCTGACTGTTTCTGTACCTTTCTTGCCTCTTACTGCAGTTATCTTGCCTCCTTCTGCTATCTGTTGCTTCTTTGTGCACTTCTCTTGCTTCTTTCTGTACCCATCTTGCCTCTTTCTGCACCCCTGTTGCTTATTTCTCTGCCTCTGTTGGTTCTTTCTGCATGTTTTTGCCTCTTTATAGAACCCTCTTGCCAACTTCTGCATCTCTGTTGCTTCTTTGTACACTCCTCTTGCCTCTTTCTGCACCCATGTTACCTCTTTCTGCACCCCTGTTGCTTCTTTCTCACTTCACTTGCTTCTTTCTGCACCTCTCTTTCTTCTTTCTGCAACCCCTTGCCTCTTTCTGTACCCCTCGTCCCTCTTTCTGCACCCCTCTTCCCTCTTTATGTACAATCTCTTGCCTCTTACTCTACTCCTTATCCCTCCTAAAACTCGCAAACAAAAAACCGCATCTCTATCCTTTGCAGGAAGTGCGCCCAAAATCTGGAACTCCATCCCAGTGCACATCCGGACTAAACCCTCCTACTTAAAATTCAAAAAGGCAGCTCAAAGACCTCCTCCTCAACAGATCTCTACCGAAGGGTTAGCTACAACCTAACATTGAAGCCTGCCTACTTCAGCACACTGTCACTTTGACTTGAAGACCTCTACCTCAATCTCCCCAGGACTACCTCAGTGACCCCCCACATACTGGATCAAACCCCTGCAGGTGATAAAGTGCTATCTATGATGTGATCATCTGGAGCGACCTGAGACACACTGCACACAACTGTGTTAACATCTCCTACAAGCGATTCAGTCCTCACAAGGACTCATACCCCACATCCATGACCAAATCCTGTCAGGAGCCTGGGTGCCTTCCACAACAACACCACTCGAAACATCCTGAGACATTGCACATACAAAGGTGTTATCACATCTCACAAGTGACTCTGTGCTTGTAGCAAAGATTTTTCTGCGTAAGGACCCACTGTACTTATTACTATATTAATGTATCTTATCTTATGACTGATAATGCTGAAAAGCTCTCCGATACCTTCGGGTCTGGCTAGCGCTATATAAAACCTTAAATAAATAAATACATCTTACGGCACCTTTCTTGCTTCCTTCTATACCCCTGTTGCCTCTTTTTGCACTCATCTTCCCTCTTTCTGCACATGTCTTTTTGTACCTCTCTTGGCTCTTTGTGCACCTCTCTTGCTTTTTTCAGCACTTTTCTTGCCTGTTTCTGCACTTCTTCTTTCTGCACTTCTCTTGCTTCTTTCTGTACCTCTCTTGCTTCTTTGTGCACCCTTCCTGCCTCTTTCTGTACCCCTCTTGCCTTTTCTGTACCCCTCTTGTGTCTTTCTATACCCATCTTCCCTCTTTCTGCACCTCTCTTGCATCCTTCTGCATCTCTCTTGCCCGTTTCTACAGTTTTCTTGCCTCTTTCTGCACCGTTGTTGCTTCTTTCTGAGCCCCTCTTGCCTCTGTTTGCACCTCTATTGGTCCTTTCTGCAGTTCTTTTACCTCTTTGTGCACCTCGCCTGCCTTTTTTGTACATCTCTTGCCTTTTTCTGCACTTCTCTTACCTCTTTCTGCACTTCTCTTGCTTATTTCTGTGCCTCACTGGCTCTGCTCTACACTTCTCTTGCCTCTTTCTGCACTTCTCCTGCCTCTTGCTACATTTTCTGTTGCTTCTTTGTGGACTTTTCCTGGCTCTTTCTACAACCCTCTTGCATCATTTTACACCCCTGTTGTCTCTTTCTGCACTCGTCTTCCCTCTTTCTGCACCCCTCTCTGGTCTCTTTATGCACCTCTATTGTCTCTTTCTGAACATCTCTGGCCTCTTTCTGCACTTCTGTTGCCTCTTTCTGCCCATATGTTGCCTGTTTCTGCATCTCTCTTGCCTCTTTCTGCACTTCTGTTGCCTCTTTCTGCATATTTTTTGCCTGTTCGGCATCTCTCTTGCCTCTTTCTGAACTTCTATTGACTGTTCCTACACCTCTGTTGCTTCTTTCTGCACTTCTCTTGCCTCTTTCTGTACCCCTTTTGCCTCTTTCTTCATCTCCGTTGCTTCGTTCTGCACTTCTCTTGCTTCTTTCTGTACTTCTCTTGCTTCTTTCTGCACCCCGTTTGTGTCTTTCTGCAGCCCTCCTCCTGTACCTCTCTTGCCTCCTTCTGCACCTCTTTTGCCTCTTTCTAAAGTTCTCTTACCGCTTTCTGGACCTCTGTTGCTTCTGTCTGCCCTCCTGTTGCCTCTTTCAGCACCCCTCTTGCCTCTGTCTGCATCTCTGATGGTCCTTTCTGCAGTTCTCTTGCCTCTTTCTGTACCTCTCTTGCCTTTCTCTGACCTTCTCTTGCCTCTTTCTGTACTTCTCTTTCTGTATTTCTCTTGCTTCTTTCTGCACTTCTCTTGTTTCTTTCTGCACTTTCTTGCTTCTTTCTGTACTTCTCTTGCCACTTTCAGCACCCCTCTTGCCTCTGTTTGCACCTCTGTTGGTTCTTTCTGCAGTTCTCTTGCCCCTTTCTGCAACCCGCTTGCCCTTTTCTGCACATCTCTTGCCTCTTTCTGTACTTTTCTTTCCTCTTTCTGCACTTCTCTTGCTTCTTTCTACGTGTCTCTTGCTTCTTTCTGCACTTCTCTCGCCTCTTTCTGTACTTCTCTTGCTTCTTTCTACATTTCTGGTACTTCTTTCTGGACTTCTCTTAGCTCTTTCAGCAACCCCCTAGCCTCTATCTGCACCTCTATTGCCTCTTTCTGCACTCGTCTTCCCTTTTTCTGTACCTCTCTTGTCTCTTTTTGCAACTCTCTTGTCTCTTTCTTTACCTCTCTTGCCTCTTTCTGCAATTCGGGTGCCTCTTTCTGCACCACTGTAGCTTCTTTCTGCACTTTTTTTTAGTTTAGCTTAGTTTATTTATATTTCTAGAGCGCCTAATCACCAAAAGGTCTCTAGATGTTAGCAGCATAGACCAAAAATAACGGGGATCCCTTAATTCTGCTGATACTCTGTATGCAAGGAAGTGGATTATCCGAAAGCCTCAGTAAACAAGATGGTCTTAAGTTTCCTCCTGAATGGGAGTAAGGTGGCTTCCCTGTGCATTATATCAGGTAGCTTATTCCAGATCTGGGGAATCACCACTAAGAAAGCCCACCAATGAATTTAGATCTGTTAAAGCGCGGATAGGCCAACAGGCTCGCCTCGGATGACCGAAGGCAATGTCCGGGTATGTAGGGCTGCAAACGATCTTTGATGTAGTGGGCACCTCTCCATACAAAATGCTTTATACGCAATGCACAGGCCCTTGAACCTAACCCTTTGCTTGATTGGAAGCCAGCGTAACTGTTGTAGCAGAGGGGTAGTGTGCGCTCTTCTTGGTAGTTTAAAAATCAGCCTTGCTGCATCATTCAAAACCACCTGCAGTTTCCTCAGGAGTTTATCAGGGAGCTCTGTTTACACTGCGTTACCGTAATTGAGGCGTGACACGAAAAGTGCTGTCACAACGGTTCACATGGTGGAAAATGTCAACAGGGTCTCGAGCTTCCGTAATTGCCGCATCAGGCCAGTACAGCTCCCCACTACACCAGACAGCTGACTAATAACTAATTGTCTAGCTTGATACCCAGACTCTTCACGGCTGAAATCGGTGTCGGAGTGGTGCCCAGCTCTTGAGGCCAGAAGAGGCTAGACCAAGGTGAAGCATCTGTTGTGAGAGCAAGCACCTCTGTCTTATTGGGGTATACCTTGAGTGAGTTGACAGTCATCATGTTCATAGCGAGCCGGAGGATATTCTAAACATTGAGCTGAACCGGAGGAGAATTATCAATTCGTACAATTAGCTGAGTGTCATTGGCATTATTGAACACTTGACAATCCAATTTTGCCAGTGCTTCTACCACCGGCTGGAGGTAGATGTTAAATAGCAGGGGGGACAGTGCAGAACCCTTCGGAACCACCCAGGGTAAGACACCAGTCTGGACCTACATTCTTCTAGCTGGACAATTTGAAATCGGTCCTCCAAAAAAGGAAGAAATCCATTGGAGTACCTTCCAGGTGGCTCCTAGCCGCCGGACACGGGACAACAACTGCCCGTGGTTCACCGTGTCAAACATGGCTGAGAGATCTATTAATATCAATGCTGAGTGATTCTTCTTATGGGCTGCAAGCCTCAATTCATCCAGCACCAAGAGCATCACAAACTCAGTGCTGTTGTGGCCCTAAATCCTGATTGTCGTGCATGTTGCAGCTGATGTTCTTCCAAGAAGGACGAGAGGACTCTAAGCACATGTTGCTCGAGAACCTTGGCCAGCAAAGGAAGTCTGGAAATGGGTTAGAAGTTTTTCAGGTGGCTGATGTCTGCTCCTGCTTTTTTCAGCAATGGAAACACTGTGCTTCCTTAAATTTGTGAGGTGAATTCCCAGTTGCCAAAGAGAGGTTTAATAGTGACAACACCTCTGGGTCTACTGACGGAATAACGATTTTAAGCACCCTAGGAGGGTAAGGCTCAACTGGCGACCCAGACTTTACTTTGGTCACAATATGGGCTAAGCCATTTGAATGCAGAGCGGGGAAGATTGACAGAGAGGCAGCCTGAAAATCAGATGGGTCCACCACTGATAGAGGACAGGGGGTTATGCGAGTCTTACCTATTTCTATAATAATGTCTCTGACCTTAGCTAGAAAGAAATCCTGTACCTTTTCACAGTCAGCCTCATTTACAACCGTCATAGGTTCTTTCAGGCGACTTGCCGTTTTCTGTATATCTATTCTTTCTTTCTGCATGTCTTACCTATGTAGGCATAGTTAGAAATTAGCATTAACAAAACCTTAGAGATTCACCGCGAAATATACAGGTTTCAGGGACGTTATAGTAAAGAATTATCATTTTAAAAACCTTAGAAATTCACTGAAAAAAACACAGGTTTCAGGGAGGTTATAGTTAGGCTGACATTTCACTCACAGAAATTCAGACATTTTACTTAGCTGAGCTAACTATAACTCGCGGCCCGCAATAAACTGCTGATGATGTCACATATTACATCACTCATCAAGTTGTCAGTGACATCACTGATGACATCACTGATATATATGTTACTTACTAGTAGTCCCCAGTAGGTAGTTATAGTTCAGACCGAGTTTACATAGGAAATGAATTTTAGTTTTCCAATAACTTCAGCACCGCTTCACAAATCTTCTCAGTTGAGCTGCTGCCTAGAAGTTTTCGGGGTGATTTGTCAAGCAGGGCAGAGAAAAAGGGTGTATCCTAAAAATCACTTTCCTCATGCAATTTCCCATGGAGATTTTAGACATGTCTACAGCCCGAACCGCTGAATGAAATTACCAAAAATTTGTGAGAAAGCTCAATGCTGGTGTGCTTTTTGTTGTCTGGGGGAAATTTGTTCTGTAGTTTTTGAGATATTAAAGGAGGCTCTAATTTGTATAACTAGAGGTGCAACCCCTTTGCAAATCCAACTGATCTTGTGCAGAGATCTGATTGGCTTCCATTTTGGTACTAGAACCAAAACAATAAGATGAAAAACAGGGACTAGGGTAGGAATACCCTGACCCCCTGAGCCTTGTACTGGGATCTTACAAGGACCCCTCCAAGGCCAGAAAACAGTTTTAAAAAAGATGTTCATGGTGAAAATTGCAAAGATTCATGAATTCCCATGAAAATAAAATGGGCCAGGTCCTGGGGGCTTATTTTTATTTGTATTATCAGGAAGGGATGCATGCAGCCCTCTTCCACATTGCTGCTAATTCTCTGGGGACCACCACCATTCTTGGGGCAGGCGCTTTACAAAGCATGAGGAGGAGGCTATGCAGCCCTTGTCTGTAGGCCTTTATTGTTTCTGGGGACCGCCCCCTCCCTAGGGCTTGATTGTAAAATATTAAAGGGGCCACGCAGACCCCCTTATTAATTTTAAATTGCTCCAGGAACCACCACCTGCCGGAAGTGAAGGATATTTATGAAAGGAGAAGGGGGGCCTCATGGGCTGTATTTGGCCCCAGTGACCGCCATCTCCCAATGACAGGCCCTAGACAAACAAAGTAGGGGGCCTGCAAGGCCCCCTCCTGAAGCCATTATTGGCCCTGTTGATCGCCACCTCACAGGGCCGCCTTCCTATGTCCGGGATGCTCACGCCCCGGTCATAGCTGTTTACTCTCATTTTGCTGGGACTTTGATACTCCCAACAAGCAAGAACAAACAGTAAGTCTGCCCCCATTTTCTTAATGGTTACCCAGCAGGCATGAGCAGGATAACTGCTTCCGCTGACTGGCAGCAGTCTTTTAATCTGTTTTCCTTCCCACTGTCAAGCAGGCAGGAAAACAAAGAAAACAATTGCTCCCACATGAGGGGCCCAGCATTTTCTTTCTGCTCCTACTGTGGGAGCAATGCCGTCTCCAGCTGGAGACGAGGAACCGGCAAGGACTGCAGAGGGCATTGCGGCTCCACATGCAGTCCCCAACACTGCACACTGGGGGCCTCATTTATGAGAAATGACGCATGGCTGCGTGAAAGCAGTGATGCGTCACTTCTCAGTGCGCACTCCTTGCGACATTCCTTATGCGTCATATTTAATGTATGACGCATCATGTCTAAAGGAGTTACAGATACGTCAGTATTTCTGACGTATCTGTAAGCGCAAAAGTGAAACATTGCTGGAGTGTGTCACAAAACTGACGCAACTCCAGCAATGCGTCCTTTCACATGGGGCAAGCCCCATGTGAAAGGGCCTGCGTCAGTCTTACGCCTGCTGTGAGGCAGGCGCAAGATTTTGACGCAACGGCGTCCTAAAAGTGACGCAGTGAAATCTCATAGATTTCACGGCGTCACTTCTACGACCCTTCCTTGCGTCAATACGCCCCCCTTGCATACATTATACCTGGCGCAGGCATAATGTGGCCCAGGGGTTTACAAAGTGACGCATCTACCTAGATGCATCACTTTGTAAATATGGCGCAACAAGGCGCATTTTTTACGCCACTGGTGCGTCACAAAAAGTGACGCACCGGCGGCGTAAAAGTGACGCACAGGCTCATAAATGAGGCCCTGGGTTCCCTGGCTGAGCTCCAGACACCCACATAACCACTCACACCCCATCACAAACCCATACTGCCACTCATCCTTACTCACGCACCCACATAACTATTCACATAACCATACAGCAACTCACACACCGGCTTACAGATCCATACAGCTACTCACACACCCATACATCCACCCACCACTGTGTACAGCCACTCACATACCCACTCTCAAACGTTACAGGTAGAAAAGCACATTTTAAAAACCCTTAAAATTCGCACAAAAAACAAAGGTTACAGAGACATTATAAGTAAGAAATAACATAAAAATGAAAAGTTACAGGGGTGTTATAGGTAGGAAATAAAACTTTTTAAAAACCTAAGAAATTCACAAAAAAAGGTTATAGAGACATTATAGTTGGGCATTGATTTCACTCATACAAAGCCATTGAAATTCAGCAGTTATAGTTACTTGAGCTAACAATAATTTACGTCCCTGCAGTACACTACTTATGATATCACATATTACATTGTGCCTGCCATGGTCAGTGATAGCATTGATGACATCTCAAGTGACATCACTGACAAAATCCATAGAACAACTCACACATCCACACTATAGCTCATACACCAACTCATACACCTATACAACCACTCACACACCCACTAACTCATGCATAAAGCCACTCAAAAACCCACTCACTTACCTATACAACCACTCATGTAGCCATTCACTTACCCCTATATCTACCCACACAGCAATTCACTCACCTATACTGTCCCTCATACAGCTACTTATTCACACATACAACTATGCGAACACCCACTAATTAACAAATACAGTCACTCACACACTAACTAACCCATACAGTCTTTCAACTGAGCCACTCACACACCCTCATAACCACTTACATACCCATTTATACATCCACACATACAGTCACATGTCTACTCACTCAGCCACACAGCCACTTACACACACTGCCACTCACCCATACAGCCACTAACACAGCTACTCAGTCACCCATACAGCCACTCACACACCAACTCACCCTCCCACACTGCCACTCACATAGGCACCCACTCACCCATACAGCCAGTCACACACCCACTCACTCGTTAACAGCCACTCACTCACCCATACAGCTACCCACTGTCCCATACAACTACTCACACAACCACATATTCACCCATACATATACGTCCTAGAGGCGCAGGACCGAGCGCTCTAGACCTGCGGCCCTCCTACGCCCGCCCTACTTAAGGCTGGTCATTTCCTGGCCTACCAGAACTTGTATTGGACAAACAGCGTGGCTGAGACCCTGACGCTGCAACGCTCTGCTGCATAGCGCTTCGCGCTTTTAAAACTCCCGCTTTTTCTATTTGTGTTATTTTTGTTTTTTCATTTTACTTTGTTTTTAATTGGGGACTCCTGGCCCTTACTTGCACTATAATCGGCTCCCGCACCGCTACTTAGCGGGTCTGGGTTCTGTGGGCTCCTCTTCATTTCTTTGGCGCCATCTTGGGTGAGGACGCGCCGTCCTAGAGGCGCAGGACCGAGCGCTCTAGACCTGCGGCCCTCCTACGCCCGCCCTACTTAAGCTCTGCCCTAGCGCGCAGCGGTGACGCGCAGCGGGTCGCGCCTTCCCTGCGCCTGAGTCGAGCCAGAGTCCTGCCCGTCTGCGCCCGTCAGCGCTGAGGAAGCGCTAGGGCAGGGCTCTGTCTCTTGGCCAGTAAGTTTTTACTGGCCTTCCATTCCCATGTATTCTAAGTCCGATTTACTCCGTCTTCGTCCTTCGTCAGGGCCTTGCCCTGCTCACTCTCTCCATCCTTTGTGTGGTCCCTTTAGATGCCCAGACTGCGCATATGCGCTCCCTACCCCTACCCCGATCGCTACCCACTGCCCCGCTCCTCGTTTGTCACCTACACCTACATTATTCAAGATATACCATCTCAATGTTCGCTCTCTGGTAAAACACCATCTTGAGGTTCACGATCTTCTTGATGAAGCCCCTGACATTTTTTTCATGTCGGAAACCTGGCTTCATAATGATGCCTCTGCTGCTATCAACTTGGCTCTTCCCCCTGAGTATACCATCTATACTCTTAACCGCGACTCCAGAGGGGGCGGCATTGCTGCCGCTATTAAAACTAGGTATCCCTGTATATGGAAACCTATGGATATTGTGGGTTGCGAAAGTGCCTACTTCTCTGTCTCCGTTAATTCGCATTTTTCTTTTTCTGGCTTACTCATTTACCGACCCCCGGGCCCTGATGCTGCTTTCAGGGCTGCTCTCCCTGAGGCTGTTAGTTCTCTGGCCCTAACGACGGCCAATTTTAACATACTTGGGGATCTTAATCTCCACTTTGATTCCCCCTGTCCTTCGGCGGCCAGTAGCACCTGTGCTGATCTGGAGGCTCTCCAACTTTCCCAATTAGTTCTTCATGACACACATATTGGTGGTCATACCCTTGACCCTTTTTTTACTTCTCTTACATCGGTCAAAGTCCTGCCTCCTAGACCTATGGCTTGGACTGACCACCACCTAATTGAATGCCATCTCTCACTTGAAGACCCTCCCATAGCGGCCCCTACTCCTACTATTTCCAGGCGCCCGTGGAAAAAGCTGAAGCTCAGTGATTTCCATCTGCTTTTAGCTGAAGCCCTCCTGGCTCCTTTCACAGATGTGGAGTCCGGCTATAATCTATACTGCCGTTGGCTCACTAATGCGCTGGACAAGCTTATTCCTTATGCCTTGACTAAACAACGGCGCAGCAATCCCAGTCCTTGGTATGATGATGCTCTCCGACTTCTAAAAAAATCTTGCAAACAAGCCGAACGAGCCTGGCGCAAGTCCTATGACCCGGCTAGGAAAGCTTTGTGCCTCGCCACTATCAAGACCTATCATCAGGCCATCTGTAGGGCCAGGGCCGCCTACTTCTCACGTGAATTCAGTGCTAGTTCCAACCCTAGCAAACTTATCTTTAAAGCACTGAAAGATCTTACTGCTTGTAGAGCCTCTAACACTGAGATCTGCTCTGCCTCCCACTGTGAGGATTTGGCCGCTTTTTTTATCAATAAAGTGGAAGGAATTTATCGAGCCTTTCCCAGCTCTACAGGCCCCCGGCAGCTCATCACAGCCACTTCTAAAACTACTCTCTCGCTATCTTATCTTCCGGAGCTTTCTACGGAGGAGTTTGACAAACTCGTGATTAGGGTGAAATCGGGTTCCCCGAAAGATCCCTTGCGGCCCTCACAATTTAGAGAATCCTCCGCCTGCCTTCCTCCGATCTGTAAACTCATCAATCTTTCATTGTCCTCGGGCTCTGTACCAGCTGCCTGGAAACAGGCGCAGGTTATTCCTATTCTGAAAAAACCTGCTTTGGACCCTAAAAAAGCTGAACACTATCGCCCCATCTCTCTCCTCCCGTGGGCTGCTAAGCTGACTGAGGCCCATGCTAATACTATTCTAGCAAGACATCTCCATTCTGCGAATATTTTGGATCCTTCGCAGAATGGGTTCAGGCCCGGCCATAGCACCGAGACGGCGCTCCTGTATATGGCCGAACATCTCCGCATGTTAGAGGATGCAGGTCACACGGCGGCACTTGTGCTCCTCGATCTAAGTGCCGCCTTCGACACCGTCTCCCATGACATTCTACTTCAACGTCTGGTTGAGGCAGGGGTGGATAAGCGGGCCCTTGAATGGTTCAGATCTTTTCTATCTGATCGCTCCTTCAGGGTCATCACTCCCCCCTTTGAATCCAAACCTCATGCGGTTGCCCAGGGCGTCCCCCAGGGATTGGCCTTAAGCCCCACTCTTTTTAACCTTTATGTCCAGCCGTTGGCTGATGTCGCCAAGCGTGGGAACCTCTCCATCGTGTCCTACGCTGACGACACGCAGCTTGCGGTTGCGATTAGTGGGGCCTCCGATCTCGAGGCGGCAAAGTTCCGTGAGGGAGTTATATCTGTGGCCCACTGGATGAATGATAATTTCCTACAATTGAATGCAAAAAAAACAGAGGTGCTCATTGTGGGGAAACAAACTCATCTGTGGGGTGACAGCTGGTGGCCACGTGAGCTCGGTCCTACCCCTACCCCTGTCACTGAAGTTAAAAACCTCGGGGTGTGGTTTGACTCCCAACTAAGTTTTTCCACTCACACTAAAAAGACCGCGGCATCTTGCTTTGGAATCTTGCGTCAGCTTCGGTCCACTTTCAAATACTTTGACGCTCCTACACGCCAAATCATTGTGCAAGCTCTGATTTTATCTAAATTAGACTATGCCAGCTCTCTTTTTCTTGGAGTCAATCAGGCTGAGCTCTCCCGTCTCCAACGCGTCCAGAACGCTGCCGCCAGGGCTCTGGTTGGTTTGCCTAAATTCTGTTCAGCTAGGAGAACCATTTTTAATCTCCATTGGCTCCCGGTGGCACAGAGAATAAAGTTTAAATCTCTGATTTTGACATTCAAAATCCTTAAGCTTTCTTCTCCTCAGATCCTGCAGCAACTCATTCTTCCTTATGTTCCAGCTCGCCCTCTACGGTCTTCTGTTCTCCACCTTGCCATTGTTCCCCGTTTCAAGAGATCCAGGATTGGCGGCCGCTCCTTCCGAATCCTTGCCGCCAAACTGTGGAATTCCTTGCCCGTCCACATCCGTGCCATTGATGAGCTCCTTGCTTTTAGGAAGGCGGTTAAAACCTTTCTTTTCCCCATAGCCCCTTAGTTCTGTTGATGCTGTGTGGTGTTTTCCATCTCCTGTCCGGTTTTTGTTCTGCACTAGCGCCAGGACGCCCCTTTGCTGGGGCAGCTGTGCGCTCAATAAATCAGGATAACATAACATAACATAACATAACACACAGCCAAACCCATAACATATGTTAGAAATAGTGTCGCTCATTAGTAGTACACAAAGTTTACTAATTTATCTTTTGTAGTACCTTAATATCTATGTTTAACACTCATGAACTTTTAGAAAACACTCACAATCACTGGATGATGTCATCAGTGGTGAGCTCAGTGATGTAATTTGAGATGTCATTATTGATGTCATCAGTGATTTGACTGATCATGCCACGAGTGATGGAATATGTGAGGTCATAAGCAGTACATTGTGTGGGCGTAAGTTATAGTTAGTTCACGTAACTATAACTTATGAATTGCAATGGTTTCGTACGAGTCAAATATCTGAGCCTAACTATAACATCCCTGTATCCTTCGTTTTATTCAGTGCCTCTCATCTCTCCATATCCCCTCTCTTGCATATATTTCATTTGTTTTATACCACCTCTCATACCTGTGAAGGGTGTCAGAGAACTTTACATTGTACACACGTACAGAGACAATGAATCATACATGTGTAAATCAGTGTATATAAAACATTGCATAAGGCAACAAGGACTACAAGGTGTTTGATTCATGTCATCATTACTGGTAGGCATTATTTAAGAGTGCTTGGTCTATAGGAGCACAAACTCAGGATTCAGAACATAACGCAATGGTTAGGGTTGACTTTAATAAGAAGAAAGAATGTATTTTTTAAGCAAACCTTTTCTAGCAACATCAAGATAATAAAAGACTGGGGGAAAGCCTAACTTTCTAACCTGTCCCATGCAGGTTGCATGCAGCTCTTTGATGGCAATTTATAGCTCACTGTGCTAGATTACAATTGCATCTTATGAACTGCACAGTACCAAAAGAATCTCTGTGACAAAAGCCACAACCCGAGTTATGCACATAATATGCTGTTCTTTGATATGCATGGTACACATTCTTTGCAGCAGGCATGTTAACCCTCTGCACTATTGCACCACCTAAGATGAGTCAAGAATATCACTAGACAAAACTCCCATCTCTCTCCAGCAGATACATTGATCACCAGCGTTATCTTGACACTTTTACTGTTGCCCAAAAACTGTTGAATATACAAGGAATTGGGGTTGAGACACGCTAACTGCGCTTGTAAGATTAAGGTAGAACGGTACACTATGCTTCAATGTTTAGGGCAGCTAAACTAGTCAGAGCACAGTTACCAGAGACTGTGGTCTATACTTGCAAAAGAAAATATCATTAGAATACACTCACCTACAGTTTGAGGCACAGTGGGGACCCCGTTGAGCCACCTCTTGCTGGGATCCTTCACATGGGGTTTGCCCCCACGATGGAAGGCCTTAACATTACTTTGTTAGATATGAGACAAAGGAGAGCAAGAATGCTGAGATCTGTGAAGGGATATACGGACAGCTTGATAGAGCTTGACGTTAAAGGGGAACCTGGACGCAGGACTTTGTTGCTCAAGTGGGTGGGTTATTTAGGATCGAGAAGAGAAATCCACGGAAACCTTGTAGTGTTACGAAACTTTATCTTGTGTCAAGAATTAAGTACTTCCTCATACATTCTTTGATTTAAAAAAGTATGTTCTGTACCTAGTAAAAAATATTACTAAAATGTTCCTTTAAAATAAAAAATAAACATTTTCCTGGTATTCCGAATGATGGCCACATACTCTAGTTAGCGTATATATTAATATCTGATATATTTCCAATGTTCGGTGTTTACAGAAACCAGACAAATGTGGTCTTCAATAAATATGCTTTCGGGAGTTTCTACTCATTCATCATAAATGTAAATGCGAAATATATATGCTGAAAAGCAATTTTATTTCCGAGTCATGCGATAATGAACCCAATGCAATTATTCGTTGAGAATGAGCAATGCTACTAATTAAACGCTGAGTTATGGGAAGACCTGCATTACAATAGACTGTTTTGCTGTGAAATTATTATTTACACAGCAACACACGTTTCTCATTAAAGTTATACAATTTAAGAAATCTATTTGAGCAGTCATCAGGATTTCGAAAAATATTTGTAATGCTTTCAAGCTGTTAATGATAGTCAGACTGAAGATACTCTTTTTGTTGAGGAAATCGGAAGGCTGCAACTGCCATAACTCGTCCGTCAAAAGTGGAGGAATCACCCTTTTCAATTACAGACACATCAGTATTTTAAAGAAGGTGACATCTGATTCCGGTAAAGAATTTATTTTTCGATTTGCGCTCTAGAGTAATGACTTTATTAATAAGTAATTGAAAATTATATCTCTTGATTGAAGTAATTAAAAGTGAAACACAGGATGCTGTTACCTCACCTTATCCATCAAGAAACATATGGCCTCATTTACTCACTTTTTGCAATGCTCCGGTGGCGCAGGAGCCTGCGTCATATTTACGAGGCAGCACTAGGCCACTTTCTTTTGGCTTAATGCTGCCTCGTAAATATTGTCCACTTCAAAGCAGTTTTCTGCGTTAAAGGGGCCTGCAATGGGTGTTGACAGCAACATCAATGGCATTTTGACACTGCACAGATTAACGAGAAATTGTAAATCTGAGGTAGCACCAAAAACGTACGCCCCCAGCCCCAGGGGAGGAGTAAGAGAGGCACAACGAGGATAAATATTGTTATTTCTCCTTGTTTGTCCTTTTCTATGTGTGCTGCTGCAGCATACATAAAAAAAGGAAAAGCTCCTTGTGAATGTTTTTGTGCAAGAAGGTTTCCCTTCCTGCACAAAAATAATTATTCACTCAACGCAGGAACCCTTGCACCATGGTGTAACGGTGCCTGCATTGGCACACGGCAGCCCATTGTGCGCCAGTGCAGGGAAAAAGGACAGGAATGTGACGTATCTCATGCCCTTTTCTTTTACCATAGGGCAGCACAGCAGGGAGGTCTGCAGTGCTGCCCTATGGTAAAACCTCATAAATGAGGCCCATAATGCACTTTTGTTTTTTTAAATAGAAAAATAGGTTTTTCGATGAAGGCTAGCCCTAAAGTTCCATCATCTTTTGGCATGGCAGCCATTGAAAAAACACATGCAGAAAGCTGCTTTAATGACCAAAACCAAATACAGTTGGCCTTTTGATCTATTAAAAGATGCAGGAAAATATATCAATAGAGCTCTGAAGACAGCAGAGTAAAATCATGCAAAGATATAGACATACCTGTTACTTTAAACCAGCAAAATTAAGAGGTTGCGGCTCAATAACATCGCTGAGTGAAAATATAATATCAGTTTTTGATAGACCTGGCATCCTTGGTGTTGTTTTCGCCCTAACTTTTTGCCTTTGGGATTCCTATGTGGTGACTTCATTGTTGCTGTATTTAAGACTTAGAGCACTTTGCCACTGCTAAACAGTGCTAAAGGGTTTGTGCTTTCTCCTTAAAACATGATAGATTTGGCTTATAACCAATTGTCACATTTTATTTACCTGAAAGTCGCTAATAGAGTGGCACTACGTGTGTTCACGGCTTGTAAATTAAATGCTACTAGTGGGTCGGCATATGAAAGGGTTAACCCAAAATTAGTCGAAGAGACCTGGGTAATTAAGTGTTAAAGACAGAGGGGTCCCAGACTGGGAAAAATTAGAATCATGGAAAGTTCAAATTTAAATTAATCAATGTGCGAGGATTGAATTTCAACAGTACAGTTGTTTTTATTCACAACATACCGCAACCTAAAGTTGGTTAATACAGTTTGAATCTAAAACAGTCATTAGATTGTTGTAACAAAATTGTGCCCACGCGTGCAAAGGGGAAGGGGGTGGGGGAGTGCTGGTGTTGTGAAAGATATTAGTGAATAGTGCAGGAAAGCTTCATGTTGTGTTGTGTTGTGAATAAAAACAACTGTACTGTTGAAATTCAATCCTCGCACATTGATTAATTTAAATTTGAACTTTCCATGATTCTAATTTTTCCCAGTCTGGGACCCCTCTGTCTTTAACACTAGTGGGTCGGCAGCACTGATTGTGCTACTCACTTAAGTAGCACATTAAACATGTCTCAGGACTGCCATTGCAGCCTGTGTGCAGTTTTAAACAGCCATTTTGGCCTGGCAAAATAAACCTTTTGCCAGGCCTGAATCTTCCTTTTTAGTGCATATGAGTCACCCCTTGAGTAGGCCTGAGGCAGTCCAGAGGACAGGGTGCAACGCATGTGTGATGTAGGACATGTGTTTTTAAGTTTTTCACTTCTGCAAAGCCTACCTCTCCCACAGGATAACATTGGAATTACATATTATATTTAATAAGCCAACAATATCAGACAAGAAAGTTGAGGAATACTTACAAGTTATGAGTGATATATACTGTGTGCTGGTATCCAGCTGTTTCTCCTACCAGCCATTATTTGTGCGCTACCAAGCGCCTTTTTAAAGCCCGCTATGTAGGACACAGTTGTGAAGAATGGTCTGCTGAGTGCCAGAGGTACTACCTGTCCCAACTCATCCAAGGAGAATGAGTCATCTCACAAGATCAGCCATGAGCTACAACATGTATTCATTTAGTGCCAAGGTCAGGTCCATCTTTACCCATCATTGACAGGAAGAGGCAGGTCAGGGCTACCACTCTTTATTCTACTTTTTAAAAATATGTTCAGCTGAACTATTTTATAAAAATTGACTATTTTGACTGGTTAATGGTGCTACAATTTTTGTTAAAACAAAAGAGATAGGTGCAATTTGTTTCTATTTTAACTGTTATAGTTTTTCATTATACCCTGTTGACTGCAGCTTGCATGATATTTGTTTACTTACTGTTGGGCAGTTAAAACCCTTGGATTTATTTTCAATATCTATTTACCTTAATAATAGTTAGAAGGTGAAATAATGGGTAAGAGAAAGCCAGCTGAGAGCTTCTATAAAGGCCAAACCTAACAAAGTAGCAAGATATGCAGCCGAAAACGGCACGTTAAGATAGAGTGAATGTCTAATAGACAGAGATAAAATATGCCCCAATGCAGTTTTTCAAGAAAGCAAAAGTTAATCTGAAAAACGAACTTTGCACAGTAAAAGCACATCACAATACTAACGTAGCATCCAGTCCTCTGCATAATGGCAAATCCAGGGATGAACCTGAAGAAGTTTGTAAACATCTAGTTCCAACAACAATCTGCATAAATAGACATACACCAATTACATGGACGAACACTAGGAGATCCTACCTGGTAGCAAGACCACCAGAGAAATCTACTCCATAGGGGGCACCTGAAAATGTGAGGGCCTTTTTACAGATAATACTGACCTTGAGAAAAAAGGTCTCCAAATTAAAAGATATGGGCTATGTTTTGAGTAATGAACCTCATGGTATATTTGATGAGCAAATTCTTTTGGATGGCAATCGCACCAGGGCCTTTCTTCAGATATTTTGGTCCCCATTTCCAATCCGCCAGGTACTGTACACTCCACTAACTCTTGACTTACCCAGTTAAATAAAAAAAGGAGGGAGAAAAATAATATGACAAAAAACAGCATTGGCAGGTACACACATCAGGAAGCCCACGAGCCACCAAGGGAGGAGGAGAACCCACCAAGAAACAATCAGAGGCAGCCAACAACAGGACAGCGAGGAGGCCACCCCAAAAAAGAAGACCTAAGAGGCAAAACCCACCAGCAAGCCAGGAACAGGCCAACAGGGATATAACCAGGGTCTGGAAACTGGGACCCTGGAAAGCAGAAGGCAAAAGTGACACCAAGGAGGCAGTCAACTAGAGAAATGAGAAATAGAGCACCCAGGCCACAACAAGAAGGACACAAACAACCAATAAGGGCACCCACTGGACAAAGGGACGACAAGCCTAACACCAACAGGCAGTCACTCCAAATAGGCAGCGGAACAGACACAGATCGAGCCCAAGCCAGAACGTAAGGAAAGCCACAAAAGCTAAACAGGCAAGCAAGCAACACCAAAGAAAGATGAGGGGAAGAAAGGGAAGACTCCACAGCTACTGCCTCAACTAGGCACCAATGGGGGAAAGGACTAACAACAGGATCAACACCACCAGGAAGACCCACTGGAGACCAACCCAAAATAATAGAGGAAAGGGTCAGCCAAGAAGGCAAGGCACAAACACAAAGGACCAACCAAGGCAAGGACCATACAGACCAAACCAGGAAGAGGGGGAAGCACCAACCAAAAACCAGCCTCCCCCAACCAGACAGACCTGCCCCCCCACAGAGCCCAAAGGACACTGCTACAGATACTCACAGAGGAGGACCAGGACCCAGGTCAGGAACGGCCAGCACAAACCATCAGCACCGATACCGCAAAACCACCCAGCACCCAGCATGGGAGAAGGAGCAAGAGTGGGAGTACATGATCAGGCCAAGAGGCAAAGGCCAAGGCTCACACAAGAAAGCCAGGAAAACCTCCAGAATGCATCCCAACAAGGTTCCCAGAGAAAGAAGGGAGCAGGGCCAGCACCCAAAAGAAAGCCAGCCACAAAAAGACCAACCAGGAGGACCAGGCCGCCACACTCCAGCTCCGACTGAACCAGAAAGGATATGGTAAGCACCAGAAACCAGAACCCCAGGAAGCCCAACACCATACAAGGAACACGGCCAACAACAGAGCCCCACCAAAAGAAAGGCCAAGGGGTGGAAAACTAGCATAGGCGGGCGAGCCAAATCCCCAACACCGCAGACACCAGGGCATCCCAAAGAACAAAGAGGCCCAACAGGGAAGACCCAGTCCCAAACAACATAATCACAGGAGGACACCACAATCAGAAACCCGAAACCTGGGGGATGACCAGAGCAGGAAACCACAGCCCCCAGATATATCACACGCACCGACCAATGGAGAAGAGGCACAACGGCTCCCAACCAAACACCCAGCCGAGAAAAAGGCCCAGAGAACCAAGGAGCACACCAAGGGATCACCGAAGCGAGTCCCAACAGCTGGAGAGCAGGGAGCCAACCGAACCACAGACAAGCCAGCCAAGACTGGAGGCCAACAACAGGCCTGGAAGGTGTGGGACAGGGCCCATAGCCACAACCCGGAAACCAGCCAAGACACAGAGGCAACAGAAGCCAGGCTGGATCACAAGCAGACCACACAGGCAAACCAAGGTCATAGCCCAGGATGCACCAGAGGAGGGCAGAAGCAGGGGAGAACCCCCAGGGCAAAAAGAGACAAAGAAACCAGCCACACACAAGGCAACAGAGTGCAAAGGAGGCTCAGAAGCCATGGCCGAAACAAAGCAATCCACTTGTTTAGGCTGACACGACTGCCCAGAAGACAACCTGAAGGCCCCAGCAGAGCACAGGCAAAAGTAGAGGACATTGAGGCCGACAGATACCCCCTGCACAGAACCACCACCATGCATGACCGAAACCAAAACAAGGCAACAGCCCAAAAGCCCAGACCAGCCAGGGCAGATAACAGAACAGCCAGGCCCAAAATTAAATAGAGGCAGTATCCAAAGCCCCACAAAAAACACAACAAGACCGGTAGCCCAGCACCCACAAAAGATACATGGTACCCATTCCTCCCTACAGGGGAACAGAGCCCAGAAGAGGGCAAAGCAAAGAAAGAGACCCAAGCAGGCCAATCAGCCAGACACAACAAGAAGGTGGAGAGCAAGCAGCCAGCGGCCACAGGGACAACTAAATAGCTCAGATAACAGTGCCGCAGGAATCCAGACAACAGCCCAGAAACAGGAGTGTTAGATTTGGGGGTCTCTAGTTGGCACAGGTAAGTACTTGTGACGAGCAGGAAACATCTCCTCTAGTCAGGGCAAGGGACTTACTATTAAAAATAACCCCTGGTCACCCTCTAGGTTGCGTGGCGTGAGCAGACAAGGCTAAACTTCAGAGCGTTATTGGTTAAGCATTTTTGACCACATATAGTAATCCAAGAATATACACCACAAATGGACACCAGTCGAGTTTTATATCAAAATAGGTTTCTTTTATATAGGTATATCAAGCAGGCTTAAGGCGGTTGACATGCAGGACCCTCAAGGGGTTCCTGGGAGACTGCAAGTCCACCAAATAGGTGACAGGACTCTTGTGCTCCACAACCTCTGTCCAGGCTGAAGCTCTACCAGATTGGCATTCTGGTCATACCACTGCTTCATTTCCTCCTGGCTGGCTTCCAGATTTGCCTCAGCAAGTGCTCTGAAATGCCTAGTCTGGTTCCTAAAGGCCAGCATGTAGCTATATACATTCTGGGGAGGTTTACTTGGAGAATGCTCCCAGCCTGCTTTGACCAGATTAAGAGGTCCTCTTACTTGGTGGCCATACAGGAGCTCAAAGGGGCTGAGCCCTAGAGACTTCTGTGGCACCTCATGGGTAAGCAAAGTGCAGGCATGGCAAGAGGACGTCCCACTTACGCCTCATGGGTTCTTCCAGACCCATAATCATGCCCTTTAGAGTTCGTTTGAATCTCTCAACCAACCCATTTCCTTGGGGGTGGTAAGGTGTGGTGAACTTGTAGGTTACACTACACTCTTGCCGAAGGGATTTCATATACTTGGATATGAAATTGGTACCCCGGTAAGACACCCTGGTAAGACACCACCTCTAGAGGGAATACCACTGTGGAGAAAATTCCCATCAGCGCACGTCCCACCACGGGGGCCTTCACTGTCCATAGAGGGATGGCTTCCGGGTACCTGGTGGCATGATCCTCCAGGACCCGGATGAACCTGTTGCCCATGACTGTCTTGGGGTCCAGTGGCCCCACAATGTCAATTCCCACTCGCTGAAATAGGGTACTGACTACAGGGAATGGCTAGAGAGGAGCCTTCTGCTTCCTCCTACTCTTTCCACTTGCCTGCCAAGTCTGGCAGGTCCTACAGTGAGCATCTGAGTTCTTGTGCATTTGAGGCCAATAAAAGTGGGTGACACGCCTTTCATAGGTTTTGTCCTGTCCAAAATGCCCTGCTAATGGCACATCGTGAGCCAGCCCCAGTAGGCATGCTCTGAATCTCTGGGGTACCACCAGGGCACGGGCTGACCCAGGTTCAGCAACCTTAGGCTCTGAATACAGGAGGTCATTCTCCCAAGAAATGAAATGTGTTCCAGACTGATCACCGTTGGCCTGGTCTGCAGCCTGTTGCCGCAGACCGATGAGAGAAGGACACTCTTTCTGCTCCCTGCAGAATTCCTCCTTGGAGGGGCCTCCTTCCTGCTGCCAATGGGTCAGCTCAGGAAGGTCCTCCAGTTCAGCTATCTGTTCCCCGGTAGGCTCCAGGGCATCCCCCTCAAGGTCTGCTTCCTCCAGGGCCATGGGAACTTCAGGGGCCGGTTTCCCACACCTCCTGCGCCTTCTCTCCAAGGCCGGTTCCTGGGCCTCTCCCTCAGGCTCCAGGACATCTTGAGAACCCCTACTGGCTGCCATTGACTGGGTGGTCACGCACGCCCAGTCAGGCAGACCCACCATCCTGAGATGAGTCTTCTTCTCCACCTTCTCCCAAAGTGAACTTTCCAATCGTTCCCTAACAAACAGTCTACAGGCATGGCAGTTCTCGCAGCTACCTGAAGAGTACCAGAGACCCCCACTCAAGGGAACCTGAGCCATTGGACACTGACTCTCAGTGTTGTCAGCGTTGACAGCATGGCAGTATGCATGGGGTACAACCTGCTCTTGAGACACAAGGTGCTGCCGGACTGCAGTCACACTGGCTCCTGTATCTCTAAGAGCCTCCACCCTTTTGCCATTGATGGTCACCACCTGCCCATACTTCTTAGTGTTGGAGGGCAGTTGGTTCTCAGGGACCATCTCACTGCCTCCTAAAGAGACCAGGGTCATCTGAAAGGGATCCCATCTACCTCCTCCCCAAAGGCTACACTAGCCATCTGCTGGGGTGGAGCACCAGTGGGTGCTGGTTTACCAAATAGGCGACACTTAGGATCATTGGAAAAATGACCCAGTTCACCACATCTATAACATTTTAGGGGCCCTCTTTGAACAGGGGTACCTGTCGGGCCCCTGCTGGTTTCTGGGGTGGGGGAGGCTGAGAACCTTTCCCTGGGTTCCCTTGGGGATTACTTTGGGGCCTCTTCTGAAACTCCCTCTGTTTACCCTTGTCCCCCCCACTCTTCTGCTGGGGACCCTGCCCACCTTTGGCGGAGTCTCCCACTTGACCCTTGTGGACCCTGGTGCTGACCCAGCGGTCCGCCTCCTCAGCAAGCTTCCTAGGGTTAGTCAGATTGCTATCAATCAGGTGCTGGCGTAGCTCAGGAAAACAATTTCTAGACAAGTGCTCCCATGCAATTAAATCAAAGAGACCTTAAAAATAAAAATCATCAACTTTGCTACTTTTTACCCAACCATCCAGTGCTCTGCAGAAAAAAGGTCACATATTCAACATAGGTACTCCCCAGAATCTTTGTACAACCCCTGAACCTCTGTCTGTACAATTCAGGATTTAACTCATACCTGGTCATCAAAGCTTCCTTCATGTGTGGGTAAGAATTATAAACCTCAGAGGGCAAATCTAGCAGTGTGTCCCGCCCCTCACTAAGGAACCGCCTCCACAACCCCGCTCCCCAATCTCTCTCAGGGACCCCAGTGGGAAGACATGGCTACCTCATATGCCTTAAACCACTGCCCTATGTCATCATTCTTAAAAAAATCTTTCACCACATCCTTTGGCATGTACACCCTTGATTCTACCTGCACTGCTGTTGCACTGCCACCAGAGGGAGTAGTTTCCATACTTTTAGCTTTCAGCTCCATCTCCCTTACTTCATGCTCCATTTGAATTCTTCTTTCTTCCATAGCCATCTTTTTGCTCTCTCGCTCCAATTGCCCATTGATTTTAAGTTTTGCTATCTCCATATCATGTGCTCGGGTTTCTCTCCTGTCCGCCAGCTCCTCTGGCATCAGGACTCTGCCAAAATCAATGATGCTTTCTGGTGGTTAAACTTCCACCACATTCTTAGGTGCCCTTGACTCAATCCAGGCCCTCAGCACCTTTTGGAGTTGAGCCTTGTTTTTACATCCAGATTGTAAAACTCTAAACTTGAGACAGAAGCCCCTTAGCTGGGCCATAGAGTAGCTTTCCAATCTTTCCTCTTCCCAGTCAATGCCTTCAATGGCAGAGATTACAGAGGCTGCCTTTCCTCCATTGAGCGAACCAGGCATGGCTTCTTTTAAAAATGGAGATCTCTTAGCAAAGCAAAAAAAAATCAACAAGTATGTGGCTGCGTTATTGGTCTAAACTCACTACGTGGTGTTCAATAATAACTGTATATATATCATAAATGCAAATTCGAAATCCTCACCGCTGCCATCAATGTTAGATTTGGGGGTCTCTGGTTGGCACAGGTAAGTACTTGTGACAAGCATGGACCCTCTCCTCTAGTCAGGGCAAGGGACTTACTCTTAAAAATAACCCCTGCTCACCCTCTAGGTTGCGTGGTGCGAGCAGACAAGGCTAAACTTCAGAGTGTTATTGGTTAAGCATGTATGACCAAATACAGTAATCCAAGAATACACCACAAATGGACACCAGTCGAGTTTTATATCAAAAATAGGTTTCTTTTATATAGGTATATCAAGAAGGCTTAATACAAGACCCAGATAACGTTTTAAGTCAGGCCACAATACTATTAAGCAATCAAAATAAGGATACTGGTCAAATTGCGTAGTTCTTTGTTTCGACTCTCAGTGTTGAAACAATGTCACATAAAAGTAATAATCACACATTACGGACTCCTGGGTCCATGGCGTAGCATACGTTGAAGCAACAGTACCTTTTGCGAGGCGGAGTCCGGTTCGTAGGCGGCGTCCGGGACGTGTGGGCACTCACAAGATGCTGGCGGCTCCTTACGAGGCGGGGCACAGCTCTGGTGGCGTCTCAGTGCGAGGCGAAGAGCGGGGCCTCAAGGAGCGGGGTGGACAATGCGGATTGCCAGGCGCGGTCACGGCGAACAATTCGTACCTTCGGTTCGGGGGCTGCTGGGCAAAGGCGGGCAGCACGGCACTGGGGAATCCAAGTGCGATGCAAGATAGTGCGGATGCTTCGTGTGTACGGGCCATCCTGCGATCAGAAAGGCACTCCGGTCTGCTTCCAGGGTATTGCACCGTTACAACGCAACTTTTACAACGCACTACCATTACATCGCAACTTTTACAACGCAAATACCATTACAATGCATGCCATTACAACGCATGTCATTACATAGCAGATACTATTACAACGCATGCCCAAGCACTGGCACTCCTGGTGTACTTTACTGGGGTCTGACAGTAAACCAAATAAGCCAATCTTGGAAACCAATCAACATAGACACTTTATATAGGGAGCACTTGCACTGTGGCACTGGTTGGCAGTGGCACAGTGCTCTGAGCAGCTAACACCAGCAAAACACATGAGGAACAGCAAAATAAATGGAAGGGTGACCCACACCAATGGTGCCAGGTCTAACAAGGAGGAAGCAGGGAAGCCAGAGGCAAAAGACCCGCCCAAACCACAGAGGCAAGCCCAAGTAAACCAGCAGCCAGGTTGTCAGGCACCCAAAAGGGACAAGACAAAGACACCGTGACTGCACCCCTGACAGAGGGGGCATCGAACACTGACCGACAGACACCGCCAACGAGAGCAGGCCCATGGGGGGGGCACGCCGGTATGACAGGAGTGGCTGCCCAGGCAAAGACTGGCTCAGCCGGAGAATGACCCCCACCCCAACACCACAGGATGTGACAGAAAGACAGACAGCAAAAATGGCGGGGGGAACACACCCCAGAGCTGGCAGAAACCCAACAACACAGCCAGCCCCCAAACACAGCTCCACCAGCCAGCCCAGGAGTGCCCCAACCAAGCACCCAGGCAACCCACAACAAATGGCCCCAGGACCACCAGGCAGACACCAAGCCAGGCAGGAACCAAGCCAGTACCTGGGAAATTCCAGAAAGCAGGAGAGAGCACGGATACAAGGCATGACTGCAGGCGGAGGCTTCCCCCCCTGAGGACCCACCTGATTAACCAACCACACGAGTCAGGACCTTGGAAGACGCCCAACCAGGTCTGACACAGCTGAACAGCAGAGGGCAGAGGAGAACAGACAGCAACAGATGCCCAGAGCTCCCGGATCACATAGACAGGCACACAATCAGGCCAACAACCAGAACCTACCCACCAAAAGAGCAAAGAACAGACAAGGCCAGGGTCCTACAGGGCGGCACACCACAGACAGTGACGGCCAAAGAAGAACAACAACACAGAATGGCACCACTGAGGGGCAACACACAACACAGCATGTGGCAACCCCAGTTGGACACCCAATCAGGGATGAACCAGGACCAACCAGAACCAGGCAAGAATAGGGGCACAAAAGGCAGCAAGGACACATGCCAAAATCCAGGCAAAGGAACCCCTAGACCACACAAACAGCTGCAAGCACCGCTGCACAGAGCCCACAGGGGAACAAAGCTGTGGAGCACCAAAGGACACCACAGAACCAGGCCAAAAGAAAACACCCCACAATACCCGCCACCGTCTGAGAATCCTACCAGAGAGCAACAGCCACACACAGCCAACAATGAAAGTACCAGGCAATAGCAGGACCCAATAGGGCAGCAGGGACGGAAGCACCCGGTATACCCAGGCAGTCACCCAGCTTGGGAACAACCAGGCCAGAGCAAGCAAAAATTTGAGAATAGAGGACAGCCAAACCCAAAGAAGGGCCTAGAAAAGGCGCCAGGGCAAAACACCACAAGTAGTGCTTGGAGCCTAACAGTAGGTAAAAAATAAGGCAAAACCTCTAAGCTGCACTCACCCTGAGGGTGTGAACAAGGCCCCTTCAACCCCTCAGCTAGCCCAAGGCAGACCACCAGCAACCTCACCAGGGCAGCCAGAAACAGCCTGGCTGGCATACACTCCATTGGCATCAACATCACAGCCCTAGGGATATGACCAGTGACTGTGGCGCCCTCCAACCCAGAAAGAAACGGGAGGTCAGCACACCAGCCGCAGAGGGCTGGCCAGTGGGCACCTCAAAGAGTGAGCCGGAAACATTCAAGCCTCCCAGCAAGCTCGACAGCCTGGGAGGCAGAACAGCACACACTCCATCCAGATCATCCAGGCAGCTGGACGGGGACTGAAGTAGAACGCCAAATAATCCCAGCAGGAGCAACACCAGCACCTCGTCCCATTCCTGTCGACCGACAGAAAAAAGAACAGGCAGAATGCTGGGTAAGTACTGCTTATTACTCCCAGTGTGAGGGGGTTGGGGTTAGGGTCCCAGCATTCCTCTGTTCTTTTTTTCTGACAGGAGAGGATTAGCACCACTTTGTAATGAATGATACGAGGACAGGAGGGACCTGGGGGTAATGACATATCATGATTGGCAACCAATATAAACAAGCTCCCCCAAAAATTAGGGGGGTTATATATGTAATGAGAACTCCTAAACTTAATTCACATATACCTGAAGATAACAATTCACTAATTGCCAAGATTATCCTTTAGATTTAGCTTACTCAATACTGCTACTCGTTGATCCAGAATCATCTATCCACAGTTGAGTAATCACTGCCATCAGACCCTTTTGATTACATTAAGTTGTTTTCTGTAAATGGGAATTTTGATAAAAGCCTAGTGGCTTTAGGTCACTGAACTTCACTGCGTATTGGTTCAGAATTTCAATTTAAAACTTAATTCATCGTGTTGAATCATTGGACAGGAAGGGCCATTTTACTGAAGAACCCTGAGTCTAATTCACAAGAGATCGATTGACTTACTCCAAGTCATTGTACTCAGGGTGCCTAGATGAAAAAAACACCTTGTAAATTAATCAGGAGCCCATGTGATGCTGCTGAGGTAGTAATGGCCTTCAGGGGCCTTTCTTACATGCGTGGTTGTCTCTGTCTCAGACAGTGTGCACGCCTAGGACTTCAGGACGCTTCCTCTCGTACAACGTGAATCGTGCCATGCCACATTATGTGCTCGTGAGTGGAAATTAAAATTTACATGACTAAACCCGGGTTTATGTTTTTCCTCTGTGTTACGTGCCAGAGATAAGGAGAAGCACTGCGGTTTCCTAAATCTTTGTCTTGCAAGGGGTGTTCTCTATCTCATCTTACTTGAGCAGCCACAGATTTTTGTTCCTTTTCCTTGCTGCTAAATATTACGGTGGGGAACTCCGCTCCGTGGGCAAATAGTGGAGTTTCGCACAAACAACAAACTTCGCACTCCAAGTGGAGTACGGAGTACAAAAAAATCCACCAACTCTGCTGGCAGAGTGGAGTTTCCCATGCACCCTTATTGTATTCCTTCCACAGTGGCGCTCTGGAACAGTAATGGCAGTCAACAAAAAAACACACCACAAGGTCACCAAGTGTGGCCATGAACCTCGCTCTTCCTCAGAAAACACCTAAAACAGTCCAATGAGACATCCCCATGGCAACTAAAAAATACAAATCCCAGGTCAACCCAGACAACACACCTGACAGAAAGACTACATTTTGACCCACCCACATAGCCAAGTATAAAACCAGCCCCTTTCCTGACCAGAATCCTATGCCATACTCCACTACTGAAGTGCCCAACCCCACTGCACAAAGGAGAGGCAAATCACCACACTTCTCACTAGAACAACAATACACACACACACACCACACACATCACCATGACCACCTTCCCAACTGCACTTTCAACTCATCTGCACATCATGTCACAGAAGAAAATGCCCAAATTCACTGGCAATGAGATGTCAGTGATGGTAGATGAGATCATCAGAGTAGAACCACATTTGTTTGGAAGTCTGGTCCAACAGACACGACAAACCAAAAAAAACTAAAATGTGTGAAAGGATAGTCAACAAAGTCCATGCAGTAGGGACCGTTCCCCGCTCCAAGAAGGAGATCAGGAAGCGGTGGAATGGCCTCAAGAACAAGGTGAAAGAGCGGAACAACAAGAACATTAAGCTGGCTCAGATGACTGGCAGTGGCCTTCCCATTGCACCAGGAACATTCACCAAATGGGAGGAGAAGGAATACCCGAGGGAGTGGAGGCTGGTAGGTACCAACAAATGCCTACCATTACACTGCTATGTACTGTCTTGCACAACTAGAAAGCTACACCTCCTAGGCCTCCTAGGCCCAAATGCATGCATGTGCAACACACTCTTCCCAAAACATGTCTCACAGATCCAGCATCTACTCCCTCTGATAAACCCCAAAGGGTTGCTAGCAATATTACCATGAGGGCATATGCATAGGCAGCCAGCACTACAGCACCCACAAGGCACCCCGGTCCCAAAACTGAGCAAGATGTAACACACCACGCCACAACCATGTGTCAGCCAGTGCATTTCTCACCTTCACCTAACAGGTAGGTAGCCATCTGAAAAGGGAAGGGGGTATGGGTGTGAATACCGCACTACAACTCCCCCCAGGCACCCTGTCCCAAAGCCAAGCAGGATGGAGCACTCCACACACCCACAACCCTGTGGTAGCTATTGCAGTGTTCTCTTCAAAGTCACAGGTAGCTAGCCATCTTAACAGGGGGAGGGGTATTTGTGGGTGAGAAGCCTGCACTACAACTCCTACCAGGCCCCCTTGCCCGACAGCCCAGCAGGATGGAGCACTCGCCCCACCTACAACCATGTGTCAGCCATTGCAGTGCTCTCTTCAAACTCACAGGCAGGTAGCCATCTTAACAGGGAGGGGTGTTTGTGGGTGGGAAGCCAGCACCTCAACTCCCACTAGGCCCCCTTCTCCCACAGCTAAAAAGGATGGAGCACTGCCCACACCCCAAACCATGTGGCAGAAAATTACCTCAACTGGGACTCGGAACAGGTATGCACCCTACCATTCCTCCAAAAAAGTATGGATCCATATGACCACACCAGCCCTCACATGTCATCCAACTTGGCATAGATCCAATAGGCACTTCCAGTGTGCAGACAGAAAAGCGTATGTAAATGTCACAGAAATTAAAGTTTGAACCACCAGGTCGCATGTTGAGGAAATTCAGGGCACAATCATACACAGCACTGAATGCCATGTGTACGTGCCATGGGGAAACACAAAACATACATGGTCAGTTGGTAAAAGAAAGTAAAGTATATGATATGACAAAGGTATGCATAAGGTTACAATGGCAAGTCCTTGCTCAGATGTAACGTCTTCGATGCAGAGTAAACAAAAAAAAAGACTCACACAAAGTTGTTGTGCTGGTAGTCATTGGATGATGACATGTCCTTATAATCACACAATCTGTACGTGGAGCATGGTATCTATTAACCTGTCACACCATGGACAAGTAATGTATGTACTTTAACATCTGGTCATGTTGCTCATTACCGTGCAACAAGACAAAGTGATCTCAATGTTAACTGTGTGGTGTATCACATGTAACATCCAAACATTTAACACCAAGCTTGTGGGGTGCACTTCAATGACCATTTCACCTCTGTCCAACAGGAGATCAACAATTGACTGCAGTAGAAGAAAACACCGACCTGCAGAGCCAGTTTCCCCCCCCCCCCCCGGAATATGGACCCTTGGATGCAGAGTCCCTCCGTTTCTCAGATATGGAGAATTAACCTGGCCTATCAGGACTGCCAGGGCGCACCACGTCCCTGGCCCCCACTGTCCCTACCGCAACCACCTCAGCAACAACAACCTCATTCACCTCTGCTGCAATGACCTGCGCGGCCTCAACCACCACCACCACTACCAGTGCTGTCTGCAACACTCTCGCTGCCGCAGAGGATACTAACACCACCCAACAATCTGAGGAGGGCAGGGAGAGTCTGCGGGTGAGCGAGTGGCAACACCACAGGTCTGGGTCAGCAGGGCAGGTGGGAGGGTAACTGGCGGACAAAATTTACAGGACACTGGTACCGTAGCCCTGGCCAACATTACCTGAGTCCTTGGGGTGTATAAACAAACCCAGGGACAGATGGGCCAGGTTTTGGAGGAAGTTTATGAGCTCCGCCGGCTGCTGAAGTCCATGGACATGCCTATAGGCCAAATCGTGGACCTCATGGGCCAGCTTGTTGGTGTTCTGAGGGACAAACATGCGGACCAAAGGACAGCTCAACCTCCCTTCAGTGGCCCACAGAACATTGCTCCCACCACCTCAGCTGTGGCAACAGAGAGGGGCGAGCTAGAACAGGATGACACCTCAGACCCAGCTGAGCCCACAGCAGATGCCTCCCCTGGAAAATGCAAAAGGGGCCGTCCGAGAAACCCTACGGGAGGATCACATGGCAGTGTACCAGCCACACGCAAGTCAAAGAGCCAGCCATGATGGCACCTCTCTTTACCTTGACGTTGACTTTGTTGATTATCCTTACCCACACTGCGATGTTGATGACAGCAGTCTGTTGGACTGTGTCACCACATCACTGTGGTGACTACTCTATTGTTTTGTCGACCACCACAGACAACTCATTGATTCACTTTGCACCATTTTCCTAAACCCCACTTGTCTGTCACAAACAATCTTTGTAAATAAACATTCTTTACACACCTATATCTTTGTGTCAGCTCCATGTTTATCACAGGATGTACAATGTTGACTCTGATTTCAATGTACCTGAAGCTAGGATTGTGACGAGGCATTGAGAGGCTGAAAGGACCTAGAAAGACATTATAGAATGACATTTACTTGTCAGGTGATGGCATCACAGCCAGTACACAACATTAGCCATCAAGGTACACAACCCAGCACACATTAAAATGACAAACAATGTCAACATATACATCATGTGGCGGGTCATGACTACACTGTGCCACAAACATCAGCCATCAGCACAGAGCCCACTACAGGCAGCAGTCAGAAAGCTCCCCTAGGCCTTTGCACAACCATCAAAGATGGCAGACAATGTCACTCACACTCAAGCGACACATCCTCAACCACATGGGAAATGTGAACACAGTAGTGTGCACACCAAGACAAAACTGCGTTGCTACCCAATACATACATGTTGCACAAATCTATGAGGAACAATCATCTCTGTGAGCTAACAACATAGCCTGTAAAGCCCCCAATGACAACATTGTTCAGCATCACAGGGTAAGTGCATAGTGATGACTTCACATCACAAATTACATCCACAGCTCACCACTGATAACACCCCCATCACTCCGTCAATGTGAGTGATACAGCTCCAAGAAGTGAAAACTTAGAAACAGGGTATCAATAACTGTGCAGCAATTTCAAATAAACCCAAGGTCACCTCGTGTGGCTGGCCATCGATATTAGTCACAAACAACCAGCAACATATTCTTGTGAATAGGCACACAGTCACTGCCCAGTGCGAGTATGCACAAGCCAAATCTTGTATACATGGACAGCGTGCACATGTAGATAACACATGATAAATACAAAGTATGCCAGGGACAAATGCCACTGAGGCAGACCCATGCTGAACTCCATGTTGAGACTCATGATCAGTGCCAAAAATTATGAAGGCCAAGCACAGTGCACAGGTCGTGGAACAGGTAAAGTACCAACACATGTCACAGACCTCCCTCCAACATGATGATGTGCTAAGCAATGTGCATACTAATACCTTGCACCCTAGGAGTACATGTGCAAAATGAAAATACACAAAGCAGGGGACACATGTGGAGGAGGGAAAGGGATGGAAAAGAGCATCAGCTGAATATGGGGAATTAAAACTATAATGCACATATTGCCTGTCTGACCAGACCCCCTGACTGAGGAAGTGTTACCAGGCTTCAGAGAACTGCAGGTAGCATGTGACACACAAGACAACAAACAGACATGTACCTACCCCCTCCTTGCTGCTGTCCCTCCTGCAACTGCCTATGGAGGTCTGGAAAAACAACTTCCAGGACCCGGAGCATGTGGGAGGTGAGGTGACATCCGCCGCCATGCCGGCGTGGGGGTGACAGCTTCCTCTGGACCAGGGCGATACAGCGGGTGCAGCACCGGATGCCCTGCCACCTCTTCCTGATGGTAATCAGCTTTCTGCGAAGGCCCCCCACAGACCTGACTGCCCTGGCAATGTCCAACAAGATCTCCCCTTCTCATAGGCAACCTGTCAGGAAGTCAAAGTAAAACAACATCACTACACCTGCTCCATGTCCCAAATACACACACTTGCAATACACTGACGATGACAACAGGGCATAGGATGCTGACAGGACTTGCATCATTGTCCATGTGAATGTGGCCTGTGAGAAAAAACGAATGCACTACATGCCTTTGAAAGGCAACAGATGCCATAAGGGGTGCAAACCACTCACTGAGCATGGCACACACTGAACAAGACATGCAACTGCAGGGTGGTGGACAGCACGTGACATGCTGACACATATCCCACTACACCTAAGAACCCTCAGCAGACCACACATACACACCCTGGCACAGATCATTCTCTTGTCAGTGTCAACAGTGTATACAACCATCACTTTGCACATGTCACACTTGACAAAGATGTGCCACAGGCGTTATGCGAACTGTGCAAGTCATGCACACAACACTGCATACTTGTCACATCAGATGGGTACAGCTGTGGCATACGCCATGCAGCTGTGTTGCAAATCATCACATACACACTTGGCCAGATGACAATGAACATTCACACTCTTCAATGTCCATGAGTTTAAATCATACATTTGTACAACATCCACACAGGTCACCAAAAACAATTAACAACAGTGAGTACATTCATCTGTCACTCTGGGGGGAACACTGTTACACCTAAGTAAATCATGGCAATAAAACATGCAAGGTGTGGCACAGGAGAATGTGTGATTCACAATGCATTGAATGTCACAGTTAGCACAATGCAGGTAAGCAGTAAACACTATTTAACTACATCATTCACTGCTTAGGAGACACCACAATGTACACACCCAGCACTCACTCCAAACCACATTGCATGTCTGTTCAACAAATCCACAATGGCTGTAGTGACACTCACACATTCATCACTCACCTGCTCCCCTGGTATCCCATACAGCTTGCTGTAGATTGGTAGGAGGGCATCCAGCAGGGCCTGGTTCTCCTCCTCACTGAATACAGGTGCCCTCTCCATGTATGTGACATACAGCTTCAGGGAATGCAGAGAGAGCAGCAGTGTTGTCCACTCCAATGTTGTGCAGGCAAGTGCTCTCTCACAGCCTCATGCAGCCTTAAATCAGTGCTGCTGAGGGGCTGTCAGTCTCAGGAGTACAGTGTGATAGGCCAGATTACTTAGCTTCCTATGTTTCTCCAATACAATTCAACATAAAACCCTGACACACATGTGCATGGTTTAAAAATTGAGCTTTAGCTCCACAACAAAGTTTGCAACATTGTATAGCTTTGCCCAACTGAATTTTGCAAGACACCTGTAGCACACACTCAAATCTCAGTTTCCATGACAACTAGCCTGCATTCTGGCCATTCTACTCGTCCCCTAGGTTTTCCCTATGTATTTTCTGTGATCCCCACACAATTACGGTGTGTTTTATGACACGAATGCCACATATTCAATAGTGAAACGATGCGCACACACACACGCAATAGCGGGGTACGGTCCGCTCGCGTATGGCACAATCACAATAGTGAAATGATGCGCGCACACACACGCAATGGCGGCGTACAGTCTGCTCGCGTATGGCACAAGCACAAAAGTGAAACGATGTGCACACACACACGCAATGGCGGGGTAAGGTCTGCTTGCGTATGGCACGAGTACAATAGTGAAACGATGCGCACACACAAACGCAATGGCGGGGTACGGTGCGATGTACAGGGTGCGTTTCAGACATTGGAGTTGACGCAGGGGGACGGTGCGTTGTACAGGGTGCATTTCACACGCTGGAGTTGATGCAGGGGGACGGTGCATTGCACAGGGTGTGTTTCACACGCTGGAGTTGATGCAGGGGGACGGTGCATTGTACAGAGTGTGTTTCACATGCTGGAGTTGACGCAGGGGGACGGTGCAATGTACAGGGTGCATTTCACACGCTGGAGTTGACGCAGGGGGATGGTGCGTTATACAGGGTGCATTTTACACGTTGGAGTTGACGCAGGGGGACGGTGCGTTGTACAGGGTGCGTTTCAGACGCTGGAGTTGACGCAGGGGGACGGTGTGTTGTACAGGGTGCGTTTAACAGGCTGGAATTGACGCAGGGGGACGGTGTGTTGTACAGGGTGCATTTCACATGCTGGAGTTGACGCAGGGGGGCAGTGCGTTGTAAGGGGTGTCTTTCACACGCTGGAGTTGACGCAGGGGGAGGGTGCGTTTTACACGCTGGAGTTGACGCAGGGGGACGGTGCGTTGTATAGGGTGCGTTTCACACGCTGGAATTGACGCAGGGGGACGGTGCGTTGTACAGGGTGCGTTTCAGATGCTGGAGTTGATGCAGGGGAATGGTGCATTGTACAGGGTGCGTTTCACACGCTGGAGTTGACGCGGGGGAACGGTGCATTGTGCAGGGTGTGTTTCACACGCTGGAATTGACGCAGGGGGACGGTGCATTGTACAGGGTGCGTTTCACACGCTGGAGTTGATGCAGGGGGACGGTGCGTTGTACAGGGTGCATTTCACATGCTGGAGTTGACGTAGGGGGAATGTACATTGCACACGCTCACGTATGACTCCATCACAATTTTGATATGATGTGCACACATGGTAGTGATGTAGGTGTACAGTTCACACAAGGATTTCTATCATTTTATTGTCATTGCAAACTTACATGAGCAGGCCCTAGGTGTGCCATGGAACTGACATAGGACAGGGCGCCTGATCAAGTTTCACTATCGATGTGTGATAACCCGTTGACACATGTCATGTGTGAAGGGGCACTATGTGGTACACATCACCTTTCCATTTGTCACATGTGTATCATCATGCACATGTTGTCATGCACAGCAACACTGGGATGGGACACTCATCACTACGGGCACCGGTCTCATGATGCCACGGACGGTAGCACTTTATCACTTTTCAAATTTACGCTCATCGTGACCCTATGTTACAATGTAATGTGCGTGTCATGTTAAAGACTGACTTTGCTGTTTGTGTTCCATGAAATGCATCAGCTGTTGGTGCACCTATAACGGGTCTGTGTTGTGAATTACATGGTTTAACATGTACGCACACCATGCCACATGTCCACTACCAAGGGCTTTTGGGTCTGTTGGCATCATACTTCATTGATGCACATAGTTCAAGTTCAAGTTCAGGGATTTATATAGCGCACTATTCACCCAGAGGGTCTCAAGGCACTTGGGGAAGGGTGTTCAATTTTTGTCGAGTAGCCAGGTTTTAAGTTCTTTTCTGAAGGAGATGTGGTTTTGAGTAAGGCGGAGATGAGTGGGGAGTGAGCTCCAGGTCTTGGCCGCCAGGAAGGAGAAGGATGATTGATTGGACGATCTAAGTTGGCGGGTAGGTGTGTAGAAGGACAGTCGAGTGTTGAGGCATTCGAGTCCTAGTTTGTAGAGGGCCTTGTGTGCGTGGGTGAGAAGACGGAATGTAATTCTCTTGTTGACGGGAAGCCAGTGGAGGTCTTTTAGGTGTCCGGTGATGTGATCTTGGCGAGGGATGTCCAATATGAGTCTCGCTGATGCGTTTTGGATGCATTGGAGTTTTTTCTGTAGTTTTGCTGTGATTCCGGCGTATAGTGTGTTACCATAATCCAGTCGACTCGTGACCAGTGCGTGGGTGACAGTCTTTCTTGTTTCGAGGGGGATCCAGCGGAAGATCTTTTTGAGAATACGAAGTACGTTGAAGCAGGAGGATGAGACTGCGTTGACTTGTCTGGACATCGAGAGAGAGGAGTCTAGGATGAAGCCCAGGTTGCGTGCGTGGTTAGTGGGTGTGGGTGCTGTGCCCAGAGCGGAAGTCCACCAAGAGTCGTCCCATGCAGAGGGGGAGGATCCTAGGATGAGAACCTCCGTTTTGTCTGAGTTGAGTTTTAGGCGGCTGTGTTTCATCCATTCGGCTACTTCTTTCATGCCTTCATGAAGATTGGTTTTGGCGGTGTTAGGGTCTTTGGTGAGGGAAAGGATTAACTGGGTGTAGTCGGCGTAGGAGATGAAGTTAAGGCTGTGTTGACGCGCAATGGAGGCGAGTGGACTCATGTAAACGTTGAAGAGGGTGGGACTGAGTGATGATCCTTGTGGTACTCCACAGATGACTTCAGTGGCCTCTGAGTTGAATGGGGGAAGTCGGACTCTTTGACTTCTCCCGGCGAGGAATGAGATGATCCAGTCCAAGGCTTTTCCTTGTATGCCGATGTTGCTGAGGAGTTGTATAAGGTGCTGTGGCAGACTGTGTCGAAGGCGGCGGAGAGGTCGAGTAGGATGAGGGCCACTGTTTCTCTGTTGTCCAGTAGCGTTCGGATGTCGTCTGTAGCTGCGATGAGGGCGGTTTTGGTGCTGTGTTTGGCTCGGAAGCCGGACTGTGAGGGGTCGAGGGAGTTGTTGGATTTAAGGAAGGAGGCGAGATGGCTGTTGACGGCTTTCTCGATGACTTTGGCGGGGAAGGGGAGGAGGGATATGGGTCGGTAGTTTTTAAGTTCAGAGGGGTCTGCTGTGGGTTTCTTCAAGAGGGCGCTGAGTTCGGCGTGTTTCCAGCTTTCTGGGAAGGTGGCAGAGTTGAACGAGCAGTTGATGACATCACGGAGATGGGGTGAGATGATGGAGTCAGCTTTGTTGAAGATGTGGTGGGGGCAGGCGTCGGTTGGCGAGCCAGAGTGGATTGAGTTCATTAGGCGGATGGTGTCTTCGGTGGTGATTGGGTTCCAGGTGCTGAGGTTGTTAGTTGGCGGTGTAGGATCTGAGGGGGTTGGGGAGGGTTGTTCTCCGGGAGTATTCTCGAAGCTGTTGTGAATGTCGGCATTTTTGTTGTAGAAGAAGGAGTGATAACGCATCGCAGAGGTCTTGGGAGGGAGTGATGTCGTTAGATGCTGCGGCGGGGTTGGTGAATTCTTTGACGATGTTGAAAAGTTCCTTGCTGTTGTGGGCGTTGTTGTCGAGAATACATACATGTCTGCATTGTGACAATGGCTGTGGTGTTGTGTTCTCACAAGCGCACCTCATTAGCACGTTTCATGATAAGTCAATGGTAATACCATTGTGACCTGGGTGTGTGTCAACTGTCTGTATAGGATGACAACATCCTCATGCAGGGCTGGCAACGTGTGTTGCTCCATGTTATCTTGCTTTGCTTATTCATACCAGCCCAGCAGCTAATTTGTGAGCATGTAATGTTCAGATCACATACAAATGCTGTATCTGTGTTTTAGGTTGAGTGCCAGGAAGGTGACATATGTGTGCAGGATGTATTGCTAAAGCCAGACACCATAGTGACTTGATGTGTAGTAGCAGTGTTGCATGTGCTATGTACATTGGTGTTGTTGTTGGCAGACGTTTGTACTCCGTTCTTCCCAAACATGTCCTGCAGGGCACCGCCTCTACCAAGGCCTTTTCCAGACTTGGAGACCCTGAGCAAAAGAGATTACATCCAACGTTACAGATTCACTCGTGAGTTGATACAGAACTTGACGGATAGGTTGGAACCACATCTCCAACCACGAACACCAAAGCTAAAGGTGATGGCAGCCCTGCATTGTTTTGCTACAGGTACATTTCAATTTACCATAGCTGATGTGGGGGGTATGTCCCAAACCATGTTCAGCCATGTACTTCGTGATGTGTTGGCTACCATGTTAGAGCACATTGATGAATTCATCAAATTTCCAACTCCTGAAGAGTTAACAGATGTAAAGGGTGAATTCTATGGCCTGGGAGGGATGCGACATGTCATTGGGTCCATTGATGGAACACATGTGGCTTTGGTGCCACCACAAGCTCAAGAGCAGGCCCACCGCAACAGGAAACATTACCACTCAATAAATGCTCTGGTGGTGTGTCTTGCTAACATGATGATTTCCCATGTTTGTGCACGTTTTCCAGGTTCATGCCATGATGCAGTCATCATGAGGCGTAGCAGGGTACCACAGATGATGCTGCAGCTGCGCAATGATCAGGCATGCCTTGTTGGTGGGTATACTAGTTGTTCCTGTATGTCTCATATTTTGTTTGTTCTGACGGCATGTCAACCAGCCAAATTTGTACACAATGTATATTTCTAGGCGATGCAGGATATCCCAACATGCCGTGGCTCATGACACCGCTCCGCGACCCAAGAACAGCTGCAGACCAGTGGTACTACAATGTACACGGGCAGACCAGGCGAGTGATTGAGCGAACGTTTGGACTCCTGAAGAGCCGATTCCGGTGCCTTGATAAGACCGGCAGATCCCTCCCATACGCCCCAGTCAAGGTGTGTAACATCTTCATCGTGTGCTGCATGCTGCACAACATTGCAGTTGAGAAGGCTGTGCCACTCATCCTGGATCCTGAGGAGATAGAAAATTCACCCGTTGAGGACGAAGGGCTTGGCCACGATGAAAGTGATGAGGAGGAGGAGGATGATATCCGGAGTCAGCTCATACACAACTTCTTCTCTTAATGGTGAGTCACTGGGAATTCGTGTGAAAGCTTGTGGCATAGAGTGGCATGTGTTGCATACTGTGTGTGCAGCTGACTGTATGCAAAGTCACTTTGATGTTTGTTGTGATTAAGGGTGGGCGTAGTTCGCGAAGTAGCGCTATGCAAAGCTACGCGAAGTGTACTTCGCACTACGCGAACTTCACGTAGCACTACGCGAGCTGCGTAGTAGCATGCTCGCACTGTGCAAGATGTGTTTTCAATGATTGCAGAGTGCGGACAAGCATCCGGCACTGTGCAATCATTGAAAACTGCATCTTGCACAGTGCGAGCTGTAGTTTTCTGCTGCTCAAGTAGATTATTACTCGAGCTGCTGCTTTCTCAACGCGAACTGGTAGTTTCTCATTGAGAGCGGTCGCGAGCATGCGCAACCACTCACAATGAGAAACCTTACCTCCCCGCGTTGAGAATCTCACCGGGATGTCATTTTGCTTACTCGCGGTTGCGAACATGACGTTCAGGACCGCGAACAAGCAGAAAATGAGCGCTGCACTATGCTACGCTGCACTACGCGTGTTCGCACTGTGCTACGTGCAGCTCGCGTAGTGCGAAGTTGCACAAACTTCGCAAACTCCGCGAGCGTAGCATAGTGCTTCGCCCAGGGTTAGTTGTGATGTGTCACACAAGTGATGATGTCATGACACACGCATATGTGCATTGAGTGATTTCTGAATGTACATGTGTACTACATTGTGATGTATTTTCACATGACCATGTCTGTATGGAACTCTTTTTAATGTGTCCCCTTGTGTGCCTGTCATTCACAGGTTGCTCTGCCTGTTGTCTGTTCGTGTCATCTTGGTACTCCTGCTATTCATCCTGATGATTGCAACGTGTGCTGAATCAGCGTTCCATGCACAGACATGTTGAAATGTCCGTTTGGGTAAGATATCTAAACAGGCTTTTTTGGGTTGGTATGCTTTGGAAATGTGTGGGAACTGTTTCTGTGCATGTTGTAGAACCATACATACATGTGTCATTAACATGGATCAAGATACATGTTGCAACACTCCCATGACTGGACAGTCACCCTTCTTGTCAGTCATCTGTTGTTGAGTGTTGACTCTGGTGAACACATCAATGTGGGGAGACCTTGGGCCAGACACATTGCGGATGTCACCATTTGACATTGTGTGAACCACAGGCTCTGTGTGGAATTGCAGCCTCACTGTGTGCATCATGATGTGTCTGGCTCATCACATTAATCTTGTGGCCCAGTACATTTTGGTTTACCTAATGACATGTTGTGAAGGTGTGGGCAAGTGTATGTCCCACATGTTCTGACAACTGTCCAGTGAGTCTGTTCGTATGGATGCATTGCCCCTTGAACCAGTATGTAAAGTCACTGTAACATCGCTACATCAGTGCCGGTGGAGAACACTGCTTTGCAAGCCATCTTGGTAAGTTTATGTTAACTTTATATTCCCATGATTCCAGGATTGTTGCACTGATGATGTACCAATGTAATGCTGCGGCAAATGTAAACACTCCCGTTACACCAGTTGGTTGACGTTAATCCCAGCAATCTCTTGTGCCGTGCTGCATATCCTGGTCACGGTAGAGGTGGTTTAGTGGCTTTGGTCCTCTTTACTCTCTGCAGAGTTTTGTCACACCTGCTTGTCATGTTTGGCATTGTAAGGCACAGTTGGAAGAGCCAATGACTGGCTCTTGGTAGGCTTCCTTGTGTTTCAATAATTCCTTTCCTCGTTGGATGAGCTAAGTACGGCTCTTGCGGGTGATGTGTATCTTACATTCATGACCTTTACTGATTCCCAGGGCTGACTACAGTTTTTTGGTTTTGTGCGAGTAGCAGTGCTACACATTCAATTCACTGTATTTTTTAGCCTCATTCATTCACTTTGACTAACTTGATGAGCGCATGGTTCTAATTGCATTGAAGCAGCCTGGTAGGAGTTAGACCCCTTCATTTAGGTGACAAACTCTGCTACCTTTTATGTGTCCTTGTTCAAACCTCAGATGTAGTATCATTTCAAAACCTGTGCTCACAAATTGGATACAGTGGCTGTGGTTAAACTACACAGGTGCAACTGTTACAGTATACGTCATGAGGTATTATGTGATTCAGTGCCAAGAAGTGTTGAATTGTTATGCTTGTTTACCTTTGTTTCAGATATCAATCCCTGCTGTTCCCATCCTCTCCTTCCCTCGCCTGATCACCCTTTTGAGTCTGTTATTTATACTCAGAACAAGGGGATATCTGGAGATGGACCCCTTTCAGCGTTGCACAAATCTGCGGATCAAAGGTACCGACAGTCCCTGGCAGTCATGTGGAGATTGTTTCACCAGCATTACAGGTACCCTCATTGCATGACAGTTATTTTCTTCTGACCAATGCCACTGGCCATGTACATTGGCTAAAGCAGCATGGCCTCAGAACAAACTTGAACCATTTCTGTAGTACAAGTTTTCCCAAGTGTACATTGGGCCCAATTACTGTCACTGCAGACCTCTTGCCAGTCTGCATGCATCATCTATGGCATACTTTACAATGATTGTGCATATGTGGTTATGTGTCCTGGGTAAACATGCATGGTGTTTGTAATAGGTGATGGTCCATAATGTTATTGACATACATGGTTGTGTATATATTGTTTTAGCTTAATACCCACAACTGTCATGCAACACCTGCTGATGCTGTTTGTCCTGTGCCTCACTTGGCCTTTTGGTGCCTGATCCTGTGGCCGTCATATTTGATGATTGTTCACCCATTTTCTAGCAGTGACCCATGAGTAACCAGACACTCTTTCCTTTCCATACACATGTAACATGGTGCCTTGCAAAAATCTTTTTCTTTGTGTGCTAGTTTTCCATGGTGTCTCACACCTTCTGCTATCATGTGTTCACACATTCCTGATGCTGCCTCCCCAGTGACACTGCAACACTCAGTGCACAGACTAAGCAACACACATACCTCCGATATGCTCCTCCGTCCATCCGTACATTCTTGAGTCAGGCCGCAACTTGTCAGTGCCACAGTTGCACCACCTACATGACAAAGTAAGGACTGTGAGCACATGCAACGTACACACTGCAAGGCCCTGTGGTCATTCAATTACACAGGTTACACAACAGAGTCATACTCTTGCCACCCTCCACACAGTGGACACCAGACATTCATTCACCTGGTATCAGGTAACCCCTATGCGCACACATGACACCTGTGCAGGCTGTGTGTACAACTCATTCTACAAACACTGCAACACAACACATAACAGTGCATGTCCATAAAAGCAGGTTCATGTTCCTCATACTGCACACTCTACTTACCCCAGCCCAACATTGGACTCTGTTACCTCATCCACACAACAGCACAACACATCACTTTCATTACTGTGACCTGGTTTGTACGTAAGACCCGCACACTGCTTCTACATTGCCATCACGGATGAATACTACATCATCCGCAAGGACAACACCTACATTCCCGGAGTATGATTTGCAATACTTTGAGGTACACACCCAGAGTGACATACATCAACAAGGAACAATTTTGTAGGTTGTCAACAATTGCTGATCTGACAGGATTTTAGGTGCTTAGTATCTGGAGATCCTCAGCATGTGTTATCATGGATCACTGACTAAATATCGAGGGACAAAATATAGACTACCCAAAATATAGATTCCAAAATACCAACAGACAAAATATCGAATTCCTATCTACAAACAGGTAAGTATCAAAATATCGAACTCAAAATATCGTTTATATATATATACTTTGTAAAAATATTGAATTTCTTAAAAATAATGTAAAATTACAATTTTTTCAAAAATAAATAGCTAAAATATACTTAAAAATACTTAAATTACCTTAAAATTATTAAATAACTAATTTAACTTATAAAAAAATATACAATCATATCTGTTAAAACATATATATATTAGCATAATATTAATAAAAAATACACAATATTATTACCGTAGGATAGCGTAGGGGTAAAAATTACTATTCCAACTCCAGAGAGTGCAACAGTAGGGAAAGCATTGGATAGCGTACGGGTAAAAATTACTATTCCCACTTCAAAGAGTGCAACAGTAGGGAAAGCGTTGGATAGCGTAGAGGTAAAAATTACTATTCCCACTCCAGAGAGTGCAACAGTAGGTAAAGCGTTGGATAGCGTAGGGGTAAAAATTACTATTCCAACTCCAGAGGGGGCAACAGTAGGGAAAGCGTTGGATAGCGTAGGGGTAAAAATTACTATTCCCACTCCAGAGAGTGCAACAGTAGGGAAAGCGTTGGATAGCGTACGGGTAAAGATTACTATTCCCACTCCAGAGAGTGCAACAGTAGGGAAAGCATTGGATAGCGTAGTGGTAAAAATTACTATTCCCACTCCAGAGAGTGCAACAGTAGGGAAAACGTTGGATAGTGTAGTGGTAAAAATTACTATTCCCAGTCCAGTAAATGCTACAGTAGGGAAAACATTGGATAGCATAGGGGTAAAAAAATTACTATACCCACTCCAGAGGGGGCAACAGTAGGGAAAGCGTTGGATAGCGTAGGGATAAAAATTACAATTCCCACTCCAGAGAGTGCAACAGTAGGGAAAGCGTTGGAAAGTGTAGGGGTAAAAATTACTATTCCCACTCCAGAGAGTGCAACAGTAGGGAAAACTTTGGATAGCGTAGGGGTAAAAATTACTATTCCCACTCCAGTGAGTGCAAAAGTAGGGAAAGCATTGGATAGTGTAGGGGTAAAAATTACTATTCCCACTCCAGAGAGTGCAACAGTAGGGATAGCGTTGGATAGCGTAGGGGTAAAAATTACTATTCCCACTCCAGAGAGTGCAACAGTAGGGAAAGCGTTGGATAGCATAGGGGTACATTTTACTATTCCCACTCTAGTGAAAATAAATTAATATAATTCACATAATTATCAATTAATCAATTAATAAAAATTAATTATCAATTAAGAATTAATTAATTATCAATTAAAAATAATTAACAATGTATTCAAAATAAATACCAATAAATTAATTAAAAATATTTAATTAATTATAATTAAATTACTTCCTACCCTATTCCCCTATAAACCCACAACCCACTACAGAAAATAAATTAATGTAATTCACATAATTATCAATTAATCAATTAAAAACGTGTTATCAATTAAGAATTAATTAATTACCAATTAAAAAATAATTAACTAATTTATTCTAAATAAATACAAATTAATTAATTAACATATTTAATTAATTATAATTAAATTACTTCCCACCCGAATCCCCGATAAACCCATAACCCTTTACAGAATTCAATTACGCAAAAATTAAACAACATAAAATGAATTACTTAAAATAAATTACAAAAACATATACACTTTTCACACATATACTAACATACAAAACACTTTAAAAAAATCGATATTATTAAAAATTGGATATTTTTAATAAACTATATTATGTACTTCGATATTTTGACTGTCTATATTTTTAAAATCGATATTACATTACTTACCTTCAAAACAATATTTTTGATGTCTATATTCTGTCCATTCGATATTTTGTCCATTCTATATTTTGGAGTCGATATTTAGGTTAGTCTATATTTTGGAATCGATATTTTGACCATTTACTGTTATCATTTAGACTTCAGACATGCCTATCGATTCAGCCTGTGTGGTTAAGTTATTATTAATTATGTCATGGGGCTATGAGCAGGGCCCTGCGGCATACCGCACATTTGTGGTTTGACTGTGGAGTAGAATGTGTAGGTGCAGCCCTGATGTGAGTGGTCAGATAGTTGTGACAATATCAGTTCAGTACTGAGGACCACACACCTATGGTCTTCATGCAGTTCTGAATGATGGGATGGTCTACTTTGTCAAATGCTGTAGACATGTCTAACAGCACCGACGCTGCCTTGGAACCTCCGTCGACCTCCCAGCGTATAAAGTCTGCCATTTCTATGAGAGGCAACTGTGTACTATTTATGGGATGGTGGCAGGTAAGCAAGTCATGAAGGAGGCTAGTATCTACAACAGAGAGCATCATTTGGTGCCATGAAAGTTTCACAGTAAACATCGGCAGTACTGATAGATAGCTTGTGGAGTATGATTAGAAGGTTATACAGGATCTGTGTAGCCTGTACTTAAGATGTGTAGGAGGAATGTGTGTCTCCACTCATCCGGGTTACACACCAATCAGAGGTAAGGGTTGCACAGGACCTTTGAATGTAGATTGTGTATCTTAGTGTGGATGTTGTAATGCTTTGTGGGCAGGGGGTAAGTAGGGGCAGTGGATTTACACATATGCTAATCAGGCTGAGAGGCTTCCCCATGATTTGTCTATGAATCTGAGAGCACCCAGCTGCAACACCACTTTACTGATTGCTCCTCAGACATTGGACTACTACTTCAGCACGCAGGGCCACACCTACACATGAAACATGTGTCAGGGGTAGAGCAAGTCCTGTCTGGTGGACAGGCAGACCACCATCCTGCATCACTACATCCGTGTTTGCAGCCAGTTCTCAAAATCCAAACCATAGCTACCTCATGCTGCAAGTCACTCCGCATGCTGGAAATTACCGTCAGGTAGATCCACTCATAGTCAAGACAAACGGCCACCCAGGTCCACAACACCAGCTGGCTGTAGTACAGGTGAAAACTTTACACAGGAACAAGAGCCAGACTCCAGTAGTACATGTGCACACCCAGGGCAAATGCGCACACGTCATCATCAACATCCCCTGACACAGCCAAATGACCGTCCAACTGAGATGCCTACTAGAGTCACACTGCCAAGTGCAGGATCACCTTCATACTCCTCAGCTACACTCAGTGGGCAATCCACAACCACAATCAAGAAAAGAAATATGGAAGTATACCATCCAACCCCCCGTTGCCTGTAGTCCGTCCAGCCACCCTTGACCTGGGCAACATTCATCACTTCAACAGTGCAAATGCATATTGGTGATGGTTCTGCCACATCAACAAACAGACCTTGTACTCCCTCCCTCAGGACACCGACACATTACACATGACCTGTACACCTTCATGAGACTCTTCAGTTACTGTCTGTCTGAGCAGTATGGCACGACATATCCCCCCTCAGCAGATGCTAAACATCACGGGTGAGTATTTCCCTCCATGGATGTAGGTGATCATACATTGTGACCTATGTGTGTCCACATCCAGACTCAGATCCCAATCTATGGATGGCTTGAGTTTGATCAACACTCTGGCATACTTTGACATATCCCCACACGTATGTTTTAGACTGTGTGAAGAACAAAAAACATTAACAATACATATTGTGTATGTAATATTTATTTCTCCATCTTGTGAGTGAAATGTAAGTAGGTGGTAGTTGCTGTACATAAATGGGGGAATCCAAAGTTCACTGAGGGAGATGTGATGCCTTGCAGTTTCAGTCAACAGAGTCCAAACCACAGTGTTTGGCATCATTGGTGGCATTGCGACCAGCAAGTCCATGTGGGAGAGTCGGACTGTCAATAAGGTGATGCTGTTGCACACATAGGCAAGATGCCAGTCCAGGTGACCTGGGAGATATGCATGGCACTTTGCTTCTCAACGTCTTTTCCGTGGCCGACCAACTTTCCTTGGGGGACCCTCATATGCATGCCTAGACGATGCCTGGGACTCTCCGTCGGATGATCCCGCCTCCTCCTCCCTCCCTGTGCCTGTTGGCAGTCTTTGTCTGGATGTTTCTGGCCTAGTGACACAGGGAGGGTGCTGCATGTTGTCAGCAATCCGACGGAGTAAGTGGCTTATGTCCCTTCACACAGCCAAGAGCTCATCCAGTCTTGCCTCCATCCGTCCTTGGTGTCGTCGTTGACTGGCGTGTTGCTCGGCCTGCTGGTTTTTTAAAGCGATGAGGGCCCCCACTCCCTGGTGTCCCGCCGGTATGCCTCCATGATGTTGCGGAGTTCTGACATACCGGGCCCTGCAGCTGGCTCGTCAGGTCACTCGCCTCTGCCTTGTGCCACTCCCACCACCCCTGCTCACATGAGCCTGGCCTGCTGTTGTGGGCACATCGGCTCGACGGGACCCCTGAGGGTTGAAAGTGGTGGTGTTGTCTGCCATATCCTGGGTGCCCGGCAAACCTTGTCCCTCATTATCAGACAGGCTCGGTTTTGGATTGTGGGCAGGGCTCAGAGCTGTCTGCTGGGATGTGGCAGGAATGGGTGTGGTGGTTGGCACAGATGCCCCTGATCCAGCTTCTGCATGGGTTTTGGATCTAGAGGTGCCAGGTTGGTCGGAGTCATCCATGGAGTGGTGAGAGGCATCGCTGTTGGTGGGATCCGGGTCCTGTGGAGCCTGGGACTGTGATCCTTCTCCCCCCTGGTTGGGGGTAGATTGCGCACGTAGCCCTGTGGGTGTGAGAGACAGATGATGTTAATGCCATTTAATGGAAAATGTATGTTACATGTACATTGTCGTTATCACTGTTACACCTGCTTATGATTTTGAACACTGTTCACTTGTGATGTCACATTGATCTAGGTTCATGACTCATTTCAATGCGGGGGTACGTTTACAATGAATGGCTCAGCCAGGCATATCAGAAGGAATTTGTCTGTCATTGTGCACCACAGCTAGGCCACATGGATGCGAAACGTTAACACTGTGGATGACCATTGTGTGATCACAGTACAGCTGCATACTGCATCTGGACCATGAAAGTGGCGCATTGCTGGAGTTGTGTTGCTGGTATAACGCAGATCCAGCAATGCTCTGGGTGGCCCTATCTGCACAATGCGGTCTCAATCCCTACGTCTGCTTCAGCCATGCACAGGCTTCTGAGGCAGCATGTGCATACAAGTGACAGAGTAAAATGTTTCAGATTTCACTCAGCCACTTTTGGGAGGTGTTGCTGTGCCGTGAGGGGCAGCCACTACCCACCACAACTACACCACGACCAGTGGTTTTGAATGTGGCACATCTCCCAGGTGCATCACCTTATCATTCCCCAGCACCATTGCACTAATAATTGTGCGTCCGCTGCATCAGTAAGGTGTTGCTACAGCAGCGTGATATCAGTGCAAGGGACGTGTGATCTCAGCCCTGTGCATTTCTTGCTTGTATGCTAAATCAGATAGATATTTGTTGTGTTACATGACGTTTGTGACAGTGGGGCACTACATTGCCTGGACCAGCTGGCTGTGTTTAGGTAAGGGGTGTGTGTGACAGGCTGTACTGGTAGTTGTAGTGTCTGGGCACTGCTGGGACTCATAGCCACACCCCCATACTGTTGGGCACTGCTGGGAGTCAAAGCCACACACCCCTCCTATGTCTGGGCACTGCTGGGAGTCATAGCCCCATACTCCCATACTGTTGGGCGCTGCTTGGAGTCATAGCCATACACCCCTCCTATGTCTGGGCACTGCTGTGAGTCATAGCCACACACCCCCATACTGTTGGGCAATGCTGGGAGTAATAGTCACACACCCCCATACTGTTGAGCACTGTTGGGAGTCATGGCCACCCACCCCTCCTATGTCTGGGCAATACTGGGAGTCATAGCCACACCCCCATACTGTCGGGCACTGCTGGGAGTCATATCTTGCAACGTCTCCTATGTCTTGGCACTGCTGGGAGTCATATCCACGCACCCCTCCTATGTCTGGGCACTGCTGGGAGTCCTGTGCACACCCCCCCCATGTCTGGGCACTGCGGGGAGTCATAGCCACCCACCCCTGTCATGTCTGGGCACTGCTGAGAGTCATATCCACCCACCCCTCCTAAGTCTGGGCACTGCTGGGAGTCCTGTGCACACCCCCCTCCTATGTCTGGGCCCTGCTGGGAGTCATAGCCACACACCCCCATACTGTTGGACAATGCTGGGATTTATAGCCACACACCCCACCTATGTCTTGGCACTGCTGGGAGCCATAGCCACACACCCCCATACTGATGGGCACTGCTGGGAGTCACAGCCACACACCCCTCCTATGTCTGGGCACTGCTGGTAGTCATAGCCACACACCCCCATACTGTTGGGCACTGCTGGGAGTCATAGCCACACACCCCCATACTGATGAGCACTGCTGGGAGTCACAGCCACACACCCCTCCTATGTCTGGGCACTGCTGGGAGTCATAGCCACACACCCCCATACTGTTGGGCACTGCTGGGAGTCATAGCCACATACCCCTCCTATATCTCTGCACTGCTGGGAGTCATAGCCACACACCCCCATACTGTTGGGCACTGCTGGGAGTCATATCCACCCACTCTTGTCATGGCTGGGCACTGCTGGGAGTCATATCCACCCACCCCTCCTATGTCTGGGCACTGCTCGGAGTCCTGTGCACACCCCCTCCTATGTCTGGGCACTGCTGGGAGTCATAGCCACACACCCCCATACTGTTGGGCACTGCTGGGAGTAATACCCACACACCCCTCCTATGTCTGGGCACTGCTGGGAGTCATAGCCACACCCCCCATACTGTTGGGCACTGCTGGGAGTCATAGCCACACACCCCTCCTATGACTGGGCACTGCTGGGAGACATAGCCACACCCCCCCATACTGTTGGTCACTGCTGGGAATCATAGCCACATACCCCTCCTATGTCTGGGCACTGCTGGGAGTCATATCCACCACCCCTGTCATGTCTGGGCACTGCTGGGAGTCATATCCATCCACCCCTGTCATGTCTGGGCACTCCTGGGATTCAAATCCACCCACCCCTGTCATGTCTGGGCACTGCTGAGAGTCATATCCTGCCACTGATCCTATGTCCGGGCACTGCTTGGAGTACTGTGCACCCCCCCTCCTATGTCTGGGCACTGCTGGGAGTCATATCCTCCCAACCCTGTCATGTCTGGGCACTGCTGGGAGTCATATCCACCCACCGCTCCTATGTCTGGGCACTGCTGGGAGCCTGTGCACACCCCCCTCCTATGTCTGGGCACTAATGGGAGTCATATCCACCCACCCCTGTTGTAGTGTTGTCTGCCTGACCCTGTATGCAGACAGGGCAGGCGGAACTGGATAGGGAATTCACATCCCAGATCCCGGCTCCGAGCATTCATTTGGTGGGCCAGATCTAGACACTGGCGACGAGGGTGGGATCTGCCGATCCACCGCTTGCCTCCCCACTGTGACCGCAGCGTGTAGCTGCCAGTACCAAAAATCAGAGAAATAGCGTGAAAAGGTGCGAAAAACGGCGCGATCGCAATAATATAATAATAATCCACATTTGTAAAGCGCAACAATCACCCGTATGGGTCTCTAGGCGCTGGGGGCCGTCAGGAAGATTAAGCAAGCTATTGCCCCGAGGCACATGGTGCTGAGCTAGTCTGCCGCCAGAGCCAGGGATCGAACCGTGATGCCCAGATTCTAGCGTCAGTCGCCCTGGCCGTGGGGCCACACCTCTCGCCACACGGCGCCATAGAAGAGCCAGCGACCAGGAGCAGCAGCAATCAATGAGGATGAGTCTGAGCAAGTGACTACCCCTTCCAAACTTTATTTTCACAAGAACAAGGGAACCCAAAAGGTATATCATAGGGACCTTGGGCAGTATCAATTTAGAAAAGACAATGGTCCCTATATGTTATGTGGACAGGATAGCAAAAAATAATAATCATACACCTAATAAGTAGTATGTTTCTGTGTCCAGCCGGACAAGAATTTTATTTTAAATGATCAAGTTCATAGAGAGAGTTTTAAGACCAAGATAACAAGTGGGCACAGCCGTGACCCACAACATTTAAGACAAAACAACAAAGAAATGGCCAAAAAGGCAAAGCGAAAATCTGTCAGTATACAATTGTTCAGTGCTACAGACTCAATCTCTTAAACATAACCATACCATTGTGTCAAACAATATAGCATTCATCATATTGCATATGGGGTTTTTTGTCGACGACGTTTCGATGACTTTTTAAATTAAGACATCATCATCAGGACAAGAATTATCAGCATTATTGTTTTGTTCAACAATTATTAACACAATGCCTATTATCGCATTACTTTCAAAACAATTCCGGGGCTTCCATCAAGGTTGTATGGAAACGCCAGGAGTGGAGCGCAATGGCTCAATTTGTATTGGCAGGAGCACTGTGGCTAATACGGGAGTCCGATGGAAGTGAACTTCCATCTGACTCCCGTATTAGCCACAGTGCTCCTGCCAATACAAATTGAGCCATTGCGCTCCACTCCTGGCGTTTCCAGCATTCATCATATTGCATATGGGGTTTTTTGTCGACGAGGTTTCGATGCCTTTTTAAATTATGACATCATCATCAGGACAAGAATTATCAGCATTATTGTTTTGTTCAACAATTATTAACACAATGCCTATTATCGCATTACTTTCAAAACAATTCCGGGGCTTCCATCAAGGTTGTATGGAAACGCCAGGAGTGGAGCGCAATGGCTCAATTTGTATTGGCAGGAGCATTGTGGCTAATACGGGAGTCCGATGGTCCACCGTTGTGGGAGAGAAAATCACTTTGAAGCAACCTGCCAAACGCGCCGGTGAGAAACAAGGACAGCCAAGTCAAGCTCAGGAACCCAACACCATGCCAGAGCAGTCAAAGGGAGGGAAAGTCGCTCTTCCAGCTCATCGAGGTCAAGCACTCACTATTTCATTGAGATCTCAGAGGTCAACGTCTCGAGAATCGTCCTCTCCTACGCCTGTGTCACAAGACAGTGACGAGTATGTTCTCATGGTATCGGACCCCGACAGGCTAAAAAACATATCCACGACTGAACATTCGAATAGGAAGCCACCCGGCCAAATTTGTACTAGACTCAGGAGCATCGTTAAACTACATCTGTGCCATGGAATATAACAGTATGAAGCCTCAGCCAAAGTTAGAACCAACCGCTGTTCGAGTCTACACGTGGATGTCCAGGAAACCTCTACCCTGCCTCGGACGGTTCCACACGACCCTAACTTACAAAAACCGACAGATCCAAGCCTATGTTCACGTAATTGAAGGTCCAGAGGCAGCGGATTGTCTCCTCAGTTTGCCGACGGCGGAACGCCTCAAACTTGTCAAACTATTATACACTGTGGATGATTCCCCAGACATTGTCAACAAATTCCCCGACTTATTCAAGGGTCTCGGGAAACTCAACCAATTTAAAGTCAAACTGCACAGTAATGAGCGGGTACCCCCAGTAGCACAACACCATAGGAAGGTGCCATTTCATCTACAACAGGCAGTAGACGAGGAACTCCAAGACTTACTACGGACGGACATCATTGAAAGATCTACAGGGCCCATAACATGGGTGTCTCCAGTGGTAGTCGTACCTAAGAAAGGCCAAAACAACAAAGTACACCTCTGTGTGGACATGCGCGCCCCGAACACCGCCATCGAGAGGGAGAGACATCCTGGACCTCATATCAGTGATATGATCACCAGCCTCAATGGGGCCACTGTGTTCTCAAAGCTGGACCTCAATAAGGGATGCCACCAATTGGAACTCCAAGAACAATCCCGGTATATCACCACCTTCACCACGCATCAAGGCCTGTTCCGATATAAACGCCTCAACTTCGGAATCTCCTCCGCAGCAGAGATCTTTCAAGAGGCCATCCAGAGAGTCATCCAGGGCATCCCAAATACCTTTAACTACAGCGACAACATCCTAGTGTTTGGAGAGAACCGGGAGGAACACGACAAGGCCCTAGACCGTGTGTGCCACGCCCTACTTAATGCCACCCTCACACTCAATCAATCCGGACAAGTGTGAATTCCACAAGTCCACGCTCAATTTCTACGGGCACATCTTCTCCAAAGATGGCATGAAACCAGATCCCGAAAAAGTGTCTGCCCTCGCAGACACCCCACAACCACAAGACGTCAGTGACCTCCGCTCTTTTCTGGGAATGGCAAGTTACTGTGCCCGCTACATTAAAGACTATGCTACCATCAGCTATCCACTCCGGGAACTCACTCGCCAAAGTCAACAATTTCTTTGGTTATCCACATGCGAACATGCTTTCAACACAATCAAAGATGCTGTGAGCACCGCCATCAACCTTGCCTATTTTGACACCAAACGGAAAACCAAGATCACAGTGGACGCCAGCCCGTAGGGCTAGGTGCCATACTGCTCAGTATGACAGCGACGCAGATCAACGTCACGTGGTCGCATACGCCAGCCGTAGTCTCACGGACAGAGAAAAGGCGTACTCTCAGCCAGAGAAAGAAAGCCTTGCGGTTGTCTGGGCGTGTGAACATTTCCACCTGTTTTTATACGGCAAGCACTTCACGCTCATCACCGGCCACCAAGCGCTCATCACCATTTTTGGCAACCCGCGAGCAAAGATGCCTCCATGGATAGAGAGATGGGGCCTCCGACTACAAGACTACATCTGCACCATCAATCATAAGCCTGGGAAGGTTGAAAAGGCATCCACAGTCTCACTCGCGTGAACAAGGCTCGGTGGCGGAGGAGTGCATTCATTTCGTCATCGACAGTGCACGCCCTCCAGCTGTGCTCCTAGAAGCCATTCAAACAGCCTCAGCCGAAGATCCTACCATCCAGGTCATCATGGGTCACATACGTGCTAACTCCTGGAGACACCTTGACACCAGCCACCACAACTCGCCCGCGGACGCCCAGGAACTGGTGGCGTTCAACCATGTTCAGGCAGAACTCCCCTGTCAGCACAGATCGTCTACTGTTACGAGGAGGGAGGATAGTCATTCCCCAGTGGCTTCGTCAAGGGATTATCAATATCGCTCACGAAGGGCACCGAGAAGTCGTGGCTACCAAGAAAGCATTTCTAGAACATGTATGGTTCCTGCCCCTCGACCACATGGTGGAAACCACACTTAAAGACTGTGCCTCTTGTCAGGTCGTTAGTCGGGGTGTGGCAGCAGGTGGCTATTGACTTCTTCGGGCCCCTGAAATCAGGCAAATACATCCTCGTCATCATGGACGAAAACTCCTGCTTCCCTATAGCGCAGCTCCACAAAAGCATCAGCTGTTATTCCCATCATTGATGAGGCGTTCGCAGCCTGGGGAAGACCTGTAGGAGTAAAGACAGACAACGGACCACAGTTCAACAGTCACGAGTTTGCAAAATTTGCAAAGCACCTCAATTTCAACTATAGGAAAATCACTCCCCTATGGCCCCAAGCCAATGGCATGGTTGAGCGATTTATGGGACCCTTATAAAGACAGTTCAGCAAGCGGAACTCGCTCACCGTGACATTCAGAAGGCACTAAACGAAGTGCTGCGAGCATACAGGACCACGCCACACAGCACCACGAATCAATGCCCTGCTACCCTAATGCTGGGGTGAGTTCCCCGCACGAGATTGCCGACATCAAACACCGTCCTGCAACCCCGACTCGTGACCACCGATCATGACACCCTGGTCAAACTAGACCGTGAAAAGAAAGCCAAAATGAAAGACGACGCTGATCGGCGCCGGCATGCATGACAGAGAGACATTCATGTAGGAGACAGGGTGCTGGTAAGACAAGATCACAAGACCAAAGCAGACAGCCGATACCTTGCCCACCCAATGCAAGTCTCTAGCCAAAAGGGGACTATGATCACCGCCGAATCAGAAGGAAGAAGGATAACCGGGAACATCTCCCATACTGTTGGGCACTGCTGGGAGTCATAGCCACACACCCCTCCCATGTCTGGGCACTGCTGGGAGTCATAGCCACACCCCCATACTGTTGGGTACTGCTGGGAGTCATAGCCACACACCCCTCCTATGTCTGGGCACTGCTGGGAGTCATAGCCACACACACCCATACTGTTGGCCACTGCTGGGAGTCATAGCCACACAACCCCATACTCTTGGGCACTGTTGGGAGTCATGGCGTGGAGAAGTGTGGCTCACTGGTTAGAGGAGGCAGACCTGGAAGCGGAGGTCAGCCCGGGACCAGGGTTCAATTCCCGGCTCGGCGGGGTCTTGAGTCCTAAAAAAAAAAAAAATGTCCATGGACTCGACAATTCTCGCTCCGGTGCCTTCTCGATTCACGGGTTCACACTCTGCGACTCTGGGCAATAGCTTGCTTAATCTCCACAACGGCCCCTCGCGGCAGGATGCCTGGCTTTCACCTTGCGGATACCCTGCCGGGGGTATCTCTCAGCGGAATACCAGGACGGGTTCCCTAAGCAAGCGCTTAGAAACCGCTCGGTGATTTGCGCTATATAAATTCCTGTACATTTACATTTATATTTACATTTACATGGCCACTCACCCCTCCTATGTCTGGGCACTGCTGGGAGTCATAGCCACACACCCCATACTGTTGGCCACTGCTTGGAGTCATAGCCACACACCCCCATACTGTTGGGCACTGTTGGGAGTCAGAGCCACACACCCCTCCTATGTCTGGGCACTGCTGGGAGTCATATCCACATACCCCTGTCATGTCTGGGCACTACTGGGAGTCATATCCACCCACCCCCATGCTCTTGGGCACTGCTGGGAGTCCTGTGCACCCACCCCTCCTATGTCTGGGCACTGCTGGGAGTCATAGCCATACGTTCCTCATGTGTCTGGGCACTGCTGGGGTTCCACCCATGTGACATGAGTTGTTTTTATACTCACCAGGCTCCACGGCTCCTTCAATTCCATGTACTCCCACTGGTGGTAGCAGGGCCATGACCTTCTCCTCCCAGGGCTGGAAATGTACTGGTCTGCAGGGACCACCACCTCCGGTACATGAGCGTTTGCGTAGTCCTCGTCCATCTTGCGCTTTACCATCCTCCGCAGATCGTACCACCTGGCCTGGCAATCCTTCCTGGCGTGCCTGATGGGTGCAACAGCATTGACCCTATTGACGATCCTCTCCCACAGCCGGGTTTTGTCAGCTATGCTGGTCTGTCTGACCAATGCACCAAACAGCTGTGGCTCAGCTCTGATGACTTTATCTGCAAGGATCTCCATCTCCTGGTTTGTGAACTTTGGATTCTTTGGTGCAGACATGTTGTGGGGTGAATGTGATTGGGGGTTGAGGGTGTGTATGCATGGGGGGTTGTGCATCTAAATGTGAAGGGGGTATGTGGGCCTGAATGTGATTGTGGGTAAGTGTGAAGGTGGATGTGTGCAGTTGTTGGTGTGTTCTCAGTCTCTGTATGTATTTGTGTATGTTGCAAAGGATCCTGGTTTGTGTGTGTGGGCCCTTTTTATTGGTCCATTAGTGGGTGTGGCTTATTTTGAAAATTTGCTGGGTGTGTTATAAGGGATGGGTCTGAGTTGACCACTCTGTTTGACACTTTGGAATTGGCCAGGGCATTGCTTTGCATTGGTTTGTACACAGGAGATAACTTTGTGGTGTTGTACGAGTCGTTTGCACACTGTTTGGGCTGTTTTAGAGGTGTGCATGCGTTTCTTTGAGGGTGTGTTCGTTTCGTACTTTATTGTGTGGCTCGCTCATACGCGACGTATTTACGGGATGGCGTGCTCTTCGTTGAAGGGGGGTTCGTGTAGTAGTTGATTGTGTTCCCTGTCTCATCTGTGACGTATAAATGGGGTTCGTGTGCGCTGCGTTGAGGGGGGTACGTTTCTTAGTTTGTTGTGTAGCTCTATCATACGCAACGGGTTTCCGGGGTATGCGTACGCTTCGTTGAGGAGGGGTTCACTTTTGTATTGCTTGTGCGGATTAGTCATACGCGATGTACCGATGTACGCAATGTTTACCGTACAACTCGCTGTTCATACACAATGGCATTTTCCCGTCCGAATCGCGTTCAGGGTTTCCGGTCCGGATCGTACTTTGCGGGTTGTACAGCATGTTTACGAATCGTACGGTTCACAACCCACGTCCGAATTGTACAGATATTGGCTTGTTTTTGTACGGTTCGTACACATTCGGACGGAATATTTGGAAATGGATTGTACTACGCAAATCGTACAGGTTTCTACGAATCACACAGAAACGGCTCAGAATCCGATTCGTGGGACAGTTTTCTTTCACGAATCGGAAACGACCCCTATGTCTACTGTGGGTGCCTCCATTCAGGTGTTACCGTGTAATGCCTAACACAACCAAAGTACGGACCAATGACCCAAAGTATGATCCAATGGAGTGGGGGAGGGGCAGCAGAACTTCCCACCAATCGAAAACTCCAGCAGGGAGACCTCTTCCTGGTCCACTCTGTACAGGATTAAAAGTATAGTTACCCACTAGCATACTGAACAGGTACTGAAGACAGTGCAAGCCTTCTTTGTCCTGTCTGACCTGGCCGAGCACAAAGGAAGTGAGCAACAGCTGCCCAACTTCCCTGACTCACACTTGGTACTCCTGGTGTGATGAGCACATCCCTTAAGACCAGCTCTATCTTGGCCAAAGGCGGCAGCAGTAGAGGTCCTCAACCAGCACAGATGACAGGGCCCAACTGGGTGGGTTTCAAACAGCCGGCAGTATCCTCCTATGTAGTAAGGAAACCACTGGACGTCACTTTTCCCTCAGGCATTGCACATCGCAGTCCCTTTACTGAATTATCGATAACATTGAAATAAAATGAAGCACACCAAAAATATCGATATAACCAATATCGACTACACAAATTTCGATAAAATCGATATGAACTATATTCAAAATAACATTTAAACTTAAAAATATACTATTTATAAAAATATAATTACATTACATGTACCAAATATTTAAAATAATGTATACCAATATTTTAAAAAACAAAATAAAATTAATTAAAACAAATACAATAATAATAATAATACAAACACAAATACATAAATAAATAAAAAATACAAAATTAAATACATATCAAGCTGACCAAAAATAAACTTATATTCATACATATCAAATATAAATAATTCAAATCACATTTATTTACAAATATATTTAAATAACAACAATAAATAAAATAAATACAAACATTAAATAAACATTATAAATATTAATCTATTTAAAAGTTAACTGCTAATAAATGCTGAAAATCTGCCTCGATCAATAAATTTAAACTAAAGGAACACAAACCGATAGAAAACACGAACTAAATAAATAAACACTATAAAAACAATGAATTAATGAACATCAATTTTACCCTACAAGGAGAAAGAGCAATACTGTACAAGAGAGAGCACAGAGAAGGAAGGAGAACTACATAACCAGCTACATCGAAAATCCAACAATACAGGTAAGAACAAAACGTTATAACAAAATATAAATACTGTGACTTTTTTATTTAATTACCTAAAATCATTATATATTTTTCTTCAAATATCACAGATTAAACTTCATTCAAAATCTGCCTAGAAAAAAACAGGCATTAAGATTTTCGTGCTCACAATATTTAAATCAACATCATTAAACGTATAACAAAGTAAGCATATAACTTAACTTAAAAAGAAAGTGAATAATTTAGATTTTCTAAACATAATTACAATGCAAAACATAACTAACAAATACTTTTTTTTTTTACAGCTTCCACAAATCTCAACTTAACAACAACATCAACAAAAGACACTTCATCAATGGAAAATGGTAAGTATATAATTTGTATTACAAAAACTTTTAAAATAAAGACTAATGAGCACATGCATCAAGCTTATTACCGGTCACAAACAAGTCAATTCTCAGGATAACCTCATTTGAGATTGGTAAAAGTTATTTTTGGATACATCAACTCAAAACAAAATAGCAAAATGGATACTTTCAACCTGCAAATAATTTCTAATTCATTCCTATTGCCCTCTAGGCCCATAGGAATTACTGACAAAATATTGTACTCCCTATTACAGATTGCGTATAAATAGCTATTTATTTAGCGATTCCTACATGCATTAATAATTGCAACTCTTAAATAGCCATTCCTTAAAAATCTCTATTAAGGATTCACAATTCCTTAGCTTCATACATGAGGTCATAAACTATGAAACTAATCTAATAAACTAAAATTATAACCTTATCTCTTTTACTTCACAGCTTACACTTCACTACAACTGCACCAAAAGCAGTGATAACAGACAACTACAAAGAAAACGACACAATCCGCATTAAAGAAAAATATCAAACTTGGGGGCCCATTAGGATGTCTGGCGGATCACCATGACCTAAAAACAAAACTGAAAGAGAGAAAAGTGAGGAAAAAGGAAACAAATGGCAGTGTAATTAAAATAAAGAAAAGAGTAACTCCCCATAAACAACAATGGAAAATATTTTTCAAAATGTTCAAAATTATTTGTATAGCTTTATTTCTTGCAATTGTTTTCCCAATCTTTAAAAAGTATGTGAAAATATTGTAAAATATACATTAACTGTTATATTATCCAAAAAGAAAAAATATAATATCTGAGGCCCGATTACGATTTCGCTCCGATGGGCTCCGAACGGGATCTGTAGCAAACAAGTCTGATTCGTAGTCCCAGTTTCCGAACAACTCGCACCACTGTACATGTGAGCAAGTATGCTGTAAATATCACCTTACACTCAGAGTGACTTGTACCCGTCAGCGAAACCCTCCGGACGACTGCAACATGGTCGAATTGTGCAGCGCAATTGGGCCGATTTCTGAGCGACCAAGTACGATGCACACTTTGATCAGCCAGATCGAGTCAGAGTCTCAGACTCATAAAAGCTCCAGGAAGCATACTTTGGGGGCTGTAGCAGGCCCCCTTCACTCAGGGCCCTCGGAATTGGTCACGGTGGGGCCCATGGGACCATCCGATCCAAGCATGCACAGTGTGACGGGCACCATGGGTTGCCTGCCACAGGTGTATGCTTTTCCCCACCCACCCATTTTCTGCAATGGGAGCCTATGTACACATCTGTACATGGTCTCCCATAGACTTCAATGGAAGTCCGAGCGAATCGAGTCCATATGCTTAAGGATGCAGCATGCTTGCTCGCACTGGTGCACGGAGCACTTTTTGTCCAGAAAGCCCTCCGGATCCGAGCAGTATAGAGGGCTTTCCGGACGGGATTGGTATCGAACCTTAATATATATTAAAATATATATTTATTTCATACATTGTTAATGTACAACAAATATAAAAATGGGGTAGAAAAATATTATGTGGTTCAAAATATTCTGTTAAATGTATTTAACATATTAAATATTATTTTATTACAAATAATATTGAAAATACTCAATAATAAAAACTAGAAAATATAACCTTGTCAAATACATATTATACAATTTTTCAAAAATCATAAAATATACTAGAAACATTTTAAAAAGTATACAAATATTTTCTTTTTTGTACTAACAAATAATAAACAATACAAATGAAACTGTTCATTATTAAAGAACTAAAAGTATTTTACTTTACTATTATATGACTATGCTACCCAAAGATTTGCTACTTTTCAAAGCTGTAAAAAATAAATTTATATGTATAAATATTTAATTCATATAACATTTATGAATGAAAAATGAATGTTACTAATATATTATATTTTATAATAAAATATGAATAATATCGGAATGTATGATTTCTGTTTTTACAGTGTAATACATTTTATAACAAAAGCAAATGAAAATAATGAAATTCTGCATAAAAATATACAAGTGCTCACATTACCAGATGTAATACGCCCAACACATGCTTTTTCTGGAGCCTGGAGTTAGGGCGACCAACTGGAATGGGTGCAAATTCAGGACAGTAAGGGCCCCATTAGGAAAACCACCCCTACCGCATGGACGCGGGAAACAACGGTCCACCGGGACCGTGGATAAACCGGCGGTTAAATTAGGATCACCCGCAAAAAAAGTCCGACCGCGCCATAGCGGGTGAATAAAAACCGCCTGACGCAGGCGGTGACGATCAAAACCCAACCGCGGAAGTTGGAAACTCAGCGAAAAGCAACAACCCGCCGCAAGCATAGCAAAGACACTGCACGGGAAATTAGGAAATCCTCGATGGTCCGTGGTACGATCCGCTGTTTCTGACCACCGAGGTCGCACACTGGAGTGAATGGGCGAGCCAGCGGATGAGCTGCAGCATAGCCACCGCAGCGGACGATCCTCACAAAACATTACAGAAAATGCAAAAACACCACATCAAAGGCAAACATTGCAACAAAAAAAAGGAGCCATGCCCTCCAATACACCAAACACATCCCAATGCAACAAATAAATGGCAAACAGGAACATACAATTTCCAGGACAACTCCCACAACACACCTGACAGCAAAACTCCATTGGGACACAACTCCATTGGGACACAGCCACATAGCTGAGTATAAAACAAGCCCCTTCACTGACCACAATCCTTTGCAACACTCCAGAACAGAAGGGCAAACACCAGACCTGACAGGAGAGGCAAGAGAACACAGCACACATACCACCACCACCATCACACCAGCACCAACAATCCCCCTGTACATAACCTCACACACAAACACCAGACCCAACACTACACCCTTGCACCCACAAACACTTTGCACACTACACACCATGGCATCACAGAAAATGCCCAAATTCACAGAGAGTGAGTTGACAGTCATGGTAAATGAGATAGTCAGAGTGGAACCACAACTGTTTGGTAGCCTGGTCCAACAGACACCATTAGCCACAAATGTGGGAAAGGATAGTCCAAAGGGTCAATGTAGTAGGGAACATCCTGTGATCCAAGAAGGAGATCATGAAGATGTGGCATGATCTCAAGAGGGTTGTCAAAGAGAGGGGAAACAAGAACCAGGAGCTGGCTGAGGGGACTGGCGGTAGCCCTCCTATTACACCAAAACCATTCACACCATGGGAGGAGAAGGTGCTTGCCATACTGCATCCTGAGAGTTTCACTCCGGGGGAGTGGAGGCTGGTAAGTACAACAAATGTTAACCAACACACTATGTACTTTCTTGCATAACCCAAACACCATTGTATTGTTCGCCTTCACCTAACAGGTAGGTAGCCATCTTGCCTGGGAGATCTGTGTGGGGGAGGGAGGCCTGTACCACTACTCCCACCATGCCCCCTGTTCCATACCCCAGCAGGATGGATCACTCCCTCACCCAGAAGCACTTGGAAGCCATTGCAGTACATCAAACAAACTTACAGTTATGTAACCATCTTTACAGGCAGGGTATGTGGAACACTCCCTCACCCAGAAGCAGTTTGCAACCATTGCCTTGTTCACCTTCACCTAATAGGTAGGCAGCCTTCTTGCCTGGGAGGTCTGTGTGGGGGAGGTAGGCCTGTACCACTGCTTCCCACCATGCCCCCTGTCCTACTCCTTAGCAGGATGTAGCACACCCCAACAACCCAGAAGCAGTTGCGGCCATTGTATTTTTCACCTTCACCTAACAGGTAGGAAGCCATCTTGCCTGGGAGGTCTGTGTGGGGGAGGGAGGCCTGTACCACTACTCCTACCATGCCCCCTGTCCCACACCCCAGCTGGATGGATCACTCCCTCACCCATAAGCACTTGGAAGCCATTGCAGTACACCAAACAAACTTACAGGTATGTAGCCATCTTCACAGGCAGTTTGTTTGTGGGTGTGAGGCCTGCACTACTACTCCCGCCATGCCCCCTGTCCCACACTCTAGCAGGATGGAACATTCCCTCACCCAGAAGCACTTGGAAGCCATTGCATTGTTCACTTTCACCTAACAGGTAGGTAGCCAGCTTGCCTGGGAGGTCTGTGTGGGGGAGGGAGGCATGTGCCACTACTCCCACCATGCCCCCTGTCCCACACCCCAGCAGGATGGAACACTCCCTCACCCAGAAGCAGTTTGCAGCCATTGCAATGTTCACCTTCACATAACAGGTAGATAGCCATCTTGCCTGGGAGGTCTGTGTGGGGGACGGAGGTATGTACCACTACTCCCACTATGCCCCCTATCCCACCACTAACCAGGATGGATCACTCCCTCACCCAGAATCACTTTGAAGCCGTTGAATTGTTCACCTTCCCCTAACAGTTAGGTAGCCATCTTGTCTGGGAGGCCAGTTGGGTGTAGGGAGGCCTGTACCATTACTCCCACCATGCCCCCTGTCCCACCCCTAAGCAGGATGTAGCACAACACACCGACCCAGAAGCAGTTTGCAGCCATTGCATTGTTTACCCTCACCTAACAGATAGGTAGCATGTACGTGCAGCCACACATCTGTCACCAATCAAAGGCTGCCATATGCCAACACCAGTCCTCTCCATGCATAAATATGCACACCGACCCTGCTTGACATGCACAGTGTGCACATAGGTAAGCAAAGGGAATGGTCAAAGATAACAAAGAGTCACACACCAATGGACATGCACAAGGAAGACCGTGCATAACCAGGCACAGCACACACTGATGTGTGCATTGCCATGTGGCCCAATCAGCAAGGAGCATGTAAAATTAGAGAAAACATGTGTGAGGCTCATAAATACAAATATGTACATTACAGGTCAAAGTCATGCAGTACAATACAATGGCCACTCCATGCCCAGATATGACGTCAGCCAGGGCATTCAAATCAACAATGAGAGAACCATTAAACACATTTGTGCTGGTCCATACATGGCAACTGGTCACTGTGCACATGATCACAGCACTATGTACATGCAATGCATTGACATCTGAAAACATGTACGAGTAATGTATGTACCTCTGCATCATGTCATGAGGCACACTATTGCACATAGAAAAAGATGTGAAGATCAATCAAATCTGTACTGTACAGACACTGGATGACACACAGCTAACGGAATAACTGCTGAGTGCACAACACTGGCCATTCCCCATCTAATCCACAGGTGACCAAGAACTCACTGCTGAGGTCAACATCAATGACCAGCAGAGCCAGTCTCCACCCCGGTACATGGACTCTCGATGTAGCCTCCCAAGATTTTTCGGACGACGAGCTTGAAGCCGGCCCATCTGGTGTTCCAGGAAACACCAGGTCCCAGGACCCCATCCTCCCCACCACCACGTCTGCTGCAACAACGACCTTTTGCAGCTAAGGTGGAGATGCAGGCGGGCAGAGAGGGTGTGGAGGAGACACTATCTAGACGTGGATAAAACTGTTTTCAAATCGACACTACAAGAATATAAAGCACAGATTAAGTGTGCTAAGGCACTTTATCTGGAGAATACGCTAAATCAGTCAACCAATAAATCTCAATCTCTATTTAAAATGGTGAATGATCTTTCCCATCCGGTTGGTGCCACAAATACTATCCCAGTCTCACAGATTTTATGTGATTCTTTGGCAGCTTTCTTTGGGGATAAGATCTCCACGATTTTGAATAGACTTGCGGATGAGCCTTTATCTCTATCGACTCCCTTGGACTGTTTATCTAGTTATTCTACCATGGAAAATACGACAGAATCTTCCAGTCGACCCCAGCCGAGTCGTTCGCCTCTCGACTTGGGAGCTCCGGAAGAATCCTCCAACCGACCTCGGTCAAGTCGTCTGGTCCTTGGACTGGAAGCTCCGGAAGTGACCTTCAGTCGACCCCAGATGAGCCACCCTTTTTTCTGGCCCGGAGCTCCGGATGAGTCTTCCAGTCGACCCCCCGCGATAAACTCTTTTCTCGCTGTGGGAGCTCCGGAAGAGTCTTCCAGTCGACCTCGGGAGAGTTACCGGTATCTCAGTCAGGGAGCTCCGGAGGAACCTCCTAGCTCTAGCCATCTCTGTCGGGGATTTCTAGCTGACCCTCTTAATCATCCTCAGTTAAGTCGTTTTCCTTTGCCCTCTTTTGAGGAGTTTTGTAAATTGGCACAGACGGTATCCTCAGGCTCGCTGCTAGATCCTCTTCCACATAAAATCTGGAAAGCACTCCAGGATGAACTTTTCCACCCTCTGTATTCCATCTATCAGCAGTCGCTGCCTACCGCAACCATCCCGTAGAGTTGGAAATTAGCGGTAGTCTCTCCCCTCCTGAAAAAACCCTCACTTGATCCCACCTGTCTGTCCAATTATAGACCTATCTCCCTGATCCCTTTTCCGGCTAAAATCCTGGAGAAGTGGGTCACCCGCTCTCTATCTAGTTTTCTCGAGGATAACGAATGGCTGGATGTGGCCCAGTTTGGGTTTCGGCCAGCGCATGGGACAGAATCAGCGCTGGTAGCCGTGTTAGGCAATCTTCGGGCGCGGGTCGACACAGGTCGGGCAGCCTTTTTAGTGCTGCTCCACATGTCGGCCACGTTCGACACGGTGTGCCACTCCACCCTTATCAGGAGACTGGAGGAGAGCGGGGTTACGGGGTTGCCAGGGACTGGTTAGTCTCCTATCTGGACAACAGACAGCAGGTAGTGGCTCTGCCGCCTTTTAAGTCGGATGTGCGGAAAGTTGGGCAGGGGGTACCACAGGGCTCGGCCATCAGCCACATACTTTTCAACTTGTACCTCCGCCCTCTGATCCAACTGATAAAATCTTTCGGCATATCGGTGTTTAATTACGCCGACGACACTCAGTTGGTTTTCTCATTCGAGGGCAAATATGTCGTCTCCCTCCCTAGAGACTTTCCACCGCTGCCTGACTGCCACTTCGAACTGGTTGCATTCCAACTCCCTCCAGTTCAACGGATCTAAGACGGAGGTTCTCTACTGCTCCAATGATCGTGTACCACGTGCTCTACCAGATGAGTTCTGGCCTCCTTCTTTCTCTGGGGCGGTGACGGCCGCAGAGTCTGCTCGTAATCTGGGGGGTCATGTTTGGCCCCAACCTTCAACTGGATCTTTTTGTAAATAAGTCCATGGCCACTTGCATGATGCTGCTTCGGATGCTACGGAAGGTCCTACCACTTCTTCCAGCTCAGGCTAGGCCAGAGGTATTGCGGGGTCTGATCCTAAGCAGATTGGACTATTGCAACGCACTACTTCTGGAGGCGCCTAAATCGCTGGTGGGCAGGCTGCAGCGGGTCCAGAACATGGCAGCCAAGCTGGCACTATCTCGACCATGCGCTGCCTCTTCCACTCTGGCACTACAAGATCTACATTGGCTGTTGGTTCACCAGCGGATCCTTTTCAAAGCATCCTGTCTTGTTTTTAGAGCTTTACATAGACAGGGCCCAGTGCTGTTACGGAACCTTTTCTCCTGGTATACCACATCTCGGAGCCTGCGCTCCTCGTCGGCGTACTTGGTGTCAGTTCCTAGAGTGCAGAGAGTAAGGATGGGTGGACGGTCGTTTAGTTTTGCGGCCGCCAGACTCTGGAACTCCCTTCCGCTCTCGTTAAGAAGTCAGGGTGAATTCCTAGCCTTTAAAAAAGGGCTGAAAACCCATCTGTTTCCTAGAATAGCCTAACTGTGCATCTGTTTCTTAGAGCAGCCTAATTCCGCATCGATAGTTGTGGCTTATCTAGTCAAAGCGCCAGGATGCCCTTTGGGTGACAGATTAGCGCTATATAAGTATGCCAAATAAATAAATAAATAACAGCACAGCCGGGCACTGCTGTTACGGCCTGTGCGTCCACCACCACCGCCACCACCATCACCAGTGTCACCTAAAGCACCCTCCCTCTTCCAGGGGATGACCAGTCCACATCAAAAACTGTGGACGGCAGGGAGAGTGTGCGGGGACCCACAGTGGCGAGGCAACAGGTCCATGGCAGCAGCGCAGGTGGGAGGGCCAGACATCAGGAGGTTGGGACCCCATCCCTGGACCACTTCACCAGAGTTATTGGGGCCTACGAACAGGTCCAGGGACAAAATGGCCGATCTGATGAACTATTACACAAGCTCATCCTGCTGATGAGGTCCTTCGTCACATGCCTTGGACAAATAGTGGACCTCATGGGCCAGCAAGTGGCGTTACTGAGGAACAGGCCTGTGTCCCAAAGAACACCTCCGCCCCCTCTGTTGTGCTGCAGGATGACAGTGCACCATCCTCCCCTGCGGCGACAGAGAGAAATGAGTCCTCAGGCGCCGCTTGCCATGCAACAGGGTCCCCCCGGCCAAGCGAGCTAGGGGGCGTCCAAATAAGAGCCTGGGAGTCTCTGGAGGCAAAGCACCAGCCAAACACCAGTCACGGAGCCAGCCCTGATGGCAACCCTCTTCCCCACTGCATTGACTGTTTGGACTGTCCTTACCCACACTGCCTTGTGAATGGCACCTGCCTGTTGGACTGGGTCACCACATCGATGTGGTGTCTGCTCTTTCATCTCATTTACCATGACTGTCAACTCACTGCTCCATCACCACCTTCATGTAAATCTGCCTGTGCCCCTCACATGTCAACTCTGCAAATAAAATACCTTACACACTTCAATATTGTCAGCTTTGTCTTTAGTGCATTGTTTACAGTCTTCCAAATGTCCATAATGCATCCGAAAGATATACAGTATGTCGGCATGAATAATTTTGAGGCACCTGAGGAAACACAAAGGAACAACATTCACTGGTGTGGCATCACAGACATTACACTACACCAACCATATACATAAGCCAACATGCAGACAACACATTGGGCAACAAGTGTCAACAAACACGTCACATATACATTCACAGATGACATGTCACTTTCACATTTCCACACACAGGTGACTTGACATCTGGCAGTCTGTATCATTCGCACATAGACCTTCACGACAACAGCAGTCTCGCCAGGCAATGGACAAGTTGTACTTCGTCACCCACCGTCAAGTAAAGGGGGTGATGAGCTGTTGACGCATGTCACTACCTTCCTCCTCCCTTATGTCCTCATCACTGGACTCTGGTTCTTGTGCAGGCGGGGGCCTTAGGTCCTCATCATCATCCATGATCAGGGGAATATCCTTGCAAATGGCAGGTTTTGCAGCATGCAGCATGCCACTACGATCTTACACACCTTCCCAGGCGAGTATGACAGTGCACCTCCGGTTCTCTCACGGCAGCTGAAACGTGACTTGAGCAGGCCAAAAGTCTTCTCCACCACACTACGTGTCCTGCCATGGGCCTCATTGTATCAGATTTCCTCCGGGGTCCTGGGATTCCGCAATGGGCTCAGCAGCCATGGATGGCTGGGATATGCAGAGTCGCCTAGGAATGACAAACACACATTGCAATGTTGCACAGGCAGAGGGCAGCAAGTCACACACCCAGCACGCCATACGACTAGACATACTCATCCACAATCCAAGCACGCTCGGGAAGCAGATTAGCCATCAGCCTGGGCACAATGCTGTTCGTCAGGATGTAGGAGTCGTGGGCTGAGCCGGGGAATCTGGCACACTCATGTGAGATAGTCATATCGGCCAGGCACACCACCTGCACATTGATTGAGTGACAATGTTTTCTATTATGGAAAATGTGCTCACTCGCCTGTGGTGACACAATACCGGCATGTGGCCCCAAAAACATGGGGGATATGTCCATGGGGATAGAAGTCTCCTTTCACACCTGCCAATTCTGCTCCCCGGGGGAAATGTATGTATCTGTCCTTGTAGATCATCATGGCTGCAAGAACATCCCACAGCACCATGCTGAACATGGGTTGAGACATCCCAGCAGTGCTGGCCACAGTCTCCTGGAAGGATCCTGTGGCAAAAAAATGGAGGGCTGCCATCACCTTGAAAGTTGTTGTGAAAGCTGTTGGGTATTGGCGGTGTGGCTGCAGGTGGGGCTCCAACAGATCACAAAGGGTCTTCAGGGTGGCTCTGTTGAAACGGAACTTGTGAATGATTGCTACATCCTCCATGTCCTCCAGCAGTGTCAAGTGGCGTATCAGATTCGGCCTCCTCCTAGTTGAGATTAAATTGGACACATGTCAATGACATCCATCATGAGATGGCCACAGCATAACACATTCAGGATGAAACAGAATGAACAAACACTGACTTGAAGGATGTGTGACACACCATGTTACATGAGTGTAAGTTTGAGCCACACAGAGGGCCCACTTCTCGATTTACAATACACCAGTGCGTAAAACACCACATAGGTCAATGTGAATGCACATATTTTCCAAGCCACATTCCAACTGTCTCATACTCACCTGCTGTACCTGTCACACCTCAATGCATCATTCAAACTTGGCACACATCCACAACACAATGATCACAGTTGGCGGTGAATTGACAATTGCGTGTATGAGCACACAGATAAGCACAAGTAAGTAACAACATCATACAGTGAGACAAGCCTTGCCGAGGGCATCACTACCCCACAACACATTCATATGTGTACATATTGTAGAGTCCTCTACAACACTGTCCTACCTCACCAACCATCCAATGCATTTGTGACATATTAGGGATTGCAGACCAATGTACATCACACATATACAACCATGGCCCATGTAAGCACCTGTGGAGTCAATGGAACATTAACATTGTATGCAAGTTGATGTGCACTTCACCATGTGGCCACTGTGCACTGTTGAAGTGTTCCTGATGGACATTGACATTGTATGTGCTACAAATTGTGGTCACTACCACCTGGCCCCGGCGGTGTGTCATCAGCACCACCCCTTACACGAGTGCGGTAGTGCTAGCCATAGAGACATGCCCAAATGGCGGTGGGCATGCTCTGCCACCCAACTCGTGGTAGCTACTGCCTGGCCCAGACGGTGTGTCACCAGCACCACCCCTTACACGAGTGCAGTAGTGCTGGCCATGGAGACATGCCCAAATGGCGGTGGGCATGCTCCGCCACCCAACTCGCGGTAGCTACCACCTGGCCACGGCGGTGTGTCACCAGCACCATCCCTTACACGAGTGCGGTAGTGCTAGCCATAGAGAAAAGCCCAAAGGGCGGTGGGCATGCTCTGCCACCCAACTCGCAGTAGCTACCACCTGGCCCCGGCGGTGTGTCACCAGCACCACCCCTTAGACGAATGCGGTAGTGGTAGCCATGGAGACATGCCCAAATGGCGGTGGACATGCTCCGTCACCCAACTTGCGGAAGCTACTGCCTGGCCCCGACGGTGTGTCACCAGCACCATCCCTTACACAAGTGCAGTAGTGCTGGCCATAGAGACATGCCCAAATGGCGGTGGGTATCCCCCCCCCCCCAAACTCGCAGTAGCTACTGCTTGGACCTGGTGGTGTGTCACCAGCACCCCACCTTCACAAAAGTGTGGTAGTCTTGACAGTAAAAAGGCCCCCTGGTTCAACGATGACCTTAAGAAATCCAAGAAGCTATGCCGTACTCTCGAGAAAACATGGAGAAAAAACCCAACCACCAACAACATGACCACCTTCAAGGCAGCCACCCGCAAACACCACCAGCTGATTCGATCCACCAAGAAATCAGCATTCAAGAATCGACTCGACAACAACGCCCATAACAGCAAGGAACTATTCAACATCGTCAAAGAATTCACCAACCCCACCGCAGCCTCAAACGACATCACTCCCTCCCAAGACCTCTGCGATTCGTTATCCTCCTTCTTCTACAACAAAATTGCCGACATACATAACAGCTTCGAAAACAGTTCCAACGAACAATCCTCTCCACCCCCCTCAGAACCTAAACCGCCCTCTAACAACCTCAGCGCCTGGAACCCAATCACCACTGAAGACATCATCCGCCTAATGAATTCCATCCACTCTGTCTCGCCAACCGACCCATGTCCCCACCACATCTTCAACAAAGCGGACTCCATCATCGCACCCCATCTCCGTGATGTCATCAACTGCTCCTTCAACTCTGCTACCTTCCCAGAAAGCTGGAAACATGCCGAAGTCAGCGCCCTCCTGAAGAAACCCACAGCAGACCCCTCTGAACTTAAAGACTACCGCCCCATATCCCTCCTCCCATTCCCGGCCAAAGTCATTGAGAAAGCCGTCAATAGCCAACTCGCCGCCTTCCTCGAATCCAACAACTCCCTCGATCCCTCAAAGTCCGGCTTTCGAGCCAAACACAGCACCAAAACCACCCTCATCGCAGCAACAGACGACATCCGAACACTACTGGACAACGGAGAAACAGTGGCCCTCATTCTACTCGACCTCTCCGCCGCCTACGAAACTGTCTGTCACAGCACCCTCATACAATGCCTCAGCAACATCGGCATAAAAGGAAAAGCCTTGGACTGGATCATCTCGTTCCTAGCTGGGAGAACTCAGAGAGTCCGACTTCCCCCATTCAAATCAGAAGCCATCGAAGTCATCTGCGGTGTACCACAAGGATCATCACTCAGTCCCACCATCTTCAACGTTTACATGAGTCCACTCGCTTCCCTGGGACCCTCACCTGGTGCTGCCTCAAGAGCATGCTGCCTTAGACCCTCATCTGCTGCTGCCTCCAGAGCCTGCTGCCAGAGACCCTCATCTGCTGCTACCTCCAGAGCCTGCTGCCTCGGACCCCTCACCACCCAATTCCACCACAGGTGTTCCATGTCCACAGGGATGGCAAGGACAGGGAAGATCCATGCAAGTCCATTCACAAGCGAGAAGCTGGAGGTCTTGGTGGATGAGGTGCTCGCACAGTACCCAAGGCTCTGTGGTGCCCCAAATGTCATGGTAAGTCATTGTAAAGAGAGGTGTAGGGCAGGGGGGGGCAGACATGTAGTAGTACTGCTGCAGTATATGCCTGACGGTGTGGGGTTGAATCATACACTAACAAAGATGCTGTCTCCAGGGGAGAAGGAGTGTGTGTCCCAATGTCACGGTTTTCCCTGCCTGCAGTTGTATGTCTGAGCGGAGTGTGTTACATTGTTAGCCATACAGAGCCACAGGATGTTGTACATGTAGGTGCCAGGACAGTAATTGCTCGGCTGATTGTCTCTATGTGCCCCTTTTGTCCGACTCAGTGTGAACCCAGATGCTCTGCACAATGCCAGCCCACCAAGATGAGATCACATCACTGCACTTACTGTGTCCTTACTCTTGTTCATTCCCACTGAAATCTAAATATGAACCATTTCAGCCCTGTATAATTGCACACGACCACACTTGTGTTAATGTATATTTTGTTGGCGAGTCCATGTACCCCGATGCCACATATGTGACATACAGATATGTTCACAGGACACGCTCATTGATTGTTGCCCAGTCATGCACACAGACACAGTTGGATATGTGATGTATGTAGTGGCCAGACATGCATAGGACTGGAAATGTGTGCAAGCCACAGAGGGGGTTCAGTGCAGTCATCCTGCATGTGTGTGAGATTATCATGGACCCTGTACGCCCTCATAAATGCATGCAATCACATCCGCTTGGCCCATGCAGAGTGCCCATGTGAGGTGTACACCAGGGTGGGATGGAGAGAGATTACATTTGGTAATGAGTCTGTGTCTTGCTACTGTAATGATAGATGTTGGTACATGACAGTGTGTCACTGATCATTTCCCCCTCTTTTTTTCCCATGCCTGCAGCTCAAGGTACACCAGTGTAAAGCAGTGTGGAGGGCCATTGCAGCAAAGGTGCAAGCCCTGGGGGTATCCAACCGACGACGCACCCACTGCCACAAGAGGTGGGTGACAACAGCCGGCTGGCAAAGAACGTGGCAGAGATTAACTTGGGGCTGCTACCACGCACTAGGCGTTTGGCATGGCGTAGCATGACACCACTGATGGGTCGCATCTTGGCAGTGACTCATCCTGAGCTGGATGCACATCTGAAGGAGCATCAGCAGCAAGGCAGGGGTGAGTATTTGGGGAGGTTGACTTTGGCAGCGCGCAGATGCATGTGTACAGGGCCTGTGGCAGCGGTGGCCTATGTGATGTTGGTGGGGTGGTGCTGTGCTGTGTCATGTGAGTGGCTGCTGGGATGGTGGACAGTGTTATGCATTGGCCCAAACTGGCCTTACAAAGGTTTTCCTCCCTGCTGTGCAGTCCCATAGCCAGATGTGTTAGGATCTACATGGTCATTCAGCATTGGGATAGTGTGGGGAATCAATTTGGGGGTGAATAGCAGTGTCCACTATCTGAGTGTGACTTCATGTATGCATATTTTGCATGCACCCTGATCGTTGAGGCCCACACATCTGACAACAATGTGCCCCAGAGTACAACATGGTGTTTGGCATAGGCTACTTGTCATTGTGGACTGTCATGTCCTAACAGGTGTTTGTGATGTCCCCTCTTGTTCCCTCAAGGTCTGTCAGTGGTGTGCCCACATCATGTCCCTAGGTGTGGGCAGAGCAAGTTGTGTTTTTGGTAGACTTCATCCACGGGCAGGGTGCTGTGCTGTGTGGCCTTAACATGGCTCAGTCATGGCAGATATTCAGGGTCGCAGGTACTGTTGTGGTCTATGTAGTGAGTTGCTGCAATGTGATTTCAGAGTGTGGTGGTCAACATGTAGATTTGGTCATCTTCTGTACTGCATTGATTGAATTGCTTTGTCCTGTTGATGACACTAACCCAACCCTGCATCTCTCTCTCATGCAGATTCGCCAGTGGACACGGAGGGACAGGAGCCGGAAACCAGTGGTGACAAGAGTAGCACTACAGCTGCACAGGAGCCCAGTGAAACAGAGGTCACCAGCGCATCAGAAGGGGACCGTAGTATGCAGGAAATGCATCATTTGATACCACACAGCGGCCAGTGCCCACCCTCCCATCCACTTCCTCTGGTGCTGCACTTGTCCGTGTCAGTAAGAGGGGATGAGTTACATTCACACCTGGCACCGCTGAGCCTGCACCTGTCCCCTCTGCTGCCCTCAGTGCTGAGTCTGTTGAGCTCCTGCGCCAGCTTTGTGTGGGCCAGACAGCTCTGCTCAACGCCTTCAGTGACCATGACATATAAATTATGCCAGGTGGTTGCCTACATGGAGGACATACACTCTGACGTGGGTGGGCTACACCGTACTGTCCAGGCTTTGTCGTCCACAGTGACGTCTGCCCTTCAACAGGCACATACTCCCATTCCCAGTGCCTTTGTACACCCCCCAGTCAGTGGCCACATCGGATGATAGTGACCACGGTTCCCCTGCATCACAGTTATGATACAGCACAAGAAGCTCCCAGCAGAAACAACCCAAGCGGGCCCGCCCGGGACACTGTCCGCACAGAAGAACAGAGCCACCCCAGAATGCAAAGACAAGAGCCCGTCAGGGAAGAACAAGGCCAAAAAAGCAATGAAGCAGACATCAGGCTCACATGCCTCAGAGGCATACCAGCAAAGGACTCTCCTGTCCCTAAAACTTCGCACAGAGCTAGGCGTGCAGTGTCTATGCCCACTGAGGTGGTGTTGTATGGCAAGGGTACACCTAGAAAGGGCTCAGGGTCAACATTCCCCCGCCACATCAACTACAATTAAAAGCCCAGTGAAGCAGGTGAAGGAGGACACTGTAGTGTCTACCCCTGGCAAACAGGCGAAGGAGGGCACTGTAAGAGCCACCCCTGGCAAACAGGGGAATGAGGGAACTGTAGGGGGGGCACCTAGCAAACAGGGGAAGGAAGGCACTGTAGGGGGTGCACCTGGCAAACAAGGGAAGGGGGTCCACAGGCATATGCAAAAACCACAGTTTATGGACAGAATGCAGAACAATGTCATACATTCACCCCAGTACAGAGATCTGGGCCTAAATCCATCGTTTTTTTGCACTCCACACCACCCCAGTTCAGACATGGCCATATGCAAATCAGTCTGACCCTGTGCCTCATGGGAACAGTCCAGCCCGAACTGCCAAGCCATGCCTTCCCTGGACCGGAAACAAGCTTCCGAGGACCGTTTTCTGGCCTTCCAGCCGTCTTCGGCCCGGCTTGCTTGAATCCAGTGGTGTGGAGAGCATGCAACTCACATCTGAGCATACCCATCCCACTCGGGGGGACAAATGCAAAAACCACAGTTGATGGACAGAATGCAGAACAATGTCATACATTCACCCCAGTACAGAGATCTGGGCCTAAATCCATCATTTTTTTGCACTCCACACCACCCCAGTTCAGACATGGCCATACGCAAATCAGTCTGACCCTGTGCCTCATGGGAACAGTCCAGCCCGAACTGCCAAGCCATGCCTTCCCTGGACCGGAAACAAGCTTCCGAGGACCAGTTTCAGGCATTCCAGCCGTCTTCAGCCCGGCTTGCTTGAATCCAGTGGTGTGGAGAGCATGGGACTCACGTCTGAGCATACCCATCCCACTCGGGGTGACAAATGCAAAAACCACAGTTGATGGACAGAACGCAGAACAATGTCATACATTCACCCCAGTACAGAGATCTGGGCCTAAATCCATCGTTTTTTGCACTCCACACCACCCCAGTTCAGACATGGCCATATGCAAATCAGTCTGACCCTTTGCCTCATGGGAAAAGTCTAGCCCGAACTGCCAAGCCATGCCTTCCCTGGACCGGAAACAAGCTTCCGAGGACCGGTTTCTGGCAATCTAGCTGTCTTCAGCCCGGCTTGCTTGAATCCAGTGGTGTGGAGAGCATGGGACTCATGTCTGAGAATAACCATCCCACTCGGGTTGACAAATGCAAAAACCACAGTTGATGGACAGAATACAGAAAAATGTCATACATTCACCCCCGTACAGAGATCTGGGCCTAAATCCATTGTTTCTTTGCACTCCACACCACCCCAGTTCAGACATGGCCATAAGCAAATCAGTCTGACCCTGTGCCTCATGGGAACAGTCCAGTCCGAACTGCCAAGCCATGCCTTCCCTGGACCGGAAACAAGCTTCCGAGGACCGGTTTCTGGCATTCCAGCTGTCTTCAGCCCGGCTTGCTTGAATCCAGTGGTGCGGAGAGCATGGGACTCACGTCTGAGCATACCCATCCCACTCGGGGTGACAAATTCAAAAACCACAGTTGATGGACAGAATGCAGAACAATGTCATACATTCACCCCAGTACAGAGATCTGGGCATAAATCCATTGTTGTTTTGCACTCCGCACCACCCCAGTTCAGACATGGCCATACGCAAATCAGTCTGACCGTGTGCCTCATGGGAACAGTCTAGCCCGAACTGCCAAGCCATGCCTTCCCTGGACCGGAAACAAGCTTCCGAGGACCAGTTTCGGGCATTCCAGCCGTCTTCAGCCCGGCTTGCTTGAATCCAGTGGTGTGGAGAGCATGGGACTCACGTCTGAGCATACCCATCCCACTCGGGGTGACAACTGCAAAAACCACAGTTGATGGACAGAACGCAGAACAATGTCATACATTCACCCCAGTACAGAGATCTGGGCCTAAATCCATCGTTTTTTGCACTCCACACCACCCCAGTTCAGACATGGCCATATGCAAATCAGTCTGACCCTTTGCCTCATGGGAAAAGTCTAGCCCGAACTGCCAAGCCATGCCTTCCCTGGACCGGAAACAAGCTTCCGAGGACCGGTTTCTGGCAATCTAGCTGTCTTCAGCCCGGCTTGCATGAATCCAGTGGTGTGGAGAGCATGGGACTCATGTCTGAGAATACCCATCCCACTCGGGTTGACAAATGCAAAAACCACAGTTGATGGACAGAATGCAGAAAAATGTCATACATTCACCCCCGTACAGAGATCTGGGACTAAATCCATTGTTTCTTTGCACTCCACACCACCCCAGTTCAGACATGGCCATAAGCAAATCAGTCTGACCCTGTGCCTCATGGGAACAGTCCAGTCCGAACTGCCAAGCCATGCCTTCCCTGGACCGGAAACAAGCTTCCGAGGACCGGTTTCTGGCATTCCAGCTGTCTTCAGCCCGGCTTGCTTGAATCCAGTGGTGCGGAGAGCATGGGACTCATGTCTGAGCATACCCATCCCACTCGGGGTGACAAATTCAAAAACCACAGTTGATGGACAGAATGCAGAACAATGTCATACATTCACCCCAGTACAGAGATCTGGGCATAAATCCATCGTTGTTTTGCACTCCGCACCACCCCAGTTCAGACATGGCCATACGCAAATCAGTCTGACCCTGTGCCTCATGGGAACAGTCTAGCCCGAACTGCCAAGCCATGCCTTCCCTGGACCGGAAACAAGTTTCCGAGGACCGGTTTCTGGCATTCCAGCAGTCTTCAGCCCGGCTTGCTTGAATCCAGTGGTGTGGAGAGCATGGGACTCACGTCTGAGCATACCCATCCCACTCGGGGTGACAAATGCAAAAACCACAGTTGATGTACAGAATGCAGAACAATGTCATACATTCACCCCAGTACAGAGATCTGGGCCTAAATCCATCATTTTTTTGCACTCCATACCACCCCAGTTCAGACATGGCCATACGCAAATCAGTCTGACCCTGTGCCTCATGGGAACAGTCCAGCCCGAACTGCCAAGCCATGCCTTCCCTGGACCGGAAACAAGCTTCCGAGGACCGGTTTCGGGCATTCCAGCCGTCTTCAGCCCGGCTTGCTTGAATCCAGTGGTGTGGAGAGCATGGGACTCACGTCTGAGCATACCCATCCCACTCGGGGTGACAAATGCAAAAACCACAGTTGATGGACAGAACGCAGAACAATGTCATACATTCACCCCAGTACTGAGATCTGGGCCTAAATCCATCGTTTTTTGCACTCCACACCACCACAGTTCAGACATGGCCATATGCAAATCAGTCTGACCCTTTGCCTCATGGGAAAAGTCTAGCCCGAACTGCCAAGCCATGCCTTCCCTGGACCGGAAACAAGCTTCCGGGGACCGGTTTCTGGCATTCCAGCTGTCTTCAGCCCGGCTTGCTTGAATCCAGTGGTGTGGAGAGCATGGGACTCATGTCTGAGCATACCCATCCCACTCGGGTTGACAAATGCAAAAACCACAGTTGATGGACAGAATGCAGAACAATGTCATACATTCACCCCCGTACAGAGATCTGGGCCTAAATCCATCGTTTCTTTGCACTCCACACCACCCCAGTTCAGACATGGCCATATGCAAATCAGTCTGATCCTGTGCCTCATGGGAACAGTCCAGTCCGAACTGCCAAGCCATGCCTTCCCTGGACCGAAAACAAGCTTCCGAGGACCGGTTTCTGGCATTCCAGCTGTCTTCAGCCCGGCTTGCTTGAATCCAGTGGTGCGGAGAGCATGGGACTCACGTCTGAGCATACCCATCCCACTCGGGGTGACAAATGCAAAAACCACAGTTGATGGACAGAATGCAGAACAATGTCATGCATTCACCCCAGTACAGAGATCTGGGCCAAAATGCATCGTTTATTTGCACTCCACACCACCCCAGTTCAGACATGGCCATATGCAAATCAGTCTGACCCTTTGCCTCATGGGAAAAGTTCAGCCCGACCTGCCAAACCATGCCTTCCCTGGACCGGAAACAAGCTTCCGAGGACCGGTTTCTGGTATTCTAGCTGTCTTCAGCCCAGCTTGCTTGAATTCAGTGGTGTGGAGATCATGGGACACACGTCTGAGCATACCCATCCCTCTCGGGGTGACAAATGCAAAAACCACAGTTGATGGACAGAATGCAGAACAATGTCATACATTCACTCCAGTACAGAGATCTGGGTCGAAATCCATCGTTTTTTTGCACTCCACACCACCCCAATTCAAACATGGCCATATGCAAATTAGTCTGACCCTGTGCCTCATGGGAACAGTCCAGCCCGAACTGCCAAGCCATGCCTTCCCTGGACCGGAAACAAGCTTCCGGGGACCGGTTGCTGGCATTCCAGGTGTCTTCAGCCCGGCTTGCTTGAATCCAGTGGTGTGGATAGCATGGGACTCATGTCTGAGCATACCCATCCCACTTGGGTTGACAAATGCGAAAACCACAGTTGATGGACAGAATGCAGAACAATGTCATACATTCACCCCCGTACAGAGATCTGGGCCTAAATCCATCGTTTCTTTGCACTCCACACCACCCCAGTTCAGACATGGCCATATGCAAATCAGTCTGACCCTGTGCCTCATGGGAACAGTCCAGTCCGAACTGCCAAGCCATGCCTTCCCTGGACCGGAAACAAGCTTCCGAGGACCGGTTTCTGGCATTCCAGCTGTCTTCAGCCCGGCTTGCTTGAATCCAGTGGTGCGGAGAGCATGGGACTCACGTCTGAGCATACCCATCCCACTCGGGGTGACAAATGCAAAAACCACAGTTGATGGACAGAATGCAGAACAATGTCATACATTCACCCCAGTACAGAGATCTGGGCCTAAATCCATCGTTTTTTTGCACTCCACACCACCACAGTTCAGACATGGCCATATGCAAATCAGTCTGACCCTTTGCCTCATGGGAAAAGTCTAGCCCGAACTGCCAAGCCATGCCTTCCCTGGACCGGAAACAAGCTTCCGGGGACCGGTTTCTGGCATTCCAGCTGTCTTCAGCCCGGCTTGCTTGAATCCAGTGGTGTGGAGAGCATGGGACTCATGTCTGAGCATACCCATCCCACTCGGGTTGACAAATGCAAAAACCACAGTTGATGGACAGAATGCAGAACAATGTCATACATTCACCCCCGTACAGAGATCTGGGCCTAAATCCATCGTTTCTTTGCACTCCACACCACCCCAGTTCAGACATGGCCATATGCAAATCAGTCTGATCCTGTGCCTCATGGGAACAGTCCAGTCCGAACTGCCAAGCCATGCCTTCCCTGGACCGGAAACAAGCTTCCGAGGACCGGTTTCTGGCATTCCAGCTGTCTTCAGCCCGGCTTGCTTGAATCCAGTGGTGCGGAGAGCATGGGACTCACGTCTGAGCATACCCATCCCACTCGGGGTGACAAATGCAAAAACCACAGTTGATGGACAGAATGCAGAACAATGTCATGCATTCACCCCAGTACAGAGATCTGGGCCAAAATCCATCGTTTTTTTGCACTCCACACCACCCCAGTTCAGACATGGCCATATGCAAATCAGTCTGACCCTTTGCCTCATGGGAAAAGTTCAGCCCGACCTGCCAAACCATGCCTTCCCTGGACCGGAAACAAGCTTCCGAGGACCGGTTTCTGGTATTCTAGCTGTCTTCAGCCCAGCTTGCTTGAATTCAGTGGTGTGGAGATCATGGGACACACGTCTGAGCATACCCATCCCTCTCGGGGTGACAAATGCAAAAACCACAGTTGATGGACAGAATGCAGAACAATGTCATACATTCACTCCAGTACAGAGATCTGGGTCGAAATCCATTGTTTTTTTGCACTCCACACCACCCCAATTCAAGCATGGCCATATGCAAATTAGTCTGACCCTGTGCCTCATGGGAACAGTCCAGCCCGAACTGCCAAGCCATGCCTTCCCTGGACCGGAAACAAGCTTCCGGGGACCGGTTTCTGGCATTCCAGGTGTCTTCAGCCCGGCTTGCTTGAATCCAGTGGTGTGGATAGCATGGGACTCATGTCTGAGCATACCCATCCCACCTGGGTTGACAAATGCAAAAACCACAGTTGATGGACAGAATGCAGAACAATGTCATACATTCACCCCCGTACAGAGATCTGGGCCTAAATCCATCGTTTCTTTGCACTCCACACCACCCCAGTTCAGACATGGCCATATGCAAATCAGTCTGACCCTGTGCCTCATGGGAACAGTCCAGTCCGAACTGCCAAGCCATGCCTTCCCTGGACCGGAAACAAGCTTCCGAGGACCGGTTTCTGGCATTCCAGCTGTCTTCAGCCCGGCTTGCTTGAATCCAGTGGTGCGGAGAGCATGGGACTCACGTCTGAGCATACCCATCCCACTCGGGGTGACAAATGCAAAAACCACAGTTGATGGACAGAATGCAGAAAAATGTCATGCATTCAACCCAGTACAGAGATCTGGGCCTAAATCCATCGTTTTTTTGCACTCCACACCACCCCAGTTCAGACATGGCCATATGCAAATCAGTCTGACCCTTTGCCTCATGGGAAAAGTTCAGCCCGACCTGCCAAACCATGCCTTCCCTGGACCGGAAACAAGCTTCCGAGGACCGGTTTCTGGTATTCTAGCTGTCTTCAGCCCGGCTTGCTTGAATTCAGTGGTGTGGAGATCATGGGACACACGTCTGAGCATACCCATCCCTCTCGGGGTGACAAATGCAAAAACCACAGTTGATGGACAGAATGCAGAACAATGTCATACATTCACCCCACTACAGAGATCTGGGTCGAAATCCATCGTTTTTTTGCACTCCACACCACCCCAATTCAAACATGGCCATATGCAAATTAGTCTGACCCTGTGCCTCATGGGAACAGTCCAGCCCGAACTGCCAAGCCATGCCTTCCCTGGACCGGAAACAAGCTTCCGAGGACCGGTTTCGGGCATTCAAGCCGTCTTCAGCCCGGCTTGCTTGAATCCAGTGGTGTGGAGAGCATGGGACTCACGTCTGAGCATACCCATCACACTCGGGGTGACAAATGCAAAAACCACAGTTGATTGACAGAATGCAGAACAATGTCATACATTCACCCCAGTACAGAGATCTGGGAATAAATCCATCGTTTTTTTGCACTCCACACCACCCCAGTTCAGACATGGCCATATGCAAATCAGTCTGACCCTGTGCCTTATGGGAACAGTCCAGCCCGAACTGCCAAGCCATGCCTTCCCTGGACCGGAACCAAGCTTCCGAGGACCGGTTTCTGGCATTCCAGCCGTCTTCAGCCCGGCTTGCTTGAATCCAGTGGTGTGAAGAGCATGGGACTCACGTCTGAGCAAACCCATCCCACTCGGGGTGACAAATGCAAAAACCACAGTTGATGGACAGAATGCAGAACAATGTCATACATTCATCCCAGTACAGAGATCTGGGTCTAAATCCATCGGGTTTTTTTTCGGTACACAGGCATAGCCAGGCAAAGCCTTCCGCAGGATCCAGCATGTCACCAGAAGGAGTGCCAGTGTCTGCACCTGATGCGGGTTTGTTGGTGTTTGTGCCTATTGTGTCATCACCAGTTCCCATTGACCCCAGTACAGGAAAGGCCTTTTGAAATCCCAAGAAGTGGAAAGGCACCCCTCAAATCTCTCCCACCCACACTGTGTCACAGGTCTGCATGACTCCACCTCCACGTGCCACTACACCACCTGGTCCAAACAGCCCTCTAGCTTGCTAAGCCACTGATAGCCCTACATCCCCTGGGCCTCTCTCTTCCCAGTCAAGTGGTCCTGCTGTCCCCGACACACAGCAAGGTCCAAGTCCACCTGTGTAGTCCCCCTCACACACCTGTCTCTCAAACAGGTGTGCTAGTCATGCCCAATGTTTACCTTCTAAGGGGTGTTGCTGGTCATGGAAGGGTGAAGTCAAACACACTCAATGTGCAGCTTCTCATTTTTTTTGTAACATCGTTTTTATTGCAGTACCAAAAATTTTGCATAGACATTACAGCAATGGATAATAAATCAATACAGTGTGATGGCACACATTTATATCACTACCATTACCATGCTGCCCTGCCTCCCACTAGAAAGCCGAGCTGCGTCGATAATGTGTCCATCTCCTGCTTCTTCTCCCAATGTCCGTTTCTCGTAAGCACAGGAGGGCGTGGACCGCTTTTAAGTTTTCGCCCCTCCCCCTCCCCCTATCAACCACCCCCCCGAACTCCCCAACATCCCCCCCCCGTGGCAGCGCTGTAGTGGAATCTTAGAGAAAAGTAAAGTCTGGTGTGTGCAAGAAGGAATTAAACATTCGCTAAAGGTGCGCTCCTGGTGTGTTAATGGGGTCACCCATATCAGAGTCTGTGTCTTCTCCTTCCTCCTCACCAGTACCATCCCGGAGTGCCTGCACTATCATCTCCCACGCTGTTGCCCTCTCCAAAGCTTTCTCATCTGCAGTCCTCCTAGCCATCTGATATCGCAGAGTACTTTCACATGCCGCCCACTTCAAACATTCACTATACCAACGTTTGTACGTGGGCCCCACTTTTGACTTCCAATTCCTGGTTATTTCCCTCTTCGCCAGTATCAATCCCATATCTTCAAACCTACTGGTCCTCTTATTTTTGGGCATGTGTGGAAACCAGTGTAGCACTCCCACTGCCTTGGTGTATTGTATCTCTCTATCTGTGGCGTTATTCAGTGCCTTCCCAACCTCCTGCCAATACACCTCCAGTTTAGGGCAGTCCCAGAGCATATGTCCCAGGTCCGCCTCCAGTGCACTGCACCTAGGGCAGGCCGCCTGTTCCTCTCCAAAGTACTGCTTCAGTTTCCCTGGTGTAAGGTACGCCCTATGAATAATATAGAAATGTATGAGTTGGAATCTGGCGTTCCTCGTGCTCTTCCGCGCCCTCCGCAGCAGTTGGCCCCAAGTGGCCTCAGGAATCTCCATTTGGAGGTCCAGTTCCCACTTAGCCATCAGGGCAGTGAGCGGCTGCAAGGTTTCTCGCAACATTCGGGAATACAGACAGGTCACTGCCTTAAAGGTTCCCGCCGCCATCATCGTGTATTGGCACGCCATAGAGGTAGCGGGTTCCTGCAGACCGTCACCCCAGTGTTCTTGCATGGCGCCAGTCACTGCCGTGTGCAGAAGATAATCTCCTCTCGGCAGGTCAAAACGCTCCTGTAGCTCTTGGAACGGAAGCAAGGCTCCGTCCTCATAAAGGTAACCCAGCATCTGGACCCCAGCTTCCTCCCATCCCAGCAGTCTCGACCAATCCCCACAATGAGGTAGGGCCGTGACCATGCCCAGCGGAATCTCCGGAGCATACATTCGACGGATTCCAGCCCGTTTGCGCGCCCGGTTCCAGCAGAGCCGAAATGTCTGTTCCTCCACCGTCAGGTCCCCGACCAGCATTTTCTGATGAAGAGTAATATATGCAAGCACATGCCGCGGGGTGCCCTCATCTCTGCTGTGCTCTGGGCCTCGATACACCCTCGCGACCTCCTGGGTAAAAGTTTGTAGCTGTGCCGCTAGATAATAGCACTCAAAATCAGGCACTGCCATGCCTCCCTCATCCTTGGGCCGCAAGAGGGTGTCCAGCGCTATTCGCCGCCGACCCGTGCCTCATATAAATGCTATAATCAGTGATCTCAGACGGCGAAAGACTGAGCCGGGTATCCATATCGGTAGGGTCCTAAAATAATATATTAGCCTAGGGAGTGCCACCATCTTCAGCAAAGAAATACGACCCGCCAATGAGAGTGGGAGGGTGGCCCAGAAGTCCATACTCCCCTTCAAGGCGTTGATGCAACGGGTGATATTACCATCCAGCATATCTGCAGGTGCATGATACACATAAACCCCCAGATAATGCAGGCAATGAGGCTCCCATCAAAGTTCCTGTGTGGTGAGAGGGCACGGCTCTCCCCGTCTCAACGGGAACAGGCAAGATTTAGTCCAATTGACCTTCAGGCCCGATAACCGTCCGAACAATTCTAGCAAACGCCTCGCTCCCATCAGTTCATCCTCCGCATCGGCCAAAAACATCAACAGGCCATCCGCGTACAGCGAGATGGCATGCGGCCTGGCTCTATAGACCAGTCCCTTATAATAGCGTCCAGACCTGGCCTCCGCTGCAAAAGGTTCCATCCCCAACGCGAACAAAAGGGGGGAAAGTGAGCATCCCTGCCTAGTACCACGACGTACCGGATATGGACTCGAGATCAGCGAGCCCACTCGAACCCTCGCCGTGGCTTCAGTATACAGGACTTTGGTCCAGCTGATGTAGCCCTCCCCTAGTCCGAAACGCCTCATCACTCCATATAAATAATCCCACTCTAGGCTATCGAAAGCTTTCTCGATGTCTATGGAGAACACTAAAAGAGTAGACCCCTCCGGCAACCGAGCTCCCAGCAGCCTAGTCAGTCTACGGATGTTGTGGGTGGTGTTTCGCGTTGGAATGAAGCCAGACTGATCACTATGGATAAACCTGTCATGTGGGTTAACAATCTATTAGCCAGGATTTTGCTCAGGATCTTGTAGTCCGTCGTGAGCATTGATAATGGGCGATAAGAGGAGAAGGCGTCACTCGCTCTACCAGGTTTCAACAAGGGGACCATAAGGGCCTCACACATTGAGCACGGCAGTCTCCCTCGCGACTGCGCCTCATTGTAAACCGATTGCAGTTGTGGTGCTAAGTACTCCATGTATTTATTGTAGAACTCGATCGGCAAGCCGTCGAGCCCCGGGGTTTTATTCCTAGCCATCTGTTTCACTGCGCATCCTATTTCCCCAATCGTTATAGCTCGGCCCAGCTCCTCCGCCTCTGATTGTTCTAGTTGCGGTAACTGCAGCCCTCCAAGGAAGGCGTCCAGTTCCTCCACCCCGCCCGTCGGTCCGCTCTCATACAGGCCCTCATAATATGCCCTGAACCTATCCAGGATCCCGGCCTGGGTGTGGCAAAGCCCGCTTCCTGCCTCCCGCCTCCTGAATGGACACGATTGGGGCACCCCGCCGAAGCGGATTGGCAAGCCAGGCCAGCATTGTCCCCGCCTTATCGCCCTCCCCATGCGCCCTAGTCAGATAAACCTTGTGATCGAAACTACGTAACCGCTCCAACTCCACTGCCATCGCTTCTCTGGCTTCCCTAACCCCCTCCTGAAGCTCGGGAGGATTTGGGCGCTCTCGTTCTATCTTCCTCAGCCGTTGCTCCGCAAGATCGAGGTCATCCAACAATGTCTTACGAGCACCCGCAACGGTCCCAAAACAGTGTCTCCGAACCACCACCTTAAACGCATCCCACTCCACAGCCCTGGTGGATGTGGAACCACTGTTCTTCTCGAAGTAACTAGTCACTCGCTCCCCCAAGGCCTCCCTAAATAGCAAATCATCCAAGGTATCAGGTTGTAGTCGCCAAGTTGGGACACTAGAGACATCTACCATCAAATTCAGGGGCAATAACAAAGGGTTATAGTCTGACAATGTGCGGGCCAAGTACTCCGCGCTTCCTACCGCTGCAAGCACGGGCGAAGAGCACAAAAACACATCCAGCCTAACATGGAGGTCGTGTATACTAGAATGAAAGGAGTAGTCCCTCATCATAGGGTGCAGTGTCCTCCAGGCATCTCCCAGATCCCAACTCTCTTGCCAGTCCAATCTCCGTTTCGCTACCCTATATACCGGTGATGAGTGTAATGGAGGGTGAGACCTATCCAATATGGTATCCACTACTGAGTTAAAATCCCCTCCCATGACCATTGGACCCGCCAAGTAACTCGCCAGTTTGCCCGAAAGCGCTGTCAGGAAGGCGGGCAAATCCACATTTGGAGCATACACACTGCATAATGACACCATTCGGCCCCTAAGTCTCCCTTCCACGGCCACAAACCTGCCCTCTGGATCTATTACTTGTTTGGTGACCTGAAAGGGAACCCCATCCTGTATCCAAATCAAGGCGCCCCTTGCAAAGGCCCAATATGTCGTGTTAAACAGCTGCCCCCTCCACCTTCTCTGCAGCGCACTCCTTCATGTTTTGTGAGTTGCTTCTCTTGAAGAAAAGCTATATGCACTCCCCTACGTTTCAGATAAGCATGGACCTTATGTCTGCGCACCATGGTATGTAGACCCCGCACATTCCAGGTCACACATTTTAGAGCCCCCGTATTAGCCATACTCCCCTGCATCCCCAGACATTGCAATAACAACCTTCGACCATGCGCTCGTTGCAACATAATACTGAACCCCCCACCCTCTCCAAACAAAAGAACCCCGCACCCCTCCGGCCACAACGTGAGCTTCCCCAACTACTCTCGGTTCCCACCCCCCCGGGACAGGACCCCCCTCAATTGGAAGAGAACCCATCCAAACTGCAACTAAGTAATTCCCTCGAAGAAAACACTACGATTCGCAGTCTCCACTGCGATGACCTTAAGGGCCAGTAGGGCGCGGTCCGATACCGAAGGAGTTCGTCAAACCAGAGCAGTCCCACATATCCCACCCCGTAATCCCTAACGAAAACTCTCGGACTCCCACACAAACGTGAAGCTGCACTCACGGGCACAGCGCCCCAGTGTAAGACCATCAGGCCGTTCTCCAAAGCAAGTGTCTCAGGCCTCGACGATCTCTCCCGATGTTTGAGGCGTCAGAACGAGGCCCTTGGCACCTCCGAATTCTGAGAGTTCTGTTTCCGACCCCGTACCCTGCTCCTCAGAGTCTGTGCCCTTCCCGGACTGGCTCCGCGTCACACTTGAGAGATCCACCACCGCCGGAAGAGCAGCCTTCCGTTCCTCCTCACTCTGCAACACTGATGGTTTCCCAGTTCTTCGTCGATTCTTGCGAATACGTTGTGATTTCCTGGTCGGCTGTTTCTTTTGAGCTTCCTCTGCCCTGGCTCTGGCTCCGTCCGTCCCAGCCTTATAAGTGTCCCACCATGCCCAAGCGTCTGACGAGGTGGTAAAGAAAAGCGATTTGTCGTCCACCACCACCCTTAGCTTCGCTGGGAAGAGAAGGGAATATTTGATGCCCTCTCCACGGAGCTCACGCTTGAGCGACAGGAAACTGGCCCTGAGCCTCTGGGTCTCAAAAGTGTAGTCTGGGAACAGGGTGACCCTGTTATTGTCAACTTGGAAGGGCCCTGCCTCCCTTGCCCTCTGCAGTAACCAGTCCCGGTCTCTGTAGTGAAGCAGCTTAATCACCACCGGGTGAGGGGGCAGGCCAGGGGCTGGTGGTCGGGCCGGGACTCTGTGGGCCCATTCTAGCGAAAAGAATGGAGAGAGTCCCTCTGGCACTACTTCAGTGCGTAGCCAATTGTCGAGGTAGCCCACCATGTCGTCTCCCTCGGTTTTTTCCGGAAGGCCCACCAAACGAACGTTGTTGCGCATACTCCTATTTTCAGCGTCCTCGGCCCTCCTCTCCAATACTTTCAGCCTGTCCAGGACATCCGCCATCTGGCCCCTTAGCATTTTGTGATCCGGGGTCAATTCTTGTAGGGATATCTCCACGCTCTTGACCCTGTCTTTAAGCTTATCATGTTCCGCTTTCAGGAGACCCAGGCCTGTCGCTACCTGGGCAATGTCCTGCTGCATAGTGTCTTTTGTGGTTGTGATGGCCTCCAGTATGTGGTCTGGCATGCGTTGGAGAGCAGGGTGATCATGATCCGCTCCGTCCAGCGCTTCTGGGTCAGCTGCTCCATCCCCCTTCCCTTTCGGTTTCCCTATCTTGGCAACAACAATCGCTTGCCCCAGGGGCCCCGACCAATCTCCGCGTAGTCCGTCAGCCGTTCAGGACCTCGCCTCCGGAGAGTTCCCTGAACAATAGGGCTGGGGATCTAGAACACACGCAGGACACTGAACACTGTCCAGATCCCTCTCGCTGGGTCGGTCCGAGTCTCAGAAGCAAGCGTCGACGATGGGGTCCCGAAACCTCGGTCCACGCGTGGAGAGTGGTAATCGCCTCACAAAGCCAGCGCCATTTTGGGTCTTCCTCGGTGAACTGTCCTGTGTCCCCGTTCCACCGTCGAATCGCCACCAAAACGAGGAGAAGGTCACCCGTGCCTCCTCACAGGGTTGAGAGAGACCCTCCGGTCCAGCAATCACCCCTGGCACTGGGACAACAGGAGTACCGGGCCACTTGTCACCGCCGCTCTCTGCGTCACCAGTCCAGGCCTCAGGGCACCATCTTAGATTGAAGTCTATCGTACCCGAGGCACCTGCTAAAGTTCGATTTTCAGGGCGATAAGCAACCGTAGGTCGCCCACTCCGAACGCGGTTGCTTCCGCGGCACCTTCAGTCAGTGGATTTTCCAATTTTCGTTGGAATTCGCGTTGGTTTATCAGGATGATATTTGGGATCGGGGCGGAGTTCCGGGCTCACGCTGCCTACCTCCTCGGCATCCAATCCACGCCCCCTCAATGTGCAGCTTCTCATGTCCTCACTCTGCAATTTGCCCTGCCCACTGGCCTTGTCATTCACTGCTGTTCTGTCCTTGACTGTGCAGCTTCTCATGTCCTGACTCTGCACTTTGTCCTGCCCACTGGCCTTGTCATTCACTGCTGTTCTGTCCTTGCATGTGCAGCTTTTCATGTCCTGACTCTGCACTTTGCTATGCCCACTGACCTTGTTGTTCTGCTGTGTTGGACTCTCCCTTGTGCAGCCTCTCATGTACTTGCTGTGCCACCTGACATGGACACTGGCCCTGTTGCTCTGCTGTGTTGGAGTCTCCCCCGTGCAGCCTCTCATGTTCTTGCTGTGCCCCATGCCATGGACACTGGCCCTGTTGCTCTGCTGTGTTGGACTCTCCCTTGTGCAGCCTCTCATGTACTTGCTGTGCCAACTGCCATGGACACTGGCCCTGTTGCTCTGCTGTGTTGGACTCTCCCCTGTGCAGACTCTCATGTACTTGCTGTGCCACCTGTCATGGACACTGGCCCTGTTGCTCTGCTGTGTTGGACTATCCCCTGTGCAGCCTCGCATGTACTTGCTGTGCCACTTGCCATTGACACTGGCCCTGTTGCTCTGATGTGTTGGAGTCTCCCCTGTGCAGCCTCTCATGTTCTTGCTGTGCCCCATGCCATGGACACTGGCCCTCTTGCTCTGCTGTGTTGGACTCTCCCCTGTGCAGCCTCTCATGTACTTGCTGTGCCACCTGCCATTGACACTGGCCCTGTAGCTCTGCTGTGTTGGACTCTCCCCTGTGCAGCCTCTCTTGTACTTGCTGTGCCCCCTGCCATGGACACTGGCCCTGTTGCTCAGCTGTGTTAGACTCTCCCCTGTTCAGCCTCTCATGTACTTGCTGTGCCACCTGCCATGGACACTGGCCCTGTTGCTCTTCTGTGTTGGACTCACCCCAGTGCAGCCTCTCATGTACTTGCTGTGCCACCTGCCATGGACACTGGCCCTGGTGCTCTGCTGTGTTGGACTCTCCCCTGTGCAGCCTCTCATGTACTTGCTGTGCCACCGACCATGGACACTGGCCCTGTTGCTCTGCTGTATTGGACTCCCCCCTGTGCAGCCTCTCATGTACTTGCTGTGCCACCTGCCATGGACGTGGGCCCTGTTGCTCTGCTGTGCTGGACTCTCCCCTGTGCAGCCTCTCATGTACTTGCTGTGCCACCTGCCATGGACACTGGCCCTGTTGCTCTGCTGTGTTGGACTCTCTCCTGTGCAGCCTCTCATGTACTTGCTGTGCCACCTGCCACGAACACTGGCCCTGTTGCTCTGCTGTGTTGGACTCTCCCCTGTGCAACCTCTCATGTACTTGCTGTGCCCCCTCCCATGGACACTGGCCTTCCTGTTTGGAGTTTGCCTGTGCAGATTATCTTGCAAATGGTCAGCATTTTGTGCCTTGTTCTTGTCTACTGTTCTTCTACTGTCATATCTGTGCAAGATGTGAATAAAGACAGTTTCTCGTGTTGTCTGTTTTGTCAGTGTCCTTGCTGATTAAAGGTATTTTGGTGTGTTCATTTGGTTGACTGTGCCCCATGCTCTATATGTTACTTCAACACTGCCAAGCTCTTTGCCCGTATCACATTTTTTAACAGGGGTGACAGGGTCTTCAGTCCATTCAGACACTGATACTTGTGTTATCTGTGATGTCTCTTTGACCTGTCATGCAGTTCTCATTTTCATGGTTCGCTATTGTTTGCTACATTGTTTCATGTCAGGTTGGGGTACACTGCCAGCACAGGGTGTGATGCTGTGCACAGGTTTGCATGCAAGCTGGGCAATGTCATCATGTATGTGTGTTATTCCTTTATGTGTTGCCCGGCTGTGTATGGTCATCTTGTGTTGGCCCTTATTCCTGGCCCCATGGCCTACATGAGATTTGTGCTCTTGGGTAGTCAAGAGGTGTGCAGTGTGAAGGGTGTGACTTTGTAGGGATTGTTCTGCCCTGTAGATATGATTGTATGCACATGTGTGAGTTGTCTGTTGTGCACTGTGCAGTGTGCTGGTGTGTCTGTGCTGTTCTGTCTTACTCCTACGTGTTGTTTTTGTCACTTATGAGTGTGCAGAGTGTGTGACTTGCACATCAGTGTTGTGTTTGTTTGATCATCCATGTGTCCTGATAATGTTTGTGTGGACTGTGCAGCCCTGCTGCTCCACACTGCCATTGTCTCATGCATTGCAGGCACATGGTGCCTTTTATCCTCCTGTATGGCATGGTGTGTGTGGTGTAATGCCATCCCCTATGTGTGCCACTTATACCTGCCCATTTTGAGTCTGCACTCCCTCTATTTGAGTATGGTACACCTCTTACATGTCGACTACTGACATGCAAGACAGTTCACTTTGATGTCAGATGTCCCCTAGGTTTACATGTGTGTGTGCCTCCCAATCACTTCATTTGTGACACTGTCCTTTGTGGTTCAGTTCTTGGGCCAAGTGTGATGTTTCACTATGGATATTGCCCCAATGGTTCATGTGGGATGTTCTTGTGGTATTATTCAGTGATGATTGCTCATGTGCATTTCAGCTGTGTGTGCTGCCCAGTGCTCTGGTCAAGATTGTTCTGCTCTTGTATCCCAGAGTGGTGCATCTGTTGTTGTTGTGTTGGATGTATGTGTGTTGGCTGTGGTATTGATTCACTTCCTGGGTGTGCTGTTGTTTTGTGCTGTGCTGATTTGTGTTGAGTGTGTTGAGGTTGTTTCAGTAATGTCTGTGTGTGATGTCCTGTAGTGTTTGTTCATTTTTGATTCCATGTGCATCTGTAGTTGGTTTCATGTGGCAAGGTAGTTCTGTGATGATGCACTTATTGTGTGATTTGTGGTATGTTGTGTGAGTTTTGGTCCTGAGTGATGAGGTTGTGCACTCCTGTTGTGTCTGTGCTCCAATTGCCTTTCAACCGTATTGCTGACAGGGTATGTCTGTTTCTGATGGGGTTCTGTGTGTGTTTCTGTAGTGTTTTGTGTTTGTGTGTTGTTTTTGGGAAGACATCTGTTCAGGCATCCCTGTGTGTGTGTGTTATGTTTGTGGTACTGTTTATTTGTGTGTGTATATACTGGCAAGTATTGGCAGCCTTCAGTGTGTGTGGCACTGATGTTGTGTGTTGTGTGTTCCTGTGCACTCCTGCAGTGGCTGTCTCCCTGGCTGTTTGTTGTGTAGTGTAGGGTGTGGATTGAGCTTGCGTGTTGCTGTGCTTGTTGCTCGTTGCTGTGCATGGGGGTGAACCGGATGGGCACCTGGCCTGTGCCTTCATGGGGTGTGTTGATGTGTGGTAGGGGGAGGTGTGTCCCTGTGGACTTTGTGCCCTGCACATGCCTTGGACTGGCCCTGCCTTCTGCATTGTGTGCATGTATTGACCTCTGTGGTGATGTGACCGGGATGTTGCTGCAAGTTCGTGGTCGATGTGTGTCCAGGATGTAGTCGGGTGACTTGGTGGCAGGTGGGTCATGTGCGGGTGCCCTTGTGGATGTGTTGATGCCCCCAGTAGGGTGTCTGTTGTGGATTTGGACCCTGTGTCAGCCCTTGTGTTGTGTGTTGTATTTGGGTAGTTGCGTACCTGCGGCGGCGTCCGCGGCGGCCCATGAGATGATAGTGCTAAAGCAGGTACAGCACCGGGAGCACGTGCAGGGCAGGGTCCATGGCGGTCGTGAAAGGGTGGAGAGGACTGGGATTGTGGCATCGTGCTCCTCTGCCGAGTTTCCTCCGTCTCGGATTGAGCGGTGTCTCCGCTGCGAAGCGTCTGCTTGTTTGGGCCATCCTAATTTGTGGAGCGGGGTGGACGTCATTTAGCGTGGCAGAGAGTCTCCATAGGCTCCCACCGCTACAGTGGCGGGTGCACTTTGATGGTGGTGCACGTCGCTCTGCGGCGGACGGGAAATGACCTATGTTTTGCAATACTAATATGGCAAACGTGTTTCCCACTGCTCACGTGTGGAAAAAGGCATTTTTCCACCCCACCAGCACCGCAGTGGTGCCACCACCCGACATCCTAATGGACCCCTAAGTCTAAAAATTCAGGACAAAGGGTCAAAATTCAGGACAGAACGTCAAAATTCAGGACAAAGCTTTGGGACAAAAGGTAAGTTTTACAGACACATCACAGGAAGTTGCACGATATTATAAAAGTACGTAAATAGAGAACCAATTAAGTACAAGTCAAAATAAGTTTTATATTAGGTTGAGACCATCGTGCACTTCATGGTTTTTTGGTATGCGTGAAGCTTTAAGCAACTTTGAAGGACTTTTTCTGGTATTTCATATGATAATAATGTATTTATATGGTTACTGCACTGGGTTGTCCAGTCTGGTATTTTGTTTACAACTCATGGTCCCGAGCAGGTATGTTTGGTGAGAGAAGTGGTCAGGAAGATTTGCTCGGATAGATTTGTTACTAGCATCTCATATCTGAATGCCATTGTGAGATGTAAAGCAGCATGCATAGGTGAACTAAAGGGAGGATTGCTGTGATGAATGCACTATAGGGAATGTATTATGGGTGTTTCAGCAACTGGAACTTAAAATATGGAATCTGACTTTGCTTATGGGGGCTTCGTAGAGCGATGTAAAAGCTGACAGAAGTCACAAAGGTTCTTTTCCCTGCAGGTTTCTTAAAGAATGCACTGTCAATACACTATTACATAGTTTATTTTGTACTCCCAGCCTATTACTAGAAACACAATATACATCTCAAGCACAGCTCATGGCACTATAAGGCTTTCCCTAAAATCTTACACCTAAAACAAAACACGCAAACATTTACAATTAATAGTGTAACATTCAAGTAGAAGTTGAGTGTCACTCAAAATGTCATCTATTAATTGTTTCATCCATCATTCAGTCTTTTACCATTCATTCTGTCCTTACATCTGAGTGCCCATCCATATCCAAACATTTTCAACCATTTGCACACCTATCCATCATCTATCCTTCCATCCATCATTTCACTCATCCATCCATCCACCCTTTCACCCAATCCATCCTTTCACTCATCCATCCACTCTTCCACCCATCCATCCATCCATTATTTTACTCATCTATTCACCAACCCTTTCACCCAATCCATCCTTTCACTCATCTATCCACTCTTCCACCCATTCATCCATTCACTCAGCGACCAACCATTTACCATTTCACCCATCCAGCTATCCTTTCACATACTCATCCATCAACCCAGTCAATCATTTATCCACTCATTCACCCTTTCAATCATCCATCCTTTCTTTCAGATCTCCACCCTCCCTTTCATTCATGTATGCATTCTTTCACTCATCCAGGTGTACATTCTTCTTTTCCCTCATCAATGCACCCATCCGCTGATCCATTCTGTCAATCATTCATCCATGCTATTGTTCATCCATCCATCCAACCATCCATCCTTCCATCCATCCATTCTCCCTTTCTCTCTCCATTCCCATTTCACTTAGCCACCCATCCACCCACCCATCCAGTTGCAGACAGAAGAGGGCCATCAAGAACTTCACCCACGCTGCATTTCCTAAAGCAAGGGGTGGGGTGGGATGGGGGAGGGTTCACTATGCCCATGTAAATAGGCAATCTGAAAACTTGGAAGTCATGAGTCATGCATGATTCACAGTGTCAGGACGTAAGGTGACTGTGACATGGTGTTGTTTTCAGGGTTTTAAGTGGGATGAGAAAACTGGGGGCCTCTCCAAGGGGCGTGTCAGATGTGATTAAGGGCGTGGCTAAAAACACCTCACCTTAAAATATATGCTGAGCATAATGTGCCGCCCGACTGGTATTTTGCTGTTTCTATCACTGCATCCAGTAACATTAGACTTAGAACAACCCAGGTCTATTGGCTTTGTCAATGGATGTTAGTTGCATAAAACTAATAAAAAAGCAGCAACTATGTCTTCGTTATATATAATAATAAAAATGCTTCAGTTCTGAAATGATGAGACTGTGTAAGAACTATTACCTCTTCTTTTTAATTTTGTACATTTGTTTTGTACATTTTAACAGAATGCCCTGCCCTAGACGGAGGATGGAGGAGGACCACCACATGTTTTAAGAGTCAATACTGGCCCATTGTCACTCTGTATGTTGCAATCAGCCGCAGACAGAATGACAATGGACGAGGTGGGGCTGCCCTTTTGCTCCCATGATGAGTGCGAGGTGGCCCCATCAGGGATCTGAGGCATCTTGCAGGGGAACAGCTCTGTTCCCTGCAAGGCCCAAAATTAGAGACAAAAGGCATTTGTAAAAAGGGTCCTCATGGACAACGGGCGTGAGGTACAAATTATGGACAGTCCATGAAATTTATGGGCGGTTGGACACCCTGTCTGGAGTGGCACTGACCATGCACTAGTATGTTGGTCAGAAAGAAATGCTCACCACACGTTAGCTCTGTAAAGGAAGTGAAGATTGAAAGTGCCCACCATGCACTGGTTGTAAGGACTGCAATGGCTGAACTCAGAATCCCTTGGCCAATTGTGGGGCAGACAACAACAAGAAGAGAGATAGGGAGAATGAGGAACACTCTTAGTCCCCCGTTAAGTATTGATAAACAAGAAAAGAGTGACCAAAGGGCACACACAATTCGAAAAGCAAATGGAGCAGCTGGGGGAATGGAACGAACTCAGGTTAGTTTAGAAAGCCCTCACTCACCAACCTGGTTGGTGACATGCTTCATGAACGAAATACATGACCTTTAACCCTCATAGAACATTTAGTGGGGGGTTGAAAATAGATGTTACAGGATTAGAAAGGGTTAATACCTTTGAATATTTAGTGGTGAAGCTGTCTGAATCACTTTCTTGACCACCGCAAATCTTGAAAATCCAGATGATATTACTTGATTGGCCTGCTTGAGCAATAAGAATGTTTAAATCCACCCTCTCTTAGTTTTTATCACTTTAACTACAAGGGTGCTGGGCAAAGGGTTTAGGAGCAGTGCGGTATAGCACAGTGGTATAGGGACAGTAATATGTCACCCTTTACCAGGTCTGAGAATACATTTATAAGATCAATATTTAGTTTGTCATAAAGTACACCATTGCTCCCCATGCATGTGGGCCTATGCCTTAGTAGTGTCGCTCATGCCATCAACCTTAAACCCCTTTTGTACTGGCTACATATGTGGTCAGTGTGTGAGCTGAAGTCTTACAGGAACTCAAACAAGGAGCTGCTAATTTTAGATAGAGCTTGTGTAACTCCTAGGCTAACCTAGAAAAAACTAGGCTCCACTCTTTGGGTCTGAAAGACCTGTATGGAAGATTCTGGATCTGGAAGCTCAGAAAGGGTACTGGCCGGTTGTAATAAAGAAGTGTGGTATTTTGAGATGAGAATCGGATGGTAATTATTGAATATTTCTTAGATTTTAAATGTATTCGATAGTTCTAACCCTATTTGGATAACATTATGGATGCCCGATTAAGCAAGCAAGGCCAGTGCTAATGTGGTGCTGAGTGATACTGCTGTGGTGCAGAGTAATGATGTGGTTGGGCTGAGTTCTGTGGTGGTGTATTAGAGGGATGTGGTGGTGTCCCAGAGTGATGTGGTGGTGTCCCAGAGTGATGTGGTGGTGTTCCTGAGTGATGTGGTGGTGTTCCTGAGTGATGTGGTGGTGTTCCTGGGTGATGTGGTGGTGTCTGTGAGTGATGTGGTGGTGTCCCAGAGTGATGTGGCGGTGCACCTGAGTGATGTGGTGGTATTCCTGAGTGATGTGGTGGTGTCCCTAAGTGATGTGGTGGTGTCCCTGAGTGATGTGGTGGTGTCCCTGAGTGATGTGGTAGTGTCCTAGAGTGCTGTGGTGGTGTCGTAGAGTGATGTGGTGGTGTCCTAGAGTGATGTGGTGGTGTCCTAAAGTGATATGGTGGTGTCCCTGAGTGATGTGGTGGTGTTGTGTGGCGTTCAGCAGTGTGTGGCATGCAGCAGTGTGTGGTGTGCAGCAGTCTGCGGCGTGCAGCAGTGTGTGGCATGCAGCAGTGTGAGTAATGCACCAGTGTGCAGTGTGCACCAGTGTGAGGCATGCAGCAGTGTGAGGCATGTGGCAGTGTGAGGCATGTGGCAGTGTGAGGCGTGCAGCAGTGTGAAGCATGCAGCAGTGTGCAGCATGCAGCAGTGTGAGTAATGCAGCAGTGTGCAGCGTGCAGCAGTGTGAGGCGTGCAGCAGTGAGAGGCATGCAGCAGTGTGAGGAGTTTAGCAGTGTGTGGCGTGTAGCAGTGTGTGGTATGCAGCGGTGTGTGGCATGCAGCAGTGCAAGGGTGCAGCAGTGTGAGGCGTGCAGCAGTGTGAGGCGTGCAGCAGTGTGAGACGTGCAGCAGTGTAGTGTGTTTAGCAGTGTGTGGCCTGCAGCAGTGTGAGGCGTGCAGCAGTGGGCAGTGTGCAGCAGTGTGAGGCGTGCAGCAGTGTAAGGTGTGCAGCAGTGTGAGGCGTGCAGCAGTGTGAGGCATGCAGCAGTGTGTGGCATGCAGCAGTGTGAGGCGTGCAGCAGTGTGTCGTGCAGCAGTGTGCAGCATGCAGCAGTGTGCAGTATGCAACAGTGTGAGTAAAGCAACAGTGTGAGGCATGCAGCAGTGTGAGGCATGTGGCAGTGTGAGGCGTGCAGCAGTGTGAAGCATGCAGCAGTGTGAGTAATGCAGCAGTGTGCAGCATGCAGCAGTGTGAGGCGTGCAGCAGTGAGAGGCATGCAGCAGTGTGAGGAGTTTAGCAGTGTGTGGCATGTAGCAGTGTGTGGTATGCAGCGGTGTGTGGCATGCAGCAGTGTACGGGTGCAGCAGTGTGAGGCGTGCAGCAGTGTGAGGCGTGCAGCAGTGTGAGACGTGCAGCAGTGTAGTGTGTTTAGCAGTGTGTGGCCTGCAGCAGTGTGAGGCGTGCAGCAGTGGGCAGTGTGCAGCAGTGTGAGGCGTGCAGCAGTGTAAGGTGTGCAGCAGTGTGAGGCGTGCAGCAGTGTGAGGCATGCAGCAGTGTGTGGCATGCAGCAGTGTGAGGCGTGCAGCAGTGTGTCGTGCAGCAGTGTGCAGCATGCAGCAGTGTGCAGTATGCAACAGTGTGAGTAAAGCAACAGTGTGAGGCATGCAGCAGTGTGAGGCATGTGGCAGTGTGAGGCGTGCAGCAGTGTGAAGCATGCAGCAGTGTGAGTAATGCAGCAGTGTGCAGCATGCAGCAGTGTGAGGCGTGCAGCAGTGAGAGGCATGCAGCAGTGTGAGGAGTTTAGCAGTGTCTGGCGTGTAGCAGTGTGTGGTATGCAGCGGTGTGTGGCATGCAGCAGTGTAAGGGTGCAGCAGTGTGAGGCGTGCAGCAGTGTGAGGCGTGCAGCAGTGTGAGACGTGCAGCAGTGTGGTGTGTTTAGCAGTGTGTGGCCTGCAGCAGTGTGAGGCGTGCAGCAGTGTGCAGCGTGCAGCAGTGTGAGTAATGCAACAGTGTGAGGCATGCAGCAGCGTGAGGCGTGCAGCAGTGTGAGGCTTGCAGCAGTGTGAGGCATGCAGGAGTGTGTGGTGTGCAGCAGTGTGAGGCATGCAACAGTGTGAGGCATGCAGCAGTGTGAGGCGTTTAGAAGTTTATGGCGTTTCACAGTGTTTGGCGTGCAGCAGTGTGTGGTGTGCAGCAGTGTGTGGCGTGCAACAGTATGAGGCAAGCAGCAGTCTGAGGCGTGCAGCAGTGTGAGACGTGCAGCAGTGTGAGAGGTTTAGCATTTTGTGGCGTGCAGCAGTGTGTGGCATGCAGCAGTGTGTCATGCAGCAGTGTGCAGCAGTGTGAGGCATGCAGCAGTGTGAGGCATGCAGCAGTGTGCGGCGTGCAGCAGTGTGAGGCGTGCAGCAGTGTGTGGCATGCAGCAGTGTGTGGTGTGCAGCAGTCTGCGGCGTGCAGCAGTGTGTGGCATGCAGCAGTGTGAGTAATGCACCAGTGTGCAGTGTGCACCAGTGTGAGGCATGCAGCAGTGTGAGGCATGCAGCAGTGTGAGGTGTGCAGCAGTGTGAGGGGTGCAGCAGTGTGCAGCATGCAGAAGTGTGAGTAATACAGCAGTGTGCAGTGTGCAGCAGTGTGAGGCGTGCAGCAGTGTAAGGTGTGCAGCAGTGTGAGGCGTGCAGCAGTGTGAGGCATGCAGCAGTGTGAGGCATGCAGCAGTGTGTGGCATGCAGCAGTGTGAGGCGTGCAGCAGTGTGTCGTGCAGCAGTGTGCAGCATGCAGCAGTGTGCAGTATGCAGCAGTGTGAGTAAAGCAACAGTGTGAGGCATGCAGCAGTGTGAGGCATGTGGCAGTGTGAGGCGTGCAGCAGTGTGAAGCATGCAGCAGTGTGCAGCATGCAGCAGTCTGAGTAATGCAGCAGTGTGCAGCGTGCAGCAGTGTGAGGCGTGCAGCAGTGAGAGGCGTGCAGCAGTGTGAGGAGTTTAGCAGTGTGTAGCAGTGTGTGGTATGCAGCGGTGTATGGCATGCAGCAGTGCAAGGGTGCAGCAGTGTGAGGCGTGCAGCAGTGTGAGGCGTGCAGCAGTGTGAGACGTGCAGCAGTGTGGTGTGTTTAGCAGTGTGTGGCCTGCAGCAGTGTGAGGCGTGCAGCAGTGGGCAGTGTTCAGCAGTGTGAGGCGTGCAGCAGTGTAAGGTGTGCAGCAGTGTGAGGCGTGCAGCAGTGTGAGGCATGCAGCAGTGTGTGGCATGCAGCAGTGTGAGGCGTGCAGCAGTGTGTCGTGCAGCAGTGTGCAGCATGCAGCAGTGTGCAGTATGCAGCAGTGTGAGTAAAGCAACAGTGTGAGGCATGCAGCAGTGTGAGGCATGTGGCAGTGTGAGGCGTGCAGCAGTGTGAAGCATGCAGCAGTGTGCAGCATGCAGCAGTGTGAGTAATACAGCAGTGTGCAGCATGCAGCAGTGTGAGGCGTGCAGCAGTGAGAGGCATGCAGCAGTGTGAGGAGTTTAGCAGTGTGTGGCGTGTAGCAGTGTGTGGTATGCAGCGGTGTGTGGCATGCAGCAGTGTAAGGGTGCAGCAGTGTGAGGCGTGCAGCAGTGTGAGGTGTGCAGCAGTGTGAGACATGCAGCAGTGTGGTGTGTTTAGCAGTGTGTGGCCTGCAGCAGTGTGAGGCGTGCAGCAGTGTGCAGCGTGCAGCAGTGTGAGTAATGCAACAGTGTGAGGCATGCAGCAGCGTGAGGCGTGCAGCAGTGTGAGGCGTGCAGCAGTGTGAGGCTTACAGCAGTGTGAGGCGTGCAGGAGTGTGTGGTGTGCAGCAGTGTGAGGCATGCAACAGTGTGAGGCATGCAGCAGTGTGAGGCGTTTAGCAGTGTATGGCGTTTCACAGTGTTTGGCGTGCAGCAGTGTGTGGTGTGCAGCAGTGTGTGGCGTGCACCAGTATGAGGCAAGCAGCAGTCTGAGGCGTGCAGCAGTGTGAGACGTGCAGCAGTGTGAGGGGTTTAGCATTTTGTGGCGTGCAGCAGTGTGTGGCATGCAGCAGTGTGTCATGCAGCAGTGTGCAGCAGTGTGAGGCATGCAGCAGTGTGAGGCATGCAGCAGTGTGCGGCGTGCAGCAGTGTGAGGCGTGCAGCAGTGTAAGGCGTGCAGCAGTGTGAGGCATGCGGCAGTGTGAGGCGTGTGGCAGTGTGCAGCATCCAGCAGTGTGAGTAATGCAGCAGTGTGCAGCATGCAACAATGTGAGGCGTGCAGCAGTGTGTGGAGTGCAGCAGTGTGTGGCGTGCAGCAGTGTGTGGCGTGCAGCAGTGTGTGGCGTGCACCAGTGTGGCGTGCAGCAGTGTGCAGCTTGCAGCAGTGTGAGGCGTGCAGCAGTGCGAGGCTTAGAAAGTAGAGAAGGTGAGACTCCTGAATGCGAGTGTATGAGTATGAGGAAGAAGATCAAATAGGGAGTGAGTAAAGTCAGGTGAGGGTGGGGGGTAAAGGTGTGGGGGTGGGGTGTTGGGAAAGAGCCCTTGCAGTGTGAAGGAGAAATGGAAGTGCATCTGCCATAGGAGACTTTATCGTGAAGGATATTAGAGTGTGAGACAAAGGAAACAGCAAGGAGAGAGATGAACAGGGAAGAAGTAGATGAGAGAGAGAACAGAGCAGAGACTTAGAGAGAGAACCCAAATGAGAAGGAGGGAGATAGGCATAAAGTGGAGGACGAGAGAGAGGGGGTGTGTGAGAGAGAGAAAGAGACAACGAGGGGGGAGGAGAGAGAGAGAAACATGAAAGTGTTTGATCTTGTGTAATGTAATTAGGGTGCTCATGTAAAGCGCGGCAATATCTTTCAGTCGAGTTTGCACTATATATTTTTTTTTAAACTCCAGAAAAAACGGGAGAACGATGGAGACCGGGAAAGAGAGAAAAAGGGAGTGAGGGGTTGGGAGGAAGAGATAGAGATATAGGGGCATTAAGTGAGAGACCAGGAGAGAGAGAGAGAAAACAAGAAAAGCGGAAGAACAAGGAAGAGAAGAACGTGACAGGTGGGGGACAAAGGGGACAGCGGAAAACAAGCTCTCGGCATTGCTGTGGCGGGGGGTGGGTGGGCGAGCGGCAGAAGCCTTTGATGTCTGATTTGAGGCACAGACAAATGGTGGTGTGCGGGCTGCTTCCTTTCAAGTTTGATGGGGGTGTGGGGGAGCAAAGGGCGAGCGCGTGCACGTCGCACATGCACTGGCCATAATCCACATTCCAAAGCCCTCTTGGTAGGATTTTCTGGTAGCCCTCTATATCTCTCGCCAGCAATGCGCAAGGGCATTGGCAGGCGAGACTTAAAAATAGTATACAAAACTTTGTTTGGGAATATTACTAATTAATAGTTGCAACTCTAAATGAGCATCAGAAACCTCCAAAAATGATACTTATCCTACTTGGAAAACAGCAGTGAAAAGGGAGTGCATGTGTGTATTCTTTGTATCGCCTAGGGGTGTTTGTGAAGGAAATGGATGATCTGAGTTTGCCAGAAAAGAGCAATTAGACACCATTCAGTTGGCATAAACGTTTTTTAAATAAGACACTGATGCTCTGATTATATTTGGACTTTCGAAATTCCTAAATCAACCTTGGAATTCGAAAAAGTACTTTAGCGAATTGTAAGCCTGCCTTTTTGGTAATTGAATGACTCTACAAAATATTAAGAGCCAGATGTAGGACCATGGCATTTTGCGACTTGCAATTTGCGACAAATTGCGAGTCGCACTTTACGAGTCCCAAAATGCTATATCTGAGACACTGTTTGCGATTCCCAATGGGGTCGCAAATTGCATGCCTCATGTATATTAATGAGGCTGTCGCAATTTGCGACCCCATTAGGAATGGATGGCACTCCCAGGGATGGTGGCCTGCTGGGGTCAGCAGACCACCATGTCTGGGTCTGCTTTATCAATTAAGCAGTTTTATTTTTTAAAAATACAGCCCGTTTTCCCTAAAGGAAATCGGTATGCATATAAAAAATAAAACTGAAACTTTCAGTTTCATTTTTTTAAGGGCATGCAGTGGTCCCTGGGACCACTGCTGGCTCCTAAAAATTGCTTGCGCATGCATTCCCAAACAGGAATGGGTCTCCTGAGGACCCCTTCCCATTTGCGATTGCTTTACCATCCTTCTGAAAAGGGTGGTAAAGCTATCGCAAATGGGAAGTGTGGTCGCAAAACATACATACATGGGTTATTGAGTCGCTTTTAGGAAGGGACTCCCTTGGCATGCCCCTTCCTAATAGCAAGTCGCTAACCCAATTTTACACGTCGCTAATTGATTAGCGGCTCGCAAAATAGAGTTAGTACATTGCCCATCCATTTTTGCAACCGCAAAAAACGGTCGTACATCTGGCCCTATGTTTTTTAAGTCGCACTGAAATTTCTTTGATGAATTTGTACTTTGCTGTAAGTGAAAGTTTGTTTGGATTGGATTCAATGCGAAATAAGCTTTTAAAGTAAAAAATAGTCTTTAGTACCATAATCACATTTACAAGCGATTACTTCTCAAAGTATGTTAGATGGAAAAATGTTGCGAGTTCATTAATGATGATCATTGAAGGATTTAGCTCAATAGTTTGTGATTTAAAACCAGCAAGGCGCCTTGAGTAACACTCTCCAAATGTTGTTGTGCTGCGTGGAAAGTTACTGGAATGTAAGTGGGATTCACTTGAGAGGAGTGAAAGTATTCCCTAAATCCTTCTTGAGTCCTCGTTTTTCGAAGTGAGATAGATAGAAGTCTTTCAAGAATAATTTCAATTTTAAATCTGCAGGGCCTGGCCTTATAGATTATTGTATTATAGTCCCTGAACAAAATCTAGTAGGATCACAATTGAACATGTATATTAAATAAACATAAAACATGAACATAAAACCTTTAGGTTTAAGTGATGTTATCTTTTACATCAAAATGTAATCAAAACATTGACATTCAAATGTTATTGGGGCTGATTCACAAAACTAACTTAAGACAAAATCCTAAACTTTTGGTATTCACAGAAATTAGGATTTTGTCTTAAAACAGACTTAAGATAGACTTAAGACAGAATCCTAACTTAAGTCTGTCTTAAGACAAACTCCTAACTTCTGTGAATACCAAAAGTAGTAAGTTTAGGATTTTGTCTTGAGTTAGTTCTGTGAATCGGGCCCAGGGTTAGCTGTTCAATCATAACATCATACGATTCGTATGCATTGCTCATAACCTCAAACATGAGATTCCAGTTGATACCACTCTTCAGTCAAGGCATAACCAGAGCTGAACATATATTGAGATGTTACATATGACATCACCATATATTAGTGAAGTCACTGCTACAGAATTAAATTGTATTTGTTTCACGTACCACAACACAATCGAAATAAATACCTTGATTTTTCAGGGAATAAATATTACTTTTTAGCACTATACCCACAGTCTTAAGAATAGTTATTTAAACATTGATAACAGTTTTTTGTGGGATGTGACAACATTTCCTAGGTATGCAGTAGGTGCTTACATGATGTGATCTGAGTGGCAAAATATATTTGCTGGTATTAGAACTACTGTCATTTTTATCCATGTAATATCTGTGTTGATGTCAGTGGAAACGCATCCTTTTTATTTCAAATCATTGTTATGAGGGTATATTTTAGCTGTCAGCGCACTAGCTTTTCATATGTATGGAATCTCTGTTTGGTCACCGGGCTGCTTTATTTGCTGCTGTATGTGTAATTAACAAATGAAGAGGAAATGACCCCTCGGTCACAAAGTTTGCAAAGAGACTAAATGATGCAGCAACAGGATGTTCATCAAGAGAATGTAGGGATAAACAAAGTTATAATAGCATCTAACAGACATCCTCTGAGGTGTTGACAGCACAATATTGATGTAGTACCACTTGCAGCAGGTAGATGTCTCCACAGGGAATGTGTGGCGATTACATTGAACAACTGTGCTCACAGAAATACTCCGAACATTACATCGTTAAATGCTGCTGACAGCAACTAGCTTTTGTCAGAAACATTTCTATCAAGCACAAGAAGCACTGCCAATAACAGTTAGCTGATGTCCTCACAAAAATGGCATAAATACCGCATTTTAAACAATGGTATTTTGGTGTGCGGCGCTCCGATGCTGAATGTGCAATGCATGCAAGTGTGTGGAATGTTGGAGATGTCATGATAGAAAATTAAGGATGTAACATATCAGAACTTGGGCCTAAGTCTTTTGAAAAGAAACATTTAAAGAAACTGGAAGGTGGTAGCTCTTCATTGTCCCAGATGCACAAGTATTGTCAATTGCCCTGTGAAGATAGTTAGATGAATAAACTTACTAAAGAATCGTTCTGGTGCAGTCTCCTTCACTGTAATAGGTATACAGATGTGGAAAGCACAATAATGGGTCCAGTCAATGATGCCCTCCATGCCGCTACTGACAGTCTCATTTAAGATATAATTGATTATATGCTTTGTTATCTCATTCATTTTGTCAGGTAAAGCCATGAGAGGTGTATGGGGTGATATGGTTATGTTGCTAAGAATATATGATGAATATGAATTTTTTACACGGCTTCAGTTGAAACCACGCAAATGGAAATGTCAGTTTATTTAACCAATATTGATTATTTTGTCATTTTAGCAGTCAATCATGAAATTTCTGTAACTATCTTTTCAGTGAATTTCTGTGGTCTGGGAATGAAATACATTGTCACATGCGCTTGCTACCTAATGGGAACAGTATCCACATTTCAGATTGCACATTCAGAATTACCTGAGGACATTGGTGTTTGGTCAAACTGTGTGCCCAGTACTGTAGCTAATAGTAACGTAGCGAACATAAGGTTTGGGCTCCCTATCTATGTGTTCTCTTCAATGCCTTCTTCAGGGCATGAAGTTACCTCCAACCTACTGCTTTTGGCCGCCATAAGTGTGGCAGGGTATGCTCAGACGTGAGTCCCTTGCTCACTTTGCCACTGGATTCAAGCAAGCCGGGCTGAAAACGGCTGGAATGCCAGAAACCGGTCCTCGGAAGCTTGTTTCCGGTCCAGGGAAGACATGTCTTGGCAGTTCGGGCTGGACTGTTCCCATGAGGCACAGGGTCAGACTGATTTGCATATAGCCATGTCTTAACTGGGGTGGCAGAGAGGGCTAAAGAACGGTGATGGATTAAACCCAGATCTTTTGACTGGGTGTGAGTGTTTGATTGATTCAGATGCTCCGTCCATCATGAGCCCCCCGTTAGAAATATATAAGACACAAGCCAGGGGGGGAGCCCTCATGGGGTTGAACTGCGGGGTCACTGCTTCGATAACTCACTAGCTCTGACAGAGAACAACTTCTTAAGATGCCTTCTGGGGCTCCCAAAGGGTACACCACTCAACCCCCTGAGGCTCTATCTGGGAGTTGACCCCATAAAGGATATAATCGCCAACCACCCTCTCCACTTTTGGCGACGGCTTTGGAGCACCCCCAAATTTGCCACTTACAGGGAGGAAATAAACAATGTCCTGTCCACTCTGGGAGGGGGGAAGCTACCATGGCTCCAGCACATTAGACACCTTTGTACCAAAATTGGGAGACTTAACCTCTGGAACTCACCGGAGGACACATGTCCCCTTATTTCCAAGAAATCACTCTCCCTGGCACTAAAGCAGAGGTCTTCAATCTGTGGGGCGCGACCCCCAGGGGGGTCGTGGAGTCCTTGGAAGGGGGTCGCAGATTCTGTCCGAGCACGCAGGCGGTGGGCTGATCGAGGGTGTTCCTAATTCACACCAGGTGTGAAAAACATCAAAGCCTCATTAACAAGTAAAAGGTCTTCTAAAGACCTGTCAAGTACTCGGGTGTGGCTGTGTGTGTGTGTCCCTGAAGCCGTTTCGAGCTGGGGGAGGAGGAGAGGTGGGAGGGGGGGGGCGGATGGGGGCTGGGGGAGCAGGCTGTAGTGTAGCCCTTTGAGGTTAATGCATATTGCGCGCCTGGATCTGTGAGTCCCATGACACGTCCTCCGCCCCGAGCAGGGAGGCACAGAGATGCCCTCCCATGATCGGGAAAGAAGGAAGAAGAGCAGAGAGATACTGACCCGCCCATGAGAGAGGCACAGAAAAGGTGGGTGGATGAATGATGGGTGGATGGATGGATGTAAGGATGAAGGATGGATGGATGTGTGAAAAGGTGGGTGGATGAATGATGAATGGATGGATGAAAGGGTGGATGGATGGATGAAAGGATGGATGGATGAAAGGGTGGATGGATGGAAGGGTGGATGGATGGAAGGGTGGATGGATGGATGAAAGGATGGATGGATGAAAGGGTGGATGGATGGATGGATGGATGGAAGGATGAAAGGGTAGATGGATGAAGGATGTATGGCTGGATAAAAGGTTGTATGGATGGATAAAAGGTTGCATGGATGAATGATGGATGGATGGATGGATGTGTGAAAAGATGGGTGGATGAATTATGGGTGAATCGATGGATGAAAGGGTGGATGGATGAAGGATGGATGGATGTATGGATGGAAGGATGAAAGGGTGGATGGGTGAAGGATAGATGGATGAAGGATAGATGTAAGGATGAAAGGGTGGACGGATGAAGGATGAATGGATGGATGAAAGGGTGGATGGATGGATGAGAGGGTGGATGGATGGAAGGATGAAAGGGTGGACTGATGAAGGATGGATGGAAGGGTGGATGGATATATGGAAGGGTGGATGGATATATGGATGGATAAAAGGTTGCATGGACGAATGATGGATGTGTGAAAAGGTGGGGGGATGAAGGATGGATGGATGGATGCAAGGATGGAGGATAAAGGATGGATGGATGGAAGGATGAAAGGGTAGATGGATGTATGGATGGATAAAAGGTTGCATGGATGAATGATGCATGGATGGATGTGTGAAAAGGTGGGGGGGATGAATGATGGATGGATGGATGAAAGGGTGGATGGATGTATGGATGGATAAAAGGTTGCATGGATGAATGATGCATGGATGGATGTGTGAAAAGGTGGGTGGATGAATGATGGGTGGATGGATGGAAGGGTGGATGGGTAAAGGATGAATGTATGGAAGGATGAAGGGGTGGTGGATGAAGGATGGATTTATGGAAGTAAGGATGAAAGGGTGGATGGGTGAAGGGTGGATAGGTGAAGGATAGATGGATGAAGGATAGATGTATGGATGTAAGGATGAAAGGGTGGACGGATGAAGGAAGGATGGATGAAATGGTGGATGGATGGAAGGATGAAAGGGTGGACGGATGGATGTATGTATGGATGGATAAAAGGTTGCATGGATGAATAAATGATGCATGGGTGGATGTGTGAAAAGGTGGGGGGTGAATGATAGGTGGATGGATAGATGAAAGGGTGGGTGGATGGATGTATGGATGAAAGGGTGGATGGATGAAGGATGGATGTATGGATGGGAGGATGAAAGGATGGATGGATGGATAAAAAAGGTTGCATGGATGAATGATGGATGGATAAAAGGTTGCATGGATGAATGATGGATGGATGTGTGAAAAGGTGGGTGGATGAATGATGGGTGGATGGATGGAAGGGTGGAGGGGTAAAGGATGGATGTATGGATGGAAAGATGAAAGTGTGGATGGATGAAGGATAGATGGATGGATGGATGGAAGGATGAAAGGATGGATGGATGTGTGAAAGTGTGGGTGGGTGGATGAATGATGGATGGATGTGATGAGGTCTAACAAGCGCATTTATGGTTGTTAAAAGATGATGATGAGTACCAGTTTCTAGAAACTTTTGTCAGAAGGGGGTCCTTACCCTTAAAAAGGTTTTACAAGGGGGTCTCGGCATCAAAAAGTTTGAAGACCTCTGCACTAAAGGAATACAATTTGGCGTGTCTACCACAGAATAGTCGATCGGGTGCTCTAACTAACAGCTTTTTGGAGGTCAAATACATTCACAAATTTGAGCAGACTCTGGACAATATTCAGCCCCTAATGGCAAATAAACTTTACCTGCAGTTCAGGCATGGAACACTCCCACTAAGGGCCTTAACTAACAAATAGAGAGGTACAATAACCACTCCTTTGGGCTGTCCGGGCTGCACAGAAAAGGAGGAATCGGACCTCCACGTTGTGTTATTCTGCCCCCCTTTATAAAACAGCCAGGGTAAGGTGGATTTGGCAATTATGTAACAACATGGGTCTCAGGAACTATTTAGTAGTATATCGGATCCTGAAATATGATTCATCCCCTCTGATTGCCATTGCCACTTCAAGGTTTCTGTTTTCAATGTGGTGCTCTCGCAGAGCTAGGATTAAGGTTATAGAAAGTCTGAGTAGTTAGGCTGTAGCAAACCAACTGCTAGGAATGATAACCAAACCCTTTCTTTTTTGCCAATCAGTGTTTGTTTTATGATCCCTTTCTTACTTTTATTGGTATATTAATATTTTATTAATATGTCATATTTGCACTTTGATTTCATTTATATTGTTAATCTGGCCTCATGTAAATCTTTATACTACCTTTTGGATTAGGAATTTTAACTTTTATGCTGTGTTTTGTACTTAGCTTTTATGGTTGAAATCTGCCGAAATAAAGCTTTATTAAAAAAACAAAAAAATATATATTTCAGATTGCACATTCAGAATGACCTGAGGACATTGGTGTTTGGTCAAACTGTGTGCCCAGTACCCTAGCTAATAGTGACATCAGCTAGCAAACTGTGACGTCTATACACTCTGTGTCCTGATCTCTATAGCAAACATTTTTAAGAGATGCTCATAGCAGGCTGTCTTCTTGAGTTATTCCATGATTCTGCTTGTACACAATATCTTTTTATCTATATCACTTTACGCTGCCCCATCCTCTATCATAATATATCACAAGGCCCTTCAGCCAATATTTGAAACAGTAAATAAACGATATATCTGGTGGATATCTTCCAAGAACGAAAATTGTAAATTGATCCGAGAAAGGCTAACAATGTTTCAGTATTTATGGAGATGATAAAGTATACATTGGGAAGAGTTAGTGCAGTATTATTTACAACTATTGAAGAGATAAAGTGGACTGGCCATATTTATAAGGACACCCAATATGAAAAAATATCATACAAAGAGTAGAGTCTTTTTAGTCTACCATCTGCAAATATATTATTTTTGTGTCCTGATGAAGGTGATAATTGTCTTTCTAAACCACCAGAGTGTGTGTTGATGTGCTTTAACACATTTTACTGGTTGGATATCTTAGTAATTAGGATGTTTACCGAAAAGGATTACATTCATTGCAGAAATAATTGTTAGAATGTGTATGAATGGATGTATGATGTTACCACGCGTACTTTTAGCACGCATACCATTACCACAGATTTTTTACAACGCAGGTCATTTTACAACGGATACCTTTACAACGCAATACACTACAACGCAAATACTATTACAACGCATACCATTACAACGTAAGTATAGGTAAGTATATAATATTAATATATAATGTAAATAATTATTTTTTAACTAATTAATTTAATTATTTATTATTTAATTATTTAATTATTAAATAATAATAATATATATTAAAAATACCCCTGTACCCCAAAACCCAAACCCAGCCCTAAAACCTAAAAATACCCCTGTACCCCAAAATCCAAACCCAGCCCTAAAACCTAAAAATACCCCTGTACCCCAAAACCCAAACCCAGCCCTAAAACCTAAAAATACCCCTGTACCCCAAAAGCCAAACCCAGCCCTAAAACCTAAAATACCCCTGTACCCCAAAACCCAAACCCATCCCTAAAACCTAAAAATTCCCCTGTAACCATAAACCCAAACCCAGCCCTAAAACCTAAAAATACCCCTGTACCCCAAAACTCAAGTTCAGCCCTAATACCTAAAAATACCCCTGTACCCCAAAACCCAAACCCAGCCCTAAAACCTAAAAATACCCCTGTACCCCAAAACCCAAACCCATCCCTAAAACCTAAAAATACTCCTGTACCCCAAAACCCAAACCCAGCCCTAAAACCTAAAAATACCCCTGTACCCCAAAACCCAAACCCAGCCCTAAAACCTAAAAATACTCCTGTACCCCAAAACCCAAACCCAGCCCTAAAACCTAAAAATACCCCTGTACCCCAAAACCCAAACCCAGTTCTAAAACCTAAAAATACCCCTGTACCCCAAAACCCAAACCCAGCCCTAAAACCTAAAAATACCCCTGTACCCTAAAACCCAAACCCATCCCTAAAACCTAAAAATACCCCTGTACCCCAAAACCCAAACCCAGCCCTAAAACCTAAAAATACCCCTGTACCCCATAACAAAATACCACTAATAAATGTTTTTAAAAAAAAGATAAACTTACCTATAATTATACTTACGTTGTAATGGTATGCGTTGTAATAGTATCTGCGTTGTAGTGTATTGTGTTATAAAGGTATCCGTTGTAAAATGACCTGCGTTGTAAAAAATCCGTGGTAATGGTATGCGTTGTAAAAAATCCGTGGTAACAGTTACATACCGTATGAATGAGTAGTATTGTGTAAGTGGGAGTTCTATAATTTTGTTAAGTTGTTGATGACAATTCTTGATAAACGTGGATGTCAGTAATATGTTTTGTTAAAATACCAGTAAAAAATTTGAAAACGTTATTGTCTCTAAGAGAGAAACACATCAGGCACGGCCTTAGAGCTGCATACAAAGAAACTTTGTTCAAGATTTTGTCTCTGAATGGTATTTCATTGATAACCCTTTATGCCATTCCCTTCTTATTTTACTAGGTTTTCATCTTGTGTTTTCAATTCAAAAGTAGGCATGCCCTGCAGCTTTCTCTAATAAAGAAGCTAAAGCAACTTTATCAAATGAAAGTTAAATGGACATATTTTGTATATAGAAAGGTTTGTACTTGTCAGTTAGACTTGGCAGAGGTAATTTTTTTAAGTGGTGCCTTCCATGTTGTGCATGCAAATGCACAGATTCCTTTTTTGCATTGTGGCGGGTGCCTCTGACAGCACCGCACGCCACAATGCAAAAAATGCGTGATGCGCTGGCAGTGTGGCGAGCACATCCTAATTGTACATGCGGGACCGCCGCACACATAGCGGCGGTCCTATCTCCCGGTGCGCTGGAGGGCGGATAATCGTAATAGACCCCTAAGTCTGCAGTCGATCCAATCTTGTGGGAGAACAGCTAACCTTGATGTAGGAATAGGAAATAAACATTAAATAATAGTGAGCAAGAACGCAACAGTATCTCACTTCTCTGTCCCTATTAATTTAATTTTCCAGTTTTTTCTTTCTAAGAATAATGTTTCTGAAATGGTATGTCTATAGCTCACTGACTATAATAACCAATGCCGAGGGAATATGCAGGACCTCTTTTGCCATTCTTCTAGACTTCTCAGAAAAAGTGTGTGTTCTAGGCATAATATGTTTTTTAAACTTATTTTATTGATATTCTGATTATTTCCAGTACATACATTTAGAGCATTATTGTATAATATATTTACATCCAGGATTGATGTTGCATAGCATTTGGTTACATGTATTATACAATCGGTAACTGGATTGTTGCACATGTCTTTTGTCATACATGTACGTTATACATTTTTGGGGTTACATTATTATCAAGAGAGTAAATGCGAACATTAGCTCCTTAAACTACCCTTTCCCGCACCCCCCTCCCACCTACAACCTGGCAGACATTTACCCAAACGTGGGTACTTTATGTTTTAAACTATCGGGTATGACACTTTTAACAATGTTGTTCGTGTGTCTTGGTTGTCCTTTACTATAGACATCATCTCTGTGTATTTCAGCTATGCTACAGCCTGCTATTCTTTCGTGGTCCTAGATATGGAGTCAGGCTCGATGCCTTTAAAGGCTTCTACAGCATATCCCACTCCATGGATATCTGGTTTTTCTGCAGCCCAAGACTCCTCTCTACGGATTGCAGCGCCTTCGGCCCCACCCCAACACATCATTTTGATACGCCAGGCGTACGTGAATGGGGGTTTTGCTGACTTCCAGCTCATGGTTATGGACTGTTTGGCTAGGATGAGGGCAAGGTCTAGAAATCTGAGCTGAAGTTTCTGTGGGGCAAAGCATCTGCGGATACCTAAGAGGCACTCAACTGTTGATACTTTAGTGTGTAGGTGTGTAGCTTTCTCCATGCTGCATCGGACCTCCCCCAGAACCCTCTCAGGCGTAGGCAAGGCCATAGCATATAGGCTAAGTCTGCTTCCAATAGCTGGCATCGGGGGCAGTGATGTGGCATGTTTGGGAACATCTGCTGTAAGCGGTGTGGAGTCAGGTAAGCCCTATGAAGCACCATACATTGTATACATTTTAATTTTGCATTTCTGTTGACTTTTTTGGGGTATTCTAGGATACCAGCGCATTCTTTGTCAGATATTTCCCGTCCCTTGTTCTCAGCCCATTTGGCTTGTAGGTCGACAAGGGGCACAGCAGCATGCGTCCTGATACTCACATACAGCCATTTGATGAGGTGGCACCCCTGCCCCATGTAATATAGAGATTTAACTAGTTCATGGGTCGGGATTCCTCACTTTAGGGGGGCCCAGGGTTTACTTCAATATTGTAATATTGATGCATGTAACATATATAAGTGGTTAGGTACTCTGGTGTCCCGTATAAAATTCTCCTGGTCCATTAAAATCTCGTTATTAAATAGAACTCCCATCTTTTCTACTCCTTCGTTGGTCCAGCCCCTAATCCTGCATCTTGTAAGCAGCCCACTAGGTAAGGGGATCCCTAAAAGCGGGATGTTGCCTGCATACAGAAAGCAACTAGACGTATATTGCAGCTCTCTCTTCCAGCACATCAGTGCTACACGCAACAGAGGCGGCACACCCAGGGGGAGTTTGCTCTTAGGCAATAACAACATGTGCATGGTACCCTGGCTAACATCTTGCAAGGTGTATCCAATCTCTTGTAGTTTACGGCCTGCAGTCCAGTAGGACAGCCACTGTATCTGGCTCGCGTAATAATCCGCTCAGAAATCAGGCACCCCTAGCCCCCTCTGCCTGTCTCTAGCTGCAGTTTTGTTAGGCTTACCCTTCTTCGCCCAGCCCCAGATAAGGTCCAAAGCGCAGTGAAGGTAGCAGGGGGCTATGTCTGAACTGGGGTGGCTGAGTGAGCTAAAGAATGGTGATGGATTAAACCCGGATCAGTTGACTGGGGGTGAGTGTTTGATTGGCTCAAATGCTCCGTCCATCATCCCCTTTTGTATTGCTTTGTTCGCCCTAAATTTGCAGGGTATGCTCAGACGTGAGTCCCTTGCTCACTTGGCCACTGGATTCAAGATAGCCTGGCTGATGAGGATTATGAATCCGAAACCGGTCCCAGGATGCTTGGTTCCGGTCCAGGGAAGACATGGCTTGGCAGTTCGGGCTGGACTGTTCCCATGAGGCACAGGGTCAGACTGATTTGCATATGGCCATGTCTGAACTGGGGTGGCTGAGTGAGCTAAAGAATGGTGCTGGATTAAACCCAGATCAGTTGACTGGGGGTGAGTGTTTGATTGGCTCAAACGCTCCGTTCATCATCTCCTTTTGTATTGCTTTGTTCGCCCTAAGTTGGCAGGGTATGCTCAGACGTGAGTACCTTGCTCACTTGGCCACTGGATTCAAGATAGCCTGGCTGATGAGGATTATGAATCCGAAACCGGTCCCAGGATGCTTGTTTCCGGTCCAGGGAGGACATGGCTTGGCAGTTCGGACTGGACTGTTCCCATGAGGCACAGGGTCAGACTGATTTGCATATGGCCATGTCTGAACTGGGGTGGCTGAGTGAGCTAAAGAATGGTGATGGATTAAACCCAGATCAGTTGAATAGGGGTGAGTGTTTGATTGGCTCAAACGCTCGGTCCATCTTCCCCTTTTGTATTGCTTTGTTCGCCCTAAGTTGGCAGGGTATGCTCAGACGTGAGTCCCTTGCTCACTTGGCCACTGGATTCTAGATAGCCTGGCTGATGAGGATTATGAATCCGAAACCGGTCCCAGGATGCTTGTTTCCGGTCCAGGGAAGACATGGCTTGGCAGTTCGGGCTAGACTGTTCCCATGAGGCACAGGGTCAGACTGATTTGCATATGGCCATGTCTGAACTGGGGTGGCTGAGTGAGCTAAAGAATGGTGATGGATTAAACTCAGATCAGTTAACCAGGGGTGAGTGTTTGATTGTCTCAAACGCTCCGTCCATCATCCCCTTTTGTATTTCTTTGTTCGCCCTAAGTTGGCAGGGTATGCTCAGCTGTGAGTCCTCTGCTCAATTAGCCACTTGATTCAAGATAGCTTGGCTGATAAGGATTATGAATCCGAAACCGGTCCCAGGATGCTTGTTTCCAGTCCAGGGAAGACATGGCATGGCAGTTCGGGCTGGACAGTTCCCATGAGGCACCGGGTCAGACTGATTTGCATATGGCCATGTCTGAACTGGGGTGGCTGAGTGAGCTAAAGAATGGTGATGGATTAAACCCAGACCAGTTGACTGGGGGTGAGTGTTTGATTGGATCAAATGTTCCGTCCATCATCCCCCTTTGTATTGCTTAGGTAGCAGGAGGTACCATGATTGGCAGGTTGGCAAAATAATATAAAAGCCAGGGGAGGACCACCATTTTTGACACGGCCACCATACCCATTACTGAGAGAGGCAGCATATTCCAGAAGGCGACTTTAGATCGTATCGCCCTGATCGCCCCGTCCACATGGGACCGGTATATGTGTGTGCCTAAATATTTGAACGTGTGGTGTGCCACTGGCAGCGAGTACTGTCCAAAGTCAATCTCCTTAGTGGGCATGGTCTCGAAAGAAGATGGCGGTTGTTTTTGTCTTATTAATTGCAAGACCCGATATGCATTCAAACCAGTAAAAAAAATACTGGGGATGAGATCTAGCTCTCCCAGTAGGTCCTGCACATAGACGATTATGTTGTCTGCATAGGCTGATATCAGGTGTGTTGACTTGCATAACCTTCTCCCCAGTTGAGTAGCCTCCTGACGCAGACAAAGCACCAGTGGCTCTACGGCGAGCACAAATAATAGTGGGGACAAGGGGCATCCATGACGCGATCCCCTGCATACCGGGTACTCATGTGATATGTGTCCACCAGTACAGACTCTCGCAGAGGGGGCCTCGTATAGTAGGCGCATCCATTGGAGGTACTCAGGAGGTAGACCAAACTTTTTAATAGTCTTAAACATGTATTCCCATGTGATCGTATCAAACTCCTGCTGCGGATCTATGGAGATGCAACCGGCATAATCGCAATGTTCGGGGGTAGTTGCTGTTATGTTATGCAGTTATCTGATGTTTAAGGACATGCTGCATGCTGGGATAAAACCACATTGATCTATGTGTATGAGCTTGTTTAAATAGGGATGGAGCCTGCTCGCTAGTATATTACTTAATTTTTCATACTCAGTCGCCAGAAGTGATAATGGGCGGTACCCTGTCATGTCTGTCACAGCTTACAATTTGGGAAGTGAGACTACTAATGCTTATGTGGTGGTAGAGGGGAGGGGACACAGTTCTAGGGAACTGTTGTACAGTTCCTCAAGTTGTGGAATTAAGGCCTCAGAGTAAATATCAAAGAACTTCACCGGTAGACCACCCAGTCCCAGTGCTTTGTTACGTGGGATCCCCTTTATATCTGCTTTTATTTCAGCACCCGTAATGGGGCCTGCCAAGGTTTCCTGTGCCTCTGTGGTGAGCGGGGGATAGGGCAGGTCCGCTAAAAAAGCATCTATAAGCGTAGTGTCTAATGGTGGTGGTTTGCTGTAGAGCGTGGTGTAATATGTACAGAAGGCATTAGATATATCCTGCTGCATATGTGCCGCAACTTTACCCTGCGTGATAATTTCATTTATTACAGTGGGCGGTGGATCATCTCTTAGTATCTCAGCTAGAAGTGTCCCCGATATGTCTGTGTGTTTTAACTGGGTATATGTTCTATAATCAATGACCCTGAGGGTCTCTAGCAATTCTGCATTTTGGATACACACCTCCTGCAAGGGGCCCTCGCTGCCTCCTGTTCCAGCCCATTCATTTTGTTCTCTACCTCTACCAAGATTTCATTTACCTCTTGCCTTGCGTCCACTGGAGTGCTAATCGCAGTGCACCGTAGGACTGATTTAAATGTGTTCCATTTGACTAAGATTGAAGACGCAGTATTGCCATTTTCTAGAATTAGTTTGTGAAAGTGTTGGCCGGGGTGTAGTGGAATGCGGTGTCCTCTAGTAGTTGGTGCCAGAGTTTCCATGTGGGAACCAGAATGGGGAATCTGACCCAGGTTAACGAAATCTCTAAGGGATTGTTGTGAGAGAAAGTGTTTGCTAAGTATGTGGTATGCATCACTTGCGTGGCTATGGTGAGAGAGCATAGAAATCTGTCAATTCTCATGGGCAATTGATGGCCTGGGGAGAAGAAAGAGTATTCCTTGTTCACTAGATGTCCAGTCTCCACACATCACTTAGCACCCACCCTTCCACCCATCTGCAAAGGGCCTCCACTTGCTTCATACTTCCCACTGTGTGGAGAGGGGGATGCGATAGATCAAGCCTTCTGTCCATTTCCGTGTTGGAATCCCCCCCTATGATCCACGGGTATGCTTCCCAATCCGCTAGGAGCGTATTTAATCCCATGAAAAATGTATCTTGGTCAACGTTTGGGGCATATAGGTTACCCAGTACGATGTGTGACCATCTAATGTCCCATGGTGGAGTATGTATCTGCCCTGTTTGTCCACTTGTCTTTATAGCTCCAGAAACAGGACCCCATACCTGATTGCCACACCCCTATGAAAGGCAGAGAAATTAGTAGTGAATATAGCTGCCCTTTCCATTTCCTATGCATTTTCACTGCTTCCGTCTCTGTGAGGTGCAATTCATGCAGGAACACTATTTGCACCTTTCATCTAATCAGTTGTGCGTGTACTCTATGGCACTTCTGCACCCAACCTAGGCCCTGCACAATCCAGTTGATTAAGTTATAGGAGTCGAGCATGCATGTTCAATAGCATTCATAGCGGTGTGTATGACTATAGTGAACAATGAAGATTCAGTCTAGAATGTGCCGTCAGTTGTGTGCCAGTGCTCCCCAATACTCTTTAAACTACAAATAGAAGGTCCAGCCAATAAACTATGCTGGTCCAAACTAAAAACATAAGTTTGAGAATTCTGTTACATTTACATAGTGCATACACAACTAGGGGGTTGTCGCCTATGCCTACCATGGCACATTGTCCGTGTATATGAGCTCTGCTCAGCAGAGCCCGGGGCTAATATTGGTACCGCTACATTACAATTATAGACATGTAAGAGGAATATACATGGCTGCATCATTATATCCCATTACCACTGTACTTTGTCCTCGTGCTCTGGTCGGACAGCCTCTCTCAGCTCTCATTAGCCCAGTAGATCATCCGCAGTCTGGGGCGTCACTGTGGGAAACAGTGTAAGACTGTTCTCAGAGTCAGAGCACACAGTACTTCCCTCTGAGGATTCAGAGACTGTGTGGGTGCCACTTTCCCTGAACATGTGTGCTGATGCTAAGGCATCATTCTTGCTCAGCCGTGCTTGTTCATGTGTAGGGAGAACCTGTGGTTTGTGTGTAGTCTTCACTTTACAGCGTGATCGCCGTCCCTGTGTTCGCTTGGGGCTGCCTGGTATGCTTTGGGATGCAGCACCTGATCGATAGGTGGGGTCCATGACCTCGGTCCACTTCTCTACTTCATCTGGGGTTTCAAATAAGTGTTTGTTTTGCTCATGAATGATTTTCAATTGGGCAGGAAATAAAAGCGCATATTTGAGGTCTAGAGCCCGCAGATTCATTTTGACTGTTTGAAAGGAGGATCTTTGGCATTGGACCATGAGGGTGTAATTAGGATACAGTGATGTCCGGCTGTTTTCAAAATGTATCTCTGGTCTTTCACCTGCTGGTGGCATTAGGGCCTTCACTACGTTCCGGAAGCCCAATAATGCGCACATTGTTCCATCTGGTTCTGCCTTCTGCATCCTCAATTCTGTCTTGTAGACCGCTTACTTACCTTTGTAATGTTTGAATTTGTGACGTGTGCTCCTTCTGTTGAGGTGTTATCTCTTCCAGCACCTGGCTATTTGCCTTCACTGTGATTGCCAGTTTGGTGTGGTCAGGCTTGAGTAGTGTAAAGCCGATGGAGAGTGTCCCAATCTGTTGCCTTTCAAGACTCCCTAACCTCCTTTACTATGAGATCAATCCTGTCCAGAGGGGCCACTACACTCGTGGGCATTGCACAGGTAATTGAGGATTGAGATCCTAAATTGTCAGGTTCTTCTGTATGTTGTGTGTTAGTGATGGTCGCCTCCGGCAGCTTCCCTTTTGGATGGCCCATATTGCTCAGCGGGTGCCCCCTCTAGACCTACTGCCAGCGGGGGGTTGATGTTACAGTTGCATGTCCTTCCTATTTTTGGGCTACACCTTTCCTGGCCGGCTATGATAGCGCTGTTCTCTAGACTGCCTCTTAGGCTATAGTGCTCATGGTTCCTCAGCACGGCCCATGTCTCTTGTGGTTTGGAGCGTAGTATATAGTGTGTAGTCGGGTCCCTGCTGCTCCCCTTTAGGAGTAGGAATATGTTCAAACTTCAGGCTTAGCTCTGCATTGCCCATGTGCTTTATACTGTAGTACAGGGATTCATCAGCACGTTCTAAAACTGTGGTCCGTGCACTATATGCACTCCACTAGGGCCTGGGGTGAGCACCCCGATTGGACCCCCTCCTTCCCAGGTCCGCCCGTGCACAGTACATCCCCGAGTGTAAGGGTGTGTTTGTTGTAAACCCCCATCTGTCCACACGGTGCTGCTCGCCAGGTGTTATTGCAGGTGTCCGGCAGTGTGCCCCCACAGAGCTGCTGGCCCTGCCCTGCCTGCCCTCAGTCAGATCTCTTCTGTCAATCAATCAATAAATACATTTGTAGAGCACACAACTCACCCGTGAGGTTCTCATGGGGCTTGAGGGGGGGCTGCTACTGCTCGAACAACCAGGTCTTGAGGAGTCTCCTGAAGGCCAGCAGGTCCTGGGTCTGTCGTAGGTGGATGGGGAGGGTGTTCCAGGTTTTTGCAGCGAGTTGAGAGAATGATCTGCCACTGGCGGTCGCTCGACGGATGCGGGGAAAGGTGGCGAGGGCAAGGTCAGCAGAGCAGAGCTGGCAGTTTGGGGTGTAGAAGGTGAGGCGTTTGTTGAGGTATGCTGGTCCGGTGTTGTGGAGAGCTTTGTGAGCGTGGGTGAGGAGCTTGAAGGTGATCCTCTTGTTGAAGGGGAGCCAGTGTAGGTCTTTCAAGGGGGCTGTGACTGTGATGTGGCTGTGGTGGGAGATGTCAAGGAAGAGGCGTGCTGAAGCGTTCTGTATGCGTTGTAGTTGTTTCTGGAGTTTGGCTGATATTCCTGCATAGAGAGCGTTGCCGTAGTCCAGTCTGCTGCTGACGAGGGCCTGGGTGACTGTCCTTCTGGTACCGGTAGGGATCCATCTGTAGACCTTGCGGAGCATGCCGAGGGTGTTGAAGCAGGAGAAAGAGACGGCGTTTACTTGCTGGGTCATTGACAATGCGGAATCCAGGATGACTCCCAGGTTGCGTGCGTGGTTAGTGGGCGTCGGTGCAGCTCTCAGTGCAAATGGCCACCTTGAGTTGTCCCTGGCAAAGGGGGTGGATCCGATGATGAGGACCTCCATCTTGTCCAAGTTCAGTTTCAGGCGGCTGATCGTCATCCATTCGACGATGGCCTTCATTCCTTCGTGGAGGTTGGATTTGGCAGTGGTGGGGGCCTTGGTGAGAGAGAGGATAAGTTGAGTGTCGTCAGCATATGAGATGATGTTGAGGTCGTGCGATCTGGCGATGTTGGCGAGTGGTCCCATGTAGATTTTAAAGAGTGACGGGCTGAGGGGCGATCCTTGGGGTACACCGCAGATATTTTTGTTGTCTTTAGAGCGGAAAGGGGGGAGGCGGACACTCTGGGTTCTGCTGTTGAGGAAGCAGGTGGTCCAGTCCAGTGCTTTGTCATGGATCCCTGCGGTGTGGAGGCGTGTGTGGAGGGTGTGGTGGCAGACAGTGTCAAAGGGGGCAGAGAGATCCAGGTGGATGAGTGCCGTGGCTTCTCCGTTGTCCATCGTGGCCCTGATGTTGTCGGTTGCGGCGACGAGGGCTGTTTCAGTGATGAGGTTGCTGTGTAATCTGGATTGGGACGGATCCAGGATCTTGTTCTTTTCAAGGAAGAAGGTCAGTTGCTTGTTGAGGATCTTCTTGATGACTTTCGCCGGGAACGGGAGGAAGGAGATGGGCCGGAAGTTCTTGAGGTTCTTAGGGTCAGCTTTGGCATTCTTTAGTAGGGTGTTGATCTCGGCATGCTTCCAGCTCTCCGGGAAGGTGGGGGTCTTGAAGGAGCTGTTGATTATCTTGCGGAGATGGGGTACGATGGTGGAGCTTGCTTTGTTGAAGATGTGATGCGGGCAGAGGTCGGATGGTGAACCTGAGTGGATGATGTTCATGATTTTGATGGTGTCTTTGTCGTTGACGTGGGTCCAGGACAGCACAGGGTCGATGTCGATGAGGCTGGTGGGTGGTGAGTCTGAGGTATCTGTGTCTGTCAGGGGGGCCTGGTTGCAGAAGCTGTTGTGGATGTCTGCGATCTTGTGGTAGAAGAAGGTGGCTAGGGAGTTGCAGAGGTCTTGTGATGGGGGATGATGTTAGATTTGGAGTTGGGGTAGGAGAGTTCCTTCACAATGTTGAAGAGCCCTTTGCTGTTGTGTGCGTTGTTGTCAATACGCTCTTTGAAGGAGGTCCTTTTGGCAGTTCGGATGAGTTGGTGATGTCTGCGAATGGCGCTCTTGTAGGCTGTGTTACTGTCTGGTGTTTGTGCGTGGTGCCGCTTCTTCTCGAGCCTACGGCAGGCCTGCTTGGATGCCTTGATGTCGGCGGTTAACCAGATGGCTTTTCTGTTGTTGCATCTGTTCGAGGGTTTCTTGATCGGGGCGAGAGTGTTGGCGCAGTCATCGATCCATTGCCTTAGGTTCAGGGCGGCGAAGCCGGTGTCGGTAGTGTCCGTTGGTGGGTTTAGGGCGAGGGTGGTGACTAGCTGGTCTTCGGTGACTTAGCTCCAGGTGGGGTGGGGGGCCCGTTGTGTGCAGTGGTGCGTGGTAGGTTTCTCAATGGTGAAGTGGACTCAGCGGTGGTCGGTCCAGTGGAGTTTGGTGCTGTAACTGAAGTTGACATGGTTGTTGGCTGACTAGATGGGGTCGAGTGTGTGTCCGGCAGAGTGGGTGGGAGTCGTGACAAGCTGTTTGAGTCTGAGGTTGGCAAGGTCGTCGAGCAGGATGGTGGAGTTGCTGTCGTTGGTGTTCTCGAGGTGGAAGTTCAGGTCTCTGAGGAGGATGCAGTCCGTGGACGCAAGGGCGTGCGTGTTGACGAAGTCGGCGATGGAGCTGCTGAACTGCAGCCTGGGACAGGGTGGTCTGTAGATGAGGGTTCCTCTGAGGGTGGTGTTGGGGTCTGTGTGGATCTGGAAGTGCAGGTGTTTGGCATTGATAAGTGTGTCGTCGGTGCTGGTTGAGATTCTGAGGGTGTTTCTGTGTTCAATGGCAATTCCTCCTCCTGTGCCGTTGGTGCGGTTCCTTCGGGTGTACTTGTAGCAGTCCGGGATGGCTATGGCGATGTCGGGTGCCGAGGAGGGGTTCATCCAGGTCTCCATCAGGATGGCGATGTCGGGGGAGGTGGAGTCAAGTAGGTCCGAGAGTTTGAGGGCGTGTTTGCGGGCAGAGTGGGTGTTGAGAAGAAGGCATCAGAGGCTGTTGCGACCTACCCCATGGGTGTAGTGGTGGTTTGGAGGCGAGGCTGGTGTAGCTGCAGTTCTGGCAGGAGAAGGGTCTGTGTGTCTGCTTCGAGGTGGCCTGGCGCAGGTGTGGAATCGGCCATCATTGAGTGAGTGGAGGGTGCTGGCGTCATAGCGGCATCAGGTGACATGGCGTTTGCGGGGGTCAGTGGGTCTGGTGCTGGGCACGGTCCAGGTGCGGAGAGGCATAGGAGGTGGGACCACGTCCACGTCCACCCAGCGGCCACCATAAGAAGTGGAAGTGGGAGGGAGGAGCAGCTGGGAGGAGGGAGCTGGACGAATGGGTGACCGGGGGCGGGGCTGCAGGGGACGCAGCAGCAGGAAATTGGAGATCAGAATAGGTGGGGAAAAACAAGGCACAACAAGCAAGGAAGCACAGGGAATGAAAACAGACACAAAATACAAGCAAAATCTATCTGAATGCAATAAGGACAGAGTGCAGAGTTAAAAAGATGGCAAACATGAGACAGGGGCAGTGCGAGTACCCCGATACCTACAGTCCACCACTGGGCCACCAGGAATGAGGCGCAGTTGGTCGCCTGCGGGTGGAGGAGGGCCTCGTTCTCACAGCAGCAGCAGAGAGCGGGACACGGGCACACAGGTGGTGCTGTGCAGCGTGGGGAGCGACCTGTCGGAGAACAGGGTAAAGGGTCGCTCTCCTCACCGCTCAGCCATAATAGGGGAGGTGGGAGGGAGGAGCAGCTGGGAAGCGGGGGCTGGATGAATGGGCGAGCGGGGGGTGGGGCCACAGGGGAGGCAGTGGCAGGAAAGGAGATCAGAACGGGTGGGGAAAAAACAAGGCACAGCAAGCAAGGAAATACAGGGAATGAAAACAGACACAGGATACAAGGAAAATCTAACTGAAAGCAATAAGGACAGAGTGCAGAGTTAAAAATATGGCAAACAGGAAACAGGGGCAGCGGGAGTACCCTAATACTTCCAGCCCACCACTGGGCCACCAGGGATGAGGCAGAGGTCGTAGCCGGCTGGGGGAGGAGGGCTTCGATCTCACAGCAACAGCAGCGAGAGGGACACAGGCACACAGGTGGTGCTGTACGGCATGGGGAGCGACCTGCATGAGAACAGGGTCAAGGGCCTGTGCAGCTTCGGCCCTCCTGCAGGGTAGTACTTAAATGCATCCGGGTCCAGAGGCAAGGGTGTAAATGTTTAGAAAATCAATCAGGCCTGCCCAGTTCAGCATGCACAGATCAGTGCTCCCAAATACTCACCCAGGCCAGGCCAAGGAAGCAGCCACGCAGTTCTTTTAAGCCTGGCTGATGGGGGTGGGCCAGGTGGAGGGTTAGAGAAAGAGCGAACAGTGCCCCCCACTCACTCTCACCTGCGGTCCTGTGCAATTCAGTCAGCAGCAGGTCCGATCATTTCACCACGTTGAGGGGAGCACAAGCTCAAGTTGGGGGCTATATAGGCCTCCGGCAGCTGCAATTCAGGCCGTGCACCAGCAGGCCCACCGCAGTGGTCCCACTCCTACCTCAGCAGCCTTGACCTGGAGGTGTCCCTGCCGGTGATAAGTTATTTGCTGTCTGCCGCAGCTGTCCGGTGAGATTAGCCGTGCATGCAGGCGTTATCGGGGCTCTCTTTGACCAGCCACCCATGCCGGGGCTCCAGTCCTCTGCCTGCACTCTGGATCAGACACTCAGATAATTGAAGGGCAGCGGGGCTATCAGGAAGGCGTCTGCCCCTCGTGCTACTTCCGATGAGACCCCAGCTTTGGGTCGGAAGTCCTCGCCCGATTGTCCTCCATTCTAGGACACATCCGCTCCTCAGTAGACGTACGTCGCTTGGGTCATATTTCGGTCTACTCCAGAGGTCTTCAAAGTTTTGGATGCCGAGACCCCCCTGTCAACATAACCAGGTGTAAGGACCCCCTCCTGACAAAAATTTCTAAACCTTTAGGCAGGGCTACTGGAATTATGAGGCAGGTGAGGACCAAATTATGCGACAGGCTTGACTAAATTGTGTGAGTAGAAAATGTAAATAATGTTCTGTGATGCTGCGTATTTTGGGATAGCATTGCTTTATTATTTTGAAATTTTTTAAACACAGTAACATTGAGGAAAGATTTCACCCCATCAGTACGAGTTTATAACCAAAATACAGCAATTAACATCAGAAAGATGTCTAGTCAACCTTTGTGAAGGGCCTCCCACTCCGCAGGAATACGCGCTGCCACATTAGAAGCTCACCTGGCCATGGCCGGGAGCAGCAAGGATCCCTTCAAACCCTGTCGGTCTTGTGCAGAGTTAAGCAGTTTACCCATGCCCCTTTCCTCTCACCCCTTCCTTCCATCGCTCTCTTCTCTCCTCTCCCTACCCCGGATCCCTCTCTCACATTGCAGGCAGATGGTTATTAGCCCCAGGACACCTTTTGTAACAGTAGCACACTACAAATGTAAATAATATTAGGCAGAAGCAGGGGATCCACTAGACCCGAACTTCAGGGGGGGTTTAACACTCCCAGCCAGGGCTGGCCCTAGTACTGGTCGCACACGATGCAACAGTCTTTCCACCTTCTCCATGAATTCCCTCACTACCACTCACCAACAATACACCTCATCTCTCTATAGCACCTGTTTGACAAAATACTCATAGTTTACTCACACTCAGTTCTGTGATGTAAATGTTACATCTTCTGTGTACCAGGTACTTTAACCTTCTGTACTGTGTGGTTGACAAGAGTGCCCATGTGACTGCACCGAGAACAATGCAACAGTGTGAGAGTAGGGTAAAAGGAGTGACTACAGGTTGAGTGAGGTGACCATATGAATTTGGGTTCGGCTGTAAGTGCAGAGTGGGACGAATTAGTGCATGGTTAGTGATGGCCTTGTTTGAGTGAGCTACAGATTGAGCAGTGAGGGGGGACAGGTGAGTGACGTGTCACATGAGTGCAGGATGAGAAGTGTGCTCATGTTACTGCAGGGTGAGGTACAGAGTGAACAATGCAAGCACATTTTTAGTGCAGAGTGATCACTGTGAGAGCATTGTGGGCGGGTGAATGTTGTGAGTGCATGGTGATCAGTGTGAGTGCATTGTGATCAGTGTGAGTGCATTGTGATCACTGTGAGTGCAAGGTGAGCGGGTGAATGTTGCAAGTGCATGGTGATCAATGTGAGTGCATTGTGATCTGTGTGAGTGCATTGTGATCACTGTGATTGCATTATGATCACTGTGAGTGCAGGGTGAGCGGGTGAATGTTGTGATTGCATTGTGATCAGTGTGAGTGTATTGTGATCACTGTAAGTGCAGGGTGAGCGGGTGAATGGTGTGAGTGCATGGTGATTGGTGTGAGTGCATGGTGATCAGTGTGAGTGCACGGTGATCAGTGTGAGTGCAGGGTGAGCGAGTGAATAGTGTGAGTGCATGGTGATCAGTGTGAGTGCATTGTGATCAGTGTGAATACATTGTGATCAGTGTGAGCGCACTGTGATCACTGTGAGTGCAGGGTGAGCAGGTGAATAGTGTGAGTGCATTGTAATCAGTGTGAGTGCATTGTGATTGCTGTGAGTGCAGGGTGAGCGGGTGAATGTTGTGAGTACATTGTGATCACTGTGAGTGCAGGGTGAGCGGGTCAATGTTGTGAGTGCATTGTGATCAGTGTGAGTGTATTGTGATCACTGTGAGTGCAGGGTGAGCGGGTGAATACTGTGAGTGCATGGTGATCAGTGTGAGTGCATTGTAATCAGTGTGAGTGCATTGTGATCAGTGTGAGTGCATTGTGATCAGTGTGAGTGCATTGTGATCACTGTGAGTGCAGGGTGAGCGGGTGAATGGTGTGAGTGCATGGTGATTGGTGTGAGTGCATGGTGATTGATGTGAGCGCATGGCGATCAGTGTGAGTGCACAGTGATCAGTGTGAGTGCATTGTGATTGCAGTGAGTGCATTGTGATCGCTATGAGTGCATGGTGATCAGTGTGAGTGCATTGTGATCGCTGCACGTGCAGGGTGAGCGTGAAAGTGAAGGGGATAATGAGAAGCGAGTTGTCTGAAAGCAGGGTGCATTCCCAATAACTTGAAGTGTAGGGTTTCAGATATAAGTTAAACTATTGCTATAATGGCATTAATCAGGGATTGAGGAAATAAATAATGTGCTGATCCTGCAACAAACTTCCAGTCTTATGATTAGGGTGACCAGCTCATTATTTTGATGGCCCAGAAATAAGCAGTCACCTAAAGCTATATTTTTAGCACTTATCTGTGAATACTTAGAACAGCAAACATAATTAGAAAGCACTTTTAATGGTGTCACTTTTAATTGTGTTCTAGGGCTGCCTCAATGATCCATGACTGAAAATTAAAGAGAACAAAGACAGAAAAGTCAAATAACTACTTAATACATACTTTTTTTTATTTATAACTCTATTTAGTGTCAAGAGCAGGCATTTTTCTTTTGGCAACCCAACTTTATATTCCTTTTCATTAAATGCATTCTCACACTACAGCAGTAAGTGTAAAAATACAAATGTAAGGAATAGGCCCAGGGGGTACTGGAACCATAAAAAACAATAAACCTCTGTAACCAGTTTACAAAGGCATGTAAATATGCTAATGGTCTTTAAAGACCTGTGAAAAAGTCGGGCGTGCCAGAGATAAGACTCCAGACACTGCCGAGCCGAGCCCCCGGCAGCGCGAGTTTCACTGCAGCAGCCTGGGCTGAGACACGGGACGGGGGAAGAGAGGGGCTGAAGCCCTGGAGGCCAGAGGAGAAGTGTGTCTGTGAATGCGCGACCCCCTTCACACCACTTCACGACCCCCCTGGGGGTCGCGCCCCACAGTTTGAAGACCCCAGGTCTACTCTCTCCACAGTGCCGAATTCAGCCTCTTAAGTGAGCATGTCCTGATCTTGTCTGAGGATATGCTTAACTCGCTGGGTTGATGACCTGCGGCACTCAGTAATGCAGCTGGATCTTGGCGCCGGGGCTTCGGAGCTCTTCTAAGCTGCGTCCGCCATGTTCGGTGGATACCCACACCCCCTTCTAGACATAGATGTAATTTGACTTAATGTGTCCCTCCTTGGACCCTTTTTGAGACTGGAGAGCAGTAGCACCCTTTTTTGCTACAGTATGGCTTTTTACCTGTATGTATAATTTTATTTATACCTCTGCATGCTCTTAAGATAACCTTTCAGCTCCAGTGCTTAGAATTATTTTGGAAATTCACAAACAGTACCAAATGCAAAAGTTATAATATTTATAACGTTGTGGAGTCTGTAGAAAAACATGCTGCTTTGATATTTATTTCCGAATAAATAAATCAAATGCTCCATCCTTACTTCTAATTCCTGACTTCTTTTCAAAAAGGAATGCAGAACTGTCTTTACATCACTGCAAGTGATCATTACCAAAACATATCTTAATTAGCAGCAAGAATGTGTTATTATGTCTTATTAATCGATATTATTGTGTACACAAATATTTCCTACATATTTAGCACTAAAAATATTAATTTGTATATTGCAAAGGATGTCTCTGTCAACAGCTGTGCTTGACACACAATGGACACTGAAGAAATGTATCAAAATATTACATTGAACACAGCTTACATCTTAAGTATGAGCGTTCATTCTATTGTGTTTGTATGCTCGCATCTAAATCTCATTCTCATCCCTGGACACATTTTTACTCTCATTTCCACCTGCAGTTATAGCGCGGAGATACCCCTTCGGGGGTCTAGTCTGGCGCTTTACAAGCATATAAAATAAAAATAAATAAAAAATAAATTTAGAGCCTGAGTAAGAGTTACCTGGGCTGGCTAACATATGGGTGCAGTGGAGACAACTCATTTAATTTAGACTCTACCGCCGGGTTAAGTGTCAGTTCTTCCCTTAATTAGCTTCTGCATCCAAGGAGGGAGCCATTTCACGGAATAAAAACAGTGGTGCCAGGTTCGCCACTCCATGCTGCATGGCAGACTAGTGACCATGAATGGTATTTCAAAAGATTGATTTACAAAGTGAGCTCCAGCTGCTAACAAAATAAAGTAATTTGCCCCACGTGCTATGAGATGTATCCTAGTCTGTGCCACTATGGTTCTCATGTCAATCTTAGAAAGGATGCCTTTAGAGAAGCCCCCAATTCCATCCTACTAGTATTGCGCCCCTCACCAGGGCTGTCCTATTAAGGCCCTCCTTTAAATGAACCCCTTAGCCCTCTTATCACACTTTATCTGTCTATGGATGCCATAAACTTGAAGCAGAAAAGTGTCTAACTTAAAACAATCACATTAGGTTTTCTCAACATAATGCCATATACTTAAAAGTTGTATCAAAGGAAACTTGTGTTGTAAAACAGTAGGTGTTAAAACTCTGGAGTGCATAGCTACAGGTATGCTTTTCTCTCCTCAACTGCCTGTGCCTAAGACAGCTCTCATAATATCAATAAATATTGTTAGCTTTAGAATTAGAAATATATATATCAGTACTTCGGTATTTATAACACAACCTGCGTTTCATCCAGTGTCGGCATTAAATACAATGACCAATGAAACAGTCACAGGACCGAATGTTCAAACAGTATTACCTGTGCCTGGCTTTCAGGCAGTGTTGGTTTTATCAGCCTGATTTGGTCTGAACATCGATTTCTTACCAGGTTCTGCGGGGTGAGCTGAACTGGACTGGACACATGATATCGAGCAGAGTGATAGCAACTATAGTATTCTAATATATTATCCCCTGAACTTTCTAATTTTTTAAGTTTTTGCCGATACTGGACAACTTTAATGCTGAGACCCATAATGACAACACAAGCAACAACTACAATCCCTAACAAAATGTCGAACGCCTGATTCAGCTTATCAAACTGTTCTTGGCAAACTTGCCCAGACGTCAGAGACACCGGAGCATATTCTTGAGAGAAAGTATTCTTTGCTTCACCGGTAAAGTTAGCTGGAGCGACGGGCGCAGGGATTTGCACCGATGCTGCAGTTATAGTCTCCATTGACTGGATGCCATTGTAGTGGTCAGAAAGATGATGATTTCCAAGTGATGTTGGAGTTTGTAGAGTGATAGGGATGTTTGGCATCACGTGCCCTTTTGTAGGCTGGTGGCTGGATGATTTGTACATCTGAAAATCGAACCAAGCCATCACTGTAGTCGCATTCACACTGGTGGATTCAAACTCTCCACTTGGTTCAGAAGCTGCTGACCTGCAATCCTCAAACTCTGCCCGTTTAATGTTTCTTAATGGTCTCCCACAAAGATTTGGAGGATTTTGACAATAAATGTTAACTGTTATTGAGGAGGATTGGAGCCATCTGTACAGCCCGAGCAGACTGCAGTCACAACCCCAGGGATTATAACTTGCCTGCAGCAAAGATAAAGAAACTAGCGGCTGGAGCACTCTAGGTTCCAGACCTGTGAGATTATTATGTGCTAAATTCAGTACTTTTAGACATGCTCCTATATTTTCGAATGCACTTTCTTCAATGCTAACGATTTTGTTCCTGTCCAACTGGAGGTACCTTAGCTGATGCAGAAATCTAAACATCTTTGAAGTAATTATATCCAACTCATTATTGCTCAAAACTAAATGGTTAAGATTATTTAACCCAACAAAGGCATTATTACTGATTTGTTTAATCGTTGCTTTCTCCAAGAAAAGATATTGTAGCCCGTCCAACCCTCTAAATGCCATGGGATGAAGCGATTCAATAGGGTTATTTGACAAAAATAACCGTTTCAAGATTTTTAGACTTTTAAAGGTATTTGATGGGATAAGACTCAAGTTGTTGCCTTCAAGGTGTAGCTGTTCAAGTTTCAAAAGACGGTAAAATGCTGAGTTGGATATCTTTGAAATCTTGTTGTTGGCTAAATTAAGTGTGTGAAGACTTGTCATCCCAAAGAAGGCTCTTCTGCCAAGAGCGGCGAGATGATTTCCTTGTAGACTTAAGTATCGGACGGCAACAAGGTTACAAAACAGTTTCCTAGGAAGGGCAGCCATTTGATTATACTGCATATAAAGGTAGTTCAAGTTGTAAAGCCCATCAAAGCTCCCTGGGTTCAAATATTTAATGTTGTTATTATTCAGATGTAAATAATATAACCTCTTCAAAGTACAAAATGCCTTTGGATGCACTTCACAAAGGCCAACATTATCCATATAGAGTATTGCAAGTTGCTGAAGGTTTCTAAATTCGTTCAGATTTACTTCCGATATATTATTTCCACTCAGGTATAAGAGTTTTGTGCTTATGGGGAAAGTTTTTGGTACAGCGGTCAGACCCACACCACGGCAGGTGGCTTGTTTTACAGTGCAGAGCTGACAAACCGAAGGGCAGCCACATATTTCCTTTGGGATTAACAAGAGCAAGAAACAAGGAAGAAGCCTTCGGACACAGCACACCGAGTCTAGAAGTCCATCCATCACTCTGTCTTTGATATCCATGTTTGCTTGTGATCTGGCTTTTAGGAAATAAAATACAAATAGTCAAATGCATAAAATTACAAATATTCAATGCAGAACATGAAATACATTATTGTTATTAAAAAGAAAGCACATTTAGTTTTGAAAATATATTTAATAATTCAGTTCTTAGTAACTGCATCAGCATGTTTTATACCTCAGTGACTTTTGTTGCATAAACATAATGTTGCAGGGTATTTATCACCTTCTTTGTTATAATTGACCCTTCGGAAATTATGTGATGGTTTCTGGGGTTGCAGCACCAAAAACTCACTTCCAAGGGTCCAGGACTGGATTTAACACCACTTGGCAGAGCAGGACTCATAGCAAAGGAGCCCAGGAGCTAGAAGCAATATGCAGGTGTAGTATTTGATGTCCCTGGGACGTCAGTATCAAGAGGCAAGTCCAAACAAGCCCTTGGAGAACCTTTAAATGCTGGACGTAGAGAGTAAGTCCAGTCCTCTCACCCCAGGCAAGAAGCAGCAAGCAGTAGGCCAACACATCAAAGCTAGTAGCGAAGCGGCAGTCCCTTCTTGGCAGCACAACAGCTCTTCTTCCTAGCAGAATGTGCTTTGTCCAGAACTGTTCTGACTATATGGTGACAGAGGTCCAATACTTCTACCCAATTTGGCCTTTGAAGTATGGAGTCTTCAAAGAAAGGTCTTTGTAATACACATGATCATGCCTTTCATGGCCCAGGCTCCATACAGGCTACAGGGGGTATTCTGCTCTTTCAGGTGCAATTGTCAGCTCCTCCCTCTCACTCAAGCTCAGGAAGACCCACCAGCCTGGTAATGGGACATCAGGATATGCAGGGCATACCTCGGCTCCCTTTGTGTGTGACTGTCTAGATGGAATGTACAAAGCCCCCGTCACCCAACCCAGATGTGTATTCTAGGGACAGGCAGAGGCACAGAATGGTTAAAGTAAGAAAATGCCAACTTTCTAAAAATTGCATTTTCAGACCCACAATTTTAAAATCAACTTCCCTAAAAGATGTGTTTTTGAAATTGTGAGTGAAGAGACATCAAACTTACTCTTTCTATCTTTTCCCAATTTGAAGTTACACTTTTTGAGTGTAACTTCAAATTGGGAAAAGCCCAAATGCTAACCTATGGAAGAGATAGGCATTGCTGTAGTGAAAAACGAATTTAGCAATTGTTCACTACCAGGACATGTAAAACTCAACAGCACATGTCCAACCTTCTAAATATACTGCACCCTCACCATGCGGCTACCTAGTGCCTACCTTAGGGGTGCTTTACATTTAATAAAGAGGTTTGGGTCTGGCAACTTGCCAGGTCGACACAGCAGTTTAAAACTGCACACACAGGATCTGCAATGGCAGGCCTGAAACAGGTTTGAAGGGCTACTTGTTTGGGTGGCACAATCTGTGCTGCAAGCCCACCAGTAGCATTTGATTTCCAGGACCTGTGCACATGTAGTGCACTGTAATATGGACTTATTAGTAGACTAAATATGCCAATCATGGAGAAACCAAATTACATTTTAGACACAAAAGCACATGCACTTTAACACTGGTCAGGAGTGAAAAAAGTGTCTAGAGATCCAAAACCAGAAAAATAAAGTCAAATACAGAGAAGAAAGAAGGTAATAAGCTTGGTGTAACCCTGCATAAATTGCCATTTTCAACAGAGGAGCTGGGCCCAGCCCCACTGACACTTAAATAGGCTGTGTCCTATCTCCACACAAAGGGCTGTATACCCCCTGTAGTTAGCTGGAGCCAGGGCCTGGAAGGCAGCCCACCTGTGCACTTCAAAGGTATTGCTCTAAAAGCTTCTCCCCACTTCAAAGACACAACGTGGTATAATTACTGAATCTCAGACACCAACTCTTCAGTACACTTCTGGCCTGTGGATACTCTTCCAGGAAGAAGGGCTGCTGTGCTGTTGACAGGACTGCCACTCTGCTGGACTGCTGCTCTGAATGACTACTGCCATGGTCTGGTGACGTGATGCCTTCTGCACTCTTGCCTCGGAGAGAAGTACTGGACCTACATCTATTGAATCCAGAATGTGACTCCAAGGGCTAGTTGGGTGACCTCTAGATCTGAAGGCTCAGGGACACAGGAGGCTTCCAGCAACCTTGTACCTGCAACTGGTCTCTGTCAGCTGTGAGTCCACCATGCCCAGTGGTGTAGCCCCAGTGCTGGACCCTTGGAAGTGGGTGTTAAGGTGATCTTCAGCAAATGTTGCAATGTTATGGAACGCCCTGCCCCCAGCAATTCAGCAAGCCCCCTCTGAACTCTGCTTTAAGAAGATGCTAAAGACATGGCTTTTTACTAAACCCTGCTAAACTCCATCTCTTCTTACCTCAAGGTCAAGTGTGTTCGTCTAGCGCCGGGACACCTCCTCGAGAGGTAGCTGTTCGCGCTTTACAAGATTCCGTATTATTATTTACAAGATTCCGTATTATCTGCCAACCTCTGTGGATCCAGTGAAACCAACGCATCTCCTCTGATGTGCAGTGCACCCCAAGCAGAACTGACATATCTCCGCTGCTGCATGGATTGGATCATCACAAAAACCTGCATTGCTCCCACAGCCTGCAATGCCTTCTGAACCAGTACCATTGAGTTGAGTAACAATAAACATCTGTTATTAAGCCCCATACCCATCACGGTGAACACACGCTTCACAAATACACATTATGTTATGTAGAACCACCATTGCACAATGCATCATCGGCATGGCCTGTGCATCCCTCTTCAATGGCAGCCTCGACTGCATCAACAGACTCCTCTTTGCAGCCTCACAGCTCCTCGTAACTGATGCATCGCTCTGACTGTGCAACAGAACCTCGGATCCTGACTTTGCAGTGCAAGCCCCAATAAAGGGATACTCAAATACAGTGCAGGTCCTCACATTGCCACTTCGCCACATCTCAGACCCAATGTATCACTTTCAACTGCACAATGAATAGTCAACACTGATCCTCACAATGCTCTGCAAAGCATTATTTAGGGTACTTTGTTCAGCGGGATCAACTGGGCCCCTGTTGCCAGCCACACTCCATCGCATTGGCATGAACTTGTGACTGTGTCCTGGTACGGCATGGCCAGATATCCACAGTTGGCACTTCATGCTTTTTAGCACTACTTTCACTTAATTATTTTAAATTGGATATCTACTGTTCTAATGATTGGAGTTTGTCATTCTGGTCTTGTTTTATTTATTGAAGAACGTTCTGTTTTTCTAACTTAGTCTGGGATATTTTTTGTGTGGTGTTTTCACTTTTTTTACTGTTTGAAGTGTTGCGCAAATACTTTGCCTCTAAGTTAAGCCTATATGGCTGAGATACCCGCCACCCCCTCTCAACACAATCCCCAAAGGAGGGAAACCGGAACCAGTTCTTGAAGTTTTTGGATGAGGGAGGGAGTGACCCTCCCCGGCCGTATTTATTAAAACAAAAAATTAAAACATTAAACAGTTTCATATTAATGTACAATTTCATTACCACATTGCGATGTTTGGCTAACCTTAACAGATTCTCTAATACAGAGGTTCTCCTAGCCGAACTAACAACCTACAAAACATTTTCTTGAAATTTTGAAATTGTACATCCTAACGTTTAAGGGCCAACGGCAAGGTCGTAACCGGTGTCAAGATCCCTAACCAGAAATACCCCCCCCACTTGGGAGGGGCGACAGCACTGAGGCGTACCTCGAGTGCAACTACCAATTTCCCTTGACTTGACGGGGGCACCAATAAACTCGACGCCACTTAAAGGTCGTTCGAGGACTCGTGTGAGGTATCTAGAAGGTAGCGTAGACCTCCCCCCAAACCCCACACAACTTACCACATCTGCCGTCGCAGACGTCACTGGCCCCGGGAAATTCCCCAGGAGGGGGCTGTAACCCCTCCTACAAAGGAAGGGGCCTTGACCGCCTTTCCTTTTCTTTCGGCGACCCATCCTTAGAAGGGACCGCCTCCCCGTTGAGGGGCCAAAGGCCACCTCTCCCGAGCGCTCCCATCCGTGTTGGGTGACGCCTACTCATAGGGATCTTCCAATTAGTGCTCACCGATCATGACCTTACCGCCCGACCAAAATAAATACGACAATGCTAACAAAACTAAAAATACATTGGCCACTATGACCGAAAAAAGCATGCTTATAAATGGACACTAAATCCGAATTTCTTTAATCACAAACAGACATAAATTAGACCAACTTTATTACTCACTCAATATCAACACGATAATACCACAACCTGTAAACGAAATAGAATTATCGATCAACTTTTATTACAAACAACTGGCTGTCTTCAGGGGCTGGTGGGTGGGTCAAAATTGGCTCTTCGTTCCGTCTCGAGCTCACGTGCAGCGAGGAGGTGCAGCTTCAGAGCACAGGAACAAGAGGATGCCTTCTGGTCTTGCGTCCCTTTTTATCCGTCTTCAGGGCGGGCGTAAACCCGCCCCTGCCTGCCCCGAGGGCGTGGCCAGCCGCGTCAGTGTCTAGGCCAGCCCACTCTAGGGCGGGAAAAAGCGCGCCCCGGCTACGCCGCTTCGGGCATACCAGCCGAGACGCGCCTCCCGCCCAAAATGGCTTCCCGGGGGGATCGAGGTACTCCGCCATACGTTCGGGGGGACCGAGTGGTCGCCCCTTTCCATATGGCTGAGATACCCGCCACCCCCTCTCAACACAATCCCCAAAGGAGGGAAACCGGAACCAGTTCTTGAAGTTTTTGGATGAGGGAGGGAGTGACCCTCCCCGGCCGTATTTATTAAAACAAAAAATTAAAACATTAAACAGTTTCATATTAATGTACAATTTCATTACCACATTGCGATGTTTGGCTAACCTTAACAGATTCTCTAATACAGAGGTTCTCCTAGCCGAACTAACAACCTACAAAACATTTTCTTGAAATTTTGAAATTGTACATCCTAACGTTTAAGGGCCAACGGCAAGGTCGTAACCGGTGTCAAGATCCCTAACCAGAAATACCCCCCCCACTTGGGAGGGGCGACAGCACTGAGGCGTACCTCGAGTGCAACTACCAATTTCCCTTGACTTGACGGGGGCACCAATAAACTCGACGCCACTTAAAGGTCGTTCGAGGACTCGTGTGAGGTATCTAGAAGGTAGCGTAGACCTCCCCCCAAACCCCACACAACTTACCACATCTGCCGTCGCAGACGTCACTGGCCCCGGGAAATTCCCCAGGAGGGGGCTGTAACCCCTCCTACACAGGAAGGGGCCTTGACCAACTTTCCTTTTCTTTCGGCGACCCATCCTTAGAAGGGACCGCCTCCCCGTTGAGGGGCCAAAGGCCACCTCTCCCGAGCGCTCCCATCCGTGTTGGGTGACGCCCACTCATAGGGATCTTCCAATTAGTGCTCACCGATCATGACCTTACCGCCACAGGCCGGATAGTTGACCGGCTATCCGGACCCCCCACAAAGCTCCTACCTAAAGGTCATGTTTTAACGTTTTTAACCATGCTAAGAAGTCTGCTATGAGTAACTCATTCCCCACTCGAGACAAATGCACACCATCCCCCAAATACATACTGTCATCATTAATACAGCCATGCGAAATAGAATGCAATGTCCTGGAACGGAACAACCTACTCACTTTGTTATTAAGCTTTCTAACAGAATGATTCAAAGCAGGAATAGAAATAGCCCCCCGCCACACCTTTCGTGGGATCATATGGGACCACGCAATTGTGCACCCCGGAACTCTCCTCGCCAACCAACTTACAGTGGAAAGCATTGCCTCCAGGAGAAGTCGTCTACCGGTGGTGACCAAATCATTGCCCCCTAAGTGTACTATGACTATAGACGGCGGTGACCTCGTCCGCCCTAACAAACCCTCGAAAAATGTTTGAAACTGGTCAATACAGAGACCGCCTCTTCCGTAGAAGGACACCCTGTACCCGTATTCCCCAGCTACGTGAATCATGTCACCTGCTTTGAATACGTCCGCGGCACGCCTCACGTATGAGTGGCCCACGACCCACACCTCCTTTCTCACAGCCGGTGATGTCTGACCGCTGGCCCGGTGTTGGGTCGACTGCATAGTCCGCCCCGCCTCGTAGGCTTGCGCAACTGAAAACCAAACAAAAACAAGAGGCGTGAGTACATTATTACAGCTTCACAACATGTGCAACCGCACATACCTCTTATAACAATTGGAGGACCAACGCCCCACTCGTTTCACTTGTTCAACATTAAGACCCCTGGCTGTAGCTTCTGTAGCAGCCCCTATCCGAAAGGAATGGGTCCCAAACTCGCCCGGGTTCAAGCCCGCAGCGGCAATTGACATCGCAAGCACCCGCTGAAACTGAAATTTCGTCAGTGGGGTGGCGTCCGCGTGTCTCAACAAGGTCCCCCCCATGATGCCACCCTTCGTGCCAGGTAATCTTCTAAACACTTTACCGGACACATGGGGGACCCGGGAATCCTGCGTATGATTATGCAGTCACCCATCCCAACTTGATCGGTCTTGGACCTGACAAAGGAGACAGTCATTGTCTCCCCTCTGATCTGAACGTGTTCCTGGCACAAACCCCCTGCCACTTCCTGTTTGTTCCTTGCTACCAGTTCGCTTACCCGCATCCCCCCGTGAAATGCTAGCGTAAAAGCGGCTCGGAACAAAACCGTCTCAAACTGAGATGAACATGTGGCAGGGAGTGTGGCCAACAACTGGGCCAACCTATCCAAACCTATCGGGCGCCTCTCATCTACTCTGCGACCCTCAAGGCGTTGCCACCCACGCAGCGCTTTCTGTACAACGAAAGACGCTGTCGGGTCCTGGATACTATGAGCCCTGGCAACAAAGGAAATGGCAGCGCGATGCCTCTGGGCCGTAGCCACCGATTTCCCAGCCCTACGTAAGGACATCAGAAAATTCACTACCCATTCCTCGTGGCCCCAAAGCCTCTCTCTATCAGTCCCCAAAAAGGCTAAATAGGACCGAAACGCCCCTTCATATGCCTTCCTCGTCCTTGGTGCTAGACTCTCTCCCACGAGGTGACGAAGTTCGGGGCACCGAGAGACCAGAGAGCTTCGGGAAAGGGTGCCGGCTCTGGGTCCGCTGAGGGAAGGAAACCCGAGAAAGCCTGCATATGAAAACGAGACAGTGCATCAGCCGCCTGATTCATTACCCCTGGGACATGTTTTGCTCTGAATAGCACATTCAGTTGCATACACAGTAAGACAATTTCTTTGAGGAGTCTTAAAATCAGTTTACATCGTGCTGCCTGACTATTGATGCACTCAACCACGGTCATATTGTCAGACCAAAATATCACAGAGTGATCTTTGAACCCTTCGGGCCAGGTTCTCAGGGCCACCAAAATGGGGAAAAGTTCCAAGAAAGCAATATTACTTGTCAGACCATTGTCATGCCACCATGTCGGCCACCTCTGTGCCGACCATTTTGTGCCGAAGATGGCACCAAAACCTATGCTACCTGCTGAATCTGTCCATAGCCCCAGCTCGTCAGAGGACACGGCTGGTTTGTTCCAGACGACTCGACCATTAAAGTTCGCCAGAAATGCTAACCAAATACGCATGTCCTGGCGGACCTCAGCCGATAGTCTCGTGCGATGATGGCCCTCCTTTAGGCCGACCATAGCTTGGGCAATTGAACGGGAAAAGGGGCGGGCCATTGGTATCACCCTCAGGGCAAAATTCAACTGTCCCACCAACTGCTGTAATTGATGCAGCGTAACTTTAGATCGATTTATACACACTTGCAAGGCTGCCCTGAACTTCCACACTTTGTCAGCTGGCAAACGAAAACAACCCTCACTGGAGTCTAACTCAATCCCCAGAAACTCGAGGCAAGTCGCAGGACCCACCGTTTTACCCGGTGCCAATGGCACACCAAACTGGTTCATTAACACACAAAATTCGGCCAAGGCCCGGCCACATTCGAGATCCCCGGCTGCCCCAAGGAACAGAAAATCATCAAGGTAATGCATTACATGTTGGAAACCCGTCCTCTTTGTGAAGACCCATTGTAGAAAACTACTGAATTTCTCGAAATAGGCACAAGATATAGAGCACCCCATCGGCATACACCTATCCATGTAATAATAACCCTGAAACATGAAACCCAGGAGACGCTGGTCGTCTGGGTGTACCGGGAGCAATCGGAACGCTGACTCGATATCTGACTTCGCCATCAGCGCCCCGGGCCCCAGGCGATTCAAAATGGCTACGGCCTCATCGAAGGATGCGTACCGCACCGAACATACTTCTGGATCTATTGCATCGTTTACAGAAAGACCACGTGGAGCTGACAAATTATGAATCAGTCGGAACTCACCTGGGTCCTTCTTGGGGACCACCCCTAAAGGAGAACAAACAAAATTCTGCACCGGGGGTACACTAAATGGGCCGGCAACCCGACCTCGAGTAACCTCTTTCCGGATCTTATCCTGTACCACGGTCGTATGCTGCAGGACGGAAAGTTTATTTTTACACTTCTCCACACCCTGAAAGTCCCCTACCGGGATGCGGAAACCATACGAAAATCCGTTCCGCAGCACCCCAGCAGAAGTACGATCCGGGTATTCACTGAGCCAGGGAATCATCGCCAAGGTATCAATCGGGGTAGGTAAAGGTGCCCCTCGGACTACGTTAGACCTGTTTGGCGCCTCCCCTCCCCCCATTATCACCCGTTTTGGCTCTGCACGTGGACTCAGGATGGGACGACCCGCACCCACTACATTCATGTTTAAATTTACACGATCCCTGGGGCCTAGTACATTTACCTCTGTTGAAGTTAAAGCAGAACCCCCTTTTTCCTGTATTGCCGGCAGGTCTCGAGTAATCGTCGGTACCCGTACCTGAACGAAAGGGCGTCCCCACATATTGGCGGGAGGATTCGCCAACATTACTTCCTACCAATGGCATCTTCAACATACCTGTCTCCTTCATTTTATCCCATGTCAAAGAATCATAACAATCCCAGGTTAAGCTTTTATTATGCTCTTTAGCCTTTCTAAAAAGATTATCGTAGCAGAACCAATGGTTACCCTGGTGTGATGTCGAGTACCCCATGATTCGCGACTGATAGGTCGGCAACTCGGAAAGCAACTCGGGCCTACGTTCCCCTAAGATTGACGTAAAAATTCCCCATGCTTTGCCCCAATTGCCGATATTCTCATTCACTTTAAAGGCGGCCATTTTTGCGCGCCAAACACTGGGATGCATGAGATCTTTCTGACCCTTAACATGCTCCACCTCATAATGATCAACAAGCAACGAGAAGATGTTCACATATTCCCCCGCCCAAATCTTTTCCTTAATTGCCAAAGGAACATGTTGACCCAACCTTTCTCTACGAGAAGGTGCTGACTCATCCCTCGCAATCGGCAATGGCCGCTTACCTGCACCGGACGCTGCCTCTGCGGTCGCAATCGTCCCTTGTGGCTTGTCAACTACTGCAGCCGGCGCGGACACCTTGGCTGCATCCCGTTTCTCGCGCAATTGCTTCATTAGCGCCTGCGCCTCGGCAGCCGTGGCGCCCTCACTACTGTCGCCCAACCACGCTGCAAGTTGTGCTGCCAGCTCGGGCGGCATATCTTCATTGGACACCGGGGTGACCACCACGGGAATCGGATTCCCCTCCGCCGGTACTGGGGTTGGCGCTTCGAGCGGGGTACAGGGAACCGGGACGTTTCCCCCGGCTGGTCCCCTCCTTGGCCTCTTGGCTCTCCCTCCTGGAGCTGCTCCAGCCGACGGACGTTCCGGCCCCCCTTCCCCGTCTCTCTCTGCCACCCGTTTCTTCAGCTCGGTCATCTCCTTCATGAGAAACCGAAGCATCTGTTCAGTCGTCCCGCCTTTCTTGGGCATTTCTCTGACAGAGTATCTGAAAGACAAAAAGAAAGATTACAACGCTCAAAATTGGCTCTTCGTTCCGTCTCGAGCTCACGTGCAGCGAGGAGGTGCAGCTTCAGAGCACAGGAACAAGAGGATGCCTTCTGGTCTTGCGTCCCTTTTTATCCGTCTTCAGGGCGGGCGTAAACCCACCCCTGCCTGCCCCGAGGGCGTGGCCAGCCGCGTCAGTGTCTAGGCCAGCCCACTCTAGGGCGGGAAAAAGCGCGCCCCGGCTACGCCGCTTCGGGCATACCAGCCCAGACGCGCCTCCCGCCCAAAATGGCTTCCCGGGGGGATCGAGGTACTCCGCCATACGTTCGGGGGGACCGAGTGGTCGCCCCTTTCCATTTGCACTGTGCCAAGCTACCAGAGGTTTGAGGTCAGATTAATTTAGGGTTAGCTTTTGCCTCACCCTGATAATAGTTGTGGTTGCTGCTTGACCAGGGGCCATACCCCAGTCAACCAACAACACAATTTTTCACAGTGACTGATTACCAGTTCGTAAAATGTTCATACAATTGGCCACTAATCTTTTTATTCTTTAAAAGATAAATCATCTTCACCGCAGAAAACATTTTCATAATACTGTTAGGGAACATTTACAATTTCCAACCCTCTTCCCATAATGATACAAAAATGTTGGGCAAAATTCTATTAATGAAATATGTTCATGTGTAGTGTGGGATTAACAAATGTGTTAGGTTTCTGAAAATACTTTCAGTAATCTGAATTGCAGTATAAACTCTCTGCAGGGGTAACTTTTTTATTCCAAAAACAAGTAGCCTGAAGTATGAGTTAGCCCATTATAGGAATAATAGCTGCATGAGCTCATGTTGTGTTTAACTCTCTTTATCTGATTAATATTTGTCTAATAATGGCAAACACAGCTGGTTAATTTAAGCAGAAAGGAAACCACCAGCTTGCAGTAAGTGAAATATTGTCAAGCCACAACAAATACAGCAGACTATCTATTTCAACAAACAGGAAGAGAAACAAGAGACAGTAAGCACATATTTACAAGAGATTACATTTTGCATTTTTGCACATTTTCTTCCATTATATGGGGTAGTTCATTGGTGGCCACATTTAGTGGCCACTTAGTACAAGCATCTTTTTCTTTGTATCACCCACTTTTTTTACCTACATTTTGTAAATGGGTCCCTTACCGGAGTCTCACTCCCAGTAATTTCATGGTAAATAGGACTGCACATATTTACCTCCAGTGTTCACCTTTTAAGATAAGGCCACTGCAATGCAGCTAGGGTAAGGGGCATTGGGCTAGTTACACTTGAACATGTGTACACACACGTGTGCCCCGGGTTCAGACTACAGTTGGGTGCAGACTAGTAGATGCACACAGGTAATCCACCTGTGGCAGTTAAAAACTGCAAGTGCAACCTTGTAGACTTTAAATGTTGAGCATGTTTTTTCAGTGAATTTCCCCAGAAATGATTTTCACAATGGCAAGGGTGGCTGCTTCCGTAAGGTTTGGACGACATTGTTACATTTAGTAAATGCTAAATGTGGATTAGTGGCACCTAGAATAATTATTCTTTCCCTCATTTGTATTTTAAAATCCTTTTTTAATGGTAATATCCGATTTTAATTAACTATTTTAGAAATACAATTTGTAGAAAGTTGGCATTTTCGTGCCTAATGTTTATTGGAGTTTTCAGCTGCCTTGGCTGGTGATGGCTCTCCAAATGGGAAATGCATATTGGAACCAGGAAGTGCACAAAAGGAACTGGATTTAGACTTGGAGCTGAGTGGGTCATCCTGACAGGATGCTTGAGAAGAGCCGTGCCTTGCCCTGATTACACTCAAAGGCACCGTCCCCAGCACACACACAGAGGCTTGACACTAGGCAGAATGGACCTAAACCTAGGGAAGAGGGGAGAACTGACCAGAGGTTGTGGTGTTGTGGTTAGAGCTGCTGACTTCCAAACTGGGAGACCAAGTTCTAGCCTTGGCGTTGACTTAATATCCTGTGATTCTTGGAAAATCACTTACTGAATGTGGCCTTGTGTAATGTAACCACTGCTCATGAAAAGAGCTCCAATATTTTGGGTATAGTTTGTGTTATATACAACTGCAAAAAACATATAAAAACCAGTTTTAGGGTGAGACAAAGGGGCGTCCTCCATCCACGGGCTGGACAGTACATAAAAGTGGAATCCCCAGAACATGAAGGAGAGCAAGACCCTGTATTGAAAAGGTGGCACCAACATGGTCAGCTGGAAGGACAAGCCCTCTGATACCCTTATGGACTAAGAACTTTGCATGCAGTTGACCCCAGGTTAAGTGAGTCTCTCCATGACCTGTAATGCTGCCCCCAGACCACATTGAGGTCCAGAGTGGGCAAGAGCGTACTTATATGTCCTTTCAGAGAACAGGAGGCCTGGACAAAATGCTCCAGGTGGCTAGGGTGCAGCACCAGGAGTGAAATGAGCCAAAGATCATGTACATTGGCCCATCTGGGTCCAAGTTATCTGGTCCTGGACCAAATGGGCTTCCATCTGCACTATAGATACGATTTGTCTTTATATGCAAATGCCTTGGCTGTATTGTTCAAGCAATGTTATTATTCCACCTCAATTGATTGCTGTAAAAGTTCAATTATCTCTTTAATTCACAAAAACAAGTTCAAGGAATGATCTTGCCAATTGTACTCTCATTGCATGTTTTTTACATGAAGGATACAGGGTGTGTCTTACTATCACTGTATGATTACAATATAGGGCAAGAAATGGTAAATATTACCTGTGATTTGAAACTGTCTTCCAGACTTCCTGTTGCACAACTGACAACATAGTAGCATTGGTGATGCTAATCTATCAATGCAATGATGAACCCAAAAATGTATATCCTTTTTCATAGACTTTAAATCCCCTTCAGTACCAAAGACTGTGTCTGTCACAGGAGAAATATCACACATTGGCATATCAACAGTCTGCTACTGGGTGCAAATTCTGTTCCTATATCTGGATTCAGGTTAAACCATGGGCCATTATGTCCCTCATCAAGAAAATTAATATGACTAAAGAACTAAAGCAGGGCGTGTCCTTATCCCCCTGAATTATAACCTTTATGATGCCAACATTGGTCGAGGTACCATCCCTCAGAGAGTCTGGCCACCAAAATTAGGAGGTGCGTCTTTACACATCAAACAATATACTCATGAGACTGTTCTAGATTCAAGGCATATTGAGGCACAGCACACTTTGCATGCACTAGAGGAACATTGCTCAAAGAATTGATTGCAATCAATCACATGAAATCACATAAAATGTAACATTCTTGTCTTTAATATGAAAAGCCACAAGAACTCAAGCTCGTGGTGGCTGCAGGCTAAGCAGATTTTATAGTCACATGAATGCAAATATTGAGGAGTAACATTTTATGCGAGTCTTCCTACGGATACACAGGACAATTGTGATATCCGAAGCAGATTTGCTCATTTACGTGTTGCAGCGCCATTATTTGGTGATATATATAAATATTTTTTACTTCTAAAATATGGCTTGGAAGCTTACCCAAAGATCATCTTCTGTTGTTTAGACAAAAGCCAGTGTAAATTATTCAGAGCAATTTTCCGTCTGCCACTTACATCTTCTCGGGAGCTAGGAGAAATGTAGGAATTGGGAGTTTCAGTTGAACAATTAGGTTATTCTACAAACAAAATGTATTTCTGGTGCCAACGAGTCTAGCAACATGGAAGGCAAAAAGCACAGAAACCCTATCGCATACTCACAGACATAACCGTATTGCTCTTCTGGCTAAACATGTAATTTTCTCAATTAAGATAGTATCTTTTTAACCAGGAGGAATTAAAAACCGCATTGAAATTTTCACGTAATAACAAGTGAAGATGTTGAGAATATGTTCACAAATGTCCAGCTTATGATACTTGTTGCTGTCGTTTTTTTAAGTTTGCAGGGTGGACGGATTTGCTACAGTCTTTTGTGGAATAGATCTTAAGAACTGGGATTTGCTTTGGAATCATGTTTCTTACATGTAGATAGCATTTCATTTTGATAAATGGGTTTACCAAGTTTATGAGAGTGATGAAATGGAATTTTTCATGCAAAAGTTTTGTATGGTATCTGGGTCAAGATGTTAGCACCACGGCTATGAAATCTCACATGAGTGAGGTATGGACTGACCCCAACAGGAGGTTCTAATTTCCCTATCAATGTAAATATTAGCCTCATGACTAACATTATTTGTTATTGCTCGCAGGGACAGAATTGTCCCCCAAAATTATCTGGTAGCGATAGTTAGCGGCCTCTTGAATAACATGGTTATATTTTCTGTTGCTAGGACATTGACCATCTCTTTAAATGAGCCAACTTAAGAAAACAAGCTTTGTTTGATACAATCAACTGCTTTATTTCGTTTTAATTGTTTTTCCTGTCAAATCATTGATAAACATTTACTCATTCTACAATAAAAGCAAGTCCTTTGAAGGTTATTCTTCAGAATAAATGTTCAACAAACTAGTAAAAAAACAGCTAGTACCATCTAAAAATAAGTGTTGTTGCTCACAGCATGAAAGCTAAGAATGTTTACAAACATACTTAGGGCCCGATTATGATCTCACTTGAAAGGGCTCCGAATGGGATCCGTAGCAAGCAAATCCGATTTCCGAACGACTTGTACCGCTGTACGTGTGAGCAAGTACAATGTGAATATATCGCCTTGCGAGCCGAGCGTCTCGTACCCGTCAGCGAAGCCTTCCAGACGACCACAACATGGTCGACTCTTGCAGCGCAATGGTTCAGATTTCTGAGCGACCTAGTACAATGCACACGTCGATCAGCCGGATTGAGTTGGAGCTTCTAACTCGTAAAAGCTCCAGGAAGAGTACTCCGGGGGCCGTAGCAGGCCCCCTTCATCTTGGGCCCTCTGAATTGATCACAGGGGGTGCCCATGGGTCCCCCCCAATCCAAGCATGCACAGTGTGTCGGGCACCATGGGTAACCGCTACAGGATGTATGCTTTTCTTCACACATTTTCTGTAATGGGAGCCTGAGTAAGTGTCTGTACGCAGGCTCCCATTGACTTAAATGGAAGTACAAGCGAACCGAGTTCGCATGCTTAAGGACGTATCATACTCGCTCGCTTGGGCGCCCGGAGCAGGTTTCGCCCGGAAAGTCCCCGGATCCGAGCCGTACAGACGGGATCGGAATCGGGCCCTTAGTGTGAAGCAATCATGGACCAGAGTAATGTCGAAGAGAAGGTAAATCGAGCTTCAACAACAACAATCAGAACTTAACTTCACTGAACAAAGATATGAAAAAGATTATTTACAGGACTTTTGGCTCTCGCTGTGCTAGCTTGAGGTGTCTGAAAGCTTAACACTGAGGGCCCGATGTAGGTAATCCCAGATTACCGATTCTTAAATACCGAATCATACAGATTCGGTATTTAAGAACTGGCAATCGAATGTGGGTATTTTCACCGAATTCAATACCCAATCGGTAAGTTTCGGTATTTACCGATTCGGTAATTACCGAATCGGTATTTGCCATTGATTCCTATTGGCCTTGAAGCCCATAGGAATCAATGGCAAATACCTATTCGGTATTTTACCAAATCGGCAAAATACCGAATTGCCAAGTTGGACAGGGTGTCACTTTGACACCCTGTTGCACCCCTATTTCTGGCTTGTGTGGCATGTGACACACATACATGCCCTTAGGGCATGTATGTGTGCCAGATGGCACAGGTGTACATGCACAGATGTGCATGTACACAGAAATTCTTAATTTACCACCCAAAAGTATTGGGTGGTAAATTAAGAATTCCTAAGGGCCTGTGGCACTGCAAACTGTGCCACCTACATATGGATTTACAGAATCGGTATATTTACAGATTCAGAAAAATACCAAAGCGGTAAATTTACCGAATCGGTAAATATACCGATTCTGTAAATCTCGAGCCACCTACATGTCAAAAGCCAAATACCAGTCGGTAACGGCCAAAATCGTCCGTTACTGACCGGTATTGGCCGACCTACATCGGGCCCTAAGTGAGGTGCTGGTAGATAAAGCTAACACCATTAACTCCTTGTCTTACATCCTCATTCCTTTTCAGCTTGAGCTTTGCCTTGTCCAACATACAGCCAATTTTTATCGATCATATTTCAGAAATAAAAATTAAGTGTTCATTTTTTAATTATTACACCTGGGGTACAAGAGGCACAAAAATCTAGAATTGAGATTATTACTTGTGGTTCTTATCATATCACAATTAGGAAATCTCAACTCCTGTTGTAAGGAAAGTAACTTCTTTGAAATAGCAATTCCCAGTTGGTCGCAAATCAGCCTACCACATGAATATAAATGAGGAAGGTCAAAATTGGTGACCCATTAGGAATTACATCCATCACAGGGAGAGTGGCCTGCTTAGGTCAGCCCATCACCATGTCTATGATTGCTTTTTGATAAAAATTTGTTTTTTAAATGCAGCCCTTATTCCTTAAAGGAAAATGGTATACATTTAAAAAGAAAGAAGTAAACTTTGAAATTTCATTTTTTTTAGGAGTAGTTAGTGGTCCTTAAGACCACTACCAGCTCTGACAAAATATTTTTTTTAACATTCTCAAAGCGGAAGGGGTCCCCAGGGGACCCCCTCCCTTTCGTAAATGAGTTACTACTAGTTTCAAACTGGTGGTAAAGTATTACTGATTTGCAATCAGCATTCTGTCACTGAACAGCAATATATACTATTCAATTCAATTCAATCTTAATTTGGATACAAGTATCCATAAAAGCACAGCAATATATACTATACTGATTCAGTATTTAAAATGGTCATCCGAAACACGCCCCTTCCAAATGAAAATCACAAATTCAAATTTTGATTCAGTAACACGCTACCGAATCGCATTTTCTACATTTGAAAATTGCATTTTTGCAGTAGCAAATTATCTGATTCTGCCAATCAGGTAGTTTGTATCTACAAATATGCTTTGTACATCCGGCCCATAGCTCCTAACCATGGCTCCTTCCCTTTCTGAGAGCTATAAATAAGACATCCCTAATAAAACGTGCTGCATTGTTTTCTTTATCAGTTAGAAATGCCACATCATGCCTCTAGAAGGTATAGACCTCACATGGTCAGTACCATGACAAAGGGTGTGTCCTCACGTAACGTAACTGGTGCAATGTAAAGCTCTCTGATACCCGATTCGGGTCAAGTTTGCACTATATAAAACTCAACAATAAAAAAAGGGGTCTGTGGCTCAGTGCAATGAAAATTACAGGTTAGTTATCAGAGCAAGAAATATGAATAACCAATATAAGCAGGACATTATGTTAAGCAATATTACGTAACCACTAAATTGTTCATGATGCATTGTGGACATGTCAGGACAGGCTGAGAGTCTTCGGGTCTAGAGGCCTGAGGGGCCGTTGACACTGGCTCTTATATGTCTGTTGGTAAGTGGTGTGCAAAATTGGCATGGCAAGCCTCATGGAGATCTTTCGGGACGAGGGCAAAAAGCGGAGTGTGTCAAAAGTTACTCATCCCCAGGAATCTCTGCTCCCAATGCAAAAAAACAAATTGCTGAACAGAATTACAAAAGACTTGCAATAATAGTCAAACTCTATTGAAGGAAGGTTTAGCTTGGTTTTTTGCATTTAGAAAACGTTTTTAGGTGTCTTGAAAGGGTTAATACCTGGAGAATTGTCCATGAAGATCTGTGAATCAGAGGTCAGAATGTGTGAGTGTGGTTAATTTTTTGAATACACTGAGTGATTTAACAATGGTACTTGGCCAACTATAGGATTCAACAAATAAGCTTCGTTTCTCTTCAGCTTCTTGAACATCTATCTATCAGGGATGATCCTGCATGGAACTTACTGCTGAGTGTGATTCCATAATGCAGAGGCATGGGCCAATTTCTCTGGGCTAGGAACAAGCCTGAAGGTCCCTGCTGAAGTTCTGTTGGCCTTCCACGCTGCTGCACTTGCCTGTGTCAAAATCCCAGCCAGCCCAAGGAGTCCAGAGACAAAGCCAGCTAAAGAGTCAAAAGTAATATGTAACAGACTGAAGAACCGGCCAGGTTTTCCTCAGGCCTCCATTAGGGCATCCTGCCTAGTGAAGCATAATTGACTTGAAAGTGGAAAGATAAAGAAAGTGCTTGTAGAATAATCAGTAGGGCAATCATTCATCTCTGCTGGTAAGGAATTAAAAGTTCTCTACAGCAGGTGGTATCCGAAAGAGTCTGTTAAATCTGCCACTTCATGTCCGTCTGTACTAACCATTTCGTCAAATTTTAAAAATCCCTCACCTTTTGCCTGATTTTCTAGAATATCATATAATACATCATTGTATTGTGTGCTCAAATGTATTACATTTGAGGTGCGTTCAGTTTGTAGGCCAAAAGGTGTGTGAAGTCTCTCATTTTTTAGGGGGTCTTGTGTAAGACATAGTACCCTCGTGTATTTGGGCAAGTGAACTTCCTGAATGCCTGGGCTAAAATGGTGCTACAGGGGCCCATGGCTCTCAAATCATTGGGACTTCTTGGTTGGTGGAGTGTATAGGGTAATGTCGCTCCTGGGAACTACGCAGTGAGTATATACTAGTGTACAATCATGCATAAGGGTGTGGAGAGCCACCCTCCTCCCCAATGTGTGGACACGCACTGATAAACCAAAACAACAGTCCCTTGCACACACTCACAATATTTATTATGTATCATTGACAATAATAAAAACACTCTTGTCCCTCTATTGAAACAGTCACTTTAGTTTAATCTTGAGATCCTTGAGGCTAAGGATCTCAAGATTAAACTGAAGTGACTGTTTGAACGGAAGAACAGGAGTGTTTTTTATTATTGTCAATGATACATAATGTATACTTTATGCAAGACTGTTGTTTTGGCTTCTCAAATCATGCTTTTTTGCACTCTAGGGCTGATGAAGGTTTTTCTATGCTCAGGAACTCCTATAATCTTCTTAGCTAGGCATCTGGGGGAGCCTCGGTTCACTATAGGGCAGTGATCATTTGCTTAGTAGTGCAAAGAACAAGTGTCATTGCCATACATTTCCTGGGCCTCTCCAGCAGCCTCTGTGATTTACAGATATTTATTTTGAATTCAGATACCCATCCAATCACTTCAGGTTTGCTCAGAAGGCTGGGGATGAAACTCATATGATGTGACAATTCACCAGTACATCATCAGCATGGCCAGTGTGTGCTTGTGGATGCTGATGTTTAGCACTGTGATAAGGAGGTTGGCTCGCATTACTTTGGCCATGTAGTGGGTAAAGAGGAGCGGGGAAAGTGGGCAACCCTGCTTTGTGCTCCTACTGAAATTCAAATGATTCTGATGTTACTCCATTGCTTTTAAATATAGCTGTACGATGGAACAAGCTGAACAGCACCCACTATTTTAATTTCGGGCTGAGGGCTAGCTTAGTCAATATTCTTCTCGGGAAGAGCCAGTGGAAGTGATCAAATGCCTTCTTGGCATCTTTTGAGAGTAGGAGAGTTTTCTTGCTGCCAGTGACATCATAAAGAATGTAAACTATTTGTTTGATTTTGTTTCTGCACCTTTTCTCTAGGATGAAAATGGTTTGATCAAGGTCCACCAGCAACTGTATTTATGGATTAAGTCGGTGTGACAGCATGCCTGAAACTACCTTGGTATGTATGTTTAGTGGGGATATGGGTCAGTAGCATCAGCAGTGTCCAAGGCTTGATCTGGCTTGGGTATCACAATAAGGACCTTTTCTTTCAGTATGTAATTGAGGGAGCTTGTTGATACAAAGGTGTTAGACAGGCAGGTCAAAATTGGTGCAATGAGAGGATAGAAGTTCTTATTAAAATCGGATGTGTTGATCTCCTGGCCAGCAGCTTTATTGTTATTTAACAATTCCTGAAATATGTTAATCTATTGTGATCTCTGTGTATAAAGTTTCAAGTTGTTTACTGAGTTTGGGCCGGCGTTGAGTTGGAAGATAAGTAGGAACGTATATGCTTGATGCAAATAGAGAATCGGCAGAGCAAGGGGCTGCATAAAAATGGCTGAAAGTTTGAATTATATCCTTATCCGTGTGCAATAGTTTGCCATTGATTTTGGTAATATACAGCCAGATTCATGAAGCATTTTTGCGGGCGCAAACGGTGCGAATCGCAGAATTCAGCCGTTTGCGCCCGCAAAAATTGCATTAGAAATTCATCATTGGGTCATGTACTCGCAAATTGAGAGATCGCAAAAAATTGCGATTTTTCAAATTGCGATCACATTTAAGGAATCTCAATTTGAGATTCCTTAAATGATATTCATGACCCAATATAAAATTGCGAATTCGCTATTTTTGGACGCAATTTACCGCGAGGTCAAACCTCGCGGTAAATTGCGAAAACTCAGAAAAATGCATTTAAATGCATTTTTCTGAGTTGCATGTTACACACACACATGTCCTTTGGACATGTGTGTGTGCAACACCTGTGTCACATTTCATTTGAGGGGTGCTACAGGGTGTCCTGTGGACACCCCTGGCACCCTTTAAATCGCAATCTTATTTGCGATTAGCTAATTGCTAATCGCAAATAAGGAATACTCCCCATTCATTCCTATGGGCCTTTTGGCCCATAGGAATGAATGGCGAGTTATTCCTTATTTGCGATTAGCAATTTGCTAATCGCAAATAAGGAATCAGTAGGAATTGCATTTTATTATGCGATTCCTACATGAATGCCGTTTTCCGAGTCCTTAATAGCGAATCGCTATGATTCGCTATTAGGGGCTCGCAAAACGGCCCGTTGATGAATCAGGCGGTTAATCACGGTTTCATTTATGTGTTTGGCTCTCAATTGACAGGTGATTAGTTTTCCAGCTTTGCCCCCACATGTAGTTTGTCTTTCTCTGTAGTTCTGCACACTCCGCTTTATTCATGACTAGTGCATCGAGCTCTCATCTGTTCATTGACACTTCCTGTAAGACCTTACATGGCCTAGATGTTTTGTGGATGGCTGGACAATCTCTCACCCTCCCTTCAAGTTCTGCTTTCTTATTCTTTCTCTCTTTGTTGAGAGCTTTACTGCCAGGGTGATCAGTACACCGCATATCACTTCCCTCATAGTGTCTCATATGATATCATTGTGAGTTTCCATGTTATCATTAACATGTAATTAAGTGGGTTTAGATAGGCTCTGAGGACCCCTTTTATTTTTATTATTTATTCAGAAATAATTGTCATCATGGAAGCCAACAATTTAAAGATGTGAGATTTGAGGTGAGACCTCAGAAATTATTCTGAGGTCCTGAGATGAGTTCCTCTTCCAAGGAACTCGAAACGCGGCGACCATCATCGTGTTAGGCCAATCGTCTAAAAATGCTTCTAAGATCGATTTGAATATTTTATAGGTTTAGATGGCCTACTGTTTAAATTTATGACTGTAGTTTTAAAAACACGCTTTAGTTATACCATTTGATTAGTATCAAATTGTGTAGAACAGAGTCATTGCTTATTATTATTGTTTGATTTTCTTCTTTTCTTCTTTTTTCTTTATAACTCTTTTCACGATTTTCAAGAGAATTGTACGTATGAGTATGAATGAGGATTCATGAGCGAATGTTTGCACAGAATGTTAGTGATTAGCGAGTGAAAATGTTTTTAGGTAGGATTTTTATCCTTTCTTCTCTCCTGTCAATCTAATACTATTTTTTGAGAATGAACAAGAAAATTTATCATTGAAATATTGTGTCGTGATTTTCTATTGGAAATAAACAGATTAATTTGAATGAAAAAATGTTTTGAAGAATCAGTTTGAGTCTGTTCTTCATGGTTCAGTCATGAGATGAACAAATTGCAGTATTGGCAATCGGTTGTTGTTTATTAGTTTATATGGCTTGGCCTTACTGCAGAATAGCCAAACCTTTTGTTGGTTCACTCAGAGTGTTTTGGATCATCTGTCATATGGTGGTTTGTGGGAGCTCACATCTGATGATTTTTTCAACGTCCAGCTGTGGTCTGAGCAGTTTGAAAAGAGGTCTCTTAGTGAGACATTACATTTTAGTTTGTCTTGGCCAAGGAATGCATCATTCCCAAGAAATAATCAAGTCTGGCTTATGGTTGGCGAGCTGTAGAATAAAAGGTGTATTCTCATTGTTGGGGTTCAGGGTGCGTCATATGTCTGACATGCCAAGGGCCTTCAACTACCCCCTCCCACCCTTAGATAGAGCTCCTGCCTGGTCTACCTGCTGCACTAATCTTTCCAGTGTAAGGTGTAAAACAAAGTTTAGGACACCCGAAATTTCCTGATCTGCATTGCTTGTGAAGAGGTCAAGGTCTTCTTTGATGAAATTTTCCTTAATATGAGTGTGTGGTTATTTAAGGCTATCCATACAGCAAGGAGCCTCCCGGCCAGCTCAATGATTGACTTTAAGAGTTTCCCTTTAAGTTTGGTTAGAGTAGAGGTACTATCTTGAAAAACATCTGGACCTAAGTCAGTCATGCTTAAAATATGGGTTCCTGTAAGATAAATAAGTCGCAGTTGGAGTCTTTGAGCACAGTAAGATATGTAATGTACTTGGTGAGGGTGTTAAGGCCTCTAACATTATACGTCATGAGTGTCCCTGAACTTAAGTGTCTGCTATCCGTGTCATAGTGATCTGCCGAGTCCCAGATGAGATTAGTTAATATTGAGTGTGTAATCTACTGAAAAGTCAGAATATTTTCTGGAGTGTGCCTAGAACAAAAACCAAAAGGAAAAACAAAAGGTTCTACTGGAAAACCAACAATGAGGGAAGTACTAACAGAGTAGCCAAGTGGATCCTTAGGTGTACCTTTCATGTACTGACCCATCATGTGTTCCTCTCTCTATTCCAGACCTGAGATAGTGACATTTTAATTAGTATGCATCTCCTGACCATCTAATATCAGTCTGAGAGAAAGGTTTTACAAGGATCTCCACCTTGACTATGCAAGAACTCCTTCCGCTCCTTATTGTCTTTTCCGCTTGAAGTTTGTCAACAACCACTCTCCTTTCATGTTCAATTTCTTCCTGATGAGAGTGGCCTGTTATAGGGGAATTACAATCCATTTCCATAATTGGCTGCTGGGAACATCCCCAACAGGCCATAGAGATGAAGTAGTGGAAGCCTGTCTGGTAATTTCAGGCAGGCCAAGTAGTTGCTGAGTTTCAGAGGTGATACGAATAGTGTGATTGTCACCATTCTTCGAGAAAATTTGATGAAAGGGGTAACCCAATCAGCAATGTACTTATTTCTACGTCAAGAAAGTGGTTGCTCCTCAGAGCGTTCTTGCTTATTAATGGGCAATACATCTTGGTACAACCATACTCTTGTACTCCCAAAAGAGACCAGGTCCTTGGTACTTGCTGCTGTGATAATGCCTTTTTTCGGTCTGAAGTGTATTTGTATTTGTATGTGATATTTATAAAGCACGAACTGTCGCTCCGAAAGGAGCATACTGGCGCTGAAAGTGATGGATTCAAGTCGGGATGTCTTGAGTTTTATCCCAGGGTACCTCATGGTCGCCCCATGTGTGGCATCCCGTCTAGTTGGACATCCACTTTGGAGAAGTCTGGCTGTATGCATGTAAAAAGTCTTTTGGTTAAGCTTCAAATGTCCCCCTACAATTTGTCTTGAGAGTCTCTCTAATCCTGATGTTAGACCTATTTGATGCTTTTTTGAGATGTTTGAGATTGCATTGGAAGTCAATATTTTTCTCGTGTAAAATTATCCCCTCTATTCCAAAAGATTATAGTCCTACTTCTCTGGAATCTCTAGAGTCTTCTAGAGTGGAGATCCATTGACCTAGCTCCCCCATTTTCAGTTTCGTCTCTTTCAGGTCTTTTGAGAGATTCTACCATAGTGCTGCAAAATCATTCCTGAGTTTGACCAAATGGCCTTCAATGAAGGACTGAGTAAGCAATACCTCTGAGGTTCCCAGCAAGAGTTTCTGTGGGGAAGTGTCACAACTACCCCAGGTCATTTCCCTGGTCTTTGTGTGGGTTGTGTTTTTTTGCCACTGATTTAGTGAGCATGTTTTAAAGTTTGTGTTCTTATGTAGGTGTGAATGCACCTCAGGTGTTCCTAGGCAGACATGTGGAAGACATATCTCTGCTTTTGTGAAGATGGGGTCACTATTGGCTGCACAATGTTTAGGGGGCATTGTAGCTCAGTTCTGTTGTCGAGCCTGTTGTGTTGCTAACTGGAAAGGCATACATACATACATACACAAGCTTAGCCTTTGTGGCAACATTTTTCAGGAAATTGTTTCCAGTAGAGTGGTTGCCTAGCTACCTCCCAAATACAATTGCTCTTTGTGAGCTGGCTGAGGTTTGACAGCCACCCAGGAGACAGGCTGAAACAATTGGGGACAGGAGAGAGGCCCGGTTGCATACATGCCTGGTCTCTATAAGTTGGCCACCCTGAAAGGATCTGTGAGATGTTACTTTTGGGGCCCGAATTCGTCCGTTTCCGACCGGTATTACGGTTTCCAGATGTAGGGCATGCATTTACAGAATCGGTATTTTACTGATTCTGTATTTACTGATTCAGTAAAATTACTGAATCGGAAAATACAGACTCAGTAAAATACCGATTCTGTAAATGCAGATGTAGCTGGCACATGTCAGAGTGCCACAGGGCTTTAAGAATCTGTATTTTACCACCCAATCCTATTGGGTGGTAAAATACCGAATACAGGTGTGCATGCACATGTGTGCATGCACACCAGTGCCATGTGACACACAGACATGCCCTTAGTAGTATAGTATAGTATAAACCATTTTATAACGCGCTCCGTTACTGGAGAGTATCCTGGCGCGGGGGAAAAATAAAAGCAGATGGCAGAGCATGGGAGGAAATCCTAGATTACACTATTAAACAGATGCGTTTTCAAATGTTTTTTAAAGGCATCTACTGTCGGTATGGAGCACAGATGAAAGGGAAGTGCATTCCAAGCGCGAGCCACCACCACCGAGATCGACTGGCCGCCAAGTCTGGCACGTTTAAAGCGGGGCAGGGACAGTTTAAACAAAGTAGAAGATCTCAGGGTGCGTGCCGGGACATAACTAGTGAATCTTCTACTCAGATACTGGGGGCCAAGATTATGGGTAGCACGAAACGCCAGAACCAAAGATTTAAACCGGATGCGTTGTGCAACAGGGAGCCAGTGGAGTGTGCGCATCTCAGCGCGAACGCTCTTCCATCTAGGGATGTTAAATAATAGACGGACAGCCGCGTTCTGGATAATTTGCAGGCGTTTTACTAGGTAAGCAGGGATGCCACTAAACAATGCATTGGCATAGTCTAACCTGGCCAGTATAAGCGCTCGAGCAACAGACTCCCTGGCCTCTTTTGGGAGCAGGGGAAAGAATTTACGAAGCATTTTTAAAGTGGAAAAACAGGTGCCAGTAAGTTTTTTAATGTGATGTTCAAATTTTAAATCCTCTGTAAACCAGATGCCCAAATTTTTGGCAGGTCTCCCCATCTCCTTCGGGCTAGGAATGTCAGGGGGCCATAAGGAGCTCTTGAACGAGGGGGGAAAGGACCCATAAAAAAGCACTTCGGATTTGTCTTCATTGCACTTCAACTGTGCCTTAGCCAGCCAGCGAAATACAGAGGACAAGCACAAATGGACCGCAGATGTATCAAGGGTATCATCTGGCCAGGTAAACAGCAGTTGGGTATCATCTGCATACCCTATGATCTTAGCCCCGAACTGTTCCGCTAGATAGACCAGGGGGGTGATGTAGACATTGAACAGTAAGGGGCTAAGAGTCGACCCCTGCGGGACACCTGTAAGCAGCGGTTTGGGCTCAGAAGCATGGGGAGGCAGCCAGACCTGCTGAGTCCTATCAGAGAGGAAGGAGGACAACCAGTCTAACACATTCCCCCCAATGCCTATGTCAGCCAGCCGGCCAAGGAGAAGCTCATGCGGGACGGTATCGAACGCGGCAGAGAGGTCCAATAAAATTAGGACCGCTCTGCCACCCCCGTCTAAGCAATCCCGGATGGCCTCGCTCATCTCCAGCAGGGCCGTCTCAGTACTGTAGGTAGCCCTAAAGCCCGATTGGGCAGGGTGGAGGGCATTGGAAGTTTCGACAAAGCTCTCTAATTGTCGGAATACTACCTTTTCACAGATTTTCGTCAGTGCCGGCAAAAGGGAAATGGGTCGATAGTTCCCAGGGGCCGTCCAGTCCAGTCCGGGTTTCTTCAGAAGCGGCAGAAGCTTAGCCTGCTTCCATGCAGGAGGAACCTCGCCCGTAACCAGAGAGAGGTTCACTATCTGCGTAATTTCAGTGCAGACTATTTCTGCCACCTCCGAAAGCACCCGGGCCGGGCATGGATCGGCTGGAGAGCCAGATTTCAGGGACTGGAGTAGAGGAAGAGTAACCTCCTCCGTAATATGCTCAAAATTCATGAGCTGCTGTTCAGGACTAGGGCATGGGGAGGGACACGGATCAGCTATTAAGCAATCGGTGGGAATAGCTGCTAAAAGGTCTTGTTGGATCCTTGTTATTTTGGTGACAAAAAAGGAAGGGCATGTCTGTGTGCCACATGGCCACATGGTGCCTGAATTCAGGGTGCTAGAGGGTGTCAAAGTGACACCCCCTGCACCCTTGCAAAAATCGGTATTTACCGAATCGGTAAATACCGATTCGGTAATGACCATTGATTCCCATGGGCTGCAATGCCCATAGGAATCAATGGGCTTTACCGATTCAGTATTTACAGAATCGGTAAATACTGAATCTTAACGATTCGGTATTTACCGAATCTGAAATACCTACATTTTCCCCCTTCTAATTTACCACTTCTTAAATACCGAATCGGTATGATTCGGTATTTTAGAAGTGGTAATTTAGAATTACCTACATCGGGCCCTTGGTGCCTAGGCCCAGCTCCCCTACCACTTACCTGGTACTGGTGGTCCTCCAACCAGTCCAAGCCCTTGCAGACCCAGCCTTGAGCATCAAGACTCCCACCTCATTCTCCTCTTTCAGCCTCCTCTATCCTTTCCATCACTCTCCTCTCACTCTCTCATGCCTGTTTTTGACTTTTCATGCCCTCGATCTTCAGGACCTCTTTCTCTCTTTTGCCTCTCTTTTTTGCTTATTTTTGTGCCTTAGACCTTCTTCATTAGGCTAATTCACATTCTCTGTCTACTTTTTCTAGAATGTTCATACTTTATTGCCTCTCCCTCATTCTCAACTCTTTGTGCTTTTTTTAGTTTTAGTGCCTCTGTCTTCTTACCTCCCAAAACGCCTTCTCTTTTCTTTTCCTCCTCCCACCCACCACTCTTGTGACTCTATTTGGGCCTTTTCCTCCTTGGGTGCCTTTTCTTCATTTTCCGCTTTCAGCCTTCATTTCCTTTTATGCTGCTTCTCTTCTTTCTCCTGCTCAGCCTGCCCTTCAGGCGCCCTCAGCCCACCACCTCCTCCCACATATTTCCCCCTCCTCCTCTCATTAGCTGCTTCCTGCCTTTTCTTTCTTCATCCTGTGTTTTCTTTCTACCTATTTTAGTCCTGCCCAACTTCCCTCTCACAGTCCTCCCCCTTACCAGGACATACTTAGTGGTACCCACTGTGCAACCCCCATTGAGCAGGTGCCTAGATGTAGCTTGCATAACACTTATCTGGAACTGGTCCTCAGACCAGTCTTGGCCCTTTCATACCTCGCATTTTGGCTCTCAAGGCCCCTGCCTCGCTCCTCCTGCAGCTTTCTCTCTCTCTGTCCCTCTTGCTCTCCTCTCACTCTCTCTCTCTAGCTGTTCTTGACTTTGCATGCTCTCTCTCTTTTGCCTCTCTTCTGTACCTCTTTTTGTGCATTCATGCTTTTTCTTGCTCTCTGCTCTCCTTTTCTTGATGTTTTATACTTTAGTTCTTCACCCCATTTTTCGCACCTCTTTGTGCTTCTCACTCTCTTTTTCATTTTAGTGCCTCTTTCTTCTCGCCTCCTGAATCAGCCTTCTGCTACTTCCTTCCCCTCCTCCCTCCCTTCACTCTTTTGCCTCTCTTTGGGCCTTTTCTCCCTCATGTGCCTTTCTTTAATTCTCCACTTTCAGCCTCTTTTTCCTTTTGTCCTGCCTCTTTTTCCTTTTGTCCAGCCTCTCTTTTCTTCTCCCACCCTGCTTGCTCCTTCAGGCCTCCTCAGTCTCCCACACTGTAAAATGTGTTTTCCCCCTCCTGCCTTCGCCTTATCCTTACCTGTTTCCTGTGTCTTCCTACTTCTAGTGTCTTCTTCCCACCCCTTCTAGTCTCGCTTAGCAGCCCCTCACACTTTTCCCCCTCTCAGGACCTACTGAATGGCTGCCGCTGCGGGACCACATTGAACAGGCGCCTAGGACAAGCTCACCTACCATTTATCTGGGACTGATCCTCTGACCTGTCTAGGTCCTTTTAGACCCAGCCATACTACTCAAGGCTCCTGCCCCCTCCTCAAGCACTCTCCTCTCCACTCTCTCTCACTTACTCTCCTCTCGCTCTATCTCTTGTACCCTCTCATGTGAGAGCCTCTTTATCTCTTTTTCCTCTCTTTTTTACCTCTTCGCTCGCTTCCTCACACATTTTTTTGTTTTTTTTGCTCTCTTTTTCTGACATTTTCATACTATAATTGCTCTCCCCTTTTTCTCAACTCTTTTTGCTTTCTGCTCTTTTTTCTTTTGGTACCTTTCTCTTCTTGCCTTTGAAGTATTTTTCAGCCTTCCGTCCTTTTCTTTTCCTCCCCTGCCTCACACTCTTGTGCCTTTCTTTGGGTCCTTCCCCATTTGTGCCCCTTTTTTCATTTTCAGCTTAAGCCTCTGTTTCTTTTTGAGCTGCTTCTCTTTTGTTATCACTCCTGGCTTGTTTCTTCAGGCCCCATTAGCTCCCCAGGCCCTGCTGCACTTTTTTACCCCATTCACCTCCCACCTGCCACTCTTTTCCTGCTTCTGGTGCCTTCTTGGGTCTTCCTGCTCTTTCTAGCCCCACCACCGTCTTGTGCTCCTCCTTCCTCCCAGAATCTACTTAATGGCAGTTGCTGATGCACAACCACATGCAGTGAGCGCGTCACCAGCACGCCAAAGGCAAGCCCTTCTGCTCCCATCTGAGCCTTGACCACACCCAACACCACAACCCCTGGTCTGATTAGCCACCGCCACTACACCAAAGCTACCCTCCATTCACTCAAATGGGGATGCTAAAAAACCTGCTGCACTGCACCATATAGCATTGTAGGACCTATCTATTGCTTCTCTTGCTGCTTTACTTGCAACAACATACCTGCATGCTTCACCTATACTCCCACACCTGAACCCCCACACCCAGACTATTACCACACAACATGCCACACTAGGATCTCAACACTTCTGTGCATTCTGCTCAACAAACATTGCTGAGCAAACATGCCATTAAAATCTGGGATCTCCTCAGCAACTGCAAGCTAGACCTTCTCTTCCTTGCAGAAACCAGGTTACCCCCAACATTTGCTCCCGACATCGCCATTATCATCTCTCACAATTATCTACAAAGACACTATTAAATGACCACAATCACAGTCTCATACACCCCCTTCATGGAACGCATGCACTTCACATTCAGCCTACAAACAAAAACAGCTTCACCCTGAAAGCAACCCTAGCACACAGATTCTAACGCTGAATCTGACATAGTTCACACATGAGCAGTAATCGTCTAGGTCTTCACCTTCACCTTTTTAAAGGGGCTGATACATGTAGACCTACCATTGTGACAATAAGGAGCTTTTTTCTCATTGTTGCCTTATCTTTCATGTTTAACCTTATCCTGTGCTGCTAACAATAAAAGATTTGAAGAAGACTAAAATTGTGTATATACTGTGGGAACATAGGGCATTTGATAAAGGATTGTTATTGTGATGCTAACTGGTTCCGATATCAAGGAAGATTCGTAAAACTAGTTCTCTCAAAACATATTGAAGTTACTTATCTGAGTGAGGTCTTTACTGAGACCTCTGTGGTTTTGGCCAATTCCCAGCAAATCTATGTACCTCCTTTGAACATTATCATCCAAGGTAGATAACATGTGGTCAGGAACTAGAGATTTCTGCTTTGTTAGATTCTGGGGCTTCTGGGAATATAATCAATCAGAAATCTTATTTACCAGTGAGTTTGTGATTCCTTGTATCAGGAAAGACATATCGGAGCCAGTGAAAGTGGTGGACGAAACCACTTTGGACCTGTTCGCTGCCATACGTGCCTTGTTATTATGAAAATTGGTGAGGATAATTTCGAACACATTAGATTTAATCTGATTGACACACCATAATGTTAGGCTCAAATTGGGAGTACCTTGGCTAACATTCCACAATCCCCCAGTTCAATGGGCAATAGGGTCAGTACTCCAGAATTAACATTTTTGCAAGAAACTTTATGTAAAAGAGTTCACCTTTCAAGATCCAAAACAAGAGAAACCGGGCAAATACCTAACTTACAGAAGTGCTGAATCTCAGATTTGTTGTATTAATACTCTCCCAGAGTGTTATAAAGACTATCAGGAAGTGTTTGATAAACAAAAAGCCAGTCAGTTTCCCCCACATCTGGAGTATGATTACTGGATGAATCTAATCCCTGTCAAAAATGGTCCTTGCAGCAGGATCTATGTTCTGATTGAGCCACAGTACCAACATTTGTGAAAATACATAGATTAGAATAAAGCAACAGGACTTTTCCAGCCCTCGTAGTCAACAGCTATCAGGCTCTGCTTTCCGTCTTCTTCAGGGCTGTGCTGAGAGTCCAATACCCGCCCCTTCTGAACTACCCCGGAGTCCGAATGCAATGATACAGACAACCGAGACAGTTCAGCCGTCGCGGGAAAGGAAGGGGACAGCGGGGAGGGAGATCTGAAATGACAAAGAACAGGGAATTAGATCACCCCACCTCCCTTAACCTATAAGTGTCACCTTCTTTCTGTCCCTTACGAGAAAAACCCAAATGTGAGGAGGCTATACATGTAAAGGAAAATACAAAGGACCAAATCCAATGGAGACAATAGCTTGAGGAGGTATCAGGAACTATACCCAACTGTGAAGACAAAACAATACACATTCAAGGTCCTCTGATAGGTAGAAGCAATTCCAGACTATCGTGTGTGAGGTTGTAATACACATACCATTTACTATGCATCAAATCTCTTTGCATGGGTACTTCACTGTTCCAATACTTCAATACCCCTCATGTCTCCTGAATAAACGAGATAAGTAAATAATAATGAACCCTGCATGTAGAATGAATCCACAAAGAGAATACAGGCGTGTAGGTTCCTTTGTGTTAGCACCTTGTAAATACTTCACACAATGGATTATATTCCCCCTGTTAACTTGAACACACAATAGTTCTGAATACTCAGACTCCGTTTAGCTGGACTGCGAGGCTCTGTGTTACTCTCACTCGTATGAGTCCTATCGCACCACTCTTCTCCTCTTTGCAACAAAGTACCTGATATTTACAGTATTGGGCAAAATCAGTTATCGCAGGGTTTTGCCACATACACAAGGGTCTCTATCCCTGTGGCCGAAGTTGCCCAAACAAACCCTCCGGTATCTCCACTGAATGCCTGTGATACCTGTGTTTCTCTCAGCCGAGAGAAACCACCAAGAAGACACAGCAGGCAGGGTGCGCTGTTGGGATCGGTGGAACCAACGCCTCGCACCCCCAATAGAACAAGTTACCCACGGTCACGAAGGACTTGGGAAACAAATCAGGAATCCTACCGCTACTTGTTCCTGAACCAAGAACGCCTCCACAGAAACGAATTATCGGCGTTTCCCCGCCGCTTGCAGCAGCCCTTTATTTCCCGGTTTGCGCGCGCATCTCAGGTTGTTGCGTGACGTATGCACGGCATGCCGGGAAATGTAGTCTTCGATGCTGAAGGCCCGTTTTTACCAATGGCCCCACGTCACCGAAGCCGCAGACCTTCACAGTACATCCCCCTTCACAAGGGGGCAGACCCCACCCGCGGCTTATCCGGAAACAATCGGTGAAACTGGGCCACCAACCGGGGAGCCCGAACAGAACCCGCTGGCTCCCAAGAATCCTCCTCCGGACCATACCCCTTCCAGGAGAGCAAATACTGTAGTCGACCCCTCACCCATCTAGAGTCCAAGATCCGTCGCACCTCATACTCACTATCCTGCTGCACCCAGATAGGCAAAGGAGCCCTACGAACAGGACACCTGGAGGGCTTCAAGAGGGAAACATGGAAGACAGGATGAATGCGCAACTGCGCAGGTAAACGCAGCCAAACAGCCACCGGATTTACGTGCCCCAACACCTGGTAAGGCCCAATAAACCGGGGATTGAACACGCTATGTCTCCGGAACTTGATATGTTTGGTGGACAACCACACCAAGTCCCCCTTTCTATACACTGGATTGGGTCTCCAATGCTTGTCTGCCTGGTGTTTGTATCTTGCCTTGGCCTGTGCCAGATTCTTCCGCGTATCCAAAAGCACTTTGCGTACCTGCAACAATCTGTCCCTCACCTCTGGCAGCTTGACATTGCCATTCGGTAAAAGCATAGGGGTGAATCTAGGGTGATGCCCATAGGAGCAAAAGAATGGTGAGTGTTGACTGGATGCATGTTGCGTGCTGGTATAGGCTACTTCCGCCACCCACAACCAGTTTACCCAAGAGTCCCTGCTTTCCTGCACGTAACAGCGGAGATATTGTTTCAGAGATTGGTTCAATCTCTCCGTTTGCCCATCCGATTGCGGATGGAAACTGGTGGACACCGAAGACGTTATGCGCAATGCGGCACACCAAGTTTTCCAAAAACGGGCAGTAAATTGGGCCCCTCGGTCAGATACAATGTCCCTGGGAAGGCCGTGTAGTCGTACTATGTTCACAAGGAGTAAATGAGCTAATTGGCCCGCAGTGGGCACCTGTGTGCAAGCGATGAAATGGCCCATTTTGGTCAAGAAATCCACAACCACTACAATGGCTGTTTTGCCTTGGTCCCACTATGAAGTCTACTGAAAACCTCTCCCACGGATGCTCCGGAGTGGGCAGAGGCTGCAGTAATCCCTGAGGCCTTTGTCTGTCCGTTTTCATCCGATTGCAGGTGACACATTCTGCCACCCAACGGCTTAAATCAGGTCTGATGGAAGGCCACCAGAATTGTCTCTGGGTTTTCTCCAGCGTTTTGATAAAACCCATGTGTCCGGCATTTGGGACTTCGTGGCACCAGGAGAACACTGTTTTACGTAACTTAATCGTGGGTATTAAGACCTGCTTTCCTTTCATAGGTATGCCATCTTTTATCTTCCATTCCGGATGGTGTCTAAGCCATGTGCGCCAAACACAGGTCTGTACTCCTCTCCTGACCCCCAACAGAAAATCGCTGGTTTGTGTTACTCCGATGACGTTGGCCAGTTCTATGATAGATCGGATGGGTTTCTCTGAGGGAAGTAGGAGGTTTTTCTCTTCTTGTTAGCGCATCCGCCTTTCTATTGTTAGAACCAGGCCGGTATGTAACCACAAAGCGGAACTCCTCGAAGAACATCATCCATCGGAGTTGTCGGGGAGACAAATGTCGGGCGGCCCTTAGAAACTGCTAATTCCGATGATCGGTGTAGACCGTGACCAGGTGCTTAGCTCCCATCAGCCAGTGTCTCCATCCACGAATGCATCTCGAATGGCCAACAGCTCCCTTTCCACGATCGTATAGTTTATTTCCGCGGGACTGAGCTTGCGTGACATGTAGGCTATAGGATGGAGCGTGCCTGTAGAGACATCTTTTTGTGATAGCACAGCCCCCAGTGCTATTTCAGACGCATCCGCCTCGACAATGAAAGGGATGTCGGGAATGGCATGTGTCAATACTGGTGCGGTGGAGAAAGCGTTCTTTAGCCTGTCAAAAGCGGTTTGTGTTTCATCATCCCACACAAACCGTAAGTTTTTTCTCGTGAGCCGAGTAAGTGGTGAAACCATTCCAGAGAACCCGGATATAAACCTTCTGTAAAAGTTGGCAAACCCCAACAGGCTCTGGATATCTTTGACGTTGTTTAGACGAGGTGACCCCACAATAGCCTGCACCTTTCTCTCAGCCATTACCTGCCCCGACGGAGTAAGCATTACCCCAAGAAATTCCACCGTCGTTACATGAAATTCACACTTGGTGATTTTGCAGAATAAATGATGCTTCTGTAGCGCTTGCAACACTGATTTCACATGTGTTACGTGTTCCTCTGTTGAATTTGAATATATGAGGATGTCGTCAATATAAACAACAACATGATGATCCAAATATTCGCGAAGCACTTCATTTAGGAAGAATTGAAATGCGGCCGGGGCATTACAGAGCCCAAAGGGCATGACCAGATATTCATAAAGCCCGTACCACGTCTTAAATGCCCACCCAGTCTAATGCGAACAAGGTGATATGCGCCACGCAAATCTAGCTTGGAGTATATGCGCGCGGCACGGACCTGTTCCAGTAACACTGGGATCAAGGGTAGTGGATACTGATTTTTTACGGTGATGGAATTCAACGCTCTGTAGTCGATGCAGCATCTCTTTTCACCATTGACCTTCGGTATAAAAAACAATGGGGTTGCTGCAGGGGATGGAGACGGTCTGATGTATCCAAGAGCCAGATACTTATCCAGATAGGCTCGCAATGTATCGTTTTCGGGTATGGTAAGAGCATAAATTCTCACATTGGGGATTTCAGAGCCAGGTATGAGGTCGATGCGGCAGTCATATGATCGATGTGGAGGAAGAACCTCAGCCTCCTTATCACTGAATACTGCTTCATACTCAGCGTAACACTGGGGAAGAGACACTTCTTTTTCTGCGGCTGTGGCTATCGTTTGCAAAGATGATAATGTTTGTGCCGGGCTCCAGACCCCCGAGAGACAGTGTTCCAAGCAATAGGGAGAAAGAAACCGGATCGTCTTTGTGGTCCAGCTTATCTCAGGATCGTGTTTTTGTAACCACAGAAGCCCTAATATGATCCCATATTGTGGGGCTTCAATAATGTTGAACTCCGGTGTTCATGGTGGGTGTGATTATGAGTAACCTCATACTCCAGAGTATGGTATTTGATGGGTCCCGCTTGTAGTTCGTTCCCATCAACCGCGTAGACCGTTTCGGGACTTTCTTTGGGGACTAGCTGCACTCCCAATCGGCGGGCCTCGCCAATATCCATGAAACATCCGGTAGCTCCTGAATCAACCATTGCTCGAATGTCTTTCCTCACCTCTTCAATCAAAATAGTCATGCCCAAAAAGAGGTGCTTCCTCTCATATTCCGTTTTTGGGGTAAGGGAAGGGATGATATGAGTGCTTGAGGGCCTCCCTTCATTTGCCTTCAAGCTTTGGAGTTTTCCGTCTCCTTGTCAGCGATTCCTGCAAGATTTTGTCCTCCCCAAAACCGGTTAGCTTTTGGTTTCACCGGGCATTCACGTAGGAAATGTCCTTTTTTCCCACAGTATAAACATAGTCCTTGTTTACGCCTATGTTCCCTTTCACTGGTGGTTAAAGAGGCTCGCACTGCTCCTATATCCATAGGTTCTGGGGATGTAATCGTTTTGTCTCCACTACTCACCTGTTCATGTGGCATAATGGCTCGTTCTTTCTTCTTATGTTCCCCTTTCCTTTCCTTCACTCGATGATCCAGGCGTCGGGCGAGATCTATCAGGGCAGAGCATGTACGGGGTTGGGGGTCTATGTGGGCCAGAACATCTTTCATTTCTTCACTAAGGCCTTGATAGAATAAGGCTGATCTCTTGGCTTTGGGCCAATCCGTTTCAGCCACTAGTCGTGTGAAATTCTTTAAATAGGTAACCAGATCAGCATCTCCCTGTTTCATTTTTAACAACTCCCTGTCTGCCGTGAAGGTTTCCGCTCTCCTATCAAAGGTTTTTTCAAATTCCTCCCTGAAATTATCCCAATGATATAAGAGTGGGTCATCCCTTCTAACTATCGGAACCGCCCACTGTGCTGCTTCCCCCCCTAGATACGAGATAAGGAAAGCAACCCTCGCTTGGTGCGTAGCAAATATCTTAGGCTTACACATGAAGTGCAACTGGACCTGCGTCATAAATACCTGTACCTTTTTGTTATCCCCATAGAATCGCTCAGGTGGAGCTAGAGGGATTTGTGCAGGCATCTCAACCACCACGGAGGTAGTAGGGGACAAGCCACTCATTGCCCCCCCTGTACTGCAGTAGTAGTGGGCAATCTGTCTACCCTGGCTCGTAATTGTGCATTCTCTGCCCTTGAGGCAGCCACCTCTCTATTGGAAGCTGCCAGCTCCCCTTGGACTAAGGCCAAAGCAGCCAAGACATCCTCTAAGGTAGTCATGGCGGAATCTCAGCACTGCCAAGAAGAGGCAAAATTCTTGGGCCGATAATTCTATCAGGCTCTGCTTTCCGTCTTCTTCGGGGCTGTGCTGAGAGTCCAATACCCGCCCCTTCTGAACTACCCCGGAGTCCGAATGCAATGATACAGACAACCGAGACAGTTCAGCCGTCGCGGGAAAGGAAGGGGACAGCGGGGAGGGAGATCTGAAATGACAAAGAACAGGGAATTAGATCACCCCACCTCCCTTAACCTATAAGTGTCACCTTCTTTCTGTCCCTTACGAGAAAAACCCAAATGTGAGGAGGCTATACCTGTAAAGGAAAATACAAAGGACCAAATCCAATGGAGACAGTAGCTTGAGGAGGTATCAGGAACTATACCCAACTGTGAAGACAAAACAATACACATTCAAGGTCCTCTGATAGGTAGAAGCAATTCCAGACTATCGTGTGTGAGGTTGTAATACACATACCATTTACTATGCATCAAATCTCTTTGTATGGGTACTTCACTGTTCCAATACTTCAATACCCCTCATGTCTCCTGAATAAACGAGATAAGTAAATAATAATGAACCCTGCATGTAGAATGAATCCACAAAGAGAATACAGGCATGTAGGTTCCTTCGTGTTAGCACCTTGTAAATACTTCACACAATGGATTATCTTCCCCCTGTTAACTTGAACACACAATAGTTCTGAATGCTCAGGCTCCGTTTAGCTGGACTGCGAGGCTCTGTGTTACTCTCACACTTATGAGTCCTATCGCACCACTCTTCTCCTCTTTGCAACAAAGTACCTGATATTTACAGTATTGGGCAAAATCAGTTATCGCAGGGTTTTGCCACATACACAAGGGTCTCTATCCCTGTGGCCGAAGTTGCCCAAACAAACCCTCCGTTATCTCCACTGAATGCCTGTGATACCTGTGTTTCTCTCAGCCGAGAGAAACCACCAAGAAGACACAGCAGGCAGGGTGCGCTGCTGGGATCGGTGGATCCAACGCCTCGCACCCTCAATAGAACAAGTTACTCACGGTCACGAAGGACTTGGGAAACAAGTCAGGAATCCTACCGCTACTTGTTCCTGAACCAAGAAAGCCTCCACAGAAATGAATTATCGGCGTTTCCCCGCCGCTTGCAGCAGCCCTTTATTTCCCGGTTTGTGCGTGCATCTCACGTTGTTGCGTGACATATCCATGGCATGCCAGGAAATGTAGTCTTCGATGCTGAAGGCCCGTTTTTACCGATGGCCCCGCGTCACCGAAGCCGCAGACCTTGACACCAGTGTCCTCTCCTTTCTTCTTTGTGACCAAGAAGGGAGGGGAGTTACGCTTGTGTATAGACTATCATGCAATAAATCGGGTGACAATGAAAAGTGGGTATCCTCTACCTCTAACACCAGTTTTGCTGAATCAGTTGAAAAGGGGCAACACTTTTTACCAAGTAGGCTAGCCGGACACTTACCACCTTGTTAGAGTCAGACAGTATGGTGAATGTTTGAGTTTCAGGTCATGCCCTTCAGACTCTTAAATGTCCCGGAAGCCTTACAATATTTCATGGATGATGTACTGTCAGGATACTTAGACATATTTTGTATCATCTATATTAGCAACATTTTTTTTTACTCAGATACCATTCAGGAACATATTGGTCATGTGAAGCCCATCCTGGGTTGATTGAGGGAGTATCAACTGTTTACAAAACTTGAAAAGGGCCAGTTTTACATCTTAGAAATTGAGTTCTTAGGGTATATCATAAATCCCGAAGGCATAAGAATTGATGAGAAAAAGGTGTCTGCTATAACGCAATTGAAATCTTCAATAAATGTAAAATCTCTTCCAAGCTCTCTAGGATTTGCCAATTTTACAGGCATTTCAATAAAAACCTTTCAGCCATTGTTCAACCCATCACTCACCTCTGGAGAAAAGGAGCTACATTTATTTGGAAAGGAGAATCAGAAAATTCATTTCAAACCCTGAAACAACAATTCATTCAAGCCCCTATTTTGAGGCATCTGTTGTTGTTCTCTCAGTCATACTTGAAGTAGATGCTTCATCTTACGCAATCTGTGGTGTTCTCCCACAGAGTCACCAGAATACCGGTCAGTTGTATCTAGTGACCTAATATTCTCAAAACTTTATTCCAAAGGAATTACATTATTAGCAATAAAAAAGGAATTCAAAGAATGGCACCATTATCGGCTAGGGCATTTACTCCTCAGCAACTTTCATAGTTTTTATTGTTCTCAGACGTTGAAAATACAGTCCAGATCCTCAGAACGGGAAGGCAGATTTTGTTTTAAGGTCTCATGTCACTCAATAGACCACAGAGAAGATCCAATTCATATGAACCACCCTTTTTTCTCCCAAAGCCATGAATAGTTTGTAATAAAGTTAAGCATAGACAACACTCATGATTTATTAACCAAACTAAAAGAGTGAATATGGAATATTGATAAGGAGACGTGGTTAAAAGTGGACCCGGTCAGAAAAGAGAGAGATGGGCAATTATATCATAAAGGTAATCTCAATGCCCCAAGTCATGCTTTGCAATGTCAAGTTTTAACCTGGGTACATGATTCTGCCAAAAAGGGAGCATTGTGGAATACAGAAACCTATAGCTACTGCTCAACAATATTTTTGGTGGCCCACACCAAATTCCGATATTAAGACACATATCACAACTTGTGCAGTTTGTGCTCAAGGTAAGACTTTGCACATAATGTCATGGCAGTGTGATAGTGTTCTCAGAAGTTCTTTTGTGTCGGCCAGGATGGTGTTTCTCAGAAACTAACCCAAATAACAGATGCAAATGTGTGTCAAAAGTCAATGTGACAAAGGGAAAGCAACTTTAGGAAAGAACCATGTAATGGAAGTTGGCACTATTTTCTGCCAGGCCAAAGTCGGGCACATGACACCATTTAGTAGGTGGTGAAGTACAATATGAAATCAAGCATATAATTGATTGATCAGCCCGCAATCTAGGAGTGATTTTAGATACTTCACTGGACATGACGCTGCAGGTTAACAGGACTGTGTCTACTTGTTGGGGAGTTATTAAGATTCTCAGAAAAATACCCCATTATCTTTCTCCCCAAGCTCGTAAACAGACCGTGGTGGCCCTTCTGGCATCACGGCTGGATTACTGTAATATACTGTACGCGGGAATCAATAAGAGCCTGATTCTACGCCTGCAGACCACTCAGAATGCGGCTGCCAAATTTGTCGTGGGCGTCTCTGATACCTCCTCTGCTACTCTTGCTAGGAAGAGTTTGCACACGCTCCCTATTCATCTTAGGATCACTTTCAAAATCTTATGCCTGGTTTTCAGTGCCTTAGCAGGTGGAGGTCCAGAAACTATTGTCTCCCTCCTGGTCCCCTACATCCCGAGTAGAAGCCTCCGTTCTGCCTCTAAGAATCTCCTAGTCGTTCCCCGAACAAACAGAGTCAGATGGGGTGGAAGGGCCTTCTCTTCCATGGCCCCTAAACTGTGGAATGAACTTCCTCCCGTGTTACAAGCACAACCTTCTCTGGCTCTTTTTAAGAAAGCACTAAAAACGCGGCTTTTCATTGAGGCCTATCAGTAGCATGTTTTTCTGATTCTCTTATTTTGTATAATGTTTGGTTAGGCGCCTTGACGCCCATTGGGCAAAGTTGCGCATTACAAATTGCTTTTCATTCATTCATTCATTGTAACAAAATATGCGGTCAAGTCTACTATTTATTTGACTGGAAAGGGCAGGGTCTTGAGGAAAGGTCTTGGGAACCAGCTAGTTATCTTAATGTACGATTACTTTGCAGCTTCCACAGGCCGACTCCCATCAAGCTAAGTCACCTTCTGAGATGGAGTTTATTAAGACCTCTACCTGTCATTGTGACCCAGTTTACAGAGTCAGGTTTTTCTGAGTACATCCCAGGGGGTTTGTCGTTTTGGGTACATTCATGGAAATGCAAAAAGATGATTTCCAAGATTTTAAGGGAAGTGTTGAAATCTAATATTTATTATTATTATTTTTTATTATTGTGAAGTTTTATATAGCGCTAGCCAGACCCAGGGGGATCGGAGCGCTTCACAACCGTTCACATGAATAGACCAAACAAACATTCACAGTAAGTACAGTGCAGATATCTGCACAAGTGTCAAGAGTCTCGAGACAATATCAGGTATACACTTTGCGTATTAGAGGGATAAGTCACCAGTGTCAATTCGTACTCTTAGTACCTTATCAGGATGACCGTAATCTGGGTATCCCGCCCCCATCGGTGGGTATTGTTAATAGCTCTTCTGCGTCTCACGCCCCTTTGCTATGGACCGATCCAGGAAAAGATTTTTAGCTGCTATCTGAATTTTGCGAAGTAGGAGATAGTTCAATATATGAGGAGGGATAGCGTTCCAGATTTTGGGCGTGTTTCCCGCAAAGGATCGGGCTGCGGTTTTTTGTTTGTTTGCCTTCATTGGGATCAGTAGTAGCATGTTTGAGCTCTGGAGGGACTTGGTTTGTCTGGCTTTTTTGAGTTTAGAGGCCAAGTATTCAGGTTTGCCTGTGTGAAGGGCTTTGTGGGTTAGGCAGGTTGTTCTGAAACTGGCACGCATTTCAACTGGGAGCCATTTTAGTTCTTTGAGTGCGGGTGAGATATGGTCAAATTTCTTCACTCCTGTGACCATTCTAGCTGCTGCCTTTACTTAATGTTAATGTTATATAATATTTATAGAGCGCAACACTGTCGCTCCGAAAGGAGCATCCTGGCGTTGTGAAAAAAAGATAGAGCAGCACTGTGAGGGGTCGCTAGATGATGGTCAATACATAGGAGTCAGTCAAGTTGTATAGCCAAGTTTTAAGCCCTTTTCTGAAAACGGCCTCAGTGGTCTGCATTCTAAGTTCATTTGGCATCAGATTCCAGGCCTTAGAGGCCAAAACACCTAGTGTTTTGCCTCCTTTAGTTTTGAGAAGAAATCTCGGAATTTTAGCGAGAGTATGCCCTGCTGACCTCAAAGATCTGCTGGGATTGTAACGGGTGAATCTACTTATTAGATACCTTGGTCCGATGTCATTTAGAGCTCTAAAAATGGTCAATAAAATCTTTAAAAGAATTGTTTTGTGGATCGGGAGCCAATGCAGAGTTCTAAGAGCTGCAGATGTAGAGGTTTTTCTAGGAAGTTTGAGCACCAGTCGAGCTGCTGCATGCTGAACGTTCTGTACCTTCTTTAGCATTTGTTTCTTTACACCTGCCATCAGCCCGTTGCAATAATCAAGGCGAGAAAGTATAAGAGAGACTGCAACCGACTTTCTGGCTTCAATAGGAAGAAAATCAAAACATTTCTTCAAAGATTTTATGATATTAAAGCAGTACCTGCCATGTTTCTTCCATGGAGGTCAAAAGATAGAGAGGAATCATAGAGAATATCCAGATTCCATGCCGACTCCACCGTGACAGGGGGCAGAGTGGTGCCATCAGGCTACTATTTGCTGGGGCAGAACTCACTGGTTTTTCCAATAGGCAGGATTTCCGTTTTGCTTGAATTGCATTTTAGGTGGTTGTTTTCCATCCACTGGAAAATCTCTGTCAGGCAGATTTGGAAATTTTGTTCAGCTCTAATTGAATTTTTTTCCAGGGAAACAATCAGTTGCTTATCATTGGTGTATGAAGTAACGCATATACCATGTGATTCGATGAAGGTAATGAGGGGCGCCATATATATATTAAAAAGAAGGGGACTCAAAATTGATCTTTCAGGGACTCCCGCAGTAATTTGTTTCTCCTTTGAGGAAAAAGATCCTAATGATATAGTTTGGGTTCTCTCCGAGAGGAAGGACCCGGTCCAATCGAGAGCTCTGTCTGTTATACCATTTCCTTTCAATCTATCAATAAGTATCTTGTGGGAGATCGTATCGAACGCCGCCGATAAGTCAAGCAATATCAAGACGGTGTTCTTTCCTTCATCTTGAATGAATTTGACAGACTCAGTTAATTCCATGAGAGCCGGTTCCGTGGAATGCTTAGGCCGGAAGCCAGATTGTTGAGGATGAAGGATGTTGTGTGTTTCCACGAAATTAGAAAGTTCTTAATGGGCCATGGCTTCAGTTATCTTACCAAGTATTGGTAAGAGGGAAATGGGATGTAGATTGGAGAGGTCGGTCAGATTTTTATTTGATTTTTTCATTAAAGGTTTGACTATGGCTTTTTTCCAATCTCTGGGTATGGAGCCTGAACTCAATGAATCATTAACTATTCTGTTAATGCAAGGATTTACTATGTCCACGATTTGATGGAGAATAAACGGCGGACAGGCATCTGAAGGTGATCCTGATTTACAGGATATAATGGCCTCCTTTGTAAGGGCAAGAGTGGCAGGCCTAAACCTCCTAAGGGGTTCGTGCATCAAGGCCGAGGTGTCTTTGAATTCCTTTAGATTAGACAAGGTTATTTGAGGAAAGTCCTTCTGAATGAGTCTATTTTCTCCTCAAAGTAATCTGCGATCTGGTCGCAGAGCCCCTGAGAAGGGGGAATTTCTGTTTGAAGCACTTTAGGATCAGTGAAGGATTTCACTATAGCGAACACAGTGTTTTGTTTTTGTTGGGCCTCAGAAATCATTTTCGTGTAGTAATTTTTCTTGGCCACTTTTATATGTGCAAAATATTCATTCCTTTGTGTTATGAAAAATTCCTTTGCTGTAGGATCATAGTCCTTTCTCCATTTCCGTTCGATTTTCCTACATTGGAGGCGAGTTTCAAAAAGGGCCTGTGTGTACCAAGGGATGCTTATCTTCCTAGGTTTATCATTTTTCCTAAGGCGCTTTGGCGGTACCAGATCGTATGTTGCAGACTGTATCCAGGCATGAAAGTTTTTGGAGTCTTGCTCAACATCGCTTGTCATGATGGGGGCTTGTGCCTGGGCTGATTACTTAAGTCTGGTACTCTTGGCAATGGCTGTCTAATTTTGTGAGGTGGTAATGGGTTGTCGGGCTATTATTTTTTTTCCCACTTTGGGTGGGCAGTAGACATTTATGCTAAAAGGTATGAAGCAATGATCAGACCATATTTGGGTTATAGGAGGACAATGTACTAGTGCTAGGAAGTTGGAACATATACCGTCCAAAGTGTGACCAGCTAAATGTGTTGCGTTAACTATTTTTTGGGAAAGTCCCAAAATTTTAAGAGTGAGTAAAAAATGTACAACTTGCGGATCTGTCTGCGATTCAAGATGCAAGTTGAAGTCTCCCAGGAGAGTAAAATGAGGGTAGTGAAGTAGCTGCTGACCTAAGAATTTGGCAAAGGATTCCATAAATTCAGTGGCGTTGCCTGGGGGACAATATATCAATCCTCCTTTGAAGGACAACAAGGCGTTGAGGGAGATGGAGAAACCGATGCTTTCAGCCCCCTTCATATGATTAAGGCTGAACGTATGAAACCTCCAAGAATTTTTAATTATCATAGCTACCCCTCCTCCCCTGTCTTTCAGCCTGTCCACTCTAAATATGACATAATCATGTGGCAGGGCAACAGACAGGTTGGGGGCACTCCATTTTTTGAGCCACGTCTCAGTTATAAAAAGAAAGTCAGGCTGATGTCTCAGAATCAGGTCCTTAATATCTTGGCTATGTTTACAAATGGATCGGGCATTTATAAGCCCTCCTTTGATGTTACATTGAGAGGGAGAGGTATGGGTCTGCCTTTAAGATGCCGGCCAGGGCATAGCCCATCTACAGGTTCTGCAGGAGATAGGGCCCCCTATATTTGTCATAGGGAAAAGGCACTCACACCTAACGTCGTCATTAATCTCTCTAAGTACATTCACCTGGTAGGTCAAGTGAGAGGAATTATTCCCCGCACGGCCTGCGCCTGTCGCGGTATTGGCGCAGATGGGCTTGCCTTTGGCGCGCCTGCTGCGCTGTCGCAGTATCCCGGTTTAAATGGGCAACTAGAAGTGGAGGGGGGGAGCCAGAGAGCTGAGTCAGCCCTGATAACTAGAGCGCTAATCTTCGAGCGGGTCGGGAAAAACGTCCCAGGCACCGCGTTAGCGCTCTAGCACAGTAGATAGCAGCAATAATGAACAGTCTGTGCAAAAGAAGTCTGTGCAAATACGCAATTTACCGTTTTCTATCTTAAAATGCAAACCCAGTCAGCCCGAGGCAAAACAAGGTTAAAACATGCCCTAATGAGATCGGTTTCTGGCATTTCAGCCGTCTTTAGCCCGGCTTGCTTGTTGTTTTAAGGGGTGCCAGGTGTGCCTTTGCTGAGCCTGACAGTGTTGCGATCCCATAGTCTAATCTGGATAACACCAGTGATTGGGTAACTTGTTTAAGGTCCTTGGCTGGGATGAAAGGCTTTATTTTGTTCAATAGCTTTAAGTTCAGGAAGGCGCTCTTCGCACAGATCTTAATGTGTTTGGTCATGTTAAGTTTCGGGTCTAAAGTGATGCCTAATGATTTTACAGAATCCGCCAGGGTGATGTTTCCGTCGAGTGTATCGATCGCATATATCCATTCTGTAATTTGAGGGTTCTTTTCTTTGTTTGAGATGAGGAGTATTTCCGTCTTGTCCTGATTGATTTTTAGGTGGTTCCTTGATAGCCAGTGTTGGACTTCTCTGAGCGTGTCATTGAGTCTCTGAAGGTCGTCAATGGATGTGTTTTCCAGATAGATTAGTGTGTCATCGGCATAAAGGTGGAGGGGGATGTTAGCTTTTCTGAGTAAGGTTGTGAGTGGACCAATGTAAATGTTAAAAAGTTGTGGGGAGAGCACTGATCCTTTGGGGACTCCCTTGCTAACTTGATGTAGGTCGGACAAGCAGTTTTTGATTTTATTCTTTGAGTGCGGTTGTGGAGGAAGGAGGAGGAGAACCATTGTAAGACCACCTCATCTAGACCTGCCCTTTCTTGAAGTGCCTTAATGAGGAGGATGTGATCAACCGTGTCAAAAGCTGCTGATAGGTCTAAGAGGATGGGAAGGCAGCAAATCCAATGATTTGTGCATGTCATCGATGACGTTGAGGATCGCAGTTTCCGTGCTACATCACGTTCTAAAGCCCGATTGGTTGGTGTTGAGTAGGTTGATGCTATCCAGGTGTTGGGTAAGTTGCAAAAGAACGCCTCTTTCTATGGTTTTGGCTAGAAGAGGTTGGTTTGAGACTGGACTGTGGTTGTTCAGATCTTTTTTGTCTAGGTCTGTTTTCTTAACAGTGGCGTGACTTGCCCCTGTTTGAGGCATTCCGGGATGATGCCGGATTGCAGTGAACTGTTAATGATCTTGCACCACAGCGGGGCAAGGGAGAGTTTAAGCTTTTTGGTCAATTGAGGTGGCAGAGGATCTAGAGCGTGTGAGCTAGGCTTAGATGTGGAGATCAGGTTGACTATCTTGTCTTCATGTATAGGGCTGAAAGATTTCCACAATTTTGAAGGAGGTTTGTAAGGGATGTCCTTGATCTCGGGCAGAGGGATCTTGATGAGGGTATTGATGTTGATGTCTAGTGAGAGTTCGATGTTGTTGATCTTTTCCTCAAAGAAAATGTCAAAATTATCACATAGTTCTTTGGAGGCTTGCATTGCGGAGTTAGCAGGCTTGGAGGTTTGTTATCTAATGATGCTAAAGAGCTCTCTATGCCTGTGTTTTGCGTTATCTAGTGCAGTGCAAAAAAAAGAGGATTTTCCATTCTTAATATGTTGTTTGTACTTCCCACAAGCTTCTTTCAGTCGTTTCCTGTGTGTGACTGAGGGGTTGTGTCTCTATAGTCTCTCTGTAGCTCTTAGTTGTCTCCTTTCTGAGTTAATGTCGGAGTTATACCAAGATCTGGATAGAGTACTCCTGCTTTTTTTGTTTTAGAGGAGCTATTTGATCGAGGATGGATGTCATCTTTGAGGTGTAGTACGAGGTAAAATCTGTTGCTGAGAGGTGATCAGAGAAGCTAGGGAGGAATGCACGTATCTTTTTATCTAGATCTGTTAGAGGAATCTGAGCTAGATTTCTGGACAATTTGGGGGGTTCTTGCAGGGGGGTTGGAGAAGAGTTTTTTCGTTGATGTGAAATAGGATGTTGTGGTGGTCGGACCAGTCTACGGGGAGGATGTGGTCGATCATCGCTGTGTAATTTTGAGCGATAATGGCATCCAGGTTGCCCCATTCTTGTGCGTTTCTTCAAGCCAAATTGAGTCAGATTGTTGTCCAGAAGAAGATTGTTGAAGGACGGAATTAGTGGATTGTTTGCCTCATTCCAATGTACGTTGAAGTCACTGAGAATTACGTTATTTGTGTCACCGAGTGAGCAGTGGGCAATCATATCTGACAGGTGTTCCCCGAATGTGGACGTGTTGCCTGGGGGATGGTATATGAGATGGCAGAGAATTGTTCTGTTGTTATTAGTCTTGATGTTGGCGGTGAGACATTCGATGGAGCGGTACTTGAAGGAGTCCTTTTCTGAGTAGGCAATGGTATTCTTATGTAGGATTGCTATGCCTCCGCCTCTTTGGTCATTTCTGTCCTTGTTGATGATAGTGAAGCCTGGGGGCACCAACATGTCTAGGTTTGGTGTGGGGAATTTGTTTAACCAAGTCTCAGTTATAAACTCAATGTCTATGTCATGCGAGAGGATGGTTTAAGTGAGTTCTGTTGTATGTTTGACTGCTGATCTACAATTTATGAGCATGCATTTGGTAGTAGATTCCACTTTGGAGTGCTTCTTTATGGGGAGGCTCTGGGAGTGGGAGTGAGGAGGGTCAGTGGTCTTGGAGAATTGGAGGAGCGGTGGTCTCTTCCGAAACCGGTGATCACTTGAATCTTGGCTATAGGAGTATCTGTGAGGGGAGTGTTGTTGGGTAGGGATTGCTCCGTCGCCTCTTTAGAGGACATGACTGCTTTGGTTCTTCTAGGTCTCTGATTTTGATGTTCTGAGTCAATTTTTCTGGGTCTCTGTGTCAGGGTCACATGGGTGGGTGGGGGTTCTCCGGGTCTCTGAGTTTGATATTCAGTATTGGCTTCTCTGGATCTTTGTGACAGTGATGCATAGTTGGTTGGGAGTTCACTGGGTCTCTAAATTTGATACTTAGTATTGGTTTCTTTCTGTCTATGTTTTAAGCTCGCCAAGGTGGGTGGCAGCTCATTTAGGTGTAGTGCTTTGTTCGATCTTGGATGAGGGGAGCTAGTTGAAGTTTGAGACTGAAGCGGAGGCAGCCTAGTCTACGGGCCGATTCAAGGTTGGTTAAAATTTCGCTCAGTCCCATGGTTATCAGTTCTAGTTGGCTTTCCAGGAAGACTAGCCGATGTTCCAAGTTAACTGAGGATAGGGTAGAAGCCGCTTGGGCAGTAGTGTCTCGGGAGGGTGAGGCTTGGTCAGGTGTGTCCAGGAGGAGGATGGGCCCATCTGTGTTGAGGGGCCTGTTGATGGAAGAGCTGACCCTATTAGGGATCATAAGTACAGGGAGCAGTTGTTCAGTTTGGGCTTTTGCCATACTGTTGTTCATAGCATGAGTAGAGTGACTAGGGGACTGTGTATGCGTTTGGGAGTCGCTCCTGGTTTGTAGGTTGGGTAGATCGGGAGGAGGAGGGTATGACTCAGCGGGAGGTAGTTTCTCTTGGATCGAGGGAGCGCGAGTGCGGGTGATGGTTCATGAAGGAAGGGAGGTTGTTCTGGTAGATGGCGAGTAGAAAGATGACCGTTTTGTCCAAATCTGGCTGGTTGGTTAGAGGTACGGAGTAGGGTGAGAAGGGACGTGGCGTGTGAACGGGGGCGATCTTCAGTGAGGGAAAGAGAGAGTCAAAGGCCTCTCAATTCTCGTTGCTTGATTGGATCAGGACTGTGCCGTTCGTGTAGAGGTGTTGCTTTTTCGCGTCAAATGGTTAGTATTTGTGGTTGTCAGTTTGCAGCTGTGCTGGGAGGTCGTAGTTTTGGCGATAGGTAGCTGTGCTTTGAGCATGGTGATCCAGTCCTCTGGTCTTTTTAGATAAATTTTTATTTGCCCTTTGGAGGAGCAGTGGTAAATGTCAACGAAAAGAATTTCGGGGTGTTGTCTGATTAGTCTATGTTTAAGGTTTCTTTTCGCTTTGGGTGAGAGGCTGGGGTGAAGTTGATCCCGAATGAGTTTGGGCCATGTGGTTTCAGGTAGGTCGGTGTGGGAGGACTTTGGGCGTAAGGGATGTTGGGGGCCATTTTCTCTTTGTTTCTTGAGTGTAAGAGAGGTGTAGGAACTGAAATGAACAAACATAATTTAAGAATGTTGGTAAAAGGAAACAAGGTTGTCAACTAATCGCTTATAAATAGACTTTGATAGCACATTGCAATATATCTGGAAAAATCTAGAAGATTCAGGAACAAGCTATTAGATTTAGAAACAAACCAGAAGGTTCTGGAACAGGCCAGGAAATAGACATTGACAGCACATCGCAATCCTTCTGAAACAAGCTAGAAGGTTCTGAGAACAGCCATGTGATGGTGGCAGCCATCTTTCATTTTAGGAGGATATAAATTCCACTCCTTTGGACTACCCCCTTTGCAAGGCAATCGGAGTTCCACTGAAGATGTCAACCTTGTTTCTCCTTTGCTGACCCAGCTCACCTGTGCCCCCAGGAAATCGTCTTCCTCTCTGAACCTTACGCTTCCTGGAGAGACTTCTTGATGATCTACAAAAAATAAAAGAAACAAGAGAAAGCTAAGTACATTTGATGTTTACCTTCTTCATGCTAGCATGCAAGTTAGGAATTTGAAACAAAGGAATCATACTGAGCACCAGTATAAGAACTTGGTGGTCAAAAATGAGAGACATTTGAATCTTTACAAGGTACTGGAAGATCCTTCTCCTACTTAGCGGCCAAAACCTGGAATTCTCTCCCCACTCACCTCCGCCTTACACAGAACCACCTCTCCTTCAGAAAGCAGCTAAAAACCTGGCTATTCGATAAGTAATGCACCCACCCTCCCTCAAGCGCCTTGAGACCCTCTGGGTGAGTAGTGCGCTATACAAATCCCTGAACTTGAACTTGAACTTGAGGGCAGATGACAGAAGAGCCAGTAGGGTGATACAAGGAATCTGTCATACAGTCGGTGGCTGGCTCGTTTCTTATTTTGTCCCATTTCCCCAAACCTCTTGATGTTCCTCCAGAATTAGTGCTGAAACTATTCACTTGGTTGAACATCTGAGGGAGTGGAAAGACAAGCATTGTGCATCAATTCTGCTGGCCGATTATCACAGGTTAGTCACTCTCTGTTCAATAATTGCAGTATCTGACACAACCCAACCCTAAGGATCTCATTGCCAACGTGCCCACCAGCAACCAAGACAACCACCAAACCAGCAGGAATACACTTCACTGAGAAAGAGATCATAGCTATCATGAAAACTTTCCACTCAGGTGCCCCAACAAACGTTTGCCTCCTTCTCATCTACAACATAGGAAGACTACAGATAAGCAAGTTCCTCACCTGAATCTTCAACTCTTCCATCAAATCAACCACCTTCCCCCAAGACTGAAAAAATGCAGCAGTCAACACCTTCCTCAAATAACCATGGGCTGACCCCAGCCAGCTGAGCAAATTCTGACCCATCTCCCTGTTCCCTTACACAGCCAAAGTGATAGAGAAGGCAATCAATAATTGACTCATCAAGCAAATCGAACTTCTAAACCAACTTACCACACCGAATCAGGTTTTCAGAGAAACCACAGCATGGAAAAAGCACTCTTCACAGCCATGTATTTAATATAGTATCACATTTCACCCTCATCAGAAGGCTTAACAACAAAGGTATCCAAGGAGTTGCCCTCAACTGGAAATGCTCTTTCCTCCCAGGAGGAACACAGAGAGTCAGACTTTGCCCTACACATTGAAACCCAAGAAACTGATCTTCAGAGTCCCCAAAAGTTCATCTCTCTGCCCAACCCTGTCCAACATATACATGAGACCGATCACCGACATCACCAGAGCAAATGGCATCTTCATAATTTCCTATGCTAATTAAACTCCATTTATTCTATCACTGTCCAACAAGTCCACCACTGCAACTTCGCCAGCTGCATCAATGTACTAGTGGATGAAAGCTGATTGCCTGAAACTCAACTCCAACAAGACAAAAGTGTTAATCTTTGGGAACAGGAATTTCCCTGGGACTTCACTTGGTGGCCTTCAGATCTCGGACCCACATCAACCAACCATGAAAGAAACCCCAAATTCATCCTCAATAAAAAAACTCAACATGACAGCACAGGCCAATGCAGTCAGCTCCTGCTGCTTCCATATACTCTGCATGCTTTGCAAGATCTTCAAATCGATACACCAAAAAACCAGACGTACTGTCACAAAAGCCTCATCAGGAGCAGATTAGAGAATGCCAAAGAACTCTACTCTGGAATCCCCAACTCCCACCTCCAACAGCTCCATACCATCCAGATTACCACAACAAGGCTCATCTTCGAGCTCCCACAAAGCCCCTGCATCACACAACATCTTAGAAAGCTCCACTGGCTCTCTTTACATAAACAATGCCAATTCAAACTCCTCACGCATGCATACAAGACACTGCACAACACAGGACCAACATACCTTAACAGCTGCCTTCACTTCAACCAACCCACCAGACACTTGCACTCAGTCTCACTGTCCCTTGCTAGCACCCCATATCAGCAAAAGCAGAATGGGAGGTCTGTTATTCTCCCACATTGCAATTGCACCCATAACCTGGAATGATCTCCCTCTATACATCAGTGCCTCCTCCTCGCTTCTTGAGGTTTTCAAGACACTGAAGACCTGTCTCTTCAACTAATTCTCCAACGCTGACTCACTACACCATAATTGTTGTTTATATTTTGAAGTACATGGCTATTTGACTACTGCAATCAATGGTGGTTTAAGAATCATACTAGGGACATTAAATAGCTTTTTTTGTTATGCAGTGTGTGAAGTAATCTATGTTAGTTTGTGTCCTCTTGCCTGTTGATTTAACTTGTCTGTTTCCCTTTGTTTGTCCTGCAACAATCTGACACTACAGACCCCGGCATTAGAACTGTGTCTCCCTCGGTGTCATTTTTACTCTCTCTCCCCCCCAGGTGTATCCAGAAGGTACCTTGTTTTTCCTTTGTACTGGACTACACCATGAGTCCAGCTTCCAGGGTAAGTCACTTCACAAACACACATTCAATCCGTCCCTGTCAGAGGACCCCTTGGTCCTGACTAAATGCCAAAATCCATTGGACTTTAAAGAGGCACAAAACATGTTGACCCAATTCTCTACACACATCCTATTTTGAGCTCAAGAGGTTATAACCTTTCCCCTCTCCAGCCGCAACTTTACAGACCTTGTTTTTATTATAGCATAGAAACCCAGTCAATAATGGATATCTAGTGGGTTGCCTATAGCTATTTTGTTTCTCACTTGCACTTTTCCATCTCTACTCAGATTAGTTTTTTTGTTTCTCACTTGCACTTTCCTATCTCTACTCACATTAGTTTTTTTGCCCCCTCACCCATCAGCAAAAAGAGAAGACCTCAGGCAGGGGGCCCGATTGGCATTGCAATGCCCGGCCCAACAAGGAGTTGCCTGATTATAAAGCATGAAACCCACTGGGGTGTGTGATAGCCTTTGCTCCTTAAAGGAGCTATCCTCCTAGCTGTTCTTTCATCCTACTGACACCAGGGACATAACCCCTTCTTTCTCTAGTCACAGCCTTCCTTAGAGAACTGCACACTCAGGGGCATATTACCAACAACTAGCGATAATTATCGCTATGTTGGTTTAGCGGCGATATTTTTATCGCAATGCTGCGACAATTTTTATCGCTTAGGAACCTTGCTATTATCAAGGTTTATCTCCTAAGCGATAAAAATCGGCCGAAATGCATGAATATCGCTGAAAAGTCAGCGATATTCATGCATTTCCGAGCTAATGCTCTTAGCCATGTTATCCACCTACCACTGGATAACATGGCTAAGAACTGCTCAGGGCAGGTGTTAGATTTTGGAGATATTCGTGCTTAGCGCGAATATCTCCAAAAGTTGGTAATAGGAGATAGCGATGTTAGCGACTGTTTCCAGTCGCTAACATCTTGGCACGCCCACTTTCCATGTCATTAGTGATAAATATCACTGACATGCAAAGCGGGGCCCAAGATGGTCACTATCTCCTACTAGCTGTCGCTAACTGGTGTTAGCAACAGCTAGGTAATAGGGAGATAATTTTATCTCAGTTTTCTTGGCCTTTAAAGCCAAAAAAGCGGAGATAAACCCCCTTGATAATATGCCCCTCAGTTTTTTGTGACTCACTACACCCTCTGGTCCATTTCAATACACCTGCAAAAGCCCCTAGATACCATTCTGGGTGATAAGCTTTGCAATGCAAATCCACATAACATAACATATTTTTTTATCTTCTGCTCAGGCCAACCCGGGTGCCTGCTGCAGATCCATGTTGTCAGGGACCAATGGGATAGATGTGATATTATTATTTTTTTAATATGTGGTATTTACCACATTTACATGAAAACACAGCCCAAGTTGTTTAAGTCTAGTATGTGCTTTTATTTGCCTCGTGCATCACCAAGCACAGCACATAAACTGTCATTATTAGAATGTTCCCAGAACTCTTATAACTAGTGCGGAATGAAAATGTATGTCATCCCACAGTTGTCTTCCCTTTCTCAAACAACTATAACATTAACAGCACACCTATGCTATTCCACAACATTGCATAAAATCATACATTCCATAAATCATATATAATCTGTCATCCCGCACTCGTGTCCCCTTTATAAAACAAACTATAAAATTAACATCACATCCATGCCATTTCAAACATTACATAAAAGGACACATTGCATATATAATTTGTCATCCCACACTCCTTCCCTTTATCAAACTAACTACAAAAATGTACATCACGGCTATGCTATCCCACAAGAATACACAAAATATTATATTGCATATATAATCCTTAGTGAACATTGGCATTTTACATGCTCTCACACTTCTTTCCCTTATAGAAATCTGATGTGACTTTCCATGGCTCTCAGTAATGCCGATCTAAATTGTGATTGCACTCACAACTGTGCTGATCTTCAGCAGAGTCACTTTGAGGCCGGATTACCACAACTCGACTTTTATTCCAAACCCTTCCATCTTCCGTCTTCATGGCATTTCTAAACAACTTCACCACTTTTCTCTCTGCAGAGTACTCTGACCATGGTTGTCATTCCACGGGTGCCATTCTCTTTTCTACACCGCCTATGGCAACTTGGTTGTATGCTACACATTTCGTTTTAGCAAAATGTTGTTCCCTTTACTCTTGTCTTGTCTTAGTACTTCACTTCTCCATTTACCAACTCCCTTGTATTTTAAACCTTTACCCCCGTGTCATTCAAGCTGGACATATCTTGGGATTTTCAGATCTGCCTTTGAAAATTTCAAGAGGTGTTTTCACAGTAGTGGCATGAGGAGACATGCCATAGGCTGTAATTCTGTCTTGCAGGACTATTCTTCAATTTAAATTGTTAACTCGCCTTAACTGTGTGTTTTGTTATAACGTTTTATTAACTATATGGCACCGTTTATTTCAGGTTGATAAACAGAACTTCCTTTCTGTCAAAAGTCCACTATCTCTTCAATACGTCTGCATCTCACGAGGACTAAATTGAGGACTATTGTTAGATAAAATGGAATTAGGATAACTTTCCCTCTTGAATACCTCTTTTAAGAGTTTAATTACACTATAGTAGAGATAACTCTAACACAAATTGCTTCAATCCATCTTGAATTCAAATCTAACACCATTATAAGAAATGGAGTGTGAATTTCACCATGCAATGGTCCTACTATGTCAATGGCAACTTCTCCACCTACAATGGGCTTTTGTTTATTTTGTAATACTTTGTCCCTCATTCATTATCAGCTTCATTTTGATTTAAAATAAGCCATAAAAGTTAAGAATCATCATACATATACAATAAAATATCATCAAGTTAAACACATTGCATCATCAGGGGTAGAACTGAACCTAAAATGCCCCAATAACACAACAAAACTTATGAAGGTGAAGAGATCATAAATATAAAATGTGTTCAGAATACTAAAAAGACATGTCCATTTATAAGACAAAACAAAACAAGGGGCAGTGGTACAAAAAGCAAAGCATGAGTCAGATTAAAACATCAGGAATCGCCTATGCTGAAATGCATATTTAAGGAATGTAGCATCTCCAAAACAAACCTTGAGATTTAGGAGAGACTGTATGTATCAAAGAGCTGGGATGTGTTGGGAGATTAAGGTACCTCTCAACAGGGGGAATGCATATATCCTAGCATAACCCACAAAAAATGTAAAATGGGCAATGGTTTGCAGAGATTGCTCATTTCAGGGACATATCAGGGTTTCCTTTGAGTTAAACTGGCCAAAGGGAAAGAACGTTAACACCTGATCAGACCCAGCCTGAACCTGTGAGAAGAGCCCTATCCCTGGCAATTGGTCCTATCCCCAAATATGGGCCATGCCCAGGGCTCTTTGTATACACATGGTCTATGTTTGCGGGTTTCTGCAGTTTACAGGACTCCATTTCCCCTGACCAGAAGTTCCTTAAAAGCCTCTTTGAGACATTGTTTGTCCCTTACTGTGAGGTGGCCAGGTGGGATAAAAATCCCTGGTCTGGCCACCTTGCGACACCGGTCTCTCACATATATTATCCATGGGATGCAAATGCCCATGTCACAACCAAGGCAGTTCAGAAGTATGTCTCTATCCCGGTTTCATCTATTAGAGCACCATAACATCAGAGGAGCCAACTTGAGGCCATCCTCCACAAACGGTAGGCCCATTTCTTCATAAATGGTGTAGCTAAGTGACCCAGGGGTCACGCAGGGTAGGCACCTGCAAATTCTGTTTTCCTCAGCTTGGAGACCGTTGTGGCTTAATACCTCTACAGACAAGCACCATAGGTGAGGGTTGGGTCAAATTTCCTGGCATAGATCTCAACTATGACTGTTACTGACTTGCTGCCTATCTTAGACACCAGGCTAAATAGAAAACCTGCAAAGTTGTAATTCTTCATGCACCTTTGTTTCAAACAAGGTACCCAGGTGAATACAAAATGACACCCAAATAGGGGAATTTGTGGGCTAAGCCCGGGGAAGTACACTGAAGAACAAAGCGTCAAGATTTCACTTGCTTCTGCCCACATGGCATAACAAACATTCTAGACTGATTAGTGCCCAATCCCCAGCTGACATTGAAACAGCATCATCAGCATATAAAAGGACGGGGACATATCAGCCCTTAAACTTGTCACTCATTCGGCAATCCACACAATCACTCCAATCTTTCTAATTTGGTATCCATTCCTGGTCACTAATATTGTATTGTCAATCTTTCACAAATTGCTTCAATTCATCTTGAATTCAAATCTAACACCATTATAAGAAATGGAGTGTGAATTTCACCATGCAATGGTCCTACTATGTCAATGGCAACTTCTCCACCTACAATGGGCTTTTGTTTATTTTTTAATACTTTGTCCCTCATTCATTTAGTTTTCACAAGAGCCATACGTCCATCATGGGCCAAATTAAGTAATATCCCTCGCACAACAACCAGTGGTGAGAGTTTTGTTCCAACAGTGAGAATACTATTCGCCACTGAGAGTTCATCTGTAATCATGGACCAGGGTTTCTTCAATTGTTAACCTCTCCCAGTTTAATAGTTTCAATTGCTTTAAAAATTACCTATTCCATGTCTAACTCACTCTCCTTCTTCTACAGCACCCAAAGTGACGTCACATATGTTCACCTCGTCATCCAAGAACGTTTCTGCTCAATTTTATCAACACTCACCAAGCAAGATAAACAATCTGTAAATCTAATAACCATCCCAGGAATAGAGTCAACAGTGAAATCTATTCTTGTAAGGAGATACTTCTTTCAAAGATTTGTGATATGAAAGCAGTTTCATTTTCATGTCCCAGAGCAAATTCCTGTATTTTATCAACGCCCAATAAATGGCCAGGTATTCTATCTCAATTACTGAGTAATTTAACCAAGATCCTTTTATGCATGAGATACGCAAGCAATTAAATGCTAAATCCCATTCCTTTTTTAAATTAATTCAGCTCAATCCCATTTTCGCTGGCATAATTAGTGGTGTTGGCTCTTGTTTTATTGAAGGCCGACTATTGTAGTGGCCTTTTTATCAACCTTCGGAAGAAATGTCTGATTAAGTTGCAGATTGTACAAAACGCAGCAGCACGTTTACTGTTGAATATCCCAAAATATAAATCTGTCTCTATAACACTTAAAAAGCTACACTGGTTGCCGGTGAAGAGACGGATCGAATTTAAGGTCCTCTGCATAGCTTTTGAAGTTATTCACAACATAGGACCTGCCTTTTTTAAACAGAATCTGCAGCCTTGTATTCTGACCCACCATATCCACTTAGCCTATGCTCATTACCTGGTAGTTCCCAGGTTTAAATAGTGTTCCTGAGGTGGAAGAAGCTTCCTGGTTGGTATGACCCAACTCTGGAACTCACTTCCACTATGGCTAAAAGAAGAAACTCATCTTTTGGCCTTCAGAAAGGCATTAAAAACTTGACTTTTTATTCTCTGATGTGGTAAAATTTGTTTGTTGTCTTTAATATGATGAGCTAGCATCTTGACACCCTTAGGTGAATGTTTTTGCGCTTTATACATTTCTTTTTCATTGCATCTGTTATTATGTAAGTCTCTTCACCTGGTACAAATGCTTGCAAACAGGGGGCATTTCTTAGGTCTTCCTTTACAGAGATGATCTTTTTATGACAGTCAGTATCCCACAAAAAAGTAACATTTTGCCTTATTGCTGCCTTAAATGTTCTGTTTTATCTGCATAACCCATAATGAATTTACAGTAGTATTCCACCATACCTAAAAATAAAACTAATTCTTCTTTATTACAAGATTCCTGTCACTTTAAAATGGCTTCAATCAACTCCTATCTTGGAAAAAAACCCTGTCCTGAAATATGATGTCCCAGATAATTGACGTCTTGTACACAACAATTGCATTTATCCTTTTCCGGTGTCAAGCCAGCTTTCCTCAACTTCTATAGAAATACAAACCCTTGAGTGATGCTCCTCCTTTGTACGTCCAAAAATCAATAGGTCATCTTGAGGAAATCTTACTCCCATAACGTCCTTAAGTATTGTTGACATGATTCTTTGAAATACAGAGGCTGCAGAGGACCAAAGCAAAAGGCATCCGCAAAAATGTAATCGTTCCTACAGATGTGATAAATGCAGTTAATTCTTTCAAAGACTTGTCTAGCTCCATTTGATGATAGGCAGATGCTAAATCCAAAGTTGTGAACAACTTAGCAACTGCTAATGTGGAAATGATGATTTCATCAATATTGGGAAGATGGTACTTATCTACAAAAATGTCCATATTGAGGGCTTGCATATCTAAGCACAAACAAATCTCTCCTTTAGCTTTTTTTTAGCCAGCAAATTAGGAGCCAACCATTCACTTGCCTCAACTGGTTCAACAAGTTTCAAATCAATGAAATGTTATTTTTCTTTCTGTACCCCTCTTATTCATTCAAAGGTATTCTCACTTTGGCTACCACAGGTTTCACTTCACACTTCAACTTTATGTGATGTTTGACCCCTTTAGGACAACCCAACTCATCCCAGAATACATCCTTAAAGTCCTCTTCAAATGTAACTATGGTTTCATCTATTTCTTGCACTTGAGGCACTGCATTAGGATTTAACATCACGCTCAACAAACATTTATTTGGTCACCCCAGTAAAGCATCTCCACTTTTTGCAGCATACACCTTCCCAGTCACCATTCTCCCTCCAAGTTCAAAGCAAACTGTAAACTACCCAAACATTTTTATAGACACCACACCATAACCCACCTAGGAAATGTCCATTTTGCAAAATGTTTCCTTATTCTTGAAATATGTGTAAATGTGTTCTTACACATCATTGTGAGATGTAACATGACTCAAATGTCATCTCTTTTTCAACCCCTTCAATTCTCACTTTATCTGATGGATGTCCTGTTCCTACACCCTCCAACTGTAATACAATTTCTTTTACTTCTTGACACACCTCTTTTTTATCATTACATCATTTGGAAAAACGACCCTTCTTACCACACATATTACAGATATCTTTCAATGCAAGACAGTTGGTTGCAATGGCTTTGTGACCTGTTTTACCACTCCTTAAGCATGTGCCTTTAAATTCCTTTACATTTCTACCTTCTGAAACATAAAGACTTATTAATTTTCTGCAACACTTGTATTTTTGGTTTTGACTTGACTTACTATTTCTTCAACCTTGGAGTGACTTTCTTTCATTCTATTTTTAGCACTGCTTAACTCATCAACACACTTGACCATGTGCTCGACTTGTTTGGAAATCACATATTTGAAAGGTGGTTCATCATTCAACCACAATGCTTCTCTTATCTTGTCATATGCACATTTCAATACAAAGTGATCCCTTATTCTTTTTTCAGTTGCTCCTCCAAATTTAAAATTTGATGTCAATTTCCAAACACTAGTCACAAAATCTTCCACAGACTCATCTTTCTTTTGTTTCCACAACCCAAATAATATCTTTCCACGATTGTGCTCGCTTGTGGAAGATAATGCCAATCTTGTTTCAGAATATAAATTTCATATGAATTCAACAATCTCCGGTCGGCAGTGCTTAGCTCGAGCAAATGTTTGAGTACCTCCTGCCACTCAAAACCTAGACGGTGCAATAATAGAGAATATCTGCATTTTGCACTTAAATTAGTGTTACTCACCCAAGCATAATGAGATGGTTGGTTTGCCAGGACTACATAAGTAGAAAGGAGGAGGAGCTACATCATGCATGCTGGCACACTCTATAAGAGAAGTAATTATTGTAATAAAACGTTTATTCACAAAATGTTATCTCAATATTCAATCTAAATATATATATATATATATATATATATATATATATATATATATATATATATATATATATATATATATATATATATATATATATTACCTACTGGCGATAGCCAGTAGGTATATATAGTTAGGATTTTTTTCCTATGGGATTTTTGAAAATTCTATGTCGAATAACTTTGGCGTTTGAGGACAGAATTGGCTGAAATTTTCAGGAAAATGGAACATTTTGTTTCTGAGCAGCCCCTGAAAATTTGGGGGGGTTTCGTCAAGGGGGGGCCGAGAAAAAAGGGGGGTCCCAAAACGTGTTTTTCCCATGCAATTTTCCATAGGGCGGTTGGCCTCACTTTTAGCCCGAACGGCTGAATGGATTTACACCAAACTTGGCAAAATTGTAGGGACTGGTAGCCCGATGTGCCTTTGCTATGTCTCAAGATATAGGCTCCAGTGGTTTTTACGAAAATTAAGTTTGAAAAATATATATTGGGCTACATTGGGCTATATATATGTTGGAGCCCAAATGTAGCCCAATGTAGCCCAATGTAGCCCAATGTAGCCCAAAGATGGCCACCAGAGACAAAAAAAAACAAATGTAGCCCAAATATCAGCCAGATGTAGCCCAACTATAGCCCAATGACAGAATGTCCCAGAGTGTTCTAAAGAACAACTAGAGTGCTAACAGTCCTACTTATTACAAAGGTATGGCACACCTGAAGCCATCTTGATTGGAATAAAGTGGTAACTCTTAAAACATTTAATTTAAAAAGGAACAAAATGAGGGGGTTCATTTTGCCATAGAAAGTATGATTAGCGAATATATGACGAAATCCCGCATACCATCAGTCCGCAAAAAAAATCCTGCATGTACTATTAGGCCGCAAATTAAAATAACGAAAACTTTTAGAACGAATATGCCTTTAGCATACACTAAACAACTAAACTACCCTAAACCCTAAAACACTACCCCCAGCATGACCCTACACTACACAAACACTAAGACACTACCCTAAACCCTAAAACACTACCCCCAGCATGACCCTACACTACACAAACACTACAACACTACCCTAAACCCTAAAACACTACCCCCAGCATGACCCTACACTACACAAACACTACAACACTACCCTAAACCCTAAAACACTACCCCCAGCATGACCCTACACTACGCAAACACTACAACACTACCCAAAACCCAAAAACACTACACCCCAGCATGACCCTACACTACACAAACACTACAACACTACCCTAAACCCTAAAACACTACCCCCAGCATGACCCTACACTACACAAACACTACAACACTACCCTAAACCCTAAAACACTACCCCCAGCATGACCCTACACTACACAAACACTACAACACAACCCTAAACCCTAAAACACTACACCCCAGCATGACCCTACACTACGCAAACACTACAACACTACCCTAAACCCTAAAACACTACCCCCAGCATGACCCTACACTACACAAACACTACAACACTACCCTAAACCCTAAAACACTACCCCCAGCATGACCCTACACTACGCAAACACTACAACACTACCCTAAACCCTAAAACACTACCCCCAGCATGACCCTACACTACGCAAACACTACAACACTACCCAGAACCCTAAAACACTACACCCCAGCATGACCCTACACTACGCAAACACTACAACACTACCCTAAACCCTAAAACACTACCCCCAGCATGACCCTACACTACGCAAACACTACAACACTACCCTAAACCCTAAAACACTACCCCCAGCATGACCCTACACTACGCAAACACTACAACAGTACCCAAAACCCTAAAACACTACACCCCAGCATGACCCTACACTACGCAAACACTACAACACTACCCTAAACCCTAAAACACTACCCCCAGCATGACCCTACACTACGCAAACACTACAACACTACCCTAAACCCTAAAACACTACCCCCAGCATGACCCTACACTACGCAAACACTACAACACTACCCTAAACCCTAAAACACAACCCCCAGCATGACCCTACACTACGCAAACACTACAACAGTACCCAAAACCCTAAAACACTACACCCCAGCATGACCCTACACTACGCAAACACTACAACACTACCCTAAACCCTAAAACACTACCCCCAGCATGACCCTACACTACGCAAACACTACAACACTACCCTAAACCCTAAAACACTACCCCCAGCATGACCCTACACTACGCAAACACTACAACACTACCCTAAGCCCTAAAACACTACACCCAGCATGACCCTACACTACGCAAACACTACAACACTACCCTAAACCCTAAAACACTACCCCCAGCATGACCCTACACTACGCAAACACTACAACACTACCCTAAACCCTAAAACACTACACCCCAGCATGACCCTATACTACGCAAACACTACAACACTACCCTAAACCCTAAAACACTACCCCCAGCATGACCCTACACTACGCAAACACTACAACACAACCCTAAACCCTAAAACACTACCCCCAGCATGACCCTACACTACGCAAACACTACAACACTACCCAAAACCCTAAAACACTACCCCCAGCATGACCCTACACTACGCAAACACTACAACACTACCCTAAACCCTAAAACACTAGCCCCAGCATGACCCTACACTACGCAAACACTACAACACAACCCTAAACCCTAAAACACTACCCCCAGCATGACCCTACACTAAACAACCACCACAACTCTACACTACACTAACACAACACTACACTACACAATCACTAACCCACGAAAAAATTAACACAAACCCACTTACCTCTCTCGTCATCGCGGTTTTCACAACGCAAATGAATTTACCATACATGCCTTTAAAACGTAATTCTTTGTAAAGGCATGCGCGATAAATGCACATGCGTTTTGAAAACATGCGGGATAATGGTATGCGAGGTCAATGACCTTGCGGGATAATGGTATGCGGACTGAAAGTCTGCGGGATAAAAAATGCGGGAAAATGGCTGCAAACCATGATTAGCAGCAGACTTCCCTGGTGAGCACTAGCTTTACTACAGTGATCTAATGAGCAACTAGAGTGCTAACATTCAGAATTTATGGCAAATGTGAGACACATCTGAATGCCTTCTTGATAGAACCAAAGTAAACAAGCATTGAAAATGCAATAGATCTCGCCCTCGTTTAAGTTAAAGCCATTCTGTTTGTAATGAGGTGGCTTTTTAGCTTTGCTTTTATTAGTGTTTTTAAAACTTTCATGTAAATAACATGCATATGTATGCATATATGTATATGTATGCATGCATTTATATTTATATAGATATGCAGATTAAATATGTTTATATATGTATATTACCTACTGGCGATAGCCAGTGGGTATATATAGTTAGGATTTTTTCTCTATGGGATTTCTGAAAATTCTATGTCTAATAACTTTGGCGTTTGTGGACGGAATTGGCTGAAATTTTCAGGAAATGGCACATTTTGTTTCTGAGCAGCCCCTGACAATTTGGTGGGGTTTCGTCAAGGGGGGGCCGAGACAAAAAGGGGGTCCCAAAACGCGTTTTTCACATTCATTTTTCCATAGGGCAGGTGGACTCACTTTTAGCTCGAACGGCTGAATAGATTTACATGAAACTTGGCAAAATTGTAGATATGGTTTGCCCGACGTGCCTCTGCTATGTCTCAATATATGTGCTCCAGTGGATTTTGAGAAATTAACGTTTAAAAAAATATATATATCTGTGACAGCGCTCCGGTTAGCGCCCCGGTTCGCGTACCTGACACGTAACGGAACTTCGCGAAGCGAAGCTGATTGGCTCTCCGGTGTCTGTCAACATTCTAAACAGTCCGGAGCGGCCGCCATCTTGTCTCTCGGTAGGATCGAGAGACAAGATGTGGTGAAAAACGAAGGGGGAAATGAAGGAAAGGGGGCAAGGTAGACCCCTCCTGACCCCCTAGGATTGATGAGGGGGATATTAAAGTGCCCCGCGGGGCAAAAAATAAAAAAGAATTTTTTTTTTTGCGATTTTACGCCGTAGAGGCGCGTCCCGGTACGCGAACCGGGCAGCTCACCGGGCAGCTCACCGGGCAGCTAACTGGGCAGCTAACCGGCAGCGTAGCTGTCAACATTGTAAACAGTCCGGAGCGGCCGCCATCTTGTCTCTCGGTAGGTTCGAGAGACAAGATGTGGTGAAAAAAGAAGGGGGAAATGAAGGAAAGGGGGCAAGGTAAACCCCTCCTGACCCCCTAGGATTGATGAGGGGGATATTAAAGTCCCCCGCGATTTATCGCAGTAGAGGCGCTTCCTGGTACGCGAACCGGGCAGCTAACCGGCAGCGTAACGGGAGTCTGCCATCTTGTGTTTTTGGAGCGTCCGGTTCGCGTACTGGGTAGCGTCCCGGTAAGCGTAACAAGGGGAAAACCAAGAGAAACAGTAAAAAAAAATGAAGGGAATAGATTTCCAGCAAACTTGGCAAAATTGTAGGGACTGTTTGTTTGATGTGCCTTTGCAAAGCCTCAAGATATGTGCACGTGTGGATTTTGTCTAATTAAGGTTAAAAAAAATATATATATCTGTAAGCGTGCTCCGGCACGCTTACGTTACGGGTTTTGTTTGCGCTGCAGAGCCGATACGTCACGGTTATGCGACGCGTCATGAGGCGTCTCACGTGGCTACGTGATACGTCACATAATAAAGAATATATTTTACAGCTATAGATATTAGCTTTTAAAAAACTAATGAAATTCACTGAAAAAACCATAGGTTATAGACCATATATAGTTAGGAATTTGCATTTACAAAACCTTGAAAATTCACTGAAAAAAACATAGGTTAGAGACCATATATAGTTAGCTGGACATTTTATTGACATAAAACCAATGAAATTCCATATATAGTTAGTTGCACTAACTATATATCGCGCACCCGCAATCCACTGCTGATGATGTCACATATTACATAATTCATGACATGGTCAGTGACATCACTGATGACATCACTGATGACATCTCAAATGACATCACTGATGACATCACTGATGACATCTCAAATGACATCACTGATGACATCATCTAGTGTCTGTGTGTTTTTGTAAAGTTTAGATATGTTTTACATATTGAAGAATGAGTGGATGTATGGAAGACTGAGTGTGTGTGTGGCTGGCTGGGAGGTGTGTGACTCTGTGCATATCAATGTGTACTTGTATCAGTGATTGTATAAGAGAGTAAGTATGTGTTAGTATATGTGTGAAAAAGTATGGTGTTCTGTGTTTAACTGTATAGATGAGGAAATCGAAGTGTGATTGATTCTTCACAGGACTGACTAGGTGTATGAGTGCATATGATAGTGTTGTAATAATGAGTGACTGTATGTATGAGTGATTGTATGGGTGAATGAGTGAATGCGTGTGTAGACGTAGGAATCAGTGAGTGCGTATGTAGTAACTGGTATTGGTGTGTCATGATGTCATCAGTGATGTCATTTGAGATGTCATCAGTGATGTCATTTGAGATGTCATCAGTGATGTCATCAGTGATGTCACTGAAGTATGGTGTTCTGTGTTTAACTGTATAGATGAGGAAATGGAAGTGTGATTGATTCTTTACAGGACTGACTAGGTGTGTGAGTAACTCCATGGATGAGTGGCAGTGTGTGAGTGCCTGCATAGGTGTATGAGTGCATATGATAGTGTTGTAATAATGAGTGACTGTATGTATGAGTGATTGTATGGGTGAATGAGTGAATGTGTGTGTAGACGTAGGAATCAGTGAGAGCGTATGTAGTAACTGGTATTGGTGTGTCATGATGTCATCAGTGATGTCATTTGAGATGTCATCAGTGATGTCATCAGTGATGTCATTTGAGATGTCATCAGTGATGTCATCAGTGATGTCACTGACCATGTCATGAATTATGTAATATGTGACATCATCAGCAGTGGATTGCGGGTGCGCGATATATAGTTAGTGCAACTAACTATATATGGAATTTCATTGGTTTTATGTCAATAAAATGTCCAGCTAACTATATATGGTCTCTAACCTATGTTTTTTTCAGTGAATTTTCAAGGTTTTGTAAATGCAAATTCCTAACTATATATGGTCTATAACCTATGGTTTTTTCAGTGAATATATATATATATATATATATATATATATATATATATATATATATATATATATATATATATATATATATATATATAGTTTTATTTTTGTTCTTCCATAGCCGGCAAATATATATATATATATATATATATATATATATATATATATATATATATATATATATATATATATACATATACGCTTCTCAATCCTTTTCACTTGCAAAAAAGGAAGACAGCACTCACAGGACTTCAACTCAGTGGTGATTTAATCTTTCTGTAGACGGACTCATTTCTGAAGCAATTCCTTCATCAGTGTCAACAAACAATGCGCTGCGCGACGCCATTTTAAAGTATCATAAATTTCATAATGGAAACAGACAAGGGCTGGCCTGAACGCCGCATGGCATGCGCCATCTTGGAAGTATATACTTTCCAAAACTTCTCTCATCAAATATGCCACAGTTGATAACAAGACTCATTTCGGCATTGAAATTAGAACCGATATTTGATTTCACAAATTCTACATTTAATTTCAACTGTGGTGATGTTGTATTATTCTCGCCGTGGATCGGCAATTGCAACCTCTGTCATGAGGTTGCTCGCCCAACCATTGTACCATATTAAAAACAGCCGTGTATCGGCCTTATCACAATGTAAATTTACTTAAGAAAAACAAATTAAATCAATTCAACAGACAATCATAGCACCATGAAACTTATCATTTATGAGATATGCAGAAGCTTAGCTATGCAAGTGTAATGCCAATTCTTCCCCACTATGTAGTCCATTCGGGGACTTGGTTTGTAGATCCACAATTTACCGGGATTCTAGCCTCCTCAATTTTAATACTCTGTCACCTCCTCTTATACTTGACCACATCGCTGCTTGAGAGATTCCTCTGCTGTGCTGGACAGCAATAAAAACAGATGTGGTCATGACGAGCTCAGCTCGTCATGAGCACAGGAGCACTGTACTGCATGACGAGCTGAGCTCCTCATGAGCATGGAAGGGGTTATGGGTACAGAGTCTACACAAAAAAACCTTCCTAGCGCTCGATCTGCCCCAGATTCGGCAGCGGGCTTCCTCGCGACCGGGCATGGCCGCTTAAACATCACCACGAAAGAAACGCCCATTAGAGGAGCCTCAAAGGATAGTTGATGCCTTTATTCACAGGATGCTGGCAGCCCAGATCGGCTTTAGCAAAAGCAATTCGAATAAAGAAATCTAGACCAGGAGGTCGCTCCTTCTCGCTTCAGGCTGCAACCCAGTGGAATCTGTTACCCCTGGAGCTCCGCCTTATGGAGAACCACTTATGGTTTAGAAAGAAACTGAAAACCTGGTTATTTTCAAGTTTGTGCTTTACTGTACATGATATCTCTTGAGCTCGTTTCGGATGAACGTTAGGGAGTTGTACAGTGCCATGATATCCCCTAGGGGAAGAGTTTTGAGCTTTATCAATATTTTCAGTAAATAAATATGAGCGCATCAAAAGTTTCTGTTTCTTTTCATTTTATTTAGTTCATTTCAAAGAATAATCGCTTTTTTTCAGAATGATGTTTTAATGCAATTGTTTCATGTGGCATATGAATGTCGTGTATCCGATGAGCAGGGTCATCTGTAGGTGCCCCTGCAAGCACAGGTTGTAGGAGGGTATTTATACTAGCCAATATTTGAGAGCTCTGACGTTGAGGCTGAAGGCAGTTTGAAATTCTCTCAGTACCTTTCATTTGGTAATATTGGTGTTCAGAATACAGGTTTATCCAATCATTGGCCCCTCCGCAGAGCGAACAGAGCAATTGTGACATTTATGACTTGTAATTGTGAGTATAGGCAAAATTGTGTGAAGGAGGTACAAACCTGTTGAAATACTGACACAGCGAAAGTAAAGGAAGATGAAGTGCTTACTGTGGATGTGTGTGGGGGGATAACATTGTGATGTGAGGTGAACTCAAAGTGATGCCAGGAAATATGGAAAAAGAGTGTAAGTGTCTTACAGAGCCTGCAGTTGAAAGTGGTGGGAAGGGGAGAGCAGGAGTGATTGTGACACTGAAGATCACTTCCCAGTCCACAGACTACAGTAATGTCAAAATCACTGTCTCAGATGTTCAAAAAAATATTCTAAATTATAATTTTATACAACTACATCATCATATGTATCTGATACTGATAACCAGCATTGGCAAAATAAACAGATCTGGTTTGTTTTAGGCGCATGTCAGGTGTCCGGATGAAATAACAGAAATCTCACTTACTAGTCGGGTGGCATGCTGCATAAAGTAGAGAATTTTAGTTTTCAAGTTTTGGACAATCCCTAATTACATAGGCCACACCCTTAGAAAAGGATCCATAGATATGCTTCTAAGGCTGCTCCCTTTTCAGAGACTCCAACTTTCCATCCCACTTAAAGCTCTGAGCACAACAATATCCCATGTAAAATCAACTGAATTGAATTGAATCAATTGAACAGCAATATAGCACCCCCGCCTCCCCGTTTCCCAGAATATATACCTTCATATGCATATGTGCCAACACTGAGATGTGATACTAATTTATCTCCTGTTTCGTCTACTGATTTTATATTGTGTATTGGATGACTTTGGTAAGGGGAAAAAATAATTTGGCCCTGATTTTAAAATGGTTGATTATATGGCCCTTAAGAGGGCAGTGAATAATCCTCGGGCTGCAGTGGTTTTGTGAGTGCGTACTTCCCATTTTCCTGCCCCTGCATTGCCACAAACCTGCTGCAATTGCTTAGAGTCTATAGCGCTCGTAATTCCCTGCCAGCATTCCCACGTAACTAGCAGGAAGATGGCAGCTGCGTAGTTGGGAGTTTCACTTCTGCGCCCTTGACATCGATTTCTTAATATTTATGGCCACAAAAGGGCCCGAGAGGTCACCTGACTCACCAGAGTAGTGGCGTGCAGACCCTCCTCCTCATCCGTGCCTTCTTGTAGACATCAGAGAGCAGCAATCTACCCAGGCAGCCATTGGCATCCATTTAGGCAAGGGGAACATCTGCATTGGTGTAGAGAAATAATAATGCGCCGTTCTCCGCTAGTCATACCGACCGCAGACAAAGGCACTACACCAACGCGTTCCCTTAGAACACCGCTGCATATACTGAAAGCAGCGTCGAGCGGCACAGCACAGCCTGGGATCCGAAGGCTTATGATAGAAAAGGGCGAGGTCACACAAAGTTTGCATTGACAAAGCTGATAGGTCCGACCTTGCGGTACAGCTACAATGGTTAATGTTATTTACTTGTGAAGGAGATGAGGAGAAATACCACACAACATACCAGTCAAATCATAGGCAGCTACAATGTTACGAGATCACGATAAACAATTCACAGCAACAACTTTTAAAAGGAAACAGGGAACAATTAGCCATATCACTTGTCACGTTGTAAAGCACTGCGCCATAAGGAGGCGTTTTTGTGCAGGGGGGGGGGGGGGGGGGGGGGGGTCGTTCCTGCGCAGGAACGCCTCCTGAAAGTGGCTGAGTGAAATCTATGAGATTTCACTCAGTCACTTTCAGGGCAATGCTGCGTCAAAACCCTGCGCCTGCTTGAAGCAGGCGTAGGTCTTGATGCAGCATTAGTAGAATGGGGCACCCCCGAGCCTTGCTGGAGCTGCGTCGCGCTTGCGACCCAACTCCAGCAATGCGCCACATTTCCGGCACAGATGCATCACGCATCTGTGCTGTTTTTTGCACCATGGTGCGCCGCATTTGCGGCGCACCATGGCTGGCGGAGCTGTGGCGCACTGTGGCGCACATTAACTGGCGCATCCCTCGGGATGCGCCAGTTAACATAGATCTGCCCCCTAATAATTCATGTTAATATACAACATAGTATATAGTAGTAAAAAGGTAAACTTAGTACCAGCTTTGTCACTGAAAGACTGCTGAGTGGAAACAAATGTGATTGACAAACTAAGAGACGACAGATTGAAATCTGCTGACCAAAATATTATGGAACTCACTGTGTTTGCTGTATTTACATAACAAGAACTAGAACATACATTTTCACGTTGGTAGGAAAAATAATTCAAAATAAATTTGCTGTAAGGGGTTAATCAAAGTATAGGGTTCCTTTAGGTAAAGCGTCTATTACTCAATTTAAAGAATTTGTAAGCAGTACTTATGGGCTATGGTTTGAAAGTGCATTGCTGGAAAAAACCTCCTGTAAATGGGAACTGGAGCAAAACATTGTTGGATCATTTCCTATCGCAGAGGCTATAGGATTTGCACCAATGGGTTTGTTCTATTTTCAGCTACTGCAAAGAGCATGCAATATGTGCTCAAGCGCCAAAATGTTGGATTTTGCGTGAAACCCACGTTACTAGGTTAATCCCTCTCCTGCAGATACAAGTAGAAAGCGACTAATAGGGACCCTTACTTGTAAAAGTCCCAATCATAAAACGTTGTGGCGAGAATATTTAGGTTTAAAAAAAATGCATTTTCCAAATCCATAATGATGCAAAATATTAATAAAAACACAAGTAGCTGGACTAAACTGTACATAAAATATAAGCCTGAGCCTCTATTTTTTTCTGTCAGGTTCCTTATATTTTCTCAGTCCGGCTGAAGCAGAGGAGCTATACTTTTTAAAGGGTAACCTTGTTTTGGCTGTTTCTGCTCGATTTATTTACACAATGTCCCATTTCTTAACTCTTCTGTAAATAATACGAGTTTTTTCGATATGCAAACATTCGGACTTTCAGAGAGATACAAGACTTCTTTAGGAGATGAACATTCGATATTCATGAAGTAAAATTTAACTTTCGGTAGAAATAGAGGCAGCTGATGTAAATCCGCGACAAATAAATTGCTGGTCTTTCCATTTTTAGCTTTGAACAATAGATACTTTCAATTAAACTACAAAAAATCAAGCACCACTATTAACAGAATGTAAAGATAAACGTCATTAAATACAACAAGCTAAAATAAAAGTGAAGCTTTGTGGTTGAACTGTCATATTTTCAACCGAAAAGCATCAGGTATTTAAGTACACAAATATCCAACAATTACGAGTTTAAAACATATTTGCATTTTTAAAAATATGCATCTACCTTCCATAATATATGCTCGAACATCCATACTGACCTTAATGAAGAAATGCCCGTCCTTCAGGCACAGACTCGGCATTATGTTCACTGGATCTTAACCTCCCAAAACAGGCAGCTAACCCAGCATTTTAATGGTTCATTCTCCTTTCTGTTGTTTATGAACGCCTACCATGAGATTTCAACTGAAAAAGTTAAAAACTTCACGAGTCCTGAAATCTGACCACAAGAATGACAGCTAAGTACGGGAAATGCAGTTTCCTTTTGGATTCAGCAAACTAACAGGGGGAAGAGGTTACTATGGATACAGGAAACCGCTGAACAGGAAGCCATTTCATCCTTGCTGCCACACCATTGTTCTAAAGATAACTTCATCTCCAGAGAAGGAACAGTAGCATTCTTCAATCTTAACGTCCTTCATGTAGTATTCAATTGCTTCCATTTGGGATTATGGTGTGAGGAAATATTTGCATACTGCTAAATTCATAGAGCAATGAGGTAGAATGTCAATTGTTTCGAAGTGTACTTGAATTTACAGTGTGTGCCATACCTTGAGACACCGCAGGGCCGCCTTTACGGTTGATGGCACCCAGTGCAATAATCTTTGTTGCCACCTCCCCAGGCCCTGGTGACATTCTTCTCTCCTGATTTCTTCACTATCTCCCTCCAATGGTGTCCATCATCTCTACTTGGCCCATCTTGCCCCCATTCTTTAAATTTCTTTTATAGCTCCACTCTTACCAATGTAGGGTGGTAGAGTTCTTTACATCACACACATATATAATACAGAGACAATGAATGAATGTGTAAATCAATGTGTAGGAAATGTTAAATACAACAACGAGTGGCACAAGGTCTAGGGGTCACATGTCACCCACACTGGTAGACATTATATGTTCAGAATAGATGCATCTAGAGGAATGAACATACAAAATTACTAGGCTTTCATTCAACACAGCATAGTAATCACAGTTGCTATGCTCACTCAGATTTCAACTGAAAAAGTTCAAAACTTTCACAAGTCCTTAAATCTGAGCACACGGTTTAACACTGTACCCCTTTGTAAATATGCTCAACAGTTATGTTTTGAGGAGGTCTAATTTTTTACGCAAATACTTTTCTACCAATGATAGTACATAAGGATTAGCATCATAATCCACGGGTGGATATATGGGAACATCCTTACACCACCGATGATATGTTCCCTGGACACAACGTGGAGAGCAGTACTACTTCATTTTCCTGAGGGCTACCTTCCAACACAGATCCAGGATTTACAGTGGAAGTAAATTCCAAAACACCACCATATGTATTGCAAATCCAGTGCAAAGTGTCAGTAAATCTACCCCAAAACTCAGGATATAAAACATAACACAGTGGTCAGGGTTGTTTATACTAAAAAAATGTATTACTACGCAAGAGAATCCTTTCTTAGCAAACTTAGAATGAACAAAGAGTGAGAAAAAAGCAAAAAAGTTCTAAACCTATAGCACGTTGATGCCAGGTAATAGCGCACTGTGCTATATTATAAGGATAGTAATTTATGAAGTGCAAGTTACAAAATAATCTGTGACAAAAGCAGTAACCCACTGAGCTATCTTCAAAAAAAAATCTCTGATATGCAAGCTACATGTTATGCAGCAGGAACAATAACCCTCTATGCTACTTTAACCTGAGTCAAACGTATCACAAGACAAATCACAGATCTCTCCATCAAGTGCACTAATTACCAGAGTTTGTGTGCTGTTGTTAAGATCCCCTGAAAAATGCAGTGCACACTAAGATCTCCGAAGGCTGCTCTTATCTTTCCTGGTGCCCCTTTAAGCTTGGCATCCATGCCATTTCACCGATCTCACCACGCTAAATCGAAGACTGAGGCACCGGCACACATTAGTGGATTCATAGCATGGTAAATGATTAGATAGTACTTGACTTGAAAAGTGCTGAGTTTCCTATTTGGGAAACACTTTGGTGTAGTATAAGAATGACATGATAGGTGCTATAATCTTCACTTGTGTCCATAACTTTGTTGTAGAAGAAAGAGGAAATGGAAGCTATACATGGCATGAACTGATTTCAGGTAGCTGTAGTGATGCTTCATAAGATCCTCCCACTTGTGACTGTGTTGCACCCACACCATACACTGTATACAGGCATCTAGGGTTCAACAGAAGAGAAAGAGGCAAATTGAAAGACCAGCAGTTTCCTAACAGAGGACAAGAGTTCCAGATCAAACATTAGGAGGGTGGAAAGCACTGCAAACGGATGGAGGAGTCGGGAAGGAGTGGGGAGGAAGGATGCAACTCAAACTCAGAGGGCGAATGGACCAGAATAAGAAGAAAGGGGACACTGGAGAAAGAGAGGAGAGAGAAGAACAGAGGCGAAGGAAAAGAGATGAGAGCGAAAGGAGGCAACACGTGGGTTAGGAATAAGACACAGGGATAGCTCACTTATGCAGAGGCAAGCAGGAAGTTCAAACTGAACTCCAGGAGAAAAGAAGCGTTTGGTTTCTTGGAGGAGACTGAAGGGGAAGAAAAGGGAACAATGCATCCTTCACCATTGAAAGTATTTACAATATTTTGCAGCAACCCATCTTACTTTTACTCGAAGTACAAAATGCCTTTGATGTCAATGAAAAGAAGATAACTGTTTTTTTTTAACCAGGCAAGTATTCTTAGACCTAAAATACTACTAGAATGTATTCCACGTGATGAAAGTGTCAGAAGAAGCAGAGGAACTTTGTTTTGTTCTGGAATCAGGGGTAGATTCAAAAAGACTCCCCTGAATTAAGAAAAAGAAAAGCACAAAGAGGTACCCACACTGTGTCCAAAGTTCTGAAATCTTGCCACAGATATTAGCTACGGTTGTTGAAAGAAATGTTTTTTCTTTTTCCACAATTATCAATTTCTGATTCTTGTTGTAACACAACGTCTTTATACTGTTACCTACAATATCTAATTATAGTTGACTTGTCTGTGTCCTGCATGTTACTTTTCCTTGGTTTATTTGTTGATTGTCAGTTGTGAAACAGAGAAATCTTTATTCGATGTGTTCATCTTGTAAGAGAACTGTATAGATAGGTTAGAGCATTATAGGCTAATACTTTCTCTACATTTATGTACATTCACTAATCTGTTGCTAATTTTAGTAAACAGTTTTCCCTTAACCATTGGACATTTTACATCATTGCCTAAAGTCAGCCCAATTAGATATTACCAAATTATACCTTGTTTGAAAAGAAATCACCATATCGTAGTGGTCAACACACTAGCATCGATTGGCACTGAATCAATCATAGATGTGAACCCGTTTTTCTATAACTTGCTTAACATAACTTTTGGCGCTGCTCCTGCAAAGAAGTACAACTTTTTTGGAACTCATCCAGCAATAATCTGGAAGAAAGACCTCTGATGACAAGTGGCGAAGTGGTTGTCCCTTATACTAAATCTTATCAGAAAATTTTAAATAGGCACAGGGTCACATTTGCCTTTTAAAGTTAAGGAAGGAAAGGCTGTATTTACTTTCCATTATTAACACCGGGCAGCAGACAGTAGGGCCTGATAGTGAGCAGTGCTCAGCCAGATTTTAGACACAGCCTGGGGCACAGTAGTGAAGAACTGAAGCACTGAGGTACTTAACTTTTAATTAAAAGTCATTGTCAATACAATATTGGAGTGTGAGAAAAAATGAAGTTTCTGAAAGTAGACGTTTCTGAATGCTTTTATATGGGAGAGAATTAAAATGAAAAATTACATTAATGATTAAGTTAATTCTTCACTTTAATTTTCCCCCATTTCAAAGTTTTGTCTTTACAAACAGCTGGGGCCTCATTTATGAAAAGTGACGCATCGCTGCGTGAAAATAGCGATGCGTCACTTTTCACTGCGCACTCCTTGCGACACCAATGATGCGTCATATTTAATGTATGACGCATCATGTCGCAAGGACTTACAGATACGTCAGTATTTCTGACGTATCTGTAAGCGCAAAAGTGACGCATTGCTGGAGTTGTGTCACAAAAGTGACGCAACTCCAGCAATGCGTCCTTTCACATGGGGAAAGCCCCATATGAAAGGGCTTGCGTCAGTCTTATGCCTGCTGTGAGGCAGGCGCAAGATTTTGACGCAACAGCATCCTAAAAGTGACACAGTGAAATCTCATAGATTTCAGTGCGTCACTATTACGAGGCTTTTTGCGGGGGAACGCCCCCTCTGCATACATTATACCTGACGCAGGTATAATGTGGCGCAGGGGTTTAAAAAGTGACGCATCCACCTAGATGCGTCACTTTTTAAATATGGCGCAACAAGGCGCATATTTTACGCCGCTGGTGCGTCACAAAAAGTGACGCATCAGCGGCGCAAAACTGATGCAAGGCCTCACGAATAAGGGCCCAGGCTTTTTGCTTTCAGTGGCCAGTACATACTGTTCCATATTTATAACTGAAAACAACAGTAATTCTTTAAATGGGAGACATTTCAAGTAAAGAAAAATATCATTCAATGAAACATTAAATCAATGTTTTTCTCCACCTTCAATTAAGCCAATTACATCTAAATGTTTTATAAAGCATATTCCTTCACTTTAAATTCTTCCCATTTAAACACATGGCTGTATTTCTTCTCTTATAAATATAACACAGTGTGTACAGGTCATTTCAAAGTGTCACCTTCACATGCAGTAGGCATCTTGTTCTAAGTGGCTGATAGACATGTTGCTATATCTATAACGGAAAAATACAAACATTATTTTAAGTGGGAGAAATTCAGTGAAAAAAAATGTTCCATACTCTGAACATTTTTACACATCATTTTTCAGCACTTAAAATTCCTCCCACTTAAAAATGGTTGTATGTTTTTGTTATACATGTAACAGTGCCACATATGGTGAAAGGCATGTCCTGTGCCACAAGTATATACTGCACAGGATCTCAGTCACCCATACACATATATCCCATTCGTACGCACACATGTTCATACATCCCCGAAGGCCACACTCTAAAAGACATGGATTGCATCACTGTCATAGTGCCCCTTCATCAACGTATTTTGTACGAACCTTAGTATTTGGGTTTATGAACGTTAAGCTTAAGTCAATGAAGCTGGCTCTGGGGTCTCTGGTAACAATATTCGGGTTGCTTTTCACAAATCCCAAGTAGCTGTCACTACAAAAGAATTTATAGACCCCTGATAAAGACCATGTTCATATCTAACAGTCTGTGCATTCGATTGACCAGCAATTGGCTACTCAACTGAGGTGCTTGATGGTAATTTCATCTTTGCTTCAGGGCTTCAAAAGGTAACAGTGAGGGAAACCACTCATCAAGAGCTGCTTCGAAAAGTGGCACTGGTGTTATTGCTCTGTCATAAGTAGCATTATGTAGAAGGGACATGTGCATTGCTCGGCATTGTTACTGGTGCTCATGTAGAAGTTGAATAATAATCGGATGGGCAAGATGGCGGCTACGTGAGCGGTGTGAAGGTCACTCGCCCCGACCACTGTGTAAGTAAGCACATTTTATTTGCATAGTTAATTAAAACCGTTGGAATACAAAACATATATGAAATATATATATATATATATATATATATATATATATATATATATATATATATATATGTACATATATATATATATATATATATATATATATATATATATATATATATATATATATATATATATATATATATATATATATTGCCAGTCCTTATCAGACCACTTCTCCCCGGTCACTCAGCCCCCTGTTTCAGACAGTATAAAGGGGTTCTTTCCATGTCTTTGCTGCAAAGCGTGCAAGTATAGTAAGAAAGTCAAAGAGTATCCAGGTAGAACAGGAGAAGGGAAATTGAACAGAAAAATAACCAAACTTCTCAACTGTAACTCCGACTACACGGTCTACTGTTTAGAGTGCCCTTGTAAGAAACATAACATAGGTAGCACCATCAACCCCACCAAATTGAGGATCCTGGAACATATGAGAACTATCTCAAATAAGGATAAATCCGATCCGGTAGCTCGTCACTTTGCAGAATGCCATCAAAGCAATAGGGACCTCCTTAGCTTCTATTGTATAGATCAAGTTAAGCGTTTAGAACGAGGTGTGGACAGGGAGAAGGCACTCCGCATCTCAGAATCTAGATACATCATCGACCTTAAAACAATGACACCGAGGGGTCCAAATAACGATGAGGAGATGTGGGTGCAACTTTAGGATTAAAACAAGACTAGATGAGAAAGGAACCTGTTCTACCTGCTCTATAGTGGAAAAAAGAAAGAGGCCAGTATAACTATACCCAAAATCTCCAACATGTGACAATGCAAGTTATGGAATTTTAAGCTTGATTCTAGCCCATGCAGGGCGAGACAACAATTAAAAATAACTGCTGAGTTACCAAGTTCCCACAATGAGAATCAGGAAAGCAGACATAGGGGATACACCCCCCCCCCCAAAAAAAAACACAAAAGCAATTATATTGTAATAAAGTTTTTATTGGGTTCTTGTTACTTAACTATTGGAATGAAATGCATAGTATGTACTATAACAATGGAATGTTTGTTGCTGCTAACGTTTTTAACATTTGCACTAGAGCACTTTATATTCGCCATTGGAACCAATGCACTATATGTAGAGTAACACACTTCAAAATGGCCACCGCTTATTCTAAGATTGACCATCTTCTATGTTGTTGAAAAATGAAATCTTCGGTGGGGTTTAAAATGGCGATCATTCTTATGCACAAACTGACACTGACGAAGCTTTTATTGCGAAACGCGTCTGTCGAGGGTGAGGGGGGTTTGCAATAAAGGATTTACAAATCGGAGACCTGCGTGCTTGCCGTTTTATCGACTGGATTAGTTGATAAGTGCTGCTATATATATATATATATATATATATATATATATATATATATATATATATATATATATATATATATATATATATATATATATATATATATATATATATATTACCTACTGGCGGTCGCCAGTAGGTATATATGGTTAGGATTTTTTCTCTATGTAACTTTTGAAAATTCTATGTCTAATAACTTTGGTGTTTGTGGACGGAATCGGCTGAAATTTTCAGGAAAATGGCACATTTTGTTTCTGAGCAGCCCCTGAAATTTTTTGTCAAGGGGGGGCCGAGAAAAAAGGGGGGTCCCAAAACGCGTTTTTAACATTGAGTTTTCCATAGGGCGTTTGGCCTCACTTTTAGCTCGAACGGCTGAATGGATTTGCACGAAACTTGGCAAAATTGTAGGGACTGTTAGCCCGATGTGCCTTTGCTGGGTCTCAATATATGTGCTCCAGTGGATTTTGAGAAATTAACGTTTTAAAAAAATTATATATCTGTGACAGCGTCCCGGGTAGTGCTACGGTTCGCGTCCTTGTCGCGTTACGGACCTTTGCGAAGCGAAGCTGATTGGCTCTCCGGTGTCTGTCAACATTCTAAACAGTCCGGAGTGGCCGCCATCTTGTCTCTCGGTAGGATCGAGAGAAAAGAGGAGGAGAAAAACGAAGGGGGAATTTAATGAAAGGGGGCCAGGTAGACCCCTCTTGACCTACTAGGAATGATGTTGGGGTTAATAAAGGGTCCCGTGGGAAAAAAAAAAAATTGATTTTTCACGGTAGAAGCGCTTCCCGGTTCGCGAACAGGTAGCGAAACGGGAATTCGCCATTTTGTATTTCGTTTTAATTAAATTACAGGGTATAAGGGGGTACGGGAGACGTATCCTGACTCTTTATGTTTTCTGAGGGTGGCTGAGGAGACTCATATATGTTGATACATGTCTTCCAGTGGCTGCGCGTGAGCGTTTTTTTTTTTTGCTGCGTGACGTCTGTTAACGTTCGATTCAAAGGAAATCAGGAAGTGTTGACCGCCATTTTGTCACTGCAAGTAAATATTTTGTTAAAAATAATTGTTATAAATTAATCCGTATTGATAAACATTGTCTGCGCCATCTTGCCTTTTTTCCAATGCCACAATTTTGTCGTGCACGGCAGCCATTTTAGATGCCTTGACCAGACCCACTCTCTGCACGTCGCCGATCCTCAGCATGGCTCCCCACCCTCGCAAGCATCTCCCCCACGCACTGGTCACCCCCGCTCTCTCTCTCATGCATGGGCCATAAACCTCCCCCCATCTGCGCTGTTCTTCCCTGAGAATCACACCCTGTGCCCGCCCGACACCTCCCTTTCACCCTATTCACTACCGCACCCTCTGACACTCCTCTTCCTCTGTGTCTAATTGTCCAGGCCGGTCCTAGGCTATCACCTAGCCGTGCGGATGTAGTTTATGGCCCCAACTTTAAAGAATCACCCCTCTTCAAAGGAGTTACAGTAGATCAAGGCCCCCACCTCATGAGATCCGTCACAGCACACGCGTTTTTACTATCTGATAACCATCCTGTATTGTGATTGGGGAGGGGATTCTCACTGTGAGGGTGTGTGGGACCGAGCCTGAAGCGGAAGATTCCAGGGATGCCTCTTTGTACATCAAAGTTTTTACAATTATGTGTCACATTAAAAATATATAGCACTCCAACAAAGTAGTAGGATTATAAAACTTTATTAATTTATAAATATATACAGCGCAACAAAAACAGTAAACACATTTAAAAAATGTTTTGAAAAAAGAAGCAACAATGGTAAGTAGCTGTCTTTTGTGCGAATAGTCCCAAGGCAGCACAACGTGCTGAGTTCTGGACGGCACCCAGGTGATGTCACCTGGGTGCCGCACTGGTTTTTGGTATCCTACAATGCTGCTCCGAAAAACGGCGTGGGTCGCCCCCGGGGGATGGGAGGCCTCGTCAGTAGCGGTCTGTTGTGCAAATAGTCCCAAGGCAGCAGAACGCGCTGAGATGTGGATGGCATCCAGGTGATGTCCAGTAAGTTGCCGCACTGGTTTTGGTATCCTACAATGCTGCTCCGAAAAACGGCGTGGGGCGCCCCGGGGAGGGGGGGGGGGGAGGCGGCGTGAACGGGCCTCCCCAGGTGGAGGCTCGTCTGCTGTAGTGGGGCGCCCCTTTACCGTTTCAGTTGCCATTCCACCCGCTTTTGGTACACTGTGCCAAAATCCGCCATTCAGCTCAGTTGCGCCCACTCTTGCGGTGCAGCGATAGGCGGCTGCCACAGGACTCTCAAAATGGCGGCAGGCTCTTCGGATTTGGGCCTGGTCCACTAAAATGGTCCTGGGACACCTTGGAACTCGGACGCTTGTACGCTAGGGCTTGGGCTCCATTCTCGAAAGCGTCCCCTCAGCCTTGAAGATTCTACAAAAGTCTTGGGGGCCCCCGACTCCCGCAGGCTTCCGGTGGGGAGCGGCTGCCATGATTGCTTGCGGAATGGCCACGACGGAGCTACGAGATGGTGGTGCTCTCATGCTGACGCCAGCTTCAGTCTGAAACATCCAGAAACACTGTAGACTATCAATTCGATGAGTTCCGGTGGAGCCCCAATGTGACCCGGTAGGGAAGAACTTGCCCTCCCCTTTTTTGAGTGATGGTTCTTGTTGCCTGTCCCCTCTGTTGTCATCTAACAGAACCTTTTTGGATTGCCGAGTGAGAAAAAAAAAGGTGGGGCTTTCATCGTTTGGGAAAAAAAAATGTTTTAATCCAATGAAAAGTGTTATTTTTAGGTCATATGCTCAAGCCTTCCATCATTAGGAAACCAAAAGTAAAGTGAACCAATGAAAAGTTTTATAAAGAAGTCACATGACCTGTTATGCGGCTTTGGGCTATAAAAAGCCTACAAAATCCGTTGGCCCGTGAGGCGGCGTCAGTAGCGGACCGATGTGCGAATAGGCCGAAGGCAGCACAACGCGCCGAGATCCAGATGGCACCGAGGTGGTGTCCAGCAAGTTGCCGCACTGGTGTGGCCATCCTACAATGCTGCGCCGAAAGTCGCCGTGGGGTGCCCTGTTGGCCTGTGAGGTGGCGTCAGTAAGTGGGGGCTGTTTGAGGATCTGACTGCATTGGAAAGCAAAGTGATGCGGTGCCTCGCCCCCAAGATGGAGGCTCCTCGGCTGCAGTTGGGCGCCCCTTGGTGTTTCACTCGCTATCCAGCTGAGTTGTGTCCGCACTTGTGGCTACAGTAGGCCGAAGGCAGCACAACGCGCCGAGATCTGGATGGCACCGAGGTGGTGTCCAGCAAGTTGTCGTACTGGTGTGGTCATCCTACGATGCTGCGGGGGGGGGAGGCGGCGCAAATGAGCCTCTCCTGCCTCTCCAGGTGGAGGCACTTCATCTGCAGTGGGGCGCCGTCTAGCTGAGTTTCGCCCGCTCTTGCTGCTACAGCGATAGGCGGCTCCAACAGGACTCTCAAAATGGCGGCCTGTTCTTTGGATTTGGGCCTGGTCCACTAAAATGGCCCTGGGACACCTTGGAACTCGGACGCTCGAATTTTTTTCCTTTCCTCCACATGCAAAAAAGGTAAATGCCCGGTACGTTACCTGCCTCATCTGCCACGATGTACTCTCCAGAGGAACCGAAAAAAATATAGTTATGGTAATTATACCATGCATCGTCCTATGGAGAGGTGGCACCCGATTAATTATAGTGCTGGCCAAATTCGAGATTTGGTGGATAACCCCCGAACTGCCAGTACATCCACCAATGAAGTGGCAGTGACAGCATCAGAAGCAAGGGAAACGGTTCTAAATCTTCAGAAGAACTTTGGACAAATGAAAATGACATGTTTAACTTGCGGCAAATTAATTTCATGTGGAGAGAGGAGTGTTAGTCGATGGTTGGTGGAGACATTTTGACTATATCCTGGACCTGCTCGGCCTCGCCCCAAAATGGCGCCGGTATAAATGGGACTCGTAACTCCTTGTTGTGTACTGGTTGCCCAACCTTGATATCACAAGATACGTATGCAGTTTTGAAGCACATGGCGGGCGGGGACGAGAATTGATTGAACATTTCGACATCCCTATTGATATTAAGTACTGATGTGTTATTGATTACTGTACTATTGAAAGTTCGAATTAACGTCACCCATGGTACTTGCCCGCAAATGTATATCTAGATCATTTTATTGTAACTGGCTTGTCGTATTTTAATTATAAAATGTACATCCATCGATTCCGCAACTGTTAGACACCTTAGCTCTTGCAACCTAATGGCCCGCCCGTTACGTTCTTCTACAGTGTAAATGTCCCCTCATCATATACGATTTCAGTTTGCTCCGTGGCCAGCCTACGTGGTTATAGGCCCGTATTTGTATATTGACATTTTCACAATAAAGGTTTTTAAAACAAAACATGGTAGTAGTACTTACATTGGTAAAGTTTTGAATAATAGCCACTGTTTTCGAATCAGTAAAAGGCAAGTGAAATAAAGCAGTCCAATTACATGACGGTTAAAAGGTAAAATACGCAGGAACGCAGTCAAGATAAAAGGTCAAGGGCTGTTGTGTTTTCTACTCCTGCAACAAAAAGTGATCGATAAGAATCTGATATTCATGCCTATCAGCGACTAAGACAGCAGGCCGAGCCTCTTTTGCTCAACGGTTCCCTCATGGGACGAAGAAACGCCCTTTTTCTCGAAAAAGGAATATTTTACTTGCAGGACAGTTGTAAATTTCCCGGGAAAATACATTAGCCTGGAACATTGTTAGTGATAAACTGTAAATGCATCTGGGTCCTTTGCTTTACAAGTCAGAGTGAGAAAAAAAAAGGTGGGGCTTTCATCATTTGGGAAAAAAAAATGTTCAAAAGCAATGAAAAGCGTTATTTTTAGGTCATATGACCAAGCCTTACATCATTAGAATAACAAAAGTAAAATGAAACAATGAAAAGTTTTATTAACAAGTCACATGACCTGTTATGCTTACGTTACGCGCCGCGCTCTGGATCGCTTCCGGGAAGCTGCGCCTCGCGCACCGGAGCACTTCGGGGTGCGCTAACGCGACGCGTCATATGACGCATTACGCGACAACGTAGGTCCAGAATATAGTCAAAATGTCTCCACCAACCAGCGGTCGGAACACAACCCCTTTCAGTAGTCCAAAAAGTTCTATAAAATGACAACAGAAGGGACAGGCAACAAGAACCATCACTCAAAAAAGGGGAGGGCAAGTTCTTTTCTACCGGGTCACATTGGGGCTCCACCGGAACTGATTGAATTGGTAGTCTACAGTGTTTCTGGATGTTTCAGATTGAAGCTGGCATGAGAGCACCCCGTGGCTACGTCGTGGCCATTCTGCGAGCAATCATGGTAGTCGCTCACCACCGGAAGTCTGCGGGAGTCGGGGGCCCCGGTGACTTTTGTAGAATCTTCAAGGCTGAGGGGACGCTTTTGGGAATGGGGTCCATGCCCTAGCAGTCAAGCGTCCGAGTTCCAAGGTGTCCCAAGGCCATTTTAGTGGGCCAGGCCTAAATCCGAAGAGCCGGCCGCCATTTTGAGAGTCCTGTGGCAGCTGCCTATCGCTGCACTGCAAGAGTGGGCGCAATTCAAGTGGATGGTGGGCGAGATGCTGTAGCCGCAAGAGCGGGCGCAACTCAGCTAGCCGAGTGAAGCGCTGGGGTGTACCTGAAAAACCTCCACCTGGGGAGGTGGGGGAGGCTCGTTTGCGCCGCCTCTCCCTTCTAGTGCATCCTACGCCGTTTCCTGGCGCAGGAATATGTGATGGTCGGACTAGGGCACCGCAGGACGTGTCTTCAGGTCGAACGGATTGTGGGACAAGTTCCAGAATGGAAGAGTCACCAAAAGGCAAAAAGTTCCGCTTGACCCCGGGAGCCGGCCGCCTATGTTGGGGGCGATCTCAGGCCACACCAGGGCAACAAGACTTGGGGAGGGGGTCGGAGCCAAGTGCCCCCTCCGAGTCCTCGCCATCACACCGCCCCTCGGGGGCCTCCGTCAAGCGGTTTAGGGAGGCACCGCATCACATTGTTTTCAAATGCAGTCAGGTCCACAAACGGCCCCCACTTACTTTGAGAATAGTGAAGCTGCAGCAAGTGCAAATAAGCTTCAGACAGTGTTACAAGCGCTGCTCAGAACTCTGAACTATGGCACCCAATATCCAGGATTTATGCCATTTGTGCAAGGCAGTGACATCGAAGCAACTCAGGGACCAAAACCATGAACGTACACTCATGTAGAAAATCTTACTATTGATGCTTGACTGAGGCCAAGGAGATCAGAGTGCATGAGTCTCATGCTCGATCGATTGAGCTAGCCGGATCGGGCAACAAAAAGTATAAAATAGTTATGTAAATAGTTATTTAATAAAATGTTTTACCCTGTTACTTTGCTGGTGTGTTGTATATATTTATAATATTTGCATAGGGTTTGTCGTTATTTTGGGTGGGGTGGGTGGCGGAGCTGAGCTGTCTTGCAGCCATCATGGTGTGGAGCTCAGTTCATCTCACTAGTTTCGTATTTCTCATGAGGGGTTGTTCTCAATGTTTCTATTTTAGCGAGGTCAAAAAGAGATCCCATTAGTGGCCTACTGATTTTGCTCGATTCCTTTTGTTTTTTTAAACGATTTTTCACTATCTGCAAAGAATAAACAGAGCATTGCGACTCTGTGCTTGTTTGTAAATAGAGAATGAACCAAAGAGAACCAATTCTAAAACAGTAAATGCTTGGATAACAATCAATCAAATGGAGAGAGAAGCAGGCACGACGGATTACAACGGGGGCAAAGGCCTGCGTTAACTACCCTTCACTATCTGCAAAGAGAGAGTACTCCTAAGAGAAAAGAGGGGGGGGGGCGAGGGGGGGGGGCAGCGTTCAAAGCACATCAGCGTGCATAAACACGAAAATGTTTTTACCTATCACGTATTTGACATTTGACAGCTTTTGATATTTGCTATTAAAAAACCATTGAAATTCACTAAAAAAAACATAGGTTATAGACCATATATAGTTAGGAATTAGCATTTACAAAACCTTGAAAATTCACTGAAAAAACCATAGGTTATAGACCATATATAGTTAGGGATTAGCATTTACAAAACCTTATTTTACTCGCACAAAACCATTGAAATTCGCATATATAGTTAGTTGCGCTAACTATATATCGCGCACCCGCAATCCACTGCTGATCATGTCACATATTACATCATTCATGACATGGTCAGTGACATCACTGATGACATCACTGATGACAACATCCAGTGACTGTATGTTTCTGTAAAGTTAAAATATGTCTTACATATTGAAGAATGAGTGGATGTATAAGTGTATGGATGAAGGATTTAGTAGGTGCATGACTGACTGTATGAGTGAGTGATTAAATGTGTCTCACTGAGTGCATGGGTTAGTGACTAAACGATCTTAATTTGTTCATCATTATGTCTGTTGTTCTGTAAACTGCTGCATGTGTTGATCAGTAGCTATATGAGTAACTATATGGGCTATTGATTGGTTGCCCAAGTATTTGTATGGGAGACTGAGTGTGTGTGTGGGTGGCTGGGAGGCGTATGACTCTGTGCATAGATGTGTGAGCAGTTGATTCACTAGATGTATGGGTTCAAAAGTGCATGTGGAAACAGCTGTATGGGCGCTTGACTGTGTGCATGAGTGTATTGGTGAGTGAATGGATATCTCAGTGCTACATGTCAAAGTAAGTATATATGTAAAACACAGTACATGTGAGAGTTGACATATATAAATAACTGTGGATAAGAGCCAGTGAATGTATGAGTGGCTGTATGGATAATTGTGAGCTTGTATCAGGGATTGTATAAGAGAGTAAATATGTGTTAGTATATGTTTGAATAAGTAAGGTGTGTATAACTGTATAGTTGAGGAAATGGAGGTGTGATTGATTCTTTGCATGACTGACTAGGTGTGTGAGTAACTCCATGGATGAGTGACAGTCTGTGAGTTTCTGCTAACACTGAGTGTATCTAAGGTTATATTAGAGTCTGAAGAGGTTCATTGTATTATCACATGAGTGATGTCATCAGTGATATCATCAGTGATGTCATTTGAGATGTCATCAGTGATGCCATCAGTGATGTCATTTGAGATGTCATCAGTGATGTCATCAGTGATGTCACTGACCATGTCATGAATGATGTAATATGTGACATGATCAGCAGTGGATTGCGGGTGCGTGATATATAGTTAGCGCAACTAACTATATATGCGAATTTCAATGGTTTTGTGCGAGTAAAGTAAGGTTTTGTAAATGCTAATCCCTAACTATATATGGTCTATAACCTATGGTTTTTTCAGTGAATGAATATATATATATATATATATATTCCAACCTTTCGTCCACGCTTTGAAGAACGACGTCCAAGCCACAAATGTAGTTCAAACTGGATTTATTTCACATCCAACTCGACGCGTTTCGGGAATAGCCTTCCCTTTGTCACGAGTACATTGGTCTGTTACATCCATTCATTTAAAGAAAATCACATGACTTAGTTGCATGATAAACATAGCCAACAGACTACCCACACATCATATGTCTGGAGCTATGTACTGCGCCTTATTTTCAGAATACTGTGCTCTAGTATGCATAAATCATAACACATCTCTTAAATGCATTTTATCAATCATTGTTATTCATGATATAAGCTGGACGAAAGTTTTTCACGAAGCACTTAAAAACATTTTATCTGATGCCTGTTTGCCCCATAATGCGCTCATGCCGTAGGACACTCGGTTACGTTACAGCATAAATGCAAAACAATCATAACGTTAGTTCGCTGTTCACATACATTTGTTATATTCAAACATCCGTTTTTTCAAAAAATAATTTCTCCGTTCGTCCGAGTCAAAATAGGAGCTGCGAACCCACGGTCAAGCCTTCACTGTCTATTGTTTTGCGCTCGCGCTATCGTTTGAGCTAACGCTTCAATTCATTCACAGCGTCACTTCTCCTTCTCAATATAGGTGCTTGACAGTGGCCTTAGGGGTTTAAGCTCATGCTAAGTTAAAAACGGATTGTACTTCACAATAAGCATACTTGCATTTGGGATTCAGCCCCAGTGGGCATAAGTGCTTCTATTAAAGTTCATTAAATCATACTTGGATCTTGACTCTTGCGTGAGAGTAATCAATCACAGTGAGTTGCCAGCTTTCTTCGCATCATGAACCATACTGTCACACATAATCTGAATTCGTGCCTTTTCAAACTCTCCCACATTGTTTGGTACCTGTGGCAAAATAACAAAACAGTATTAAAATAAATTTAAACATGTCACATCTTTCATACCTTCATATTAAAATCCCAAAAGAGTTGATAACAGTTTAGCAGAAATTTGCACATACTTTCTTAGCCCAGATGCACACCTAAACCCTCATCGCAGTTGTGTCCCTGGGGTTGCAGCAGTTGGTATTTGATTATAAATCTTGACTCAAGACGTCTGAGTTCCTGCAGTCGATTACTGCCTCTTTCTCTTATTGGAACCTGGTCTAGTGCCACATAGGAAAGGAGGCTGTTGTTGCTGTTGTGATGGGACATAAAGTGTCTAGCCATAGGGTACTGTTTATCCTATATATATATTCTTTCATACCATGCTCATCCGATTGAAGAAGGCGCTGACTCCGTGAATCTGAATCCAAACTTTTATTCTTAGATCAGTGTCTGCTTAGACGCTTTTCGGCGTTGCCGCCTTGTTCACTACATCTGCATTAGAATCTAGAGCATTTATATATGCACAAAATACTGGGCGTGACAATCAATTAAGTTCAATTAAGGTACAGGTTGAAACTAGATTTTGCCATGGTTACATGGTTACAGTGTGGCTGAACCTGTGTTTTATAATATTATACATTTATGCACCCAGAACGAGCATTACTTCAGAATTAGTTTTTTATACATATTTACATAGTTACGTTTATCACCAAACCCAAGTGTCATCATAGTTTTGACCTTTCCTTCATATAGCATGTTTAAAATCACAGCCGACATGAGGTCATTTATTAAAAACTCAGTGACATCTTTAGTGAAAAAAAGGAAAAGAAGAATAAAATTGTGTTTCTAGTTAACGCAACTTGCTACTATTTCCCTTTTTGTGTTCCTGCCATGAACGTTCCCAAATAAAGGTCCCAAATTGGTAGCCCATCTGGTTTGCCTGTGTGTCCCTGTATTCCAGAAGCCTCGTGTAGATGCTGTGTGCGTTTGTGGGAGACAAAGAGAGCCTAAGGGAAACCGCGGTACGAGTGTATATTTGAACAAACAATTCTCACAATGGAGGGCCGGACAGAGCGGAACGCTATTGTGCATATGTATGCTTGCTCCTTAGTCCGTGCATTGCGCGAAGCAAAAGTGAGGGCTAGTGATAGAGTGCTATTGCGTGTGATAATAAATAAATAATATGTACATCTCATCACATTTATTAAATACTGCCTAAGTGGGCGAGCGCAGCTAAGTTTAGTGCGTCAATTAAATTACGCGGTAAAACCCATTTTTGCTCTGTATAGGCCAAAGTGTGACAAGAGGACCTGTATAGGGACAATTTTCATAAGGTTTGAGGTTAGCCTATGCCTCGTGTACACTGATTTAGCCTTGGGTAAACGCGGTCTGAGTGTATTTTTAAAACAACATTTCTCACAATGGAGGGCCGGACAGAGCGAAACGATAATATGCCTATGTTATGCTTGCTCCTTGGTCCGTGCATTACGCGAAGCAAAAGTAAGGGTTAGTGACAGACTGCTATTGCATGTGATAACAGATATTATGTACATTTCATCACATTTGTTGAATACTGCCCTAGTGGGCGAGTGCAGTTAAGTTTAGCGCGTCAAATAAATTATGCGGTACTACCCATATTGCTCTGTGTAAGCCAAAGTGTGCCATGAGGACCTGTATAGGGACAATTTTCATAAGGTTTGACTCCTGTTAGGCTGCATGGCATAAGGACGCAAGGAGGTCGGTTTGTGTAAACAAACGGTGGATGTGAAGGAACTGAATGTGATAGAATAATGTGTACTACTGGCATAATTTCTGACCGTAGTGTGCTCTAATGTGCCCATGTGTAACCCCGTGAGTTGTGTAGTACGTGAACTGCAGATGTTATACGAATGGTACTAGAAGAGAGGAGGACAATACTTAATGCTGTTATTAGAGGTGGACACTAAGGGCTTCGTCCGCATTCAGACCGAATGGGATCTTGGAGTTTAGAAGTATAATATACCTTGACTCTAAACGGCGTAACGCCAATGGGCGATTGCCTCCCCTTGGGTTTCTTGGAATGCTATCAATAACAAAATAATGTATGTTATTGGCATTGGCTTGGTGAGCCTCATGTATGTGTCTGGCTACAGGATACGTCGGGTCATTATTAGCGATTGCTCGCAAGTGTTGTAAGATCCGTACGTGTGCTGGATGAATTGTGGAACCTACATATCTCTTGCCACATGTGCATACAAGCACATATACTGCAAAGTCTGTCTTGCATGTAAATGAGTCCCTCAGAAAATACGGTTTGGTCCTAAACGGAACGTGCACTTTAGTAGTGTTCACTCCGTGGGTGCAGGCCTTGCACTTGGAGCATTTCCTAAAACCTTTCTGGGAATCAAGCCAATTTTTTGTTTTTTTCAGTACTGGCGCATTGCAGACAATCTCATTCCTCATTGATTTAGCCTTCCGAAATGTTATCAAAGGACTTTTTCCTACTGTGTCGCCTATGTTTGCATCACCACGAACTAGGGGCCAATGTCTTCGCAGGATTTTTCTAAGATTACTATGGTATCTATTGTACCCGGTTATCAGTCTTGGGGGATTTTTACTGTTGGCGTCGCATTCTTTCACCACAGTTTTGGGGAAAAACAAATCTTTTCTGTTTTTGTCTCTGCACTTTTCTTCTGCCCTCTGGCAGGTGCTAGCTGTGTATCCCCTTTTCCTGAGTCGTGAGAAAAGCTCTTGTTTTGCACTTGAAAGTCCCTCAGTGGTGCTACAATTCCGTGTCATTCTTAGGCACTCGGCATAGGGAATTGACTGTTTTAGTGGTGTGGGATGGAAACTGTGCGCATGTAGAAGGGAATTAGCTGCGGTTGGTTTTCTATATGTGCGTGTTTGTATCTTGTTGTTTTGTACATATATATATATATTTATATTCATTAAACGGTCTGTCATATGCATGCATAAAACTTGTTTTTTCATAATGCTTGTGTCTTTATAACCATGGGAATAAACTTGCTAGTTTTGAGCAACTAATGCAGCTTGATACCATGGCACTTTTTGCGTCCTGGTTTATAGGTTAATAATGTCTTCAAAAGCTGCCTTGTGCATTGTCTTGTGCTTTTTCAGGCAGGCTTCTTGATATTTCCAATTCTGGCATTTTGCTTCCGCACAGTCTCATAAACTCTACTGCTCTGCAGTTCAATTTTGGATCGCTAGGTGCAAAACATGCCAACAGGGCTTAACTCCTTGTTCGAATCCTTCGTTGACTAAACAGTTGTTTCAACAGTTTCTTTCGTTCTTTGAGGAGTTCTTTACAGGAGCATAATACATGCAGCAGATCTTCCTGAGCTGTTCCATAATCGGCACACAGAGCCTGCTTTATTCAGTAGCCAAGGTGGAAGATGCTGGGTGCAGGGGAGCAGTCCGAATCTATATTTCATAAATGCAATTTTTATATTTTTGTCGTTACCCAGATTAAAATAAGCTTGAGCACCCGGTTTTGTGTATGTATTCAAAGTCATCCATCCATGGGCTCTCTGTGAAAGTGCGGCCTTATCCTCCAGCCATGACAGTAGTTCTACCGTCACAGGTACAACAAATCAAGTACTTTCATTTTATATATTTCATTTATTTTTTCTTTTTCTGTGATATATCAAAAATATTTTTCTTTTTAGAACATTTCTTCTGTGTACATCAAGTTCCTTGTTTATGATTCAATCATTTTAAAATACAGTGAAAAATACCATGATCTTTACAATACATTAAAAGAAGCCCAATTATTTTCACAATACAAAACAGTAAGGCCCTGTCTCACACACATACACCAACAAACACACTACTCACTCATACATAATCACATATATTCCAATCCATACAAAAACTATTCCTAAGGTTGAGGTAACCCAGATGTTGTTTGTGTATTTTCCACGCCAGGTCTACGCACGTTTCGGTGGGTTGAGAGACTTGCCCATGCAGTTTCTTGACCTACCCCTTTAAGTATGCTAGCCTAGGTGCTGGTTTTGTCACCATTGTCCGTTTTTCGTGTTTTCCCATGGTGTACTCTAATTTCACTAATTGTGCAAATGGGCAGCACAAGCGACCCCTCCACTTTCTCCTTGCATCTATCAGTTTTTATGTTTTCTACTGATTCGTTCCTGGGCGTGTCGGCCCGGTAGGCTGCCAGGAGTGCTTCCCACTCCTCCTTGTCTAAGTATGAGTGTTGATCTGGATCTTCTGATTAGTCCAGCAGCAAGCTTGATTGAGGCAGCACTGACTTGCATTGGGTTTGTGAAGGGACAGAGCGTACTTCAATTTCTGTATACGGCATGCCTTTAAGGTTTTCAGGTGTTAACCCCCCTTTTGTCATTATTCCCTCTGGGGTACTTTCCAAGTTGTCCTCTAAAGGGTCCGCCTTGGTTCCCAGCCGGAGGGTGGCTGTCGTATTTTCTATCTCATAGATTGTCAATGGCTCTAGGGATACACAGTTACCTCCATTATTTTTATATTGGACGAGGGGCCTGGACAGTGTACCCACAGGGATGTTAAGGGAATATGCAGAATTGCAATTGCCTTAGACAGTCGTGTTGCTGTCTATTCTTTCCTTGCTTTGTTAAGCTCGTTCGTTGTCCCCCCCAACTTGAGGCAAATTTTGTAATGCCTCTGGGTACAGTTCGTGAAACTTTATCACCGGGCCAACTCTGGGGTTTTAAGGTTACGGCCTGCTGCGGACGCGGAGGATGCTGAGTCGTATAAAGATGTCATTGTTCTATCCCCCCTCCTCCTTGAGCTGTAGGTCCTTCGTTCCCTTGCGTCTTCCCTTCGTCCTCTTGGCAGGGGAGAAGTGGTGTTTTAAGGCACGCAGGTACGGTGGGGCGTGAAAGCCGGATATCGCCTGCATGTTTTAAGAAACAAAATTTGATGCCGATTTTTGGCTGAAAAAGTCAGTGTTTTTGTGTTTTAGACTCTGGCGTCAAGTCACTGGGACTCCTTGTATCTGCTGTTATTCCAATTATGGTGCCACGGAAGCAGTAACTGTGAACATGCCTGCCCCTGCTCCCGCTCCCGCTCCCACTCCTGGCAGCTGCTCACCGCTGAATCCAGACCGGGGGTAGAGCTCCAGCTCCACTCCACCTCGGACAAAGCTGGTGCGGGTCACGTTGTTGTGGGCAGTGGCAGCGGGTAGCACACTACAGGTTTGCTGTTCAGTGCACTCTCTGGACCGGACCAGGACTTTCTGCGAAATTCCAGTGGTAGCGGTGGGGATTTAGCTATAGGCCCTAGGCTGTGCTATAGTCCACAAGCACAAGCACACAAGCACATCTCAGGCTCAAGCACACCTCAGGCTGCTCACAAGCCTTGCTCACGAGGCCCACCTTGGCCTCTCCCTGCCGTGTCTTGCCTTGCCCACCTCCCCTGCCTCACCTTGTTTCGCCTGCCCTGCCCCCCTCAACTTTACCCTGGCGGCAAAGGCAGGCAGGCACGGCGGGAGGCCAGCAGCGCAAGCAGCATCTCAGTGTGGCTGCAGGGGGGTGGTACGGGACGGGCCCAGGTGGCTTCAGTGCGGCTCAGTGCGGCTCATCGGCAGGGCAAGAGATCCGGGTGCACAGGTGCTTCATAAGTGAACCTAGCCACAGCCGAGAGCAGAGCACCAGCACCAGCGCAGGCGGCAGCAGAGAGTGGAGAGGAGAGCAGTTGCAGACAGCGGCGGTGGTGGCAGCAAAAACACGGAGCCTGGATCACTGTGGATATCGAGCGGCGTAACAAGCAGCTAATGCCCACTGAGTCTCTGGGAGTTGTAGGGTGAAACCCTCCTCCATCTTGGATGTCGAGCCTTTCAGGGTTCAGAAGCTTTTTGCAACGCGCGGCAGAACTCAGTTTCCGGGTTACATGCAGCCAAGTGTGCCTGGATGCTTGGCGGGCGTGGCTTGCCGTTAAGCTGCATGGGGAGAAAGCGAGTCCGAGCAGGATGATCCCACGTAGAGTTGCACCAAAGGAGGGAGCAGCTGGCGTGAAAGGGGCTGTGGTGCCCAAGAAACTGCCTGCTGCAAAGGAGCCTGAGGGGGCTGTCACCTTACTTCAGGAAAACGCAGAGAAGGCCGTGAGCATGAAACGGACTCGGACACGGAAAAAGACCCCCACTGTTCCTGGGATATTTGCAGGCAAACCGGTAAGTGGGAAACAGTGTATACAGCCTAATCCATTGTTGGAGAGTATCCCTAGCACAGGCACTGGCTCCGGGACTGTATTTGTTTCTGCCACTGTTATTAATAAAAACTGCAATATTGTAGCTGCTCCAGAGGAGTAGGTGACACAGGACCCCCTCGGTACTAGTGAGACTGACAGTGAGCATTACTCCCCAGATGTTTCAGATATCTAAACAGCGGGTTTAGATGCAGCATCTATCAGCAGAGAACAAGAGGGGGGCAGGTGTAATGACAATTCTAAGCGACGGCGTTGGCGCTGCTCAAGAGATGGAAGATAGGGTGCCAGGTACTCCTGATGGGTAAAACATTTTTTTCGCTGGCAGAAGAGTCAGCTTTAAATAATGTCAGTGACCCCAATAATACGGATATAGACGCCTCAGGGGATGATAGCGATAGCCCCCCCCACGACTGCAGATACACTAAGGTGGGCCGCTAATGGACCTAGAAAGCAAAACCATGCCGGCTCTAGGCATGGAAGCTCTCACTCTGATACCAAGGAACATCTTCAATGGGACTATTCTACCACCAATCTGGAGGCGGAGGGGGGGCCTGGGCCAGGATTTCAGGAGGAAAATCTCAGTGCTTCGGGTAAAAAAATGGAGCCTGTTCCATCAAGCAGTTTAATATATTCAACTGTTAAGGCAATGCAAATTGAGGCCCAACAGGAGCATAAAAGGACACAATTGGCAACTAGAAAAATCCAGGGGGCCTTCCGCAAGACAACTAAAGCCTACTCAGAGGTGGTAGCAAGTACGACTGCCCTAGAAGAGCAAGTAGTAGGTTTAGCGGCTGGCTTGGAAAGCACCCAACAAAAAACATCGGCTAACAATGCAAGAATGATGGATATCCTCTGAAAATTGGAAGAGTCCGAAAATAGGCAGCGAAGGAACTTACGCTTGCTGGGCATCGAAGAAAAAGCTGAGGGCAGTGACGTGCGTGGCTATGTGTTAAGCTCTTTAAATCTGCCTTTCCAGAATTATCTCATTGGAATTAGGAAGCAGAGAACCAGCGTGTACACAGATTCCCCCTAATGGTTAAAAGCAATTCTGTCCCTAACCCAAAACCCAGAGCAATTTTAATATTCTTTGGGAACTTTTTATTGCGGCAAGCGATATTTGAAAAGGCTATACCAGATGCCAACAGCTCAACCTGCTAAGTGTCGCAGCTACACATCAGAGGGGTCACTGTTTGGACCCTATCTTCGCTAGTTGGGATATGATAAAAGTACTTACCCCTTGTCAGCTCCCTTGGACTGACCACTTCTTGGTCCCTTTTCAGTGTTTTTATCAGTCTGCTAGGACTATTGACAATGGAAAAGGAAACATTATGAAACGCAAATGGAGACAATACTCTAAAGAAAACTTTATAGGTGCCATCCAGAAAGCACAACCATTACGTTCCACGGACAGTGATCAGGCGAACAAGGAATTTAACCTACTTGTAACTGCCACCTTGGATGAGCTAGCTCCCATGTGCAAGGGTAAAGCTAGAGAAGGCAGACAACGTACTGCCCCATGGTTCACTACTGAACTCCAGCAAATCAAATCTAACTGTAAAAAGCATGAAAGGAGCTGGAGAAGGAACCCGAGTGAACAAGCAAAAAACAGTTATAGCTCAGCACACCGGAGCTACCAGTATGCGGTGCGCAGAGCTAAAGCCAAATACTTTCAGACACGTATTGAGGCTGCCGAGAGCTCCTCGCGCGAATTGTTCAAAATATATAAAGAAATATCTTTAGTCTCTAGCTTTAACACCCCCATAAAGACCTCCAAGGAGGGATGCAATAGAGTCGCCGACTTTTTCTCTAGTAAAGTTAAAAAGATTTATGCTTCCTTCTCTCAACAACCAGATAAGGGTATAGATTTTATAGCAGACAGCTCACCGGCAGCCCCAGATTCCTCACTACTAACTTTCGAGGTCCCCGCAGCTGACAAGCTAATAAAGATCTGTCGAAGTGTGAAGTCCGGCTCCCCCAACGATCCGGCTCCGGCCTGGGTCATCTCAAAGGGCCTGATAGCCCTGGAACCTCACATCAGACACGTCCTACAAACCTCCTTTTCCACTCAACAAGTCCCTAATGAGTGGAAGAAGGCCATAGTACTGCCAATAAGGAAAAAAACGAATGTAAGCATGGAGGTGCTAGAAAACCTTAGACCTATTTCCTTATTGCCGTACGTGGCGAAGGTGGCTGAGAAGGTGGTTAACGCTCAGCTTACGGAGCACCTGGAGAAATGGAATTTACTCCATCCCTCACAATCAGGATTTAGGGCGGGCTACTCCACGGAGACGGCCCTCCTACGAGCCACTGAGACCTTAAGAGCAGGGGCAGATGCAGGTCATACAATGGCCTTGATCATGCTCGACCTAAGCGCGGCTTTTGACACCGTAGCGCATTCCATCCTGCTACGGTGTCTGAGCGAAGCCGGGGTCGTTGGTCCTGCGCTGTGCTGGCTGCAATCGTTTCTTACGGAAAGATGTTTCCAGGTTCAGCAAGGGACATGCCGCTCAGTGGAGATGTCACTAGACCAGGGAGTGCCTCAGGGCTCAGCTTTGAGCCCTACTCTTTTTAATCTATACATGGCCTCCCTGGCGAAAGTTGTACATTCATTTGGGGTAGAATTGGTGTCGTACGCTGACGACACCCAGCTGCTGATCTCCCTATCGCAGAACACCTCCAACACCCCTAACAACTTTAAATCCTGTATGCAGGCACTAGCAGAGTGGATGGATGCCCATTGCTTAAAACTCAATGGCTCTAAAACAGAGGTGCTGGTGGTAGGGGGTAAAAGCGAAAACTGGTCGGCCGAGTGGTGGCCTTCATGTCTGGGCCCTACCCCTATACCATGTCAGGAGGCTAAGAATTTAGGAATCTGGATGAACCCCTCTCTCTCATATGATGGCCACATAAGGCGTCTTGTGGGCAAATGTTTTGGAGTACTAAAGACCCTAAATCAAACTTTAGACCTCCTTCCTTTAGCGGCCAGAAGGACACTAACGCAGGCACTGGTGACCTCGCGGTTAGATTATGGAAACATTCTGTTCCTTGGGGCAACCGAGGGCAGCATAGGCCGCCTACAAGTCATACAGAACTCCGCCGCCAGACTGGTGTTAAGAAGACCTAGGAGAGCCAACTCGAAAATGGCGCTGGACGCGCTCCATTGGCTGCCTGTGAAGAAGCGTGTGCTGTTTAAGTGCCTCCTCTTCTGTCACCGAATTGTCTGGGACAGGTCACCGACATACCTAAAGGATCTAGTCAGCCGATATGAACCTACTAGGACCCTCCGTTCGGAGGGTACCGGATTGCTGACAGTCCCCAGGATCAGGAAGGCTAGAAAGGGTGGACGCTCCTTTGCGCTCCAAGCAGCTCAACAATGGAACAAACTTCCCCCTGCTCTGAGACTGGAGAACAGTGAATTGCGGTTTAGGGCCATGCTTAAAACACATCTATACACCGCATAGAACCTGGGCTCCTATGCTGTATCAATGATAGCTTCAGCGCGGGGACACGCCGTGATGGCGTTACTGAGCGCTCTATAAGCTCTTTATTATTATTATTATTATTATAAAAAATCAGCAGAGGGGCAGACTTTTTTCATCCGGCCTGACTTCTGCCACACTACTGTGGAAAGAAGGTGGCGTCTGCGGCAGTTGATCAGTCCATTCCAAAAACATGGATGTGAAGTCTATTTGATGAACGCTGCCCGGTTGAAAGTGATCTATCAGAGGCGGGTTAGGGTATTTACATCCGAGATCCAGGCTGAGAAATACCTAAAGAAGTTAATTGATGGCTGAGCGAGCTCGAGACTTTGGGGGCTTCCCTTTTCCTTTTTCTTCTTTCTTTCTTAAGGAGGGTGCTAGATGTAACTAAGGCTTTGCTTTTCAAAGGAAAATGTGTAATTAGTGTTGGATTTTTTTTGGCTGTCTTGAATCTCGAGGATCTGGGCAGGGTTGGGCTGCTCGTTTATTACTGATTGTTTTTTTTTGTGTGTAGTAGGTTGGGGAGTGACATGGGGCGCACATCAACGCAGGAGGCATCACAAGGATCTGAGGACCTTTTTTGCCCAAGTAAGGGGTGTGGAGAGGGACAGGGGTGTGTTAGGGAGGTGGATCCTATTAGGGTCAGAGGGGACTTTTAGGGGTATAAGTATACGGTTGTTGGGATATGTTAAAAAAAATTTAAGATGCTCAGGGTTACATTGTACTCAGTTCTTTTTACTACATACAATGGGGTGTGTTAGGATAGCATCAGTTAATATTTGTTGTATAACGTTTTAGGTCCCAAGTGAAATTTTCCCCATTTATGCACTTATGTAGGTACAATTCACATTGCCCTTATATAGGCATATAAATCATACCCATATTTAAACATAGCCGATGCAGTTCAAATACAGGCATGGTTACTTCCACTAGTTCCAAAAAGCCACAACGATTTTGAGGAAAACTCGGCTTCACCAGTCAGGGACATCCCCTTTCTTGAATATTGATTTGTCCTAGAAATCATGGCGTTTTCAAAGAACTACCATTCCCATGGGGTTCTTTGGTGACGTTATTATGTCCGACGTTATGTCAAACTAGGCACCTTCAAGGTATAAATATACCTACACTTGCCCTAGTAAACATTCAGTGGTTTGTAGCAGTTCGACTATCTACATGCCAGACGCAGCTCGCTACAGCAAGCGTCGAAGGAAGCCGACCCTCCAGCTGACGCACTGTCAGAGAGGCAGCCTTTCTCTCACTGAGAATCCAGCTCCAGTGTTTCCAAGCTCCCCTTGCAGGGTGTTGGGAAATCGAGTCCGGAGACAGAGATACCGGACCTCCTTCATTCTAAAACCAAGGTACGGAGCTGATTAGACCCTAAGAGAAATCTTGGATAGATTCTTGGCAAAGAAAAACTAAACCTATGCTACACCTCACTTACTTCTTCCCTCGTACTAGACTTAGGTTAGGTACATTGGGGTAGGCGTATTTTAGAAGCACCAGTTGAGTATGTTTTAGTCTTTGTAATTTATGTATGTATTTATCTATGGTCTAGAAATCATACAATGCTTTTACAGTATTATTTTATAATACTCTTTTTACTGTATGCATTATACTTTGCAAACAGTATTACAATTGTAGCAGTTCACTTTACTTGCTTGAAAAAGAAGACTGTTCAATAAAACCCTTTTATTGAAAACGCCCATCTCTCTATTTCTCGACATCTCTGATGAAACGAAGCATGCACGATTGACTGAGTAAAATATCTATCTATTGTTTCCACGACTATGAAGATCAGTTTTATTCTTGGGGAAACAAAGTTGTCATGTTTATGTGGTTGTCAGAAACTAATCCCTTCTTGTGTTTTCGAGGAAGTTTCTAGTGACCTCTAAGCTTGCTGGCACTCACAATTAAGTATAATATATTCGATAGAGACCTAGTCGACCTCAGTCCTACGTCACATCTATAGGATATATTATTCCAATCCACAGAACCTATTGGGAATATAGGAACTACACTACATGGCGCCCAACGTTTGGTAAGGCACTAATTTAACGCTTTATACTAGAGTAACTCAGTCGTGCTTTTCATAGAGACCCCTTTTTCCCGTAAAATACTCCAATAGACGTCTGGAGTGGGTTAAAGGATAAAATATCCACCACAACTGAGTGGGACGAAAATCCTATGTATTAGGTTTTGCTTTGTTCAACGTTGAAGGATACAGTGTTGCAAAATATTGTTCACCTTAACTTTGTTTCCTTGAAACTTAATCTGCAAAACTTTCAGTCAACAAAATGTCGGATAGCGACACTGAGAACGGTAGACCTACAAGAAATAACAACAAAACCGGTGGAGCTGCAGCAGCTGCAGCCCGACCAGGCTTTGACGTTACAGGGTTTAATGAAGACGACACGGATGCTATAATCATCCTGGAAAATTTAAGAAAAACCATCACTATAAAGGTTATAACAAATGGTCTATCATCGAGAAGAGGTAGGGTAATTTTTGTCATAGAGGCACACGAATATCGGCAGACAGAGGTATTCTATTCATGGATTAACCTCCCAGAATCAAATCAATTAACACATGTGTTCCACTTGTACAAAGTAGAGGAACCTCCAGCGGAATACACTCCTTTTGAGGATATTGAAATTCCATTAACATACCAAGAGCATGCGCTCTGGTTTAAAGACGCCCTACAACATCAAAATCACATTACCAGGATCGGTCCACTAGGTAGACCAGGAGCAACGGGGAACATCCTTTACGACGCAACTATTACCCCGCACTACCATTACAACGCGGGGATTACAACGAAAGTCGTTACAACGACTTTCGCTGGAGGGCGCTGTTGGGTAGGGAATAGTTTCATTTTCTATCCAACACCTTCCCTACTATCCACGGGGACTTGAGTTGGAATAGAAAATTAAACTATTCGACTATCCAGCGCCCCCCAACGCAAGTCGTTGTAACGACTTGCGTTGTAATCCCCGCGTTCTAATGGCATGCGGGGTAAAAGCATGCGTTGTTCTGACATACAACCGGAGCAACATGGCAGGTACTAGCCAGCTATACACCACATCCTGCCATTGAAGAAATGTCAGGTCCAGAACTATTAGTTCAACTAAAACAATTAATAAAAATGCACAGACAATTGTCAATATGTCATGCGGACTCTAACAGTCCAACCTCCTATCAGGATTCCACAACACACCCGTGTCCCCTTAAAGTCCTGAAGGACTGCAGAGACTCCCTGCTCCCTTTTCTACTTGACATAATGAATAGGGCCATGAGAGAGGGCATTTTCCCATCAGAATGGAAGAATGCGGTGGTCAAGCCCCTCCTAAAGAAGCCCACACTTGATCCAGAGGTGCTCAAGAATTATCGCCCCATTTCTTTTCTCCCAGGACCTGAAAAGATGCTTGAGACGTATCTCTAACGACATCTGGCGGCTGTTCTTGACTCCTCAGATCTCCTGGATTGTAGGAGAGTAGGGTCTGCTATCCTATGGTCACCCCAAATTTTTGCTTTTTGCTTCACTGGTTTCTGACTTAATGTGGCTGTGGGCCTGCTAATCAGACCCACAGCCTGCTGTTCTCTCTCTAAATTACTGCCAATGCACTCTAGGTGCATTACGAATTGGAACTGGTTCACCTTATGAGTCCCTGTAATAGTGCACCCTAGGTGCCCAGGGCATAGGTGTATCCAAGGCCTACCAGGGGCTGCAGCACGTATTGTGCCACCCCTGGCCTGGCCTCCATATTTGACACAACTGGCTGATCACTCAGCTGGGGTAAGTCGGTGTAACCACCTCTTACTTAGGCGCAGTATGTCTGTGCCTAACCCTAAACTGGACACATATGTTCCTATCAGCCACTCCTATGGAAGGCCTCATCAATCCTGGAGGCAGAGTGCTTGGAAATATGTGAGATGGTGCTCTGGCATGAGCTGAGCCTGTCTGCAGCTGTCGGGAACAACTCCCTAAGCTGTTCCGGGATATTGCCATACCATATACTCTTAAGTGCATTATAATCCTCGCGGTTAAATGCTATCTTTGGTTTGGCTTTATCAAAACATGTCGAGTAAGGTGTCATACGAATTGGAATACTATCCCCTCGCCAATTCTGGCGACGGGGATAGCATTCCACCCTTCTAGAGGGACACGACATGTGTGTAGCCTTAACCCCGGTTAAAGTTAAACAGAGCCTCAGCTTCACAAAATGGACGCTGCCACCACAGACACAAGTCTGGCCTCCTGCTGCTGACCGAAACTCGGCAGATGGTGGCCTGGACAAAGAGTTTCCTGCCTTGGGAGGTGCGAGCACCACCCCAGACAGGATTTTGTGTATTGGGTAGGACAGGGCTGAATGGAATCAGACATGCCCGGGGCACACAAGGTGTCCCCGTGCATAGGCCAGTCCAAACCGGTTCTGGGGCCTTCCAGCCCCAGTCCTGGCGCGGAGCTGGACAAAGGAAAGGGGGTGTAACCGCCCCCCTTCCTGGTTCCTCCCAGAGGAGGGACCTAGTAGGTGATCCACCCCCCCAGATTGGGAATAAGAGGGGGAGCAGTGCCATTGCACAGCAGATCATCCCGAAATCAACTTTAAACAAGAAGAAGACTGGACTTCGACATTCTGCTGCACAGAAGACTGAAGAGAATCTCCCTTGTGGCCAAGGAGTGACCACCCTGTGAACACAGGTACCAACCAGCATCTCGACGTCTGCTTTGCCGCCGCCTCCCGCCGGAGACCGAGCCCAGAGCCTGACAAGAACCAGACTCCCAGACCTCTCAGAGCCCGATCCACAGTCCCTGCGAAGAAGGGACCCGTGGAGGCACCGAGTGACGTGGGACCGGACCTCTTGAAAGACACTCGAAAAGCTGACTGCGCAGCTACTGAGGCATCCTCGACGTTGTGCTTTGGGGATTGAGAACCCCCACCACCGAGCAGCCCTTGCACCGAAGATCAGCCCTCCAGCATCTCCACGATCTGCGTGGGGCCCTTTTGCATTGTGCCACTCGACGCGCCATCCCGGCCACTAGCCACGTGGTCAGCGGCCATCTTGGCGACGAACCCGAAGATTTCAACAGCAGGTCTGGTTGCTCCAGACCTACCCAAGCTCCTGTGAAAAGGAGCACCCGCTCTGACCTTGCTGGTCCGAGTGAACAGCATCTTTCAACTTCTGCGTGGCTTGCATTTGCCAAGGCCTGTTTTTCTCCGATCAGGTCGCCGACACCGCCAACAGCGAGAAGCCTACGTGGGACAGCTCGTGACTAACTCCTGGACGTCCTCGACCCCGGGTATCTACGTGGCTGCAGAAAGAAGCTACCCGACAACGCCTGTTTGCACCCGACATCGCCTGGTTCCAATCTGGTTCCACGGTAGTCACTGGCTAGTGACTTTGAACACTGTCCCCTCTGCTTTCAGGTCTTCACATCTTCAGATCCACCCTTGGATCCACCGGAACTCTTCTCATCGAGCCGCCTGCAGCATCTTCAGCTCCAAGCACCATCGACCAGCGTGACGAAACCCGACACAACTTCGACCCTGTGCACCCGCTTCCTGTGGGTGAGGTAACTCAGCTCCGCCGGTGCCCCTGCACTGGTACACATCCCAAGGGCCTGTGTTTTAAGTTTCAGCTCCGTAGGTCACTCGGAAGGTTCCTAACTTTCTAACTTTGTGCTTTTTACGCACCATAGACTTTGTATTGAGAAGTGCGTGCACTTTGAACACTGCACCCGAGTCCCGTGGGCCTTTCCCGACTTAGTTAACTCCAGTCTCGAATAGCTCCAGCGATTCCCAAGGCCCTAGGCCTCTCCACTTTCCTATTGGTATCTCTTATACCACTTTCTTAGTATATGGTTTAGGTGGCCCCTAGGGCTCATCCATATTGTGCAACTTTTGTGTATTTTAAACTGTCTTGTGATTTAACGCTTGTGCTTCTGTGCTCATAAAGAGTCCAGGGGATTTTATAGTTAATAAATCAATATATATTTTCAATATATATCTGTGTGGTGTCCCTTTCATTTAATATTCAAGGGGGTTGTGTATGGTATAACAGCTGGCTTCACATGCCTTTCAGAGTTTAGCCTAAGACTGCTTTGTCCACGTTACCACTAGGATAACTGGTCTACAAGGTTGAATTACAACCATCATCATAAGGGTTGCTTGGCATGGTACAAAGTGATCACTAGAACTAGTGAGCATTATATACCAGGCCAACTTCTCACATTGGTGAGCAGCGGATTGGGATCTGAGCTTGCTGTTGTTTTACCATTACAATCTTTGAGATTATCATCTGAAAGATCACACAGGTACCTGCTAGGTACATATAAAACAAGACTAGTATACTTAAGTTCTACTGAACTTAGTTGTTGTAGAGCAAAGGGAGTAGCACACCCTAGCTACAACTACTAGATAGGTTTAGTAGGTAAACACCAGTGTAGGTAGATTGCAACACATCCACCCACACTAGAGCAATGTCTGGAACAGAGGGGTCCAGTGGACTTACTCCTGTTGAGAGTGACCCTCCAAGGGCACCATCCCAGTTTGCTATTTTTCCTTTTAAGGAATTAAGACAGCTTTGTGTCTTAAGGGGTCTGAAGACAGGGCCTTCCCCTACTACAGACCACCTAAGAGAGCTCTTGGATCAGTCTGAGGCTCTAAAGACCTCTAAAGCAAACCCCACAGGGAATGCTGAAGGAGGCCATCCTTCAGAGGATGACACTGTAGACACCCCTGCCCCTATCATCCTAGTAGATGAGGAAGCCTCCACCACTGGAGCTCCTCAAGTAGATGTAGAGGAAGAGGAAGAAGAAGAGGAGGAGGAGGTGGAAAGCAGTGAGTCAGATGATGACAGAGATAGTCAGGTGCTGGTCAGTAGACTGAACCAGGCTAACTTAAGTCAACTTGGGAATGAATCAGGTAACAACCCATTCAGACCCCCAGGTGGACTTAACCAGGGCCATAGGAGGAGGAGGCATCACTCAGGTGAATCCAATACCTCCCATGTCTCTAGAGGCTCTCATGGTCACTCCAGAAAGGAGATGACTAGCCCTCAGAGAAGGGAACATGAGGCCAAGATGAGAGAGGCTGAGCTTAGGATCCAGAGGCAAGAGTTAGAGGTTGCCCTGGCTAAGGAGAAACTTGCTAGAGCAAGACAGCCTAGAGAGAGTGGGGTAATAGAACCCACTGGTGGCAGCAATATCCACAAGGATAAAGACAGGTCTTTTGATAATAGAAGCCTGAGTAAGAATTTGCCCCCCTACAAAGCTGGGGATGATATCCATAAATGGATTACTGCAATGGAGAGAGCCTGCAGAGTACAGCAGATCCCTCAGGAGCAGTGGGCAGCAATCTTGTGGCTCTCCTTTGAAGGTAGAGGCCGAGACAGACTCCTCACAGTTAGTGATGGGGATTCTAGAAACTACCTGGTCCTGAAGAGTGCTCTGATTGATGGGTTAGGCTTAACCACTGAACAGTACAGGTTAATGTTCAGAGATACCCAGAAGACACAGACTCAGGACTGGTCTGAATTTGTTGGGTGTGCCACTAAGGCTCTGGAGGGATGGTTGCTGGGAAGCAAGGTTACAGACTATGAAGGATTGTATAATTTGCTGATGAGAGAACAAATTTTAAATAATTGTCAGAACCAGCAGTTGCATCAACATTTGGTTGACTCAGATTTGACCTCTCCCCAAGAATTGGGAAAGAGGGCAGATAAATGGGTAAGAACCAGAGTTAAGCAAAAGAACCAGAACCAGAACCAGGGTGGTGACCAGAAGAAAACAGACCAGAAGGGTGGGGAGCAGAAAGCTAAAGACCAGAAGTCTTCAACAGGGCCCCAAACTGAGACAGAGGGTGGGTCCCAAACTTCCAAGAAGAAGAAGAAAGAAGGTCAGAAGAAACCCTGGTGTAAAACTTGTAAGAACACCTCTCACTGGACAAGTGAGTGTAAAAAGGGTGGAGCCCCCAGCACTGCAGCCCCTAAGGCACCTGCACCCACTAGTACAGTTAGCAGTGCTGGTCCTCAGGCCAAGGGTTTAGTGGGAATCACTTTGGGAACTGAAGGAGATTCTGACCTAGTCAGAACTCTTACACAGGCTGTTCTGGTTTGTGAAGGGGACATAGATTTGACCCCTGACATAAGTCCCAGTAACCTGGGCAAATACAGACAGACACCTTTGATTAACAACAAAGTGGCTCAAGCTTACAGGGACACATGTGCCAGTGTCACTATGGTGACACCTAACTTTGTGGACCCTGGACAATACATGCCAGGCGATGATTACCTGGTGACCAATGCCAGCAATGTCACTACTACACATAGTGTGGCACTTGTTAACTTTTCCTGGGGAGGGGTAACTGGCCTAAAGAAAGTTGTGGTTAGTGCTGATCTCCCAGTAGAATGTTTGTTGGGCAATGACCTGGAGAACTCTCTATGGTCAGAAGTTGAGTACAGGACTCATGCAGAGATGTTAGGGATATCATCACATGTCCTTGCTGTGACCAGGTCACAAGCCAAAAAGTGCCTCTCTGAACCTCAGGTCTTGGATCCTGGAACAATGGACCAAGTACCTCCCAAGAAGAAGAACAGGAGGGTTAAGGCTGCGCCTTCCCAACTGCCTACAAGTGAGGATCAGGCTTCACAGGAAACTGATCTTGAGACCCCTGAAGGAACTGTCCCTGAAGAACTTGAACCTGATCAGGTTGAGTTTCTGGGGACAGGGGGACCTTCTAGGGCAGACTTGGGGCAGGCTCAGTTAACCTGTCCTTCTCTTGAACCCCTCAGACAGCAGGCTGCTGCTGAGGCTGCTGGGAATGCTCAAGGTGCCCATAAAGTATATTGGGACGATGGACTCCTTTATTCAGAGGCTAGAGACCCCAAGCCTGGTGCTACCAGGAGGTTGGTTATACCTCTGCAATTTAGGGGCTTCCTACTCACCTTGGCCCATGATATTCCTTTAGCAGGACACCTAGGCCAGAACAAGACTTGGGACAGGCTTGTCCCTCACTTTCACTGGCCTCACATGTCTGAAGACACCAAGGAGTTTTGTCGCTCCTGTGAAACCTGCCAAGCCAGTGGTAAAGCAGGTGGAACAACAAAGGCCCCCCTGATACCACTACCTGTGGTGGGGGTTCCCTTTGAGAGAGTGGGGATTGATATTGTTGGTCCAATGGATCCCCCTACAGCATCTGGGCACAGATTCATACTGGTGGTAGTGGATCATGCCACCAGGTACCCAGAGGCAATTCCCCTTAGGACCACAACAGCTCCTGTTGTGGCCAGGGCCTTACTTGGAGTTTTCTCCAGAGTGGGGTTTCCTAAGGAGGTAATATCAGATAGAGGTACCAACTTCATGTCTGGATATTTGACAGCTATGTGGAAGGAATGTGGTGTCAACTACAAGTTCACCACTCCTTATCACCCACAATGCAATGGGCTTGTTGAGAGATTTAACAAGACCCTAAAGGGCATGATTAAAGGATTACCTGAAAAGCTCAGGCGAAGATGGGACATCCTTCTGCCCTGCCTTTGTTCGCTTACAGAGAGGTCCCTCAAAAGGGGGTTGGCTTCAGCCCCTTTGAATTGTTGTTTGGGCACCCTGTAAGAGGACCCCTGTGTCTAGTGAAGGAAGGATGGGAGTTACCTCTCAAAAAGCCTAAACAGGACATAGTGGACTATGTACTTGGTCTCCGCTCCAGGATGGCAGAGTACATGGAAAAGGCATCTAAAAACCTTGAGGCTAGCCAAGAATTACAAAAAGCTTGGCATGACCAAAAGGCTGTCCTTGTTGAATTTCAGCCTGGACAGAAGGTATGGTGTTGGAGTCAGTGGCCCCAGCAGCACTCCAAGACAAGTGGTCTGGACCCCATACAATTCTGGAAAAGAAGGGAGAGGTTACCTACTTGGTGGACCTAGGAACTCCCAGGAGCCCCCACAGGGTGCTCCATGTGAACAGATTGAAGGCATATGTCAGCAGGGCAGACATGGGCTTGCTCATGGCTACAGATGAGGGACAGGAGGAAGAGAGTGACCCTCTCCCAGACCTGCTCACTCAGAACCCTGAGGATGGCTCAGTTGATGGTGTGGCCTTAGGTGGCAGCCTCACTGAACATCAGCAACATGACTGCAGACAAGTTCTACAGGCATACATGCATATGTTCTCATTGACACCCAGTCAAACTAACTGGTGTACACATGTGGTGGACACTGGTGACAGTCTTCCTGTAAAAAGCAAAATTTACAGGCAACCTGACCACGTCAGGGACTGTATAAAGACTGAGGTGCAAAAGATGCTGGAATTAGGTGTCATTGAGCCTTCAGAGAGCCCCTGGGCTAGCCCAGTGGTTCTGGTCCCCAAACCTCACACCAAAGATGGCAAGAGAGAGATGAGGTTCTGTGTGGATTACAGAGGACTCAATGCTGTCACCAGGACAGATGCACACCCTATTCCAAGGGCAGATGAGCTCATTGACAAGTTGGCTTCTGCCAAATATTTGAGCACATTTGACTTGACAGCTGGCTACTGGCAAATCAGGTTAGCTGAGGAGTCTAAAGCCAAAACAGCATTTTCTACCCCTAGTGGGCATTATCAGTTTGTGGTGATGCCCTTTGGTTTGAAAAATGCACCTGCCACCTTCCAAAGGTTGGTGAACCAAGTCCTCACTGGGTTGGATGACTTTTGTGCAGCTTATCTGGACGATATTGCTGTCTTTAGCTCCACCTGGGAGGATCACCTGATCCACCTGAAGGAAGTGCTTGAGGCTCTGCAGAAGGCAGGCCTCACTATCAAGGCAACAAAGTGCCAGATAGGGCAGAGCAAGGTTGTATACCTGGGCCACCTTGTAGGTGGAGGCCAAGTTCAACCACTGGAGAGTAAGATCCAGACCATCAAGGACTGGTCCCCTCCAACTACCCAGACTCAGGTCAGAGCTTTCTGGGGCCTGACTGGGTACTACAGGAAGTTTGTTAAGAACTATGGGTCCATTGTGACTCCTCTTAATGATCTGACATCCAAGAAGATGCCCAAAAAGGTTCAGTGGACAGAAATCTGTCAAAAGGCATTTGATGACCTGAAGAAGGCCATGTGCTCTGCACCTATCCTGAAGAGTCCTGACTACTCAAGAGAGTTCATTGTCCAAACAGATGCTTCTGAGTTGGGAGTGGGAGCAGTGCTTTCACAGCTTAATGTAGATGGCCAGGACCAGCCCATTGCTTTCATTAGCAGAAGGCTGACCCCCAGAGAGAAACGTTGGTCAGCTATAGAGAGGGAGGCCTTTGCTGTGGTGTGGGCCCTGAAGAAGTTGAGACCATACTTATTTGGCACTCACTTCAAGATTCAGACCGACCATAAGCCCCTCCTATGGCTTAATCAGATGAAGGGTGAAAACCCCAAACTACTCAGGTGGTCCATTTCCCTACAGGGGATGGACTTTACAGTGGAGCACCGCCCAGGGACTGACCATGGCAATGCAGATGGTCTCTCCAGGTACTTCCACTTAGAACATGAAGACACAACTGGTCAAGGTTAGTCTAATGTCCCTGCGTTTGGGGGGGGGGTTATGTAGGAGAGTAGGGTCTGCTATCCTATGGTCACCCCAAATTTTTGCTTTTTGCTTCACTGGTTTCTGACTTAATGTGGCTGTGGGCCTGCTAATCAGACCCACAGCCTGCTGTTCTCTCTCTAAATTACTGCCAATGCACTCTAGGTGCATTACGAATTGGAACTGGTTCACCTTATGAGTCCCTGTAATAGTGCACCCTAGGTGCCCAGGGCATAGGTGTATCCAAGGCCTACCAGGGGCTGCAGCACGTATTGTGCCACCCCTGGCCTGGCCTCCATATTTGACACAACTGGCTGATCACTCAGCTGGGGTAAGTCGGTGTAACCACCTCTTACTTAGGCGCAGTATGTCTGTGCCTAACCCTAAACTGGACACATATGTTCCTATCAGCCACTCCTATGGAAGGCCTCATCAATCCTGGAGGCAGAGTGCTTGGAAATATGTGAGATGGTGCTCTGGCATGAGCTGAGCCTGTCTGCAGCTGTCGAGAACAACTCCCTAAGCTGTTCCGGGATATTGCCATACCATATACTCTTAAGTGCATTATAATCCTCGCGGTTAAATGCTATCTTTGGTTTGGCTTTATCAAAACATGTCGAGTAAGGTGTCATACGAATTGGAATACTATCCCCTCGCCAATTCTGGCAACGGGGATAGCATTCCACCCTTCTAGAGGGACACGACATGTGTGTAGCCTTAACCCCGGTTAAAGTTAAACAGAGCCTCAGCTTCACAAAATGGACGCTGCCACCACAGACACAAGTCTGGCCTCCTGCTGCTGACCGAAACTCGGCAGATGGTGGCCTGGACAAAGGGTTTCCTGCCTTGGGAGGTGCGAGCACCACCCCAGACAGGATTTTGTGTATTGGGTAGGACAGGGCTGAATGGAATCAGACATGCCCGGGGCACACAAGGTGTCCCCGTGCATAGGCCAGTCCAAACCGGTTCTGGGGCCTTCCAGCCCCAGTCCTGGCGCGGAGCTGGACAAAGGAAAGGGGGTGTAACCGCCCCCCTTCCTGGTTCCTCCCAGAGGAGGGACCTAGTAGGTGATCCACCCCCCTAGATTGGGAATAAGAGGGGGAGCAGTGCCATTGCACAGCAGATCATCCCGAAATCAACTTTAAACAAGAAGAAGACTGGACTTCGACATTCTGCTGCACAGAAGACTGAAGAGAATCTCCCTTGTGGCCAAGGAGTGACCACCCTGTGAACACAGGTACCAACCAGCATCTCGACGTCTGCTTTGCCGCCGCCTCCCGCCGGAGACCGAGCCCAGAGCCCGACAAGAACCAGACTCCCAGACCTCTCAGAGCCCGATCCACAGTCCCTGCGAAGAAGGGACCCGTGGAGGCACCGAGTGACGTGGGACCGGACCTCTTGAAAGACACTCGAAAAGTTGTGCTTTGGGGATTGAGAACCCCCACCACCGAGCAGCCCTTGCACCGAAGATCAGCCCTCCAGCATCTCCACGATCTGCGTGGGGCCCTTTTGCATTGTGCCACTCGACGCGCCATCCCGGCCACTAGCCACGTGGTCAGCGGCCATCTTGGCGACGAACCCGAAGATTTAAACAGCAGGTCTGGTTGCTCCAGACCTACCCAAGCTCCTGTGAAAAGGAGCACCCACTCTGACCTTGCTGGTCCGAGTGAACAGCATCTTTCAACTTCTGCGTGGCTTGCATTTGCCAAGGCCTGTTTTTCTCCGATCAGGTCGCCGACACCGCCAACAGCGAGAAGCCTACGTGGGACAGCTCGTGACCGACTCCTGGACGTCCTCGACCCCGGGTATCCACGTGGCTGCAGAAAGAAGCTACCCGACAACGCCTGTTTGCACCCGACATCGCCTGGTTCCAATCTGGTTCCACGGTAGTCACTGGCTAGTGACTTTGAACACTGTCCCCTCTGCTTTCAGGTCTTCACATCTTCAGATCCACCCTTGGATCCACCGGAACTCTTCTCATCGAGCCGCCTGCAGCATCTTCAGCTCCAAGCACCATCGACCAGCGTGACGAAACCCGACACAACTTCGACCCTGTGCACCCGCTTCCTGTGGGTGAGGTAACTCAGCTCCGCCGGTGCCCCTGCACTGGTACACATCCCAAGGGCCTGTGTTTTAAGTTTCAGCTCCGTAGGTCACTCGGAAGGTTCCTAACTTTCTAACTTTGTGCTTTTTACGCACCATAGACTTTGTATTGAGAAGTGCGTGCACTTTGAACACTGCACCCGAGTCCCGTGGGCCTTTCCCGACTTAGTTAACTCCAGTCTCGAATAGCTCCAGCGATTCCCAAGGCCCTAGGCCTCTCCACTTTCCTATTGGTATCTCTTATACCACTTTCTTAGTATATGGTTTAGGTGGCCCCTAGGGCTCATCCATATTGTGCAACTTTTGTGTATTTTAAACTGTCTTGTGATTTAACGCTTGTGCTTCTGTGCTCATAAAGAGTCCAGGGGATTTTATAGTTAATAAATCAATATATATTTTCAATATATATCTGTGTGGTGTCCCTTTCATTTAATATTCAAGGGGGTTGTGTATGGTATAACAGCTGGCTTCACATGCCTTTCAGAGTTTAGCCTAAGACTGCTTTGTCCACGTTACCACTAGGATAACTGGTCTACAAGGTTGAATTACAACCATCATCATAAGGGTTGCTTGGCATGGTACAAAGTGATCACTAGAACTAGTGAGCATTATATACCAGGCCAACTTCTCACATGGATCAATCCCAGCACGGCTTCAGGAAACACCATAGTACCGAGTCAGCCCTCACGGTCGTATTGAATAACATTCGCATGAAGGTAGACCAGGGACATTCCACCATCCTGGTCCTTTTAGACCTCACGGCCGCCTTTGATACCCTGCCCCCCTCAGTGTTAACATCTCGTCGGAGGGAGATAGGGGTGGAAGGAGCGGCCTTGAGTCTGCTGGCCTCCTTTCTCGACCAGAGGGTACAGAGGGTTAAGCTGGGAGATTTTATATCTCCATCCCTACCTGTGCAATGTGGGGTCCCACAGGGGTCGGCATTAGGTCCGACCCTGTTTAACATCTACGTGACCCCACTTGCCAGGTTGGTTAGATCTTTGGGATGGAGGTAGTCTCCTATGCAGATGACACACAGATCTTGGTGTCCCTCTCTCACCCTGATGGCTCGTCCCCGCTCAACTTTAGGAACTGCATGGAAGCAGTGTCACAATGGATGATTTACAATTCATTAACGTTGAACGGGGAGAAGACGGAGATCCTGGTGTTCGGCCCTAACAATAACATCTGGTCACCTGAATGGTGGCCGTCCTCGCTTGGGTCTTGTCCCACCCCCGCGGAGTCAGCGCGGAATCTGGGAGTATTGATTGAACCTGCCCTTTCCATGACTTTGCAGGTAAATAGAACTGTTGCTACCTGCTGGGGGATCATCAAAATACTCAGGAAAATAAAACATTATCTCTCCCCCCAGGCGCGGAAGCAAGTGGTGGTAGCACTTGTCGCCTCGCGACTCGATTATTGTAACGCCCTATACATCGGTATGAATAAGAGCCTAACACAGCATCTTCAGACCGCCCAAAATGCGGCTGCCAAATTCGTTCTGGACGCCCCCAGACTAGCGTCATCGACAGCAGCTAGGAAAGCCTTACATTGGCTTCCTATTGAAGCGAGGATCACCTTTAAAGTGCTCTGCCTGACTCATAGTGCACTTTCTGGCAATGGTGCAAGAGGTGTCAAGAAACTGCTGGCCCCCTATGTCTCGGGCAGACTCTTACGCTCCTCCTCAAAGAACCTGCTTGTGGTACCTCGTTTCCGTAAGAGCAGATGGGGCGGTAGGGCCTTTTCTTAAATCGCCCCTAAGCTATGGAATACCCTTCCATGTGAAATTAAAGCTTAGCCTTCTGTTCTGCGTTTCCGTAAAGCACTAAAAATATGGCTGTTTGCAAGGGCGTACTTGTAGTCCCTTTTTATTGCTTTCCTGGCTTTTCTGTTAGGCGCCTTGATGCCTTCGGGCTAAGTCGCGCGTTATAAGATTCTTTTCATTTCATTTCACCCCTCACCAGGGGAACACAAATAAAATTACACCACAGACTATAAAATCAGTCATTGGTAAATTGCCTGAAAAAAGGGGAAAAATTCCATTCTGGATAGCTCAGAAAATCACTCAAATAGAGGCAGTATTTCCAGATAGTACACCTATTGAGAAACATAGGATTCTAACAATCTGCTTACCAATGGGGATCGCACCACACCTGGAGGACTGTGACACTTGGGGTACAGTCTTTGTTGCAATCTACACAAAACACATGGTGTTGCGCCTATGGCGGTAATACCAGACGTCCTGAAACAGATTCAAAATGAATACGGGGCAGAGCCTGCTTTAAATCCGGGTATGAATTTACTTAAAGATTTCAAACAGGTCTCAGCTATAATATTAGCTAATATCATGATGATGAGGCATTATCTTATGTCGATGACATCTATCTAACAGACGATGACTTGGACAAGCACTTGAACAGAGTGAATACCATTACACTTGGCTTCGCCTCTGAAGGGTATAAATTAAAATAAAAAAATTGAGAATTGCCCATTTCAACGTCCTATTCTTATTATACGAACTTTCAAGTGAAGGCAAAAGCCTGGCAGCAAACTTTTTAGAAAAGTATGCGCTGCTCCAACCTCCAAAAACGCTGAAAAACATATAGTCAATTCAAGGTTTCCTGAATTTTGGAAGAACTTACATTTTAAATTACACAGAAAGGGGTAAACCTCTATACAAATTAATCAAACCTGACAACTAATTGTATGTCTTGATGTGGGTTTCACTGTTCTGATCAGTCCATCTTGCGCGTCTGCCATCACAAAGACTGAGACCGCTCTCAGACAAATTAGATACTCCAGTTCTTCACAAGTTCCCTTTCCTAGTTGGTTTCCCAAGCCTACTATGACCAGGCGCTGCACATGGCCCTTTCGGCTTTGTCCAGGACTAAGTTCCAATTGAAGCCTTTGCTTTGAAACTCACATATGTACCCTGCATGCAAGGAGTGGGAGGATGGCAGTCACTGTCTGGAAATGATTACCCTTGAGACCATCCAGGTAGCTCTCCCTTGTTATCTATTGTTAAGAATCCAGCTCTACTCTCTACTCCACTCTAGTGGATGGCAGAAACCCTGACCTTGTATGTGTAGAGTAGTGTAATCACTGTTTTGTTGTCTATTTATTCTCTTGCTCCAGGGTTTAAAACTGGTCTGCATAAGGATTTAATTAATCATATGTATTATAGTTTGTTTTAAAAGATGGTATCCAAATGAAAGACTGCCATCCAGCCATCTAGAAGGCGAGTCATTTAGGAAATTCTGAATTCTTCTGCAGGGGCCAGTGGGTGACTTGTTCTGCCCAAGTTCACCTTTCTCTGCAGTGAGTGTCCTATGCATTGACCATGCACCACAGTCCCTCCCCCATACACACCCAATGGTTGGATCTAGCAGCTATAGTGGTTTACTACAGAACTCGTATTGTGCCTCTCTGAGGCTATGTCTATCAGAGAGGTGCTCTGCAGCCAAGGTGTGTCCACCTCCAGTGCTCATCCTCTGACACCACCCCTTCCTCCTAGAGCTGGCCAAATGATTGTGCGAGTTGTAACTGTTACAATGTTAAATGTACATTGTAAAATAAGTAAATCCAATAATAGTAAGTATTCTTAAGTTGGTTTATTAGTCATAGTTGGTAGTAAGGAAGGCCCACCGGGAGCAGCATCCAGCTGCTCAGCCCCACTCACTCAAACTGACCCACACATTCAAACCATGCATACACGAACATTCTAATGACATCACACACACAGGCTTAGCAGCAGAGAAAGAGAAGAACAGACTATAACAGTAACTTATACTGTTCATCACAGAACTTCCGACACACTTAGGCAAATAAATCACCCACAAACTTCATTGAGTACGCAACGTTTACAGAACTAGTGTGTTGTGTTTTACTCTGGGATTATTGGACTGCTTCTTCTCCAGGTGTCTGTACATTTTTTAAATCAACGTCCCTGGTTAAAAAAAAACAAAAAAACCCCAACTAATTGGACTCAAAAACACACAGAAAATTTGCGTTCAGTACAAACAGACAAGTTAGCAACAACACATTTACAGACACGCGTAAACGTACGCAACCTTGTAATCAGAATAATCCCAGGAAGATGCGGATTCCCGTACTTAACCTTTAATGAAAGTGAAAAAGTACCAATAGCTTACAAATCACACTCATACACACAAGTTGAAATGAAAATCACTTTAAACAAAAAAATTCTGACAGCGGTTCAAACTGCAGTAGCAAAAGAGAGAGCTCTCGCACAGGGTAAACACACAATGGTTGTTACTCCTGTATCTGCTGTAGAAGCAGTGACGAAAGCAAGCATTCCGAATGCAAAGGCTTTACATCCAAGGTGGAGACAATGGGTTAACTCTCTTGCTGCAACAGACATAGAATATTTTTTTGACTCATACTTGAAAACACACAAATTTCTACAATACGAACAAGAATGTCCTCTGCCCACAAAAATTCTGCCTCTAGAACAGTACAAATGTATAATTTATACAGATGGGTCAGCACAGCCCGCAATTGGGGGTGAATAAGCTTATAGTGTTGCATGCGCGATTGTCAAAGGTCACTAGCGCGATGGTAAATTCCGACGTATGGTCCCAAAAACTCAATCTCTCGGAGACTGTACAGCTCAGCAAGCTGAACTACAGGCATTCAAGATGACGCTTGAAAATACAGATCGCGAGTTCCCCACACTCATAGTGTGCGATTCGTATTACTGCGTTCAATCTTACAATGAATACTTAAAGAACTGGGTTCAAAACGGTTTCAAAGATGCAAAAGGTGGCACAATCAAGGGCATACTTTGCTTTGGGAACAAGTAGTTCTATTACAGAAAGAACTACAAAAGACTCACGTGATCCATACACTGAGTTATCAGCGTGGAGGCATTCACGTTGAAGGGAATTCATTGGCTGATGAAGCCGCAAAGGCAGCTGTGCAAACGGCTTCCGTAGCTGCAATCACTCTTTCAAAAACAAAAATAGACAGCCAAATAATGCAGGCTATAGCCACTTCCAATAAAGACAGCAGTACAACATTAGCAAAGGGCTTTCCTCTTAAGTACTCATATATAACTGATATAAATATGGTTCCTTTTGCTCAAATCCCTAGAGTGGGGGATAGAGTAATTCTAACATGGAACATAGATTAGGACTAATTTTTAGCAGCACATGAAGGGCTCGCCTCTACACATGCAGGTGTTTCCGCCACAGTGTCATTATTAAAACAAAGATACTGGTGGCCGCGCATGTGGAAACAGACCAGAAACTATGTTTTGGAATGTGAAATGTGCCAGAAAATCAAGGTTTTAACATTGAAACGCACGGCACAGATGCCCCATTATTATGTGTTTACCTGAACCACTGTGGTCCCTTACAGAGGGATGGTAACTACAAATATATCATGGTGGCAGTGGTTTCATGCTCAAGATTCATTTGGATGTGGCCTCAGCACTCGGCTGAAGCCCAAACAGTTGTAAAAGATTTGTGAGTCTTTATTGGTACATACGCCGTCGGCACGCTACATTCTGACCATGGACCTGCGTTTAGCTCCAAAGCTTGCAAGGAGGCCATGTCCAATCTGGGCGTTGCATTGCAGTATTCGAGTCCATTCCATCTGAGGGAAATTCTGTAGTGGAAAGAAAAACCCAGGACATAAAGCAATCTATAACACCTAGAGTATTAGGCTCGGGTGACGGGTGGGTCAAACATCTAATAAGTGTCCAACGTAGTTTAAATAATGTGCCAAGAAATTCTCTGAGTTGAATCACTCCATATGAAATCCTTTTTGGTACTAGAATGCTTGTCCAGGATCTTGATCGTCACACTTCAGTGGTGGAACAAAAACCATTTGATATCAAAGATCATTTGGCTGTTTTGCAGGACTTACATGAGAAATGGAGAAGTCAAAGCAACATAATACAGAAGCCAACGAACACTGAAAGAGAACCACCCATCCCAGCAAGGTCTGTCTGGATTCCAAAGATTGGGGATCTAGTCAGAGAAAAGATAGCGGATAAGAATGAATTTGGGCCTTCCCACATTAAACCAGTACCTGTTCTAGCAATCCTTGGATCAAGAACAGTGTTACTGCCTCCCCTTGCTGGAAGAAAAGAGAACAGGTTTGTATCCATCGACATGGTAAAACCACATCATGTGGCCGATAATAAGCAGTAGGCCCAATGGACTACAAAGATTTAGCAGAAGACCAAATCTTGCTACTATCCAAGAGTTTCAGACTGAGAGACTGATAACATTTGAAGACTCTGCAGCACAAAACAAAGGACTAAGCAATACAGCTACGGAACCTTTGAGACCCAAATAACAGTTTGTCAAGATACTCCTGTCTACAATGATGTAGCATCTGACTATACTAATATGACAAAGGATCTGGTAGCCACAGTGATTTAAAAAAATCCTGATGCAATTCCAACAATTGACAGAACTGCCTCTGGCTATTTCATCAACTTTGATACGTTTTCTGAAGATCCCAGTGAGCCTGAAACGACGCCAGCAAGTACAACATTTAAAGAACAAGTAACAGAACTTTTTCAACAACTTGACATAACCCATCTGGTTTCACCATGGGTTGAATTTTGGATTGTGCTTGGCGTACTTTTTCTCCTACTTTGGCTAATCCTGGTATTAACTTTGGGGATGCAGATAAATGGAAAATATAGTAAAATGGACACAGCAAGTAAGAACATCAACTTTCTCCTAAAGAAACACAAATCATCTCATCGTGAACAAAGAGACTTGACATCAGTGAACATCACAGCCATTCCTATAACTGGTGGTATAGCATGGGACAGAACTGATTATGACATCTTTGGCCCTGCAGAGCTGTTGAATGTTCCACATCAGTTCAAGGTTTCCTTGAGTGACTTTGTTTCACCCAGCACATTTTCTGATGATTGGGACTTTGAAACTGTTAATAATATGATGTCAGAATTAGAGATGTCTGCAACATTTACAAAACATGAATATTTAGAAGGTTCATCAGATTATGCACAGATGTACTGTTATAATCACTATGGTCATCATTACTTGCACAAATCTGCAAACCCAAGTAATATTTATAATTTTAATCAATGGGAACATTCTTCAATGCCACCAAAAGGTAGCTCAAAAACATTCTATGAAAAATTACAAGGTTTCAATAACACAAATCCGGAAACGTTTTACTTTAAAAATATTAATAGGACAGGAATGAAAAGTATGTTGACTAATACTAAGCAAATTTATTCAGCAGCCTTTTATGCCCAGCTGTCCTCATTAGGTTTCAACTTTGCTCTCTAAGGGTTAGACCGCGGGAGCAAGATGGTGCCCGCTTAGTGGACGCTAGCGGAGCTCGAAGGTAGCGGTCTGGGTGTAACGATGTGGCCGGTGTGATAGCAGTGCCACTTTTCTCCCCGCTCTGAATCCTGATTTCCTGTTCTGATTCTTGCTTTTTGTGCTGCTACCGTCCCGCTCTGGATGCTGTTCCGTGGCCGGTCCTACATTCGCACCACCCCGGAACGACTCTCCTCATTCGGTGCTGCACATCAGCGTATCTGAATTGCTTGCTGCTCCGACTCACCAGCGCCGCTACAATGGCTCCGAAGGTTGCGGCGATTGGCGTACCCACGAAAGCAGCAGTGGTGGCTGCAAGAAGAGCACAGAGTGAGGTAAATCTGACCTCAAATGAGAATGCCATGGTACCCGCTGACAGCTCCCCGGGACAACTCCAAAAACAACACCCGACAGAATCAAGGAGAGGGAAGGGCAGACCGAATGCAGGTGCCAGCAGGATTAAGTCGGGCGGACCTTCAGTGGTGGAGCTGTTTCAGCAGAATAAAGAAACACCGACCACAGTGAGTACTGTCCCCGTGAACCGGTCTGAGGGGAATCCTGGTGAAGCGGATGGAGCAGGTGCGGGTGATCGGGTGGATGCTGACAGAAGACCCGAAATAGCGACTAACGCAGTCACTGCAACCCAGGATAATGTAGCATGTACAGGCATATCTCGGGATGGTATGAAAAAGGGGACCCACCAACAGGAATTATTGTGCAAACAAATTAATGAAAATAATCAGACACCCATGAGTATTTTATCCTCTGATCTACACAGTAATTGTTTGATTGGAAAAGGAGAGCCACCCAGCAGTAACGCAACACAGAAATGTATTAGGTCCCCTACAACACTCAAAGAGGCTGCAAGTCAACCAGCCATGTAAAAGAAGTTGACACCATGGTGGAGAAAGACGGCGGGGAAGAGGAGAAAGATCAGAGCGACTGCTTTTTCTCTCTGACAGAAGAAGCAGAGTTGTCAGAGGATGCATTAAGCACATCGCAGGGGTCTAGCAGCTTAGAATCAGATTTGGAGGAGAATGATGAGGATTTACCCTCAACAACAAAAAAAGGTCCAGGGCGTCTAGGTAAAGAGGAGAAAAGGAGAAAAGATCTTTCCTGGGATTATTCAGCAAATACCCTATTGTCAGGAACCGGCGATAAACCCTCTACTGTTGCAAAACCCGAAGGATCCTCCACACTGGAGACCATTCATCAGGCTATACTGTCCCACAAAGAGGAGGCACGCCATGATAGCAGGAAAACCCAGGCAGGGATGTGGAAAATGCAGGGAGTGGTTCATAAACTATCTAAGGCATTTTCTAATATAGGGGAAAGAGTTGCAAATTTGGAGGAAAGAGTAATGGGCGCTGAAAATGAAACGGTAAAAGCAGTAACGATAGTGGAGGCCCATGATGCCCAGATAAAGGACATTCAATGGAAGTTGGAGGAATCAGAGCACAGACAAAGAAGGAACAACCTAAGAGTTCTTGGGGTGCAGGAAGGAGTGGAGGGGTCTGACGTCAGGAACTATATAATCAGCCTGTTTTCTTCTGCCTTCCCAGAATTATCGAAGTGGAACTGGGCATCCGAGATACAAAGGGCACACTGTATCCCTTTCAAACAATGCATACCGGTGAAGGAAGGAAACAAACCACTGACTATCCTGATCTTTTTTGGAAATTTTCTTTTGAGGCAGTCCATTTTGGATAAGGCAAGACATGATGCCAGGAGAACAAGTGGGGAGGTCTCTATCTTTGTACGGCCGGACTTCTGCCACATCACAGTAGAGAGACGATGGAGACTTAGACAGATGCTGAAGCCGTTTCAGTATAAGAAGATCCAGGCATTCCTGGTTAACCCAGCACAACTGAAAATCATTAATCAGGGGGTTACCCGTTACTTTTCCTCGGAGATCAAGGCAAAGGAGTATGTGGACTCCCTGGGTTAAGGACTTGGGGGGTACCGTAAATCATTGATCTCAGTGCTTGGGGATGTGAGTCGAAGTTTGAAAGATGGGGGTGGAGATCAGAGGCATTTTTTTTCCTTTTTTTTAGCGAATTTATACACCGGACATTGAGGCCAGAATTTGTGTTGGTTTTTCTTTCAATAGGACCTGTTACCTTTTAGGACCGCGCTCATCATATGAACAGACCTAGGTCTGAGCGCTCCCAGGGAGGGTTCAGGTAGCTTTCAGAGGGGGGGGGTTGGGGAAGGGGGGTCACAGGGCAGGGGGTGATAGGGTGGAGGTTTTGGGCACTTTTGGGGGTGGGTTGGGAGGAGGGATGGGGGTTAAAAAAGAGAAAATATTGGAATCATGTGCATTGATGTTAGAATCCTAATGTTTGAAGGGTCAGCCTTTAGGAAAAAGGTATCATGAGGAAGGTCAGGATTTGCACGATGAATATAGGGGTGATGAATGACGAGCTAAAAAGGCAGAAATTAGGGCATTTTGTAGCTATGAATAATCTAGATGCTATTTGTATTCAAGAAACACATCTGCCCTGGTCTAAGAAAATTGAGTTTCAATGTGGTATACCCTAAGAACTCTCTGACCTGGGTCAGTAAAGGTAGATACAATAGCAATGGTCAGAGTCTATCGATTCACTGTAACAGTAAATGTAGTACAAGCATTTAGTCAGGTGTGGAGCAAAAAATGCTACATCCAAGGTGTGCTTATATTTTTATTCATTATTTTAGCACATTGTTGATTAGGTACCCAATTTCAATCAATGAGTACCAAGGTTTGTGCAATATCAATGTATTCAAACATAGAAGACACGTCATCCAATTACTTCATTGAATCACACAGGTGCCTGAGGGCACAGCTCTCATATAAATGCAATAGCATAGAGCTTCATATGGAGAAAACAACACAAATGATATCAAATACTAGCATTTCAAACGCGCTCAAAGTGATGGAAAAAGGGAAAAGTTAAGTGGGATAGGTGTGATGGGAAGGAAGTGAGGACTGGGTAAAGGTAGTTGTGACCTTAAAACAATCACAGTGCTATAAAATACACCCTTTACAGTCTATGTTTCGATCTGTAGTTCCAATATACTCTTTAACATAGGATCCGTTTTGCTCCGTTAGTTATTCCTATGTTTAGAGAATAGATATGGTCTGGTCTACGTTTTGACCCCCTGGTTAAAGGGTAGATTATATCCTCATGCTGGGGTCTTCTTCAGGACAAGGAGAGACAGGAGCGCCTATGGATAATAATTGAAAATGAGTGTATCATGTTGTGAATAAGCTCAAGTTTTGCACACAATTGGAGCTTATTGGATTAAAATGCTTACTTAATATGAGGCCCTTGGGTGGCCATTGTAGTAGGACCGTCGTGGGTTCCTTTCTTTCAAGTGGTAATCCTGCATTCATCTAAAAGGGAGAATGTATAACTGTCAGGTGCTATAGATAGCGTGTATACGCACAAATTATCAAGACAACCTAACGGGGTACTTACTGGAACTGGAAACTTTCCATACCAATAATTCTGGTCTCTTAATGGTCACACCCGGACCAACGTTGGTGCGGTTGGGAATCCCGCACCCCACGTGGTTCTGGAGGAGAGATGAAAGAAAATAGGCCAGATATTAATGGCGAGTACATTACTCAATAAGGTGTTAGCTAAAGATATTATTTTGTACAAATGGCGATAATTAGACGGATGATCAATCCGTTACTTAGTCACGCAAGGGAAAGGTGAATTTAGATCAAAGAAGGGGAAAGCCCCGTGAGTTAATGCATATTTGTGCCGAAAACGACACTGATCACATAATAATCATAGGGTGAAGACTGTTGCGATCACCGCGTTCGTGTCACCATGGGAGATGAGAACCGAGCGGTATCTCAGTGTTTCCCGCTATGGTGGCGAAGGTTAGGTATTCAAAGGGAATCGTCAAATAGCTCACCGTTATCTTTGTCAGAGTCGGGTTTCTACGCGGTGCTGCATCCTCGCTTGATGCGCCGTGAGTGATCGGCCGCGAGGTGCAGCCGCTGAATACTTCCTGGGGGTTCGCCTTGGCCCAGCCAATCAGAGCAAACTATGGTTAGGGGCCGTGTAGAAACCTCCGCTGCGCTCTGGTGGCGCAGGGGTTGTATGGAGGAATAGGTCTAAAAAGCTTAGACCTTCCTGGCTCGGGGCACGGCAGAATGAAAATAAACATTCTAGTTCGCCTTTACAAATCAGTTATACTGGCAGGAGAGTGAAAACGCTCCATCTCGGACGTTTGGGGTAGATGGGCCATAGCGGAATTAAATATAGGAATTACCCTTTGTACAATCTATGGCTCAAACCAAGATGATGCTGATATATTCGAAAGATTGGAGCTAGAACTACTTAACTGGCCACACCCACTGTTAGTCTGTGGGGATTTCAATATCTCCGCGGACTTTACTGGAAGAATGAACAACACTAGTTGTGTCGGCCGCAAACCTAATGTGTTTAGAACTGTGTCAGCATTAATTAACACACAAAACTTGCTGGATGTCTGGGGTTATAAGGAACCACAGAACCCAGGTGTTACCTTCTTCTCATGCCCCTTTTAAAAATATACTAAGCTTGACTGTTGTTTCATATCCCAAACGGAGGCAGGAAGGATAGGCACTCGTAAAATGCCCAAAACAATCTCCGACCATAGCCCACTGATCTTAATGTATGAAAAAGATAACTTAATCTCCCCGCCATATAAATGGACGTTTGAGAGGAGACTATTAGCTAATCCCGAATTTGTGAACCATCTTAAGAATTGAGCACAGGGTTATTTCGATGCAAATAGGTATAGTGCCTCCCGTAACAGCGTTTGGGATGCTTTTAACTCAGCACTAAGAGGGGAGACTATTAGCTTTGCAGCCTGTCAAAGGAAAAAAGCACGAGGGATTCATTAATCCCTAATGGATCAGTTAATTCAGGGAGAAGAACAACACTTAAGAGATATTGTGCAGGGGAAAGATACACATGAAATCTTAAGTAAGATCTTAGCAATGAAGGCGGAAATCTACAAGGCAGATGCCAAGAAAAGTGCTGATAATTATCAGACCTTTAAGGGGAAAATGTATGAGACAGGGGAACAGGCCGGCAAGTTATTGGCTTTGAGGATTAGGCAAGGGGTCAGTAAAAATCACATAGCCAAAATTCAGGTGGGCAACCAGGTGTATACTGATCTAGAAGGTGTCAGACTGGTGTTCAAGGAGTTTTACCAAAACCTGTATCAAGAAGAGGTCAGGTCAGATCCCTCCAGTTTGCCATTCGAGGATCTTGGCTATTCACTCTCTGTCCATGAGAGGAATATGCTAGATAGGGATATCGAACTGGATGAGGTCATTTTGGCTCTTCAGAACTCACCAGCTGGTAAGGCCTCTGGGCCCAATAATATCCCCGCTGAAGTATATAAGTGCTTACAAGAAATTGTAGACCCAATACTATTGGACTAATTTATCTGTATAGTATGGATAGGAGATCCCCCAGACTCTTGGAAGGAAACTACCATCATAGTCTTCCTTAAAAAGGGTAAAATAAGGGAGGATCCAGGGTTGTACCATCCGATATCCCTTATGTAATGTAATGTAAAGTAAGAAACATTTCTATAGCGCTACTTTCACTCCAAGGAGTATCTTGGCGGTCACCCAACCCAGATGGAAGAGTTGGAGGGAAAAGGATGACTTACACTCTACACCACAAATTACACCAACGCCCTAGATGCCGCATCGGACAAAGAGAAGATCCAGGTTTTTAATGCCTTCCTGAAAGGAGTTTCTTGGGTTAGTAATCGTAAAAGGGGCGGAAGCTTATTCCAGGCCTTGGTGCCTAGTACAAAAAGAGATTTACCACCTTTTGTGGCCAGCTTGAATCGGGGAGGTGTAAGTAGATTCTGACTGGCAGAGCGTGTTGGGGGGTATCTTTTGAAACCATTGCATAGGTATTTAGGACCTTGTTGATGAAATGCCCTAAAGGTAATTATGAGAATTTTAAACAAAATTCTTTTACCTATTGGCAGCCAGTGGAGGGTGTTAAGTGCTGCTGAGGCTAAAGACCTCCGGGGCCAATGCAATACAAGGCGGGCCGCTGCATTTTGGACCATTTGTAACCTGTGGAGGACGGTTTTGTTAGCTCCAGCATATAAGCCGTTACAATAATCCAGCCTGGAACTTATTAAGGCCACTGCAACTGTTTTCCTAGCCGACAACGGAAGTAGGTCAAAAAACTTCCTCAGAGCTTTTATGATCTGGAAGCACGTCCCAGGTACTGCCACAGCCTGATGTTTAAAAGACAGTTGGTCATCAAATTTGATGCCCAAATTGCGGGCAGATGTAATTGTGTTGGGAGGGGCTTCTGCATCTACTGGCCAGCACATTTTTGGGGAAAACAGGTTATGACTCCCAAATGCAGGATTTCTGTTTTTCCAGCGTTACATTTTAAATGATTGTTGGTCATCCATTGAAAAGTTGCTGCTAGACATTCCTTAAGATCTTCCTCGGCACCTAAATGCAGACACGAAAATATATGCCAAGGTCAAGGCTAATAGGCTGGGAGGGGTCTTTGGCTGACTGGCTGGTCTCCCCTTGGCAGCATGGGTTCATCCCGGGTAGGGGTACAAAAGACCATATAAGACGCATCAATACCTTGTTTGATGCTCTTGCTGACTCAGGGGGGTCGGATCGCCATGATCCTTCTTGACGCCGAAAAAGCCTTTGACCGCGTTACCTGGGTATATTTGTTCGGGGATATTGGATTGGAGGGGCTTAGGCCCTAAAATATTCAAGGCCATAAAGGCAATGTTTGTGGACCTGTATGCAAGCATACAGCTAATGGGAGGAGCTTCAGATAGAATTATCATCTCCCGGGGGACTCTGCAAGGGTGCCCCTACTCCCCTATCCTCTTTGCTTTATATATAGATCCATTATTAGGAAGGATTTTGGGAAGTGGGGGTATCAAACCAGTGATATTTAGGGCTTTTGAGACCAAGCTGTTAGCCTATGCGGATGACATGGCAGTCCTAACTTAAGAGCCCAATGCTGCAATGCTTGATCTGGAGGCAATAACCGCAGAGTTCAGCCGATGCTCTGGTTATTTACTGAATGTAAACAAGACCCAGCTAGTATGTACAAGTAACATCATTAAACAGGACAGTAGATATACAGACTCGGCAACCTATCTGGGGGTTAAAATCAGCCCCGTCAATGGAGTCTATAGTTAAAGAAAATTATGAACCCTTGATAAACTCAGTCACCTCGGAGTTAAAACGGATAGATACCATCCATCTTTCATTAATAGGAAGAACTAATGTTCTAAAGATGAGTATGTTGCAGAGATTTGTATATCTTTTCCGGTCAATTCCGCTAATGGTGGGGGAGAATGTGCTTTAATCCATTGAGACAACTTTTAGTTATTTCTTGTGGTAGTATAGAAAGACAAGACGCTCATTAAAATACCTAGCGCTACCACAGGAAAGAGGTGGGTTAGGCGCCCCCTAAAATTAGGTGTTACCTATTAGCTTCTTTGTTTAGTCAAATGGCGATACTGTTGGGCTGCAACCCAATATATATTAACAGGCTTGCAGGGAGCATCCTCCCACCCACTATTTACGAACTACTGGTGGGAAAGGAGGCAGTGAGGTTATTGCTATGCAACATAGTTAGGCGATATACAATAAAAAAAAGATACAAGGTATTGGATAGTGCATGGTGGGTGTGGAAAGAAGTCAAGAAGTCATTAGGAATCTTGAAATGTAATTATTACACACCCTTATGGAACTCCAAACTTTTCCCGCATCTGAGTTGTGATGGAGGGGGGTCAGCTTGGGAATTATTAGGAATTCGTAGAATAGGGGATGTATGGGATGGCACTGCCCTGATGAGTTTTGCTGAACTGCAATGGAAATATGGACTGGAAGCGAAACATAGCTTTAACTCCTTAGGAGCGTTGAACGTTCAGCGCCCAGTGCTGAACGTTCGAATAACGGGTGCAGCCCCTTCGGCCAACGGTCGTGCGCAACATTGGCAAGGTAGTGCTCGCGACGACCGTTGGCCGACGGCAGCACTTAAAGGGTTAATTTCATGCAAATACACCAAACACTGATGGCCATTAGACCCCGACTTAACCCAGGTGGAAGAATTAAGATCCTTGACTATGTCTTGTGTGGGGGGAACAGGCTCGGCATGATCTATGGGGCCCTCTCCGACACATGGCAAGATGATATGGAAAAGATTGAGGCCTCGTTGGTGGTTAAACGCCGGGACTCGGATGTGGATCTGGATAGAGCGCTGCAGATGGCAAGTAGTTTATTCCGGTCCTAAAACCTAAGGGCACAGCATTATAAAACACTATTTAAGCTGTACTACACCCCAGCTAAGCTTTTTGAGTGGGGGAAAAGAGATGATCACAGGTGCTCCAGGTGTCTGGGGGGGCAGCTAATTTAGTTCACATGTTTTATGACTGCAACGCCCTGAAAAAGCTTACCTAGGAAATGGAAAAATTCTGGGAGGGGCTGCTAGGGACTAAAATTACCCTATCCCCGGTCCTGATGATATTTGGATTAGATCCTAAGCTAATATTGAAAAGAGATGAGGAAGCTTTTGTATTTATCTGTGTTTCAGTCTTAATATTGTTGGCTGCTCGCTGGAAGGACTCCACAGACGTCTACTTGAAGTCAGCTTCCACAGGCGTCTCCTTGACAACGAGCTTGGTGCCGACTCCACGCCTGAGAGAGATTTAGTCCCTCAAGACCGATCAATCTTGGATCGGCTTCCAGGACCCTTGGAGACCGCCCTTCTCTCGTGAACGAGCACCCTGTTCCGTAATCCACGACGAACCCGCGCATGACGACTCCAAGGCCGGTATCCAGTTGACTTCACACTGTTACCGCCTGATCTGCCACCCAACTGGCTACTGACCACAATGATTCATGCACCGCGGCCATAGCTCCAGCACTGCCTCCAAACCCAACCCAGTCTTGATGATGATCCCGATTCATGTGGATCGAAGCGTCGTCGACACACCAGCACAGCCATAGGCTCTTCACACAGAATGGTTCATGAACAGAAAAAGTTGCATTCAAATTAGAAACTAAACTCCTGAAGTCATCCAGAACCATTCTGTACCAGTTATTCACTGTATATATTGTTGCACTTACTTCTTTGCACTGCCCACGCTGTTCACATTGTCACCTGAGTTGCTACTTTATTTTTTTCACTCACAAACCACGAGCACCACATGCAATTTGGGTTGTCACGAATTGCTTTTAGTTATGTAAATACAGTGTTACTGTTACAACTGTAAATTACTCAAGTTGCTTTCCCTTCTTTACCTCTAAAGATTTATATAAATGATGCCATGAGCACATGCTACAATCGAATAGAGTCTCCTTGTCTCCTTGTGGATAATGGTGCATTCATAACATCGAAGCCGCTTTATACTCCCGAAGGGGAAGGAGGATGAGGGAGCAGGGACAGAATATCTTGGCCCCTCTTAAAAGCTGGAGGGATGCTAGAGAGTCATAAATACTGTCATTCTCCTTATTCTTCAGTTTGTTTGTGATAATTACTGATTAATTCTTAATTACGATGATTTTTATCTATTCAAGATATTTAAGATGAAATGGCGCTAACTGTTCCTAAAAATTTAAACTGATGTACCGGAAACTGTGTTTTAACTGAAAGATATTTTTGTATACACATGATTTCAAGTTTTAGTAAATAAAAAATTAAAAAAAAGGTTTCGACTTTTGGAGTGGCAACATAGAAAATAAAACTGTCTGGGGCTCAAAAGACTTGCAGGTGCAATGAATAGAAGCTTTATTTCGACACTGCAACAGACATCCTGCCTTGGCCTGGCCAAGATAAACGTTTTGAACAAACCTTCCATACCGACACCTACACCTGATAGTAAAAACACTTCAGAGGGAGGGGTCGATGTAAACTTTATTTTTCTAAAAAACAGAACTGATCCTGATTGGAAGAAATGGTTAATCTGGCCCACAGACACTAATTACAGTCAAGATAGATTCCTGAACAAGACACAAGGGTTTACAATAACTAGGCCAGATCCAAGATATGTCCAGAGACAACATCCAGGGATAGTAACAACATACAGTGTAGGAAAACTGTGTCTTGAGTGGCTACAAAAATTTACACTTACAGAGGTTAAACAACACTTATCTTTACTTAAAGATGGCGTTGATTTAAGGGACTTCTTACAAGGTCCTGCGAAACGACGTCATAAATGTTTCATATACGCAGGTGTATACGCCATTTCTAATTCGGCTTGGAAAGCGACGCAGGCAGAGACTGCAGAAAGAATACGAGAAATTGATCGTATTAATTTAGAGAAAGCACTTTCTGTAGTTGACAATGGGTTAACAACCCTGTCATCCAGAATTTATTCTTTGAACAGCATAGTATCCTCTGCCATAGACATATTGGAACAGGACTTGCTCATGCTACCTCAAATCTTCGTTCTAGATATGTGCCATGGTGTCTAATCAACACCACGTCATTGTTTTCTGTATTTAACCTTACAGATAAACAAATCACTCTGGCACAAAGAGGAGCAGACTATACGATGCTGAGCAGTTAAAGCTAGAAAGATTACCAATAACAGAATTGCTCATACACGGGATAATCACTCTGCCTGTCACAATTTTCAATTTTCAATACTGTTTGAAACATATACCAGTTGCCGTGTATGAAAGGTTGGGTAAGGAATACATAAAGTCAACCTGGGAATTACCATACACACACAGATGTTGGAGTGGGAGAAAATAAGTATTTCTTAGTGGTACACAATGTAAAAGCGCACTAAGCAGTACACTTTTATGGCAGGGTATTAATTTACATGGAGCCTGTGATGGTTCTTCGACCAATTTAGTCTGCCACCTGCATGGTTCTCCAGCAGCAGTGATAGATCCAATTTTTAGGCATTTTTCTAACGGGACCTATATAATGTTAAATGATCACAGCTGTTGTGGCATGTTGCCAGGAATAGCCTATCTCCTAACTGTGTCAGCCACGGTCACTTGTTGTATGCAAGTATTGTTTCCTAAAGCTAAGACAGACAGGAAGTCGCCGTTATGGCCTTCACTGAACATCTCTTCTATTCGAATTGATACTTTAAGCAGAATGAAAGCCACTCTTTTACCAAAAACTGTGCCACTGACCTCGTCCAAAGAGACGTATGAACTACAAGTTGCAAGGTCGTCTGCAGAGATACATGCCCTTTTATCCACAAACTGCCCCGTACATTTCATAGAAATGTTAGGAAGTATCTTAAACATGTCTCATACCAGTGGTTTTGTACATGTTTTTCAGACAGTTTTTTCACGACTGTTAGCACCTTTTGAAGCAGTCCTCAGCATTTTCCCAAACTTTGTGCACTCTTTGTTTGGCGGCCTGCCTCTCATTTTGGTACTCGTAGCAGGAATACTATGCTTGCACCTTCTGATCCGATATGGCAAGACGGTCAGCAGCGGCACCCAGATTACCATAGAGAACACTCTCCTGGCAATGAAGTGTCGTGAGCGCATGATACAGATTCTTGGCCTGGCTTGTCTAAGAGACCTGAATACCACGTGATTCCTATCATTACGACCAATCTGGCAAGATTGCATCTTACCTGTTCTACGATGCCTGCTGTGTGGAGATGAATGCGTGTTGGACATCTGTCTAACACTTCCATCAGCACTGCCAACGGATGTAGATACCTTGCTTGGTTCAGTAACGGCCATTGCATCGTGCTGCCCCTAGCGGCTACCAATCCTGATGACGGCATTCATTGAGATCTCACAGACGCAATCTGCTGACGATGAGATACGTGGATCAACAGGCACACAGGTACCATCTCCATCTCCTTCAAACGTTGCTAATGCGGCTAACAGTGACGGCGATGCTTTACATTTTTGTGCTATCGGTTTACTTAATGAAGTGGTCAAACTTTCACCTACTGTGGTAGATGATTTCTTTGCCTGCTTAGAATATTTGATGTTTTCTCCAAACAACGAGAATGACTTTTGAAGTTAGCACACAGCGTTCTATGGGACTCTGTATTCAACCTTCACTTTTCAAAACAAAACTTCCACCTTTAAAGCTCTTTTTTACTGCGATTTGACTTTTTCTAAAATTGAATTATTTTTTCGGGGGGCACAAAGTAATCTGCTTAAACTAGAACTATTCTTAGAGAACAAGAATTCTTTGAAACGCTTCCAAGAGACAATATGACCTTGTCCACAACCATAACAGTTTACATATTCTGTCATGGAATGGTCTCGACCTTTCTTCTTTATTTAAGAGCCAATTCATAAATGTTATTTCATGACTCATTCTGATAAGCATTTTCATGCTTTGAATTAAAATATTGCTTTTTTTGAATGCAGTACAGCACAAATGCTCATCTTTCGTGTGCAACCATTTCAAATGCCTTTTATGTATTTTGGGAGGGATTTTTTGCACACCATGCTTTAGATATGTTTAAAAATACTCCGAATTTAGTAATATCGAGCATAATAAAGTGGAGTGGGTGTCGTGTAACATTTTAGAATCCAAGCATAATTTACCGATTCATGCCCTTATATAGGTATAATTCACATTGCCCTTATATAGACATAGAAATCATACCCATATTTAGACATAACCCATCTTGTCCAAATACAGGCATGTCTACTTCCACTTGTTTCAAAAAGCCACAACGATTTCTTGGAAAACTCGGCTTCAGCGGTCAGGGACATCCACTTGCTTGAATATTGATTTGTCCTAGAAATCATGGAGTTTCAAAGAACTACCATTCCCTTGGGGTTCTTTGATGACATTATCATGTCCAACTTTACGTCAAACTAGGCTCCTTCAAGGTATAAATATGCCTACACTTGCCCTAGCAAAGACACAGTGGTTCGGAGCAGCTCGACTATCTACTTGCTCGACGCAGCTCGCTACAGCAAGTGCTGAAGGAAGTCGACCCTTCAGCTCATGCACTGATCGAGAAGCTGTCCTTTCTCTTGCTGAGAATCCAGCTCCAGTGTTTTCAAGCTCCCCTCGCGGGGTGTTGGGAAATCGAGTCCGAGACAGAGATATCAGACCGCCTTCATTCTAAAAACAATGTACGGAGCTGATTAGACCGTAGGAGAAATCTTGGTTAGAGTCTTGGCAAAGAAAAACTAAACATATGCTACACCTCACTTACTTGTTCCTGCTTACTAGACTTAGGTTAGGTACATTGGGGTAGGCGTATTGTAGAAGCACCAATTGAGTACGTTTTAGCCTTTGTTATTTATGTATGTATTTATCTATGGTCTAGAAACCATACAATGCTTTTACAGTATTATTTTATAATACTCTTCTTACTGTACGCATTGTACTTTTTAACAAGTATTACGATTGTAGCAGTTCACTTTACTTGCTTGAGAAAGAAGACTGTTCAATAAAACCCTTTTTATTGAAAACGCACGTCTCTCTATTTCTCTGCACCTCTGATGAAATGAAGCATGCACGATTGACTGAGTAAAATATCTATCTATTGTTTCCACGACTCTGAAGATCAGTTTTATTCTAGGGGAAACAAAGTTGTCATGTTTATGTGATTGTCAGAAACAAATCCCTTCTTGTTTATTTGAGAAATTTCTAGTGACCTCTGAGCTAGCTGGCACTCACAATTAAGTCTAATATATGCAATGGAGACCTAGTCGACATAAGTCCTACGTCAAATCTATAGGATATGTTATTCCAATGCACAGAGCTCATTGGGAATATAGGAATAACACTACAGAAGGGGTGACATTTTCTATCCCCCTCCAATCTAAACCAATATAGTGGAGGTGTTGGACACTAAAGGGTTGACCTTTATTATTCCTACTTCAATCTAAATAACTTGGGGAAGGCATTGGACACTAAAGGGGCGAAATGTACTATTCCCACTCCAGCTCAACCATACTGAGGGAAAGTGTTGGACACTAAAAGGGTGACATTTACTATTCCCACTCCAACTCAACCATACTGAAGGAAGGTGATGCCATTTGAATCATCAAATCAAAAAATATTTAGAAACATTTTATATTTTTACATATTTAAAATATGTTTTGGAAATAACATTTTAAAAATCAAAAAAAATATTAACAAATTACTACAATTGTGAAACATGTTTACAAAAATAATAAAATTATAGATTTGTAAGTAAACATATTTCGAAATTACATTTTTAAGAACATTTTTGAAATATTTTACTTTCTTTTAAAAACATTTCTCATACTATTACCATATATTTTCATTAAAATAAATTTTTTGGCAAATATGAAAAAAAAATCAAACATAATTTCTAAATTTACATTTCTTCAAAATTGTTAGCAATATTTTTTTTCTAAAATAGATTATATTTTAAAAATCTCCCCCACAGATCCCCTAAAAACCGAAAATCCTGCATTCCTGCTGCTAAAAAAAGTGTAAAATTTACTTGTACTTGTATATATAGATACATATATATATATATATATATATATATATATATATATATATATATATATGTTCACTGAAAAAACCATAGGTTTCAGGCCTCCTGGTCATATAGTGTTTGATAAAATTTCTGGAACACTCCAACTATCTCTTTCGGGTCTGAATACTCTATCCCATTATCCTCTATTCTGGGGATATTATTTTTATTATTTTCTTGTCTAATCCGCAGTGCTAACGCTCTTCCAGCTTGTTCCCCTGTCTGGTAACGCCTTGCCCTTGACGCTTGATACTCTCGGGTTTCCTTTTGTGTAACCACCCTCTGAATATCTCCCTTGATCACAGCCATAGTTCTCGCCGTTACCCTACCGTCTTGGCCTAACCCTATTTCCTCAATATGTCGTTTCTCTGGCATCGCCAACTCCAAAATGAGCTTCTCTACTATATTTCTATCCTCCTTCCTTAACCTAGCAGAACAGCTTATCGTTTCCCCCCTTAAGGAGGCCTTGAAGGCTTCCCACACCCCATTACGGGATGAGCTATATCTGTTGGCATCAAAGAACTCTTTCGCCCATTGTTTAAGGTGTCTTACAAACCTATCATCATTTAACAGTTTCCTTTCGAATGTCCACCTTGTTGCTTTCCTCAAGATGTTATCCACTTGGTATAGTAATATCAGGGGATTATGGTCAGATACTGTTCTGGGTAACTTGGCAACTTTAGCATTACATAGCTCCCCTACCGAGACAAAAAAGTAATTCAACTTAGAGTATTCCTGGCAAGGATGCGAGAAATAAGTAAAGCCTGGATCAACTGGTTCTTTTTCCCCCAAACATCAGCTAGCCCATGCGACTTCAGTAAGGAGCCTAATGCCCGAAATACCTTGGGTTTACGTCCCGTATATTTAACTCCCTGCCTCAATCAACCGAGATATTCATATCTCCACACATAACAATGGGAGTCCCCCAATCTACCAACTCCTCCTCCAGAACATCAAATACTGTTGGATCATCCTCATTCGTGCCATAAACCACACATAATGTAATACCTACATTCAACTCTACTAGAACCCATCTGCCAGTCCCGTCAGATTTAGTGCGTCTCACACCGCCCACATTCCATTTTCCCATGATGGCTACCCCCCTTGTCATTGACGATTGCGACGAACAACCTAATAGGGCATACCCATTCATATTCAATAAATTCCTTTTTGCCCTACGGCAGATGGGTCTCCTGTATACACAATATATCAATATTAGTGACATTACTGGTGTTGCTGCTGCATCCAATCTGCCTGGTCTTATCCATTATTCTGCTAAATGCCGACTCCTTGCCCATTACCATCTCGATTCTTTTTACTTTTCTCCCCCCCCCTCTCCTCCCCCTTCCCCCCTCCCCTCCCCTCCCTTCACCCCCTCTAACCCCTCCAGCCCCCCCACCTCCTCTTGTCAGAGGCGCTCAGACCCGCCGGTCTGTGCACGTGATGGCTCACAGTTGAGACCGAGGAGATTTCCGATAACCTACAAAGAGAAAAACAAAGCCTAACCCTTTTATGTTAGAACCCCCATCTGTTGCGCCCATGACCCCACCACCATACACACCACACCCCACACACCACTCCTGATAACCATCCCCTTCTTTTTTTTTCCCCCCTTTTCCCCCCACAATTATTGACCATCAAAAAATCATCTTTAGTCCTCTTTAAATTCTTTCCCCTTTTTTTTTTTTAAACCAGTTTCCTTATTCTAGTCTATCAACACGTTGGGTTTCAGACTCATCTTTAACCATTAGATCCCTGGTCACCTTTGCTATTCAGCGTATTGCTAAACTCTTTGTGCGTCCAAATACTCCTTGGCTTTAACCTCAGAAGAGAAGTATAGGGTTCTACCACCGTTAATTATTTTTAGCTGCGCTGGGTTGATCAGATATGCCTGCATACCCTTGTCCTGGAAGGGTTTTATCATCTGTCTTAGTCTCCAGCGTCTCTCCACGGTAACGTGGCAGAAATCCAGATGAACAAAAAAAGTGAAGCCATCCACAAGTCCTGTCTTGCCCTTTCTGATATTGCCTGCCTCAGATTGTAGTTACCCAGAAAGATAAGAATTGCCCTGGGCTTATCCCCCTCCTTGGCATTTTTATGGATTTTAAAAGGGGTGCGATGGGCCGTCTGGATCTCCCTTGCCCAGTCCCATCCCTTCAGCTCCGTGAAGGCATGCTCGAACAGTTTGGTCACAAAAGCTCTCATGTCCGACCCCTCTGATCCCTCCGGAATCCCCAGTATGCGTAAATTATTCTGTCGAGACCTGTTCTCCAACGCCTCTAGCTTCCATTGTACATCTGTCATCTGTTCACCCTGGAGATCTACCCTGCTTGAGGTGGCCGCTGCTTCTGCTTCGGTCGATACCACTCTCTCCTCCAAATTTGTAACCCGATCTCCCAGATTCACACATACTTTAGTCCGTTTTCTCACCACCCCTTGCATTTTTCTCACCGCCGCCTGAGATTTGCGACTCTCTTGACGAGCTTCCTCCCTGTGCGCAATTATCTCCTGGTGTATCACCTCCAGAAGTGACATCTGTGCCGCTTCCCCTCCCGGGCTTGGAGTCCTGGACTTTTTTTTGGTTCCGTCCAGAGGTGTCAGGGTACAACACCCAAAGACCCCGGAGTCCCACCTGCCTTGGTGCACAAATGAACAGAAACACGGGCTTCTCGATGGTGGCGTCAAAGACCAAAGGTTTATTACTGCAGGGACACAGAAGTCACAGAATCTACACACGGGCAGAATCTAGGAGACTGTTCGATTTGTACAAAGTGGGTTGCTCCTTATATACTAAAAATTGTGCTCTAGGCAAATATTTCACATGTCGGTACATTCCCAAACCTTTGTGTCTCTAAACAATAAATATTTGGCGTTACACAGGAACTGTCGATAATATCTGATACCAAACATCACGAAGAGGGGTTCCCACCAGTCCATCACAATCCCTTGTCAATATTGCATTCAAGACCCGGACCGCCTCATCGTAAAGTTCGTTACCTCCCCCTAATAAAGGCCCAGAAGGAAAGGAGCAGAGCCAGGTGCAGAAGATAGAAAAGCGGGATAAGAGATGTTTGTGGGTTGTAAATGGGCAAGGCTACCGGCTTCGGCCGCCTAATCATGATCAGGTACAATGGACAGGAAAACCAGTTCAGGTGGGCTGGCCTCGGGCAGAGGAGGCAGCCTTTGTCGAGTCATGCAGCTTCAGCGTGATCTGGTTTAAGGTGCACGTGTCATGTAAGAGGTGAATCTCCGGCTAAGGCTACGTGTCCTTAATCAAAGTGAAGTGAATGAAATGATCAGAGGCTATTGCATATGTGAGGGCAAGGAACCACAAAATGGCGGCCATGATCTTAAGATGGATGCCGTGTGTATATCAGAAATGTGTCAGTGGAAGGAGTGCTCTTGCTCGTAGCGTAGCGAAAACACTAGGATATACTAAATGGATCATTTGCGGTTCGCTGATACTAATTTTATGTATTTCCGACAAACTTGAAAACACGGGTTCAAGTCGTCACGGAACCGTCACGGAACCTCAGACCCTCCTTTTGCCCTTACATAGGCAATTACTCAATCTATGTCTGAATCTAGTTCTATGCTCATCAGGTCAGTGACATGCTGTTGTATCATCATCCTTTCTCGTGTCTTTTCTCCAAATGCAGGTGGTTTCCTAAAACAGGTTGTAGCACAAAGACTACACAGAGCAGGACCACACTGGATAATCAGACAACATGAGAATAGTAATATCAAGATGACACCAATGACCATTAGAACCTTCCATCCCCACGCTGAGATCAGAGTCCAAACCCACTCCATAAAGGACCAGTTTCCCTCATCTACATGTATGGATCCATAGTGTGGGGTATCAAGCCACACACCCAGCAGTCTGTCGTGTTAACTACCAGTTGGTGTTGGTGCAAGAGCTGTACAAAAGTATTATTAATGAATTCTGAGCGTCGAGCTTGCTCATGTTCCGGAAACGAGTGAAAAGAGTGTATAGAAGAAACAGTAGAAATAGCAGGATCAAGGGGAGGTACTGTAGATACTGGCACAAAAATCAAATTTATGCTAAAGACAATTCCACCCACCAGTGTTGCTAAAACAATCAAAAATGTAATGGCACATTGCATCAAGAAACATTTGCTATGAAGAATTCTATTTAGTCTGTTTCTGCGAACGTAAATCACATTTTCTCGTTGCAGCGCAGGAAGTTCCATCTTCTACAATCCGCTCGCGACCACTGATGATGTGTACGTAGATGAAAATGCCTCTGTCAGCCCTGGGAGTTCCCAGTACTAACAGAAAGATCGACCTTGTGTCAGACCCCTGCAAATTCAAACTAGGCACACAGCCACGACCCTACGGCTACCCAGACGGCAAGGCAATTTTAAAAACAATAAACAATAACAAACTTCCTGGCTGAAGGCAAAAGTTCAAAAAATATATATATATATCAAAATCACAGTATGCAGTTGCCTGCTTTATTAGTCCTTTTTATGGCTTCTAAGGTTGTATTTCTGCTTCGCTGGTACTGTCTGATCGGAAAATAGTGTATCACTAGCAGCTGTTGCAGAGTTTACGTTCGCAGATGGCAAAGTTTCTTCTGATGCTGGAGACAAATTTTCAATGTTCAAAGCAGTCTTTTCAAGAGGAGAGTCACGTTTCAAAGTGTCAGAAATCAAATCGGCATCGCTGAAAGGGACAAATTTCGGAGTTGTTTCAGCTTCGGAGGCACCAATTCCCTTCTTCACCCAGTCGTCGTAGGGCAGCGGCAGTGGAACACGCTTTACGTGAGAAGCGTGGATCCAGTGCTTGCGACCAGCAACACGTACAGCTGTCCTCGTCGCCAGCAGGATTTGGAAGGGGCCGATGTAGCGAGGCTGAAGATTCTTTGTCCTCGCAAAATTTCTGACCACCACGTGGTCGCCGGGTTTCAGCTGATGCCCTGGACTCTCCGGAGGTTTTGGCAAAGCATCAAAGACCTGTTGATGAATAAGACTTAATTTAGCAGTCAAGTCGTAAAGATAGTCTATCAACATAGGATATTCAATGGAGCAGAATTGTTTAGGCCTTGGCACACCCCAGACATTTGCCGGGCGGCCAAATACAATCTCATATGGAGAAAGCCCTATTCTAGAATGCACTGTTGCTCTCGTTGATAACAAGGCCAAAGGAAGTGCGTCTGGCCAAGCCAAACCTGTGGATGCTTGAATTTTGGCTATTTTAAGCTTGAGGGTGCCATTGTAACCCTCAACTAAACCAGCAGACTGGGGATGGTTCGCACTATGAAATTTTTGTTTCAATCCTAGACCAGCACACACACTCTGCATAACTTTCCCTATAAACTCACTTCCGTTATCTGACCATACAATCCGTGGCATTCCAAACCTAGGGAAAAATTCTTTGAGAAGAATTTTGGCAGTTGATAAAGCAGTGTTGTCCTTTAGTGGGTATGCTTCTATCCACCTGGAAAAAGCACAAACCACCACCAGGACGTATTTTAAATTGTTGCAGCGTTCCATGTGAATGAAGTCTAACTGTATTACTTCAAAGGGACAGGAAGGAGGAGCAAAATGACCAGCTGGAGTTGGAGTTCCCTTGCCAGGATTATGCATCAAGCACACCATACAATTTTTCACCACTCTCTCTGCACACTTACTGATTCCCTCATTCTTCCAAACCGGAGCTAACATCTTACATATCCCTTTAGAACTTATGTGCGCCACTCCATGCGCCATCGTCACTACTGCAAGCACATACGCATCAGGCAACATCCAACGCTGCTGTTCTGTCAAATCGATCCAACATCCATTCGAGTCCAATTTGCCCGTACTTTCTCTCCATACGCGTTTCTCTTCCTCAGTCGCTTCTTTCTGAATCTCTTTCACACTTTCCATTGTGTCCTCACACATTCCAGACTCAGCAATCCATCTTGCAGACGTAGCAACATACATTCTACTCATCATGTCTCTAGCTGTCTGTTTAGCGGTTTCATCAGCAAAGGCATTTCCCCGACCAACATCATCCGTGATTGCTTTATGAGCACTGCACTTCACAATCGCAACTTCAGTCGGTAAGGTTAGAGATTCTAACAAGTCGTTAACTAGCTGACCATGTTGAATCTTAGTCCCATGGGACGTAATGAAACCCCTTTCTCTCCACAACCGGCCAAAACTATGGGCCACGCCAAATGCGTACTGACTATCTGTAAACACATTCACTCTCTTTCCCTCAGCTAAAACACACGCTCTCGTAAGAGCTATTAACTCTGCAGCTTGGGCAGAATTCTGACTCACTCTTGCAGTCTCCACAATCGTCTTCAAAGTCGTTACCGCGTAGGCAGCAGTCACATCACCATTCTCCAATTTAAAACATGACCCGTCCACATACAGCGTACCATCTGGGTCGGATAGAGGAGTATCTCTCAAGTCGATACGACCTTTTGTCTCTTCTTCCGTTTTGAAATAACAGTCATGTGGCTCAGAATCACTCGACTCTTGATCAGTCGGCAACAATGTTGCTGGGTTCAATACATTGCATCTTTTGATCTGAATATGACTCGCTAATAACGTCAGCTCGTAACCAGATAATCTCGCACTAGTAAGGTGTTGTGTCTTCGTTCGGTTCATGAGTGTGTCCACTGCATGAGGAACCATGACCACTAGCATATTGTTCATCACCAAACCAGCAGATTGTCGAATGGAAGCTGCAGCTGCCGCTGTAGCCCTCAAACAACTAGGCAATGCTCTAGCTACCGGATCTAATGTTGATGAGAAATACGCACAAGGGCGTTGTTTATCACCAAACTTCTGTGTCAAGACACTCAACGCGCAACCTTCTCTTTCGTGAACGTAGAGCGTGAATGGCTTACTGTAATCAGGTGTGCCCAATACAGGAGCTGAACACAAAGCTTTTCGTAATTCAGCAAAACTCTCTTGACATTCATCAGACCATGGCACCGGACTCGGAACATTTTTCCCAGTCAAAGCTACCAACGGTTTTGCTAAAAGTGAAAAATTTGGGATCCATTGCCTACAGTAAGAGGTAATACCTAGAAAGGCACGTACTTCCCTCTGTGTGCGTGGAACACTCATTTGCATAATTGCTTTTATTCTTTCTGGGGTCAACTTCCTTCCCTCCTTTGACAAGAGATGACCTAAATAGGTTACTTCTTGGCAGCAATATTGCATTTTGGAAGGTGACACCTTATGATTCAAATTAGACAAATGATGCAATAGTGAAATTGTAGCTGCTTTGCAAGTTTCCTTGTCATCGGCAGCCACCAAAAGATCATCTACGTATTGTACTAGGGCAGAACCTGGAGGAAGGACAAAAGAATCTAACTGGCTTTTTAAAGCTTGACTGTAAATAGATGGACTTTCACAGTAGCCTTGTGGAGCGCGTTTAAATCTGAAACTGCGACCTCCTAAACAGAAGCCAAAAATATCTCTGCTTTCCTCGGCTATCGGAATGCTGAAAAAGGCATTCTTCAAGTCGATGACTGAGAACCATGTAGCTGTAGCAGGAATCAATGTTAACAAAGCAGTAATGTCTGGCACTACAGGAAACTGCGGAATTACAATCTTATTAACTTCTCTAAGGTCTATGACAAACCTATAGACTGGAGGCTTTGTAGGATCTGTTCGTTTCAAAATCGGCAATACAGGACTATTACAAACATTTCCTCGCGTTTCTTCAACCACACCTTTTTTAATCAAATCTTGCACAATCAATAAGAGTGCACGCTCACCTTCATTCGATATTTTATATTGAGGAATTCTTGGAAATTTCACATTCGCTTTCAAAGTTACTACATACGGTGGAATCTCTAGTAGACCTACATCATTGGGACCAGTCGCCCAAAGAGAATCAGGGAGTGAACGTAGCTCCGGCGGGAGTTTGTCCATTGACAAGTACATCGGAGAGGTGAGTCTTTTACCCAAAGTAAGCTGTACTCCTTCCGGAGAACAGTACAATGTCGCATATAGTCGTTTTAACAAATCTAAACCAAGCAGATTTTCATTACAACCTGTCGTCAAAATTAAGGGTGCTTTCAATTGACACGGTCCAACAGAAATAGACAAAGGACCAGATATCGGGTTGTACACAGGGGCGCCTGAAAAACCTACGGAAACATTTGTTGAGCCAGACAAAGGTGCGCCAGGGAGTTTCGCATGCATGATAGAACTTTTTGCGGCACCAGTATCCAACAGAAACGGTTCGACTACACCTGATGTTGCTACTGCGACATAAGGCCCACTCTGATCCACTGGAACTGATACTACTCCCTCTCTCTGTCTATGGCTGTCCTAGTACCCATTTTGTTGAAATCCCTCTTCAACTTCACAATAATCCTCAACAAGATATTGCTGAGATCTATTCTGTTGAGCTGACTGTACATTTCGCTGATCAAAGTGATTAGAAGGACGATCATTAGTTTGTGGAGGCATAGCACCTCGTCCCCGACCTCTAGAATTCTGTGCAAAACCACCACGACCTCTCTGAGCTGCTGCCGCATTATTTTGCGCTAAAATCTGACAATCATTTTTATAGTGACCCTCTTTCTTACAGTACGCACACTGATTCCACTGGTATTGAGGCCTGGTCGAATTATAATCTGTCTTTTGATACGAATTCTGTTGCATATTAGTCTGATTCGTGCGAGGCGGATACGCCTGCTGTAAAAGAACTTTAGTCTTTAAATCTTTCGTTTTCTTCTCTGATTTCTCCTTTTCCTCTTTATCCCTATTTTCATAGTACTGTGCAGTCGCAAGTATTTGCGCTGTCGTAGATACAGCCCACGCACTTTCTGAGTCTTTCAATTTATTGCATAATTCGGGTAACAAATTATGCACAAATTTATCGACAAACAATCTCTGTCCTCCTTCAGTGCTCATATCCTGACCACTATGGTCTACAAAAGTCTCTTCGAACCTCGTGAAGAAGTCGGAGACACTTTCGTCTTTCTTCTGTCTACACGCTGACAACTTGTCCCAATTAACACGCAATGCTGGCATCAGAGTCTTCATTAAATCTATTATTCTGCCAGGAAGATTAGCAATTAGGGGTTCGGGTTTCGCACCACCTATTTGTTGAGCATCTGCTGCAGTGATAGCTGCCCAATCACCACCTAAAGCAGCCTGATGATCCTCTCTACGAATTTTAGCCCACACTGGTTGTGGAACTACATTACCAAACAACATATCAATGTCGGCTAAGTTCATTATACAAGCCTCAACTGTCTGTGTCAATTCCTTGTAATATCCGGCTGGATTCTTACGTGGATCTGGCAAGGCCTGTTTCACTGCTAACACTTCTGCTCGCTTCCACGGAATATGTATCCATACTCTTTGGAACTGTGCTGGAGCAGCTGCAATACCCGCATTATCATCACGTTGTACTGCTTCGCGCCAAATTGGAGGAACTTCCCTCATAGGATATTGGCGACTTAGCTTCATTCTACCTTTCTCTAAATCTCTCGGCGAACGAAGAGATGGATCATTCCTAAAACTCAAAATGAGTTCCATCGCTTCCTTTATATTATCGCCCACTATCATTCCAGCAGCAAACTCTTTTTGAATCTTAATTAAATCTTCCAAATCTGATTCGACATCGTCTTCTTCTATTTCCTCACGCAACAACGAGCACATCTCGTCGAAGACGTATCGCTGTGTTGGCTCTCCCCATTGCATAAATGTCTCTAACACATCTTTCGTACTATATCTTCTAACTTTTGTAATCCATCTGAGAGCTGTGGAGTCTAAAACTCCCCGTTCCTCAGTACTTGGAAGCTGACTCCGTCTCTGAACAGAGTCAGGAGTAGGAGTCTTAATCAAGGTTTTATATATAGGAGACAGCATATTAGTAACAGAATCAGTAATTCTTCGACGAACAGAAAGTGGAGTTAGTACACTCGCAGACATAGAGAACGCAGTAGAGGTAGGAATAGATGACGAAACAGTAGGAGTATCGAGGAAAATAGTTTGAGGACCAATAGGTACAGTGGTAGGTATAGGAGCGGGCAGTGCAGGAAGAGGAGGAGCTGTAGGAACATTTACATTCACCACAGGAGGTATAGGAACTTGATTCTGAGGAACAAGAACACCAGGTTGTCCAGCAACCGGCAATTGAACATCCGGTATAAGTGGAGCCGCAGCACCTTGTGCATACGGTGGAGGCGACCGTAACAGATAAGATAGCAGAGGATCGTTTTCAGAATCCTCCAGTATCTTAGCCATTTTCGATGGCAAGGCAGGATAGCACTTGTCAATCGCTAAGTTACGCTCTCTAATGGCTACATCTATGGCTTTCTCACACTCGTTAGCCTGCAACTGCTTAGTCGCTTGCTCTAGAGTTAACTCTTCTAGTTCTTTTTGCTCTTTTTTCAACCTTTTCATTTCTCTCTGTTTGGATTCTTTCCGCCAATAACGAAAAGAGTCAAACATTGCCGGCCGGGCTTTCTTCCTAAACAATTTCGCTTCTAAATTGTCGAGAATCTCTTGTTCAAAACTACCATGCAGTGGCCAACTAAGGACACCATCCTTCTTACAATAACGGACCCATATCTCATTATAAGTTATAGGACCCACACCATACTTACAATATAGGTCATATAGGGGAGTCCCAATCGGAGGAACCAGACAGGAATCCTCTAATTGTGAGTCACTGTTGCAACTAAAACAAGACAACATTTTCCGACTTACCATTCTCAGTCCGGAACACAAAACAAACAAAACACGAAACAAATTGTGCACTTGAACCAAGAACTTAGGCCTACCAAAACGAACTGATGTATCGATACCCAAAACTGAACCAAATAGATTATCGTAACCAGAACAACTAGTGATAATCTTACAAAACCAAACCAAACCAAGAACCGATCAAGGATTTTTAACAATCCTCACAAAAGTAACCAGCTAGCTATCACTAAATACTTAACTGAGGCACTGAAGACGTCACCAAGGAGAAACCCGTCACGTTTCGCCGTACTAAGGACTGCACCACTTCGGGTCCAAGACAGGGCGACGGTCAAGGCAACGGCCCACTGCAGCCGTCCTGAACGGGAACCCTCGTGGAAGAGAACTTCAGGGCCACTTTTGCGATATGCCGGGATCGATGAAGTGGGGCGCCTCCCTCAGGAATCTTCACACGAAGCTTCTCGAACTCTTCAGGCTTTTGGACCGGTACCGAATGACGTCGCCCCACGTTGGGCGCCAATTGGAGTCCTGGACTTTTTTTTGGTTCCGTCCAGAGGTGTCAGGGTACAACACCCAAAGACCCCGGAGTCCCACCTGCCTTGGTGCACAAATGAACAGAAACACGGGCTTCTCGATGGTGGCGTCAAAGACCAAAGGTTTATTACTGCAGGGACACAGAAGTCACAGAATCTACACACGGGCAGAATCTAGGAGACTGTTCGATTTGTACAAAGTGGGTTGCTCCTTATATACTAAAAATTGTGCTCTAGGCAAATATTTCACATGTCGGTACATTCCCAAACCTTTGTGTCTCTAAACAATAAATATTTGGCGTTACACAGGAACTGTCGATAATATCTGATACCAAACATCACGAAGAGGGGTTCCCACCAGTCCATCACAATCCCTTGTCAATATTGCATTCAAGACCCGGACCGCCTCATCGTAAAGTTCGTTACCTCCCCCTAATAAAGGCCCAGAAGGAAAGGAGCAGAGCCAGGTGCAGAAGATAGAAAAGCGGGATAAGAGATGTTTGTGGGTTGTAAATGGGCAAGGCTACCGGCTTCGGCCGCCTAATCATGATCAGGTACAATGGACAGGAAAACCAGTTCAGGTGGGCTGGCCTCGGGCAGAGGAGGCAGCCTTTGTCGAGTCATGCAGCTTCAGCGTGATCTGGTTTAAGGTGCACGTGTCATGTAAGAGGTGAATCTCCGGCTAAGGCTACGTGTCCTTAATCAAAGTGAAGTGAATGAAATGATCAGAGGCTATTGCATATGTGAGGGCAAGGAACCACAAAATGGCGGCCATGATCTTAAGATGGATGCCGTGTGTATATCAGAAATGTGTCAGTGGAAGGAGTGCTCTTGCTCGTAGCGTAGCGAAAACACTAGGATATACTAAATGGATCATTTGCGGTTCGCTGATACTAATTTTATGTATTTCCGACAAACTTGAAAACACGGGTTCAAGTCGTCACGGAACCGTCACGGAACCTCAGGCTCTCAAGTAGGGGGTTAGTTGTCGAATAATCCCATCTGCGTCCCTGTGTTTTTGCTCCTGTAGTGGACTTCACCGCCGTTGTTGGGGGGGTTGAAATCCTCCTGGTCCAGGTCACTATCCGTCACCGAGCCACTGGCTTCTTGCTCCAGGCTGTTGTCTTCCTCAGACCATTCCCCCCCCTCCGAGACCGAGAAAAAGATCTCACTTGGAGCTTCCTTCTTATCACCCGCCTCCTCCTCCAACACTGGGGGGCCTGAGTATATGTTCTGGGTCACAGGGGTATTATTATCAGCTTCCCCCAGGAGGCCAACGTTCTCTTGTGAGTTCGTTAGAACACTTAACTGAACTGGGGTGTCAACTATATCTTCCGTAGCCCCTCCACAGTCTTTCGGGCAACTATCCACCTCAGACGCTTCAGCTGCGGCCTCATTTTTGGGATCTTTTTCCTTAGTCACTTTTACAAAAATATCGGAGATAGAGGTAGTACCTTGTTTGCACTTGATTGCTGCTTGCTGCTACGCCGTCTTCCTCGCGGGGGATGCTTGTTTTTTATTATTATTGCCTTCATGTTTCTTCTCCTGGGCTGTTTCTGCCAACTCCGCTGCAGCTTTCCTTCTTGAGGCTGCCTTAGCATAATTCACTCTTTGTAAAATACAGAGTATGATATTTGAATCCATTGTTACAGCAATACAAGTATCTAAAAACCCACTCAGTGATTCATAGATGTATACACACATCTAATCACTTACCTGTAGATTCACTCATACATGCTGTCAATGAACAATAGAACACTATCAAAAATACTTATACACCTAAATCGACATTACACACCAGCACACATCCTATTCACATATGAAGTCATCCTACTCACTAATGCAAACAATGGATCATACATATTTACTTAGCTACACAATTATACAAACACAACTTCATCTATTCATTTAGATAGTAAGTCATACTTAGTGAATTATAAAATCATTATTACAAGTATAAAGTTATCCATACAGTCACTTACACAATCATTGAGTTTTATGTACACTTATTTATATACAACAACTAACACATACACTGCCTTTTATTTTTCTAGTTTGTTGGACATGTACTTTTGAGAAATATATTTGCTCATCACCACACCCATAAAGATATTCACTCACCCAAACAACTGATAGAACATGTAGTTTTAACTTCATATATCTAGTGAATCAACTATTCACACATCTTTGGGCAGTCACACACCCCCACCGAACCACATACACATTCACCCTCCCATACAAATACTCAGTTAACTAATCAATAACTAATACAGACTTTCACATAGCTAGTAACCAACTGGAGTACCTGTTTACACAACAACTGACAAAGTGATACAGATATTCAAACAGTTTAGTCACTATCCACTATATTTAGTGAGACACTATAAATTGGTCAAGTAAACAGTCAATTACACTGCTACTAAATCCTCCATCCAAATATTTATTTTAATATATCCACTCATTCTTCAATGCAAATTGCTATATATATGATGCATATTTAAATACCGAAGCAAACCACATTCACTGGATGATGTTATCAGTGACGTCATCAGTGATGTCATTTGAGATGTCATCAGTGATGTTACTGACCTTGTCATGAATGATGTAATATGTGACATCATCAGCAGTGGTGCGCGAAATATAGTTAGTACAACTAACTATATAGGAGCAATTTCAATGGTTTTGTATGAGTTAAATGTCCAGCTAACTATAACACCCCTAAATTGTATAGTTTTTTGAGTGAATTTTAAAGGTTTTTTAAATGCTAATTCCTAACTATATAAGGCCTGAAACCTATGGTTTTTTGAGTGAATTTCAAAGGTTTTTTAAATGCTATTTCCTAACTATATAAGGCCTGAAACCTATGGTTTTTTAGGCGAATTTGCAAGGTTTTTTAAATACTAATTCCTAACTATATAAGGCCTGAAACCTATGTTTTTTTAAGTGAATTTCAAAGTTTTTTTCAATGTAATTCCTAACTATATAAGACCTGAAAGCCCACCAGCAATCTCCAGTATGCGCCAGGGGACTGCATTGCAGAGAGGTGTAATGAAGCCACGCCCCTTTTTACACCTCTCTGCAACGCAGCCCCCGTGCATGTTTAAAGAGGGAGAACTAATTCCCCTTGCATACTGGGGCCCCTGGGGGCCAACTAGCCCACCTGGAACCTCCAGTATGCACCAGGGAGCTGCATTGCTCAGAGGTGTAATGAGGCTATGCCCCTTTTTACACCTCTCTGCAACGCAGGCCACTGGCGCATTTGTAGAGGGGGGACTAATTCCCCTTGCATACTGGGGGTCCCTGGGTCATATCTGCCAAAACACCGATATTCTGAACGATTGAAAATGACTTTTCTTGAGAAACATTTGGATTATCATGTCCTATACTTTGGAATTTTTGAAAGACTGACTTTGAGGATGCTATAAATTACTCAAGTCTGCCCGAATTGTGTGGGTAAAATTGATACCTAGTCACTTTGAATAAGAATGTACTTACGTCTCGTCTAACATTTGGAAGAAATATCTAGTTATATGACAACAGGATACCGACATAACTTGAAGGAAATAAGAACGCCCTGAAGAAGTTCTGTTGTACAGAACAAAATGTTTTGGCTGGCTGTGGTACATAAACTTAAGGAAAATAAAAGCATTTGAATATACACCAAGATTCAGCGCTTCAATAAGGACTCTAAGTGATATGATTTGATTGGACTTATTGTGCAAGTGGTGCTGTGCCAAACTTTGGAATATTCTCCACTACTCTCTACTACTTACTCTCTCCTACTCCACTACTCTCTAATACTCACTCTCTACTACTCATTCTCTAAACTCTACTACTCTTTCTCTACTATTCACTCCCAACTACTCACTATCTACTACTCTCTACTACTCACTCTCTACTACTCTCTACTCTCTACTACTCACTCTCTACTACTCTCTCTCTACTACTCACTCTTTACTACTCACTCTCTACTACTCACTCTCTACTTCTCACTCTCTACTACTCTCTACTACTCACTCTCTACTATTCTCTCTACTACTCTCTACTACTCACTCTCTACTACTCACTCTCTACTACTCACTCTACTACTCACTCTCTACTACTCTCTCTCTACTAGTCTCTACTACTCACTCTACTGCTCACTCTCTACTACTCTCTACAATTCTCTCTCTCTGCTACTCACTCTCTACTACTCTCTACTACTCACTCTCTACTACTCTCTACTACTCACTCTTTACTACTCTCTACTACTCACTCTCTACTGCTCCCTACTACTCACGCTACTACTTACTCTCTACTACTCTCTACTACTCACTCTCTACTACTCACTCTCTACTACTCTCTACTACTCACTCTACTATTCATTCTACTACTCTCTACTACTCACTCTCTGCTACTCTCTCTACTGCTCTCTACTACTCTCTACTACTCACTCTCTACTCTCTATTACTCACTCTCTACTCTCTACCTCTCTACCTCTCTCTACTCCGCTCTCCACAAGTCTTTACCTCTCTACCACTACCTCTCTACCTCTACCTCTCTACCTCTACACCTCTACCTCTCTACTTCTCTCTACACGCACACATATACACATATATATGCACATATATGCATATGCATTTATATATATGTATGTGTGAATATATATATATATATATATATATATATATATATATATATATATATATATATACATACATATATAAACATATATAATCCGTATATCTATATAAATACAAATATAAATGCATGCATACATATACATATATCACGCCTGCATCTGGTTTGAATCACCCTCGCGCTGAATAAGGCATAAACGCCGAAATGCATCCGCCACTTTGGGTGCTTATAAACTGCCAGGACATTTGTTCAAAATAAAGGTGCTTCCTATGATACCCCTGCTGTGGCTTCTACTTTCTTGGTGGAGGAGGTTTTTGGTCACATTTGTAGCGTGAGTTCCAGTGGCGCGCTAAAGAAGCCCCCGCATCACCAAGAGGCCCTGGTTTCGCTGGTCTCCGCTCCGGTGGATTTTGCTGTCCAGGTTACTGGAATTACTTAGGCCCACCTATAAGCCCAGGAGGATATGGGGCAGTGCTGAAGTCATTGTACTCCACATTGGGCGAGGTGGCATTCCAACCTTGCCCCCGCCGAAAGGAGCCCTGTGGCACGGAGGTTGATGCGGTTTTGGGGACTCGAGGGGGCCCTCTGCTTTGGAGACACAACATCGTAGGTGTTACTCCACCATCCGCAATACCTGCCAGCAATCAACAGTGCATGCTGGGACCTGTAGGCGCCATACATGTGGCGGCTGTGAGGAGGTATAGGCAATTGGTAGTTACCTTGGGGGGTGGAGCAGCCCTCTTCAAATCAAGAAGCAGGAGGACATTCAAGTCGAGAAACACGCCTGCATCTGGCTTGAATCACCCTCGGCGCTGAAGAAGGCATAAACGCCGAAATGCATCCGCCAATTTGTGTGCTTTTAATCTGCCAGGACATTTGTTCAAAATAAAGGCGCTTCCTATGATTCCCCTGCTGTGGCTTCTACTTTCTTCGTGGAGGAGGTTTTTTGGTCATATATGCATACATATGCATGTTATTTACATTGAAAGATTAAAAACACTTATAAAAGCAAAGCTAAAAAGCCACCTCATTACAAACAGAATGGCTTTAACTTAAACGAGGGCGAGATCAATTGCATTTTCAATGCTTGTTTACTTTGATTCCCTCAAGAAGGCATTCAGATGTGTCACACATTTGCCATAAATTCTGAATGTTAGCACTCTAGTTGCTCATTAGATCACTGTAGTAAAGCTACTGCTGACCAGGGAAGTCTGCTGCTGCTATTCAAAGTGCATGTTTCAGTCTGCATGTCAGAATTTTTTTAATGAAATAGAAGAGGATTTGAGAAGTCACTCAAAATGTGCTCTAATTTTTCTTTCTGAAGCACTAATCATACTTTCTATGGCAAAATGGACCCCCTCATTTTGTTCCTTTTTAAATTAAATGTTTTCAGACTTACCACTTCATTCCAACCAAGATGGCTTCTGGTGTGCCATACTTTTGTCATAAGTGAGACTGTTAGCACTCTAGTTGTTCTTTAGAACACTCTGGGACATTCTGTCATTGGGCTATACTTGGGCTACATCTGGGTGATATTTGGGCTACGATTAGGCTCTTTTGTCTCTGGTGGCCATCTTGGGAGACTGCATGTCAGAATATTTTAATGAAATTGAAGAGGATTCGAGAAGTCACTCAAAATGTGCTCTAATTTTTCTTTCTGCAGCACTAATCATACTTTCTATGGCAAAATATACCCACTCATTTTGTTCCTTTTTAAATTAAATGTTTTAAGAGTTACCACTTTATTCCAATCAAGATGGCTTCAGGTGTGCTATACCTTTGTAATAAGTAGGACTGTTAGCGCTCTAGTTGTTCTTTAGAACACTCTAGGAGGCTGCAGTAGAACACAAAGGAATCAACTGACAGTCTCTGTCCTTGTTGGATGTACATGTTTTACTGAGAATGTCAGACTTCATTCTCACATGACTTAGAAAGATAATGTGAATTTACAGAAAATGTGCTATCAGTTTAGCTTATAGATCCCCTTCCAAACCACTGTGGGAAAAGCATGAGATAATAGTTTTCTTTCAAACATGATTCATGATATCACAGCAGAAGGCTTTTTCACATGGTAAAATAACCTTAGAACACACCACAATTCCTTAAATTAGTATGATACCATCAACAAATGATTTATAATGTAACTAAAGTCCTAAAACCCTCTATTAACTACAATGCTTTTTAATGAGGTGCTATCATGTATATTGGTCCCAAGATGGCTGCCAACACTTCTTGGATGAAGTGCTGACTGCCAATCAGATCAGATGTGTGGTTAGGCTCCGCCCAGATATATATGTGTTTTTGAAGTTTATTTTCATAAAAACCGCTGGAGCAATTTTCACCAAACATAGCAAAGGCACATCTGCATACCAGTACCTACAATTTTGCAAAGTTTGGCATTATTCCGTTCAGCGGTTCGGGCTGTAGACTTGTCAGACCATCCTATGGAAATTAACATGGGGGAAAACAAGTTTTTGGACCCCCCCTTTTTTCTCAGCCTCCACTTCACGAATCCCCCCCGAAACTTTCAGGGAAGGAGCGGAGCGGAGCTGGGCAAAATTTTTGAAAATTACACGCAAATTCCTCAACCGGCGCCGTAGTTATTCCCAATAGAATGTTGCGGATTTCCTATGGTAGCTAATCGTAACTATATATTCACTGAAAAAACAATAGGTTTCACACCAGTTATAGTTAGGAATTAGCATTTAAAAAACCTATTAAATTCACTGAAAAAACCATAGGTTTCACACCAGTTATAGTTAGCTGGAAATTTTACTGACATAAAACCATTGAAATTCCCACATTATAGTTAGTTGGACTCACTATAACTTGCGCGCCTGCAATGCACTGCTGATGACGTCACATATTACTTCACTCATGACATGGTCAGTGACATCACTCATGACATCACTCATGACACCATCCAGTGAATGTGTGTCTTTCTGAAATATCAATATGTTTTATATATGTATTTGTAAAGGTCGATGGATGAATAAATGTTCAAATAAGTGTGTAAATGGATGTTTATTTTTAATAAAATATTGATTGGTTAACTGGCTTATAAAGTTCATCTTAGTGAATACATATATTAGCGAGTAATTTTTTAATATTTTAAATATATGTATCAGTGTTTCACTTTGTGTATAAGTGGCTGCATGGGTTGGTGAGTGACTCACTGTTTGTATGTGTTTTTAAGACAGTGTATGTGCAGGACTGTATGGGTGGATGAGTGTGAATATGTGTGTGTTAGTGAGTGAATGCCTGCCTCACTAGTGTCTTTATCAGTAACTATCTATGTTTTAATCTAGTATATGTGAGTATTGATGTATATAAGTGAGCATATGTGAGAGTGAGAGATTGTAAGAGTTCCTGTTTAAATAAGTATGTGTTTCTAAAAGTGATTGTTTTAGAGAGTAAGTATGTGTAGGTTTTCTTAAAAGTAATGTGCTAGTGTGTGTATAGCTGTATATGCAAATAAATGGATGTTCAATAGTTTATTTGCATGTGTGAGTATGTGTGTGAGTAACTTTTGGATGACTGCCGGTGTGTAACAGGATGTATATGTGTATCACTACATATGATGAGTGAGTATATGTATGAGTGACTATATAGAACTGTTGCTGAATGAGTGGATGTGTATATAGATGGTGGAATTACTGAATTGGTTGTTGTAACTGGTATGGGTATCTCCATTTTTTTGAAAATGTTAGTTTCTATTTTTGAATATGTGTTTCAAGGGTTACATTACACTGAAAGGAGGGCTATCAGTCTGTCACAAGGATGGTGACTGTTATGAACCAATGAAAAGTGTTATTTTCAGGTCACATGACCCGACGCGCTTATGCTAATGTGCCCGGGGCGCATCCAGGGGTGCGTCGCGTAAGCCCGTCGGACGCCTACGTTGCGCGATCGTATTCGCTCGAGTGCTTTTGGGTGCGCTTACGCCGTGCGTATCACGCGGACGCGGCTACGCGATACGTCACGATCATGTTTTCGTTCGCGATATTGGCGCTTACGAGATGCTCCCCGGTGTGCACCCCCGGGCGCTTCATAAAACTACGCTTTCCGGGGCGCTTACCGGGGCGCGCACCGGGAGCGCTCCAAGGCAAAAAAAAATTAAAAAAAAAAATATACAAAAAAAAAAAATTGGCAAAATTGTAGGGACTGGTAGCCCGATGTCCCTTTGCTATGTCTCAAGATATATGCTCAAGTGGTTTTTACGAAAATTAACTTTGGGCTATATATATGTTAGAGCCCAAATGTAGCCCAATGTAGCCCAAAGATGGCCACCAGAGACAAAAAAAACAAATGTAGCCCAAATATCAGCCAGATGTAGCCCATATATAGCCCAATGACAGAATGTCCCAGAGTGTTCTAAAGAACAACTAGAGCGCTAACAGTCTTACTTATAAACTGAGACTTATAGTTAGGAATTAGCATTTAAAAAACCTTTGAAATTCACTGAAAAAACCATAGGTTTCACACCAGTTATAGTTAGGAATTAGCATTTAAAAAACCTATTAACTTCACTGAAAAAACCATAGGTTTCACACCAGTTATAGTTAGCTGGAAATTTTACTGACATAAAACAATTGAAATTCCCACGTTATAGTTAGTTGGACTCACTATAACTTGCGCGTGCAATGCACTGCTGATTACATCACTCATGACATGGTCAGTGACATCACTCATGACATCACTGATGACACCATCCTTGTGACAGAGTGACAGACCTCCTTTCACTGTCATGTAACCCTTGAAACACATATTCAAAAATAGAAACTAATTTTTTTTATGGAGATAACCATATCAGTTACAACAACCAATTCAGTAATTCCACCATCCATATACACATCTACTCATTCACAAACAGTTCAATATACTCACTCATACATATACTCACTCATCATATGTAGTGATACACCTATACATCCTGTTACACACCAACAGTCATCCAAAAGCTACTCACACACATACTCATACATGCAAATAAACAATTGAACATCCATTTATTTGCATATAGAGCTATACACACACTACCACCTTACTTCTATTAAAATGTAAACATATTTATTCTCTTAAACAATCCCTTATAGAAACACATACTTATTTAAACAGGAACTCTTACAATCTCTTACTCTCACATATACTCACTTATATACATCAATATTCACATATACTAGATTAAAACATATGTAGTTACTGATAAAGACACTAGTGAGACAGTCATTCACTCACTAACATACACATATACACACTCATTCACCCATACAGTCCTGCACATATGCTGTCTTCAAAACAAATACAGAGAGTCAGTCAATCATGCAACTATGTGCTAAGTAATACCCCCACCAAACCATATAGACACTCATACTGATACTAAGAAAAACATCTAATAACCCATGTACATACACATGTAGCTACTCACCAACCCATGCAGCCACTTATACACAAAGTGAAACACTAATACATATATTTAAACATTTAAACATTACTCACTAATATTTATTTTTCAGAAAGACACACATTCACTGGATGGTGTCATCAGTGATGTCATGAGTGATGTCACTGACCATGTCATGAGTGATGTAATATGTGACGTCATCAGCAGTGCATTGCACGCACAAGTTATAGTGAGTCCAACTAACTATAACGTGGGAATTTCAATGGTTTTATGTCAGTAAAATTTCCAGCTAACTATAACTGGTTTGAAACCTATGGTTTTTTCAGTGAATTTATATATATATATATATATATATATATATATTTATATATATATATATATATATATATATATATATATATATATATATATATATATATATATATATATATTCACTGAAAAAACTATAGGTTATAGACCGTATATAGTTAGGGATTAGCATTTACAAAACCTTATTTTACTCGCACAAAACCATACAAATTTGCATATATAGTTAGTTGCAATAACTATATATCGCGCACCCGCAATCCACTGCTGATGATGTCACATATTACATCATTCATGACATGGTCAGTGACATCACTGATGACATCACTGATGACATCATCCAGTGACTGTAAGTTTCTGTAAAGTTAAAATATGTCTTACATATTGAAGAATGAGTGGATGTATAAGTGTCTGGATGAAGGATTTAGTAGGTGCATGACTGACTGTATGAGTAAATGATTAAATGTGTCTCACTGAGTGCATGGGTTAGTGACTAAACTGTCTGAATGTGTGCATCAGTATGTCTGTTGTTGTATAAGATGCTGCATGTGTTGATCAGTAGCTATATGAGTAACTAAATGGGTTATTGATTGGTTGCCCAAGTATTTGTATGGGAGACTGAGTGGGAGGTGTGTGACTCTGTGCATAGATGTGTGAGTAGTTGATTCACTATATGTATGGGCTCAAAAGTGCATGTGGAAACAGCTGTATGGGCGGTTGACTGTCTGCATGAGTGTATTTGCTACATGTCAAAGTAAGTACATATGTAAAACACAGTACATGTGAGAGTTGACATATATAAATAACTGTGCATAAGAGCCAGTAAATGTGTGAGTGGCTGTATGGATCATTGTGAACTTGTATCAGGGATTGTATAAGAGAGTAAATATGTGTTAGTATATGTTTGAATAAGTAAGGTGTGTATAACTGTATAGTTGAGGAAATGGAGGAGTGATTGATTCTTTTCATGACTGACTAGATGTATGAGTAACTCCATGGATGAGTGACAATCTGTGAGTGTCTGTTTACACTGATTGTATCTAAGGTTATATTAGAGTCTGAAGAGGTTCATCGTATTATCACATGAATGATATTATCAGTGATGTGATCAGTAATGTCAAATGAGATGTCATCAGTGATGTCATCAGTGATGTCATTTGAGATGTCATCAGTGATGTCATTTGAGATGTCATCAGTGATGTCATTTGAGATGTCATCAGTGATGTCATCAGTGATGTCACTGACCATGTCATGAATGATGTAATATGTGACATCATCAGCAGTGGATTGCGGGTGCGCGATATATAGTTATTGCAACTAACTATATATGCGAATTTCTATGGTTTTGTGCGAGTGAAATAAGGTTTTGTAAATGCTAATCCCTAACTATATATGGTCTATAACCTACGGTTTTTTCAGTGAATTTTCGATGTTTTTGTAAATGCAAATTCCTAACTATATATGGTCTATAACCTATGGTTTTTTCAGTGAATTTCATTGGTTTTTTAAAAGCTAATATCTATAGCTGTAAAATATTTTCTTTATTACGTGACGTATCACGTAGCCACGTGAGACGCCTCATGATGCGTCGCATAAACGTGATGTATCGTCTCTGCAGCGCAAACAAAACCCGTAACGTAAGCGCGCCGGAGCACGCTTACAGATATATATATTTTTTTTTAACCTTAATTAGACAAAATCCACACGTGCACATATCTTGAGGCCTTGCAAAGGCACATCAAACAAACAGTCCCTACAATTTTGCCAAGTTTGGTGGAAATCTATTCCTTTAAATTTTATTTTACTGTTTCTCTTGGTTTTCCCCTTGTTACGCTTACCGGAACGCTACCCGTTATGCAAACCGGACGCTCCAAAAACACAAGATGTCGGACTCCCGTTACGCTGCCGGTTAGCTGGGAAGAGCCTCTACTGCGAAAAATCCCAATTTTTTTTTCTTTTGCCACGCGGGGAACTTTAATAGCCCCCTCATCAATCCTAGGGGGTCAGGAGGGGTCTACCTTACCCCTTTCCTTCATTTACACCTTTTTTTTTCCACCTCTTGTCTCTCGATCCTACCGAGAGACAAGATGGCGGCCGCTCTGGACTGTTTACAATGTTGACAGCCAATCAGCTTCTCCTCAGACTCCCGTTACGCTGCCGGTAAGCTGCCCAGTTAGCTGCCCGGTTCGGGTACCGGGACGCGGCTCTACGGCGAAAAATCGCAATTTTTTTTATTTATTTATTTTTTTTTGCCCCGCGGGGCACTTTAATATCCCCCTCATCAATCTTAGGGGGTCAGGAGGGGTCTACCTTGCCCCCTTTCCTTCATTTCCCCCTTCGTTTTTCACCACCTCTTGTCTCTCGATCCTACCGAGAGACAAGATGGCGGCCGCTCCGGACTGTTTACAATGTTGACAGCCAATCAGCTTCTCCTCAGACTCCCGTTACGCTGCCGGTTAGCTGCCCGGTTCGCGTACCGAGACGCTCCTCTACGACGAAAAATCGCAATTTTTTTTTTTGGTCCCCGCGGGGCACTTTAATATCCCCCTCATCAATCCTAGGGGGTCAGAAGGGGTCTACCTTGCCCCCTTTCCTTCATTTCCCCCTTCGTTTTCGCCTCCTCTTGTCTCTCGAGCCTACCGAGAGACAAGATGGCGGCCGCTCCGGACTGTTTAGAATGTTGACAGACACCGGAGAGCCAATCAGCTTCGCTTCGCAAAGCTCCGTTACGCGAAAAGTACGAGAACTGGTTCGCTATCCGGGACGCTGTCACAGATATATCTGTTTTTTAAAACGTTAATTTCTCAAAATCCACTGGAGCACATATATTGAGACCCAGCAAAAGCACATCGGGCTAACAGTCCCTACAATTTTGCCAAGTTTCGTGTGAATCTATTCAGCCGTTCGAGCTAAAAGTGAGGCCAAACGCCCTATGGAAAAATGAATGGGAAAAACGCGTTTTGGGACCCCCCTTTTTTCTCGGCCCCTCCTTGACAAAACCCTCCCAAATTTTCAGGGGCTGCTCAGAAACAAAATGTGCCATTCTCCTGAAAATTTCAGCAGATTCCGTCCACAAACGCCAAAGTTATTAGACATAGAATTTTCATATGGCCGAGATACCCGCCACCCCCTCTCAACACAATCCCCAAAAGGAGGGAAACCGGAAACAGTTCTTGAAGTTTTTTGGAAGTGGGATGGAGTGACCATCCCGGCCGTATTTATTGAAACAAAATTAAAACATTAAACGTTTCATGTTATGTACAATTTCATTACCATATTGCGATGTTTGGCTAACCTTAACAGATTCTCTAATACAGAGGTTCTCCTAGCCGAACTAGCATCCTACAAAACATTTCTTGACATATTGAAATTGTACAACCTAACGTTTAAGGGCCAACGGCAAGGTCATAACCGGTGTCAAGATCCCTAACCAGACTTACCCCTCCCACTTGGGCTGGGCGACAGCACGGAGGCGTACCTCAAGTGCAACTATTACCAATTTCCCTTGACTTGACGGGGGCACCTAAAGACTCGACGCCAGTTAAAGGTCGTTCGAATACTCGTGTGAGGTATCTAGAAGGTACCGTAGACCTTATCCCAACCCCACACAACTTACCGCATCTGCCGTCGCAGATGTCACTGGCCCCGGGAAATTCCCCAGGAGGGGGCTGTAACCCCTCCTACAAAGGAAGGGGCCTTGACCGCCTTTCCTTTACTTCCGGCGACCCATCCTTAGAAGGGACCGCCTCCCCATTGAGGGGCCAATGGCCACCTCTCCCGAGCGCTCCCATCCGTGTTGGGTGACGCCCACTCATAGGGATCTACTAATTAGTGCTCACCGATCATGACCTTACCGCCTACCAAAATAAATACGACAGTGCAAATTAACCTACGAATACATTGGCCACTATGACCGAAAGAGCCTGCATTCAAAATTCAACACTAAACTGAATATCTTTAATGGCAAACATACTCAAAACGACCATTCTTTATTAACTCAACATCAACATGGCACTACAACCTGTATACGAAAACCGAAGCAAAATTAATCAACTTTATTATACACAACTGGCTGTCTTCAGGGGCTGGTGGGTGGGTCAAAATTGGCTCTTCGTTCTGTCCCGAGCTCACGTGCAGCGAGGAGGTGCAGCTTCAGAGCACAAGAACAAGAGGATGTCTTCTGGTCTTGCGTCCCTTTTTATCCGTCTTCAGGGCGGGCGTATACCCGCCCCTGCCTGCCCCGAGGGCGTGGCTGGCTGCGTCGGTGTCTAGGCCAGCCCACTCTAGGGCGGGAACGAGCGCGCCCCAGCTACGCCGCTTCGGGCATACCAGCTGAGGCGCGCCTCCCGCCCAAAAATGGCTTCCCGGGGGGATCGAGGCACTCGGCCATACGTTCGGGGGGACCGAGTTGGTCGCCCCTTTCCATATGGCCGAGATACCCGCCACCCCCTCTCAACACAATCCCCAAAAGGAGGGAAACCGGAAACAGTTCTTGAAGTTTTTTGGAAGTGGGATGGAGTGACCATCCCGGCCGTATTTATTGAAACAAAATTAAAACATTAAACGTTTCATGTTATGTACAATTTCATTACCATATTGCGATGTTTGGCTAACCTTAACAGATTCTCTAATACAGAGGTTCTCCTAGCCGAACTAGCATCCTACAAAACATTTCTTGACATATTGAAATTGTACAACCTAACGTTTAAGGGCCAACGGCAAGGTCATAACCGGTGTCAAGATCCCTAACCAGACTTACCCCTCCCACTTGGGCTGGGCGACAGCACGGAGGCGTACCTCAAGTGCAACTATTACCAATTTCCCTTGACTTGACGGGGGCACCTAAAGACTCGACGCCAGGTAAAGGTCGATCGAATACTCGTGTGAGGTATCTAGAAGGTACCGTAGACCTTATCCCAACCCCACACAACTTACCGCATCTGCCGTCGCAGATGTCACTGGCCCCGGGAAATTCCCCAGGAGGGGGCTGTAACCCCTCCTACAAAGGAAGGGGCCTTGACCGCCTTTCCTTTACTTCCGGCGACCCATCCTTAGAAGGGACCGCCTCCCCATTGAGGGGCCAATGGCCACCTCTCCCGAGCGCTCCCATCCGTGTTGGGTGACGCCCACTCATAGGGATCTACTAATTAGTGCTCACCGATCATGACCTTACCGCCACAGGCCCGGATAGTTGACCGGCTATCCGGGCCCCCCACAAAACTCCTAGCTAAAGGTCATGTTCCAACGTTTTTAACCATGCTAAGAAGTCTCCTATGAGTAACTCATTTCCTACCCGAGACAAATGCACACCATCCCCCAGATACATACTGTCATCATTAATACAACCGTGCGAGATAGAATGCAATGTCCTGGAACGAAACAACCTACTCACTTTGTTATTAAGTTTTCTAACAGAATGGTTCAAAGCAGGGATCGAAATAGCCCCCCGCCACACTTTTCGTGGGATCATATGAGACCACGCAATTATGCACCCCGGAACTTTCCTCGCTAACCAACTTACAGTGGAAAGCATTGCCTCCAGGAGAAGTCGTCTACCGGTGGTGACCAACTCATTGCCCCCTAAATGTACTATGACTATAGACGGCGGTGACCTCGTCCGCCCTAACAAACCCTCAAAGAATGCCTGAAACTGGTCAATACAGAGACCGCCCCTTCCGTAGAAGGACATTCTGTACCCGTATTCCCCAGCTACGTGAATCATGTCACCTGCTTTGAATACGTCTGCGGCACGCCTCACGTATGAGTGGCCCACGACCCACACCTCCTTTCTCACAGCCGGTGAAGTCTGACCGCTGGCCTGGTGTTGGGTCGACTGCATAGTCCGCCCCGCCTCGAAGGCTTGCGTAACTGAAAACCAAACAAAAGACAAGAAGCGTGAGTACATTATTACAGCTTCACAACATGTGCAACCGCACATACCTCTTATAACAATTGGAGGACCAACGCCCCACTCGTTTCACTTGTTCCACATTAAGACCCCTGGCTGTAGCTTAGCTTCAATGGCAGCCCCTATCCGAAAGGAATGGGTCCCAAACTCACCCGGGTCCAAGCCCGCTGCGGTAATTGACATCGCGAGCACCCGCTGAAACTGAAACTTCGTCAGTGGGGTGGCGTCCGCGTGTCTCAACAATGTCCCCCCCCATGATGCCACCCTTCGTGCTAGGTAATCTTCTAAACACTTCACCGGACACATGGAAGACCCTGGGATCCTGCGAATGACTATGCAGTCTCCCACCCCACTTTGATCGGTTTTTGACTTGACAAAGGATACAGTCATCGTCTCACCCCTGATCTGAACGTGTTCCCGGCACAAACCCCCCAGCACATCCCGCTTGCTCCTTGCTACCAGCTCACTTATCCTCATTGCCCCGTGAAATGCAAGCGTAAAAGCAGCTCGGAACAAACAGGCCTCGAACTGAGACGAGCATGTGGCGGGGAGTGTGGCCAGCAACTGGGACAACCTATCCAGACCTATCGGGCGCCTCTCATCTACTTTGCGACCCTCAAGGCGTTGCCACCCACGCAGCGCTTTCTGTACCACAAAAGACGCTGTCGGGTCCTGGATATTATGAGCCCTGGCAACAAAGGAAATGGCAGCACGATGCCTCTGGGCTGTAGCCACCGACTTCCCAGCCTTACGCAAGGACATCAGAAAATGTACTACCCAATCCTCATGCCCCCAAAGTCCCCCTCTCTCAGTCCCCAAAAAGGCTAAATAAGCCCGAAACGCCCCTTCGTATGCCTTCCTCGTCCTTGGTGCTAGACTCTCTCCCACGAGGTAACGAAGTTCGGGGCACCGAGAGACCAGAGAGCTTCGGGAAAGGGTGCTGGCTCTGGGTCCGCTGAGGGAAGGAAACCCGAGAAAGCCTGCATTTGAAAACGAGAGAGTGCATCAGCAGCCTGATTCATCACCCCTGGGACATGTTTTGCTCTGAATACCACGTTCAGTTGCATACACAGTAAGACAATTTCTTTAAGCAGCCTTAAAATCATTTTACAACGTGCTGCCTGACTATTGATGCATTCTACAACGGTCATATTGTCAGACCAAAATATGACAGAGTGATTTTTGAATCCATCGGGCCAGGTTCTGAGGGCCACCAAAATGGGAAACAGTTCAAGGAAAGCAATATTACTCGTCAGCCCCTCTTCATGCCACCATGTTGGCCACCTTTGTGCCGACCATTTTGTGCCGAAGATGGCGCCGAAACCCATGCTTCCCGCTGAATCCGTCCATAGACCAAGTTCTTCAGAGGACAAGGCCGGTTTGTTCCAGACGACTCGACCATTGAAATCCGCCAAAAATGCTAACCAAATACGCATGTCTTGGCGGACCTCGGCCGATAATCTCGTGCGATGATGACCCTCTTTTAGGCCGACCATCGCCTGGGCAATCGAACGGGAGAAGGGGCGGGCCATCGGGATCACCCTTAGGGCAAAATTCAACTTCCCCACCAATTGCTGCAATTGATGCAGCGTAACTTTAGATGCAATAATACACATTTGCAGGGCTGCCCTGAATTTCGACACTTTGGCAGCTGGTAAACGAAAACAACCCTCACTAGAGTCCAACTCGATCCCGAGAAACTCGAGGCAAGTCGTGGGACCCACAGTTTTACCTGGTGCCAATGGCACACCAAATTGCTTCATTAAAACACAAAATTCAGTCAAGGCCCGGGCACATTCATCATCCCCAGCGGCCCCAAGGAACAGAAAGTCATCGAGGTAATGCATCACATTTCGAAAACCCGTTTTCTTCGTGTAAACCCATTGTAGAAAACTACTGAATTTCTCGAAATATGCACAAGATATAGAGCACCCCATCGGCATACACCTATCCATGTAATACGAACCTTGAAACATGAATCCCAAAAGACGTTGGTCTTCCGGGTATACCGGGAGCAAACGGAACGCTGACTCGATATCTGATTTCGCCATCAGCGTCCCGGGCCCCAGGCGATTCAAAATGGCTACGGCCTCATCGAATGATGCGTACCGCACCGAACATATCTCTGGATCAATTGCGTCGTTTACAGAAAGGCCATGAGGAGCTGATAAATTGTGAATCAATCGAAACTCACCTGGGTCCTTCTTGGGGACCACCCCTAACGGAGAACAAACAAAATTCTGTACCGGGGGAACACTAAACGGGCCGGCAACCCGACCTCGGGTAACCTCTTTCCGGATCTTATCCTGTACTACATTCGTATGCTGCAAGACGGAAAGTTGGTTTTTGCATGACCCGACACCCTGAAAGTTCCCCACCGGGATGCGGAAACCATATGAAAAACCGTTTCGTAGCACCCCAGCAGAGGTACGATCTGGGTATTCGCTGAGCCAGGGAATCATCGCCAGGGTATCAATCGGGGTTGGTAAAGGCGCCCCTCGGACTATATTAGACCTGTTTGGCGCCCCCTCTACCCCCATTTTCACCCGATTTGGCTCTGCACGAGGACTCAGGATGGGGTGCCCCACAACCGCTACATTCGTGTTTGAATTTACAAGATCCTGGGGGCCTAGTACATTTACTTTTGTTAAAATTGAAACAGAAACCCCTCTTCCCTGTATTGCCGGCGGGTCTCGGGTAATCGTCTGTACCCGTACCCGACCGAAAGGGCGTCCCCCCATTTTGGCGGGAGGACTCACCAACAGTTCTCCCCACCAACGGCACTTTCAACATCCCCGACTCTTTCATTTTATTCCATGTCAAAGAATCGTAACAGTCCCAGGTTAAACTTTTGTTATGCTCCATCGCTTTCCTGAAAAGGTTGTCATAACAGAACCATTGGTTACCTTGGTGCGATGTCGAGTACCCCATAATTCGTGACTGATATACTGGAAATTCAGGAAGCAATTCAGGCCTACGTTCCCCCAAAATTGACGTAAAAATTCCCCAAGCATTACCCCAGTTGCCAATATTCTCATTCACTTTAAAGGCGGCCATTTTTGCGCGCCAAACACTTGGATGCATCAGATCCTTTTGGCCCTTAACAGTTTCAACCTCATAATGATCCACGAGCAAGGAGAAAATGTTTACGTATTCCCCCGCCCAAATCTTTTCCTTTATTGCCAAAGGAACATGTTGCCCCAACTTTTCTCTACGAGAGGGTGTTGACTCATCTCTTGCGATCGGCAATGGCCGCTTACCTGCACCGGACGCTGCCTCCGCCACTCGTGGCTTGTCTATCACCGCATCCGACGCGGGCACCTCGGCTGTATCACGTTTCTCGCGCAACTGTTTAATGAGTGCTTGCGCTTCGGCAGCCGTGGCGCCCTCGCTACTGTCCCCCAACCACGCCGCTAACTGTGCCGCCAACTCGGGAGGCATATCTTCAGCGGATGTCGGGGTGACTACTACGGGAATCGGATTCCCCTCCTTCGGTACCGGGACCGGTACCGGGGCTGGCGCCTCGAGCGGGGAACAGGGAACCGGGACGTCTCCCCCGACCGGCCCCCTTCTCGGCCTCTTCGGCTTCCCTCCGGCCGGTGGACGCCCCGATCCCTCCTCGCCGTCTCGCTCCGCCAACCGTTTCTTAATTTCGGACATGTCCTTCATGAGGGCCCGAACCAACTGGTCAGTCGACATTCTCTTCGCGCCTTTCTTGGGCATCTTTACAGACGAAGTATCTAGAAGACAAAAAGAGAGATTAAAACGCTCAAAATTGGCTCTTCGTTCTGTCCCGAGCTCACGTGCAGCGAGGAGGTGCAGCTTCAGAGCACAAGAACAAGAGGATGTCTTCTGGTCTTGCGTCCCTTTTTATCCGTCTTCAGGGCGGGCGTATACCCGCCCCTGCCTGCCCCGAGGGCGTGGCTGGCTGCGTCGGTGTCTAGGCCAGCCCACTCTAGGGCGGGAAGGAGCGCGCCCCAGCTACGCCGCTTCGGGCATACCAGCTGAGGCGCGCCTCCCGCCCAAAAATGGCTTCCCGGGGGGATCGAGGCACTCGGCCATACGTTCGGGGGGACCGAGTTGGTCGCCCCTTTCCAAAAGTTCCATAGAGAAAAAATCCTAACTATATGTACCTACTGGCTATCGCCAGTAGGTAATATATATATATATATATATATATATATATATACAATGTCATAACTAAAAGTTTACCTGACTAGAAACACTATTCTAAAAAAATAGATGCAATAAAACATAATGCAATGAATTACACAAAAGATATTACATAAATGTTCTACATTGATATTTATTTACTACAATATTAAAAACAACACTAAAACTATATTTATACCTTCAATATTCCTGTCAACAATCTTTTTGATGTCCCGATATTCTTGATAGAACATTTCTGTTACCCAATATTTTTATCTGCTATTCTGTCTAAACACCTTGAGATCATGAGGGGAGTTGACAAGGGTCTTTTGGACAGTGGAGGGTTTAATCTGCTGACAAATATTACACTGCCCAACATAATCCCTAGCCTGTCTATATAAACTAGGCCACCAGTAGCATTGCCATGGTTGCATTAGTCCCTGCATGAAAGGATACCAGCTCCTCATGGGCTTCCTTGATTAAATCTACCCTTGACAGACTATTTGGTATTATTCCGCTCCTGGTATCACGACTACAGGAATGTTATCGGAATAAAGGGAAAGGAATATTTGGGAGGAAAACCTGCAGGAAGTTTCCTAGCTTGCTTGGTTGCATTTATGGCTGTTAAAACATCTGTGTCGCTCTTCGTTTCAGATCTGGTGAAGACTGCTACTCTGACAGACTGAATTACAACGTTAGCTGACAAGTCAGCCACACAGTTCCCTTTAGCATGAATTCCATCACACTGATGGTCCAAAGTAACCTTCACATCGACTAATGACAGCTTCTCTTGTAAGACAGCTACCTTTCCACACAGCTGTTTATTCTTTATAGGCTTTCAATATGAATCCTTGAATCCGTTCAAACACTAATGCTGCGAATTGATATTGTAACCTTGCACTAAGAAGGCCGAGTCAGACACAATACGTGCAGTAATTGACTTGTCAGGCTTTTGTAATGCAAGTAGCAGGGCATGTAATTCTTCTTGGTGTGTAGTACTATCACCTAAGATTTTAGTGCGGGTGAGCTGTGGATAAATTCACCATGCTTTACTAAACCTTGTACTGCCATGCAGGCTTCAGAGTATATATTAAGGGTGGCCGTAAAATCCGTTTCGCGGGCGAATTTGCGGATTTTCCGCGATTTCGTGATCCGTGAATCTCGCGAAATGGCGGTAAAATCTGCGAATCAGCGGGGACGAATTTTCAGCCAAGCAAGGGTTACAGCAGCAGGTGCAAAAGTTGAACCTAATTTCTTTGTAACCTTTTACAAAAGGGTTGCAAACAAATTAACTTCAACTTGGACACCTGCTGCTAATTGCTTCCTGGCGCCTCGTTGCCTACTTGCAACTATTCTCTGACCCTGCTCTGACCCTTGAAGCAGGGTCAGAGAATAGTTACAAGTAGGCAACGAGGCACCTGTCCAAGGAATTAAACTTCATCAGGAAGCACTTACAGATATAAAAAACAGGAAGAAGGGAGAGGATGGCAAATACACCCATTTTGAGTTGTCAGGAGGGGTTAAACTAAAAGAGACCTTTACAGCACAATTTTCATATGCATTTTGCTAAAAATAAAAAGCTATATGTTCTGTAGGGGCAACTCAGGAATCTGGCCCTTCAGAGATCCGGCCTCTCTTTCTTTCTCTCGTTCTCTCTCTCCCTCTCTTTTTCCCTCTCTTTCTCTCTCTTTCTCTCTCTTTCTATCTATCTATCTATCTATCTATCTATCTATCTATCTATCTATCTATCTATCTATCTCTATCTCCCTCTCCCATAAACGACTGCATGGGTAACTTCGCCATGCAAGCGGCTCACGAAGATGCAAAAAGCCCCGGGAACACGCAAAAAACCCCGCGAACATGCAAAAAAACCTGCGAACACGCAAAAAAACAAAAATCTGCAAATTCGCACAAATTCGCAAATTTTGCGGATCGCGAATTCGCAAATCCGCAAATTCCCGGATTGCAAATTCACAAACTTCGCCCATGCTTAGTATATATGCTCCTACCGCAGGTTGGGCAGAGTCAGCTGCATGAATGATGTGCTGGTAAGAATCTCTTGGTAATGTAGCTAGAGTTGGCGCAACATTGTGTTCGTATTGGCGAAAAGCTTGTATACGAATAGAGGGATCATACTGAAATTTTTCATCCGCTATATATAAAGAAAAGGCTCACTGTACCCATCTCGGGTGTTGGGCACGAGCATTAGGGATGCTTGACCTTGTGGCTAGCCACTATTTGGATAAAAAAAATGGGAGAAATCAGGTTATAAAAGGGATACACTCTCTCAGTGTAATGAGGCAAATAAATATGTCCAAAGTTAAGAAATACCAGCAGGGATTTCCGCATTTTCAGTGTGTCGAAGGCTACAGGGTTGCACACTTCTGGAGGACATCTGGAGCTAAACCCTTGACCTCACTGGATAACTCATATCCCAAGAAGGTCACCATCAGGTAGGCAATGTTTGATTTTCTGAAATTAATTTGGAGCCACCATGTGATGGTAATATGGTCACTACTTTGGGGACGATTCCAATCTCAGTCGGTAGGGCAGTGAATCAGGTTCGGCATTAGCGGATCCGATTCGGAGGCTGAATTTCTGTCAGAGTCGTACACGGGTCGGGACGTTGCAATACGATGCGAACAAATGCGAAATCTCCATCCAAATCTTTTCCGGGTCTGAACCGCTCCGTACGATTCGGTCGCAAGCAAACCGTGGCACACAATGGAGATGTGTCATGACCGAGCTAGTACGATGCTCGATTCGGACAGCCGGATCGAGTCGGAGCCCCTGTTACCTGCAGCCGTACGACTCGGACATTATTGGTCTCCTCAACACAGGCAAGTACGTTTCGGATGGCACCAATGCATACACACTGTAGGGGGCACACTTGTCTGCAACGTACCCATTCAGTCAATGGGAGCCCATATACGCGTCGTACGACCGGCTCCCATTGACTTCTTTGGGAGTCCAACCGAACCAAGTCCGACGGCATACGGTTGCATCGTACTCACTCGGTCAGACTGCAGGAGTTCGGGTCGGTCAGAAAACACCCCGGATCCGGCTCGGTCGGAGTGCTTTCCGGCCCAGATTGGAATTGGCCCCTTAGTCTTCTCTGGTTAGATGTTGATTCAAAATCATCACCAGTAAGATAGATATCATCAATGTATGACAGTACCTCCGGATCTGGTTGAAAGATCTCCATGATTGATGCTGAAAATGAGCCAGGACTATTCTTACAGCCCATGGGAAAATGATGGATTGAAAATTGCACTTGGTCGACACTTAAGGAGGTTAATTTCTTTAAGGCGTTTAAGTTATTTTGGCTAAAAAATCTATTAGAAATATCCAGGGACTTTTGTTTCTGAATATCAGTACCTCTCTCTTGTCCGTGTTGAACTTCAGGCAGTTGTCCTTCATCCAGTTTGTGACATCTGCCATGCAGTTGTGGAAGTTGGTCTTTGTGGTGTCTTCGGATATGGAGAGCATGAGTTGTCTGTCGTTGGCATAGGATATATTGTTGAGTCTGTGGGTTTTGCCAATGCAGGCCAAAGGAGTAATATAAGTGCTGAAGAGGGTGGGACTAAGCAAGATCCATGGGGTGCTCTACAGATGATTCCCTTGGGTTCGTAGGTGAAGGGGTAAAGGCAGACCTTTTGCATTCTTGTGGTGAGGAAAGAAGTGATCAATCTCAGGGTTGCTCTTTGGATGCCTATGTTGTGCAGCCTTGTGATGAGTGTGTCGAAGGCTGACGAGAAGTATCGAAAACTCAGTGCCACAGGTTCTCCTCAGTAGCGTATGGTTTGGATGTCATTGGTAGCCACATGAGGGCTGTCTCTGTGCTGTGGTTGTAACAGAATCTGGATTGGAAGGTGAGGAGTAGAGGATTCTGTTCCAGAGAGAGATGAGTTGTTGATTGATGGTCTTTTCCAATACTTAGGTCAGGAACAGGAGCGTGGAGATTGGTCGGTAGGTGTTGAATTTGCTGGGGTGTGCCGATGGTTTCTTTAGTATGGCATTGATTTCTGCATGCTTACAGTCATCAGGGAAGGTGGCTTTTAAGTGTGAGCGCAAAATCCGCTTGCGGATCTTGCGGATTTTCAGTAAATCCGCAATCCGCGAGCTCCCGCCTTCAAGCTTGAAGTTGTTGTAACTATTTTAGGATGGCGCCGGCAAGCTGCCAGCGCCATCCTAAAATAGTTACTAAGGGCCATATGTAGGTGGCCAAATACCGGTCGGTAACAGCCAATTTCGGCCGTTACCGACCGGTATTTGTAGTTTCAGATGTAGGGGGCCAGAAAATGACCGATTCTGTATATTTACCGAATCGGTAAATTTACCGAATCTGTAAATTACTGAATCGGTAAATGTACAGAATCGGTAATATGGGATGTTGGTGGCACTGGAAACAGTGCCACAGGCCCTTAGGAATTCGTTATTTACCATGAAATACAATGGCATGGTAAATAACGAATTTCTGTGTACATGCACATCTGTGCATGTACACCTGTGCCATGTGACACACATACATGCCCTTAGGGCATGTATGTGTGCCACATGGCACACAAGCCAGAATCAGGGGTGCAACAGGGTGTCAAAGTGACACCCTGTTCCCCTTGACAATTCGGTAAGTTTACCGAATCGGTATTTATCGATTCGGTAATTGCCATTGATTCCTATGGGCCTCAAGGCCCATAGGAATTAATGGCAATTACCGAATAAATACTGATACTGATTCGGTAATTACCAAATCATAACGATTCGGTAATTGATACCGAATATTTACCTACATGGCATTTATCGATTTGTAAATACCGAATCGGTAAAATTCGGCATTTACGATTCGGTAAATGCCATTTACCTACACATGGCCCTCAGTTAGCACCTGCTTTATTTTATCTATTAGTGCTTCCTGATGAAGCTAATTTAGTAACTATTTGAGGATGGCGCTGGCAGCTTGCCGGCGCCATCCTAAAATAGTTACAGGATGATGGACAGCTCACTCAAGGGACCCCTGCGCACATTGGTGCGATGGCATAGTAACACACACGTGGTCACTTGAGACAAAGCAGGGGCTGAAGTCGCACCTCAAATTCAGTAACGTATTCATCAGCCCAAAAACAATAGTGAGATTTGTCGTGGCTGGGCAGGTGTGCTTTCTCCCTACATATACCGTCGAAAAATTAGCTGTGATGCTGGACAGAGGCACTTGCATCCTTGACTTTCACGAGCGCAATCCCCATGCAGTTCCTATGACCAGGAGCTTCTTTATCCTCATCTGCTGCTCTGATCGGCCTCTGACCATTTATGCACACAAGAGGCACTTGAACTCGCACAGAAGACCCCCCCTCCCCCATTTAAAAAATCTTCAAATTCGCGGATCGTGAATCCGCGAAATCCGCCCATGATTAGTGGCTTTGGCAACTGCATATGTTCATGTGTACAAGTTTAAATTCCTGTAGTTTAATTCTATTGTATACGAGCCGTCTGATTAAGTGACAGGAAAAAGGGGCATATTCATTATTGAAAGACAAGGCACTAATATGCCGTAGTATTGCAATTGGACTAATATTGCTATAGTACAACATTTTGCTTCTGCTTTTAAAGGGCATTAAGCTTGTGGTTCGATGCTTAAGGGAATAACATGTGGACTAGAGAGTTCGTCCCAACCCACTTGATTTTTATATAAGTCTGGAGCTTGACTCACTGCCTATTAACTTGTGTAAATTTCCCTGATATCTTTAGGTACTATGAGAGAGAAGTCTACCCTTATGACTTCGTCCCCAGGGCTGCATCCCTAATAGAGAATGGAGGCCATTCTTCTTCCACTAAGATGATGTCATAATCATCAGACAATTGTGTCCAGAACACAGCCTTAATAATGCATGGTATGGCCCCCTCAATTTGTATGTTTAAATTGTAAAATCCATTGGGAGGCTTTAAATATTGATTTGGAGTCTCAGTCTATAGGAAGTCATACATTGGATTTCAATTCAGACACCTTTGATGCATCTCATGCACTGTTGTGACTTCTGCAGCGCTTTCTAGGAGCTCTCATGCCAAACCCTGTTTCGCAGGAGGACTTGCAGCTGGATCGGCATGTTTCTTAGAAAGTCCTCAAACTTCCTTTTTCTTTACTGGAGTCTTAAAGTCCAATCCTTTCTCTTTCATCTTTACGCTTACGTCTGCCTGGTGTCCTGCTTCGCTTTTCCTACTCTACTCCTCTTATATTCGTTACTTGGATCAGCTCCTCTTCTCTGTTCCTTTACTTTCAGTGTCCTGAAAATAACGTGAAGAGTGATATTTTTAATTTTTTTTACTTTCCTTATGTGCTATTAAGTTATAACCCCCCCACCAGATTCCCAAGAAGCGGGTGATCCAGTCATGTTTTATCCTTATATTTCTTTTTTTCTTTCCTTCCATTGCAGATTTCTCTTTAACAAAAGCTTTGGTATCATTTGCAAGTTTTAAATGTGGCTTCAAGGGTCAAATACCAAGGGTATCTCTACCTACAGAGGTTTACATTTCTGCAATTATTTTTGGTAGTTCCCATCACAATCTAGAACTGCTTTTAGTCTCTGACGTATATCCAGGACTGAAGCCTCGCCCTTGATGTTCCTTAGGATGATGGAGGATACTGTGGAAAGGTTCCCCAATAATTTCATTCCTAAATTCAGAACTGGTGCAGCTCCGTGATCATTTTGTACTTGTCTAGGTACGTCAGAGAGAAATGCCAATGAAGGTGTACTGTGTGTACTAATATAAGTGCATGCAAAGATATGGGATACACCGTTCCAAGAGTGAGCCAAATAGGGGCATATTTACAATCGATATGTTCCACAAGGAGCATCACTTTTTAGGGCACTCTGGAGGTGCAATGCTCTGCTCCATATTTACAAAGCAGCGTTAAGCCACATTGTGTGGCTTAGCGCCACTTTATAAATATTGTACGATTCATGCAGGTATGTGCGTGAAAGGGGCGTGGAGTTGGGTGTTGCTGTGGGTGTTCCACTGCCACACCAAGTGCTTTTTGACACGGCCCCAGATTTACAAGAATATGTAAATCTGAGGCACCAAAAACAACCTCCTCTGAATAGGAGGCATTATATTGGCACAACAAGGAGAAATACTTTTCTTTCTCTTTGTTTTTCCTGTTTCCATTTGTGCTGCATTCTACAGCACATATAGAAGGAGCACATCGCCTTTAAAGATTATTTATTTGCAGGAAGGTATCTCTTCATCCACATAAACATTCACCCCTGCAGCACAGATACCATTGCACCATGGTGTCTGGGTGTCTGTGTTGGCAGTACAAAGCTTATTTTCATCACCAGCACAAGGGACAACACAGGGGTGTGCCTTAATCTTGTAAATATGGCTTATGCCTGTGTCTTAGATTTAACGCAGTGCAGCTACATTACTTGCGGTGCAGCTCTGTGCCATTTCTTTGTAACTATACCCGTTAATCAGTATCCTATGTTTATCTTGTGATGTAGCATATGGATTCACTGCTTCTGACTCATTGGTCTCACAAGCAATCCAGAAAGCCGCTTTATGGACACTTTTTCCATGATAGCATTAATAGTCTGTGGACTAATAGTTTGTATGTGTGCAGGAGCAGCAGATCTAGTTATGACAGCAAGTCTAGATCTCAAAGTGCATTGTACAAACTGCATGAGTCTCTTGTGCAAAGTGACCAAGTAATTTAACCAACCTGCCACCTCAGCGTTTGTTAGGTTGTCAGGGCATGGTACAGGAATGTAGCCAGCCAAGACTAGCTACATAGCTCCATCATTGATCAGAAGCCCCAAACAGACATTTCTGTGTGCATATGGCAATTGACCACCAAACCAATTCTGGTGTTCCTGGTAAGTTAAAGGGATTTACAACTCTTGGTAGGTCCTATAGTGTTTTGGTGGATCTACTGTCCTGATGCATCATCAATAGACTTGAACGTCACCCTTTAGTAAAATGTCTCAATGACATATGTTGGATGTGCAGCTATTACAGAAGTATTTACCCCTCCCTGCCCATTTGTGACTCCTTGACCTGTGAGATGCTGAGTGGCTGCTTCCCTGCAAATTACCCTATCACAACAGCTGTTGCCATAATGAATGAATGTAATTGAAATTGGAAACAAAGAATTAGAAAACTGGCAGAATGGGCATAAACCTTTTATGAGTCAAGCTAGGTGCTCCCCTATCCCCATTAGGAGGTAACCATGATTACTATGGACATCTCCGTAATGACATAACAATGGTTCACAAGTGTGAATAGTGAAAAACCTACTCAAAGCATAATATATGAGTCCCATTTTGAGCACCAATTGTTGCGAAAGTTATGATGTAACTCTACAAGATGTGATACTGGCAAACCTAGTTCAAAGCTCCAGAGATGAATGAGAAAGACAGGGTATTGCAGCCTTGTAGAACACTATTCCATGTGTAATCAAAATAGAAGTGGGTAACTAACAATCTTATAAAATGATCAGGGGCACTGTGGTTACAGTACCAAACCTATTTTGCTATTCAAAATACCCAACATGCGCTCTACTAAGAAGAGTAAACACTTTTAAGTAAAAGCATATATTACTACAGGAACAATCTTTTTCTCAGTACATCTAAAACAACTACACAGAAACGAAGCATCAAGAAAGAACGTTATTAATATCTAGAATAAAATTAACATTTCTAACATTGTTAAAAGGTGATCTACAGCCTACCTCCCTAAAGCCTACTTCTATGTGCTATACTAAGAGAGCAAGGAAGGCAGAACTACTTGCAGTCTGGAGTTTCTTGGGGAGAAGAGAGGCATTACATAGCTTTTTGACTTCGAAGGCTCTTTTTTTATCTGTGGAGGCATGAAGACAGTATTCACCATGAAGCTCAAACACACACTGCAGTAGTAATCAGTCAGTCTTCCTCTGCGACTCAGCTTTATCAGCATCAGGCAAAATGTAGCATCTGTGAAGAACGAAGTGTGCTGGCAGTAGGTACAAAACTTTCTGGCAGCATTTCAGGTGATAATCTGGGTGAATGACCTCTCCGAACAAGTGTATATGAAAATCCTCTACACATGTTCAAAAGTAAATACATAAAATATCACAATGATGTTTGTCTTTATATTTTCAAACGTCTTTAATTCAAGATCTATAAGCCTTCTTAGCCAACACGTGTTTTGTCGCTGTTACAGGGAATTACCCCGCAAATTCTTCAGGGCTAAGTTCAGTTTCAAGTAGTCTCTTAATTTCTGCCCTGGAGATCTGAAGGGTTCTACCTAATACAGCCGGATGGGGCAGCTCTTCTAAAAGAAACTCCCTTACATTTGGAAGCATATTTAGCTTTACGGACACAAGACTAGTTGGTCTACCCCCCCAGGAGCAGAACTTATAAGAACACCTTCCGGGTTGGAATTATCACCGAAATTAAGAGACTACTTGAAACTGACCTCAGCCCTGAAGAAGTCACAGGTTAACCCCCTGTAATAGCAAAAAAACACGTGTTGGCTAAGAAGGCTTAAAGGTCTTGAATGAAAGAAATTGGAAAATATAAAGACAAGCATCATTGTGATATTTTATGTAACTATATGTATTTACTTTTGAACGTGTGCAGAGGATTTGTATACATAGCATAAGTGGTCTGCTCAATCATTCAATCAGAGTACTTGTAAAGCGCGCTACTTACCCGTGAGGGTCTCAAGGTGCTGAGGGGAGGGGGGTGCCGATATTGCTCGAAGAGCTGGCCACTGGCCACACACGTGGGGATCTGGTGGTTTTTCCCTACCTTATGCACTGTACCAGATTACCTGCTATAACTGATTTGTACTTGTGATAGACCTTTGAGCGACAATTTGCCTATTTCTGACCACCAACTGTATAACTCTCCCGACAAGTGGTCAAGTGGTAGTCCTTATATACTAAATCTTTGCAGAAATTGGAATTTCTGGCATGTTTAGTAATATCTGACATATATCAGGTGCATCAAAGTGTGTGTTTACTATGTCTAGATGTGTAACTATTTAACCTTGACATGGTTAGGAGTTGTAATTTCAACGAGAGGAATGTCCTATCAAGTATTGTATCCATGTCATTAATCAAATGATTTGACCCTTTCACAGTTCTAAAAAAGATAAAATCTGGCGATATTTGCATCTAAGGGCGTACATGACAAAGATTCTGCACAGTTCAGGAAACATAGCAACTTCCATTATGAGAGATAGGGAAGATGGCAATCTCCATTAACTATGATGGAGTCAGGAGCTATGTAAAATGAAGTCGGACCTTAGGGACTTTGCGTTACCATAACCAAATTTTTTATCAATGGAATTTAGGAAGGCTTGCCTATGGTGCGTAATTTTTTAAAAGAATAAGTGCCAGTGCATGAAGCTCTGCTCAGAAGCCGTTGACTGGTAATATTAAATGTCAGCAAACCAATTACAAAGGCTGCGTAGGTCTAAACCCACCTGATGCCTCTTTAATCCACTGCCAGACACTTCTCACTCTTGCTGGTCCCTCCTTTCTGCCTTTGTGATGGGTTTTTCTGTCTTTCTGGTTTGTCTGCTTTTCACATTCTTGCTCTTGGATAATGTCTCATGCGGAAAAATAAGCTCTAGCTCCCAAAACTGAGTGCTGTAGGCCCCACAGGCAACCACCGGCTCAAGTTTAGCACTGATTGTCTTAGCCTCCCACTTCATAAAGCTAAATTAGGCACTTAATGAATTAATCATCTGAGTTATTTTGGAAATATTTGGAAGGATGAAGCCTTTTGCTTGTCATAACTGCCCAATCTCAAACAGATTTGAAAATATAAGCAATTGAATTGTTGTGAATATTTTATGGTAATAACTCTATCTGAAATATAAACAGCATTACAAAGCATTTTAAATAAATATCAAATTAAAAGTAAAACCGTTTAGTACTGACCTTACCTATCAAATGCACTGATTCATCTATTGTAGTCTTATTTGAATTTTACTGTGCATGTACAAGTGTTCAACGGTTAAGGGCAGAATGGAATCTCTGTACCTACAAGTCCTTTATGATGAACTGGACTGAAGCGGAAATAGGAAAATAGGCAGCTGAGAACACAGCTGCAGTTTTTAATGTTAGCTGAGAACCCAACAGCAGTATCTTAGGTTATCTGAGAACACAACAGCTACATCTTTTGTTAGCAGAGAATACTGCGGAAGTGTCTGAGGTACTCAGATGGACCATCCTGGTATGGCCGCTATTGACTGAACAGGAAATGAGAAAGGTAACGCTGCACTGAGGAAACCATAATTTACCCTGATTCTCCACAGTGATGGCAGTCATAACTGCTAGACCTTATCCCCTTGGCTGGTCTCACAAATGAATTTCCTTTAGCTCTCCTAATTTTGCTATATTCATTTTCTGCTTATGCTTCTGCCCTCCCCATAACACATAGAAAAAATTGGCCCATACTTAAATGACACATTTAATTTACTGAGAAGTCCCTAGTAAATTGAATCACTTGTACTTGAAAATTAAATGCTATTAGTGGGCCTGCATGATTCATTGTGCCACCAGTAAAGTTGCACTTTGAAACACATATCAAGCTTGCCACTGCAGTCAGTTGTCCAGATTTAAACTGCCATTTTCACATGGCAAATTAAGCATTTTGCCTTTTCTAAACTTATAATTCACTCATAAAGTAGGCTCTAAAAGCTTCTTGGGCAGAATGCATGGTATTTATAAAGTAGGACATGTGGGTTTACCTTTTACCTGTCCTAACAGGGACAATCCCTGTGGACATGTTTCACTATTGTTGACTATCACTGAGATACCTTATTGTAGTTTAAAAAATTGCCACTTCAGAATGGATGAAGGCAGAAAAATATTTCTTGGATTCTTTTGAAATATAATTTAAAATTTTCTTAAGTGGTAGAGTTAAATTTTAGAAAGTTGGCATTTCCATTCCCAAACCTACAATGCCTTTCTGCCAGTAAACAAGGTCACATGACCATGGCTGTCTCATCGAAGATGGGTTCTGTATTCCACACAGGCACAAAAGGAACTTAGGTGTGACAGGATGGGCCATCCTGGCAAGATGGCCGGGAGAGAAGTTGTACTCAACACTGAATTACATTTCAAGGACCATCTGTGCTGCACACACAAAGTAACCTGGCAGTAATCTTTTGTCAATCCAGAAAATGGCAAGGGCACTGGAGATAAACAGTAACCCTGGGCGAAGCAATACGCTACGCTCGCGGAGTTTGCGAAGTTTGCGCAACTTCGCACTATGCGAGCTGCACGTAGCACAGTGCGAACACGTGTAGTGCAGCGGTCATTTTTTGCTAGTTCGCAGTCCTCAACATCATGTTCGCGACCGCGAGCAAGCAAAATGACATACCGGCGAGATTCTCAACACAGGGAGGTTACGTTTCTCATTGTGAGTGGTTGCGCATGCTCGTGACGGCTCTCAATGAGAAACTACCAATTCGTGCTGAGAAAGCTGCCGCTGGAGTAATAATCTACTCGAGCAGCAGAAAACTACAGCTTGCACTATGCAAGATGCCATTTTCAATGATTGCACAGTGCTGGATGCTTGTCCGCACTGTGCAATCATTGAAAATGCATCTTGCACAGTGCGAACATGCTACTACGCAGCTCGCGTAGTGCTACATGAAGTTCGCGTAGTGCAAAGTGCACTTCGCGTAGCGCTACTTCGCGAACTATGCCCACCCCTAATAACAGTTGCATGCTCAGAGCTCAAATTAGATCACTTCTGGATCTGTGGAAGAGGTATAAAAAGGACTGACCTTCTGCTGAAAGGACTTCCTTGCTGCCTGAGGAAGGATATTTAGACCCAGTCCTTCAATCCAGGATCACCAAGGAGAGTCCATGTGCTAGCTGGCTGATCTCCTGTGTGAGCTATAGGGTCACAACAAGCTCCATAGTCCCTGCAACCTACATGCCTGCTGCTACTTGCCCATGCTGGAGTTAGCCCTAGCCCCAAAGCGGTGCCTCCCCCAGGTCATCCACTCTTTGAAAAATGGGATCAGCCTGCAAGATGGTCTGAAGGAGTGCATCACAGGTGAGATTGACTTTGCTGTTCAACTATATTCTTCGATGCAGCAGAACATTATCCTCTTCAGCAGTACTTCCTGATGACGGTATTGTGCCTTGTGTAGCCCTCTTTGGCTACTGTCTGTAGCTACTTTCTGCTTGTAGAATTCACTGCCAGAGTCAAGTACCCTCATGTCACCAAACTCGATTGGATCCACCACACAATACTCCACTTCACCATCACAGGATTTCCCAGGCACCACCACCACCAAGCTTCCCAGCTCCTCCCTCCACAGCTGGAACAAAGTTAAGGATACCCTATGGACGGATGCCCTCAACATCACCTACCCTGACCCTGCCATAACCAACATTGAACTTGCTGTCAAGAATGTTTCCACCTGCATCACCAACTGCACTAAAAGAGTCACTCCGTCAAGCCCACCAAGACCAGCAGATCCACCAAATAAGCCATCTGGTGTACACTAGAACACTGTACAATGAAATACAACTGCAAAGAGCTAGAAAGAAGATAGTGCACCAGTGAAGGCCCCAAAGACCCAGCCACCTTCAAGTCAGCCCTCAAAAAATACCCTCAATGCCCAAAAAAGACAAAAGTAGTCACTCTGGCAGACCACATCAAAGCCAGCTCCAACCACAGCAAGGAACATTTCGGCATCGTCAGAGAGGTCTCCTGCCTGCCATCCACAGAGAACATTACCTTCCCTTCATAGGAACTCTGCAACACCCTGGTGGACTACTTCCACCACAAGCTATCCACCATCTATAGAAACCCACAGACTATTACAACCTCACCACACCAACAGACACCACCAACAACCACCCATTCACTGTGTGGTAACAGCTCACTTCACAGAGCACCACAGCCATCCCCGCCAGACTCCAACGTATCCTATGCAGGCTAAACCCAGCTCATCCTCTCACTCTCAGAAGACCACTCCACCACCAGGACTACCTCCCACAATATTTTGGTACATGTTTCTCAGACCTTGAAAGAGAGCACACAATGGAAGAGAAAGTACCAGAGTTCTTAGACATAGAGACAGGGCAAAGTGTTGAGGGAGAGTTTTTATAAGAGCACAAAATGGGAGGGTGTCACAAGCTGAACAACATGAAATATACTAGGTAATTGGACACAAATTAGAAAGTTATGGAAACCGTTTTTATAAATAGTTGTCCACAAAGTTGAAAATATGGTAGACACACATTAAAATATGTTTTTACTGCTGTTAATGATAGCTGCTAGCAGGTATGTGAAGCAAAAGTGAGCATGTTTGATGTGTAATGTAAAGCTTGCATATGCCATTCACAGATGTGTATAAATGTATGTATGTATGTATGTATATATGTATGTATGTATGTGGTGTTTCTGTAGCTTGAACCTACACATGAGTGACCAAATATTGGTACCAAGTGGCTGGTCTCACTGCTGTTTTTGTTTTGCTGCATTTGGCGTTATTTTCTTAGTGCTATATGCATTTTTGCATCCACATTTAGAACGTATTAGTGGCAGCTTGCACTAGCCTTTCATGTACTGCTTTATCTCGTGATATTTCTCAGAAGAAAACCCATCCTCGTGTCCATTTTGAACGTGAGGCTGCATTTTGGCACTAAGAAAATAGCACTAAATGCAGAATTACTCTTTTTACATAACTCTGTGCTCTTTTGTGGATTTTTGGGCTAATTCTGTATGATTATGCTACATGGAATGAAACAAGTTACTCCCACCTCTATTCATTACGATGCAGGGGACTACTGTGTCTGAACAATGTGGAAGGGTGGAAGGATGCGGGCCTGGGGTAGAGTAGGCAGGAATTAATAAGTCAGCATTGGAGAATTCAGGAAAAAGAGGAAAAGATGGGGGACCTTTCAGTGCCCAGAATGAATGGAAGGTTTAGGAGCATATGCAAAGGATTAAAAGAGAACAGAGGAAGAAGGAAAATGAAAAGGACAGAGAAAAGGCAGAAGGGAACACAGTACATGGGTCTGTAGTTATATGAGGTATGAATGGAAGACACCAGTGGGGAAGTTGCTTGAAAGGGATCAAAGATGTTGTCTCAGGGCACAGAACATAGTGAAAAAGAGACCTCCCAGTCTTATGAGGAGGGAAGGAAAGAATGTGTCATGAAAGGAAGGAAAAGCAGAAGAGAGAGGAGTGGAGCTCCGCAATGAGAGTGAGGACCATTTTGCAGAACCGATTAACGTGCTGGTTAGGAGGGAAAAGGAAAGGACAAGTCAGCAAAGTCACATGGAGGAGATGGAGGGAGAAGGTGAAGCTGGTTTGATAGTATACAAGGATGAGCTACAGAGAAGGCAGAAAGTGGATGAGAGGAAGGGACAAGTGTGCGAGGATGAGGACAAGGCTGAGCAGAAGGGAACAGGGTGAGACTGCAAAGATGGAGACTGAAGCGGTAGTGACCATGAAAGGACTCTGCTTAACAGGCAGAGGAAGGAAAGGATAGCAGTGGACCAGATATGGAGGAAAAAAGATGCAGCAGGTGATGGACATAATGTGGGAGGAGTGGCCTTATTTGGCCTCAGGGCTGCTAAAATGCAGGGAGGATGATCACAAATTGCATGAGGGTAATAAGAGCAGTGACGTGTAGTGGATCTGTGATGAGCTATTCAGAAGGCACAACGATGAGCATGTTGGACAAGAAAGCATGCAGATTATTGGATGGACGGAAGGGAAAGAGAGATGAGGTCTTTTTCATCCATCCCATGGCAAAAGGAGGATCATGGATTGGGTGGAAAAGATGTTAAAGAAGAAAGGAGGCTGCTGGCATATGACAAAAACCATTGCTTCACAGATACATTGTGCAGGTTCTTGCACAAATGCAATGAGTGTGGTGACTCTCATCAAAGAGCCCAATGTCGAGACAAAATAGCTGGACATTTCTGGGCAGATTGGAAAGCCAAAGGGGAGTAGCAGCAGGATAGGAAAAAGCCAGTGCATTTGTGAAAAACTAATCAAGACATCAAGAACTAAGCACAATTGTATGGCAATGAAGAGAACACAGAATTACTTAGGCAAGGGTTCGCACAAGGTTTCATGATTCTATATCTGGGCTTTTGACACGTGCCACAGCGCCTTTTCTAAAATCAGCAAGGGAAGTGACCACCATTTTAAAACAGAAATTTGAGAATAAGTTATCCTTGGGGAAGGTTACCGGCCCATTTCAAAAACCACTGGTTTGCAGCTTCAGAATGTCACCATAGGATTGGTGCCAAAAAAGCACCACCAGGAATTTAGAATGATTCAATAACTTGCAAACGCAGAACTCTTCCATTGACAAGAAAGGATGCTCAGTGGCTTACAAGTTCTTTGAAGCAGAGAAGGTACTTGTTGTCATTAAGGGCTTGAGAGACTTGAAGGTGAAAGCAGAAATAACGGCTGCAATTTGGTTGCATTAATTCCATCCAAACAGCTAAGCATTGATGGATTTTGCAATGGCCTGGGAATGCTACTGCAATAAATGGTTGCTGATGATGAGTGCGGTATCGTGCATGGTCACTAAGAGGCTTAGTAACCTCCGAGAGAGGAAATGTAAACAGGATAGTGGTCTTGATGACTTCCTGTTTGTTCATAAGCCTGAGTCAGGGGAAATGCTGCTGGAATGTTATTGATGAAACTGGAGGTGGTCTTGCCCCTGAGAAGTGTGAGGGTACCAGTCTCAAGGTTGTCCTCTTTGGGAATTGGATTGAACATGGTTAAGCAAGAGTAGAGGCTTCCTAGGGAGAAAGGTAAAGCCTTCAGGGCCTCAGTGTGGTTTAATATGTTGGTAAAAAAAATAGCCTGCAGTTACAGATGATGATTGCAAGTTAAACTTTGCTGCATGACTGGTACTGCTGGGGAGACCTTTCTCAAGGAGGTAAACATGGCTGTAGTGGGACTGAGCTATCTAAAGAAGAGAAGGAAGATATAAAAGTATGGACCTCTTTTGGAATGACTTTGACAGGGTTTCACTGTGGAGGTGACAAGTATTTAGTGAGTCACTGGTCCTCTATCAGTTACATAGAGAAGTGCAAGTAAGGCATGTCTAGTTCAAGAGTGGGATTGCTGTGTGCAGGAGGATAGGATGGACTTCTAGATACCACAATCCAAGACAGACACAACATGTAGGGGTGAATGGGTGGTCTTAAACGTACAAACAAACATGGTCACATTCACAGTCAGGCTAAATGCAGACTAAATGGCAAGGTGGACAAGGTTAGGGAAAGCGATGTTAGTTCATAATGATTATATACCACTTCATTTCTAATTTGAAGGCGGTGTTCAAGGAATATGGATTGGATCACAAGCAGTACAGTAATTAATTATTTTCAAATATGTGTTGCTTTGGATGGCAAATGTATGACTATGACTGTATGATTATTGCGAAGATTGGATTGAGGAAGTATACCAGCGTTATTTTCACCTGCTAACTGTGCTACTGCTCGGATCTGCTTCGCTTTGATACTTCTTGAAAGGGTGTCAGCCTGAGCTCAACTGGTCAACAATAGGAAGCCTCTTGAGAGTTTTACCTGATCACTATATTTCCTTTTTCCAATTATTTTCAGGAAGTCAGTGGTTAATTTCACCCATCGGCAGGGTGACATGACCATGGGGTTGGGAAACACTAAAGCAAACATCCTGAATGGTCGTATTTTAATAGAGAAGGGATACTGCTTGCTGTAAGTATGTATTAAAATATATGCAAAGTCATCCAAATTTTTAAGGGTGTATGAAGGAACAGTTTGAAAGGGTACAACATCAGGTACACAGAATTATAAACACTTAAGGCCAGATGTACAACCGTTTTTAATGACTACTAGAAAGGGTTGTAGCATAACCAAACCTGTTTTGCAAGCTGTTAACCTGTAACTGATTTGCAAAATAGATTTTGCGTGTCACCTTCAGGAAAGTAAAAAACAGAAAGGGAGGTCTCCTCAAGAAACCAATCCAGGGACGAGGAGCTAAAGAACAACAGAAAAACAGGGTAGTCCCTATTATTTAATTTAAGAAACAGGGGATGGACCTTGTTTATGTCGTGCCACCATAGCTCAAGAGATCTTCACAAATAAAGCCACTCAAAACAATTGTCACAAAAATCAAATACTCATCAAATAAAATATCTCACAGATTTATTAAAAAAGATTTGTACAATATCAAAACATCAAATAACTGTGCCACAGTAGTAAAATTAAAAAAGAGTGTCAGCATCATGCAAAAATGATGTACATCTCTATAGTCTACACATTACACAATTTAAAAACGGCAATATATTAAAAACCAAGTTGTCGACGCAGCGTTTCGGTTCCTAAGTTGACACCTTCATCAGGACAGGGTTTAAAAACGGACTCGTGTAATCTTCGAGCCGTAACTTCCTCTAATTCAATCTGAGGGAAGTGGTCCTTAGTGCATCACAGGACACCACAATCGAGTCAAATTCGATAATTCTAATAGAGTCTCCTTATATCTTGGTAGTATCAAGGAGATGACTTTATAATGGAGGAACAAGGAGCCACCGGTATATGGGACTGTTATTTTCTCAAAGTTCCCCTTTCAAATGAGGGACCAGCAGGGAATACAGCAAGTGACTGGATGTCATCAGGCTATTTGCATATAAGGGAGGGTTTGATTCCTTGTCAACCCGATGAACCCGGAGAGAACAAGGAGCAGGGAGGCCGAATCTCGGACAAAAGGTGGTGAATGCGAAAAATACCTCCTAAACCCTGACAAGGAATCAAACCCTCCCTTATATGCAAATAGCCTGATGACATCCAGTCACGTGCTGTATTCCCTGCTGGTCCCTCATTTGAAAGGGGAACTTTGAGAAATTAACAGTCCCATATACCGGTGGCTCCTTGTTTCCTCCATTATAAAGTCATCTCCTTGATACTACCAAGATATAAGGAGACTCTATTAGAATTATCGAATTTGACTCGATTGTGGTGTCCTGTGATGCACTAAGGACCACTTCCCTCAGATTGAATTAGAGGAAGTTACGGCTCGAAGATTACACGAGTCCGTTTTTAAACCCTGTCCTGATGAAGGTGTCAACTTAGGAACCGAAACGCTGCGTCGACAACTTGGTTTTTAATATATTGCCGTTTTTAAATTGTGTAATGTGTAGACTATAGAGATGTACATCATTTTTGCATGATGCTGACACTCTTTTTTAATTTTACTACTGTGGCACAGTTATTTGATGTTTTGATATTGTACAAATCTTTTTTAATAAATCTGTGAGATATTTTATTTGATGAGTATTTGATTTTTGTGACAATTGTTTTGAGTGGCTTTATTTGTGAAGATCTCTTGAGCTATGGTGGCACGACATAAACAAGGTCCATCCCCTGTTTCTTAAATTAAATAATAGGGACTACCCTGTTTTTCTGTTGACCTTCAGGAAAGGCCATGCCAAGGGCGCCCATTCCTAATAGTGAGTCACAAGGAGATGTACAATTATTTTGCGACCACAAATGAGGTAGCAAAACAATCGCGTTTACCACCAATTACAAACTGGTGGTAAGCCAATCGCAAATGGGAAGGGTTATTCAGGGGATCCCTTCCCCAGTGTGACTGGCAGCAAAAAAAATGTTTAAGAGTAAACAGTGGTCCCACGGACCACTGCCTGCGCTTAAAAAATAAAACTGAAACATTTCATTTTTATTTTTTAGATCCATCTCATTTTCCTTTAAGGAAAACTGTCTGTATTTAAAAAAACAGCTTTATTGAAAAAACACTCACAGACAGTAGCAGCTTGTGATGGGAGTGCCGCGGGGCGGGGGAGGTGCAGGGAGGGGGGTAGTAAACTCCAGCTCACGGCCGACCGGAGTAATGTAAATAAATAAATAAATAACACAAATTTCATTGCGTGCGCTGATACATTTTTGGCATCATCTAATCAACTAATTTTAATTTCATCTAATTGGCATGTTAGATTATTTATTTAATTTCTTGAATGCATTGATTAGAACTTAACATTGAGGGGGCGTGGCTTTGGGGCCAGTGAAGATGGCTGCTCTGCCACGGAGTTCCATGACGACGTGAAGGGGCGAGTTCTCTCCTGGCGGTGTTCTCAGTTCCCTGGACCCTTCAGCCACATATTTCTTCTCATGAAGCTCAACGGCACATTTTGAGTTGTGTTTCGTCATCTATGGTGGGAGCTAACTTACTTTTCTCCTCACTGGCTGTCCCCGCACCGATATTCACGGCCGCCATTTTGTTTCAATTTTGACTACAGGACTTCTCCACATGTAATATTTTCAGCCAGTCATACACTGTTTACCGCTTGAGCTCTTTTAAGACTCACTTTATTGGATTGTCTACCACATATGCCTTCTGCCGTCGGCTGACTAGGAAACCTGAGCATTTCTTCACAATGTGACTTTTTGCCTCCTGTTTCCCTCATGTACGGCTTATAGTGCTTAGTATTTACTGAGGAAAAACCCTGTCACTGCAAATTATTTTCCTCTCAGCGCCTGATGGCTTTGGGCAATAACACTTACCTCAATCAACCTCTTTTGATATAGGGCGCTCCTGTTTGGTTTATCTTATGGCAAAAGCGCAAACCTCCCGTGGTAGTGTTATCTCTGCTAATCCTTCTTCGTTGGAAGATTACAACCCCTTCAGCATTTTACAAGATAACATGGAAGAGCTGGATTCAGGTTCTACAGCCATAGGAGGTCTGACGTTCGCTCTACCTCACAATGAATCCAAGCAAATGTCAAAATACCTGCTGGCTCATTGTCAGTAACAGGCAAACGTGTAACAAAAAGACCCACCTTCTCCTTCCAATTCTTAGACAGCATTATCTATGGAATTGCTTTTGGAGGAAATTTGTGATCTCAAGCCTTATATGGAGGATACAAAAACTCGTCTACAAAGTCTTGAAAACAAATGGTCTGAAACGGATCAAAAAGCTACTCTCCTGAAACAACGAGTGGACTCTATTGAAGATAATACTAATCAAGTCCCTTCTTTACATTTAGAGATTTCACACCTTAAACAGCAGGTGGAGAATTTGGAAAACAGTAATAGGTGTAATAACCTGCACATTTAGGGTTTTGCGGGTATGGATACTCTCTCCTATTTTCAATCCTTGCTTCTGAATCTCCTGGGCCTTCCCGAAACTGCAAAATGTAATATTCAAAGAGCTCATCTCTTGGGGCAAAACCCAAGATCATCATCTTCCTCAGCCAAACCAAGAGGCGTTTTCTTGTATTTTTTGGAGTACACTGATTTACTTAAAATTCTACAGGTTGCCTGGCTTAGAGGAGAAATCTCATGGCAGGGATCCAATCTGTTCTTCGCTCAGGATTATGCTAAAGCAACAGCAGACCGACGGGAGACATTTTTAGACATGAGACTTGCTCTTCAAAGCATGAATGCTAGATGTGGTCTATTCCATCCTTGCCTTATGAAAGTAACTAATAGCAACAAAGAAAACCACAGCCTATGAAGACCCAGCTTGCCTACAACAGGTCTTGGATACCTGCAGAGAAGAGAACATGGATATTCTGCATTCATCGACGTTTTGTTTGCTTTTTCTTGTAGTCTGTTACATATCTGCATTTGCATTGATGCTTTGTTCTTATTGTCAATTGCTGTATCTCTTATAATCAATTCTTTCTCTTTTCAATGTCAAGTGCAGTTTATCGTGGCCCTCTTCTATTTGATACCCGTATCCCGCCTTGAGGATGTCTTCCTTCCTCGTCTTCATCTTGGAGCTTCCTGCTTGATCATATCGTGTTAGACGGGACCTGGAGGGTCGGCCGAGGACAAGGGGAGAGGTCTCCGGGGAGAGCCATCTCCAGCGATCGTACAGACAAGTAACTTCCCCCCCACAGATGGACACCACACAAGGATAAGATTTAACGTTCTTTATAAGCAATCTTGAGGTACGGTAGAATGGTACAAGGAGGTCTGGACTCAGGGGTCCCCTCGATTCTAGTCTCTTAGATGGGAAAGGGGGTAGCGGGACAGTCTTATTACCAATGTGGTAGTTGCGATGAGATGATGGGTAGCTCACAATCCTCGAGCTCGGCGTTCTTGGAGGACGGGCCGCGGCAGCGCCAGCAGGTCCCGGGTAGATCGCAGGTGGTAACGGTCCGCGGCAGCGCCAGCAGGTCCTGACGAAGATGGTAGTTACAACGGGCCGCGGCAGCGCCAGCAGGTCCCGACAAGGATGAAGGTTGCAGAGGGCCGCGACAGCGCCAGCGGCAGGACGATAGTTCACAAGGCAGGGCTGCGGCAGCGCCAGCAGTCCGTCAAGGATGAGTTCTTCTCGGTGTCTCTCGACTCCAGGATACAACTGCCTTCCTGCTCTGGAGCTGCCCCAGTTATAGGTCTGGCGGCCTTTGATGTCCGGACCCTCGCACTTGGAGGTCGGGAGGTCCGGGATGAGGGAGTCTAGACACCCAGCAGGGGGGTGGAGCCAGCGCCCGGGGAGGTTGGGGGCGATCAGCACCTGGCGGGGGAGAGCCATCGACACTTCTTCTCTCCCATTGACCTGCCAAGTGGGCGTTCACCTCCTGGGTGGATGGTGGTGCCGGGATGTCGGGGCCTGGCCAGGCCCAGGGTTGGGGTCGAGCTGAGGCCATGCGGCCTCGTGGTGTTGTAACCAAGATTGCGGCCGGGCTGGGCAATGGTGCTGACGGTGGCCCGGGCCCGGGACACAGAGATGTCCGGGGGTAGGAGTCCCGGAGGGGACGGAGTGTGGGTTGCTTCGGTGGGTAGCCCCTGGGGAGCCGGGTCCTGGCTCTGTCATGCGGGGAGGGAGCGAGCCCTTCATGTGGCCTGTCCAACATGCGTCCCCCCCAGCTGAAGGCGGGGAGAGTCACCCATCCTCTTGGGGACTCTCCTCGTCGAGGCGGAAAAAGCGTGACAGGCCATCCGCGTTGGCGTGATCCTGGCCAGGGCGGTGCTCCACAGTTAAGTCCATCCCTTGCAGGGAGATGGACCATCGCAAGAGCTTGGGATTTTCCCCCCGCATCTGCATTAGCCATTGCAGGGGGCGATGATCTGTCTGCACCCGAAAGTGGGTACCGAAGAGGTAGGGCCGGAGCTTCTTGAGGGCCCACACTACTGCGAAGGCCTCCCTCTCGATGGTGCTCCAGCGCTGTTCCCGGGCCAGTAGGCATCTGCTGATGAAGGCCACTGGTTGGTCGACTCCCTCGGGGTTCAGCTTGGAGAGGACGGCCCCAATGCCGTGGTCGGAGGCATCAGTCTGGACGATGAACTCCCGGCTGTAGTCAGGAGCCTGGAGCACAGGGGCGGTGCACATGGCGGCCTTCAACCTCTCGAAGGCCGCTTGACAGTCGGGGGTCCAGTCGACTCTTTTTGGCTGGTTCTTGGATGTAAGTGCCGTGAGGGGCCCCACAATGCTGCCATAGTCCTTCACAAACCGTCGGTAGTATCCGGTGAGCCCCAAGAAGGCCAGGACCTCGGTTTGCGTTACGGGTGGCTGCCAGGACTGGATAGCAGCGATCTTGAGTTGGAGGGGGGCCACCAGACCGCTCCCCACTTGGTGTCCGAGGTAGGTCACGGACCCCTGGCCAATTTGGCACTTGGTGGCCTTGATTGTGAGGCCGGCCTGTTGGAGGGCCTGCAGGACCTTTCGGAGGTGGCGGAGGTGGTCTGACCAGTGGCGGCTGTATACCGTGATATCGTCCAGGTAGGCGGCGCTGAACTCTTCGAGGCCCGCCAATACCTGGTTCACCAGGCGTTGAAAGGTTGCTGGAGCGTTTTTCATGCCGAATGGCATCACTTTGAAATGGTAGTGACCATCCTGGGTGGAGAAAGCTGACCGTTCTTGTGCCCTGGGGGTGAGGCCGATCTGCCAGTAGCCCGACGTCAGGTCGAAGATGATGAGGTAGCGGGCAGCCCCCATGCGGTCGATCAGCTCACCGGCTCGGGGAATGGGGTGAGCGTCGGTCCGGGTGACAGCGTTCAGACCCCGATAGTCAACGCAGAATCGGAGCTCAGGGGTGGTGCCGGGGGCAGCAGCTTTGGGGACCAGCACGACTGGGCTGGCCCAGGGGCTGTCCGAGGGTTTGATGACTCCGAGTGTGAGCATTTTTGATACTTCTTCTTGGATGCAGGCACGTACCCGATCTGGCACGCGGTAAGCCCGATGTCTGATGGGGGGACTGTCCCCAGTGTCCACATCGTGCAAGCACCGGGGGGGTGACCCCTGGGGTGAGGGAAAATAGGGCTGCGAATTGCAGCAGGAGATCCCGACAGTCTTGGCGCTGCTCCGAGGTTAGTGCACCTGACAGTTGGACCCCGTCTACTGAACCATCCTTTTCTCGGGTCCTCAGTAGGTCAGGGAGGGGCTCGGAGTCTTCTTCCGCTCCACTGTCTGTGGCCATCAGTAGGCTGAGCTCCGAGCGCACAAAGTGTGGTTTGAGTCTGTTGGCGTGAAGGACCCGGAAGGGGTTCCGGGGAGATTCCATGTCGATGAGATAGGTGACGGGGCTCTTGCGCTCGATCACCTTGAAGGGCCCCGTCCACTTATCCTGCAAGGCACAAGGTTCGGTGGGGGACATCACCCATACTTGCTGGCCAGGTACGAACTCTATAGAGGAGGCGTTCTGATCGTACCATTTCTTTATGTCCTCCTGACTGGCTTCAAGATTGGCTTTAGCGATTTCTCGGAATCGTCTGGTTTGATTGCGGAGGGTCAGGAGGTACTTGTAGACGTCCGGAGGTGTTTTCAGGGGGGCCATCTCCCAACCTTCCTTCACTAGGCTGAGGGGCCCTCGAACAGGGTGTCAGTACAAGAGTTCAAAGGGGCTGAAGCCGAGGGACTTCTGAGGGACTTCTCGGTATGCGAAGAGGAGGCACGGGAGTAGCACATCCCACTGGCGGCGGAGGGGCTCTTCCAACCCCATAATCATTCCCTTGAGTGTGCGGTTGAACCGCTCAACCAGTCCGTTTCCTTGCGGGTGATAGGGGGTTGTGAATCGGTAGGTGACCCCGCACTGCTGCCAGAGGGATTTCATGTATTTTGAAATAAAGTTCGTGCCTCGGTCGCTGACGACTTCCCGGGGGAAGCCCACCCGGGAGAAGATCCCCATTAAGGCTCAGCCGACCACCGGTGCTGTTACAGTTCGAAGGGGGATGGCCTCGGGATAGCGGGTGGCGTGGTCCACCAGTACCAGGATGAATCGATGCCCCTGCGCTGTTCGGGGGTCCAGGGTCCCCACAATGTCTATCCCCACCTTTTCGAACGGGGTGGTAACCACCGGGAAGGGCTGCAGGGGTGCCTTGAGTTTGCGGCCGCTCTTCCCGCTGGCCTGACAAGTGGGGCAGGACCGGCAGTGGTTGAGTACGTCATTTCTCATTTTGGGCCAGTAAAAGTGGGTCACTAGGCGGTTGTAGGTTTTGTCCTGACCCAAGTGTCCGGCCAGGGGGACGTCGTGGGCCAAGTTCAACAGGAAGTCTCTAAAACGGAGGGGCACCACCAACACTCGACTGGCCCCCAACTCGGCGATTCTTTGTTCGCTGTACAATAGATCATTGTCCCAATAGATCCAGTGGGCCCCGGTGGTATCTCCCGTGCTCTGGGCGAGTGCTTGCTGTCGTAGTCCCTCGAGGGAGGGACATGTCTTTTGCTCCTGACGGAATTGTTCTGGGGTGGGTCCCCCTTCTTGAGTCCACTGAGCCAGGTCTGGGAGGTCCTGGGGTTGAGCGAGTTCTTCTTGGGTTTGTTCCGGGGGGTCGGCGAGGTCGGCGTCCCCCACTGGAGCGATTGGGGGAGGAGGTGCTGGCCATTCTGGTTCTTCTGGTCGGGGGATGGCGCGGGCCGCCATGGACCGGGTGGTTACGCACGCCCAGTCCGGGAGGCCCAACATCCCCAGGTGCTCTTTTCTTTCCACGGCGGCCCATGGGGAACTCTCGAGATCGTTCCCCAGGAGACAGTCCACGGGGGCATCATCGCGGACCGTCACCTTCAGCATACCGGATACTCCTCCCCACTCGAAGGGGACGCAGGCCATCCGACACATGCTCTCCGAATTGTCGGCTGAACGGACGGGGCAGAGAACGTTCGGTATTATTTGATCTGGGGTCACCAGGTGACAGCGGACGGCAGTCACACTGGCCCCCATGTCACGTAGGGCTTCAGCCTTGCGCCCATTTATGTTCACCCACTGACTGTATTTTCTGGTGTTGACGGGTAGGGGAGCCCACGGGATCATGTCTCTTCCCCCTAGGCACGCCAGGACCATGGCGGCCGGTTCCCACTCTTGTTGCTCTTGTTCATATTCCCCCTGGTCTTCGGAGACTTGCTCTTCTCCTAGGGCGGCGGCAGCTACTTGACGGGGCCTTGGAGTCTGGTTCTGTGGGCAGTTCGGGTCATTGGCGTAGTGACCGACTCGCTGGCACCGATGACACGTGACGTTGGCTCTGAACCCCGGGCGCATCGGGGGGGTTGCCCCGGCCGGCCGGGGGCGGGGTGCTGGGAGCGGACGGGACGGTGTCTTTCCCCCGGCCCTGGCCTCCTCCTCCTCCTCGGGGATGGTGATGGCCTTGGTTCTTCCTGTTCTGCTCGTTCGGGCCACCCCGGCCCACTCGGGTGCTTTCCCATTGGTCAGCCTCGGCGGCGAGCTGCCGTGGATCAGTCAATTTACTGTCGAGGAGGTGCTGCCTGAGCTCGATAAAGCAGTTGTTGGAGAGGTGCTCCCACACAACGAGGTTAAAAAGCTGCTCTTAGGTCGTTACGTTGCTCCCCTTGATCCATCCCTCAAGGGCTCGGCTGAAATAGTTCACATATTCCACCCAAGTTGTACCCCGGATTCGGGTGCAGTCGCGGAACCTCTGGCGGTACATTTCGGGTGTCAGCCCATATCGAGTGAGGAGGGCGGCCTTCATGTGATCATAGGACGTCATTTGATGATCCGGGAGCTGTAACAGGGCATCACGGCCTTCATTGACGAACCTCCCCCACAGACCGGCTCCCCAGTCACTTCGATCGATCCGGTGAGAGGACATGGCGATCTCGTAGGCCTTGAACCACTGCTGTATGTCGTCGTTTCGGTAGTACTCTTGGACGACATCTTTGGGAATGTGGACCTTTGGTTCTGTAGCTCCTGGGGTGCGCGGTTGCTCGGGCACCCCCAGGTTCTTGCCTTGCTTACGTAGTTCTATTTCTGCTAGTTTGCGCTCGTGTTCGTATGCCAGTCTTTTTTCTTCGAGCTCTCTTTGTCTTTGTTTTTCTTCCCGCTCTTCTCGGAGCCGTAAGTGTTCTAGGTTCAATTTTTGTTCCGCTAGTTTTAGTTCTCCATCCATTTTGAGCCGTGCCAACTCTAATTCATGCAGTCTGCTTTTTTCTCGCTCTTGGATCTCTTCCCGGGAGAGACCTGTTCTCCTTTCTTCGGAAGGAGCGGTGCTAGTCTCCGGTGCTTCGATGCGTTGATCCCGGGGACCAGCGGTATTTGCTTCTGCCCACGATTCTAGGGCGTGTTTAAAGTCATCTTTTGTGCTCAGACCGGTGGTAGCAATGCCCAGTTCCATACAAAATTGTTTTAATTCTCGATGGTTGTACTCCTCCAGCTTGTCCATTTGGAATTTCTCCGTAGACCCGCTCTCTTGGGTCGACATTGTGGTTTAGTCGTGGGGTGAGTTGCTTTCTGTACGATTACGCGTTGGTTCGAATCGCGCCGCTGGCCACCAATGTTAGACGGGACCTGGAGGGTCGGCCGAGGACAAGGGGAGAGGTCTCCGGGGAGAGCCGTCTCCAGCGATCGTAACTTCCCCCCCACAGATGGACACCACACAAGGATAAGATTTAACGTTCTTTATAAGCAATCTTGAGGTACGGTAGAATGGTACAAGGAGGTCTGGACTCAGGGGTCCCCTCGATTCTAGTCTCTTAGATGGGAAAGGGGGTAGCGGGACAGTCTTATTACCAATGTGGTAGTTCCGATGAGATGATGGGTAGCTCACAATCCTCGAGCTCGGCATTCTTGGAGGACGGGCCGCGGCAGCGCCAGCAGGTCCCGACGAAGATGGTAGTTACAACGGGCCGCGGCAGCGCCAGCAGGTCCCGACGAGGATGAAGGTTGCAGAGGGCCGCGGCAGCGCCAACGGCAGGACGATAGTTCACAAGGCAGGGCTGCGGCAGCGCCAGCAGTCCGTCAATGATGAGTTCTTCTCGGTGTCTCTCGACTCCAGGATACAACTGCCTTCCTGCTCTGGAGCTGCCCCAGTTATAGGTCTGGCGGCCTTTGATGTCCGGACCCTCGCACTTGGAGGTCGGGAGGTCCGGGATGAGGGAGTCCAGACACCCAGCAGGGGGGTGGAGCCAGCGCCCGGGGAGGTTGGGGGCGATCGGCACCTGGCGGGGGAGAGCCATCGACACTTCTTCTCTCCCATTGACCTGCCAAGTGGGCCGTTCACCTCCTGGGTGGATGGTGGTGCCGGGATGTCAGGCCTGGCCAGGCCCAGGGTTGGGGTCGAGCTGAGGCCATGCGGCCTCGTGGTGCAGTAAGCAAGATGGCGGCCGGGCTGGGCAATGGTGCTGACTGTGGCCCGGGCCCGGGACACAGAGATGTCCGGGGGTAGGAGTCCCGGAGGGGACGGAGTGTGGGTTGCTTCGGTGGGTAGCCCCTGGGGAGCCGGGTCCTGGCTCTGTCATGCGGGGAGGGAGCGAGCCCTTCATGTGGCCTGTCCAACATATCGTCTTCCTTACGTTGTTCCACCCCCCCTTGTTTATTATATGTTCGTGGTATGTCTTTTTGTTTTTGTTTTCCTATTATTCTCTTTTTGTATTGCCTTTTTTACACTGTATTTCCATTATTCCTTTTCCTTATTTGCTTTGTCTTCTCCTCTCTTTTGTTTTTACCTCTTTTCACACAGATTCTATGTGTTTCTTCTCATCCATTTCTTCCTCTCTATTTCATTCACTGGTCTTCTTCTTTTCTTTTCATTATTACTCATTTTGTGTTTTACTATGATATACTTTCCTACTTTATATCTCTCCTAGGAATAATGGTTTTCTTCTTGGGTTTTTCCTATTGGAAGCGAATATTTGTGATGCATTATTATATTTTACTATTTGCAATTCATATGAAGTTTTCTTAAACGTTTTGCTTGTATAAAGTTGTTAAAAGTTATATCCTGGAATGTTAAAGGTTTGGGCTCCCCAATAAAACGCCAACGGGTTTTTAGCATATTTCCATAAACGTTTAGATATTCAACTTATATATCAAGATGCTGATTCTGAAGGTAGATGGGTTTCAGTTTCGTTACTAGTTAATAACATTCCTCTAACTATTTTTAATTTATATGCACCTACAACTCCAGATAGGCTCTTTTGGCCTCAGATATTATCTAAATTAATGTTATATACTGATGAATATTAAATATTAGGTGAAGATTGTAATATGGTTATGGACCCTTTCATAGATATATGCTCCAAATCTAAATGTATCCCCTCTTCCATGCATACTCAATTTACGTCTGTAATATCGCAAAGCTCCCTTGTTGATTCTTGGAGACTATGTCACCCCACTCTTCAAGAATATACATTCTTTTCACCAGTTCACTCCTCACAATCCCGTATGATTATTTATTTATTTCGTTTATTCACGTATTAGGCAATTAGAGCATTTTATTACTCCACAAAACCCGCTACTGACTTGATGAACTTATTAAAGCCAAATATACTTTTAAAACACTCTCCACTGAATCTTCTAACATACCAACTTAAATATAGTTCTAAATATTATAGCTCACAAAATAAAGCTGGTAATCTTCTCAATATCAAAAAATAACGTAACAAATTTGAATCTATTTTAACCTCAACTAATACTACAGTCCATAAAAAGTGAAGATATTCTTTTCGAATTTTCTAATTTTTATCAACAGCTTTATACTCCTGAAGGTCCCTCTCAGCAGTCGGGAATTACACAATACCTATCCTCTATTCCTCCACCTTCATCTCTTAATGTAGATTTTTCTACTTTGGGGAAGATATTCAAAACTACTGATATTCTTAATGCTATTCAAGCCGTTAAAAAAGGGAAAGCTCCTGGCCCGATGGCTTTACCATTGAATTCTATTTGCACTTTTCCATACTCCTTCTTCCGAAATTACATCATTTATTAGCATATTTTTTTCTACCCAAAAATCAGAAGGATCTTTTCAGGAAGCTTTGATTTCTGCTCCAAAAAGATAACAAAGACCACACACTCTGTAAGAATTACAGGCCCATTTCCTTAATTAATTTAAATTATAAAATATTTGCAAAAATCCTTGTCCTTCCTTATGGCCGGGATGCCTGTCACCCCCTCCCAACACAATCCCCAAGGATGGGAAGACGGGCACAGTTCTGAACTTTCGGAAGGCGGGAGGGAGTCACCCTCCCGGCCGTATTTATTAAAATATGAAACAAAATTAAAACATTAAATAAAAGTTTCATATCATGTACAATTTTCATTTATTACATTTCGATGAAGACATTTTCATTGGCTAACCTTAACAAACCTCTAATACAAAGGTTTTCTAGCCGAGTCTAACATCCTGCAAATGCATACATTCTAAATTAAAATTGTACATCCTAGCATTAAGGGCCAACGACAAGGTCGCAACCGGTGTCTGATCCCTACTACCAAAACTCGCCCTCACGGTGTGAGTGGCGGCCGCGCAGAGGACTGTACCCTCCGTGCCAAATCTAATTTCCCTTGTCTTGTTGGGGGCCCCCATTTCCGCTCGACGCCATCTTAAAGGTCGTCCGAGCACCCGTGTGAGGTATCTGTTGGAAGGACAGCGTGGACTCCCCCCCCCACCCCCACACTCTCTATCACATCCGCCGTCGCGGATACCCGGGCCCCGGGAAATTCGTAGGAGGGGCATATAGCCGCCTCCTCCCCTGGAAGGGGCCTATGGCCGTCTCCCCTTAGGCGACCCATCCTTAGTGGGTGCCGCCTCCCTTTGGGAGGGGCCAATGGCCACCTCCCCCCGGGCGCTTCCATCCATAGTGGGTGACGCCCCCCTCTAGGGACCTTGAAATTGCTGCTCACCGATCATGACCTTACCGCCCGACCAAAAAATAAATACGACATTTGTTTACCTACTAAGGGAGAAAATATCATCCTGTCTACTTGTATCAATTGTTTACTCCTAAAAGAAAAACAGTACCTACAGACAGAAGTCACATCCTTAAACTAGACATTCATTTTCTTCTATACGGAGGGAAAGAAGATGTTATCAGAGCAAAACTTTATTGCAAAACTAACATTGCCATAAGGGGCTGGTGGGTGGGTCAAAATTGCTTCTTGTTCCGTCGAGGGCTCACGTGCAACGAGTGGGTGCAGCTTCCAAGCACAGGAACAAGAGGACGCTTCTTCGGATTCCCGCTCTCTTTATTCCTCTTCGGGAGGGCGTGTACCCTCCGCCGGTACGCCTACTGGGCGTGGCCATCGGTGTAGGTGTCTAGGACAACCCCTCTTGGGTGGGAAAAGGCGCGCCCCGGCTACGCCGCTTCGGGCATACCAGCCGAGACACGCCCCCCGCCCAAAATGGTTTCCCGGGAGGATCGGGGCACCCAACCATACGTTCGGGGGGACCGAGTGGTCGCCCCTTTCCATATGGCCGGGATGCCTGTCACCCCCTCCCAACACAATCCCCAAGGATAGGAAGACGGACGCAGTTCTGAACTTTTGGAAGGCGGGAGGGAGTCACCCTCCCGGCCGTATTTATTAAAATATGAAACAAAATTAAAACATTAAATAAAAGTTTCATATCATGTACAATTTTCATTTATTACATTTCGATGAAGACATGTTCATTGGCTAACATTAACAAATCTCTAATACAAAGGTTTCCTAGCCGAGTCTAACATCCTGCAAATGCATACATTCTAAATTAAAATTGTACATCCTAGCATTAAGGGCCAACGGCAAGGTCGCAACCGGTGTCAGATCCCTACTACCAAAACTCTCGCCCTCACGGTGTGAGTGGCGGCCGCGCAGAGGACTGTACGCTCCTTCTTATGCCTTTCTCGTCCTGGGGGCTAAGCTTGCTGCCACGAGGTCTTGTAATCCGGGGCACCGATTAGCCAGAGTGCTTCAGGGAACGGTGCCGCCACTAAGTCCGCTGTAGGTAGATAACCCCTGAACGCCTGCATATGTGAACGAGAGAGTGCATCAGCCGCATGATTCAGTACACCCGGCACATGTTTCGCCCTGAACTGTACATTTAGTCTCATGCAAAGTAGCACAATTTCCTTCAGCAATCTCAAAATCCATTTGCAGCGTGCTGCCCGATTGTTAATGCATTCTACAACAGTCATATTATCAGACCAAAATACAACTGAGCGGTCTCGGAACTCGTCCGGCCATGCCCTCAGAGCGACAAAAATTGGGAATAGCTTAAGGAACCCTATGTTACCTGTGAGACCGCTGGCGTGCCACCACGTCGGCCATGTTTGCGCCGACCATTGATTACCGAAGATGGAGCCAAAACCCACGCTCCCCGCCGAGTCGGTCCACAAACCCAGCTCAACCGAAGACGCTGGCGGCTTGTTCCACACTATTCGACCGTTGAAGTCCGCCAAGATTGCCAACCAAATGCGCATGTCCTGGCGAACCTCTGCAGACAGTCTCGTGCGGTGATGCCCTTCTTTGAGACCAACCATAGCTTGTGCAATAGAGCGTGAAAAGGGGCGAGCCATTTGCATCACCCTCAAGGCAAAGTTAAGCTGACCCACAACTTGCTGTAACTGGTGCAGGGTCACTTTCATCCTACCAAGGCAAAGCTCCAAGGAAGCCCTAAATTTCGATACCTTACCCACTGGCAGGCGGAAACACCCCTCCACAGAATCGAGCTCAATTCCCAGAAACTCCAGTGAAGTAGATGGTCCCACCGTCTTACCTGGTGCCAATGGTACCCCAAACTCCTCCATGAGGCTGCAAAAATCCTGTAGCGCCTGCGCACATTTTGTGTCGCCGGCAGCTCCCAAGAACAGAAAGTCATCTAGGTAATGCATAACATGCCTATGCACTGTGGCCTCGGTGAATGCCCACTCTAAAAAACATCTGAATTTTTCAAAATAAGCACAAGAGATGGAGCAACCCATTGGCATGCATTTATCCATGTAGTAACGTCCTTGGAACGCAAAACCTAGCAGACGCTGATCCTGTGGGTGTACCGGGAGCAACCGGAACGCCGACTCGATATCTGATTTCGCCATCAGCGCCCCGGGGCCCAGGCGATTCAACATGGTGACGGCATCATCGAAGGATGCGTACCTCACTGAACAGACTCCTGGGTCAATCGCATCGTTCACTGAGAAACCCCTTGGAGCCGACAGATTATGGATCAGCCTAAATTCCCCCGGGTCTTTTTTGGGGACCACCCCTAATGGGGAACAGATGAAATTCGCTACTGGCGGGTGCTGAAAAGGGCCAGCGACTCGGCCTAGGTTCACCTCTTTAGCGACTTTTCTCTCCACCACACCTGGATTATGCTGTGCCGAAAGCTGGTTTTTACAAAAAGGTAACCCATCCATTCATTCCCCTCATATGTTTCATAAAAATCCATTATACGTGCCTGATAACAAGACAGTTCGGGCAATACCTCGGGCTTACGTTCGCCAATAATCGCAGTAAACATTGCAAAGGCCTTGGCCCAATTTGTTATCGTCTCCTCCACCCTGAATCCCGCCATTTTGGCTCGCCAGACACTCGGGTGCCACAAATCTTTCTGTGTCTTAGCATACTCCATCTCGCGATGGTCAGTCAACAACGAAAATATATTAACATACTTGTCTGCCCATATCAATTCTTTCGTGGCCAACGGGATATGTTGAACCACCCTCTCCCGTCTTGAGGGCAATGAGCCCTCCCCCGCCACTGGCAAAGCGAGCTTACCCTGTTCGGTCGTTTTTTCACGCCGTTTTCTCAAGACCAGCTGCCGGTCCTTCCGAAGTCACCTGTGGGGAGACAAGTGGGAGATTCGCCTTCGCTGCATCTCGTGACTGCCGCAACTGCTGGATTAGTAATTTGGCCTCTTCGGCCGTGTCTCCGGGCGCCGTAGCACCCCCTGCCTTTTTGTTGAGCCATACGGCCAACTGGGTGGCCAATTCGGGAGGCATATTCTCGCCGTTGGCGGGTGTAATCACAACCGGAATCGGTTGACCTGCGTCTCGGGTTGGTACCGGGCCATCGGCTGGTATGGCAGGGAGAACTGGAGGTACCTCAGGGACCGGAACCTCCCCTGCCCCCGCCCTCCTTTTGACCCGCTTTCCTCTACCCTCGGGGATGACTCCCGGCAATGCCGGGCCTATTACCTTTTTCGGGTTACCCGGCTTGTTCATTGCGGCCAGTTGTTTCTTGATGCCCGCCATATCCCGACCAAGCGCTGGGACTTATCCGATGCTTCGTTCCATTCTCGTCATTCTGTTCACCAACATGCGAAGCACTTTGTCTGTCTCGGAACCCTTTCCTGCCTTCTTGCCAGACATCGTTTCAATTATCCGCTCCGAGTCGATCAACACGGTCCTGGATCCTTCGCCTCGAAGTCACTGAAAGAGAAACACAAGAATTACAAGTTCTCAAAATTGCTCCTTGTTCCGTCGAGGGCTCACGTGCAACGAGTGGGTGCAGCTTCCAAGCACAGGAACAAGAGGATGCTTCTTCGGATTCCCGCTCTCTTTATTCCTCTTCGGGAGGGCGTGTACCCTCCGCCGGTACGCCTACTGGGCGTGGCCATCGGTGTAGGTGTCTAGGACAACCCCTCTTGGGCGGGAAAAGGCGCGCCCCGGCTACGCCACTTCGGGCATACCAGCCGAGACACGCCCCCCGCCCAAAATGGTTTCCCGGGAGGATCAGGCACCCAACCATACGTTCGGGGGGACCGAGTGGTCGCCCCTTTCCATTAGACTCTTTTTTGCCTCAGTTGATTGGAAAGGAAAAATGTGGTTTCATAAAAGGACGTAATTTATCGGATAATGCTAGATTATTTTTTAATGTCCTAAGTAAATCTAAATCATCTAAAAAATCATTAGCAGCAATCTTATTAGATGCTAGAAAAGCTTTTGATAGGGTCAGTTGGTCCTTCATTTTCCCAACCCTTGTTTGGTTTGGTTTTGGCCAAAAATTCTTTAACTAAGTCTCTTTACTCTATTCCTCTCCCAGGTCCTTTTTTCTAGCCAATGGTCTTCTATCCCCTTCTTTTCCTCTCCAACGAGGAGTACGGCGATGTTGCCCATTATCACCACTTTTATTTATCCTTTCCCTTGAGCCTTTTTTAATAAAAATTTGGTCGAACACAAACATTACTGGTTTCTCTTACGGATTTAACCAGTTAAAGCTCTCAGTGTACGGGGAAGAGACTTTATTATTTATTTCAAACCCACAATCCTCCTTACCAGCATTCTTATCTAAAGTGACTGACTTTGCTCTTGTTGCAGGTTATAAGCTCAATGTTGACAAAAGTGAGATTCTCCCACTAAACAAGCTCTGTTTTCATGCTGACTTCTTATCTTCTTCTTTTCATTGGGACCCAGTTAAAATAAAATATAATCCAGTGATACTGTTCTATCTATCCAATGTTCCCATTAATATGCCTAAGTCTTTCTATAAAACTATATGTAGAATTCTTCAAAATGTTTATGGCATAATAAACCACCTAGGATGTCTCTCAGTAAACTTACAATGCCTAAGCACATGGGTGGTGTTAATTTTTCAGATTTGTATTCTTACCACACCTCATTTTTTCTTAAACATTCCTCCTTTTTATTGCCTGAGAGTGGGACTGATTCTAATCTTTACCCATTGTTGGTCGACATTGAAAGAACCTTTTTTCATCCTTTTTCCTTTGAAGGATATATTTTTCTTTCTCATGTACCCTTATCATTATCTCTCTTTATCCTTAAAAATGCTCGAAAAACTTTCCAGCCACTTTTCTCATCTGTTCTAGGTGAGCGTACACAATTTCTAAATTCATCAATTTGGTATAATAAATACATTAAAATTCACAATAAGCATATTTCCTGGAAAGAGTTGTTATCCTATGGTCTAAAATGGGCTCGCCATCTTTTTCAAGATGGTATTTGTTTACCCTTCTCAGTATTGCAATTCCTTTTTTCCCATCCCTTTTCATATAATTCTAAATATATAAATATATAGCTTTAACAACAGTTGCCCAAGCTTCTTACAATTCTTTAATCTCCTCTCATGCTACTATCCCCTCAACTCCTATTACCACATAATTTTTAGGTAACTCTCATTCGGTTTCTCTAATATACAAAGAGTTAATTGATATTCCTATTTCTCGTGATAAATCTGACGTAGAGTGTAGTTGGATATCTGATTTGGGTGAATCTATATTGCAATGTGGAATACAATCTGGACTAAAGTAAGAAAATCTTCTAGAGCAGCTAACACTACTCAAACTTTATTTTTTATTCATAATAGATTCCTAATCACTCCAGCTACATTACATAAGATTGACCCTAGAATCTCTCTACCTGTTGGTCTTGTAACACTCCATAAGCAGACCTCAAGCATATGTTTTTTTGACTACCCAGCAATTCATACTTTTTGGACCCAGGTCCGGGGGCACATTAATACCATTTGTCATTCCTATATTCCTTTTTTCTTTTTAACATATTTTTCTAGGTAGCGTCTCTGAAGTTTGGTTCTATTCTTATGCCAATTTGCATGGTATTGATTTACTCATAGCTGTTGCATTTCAACAGATCACTTAGGGCTAATCGTGAAATACAGATTCCTTAATACCGAATTTTACCGATTCGGAATTAAGGAATCGGAATCTCCAATGTACATAAAAATGTGTTAAAAATTACCGAATCGGTATTAACCCCTTCGATGCTCATGACGAGCTCAGCTCGTCATGAGGCACGGTTGAGCTGTGCTGATGACGAGCTGAGCTCGTCATGTATAATGGGAAAGCTCACAAATAAGCACAGGAGGGGAAAACCCATAGCAGCCAAGGTGTTAATGGGTAAAAAAATAGTGATTCAGAATGGATCGGTAAAAAAAAAAAATACCGAAACCCAAATACCGAATCGTAAATAACGAATCCCAATAATGAATCGGTAAATACTGATTCGGTAATTTAAAAATTCGGAAATTGTGGAATCAGCCAATGCTGTGCATCCCAATTACCTCCCAAACAGGAAGTGGCCACACCCAAACAGCTGCATTGAACCTGGAGCTGACTGTGAAGCAGATAGCTGAGCAGAGGAGCAGTGAGCAAAACAGCCTCATTTTGCAAACAAAACCTAGCAAAATGGCAAACCAGGAGACAGAGAAGGAGGGAGCAGAAAGGGAAAGAAAGTAGAAGTTCAGTGAGAGGGAGCTGGAGGTCCCCATTGAAGACGTCACCAAGGACCATGAGAAGTTGTTCCGCAAGCAGTCACTGCGTGTTCAAGAATCGCAGAAGAGACAGATCTGGCTTTCTATTCAGAGCAAGATCAATGCCATCGGAGTCACCCAGCGCTCCATAGAGGATATTAAAAAAAGATGGTATGACCTGAGGAAGACTGCGAAGGCGAGGATGGCAGAAAGGCAGAAGCAGGCAGGCAAAACTGGTGGAGGGAGGAGGAGAGCACCTGCACCAACAGCCCTGGAGCTCATGGTTGAGTCCACCCTCCAGCCGGAGAGTGTGAGTGGCATTGGCGACGCAGACAGCTCAGCCCGAGAAGCCACCAAACAAGGTAAGATGCATACACAGCCTGCTGTATACCCCCTCCCCAACCCCAATCCCCAGAGAGGCACAGGGACTCCCACTCCAGTCCATGTTTTACTCAGAACCTGCAATGCATTATGAAGATGTAGTCAGAAGTAACACATGTTCAGAACAGTCAGTCTAGCAAACCCAAAGGCATGTGACAGCAATTAGCAAGCAGAGGACAGTTAGTGTGATTGGCAGGCATAATCTTTATTACAATGCAAATGCTGCCAGATAAGTGAGTATATCTACATTCTGTGTTTACAGGCAAGGCATCTCGCAGTGTAGAAGAGGGGAGCAGAGGGAGGGCACCCAGGCCAGAGGTGAGACAACAGGAGGAGGACCAGTCGCCTGCAGGGCACAAAACCCCACCACCAACACCAGAACCAACACCACCACCATCACCATAGCTCCAGACAACACCACCATCATCACCATCACCACTGCCACAATCAATGCCACCACCACTGTCAGGCAGGAGGCATGCCATGGTCACCCTCCAGCAGATGGAAGAGTCTGAGGAGGACAGCACAGGGGGCCAACAGTCAACAGTGGCTGAGGACGGAAACAGGGCAAGATCTCAGTCCCCATCAGAGCGCGCCCACACATCCTCCAGATGCCGCAGGGCAAGCGCAGCCAGTCCTCACATCCAGGGTGAATTTGACAGTGTGTTCGCTGGTCTTGAAGGCAACATGCTGAAGGTCCAGTGCCTGCAAGGGAGAGCGATTAGGTCAGTGCAGTGGGAGATGGCACACATGAATGCTCACATGCATTGCATGGAAAAGGGCATGAGTGCCATTAACACCACCATGGCTAAGGGCATGAGTGACGTGACGTCGGCTGTGAGGCAGCTCTGCAGCAATTTGGAGGAGGACCGCCTGTCTAAGCGCAGGGAGAGGCAGAAACTGGATGCTTACACAAAGGCAGTGAACTGCCTATCCACTGCTACCTCTCTCATGTGCAGATGCTCAATAGCCATGCAGGAGGAGATGGCACACTGTAGTCAGGATGTGGCTAGGGGGAAGGTCACAGTGACCTCAGCACTTGAACTGCTTCAAACAGACAAGGTGGCCACTACAGCAGATGGGGGGAAAGTGAGGAGGCTACTACCCATAGTAGTATTACGCCCTCTGCCACCGAGACCAGGAGGCGCAGCAAATGCCACAGCGCTGGCCCTGGACAAACTGGCAGTGCTGACAGTGGGGCAAAGGGACGTGGCAGAGCAGTGCGTGGGTGCAAGAAAAAGAGCAAGCCGTTATATGGTTGTATAGAAATGGGTGATGTAACCTATTGGTGTATGGACACTGGTTCTGATCTTGGTGGTGTACACTGTTCATTAAACACCATCACTCAAATACAGTTACTGGCTATACAGATATCCTTTTGGACACTCTCCTGTCTTGCAGCTGTTCTCTGGAGTAAAGAAACGCTACCTGCTTGTGCTTTGTTTCCCTGGTGGGACTCGTGGTCCCAGGGTACATCGGCTCCTTTCCTTGCCGTCAGAGGGCCTAATTGTCATCAGCTGCTGCTGCTGGGGGAGGCGCTGTCATCGCGCTACAAAGCGCCGCCTTCCCCCATGCAGCGCGGGGCCATACAGATATCCTTTTGGACACTCTCCTGTCTTGCAGCTGTTCTCTGGAGTAAAGAAACGCTACCTGCTTGTGCTTTTTTTCCCTGGTGGGACTCGTGGTCCCAGGGTACATCGGCTCCTTTCCTTGCCGTCAGAGGGCCTAATTGTCATCAGCTGCTGCTGCTGGGGGAGGCGCTGTCATCGCGCTACAAAGCGCCGCCTTCCCCCACACAACGCGGGACGTGCGCAGGTGAAGCCGGGAGAAGCCCGGGCAAAGGGCGGGCCGTCTGAGGCCGTCCGAGGTCGGACTAGGTTGGGTTGGGCCAGGGACCCTGCTTGAAAATTCCTTTGCACACTTCTGGTTACAGCCCTTCTTGGTCTACTTTGCATCAGGTAATTAAAACCACTGCAGAATCCTGTGAGTAACCATCTTGCTCCGAGTACATTGTCCATTTCAATTATGCCCGGCAAAAAGCAAACCCCAGTCAATAACACCATGGAGAACTATCTAGTTCAAGTCGTGGCAAAAATAAATAGCGACAGGAGATCCTCACTGGGATTAGACTCATCTAACCAATCTCCTCTGGCCGATAAAGAGACAGAGGATTCTTTTGCACTACTAAATGGCAGCATCTCAGGTGTGGTACATGACTCTCTCCACGATACAATTACCATTCAGCCTAGTGGCACAGTTGCTACTACCGAAGACAATAGTGATAGCGAAGTGGTGGCTGTGACATCCACTAATAACAAGTCCCCTATCCCTACTGCCGTCCCTGTTCCAGCCCGAGGGTTACTGGGGGCAAAAGAAAGGCCATACAAAAACGGGGGGGTTTAAGGTCTGCTAGAAACAAAGTTGCAACACCACCAAGGAAAATACTTGAAGATGAGGAGGATGATCTGACTGGGGAAGCTTATGTGACCCTCTCCAATGCTCAATTCAATAAACTATGGAGCATGATGGACACAAAAATTAAAGGTATAGTTAAACCCCTGGTTAGTAAGATAGATAAACTAACTGCTGAGGTCAGCAAGCTGGAAGGTTTACTAGAAAAAACTCTGGGGGAGGTAGGAAAACTCCCTGAAGTCATCGTGCCCAGTGTAGAGCCATTAGTGAGTAAAATACAATCACGCGGAATCAGTGGACCTATTCCTATTGCTGCGCCAAATTCTCTAACGGTACCACTGATTAATCCACCTGGTGGTGCCTCTGGTGTTGTACCCCCCGTTTCTCCAATTGGTGATTCTTATACTGGGAAAGGGTCTTTTGAACTTGTAGTGGAAGCTTCGCCACTAGTTCTCGTACTTGCAAATGTCCCTCCACTGGCATCTGGTGATGTTGAATCGACATCATCCTTATTAAATAAATCTTTATCATGGCTCACTAATAATATGGTAATTTCTCCCTGGGGAAAGCAGCAATTATCTGAAGAACTTGTAAATGCCAGAAGGGTAGAGTGGATTGGTAACAGGGTAAAAAGGTTCAAGGGGGATTGCGTTGTCCTCAACTTTTCAGACCCTGAGGTCTTGCCAAACATCTTGCCTAATATCTTACCTCCCCAGCGAAGATCCACTTCAATTGTTCCATTGACTTTGGACTTTTTCTATCCTCGGAAAGGTAGAGGCCCGAATTCAAGTACTTTAAGAACAAAATGGAAGGTTGTGGCCAAAAGGGGCAGTAAGGATGTTGGTTTTACTGAGTGGGGTCTAGGCTTGGAAAACAGATTATCTGCCCTTTCAAACTTAGATGCCTGTGATTGACAACCATTTAACCCCATGCCTTTGTAGCAAATTACCCTTGACGCATGTACTAATGGGTAGCCCAGTCATTTAACAGGTGCTCAAAATGAGATTCACAACCCTGAGGTCATAGTAGGACCAATTAATGTAAATGTAAATGATAATGGTACTGATGACGCGATGTTGAACGGGTCTGTTCCCAGCTCTAAACCAAACACGGCAAAGGTCACTGGGAATCTATTGTCCTGGAATGTGGCTGGGCTATGCTCCAAACTGGATTGCGGAGACTGTGTTGGGTTTGTTAGCCAGTACGATGTTTGTATTTTTCAAGAAACATGGGCCTGTGATCCTGTTTTCGCTCTGAGGTACTTAAATTTCTATGTTCAGGCCTCTAAGGGCCCTATAGGCCGACCGATGGGGGGCCTCACCATATGGGTCCGCCAGTCCCTAAAGGCTGTAGTGAAAAATGTGGAGCTCCATCAAAAAGATATCCAGCTCATCAGACTCACGAGTGTTTCATCCATTTCCATCGATATCTATAATATATATGCTAGAGGTGGAAGTGCAGGAAAATCAGAGGTCCTTCTGACCCTGTATAATCTTTTAGAGACACATTCTTCTAGGAAGAACATAATAATTGCTGGAGACTTAAATCGCACGTTTGAACCTCTAGACACTTGCGAGGCTTTCTTGGGTGCAGAGGAAGATAAGCAATGGGATATTCCCGCACTAGACACTACTCCAGTAACTCGCTGGACTGAGGATATTTTAGGTCTAAACGCAATGTGCCTCGAACAAGGGTTAAGAGCTCTGAATGGTCGGACAAAGTCAGATAGAGTACCAGCTATGACTTTCAACAACGGGGGAAACAAAAGCCGCATCGATTATGTCATCTGTAGCATGTCTCTCTGGTCATTGGTTAGTGATATGGTTGTAATGGAAAGGCTTGAGAGCGATCATAACCCTTTATGTGTTTTTCACAAATGGTGGCTGTCTGATGATATCACTCCTAGTCCCTGTGACGAACCTTCACCCCCGTTGATTGTGCCAACAAATGACATGCGCAGGCTGAGGTGGACAAGTGTTAGGACAGACCAGCTGGTTTTAGAAAAAATAGGAGTGGCGACAGATAAGGCTATTATGGCCCTAGAGTGTGTGGCTGATCACTCCCCGAACCAAGACAATACTACTAGGGTTCATGAGATTCTCTTTAATGAAATCAAATGTAATTTCTTAAAACCTGTAAACAGAAAGAGGGTATGTGCTTATAGATCTGCTAAATGGTATAATCATGTCTGTAAGGTGGCACAAACCTCTCTGGGAGCCGCAATCAAGAGTAAAAATGTGGGGGCTATTAGATCTGCTAGGAAACATTATAAAACCTGTATTGTCAAAGCGAAAAGAGACTGGGACGAAGCCCATTGGAACAAGCTGAAATGTGCAAGTGATCGAAAACAATCTAGATTATTTTGGCACATTGTCAAATGGGGTCACGAAAGGATTAAAGAGGCAAGTACCAACAACGTCCCACAGGATGCCTGGGTCAAATTCTTTAGTGAACAGTATGCAACTAGGGATCAGTCTGTAAATAGTAGTTGCCCGACTCTTTTACTGGCAGAAGATAACGTTTTCACGCAGAGTGAAATTCTGTCTGCCCTTAAAACTGTTCATAGTGGCCGTGCTCCTGGCATTGATGGGGTTCCAGCGGACGTTTTTCTAAATGACACTGGAAGGTGGTGTAAATACATTTATCTGCTTATAAACCACATTGCCAGAGGTGCAGATATCCCAGTATCATGGCGGGGTGCTGTAATTATTCCGGTATACAAAAAGGGAGATCGTGCCCTGCCTTGCAACTACCGCCCAATCAGTCTAATTGATACTGTCCAAAAAATTGTGGGGCGAGTGATTGTCAACAGACTGCTTGATTGGGTGGAGGATCACAATATTTTATCTCCCTTCCAGGCTGGGTTCCGCAGGGCAACCAGCACTGTGGATCAAGTCTTTCGCTTTCAACTGATCCAGTGGAGGACCGTGGTGCTAGGTGGAGGCAGCCTTTATGCGGCATTTGTCGATTTGCGGGCTGCCTTCGACCTGGTACCACGGGCAAAATTGTGGGACGTGCTTGCGGCTTTAGGGGTCCCAGGGGTCTTGTTGTCCTTGATCATGAGATTGCACGAAGGTACTTATGCCAAAATCCAATGGGGTGGGTACGGTAATGATACTGCCGAATTTCCTGTTGAGCGCGGGGTTCGGCAAGGGTGCTCAATGGCTCCAACTTTGTTCACCCTTTTTATTAATGGTATTGTCCCCCGCATGCAATCTCAGGTAGTGGATGCTCCCTCTCTCGCAGGTGTCAAAGTTCCTATTTTAATGTTCGCTGATGACACGTTAATTTTATCTAAAACCCCAAGTGGTTTGCAAAAAGCATTGGCAATATTTGACGAATTCTGTGGGGATCACGGTTTGGAGGTGAATGCTTCTAAAACAAAACTCATGGTTTTTAATCCGCATAGAAATTTTAAACCCAAAATCTCCATGAGTGGACGCATTCTTGAGGTTGTAAAATCATTTACTTACCTGGGGATCCTTATCTCTAATGACAACAGGTGGCACCAACATCTTAATATTGCTATATTAAGGCACAAGCAATTATCTGGTACCATCATAAATGAACATAGGAAATCACTGACCAAACCGATTAAACCACCCCTGATCATATACGAGGTAAAAGCAATTGGGTCAGCTTTGTATGGGTCGGAGCTGTGGGGGCATGAAAATCTGCAGGAACTCCAAACATCAGAGAATAAATTCTTTAGGACACTCACAGGTACCCCACAGAGTAGTCCGTTATTGCCCCTGAGATATGAGCTTGGTAGGAGAGAAATCTCGGAAATGGCCAAACTACGACCGATTTTATACTGGCGTAGGCTTTGGACCACGCCTGAGCTCTCCCACTACGCGGATGGGTTCATTGATGTCATTAAAGCAGACCGCTTTAATAAAATTAGATGGTTCAAAACACTAAAACTTGCACTATTTGAACTAGGACTAAATGCATTATGGTCCGATCCAGTTGGGGCATCATTTCCCACTAAGTCAACCTTAAAAAAATATATTTTGGGAACGGGTTGTTAATAGGAGTTTGCTCAGTACCAACAGTGGGTCCATGACCACCAGTTTTCTCGAACCCCATGGATAGGAAACTGCTTTTCCAACTAAGGGTTGGTTCACTCCCTCTCCGCAATTTAACATCTAAGTCGAAAGCAGGAGGTCCAGCTACTTGTCCAGTTTGTGGGGAAGGAAACGAAACCCTTGGACACTTTTTGTTCTCCTGCCAAGTATATTCTGCTCCAAGGCGAGCCTGGCTGGCACCTATGTGCAGGAACTTAGGTACAAAAAGTAGCATGGTAGCGTTGCGTATTGTTAGATCTACTTCTTTGACTTGGATCACAATTGCCACTGCAAAGTACTTGGGGTGGGCGTGGGTAATAAGGCAGAGATTGCTAGTAGGGTAACTACTCTCTGCCTAGTTGTTCAGAGACTGCTAGACTATTGTCTATTCTCTGTAACGGTTCATTTTAATGTGTCATTCGGAACTAAATTTTAATGATTTTTTGTATAATGTTACTGCAATCATTTTTAACTGTATTTTTAACTGTAATGAACTTTACACCTGTGATCATGTTGAGAAATAACTTTTTTATAATATGATATGTGCTTATGTCTAACAATGACTTCTGTAGTTTAATTGACTTTCTTATTACATGTTTGTATGTCTGCTTTTATGACTAATACTCGAATAAAGCACTTTTGAAATTGAAATTGTTACTGGCTATGTCTCCTTACTCACTCAGAAATTGTTGCGTGTTATCTCAGCCCGTCTGAGTCTCCCATCCGGTGGTGCTGCCACACCAGCTGCACTGTGCTCGGGCTGTGGATTGTCCTTACCCTCGTCCTCGTCCTCAGAGTCAGTTAGTTCCACTGCTGTTCCTTTCTTTGTGGCAAGGTTATGCAGCATTGCACATGTTGCTATTATTTTGCAGCAGATGACGTGCACCTCCACTTTTGTGGTGGCAATGGAACCTGCTTTTTAGTAGTCCAAAGGTCCGCTCCACAACGTTGCGCGTGCTTTTATGTGCCACATTGTATCTCCTCTCCCTTGGGGTGGATGGGTTGAGGTAAGGAATTAGTATGAATGACCGGTCGGCATATGCGTGGTTACCTAAATGGGAAAGAAAGTGCCAATAATTTGTATACGTTAATCTAAGGTATACATCAGGGTGTGTCACATTGATTTACCGAGAAGGTATCCTTCTCTGAATTCACCAGCAGCCAGACGTGTATAGATCCCACTGTACCTGAATATGAGTCGTGGGTACTCCCTGGGAATTTGGCCACAATGTCAGTAATGATGAAGTCTGCAACACATATCACCTGCATGTTGATGGAGTGAGTGGATTTGCGTTTGCGCTATATGTATTCGGTATCTGCAGTTGGGCAGATTGGTATGTGGGTCCCATCGATGCAGCCTATTACATGTGGGAACTGTGCCTTTTGGTAGAAATCTAGCTTGGTCTTCTGCTGCTCCGCCTGTGTGTTGGGGAAGAGTATGTAGGGATGCATTCTCTGCATCATGGTGTCCAGAAAAGAGTTGAAGAAATGGGATAGGCAGCTCTGTGACACACCACCTGCTTCAAGTCAAGTCAAGTCATAAAATTTGTATAGCGCACTACATACCCAGAGGGTTTCAAGGCGATTAGGAAGGGGAGGAGGATTATTTGTCAAATATCCACGTTTTAAGCTGCTTTCTGAACGCTAGGTGGTTCTGGGTGAGGCGAAGGTAAGCGGGGAGTGAGTTCCATGTTTTAGCAGCCAAGTATGAAAAGGATCTGCCTCCCATGGTGGTCTTGTTGATGCGAGGTACAGTGGCGAGGGCTTGGCTGGAAGAACGTAGTTGGCGTGAGGGGGTGTAGAAGGACAGTCGAGAGTTGAGGCAATCTGGTCCGATGTCGTAGAGTGATTTGTGTGCGTGGGTAAGCAGTTGGAAAGTGATCCTCTTATTGACGGGTAGCCAGTGGAGGTCTTTAAGGTGACCAGAGATGTGTTCGTTGCGTGGGATGTCTAGTATGAGCCTGGCTGAGGCGTTTTGGATTCGTTGGAGTTTCTTCTGGAGTTTAGCGGTGGTACCTGCGTAGAGGGTGTTTCCGTAGTCAAGTCGGCTCGTGACCAGAGCGTGGGTGACTGTTTTCCTTGTTTCGGAGGGGATCCAGCGAAATGTTTTTCTGAGCATGCGAAGAATGTTGAAGCAGGAAGAGGATACGGCGCTGACTTGTCTGTTCATTGAGAGTGAAGAATCCAGGATGACGCCAAGGTTCCGTGCGTGGTCTGTCGGGATGGGTGCTTTTCCGAGGGCTTCCGGCCACCAGGAGTCGTCCCAAGCAGAGGGGGGTGTACTAAGATGAGGACTTCTGTTTTGTCTGAGTTCAGTTTCAGACGGCTTTGTTTCATCCATTCGGCCACTTCTTTCATTCCTTCGTGTAGGTTAGTTTTGGCGGTGTTGGGGTCTTTGGTGAGTGATAGGATCAGCTGGGTGCCATCCGCGTAGGAGATGATGTTGAGGTTGTGTTGGCGTGCGATGGCCGCGAGGGGGCTCATGTATACGTTGAAGAGGGTGGGACTGAGTGAGGATCCTTGTGGTACGCCACAGATGACTTCGGTGGCCTCGGACTTGAATGGTGGGAGGCGGACTCTCTGTGTTCTTCCGGAGAGGAAGGAGGTGATCCATTCAAGTGCTTTTCCTTGTATTCCGATGTTTCTGAGGCGCTGTAGAAGGGTGCTGTGGCAGACTGTATCGAATGCTGCAGAGAGGTCGAGGAGGATGAGGGCGACTGTGTCTCCATTGTCCAGTAGAGTTCGAATGTCGTCTGTTGCTGTGATGAGGGCGGTCTCAGTGCTGTGTTTTGCTCGGAAGCCAGATTGTGAGGGGTCGAGGGATTTGTTGGCTTCGAGGAAGGCGGCGAGCTGGTTGTTGACGGCTTTCTCGATGACTTTGGCCGGGAATGGAAGAAGCGAGATGGGGCGGTAATTTTTGAGTTCTGTGGGGTCCGCTGTTGGTTTTTTCAGAAGGGCGGTGAGTTCAGCGTGTTTCCAGTCTTCTGGGAAGGTAGCAGAGTTGAAGGAGCAGTTGATGACGTCTCGGAGGTGCGGTGCTATGACGGAGTCTGCTTTGTTGAAGATGTGGTGAGGGCATGGGTCTGTGGGGGATCCTGAGTGGATGGAATTCATCAGGCGGATTGTGTCCTCAGTGGAGATTGGATTCCAGGCGTTAAGGGTGTTCACGGGGGGAAGATGGTCAGCAGATGGTAGGGTGGGTTGGTTTCCGGGTTGGTTGTCGAAGCTGTTGTGGATGTCTGCAATCTTGTTGTGGAAAAAAGAGGCTAGGGAGTCGCAGAGGGTTTGAGAGGGGGTGATGTCGTTGGAGTTGGCCGAGGGATTGGAAAATTCCTTGACGATGTTGAAAAGTTCCTTGCTGTTGTGGGCGTTGTTGTCAAGTCGATCCTTGAATGCTGTTTTCTTGGCTTTTCGGATCAGTTGGTGGTGAGTGCGGGTGGCGCTTTTGAAGGCGTCCTTGGTGCTGGTGGTTGGGTCTTTTTTCCAGGCCTTTTCAAGGGAGCGGCAGAGTTTCTTGGACTTCTTGAGATCATCGTTGAACCATGAGGCTTTCTTGCTGCCAGGTTTGCTTTGACGTTTTTTCAGTGGTGCTAAGGTGTCGGCGGTGTTGGATAACCATATGGTGAGGTTGGCGGCGGCTTCGTTGGCGTTAGAAGAGAGGGCTGGGGAGTTTCGAAGGAGCGATGCGGAGATTTGGTCTGTGGTGATTTTGTTCCAGTTTCTTTGCAGGGTAGGTTGGGAGTGGTTGATGGGTTTCGGCTTGTTGTAGGTGAAGTGAACGCAGCTGTGGTCGGTCCATAGGAGATCCGTAGTGTGGCTGAAGGAGACATGATTGCTGGAAGTGAAGATGGGGTCGAGTGTGGGACCTGCGATGTGGGTGGGGGAAGTGACTAGTTGTTTAAGTCCGAGGTTGGCGAGGTTGTCCACGAGGGTGGTGGTGTTGTGGTTGTTTAACTTTTCAAGGTGAAAGTTGAGGTCTCCCAGAAGAATATAGTCTTTGGAGGGGAGCGCGTGTTGAGAGATGAAGTCCGTGAGGTCTTCACTGAATTTTGCGCGGGGTCCTGGTGGTCTGTAGAGGAGCGTGCCTCTGAGTGTTGTTTTGGGGTCGATGTGGATCTGGAAGTGAAGGTGTTCGGAGTTGGTGAGGTTGGCGTCAGAGCTGGTTGAGATGCGGATAGATTTCTTATGGACGATAGTGATTCCTCCTCCTGTGTGGCTGGTACGGTCTTTGCGGGTCATCTTATAGTCTTCAGGGATGGCAATGGTGATGTCTGGGGCGGAGGAAGCATTCATCCATGTTTCCGTAAGGAAGGCGTCACACCCTGGTAACTTCCTGATGCCAGGAGGTACAGGCAACAGAATACCTGTACATGGGTGGGTATTGTGTGCGCCTTTGATGTCTGATGCTCCAGGTATGGTTGCAGGTCCTGTATCAGGTCAAGGATGGTGTGTGGGTGTAGCCTGTACCTGTCAGGGATTTCTGGCTCAGTCATTTGGAACAGTGTGACACACAGTCTGTACACACTCTCTTCCCGTCTCCAAACCCTCTGTCCTGCTCCTAGCAAACGTAGTCACCTTGCTATGACTTAGAGGGCCTCTATTGTGTTCACACTGTTGTATTTTGGGACTGTTTTTACGCACTGCACCTGGTTACCACCTGCTCTGGGTCAGTGGTAATTACCGATTCTTAAATACTGAATTTTGTCAAATTCGGTATTACCGAATTTTGGTACATCGCATTACCAAATTTTTACTGATTCCTTATTTACAGAATCATTATTTTGAGGTTTCGGTGTTGACCAATCGGTAAATATGGAATCGGTAACTGATTTCCCTTTAATTTACTGATTCGTTATTACCGATGGCATTCGGTAATACCTACATCGCACAGGGCTAAATAACAGTCTGTAACGCTGAAATTTACCGAATTTCGGCTTTACCGACCAGTGTTTAGCCACTTAAATCTAGCCCTAAATCATGGAAAGATGCCTCTGCTGTACCTTTTCATGCATGGTGGTATCGCATTTGCAATAATCATAGATTAGATAGAGCATATGTACACCCAATCTTGCTTGCTAGTAAAAGAGAGATACTTTGGATGCCCATTACAGAGTTCTTAAATGTTTCAGCTAAAAAGCTATCAGAGTACCCAAGCCCACTTGATTTTACAATAACTGCTGTTTTAATTCAACTTTACCTTATAATTATAGAATATTTCAATATAAGTAGGACATTTTATGCATAACTGTTGTTTTTTTGCATAGATTGCCTAATATGGTTGTTCTACTATCCCCCTTCTTTTCTTTCTTTTTTCTTTCTTTTTTTTTTTTTATTTATGGTTTCACAGCAACAACAAAATAAAAACACAAATACATCAATGAGCCAGCAGCCAAGGATATACAGATTCATAACTGAGTAAGTGAAGGCAGCTTAGATCATACTCATCAAACATAATGCTTAGGAAGGATGGAAAACAATTGACAATGAGACAAGAAACTCAATTCATTCCAATTACTTTAGGCCTCATAGTAATCACGGAGGGCTCCCCAAATACCCAAACCCATTTTTTTGCTTCCTGGAGCCTTTAACCGAAAATAAACCCCATTCCAATTTATATAAGTTATATATTTTTGCTCTCCGATGTTCAAATACCGGTGGTTTATCCTGCAACCATTGCGTTGCGATGCAAATGCCGGCCACAGTCATAGAAAAAAATAATCAAATAGTGATACTGATATAGTCCATTCGTTGAACTAGTCCTTGTAACCTTTCCCAGTAACATCATAGCGGGAGTAATGGTCAGGGGGTAATTTATAACCAAGGACAAAATTGTTCTATACCTACAATAAAATTATGCAATTTATTACAACAACAAAAAATATGAACACTATCAGCATTATCTTCCCCACAGCGAAAGCATTTCCCATCATACCCTCCCCCCCACCCCATTTCGCCATCCGTGCAGGACTGTAATATAGATCGAAAAGAGTCTTAAAAAATTGGCTTTCAAGTTTGCGGACATTAATAAATCCCTAGACATAATAAGAAGATCTTCAATTACAATATCAGTATCTCCAAGCGCTACAGTCCATTTAATCCTAAATTTTTCAAGATCATCTGGCCTATCTGCAAGCAATAGTTGATATAAAGCTCCAATTTTAACCAGCCTTCTAACCCCTTCTAACACTACATTAGATCGCATAACCACATTAGTTCGAACCAGATAGTCCCTTATTTGCAGAAATTTAAAAAAAAAATAGTTCTGGGGAAACCAAATAAAATAATTAGCTCTTCAAATGATTTACAAATCCCAGAATTGGAACACAGATCTCCTAAATTTCTAACACCCTTCCTCTGCCATCCTATTGCAATATTATCTCCAAAAATTCCAGGTAACAACTTATAAGCATTAAAAGGGGTATAATATGAAATCTTCCCAAGCGCATTGGATTTAAAATTATATTTCCACACTTTATGTGCACTAATCAAAACTTTAAATCGTGTTCGTGTATAGTAACTACCATCCAGTTCTATAAACAAACACTGTTTTGCAACCGGGCCTAATAAGATTTCAAAAATTGTTGGAGCCGTAGCAGCATTCTCCCCCGTAATTAACACACTAATTTTCAGCAAGAAGCATGTAACATAGTACAAAAAAAAATCTGGTACACCCATTCCTCCTCTATCTCGCGTTAAAGTCTTTAATCTCATCGCCCGCCTGGGCCTCCCAGGGCTCCAAATACATTTTCCACAAATGGCTTGTAAATGCTGTAGTCTCGGATTAGAAACTTCCAGCGGTATTGACCGAAAGAAATAAAGAACTTTAGGGAGTACATTCATTTTGACAATATTACACCATCCAATAATAGTAAAATACATTCGCTCCCACCTATCCAAAGAAGTTTTAACCTTATGGACAAGCGCATTCCAATTAACATCAATGAGTTCAGTCATAGAGGCTCGAAATTGTATCCCCAAGGACGTGACCTCTTTCACAACGCGGTCATTTTGCCATACTACATTGTCAGAATATTTATTTTTTATTTTTGACTCATTAAGTTTGTAGCCTGAGATTCTACCAAATTATTTGGCTAACCGCTCTACCTCTTTAATTACGAGAGAAGGGTTCTCTGTAGTTACTGCTATGTCATCTGCGTAAGCAAAAACTGAAAAACAATCATTAAAAACTCGAAACGCAGGGATGGATACATTAGGGTTAATATATAAAGCAACCAAAAGAGGGGAACAGGGACAACCCTGCCGGGTTCCTCTAGATATAATCAGAGGATCTGATAGCATTCCCATTATTGAGATTTTAGCTGTACGAGACATATATAGCTACTGTAATGCTACAATATATGTTTACCAAATCCACTTTTATCCATCAGTTGCCACATATAATCCCATTGGACGCGATCAAATGCTTTCTCCGCGTCCAATAAAATTAAAGCTAAATCCGTTTTCCCTACACCTGCAATATCAACCAATTTACATGGTCCCACCGTGCCCCTTTTTGGTATAAAACCGTGTTGATTTGGTGAAACCAAAGGTGTAATAACTTTGGCCATTCGGTTAGCCAATATTTTAGAATAAATGTTATTGTCGCTGTTCAATAACGAGATTGGTCGATATGATCCTACAAGATCTGAAGGTTTACCTTTTTTACAAAATACTGCAATCGTGGCCTTTGACCAAGATTTTGGAGGGTATCCTGCCTGTGCCAGATGTAGAACTTTCAGCATTTCATGTTTGACAGCATTGAAGAATATCCTATAAACTTCCAACGGTATCCGTTCTGGCCCTGCTGCTTTCCCCAAGTCAAAGTGTTAACTGCAGTTTCTAATTCAGACATAGAAATTGGTGCATCCAGTTGCTCCAAAAAAATAGGATCTAATTGTTTCAGGCCTTCCTCAAAAATCGCCATCTGGTCCCCCATCTGATCCCCCACCCCCTCTGAAATCACCTGCTGAGTATACAAGTCAGTGTAAAACTTGAAAAATTGAAATAATCTCATGAGGGTCAGAGTGCTTCACACCAGCCACATCCCTCATTGCCAAAATATTTCGGGCTGATTCCTTCATCCGTAATCGAACAGCCAGCTGTTTACCAATAGTTTCACCAAACTCATGGCTTTGGCGCTTAGAGATCAGATATTTTCTAGCATTCTCAGTGCTACTATATCGTTCCTACTTAAAAGAATCCCCTTACATAGAGAGCTCTCAGACTCCATCAATACTGCATATAGCCCTGCCAGCTCTGTACTAAGTTTCTTTTGCTGTCCTAAACTAAAACTAAAACATTCCCCATGAAAACAAGCCTTAAAACTGTCCCAAACTATACTTACAGATGCAGCCCCTTTGTTATTTTCAAAAAAGCCCTTAATTCAATTACCCATATGATCCTTAAATTAGTCGTTTACACATAATTTCCGATCAAATGTGAAGTTGTTAAAGTTAGGTCTGTCTCTACGTACAGCCAATTCAAGGACAATTGGAGCATGATCCGAGGAAATCCTTGGATATACATGCATTGACGCACCAACTAATAGAGCAACCGGAGCAAAAAAATAGTCCAATCCCACCAACTTTTTATGTGGGTGTGAATAAAAAGTAAAGCCACTATCTTGTTCCCTTAGTTTACCCCATTAATCCACCAATCCCTAATCACTAACTAAATTATAAAGTGCTTTAAAAACTTTGGGCTTGCGCCCAATATATTTATCAGGGCCATCCTCTAAGGCTTGATTAGCCAAATTTATATTTATGTTGCCACAAACCGAGACTGGTTGCGGTCACGTGACTAATTCTGCATTCAGCTCAATCAAAACCCCTGCATCATCAACGTTAAAGCCATAGATACTGCAAAGCGTAATCTTCAAACCCTCCATACGGCACTCTGCAATAGCCCACCGTCCATTTTTGTCCATTCATTTACGGTCAACAGTAACAACATTTCTTCTAGCAAGGATAGCTACCCCCCGGATCATACTAGTTTGCCCTGATGTAATAATTAAAGAAAATCGCAATTCGTTCATTACAGCCCTCTTTAACCATGGAATGTGTGTTTCCTGCATACATACCAAGTCTGGCCCAATGTGTCGTAATTCTGCAGCCACCTTTTGTCGTTTGAACATATTATTAAGACCAGACACATTCAATGAACATATTTTAATTTGTGCATTCAACATTCTAATTTAAATAAGTACACAGCCCACTGAGGCCTTACAAACCATGATCAAAGCTGCCCCAAAACACTGAAAATGCCCTCCTTGACTTGTGTCCAGTAACTAATCCATGTAGTTGTTGCTGTGAATTTTTTCCCCTTTTACACCCCTTAGTGCTACCCACTTCCCCCTAGCCCCCTACCCCTTCTCCTACTCAACCTCCGCCTACACCCACCCTACACCCCCACACCTCCTCCCCCCCAAAAACGAGGCTTTAGGACTGATTTTCCTGTAGATGCGAGCTCTACCACCTGCCCTTGTGTTCCCCTGCCGAGTCCTTTCACTAGGGGATCCTAAAATTTAAAAAAAGCAACTTTAAACAGTTGGGAGCAGTGGGCTAAATCTATGCCTTACCCCAAGAGAAAAAAACACGAAATACCTGACAGATAATTATTATTATCCTTAACCCTTAGGCTACTATATCATAACTAAGCATTTCAGCCTCTGAAAGTACCTATTCTATATAGACCGTGCAAACTCTGTTGCTGAGGCAATATTGGTAAAAAAACGCGTTTGATCCTTGAAAACTACCTTTAATTTAGCTGGAAACATTAGAAAGGCTAAGGCCCCCCTAGATTGTAACTCTGGAATTAATTGGCGAAATTGCCATCGTAGCTCTACTGACTGCACAGATCCGACGTACAAAAAATTCCACATCCCCAGCCTTCCCTTTCTTATCCGGCCTAGCAAGCTTAAACACCTCCTCCCATGCCAAAAAGCTGTTAAAAGCTACTAACAATGCCCTAGGTTTAGTTTCATGCCCAGGCCTCAGCCGAATCTTAAAAGGAAATCTGTGAGCCTGTTCGATTTCTTTATCCCAGTCCCATCGGGTTAACTCAGGGAAAGCAGATTTTAACAGGCCTACAACAAACCACGTTGGCTCCTGCCCCTGCTTACCCTCCGGGACCTGAAGAAACCTCAAATTATTGCACCGTGCACAATTCTCAATGTCAGATAGTTTCCAGATCATGTCCTCTTTCGTAGTCAGACTCTGTTCCACTATAATTTTCTGCTGCGCAAATTCTTCCTCCAATGTCGATACCCTTGTTTCCACTTCATTAAATCGAGACACAAAGTCACCATGTGTTTTCACCAGGCGTCTAACAGAATTCTGTAGTTTACGACATGAGTTCTGGACCCTTTGACTCTCCTACCTGGTCTCATCTCTATGTTGCATGATAGACTGATAAATAAATGCTAAAGAGACCTCTTCTCCTTCAAGAACTGCTGGACCCTCTTGATTCGGAGTTTTAGCATTAGTGTCATTTCTAGTACACATGTCCAGCTTCCTGACTGTCTTGAGTTGACCTTCCTCCGACTCTTCAAGATCTTCTACTGTTGAACTGCCATCCTGCATAGAAAGCTGAGCCGAGTACTGTACTGCCAAATCATTAAAAGAGGAACCAGAAAGAGAGTAAAAGTCTCCAGAGTCCACTACTACATTTACTGCGCCTTGCCTCTTCTCCTCCATGCACAGAGCACTACCATAAGTCATCGTGCTCGGATTCGGCAAAGACTCATCCACAATACTCACTGAGGCCTTACTTGAGGCAGCCACTGCCCCTTCTTGAATACATGAGTCTCTGCCAGAGTCCAATTCATCGGGTTCCCCCAGATTAACGCCACTTCATCCATACAAGCCCCCTCCGCTCTATTTTTCTTTTTCTCCCTTTCTTTTCTCCTTTCCACCGTGGTTGCGAAAAGCGCTGGTATTTTCATTCCACCATTCCCAGCCGTGGCTCTCCCCTTCCCCTGGCCACTTACTCCCTAGACTTGTGTAGCCTCTGCTAATTTTTGTACCTTAGTAGTGGCCGAGTTAGAATCACCACTCTGCCCAGCTTTCCCCCTCACCTGCCCAGCCACTGCTGCAGTCTCCGCGGCCTCAGCTGGGACTTCCTCCTGTCCGCGCAGTTGTGCTCGAGAACCCTTCGGCGGCATCCCGATAGAAAACGCCGCTGGGGTTACCTTCACACCAGGAGAGAAGCTGCCATAAGATACAGACAATTTTGTTTTCCTCCCGCCGATTGCTCTTATTCGGTGGCAGCCTCAGTTGAGCCTCGGCAATACAGTCTCCGGCAACTTTCTACTCAGCAAAAACCAGCCCGGCATCCAAAAGTGTTCTCCCTCGGCCACGCCACATAGAAACGCTGAACGCCGAACGCTAGATTCCGACTGCCTCCTAGTACCTACAGCTGTGGGAGATGTTGCAACCGACGACCGGCAACCAGCAACAATTTATCCCAATTCGATAGAAACGATCGCAGCATAGACTGGCTTCACTTGCTCCAACTCAGAACTCGGTACTCCAGGGTCCCGCAAGATAGGTGAGGTGCGCTCAAGCGTCCTTCACGGGCGCCATCTTGCCTCTATTTCTTTCTTTCTTACCTCTCTCCCCCTTTGCCAAATTATTTTTGCTGTATTATTCTATGCATTTATATAATTCTTTGTTTATTGCAATATGTCTTATTTTTGTAACAAATAAACTTCCTTTAAACAAAAAAAGAACTTAACACTGAGGAGGACAATTGTTTACCTGCCCGAGAGAATTTATTTTCGATCATTTTGCTCTGTATTGAACTTGTTTGGTCCCCTTATTGACTGCTTTATTGTTTTTCCCCTAATAAAAGGTTTGAAAGTATGCCGAATAGTGCCTGGTTATGCTATACATGGTGCTGAGCAAAGTAATTTACTAAACTTTTCACATAGTTTATTTGAATCTCACCCCTGAAAAGCTACCTCTCTTCAGTCTGTCTTCTCTTCTGAGTTGAAGTGGTTCACTTTGCTTTTAAAAGGACCATAACATGATCCGACAGATGTATAGGAAAATAGGTTATATCCATTCCTCCCCCTAGCAATATCCCCTGGATTAGTAAATAGTGTCATTTGAAAACAATCAATATTTTTTAATGGAATGAGTCTCCCTGTTGTCGTGGACTTTACCATCTTTCATGGAAAGAAACACCACAAACATTTATGGGGCCTAGGTCATCATCTACCATTGACCACTTTATTGTGTCCACCATTTGTGCAGAATCATTAGGAAAATTAGAGGTCCGCGAAAGTCTCCTAAGTGACCACCTTCCATTAACACTGACCCTGAAGCTCTCCCTAACAAACCAAATTAGGGATAAGACTATGGACTTAAATATCAGGGCTCAGGGAAACAATGGTACTACTATACGCTGGTCAGGTGTCAATCCCACCTCTTTTATTAGAAATATAAAGGGCGAAAAACCGAGAGATCTAAAAATATGTACTGATCAAAATTCAATGAATATTGATGTTATAGGTGCTTTCTACAATATCACAACTGCAATAGCCAACAATTTGACCTCTAAGAGAAAAAATAAGGATTGTGTCCTTACCCCCAGGTGGTTTAATCAGACGTGTTCACGCCTAAATGGGGATTTAAAAAAGGCTCCTAAATTAAAGCCTATGGGTAGTACAAATATTTTACAACTTAGGAAAAATTATAAAATTGCATTGAAATAAAGGAAACAAGAAATCTGCGAGAAGGCCTGAAAGACTCACATTCAGGCAGCTGATACACAAAATATATTTCTGTTTTTGAAAACGATTGATCATTCCTTCTTTAGGGAAAACACTGCAGTAAATATCGATACTGTTATTTCCCCACAGGATTAGATATTGCATTATGAGAAAATGTTTAATCCTGATGCTTTTCAAACTGATAAATGTAATAGTGCCAACTTTGTCTTGGTGGAGCCGGTAACATCAGCACCTATCACAGCAGCCGAAATAACAACTGCGCTACAAAAGTGTACGAATGGCAAAGCCGCCGGCCCAGCTGATGTTCCCATCAACATTTCTAAACATAACATGGATTTCTGGGTTCCAATTTTATTAAAAGTTTTTAATGCCACCTTGGGTGGCGGGGGGTGCTACCCTCATACAGGGTGGAAAGTGTAATTGCCCCTATTTTTTAAAAAAGGGACAGAAGTAAGGCCAATTGCTACAGCCCGATATCACTCCTTGACTCCTCATCTAAATTGATGGGGAGAATAATGCTGGAAAGATTAGAAAACTGGGCCTATGGTAATACCGTCTTGTCAGAGTCCCAGTATAGTTTCAGAAGGGGTATTGGGTTGGGGTAACAATGTGTTAACTTGGAGTTACAATTAGGGAAGTACACTTTAGCCAATGAGGGGGTCCTCCACATGTGCTTTGTAGATCTCACCAGCTCCTTTGACCTTGTGAACCACACAACACTATGGCAGACATTGAAGACACTAGATGCCCCGGACGATACAATTACTTACCTTGACCAGACCTATAATATGTTAACTTCTAGAGTCCGTTTTGGTACAAAGGGGAATGCACCCCAGATTTTAGAGTTACGCGTGGAATACGGCAAGGTTGTGTTTTAGCGCCTCTTTTATTTTCTATATTCATCAACAATGTAGACTTATTTAAAAAAAATCTTAATTTTGACACCCCAAAGGTTAAGGCATGCCCAATTCCTGTTCTCATTTATGCAGACAATGCTCTCCTGCTATCAAGGACAGCGAACGGACTGCAGTGCATAATAGATACATTTGCACTGTTCATTTCTGAAAAAGATCTCCAGATAAATCCGAAGAAAACATTTGTAATGTCATGTGGGAAATCTGAACAAAACAACAGGCAGCAGCATCATGTGGGAGGGGAGACTATTGACATTCTACTTTTTCATACCTGGGTTTGATCTTTAATCAGAATGGATCATGGAATACACACATGGAATCGTGCAAGCTGAAATTTCTAAGAAGCACTGAAGGTATTATGAGGTTTTCTGCAAAAATAGGCAATAAACCAATTAGAGAGATTTTGACCCTGTACCGCAGCAGGTGCACGACTGGCATTTGCTACAGGGCAGCTTTGTGGGGGAGAGTGAACATCGGCCGCTACAAATTTAGTAAAATGGGCAAAAGACGAGACCAAATTTACAAAAAATCTACTTGTAGATTGTCTTTCTCTAGACCAGAGCAGTAAGATCCCCTGGCTGGTGTATATAAAAACTCTCTTGGGATCCTCAGGGTTATGAATGTATAGGAAGAATCCTTCATCAATTTTGAAATTTACTAAAAGCGATTTGAAGATGCAATATCTGAGGGCTATGGTAGAGTATGAATCTAGTGAGAAAAATAGTGTAAAAACATACTATGAAATTCTATCAGTAAGGGGCCTGCAATACTATTTAATACAGGTGAGAAACACCAAATATCGATTTTACCTGACCAGATTAAGGCTTGGTACCCTACACTATTTAACGGCTTTTCCAAAACAAGATTTGTGGTGTCTTAAATTGTCTAAATGCCCGTGTGATGGAAAATCCCCCCAATCCACGCTGCATCTTTTACTTTTTTGTAGACAATTATCTAGATATCCGAAACGGCATTTTAAAACCATTGTTTTTCTCAAATTCACTTTTCCAATACAAACATGCTTTTAATTTAGTACGTAATCTGGAAAACCTGGAAATTATAAATGCAGTTATTATGTATATACTCCTCGCTATAAGCAGACAAATGGCCTATGAACACTTGGACATCTTGTCATATGAGCAACAGGGTGATTGAAAGTAACTTTAGATTAGCATTTAGTATTGTCTACACTTTATAATTGATTAGAATGAATGCTGCTTAGAAAGTCTTAATAATACATTTTAAGCACACCATATTATTATGCCTATGAATTGTTGATTGCATATTTTTGATTGAACATTATTAAATTGATTGCTATACCTCAATTTTAAACAGACGTCTTGCAATCAGATTTTACAATTAGGCTCTGTAAACTGTAATTAAAGAGCTTTTTATGATGTCATTGTATTCACCGAATAAAGCTGAATTGGTTTGATTTGATTGAGTATCCCTTTGTCTCCGGGTTCCTTGCCCTCCAAAAATATACCAAAATCATAGTTTGAAGAAGTGTTCTTGAGCTGCTAATATTGTTGTATGGAGTTGAGCAAGATAGGTCTTTTATCTTGTTTAGTATTGTATTGTAATTGCCAGCGTACCTGGACATTTCAATATATTTTCAAACAAAGTCAGTAATAGTTCTGGGGTATTTATGTTTAGAACAGAGGTAGAAAAAATAAGAAACTTGAAGGTATCTATTCTAATTTAGGTTAGTTCCCAACTTCTCATAATATCTGCTATAGCACAGGATATTTTTGCACTAGAATGGGCTGAGATCAAGACTGGTACACACTTAAGGCCTGATTTAGACTTTGGTAGATGGAGTAATGTTGGTCAGGCTGACAGACTAAATTACTTTGGTGCCCTGATGGGGATTCCATTCCTCAAATTTAGACATGTCCTCCCACCCCGGGCACATATCTTAACATTCGCAGGAATCGCTGTCACTGAGGTTCCTATCAATGTTGTGAAGGTTTGACAGATGGCTCCATCAAACTCCTATAAACATTTTCTTTTTTGCATAAACATTATCCTGCTTTAGGAGTATATTTTTGAAAAGACCCAAAAAAAGACACACATCTGTTGTTTGAGGGTAACTTTTATTTTTACTGTTCCTCATCATCAGGCAACAAAAATGATCTGACCTCCTACTTTAAATTAGGAAGATGGTCGGATGGCTTACCTCTGATGGGCCATGCTCTGTTTGGAAGTCAGAGGAGTATATCAGCAACATAACAGGTGTAGGCTCTTTTGTCAACATGCTCTTGTTCAGCCAACCTCTAAAAGGTGCGGGTGGAGCCTGTGTTTGGCTGAAAATATACTCCATCGCTGTTGCAACATAATGCCCTCTCTGCCAAACTCTAAACCAGTCCCTTCAGTTTGCACTTTTTCTAACTGCATATCCTGCTCATTATCCCTCCCCCAACCATAAATCTTTTCATCTCATCCTCCAGAAGGTACAACTCTTGTATTAGCATTATATCTAACTTTTTTTTTTTAAATAAATTTTTATTGAAAATTTTGCAAAAAGCAGAACACAGGCCATAAATGAGAACAATGTAAGCATGAATAGGAAAACACAATCAGGCATAGTAACATATAATCAATTATATCAAGAGGGATATTCAGGGGGTGGAGTAGGAGAAAGAAAAGATAGAAGAGAGGAAGAAAGAAAGGAAAGAAAGAAGAAAGGAAGGAATCACCTAGCGGGAATAATAGAGGAAAGATAAGAAGTAAAAGGAAGCCATAGAAGATCAGATTTGATTTTTTGAGGGACAGAAGAATAGGAGACAGTAGCAATCCTATGTTCATCACAAATAAAATTCCACCACATAGGTAATGATAATTTGGAATTATCTTTCCAGGACGATAAAATGACCTTAAAAGCTATAGCAATAAAAAGGTCAAACAGCCTAGATTCAGATGTAACTAGATCTATATCAGGCGATAAGGAGCCTAGGAAAACATGTATAAACGATATAGCGGTATTAAACTTAAAAATTGGCATGCAAACCTTCCAAACTGAATTCCAAAAGGAAGTAACAGCAGCACATTTATATAATAAATGAGTTAATGTTCCTATAGCATTAGAACAAGACCAACATAAAGGAGAGGAACTTGGTGAAAATTTGGAAATACTAACCGGAGTAATAATCGCTCTATGTCAGGAAAGCTAGTCCATGAAAAATTCAGCCCCAGGAAGATGACATTTTTAGGGGGTCATGTGGATCCCAGTAGAATGCAGCGTTATCGGTACTGAACTGCAAAGCAAATATCGGGGCTGCAGAAGTAGATAAATGCGTGCGAGTCGGCCTAAAATGGTGGCCGCTCTCGCACGCGTTCTGAGGGGAAATGCATCGTGGAGAGTATCTTTCACTCCCGCGACATAAGGATGTCCAAAATGCGGTCAAATGACTCACTGCCCATTCCGGTTTCGGAAATTGTCACTTTCGCTGCATGAAGTGGTGCGAAAGCGGCAGAAATTTTGATAAGAGCCCCGCCGAATCGCAGAGCTCACGCCGGGTCCGCCAATTTGCCGCGGCGTCCAAACATTATATCTAACTCTTGTTTCTTTAAATTCCCCCAGGTTCTAGCTCTCCACTGAGGTAATCTTAAGACTTTAATGTCCAAAGTGAGAATCCTAATCTCATGCTCATTAATTTATGTTTAGATTTTGTTTCTTCCTATTTCGGTATATGTTTCTTCTGCTTTCAAATTGGATTTATTTTTGAGACGCAATCAATGTGTTTCATCTTGATTGTATTAAGACGAGAGGCAGTGAAAAATTGTGTTGCTCTATTTTTATAGATCTGTTCAATAATTAGGATTTGTGTTTGCAAAAATCTCTTTGACTTACTTAAAATGAATGTCTAAACAATGTGGCCCACATGCATCAAGCACTTTTTCATTCGCAAACGGTGCGATTCCTTAAAATCGGCCGTTTGCGAATGCAAAAGTGCTTTTTGAGATGCATGAAGCAATTTTAGAATTCGTAACATGTTTGCGAATTCTAAAATTGCGGGTGCTTTTAAGAAGTCGCAGATGTGCGATTTCTTAAAAGCAATGCATCATTATTTTAAAAAGTGAAAATCCGCAAATAGGGTGCCAAATTTACTGAGTGGTTGAACCACTCGGTAAATTTGGAAAAAGTGTTTAAAATGTTGAAAATGCTTTTTTTTCAACATTCATGTTACGGACACACATGTCCTTAGGACATGTGTGTGTGCAACATGATGCGAAAAATATATTTCAGGGGTGCATGGGGGGTCCTCTGGACCCCCCCCTGCATCCATGAAATTTTCTAAGTGCCACTCGCAATTTGCATTGACTCCTATGGGCCTTTTGGCCCATAGCAATCAATGGGAATTGCGAAAATTAACTTAAGAATTCGGTATTTCTTTGGGATTCGGTAAAAATTGCGATTTTTACCGAATCACAAAGAAATACCGAAAAAAATGATGCATAGCATTTTGCACTTCTTAATTTGCGATTCCTTATTTTTCGCAAATTAAGAAATGCAAAATGACACAATGATGCATGTGGGCCTGTATGTATTGTATATGCTTTCTGATTCACACAGGAAGCAAAAAATAATCATTTCGACTATCCATATTTTGTGGAGTTATGTTTTCCAGCTGTGCAAAACTCCATCTCCTATAGAGAGGCGCACATTGCTATTTATGTCAGGTGTGTCTCCTAGGGACAATAATAATAATAAATATGTTTTTCAACAACATATGTACGTTGCTTGTGCAAGGACATTATTTGCCGTATTTTTGCTACATGACTATACTGTATTGTATATTAATTGCATTTATGTAATGCTTTGCACTACTGAGCATCGAAGAACGAGTAGCACTGTGCACTGCAGGTGAGTGTCTGGTTGCCTTGTCATAGTTAAATCTACATTTTTATTCCAGAGCTGGGATAATAGCTTGTTAATTTACAGCCATAATAGCCTGAAAATAGACATTACACCCTTAAGGAACAATGTTTCTCTTTTCTAGGTTACACAAAGAAGGTCCTTCGCAAGTCATCTAGGATCCCTGTTTCTTCATAGCACAAAGCTTTTTTCTGCCTGCTCTCAGGCTCTTTCTTGCATTTAGTCGACTATTGTGTTTCGCATCAAATGAGTAGAAATGTGATATTCCTGGGAGCTTCATCAGATGTAAGAAGACAAGGTTGTTTCTTTGTCAACTAAGAGCTTCTCCCTTCTAAAACTAATTGAGATGCCTTCTTCATCTATAAAACCACTGTAACTGGTGATGCAATTTGAAAGGATTCTCTACACTAGTAATCACATATTTAACCCATCGTTAAACCCAATCAAGTGGATCTTGAGCCTTTGCCATCCTCCAGATATCAGAACATCATTTATTTTCCCTTTTTACTTCAGTTATTGCACTGCTGGATTCAGGGGAGTGCGGCTGGTGCACCCAGTCATGGTGCTGAGTTGGGGGTGGGTTGGGGGGGGGGGGCACTGTATTTAAAAATAGCCTGTGAGTTGGGTTTAGGAGCACCTGCTGCATAGTTCTTTGTGTGTCCAGCAGCTTTCAGAAAATAATAAAAATGTCAAGATCATTCTGATGATTAATATTCCTGCTGGAGAGACATTGGAGTATCCGCTCGTGGCAGTTTTGACTCATCATAAAGTGGCGCAGAGGTTTAATGTGCCTGCTGCAAAGAGCGTGAACCATGCAGATCACAGTACTGAATGTGATTAAACTATGAGTAGCGCTGTAGGACTTGACCTTTTTGGCTAAAGTTCCCTAAACTTTTTGCTTTCTACCTAGACCATTTTTCTGACATAGAGATGCCAATTTTGATGCTTTGGGTACCTTGCAACTGCTGATCAGTGTCAAAGTACAAGTGTTCCATATGTAAAATGTACTGGTGATTGGTTGGCCATGATTGGTATGTTTGCCTTACTAGTAAAGTCCCTAGTGATATGCACTGTATGTGCCAGGGCTAGTAATGCAAAGGCGCGCAGAGAAGGGACCTCTGGCCTGCATTGTAGGGTATGCGTGCAGTTTGCTAAGTTAGCATGTTGTTGTCCTGGGAAGTGCAACCATTCGTCAGGCCTGATTTTTCCTTTTACATACCCATTGGGCACCCTTGTGGTGGATCCCGGGTAATCCCTGGGCTGGGTGCAGTGTAGGTAAAAGGCAGGACTTATACTAAGGTGTGTTATATCCTGACAGTGAGAAATACTCCATTTAATTATTTTATGCTGAAAGGCCATCCTCCGCGTAGGACAGAATGGGGGAGGCTGGGTGTTTGATAACCTAGTTTCCTGTTAGGTTATAATGGAGAGGAGAAGTTTAGTATGTATGAAAGCACAGTGTCTTTTAGAAAGTGGCTGAGTTTGTTCCATTTCTGTGTGTCTCTGCTGAAATGTGGATTGTCTGTCTGGATCTGAAAGGTGAGAGGAGTTGGGAGAGGTCTTGACCTAGGGAGGGGTTAAGATAACACCAGGCTGCCCTGCATCTGGAGAGTAGGAGAGGAAAAGCTCAGGAGGTGAAAAGGCCTGGGTTGGTGCTATAAACCAATTGACCCATCTCCTGCTGAGTGATTAAGTTAAACACACAAGATGATGGACGGAATGTTGCACAATGGCAAAACATTCACCTCAGTCACAGATCTGGGTTTAATCCATCGTTATTTTGCTCACCAAGCCACCCCAGTTCAGACATGGCCATATGCAAATCAGTCTTGACCCTGTGCCTCATGGGAACAGTCCAACCTGAACTGCCAAGCCATGTCTTCCCTGGACCGGAATCAAGCATCCTAGGACCGGTTTCTGGCTATCAGCCGTCTTCAGCCAAGATAGCTTGTCTCCAGTGGCTTAGTGAGCACAGGATCCACGTCTGGGCATGCCCTTCCCACATAGGGTGAACAGCAAAACACACAAGATGATGGACGGAATGTTGCACAATGGCACAACATTCACCCCCATTCACAGATCTGGGTTTAATCCATCGTTATTTTTGCTCACCAAGCCACCCCAGTTCAGACATGGCCATATGCAAATCAGTCTTGACCCTGTGCCTCAAGGGAATGGTCCAGCCCGAACTGCCAAGCCATGTCTTCCCTGGACCGGAATCAAGCATCCTAGAACCGGTTTCTGGCTTTCAGCCATCTTCAGCCAGGATAGCTTGACTCCAGTGGCTTAGTGAGCACAGGACCCACGTCTGGGCATACCCTTCCCACACAGGGTGAAACACAAAACACACAAGATGATGGACGGAATGTTGGACAATGGCAAAACATTAGCCCCAGTCACAGATCTGGGTTTAATCCATCGTTATTTTGCTCACCAAGCCACCCCAGTTCAGACATGGCCATATGCAAATCAGTCTTGACCCTGTGCCTCATGGGAACAGTCCAACCTGAACTGCCAAGCCATGTCTTCCCTGGACCGGAATCAAGCATCCTAGGACCGGTTTCTGGCTATCAGCCGTCTTCAGCCAGGATAGCTTGACTCCAGTGGCTTAGTGAGCACAGGATCCACGTCTGGGCATGCCCTTCCCACATAGGGTGAACAGCAAACCACACAAGATGATGGACGGAATGTTGCACAATGGCATAACATTCACCCCCATTCACAGATCTGGGTTTAATCCATCGTTACTTTAGCTCACCAAGCCACCCCAGTTCAGACATGGCCATATGCAAATCAGTCTTGACCCTGTGCCTCATGGGAACGGTCCAGCCCGAACTGCCAAGCCATGTCTTCCCTGGACCGGAATCAAGCATCCTAGAACCGGTTTCTGGCTATCAGCCGTCTTCAGCCAGGATAGCTTGACTCCAGTGGCTTAGTGAACACGGGACCCACGTCTGGGCATACCCTTCCCACACAGGGTGAAACGCAAAACACACAAGATGATGGACGGAATGTTGCACAATGGCAAAACATTCACCCCCAGTGACAGATCTGGGTTTAGTCCATCGTTATTTTGCTCACCAACCACCCCAGTTCAGACATGGCCATATGCAAATCAGTCTTGACCCTATGCCTCATGGGAACAGTCCAGCCCGAACTGCCAAGCAATGTCTTCCCTGGACTGGAATCAAGCATCCTAGGACCGGTTTCTGGCTATCAGCCATCTTCAGCCAGGATAGCTTGACTCCAGGGGCCTAATGAGCACGGGACCACGTCTGGGCATACCCTTCCCACATACGGATACAGACCCCCAGTATCAAAGGGAAAGAGGTGACACTGGGAGGGAAACACACAGAACTGATTTAGGGAGAGGTTAGGGACCCCTGAGCAAAAACAAACTTCAAAGACATTAAGGGGTATAACTATGAGAGCTGAAACCCCTGAAATTAGGAATGAAACAGAAATATATTGAGACTGAAAAGGTTTGGACCAATTCTGTGGGCAAGAGAAACCTCTGCTAAAGAAGGAGCAACTAAAGAGAATGCTGTGCAAAGACCAATCCTTGCTTTGTGATCTGGGGTTGGTCTGCAGTTTGCTGTTCTAACCAAGGGAGTGGCAGTTGGGACTGTGCTTGGAGGTGCAGGGTCCCCCTCCTTGAAGAAGACTGTGCTTTGTGCTGTGTCTTGTAACCCCAAGGGCCTGAGGTGAGCTGGCTTCCTGTTTGGAAATACAGGATCATAAACATTTCCGGAGAAGTCCCAAGCAACGCGGTGTGTGCGTGCTTTTTCAGCTTGAGACTCTCAGAAGTTGTGCCTTGTGATCGTGGGCACGCGGGAGTATGCTTAGTCCCAGACGTGCTAGGTGCGTGTCATGGTGCAGGCCAAGGCATTGGTGAGGAGTGCCTGGTCATTGTTTGCACGGGGAGACGAAGTAAAACTCAGACGCGCTGGGTGCATGTCGTGGTGCAGGCCAAGGCTTTGGTGAAGAACGCCTGGTCGTTGTGTGTACCAAAAGAAGAAGGGAGTCTCAGATGCGCAGCGTGCCTGTCGTGGTATAGCAGGGCATTGGTGAAGAGCGCCTGGTCATCTTTTGCACCTGAAGAAGAAGTGAGACTCGGACGTGCAGTGTGCATGTCGTGGTGCAGCCAGGGCATTGGTGAAGCGCCTGGTCATCGTGTGCACCGGGAGAAGAGATGAGACTCTGATGCGCAGAGTGCGCGTTGTGGTGCAGCCTGGGCATTGGTGAAGAGTGCCTGGACATCGTGTGCACCAGGGGAAGAGGACAGACTCAGGCATGCAGGGTGCGTGTCGAGGTGCAAGCAGGGCGGTGGTGAAGAGTGCCGGGTTACCATGAGCACCAGAGAAGAGGCAAGTCTCGGATGTGCAGAGTGCGTGTCGAGGAACAACCTGAGGCACTGGTGAGGAGTGCCTGGGTAGTGTGTGCACCAAATTTGAAGTAAAGTCTCCACAGTCCTGAGGGCGGATCTCGGTGTTTCCTGAGATCGCCGGAAGAAGGGTCAAGCCATTGGGCCCTCAGAGTAAAACCGCAGCGGCCCCGACCAGCAGCCCGGGAGGAGCTAAACCGCCGGCCCGAGCTCACCGCAGCCCTTCACGGATTTCTGGATCAAAGCCCAAGTCACTGAAGTCGGAGATGAGAGTGGTGTCACGCCCCCCCTTCCCCGGTAACGTGGATCCCCACCTGGTGTGAGGTGGGGTGCAGACCCGGAGGGACACTCTCTTGGCCTCTCGCTTCTATCAGCTGCGCGAGCCTGTTGCTTCGGCTTGGATCTCAGCCTGTGCTGACCCAAAGATGGTCACTACTTGGGCCAGAGTGGGAAGCAGTAATTTTGTGTCATGATTGATCCATATTGGGGCACATGTTAACGGAACACCTAAATTGTCATATTACACTTTGCATTATTGCTGCTAACGAAATATCAAACTCTTGTATGATGCCTGACCTCATTTGTGCCTGACGAACTACATGCTACATGCTTGGTGCATTACGCACAGCGTTATTTTCCCTTACAGATTACCTGATTGTAACATGGTTCATTGCATTATTTCTTCATTGCACAGTACATGATTTAGAGCGGCGCATTGCTTTGTTTCTTGCTAGTACAGGCATGCTAGTAGTGAAACGCATTGCATTATTCCTTTTATTGCAAAGTACATGACTGTGGTGCTAAGTATGGCATTGTTTCTCGGTTGCACAGTACAAGAGAATATCATTACGCATTGCAGTATTTGTTTTCCTTTGCAACGTATGTGATTGTAGCAATACAACTGTCCTAACATTGTGGAAAGAGTTAGAAGTGAGCTTCACTGTTGGTTAGAAGTGGTGATTGGGATTAGAACCTACCAACCCACCGGAAAGAATGCAACCCATTATTGTATGTTGATTTTGTTTTGTGTGGTCATATCGCATAACCTCTTATATAAAGTTTATATTCAGTTTATAAAACTTGTGTGCAGTCTATTTGTGATGACATCATTGGGGTACTGTGAGTGTGGTTGCACATACTGTACACTTGTGTCTTGGAGATAAGCCTAGCTGCTGGTGCCAAGCTACTAAGGGGGAGAGTAGGGCTATCTCAAACAGTGTCCTTACTTAGCCTAACGTTGAAATGAGGGGTCAGGGACTCCTGTCTCCAGCTTATGGTGGCAGCGGTAAGCTTTAAGGACCCCCACTTCTAACAAGCGCCAATAGAAAATGAAGTGTAGGTCATAGAGGGGATATAGACAGAAGAGTGGCATTGTGTAAGAATGAGGGAATCCCTGAAGAAGGTCATGGGAACCCCCCAAAAAAGGATTGTTGCACCAGTCGCCACAAGCTCTTAAGCCAGCCTTGTACAGTGTGTAAATTAATAGTTCATAGGAGTAACTTTCACTGGGAGCATCATGAAGTAAATAAGTATTTAAAATACTCAACCACAATTAGGGCCAGATGTATGAAACATTGGTTGCAAAATGCTGGTCACTAATTGCAACAACGTAGAATTTTTCCAGCCTGTGTACTAATAGGTCAGCACAGAAAGTTCAGACTCACAGTGCGTTGCAGTAAAGACTACTTCATAAATATTCATGAGGGAGGTCCCAAATCCTGACACACTATGATTGATGACCATCATGGAGATGTGGAGATGGTGTCCTGCTGGAGTTCAGCAAACCATTTTGTCTGGAATCACTTTTTCAACATATATATTATTTAAATGCAGCCTGTTCTCCTTAAAGAAAACAAAATAAAGTTTCATGCTATATTGAAACGCGCTCCAAATCGAAAAAGCTGCTTGAGGTGTAAGTAGCATTGCAATTGCAAAGAAAAACTGTCCGGTTATGCCACATCTTTTCCTGCCTTTCTGTGAGCTATTCCATCAACTAAAATGAGTTTGTTTTTGTATAGCTTTTGGCAATTTTTCAACGATACCAATATTTTCAGATCAATATTGATAGTTTATTGAGTACAGCTGACAATGTTTAATGGGCTAATTTATAAATGTTTGGGATAGTTTTATAAATGCTCTGAAAACGCAATTTATGTTTGTACTAATGCATTTTCATATACTTGATGGTAAACCATATCAGCGCATAATAAGTATCATATCTTCAACTCATGGGTTTCAGTGTTGGGTTGTTTGCACTCTCAAGTGTCCTTTGCTTATTCGCATTTTTACTACAGAGAGGTACTGTCAGTTATTGAGTGCCTACATTTTTCAATTTGAAAGGGAAAGTACTGGCATTTCTTAAACCTGATGCAACAGTTTTAATGCAAAACATAACCATTTCTCAATGCAAACAGGCATTTTGGAACATTGAGTTCTGCCACTTCTATATTTCCATTTAAATCTTTAAATATGGTTTGGACCTGGCCCTCTCTGCAGGATCAATCCCAAACAGTTTTCCTTCCTTCTCCTGATTTTGCTGAATTAATTTTTGCTGGCCTTAGGACTGCTAACCAGTACGAAAGTGCTTGTCCTCTTGCTTGATGGGTGCATTGTTTTAAAAAAGCATGGACTCTGTAAAAGATGTTTTAAACGCCCTGGTAAGGAAAACAGCCACAGTCTTTTTTCCCTGTTTGTACTGCTAACCCCATAGTCTAACACGGGGGAGGCTATATTAAATGTAATGAAGTCAATCTTTGCATTTAGCAATACCATTCAAAGTATCAAAGTAACGGTCACATTAAATCCAACAACTTCCAAAGTTAGACTTAAAGTAACTATTACAGGAAAGTAGTTTTAGCACTCAATTTCCAAATGTTACCTAATTAAGCCATGTAGCAGCCTCTTCTGATTGTTCATCCTTTTACAGCCTGAGCCAAGCTGCTCCCTGAGTAGTTGTGAAAAGGGATGGAGCTACAACAAGCTGGCCATTTGGTGGGAGGAGATTTGCTTCCTGAAGAAGTCAGCGATAGGAAGGGGGCTGGGGAGATAAGCTGGATGTCAAAGGCAGGACAATAGATATCAAAGGTTCCAGGTCAGTCCCCACTTCCTTTACACTCACCATTGAAATCTTGGGGGTGTGGAGAGAGTCCCAGGGCCCTCATGGCCCTAGCCAGCACCTTGCAGGCTGACTGAGCCGGCAGTGTTCCCGCCCAGAGGGAGCAGCCATTTATGCTCCTCCCACATGGCAGGAGCAATCTGTTGGTCTTTTCCCTGCCTGCATCAGTGCAAGCAGGGAATCCAAGTCTGCTCCCAGGCGTTTGAGTATTTTTAATGCTCCCTCCTGCTGGGAGCAGACGTTGGGCTTGCTTCCTTTTTCTAAGGCATTTGAAAATGCTCCCACCAGATGGGACCAAACACATGTCTCCATGCGTGTGCAAGCAGGGAAACCATTGTGTCATGGGGTGGGCCACCGGTGACCTCACGGGCTTAGGGAGGGGGCCCCACCACTAAAAAATACTTTGGGCCCCGGGGAATGGGGTCCCTAGGGCCAAAATTGGCATAGGTAACGAAGGATATGTGCCCTTCCCCTTAAAAATACTTTATGCTGTGGGGGATGTGGTCCCTGTGGCAGAAAACAGCTTGGGATGGGTGACCTTGCACCCCCTCCCCTCATTAAAAAGATTAGGGCCCTGGGGAATAGGGTCGCTGAGGATGAACACTGCTTGAGGAGGGGTGCTGCATGTCCCCTTCTCCTCAAATAAATCAGCTGGCTCCCTCTCACTATAGGTTCCTGAGCTACTGAACTTCCCATGATGAACCCTTCTCCTCACACGTGGACCCCATCTGAGTAGCACCTAATCTTAACTTGCTCACAGATGCATTCCAATAGACTGATAGTACCACCATGGCCAACAAAGTGATGTGGTGCATCCCACCCATTGGATCAGACCTTTGTCCCCAACCCAAGGAAAATTGTGCCCATAAGAACTGCTACCAACAGAGGCAACTGATAGCTGCCAGTGTCAGGAGCCATGCCCCGGGCTATCCACTACCAGTTGGAGGCTCTAAGCGGGGATATTGGGTAAACCTTTCGTCCAGCCTTGGGGCTTTTAAGGAGTTGCCTATTGGTTCCTGAGGGTTCTCTGACCTCTAAAGGTGTCTTCAACTGTGGGGAAACAGCCCCCGGTGTTAGACACTCTACTTCCACTCCACCTCCCATTAGTTCAGCTGGGTATTTTGAGACTGGTCACTCAGGCCAGGGTCTGCACCCTGAGGCTGAACAGGGGACAAGGGTGAGTCCTCCCTCACCCTGACCCTTATTGTGGGCTATCATACCCTGTGCTTGGGAGTGGTGTTCCCAGAAAATGAAACTGCCAGGGTACTGACATCAGGGGATACTCATTCCCCAGAAAGTTGTCTATGGGATTCTGGGGACTAACTTTGACCCTTCACTGGGTCACCTCCTGTCGGAAATGGAGTTATTAGTAGGTGATGGGTATTCACACTCGCCTAGTAATGAAACCATAATTGCTAATAAGTCCAGTAAAGTCTCTGCAAATTAATCCAAGCACAACCCTTAGAAGCTTAACAAATGAGCAATCATGCTTACCTTAGGAACCAGGTATGTGCAAAGCATTTAATACCACCAAAACAGCAAATAGGTGAAAAGAAACAACACAATAAAAATTAAATACCAATTTATCAAAATATGGAATATTTCTGTCTCCAAAACAGCACCAAAAACACAAATACAATGTAGGGAACCAGAAATATAAATTTTCAAAGATTAAATAAAAGATTGTGCATTCTAATGCCTAAAAGATTAAAACACAACACACAACTATCTGGTTGCTCTGGACCAGGGCAAAGTCAACAGTTGAGGCTGATCCCAATGGAGCGCTAGACTAGTCGGATAGGCTGACGACTAGGTCCTGGTCAAAAGTTTACCTACAGATGTAGCTTTTTTCCCACAGCTTGTCTCTCATCAACAGGCTAGTCAGTGTGTTCTCAGGCTTCTTGGATCCAGATTTTGATTTGATGATGGCAGCCTGCTGCAGCAGGAAATCTCAGTGACCCTCTGGAAATCTTTGTCCTCCACATCAACGGCAAGGAACTCAATAGCTTTCACTGGGACAAATCAGTGCGGTCAGGCCAGTTCAAGAGTCGACAATGGCGGCTAGACTCTCAATGTCAAGCCAGTCCACCTGAAGCTTTTCCGCAAAACTCTGACCTGCTTTCAGCTGATTTTTTTTTGGTCCCGTTTGGCAGTAGATTTGAAAATGTTCCCACCAGACATGAGCAAACACAAGGCGCCTCGTTTATGAGGCTGTGCGCCACTTTTACGCCGTTGGTGCGTCACTTTTTGTGACGCACCAGTGGCGTAAAAAATGCACCTTGTTGCACCATATTTACTAAGTGAAGTAACTAGGTAGATGCGCCACTTTGTAAACCCCTGCGCCTCATTGTACCTGCACCAGGTATAATGTATGCAAGGGGGCGTTTTGAAGCAAGAAAGGGTCATGGAAGTGACGCAGTGAAATCTATAAGATTTCACTGTGTCAATTTTAGGACACAAATGCGTCAATTTCTTACGCCTGCCTCACAGCAGGTGTAAGACTGAGGCAGGCCCTTTCACAAGGGGCTTGCCCCATGTGAAAGGACACATTGCTGGAGTTGCGTCAATTTTGTGACAGACTCCAGCAATGCGTCACTTTTGCGCCATACAGATACGTCAGAAATACTGACAAATCTGTAACTCCTTGAGCCATGATGCATCATACTGTAAATATGACGCATCATTGGAGTCGCAAGGAGGGCACGGTGAAAAGTGATGCATCGCTGTTTTCACGCAGCGATGCGTCACTTTTCATAAATGAGGACCAAGGTTCTTTACCCTTGCAGTTCTGGGCAGGGAAACTACTGTATCCTGGAAGTGGACTCCTCAAGACACAGAAAATAAGCTCCAAGGATAGAGTTTCTGGGGCCATTAAAGGCTCAGGGCAAGGAGCCCATACACTTATATACACACCCACTCACTTACCAATATAGATACTAACACATACTCACTCACCCATACAGCCACTGCCACAATCACTCACTCATCCATACAGTCACTTATATATTCCGTCATTCACCTATACTGCCTTGAACATACCCAGTTACTGACCCATATACCACTGACAAATCCCCTCACCCCCACAACCATACACACACTCACTTTACACATTCAGCCCCTCATACAGACACTTACTAATCAATACAGGTATTGACTCACCCACTCATTCTTCCATACAGACAGTCACACTCACCCTAACCTACCCACAGTCAGATATAATTTAAGAAATTACTTTGTACTCTTACCTGTAGCTCTTTTATCTTTCAACACTTTTTCTGCAATTTGCCCCTTTTGTAACTCATTTCTTTCAACATACTGTAGTTGCCTATTTTGCTTTCACCTGAGTTTTTGTAGGCATTCTAATTGTGTATACTTATGTATATTTTTTTTCTGTTAAAAAACAAGTATATTTTAATTTTTACCCTAGCCAACATACAAAATGCTTTAGTACTGACTTACACATAGTACAAAAACTGTTTTATGGTACGTTGCAGTTTTAAATCTAAAGATGACCCTAGCTATATTGCTACATGCACGTACTTCAATATATCAAACCCAATGTAAAGCACACAACTTTATTTATTAGTTACCTTTTAAAATCTTAGCACTCTGTCCTACAACACAGCTGCACCATATCTCACTTTTAATGTATACATGATGAATGGCCACTTTATGCCTTCTGTAGTAAATTTTAAAATGAACATCACCAATGGAGCGTATTTACAAGCCCCATCCACCAAAGCATCACTTTATTTCATCATTGGCATAGTGTGATGCTCCATGTTTTAAAGGTCACATAAAGCAACCCTGTGTAGCTTTCTATGGCCTTGTATATACGGGCCCTTTTCACGCACCACTTTGCATGAAAAGATGGGTGTCAAAGGTGTTGGTGTGGGTGCTCCAACGCAACACCCATGAATTTTTGCCACATTCCCAGATTTACACAATTCGTACTCCTGGGAACACTTCAAAATTCTACGCCTCCCCAGGGGAGGTGTAAGAAGGCACACCAAGGAGAAATACTTTTATTTCTCCTCGTTTTCTCCTCTTTCTATGTGTGCTGCATTCTAATTATGTCTAATACATGCTGGTGGTTCGTACATATGAACTGCGAGATTTCTGACCACAAAATGCAATACACACTAATATGGCAAACCAAACTTTATCGTGACATTAAACAGTGAGGATATTTGATTAGGCAAGAAATGTGGCTTAGTGGCCTACTATTAAACAAACATGACATCCAAGAATTTCTTCGAATTTGAGACGGTGCACTCAAAAATCAGTCCAGAGAACTCTAATATTCAAGAATAGTCCTTTTTATTATATTTCAAAATTCTTAAAAGGCCTCAGCCGACGCGTTTCGTTCCCAATAGGAACTTCTTCAGGGTTCAGAAGATGAATAAGCAAGTTGGAGATGTAGAGGGCATCTCAATTGGTATATGGATCCACCCCTTTGTCATACAATGCAACGTTTGCTCTCCATTGAGCTGTCTTTAAGAAAATAAATGTTTAGTATGTGGAGTCCCAGAAAAATATATTGGCGACCCTCTTCGAATCAGTATATGGTGGAATTCAAAAAGACAAACCCCCTCCACAAGCACCAATATAAATTGAGGTAGGGTGTGGAGTGTGGAAAATCTGGGTTACCCAAGATGGAAGATCATCCAACTTAGGAAAAATACTACCATATATAACCCCCGTAAAGTAAGCAATGACACCTCCTTCCCTCGGGTGACGGGAAAAGCGTGTGAGAATCGTCCAAGTGAAAGCGGTGTTGTTGCTTACTTTTTGGACTATTCTTGAATATTAGAGTTCTCTGGACTGATTCTTGAGTGCACCGTCTCAAATTCGAAGAAATTCCTGGATCTGTCCTCACATTGGAGCTTTGCTGTGGCAAGCTCGAGACGTGTGTGTGCACTAAAACCTTGAATTTTGGATTTACTTTGAAACCGAGGTGCTGGACCTTTGTCAGCCATACAGTTCCTTTTCTTTGAATAAACATGACATCCAACTAAACAATTGGTGTATGGTCCAGATCCCTCTATGAACACCCTAGATTAACCAAATTGATATAGATAACGGTCAAGTGGCCCATACTAATCAAATAACATGTGACCTAATCAGCATGATGAATTGACTCATGATATCATATCCCAAGTTACTAAACCTTAAATGCTCACCTGCTCTAGAAGAGAGCATAACCATGTCACTGTGCTTACACTGATAACATAAAAAGTAACGGGGTGGGGGTTGTGGTTGTCTGACTTTATAAAGAGGGTGGTAGTGGGCAACCAGAGAATCCAACAAAAGAACACAACCAATCCTTCATGCTAAGCATAGGAGGGAAGAAACAACTGTAATAGTAAACCCTCAAAACAGGCACTGTAAACCAACAGAGGGTAATGTGATAGAACAGGAAATCATGGAGGGAAGGAACTGGGAACCTTTGTTGTTTCTTTTCCCTTTCCTTGTTGTTTTCCTTCTCCTTGTTTACCTCCTCTTCTTCTGGATGGTCTCCCCTGACCTGTTTGATTTCTCTGTAAAAAAATGTACTCGTCCAATTCGATGAGTGAGACAAAATTCTGTCTCCCTAAACTATTCTGTTCATCCACATTGGAAGAGTAGTTGTCTTATCCTGATTCCGAAGTGGCAAGCTCCTGCTGCTTGAGAGCCCCAACTTTTTTGTATTGGAAGATGGCATCATCAAATTTGCATTCAAAGGTTAGGATCCTTCCTTGGGCATACGCTTGTTTATCTCTCAGGAATGTATGTTTCTTTTTTTGTTTGATCTCTTCTTCATACTTGTTTCGCCTGTCCTCCATGGGGGGTGACATATTCTTTTATCTCTTCCTGTTCAGGGTGTTTCTCAAAGATGGCCTTGAGTTTGGCTATTTATTCTATCATTCGCGGAATTCCTGCGCGTTCGCAGAGATTTTTTACCATTTCACGGAGATTTGCGTAACACGATTACGCAAATTCCGCCCACCCCTAGCAAACACGTAGAAATTCCACGAACACGCGGAATTGCTTGGTCGCAATGCTTTTTTACTGTTCATAATCGCTGTTTTCGTGCTCGGGGGGAAATATCTGGCGAACACGCATTCGGAGACCTTGAACAAGCAAAAAATTTCGCAAACTCGCGGAACACAGAATTTCTCAGAGGAACGCAAAATTACCCAAATTCCGCGAAGAGAACAGAATTTAGCGCCTAGGCCAATAAATAATACATATAATTAAAAGAAACAAAGTTAAAAATATTTAAATGTGTTTAAAAATCCTAACTAATACATATAATGTTAAAACAAATTAAACATTTACATATAAAGGATAATATATATACTTAACTAAAAATATACGTAAATACATATTTGAATAACTCATACATTGTAAAAACATTTTATAAATTATAAGTACATATATACACAAACAAAAATAATATAAATACAAGTATATATACAAAATTTAAAAACTACAATATTTTTAATATTTTTAAATAAATTATACACAACATTAACTAAAAGAATACAGAAAATTATTGGAAAGCAAAGGAAATAAAATTACTATTCCAACTCCAGAAAAGTGTTGGATAGCGCAGGGGTAAAAATAACTGTTCCAACTCCAGAGAGTGCAACACTAGGGAAAGTGTTTGATAGCGTAGAGTTAAAAATTACTTTTCTCATTCCAGACTGTGCAGCAGTAAGAAAAGTGTTGATAGGGTAAGGGTTCAAATGAATAACTATTCCCACTCCAATGAGTGCAACAGTAGGAAAGTTTTGGATAGCGTAGGGGTAAAAATTAGTATTCACACTCCGTTGAGTACAACAGTAGGGAGACTGTTGGATAACGTATGGATAAAAATGAATATTCCCACTTCAGAGATTGCAACAGTAGGGAAAGTGTTGAATAGCGTAGCGGTTTAAAATTACTATTCTCACTCCAGGGAGTGCAACAGTAGGGAAAGTGTTGGCTAGCGAAGAGTTTAAAATTACTATTTCCACTCCAATTATTGCAACTGTAGGAAAAGTGTTGGGTAGCAAAGGTGGTTAAAATTACTATTCCCACTCCAATGAGTGCAACAGTAGGGAAAGTGTTGGATAGCGTAGATGCCTATTCCAACTCCAGAAAATGCAACAGTAGGGAAAATGTTGTATAGTGTAGGGGCAAAATTACTATTCCCACTCCAGTGAGTGCAACAGTAGGAAAAGTGTTTGATAGCGTGGAGGTAAACATTACTATTCCCACTCCAGAGAGTGCATCAGTAGGGAAAGTGTTGGATAGCATAGAGATAAAAATGACTTTTCCCAGTCCAGAGAGTGCAACATTAGGGAAAGTGTTTGAAAGCGTAGGGGTAAAAATGACTATTCCCACTCCAGACAGTGCAACAGTAAGGAAAGTGTTGGCTAGCGAAGAGTTTAAAATTACCATTCCCACTCCAAATATTGCAACAGAAGGGAAAGTGTTGGATAGCGTAGGTGGTTAAAATGACTATTCCCACTCTAAAAAGTGCAACAGTAGGTAAAGTGTTGGATAGCGTAGGGGTAAAAAGTACTATTCCCACTCCAGTAAGTGCAACAGTAGGGAAAGAGTTGGATAGCGTAGGGTTAAAAATTACTATTTCCTCTCCAGTGAGTGCAACAGTTGGGAAAGTGTTGGATAGCATTGGGGTAAACATTACTATTCCCACACCCGAGAGTGCAACAGTAGGGAAAGTGTTGAAAGAGTAGGGGTATAAAATAACATACTTATCAATAAATAATTGTGTTAATTAACTAATAAATTCATAATAAATCAACAATAAATAATTATGAATACCAATAAAATAAAATTAATAATTACTTTAAAAATATTAAATTACTTCCCACACAATTACCCTATAGACCCCCAACCCACTCTGCATCAACATTAACACAGTATAATTATCAATGAATCAATTAATAAAAATGAATTACCAATTAATAATTAATTAACAGTAAGTTAATTATCAACAACAATAAATAACAATTGATAAAAATATATTACCAATGAAGAAATCATTAACAATAAATCCATTATCAATTCCAATAAATATTCAATAATAATTACTTATTTATATTAAATTACTTCCCACCCTATTCCCCTATAAAGACAAAACCCGCTCCTAAACTAAATGAACCCAATTAATATATTTATCAATGAATCAAATATTAAAAATGAATTAACACTTAATAATTAATAATTAATACATTAATTCTCAATACCATTTTTTTAAATTATGAACTAATTTATTATAATTAATTTACTTCTCACCCTATTTCCATAAATCCCTAAACCCACTCCAATAAAAAACTCAACACAATTAATATAATTATGAATGAATACACATTAATTACCAATTAATAATTAATTTACATTAAATTAATTATCAATCCCAATAAATAAACATGAATCATTACTTAATTACAATTAAATTACTTCCCACTATTCCCCTATAAACCCACAACCCTCTACGGAATTAAAATGCAAAATTTAATTAAAAATAATTAATAATTTCTAAAAATTATGATTTAATTTACTATAATTAAATTACTTCTCACTCTATTCCCTTATAAACCCATAACCCACTACGGTACTAAAACGCAAAATGATCTTTAAAAAAAACAAAAACTAACTTCTAAAAATGTAATTCATATATTTAAAACAAAAATACAAAACATGTGAAACACATCCTTATAAAATACATACTGAAATACATAACACTAATATAAACATTGATATTATTAACATTGATATTTTACCTATCAATATTACTAACTTCTGTGGCAGGAATTCTGCACAAAAACAGAACTGTGCACAGAGACTTAGGACATCAGCGAATTATGGTGTGCCAAAACTCACTCAATCAGTGCCACATTAGCTCTTTGTCCTATAGCAAAGAATCCAATGATTAGACAACCTAGAACATGCGACTTAGGACCATCTCAGGATTGGTGGGAAGTGAGAACACTCTTTTGTTATACGTTCATACCAGTCCACAAGGGGAGTAAAATAGAGACACGGTAAGGCTAAAATGTTTATTTTAACGACGTGATCTCAAGCACAGGACAGCATGGTTGCAATTCCATAAAATACAAAAGGAGGAATCATGTTACAATGATGGTGCAAACAGGTGATAAAAGCGCCGATTTAGAACACCCTCCCTATCTAGGAACTATGTATTATAAAACTATAGAAGGTTTCTTGAGCTTTCTTAGGGGGACTCCATTTACCTGTCCGCTCAGTAAGTGTAAATTACATCAGGATCGGTTAGTCTCTCTGCGCCTGGAATCTTCCAAGTGTGTGCAATTCTGGCATGTTTGCTATGGTAAAGGCGCCAGAATCCTACTCGGTTTGCAGCTGCCAAATTGTTGTGTCTAGAATGTGTTTCACGGACATGCCGATAAATAGGCTCGCACGTTATGATAACCTTGGCGGCTTAGCACTCACTGTACAGACTCGGGATACAATGTATGTCTAGAGATGTCATCGTACTGGGGTGAATGTATGACATTGTTCTGCATTCTGTCCGTCAACGTGGAGAAGTGTGGCTCAATGGTTAGAGGCGGCAGACCCGGAAGCCGAGATCGGCCCGGGACCAGGGTTCGATTCCCAACACGGCAGGGTCTTGGGTCAAAATATCCGCGGGCCTGATAATTCTCACCTCGGCGCCTACTCTAACCTTGGGTCCCACTCTGCAACTCTGGGCAATAGCTTGCTTATTCTTCACAACGGCCCCTTCAACGCCGGGGATGCCTGGTCTCACCTTGGGGGTGCCCAGAAGGGACCATCTCACAGGGAAAGCCAGGACGGGTTCCCCAGAGGTATACAGCGCCGGGACGCCCGCGGTGTGGGCAGCTGTGCGCTTTCCAAGTATACAACATTTACATTTACAACTGTTCTTTTTGCATTTGTCACCCCGAGTGGGATGGGTATGCTCAGATGTGAGTCCCATGCTCTCCACACCACTGGAGTCAAGCTATCCTGGCTGGAGACAGCTGATAGCCAGAAACTGGTCCTAGGATGCTTGATTCCGGTCCAGGAAAGACATGGCTTGGCAGTTCGAGCTGGACTGTTCCCATGAGGTGCAGGGTTAAGGCTGGTTTGCATATGGCCATGTCTGATCTGGGGTGGTGTGGAGTGCAAAAAACTATGGATTTAGGCCCAGATCTCTGTACTGGGGTGAATGTATGACATTGTTCTGCATTCTGTCCATCAACTGTTGTTTTTGCATTTGTCACCCCCACTGGGATGGGTATGCTCAGACGTGAGTCCTATGCTCTCCACACCACTGGAGTCAAGCTATCCTGGTTGAAGACGGCTGATAGACAGAAACCGGTCCTAGGATGCTTGATTCCGGTCCAGGAAAGACATGGCTTGCCAGTTCGGGCTGGACTGTTCCCATGAGGCACAGGGTCAAGGCTGATTTGCATATGGCCATGTCTGAACCTGGGTGGTGTGGAGTGAAAAAAATGAAGTATTTAGGCCCAGATCTCTGTACTGGGGTGAATGTATGACATTGTTGTGCATTCTGTCCATCAACTGTTGTTTTTGAATTTGTATAGACCGTCATCAAAGCTAAGTCAGCAAAACAGCTACGCAGTGTCGTGTGCAAAAGCAGTAAAAAGGAAAAATGGCGTTTAAACTTCTAATAAGCCATGCTAACTTAACATGCATGCAGAAAGAGACCCACAAACCATACTACACTTCGATATTAACAAAAACAATATTTTTTACCTTCAGGTCGATATTCTGGTCAACGATATTCTTGATATTGATATTTTGTCCAGACAGTATTTGAAACTGGATATTTATGTAGGTTAAAATAAAAAAGTAAATATGTCTGTGCACCAAGGTGGATAATATTATTAGGAACATACCACCACAGAGGTTTAAATGCAGATGTTGAGCTCCATGTTCAGCTAAGACTATTCACTAACATCTGTCTCTGATAAAGATCTGGCACGTTCTTTTTTATTTCTTTGGAAGTATAAATGAATGGGTAGCTGGCAGATTTAAGCAGTTGGAAGAAAGAAAAAGGAGATCAAATTGTTGTAATCGTGGATATAAATGAACAAACAGTGCACTTTAAGGAGATGGCTGTATATATTTATTTGACACATTTGAATGCTGCCCGATAGTGTGGGAACCAATGTGGATAGATTTTCTTATTTAAAAAAAATCTTTTTATTAGCTTTTTGCAGTTTAACACGCATATTTAGTTTGTACAACTGATCAACCACTGCATTGCATATTGGCTGGTTATATAGGCATTACTATATGTCTTATCTAACCTAGTATCTCTTGTACTTTGATTCATTTTCATTTTGCCTTTATGTTAACTGTTTATGTATCATCGACAAGCTTGGTCCATTGTTTTTTATTTCACTGCAGATTGTGGGAGTGTGTGATGATGCCAGCCATCAGCTGTTGATGGGGCTTGCGGTGCATGTCCATATTACTACTTATGTTTGAACTAGTGTGCTGTTGAACTGTGTAGGTGGGCTATAACTGAACAGGGGCAAAATAATACATTATAGGGAATAGGTATGAAACATGATGCTGGCTCCTGTGCACCACAGACCTTGCTTTCCCAATGTTGGTGTGCGTGGTTTGCGTTCTAGTCGTGATTGCAATTGGGGTGTGGGACGCACGTATGGGTCTGATATTCCTCACTATTCTACTGCAGGGGCCTGTGTGGATGAGGCTCAGCCTCCTCTGTGGTCTGGGGTGGAGTATCAGCAGTTTACTGGGGTCAGAGTGGTCAGCATTGTGTCCCAATAAGTGGCAAGGGGGTTTTGGAGTCCTAAAGTGTCCTCACGGCGGAGTACAATGCTTTCTGCCCTAGCGCAGGTAAGCATCAAGTTTCTCCACATTCGTATGTTTAGGGGGGTCAGTGTGCTTCCAACATTTGGTAATCAATTGTTTTGCCACTTCCATTCCAAGGTGAAGAAACCTGGAGGTGAGTTTATTATTGCGGTTCCTACGTTATAACTGTATAAGATAAGTATGCTACTTGAATGGAAGGGTGCCACTAGTACTTTGTGTCAGTAGCTATCACCTGATGAGGTGGTAATGGGCCACCCAGTTAATGTCTGGGGTTTCCAAGACCAAAGCAAATGTCTGAATTGGAGTATCCATTACTCGTTGATTATTGAGAACAATTGACCACAACTTTGTCTTTGCTCCACAAACAGGTCCCGACAGTCTTTTAAAACCACCTGAAGGTCCGGGTCACTGCATCAAACCCAGTGACTGGATCCTGACAAAGAATTTCCAGTGGAAAAGCAGCCTCCAGCCCAGATAGAAAGGACCCTTCTAGGTTCTTCTTGCAACACATACAGCTGTTAAGGTGAAAGGAAAGAAATATTGGATTCACGCCCACCACTGTAAGAGAGTTCCCTTGCCATTGCCCTACAATCAGGGGGTAAAGGAGGGAATTGCTTATGTTGAGTGCGAGTATGTACGAGGGTATGTCCCTTTCAGTTATGGAATAGCAACAAAGGTGGCTGAAAACAGGGAGCAGGATGAAATTCAAAATCACAGCCCTTTGAACATCCACAACAAATTATTGCTATTTCCAGATCAAACATTTCCAGGTACCTCACGCTACAACTTGAGGCCCCGAAAATTACAAGGACTTTGAACAATAGTTAGGGAAAGTATATTGCCTGGAGTACACCAACTGTATCTATGAGGAATTCAGAAGAGTTCAGGACTAAGCAGACTCCCCCGCGGATGCTCAAGGGTGCCAACTTTAATGGACAAACTGGTTCAGCGCAGTTAGAAAAAAAAAGGAAAAGGATGCTTTGAAAGACTGAGTAATTCAATGAACAATGGAACTCTACCCATTTCGTAGGGCCCAGAAAACTGAAGCTCAGGTGCTAGTACCTACCCCTCCCAGAGGGATGTGGTCAGAGAAAGAGAAAATTACCCTTGTCTTCATATTGCTAATTGTGGTCATGGTGATTTTCAGTATTTCTTTGTTTATAGAAGAAAAATTTCCTGTACATACTCTAGTGTAGCCTATCCCGACCCCACAGGAGTACTATCATTTTACTCTTCCTCCTCATAAAGCTGCCCACTGAGTCTTTTATGGGAATAATACTTTCATTCAGACTTTGCATCAAAGTCAGCTAGGGTCTAACATTACTGATTGCTGGGTGTGTGGATTGCTTCCCCATTCAGCACAGCATGGTGTCCCCTTCATCCCTTATCCATTCTCTCAGCATGGATCTTGTACTGGATGGTGGGAAATGCTTTAGGACTTCTATGTTACTAACAACATTGCAGCCTATTCTAAGGGGGACAAAAGCGCTATTTATTTGATACTCCCATCTCTTCATCTTTTTGATCCCACCTCACAAGTACACCCCTCCAATAGCACCACTGCTGGCCTCAATGCTACTCTTGCTGGAATGGCACAATATTAAATGGGACCATCTTAGAAGAACAGGATCTTTACAGATACAACATGACACATAGATTGACAGTGTTTAAGAAAAGAAATATAACAAGGATAGGTTGATCCCGGTAAATGTATTGTCACTTCAAGCTCTTCTTTGTGTGGCAGGAATGGGAAAGATATATGTGGGGACTAGCAAATGTAAGGAGATCATACCTCTTAACACCACTTCCACACCACCCTTCATTTCTACACCCAATGCCTATGTATGTGGTGATAAAGCTTATGTTTGACTCACTAAAGGTTGGTCAGGTGTATGCTACATAGCATTCCTCCTTCCCCCAACTTATATTGTGCCCCCTAAATATCATAAAAAGCATTTGTTACAGAACAGAGGAGTGAACTTTTCCTGTTATTAAAGAGTAGTACAACAGAAATAAGTTGATCAGACAGATACCACCCTCCAGCAGTTTCTTGATGCAATGAAGGGTTTGGTACCGCTCCAGGGGACCAATGATAAATAGTGTCTGCCACTTAACAAGTGTGGTAGATGAGGTGATTAATAAGACAACAGGGGCCTTAGCTAGCATCACAGCAGAAATGCAGGTGGATCGTCTTATGGCCCTTCGGAACAGAATGGTTTTAGACATTATACTTGCAGATCGGGGTGGAGTATGTAGGGTCATTGGAAGCTCCTGTTGTGTATATATACCTGACAAGGCTCCAAATGTGCATGCTGCCATACAAAGCCTACACCATATTCCAGAAGAGATGTGCCAAGACCAGGGTGTCTGGACATGGTTGTGTTGGTTCTGGGATATTCTGCCAACATGGGGTTGGAAATTGCTCTTAATTGCTGCAGCAATAGGTGGTTTAATATTACCCTGCTGCTTATGTATAACATGTTTGCTTATGTGCTGCTCCCTATGTTTTTCTGCCTGTCGCCCACCCCAGATTGCTATCAAAGATACCAATAAGATCCTAATGCACCATGATGATTAACCAAAGTGATCTCACAGACAGGCTGTCATATTTTAAGGGTCATCTCCCAGAGCCTCTGCCCTATCATCTACAGCGTAGTTTCTCCTATAATGGTGTCTCCTGTTCTGCTTCTACTTGTTTGCAGCCTTGAGCATTGCTCAAAAGAAGGATCTGTGGGAATTTAAAATTCTGTTTAAAGTTTTCGTATTGTTACAAAGTTACTGCCTTAGCATAAGCATCATGTACTTTGTATTACTTTAACCCATTTCCCTTGCACTAGCAACTTTCAAGTTTTAATTCTATAAAAAGCTAAGTTGCTGTTTTATAATCACGTGACACAATGTTTCAGGCGCTTCACTCAAGGACGAGTTCATGCCAATTCTGTACTTTCCTCACATAGATGTGATGATGTCTGCACATTCTTTTCCTCTTTCCCGTGCTCAAGGACTCGTGTAACAGGTTCTAACCAGTTGTAAATGTGCCCATGTGTGTTTAACTGTAAGTTATATATACCATGTTTTCCCAGTTGTTAGGGGCTCACTCTGCCATGGTCTCTAACAGGCTTGGCAGACAGTGCCACTTCTGAGCGAAAGAAACTTCTCTCTCCGACTGCCCTGGTCTTTTTGTATTTTGGTGGGTGATGTGACCAGTGGGGGACTATCATAACAGGGTAGTAAACAAACCCAGACCCTACAGTGGGTTGGAGTGGGAATAGTAAATCATATCTGTTTAGTGTCCAGCACCTCCCAGAGTTAATGTGGTTTGGAGTGGCAATAGTAAATTATATATGTTTAGTGTCCCGCACCTTCCCTGAGTGTATGTGGTTTGGAATGGGAATTGTAAATTACATATGTTTAGGGTCCTGCACCTACCCTGAGTTAATGTGGTTTGGAGTGGGAAGAGTGAATTATATATGTTTAGTGTCCAGTAATTTTACTAATATAATAATTATAAACATGCTTTGTATTTAATAAATACTTTTTATTGTAATTTTTATATATGTATGTTAAAATAGAAAGTAAGTAAATAAATAGATTTGTATTTAATTTTTCAATTATATATATTGAAAAAGTCAAGAAAAGAAATTGAGTACCATTTATTTTCTGTACAATATTTTGTAGGCATTTTTTATAAAAAAGAAAATACATTTTGCAACATATTTTTTAATTATTTACCAAAAAATATAACATTTTAAAACATAGTTTATATTTCATATGTGTATTTTATATAATGGAAAATGTTGGAAACATAGATTTTTTATGAAATCGCAAAATATAAATTGGGTATTTTGCATTGATTTTAATTTTATTGTGTAATATTTATACAATTGTTCTTATTTTTAAATAATATATTAAATCATTTTGCAAAGTGTATATTATTAGGTAATGTATTTTTTAACATGTTTGTGTTATATTTTTTTTATAATATATTTGATATTAAATAATATTATAATATTATTTAATGTATGAGAAAAATACACATTACATAGGGGCTCATTACGATGGCAGACGGACTTCGGTCCGTCTGCCATCGTCCCGGGGATTGGGACTGGCTGCCTATTAGGCAGTGGTCCCGCAAGTGACATTACAATGCGGCTGCACCCGCTGGGATTGGTGTCAGTACAACGCGTTGTGTTACAACGCATTCCGTTACAACGCAGATTTTACAACGCGGGATCCATTACAACGGATGTCATTACAATGCATGGCATTACATCGCAGATGCTATTACAACGCATGGCATTACATCGTAAGTATAGGTAAGTATACCTTTTTTTAAAAATGTTATTTAGTTTATTGTAATTAATTTTTTCTAAATAATTTAATTAAAATACATTTTAAAATTGTCATTAAATTAATTTAATTAAATAATATCTATTTAATAAATGTAATTTTATTAAAAATTGTAATTAATTTAATTTAATAAAAAAAACTAATTAGTTTAAAGTACATATTTTTTATAATGAAATGAAATTAAATTAATAATAATTATTTATTTAATTTAATTAATTTAATTAAAAAATATAATTAATGTAAAATAATTAATTTAATTTATTAAATATATTTTAATTAATTTTAAAATAGTAAATATAATTTAATTATCCCTAAACACAAACCCTACCCTAAAACCTAAAAACACCCTTGTACCCCAAAACCCAAACCCTGCCCTAAAACCTAAAAACACCCCTGTACCCCAAAACCCAAACCCTACCCTAAAACCTAAAAACACCCCTGTACCCCAAAACCCAAACCCTGCCCTAAAACCTAAAAACACCCCTGTACCCCAAAACCCAAACCCTGCCCTAAAACATAAAAACACCCCTGTACCCCAAAACCCAAACCCTGCCCTAAAACCTAAAAACACCCCTGTACCCCAAAACCCAAACCCTGCCCTAAAACCTAAAAACACCCCTGTACCCCAAAACCCAAACCCTGCCATAAAACCTAAAAACACCCCTGTACCCCAAAACCCAAAACCTACCCTGAAACCTAAAAACACCCCTGTACCCCAAAACCCAAACCCTGCCCTAAAACCTTAAAACACCCCTGTACCCCAAAACCCAAACCCTACCCTAAAACCTAAAAACACCCCTGTACCCCAAAACCCAAACCCTGCCCTAAAACCTAAAAACACCCCTGTACCCCAAAACCCAAACCCTGCCCTAAAACCTAAAAACACCCCTGTACCCCAAAACCCAAACCCTACCCTAAAACCTAAAAACACCCCTGTACCCCAAAACCCAAAACCCTGCCCTAAAACCTAAAAATACCCAAACACCCCAAAACATATACCACAGTACCCCAAAACATATACTCCTATACTCATACTTATTTAAAAAATCAATTAAATTAATATACTTAATTTACAATATTTAAAAACATAAATAAATATTTTTTTTATAATTAATAATAATTAAATCAATTAAATAATATTAAATAAAATAAAAAAAATTAAATACTTACCAATACTTACGATGTAATAGTATGCGTTGTAATAGCATCTGCGATGTAATGCCATGCATTGTAATGACATCCGATGTAATGGATCCCGCGTTGTAAAATCTGCGTTGTAACGGAATGCGACGTAAAAGATGCGTTGTAAGTGTAACATACCCACCCGCTGCAATGTTAAAAATGCACTGTTGCATTTCCCTGCAATACGTGGCAGGCATCATCTGGTGCCCATCACATGGTGCAGGGAAATTGGTGCCCCCAAGTGCACAACCAGCCCCTTCACAAGGGGGGCCAACAACGGGTCCAAAAAGGACATCTCCTCTAGCTTATCACAGTGGTTGAACCATCATGGAAAGGCTGGTGGGGAGGCAGCCTCGTTAGCAGGCGGACGGTGCCTGCTCGGCACCACCAACATTCTGAGGATGCCGGCGGGTCCAACAGGCAATTGTAATGATTGCCTCTGTCAGACCCGTAGTGGGTGGGCTTTCCACCCACCAGCAAACAGCACGTCATCACAATCTGGTGGGAAGTGAATGGCCTTACCATTTGGGAGGAAAAAAGGAACATCGTTACGGAGGTGATCGGACACTACTGATGACTGTTGTTGTGTCACTAACTCTGTGCAAGGCAAGCCTTTCACACATGGCTGTGGGCCACTGATGACCGCTGTCTCTGGCCTACAATGAGGTCCAGTAGGTCACCGAGTCTTAATTTTGCAATGGCGAAGTTCATATCAGTGTACTGGCATCATTGCAGACTGCATCCCCTCTCAGCCCCGGTGCCACTAAGTCTGTTACCCGACATTCATGAACACTCACTGGTCGTGCATTGGTGGCATCTGAGTCTATGGCCTAGGGGGTAGTTTTTATCCTCATGTAGCTGGTACCAAATTGGTGTTGGCAATGAGGCTGTCGCATTCCACTCTTCAATTTGCTGCTTCCGGATAACATCAGACCTCTACATCGTGCCCTGAAGGACACCTTCCACTGTCCCCTGCAACCGTCTTCCACATTCACCTTCAACATCGACAAGGACCCACTCAGTCTGCTTGGCCCTACACAGTGGACGGCAAGTCACCGTCCCATGGTGGGGGGCCTGTGCCGGCCGCTGTGCATCCGGGGCCACAAACTCTTTGTAGCTCAAGTCAGGGAGCCTGTTTGATTCAATATTTGATCTGAGACAATGGCCTTGGGGTTGACAATGCCATGTGTCTGTGGCCCTGCAATGTCCGCTGACTCTGGCCTCAACTGCGGTCCACCAGGGCTCACACATCCAATTGAGTCCTGACCGGCCCGTACATGACATCACTGCAGGTGTCACACACCACCATCGCAAGGACCACCTCCACCTGCCATCTGCCAGAGTCGTAATAGTGGTACTGACAGACCAATGGAGTTGCTCGCACCTTTCGTGGATGCCATCATCTACCTGTTACCCTGCTCAGCACTTCAGGTGCCACTAACTCAGTGCACCGCAACCCATGGACTGTCACTGATTGAGTTTTGTGCTGTGGAGAGGTTGCGCAGCAATATCACCTCAGGCAGTGTGGGAGACCCGGGACACCCCACTGCGTCCGCATCAGGAATATCCCAAAGGGACATAGTACAAGACATGTTCTTCACATGAGCACACTCAGCTCTAGTGCCCCTACCTCAGGGCACTGCAACTCACGGACACCTCTGTTTGTATGTTGAGTGACCTCTATACTTGCTCCGGCTCCCTCCATGTTGCTCAGCAGTTGTCTCTGTTATGCAGGTTCCTATGTTTCCGTTGCACTGGTGTTCACTGTTCAGGTTGGTGCCAGCACCAAACACTCCCTGCGAGCTGGCTTACACTCACCCCACACACATCCAGCACAGGCGTCACAGTACTTGTGGCCCTGCCAATAAAGAGGCCAGGCTCACGTGCCCATAGCCAGTTGAACAAGATATATGCCTCTGTCCCGGTGATTGTGTTGTATGCATGAGGCTTCCATGCCCTACCAGATTACTATGTGCTGTGTACGGCGGATGCAACCATGTCACCGCAGGCAGCAGGTTGGAGCTTGGAGATGTAGCTTTGTCGATAACCACTCAATTCATAAGGGGAGTGGACTGGACCATTGTACCCAGAGCCAATGTGGCTGTGTGTCTGATCTTTGAGTGCCCATGGGAGTTGTTCTATACTCGGTATGTGCGTCTGCTTGTGTCAATGCCAGTGCGGGTCTCCTCTGTGGGGTGTAGGTGATCCCTGACACATAATGGACACCCACATATGTGATCTCGTTCACCTTCCATTGGTTTGGTCCCCATCCGCACCTGTTCAGCCACCTCCTTTTGGCATTCTGACGCCTGGCATTGAGGTGCCATGCGTGGCTTGATGAAGAGTTGTGAGCTAGCCATGCTTGCAGGTGCTTCCTGCTGTATGGTCATGTTGCAGGGTCTGTCTTTTCCTCTGCATAGCTTGGATGCCTTGGTCATGGTTGTAGATTGTGTGGGATGTCCATGAGTAGGGGTCAGTGTCGAAGGTGTGGTGGTCCTCTCCGGCATCACTGATGTGTGGTCTTCTCTGCTGTGTGAGAGCTGTTGTGTGCCCCTCTGCAATGTGATGGGGAGATGCATGGTGACATTGTGTTGACATGTATGTTGATGCATTGTTCTTGTTTACATGCAGACTGTCAGACAATGTACATGATTGCACTTGTTTGGGAGGTGCAGGATTTGGATTCAGGACCGTCTACATTTTAACTACATGCCGTAGTCCACACTGATGACTGTGGCCTCCGTTGCCTCTAGCTTCTCCTGTGGCAAAAGACTCCCAACTCCTGTCGCCGTTGCTGCCTACCTGTTGGCAGCGGCTTTGTGCCTGGTTTAGATTTTCACATCATGCCAGCGCCTCTTGGCCTCCTCCATTGGCCTCCGCGACACTCCGGCTGCATTCCTTGTAGTCTAATTGTGGGCCAATTGATGGTAGTGTTCTGTCACCTAAGTGACGCTGATCTGGCTTTGCTGCGGACTGCACCCCTTCTTCCTCTCCCTCTTCTCCATGGCCTTTCCCGACTCCGTTGTTCCTTGTTGGTGATCTGTAGGGGTTGTGGGGTTCACGTCGGTCTCTGCACTCGGTCAGGGTGCATTCATGTTGCTACGGACTTCGGATTATTTCTGGTGTGGGATTTGCAGGCCTGTCGCTGTTTTTTGCTGCTCTTTGTACCACGATTGGCCTCACCGGAGGATTTTTTGCATTTGCATGTCGCAATTTTGCGGCGTGGCTTTGATTTTTACATGTACATTTGGCACATTATCTGGAGACTATCGCATGGTACCGCTATGTTGAGAATGCTTTGTTAACACAGTGTAACTTTCCCATGATGGACTGCGATGTTGGACGTTGCGTTCAGCTACTTTTGCGATGGTTATCACACGTTCTTGAGAATATGCCTCCACGTCTGTAAATGTTTGAAGGTGTAGCCTAAATGAAGGCCTATCCTACAGCATATGACAGCAGCTATGAAAGCATGAGTACAGAGACATATATTTTCTGTGGGAGCCTGCAAGTTTGAATCAGGTCATTTGCAAATTGCAATGCGTACACAATAAATATTAGTTGCTTGCACTCTGATTTTGACAATTCAAATGACCGTGGTGGCCCGGGTGATAATAACATATTGAAAAAAAACTTTCATTTTAATCCGACTATTCATTATTGACGCACTATTATACACCCTCTGGTGTTGGGAACATTTATATAAAATTGATCCGTGCGGCTATAATTACGTTATTTCATGCAAGATCCGGGGTGAAGTCAGGTGAGAGAGCTGGGAAGACGAGACAGCCTTGTTATCTCATATTATGCAATAATAATGGCCACTGAACCAGGCCAGCGTACTGATAAACAGCCGGTCTCCACCATAAGAAAGGCAAAAATACATCTCGAATGGGGAGATAAGCACTGATCACGAAACAGTTTATTTCAGGTTAGTTAGAAACGTGTTGATCTACAGGTGCAGGCAGATGATGCTACATCAATTTTATCTACCCCAGCCACCTGTATCCCTCCTTCTTGTGCCAGTCCCAACTAGATTAAAGCTATCATCATTCACCTATGAATATTAATCTGCCGAGAGTGGACGCACTGCACATTGTATGCATTACAATAAAACATACAGCAAGTTGACAACAATAAATGATTTCACCACCTTTGATATTTTTTTTACAAATATAAATACAGTAAAATGCATCAAAGTGTTTTTATAGCGGAAACGAAAAGATCAAAACCTGCAATTATCACAAATTGCTGTAAATTGAGCATAAAAGACTGTGAGCTACTTCCATAGCTTAAATTATTCTTTTGAACTTTCAAAAGATGGGTTGAATTGTTTCTTCCTTTGTAAATTGAATATTTAAGAGCAGGCACTCATTTCAGACCACTCGAGAACTGCAGCCCTTGATTGTGCCATGTGTTATAGGAGTGGAAAACAAATCCACAATGTATGGCTCTTCTTTAACCACAGGGCATTTTTACCAAATTACACTAGCGCCAAAACCTGAATTTAAAGCAGAAAAACACGATGGGATAGATTCACGATTTTTTTTTAAAGTACATGTGCAGACTGAAAATATTTTTTGTTTGTTTCTCCAGTTCATAAACAGCCGCAGGAGTGCGCCAGGAATACACATAGAAGTGTCATCTGACGCCGTCCACGAGTTCCTATCCCGCTTGTGAGGAAACCTACATAGTACTTAGGGGCATATTAGCAAGAACCTCGTTAAAATTATCGCTGTTTTAGCAGCAGGAGACTGCCTCTAAACCGGCGATAATGGCTTGATAATATGCGTTATAGAATTCCAATAGAAGCCCAGGTTAGATGTGCAGGACATCTAACCTGGGCTTCTACTGGAATTCTATAACACATATTAGCAAGCCCATTATCGCCGTTTTAGCGGCAGTTTCCTGCCGCTAAAACTGCAATCATTTCAACGATGTTCTTCCTAATATGCCCCATAGTGTGTGTAGATTTAAGCACAAACAGCCTGATTCATCAAGCCAAAATCGGCTCGCAAATGGCCAGATTCTGAGAATCTGGCCTTTTGCGAGCGCTATTTTTGCATTTGGGATTCATCATCCCAAATGCAAAAATCGGTAATAGCGATTTCGCAATTTAGCGAGGAATTACATTTAAGGAATCTCTATTTGAGATTCCTTAAATGCAATTCATCATCCAATTAAAATTTGCGAATTCGCAATTTCGGCCCGCTATTTACCGCGAGGTCAAACCTTGTGGTAAATAGCGAAAACTTAGAAAAATGCTTTTAAAAGCATTTTTCTAAATTGCATGTTGCACAGACACATGTCCTTTGGACATGTGTGTGCGCAACACCTGTTTCAATTTGCATTTAAGGGGTGCTACAGGGTGTCCTTTGGACACCCCTGGCACCCTTAAAATCGCTATCTTATTTGCGATTAGCTAATTGCTAATCGCAATTAAGGATTACTCCCGATTCATTCCTATGGGCCTTTTGGCCTATAGGAATGAATGGGGAGTTATTCCTTATTTGAGATTAGCAATTTGCTAATCGCAAATAAGGAATGTGTAGGAATCGCAATTCTTTTTGCGATTCCTACATGAATCCCGTTTTGCGAGTCTGTAATAGTGATTCCTTATGAATCGCTATTATAGACTCGCAAAACGGTTCTATGATGAATCAGGCTGTAGGTCAATTAAAAGTTTATTGAATTAATCCTACCGATTTCAATAGAAACAATGTATCACAGTCAATGTGAATATAACATAGCAAGTTAAAAAAGTATTGGACATGAGTAAGTCAAAAAAGAAAAAAGTATGGTTAAAAATGTCTGACCTCAGGAGGCTAAGGCTTAATAGGCATTGTCTAAAAATGACGGTAGCTGTACAGTAGCACCTTGGCTTTGATTTTAAAACAATATCTAACAGTCTCTAGAGTAGGTATTATTTTTTCCTCGTTGAAAATCGACCGCAAGTAGAATTTTCTTAAATATAAAAGTTTAGGGTAGATACATAAAATGTGCATACGAGTTTCAATTGTAAGTCCAAAAAGTCAACAAGCAGACTTTCCTTACAAAGATTGATTCAGTGTACCCTCAAATGAATACAATGGAGATGTAGAGCAGTCTAAGTCTTCGGTATTTCAGTTTGAAGTGCCCAGGCAGGTTCGAGGAGCTATATTCAAGGTCTGGAGAAACAAGGGCTTGTGAAACTAAGGGACATATTAGCAAGAACATTATCACAGTTTTAGCTGCAGTTTTCTGCCGCTGAAACAGCGATAATGTTAACAAGGTTCTTGCTAATGTTTGTATTGCTGTACGTAGTCAAGTCATTCCCCCTAAGTCTACTGAGTAAGGTTCTACATAACATACGTTTTCAAGTCAATCGGTTTAGTTTATCCAGCGTGTTCAAGTAAGCCAGATTATACGTTTCTAGAGCTCTTTTTTGATGAATCTACGTTCAAATTCATAACCTTACATGAAATGTTCTGTACTTCCAGACAGATTAGGGAATAGAGGGGCATATTAGCAAGAAGCTTGTAAAAATGATTGCCGTTTTAGCAGCAGGAAACTGCCGCTAAAACAGCGATAATGGGCTTGCTAATATGCGTTATAGAATTCCAGTAGAAGCCCAGGTTAGATGTGCAGGACATCTAAACTGAGTTTCTATTGGAATTCTATAAAGCATATTAGCAAGCCCATTATCGCCGTTTTAGCGGCAGTTTCCTGCCACTAAAACTGCGATCATTTTAACGAGGTTATTGCCAATATGCCCCTTAGTGTTGTGGGATCGGCCCCTGCACAATCAGATTTAAGCAAAGGTGCAAAAGAGTCCACAGTGCAAATGCAAATATTTTCCTTATATTTCTCCACATGGAATCATTTTACCCCGTGGAGAAAATCCTTCTCCTATACCCCACCAAGACTTGGGGTGATTCCTTTTTATCCTGGAAGAGGTGTTACTCCAGCCATTAGCTAGAGTTTATTTCTGCCCATTTACATAGTGCAAACTGGTCATATTGGAGTTTGTGAATGCTCATCAAACATCCAACTTCCCAACATGTGTGAAATTAACTATTGCAGATTTCTTTGCGCTCATTAATCTCCTGAAGTGATGGATGAAAATCGGAGTGGCACACGAGAGAGACAGAGAAAGGAACACTGAGGGGTATATTTACAAGCCCCTATTCCACAGGAACTTACTTTTAAAGACGTTCTTGTGGCGGTAGGGGCTTTACCTTATTCATGATGTGGGATTGAGCCACTTAGCGTGTCTTAACCCCATCTTTAAATAGGGCACCTATACATGATACTTAGCATGAAAGGGGATGGGCAATCGGTGTTACATTGAGTGTTCCACAGCAACACCCATAGATTTTGGCACTACCATGTATTTACAAGGGTGGCATAAATAGGAGGCAGTGCCAAAATTAAGACCAGGGAAAAATTGGTCTTGACCTGGAGAAATGAGGAGAAATGCTTTATTTATCCTAGTTTTTGCTGTTTCTAGTGTGCTGCATTGTGCAGCAATAAATGATTGTTTATGTGCAGGAAGATGGCATTTCCTGCACATATGAATCATTACAAAAATGACGATTTGCAACTTCTATGGGTGCTGCACAATGCAGCATCACACAGATGTTACAAATCACCATTTGCGATTGTTTATGTGCAGAAAGGGATTCCTGTGTGCACATAAACAATCATTCCCTCAACACAGGCACCCGTGCACTATGGTGCAAAAGTGCCTGCGTTGGCACTAGGCAGCTTACTTTAGTGCCGGCGCAGGGAGAAATGCAGGGAAGTGCTGCATTATTGTTAATACAGTGCATCCCTGCCTTTCTAAAGTGACAGAGTGCAGCGTTAGCAAAGTTGTAGCTATCCCACGCTCCGCCACGTACTTGTAAAAATGGCTCTGAACATCTTCACCTCGCCTATTTGGGACTTTAACTGCACTCCAGAGCTATTGATATCTACAAGAACACATTTGTTAAGTATTTGGCCGATGATGTTACAGTTCACTATTTCTACTATGACATCTGATACACCTTGTGTAATTTTCCGTAAAATCCACTCTCTGTGGTTAGTGATGCCTCTGTGACTTACTAGAGCTGAAAGTTATAAATATTTTTTGTAAATAATATGTTGAATAACCTAAACGTTGAAACATATTCTTATATCTATAATTATTAAGTGCGTGATCTGAAATATTATCAATACGCATAGTTCATCAGCTGCAAAATTATCAATACTGCCTAATATTGTATTTTCACTCCAGACTATATACAAACATTTCCCCATACCTGGCAATAGCTTAATACAATACATGATTCAAGTGAAATTGATGAAGTCCGTATAAATAGAGGATTCAGGTGGACCACTTGTGAACAGGCTCAATAGAGTTCCTAATTCTAGAAATGATGACTGTTAAATCAGGTTTAATGAAGAGCTGGAGTTGATTTTAGTCAGAAGTAAAATAAGTTGATTACAGAGAGGTTAAGATCCCATCCATCAAGTATAAGCAGTCAAGTGCAACTGGCTCTCTCCACTTCTGAGTGTTCCATCACTATGGAGCTACTCAAAGAACAACATGCAAATGTAATGAAATGCTTATGAAGAAACCAACACTACATACATAATAAATACAACGTGTCAGTCAGTCAGTCAAAGCTTTTATTTCGGTTAAAAATCATAAAAAGGCATAATTACATACATCAGTGCTATTTGTGCATAATTATACATAGTAAGTGCGATAAAATACCTCATAAAGTCAACATACATAATTTCAAGATAAAAAGATTTAAAAAGAGGATACATGGGTAAATATCTCACAAGTGCTGCAATGGGTCCCACCAGGCTACCCAATTTTCTTTGATAAAAGTGGACCTCTCCATTTTTTACGTCAAGGCACCCTTTTTTTTAGAATTGCACACCTAGTAAACCCCACAGACAGCAGAAATGTAGACGTTACATATACTGTCATAAATGCAGTGTCAGTTTTAAGAATTCTATAGTTCTCCCTGTAGTCTCTAATACCCCTGGACTTACAGAAATAAATTATCCATTTTGCTCTTGCCCTAGAATACGAGGGGCAGAAGAGCAGAACGTGCAGATCTGTCTCTCTGCTTCCCCGGCATCCCAGGCAAGTGGTCACTGAGGCTGTGGCTTTTGACCACTTATCTGTGACATCCCTAAGGGGGAGTGACCCATGCCTAAACTGTATATAGAGTTTCCTATCCAGGGGGGCTGGAATCATCCAAAAATCTCTCAAAATTGGGGTGGACCTTGATTTCAAGGAAAGTGTTAGTCAACCCAGGGAAGAACTTGATAATAAGAGGGCCAAACCATGCTCTCTCAGTGCCATATTCAAACTTTTTCTAGATAGCAAGGCGCAGGTCTCCTCAGGGGAAGACCACAAATGTCCTATTACTTACCGGTAATCTTCATTACTCCTGGTCCCGTTGACCCCGTCCCATTCCTTAAAATAGGGAGATAACCATCTCCATGACAGAAAAAAGAAAAGGAGCATGCTGGGATACCCTACCTGCTCCCTCCCACTGGGAGTACATAAGCAGTACCAACCCAGCATGCAGCCTGAAAAACACCAGAAACCCCCAAGGGCGCTGCCCCCGGAACCAGGCCCCCCAGGCCGCCAAACAACCAGAGACCAACAGGCCAACCCAGCCCAAAGGACAAAGGCAGAAAGAACAGCCCACACAGGGCGGAGAAGCCGAAGGACCAGGAAGGAACAAAGCAGAAGGACGACCCCCACACAGCAGGGGAGGCCCCCAGCAGAACCGAAAGAGGGCAGCAACAAGGAACCACAAAGGAACCAGGCCACAGGGCAGGGCCGACCAAAGGCCAACCCCAGCAGAACCAGCAACCACCACAACAGAGGGCAGGGAGCGCAAAAAAGCCCAACCAAAAACAGACCCGGAAAAACCCAGGGTACAACCCAGAAAGACAACCAAGGACCACACGGAACCAGGGAAACCAAAACCCCAGAACCGGAAAAGGAGGCACCGACCCCCATGAGGAAAAGGGGGACACCACGGAACCACCGAAGGCGAAACCCCAAAAGCCGAGGACCAACAACAAGGCCCACAGCCCAACCCCAAGAAACCAGCCGCAGAAGAGGCAGGCCAGCCAGCCAGGAGGCACACAACAGCGGACCACCAGGACCCAGATGGAGAACCACAAAGGAACCGACCACCAGGAAGGAGGCCAGGCAAGCACAACAGCCAACCAGAGCCAGACCGTCCCAGAAAACAGAATCCGAAGGTGGGAACCCAGAGCCCACAAAACGGACCCAGAGCCAAAGCCAACCGAAGGGAGCGGACCCCGAAGGGACCGAAGAACACCCCAGGACCGCGACAAAGCCCAAGAGAAGGAGCAGCCAGGAAAGAACCCCAGCAGGGACCAAAAAAAAAGGACCCCAAGCAAAGAAGGGCCACCCAGCACAAAGCTCAACACCCCCAAGGAAGAGCACCAGCGACCCGACCGCAAAGCGGATGGGAAGGCAAAACGGAGACCGGGAGGCAAAAACACAGAGGCAGAGCCCCGGCCACCAGAGCACACAGGGAAAAAACCCCAGCACCCGAAAGCAAAGGAGAGGAGCCCCGAGAGGACCAAGGCGCACCACTCAAGAAGGGAGTGCGAAGGAACACCCCAGCACCTGACAAGAGAGCAAAGGCCCATAAACCAGGAAAGGCAGACACCCAACCCTACCAGCAGGGACAAGGCACGGCCAAAAGCCAGGGCACAAGAGCCGAACAACCCAAGAACAAGAGGCCACCCAAAGCAAAAGCCAAGGACGACCCACAAATCCCAGCCCCCACCAGAGGGAAACAGGACAGCAGGCAAAGCCAACACCAGCAAAAAAGGCCAAGGCCCACCCGCACCGAGGAAGGGCCCGACAAACCCCCCCCCCCCTTGAAACCCGAGGGGGGGGGGGAGGGACCACCAGAAGGCAGCAGAAAGGCCACACACCCGGGGAGACCAACACCCAAAAACCCACCAGCAGGGAAAGGGCACAGTCCAGGCAGAACCGGTAAACAGAACGGGGCACAGGAGCCAGGCAGACGAAGAACAAGCGTCCACCCAAGGCAGAGCCACGACCCAGCCACCACCGGAGGCAAGAGCGGCCAGCCAAGCAAAGCCCCAAAGCACAAACCAGCCGGAGAGACAAGAGGGGAGAAGGAAACCACAACAGGAAACCAAACCCCATCAAGCAGAAGGGGAGAAGAAAAACCCCCAACAACAGGACCCAACAAGAGCCCAACCCGGCCGGACCGGAGCCAACAGCCGAACAAGGACAAGGCGCCCCCAGGACAGAGGAAGGGCCCAACAGCTCCCCGACAAGGAAACCAGGGGAGGGCACATGAACCAGCCGAAAGCCAGAAGCCCGGAGCAGAGCCCAAGCAAGGGAACCCAGAGGGAGCAAGAAGCAACCCGCAGCGGAAAACCGCAGGAACCCGACAGGCACGCACCCGGACCGAACCCACAGGAACGCCAGGAACCAAAGGGCAGCAGGCCCCAGAAAGCAAGCCCCGGCCCCGCAGGAAGACCCCCCACCAGGGACGGCCAGGAGGACCAGAAGTCAAAGCCACAAGGCAACACAGCCGCAGAGGACAAGCGGCAAACGACCAACACCAAGGGACAAGCCCCAGCAGGCCAGACAGAAACGGCAAAGCAAAGCAGCAAGAACCCTGGAACCAGAAAGCAGAGGGAACCGCAGCAGCAGGAGAAGGCCAGAAACAAGAGCCCGACAAGGGCCAACCCGAAACCCCAAAACAGCACGCAGGCCAGGGGAACAGGAAGAGAAAAACACAAGCCACGCCGCAAGGGCAAGCCAACCAAAGAGGCACGCCAACGGCAAACAGGCGAAAACAGAGGCAACCCAGGAAGACAGAGGGCCAGGGCGCAAGCAGGAAGGAAGAACCTCCCAACCCCCAAGCACCAAGGGCACAAGCGCACCACACCAGGGGCAGAACAACAGCAGAGCAGGGGAGGCCAAGCAACAGGCGCCCCCCCCCCCCCCCCGGCAAGAATGAAGGGCCGGAGAACCCCCGAGAGAGCGAAAAGGAGGAGGCCCACCCAAACCCAGGGCCACTCCAAAGCCGAAACTCCAGAGGAGGAGAAAGGAGAGCAAGGAGGCAGGAATAACGCACCCCCAGCCCACAGCCTCGACCAACAGAACCCAACCAGCCGAGGAGGCACGGGGAAGGCAAACCAAGGCGGAAACTGAGGAAAACAGCATCCACCCAACAGGACCGGCAGAGAGATGCCCAAAGGACGACTCCCACCAGCAACAGCCATGGACAACAGGCCAAGAGACGGAACCAAGCCCATCAAGGCCAACCCGCCCATACCCAGCCCAACCGCTACACCGCAAAGAAGGTCAGGGAACAGGAAGGAAACAGGGACGCACCACACACGGAACTCACCAGGAAGGCAGGAAGAGGGCCCCAAAACACCCCCCCTTCCCCCAACAGGGAGCCCTGGCGCCCACCAGAACACAGCGCAGGGCAGAGAAGTCCCCCCCCCCTGAAGAGGCCACAGCAAGAACCACACCGGCCGCAGGGAGGGAGCCCAGGCCAGGCCCAGGAGGAACCTGCAAAGGAAAGACAGTAGGAAACACAGGACACAGGAAAAAAGGCAGGAAACAGGAACCGCTACGCGGCACTCACCAGGAGGACAGGAAGAGGGCCACAACAGCACCCCCCCCCCCCCCCCTATAGCCCCAACAGACTGTCCAGGCGCCCACCAGAACCCAGCGCCGGGCAGAGAAGTCCGTCCTGCCGAGGCCACAGCAAGATCCACAGTGGCCACAGGCAGGGAGCCAAGGACCAGGCCAGGAGGAAACCTGCAAAAGAAAGACAGAGGGAAAATGCGGGCAACAAAAAACCCACAAAGAGGGACCGCTATGCGGTACTCACCAGGAGGGCAGGAGGAGCGCCCCAACAGCTCATCGCCCCCCAAGAAACTGCCCAGGGGCCCTCCAGGACAACAGCGCCAGGCAGAGCAGACGACACCACCGCGACACCAGCGGAAAACACCTGGGGAAGAAAGGTGGAAACCAACACAACATGTGCAGTCGAAATGCGCCAACACAACATGTGCAGTCGTAAAGCGCACGGTCAGCCCCATGGGAGACTTGGCACTGAAAAACATCATCGACCTCAGACGGAAGAAAGGCCGAGTGGACCCGCCGGGACACGAACCTGTGACCATGAGGTCGAACACAGTCCACTGCAGCAGGTGCATCAGTCTGCTGAGCCACCAGACCCAGCATCAGCCAGGCAAACACACCCTTCGGAAGCAGGGGCACGGTGGCCGACAGAGCAGGAAAGCCCAGGCTGAACAAGGAAAGAAGCCTAGGCGCCCGTGAAAGTGGCCGGCATCGAGAAAATCACTGCCTGAAAACTTCCCACCTTCGGATATTTCAACAGCATCGGCAGGATTCGAACCCTGGTCCGTGAGGGCTGTCCACACCAAAGGCACAAGACACACCATCGAGCCAAAGCTCCTTGGTCAGCACAGCACACACAACGGAAGACGCCCGCAGGGCACAGAGAAAGCCAACACCGCAAAGCGGGACTCACCCGGAGTGGGGGCCGCAGCACCACGAACCAGGCCCCCACACACCCAGCAGGCACCAGAATCCACAAAACAAATCCAGCGCCGCGGCACCAACAGCAGGAGCAGCGCGTCTCCCACCCGGCCAAGCTCGGGGAGACGTGCACAGGCGACCCGGAAGCTCCATCGGGAGACGGCGCACCAGCCGCAAAGGGCCGGTAATCCGGAACAGCAGCCAGGAAGAAGCCCCGCAACCCAGCAAGCCAGGCAGACCGGGATGCAGACCACCAGGAACAGTACCCCTGCCCGCGAAGCCAGGCAGCCGGGCAGGGGGAGCAGAGAAGGACCAGCACGCCACCCCAGCCCAGCAGGAGCGGGCGCCGTCCGGAAGAAGAATACAGGTAAGGAAATCACAGCACACACGAACAATCCATTCTGTCGGAGACAGAAAAAAGAACAGGCTGCATGCTGGGTTGGTACTGCTTATGTACTCCCAGTGGGAGGGAGCAGGTAGGGTATCCCAGCATGCTCCTTTTCTTTTTTCTGTCGTGGAGATGGTTATCTCCCTATTTTAAGGAATGGGACGGGGTCAGGAGGGACCTGGGGGTAATCCCCCCTGGCTAAGGCCTTAGCGAGGTACCAAATGTGCTTTAACCATGGTATTTTACCCGCACCCCTGCTTACTAGCAGTTCCCGTAGATCCTCCCTATAGCTCTCCAATTCTGGGGTGGCCCAGAGTCGTCTCCAGTATAACAACGGACGGTTCGAGACGACGACGTCCTGGATAGGGACCAGGCCCAAATCCAGTCTAAATGGGGTGAGAGGTGTGCTCTGGGGTAACCTCAGGAGACGTCTCATTAAACTATTCTCGGTGAGGGAGAGGGAGGCCACACTTATGTGTCCCCACAGATCCGCACCATAGAGTGCGCCGCCTCGCGCCTGGGCTTTATATATTTCAACCGGAGGTCCCACCTGTTTGAGAGAGGATTCATTGAAGACTTTTAAAATGCCACCCGAGGATTGGGCGAGCTTTAGGTTAGCTTTAGTGATCTGCGAACCCCAATCCATTCTATCATTTAAAGTGACCCCCAAGTACTTGAAGGTCGACACGCGGTCCAGGGCCAAACCATCCAAGTGCAGGTGGGGGCAATTGGGGCATTTCAAATTAAACACCATGTACTTGGTTTTGGTGAAATTTATTTCAAAGTCCCTCTCCTTGCAAAACCTAGAAAAGGCCTCCATTGTGCGCTGGATACCCCCCGATGATTTCGACAATAGGAGGGTATCATCGGCAAACATTAGTGCTGGTATTTTCCGTCCCGCTAAGCTGGGAGAATCTAGGTCTTTTGCTCCCAGTAAAAAAGCAATCAGACCGTTAAGGAATAGGGAAAATAGCGTGGGGGCTAGGACGCACTCCTGCCTCACTCCACGTTCCACCGGGAACGGGGTTGACAAAGCACCTCCCCTGCCGTACCTCACCCTAGCATACGTACCCTTGTGCAACTGTATGAAAAGATCAGACAAGTAGGGCGGGGCACCCACCCCCTTTAGGATAACCCAAAGCTTGTCCCTCTGGACCAGGTCAAATGCCGACTGGAGATCCACAAATATCAGATATAGGCTGCCCACTCCCAAAGTGACCGTCCTCCAGTATACAAGCTGTAGCCTGAACAGCTGGTCGATTGTGGAGACCCCTGCCTGAAACCCTGCCTGCAGGGCGGTTAGGATGTGGTGATCACCCATCCAACACTAAAACCTGGTTAGGAGGTCTTGGGCAAAGAGTTTCTGGAGGACGTCGATTAAACTTATGGGGTGGTAGTTGGCCGGGTCCAAGGGAGAAGCCTTCTTATGGATGGGTATAATTTCTGCTCCCAACCGGTCGGGGGGATATCCAAGCCCTGCATAATGGCGTTAAAGAAGGTGCAAATGAATGGTGCCCACACCATTTGTTCAGACCAATATAGATCCCCGGGGATCCTATCAAGGACAGGTGCCTACCCCTGGATTTAGACTCCTTATTGCCGCCTTAACCTCGGAAATCGTGCAGGGAAAACTATCTTGGGCGCTGCCCTCGGCAGGGGCTGGATCGAGGTAACTTGCATGTTCTAATGTTTCCACTGAAGGTGACTCGGAATCAAGTGAGTAGAGGGGCTTGAAATGTACAAGACACACCTCTTCGCAATAGGTTGGGAACAACTGCGAGCATCCCTGTGGCCAGGCCTCCGCGCAACAAGTTCCAGAAAGCCCTAAACTCACAGGCGTCTAGAGCTACTCTGATTTTCTCCCATCTATCGGCTTCCCACTCTGCCTTGGCCGCCTGGGTCAGACTTATGTAGGTTTGCCGAGCGCTTCTGATGGACGATTGAGTGCCCACTTTCACCTCCTATATCAGGGATGATTTTGCCGCCCTGCAACTTTTATTGAACCTGTTCTCTCTCTTAGAAGTTTTCCCCCTACCAGACTCAGGAGCTGTGAAAAAGTCAGCCAGTGTGGTAAATAGTGTGTTATGGGTGGTCTGGAGGGCCGAGAAATACGAGGGCTCGGAGTTCCGGTTCCTCAAGTCGCTGACCTCGACTAAAGACCCTGCTACCTGATTGTATATCTCTGCCAGCTTGTCCGGTGCTGGGCCACCCTCTCCCACCTGACACGCCTACCTCCCCATGTTAAAAGTAGGTTCTGGTTGGTAAGGGACCCTGCTACATCCTGTGTTGTCTGTTTCCCCAAGGGACTAACTAGTTCGAGTGACAATAAATTATGATCACTGTCAACTCTTGGGGTTACAACAAACACTTTTATTTGAACCAAGAACTCCACGTTAATCAATATATAATCAATTGTCGTGCTTTTCTCCGATTTATTATAGGTGCGTATGCCCGGTATATTTGCAAGGAGCCTGCCGTTGCAGGCCCTTAGGGAAAATGCTTCGACCAACGTATTAATTGCGAGTGCCAACGGCATCAGGCGGCTTTCTGGATACATGGAGCATTCCGGGATGCGCCATGTCTCATCCTCCTAAGAAGTAACAGGGGGAATTCCCGAGAGTGGCTCAAAGTGGCAAATGAAGTCTGCCCCAATGATTTTATGGTACGTAGAGGGAAAGGAAGATAGAAGTGCCTCTATTGCCTCCAAGATGGACAGGCCTTTTAGTTGGGGGAAGGGACGTAGTAGATATGTATCACTGCCAAGACCATACCACCTTTGAATGTCAATGTGATACACAGGATATCCAGGCAGTTAGTGTCAATTACCTTAACTATACACCCCAGGTGGACTGCCACCCAGATACACAGCCCTCCGGAGGGTCTTCCCCTTAGTCCCTGAACTGCTGCTCTATAATATGACGCAAAACCTACCCTCACAGGGGCAGGTAATGACCAAGTCTCTTGGAATAGGCAAAGGTCATACCTATCCACCAGCTCCCCCCACTCAGGGTTTTGTAGCTTTGTCCCCAACCCAGCAACATTCCAAGAAGCAATCAGGGTGGGGCGGGGGGCGGTGATTTAGGGAGTGCTCCAGTGGGGTGCACTAGGCCAGGGGGAGTGAGTGTTACCTGGAAATCCAAAACCCATCCATCAGTGATGGCTGCACAATTATCGAGTGGTGGAAATAAGCCATCGTTCTCTAGGTTGACCGTCTGTGCTATAAGCCCTGCTTCCTTGCTTGGGCCTCCCACCTCAGGTAGTGCCACTGGGGATGGAGCTACGATAGGAGCACCCAACTGTAGTCAATCCACACTACTCAAAGCCCTGAATCTATTTGCTACTGGGATGGTATACTCAAGGAAGGTGTTACCATGTGAGGGCAGGGGTTGTTCCAGCGTAGCCTTGGCCTGATTCAGACAGTAAAAATACCCCAGGTGACAAGTATTTTTAGAGCCTGGAAAAGCTGGTCCACCACTCCCTAACAAGTGCTTAACTGCTACAGGGTCCCTAAAGTTAAGGATGATGCAGTCACCCTCAACATCTTTTCTTCTTATACCCAGCCAATCAACCCTACGAACAAGATCTCCCCCTGGCTTCGGCCCATAAGGGGTCGGTACCTGTTTATCCAGTGGATGACCTTGTTCACCACAAGAGCTGTTCAGTGGTGGAACACCCGTGAGCACCACCACGTACGGTGCTGCCTCGGGGGGAATCTGAGGGCAAGGTGGAGGTTTCGTTTGGCTGGTTTCATAGTGTTTAGGTGGGGGAGGAGATTTGTGTTTGCTCCCAGTTAACTGCTGATGCCCAGGGGAAGACAGTGGAAGTTGCATGCCAGAGGTGGTCCGACCTAAAGCGGTAGGAGACATACTGGTTCTCCTAATAGGTCCAATGGCATCTGCTGATGTGGGAAGTTTCCTCACAACTGCAGGTGCCAGGGGTTGTGGGCAATTTGTAAGAGGGGAACTAGCGTCCCGCCCGGTGTCCAGGGGAATGAGCAGGGGAGGGCCAGGACCTGCACTTGGGGCCGAGTTCCCCGAAACACCAGTTACCAGGTCTTTCCCCAAACTTTTATTATTAATAAAGGATGCCACTTTGTCAATCCTGGATGACAGTATTTTAAAATTTGATGTTATGAGCTGGTCTATCTGGGACTGTAAATCAATTAGTAAATGTGTGGCCCACAGTGGGGGTCCGGTATGGGGTAGAAAGGAACCGGATTCCGACTGTGGTGGAGCGGGTATTGGGTTTATTTTGCTTGCGTGTTTGTGTGCGGGTTTCCTCTTCCTTCGTTTAGGACAAGATTTGGGGGCCTTTTTCCCTTCAGGTGGAGGATGTGGCAGGGGATCTGCTACAGGAGCTAAGGCTTCCGGAACCTGTTGGGTACAAGGTAGCCTTGGAAAGGACATAAGGAAGGAAGTGGGTTCAAAGGGGTTGACTGTGGTTTCACGGGAATCCCCTAGAGGCTGAGAAGTAACCCTGGGCGAAGGACTTTGCTACGCCCACGGAGTGGGCGTAGTGTTGCCTACTTCGCCCTTTGCAAAGTAGGCGAAGCAGGCAACACTACGCCCACTCCACGGGCGTAGCAAAGTTGCCCGCCACCTGCCTCCCTCCCGCCCTCCCCTACATACAGATTTTTAGCTCCCTCTTCTAATCGCGCTGCTGTGCTCCGCCATCTTGGATATAGTTTCTCGTCCACTTCGCGTAGCTTCGCGAAACCCCACCACGCCCACTATGCCCACCCTTACTAAGAAGAAGTGATCACCGGGGTGAGTGAGAGTTGTCCCTCAGTATTTTCAATTGCAGTTGAGACGGTTCCAATCGTTTTTTGAAGCATTTTGTCAATTGCTGTGAGGGTAGGTAGGGACTGGGTCGAGGCTGCTAACTGTCTGGTCATGGGACGCGAGGTAAGCGCCTTATTACTTTTACCCATGTTGCTCATAGTACAAAAGGAAAAAAAGGAAAAAAACGAACAAAAAGGGAAAACAAACAGCTAAACTAGTTTTGTTTTAAAAAAAACAAATTAAACTAAAGGTTGTTTAAAAATTCACTGTAGTAGATAGCGCCATTAAGGAACCCTACTAGCTATGCCTGAGCTTTGACTGCTTAAGTTAAAAAATAAATAAATAAAAACAATGAAGGGTGTGCACCCACAAATGCGGAGCAATTCGGTGTAAATACCAGTCAGTGACGATGGTTGCTGAGAAGAGTAAGGGGGGTAGCCCAGCCCGGCCTCGTTCGACCCGGACGGCCACAGACGGTCCCGCCCTTGTCCCAGGCTTCTCCCGGGATGCTCCCGCGCAGCCGATGCCTAAGCTTCTTATGTATCACATGTGATATCCTGTGGGCGTGGCTGGTGGCAGAACACAGGACCAGATGTGTTTAGTCAAGCAGGGACTCCTGGTACATCGAGTCCCGGCTAGCGTTCAATGCGCGGTTTCTTTCCTTGTTGAGCCTCCCCAGGCCGCAAGCAGCTACGTGGCCCCAAATAAATGCTTTCTCCTTGCTCCCAACGGCGATGCGGCACCCGCAAAGTGGGTGCGGCGAGCAGTGGCGTTAAGTCTCTTCCCAAAAGCGGCAGGCAATAACAAAGTACTCCTCGCTCCTCAAAAGATGTGGCACCGAGGGAGTGGTTGTGGCGGGGGTTCTAAACAAACAAAGTATCCTGTGGGCGTGGCTGGTGGCAGAACGCGGGATCAGGTGTGCTTAGTCAAGCAGGGACTCCTGGTACATCGAGTCCCTGCTAGCGTTCAATGCACTGTTTATTTCCTTGCTGAGCCGCCCCAGGTCGCAAGCAGCAACGTGGCCCCAGGTAAATGCTTTCTCCTTGCTCCCAACGGCGATGCGGCACCCACGAAGCGGGTGCGGTGAGCAGTGGCGTTAAGTCTCTTCCCAAAAGCGGCAGGCAATAACAAAGTACTCCTCACTCTTCAAAAGATGTGGCACCCAGGGAGTGGTTGTGGTGGGGGTTTTTAACAAACGAAGTATCCTGTGGGCGTGGCTGGCAGCACAAAGTGTAAGCACATTGTTACAATGGCTTCATTGTTTAAAGTTCATAACCTTTAAATGATGACATCCAATGCTAAGGTGTAATCCGCTAGTCTACATTTTTGATCACTAGTGTTTATCTAGAAAACGTCTCTGAGAACAAGGTCCTTGAACAACTCTTGATGCAAGTATAATAAATTCCATCAAACTGACAAAAAAATGTCAGCAACAGTATTTAACTGCCTAACTCCCAAGCTGCATTTTTTTGTACATAAAGTAGTGCTGCAGTTGTAAACTACTTACTTACTGCAAAATATAATTCACCAAACTACTGGTAGATCCCTCCACCACCGCCTCTTCTGTCTTTTCTGTGTGGAGATCTCAACCCGAGTGGTTCATTTGTAGAAAATGTGGGAGAAACTAGAAGTAGTGTTAGGAAAATGGTGAATAATAATCACAAATATATGGGGTTAAAAGAAAATTAAGGAGGGGGTTGGGAGGGTCATGCTAACATAAAACACACACCCACAAAAAAGTAGGACAATTGCCCAAAAAATACACTTTTAAAGCCCGGATGGTGTAAAACATACTTCACAGTATACTTATTTGTGTGGATACATCTGTGACCAGGCTGGAGATCTCTGTTTGTGAATTGTATTCTGCATAACTTTATATACTGCAAAATACAGTTGGTAGTAGGGCCAATATACTGTATTCTCAGTGTTGAGCCAAACATTGTTCTGAAAGTCATTGTGGTAATTTAATGGGGCCCTCCAAACTTCTTGTGACACTGTTTATTGTTTGCAATGGCAAGTTGAACCTGCATCAGTCTACTATTTCTTTGTGTTACAGTAGAGAGTAACAGTTTGAATTAACAGTGAAATTAAACAGTAATAATGACATGCCTCTCATCAAGGTCATTCTTAAATTCCATATATCTCTTAACTTGATACACTGCTTGAAGTCAATTACTAGGTATTGTTCCACCTTTTTTCACTTTCATGTGAAAACACAGATACAGCAAAGAATGATCACTTATGTTGAAGGAACCATAATTTCTGTAGAACCGTTCAAAACTTTATAAATATCCACGGGTTCCGTTAAACCCATAGTAGCTATTTTATAGTAAAGACACAACATAATAAAATGTCCATACAAATGAAAGAAAAATTGCGCTAGAAGTAATATACAAAAAATAAAATATATAAAGATTGGATATTTTGAGTCAAAAAGCTCCTAGAAAAAGAAAAGCTCCAATGTACAGTCTCAGTTTACAGTTGACCAGCAGCATGATTACGTATGGTAGGTATGATTTCAGCCCTGCAAAATTAAAACTTAGAGCATGTAAATCCTGTTTTCTTTCCTGTCAAGGGTATGCCCTCCCTAGCAAAGCCTCAGCACCATGTCCCAGTTCAGTTGATGTGACAAAATTTCCCACTTGTTTGCAATGGCTTGAAAGGTTGTTCTAGTCCATATTGCAGCCACAGGTCTATATGTCAAGCTTCCATGCAAAGGGTCTCTATTAAACAGGGCTACTATAGGGCTCAGTTCACTTGGAGTCAGGAGTCCTTCTGATATATTAGAGTCCAAGGAGAAGGCAAAAAACAATGTGAGGTACTTTGTATGTTATGACTTTGTCCACTGGTCTGAACTGCATAAACACAGTGAGTTACTTGGTATGTCATTATTATGTCCACTGGTCTGAGTCTTCACAAGTCATAGGACAGTCATACCATGTTATGGAGATTGAGTTGGCTTTTAATTATCTTTCCACTTTTGTGGTGCTATTGTATAGTAACCCGCAACGAAGCAGCACACAGGCTTCACCAGATCAGAATCCAAGGAGCAGCCCTCAAGTGGATCGTATTATACCTCACAGAAAGAACACAGAAAATCATCCTCCCTCCCTCCCTAATCCTTTCTCCCTTAGACCATCACCTAAAGGGTAACTCAATTATCATCCCTCAGCCCAATCTTCTTCAACATAACATTGTCAAAAGCCTTGGACTCAACGTCATGTCGTACGCTGATGACACCCAACTCATCCTTTCTCAGACAAACAATCCAAGATCAATCAAGGACAAGTTTAAAAAATGCATGAAAGATGTTGCTGACAGAACGAACAAGAACTGTCTCAACACCAACAAGACAGAAGTACTTGTCTTCAGTAAAGTCAAGTACACACATTGGAACAATGAATGGTGTACCCTGGATCTGGGCCAACCCCGATACCCGCTGAACACGCCTGCAACCTCAGCATCATCCTCGGCAGCCAGCTATCCATGAAGAAGCAAGTCAGCGCTGTCTCCACCGCCTGCTTCTTCACGCTCCATATGCTTAGGCAGACTTTCAGATGGCTCCCGACCAACGCTAGGTAAACAGTCATGCAGGATTTTGTCACTAGTAGACTCAACTACAGGAACTCCCTCTATGTAGGATTAACAGCCCAACTCATGAAGAAGCTCCAGACAATCCAGAACACAGCGGCCAGGCTCATCCTTGACCTCCCCAGACAGATGCACATAACCCCTCACCACAAGAAACTCTGCTGGCTACAGTCCTGAAGAGATGCCAGTACAAGCTACTGACCTACTCATGCAAGGCATTACACAATGAAGGACCTGCATACCTCAACCAATGCATGACCTTTCACCAACCTGCTAGGAAATTCAGATCCCTCACCCTAGCTGACACCCGTCGCATCTGCCGACAAGCAGCAAAGGACGCATCCTGCTTTCATGTGGCGGCCAAGCAGCAGCTGTGCTCTGCAAATCCTGATTCTTTGAAAAAATTAGGTTAGAGGCTTAGAGCCTGATTCACAGAAGTAATCTGAGACAAAATCCTAAACTTACTACTTTTGGTATTCACAGGAGCCATTTAGTAGTAGTAAAGTTAGGATTTTGTCTTTAGTCTGTCTTAATTCTGTCTTAATTCTGTCTTAAGTCTGTCCTAAGTTTGTCTTAAGTTTGTCTTAAGTCTGTCTTAAGTCAAAATTTAGTCAACCTTAAGTCAAACATAAGACAAAGTCCTAACTTTACTACTACTAAATGCCTTCTGTGAATACCAAAAGTAGTAAGTTTAGGATTGTGTCTCACATTCGTTCTGTGAATCGGCCCATTTGTACTTTGAATGCCATCACAATGCACAGTAGAGGTTGTGTCTTTTTTTTTCTTTTTTTCCGATTACATTGGTTATATCTACCACTTTTATCACATACTGTAAGGGTTTGGGGGCAATGCATTGTAGCAGAATTAGCTATTAAATCAATCGAGAAGGTACCCCACAATAATTATTGGCATAGGTATTAATTCAGGCTGTTATAAAATTTCAAAATTCTGCCTATTCATAGGAATTCTTTTTACACATATGCTCAACTAGTCCCCTGCGACTTTTGCTGCATGTATAGTTTTTTATAAATATATATACTGCTCCTGTTGCACCCAAAGACGAGAGTCACTCGGTGGGCGGGTGCCGTACTGTGGTGGGGCCCCGCAAACACATAAAGGTTTCAGCTCAGCGGTGATTTAATCTTTCGTTTCGGAAGCAATACCACTGACGAAGGAATTGCTTCCGAAACGGGTCTGTCTACATAAAGATTAAATCACCGCTGAGATGAAGTCCTGTGAGTGCTGTCTTCCATTTTGTGAGTTAAAAGGATTGTGAAGCGTGTATATATATAAAAACTTCCATGTCCTTATGCATTTCTGCCACCTTGTCCTTCTTCAGAGGAGGAGCTGCAAACATCTAGGGGCTGTACAAACACACCTTTTAACCCGGCAAGTTCTCAATTAATTAACCCGGTGATTGCCCTCTGATGGATACCCCGATGGGCTGCAGTGTGGAGCAGTCTGGTTCATGTAGTGTGTCACCTAACCCCCGCAATTCTTACCCTTCAGTGGGCGATGTTTGCTTGAATTCGATTATGCAATTCTCCCACGATCCCCATGCAAACCATTTTGAAATGTGCTGGGGTACCAAACCAAGAACGGTTCCTGGTGGCTACTGCTGCCCTTATAGCTTTCACTGAAGTCACAAAACAGTCCAATTTTGGGCAGTTATGGCGCGCTTTTCAGGGCGGTGAGTTCTTCCTGGTAGGACCAAATCCGCATTTGTATTTCCAAAACCTCTCCTGAAGGGAAAGAGTGAGCTGCGCACATTGCGGTAAAATTCAAGTTTTATTTCGGCAGTTAAAAAAAGCTCCCATGCCCTTATGCATTTCAGCCACCTTGGCCTTCTTCAGAGGCGGAGCTGCATACATCTAGGGGCTGTACAAACACACCTTATAACCCGGCAAGTTCTCAATTAATTATCCCGGTATATATATATATATCTCAATGCTACATGAAATATGTACCAGCACTCATGGGGGGCTAATCCTGCTTGGGATTTAATGGCACAAAAAAAAAAAGAAACAAACGCGTTTCAGCGGTACGCCTTCGTCAGTGTTAGGCGGCCACCGCACATGGTCCTCGTAATTTATACGTCATTACTGGGCAACATGACAGGTTTGTGGGTGCCATTTCAACTTCAGGCAACAGGGCATATTTCAAATTCATATGCGATTAACAGTCAAATGCCAGAGCGGTCTCATAATTCAAGCAAAATTTATTGTCAGCAGTGTCAAAATAAATTAATAGCAGTTAAAACATTTCACTGCCAAATTTCAAATCGAGAATATTAAAGTCACGTGATTCGACATATATGCATGTATATACACAGTGCCCTCAGTGTAATACGGCACTACTAATTCATTGAAAAGCCCTGGATGGGCATTTACAGTGGCCCGACTTCGTCCCTTGTATATTATCATACAGCACATTTTAGCTGAAACATACATTAATCTGTAACCGCATAATCATTACGTTTGATAGATTAAGCCCTGTGTGGGCAATCAAATCAAAGCAATAGGACACTGTGTAATGTATGCTTACATGTCATACACCGCGTGATGTTTCACGCGGAGTATGACCGGCTTCAGCTCGTGATCTCCACAAGTCACTGCTTGTGCCTAACTGTATAAACATGTTGTTATATGAATGTCCTGTCACCCGTGCATGGACGCCTGGTCTACGGTTTGCCATTGTAACCGTTGGCTTGCCTGGGACTGGACGCTCCGTGATCGGGTGGAGTTTATCTTATGGAATAAACTTCCTGATTTATATCTAGAAGTCTCCTAAAATCATTTACTACGATCGGGGAACAAACTCCACCATTTCCCACGCAAAATTTCCATTTCCATTGGATTTCGTTTCTTCATTCACTCTTCAATGATAATACGAAGAAAAACGAAAACTTGACGTGTTCCCAGCTTAATGCAAGGTACTGTTGACTTAATGTGTTTGTTCTTCGTGTAACGTATATTTCAACGATACACTGTTTGATGCCACGTCTTTACTAAAGACTTGATTATACATGCCTTGACATTTCTTCATTCATTACCGCGTATCGTCACAGCGATACGCACGCTCTTGGTTGCAGAGACACTTGTTTTGGTTTAATTGTTTATTTATTTTTGTGTGTTTCTTCAGCGATACGCACGCTTTACTACGTGTCTTTTCAACGATACGCACGTTTTATTTAACTGGTGTCCAAGATTAACGCAGGTAGCACCAGTGTCAGCGCATTGAATCTCGCGTCTGATGTCCCTGGGCTCCTTTTGTAGGAAAGGCTAGAGCGCTCTTTACATTTAAGCTATGTTCTTTACTACTGCGTGTCACGTCTGCGATACGCACGCTCTGTACATTTAAATTTTGATGTATATTTGTTGTGCAGCTTTATAATTGAATAGCATTTTAGAAGTTATTACTCATTTATTAGAAATACCACATTAATAGTCTTTTATTCCAAAACAGTTGGGACCTAATTTTATATTCAGCAGTATTTGCCTTATATTTTGTGATTACAAATCTTAATATGTATGCATTTACTGTATATTAACATTTTATTACATTTTCATTAATTTTATTTTTCTGGTTTCTTTGATTAATTACTATGGCTAATAATCAATGGCATCAAATCACTCAACCACCACCTTTCTTGAGTAAACTTGGTACTCCTGACATTATATGGTCAGAGTGGTTTAGTTTATACGATAACCATTTGATTGCTATTGATGCTGCTGACTATTCTTCTCAAAGAAAATTCGCTATTCTTTTTGGTTGTTTAGGTCAAGCAGGTTGAAGGACTGGGTTCTGCTAAGACCCAGCGGTGCCAGGGATAACACCTAAAACCTCCGTGGGTAACCTGTTCCGGCGTACAAATGACAGAGACACGGGACACTTCCTTCGGCGTCAAAGATTCGAGGTTTATTACTGCAGGGAACACAGAAGTCACGAGAAGAACAAATCATGTAAGTTCACGGAGCCTGCTTCGAATTGCTACTGTGGGTCGCTCCTTTTTATACAGTTTTGGCTCATAGGTTAACATGGTACACAAAGGTTTACAACTCGGTTCCCATCATAACACCATAAGGGGTTGCTTTCATGTATTCAAGGCCCGCAACATAAGTACGGAAACGTTTGGTGGTTCCCAACTGTAAAAACCCATCTTCCCACCATTAGTACATTCCAATCGGTAGTAAACAGATCGAAGAAGGAACAGAAACAGGTGCAGAGGAAGACAGAAACAGTGGGGAGATCGGAAAGGGTGTAAAAGGGGGTGGTATTGGGAGACACAAGCTACAGGCATCAAAGGGACGTGCCTAATGAGATGCACAGCTGAGACAATAGAGCGACACGGCAAGATGTGCCTCGAGCGGGGCCATCTGCCTTACAGTGTCATCCCCCTCATCATAAAGACACTTACAAAGGAAACGTGTCTTCCGCAAGAGTCTTGGGAATCCCAGGGTAGCGAAGCGGACAGCGTCCGTTCGCTGGCTACTTGAGGGCAAGAGACAAAATGGATGCCGCATCTAAGATGGAACCCGTGGGCTCGGATGTAGAAACCCACGAAACAAACGAACGGTTTAGGCTACCACAGCGAAAACGCGTACACCCACTAAACTCGTCATTTGCGGTTCATAGATACCAGACTCGACCATATTCGTGCGAGTCCAAAACACCACTTACGATCGTCATGGAACCTCAGACGCTCCTTTTGCCCTCATGTAGGCAAGCACTAGTCGGAATCATACTCGATATTCATCAAACCATCCAGATGCTGCTGCAACATCATTCTATCCAACTGAGCTGCTTTGGTAACAGGCGGCTGTCTTATACACTTCGTAGCACAGAGGCCACATAAGGCAGGACCACACTGCACACAAAGGCAACACGTGAACAGAAATGCTGCAACAACCCCGATGATCATCAGAATCTTCCAACCCCAGGTCGACATTAGGCCCCAAAACCACCCAAGTAGCGTCCAATCCCCTACGTCCACGTGTATGGACTCGGAGATCTTATGCAACTTTGAAATGGCTTGATAGACAGTCGGAGCGTTATCTGGAATGAAAATACAGCAGCTCGAATGGATCACCTTACATACTCCACCTCGATCTGCTAAAACAGCGTCTAAAACCATACGGTTTTGTATTGTCATGAGCCTATCCGCCTGAAGTTCTGCCGTAATGTTACCAAGGGCACTGGCAGTGATATTAGCTGTCGATTCCACCACTCGGGTCAACTGTCTCAGGTTCCTACTATTGACCATAGGTCCCCAAAATGGAAAGAAACCCTTGAAAAAGTCTCCTGCCTCTTGACCGGCAGTGTCCTCTTCGCTAATCACGCCCCTCACAATTCGAGTCTTGTGGTAATCGGAGGCGACTGTAAAAGTCAGAAACACAGGGGAGGAGAGCATCGGTAAGACATACGTCTCGGAGCAAGCACTCTCTCCAAGATATGCTCTCGATCTTCGGCCACGACCTTTTAGACAAAAGTTACCAAGGTGGGGTACGATCCATATTGGAGACGAGCTTCTAAGCTGTCTTTCACCCACGAGCGCACTATACTCAGCCTCACTCAGATCCCTATAGGCTCGCACCTCTTCCTCTGGGATGAGCGACGGCTCATAGATATCCCTATCTAAATCAGCAATCGCTATAGCCAAAGGCTTGTGGTACGGACCGGGACCAAAGTGCGGAGGACGTGGCTCTCGATTGGGGTAGGAATCTAGTGCACTTCGAAACATTGTTTGGAATGCTCGAGCTGAACACTGGGAACTATAAGGAAGAACCAGGTACGGAATTCCCTTATCGGTGGTATGTGGCATCAACCCACACACCCAACAATTGGTAGTGTTAACCACCAACTGGTGTTGATGAAGGAGCTGAATGAAGGAATTGTTCATAAATTCCGCACGTCTAGCCTGTTCGTGTTGAGGTAAGATGTGGAAGGAATGAGGGGAAACAGTAGAGGTAAGTTTAGGTTCGGGAGAAGGGGTAGGTGAGGCAGAAGGCAAGAACGTCAATATCAGGTAATACACCCCACCCACCAATAGCGAAGAAACAGTTAGAAACAAAAGGAACACTTGAAACATGAAGCATTTGGTACGAGTGATTTGCTGCAACCTGAATCTTTGCGCCTGAGCTTTTTCCAAATCCACTAGCTTAGAGAACGGCATCCTCTAAAACCGTCCGCAACCTTTCTTGACGCACTTCGTTCTGTGTAGCAGTAGTCAATCCCCAGGAGTTCCCAGGAACCGACGGCCTTCGACCTAGTGTCAAGACCGACTAACCAGAAGGAAGTACACGTGCGGCCCTACGGCTCACCCGAATGCAAGGTATTTTATATACAAGTAGCTGGTGGCCTGGACCCTCCGTCTGCGTCGGCAGTGCTTCAAAGACCTGTTGGTGAATTAACCTCAGTTTAGCAGTCAGATCATGGAGATAATCGATCAACATTGGATATTCAAGGTCAGAGAACACACTTGGCCTAGGGACCCCCCAAACATTTGCAGGACGGCCGAACACTATTTCATAGGGACTGAGCACTACTCGGGAGTGTACAGTCGCCCTAGTCGACAACAGAGCTAGAGGCAAAGCGTCAGGCCATGAAAGACCAGTTGTGGCCTGAATCTTCGCCAACTTTAGTTTGAGCGTGCCATTATATCCCTCGACCAAACCCGCTGACTGAGGATGATTGGCGCTATGGAACTTTTGAGTAATTCCAAGGCCCTTACACACATTCTTCATCACACTCCCCACAAACTCACTTCCGTTATCAGACCATACAATTCGTGGCATTCCATACCGAGGAAAGTATTCCTTCAGTAGGATTTTCGCAGTGGACATAGCAGTGTTGTCTTTGAGAGGGTAGGCTTCAATCCATCGGGAGAATGCGCAAACCACAACCAAAACGTATTTCAGGTTATTGCATCGCTCCATATGGATGAAGTCTAGCTGAATTACTTCAAAGGGACATGAAGGGGGTGCAAAATGGCCAGGAGGTGTAGGGGTTCCTTTTCCAGGGTTGTACATCATACATATCATACAATTCTTAACTAGTCTCTCAGCACATTTAGTGATACCGTCATTCTTCCATACAGGGGACAACAACTTGCAGATACCTTTCGCACTAATATGTGCTAACCCGTGTGCCATCGTCACAACGGCTAGTACATACGCATCTGGCAACATCCATCTCTTATGCTCCGACAAATCAATCCAACAACCATTCGCATCCAACTTTCCCGTACTTTCTTTCCACTTCGTCTTTTCAGTCTCGGTGGCCTCATTCTGTATCGCTTTTCACACTCTCGATGGTATCCTCACACATACCAGTCTCTGTAGGCCACCTTACCGAACTCGTCACATACATTCTCGTGCTAAGGTTCCGGGCAGTCTCCTTAGCAGTCTCATCCGCAAACGCATTCCCACGGCCAACATCATCCGTCACCTTACGATGCGCACTACATTTAACAATCGCCACCTGCTCAGGCAAAGTAAGTGCATCCAAAAGATCATTCACAAGCTGTCCATGCTGAATCTTAGTGCCATGCGACGTCATGAAACCTCTCTCTCGCCACAATCGTCCAAAACTATGCGCGACGCCAAAAGCATATTGGCTATCGGTAAACACATTCACCCGTTTCCCTTTCGACAACACACAAGTCAAAGCAATCAGCTCTGCAGCCTGAGCAGAATTCTGATTCAATCTTGCAGCTTCCACAACCGTACTCAATGTCACTACAGCATACGCGGTCGTCACATCACCATTTGGCAATTTAAAACACGACCCATCCACATACAAGGTCCCATCGGGATTTTCCAAAGGAGTATTTTTCAGGTCTACACGACCTTTGGTTTCCTCCTCAGTTCGTAAGTAACAGTCATGGGCTGCTACTTCATCTGATTCCATACTGATTGGCAACAAAGTCGCCGGGTTCAGGACGTTACAGCGTTTTATTTGAATGTGACTTGCCAAAAGCGTCAACTCATACCCAGACAACCTTGCACTCGTCAAGTGCTGAGTTTTAGTACGATTCAAAAGAGTGTCAACTGCATGCGGAACCATCACCGTAAGCATATTATCCATGAACAAACCTGCAGATTGTCGGATGGACACCGCAGCTGCCGCTGTTGCCCTCAGACAACTCAGCAATGCTCTTGCTACTGGGTCCAAGGTCGAGGAAAAATATGCACATGGACGCTGCTTACCACCGAATTGTTGCGTCAAAACACTCAACGCACAACCTTCCCTCTTGTGAACGTATAGTGTAAACGGCTTACTGTAGTCAGGGGTACCTAACACAGGAGCCGAACATAATGCGTCACGCAGTTCAGAAAAACTTTTCTGACATTCTTCCGTCCATGGCAAAGGAGTTGGAACATCCTTGCATGTAAGAGCCACCAATGGTTTCGCTAGCAATGAAAAATTTGGAATCCATTGCCTGCAGTATGACGTGATACCTAAAAAGGCACGCACATCTCTCTGAGTTGTTGGCACAGTCATTCGGGCAATCGCTGCAATTCTCTCTGGGGTCAACCTTCTTCCCTCCTTTGACAATAAGTGACCTAGATAGGTTACTTGTTGACAACAATATTGTAGCCTAGAAGGTGACACCTTGTGATGTAAGTCACAGAGATGTTGCAACAACGACACCGTAGCAATTCTGCAAAACGTCCTGAGTGTCTGCAGCCACCAATAGGTCATCAACATATTGGATTAAGGCTGCACCGGCCGGCAACACAAACGCATCAAGTTGGCCCTTCAAGGCTTGACTGTATATCGATGGACTTTCACAGTAGCCCTGAGGAGCACGTTTAAACCGGAAGCTGCGGCCACCAAGAGAGAAACCGAAAAGATCTCTACTCTCCTCAGCAATCGGTATACTGAAAAACGCATTTTTCAGATCGATCACGGAGAACCAAGATGCAGATGCTGGAATCAGAGTTAGTAGTGCCGTGATGTCGGGTACCACAGGGAACTGAGGAACCACAATTTTATTCACCTCCCGTAAATCGATAACAAAACGATAAACAGGGGGTTTCGATGGATCAGTGCGCTTCAAAATGGGAAGTACAGGGCTATTGCACACGTTTCCCCGAGTCTCCTCGATAACGTCTTTCTCAATCAAATCGTAGATGATAGCTAACAATGCCCTTTCACCATCAAGGGAGATACGATACTGGGGAATACGTGACACACGCACATTAGATTTCAAGTGAACAACATAAGGGGAGATGTCAAGCAGGCCCACGTCATTGGGACCTGTTGCCCACAAAGATGCAGGAAGAGAACTCAATTCCGGCGGAAGCTTATCGAGAGACAAGTACATAGGAGAGATAACTCTCTCGCCCAACGTAAGCTTTACTCCCGCAGGAGAACAATACAAAGTCGCATACAGACGTTTTAGCAAACCCAGGCCCAAAGATTTTCACCACAACCAGTGGTCAAAATCAACGGAGCTTGCAGCTCACGAGGCCCAATTGTAAGGGGCAAAGGGCACGAAACCGGATTGCTAACAGGGGCGCCAGAGAATCCAACGGAAACATTTGTTAAGCCAGACAAAGGTGCGCCAGGGCGTTTCGAATGCATGATAGAACTTTTCGCTGCACCAGTGTCCAACAGAAAGGGCTCAACGACGCCCGAGGTGGCAACTGCGACGTAAGGCCCTCTCTAATCAACCGTAACTGATACTACTCCCTCTCTTTGTTCATGGCTGTCCTAGTAATTACTATCGTCGATATTGTGATCAACGTAATAATCGTCTACATTGTACTGAGCAGATCTGCTTTGCGATGATCCACGTTGATCAAAACAGTTGTTAGAATCGGAAGTGTTATTGGAACGATCAGTTTGAACACCACGACCTCTACCACGTGATGTTTGTTGGGGGCCGCTACGACCTCCTCTAGAAGAATTACCGCTGTTGCGATCATGCAAAACCGGACAATCGAATTTCAGATGACCCTCGTTCCGACAATAGGCACACTGATTGTACCCCAACGAAGATCTATCAGAAGAGGAGTCATTCCGAGATTGCGATCTGTTCGACTGAGACTGCGGTCTATTCCGCTGTTGTGAATCGTTCTGATTCGAACGTGGAGGATACGCTTGCTGCAACAACACTTTCGTTTTGAGCTCTTTCGTCTTTTTATCAGCGTGATCATTTTCTTCTTTCTCTCTGTTCTCATAATATTGTGCTGTGGCCAAAATTTGAGCAGAAGTAGAAACAGCCCAAGCACTTTCTGAATTACACAATTTGTTGCTTAGGTCAGGCAGAAAATTTGAGACAAACTTATCCACGAACAATCGCTTTCCACCCTCAGTACCCATATCCTGACCACTATGGTCAATGAATGCCTCCTCAAATCTCGTAAAGAAATCGGAGACACTCTCGTCCTTCTTTTGCTTGCAAGCGGACAGTTTGTCCCAATTCACCTTCATGGCTGGCATAAGCGTTTTCATAAGAGTGATAATTCTCTGAGGAAGATCCGTAATCAACTGTTCAGGCTTAGCCCCAGCAATTTGACGGGTGTCTGCCGCCACAAGAGCAGGCCAGTCACCACCTAATTCTGCCGCATGGTTTTCCTGACGAATCTTTGCCCATACCGGTTGCGGTACGACATTACCGAACAGCATATCGATATCGGCAAGATTCATTATCGTAGCATCCACGAGCTGCGATAATTCTTTGTAGTACCCTGCAGGATTTTTGCGAGGATCAGGCAAAGATTGCTTTACCTGCAAAACTTCCGATCGTTTCCACGGGAGATGTATCCACACTCTCTGAAAGTGTGGCAGGATCGGCGGAGCAGCGCCAGGGTTACCTGGCATATACACTGGAGGAACCTCGCGCATGGGATACTGACCAGGCGCTTCTAACGGTCCCTCAATGTCTTCTACAAACAATGCTCGAGGCATCATGGAAGGACGAAAAGACAGCAACTGCTCAACAGCACGTCGAACATTGCTACCTACTACCATTCCGCTCGAAAACTGAAGCTGAAGGTTAGTTAGAGCAGACATCGTTTCTTCGGATGCATCAACTGATATTAGATCTCGCAAAGCCTTGCACATTTCCTCAAATACAAACCTCTGTGTCGGTATATTAAACTGAGAAAACGTGCAGAGTACCACACGTGGTGGATTTCTAATAGGGTATTTCATCCAAGCCATCGCCATATCATGTAGACAGTCTCGTTCCCGACTACCGGGAAGCTGACTACGTCTCTGAGGACCATCCGAACCAGCGGTCTTAAGAATCGGACCAAGGGAATTGAAGAAGTTAGCGGCTACAGAAGGGACACGACGTCCAGTAGACGGGGTAGTAGAATAACCCAATGGGGTAACAAAAGAAGTACCAGGAACAGAGGGAACAGCAGGAGAAACCAGAACAGTAGAGGCAGCGGGAGCAGGAGTATGAGGAAGTACAAGCGGAGGAGCAGTAGGGACAGAAGCAGGTAGAGGAGCAGGGACAGCTGGGAGTACAGGGACAGGAGCTGGCTGGGGAACAGGGACAAGGGGAACCACAGGAGCGGTGGTACCCTGTACATACGGAGGTGGTGACTTCATGAGATAAGACATTAAGGGGTCCTCGGTACCTTCCTCCTTTTTGTCCGTATCCGCTGGTAAAGCGGGATAGCACTTATCTACAGACATACGTTGCAATCTATCGAAAACTTCCTTTTCCTTTTCCTCCTTATCTCGCTGAAACTGCTCTGCTTTTCTTACCGTGGCAACAACTCCATCTCTCTGATTACGTTTAATCTGTCTGATTTCTTTCTGCTTGGCTTCTTTACGCCACAACCGAAAGGAATCAAACATGGCCGGCCTTGATTTTCTTTTAAACAATTTGGCTTCAAGATTATCTAGAATCGGGGTTTCAAAACTACCATGAGGTGGCCAGCTAAGGGCACCGTCATTTTTAGTATAGCGCATCCAACACTCATTGAATGTAATTGGACCTAACCCATGCTTGCTATATAGCTCATAATTTGGAGTTCCAATCGGAGGTATCGGACGCGAGTCCTCCAATTGGGAATCCGCACCACAACGTCTAAAACAACTGAACAAAGTACTACAGCCAGGCATCTTGCACACTAACCGAGTTTCACAAACTTCAAGGGTTATAGGATTAACAAAGTCCCTGCAAAGAGCAAAAACCCTCGGTTTTTGGCGACTGCAGACGTCAAATATCACAACAAAGAACCAAGTACTAAGAACCACTAATGCAATGGAACCATGCAACAACTAAGCACCCACAACTAAGGACTCTGGGAGCGACCCACAAATACTTAACTCAAAGATCGATGGCGTCACCAGGAAGGCCCGTCTATCGTCTCGCTGTACCAAGGTCTACGCCAGGTGCCAAAACAGGTCTACAGTCAGGGCAGCAGTCCGTCGCAGCCGTCAGGAGGCGGGAATATTCGTGGGAAAAGTCGTCGGGCCACTTGTTTCGACAACAGGATCGATGAAGTGGGGTGCACCTTCCCTCGGAGATTTCACACGAAGTTCCTCACGATCGTCGGGCTTGGACCGGTACCACTGATGCAGCCCCACGTTGGGCGCCAACTGAAGGACTGGGTTCTGCTAAGACCCAGCGGTGCCAGGGATAACACCTAAAACCTTCGTGGGTAACCTGTTCCGGCGTACAAATGACAGAGACACGGGACACTTCCTTCGGCGTCAAAGATTCGAGGTTTATTACTGCAGGGAACACAGAAGTCACGAGAAGTACAAATCATGTAAGTTCACGGAGCCTGCTTCGAATTGCTACTGTGGGTCGCTCCTTTTTATACAGTTTTGGCTCATAGGTTAACATGGTACACAAAGGTTTACAACTCGGTTCCCATCATAACACCATAAGGGGTTGCTTTCATGTATTCAAGGCCCGGAACATAAGTACGGAAACGTTTGGTGGTTCCCAACTGTAAAAACCCATCTTCCCACCATTAGTACATTCCAATCGGTAGTAAACAGATCGAAGAAGGAACAGAAACAGGTGCAGAGGAAGACAGAAACAGTGGGGAGATCGGAAAGGGTGTAAAAGGGGGTGGTATCGGGAGACACGAGCTACCGGCATCAAAGGGACGTGCCTAATGAGATGCACAGCTGAGACAATAGAGCGACACGGCAAGATGTGCCTCGAGCGGGGCCATCTGCCTTACAGTGTCATCCCCCTCATCATAAAGACACTTACAAAGGAAACGTGTCTTCCGCAAGAGTCTTGGGAATCCCAGGGCCGCGAAGCGGACAGCGTCCGTTCGCTGGCTACTTGAGGGCAAGAGACAAAATGGATGCCCCATCTAAGATGGAACCCGTGGGCTCGGATGTAGAAACCCACGAAACAAACGAACGGTTTAGGTTAGCACAGTGAAAACGCGTACACCCACTAAACTCGTCATTTGCGGTTCATAGATACCAGACTCGACCATATTCGTGCGAGTCCAAAACACCACTTACGATCGTCACGGAACCTCAAGGTCAGCGAATTTTTAAAAGTATTGTTCCTATTGCTCCACCTATTTCACAAGACGAAAGTGGAGATAATCCTTGGAACGTATATATACTCAAAAAACAATTTTGTGATTAACCTAATATCATGCTTGAGCGTCACAATTTTTACTGAAGAAAACAGAAAGAAGAAAAAAAGGTAGAAGAATACATCGCTACGCTTAGAGTACTTGCCATCACATGTAATTTTGAACCATCACCCGACAATTTCATAAGAGACCAATTTGTGTTCAACTGCGCCTCTAGGAAAATCAAACAAAGGATCCTTGGATGTAAGAATCCATCCTTGACTGAAGTCATTGATCTTGCTTTAAGTATTGAGCGCTCTACTTTGACTAGTAAGGTTGTTATGGATCCAAGCAAACAAGGTATTAATGCCCTGGATTTCTCTGATTCTGATCAAGAAGGGGCTGTTTGTTCAATTATCCCTAAAAGCAAAATTCAATCTAATTATAAACCTTTCCAAAAGAAAAAGATTTTTTTCTGTTACAGATGCGGTTCAAAGGATCACATAGGAAATGAACCAAATTGTCCAGCTCTAAAAAAAACGTTGCTCTATCTGTTAGAAAATTGGCCATTTTCAAGGCGTTTGTAGATTTGCAAAGAAACCTCCTAATGTAAGTTATATTGATGTGGATTCTTGTTCCAACTCTTTCAAAAACATTGTAGTTACTTTAGATTTCAATGGTGATGTGGACTCTATTAAAGAGCCTTTATGTGCCGCTATTATTGATAATGTACATTTACAGGTCTGGCAGATTCAGGTTCGCCATTTACCATACTCAGAGATTCAACTTTTTATGAGAAATGGGACAGAAGAGTTGAATTATTGGAGTCTGATGTTAACCCAAGAGCATTTGGTGAGAAAGATATTAACATGTTGGGTTATTTTCAAGGTTTGGTCCAGTGCCTTGGGAGGGAAACAGTTACTAAGATCTATGTGGCCGAAAAAGGCAAAAACATTGTAGGTTGGAAAGATCTAGCCAAGATGGGACTTTATTTAGTTCCAGGGGACGATAATCCCATCAAAGTTGGAGATTTACCTAAGTTCAAATCTGTGTCAAATGATCTTCCTATTGCTATGGTAGATAGTTCTAATGTGGAGGTTCAGAACATTGTATCAGAATTTAAACCTGTTTTTAAGGAGATGGTTGGAAGCGTGAAAGGATTTGAACATAAAATAAGATTAATACCGGGAGCTCAGCCTGTAGCACATAAAGTTAGAGCGGTTCCATTAAGTGTTAGATCTGAATTAAAGGATATGTTAAATGATTTATGCAAACAAGGGATTATTACACCTGTCAATTCCTCTCAATGGATTGCACCAATTGTAGTTGCTCGAAAAAAAACAGGGGAGATCAGGCTATGTGCGGACTTGCGCTCCTTAAATAAAAATATTATCGTTGACTGTCATCCTCTCCCGAGAATCCATGAACTTCTGGCAAACATTGGGGAAGCTAAATGGTTTTCACTGATCGATCTTAGGTCAGCGTACCATTAAGTTTCCTTGTCCAAAGAATCCCAAGAACTTACATCCTTTATCACTCCCTTTGGGGCCTTCAAATTCCTACGCCTTCCTTTTGGTTTAGCGTCTGCAGGTAGTGTTTTCCAGAAGTTGTTGGATGTGTTATTTCAGGGCATAGCAGGTGTACAAGCATATCTTGATGATATTCTGATTTTTGCAAAAACTTTAGATGAACACAATAAAATTCCTAGAAATGTTCTGTCAATTTTGATGTCCAGAAGCATGACAGTTCGGAGTGATAAATGCAAATTTGCAGTGAACAAAATTGATTACTTGGGTGATACTGTTTCAGATCAAGGTATTACTCCCAAATTCTCTGTTATCAGGGCCATTGAGGACGCGAAGCCTCCTCCAGATAAGGACGCTTTGCGATCATTTCTCGGCTTAGCGGAATATCATGCTAGATTTGTGCAATCATATTCACAACTAGTTGAACCCTTAAGACTTCTTTTAAGAAAAGGGGCAAATTTTATTTGGACTGATGAGTTAGATAAAGTTTTTTGTGAAGTCAAGAAAATTATTATTTCAGCGAAGGCCATACATGCTTTTAGAGAAGACGCTGTCTCTGTTATCACAGTCGACGCGAGTATGTCTGGTCTAGGGGCGGTTCTCACTCAAAAAGTTAATGGTCAGGAACAGACAGTTGCGTTTGCTTCTAGAGCCCTGAAAGATTTTGAGCAAAGGTATAGTACAATTGAGAGAGAAGCTCTAGCTTGTGCCTGGGCAGTCCACAAATTTAAAATGTATATTTGGGGAAGGAAGTTCGAGTTGGTTACCGACCACAAACCCCTTATTTATATTTTTAACAAATCCAATTCTGCTTCCATGTCAGCACGACTTATGAGACTAGTTTCAAAATTACAGGAGTTTAATTTCACAGTTAAACATATTGTAGGAGGCAAGAATTTTCGGGCTGATTGTTTGTCCAGGATGACTATGATTAAGGATGATGAAGAGGATTTCCTAGTAGAAGATGTGGAGTGTGTTACTTTAGTGGATGCTGTAAATGAGGTTAGTGACGTTATTTCGGAAAATGATTGGAAGGAAGCCACCGCTTTTGACAACGTCTTGTTGAAAGTTGTAGAATTTACTACTCATTGTTGGCCTGAACCTAGGGGTTTGAGTGGGGATTTGCGTAGTTTTGCTCAGGTTGCAGAGGAACTGTCTGTCGAAAACGGCATAGTCCGGAGGGGAGAGAAATTTGTTCCTCCTTTTAAACTGAGAGAATCCATTATTAATAAGGATCATCAAGGTCATCTAGGAGTAACTAAAACATCTATGCGAATTAAACAACATTATTGGTGGCCGTCTATGGATATTCAGGTCAAGAATCTGATTGATTCTTGCCCTGAATGTTTGTTGTCTGACAAGCATTGGCGTACTTTAAAGGTACCTTTGCATCCCACGGAACTCCCTGACTCTCCTTGGGAAAAAGTTGGGGTAGATTTCTCGGGCCCATACTCCATTCTTCAACAGGAAAATAAGTATGTAATTCATTTAATTGATTATTTCTCTAAATGGATGTATTTTGATTTTGTTAAATCACCTGACTCAGATTCTACCATAACTTTTCTCAAGAAAGTTTTTGATTTAGAAGGATCTCCAAAGTCTATCGTTCTGGATAATGGGACACATTTTGTGTCTGATAAAATGTGTAAGTTTTTGAAGGAATTAGACATCAAACAACTGAAGGTGGCGTTATATTCCCCATCTTCGAATGGTCTTGTTGAGAGGGGGAATAAGGTGATTAAAGAAGGTATACAGACTGCTGTGTCTTGTGGTTACAAGGTAGGGGAGTTTGTTAAACAAAAGGTCTGGCACTATAATACGTCACCTCATTGCGTAACAGGAGTATCCCCTTTTTCTCTTTTGAGATGGAGAGAGAATCGTTCTGTTTTGTTTCCTTCATGGTTACAGCAGGGAGCTGTTAGGAAAACTAACGATTTTCATTCTATTAAGAAGAACGTCCAAGAGAAACAAAAACAAATGAAGTTACATTTCGATGGTAGTTCGAATGGTAATTGTGTGGATATTCTTGTTGGTGACTGGGTGTTGATTAAGAACCCTGGAAGACTACCTAAAGGTCTCTCAAAAATTTTTGCACCTATTCAAGTTCTAAGAGTTAGTAAGGGGGCCACCTTCCTTGGTAAGAAGGGTTGGTGGAATAAACGCCAATTGGTGAAAGTTACAGATCATCAAGCTGAAATTATCAAATCTAAAGTCGGTGGGGATAGTTCTGATAATTTGGACTGGAGTTTTTGGCTAAATGTTCCTCATGTGTCTAGTGGCCCTTCTTCTGATCATAACTGTAACCAGCTTTCCGTCAGGAATTCTGTAAACCCTCAGAACACTGTCATTAACCAAACTTTTTCTTCTTTTGGCAGACGCATCAAAGCTCCTGAGAGGTACAATGAATTTGTAAGATTCTGAATGTTATTTTTATTTCATTTATTGTTCACCGTTGTAAGGGGGAAGGTGATGTAATGTATGCTTACGTGTCATACACCGCGTGATGTTTCACGCGGAGTATGACCGGCTTTAGCTCGTGATCTCCACGAGTCACTGCTTGTGCCTAACTGTATAAACATGTTGTTATATGAATGTCCTGTCACCCGTGCATGGACGCCTGGTCTACGGTTTGCCATTGTAACCGTTGGCTTGCCTGGGACTGGACGCTCCGTGATCGGGTGGAGTTTATCTTATGGAATAAACTTCCTGATTTATATCTAGAAGTCTCCTAAAATCATTTACTACACACTGTCACACTCTATTTACAAGCCAAGTTCCTCATGCCCCTAACCCTTCCTGTACTACCCTATTTAAAGAATCAATCATATTTACATATTTAAAAGTGTACCCCTAGTTCCTCCCCCATGTTCAATCCTTTTGGGACTTTAGTGGCCATATCAATGATGTAGCGGGACTCTAGTCTTCTAAGACGCTTCTCTCTGTCTCCTCCTCTAGAGTCTCGAACGACGTGGTCCAGACAAAAGTATTTCACTAACTTCCGGTTGCTATTATGATGTAACTGGAAATGTCTAGCAACCGGATAGTTGTTGACTTTGTTCTGAATAGCTCGCTGGTGTTCTAGTATATGAATCTTAGCTGCATGTATGGTACTGCTCACGTACCTAAGGCCACACGGGGAGACCAGACAATACACCACAAAGGCTGTGTTACAGTTCATGAATTTAGAGTTACGTACGGGATCCCAACGTCCTGGAATCATGTAAGATGTCACCTTAGTGCTGTCAGCACAAGCCTTACATTTTCCACAGGGTTAAAAACCTGCTATACCTAGAATACCACTGAATTGGTGGCAGATGACTTCTAACCAAATGGTCTTTTAGGGATCCAGTTTTTCAGAATGTGAGAGATGGGTGTGATGGAATATCATGGCCAATGATTATATCTGATTTAATTATACTCCAGTTAGCCTGTATGATTTTTTTGACATTATTCGCTACACTGGAATAATTGGTAATCAGCCTGAAATTTTGTGCACTCCCTACTTCCTTCTTTTTAGGCACATCCTTCAACATGTTTGTTCTGTTCTTCGTCTCTACTTTATTCCACACCTCCTTGAGGATTTTCTTTTTATAACCTCTCACTTGGAACATTTCTATACTCTCTACAGCCGCTTTCTGATAATACTCTGGTTTAGTACTATTGCGTTTTATGCGTAATAGTTCTTACCGTAGGGAATGCTGTTCTTCAAGTTCACTGGATGACTACTCATTGCGTGCAGCACCGAGTTTCCCACTGTGGGTTTTCTGAACAGAGTAATTATTCTCCCAATCACTACAATAAAAGAGCACACACTCCGAGATGTTGATTTCCACAAGAAGATTTAATCAGCTTGCTGACGTGTTTCAACTGGATGGTCTTTGCCAAAGCCATACATAACGTGAACAATGCGCTAACTCCCTTAAAAAACAGTACATCATTGTTTGCATATTAAAAATTGCGAAAAGACTAGCAAAAATTTACTTGTGAAGCAAGTTAACACATTAGGAAGCAAAACTAAATATCTCATTGCAAGTTTCCAGTAGCCAAGTGGCCATTATTACTTCAATGCTCAAATACTGCATTTCCTTAAATGCAACTCAAAAAGCAAATAACATATATCAAATGCAGGGGCGTGGCTTGATAAGATGCTGCGTATACATATCTGCGGAAGCTCCCAGGGAAAGATTTTTAAAAATAGCAATCAATCCTTCATAATCCTGTAATTTGGTATGCTGGTCTTGAGTCTGGTAGTTGCAGAGAGGCCGGAGGAGACAAAAGGAAACAAAGGTCTAGCAATTTTGGGTGGATGGAGGAGAGGAGCAGCTGGGGCCCACCTGACGCTGACAAATCGTGGGCCAAGCTCCATTTGGGCAACTGGAGCCAAATTCGGGGGGGCGGGCTGAAAAATATTTCGGGGGGGTCTAATTCTTCCAACCACCGACAGAGTGGCTGTAAGAATGGGTGAACACACAACAATAGCCTCATTTACAATTAATGGTCTTTTAAAGACCTGTTAAGTACTCGGATGCCGCTGCAATTAAGATGCTCGCCAGCCCGCGAAGACGTGTCAGCCCGGGCTGGCACACACAACGGGGGGGGGGGCTGAAGCCCCATGAGCCCAATGGGTGTTGCGCGCCTACCAAGGTCTACCCGCACTGTTGAAATCCTGCAGCAGGGTCGGCTTCTACAGATGGACACAGCCCAGAGGGAGACCGAAAGCTGAGACCCAGCGAGGTTGGTGAGAGATATCTGATCGGCATAGGTAATGGCCACAGAGCCTGAATGAGGTGGGCGGTAACTAGGAAGGCCACCCAATGAGCCAGGGAGCTGCATCGCAGAGCTCCTGGGGCAGGAGTTGGGCAATTGGGGGCCGAGATCGGATGCCTGGAGCTGCATGCTGCGGAGAAAGGAGGCATACAACAACAGCACAGAAAAGAAGAGAATAAATCCGCTCCCCAGTGAATCGGAGTACCGAGAGGTGGGATCAACAGTGTATGCACAAGCAGCAGGGAAGAGGACTGGTAGGCCCAACACAGTGATCTACACAGCACCTGAGGACCCACAACAGGGTGGAAAAGTGGAGGACTTCCTTTGCCAGGACCAGGGAATAAGACCAAAAGGAGAATATATTAATGAAAGAATTGGGACAATGAGGCTAAAATGAAGAGTGGTATACACCCTGGCAGGACACTAGTCGTATATGTGGGGCATAAGGGGGGAAGGTCCAAGCTCTTCCATACACCTCCACCATATCTGTGGTCAAGATGAGAGAGTGAGAAGAGAAGCCTTCTACATCTGAATATAGTGCAAGCACTGGCCACTCTGTGCATCCAACTGAAGCCTAGCAGCTAGGGGAAATGCTTCATTCTCTGCACAGTATGCATTGCAGGTACAGAAGTGCGGAGACCCGGACCAGGTGCCTGCTTGGATCAATAATTTGGAACTTTAAGGGAGGGAGACCGCCCGTCAAGCCCTGGCAGGCCCTAGAACCAGGTGGCACATGAGTGGCAGGACAGACCTCTAATCATGCAGTTATTTACTGAATAGCAGACTGTTTAAGCTGTAATTTCAACAGGGTAGACAAAGGAGCATAGGCACAGATTAATAAAATCAGTAACTACGCTAAGCCCTTGCTGGAGGGTCCCGTCGCCCGGGGGGAAAACAAGAGTGATGGAGCTCAAGAGGAGCTAAAGAAAGAAAAAGAATCACCTTCGCTGGTGGACGTTTTTCAGGCAATTCAGACCACCTGAGCAGATATGGTCCATAGAATGGACGTGGTGGCTATCAACGTCAATCTCCTCCGGTGTGAACAGCGGAAAATGGCCAATAGAGTCACAATCACAGAAGAAAATGTAGAGACACTTCAAACAGAATTACAAAATCTTAGAGACACAGGTACTGCATTTCAGAAGGGAGTAATTCAGCAGAGGATTCTGAAGGAAGATCAAAGGAATAATCTACGCTTTGTAGGCTTTCCTGAACGGGAGGAGGGCCCCCAAGTGGAGCTGTCCTTAAAAAAATTGGATTGTACGAGAAATAGCACCCAAGTGCCTATCGAAGTTATTCAACATTGAGAGAACACATGGGTCATTGATGGCCCCACCGAGACCGGGAGCCCCGGTGAAAGCTATTATCGCTTGTTTTTTTAATTATAAGGACATGGACATGATCCTTCAAGCTATACGTACTAAAGGCTCACTGATGTACGAAGGGCATCCTTTTTCAATATACCCTAACTACACCCAATGAGTGCCGGACCCAAGGGAAACCTTTATCATAGTAAAGAGACACCTCCGAAACCTCAATATGAAATGCAGATTATTGTTCCCTCCTAAGTTGAGGGTGGAGAAAGTGGGCCACACCTTGTTCTTTCATTCAGCAGCGGATGCCAGTGACTTGCTGGTCTCGAGTGGCATACCAGGGGCATGTTTGGTCCCATCCACAGGATTCTCCAGGTCCTCCATGAAGGGAGACAACAACCGTGAACTGCGAAAGGGCCCGAGGCAGAAATCCCAAACACATAGAAGCAGCCCTGGCAGAGTTAGAGTCCGGTCAGATGGAATTCTACAAGCTTCGTACACCAAAACCATACATGAGTCGGAAACAGCGACTCAGAATTCGGGAAATGACCCAGATAGGAAAAATGACTCGACCGGATGAGCCGGGGTATCTGTGTGAGCGTGCCGGTGGGGAGCTGTACAGGATCCGAGCAGCACTGGAAACGTGAGAGAGACAATAAAGACCACAGAGACAATTGGACACTACATACGCAAGAACTGCAAAGTAATATGTAATGGGTGTAATTTGATGTCCCGGGGGCAGCCCCCCCACAGGTGTCAATACCTGCAGATTGAGTTGTATAGTTAGTCTTGCACCCTCCTTAACTGAACGGACCACTAGCGACGCAATCAATAGGCTACGGTACATTGACTTTTAGAGGTAGAAATTGCCTTTGATTTACATAGGCACGGGTAGTTCAAGTTTATAGTTGGAGAGTGGGGTGGAATAGGGCGTACTTGGAGGACTTCCTTAAAGGGGGAATTGAGACCTCTGGAATGCACCTTGGGAGGGGGGGAGTTGGGAATTTGAACGTTGATCTTTGTTGGGAGAATATGTATCTACTAGTGGGGATTGTCTAGTGTCTAAATCCAAATTGCTATCTCAAAATAAAGTTTCGGGAGACCATGGCGGGAAGTGTAAGCCATGGTGTAATTAGAATACAATTCCTGGATCCACAGGAGCCCAAGAATTGAAAATTATTACATGGAATGTGTGGGGTATTGCACATTTCCAGAAATTAAGGAGAGGACTAGAATTTATGAAATGCTACTAAGTGGTGATTGCATGTTTGCAAGAAACTCATATTTTGCGGAGGCAATACTGAGAATACGTAAACATCGGAGAGCCAAATATATGCGATCTCCTAATCTGTGTTCACTATAGGAACACCAATATGGGTGGCCCCAGGTGTACCCTTTCAATGCCTTTAGCATGTGACGGACCCGGAGGGTAGGTATGTAATACTATATGGGAAGTGGGAGGGACAGGAGATATGCTTTCTTAATGTTTATGCCTCAAATGTGGATTGTCCAGATTATTTTACGAAACTAATGACTATAGCTGGCCTCTTCCTGGGAGCAGAGATAATACTATTAGGAGGTGTGAATTGCCCCCTCAACGGTAGCTTGGACAGAGACCGTCCCAGAGAAATCACTAAACCCAGAACACTTACAGTACTTCAAGATTTCTTAACAGGCCTGCAGCTTAGGGACAAATGGCAAGAATTAAATCCCTTAAAAAGAGTATTCTCATGTTATACTCCTGCTACACACACCCACAGTCGATTAGAATATTGGTTTAACGCTCAGGTAGATGAGATTGCATATTTGCCTAGGTATCTATCAGATCACTCTCTGCTCCTGTTGAATCTTAGGGCAGTAAGAGGACTACCAGCAATACCATTATCGTATCTACGGGCTGAGGCACCTCAGGTTCCCCCCTAGTTAGCTGCTCTCTGAGATGCCCTTACACATTATTTCTCTGAGAAATGGGGAACTGCATCTACCAGAGTAATAAAGTGGGAGGCCATGAAAGTGGTGATCCGAGAAGTAGCTAATAAAACAACATATAGAGCCTGCCAGCAGCTGGAACAGGACTTTAGGGAGCAGGAACGGAAACTGGGAGATATAGAAAAACCCGTACATGAGAACCCGCAGGAGCTGGGGGAGTGGGAAAAGATAAGCGAAGAAACTATAGCGTCCTAGGGTAGATTGGAAAAGTATACCTATTCAGCATATAGACAATGACTTCACAGAGAGTATGATAGGTCGGGAGCACTTTTAGTCAGGATGATGAGTTCCGAAAGGAGCCCATCCCCAAATGCAAGACAGTACTGGGAAATTAGTAGGCACTCAGTGAGCAATTGCCGAAACTTTACCACAACCCTTAGCTGGAGCATGTGGCTCCACATTGAATACTTAACCAGAAAATATGCAAAATTACCTTGAGTATATAGAGTGGCCATGAAGAGACCCAGAGGAGACAGAAGCCCTCGCAGCCCCTTTTACAAGGGAGGAAATACTAAATGCTACTAAAAGTCTTAATACAGCCAAGTGTCCCGGGGGAGAAGGTCTCCCTGCCTAGTTTTACCAACAGTTTGCACCACCACTGGCTGACAAATTGTTGGAGGTTAATATGGAGGCCAACGACAGATGATCCCTGACAAGATCAATGCAAAAGGCATTACTGTCCATGATCTTAACATCTTAAAATTTTCACAACCTGACTCCTACATACCAATTTCCCTCCTGAAACTAGACATTAAAATTCTGAGTGGGATTCTAGAAACCAGACTGCTCTTTTCATGCCCCATCTAATTCACCCAGATCAGGCAGGTTTATACCCAGGAGAAACACCACACTTTATTTAAGTAGATTGACTCATGTATGGCATGCTCCGATAATACAAGACGAGGACTGTGCCTTAGCCCTGTTAGATATAGAGCAGGCCTTTGATTCAGTAGAGTGGGACTATATCTGGGCTACCCTCTAGAAAATGGGGATGCAGCAGGAATACATTTGTTGGGTTCAGCTATTATATAGTAATCCAGGAGTTTGTATGTGGCTTAAAGGAGTGGTATCAGACCAGTTTAATTTGTTGAGGGGAATGAGGCAGGGGTGCCCCTTCTTACTGCTGCTATTTGCTATAGCGTTGAAGCCTCTGACGGCTACGCTGAGGAAGAACATGGCAGAATATGGAATCCTTGTAGGAGATACAGTGCATATAATATCTATGATGCTCTTTTCTGACATTGGGGTGTGAGCCAGGTCCGGAGAGTTTATATCCCAGGCTCCTCTGCACAGCTGACGATGTTCCCCGCGTCCGGGGGCGCCTAATTCAACATGTGAGCTCCCGCTGTGCAGGATGCTCTTTTCTGGCATGAGAGCCAGGTTCAGGGACTTCACATTCCAGGGTCCCTCGCACCGCTGACAATGTTCCTCATGGCCGGAGGCGCTTAAATCAATCCACAAGCTTGCGCTGTGTGGAACGTTCTTTCCTGCCATCGGGGTGAGAGCCAGGTCCAGGGACTTCACATCCCAGGCTCCCCCGCACCGCTGACTATGTTCCTCATGCCCAGAGGTGCTTAAATAAACCTGTGAGCTCCCGCTGCGCTGAATGCTCTTTTTTGCCGTGGGTGTGAGAGCCAGGTCCTGGGACTTCACATCCCAGGCTCCCTCGCACCCCGGCACCGCTGACACTGTTCCTCACACCCAGGTACTTAAATAACCAGCAAGCTCCCTCTGCAGGGTTGTAAGAGGGAAGTGCCTGGGCGAAGCCCGGGCCAAGGGCGGAAATGTCCTTGCCCATCATTGCCAGAAAGAGGCAGGGCAGGGCTACCCCCCTTTCACCTGGCCCCGGTTTGTACTGTTGGATGACACTCACTCCTTGAGGTACTGTGTTTACTTCTCTCATTTAGTTTTACTTGTCGGCCCGCGCAGAAATTGATTTGGATCTTATTGACTGAGACACTCTTTGCAACTTCATTGTAATTCATTGTAATTGAATTGAGTCCCTTACCCTTGTCTTGTTCGCTTGTTTCTACACTGTTTGTGGCCCAGAAGGATGAGGAAGAGGAAATCCATGGAGGGCAACAGTGGTGGTGGTGGCCAAGTCAGGAAAGATAAAAAGGTTAGGAAGATGCTGAAACACCCAGGCAGCAACTGTGTTCTTGACCGCATTGACACCCTCACTAGCAAGCACATCCTTTTGGTAGAATCAGGTGCTGTGACGCTTATTCCTCCAGGCCAATCCCCTCCCTAGTCCAAGCCGCCCACCTATCATTCCAATTATGTTTCAAAAAACATCCCACAAAGAGGACCCCCCACCCAACCAGGAGGTACCACCAGACACTTCGAGGGCCTGCTTATCCTCCACTACCCCCCTCAATGTCTCTATGTTAGACCTGTCTGGCTTTTTGGCGAAGTCCCTCCTAATAATTATTTATTTTGTCCCCTTTTTACCCCTCATACCCTTATTAATGTTTGTGTCTACTGACTTTTTGTAGGTGTTGGCCAGGGGGATAGGTGTTCTCTCTCCCCCTCATAATCTTTTACCTCAGGCCCAGAGGCCTGTTCTGACAGGAAAGTTGGCACCACCTAAAATGGTGGCCACCAACTGCCCCAACTGTCACCAACAGAACTTGGCCATAGCCTAACATAGGGCATTCCAGAACCTTCTGGTCCATTCTGGACCACTGAAGGGCAGCCTATATAAGGCGGAATGCGGGGCAGCCATTTTGTCTACCTGTGGAAGTCCGCTGGAGGACAGGCTGTAGCCAAGGGTGGGAGAGGTTAGACATAGGGTTGACCTCCTAGATAGGGAAGCTGCCTTGGGTTGTCACCTCAAAATCCCCCTTTTGGGTTATTTGTCCTGACCCCGCTGTGAAGGATTACTGGAGACCCTGGGCGCCTAGCTTGCCCCTTGTCCAAACTATACAGGGGAAGTTTGAGGAGAAGGAGACTGCAGTGCTGCGGTGCGCAGTCCTCTGCCCAGCAGAAAGAGACTCAGGAAGGATAACCTTCTTCCCTAAGATCCCAACCCCTTCTTCAACTCAAGTGCTAAAAGGACTTTGTGAGGTGGGAACTGGGTACAGAATCGAACCAGCGCTGTCCCTACCTTCCTGGGTGCTGGGGAAGGCTTGTGTCCTGGGGAGCCCTGGCCGGATCTGGAGTCGACTGATCCCTGGAGTCCCTGGTGGAGGGTATCAAGTTCTCTGGAATAGCGCCCAACCCCGGGATCCACTGAGCCTGTGAAGCTTGTCAGGGCTTCCCTTTGAGAGCGGGACCCCGGGGGCACCTTCCGCGCTCCAGTCGCGTTATCGAGTCAAGTCCCGGTTTACAGAACAGAGCCTGGGCGAGACGCTATACCCAGGCGCCTTCGCGCATGCCCAGCCAGCTGTAGTATTCCCTCAGGAGGGGCCTAGGACCGAGCAGGCCCGGTGCGGAGTCGCTTCTCCCCCGCGCCTGCGCAGTAGAGCCCGGGGGCGTGTGGAAGTTGACGACGCGACGCTGAGGAGAGCTGTGAGGAGGCGGCTTCGGCGAGTAGCGGGGATCAATTGGGGCGCCGAGGGACAGATCCTGGACGGTGAGGAGCAGCCCTGTGGCGAGGCTGCATCACCGTGTCTGCGCTTCGTTTTGATTGCTGGAGAGGTCTCTGCTCCTCTGAGAGGGAGCGAGGGGGCCGAGTAAAAGCGGTGAAGCGTCTTCGAGTCCAGAGGGTGAGCGGAGGACTCGACTGCTGCCTGCTCACACAAGTAAGCCGGGAAGAGTGAGGGGTGGCGAGGGAGAGCTAGACAGGCCTCCCGCTCGTCTGTCTTCTTCCCCTAAGGCCTGAGAGAAACGAGTGGCCTAACTGCTAAAACCTACATAACTGTCTACAGAAACTTGGTACTTAACAGTTGGGGACAGATTACTTCCTTTCCCCCCTCTGGTGGAGTAGAGTTGGTGAGAAGCTAACTGAAGAGTCAAGTATAATGCATAGTTAACTGGCCTGAGAAAACCTGAAGGTTACCTACCAGCTATTGTTATAGTGCTTGTTTAAAAAGGTCATGAACTGTAGTAATTAATTGAAGTTTGCATAGCAGGTTAAAAGTATTATTGCTATCGCTGAGACCAGTTGAAGAGTATAGGTCATATTTAGAAACTATGCCTAATTAAGCGCTAGAAACGCTAGTAATGTACAGCTGATGATTTAAGCTAGCACCTTGTCAGAATCTGTATCAATTCCCTGACTAATAAGTTTTGTGCTTTCATCTCAAAAGGAAATCTACTTGTACTTAGATTGCGCTGTGGTTTTCCCTCCCAAGGTTCTAGCAGATTGATATTTCACCTGTTTGATTATAAGGTAATGAATTGTGAACCCTAGAGTAATAAGTGTGAGAGTATTGACAAGCTAACTGATTAGTGCTTAGCAATCTAAATAATAGAATTGATGATAATGAGTTGACCTGAAATGTCTCACACTACATAATTTGAAACTGAAGAATATATTATTTTTATAAAGCAGTACGTATTTTCATATAATTTTGGTGTAGTGTTTTCTTTTTGAGTGCTATTGCGTGGAATTACTTTTGGGTGGTCTGCAACCTTTACACTGTGCCTCTGAGATGCTAGTCTTACCCTAGGCCAGGCTACCTAATTCCAACATATTGGTGCCTAGCGGTGGGATTGCGGACTTGGTTGCAGCTACTTACTAGTAATTTGACGTAATACACCCAACCTACACCAGGAGTTTTCTCCTTGCGGCCCTCCCAATTAGTCTTTTTGTTTTTTCTAAATTTATTCCTGGTGGTGGGTGGAGTTGGCTTTAGGTTGCCTTTGCCACTCTAAAATTTCTGGTGTGTATCCAGGTTTGCCTGACTCACAATGGAGTTCGCGGTGGAAAACCTGGAAGTCTATTCCGTGCCCCAATTGAGAATGTTCTGCCAACAAATGGGGGTCTTTTTCAAACATGGTGCCAGGAAGGGGGAGCTCCAGACTAGCCTTAGGGCCTGGGTGGAGGCACACCAAGAGACAAAGGAGGAGGAGGAAGAGGTTGACCAGGACACGGTGGGGGAGGTAGAAGAGATATTTCGCCATGAGGGGGAAAACTTACTCACCGGACCAGTGTCCTATTCCAGAAAGGGCAGTAGCATCTCTGGGAGAAGCCTAACGGAAGCCGAGCTCACCGATAGGAGGGAGAAAAGACAGCTAAAGTGGGAGTTGGCTAAGATGGAGCAGGAGAAAGAGGAGAGGAGAATGGTCCACGAGTTTAGACTAAAGGAACTGGAGCTCCAAAGTCTGCGACGGGGGTCCTCTCCTGTTAGGAATGGTGGCAGCGAACCAAAGGAGTCAGCCAGGGAGACCAAACCCTATATCCCCAAGGACCTGATAGCGAGCTTCAGTCAGGGGGATGATGTAGCTAAGTGGCTGGCCGCTTATGAGGTTTCTCTGAAGGTTCATGGAGTGCAGGAGAAGCACTGGGGGGGTAGTTTGTACAAGTACATGCCTCCTGCTGGTCGGGACACTTTGCTGGCCCTGGATCCAGAGGAACAGACAAACTACCCCACCATGAAGCTGGCGTTATTGAGGAAGTTCGGGCTCACCCCAGAAAGGTACCGACAGAAGTTCAGGGGGAGCCACAAGATGGGCACTCAGAACTGGGTGGACTTCCTTGATTACGCCAGAAAGGCCTTAGAGGGTTGGGTCAAGGGCAGTGAGGTAAAAGATTATGAGGGGCTGTACGATCTGTTTTTGAAAGAACACCTCCTCGAGAAATGTTTTCCCGAGCTGCGCCAACACCTGGTAGACAGCAAGCTGACCAATCCCCGGAAGCTTGCAGAGGAGGCGGACATCTGGACAAGTACCCGGGTGTCCTCCAAGGGGACTGGAGGGGAATCTCAAAAAGCCGGACAGGGCGCCCCCCAGAAGAAGGAGGGGGGAGAAAAAGAAAGAGTTCTCTAAAGGTCCCCAAAATAACTTCCAAGGGAAGGGAGCAGGTTTCACCCCTAGGGCAAACCCGCCCCGGAACCCTCATCCTGGCCAAAGCCAGCAGCCCAGGGTTCTCCACTGTTTTGAATGCGGTGGCGTTGGACATTATAAGGGAGATGTCAGATGCCCAAAGAGACCACCCCCTCCCACCGGAGGAAAGTCACCGGGAGTAGCTAGTGTAGCGCTCGGGGAGGAGTTGCCCTTAGATAAGGGGGGTGAGTGGGCGGGTGTCACCTTAGTGTCCCTGGGAGAGCAGGAGATGGTGCCAAAGATCCAGGTGCCCCCAAATACTACAAAGTATGGGCAATGGGTTACAATCAATGGCCAGAGAGGGGAGGCTCTGAGGGATACAGGAGCCAGCATGACTATGGTGAGAAGTCAGCTGGTGTCCCCAGAGCAGGTTGTTCCTAATGTACTCCACCCCGCCGCGATGGCTGACGGCAGAATGGGCCACTATCCAGTGGCTGAGGTTCCCTTTGAGTGGGAGGGGGTTGCAGGTTCACTTCGAGTTGCCGTAAGCCCTGCCGTGCCAGTCGATTGTCTGTTGGGGAATGACATGGAACACAACACTTGGAGAGAGGTGGAATACCGGACGCATTCTGCGATGCTGGGTACACCTGACTGGGCCTGTGTCAGCACACGGTCTGCGACTGCCCGGAGAGGGAGTTCGCCTGGGTTGGAGCCTGGAACAATGGCCCAACCCGCTGCTAAGAAGGGACAGACCCGGAGACAGAGAAAGCCTGCTCCGGCTTCCACACCCCATGAGACAGATCGGCCGCCTGCGGTGGTGGACCAGGAGTCCGTGGAGGGGGAAGTAGACTCTCTGGAGGATTTACCCATCCCTGCGGAGTGGCATGTGGAGGGAGGTCCTACCAGAGAGGAATTCTGTAAGGGGCAGAGGGAGTGCCCCACCCTTGAGGGACTGAGGCGACAGGCTGAAGCCCAAGCAGCAGGTGATGTTACGGGACATTACCATATTTACTGGGAGGATGGACTCCTCTACAGTGAACCCAAGGTACCCTCGCCTGGTTCATCGAGGGCCTTGGTAGTCCCGCAACAGTACCGAGCCTTTCTTTTGGAATTGGCTCATGCCATACCCCTGGCAGGACACTTAGGCCAGGATAAGACCTTTGCACGGCTTGTCCTCCACCTTTACTGGCCTCAGATGAAAGCGGCGTCCAACACATACTGTAGGACATGTGTAACCTGCCAGGCCAGTGGGAAAACAGGGGTGAAGCTAAAAGCTCCCCTGGAACCACTTCCAGTCGTTAGCACCCCCTTTGAGAGGGTGGGCATCGACATTGTAGGGCCTTTGGATCCACCAACAGCAGCTGGTCACAGGTTTATCCTGGTACTGGTGGATCATGCCACACGGTACCCAGAGGCAATACCTCTGAGGACAGTCACTGCACCTGTAGTGGCAAGAGCCCTAATGGGAATCTTTACCCGAGTGGGATTTCCCAAGGAAGTTGTGTCTGACAGGGGGACCAACTTCCTGTCAGCTTACATGCGGGCCATGTGGAAGGAGTGTGGAGTGACCTACCGGTTCACCACTCCTTATCACCCCCAGTCGAATGGACTGGTTGAGAGGTTTAATAAGACCTTGAAGGGCATGATCAGAAGTCTGCCAGAGAGCCTGCGGTGGAAGTGGGATGTCCTCCTACCCTGTTTACTCTTTTCCTACAGGGAAGTGCCCCAGAAGGGAGTGGGCTTCAGCCCCTTTGAGCTTCTGTATGGGCACCCTGTACGCGGTCCTCTCAGCCTGGTGAAGGATGGTTGGGAGAAATCTCTCAGGAAACCCCCCCCCAGGATGTGGTGAGCTACATGCTGGCCTTCAGGAGCCAAATGGCGAAGTTGTGGAAGCAAGCTTCTGACAACTTGGAGGCCAGCCAGGCAGTCATGAAGGAGTGGTACGACCACAATGCTCACCAGGTGGAACTGGAGCCTGGACAGAAAGTGTGGGTGATGGAGCCTGGAGAGCTTAGTGCCCTCCAGGATCGCTGGACAGGCCCCTTTGAGGTGTTGGAAAAGAAGGGTAAGGCCACATACCTGGTGGACCTTAAGACCCCTCGACAGCCCCTACGGGTGCTGCATGCCAACCGACTCAAGCCCCACCATGAGAGGCCCGAGGTCATGCTGATGATGGTGACTGACGGGGAAGAGGAAGCGGAAAGCGAACCTCTCCCACATCTCTTTTCATCCCAAGAGAAGGATGGGTCAGTGGAGGGAGTGATTCTCTCTCCTACTCTAACTCCCGAGCAACGGGAAGACTGCCGCCAGATCCTGGAGCAGTACTCGTCGTTGTTCTCCCTTGTCCCGGGAAGGACCCACCTGTGTACCCATGATGTGGACACAGGAGACAGCCCACCAGTGAAGTCCAAGACCTACCGGCTGTCTGACAAGGTGAAGGCTAGCATACATGGAGAAGTTGCCAAGATGCTAGAGCTGGGAGTAATTGAACCTTCCAACAGCCCTTGGTCCAGTCCGGTGGTGCTCGTGCCAAAAGCCGCACCACCAGGCACCACACCTGAACTGAGGTTCTGTGTGGATTACCGAGGACTGAATTCAGTGACAAGGACTGATGCTCATCCGATCCCTAGGGCGGATGAATTGATTGACCGGCTAGGAGCTGCCCAATATCTGAGTACCTTTGACCTCATTTCAGGGTACTGGCAGATCTCCTTGACAGATGGAGCAAGGGAAAGGTCAGCCTTCTCCACGCCTGAGGGACACTACCAGTTCTGTGTGATGCCCTTTGGGCTCAAGAACGCCCCTGCCACATTTCAGCGGCTGGTGAACCAGGTCCTCTCTGGAATGGAGAGTTTCTCTGCTGCGTACTTGGATGACATCGCTGTCTTCAGTAGCAGTTGGGAGGACCATCTGCAGCATTTGCAGGCCGTTCTCCAGGCCCTGAGACAAGCTGGATTGACCATCAAAGCCAGCAAATGCCAGATTGGGCAGGGGTCGGTTGTGTACCTTGGACACTTGGTGGGTAGGGGGACTGTGCAGCCCCTGCAGGCGAAGATTGAGGCAATCATGGCCTGGGAACCCCCCAAGACACAGACTGAGGTCCGAGCTTTCCTGGGCCTCACAGGATACTACCGTCGCTTTGTGAAGGGGTATGGCACTATTGTAGCGCCCCTCACAGAGCTCACCTCCAAGAAACAACCTCGACGGGTAGTTTGGACAAAGGCTTGTCAGCAAGCCTTTGAAAAATTGAAACAGGCAATGTGTGCGGCACCGGTCCTGAGGGCCCCAGACTTCTCCAAGGAGTTCATTGTCCAAACAGATGCATCAGAACATGGCATTGGGGCAGTGTTATCGCAACTCAATGAAGAGGGCCTGGATCAACCTGTAGTCTTCTTATCCAGGAGACTGCTTCCCCGGGAACAGAAGTGGAGTGCCATTGAGAGGGAAGCTTTTGCGGTGGTGTGGGCTCTGAAGAAGCTGCGGCCATACCTCTTTGGCTCGCACTTCCTGGTTCAGACTGACCACCGACCCCTTCGTTGGCTGATGCAGATGAAGGGGGAAAATCCCAAGTTGTTGAGGTGGTCCATCTCCCTACAGGGAATGGACTTCCGGGTGGAACATCGGCCTGGAGTGGACCACGCCAATGCAGACGGTCTCTCCAGGTATTTCCGCCTTAGTGATGAGGACTCCCAAGGGGTTGGGTAGTTCTCCCCACTTTCAGCTGGGGGGGACGCGTGTTAGACCTGTCTGGCTTTTTGGCGAAGTCCCTCCTAATAATTATTTATTTTGTCCCCTTTTTACCCCTCATACCCTTATTAATTTTTGTGTCTACTGACTTTTTGTAGGTGTTGGCCAGGGGGATAGGTGTTCTCTCTCCCTCTCATAATCTTTTACCTCAGGCCCAGAGGCCTGTTCTGACAGGAAAGTTGGCACCACCTAAAATGGTGGCCACCAACTGCCCCAACTGTCACCAACAGAACTTGGCCATAGCCTAACATAGGGCATTCCAGAACCTTCTGGTCCATTCTGGACCACTGAAGGGCAGCCTATATAAGGCGGAATGCGGGGCAGCCATTTTGTCTACCTGTGGAAGTCAGCTGGAGGACAGGCTGTAGCCAAGGGTGGGAGAGGTTAGACATAGGGTTGACCTCCTAGATAGGGAAGCTGCCTTGGGTTGTCACCTCAAAATCCCCCTTTTGGGTTATTTGTCCTGACCCCGCTGTGAAGGATTACTGGAGACCCTGGGCGCCTAGCTTGCCCCTTGTCCAAACTATACAGGGGAAGTTTGAGGAGAAGGAGACTGCAGTGCTGCGGTGCGCAGTCCTCTGCCCAGCAGAAAGAGACTCAGGAAGGATAACCTTCTTCCCTAAGATCCCAACCCCTTCTTCAACTCAAGTGCTAAAAGGACTTTGTGAGGTGGGAACTGGGTACAGAATCGAACCAGCGCTGTCCCTACCTTCCTGGGTGCTGGGGAAGGCTTGTGTCCTGGGGAGCCCTGGCCGGATCTGGAGTCGACTGATCCCTGGAGTCCCTGGTGGAGGGTATCAAGTTCTCTGGAATAGCGCCCAACCCCGGGATCCACTGAGCCTGTGAAGCTTGTCAGGGCTTCCCTTTGAGAGCGGGACCCCGGGGGCACCTTCCGCGCTCCAGTCGCGTTATCGAGTCAAGTCCCGGTTTACAGAACAGAGCCTGGGCGAGACGCTATACCCAGGCGCCATCGCGCATGCCCAGCCAGCTGTAGTATTCCCTCAGGAGGGGCCTAGGACCGAGCAGGCCCGGTGCGGAGTCGCTTCTCCCCCGCGCCTGCGCAGTAGAGCCTGGGGGCGTGTGGAAGTTGACGACGCGACGCTGAGGAGAGCTGTGAGGAGGCGGCTTCGGCGAGTAGCGGGGATCAATTGGGGCGCCGAGGGACAGATCCTGGACGGTGAGGAGCAGCCCTGTGGCGAGGCTGCATCACCGTGTCTGCGCTTCGTTTTGATTGCTGGAGAGGTCTCTGCTCCTCTGAGAGGGAGCGAGGGGGCCGAGTAAAAGCGGTGAAGCGTCTTCGAGTCCAGAGGGTGAGCGGAGGACTCGACTGCTGCCTGCTCACACAAGTAAGCCGGGAAGAGTGAGGGGTGGCGAGGGAGAGCTAGACAGGCCTCCCGCTCGTCTGTCTTCTTCCCCTAAGGCCTGAGAGAAACGAGTGGCCTAACTGCTAAAACCTACATAACTGTCTACAGAAACTTGGTACTTAACAGTTGGGGACAGATTACTTCCTTTCCCCCCTCTGGTGGAGTAGAGTTGGTGAGAAGCTAACTGAAGAGTCAAGTATAATGCATAGTTAACTGGCCTGAGAAAACCTGAAGGTTACCTACCAGCTATTGTTATAGTGCTTGTTTAAAAAGGTCATGAACTGTAGTAATTAATTGAAGTTTGCATAGCAGGTTAAAAGTATTATTGCTATCGCTGAGACCAGTTGAAGAGTATAGGTCATATTTAGAAACTATGCCTAATTAAGCGCTAGAAACGCTAGTAATGTACAGCTGATGATTTAAGCTAGCACCTTGTCAGAATCTGTATCAATTCCCTGACTAATAAGTTTTGTGCTTTCATCTCAAAAGGAAATCTACTTGTACTTAGATTGCGCTGTGGTTTTCCCTCCCAAGGTTCTAGCAGATTGATATTTCACCTGTTTGATTATAAGGTAATGAATTGTGAACCCTAGAGTAATAAGTGTGAGAGTATTGACAAGCTAACTGATTAGTGCTTAGCAATCTAAATAATAGAATTGATGATAATGAGTTGACCTGAAATGTCTCACACTACATAATTTGAAACTGAAGAATATATTATTTTTATAAAGCAGTACGTATTTTCATATAATTTTGGTGTAGTGTTTTCTTTTTGAGTGCTATTGCGTGGAATTACTTTTGGGTGGTCTGCAACCTTTACACTGTGCCTCTGAGATGCTAGTCTTACCCTAGGCCAGGCTACCTAATTCCAACACTCTAGCAATAATATCTCACAGCCAGGACCCTCAATGCTTTGTACAAACAGGTTCACTCCCTTATTGGACTTGTCTGATGAGCCTACGGAAGTCATACTCATGTCTCCTCCTGTGCCTACCACAACTATCACATTAGCTCCTAACCCAGAAACCCAGGGCACCCACCAACTCATAGACATGCTTAAAGTGGAAATAGGGACCATGAGATGTCTGATCGAAGGCCTCACCACTCTAGTTAGATCATTATTGCAGAATGGCTTGAATCGCCAGCAGGACGGCACACTTGTGCCAGGATCTCACTTGCTGCCCCCTCATAATCATCGAATGACATGTGAGGTAGCCACCCATGGTAGGGGTACCATCTTTCAGGGAGATACCCAGCCCCCCTCTGCTACTCAAGCCCTTAATCAAGTCTCACTCGAATCTACTACCAACTGAAACAACAATTCTAATAACCTTCAAGTTATTCCCTACAACAGAGTTGCTGTGCAGGATCCTCTAACAAAACTCAATTCATCTTCCTACCCCAGGGTCAGCAACCACTTTCTCTCAGCCGACCAACCCAGTCATTACACACTCACCACACTCATCACATGCTCCAAAAATTTACATGGTCAATGTTCCCAACGTTGATGGTAAGAAGGGCTATGAGGGCGAAGATTCTTTGATCAACAAGACGAACCCTTGGATCTCCAATGGCAGGGGTTGTCACTCAATAATCCAAGATTACATGTCCAGGGCTCGGAGGTGCTCAACCACTTGTCTGAATTGAGCTCACTATTAGAGGTGCTGATCTGTCAGAAATCCTCCTTGCCCTGGAATTTTTAACCTGTCCCCCTGAAGCCTCTTCCATCTAGTTCAAGCACTTTCCAACTTGCAAACTGGGTAGACATTCTGCAACCCCACGGCTTACTCATCTAGCTGTTGGCTCCTCACTGGAGGACAACGATTTACTACATAGTGAAGTTCTGAGGCATCCTGGATTACGCATTATCTCCCTTACGACCGGTTTCACCAGCATTTTGACCTTGCAGACCGCGCTCCAACCAAAGGAAGACAGCTCCTGGGAGAAGTGGGAACAAGAAGACCCTCCATCTGTATCGTTGAGGGGGAGGGAGATGATTCTTCCACATGTCCATATTTCCAATCACCTGTACAGGCCCTATCTTGCCACAGCACTCCTACCCGAAAGACTGATGGCTCTGCATCTCATCAACATCTGAGGATAATATCATGGAATGTGGCTAGGCTAAGCAATAAAATGTCAATCCCCCATTGGAATGACCTAATTGAGGGTTTTGAAATTTGTATTTTTCAGGAGACCTGGAGCTTGGTCCTCTCTATACAAACCAGACTTTGTCTGCTTTTACTCACTCGCAACAACCGTTGGAAGAGGGTATCCATCAGGGGGACTAATTATCTGGGTGAACATTGCCCTGGGCTGTCAAACAACCTATCTCACAACCTTCAGCACTGATATTCTGGGGGTTAGTATTAGGCGGCCCAGGGGGGGAGTAAAAATCAATCTGCTTAATTACTATGAGAGTGGAAACAAAGGATGCAGACCCTCGCCTACAGTTTTAGCATTGGAAGAAAGTTTAGCTAATTAATCACCTCAAGCCAGAACAGTCGTAGTAGGAGATTTTTACTGCACCTTCGAGCCTCGGTACAAAGAAGATCTGCTAGGAATCGAGGAAGACAACACTAAATGGGCTGTCCCCCAACTAAATCTCACCCCAGTTAAAAGACACAGACAGCGTTCCAACTTAACACCCTCACCATAGAGTTTGGTCTGGGGGCAGTCATTGGTAGAACAGCATCGGACAGACAGGGAGAGAATACATATAATAGAGCTAGCTGTCCGTCCCGCAACAACTATATTCTGCTAGATGTGAGGCTCTGGGGGGACCTGATCAATATGAGTGTGGGCATTACTACTGAAAGTGACCAAACCCCCCCCCCCCTGTCTAACTATGAACCCCTTATGGGAAGGCACTAATTATACAGTGAACACCCTACCCTCAACCATTACCAGAGAGAATGTAATAGATTTTTAAAATGGCAAAAGGTAGCCCTGAAAGAATCTAAGATAGCTGGTATACGAAACAACATTGTACAGGCACATTAGAGCACACTTGATCTCCAAGCCGCAGCCTCTAGCCCAAGTGGGTTGGCTGACATACCTATGGCCCATTCTCAAACTGTTGGTAGACTTAATGCACATTTTTTAGTTCCAATTCGGGTAACAAGCTCAGTATGCCAGCAAAAAGGCCCCACTTGTTGTATACAAAAGATTTCAGACAAAAACAATTAGTTTTAGCCGCAGCAATAAAAAACAAGAATTGACCCTTGATTAACGCTGCCAGGAAATCCTACAGAGCTGCTTTGTATCAGGCAAGGATAGCTTGGGAGGAATCACGCTGGCAGCAACTCAAGGAAGCAAGATCACCTAAAGATGTTGAGATATTCTGGACCATAATTACTTGGGGTAGCAAGTCAGGTGCACACTCGTCCCCCAATTGCATCACAGGCCAGGAATGGCATGACCACTTTCTGAGCCTTTACTCAACACCATTGGACATCCCCCCTGCAAAGCTTGATGATCCCTATGAGCATCACAACGATGACAAGCTTTTTGACCCGGCCGAAATTGAATCTGCAAAAGGCAGAGTAATGCCTTCCAAATCAGCAGGACCAGACGGCTTACCATGCGATTTATTTCTTGCAGACACCCCACATTGGGCACGCTACATTCTTCTCTTGGCAAACACCATAGCCAGTGGCGCTCCAGTTCCTGGGTCCTGGAAGGGCACAGAGTTGGTCCCAATATATAAAAAAGGAGCCAGAGACGACCCCTCAAACTACAGGCCCATTAGCCTGATTGATGGTCTGCAGAAGGTCTTTGGCAGAGTCCTCCTGCAGAGAATCCACTAATGGGCAGAAGACAATGCCATCCTTTCACAGTACCAGGCTGGCTTTAGGCCAAGGACTGGAGCAATCGATCAGGTGTTTGGTTACTACCTATCTACTGGAAAGTAGTGATGATATGCAAGTGCAGTCTCTTTCTTGCATTTATTGATCCAAAGACAGCCTTTGACCTGGTTCCTAGGAGCAAATTGTGGCTCACATTCAAGGATATGGGTATCCACCCACTTATCCTCAACGTGCTGGTCTGGCTCGATTAAGGGAACCGCCCAGGTTAGATGGGGGAGCAAGGACAACTTACAGAGTGCATCCCAGTCAACAGGTGAGTCCAACAGGGTTATGTCCCGTGTCCCACCCAATTCTCTCTCTACATGAACGGGGTGGTCAGCTTTCTCTAAGAAGATCCAGTAGACGCACTAACCCTGGTAGGTGACAAGGTACCAACCCTCCTGTTTGCTGACGACTCCTTGCTGGTGTCTAGAACCGAGCAGGGTTGCGACGACTACTCAAAAGGTTCTGTCTCTTTTGTAATGACTGGGGGTTAGTTATTAACACTCTAACAACCAAATGCATGGCCTTCAACCCCCATAAGTCTTACAAAAGCAACCCTCAACTAGGTGTGATACCCCTGGAAAGAGTGGGCACCTTTGATTACCTTGGTGTGTGCATCTCTGACAAAATGTCATGGAAGCCCTGTCTAGCAAAGATGTTGATGGGGCACAAACGAGTAGTTGGAGTTCTTGAGAGGGAGCATTACTTCTCACACAGCAGACCGGTAGCCCCAGCCCTCCAGGTTTATGATGCAAAAGCGGTTATTTCAGAAAACACAAGGAGATGATGGACGGAGCACTGAAACTTTTCAGACACTCACCCCCAGTTACAGTTCTGGGTTGAATCCATCATTGTTCTTTAGCTCACTTTGCCACCTCAGTTCAGACCCAGCTATATGCAAATCAGTCTCGACCCTGTGCTTCATGGGAAAAGTTCATCCCACACTGCTAAGCCAGGACTTCCCTGAACCAGAAACAAGCATACTGGGACCGGTTTCGAGCTAACAGCCCTCATCAGCTAGGCTAGCTTGAATCTAGTGGCAAAGTGAGCAAGGGACCCACGTCTGGGCATACCTTGCCAACTTATAGCGAACAAAGCAAACACAAGGAGATGATGGACGGAGCACTGAAACTTTACAGACACTCACCTCCAGTCACAGATCTCGGTTGAATCTATCATCGTTCTTTAGCTCACTTTGCCAACTCAGTTCAGAAAAAGGGGTTAGTTGAGCACCTTATGTAGCAGAGCTATGGGGATTTGATAAGGCTCATGATCTCTGCAGATCTGAGCACAAGTTTCTAAGTGACCTGTTGATGTTGCCCCAAAATGTCTCCCTTACCCCTCTAATGCTTGACATGAGCAGGCGATCGATTGGGTTTTACCGCAAGGTTGCACCCGCTAATTTTTTGAGCTCACATTAGGTGGACCCCTTAGCTCCTTTCCTATGCTGAAGCCCTTACCGAGGTGAAACGAATAGATACTGTCTGTAAAAGAGGCTGCATCTCCAACATCAGAAAAATTATGGCAGCTTTTGGGGTCCAGGCGTATTGGGACAGGCAAAAAACACCAAGGAATCAAGAGCTTAAACATCTGTATTGGAAATGGGTGGATCATCAAGAAATCTGCAAACCGAATCTGGGTAGATTAATAGCAGTATTTCACCTACACAAACATACCAGATACCTGGAGCCCTTGTTAGATAATTGTTAGATACTTTTCAGGCCCGATGGGACCGGATGTTATACATCCACTTCAGGTACGGCACACTGCCTGTCTGCGAGAGAACAGCGAAATGGCACTCATGCAATCATACACCAAAGGACTCCCCATGTTGCAGGGCCCCAATAGAAAGCGTTGCCCATGTTTTATTTGCTTGCATGTCATATAATATCCCGCGGACCAAGTGGCTAAAACCATTGTGCCAGCACCTGGGCACACAGGATGATCGTGTTGCCCTGCGCATCCTTAGGTCTGATCCCAGGGCCTTCTTGCATGTTGTGTGGTAAAGTTCCTTAGTCATGCATGGCTGATTAGACGGAAGTTCTTGGCAGGAACAGCACAGAACTCTGTAGAACTACGTTGATACACAACCACTGAAGGGCTCAAATGCTGTTTTTTAAGTTTTAAAATTATATGCCATGCACAAGCACTTTCTATCCTTAATTTTAACCTGACGTGCTGTTTTCTTAAGGAGGGATGGAACATTTTAAAAGGCCTGCTGGGGGCTACAACCTGAGCTTACAGAAGATGAATTGTTACACAGTTCTTCCCTCTCGATTTTTACTGCATTTAGTGCATGTGTTTTACTGTTACGATGTGTATTACCTTTTCAATTAGCTGATTGTGGTTATTACACTTTACACCGAGGGCACAGCAGTGCACCTGGTTGGATTGCCTGTATGTATTATTCAGTATGCTGCTGTTTGATATGCTTATTTTGTATTTCTCTCACAAAACGCCTTTTATGCTTTTATTACACAACAACAATAAAATATCTATGTATGCTGACCATATGTTGGTATAACCAGAGTAAATCATTGCTGGTCCCTATAGGGACACTGTCCCAGGACAACATTGGGATGCACCCGGAAGTGGAGATACAGTAGAAATTGGAAGGTATGCTATATCTAGGTATTCAACTATGGCACACCCCATCAGCTTTTATGGAACATAATATAGGGAGAGTAATATCAGGGACATGGACACGAGCCTCGGTGGGGTTCTTGAAATCCCTACCTCTGTCCTTGATGGGTAAGGTAGCCATTATGAAAATGGTCATCTTTCCTGTCTGCCTCTACACTCTGCAGCATTTGTCCCATGACTTTCCTAAACTCTACTTTAAAACAATAGATAGCTTACTGATGAAATTGTTATGGGGGAACAAGCGTAAATTAGTTAAATTAGAAACCCTATAACGGAAATGGATGGTTGGGGGTGTGGAATTGCCCCATATATACCTATATTATGTGGTTACTCAGCTCAAACATGCGGTTAATTGGTTGGAAGAAGGTAATAATTTAGAGAAAGCCCTACTAGTGGGCACGTATGACAGTGATACTTTGCCTGAATTGCTTATGATGGGGTCTGCAGTCCCTAAATACTCCCCTACCTGCCCAAATGGGTAGAAAAGATCTGGGAGGATAAGGTTAAAAAGGTGATCCGGAGGGTGATATATTCCCCCGACATTCCACTGTGGATTGTAATGCACTTCAAAAATATATTAGAGTCCATGTCCATACAAAGATGGAAAACTGGGGGTTGATGTAATGTGGGCGACCTGTATATAAATAGCACATTTATAACCAGAGAGGAAGCAGTGACTACCTTTGAACTGGGACCAGGTCAATACCAAAAAGTATGAATGAATGAAATAATGAATGAAATAAACTTATATAGTGCAACTTAGCCCATCGGGCGTCAAGGCGCCTAAGCAAAAACATAATCAAAAACATAGTCCTAGGTCCAAGAGCATGTCTATGGGTAGGCCTCGATGAAGAGCCACTTCTTTAAAGATTTCTTAAAGAGCGCCATGGAAGATTGTCTTTTTAGCTCGGAGGGGAGGGCATTCCACAGTTTAGGGGCCACAGAGGAAAAGGCCCTTCCACCCCATCTGACTCTGTTAGTCCGAGGAACGAATTGAAGATTCTTGCTAGCGGAGCGTAAGTTTCTACTGGGGATGTAAGGAACCAGAAGGGAACTTATAGCTTCAACACAGCCGCCAGACAGAGCGCTGAAAACCAGGCACAGGATTTAAAAAAAGATCCTGGCCTGGATCGGGAGCCAGTGCAGACTCTTCCTGGGGAGAGTGGCTGAGGAGATGTTAGGAACATCCAGGACAAATCTAGCAGCTGCGTTCTGGATGGTTTGAAGACGTCGGATAAGGCCTTTATTGATGTCTGCATAAAGCGCATTGCAGTAATCCAACCGTGATGTAACTAAAGCAACCACAATCTGTTTGCGGGCTTGGGGGGAGAGGTAACAGGAGATTTTTCTGAGAATCTTAATAACTCCCCAGCAGGTGGACACAGTTCTATTGACCGGCTGTGTCATGGCAAGCGAGGTGTCGATAATCACACCCGGATTTCGAAGGCAGAGGAAAGGCTCCAAGGGAAGGGGGCCACCAATCGCTTGACCATGTGTCTTGATCCTTACCAAAGATCAAGACCTCGGTTTTCTCTCCGTTCAGCTTCAGTGAGCTTATGATAATCCACTCAGAGACTGCTTGCATGCAGTTCCTGAAGCTGATCGTGGAGGTACTCACTGAGTGGGAGAAGGACACCATGATCTGAGTCATCGGCGTATGACACCACCTCCATCCCATGCGATCTTACTAGCCTGGCAAGTGGGGCCACACAGATGTTGAAAACTCAAGGTCGACCCCTGTGGGACCCCACATTGCACAGGTGTAGCAGGGGAGAGGTACTCTCCTAGCTTGACCCTCTGCTCTCTCTGGTTAAGGAAGGAGGTCAGAAGGCTCAATGCTAGGCCCTCCACCCCTATCTCCCTCCGAGGAGCTTTTAAAGTCGAGGGAGATAGGGTATCAAAGGCTGCAGTCAGATCGAGCAGGACCAGAAAGGTAGTCTGGCCTCGGTCGACCTTTTAACAGATGTTGTCTACCACTACCGTAAGGGCTGACTCGGTGTTGTGAAATTTCCGGAACCCATGCTGAGATTGATCCAGGAACCCAGACGCATCAAGAAAGGTAGTCAAGTGCTGATTAAGATGGAGTTCAAGCATTTTAGCTGGGGCAGGCAGCAGAGATATTGGTCAAATTTTTTTGAGGGTTTCCGGATCCAGAGTCGGCTTTTTAAGTAGAGGCTTGACTATAGCCTTTTTCCATGCTGCTGAAAACAGGCCCTCAGTCATGGCACGATTCATCACCTCAAGAAGTGGGGGCAGCAGCGTTTCCCTACACTCTTTCAGGACCCTCAAAGGGCAAGGGTCCAGTGGAGATCCTGATTTAGTTCTATTCAAAAGCGAGTCAAGATGATCGAGAGTGAGGAGAGGAAAGTTAGTCGGACCCTTGGTGGGATCCTTTGCCCAGCACTCTAAAGCAGGCTGAGCCGGAACAGGATGAGAGCTCATTAGATCTCTCTGAACTTCAAGAGTGGAATAGATATCGGCGATGTTAGTGTGGAACAAATGCGAGATCTTGTCACACAGCTCTTGGGAACTTATGAAGGGATCAGGAGTTTGTAGAGAACACAAAGAATCAACGATCTTAAATAGTTCCCTAGAAGAGGTAAGGGACGTAGTTAGCTTAGAGAAATAGGCCTGCTTTTCTTTAATGACCCTAGCCTTATAGTCTCCAAGCAAAGACTTATGTTTTTCTCTGTCTGTGGGATCCCAAGTTTTTCGCCATAGTCTCTCCTGTTTCCTGCAACTCTGCCTTAAGAGCCTGAGAGGCTCTATAAACCAGGGGGCTGAAGGTTTCTGCCTAGCTGAATAGCGAAAAGAGGCAGGGGCTAAAAGATCTACTGCTCTGGAGATAGAGTTGGAAAGTTCCAGTGCAGCATCACTGGCATCCTTCACAGATGAGATAGTGACTTGTGCCATGAGGGGGGCAAGAGAGTCATTCGTGATACCCTTATAATTCCACCTAAGTTCTTTATTGATCGGGCCGAGAGGCGGTGGGGAAGAGAGGGAAGATTTCAGTTTCAGGGGGGCTGCAAAATGGTCTGACCAGACCAGGGGAATGGGAGGACCCGTAGAAAGTCTAGGGTCATTGGAAAACACCCCGTCCAGAATATGACCACCCAGATGGGTGGAACTAATTACCAGCTGGAGCAGGCCACATGCAGCCAAGGAGTCCACCAAGGAAAGAGTATCATTAGAGCCAAGGTCATCTAGATGGAAATTTAGGTCCCCCATAACCGTAAGGTGGGGATTGCCAAAGTAGGGTTCTAGGATTTTGAGTAAATTATGGCTAAAACTGGATCTAGGACCAGGAGGTCTATAAATGAGAAGACCACTAAAGGATACTGAGGGTGAGGAGAATATGAAAAAGTGAACAGCCTGAAAGAGATCTGAAGGGGCAGAGAGAGTTTTAATGCGGCAGATGGATGAAACTTTATGTAAGATTGCCAAACCTCCGCCCCTGCGACCCACTCTATCCAATCTGGCTAATGCATAGCCCTCGGGAATAGCGTTCAGAAGGTCAGGGCCAGAGGCTTCAGACACCCAGGTTCCAGTAACAAAAACCCACGAAGGGTTCCTGGCTGTAACGAAATCGTGGAACGCGATATTGTTTTTAATCAATGATCTGGCATTGATGAGGAAGCCCCCTTTCGTATAGGCGGTAGGCGTAATAAGGGTTTTAGCCGAGGTCTGCTTTTTAGAGGGATCAGGAAGAACGGGCTCTATGTGAGCAGTATAACAGCAACATGAAGGTGAGCAAAGAAAAGCCTCCGGAGTAAAACTATAGTGGCAGGGTAGAAAGGTGGGCTTCAGTGCTACAATATCATTATAAGCATAGGACCAGGTTACCTGGCTAGCCACCAATGTAGCAGTATCTTCTCTGCGCAGCCTGTCCTGCAGCCCGTCCTCAGCGTGGACAGGCGCAGACGGGCTTAACTTTGGCGCACGACCGCTGTGCGCGTCCGCGGAGATATTCATCCCGGTTAAATGTATCCGGTCACGAGTCTGGCGCCCCACCTGACCAGCACCGGCCAATGAGAAAGGGACCAGCTCTCTGCCGACGTGCCCTCCACTCAAACGGGAGACGCGCGGTGGAACGGGGCACAGGCAGTGAAGGTAGCACACAGGAGAGTAAGGTACAAACTACAGTTTAAAATAGCAACTAAAGTGCAAGTGATTCTAAAAACACGATAAAATTAAAAGGACTGATTTCCCCAAGTGTCCCTAAATAGCAGCAAGTACGATAGAATTAGCAGCAAGGCAGTCACAAAATAAACTAGCAGCCAGGCATAGTATTCATGCACTGGAACCTCGGATCACTCGGATGATAAGATAGCAGCAGTGGCTAGGGAGATTTGGACCTCATTCCAAGAAGAGCACCCATGTTCAGCAGTTCTCACAACTATGCTAGCGATGGCAGGAGGGCAGAGTCTGATCTCCCATATATTGAAGGCCGTTAGAGATGATAGTCTAAAAAGTGCTCTACTGTTCCGGCCAAGATGGGAGGAGGAATCGGAGGAACCCATAATAGAAGGAGATAAATATCCACGGAGGAGTTTGTGAGTTAAGCTCTAACTTCTGGTTTAAGTTCATTCAATATAATATAGTCCACCAACTATATATGACCACACACAGGTTGAGTACAATTTACCCAGATGGACCAGATACTTGCCCTAGGAATGAAACAACAACAGCACTTTTTGTGCATATGATATGGAACTGTAATAAGTTGGACAGGTTCTAGAGAGAAGTGCTGGAAATAATACAGGCAGCAACTGGATGGGTTATTCCTAGGATGATCAGATCTGTTCTTTTAAAAGTATTACCTATCCCAAAAAGGAAAAAGTTGAGCAGAAAATCTGTGCTGTTGGGTATAGTGCTTCCAAAAAGGAGAACAGCAATGGTGTGGCTTAGCCCGACTTCTCCACTGACAAGGAGGTGGATCCAAGACTTAAAGGAATATGTGACAGTGGAACTGGTCCAAATGAAGCACATCAGGAAAGATGAGAGACTTGAGGAGGATGCAAGGGCATGGTCTGCCATGATTGCAGACATAAAAGGAATAAGGGGTGTGAATGAAGCTGTGGAGGAAGATTGGCAAGGCAACCTGGATCAGAATGCTTGATAGATGGCAGTATAGATACCTGACAATGTAACACATAGTAGAGATAGTATACGGATTTATAGATGAATACAGAGGCATTTCCGGTGGCTGAGGCATACGGTAAAGAATAGTGGTGGACTGCGGAAACTTGTATTCCCGATTTGCAAAATATAAAGTGGATTGATCCCACATAAACGATTTTGTAATGGATGGTGATACTACCCATTAGCCCGCGTTGGAGGGCTCTCCACTAAATCGAGCAGGAGGCTATTGTATCCTGTAAATAGAGACATCTATATGGTGCGCCTTTCCTTGTACCCCAGTCCTGGTACATTAATGTATAAACCCTGTCCTGAGGAGGCCTAAGAAGAAAAGGCTGAATTGTGGTCACGTCAACACTTCTAAAGAGGAGCTGTGATAACCCGCATATTTTGCATAATTGCTGGGTGCCACATTAGAATTAGGTCTATTGATTTATTTGCCTTAGGCGTATCACCCTGACTACCTCCAAGTGGTTTATTCTGAAGTGTAAGGGGTACACAAGTGAGAACTATTTTTGTAAGGGTCATTGTGTTGTTTTATATAAATAAAAATTGTTTGTATTTGCTGTTGTACAAAATGTGATATATGTCATTATTGTATGTATTTCATTGATTAGGTGCCTCTGCGCATGTGTGTTATGAAAATGTTTTGATATATTTCATAAAAATATGATTTTTTTTTAGTAATTAAATGTGCTCTACTCGTAAGTTGTGCTGAATTTTTTCCTTTTATACCAATTTCTTTGTATAAATGATGTCCTTTAACGAGGTATAGGAGGGTTATTTAGGATACCCCTGTTGTTTTAAACCACTTGCTGGTCAGGACATGAATTTCCCAAGGAAGAAAAAAGTAAACACATGATCCAACAGCTCATTCAATGTGCACATGCAGCTCCTCATCCTGATTGAGACCCACTGTGTGTCTCTTATTGAGGATAATGGTGTATTCAGACTCAATACTCCTCAAAATCCTCTGCCCGTTGCCACCTCTCATGTTTGTCACAAACCTGTCAATACCAAAAACTAAAATCACATGAGTGTCTAGTGCATGCATTTGCAGCCAGTAAAGTACTAAAGGATAAGTGGGATTTTTTTATCATGCGTAAGTGCTCCAAAATCTTCTCTTTTACCATACATACTGTGCTTTCTACATGCAAACCACATGTACAAACCAAATCATAAATCACAAAGTCACTATTGCAATTTATAAATCTCTGGATCTTGACTTCTCTGCCTGCAGGTAATGTGAATGCTTTTTCTGTTGGTACCGTAGAAACACACTTTGAACTTTCCAAACTTAAAAAAAACCCTGTTGCTCTCTAAGACAGGATCCTGAGCCAGCTTGTTGTTTCATTAGGTAACTGTATACCAACATATCTTTCTATGATCTACTTTTCCCATAGGTTATCAGCCGGCGAGAACTGACCAAATCACCAATGGCTTGATCAGAGCGAACAAGTGCCAGTGTTTAGTTAATACCTGTCTAACAGAGTCGGACTCACTGTTAAAAGTGGTGATTAGTCTCACTACGTTGTCGTCTTTGCTCTTCAGTTTCAGTATCAGCAGGCTGTTCCTTCTGATATCCACAACCTTTTCTGTTGAATTTCCCAGGGAATCCTCTGGACTTAAACGTTCCCACCATTCTACCCTGTTCTGCCTCACATGCCTGAGGAGTATTGTTATTGCTCTTGACTCTCAGAATTTCCCCATAGGGAAAGATTCATTTGAGATTGAGCAGGTGATGACTGTGGGCATGTGAAACCCTGTTACCAGCAGTGCTCTTCCTAAAAAGACGTGTGTGTATGATTTCTCCTTCTACTGTGACAAGCACATCCAGAAACTCCATGGTTGTCATTTGTGTCTTAAAAGTGAACTTTAAGTTCAGATCATTATTGGCAACCCAAATGAGAAATGCAACCAACACCTCCCGTGGACAATACAAAAAGATAAAAAGTCATCAATATATCATGTCCAAAATATCAAGTGTTGAGTCCACCTCTCATTTGCTTCTGTGCAGATGAGCCTCCCACCACCCCATAAAAATGCTGGCATAACTGGGAGCAAAGCAACTTCCCCTCGCTGTCCCACTAAGTTCCTTAAACTATTTTTCTTCAAAAAGGAAAAAGTTGTGTTCCAGGAAAAACCATAGATTACTGAGAAGCATCCTGGAGTGATCATATAAAAATAATAGTTTGTTCCTGAGAAAGTATTTACAGGCCAGTATGCCCAGATTGTGCTCAATACATGTCTACAAAGACACAACATCTATGGTAACTTATATGTAACTCGGATTCCATTGGTTGTTCAGAATTTTGGTTAAGAAGTCCATGCTGTCTCTACAGTATACTGGAAGATAAAGGACATAAGGGCATACAAAGAAATCCAGGTAGATAGAGGTGTTTTCCAGCAAGCTGTTTTTAGATGATATGATGGGCCTGCCTAGAAGTTCTGTACCATGGTTCTGGATGTTTGGAAGCATATAAAAGCGTGTTGCTGTGGGTCTCATGACCATCAGAAACTAGAATATTTCAAAGTGCCGTAAACCCTGTTCATGCCAATTGTAGATCAAGGTATGATATTGTGTAATGGTTTGATGTATATGTCACTGATAACTTAACATAACTTCCTGACACCTCCAATTGCCTTTTAGCCTCCTGCTTATTTGTGTTCACATCCCACAAGACAAAATTACAGCCATTGTCTGTGGGCTTTATAACAAATGAGATGGCTTTGCTTAAAGTATCAATAGCTGACAACTGCTCTAATGTTAGATTCTCATAACTTATATTACTGCTATTCTGCCACAATCGCAAAAGCTCATGGGTCACAATCTCATTAAATATTTCAAAACTGTTTGGTGGGGTTACAGGATTGTATTTCGATGTGGGCCTAAAATAATTTTTACTGGTCCAGTTTGTATTTCCAGACCCAAATTGTAGAGCAATTCTCTCTCTGTCTCCTAATCTTAACCACCATATATGAACTCTCTTAATGCAGCCCAACCCTCAATATCACTGATACAAAGACTATCAAAGTTGGAATCACTCAACGTTACCTACCGTTGGATTAAGGACCTGTTTGCACAGTCCTCCCCATATATTCCCCATTTGAGACCCCTAGATTATGGTTTTCTGACTCTGAGTTGGACCGGGCTCTGCTAGGCATGACCAGGATCAGTACTATGGTGACCACACACTTAGAAGACAGTGAAAACACCTATACACACCAGGGTACACTATGGGTTAGGGTACCCTTATTATTGGCATGACCTTCTCTGTAAGGCTCTAGTACATAATAGAGCAGGGGGATTAAAACTACCTTTAAGTCCCTATTCTATAACAGGGCATGGTAGTTTTGAGGCCAGCAGCTCTTTCTGCACTTGCATGTGGGCACTGCTAAGGTCTGAGTTTAGTTTAAAAGCAGCCCTGTGTAAATTGTGCCCAAACTTGACATTGGTGTTTGGGGCACCTAAAAAATTGATAGCCTGCAATATTTTGGTAGATTAGGTACCCCCATGGTCTCCCTTAGTTTTTCCAGGGTTGGGTGGGTCAGGTACTTATCAGGGTAATCCTTATAAAATAGGTTTTATATGCTCTGGGGATAGGGAAAATGTGCATTTCTCTTCCCTCATTATAGTAAAGTGCTTCCCAAAATCGAATTTTGTGCTAGGAGCACTGTAGAACGAGGATCTGTAATACTTTTTATATTCTGTAGCCCTAAAGTCTCCTCTAGGTGTTTCATGGGTGAGGGGTCCTGTACATATAGGCAGTTGCCCTATAAAAGATATTCTATAAGCCCTGGTGTTGGAGAAATTGCCCAGTTCAATTTCTCCATTGCAGATCCCCAGTCACATAGGTTAACATGTCATTCAGATATTAATTAATAACTAGCACTAGGCTTTCCAGCAAAATATCATTCAAGGAGGAGAGGCAGAGAAATCCAGGTTCTTCTATGCCCACCCCCTCTGAACCCAGCCAGGTGGCATGTTTAAGGAAGAAATGTGCAGATGCCTGGGGAAGAAAGACTATGGAGATGAGCCATCCTTGAGGTTGGTTTAGCCAGATCTTGCCTCTCTGCTGAGACTTCAGCCCTATTGAATTTTGGAGAAATAGTGCTTTATGTGAGACCATTGTGCCACACTTTGGATGAAATGGTCATGCTCTGGGGTGTTGCCCTGCACCTCATTGGACAGAAGTGCCCTTCTGCTTGACCCAGAGAACACTGAAAAAGTATCTGAGAGGGGCAGAGCCTCTAAAATCTGCTGCTTGAAACTACAGACGAAGAAGGGTCCTTGCTGTTTGATTTGCACCAACCAGGCCCTACACTCTGACTGACTACTCCTGCTGCACAATCTGGAACTCTAGCCCTGTGGATAAAACCTGCTTCAATAGGCCTATAGAGTGGACTATCTGCAAGCTGCAGGTTAACTGAACTCACCTGGACCATCACCACCAAGAATCCCCAGCCTGGAGTGGATTTGTTAGGGTTTTGTCCAAGTGGATTGTGGAAATTGAAGAACCAAACTTTCAAGGTACATCTTGGAGCTTCTAGAACCTTGGAATAGGTTTTGCACACTTCGGGACCCTCAAAGGAACTTCAGGAAGTAGTTCTAGAAGTTTTAAGAAGTTTGGAGTAACTTTGGAAAAAAGCTACATAAGTGAACCAACTCGACCTGGCCAGGCAAGCCAGAGACTGTTAACCTGCCCTCGAGGTCCATCCTGCTGAAAAGCTTCGGTGGTCCTACTTCCACAGTTTGACCAGGAGCTGGTTTAACCCCAAGCCGCTGAATTCTCACTGAATCCGGCCTGGTAAAGAGCATTGAGGGACCCCAAGAGAAAAAGCTCCATTGAAGTGTCTAAGTACTAAGGTAGAAGCGTTGACCGGGACCAACCACGAGAGTCAAGCTGTCGACCTTCAAGCGTGAACTGGCCTCCATCTCTGGTTCATCTTACTGGAAAGGTCTGGAGGTCTGACTTCCATAGGTATGAACGGGAGCTAGTCGCAAGGCAAGCTTGTGAACCCTAACCAAATTCAGACTGGTGGCAAGCTTCGAGGGAGTCCGGGAGAAAAATCTCCAGAAAAGTTTCTAAGTCATAAGGTACAAATTTTGACCGAGGCCTACCGTGAGGTATAGCCATGCAGGACTCCATCACAGTCAGCCTGAAACTTTTACTTTGTCCCTGTCTAGCGTGACCAGATGTCCCAATAGGCGCTATATGTTTCTATGTGCTATATAGTGCTAAATCTTTAAAAATTGATATACACGGTTCCCTACATTGGATCTATTTCATTCTGGTGTCGTTTTAAAGATACAAATATTTCCCATTATTTTAAAATAGTGTTGGATTTTTATTGCATGGTGTGTCTTTATTATTTACTGAATAAGTGATTTTAAATACTTTATATACCTGTCTCCGAAGTTACACCTGCCTGCTCACAGACAAGCTACCAAGAGTTAAGCATGGCAATAATTTTCTGAGAGCCTAGACTGTGTTAGTGGCTTTATAGCCAGTCGTATATATATATTTCCCACTAATAATAATCCACTTTCCAAGACCTCCAAATCTATATTTTTCTTTCTGTTGGGTGAAAACATTTAACAATTTTAGATTCCTGATAAACAAAAAGGAGGTCAATATGAGTCTTAGAATAGTAAAAATTGACAATGGGGCAGAAGGATAACCCTAACTCCAATAAAGTTTGTTCATCCTCACTGAGTTCATGGGTAGATAAATTGATAACTGTTAGATTGTTCTAACTCTGTATTTGTTCATCTTGTTTTGCAGTGTGTTTCTCCCAAGTGTCAAGGTGTCTTTTTTCATTCGTTCCTCCCCTCCTGATTTTTCTCCTCCATTGCTGCTGCCTCCTCTTTCTCTTGACGGTTTTCTCTGAGGTCCTTGATTTAGTTGTAAAAAACTCTGAGTTTCTCTAGCATGAAAAGGTGGAGCATTGGGGTTGCGGGGCCCTGCAAATCCTCTAAATTTGAGAAATCATCTGAGCTAGACTCCTATGTTAGAAGTTCCTGTTGTCTCAGTGAATTCAATTGCTTAAATTCCTTCCTCTCTGCATCGTATTTATTCTCCCAAATGTGAGAATTCGACCTGTTGCATAATTTTCTTGGCTCTAAGGATTTGAGCTTCTTTTTGGTCTTAATTTTGCCCTCAGATTTCTCCAGTCCTGCATCCAATTCCAAGAGGGGTACAGAGGAAGAAGAAACCTGGACAAAACATACAGGGGCACACACAGTGTTAGTAAAATTGCCCACACTCACACACTAGTCTGTGTGTGACATGCTTCATCATCGGGTATGCTTACAAAACACCCTGGTGTAGCCACGCCCAGGATGGAGCGTAGGGGAGGGGGTTAAACAAACAAGGATTAAAAATAGAGCGGATGGGTTTATTTGTATGTACCCTGGATACTAACCAGATTAGGGTAACAGGGTTTCTGACTGGGACTGATAGGAGTCCTGAAGAAGACCGGCGTGACCCTTTAGTGTGGGCACATTAAATGTGGTCGAAATATGTTGACTTTGGCAGTCTTGGGAAGGTTGATATGAGTTCCTAATTTCTTCACAAATAAACCCATCCGCTCTAATTTTAATCCTGTCCATGGGATTCTGAAATAAAGAAATCTATAGAGTACCCAGGAGGCAGTTTTAATTTCACTTTCCACTGCACTTTTTCTTATCACTCTTCCCAGTCAGGGTTGGTAGCACTTTATACTCACCCATTTATGTTTGTTGTTTATGTTGTTTGTTTAACCCCCCTCCCCTATGCTCCATCCTGGGCGTGGTTACGCCAGGGTGTTTTGGAAGCAGACCCGATGATGAAGCTTGTCACTCACAGACTAGTGTGTGAGTGAGGGCAGTTTTACTAACACTGTGTGTGCCCCCATATGTTTTGTCCAGGTTTCTTCTTCCTCTCTACCCCGCTTGGTGTGTTTAAGTTATATAAGAGTGTTTGGGGTAGTTGAGCAGTTGACACTCTCCCCTTTTCGTTTGTGTGAAATAACCACATCCAATTCCCTCAAAAAGGTCTTGATTTCTTCCTGTGAGAAATGTTTATCCAGTACAATCATAAGCTTTTTTAACTCCTCTGCCATTTGAGCTAGTTCAATTGCGGTGTATGAAGTGGTAGCCCCAGCATATTTTACATGTCACAGCCGTCTGAAGGACCACTCCTCAAGTAACTTAGATTGCTGGTTTTTGTAGGTTGGTGTAATCAATATCCTCAAGCCACGTGGCTCTCCCTACCTCAATGTAGTTGTTTAAGGAAATCAACTTCCAACTGAGGTTAATCTCTTTTTTGCATGTTCTCTCATACTGGGCTAAATTCTCTTTTAAAGTCCTTGTCTCCTCAGAGGTGTTAGAGGTATCATGACCTGCATTAGATCTGCCCCGACTTCATCTTCATTGACAAGGCTTCGTGCCCAATCAAGCCTCCTTTGAATTTCCTCACTCATATTAAATGACATAGTAGTGCCTCATCCAAGATACCTTTAACAAGTGGTCGAACTCCCATGCCATTCTCTGAACTAATCCTTCTGCTGGACAGAATCTCTGACGCAGTACAAAATGTGTAAATGGAGATTTCAGACTCCAAACCAATCGGGCATATGGCGGGAGATAACCAGACTTACGTCACAAAAAACAGCATGTAGACCAGCACTCAACCAGTCACAACCCTCCAGTTTACCAGTGTTCCTTCCCTGAAATAAATGGCAATGGTATGAATCGAGTAAGGAAAATCATCAATGTGTTTTCCTGCTGCTCACCCAATTTCATAAACCATACGTCATTTGAGATGTAATCAGTGATTTTACTGACAATGTCATTAGTGAAGTAATATGTGAGGTCCGAAGCACAGCATTGCAGGGGCCTAGGTTATAGTTACTCATGTAAATATAACTGCTGATTTTCTATGGTTTTGTCAAAGGAAATATGAGGCTTACTGTAATCTCCCTGTAACCTTTTTTATTTTTAATTGAATTCCTAAGGTTTTTTCAATTCTGCTTCCTAACTATACAGTCTCTGTAATGTGTGTTGTTTGTGTGAATTTTTCAAAAGTTGTGTTGTAAATATAACACACCATTTAAACTTTAGTTTTTATGTTGATTTCTATTTTTTTAGTGTTATTTCCTAACTATAATGTCCCTGTAACCTGAAAGGTTTTGTAAGTGGGTGCATGAGTTACTGAGTTGGTTTGTCAGTGAATATGAGAGTGTCTGATTGTGTCTGATAGATTTGATATTCTGTTGAAAGAATTAATGCTTTTACTGCATTGAACCAAGTATTACAAGGGAAGTATATACAACGTTACAACGCATGCAATACATCCATTCCATTACAACGCGGTCGTTACAACAACCACATTGTTACATCTCATACCATTACAACACAAGTCGTTACAATGACTTGTTATAAGGGGCACTGGATGCTGAAATAGTAGAACTTACTATTCCAACTGCAGGCTGTGCAACAGTAGGGAAGGTGTTGAATTTTAAATCCAACACCCTCTGCCCACTACAGCAAGTCATTGTAACGACTTGTGTTGAAATGGTTTGTGAAATAACAACGCGGTTGAAGTAACAACCGTGTTGTAATGGAATGTGTTGTAGTGCTTTCATCGTAAACAATGTCTCCCCCAGGGAAACATGTTAGAAGTGTCTTTGTTATGAACATCAACACTCTAAATTAGGAGCTAGTTAGAAACCAGCACATCACATCACAATCCAATAAACTAAATAAAAAACAAAGTATGACAATATAGAAAGAGTGCTCCAGTGGTAGAATATTGTTGCCGGAAGACTAAACATCATTCCACCATTTTCTTTAGATAGTATACACATTTACAAAGGAGGAACAGGCACCGGCAAAGCCAGTAGGTCTCACCTTTTGGTTGTCAATGTTTGATGGCTATACTATTCAGCATAACCAAAAAGAACAAATAGGCTGCCTTATTGGCACAGTTCCGAACACATAAAATGAAAATGTAATTGGATTGACAAAAGATCAATTGGGTATTACTGATGATGAACAGCACTGGCAAGAAAAACCCTGTTTGTGATGATGTAATTATTCCCAAGTTAATATCTCTCTTCCTAATATTGAGAGTCTGCATGGGCCTTGCTGGGTTCCCAGATCTTGACATGCCTGTTGCCATATGTTCAGTGGTGCGTAGTCATCCCACTGAGCTGGCCTTTCGACTATTAGCCGACTATTCTTGTAGTTTTCAAGCAGTTGGTAATGCCATGGTTAGCTAGCTTGATATTTCTTCTTTTTCCTAGACATCAGGGCCTTCCCAGTCATAAAGCACATTTGCTTCCTGATTTCTTCAAAAGCACTTTGTGGAGGGGGGCTGTAATGCTTTACTTCACATTAAACTTAGTTTCTCTCTTCGTTTTAGGCTTTAGCCTCCACAAATACTGATGGTAGGAGATACAATCTCAGGGCCCGATTCACTGAATGAACTTAAGACTAAATCCTAAACTTACTACTATTTGGTATTCACAAAATGCACTTACTACTTTCGGGATTCACAGAGTGAACTTACTACTTTCGGGATTCACAGAATGAACTTACTACTTTCGGTATTCACAGAATAGATTTAAGACTACTAACTTTACGTCCGAACTCGGGCCGTAAATTCCGGCCCGGAGGCGGAGCTTCCGGCTTGGGGGCGGAGCTTCACTCTGTGAATCCAAAAAGTAGTAAGTGCATTCTGTGAATACCAAATAGTAGTAAGTTTAGGATTTAGTCTTAAGTTCATTCTGTGAATCAGGCCCTATGTGTTTACTGTGATGTCGAAAAGAGTAAGCCCTGGCGGAGTTTGTATAGCCGCGATACGCAGAACTCCGCGAAGAAGTAAAAAAACTCTGCAAAGCTACACGGAGTTCTGTGAGCATGTGGAGTTGCTTGTTCCGTATGCTTGTGCATGCTCGCGAGAAGTTTCTGATGCTGAACGCAGTTTTGAGGGGGAAATATTGCGCAAACTTAACCACGTTGTTGCCAATGGGAGGGCCATCCTGTTTTTCTACTCTTAGTTATGGTTCTGGGGCCTGTTTTAGAATCCTCTCATTATCTTTTGAATCCTTTTTTCTAAAACTTTGTATCCAATCTTTTTATTTATGTTCTATCCTTCTGTCTTCTTAAGTATATATTTTGCATTTGTTTTCTACTTTTACTGCATTTTTGTACTGTTTTTCAATTGCTTGCTTTTTACTTCTACTCCTGGTAAATTTTTTTACTTCTACATATCTTTTTCCGCCCCCGCTCCCCAGAATTATGGCTAAGAGTAGTTCTAAGACTAACAGTGCGACCAGGCGCCGCCTTCCTTACGGAAGGCGGTGCCCGGAAGGGGTGCAGGCCCAGGCCTTTTTCTCAGAGGTGTCTTCTAGTTTGTTTTGTGCAGCTGGACCTCCCCTTAACCTTGGCAAGAGGCGGCAGGCCTGGTTCAGACTGTTGGATTCAAGAGCGTCACCGCTGGTAGGCAAGGGTGCACCGGGCATTGTTTCCCTGCTCTGGGGTCTGGTGCACTCACAACCAATTGACTCACCAGTGGCCCGACTTCCTGGACCAGGAACAGGACTAACTGGACCTGCTAAGCGTTGAGGTCAATGATCTTGGTGAGTAGCTAATTTTTATTACCACTGTGTGTTCTGTTTTGTGTTATTGCAAATATAATTTTTTCCCTAAATAGCAAGAATGCTGCTGCTGCTTACATCCTCCGTCATGTGCTGCTGACTCCTTAATAGATACTTTTGTAGTTTGTTAGTGACTGAATAGAATAGCAACTCAGCATCAGCAACCAACCAAAAATTTGGTATATGCAATAAGCATGCGCCCATCTATGCATTTTTGAGAACTTAAATAAATGCAGTCTTAGTGAACTGTATAATTAACAAAGGAGTGTGTGTAGAGATGGTGTCCTAACCGCACACCGGGGTGGATTCGACCTTCCCTTGTAATGTATCATAAAGACTAGGATCCACCCTTGAGGTATTTGGTAGAGGATTATTTACATCAAGGGTCATGTGCATTACCTACAATGGCCCTTGGTGTCATGCTTCATCATAGGGGTCTTCGCGCCCCTCTATGGGACGCGGGACGCGGTGTGCTACTACATACGGATACGTGGGAGCACTGGTATTGTTCACTATCTGTGGTGTAGGAATAAGTGAGTGAAAGGGTCAGCGGTGAGTGAAAGTGAGGGTTAAAAAATACCAAGCTCTTGTGGAGTAAAAACGTTAATATTCCATGGATCCGGTATTGTTAAAAAGGTTTGGTCAGAGGTGTATTGTTTCAATGTACAAAGCCTCCTCTGTGTGTCAACATGTTTCAAAGCATGCTGCTTTTTCTTCAGGGCAGGTTAACAGATCCCTACTGATCTCACCTAGCTTAATTGACAATGTCAAAGTTCATATGGTGCTATATAAACAGCCAACTTTGCAGTGTACAAACCTACCTTTGGGTGGTTGTGTTTCTACTGCCCATCCAACCTAAACATACTGAGAATGGTAGCCTGGATTTTTTTTCTTTTCTGGCGCCGCTGATGCAGATGACTTCTTAATGTCAGATGTTATGCTCGATGCATGCTTTTTTATTGTGGGACTCCCTTGCCTTGGAACCCTTGGTGTCTCAGCCTGACTCTTGTGCTGTTGCAATATTGCTGATGATGATGTGGGCGGTACCACTGCAATGCTGGGGAGAGGGCTGCTCTGTTTAACAGAGAAAATGTATCCCGCTTGTTCACCTTCCACCATGATTGGTTCTTCTCTTCACCCCCTCCAACAACACGTGCAGTTTTTGGCCGCTAAGGTACGCCTCCCACTGTAACAAGTGGTGTTTTCTCAGATGGGTTGTCTGGTGTCTGGTATCATAAGTTGTACCAAGCTTACCCTGACTAACACCTTGTCCATAAATGGAGCATAGAGCAATGGTCACCTCCTTCTGGATAACCAAAACAAAGTCTCAAACTGGAGAGGTCACTTTTCTGGTGCTGATGGTGCCACTTGCAATGTCGGATGAAGTGGTAGGTGGGCGTGACACTCTGCAGTCCCTACTGTTACTGAGGTGGTTGTAGTGGATGTAGGTCACTGCCGGCAAAATATGGAAGGTTAGGTTGGTGGTATCATCTGTGTTGGTTGTATCCATGCCACATTCCTCACAGCAATTTTGGATGGGGTAATGTAGGTCTCCACTGGGGCGGGACTAATGTCCATGATGACTGGCTCTTCATCATCCTCCTCTTCTACATCTACCTCCATAACACTAAGGCTTTCTGGAACCTTCCTTTTCCCTAGACTTGTCTCTTGGAATGTCTCACTCTCAGACTGAGGTGGCTACCAAGTGGCGTCTGGAACGTCAGAAGGTGTACTTGCCAAAGAACTTGATGGACTAACTCTCCTTTTCCTTGCTGGGGATCTGGAAGACAAGGGATCTTCTGAAAGAGTGGTTTGCTCTTATTCTTCCTCTGAAGGAAGCTTGATCTCCTGAACTTCCCCTACTTTTGGAGGAATATCTACTATTGGGGGTTGATTGTTACTGTTGTTGCCAACTTGTCTGAGTTTCCTGCATTTATTGAGTACTACATTGCGATAACAATAAGTCAATTTCAACATCACTGCTTGTCAGCCTTAGACTCGTGATTAGACTTGCTACCTCTGCCACAGACATGGGCTTAGGCCTAGGTTGGTGGGGTATGTCCACTGGCGCAGCATGCTGCTCCCAGCTTGCTCCCCTGAGGCCGCTGCTACATGCACAATTTTTGATTTCCCAAATAGGGTCTTGGGCGACATATTGGAAAAGGGGAATGGGAAGAGAATAGACACTCCTTCAATGGCTACCACCCTTGTGCATCTTCCAGGAATCTTCTATGGAGGTGCTCCTGACTGCTCAGTGGGTGCCTAATACACAGAAGGGTGAAAAACATAAAATTTACACCTATAACATTATTTGCAATTCTTAATAGGCTCTGAGGTTAGTTTATCTCCCTACCAGCGGTTACTGGAGTATGAGCCTCTCTTCTGTATTTATGTTGTAGGTATAACGGTGTTCAATTGGAATAGAGTTTAACTATCTGCAATAGAGAGAAGTCATAAATGGAATTCTAATACCTTGCACTAACTTAGACATACATTTCCTCTACCCTACCTTCTATCTCCAAATGAACTATATTAACTTGAATTTCCAATTTTGTCTTCGTAAGGTGATTGTCTTTCTGTAGTCTGTAGTCTATTCAAGTCTTCGCCAGTGATTAATGTCCTCTATACAATGCGCGCATGAAGGAACTAGGAAGGGACAAGAGGGAGGAAAGATAAAGGGATAAGCGCAAGAGAGGGAACAGCAAAGCTACTAAGGCGTAAGCTCTCTGCTACTGGCGTGATAAATCAGGTTACTGTCTTGGAAATGTCTTACTTGCAGGCAGAGTTGCTGACACACTGTACTCGCCATGGGATACTCTGGCTCAAGAAAGTGTGTTGGTATTCGGTTTTCTCTGCAATTTCAAACAGTAGTTCTCAGCTTCCTACCTCAAGCTGCTGGTCGGAAGAAGACGGAAACTCTTGACGAGCCTTCACGAAGGAGCTTCTCTCAGAGGGCAGCAAATGGTTACTAACCCTCTCACTCACTAACACAATATTAGCCAAAAAGCAGAACTTGACTTTACCACTGACTCTAATTTCTCGAACAAAGCTGTTTTCTCGTGCTGCACATAAACTGTGGAGAAATGGTTCCAAGATGCGTTCACAAACAAATCTCAATTGAAGTGCGCATTAGTAGGCGCGTGCACTTCCCTTAACCACTAGAGTGCTCAGGTGTTTTCACAGTCAATGAATAATTGCTACTAAAGCAGCTGCCATCTTGTAGTGTCTAATGGTCTATACTATATCATACCACCAATTGACCATACTGGGTTTAACAATGACTCTGGTTCTTTTTAAAGTACTGCATGGATGCTGATGCATGACTGTGGCAATCGTGAATTTCCTGACAGTACCCCCTCCTAAAGACCAGGTCCAGGTTTGAATGGGTGTTGTGAATGAAATTGTCTTTCTAACTGAAGCGCATGAACATTCCCTGCTGGCTCCCAGGATCTATCCTCATGACCATACCCCTTCCAATCAATCAAGAAAAAAGTTAACCTTTGCACAGTTTAGAATCTAACGTTTACTTCGTATTCTGGATGTCCAATGATCTCAAGGGGTTTGGGGGACTTCGATATTCTAACGTGTGGTGCAGGATGGATACCTAACTTGGAAGGCAATTTCAATTTCATTGTTACTGGCCCTAATTCTCGGTTAATGGGGTAAGGACCCACAAAGCGTGGTTGAAACTTTCGATTCTCTTTCAAATGTAAATTTTGAGAGAAAAGTCAAACCTGATCTCCCACCTGATACCTTGGTGCTGATTTTCGATGTCTATCTGCCCATCTTTTATAATTCATTTTCGCCTTGGTCAAATTAGCTTCTGCAGATTTATGGAGTAAAGGTAAATCTTTCATTAAATCTCCCACCCCAGGGACTTCTATTTCCTCTTGAGTGTGAAAGGGATTAGGGTGGCAGCTGTAATTCACATGAAAAGGAGAGTACCTATGGACACACTCTTTGTATTTTTACATGCAAATTCGGCCATCCACAACATTTCTGACAAGTCACCACCCCGATCCCTAAGGAACAAACGAAGATACCGCTCTACATGTTAGTTAATTCTCTCCATCTGGCCATCTGTCTCTGGATGATGACTGGTAGATATCTAGCTTCTACTCCAAGTCCATGCAAATAGGCCTTCCAGAAATGGGATACAAACTGAGAACCCCGGTCTGAAATTACCACCTTGGGAACCCATATATCTTCACTACGTGTTCACTAAGCAATTTTGCCAATTCTATTGCTATAGGTACCCCAGTTATTGGAATAAAATGGCTCATCTTTGTGAAGGTGTCTACAAAGACCAAGGTTGTATTGTATCCTTGACTCAACGGAAATTCTACTATTAAATCCATCGACACTGTATGCCAAGGATGAGATGGAGTTGGTAAAAGTTGTAACATTCCATGAGGAGCCTGCCAACTAGATTTACCTCAGGCACACAATTCACAGGTCTGTACATATTGTTTAACATGAGAGGACAACCAAGGCCACCTAAAATAGCTCTGTATCAAATCTAAGGTTTTGGCTATCCCTTTATGTCCAACTAGAGTCTGATCATGACACACTGTGTGCACCTTTTCTTGCAAAGCTTTAGTAGGTAGATATAATGCTTCCTTATAGTAGGGTAGTTGCTCGTGAATCTTTCTTTCAGTTCCTTGTGAGGCCCAATGAGTCATTTCATCTGACGTCAAGCTATTCTGAACTTTTTCTTGAAAATTATCAAATGAAATGGTACAAATGATTTTGGATTATGAAATTATTGGCTGCGGTTCCACAGGATGTTTAAACTCCACAATGTGTATACGGGATAATGAATTCCGCTTTTCCATTCCTATTTCAACGACAATATGTGATGACAAAATCAAACTCTGTGAAGTATAGTGACCTGTACAATTGTCTTGGAGTTAGAGTCTTCGCTGTTTTAAAAAATTTAAGATTTTTATGATCAGAGAATACAGTGACTGTGTGTCTGGCTCCTAATAAATAATGTCTCCAATCCTCAAATGCATCCTTAACTGCTAGAAGTTCTTTCTCAGCTATTGTGTAGTTGATTTCCGCTGGACTCAATTTCCGAGAGCGATAGGCCACTGGGTGCACCTGTCCTGTGTCTCGATGCCTCTGTGAGAGCACTCCCCCAAGGGCTTGATCGGAAGCATCCGCTTCTACGAAGAAGGGTTCAGTGGGATCAGCATGTAACAAAATAGGAGCATATGTAAAGCTTTTCTTCAAGCATAAAAATGCTTGTTCTGCTTCCGATGTCCATTGGAATTTCGCTCCTTTCTTTAAGAGACGTGTGATGGGAACAATAACTTGGGAAAATCCTTGACTGAACCGCTGACAGAAATTCATAAATCCTAAGAATCTCTGAAATTCCTTGACATCTATTGGAGACGGGCAGTTTTCCACTGCCTGCACCTTCCCAGGATCCATGGTTATGCCCTGTGAGGATGAGACGAACCCTAAGAACTCCAAACTCGAAGAACTTAAAACACATTTTTCTAGTTTAACATAGAGACGGTGAGTACTCTGGCGTTCCAGCACCGTTCTGACATGTCAAGAGTGATCTTGAGAATCTGTTGAGCAGATTAATATGTCGTCCAAATAAATGACTGCAATCTTGTCAATCAAATCTCCCATCACATTATTGATGAAATGTTGGAACACAGCAGGAGCATTACAGAGCCCAAAGGGCATCACTCTATATCCGAATAATATAAACTTTGTTCTGAATGCGGTCTTCCACTCGTGACCTTCCTTCATCCGCACCAAATGATAGGCCCCACGCAGGTCCAGTTTAGTAAAGATTCGGGCCTCCTTAATGTGGTCCAACAGGACAGAGATCAATAGAAGAGGGTAGCGATTTTTAACGGTGGCTCAGTTCAATGCTCGATAGTCGATGCAAGTTCTTAGTGTTCCTTCTTTCTTAGGAATAAAAAACGATGGGAAAGATACTGGCGATTGGGAGGGCCCTATAAAGCCGTTTGCCAAATAACAATCCAAATATTCCTTTAAATGTAGATTTTCCGCTTCTGTAAGAGTGTAGATGCTACTGCATGGAAGTGCCACTCCAGGTTCTAAATCTATTGCACAACCATAGGAACGATGTGGAGGCAAATGCTCGGACTCTTGTTCACTAAAGACTTCCTCAAAATCTTGATATTCACTGGGAATTTCTATTGAGTCAATTACTCCAATCGACTGTCCTCCAAAAGAAAGCAAAGAGGCTTGTGAAGGTTCAGCGACTTTATCAATAGGCTGATAACCATGTTCCAAATAAAAGGTAGATTACATTTTGACAGTTCTATTCTACCAATCAATGGTAGGATTATGAATAACCATGGGTGGTGAACTACGCTCCGCTCAAGGAGTTTGCGAAGTTGCGGCAACTTCACACTTCGCAGTGATCGCGTAGTTGTTGAATACTTCGCAATCCATAGCGTAGCGTAGTTGTTTTCTTCCTGGCGCGCTCAATAGCATTCTCGTGTGCGCGGTAACGACTTACCATGGTTCTGCGTTCGCCTTTCTATTTTCTCTCCCGGTCGCATGCGCCACGAGGTTTGGAATCCGGCCACACAATCCTGCGAGACTGTGCGAACGCGATCACGTCATTTGGACGCGCAATCACGTCATTAGGACGTGCGATCTTCCTTCCGGCGGAGTGTTGGTAAGATTGGGTTTCCGAACACGCAGAAACTACAATCTGGCACAGAATATCTCTCGAGAATGATAAAACCTCGACAATGATCACTTTGCTCAGAAAAACCCCTCAGATTGTGATTTGGCTGTAGTCTTTTGTGCAAGGAGTCCTCTTTTTCTCTACTCTTTTTTTATAGAGGAAGGAAGTGCCCCTGTGTCTCCAACTTCCTGTTCCTGTCCAGCAGGCTCCTCCCAGTGCTTTGTCCATGTGCTGCTCACTTTCATTTGGATTTGGAGCTGGAAGGATCACTTTTTGTGTATGCCTGCTGCATCATATCATTGGATTGGATTTATTGAGGACTTTTGGATTTGAAATTTTATTTTACAAGTAAGTTGGAGAATTGGTGTACATGTTTGTATGATTTGGGCTTTTTTTCACCTACAGTTTTCTGGGCTTTCCAATCTTTGTTAAAAATTATTGTTGTGGGAGGCTTGTACTTTCTTGAGGGGCCAAGTTGTATTTCTTTGAAATTTCATCCAGTAGGCCCAGAGGTACCCATGGGTCCACAATATTTCTGGGGTGTCTGTGGAATTTCAAGTTTTTAAACATCATGGATGGCATTGGATTCAATTGCAATCTGTGTTTTTTAAAGTGGAATTTCAGTTATTGGGTGTGTGTTAATTAAATATTAGGTTTTCAGCCAATAAGTAACCCTAGGAGTTCATATAGTTAGTGTAGGCCTGCTTGAGTTCATTGTATGTACTATCTGTGGGTGGCCTGGCCATGTGGTGGCGGCCATTTTGTGGGACCAGGCACTGTGCTTTTGCCATATGCCTCCAAGCTTGTGGCCTACTCTGCCAGTAGGACCAGAGGTACTACTCGAGTCATCATTGGTGCATGAAAGTTAAACAACTGTTTTTGTGTTGTTTGTTTAATTTGTAACATCATGTATTGCATGGATGGCTTTGGATTGATTTGCAAAATGTGGTTTTTTGGGGTGGAATTTCAGGTTTTGGGTGTGGGTTAAATAATATGTCGTCTTCTGCCAGTAGGTAACCCTAGGAATTCAGCTTGCGTAGTTTTGGTAACTCTGCACAGTGCGACAACGGGACCTTACAGTTTTTGTCTTCTTCGCACGCTCAATCTGCGTGCTCAGGCACGTGATAACGACTTTTTGTACAGTTCGCGCTGCCGAACACGCCAAATTTGCAACCTCGCGAGCAATATGTCTAAAGTTGCATAAAACCTTTTGGAAAATGAGGATTTTGTTCATTTTGCAAAAAAAACTCCTCAGGGTGTCGTTCGGTTGTAGTTTTTGGAGCATGGAGTCATTTTTCTGTTTTCATTTTTTTTTTTAAAAGAGGAAGGAAGTTCCCCAGAGACCTCAAATTCCTGTTCCTGTCCTTTGTATGCACTTTGTTGTTTGAGGGTGGGCTAACCATATGGGTGGCAGTCATTTTGTGAAGCCAAGCATTGTGCTTTTGCCATAGGCATGCATTGTCTGTCTTCTCTTTCCAAACTTGTCACCTATTCTGCCAGTAGGCCTAGAGTCCCAGAGGTAGTCTTTCGGGGGTGCTTGATGTAGCTGTTTCTATGTTGTCTGTTGAATTTAAACATCATTTAGGGCATGGATGGCATTGGATTGAATTCCCAAATGTGGTGTTTGGGGTGTAGTTACCTTCTTGGATGTGTGTTAATAAATGCCTTTGTTGTATGTGTTGTTGTTGTGTAACTTTCCAACCTTTTTAGCCATGCAGATTTTCTTTTTTCTTTTTGCATTAAGCTGTGATGTGTTACAGGCATCCTCCTTTGTCTGGCCATATCAGGATAATGGCCTGCTTGAGTTTATTGTTTTCTGGGCTTTACCCAAGTGCCTGTGATAAGTGACAATGTGGCTGGGAGCCGTGGTGGTGGTAGTAGTAGTGTGCTGTTTTGTTTTTGCCAAATAGGCCTGTGTGTCTTTCCATTGTTCCTGTTGGCTTACTGTTTCCATCCGCATTGCTATCTGATGCAGGTCACTGATGCTGCATCCATACAACATGACGTAAGAATTAGGGATAAACAAGTTCCACTTCAACTACATTTGTATTTTAGTTCTTTGCTATTCTTACTCTTACTTAGTGTGCTAACACTACTAGTAATTAAAAATAAAGCACACCAAATTCCACATTTGACTGATGTTCTTCTGCCTTCTTTGCTTGTAGGTGCACAAAAGACTGAGGGGGAGGTGTCTGTCATCATTCATCGCCCGTTGTACTGCCAAACAGACGTCCCTCTGTTGTACGTGATGTGTGGTGTGACCTGACCAGACATCTCTGCTACTTGTGCAACTGAGTGCTGCCAACATCTGAAGAAGATGGGCCCAAAAAAAAGCAGGTACCAGGTCCTCCAAGACCAAGAAAGTTGCTGAGAAGAAGAAGAAAGAATAGAAGAAGGAAGTGACACTTAAGTCTGGTGTTGACCCCAAAACCGTTTTTTGGAAACCAAAAAGTACGCCTGCACCAGCAGTGTCTGGAGGGCAAGCTGGGGCCCAGCCCATGAACCTCGGCCCATGCAGATGAGTGTGGAAGAGGTAGCCAACCTAAAGGTGGAAAGCAGTTATGTGGAGCCTGACCTAAACTTATCGCGATCTCAAAGTAGTACACAATCAACGCATGAGGGAACACAGCAGATTAGTGATTAACAACAACAACAGCAACCACCACCCACAATAGTAGTTGTTGTTCCTCCCGAAGTAGGGGCAGTTCAGGAAATTGAGCCTCATGCAGAGCAAGAAGAAGAGGAAACCACTCATGCAGGAGATCTATTGTCTTCCAAATCCCCACCAAGGAAAAGGAGGGTTAGTCCATCGAGTTCTTCGCCAAGCATCCCTCCTGATGATCTAGATCTCACTCGGGAGCCACAACAACTTGAGCATGAGAGGGAGACACATCCCAAGACTAGGCTAGGGAAAAGGAAGGTTCCAGAAAGCCTTACACTTATGGAGGTTGATGTAGAACATTAGGATAATGATGATGATGTGTCTGACCAGTCATCACAAGCATCACTCCCGGGCCGAGGACATGGAGACCAACATTTTTACCCTATTCGGAATGGCTGCGACTAGTAGGGATGGAGCACGCATACCTCCAACACAGGCAACACCAACACGACCTCCAGCTTCCATATTTACATTAGCAAAGGCCCGGCAGCGTCCTACATCCAGCACAAGCACCAGCTCAGCAGAAGTAGGTAGTGGTACTACTGTGCAGCCACATAGTCAAATTCAACACACACCCTCCAGTTTATCCGGCATTGGAAGTAGCACCTCTAGCAGGAGACAAAAGTTAAGCTCCCCAGTGTGGGACTTCTTTACGGTTAGCATCGAGGAGGAGAACATTGCTATATGCTCCATTTGTCATTCCTCTGTTAGTCGTGGTAAGCTTAGTACAAACTATGGTACCAGAGGCCAAATGACCCATTTGAAAAAACACCACGCAATCAAGTGGGAGGACCACCTTCGTAGCATAAAACTGGAACCATTGTTTTTGGTGGGGATAAAGTAGTACAAGGTCCACTCACAGTCGAACAGGAAGAAGAAGAAGAGGGAGACATTCTATCTGGTAGTGGTATACAAAGTAGCCCTGTCTTCAGCACTGCAGTGGTACAGCCCACATCCTCTGAATCAGCAACATCTCAGCGGCACAAGAGTAAGAGTCAGCCGGAGAGACCAAGGAGTACTGCGATGCAAAGTGCTGCGTCGAGCCAAACAGAAAGAAATACCACGCAGCGTACCATTCTTAGCATGTTTACTAGGCAGGAGGGAAAGTACGAATGCAACCACCCAATTGCACATTTGTACAATGCTAAGCTGGCTAAAATGTTAGCACTGGACCTTCTCTGTCTTTCTTTTGTTGAAGGGGTGGGTTTTCTTGAATTTGTGACAACCATCTGCCCAAAATGGAAGGTTCCCAGCTATTTTGCAAAAGTTGCTGCTCCTGCACTACATCACGACGGGCTGGAATTGCTTGGAAAAGCCTTACACCAGAGTGCTGTTCATAGTATCCACCTGACAACAGCCATGTGGACCATTTGCAAGCCACTGATTACATGTGCATCACTGTACACTGGATCTCTTTTTCAGGTGTTAGAGAAAAGCTATCTTCAGGCGTTGACACTGTTGAGATTTTTAATGAGACTCGCAGACATGCAACTGTAGCCATATTTGCTATGGAGAAATCTCATACTTCTGCAAACATTTTGGCTGAGTTTACCAGCAAGAATGGCTGCGACCAAGAGGGCTAAACATTGGTTTTGTTGCCATGGACAATGGCAGTAATATAGTTAAAGCCATGAAAGATGGTGGCTATTTCAGGGTTCCGTGTTTGGCGCACTGCATTAACATTGCTGTTCAAGACTTTCTGAAAAATGGAAGCAAAGTCAGCAACTTACTGACCACCTGCAGAAGAATATGCACACATTTCAACCATTCTTTTAAAGCCAGGAAGCAGCTAAGGGTCATTCAAAGTGAGCATAAAATGCCAGTCAAAGCACTCTTCCTGGAGGTGCCAACACGTTGGAACTCAACTTATTACATGCTTGATCGTATGTTTGAGCAGTAAATACCACTTAATGCTTATGTCATGACAAGACAATTAGGGGATCCTACTGTGAAAGCCATGACCATTGAGATGTGGCAATGGGACCTCATTAAATGCCTGACAGAGATGCTACTTCCTTTTGAGGTCTTCACATGTGCAGTCAGCAGGGAGGACTGTAGTATGGGCCAAGCTATCCCATTGTTGTACATGCTAGAGCAACAGCTGAAGGAGGTGTCTGAAACATATGAAGGTGTGGAAGACAAAGTAGATGCATGTTATTTGGCGAAGCCCCAGCCGTCCGCTTATCTGACAATACAAGGATTCAAAATAAGATTGTGTCACATCAGCATTACATTACTGCCACCATTTTGGATCCACAGTACAAATTATTTCTGAGCAGTAAAGCAACAATTCCTTTTTCATAAGGGGATGTTGCTAAGTACAAAACTTGAATAGCTGAGGCAGCCACTGATTTAGAAAATTAACGGCTCTCAATTAGAGGCCTGCCAGTGCCAGCCCAGGACAGGGCAATTACTACAGGGCATCCAGAGTCAAGTTCTTCTTCAGAGCATGAGAGCAGTGCGTTTGCTTCCCAGCAGTCACCAACACTACCAATAACATCAACAACAGTACCAACAGGATCTGATTCATCAGACAGAGCAAAAAAATTGTTGTTTGGTTTCTACAGAAAGGGATCGGTAAGTCCTTTGCTGGTGCAAAGTCAAAAGAGGCCAAGCAAATCGGAGCACCACTGAACATTGAGTGGATGGTCCAGGCCTATCTGGATGACACAACAGAGGTCTTCATGGAGCAAAGCCCATTGGCGTACCGGTATGGGAAAAGAAGCAAATGGCCATTGCTCAGCAGGCTGGCAATAAAGTATCTGGGTTACCCTGTTGCAAGTGTCTCTTCTGAGCGTGTTTTCAGTGCTGCTGGTGCCATTGTAACTGTGAAAAGGACCAGTCTCTTGCCCAAAAGCGTGGAGAGATTAACCATGATCAAAATGAATCAGCAGTTCATACCACCGGACTACAAAATACCTGAATCACAGCAAGAAGAGGGGAGCGACTACGAAGACATAAGTAGTGGGTTACATGACCTACTTCTGTTCGAACCACCAGGGTTTGAGGCTAGCTCCTCTTCCCTTACAACTGGGCTTTCAAATTGTTACTTTCTCCCTTCCTTTATTTGTATGTATATCTGTATTTCTGGTTCAATTCAAACCACAACAAATCCATCACCACCATCTTTTATTTTTATTTACCTATTGGAGTTGCACGTCTGTGCCTTTAACTGTCCACGCCACTCCTCAGAGTCCTGCTTCATCTTCCTGACTCACCCTAAATACATTTCCATCTTGCCAGACATTGGATGGAGATGAAGAATAGTACAATAATGTAGCCTCTAACAGTCCCTGTTAGACCTGACATCTTTGGCGTGATTTCCCCTATCTTTTTGCCTCTGCCTCCTGTATTTTTTGATGCTGTGCTGGATTCGTTTTTGCTGGTTTAGATGCTTTGGACACTCTGCCACTGCTGATCAGTGCCAGAGTGTAAGTGCTCCCTATGTAAATTGTTATTCTGATTGGATATACATGTTTGGCATATTTGTATCACCATGAGGTCCCTAGTAAAGTGCACGGGGTGTGCCAGGGCCGGTGATGACAAATGCTACTGGTGGGCCTGCAGCACTGATTGTGCCACCCACCGGAGTAGCTCTAAAATGGTGTCTCGGGCCTGCCACTGCAGCGCCTACGGGCAGTTTAGAACTGCCATGTCCTCCTGGTCCGCGTCCCCGCTGACCAGGCCTAACCCTTCCCTTTTCGTGCACATCAGTCACCCCTATGGAAGGCCCAAGGTACCCCCCTGGGCAGGGTGCAGTGTCTGTGAAAGGTAGAGCATGTACTAGTGCAGGTGACATGCTCTGGTAGTGAATTATAGCCATTTTTGTTTTTCACTATTGTAAGGCTATCTTGCTCCATAGGTTAACATGGGGGATGCTGGCTACAGTGGTTAACAGCATTTCTTCCCATAGGAACAAGATAGGACATAGGTATCTGGTATCCCTGAACTCAGAATTTAATAACGCATCTTTTAGGAAAGGTGGTTTTTAGATCCTGTGTTTGAGAACAGCACTTTTAGAAAGTTGCTGTTCTCTTGTCTGACCCTTCTGTGTGCCTGGGCCTGTTTGTGTATTGACTGTCTGGTTTGTAAGTGACAGGGGCTGGGGAATCCCCCCAAAGGCTGGATGAGTCAGCACTAGGCTGAATGAAGCAATTGCTACCTGAGTGGTGGGCGGAGTTAGCACCTGGGCTGAATAGGGCTGTGCCTGCCTGCCACAATGCTGGCTCCACCTCCTGCTGGGCGGCTGAGGACCCTGCCCCTCACTCTGAAAGGAAAGATGCAGCCAGCAAAACAAAGTGCTCAGGATCCACCCAGAACTGGTTCAGACCGGGATCAGGGCCCACATGCACAGAGAGAACAAAGACTTTAAGGGTATAAGTACAGGACCCCTGACAACAGAAGATTAGATCATCCTGGAAATCAAGAAGGAACCTCTGCCAAGGAGAAAGCTGACTCTGAAGAAGGAAGACTGTCCTGCTGTTGCTCTGCTGGACTGACCTGCTGTCGCTTTGCTGCCAAGGAGAGGGGAAGGACTTTGCTGTGAGCTGTGTCCCCTGTCTTGTAAGGAATCTCCAAGGGCCTGAGAAGAGCTGGCTCCCTGTTTTTGAAGTCCCAGGAACAAAAGGACTTCACCCCCAGTTTCCCTGAACTCTGCTGAGAGAGTTCTGTCCTTCTTAGAGTGCTTGATCCAGATGTGGGGCCTCTGGAAGTTGAACCTGAGCTGGGAAGCTTGAGACTAAGCTTGAGAGACTTTTGAAGCTGAAAAGTGTCGCATCGCTCGCTTGCGGAGCGCATCCCCGACAGTGCGAGAAGTTTCCCGCCGCTACGAAGGTCGAGATCGGCGCAGCGCCTGACGCCGCTGCCAGAGCCGTCGCATCCTTCGTTTGCGGGACGCACCAGACCGGTGCGGGAGAATCGAACATCGCTGCGAGTGTCGTCGCAGAGCCTGTCGTCGATGGGTGAGATCGCCGCACCGCTTGCTTGCAGACCGCATCACGTCGCTGTGAACATCGTCGCAGAAACATCGCATCGAGGAGCTGCGAGAGAGAGGATCACCTCTAGACCGTGCATCGTCGCCCCGGAGATCGTCGCAGCCCCTACGAGATCATCGCATCGTGCCTTTGCGAGAACAGACTTCTACGGAACCTACGCACCAGAATCCACGCAAGTGGCCTTCCTCCCCATACAGACTGGATTCGTCGCAACACGCCCGCTGCTGCAGCGGGGCTGTCGCATCGCCTCCCCAGGGTCTCAGGAGTAACGCATCGCTTGTTTCCACCGCACCAGCTTCCTGCTTGTGGAACTTTGTTGCATCTAAAAGGTACTGTGAGTAAACGTGACTCAACTGTGAACTTTTCACGCATCTGTGGATTATTTTAACGCAACTTAAAGAACTTTGATTACAACCTGAAGAACTCTTTTGAAACCATATTCTTGAACTGTGTATGTTGGATTTTTGTTGTTTTGGTCTTGTGTAGTTTAGAATAAATATCTTTATTTTCCTAAACTGTTGTGGAATCAGTTTGTGGTGTTTTCACTGTGTTACTGTGAGTGTTGGTACAAATACTTTACGCATTGCCTCTGGTTAGCCTAGACTGCTCAGGCCAAGCTACCTAGAGGGCGAGCAGGGGTTATCTAAGAGGGTTATCTCCCTGCCCTGACTAGAAGCAAGGGTCCCTATTTGGACAGTGGTACCTACCTCTGCCAACTAGAGACCCCCAGTTCTAACATTGGTGGCAGCGGTGGGATTTGAACTTGTATTTGTACTTGACCCACAGTAATTGGTGTACATCACTAGTGAGTGCAGACCATTATGCCACCGCATACTATTGGTTTTTGAGTTTTTGAATTCTATTGTTGAGTAACTCTTCGAAAAGCATCATGTCTCTGAATGGGAAGGCGCCCAGTGAGGAGGCAGATATAGATTTGGAATTCTCGATTGAAGATCTGTACTCCTACCCGGTAAAGCATCTTAGGTACTTCTGCCAGCAGTTTGAGTGCCCCATAAAGAGCGCCTATAGGAAGGAGGAGCTGCAGAGAATCTTGAAAACCCATTGGGAGGCACTAGAAGGAAATGATGTTGTGGATGTAGACAGTGTTTTTCAAGGCAAAGATCTGCCAGTGGGCAGAGTAGGCTCAGGAGCTGGCAGCAACCACTCCAGTAGGGGCCTCACCCCAGAAGAGTTACAGGAAAATCAAAGAATAAGAGAATATGACCTGGAGGTCATGAAAATGAAAATGAAGCAATTGGAAGTAGAGAAGGCGGCGGAGGAGAGCAAGAATTAGAGGAAAAGAGGAAAAGAAATTGCCTTTGGCTCATGAGTTGAGATTGAAAGAGCTGGATCTGAAAAACAAGGAGGTGGATGCCAGTTCAAATGGTGGCAGCGCGCAGCCAGTGCATGGGGGTAAAGTATACATTCCCAAAGACCTGGTACAGAATTACCATAGGAGTGAGGATATTTATGCCTGGTTCACTTCGTATGAAATTGCATTGAAGATGAATGGTGTGCCTGATAAGTATTGGGGGGCGGGCCTGTGGAAACATTTTGAGGCTTCTGGGAGGAGTGCTCTAGAGCCCTTAGAGTTGGCAGGTGCCATGACCTACCCCAATATGAAGGAGGCCTTATGTCTCAGGTATGGCCTTACTCCAGAGCAGTACTGACTGCAGTTTAGAAACTCCAAGAAGAAAGAGTCTGAGACTTGGATGGAGTGTGTGAATGGGTACTCGCGTGCACTGGAAGGCTGGATGAAGGGCAGTAAAGTAACTGATTTAAAGGGGTTGTTGCATTTAATCAGTTGGGAGCACTTGAGTAGTCTTTGTGTTCCAGAGCTGCGCCAGCATCTTTTAGACAGCAAACTGACAGACCCCATTGAGCTTGCTAAGGAGGCGGACCGCTGGACCAGTACCAGGGTCCACAGAGGAATTGTGGGTACCACAGCCAAAGGTGGGCAGGGTCCCCAGCAGAAGAGTGGGGGGGACAAGGGTAACCAAAAGGAGTTCTCACAAGGGCCCCAAAATAGTTCCCAGGAAAAGGAGTCACAACCCCCCAAATCTAAACAGCCATGGCCCTCTAAGGGCAGGCGGGACAATAGAGACAGGAGAAATAACCAGGGTCCCCCTACCTGCTATCACTGCAATGAGGTGGGCCATATTGCTCCGAAATGTCCCAAGAAGAAGCCCACACCCACTGGTGCTCCCGCCCCAGCGCTAGCTAGTGTAGCTTTGGGTGGGGATTTGGTTTCTAGTGACTGGGGAGAGCTAGCAGTCATGACCCTTGTCTCGCTAGGAGACCGAGAGATGGTCCCGGAAACCTTACTGCCCTCTAACACTAAGAAATATGGGCAGAAGGTGACCATCAATGGGAGGGAGGTTGAAGCTCTGAGAGACACCGGAGCCAGTGTGACATCCGTGAGGTGTCAGTGGGTGTCGGACGAGCAAATCATCCCTGGCGTACTCCACCCTGTAGTGGCCGCTGACAGCTCAGTGCGCCTCTGTAAGCTAGCAAAGGTTTCCTTTGAATGGGGAGGAGTCTCTGGTCTTTTAGAGGTAGTTGTCAGTGATGCCTTGCCTGTAGACTGTCTGTTAGGCAACGACCTGGAGAGTTCTCCATGGAAGGACATAGAACACCGAACTCACTTGGAGATGTTGGGTCTGCCTGCGTGGATCTGCGTGACCACGCGTGCTATGGCAGCCAGTAAGGGTGAATCAGCAGAACTGGAGCCTGAAACAGTGGCCCAGAGACCTGCCAGGAGAGGAAGAGGCAGAGGGTGCGGGAAACCAGCCCCAGCCGTTCCCACGATCCAGGAGGAAGCAGAACCTGAGGGGGATGCCCTGGAACCTACAGGGGAACAGGTAGCCGAACTGGGAGACCTACCTGAGCTGACCCATTGGCAGCAAGAAGGTGGTCCCTCCAGGGAGGAGTTCTGCCAGGCGCAGAAGGAATGCCCTTCCCTCATTGGTCTGCGGCAACAGGCTGTAGATCAGGCAGCAGGTGGAGCAGTCAAAGATCACTATGTTTACTGGGAAGGTGACCTACTCTATAGCGAGCCTAAGTTTGCTGAGCCCGGTGCAGCCCGTGTGCTGGTGGTACCTGAGCGCTTCAGAAACTTCCTAATGGGTCTGGCTCATGACGTGCCTCTCGCAGGACATCTAGGGCAAGACAAGACCCTAAACAGGCTTGTCACCCACTTCCACTGGCCCCAGATGAGAAAGCACGTTGGTTCCTTTTGCAGGTCTTGCCAAACCTGTCAAGCTAGTGGCAAGACTGGAATGAAGTTGAAGGCCCCCCTTCAACCCTTCCCAGTGGTGAGCACCCCTTTCGAGCGGGTGGGCATAGATATCGTAGGGCCCCTGGACCCCAAGAGAGCCTTAGGCAACAGGTTCATCCTGGTCTTGGTGGACCATGCCACCCGGTACCCGGAAGCAGTCCCTCTCCGGACAATCACAGCACCCGTGGTGGGCCGTGCATTGATGGGGATCTTTTCCCGTGTGGGGTTCCCCAGAGAGGTGGTCTCCGACCGGGGTACCAACTTCATCTCTAGGTACATGAAGTCTCTGTGGGAAGAGTGTGGGGCAACTTATAAGTTCACCACTCCTTACCACCCTCAAGGAAATGGGCTGGTTGAAAGGTTCAACCGGACCCTGAAAGGCATGATTATGGGCCTAGCGGAGCCCATGAGACAGAAGTGGGACGTCTTGTTACCATGCCTGTTGTTTGCCTACAGGGAGGTGCCTCAGAAGTCCTTAGGGTTCAGTCCCTTCGAACTCCTGTATGGCCACCCTGTCAGAGGACCTCTCTCGCTGGTGAAGGAGGGTTGGGAAAAGTCCCGTGGGAAAACCCCCCAGGATGTGTTCAGCTATGTGCTGGCCATCCGCAACCAGACACAACGCTTCAGGAAACTCGCTCAGGCGAACCTGGAAGCAAGCCAGGAAGAAAGGAAAAGATGGTACGACCAGAATACCACTCTGGTCGAGTTTCAACCTGGGCAGAAAGTGTGGGTGATGGCACCAGTGGAGCCTTGCGCACTCCAAGACAAGTGGTCTGGGCCATACGAGGTGGTGGAAAGGAAGAGTGAGGTAACCTACCTGGTTAACCTGAAGACTCCCAGGCAGCCCCTGAGAGTTTTACATGTGAACCGCCTCAAACCACACTTTGAGAGGTCTGAAGTAACCATGCTCATGGCTACAGATGCAGGGATGGAAGAGGATAGCGATCCTCTCCCTGACCTCCTGGCAGTCAAAGAGCAAGACGGGTCAGTGGATGGTGTGGTCCTCTCGCCCACCCTGACCCCAGAACAGCAGAGCGACTGTCGCCAAGTGTTGGGTCAGTTCTCCTCTCTGTTCTCCCTGACCCCAGGAGTCACCAACTGGTGCGTCCATGATGTGGACACTGGAGACAGTCTGCCTGTAAAGCAAAAATTTTACAGGGTAGCTGACAAGGTCAGGGCCAGCATCAAGGAAGAGGTTTCCAAGATGTTGGCGCTAGGGGTGATTGAGCCCTCCAGCAGCCCTTGGGCTAGCCCAGTGGTCTTGGTTCCCAAGAAAGCTGCTACCCCCGGTGGCCCTCCAGAACTCCGGTTTTGCGTGGACTACCGTGGGCTCAATGCGGTCACGAAGACTGACGCACACCCTATCCCCAGAGCTGATGAGCTCGTGGATCGGTTGGGAGCTGCCAAGTACCTCAGTACTTTTGATTTGACTTCGGGGTACTGGCAGATTGCCTTAACTGATGGGGCCAAAGAGAGGTCAGCATTTTCAACGCCAGAGGGGCACTTCGAGTTCCGTGTCATGCCCTTTGGGTTGAAGAATGCCCCTGCCACGTTCCAGAGACTGGTTAACCAGGTACTGTCCGGGCTGGAGGAATTCAGCGCCGCATACCTGGATGACATTGCTGTGTTCAGCTCCACGTGGGAGGAACACTTGCAACACCTCTACGAAGTGTTGAAGGCTCTGCAAAAGGCAGGCCTCACTATCAAGGCCAGCAAGTGCCAGGTAGGGCAGGGATCTGTGGTGTACTTGGGACACCAGGTGGGGAGCGGCCAGGTGGCGCCCCTACAGGCGAAGATTGATACCATTCTGGCTTGGGAGCCCCCCAAGACCCAGACAGAGGTGAGAGCCTTTTTAGGACTCACCGGGTATTACAGACGGTTTGTCAAGGGATATGGCACCATCGTTGCCCCCTTGACGGAACTCACTTCCAAGAAGTTGCCCAAAAGAGTTGACTGGACTGACGCCTGCCAGACTGCTTTTGATGCCCTGAAAACTGCGATGTGCACAGCACCGGTGCTCAAGGCACCCGACTTTTCCAGTGAGTTCATAGTTCAGACGGACGCTTCAGAGCATGGTGTGGGAGCAGTACTCTCACAAGCCACTGAGGAGAATGGAGACCAGCCAGTAGCTTTCATTAGTCGGAGGCTACTCCCCAGGGAACAGAAGTGGAGTGCCATTGAAAGGGAGGCTTTTGCTGTGGTCTGGGCTCTGAAAAAGTTGAGGCCCTACCTGTTTGGGACTCACTTTCGTGTTCAGACCGACCACAGACCCCTCAGGTGGTTGATGCACATGAGGGGCGAAAACCCAAAACTGTTGAGGTGGTCCATCTCCCTACAGGGAATGGACTTTACGGTGGAACACCGCCCTGGTACAGAACACGCCAACGCTGATGGTCTGTCCAGGTTTTTCCGCCTTAGTGAAGAGAACTCCCAAGAGGGTGGGTAGTTCTCCCCACTTTCAGCTGGAGGGGACACGTGTTAGACCTGACATCTTTGGCGTGATTACCCCTATCTTTTTGCCTCTGCCTCCTGTATTTTTTGATGCTGTGCTGGATTCGTTTTTGCTGGTTTAGATGCTTTGGACACTCTGCCACTGCTGATCAGTGCCAGAGTGTAAGTGCTCCCTATGTAAATTGTTATTCTGATTGGATATACATGTTTGGCATATTTGTATCACCATGAAGTCCCTAGTAAAGTGCACGGGGTGTGCCAGGGCCGGTGATGACAAATGCTACTGGTGGGCCTGCAGCACTGATTGTGCCACCCACCGGAGTAGCTCTAAAATGGTGTCTCGGGCCTGTCACTGCAGTGCCTACGGGCACTTTAGAACTGCCATGTCCTCCTGGTCCGCGTCCCCGCTGACCAGGCCTAACCCTTCCCTTTTCGTGCACATCAGTCACCCCTATGGAAGGCCCAAGGTACCCCCCTGGGCAGGGTGCAGTGTATGTAAAAGGTAGAGCATGTACTAGTGCAGGTGACATGCTCTGGTAGTGAATTACAGCCATTTTCGTTTTTCACTATTGTAAGGCTATCTTGCTTCATAGGTTAACATGGGGGATGCTGGCTACAGTGGTTAACGGCATTTCTTCCCATAGGAACAAGATAGGACATAAGTATCTGGTATCCCTGAACTCAGAATTTAATAACGCATCTTTTAGGAAAGGTGGTTTTTAGATCCTGTGTTTGAGAACAGCACTTTTAGAAAGTTGCTGTTCTCTTGTCTGACCCTTCTGTGTGCCTGGGCCTGTTTGTGTATTGACTGTCTGGTTTGTGAGTGACAGGGGCTGGGGAATCCCCCCAAAGGCTGGATGAGTCAGCACTAGGCTGAATGAAGCAATTGCTACCTGAGTGGTGGGCGGAGTTAGCACCTGGGCTGAATAGGGCTGTGCCTGCCTGCCACAATGCTAGCTCCACCTCCTGCTGGGCGGCTGAGGACCCTGCCCCTCACTCTGAAAGGAAAGATGCAGCCAGTAAAACAAAGTGCTCAGGATCCACCCAGAACTGGTTCAGACCGGGCTCAGGGCCCACATGCACAGAGAGAACAAAGACTTTAGGGGTATAAGTACAGGACCCCTGACAACAGAAGATTAGATCATCCTGGAAATCAAGAAGGAACCTGTGCCAAGGAGAAAGCTGACTCTGAGGAAGGAAGACTGTCCTGCTGTTGCTCTGCTGGACTGACCTGCTGTCGCTTTGCTGTCAAGGAGAGGGGAAGGACTTTGCTGTGAGCCGTGTCCCCTGTCTTGTAAGGAATCTCCAAGGGCCTGAGAAGAGCTGGCTCCCTGTTTTTGAAGTCCCAGGAACAAAAGGACTTCACCCCCAGTTTCCCTGAACTCTGCTGAGAGAGTTCTGTACTTCTTAGAGTGCTTGATCCAGTTGTGGGGCCTCTGGAAGTTGAACCCGAGCTGGGAAGCTTGAGACTAAGCTCAAGAGACTTTTGAAGCTGAAAAGTGTCGCATCGCTCGCTTGCGGAGCGCATCCCTGACAGTGCGAGAAGCTTCCCGCCGCTACGAAGGTCGAGATCGGCGCAGCGCCTGACGCCGCTGCCAGAGCCGTCGCATCCTTCGTTCGCGGGACGCACCAGACCGGTGCGGGAGAATCGAACATCGCTGCGAGTGTCGTCGCAGAGCCTGTCGTCGCTGGTTGAGATCGCCGCACCGCTTGCTTGCGGACCGCATCACGTCGCTGCGAACATCGTCGCAGAAACATCGCATCGAGGAGCTGCGAGAGAGAGGATCACCGCTGGACCGCGCATCATCGCCCCGGAGATCGTCGCAGCCCCTACGAGATCATCGCATCGTGCCTTTGCGAGAGCAGACTTCCTACGGAACCTACGCACCGGAATCCACGCAAGTGGCCTTCCTCCCCATACAGACCGGATTTGTCGCAACACGCCCGCTGCTGCAGCGGGGCTGTCGCATCGCCTCCCCAGGGTCTCAGGAGTAATGCATCGCTTGTTTCCACCGCACCAGCTTCCTGCTTGTGGAACTTTGTTGCATCTAAAAGGTACTGTGAGTAAACGTGACGCAACTGTGAACTTTTCACGCATCTGTGGATTATTTTAACGCAACTTAAAGAACTTTGATTACAACCTGAAGAACTCTTTTGAAACCATATTCTTGAACTGTGTATGTTGGATTTTTGTCGTTTTGGTCTTGTGCAGTTTAGAATAAATATCTTTATTTTCCTAAACTGTTGTGGAATCAGTTTGTGGTGTTTTCACTGTGTTACTGTGAGTGTTGGTACAAATACTTTACGCATTGCCTCTGGTTAGCCTAGACTGCTCAGGCCAAGCTACCTAGAGGGCGAGCAGGGGTTATCTAAGAGGGTTATCTCCTTGCCCTGACTAGAAGCAAGGGTCCCTATTTGGACAGTGGTACCTACCTCTGCCAACTAGAGACCCCCAGTTCTAACAGTCCCCCCATAACAAGTTAAACATACGTGACTATAGCCATCTTCTGTTTTGTTTCCAATCCAAAACTCATCACTGTCTTAAGGCTACCACCTCTGTCTGCAGGCATACACAACTCTTTACTGTCAGAACTTGAGCAGCCATCCAAAACTAAAGTAAACTCGTCATCACTTTCAGAAGGCTCAGCATCTCTGATCTGATAGCCAAAGAGAAGAGCAAGACAGGTATATGATTAATGAATGATGCCATGCATTGCATTGGATGCTTGCTGATTCTGAGCAAATGTGCATGAAGTCAAACTATAGTAGTATTTAAAATATTAACAAAGTTAAAGTGACTCAAGAGATAGTCAACAAACAAGGCAGCAAAGTTACAATCAGTATTGGCAGACAAAGGTACCCTAGCAAAAAGATACCATGGCTGGATGGTTCTGCAATTCTATACATCACTTCGACCGGCGGAATACCTCGGAGCAACATACTCGCCTCACTTGAAACTCAAGCTAATGGCAACTAGACTTGGGGTATTACCAAGCCTGGCCGAACAACCATCGTGGAAATATAGTGGCGTCAAATCTTGTGGTTTATGTGGTGCAGCCTGGCAAGACATTATCCATCTAATATGCGTCTGTCCCACCTTAAAAACGCAATGTATGGTATTACTAAAAAAGGCTTCTAATGGCAGAGGAATTCGAACATGTAGCGGTGCAATTGTTAGGGGACTCGGCACGACAGACCCTCAGCTGACTTGTAAAATATTGAAATTCTTACAGTATTATGAGACAAACAATAATGGTTAGAATTTTATGGTCATTTTATAAGAAACGTTAAAAAAAGGAAAGTTTTATGTGTTACAACTTGAAATCAATAACAATACAATGTCGCAGAATTATGTACAAACTTTAAATTGGCATCATGAGAAGAACACCGCTTTTGCTCTTTTGGAATTATATAATTAACATGCTTGTTCTTGTTTCTAAGTACTTTTTAATAATTTTATAGGGACATCATATCTGTTTTATGACATTGTTATGGTTTTAAATAACTTAAACAATAAAGAGTCCAACACATTGTCAATGTTTCTATGCTGCTAATAATAACCAATTGTACTCCTACTACTGCAGGTGCAGTCTGGACTTACTTAATCAGAGTCACACATACCACACCATGATGATGATGTTGAGCAAATGAGCATATTATCTTTGCAGCCAGTCAGTGCTATTATACCTAAAGCAACAACTCACACTTACATTACCAATCCTCATCAGCCAGCCAGTGGCACCCAAGAACGATGTGCAGGGTGTCCATGGAAGGGAGGACCAAGATGAATGACGAGATACAACTACACATTTGGACCTTGATAATACAGTAACTTTAGTATCATATTCGTCTTTTTATTAATTTGATTCCTTTTTTCTTTTAATTCATTTTACGACTGTGTGACTTTGTTTGCTAATTGCTCCCTACAACTATTTTTTAATTTTCGTTGCTAGCTTTCAGCCCGGTACAGCAGATAATTAGGATTTCCCTGAGGGCATACAGCCAAGGCAAATTTCATATAATACTACTTCGCTGTACTGTCTAATTGTGTAGTATTAGTTAATTAATACTCATTAACCATCAAATTATCTTCATCATGCATGCATTTCCTTTTTCTCCCTTTATAGATTTATTAAATAGTGGATCATCATCGTCTTCAAATATTGTTTTGCTTTTGTTGTCTCCTTGCGTACTGTTTTTCTTTGTCAAACCTTCCCCCAAACCCCCTTTCCCATCCATTCCTCAAACCCTAACCCTCTTCCCCCAGGCTGTGTGATTTTATATTGAGGTGAGATGTGACTACAATACATCTACACCAACAATTGATCACATGCTTGCTGGGGCAGATGTGGTGAAAGCAACACTAATTAAATAACAACGAGGCAGGGCGAGGATCTTCTTCGGCTTGCCCACCCATGCTCAGTGTATGTACAAGTCAATTAATTTTCCAAAGCGACCCACCGCATACATCATAATTAATTGCAGGCATTGATTGGATTTACAGCATTAAAGTTTACGAATTAGGATTATGTTAAGTCACTCCTTCAACACAACTACAGTTTAACTTCTTGTTCTAGGCTGTCCCCACCACCATTGTTTTATTTTAGTTTAGCAGTTACAATATTGTTTGTTTGGCAGGTTTCTTATGCACTGTACTTTTCTACTACCCTCAAAGTCTCTCTCAGGCAAATGACTGTCTCTTTTTTTTGTTTGCAAATGCTAGTGCCAGTGTCTACTACTACCACCACAACCCTGGCATCTTCTCCATTCTCTTGGGAAACCATGCAGCCATTGCTGTGCCGAACTTAATCCTTATCAATCACAGGTAAGATAAGTTTTCTAGGAGGTATAATGGACAAGGAGGAGCGACTGGTAGTACTAGTAGGACAAATATAACTCAGTGAGGGGTACCGCATCTATCTGTTTGCATGAAGCAAAATTGGCAGATTATTTAAATCAAATACTGGCTGCTGCCCTGCATCTGCAAGTAAACCTTGTGATGTACATTAATTTGTGAAACCGTAACCCCCCCACAAAATATTAACATCGTAAGAGTAAGTATAAATAAATAACATTTATTTTCATAACAAAAATAGACTATCCCACACCTAACCCACCCCTCTCCCTAACCCCAACCACTGTCCAAGTCCAACCAATGTCCAGAAAATAAGAAACCCCAACACGCAATTCCCACCCACCAACAAAAGTACTAAAAAAGGGGCAAATAATATAATCGGCGGGCTTTAAGGTGTTTGTCCACGAGGATTTTTACGCGCTCCTCTAATTGGTCCTCCAGCTGTGCCATCCAGAGGAGAAGTTGCTGGCAAAATTCACGGCACTTACATTTGCATCCATGTGGGGGCCAACAGATGTTGAAAAATGGTGGTGGTAGGCGGCTGCCTGACCACGGAGCCGTACTCCTGCGGGCGGGGTCTGGCTGGGACCCGGGGCATTGGAAGAGGCAGCAGCTGCTGCCGACACCTCCTCCTCCTCTGCCTGAGCCTCCAGCCGGCGATATTCCTCAATGATGACCTGCAGTTTCCGTTGCCGGGCCTGGCTGCCAACTCCTTCCGTGTTGTTTTTTGTGAAGGAGGATCTATAAAGAAAGAAACAGAATTGTAAACAAAACTCTTAGCAAAACAATAACACAAAATTAATTCAATACATAGTGGCACAGTAGCACTAGCAAGCGCAGCACATAACATTTGTGTTAAGTATCTATCCTCCTGCTTCCCCGGCCTCTAACATTTGTTGGAGTTTTTTTCCGGCATTATACTTGCCCTAGTACTATGGATGGACTTCAGTAAACAGAAGAACACCAGTCTTTTTCTTATCTCTAGCTTAGATAAATTACATAACCTTGTTGTAGGCTGTAGACGGCAAGCCAGTTCAGTCAGCTAAGCTTGCGTCCAAGACCAACATGCGAGTCAATACGCAGACGCCTGTTACTTTTATTTACTAAGCTGCAGGTGGGGAAGCTCATATATTTTTCGATTACTGGTGGCAGTGGCCATACTGTCTCTGTTACATGAAGGGCAATTGCTCAATTTCACTTTCACTGTGCCCTGGCGACTACAAAAAGGCAGACTAATAATAATATAATATACTTCTGATACAATGATCATTACTTATATGGAATGACATATCAGTCCAGTAGAGGTCAGAGGTGGGAGTGCTGGTGGGCGGTGACGTGGGAAGGAGCAGGGTGGGGGAGCAAACCATGGATTGTGGACAATTACTGGTAAGTAAGCATATAAATAAATAAAACAAATTTTGTTGTGCTCACTGCATTCAGAATCCTTAGTTTACCAACCCCCACCCTGCCCCTCCCAATCCCCACATCCCCATCCGCCAGCACTCCCCCACCAACCGCTAATGCATAAGGTACTTTGTTCATTGATTGTGTAACCAACAGATAGGCTGTTGTATTTCGATCTAGGACCCTAATTCGATATTCCCGATTCATGCCCTTGTGCGGTTATAATTAATAATATCCTTATAAAGGCTTAGAATCATATCCATATTCAGTAATAGCCCTTGCAGTCCAAAGCACAGCACGGCTACTCCCATCGACTCCTAGAAAGCACAACACGTTCTTTAAACAAACCAAGCCTCCAGCAGCCCGGAAAATTCCCTCCTGCTTTTGTTTTGAATTGAACAAGAACTCCTGGAGTCCAGAAAGAACTGATAGTTCTTAGTGATGTCTTATGTCCAACCTTACGTCAAACCCGGCACATTTCAGGTATAAAATACCAACAGTTGCCTTAAGCAGACACACGGTGGTTTGGAGCAGAGCGGCTATCTACTTGCCCGAGAGCCCAGCTGATGCGAGAGCCCACAGAAGCCGCCCCTCCCCTTTGACGCGCTGGAGAAGCTACCTTTTCTCACGCTGAGAAAATCCAGCTCCGGTGTTCCCGAGTCACCCTTGCGGGTTGCTGGGAGATCGAGTCCTGAAGAAAGATATACCAGACCTCCCACATTCTATTACCAAGGTACGGAGCTGACTAAACCCGTAAAGAGAATTCTTGATTCAGATCCTTGGCAAAAACAATCTTAACCAACTTAACTTAATCTGCTACTTAATTACTCCTTCCCAAGTATTAGGCTTAGGTCAGGTACATCGGGGTAGGCGTAGTTAGAACCACCAGTTGAGTATGTTAGTCAATGGTTTTATGTATGTTTATATATTTTATCTATTTTAAAGTATCATATGGCTAAGAAACCATATCTATGCTTTTACAGTATTATTTCATAATACTACTTTTACTGTACGCACTTTACTTCATAATAAGTATTGCAAATGTGGCAATTCATTTCTCTTGCATGAGAAAGAAGACTGCTCAATAAAATAACACCTTTTATTGAAAAACGCCCGTCTCTCTATTTCTCTGCACTCTGGTGAAACTAACTATGCACGATTGACTGAGTGAAATAGCTGCCTATTGTTTTCACACAACTCTAGAGATACACTCTATTCTGAGGGAGCAAAGTTGTCATGTTTGTATGGTTGTCAGAAGCTAATCCCTTCTTGTCTAATCCGGAGAGTTAACTCTTTCCTGAATATTCGAGAACGTTTCTAGTGACCTCTGAGCTAGCTGGCGAAACTAATTAAGTCTAATATAGTCAGTAGAGACCTAGTCGACCTCAGTCCTACGTCTACACTGCTGTTTATATTATTCCAATGCGCAGAGCCTATTGGGAATATAGGAACTACACTACATGGCGCCCAACGTTTGGTAAGGTGATAATATAACGAAAGACACTAGAGTAACTCAGCCGTGCTTTTTCACACAGAACCCTTTTTCCGTAAAAACTCCAAAAGACGTCGGGAGTGGGTGAAAGGTTAATATCCGCCGGAACTTAGTAGGAAGAGATTCCTATGTATTAGTTTTTGGTTTAGTCAACGTTGAAGGATACAGTGTTCCAAAATATTGCGCACCTAATCTTTGTTTCCTTGAAACTTGATCTGCAACAAAGATCTTTCTATCAGTAAAAATGGGAGAAGGTGAAGACCAAAGGGAGAGAGCTAGAATAGCAGCTCAACTCATAGAGAATGATACAACCATCCAAGAAAATGACCTGAGTGTTATACTCATTCCGGTCAACGTAAGGAGAACTATAACTCTTAAACTTATAGAATTCCACTATTACAAAATAGAGGAACTTCCGGATGAATACACTCCTTTTGAGGACGTTGAAATCCCACTAAATTACCAAGAGCATCTGCTCTGGTTTAATGGCACCCTAAAACATCAAAATCACATCCCCAGGCACGGTCCACTAGGTAGACCAGGAGCAACGTGGCCAGTTCTAGCCAGCTACGCAACACACCCAGACATTGAAACAATGTTGAGCGAAGAACTCCTAGTTAAACTAAAAGAATTAACAAAGGCATATAGAGAATTAGTTCAATTGGCAAGGGACAGTATGGCAATCCGCCAGAAATTGAAGGAGACAGATATAGTAGACCAACCATTTAACTTGCCAGAATCATAGAAAAATCCTATGAAAAACTAGGAAGAGATAGTTTGGGTGAAGAAATAATTATGCCTGCCTTCTCTAATCATATACCAATTCATATAAAATATACACTTGCAAGAAAATGGGCAGTAGCCCAAGCTCCTGCATTATATAAAAATCATGTAGGATGGGATGAGGATTTGCCTCACCACAAAATCCAGTTAAAAAATCAACCCACTGCACAAAGGCAGTACCCAGTTAAACAAAAAGCTAAAAAGCAAGTCAAGGAGATTTTAGATCAACTTGAATATCAAGGGGTCATTGACACATACACCTCATAAATAAACAATCCTTTGTTTCCTGTCTCCAAGCCAGACGATTCATATCGTCTAGTTTTGGACTACAGACACCTTAACTCCTGTTGTAAAACATTTGCAGTACAAAACTCACACAGTGCAGCACTAATGAATAACATGGTGCGCAAAAAATATAAAACGACATTAGATATCTCTAATGGATTCTTTTGTCAAAACATTGCACCTGAAAGCAGGTATTTGACCGCTTTCTCAATAATGGGGTCAGAAAAACACTTCTGTCGACTCCCACGGGGATTCAAGAATAGCCCAGGATTATTCTAAGCAAGGGTAACAGAGTTACTACAAATATACGACGATGAGGCATTATCCTATGTCGATGACATCTATCTGACAGATGAAGACCTGGAGACTCACCTTAAAATGAGTGAGCACCATAATACTTGGGTTCGTTTCAGAGGGTTACAAATTCAACTTTAAAAATTCACGAATTGCCCATCTAAGTGTCCTGTTTTTAGGATATGAATTATCAAGTGAAGGCAAGAGCCTAGCTGACAATTTCTTAGAGAAATGTGCTGTACTCCAAGCACCAAAACTCCTGAATTTCGGAACAACATACATACTAAATTATGCAGAGAGAGTTAAACCTCTCTATGAATTAATGAGACCTGATTTCAAACCAATAAATTGGACTCAGAAACATACAGAAATTTTAAGATCACTACAAACAGACATGTTAACCAAAACAAAATTGCAAACACGCGAAAACACACGCAATCTTGAAATCCGAGTAATCCCAGGAAGATGCGGATTCACATACCTAACCTCTAATGAGGGAGAAACGGTACCTATAGCTTACAAATCACCTTTGTACACTAAAGCTGAAATGAAATTCAGTTCTACAGAAAAAATTCTGACTGCGGTTCAAACTGCTGTAGCAAAAGAAAGAGCCCTAGCAAAAGGTAAACGAATAATAATCGTTACACCGATACCTGCCTTAGAAGCAGTAACAAAAGCAAGCATTCCAAATGCCAAAGCATTACATCTGAGATGGATACAAGGGGTTAATTCTCTTGCTGCTACAGAAGTATTATACAAATTTGATCCTAATTTAAAAACACAAGAATTTCTGCAATATGAATATGAATGTCCTCTGCCCACTGAAGTACTGCCTCTGGAACATTACGGCTGTATAATATATACAGACGGATCAGCATAACCCGCAGTTGGGGGTAAACAAGCATATAGTGCTGCATGCGGGATCGTTAAAGGTCGTTGGCACGGAGGGAAATTTAGACCAATGGTCACTAAAACTCAATCTCTAGGAGATTGTACAGCTCAGCGAGCTGAACTAGTAGCATTTAAGATGGCGCTTGAAAATACCGATCGCGAATGCCCCACACTAATAGTGTGCGATTCATATTACTGCGTTCAGTCTTATAATGAATACATGCAGAACTGGGTAGAAAATGGGTTCAACAATGCAAAAGGTGGCACAATCAAGCATAAAACGCTTTGGGAACAAGTAGTTCTTTTACAGAAAGAACTACAAAAGACTCACGTGATTCATACACTGAGTCATCAACGTGATGGCGTTCACATTGCGGGGAATTCATTGGCTGATGAAGCCGCGAAGGCAGCTGTGCAAACGGCTTCCGTAGCTGCTATCACCCGGTCAAAAACAAAAATAGACAGCAATATACTGCAAGTAAAAGAGGACATAAATACAGTCCCGAAAGGCTTTCTAGTAAAGTACTCATACATAACTGATGCGAACAATGTTCAATTTGCTCGAATCCCTGGAGTGGTGGATAGAGCAATTCCAAACATGGAACACAGATTAGGACTTATTATAGCGGCACACAAAGGGCTAGCTTCTGCACATGCTGGTATTTCCGCCACAATATCATTATTAAAACAGAGATATTGGTGGCCAGGCATGAGAAAGCAAACTAAGAACAATGTTCTAGAATGCGAAATATGCCAAAGAATGAAAGTATCAACAGTAAAATGACCAGTACAGACGCCCCTTCTAATCTCAGATAAACCATTAGCATGTGTTTATCTGGACCACTGTGGTCCCTTACAAAGGGATGGTAACTATAATTATATCATGGTCACAGTGGATTCCTGTACGAGATTTATTTGGATGTGGCCCCAGCGCTCAGCTGATGCCAGAACTGTTATAAAAAGATTTGCAAGTCCTTATCGGCATATACGCAATTGGCATGCTACATTCTGATCAGGGTCCTGCGTTTAGCTCTCGAGCTTACAAAGAGGCCATGAACAGCATGGGCATTGCATTGCGGTACTCATCTCCCTTCCATACTGAGGGAAATGCGGTAGTGGAAAGAAAAAACCGGGACATAAAGCAATCTATAACGGCGTGGGTATTAAGTTCGGGTGATGGATGGGTCAAACATTTAACAAGTGTCCAACATAGTCGTAATAATCTGCCAAGAAATTCTCTAAAAGGTCTCACTCCATACGAAGTATTGATCAGTACAATGCACATTCAGGAACTTGATTTTCTCACTTCAGTGGTAAAAGAAAAATCCTTTGATATCAAAGACTGTTTGGCTGTTTTACAGGATTTAAATGAAACAAGAAAAAGTCTGAGTAACATAAAGTTGAAGCAACAGCCAACAACCACTGAAGAAAAACCACCTGTCCCAGCAAGACCTGTCTGGATTCCAAAGATTGGGGATCTGGTCAGAGAGAAGATCGCGGTGAAGAAGGAATTTGGGCCTTCTTACAGAAAAGCTGTACCTGTCTTAGCTATCAGCGGAACAAGATCAGTAGTACTACCGCCTCTTGCTGGTAAAAAGGAGAACCGAGTTGTATCCATCGACCTGGTAAAACCACAATCATGTGGCCAATAATAAGTAGTAGGCCCAGTGGACTGAAAAAGAAAAAGCAGAATACTGAAATTTGCTACAATCCAAGAGGCTCATACTGAGAGACTAATCACATTTGATAAACCTGCAGTGAATAAAAAGGGACTTTGCAATAATGCCATGGAACTTGTGCCTCTTCAAACCCAACAGTTAGACAAGAAACACCAATCTACAATGATGTAGCGTCTGACTATTCAAATGAAATAAAGAAAAATGCAAAAGCAAACGAAAATCCCGAAATGATTCCAATAATTGACAGAAATGCATCTGGCTACTTCATCAACTTCAACGACTTTTCAGAAGATCCAAGTGAGCATGAAGAAACGCCGGCAACAAAAACTTTCAAAGACAAAATAATTGAACTTTCTCTCCAACTAAAAGAAACATATCTGATTTCACCATGGATTGCATTTTGGATTGTGTTAGGTGTACTTACTCTCCTGCTTTGGCTCATCATGGTTCTATGTTTGGGAAAATTCCTTGATGGAAAATATAGTACAATGGACACAGCAATTCAGAACATCAACTTGGTCCTAAAGCCTCACACATCCACCCACATCGAGAAAAGAGAACTGTCATCAGTAAACATCTCAGCCAATCCAATACCCGGTGGGGTAGCATGGGACAGAACTGATTATGACATTTTTGACCCGGTTGAACTCTTGAAATATCCACATCAGTTCAAGGTTTCATTAAGTGACTTTGTGACACCAAGTACTTTCTCTGATGATTGGGACTTTCAAAACATTAATATTATGATGTCAGATTTAGTTATGTCAGCCAAATTTACTGAACATGATTACTTACAGGGTTCATCGAATTATGAAGAGTTATACTGTTATAATCACTTTGGTGATCACTATTTGCATAAAACTGCACAGCCTAGAAATGTTTTATCTTATAACCAATGGGAACACTGTCCAACACCGCCAAAAGGCAGCTCAAAAACATTTTATGAGAAATTCCAGTACTGCTCAGGGGTAACAACAGTGATCCAAAAACGTTTTATTTTAAAATGTTAACTAGGACAGGAATGAAAACAATGTTGACAAATACTAAATTGATTTATTCTGAAAAGTTTTATGACAAAATGTCTACATTTGGTTTCAAATTTTGGAAAAACAACATTGAAACAAAAACGATCTGGGGTACCAAAGAATGGCAAGTACAAGGCTTAGCTAAGATAAAAGACTTAAATACACCGTCTTTTCTGAAACCCATAACTGATAGTGCTAGCACTACAGATGTGGAGATAGACATATCCCATATTTTTCACCAAAACACAACCTGATTGGAAAAAGTGGTTGATCTGGCCAACAGACACAAATAACTGTCAAGATAGATTCCTGACAAAACACAGGGGTTCAAAATGACCAGGCCAGACCCAAGATACTCCCAGAGACAACATCCAGGGATAGTTACAACATACAGTGTAGGGAAACTATGCCTTGAGTGGCTACAGAAATCCCCACTGGCTGAAATTAAGCAACACTTGACTTTACTTAAAGACGGTGCTGACTTGCGTGATTTCATATTGGGACCATGCAAACAGCGTCAAAAGCGTTTCATAGCGGCCGGTATATACGCTGCGTACAACCAAGCTTGGAAAGTAATACAAATTGAAACAGCAGAAAAAATACGAGAAATTGATCGTATTCATTTGGAAAAATCACTTTCTGTGGTGGACAATGGGTTAACGACTCTGTCCTCCAGAATATATTAATTGGATAGCATTGTATCATCTGCTATTGATATAATAGAGCAGGACTTACTAATGTTACAACATGGTCAGTCTCAATTACGTTCTATTGTACAGCTTGGTTGGACGTTGCAAAATCTGCGTTAAGGTTACGTACCATGGCGTTTAATCAACACAAAATCATTATTCGGTATCTTTAACCTTACTGATAAACAAATCAGTTTGGCACAAAAAGGAGTAGATTATACGATTCTGAGCATTGAAAGCTTGAGAGATTACCATTGACAATGTCAGAGAGACCTGTCATTGAATTGATAATACACGGAACAATTTCAATTCCGATAACAACTTTCCAGTTTAAATACTGCCAAGAGTATATACCTGCAGGCCAGTATGAAAGTTTGGGTAAAGAATACATCAAATCAACATGGGGTTTACCCTATACACACAGATGTTATAGTGAAGGGAAAAAGGTTGTATTCCTTAGTGGTAACAAATGTAAAAAAACACTAAGCGGTACACTTCTGTGTCAAGGTATTAACTTGCATGGAGCCTGCGAAGGGTCTTCAAATAACCTTTCATGTCACCTGCAAGGCACGCCTGCAAAACTGATAGAGCCATTCTTTAGACAACTTAGTAACGGGAGTTACATTTTAATAAGTGACCACAGCTGTTGTGGGATGGTGCCAAGGAAAGCTTATCTCGTGACCGTAACTTCCAGGGTCGTTTGCTGTATGCAAGTATTGTATCCACACAGAAATCCAGATATGGGGGCTGCGTTATGGCCTTCGTTGAATATTTCTTCTATTCAAATTGATACTTTAAGCAGAATGAAGTCTATTCTTTTATAGACAACTGTGCCTCTAACGTCATCCAAAGAAACGTATGACCTGCAAGTGACAAGGACATCGGCAGAGATACATTCTCTTTTATCGACAACTTGCCCCGTGCATTTTGTAGAAATGTTAAGCCAAATCTTAAACATGTCTGATACCAGTGGCATCACACATGTATTTAAGACAGTTTTTTCGGGACTATTACCACCCTTTGAAACAGTTCTGGGCATCTTCCCGATTTTTTGTCCATTCTGCCTTTTGCGGCTTACCATTAATCTTGGGACTCGTGGCAGGAATTTTTGTTCCTTCTGCTCCGATATGGCAAGCAAATCCACAGACAAGACTCTAGCAACGATAAAAGAAACGATCCTAGCAATACGATACCGAGACCGTATCACTAAGGTCCTCTGATTGGCCCGGCTAAGAGATCTAAGTACAACCTGGTTTCTTTCATCCATACCAATCTGGCAGGATTGCATCTTACCTGTGCTTCGATGTCTGCTATGTGGAGAAGAATGCATGTTGGACGTCTGTCTTACACTACCATCAGCAGTACCAAAGGATATCGATACTTTGCTAGGTCCTGTAACGACTCATGCATCGTGTTGTCCCCAGCGGCTACCTCTTCTGATGACGGCATTCGTTGAGACTTCACCACTACGAGTAGGTGGTGCTGAGGTACGAGAGGAAAGCAGCACCAAACAGGTACAACCTTCTGTGAGCATTGCTGATCTAAACATTGATGACAGCAATCATGCTCCAAACTGCACAGTTGCAGCATTTTCGAACTTGTTCGAACTTTCACCTGATGTTGTAGACCACTTTTTTGCGAGTCTGTCTGATATGATGTTCTCTCCAGTCAATGAGAATAACTCTTAAAAATCAATGATCACACAGTGTTCCCTGAACTCTGAATTCGGCCTTCAGTTTTGATAAACAAAGCTACTGAAAACATTTGGAACTATTTTTTACCCTGATAGCCAAATTATTTTTTTCCATTTCCAAAATATTTACCTTTTTTTGGCACATGATACTCTGAGAACAGAGCTTCTATTTTTAGGATACTAGAGACAATATTTTACCTCAGTCTCTAGCACATATACAGCATTTTGTATAAATATGTGATGGAATGGTCTTGACCTTCTTTTCTGTATTCAGAGCCATTTCATGTGTAATTTTTGCAAATTATTCAGCTGATATATTTATGCATTTAATTGAATGATGAGACTGTTTGAAAAGCGTACAGTACCAATACTCATTTTTGTGTATTTACCATATACCATTTCAAATGCGAAATATGTATTTTGGGGTGGGTTGGAAAACACACATGCATTGTTATATGTTTATTATTGCTTAGTTTTTTTAATATTGATGGACATTAATCCGTGGAGTGGGTGTTGTATTTCTATCTAGGACCCTAATTCGATATTCCGGATTCATTCCCTTGTGCGGTTATAATTAATAATATCCTTATAAAGGCATAAGAATCATATCCATATTCAGTAATAGCCTATGCAGTCCAAAGCACAGCACGGCTACTCCCATCGACTCCTAGAAAGCACAACGCATTCTTTAAACAAACCAAGCCTCCAGCCTTCCTGGAAATTCCCCCCTGCTTTTGTTTTGATTTGAACAAGAACTCCTGGAGTCCAGAAAAAACTGTTAGTTCTTATTGACGTCTTATGTCCAACCTTACGTCAAACCCGGCACCTTTCAGGTATAAAATACCAACAGTTTCCCTAAGCAAACACACAGTGGTTTGGAGCAGAGCGGCTACCTACTTGCCCAAGAGCCCAGCTGATGCGAGAGCCTACGGAAGCCGCCCCTCCCCTTTGATGCGCTGGAGAAGCTACCTTTTCTCATGCTGAGAAAATCCAGCTCCGGTATTTCCGAGTCACCTTTGCGAGTTCCTGGGAGATTGAGTCCTGAAGAAAGAGATACCAGACCTCCTACATTCTATTACCAGGTACGGAGCTGACTAAACCCTTAAAGAGAATTCTTGATTCAGATCCTTGGCAAAAACAATCTTAACCAACTTAACTTAAACTGCTACTTACTTACTCCTTCCCAAGTATTAGGCTTATGTCAGGTACATCGGGGTAGGCGTAGTTAGAAGCACCAGTTGAATACGTTAGTCAATGGTTTTATGTATGTATATATATTTTATCTATTTTAAAGTATCATATGGCTAAGAAACCATATCTATGCTTTTACAGTATTATTTCATAATACTACTTTTAGTGTACGCACTTTACTTCATAATAAGTATTGCAATTGTGGCAATTCATTTCTCTTGCGTGAGAAAGAAGACTGCTCAATAAAATAACACCTTTTATTGAAAAACGCCTGTCTCTCTATTTCTCTGCACTCTGGTGAAACTAAGTATGCACGATTGACTGAGTGAAATAGCTGCCTATTGTTTTCACATGACTCTAGAGATACACTCTATTCTGAGGTATCAAAGTTGTCATGTTTGTATGGTTGTCAGAAGCTAATCCCTTCTTGTCTAATCCGGAGAGTTAACTCTTTCCTGAACATTCGAGAAAGTTTCTAGTGACCTCTTAGCTAGCTGGCGAAACTAATTAAGTCTAATATAGTGAGTAGAGACCTAGTCAACCTCAGTCCTACGTCTACACTGCTGTTTATATTATTCCAATGCGCAGAGCCTATTGGAAATATAGGAACTACACTACAAGGCCACCCTCTGAAGGCTGGCTGAGCTGACACAATTGAAAAATCTTTTACATAGGTAGGAAGTGGTCCTTGGAGTCAGAGGAAGGGGCTTGATAATATATGTGATGCGCTTGCAAACTACTGAGTCATCAACTGTATTCTGAAATGAAATCCTACTTTTACATAATATATGATGACCCTCTGCTTTGCTACTCTGGTGCAGTTTCTTTTACATTATCTTCAAATTAAGACTCGTCTGCATCGAGTGACAGTCTCCTCCTATGATGAATATATCCAGGGGGCATCCATCCATTAAAAGTAAATATCTTTCATACTTTTGTTATATGTATCACCTAACAAACCTTAGCTGGTTTCACTTTCACCAACAACCACCGATGCGTCCACTTCTTCCTTCCTTGCCTTGGCTTTGGTTTTGACACAAACACCGCTGATGATTTTTGCTATCCACTATCCACCCATATTGTGTCGCCCACCCAGGAAGGCATCTTCTTTCACCTTCCACCCATCCTTCAACAACCCATGCATCTGATTCCTATCAGCCACCTGCATGCTGCTTCTTCCAAAGTATCCTTCTCTGCTAGTGTATTACATCTCTTTGTCCTTCCTCCTTCCACCCTAGTTCTTTCCCTTTTTGTTCAATACATCCATCAAGGTCATCTGATCTGACTTTTAGTCTTCTCCATAACTTTCACAGCTGAGTTTGAGGCCTTTGTTTAATCAACTCACCCTGGTAATGCTATTGCTAATGCATTGGTAATGCTAAGTAAAGGGTATCTTCTTCAACCATTGTATATCAGTAGTATCTTGTTCTGTACAACTTCAAGTTCATACTTACTTAATAAGTCTCACAGTACAGTGAGTGAAGTGTTCCCCTTCCAGCTAGTAATGCCAAGAAGTAATGAATATAACTTACCAATGCCCACCGCTGCTGTTTCCTCCCCCACTGGTGCTCCTGCAGGTGCCGCATCTCCTGCCCCCTCCTGAATGGCAGCATTGGCATCGCGCTGGACCCGCTTGTACTGGTGGTTGTTACTGGTAGTGCACATATAAAAATAAGTACACCTTTTTAGATGCCTCTACACCTTCCCCTATTTTAGTCGTTTTCACCAGGAAGGAATATTGAAAAAACAGTTAAAGTACAACATAAATCATCACTAGTCCAAATTGCATACTACGGTCGAGTCAGTAGACAGACATTAGTATTATTATTATATGATTCCTGGGGTAATCTCATTTCTACTCCTACTGTAGTCTTTGGAAAGTTAGCCTGAGCCATGTAACCATTTTAGATTCATGCCTACTCTTTTGCGCATGTTACCTCGCAGCTTGTTGAGCAGTAATACGCCTTTGAGGCCACATGAGTGTTGCGTACAAGTGAAGAGGTTGAAAAACTAGCCACTTTTTTATGTAGTTCGGTTAGTCCCTATTGCTTAGCCATAATGTTACACTTTTTGGCATGTCTGCAAAAAGCTTGCATAATTGTATTATACTGTCTAATGAGCTCCATTTTTCTCATAATAGGCAGAAGATTCCCTTCAACGAACCAGAAATTTGCAGAGCTTACGAAAGATACATGTAACCAGTAAACAGATGTAATTTCATGGAAAAACTTACAAAGCTTGCACATAGACTCTGAGGTATATTTGGTGTGGTGTTGTGGACTTACACAAGTGAGTGAGCGAAAGGGTGTTATGTTCTGGGTTGTGTAATAAAATCATTGGGTATCTTCGTGTGGGGGTTTGGGACATAATGACTAATGAGACACTATAGCTAGTCAGTCAGTGAATTTTGGGTTGTGAGTTCTGACTGAGGTGTAAGTAAGGTCCAACCTCCCATCACCAACATCCTATTTTCTTGAGCATAGTTCAGTATGTGGCTGTGCAGAATACCCACAACAGTAGTAGTATGTACTACTATCCTAACAAAAAATACTAGACAAACATCTGGCTGCGCATTTTGTTGGTGGGAATTGTCAAAGCCTAGAGATTAAAGAGGACAATGCAAAGGACAGGAGTGTTCCCAGTGGCTACAGCTATTGTTCTATCACATCTTTATTCAAAAGAAAATCTTAACTAAATCAATCAATCAATCAATCAATCAAAGACATTTATAGAGCGCACTACTTACCCGTAGGGTCTCAAGGCGCTTGGGGGGGGGGGGGGGTGCCGTTACTGCTCGAACAGCCAGGCCTTCAGCTTCTTCCTGAAGGAGAGGTGGTCTTGGGTCAGGCGCAGGTCGGGAGGGAGGGAGTTCCAGGTCTTGGCGGCCAGGTAGGAGAAGGACCTTCCTCCTGTTGTTGCTCTTCGGATGCGGGGGACGGCGGCGAGGGCGTGGCTGGCTGATCGGAGGTGGCGTTTGGGAGCGTAGAAGTTGATTCGGTTGTTGAGGTAGCTCGGGCCTTGGTCGTGAAGGGCTTTGTGTGCGTGGGTGAGGAGACGGAAGGTGATTCTTTTGTTGACGGGGAGCCAATGCAGGTCTCTCAGATGTCCGGAGATGTGGCTGTTTCGTGGGATGTCGAGGATGAGTCTGGCTTAGGCGTTCTGGATCCGCTGGAGTCTCTTCTGGAGCTTGGCGGTGGTACCAGCGTAGAGGGCGTTGCCGTAGTCCAGTCGGCTGGTGACGAGGGCCTGGGTGACGGTCTTCCTGGTCTCGGTGGGGATCCACCAGAAGATCTTCCGTAGCATGCGTAGGATGTTGAAGCACGCCGAGGAGACGGCGTTGACTTGCCTGGTCATGGAGAGGGAGGAGTCCAGGATGAAGCCCAGGTTGCGTGCGTGGTCTTTCGGTTTGGGTGCGGTGCCCAGGGCGGGGGGCCACCAGGAGTCGTCCCAGGCGGAGGGCGAGGGGCCCAGGATGAGGACCTCCGTCTTGTCTGAGTTCAGTTTCAGGCGGCTGGTCGTCATCCACTCGGCTACATCTTTCATCCCTTCGTGCAGATTGGCTCTGGCGGCGGCGGGGTCGTTGGTCAGGGAGAGGATCAGCTGGGTGTCGTCGGCGTAACTAAAGAGTGGCCAACAGGGCAAGCTTAGCTACTAGTCTAAAAGTAGTAGTACAGAGAGTCATAGCAGAGGCAGTTTGAAGGAACTGAAAGGCAGGGATAACCAAAATTTGGAAAACAGATAATGAAGATCAAAGAAGCTTTTGTTAAAAATTGAATTAGGAAGCGTAATTAGTTTGGAAAAAATGAGGTGCGTTAAAAGTTAGGGAAATATAATTGTTAATAATATAAGCACTGTAAGACTTACTGGGGCCAGCAGCAAGATCCTCCGTAGAGGAGCGTTCCTCTGGTGGCTGTCCCGCTGACTCGGATCCCGTCTTCTTGCCCCTGGGTGTTGATCATGTAAGAAATAATAAAGAAAGAGAGAAACATTGAGTGCTGTGAAACAAAAAAATCATTAACACATGACACATTTTAGGAAACAACACTGTATACATTTATTGTGTAGTTAATTAAAACCTTTACAATATTGTTGCATAAAAAAGCGTGTTTTTTTTTAAAAGTACAAATTCTTGAACAGTTAAAAAGGCAAAAAAAGCTTTCTGGAAGTTCATGTGTTTAGTTTGGGTATAAAAGGTGTTTCAATGAGTCTATTCGTTACACTTCACGCATTCGATTTCATGGCTTTAGTTTCCTCATTCTCGATGTTTTGTATTAGCTGCAGTGCCCTTTGGAAAAATCTGGCGGCCCTACAAGCTGTCTGCAATTGATGACTGTTCAGTGCTAGCATGACGGCCGGGCGGCATGTTCTGATTTGGAAAAAACGGAATACGTGAAGGAGATAGTGACGTCTCAAGTTTTTCAAAGAGGGACAAATGGACAATATGTGCAGCGTTGATTCTTCCTTTTGTCCACATAGTCTGCAGTCAGGGGTCGTCCATGTTTGCTTCCATGGTGGGGTGTGTTCTTTTAAAATGGTAGATCCCAACCGTAGATTTAGAAGCATTCTTTGGGCAGCCGTAGATATGTGGTTGACTAGATAGGGTTGGAGCGCCATTTTTTTACCAATCTTTTTGCCGCCATTAGCGAGGGAAGTGAGGCCACGCCCACCGTCCTGAGGCCACGCCCCCTAGCTGCTACTTAAGTCGCGCTGTCCTACAAGCCCGCATTAGCCAAACAGACAGCTCCTGAGGCGGAAGCCGGGAGAAACGCTTGACATTTTTAAAGCATTTAAAATCTAAAACTGTTATTTTTACCTGTGTTTCCACAATGCCCTGAGCACTCCCCCTCCTCTAGATTCGCCGATCTTACACCGTGCAGCCGATGTTAACGCTGCCGCGGGTCTGACCTATCTTTTTGCTGCAATTAGCGAGGGAAGTGAGGCCACGCCCACCGTCCTGAGGCCACGCCCCCCCTAGCTGCTACTTAAGTCGCGCTGTCCTACAAGCCCGCATTAGCCAAACAGACAGCTCCTGAGGCAGAAGCCGGGAGAAACGCTTGACATTTTTAAAGCATTTGAAATCTAAAACTTTTATTTTTACCTGTGTTTCCACATTGCCCTGAGCACTCCCCCCTCCTCTAGATTCGCCGATCTTACACCGCGCAGCCGATGTTAACGCTGCAGCGGGTCTGACCAATCTTTTTGCCGCCATTAGCGAGGGAAGTGAGGCCATGCCCACTGACCTGAGGCCACCTCTCCCCTCCCCCCAATAAGAATGCGCCTGGGCCCGATGTGCAGCAGACGCGCACTGCGGGCGCGCCACCAGCGCGCCAAAGGCGCGCTAAAGGTCAGCCCGTCCGTGCCCGTCCGGGCCCGGCCGGGCCTAGGGCCAGAACCTATGCCCGATTCGAAAGGGGGACGCTTTAGCTATACACGAGGAGACCTCATGCTACTCAGATCCCGTAAAAATACGAACTGCCAATATATACATAAAGGAGAAAAGGTATTCCTCAACTGCGACTTCTGCAGCTCACCCCCCCTATTAATGAACAGTACTCCCTCCAAATGGCCCTCCTGAATTGTAGATCCTTCCCTAAACACTCCCTAGAGATTAATTTCCTACTTCAGGACCACAAGTTAGATATCCTGTTTCTCACAGAGACGTGGCTGACACTCAATTCTGAGGCCTATATTGTACGTGCTCTTCCCCAAGGATTCCCAATCCACTTTCAGAATAGGCCCATTGGCCGGGGAGGCGGTCTGGCCATATTATATAGGGATACATTTGTATGTAGGGTAAAAGATAGCGGCATCGCAGACTGTGAGAGCTGTTATTTCTCTTTACAAATATCACCTACAGTCTCCCTCTCTGGCCTACTTGTATACCGTCCACCAGGATGCCCTAACCATTTTGCTAGTGCCCTGATAGAAACTGTTACTGTATTGGCATCCTCTACTCCTAATTTCATGATTTTGGGAGATCTCAATCTCCATTTTAATGACCCTCTGGACTCGGTGGCGACTGACCTCCACCTCAAACTTACATCCTATGTGTTGGGACTGGTCAATACAGGGGCGACACACAACAAAGGACATTTGCTTGACCCGATTTTTACCAACGCACATGCATTGAAAGCTAGACCACCCTACCCTCTCTCGTGGACAGACCACTTCCTGGTCCCTTTTGTCTGGCAAGCCGTGGCCGTGCCACCGCAACCCCCCAATACGCGTGTCATGGATAGGGTGTGGTCCAAACTCTCTGTTCAGAATTGGATCTCCAAACTAGAAGATTCCTACCCCCTCCAGCTCTTGACCCGGTGGTTGCAGATACGAACTTTGAAAACTGGCTTACCAACTCACTTGACTCTATTCTCCCCAAAAAAATTATTCAGAAAAAGGAGAAGAGAGCTGACTCTGCCCCATTGGTACACGCCGAGCTGAAATTCCTAAGAAAAGGTTGTAAGAAGCTGGAGCGCTCCTGGAGGAAAGACTGGGCGGGATCCAGCAAAGATGAGTATCGCACCGCCATGAGAGCATATAAGGCTGCCTTGCGCAGCTCCAAGAGACAATTCTTCGATGAAAGAATTAAAAATTCTTCTAACTCTTCTAGAGAAACTTTCCTAATCATCAAGGAACTGCTCAAGGTGCCGGAACCCCCTCTGGCTCAAGACATCTCAGGGGCCAAATGCAACAAATTGGCGAACTACTTTGATGCCAAAATTCATAACATCTTAGCCACCCTGCCCCAAGTCGATCATGGAATCGATATAAGCTGTTGGCCAGCAACACCCGACATTTAGCTCGATGCCTTTGGTCCAGTGTCAGTGGACGAGGTACTCAAAATTCTGGCCAACATCAAAAGCGGTTCTCCTAGCGATCCTATACCCATGCGGATCCTGAGACTAGATTGCAACCACCATTGCTACACCTGTTACTGATCTTATTAATGCCTCGCTCTCACAGGGAGTGGTTCCACCTGGCTGGAAGGGAGCTATTGTGAAAGCTCTTCTTAAAAAGCCTCTCCTAGACCCGGCAGAATTGGCCAATTATAGGCCAATCTCACTACTCCCTGGACTTAGCAAGGTTACGGAAAGACTAGTTAATCAAAAACGTTCCCATTTCCTAGAGTCAAATGGCCTTCTCTGGAACTCGCAAACTGGCTTTCGCCCTGGACAGGGTACGGACACCACCCTCTGGCAGCATTTTGGATTCAGGAGGATCAGTGGCAGTGATCCTCCTGGATCTAAGTGCTGCTTTTGATACTGTTAATCATCAGGTCCTAATTCAGCGACTGACAGACATATGTGTGGTAGGGTCAGCCTTGTCCTGGCTTACTTCATTCCTTAGCAACCGCACCTTCCAGGTCTGAGAGAGTAACTCACGATCGGCGGCAATTCCCCTCCAGTGTGGGATGCCACAAGGCTCTTCCTTAAGCCCCACATTATTTAATGTATACATGGTCCCACTGGAGGAGGTGGTCGCCCCGTTTGGAATCAAAATCGTGAGCTACGCTGACGACACCCAACTGGTCGTCTCCTTATCCCAACTTGCCCAGTGCCCAGACACCCTCCACTCCTGCCTATCAAAAGTTTTTACCTGGATGTGTGAATCCTCCCTCAAACTGAATGGGTCTAAGACCGAAATTATGCTACTAGGGCATAAAGGGTCCACTCTGCCTTCTAACATCTGGCCCACTTGTCTGGGGGAGCCCCCCTCCCCAAAAAATGAGTTAAAAAGCCTGGGGGTCTGGATGGAACAGGATCTTTTATTCAAGACCCAAACTAAAAAAATGACGGGAGCCTGTTTTGGCCTCCTCCGATCGGCTCGAAAAGTTCTGCCACTTCTTCCGCAGCCTTCTAGGAAGCTGCTTATTCAAGGACTGATCCTATCCAGATTGGATTACAGTAACACTATCTTCCATGGTGCACCGGAAACCACATTTAACAAACTCCAACAGATCCAGAACGCTGCAGCACGGCTTCTCACGGGCACCACAGTCAGAATGTCAGCTAAACCAGCACTTAAGCTGCTGCACTGGCTTCCGATACGCGAAAGGGTAAAATTCAAATCCTTATGTATTGCACACAAACTGTTGCAGGGTAAGGGGCCCCCCATCCTGAAGAACTTAGTCGTACCCTACAAAGCCAACAGACCACTCCGTTCAGATCATGAACGTCTGGTCATTGTGCCCAGAGTAAAAAAGGCATGTACAGGAGGACGGCGATTCTTGGTTAATACAGCTAAACTGTGGAATTCCCTACCCTTGAAACTACGGGCCGAATCCTGCCATCTGCGGTTTCAGAAACTCTTGAAAACCCACCTCTTTCCTTAACCATTTCGATCTATTTCTCTGGTATCCGCACTGGTCTCTCTGTTCTGGTTTAGCACTGGGATGCTTCCGGGTAACTACGCGCTCTATAAATCTCCATTCATTCATTCATTCATTCATTCATTCAATCATTCATTCATTCATTCATTCATTTTTCCATATGTTGTCAACACCGACCAACTGTTTTTTTTCTTTGCTGTTACAGCTTTATCTGATACCCATGAACTTTGCTTTGCGGCCCCATTGCTCGCTTTTTTGAAAGCTGCGAAGGTTTGGTTTGTGTTTCATGCCTTTTCCAGCTTGAGATCTGACAGGGCATTCGTGCATACTGTTTTCCAGTCGTTTTTCAATTTTGTCTGGTTATTCATCTCCGTCCAGCAAAGGCCCATGAGCGTGTCCACTTGGGCTGCTCTTAGTTTCCAGCATGTTTTTAGAATAGCCGCTTGTCTGACTTGGTGCTGATTTGATAGGCCAAATTCCAGACGAATCTGAGATTGGGATACAAACTTCGGAATCCGAAAGATGTGTTTAAACAGCTCTGATTGTTGTGTGTTCAAGAAATTTGCATCCTTTCCCCTGAAAAGTTCTGACCCATATGTAAGAGATGGTAAAAACTTAGCAGCTATTACCATCAGCAGGTGTGAGATAGATGGACAATTCAGTTTTGTTTTTAATAAGTTTAAGGCAAAACGTAGCTTATTTGCCTGTGCCTTTCTGTACAATTGATGGTCTTTCAGAGTGCACCTGGCATCCACCACTATGGCCAGATATTTGTACGAAGAAGTCTGCTTGAGTGTGTTGTCTGCGATATGCCATTTAAAAGATTTCTTCCCTGGCCGAGAGGCATAACAGACGATCTTCGTTTTTTTTGTAATTGATTTGCAAGCCCTGGGCACTGATGTAATCATGGAGCTTAGTGATGGAGCGTTGTAAGCCCATTGGGGTCTGACTACACATTACGATGTCATCTGCCTACTGTATGGTCCTAATTTTGTGCTGGGCTAGCTTTGGGGGATCGCTTTCTATTTCCGCAATGCTTTTGTCCAGGTCCGCTGTAAAGATGTTAAAAAGCGTTGGTGCCAGTACGCAGCCCTGTTTGAGGCCAACATGTGTGGGTATGTTTCCGGATATTCTGTCACCATTACCTAGTTTTATTCTTACCCAGGTAGATGAGTATAGATTGATAATGGCCTGTAGCAGTATTGATGGAATTTCCCAAGTGGCCATTTTTTTCCATAGTGCCTCCCTCGGGACTGTGTCGAACGCTGCTTTTAGGTCGACAAAACACTTATACATCTTAGTTGATTTCTCCCTTGCTTTGTCGACCAGGAGGTTTAGCACAAGCAGGTTACATAGTGTGTTGGTTCCGGGCCTAAAACCCTTCTGCGTGGTCGGGAGAATTTTTTTCACGCAGACCCAGTCTTCTAAGGCCCTCAAGAGATTCGAGGCGTACATTTTTGCCTCGACGTCTATGAGCGCGATGATGCGGTAGTTAGCTGGATCAGATCTTGTGCCTACCTTGAAAATTGGATGTAGGATGCAGCCTCTCCATGATTGGGGAATACTTCCGTCCGGACAGAAAAGCGATGTTGTATAAACTAAAGGGGTAAGATATTCCGCCCAGAACTGGTGATCTTGTTTGAACAGAGCGTTCAGTAAGCCGTTCGGGCCTGGGGCGCCCTTGGATCCCAAGTTTTTAAGAACCTTTTATACCTGCGATGGCGTTATCCAGTTTGCCTCAAAGTGTGGATCTGCATCTCGGTTGTTTTTTGGAACTGAGGTCTGCTGGGCTGGACACCGTGCTGGAGTGCTGTTACTCTGTGTTTGTTTTAAATACTGTTTCCAGTCCCCCTCAAGTATGTTGGCATTGAGGGGCTGAGCAGAACCGTTAATTTGTTAATTTTTGCCCAAAATGTCGCGTGGTTGTTTGATTTGCTGGAGGCTAGTAATGATAACCAGATACCAGTTTGGTGTTTTGTTTTTTCTTGCCACACTTTTTTTTTTGTAATTTTGCCTTAGATTGTAAATTTGATTGGTCATGTTTTCACCCTTTGTCTTGGCTATTGCTTGTAATTTTCTGATTTCTTGATTTAGGCACCTTTTATTATGCACTATGCGGCCCAGGAGCTCTTGGGGGGCATTGCCCAAGGTCGATTGGTAACTACGAGGTCGGTTACCAAATCTCTCTAGGAATGTTGTAATCAGTCTATCCCAGATGTCCAAATGTGCGGGTGGGTCCTCTCCAATCACTGCCGAGTGGGCATTAGTGATCTGTGTCATTAACTCTTTGATGTTATTGCCATTCCACGCAAGGCTCTTGAGGTTGTAAATGCTTGGAAGTTCGGTCACGGCTACGCATGTTGTGGCCCTATTGTGTTGGAGGCTAAATTCGAATGCTTGCAGGCTATGGTTGCTCTCCGGTTTATGAATAATTTTATAGCTAACAATGGATTGCAGGACCACTAAATCCACGATGGTATAGTCCAGCGCTGAATGAGCCTGTTTGACTATTTTGGTTGAGGATGCAGGTTGGTCTTGTGGGAGGCGGCCATTCAGGCTGACCATTCCGAGCTCAGCAAACATTAAAGTGCACTGTTCACCGATCTTATCCCATTTTCGATGGTTTGTAATGATGTTAGGAATTGTCTGGCCGTTCCATTTGTTTTGAGTCATGGTTAAGGCGTGGTCCTTTTGAAGCAGGAACATATTCAGGTCTCCTGACACAACCATTCTTGCCTGCGGGTAGATTGATTGCATGGATTTGATGAGAGCTTTTGAAGTCAGAATTTTCTCCACTTTATGTTTGGAGTCTGGGTGTATATAGATGTTGCAAATTATCATTAAGAGAGAGTCTTGAAGCCTCTGTGTGCCTTTGCAGGAGTCTTGCGTCAGCTCAAGTTTGATGCACTGTATCCATTGTTGGCCTGTGTCAATGTTAACATAGGTCCAAGCGATGCCGGTGTTCAGATAGATTGATAGGCCTCCGGCGGCCCTTCCTGAAAGGCCTCTTTACTGTCTTTGAGGATTCATGGACCGTCTACTTATATGAACACTAATCAAATGTTCCATAATCATTCTGATTGCAGAATACTAACGAAGCCAGTACCACCTGACCTACACCACCTATTCCAGACGGGCCAATTGTTCAGAAAGTCTGCATTTCCATTTTATTTTTGCCAGCAAACATGCATAGATGAGATGGAGGACACATGCATAAATTTGTGTATAAACCAAATTGTTGGTTGGTTGCGAGGTATGTTGTTCTGCTACTGACTGACTAAGCTATTGCGAAGCCTACCACTCACTAAACAAACTACAAAAAGGTTCTATGGAGGACTGGAGTAAGAAGCATTCAGTGACAGAGGAGGCGTCACACAGACCATAAAAAAACTATGAACTAATACTAAGTAAACCTATTATCCATCCACCACTATTTCACTGAAGGACAATGGAAGGGCTAGACTCTAGCAATAGCATTAACTAACTTCAGTCCTCTTAAAGTAAACTCTAACATCATTAATCAGCTCAAGCTAGCGTAAAGTTACAAACAAGTAAGAGAAGTGCCGAACAGCACCTGTGTCATACAATCACAGAAGATTTTGAAACGGAATTGACCTGCAATGTAACTAAGTGCACCAGTAATGTTATTCGTCCAAGAATTATACACAATACTAATACTACTATATATTACTAGCTACTCACCAAGCCCCACGACTTCGACACTTAGCAGGTCCAACAGGTCCTGCTCCCGGTCCAGGATGTCTGACCACCGGTGGGCCAGCTGGTTGTGGGTGCGCCGGATCCCGGAGCAGTGAAACACATTGTCCGGCGTACCTTCGCCCACCAGCGGTGAGTCTCCTGGGTAAGGTACCCGGAGCCTGGCCTGCCGCCTGCTGCCAAGGTCAAGGGGAGGTGGTGTTGGATGAAGAAAACCAGGGCGGCCACCTCAGCCTCTCCAAAAAGTTGTCGGGCCTGCACCCCTGCAGGGCTCATTCTGCCAGAAGGCAGCCGGCTCTTGGGCGCAGGCGCCTTGCCCTTGGAGCCGGTACTGCTGCCCTTGGCCATGGTTCTGGGGTGGAGGCAGAAAAGAAAAGAAGGAAAAAATAAAGTTAGGGGGAAGAAGTAGGAGTTTGAATAAAGAAGTAAAATAAAACAGTAGAAAAGTAACAGAAAAACAGAGAAAGTAGAAATAAATCACAAAATATAAACTATTAACTTCACCCAATGGCTATCCAAAAGCGCCGACATCCTAGCACCGTTGAAAAAACATCAAAACAAACTAAGCAGCAAGAAGGCCTCCTGGTTCAACGATGATCTTAAGAAATCCAAGAAACTCTGCCGCTCCCTCGAGAAAGCATGGAAAAAAGACCCAAACTCCAACACCAGAGACGCCTTCAAAAATGCCACCCGCATACACCACCAACTAATCCGGTCCGCCAAGAAAGCCGCCTTCAAAGACCGACTAGATAACAACGCCCACAATAGCAAGGAGTTATTCAACATCGTCAAAGAATTTACCAACCCATCAGCAAACTCCAATGACGTCACCCCCTCTCAAGCCCTCTGCGACTCCCTAGCCTCCTTCTTCCACAATAAAATTGCAGACATCCACAACAGCTTCGACAACCGACCCGAAGACCTACCCACCCAACCATCTGCAGGACCTCCCCCCTTGAACATCCTTAACAACTGGAACCCAATCTCCACTGAGGACACCATCCGCCTGATGAAATCCATCCACTCAGGATCCCCAACTGACCCATGCCCTCACCACATCTTCAACAAAGCAGACTCCATCATAGCACCACGCCTCCGAGACGTCATCAACTGCTCCCTCAACTCCGCCACCTTCCCGGAAAGCTGGAAACACGCAGAACTCAGCGCCCTTCTGAAAAAACCCACAGCTGACCCCACCGAACTCAAAAACTACCGCCCCATCTCGCTCCTTCCTTTCCCGGCCAAAGTCATCGAGAAAGCTGTCAACAACCAGCTTGCCGCCTTTCACGAAGACAACAAATCCCTCGACCCCTCACAGTCCGGATTCCGAGCCAAACACAGTACTGAGACCGCACTCATCGCAGCAACAAACGACATTCGAACCCTACTGGACAATGGAGAAACAGTCGCCCTCATCCTCCTTGACCTCTCCGCAGCCTTCGACACAGTCTGCCATAACACCCTATTACAGCGCCTCAGTAACATCGGAATCCAAGGAAAAGCACTGGAATGGATAACCTCGTTCCTCACCGGAAGAACTCAGAGAGTCCGGCTCCCTCCATTCAAATCAGAGGCCTCTGAAGTCATCTGCGGCATGCCGCAAGGATCGTCACTCAGCCCCACCCTCTTCAACGTATACATGAGCCCCCTCGCAGCCATCGTTCGCCAACACAATCTCAACATCATCTCCTACGCTGACGACACCCAACTGATCCTCTCACTCACCAAGAACCCCAACACCGCCAAAAACAACTTACACGAAGGAATGAAAGAAGTAGCCAAGTGGATGAAGCACAGCCGTCTGAAACTGAATTCAGACAAAACAGAAGTCCTAATCTTAGGTACCTCCCCCTCCGCCTGGGACGACTCTTGGTGGCCAGAGGCCCTTGGAAAATCACCCATCCCGACGGACCAAGCACGGAACCTGGGTGTCATCCTGGACTCCTCACTCTCAATGACCAGACAAGTCAACGCTGTCTCATCATCCTGCTTCAACATTCTTCGCATGCTCAAAAAAACTTTTCGCTGGATCTCCACCGAAACTAGAAAAACGGTCACTCACGCACTTGTCACGAGTCGCCTGGACTACGGAAACACCCTATATGCCGGTTCCACCGCAAAACTCCAGAAAAAACTCCAACGCATCCAGAACGCCTCAGCCAGGCTCATACTTGATATCCCGCGTAAAGAACACATCTCTGGTCACCTGAAAAACCTCCACTGGCTCCCCGTAAATAAGAGAATTACCTTCCGCCTATTAACCCATGCACACAAAGCACTTTACGAAATTGGACCCGAATCCCTCAACACAAGACTGTCCTTCTACACCCCCTCCCGCCAACTACGATCCTCCAACCAAGCCCTGGCCACTGTTCCCCGCATCAACAAAGCCACCATGGGAGGTAGATCCTTCTCCTACCTGGCAGCCAAAACCTGGAACTCTCTTCCCACTCACCTTTGGCTTACTCAGAACCACCTAGCATTCAGAAAGCAACTTAAAACTTGGATATTCGACAAGTAATTTTCCCCCTTCCTCAAGCGCCTTGAGACCCTATGGGTATGTAGCGCGCTATATAAATTTCTGACTTGACTTGACTTGACTTGAAGCAGACGAAGAGAGATCCTTCCAGCTCCAAATCCAAATGAAAGTGAACAGGAGAAGGACAAAGCAATGGGAGGAGCCTGCTGGACAGGAACAGGAAGTTGGAGACTCTGAGGCACTTCCGTCCTCTTAAAAAAAAAAGAAAAAGTACTCCTTGCACAACAAAGTACAGCCAAATGTCAATTTGAGGAGTTTTTTAAATCCAAATCTCCATTTCGAGAAAGTTTTGATGCTGCTCGGGAGAGAACTTTTGCCAGTTTGCAGATTCTGCGTGTTCGATATCACAATATTCACAAAACTACAGTCTGATGGCGCACCCGAATGATGTGTTTGCGATCGCAACTCTTGCAGGACCCTGTGGCTGGCTAGCAGATCTCATGGCATTTGTGAATGGATGGGAAATCTCATCAGCGATTGCAGGCACCTGGTAAGTTGCTCCTGCACACATGAAAACTCATTTTGCGTACCCAAACACAAAAAAAAAGCTCTGCTACATTGCAGAGTGAGGAGTTTTCCAGAAACTCAGCATTCCATGTGAATCGCAGAGTAGCCAACAATCTACAAACTCTGCGAGTGGCACAGAGTTTTACACCCAGGGTTAGAAAAGAGATAGAAGCAAAAAGCTATTTTTCAGTTTTTGTATTTATTCATGTTTTTGATGGTGGGTTTATTGCATCTTTTCCCTTAGGAAAGCCTTGTGAGAGTAGTTTATGGTGAAAGTGTCTCCATACTGTTCTCTTTCATGGCTAATGTGCATTTCTTACTCTATTTAAATTTTATTCCCACCATAACCAAGAGAAACAAACATTAATCTTCCTTTGACACATAAACAAAGAGGTGGAGGGTAGGCCACCTTATGTTACCCCAGAGTATCCCCAGAGAATCAGTGAAAACACTAAATGGAATATGGTAGCACCAAAAAAAACAAGACAAGAGAAAGACAGAAGATGTGTTGTTTCAGAATTATACAACAGCAATCAGAAAACTACAATTTTTTGAAGTCATGGGACTTGTGGTGCACTTATAAGGAAAGGCATCCTTTATGGAGGAGGAAACCTCACACACATAGTAGTGTCATGCTTCATCATCGGCATCCTCTCCCCACCCTCCAAGGTCAGTTCCACCAACATTGACTATACCTCCTCAAAGGCTTAAAGAAAAGAGGAAGTTCTTAGATAAAAGCTTCTGGACAAGGCAGGATATGGACGATCTAAAAATACCTTAGAGTTACTCAGTATTTTTCCTTTACTGGTGAGGATCCTGGGCATATCTAAAACTGAGAACAAGTGGGTATACAGACGATTATTACTCAAACCTGTCTCCTATCTGCCAACATGTTTCTGCCCATCAATTATAGCCTATCAGGTCTGGGGCATTCTTTAGGGCTTATGGATCCCTTCACAAGCCTTATTGGCTCTAATAACCACATAGACAAGTGTTGCTATAAAGTGTAAGCTACCTTTATCCCAGGTGAATCCTACCTGACCCTGGATATAGTTTAATATGTTGACCTGTTTGTGAAAAGATTAACAAGATATACATAATATTAGAAAACCATTTTGTAAAGAATATAAAGACTATCCTACAGCAGGGTATACATTCTACTTATATTTAAAATGCAGGCATTCAAGTGCACTGTCACTGCAAAACATTGCAAAACGAACACATATGAAAAGTGATAGGGTGTGGTAACACAAAAAAAAGCACATGCGAAATTGACATATGACATCAACAGTATCCTATATAGATGAATTATCATATTACAGTAACTGGACTATCCCTTCCCCTAGACTTTCCGGGCATTAGCTTCTTTTTCAATGAAATGATGATGCCCTCTGTAGTCACACACTAATCACAAGGTAATGACAATTAGTGGTATAAGTAGGCAGTCCTACCTGGAGGAGGGTAGCTTGCTTCCTATATCGCATCTCACATCAGATCCATGGGAGGAAGTATACTGCACATGACCTGGCAGTACCAAAACTTGCGGGGCTATCGATGCTCCTCTGATCAGTGATGTGACCAATCAGTCATTCAAACATTCCTGTTGTTTACATGATATTTTAGGAAATGCAGAGCAAGTTGTCTGCTTGTATGTGTAGTCTCCTTCACACACTCTTTGAACACATACAGTCAATCAAATCAGACATGGTGAAAGCTGTGCAGGGAGGCATGCCAGCCACATGGTCCTTCAATTAAACAAACATCAACAACATCTGTGCTGCTTTGTTTTATGAACTCCATGCTTGCCTCTAAATTTAATGGATAATAGAAGGGAATCCCCATGTCATTCTGCCATCCACTCTCACTCACAAGCAAAATTCACATTTTGCCATACAATAACATGTCAATTTGGAAAGCTGAAGTGTTAATGTACCGCTTCACAAGAGTATGCGTTGCCACATCGTTTTATTCCTTCTCACTCACACGCATTTTGTACACATTGCAAAAGCTGAGTTATGCTTCCAGATAGAAGCCCATTCAAACAATCCTGGACCTGCAAGGACCATTAAATATACATACTTCCCTGTAGAGCTTCAACCAATAGCCCACACATCCCTATACCAGAATGGGCGCTGCATGCGCTAGATGGAAAAGTATCAGCCCAAGTGTCCCCACTTACTACATCAAAAGGTACACCACACAGTGTTACCTACATGTAACCACGTCTGACAACAGATAAAAGTGGCGGGAGCATCTGCCTTCTATTTGTGTGGTTCGACTTAATCATTTGTAGGTGGATGTTGGCCAGTCACCTATGGTGCGTGTCCAGGAAATGAGGGCCATGACTGTACAGGGTGATCATGGGAAACATAGTCTAACTCATCTAGACAATGTACAGGCCATGCGGCGAGTCAATAGGCAGCCTTACTCAAAGGCGGATGACTCTGCAGGCGCAGACCTTAGGTGGGGAGCATAGTCTCTACTCACACTGAGTGATGTAGGGCAAAGATAAATGTTTCTTTCCTGAAGGCTACCTCTGATCATATCGATTGGGAGCCTCTTCCTTCGGCTGGGTCCTCAAACCCGTGACCTCGGGTTTTCAGTTTGAGCATTAACTAATGAGGACGGACCTAGTTGACAATCCCTATACCTCCCTTTCCTTCTGTGTATGATATGATATGATATGATATGATTTGGCTTTTATAAAGCGCGGCTTACACTCCATGGAGCATCTTGGCGCTAGTCATAACGTGTCACAGAGGAGAAAAAAATTGGGAAAACTACACAAAAAACCAGGAGAGGGGGAAAATTATGTGGATCTGATAAGAGTTTGTAAAGTGTAAAGGTTAAATTAGCGCTAGACAGAACGTGTCAGAGGCATTAAAAATCCAGGTTTTAAGGGCCTTTCGAAACAGGTTCTCTGAGGGGATCAGACGCATCTGGGGTGGGAGCTTGTTCCAGGCTCTGGCTCCCAACTTTCCAAGGGATTTTCCACCTTTTGTAGTGAGTCTGAATTTGGGGACCACCAATAGGTTTAGGTTGGAAGATCTGAGTGAGCGGGAGGGAGTATATCTTCCAAACCTTTGTGACAGATAAGTGGGGCCCGACTGGTGGTAAGCCCTGAAAGTGATAAGTAAGATTTTGAATAACACTCTCTTGTGGATAGGTAGCCAATGCAGGGTTTTAAGTGCTGCTGAAGCAGATGACTTCCTGGGTAATCTCAGCACTAGGCGGGCGGCGGCGTTCTGAACCATCTGCAATTTGTGCAGAACAGCTTTGTTGGAACCTGCATAGATGCTGTTACAGTAATCTAGACGGGATGTGATGAGGGCCACTGCTACCGTCTTTCTGGCTGTCAGGGGGAGGAGGTCAAAGAACCTTCTGAGGCCCTTGATAATGTTGAAGCAGGACCCTGCCACAGTACCTGCTTGTTGTTTGAAAGATAGGGCTTCATCAAACCTTATCCCGAGGTTACGGGCCAACTTGATAGTGTTTGGCGGGACTTCGGCGTCTAGGGGCCACCAGTTTTTAGGGGAGAAAAGATTGTTTTGGCCAAAAGGGAGGATTTCAGTTTTGCCTGAATTGCACTTAAGGTGGTGGGTTCTCATCCATTCAAAGGTTGCGGTGAGACAGTCTCTCAGAGTTTCTTCTGCTTTAGTCGTGTTGTTGTCCAGTACAAGGATGAGCTGAGTGTCATCAGCGTAGGATATCATGCTGATGTTGAAGGATGTGATGAGCTCAATCAGAGGGGTCATGTAAAGGTTAAAAAGAGCTGGGCTCAAGCTAGAGCCTTGTGGTACCCCTGTTTTTAGTGCTTTTTCGTCTGAGCAGTGGCTTCCTAATATGGTAACTTGTTTCCTATGACTGAGGAAGTTTTTCAGCCATTTGAAGGCAGTTCCTGCTAATCCCGATTCTGCCAGGCGGCCAATTAATACGGGGTGTGAGACCGTATCAAAGGCCGCCGACAGATCAAGCAGGATCAGGACGGCCTTTTTTCCTTGATCCATTGCCATCTTGAGTGTCTCCACTGTATGTAGAAGAGCTGACTCCGTGGAGTGTTTGGCTCTGAAACCTGCCTGGTTGGGGTGTAGGAGGTGGTTTTCCTCCAGATATTTGGTCAGCTGTTTGTTTACCGCCGCTTCAGTAAGTTTGAACATCAGTGGGAGCAGTGAAATTGGGCGAAGGTTGGAGAGCGTGGTGGGGTCAGCTAGGGGTTTTTTCTGCAACGGTTTTACAGCAGCAAGTTTCCATTCAGATGGGATGGCGGCAGTGGCCAGAGAGGAGTTGATGATAGCATTTATACTTGGATTGACCGTGTCCACTAAAGCGCGAAGCAGCAGAGGGGGGCACGGGTCAAAAGGGGAGCCTGACTTGCTGGAGAGAATGGCTTGTCGAGTTTCGTCGAGGCTGACAGGGGTAAATTTATTTAGCTGAGATTTCCTATTAGTTGGTAGTAAATTATCATAAGAGAGGGATTCTGGAGAATCTGGGAAGTCTTTGATAAGATTTAGTATTTTGTGTTCAAAGTAGTTTGCTATTGAGTTGCAGTGCAAGTGAAGGCAGAATCTCTTGTCTAAGGATTCTGGGGTTCATGAAATCATCAACTATTTTGAAGATTTCTTTCTGTTTGTTGTTAGACAGATTGATGACTTCTAGAAAGTGATCTTTCTTAGCGCTATTTATCATTGCATGATATTGTTTTCTAGCAGTTTTATAGGCAAGAAGTTCAGTTGTATCATAAGTATGGCGCCATTTCTTTTCAAGGGTTCTGACCTCTGAACGTTTATCTTTTAGAGGGGGGGAGAACCAGGGGGCGGACTTTTTGTTCTGTTTTTTTCTCACTTTTTCTGAGTTTGCAGGACCGCAGAAATCTGTGATCCATTTACAGAAGTTGTTGTAGTCAGTTTTGGTACTTCCGGTCAGGGGCGGTTTAGAGTCCTCTGCGATGAGGTGCAGATTGGGGGAGTTCGCAAGTTTTTTCCAGTCTCTCTGTATCTGGACGTCGATTTTTAAGTTGGCTGTATTTGACCTTTTCTTATTTATAGTCAGTTTCAAGGGGATTAGCCAATGGTCGGTCCATGTTTGAATCAGGGGGGTTTCGACGGTTAGGGTTTTAATATTGGTACAAATGCAGTCTAAGATATGGCCTGCTTTGTGTGTGGGCATTTTAGTCAATATTTCCAGCCCCAGGACATCAGTTAGATCGTTGAGCCATATTGCATTAGGGTCGTTGGGTTTATCGAGATGGAAATTTAGGTTGCCTAATACTGTGAAATTGGCGTATTTCAGAGTTAAAGTGCTGAGTGCCTCTTCAAAGCTTTCGAAAAAAACGTTCTGAGTTCCTGGAGGACGATAAATTAGAGCACCAGCAAAGGTGTTCTCCTCATTTATCTGAATACAGAAACCCATACTTTCTGCCCCTTTTACGTCCGAGAGTTCGAACGTGGAGCATTTCATAGAGTCCCGGTGAATAATGGCTAAGCCACCTCCTCTCTGTTCTTGTCTATCGGTCCTCTGGATGAGGTAGCCTTGGGGGACTGCTTGGGCTATAATCGGGTTGCACCATGATTTTAGACAAGTTTCCGTTACCAATAGCATGTCAATATCATTCTCTGTGATTAGGTCATGAACATGCGCCCCATTCTTGCATATTGACCTGGCATTGATCAAAGCTCCTCGGAGAGAGGTCGCGCCTTCCATAGTGGATGACTGTTTCTCCGGGGTAAGGAGGGTTCTGCAAGTGTAACAGCATGATGGTCCTAACCACTTCTCAACGTCGATCATGTTGTGACAATGTTTATTATCTTGATTTAGGAGAGAATCTTATCTCTGGTGAAAGTAGGTATTTGATTAGTACATACCGTGGGTTGGACAGCATGACAGGCCCTAGGCCCAGCCGTGGCACGGACGGGCACAGACGGGCTTGCCTTAGGCGCGCCTTTGGCGCGCAGACGGCGCGCCCGCTGCGCTCGTCCGCTGCGCGTCCGGAAAAGGCACCTTTTTGTAGAGACAGGAAGGCGAGACAAGAGGGCGTGGCCTTGTCAAGGGGGCGTGTCCGTGCTTCGCGCCGGTGACGGCGGGGGAAGCTTTCTGTTGGTTAGAGTCCGAGTCAGCGATAATATCCGCTGCGCGGGTACTTCCAGCAACGTGGATTGAGGTAGGCGAGTGTACAATAAATTTTAAGTAAACACAGTTAAAGTGACACTCAAAGTTTTAAAAATGGTGCTGGCCTAGCTCCCGGCTTCCGCCTCAGGAGACACGAAATGATAATAGGGTCGCTCGTATTGATGTAGGACATACACAAGTACCTGCTGGAGTGCCAAGGAACACTTCTGCAGCATTACATGCCTAGAAAAGTGTCTATTATAGTGAGAAAGAGCCTTCGCTCATATCCCAGCATTCTAGAGTTATGTCTGTTGTGAGAATCACTGAGCATGGACTCTAGCCCTGCAGCCAGCTTTGCTTAATAAAATTGGGAGTTAAGAGGAGAGTACCAAGGGTAACCTTCACATTCCAGTAGAATGCAATCCCTCAATGCACATCCTCTGCTCTAAATATAATATTTACTCTAAAACTGAAACTCAACCATCAGCCTTTAGTAAATTGATCTCTATACTATACCCAATGCACTGACGGGAGTAACTTTTTTGAGGAGTGGGATCATAATTTAAGAGTTAAGACTTCCCATTCATGGAAAGAGGTCATTACTACAGGCATTGTCCACAGCACCACCCTTCACTGTGGGATAGCCACCTTTCCTCCAGTGTATGATTAGGCCTGCAGAGTGTCAGCGCAATTAGAGAGCTATTCAAATTGAACAGCTCCTTGTCTACATACAGCTTCAAGATTGGCTTCAAGTTTCTTAGTAGTATTTCGTCATACTATAAGCCAACCTTATTCAAAAGTGCACTGCTACTATTTCAAATCTCCAGTCATTATTGCACCCGTCTGAAACATTGACTAGTTTTAGCATTTTGGCTGTTGCTTACACAGAAGTGCCTACATGAGTGCAAGGATGCATACGTGCACTCATGTATACATTTGAACGGTATTACCGAACCATGCTTCTTTTTTTCAGTTTTTGCCACCGATTTGCAACTCCGTTGCAAATTTTTTGAATGCTTTTTTGCCCTGTCTGGGTCTCAGGGGAACCCTAGGATTAGGGGTAAGGGGTTAGGGTATGCCTACCCTGCCCACTTTTCTTTTTTTCTAATGTTTTTGTGGGGCTCAGCTGAAGCCTGGTCCCAAGATGGCTGCCAACACTTTCTGGTGGCAACCAATGAGATATCAGCACGTGGACTGTTGGATCCATGGAGAATCTGCGTCCCTAGATATACAAATTTGTTGTTCTTTTATTATCTCAGAAACTACTAAATTTACACCAACTCACAAAAAGGTTGCTTACTGGACGAAGAGCTACATTTCTGCCATATTTGGTTCAATTCTGTTCAACACCTGGAGCTTAGAGTAAAGCTCCTCATTTATAGAGGCCAGAAGGGCATTACCATAGGCAATGCATTTCATGATAAGTCCCTGGACCAGTGGTTTCTTGGATTTAATGGGGATCCATTGAAAGATTTTGCGTAATTTAAGCAATATGCCATAACAAGTACCAATTACATGGTTAATATGACTTTTCATTGACAGCTGATTTAGGGGATGGTCATAAACCCAGCTTCTGTGGCCACCAATCACTGGACCAGTATTCACTCACTTTGCCAAAGAGAATGACCTCTGTCTTATTACCATTTAGCTGTAAGTGATTATCGCACATCCAGCTGTCGATTTGGGCCATACAATTTTTAAAGCATGCCATTCAGTAGTTGTTGGAAAATGTATGTTTAAATTTATAGTGATATCTCTGGCTTCAGATATTTCATGACGATTCAGCAATCACTCATGAATTTGCTTGCCAACGGGAATTCTTTCATTGCCTGGATGGAACCTGAAAAGAAAGTTGCGTCTGACATTTTAATGATCGGGAATGGTTCCTGGGGCTGCAAATATCTGAAAAATCTTACATAAGGGGTAAGTGTAGATGTTCTCTGACCCCATATTTGATAAATGGGGGGTGTTGGTGACACAAGTTATGTGTCAAAAATGTATTTTCTTAGTGCGCCCCCGTTTACCATCATGGGGACGTCGCGACTATCAACATCAATGCAAATATTGGTGGAAATATAAAAAAAAATCAGTGAATCATTAATAAGCATTGTTATAGAGACATTGAGATCTTGATAAATGTTTTCATAGTTATTTATATAGTGAGTTATCTACTGTGATGGTTAAATATATAGTTATCTTTTTTAATGTGGTTGAGGCTATTGAATTCTTGCTTTTGCTTTCTGCTTTCGCGTCTTAACAGAGGGGATTGCGATTACCGAGGTCATCGCGATCTCAAGCCTTAAAGCGAAAATGGAAAAACGGTTTTAGAGATGGGTGTTCTAGAGATACACTAGAAAAGCATGAGTTTGCAGTGTACAGTAATAAATCCCTAGTGTATAAAATACTGCAATATGTGTGCATATGTGTGTTTTTTCACATTATGGAAAAGGTGTGTTTTTCCTTGTTAATGACGTCATTCTGACATTCTGAATAATCACAAATATGGTCTTAAAGAATGTTTTTAAAGAAACTTAGTACAGAAATATTAGTTTGAACATGCTTTGATGGAAGTATGTATATAGTAATATATGTAGAGAAATGTTCAGAATGGATTTTTTTACATATTATGTTTGAATGTGTTGGTGGTCATTGGATATCTGCTTTTGTTTTCCGCTTACATGACGTTTCTGGGGGGATCACAATTACCGACGTCATCGCGCCCTCTGGAGTCACCGCTTAAGCATAAAATAAGTTTTTATAGAAGCTCTCTACAAAAAATGACTTTAGAGAATACTGTAAGAAACCGCTAGTATGTGTAAAATACTATAGTATGAATGAATATATGTGTTTTACACTTTATGGAAAAGGCGCAATAGTCACAGTTAACAACGTCATTGCGATGTCCCGAATAACTGCAAAAACTGGTAATAGGTCTCAAAGATGGATTTTAAAGAAACTTAGTACAAAAATATGAGTTTAAACATGCTTTGAAAGAAGTACATATATAGTAATATGTGTGGGGCAATGTTCAAAAAGGATTTTTTTAACACATTTTTGTTGAATGTGTTGGTGGTCATTGAATGTCTGCTTTTGTTATTGGTTTTTGTGCTGTGTCTGCGGGGATTGTAATACCATTGTGAAGATCCCCCAAAACGAAAGAAAGAAATACCTTTAGGAAAATACTTCAGAATATTTTGGGTACTAGGGTGGCTCTTTCAAGTTGGTTGTGTTTATATGGCTGCTATACATAGGACCAGATAAAGAGTTTCAGGTTACATCATTTCTATAAATTCCATGCATGTAAAAACGCAGATTGTTATTATAGACACAGCCCATGCGATAGTTTCGGAGGAATGCAGAAACAGTTTTATTAACATGTTTCTCTGCTTTGTCAATCTGTGGAAAGAATTGATTTGACCACTTCCATTTCTGTCTTGGGCATATATTAGAGAACACCAACACAGTGTGAGGGAAAAGCGACACCAGTTTTGCAAAGGTTTTTTAATTAGGATTTTTAGCCCTACCCCAGTCAATGCGCCTAGGTCATTGCCACCCCAGTGCACAATCATGAGGTGAGGAGCTTGAGAATCCACAATGGATTTAACCAAAGCCAGCAACTGACGAAACTTTAACCCTCTCTGGCAAAACCAAGTAATCTGCATATTTGGCAAACACAACAGCAATAATCTACAAACTGAATTCACTGATATGTACATACTTGTTAATCCTTTATAAAAATTATATTAGTTATATAGATGTATATGGGAGTTTGATAAAAAAAGAGTATCATGGTGATATGAGAAAATACATCAAATGAACCGTATCTATTAGAGGCTATGTGTTTAAGAGGTTAGTTGTGAATGTTTTGGGAAGAGAAAAATGAATGAATTCCTCTTTATTACATTGTGTACTTTATTGAAAAATAATAGTATAGTATTGTGGAAAGTTGCAATGAGGAACTAAGTATGTATTAAATGTTTAAATATGTGCAGAAGACACAAATCTGTCATTTGGATTCTTAGAGTTGTAGTACTTTTAGTAACATTATTAGACATGCATAGTGTAGTCAAAATTAAACATGAGAACATGTTTTCTGCCTATAAATGAATTAGAAAGAAGTAATTCTTGTTAGGTATATATTGGGAAGTGTTTGTCAATGTGGTTTTTAACTTATATGATTGCTTAGCATATGCTTAGATATTGAGATATGGTTCTTGTGGTTGCAGTTAGCTATGGATACGGCGGGCCGTTATGAGTTTACTTAAAAATACAGAGAGGTATATATTTTTGGAAAGATGGCTTAAAGTTCTACATCTATTAAGAAATTGCATACATGTTTACATGGTGATCTGTGTTCAGTAAGGCTGATGAAAATGTTATGTATGTGGTGAGGGTGGTTTTTCTTTAAACATGGTTTGTTTAAAATTGAGAAAGATTAATAGTGCAGAATGCCTCGCGAGTTCTTGTGATAGCGTCATTTGGAGTGTTGCGTTTGTTTGGGAAATGCTGAATATATGTTTCAGAAGAATAAGAAGTATTTGAGAATTGATGTAGCTATGCCATTCACAAAAGGTTTTGTGATTTCAAAAATGTTTAAATGTTGTTTTCCATTTTAGAAACTTACTGATGCATGTCCATGTTCAGCAACAAAGCAATGCATGCTCCTAGAGAGCCATGTATGTAATTATACATTAAGTGTGATATCTAGACTTCACTCACACATATCTCAGTAAAAAAGCATATATACAGTAAAACAGGTATTTTGATACTGACAGAAGGAGATAACCAATGAGTCAGATATATAGCCACAACTTTTATGTATCTAACAGTAATAAAGATACATTCACAGTCAGTCAGGCAATATTGGTGTACACATGCAATCACCCAACCACTAGTGAGGCAGTCATCAAAGCAGTGATTAGTATCCATGTAGTTATTCAAATACTTAGACACTACACATATACTCTTTGAATCAGGCAGAAAATATGTAGTCATTAAACTATTGAGGCACTATCTATATATTCAGCTCATCACCCAGGCACTAACCATTACTTATGCAATTAACAAGGATTTAACTATGCAGTCATTGTAACACTTGCACAGTAGCTATGCAAGTTATCGAAGCACGCACTTATAACCAATGCAGTTATTGAAATACTAAGGCACAGTCATGAACTCATGCAAACACTCAGGTATTACTCTTGCACTCATCTAAATTAATGGAGAGTATCATTGTAGTAAACATGTTATCCATCCAGTAACTATGCACTCATCTAATTATTGTGGGAATACTCTTGCACTTATACAATCACCACTGTGGTACACCTGCTTTCATCCAGTCTCTCTAGGTTTCACAATGGAGTCATGCATTCACTCTGGTACTAGGCATGCACTCATGTAATAAGCCAGGTACTACTGATGCACTTATTCGATGATCCAGGCACTACCCATGTAGTTATCTAAAAACTCAAGTACTACCTGTTCACCGAACCAAAAACACATGGGCAACAACCAAGTAGTCATGCGATCATTGAAACACTTCTGATGCACTCATCCAATCTGCTAGGTGCTATGCATGTACTTAAACAATTGTGCATGCATTATCCATGCACTCTATAAATCACCTATATACTATGTATGCACTCTTGCAATCATCAAGGCACTAAAGTTGCACTCATTTCATCATCCGACCAGCATATATGCATGTATTGAATTATTGAGCTATTAGTCATGCACTTATCTAATTATTCAGATACTACTGATGCACTCATACAAACACCCAGATAGTAGTGATATACTCATGCAAACTTGCTGTCAGTAACCATGCAGATATGGAACCACCCATGGAGTTCAGATATACTCAGGGAATCATCTAAGCACTACCTGTATTCTCAAAGAATCACCAAGGTACTATCTATGCACCAATTCAATCGTCCAGGGAGTATTCATGTATTCAACCAAAAACACATGTTTAAAAGTTTTACTGATGAATATGTAGTCTTTTAGAACCATCTGGTGAATTATATATGCAAACTGTGACACACTCTTTGCATGTACTTGGAAGAATTAGTGGGCTAAATGTGAAGATTGATATATGCACCGTTTTCCAAAATGTTAATCTGATACATTTACGTAGAACTATACTGAGACACTAAATACACCATTGGAAGAGTGGTAGAAAGGCATGCAAATTGCTCTTATGTTGTGTTTTTGGATTTTCAGTGTTGAGACACTGTATGTACTTTTACAATTGGGGTTAAATTTACATGAAAGTAATGCATCACGGAGCCAAATGCCATTTGGCTGCGCCATTCGAAGCACAGGGATGCGTCATATTTACAACAATATTACGGATCCCTGTGCTCTCCCCTGTGCTGGTACACAACTGGCTGCCATGCGCCAAAGTAGGCACACTTACACCATGGTGCAAATATGCCTGTGTTGTGGGGATTTATATTTTTGTGCAGGAAGGAACAACTTCCTGTACAAAACAATCACAAGAGTTATTTTCCTCTTTCTATGTGTGCTGCAGAATGCAGCATTCATAGAAAGAGGAAAAAACTAGGAGAAATATAAGTATTGCCACTCGTTGAACCTTCATACACCTCCACTGGGAGGCTTAGGATTTTGACGTATTCCCAGGTTTATGAATTGTTGTGAATCTATGTATGCGGCAGAATCTGAATCCATAGGTGTTGTGTGGGAACATCCACAGCAACACCCAAAGCACGCTCCTTTCACGCAAAGTACTGTGTGAAAAGGGCCCGTATTTATAAGGCCATGAGAAGCCACGCAGAGTGGCTTTACGTGGCCTTGTAAATATGGCACACTACAATATGCACATGTTCATTTTAAAATTTGCTACAGAAGGATACACTTTTCTTTTACCATGTATACGTGAAAAGTGAGCTATGGCCCAGCTGTGTTGTACTGTTCAAAAAGAGGAAGCGGAGAAACTCTGTTCCTAAGACCCAGCGCACTGCGAAAAGTCCAGCAGCTGTGTTGTATGACTGGGTGCTAAAATGTTAAAAGGTAACTAATAGATAAAGTGTTGTTTTTTTCTTTGGGTTTGATGTATTGAAGTAAGTGCATGCAGTAATATATCTAGGTTCATCTGTGGATTTAAAACTGCAACATAGCATGAAAACTGTATTATGTGACAGTAGTACAGTAGTTGGAGAAGTGTGGCTCAAATGGTTAGAGCAAAAATCAAAGTTGATGGACAGAATGCAGAACAATGTCATACATTCACCCCAGTACAGAGATCTGGGCCTAAATCCATCATTTGTTTGCACTCCACACCACCCCAGTTCAGACATGGCCATGTGCAAATCAGTCTGACCCTGTGCCTCATGGGAACAGTCCAGCCCGAACTTGCAAGTGTCAGAGCGGCAGAGGTCTGGCTTGGGACCAGGTTCAATACTCGCCTTGGCGGGTCTTGGCCTCAATTTCCTCGGACCTGATAATTCTCACCTCGGTGCCTAATCTAATCATGGGTCCCAGTCTGCGACTCTGGGCAATAGCTTGCTTAATCTCCACAACGGCCCCAAAAGCGCTGGGGTGCCTGGTTTCACCCTGGGGGTGCCCAGGAGTGGGCACTCACAGGGAAAGCCAGGAAGGGTTCCTAAGTGGTAAACGTACAGTGCCGGGACTCTACCTCAGGGAAGTAGCTGTGCGCTCTATGAATGCCGGTACATTTACATTTACATTTACTTTGACTAGGGTTAAAATGTAAATATACTTGTTTATTTTTACAGAACATTATTGATATAACTACACACAGTTAGAATGCATACAAAAGCTCGGACAAAAACGCAACAGAAGCAACTACAGTATTTCTGCAGACATGAGTTACAAAAGGGGCAAAATTCTGAAAAAGTGGTGAATGAAAAAAGAGCTACTGGTAAGAGGACAAAGTCATTTCTTAAAAATGTATGTGGACATTTGCAAAGAATACAAAATGAAGAAAATAAAATTATGACTAGGAAAAACAATAAGAATGGACAAAGTATACATTGGAAGATTACAAAGGATTGTAACAAAGATGGACACACCTTAACCGGGAGACAGAAGCAGTTTAAGGAAAGGACTGGATCCTGGCAAGATTGGAAAGCATACTGTTAGCTGTACCGTACATCAACAATGCGACTTTTAGTTAGGAGGCTGTACTATGTGGAAACTCCTGCTTACTGTTTAGGAGAAATGAATAGAGCACTTTTGCATGGTACTGTGATGGTGTACAGTTTTGTTTCTTTGTTCCTGATCAGGATTCTAGGGAAAATGAAGAGCTGTTAAAAGGAGGTGTTGAAGAACAGGACACAGATATTACAGATGATAGTTTTGAAAAAGAGATTACAAAATTTAACAAGGTGTGGTCTCAAAAACTGGAGTATGTTTGTACATGTTGTCAATGCACTCACTAGAAGATTCAAATATCAAAAGTTGTCTGTGTATTTATTTGTAGAGGAACTCTTTGACTTGTCCATATGGCAAGTTATATGTAAGTAGTGTTACAATAAATCAGAAGGTAATAAAATAAACTACAAAAAGATATTAGATACCCATTTTGCAAGATAATAGATTGTCTGTTAATAAAGAAAAACTATGAAGGGCCAAAACTAAAAAAATGATCAACATTTATCATTCATTGCAGCATTGCGAAGGGCTCGTATGAACTGTTCCCCAGCACTCACTACATCTGCACAATCCATCCAGTATGATGCCATACGGGAAATCTGTGGAGCCACATCTTGAAGTGGGGATTGGACCTCTGAAGGGACTGTCTTCCCTGGCTTTATTGCAGCTGTTATTAAAGTTGAGGGTCCTTTAGCCTTGTATTGCCTTCTTATTGCTTTAAACTATTGATATGTTATGTTTTTATATGGGATAGACGTAGTCTCGTAAGAATATTTTCATTCGTACCCCTTGACAATGTTTTGTGACATATTGTGTGTTGCACTAATCTGCTATATATAAACCTCTTAATGATTGTTGGAGATAGATACATTGGTGTGTTCTTCTTATTCCTTTATTTCCCAGTGATATGATTTTCTGTTTTGTTTGCGATATTTTTTTGTGGTTTTATAAAGTTTTCAAATATTTTTGTTCTTTTGTATGGTAACAAAAATGGCAACTGAAACAGAAGGAATTCAAAAATTGTGCCCTGAGAAATGAGCAAAAAATGTAAAAGAGGAAAAAATAAGTTTGTATGATTTTTTGCAGCATTGTGAATAGCTGTAGCACACTGCTCACCAGCACTTATAAAGACACTACAGTCCATGCAATATTTGACCATTCTTTAAAACTCTGGAGCCATATCTGTTGTATTAGTCAGAACCTCTGAAGGGAATTACTGGCCAGGAATTGTTGCTGCTGCCACTGATGTAGATGGTTCTCCAGTTTCCCTATGCTAGATTGCCAGTTGTAGATATTTTCTATGATGTGTTTTAAGATTATATAACAAGATCTTTGTCCCACATTATTATTTTTGCTTGTCCCTCTAGAGAGGGTCTTGTTACAGATAGTGTAGTGCACTAGTCTTGCAGCAGTATTTGATTCCCCATGACTTTGGGTAACAATTGGTAGTTTGGTGGGTGTTTAGTAGTTATGTTCTATTTGTGAGTTCAAATGTTGAAAGTTATTTTTTTAAATATTAGATTTTACAAATGTGTAGGTAAAATAAAGTTAAACCAATATATTAATAAAAAAACTCTGTGCAAAATATTTCTATATATCTGCTTCAAACTTTCTCATTTGTATTTATGAGTACTAATATAATTGCGACCTCCGGTGTTGCTGTGAGGAAGAAAAATGCATTTTTCATGATGTTATTTCTACAAATGAATACAAAGGGGAAAGTTAAATTAGTATCTTACTAAATAGCGACACTGCAACTTTATGTCTACATATATATCTTTTACACTTTGTCAAAATCACCCAGTTTTTGCTGTGTGTCCTTGGCAATATCACTCATAGAATCACACAGGCACTACCTATGCAATCATACAATCACCCAGGCACTACTCATGCATGTATTTAATTACCTAAACATTACACACTCACTCACTCACAGACGCATACAGCCACTCACATACCCAGTCACCAACCTTTACAGCGACTCACATACCCTCTCTCAAAGTTTATAGGTTACAGTTAGGGGGAAATAAAATACCTTCAAAATTCACTGAAAAATCCAAAGGTTACTGGGACGTTATAGTTAGGAATTAACATTTAAAAAACATCAGAAATTCATTGAAAGAAACAAAGGTTACAGGGATGTTATAATTAGGAAATGTAATTTTATAAAAACTTAGAAATTCACTGTTTCAGTTGGCCTGTGAGTGGGTGTGTGTCACAGTAAAAATAAAAAAAAATAAACAAGCTCCAGCTACTGTGCTTGTTTAGGAAAAATCCCCTAGGTGGGTCAGATCCCAGTGACATGTCCATATGTTTAACATTAAAGAAGGGGGTGCACAGGCCCCACTCCATGGGCATTGGTATCCCCCTGAGACCACAACCTCCCATGGAGCATTTATTTAAAATTTTCTGAAGGGGGCAACGTGGCCCCCTGGGCCCCAGGGATCACCTCCTCCCATGGGCCTAATACATTCATAAAAGTGGTAGAGGGCAGCATGACCTACCACCAAGGCCACATAAATCCCCAGAGACCCCATTCCCTGTGTGCAATGGGGCTGCAGGGGGAGCTTCAAGCCACCAGCGGTCACAGCCGGCTCCCCCTCCTGTGGGATCCAGCATTGCTGCCACAAACAGAGAGCTGTATTAAATAGCAGCTGCCTGCTTGTGGGAACCGTGTTTTCATCTGTTTCCCTGCACAAATATTTGTGTGCAAGGAAAGAAATGAAAACTCAGCTTTCTGCATGCAGGAGCACTTGCAGAAAGCAGAGATATGTCTGCTTTTGTTTGTGGGAGCTGTAAGCCATGGCCCCTCGATTGCAGTATTTAGGTCCAGTGAGGTGATGGTCCATGGGGCTGGGGGGTCGCGACAGTGCCCCTAGATTAATTTATTTCAGGCCCCGGGAGGTGGCGGTACACAGGGCTGCCAGGGGCATTTGAACCCCCCATATTCTTTTACTGTAATTTGCCCCAGGGAGGTGACATTCCCCAGGGCGACAGCAGGCACAGCAGGCATATTTTCCATTGTCCCCTGGAGGTGGCAACCTCTGGGTCCTCCGGGGGGCAGCACAGGCTCCCACATTCATTTATCCATATGTGCCCTGGGGAGGTGGCATTCCCTGGGGCTTACATAATTACATTCAGCAGTTTGGGCTGTAGTTGTGTCTAAAATCCCACCTACATGGGAAACACACATTTTGTTATCTCTTTTTTTTCAGCCCCCGCTTGGTGGATCACCCTGATACTGTAATCACAAGGGACAATTTCATGAATATTTGTCAAACAGCACCAAAGATATCGGAAAGTCAACAAACTCTTTTCCTTTGGAAACATCGTTCTGACTATACGTACCTGCTGGTGGCTGGTGCTTGACAAATCTTCACAAAAATTTGCAAAAAGTGTCATAGTAAGTCTTGTTTTGCATGGAAAGTTTTGGGTTGATCTGTCAAGCAGGGGTCGAGAAAAAGAGGCAGCCAAATAAATGTTTTTTTATGTTAATATCCATAGGGAATTTTGAACACGACTACAGCCCAAACCACTGGACAGAATTACACCACACTTGGCAGAAAGCTAGCTCTTGATCTGTTCAGTAGTTTTGGAGAAATAAAAAAACATGTATATCAAGGGACGTAGATCCTCTGAGGATCCAAGGGTCCCTGTCCTCATATATCCAAAACAGGAAGTGTTGGCAGCCATCTTGGGATTTGGCTTCACCCCTTGTGGCAAGAGATACATTTGTTTTCATTGGGAGCCACAGTGGCTCTAGCTGAAAAATAGAAGACAAACAAACTCATGCTCCCACCTTCCCTAATGTTTACTTCCTGGGTGGTCCAGGTCCCCGGAGCATCAGCAAATATATGCAGAAGGGGTGGCCACCTTGGGACTTTGCTTCATCCGAGTCCCACTAAAAACATTCAAAATGTTTAAAAAAAAGAAAAGGGGGCATAGTAGGAATATCCTGAACCCATAGATGGTCCTAAAAGGTCCCTGCCATGGCAAAGTGGTATTAAAAAAAATGGTGGTAGCCATGCTGGAGCCATGGCTCCTGCCGAAAAAGAAAAGAAAAAGAAGCGTAAACGAGTGCCTACAGTAATGTTTAGCCCCCTTGTGGTCCAGGTCCTTGGGGTGTCTGCAAATATATTCAGGGGGGGGCACTGTGTCCCCCTCCATTGCTTATGAAAGCCCCTGGGGCTGCCACACCAGACACTGGTTTTAATGTATGTAAGGGATGGCCGTGCAGCATCCCTGCGCCATGGGGACCACCACCTCCTCAGGGCATGTGTTACAGAAGTGAGGGGGGCACACAGCTCACTGCACCCTGGGAAATGCTGGGGCTAAAGAAAAAATTCATGTGGGGGCCCAGGCAGCCCCCCACAGCCGAGTTGAGCTATTTATGGCCCTGGGGACTACTGCCCCCCCCCAGAGCAGCTCCGTTTACCTCCTGAGGTACCCACCCTCGAGAGTCAGCTGTCTACTTATGCTTGGTGGGAGCTGACAGCTTCCACCAACCAAAAGTAAAAATAACTCTGCATTTTGAACGCTGTGGGTCTCAAACAGCGCTGGCTTGCTCAAAGCTGAGTTCATCTGTTTACCTGCTTACAAATATGCATGCAGGGAAACAGATAAAATCATTGCTCTGACAGACAGGGACTGCCTTTCAGCAGCCCACTGTTTGTCAGAGCAATGCTGACTCCTACAGCAAGAGGGGAGCTGGCTCGAACCACGGGAGCCGTAAGGCGGGCTAGAACCACTGGAGCCGTAAGGCTCCCTCTGTGGTCCCATTGCACACTGGGTGCCCCAGAAATATACTGAAAAAAACTAAGGTTGCAGAGACGTTATAATTATGTTCAGATTTTACACATGCAAAATCCTAGAAATTAAGCAGTTGCAGCATCTCAAGTACCTATAACTCGTGACCTAAGGTAACCACAACTCAAGCTCTCCACATGAACAGCAACATTACTCATGCCATCTTCTATGACATCATTGATAATATCACTTCAATATTTGCATTGAAATTATTGATCAGAGAGCTGTGCGTGGCATGGGTGCGAGTTATAGTTACCTTAGGGCAGTTATAAATTGTAAGAAGATAATTGCAATGAATCTTATGGGACCGGTAGGCCTTGGAGTAATGCAAAATAATGTAAAAATGTTTTACTACCAGGACATGTAAAACTTAAATCTAGATGTCCAACTTTTTAAATATAGTGCACCCTACCCTACTGGGCTGTTTAGGGCCTACCCTAGGGGTGACTTGTATGTATTTAGCAGGATGGTTCGTGCCTGGCCTAAGGTTTATTTTGCCAAGGCGAAATGACAGTTCAAAACTGTATACACAGTCTGCAATGGCAGGCCTAACAAAAAGGCTACTTAACTGGGTGGCACAATAAGTGCTGCAAGCCCACTAGTGTCTTAACAGGTAATATTCACAGACAATTATATATATGAATGACAATTGCAAAAAGGAAAGAAAGAGCCAGAGAGACGAAAATGACTACTTGAAAGTTTAAAGAGTGGCCTTACGGGGAGATGAGGTAAAATAACTGAAAACACTATATCAGCACTATTTACATTGATTGTGGGAGTCTAGAATATGTTCATATTCAAATATTTAGGCTTCATTAAGCTAGGTCATTTTTCTACTACCCATGTTGTTTATCTGCAAAGGTGTTAGGCCTGAATTCGTGATAAACACATTTGAGAGTTAATTAAAAGAAGACCAACCTTTTCTGTCTGTATCTAGCTGTAAAAATGTAAAACTGGCAACCTTCGTTATAATTAGTCAATTTTATTTGAAATCAAAATGCAACTGTGGAACTTTCCGACTATGATTTTGTGCAGGCGATATTATCTTCATGAATTCGGGCAACAACGAACTATTTACAACTTGTCGAGCTTTTACGTTTTTTATAAGGTTTATTTCTAGTGGTTATTTGCAAATTCTAGTGACTGGTCACTGGTGTCTTGTGTTCCAGAATGCAACACTACTGTTAGCTACAAAGCACACATTTTCTGTCTTTTGGTTCAACTTCATTATTAACTTTTCAATATTTGATTGACAGGTCTCAGCAAAATCAGTTGAACGTGAACTTGTAATTTGTGATTAGATAGTTATTTCTCGGCAACGAACGTATACTCCAAGAACACAAAATCTTTAGCACTACTTTTGAAACATAGCCTATCGATCATGATTGATTTTGGACGCGTTCAATATTTGCCCCTTCAATAAACAACAATATAAAAGGAAGAATAATTGAGAAAATTACAAACCATGAAAATCAACCTCTGCTGTAATTTGTATCAGCTTATTTTCACTGGAGGTCTTGGAAATATGTTTTATTGCTAATCAATTTTCTTACACTTCGCCATATAAAAATAAGCCGTGAGTAAATAAAAACATGGTTTGTTTCAAATACCTGCTGCATAATTAATGATATGTATTCATTTTCTTTTTGAAACTTTTGTTCAGTGACTTCAGAGAATAAATGTGACACACAATGCACATGAGTTTGGATAGACATACAAAAGGAGAAAATATTACGATGTAGCTATATCATCACCTACGCTGTGGTCTCTAAAGTTCTTTTTCTCTAGGCGCTGCTGTTAGAGAGCGAGTCAGAAAGACACAGAAGAGACAGAAACGAAGAGAACTTACATACAGACGGATAAATATATTATTATGGAATCTGTATTTTTATGTGATGTGTATCTTGAAAGTTCTTTGAAAGATATTTACATGCTAGTCAGACTGAGGTGCAGTAGCAGTACTTTTTGTAAATTGTTTTGTAAAATAATAAGTGAGTCTGGTCATATTTTAAAGTATAATTTGAAGATACTAATTAGTGTTGGAATTGGAACAACAATACTCTGGTGACCCATAAATAGGGGGTCAAAGTGTGGCAAAGGAAAGGGGTGGAGTTACGAGGGGTGGAGCTTGAAAAGCACAGCCTGACAGTCAATTTATAAAAAAATGTTTTAATCTGCTGGAAAACTATTAGCAACAAGAACAAATATGACAGTAAACCTGTTCAAGCTCACTTAATTTGTCACAAAAAGTCTGCATTTTAAAATATCCTGCAGGGTTAATACACTTGCTGCAGAGATCTTTTGTTGTTCAGCTGCTCTGAAGGGATATAATATTGGTAAAATATCTCCGGTAGTTATTGCTGTTCGGGGACAGCTGGCTCTTAGAGTAGCATAGAGGATTAGTATACCTGCTGCAGTGCACATTGGGTAAAATGTGGATCACCGTTTTATACTTTATGTAGATAGGTAGGTTGGCTACTCTTTTGACATTACTGTAATTTTGTTACATCCCATTGATAAATTGTAATCCTTCTAATGTAGCCCAGGCGTCAATTCACCTTTCATCTCTGATCTCCACAAGTATGTGATTCGTACACCTTGTAACTCTCAATATGTAACATTTATTGTTCATTGATTTACACACTTGTATGATTATTTGTGTCTGTGTGTGTGATGCACTCTGACACTCTACATGGGAAAAAATAGTGCCAAAAAATAATTGGATAAAAAGTAAATTAGTAGGTGCCATTGAAATCACTATGTATGGGGCGTATTATCAAGGACGCCGGTAAAATTATCGCCGGTTTAGCGGCAGAAAACAGCAGCTAAAGCGGCAATAATGGGCTTGATAATATGCCCTAGAGAATTCCAACAGACGCCCATGTTCACACCAGAACATGGACTTCTATTGGAACTCTCAAAGGCATATTATCAAAGCCATTATCGCCGCTCTAGTGGCCGTTTTCTGCCCATAAACCAGCGATAATTTATAACGCCGTCCTTGATAATATGCCCCTATGTATGTAATTTTCGCACACTTGGTTAATCTGAAATTCTTACAGTGCAAGCACATCCCTTACATAGAAGGTTGAAGGAAGTCAAAAACCTATCTCCAAATCATAGTTTCTCTTAGGTACTTGTGAAGTGATAACAACCTATGTGCCTTTGTGGACTCACAATGCATTGCCCTCTAGGTGTTAGGCTTCATATCGCTCCCAGTCAAGATGATACTTGAACAAAAGAAGGGCTGATGGACCTTCATGTCAGGCCTTTGTGTGTGCCCAGTTGCAAGTGAAAATACGAAAGCACCATCTCTGCCTGCAAATTGCTTCTTCAAACAGAATGCAGACAATATGTGGGCACTATTAAATGTGTCTCAGTGTTGGAAAATTACACCAGCACAAATTAAGCATATTTCCCTGGGTTGTTCAGATACCAGATCTGACCCAGAAATAGCTGTCAGAACGAAGCTCCAGCAGGATCCCCCACCTTAGTTTCTAGCGCTAATATTAATGACAACACATAGACAGCTTTGCAATTTGGGGCCAGATGTATGCAGGAAAGTGTTTGCAATTCACTATTTGGTATTAGCAAACACCCATGTACATTATGATTCAAAGTGGATCACAAATATACCTATCTCATCAATGTTCATGATGTAGGTCTCTGTTTGTGACCCATTTGGAATTACAAAAATAACAGTGGTGGTTGCCTGCTGAAGTCAGCAGGTCACCATATCTGTGGATGATTTTCAATAAAGCATTTAGGGGCATATTACCAAGCAATAGCGATAATTATCGCTATTGTTTGGTTAGAGACAAATATTTACCGCAGCGCTGCGGCGATTTTTACCGCAAATAAACCTTGGTATTACCAAGGTTTAACGCAAATGCGGTAAAAATCGCCGCAAAGCATGAATATGGCTGAAAAGTCAGCCATATTCATGCATTAGCGAGCTAATGCTCTTAGCCATGTTATCCACCTCCCATTGGATAACATGGCTAAGAACTGCTCAGGGCAGGTGTTAGCTTTTGGAGATATTCCCGCTTAGCACGAATATCTCCAAAAGTTGGTAATAGGAGATAGCGATGTTAGCGACTGTTTTCAGTCTCTAACATCTTGGCACGCCCACTTTGCATCTCATTAGTGATAAATATCACTGACATGCAAAGTGGGGACGAAGATGGTCGCTATCTCCTACTAGCTGTCGCTAACTGGTGTTAGCGGCAGCTAGGTAATAGGGAGATAATTTTATCTCCGCTTTCTTGGCTTTTAAAGCCAAAAAAGCGGAGATAAACCCCCTTGATAATATGCCCCATACTTTTTAAATGCAGCCCATTTTCCTAAAAGGAAAATGGGATGCGTTCCAAAATGAAAAAACAAAATGTATTCTTTTCATTTTTTAAGAGTAGACAGTGGTCCTTGGGCGCACTGCCTGCTCCTAAAAAAATGTTTTTACAAACATTCTTGAATTGCGAATGATTAACCTCCTGTTTAAAGTAGAAGGCCAAATGAAAATGTTTTGCAACTGAATTTTGGTCACAAATAATTTACATATACCATTGTGATTTGGTACTAGGAAGGGATGCCCTAAGCATGCCCCTTCCATATACTTTCATGCCATTCAAAAAGGGCACAGCTAGCTCAGCAGAGGTGTCCCGGAATAATGGCAAACCCAATTTGCATTTCGGTAATAAGTTGCTGAATTGTAAATAGGTCTTTGTACGTTAAATAAAGCTTTTTTGTGTTCACAAAATGTCCCGATTCTGTGAATTACGCCATTTGTGACCTCCCAAAAACGTTGTACATCTGGTCCATAGTCATTTATATCATGCTGCTGCTTAGCATACTGCACATGGATAGTTTTTGGAATCACAAAAACTTGAGCACAGCAACACGTGAATAAATATCACACCATCAAATCCAAAATACAATGAGCATATGCATTTAGCATATGCATTTAGGAACTGTTAGACCTGTCTGACATAGGGTGGTCTTCCCCCAAACCTTTTGTTTTACCTTCACCCTCCTATTTTTTTGTATTTATTTTTGTTCGTCCTAGGATTCTACGCACTTTGCCACTACTAACCAGTGCTAAAGTGCTTGTGCACACTCCCTAAAATGTGGTAAAATAGCCTTACACCAGAGCCTCTACATTTAAATTACTTGTATGTCCCTAGTAAAGTAGTATACCATATACCCAGAGCTGGTAAATTAAATGATACTAGTGACCTGTAGCACTTATTTTGCCATTTTTCTGTCTTTAACCTTAGTATGAACTACGAATGTTCTTAGTCGTGCTTGATCAAGTGGATTAAAAGGGGGTGATCCTGTCTTCCAGGAACTCCAACTGTAATGAAGGGGATACAAAGGACACATCCACAATTGCTCCGTCTCAAGAGTTACCAGAGAGTACTCTATACTCTTAAGTTGCCACTCCGGATCACACTGAACAACCACCGTAACACCTATGCTCGGCCCCCTGATGAAGACTATAAAAGCCTCCCACTCTGTGGCTCTAGTAGAGGCCATGCTCTGGGTCAAATAAAAAAACTGTATGATCACCGTACACAGTGAGGAGCAGAATACCATTATTCAAGCACCTTGAGCTGCGTGCGCCATGTTGGGACAGGCGTAGAGGGACGGCCCCAGCTGAGGGTCCCTCGTGGCATATGATCAGAAGTAGTTTGACCAAAAATATCAGCTCATCTGATTGACGCATTTGTTTGGGATTAGGAGCATGGTATTCTATGTAGTCACACATGCAGATCATGAGGGAGAAGTAGAAAAGGGAAGGAAATGTAGTGGTGCCAAGCATCTGTGAGGTCCTGTGTGTGAGAAAGTGTGCCAGGGCTTTAGCATTAAACACATTTGGTGCTAGTCAGGGTGAGAAGAATCTGTCTAGGATGGTTTCTAATACACAACCCAAGGTGTATGTGTGCATTGTGCAATCTGCAAGGATAAGGAGACCAGTACGAGGCCTGGTCCATATGACAGATGTAAACATAGCTAAGGACAATAGGGGAGCCATACAGGTGCTCATGTAGGAGGTCATGTCTACCTTCTTTGTCAATGCTTGAAGCCAGGAGTTTAAAGGGGATAATCCATATTATTGCTCTTCTGGCATAGGCAGAATACCCAGTAGAATACACCTGGCAAGATCACCTACTATAGAGTAATTGGTTTCCTGTGCCGTAAAGTGGGTTTCTTGCAGCAGAGCAATGTAGGTATCACTTCACTTCAAATAAGAGTTGGCAGAGTAGCGCTTATGTGCTGTGCACATGCCCCTTACATTCCAGATCACAATGTTATAGTCCGTGGTAGACCCACACCTACCACTAGCCATGGGAAGTGTTAGCAGGAGTGATAGCAGTACAAGTGTTTGAAGGGGGTAACTAGACATAATATCGACTCCACAATATCGAATGGACTAAATATCGAGTCAAAAATATCGACAGTAATTAAATATCGTTAAAATAAATATCGTTGGTCAAAATATCGAGTAAAATAATGTAAAAAAAATATTGATGACAAAAATATCGACTCAAAAATATCAACAACACAAAATATCGATAAATAGTCAATGTAAAAAATATCGAGAATATGTAGAAAAAAGCTAAAAAAATATATATATTTATTAAGAGTAATATAAATTGTAGTTAATGTTTAGGAGCGGGTTGTGGGTTTATAGGGGAATAGGGTGGGAAGTAATTTAAAAATAAATAATTAATTTTTATATGTTTGTTAAATTTTGTAAATAATAATTAATTGGTAATTAATTAATATTAATTAGTTAATTATAAATTGTAGTTAATGTTTAGGAGCGGGTTGTGGGTTTATAGGGGAATAGGGTGGGAAGTAATTTAAAAATAAATAATTCATTCATATATGTTTTTTTAATTTTGTAATTAATAATTAATTGGTAATTAATTATTATTAATTAGTTAATTAATTAATATAATTGTGTACATAATTTAATTTTTTTTTTTTAAATCGAGAATATGTTGAAAAAAGGTAACAAAAAATATTATTAGTCATATAAATAGTAGTTAATGTTTAGGAGCGAGTTGTGGGTTTATAGGGGAATAGGGTGGGAAGTAATTTAAAAATAAACAATTAAATCACATATGTTTTTTATAATTTAGTAATTAATAATTAATTGGTAAATAATTAATATTAACTAGTTAATTAATTAATATAATTGTGTACATAATTTTTTGTGAAAACATAAAAATCGATAATATGTTGAAAAAAGGTAACAAAAATTATTATTAGTCATATAAATAGTAGTTAATGTTTAGGAGCGGGTTGTGGGTTTATAGGGGAATAGGGTGGGAAGTAATTTACAATTAATTATTTATTTTTGATTTGTTTGAAAAATGAACTAAATGATTATTAATTGGTAATTAATTAATATTAATGACATAATTAATCATTATTATTTTGTACTTATTTTTAATTAGTAAATCATTTTTAGTTAATTATTTAAAATTAGTTAATTTAATTATTTAGAATTAATTTTTTATATATGATGTGTTATTTTTAATTATTTAATTGGGAACACATAATAATAATAAAGAAATTCTATTAATTACAGCAAATGTGCTAATATATTTACTTAATTATGATAGTTAAATGATAAATAATGAGTAATAAATTATTAATAATTATTTTAGTTTAAAGGAGTATTTTCTGGGTTCAGGTTCAGTTTTCTGTTCTTGGTTAAAGGGGTATTTGTTGGGTTTAGGGTCAGTTTTCAGTTTGTCGGTAAAGGGGGTTTTAAAGCCATCAGGGTAAGTTTTCAGTTTTTGGGTCAAGGGGTATTTGTAGGGTTCAGGGTCAGTTTTCAGTTATTGGGTAAAGGGGTATTTAGTGGGTTTAAGGGCAGTTTTCAGTTTGTGGGTAAAGGTGTTTTTAAAAGGCATCAGGGTCAGTTTTCAGTTTTTGGGTAAAGGGGTATTTGTCGGGTTCAGGGTCAGTTTTCAGTTCTTGGGTAAAGGGTTTTTTTTGGGTTTAGCGTCAGTTTTCAGTTTGTGGGTAAAGGGTTTTTTTAAGGCATCAGGGTCAGTTTTCAGTTTGTGGGTAAAGGGGTATTGGTAGGGTTCACGGTCAGTTTTCAGTACTTGGGTAAAGGGGTATTTTTTGGGTTTACGGTCAGTTTTCAGTTTGTGGGTTAAGGGTTTTTTTAATGCATCAGGGTCAGTTTTCAGTTTTTGGGTAAAGGGGTATTTGTAGAGTTCAGGGTCAGTTTTCAGTTCTTGGGTAAAGGGGTATTTTTTGGGTTTAGGGTCAGTTTTCAGTTTGTGGGTTAAGGGGGTTTTTAAGGCATTAGGGTCAGTTTTTAGTTTTTGGGTAAAGGGGTATTTGTAGGGTTCACGGTCAGTTTTCAGTTCTTGGGTAAAGGGGTATTTTTTGGGTTTAGGGTCAGTTTTCAGTTTGTGGGTTAAGGGGTTTTTTAAGGCATCAGGGTCAGTTTTTAGTTTTTGGGTAAAGGGGTATTTGTAGGGTTCAGGGTAAGTTTTCAGTTCTTGGGTAAAGGGGTATTTTTTGGGTTTAGGGTCAGTTTTCAGTTTGTGGGAAAAGGGGTATTTGTAGAGTTCACGGTCAGTTTTCAGTTCTTGGGTAAAGGGGTATTTTTTGGGTTTAGGGTCAGTTTTCAGTTTGTGGGTTAAGGGGTTTTTTAAGGCATCAGGGTCAGTTTTGAGTTTTTGGGTAAAGGAGTATTTGTAGAGTTCAGGGTCAGTTTTCAGTTCTTGGGTAAAGGGGTATTTTTTGGGTTTAGGGTCAGTTTTCAGTTTGTGGGTTAAGGGGGTTTTTGAGGCATCAGGGTCGGTTTTTAGTTTTTGGGTAAAGGGGTATTTGTAGGGTTCACGGTCAGTTTTCAGTTCTTGGGTAAAGGGGTATTTTTTGGGTTTAGGGTCAGTTTTCAGTTTGTGGGTTAAGGGTTTTTTTAAGGCATCAGGGTAAGTTTTTAGTTCTTGGGTAAAGGGGTATTTTTTGGGTTTAGGGTCAGTTTTCAGTTTGTAGGAAAAGGGGTATTTGTAGGGTTCACTGTCAGTTTTCAGTTCTTGGGTAAAGGGGTATTTTTTGGGTTTAGGGTCAGTTTTCAGTTTGTGGGTAAAGGGGTTTTTTAAGGCATCAGGGTCAGTTTTCAGTTTGTGGTTTAAGGGGTATTTTTTGGGTACAGGGTCAGTTTTAAGTTTTTGGGAAAAGGGGTATTTGGAGGGTTCAGGGTCAGTTTTCAGTTTTTGAGTAAAGGGGAATTTGTAGGGTTCAGGGTCAGTTTTGAGTTTTTGGTGTACAGGCGTACAAGGTACAATCCAAAATTATAATTCAATTAAATACATTAAATGAAATTAAAAAATAAATAATACTACACATTATTAAGTTTTTAATTTTTTTTTAATGTATATGTATTACCACCTTCCATGATATTACATACAGTGGAGTTGGAATACTTATCAGTAATTGGTTACTGTCCACCACCTTCCCTGATATTACCTTGACTGGAGTAGCAATAGTAAATATTAATTGGTCAGTGTCCAGCACATTTGTATATCTTTTTACATTACTGTGTTATTATATTACAAAATAAGACAAAATGGATTGTTGCACAAAACTTTATTAAACATGTTTAATTTTTTCTGTGTACTTCAATACAATCACAAACTAAAATAACATTACATTATTTAGAAAAGTTTTATTCACATAATAAAACATTATAATTTATATACATGTAGTAAATTATCACACAAAATTATTTTACAACTTTCTGTCTGTAAATAACAAATATTTTCATCATTCACTTTAAGTAACAAGTATTTATATTGAATTAAATAAAAAAAAATCATTTTTTTCTGCTTCATCCTTTTATATTTAATAATGTCAATATTATATATTAATATTATTAAATATATATTTTTTTAATTCACTTTTATATAAAGTAACATGACAATTATTATATCTGCTCAAGACATGGAAATACAAAATAAAACATTTTTTGGTACATATTTCAGACAATGTTGTTTGTAAATTAAACATATAAATATATGATGTTGTAAACTTTCTAACAGTATAGGGGAACAATATGTTTAATAATATTATCTGGTATTGACAAAATATTATTTATGCAATTATATACTTTTATCATACTTAGAAATGATTATAAAACATTTTGTAATAATTAATAAAAATAATAACAAATATATTTATTATTATTATTATTAATTAAAATACATAATCTTTTATATTTACTTTTCACAAAAACAGACATTCAGAGAAAAAATTAAATATTATTTCAGGGCTTTGTTTATATATTACATGGTTATAATGTTTATATTAATAACAATAAATAAGTTATATTATTTATTATTATTAATTATTACCATAAACAATTATAATGTTTAGTTAGAAACAAACACAAAGTTATTCATATAAATCTACACAATAATAAATTATTTGCATCTAATTTTTTAAAGTCTTACTTATTTTTTTATTATTAATAATATATAAATATTTATATATATTATTTAATATTAAATATATTTATTATTCTTTAAACAGTTTCAATTATAATGAGTCTAGTTTATTAAATTGTTAATATAATAATGTGTGTGTATTATATTTTTTAACTATAACATTGTATTTTCGTTGATACCTTTGCACAAATGGTTTAAGGGGACTACTTTTTTACCGCGTAAGGTTATTGCGCTTCGTTTAGGACTGGAGAAGCTCGCGGTTGGGAGTTGCTTCGCGTGGAGAGAGGTAAGGTTAATTTTACATACTATTTATAACAAAGTGATAATGTTTGAGGGTATATTCGAACTGTGTTGTGCTTTTGTGTGTATGTATGAATTGTTTAGGTAGCGGTTAGGTGAAATGTCGTCCTTATTGATGCGTCGTGTATGTTTTAGTTCTAGTGTTATTTTAAGTGTTAGGAAATGTCTTCTTACATGCTTAATGTTAATTGTGAGTGTATTTACAAATGTTGTGGGCTACTTGTGGGTGGGTTTCGTTATGTATGTTATTTTTACAGGTTCCGGTTCCTCGCATGAAAACTACATGGAAGGAAGCGTGTTGTTATTCGGAGATATTCATGTATGACTTATTATGGTTATATTTTCACATGTATCTCCTATTTTTCGTGTTTGCCAGGAGCGGTTTTTACATTGTTTAAACATTTTTCGGGTTTTTGGAGGGTTTCGAATTGGATTGATATTTTGATATGCGTTACCGTTGTAGTGTAGTTCCTAGTTTCCCACTAGGCCCTGTGCATTGGAATAACATAAACAGTAGTATCGACGTGGAACTGCTTATATTCCAGGCCTCCACTGACTATGCTAAACTTAATTGGGTTGTGTTACCAACTAGCTCAGAGGTCACTGGAAACTTTCTTCTCTGCATAGGAAGTGATCAGCTTCCTTGGCACAGAAAAGAAGGGATTCAGTTTTCCAACAACCGTGCAACATGACAACTTTGCTCCTCAGATCAAGAGTCGATCTCTAGGGTCGTGTGAAACAATAGACATGTATTTCACTCAGTCAGTCTAGTGCAGTTTACTTCCACGAGATGTAGAGAATAGAGAGACGGGCGTGTATCAATAAAGGGTTAACATTTATTGAACAGTCTTTCTTCTCGTACAAGAGAAATGTATTGCCACAATTGCAATAACTGTTATTATAAAAAGTACGTACAGTAAGATAAGTATTGCGAAATAGAACTGTAAAAGCATTTATATGGTTTCTTAGCCATACAATGGTTAAAAGTAATAAAACATATATACAGTCATATATACATTAGGCTAACATACTCAACTGGTGCTTCTAACTAAGCCTAACACGTGAAAGGGGGAGTAAGTAAGTAGCTTAAGTTAAGTTGGTTTTGCCAAGGTTTGTTTCAAGAATTCTCGTCTAAGGGTTTAGTCAACACCATACCTCTGAATAGAATGATGGAGGATTGGTATCTCCTTCAGGGGTCTCTCTCGATATCCCAGTCACCCGCGAGGGTAAACCGGAAGCGCCGGGACTGGATTTCTCTGCACGAGAAAGGCAGCGGCTCTCTTCAGCGCGTCGAGGAAGGAGGGGGGACAGCGTCCGCGGGCAGCTGGAATCTGCTGGATGTCTTCGCAGAGGACGGCTGTTCAGCTCCTTAAGCGTACTGCACCATAGTTCGCGCTGTAGCGGCGATAATGGTAATCAGCAGCTTCACCACCACAGGATAGCAGGCTGCAGCGACAGAGTGCTAGATTTACCAACACAGGGTCATGCAGGTAGCCAGCATCAGCAACAGTAGCTTGTAGCTCACAGCTCACATTGCTTAAGGCAACGTTGGTAATATTTATGCTTGACAGGTGCCGGGTTTGACGCAAGTTTGCTGGACATAAGACGTCAATTAAAGATGTCACTAGGAAGTGACAGTTATCAGTTGCTCATTAGAGTTCCATTACTAATCAAAACATAGCAAGCGGGGATTTCCAGGTTTGCTAAGTTTTTATCTTGTTGAAGAACTCGGAGTGTTATCTAGGAATATCAGATAGTGACTGCTGCTCTGTCATTGCACTAATTGGTCGCAAAGGAAGTAGCAGAGAGTCATGCTGGAATGTGGCTCTGTTCGTGTGAGGCCAGAGATGACTTTTCAGAAAATCGCACTTGAACGGTTATGCCAATATAGGGAATAAATGGATTTATAGCCGAATAGGGGCATAAGGTCACAGTATCGATCAGGAACCTAGATAAGCACGCAACACCCACTCCACGGGTTAATGTCCATCAAAATTACTAAAACTAAGCAATTAGATGCATGTGTAACATTGCCCACCCCAAAATACATAAATGCATTCGAAATAGGCGTACTTGTAATACATGGAATTTAGGTACTGTACGTTATTTAAAGCATAGAAATCATTCAAAAAATTATTGCATATGAAATCAATGAACGATTATGCAAAAGGAATTACACATGAAGTATCTCTGACAGAAGAAATGCGAGATAAATCATCACATAAAAATGCATTGTAATAACATGTGTGCTAGAGGCTGGTGTTATGTTGTTATGTCTCTAGATGTGTTTAGAAATAGAAGTGTGAAGCTTCTGTTCTCTAAGAATAGTTTTTACGTTAAGCAAAGAATTGTTCGTGCCAAAAAAGGGTCAATATTAGAAAAATTGTCCAATTCAAAGAAAATAGATTTCCAAAGCTCCTGGCAGTTTTTGTTGATCAAAACTGAAGGCCAAATTCAGAGTTCATGGGAACGCTGTGTGTCGGAAAGCTTCTAAAATTATTGTTTCTCCGTGGGTGAGAACATCGTATCAGACAGGCTCTCATAGAATTGGTCTACAAATTCAGGTGATAGTTCAACCAAATTAGATAGCGCTGTAACTTGGCAGGTGTGAGAATGATTGCTGTCATCGAAGGCAGGACCAGCAATGCTCACAGCACGTTGTACCTGAATGATGTTGCTTTTGTCACTCGCTCCAATGTTACTACTTGGCTGTAGTACAGGAGTCTCCACAAATGCCGTCATCAGGATTGGTAGCCGCTGGGGACAACACAATGCGTGAGCCGTTATTGGACTGAGCAAAGTATCGACGTCCATTGGTACTGCTGATGAAAGTGAAAGACAGATGTCCAACACGCATTCATCGCCGCAAAGCATACACCGTAGCACAGGTAAAATGCAATTTTGCCATATCGGTCTGAATGAAAGGAACCAGGTCATGTTTAGATCTCTCAGCCTGGCCAATCCGAGGACGTTAGTTATCCTGTCCCGGTAGCGCATTGCTAGGATTGTCTCTTCCATTCCCATGGGAGCTATGTCTGAGCCGAGGCTTGCCATAACAAAGCAGGAGGGTCAAAAATAGAATCCCTGCGATGAGTCCCAAAAATAATGGTATGCTGCCAAAAATGGAGTGCACAAAATTAGGAAAGATTCCCAAAATTGCCTGGAAGGGTGTTAGCAGTCCCGTAAAGACTGTCTTAAATATGCCTGGGATGCTTGTTGCACTAGACATGTTAAGGAGTTGGCTGAACATTTCTACGAAATGCACGGGGCAATTTGTTGATAAAAACTTCAGAAGCCGTCCTTGCGACTAGAAGATCATACGTCTCTTTAGATGACGTTATAGGCACTGTTGTCTGTAAAAGTACAGATTTCACTTTGCTTAAAGTATCAATTCGTATAGAATAGAGATTCAGACGAGGCCAGAGGGGAGTCACTATGTCTGGAGGCCCGCTCGGGAACAATGCTTGCATACAACATTTGACCATGGACGTTACTTCTATTAGATAACTTTTCCCTGGCGCCAGGCCACAACATCTGTGATCCGTTCTAAGAATGTAACTCCCGTTCGAAAGTTGCATAAAGAAGGGCTCTATCTGAGTTGCAGGTGTGACTAGCTGGTGGCATGAAAGGTTGTTTGAATTTCCATCACATGCTCCGTGTAAATTAATACCCTGACACAAAAGTATACCGCTTAGTGAATGTTTACAGTTCTCACCACTAAGAAATACATTTTTGTCGCTGTCACTATAGCAAGAATGGAAAGGGGCGACCATTTGGTCCCCCCGAACATATGGCGGAGTACCCCGAGCCCCCGGGAAGCCATTTTTGGGCGGGAGGCGAGCCTCGGCTGGTATGCCCGAAGCGGCGTAGCCGGGGCGCGCTTTTTCCCGCCCTAGAGTGGGCTGGCCTAGACACTGACGCGGCCGGCCACGCCCTAGGGGCAGGCGGGGGCGGGTTTACGCCCGCCCTGAAGACGGATAAAAGGAGCAACAAGCCAAGAACGCATCCTCTTGTTCCTGTGCTCTGAAGCTGCACCCCCTCGCTGCACGTGAGCTCGAGACGGAACGAAGAGCCAATTTTGAGCGTGTTAATTTTCTTGTTTGTCTTACAGATACTCTGTTGGAGAATGCCTAAGAAAGTTGGAAAGCGAATGACTACCGACCAGATGCTGCGTATTCTTATGAAAGAGGTGACCGACCTAAAGAAGCGAATGGCGGATAAAGACGGGGAAGGGGGACCGAAACGTCCTTTGGCAGGAACAGCTCCGGGAGGAAAAGGCAAGAGGCCCAGAAGGGGAGCAGCTGGGGGAGACGTCCCGGTTCCCTGTACCCCACTCGAAGGGCCAACTCCGGTGCCGGCAGAGGGGAATCCGATTCCCGTGGTGGTCACCCCCGTGTCCGGGGAGGATATCCCGCCCGAGCTGGCAGCACAATTAGCAGCGTGGTTGGGGAAAGATAGCGAGGGCACCACGGCTGACGACGCACGGGTGTTGATGAAGCAACTGCGCGAAACGAGGGAGGCGGCGAAGGCAGCATCGCCAGTTATCGCGCCGGCTGCGGCAGTAGAAAAACCACCTGGGACGGGCTCAGCCGCAGATACAGCTTCTGGTTCAGGTAAGCGGCCATTGCCGATTGCGAGGGATGAATCTGCACCTTCACGAAGGGAAAAGCTGGGTCAACATGTCCCTATGGCTATTAAAGAGAAGATATGGGCAGATGAGTATGTAAACATCTTCTCGTTGCTTACCGATCATTATGAGATGGAGCATGTTAAGAGCCAAAAGGAACTCATGCATCCGAGTGTTTGGCGCGCAAAGATGGCCGCCTTTAAGGTAAATGAAAACATTGGCAATTGGGGCAAAGCGTGGGGGATTTTTACATCCATCCTGGGTGAACGTAGGCCCGAGTTACTGTCCGAATTGCCGATTTACCAGTCACGGATCATGGGGTATTCTGTATCATATGGGCGCAATCAGTGGTTCTGTTACGATATTATTTTCAGAAAAGCGAAAGAACATGATAAAAACTTAACTTGGGATTGTTACGATTCTGTGTCATGGTCAAAAATGGAGGATACTGGTACGTTGAATTTGCCATTGGTAGGGAGTAGTGTGGGCGAATCCTCCCGCCAATATGCTGGGACGCCTTTTCGATCAGGTACGAGTAACGACTACCACTCGAGGCCGAACGGCACCACATGTAGAAGGGGGATTTGTTGAAACTTTAACAAGGGTAAATGTACGAGGCCCCAGGGGTCATGCAAATTTAAGCACGAATGTGGTGGGTGTGGGCAATCATCCCATCCTGAGTCCATGTGCAGAGCCAAAACGGGTGATAACGGGGGTAGAGGAGGCGCCAAACAGGTCTGAAATAGTCCGAGGGGCGTCTTTACCTACTCCGATTGATACCATGGCAATGATTCCTTGGCTCAGCGAATACCCGGATCACGCTTCCGCTGGGATGTTGCGGAACGGGTTTTCATATGGTTTCCGCATCCCAGTGGGGGAGTTTCAGGGTGTAGCGAAATGTAAAAACCAAATATCAGTCTTGCAACATACGACCGTGGTACAGGAGAAGATTGGGAAGGAGGTGGCTCGAGGTCGAGTCGCCGGTCCATTTAATGTGCCACCGGTTGCTAACTTTGTGTGTTCTCCTTTAGGGGTGGTGCCCAAGAAGGACCCGGGTGAGTTTCGGCTGATACATAATTTGTCAGCCCCACGTGGTCTTTCCGTAAACGATGCGATAGACCCGGAAGTGTGTTCGGTGCGGTACGCATCTTTCGATGAGGCCGTAGCCATATTGAATCGCCTAGGGCCCGGTGCGCTGATGGCAAAATCCGATATCGAGTCAGCGTTCCGGTTGCTCCCGGTACATCCAGACGATCAGCGTCTTCTTGGTTTCATGTTTCAGGGTCACTATTACATGGATAGATGTATGCCAATGGTGTGCTCTATATCTTGTGCCTATTTTGAGAGATTCAGTTGTTTCCTGCAATGGGTCTTCACAAGGAAGACGGGGTTTCAACTGGTTATGCATTATCTCGATGACTTTTTGTTTCTGGGGGCAGCCGGGGATCCGGAATGTGGTCAGGCTTTGAATGAATTTTGTGTCTTGATGAATCATTTTGGTGTGCCATTGGCACCAGGTAAGACTGTGGGTCCTTCGACTTGCCTCGAGTTTCTAGGGATCGAGCTCGACTCAGAGGAAGGTTGTTTTCGTTTACCGGGAGACAAAGTGCTAAGGTTCAGGGCATCCCTGGAAACGTGTATTAGTGAGTCCAAGGTTAAGATACATCAATTACAACAATTGGTGGGACAGTTGACTTTTGCCCTGAGAGTAATGCCAATGGCCCGCCCCTTTTCCCGCTCGATCGCTCAGGCCATGGTCGGCCTGAAGGAGGGTCATCATCGCACGAGGCTCTCGGCAGAGGTTCGCCAGGACATGCGCATTTGGTTGGCATTTCTGGCGGATTTCAATGGTCGAGTTGTCTGGAACAAACTGGCGGTGTCCTCCGAGGAGCTGGGGCTGTGGACAGATTCGGCAGGGAGCATTGGTTTTGGTGCCATATTTGGCACACAATGGCCGGCTCAAAAATGGCCGTCATGGTGGCATGAGGGTGGGCTGACGAGTAACATTGCTTTTCTTGAACTGTTCCCCATTCTGGTGGCCCTGAAAACTTGGCCCGAGGGGTTCAGAGATCACTCTGTGGTGTTCTGGTCTGATAACATGACCGTGGTTGAGTGTATCAATAGCCAGGCGGCACGATGCAAATGGATTCTGAGATTGCTCAAAGAAATTGTTTTGTTGTGTATGCAATTGAATGTACTATTTAAGGCAAGACATGTGCCGGGGGCGATGAACCAAGCGGCTGATGCGCTTTCTCGTTTCCGTATGCAGGCCTTCTGGGGTTTTCTGCCCACAGCGGACCCGGTGGCGGCACCCTTTCCCGAAGCTCTCTGGTCTCTCGGTGCCCCGAACTACGAAACCTCGTGGGAGAGAGTTTAGCACCCAGGACGAGGAAGGCATATGAAGGGGCGTTCCGTTCCTATTTGTCCTTTTTGGGGACTGCTAGAGGGGAGCTTTGGGGCCAGGAGGAGTGGGTAGTAAAATTCCTGCTGTCTTTACATCAGGCAGGCAAATCAGTGGCTACGGCCCAGAGGCATCGGGCAGCCATTTCCTTTGTGGCAAGGGCTTATGGGATCCAGGACCCAACAGCGTCTTTCGTTGTACAAAAAGCGCTACGTGGGTGGCAACGCCTTGAGGGTCGCAGAGTAGATGAAAGGCGCCCGATAGGTCTGGATAGGCTGGCCCTGTTATTATCGGTACTCCCTTCAACGTGTTCATCCCAGTATGAAACAGTGTTATTCCGAGCCGCTTTTGCGCTGGCATTCCATGGGGCTATGCGGGTAAGCGAACTAGTGGCGAGGAACAAGCGGGATGTGATGGGGGGACTGTGCCGAGAGCACGTTCAGGTCAGAGGGGAGACAATGACTGTCTCGTTTGTCAGGTCCAAGACCGATCAGGGTGCGATGGGGGACTGTATAATCATACAAAGGATTCCCGGGTCCTCCATGTGCCCGGTAAGTTGCGTAGAGGAATATTTAGCGCAAAGGGTGGCATCATGGGGGGGGACCTTGTTGAGACACGCTGACGCCACCCCACTGACGAGGTTTCAGTTTCAGCGGGTGCTTGCGATGTCGATTTCCGCTGCGGGCTTGAACCCCGGCGAGTTTGGGACCCATTCCTTTCGGATAGGGGCTGCTACAGAGGCTACAGCCAGGGGTCTGAATATCGAACAAGTCAAACGTGTGGGGCGTTGGTCCTCCAACTGTTATAAAAGGTATGTGCGGTTGCACATGTTGTGAAGCTGTAATGATGTACTCACGCTTCTTGTTTTTGTTTGGTTTTCAGTTGCGCAAGCCTACGAGGCGGGGCGGACTATGCAGTCGACCCAACACCGGGCCAGCGGTCAAACATCACCGGCTGTGAAAAAGGAGGTGTGGGTCGTGGGCCACTCATACGTGAGGCGTGCCGCGGACGTATTCAAAGCAGGTGACATGATTCACGTGGCTGGGGAATACGGGTACAGTGTGTCCTTCTACGGAAAGGGCGGGCTCTGTATTGACCAGTTTCAATCATTTTTCGAGGGTTTGTTAGGGCGGACGAGGTCACCGCCGGCTATAGTCATAGTACATCTTGGGGGCAATGATTTGGTGACCGCTGGTAGACGACTTCTTCTTGAGGCGATGCTTTCCACTGTAAGTTGGTTATCGAGAAGAGTTCCAGGGTGCACGATTGCATGGTCCCATATGATCCCACGAAAAGTGTGGCGGGGGGCTCTTTCAGTTTCTGCTCTGAATCATTCAGTAAGGAAGATTAATAATAAAGTGAGTAGATTGTTCCGTTCAAGTACACTGCATTCTATTTCGCATGGTTGTATTAAAGGGGACAGTATGTATTTGGGGGATGGTGTTCACTTGTCCCGGGTGGGGAACGAGTTACTCATAGGAGACCTGATAGCTTGGCTGAGGACTTTAAGACATGACCTTTAGGTAGGAGTGTGTGGGGGGTCCGGATAGCCGGTCAACTATCCGGCCTGTGGCGGTAAGGTCATGATCGGTGAGCACTAATTGGAAGATCCCTATGAGTGGGCGTCACCCATTACGGATGGGAGCGCTCGAGGGAGGTGGCCATTGGCCCCTCAACGGGTAGGCGGTCCCTTCTAAGGATGGGCCGCCGAAAGGAAAGGAAAGGCGGTCAAGGCCCCTTCCTGGGTAGGAGGGGTTACAGCCCCCTCCTGGGGAATTTCCCGGGGCCAGGATATCTGCGACGGCAGATGTGGTAAGTTGTGTGGGGTTTGGGAGGGGGTCTACGCTACCTTCTAGATACCTCACACGAGTCCTCGGACGACCTTTAAGTGGCGTCGAGTTTATTGGGGCCCCCGTCAAGTCAAGGGAAATTGGTAGTTGCACTTGAGGTACACCTCTGTGCGGTCGCCCCTCACAAGTGAGGGGGATATTTCTGGTTTAGGGATCTTGACACCGGTTACGACCTTGCCGTTGGCCCTTAAACGTTAGGATGTACAATTTCAAAATTTCAAGTTAATGTTTTTGTAGGATGTTAGTTCAGCTAGGAGAACCTTTGTATTAGAGAATATGTTAAGGTTAGCCAAACATCGCAATGTGGTAATGAAATTGTACATAATATGAAACTGTTATTTTAATGTTTTAATTTTGTTTCATATTTTAATAAATACGGCCGGGAGGGTCACTCCCTCCCGTCTTCCAAAAGTTCAGAACTGTTTCCGGTTTCCCATCCTTGGGGAGTGTGTTGAGAGGGGGTGGCGGGTATCTCAGCCATATGGAAAGGGGCGACCATTCGGTCCCCCCGAACGTATGGCGGAGTACCCCGAGCCCCCGGGAAGCCATTTTTGGGCGGGCGGCGAGCCTCGGCTGGTATGCCCGAAGCGGCGTAGCCGGGGCGCGCTTTTTCCCGCCCTAGAGTGGGCTGGCCTAGACACTGACGCGGCCGGCCACGCCCTAGGGGCAGGCAGGGGCGGGTTTACGCCCGCCCTGAAGACGGATAAAAGGAGCAACAAGCCAAGAACGCATCCTCTTGTTCCTGTGCTCTGAAGCTGCACCCCCTCGCTGCACGTGAGCTCGAGACGGAACGAAGAGCCAATTTTGACCCGCCCACCAGCCCCTGAGGACAGCGAGTGGTTTTTGAATAAAGTTTGCTGTGGTAACGCTAATTCTTGCAGGTTGTGATGATTATCGTGATAAGTTTGATTATGCAATAAAGAATGGTCAATTCGTAGTATGTTCTCAAATAAAGTAATCCTGCACTAGTGTGGATCCGTAATCTTGCTTGTTGATAAGCTGTTGGTTACTGTCTTTTAGTAATTTAGTCATTTTAGTAATTTAGTTAGAATTGTCGTATTTATTTTGGTCGGGCGGTAAGGTCATGATCGGTGAGCACTAATTGGAAGATCCCTATGAGTGGGCGTCACCCATTACGGATGGGAGCGCTCGAGGGAGGTGGCCATTGGCCCCTCAACGGGTAGGCGGTCCCTTCTAAGGATGGGCCGCCGAAAGGAAAGGAAAGGCGGGCAAGGCCCCTTCCTGGGTAGGAGGGGTTACAGCCCCCTCCTGGGGAATTTCCCGGGGCCAGGATATCTGCGACGGCAGATGTGGTAAGTTGTGTGGGGTTTGGGAGGGGGTCTACGCTACCTTCTAGATACCTCACACGAGTCCTCGGACGACCTTTAAGTGGCGTCGAGTTTATTGGGGCCCCCGTCAAGTCAAGGGAAATTGGTAGTTGCACTTGAGGTACACCTCTGTGCGGTCGCCCCTCACAAGTGAGGGGGATATTTCTGGTTTAGGGATCTTGACACCGGTTACGACCTTGCCGTTGGCCCTTAAACGTTAGGATGTACAATTTCAAAATTTCAAGTTAATGTTTTTGTAGGATGTTAGTTTGGCTAGGAGAACCTTTGTATTAGAGAATATGTTAAGGTTAGCCAAACATCGCAATGTGGTAATGAAATTGTACATAATATGAAACTGTTATTTTAATGTTTTAATTTTGTTTCATATTTTAATAAATACGGCCGGGAGGGTCACTCCCTCCCGTCTTCCAAAAGTTCAGAACTGTTTCCGGTTTCCCATCCTTGGGGAGTGTGTTGAGAGGGGGTGGTGGGTATCTCAGCCATATGAGTGTATGGTAATTTCCATTCGGATTTTACATATCCTTTACCCAATTGTTCATACTGGCCAGCAGGTATGTACTCAAGGCACTTTTTACATCGGAAAGTTGTTATCGGAATTGTGATAATTCCGTGTATTATCCATTCAATGACAGGACTCTCTGACATTGTCAATGGTAATCTCTCGAGTCTTTCGATGCTCAGGATTGTATAGTCTGCTCCTCTCTGTGCCAAACTGATCTGTTTATCAGTAAGGTTAAAACTGGAAAATAATGACGTTGTGTTGATTAAACGCCAAGGCACATAGCCTGAACGAAGGTTTTGCAGCGTCCAGCCTAGTTCTATAATAGAGCGTAATTGAGACTGGCCATGTTGTAACATTAGGAAATCTCTGTCTATCACATCAAAGGCAGAGGATACAATATTGTCCAACGAATATATTCTGGAAGACAGAGTCGTTAACCCATTGTCTACCACAGAAAGTGATTTCTCCAAATTAATACGATCAATTTCTCGTATTTTTTCAGCAGTTTCACTTTGCTTTACTTTCCAAGCCTCGTTGTAAGCAGCATAGATACTGGTCGCTATGAAACGCTTTTGACGCTGTTTGCGTGGTCCAAGAATGAAATCGCGCAAATCAGCACCATCTTTTAATAAAGACAAGTGTTGCTTAATTTCAGCCAGTGTGGATGTAGCTAGCCATTCTAGGCAGAGTTTCCCTACATTGTATGTTGTTATAATCCCTGGATGTTGTCTCTGGGAATATCTAGGGTCTAATCTGGTCATTTTTAAACCCTGTGTTTTGTTCAGGAATCTATCTTGACAGCTATTTGTGTCTATAGGCCAGATTAACCACTTTTTCCAATCAGGATGTGTTCTGTTGAAATGTAAAATTTGTGACACGTCTAATTCAATATCTGTGGTTGTATTCTCAGCTATTGGCTTTGGAACAGACGGTGTTTTAAGGTCTTTGATCTTAGCTAGGCCAAGACAAGATGTTTGGTGTATTGTGTCATTTAAAAACAACATTTGTTCTGGTATCATGCAGGTTCTAAATAGTGCTTCTATGCCTTGCACCTGCCAATCTTTTGTACCCCAAATTGTTTTCGTTTCAATATTATTTTTCCAATAATCAAAACCAAATGTCATCATTTTGTCATAAAATGCTTCTGAATATATCAATTTAGAATTTGTCAGCATTGTTTTCATTCCTGTTTTATCTAACAGTTTATAATAAAACGTTTCTGCATCACTGGTGTTAAACCCTGAGAAGTATTTGAATTTCTCAAAAAATGCTTTAGAACTGCTTTTAGGTGGTGTAGAACAATGTTCCCATTGATTATACATAAAAACATTTCTAGGCTGTGCAGATTTATGCAAGTAATGATCCCCATAGTGGGTGTAACAGAATAATTGCTCATAACTAGATGAACCATGTAAATAATCATGATCTATGAATCTAGCTGACATTACTAAATCAGACATCATGTCATTAATACTGTTAAAGTCCCAATCATCAGAGAATGTACTTGGCGTCACAAAGTCACTTAAGGAAACCTTTAGTTGATGAGGATACTTCAGGATTTCGACCGGACCATATATCTCATAGTCTGTTTTCTCCCATACTACCCCACCAGGTATTGGAATTGCTGTGACATTTACTGTTGACAGTTTTCTTTTCTTCACGTGGGATGATCTGTGTGGTTTCAGGACTAGGTTGATGTTCTGACTTGCTGTGTCCATTGTAATATATTTTCCTTCAATGAATTTTCCCAAACACAGTACCATGATGAGCCAAAGTAGGAGGAAAAATACACCTAGACCGAACCAGAACTCTAGCCAAGGGGAAACAAGGTAGATTTTCTTCAGTTGATGAAAGAGTTCTGTTGCTTTTTCTTTAAAAGACTTTTTTGTTTCTGGCATCACTTCGGGGTCGTTTAAATCTTCAGAGAAGTTGTCGAAGTTGATGAAATAACCAGAGGCAGTTCTGTCAATTGATGGGATTGTTCTTTCAATCTGTCTCTCGGTAGCACTTTCTGATGCCACATTATTGTAGACTGGTGCTGTTTCTTGATGAACTGTTTCAATCTGTGTTTCAAGAGGCACGAGTTCCATGGCATTATTGCATAGTCCTTCATTGTGCACTGCAGGCTGATCGAATGTGATTAGTCTTTCAGTTTGAACCTCTTGGATTGTTGCAAGTTTGGGTATTCTGTTATTTCTTGGGAGTCCACTGGGCCTACTGTTGATTATAGGCCACATACTTGTGGTTTTACCAGATCGATAGACACGACTCTGTTCTCCTTTTTACCAGCAAGGGGCGGTAGCACAACTGATCTTGTTCCGGTGACTGCTAAGACAGGTACTGCTTTTCTGTAAGAAGGCCCAAATTCCTTCTTAACCGCGATCTTTTCTCTGACTAGATCCCCAATCTTTGGAATCCAGACAGGCCTTGCTGGGGCTGTTGCGGGTGGTGCCTCGTCAGTGGTACTTGGCTGTTGCTTTAACTTTATGTTGCTTAATGATTTTCTTGTTTCATTCAGTTCCTGTAAAACAGCCAAACAATCCTTTACATCAAAGTGCTTTGTTTCTTCTTGTACCACTGACATCTGACTATCGAGGTCCTGAACGCGCATTCTAATTCCGAACAATAGTTCGTATGGGCTGAAACCTTTTAGAGAATTTCTTGGCATGTTGTTAAGACTAGTCTGGACACTTATTAAATGTTTGACCCACCCAGCGCCTGAACCTAATACCTTCGCTGTTATAGATTGCTTTATGTCACGGTTTTTTCTTTCTACCACACTATTCCCTTCAGGATGCGACGGACAAGAATACCGCAACCCAATTCCCATGCTAGCCACGGCCTCCTTATAGGCTCGAGAGCTGAAAGCAGGACCCTGGTCAGAATGGAACGTGGTAATTGCGTATGTGCCGATAAAGACTCGCAAATCTTTTATAACCGTTCTAGCGTCAGCCGAGCGCTGAGGGCCTCATTTTTTAAGTGCTTTTCGTCTTAACTAATTAATAGGACGCAGGTTGGGGTGCAGGCAGCGTTACGCTCTTTCTGACTGGTAGCCGGTAGCAAGGTTCGCTACTGCGATCCCTATTGCAGTTTTCACAGTTGTTTGCATATATTTGGTGTTCTACACTCATTCCCGGCCACCAGAAAACTGATTGCAATTCAGTCAGTGACTCCTTAATTGTTTGGTGTCTCAGACCCAAACCCATATGTGCGTCTGCTATTAAAAATATTCTCCTGTTCATGTTTGGAATTACTCTATCCCCCACTCCAGGGATTCGAGCAAAAGGAACGGAGTTTGCATCGATTATGTATGCATAATTGTGTGGATAGTTTACGGGTAGTGCTGCACAGTCGCCTTTTACGATCGTTTTTACTGCCAGCATGGTTTCCCCGTCTATGTATTTATCTGTACGCTTTTTTGTGGCTACGGAAGCCGGTTTAGTTGCTTCCGCGGTGGCTGTTTTAGCCAATGAATTCCCTGCAACGTGAACGCCATCACGTTGAAGACTCTGTGCGTGAATCACGTGAGTCTTTTGTAGTTCTTTGTATAACAGAGCTACCTCGTTCCAGAGCTTTTTATGCTTTATTGTGGCACCTGTGTCATCTTTGTAGTTGTTTTTGATCCAACTCAGCAGTTTATTGTTGTAAGAGTTGACGCAAAAATGAGAATCGCACACTATAAGTGTGGGGAATTCGCGTTCTGCATTTTCGAGCGCCATCTTTAAACATCTGATTTCAGTTCTTTGAGCCGAACAGTACTTTACTGATTCAGTTTTTGTTATTTTCGGTTTGATTTTACCGCACAGCCAACGACATTTAATGATCGCACATGCTGCATCGTAGGATTTTCTCTCTACGTTGAAATGCTGTACAGAGCTATCTGTATAGATTATACAGGCATATAGTGGGAGAGGCAGAATTTCGATTGGCAGAGGATATTCTTCTTCATATTCTAAATCATTCAGTTCTTTGTATTGCGGGGCGAAATAGTATTTCACGTCTTCCGCTCCTAGAGAATCTATGCACTGTATCCATTTTGGATCCAGTGACACTGTAGGCAGGTTTACTGGGCTGAATAGCGCTTCGAAGGCGGATTCCGCTGTGAGGATGTTAATCCTTTTGCCGTGTGCTAGTTCTCGTTCATTTGCTAGTGCGATTTGCACTGCGTTCACAGTTCTTTCTGTGTGACTGAATGTTTTTTCTGCTTGTGTGTACAAGTGAGATTTAATTGAAATTGGTACCTTTTCTCCCTCATTAGAGGTTAGGTATGTGAATCCGCATCTTCCTGGGATGACTCGGATTACAAGATCGATCGTGTTGTCACGTGTGTCTAATTTTGTTTTTGCTAACATGTCTGTTTGCAGTGATCTCAAAATTTCTGTGTGTTTTTGAGTCCAATTGATTTGTTTAAAATCAGGTTTTATTAGTTCGTAGAGAGGTTTAACCCTCTCTGCGTAATTTAGGATGTAAGTTCTTCCGAAATTTAGAAAACCTAGAATGGATTGTAAATTCTTCAGCGTTTTTGGAGCTTGGAGTACAGCGCACTTCTCTAAGAAGTTGTCCGCTAGGCTTTTCCCTTCACTTGATAATTCGTACCCTAAAAACAGTACTGTCAGATGGGCAATTCGGGGCTTTTTAAAGTTGAATTTGTAACCCTCTGCTGCGAACCCAAGTATAATGGTGTTCACTCTTTTCAAGTGAGTATCCAAGTCGTCATCTGTGAGATAAATATCATCTACGTAAGATAATGCTTCATCATCATAGATTTGTAGTAACCCTGTTACCCTAGCTGAGAATAGTCCTGGGCTGTTCTTGAACCCCTGTGGGAGTCGACAGAATTTTTTCTGCGACCCAAATGCAGAGAAAGCGGTCAAATATCTGCTTTCTGGTGCAATGTTTTTACAAAAGAACCGTTAGATATGTCTAATGTCGTTTTATATTTTTTCCTAACTATGTTATTCATTAGGGCTGCACTATGCGAGTTTTGTACTGCAAAAGTTTTGCAACATGTATTAAGATGTCTGTAGTCCAAAACTAGACAATATGAATTGTCTGGCTTGGAGACAGGAAACAAAGGATTGTTCATTTGAGAGGTGCAAGTTTCAATCACCCCCTGGTACTCAAGTTGATCTAAGATCTCCCTGACCTGTTTTTTAGCTTCATGCTTTATGGGATACTGCCGTTGGGCAGTTGGTTCACTTTTTAGTTGGATTTTGTGAGGAGGAGAGTCCTCATCCCATCCTACATGATTTTTATACAATGCAGGTGCCTGGGCTACTGCCCATTTCCGTGCATATGTATATTTTTTATGAATCGGTATGTGATTCGAGAAGGCAGGCATAATTACTTCTTCGCCACGAGGGCACTCCCTGACAAACTCCGGGGGCCAATCTTTTTCAGCTAACAGAATATCATAGCCTTTTGAGAGCTTATCCCAAAATAGACCCTTAATTTTCCTAGTCTTATCACCCTCCATACGCAATGTTATTTCGTATATTTTATGGGGCTCGCTAAGTCTGGTGTCGGCAGTTTCAACCTGAATGTACTCATTCGTGTCCACTGTCTCCAGATGACTCATCAAGTTCTTGCGCGCTATACTGATTTCTGCTGCACTGTCCAACATTGTCAATGCCCACTCCCCGTTTTTCAACTGTGTCCTCAGTATTCTCGGCATGGTTGATTACTCTAATACTGGCTACCTTCTTTTTAGGAAATTGAGATTTTTTACTCTGAGCAGGTTCCTTGTCTTTGACTTGGTGTGCTCTCCTGGGTCTGACCGTCCTCTTCTTTCCGAATTCTGTGGAAAAGATCGAGAGGGACGTGTATCAATACTTTGATATCTATCAGGTTTTTTCAGATTATCCCTATTTCTAAGGTTATATCTTTTCTCTGAGGGCTCCCTCTGGGGAGACTGGCGTTCTCGAGTCGGAGTTCTTTCCCTCCGTCGAGGAGACCTTCCTCTGGTCTGGAAAACTTTTTCCTTGGGAGGGGATTGTTTATTTCCATCCCAGCTCTTTTTAGGAGTGTTTAAATTATTTTTAATAAATAATTTTTCAGGATTTTCGAGCAGTTGGGGCTTAACTGGTTTTCCACCCAAGCTGTCTCTACCTAATTCTTCATAGCATTTTTCTATGATTTTTGCAAGCTCAACAGGATCTTTTATATCTGTTTCCTTCAACTTCTGGCGAATCGCCACAGATGCTGCTTCTCCCTTTATGTTGGCTAATAATATAGCCGTGACCTGCTTGAAGTCTTTTAGTAATTTCATACCTATATTTAAAGCGGGCTCTGGACCGAATTCATTTTGAATCTGTTTTAGCACTTCTGGTATTACCGCCATAGACGGCACACCGTGTGTTTTTGTGTAAATGGAAGCAAAGACTGTACCCCAAGTGTCACAGTCCTCCACGTGTGGTGCGATTCCCATAGGAAGGCAGATGGTCAAGATTCTGTGTTTCTCAATAGGGGTAGTATCAGGAAATACTGCCTCTATTTGAGTGATTTTCTGTGCTAACCAGAAAGGAATTTGTTCCCGTTTTACGGGTGTTTTACCAAGACATGACTGTATGTTCTGTGGTGTAATTTTATTTGTGTTTCCCTGATGAGGGGTCAGCTGGTGTGAATTAACAGCTGGCTGGACTGTTGCAGTCCGCATTACATATTGGACTAATTGCCTATGTATTTTTATTAGTGTGTTTAGCTGTACTAACAGCTCTTCTCTTGACATTCTTGCAATGTCAGGATGTGGTGTGTAGCTGGCTAGAACCGGCCACGTTGCTCCTGGTCTACCTAGTGGACCGAGCCTAGTTATGTGATTATTGTGTTTTAGGGCGCCATTAAACCAGAGCAGGTGCTCTTGAAATTTAAGTGGGATTTCAATCTCCTCAAAAGGAGCGTACTCTCCCAGAGGTTCCTCTATTTTGTAATAGTGAAACTCTTGTGTTCTAGCGTTTACCGCTGGAAAGTTTATCCATGAATAGAATACCTCTGTCTGCCGATACTCGTGAGCCTCTATCACGAAAATTACTGTACCCCCTTGAGGTGTCAGTCCGTTTTCTATAAGTTTTAAAGTTATAGATCTTCTTAAGTGGACCGGGATGATTATAGCATCCGGGTCTGCCTGTAGGAGACTCGAGTCCTCCTCTATTAGTATGGAAGCCAGCCTAGCTGCTTCCCTTTCTTCTTCACTGTCTGACATTTAAAAAATGCAGGCTTTGCAGAGTAGGTCTCCAAGGAGACAATGATTAGGTGCAGAATATTTTGGAACACTGTATCCTTCAACGTTGAATAAACCGGAGCTTTACATAGGAATCTCTTCCTACTAAGGTCGGGCGGATTTTAACCTTTCACCCACTCCAGACGTCTATTGGAGTATTTACGGGAGAAAGCGGTCTGTGTGAAATATGCACGACTGAGTTACTCTACTGTCTTGCGTTAGTTTATCGCCTTACCAAACGTTGGGCGCCATGTAGTGTAGTTCCTAGTTTCCCACTAGGCCCTGCGCATTGGAATAACATAAACAGTAGTATCGACGTGGAACTGCTTATATTCCAGGCCTCCACTGACTATGCTAAACTTAATTGGGTTGTGTTACCAACTAGCTCAGAGGTCACTGGAAACTTTCTTCTCTGCATAGGAAGTGATCAGCTTCCTTGGCACAGAAAAGAAGGGATTCAGTTTTCCAACAACCGTGCAACATGACAACTTTGCTCCTCAGATCAAGAGTCGATCTCTAGGGTCGTGTGAAACAATAGACATGTATTTCACTCAGTCAGTCTAGTGCAGTTTACTTCCACGAGATGTAGAGAATAGAGAGACGGGCGTGTATCAATAAAGGGTTAACATTTATTGAACAGTCTTTCTTCTCGTACAAGAGAAATGTATTGCCACAATTGCAATAACTGTTATTATAAAAAGTACGTACAGTAAGATAAGTATTGCGAAATAGAACTGTAAAAGCATTGATATGGTTTCTTAGCCATACAATGGTTAAAAGTAATAAAACATATATACAGTCATATGTACATTAGGCTAACATACTCAACTGGTGCTTCTAACTAAGCCTACCCCAGTGTGCCTGACCTAAGCCTAACACGTGAAAGGGGGAGTAAGTAAGTAGCTTAAGTTAAGTTGGTTTTGCCAAGGTTTGTTTCAAGAATTCTCGTCTAAGGGTTTAGTCAACACCATACCTCTGAATAGAATGATGGAGGATTGGTATCTCCTTCAGGGGTCTCTCTCGATATCCCAGTCACCCGCGAGGGTAAACCAGAAGCGCCGGGACTGGATTTCTCTGCACGAGAAAGGCAGCGGCTCTCTTCAGCGCGTCGAGGAAGGAGGGGGGACAGCGTCCGCAGGCAGCTGGAATCTGCTGGATGTCTTCGCAGAGGACGGCTGTTCAGCTCCTTAAGCGTACTGCACCATAGTTCACGCTGTAGCGGCGATAATGGTAATCAGCAGCTTCACCACCACAGGATAGCAGGCTGCAGCGACAGAGTGCTAGATTTACCAACACAGGGTCATGCAGGCAGCCAGCATCAGCAACAGTAGCTTGTAGCTCACAGCTCACATTGCTTAAGGCAACGTTGGTAATATTTATGCCTGACAGGTGCCGGGTTTGACGCAAGTTTGCTGGACATAAGACGTCAATTAAAGATGTCACTAGGAAGTGACAGTTATCAGTTGCTCATTAGAGTTCCATTACTAATCAAAACATAGCAAGCGGGGATTTCAAGGTTTGCTAAGTTTTTATCTTGTTGAAGAATGTTATCTAGGAATATCAGATAGTGACTGCTGCTCTGTCATTGCACTAATTGGTCGCAAAGGAAGTAGCAGAGAGTCATGTTGGAATGTGGCTCTGTTCGTGTGAGGCCAGAGATGACTTTTCAGAAAATCGCACTTGAACGGTTATGCCAATATAGGGAATAAATGGATTTATAGCCGAATAGGGGCATAAGGTCACAGTATCGATCAGGAACCTAGATAAGCACGCAACACCGTTATTTAAAAGTTGTGTGTATGTCACTTTAAATAATAAAGTGTACACACTACTGTTTTCGGGATTTCCTGGAGCGTTTTTTTCTTTTTTACTTATTTTTCGGGTTTTTGAGGGTTTCCCATATTGGAATTGTTCTATATTGGAATGGATTTATGGATTGTATTTTGCTTCATTACGTCTTTTTCATCTACTAAAATTGTAAGTATTTAAATTAATTTTTTTATTGGGTGGGAAATGTCGATCTTTATGTAATGTGTATGTGTGATGTCATTATAAATATTGCATATTTGTTCAGAAATAATGTCCCAATGTTTGATAAGTTTGTTAAACAAATATGTATTATTTATAATTGTTTATTAATATTTATGCATTTTAAATTTACCATTATTGTAAGAAGACATTTTTAGAGTAGGCTTTTAGCTATTATTGACAGGTATTCTAATCCTCTAGTTGTAGGATAGAGTGTGACTTGACTTTGTAGGAGTCGGAACATTTGTTTTGTTTGTTTAGTTAGTTTTGGACCAAGTTGGGTCACAGATTGTTCCATTCTTAGTTCTTGATAGCTTTGTTCTTTTTTCAAAGCTTCAAGTAGGTTATGGAATGTGGGTTTGCCTCTGCTTGTGGTAGCTTGGAAAGCATTATGCCACCCTTCTACACTGTTGTTTGTTTTACACTCTTGGTTCAAAGTACTATGATAGACATTCCACCAAGGGATTTGGAATTTGGGTTGGCGTCGATGTCCAGATCTGTGCAACCTTCCCACCCAAGTATCTTCGAAATAGTCCAGTAATGGGGTTAATTTATCTTCATTTCTCTTGTAATATGTGCTGTCAATTAATAAATTGTAGTGTTCCGCTACATCGGTAACAGGAACGTAGGCCAGTGCTATCAATTTTTTAATTTGATAGGCAAAGGTGCTATCTGTAGAGTATAGAATACTTAAAGTTGATTTCTGGAGATGCCTCCATATGCTCTGATTGAAATGATAATAGCAACCCTGGATTGCTGTGTGGGGAAATGTTCTCAAAATGCTATTAATCATAGCTAATTCGAAATCAATAATTATTTTTTGTGGAACATAATTATTGATTTATGTTTTGAGAACATTTAAAATTTCTGTATAAGTGTTTTGCTGTTTGTTGGGTAGCAAACAGTAAATGAAAGGGATGTTATAGTTATGGTATAAACCATGGATGGAATATAGTTGATAAAAAGGTTTTGGGCATGGTTTAAATGTTCCATCCATCATCCATTGGGGACACTGTTGGATTTTTCTTAAATTACTTGCAGTTGCAAACATAATGATTCTGTTTGTACTGCTTTCATTGTCAAAAAGGATACATTTGTCTTTATTGTGTGTGATGGACATTTCTGGTGAAATAATAATTTCCTCAAAAGTAGTAGGGTTGGGTTGGGTTGTGCTAGTGAGTCTTTTAGTGCGTGCAATTGTGCGTTTCAGAGAGTCAATAGAGGGTAGTTGACCTGAAGCATGGGCTGGGACTTTTAAAAGTTCTTCTTTAAGGATTTGTGTTGTTGGTTTATCACTTTGTGTGCTGGCAGTTTTGATACTTTCTAAAGCATCTCTTATTTCAATTTCTGTGACATTTGGGGGATGATTGTGTTCCCTGGTAAATAACACATTAGTTTCCTCAGTTGTAGCCCTCCCATAACATTTGTTGGAGTAATATTTGGTACACTTCCAAAAAACTTTTCTACCACTTTGTCTTTCCTGATTATACACATAACCCATATAACATAACAGTAACTTGTTTTTTTGTGACATAACATATTCTGCACCTTCTGTCATTTTGTTTTACTTGCTCTAGGAAAGAGTAGAAAGAAAGAAAATCAAAATACATATATTTCACTTTGTGGTGCAAACATAATTAATGATGTATTTATACTTACATTTACTAAAAGTAGTAATCACAAATGCAGAACTGTATTTTGATGGCTTTTCTTGTTTGTATTTCTTTATTTACTGTTGGTATGAAAATATAGAAATGCTAAGTTAATGTTTACACTTAACAAACGTTTTTCTAGGAAAAAGCAGTTTTCATTTAGCTTAGTAGTACATTTCATTTACACATTACTTATACTTTCAATAGTTGAGTTGTAGTATTTGGTGGAGTACATCAAGGCAGTAAAGTTCTGATCTGTAGAGAAGAGAGAATAAATTAATTTTAAATATGATAAATATCATTTAGAACCGTTGGGAAATGGGAAATATTTAAAATTATACTAACTTCTAAATAAGTAGTTTTCTTTGCTGTAGGTAGAATAGATGTATGATGTATTCAGAATATCTGTAGAGGAAATATAAAATATATAACATGGTGTTAAGAACATAGTTAGCGTGTTTTTTGGAAGTTTAAGACAAATTACAAGTATACTTACATTTTTTACAAGGGTAGTCTTGTCTTTTGGTATAGTTGATGTTGGATGTTTTTATAGGATCTGCAGGGAAGATGTAATATGCAAGATATGTTGTTTAGAAAATAGCAGTTTTAATATTGGGTGTTTAATTACAAAAACATATATACTTACATGTTTAATTAGTGTTGTTTTAAACATTTGTAGTGTTGAAATATGAAAATCTCAGAATATCAGTGAAACAAATGTTTAAAATAAATAATGAATCTTGTGCAATAGTGTTTAAAAACAGGATTTGGTGTATAACAGAGCATTAATATATACTTACTATCTGATTTTCCAGGTGAAGAAATATGAGCATGTATTAGGAATTTATTTGGAGTCGTTTCTATCAGAAATGTAGGAGGACTTAAAAATAAAATAAATGCAAGAGTTAGGAGATATAAGTAAAATAGTACACTACTAATTTAGATTTAAAAATTATGCACTGTAACTTACTTGAATAATTAGCTACAGAGCTGGTTCTTTAAAGATGTTTGTTCAGGAACTAAATCTTCAGAGTGTTGGCATCTTCTTTCGATAGAGTTAGCAGCAACAAATGGTAGAATGCATGTATCCTTTTTATAGTATGTGTATTTTGTGTGCTTTGATTTGATTGGTTGTAGGATGAAATGAAGCATTGTATAGGCTAGTTTGAATTTTTTTTTTTTATTGGTGTGTTTGTTGATGTGAGAATGGTGGTATGTGGTTATTTCCGCATTAAAGCAGGTTAGTTGTTAAATTAAATATATGTGTAAGTGATAAAAAGTAAAAAAAATGTTTGTTAAATGTAAAGTATTTATTTTAAATGATAGAACGCATTTAATAGAATGTATAGCAAATGTAGAAAAATAGGCATGTTATAAAAGTAATAGGTATTATATGTAAAATGTATTTTGTATAGAGGAATGACATTTTTGGATGATTAATATGGTATTTTAGACATGAAAGGGTACAAAACTGAACTCGATATTTTTTTTAAACGATATTTTAGTAGTCTATATTTTAGTAGTCGATATTTTTGTAGTGTTAGGGGTAATTTCTTGAAAAACGATATATTAGTAGTCGATATTTAGTGATGCGATATTTATGTTCTCGATATTCTTAATAGTCGATATTGTTGACTCGATATTTTTGTAGTTTGTGTAATAAGTATAGAAAGTCGATATTTTTGTCGTCGATAATTTTTCAACGATATTTTAGCAAGTCGATAATGTGACCGTCGATAATATTTCAGTGATCCTTTGAAGGGATATCAATTCCCCCTATCCTGCAATTTTCCATGGCCTAGATAGTGTAGATGTGAATGCAGCCATCCCTCTCTAGCTAATCGAGAACTATAAAACTGTGCAGAGTTAGGAGCTACCGGCTCTATGTCCAAATGTGCAGAGTTAGGTAATAGATTTGGGAGTAAGTGATATGTGGCATCATGGGAAAAGCTACCCTGAGTACAGCCCAATATACCATTTGCACCATTGTAGGCACCTAGATATATGGAGAAGGGAGCTCAGGTGTGCGTGGGTCCGTGTCTGCTTGACAAAGAACCAATTATTCTTAGTATCAGACTGGTACTGGTTACCACTACTCCCTTGATAATTATTTTGGGGACCTTATTTTTAAGTTTGTCTCCCTCTCTTTCATCTGATTGGAACCCTGGCCACCTTTGTGGGATTCCCCACCAGATACTATTTTGGAGACTCTGTGCTAGCTCAGAGGTCCACCTACCCAGCAAGCTTCATGGGTTCATTCAGCTTATTGTTAACAAGGTGCTGACACAACTCTGCTACATATATACTGAGCATGTGATCTCTCATGATTAAATTGTACAACCCAACATAATCATTAACCTTGCTGCCCTGAACCCTATTATTCAGTGCCTTACTGGATAATCCTCAAACTCTACCTATGATTGGTTTGGGAGCTTCTGACTGTCCCTGAATCTTTGGTGATAATTCTCAGGGGTCAGTCCAAATGTAGCAGGTAGAATTGCCTGCATGCATTGGTTTATCCCCAAACTCTAGTGTCATAAGTGTATCCCTCCTCACAGTCGGCATGTGTTTCCACAGACCAACCTATTACTATTCAGATACCTTTTGAACCCTCAGTGCAACTTCATAGGCAGAAAACCATTTGTCGATGTTATCTCTCAACACATAACTGGGCACCATATCCCTGGTATGCAAACCCTTCTTTCTCCTTTAGGTACTGCATGTATGATGCCACCATCACTGCTGGAATCTGCATGTCTGCCATTGTTGTCTAGATCTTTCAGGCTCTGATGAGTCAGTAACATCTTTTTTCCTTCTAGGGCCCTTTTTGCCTTCTTCTCCTGTGCCTTCATTTTTAACTTAGCCATTTGGAGCTTGAATTCTCTCTCCTCCCTACTCTTCACCAGTTCCTCTGGGGACAGGGCGCAGGAGAGACACTGCTTCCGCAATGGCAGGAAGTTCCAATTCGGGGTCAACTCCTCTTCCACTGCAGGTTCCTCAGGTGGGTTATTCTCCATTCCATCATTCCCACCAGTGCTCTCACCAAGCATGGAGTGAGCTTATGCCCAGGCCCTCAGCACCTTTTGCAACTCCACCTTCATGGTGGTGCTCTTGGAAGAAAATCAAATCTCCTTACAGAAGTTCTTGAGCTGAGCCACACTGTATACCTCTATGTTGACCAGCTCAAATTCCATTCTTCTAGGTAAAGTTTTAAATCCTGCAGCAAGACGCATGGTTTTGAGGAAAATTAAAAAATTCCATATAGGGAGAATTTAAAATTCGAATTGGTCTTGGATGTGGAATAGTAGTGTACACCAAGTCACTGTATGGCACTGCACAAACACTAGTCCTATCCTCACAGCTGATCACTAATGTTGGAAATTTGGATTGTAGGTTGACTGGGGTAAGAGCCCTAGTCAAGCAGAAACCACAATCCTAGTCAGGGTAAGAAGAGGCAAACCCTAAATTAACCTGTGCTCTCCCTCTGGTAGTTTGGGAGAGTGCAGTCAGGCTTAACTCAGAGGCACTGTATAAGGTATCTGCGCAACACTTCAAACAATACGACAGTGAAAAGAACACAAAAAGATTCCACACCAGGTTAGGAAAATAGAGTATATTTTTTTTAATTATTAAGTAAAACAAGACCAAAAAGACAAACATCCAATAAGTAGAACTTGAGTTATGAATTTTTGAAGAATACACTGCACATTAGATCCTCAAAGCAATAATCGCTTTCTTTGGATATCTGGCCAGTCTGGAACGGAGCAAAGTCAAAAGTTCAGGCTGACCATGATGGAGCATGGGCCAGATGCAGGGATCCAGTGAGGTCTATTGAATAAAAGTATCTTAATCCTGGATGCATCGACGATTTTGGATGCAGCCGAGGTGATGCATCTGTGCCGATCGACCCATCAGCTGTGAGGTACCTGTTCTGATCCACACAATTCGCCTGAGTTGATGAGCAGTGCAATGCAGAGATTCATCATCGTCTAGGTGGCTGTTGGCAGGGAAGCAAAGCCCTTGATCAGGGAAGAGCGTCATGCAGTGGAGGGTCTGAAGGCAATGCATTGGATCCAATCAACATATCAGTGGCAAAGCATCGGTTCTCATCAAAGCAATGGTAGCGATCTGTTGGTGCTGGTACACACGACAAAGGCGATGCACAAGTTCTGGTCTATGCAGCAGCAATACCTCCGTTTGAGAGAAGATGTGTGAGTTCTGCTGGAGCAGACACCTTAGGCCCACTTCCAAGGGTCCATGACTGGAGTGGCACAGCCTGGAAGGTCAGACTCACAGATGGAAAAGTCCAGGTGCAGAATCAGTGCAATTGGACATATTTTATGTCCCTGAGACTTCAGATTAGTAAGCCAGCCAGCTAACCCACGGAGTCACTCTGGGTTTAAGTGATGCAGGTCCAGTCCTTCTGACCCAGACAGGGGAATAGCAGGGCAGCACAGAAAGGCAGGAGTCCAGGAAAGCAGCAGTCCAATAGAATGGCAGTCGTTCAGAAGCACAGCAGTCCATCTTCTTGGCAGAGTCTTCACAGATGCAGAAGTGTGCTGAAGTGGTGGTGTCTGAGGTCCAGGACGTATACCCAGTTGTGCCTTTGAAATGGGAGAGTTTTTAAAGACAGGCCTTTGAAGTGCACACAGGGGGTCTTTGTGTAGGAACAGGACACAGCCTATTCAGGAGCAAGTGAGGCTGGGTCCAGCTCGTTCCTTCCATCCTGCCAAGATGGCACATCAAGTCACACCTAAGCTCTCCTTGTGTTAAATAAATTAAAACAATGCTTTTCCCACTGTCAAACAACCTGAACCATCCGTTTGAGTAGACAATTCAATCAAAACATATTTTTGTGTAGAGTTAGCTGCTTCTTGAGTTGAACAGATCCTCAATAAGCAGAGGTGCTGCTGCTCATGCTCACCGGAGTCATAAAATGGCACCAGAAGGTTGTGATTAGACAGGGAGTCACGCTAGCTGCCAGCAAATTTTGCTTAAAACTTTGCCCAGGTGGAATTATAATGCTGCCATGCGCTGGATAGTGGAATTTATCAGGACCTCCATGTTACTCAGGGAACGCAGAGTTACCCGAATTCTGCCTACTCCGCAAGTGGAATTATAATTCCACACTGGCCTAGTTTGGAGCAAGTGAAGATGCCAGAAAAGTGGGGATTACACTGGGCACTTCACCCCAGATTGGACAGCTGGTCTAACCTTATTTTCAATTGTGTCACTATCACCCAATGATGACAATTAAAATGGTAGATCTGAGGGAGGTTCCAGCATTGGGTATGCTGCCTTTGCAGTAAATGAGTGTGTACATTACATTTTGGCGGAGAACCAGGTATCACCCTCACCTATAAATATATGTTGGTGATTATGTCCCTACCTAGTCAGGACACTTCTATCCCGAAGCCAACACATAAACTGCATAAACGTCCCTGGAGGAAATTACGACTTGAGGACTTCCATGCCTTACTCAAAGCACATCCTTTTGCGGATAGCGAAGACACTAACCAGGCCTATGAAAATGTTCATAATTGGATTAACCAGGTGCTGGATACTCTTATTCCTGCGGACTGGATTAGAGCCCGTGCTCAGGAGTCTATGCCGTGGTTCAATGAGGAGCTTTCAGTTCTAAAAAAAGTGTGTAAAATCGCTGAACGTAAATGGAGGAGGGCTTATGTACCAGAGCTCAAAACCTTATATGTCGCCTCTCAAAAAAAGTATCATAGACAGATCTGTAGAACCCGTGCTGCATATTATACTAGCGAGATCAATGGCAGCCAAAATCCCTCCAAGATTATTTTTTAAATTCTCAAGGAGTTAAGCGTGAAAAATACTGTGATTAATGTTACCAGTTCTCACATACTTTGTGATGACTTGGCCTCCTTTTTTGTTGATAAAATAAGTAAAATCTATAGTTCCTTTTCAGCCACATCCACCCTGATTCCTCCTAAGAACAGCATCACACATGAACTTAAGCTCATACCGGAGCTGGATCGAGAGGAATTTCTTAGACTCTGCCGGAAAGTTAAATCAGGCTCTCCAGCAGACCCCTTAAAACCGGAACAGTTCAGAGAGGCGGACTCCTTGGTCCTTGACCCATTAAGATCTCTGATCAATTCTTCATTCGCTACATCTATAATACCTACCAGATGGAAGCAGGCATGGGTGACCCCTATTATCAAAAAACCTACTTTGGACCCCACTAGGCCGGAGAATTTTAGACCCATCTCTCTGCTACCCTGGCCCGTGAAGTTCACAGAGTCCTATGTCAATACCATTCTGACTCAGCATCTATGCTCTCATAACATTCTGAATGTTTCCCAGCACGGATTTCGTGCTGGACATAGCACTGAAACTGCACTTCTCAGTGTGACAGAACATCTCAGGGCCATCTTGGATTCCGGACAGATGGCAGCACTGATCTTATTAGATCTCAGTGCTGCCTTCGATACGGGGTCACATGAGGTTCTGCTACACTGACTGGAGATGGCAGGGGTTGTGGGACTAGCCTTGGCACGGTTTAAAGCTTTTTTGACCGGTAGATCTTTTCGCGTTTCCATCCTGCCGTTTCTTTCTAAATAATGTGGCATCGAGCAAGGCGTGCCCCAGGGCTCCGCACTCAGCCCAACGCTTTTCAACCTGTATGTTCAGCCACTAGCGGAGGTCGCCAAACAATGGGACCTGTCCATAGTCTCATATGCGGACGACACTCAGCTGCTGGTGATGCTGAGTGATGAAGCTGGGGCAAAAGCGCACCACTTTAAACAGGGCCTCACTGCAATAACAGCATGGATGATGGCTAATTATCTTCAGCTTAATGCTGACAAGACGGAGGTGTTGGTAGTTGGCAAAAATGCTGCAGCATGGGGTGAGGAATGGTGGCCGGTTACTCTTGGCAACCCCCCAGAACCTAAAAAAGAAGTTAAAAACTTAGGAGTCTGGTTCGACTCCTCGTTAAGTTTTGTTACCCACACAAAAAAAGTTGCAGCCATGTGTTTTGGAATTCTGCGGAACCTGAGGCCAATATTAAAATTCTTCGACCCTCCTACGCGCCAGCTTGTTGTGCAGTCTACAATCCTTTCACGACTGGATTATGCAAGCTCTTCGTTTCTGGGAGCCAACCAGACGGAGAAGGCTTGTTTACAAGTGTCCAGAACGCAGCAGCACATGTCTTGACTGGACTTCCCCGGTTCAAATCAGTGACTAGCACGCTCTCAAAGCTACACTGGCTTCCTATGGATAAGAGAATCCATTTTAAGACTTTGTGTCTTGCTTTTAAAATTTTGAAAATGGACTCACCTCCCATGCTCTGCCCATTGATGATGATGTACTCCCCCCGTCGAGCTCTTAGATCTGTGGGACAGTGTCTGGCCGTGATTCCTCAAGTAAAGTTATCCCAGATGGGAGGACGTTCCTTCCGTTATCTGGCCTCAAAACTCTGGAACGCCTTACCACTGCAGATCCGGGGTTTAAATGACCTCCTGGCTTTTAGAAAGGCTATCAAGACTCACCTTTTTGGTAAGTAGCTGGTTATGTTATGTTCTTTTACTTTGGCTGCGCATGTCCCCTCTCCTCTGACTAAGCGCCGGGACGCCCCTTTGCTGGGGCAACCGCGCGCTCTATAAAAACGTATAACATAACATAACTGAATATAGGTACCTTTTGAATGACACGCCAACAAACCCTTGCATTAACATACTCCCCAAGGTTCATAAGCAAGGCAGATTCCCACCAGGGAGACCCATCATTTCCGGTATTAATTCTCCAACTGAGAAAATATCCGAATACATTGACATGTATTTACAACCCCACGTAACGAATCTTCCGTCTTACATCAAGGACATTCGGGATGTGCTCCGTAAAATCTCAGATGTAGAATGGATTGAGGGGCATTTCCTGGTCACAATGGACGTGTGTTCACTGTACACTTGCATACCGGGAATAATGGGTCTCAAAGCAGTAGAACATTTTATGGACTGTCGTCCAATTGAGTGTTATGAACACACACTAATGATATTGGACCTTATCAATCTGGTCCTTGACAACAATGTCTTTTTACACAATGGCAAATGGTTTCGCCAAAAGAGAGGTGTGGCCATGGGGGCAAAATTTTCTCCTTCATATGCAAATCTGTATATGGGATTTTTCGAACTAATGCACATTTGGCAGAACTGCCCAGGTCATCTCTTACAACACATCCTTTATTTTGGACGTTACATTGACGATGTTCTTTTGTTTTGGGCAGGATCAAAGTTAGATTTGGATACTTTTCATGAATTCCTAAATAAAAATGAGTTTAACTTATCATTCACAATGGAGTGCAGTACAAAACATATCAACTTTTTAGACATAACGATAGGTGTGGACATTGATAAATTGGTCACCACTCCGTACAGAAAAGAAACTGCATGCAATGCCATATTGCATGGAAGGAGTGCACACCCCAAATCTCAGATTAATGCAATCCCATTTGGTGAGATGCTTCGAATAAAGCAAACTGTAGTGTGGAATCTGTTTTGAAAGAGGAGCTGGATAATGTTGAACATAGATTCATTCAAAGAGGGTACCCACTAGCCATTATCACACAGGCTAGAAACAAAGTGAAACAAATTAAGCGGTCTTCCCTTCTGACCAACAAAAAAGGCAAAAAAGATAAGAAGACCTTCAAAAACATCAACTTTGTTACACCTTTCTCAAGTGCCAGTACTGATGTATATAAAATTCTAAAAAAACACTGGCACCTTCTCACACACGACACTGACATCAAATCAATGATAGGGAATAATCCTGTCATTACTCATGCCAGAGGTAGAACCTTGAGACAATATCTATGCCCCAGTTACATACCCCCCAGTGGCAATGAGGGTTGGCCACGCAGCTCACAGAAAGGCTTCTTTTGCTGTGGAAAATGTAACATCTGTTGTTTTGGATTACATAGGAAAAGTCAATTCAAATACAATACAGCTAAAACGTACACCATTAACAGTTTCATAAACTGCAACACACAATACGTGGTGTACTGTTTGATTTGTCTATGTGGTAAAATATACATAGGGAGTACTATTAGACCCCTTAAGGAACGAATTCAAGAACACATTCGTGCTATCAGAAACAACAACACTACTTATCCCTTTGCAGTACACTTCAACAGAACACACAGCTCAAATGATTTACACAAGGTGGCCTTTCATGGAATTGAGAGCGTCAATTTAGGACCAAGAGGTGGGGACAAATTGGCATGCCTACGGAAGAAAGAGAGCTTATGGATCATAAAACTACGAGCGATGGAATGTGGGGCAAATATTGTAAAGGATTTACATGAATTCTTGTAAATAATGAAAACTATGAGATTCGGGTATATGATAAAAGAGTGTCTGAAACCTAAGAATATGTATGAGTGCTGAATCAAAATGTAGTGAAATAGAAAGGAATACACTCTGGATGTATAACAGTCATAGTTCATCTATAAGCAGATATGAAATGCATTCAGATAAAGGAAAGGACTTACATTGTTGAGATAATTTTATACTGAAAACAATGTCAACTAGGTCGGGAAGATCACTGAATATGACGTGCACTATATTTCTGTTTTTTTCTCTCTTTTGAGTTTCGTGAAATGACAAAAAAGACTCTTTCAATAGAGAAATAGATTGTAGTGGTAAACATGGAATCCCAGTATTCGTCCTCTGTGCTGGTGGAACGAAATCTATTTATTTTTGTAAGACAGTGGTGAGAATGACCAGTGAGAACCCATTTCCTGCCAAATTCGGTATCACAATAGGCGTGAATATTGAGGTATGCGTTATTCTTCGCTATGTGAGCCAATGGAGTCAGTGGTGTTTCTCCTCAGATAATAAATATGAGGACGCCGCTAACAATTGCCTTCTGTTATCTTTTACTGAATATCTTTTATTTTGATACTCATTCAATCTCCTTAGTTATTATCATGCATTTCGCTATCTAGGATGCACGTTTAATAATGGCGCCCATTCTCATGGGATCGTTCGCCCAACTGCAGTAAAGAAGTCCCTCGTTTGTGTTTATGCTACTTGGGACGCTTTAACAATACGTATTTAAACTGGGGACACGGACCGGCAACCCGTGTTTGGACTGGATCCACCTGGGCGCGTTACACTGCTCCCGCTGGTATCTAAGAGGTAAGAGGAAACTGTCGGTATATTTAACTCATGGGTTTATGACCTTTCAAAGGCTCAATTTGCCGTCAAAATGCTGTTCGAATCGTGGAGGTAAGTTCGGTGGGGGAACTAGGTATGATATGCAAGTCCTTACTTTAAGTAGGGTTCGGTACTCTTCGGGAATTAATTAGAGACCCACATGGGTATTCTTATAACGCGCGTAAGAGTACGGTGTCGTTTTTTGCAATATGTCTATGTTGATAAAAAGCTTTCATAAGAAGGACCCACGCCTCCCTCTTGATACATGGATCGCTCATAGCAAAAAATTCACTCGCACAAGCATTTTTGCGATACCGCTAGAATACTCTTTATATATTCTTTGTTTCCCGGGTTTTTTCTAATACATAAACTTTAATTATTGACACAGATTTTGTCTTGGATTTATCAAGATTCAAGAAATTACACCCATACCTTGGGATTGGATGCCATACATATTGGGAATTTGGCTCTTACATTCGGAAAGGAAATGAATATATTCCCTCCTATTGGACATAGTTTCAATATAACATAGGTAAGACTTCGTTCTGCTATTTTAGCATTTTTATGAGTGATTTTTGTTTCCCAAAATAGGGGTACTAAGAGAATATTAATGTATGTTGTAGTCAGGATTATGTGATGATGGAACACTTTCATCTATCTGTTCCAAGTAGTGTGGAGATTTTCCATTTTTGAACTTAGTTTGAGCATTATTGGACCCCATTCTTTTAAGATTATAGACAATAACTGATGGCCATATTACATTTTCAGAACAAATGACAAAAAGCAGACCCATTTCCTAAGGTGTGACTGATTGGATTCTTAAATACTGATTTCTGGAAATATTTTTCGCGGATCTTTTACACTAGAAGGAATTAAATTACAAGGTGAGATATATCGTGGCTGCAGAAAAATTCTTTTGCACAGGATAGAGGCTATCTTTTCCATATGGTTTTAACTTTTATAGATACTTAGCAGAATACTTTCCTATTTTACTATTTTCTTAACACATCACTTTTTATACGAATCGTCCTGGCTTTATAATTAATCTCCTTATCCTTTATCACTTTTTGCAAATTTCCTGCTTCCACCATCGCAGATGGGTGCAATCTGGGAGTTCATGCGCACCAGGGTGAATTGTAAATATAAAATGGTGTACATCCCAGCACATATCACGGGATGGCCCAGGTAACGAACAGGAACCACGTGTGATTCTGCATGAACTGGAGAAGTACACTTTTTATTGTAAATCAATGGAAGTGAATGTTTGCCTGATGGACATGTATCAATACTTTGTTCGCAGCCTTGAAAAAGCCCTGTGGGCGAAACGCGCGTCGGCTGCTTGCTTCCAGTGATATATGACAATAAACAAACTTCAATCCAAGGAGACCTGTCTGGACTATCATATCAATACTTCCTGAGACTTTAGTTGTTTTTCTGGACTATATCATACAGGGCATCGAGTTTGCCAAAATTGTGTCAAGTAAAATTGAGACTACTATTCACAGAAATAATGAGAAGGGTGTGCTGAGGTATTGTATTTTTGCATATGTGACCCAAGTTTCCCTTTGGATCTTGGGAGGAAACGACACCTTGGTGGGTAGGTGTTATATACCTTAAGCACCCTCGCCGTAGTTGCAATTGCCTAATGACTGATTGTCACGATTACACCTGGCGTAACAAATCTAAGATGTGCGGCTCAATCTAAGCAAACCCATTCAATTGTGATATAAACATAACATAACATAACATAACAAAGCAGGCCATTGGTCTAGAGTATGTTAATTAGAGAAAAACAATCTGGTGAAACTGGTCGCTCTTAATTCAAGTTGATGGCTATATGTTTGATGTACTCATGCTGTCTAATGGACAGCTACCAGTTATGAAAAAATATCTGTGCTTTTTCACTGCTACTCTGCAATCCACATTTGTAAAGTGCACAACCACCCCTAAGGGTCTCTAGGCACTGGGGCCGTCGGAAGATTAAGCAAGCTATTGCTCAGAGTCACATGATTCCGGAGTCAATCGCCCTAGCCGTGGCGCCACACCTCTTCCACTGTAATATGTAAATATGCCTTAGAAAGAGTTCTGGCTTCTTACACTTGTGTGAATGGCCACATTTTGGGGCAGATTTACTCATATTTCACTCAAAGCAATGCAGCAAGGCAATTTGCTATGTTGTGTTGCATGTAAAGGATAAAGCACACTGCAAAAACAAATCCTAAGAGATTTCCTCTTTCTATGTCTTCAGAATGCATTACACATAGAAAGAGGAAGTAATGAGGAGAAACAAAGATATTTCTCCTTGTTACGTCTCTGTCAGGTATGTGCACTATCTTTATGCAAACCCAGGTTTACAAGTCTTTTTAAATCTGAATTTGCATTAAAATACATTGGTAGATGCACAAGAATGACTACCCTTCACACATGTAGCGCCTACCGAATGCAAAGTAATGTAATACAGGGCAATGCACCACGCTACTTTACGTTGTGTTTAGTAAACCATGCAAATTCATGCAAGTCATCTTTGCGTGGCTTATTAAATGTCAAAATGGATTTTGCTGTGGGGCTGCGTCAGGTTTCTGCAACCCTGATGCAAAATCTCAGTAAATCTGGGCCCTTGTATATCCAAGTCTATATGATCCACTTAAAGCTTTGACTATATTATACGAAAGGAGACAGATTTTTGTAATAAAACTGCAACGTACATAGCTGAAATCTTAACTAAAGTAATTATAGTTGTAATTACATTTATATAGTGCTTACTACCCTTCATGAGTGCTTTTGCAGCGAGTAGCACACTACTCCAGAAGCCAAAAAGCATTAGTGGTGAATTAGTATAGGGAAACATTAAATGAATCTGAGTGGTGGACATATGAGTCTGTTATTTGGGTTGTAACCGATAATGGAGGGATAGAAGAGAGACAGGTTTGCCTTTATATAGCACTTCGTACAGCTGATGAGGCATCAAAAGCACTTTTTGAAGGGTAGAACGCTACTCCAGAATCCAAATAGGATTAGAAGTGAAACAGTATAGGCAAATATGATATTTTTGGAGCAGTGGACATGTGAGCGTGTTAGTTGGATTGAAAAGTATAGTGGAGGGATAGATGAAGGAACTTTCTAGAAAGAGTTTATTTGGAGATTCTACAGCAGGAGCAGGTTTGGGTTGAGTAGATAGGGAGGGAAGAGTAAGAGAGAAGAGTTTTGAAAGGCTTATGTGAATAGTAAAAGAGGTTTAAGATGATGCAAGGGAGGGGTAGAGGAGTGAAGCATCTAGAAAGGGTTATTTAGGGGATGCTAGTTGTCAGAGAGTGGAGGTTGAGGATATATTGAGGGAGGTATAGGGTAAGAAATAGGGTATTGCATTGGAGAGAGTAGTAGATTGAGATTTTTGATGAGTCAGAGAGTTTGTGTTCAAGGCATCTGCTTGGTCCTCTCCCTAGGTTAGGAAGAGCCCCAAAATTCATCACCTCTCTCACTGCTTGCTGTTTTTTCATTTTCACTTTTGTGAGATGATTATTTGCATTTTAGCATGTAATGTTAGATTTATTTGTGAGGTTTCTGTTTTATAAATTGTGGTGAGATGGAATAGAGTTGTGGAGCGAAACTCATGGTGTTTTCTATCAATTCTGCAAAATTCCGTGTAGTGGTACTCCACCAACTACGCCCACCATAAGGTGTGACTTTGTTTTGTAGCAGAGGGAGCAGTGGTTTGTGAACTTGTAGCGGGTGTGTCCTTAGTGCTGGTTTTAGCTGTCTGAGGTTAGCAATAGTAATAGTGTAGATTTTCTGTATCGTATTCCTCATCCAGCAGGCTAAGCAGGCGTTTTGATAGGTCTGCATGTGGGTCTGCATGTGTGTTTGAGAGTGAGTTGGTGAACTGTGTTCTTTTGTTGAGTAGCCTTGTTGTGCAGAAGACATGGAGATGTGAAGTTGTGCATGTTGTTTATTTAGTTCCCATCTGTGTAGAGTAGAAGGTGTATGAGTTAGGGGTGGTGGTGCAGCATGTGGGTCATGTTGTAAGATTCTATATTTTCCAATGGATAAGAGTTAGTTAAATGAGAGTTGCTTTGGAGTGTAAGGGTTGTGTGGTTAAATGTTTTTGGAGGTTGTTGGTGGAAGAAAAGATGGAAGGTTGAGCATAGGTTTGGGTGCGACAGAAAGGGTTCTCTAGGAGTAATTAAAGGGTAGAGCTGGTGCTTTGTATGAGCAGGGAATGTGTGCCTGGATGGGATATAGTTACTTATGGTGTTGATTTCGGTTGTGTTGTATGGTAGTGGTATGTTCAGAGGGAGGGTAGACATCCAGCAGAAGAAGCGATACATCCTTTATAACAAGCATGGGAACTGTCTTAGGATGATGATGATGATAAATTTATAAAGCGCAACTAATACCCTTTGGTGTCTAGGTGTTGCCTTTGATAGGTAAATTACGGTGAAATACTAAACAATCGGTTAAGCTGAAAACAACCATGTTTTAAGGCCCTTCCTAATTTTGAGTAAATTGAGTAAATTGGTCTCTGTTTTTACAGAGATGGGTAAAGCATTCCAGAGACTTGAATTGGTGGCTGTGAAACTCATACCTCTCCACCTGACTCTGCTGATTCTGGGTATGACTAGATTTCTCAGATTGGTAGATCTGAGAGATCTGGGTGGTGTATACAATTTTAGAAGTTTTTCCAAGAAGGTTGGCCCTTGGTTATTAAGGGATTTAAATGGTATGCACAAGGATTACAATTGAATCCTTTTGGCTACTGGTAACCAATGGAGTTGGGCCAAGGAGATTGAGTTATATTTAGAGATGCCCAGCAATATTCTGCACTGTCTGTAATGTATTAATGTTGCATTTCGAGACGTTGGAAAAAAGGGCATTACAATAGTCCAACCATGAAGCAATAAGCACAGTTACCACCGTCTTTCTCAGGTCTGGTGGTAGAGCCAGCAGTATTTTCCTCAGTGTTTTCAAAATGAAAAAACAAACTGAGGTATTTACATTATTTTGTGCTTCAAAAGACCGTTTAGTATCAAAAGTAACTTCAAGGCTTTTGGTCTTTTGCACTGGTTTCGCCAGGGCGCCAATTTGAACTGGCCACTATTTGTCCAGAAAGTTGGATTTTTCCCTAGCAGCAAAACCTCAGTCTTAGCTGAGTTTAGCTTTAATCAGTTGTCAGACATCCAATTGGCGATATGACTCATACAATTATATCTGTCTGACTCGCAGGATTACTAACCGAGAAGACAATCTGTGTGTCGTCTGCATAAGACACCAAGGTGAAGCCATAGCTTCTTACTATCCAGAGGGGAAACAAAAAGATTAAATAATTTTGGGCTTAAAGACCAGACCTCTGGAACTCTGCACTGTAGTGTAAAAGGTACGGATTCAACTTTTCCCAGGGCCACATCCTGGGACCGTTCTGACAAGAAAGAGCCCAACAATGACAATTCATTTCCCCTAATCCCAATGAAAACGAGACATTCCTGCAGCAGCCCGTGATTAACAGTATGAAAGACTGCTGACAGTTCCAGAAGGATCAGTGCTACATTTCCTCCACCATCCAATAGTAGCCTAAGTTCTTCTGTGGCAGCTATAAGGGCCAACTCCGTGCTATGCTGGGCATGAAAGCCACACTGGGAGGAATCAAGAATGGCGTTGTTATTGATAAAAGGCGAAAGCTCAATAATCATAACCTTTTCAACCACTTTAGCTGGAAATGGGAGTCTGGATATTGGCCTTTAGTTAGTTGTTTCCTTGGCGTCTAGATTAGACTTTTTCAACAGAGGAAAAACAGAGGCCTTCTTCCACTCCACAGGAAATTTACCTGTTAGGAACATTTAATTAAAAATTGCTGTTATTGGAATGGCAATAGTTTCAGGTGACAAGTGCATGAGTTTTGGAGGGCAAGGGTATGCAGGGAAACCTGATGTAGTAGTCACGATAAATTTGGCTGTATGTTCCACTGTTACCATGGAGAAGGAGTAAAAGATCGGAGAATCTGACTCAAGCGTATCTTGTGCTCAGAACTGATTGTCTTGTTGTACACACAAGTCGTAAATTAATCTAACATTAGTGTCTGGCACATTTGGTAGCTTAGCAAGTTTTTGTACAGTACTAAGCAGAATTTTAGGGCAGCTATTGGCCGCTATAATTTCCTTCGTGAAATATGCAGCCCTCTTCCTGAAAATGAGTTACTTGTAGTTTAAAAGGGTAGTCTCATATTCCAGTCTAGTCACTGAGCTTTTTTCAAGTTTCCACTTCCTCTCTGGTTTACGACAGTTTCGTTTGTGGGTTCTCAGTGTGTCGTTGAACCAGGGTTCTGTTAGTAGCCTCCTGGATCGGAAACATTCTTTAAGAAGAGCCATTTTTATCATTGCTGAATTAAGGCATATATGATAGTGGGCTGAGGCCTGATCGGGGTCCAAGGGCAGATCGAGTAGAGTTCCTGAAAGAGTAAGATTAAGAGAATCAGCCGCAACTTAGTTCCAAGGGCGACTGGCATAACGTTCTCTGAGACTTTTGCCATTATTTTTGTTTCTGGCAATGCAATGTCAAAATAGTACTGTCTTATGGTCATACCAGATCAGGGGCCAAACACCCGTCCAATTTAGAGAGGGATTATCCCAAAAAAATACCATCCTGACAATGTCCCGCTCTTTGCGTTGGGTATTTCACCAGTTGATGCAGGTCTTCATTTTCCATGTGGTTTAAGAGTGATTTAGTCTCAGTAACATCATTTTTCTCTAAATAGAAATTAAAATACCCTAGCACTGTGAAGTTAGGGTGCTTCGCTTTGTGTACACGCAGGGAGTCTAAATGGTTAAGGAAAGTGGTCTCAGATTTGGGGGGTCGATACAGTAAGATCCCACTGACGGAGTGTTGACCGTGCAATTCGATTTTAAAATGGAATGATTAACAATCCATGGAGTCCAACATTATTTTGATAGACGATTTAAACTTGCACAGAAGGATAATAACGATACCCCCAACTTTTATTTCTGATCGGTCTAGTCTGTGGATTTTATAACCGAGTGGTAAGGCTAGCAAGAGATCTGGATCCGATGAAGCATCTGCCCATGTATCTATCTATGTAGCTATTTCAATCTTCTTTAGCTCCAGGAATTCCCTGGAAGCAACAGCATTTTTAATCAGAGATCTAGCATTAATAAGAGCACAGGACACCTTGTTTTGATTAGCTTTAGCAATGTTGTAAGTTGATAAAGATGGTAAGGTGAGAAGGGCATTGAAGCCACAATTTGAGCGCCACACTCCATCCTGGATTAAATGAGGGTAAAAGCGTGGGCCAGGGCACTGTCTAGCAACCCTTTGGAGCTTTGGGGGCATAATGTAGTCTGGAATCCCTGCCATAGGTTTCTGCTTCAAAACTGACAGCATGCCTCGTGCTGAACTCATTCCGAGCACAGACGGGGGCACACTGGCTTGCCTTTGGTGCGCCGTCAGCGAGCCCGCTGCGCTTGTCCGCTGCTCGCCCAGGTTTGGGCCATTTAAATATTGTCTGGCTTGTCACCTGACCTAGGATGACAACTAGCAGGAAAGTGATTGACTGGAAATGAGTCAATCAGCTTGAAACAGAGGGCCATATTACCAAGGTGAAGTTCGCCGCTTTTTCGGCGAATTGCACCAAGAAAGCGGCGATACTTTTAGCACCCTATTAACAAGAGCATGCTAACGCCTGCCTCAAGCCCACTTTGCATGTCAGTGAGAAACATCGCTAATGACATGCAAAGTGGGCGTTCCCACGTCCAACCACATGTAAAATGTGGTTGGAGGAGGTAACACCCTATTACCAAGGCAGCCGTAGGGAGCAGGACCTCCCAACGCCTGCTCTGATCAGGTGTTAGGCATAGATAACATGGGGGTGTGGATCATAAAGCTGAATCCAGCCCCCCATATTATCAAGGCACATATTAGCGCTTGACAACAACGCTTGTTTTCACGAGCTAATGTTCCCTATCGCCGGATTTAATATCACCTACGTGTTTTGCGTGTTGATAATGACGCGCTAACATGGCGATAAAATCCGGAGATAGCCGGCGATAGGGAAATGTGCAATGTGCTTTTTTAATGCACATCTTGGTAATATGGTCCATAGACCTCTAACTCTCTCCGCATCAACCGGGAAAAATACCTGGCGGCGGACCAGAGAGTTAGCATGAGTACGATTAAGTAAAATCAGGTAAGGATCACATTAACGTTGAGCAGGTTGCACAGGGGTTCTGGACACATTTAGTAAGAACTGGTATTTTAAAACATTTAAAACATCAAAAGCATTAAAAACATTTTCATATGTCCCAACAGTATTATTCCCTTCACCCCAATTACGACTAAGGCTGCAAAAAGCGGCGCAATGCTACCTACTGTGTCAGCTGCGCGCCCGGGTTTGGGCCACCTGTCACTTTTTCTGTTACGTCTTTTTAAAAGTTGATCAAGTTCCATTTAGGTAAACCAAAGATATGTTGACCATTTAAACATGTCAATAAAAATAAATGAAAATAAACGTACATAATAGTTGCTAGTGGACATATGTGAATTTTTCTAATACATCAAATCATTCTGATTTCAGAGAACGTTCTATGTAAAACCTTATATAAATACATGCATACAAAGGGTGAAGAAATACTATGAAAATGGGGGGCCCTCGGCCCCCCCGACCACATGGCCGTGCGGCGATCCCCTTGCCTCCCGGTGGTGGGGGGCGTGACTTCCCGGCGTCCAATGATTACGCGGGGGGTGTGCGCCACACCACCGGTTGGCTGGCGCCCGATCCCTGACCCGGAAGGCATTGTGCAGACTTCAGGGTCAGAGGGGCGGGCGGCTAGGGGCGGAGGGAGGGGGCGTGCCGCCCACTCCCCGCGTCCCCGGGAATAAAGGAGGGGGGAGCGCTCAGGTGGCTCTTCTTGTCGCTTGGACGCTCCCCCACACTGGTCGTGCCCCGCGCTCGGGCCTCCTAATTTTCTGTGGTCCAGGACTACGCTGGAGTGTGTGTGAGCGCGACATTTGAAGCAAGCAGTTTGAGCGTGGACCATACGTTCCGGAGCATTCATCTGGCAATCCGGTTACAGTGAACGCTAAGTCGGTGCCCAGAGTACAGGACGTAGAACACACAGGACGCCAGCGGTAAGAGGAGAGCGGGGGGCTCGCATTTCATTGCTTCCTGTGGCCTGGGTGGGTCTACGTTAGAGTTTGGTCACCCCTAACAATCGGGCAAGCCGATGTGTTGCGGTCGCAGTTGCGTGGTGCCCACAGCCCCCTGCGTATCCTCCGTCTGTTGTAGGTACAAGTGTGCACGGATTGTGAATCCGGGCGGTGGGAGTGTTGGACAGTGACCAGCAAAAATGCCAGGAGCTAAGGGGCCTAAGGGGACAAAAATGGAAATGATGATGCACGCCATGATGCATTGAATGAATGCCATTGATAAGAGATTGGGTTAGGTTGATAGTCTAGAAGCTCGCATGATGGAGAGGATTGATGATATTGCGTGCCCACAAGGTAGGACCAAGCGGCAGGTTACGGCGCCTTTGCCAAGGGGGGAATCCGACACCTAACCTGGAAGGAGCAAGGCTAAGAGATCTAGGCTCAGCGCACCTGCTCCTGCACCTACGGCTGTTCCAACTACCCCTGAGCCGGTAGTCTCGGCACCTGCGGCACCAGCTCCTGCTTTGCCTGTTGCTCCGCTTCCGACGGACCCCTGCCAGCACCCATTGGGGCCCCCTCGCCACCGGCCGCCCCTTTACCTAGTCCTTCTGCGCCGCTGGGTTTGCCCCCGGGGGGACTGGTGGTACCAGATTCTGAAGCTCCAATTTCGCCCAAGCTAACAGCTCAGATAGCGGCTACACTGCCTTGGCTGCAGAAAGGAGGTGTCTTGCCCTCAACGTTAGATCATAACACTGAAGGGGCGAAAATGGTTGAAAAAATTAGGGCAGCAACAGCTGCTAGTTGTGCTGTGGCTCCTCTTCTTCTTTAATTGCTGGTGCGAATACCGCCCAACTGAACGGAATCGAAGGTGGACCGGCTCCAGTGTCTGGAATTGGTAAGGAGGTGGCTCTGCCTCTCTTGGGGGACGGTTCAATCCCCTCCAGGAGTGAGGATCTAGCACAGCATGTTTCCTGGGCTGTAAAGGAAATGATTTGGGCGGGAAATTATGTTTATATATTTTCTCTGTTGTTGGACAATAGGGAAATGGAGAATGCCAAAATACTTAACCACATGTGTGCAGCGGCTTTTTTCGCGCTGTGCGGCTTTTTTCAAAAAGCCGCGTTACATGACGGGCTGAGCTCGTTATGAGCATGCAAGCGGCACAACTCATGACGAGCTCAGCTCTTCATGAGCACGGAAGGGGTTAAAGAGTGGATGCACCCTAGTGAATGGGGAGTAGAGTGTGCTAAATTCAAGGTAGAAGAGACTCTGATTAATTGGATCAGGGCCTTCTCGATCCTTACTGCTATCACTGTTGAACGACCTCCCAATGTACAGGCAGCAATGGCTTGCTACCAGAGCAGGATTGTAGGGTGGAGCGAGCAGTACCCTGGGGAGGCATGGAAGGAATACAATGTGAATTTCGGGAAATCTAAGGAATTTGACTTGTCGTTGACATGGGACAAGGTTGATTCTCTGTCGTGGCATAAGCAGTTCTCAGGGAACACGGCCCTGGCACAGCCCACCAATGTAGCTAATGTGTTCTCTGCAAAACCCCAGCAGCCCTTTTGGTCAGCGCAGGGGAACGACTTCCCAGGGAAGAACCGGGGGGTGGAGGGGAAAGGAGGGGTGTGTGCTGGGACTTTAATAAGCGCTCCTGTGCGAGGCCAGCTGGCACATGTAGATTTAGACATGCCTGTGCAATCTGCGGTCACACCTCCCATCCAGAGACATCGCGCAGGTCCAGAAATGGTAATCAAGGTCAGAGGCGGGAAAGAAGCCAGAATAGGGTAATAAGCACGGTTGTTCCCACTCCCATAGACGTCTTGGTCATGATCCCATGGTTAAGCAGGTACCCAGACCACACTGCGGCTGCCCTACTGCAGGAAGATTTTTCCCAGGGTTTCCGGATCCCGGCAGGGGGATACATAGGCAGCGCACAATGCAGGAATCAGTTATTGGTTCAGCATAACCCTGCAGTTGTGGCAGCTAAGATTAGAAAGGAGCTGTTCTTGGGCTGAATAGCTGGGCCATTCCAAACGGTGCCTGTCCCCAACTTTGTCTGTTCACCACTGGGTGTAGTACCCAAGAAGGAGAAGGGCGGGTTTAGACTGATCCACAACCTCTCGGCACCGAGAGGGGCATCTTTGAACAATGCTATAGATGAGGGTATTTGTAGTGTGAGGTACGCTTCATTTGACCAGGCCGTTGAACTATTGCGGGGACTAGGGCAGGACACATTAACGTTGGTCCAGTCACTAGTGTTAAGTAGGCTGGACTACTGCAATGGTCTGTTGCTGGGTGCCAATGAGGGTATCTTGGATAGATTACAAGTTGTGCAAAACACTGCTGCACGACTAGTCTTAAACGCCCCGCCTCGTACTCCCTCAAAACCATTGTTGGCCAAACTGCATTGGCTTCCGGTAAGGCAGAGGGTGATGTTTAAGATCTGCTGTGTCATCCATAAATGCCTTATAGGTAAGGGTCCTGGCTACCTCACTGAAAAATTCATCCCTTATGTTCCATCTAGATCTTTGAGATCAGGAGATCAGGAATTGTTATGTGTTCCTAGGGCCATGAAAGCTAGAAAGGGGGGTAGGGCCCTTTCTGTAGCCGGCCCTAAGTTGTGGAACCAACTCCCTAAGGAAATCAGGGTATGCAGGGAACATCTCCCTTTTAGGAAGAAACTCAAAACTTTCCTTTTCAATCATTAGCTGGTTCAGGGCTTTGAATTAGATCATGTCGAGTTGCTGCTCTTTAGTTGCTGCCAAAGGCGCGGAGATACTCCTTCGGGAGTCGATTCGCAGCGCCATAAAAACATGCAAATAAATAAATAAAAATGGCGAAATCGGACATTGAATCTGCCTTTCGTCTCCTACCTGTACATCCTTTGGATCACCATCTCCTGGGGTTCGCCTTTGAAGGCAAGTTTTACATGGATAAGTGCATGCCTATGGGTTGTTCCATTTCATGTGCATACTTCGAGACTTTTAGCTCCTTTTTGGAATGGGCCATGAGGCAGTCGACGGGCCACAAACAGGTCATGCATTATTTAGATGATTTCCTTTTCCTGGGAGCGGCGGGGACTCGGGAGTGTGCTTGGGCATTGCAGGAGTTTTGCGTGCTCATGTGGGCCTTACAACAACTACAGGAGACAGTGGGTCAACTGAACTTTGCATTGCGGGTCGTCCCAATGGCGCGCCCCTTCTCACGTTCGATTGCCCAGGCCATGAAGGGACTGCGAGAGAAACATCACTGCACTAGGTTGTCATCAGAGGTTCGCCAGGATATGCGGATGTGGATGGCATTCCTGGAGGACTTTAATGGCAGCGTAGTGTGGCCCGGCCCCCCCACGAAATCAGAAAAGTTGTGTTTATGGACAGACGCTGCTGGTAGCGTGGGCTTCGGCGCCATCCTGGGGACCAAGTGGGTCGTCCAGAGATGGCCTGAGGAGTGGAGGTCGTGGGGTTTGATCACCAACATTGGGTTTTTGGAACTGTCCCCGATATGGGTGGCATTGATGGTCTGGCCGGCGCACCTATGCAATCAATCTGTGGTGTTCTGGTCGGATAACATGAGCGTGGTGGAATGCATTAACCAGCAAGCGGCACAATGTCCATTCATACTGCGCTTGGTAAAGTAGATTGTGCTACAATGCTTGAAATGGAATGTAGTTTTCAGAGCCAAGCATGTGCCAGGCTTCCTCAATAATGCAGCTTTCCCGGCTGCTCTCTGGCAGATTGGTGCCCTAGATTACCGCACCTCGTGGCATCTAGCTTAGCCACCAGGACCAAGACATCATACGAAGGGGCGTTCTTTTCTTACTGTACTTTCTTGGGGCACGGGTGGGAGGTTAGCTGGGCACAAGAGGACAGCTTTGTAGCGTATTTAGAGTGGATGCACAAGGGAGGGCGCTCAGTGGCAGCTGCAAATAGGCACAGGGCGGTGGTTTCCTTTTTCGCACAGGCTAAGGGCATGAGGGATCCTACGAACACTTTTGTGGTGCGCAAGGCCTTGAGGGGTTGGCGCCGCATACAAGGACCCTCGACGGATACGAGGAAGCCGATCGGTCTGGTAAGGCTCACAGCCCTATTGTCGGCACTCCGTGGCGTCTGTAGCTCAACATGGGAGGTGCTGCTGTTCAAAGCTGCGTTCGCACTAGCGTTCTATGGAGCTCTAAGGATAGGCGAGCTGGTAGCGGCGTCAAAAGGTGACAAACAGGGCGGCCCTCAAGTGGCCTGCGTTGTGATTAAAGAAGATACAATGTGGGTGACAATTCGAAGATCAAAGACCGACCAGGAGAGACGGGGGATACCATAGTGCGCCACCGGGCTCGGACCAATCCTTTCTGCCCCGTCTCACATGTAGAGACTTTTAGAAGGCAGCGGGAGGGTATGGCGGGGGGGCACTATTGTGTCACACTGATGGTACACCACTGACCAGGTATCAGTTTAGGAGAGTCCTGGAGTTGGCGGTCGCAAAAGCAGGCTTGGATCCCACAGAATTTGGTACCCATTCTTTCAGAATTGGGGCAGCAACTGAGGCAGTTGTAAGGGGACTCCCAGTCGAAAAGGTTAAAAGGATTGGGAGATGGTCGTCTGAATGTTACAAACGGTGTGTACGGATTGACATGTTATAACATGGCAAGGTGACTCACACTTGGTATTTTCTGGCTTTGCAGTTTCTCAAACCTGTCACGCGGGGGAGGAACTCGCCGACTGTCGGCAAGAAACGACAGCATATCAACACAAACAACGAGAAGATCAACGGACATTGGTGACTTGGATTCTGGGCCATTCTTATGTGCAGTGCGCTAAAAATGTGTTTCTTTCAGGTGAAAGGAAGAGAAGGGCTGAGGAAAAGGGGTTTTCTGTTTCCTTCTTTGGGAGGGGAGGCTTATGCATCAGACAGTTCAAAGAGTACTTTCTGGAACTCCTATCTCAGCAACCCGCCCCCACATCAGTGGTGATACTTCACCTGGGGGAGAACGATTTGGCCAAACTGGGGAGGCGCATCCTGAGAGAGGAAATCATCTCCACTGCGGGGTGGGTGTCCAGGACATGCGCAGGTTGCACAGTAGTTTGCTCACAACTTATTCCTCAGTGGCAGTGGCGAGGGGGGGACTCGGTCAAGGCCTTGAATCACTCGGTAAAGAGGATCAACACACAGTTGGACAAATTATTTTGAGCCCCCCGGTTGCAGGCGATTCCCCACGGGTGTATTTGGGTGGAGCATTTCTACCTGCGGGACGGGGTACACTTGACTGAGGCCGGGAATGTCCTGTGGTCAAATAACATAGTTGCATGGCTAGAGGGATTTGCGAGGTGAACATGACCTTTCTTAAGAGTAGGAAGGGGGGAGGCCATATCGTCGGGTAACAATGCTGGCCTGTGGCGGTAAGGTCATGACCGGTGAGCAGCTATTTTAAGGTCTGAGGGGGCGGCATCATCCTTTGGAGGTGTCCGCCCAGGGGGAGGAGGGGTCACTGGCCCCTCCTAGAACTTCAGGGGCACATATAACTGGTGCTGCAAAGGGGTGGACCGAGTAATTAACGGGCTCGGCTGCATGGGTGGACCGAGTAATTAACGGGCTCGGCTGCACGGGTGGACCGGGTAATTAACGGGCTCGGCTGTGCATGCGCACCTAGCGGTAAGGGGGCAGCTTGTAAGACCTGACACCGGTTAGCGACCTTACCATATGGCCATAAACGTTAGTATGCCAAAAATATCAGATGAGGATGTTAAATTCGGTTAGGAAACAAGCTGTTTTAGAATCTTGTTAAGGTTAGCCTATCATACTTGTCGATATGATTGTATCTAATGTTCCTGAATATTTTTGCATAACAATTGTATATTTTGTTTAACAATTGTATTATTTTGTATCTTAATAAATACGGCCGGGGGTCTTGCGATCCCCCACCTTCCAAAGACAAATCATGTTCCGTGTCAATGTGTTCTGGGTTGATGTGGGTACACAGGGAGGGGGGCGGTAGCTGTCACTGACCATGTGAAAAGGGGGGGTCATCGGCCCCCCTGCCCGCATGGCGGTGCAGCGATCCCCTCTCCCCTTGTCTCCCGGTGGTGGGGGACGTGACCTCCCGGCGTCCAATGATTACGCGGGAAGTGTGCGCCACACCACCGGTTGACTGGCTCCCGATCCCTGACCCGGAAGGCGTTGTGCAGACTTCCGGGTCAGAGGGGCGGGCGGCTAGGGGTGAAGGGAGGGGGTGTGCCGCCCACTCCCTGCATTCCCATCAATAAAGGAGGGGGGAGCGCTCAGGTTGTCACCTGGACACTCCCCCACACTGGTCCTGCCCCGCGCTCAGGGCCTCCTAATTTTCCCCACCCACCATTCCTGGAACAATGCGGTGTTGTATATATTTTATACCTGCTCTGATAATAATTACTTTTTTCCCATTTAGGAAGTGTTGTTGAAGCATAAATGTTCGTTAATATGTTGTTTGGTACATACTGTTTACCCGTTTATTGCCTGTATTGTTGTGTTGTAATTATTAGCTTCCCGTTCAGGAAGTGGTGTTGAAGTGTAAAAGTTGGTCGCAATTTGTTTAGGCCTTTTTCCCCTAGTAGCCTGCTGATGGTATGTAATGACATGTTGTTTTAGATAGTGTAGTTGTCCTTTAGCTCTTTTTTCTACAGGTCGTTGCATTTATTAGGGTATTGGACATGCGGTAAGGTCATGACTGGTGTGCAGCTATTTTAAGATCTGAGGGGGTGGCATCATCCTTTGGAGGTGTCCGCCCAGGGGGAGGAGGGGTCACTGGCCCCTCCTAGAACTTCAGGGGCACATATAACTGGTGCTGCAAAGGGGTGGACCGAGTAATAATGGGTTCGGCGGCATGGGTGGACCGAGTAATTAACGGACTCGGCTGCATGGGTGGACCGAGTAAGTAACGGGCTCGGCTGCACGGGTGGACCGGGTAATTAACGGGCTCGGCTGCGCATACGCTCCTGCAGTAAGGGCGCAGCTTGTAAGACCTGACACCGGTTAGCGACCTTGCCACATGGCCATAAATGTTAGTATGCAAAAAGTTTCAGATGAGGATGTTAGATTCGGTTAGGAAACAAGCTGAATTAGAATCTTGTTAAGGTTAGCCTATCATACTTTTCGATATGATTGAAACTAATGTTCCTGAATATTTTTGCATAAAAATTGTATATTTTGTTTAACATTTTTATTATTTTGTATCTTAATAAATACAGCCGGGGGGTCTTGCGATCCCCAGCCTTCCAAAGACAAATCATGTTCTGTGTCAATGTGTTCTGGGTTGATGTGGGTACACAGGGAGGGGGCGGTAGCCGTCACTGACCATGTCTCAACAATGAAGAACGTGTTAGATTTGTATCATTCCAAGGTGAAATAAATCATTTACAAGTGAAGATATGGCAGCTTATAGAGAGAGAATGAACACAAAAAAATCTGATTTTCCACAGGGAAGCCACAGCTCCTACGTTTAATTACCTGATGGCCAAATTGTTTGACTAACTGTCTTGGGATAGCCAACTATAAATATCTTCTGTCACTCTATATCTGTTGGGAGTTTTACAAGAGCACTCACAGGAAAAGCGTGTTACATGGCAATGAAAATATATTTTCTATGAAAAATCAGGAAATGTGGATGCATGCAGCATCTTTACTTTTCCGGTACCATTGCTATTAATTTACTGAAAATGCAGCCCAACTACTTATGTGCCAAACTCTGTCGAAGGCTAAATGACTGGTCAGAGATACAAGATTTGTATAGCACAATAATTGCCAACTTTCTCTGAAAGTAGTAATTTTTAGGTTCAAAACATGATCATTGGTATAATGATGATATAACTGTGATTACCTTCACTGTGACAATAACATTATCGAAAATAACTTTCTATAATGTGCCCTACTTCTGATCATGAGTAATCAGTGTTATCTTGGATACTAAGGCGACTGTGAGCTAAACTGGTTGAGATGACTTACTTAATTCTGTAAAACCATGGCATAACAAAAATCTGCGGGCCCTCTCCCCAATTTTTTGCTTACATCCCAAGTATTCTCTCCAGGTTTACCCTTGCCTTTTTCAATTGCAATTGAACAATAGGGTATCCTGCCCTCCTCGCTGGGAAGAATGGTGTGGGAGCATTCTAGTTTTATAGAATGGTTTGACCTGCCGACTTTCTGAGTGGGGCACTTGGTTGGTACGCTCCTCTCCAATAGGGTCAATCTTTAATAAATACTACACCTTCCCTGGGTATCCTAATCTTCAATGGTGGCAGGAACCTCCTGGGAGGAGAGTGCTGTGGATCATCAATATTCTGCTTGCCATGGACACAGCTCTAAGCATGCCCACCAACCAGGAGCCAAAGAACCTTGACCACTGTCTGCAGTAAATGTGTGTCCCGCCCCTGCTGTTTTACTCCAAAACTCACCATAGAAACTGTCCTAAATCCAGTTCTTTTGACTTTTATTGGCTGCATACATAAACTACATCTACGTAGTGTGACATATCTTTGCTTTTGGTGGGAATTTCTTGCAGCTGCGCAGTAGCGCCTAAGATGCCCCCTTTAACCCTTACATGTTAATGCACATGCTTCTGCTTGAATTAAAACTCATGTGTTCTTCTTAACTATTAATGCTATAGTTAAATTAACATAATGGGATTAGAGTAGGAATAAGTGGTACATAGTGCATTCATTTATTTCCGTATTTTAACATGTCTCTCTTTGACTTTGTTGACAGCTCGTATTTGGACCTCAAGGCTACCGTAAATCTCCATCTTGAATTTTGTGGGGGTGTGTGTCGGAACACTGAAAACCTTGAAGCTCTGTCATTGAAAGGCAGCCAAATCCTGTCTTACCCGCGATGTGTATAGGAACCTCACCCCATGACCCAGAGAAAAGAAGAAGAAGAAACTGAATGAGAAGTTACACATTGTATATGAAATGAAATTAAATAATGTTTGGTGGAATAAAATTCATGGGAAAGTAAATTATGGGTCGGAATCTAGCTAAAGTAAAATTTTGAAAACGACTTTATACCAGTATGGTTTGATGACCTCTCCCTGTCTTTCTACCAATCAAACAAAGGGAATACACAAATGTGCAACATTGGGGGGTAGTACATGTCCTGGAAATTGGTACAACTAAGGTAGGTTCGGTTAGTTAGTCTGTCCGACTTGCCACAGACCTGTCACTGACCCAAAGTATGCTGAAGGAGAACCGAGAGCACTCTGACAGAAGTATCAGGAATTTGCTGTGGGAGAAGAATTGATCTACCCAGTCGGGGTCCCAGAGCAGCCGTAGAGAGGGGTGTAACGCTGGTGTTGCACACAGTGGAGGTTACCTGTCCTGTCCTGCACCTGTTCTGCACCTGTCCTGACCTGTTGGCTCCTGTATAGTCAGGAACCCTTTCTTTTACAGCCCTTGGCCGGGGTTGGTCCTCACACCATTCTTGGTAAATATAAATCTGTGTGGTATGTCCTTTTACTGTTTTCCCTTCTTCACCCTTTCCAGGTACCAATGTCTAAAATCTTAATTAAGTCTCCAAAGATTTTTGATGTGATCTTTATTCTTAATCTTCAAAAACTGTTGAATAGTGTACACTGGTGTTTGACTCACAAAATATTGCATAAATAAAGGTTTTAAAAGATTTCCGAGTCTGTGGTTATTTTATGGTAAAGATGCATTGTCATACTACCTATTATTCTAACTGCCAGATCTATGATCCTCAGTGATTTAAATATATAAGTGACACGGAATTGGTAAGTTATGGTTTTCAGTTATATTTTATAAAATTCCTGATAGGGAGGAAATTAGGTTACTGGTTCAAAGTGTGTATGTTTACGGGCCCAGGTGAGTATGTGTGACCTGAACTGGTAATCTCAGCCATCACACCTAATGAAAAACACAAACCTTTGCTTATAAAAACTCTTCCTGTCTTACACTCCATCTTATTACAGGTCTATATTTGCAAAAACGTTTACAGTAAACTTCACACATTTTATCACCACCTTTTGTCCTGATGGAAGGTATAGTTGCATTGTCTCATTTCTTAAGCACTCTTGGCTAACCTATACTCATAATGGAGCAACACAAAGAAGATTTTGAAGCATATGTGGAGACAATTGGAGCGGGTACATTTACTGGCTCTAGGTAACTAGCGATGTTCAAGCATTGTTTGGGAGCTGGACGCAATGCATATTGAAATAACTTCCACCACTTCTTGTTGATGAAGAAAATGAGACAGATTTGGGTGACTACAATACTGCAATACAGAAATTAGATGTGAATTTTGGGAAGGAAAAGAACAAAGTGTAGGAGATATTAATATTTTTGCAGACCGAACAGCTTCTGGGTGAATCTATGAAAAATTAGTAGTGCCCTTTCAACCATTAGCATCTTCGTGCAATTGCAAGACATTCTTGAATGAGATGTTCAGGGACCAATCAGTACAGAAAGTCAGCAGTACACGGTGCAAGAGAAACTATTGTCCACAGAGAAGTTTATTCAATAGAAGCCAATTGACCAATGGGCCAAAAGCTAAAAATACCAATGACGGTAGAGAGAGAAATATGATCAGATGACCTTGAAAAACTAGCATTCATGCAGAAAACCAAGTACCTAGGCAAATACAACATGGAAACAAGTTACATGTTGCTACAAGTGTGGCCTGAAAGGTCATCTTGCTAAGAAGGAACATTTGCCTACAGTGCGACAGAAGTGTGTGTTGGGGCAAAATGGGAAAGTTTCCAGGGACCTCTAGGATTTCCATAAATAATGTAGGTGACAAACTAGGAGTTAAAATGGTAGGAGAATTCATTTTGCAGGGTAGTGAGGTGGAAGATGTTGAGCGTGGCAATCTGTTTTACACTATTTAGATTGAAGGTGATGGCAAAATCCAGTGCTCATTACACAATAATTGTGAAAGAACTTCTTATCAAATGTCAGATTCAAAGTGTTGAATCCCCCTGATATAAAATGAGTGACATAAGGAAATAAGCCCATTTGTTGGAACACAGAGGCAGCCCTCTAATTCCAGGGAGTCAATTTCCATTCAACATGTTTAATTGGTAAGGATGGATCCTGTTGGTTGGAGTGGTCCCAATTGAGGGATTAATTGATATGCTGCTTAGATCCAAATCACCCAGACAGGTGTTGTGAGCAGATGCAGAACTAAATGTTATAATGAGTGTGATCTGGGGTGATAATACCAGGACGGTACAGTACTCAAATAACTCGAGGCTTCAGGTGTGCCTTTGATCATGAGAGAACTGCTGTGCAGAGAGTTACCAAGACTGTGTGATGAGAATATCTTTAGGGAATTTGATGTCTCAGGATGTTTTGCCCCAGTAATATTAGCAACAAAAAAATGGTGTTGAAATGTGTTTATGAGTAGATTTGCATGTTTTGAACTCTGCTATCTGGGAGGATAGACAACACCTGCCTAATATTGGGGAGATGCTGGCGACAATGAAGGGGGCAACATTTTTTCCACTCTGCGCTTGTCATCAGCATATCATCACATTTTTCTTGACGTAGATTCTAGGCTCTTGACTTCTTTTGTCTCGCATACAGTGGAGTAGAGTGCTCCCCATGGTAGGGCAGTCAGGCAACATTGCACCTCCTCTTTTCCCATCTGAGGTCTGGTTCTGTAGCACTCCCATATTATTGAGCAAACTCCTACGCCACCTCATTTGTCTTTGTTTCTTTTACCCTGTCCCATCAATTATCTCTCCAACCAATGTGGCTTTCTCCGCTCTTAGACGAAGCCAAGAAAGAAGGTAGCCAGGTTTGTTATCCACCTCGTATAGGTTCCACTATAACGTGAATGAGTGGTGATGGGCAGCATTCTTTCTTTTGTGATGCTTTGTCCTAGATATGTCCAGTATTCTAGTCCTGTCTATTCAAGGTTGCGCCATAGTGTAGAGAGGGTCTAACCTCAGGATCATCATAAAGCACTAGGGAATCGCTCCAAAGGAATGTTAAAAGGATTCTTGTCAGTTTGAACAACAGAAAAGTTACATTTTGCCATAAGTTGTGAGACCTAATCCGCTAAGGCAGGCGTAGATGACTTGGAATCACACATTTCCATCTGAACAACTATTAAGGCTGCCCGAACGTCTTCTAAGGTTATCATCCTAAGGATCCTACTGACAAGGAGGATTAAAATTCATAGCGCACTTTTCATCAAAGTGCAGTATCAAGTCCACCCTGATTTCTGCCATAGTTTTGGTGTTGTTCCCACATATTCAGACTCCAAGGAGACCCTGGTGGTTGGGTTTTACAACCCATTGCAATCATTAATGGGAGTGGCCAGAGCCCTGTCAAAATGCACCATTATTGCTGGAGCTCTCTGTCACTGAACGGCCTCAATCAGTCCAATTCGGGAGCCGTGACGTTGTTAAAGTTGTCTCCCAATGAGTGCCATGACAACTCGCAGAATGCCATCCCATTCCTAACGTTCATCATTCTGGGTGTGGCCCAGGGTGCAATAGGGCACCCTGGAAGCTGGTAGATTTCCTCTGCAGTGAAGAGGGTTGAGGGTGGAGCTTGGGTGCTGTCATATAAATATTGAATTAACCATTGTTCCAAGAGTAGATCTGTAGCTCGATTTTCATAGGTAGCCCTTTCATCCAGATTTTGATCTGGCACGAGCGACCTTGCGCAATGTATGTCTGCAAATGGAGCTGCACCATTGTTGTGTCCAGGCCTTCCTGACCCTCTGAGGGTCGGGGAATGCCCTGACCTATTTCCCTGCAAGGGAGCACTTTTTAAGTAAAAAAGGGTCTAGGATATATATGCAGTATCTATAGACCTGCCTGGCCGTTGACCAAATCAGTATTTATTCACGGGTCCATCTGACAAGGTTGAAAACTGGAGAAAATGGGCTCATTTGAGTTACTATCACTCCCTGGCACTTAAGTGTAATCAACTAGTTTCTGCCAAAGAGGTCGCAGCATGCCCTGACCCTTAGTGGGTCAGAAGAAGTCGAGAGTGAAGCGCCTCACTGGATATCATTCAGTGAGTGGGCGTTCCTTCAAGATAAAGGTCTTTCCTCTATATTCAGCGGGCCGCAGTACATGACTCGAAGTTGCCTCTCTTGATTGTGAGCATATTTATATAGCCAGGGTGTGTATTTGCCTATTCTGCCATTGCTTGTTGTTCTCAATGCCTCCTGTCGTTGCGTATGCCTATTTTCCCCATGCCTTCTGACAGCGAGCCTCCACATGTAACATTGCATTTATTCATCAATCATAAGCAGGTGTATCTTTAGGGAAATGCGAAACCGGGCCTGTCTCTAGCTGTTACTGTTGGCCATTAGACAGTGTGACTTATTCTCGAGCATGCACTGCCCTGCAGGCTGCAGGAGCTGTGACTGGGCAGGACAGCCTGCTTCTGAGGCACACCGACATCAAGGCGAAGAGTGATGCTCGAAGGTGAATGAATGATTCATTCAGACGCTCACCGGGAGTGATAAACATATTAATCAGAGGCAAAGGAGACATCAGACCTATGATTTTTAGAGGTGATCTTTGAACATGGGAGCTGTGGCGTAGAGCACAGATTTTTTCTGCCAAATGTTAAAGTAGGGCACAAAAAAATGTACTGCTTAATTTCGTATAGCTTCCCATTGAAGAAAAAGCTTTGGGGAAAATCGATGGTGATATGTTTTTATAAGATGTACTGTTATCTCAAAGTCTGTCATGAAGTTATGTGGTTATTCTGAATGAGCAGCTCGCAACGTCATTATCATATGAAATCTCTTTATTGGTATAATAACTAAACTTTTACTGTTGCTTTATTAACGTTATTAGTTTCCCAAATTTGCTTGAGAATGACCCATTTGCCCACTCTTTTTTTAAAGTTTTCCTGGGTGAACCCTCCACCCCCATCCCTCTTATGGCAAGCAGTTGAGCTCGCTCACTATGCTCACTTGCCTCAAGCACTCAACCCACACTTTTATGTCTCACTACTTTCAAATGTCACCAGCCGCCACTGAGAAAAGGAGTTACAGCAGACAATATGTCCATAACATGTGTAGAGGCCAGTAGCTGTAGTGCTGGATCACTGGAGAGAAGCACTTGCGAGTTAGTCAGCCTTGGCTGGCTTTGTGGAAGAACCTACTTACTCACCAGCTCAAATCACATACATATGTTCTCTGCCTCAAGCTAGTGCAATCCCTCTTTAAGAATAACATGAAAAGGCAATCAGTATAGTTGAACCAACGTCATTGGAGAAGACCTAGAACCAATGGAGAGCTTACACAACCTGTCCATAACACAGGTCCTCATACTTTATCATGGCTGAGACATCCATAAAAGGGATTTGAGAGGAACTGTTTCTAGGAAGGTTTCCATCCAGGCCAGGAAAAGAGGAATGGTGATTGGGAGAAAAGCGAAGGTCTGGAGGCCGCTCCAATCCGGAAGGAGGCACATGGAGTTTCAGGCAATCTTGTATATTTTGATCAGCCATGCCTGACGCTCTGCTAAATGTAGAAGCCGAAACTATTGTTTAGTTCATGTCTTGACAAAGTACTGTGCGATGTGCATTTGCAGGTTTTTCTCCGGTTCTTGTGTTAGAATAGAAAAGGCAGACTATAAAAGAGCTCCTATCACGAAGCAATTGGGACACATTAAATAATGGTTATTTGTAATCAGGGTATCTTCCACACATTGATTATTTGTGACCTTTCTGAACAACAGCTGAATAAAGTCGCTGTCAAAATTAGCATATGGATAAAGGTTGCAGTTGTATAAATTACAATTCGTGTTTTTTTAAGCCAAGGATGAAGTTCAGGAGAACATGTTTTGATGAAATATTGTATTAGTACCGTAACGGCAACCTCTTTTCTATTAAGGTAGCCAAAGCAAAAGACGCTCCATTAAGGGAGACTTCAAAGAATAAAACGACAAAAAAATTGTGCCAAATGCAGTGTAAGTATAAGAATGTACCTATGTGTTGCAAGAAAATCACATTGAATCCTTTCTGATACAAATTCGCTGACGTTTCTTTATATATTGACCTCGACCTGAAAACTTTATTCCTCTAGTACTTTTGAATTTTGCAAAAAGATGGACTTAATGTTTAAATTATTTACCAAATGCAAACCCCTAGATTATTTATGCCATGCAACTGAAAATAAATATGGGTCAGTAAAAAAAAATCTAGAACAGTCTGTTCTCCTTGCTCAGTGGACTAATACCTCCACTGCAGGGGCCTGTGTTCGACCTCATGGTCACAGGTTCAAATCCCAGCGGGTCCACTAAGCCTTTCACCATCTGAGGTGGAAAAAATGAGTACTATTGAGTTGGGTAACAAGAAACATCTATTATTCAGCGCCAATATGCCTCCGGGGGAACATGTGCCTTACAAATACACAAGTCATGTTCTGTTTATGGAAGTAGTGTGAGTAGATTTTTCTCTGTTTGTTTGTCCACTCTGTCCTGACGAAAGCCCCATAGACTCCGTTGAGCCAAAGGGGGCTGAAACATGTCGACACACCTTGGAAATCCACACTTCTAGATCCAGTAACTCGATCTAGTACAAGTACCCATTTATTTTTAAATATAAGATCTCCACCAATTCATTAAAAACTATTAAGGTGCTGATCTTATTTTTACCCCCTTTTTTCCTTTTCGCACTGACCCTATTTTTCATCTTTGGACACTGCAATCTAGACCAGAGGAGCCTCTGGATGAGGCAGGCACCCACACTCTCTATGGTATCCGATGATAACTGCCGAAGACCACAATGTAGGGGCGGATGAAAGAAATATACCGCAACACCAGTACACATTGGGTCCTTTGAGGATACCATAGTATTTCAAACTAATGGTTTAGAATTGTTACAAGTGTCCATTTCTCCCACTTGATTACCTTGATATGGAAGAGTCTACCCACTAAAAACAGCATGGCATAAACCATCTATGTAGATCCAATGAGTGCACCATTCCCCATCAGAGGCCTTGACTCATATCCAGTCTTCACACTAAACACTGGTAACAAATAACATAGCATACCATGGCCCAGGATCACCATAGATGCTGGAATATGCCCATCACTGAAAAATAATGTGAGCAAATAATGTAATTTGGAACTACTGGTCTAATATACACACTTTCAGGCATGTAGTTCTACAGTGCAAAGATTACATTCCATGTTATTACTATAGCCTTATAGCCTGCCATAGAGGGCTATACCGGCAATTAAAGGCCCGCTGAATTGTTAAAAGGCCCCAGCTGAAGGCGAGGGACTTTAATGAGACAGTGGGACTTTAATTGCCGGTATAGCCCTGCTACAAAGGGCTATAAGGCTATTAGAACATTCTGCCACTAGAGGGCAGAATGTTCTAACAAATTAAACAAAGGGTTTTTGAAGCTTGAGGGGATATAAATACCCTGGAGCTTCGAGAAGCCTTTGTAGAACATTGGAATGTTGCTCTGTGGGCCTTTACCGGCCCGTAGAAGCAGGGAGCACTCCATTGTCTTCAATGGAGCTCCCAACATTCCAATGTTCTAATATAGTATCGTTCAGCTGTCTTGAGAAAACAATGCTTATTTTCTCATAGATTCTATTCTAGAATCTGTTGACATAAGAAAACAACTGAATGTATTTGCTCACAGTATCAACCGACATTCTAGAACAGTCTGAGAAATGAGATTTATTTCACAAACTGTTCTTTGCACTGGGCGTATGTATGACCTGTTTCGGTTTAAGAGGTAGTCTTTCTCAAGAACAGGTCACTTGATGTCACTCGTTATAAGGTTTTACATGTGTATCAAATTGAGAAAGCATAGCAAAGAAATTGGAGAAGTGCAAGTAAGTGGTGGAGGTAAGGCGGAAAGACTGCTGGAACACGCAGAGGATGATTGGAGAGGGAGAGGAAGCCAGGTCAGAGATCGGAAGATAAACAGAAAAAACAGAGGCTGTAAAGAAGGAAAGCAGCCCAGAGAAACGGGAACAGAGACAGTAAGTGGTCGGGGCATGAGATGGTAGTGTGGGATCTCACAGGGGTTGATTGGAGAGGGAGAGGATATCGTTAGTGCAGAGCAGAAGGGAAACAGGAAAACAGAGGATGCAAAGTCCTTATCCTTTCTTTTGCCAAAACTTAAAAATTCTGGTTTGTCGTGGCAGATTACGGGAAGCCTCCCAAATCAAGGCAAAGTCCTATCCGCCCCGGGGGTCAGAACAACTCTATTGTCCGTTCTAGGATGTGGCTTGATGCACAGGGAGGCTGACCCCATACTTGTGTATGTGTTGGCAAATCTCCTCTCTGCCCCTCTAGGGGGCAGAAAAATGGTTTTGTCCCTCATGCCCTGCAAACCTCAAATTTTGCCTAAAATCACCCATTGTCATTATATTTCTGAGACATAAACTTCTGGAATCCACAAAATTCCCACCACTCAGAGGGGCATATTAGCAACAACTTGCGAAAATTATCGCAAACCACACTTAGCGCGATTTTTTTTATCGCCGCCTATTGCTAGATTTTATCATGGAGATAACGCGGTATTAGCAACGTTTATCTCCACGGCGATAAAAAATCCAATGATGGTGGCGAATCCCATCTATAACGTGAGATTTCCAGCGATAAAAATCCTATTGCTAAGGAAATTCTCGCTAATAGGCAGGTGGTAACTTAGCCATAGAATCCACCTCCCATTGACTAATATAAGTTAGGTTTTTATCAGGTGTAAAATCCTGGCGCTAAACGCGGTTAGCGCGCGTTTTTTTACCACATCGCGGGTATTGCTAATAGACTATAGCTGAGTTAGCGACTGCTTTCAGTTGCTACCAGTTTAGGTACGCCCACTTTGCATGTCATTAGCGATACATATCGCTGACATGCAAAGCGGGCCCCAAACCGGACGCTATCGCCTGGAAGCTGTCGCTAACTGTTGTTAGCGACAGCTTGGTAATTGGGCGATTAAAAAATCGCTATTTTATGGGCAAAAAGTGCCGCTAAAGCGGCGATAACACCCTTGCTAATATGCCCAAAGTTTGCTTACTTGTCCACTTGTTCAAATTAAATTGCTGTACCTCTTGTGTGGCTGGGCCTAGTGCTCACAATAGGATTGAATCAAAACAAGGTTAATGGCAGTCTCCCTGAGGGTATTTGCATTTTGTGTAATCACCTGTAATTTTGCCATTCTTTGCATAAGTATGTGAAATCAAATTGCACACATTTTAAACCCTCCTAGTTCTAATATAGAAACCCTTTTCAGGTTACTATTTTCTGTGTTTTTTTAAAACATTTTTTTGGTAAACTTTTTTTAAACTATTTTTTTCAACATTTTGTACTCTCTTTATGTTTTTAGATTTAAAACGTACGAAATGACACTTTTGTTAATTTCCCCAGAACAATTGATCTTTTTGCCTTGATTGCTGTGCCTGGAGAACATCTGCTATCTTGTGGCTATTGTGATTTGGAGAGGAGAGGCTTTCTTTCTGACTACCATAAACTCAAACGTGTGTTTGGTTAGAAAACAAACTATTTACATGTTTTTTAGAATAGTGGTTTCCAAAGCGCAGCTTAAAACTAACACCTGCAATAAAAAAATTCCCCAAATTTCCATTTCCACTTTTTAAGCCTAGTTTGAGTACTGGGAACCGGCACGACAGATCCGGGAGTGCTGGATCTATCCACCCATGCCAATTTTTAAGGAGCTGGAAAGTATCAGAGGTTTCTTGTAGACTGTTGAAGAGGTTTGATAGGATTCTCAGTATGAATAATTCCACATTCAAATAGTTTGTGCCTTTTTCCCACACAGCATTACACTCCTTCTTATAGGAGAGCGCTACAGCAAAAGAGACTGTTTTTTTTCCCCGTGATTTCTTTTTGGGGTTTTTAAATCTTCTGCTTCTTTACAATGGCTTATGGACAGGATAATAAAGAGAGGAAAAATACTGAGGAACATGTTGCGGAGACAATTGGAAATCTTTGAGAAGTCCCCAGCTTGGGTTTAAGATCTCCACCAGAATCCATTGTGTGGAAAGTTTTCACCATTCCACTTAGAAGAAAACCCTTTTCCACATACATGAAGAGCACGTAGTTTGAAAAAAAACTGAACAGGGGTAGCCGGGACAAGTTCAACAGTAGCACATCTTAATACTTGAACTGACCACTGCTTCAATGTTGATAAGAGGATGAGTATATAAAAAGGCATCTATGCCTGGCTCAGCATTGCAAGGCACCATCACGCTTGGTGAGAATTTGACACAAGATGAAACAAGATGTCCTATAGCAGAAGCAATGGTTTGCCACATTAGGCCTGCACTGCTTGCCGTCCCATATAGTCATCTCTTGTGAGTGCCAAGGAAATAGAAAGGATTAAACTAAAGCCAAGCGGTAACTAAAAAAGAAGAGTTTTTCATTTTTTCTTAAAGATTGTAGGGTCCCAGATACCACGCAATGGCACTGGTAGTACGTTCCAGGCTAGGCCAGCTTTCCGACCAAAAGAGCTCCGCCAAGCCTATGGCAGTTAAACCTAGGGGTCTGCATCAATAATTGAGAGGAATAGCGCAACTGTCTCCCTGGATTATAAAAGGCAAATCTCTTCTGTAGATAGATCGGCCCTGAGCCATAGAGGGCCCTATGGACAATAGTCAGCATTTTAAATTGTATTCGAGACTCCACTGGGAGCCAGTGCAGGGTGTATAAGTGAGCGCGCACACTACACCTATTAGACAGATCCAGTAGGAGTCTAACTGTCGAGTTTTGTAGCACTTGCAATTTTTTTAAGAGGTAGCCAGGGATGCCCACAAAGAGTGCATTAGCATAGTCCAGGCGGGACAGGATCAGGGCACGGACCACCGTTTCCTTGTCAGTCTGGGAAGAACAGGGAGAAAATTCCTCAACGCTTTCAGAGTGCCAAAGCAGGTCCGAGCCAATTTCTCAATCTGTGCAGAAAAGTTCCGATTTGCGTTGAACCAAACGCCTAGATTTTTTGCAGCATTTCTCCCTTTCCCTAGGCAAGGGGAAGCCAGGGGACCACAGTCTCTCTCTGAAGTTGGCAGGAAATGAACCAGATAGGATAACCTCAGACTTCCCTTCATTACACTTGTCATCATCTATTCACCAAGTAAACAAAAGCTGGGTGTCGTCAGCGTAGGCCATCACCTTAGCCCCTAATGGTTCCGCTAGATAGGCGAGCAGAGTAACATATATATGTTAAAAAGAAGGGGGCTAAGGGATGACCCCTGCGGGACACCGGAGGCCACCTGCTGAGGCGCCGAGGCAAATGTAGGAAGCCAGACCTGCTGTGACCAGCCTTCCAGAAAAGACCCGATCGAACGCAGCACTGACCTGGATATGCCTATCTCCAAGGGACGATCGAGGAGCAGGGAGTGGGGGACTATGTTGAAAGGTCACGCGGCTTGCAGCGAAAACCTACGCTGGTTGAAGGCAGCTCTGAGTGGTTTAGAGAAGTGGCCTTCAATCTTGCACTGTGTAAAAAATGGGGTTTGTCATTTGCAAAGGTATGTACCTAGACCAGGCAGAACACACCAGTGTAGTGATGGTAAGCTAGATACACATTAGGATAACCTGTGCTCATCCTCTGGTAGCTTGGCACAGAGCAGACAGACTTATTTCCACATGCAATATGTAAAGTATTTGTACAACAAACACACACACACACACAGTAACACTTTGAAAACACCACACACATGCTCATGCCGGTTTAGAAAAATAGGGAATATTTATCTGAATAAAACAAGACCAAAACAACAAACATCCAATGAGTTGTTCATGAGATATGAATTTTTAGGGAACACGTATGCCACCACATTGATTTAAAAGTCACTAATGATTTGGGTAAGGTTATTGTTGCTACTGTAGTGAACTCAAAGTCACTGTGAGTGGTGTTTCAATTTATAATTGCTTGTTCAAAGTTGGTCATTAGACCGGTTTGATTAGGCAGTTACAGCTGTATGTGAGGAGGTGCAGGCCGGGATCAATCCCTCTGTGGGTCCCACCACACTCAATTCCTTTGAGATATAAATGCCAGTGTCATGTACGGGGACTCTGTGGTACTGCAGTGGGTTCCAGTTGCACTGGTGGAGCCCGTGTTCTTGAGTCCGCTTTGCTGAGAGGAGAGTTGGGATTCTTGGGCCGGTGGCTGTTGATCAGCGCTGGCTCCACCTGGCATTGTCCTGGCAACTGTGTTGCTGAAAGGTTCATGCTGAGGGATCTCCCTTGGTGCGGAGGCGATTTAAAGAGCAGGAAGTAGTGCTTCTGCTTGGTATATAGGATCCAAGGGCTGGTCATTGTTTCTCTCTTTCAGGAGGAGCCACGCTGGTGTGTTTTCCCTCTGCTGACAAGCCCCCAGGTTCTGGGTTCTCGCAGGGGCACTGGCTCTTCAGAGATTGGGCACAGCATCAGTGCAGGAAGAGCTGCAAGGCAGAGTTGTATCTGAATTAATCACGGAGTGTTGAGCCCAGCAGGTAATTGAACAGTGCAGTATTTCAACACATGATGATCTTCACTTCCACAGAGCGAAGTGCTGGCTGTTGCAGAACGGCTTCGGCAGTATTGTAGGCAAAAAAGAGATAGCGAGGTGTTTGATGTCCATGAGACCTCGGGGAGAATGGGGGACAAGCCAGAAAGACATTGGAGTCACTCTGGGCTCAGTCTTTGGTCCTTTAGCAGAGCAGAGGTCATCGGGCTGCAGGGGAGCTCAGCATAGTAGGGAAGAAGTTCCTCAGAACAGGCAGGCATGGCAGAATGGCAATCCTTCAGCACAGCAGCTTTTACTTGAGCAGAGTACTTTCCAGATTCCTGCTGCCCTGTGGACGGGGAAGACTGTTGTGCAAAAGTAATGCTGTGTGTAGAGGTGGTTACCCGCAAGTCCTAGTCATCATCTGTATGCTGCAGAGTTTGGCTGCTGGGTGTAACCTATTTCTACTGACTGTGCCCATCCCACTATGGGTGGACTTGCATTGCACTTTGACCACACAATTTGACCTTTGGAAAACTTTTTTTATTACATTTTTGGATTTGCACATCCTCACTTGGATCCGTAAATCATGAGCAAGCTTCATGTATCACAAACCTGTGGCAAGCTTTAATGGGCCATGTGTTGTGTAAGCTTGCCTTGGTTCTTCCGTAGTAGGCCATGAGGCTTGGTCTGAACAAGTTTTGAAGAATTCAAAATGGATTGCGTGGCTGCTCTTACCTTTGGTTACTTACTGTCCTCAACTGCACATTTATTTTGCTTGGTTGTGGGGTGTTGGATTCTCCATATGTCAGATTGACATAGTGCAAGTAGTACTCTCCCAATTTGCCCACTCTTCTTCCTGTGGCGGGTCCCTACATCACATTCAAGTTGGTGGAAATCATGTCATCCATGTCCCCTCCCATTATCGAGCAGCCCTCTGGAGTTCTAGGAGATTGTGCCCTAGTATTTCTAGTGTGGGCGCTTGTAGCCCCGGTGGTGTGTACACTGAACAGAATTTCAGTCTTCGACCCTCCCAGTAGCCAATCACTGCAACAAATCTGCCCAGTGGATCTGCCCACCCCTTATTGCTTCTAAGGGGGAGCGATGTTCTACAGAGTATTTCTACACCCGTACACTTCTGCGCTGCATGGAATCAGTGATTTTGTCACCCTTACTGCTGGCCCAGGACCTGTGGCATACTTTGAGTGGTTCTCCGGATCCACTGAACTTAATTAGGCCAAAGGAAGTAGGCTAGGGGGAGCCCCTCGTAGACCCACTGTGTCTTTGTCAGGGGGGATTCCTGCCCCTCCGATGCCTCCCTGAGGTGTGTTTAGCTGTCTTACTTGATGGGTCCCCCTTCCCTAAGCGTCGGCCCGATGTCCGCCCTCCATCGGCTCATCTGCTCGTAGGTTGCTCAGGCCTATTTCGGAACTTGTGACCGCTGCAGACTCGGACCAGGAGCACCCGCGGCCTGATGTCGCCTCCACCCACAGGATGCCGGGCAAGCCCCAGAACTCCCTCGCCGCCCCCGCTGTTTGCAGGCATTGCCCCCCACACAGGTCTTTCTTTGTGCGTGGGCTGGTAGGGGAGCTCCCCAGTGGTGCTGACTTCGACCACTCACACCACCACAGCGGCGGGAGCTGCACTCTGGGCCCGACGCTCAATAGGTCCACCCCTGACCTCTGTGTCGGATTGACATCCACCCTCCAATGGCTCCTCCCCACACAGAATTCTCAGACTCTCCCCAGAAAGCAGACGCAGGCTTCTTCTGGATGTTTCGCCCAGATTGGGAATGCCGGCAGCTCGACAACACCTCCTGACACCAGACACTGGGCAGGCCCCAGTGCCCTGCTCATTTCTCAGCAGGGAGGTGAGATATGGGAGCCCTCCAGTCGTCAACAGTTTTGAACTGATCCTTCCACTGCAGCAGTAGGAGCCGCACTCCTGGCTTTGTCCTCCTGTCTCCAGGCCGATTTCTGCTGCAGTGTTGATGCATCCTTTTTACAAGGTAGGCTGCTGCTCCTCGCCACAATCTTGTTTACAGCTCTTTCTCTGTCGGATCACAGTCGAAGAACACCCCTCAGTTTGGTCTCTACTTATTGCAGGGTAATCTCCTATTTTAGGATAAGTCTGCTAGTCCGGATTTTTGGACGGATTGTGGGGTCAGCGCCTAGGTTTCACAGAGCTCTCACAACGTGCAACCATTTTCGATCATGGCTAAACAACGCCACCCCAACTGCAACTTTACTTGCTGGGATACTGAGCTTTTACACAATCTGGAACCAAAGTTTCCCTAACTCTTACATTTTTAACTATAAAAAGGATCCCTTCTAAGGGCAAAAAAGGGGGGTCTAATTTAGGCCTTGGGATCAGGGCTTTTCTTTGTGTGACATGGGGACCTGGCCCCATGTCTTGAAATATTGATCTCAAGAAATAAAAATCTTGCTTCCACCAATCACATCATTCGGATCCATGATTCCAGATACTAATGAGAAGAACGGGAAAAACGTCCTCGTACAATATTATTACTTTATTCTTTGAATTTCTGACCTTGAGGGGAATATGCAGATCCCAAATGGCCACAAAATACCACATTTTAAGTCCTTTAAAGCACACTCTACAACTTTTTAAAATGCTCATATCTCAAAGCCTATTGAACAGATTTACACGAAATGAACCAAAATGTGCTTTCTGGGTAACGATTTACTTTCATGCCAGGTTTGGCATAAATCAGTCCAGCTGTCTATAGGCGTGAGCGAAACATCTTAAAGCAGCTATAATTGCAAAAGACAACTTTGTTTCCATCATTCCTTAACATTTTTATGGATCTGAACAAAAATTCCCAGGCCGTATCACAGCTAGCTATGCTAAGAAACGTTCTTACAAGCTTTGCGTCTCTGCCACTTGGTATTCAAGTGTTGCCCACTCATATCTATCACCTCCTGTCCTGTGTCTGTCCTGTCTTGTACTGTCATGGCACATGCCACATTTCTTTTGCACCTTGTTCCGAATGTCCTTTTAATGCCAACATCTTTACCGATATGCCTTGGACAATCCATTAACCATCTATACCATTCATAGGCAAATCTAAAGCTTGCCCAACCCTCGGCCTAAAATCACCCTTCCAAGTGCTCATTTCCTAACCCAGGAACAATAATATTTGTGCTAATATAATTAATTTGAATAATGTTGTGGTGTGGGTTGGTTTGGGAGTCAGGTAGGGGAAGACTAGGGCTACTGGCTTTATTATAATTGGCCCAACTGTAGTGCAAAAATCATACATCATGTGACCAGGGTTACACAATGAATTATGCTCCATGGAAATAAAATAGGGCTAAAAGAACTAATGCAGTATACTAAAAAATAAGTAATGGTAGTGTTGTGTGGCATTTAGAGCTCTGAGTGAATTTTCCTGATTCACGCCCTTATATAGGTACAATTCACATTGCCCTTAGATCGGCATAGAAATGAATCCCTTATTTAGGCATAGCCCATGCAACCCAAATACAGGCATGGCTACTTCCACCCGTACCAAACGTCACAACGATTTCTTGTAAAATCGGCTTAAGCAGTTAGGGAACTTCCCCTTGCTTGAATATTGATTGGTCCCAAGACTGAGATACCAGACCTCCTTCATTCTAACTAAGGTATGGTGCTGTTTAGAACCTAGAGAAACCTTTGGTAGATTCTTGGCAAAAACAACTAAACCTATGCTACCCAATACTTACTACTTTCGGCGTACAAGACTTAGGTTAGGTACATTGGGGTAAACGTATTTTAGGAGCACCAGTTGAGTATTTTAGCCTGTATATTTATGTATGTATTTTTATATGGCTTAGAAACCATGCAATGCTTTTACAGTATTATTTTATAATACTATTCTCGCTGTACGCATTATACTGTGCAGTCTGCATAGCGAATGTAGCCGTTCACTTCTATTGTATGAGAAAGAAGACTGTTCAATAAACCTTTTTATTGAAAATGCCCATCTCTCTATTTCACTACAACTCTGTTGAAACAAAGCATGCACAATTGACCGAGTGAAATACTTATCTATTGTTACTGCGACTCTGAGAGATATATTTCTTATTGTTGGGAAACAAAGTTGTCATGTTTATGCGGTTGTGAGAAACAAATCCCTTCTTGTGAATTCGAGAAAGTTTCTAGTGAGCTCTGAGAGAGACCTAGTCGACCTCAGTCCTACGTCAAATCTATAGGATATATTATTCCAATGCGCAGGGCCTATTGGGAATATAGGAACGACACGACAGTACGAATGCGTGAAATAATCTCAGCCACTGGTAATTACTCGGGCTGCATCCCAGTGCATCATCATTTTGCAAACCATGCCACCTTAGTGCTCTAATAAGAACAATTCAACCTGAACTGTCAGGCTAGGCCACCATAAACCAGAACATAAGCAACCCCAAACTGGTTTTGCCTTTATCAAGGATCATTAATCGGGTATAGGTTGGCTCCATTGGCATAGTGTGCATGTAATCCCTGTCTGTGCATACCAGTCCCACTTTCTAATTTGGAAAGCGGCAGTGGGTTAGTTAATGGGAAGTACTGCAATAGTATTGCTTAAAAATCCTAGGGTCACATAATCACACAATTCCAGTGACCCTGGAAGGAGAAGCTGCTATGTTGAGTGGCTGGGTGTACAAAACCATGCTTGCAGTGAGAACTACAATTTCTGTCTGTTCATTTTTTCCTTAAATGAGCCAGCTATATTCTCTGAAGGCTAGGAGGGAATTCTAGATGTCCCACCCTGCAGACCCACGGGATTTCGCAATTCAGTTGCTCCTCAAAAAAATGCAATCCAATGTGCTGCTTCCACTGGCTAGGAGACCTGGAAACAGAGGAAATTGCAACAGTGGCCATAGCTCTATCAACCTCACAGCCGGCTGATGAACATTGCAGCTACTGCAGACTTTTGAGGCACACCACTCTGCCGTCCCAAACAGCCAATCACAACTCATATCTCTCCACAATGACATATCTCCACATAGTCCATAAGGGTCTACAAAATATCCAGCAGGGACATAAAGCACTGATTGGACATTTTAGAAAAGTGTGAGTGTAGGTTTGTTGAGCATAGGATGGGTGAGATGAGCTGGGAAGGAAAAGTGTAGGCCAGTGTTATGTTTTAAGTGTTTTGGGAGGAGGTGGGATTTAGGATTTAGCAAATGGTATGTCTGTTGTGAGTGGTGTGGATGGGATGAGTTGGGACAAAGGATAGGAATAGGATAGAGCATAAGAGTTTGGGAGGTATTTTGGGAGGTGGCTGGCTTTTATTTGTATATAATATATAAATATTGTAAATGTATACTAACTGACATCTTCCTTATTTGCTTTACTGGCTTGCATTACCATTTGTTATAGACTAGTATCCAGTTTAGAGAACAGTGGCATCATTAGAGGGGGGCCAGATAGGGTTGATATAATCCTCCTTGCCCCCTCTTGTGCCCCACCATCCTTGACTGTAAATGATGTAGCGAGCATTTTGTATAACGGTCAAAAGACTCTTTCAGATGAAAACACCAGTATTTCAGTTCACTGAATTCAATTATATCAACTTATGTTTAAAGTAATAGTTTTTAAAGATGAACTTTTCCTAATCTCTAATACACTGACAACACTGCCATGAGTGAACCAAGAGATGGCGGTTTGGTATATGCGCTCTATGTACGGTCAATATGTTTGTCCTATGTTCAGAAATACTATTTCATAATAACCTGTAAATAAGTAGAGCACACATTCTGAACTCAATTTTGTAAGGTGGTCACAAATTATGCAGTCTATTAGAGAAGGATATAGCGAAATTTAGTGTTTTGAACAGGTTCAAACAATTTGGTTAAGGAAGAAAAAGTTATCTGGAATACGTTTCCAAGTTCTGGAGGGGGTTTATAAGGGAGAGGGGGTCTAGGTTGGCTACGGATAATAAAGGGCAGTACTTATGGTTAGTGGGCGATGACAACCACAAGCGATTGTCAACCCTTTTATTTATAGCCTCCTGTCCGCACACAGGCTGGAGGGCTATGAAGTGCAACAAAGTATAGCAGTGGCTGGATAGCTCCCTACGTCTCTCATAACCTATAATAAAGAGAACATAGCAAAAGTAAAGACAGTTAACTACAGGTTCATCTTCAGTCCAGGGTCATCACCTCTTTTAACAAACATAGTGGGTCATTATTATAGTGGTGAATCCAGCAGCCTGCTGGTCGCGGATTCACCGCCATCCTGCGGGCAGACAGATTAAGATCGTGGGCAGTTTGCTGGTGAACGGGCAGTCCGTCTGCCATAGGTCTGACACAGGCAATCATTACGATTGCCTGTCGGAGCAAGAAAACATACCTAGAATGGTCGCGGTGTCTAGCAGGCACCGTCCACCATATTAGGATGCTTCATCCCCGCCAGCATTGAATGGCGGTTCACCCGCCTGTAGCAGGCAATCCTTCAGCAGGGGCACTACAGTTTTGCACTTGGGGGTTACAAATGGTGCCCCCCAGCATTTTCCAGCACCATGTGGTGCCTGCAACGTAGTGTAGGGAAATGCAAAACCTTCATTTTTACTATTGCGGCTGGTGCTCAGCCTGCAGCACCCACCACAATGATAAACATGCCCAATGCGTCCGCCACCGTGGCAGTCGCATTGTAATTCCATGTGCGGGACCGCCGCCATATAGGCGGCCGGTCCCAATTACCTTGATGATGAAGTCCGTCCGCCCTTAGAATGACCCCCATAGTCTCTGAGTCTCGGACTCAGTTGGGGGTTATCTCTCAGCTGATAAGGGTGGCCACACTGAGCTGCCCCTTCATTCCTCTGCTCAATTTATATCTCTTCAGCAGCGTGTTCCCTCTCTTCTTCATTTTCTGCAGGCCCCATCTTCATCTCTTCACTTGTCAGTTAAGGTCCGCCCACCTCCTGATTTTCTAACAGAGACTCCCACGATGATGCCTCTGCCAATTCATTCCCACTCGCTCCTTGGATGACAAGACTTTCTTAAACCACAACATATTTCCCAACAGTTGTCGTTCTCCCCTCCGGGCTCTGAATGGTTCCTTTCACACTGATGACCACCCAAATATCTCTCTCTTATTGAGTCCTGAACTTTGAGCTGGGATATCTTTTTCTTACAGCCACTTGATCTCCTGCATTTAGTTCCACCCTCTCTGCTCTCCGTTGTAGGCTGGTTCTCTCATTGTTCCTCTTCCTCTTGTCTTGAGCCAATTTTCCATTCATTATTCCCGGCAGCCACTGGTCACTTACCGGCACAATATCCCTCACTGCTCTCCTCATCATGAGTTCACTTGTTGAGCACCCTGTTGTGCTGTTTGGTGTCCGTCCATATGCCCTCAGGAATTGATGCAGACATCCTTCCATCTTGACCTGCTGGTCAACACTAATCCTCAGCTTCTATATTGAGGGTCAGCATGAGTCTTTTGACCTCCCCATTAGCATGAGGCCATTGGGGGGTCACTTTTTGTGTGCTTGATGTTGCGATGATGCAAGAACTTGAAATTCCACTCCTTGGAATGGTGGCCCTCTGTTGGTCCGGATTTCTTCTGGCAACGCTAGCATGGCAGAAGTATTTTCCATAACCAGTTTGATGCACTCAAAAGCTGTGGAGGAAACTATTTCCACTATCGATACATTTAAATAACTAGCCATCATTACAAAAGTAGCACGCCCATCCGGAGATTTTTCAAAGTCCATCCTGACGGAGACCCACGATCGCATGCTGACCTCTTCCTTTATCACTGGAGGCATGGGAGGTTCAACTCCCATTATCAGGCAGGAGTGGCACCCTCTCATGATTTCCTCAATTATCCTTTGGACCCCCAGGAACAACACTTTTGCTTGCAGTCTCGCCTTTGTTTTATAAATCCCCTGGTGTCGTAGGTGTGTAAGCTCCACTGTCCGTCTCCACAGTATCTGTGGTTCCATAATCTGTGTTCCTCTTAACACCAAACCTTCTTCATTTTTGCTGAGCTCTTCCCGGCATCTCCACGAGCAGGTTCTTGTCTCTCACTCTTCATCTGTTAGTCTCTTCACGCCATCCAAAAAGTTCCTCCAGTTATGTCCTCACAAGCCCCCCTTGACATCTTTCAGACAGCTTTCTTCTTTGGTGGCCTCCGCCAACTCCGCCAATGATAGTGCCCTTGGGCATGTCGGCTCAGTTATCAACTACACATATCAATCCTCCGGGGCCCATTCCTTACTGTCCCTCCAAATACCGGCACCAACAGCTTGAGGTCAGTGACCACTCGGAACTTGTGCCTGCATAGATATATGCCAAAATGTAGGCAAACCCCTAGGATCTCTGGCGCTTCACTTTCGATTTGCACGTATCTTGTTTCCATGGCCGTCACATCCTTGCTGGCATTGGCAATAGGTACCCATTCTTGCCGGTCCATTTGTTACAGGTATACAGCCCCCAAGTCCTACGGGACTGGCATCCACAATGAGCTCTGTGGGCTCCTTGGGTTGAAGTAGGCCACCATTGCTCCATTTCAGGAGTGCACCTTTCCCCTCTTGAAAGGCCTGTGATGCTGCACTTGTACACATCCTCTTGGTGTTCTTTTATATAAGTGCCCTTAGCGGTTCCGTGATATGTGAGATAATTCTCCTGCAATAGTTGGCCAGTCCCAGAAAACTCATTATTTCCAGTGGATTTTGGGGAATGGAGGCTGCACAAGTGGCTTCAATCTTGGCCTGGTCTACCAGGAGACCTTCTTTGGAGAATCTGTAGCCAAAGAACTCCACTTCTGTTGAGTAGAATTTGCACTTGTCTCTGTGCAGTGTCAGGTCTTGTTCCACTATTCTCTGTAGCATTGCTCTTAGCCTCTTGTGATGTTCTTCTAATGTCTGCAAGTATATCAACACATAATCACTGACGTTGATAGCCCCTATCAATACGGAAAGGGCCTCGCAAATGGCGTCTTGGAATACTTCGGCCGCTGATGATACTCCAAAGCTTAAGTGCTTGAATCTGCGCAGCCCCACATGTGTTGAAAAGGTTGTAATGTAGCGGCTGGCCTCATCCAACACCAACTGGTGGTAACCAGAGTTGAGATCCACCTTTGAAAACCACCTCACCTGTTGATGTCTGCCACAATCTCTTGAATGCCTTGTTGGCAAGCAACATATCCACATACAACCTGATCGCTCCTGGCTGTTTGGGAGAGATGACCAATGTGGACACCCACTGCGTCTGCCCTGAAACTTTTTCAATAGCACCGGCCATCTTGAGCTTGTCTAACTGCCTCCACGAGCGGTCGCAGGTGGAATGCACTCTCCTGTGGCGCAGTGCCACCGGTTTGACTGCTTTGCCATCATTTGGTTTAACCTTCACCCCTTTGAGGCATCCTGGCCCCTCAAAGAGCTCTGGGAACTCCGCCATGATTTCTGCCGTGTGAGACTGGTGAACCTGTTGTGCAAACATGACCACTCCAAGATCATCAGCTGAATGACAGCCAAGTAACGTCTGAAGGAGGTGACCCGATTCGGGCCACCCGAGTCACTAAGAGCACCTCTTGGCCTTCTGTACTAAAGAAGAGTTGGTCAGACAGTAGAGAATACAAACCAATAATTGTTTATGCAAATACTAAAGAAGAGTCGGTCAGTCAGTAGAGAATACAAACCAATAATAGTTTATGCAAGTACTCTCAGAGTGGAGCCCCATCTGCCCAGTCACAAAGAGTGCTACAGAGAGGACTGAAATCGACAAGCATAAAGATACATTACGTACGTTTCATAGTCAAGTAAAGGCATGGCCACAGTGGAATTTTCCAGGCAGGTACAATTAGCTAGTGAAATACAAGGAAGGCCATTCAGAACTCATATCTCTGTACACAGTTGCACAACTCAAGGTAGTTCCATCGGAGCCTACCACCAGACAAGTGGGAGAGGGCCTTTATCTGGTGAGAAACCTATGTGCTGAACAATGTGCTCATTGCTGAAACAAAACCTATCCGGGGAAATGAAACGTTTCTCAGAATTACACAACACTAGTTTCGAACAACCGAAAATGGCACCTGAACAGAAAATGGAGCAGCGAATGCTAACTTATACGATACTTCATATAAACCTAAACAATTTCAATTTCGTCACGTCCCTGCACTATCCTTGGTCACGTGGAACTTTGTCTTTGCTGAGATTTTGCCGTGCTCGACCTCCACCTCAATCACTTCCTGCAGAGGAATAGGGGTGTCACCCCTTTATGTGAATATCCTCGCCTTAGGGGGCATCAACTGTCGGCGAGGATTGAGCTGCCTGTAGTGAGTGGCATCCAGGATGTTCACCGATGCTCCAGTGTCAATGAGGTCAGTCACCTGGTTGTCAAAGATTGTTATCTGGCACATCGGTCGGGGCCTCTTCTTCCTGTTACCTTGTCCTGTGTACGATATCACAAATGTGTCCTCATCCTTGTGGTCATCCATGGCCTGGAACCGCTGGCACAGGGCATCAAAGTTTTCTGCCACTTCGGCTCCCCTTGTCACCTACTTGACCTTCTCCAGCCACTTCCTGTGACCTCCTGTCCCTGCCGCCTTCTCCATACCCATGCACACTTTGTCGTAATGGCCAGACTTGCCACACTTTAGGTACGATTTCACATAGGCCAGACAGCCCCTTAGCGGGTGGTTCTCCATCCCGCAGTTGTTGCAACCACGTCTACCATGGCGGGCATTAGGGCTACCCCTGCTTCGTCTGACCCCTTTCAGGACTGCATCCACCCGTTCCTCCTTGATCGTCACTGGGTGTGATTGTGGCCTTTCCGATGATCGCCATGCCAGCACCGACTCGATTTCTCCTGCTCTGATGTCTGCCAGTCCAGCGAGTATGTATATATAGTACACTCTTTACAACTTTACAAAGTTGCAAAGTATTCAGCAGTAATAACAGAGTTACAAAGTCAAATAAACACAAACAGATTCCACAACTGAATTTTAAATGTAAAGGAGAATGTAAGAAAACAAACTGACAATTATTGAATATGGGGAATTAGAGACATTATTTTTAATATTTAAGGTAAAAAGCACCAAGAAAAGGTATAGCACTAATCAATAGCCATTATTTGTGGTTGACCAGGGCCTAGGAGTGATTTCAGGCCAAGCACAATAGATACACCAAGTGAGTTTGCATAGGTCAAAGAGTTTTTTCCTCTCACTTAGGCACAGGTTTTACATCGCATTTGCGCCACGCAAAACCTAGAATGAGATTTACCAAGCTATGCAAGGCCACCTTGTGTATCCCTGTGCAGCTTTGTAAATCTGGAGTAACACAAGGCAGTGTAAGTCACTTCCGTGCATTAACCTGCCCTATAAAAGGTATTCCATGGGTGGTGCCTGGGTGTTCCCATGCATCCACCCATAGATTTTGAGGCATTCCCAGATTTACCAATACAGGTAAACCTGGGAAAGAGGCAAAATCCAAGCCTAGGTAGGGTAGGTGAGACAAAGAGAAATATTATTTTTCCTTTTCGTTGTTTCCTCTTTCTAAGTGTGCTCCATTTTGCAGCACGATGAAACTTCCTCTGAGGATTGTTTTTGTGCCAGACGGAACCCCTTCCTGCAAAAAACAACCTTGCTTACAATGCACAAGGCAGTACATGTGCATCAGCACAAAGACAAGACAGTAATGAGCTATATAATATTAAATAGGACAGAAATGTGCTACATATTGTTACGTATGGTGCACTCCTACCCACTCCCTTTTATTCAGTGCAGAGCAACAAGGTGTCTTGCTGCTTTTCAGTATGATGAATCGGTCTCTTAGCCTATGACATAGAAGCCAAAATCCTCCAAGTGGACATGGTTAAAATTCAAATTCTGTGGTTGCCTGAGACTATATGTCAGGCATATAATTTCGTGTATCAAGAGGGAGAGAGAGGACCAGAAAGCTAGTCCAGATCCCCAGTTTATATGTCAAGTTATCAAAAAGAGACTAGCTATGAAAGGGGTTGGTATGATGTTTATTTTATAAAAATCATGGTGACTCAGTTGAGTTTTGTCGATTAGGGGTGGCACCTGTTGGGTGTCTTTAGAAAGCCCTCACCCACCAACCTAGTTGGTGGCATGCTTCATCATCGGGCCCACCCAGTGACACCTAGCGTGTCCCGGGTGTGCTACGACGCCTGGTTACAGCGGAGCAGGTATGTCACTGTGTGTGCGGTGAGGGGTAGTGAGATAGTGAGTTTAAAACGGCTTGGCGGGGACCCAGTCCTGGGGAACTTTATTAGTTGGGCCTCCGTCAGCGGTTAAAAATAAGGCTGTTGGACGTTGGGGGCGGGTTACGACCTCCCACGTCCTTTAAGGTGTCAACATGTTTCAGCCAGTGCCTTATCAATATGCTGGCTTTCTTCAGGACTAAAATGTGAGTGTGGAATAAGAATTAAAACTAGTGGGTGTGTAGTGTGGACTATGTGTCTACACGCCCTAAAGTGTATCTAACTGTGAGAGGGGGGGATTCCCTTCTCAAGATCACGCTAGTTTTAAGCAGTGTCCTCTTCAAGGTTTGTTGAGGTGGCAAGGGGTTGACCAGGATTTCTGGTCAGCGCCGTCTATGGACCTGTTGTGCCTCCTTCAGGAAACCGGTTTCCTGAAGGATGCTTTTGACGCAACAGCATCCTAAAAGTGACGCAGTGAAATCTCATAGATTTCACTGCATCACTATTACGAGGCTTTTTGCGCGGGAACGCCCCCTCTGCATACATTATACCTGACGCAGGTATAATGTGGCGCAGGGGTTTAAAAAGTGACGCATCTACCTAGATGCGTCACTTTTTAAATATGGCGCAACAAGGCGCATATTTTACGCCGCTGGTGCGTCACAAAAAGTGACGCACTGGCGGCGCAAAACTGACGCAAGGCCTCATAAATAAGGGCCCAGATTTCTACCTTTTGGCGTTAGACTTTTTATGCAGCTCAAAATCCTCCAATGAGACAAAACTGAAGCTACAACCAATGAAATCCCATTGAAACAGCACACCTTTGCGGAGAGATCCTGCTGACACTCTGGAGGTCCTGTATGTTTCAGGAGCAGCTCCTCTAGGTCACTTCTAAGGCTCCGAGGAGACAGGTGACATTTAATGTTTCCATGCTATTTATTGTATTATCTTACACCATATACTATGTCCTTAATGGAAAGGTAACTAGGCCAGTTATTCAATGTGATCATGAAATAGGTGCATTTCCCAACTTAAATGTTCAGTAGATGGAAGTAATTCATGCTAAATTGATCCACTCGATAGAAGTGGCAAAATAAAGCAAGACAGGAGACTGCTTTTATGTCCATGTCATTACCCTATTTAAGAACAGTAAAGATGGAGAGGTTCAGCTCTTAAATTATGGTAATTGCATTGATTAAAACAATCTCTGAGACAAATGCAAGTTGCGGAAAAGTACTTGTTAAAACTCATATGCTCTGCTGCCCTGGTCTGTGTATTTTGTGACTGGTAAGACTCTAGTAAAGAGGGTAAAAGTTGGTGTTTGGGCTGCTGATTCAACTTGACTTTGCCTCCCTAGAGCCAATGGTACAAGTGCCAGGATTGGGTCAGTCATTAAGGCTGAGCCTAGTTCAAGCCATGGCTATATTTAGTATTTTGAGCATTTTATGATGCATCTACTTCGGAGGCTGGAGTAAAGTTTTCAGTGAAGTCTATTAGCATTTGCTTTTGTAAAATGTTGGTACTTGAATTCTATTGACTGTTTCGTGATCAAAATGCACTTATGTAAAACCTGTCTGCATGCTTAATGTGAGCAGCTGTAGGAACATTTCTGAGATTTATACATTGAATCAGCAGTGCACAGACAGGTGCTCTCCTGTATGTAGTACAGAAGTGCATATTGGTTTATCTGAGTCTGCACACCCCCGACTGACCTGAATATACTTGGCAAACGACATGGTGATGGTATAGCTGTAGTTAAAAGGCGGTTCACACACAAGCCTATTTTGAGATGTATCGCTGTTTATTTCTTCAGTCTATGCATGGGCAACATTACAAGGAGAACTGGATTTCATTTATTTGACTCCCCACTGTCTAAAATGACCCAGTGTCAAATGGGGCAATGAAATCCTCCTGGGTAGAAGTCCAACGAGGAATCATAGGAGTAAGAACTTATGGAAGACTCACCTAAAACAATCGCTACATCATTCAGATCATTGTGTTTAAAGGGGGAGGGGGGTCTCATAAACAGCAACGTCAAAATCCTATAGGTGCAAATATGAATCCACTAGTTGATGACAATGAGAATGCTATTGGAGAGCAAGGAAACAAGTGAAAAAAATCTCATAATTGTGACTGAATATGAAATCTAGGCCTAGATTTACAAATACTTTGCAATGGTTATGTATTACTTTTTGTGTCATAGATACGTTCTATGGGTGGTGCATGCGTTCCCTTGTGGGATTTACACTAATCCCTATCTACACAGAATTGTAGACAGGAGTTTTGCAGTAAAAGTCTGCACCTTCTTGAGGCAGGCAGGATGAGAAGAAATGTGTTTATTCCTTCTTTTTAATTCCATCAACAAGAGAGTAAGGGTCAGAAAAAACACTCTCACACCCCTTATAAATCCATAACTCAAACAACAGGAGAGTGTTAATATACACAACAGGAAAATGATGAACTAGCCAAATTTCTATTCAAAGTGCTTCTGAGCTGTTAGAAAAGGCTGTTATTTTCAGTTGGAAAAAATAGAGTGCACGTGCTCAAAGAATTAGCTAAGGGGACCCTCAGGCCCCAGTGGAACACTGGTAGCCAGTTGTCTTCATTGGGTCCACCTTTTTGCTAGGAAAGTGAATGTGAGTTTAAAAAGAGTATGCACTACTTCTCAAAATTATTTTAATCAGAGGGTAGCTCTAACTCTGTTAAAAACAGTGGTCGAAAAACATGATTGTTTTTCTGGACTACTAAGGTTGTGCAAATTAGAACCAACTAGTCCCGTTAGTAAAGTGATAAAGAAAATAATATATAAAATAAGGTCAACATGTTTCTGCCTGTTAAGCTAAATTCACTCGGCATTCATCAGGACCAGGAAAACACTATCACTCGCTGTTCAGAGCACGCTAAAGTGCTCAGATACAGGGAGCGATGACACTGAATGATACGACCTGTAGTTTGTCGAGGCTCCTTGTGGGAAAGTCTTCCCCAATTTTCTATAAGCTCCTTGATATAGGAGAGACAATATGATCTGTAGGGGTAAATAGAAAAAACAGAAATGTCCAAATTTTGAACGCTAAATGTTTAAATCTACCCTGTCAGAACTCTAAACATGTGCACATAATTAGTAAGACCAAACTGTGTCTGAAAAGCATGAAATGAGGAAAATTATCCATTTCAAATCTAGAAGAAAAACCAAGCTAGGGGTAAATCAAATAATTCAGTCAATGTTGCAGACAGAGGCTTTTCATTATCCTCTCAAACATTAGATACCAAAATAAAGAAATTGCCTGAGAAACAGTGCTCTATCAAACCGGCTAGGTTTGAAGACTTGTGATAATTACACCAAAACAGTACACCTTTGCAAGAAGCATACAAAGCGCAATACACTCCAAAACGGAGAAACTGAGCCAGACACTTACGTTATATTTTTAGAGAAAAAGCCCCATGGGCATTGCGGCAGGGGGTAATCTTCACGTTTGGACTCTATCAGAAAGAACAACGAAAACGCGTTACTCCGTGTTTTCAAAGCCGCTAATTGGGAATCATAAGTCTAAAAACGCGTATGAAAGGGAGAGAGACTTACTTTCCACCAAACGGCTCCCCGCAGGAATACCTACACACGGCCACTTCCGCCGCCCGTATCGACCGGCGCGGCAGTGAAGCCGTGTAAGAAATAAACGCTGGGAACGCGCAGAGCGTCTGGGACGGTGACGCCGGTCACGTGACAAAGGTGGTCGCGTCACATTTTTAAAGAGGCCAGGTTGTTTGCTAGCACACTTCAAAGCGATATTTGCTGTTTAGAAGAACCATGAGGGAAAGTCTCAAAAAAGCACAATAGAGGGGCATAATGACATTGTATAAGCAATTGATCGCGTCACATTTTTAAAGGGGCCAGTTTGTTTACTAAAACACTTCAGAGCGATCTATGCTGGTTGGAAGAACCATGAGGAGAAAACCTCAAAAAGCATAACGCAGGGGCATAATTACATTGTGTAAGAATTTATTTCACGTGGGATTCAATGTTACACCCATGATGGCAAAATGTCTCATACACTTATTATATTCAGATTGGTTCAAAATGAAAGCCAGCCATTCACATGTGTCAAGAGGCAGAGAACAATGGTTATTAGTTCTGTAGTTCTCAGCTAGAAAAACACAAATGATGTGCACAAAGGTAAACTGCTGGCCAAGGTGGACGGTCCGTCTATCTACGCATGACTGATCCCCAAGGGATGTCATCATTAAGACCCTGTTTATGAGTAGATAGACGGTATATCCATCGCTGCTCCTTCTCGAACAGTGTGCCTTCTTCAGTGCAGTTCAGCTGTTCAATTATTATCCATTTGACATCATTTGGACAGTGGCCTTGCTCCAGGAAATGGGTCGTCATCTTTGTGGTAGTTCTGCCACACCGAATGTTGCTACGATGCTCTCCTATTCTTGTTTTAATTTTTCTAGTGGTCATCCCTATATATCTAAGGCCACAAGGACACGTAATCAAGTAGATGACGTTACTTGAATTACAATTTGTGTGACATCGTAAGTGCCAGGTTTTACCCTCTTCCAATTGTAGTGTTTTTGTTGTTGATGTTAAATGACATACGCTACATCCCCCGCATGGGAAATGGCCAGTTATAGAAGGCAGGCCCCAGGCATTCAGAACAGTGGTATCATGTTTAGGTTGATTAGTTCTAGGGCGGGTATGTACCAGGGCATCTTGTAAACTCCTTTCTTTTTTATAAGAAAATAATGGTTTCTGCCAATTTCTACCATTACTCGTCAGGATTTGCCAGTGTTTGCCAATGCAACGACTTACAGAGTTGGAAATGTTGCTGTAAGTAGTCACACAGGTCAGAGGGACCTCAGGTCCACTTTCTTTTACATTATCCTCCAAAAGCGCTTCCCTGTTTTTATTTCTTGCTCTTTTTCTACTTTTTTGTAGGATTTTTCTGGGGTAACCTCTCTGTTCTAATTTTAGTGTAAGGTCATCCGCTTGTTTGTTAAAGTCCGCAAGATTGCTGCAATTTCTACGTATACGTAGATATTGGCCAAAGGGGAGGTTTTCGCGTAGTGTCCGCGGGTGAAAACTGGAGAAATGGAGAAGATTATTCTTACTTGTTGGTTTATAGTAAGTTTTGCTCATTATCCGATTTCCAGTCTTTGTAAGTGTCACGTCCAGGAAGACAATGGACTTTGAATCATACTGATATGTGAACCTTAAATGAGGGTCGCAGGTGTTGACCCAGTCAAAAAAAGATAGTAAACTTTCCTCTGACCCTTTCCAGATTAAAAGCACATCATCAATGTACCTCTGCCACAGGATAACATTGAGAGCATAAGGATTGGAATTTGTCAGGATGTGCGTTTTCTCGAAGTTGTAAACATACAACCCCGCTATACTGGGGGCAAAGGTACTGCCCATCGAGTTGCCAGTCTTCTGTAAATAGAGGGTGTCTCGATATTGAAAAAAGTTCCGTTTCAATGCCAAGGTAGCACAGTCAATCACGAAGGTCTTGGAGGTGTTATAAGACCATGTGGTTTGGTCAAGGATGTCTGCCAAAACTTTAAGGGTTGCGTCCTGCGGGATACAAGTATATAAACTTTCAATGTCTAAGGACACTAGATAACAAGGTTCCTCTGGAAGTTCTACATTGAGTAACATTGAAAGGAGACTTTTCGTATCCTTGATGTAAGTACTTGTGGATTGGATCAAGGGTTTAAAGAAAAAATCACAGTACTTTGAAAGTGGTTCCAACTGGGACCCAATCCCAGACACAATTGGTCTTCCCGGCGGTGGTATGTGGTTTTTGTGGGTTTTGGGAAGGGTGTAAAAGTAAGGGATTTTTTCTTCTGAGGTAGTGAGAAAATCAGCCTCATGTTTGCTGATATAACCGTCTCTTTCCGCAGTGGAGACCAACTCCAGAATTTCATCTTTCAAGAAAGGAGAAGGATCTTGATGGAGCACGGTATAGCTAATAAAATCCCCTAGAAGCCGTTTACATTCGGCATCATAGGCCGTAGTATCCTGAATCACTATGCCTCCCCCCTTGTCGGCACTTTTGATAACGATTTCTTGGTTCTCTTGCAACGATTTCATAGCCTTGTAGTCTCCTGCTGTCAAGTTTTTAAAGGTGGTTGGCTCAGTCAGAATATCCACTTCCCGAGATACCGCCTGTTCAAAGGTTATGATGTCAGCCGGTATTAAGTGGGTAGGTGGATTGAAATTGGATCTCTTTTTGAAATTGGTGTCACTCAAAGTAGCAGAAGGTTGTGTATTTTGTTGTTCGAAAAAAGATTTTAGTCTGAGTTTCCTAAAAAACTCGCCCAGTTCGCATTTCAGTTTGAAACGATCTAGGCGAGGGCTGGGTATAAAACCAAGGCCCTTTTCTAACACTGCGATTTCATCTGCAGATAAGGTAACTTTAGATAAGTTAGTTATCAGACTTGTTGGTTGCTCGGCCCTGCTCTCTGTTCCTGCGCCTTGCTTCGCGTGTTGTCCCCCACAGTTTCTGAAGGGCCCCAGTGTACCTGATTGCCTGTTCTTCTCTTCCCCCTGCCTCTCCGGCCAAAACCTAAAAAAGGCTGCGGGTACATATTTTGTTGGAATTGTTGTGGCTGGGGGGCAAAGTGTGGATTCCAACCAAATTGTGGTGGAAACGGTGGCTGGTTAAAGGGGTTCGGGTGAAAACCTCCAGGTCCTTGGTGTGGGTAAGGGAACCATTGATGATTATACTGGCTGTAATTTTGTTTCCCTCGACCTCTGCCTCGTTGTTTATTCCCTCTACTCTCAGTGCTCGAATTGCTAGAGTCTGAGTCTACTGAGGTGTCTGGGTCATCATTGGTGCGTTTTGGGGGGGCATAATCTTGGCTGGCGTAGGGATAGGTTTTATCATAGGACCATCTTTTCAAATCTTTTTGAAATTTGGCTACTTTGGACTGCGCTAGATTTTCTTTGTATTCGTTGAGCTCTTTGTTGAACTCATCGAGCTTCTTCTTATAGCCTGTGACGGTTGCCTTAATATGAGCTTCTGTGGCCTGGATCTCAATTAATAAGGCCTCAGAAAGACGCATTGCCGTCTTGATGATAAGTATAGCCCAGTCATGGGTACAGTGCCAGGCTATCTGTGCCCATTCCTTTCTAAATACACTGTCCTCTAGAAATATTCGCGGTGCATTAGTAACCAAAAGTCCCTTAGGGGCCATTTTATTGTTAAGGTATTCCCTCATCATAGTTCCATGCAAAATCGCTCTGATTCTGTTTTTCTTTTCTTCCCCAAGCTTGTCCCAGTCTGTGGTCTGAGATATTGCTTGAGCGACTAAGGGGTCAGCAAACAGGGAAGTGTCATTTAAGATGGCATCAGCCTCCTCTCTGGAGTATGAAAGGCCCGACGCCTCCATTGCAAAGGTGTATAGTGATGCACTGTCTCGATGCAAAAAACTTGCTAAGGTATACTAATAATTTAAAATGAACTCTCGCAGCTGCACGCTGCTAGAATAATTCCATCAACAAGAGAGTAAGGGTCAGAAAAAACACTCTCATACCCCTTATAAATCCATAACTCAAACAACAGGAGAGTGTTAATATACACAACAGGAAAATGATGAACTAGCCAAATTTCTATTCAAAGTGCTTCTGAGCTGTTAGAAAAGGCTGTTATTTTCAGTTGGAAAAAATAGAGTGCACGTGCTCAAAGAATTAGCTAAGGGGACCCTCAGGCCCCAGTGGAACACTGGTAGCCAGTTGTCTTCATTGGGTCCACCTTTTTGCTAGGAAAGTGAATGTGAGTTTAAAAAGAGTATGCACTACTTCTCAAAATTATTTTAATCAGAGGGTAGCTCTAACTCTGTTAAAAACAGTGGTCGAAAAACATGATTGTTTTTCTGGACTACTAAGGTTGTGCAAATTAGAACCAACTAGTCCCGTTAGTAAAGTGATAAAGAAAATAATATATAAAATAAGGTCAACATGTTTCTGCCTGTTAAGCTAAATTCGCTCGGCATTCATCAGGACCAGGAAAACACTATCACTCGGTGTTCAGAGCACGCTAAAGTGCTCAGATACAGGGAGCGATGACACTGAATGATACGACCTGTAGTTTGTCGAGGCTCCTTGTGGGAAAGTCTTCCCCAATTTTCTATAACCCCCTTGATATAGGAGAGACAATATGATCTGTAGGGGTAAATAGAAAAAACAGAAATGTCCAAATTTTGAAAGCTAAATGTTTAAATCTACCCTGTCAGAACTCTAAACATGTGCACATAATTAGTAAGACCAAACTGTGTCTGAAAAGCATGAAATGAGGAAAATTATCCATTTGTTTGAGTTATTCCTTCTTTTTCCCTCTTTGCATATGTGCTGCATTCTACAGCACACGTACAAAGTGGCAGGACCCTTCCCTATACAAAACCTATGCTTACCACAACTCAGACACCCTTGCACTGTGGAGCATAGACACATGGCAGCTAAAAGTGCATCAACACAGAGAGATGTAGAACCGCACCACATCTTAGTATATATGGCACGTTTCTTCTCTCTGCCATTCAAGCAACACAGTGCAGCAACTTTTTTTGCTGTGCTGTGTTGCCTGACTTTTTATTAAATCTGGACCCAAATAAGCACCAATTTGAGACTGAGGGGGAAAATCATAAAGGCATATCAAAATGGCTACAAAAATAGCATAGTAACAAAATGTTTATATGCTGTCACTAAAAAGATAAAGAGAAGCAGATTGTTAGTTTTGATGTTCGTGTTGAGGACCTGCCCTTTTAGATTATGTCAGAGAATAGTGACTATTCATTTTGTAAAGAAAGAGTGTGAGTAAAGGTAATACAAATATGGCATTTGATCGACAAGCACCAAAAAGTCATTGGACTAATTTTAGATACCCTCATGGTGAGCAGCTCTTTCTTAAAGAAGTGGAGGTCGCGCTATGCCACTTTGTCTCTGCCGTGAGGGAAACGGCTGTATAAAAGGACGTGAGGCCCTCCTCCCGCAGTGCGGTACGCGCACGGGTGTGCCCGGGCTAAGCCCGGGCAAGGACGGCCCCGTGTGAGCCCGTCTCAGCCAGGAAGAGGCAGGGCTGGGCCCCCCCCTCTTGGCTTCTTCGGTTGTGCATTCAACTATAACAGAAGGTGGTCCATCTTAAGGTACTGTTGCATGTTATTCTGTGGGCCTTACATTTGTCTGCCTTGGACCTTTGGACTACTATTGTACCCTGCTTACCTAGCCTATTATTTGTATATTTGAGTTTTTTTAGGCCTTGTGTGCAGAGTGCGTTTGGGGTATTATTTACGAGAACATAGATTATCCAGTACTAGTACCGAGATTGACATAGGGCAATGGGGAAGCGGAAGGCACTGGAAGAGAGTGGGGAGGGAACTGAGGGAGGGCCTAAGCGTAATATCAGGAAAAAGGCAAAAAAGGCACGAAAGGTTATCGCTAAAAATGGTGTCATGGATTAGATAGACACACTGATTAGGGAGTGCGAAGATATCCTTGAATCAGCCCCCCTTAAACCTGTAAATAATAACCCCAAACCTCACAAGAAAGAGAAGATTCAGGTAAACTGTGTACAGTTAGCTATCCCAGACATGTTCTGCAAAGCTAGTAAGAGCCAGTTACCAAATTCAATTAGCGAGACCCAGGCTGAACATGCTTCTCTTGAAAGTGTTATTGATTCTGGGGGTGATTTGGTTTCAGCAAACATAGATCATCCTGTCCACATTGATCCTATTGTCACCTGCACTAACAGAGTCCAACCACTCGATGATGTACAAATATTAAACCGGGTAAAGGAAAATGCACCGAGGTGTGTACAAGCCCATACAAACTGTTAGCCTTCCTTGTGAGTGTAACCCCATTGCTGGTTTGCAAGAGCAGTCCCTAGAAAAATTAACACTGGAAGTTTCCATCCTGAGAGATGAAGTACAGTCGATAAAGGGCTCTCTAAATGAGATACTTATATTGGTGAGATCCTTAACATCAGGGGCAGTTCGACAAGAGCCGCCCATGCTACAGGCTGGTAAGAAGTTGGAACCCCCCCTTAGGACCTTTATCTAAAGTTCTGTTGGGCCATCGGCCAAACCCAAGCCTTCGATATAGTGAAGTCTTAGGAGCCCCAAGATGTAATGGTACAAATTACCCAGATAAAAGATGCCCTATTGGCTTGAAAGCTCAACCAGTAAGCTATGCATCCCCGAATGTAGTTGCCATTAAACCTGGCCCCCCATATGGTACAAATAGCAGTACCCATTTACCTCTTAGGGTCAATGCTTCTGGAAAAGAGGGCCTAGGGCTTTCTGGACCAGGTTTGGGGCCAACTAGAGGGTATAAATTGAATACACCCAAGGTCCCTAGAATCTATATGGTTAATGTTCCTAAACTAACCCCAAATAGTGGCAGTTAGAATGGTGGTTCATTGACAATCAAAGCTATCCACTGGATCAGATTTGTGAGAGGTTGTCGATCGGTGATTAGGGAGGACATCCTAGCCGCACGAAGGATCTCTCTTCATAAACAACCATTTGATAGTATCGAACTCACTATGAAGAGTTTTGATTTTGTTGAGAATCTCTTTACATTGGAGTTCCGCACTAGTGGCCCGGAGAAGTCTAGAATACAGTTTAGGTGCTCCCCTATTGGACATGACTTTGAGGTCTGTCAGGGACTTAGGAGTTTGCAGGGCTCCTCAAACCTAGAGACCAATGATTGACTAAATCCCATAGGCCTGCAGAGGGCTCAAAAAGGCGTTCCTATTTTGTCCCCTGGGGAGGGACCCAGGGAGAGACTATCGACTATTATCCACAATGTGGCTTTGATACAAGGAGATGATGGGGGGATAAGTTTAGCTGGTATACCAACTATGAAACATCCAATGTCCTGGACCTCTGTTCCTATTTACACCGTAAGCAATATCTTGAGGGGGTATCTGGAGAATCTAATTACAGCAGGGGCACATATCCACAAGACACTACTTAGATGGTTGGGAATCTACCTGCAGTATGTAACATCCTAAGCTGGAATATTGCAGGCCTTAATTCAAAGTTATCCTCGCCTGAATGGAATACCTTTGTAAAGATACATGGCATTTGTGCTTTCCAAGAGACTTAGGCAGAAACACCTCTGTTTTGCAATGGGTATTTGAATTTTTCCATAGCTACTGAAAGGGGTGAAAAGGGTAGACCCTCGGGGGGGGCTAACGATCTGGGTTTGTCAAGAGCTTAAAGTTAATATCCAGGTTCTTTCAAGCAATTAAATTAATCAACAATGATCACCTATCAATCGTGTTATTTAACATATACGTCAGGGGCACAAGGAGGGAAAGATCAGGAGTTTTAGCGGCTCTTGAAGAGCTCCTTGACATTCTACCTGAAGTTTCTAAGGTAATATTAATCGGTGATTTTAACACGTCATTTGAACTCCTTACTGAAGAAGATGGCCTCTGGATTGAGGTTGATGATAGTAAATGGGGGTCCCACCGCTGGAGTTGCAGCCTATTAGAAAGTGGACTGATATGGCTATCCAATAAAATATTACCTGTATGGATCAGGGCCTATGGGCTCTGAATCAGATAGGCTAGGAGCAAATACTTTTAACAATGGGCTTTATGTAAGTTGAATTGATTATGTTTTGGTAAGTCTGAGCCTGTGGTACTTGGTGGAGGACATGAAGGTCACAGGTAGGCTCGAAAGTGACCATAATCCGCTCTGTTGTTCTTTGCTTTTGATTTATCATATTTAGTTGATAGGAATTACCTTGGTGTAGTTGTCCCCATGAATGATCTAAGGAGACTTAAATGGGTACAGGCAAAAGAAGCTTCAACCTTCCTAGACTATATAGCACAGAGCTAGAACTTGAGGGTCGTGTATATCAGAAAGGAGACCATGGTAGAATAGTGAGCACCCATACCGCTTTTTTTAATCTTTTGAGTTCATACTTTGAGAAGCAGGGAAAGAAGCCCAAGGTATCAGCCCAGAAAGAGGGACGCTGGAACAATGACGAATGCCGGGAGGCACGCCTGGCACTTAGGAGAGCCATAAGAGGGGGTGACCCAACAAAGGTCCGCTAGATGAGAACACTTTATAAGGTTATGCAAGTAAAGGGCAAGAAAGCCTGGGATGTTAAAAGGTGGCAGGATTTGAGGGACGCATGTGCCTAGAAAAATCCTATGCAGTTTTGCCACATTTATAAATGGTCAACCAGGGGCTAAGCTGCGCGCCCCCATAATCATGTCTCTGTATCTGCCTGGGTTAATCATTTTAAGCCCCAATATGTTTCAACCCCTGTATTGGGGGAAATCGTACACCCAAGTGTGATGTATTCGGGAGAAACCTTCACCAAGAGGGAAGTTGAGTCAGCATTGAAGTCAATTTTACCGGGGACAGCACCAGGGCCCGATGGCATACCGGGCGATATCTTCCACATGATAAATCTAGTTGGAGCCGATATAGCCTCTTGCTATCTAATGCGATTGCACAAGGAGCCTCAATTACCGCATCTTGGAAAAGTGCGGAAATTATCCCTGTCTACAAAAAAAGTGACAAAGCATGCCCGGGGAACTATAAGCCTATTAGCTTAATTGACGGCTTCCAGAAAATAATTGGTAGAATGGTGTTAAATAGATTGCAGGGGTGGATAGAGGAGTTCGGAGTCCTTTCTCCATTGCTAGCTGGATTCCCTGCGTCAATAAGCACCATCGACCAGGTTTTCAGATTCACTTTAATTTACTGAAAGATAGTGACCATAGGCAAGGGTAGTCTTTATGCCGCCTTCGTAGATCTTAGGGCGGCATTTGATCTAGTTCCCCGCTGGAAATTATGGCTAGTTTTGAAATAGCTTGGGCTTCCCCTGGACCTTTTAACTTTGATCAGAAGGCTCCACTAAGATAATAATGCCCAAATTAGATGGGGGGGGGGGAGTTACTGAACTTTTCCCTGTGGAATTGGTGTGAGACAGGGATGTGTGATGGCCCCTACGCTATTTTTGTTATATATTAATGGGATATCTGATTGTATGAGTGCAATACCAACTGACGCCCCTTCACTTGCCAGAGAAAAAGTACCAATTTTGATGTTTGCCGACGACACGCTGATCCTTTCCAAGACCCCTAGTGGGCTTCAGAAGGCATTAAAAATCTTTGAGGATTTTTGCTGCCAGAGGGGCTTGGAGGTCAAAGTGTCTAAGACAAAGCTAATGGCATTCAATGCCCGTAAGGCAAATCTTAGGTGTTTTAATATGAAGGATGGTCCACTAGAATTTGTAAATTAGTTCACTTATTTAGGAGTGAAATTTCAAGGCAGTATGAAGTGGGATTGTCAAATTGATTTAGCATCGCTTAAACGTAGACAGATTTCGGGGGCTCTCTGTCAGGAGCATAATCTCTCTTATTCTAAGCCTATTAGCCCAGCCCTTGAAATTTATAATTTATAAAAGCTGTTAGTTCAGCACTATATGGTTTGGAATTTTGGGGATGCGAGAATCTCCTAGCTCTTACTATTTCTGAAAACAGGTTTCTAAGAAATATTACTAGACTACCCCAGAATACTCCTATGTGCCCGTTGCTAATTGAAACCTATTGCAGCAATAGCTAAATTGCGTCCCCTTCTGTATTGGAGGAGACTATGGTCTACACCTGAACTTGCAGGCTATGCGCAGGGTTTCTTAAAAATAATTAGGGGTGATAAATTACATCGTATTAAATGGTTTGGGTAGTTCGAAACCTTTTAGTAGAGCTAGGCTTGATTTCGCTGTGGATTGATCCTGTAAACTCCAACTTTCCATCAAAAGCTGTGCTAAAGACTAAATACTGGGAATGGTTTCAGTAAAAATCGCAAGACAACAAGCGTCAACCTCCCTTACCAGCCTTTTTTTGGACCATAAAGTTGCCCCGAGGGTGGAACCTTAATGGGATGCGATTACTAAACCCATGGACCGCAAATTGTACTTCCAGTTCAGGGTGAGATTGTTTACAATTAAATGGTCAGCCCAATATTCTATTAGGTGTCCGGGGTGTAGTTCTTTTAACGAGTCTACGCCTCATATTCTTTTTGTTTGTGATGCCTATGTAGCACCGTGCCAGTCTTGGCTGTTACCAATTTGCACTCTCCTGGGCACAAGGGTGGCTGTGGAAGCTGGACGCATCTTGCGTACTGATACATCATTACCTATTGCACTAGCCATGGAAAAATCTTTAGGCTGAGTATCTGAACAAAAATATTGATTTTTTCACAATGTTGTAATGTGCACATATTCAAATGTGTTATCCTTTTTAATCTGCTGTTTTTTAACCATTTTATCACATGTATTTTTATTCATGGGGATGCAAAGTAGTTTTATTTGAAAGATTTATTGTCTTTTATACTCGTGATTCCTATATTTAACTGTATTTGTTGATTTGCGCATTGTTTTATGGCTGCAAAAGTCGAATAAAGCTTTTTGAAAGTGAAAGTGGATGCCAGAGTAAGTGAACTGACCATTCATTCTGAAGGCTGCTCAGAAGTTTAAAGCAGGGTTTGAAGCAGTGTGATTGTATTGACATATAGCATTTTCCATCACACTTCTCCAAAGATGGAAGGTCGCCATTTCGAGCGGAAAATGCACATCAATGCACATTAAACATTGATAAGATGAAGGTAAGAGCTTTTCTCTGTTCAGCTAAATGTTGGCCTTACGAAAGTGATAAGCGTACTGTGCAGAACAAGTTGTTTATCTTCCAAGCATTCATTTATCTTCTGGCGATCATTCTAGTGTGCACTGTCTGATTTGCCTTGTGAAACGGCTAATCGGAGCAGGATGCACATTTCTGCTATTCTATTACCTGTTTTGATAATAAGCAATGCCTTTTGTTGCAAAAGCGAGCTGGGTGAGGAACAGCTAGTGCAGACATCCAATCAGATTTACCGCTGACATCCATTGAGAAATTGTTTTTTCTGTTTCAGCAACAGCATGAACGGTAATAATGTTGGAAAAAAGAACACGCTGCATCTGATCCATTAATGTCAACATTATTCCCACTATGGGGCAGGGTTAAAATGGATAGTAACAATTACGGATCTGCTCTCCCCATACTGTGTCAATGCATCTCAACATCAAACGTGATAAACGTGACCCATAGGCAAAGACATCCGCTCCGTGCTTTCCCTTTCTGCTCGTTCTGTTTCATTAACAGGAACAGAGGAAATATATTCCAAACTTGGAAGCAAAAATAGAGACCAAATAATGCATATGTATTATTGTAATACATAGATACGCATATGACTACTGTGCATGTAGGTTACTCTAACAGTGAACTATTCCTACAGAAGAGCATGAACATTAACGCTAAAAACACACTGGTATGAGTAGGTTACACTACCATTAAGATGTATATATATTTTAAACTTTATAGCCATTAAGAGGGTTATTTACAAGCCCCTTGTGCCACCGGTGCATAACATTCTATTACTCTCCTGCAGCGTGAAAGTGCAGACCCATATCTACGAGGCCATGGAAAACCATATGGCTGAGATACCCGCCACCCCCTCTCAACACACTCCCCAAGAATTGGGAAACCGGAAACAGTTCTGAGCTTTTGGAAGGCGGGAGGGAGTTACCCTCCCGGCCGTATTTATTAAAATATGAAACAAAATCAAAACATTAAAATAACAGTTTCATATCATGTACAATTTCATATCCACATTACGATGTTTGGCTAACCTTAACACATATCTAATACAAAGGTTCTCCTAGCCGATACTAACATCCTTACAAAATGCATTTCAAATTGAAATTGTACATCCTAACGTTAAGGGCCAACGGCAAGGTCGTAACCGGTGTCAGATCCCTAAACCAGAACTCCCCCCTCACTTGTGAGGGGCGGCCGCACAGAGGACTGCACCTCATGTGCCATACCAATTTCCCTTGTCTTGACGGGGGCCCCTGTTAACCCGACGCCATCTACGTGGTCGTCCGAGGACTCGTGTGAGGTGTCTAGAAGGTAGCGTAGACCCCCCTCCCCACCCCACACAACTTAACACATCTGCCGTCGCAGATGTCCTGGCCCCGGGAAATTCCCAGGAGGGGCCCGTAGCCCCTCCTATCCAGGGAGGGGCCTTGACCGCCTTCCCTTTCCTTTAGGCGTCCCGTCCTTTAGAAGGGACCGCCTCCCCGTTGAGGGGCCAATGGCCACCTCCACCCGGGCGCTCCCATCCGTAATGGGTGACGCCCCCCCCTAGGAATCTTCCAATGACTGCTCACCGATCATGACCTTACTGGGCGGTCAACTCCGGGGGCATGTCCCCCTCGTTCACTGGGGTAACCACAACGGGGATCCGCTGGCCCTCGGCAGGAGCCGGCGCGGGAATCTCCGCTGGTCTCGGAGGGCTCGCCGGGGGAGCCTCCGGAACTGGGACCTCGTCCTCATTTGACCCCTTCCTGGCCCTCTTCCTTCTTCCGGCCGGAGCCTCCGCCGGGTTGGATCTTTTCGGCCTTCCCGCACCGTCCTTGGCCGCCATTTTTCTCTTCATCTCTGCCATGTCTTTCACCAACATCCAGAGCATCTGGTCGGTGCTGACCTTCTTTGCGACTCTCTTGCCCGGCATTTTCCCCACGTAGGTGAAAGGTCCTGACGCGATTTGCAGTACTGGAAGAGAAAAGAGAGAAATTACAAATTTCAAAATTGGCTCTTCGTTCCGTCTCGAGCTCACGTGCAGCGAGGAGGTGCAGCTTCTGAGCACAGGAACAAGAGGATGCTTCCTTGGATTGTTGCTCCTTTTATTCTTCTTTGGGCGGGCGTAAACCCGCCTCCTCCCGCCTCCAGGGGCGTGGCTGACGGCTTCAGTGTCTAGGACAACCCACTCTTGGGCGGGAAAAAGCGCGCCCCGGCTACGCCGCTTCGGGCATACCAGCCGAGACGCGCCTCCCGCCCAAAATGGCTTCCCGGGGGGATCGGGGTACTCCACCATACGTTCGGGGGGACCGAGTGGTCGCCCCTTTCCACTCTGTGTGGCTTTTCATTGCATTGTAGATATGGTGCAAGGCAGCGCAGTGCAAGTCGCTGCGTTGCTATCGGCCATGGGCCATGGGCATTGTAGTGGAATTTCCCATGCAACACCAAGAGGTTTTGACACATTCCCACATTTTAAAGAATCTGTTAACCTGGGAATGCATCAAAACTGTACGTCTCCTCAAGGAAGGCGTAACGAGGAGAAATATCTTTATTCTTCATTCTTTATCCTGCTGGACACAAAGAAAGAGGGAAAAAGCCTCCATGGATTGTTTTTGTGCAGGAAGGTTTCCTTGTAAATACAGTGCAGTCCTGCCCTTTCAAATTGATGCAGGGCAGCACAGAAAAAAGACGTGTGGCTCAGCCCTACACCAATTTATTGTAAATGAGGCCCTAAGAATTTACGTCATAACTCAAACTCTAATGTATCGAGGCCTGATACAGAGTTGCTCGTTTACTCCCATGGCCGAATCTTTATGTGGATCAGGCTAACCTAATCCACAAAACAGCGAGTGAATTTAGTAATGTTCAGCAACGTTAAGAGGTCAAAAAGATATTCACTTGTGCTGCATTTAATGCAAAAAAAATATTTTGGAACATAAATAGCTCTGCTATTAGAAATTAGCAATATACCCTTTAGTTAAAGTGCTCACAATTATATTTCACCTCAGGATTGCTTTTTACATTTGTGAATGGGTAAAGTCTTCATCCAACATCACGTTAGAACTGCGTTCCACTCATGCATGTTCTTCATCTTAATGTATGCTTTAGTCAACATAGCTCTCCATTTGTCAAACTAAAACGTACTCTATTCACGTGTTGTGTGATATTAGATATTCCTTCAGTGTCTTTATGTCCCTAGGCCTTGTTTCATTGACAGTCATTACTTCTTGAGTTACTCCTTACTGTCAGAGTCATGAAACAAACATACAATGCTTAAACATACTCCACAAACCCCCAGTTGGGTACTATAGTAATCTTGACCTTCCTGCGAACCTACTGTTTGTTTTCTGTCTCGTGGGATGAGGGCAAGAAAATGCTAATTCATAGCCAGTTGATAGTTAACTTCCGATGGCTCAAATTTTTCATTTCCTTCCGGCCTTGTGGTGGTGGGGTGTTTGAGTCGAACATGGAGCATCAAGCATGTGGAGTTCAACTCCATAAAGTGTCTTTCAGTAAGAGTGCAGTTGTTTACGCCTACCATTATAGATTTTTATTTCCTGGCCGTCCTGATGCTAAATTGATTTCCCAATTTGAGACCATGTGTGGAGGAGTTCATTTGCTGGTTGCTTCCTCCATGCATATCTGCTTGACTAATTCGCGCATACGAGAGTGTCCCTCACCTAGTGTCACAACCCTCTCCCACATCATCAATTCCTCCATCACACTCACCACATTCCCTGAAGACTGGAAGTATGTAGCAGTCAACACCCTCAAGAAACCGTCTACAAGTTTTGTCCTTTCTCCCTGCTATCTCACCCAGTCAAAGAAGGCAACTGAATAGCAACTCATAACCCATCTCAAACTAAACCATCTACTGGACAACACTCAATCAGGTTTCTGAAAAAACGATATCATTGAAACCGCATTCATCACAACCGCCGACGACATCTGGGCTATCCCGGATCAAAGAGAAACAACAGCTCTCACCCTCCTCAACCTCTCAGCAGTATTAAATACAGCCTTCCACAGCACACTCATCAGACTGCCCGAGAATGGAATCCAAGTAACTGTCCTCTATGAGAGCTGTTCCTTCCTTGCAGGAAGAACCCAAAGAGTCAGACTGGCACCCTTTACATTGCAGACCTAGAATCTGATCTGTGGAGTCACCTATTGATAGTCTCTCCACTCAACCCTGTTCAGCTTTTACATGACACGGCTCGTCAACATCGTCTGACCCCAATGCATTACCATCATCTCCTATGCTCACAACACCCAACTCATACACTCCCTGAGAGACAAGACAACCACCACCAGAACCAACTTTACCTACTGCATGACCATGGAAGGAGAGTAGAGGAGTATCAATTGCTTGAAGCTCAACTCCGACAAGGCAGAAGTATCTGATCTTCAGAAACATGGCTTCCTCATGAGATGCCTCCTAGTGGCTGACAGAGCTAGGACCAACAACCATCGACCATACCATTAACCTGGGGATCATCCTAGATGACAAGCTTGACATCATGGCAAAAGTCAACGCAGTGAGTGCTGCCTGCTTCCACAGTTTTCTTATGCTGCAAAAGATCTTCAAATGGCTGCGCTGCATACCAGATGAACAGTCATGCAACCACATATCGCAAGCAGACTCGACTCTGGCAATGCACCCTATGCCGGAATCTCCAAGCAAGTCCTACAGTGACTTCAGAATAAGTAGAATGCTCTTGCAAGACTCCTACTCAGCCTCCCACATTGCACCAACATCTCATCCCACCTCAGCTAACTCCATTGCCTCCGCATTCACAAACACAGTAAATTCAAACTCCTCAGGCACACATACAAATCTTTGCACAACAATGGACCAGCATACCTGAACAGCCACAAACACTTTCACCCACTAGGCACCTGCGCTCAGCCTCACACTCACTCACACACCCCTAAGGAAGAACATCTCTACAGTGAAGCCCATTGCAGCATTCACTCTGTATGCCATCCTGAAGTTCCAGTGCAAGAGACTAACTCGTTAAAAGTACCAGACTCCCCACAGTCTGATTAATTGTTCGGAATTCCATTGTGCAGCTCAAGCTGGTTGTGGATCAACCTTCACCTTGGATCTCCAGATCCCAAAGCCCGCTCAGGTCCTTGAACAGTGGGGGACTCAGGATGGTTGTGGTTTGGGTCTCTTTGATCCCAATTGGTGTGCAGTAGGCTATAACATAATCCTAAGAAATCCAATAAACTTCTTCCCAAACACAAAAGTAGGCTGCTACATATATACTGCTGCATTCTTTCTACACAGATAAGACAAAACACACAGGAATTTCCACTAGGTTACAAGACATTTAAGATGTTTGAAGGCTTTTATTAATTTTCATAGCATGTAGGTTATAAATCCAGCCAGGTTTCTCAAACACTTGCAATGGATTTTGCCTTTTTCTAGATTCTCTACAGCATGTGTTGATTGTTTTACCTGGCATCATGCAAACAAAGAAGGACCAGCGATGGGAGTCACTGGTGAGCCATGCAGAAGAAAAAACTCATACGGGTGCAGGAATCACTGAATACCTTTAAATAGGGTAATAACTAAGGGTCAACAGCGAGCGCGTGGGAAAGCTCCGCTCTAGCAGTGATAGACAGAGTTTTCTTTTGCTGAACTCCGTGCTCCACTTGGAATGCAGAGTTTGCTGCCCACTCGTAGTTAAAACATACCATTTTAAATTAACCAAAACAGTGTATCACTTTGTCAGTTGTGTAAACTGGTTCTCCAGTTGGTTACTAGCTATGTGAAAGTCTATGTTAGTTATTGATTAGTTAACTGAGTATTTGTATGGGAGAGTGAATGTGTGTGCAGTTCGGTAGAGGGTGTGTGACTGCCCAAAGATGTGTGATTAGTTGATTCAGTAGATCTATGAAGTTAAAACTACATGTTCTAACAGTTGTTTGGGTGAATGAATATCTTTATGGGTGTGGTGATGAGTAAATATATTTCTCAATGGTACATGTCCAACAAACTAGAAAAATAAAAGGCAGTGTATGTGTCAGTTATTGTATATAAATAAGTATATATAAGACTCAATGATTGTGTGAGTGACTGTATGGATAACTATACTTGTAATAATGATTTTATAATATACTAAATATGACTTACTATCTAAATGAATAGATGAAGTGGTGTTTGTATAAGTGTGTAGCTAAGTAAGTATGTAAGTATGATCCATTGTTTGCATAAGTGAGTAGGATAACTTCATATGTGAATACGTTGTGTGCTGGTGTGTAATGTCGGTATAGGTGTATAAGTATTTTTGATAGTGTTCTATTTTTCATTGACAGCATGTATGAGTGAATCTACAGGTACGTAATTAGATGTGTGTATACATCTAGGAATCAATGAGTGGGTTTTTAAATACTTGTATTGCTGTGTCAATGGATTCAAATATGATACTCTGTATTTTACAAAGAGTGATGAAAGATTTTACTAGTGTATGAAAAGGCGTATGTGATTGTCACGTGGATGATGTCATCAGTGATGTCATAATTGATGTCATTTGAGATGTCATCAGTGATATCACTGACCATGTCATGAATGAGGTAATATGTGACATCATCAGCAGTGGATTGCGGGTGCACGAAATATAGTCAGCCTGAATCCTATTTTTTTTTCAGTGAATTTGCAAGGTTTTTTAAATGCTAATTCCTAACTATATAAGGCCTGAAACCTATGGTTTTTTCAGTGAATTTGCATGGTTTTTTAAATGCGAATTCCTAATTACATAAAGCTTGAAACCTATGGTTTTTTTCAGTGAATTTGCAAGGTTTTTTAAATGCGAATTCCTAACTATATCAGGCATGAAACCTATGTTTTTTTTCAATATTTTCCAAGGTTTTCTAAATGCTAATTCTATTAGCGGATAACGTTTAAATATGTTAATATCCTTGTGGGACCACCTGAGCAGCCCTAGGGGATGAGGGTGTTTCTACCCTGCCCCCTTTTTGCATTCGACACGCTTGTTTTTCTGCTTCTTTTGTCCTCGTGTACCGAGCACAAGATGGCTGACCAAACTTCCTGGTTTGGAGTGTTCACAGCCAATCAATGCTGCCCATGCTCGGAAAGGTCTGTGCGCACTCCTGATTGGCTGGCAGTCGTCTGTCAACATTCCAAACTGTCCAAACCAAGAAGTGTTGGCCACCATTTTGATTCTCAGGAGAACTGAGGTACAAGAGAGCCCAAAACAAGAGTGGAAAACGCGAAAATGGGTCAGGGTAGAGACCCCCTCACCCCCTAGCCCATCTCAGGGGGTCCCAAAAGTGTTTTTGAAACTTTTTATTTTGCTGGCCCTTGGGGTTCTTCTGGGGCCCCCTGAGAACGGCTAGATGTCCTATGGAAAATGCATGGGGAAAACTACGTTTTGAGACCCCCTTTTTCACTGTTTTCGGCTGTGGTACGCTCAGGGTACGCGTACGGCTAAACGCACATGTTATCGTACATGTAAACCCGCCCTGAGCGTTCTCCGCGAAATTGAAAAAAAAAAATAATATCTTTTTTCCCCTTCGGGGTCCTCCTAGACCCCCCTGAGAAAACCTATGGGTCAGGGGGTCTCTACCCTGCCCCCTTTTAAAGTTTTCCCCTTTTGTTTTTCACCTCTTGTGTCTCGGTTCTACCGAGACAAAAGATGGCGGACTCTCCGGACCGTTTGGAATGTTCACAGACACCTGAGAGCCAATCAGCTTTCCGCTTGCGCACTTCTGTGGCGCGCCCGGTGCGCTTACCGGTACGCGTACCCAAAGCGCTCGAAGCACGCATATAGATAAATATTTTTTAAGTTAATTTTCATAAAAAACACTGGTGGGATTTTCACCAAATATGGAAAAGGATCTACTGCGTACCAGTCCCTACCATTTTGCCAAGTTTGGTGTAATTCCGTTCAGCGGTTCAGGCGGTAGCCGTGTCTAATCGTCCTATGGAAAATAACAGGGGGAAAACACGTTTTGGGACCCCCCTTTTTTCTCGGCCCCCATTTGACGAATCCCCCCGAAACTTTCAGGTAAGGAGCGAAGCGTAAAGGGCCATCTTCTTTGAGAAAATTGCGTACATTCATTAACCAGCGCCAAAGGTATTCCCAATAGAATGTTGTGGATTTCCTATGGAAACTAGGTCCTAACTATATATACCTACTGGCGACCGCCAGTAGGTTATATATATATAACCTCCAAATTGCCACCAGACTGCTCCGGACTCTCTCGGGGTGGCTGCTCAAAGAGGCGCTCGTGGCTGCACCCCATAATATTGAATCTCACGTCCCTCACCACTGCAGAGGGAACAGAGCACCACGGCAACACAGGTGAGTTGTCAAATTCCTTTATTTCAGGCGTTGTGCATGACGCGTTTCGTTTTATGTAAAAACTTCTTCAGATGCTGCCAGGAATCTTGCAAGTGCATCTCCCGCCCACATTTAAAAGCAAATTGTCCCGCTACGATTGGTCAGAACACTGCTGGTCACAACGTGCTGGGTAGCCACAAACACCAGAACCTGGATTCGCGTGGAGCAGACACTCGGAGTTAGTACGAACCCAAGTGGGCGTGGTCTGCTCCCTTCTCCCCAGCGTTGACCTTTGTTCTTTTGGATGGGCGATGTGACAGCTCTCCGTGTGCCTCACTCCACCGCTGAAAATCCCATAGAGCCCGTGCATACCGCCTAAGTAAGCAGTATGTCCACACGAAGTCATAGTCCACTGTAAAGCGGTTGGGCTGGTCTCGGGCATACGGCGTGTCCTGGCGCTTCTACAAAGAACCTCCAAATTGCCACCAGACTGCGCCGGACTCTCTCGGGGTGGCTGCTCAAAGAGGCGCTTGTGGCTGCACCCCATAATATTGAATCTCACGCCCCTCACCACTGCAGAGGGAACAGAGCACCACAGCAACACAGGGGTGATGTCAAATTCCTTTATTTCAGGCGTTGTGCATGACGCGTTTCGTTTTATGTAAAAACTTCTTCAGATGCCGCCAGGAATCTTGCAAGTGCATCTCCCGCCCACATTTAAAAGCAAATTGTCCCGCTACGATTGGTCAGAACACTGCTGGTCACAACGTGCTGGGTAGCCACAAACACCAGAACCTGGATTCGCGTGGAGCAGACACTCGGAGTTAGTACGAACCCAAGTGGGCGTGGTCTGCTCCCTTCTCCCCAGCGTTGACCTTTGTTCTTTTGGATGGGCGATGTGACAGCTCTCCGTGTGCCTCACCCCACCGCTGAAAATCCCATAGAGCCCGTGCATACCGCCTAAGTAAGCAGTATGTCCACACGAAGTCATAGTCCACTGTGAAGCGGTTGGGCTGGTCTCGGGCATGCGGCGCGTCCTGGCGCTTCTACAAAGAACCTCCAAATTGCCACCAGACTGCGCCGGACTCTCTCGGGGTGGCTGCTCAAAGAGGCACTCGTGGCTGCACTCCATAATATTGAATCTCACGTCCCTCACCACTGCAGAGGGAACAGAGCACCACGGCAACACAGGTGAGATGTCAAATTCCTTTATTTCAGGCGTTGTGCATGACGCGTTTCGTTTTATGTAAAAACTTCTTCAGATGCCGCCAGGAATCTTGCAAGTGCATCTCCCGCCCACATTTAAAAGCAAATTGTCCCGCTACGATTGGTCAGAACACTGCTGGTCACAACGTGCTGGGTAGCCACAAACACCAGAACCTGGATTCGCGTGGAGCAGACACTCGGAGTTAGTACGAACCCAAGTGGGCGTGGTCTGCTCCCTTCTCCCCAGCGTTGACCTTTGTTCTTTTGGATGGGCGATGTGACAGCTCTCCGTGTGCCTCACCCCACCGCTGAAAATCCCATAGAGCCCGTGCATACCGCCTAAGTAAGCAGTATGTCCACACGAAGTCATACTCCACTGTGAAGCGGTTGGGCTGGTCTCGGGCATGCGGCGTGTCCTGGCGCTTCTACAAAGAACCTCCAAATTGCCACCAGACTGCGCCGGACTCTCTCGGGGTGGCTACTCAAAGAGGCGCTCGTGGCTGCACCCCATATTATTGAATCTCACGTCCCTCACCACTGCAGAGGGAACAGAGCACCACGGCAACACAGGTGAGATGTCAAATTCCTTTATTTCAGGCGTTGTGCATGACGCGTTTGGGGGGGGATTCGTCAAGCGGGGGCCGAGATAAAAGGGGGGTCCCAAAACGCGTTTTCCCCATGTTAATTTCCATAGGGCGCTCGATTTCACTTTTAGCCCGAACGGCTGAATGGATTTCCACCAAATTTGGCAAAATTGTAGGGACTGGTAGCCCGATGTGCCTTTGCTATGTCTCAAGATATGTGCTCCAGTGGATTTTGAGTAATTTAGGTTCAAAAAAATATATATATCTATGGCAGCGCCCCGGTACGCGCCCCAGGGAGTGCTCCGGGCGCGCCACGCGAGGTGCGCACGGAAAGCTGATTGGCTCTCGAGTGTCTGTAAACATTCGAAACAGTCCGGAGCAGCCGCCATCTTGTGTCTCGGTAAAATCTAGACACAAGAGGTGGCTAAAACAAAGGGGGAAATGACCATAAGGCGTCAGGGATAGACCCCCTCTGACCCCCTAGGTTTGATGTGGGGGCTATAAAAGGGCCCCGCGGGGCATTTAAAATATTTTTTTTTTTTTGTTTTGCGCGGGGGGAGCGCCCGGTACACGCACCGGGGAGTGGACCGGGGAGCGTACTATGAGGAAAAAAGAATGACAGTTTTTAAAAAATGAAGCCTTTTTTTAGATATTGGAGGTAGTTCTAAAAAGAACTTTTTTTTTCTTCTTTTTGTTTTATATTTTTTTGTGTGTTTTTTGAACATTTTGGCTTTTCAAAACAGTTTTATATTTTTTTTGTATTTTTTTAGGGGGAGAAACAAAAAAAAGGGAATTGAAACTGGCTCAACTGGAGCAAAAAAACAAAAAACCCAAAAAATTACTTCTTTTTGGGGCACTTGTGATTGTCACCTGCAAGGACGGTGAGCTTTACGCTCTTTTCACCATAGGCGATAAGCTTGCCACATGCAGTACAAGTGATTTTAAAATCAGCAAATTGTGGCTGAATACAAGGCATCATCTCTGATGTTTTGGGTCCCGATGAAGTGGGTTCGTTTCTTTGGGAGGTGGTCCTTGAAGACTGGGGGAGAATAGTTGTTAGGGTGCTTACGGGTCATATGTCGAATCATGGTATAGTTACCAAAGGAATATTTTTTGTTTGGGTTGCCCCTTGAGAGTTCTTCCTTACAGATTAGGCGCAACGTAAACATCCGACGCGCTTACGCAACGCGACACTGGGCTCGTCGCATTAGCGCGTCGGGTCATGTGACCTGAAAATAACACCTTTTATTGGTGCAGAAGTTTTGGTTTCCAAATGATGAAAGCCCGGGTCATGTGACCTGAAAATAACACTTTTCATTGGTTCAGGACAGTTTTTTTTTCCAAATGATGAAAGACCCCACCTTTTTTCCTTATTCTGACTTTGTCCTTTGACTGAGGAAGACCTGTTTGGAGATCTGTGATTAATATTTTGTACTTTAAAATGGCTACAGTAGCAGCAGCAGCTGGAGCATCTGCACCACCACCACCACCACCAAGAGGACCACCACAAACCCACAGCGGTGGAGATGAAGAAGGGGAGGAGGAGGAGGAGGAGGGGAATAGGACATTCCTACCAAAACACAATACCCTATATAGGCCAAAGCAGCACATTGTATGGGAGTTTTTTTCCATCCCAGAGGGCAAGAAGAAAGTGAATGCGCCAAAGGTGACTTGCCAAATCTGTGGCATTGAACTTTAAAGGGGGAACCCTAAAAAAAAATACTCATTTGGCAATAACACCGTGATTCGGCACATGCAGCGCAAGCATCCCAACAACTATGCTGCGGCAGAGGTGAGAGAACTGGCCAGCAACCCTCCCCAATCTTCACCCAGCACCTCCAAATGAAAGCAACCCACTCCATCGGGACCAGAGACAAGGGAGATGGTCCCAAACATACAACCACAGTTTGGGGAATACAAGATCTCCTGTATATTTTGTGGTAAGAACATCACCTATGGTGAGCAAAGCATAAAGCTCATCATCCGTGCTGGTGACAACCACAATTGCCCCAAAAAACAATTTTTTCCTTATTTTTTTTTGCTCCAGTTGAGCCGTTTACAATTCCCTGTTTTTGTTTCTCCCCATAAAAATAACAAAAAAATATAAAATAGTTCATAAAAGCCAAAAAAAGTACAAAATGTTCAAAAAAACATAAAAAAATATAAAACAACAAAAAGAAGAAAAAAACAGTTCTTTTTAGAACTACCTCCAATTTATAAAAAAAGGCTACACTTTTTAAAAACTCTGTCATTCTTTTTTCCCCAAGGTACGCTCCCCGGTCCGCTCCCCGGTGCGCGGACCGGGCACTCCCCCCGCGCAAATCGAAAAAAAACCAATTTTTTTTTGTCCTGCGGGGCCCTTTTATAGCCCCCACATCAAACCTAAGGGGTCAGGGGAGGTCTACTCTGCCCTCTTATGGTCATTTCCCCCTTTGTTTTTTGTGTCTCGAATTCAGTTAAACTGGAGCACCTGCTTCTATTAGTGCTTCCTGTTGAAGCTAACTTAGTAACTATTTTAGAATGGTGCTGGCAGCTTGCCGGCGCCATTCTAAAATAAAACAGGAGAGGGGCAGAGGGCAGAAGGGCACAACGACGAGTGTGGCCGAGGGCAGAAGGGCACAAAAACGAGTGGAGCAGAGGGCAGAAGGGCATAAAAATGAGTGGGGCAGAGGGCAGAATGGCACAAAAACGAGAGGGGCAGAGGGCAGAAGGGCACAACAACGAGCACCAAAAAACCCCGCGAACACGCAAAGCTCCCCGCGAACGCGCAAACGCCCCGCAAACACGCAAATTGCCCCGCGAACACGCAAAAAAAACCTGCAAATTCGCACAAATTCACGAATTTTGCGGATCGTGAATTCGCAAATCCGCAAATTCGCGAATTGCGAATTCTCAAAATTCACCCATGCTTAGCTGTAACCTCACAACACCCTTCTTACTCGCATATGGGAATTAGTACCCATCCTGGTAGCTAAATAAAACATCTCTGAGCTCCTTCATAACATCACAAAGTAGTAGCTCCCAGCGTTGACTAGGATTTCTTCACTGGTAAGGAGGACCCATGTGATGAAGCATTTCACCTTTGGGTGAGTGAGGGGTCTAATCCTTAAGAGATGAATTCCCCTTATTGATGAACAAATCGTGTTGTTTTTTGTAATTGAGAGGACTTCGACTATACCTACAGAAACCTAGCTAATCTGTAATTTGTTTAACATTAGACACCCAGGGAAATCCAGGATGGGGTGACGTGTGTGGCTCCCATCAGTTGCTGTTACCCAGAATCCATTGCAAACCTCAGAATGAGGAAAAAAAAACAATTTTCTTTACATTTCTGTGATGGAAAGTTCTAGAATCTGCGGGGAGCTACAAACTTCCACCCACATACCATTCCCACAAGTTTCCCAATAAACATTGTACCTCACTTATGTGCATAGATCGAGTGACCCTGACAGGAAACAGCCCAAAACACAAAGTAGACACCTCAAATTTTACCACTGAAACCTGACCTTTTCTTGCGATGTGCCTAGCTTCAGATTTTGATTTCTAACCCAGATGCACCTTGGGAAACCTAGCAAACCTACAACATTTTGCGAAACTAGACAACTGTGGAAATCCAGGGTGGGGAGACTTTCAAGATTCTCACCAGGATTTCTTCACAGAAGCCCTTACAAACCTCATTCTTGGACTGCAAAATATAATTTTCCTCACATTTCTGTGATGGAAAGTTTGTGAAGCTGCAGGAAGTAACTAACTTCCTACCACCTACCATTCCCACACGCCTCTCAATAAATTGGCACCTCACTTGTATTTAGTAAATGTATTTTCTGATATTTAATTAGTTTGGAAATGTATTTAATGTTTTGCATTTGATTTGTAATGTGTTTTATGTTTTGTATATTTGTATGTATAAATATTTATATATGTATATATAAATGTATATTTTTATATGTGTATGTTTTTTATAGTAGTAAATGTAAAAAATAACAAACAACTTGATATAATGCAAAAATATATTTTTAACAATAGTGATTTATACATAAATAATCATGGGTAATGTTGTTCCATGAAATACAATGTAGCTACATAAGAAAAGCATAAACTTGCTCTGAGAACACAAATTCTGCTTAATCCTTTCCAAGTGACAGACGTTCAAGAGCTGTCCGACGCCACAGTGCTCATATGCATCGATTTATTTCAGTCCGAAATATAGATTTTCTAATCATGTGGCAGGTGAAGAAGGGCCCCTTCAGCTCCCAAGGTTGTTTGGATTGTTTCAGTGAAATGAAGATCAGCGAGCACATTGCGCAGGACATCCTTTCATTGAAACCGAAATTGAAATAAACCTAGAGGCTCATTTCAGTTTCACTGCCTACGTGCTGAGGGTGCTTTCTCAGTCCCCGAGCACGTAGGCAGATGGGAGAGGTATATTTGGAAACGGTAGAATCTCCCCATTCTAATGGTACCCCTCTCTAGTGGATCCCTGCTGGGGGATCACCACAGGAGGGCGATCCCAAAGCATGGATCCACCTACTGGACACCCGGGAGGGGGAGCGGCCCGTTGTGCAAGCGCTTTTGCTCCGCCCAATTTTTTTTAGGGATCTTCAGTCTTTAGCCCCCTCTGTGGGACAGATATGGGCGATATCTTCCTATCTGCCCCTCAGAGAGCAGAAAGTGCACTAGGCACCATGGATTTATTTTGTGGGCACATTTAGGGGTGGCGGCTGCACAAAATGGGCAAGCCAAAGCACCCACCCCCCAAAATTCCACAATCTTTCTGCCCCCCGTGGAGGCAGATGGATGGCAACAGCCCCTGATCTGCTCCCTAAGGTGGCAGAAAGCACAGTAGGTGCTGGGGATTTTTTTTCTCTGTATATTGGGGTGGGGGCTGGCCAAAATGGGCATGCCAATGCCCCACCCCCCAAAATAATTCCAGTCTTTCTGCCGCCCAGGAGGAAGATGGTTGCAATAGCCCCTGATCTGCCTCCCTGGGGGAGAGAAAGTCCACTAGACACCATTTCTTTGGTTTTTTTATACGTTGCCATGGGGGCTGCCCAAAATGGGCATGCAAATGCCCCCACCCCCAAAAGCATCACGGTGGAGGAGACACCCCCTCTTCCTCCCCCCCACAAAATCAGAAGTTGGCAACTTGCCGGAGGCCCCACCCCCTTTCTCCGGTACTCTTCAAAATCTGAGGGTTCTTAGGGGCAAAGTAGCCTACCTGTTACCTCCAGTAACCCCAACACAGTGGGATTGCTGAGAGGTGGTAACAGGGCAAGCCCCTTTCTCCACCACTCTGCAAATGCGCCTCTTGGTGCACTGCTGGTATGGGAATGAGGCTCCCTTGCCTCCTGAGGGCCTTAGGACTAAAGTGAACTTCAACCCCCAAGCAGCAGTGCAAGAGGAGGCACGTTTGCAGAGTGGTGGAGAAAGGGAGCCTGGCCTCTGACCACCTCTCAGAAATCCAGCTTTGTGGGACTTATTGGAGGTAACAAGAGGGCTAGTTGGCCCCCAAAGACCCTCATCCAACCACCAAGAGAGTACCAGGAGGCACGTTTGCAGAGTGGTGGAGAAAGAGGGCATGACCTGTGACCATCCCTCACAGAAATCCCAATGTGTGGGTCCTACTGGAGGAAACAAGTAGGCTAGTTGGCCCATGAGGACCTCCAGCAGTGAAGGGGACTTCATCCCCCAACCAAGAGTGCACCAGGAGGCGTGTTAGCAGAATGTGGAAAACTCTGCAAACTCCACAAACGCAGCGAAGTTCACTGGACAGGTCTACCTGAGATCTGATTGGCAGCTATCTGTTAGAAACAAGTCACAGAATTAAATTTTTAAAAATGAAAAAGGGCCAGAGTAGGAACACCGTGACCACCGAGGCCTCTTGAGGGGTTCCCATGGGGACATTCCAAGGCCCAAAAATATTTTTGGGGGGATTTGAGACTCCCACCAAAATATCAGAAAAAAACAAAGAACAGGCTCCTGCACTTCATTTAAAATCACTCTCTGAGTGGGCCAGGTCCTGGAGGCATTGTGGAAATATAGAAGGGGCACGCGGCGCCCCCCTTCATGGGCTGTTCAAAGCCCGGGTGACCCCCAATTCCCTGGTGCACAGATGTAAATTAAAAATAAGGCTGGAAGGACCCTACGAAGAGTCAATGGAATTACATCACCCAACTAGTAGTGTGCCAGGAGGCACGTTTGCAGAGTGATGGAAAAAGTGGGCGTGGCCACCAAAAACCTCTCTGCAAACTCACTGTGTGGGACTTACTGGAGGCAATAGGAGGGGAAGTTGGCCCTAGAGTGTATCATGGCATTCAATATTTTCATTTTCCGAACTTCTCTTGATCTCTTTATGTTATGCTCACATATTTCATAGTGTTTTCTATATTCCATGTTTCCGCAGCTGACTTCCATGTCTGTGGCTAAAAAATCAGCACGAAGGCACCATGCATTGCACAAGAGTGCATGGCCATTCAAATTGATTTTGCTGCCACATGATTAGAAAATCTATTCAAAAGGCAACAAACCTACTCGGGGTGCAGCCCTCTGTCAATGACCGCACTCTACATCTCAGGACTGACCGCATTAGAAAATAATGCTAGGGGACATCTAAACTCGCTCGCACTCACTATCTCACATTTTCTGAAACCTTGCGGGGCACAAATTCCACTATGAAGTGATTGGCGGTGTTTGGCCTGAACTTCATGTTAAAGAGTAACACAAAGTGACTAAAATTCCGCCACTTTCATGGGCAGAAAGAAGCATTTTGCCCCCCCCCAACTTATTAGTAGTATTAAGTCTCCTCTTTATTCTCTTGTTTCGGGACAGCCCACCACCACCAATCACCACTTTCCCTATAGAACCAAAGAAACCTCCACCTCTGTTGTTCCTGCTGATACTGCTGGTAAGTTTTTCCTCCCTTTAAACTAGGTATGAATTTAGGACTTATTTTATCTAACTTCCCACTATCTATTTTAGTGTCCGCTTTAACCTTGCACACTGCCTCCTTGTCTTTTTTTAAATTCCTCCTGTTTCTACAGTTGACTTCCTCATGCCTGTAGCTTTCTTACCCTGATTGTTATGTTAACCTTTCTCCATCCCTCTTTTAAATGTCTTCTGAAGATTATTGGTAACATAGAAGAACACAGGCCTTAGTATTTACATCATGTAGGTTGACACTTGACAGAAGACTAAATTGAGCTAAGAATCCATAGTACACGGTTACAGAGATGGTTATCATGGACCCCAACAGAATGTAATGTCATGCAAGGTTCCATGAGATCATGACATCACAGCGTGACGGGATTCCAACATACATCCTTCCCATCCAACATACGTCCTTTTAATTTGATTCCACCCCTTCATTGTTTGTTTTTCCGATTAATTCGGATCCGTGTCTCTACATTCTGAAAATAAATATTAAAAAACTTCGAATGTTTGACTACTTACTTGGTCCAAAGTGGTTCTTTGGATAGTAGATAAGAATGGGTAACCCAACGTTTGAGATGTATTGCTTTCGTAATTGTGCAAACTAATTGGATGGGTAATTACAGCAGGTATCTAATATGTGTGTTATGTATTTGTCCAGGACAGCAAGTACGCCAGGATTCTGCAGCTGAAGGTAGTGATCCCCTTCCAGTGTTGGGGGAAGGAGGGACTGCTAGGACAAGTGATAAGTCACTTTCCTTTCTCAATGACAACTACTGCATTTGTTAATACATTCCTCCCTCTACTCCAAACCCACTTAGCAATCCTTTTGTAAGTGATCCAGCCTAATACGCTACAGTCTCATCCTCCCTACAATTCAATTTTTGGAAGAAAAGTGCTGTAGCCCAGTGCACACTTACCTATAACTTAACCCATTCTTGATTCTTCCTGTTCCACCCAGCCCATGCATTGCAATCCAATCTCAGTATTTAGCACTTTTCTCCCACAGTTTTTGCCTAAGTGATTATTTCACGGGCTCATTACTATTCCATCTTCTACCTCTTGTTAACCATGCAACTAAGCCTCATAGTAGTTGACATTCAAGGAGTCCATAGACAAACATAAACCTAGCCCAATGCCTGCTGTTTAACTTACTTATTCGTACCCTGCACTGCCACTTACTTTTCCCATAGCCAAAGGAAAAGGTATTTCAAGAGCTTTATTTTGGATGGATTGTGTAGTGTTGACTGGAACTCAGTCTGGAGTCGTACTCAGGGTGAGACTCTGAAGGGAGGAGGAAGAATAATTGGAAATTACAGAAACGTGCCTTTTGCTGTGCTAAAAAATATGCTGCCCTTCCAGGATATCGCCATTAATGTTGCACGTTATAGTCAAGTAAATTATACAGCATTAATTAAATATACCATATTTATCAATGGCAGTATATATTTATTTTTGGCTGCTTATTCATTAATTAACCCATGTGAAGCATGTGTTGTAGTTGCTACCCTCACAACATGAAAATATATTCATCCTTTTTCGCAAAAATATCTAATTTTGTTTATGGTTGTGATCATGGATTGATTTATACCACGAGCTACTACCGCATTGTCCAATGTATGGGGAAAATGGGCCCTCTAACAAAGAATCACATAAAAAAATATACAATATTCCCTTGGGAACAGTTCATGTTTTTTCCTTTGAAAATGGAAGCAATTGTTGTGGAGTACTGGCAGCTGGTAGTGCTTGAGGTGGAGGCAACCACTACTGTCTTGGGTAACTAGCCGTAGAGACAATGGCAGTGTCATTACTGCCACCACAGGCAGTTTAGGTCCCCAGGAACCAAGCCACCCCAAACCACCACCACTTTCACCACCACTGTGGACCGTTGTTCACTGTGGAGGATAAAGAGGCCTATTTTTTATGTGGGGTGGCACTTTTGTGGAGGAGGAGGGTCGGAAGGACGATTAAGGACATTGTATTTTTGGGCTATGTTGAGTTTGGGTAAAGGAGCGGGCCTGCTGTGGAAAGAGGAGGTGTGAAAAACAGTTGGGACAAGGTGTTTTTGGACTATGTTAAATTTGGGTGAGGGGATGGGTCTGCTGTTGGAGGAGAGGGTGGAACATTTATACATTTCATTTTTGTTCAATTAAATCAATGAGTTTTTTAAGCAGAAATAGCTGTCTTTGAATTACTAGTCAAATAAGCCTCTCATACAGTTAAAGAAGAAGTGCTACCAATGCATTGATGACAGAGGCTGTTCTTCTCCTGTCCTATCACAAATCAACTGCCCCATTGTTTCTATCACCTTCTCCTTTAAAGTTTTCAGTATTCCTCTACCTAATCTCTCTTTCCATGTGTTATTAACTGCTTACTTTACCTCATCTATTCGGGAATCCCCTGTAAACAGTATTATAAACCAGAATATTAGTGATCTGACCATGCTTTCAGAGACTGAGCAGCACAAATACTCCCAGTATCAGTTAAACGTGTATATTACTCTACTGCCCTTGCCCTATGCTCTGTAACTAGTGACCGTTAATTGGGACGTTAAAAATACAGCAAAAACAACAATCCCTCCTTTCCAAAGAGTTTCTTTTCTTACCTGAGCAGATATCGCCATGTCTACTATCTCTCCTATAATTGGTCCATTCCTTAATTCAGGGTTTTGCAAACAGCCTTCTTAATACTACAGACAATGGACTCATGGTGCTAACAGGGATGATATCAGAGGGGATACAAGAGGACATTATATATTAACCTGGTATGGTCAACTAGTGCATCACAGCCACCAACTAGAGTAAAAGAAAACAGAATAACTTCATATACAAGATTGAGACTATCATGATAAAAAAACAATTAACAACATTGTATTGAGTTACTTACAGATGTAAGCATAATGAACGTCCTAAAGTCTCAGTAGGAGTCACCAACACTCTGTAGGAGGCTGCTTGTTAGAATACAAATACATTTGGGTGATCTTGATCAATGGTACTTAAGATTTATTATTTTAGCTGAAAGAGCTAAACTCATATTGCTGTTGATAAAAAACAAAAATTAAATTGGGGATTAGTAATTTTAGCCTAAACAAACTGATTAGTCTCAGAAGAACCTAGATATGATGGACTTTATGTAACTAAAGGAAAATTAATTTATATCCTGTTATGTTAAAGACAAGCAATGATGCAGAATGATTCCCCAAAGAATGTTCAAGAGTAGCTTAGCAGACCCTCCCATCTACCACAACAAACCTTTTATTTGGCAATATTAATAGGTGCAAATAAGGTGTGTGGAGTTTCTATGTCTCTGCCTTCTCAAAGGAACCAATACACAATATAAGCCGGTCTCCATTTTAAAATCTTTACCTACAGTCCAGCAAGAGAATGAAAGAAAGGGTAAGTATGCAAGACACGTTGTTCTTTAACTTTGTTTTAGGAAACTGAGGCTTTCTGTTTCAGCAGGCTGTCACCGATTGGTCATTTCAAAGTCAATGATTGAACCACAGGTTGAATTAGTCTTTCTTAGCTCTCACCACTCAGCCAGTCCAGGCCAACTAATTGCTGTGTCCTCCTTGATTAATTTGACTACATGAACCATGCTTGTTGGACCACTCTATTACAGTTTATCATTAACAATATGCAATGTAAGTAACCAGTACACTATTTCTTTATTATTATTTTTTCCTGTTGGCCTCCTACTTGTAACTTCTGTTTTATTAGTCTGCAGAGTAGAGTTTGTTCTCAAACTCAGTGAGTTATGCAGAGGATAATCACTGACCTAACTTTAGATGTCAAACCAATTGCCTATTTAATTGTTGGAAAAAAGCCCACTACTTATCCCTGGATATAAATTGCTATATTTAGAGGACGCTGCTGAGCCCAGGGCAAGATGGCCATGCTGTAGCACTGGTTCGCCGGCTAGGATAAGAATCCAACCAATATTTGGGCCTCAGGTAGCCATTGGCGGCACCAGAAATAGAGTAAACCTTGCATGAAGGACAGAAAAGAACTGCTGTGCAACTAACCATGGGGCTAAAACGGCGAGGGACTGGACCTCACCTATTAAAATGGCGGATGCTGGTGGCGGCTGGTAGCTTGTGAATGAAGCTGCGCAGCTGGGTTGGGATTGTGGTGCTGCTTCGAGACCCTGTTGCGCTGACCCGGCCTGCAACGAGACGGCAAGATCAAGGCGAGGTAGGATTTCTGACTCCTCAGCACCCCGGGGCTGATATTGCTAGGCAAGCAAGACTGCAAGCGTAACCCACTCAACTCGGGTGACAGGGGAAAGGAAGCCAGTCGCGAGGGTGTATGCAGCGCAGGAAATCACTTTACCCGTGCTAAGGGGGCCTTGAAACTTACATAGTGGTGGGGAACTGAGAGGCTGGGTGGCAGCAATCTCATTGGAACAAGGGAGTACCGGGTGGTGAACTGTGACCCACACTGAGTCGGATATCACCCCCATGGCGTCTGCTAAACAAGCACGCAGAAGACTTTACCGCTGAGGTGAATGGACACCCTGCCCAAGTATACAAAATATGACGGGGAGCTAGCAATTTGGCCACATAACTGCAAGGGACCAACAAAGACCGCTGGGTGGTCGCGAAAACAAGTAAAGAGTGAGCTGCTGGTCTCTAGCCGCCCACCACGCACGTAAGCAGGCCCTACCTTGGACGACACCTGGCCCGCACCGTTCACGCCCAAACAACACCAAAAGCATATGGCAAGTAAATACGAGTGAAATATGCGGAGGAGAAATCGAGGCCAATTCTATGGAGGGGAAACAAAAATAAAGACAGTAAACACGCAGGTGGGAAGAATAGTCCATTGGTGCCCTGCAAGAGGCCCTGGCCCCACCAACCTAAAACAACACACTCTGCTTGCACAAGGGTGAGTGTGCAACAATCTCCCCCCTGCAAAGCTTAATATGCCAGGAGTAGGAGACACTATCCGCAAGTGCGTAGGCATCACAATGGCAGTGCAGTAGCAGCACTGTAGAGAACCCTGAAGCAGGGGCTGCAACTTTAGCATCCAGCTTACCTCTGAAAAGTGAAGGACCACTGTGAGGGAGAGGAGTCCCACAAGCTACAATGGCGCAGGGAGCGGGAAACACAGATAATGGACACTCGACGGCGAACAGTGCAATCACCAATAGAGGGTACTAATAGGATCACAGTGAGGATTAAGTTGCAGTGTGAAACTGCAAATCAGCACAATCTATCCTGCCCCTCAAGATGGGGAAGACAGCCTGGCAACGGTTGCGCCTCACCTTTGAGGCTAAGAAAGTGCCCAAGATCACACAACATGCTCATTCAGACTCCGAGCAGGGCCCACCTTTGCAGGCAAGAGGATCATTGGAAGCCACACTGCATGCAGCAGAGTTGGCAATCAATTGACAGCAAGATAGATGCTCTCAACATTTGTATGGATAAGACGACCTCCAAGCTGGAAAAGCAAGATAGCAGACTCACTGCGGCAGAGCAGCGCATCTGGTGAGCCAAGGACCACCATCCAGGGGTTGACCCAAAAGCTACTAAACATGGACAAGGTACTAGCCATTATCCAAGCCAAAAATGAGGACTTAGAGGCACGGTCTCTCCGTAACAACCTGTGCACAATAGGTGTCCCAGAGTCCGCCAACTCAGGCTGCCTGGAAAACTATGTGGAAGAGATGCTGAGGAACATCTGCGTTAGTGAGGAGTTGTCGGCAGTGCTCATATTATAACGGGCACATAGATCCTTACAGGCATGACCGCCTCCTGGTGCCCCACTGTTTCCGATCATCGCTAAACTCTTAAATTATAAAGATTAGGATGTGGTGCTACTACTCTCCTGGGAGCATGGCACTATTAAATTAGACGAGAATGAGATATCATTTTACCCAGATGGTCGCAGTACAAGCAGCACAGCGCGGATTTGGGCCTGCAATGAAGAAGCTGCAGTCACTGGGCCTAAAATATGCCATGCTATATCCAGCTTGCCTGAGAGTGGAACAGGAAGGCAGTCCTATTATACTCAGAACTCCCAAAGCAACAATGGAGTTAATCAAGAAAGTGGGGAGACCACAGACCCTCTCCCTGGACAGAGAAACAGTTGATTGCGAATCACACTTTAAAGAGACTGAGTAACATCAACAAACTGCCTGCACAGATAAATGATATCTAGAGGGAGTGAAACTTACTGCAAAAATAGTCAAAAAAGGGGTACAATTCACAGGAAGTAGAACTGGGAAGGAGGATTGCACATGCACTGTTAAGGTCCACTGTGCAACAATATACAGCTGCACCATAGTATTACAGGGAGGGTGAGTAGGGAAGAGTCAGGTAAGGTGCCTGCCCTCCTCTGTAGGGCTGGAAATGGTGGACTGGGCCCCACTTAAAGTATTCCCAGCCCCTTTCATACCGTTGAAGAGTAAAGCACTCCTATGACCCCCAACAACGGTAGACCCAACCAAATTTGAATACTTGATTTATATCACGGGCCCATATTGCTGATTGATACCATGTTGTTTAACTGTAATGTGTTTCTGCTGGGTATGGCTTTGGCACGTTCCTACTGCCAAAGTGGTGGGGGGAAGGGTTGTTACTGTTGATATGTTATGGTCACCCCTAGCACATTCCTCTTGCACTGCAGCCCACTTGGACACACTTCTACCTAGATATCACCACCCACACAAACCCACAAAACAATAGAATCCTTAGATGACAAATAGAACACAGGCTCTCAATCTAATCACATGGAACGTGCGAGGGCTAAACAACCCCAAAAAGGTTAGGCAGGGTTGCACATAACTTGACAGGCACCCAGTGAATTTTGCGCTTTTTTCAGGAGACGCACCTCACACCGTAAACAGCGACACATATAGAGCACGATTGGCACAGGAAAAAGTGGCCTCCTCATACTCCTCCTTTTCCAGGGCTGTACTCACCCTAGTCGCAAGGGAATTACCTTCACTATGATGCACTCTGAAACGGATGACCACTGGAGGTTTGTTATCTGGCAGGGGAACTGTAGAGGCACAGCACTCACCCTAATAAACCTGTATGGTCCCAATGTGGACGACCCCAAACTTTTCACTACAATATATAATTGAATATATAAACTACAACCCTCCACTATCGTCTGGGGAGGGGATTTTAATTTTTCATTGGATCTGGCTGTAGACAGGTCCAGAGTCTATGCATGTCCGGTCAAATAAACAAGTAAGACACTGAAAACAGTGTCTGATCATTCCCCAGCACTATTGTCACTGACCGCGCACTGACACCCCTTGACCAATCCAATGGAAACTACATACCTCGGCCCTTACAGGAACAGTTTACAGGGATGGGGTAAGGGTGGCTATTATACAATATTTCAGGGAAAATGAGGGGTCGGTAGACACAGCAGGGGTACTGTGGGAGGCCTTCAAGGTTACCATACAAGGTGCATGCATTGGACCAAGGGCTGGTGTCCGACACCAGAATTCCCCAACTTGAAACACAGCTACAGATGCTCAAGAGAGTATATGAAACCGATTCTAAACCCCAAACGCTAGCAGACTTCAGAACCCATCTTCAAGAGTACACGGAGACAAAGGACCAAGAGATTTGCTTCTTATCCAAAATAGGGGTGGCAAGGACATACGGATAGGGAGGGAGACTGGGTGCAGCTTAGCCACCAAAATAAAAGGGCCTTGTGACATATGCCAGTTGCTGACCCTTAGCATGCAAGACGGAGCATGATTCCCAGTAAATACTCTAAAATGTTGTGGATTACTATGCGAAACTCTATACGGGATTACAGTCGGTCTGGAACTATGGGCGATGTAAAGACATTTTGAAATGACATAGAATTAGCAAGGTTATCACCAGGGCAGAGGGAATACCTGGTGCAGCCAATAAAGGAAGAGGAGGTGGGTGATGCTATCCGTTCCCTATTGAACAGAAAGTCACCTGGCGGCTACAGGATCCCAAGTTAATTTTACAAATCTTGCTCGGACTTTCACCTATTAGCTATGTATCAGGAGGGGTTTGACAGACAATCTCTTCCCCCCTCCCTTCATGAGGAGGTATTAATAATGCTGCTGAAACCCGGGAAACCACTCGAGCAGGTAGACTCGTACCGTTACCTGTTGCTAAACAATACAAACTTAAAGATTCTAGCAAAGATGATTGCATCGCGGCTCTAGCCGCTAGTGCAGGCCCTGGTGCTACCAGACCAAGCAGGTTTTAAACCTTCGAGGTCTACCACACGTAACTACGTTTGCTATTTGCAGTAAAGCATCAAGTAAACCCCTCTTTGCCTGCTGCGGTGGTCTTCTTAGACGCGGCAAAGGCATTTGCTTCCATACATTGGCCTTACATGTTTACAGTCTTAGTCAGACTGGGAATGCCACAAGCATTTTTGAAATAGATCCAACTGCTGTACACGGACCAGGTCTGACAGCTTTGGGTCAATGGCTTAACATCAGAGGCAGTAAAAATATGCAAAGGAACAAGACAGGGATGTCAGCTGTTACCGATCTTATTTGCCCTTGCACTAGAACCCCTGGCCTACATTATAAGAAAGAAACACTGATCCGCAGCCATGCGTTTCCTACAACGGCTTCTCATTATATCACTCTACGCAATGATATGGTGGTTTACATTAGAGACACCAGCAACCATGCCTTCCTCAATAGAATTCCCGCTGGAGTGGTGCACGGAGTCACTAAAATACCTGGGATTTTGGATACATGGGGACCTCGAAGAAGTTATTCACCAAAATTACGGCACCTCTATTACAAAACTGCATGATCAAATAGTGCGCTGGATTAGTCTTCCTCTGTCACTCGCTGAAAGATTGTCAATAATGAAGATGGTTATTCTGCCAAACTTTTATATTTATTTGTCAACATCCTCATCCCCCTCACACAAGAATTCTATAAAACATTGGAATCTTGCATGATAACTCTTGCCTGGGCAGGCAAACAACCCAGAATAAGCTGGCAGATACTCACACGCCCTTAGACACGTGGTGGGTTTGGTGCTCCAGTGCTTTACCTTTACTATCTAGTGCTCACACCCACTTCGCTCACTACTGGTATCAACCTCAAAGATACATTTGACACACAGCAATTGAGTCTGATTAAATATATCTGACCCCCCCTTAATGTGAGTGTAATGCATGAGTGCCCAGTGACTAACCTCAAAATTGTAAGTCCACTAGACATCACAAAAAGAGCGTGGAAACTACTTACAGCGTGAGCAAACAAGATCCCAATACATGCTGCCAAAATACCACTAATGCATCACCCCTCTGTATCGTAATAGGTTACTAGAGAAGCTGGATCACTGATAATACTGCAGGAAGTGTGGCTTTGAAATGCCGGACCAATTGCCTATGTCATCCTCTGCTGTTTCAGGAGCACTATATTTCTTTGGAATGAAGTGTTTGTTCAATGTAATCATCACCAGTCTCCACATTTTGAGATGAGAGATTGGTCCTTCGGATTGTGATAACTGCCCCAGCTATACAAAACACATGCTCCACATAAACACTAGCTACCAAGCATTTAGGACACTGTATTATATTTCTACTGAGCTCTGACCATTGTGCCTTTTTGTCATGCTAATAGAATAATAAGTCTTGATTCAGGTACACCTCTGTTGAGTCATCCAGATAGTCTTGGACTATCTTCTGATTTTTCATTGGTACTGCCACTTGCTGTGGCATTGCCTCTGCACTTGACTTAAGTCCTGCTGAATGAAGCCAACCAATTGCAAAGGTTGGCAGTGAACTTGAAGTGATTGTTACAGTGGGTTTTGGAGCTGTTGATGGTGCTGTAGAGAATGTAAGCCATCAGCACTACTCTGAGACAACTGTTTCAGTAAAAGGGGATGAAAGTGGACAGCGCTTTTTTTGTTGTATACATCCAGTAGTGCGGCACAGATATAGTCTTTGGAGGACACAATCTCCTTTCGCAGACTTTGATTATTGCTGAAGCAAAGAAAGAAGCTATCCAACAAAGAAGGTGCATCTTCATTGACACTAGTAAATGTTTGCTCCACCTTTTCAACTGCTCCTATAGGAAATGCAACAATAGTATTCCTTGGCTCATGGTGCAGCCTTCCTGGCTGACTTTCACTGTTATATTCTTGAAAGGAAGTAGTATTTGTATCAGGCACTCCAATAGCCCCCATTTTTCCACCTGCATTGTCATAGCTTTGGCAGTTGCAGCCCCTCTCCTTTGAATTACATAATCATTGATAGATTTGTTCTGCTCCAACAGGCAGGTTGCATCCCCAGGTTGCATCCAACGGGCTGGGACCTCCTGTATGAGGGCTTTTACAGGTAGCGTATTAGCACAATTAGGGATCTTCAACCTGCTTTTGGGCTTTAAACGAATGGCTGACATGAGTACATATTCTTAGAAATGTGGTTTGTATTCTGTTGAAAACCTCTTCTTTTTTTAGAAAGTCCTGCACAATTAGATTGATGCAATGCACTAAAATCATTGCTCTGAAAGATATATATGACATTAGACATGGCTTTCGCTATATTACTGCCATTTTCAGTGGGAACAAATCCAATTGTTAGACCTCTGGGTTTAAGCCATTTGTAGACCTGGAATTAAACTCTTCCAAGATGGTGGTAGCAGTATACAGTTTCTCAACTGCTGCATGCTGCCGAATGCCCTGAAATGCATATTTCGCGTTCAGACCAGCAGCAAGCCTGTACCTAACTCCCTGGAAAGAGACCCAGTATGCAGCGATCCACAAGATGGTGCACATATACGTCATGAGGTGGATGGACAGTACAGTGCCCTTCTTCATAGTGTGACAACCATTTTCAGCACTTAATGATGCAGCACCGGCACAGTAACTCAAAAATAGCTTTGTTTGGGAACCTTCTGTTTTGGGCAGAGGGCCTCCACAAATTCTAGAAAGCCCACTGTTGGAAATGGCCCTTTTTGCAGGGTTATCCCCAAACATTTTGCTTCTTCCTCCCTTGTTTTTCCTGACCTATGGTTGTTAGCAATAGGACTCAGGGCACTTTACCACTGCTGATCAGTGCTAAAGTGCATATGCTTCCCGTATTAATTGTTATTGTGATTGGTTATCCATTATCGGCATATCTGTATCACCAAGAAGTCCCTAGTAAAGTGTACTGAGTGTGCCAGGGCTGGTGATACAAATGCTACTAGTGGGCCTGCAGCACTGATTGTGCCACCCACATGAGTAGCCCTAAAATGGTGTCTCAGGCCTGCCACCGCAGTGCCTGTGTGCAGTCTGTGAACTGCCATGACAACCTGGCCAGTGTCTCCACTGACAAGGCCTAACCCTTCCCTTTCAGTACACATTGGACACCCCAATTGAAGGCCTAAGGCACCCCCCTGGGCAGGGTGCATGTATGTGAAAGGTAGAGCATGTACTAATGCAGGTGAAATCCTCTGGTTGTGAATTACAGCCATTTTCGTTTTTTTCACTATTGTAAGGCTATCTTGCCCATAGGCTATCATGGGGAATGCTGTGTACAGTGGTTACCTGCATATCTTCCCATAGGAGCAAGATAGGACATAAACGTCTGGTATCCCTGAACTCAAAATTTAATACTACATCTTTTAGGAAAGGTGGTTTTTAAATTCTGTGTTTGAAATTGGCACTTTTAGAAAGTGGCTGTTTTCTTGTCTGACCTTTCTGTGTGCCTTTGGCTGTTTGTGAATTGAATGTCTGGTTTGTGAGTGACAAGGCTGGGGGATTCCAGGAGACAGAATGAGTCCACCCAGTGGTGAATAGAGAGATCTGCATCTAGATGGGAGGGAGGAGTTGCTCCTGGGACCAGAATTGGACTGTGCCTGTGCCCAACAGTGCTGGCTCCACCCCCTGTGGTGCGTCTGATGTCTCTGCCCTGCACTGTGAAAGGAGAGAAGGAATTGTGTCAGCAAAGTGCTCCAGGGCTGTGCTTCCCCTCCACAATGCTGGCTCCGCCTCCTGCTAGGCGGCTGACGCCCCTGCCCCTCAAGGAACACCCAGAACTTGTTCAGACCAGGCTCAGAGTCCTCCTGCTCGAAGGGAACAAATACTTTTAGGGGTATAAGTACAGGACCCCAGACTACAGAAAATTAGTTCATCCTGGAATTAAGAAAGAACCTCTGCCAAGGAGAAAGCTGAAACTGAGGAAGGAAGACTATCCTTCTATTGCTCTGCTGGAGTGACCTGCTGTTTCTTTGCTGGACTGACCTGCTGTTGCTTCGCTGCCAAGGAGAGGGGAAGGACTTTGCTTTTGGTGCTGTGTCCCCTTGCTTGAAGGAATCTCCAAGAGCCTGAGAAGAGCTGGCTCCCTGTTAAGCAGTCCCAGGACAAAAGGACTTCACCCCCAGCTTCCCTGAAATCTGCTGAGAGAGTTGTGTCCTTCCAAGAGTGATTGGGCCAGTTGTGGTGCCTCTGGAAGTTGTATCTGTGTTGGGAAGCTGGAAACCAAGCTTTTAAAGACTTTCTGCAAGTTTTGTCGAATCGCTCGCTTGTGGAGCTCATCCCCGACCGCGCAAGGAAATTCCCGCCGCTACGAAGGCCGAGATCGTCGCAGCGCCTATTGCCGCTGCCAGGGTCATCGCATCCTTCGTATTCGGGACGCACCAGACTGGTGTGGGAAGATCACCATCACTGCGAGTGTTGTTGCAGAGCCTGTTGTTGCTGGGTGAGATCGTCGCACCACTTACTTCCGGACAGCATCACGTTGCTGCGAGTGTCGTCGCAGAGCCATTGCATCAAGAGGCTGCGAGAGGAAGATCACCGCTGGTCCGTGCATCGTCGCTCCGGAGATCATTTCAACTCCAAAGATCATTGCATCGTGTCTTTGCAAACTTCTTTCACTACGAAACCTTTGCACAGTAATCCATACAATGTCGCATCCCTCCTCATAAAGACCGGAGTAACCGTATCACGCCCGCCTCATCCGGCGGGGCTGTCGCTTTGCCACCCCAAGGTCTCAGGAGTGATGCATCACTTGTTTTCCACCGCACCAGCTTCTGTTTTGGAACTTTGTCGCATTTATAGGTACTGTTGGCTAAACGTGACACAACTGTGAACTTTTCACGCAACTGTGGATTATTTTATCGCAACTTTAAGAACTCTTTTGAAACCATCATCTTGAACTGTGTATGATGGATTTTTGTCGTTTTGGTATTGTGTAGTTTAGATTAAATACCTTTATTTTTCTAAACTGTTGTGGAGTCAGTTTGTGGTGTCTTCACTGGGTTACTGTGAGTGTTTGTACAAATACTTTTCACATTGCCTTCGATAAGCCTTGACTGCTCGTGCCAAGCTACCAAGAGGGTGAGCAGAGGTTATCTAAGAGTGTTTCCTCGTTACCCTGACTAGAAGCAAGGGTTCCTATTTGGACAGTGGTAACTACCTCTGTTAACTAGAGACCCCCAGTTCTAACATCCACTATTTCTACAAAAGAAGAAGGGAGTAGTTTAAGAGGTATCACTGTAGCCAGCTTCCCATTGTAAAAACTGGCTTTTTTGTGGTTCCAGTGGTACAGGGACTTCTTGGTAAACATAGCCTTAATGCTAAACTCTTTTCTTGTGCTACTACTGCCATAAGCGACCTGTTGGCACCAGAAGCAGGTTGGATGCCTGGGTTCTTTGAGATGGGAGATGCTGTAATCTACTGTGCCTTGTACCATGCAGGGGCTGCTGTGGGTGAGGATTGTACAGTATGGGGGAGGCTTACAGGGCTGCCTTGCGAGATGCTTTTAGCATACTCTTCTTCTTTCTCCTGACAACCTTCTCCTATCACTTCAGCTGTTGTCTCTCACTCACCACCACCAGCTATTCTTTTAAGATGCTTTTTCCACATGATAGTGTGTGTTTTTTTTTATGGGATAGTTAGCCTCCAGTACCATAGTGCCCACCTGGTTTACCACAACAGACTTTCTTGTGGAAAACGTAGCATATTGTATTATTATTGGAATGTGGGCTAAGCATAAAAAAGACCCAAACTAGGAAATAGAGGTTCCTTTTTTTTCCAAAACCTGAAGAAATGGAGGTTAAGCTAGGTAGTTGTCTTGATGTTTTCCTTTCTGTAGGCGTGCAGTGACTCTGGCAGGGGTGGTGATGGCAGTTGCAAGTGTTTGTGATCTTGCCAATGTGGGAGCCAGTGAAGTTGTTGGAACCACATGCCTCTGATCTGGTTGGATAGAGATGATCTGTCCCTCCTCTGCACCATTATCAATACTCGCTCGTTCTTATCATCACCACCTGTTGCATTTGCAAGGCTTTTATGAAGCTTAATTTTCCCTTGTCTCTCAAACTCGTCAGAGGCCCAAGCCATGTACAGAGCATCAGCAGGGGAACTTAAAAAAAATCGGGGGAGTACTCTTTATTTTCCTTGCTGGAGATGGTGAATACAATGAGGGAAGAGATGTCTTCTCAACAATATCTTGCTTAGCAAGAACCGCAACCTCCTTTTCTGCTCCTACATACTAAAAATCTATTTCTGACTATGGTTCTTTTTGTCCTTTTTGCAGGGTTTATTGGTTTGTGGTTTAGACAATTACAATTCAGATTCACTGCTCTCAATTTCTTCAGTCACATGGCTTTAGATTTTGGTGGTGGTGGTGCTGTTGATACAGGAGTCTCAGCCTGTTTCTGCCCAGAGTAGGCTAAAACAGGTACGTCATGTTTCCTGAAAAAAAGGTGAGGGTTTGATGCCAGTGTTGACAACCTGCTTCTTCTCCTCTCCACTGGCCACTTTCTTGGTAGGAACATTCTTCTTTGGGACCATCGTCTTATCACTAGCAGATAGCAGTTGGCACTAGAAGCTGCAGCACTTAGCAGTGGAGTACTCAGGTGTCACTGTGAGATGAATCCTTCAAAGCTGTCACTACAGTGAGAGCAAAGCCCCAGAAACTTAATCAGTAAAATGTTGGCAATCTGAAAAATCTAACCAATGTAGCAAAAGTGAAGCCATCGTCATCCTAAATGCTTAACAACAGTGTACCCAAAAACATGTGTAAACTATTTTTCACATGACAAAAACATGACACTGAAATGGTTAGTTTATGTCTCTCCGGAGACATAGTGAGAAGGTACCCTCTACATATGTAGAGAAAAAACTACATTAAATAATTGCTGTTAACCCGCCAAGCCATAGGGCCTATGGGGACTCTATGGGAGGCAGGAATTTTTTTATAATAATTTATGGTCCTAGAGACTCTATGGGATGCAGGTGGAGGCAAACAAATATGGAAAGAAGTACATTAAATAATTTCGAGTGCCCCACCATGGGCCATAGGGACTCTATTGGAGCCAGGCAAAATTGAAAAGAAAAACATTAAACAATTGTTGGTGCCCTACTAGGGACCAATGGGACTGTATGGGGCGACCGGCAGAAATCTAAAAGAAATACATAAAATAATTACTGGTGCCCCACAAAAGACTATTGCGACTCAATGGGGGGAAGGCAGGTATATATGGAAATAAATACATTAAATAATTGCTGGTATGCTACCAGGGACCATTGTAACTCTATGGGAGACAAGAAGTGGCAGGCAAAAATGGAAAACACATAAAGAATTGCTTGTGCCCCACCAGGGACCATTGGAACTCTGAGGGAGGCAAGGGCAGGCAGGCAAAAACTTTTTTAAAAAAACATTAAAAGATTGCAGGTGCTCCACCAAGGACCATTGGGACTCTATCGGAGGCAAGCAAAAAATAAAAATGAAAAACGTTCTAAAAAAACACCAACACTGTACTACAATCAGCCAGAAGCACAAATAAATGTATCAGGAAACAAGAAAAAACACCAAAAATGGCATAGGCCTCTTCCATTATTGTCCTTGGAAATAGCTTTAGGAGTGTAATAAAGGGACGCTAGCTCATCCATCACATAGCATGAAGATAAAAAAATACATGGCAACCTATGGTAAACACACACACACTGGCTACACAAGAAGGCCACTGCAGTATTTTCAGCAAAGAAAGAGTCACAGAGAACAAAGAAGACCGTTGCCCTGTTCTGCCTTGAGCCCAACTCAGAAAAAAGCATCTTGCAGTACTGCAGGCAAACGATTGCAAATATAGTATCAGGAACATTCAGTTGTAGACAAAAAATTAAATATCCTAGGTGTTGCATTTACTCAACAGCCATCCATATAAAGCCCCCAAATGTTTTCCGAAAGCAGTTAGCACAGCAGCAGTGGCAATATGAAATATACATCAAAAATACACTCAAAGACTAGCACAGGGAGGGCTAGTTCCCATACTGCAAAACATCACAGTGAAATAGTTAACAAAGTATTAGAAAATTACAAATATACACACAAGAAAGTGGAGGAAAAGTATATTTAACCCTAGGCCCCCACCATCAAAAACGTGCCAACATATCCCCTTAAAAAAGGTAATCACTGATGGGCCCCCCACTGCAGCCAAAACTTCAGGCCGCCCACCAACAAAAATACAAAATAAAAATAGATAAACAAAAAATATTACTGCATGCCTTCCCTCAGGCAATTTTTTTCTCTCCAAAGTGCTGGATTTTAACTTTTCTCCAAAAACGTTAAGGTTCCAAGGGTGTGTACAGCAGCGTTTGCAGAGAAAGAGTGATTATTTCCACCTAAATCCACTCAAAAGTGACAAAGAGCTGGACAAAGAATTCAGGCCAGGAAGTGGAAGTTGCAACTGTAGGTACAGTAAGTAGCCTCCTAACCTCCATAGAACTTCCTTCCCGTTAAAAAAAAAAAGTGTATTTCAGGCTGAAATGTACCCAAACGGTCCTTCCGGGCAAAACGTGAGCGCATAACTGCATTTCAAATTATTTTTTCAGCTGCTTGTGTAAGAAATCAACTCGAAATGCTGACCAGAGATTGCCCCACTAAAGACGCGCATTTGGTTGTTGCCTACTGCCGTGAGGGGAACAGCTTTTCTACTTACCCTCCTCCATCTGCTGGTCGTCCTCCTGTCTGCTGGGGCAGGGGCTGTGTGCGAGGCCCCTTTGGTTTGGGACCGCCGTGAGGGAAACGGCCATCTCTGAAACCAAGCCGGGGACTACAGATCCCAACAGCCCCTCGGAGGCGCGCACTGATAGCGTCATTAACAGGCACCTGCAGCCCTCATTAGAGCTTCACGCCTCCCGCAGCACGGGACGTGCGGGGCAGCGCCCGGGCCAGGGGTGGGCCCATCCTTGCCCATCAGTGGCCGGGAGAGGCTGGGCTGAGCCAATTCCCCTTAAATTTACTTTTCCATTCTGGCTGCAGGTGGGTGACCTTAGTTTTGCTATTGAAATTCTAGTGAGTTGGCAGTAACTGTCCAAAATGGGTAGGCGCAAGCCTTTATTGTCCCCAGGCTCTATACTATCTTTTGGTCAGCCAACTGCCATTGACAAAATGTTACAAAGAGCCATTGGGGTCATTGCAAATGAAATCGAGATGACGGAAAGGTGACTCTCTCTCACCTCAAATTTGATTCCAGCAATTTCCCCCCACATTGCTGCTGGGTCTGTATCTTTGCCGAATCTGGAGTCCCCAATATCATTACCGGAATGCGTCCCCAAAAGTCAAGTGGAGTTGGCCTCCAGGGGCGCTTGCTCCAAAACAAGAAAACCGGCCACTCGACCAAAAATCAAGCCAAAGAACGCCAAACCACTGAAGCCTGTACTGGATCCTATTGTTCTGGGAGAACCCTTATCTAACACTATAGCCCCGGAACAACCGACCTGGGTTATGGAGGTCATATCGGACATGTGGATCCAAGTAAGGACTATTGTCAGGGATGAACTAAAAAACATTTGGGACCGAGTGCACAAGCTAGCCAAATTGGTGGAACAATGGGTAGACAGGGATAACCTAAACAGGAGGGACAGAGTCCCGATCTTACCCATAGGAACCAATCATGAATCCTCGAGTAGTATTAATAATACCCAAGAAGAGGAAACAATTAGGGGCCCTAAAGTAGGGCCAGGAAAGGTCCCCCTGAATAAGACTGACCCCCAATGTCTGCCAGCTAGAAGTAGCGAAAGTGACCCAATTATGCCACATGTAGAGGTCCACAACCCAGTAGACAGTGGGGAAAAGAATGCGCTACCTATGGAACCTAATGATTCGATCCTCCCATTATCTTGTTTCGATCTCCCACCAGCCTCAGTCCCTCTTGTACTAATTCTGGCAGGCGTACCAGTGTTAGAAAAAGGGAATAGAGAGTCATTTATTGAACTAAGAAACAAAGTTTGTCACACGTTTTTGTTAAACAAACAATACAAGATTAGGGACGTTGGAGAAATCATTATGGCACTGAGGGTGGGATGGGTGGGTCAAAGAGGTAAAGATATCAATGGGGATTGTATTGTGATTAATTTCACAAATAGCAAAAAACACAGTTGATGGACAGAATGCAGAACAATGTCTTACATTCACCCCAGTACAAGGATCTGGGCCTAAATCCATCGTTTTTTTGCACTCCACACCACCCTAGGTCAAACAATGGCTATATGCAAATCAGCCTCGACCCTGTGCCTCATGGGAACAGTCCAGCCCGAACTACCAAGCCATGTCTTTCCTAGACCGGAATCAAGCATCCAAGGACCGGTTTCTGGCTGTCAGCCTTCTTCAGCCTGGATAGCTTGACTACAGTGATGTAGAGAGGCTGGGACTCACGTCTGAGCATACCCAGCCCACTCGGGGTGAAAATTGCAAAAAACACAGTTGATGGATAGAATGCAGAACAATATCTTACATTCACCCCAGTACAAGGATCTGGGCCTAAATCCATCGTTTTTTGCACTCCACACCACCCTAGGTCAGACAATGGCTATATGCAAATCAGCCTCGACCCTGTGCCTCATGGGAACAGTCCAGCCCGAACTACCAAGCCATGTCTTTCCTAGACCGAAATCAAGCATCCAAGGACCGGTTTCTGGCTATCAGCCTTCTTCAGCCTGGATAGCTTGACTCCAGTGAGGTGGAGAGCCTGGGACTCACGTCTGAGCGTACCCAGCCCACTCGGGGTGAAAATTGCAAAAAACACAGTTGATGGACAGAAGCAGAACAATGTCTTACATTCACCCCAGTACAAGGATCTGGGCCTAAATCCATCATTTTTTGCACTCCACACCACCCTAGGTCAGACAATGGCTATATGCAAATCAGCCTCGACCCTGTGCCTCATGTTAACAGCCCAGCCCGAACTACCAAGCCATGTCTTTCCTAGACTCGAATCATGCATGGAAGGACCGGTTTCTGGCTTTCAGCCTGGATAGCTTGACTCCAGTGATGTGGAGAGCCTGGGACTCACGTCTGAGCATACCCAACCCACTCGGGGTGAAAATTGCAAAAAATACAGTTGATGGACAGAATGCAGAACAATGTCCTACATTCACACCAGCACAAGGATCTGGGCCTAAATCCATCGTTTTTTTGCACTCCACACCACCCTAGGTCAGACAATGGCTATATGCAAATCAGCCTCGACCCTGTGCCTCATGGGAACAGCCCTTTGCTGAGAAAGAGGGGTCCCAGTAAACAACCACAAAATTATATACAATTAACAAAAATCAAATGACAACAGTTTGCTAACATTGTTTTTATTTACAATGTAGCTCAGCCACATTATTCAGGCAATTAAAGTAACACATTCTATAAAGTGCCCTGGTAACGGGGTAGGGGGATTGGTGCAGTGAGTGTAGGAAGGGTAAGTGACATAAAAAAACAGAGCCAAAGGCTACGAACAGTCAAAGATTATTAAGCTAGTTCAAATTATTAGTGACCATAGGTTCCAAATTATTATTTGCAACATATTTCATACAAAAGGATTTTCATTAGGAACTAATCCAGAATTTCAAAACTAACCAAATAGGCACATCAAAAGATAAAACAACAAGACATACCGTGGATGCTTGTTATTGTAAGTGGAGAGCGAGTGGTTTACTCCCACAAAGCAGAAACATGCAAGGCCTAGGTTGAAAGGCAAGAGTCTGGTCTCAAAACCACTGAAGAGTGCTGGAAAGAACGTCGTTCTGAGTGGGGACAAAATATTGACATAAATATGATGGTACACAGCGGTAATAAAATAAATTCGATAAGGGAACTCAATTGTAGAGCCATTGTGGGTGCCCAATCGTATGATGGTACGCAAAGATATTAAAATCGATAAGGGAACTCAATTGCAAAGCCAGTGTAGGGGCCCAATCATTGGGGTCGTTAATGTCAAACACCCCGTGGTTGGGTGTACACCAGATTGTAACGCGATATTATAGAGTGCGACATGGCCATGCCAAGTTGGTAAGCTGAAGGTAAAACCTTCTCAAAGTCAGGCATACCTGGTTGAATGAATCGGTGTCTAGTACAGATAATAGTACCGGTCCAGATATATCATGGAAGAAACAGCAAGTCTCTTGGAAAAGGGGGCACAAAAGTGGACTGTCACTAATAGTACTCTATTACACGACGGGGTCATACAGAATGATAGACAAAGGTACTGCCCTAACAAATCAAGCGTACCTGGTTAGACACAACGTATTCTCCTGGTTAAACACAACGTATTCTCCTATGGACAGTGATCTCAGTGAACATACTACGTGAAAAATGAATCAGCAAATGAAGAACTGTAAAGAGAGGACCACAAGTAAATTACTACTACTTATACTGTGTTGGGTAAAAAAGAAAAAGAACATTCAATTAAATAAGACATATCAGTCACATTGGTCAAGGTGATAGACTAACATAATTCTCACTCCAAATGCCTGGTTGGACAACTTCGTATCTACTATAGAAATTGTCTCGATAAATATACTTCTTGGCGGGAAAATCAGCAGGTCTGTAGAGAAGCAACACAGGAGTAAGCTAACAGTACTTGTCATGTGTTCCATGAGGGGGATATACAGATTGGTAGACAATGATACTCTCTATACCAAATAAATCATACCTTATAAAACATGACGTGATGTCATCTCAACAATAACCTCAATAAACCTGCTGCACACTAAGTGGATCAGCAGATGAAAATCTAAAACGAGAGAAACACAGGATTAATGTGTTGCTACTCGTGCAGTGTTGTATAAATGAGGACATTCAAAACAAACTAAAGAAACGTACCGATCGCCATATAAAGAGGAAGAATCGGTGAGCTAATTCAGGCCATAAGAATGTACAGGTGGCATCTATTATAACAGAAACGGAGGTCACTGTTATAAATCAGCAATACTATCTGACGGCTCAGTTCAAACGCGATAAAAATAAATAACCAGGTACCTGCATCGAAAGGAATGAATCACTGAATCGGCAGCTGTCGCGTAGCAGGATCGGCTCTGAGGCAGTGAACTTTTGTTCCGATCACATGGTGTGATCGTCATTGAAATAGAAAATGGGGCCGGCGTGATAGCTGATCTGGTGCTAAGCCGAGCGGCCATGTCAGAATGGCTAATTCACAATATGGATTAAAGCTACAGTCATGCAACAACATAATGTGGAATAGATAGCTGTGTGGCAGACTGATTAATGCCTAATGTTTAGCCTGAATTGGGTGTATATTCTTACACAAACCAAAATTAAGCAAACGCTTATAAATAAACATACATATAATCAATATAGGAATTTTACAATTAGCACTTAGAGTTATTGCAAATTACACATGAATGTACACATTAAATGAATAAAAAAGGAAACCAAATTATGGCGTACCTGTCACATGACGGTAAAGGCCAATGGTGTGTCACACATAAATCTATAAAACGGAGTGATCCAACCTGGAAACCAAGCAGAATATGCATAGAGAATGTGGGCGTACCTGTCGCAAGATGGTAAAGGCCAACCAACCAAAACAAGTGGTAGACAGTTGGAGTCAACATATGTAGTGCCATGAATCAGGTAAAGAGGAATCCTTTGTTATAGTACACTACATGGAGAACAGAAAACAAATTCTGGCGTACCTATCACATGATGGTAAAGGCCAATTAAATGTCAGACATAATCTTTGTAAGGAAGTGAATTATCCTTAAGACCTGAGGATCTTGCATAGTTAGTGTGGGTGTACCTGGCACAAGATGGTAAAGGCCCATCCAACCAGAACAAGTAGTTGACAGTTAAAGTCAGTATCCCTGTATAATGCCGTGAATCAGGTAAGGAAGGGTCCTATATTATAGTACATTACAGAGGGGACACCTCCTTCATCTAAGCAAGGTCAGCTGAGAAAAAGAACTGTCATGTTCGTTGAGGCCATTGTGGATCGAATTGAAACAGAACATCCATTTCAGCTCTCTAACATTTAGGATCTCTGAAATGTTACAGCCTCTAGGGCCAAGTGTCACCTGTTCTAGGATGAGCCATTTGAGGCTTTCAGGGGAATGAGCTGCAGATTTGAAATGTTGTACCAAAGGTGCTCCCTGAACTTCACACCGGATCCTGCTCATGTGTTGCAGAACATGGACTTTAGCTTTTTGTTGAGTCTGTCCGATATAAATCAGGTCGCATGGACATAGAATAGCATATATGATGTTCGAGGAGTTACAATTTATGTGCGATAACATGGATGTTTTAATGTTGCGATACTCAAAATCTTTCGTCTGGATGGTGCTGTCACAGGCCTTGCAGTGTCCACAACGATAGTGACCCACAATGGGTGGTAGGTTCCACATGGAGGACAAAGTAGGGTCTTGGGGACTCTGTAGGAAGGAGCGAACCACCGAATCGCGAACACTTTTACCCTTTTTAAATGCATGCAGTGGGAGTTCTGTCTGATGTATATCATCGGCCACCAGTGCCCAGTGCTGATTAATGGTTCGTTTGATGACATTACTCTTTGTAGAAAAGGTAGTCACGCATACAATGCGATCATTGGGAGTGTCTAGTTTAGTACTGGGGACAAGTAGATCCTCCCTAGGATTAAACCACGCGCGTTTCCTTGCCTGACGGACCAATCTTTTTGGATAACCCCGTTCTGCGAGTCGGATTGATAAGTCTTCCGATTGAGCCATGTAGTGATCTTTAAGAGAGCAATTCCTTCGGATCCGAAGAAATTGCCCGAAGAGTAGGTTGTCGCGGAGAGCCCGGGGATGGTGGCTGGTATACTGCAACAATGAGTTGCGTTCGGTGGATTTACGATATAAAGTTGTTTTGAGTAAACCGCCGTCATCAAAGATGGTGATATCCAAGAAGTCTATTTTATGTTGGTCAGAGTGTAAGGTGAATTGAAGATGGGGAGACTGTTCGTTCAACCAGGTATGAAAAGATGTTAATAGGTCGGAGGGACCATTCCATAGGCAGAGAATATCGTCGATATATCTCATCCAGAGACCCAAATGGTCTCTGAATGGATTGAGATGGTTGAGGACGACATTTTCTTCAAACGTCGCCATATAGATAATGGCCACATCCGGGGCAAACGGAGCCCTCATAGCGACCCCCTTAATCTGGAGAAAGAATTGATCCTTGAAAATAAAGACATTTTTTGTCATGGCAATTCGTAACAGGGCAATGATAAATTCTGTGGGAACTGCCGTAGGGGCAGTGCGCTGATTTAAAACTCGGGTCATTACAGCCAATGCTTCTAGCTGCAGAATGGTTGTATACAGGGATACCACATCACAAGTTACCAAAATCTGTTTATCAGCATCAAAGGGAAGATTCTCTACAAAGCCTATGGTGTGCATGGTGTCCCTTAGGTAAGTATAGGTGGTTTCCGCGATGGGTTTAAGAAAATAGTTAACATATCTGCCCAGCGGCTCTAGCATGGATCCACACCCCGAGACAATAGGTCTACAGGGGGGGTTTGACATGTTTTTATGAATTTTTGGAAAAGGATATGTAGTGGGAGTTCTGGGGTTCTTTTGATTGAGGTAGTCAAATTCATGCTCGGATAGAAAACCCAATTCGAGTCCTTCTTTGGTGATTTCCATTATTTCTGGTGCCAGGGATGTGGATGGGTCAGAACGGAGTCGCTAGGTGACTGACTCCGTCGTTCAGTTGGCTGAGAATTTCATTTTCATACTTCCCCACATCTTGAATGACAATGGCACCGCCTTTGTCGGCGGGCTTGATGACCACTTTGTTGTTTGATGCAAGAGATTGTAAAGCCAATTTTTCAGATTTATTGGTATTGAATTTAACATATGTCCTTGTATCTAATGTCTGGCAAACATCCCTCCATACTATTTCCTCGTATGCCAAAATTTTGTGAGACATAGCATATGCCGGTGGGACAAAAGAGGATGGTAACCTAAGTCCGGTAACCTAAGTCCGGTATGTGAGTGTCGTTGAGAGGGAACAGTATTCCTGAAGAAATATTTGAGTTGGATCTTCCGGAAAAGTTTGCATAATTCAGTTTTGACAGCAAAATTGTCCGGTAGATTCGTAGGAACGTAAGATAGCCCCTTGTCAAGTATTTTCTGTTCATCATCAGTCAAAGTATAGCTGGATATATTGACCACTGGGTTGATTGGGGGTGTAGATTCTACCACCGGTAAGTCTTGCTTCATGGGAACAGCCCAGCCCGAACTACCAAGCCATGTCTTTCCTAGACCGGAATCAAGCATGCAAGGACATGTTTCTGGCTATCAGCCTTCTTTAGCCTGGATAGCTTGACTCCAGTGATGTGGAGAGCCTCAATCAATCAATCAAAGACATTTGTAGAGCGCACTACTTACCCGGAGGGTCTCAAGGCGCTTGGGGGGGGGGGTGGTGCTGCTACTGCTCGAACAGCCAGTTCTTGAGCTTCTTCCAGAAGGAGAGGTGGTCTTGGATCAGGCGCAGGTCAGTCGGGAGGGAGTTCCAGGTCTTGGCGGCCAGGTAGGAGAAGGACCTTCCTCCTGTTGTCGCTCTTCGGATGCGGGGTACGGCGGCGAGGGCGTGGTTGGTCGATCGGAGGTGGCGTTTGGGAGCGTAGAAGTTGAGGCGGTTGTTGAGGTAGCTCGGGCCTTGGTCGTGTAGGGCTTTGTGTGCGTGGGTGAGGAGACGGAAGGTGATTCTCTTGTTGATGGGGAGCCAGTGCAGGTCTCTCAGATGTCCGGAGAGGTGGCTGCGTCGGGGGATGTCGAGGATGAGTCTGGCTGAGGCGTTCTGGATCCGCTGGAGTCTCTTCTGGAGCTTGGCGGTGGTTCCGGCGTAGAGGGCGTTGCCGTAGTCCAGACGGCTGGTGACGAGGGCTTGGGTGACCGTCTTCCTGGTCTCGGTGGGGATCCACCGGAAAATCTTCTGTAGCATGCGCAGGATGTTAAAACAGGACGCGGAGACGGCGTTGACTTGTCTGGTCATGGAGAGGGAGGAGTCCAGGATGAAGCCCAGGTTGCGTGCGTGGTCTGTCGGTTTGGGTGCGGTGCCCAGGGCGGGGGGCCACCAGGAGTCGTCCCAGGCGGAGGGCGAGGAGCCCAGGATGAGGACTTCCGTCTTGTCTGAGTTCAGTTTCAGGCGGCTGGTCGTCATCCACTCGGCTACGTCTTTCATCCCTTCGTGAAGGTTGGCTCTGGCGGCGGCGGGGTCGTTGGTCAGGGAGAGGATCAGCTGGGTGTCGTCAGTGTAGGAGATGATGTTGAGGTTGTGTTGGCGTGCGATGGCCGCGAGGGGGCTCATGTAGACGTTGAAGAGGGTGGGGCTCAGCGAGGATCCTTGAGGGACGCCGCAGATGACTTCGGTGGCCTGTGACTTGTACGGTGGTAGACGGACTCTCTGTGTTCTTCCGTCGAGGAAGGAGATGATCCATTTCAGTGCCTTCTCCTGGATTCCGACGTTGCTGAGGCGCTGCACTAGGGTGCGGTGGCAGACAGTGTTGAATGCCGCGGAGAGGTCTAGGAGGATGAGGGCCGCTGTTTCTCCGTTGTCCATCAGGGCTCGGATGTCATCGGTGGCAGCGATGAGGGCGGTCTCGGTGCTGTGGTTGGCTCGGAAGCCAGACTGTGAGGGGTCGAGGGATCCATTCGTCTCGAGGAAGGCGGCCAGCTGTTTGTTGACGGTCTTCTCGATGACTTTGGCTGGAAACGGGAGGAGCGAGATGGGGCGGTAATTCTTGAGTTTGGTGGGGTCCTCTGTAGGTTTCTTGAGTAGGGCGCTGAGTTCGGCGTGTTTCCAGCTCTCCGGGAAGGTGGCGGTGTCGAAGGATGTGTTGATGATGTCCCGCAGGTAGGGTGCGATGACAGCGTCGGCTTTGTTGAAGACGTGGTGAGGGCAGGGGTCGGTTGGAGAATCGGAGTGGATGGAGTTCATCATGCGGACGGTGTCTTCGGTGCTGATCGGAGTCCAGGCGCGGAGGGTGGTGGTGGGGGGCGGTGGTTCGGTCATGGCGTGCGTCGGTTGAGTGCTGAAGCTGTTGTGTATGTCCGCGATCTTGTTGTGGAAGTAGGAGGCGAGGGAGTTGCAGAGGTCTTGCGATGGGGTGATGTCGTTGTTTCCGGCGTTGGGGTTTGGAGAGCTCTTTCACGATGTTGAAGAGTTCCTTGCAGTTGTGTGCATTGTTGTCCAGCCGGTCCTTGAATGCGGTTTTCCTGGTGGCGCGGATCAGTTGGTGGTGGTTCCGGGTGGCAAGCTTGAGGGTGGTCATGTTGTCCGGTGTTGGTTCCCTTCTCCAGGCTTTCTCGAGGGCTCGGCAGTTCTTCTTGGAGCTCTTGAGTTCGTCGGTGAACCATGGGGCCTTCTTGCTGCCGGGTCTGCTGGGCAGGGTCCTCAGTGGGGCGAGTTCGTCCGCGCAGTTGCTGATCCACTTCGTGAGGTTGTCAGCGGCCTGGCTGGGGTTCGCTGAGCTGGCGGGAGGGTGCTGGCTCAGGGAAGCGGCGAGCCGGTCGGCTGTGATCTTGTTCCAGCTTCTTCGAGCAACCTGTTGCTGGTGGTGGTGGATCGTCGTTCTTTTGAAGGTGAAGTGGACGCAGCTGTGGTCCGTCCAGTGGAGTCCGGTGGCGTGGCTGAAGGCGATGTCTTTGCTGGATGAGAAGACGGCGTCGAGTGTGTGTCCGGCGAGGTGGGTGGGGGTGGACACCAGCTGCTTGAGACCGAGGTTGGCGAGGTTGTCGAGCAGGGTGATGGTGTTGCGGTCGTTGTTGTTCTCCAGGTGGAAGTTGATGTCTCCCAGGAGGATGTAGTCAGCGGAGGGGAGGGCATGCGGGCTGATGAAGTCGGCGATGTCCTCGCTGACTTGAGTGCGTGGTCCCGGGGGTCGGTAGATCAGGGTGCCTCTGAGCGTGGTTTTGGGGTCCGTGTGGATCTGGAAGTGCAGGTGTTCGGCGGTTGTCAGGGTGTCGTCGGTGTTGGTCGTGATGCGGATGGTGTTCCTGTAGATGATGGCGATGCCTCCTCCTGTGTTGTTGATGCGGTCCCTTCGGGTGATCCTGTAGCCCTCCGGGATGGCGATGTCGGGCGCTGAGGATTCGTTCATCCAGGTTTCCGTGAGGAAGGCGACGTCAGGGGCTGTGGTGTCGAGGAGGAACAGTCCAGCCCGAACTACCAAGCCATGTCTTTCCTAGACCGGAATCAAGCATCCAAGGACCGGTTTCTGGCTATCAGCCTTCTTCAGCCTGGATAGCTTGACTCCAGTGATGTGGAGAGCCTGGGACTCACGTCTGAGCATACCCAGCCCACTCGGGTGAAAATTGCAAAAAACACAGTTGATGGACAGAATGCAGAACAATGTCTTACATTCACCCCAGCACAAGGATCTGGGCCTAATTCCATCGTTTTTTTGCACTCCACACCACCCTAGGTCAGACAATGGCTATATGCAAATTAGCCTCGACCCTGTGCCTCATGGGAACAGTCTAGCCCGAACTACCAAGCCATGTCTTTCCTAGACCGGAATCAAGCATCCAAGGACCGGTTTCTGGCTATCAGCCTTCTTCAGCCTGGATAGCTTGACTCCAGTGATGTGGAGAGCCTGGGACTCACGTCTGAGCATACCCAGCCCACTCGGGGTGAAAATTGCAAAAAACACAGTTGATGGACAGAATGCAGAACAATGTCTTACATTCACCCCAGCACAAGGATCTGGGACTAAATCCATCGTTTTTTTGCACTCCACACCACCCTAGGTCAGATAATGGCTATATGCAAATCAGCCTCGATCCTGTGCCTCATGGGAACAGTCCAGCCCGAACTACCAAGCCATGTCTTTCCTAGACCGGAATCAAGCATCCAAGGACCGGTTTCTGGCTATCAGCCTTCTTGAGTCTGGATAGCTTGACTCCAGTGATGTGGAGAGCCTGGGACTCACGTCTGAGCATACCCAGCCCACTCGGGGTGAAAATTGCAGAAAACACAGTTGATGGACAGAATGCAGAACAATGTCTTACATTCACCCCAGCACAAGGATCTGGGCCTAAATCCATCGTTTTTTTGCACTCCACACCACCCTAGGTCAGACAATGGCTATATGCAAATCAGCCTCAACCCTGTGCCTCATGGGAACAGTCCAGCCCGAACTACCAAGCCATGTCTTTCCTAGACCGGAATCAAGCATCCAAGGACCGGTTTCTGGCTATCAGCCTTCTTCAGTCTGGATAGCTTGACTCCAGTGATGTGGAGAGCCTGGGACTCGCGTCTGTGCATGCCCAGCCCACTCGGGGTGAAAATTGCAGAAAACACAGTTGATGGACAGAATGCAGAACAATGTCTTACATTCACCCCAGTACAAGGATCTGGGCCTAATCCATCGTTTTTTTGCACTCCACACCACCCTAGGTCAGACAATGGCTATATGCAAATCAGCCCCGACCCTGTGCCTCATGGGAACAGCCTAACCCGAACTACCAAGCCATGTCTTTCCTAGACCGGAATCAAGCATCCAAGGACCGGTTTCTGGCTATCAGCCTTCTTCAGCCTGGATAGCTTGACTCCAGTGATGTGGAGAGCCTGGGACTCAAGTCTGAGCATACCCAGCCCACTCGGGGTGAAAATTGCAAAAAACACAGTTGATGGTACAGAATGCAGAACAATGTCTTACATTCACCCCAGTACAAGGATCTGGGCCTAAATCCATCATTTTTTTGCACTCCACACCACCCTAGGCCAGAAAATGGCTATATGCAAATCAGCCTCGACCCTGTGCCTCATGGGAACAGTCCAGCCCGAACTACCAAGCCATGTCTTTCCTAGACAGGAATCAAGCATCCAAGGACCGGTTTCTGGCTATCAGCCTTCTTCAGCCTGTATAGCTTGACTCCAGTGATGTGGAGAGCCTGGGACTCACATCTGAGCATACCCAGCCCACTGGGGGTGAAAATTGCAAAAAACACAGTTGATGGACAGAATGCAGAACAATGTCTTACATTCACCCCAGTACAAGGATCTGGGCCTAAATCCATCAGACCTAATGATTCGATCCTCCCATTATCTTTTTTAGATCTCCCACCAGCCTCAGTCCCCCTTGTACTAATTCTGGCAGGCGTACCAATGTTAGAAAAAGGGAGTAGAGAGTCATTTATTGAACTAAGAAACAAAGTTTGTCACACGTTTTTGTTAAACAAACAATACAAGATTAGGGACGTTGGAGAAATCATTATGGCACTGAGGGTGGGATGGGTGGGTCAAAGAGGTAAAGATATCAATGGGGATTGTATTGTGATTAATTTCACAAATAAGCAAATGGTCCATTCAATAATTAGTAGTGCCAATCTTAGGGAAAAGTCTGGCATCTGTTTACTTCCACTTGACAACTTCTATCCCCGGGGTGGTATGCAGTTGGGTATGATTAGAAGAAGATTGGCTAGTACAAAAGAGGCATGGTCCCATTGCAATTTTGACCAGTATCCTCTGTGCCCGCCATCGTTTTTTAATATCCCGGTTTGTAATAAATGTGATCCCCTGGATGCTATAGATTGACTTAATTCCAGGCTAGGGATGCACTTGGGTCTTGCCAACTACCAAGCTTCACCATTAAGGGACATGGATACTACAGTTGCTGTAGTATCCCCTAAAAGTTTTAAATGCTCGGGTCCCAAGGAGAACTGTGGTATGGTTATTAATAGTTGTGAAGTTAAGAGATCTGAGATTCCCAACATGGAAGGTGAGGTGAAGTGCCCAGAGTTACAGCCCTCCACCTCACTTAGCTGTTCGCCCCCAGATAGGAGGGTCCAATCAGTTGTTATGGGGGATCCAGACCCTGTTTCTGCGAGCATATAATTAAGGTGGTCCCCTCCTTCTTTACGGCTTTTATCTTGGAACGTTGCGGGCATGGCACCTAAGATCAATGATCCTGATTGGAATGAACTGGCAACATGACTTATGTATGTTCCAAGGGACCTGGGCCAGATCAGAACCCAGTAAACTTGGTTATGCAACCTTCTTTAATCCAGCTATACAAATAGGGAGGGGTAGACCATGGGTGGGAACACACTTGGGATGTGAGGTAAAACGTGTGGATACATCCTCTCAGGACATCCTTTGCGTATTTTTAACCTTTGGCAAAGGAATAAAAATAGCCTTAGTTAATGTGTATTCCCGCCCTGTCCCTAGGGGACATACTTCACCTACCCTAACAGATCTAACTTCTTCTCTCTCAGCTATCCCTGATAATGTAGTAATAATTATGGGTGGGGACATGAATTGTCATTTTGACCCTTTGAAAGGACTCCATATGGGTGTACTTAGAGAGGAAGACCGACATTGGTCTATTAGAGAGTCAAACCTGCCCCCTGTGAACGTTTGGACCCCATTAGTATTGCAGCTAACTACATTCACTTTAAATTTTTCTTTAAGAGCATGCAATGGAAGGACCAAACTAGACAATCCCGGGGTATGTACATTTAATAGACCAGGACATTCTTCCTTTCTAGACTACATAATGGTCTCTATAAGCTCGTGGAATAGGGTGAGTGATTTTAAAATTATACTCTGTATTGACAGTGATCATAACGCCCTTTCCTTAGAATGTTTTATACCTAGTACAAAGAGATTGATGGAAAATAACCCAGCTAACACACAGGGTCTGGAACAGGCTAATGGGGGCAGAAGAGTTTGATTGCCAGTACTTGTCCGGTCCAACAAAACTCTGGCAGCATTATATCACCAAGTTATACCATACTTGGAGGCTGTCGGCCAAATAGGTACCACCAAGAAGTGTTTTGACGCTCTGACAATAAACCATCAAGACCTCACTACCACAGTGGCTGCTTTTTTCCGTAAAGACAGTAAAGCAAAGGTTGTGAATAACCCCCGTCATAGCTGGTACAATGCGAAATGCCATCATGCTACAACAAATCTAATTTACACTGCTAAACAGACCGATAGAGCAAAGATTAGAGAAGCAAGGGCCAAATACAAAGCAGAAGTGACAAAGGCCAAATGTGAGTGGGCATCTAATATGTGGGATGAAATCAGATTGGCTTTAAATACCCGTGTTTTGCGATCTTTTTGAAACTTAGTTAATCTGGGTACTAAGGAAGGCAAATCAGCATATGAACCTAATATAACCGAGGAAGAATGGAGGGCCCATTTTGAGGTTTTATATATGGGAATTGGTGAGGATAAAGATCTACAAACCCAGCCACCTCCACAATGGACCCTTTGTTAAAACCTAGACTGCAGTGTCAACATTATCGGCACCATCTTGCCCCCCCTTTTCGAGCCCATTCATGCGCGTAAGCAGCAGCCATTTTAAATGCCATGGCCTCTATGCCCATCGCCGATAGCCAGCGCGTCTCTCTCTCTCTCTCTCTCCTGACCTCGCAAGCATCCCCCGCACGCTGACAGCCCCCGCTCTCACATGCCTTGGGTCATAAACCCCTCTTCAGCACAGCTCTGCCTCGGAACCCCATCCTGTTCCCAGCTCAACACCTCCCTCCAATCCTTTCATGATCCCGGGTCCTTTGATAAAACCCCCTTTCCTCTGTGCCCGTTTGTCTTACTCATTCCCAGGCCGCCACCTGGCCCTGCGGATACTGTTTATTGCCCCCTATACAGTAGGAAGCTTCTCCCATCAAAGGATCCACGAGTTGATCAAAGCCCCCCACCCCATGAGATCCGATCAACCACATACATTCCGTGAATCGGCGGAATGTCCAGCTGCGCGACAATCATCACCTGTTGTGACCGGGGTGGGGACTTCAACTGTAAATGTGTGTGGGAACGGGCCTAAAGCGGGGATTCCGAGGATGTCCTTTCATACTTCAAAGCATTGCAAGAATGTTTGACATGCAATAAAGATCATAAACCTGTGTATAAGAGGCCCTGCCTCAGAGATGCGGTTGAGCACCTCGAGAAGATACCCTGTTGTCTTATTTGATGCGTTCTGCTCCGTCGGAATAAAACTTCTGTTTCCTGCCTTCCAGTCTCCAGCGCCTGCCTCTTTGTTTGGTAAACTTGAGTGGGTATAGAGGCGGTTAACGCCGGGCAACTCTGAAAAAGGTCATCGGCCCTACCTTTTTCCACAATTGGCGTCCCAAACGTGGGGCCCATCAGCGACTCGTGGATCCAGTGGGAGAGGTCCTGACGACAGAGTGAACGACTGCAACGATCGGGAGAGCTCCTGTCCGATAGACCCTTTTCTGACACCCGATCATCCGAACTTCACTGGTTCCGAACAGACCTCTCTCGAGTGATCTACGGTCCTGACTGGGAACCATCAGGAGTGCCGCGAAGATCACGAAGAATAGAGGACGATCGGGCGCTGGATTCGGAAGACAAGAAACTGTCCATGCGGTCCGGGTAAGGTCGTGTAAACGCGACAAATTGCGAAATGATTGTTTGATTGTTTGGAAATACTAGTATTACTCTTTTGTTGATTTGTTTGGAGATTCACTGTCTGCAAATGGAGAAACAACAGGCTCTCTCTTTGCAAGCAGTGAAGGATAGGTAACGCAGACTTTTGTCCCCGTTGTAATCCGTCGTGCCTATCTTCCTCCCCCACTGATTGCTTGTTTGGCCCGAACTATTGTTCGCGGATTGTTTTCTGGAGATTCTCTGTCTGCAAACAGGGAAGAACAGGTTCTCTCTTTGCAGGTAGTGAAAGGGTAGGTAACGCAGACTTTTGTCCCCGTTGTAACCCGTCGTGCCTACTTATTCTCCCCATTGATTGTTTGATTGACCGAACATTGACTGTTCGATATTGGTTCTTTTGAGGTATTCACCGCCTGCAAACAACGAAGAATAGAAATATTCTGTCTAGTCTTTGCACGCAGTGATAAGATAGGTAGTGCAGACTTTTGTCCTCATTGTAATCCGTCATGCCTATCTTCTCCCCACTGATTGGTAGCCTGTTTAACCCGGACCGCTTATTAGAGATGAACCATCCGGCTCCACTGGAAGGCACCCCTAATAAGGACATGTTCATGAAGCATGGATTGATCGCTATAGCTTATAGCAAGCTGTGGCATAAATATACAAAAAAGGATCGAGAAAGTCAGTGGCCACTGATAGGATCCTTCGATGAGGATAAAATAAGCACGCTAGAAACAGCCCTTGGGAAGCACAAAACAACGCCCACTATGCTTGATAGTCTCGGCATGTGGCGCAAAGAAACCGAACAGCGTAAAAAGAGAAATGAGAGTAGGTTGGGAAAAGAGCTGCGAAAGGCAGCTCACCTAGCTGCTAAGAAATTAGAAGAAGAGATTAAGGAAAGAGAGGAAGCCAAACAGAAACTAGAGGTAGAAACATCAAGCCAGTGTCCGGTTAGAACGCCCTCTACGCTCTATCCTGAATTGCCCTTGAAACAGCGAGCCAACGATGATCTTTTGTTAGGTCCTCCGATCATCTACATGCCCCCTCCATATGCCCCTTCCCAACCCTTAGCACAGCACCCACCACCCCCAAGCACAGACGAGAGTAGTACCAGAGCTTCGGCCCCCATGGCCTCTGTGCCGGCCGAACCCCTTGTATTAGATACAGCACAAGCGGCAGCGTTAGATGACCCTGAGAGCCGAAAGGCTGATTCCGCAAGAACAAACAGATTAGGCAAGGATGAGGGAGCAGGGATTGATAAGATAGTGAGGACATTGGTAGAAAGAAAGGAAAGTGAAGAGCACGTCACGGATATGTTCAACACGTATACAGGGAGCCACAGACAACATTTTGCCGTACGACTGTGTTATCATGTCTTGAATGCGTACGAGGACCGATATCGAGACAAAGGTCCCGAGAGCCTAACGACTCTGTACCGGAAGGTCGATATCGGGGATGAGGGCGAGTGTGATGTGACGGACCTCCTTACGCGTTCGCTTGAGGTTTTCCGCCACCTCACTGAACAGGAATCGGAAGCTAAACCCACGACACCCGTAGCAACCAAACCACAAACTGAGCGAGCTAGCGCCATGATGCCAATAAGAGAGGCTGCCCCTTACTGGGTTCCTCCACGAGGTCTAGGAACTCACGATGACGTCAACCACGAAGATGCAAGAGGGAGGGTTGTGTACAACTGGGTCTACCAGCCATGGGATCGGCAAGATATTCTGACATTTCGGAAATCTCTGCCTGATTTACGTAAAATCCCCACTGCCTTCTATACTGAATTAGGTACAGCCCTAGGTTCAACGATTATGACCCTGGCTGACATCGACTTGTTTTTCGGGTTATGTCTACCAGCTGATGTGTGGAAGCAAATCCGGAAAGTCGACCACCTTGAGCTGTTTGGACATACCTGGTCACAACTCGATGGCATAGATAGACAACGGGAGCCTGGACAGAAGCCTTTGAAATCCATTTTAGACCTCCCAGATAAAATCGTACAGAAATTGAAAACCCTGATTCCAGAAAAGAAAGTGGACTGCTCGATAGTAACGGCTTGTCGTCAGAAACCCCAGGAGGATGTATCGGACTACTTCTCCCGGTTTGAAACGGTGTTCTCCGATTACAGCGGCCAGGACATGACCACTGCAACCGGACACCATCTGTTTGTCCAGAATTATGTTAAGGGTTTGTCACCGGAGGTCTCCCAGAAATTGCAGGCCAGCGAGAGTAGTTAGGCGGCCTCCAAACCTGCGGCTATCCTTCAGATGGCCCAATACTACGAACACCAGAAAAATGAAAATGATAGAGCAACAGAGAAAAAGAAGAAAGACTTAAAAGAGAGGGTGATGATTGCACAATTGCAAGGAGTGACTATAGGACGAGAGCAATACAAAGGAAACTATCAGACAAATGCCCCTAGGAACGTACCTCCTAAAGACCGCACCCGACACCCCGCATTGGACGTACAGACATTAACGAGGACCATTGTGCCTTCTGTAAAGGATTCAGCCATTGGAAATCCCAGTGCCCGGTCCTGTTGGAGATGATCAGGAATAGGGACCCCAGGGACGTAGCGGGTGGACCAAGAAATAGAGGACAGCAACGAGGGCCCGCAAATGACACGACTAACGATAAATCAAACAGACCAAATACATTTGACCGACCCAGACAGAATCAGTACCAACAGTCTGACTGTGACGATGCCCACGACTTCGCATAGGACTGCCAAGGGCAAGGGAGGGATCCAGTCGAGCTCTATGTTGGCCAGCAAGGTCCTTATGTCACTGCTAAGGTCCTGGGTACAAAGTCTCCATTTCTGGTAGACACTGGCGCAACACGTAGTGCGTTATCTAAACGACTGATTCCAAGGGCACCCTTGTCTGGCTCACTTGTGACATCGATAGGTTTCGATGGAACGCCCTCCACTAACCCTTTGTCCACTCCGATCCCCTTCGACTTAGAGAACAATATCACTGACACAACGTTTCTGCTTTCCGCCAATACTCCTGACGCCATTATGGGACTTGACTTATTGAAGCACTTCCGAGCGACTATTAGATGTCCCCAAAACGGAGTTTGAGTTTTCCTGTATGACAACCCCATTCTGCTCAGACATTGCCCTTCCCGACGCATGTTTTCTATCAATGACGCTGACATGTCTCTGCTTGACACTCTACCTCTGTATCTGTGGGCCAAGACAGATTCGGACGTAGGACGCATGATGATTGACCCAGTGCACATCACTGTTCGACCGGACGCAATACTCCCAAAACTTCCACAATATCGGATATCGCCCGAGGGCGAGAAGGCATTGGTAAAGATTATTCAGTCACTGATAGACGCAGGAGTGGTAGAGGAAGTGGTTAGCAACGTTTGCAACAGCCCTATCTTGCCCATCATCAAGAAACAAGGAGAGGGGGATGAGAAAGCATACCGCTTCATCATCGACCTTCGAGAGATCAACAAAGTGGTCATACCCCAGTACCCCGTGGTCTCAGACATCACCACTATCCTGACTTTGATTCCTTCTACTGCCACCACCTTCACTGTCATCGACCTCAAAAACCCATTTTTCTCTATCCCCATCCACCCAGACAGCCGATATCTCTTCGGCTTCACCCTAAAAGCCCGCTCATATAGGTTCTGTCGAGCACCCCAAGGCTACACAGAAAGCCCCAGCATCTACAGCCAGGCCCTCAAGAGATACCTGGATCAGGTCCAGTTACCCGATGGAGTGGTGTTAATACAATACGTCGATGACATCCTTTTGGCGGCCGACACCACTCCACTAGCAGTCACAGCCACCATTCAACTCCTGCACTTCCTTGCGGAAAATGGCCACAAGGTCTCCAAAAAGAAGTTGCATTTCTGCCAACCCCAGGTCACTTACTTAGGCCACCTTCTGTCCAAAGACGGAAGGAAACTTACTCCCGACCGGATCCAAACCATTCTTGAAACCCCTGTCCCAAAGACTCAGAAACATGTCTGCTCCCTACTAGGCCTCACCTCCTTCTGCCGACAGTGGTTACCAAACTTCAGCCTCATTGTGAAACCGCTGCTTTCTCTGATAGCTAAAGATGCCCCCTTCCCGCTCCCTTGGACCCCTGAATGCCAATCCTCCTTCATAGAGCTACGAGATGCCCTCTGTTCAGCCCCTGTCCTAGGTACCCCCGATTACACAAAGCCCTTCTCCCTCTACACTCACGAAAGGGAGGGGTGTGCTTTATCAGTCTTGACTCAGTCCATTGGCCCAAAGCAACGACCATGCGCTTACTTCTCTGCCACTCTTGACCCCGTAGCCAGAGCCTTGCCTGCCTGCCTTCGAGCTGTAGCTGCCGCTGCTATCTCTATCCGACAGAGTGAGGGGATCGTGCTCTCGAATTCCCTCACGGTATTAGTACCCCATGCAGTTGACACCCTCCTGAACCAAACCAAGACGCAACACCTGATGAGTGCACGACTGACAGGATACGAACTGACTCTGCTCGCACCCCACATCACCCTGAAAAGATGCACCACACTGAACCCGGCAACTCTGTTACCTCTACCAGAGAACGATCCCAATATGCCCCCTGTACACGACTGTGTGACCCTCACGGACGAACAGACTAGAAGTAGGGTTGACCTCAGAGACACGGCTTTTCCTGACCCTGACGGAGAGCTGTGGGTGGACGGCTCTTGCATCAAACTCCCCGATGGCACCACTTCAGCTGCCTATGCAGTCACCACGGCCCGAACTGTAGTCGAGACAGCCCGCATCACGCAACGATCTGCACAGGCAGCAGAACTGATTGCCCTGACACGAGCGTGCATCCTAGCAGCAGGAACCACAGCGAACATTTACACCGACAGCCAGTATGCCTTCGGGGTGGTTCACCATTTTGGGCTCCTTTGGAAGGAAAGGGGATTCTTGACCTCGCACGGCACCCCTATCTTACATGGAGATTTAGTCTCCGCCCTGATCGAAGCTGTCCTTCTCCCCAAAAGACTTGCGGTTATCAAATGCCAAGCACACAAGAAAGTGACAGACATTATTGGACAGGGAAATTCACTAGCCGATGTCACTGCTCGAACCACCGCTGAACATAGGACGACGACAAACATGTACGTGACCAGGTCACAAGCAGAGAAATGGACCGACGCTAGGGACACTATTAGGGACATTCAAATGGCTAGCACACAACACAAATTGACTGAATGGGCACGGGTGGGATTGAAAGATGATGAAGGCTGCTGGCGGACAAAGGACACGAACAAATGGTTGCTACCTGACTCATACCTGATTCCCATACTGACTATGGCACACTCCCCTGCTCACATAGGATCAGCCCCCATGATTGAACTTGTCTCCAGAGTTTGGCACAACGACAAAATCACAGACTCCGCCAAACGTCTGGTCCAACAATGCTTGATATGCCTGCAACATAACCCCGGGAAAGGAACTGTGGTACCCCGGGGAGGGTTTGGGGTTCCCAATCACCCGTTTGAAGTCCTGCAGATGGACTACATCCAACACGACAGATGCCAAGGCCTGAAACACGTACTTGTCGTGGTGTGCGCATTTAGCAAATGGGTGGAAGCATACCCAACCCGTGATAACACTGCTATGGCCACTGCAAAAGTACTGTTAAAAGAATTCTTCCCTCGCTACGGCCTTTGTCGAATTTTATGGAGCGACACTGGCCCCCACTTCGTAGCCGAAGTCATCCAGCTCATCTTAAAAAGGCTGGGTATCAAGCAGAAGTTCCACGCAGTCTTCCACCCCCAGTCTGCTGGACTTGTCGAGCGACACAATGCCACACTGAAACTAAAGCTGGCCAAGATAGTGGCTACCACAGGACTAAAATGGCCAGACGCTCTCCCACTGGCATTGCTATCGATGCGTTCCACCCCCACCAAACACCATTTGACACCTTACGAGGTCGTTTTTGGCCGACCCATGAGCGTCTGGTCTGCACCAAAACCGACTTCCATTCATGACGTCCCGGACGTCCTAATGTCTGATTACTTGCATAAATTGACTGAAACTCTGTCTGTCATTCACCAACAGGTGCTGCATGCCATCCCTGACGCTTCCAGGGGTCCCGGACACAACCTGCAAACCGGGGATTTTATCCTCATAAAGAATTTCCAGCGCGCCAAGAGTCTGGAACCCCGGTGGACGGGCCCCTGGCAAGTCCTACTCGCCACCCGAACAGCTCTTCGAGTGGAAGGAAAGCGGACCTGGGTGCATGCGCACCATTGTAAGAAGATTCCCCCGACTCTGATGACAACCGAAGACGTGACCACCCAGGAAGAGCTCCTGAACAAAGACCGAACATCGCTGAATTGCTACCCAGACACAGAGACACTTGAACTTGCAAAGATTCCTGACCCTACTGTGCCATCCAAAGAAGGGTATAACCTGCGTCGAAAGGAGAGAGTTTCGGCTAAGCAGACCACTGACTAAGTCATAATTCTCTCATCGGTAGCCTAACACAACAAGGGCTGTCAGGAGAGAAAGCCAGACGAGGTCTTTGGTTCTGCCCGCTACCGAGCTCCCTTGAAGGTGATGGAAGCGCCCGATAAGAAGGTGATGGAAGCGCCCGATAAGAAGGTGATGGAAGCAACCGGACATCCGAAAATCCACTACAGGAACCCAAAGACAGACAGAATCCATAGTTCAAAGACAATTGCACTTTTCATCACGATCCTTTTCTGCTTTCTCCTCATGACCACGCTCTGGATTGTGGAAGAAAATGCACCTGCTCATGAAACATTCCTAACCACTGCGCAGCCTACTACCATGAAGGAACATTATTTGATCTCGCTCTCTCCTCAACTCAGAGAAAGGCGAAAGGAGTTTTGGAACAACTCCTTTGTGCAGCTGCTGCACCAGCACAATCTTGCCACCAATGCCACCAACTGCTGGATCTGTGGGTTGCTACCCCACGCCACTGGACACTCTATACCTTTCATCCCTTCACCCTTCTCAATTCACGGCTCCTGCCTTGCTTGGCTGATCCTCTTGCAAGAGAGCTATAAGGACAATGCCACCTCCAGCAAAACCATGACGCATTTCTTTCATGAGGTCTGGCGAAACAAAACAAAGACACATTTCTGCCCGCAGACCTCCAACGACTCTATCCACATGGACATCCCTGCTAAAGAACGAATTGAAATGCAGGTGTTCAACAATCCAACCAGACCCACCTTCTCCTACCTACGGAAACGAACAGCTGCCACTCTGACTGTGGCTCTATCTGTCATCAACGTCACAGGCCATATGTGCATAGAAGGGCTTGGGACACAGCTGGTAGGCTGCAGTGCTTGCCGTTTCACCAGAACTTTGGACTCTACCGATCCACCTTCCTTTGTATCCTCTCCAAACATGTACTTCATTTGCGGCACAAAGGCTTACACCTGGCTCCCCAAAGGCTGGGGGGGCACTTGTTTCATCTCCTTCATCCTTCCTCCGACCTATGTGGCTCCAGCGAATCATCATAGACAGAAACGAGCCAAGGACATTGAACAAGCCGACTCTACAGGAGCACAGTTCCTTGATGCAATGAAGGGACTTGTTCCACTCTGGGGCCCGATGGCAAACAGCCGTGCCATCCGACATCTGACTCAGGCAGTCGAGACAACAATGAACATCACAGCTGGTATCCTTGCTAACAACACAGCCGAGCTTCAAGCGGTCCGCCTGGTGGCTCTCCAGAACCGCCTAGTTCTAGATGTGGTTCTAGCGGAACGTGGTGGATCATGCCGCATTATTGGGTCCAGCTGCTGTACATATATACCGGACAATTCACCCTCAGTGTACAAAGCCATCGAACACCTCCACAGACTCTCCTCAGAAGTCCACCAGGAGCAGGAAGAATGGTCGCTTGGTGGATGGTTCTGGAGTACTGTTAAGAACTGGGGCTGGAGACTGTTTACCATTATCCTGATTCCTGTAGTTGTAATATGTGGGTTATGCTTAGGAATTCAATGCCTGCCGCCTCTGTGTTCGTTATGTGCGAATTGTATTTGCCCTAAGACTGTGGACTTTGGAAAGGAACGCATGGGAGCATTATATGATGCCGAGGTTAGGAATTTAATAAAGATTGACATAGAGTAGACAAGCTGGCTAGATATGTTGAAAAGGGAGGACTGTTAAAACCTAGACTGCAGTGTCAACATTATCGGCGCCATCTTGCCCCCCCTTTTCGGCAGCCATTTTAAATGCCATGGCCTCTCTGCCCATCGCCGATAGCCAGCGCGTCTCTCTCTCTCTCTCCTGACCTCGCAAGCATCCCCCGCACGCTGACAGCCCCCGCTCTCACATGCCTTGGGTCATAAACCCCTCTTCAGCACAGCTCTGCCTCGGAACCCCATCCTGTTCCCAGCTCAACACCTCCCTCCATTCCTTTCATGATCCCGGGTCCTTTGATAAAACCCCCTTTCCTCTGTGCCCGTTTGTCTTACTCGTTCCCAGGCCGCCACCTGGCCCTGCGGATACTGTTTATTGCCCCCTATACAGTAGGAAGCTTCTCCCATCAAAGGATCCACGAGTTGATCAAAGCCCCCCACCCCATGAGATCCGATCAACCACATACATTCCGTGAATCGGCGGAATGTCCAGCTGCGCGACAATCATCACCTGTTGTGACCGGGGTGGGGACTTCAACTGTAAATGTGTGTGGGAACGGGCCTAAAGCGGGGATTCCGAGGATGTCCTTTCATACTTCAAAGCATTGAAAGAATGTTTGACATGCAATAAAGATCATAAACCTGTGTATAAGAGGCCAGGCCTCAGAGATGCGGTTGAGCACCTCGAGAAGATACCCTGTTGTCTGATTTGATCTGTTCTGCTCCGTCGGAATAAAACTTCTGTTTCCTGCCTTCCAGTCTCCAGCGCCTGCCTCTTTGTTTGGTAAACTTGAGTGGGTATAGAGGCGGTTAACGCTGGGCAACTCTGAAAAAGGTCATCGGCCCTACCTTTTTCCGCACCCTTGTATCTTAGATCATCATTTAATCACTTTGAATGAGGTGATTCTAGCCTTAGGGAAGATAACCTTGGCAAAGGCACCAGGCCTAGATAAAATCCTGGGCGATCTATTTAGCTCTGAACCAACTGTTTGGGCTCCATATCTGCTAGTCTTGTTCAACGTGATTGTCCGTGGTATGGTTATTCCCCACTCATGGGCTGGGGCCGAAATAATCTCCATTTTTAAAAAGGGGGCTCCTTTACTACCCATTAATTATCGCCCCATCAGTCTAATTGATGTGTCCCAAAAAGTATTTGCTCCTATCCTTTTGGTACGCTTACAGTCTTGGATGGATGAATTTAACATTCTCTCCCAATTCCAAGCTGGCTTCAGGGAAGGGATGTCCACTATCGATCAGATATTCAGGCTGCAAATGATTTACTGGAAAACTGTAACATTAGGACGGGGTAGCTTATACCTCATCTTTGTAGACCTGAAATCTGTTTTCGATTTAGTGCCGCGGGTCAAGCAATGGAATACACTGTTAGATATGGGAGCCCCCGAATATCTTTGTCAGTTGATCCGACGTTTGCATTATAACCACTTTGCCCAGATCTGTGATGGTAACAAGGGTGGTCTAACATCTCAAATTCCCATGAAGAGGTGTGTGTGTCAGGGCTGCTTCCTGGCGCCAACCCTTTTAAGCCTCTACATCAATGGTCTTGTTGACGCACTTATTGCGGGCAACAACATTGATACCCCTAGGTTGGCCAATCATAGTATTCCGGCCCTGATGTTTGCAGACAACACTTTGTTGCTTGCTAAGTCCCCCATGGGGATCCAAAGGTAGTTGGACATCTTCAGTGCCTTCTGCAAGCATCGGGCCTGGAAATCAACCTGCAAAAGACCAAATATATGTCTTTTAATACTAGCAATACTACTCGCCCAAATCCGAGTTTAGATCGGCAGCTACTAGAAAAGGTTACCATCTTTGATTATCTAGGCATCACATTAACAGAGGGAATGGACTGGGGTCCCCAGATCAATAAAGCTAGCTTGAAACTTTCCCAGGTAGCAGGAGGCATCCAAAAATTCTACAGGAGTGCTGCAAATCGAGCTGTCAGCCCTGCATTAGAGCTATATAAAGTACAGGCAAGAAGTGCCTTTTTATATGGGGCAGAAATTTTTGGTTCATTATGTATTAAATATGTTAACGTGTATCGAAAACAGCTTTATTAGACAACTGTTGATGCTCCCATCTAGTACCCCTTTAGGTCCTCTGCATATGGACCTTGGTGTCAGACCGATCGCAGAGGAAGTTTCCTTACGATTAATATTGTATTGGCGGCGTTTGTGGAGCTCCGTAGAGCTAGTGCATTATAGAGAGGAGCTTACAGAACTAACGGGGCTTCCGGGTGCCCAGAAACTTCCTTGGCTTAAATACATTGAAACCGGGTGCGAAGCACTCAGTAGGTCCACTCTTTGGAGCAACCCTAAAGCAAGTTCCAAGATTATAACCAAGAAGGATTTGGGTAGGAGTTTCAGAAATTCAAAGTTTATGGGCCTTTATACAAGCACCTCTTTGGGCTGATTAACATCTGAATTTCTACTACTGAAGGACGTTTACTCCATAGAATTGGTACTATACGATATCCAGCCATTTGTGACTAAGAAACTTTATCTACCGTTCAGACATGGGGTACTGCCATTAATGAATCAGAGAATTGCCCTGCATGTAATAATGCAGTAGAAACGGACTTACATGTGCTATTCTTCTGTCAAGCATATAAATACCAAAGATCCCGATGGTTAAAACAACTTATAATAAATTTGGGATCTGGCCATTGTAGCGAGGTATTTAGGGTTCTTAAATCTGATACACAATTACTGATTGTTTTTTCTGTATCTCGATTATTGTTCTCCATGTGGTGTACTCGTAATGCTATCCTTAAAAAGGGCCTCTGATAAGCTCCTAGACAATCAATTCTTAAATCTCCAGTGACCAAATTTAGAGTGATTTTTTTTTGTGTGTGTTCATAGAAAGGATGGGGTTCCCTGTGATCTGTTTTTATTTGTATATAAATCTGATAGCATTCATATATGATTAACTCATTGTATCTGTATGTTAACCTAAAGGTCAATGACGGATTGTCTCTTTTATTTGCTTTTTTAACATGGGAATTATGATGTATTTTATATACTGCAAAAGAATGCAATTATTTATTCTATTTGTATTTAAATAATTTTACTTTGTATACTAAGCAATGCTTTTATGGCTGTTCGCCGAAATAATGTTTTTCAAGCAAGCACTAAAGTATTGCCACTCACATCCTCGAAACAACCACTGAACGTTCTGGTCGCGTTCGCTAAGAGAAGAACTGGAACAGGCCGAGCGCTAAAATAGCACCTTTTGTACTTGTACAATTAAGCTTTAAATGCCTGGGGTCCGTCACCCCTTTTTTGTGCTCGTACATTTATACTATTAAAGTATTGTGCCACACAGCGCCCGGTTCCCTTCACTTTTATACAGTGGTTTTCCGGGTTGGTGTCACGTTGCATTAGATGCATAGGTCGTAGCATTCACTACCTAAGCACCCTGGTGTATGTACCATTTTTCGCATCTGACTTGTATGTGGTGGCACACATTATCATACCTATGCAGACCGGGCTGAGGGCGAGGGTGGAACAAGAGGGGTGCAGTCGCAAAAAATAGGCCTGGCATACAAACCGCACCCCCTCATCTAAAGGCTAGGAGCACTAACCATCTGTGCTGTAACATATTAGACAAAAGAGGTAGGTTATTTCCATTCCATGGAATACATTTTGCAATGATATTATTTACATTCTAAGCATGGCCTTAGCCATCTGGATATTAATACACGCACGTTGGTAAAGAATCCACCCGTTCTTGCTGTGCAAGCAGGCCCCACCTTGCACTGTTTTTATCCATATTAACTTTCAGTCCTCCATCCCAGCGAGGCACTGACACCGGACACCGCCTCCAAAGTTTAACACAAAAACACCTACATCTCGGCTAGGGCAGGAGAGTCCAGGACCACCAGCAGGTCAGTCACCCCTCCCGCCAGCCCGGAGCCTCCATTGAATACTCGCCCTGTTCCAGGGTCAAACAGTCCATGCCAAAAAAGAGTCCACGCCATTTTTGGTACGCGGGACCCCGCCACAGGGCGAGGAGCTTACTGGCGCACTCGCTTTGTGGCCACGTAAGTGACTTCTGAGCAAGGCATCGGGGCTGAGCACCACCGTGCACCCATAACCGTAGCCCACTTCGGTCCGGTTATTTCCTTCTTTCACGTGCGTAAATCTGTTCCAGTTGTGCGCTTTAGGCGCTCCTTAACGTACACGGTACTCTTTACTTGTGATTAGCACGTTAGTTCGTATCATTTCATTCCACTAATTTACATTTTCAAAATTCATCCCTCTCATTTGTAAATGAGTGCACATCTCTTTCCCTAGAAAATCGCTAATGAAGATCAGTGTGTGGCAAACGTACTTCTGTGCATTTTCAATTAAAAAAAGATGTATTTTTAGCCCTGTGCCCTGGAGTGAGGCTTCTATTCCAGGAAGCCTGGTCACAGTAGAACAATCAGAGCTTTGTTTAAAAGTGGAACTCAGGCACGGCAGGCTTTTATATATCAAATAAGCAACAGAGTCGCACTAGCAGGGCACATCAGAGCTTGCTGCACCACCCGCTTGTCAAAGCGATATATTTATTGATGCTTAGAACGAAGAACGTAAGATTCGAAGCTGTGCATTGCAAATGCTATATTCAACTTGCGAGCTTGCTGCAGATATAAATGCATTTAATTCCTGTTAGTTTGGAGTGCAGATTGAAGAGAACACCAGTTTAATTGTTAAAGTGAATCAGCTGTTGCACGGAAACAGAACCGTTTTCAAATGACAGCGGCCAAAGCATGTACCCAGCATGCTCTCTCTCTGGGCCAGGCTTCAATCATTGTATGTGCCTGTTTATGGCGTTGTGAAGGGGAATTTGACATCATTAAATCGAAGTTTTGCTTTTTCAACCCAGCTATGTGGTACATCAGAAATCGGGGACAATGTTGTTGGTGTGCACATCAATGTTTTGAGGCTGCCAGGTCGCATTGGCACCTGTATGATTTGGCAATGTGCGCTGTACAGGTTGGGACATTGGGAGTAGTTAGTTCCCCTGTTAAACCGACTGCGCTGTTCGTCGTACAATGATGGTGCGGAGTCCATCCATTCATGGGCCGAGCGTGTGTCCAGCTGTCTACCCCATACTCGGCAGTCGTCAAAAGTAATGGTTTCAATTTGAAGTTGTCTATACCACACATTATGCGACAGAGAGATCCTTAGCCCATTAACAAGTCATAAGCAATCCTTTAGCAGTGACAGGTGGGACTGACAGTTTTTTAAGTGAGGTGCATGGATAACGTAAACAGAACGAATTATTGAACGAGCAATGTGTCCTTAGAGATTTACCAGCAGCTGATCACTTCTCCCTCGGCTGAAGACAGCCTTCACTGAAGGACTCGGCCCACATTTCCAAAGTTTTCTTTAATGAAGAAATAACCTGCATAATGTCATCGCCGTGCTCTCAGGTTGAGAGCATTGTATGTTTCGTCTGGTTTGTGGCATAAATGGTATTGTCCAGTTTCTGTATCACAGATGCAAACTGTACCTTTTACATACTTGTAATAATATTGCCAAGTCTCAGTGCAAGCTTAATGAACACACTCGGCATGGCAGCGGACGGCGCATTCCTCCTAAGCAAGATGTTTTTTTAAGTATAGCACTATTCTTGGGTTAACATCATCGGAAGGGTGGGGTTTTAAAACCTGCTACAACGCCCAGTATTTCTTCTGGAAATGTTCCCCACATAGCTTAAATTGGTGTTTTCATCGAATTGCATTAGCAGGGCCCGCAAGGTTTTGAAGGGCAAATTAAGATGCAACAGTGTGCAGTTTCGAGCAGTGTAGCTGGTATGGTTGAGAACAAAAGCGAAAAATAGTTCCCTTGCAACGTGAAATGCTGTGGCCCCGTCGGGCAGCAACAAATGCATACCACATAGGCGCAACAGGTGTTTTGCTACCGTGTAAAGGTTTAACACTTAGGTGTTAACAAGTGTTTGTGCAGTGTGACTCTTATACTGCACGGAGGTGGCTGCCGTGAGGTTACCACATCTTCGTTAGTGGGTATTACCAGGTAGCTGTACTGCATGGGTGGTACCACATGTTACAGCATGTGTTACTGTGAGGGGGGGGGGGGGTCCTGAAGGGAACCAACATTCTATTCGTAACGCTGAGAGAAATTGCTACCAAAACATGTAGATTCGATTTTCACCCGGCAAGATAGCTATTATAATTCACTGGTGATAATGCTAACAAAATGAGGTTCCCAAAAGTGAGAGGCCATATCGTGGGCAAGTTGTCTGACTGACCTTAATGGGGGTTTGTTTCCTGGTCAAAGACTAAGGCACAAGGTAGCAGTCAGAATGCACGCAGTACGAGTCGGCGCAGACCTTGGTGATCTGGCCTCATCTATGCAGTGGGGCGATAGGCGCTTTCAAGGGAAGTCACATACAATGTTCCTCTTTTAATGGAACCGAGGCGATGCTAAAGCGTTCAGAATTGAAAGTCTGAGTTCAACGTCCCTCAGGTGAAGGCAACTGGTGCTATGCTAGGCGTTTCGCGTTTAAAGTCACATGCAATGTGGTAAATGCAACTGGTGCTATGCCAGGCGCTCTTATTGGTTAGGATTTCCAATGTTCCTCACCCAGGACTAATAGCGCTATGTTAGGCGCTCGCATTGAAAGTCCCAGTGCTTATGCACCCTTATGGTCATACACTTTTGAGGGGTTATGTATTATTTCACACAGTATTGCGGCCCCGCGTGAGCATTGGGAGGTCCGTGTTGTCATCACACGGTACCTGGGCACCTTTTGTACTTGTACAATTAAGCTTTAAATTATTTGGGGTCCTTCACCCCTTTTTTGTGCTCGTACACTTAAACTATTAAAGTATTGTGACACACAGCGCCCGGTTCCCTTCACTTTAATATAGTGGTTTTCCGGGTTGGTGTCACATCGCATTAGATGCATAGGTCGTAGCATTCACTACCTAAGCACCCTGGTGTATGTACCATTTTTCGCATCTGACTCGTATGTGGTGGCACACATTATCATACCTATGCAGACCGGGCTGAGGGCGAGGGTGGAACAAGAGGGGTGCAGCCGTGTGGTAAATAAAGTATTACCCTGTCATAATTTCTATAAATAAACAAAGGGTCATGTATAAAATGAGAGGCAGAGTCCGTGGTGGATTCAAAAGGGCTTTATTTCAATAACTCGAGTTAGGGGAGAATCGGTTCCATCATCACGAAGGTTCAGGAAGGGTCTTCTAAACTTTATTCACAGAGTACAATATTTATACATTCAATTTCGCACATAGGGAGGAGCGCTCCAAGCAGAGCAAGAGAAAGAGAGATAAGAGCATGTGGGCGTGCATGTGGGCGTGCATGTGGGCGTTCACTTGAGGAGTCATAGGTGAGTCATAGGTGGGTGGATGCATGGAGGGGGGTTGCATGGCCAGCTGGAACTTTGCCCTACTTGTGTGCGCAACTTGATCATGACGTGCAAGTGACGTGTAACTGGGGGGAGCTGACTTTCGGTCTGGTAGGGAGGCCTTCAGTGTCAGGGCGACCAGCACGTCTGGTATGATCTGATATCTTAAGTCCGGGGATGTATTATCTGAAGCAAAGGTCGCTCATCACCAAGAGCCAGTGTGGGCATCTATTTCTTTGTTCATTGCGTGGGGGCCTTGAGCTTTCTATGGACGCGAGCTCTGCAAATCACTTAAACGGAGACAGAAAGGCTAGGCCCTATCTCTGCAGATGGGTTCTGTTTACCTCCTTCACCAGGCAGGAATGTGATTCTGTAGAGCAAGCAGATAACTGTTATGCCCAATACTGTCTTGGCACCCCGGGCTGGGCCCCTCTCGGCTTAGCCAAAAGTATGCGAGGTCAGGGATACGTAGCTGCAGCCCTCAGAGTGTCTGGAGGCATGAAACCTCAATTCGGGGACTGGCTGAGCTGAGCCACAAAATGGAGAAATAGGTTTTTCGCGATATAATAAAAGTGCACAATGCAAACACGTGGGCCACATGGGCCTCAGTGCAAAATTAACGTTTCTTTTATGGGAGACTTGGTGACTGGCATCCTAATGTGGGACGTAAATGCAGAGGCATCATTATTGCAGGCCATAGAGGGAAAATGCATGGGTGACATGCACGTACACTAAACGTTGGGGTACACGCAGGGGACATATTGGCCATGTAAAATTTCTTTTTCCTCATTCCCTCCTTGTCCCCTACTGTACCCTTCAGGTCATATCTATTCTCATGAGACCGTATATTTGTTCATACAGCATCATTTGTTCATCTTTGATCCTTTGTATACGTGGATGTGGAACACAGGCAGTCGCACACAGGCCGCAAATGGCCGGGCCACACTGCAGACAGTGACAGCAGCCGAATATCATAAGCAGTATCATTCCTAGGAACGACAACACTTTCCATCCCCATGCCGATATTACACCCCAGAGCCAACTGGACCAAGTCCATGTGCCTGGGTCTTGATGTATTTCGTGAGGAATCTTGTGGAGCCTTGTTATTGCTGCGTACACAGATGGCGCGTTATTAGGTATGAAAACGCAGCAACTGGAGCCGATCACCCTACAGGCCCCGCCCCTATCCACCAGGATGACGTCAAGAACAAGGCGGTTCTGAAGAACAACCAGTCTCATGGCAGACTGCTCCTGGGTCAAGTTCGCCAGGGCAGATGCAGTCTCATTCACAACTGCTTCCAGAGTCCTTGTTAACCTGCATATGAGTTTACTGTTTTGGACGGGACCTATGAAGAAAAAGAATCCTTTGTTGAAATCTGTATATTGCTCCCAGGCTGTCTCAGTCTGATCAATCCCTGAGGCATCGCTCTCTCTCCTGTGTCTAACATGCTCTAGTCGTGAATCTCGATGATAATTGGATGGGGCCAAAAAGACGGGTGGCAGCAGGAACGCTATATAGCATGTCCCACCCCAGTCTAAGGGCAGATGTACATAGGCTGTCTGACCGCAAATGAAATAGGTATGGCGAGATGCTTTGAAAGAAGACTTTCCTTTTGTCATTAAACTCTACCACAGCATTACACTCGCTGTGTCCCATATGTACTGATCCTTTCTTTCTAACGCACAAATCACCTTTTACTGGTAGGACTGAAATAGACAGTGGACCCGCATTTTGCATGGGCTGAACATTCAGCATTATAAAGCTGAGGGAAGCATTTCCTTGCTCGTACTCTTCATTTTCTAGATCGGTCTCCTTCCTTTGGGGGAGTCCGTCTTCGTCTGGAAAACATACCTCATTCATTACTTTATTCAAGTTTCCCCATATCCAGTCACCCTGGTAAACAGTGGACTTTCTGTTGATTGATGTCATTAAGGCAAACCATGCTCCGCACGAACCATTGTGGGAGAACGGAAAAGGGAAGAGGGGCAGAACTCCCTTCATCTTTTGATAAGGTGGGAGTCGGCCACATACCCAGCAATCTGTCGCATTGCTGGTCTGATGAGAACGGTGCAATCATCTGAATAAAAGTATTGTTGCGCAGGGCCAGTTGATATGACAGTTCATGGGGTGGCAGATCACTAAATGTATGCTCTACGGTGTCATTAATGGAAGAGTGTATATGTGAGGCAATAGGAGGAAAGAAAACATGTAATATTAAGCTGACACAGATTATAGTGATGCACAGAAGAGACAGAAAAATCAGAAATACTATACATCTACTACGTAATATCTTGCAGTATTTTTCTTTCATTTTGCTCTTTTTACTATTATTGTCCGCGATCTTATGCATGTCAGAAATCTTGTTCAACCGATTCACCACCCAGTGGACTTAATTGATCAAACGTAGTCTGGCTTTCTAGATCGTAATTTGGACCTGTACTCTTGCTGTGGAGTCTTTTCTAGCAAAGGGGGCTCAAAGTCTGTAATGTCTTTTTTCTTTACCAAAGTTCCAGAGTCTCCAAAGTACCGTTTACAATGATGGGCATGAAGCCACCCTTTTCTCCCTTCGACTTTGATGGCTGCCCTCGTTGTTAGTAACACTAACTTTGGCGCCTTCCAACGCAGCTCAAGGGGGCTTGATCGATCAAAATTCCTGACGAGCACATAGTCTCCTGGGACTATGGCGTGCTCCTTGACCTGGGTGTTGTCAGGGAAGGCGGCGGCAACCTGTGAACGACAAGAGAGTAGTGCAGACATCAAGGAAGCCAGGTAATCTGTAAGCATGTTACTGTCAACATCAGTTATTTTCTTAGGCATAGGCGTACCCCACATGTTCGGCGGTCTACCGAAAACCACTTCATATGGTGATAGGCCTGTTCTGGAATGGGCTACCATACGCATGTAAAAGAGGGCAACCGGCAAGGCTACCATCCAATCCATGCCTTTTTCTGCACAGATCTTTGCTAGTTTCATCTTTATTGTCTGATTATGTCTTTCTACAAGGCCTGCTGCTTCAGGGTGTCGCACACAATGGAACTTCCAGTTATATCCTAACAGAAGAGACACTTGTTTCATTAATTCAGAAGAAAAAGGCTGACCATTGTCTGAGTAAACGACACGGGGCAATCCGTATCTAGGAAAGAATTCGCGCACCAATTGCCTGGCTGTTGTCACAGCAGTATAATCTGGGACTGGATACGCTTCTGTCCATCTAGTTAGTGCACACACAACTACCAGGACATACTTGTAACCTCTACATCTGTCCATTTGGATATAATCCATCTGGAGGACCTCAAAAGGGTGGTCAGGAGGATGAAATCCGCCTTGTTCCACCGGGATGCCTTTACCTGGATTGAACTGACAACAGATCATGCATGTTCTTACTTTTTGTTTCGCTGCTGCACGTAGGTGCTTGTTAAACCAGATATTCTGTAAGCTGTCCATCATTGCCTTCTCTCCCAAGTGTGCCGGACTATGTGCTGTGTTTATGATCACTTGTACCATTGAATCAGGAAGAAACCATGTTGCTTTGCCCTTAGTCATCCAACCTTGGTCAGTCTGGACCCCTCCTTGTTCAGTCCATTTCTTTATTTCATCTGAAGTGGCATGTGTCTGTATGTCGAGTACATCTTAAGAAGGATCCCTGACTGTCATAGTTTTTGTCAGTAATGGTACCTCTGTCTTTGTCGTGTCTGTTGGCGTCTGGGCTGTAAGTTTAGCAGTTCGGTCTGCCAGGTCATTACCCTGGGAAATGGTGTCTGTAGCTTTGGTGTGTGCTTTGCATTTCAGGATAGCTATGGCTGCAGGTAAATGTATTGCTTCCAACAGGGCCTGAATAAGCGGGCCGTGCTGAATTTTGGCCCCATGAAAGGTCAAGAAACCGCTCTCCCTCCATAGTACTCCAAAATCATGAACTACGCCAAAAGCATATTGTGAATCTGTATAAATGTTCACTTTCAAGTGCTTAGCTCTCATGCAGGCTTTTGTCAGAGCGATGAGCTCTGCTGCTTGTGCTGACAGTATGTCTATTCTTTGTGTCTCTATGACTTCAGTAGCAGTGGTCACGGCATATGCTGCCACTAATTCTCCCGCCCTCGTCCTCATGCATGATCCATCTACATAGAGTGTTAGGTCAGGGTCTGGGAGTGCAACATCTGTCAGGTCTTGTCTTGGTTTCGTCACTATATTAATTATTTCCACACAGTCATGTGGTGCGGTGTCTACTGTACTTGAGGGCAAAAGTGTAGCAGGATTTAGTATGTTACATCCTCTGATCTCTATGTGTGGTTGAAATAACCTCAGTTCATATCCTGTCAGTCTCGCTACGGTCAAGTGTTGTGTCTGTGTCCTGTTCAAGAGAACTTCCCCTGCATGCGGTACCTGTACTGTCAGGGGGTGTCCCAGCACTATCGAGTCACTTTGTCTTATGGCTAGGGCTGTCGCCGCAACCGATTTCAGGCACGCAGGCAGAGCCTGGGCCACTGGGTCCAGTGTACTAGAAAAATAAACACAAGGCTTGTGTTTTCCTGCTTGATCTTGTGTGAGGACAGATAATGCTGTTCCATCCCGTTCAGTTACGAAAAGCATAAAGGGTTTGCTGTAACTAGGAGTCGCTAAAACTGGCGCTTGACATAAGGCTCTTTTTAATTCCTCAAATGCCAAGGTGTGTTCTTGTGTCCAAGGGAGGACAGTCGAAGACGCTGCCTCCTGTGTTGTCAACTGTATGAGTGGTTTGGCTAGATAGGCATACTGGGGAATCCACTGCCTGCAGTATGAAGTGAGGCCAATGAAGGCCCGCACTTCCTTTTGTGTCTTGGGCTGTGAAAGGTTAGAAATTAACTGAATACGTTCTTGTGTCAGCTGCCTACCCCTCTTGGACAGCAAGTGTCCAAGGTACACCACTTGCTGTGCACAGAATTGTAACTTTGAAGGGGACACTTTGTGCCCCTTGTCTGCCAGAAAGTGTAAAACCGTCAGTGATGCATCTTCGCAGTCTGTTTCTGATCGTGCTGTAATGAGGATGTCGTCTACGTACTGTATCAGTGCGGTGTTGGTAGGCATATTAATACTGTCCAGCTGTCTTTTCAACGCTTGACTATAAACGCTAGGACTCTCTGTGAAGCCCTGTGGTGCTCTCGTGAATCTAAAGCTGCGTCCTTTTAAACTGAATCCGAAAAGGTATTGGCTGTCTGGATGAATTGGAACGCTGAAAAAGGCATTCTTCAAGTCAATGACTGTAAAGAACGTTGCCTCAGAATCAATAGCAGTCAGTAATGAAGAAATGTCTGGGACAACTGGGTATTGTGGGACTACGCATTTATTTAATTCTCGAAGGTCAACAACTAGTCTATAAACTGGTGGTGCATTAGGGTCTGATCGTTTAAGGATAGGAAGGACAGGTGAGTTACACACATTCGAGTCAGTCTCCAGCACCACCCCTTGTGCAATGAGTTCGTCAATAATTTTTAATAAGGCCACTTCGGCATCAGGTGGTATTTTGTATTGTTGTATACGTGGTAGTACTACTCCTGCTTTGAGAGTGACCTGGTGTGGTGTTATGTTCATGTAACCTACGTCAGCCGGACCTTGTGCCCATAGGTGCTGTGGTACATTCTGAAGTCTGTGGTCAAAATCTGTCAACACATAATGTCCCTTAAAATCACGTAAGAACAGTCGCACTCCCTCCGGAGAACAACAGATAACTGCTCCTAGTTCTTTCAATGTCTTTATACCAAGTAAGTTTTCTGGACATGATTTAGTAAGTAGCAAGTCTGTGGTACGTGACAGTGGACCAACCCCGAGGGAGACTGGTTTCGATACTTCATTAATAATAGGCTTTCCTGAAAATCTCAGGGAAATATTCTGTGAGCCCGAGAGAGGTGCCCCTGGAACCTCGTCATGGCTGATGGTAGTTCTGTTCGCCCCTGTGTCAATCAGAAACTTTCTGTCCTGTCCCAGTACACGACCATGTACATAGGGACCCTCTTGATCTACAGGAACCTGAATAAGGGGCAAGCCATCTACCCTCTCAAGGCTGTTTCATGAGAAAGATTGGTATTCCGGGTAGTCTGACTGTGTGTACTGATACATTTGTGGTGTGGCATGAACAGGCGGTGGTGGGGGTGGAAAAGTCGCTAATGTCTGTTGTGTGCTCTGTTGGGTGCTATTTTGCCTAGGAGTGTGTGGTCGTTCTTTTGTTTTGCCTGTAGCTATATTGTGTTTCAGGACTGCACATTCCTTTACATAGTGACCTGGTTGTTTGCAATAATTACAGTTCCCCTTGACAGGTGTTGTGCCATTTTTGTTCGTGTTTGCCGGTACCGTTTGGGCAACCAGCACCTTCATTTTTGTCTCTTTCATGCGTCTCTTTTCCTGATCCTGCTCTTCTCTAATCCTGTTCTGGTGATATTGTAGCATCTGCAACATTTGTGAAGGGCTGTTTGCTTGCCAAGTACTCTCAACCTTCAGTACTCTATTCTTGATCTGGGGTAGGGAATTCTCTACTAATTTGCACACGAAAAGATGGGGATATGATTCGCTACCGGGCTTAAGGCCACATTAATAGCAAAGCATTTCTCAAATCTAGAATAGAAGTCGCTTGTGTCCTCTTCTTGTTTTTGTTTACAGGCTGAAATAGCACCCCAGTCTTCCTTTTTAGTAGTCAATAGTCTCGGCAGAACCTGTATTAGGAGTTCAGGTAGTTCTTTAGCTTTCTCACCAAGACCAACCCCCGGGCCCCTGTCTTTATCCTCTGTTTCCAATACTTCCCAGCTTAACTTTTTCTCTCCCACCTCCCAGTCTTTTTCCTTAAGCTTTTCATAAATGCCTGCTGGCAATAGTACTTTCAATAGTTTCAGAATGTCAGCGTACGTATAATCTCCGATGCAGAGAATGTCTTTTAATTCTCGGTGAAACCCCCCCGGGTCTTTATCATGGGAGGGCAACATCTTTTTCATTTCCAGTATTTCTAATTTCGTCAAGGGGGTGTAAACATACACCCGTTGAAGCTCATTGTTTGCATTTTTGATGGGATGTACCTCTCGTAGGGGGTTCTGTCTGTCTACGTATAGGTGCTTTCTGTCGTGGTGTGGGGCGGGAAGCATGCATGTGGTCAGAAAATGTAAGTACTTATGTCGTTGATCCAGGATGACGTTAATTAATTCAGTACCCAGGCCTGTCCATCTGTCTAGAACTATGTCGTCCAGTAATTTATACAATTGACCGGGATCGGAATATTGATTCTCATACAACGTTATTAAATGTTGGACCATGTAAATACCGGCCAAACGTTGTTCGTTCGGCGGGAGGCTCAAGAACGTTTGGGCCACTATATCATTGCTATATATATTAGAATTGGACACCCACTGGGTGGCTGACGGGGCCAACTCCATTTCGTGTGGGGTGTGAGATCGCTCCTTCTTTATCCGTCGGTCCAGGGCTTTTTCAGTAGCTTGGAATAGATTTTCAAGGGAATATCTTTCTTTTATAGCCGGCCCCTGTTTACGGTAGTTGAGGCACTTGGGCCTGTCAAACCGTCGGGCATTGCCTACATAATTTATTTTGTCCTTCCCCTCGTCTACCTCTTCCGTTGATGACTCACCCTTCTCGTCAGACTCTACTTTGTGTGTTGCTATTATTTCCTTTCGTATTTTGTTCATCATGCTATCTGTCTGTCCCGTTTTATCATGCCGACCGGCATCTATGTGATCACTCCATTCTATCAAACCAGGCTTTACATCCCCGTCTCCTTCGTCTTTTTCCCTGATCAGGCAGTTAATAATAAAACGAAGGATGTAGTTCTTAACCCCCACCTTTCTGTTTTGCATAGCCTGTGCTATACTCTCGGGTCCCTCCCCCGTCCTAATGAAACAGTATATTTTTTCTAGGTGGTCTTTCATATCTGGTAGTTTGTCCAAATATACGACGGCCTGTCTTAGTCTTAGTGAAATCACGAGCATTGAGCCCTTTCCTGGTTCTGGATCGTATATACAGTGGGGGATTGCTACATCTATAGTAGGCCCCCCTCCCCCTACGGCCCCGGGCCCAACGTCGTCTTTCACGAGCTGCTGGAGCTGTTGGAGCTGTTCCGCTGGTGGGGGCGGAGGGAAATCTGCATTTGCGTAGTCCGGTGGGGACTCTTCTAGATAGGAGGAAATAAACGCCTCGGATGCTGTCGGCTTTATTCTACGTACTCTATAGGGTACGGGTGGTGGCGTTCGCGATCTACGGGGTGTTTCTGAGGGGGTCACTCTAGCTAGTTCTTCTGAGAGGACGGGATAAATACCAGTAACGACGGCATTTCTTTCTCTATCAGCCTGTTCTGCTTTGACCCGTTCCCCCTCCTCCCGCAGCTCTTTTTCTTTGGCTTTTTCCGCTGCTTGTTTAGTTCTCTCTCCTTGGTTGAATTCTTTCTCTGTTCTCCTATATGCTTCTTTGCGCCATAACTCAATGGCATCTTTCTGAGAGGGTCTTGAATTCTTTTTCCATAGCACTTCCTCTACTCTCATAATGCATTCAGAATCCCACGTTCCCGAGACAGGCCATCTGTACTTCTCCTCTAAATCCTTTGTGTAATCTACCCATAGGTCTAAATACAATATGGCATCTAGTCCATGTTTATTATACATATAATGACCAGGTGTGTCTCTAGGCGGGATGTCAACTGGCTCTTCTAGTATACCTTTTCTGGTCCCTATCTGACGTAATTTTGAAAACAGTGGCATGTTGAAACCAACGTAATGAAAACACAATACACACCAAAATAGTCTGACTGAAACAATCATTAACACTAAAACACTAAAACAGATACAGTTTAACTCTATGTACTTGAAAACAGTTAACTTTATGTACTGGAATACAGCACAAACATACCGGTCTCGTAAATGAGACACGTTTTTACCGTGTCCGTGTGAACGAACCCGTCTTTACCTTGTTCATGTAAATGAACCTGTCTTTATCTTTATGCATTCCCAATAGTGGTACTCACCGGGAAGCAGAACTTGAAGGCCTCGGATACTTGATACTGCGCATGCGCGGAACAGGTGGACCTCTGGAAACCTCGGACCTTGCTCTCTCACGCGTTGGGCTCTGGTTGGGATGATCCGCGATCCTCACCGCCTCGTGTGGATGCCTGGTCGCAGTCCGTCTCCTCCGTGGGCCTGAGGGAGTAAGCGGGAAGTCCCGCTGGCGTGTACACTTTGAAGTCCGTCACGGCTGTAGAAGGGGGCAAGGGCTGGACCTACATCTCCGGCGCGTGGGGAAGGGGATTTGTCCCTATTCGGGCGCCAGATTTATGTGGTAAATAAAGTATTACCCTGTCATAATTTCTATAAATAAACAAAGGGTCATGTATAAAATGAGAGGCAGAGTCCGTGGTGTCCGATTCAAAAGGGCTTTATTTCAATAACTCGAGTTAGGGGAGAATCGGTTCCATCACCACGAAGGTTCAGGAAGGGTCTTCTAAACTTTATTCACAGAGTACAATATTTATACATTCAATTTCGCACATAGGGAGGAGCGCTCCAAGCAGAGCAAGAGAAAGAGAGATAAGAGCATGTGGGCGTGCATGCGGGCATTCACTTGAGGAGTCATAGGTGAGTCATAGGTGGGTGGATGCATGGAGGGGGGTTGCATGGCGAGCTGGAACTTTGCCCTACTTGTGTGCGCAACTTGATCATGACGTGCAACTGACGTGTAACTGGGGGGAGCTGACTTTCGGTCTGGTAGGGAGGCCTTCAGTGTCAGGGCGACCAGCACGTCTGGTATTATCTGATATCTTAAGTCCGGGGATGTTTTATCTGAAGCAAAGGTCGCTCATCACCAAGAGCCAGTGTGGGCATCTATTTCTTCGTTCATTGCGTGGGGGCCTTGAGCTTTCTATGGACGCGAGCTCTGCAAATCACTTAAACGGAGACAGACAGGCTAGGCCCTATCTCTGCAGATGGGTTCTGTTTACCTCCTTCACCAGGCAGGAATGTGATTCTGTAGAGCAAGCAGATAACTGTTATGCACAATACTGTCTTGGCACCCCGGGCTGGGCCCCTCCCGGCTTAGCCAAAAGTATGTGAGGTCAGGGATACGTAGCTGCAGCCCTCAGAGTGTCTGGAGGCATGAAACCTCAATTCGGGGACTGTCTGAGCTGAGCCACAAAATGGAGAAATGGGTTTTTCGCGATATATTAAAAGTGCACAATGCAAACACATGGGCCACATGGGCCTCAGTGCAAAATTAACGTTTCTTTTATGGGAGACTTGGTGACTGGCATCCTAATGTGGGACGTAAATGCAGAGGCATCATTATTGCAGGCCATACAGGGAAAATGCATGGGTGACATGCACGTACACTAAACGTTGGGGTACACGCAGGGGACATATTGGCCATGTAAAATTTCTTTTTCCTCATGGTAACAAGAGCAACGCCGAATTACCCTATTTACTCCAGAGTAACTAAAGGATGCCCAGGTCCAATTTCCTTTTGCAAAGCCATTCTTAGAGCTTTGGAGACTTGAAATAGTCCGAATTGTCACGCTTGTAGGAGTGCAATGGTTAGTAGTTGTGTTGTTAACATCATTAGCAACTCTGGCAGGGACAATAGATGATGTAAGCTGCAATGGCCTTCTATCGAGAGCCCGGGCACTTATTATTTCTACAAAATAAGCACTAAACTGAGATGATAGTTATATTACCAGCTTGAGAAGAACCTCACACCAATAAAGTCACCACAGGGGAAGCAGCTGTGTCATTTATTTCTATGTTTATAGTCATTCTCAAATTGTTTGTGTCAGATATAATACTTGTTCCAACTACCTTCCATGCACCAGGTATTAATCAATTTTGCATTGGTGTAAGTGTTATTTATTCAGTGGCATTTTCGCAAGCTTGAGAGTGTAAAATGCTTTTTTTTGCTGATTCAAGTGTGATTTTGTGCTGGTCTTCAACACTGCCCAGCCCCAGAATATAATTGCTCGGATCCCCACTTGATCAATGCGTTTAATTCGCCTCTCTGAGTAGAAAAGGTTGAGCTGATTTCTCTTCTCCATGAAAAGTTCTAAACTTGAGGTCTGTCTGCCAGCTATATGATTTTACGTGCCACTGTAGAATGTGCATTGGCATTCTTAGTACTTCACAAGCACATTTTATGCAGACTCTGGCTGCAAATGGGCAAAAAATGATGCTTTTTATACAAAAAGAAAAGAATCATTTACAATTCAATTTGCTATTATACGAAAAAATAGCCTGCTTCAAAGGAACTGAAGAATCTACTTATGAAAGAAAATTGGGGAAATGTGAAAAGTCTATGTCCTCATTTCGAAATTGGTGTCATAACCTTTTTGTAGTAAGTGGCCTCGCTGTCTTTTAGATACTTTTTTTATTCATAAAGGCCGTTTTGTGCACTTTAGTGTCGTTCAATTGACTGTTTTTGTTAAATGAATGCCAGTGAGGCATAATTTGAAGATTAAATAGATTGTTTGAGAAATGTCAGGTTATATTAAACCAGCATTCACTTTCAAGCTAATGTGTAGTTTAATGTCCTAAGCTTTAAAATTTCATGAAAAATTTGCATTTCATTAAAGTGGAATTTGTATCACAAAGATTACCCAGTATTATTTACATGCTTTAAATCTGAATAAGGATTATTTTATAAAGTTATAAGAGCATTGGGAGCTGGCAACATTAAAATATGGTGGGGTGCAGGCCCGTATCAAGTGAAATTGCGGCAATGTTACTGCTAACAAAGAGACTCTTCACATTTTTATTCAAGTACAGCTCCTCAGCAGCAAGCGGCGGCGGGCAGTCCTGTCAGGTAGAAGGAAATGCAGAGCAGCTGTTTTGCGACAAGGTCAGCCGATGGACGAGTACTTTGAGAAAGTAACATAGATACTTTCTATATCAAGACATGGCTTGCTCAGGCTTACCTATGCAACACATCAGAATCAAATTCCACCTTTTTTATTGCTCATACTCTTAGTTCCTCCTGGTTGTTCCTCTGGGAGATCCTGGTGAATGCAAAAGGAAAGGGAAGGACTTTCCTGCTTGTGCAATGCAAATCCAACCAGCAGTTCCAGGATTGGTTGGAGCAGGCTAACGCAATGCTCATTTTGAAGCTGGGAATCTGTTTTTTCAATTCCTCAGTGGTTTTACAGTGCTAAGATTGCTGGCTCGAAGTGCGCATGTCAGATTGACCGACTGTAGACAGCTGGCCAATCTGACATGCACACTGGCAGGCCTGCAACAATAGTGAAATTGTAAGAATCAGCCGCGCCCCTTGTCCTCGCAATAAGAGAACAAGCCTGCGACTAATTATAATAAAATGGTATTTGTTACCATTTTATTAATGTGTTTACCTGCTGCACCCTTGAGGAGGAACCGCCTCTGTATAAGAACATCATTAATAGATAGATTATATATATATTTAATTTACACTGTGCACTTTTACTTCATGTGAACAAGCATCCTCCAAGTGCATGTATTTCTCTTTGTGCTTTTCCAAATCCCAAAAATCTGAAAACTAGAAGCCTCACTTATGGTGTAGGTCAGGGCGCAAAATATAACTGTATTAATGTGCCTTTCTCAGAGGTAGTATGCTCAGGATGTTCCTGTCTTTGAAACATTCAAGGTTCCTTTGCCGAAGTCTTTGCTAGTGACCGTTAATTACCTAAACCATTTGTTTTTCCTATTTGCGCAAATGTCACGTAATTTCCTATGCACACCTCATTCATTAATATGCAGTAAAGTAGATGTTTTCAGATGTAGCCTGTTGATTGTATCTAATGTTCATTAATGTTCAGTGTTCTGTGTCTTGTAACATTGCTAGCCCAACCCTGCCAGACAATTAGACGTAACTAAATTTGTGTTGCTTCTGTGTCTAAAACCCTATAAAAGATGCAGGGGCAGATTTACGAGCCCCGTGCGCCACATTTGCGCCGCCGTTGCATCACGTTTGTGATGCAGCGGCGGCGTAAACCATGCGCCACATTGCTCCCTATTTACAATATGACGCATCTAGGGAGGTGTGTCACGTTGTAAAGCCCTGAAAAGTGCCTGAGTGGAATCTACAGGATTTCCGACGCTGCTGCGTCAAAACCTTGCCCCTGCTTGAAGCAGGCGTAAGGCATGACGCACCATGTTGAGGATAGGCCAGTTTGGACCAGGGCTGGAGTTGCATTGCGCCCGCAACACAACTCCAGCACTGCGCCAACCTTACGTCGGCAGATGCGACACGCATCTGTTTATTCTGGTGCCAAATCTGGCGCATCTGTGGTGGCGCAAGGGTAAACTTGTGTCACCCATCTTTCCTGGCACATCCCTGCTGATTTGCAGGGATGCGCCAGGAAACGTAAATCTGCCCCACAGTTTTTAGGAGATGTGACCGACTTTCTTGGGCTTTTTATTGGGGTAGATTCTAAGTCAGATCTCTTGTTGAGCTATACCTTTGTTCTGGCTGCTACTTGCCTTAGACATCACATCATGTTAATCGTTTTGCATTATTTGATTTTGACTCATTGCGAGTTTGCTGATTCCCCATGACTTAACTGAAGACTTTGCCTTCAGTAATGATGCTAATTTTGAATAAATCTTTGTAGTTTGACTTGAATCTTTGTCTTGTGGATGTTTCATTTAATGGTCTCTAACTGATTTATGGTGGGTCACCAGTCTTTGTAATAAATAAAGATGCATTTAAATGTTGTACCTATTGTGTCACATTTGCTGTGCTTCAAAGACATAGGTCAAATGTCAAGCTATGCCTTCTGCTGCATTAACATGAAGACTGGTGTTTACAACTCCTCTCTCTTTGCAGTTAGGCAAAGAAAATTAAGGTTGATTGTGTGATAATACCACTGGGTTACATGAAATGTAAAAAGAAAACTGGAGAATTTAACTTTTCCTAACACAAAACAAAACATAAATACCTCTAAATGCACTGTCCAAATTTAGTAGTTAGGAAAACAAAATAAAGCACAGTTTAAAAAAATAATTCTGAAGTGTGATGGAAACAAAGATATTAGTAGAATCAGAACAATTGATGACACTTTACTTGGTGAGGCACAATTGATAAATATTCGCTGAACCCCATTTCCACACAATATTAATTGTGTGCATTATAATTTTAGCTTTAAAATTGTATGTATGTGCGGTCTAGTAACCATTTCAATGGAAAACCTTTGTCTGCAAAAACAATGTGCTACTATATGATGCTTTATCACATTTAAAATGTCAACCTGGTGTCCGCTAAAGCTGGGTGGGTCACAAACATTTGCGGTCCTAAAAAGTGGGTTAATGTTTCTAAAAACTTTGGAAAGCACTGGCATAAGGTTTAATCTCATGAAACTGAAACAGCCATGTTCCTACACCTCTACCTCGAATTGTTTTACCTAGAGAATTGGCAAATGTTTGATGGGGAATGTGGGCACTGTGCCAATCATTTTAATTTTAACACATTTCACATGAATTAATTAACCTAATTAGTGAAAAAGTTCTGAAACCCAAAATTATTGCTGGAATGCCTATAGATGTTGTCAGGGAAATGAGTATTAACAGGCTCTGTGAGTTGTGTGTTGTCTTGTCATGGTGTGATGTGATTTTGTGATTTTGGTTATGTCTTTACGTTATAATTACTTTTTTTGCACATGTGTCAAAAATGTTAATCTGTACTGTAATGCACTGTAATGTAGTGCACAAGTTACTAAAGCTATATAAGTTTATGCATTTTGATGAAAAAAAACATTGCAATTTTATCTAATTATTACAAAATGGTTTAAAGGTTACAGATTTATGGGGAACTGAGAACTTGAGTTATATATAGAGGTGACTACTGGAAAGGGGCGACCACTCGGTCCCCCCGAACGTATGGTAGGGGGCCCGGATCCTCCCGGGAAACCATTTTGGGCGGGGGCGTGTCTCGGCTGGTATGCCCGAAGCGGCGTAACCGGGGCGCGCCTTTTCCCGCCCAAGAAGGGTTGTCCTAGACACCTACACCATTGGCCACGCCCCGTAGGCGTACCAGAGGAGGGTACACGCCCTCCCGAAGAGGAATAAAAGGAGCAACAATCCGAAGAAGCATCCTCTTGTTCCTGTGCTTGGAAGCTGCACCCTCTCGTTGCACGTGAGCCCTCGACAGAACAAGGAGCAATTTTGAGAACTTGTAATTTTTGTGCTTCTCTTTCAGCGTCTCCCAACCTTTGGATCCAGGACCTCGCTGCGCAGCAAAGACCGAATATCCCACAACGATGCCTGGCAAAAGGGCCGGAAAGAAGGCAGGGACTGAACAGATGCTTCGCATGTTGATGAAGGATATGGCGAGCATGAAAAAACAGATGGCGGCAATGAATAATACGGGCAGACCGAAGAAAGTCATCGGGCCAGCATTGCCGGGAGTAGTCCCCGCTGGGAGAGGTAAAAGGGCTAGGAATAGGGCGGCAGGGGGGGGGGCCCCGGTTCCCGAGTCACCCCCGACAAGCCCGGTTAGTCCGGTGGAGGCCCCGGTCCCGATGCCGGACGCGGGCCAACCGATCCCTGTTGTAGTTACGCCCACTAATGAGGAGGACATGCCTCCGGAATTGGCCGCCCAGTTGGCCGCATGGCTCGGCAAAAGTACCGAGGGTACGACGGCACCAGGAGACACGGCCGAGGAGGCCAGGTTACTAATGAAGCAGTTGCGGCAATCGCGAGATGCCGCAAAGGCGAATCTCCTTCTTGTCCCCTCACAGGTTCCTCCGGAACGACCGGCGGCTGGCGTTGGAAAAACAACGGGACCAGCTTTGGATTCGGGTAAGCAGCCATTGCCAATGGCAAGGGAAGGGGTGTAACCTTCAAGAAGGGAAAAAGTGGTCCAACATATTCCGCTGGCCACGAAGGAATTGATTTGGGCTGATAAGTATGTGAATATGTTTTCTCTCCTGACTGATCATCACGAGGTGGAGTATGTTAAATCTCAGAAGGATTTATGGCACCCGAGTGTGTGGCGTGAAAAAATGGCGGGTTTCAGGGTTGATGAGACAATCTCAAATTGGGCCAGGGCATTTGCAATGTTTACTGCGATCATGGGGGAACAAAGGCCCGAGGTCTTGTCTGAATTAGCCTGCTATCAGACACGTATAATGGATTTCTATGACACGTATGAGGGTGATGTATGGATGGGTTATGATAGTCGGTTTCGTAAGGCCAAGGAGCACGATTCATCTCTGACGTGGGATTGTCTCGACTCCATATCTTGGCAGAAGCAGCTCATGCCGGGCGCGACGAAGTCGTCTTCGCTTGGCGGGAATGGGTCGGCGCCCTCCCGCCATCAATCGGCGGCGCCCTTTCGGACAGGCCCCGCAGTTGACCACCAACCGAGGAATGGTGGGAATGGGGGTAGAAAAGGGGTTTGTTGGAACTTTAACAGAGGCAAGTGCACGAGGCCACAAGGGACATGTAAGTTCAGGCATGAGTGTGCGGGGTGCGGACACTCTTCACACCCCGAGACTTCGTGCAGAGCCAAAAATGGTGATACAGGGGGTAAGGGAGGGGCCAAACAGGTCTAATGTCGACCACGGGGCTTCGCTACCTACCCCCGTAGATATCATGGCAATGATCCCCTGGCTAAATGAATACCCTGATCATGTCTCCGCCGGGGTGTTGCGGACGGTTTCTCGTATGGTTTCCACATCCCGGTGGGGGATTTTCGGGGGGAATCACTGTGTAAAAACCAACTGTCGGTTCAGCAGAATACGGCTGTGGTGGAAACTAAGATTGCAAAGGAGGTTGCCCGTGGCCGGGTGGCCGGCCCTTATAGGCAATCGCCAGTCGCTAATTTTGTTTGTTCACCGTTGGGAGTAGTCCCCAAGAAGGACCCGGGTGAGTTTAGGTTAATTCACAACTTGTCGGCTCCTAGGGGTCTTTCGGTGAACGATGCGATTGACCCTGGAGTTTGTTCGGTGCGGTACGCATCCTTTGATGAGGCTGTCCCCATGTTGAATCGCCTGGGGCCCGAAGCGCTGATGGCTAAATCAGATATCGAATCAGCGTTCCGGTTGCTCCCGGTACACCCTCAGGATCAGCGTCTGTTAGGTTTTATGTTTCAAGGACGCTACTATATGGATAGATGTATGCCAATGGGTTGCTCCATCTCTTGTGCTTATTTTGAGAAATTCAGTTGTTTTCTGCAATGGGCGTTTACCAGAACTACGGGCTATACACAGGTTATGCATTACCTAGATGATTTTTTGTTCTTGGGGCCAGCCGGTGACACGGAATGTGCACAGGCTTTGTTGGAATTTTGCAATCTCATGAAGCGGTTCGGCGTGCCATTGGCACCAGGGAAAACGGTGGGACCATCTACTTCACTCGAGTTTCTTGGAATTGAGCTCGATTCAGTGGAGGGATGCTTCCGTTTGCCCAGGGACAAAGTAATGAAATTCAGGGCTTCTCTAGAATTGTGCATTAGCAAAGAAAAGTAACTCTCCATCAGTTGCAACAAGCAGTGGGCCAGCTTAACTTTGCCCTTAGAGTAATACCAATGGCCCGTCCCTTTTCCCGCTCTATTGCCCAAGCCATGGTCGGTCTCAAAGAAGGACACCATCGCACGAGACTGTCTGCAGAGGTTCGCCCGGATATGCGCATATGGTTGGCATTTCTGGCGGATTTCAACGGTCGAGTGGTGTGGAGCAAGCCACCAGTATCCTCGGACGAGCTGGGTTTGTGGACCGATTCGGCAGGGAGCGTTGGATTTGGCGCCATTTTTGGTAATCGATGGTCGGCGCAAACATGGCCGACGTGGTGGCACACCAGTGGGCTCACAGGTAACATTGGGTTTCTTGAGTTGTTCCCCATTTTTGTGGCCCTGAAGGCATGGCCGGATGAGTTCCGTGGCTGCTCAGTGGTGTTTTGGTCCGACAACATGACCGTAGTTGAATGCATAAATAACCAGGCAGCACGCTGCAAGTGGATATTGAGATTATTGAAGGAAATTGTACTACTTTGCATGAGACTGAACGTGCAGTTTAGGGCGAGGCACGTGCCGGGTGTGCTGAATCATGCGGCTGATGCGCTCTCTCGTTCCCACATGCAGGCCTTCAGGGGCTATCTACCCTCTCAACCTAGTGGCGGCACCATTCCCCGAAGCTCTCTGGTTGCTCGGTGCCCCGGATTACAGGACCTCGTGGGAGCAAGCCTAGCCCCCAGGACAAGGAAAGCGTACGAAGGAGCGTTTCATTCCTATTGTGCATTTTTGGGTCCAGCAGGAGGGGATAATTGGGGACAGGAAGAGTATGTCCTAAAGTTTTTAGTAGCACTCCACAAGGCAGGCCGATCAGCAGCAACGGCTAATACGCACCGGGCCGCCATTGCATTCATGGCGCAGGCGCATGGCATCAAGGACCCCACATCGTCCTTTTTAGTAAAGAAGGCACTGCGTGGGTGGCAACGCCTCGAGGGTCATAGAGTAGACGAAAGGCGCCCGATTGGGTTGAAAATGTTGTCCCTGTTGATGTCGGTACTCCCCGCTATATGTTCCTCCCAGTCCGAGGCAGTGCTATTCCGGGCCGCTTTCGCATTAGCATTCCATGGGGCTATGCGGGTGAGCGAGCTAGTAGCAAAGAATAAGAAGGATATGGGGGGAGGTCTGTGTCGAGAACACATCCTGATCAAAGGTGATTCAATGGTGATCACAATAGCCAGGTCTAAAACCGATCAGGGTGCGATGGGGGACAGTATTGTTGTTCAGCGCATGCGAGGGTCCCCCATGTGCCCAGTACAATGCGTTGAGGAATATTTAGCGCAAAGGGCGGTAGCATGGGGGGGAGCTTGCTGAGACACACTGACGCCACCCCACTGACAAGGTTTCAGTTTCAGCGGGTGTTAACAATGGCAATCGCGGCGGCGGGCTTGGACCCGGGCGATTTTGGGACCCATTCCTTTAGGATAGGGGCTGCTACAGAAGCTACAGCCAGGGGTCAGAGTGTGGAAATGGTGAAACAATTGGGACGATGGTCCTCGAACTGTTATAAAAGGTATGTGCGGTTGCACATGTTGTGAAGCCGATGTCATGCACTCACGCTTCTTGTTTTTGTTTGGTTTACAGTTTCGCGAGCATGCGATGCGGGGCGGACTGTGCAGTCGACCCGAAACCTGGGGATCAGCGGTCAAAGACCAACGGCCGAGGAGAGAGTGGTGTGGGTCGTGGGCCACTCATACGTGAGGCGTGCCGGGGACGTATTCAAAGCAGGTGACATGATTCACGCAGCTGGGGAATACGGGTACAGGGTGACCTTCCACGGAAGGGGCGGGCTCTGTATTGACCAGTTTCAATGTTTTGTCGAGGGACTGTTAGGGCGGACAAGGTCACCGCCGTCTATAATCATAGTACACCTGGGAGGCAATGATTTGGTAACGCTCGGTCGGCGGGTACTCCTCGAGCAGGTTCTATCCACTGTTAGCTGGTTGGCGAGAAGGATCCCGGGGTGCACGATAGCATGGTCACACATTATTCCCAGAAAGGTGTGGCGGGGGGCCCTCTCTGTGTCAGCTTTGAATCATTCAGTAAGGAAAGTCAATAACAAGCTTGGTAGGTTGTTTCGTTCGGAACAGTTGCACAGTATTCCGCATGGATGTATTCGGGGGGATCACATGTATCTCGAAGATGGGGTCCATTTGTCCCGGGAGGGGAATGTCTTACTCATAGGAGACTTCATAGCATGGTTAAGGGGTTTGTAAAGCATGACCTTTAGTAGGAGTTTGTGGGGGGGCGGATAGCCGGTCAACTATCCGGCCTGTGGCGGTAAGGTCATGATCGGTGAGCAGTAATTTCAAGGTCCCTAGAGGAGGGGCGCCACCCATTATGGATGGGAGCGCCCGGGGGGAGGCGGCCATTGGCCCCTCACACGGGGAGGCGGCACCCACTAAGTATGGGGTCGCCGAAGGGAAGGCGGTCATAGGCCCCTCCCAGGGGAGGAGGCAGCTCGATGCCCTTCCTAGGAATTTCCCGGGGCCAGGATATCCGCGACGGCGGATGTGATGAACAGTGTGGGGTGGGAGGGGGGTCCACGCTACCTTCTAGACACCTCACACGAGTCCTCGGACGACCACTAAGATGGCGTCGAGTTAAATAAAGGGCCCCCGCTAAGACAAGGGAAATTGGAAGTTGGCACAGAGGTACAGTCCTCTGTGCGCCCGCCCCTCACACCGTGAGGGGGGAGTTCTGGTAGTAGGGATCTGACACCGGTTAAGACCTTGCCGTTGGCCCGTAATGTTAGGATGTACAATTTTTATTTAGAAAATATGCATTTGCAGGATGTTTAGACTCGGCTAGGAGAACCTTTGTATTAGAGATTTGTTAAGGTTAGGCCAATAAACGTGTCTGCCTCGGAATGTTATAAATGAAAAATTGTACATGATATGAAACGTTAATTTTTAATGTTTTAATTTTGTTTCATATTTTAATAAATACGGCCGGGAGGGTAACTCCCTCCCGCCTTCCAAAAGTTCAGAACTGCGTCCGTCTTCCCATCCTTGGGGATTGTGTTGGGAGGGGGTGACAGGCATCCCGGCCATATGGAAAGGGGCGACCACTCGGTCCCCCCGAACGTATGGTAGGGGGCCCGGATCCCCCCGGGAAACCATTTTGGGCGGGGGGGCGTGTCTCGGCTGGTATGCCCGAAGTGGCGTAGCCGGGGCACGCCTTTTCCCGCCCAAGAAGGGTTGTCCTAGACACCTACACCGTTGGCCACGCCCCGTAGGCGTACCAGAGGAGGGTACACGCCCTCCCGAAGAGGAATAAAAGGAGCAACAATCCGAAGAAGCATCCTCTTGTTCCTGTGCTTGGAAGCTGCACCCTCTCGTTGCACGTGAGCCCTCGACAGAACAAGGAGCAATTTTGACCCACCCACCAGCCCCTTATGGCAACGTTAGTAGTGCAATAAAATTGATTTGCTTTGATAGTATCCTTTTTGGTTGTAGGGGTTATTAAAGATGTTGCTGTTTTATTGCAATAAAATGATTTGCTTCATAACATTTTCTCCCCCAGTGCAGCGGAGTATCATAGTCTAATTGAGAAATGTGTTGAATAAATAGTAGAATGTTAAGTTATTCGCTTTTCTTCAATAGGTCCATAAAACGTCGTATTTATTTTGGTCGGGCGGTAAGGTCATGATCGGTGAGCAGTAATTTCAAGGTCCCTAGAGGAGGGGGGCCACCCATTATGGATGGGAGCGCCCGGGGGGAGGCGGCCATTGGCCCCTCACACGGGGAGGCGGCACCCACTAAGTATGGGGTCGCCGAAGGGAAGGCGGTCATAGGCCCCTCCCAGGGGAGGAGGCGGCTCGATGCCCCTCCTAGGAATTTCCCGGGGCCAGGATATCCGCGGCGGCGGATGTGATGAACAGTGTGGGGTGGGAGGGGGGTCCACGCTACCTTCTAGACACCTCACACGAGTCCTCGGACGACCACTAAGATGGCGTCGAGTTAAATAAAGGGCCCCCGCTAAGACAAGGGAAATTGGAAGTTGGCACAGAGGTACAGTCCTCTGTGCGCCCGCCCCTCACACCGTGAGGGGGGAGTTCTGGTAGTAGGGATCTGACACCGGTTAAGACCTTGCCGTTGGCCCGTAATGTTAGGATGTACAATTTTTATTTAGAAAGTATGCATTTGCAGGATGTTTAGACTCGGCTAGGAGAACCTTTGTATTAGAGATTTGTTAAGGTTAGGCCAATAAACGTGTCTGCCTCGGAATGTTATAAATGAAAAATTGTACATGATATGAAACGTTTATTTTTAATGTTTTAATTTTGTTTCATATTTTAATAAATACGGCCGGGATGGTAACTCCCTCCCGCCTTCCAAAAGTTCAGAACTGCGTCCGTCTTCCCATCCTTGGGGATTGTGTTGGGAGGGGGTGACAGGCATCCCGGCCATATGAACAAAGGTGCGGCAGCAGGATATACGCTGGAGATATGGGATTCTTATTAGTCTACTTGTGAGTGAGAAGGTATTGTGAGTAGTGGAGTTGATTCTGTGCTCGAGAATAGATACACTGACTCTAGGGGTAAGATGCTGAAGGACGAAAACCTATCTTGCTCTTACTGATAGTGCTGGAAACTGCTATTCCTTTATGTGGTGAGTTTGGATCCCTTCCCGAATCCTGGTAGGCAAGAAAGGTTTCAGTGTATTGGTTTATTAAGATTGCGTATTGTGTTCATGGTTTTGTTTTGAAATTGTATAGTGATTTCTTTCCTGTATTGTGAAATGTGGTTAAATGGCTCCTGGATAAGTCAAAGATTCCTGCTAACACAGGCGAGGGAGAGCTTCCAGTTGGTACACCTGCTCATAAAATCCTGGAGGATCAAGGTGTGAATAGGTGTTTGTGGCTCAATGAATGACATAAAATTACTGTGAATGATACAAAGTTCCAATTTCCTGTGAATGGCACATTTTATGTGAAAAAGATTAAGAACTTAAGCTGTGTCATATTTGAGATGAAGCTTCAGCCAATACCTGTACAGTTCAATGGTTTAAACGAGTTATTTGGGTGGAGAACAGACTGGACGTACTCGGAATGAGGTATCTACCCAGGAGGGTGGAAAGGTGGGAGCCCGGTTTTGTTACTAGGGGCTGGTTTTGAAGCAGTGCTGCAACATCAGGCCCAGTAATAAAACAGGAGACCAGCATAACCCACTCAGTATTCACTTTCGTTTACAGCCTCCCTGTGTTTGAAATATGTTAAGTTTTTTAAAGCCCAGAGTCAATTGTATATCAAACAGTTTTCAGCATCAATAAAAGTGTCAAGATATCTTTGGTGATTAATCGTCCTGCTGGTGAGGGATCAGAGTTTTGTCTAGTGGCAGTGTTGACTCAGGTTGACATGCCAGCTGCAAAACAAGCATCTCACACAGCTCAAAGATTTGTGTGTTATGTGGATAAGACTGTGGGTTAATGATTTTGTCACAGAGATCCTTATGTTATTGTGCAGTTCATAAGTTGTAATAGTAATTCCAGGTCCGTGAGCTGTGAACTGCCATCAAAGAGCTGCATGTAAACTCTATGGTACAGATTAGAAACATATGTTTTTTCAGTCTTTCATTATCCTAATGCTGCTTCAAAAGGGTTTGTTTGAGTAGAAAGACGCTCTTATTCATAAAGCCAACCCTTACCACTGTGCTCTGTTCTGAATCCTGAGTTTGAACTTCTCCAGATCAAGCACTTAAGAATGCCTACACCTCTTAGTCCCCTTTGTCTCATGTAACATTGTCTCTATGTGTGTGTGATGTAAAGTGCTCAGACACTCTACATTATTATGAGAGGTGCTATAAAACAAATGAAATACAAGTGAGAGAGTGGCTATGGAGATATAAGCGGCAACGCTGTAGGGTGGCAGTGGTCTACGGTCATTATTTGCTATGCTTTAAAAGCTAATACAGTGGTGCGTATGGTGAAAACTGTGTTGCAGAAGGCGCCATATTTGCCATTTGTATCCGTAATTTCTTGGGGGCGAACTGACAAGCCCCCCTTATAGTGGGCAGGCTCGCCTACTCTGGTCCCTCGGTCTGCAACATAGAGAGGCTGGTCTGACAACATTTGCTAGCGCTGCTTTGTGTTCCCAGTCTGACCCCGATGGAGACTTAAAAGCACACAATTAAATGTAGAAGGGTCAATTTGGAAAAGCTATTCACCATAGTTGAATGTGAGGTTGCATCTATGGAATAAAGTGTAGAGCGAGAACGGACTGAAGACTGTGGGTGTGTTTCCTGCAATTGCAGAAGGTTCAAACAAAAAGAAAACAAAAGATTACAAAAATAAAGATGGGAAAAATAATGAAGAAGAAGACAATGACTCCGAGAGAGAGGACAAACTCAAAGATAGTTTGTTGATTGATGCAAAACCAGCCCATGTAATAAAAAGGACGAGAGGTATGAGCAGGAGATCTGAGTATAAGCAAAGATGAACAAGCCTGTAATTCATAATCAGAAGGAGAGATGAAAGTAGTGGAGATTAATATTTTCAAACTTAATGAGGATATGGAAATAATGACTGTAACAGGAATTTTTTAATGATAAAATCTAAACATATTCTAAAAATGAATTGGCATTTAGGGTGCAGAAGCAGGAACCTTGCTCATCTGCAAGGATTGGAAAAGTGGCTGAAAAATATAAAAAATGAATTCATGAGAATTTTGGAATGAAACAGACAAAAAGCTGAATAATGAGAGAATCTTAGATTTTAGCCAACTAGTGATTGAGGAGTGTCTCTCTTGTAAGCATGTTTTAAAAATTCCATGGCTAAGAAATGTCAAGGATACCCTAAAAGCCCTAGGTAGAACAACTGTCTTCATGCACCGGGATACAGTGTAATCAGTTGATAAGCACACAGTGAAAGAACTATTCTTGAAGCATGACATGTCTTCAAGGGAGGAAACGGAGCTTAGAAAACCCTCGGTAAGAGGGCAGTCCGAGTAAAATCAGTGTTGGGATTGTAGAGTTATCTGCTGATTCTAACAAATATATATGATCGATTTTTAATTTCCCATTTTAGATTGAATCTGGCGCATCATTTATTGTTTTCACCAACTTGTCTTGCTGCACATGTAGAAGAGAGAGGTCCTTGTGGCTGCAACAATTGGTTTCCACAAGAAACCTTATACTGTATATGTTTATGTATTTTACTTAGCCAAAGAGGCTGTTTTTTAAACCTCTTTTAAAAAAAATATTTTAGGCATGCTCATGTCAGCTTACTGTATCTTCAGCTCATGCCTAGAGCCCACACACATTTTTTGTGTTGTCAACTTTTTAAGAGCTGCTTTAAAGTCTAGATATTCTAGAGGTAAATATGTAGGGATTTTGTTTCTGTACATTTTAAGCTGCAAGCTGACCCTGAAGAATTTGTTCAGGAATTTAACAGGGTCATTCTTTGTTTTAATTGTGTGTCAACAACTAAAGTGGTTGGGGTGTTTATACTGTATTGAGTTATTTAGCTGATGGGGGAAGTGATTAACGTCTACATAAACATTTAGCAAATTATGGTGCTATGCTCTCAATAAGTGATCCTATTGCTGACGTTTTATTTCCTTTTATTGTTGCCTCTTTTATGGCTGCAACCAATGCCAAGTAAATATATATTTATTATTATTATTAATATTATTATTATTATTACAGAGAGTAACTAAATATAATTGGATAATGAAAGAATGTGAAAAGATATAGAGTTAAATGGACAGATAAGCCTAACAAAGCTGAAAAGTTGTAGAGGAGTAAACAGACATTTTTATGAGTATTAGTGATTCTTGAATTTGAAGTTACTGTTGAAAAGGAGTTTCCATTAAGTGTCTGGAAAAGCAAATGTGTGTGCACCCTGGTCATGGAGTGCCTGATGGCCTTTTGCAAAGAATTTCCCAAAGTTCGGACAGGAACCTAAAAAGAGGTATACAGAAATGGAAAGGACTGTGACTATTTCAAAAGTGCTTTGGGAACATCTTGATGTGTTATTTTCAACTGTAGTACCTAAGGCTTTGTGCACTGGCAATAAGACTATATCTAAGTAGCTTGAGAGAGAACTACAGAGAGTTGGGCTGAGCAATAATCCATCTCTGACTGAAATTTACGGCTGAGTGTTCCTCACCTCATTGGCAGTGGCATTATTACATGATATTACATCAAAATAACCTGAGATCATATAGAATTATGCAAGGAGCGTATCTCTGAATTTTGCTCTATTTTCATAGAGCACAAGAAGAACCCATGCATCAAAAATCCACCATGGTTGCATTTTGCGCTAAGGAAATAATGCTAAGTTGAACAGAACAGGAAAAGCAGCCATTCACACTCTGGAGTATATTATCAAGATCGGGGTTAAGATTATCGCCGCTTTAGCGGCAGGAAACGTCCGCTAAAGCTGCGATAATGGGCTGGATAATATGTCGTAGAGAATTCTCATAGAAGCCCATGTTGACACCAGAACATGGGCGTCTATGGAAATTCACAAGGGCATATTATCAAGTCCATTATCGCCGCTTTAGCTGCAGTTTTCTGCTGCTAAAGCGGTGATAATTTTATTTACATTTCTTGATAATATGTCCCCCTGTTCCTGTGCTCTTGGAGAGGCATTTTTACCTCAAATGATTGCAAATTAGGTGAGCACATGTAATCATATAATTTTCTGTACTTTAATGTCACAAGAATAATGCAGAATTATTCCAATTACTCTGGCGTAAATAAAATTTCAACCCATAAGTTTCCTATTTGCACTCTTACAAGCTGCATATCCATAATTGGCTTTCTTCTTGAGAAACTTAAAATCCAATACTACACCAACAATCCCGGTACTACAGCAATGTGCTCTCTGCTCAAGAACACTCCAGTAAACAACTGTGAAAAAAGTTGTATACCAGCTCGGTATACAGACTTGCTGTGCACACAACTAAGGGACAATTCCAACTCATATAATCCTTGTTTGACTGGCTTTTTGCTGTAATTACAAACAATATTTATTCAGTACAAATGTTTTTCATTCTGAAGTGCTGGCTTCATCAAGCATATTCAGAAAAGAAATTGAGAATTGTTCATTCATGTTGTAGTCAAATCATATGATCATTTAGCATACTATTATTTTTGGAAAACTCAATGCTCAACTACAATGCATTTCAGCATAAAATTGCCCTTTTTCAAGGAGAAAGGAGCTGCAAAAGACTATTAATCCAACAGCATTCAATGAAACCAAATTAGAACAACCTCAATATCTGATAAAAGAAGTGATATGTACTCCCACTGTTAAAGTCTGTGCCCAAGATTCTATAGCAAAGTGTAAATTCAAACTTCTCATGAACCTTAACAAGACAGCATAAAATCTCATAATCAGCTGTGGATTAATGGTATAATTTATTGTACGAAAAAGGGTGAGGCCAACGGGGCAGGGAACAAATGCTAAATACCCAAAAAGGAGACACCTTTCAAACCTTACTCATTAATTGTCATACATCTACAGTTTAGCAAAATCTTATATTACATCTGCTGGACTTGGCCCTTTTGGCAGGTTCACCCCTGAACATTTTGCCTTGAACTCTAACCTGATATTAGTAGTTTGTGGCCTCTGTGCACTTTAGCACTGTGGCCTAGTGTAAAGTGCATGCGCTCTCAGAGTGCGTGTAGTGAGATTGGCCTGCCCTCCCATAGGAATGCATGGGGGATATGAGTGTCCATGGCAATTCCTGATGTGAGAGGAGTGCAGGGGCGAGTTTGGTTTGTGCGAACTCGTGAGATTAAATGCTGCGATGATGTGCGCAGATTTATTGTGAGTAGTGGAGAAGTGCCACTTTTAGAAGTTGGCATTTCTGTGTGCAATGTGTCTGCCTGCCTGATGTGAATTGCATGTCTGGCTTGTGATTGACAGGGGCTGGCTGGCCTGCTTGGCTCCAGGAGCCAGGGTGGGTCTGCCCGGTGATGAATAGGGCGATCTTCATGTAGATGGGAGGGAGGAGTTGCACCTGGGACCTGAATGGGGCTGTGCCTTCCCTCCACAATGCTAGCTCCACCTCCTGTGGTGCGTCTGATGTCCCTGGCCTGTCCTGTGAATAGAGAGGGGAGCTGAGCAAAACAAAGTGCTCCTGAACCAGTTGTATCTGGTTCTCCCCTTGCCCTAAAGTTGTAGACAAAGGAATATGCTGTATAAAATACGGGGCTGTGACCCCAGGAAAAATGTCTCTCTTTTGGATCCTGACAGAGTGGGGCTTGCTGCTGGTTTGGCCCAAGAGGGACCGCCATGGGGGCTGCCTCCATGCTGGAGTGCCCTGTGTGCTGGCCCCTGGGCCCTACATTTCCCCCCTGATGCTCCAGGACTTCTTGAATCCTTGTTGCCTCCTTTTGGTAGCCTTATGAAGTTTAGGCTGCCCTAGCGTCCTGTGAGCACTTCGCTTTATTCCTTGGATGTTCCCCAGCGAGGGAGAGCCTGGGGGCTGAGCAGCACTGAGCTGAAGCCCGGCTGAGGGAGTCCCCCTCGTATGGATTCCCCCCTCCTCGTGAGCCTTGCTGGTGCCCACCCCACGACTTTGCTGATATTAGGGTGAGCTGGTGCCCGCCCCGCTACCTTATTTCTTTGTGAAGAGGGATCCTACCCCTCATTGTGCTCCAGATTGCCGCCGCAGCCCAGCCACAGCCGCCCCGGAAGTCAGGCAAGGGGCCGCAGCAGGACCAGATGCTGTGTGGCTTTGGTGTGGGGCTCCCGTGAGTGATGGGAGCCCGAGATGTGCAGCACAAGGGAGAACAGGAGCCTACCCCACCTCCCGGAGCCCTAGGTCCCAGGAGGGGGCCTGGGTGAAGGAGAGGCTACCCCCATGTGATGCACAGAGAGAGTGAGAGTCCCCGAGGAGCCGGGGCTCTCCAGTGCATGACGCAAGGGAGAAGCCCAGAGTCCTGCCGGTAAACAGGAAGAGCCGGCAAGTAAAAAGCCGCCTGGGGGGAGAGTGAAATCGAGGCACCACGCCAGTGCTTTTCTTCAGGGCAGCCCCGCTTGACAGAGGGCTGCCCCGACGGTTTGTCCAGTCTTCGCGGAGTCCCGGTGAGTGGGGCTCTATGTTGTTTGGTGCCCTTTGAGACACAGTGCCAGTGTTGTATTTCGAGCGGCCCGTCTTGCAGCGGGCTGCTCCAACAGTGGGCATGTTTTGTTTCTGAGCATCAGTTCGCTCCAACGGTGGGGCTGTGTTTCTTCTAAGAGCTCAGTGTGGCTCCTACAGGCGACATCTTTGTTTCGTGTCCTTTCCCCAGTGCTTGGGGACATGTTTATTTTTAGATCCAGATGGTTCCAACGTTGGGCACATTTATTTCAAGGGCTAGTAAGAGCCCATGCCACATTTTAACTTTTCCAGCTGCCCAGCAATTAGTGGGCAGCTGCACCGTTTAGGTCTTGTTTTCTTTTAGGGGACATGGTTAAGCCAGGCATGAGACGCACTTCTTCGCCCCCATTGTTGCTTTCACAGCTGCGCAGCACTTAGTACCAGCTACTATGTTTTGGCACGCGAAAAGTGCTTACCCTTGACTATCGCTGTATTGGCAGCGCACCCTGATTTTGGACATAGGGCATTTGAGCCCCCTTTTTGGATGGCCATATGGCCAGGGGGATTGTTAGAATTATAGGGCACCAGCCCCTAATGTGATTTATGTGCTAAGGTGATGTGGTGCTAGGAAATGCAATGTGTGTAGAATGTTTTCTGCACCCTGTTTTATACCTCTAAACTGTGGTTTATGATTATGAGGTTGATTTGCATATTATGGTTTATGCTACTGAGATTATGTTTCACTCTGTGATTTATGTCCTTGATGTGAATTATACTTAGGAGGTTAGGGTCTAAGGTGTTAAGACTTGTGAGGTTGGCGCAGAATGTCATTCGTGCCTGATGTGATACTATGCATAATGTAGTTTATGGCACAGGCTGATGTTAAGTACAGTGATTACCAGTATTTACTGGTTGTACGTTTATGATCTACTTTACTTTTACTAAGTTCACTTTGTGATGGTTCTGACAGTGGTCCATGTGGCCCCGTCAGGTGCCTTGTAAATATTGCCCAGTGCCAGTTGGCACAGTGTATATTATGTGTTTACTATTCTAATGTGTTTTGAGAATACAAAGGCTATTTTTGATATAACCTTGTGTGGAGTTCCTTTTGTAGTGTTCCTGGGATGTTGTTGCTGTGTGCGTGCACAAATGCTTTACACATTGCCTCCGGGATAAGCCTGATTGCTCGTGCCAAGCTACCAAGGGGGTGAGCACTGGTTACCTTTGACATGTAACTCCCCAGCCCTGACTAGAGTGGTGCGACCCACAATTTGTGATCAACTGAGATATGGGAGCTAATGTCAAAAACATTATGGGGGCCCTAAGTATGGCACTGAAATAGACCAAAATTTCCTTTGAAGTTATCATTCCAAAACCTTACGTGTAGTGGAGAGAGAACGGTGCTCTGAACGCTAAATTGACTAAAGCATGCACTTCAGCCTTGTTGAAATGACCAAATGCTCTTCCTCTAGTTCCACTCAGGATGAGAAGTACACAGAACTAATTCCATACATGGTGTGTTGGAAATTACCACCATCTGCATGACATACACTGAGATCTTTGCTTTGACTGATTTTGCTGACTGTCGAAAAAACCCTGATTAGTATATTTAACTTACCAATAAGTCTAAACTATATGAATAAAAGAGACTGTACGTTAAATGTCACTATATGGGCTGCAGCACCCATTGTGCCACCACAGTACTGATGGTGTAAGCATAAATGCAGGCCTACCATTTGTATTATAGCTGTGCAGTTTTTATCTTCAAATTCGACCTGTCAAAACAACCCCTTCAATCGGTCAAAATCTTCATTTCAAATACAAATTCTAATATTTCAGTTTACCCATAAGTAGATGTTATTGCCTAAAAATAAGCCAGGGTGCATGGTATTTAAAAATAGGATATGCTGAAGTTTAATGTTATCTATTTCCTTACTGTGAAAAATACCCAAAAGTTGTTTTCACTGTAGCAAGGCTGGTTGTTCCATTGGAAAGCACTGTGATACAATATTTAATGTAATAATAATAACTCAGGATATGAAACAGCTGCAAATTTTATTATTTCATGGTTTGAATTTTTTATTAAAAATCCACCTTCACCAGTGAATTGGCCTCTAAATGAGATGACCATTAGTCTTGGTGAGGCTCCTGTAATCCACAGAGAACCCTAGTTCTCATGTTATGCCTAGTACAGCAGTCTGGACCAGGGACTACAGGAGGGCTTAATCCCCTCCAGATCCTTTATCTTAGAAGCCTCATCGATGATACTGCCTCTTAGCTTATTAGAATACAAATGTTTGTTTTTGCCAAGCACAGCATCTCCAGTATCAATGTCATGGCCACATAAGTTGGTGAGCCCAGGGGTAAGGGAGGAAACACAGAATTGTCCCACATTGGTGGCAGTCTTTATGCTGCTCTGCTGTCAGTGTTGGGGGAAGGGCAACTTTATCCGCTGACCCATCCTACTTACTGAAGGATATTATGACTGGGAGGCATTCACTCTCTTGTTCCTCACCACCATTTAGCACCATGGGCATTGTTAGGTCAGACCACTCTTAAAGTGGGGTTTCTGTCTTTTGACATGCAGGACCCTTTGGAGTTGTTTGATGTCTGGAGATCAATGAGGTAGAGGACCTCCTTTTTTCTTTCTTTGACCTCATAGTGGCCTGTCTATTTTGCCCTACAGGACTCCACAAACACCATCATCCACCCCTTCTGGTTAGGGTGGTACCCCACCAGAATGGCATTCAAGTCGTATACGTGTTTTTATCATGTCCTGGCTGGCCTCTAGATTTGCAATGGCCTGTTTCATAAAGCTCCTCATATAAGCTCTGGGAACTTTCATGTAGCTTACACCATCATGCGGGGGCTTCTTGGGATCTTGCTCCCACCTTAACTTCACAAGACTGAGAGGTCCTTTAACAGGATGTCCAAACCGTAAAGCCCACTCCTTTCCAGTAGGCGAAGAGCAAGCATGGTAACAGGACGTCCCACTTATATCTTAGGGACTCTCAGAGTCCCATAATAATACCTTTCAGGATCTTCAACAACCCTATTTGTTTTGGGATAGTATGGTGTGGAGAATTTGTATGTTACCCCACACTCATCCCACATAGACTTAATATAGGCGGATATGAAGTTGGAGACCCTTTCAGGCCCAACGTGCTTGGTGAAATCCACTTGGGCGATGATCCCCTTATGGGCCCTGCTCACCATGGTTGCATTCATTGATCTCAGGGGTATTGCCATGGGGAATGGTGTGGCTGGGCTCATGCGTTTCCACTGACTTACCACTGGCCCGGACCTACAGAACACAACTGATTTTGTACTTATCTGGGGTCAATAAAAGTGGGTGATCAGGTGGTGAAAGGTTATGTCCTACTTCAGATGTCCTACCTGGGGTATGTCCTGCCAACTCCAGCAGCAAGGCCCTACAGCACTCTGGGACTACCAGGCTCAGGGACCTTAGGTTTAATATACAGGAAATCCTTCTCCCAATAAATGTGGTGATCAGTGGATATTTCACCTTTGCCCAGGGCCTTGACCTGCCGCTGTAGGCCCTCAGGAGTGGGGCACTCCTGCACCTTGCAGAACTATGCCCGGGCAGTTTCCTACCAAACTATCTCAGGTAGATCTCCCAGGGCAGCAATATCTTCCCTTGTAAGTTCAAGGCCTCTCCGTCAGGGTCAGCCTCCTCACGGACTGGAAACAGTCATAGCAAAGGGGCTGATAAGGCCCCATGGTATTTCTTCCTACTGAAAACCCCCTTTCTAGATTCAGAAGTGGACGGGACTCCCTTCACAGGGATTCTTTTGGGGGTCTTTAGACAACTCCTTTTTGTGTTCCCTGTTCTCCTTATCCTTCTTCTGAATGAGCTTACCCAACTCTCTTGTGGTCTTCACAATGTAACTTCTTTGACACTAGTCCAGATATCAGTCTCTTTGCCCAGGTCTCTGGGTACAGTTAGCTTGGAATCAAACCATAAAATCCACCCAAAATTGATGTGACTACTTCTGGCTATCTCAGAACAGCAGGTTATACTTATGAGAAGGGTCAGACCAAACTATGTAACAAGGGCTTAATTCATTTGGGCATATAACATCTGGACAATAGGGTATACCTCCCTGCAATTGGCATGTGTTTCAACAGACTATCCCTTTCCCCCACTCCGCCCATGGGACTATGTTTTTTCAATATGGACTGTGTGTACTATGATGCAAAGGAGCAAACTTTTCTGGGATGTGATGTAGTGTCTGGCCACAAACTTTTTCCTTCCCAAACTGATTTTCATGCCCTCCTCTACCATTTATCTCATGTTCCTAATGCTCCTTTTTGTAAAACTTGGGTTCAGGCCCAACGATTACACTTCATCCGGCCCGAACCAGAGATTCCGGCCTGAGCCGGAGATACTGGTCCAACTGCAGATGTAAAGATACGACTCATAAGTTATCTCTGTGAATACCAAAAGTAGTAAAGTTAGACTTTTGTCTCAGATTGCCTTTGTGAATTGGGCCCATTGTTTTTATAGGAAGAAGTTGGCTTCATGAAAAGAAAGATTTTACCTGGCTCTACCTGGCTCTATGTTTGGTGAAGACTATAATCAGAGGCATTTTTCAAATCTCTAGTAAAACATCTTATTTTAACATTCCAAATAACTAAGTAGATTCTTGTTATTTATCATTAGTTGTCCCTAAAATCTATCATGTAAATAAGTTGGATGAAATGAGGGAAGTGAGTCACAAAGGACTGAAAGGTGGGTTTGGTCAAGTGCTAATGGATGGGATTGGTCTATTGGTGCCTCCTATTAATTTGGTTTTGAAGTATGTGTTGGCTACATTAGTAAAATCTTTGGCTACTAATACTGCAAGTGCACTTACTAAAATTAGTGAAGAGATGATTGCCATTTGAGCAATGGTGATCGAAAACTAATTAGCCTTAGATATGCTTTTGGCGAAACAAGATGTATTGTGCCATGTAATTAAAGTTACAAAAGGGGGTGGTGATGAACAGAGTGTCTGAATTGAGCAGACCACTCTTACCCAGTCCAAAGATCAGGGCTTGATCCATCACCGTTATTTATCTCACTGCCCCATCCCAGCTCAGAACCTGGCTATATGCAAATCAGTCTGTCCCTGGCCCAGTGCATCATGGGAACAGGGCAGACTAAACTACCAAGCCAATTCTTTACCAGAAAGGAGACAAGCTACCGGGGACCGGTTTCTGGCATTTCAGCCTCTTCGGCCCGGCTTGCTTGAATCCTGATGGAGCAGTGAGAAAGGGACTCATGTCTGAGTATACCCTGCCACACCTATAGTGGCCAAAATCGATTTACAAAAGGGGGTGGTGATGAACAGAGTGTCTGAATTGAGCAGACCACTCTTACCCAGTCCAAAGATCAGGGCTTGATCCATCACCGTTATTTATCTCACTGCCCCATCCCAGCTCAGAACCTGGCTATATGCAAATCAGTCTGTCCCTGGCCCAGTGCATCATGGGAACAGGGCAGACTAAACTACCAAGCCAATTCTTTACCAGAAAGGAGACAAGCTACCGGGGACCGGTTTCTGGCATTTCAGCCTCTTCGGCCCGGCTTGCTTGAATCCTGATGGAGCAGTGAGAAAGGGACTCATGTCTGAGTATACCCTGCCACACCTATAGTGGCCAAAATCGATTTACAAAAGGGGGTGGTGATGAACAGAGTGTCTGTTGAGCAGACCACTCTTACCCAGTCCAAAGATCAGGGCTTGATCCATCACCGTTATTTATCTCACTGCCCCATCCCAGCTCAGAACCTGGCTATATGCAAATCAGTCTGTCCCTGGCCCAGTGCATCATGGGAACAGGGCAGACTAAACTACCAAGCCAATTCTTTACCAGGAAGGAGACAAGCTACCGGGGACCGGTTTCTGGCATTTCAGCCTCTTCGGCCCGGCTTGCTTGAATCCTGATGGAGCAGTGAGAAAGGGACTCATGTCTGAGTATACCCTGCCACACCTATAGTGGCCAAAATCGATTTACAAAAGGGGGTGGTGATGAACAGAGTGTCTGAATTGAGCAGACCACTCTTACCCAGTCCAAAGATCAGGGCTTGATCCATCACCGTTATTTATCTCACTGCCCCATCCCAGCTCAGAACCTGGCTATATGCAAATCAGTCTGTCCCTGGCCCAGTGCATCATGGGAACAGGGCAGACTAAACTACCAAGCCAATTCTTTACCAGGAAGGAGACAAGCTACCGGGGACCGGTTTCTGGCATTTCAGCCTCTTCGGCCCGGCTTGCTTGAATCCTGATGGAGCAGTGAGAAAGGGACTCATGTCTGAGTATACCCTGCCACACCTATAGTGGCCAAAATCGATTTACAAAAGGGGGTGGTGATGAACAGAGTGTCTGAATTGAGCAGACCACTCTTACCCAGTCCAAAGATCAGGGCTTGATCCATCACCGTTATTTATCTCACTGCCCCATCCCAGCTCAGAACCTGGCTATATGCAAATCAGTCTGTCCCTGGCCCAGTGCATCATGGGAACAGGGCAGACTAAACTACCAAGCCAATTCTTTACCAGAAAGGAGACAAGCTACCGGGGACCGGTTTCTGGCATTTCAGCCTCTTCGGCCCGGCTTGCTTGAATCCTGATGGAGCAGTGAGAAAGGGACTCATGTCTGAGTATACCCTGCCACACCTATAGTGGCCAAAATCGATTTACAAAAGGGGGTGGTGATGAACAGAGTGTCTGAATTGAGCAGACCACTCTTACCCAGTCCAAAGATCAGGGCTTGATCCATCACCGTTATTTATCTCACTGCCCCATCCCAGCTCAGAACCTGGCTATATGCAAATCAGTCTGTCCCTGGCCCAGTGCATCATGGGAACAGGGCAGACTAAACTACCAAGCCAATTCTTTACCAGAAAGGAGACAAGCTACCGGGGACCGGTTTCTGGCATTTCAGCCTCTTCGGCCCGGCTTGCTTGAATCCTGATGGAGCAGTGAGAAAGGGACTCATGTCTGAGTATACCCTGCCACACCTATAGTGGCCAAAATCGATTTACAAAAGGGGGTGGTGATGAACAGAGTGTCTGAATTGAGCAGACCACTCTTACCCAGTCCAAAGATCAGGGCTTGATCCATCACCGTTATTTATCTCACTGCCCCATCCCAGCTCAGAACCTGGCTATATGCAAATCAGTCTGTCCCTGGCCCAGTGCATCATGGGAACAGGGCAGACTAAACTACCAAGCCAATTCTTTACCAGAAAGGAGACAAGCTACCGGGGACCGGTTTCTGGCATTTCAGCCTCTTCAGCCAGGTTCTGAAACTGGGATGGTGCAGTGAGCTAAAAAACGGTGTTGGATCTAGCCCTGATCTTTTGACTGGGTGAGAGCTTTCTGTTTAATTCAGAGACTCTGTCCCTCACCACCCCTTTTTGTAAATATTTTTGTCCACCCTAAGCGTGGAAGGGTATTCTCAGATGTGAGACCCTTGCTCATTGCACCATCAGGATTCAAGCAAACCGGGCCGAAGACGGCTGTAATGCCAGAAACCGGTCCCCGGGAGCTTGTTTCCTTCCCAGTGTAAGAATTGGCTTCTGTAGTTTGGTTTGTCCTGTTCCCATCATGCACTGGGACAGGAACAGACTAATTTGCATACAGTCAGGTTCTGAAACTGGGATGGTGCAGTGAGCTAAAAAACGGTGTTGGATCTAGCCCTGATCTTTTGACTGGGTGAGAGCTTTCTGTTTAATTCAGAGACTCTGTCCCTCACCACCCCTTTTTGTAAATATTTTTGTCCACCCTAAGCGTGGAAGGGTATTCTCAGATGTGAGACCCTTGCTCATTGCACCATCAGGATTCAAGCAAACCGGGCCGAAGACGGCTGTAATGCCAGAAACCGGTCCCCGGGAGCTTGTTTCCTTCCCAGTGTAAGAATTGGCTTCTGTAGTTTGGTTTGTCCTGTTCCCATCATGCACTGGGACAGGAACAGACTAATTTGCATACAGTCAGGTTCTGAAACTGGGATGGTGCAGTGAGCTAAAAAACGGTGTTGGATCTAGCCCTGATCTTTTGACTGGGTGAGAGCTTTCTGTTTAATTCAGAGACTCTGTCCCTCACCACCCCTTTTTGTAAATATTTTTGTCCACCCTAAGCGTGGAAGGGTATTCTCAGATGTGAGACCCTTGCTCATTGCACCATCAGGATTCAAGCAAACCGGGCCGAAGACGGCTGTAATGCCAGAAACCGGTCCCCGGGAGCTTGTTTCCTTCCCAGTGTAAGAATTGGCTTCTGTAGTTTGGTTTGTCCTGTTCCCATCATGCACTGGGACAGGAACAGACTAATTTGCATACAGTCAGGTTCTGAAACTGGGATGGTGCAGTGAGCTAAAAAACGGTGTTGGATCTAGCCCTGATCTTTTGACTGGGTGAGAGCTTTCTGTTTAATTCAGAGACTCTGTCCCTCACCACCCCTTTTTGTAAATATTTTTGTCCACCCTAAGCGTGGAAGGGTATTCTCAGATGTGAGACCCTTGCTCATTGCACCATCAGGATTCAAGCAAACCGGGCCGAAGACGGCTGTAATGCCAGAAACCGGTCCCCGGGAGCTTGTTTCCTTCCCAGTGTAAGAATTGGCTTCTGTAGTTTGGTTTGTCCTGTTCCCATCATGCACTGGGACAGGAACAGACTAATTTGCATACAGTCAGGTTCTGAAACTGGGATGGTGCAGTGAGCTAAAAAACGGTGTTGGATCTAGCCCTGATCTTTTGACTGGGTGAGAGCTTTCTGTTTAATTCAGAGACTCTGTCCCTCACCACCCCTTTTTGTAAATATTTTTGTCCACCCTAAGCGTGGAAGGGTATTCTCAGATGTGAGACCCTTGCTCATTGCACCATCAGGATTCAAGCAAACCGGGCCGAAGACGGCTGTAATGCCAGAAACCGGTCCCCGGGAGCTTGTTTCCTTCCCAGTGTAAGAATTGGCTTCTGTAGTTTGGTTTGTCCTGTTCCCATCATGCACTGGGACAGGAACAGACTAATTTGCATACAGTCAGGTTCTGAAACTGGGATGGTGCAGTGAGCTAAAAAACGGTGTTGGATCTAGCCCTGATCTTTTGACTGGGTGAGAGCTTTCTGTTTAATTCAGAGACTCTGTCCCTCACCACCCCTTTTTGTAAATATGTAATTAAAGTTAAGCATTGCTGGATATTTGTGAGAAATTCTTTGGGAGAAACTGGTGTTTGTGAAATTGTTGGTGGATGGTTTAGTAAAAATGGTGAAGGATTTGGTAAGGTGGTTGAATGGTTTGGAAGTATTGGTGGTGGTAAACTAAAGACATTTCTAACCTCATTAATAAATATTATATTAGGCATAAAGAGCCAGGAGCTAATATTTAACATTTTCCAAGTCTTTTGTCTATAAGGAGGTTTGAACTGTGGCTGTGAAAAGAAGAAAAATACGACCAGACTGAGGAAGAAAGAGAAAATCCATTTGATGACCTCAATTCAAAGATGTTTTAAAAATTAAAGGTCTTGCCGAACATTAAATTGAAGGAACCAAAACTGATTAATGAACTATTGTAGTGTAGTGCAGCGTAGTTTAGTGATGATTTAAAAAATCAAAATGAGGAATTTTGAAAGCATTTTTAATATTCAGTCAATAATGCTTAATTTAGAAGTGTTTAAATTAACGTGACGGGGCAGCAACCTGCTTGCATTTACATCATTTCATATTTACAGAAAGAAAGTGCACTTTTATTTTATGTGAGCAAGCACTCTCAATATGCATGTATTTCTCTGTGCTTTTAAATTTAAGTAAATTAAGTAAAATAGAAGCCTCATTCATGGTGTTTGTATTGTGGAAACCCGTATTAATTTGCCTTTCTTTATTCAGAAAGCCATTCTCAGTATTTTCCTGTCTTTGCCACATTCAAGGCCCTTTGCTAGATTATCTGCTAGTTTTGCTAGGGACCATTCATTAGCTGAACCTTCTATTGTGGCATTTCCTTTAGTTCCTATGCACACCGCATTCATTAATACACAGTATAATAGGTGTTTCCAGGTAAACTTCATTGAATGTATCTAAAGCGTTTGAATGTTCATTGATTTGTTTCTTGTAACCATGCTATTTCAAACCTGAGAAACCAATATAAGTAGCTAATGTCGAAAACCCTATAAAAGAAGCTGTTTGGGGATATGTGCATGTTTTTCTTTGAATGAATCAGACTCTATGTCGGTCCCATTGCTGCGCTATGCTTTGGTTCTGGTTGACATGAGCTTTGCACATTTACTTTATGTATTCTCTTACATTATTTGATCTTGTCCTATTATGATTGCTGGTTCCCCATTATTTAAGTAACAATTTTTTGGGCATCTATAACATTTTTTAGTAAACCTTTATGTTTTTTACTAGAACTCTTGATTTGTGAGGTTTATTTTACTGGCACAGGGTTAGTCTTATGAAACCATGACCCTCTCAATTGTTTAAATTAGAGCTGTGACATTCATTTTTTGCAGGAAGACAGCTGATCAGTTAGTCAAATCAAAACACACCAATACATAAATGGTATACTTCCGTTTGCCCTGCTATGCACAGCAGAGCATAGCAGGGCAAACGGAACGCACTGACCTCGTCCTCACGGAACTCCAGGACCTCGGACCCCTGCAGGCTACTTTGTTCTCCCTCCCGCCGCCGCAGCACATCATCTTGCGGCCGCCAGGTGGGGGGAGAACTACGATCCCCAGGATCCTTTGCGGCTGTTGCCGCGAGTTTGGCGCCCGGAGGCGCACAAAAGTGACGAGGCCCTCGGGGGAGCGGGCGAACTTGGCACTTTGCACAGCAGAGCATAGCAGGGCAAACGGAACGCACTGACCTCGTCCTCACGGAACTCCAGGACCTCGGACCCCTGCAGGCTACTTTGTTCTCCCTCCCGCCGCCGCACCACATCATCTTGCGGCCGCCGGGTGGGGGGAGAACTACGATCCCCAGGATCCTTTGCGGCTGTTGCCGCGAGTTTGGCGCCCGGAGGCGCACAAAAGTGATGAGGCCCTCCGCGTCGCGGGACGCCCGGGGCTAAGCCCGGGCAAAGGGCGGGCCCTCTACGGCCCTCAGCGGCAGGAAGAGGCTGGGCTGGGCCATAAACGCTGCTGTAAATTTGCTGCAGTCATCATACAAGTAAGACTTACTCTCCAGTTCCCCTTAATTTGCTGTTTAAATATTGGCCCTGTGTGAACATTGTACACTATGCCTAAGAAATCAGACGAAGTTCAGTCCAACACCATAAATAACTATCTGGTGCAAACTGTCAAAAAAATTAACATGCAGAGAAAAGAATCCTTGGGATTGAGCCAATCCCCTGATATGAGATGTTTGTCACCTACTACATCTACTTTGACCGACGACATCACCTCGCAAGAAGTTCACTGCGTGGAGATTTCCAGCGGCCCTATTTCCCAGGGTTCTATTGACACATCTATTAATGTTACCCCAGCACTTGAGGGACTACACGAGGAAGCTGAGGGTAATATAGACATGGATACTGAACTTGAACTGGAAAAACAGATTAGCGTATCAGCTGATGAGCATTCTCCCACAAGACACGGTCCTAGGCCAAGACGACTTTGTACTAAAAATCCACCAAAGAGGGTAGGGCTTTGCTCAGGTGCAAAAAGAAAGAGGGTTACTACCCCTAAAGCTAAGCAAGTGATTAGCGATGATGATGATACACCAAAACTATCTCTTGAGGATACTTTTTATGAAAAAATTACAGATTTCCTCGAGATAAAAATTAATACTCTCATCAAACCCTTAATATCAAAAATTGACAAGTTACAAGCAGAGGTTAAGAAGTTGAGTGGACTTCACACTGGGGTTGCTGGTGGGATAGAAAACATTACCACGCTAGTTACACATCTAAGCGATAATATAGGGGGAAATGTTGTTGGAGATGTTGTAACTGAAAATGCAGTAAATCGATTACCAGGGGAGATATTACCATCTCAACCATCAATACCTACTGTTAACAGCGAGGGCCCCTTGTCAGTCAACATTCCCACAGATATAATCCCTCAGGCAAATACTCCCTCAGCGCAAATTCACTCATCAGACCCTCTACAATTTTTAGTAGAAGCTACACCTGTGGTCTTAGTTTTAGCAAATGTGCCTCCATTGGAAGAGGGCATAGTGGAAAGCCCTACCTCCCTTAGTAGTAAGGCCCTACACTGGCTGACCAGTAATACACGTTTTGCACCAGGGGGAAAGCGCCATCTGGCTAGTGTCATTAAGTCAGTAACCAGGGTCCCTTGGTTGGGAAACCGACCAAAAAAATTCAAAGGGGACTGTGTGGCAGTGAGTTTTTCAACAAATGATGTCCTTCCCAATATCCTTGCAAATATCTTTCCCCCCCAACGCAGACGGGGTACTGTTGTTCCCTTGACCTTAAAGTTCTTTTACGGTGAACAGCAGAACGTTACTTATCCAAGAACCCCAGCCCCGGGATGGGATAGTAACTGGGATTCGAATTTTATATGGGATCAGGACTCTAGGCAAAACATAGCAGCTCACCACCATTATCCAGGACATTTTAACCCAGTTGCTCAACCCCTCCAATTGTTCAACCGCTACGCTCCATTATCCTTTATGGATCAGAACGATTGACTCCCCCCAAGACAAGATAATACAGGTGATGGCCCTTTGCCTGCTCCCAGTTCATTAGCACAGAGTTCCGCAGGAGTCAGAGTTTGCAAAATTATGAGTTGGAACATCGCTGGTCTTAGAGCCAAATTAAATGACAAGAACTGGCTGGACATAATTAGTTCCTACGATGTTCTTGCTTTCCAAGAAACTTGGGAAACATCAGACAGCTTGGTTCTGGATGGTTTTTTCCACTTTTCGGTACCTGCGGACCCTAGTAAAGCAGGAAGGGCGAAGGGGGGCTTGGCTATATATATTTCTTTAGATCTCCAAGGAAAGCCAAGACACATTAAGTCTAACTCCACTAACTGCTTAGCGGTAGAACTATCCATGCCAAATTCCACCCCCATAGTTTTAGTTAATTTTTACAATTCGCCTGTCAGTCAAACTATTAACGAGCATTTGGCAGCTTTAGAGGAATTCCTGTCTATCCACAGTGAGAATAGTACATATAGGTATGAGGTGATCCTTATGGGAGATTTTAATATTCATCCTTGCCAAGTGGATTGCCATGTGGAACAAAAGGATTTCTCTTTTTATTCCTCTCCACCACATTTTGAACATACAATACGTGGACAGATGTAAGAATTGCTCTTAGCCACTTTTAACTTGTATGAGTCATCCTGTTGCCCAACAGGCCCGAGGGTACCGACATACGTAGGCAATAACACGGGCACAATCATAGACTATATTTTTTTATCTTCTAGTTTTCTACCTGAAGTCATTAATTACAAGGTAGAAACTACAGTTTTTAGCGATCCCAATCCTGTGATTTTAGAGATTATATCTCAAGGAGTCTTGGGGAAAAAGAAAGGCCGATACTTTATGTGCGACAGATCTGGTCTTAAAAGACCAGAACCGTAGACTAAAGTGGGACCAAGTGATCCCTATCGCCTTCCTACAGGAAACCCTGGCAAAAGTAGAGGGGGAGGTTGCAATTTGTCTGGATAATAAGAACCCTGGTCCCAAACTGATTGAGGCATTTGACGCCATTTGCCGTCAGGTTAACTTAGATCTAACTGTAAAGACAAAGGCAAACAAGATCAGGGGCCCCAGATGGTTCGATTCCAACTGCTCTAAGGCTCACTCAATTCTCTTAAAGGCCTTAAAAAATAAACCAAGAGACAAAGCACAGGTAGCTTTGCTGAGGAAGCAATACAATCATTCTATCAGGCTTAGGAAACTTGAGATAAAAAATGACGCCTGGAGTGAATTATTATTGCCCGAAACACAACGAGATAGCGCAAAATTTCGGGCAATCATAAATCATCCATATTTTGCTGGGAAAGATAACCAGAGAGCAGACTGCATCATACCAGACGATCAATGGGTGACACACTTTAGTAATATCTATAGCCACCCTGATACTCGCTTAGATTGCGAGATGTTACCTTTGCAATCATCAATGACTACAATCCCTCCTTTTACCCCTGATGAGGTTAAGAAAGCGATCAATGATACACTCTGTAAAAAGGCACCAGGGCCCGATGGGGTCCCTGCAGATTTTTTTAAGAGCGCCCCAGAATTTAGCACCAATATCCTTACAAACATTTTTAACGTTACAAGGGACCTGATTTTTCCTATTAGCTGGACAAAGTCTACCATAGTACCTATTTTTAAAAAGGGACAAAGGACAGATCCGGCCTGTTATAGGCCAATCTCCCTTATAGACTCAAGCGTTAACATTTTGGGGAGAGTCCTTTTAGGAAGACTGACCCAGCTCATAGAGAGTAAGGGAAATTTATCAAACGCTCAATATGGTTTCAGAGCAAAAAGGGGCACCATAGACCAATGCCTAAACCTGGAACTAATTTTAAATAAATATGTAATTGCCAAGGGGGCTCTCTGTACATGGCCTTTATGGATCTCTCATCAGCTTTTGACCTGGTCAACAGGGGTAAGCTGTGGGAGATCCTTTTGGTCATGGGCATTGACCCCCCCTTGGTCAATTACTTAGCGGAACTACACAGGGAGCTCAAGACATCGGTCAGGGTGACTAGGGAAGGAAGATGTACTTGCCACTTCAACTCGGAGAGGGGGGTTAGGCAAGGATGTATCCTTGCCCCCCTCCTCTTCACTCTTTATATAAACGATCTTGAGAAAGTCATGGCCGCATCTCACATCGATATTCCACGTGCAGGCGAGACAAAGTTACCCGTCCTCCTGTACGCGGACGATGCGGTCCTACTAGCTCGGTCAGGAGTGGCCCTAAATAAACTCCTCTCATCCTTTGGAGATTTCATGACCTCGTTGGACATGAAAACTAACACAGAGAAATCCCATGTGATGATTGCAGGAGCAGCAGGTAGGAAAAGAAAGACCAAAACATTTTACTGTACAGGGAAAGAGGTTAGGAGAGTCCCATCTTTCCCATATTTAGGTGTGACCTTTGATGAGAAGGGCACTTGGGGCCCCCAGCAATCCGTCAAAAGCAACGCTGTTGCTAGAGCGGCTGCAGGGTTGCTCGGTTTTGCTAAGAAATTAGGTGCCCGTCCCATGGAAAGCATCATCAAAATTTACAAAGCAAAATGTGTGTCCATTGCCCAGTATGGATCTGCTATTTGGGGGTATACCAGCCATGATAAAATCCAGAAAGTAGAAAATAAATTCCTGAGATCTCTGCTTTCAGTCCCCCAAACAAGATCAGGGGCCCCAGATGGTTCGATTCCAACTGCTCTAAGGCTCACTCAATTCTCTTAAAGGCCTTAAAAAATAAACCAAGAGACAAAGCACAGGTAGCTTTGCTGAGGAAGCAATACAATCATTCTATCAGGCTTAGGAAACTTGAGATAAAAAATGACGCCTGGAGTGAATTATTATTGCCCGAAACACAACGAGATAGCGCAAAATTTCGGGCAATCATAAATCATCCATATTTTGCTGGGAAAGATAACCAGAGAGCAGACTGCATCATACCAGACGATCAATGGGTGACACACTTTAGTAATATCTATAGCCACCCTGATACTCGCTTAGATTGCGAGATGTTACCTTTGCAATCATCAATGACTACAATCCCTCCTTTTACCCCTGATGAGGTTAAGAAAGCGATCAATGATACACTCTGTAAAAAGGCACCAGGGCCCGATGGGGTCCCTGCAGATTTTTTTAAGAGCGCCCCAGAATTTAGCACCAATATCCTTACAAACATTTTTAACGTTACAAGGGACCTGATTTTTCCTATTAGCTGGACAAAGTCTACCATAGTACCTATTTTTAAAAAGGGACAAAGGACAGATCCGGCCTGTTATAGGCCAATCTCCCTTATAGACTCAAGCGTTAACATTTTGGGGAGAGTCCTTTTAGGAAGACTGACCCAGCTCATAGAGAGTAAGGGAAATTTATCAAACGCTCAATATGGTTTCAGAGCAAAAAGGGGCACCATAGACCAATGCCTAAACCTGGAACTAATTTTAAATAAATATGTAATTGCCAAGGGGGCTCTCTGTACATGGCCTTTATGGATCTCTCATCAGCTTTTGACCTGGTCAACAGGGGTAAGCTGTGGGAGATCCTTTTGGTCATGGGCATTGACCCCCCCTTGGTCAATTACTTAGCGGAACTACACAGGGAGCTCAAGACATCGGTCAGGGTGACTAGGGAAGGAAGATGTACTTGCCACTTCAACTCGGAGAGGGGGGTTAGGCAAGGATGTATCCTTGCCCCCCTCCTCTTCACTCTTTATATAAACGATCTTGAGAAAGTCATGGCCGCATCTCACATCGATATTCCACGTGCAGGCGAGACAAAGTTACCCGTCCTCCTGTACGCGGACGATGCGGTCCTACTAGCTCGGTCAGGAGTGGCCCTAAATAAACTCCTCTCATCCTTTGGAGATTTCATGACCTCGTTGGACATGAAAACTAACACAGAGAAATCCCATGTGATGATTGCAGGAGCAGCAGGTAGGAAAAGAAAGACCAAAACATTTTACTGTACAGGGAAAGAGGTTAGGAGAGTCCCATCTTTCCCATATTTAGGTGTGACCTTTGATGAGAAGGGCACTTGGGGCCCCCAGCAATCCGTCAAAAGCAACGCTGTTGCTAGAGCGGCTGCAGGGTTGCTCGGTTTTGCTAAGAAATTAGGTGCCCGTCCCATGGAAAGCATCATCAAAATTTACAAAGCAAAATGTGTGTCCATTGCCCAGTATGGATCTGCTATTTGGGGGTATACCAGCCATGATAAAATCCAGAAAGTAGAAAATAAATTCCTGAGATCTCTGCTTTCAGTCCCCCAATCGACTCCCACTTATGTATTACATGCAGAGTTAGGTCTGGGCTATATAATGGACTCTCTAAAATTAGCCGATGTTATTGGATGGATGAAAACTTGGCTCAACCAGGAGCTTACATTAAATCATATTATCTTAAAAGATTGTTTAGCCCTGGATAGAGCCTTATATATCCCGTGGATAAAATTTGTACATACACAGTTGACTCTTGCTGGACGCCCGGAGCTTTTTTCCTCTCCAGACTTAATAACTCAAGATGATCTTAAAACAGTAAAAAATACCCTGACTGAGTTGTATGTTCTGGAGAGGGAAGCTACAGAGTTAAGTAAACCCACGGTAAGGAAACATTGTATGTTGAAATCTGGCCCAGGAATGGAACCATACCTCCTCCTGGTAACTAAACCATACCATTGTTTCCTTTTAACGAGATTTCGTTTTGACCTGATCCATCCTATCTTAGGCAATTATAAAACTTGGAGTAGACCTGTTGATGCTGAACCATGTGACTGTGACCACTTTTCTATTCAGGACACGACACGCCTTATCATGTTTTGTGAACATTATATTGATATTAGAAAAAAATATCTGTTTCCAATCCTGCGTAACCAAGGTTTTACCCAGGTTAAACAAGCCATAATATTTCTGCAACTCCTTCCTAATGCAAAAGTTGTCTTCCATGTGGCTAGCTGTTTAGTCGCTGGAGCACGGATAAATAAAAACCGCACTAGAGTTAGGCACCTTACTGACCATTGAATAATGTCTCCCATTTTAAATTCTAATTCCTTGTCTTCCGGAGGGTCTCTTTTTAATATTTTTTAATATTTCTTAATATTTATAATGCATTTCGTTTATATATTGTGATTTTAAAAAGTTTTTTAAAGATGTTTGATTATGTAAATTCATGTAAACTCATGTATGAATTTGTGCTCTGATGAATTGCTATACAGTTATGCTCGTTTCTTTTATGATTTTTAATAATCGAATAAAGATAAATTGACTGACTGACTGACTATTTAATATACTCTGCCTTGGCGCTGACAATAGACTAAAAAAACGCACCAACTAACTTTCAACTTAAAACTTGGAGATATGTTTAAAGACATGGGACCCAATTCACAAACGTAAATCTATAGTTTGGAAAGTATGCATTTGTAGAACATGACTACTGCTGACTTATTATGTTTCTTTGTAAACTGTGGGGCATATTTACACTAAAGTGTAAAAGCATGTCCTTGAGCCAAGAAGGCTAAAGACACGCTTTGTCACTTTAGAAACGCAGGGCTGCACCATATTTACTAGAATATGGTGTAGCTGTGCGTTTCTCCCTGCACTGAAGCTAACTTTGGCTGCCTAGCACCAACGCAGGCACCCTTGCACCATAGTGCAAGAGAGCCTGTGTTGATTGGAAGATTGTTTATGTGCAGGAAGTCCCCCCTTTCTGCACATAAACAAACTTTAAATGCCGTTTTGTAACTTCGATGTGTGCTGCTTAATTCAGCATACACAGAAGTTGCAAAACAGCACTTTTTAAAAATGATTCTTTATGTGCAGAAAGGGGGACTTTCCTACACATAAACAATCATAGGCACCACACAACTTCTTTTAATCCACAGCTATGTAGGTGAACTGTGCCTCTAGCTCTCTAACTTTTAGGGACAGTTCCCACAGATCCTCTATTCCCAATAGCTGCAGGGCAGGTCCTGGTTTCTGAATTAGTGGACAGGCGGCCATTATCCTATTTTTGGAGGTTGGAGGGGTCAACTTCCACACCACGTTCTATCTCTGGAACTTCCCCTGTTTCTACTAGCATTACCCAGGCCTCAAGAGACTGCGCGAGCTCTGTCTTCCTAGTGTTTGTGTGGGCAGGCAACCCCCTATTTCTGCACATCACCCTAAGCTCAGCTACAGTGAGTGTGGATAGGATAGTCAGATCAAACTTTGGTCTCCCTAGGTTTTGGGCAACACAATAACTTTGGCACCAATTGATCAGAAAAATTATAAATTAAGTAATTACAACTTAGTCCAAATTTAAAACATTTCCAAAACTGTTTTTGCACTAGATCAATTTAGAGGATTTTTATAGTTCTTCACTTAAAGGCTGTTTGGTAGTATTAAACACAAGTACTGGATCCCAACACTGCACACAAAATGTTGTAAGGTGGTTTATTCATAGGTGCAGGTAGGCACCTGCAGCTAGTAATAACACCACAATCACAAATAAGGTCCAGTCAAGTTCTAAATAAATTAGTCCTTGCTCAGCCCTTGGTAACTTGGCTGCAAGCAGACAGGCTTAACTTAGGAGACAGGTGTGTTAACCCCTTCCATGCTCATGACGAACCCCAGCCGTCATGCACTACGGTGCTAGTGTGTTGACTGGGGTTCGTCACGGTCCGCCCCTGTTCGTGCTGTTTACAGCACACCAGGGGAATCACGGCCGCATCGAAGGGGTCAAGCATTTAAAAACATCAACAAAGGGAATAAGTAAGACACAACACACAATACAAATGCAACACCAATTTATAAACATAGGAAATATTTTTATGGTTAAAATGACATCATAAAGACAAACATCCAATGGAGGGAATAGGAGATATGCATTTTAAAGACTAAAAGTAAAACTAGCACTTAGAAGCAAATAGAGCTCAAAGGGCTAAACAAGGTTACACTGGACCAGGACAAAGTCAAGAGTTCAGGCCGCCTGTGGTGTAACACTTTTACACTTACTTCCAGAAGTGTTTTTTGATGTAGGAAAGTGGTCCACATCCCTGCAACGGATTCAGAAGCTCTGGTTAGCCTCTTGGGGTCTTGGAATAAAGCTCCCACATTGCACCTGGTCAATCCAAGTTAAATCCAGGTGAAGCTTGTCAGCTGGAATTACCCTTGCTGTTGATGTAGCAGGTAGCCTTTCCCGAGCTTTTCTACATTTTGCTGATCAGGGAGTCCACTCCTTATCCTTTAATACAGGCAAGGACCTTTTGTTGTAAAGCCTTGTAAGTGCAGCAGATGAAGTCTTTATGAATTGGCCGGGGTGATAAACTTCAGTCCGTTTGCGAAGTTTTCTGCACTCCGCTATCTGCGGAGCTCACAGAGTGCAGAAAACTCTGCCCTGCGTAGTGCAGCAGAGTTTTTTTCCCACTCTCCAATGGCAAGTTGGCGAGCACGAGCTGCTGCTTGTGTAGAATTTCCACCCAAGCAACAGGAAGATCAGCGCAACTGGCAGTTCTCACTGCACTCTGCCACTTGCTGAACTCCGCAAAGTTTTTTTGTCACTTCACGGAGTTCCGCATAGTGAAACTCTGCGAACTATGCCCAGGCCTGTTTATGAGTGAAGTCCTCTTTTGTGTAGTCTAAGGGATCATCAGGGCAGTCTATCTACTCCAGATAGTTCCAGTCAGGGATCATCTTCCAGAAGTTCTCTTTTGTGTCTTTGAGGGTCCGTAGCACCAGACAAGGGTACAGAAGCTCTGATTTGCCTCTTGGAGGTCTGGGACTACAATTCCCAAAATACACCTTGTAAAAGTCTTTAAAGTCCAGGTAAAGCTGGTCAGCTGGGCTTGTCTTGGTGGAGTTGATGCAGGTGCTCTTTTCTTCTGGTTGCTTTCAGGAAGCCCACTCCTTAATCTTTTGAAGCAAGGCAACGTCCTCTTTGATAAAGCCCAGAGTTTGCAGCAGGTGCAGTCCCTATGAATACAGTCCTCTCTTTGTGCAGACCGGGGTTTGGTCGGATAATCCTTCTGCTTTTAATATTTCCACGCAGGGATTTGAGTTGCTCGGCAGCTCTCACATATTTTATCAGGTTTCTGGGCTGACAAGCAGGGGGGCACAACTGACCAATCGGGAAAGGGTGTCACCGTTTGTGAGGACAACTTCTTTACAAGTATGACATAATTATGGCGCACCAAACACTGTTTCACAAAAATAAAAATGGAGAAAATCTCTACTGGAGGTTCAGGACTGGCTAACCCAGCCCACAGATGTGGCTAACCTTTCCATACACTCCACATCCAGACCCTCTCCTAATTCAAATACAATGGCTCTTGCTGTGGGTGCAGGAAGTGGGGTCAGCCTGGTTCCTTCCTTAACTATCTTTCTTCCTCTGAAGACCAGTTTGGCTACCCAGCCCCCTTCCTGTCATCGCCAGTGCAGTCAGCAGATCTCTTCTCACCAGATGTCTCTTATGTTTAAGCCATGGGCCACCCCATCGGAGCAGCTTGGCTCAGCCTGTCAAATGCTGGCCAATCAGAAGAGGTTGCTAAAAGGTTGATTTTAGGTAACTTTTGTAAAGCAGTTCTAAAATTACTTTCCTGTAATAGTTGTAATACATCTAACCTTGGAAAGTTGTTGGATTTATTTTAACTATTATTATGACACTTTGAATTATGGTGATAGCTCACTCCTGTCAAGAGTTTGGCATTATTATTGTTTAATAAAGCCTTCCTATATTAGACTATGGATCTAGCAATTTACAATGGAGAAAAACAAAATTGGCAGTTTGTCCACTACCATATAAACATATTTTATATTGTACCTGCCTATTTTAACAATGCACACTACCCCTGTGACACCCCTGTGACACCCCTGTGACACCTAGGTCAGACCTTAGGGGTGACCTTTATGTAAACATAAGATGGTTTAAGACGTTAGAAGTACATTTAATTCCAAAGTCTAATTTGGAAATGTTTTTATTTTAAAATCAGCCTGCAAAGCAGGGCGGGCTTTAAAATGTCAGCAAGAAACACAGCAGTGCATTAAATCCACTGAGCCTCTAGATCTACATACCCTACGATATACGAGGGACTTACTGGTAGTTCATCAGTACCTACCAAACTTAAATATCTTTTACACAGAGCATTGCAGAGCACAGGGCACAGTCGGAATCAGAAAACCAGCATCAAGTAGTCCAAATGAGGGCACAAAAAATTGGGGGGGGGTGGACACTTCAAAAAGCTCTGTTTTCTCAAAATCAGGTAGCTGTACACCAGGTCGCAAAGACTGGGCCTTGGTCAATATGCCACTGGTCCCTCCTTATGGACCACTTTATGCCCCTGGTGCATTTGCTCCCCATCTTCCTCATTCACCCATCTCCTATCTGAGTAAAACCATAATCCAGTCCCAATCCACAATCTATGCTGTGTAGCCAGCGACACAGAGGATCTTCCAACCCAGTGGATGTGAACGTAGATAACAGCCTCCTCCATGGAACATGACTATTTAATCAAATATACATGTAAGGACACTTACCTACATCTCTTTCAATCAAAATAAGAAGCATTTGCGTAAAGCAATATCAAACGAAATTATTGCTGCTTTTGATTGGACCAAAAAATATAGTGACTAATAGGCCACCTAAGGGGACACAAACATATTCACAACCCAAAACAATACAAGAGGTGACACAGAATGATAGAACAGCACCAGAGGAAAGCCAGACAGAGCATACACTCAACAACTAAGAAACATTGTAACATTTGCTTGTTGCCAGGAACTCATTGAAAAAGGTTCATTAACAAAATGAATAAAACACCTGACGATCAGCAAACACATGTATAGCTCATAGTGCAAAAGTTGAAGTCAAATCTAAAACTCCTATATAGTCTAACAACAAAAATTACAAATTAAATTAAAAGTTACATCTAAACAGCATTCATGCTGCTAAGAATATTGTGTAAGACCATTGGGCTGTTCCAGAGTGCTCATCTAACCGAAATACTAACAGGCACATGCATCAAAAGAAAAACCGGTCGCAAATGGGCAGATTCTCAGAACTTGCCCCTATGCGACCGGTATTTTTGCATTTGGGATGCATCATCCCAAATGCAAAAATCGCAATTTAAGTAATCTCTAAATTGCGATTACTTAAATTGTAATTGCATTTAAGGAATCGCAAATTGAGATTCCTTAAATGCAATGCATTCAAGTGAAAAAAAAATGTGATTTCGCTAATAGGGGGCACAAATTTCCATGAAGTTGAACTTCATGGTTATTTACAAAAACTTTGAAAAATGCAATTTTGTGAATTTTTCAAATGTTTCATGTTGCGCACACACATGCCTTTAGGGTAAGTGTTTGCGCAACATATGTACACAGATCAATTTCAGGGGTGCAACAGGGTGTCCTTTTCACACCCTTGCACCCTGAAATTGCATGCCCATTTTGCGAGGACCTATTGGTACTCGCAAATTGCGCATGTAATTTCTGATTCATTCCTATGGGCTTAAAGGCCCATAGGAATGAATGGGAAGACATTCCTTATTTGCGACTCGGAATTTGCGAGTCACAAATAAGGAATGTGTAGGAATTGCTATTTTACAGCGATTCCTACATGCATAGGCTTTTGTGATTCCCAGATTTAAGCTCTCCCGCGTAGGAGGCAGGTCGTTTTGCTATCATGGCCCAATGCTGTGGAATTTCATGCCCCTTGCAGTTCGGATGGAAGATAATTACGGCAGATTTCGCAAAAGCCTAAAAACTTGGCTATTTAACATCTAAATTCCATACTTCGTAGTGTTGCCGACCTGTACAAATCTCTGCGCCCGGAAACCCTTTGTGGGTAGCTGTTGCGCGTAACAAATGTAAAAAATAAATCATGGATCAGCAGAAGCATTAGCTGTGAAGATAGTGCATTATGCACCCCTAATTCATTTGTTAAAAAAATGATGATTCCAGCTTTAAGGCCCTCTAGCTCTGGGCAGCTGTTTGACATGTGCACTATATCCGCTCCATATTCCCTGCATCTTGGGAACCTTGATCCTGATCGCCCTACCCATTATCAATTTTTCCTGGGGTATATACAAAATAAAACAAGTTTTAAAATGTGAGCATGTAAATTAGCCTAGACTAAATACATTTGGGCACCTTCTAAAGACATAGCCAGATCGTTTATTTGTGTATTTATCTTATCTTCTCATCCCTTTGCATGTTTAGCCATATCGTCTTGAATCATGTTATTCAAAACTCTGTGTATGCTTCCAATTGGGGTATCCCTAGTGATAATCAGCTCAACAATATCTACCTTACCAAATCCCACCACTCCACCTCCATTCTTGGGACCAATGGGTTGCCAGACAAATTCTATAAGTAATGTATTGACCTTCTAGGCCCCCACCTGCTCCAGCTTTTCACAGACGCACACAAGGAAGGAATACTACCTCCCGATTTGAGAATGGCAACCTTAGTGGTCAAGAATTGAAGCAACATTTCTAAAGTGCGTGGTTACCCAAGGGAATCACAGTGCTACCGCAGTGCAATCAAGGACTCCGAGCAGTACTTAGGGAAAGAGAAAAGTTTTAATTTGTTTCCGAAAGATACAAATAATTTGGTTAAATAAGGATCTGAATGGGAAGGCGATTTCAAAGCTTGGCAACATTATATGAAAAGAGGCGCCCTCCACTCCTCAATAATTTTTTTAAGTACAGCACCACGACGATCAATTGGGGTTTATGCCGGGTCGAGCTACCAATCTGAAGCTCTGAAAGACTCACAATTGGTTAATGAAGGTGAAGGATCGAGACACACCCCACATATTTCTATCGCTTGAAGCAGACAAAGCATTCAACTCAGTTCACTGGCCTTTTCTAGACTATACTCTGACAAAATTCGGGATAGGGCCTAAATTCCATAGCTGGATTGCACTCCTTTATAATCAACCTATGGCTGCAGTGCGAGTAAATGTTATACGATCAGCAACATTTCACATATGGAGAGGGACACAACAAGGTTGCCCCCTCTCGCCACTTCTCTTCATGTTAACCCTCGAATCCCTCGCTTTTATGTTTCATATAGGTAACCTAATAAAGGTCCAGGTAACATCATATCCCTTCACCTACATCACCTCCCCTACTTTAAACAGTAACAAGCCTTTTAAGGATTGCACGCCTATTACCTTTTACCTAGTTGTAGGCCTGGGTGCAGGAGGAGGGTTTCCTTGAACAATAGTGTTCTATGACTTCATCTTTAGATAACACAGTATGAATGAATATTCATAAGGCCTCTTGGAAACCAGGCAGGGGCTATATACCACCTTCCTAATATCTACGCACAAGGTTCATCACATACGCCATTCTCATACCCAACAATGGCTAACACAAGAACAAGGGACTCTATATACTTTTCTGTAGAAATACTGCACTTCTTTCTAACAGTACTTAGAGGGAACCAAGACTTCCAGGCCGACACACTGACCAGAGACACTGAGGCTCCTGCATGCAGACGTTCCAGCTGACAGTGGTCTGACACATCCCTTGCGAGGTGTCCAACTCGAGACCAAGAAGGGCTCGAAATTTCTCACACTTCAGGTAATGGGGTTTGACTAAATCCTAGAGGGATTCTTGGCTTTACACCTTCTCACATGCTTGGTACACTTAGGTACATCTAGATAGGCATTGTAGGAGTATGTGCACTTTTATCATGCATTTTATATTTGTGTATTTATTCATGCTAATTGTAAAATGGTAGGACTGTACTACCCTTTTATATTCATAGTACTACTAATCATATATCTCTGCTACTGTCTAATGGTTGTTGCAGCTCATATATTTTACACGAGAATAACAACTGTTCAATAAACTCTTATTGAAATGCCCAGACTGTTTATTCGGTGTAACTCTGAGATAAACTAAATGAGCACGAGTGACTGAGCAAAAAGTAGTACATTGTGTCCGCGATCTGAGGGATCAGGATTGTCATGTTCTAAGGCTGTCAGAACTAATCTCTCCCAGATAAAAGGAGACACTTGGGGCACTGTGAGCTAGCTTATATGCAAACTGGCTAACATTTCTCTGTGGGGGTGTACAGAACCAGTCTGCCACCAATCCCACAGTTTATGTTATCCAAACGTGCAGGTCCTGCATGGGTACTTTAGGAACTACATGACATTACCTGTAAAATTCAAGATCACCCAGAAATCCAGGGCTTTCAAAAGGCTCCCACAGATGACGTAGAGGAAAAGATCTCGCTCTATGCCGACGACATCTAACTATATGTCTCTATCCCCGATACGGTAATCACTGCCATATTTGATACCATAGTAGAATATGGCAGTCATAAAATAAACTGGAACAAATCTACGCTCTATTGTCCCAATAACAATCAGATATGCTAGCCATTACCTGGAGAATTGAGGGTCATGCAAGAGGGCTTCAATATCGAGGGATCTTTATAACCTCACATCACGAGCAATGTAGGCAAGAAAACCTCAGAATGGTCCAGCAAAACTTTAAACTCCATGCTGAGGGGTGGAGGGACCACTCCCTCTCCCTGCTTGGACGAGCAGCTATTTTTAAAATGATAACTCTGCCTCAATTGTTATATGCCTCCCAGAATACATATCACCCACTCCTTAGGGGCATTTTTGCAGAGCTGAAAAGTTGAATTAGATCTGTATTATGGCAATGAAGCCACCCCAGAATAGCGCTCAAAAAACTACAGTGGAACCCCGATAACGAGGGATTGCGCTACAGGACTTGGAGGCCTACTACTGGGCATCCCATCTTGCTCCCATGAATGAATGGATACATACAGTTAGAAACCTCCCAACTCACCACCTGGAGATGGAAGAAATGGCACCACACACATATCTACACTATCTCTACGGTGGGGGGTCCCAACTACTGCCCACAACACAAGTCACTTTAGAAGCATGGACGAGGGCGACCAAAACTATAGGCTTAACACGCCGGGTCACAAAGGCCAAACCGCTCTGGGTAGGGAGTAGATTCAAAGAACCATACAAACTAAAAGGGTTTGAAACCTGGGACCTCCCAGGCATCTCCACAGGAGGGGACAAAGCGGGCAAGGGGGACCTCAAAACCTGGACAAGGCTTAGTCTGGCTTTAAACAAACACAAACCCAATTTATCAAATATGTACAGCTGTGTCATACATGGCAGGCAGAGGGTATTTAGTGGGAATGCCCCACTAGAGGGAAGACTATTGCAGGAAGAACTCATAGAAAAGGCTGTCTCCTTCACATACAAAACCATCAACAATAACGTGCCAGACAGATTGGGGTGATTGTGGGAAAGATGGGAGAAGGATGGCGGGCCCTTGGAGGACATAGATTGGGAGGCGGCACTATTGCACCCCAGAGAGGTAGCTACCAAGACAAGGTTATGTCTTGTACAATATAAGGTGCTACACAGAATCTAATATGATAAAGACAAACAACACAAAATGGGACGGTCAGATGCACCATACTGTCCCACTTGTAAAACTGTTAATGGTGTTTTCTTCCACACAATATGGGCATGTCCAGAGATACAGGCATATTGGGTGACTATAATTAAGACACTAGGGATAATACCAGGAATGCAAAGTGAGGTGGACATTACTAGGGCCGAGCTAATCTTCGCCTCCCTAAGACTAGGGGTGGCAAAGAGAGATGTGGCCAGGCAATGGGGAGTGGTGGAGAATTCCAAGGTCCATGAAGGGACAAGAGGAATGGATCTTTATATGGCCGCTGAGCAAACCACGTACCTTAGTAGGGGATGCCCCAGAAAACTTCACAAAATATGGGGTGATGGAGACAACACTTTGGGCTTGACACATGGGAGAAAATGCAACAGCCCAGGTCATAGGAAATGCAGGCAGGCCCCTGCGGTCAGCAATGAAGAAATACCCAAGTATAGGGGTTATCCAGTCGTTCTTTACTTCAGAACCCAAACAGGAAAACAGTTGTTATGGAAGAGCAATGTTATCGATATAAACCATCATGAAATATTGGGAAGTTGGGAAGGGGGGGGACTTCTGTTGAAGATGTCAAAGTTTTAATGCGACCAACAATTGTAGTACTGTTTGTTGTATGTATTAAGTATTTGAAAATAAAAACGTTATTAAAAAAAAAACACTGCAATGCTATTAAACTGCCTTAGATAACTAAAATAAATAAACAAAACCCGTATATACCGTTCCCCCTTCAATTTTAACATATTTTTAATTTATTACCTGGAGGGCCATCGAATTATAAATCACTCCATGTTGCACCCTAAACGCAGTTTACTCCATAGGCATGATTTTAATGACTTCTGCCCAATTGCTATTAGGCAGAGGCTTGGCAGTTCAGGCTGGACTGTTCCCATGAGGCACAGGGTCAAGATTCATTTGCATATGGCTAGGTTTAAACTGGGGAGGCATGGTGGAACAAAAGAATGATAGATTTAACCCAGATCTCTTGGCTGGGGGTAAATGTTTTGGTTTGTTCTGCATTCCATCCATCAATTGTGTGTCTTTAACGTGGGTCAGGAGGCATTTAAAGAAAACTGCATCAAGAAGTGCAATCTGATGATAATTTTGTGGAAGGTTATTGCCTACTTTCTTATGTAGTGGAACTATGATACTATCCTTCCAGGAGGGGCGAACCATTTTTCTTTCATAATTGTGCTTAAAAACCCGGCAAAGGATTTCACCCATTTCCGTCAAGATAAGCATTCCCTGATTGCCATTTCTATTTCTTTTTCAGGAGGCAGTCTTGATAATCTTCCTTTAACACAAGGTACTTAGTTAACCCTTCATTTGCTGCGTAGAGTTCATGAATAAAGCAAACCCACCTACTACTGCTCCACAACCCTCCGCAACAAGAGTCCAAAAGGTCCTTTTCTGGGCATTTGAGACTGCTTTCCTAAGTTTTGTCCAGATACTATCTTCCTTCTTCTTTCTTAGCCTAGCCTTTAATTGGTTCCTCCTCCTGATTGATAACAATATTCTATAGTGTCTGTCCAAGGTATAATTCGGAGACAATTTCCTGACTAGAGTTTTTATTTCATGGTTTAATGGAAGAAAGGATTGAGGGACCCCTTGCAAACTTTTTCTTTGCTTCACATATCTTGCTTTTTCTGCTACTTGGTGCATAAGTGTATTGAAACTTTCTATTTCTTTCACTGCCCAAAGGGTCAGCTTATCCAGAGTAGCCTCTAAGTTGCCATTGAGGCCTAGAATAGCCCTACTATCCCAATGGTGTCTCCCTGTTTTCTTATCAAAGCTAGCGGACTCACCATCTAATACCCAAGGGTCAGTGGAGACGTGTTAACATTTACAAGAAGAGTTAATAACTTGTGATCACTAAAAATGGTATCAGATACCTTTAAGTCTCCGAGAGGAAAGAAAATAGCACTTCCTACCACCAGGTAGTCCAAGATTGACTCTCCCCCAGAAGTTTTACATGTAAAGGCTGTCCTCTAGAATCAGAAGATAGTCTCCTGTTTACCAGAACACCATCAACCTTTTCAATTCAACTGCTAACATTTTTCCCTCTCTTATTAGTTCTTATTTTTGGGGGGAAAAGAGCTTGTGACATCTGCATGGCTTCCTGTTTTTCTTTATCCTGAAACCTTGCAATTGTAAGAATAGAGATCTTGCAATTCTGATCCCCGGACCCCAATCCAATATTATGTGTGTGGGAGATTCTTTATCATAGGCTTTAATTATATAGGAGAAGACCCCACTTTGGAAGGCATCATAGGAGGCATTTGGAGGAATATAGGCATTTACCAACATTAGCGGTGGTCTTCTCACATTTCCATCAGAGTTAGATAAAGTTACAGCCAAAAATAAATTACTAGGACCTTTATAGCAATCATATCTCCATTGCATCTTATTAGACAGCAGACAGGCCACTTCCCCTTTGCATGACCCCTTCTTGAAGATGTTGCTTTGCAATCTAAGGTGAGGAAATCCTTACAACTCAAATCACCTGTGCACCAGGTTTCCTGAATACACACTACATCAGCATCTAACGAACTCAAGTAATACAACTTCTCCCTACTATTCTTTATCCATGCCATGTTCCAGAATGTGATTTTTAGTTCATTGGTAGTAGGATGGACGGTGTGTGCTGTTACTGTTAGAGACACTTGATAATGCACAGTGTAACCAATTCCATTTGGGGCCCTCTTCTTTAGTGTTTCCCTGGAGGGAAAGGAAGGGTAATTGTTTAATCGACACTTGTCTACCATATTTATCTATGCAGATTTTTATTTAATTTGTGTCTGATAATGACCCCCCACTGACTGATAGTTTTTATTGGGATGGCAAAAACCTATTATCCAAAGCGTGGAATCTGGCTTCTTCTAAACTTGGGTCAACATCAATCCCCCTACTTTGTAGGCCTTCGGACAATGTCAAGATCAAATTTATAGTAATTTAGGAATTAAAAATTACCCTCGATATATGACCAGCTTCGGAAGTTAAAAGAGAGATACATTTATTGGATGAGCTTCAGATTCTCGTTCTCCAAGAAGCATTTAAGCAGTGAAGCCCTATTTAATATTAGGTCTGCATCAAACAAAGGAATAAAATCCAATATATAGGTATCGACCTCATGCCAAGCAGATTCTACACCAACTAGCTCTGAAGGGGGGGAGGTTGAGGTCACTCCCAGATTACAGGCCTCTATTCTTAGGAATGGGGTCCCACTCACATTTCGTGTGATGCTCTCTTTCTGTGCAGCCCTCTGCCTTCTCTGTCTTGAGGCAACTTCTAGTAGTAAGGGGCCAAGGAGGGGAGGGGAGGGGATGAACACGGGGCACTGATGGCAATCTGAGGCAGCTGAAACAGCACAGGGGCACAGGGGCAAAAGGTTTTTAAAGAGTATCTAACTGCGCTCTCTGAGCCTATAGGCAGTAAACAGTGGTAGCCTAAGGAGACCATTAATGGACAGTAGTGAAGACAGAGTCCATAAAATTGCACAGAAGTGTAGTGGGAGCTCGAAAAACTTAATAAGCTGTGATGGCTTTAAGACTGCAACGCTGCGAAGCCACGAATTGGAGCACACCAAGCCATCCGCAAGCCGCACTCAGACAAGCTGGACCGCTTCCGCGGGGGCCTGGACGAACACACTGCGCTGTGCTCGGGCACTTTTCCTTACCTCCTGCTTGGCTCCCTCGACCCTGTGGGCAATTCACTGGCCCCAGAGTCTCCTCCTTCCCCCTCTTGCCCGGTGCAATGCCACACACTGCAACACAGCAATAAAGGGCAGCTTCCTCCTTGCAACGTGACATGACATGGCTCAGCGGCTCTGCGTCCAATGTCCCCTCTGCCTCCATATGTCCCCCAGTCCAACTGTGGCAGAGAGCTCAGTCGCCCGGTCCCCACTACCTCAGGGTGAGGGAGGCTAGAGCGCCTAGCACAGAGGCAGAGCACCAGGTGCACTCCGTCAGCCCGTAGCGAGTGCGGCTGGTCCTGGTCCAAGGGGCGGCAGATAGAGAGAGGGCCGCGGGCTGGAGCTGCTTTAGGGGTCTCAGGAGCGCGAGCTTCTGCACTTTTGCTTCATTTCTGTGTCTCTGTATCTTGGAGCTTTCGACGAAGGTGTAACCTAAAAGATATACTGGCTACCATTGCAGTAAGTGTATTTATATTGAAATCCTTCTAGGTACACACATAAAATAACCATTTTGTTGGATAAACCAGAGTGCAATTGAAAAGAAACACACATCTAAGTGTAAATTTACTTCAGAGGAGATCGATTTTGCATTCTTTATGTGCATGGATATGAAGCCATCGCAGACTTCATAAGCCTGCACGCCCTTGCCTCCCCAGACAACATCCTCCTAGGAGACCTCAACTTCCACCTGGAGAACAACAACGACAGCAACACCACCACCCTGCTGGACAACCTCGCCAACCTCGGAGTCAAGCAACTGGTGAACACCCCCACCCACTACGCTGGCCACACATTCCACCCAGTCTTCTCCTCCAGCAAGCACATCTCCTTCAGCCACTCCACCGGACTCCACTGGACAGACAACAGCTGTGTCCACTTCTCCTTCAAGAAAACCACAACCCACCACCATCCGCAACAAGCCCCCCGCAGAAGCCGGAGCAAGATCACTGCCAACCAGCTAACCACCTCCCTCAGCCAGAACCCTCGCACCATCACGACGGACCCCAACGAAGCAGCCTGCAACCTCGCGCAATGGATCACCAACTGCGCCGACGAACTCGCACCACAGAAGAAACCACCCAGCAAGCTCCAGAGCAAGAAAACCTCGTGGTTCACCAACGACTTCATAAACTCCAAGAAAACCTGCCGCTCCCTGGAGAGAACCTGGCGCCAGAACCAGACAACATAGAACATGACAGCCCTCAAGAACGCCACCTGCAAGCACCACCAATTGATCCGTACCGCCAAGAGAACCACTTACAAACAGCGCCTGGACAACAACACCCACAACAGCAAGGAACTCTTCAGCATCATCAAAGAGCTCTCCAACCCCAGCGCCTGCAACAACGACATCACACCCTTGCAAGACCTCTGCGACTCCCTCGCCTCGTTCTTTCACCGCAAGATCGCCGACATACACGACAGCTTTGGTGCACAGATCAATCACCCTACCACTGAACCAGCGCACCCAACCGCCACCCTCTGCACCTGGAACCCGGTCAGCACCGAAGACACCGCCCGCACCATGAGCACCATCCACTCCGGATCCCCCACCGACCAATGCCCACACCACATCTTCAACAAAGCTGACTCCATCATCGCACCCCTGCTCCGTGATGTCATCAACAGCTCCTTCGCATCAGCCAACTTCCCTGAGAGCTGGAAGCACGCCGAAATCAGCGCCCTCCTGAAAAAACCCACTGCGGACCCAACGGACCTCAAGAACTTCCGACCCATCTAGCTCCTCCCGTTTCCCGCCAAAGTCATCGAGAAGACGGTCAACAAACAACTCTCCGCCTTCCTCGAAACAAACGGATCCCTCGACCCGTCACAGTCCGGTTTCCGAGCTAACCACAGCACTGAGACAGCCCTCATCGCAGCTACCGACGACATCAGCTCTATGCTCGATAACGGGGAAACCACCGCACTCATCCTACTCGACCTCTCAGCAGCCTTCGACATGGTATGCCAACGCACCATGATACAACGCCTCAGGGACACCGGAATCCAAGGCGCTGCCTTAGAAAGGATCATCTCGTTCCTCGCCGGTAGAACCCAGAGAGTCCGCCTCCTCCCGTTCCGGTCCGCGGCCACCGAAGTCATCTGCAGCATCCCGCAAGGATCATCGCTCAGCCCCACCCTCTTCAACGTCTACATGAGCCCCCTCGCAGCCATCGCACGCAGACACAACCTCAACATCATCTCCTACGCCGACGACACACAGCTGATCCTCTCCCTCACCAACGACCCCGCCACCGCCAGAGCCAGCCTCCAGGAAGGAATGAAGGACGTTGTGGAATGGATGAAGCTCAGCCGGCTGAAACTGAACTCAGACAAGATGGAAGTCCTCATCCTCGGACCATCGCCCTCCGCCTGGGACGACTCCTGGTGGTCACCTGCCCTGGGCACCGCCCCCAAACCCACACACCACGCACGCAACCTGGGCTTCATCCTGGACCCCTCCCTCACGATGACCAAGCAAGTCAACGCTGTCTCATCGTCCTGTTTCAACACCCTGCGCATGCTCCGAAAAATCTTCCGATGGATCCCCACCTTAACCAGGAAGACGGTCACCCAGGCCCTGGTCACCAGCCGCCTAGACTACGGAAACACCCTCTACGCCGGAACCACAGCCAAGCTCCAGAAGAGACTACAGCGCATTCAGAATGCCTCGGCAAGACTCATCCTGGACATCCCCCGCCACAGCCACATCTCTGTCCATCTGAAGAATCTGCACTGGCTCCCCGTCAACAAGAGGATCACATTCAGCCTCCTCACCCACGCACACAAGGCTCTCCATGACAAGGGGCCCATCTACCTCAACAACCGCCTCGCATTCTACACACCAACCCACCAGCTCCGCTCCGCCAGCCGCGCCCTCGCCACCGTACCACAAATTCGCAAAGCCACAGCAGGAGAAAGACCCTTCTCCTACCTGGCAGCCAAGACATGGAACTCCCTCCCCACCCACCTCCAGCTGACACAGGACCATCTTGCCTTCAGGAAGCAACTCAAGACCTGGCTGTTCGAGCAGTAGCGGACCCCCCCCAGCGCCTTGAGACCCTCCGGGTGAGTAGCGCGCTTTACAAATTCCTTGATTGATTGATTGATCTGCGATTACACAGCTGCATTAATGTGAGTAGCCGACCTTAACACATATATTAATTAAAATATGTAGCTACCTTGTTTTCTTAAAGGGATTAAGTTGGTCCTTGGATCAAATAATGAATATAAGTTATGTACCATATAGTTAATAGAGGATTGCATTTTCTTTATAAGTAGTACCTATTAATTTATTTATTTAGTTAGGAGTTTCATGTAGCGCTGTGCATCCCCTTACTGTTACTTCTCAGCGCTAATATAAGAAACTACAGATATCTCCATGATGCATGCCTTATGCTCATCGTGTGTATATAGGAACAGTCTATGCTGTACAGAACTCTATTGCAGTTAGAAGAACTTGCATGAAACAGAAATACAATTTTGTTTAAAACTTCAAGCATGCAAACACACACGTACTCGGACAATAGTACAATTACCTCACATCTGCATATCATGTGATGCACTCATTTGTTTTTTTACAAATGTAGCGTTCTAGTCATGCTTTGAACTGGCCTGCTTCATATGTCCCATAGTCAGTGGTATTAGATTTCTGTTCGGCCTGGCTATAGACACTTTTGACATTTTTGTGCATGGCGGCCTTCATTACACACCTATTGTATGTTTAAAAAAGCAGGGCCTGACTGGACTGTGTCCTGTGTACGTTTGATGCGTGTAGGCCCCCACTGCTCAGTTGTGATTCAAATGAGCAGCTACAGAATATCTTGTCAGTTGCTCAAAAGATTGTTTCACAGTGAAGAATACAAAAATACTAATGGTAGTTTAAGTTGTGGAGGGTCATAAAATCCTATGTGCTAGTCGAATTTTGTGTAATCCATTTTCTGCACTCTTAAAATGAAAGTAGTTGATGTACTCAAAAGAGTTTCCACTGTAGGACATGTAAAACTGAATTAGTTTGGATGGTAAGCAGATGGGCAGCGCTACCTGCTCTGTTGCACAAGATAATGAAAATGAGCGATGACCAAGAGATTTTCTGGAGCCATTGGAGCTTATTTACAAGCCCCGTGCGCCACCTGTGCATCACTTTTAATATGGGAAAAAGTGAGGTACCAGTGGCGCAAGGGGCTTGTAAATAAGCACCATTGTTTTTTTTTGCTACTGAAAGCTCTTGAAGCTCTTCACTAATACTTACCCATGATAAGATGCCACAGGATCGCGTCAGGCCTTTCATTCAAGCTATTGCCGAATCTTTCTGTCCCGTTGTTATATTTCGGGGTCTCTAGTTGGCACAGGTAGGTACTTGTGACAAATAGGGACCCTGGTAGCTTGGCACGAGCAGACAGGCTTGTCAAAGGCAATGTGTAAAGTATTTGTACCAACACTCACAGTAACACAGTGAAAACACCACAAATGAATTCCACACCAGTTTAGAAAAATAGAAGTATTTAATCTAAACTAAACTAGACCAAAACAACAAAAATACAACATACACAGTTCAAGAATATGGTTTCAAAAGAGTTCTTAAGGTTGCGTTAAAATAATCCACAGTTGCGTCACGTTTTAGCAAAAAGTACCTTTAGATGCAACAAAAATTCCAAGTAAAAGCTGCAGCGTTGAAAAACAAGCAATGCGTCACTCCCGAGACCCCGGGGAGGCGATGCGATCCGCTGAATGTAGCGGGTGTGTTGAGGTGACTCCTGTCTGTATGGGGAGGGATGCGATACCTTGTGTGGATTCTGGTGCGCAGGTTTTGTAGGAAGCGTCACGCAAAGGTACGATGCAGCGATCTTCGGGACGGCGACCATCTCAGGTGCAGTGGAGATGCGCAGCGCAGAGTTGATCTTCTCCTCTCGCGGCCCCTCGATGCGATGGCTCTGCAACGACTCTCGAAGCGATGTGATGCGGTTCGCAAGCAAGCGGTGTGGTGATCTCACCCAGCGATGCCAGGCTCTGCGATGATACTCGCAGCGATGGTAATCTTCCCGCACCAGAGTGATGCGTTCCACAAGCGAAGGATGCGTCAGTTCTTGCAGCGGCAACAGGCGCTGCAACGATCCCGATCTTCACGGCAGCGGGAATTTCCTCGCACTGTCGGGGATGTGCTCCGCAAGCGAGCGATACGTGAAATTTTGCAGAAAGTCTCTACTTTCTTCTTGTCCAGCTTCCCAACAATAGGTACAACTTCCAGAGGCACCACAACTGACCCAATCACTCTAGAAAGGACAGAAATCTCTCAGTATAGTTCAGGGGGGAAGCTAAGGGTTAAGTCCTTTTGTTCCTGGGACTTCTTAACAGGGAGCCAGCTCAACTCAGGCCCTTGGAGATCTCTTCAAGCAAGGGGACACAGCACATAGCAAAGTCCTTCCCCTCTCCTTGGCAGCAAAGCCACCGCAGGTCAGCCCACAAACACACAGTAGGACATTCCTTCCTCTTCAGTCTTCCAGCTTTCTCCTTGGCAGAGGTTCCTTCTTGATTCCAGGATGATCTAATTTTCTGTAGTCGGCGGTCCTATACTTATACCCCTAAAAGTCTTTGTTCCCTTTGTGCAGGAGGGCTCTGAGCCCGGTCTGAACCAGTACTGGGTGTTCCTTGAGCACTTTATTTTCCTGGCCTCTCCTTTCCTTTCAGAGAGAGGGGCAGGGTCATCAGCCGCCCAGCAGGAGGTGGAGCCAGCATTGTGGAAGGCAGACACAGCCTTATTCAGGCCCAGGTGCTACCCCCTCCCACCACTATAGATGCAGATGTAACTATTCTGCCCAGGGATGGCCCACTCAGCCTCTGGGAGCCACCCAGCCCCTGCCACTCACAAACCAGAGAGTCAATTCACAAACATGCCAAGGCACACAGAAAGGTCAGACAAGAGAACAGCCACTTTCTAAAAGTGCTGTTCTCAAACACAGGATTTAAAAAAGACCTTTCCAAAAATATGTGTTATTAAATTCTGAGTTCAGGGATACCAGACTTTTATGTCCTATCTTGCTCCTATGGGAAGATATGCAGGTAACCGCTGTACACAGCATTCCCCATGATAGCCTATGGGCAAGATAGCCTTACAATAGTGAAAAACGAAAATGGCTGTAATTGACTACCAGAGCATGTCACCTGCATTAGTACATGCTCTACCTTTGACATGCGCTGCACCCTGCCCAGGGGGGGGCGGTACCTTGGGCCTTCCATATAGGTGTGCAATGTGTACAGAAAGGGAAGGGTTAGGCCTGGTTAGTGGGGACACAGGCCAGGTTGACATGGCAGTTCACAGATTGCACACAGGCACTGCGGTGGCAGGCCTGAGACACCATTTTAGGGCTACTCAGGTGGGTGGCACAATTAGTACTGCAGGCCCACTAGTAGCATTTTCATCACCAGCCCTGGCACACTCAGTGCACTTTATTAGGAAATTCTTGGTGATACAAATATGTCAATCATGGATAACCAATTACAATAACAATTTACTCAGGGAGCACTTGCATTTTGACACGGAGCAGCAGTGGCAAAGTGCCCAAAGGATCTAAACCAGCAAAAACAAAATCCAGCACAGTGTCAAAAATACAGGAGGTAGAGGCCAAAAGTCAGCGGAAACCACATCAAAGATGCCCGGTCTAACAGCTGTGATATTCTTTCTGCTTTCTGGGTGATGTGGCATAAGAGTGAGAGAAACTAGGTGCACAGACAATCTCTGTGGTTTATTGTTTGAAATGGGATTCTCCGTTGGTAGCTTGGCACGAAAAGTCAGGTTTATCCCAGAGGCAATGTGTAAGCGTTTGCGCAACACACACACACAGCAGCAACCCACTAGGTACACTACAAAAGGAACTCCATACATGGGTATATAAATAAATGGCCTTTGTATTGTCATAAACACATTAGAAACGTAATGCCATCATATACACTGTGCCAACTGGCACAGGCAATATTCACAGGAGAATATATACAGGATTGGGCCAATCGGGCCACGGTCAGAACCATCAGAATGCAGCTCTGTAAATTCAAAAGATAACCAGTAACTACTGGCACCATAATGACCTAAGCATTATATCACATTAGAGATAACCCCACAGTAGGCCCAAACCTCATCAGCATAAACACATTATGCAATGGGCCTCACCAGCATAAACACAGTGTACTTAGACATCCTCAACATTCATTTTTTGAGGGTAGGTTTTCCATTGGGTTAGCTTCTTGAACCATTGCTGCTCAGTGGGTGGCCATTAGAGCATTTAAGGGTTCATCAAGATATTTATTACATATATTTCTTTTCGCCAAGGAAGGTCTTAAAATATTTTAGACTGAATAAACCTAAAATAGGTAATCCATTTCCTTCTTGGTATCTTGTCTTAGAAGGTTCACAAAAATAACTGGTTGAACCTATGAAAGAAGCAGATGTTTCCCAGATTTCCTCTAAGGTTGCATTTTTATTGCCATAACATTTGCTAGTTGATTACGAGAACTTACATTCCGGGGTATCTCCAACCCCTATCTAGAGTTCTTTCCATACAGGGTAGTGCTCAGATCTGAATCATTAAAGTCAAAGGTTTCCGCTTAGTTTCATGCTTCATGTCAAACAAACGTCCAGGTGTTTCAAGCTGCAGATAATGATTCGTCCGCTCTTGATGTAAGGATACTGATATGCTTAGAAAAATCTAAGGATTTCAGAAAAACTCAGCCCATTTTGTGTCTTAAAGTTCTGGCAATGCAGGCAAAAAAACCTGCAGTAGCTACGATCAGTAGGTGGACCAAACAAGTTATAATCCTCACTTACACCTCAATGGGGAGCAGGCTCCATCCTGGCTAGATCAACTCACGCCATGGCCACCTCTCCGACTGAGACAGCAGGAGTCTCTCTAGAACGGATATATGGTGCAGTAACATGGGCCAACCCTAACATTTTTTTTCACATTATAAAGTGCAATGATTTTCACATGACTGTTAATTTTGGTGCTTCGGTTTTGTCGTCTGCAATGAAGCAATTGTTCAATACAGTTTTTTTAGCAGCATTTTATTGTTTCAGTCTTTTACTAGGTTTGGTACATCATCATAGGTAAGGACTAATGTGAGGACAATACGTGGGGTCATGCACCCTTTACTTACCAGTAATTTCCATTACCCATAAGATGGTCCACCTCATCATAGTAAGTTCCTCTCCTACCTTCCATTTCCTGTGACACAATTATACCGGCTTGGTTACAATCAGGAAGGGAGTTGGATGAGAAGGCCTATTATGTGCTCATTGCTTTTATTTCCAGGTCTCACTGGCTTGTGTATGTGGTCCCTGTCTGATGCGGGGGTGTCTCAAAGGTGAGAACTGAAAAGTCGTAAATAAACATAGATATATGTTGTAGATTAAAGTCAGGTTTATTCATAACACCCTCATCCCATGAAAGTAATCAAATGTTTCAATAATTCTGTGAAGTTGGAACATGGTAAAATATGGAATTTGAATCGTGTTGCAGTTGTAAAGAAACGTAATCCTGATATGGATGTTTGTGCCAGTCGGACCATCTCTACTAGTGGCACAGTGGTATCTTCAAGAAGAACAAGTTCACGTGTTAGGAAGGTGCCAACTTATCTCAGTGATTACACCAAGAACCATGACATGGACGACCATAGTAAGGGTAACAAGATTTCTGGTAAGGAATGGGTTAATTTCTATATTCTGTAAATCGTCATCTTCTTCTACATGGATTGAGAAGAATTTGTATTTTGTTTTAGATCTTTAACTGTTCCTTGGGCTCTGTGATGCTTCCGGTGTTCTTGAAATTCTAGTGCCGTAATGCCAACCACAGAAAGACAGACAGAACCACAGATAGGAACTTTATAACATGTTCTGAGTTCTATAAGTCAGAATGAGGGATAAACTGGATCGGGGGCATAACACAGGCCCCCGCAGCCCATGCGATGCACAGGGGCATAACACAGGCCCCCGCAGCCTATGCGGTGCCCAGGGGCTTAGCACAGGCCCCCCGCAGCCCATGCGGTACCGGGGCCCTGGCTCCAATGGGCCCCCTCGACTCTGAACTCTGGCCGGGAGACCTCCTGATTGAGCCCGGAGGTTGCCCCCCTAAGTACCGTGCAGGGAGGCCCCGTCACTTTTCGTTACGCCAGTAAACTGGATAATTCAATTTAACAAACCTAATTTCCAAACATTTTCCACTTCTGCCCTATTTGACCTGTGCAATTTCCTTCACTAGTAAGTGTAGAAACCTGTGCTTGGAAAAACTGAAAAGTTCAATAAAGTCACACAATCTGACATTGAGTGTAATCACTGTTTGCGCCCAACTTCGGAATAAGCTTAATTTAGAACAAGGAAATATGTTATTATTCCGCTCTATTTCTCCAAACGGCAATTTGCTTGCAAATGTTGACTACTAATGATTTAAGTCTTTAAAGTGTTTTGTCTATTTTTATGTATACGTTTTTCAGTTTAAACACTGGAGTGCAGAATCCATCTCGACAAATTTGCAAACATTGGGGCATATTACCAACAACTAGCGATAATTTTTGTCTCTAACTTGTTTAGAGACAAAATATATCGCCGCACATCGGCGATTTTTATCGCAGATAAACCTTGCTATTAGCAAGGTTTATCGCAAATGCGATAAAAAACGGCCGCAATGCATGAATATCGCTGAAAAGTCAGTGATATTCATGCATTATCGAGCAAATGCTCTTAGCCATGTTATCCACCTCCCATTGGATAACATGGCTAAGAACTGCTCAGGGCAGGTGTTAGCTTTTGGAGATATTCACGCTTAGCGCGAATATCTCCAAAAGTTGGTAATAGGAGATAGCGATGTTAGGGACTGTTTCCAGTCGCTAACATCTTGGCACGCCCACTTTGCATGTCATTAGTGATAAATATCACTGACATGCAAAGTGGGGCCCAAGTTGGTCGCTATCTCCTATTAGCTGTCACTAACTGGTGTTAGCGACAGCTTGGTAATAGGGAGATAATTTTATCTCCCCTTTCTTGGCTTTTAAAGCCAAAAAAGCAGAGATAAACCCCCTTGATAATATGCCCCCTTTTTATCAATGTTTGCGACAACTATTTCACAAATATGTGTTGCTACAATGTGGCCCTTGATGGGTTTTAGACCAATCTTCCCGTCTTATTTATTATGTCTAGTTTAATTTTCCACGATGGATCAAAAGTAGAAACAGAGGATGCACTGTGTTCCTGCCCCTCACTTGTGACACTTTCAATACTTTCTAATCTAAAGCATTCCCTTAATGTAAATGATACTCTTCGTCATCTTATATCCATCCATAAGTAATGGCATGAAACGTGTATGCCTCCTAAACAGGAACAGTCATTTGAGAAATGTAAATTAATACAGCACGTGAGAGGAGAGATGTGTCCAGGGCTGGACGACACATAGTACAATTGAGCCTTTTAAGATTGAGAGTTCTGACAGGGAAAATGAATCAAAGTGCTGCATAATGCCAAGAAGACATCATGCCAGTAGGTGGGTGCTATGAATGACATTCCTAAAATGTTCGCAGAGTGCGAGTGACATTGGATACAAGGATGATTATGCTGGTATCCACTTTTGGAAAAATTGGTTTGATTTTTGATTCATTGTACAACTTTGGGTGTTTTTATGAAACAGTCTTCTATACTGCCCACCGGTTATACAATGGTGTAATTTGTTGCCGGCAATCAATAATTGTAATAATTTCGAATGTGAGTCGGTTGCAAGCCTCGTCAGATCCAACTAGGTTAAAATACGATATTAAGGAATGTTGGAGAAGTGCTTACATTCAGCAGTTAAAAATGAAATGCAGATTTATTTTAGGATTAAATGCCCATGGAGGAATGATCACGATTTCATACACAATTTAACAGCAGTTTAGAATTATAGAAGCATATAGGAAACACAGCGCATGGATAATGGACCACAATAAACTATCAACATTAAGTATGTGTGTACAGCTTTTGCAATCTACACAAACGTATTGCATCTACAAATTAACTTAAGAAAGGAACTCTGCATACCAGAGACGTATTTAATGCATAGTTACTTGGAACAGGCATGTCGTTGTGACATCTTTTGTACAGTATGCTCTCTTCTAATAATGTAAGAATGTTTGCACGAGCTGCATATCCTCTTCCACAGATAGCTGCAAGAATTCTGCACCAATTTATTGCCTCATACTGCACTTTTTCTCCTGAAAAATGTATACAGGTCCACTTTGCAACCAGGAAAGGGGAAACACTACAGTATTACCTTGTTATCTTATTGCTCATTTCGAGTGCTGGAAATCAGAAGTGGAAAAAAGTACTAAACTGGCAAACACCATATACAATGGTATCAGTATTTATCAGGTGTGGTAAAACCTCCTAAAATAATGAAGGGCACATTTACAAAGAAATGGTGCCACACAGCTCAGCAAGTAAACTTGTTGCGTTGCGTGCATGAAAGGGAGAGGGCAGAACAGCACCACATCTAAGCGGTGGGGCCAGATTTTTAAAACAGTCACAGAATGCAGCACAGCAGCCATACATGCTATGCTGCCTTGCGAGACAGGGAGGGAGCAGGACAGCACCATATCTACAGAGATATGGCTCTCTCCTTTCTTCTCCTCAGGGCCAGTGCAGATTTCAGCTGATATGTGCCAGCAGCCATACATGCTATGCTGCCTTGCGAGACAGGGAGGGAGCAGGACAGCACCATATCTACAGAGATATGGCTCTCTCCTTTCTTCTCCTCAGGGCCAGTGCAGATTTCAGCTGATATGTGCCAGGCACACAGCTTAGCGCCATAGTGCTTGGGTACGTGCCTGAGTCTACCATAGGTTTAGCACTGGAATGGTGCCCTTCCAGTAAAAAATCCTATGCTTAGACTTACTTTAATGCTTTTTCTACTTTGTATGTGTGATGAAAAGTGCAGCACACATGGTAAAGTGAGAGAAGAAAGTAGAAATAGAAACATTTCTCCTTTTAACGAGTGCTAAACCCTGTGTACTATTTTTTGTAGATAGGGTTTTGTGTCAAAAGCATTGGGTGGTTGTATGGGAATGCACATGTATCACCCATGTAACTCCCCCTTGGTGCTAATTAATGCAAAGGAATGCTTAGCGCTGCTTTGCATTACTTTTAGGGTACGTTCCAGCAAAGTTTTGCACTGGAAAGTAAATTAGAAAAAAAAATTATGTGCTGGATAGCATAATATTTGTGATGCTAACCCAGTGCAAAATGTTTGTAAATCCATCCTGTGGTGTGTACTGCTCTCTCCTTGCTCTGGTGAACTTTAAGCTGCCATGAGCCAATGCAGACACACTTGCACCATAGTGTGGTAAGCATAGTTTTTGTTCAGAAAGGAATCCTTTCCTGCAGGAAAAAAAATATTCTGAAAGACATTTTCATTTTGAATGCTGTAGAATGTTACACACATGCACACAGAAAAACAAAGCTGAAAAATAAAAAAATTCTACTTGGAAGGCTTGCGTCGGGGAGGCACAGGATTTTGGTGCAAATTCTTTTTGATGGAAATAGCATTATTATCAGCAAAAAGGGAAATAGCTGGGGCTTGCAGGAACAAGCATATCCCCACTGTTAAGGCGTGGTTAAGTAGCCTGCTTTACTGCAACACTAACAGTGATTTGTTTTCCTCTATATTACTGGTAACCTCCAGACCTGGCGCAAGCTAGCTACAGTCACCAGGGCCGCAAGTTATACTCATTGGCTATCCCACTCACAAATAATCCATGGGTGCCGATCAGTGAACCCATCTAGACCTGGAGCTGTGGAGCAGTTGATGGCTTCTATGGCACCAATAATATCATCCTTAGAAAAAGGTTCTGCAAGAAATTGTTGCATTGCTTTTTCTAACCACACTACGGCTACTTCATTGTCGAGCGTTAGTCGCTATGTCTACAATTGCGTGTAATATCTCAGAAACTCGTCACGAATCTCCGGGGTACCAGTGAGCAGGTGCTCCCGCGTGGATCGTAGCGCCGTAATACATGACCGCCAAATCAAGGGGAGAAGCATTCTCGCAAGCTTGTGGCCTGGGCGCTCACCCTTGCCGTAGCGGCGAACTGTGACGTATTTACTCAGTGTGTTTCATGCTCTGTGGTCTCCATTAACTCTGTTAGTAATATTAACCGCCTATTTCGTGTGTCCTGGTCTGGGGTTCAAGAGTGATTCCTGGTCTAGTGTGCTCACCCGTGTCTCATTCTGTTTGAGTGTTGTTATGAGATCTCACAAAACTCTGGCGTGTTTAGAGATGCAAACCACTCTCGGGTAAGCATTGAAGGCTTCCCAAAATGTTGCCCATGATGAGACCAATCCAGTATTAATGTCAAAATATTTGATTATTGCTTCTCGAAGCTCGTCTTTAAATACACTATCAGGGAACATCCACTGGCTTTCATGTCCCTCAGGTCTGGGGATTCGGTGGGTCAGGATCACAGGCGAATGATCTGAGAGGGTACTGGGCAGATGTAGGGTCGCTCTAAACCAGGCGGCTAATGAAGAGGTCACTAACCAATAGTCTAGACAGGTCCAGGTATGGTGCGGAGCGGAGTAGTGTGTGTAGGCCTGCTAACCCGGGCTGCAGTGACTCCACACATCTAATAAGCCCAAGTCCTCACATGGCGCCAACAGGGCAATACGAGGTTTGGCATCAGTTGATGTGGATGTGCCATCCCTAAGTGGAACTAAGAGGATATCGAAGTCCCCACCCATGCATATGTGATCTGCACCAGCTTGAAGGAGTTGTGAGTGGAGCGCCCTAAACAAGTCTGGATCGTCCACATTACGGGCATATAGACAAACAAACGAATTTTGTGCCTCATAAGATGTCCTGTTACTATCACGTAACGGCCCTCACTGTCAACTCGTGTCATTGCGTGCTGAAATGGAAGTTGTTTATGGATGAGCACAGCTGCACCCCTAGCGTAAGAGCTAAAATTAGCAAAGTATCTATGGGGGCCCCACGCTGTAGCGAGCGAACTTGCCGCAGCTTTGGGCAAGTGTGTTTCCTGGAGGATTGTCAATCCTGCCTGGTGTCTCTGCAAATAATAAAACTTGTCTACATTTTCTGGTATTGTTTAAGGCTCGAGCCAGTAAGGAGTGACTGGGCGGTGTGCATGGCCATCACCCGCCATCAGGGAAAGTGTCTATCCATGTGTGTAAGTGTGCATTGCAAAAATCTGCGTACCATATGAACAAATAACATAATAGGCATGGCAATCAATTGAAATAGCAGTGTACAAACCCCCTAACCCTCCCCTCACACATCCCTGCTAACCCCAATGCCGGGACATAACCCCTCACCAAATAAGGAACATGCAGCATTATTCTCCCAACTCAATGACAAAAAGCGGACACACATATGGGATCTAATAATGAACCAATCAAAGGTGATAAAGACTAGGGAGAGAGGCACCACCTCGCCGATCCACCTGACTTGTAGACTATCCAACAATGGTTGAACCGTAGATCTATGTGCTCTTAGCCATATAACAAACACAATATAATAGCCAACCAGTTGAACATAGCTTTGCACAACTCAGTCCGATGTAAACAATTCCACACTGGCCGCTGAACCACTCTGCGGCAGAAAGGAGCCAGCTAGACATCCCGCATGGGAAGTCCCCACTCTTTTAAAGTCATGAAAGAATTCTTGGACAGCTGTAAGTGTATCGAACACTTGAGTCTTATCATCCACATCAACTCTCAAATGGGCAGGGTAAAGCATTCCGTACCTGAGTCCCAAGTTTCTCAACGTGGCCTTCACTCCCGCAGACTTCTTTCGAGCCTCTTTACCATTGTGGTAAAGTCAGGGAAAATCGATACTATGGAGCCCTGCCAGGACAATGTTCCCAACTCACACGATAGTCGTAGCACGGTCTCAATAGTTCAACATTCTAGCAATGATCGGTCTGGGATGAGAGCCCGGATTAGGACGGGGACCCAGGGAGTGGCGCGCTCTCTCAATAAGGAACATGGGAGTGAATGCTTCCTTACCAAACACATCCGTGAGCATTGTTTCTGCAAAATGGTCCATTCTGCCAGTATTTGTGGAATCAGCAATCCCAAGCATGCGCAGATTATTACGTCGACTTCTTGCTTCCAAGTCTTTGTTTTTCATTGCTATGGACTTTAAGATTTTTTTCCATGCGGTTGAGTTTTTTCACAGATTGCGCGGCTCCGTCTTCCAGATCAGAGACCCTTCCCTCAGATGTGTCTAGGCGGCATTCATGTACATCCAGTCTGGTTCACATAGTGTCCAATCTCTTTTCCAGTGAGTCAAACCAACCATCTAGGGAGCGAAAACCAGCTCTCAATTCGGCCATAATAGCGTCTGAGCTGTGGGGATCCTCCGCTGTTCGTGACCCCCTTTCCACCACCCTCTGCTATGTTGGAGTCAGCCGTCGCTGTAGGGGTGCCAAACTTGGGAAACTGCAGTAACTTCTGCTTAGGTTCTTTTTTTACCATCCCCTCCAATATGGCTGGTCCATCAGCAAACATTTTTAGCAATAATCCCAAACTAGCTGGTAGCAGCGTGTAATACACTGTGTGGGGAAGTCAGACATAGCCACTACCTGTTGTAGCTCACATGCACCTCAAGTGCGCAGCCCTTGCTCTGTGTAATTATCACCTTGCGTGCTGCCTCGATTTCCCTCCCGTGCTGAACATTCCTTAACTGGGTGTGGTCGTGACGGAACCATTCCGTCATCAGCACAGCTCAACCGTGACTGATGACGGAATGGTTCCGTCACAAGCATCGAAGGGGTTAATCAGGGGTAGCAAAGTTTCCAAGAAATGTTGCAGACAGTCAAGTAAAGTCCTGGTATATACTGCGGGGGCAATATGTTTGTGGCCGGCCACATCACAATCAGGCAATGCAGCCGCTCTTATATGGTGTTCCCGCCTGCAACAGGGACAAGAATCAGTGGCCCACCAGCCTCCCCCTCACTTATGCCGTAGTATCGCCCAGCCGGGAGATCGGCCCCCAGGCTCACCCGTGGCCCCTGTCACTGGGGGGCCTCCAGAGGTAGAGCGTGCAGATTGTGGCTGGAAGAGGGAGGTGTGCGGAAGGCCAGAGGCTGCTCGCTCCTACCGTGCCAGGGTGTGCAAAAGCTCAGGCGCGGTCGGCGCTGGCTGCAATTACTTGGGACGCACCCCGGGCTCTTCAAAGCCGCCAGTCGTGTCTGGAGCCTCCGGGGCTCAGAGGGTCTTTGGGATGTCAATTGGGGACAGCTCCTCTGGGAATCAGAATGCCAGGCATCCCCCGTGATCGGCAACCCCTAGCATTTGTGGTGCCATCCGGTTGCTCCCAGTGCCGTCACTGCAGTTGCAATCTCCACCACAATGTTTCTCTTGAATCCGGGACACCGCAGCACCGTAATCAGCTCTGCAGGTCGACGAGATCTACGTGATGATGGAGTAACCTCCGATGGGCATGAAGGCTTGCTATTATCAGGCTTAAGAGACAGGATGTCAGGCGGATCGGCAGAGCTCAAGAGCTACACGTCCATCTTGGTCGGTAGCCTGGCCACGCTCCTGACATTATAGTTTGGCTTCCATGGAAACGAGGAAGACTAAACCTGCGGTTACCACTCCACAACACAGACGACCATACCACATAATTACTCTCCAAAACACATAATCCCACTCCACATAATTCCTATACACTCAATACCACATCCTGTCTATTGACATAATTTCACTGCACAACATACCACATAATTCCACTACACACAACGTACATTCACTGCATTCCTAAAAACATTAGTAAAAAACTTTTACATTTACAACATCAATAGCTCTTACTCTCACACATGCGAGACCTATTACAGTACAAATGTTTCTTTTACTGGTAGTCACGTTTGCAAAAAGGTGCAGAAAGGGGGCTGGGCCTCTGACCAGCACTCAAGAATTCTGCTGCGTAGGACTTACAGGAGATACCAGGAGGGTTTCTTGGCCCCCAAGGACAACCTGGGGGCACAACTTAATGTTATTAGAGCTTACAGAAATCTGTTTAACAAACAACATTTTTCTCTTTCAGGATGACTACTATAAACAGATCTCTGGAATGGCCAGTGGCACCTGCTTAGTCCCCAGTTACGCAAATGTATTCATGGGTTGGTGGGGGGGGCAGGTACCCCAGTCTTTCCAGGGGGACAAAGGTCAGGGCGAAGTTGTAGCCTGGCACAGGTATATAGATTACCTATTTTTAGTGTAGAAGGGCCCTGCGACATCTGCTTTGGAATATATAAAATATTTAAATGATAACACCTTGAATTTACATTTTTCTATGGAAGTTTGCTCAGTGGCAGTAAACTATCTTGACCTGAGGATATTTATAGCAGATGGTAAAATCAACACAGCACTGTACAGAAAACCTACCGCAGGTAATTCCACACTTCACGCTTTGAGCAGCCATCCGCCAAAGCTAATACAAAGTATCCCATAGGGTGAACTCTTGAGGCTTAAAAGAAATAGCTCAAGGAACTGCGATTTTGAAACTGCAGCTAATGAATGCATTATAAGGTTCACCAAAAGAGGATATGATACCCTGCTTTTGGAAAGTACTCCTAATAAGGTCAGGGCTATTTCCAGACAAAAACGAATTGGTGACTGTAAAACTAAGAATCATAAACAGGATAACCAAGAAGGAAAAATCAGAATTCAGAATGATTACTACATTCTCAGATGGTACAAATGCCCTGAGAGGAATTTTGAAGAAGAACTGGCATATCTTTAAAACGGACATGGTCATTTGTAATGATATACTAAGGTTCCATTTGGTGACATTCAGAAAAACTAGATATCTATAAGAGATATGCTAGTTTAAAGCCATCAGAGGAAGGACACACAAAAATTGGTCACTATCAGAGAGATGAGAGTGTTCTTTCCATGTGGGAAGTGCAAAGCTTACAGTAAAAGCAAAAGAGTTTTAGGTTATGATATTCTAGACATTAAAAAAAAGAGAAAAATAATGAAATTCATAAGTTGCCATATCTCACACGTAGTATATTGCTTATTGTGTACTTGCGGGTTAAGATACATAGGCAGCACCATTTATCCAGTCAATGTCTATATTTTGAACATATGCGGGCAATTGCGTAAAAAGACTAATCCTATCCAGTAGCAAGGCATTTTGCCACTATGCATAAGAGCAACAGAGACCTGTTGCAATACTTTGGCCTGGATTGTGTTTCAACAAATGTATGTGATGGCGATAGAATCCTGAAATTACGTAGATAAGAAGCCCGCTATATAATTGATTTGCAAACCAAATATCAAAAGGTTTGAATAGCGGGGAAGAGTTGGCAGTGCATTTATGAGATTGAACTGTACTGTAAGCCGATACACAGCTTAATAAAAGTGTGAAATATGTAAAGATGACATGATGCCAGTAGATGAAATCGGATTTGAATTAGGATCTTTTCATTATATTGCACTAGTTTTGTGAAAGCTGATACACGGCTGAATGTATCACAATTTTTGCTGCTGATGCACGGCATAATTGCATTTCTCGGGGATTGTCTTTTGAAATAATTATGCAATTTAAAGCAGATGCACGGCTAAATATGTAAATGCATAAGTGATTTTGATCAGATCAGATAAAACAATGCTTAACATCTGTTTAAAACAATCTGTGTCATGAGATGCATGAATACAAGCAACAAATTGTGATCTTAGCTCTATGTGCAATGTTACTATGTACACATTACAATGGCACCCATGAATTGGGTTTGACTTTGGTCCTTACTCAATGACAATTAATTTACTCTGGTTTTAAATCCAGCCACAGCGTTTGTGTCAGTACCACCTACGAAGGCGCTACCCCGAATCACATTTGTTTGTTGTTTTGAGGCAATAGCATTTTCTGTAACTACCCTGTGAGTGCTGGCTTCTGTTTGTTTTATAAATATATATATATATATATATATATATTTTTTTTTATTCCGATTCCGTCCACAAACGCCAACGTTATTAGACTTTGGCGTTTGTGGACAGAATCGGCTGAAATCTTCAGGAAAATGGCACATTTTGTTTCTGAGCAGCTCCTGAAAATTTGGGGGGGTTTCGTCAAGGGGGGGCCGAGAAAAAAGGGGGGTCCCAAAACGCGTTTTTCCCATTCATTTTTCCATAGGGCGTTTGGCCTCACTTTTAGCTCGAACGGCTGAATGGATTTGCACGAAACTTGGCAAAATTGTAGGGACTGTTAGCCCGATGTGCCTTTGCTAGGTCTCAATATATGTGCTCCAGTGGATTTTGAGAAATTAATGTTTTAAAAAACAGATATATCAGTGACAGCGTCCCGGTTAGCGCTCCGGTTCGCGTACTTTTCGCGTTACGGAACTTTGCGAAGCGAAGCTCATTGGCTCTCCGGTGTCTGTCAACATTCTAAACAGTCCGGAACGGCCGCCATCTTGTCTCTCGGTAGGATCGAGAGACAAGAGGAGGAGAAAAACGAAGGCGGAATTTAATGAAAGGGGGCAAGGTAGACCCTTCTTGACCCGCTAGGAATGATGTTGGGGTTATTAAAGGGTCCCGTGGGGCAAATAAAAAAAAATTGATTTTTCGCGGTAGAAGCGCTTTCCGGTTCGCGAACCGGTTAGCGAACCGGGTCGCGAAACGGGAATTCGCCATTTTGTGTTTCGTTTTAATTAAATTACAAGATGGAGGAAAAACAATGTGAGAAATGGGTATAAGGGGGTACGGGAGACATATCCTGACCCCCTATGTTTTCTGAGGGTGGCTGAGGATGCTCATATATGTTGATACATGTCTTCCAGCGGCTGCGCGTGAGCGTTTTTTAATTTTTTTATGCTGTGTGACGTCTGTTAACGTTCGATTCGAAGGAAATCAGGAAGTGTTGACCGCCATTTTGACACTGCGAGTAAATATATTGTTAAAAATAATTGTTATAAATTAATCCGTATTGATAAACATTGTCTGCGCCATCTTGCCTTTTTTCCAATGCCACACTTTTGTCGTGCACGGCAGCCATTTTAGATGCCTTGACCAGACCCACTCTCTGCATGCCGCCGATCCTCAGCATGGCTCCCCACCCTCGCAAGCATCTCCCCCACGCACTGGTCACCCCCGCTCTCTCTCTCATGCATGGGCCATAAACCTCCCCCCATCTGCGCTGCTCTTCCCTGAGAATCACACCCTGTGCCCGCCCGACACCTCCCTTTCACCCTATTCACTACCTCACCCTCTGACACTCCTCTTCCTCTGTGTCTGATTGTCCAGGCCGGTCCCAGGCTATCACCTAGCCCTGTGGATGTAGTTTATGGCCCCAACTGTAAAGAATCACCCCTCTTCAAAGGAGTTACAGTAGATCAAGGCCCCCACCCCATGAGATCCGTCACACCACACGCTTTCCTACTATCTGATAACGATCCTGTATTGTGATTGGGGAGGGGATTCTCACTGTGAGGGTGTGTGGGACCGAGCCTGAAGCGGAAGATTCCAGGGATGCCTTTTTGTACATCAAAGTCTTCACAATTATGTGTCACATTAAAAATATATAGCACTCCAACAAAGTACTAGGATTATAACAGTTTAATAACTTATAAATATATACAACGCTCCAACAAAGTAAACACGTTAAAAAAAAAAATTTAAACAAAGCAACAATGGGCTGCATTGGTCTGTCTTTTCGTCGGCAAAATCCGTCTGCCTGTGAGGTGGCGTCAGTAGTGGTCCATTGTGCGAATAGGCCGAAGGCAGCACAACGCGCCAAGATCCGCACGGCACCCAGGTGATGTCCAGTAAGTTGCCGCACTGGTATTGGCATCCTACAATGCTGCGACGAAAAACGGCGTGGGGTGCCCCGGGGGGGGGGGGAGGCGGCGTGAACAGGCCTCCCCCGCCTCCCCAGGTGGAGGCTCCTCTGCTGCAGTGGGGCGCCCCTTTAGCGTTTCAGTCGCCATTCAGCTGTTTACCGCCCGCTTTTGCTGCACTGTGCCTCATCCGCCATTCAGCTGAGTTGCGCCCGCTCTTGCGGCTACAGCGTCTCGCCCACCATCCAGTTGAATTGCGCCCGTTCTTGCGGCTACAGTGTCTCGCCCACCATCCAGTTGAATTGCGCCCACTCTTGCTGTGCAGTGATAGGCGGTTGCCACAGGACTCTTAAAATGGCGGCCGGCTCTTCGGATTTGGGCCTGGTCCACTAAAATGGCCCAGGGACACATTTGAACTCGGACATTTGCCTGCTAGGGCTTGGGCCCCATTCTCGAAAGCGTCCCCTCAGCCTTGAAGATTCTACAAAAGTCATCGGGCCCCCGACTCCCGCAGGCTTCCGGTGGGGAGCCATGCTGCCATGCCATGATTGCTTGCGGAATGGCCACGACGGAGCTACGAGATGGTGGTGCTCTCATGCTGACGCCAGCTTCAGTCTGAAACATCCAGAAACACTGTAGACTATCAATTCGATGACTTCCGGTGGAGCCCCAACGTGACCCGGTAGGGAAGAACTTGCCCTCCCCTCTTTTGACTGATGGTTCTTGTTGCCTGTCCCCTCTGTTGTCATCTAACACAACCTTTTTGGATTGCTGAGTGAGAAAAAAAAAGGTGGGGCTTTCATCATTTGGGAAAAAAAAATGTTTCAATCCAATGAAAAGTGTTATTTTTAGGTCATATGATCAAGCATTTCATCATTAGGAAACCAAAAGTAAAATGAACCAATGAAAAGTTTTATAAACAAGTCACATGATGCGGCTTTCGGCTATAAAAAGCCTACAAAATCCGTTGGCCTGTGAGGCGGCGTTAGTAGCGGACCGATGTGCGAATAGGCCGAAGGCAGCACAACGCGCCGAGATCCGGATGGCACCGAGGTGGTGTCTAGCAAGTTGCCGCACTGGTGTGGCCATCCTACAATGCTGCGCTGAAAGACGGCGTGGGGTGCCCGGGGGGGGGGGGAGGCGGTGCGAACTGGCCTCTACCGCCTCCCCAGGTGGAGGCACCTCATCTGCAGTGCGGCGCCCCTTACCATTTCACTCGCCGTCCAGCAGAGTTGTGCCCGCACTTGCTGCTACAGTAGGCCGAAGGTAGCACAACGCGCCGAGATCCGGATGGCACCGAGGTGGTGTCCAGCAAGTTTCACTGGTGTGGCCATCCTACAATGCTGCGCCGAAAGACGGCGTGGGGTGCCCGGGGGGGGAGGCGGTGCAAACGGGCCTCTCCCGCCTCCCCAGGTGGAGGCACCTAATCTGCAGTGGGGCGCCCCTTAGCGTTTCTACTCGCCGTCCAGCAGAGTTGCGCCCGCACTTGCTGCTACAGTAGGCCGAAGGCAGCACAACGCGCCGAGATCCGGATGGCACCGAGGTGGTGTCCAGCAAGTTTCACTGGTGTGGCCATCCTACAATGCTGCGCCGAAAGACGGCGTGGGGTGTACGGGGGGGGAGGCGGCGCAAACGGGCCTCTCCCTCCTCCCCAGGTGGAGGCACCTCATCTGCAGTGGGGCGCCTCTTAGCGTTTCACTCGCCTTCCAGCTGAGTTCCACCCGCTCTTGCGGCACAGTGCCTCACCCCCCATCCAGCTGAGTTCTGTCCGCTCTTGCGGTACAGTGCCTCACCGGCCATCCAGCTGAGTTGCGCCCGCTCTTGCGGCTACAGCGTCTCGCCCACCATCCAGCTGAATTGCGCCCACTCTTGCGGTGCAGCGATAGCCGGCTGCAACAGGACTCTCAAAATGGCGGCCAGCTCTTTGGATTTGGGCCTTGTCCACTAAAATGGCCCTGGGACACCTTGGAACTCGGACGCTTGCCTGCTAGGGCATGGGCCCCATTCACGAAAGCGTCCCCTCTTTTGACTGATTGTTCTTGTTGCCTATCTCTTCTGTTGTCATTTAACGGACCCTTTTTGGACTGCCGAAAGGGGTTCTGTCCGACCGCTGGTTGGTGGAGACATTTTGACTATATCCTGGACCTGCCCGGCCTCGCCCAAAATTGCGCCGGTATAAATGGGACTCGTAACTCCTTGTTGTGTACTGGTTGCCCAACCTTGATATCACGAGATACGTATGCAGTTTTGAAGCACATGGCGGGCGGGGACGAGTACTGATTGAACATTTGGACATCCCTATTGATATTAAGTTCTGATGTGTTATTGATTACTGTACTATTGAAAGTTCGAATTAACGTCACCCATGGTACTTGCCCGCAAATGTATATCTAGATAATTTTATTGTAACTGGCCCTGTCGTACTTTAATTATAAAATGTACGTCCACCGATTCTGCAACTGTTAGACACCTTAGTTCTTGCAACCTAATGGCCCGCCCGTTACGTTCTTCTACAGTGTAAGTGTTCCCTCATCATATACGATTCCGGTTTGCTCCGTGGCCGGCCCACGTGGTTATAGGGCCGTATTTGTATACTGACATTTGCACAATAAAGGTTTTTAAAACAAAACATGGTAGTAGTACCTAGATTGGTAAAGTTTTGAATAATAGCCACTGTTTTCGAATCAGTAAAAGGCAAGTGAAATAAAGCAGCCCGATTACATGACGGTTAAAAGGTATAATACGCAGGAATGCAGTAAAGATAAATGGTCAAGGGCTGTTGTGTTTTCTACTCCTGCAACATAAAGTGATCGATAAGAATCCGATATTCATGCCTATCAGCGACTAAGACAGCAGGCCGAGCCTCTTTTGTTCAACGGCTCCCTCATGGGACGAAGAAACGCCCTTTTTCTCGAAATAGGAATATTTTACTTGCAGGACAGTTGTAAATTTCCCGGGAAAATACATTAGCCTGGAACATTGTTAGTGATAAACTGTAAATGCATCTGGGTCCTTTGCTTTACAAGTCAGAGTGAGAAAAAAAAAGGTGGGGCTTTCATCATTTGGGAAAAAAAATGTTCGAAAGCAATGAAAAGTCTTATTTTTAGGTCATATGACCAAGCCTTCCATCATTAGAATAACAAAAGTAAAATGAACCAATGAAAAGTTTTATTAACAAGTCACATGACCTGTTATGCTTACATTACGCGCTGCGCGCCGCGCTCTGGATCGCTTCCGGGAAGCTGCGCCTCGTGCACCGGAGCACTTCCGGGTGCGCTAACGCGGCGCGTCATATGACGCATTACGCGACAACGCAGGTCCAGAATATAGTCAAAATGTCTCCACCAACCAGCGGTTGGAACACAACCCCTTTCAGTAGTCAAAAAAGGTCTGTTAAATTACAACAGAAGGGACAGGCAACAAGAACCATCAGTCAAAGAGGGGAGGGCAAGTTCTTCTCTACCGGGTCACGTTGGGGCTCCACCGGAAGTGATCGAATTGGTAGTCTACAGTGTTTCTGGATGTTTCAGACTGACGCAGGCGTCAGCATGAGAGCACCACCATCTCGTGGCTACGTCGTGGCCATTCCGCGAGCAATGATGGCAGTCGCTCCCCACCGGAAGTCTACGGGAGTCGGGGGTCCCGGTAACTGTTGTAGAATCTTCAAGGCTGAGGGGACTCTTTTGGGAATGGGGCCCATGCCCTAGCAGTCAAGCGTCCGAGTTCCACGGTTGCCCAGAGCCATCTTTGCAGGCCAGGCCCAAGTCTGTGGAGCCAACCGCCATTTCGCGAGCTCCGTAGCAGCCGCCTGTCGCTGTACCGCAAGATTGGGTGCAATTCCGTTGGATGGCGGGTGAGCCGTTGTAATAGCAAGAGCTGGCGCAATTCAGCTGGCCGAGCGAGGCACTGTGTCGCCAGAGCGGGCGCAAGTCAGCTGGTCGAGTGAAGCGCTGGGGTGTAGCAGAGAAACCTCCACCTGGGGAGGTGGGGGAGTCTCGTTCGCGCCGCCTCTCCCTTCTAGTGCACCCCACGCCGTCTCCTGGTGCAGGTATATGTGATGGTCGGACCAGGGCACCACAGGACGTGTCTTCAGGTCAAACGGATTGTGGGACAAGGTGTGGAGCAGGCGCAATTATCTCGGGGGCCTCCATCAAGCGGTTCAGGGAGGCACCGCATCACATTGTTTTCCAATGCAGTCAGGTCCACAAACAGCCCCCACTTACTTTGAGAATAGTGAAGCTGCAGCAGGTGCAAATAAGCTTCAGACAGTGTTACAAGCGCTGCTTGGAACCCTCAACTATGGCACCCAACATCCAGGACTTATGCCATTTGTGCAAGGCAGTGACATCGAAGCATCTCAGGGACCAAGCAACATACTATATCCAGAGAGCTTACCACAACCTCTGCCTTCCTTCTTACCTAGTTATTGTTCTTTCACTCCCACTCCAGGCTTTTAGTCTGTGGATGGAAAACCATGAACCTACACTCACCTATGAAAATCTTACTAGTGATGGTTGATTTTGAGCTCCAAATACAAAGGCTTGTTTGGATCGATGTTGCAGCAGGCTGCCATGTAAATAGATTTTTTATAAAACGTTTTACCCTGTTACTTGTTGATTTTGAGTCCCAAATATAAAGGCTTGTTTGGATCGATGTTGCAGCAGGCTGCCATGTAAATAGTTATTTAATAAAACGTTTTACCCTGTTACTTTGCTGGTGTGTTGTATATATTTATAATATTTGCATAGGGTTTGTCGTTATTTTGGGTGGGGTGGGCGGCGGAGCCAGGCTGTCTTGCAGCCATCATGGTGTCGAGCTCAGTTCCTCTCACTAGTTTCGTATTTCTCATGAGGGGTTGTTCATAATGTTTCTATTTTAGCGAGGTCAAAAAGAGATCCCATTAGTGGCCTACTGATTTTGCTTGATTCCTTTTGTTTTCCTAACGATTTTTCACTATCTGCAAAGACTAAACAGAGTATTGCGACTCTGTGCTTGTTTGTAAATAGAGAATGAACCAAAGAGAACCAATTCCAAAACAATAAATGCTAGGATAACAATCAATCAAATGGAGTGGGAAGCAGGCACGACGGATTACAACGGGGGCAAAGGCCTGTGTTACCTTCCCTTCACTATCTGCAAAGAGAGAATACTCCTAAAAGAAAAGAGGGGGGGGCAGCGTTCAAAGCACATCAACGTGCATAAACACGAAAATGTTTTTACCTACCACGTACTTGACATTTTACAGCTTTTGATATTTGCTATTAAAAAACCATTGAAATTCACTGAAAAAACCATAGGTTATAGACCATATATAGTTAGGAATTAGCATTTACAAAACCTTATTTTACTCACACAAAACCATTGAAATTTCATATATAGTTAGTTGCACTAACTATATATCGTGCACCCGCAATCCACTGCTGATCATGTCACATATTACATCATTCATGACATGATCAGTGACATCACTGATGACATCACTGATGTCACCTGAATCTTCATACAATCATCATAAACATGAGCGAAAATTTAAGCCTTGTGGGATTTTGCTGTCCAGCTCAAGGATGTAGCGAGTTTCTAATCAACGCAGTAATGCTTCCCGGTGTCCGCCTCTTTTCTGAGGTAGGATACTGTCAATGACATAATAGTTTAAATCCTCTAAGTTATTGCCATGACACTCCTTGAAGTGGCGGGCCACCGGGTAGGTTGCGTCGCTGTTTGTGATCGCTCTAAGATGTTGTAGAACTCGCTTATGTACTTGAAGCTTAGTGCTTCCTACATACCTTAGCTTGCATGTACACTCCAGTACATATACTGCAAATTCAGTCTTGCAGTCTAGGTTCTTCATTATAGGTACTGGTTTGGGCTTGAATGGAGTATTATATTCCCTCATGTTTTTGCCGTATTTACAGGCTCTGCATGTTTTGCATTTCCTAAAACCCCCTTTAGGACTTAACCGATTGGTTGGAACTATCACCTCCGGACTGCTTTTTACCAGGGCATTGCTCATGGAGGGGGCTTTTCTGAATGTTAGTGTCAGTGACTTTATAGTTTGAGTGTTCAGGACTGGATCACTACTTATCAAAGGCCAGTTTTAAGTTATTATTTTACGCATGGCCTTATGCTGAATACTGTAAGAGAGGATTAATCTGGTAGGGGCTTCAGCCTTATTGGTTTCAGGTTTGCTGCGCTCCACCAATGCCTCTGCTTGTTGTAAGTTAGATGTTCTTTTGATTGCTGTGTTTAAGACACTTTCTTAGTACCCCCTCTCCAGGAATCTCTGTTTACTAGCCTCCTGCGCCTTTCTACACTCCTGATTGTCGCTACAAATCCTGCATATCCGGAGCATCTCCCCGTAAGGGATGCTATGGATAAGATGGACAGGGTGGTGGCTGGTGGCATGTAACATGGTATTTCCTGCTGTGGCCTTTCGGTGTAATTTGGTGTTTATGATGTTATCTACAATATAAATGTCAACATCTAGAAAATGAATAGTAGATCGGCTCATTTGAGCAGTAAAACCCAAATTAAAAACATTGCAATTGATATTATCTACAAATTTCTGAGCAGTTGATTCTCATCCCCGCCAAATTAAAAAGATGTCGTCAATATATCTATACCAACATAAAACCTGACTCTTTAAAACTTCAGTGTATTCAGTGCTGAGGACCTGTTTCTCCCAATAGCCCATGTGCAGGCAGGCATAACTAGGGGAGAAACAGGCCCCCATAGCTACTCCCCTAACATGATTAAAAATCTGGCTATTAAAAAGGAAGAAGTTATTCTCGAGACAAGTTAAAATCATGGTTGACAACATCTTACTGTGCTGGTTCATATCGTCAGGCCTAGTATTTAAATAGTACTCCACTGCACGGATACCATCATGATGATTTATACTAGTATACAATGTGTTGACATCCAGTGTTACTAAAAGACAACCAACCTCCCATGATATTTCCCCTAATTTTCTCAAAAAGTCACTTGTGTCTTTTATATAGGATGGGAGTGCTTTGACATGGTCCTGTAGAAAATAATCCACATAGCGAGATGTGTTCTCTAGTAACCCTCCCCTTGCTGAAATTATTGGTCTGCCTGGGGGAGTCTGTCCTTATGAACCTTAGGTATAAAATATAAGGCCGGGAGTTTTGGGTGATAATTTTTTAGAAATTTTAATTCATCATTTGACAGTAATCCTGCCGATTTCCAAGCAAGCAGTTTCCCAAAGAAGTTGTTCCTTGCTGTATTGACCTAAACTTGGTCACTTCTCCTGTAGCAGTCTCTGTTGTTAAGTTGATTCAGGGCTTCAGATATGTACATTTCTCTCAGCCAGAGGACAATGTTGCCCCCCTTATCTGACTGGCGAATTATGATTTTTTGTTGGGCTTGTAATTTCTTGACCAATGTATGATATTCATTGTTCTGATGTTTGAACTTGTTGGTCGAGTGCATTGTTTGATAGTATAGGGTTTTCAAGTCCTTTGTGACTCTTTCACTGAATTGATCCAGATTATTCCTTAACATCAGGGGACAGAAGGTTGATTTCGGTTTGAAAGGAGTATGTACCTTTCCTTGTTTTTTCGTCCCCATCTGTAGCAACTCCTGAGATGGCGTTATTCCTTCTTCATACAGGCCCTCCAAATCTTCAAGCAGTGGTAATTCCTGTGTCATAATGCCTACCTGGGTGTCCGGTATAGCTGTTTTATCGGACCCTTCCACTATGGCATTTGTTCCCCTCATAGCATGGTATTTTTGAAGTTTTAATTTTCTGACATATTTGTACATGTCGATTCTGGTGTTGGCATAATCAAAGTTAGTGCGTGGGCAGAATAAAAGTCCCAAAGATAATGTAGATGTTTCTTTTTCACTGAGGACAATGTTAGAGAGATTGATCACTGTGGTTGTATTGCTGGGCATTTGCCCTATCTGCGCTGCCACCTCTTGGTTAATTTTTTCTTTTTGTTTGTATTTGACACGGTGGCATCTGCGTTTTGCCCTGCCCTTGCGGTTCCTGTTTGCTGCGCTCCCGCATTTCTTACATTGGACCTCAATGTCTGTTTTCGTTCCTGACGCAGACATTCACTTCTTGCGCTAGGGACCGTGTTGGAAAACCCGATCTCGTCGGAAGTTCTGCTTGGTCCAAGTCCAACCCACTGCTGATTGCAGAACTCCAATCAGACGCAGATGTTTGCGGCATTGTGTTTGGCTGTTGCCTCTGCCGTTTTGCCTTTGGGACACTTCCAGCTGCTTCAGGCACTCTCACATTATCATATCTCTTAGCAAATGTGAAAATGCGTCCTTGCTCGTAATCACACTTGTCCCTTTGAAATTTGAATGTTTTCCTTTTCTTTATGACTTCCTCTTCTTTTGTAATCTTAGAGTCATTTCACTGCGCATTTTTTCTATTTGATCAGTTTGATCCAGTTTGGTGATTTCGCTATTCACTTCATCCATTTCTTTTAGGAGCTTTAAGCGATCACTTTCAGCATATTTCACCAAAATTTGCAGCAGTCGTTTGGATGAGTCTAAGTTGGTTTCTGCCCACTCTGCAAGCATTTGGGGGTCCGGGTGCTCGTAGCTTGGGGCCAACATAATTCTTAGCCCCCTCGGGACCCTCCCAACCTCCAGATATCTTGTTAAAGATTTGTGTTCCCACCACTTGCTTTGTTCCGCTTTGCTTAATTTCTCAAGTTTTTTAAATAAATCTCTGATGTTTTGACCGGGTGAAGGGGTCAGGTTTGGGTTGGGTGCTAGTGGTGTTTCCTCGCTGGGGCAGTCACTGAACATGTCGATGTACGCAGCCTCTCGACTCCTCACTGCGTCGGCTGTCATGGTGCTTGTTTGGGCTTGATTGTTTGTTTATTCCTTAGCTATTGGGTCCGTAGTTAAATGCCTGGACAACGATAGCTCACACTCCCTCACCGGGCGATTGAAGTCACCCTACCTGGTCGTCGCTTCTCCGTCTCGCTCGTCCTCCGAAAAGCGATGGCGAGTCCGATCCGACTCAAGGGTTGTTCTCCCCGCCCGGGGGCTGCCGCGGCGTCTCCTACTCAGAGATTTACGATTCTGTAACCATGAATTGGGTTTGACTTTTGTCCTTTCTCAATGACAATTAATTTACTCTGGTTTTAAATCTAGCCACGGCGTTTGTGTCAGTACCACCTACGAAGGCACTACGCCGAAACACATTTGTTTGTTGTTTTGAGGCAATAGCATTTTCTGTAACTACCCTGTGAGTGCTGGCTTCTGTTTGTTTTATAAATATATATATATATATATATATATATATATATATATATATATATTACCTACTGGCGGGCGCCAGTAGGTAGTTATAGTTAGGATCTACTTTCCATAGGAAATCCGCAACATTCTATTGGGAATAACTTTGGCGCCGGTGGACGAATCTTCGCGAATTTCTCAAAGTAGGTGGCCCGCTCCGCTCCTTCCCTGAAAATGTGGGGGGATTTGTCAAGCGGGGGCCGAGATAAAAGGGGGTTCCAAAACGTGTTTTCTCCATGTTAATTTCCATAGGGCGGTCGAACTCACTTTTAGCCCGAACGGCTGAATGGATTTCCACCAAACTTGGCAAAATTGTAGGGACTGGTAGCCCGATGTGCCTTTGCTATGTCTCAAGATATGTGCTCCAGTGGTTTTTACGAAAATTAACTTTGAAAAAATATATATTGGGCTACATTGGGCTATAAATATGTTAGAGCCCAAATGTAGCCCAATGTAGCCCAATGTAGCCAAAAATGGCCACCAGAGACAAAAAAAAACAAATGTAGCCCAAATATCAGCCAGATGTAGCCCAACTATAGCCCAATGACAGAATGTCCCAGAGTGTTCTAAAGAGCAACTAGAGCGCTAACAGTCTTAATTATGACAAAAGTATGGCACACCAGAAGCCATCCTGATTGGAGTGAAGTTGTAAGTCTGAAAACATTTAATTTAAAAAGGAACAAAATGAGGTGGTTCATTTTGCCATAAAAAGTATGATTAGTGCTGCAGAAAGAAAAATTAGGGCACATTTTGAGTGACTTCTCAAATCCTCTTCTATTTCATAAACAAATCTGACATGCAGTCTCCCAAGATGGCCACCAGAGACAAAAGAGCCCAAATGTAGCCCAAATATCACCCAGATGTACCCCAAGTATAGCCCAATGACAGAATGTCCCAGAGTGTTCTAAAGAACAACTAGAGCGCTAACAGTCTTACTTATGACAAAAGTATGGCACACCAGAAACCATCTTGATTGGAATGAAGTGGTAAGTCTGAAAACATTTAATTTAAAAAGGAACAAAATGAGGGGGTTCATTTTGCCAGAGAAAGTATGATTAGTGCTTCAGAAAGAAAAATTAGGTCACATTTTGAGTGACTTCTCAAATCCTCTTCTATTTCATTAAAAAAATTCTGACATGCAGACTGAAACATGCACTTTGAATACCAGCAGCAGATTTCCCTGGTGAGCAGTAGCTTTACTACAGTGATCTAATGAGCAACTAGAGTGCTAACATTCAAAATTTATGGCAAATGTGTCACACATCTGAATGCCTTTTTGATGGAACCAAAGTAAACAAGCATTGAAAATGCAATAGATCTCGGCCTCGTTTAAGTTAAAGCCATTCTGTTTGTAATGAGGTGGCTTTTTAGCTTTGCTTTTATTAGTGTTTTTCATACTTTCATGTAAATAACACACATATGTATGCATATATGTATATGTATGCATGCATTTATATTTGTATTTATATAGATATGCAGATTATATATGTTTATATATGTATGTATATATATATAGACACATACATATATATATATGCATATGCATATATATATGTGTATATGTGTGCGTGTAAAGAGAGGTAGAGAGGTAGAGGTAGAGAGGTAGAGACTGGTAGAGAGACGTAGAGAGTTAGAGAGTAGAGAGTGAGTAATAGAGAGTAGAGAGTGAGTAGTAGAGAGTAGTAGAGAGCAGTAGAGAGAGTAGCAGATCGTGAGTAGTAGAGAGTAGTAGAGTGAGTAGTAGAGAGTAGTAGAGAGTGAGTAGTAGAGAGTGAGTAGTAGAGAGTAGTAGAGAGTAAGTAGTAGAGTGAGTAGTAGAGAGTGAGTAGTAGAGAGTAGTAAAGAGTGAGTAGTAGAGAGTAGTAGAGAGTGAGTAGTAGAGAGTGAGTAGTAGAGAGTGAGTAGCAGAGAGAGAGAATAGTAGAGAGTAGTAGAGAGTGAGTAGTAGAGTGAGTAGTAGAGAGTAGTAGAGAGAGAGTAGTAGAGAGAGAGTAGTAGAGAGTGAGTAGTAGAGTGAGTAGTAGAGAGTGAGTAGTATAGAGTAGTAGAGAGAGTAGAAGAGAGTGAGTAGTAGAGAGAGAGTAGAAGAGAGTGAGAAGTATAGAGTAGAGAGTGGTAGAGAGTGAGTAGTAGAGAGTAGTAGATAGTGAGTAGTAGGGAGTGAGTAGTAGAGAGCGAGTAGTAGAGAGTAGTAGAGTAGTAGAGAATAAGTAGTAGAAAGTGAGTATTAGAGAGTAGTGGAGTAGTGGAGTAGTAGAGAGTGAGTACTAGAGAGTAGTGGAGAATATTCCAAAGTTTGGCACAGCACCACTTGCACAACAAGTCCAATCAAATCATATCACTTCGAGTCCTTATTGAAGCGCTGAATCTTGGTGTATATTCAAATGCTTTTATTTTCCTTAAGTTGATGTACCACAGCCAGCCGACGCGTTTTGTTCTGTACAACAGAACTTCTTCAGGGTGTTCTTATTGCCTTCAAGTTATGTCGGTATCCTGTTGTCATATAACTAGATATTTCTTCCAAATGTTAGACGAGACGTAAGTACAATCTTATTCAAAGTGACTAGGTATCAATTTTACCCACACAATTCGGGCAGACTTGAGTAATTTATAGCATCCTCAAAGTCAGTCTTTCAAGAATTCCAAAGTATAGGACAAGATAATCCAAATCCAAATGTTTCTCAAGAAAAGTCAATTTCAATTGTTCGGAATATCGCGATTTTGGGGCCTGGGGGGTCCTTGTAGGACCCTCTGAGCAGGCTTAGGGGGTCAGGGTGCTTCTACGCTGCTACCTTTGCGTGTTTTGCACCTTTGTTTCACTGCTTTCTTGTGCCTTCGCTCTACTGAGGCACAAGATAGCTGCCAACACTTCCTGGTTTGGAGTGTTGACAGAAAGTGGCAGCCAATCAGCATGCCTTCCCGAGAAAGCTGCATGCTCATTGGCTGTCAACACTTCTAACCAGGAAGTGTTGGCATCCATCTTGTGTTAGTGTTGACAGACAGTGGCAGCCAATCAGCATGCCTTCCTGAGAAAGCTGCATGCTCATTGGCTGTCAACACTTCTAACCAGGAAGTGTTGGCATCCATCTTGTGCTCGATAGACAAAGGCAAAAGAAAGCAAAAAAACAAATGTGAAGAACACAAAAAGGGAACAGGGTAGATACACCCTGACACCCTAGGCCTGCCCAGGTTGTCCCACAAGGACAAAAAAGGACCATTTTTTTTTTAAACTTGGTCTGTTTTTTAAAAAATTACCCCACGGGGGGACCAAATTGCGGGGGCATAGTGATAAAGAAGTGTGGGGAGTCCACAATCCGCCCACACTTCCCCGGGCACTGCCGCCCCGGGGCAAAGCAATGCAGCCCCATGGCGCATACTGGAAGCTCCTGGTGGGCTAGTTGGCCCCCAGGTAAGCATGGGCGAATTTTGCGAATTCGTAATTCGCGAATTTGCGGATTTGCAAATTCGCAATCCGCAAAATTTGCGAATTTGCAGATTTTTTAATTTTTGCGTGTTCGCGGGTGTTCGCGAGGCGCTTTGCGAGTTCGTGGGTGTTCGCGAGGCGCTTTGCAATTTCGCTGGGGTTTTTTTTGCCTGCTTAATCACTGCCACCCTCTCGTTTTTTATGCCCATCTGTCCTCTGTACCACTCGTTTCTGTGCCCTTCTGCCCTCTGCCCCACTCATTTTTTGTCCCCTTCTGCCCTCTGTCCCACTTTTGTGCCCTTCTGCCCTCAGTCCCACTTATAATGGCGCCGGCAAGCAGCCAGCGCCATTCTAAAATAGCTAGAAATAGCTTCAACAGGAAGCACTAATAGATAAAGTAAAGCAGGTGCTCCAGTTGAAGGTCAAATTAAGTTACACAATCATTAATCACACCAAGTTTGGGGTGATTAATGATTGTGTAACTGAATTTGAGCAGCACCTGCTTTACTTTATCTATTAGAGCTTCCTGTTGAAGCTGACTTGTGTAACTATTTTAGAATGGCTCTGGCAGCTTCCCGGCGCCATTCTAAAAGAGTTACAGAAGTCAGCTTGAACTTTTGACCCAATCCGTTCCGCTCGCGGATTTTGCGGGAAATTCGTGAATCTCGCGGATTGCAAATTTACCGAAAATCCACAAAATCCACGAGCAGAACGGATTTTCCACCCACGCTTACCCCCAGGGACCCCCAGTATGCAAGGGCAATTAGTTCCTCCTCTGCAAACACGCCAGGGGTTGTCTACAGAGTGTTTTAAAAAGGGGGCTTGCCCTCTGAACACCTGCCTGCAAAAGTGTAGTAAATCAGTATAAAAAAAAAAAATTAATACATATAAAAATTGTCATTTAAAATACAGTCGAAATTCAATGAAAAAACCATAGGTTTCAGGCCTTATATAGTTAGGAATTAGCATATAAAAAACCTTGCACATTCAATTAAAAAAACATAGGTTTCAGGCCTTATATAGTTAGGAATTAGCATTTAAAAAACCTTGCAAATTCACCGAAAAAAACATAGGTTTCTGGCCTTATATAGTTAGGAATTAGCATTTAAAAAACCTTGCAAATTCACTGAAACAACCATGGGTTTCAGGCCTTATATAGTTAGGAATTAGCTTTTAAAAAACCTTTGAAATTTACTCAAAAAACTATAAGTTTTAGGGGTGGTATAGTTAGCTGGACATTTCACTAATACAAAACCATTGAAATTGCTCCTATATAGTTAGTTGTACTAACTATATTTCGCGCACCCTCAATCCACTGCAGATGATGTCACATATAACATCATTCATGACATGGTCAGTGACATCACTGATGACATCTCAAATGACATCAATGATGACTTAGGCACAAGAAAACAGAAAAACAATGGTGTAAAACAAGAAAAGAGGGCAGGGTAGAAACACCCTGACCCCCTAGGCCTGCTTAGGGGGTCCCACAAGGAACCCCAGGTCCAAAAAAGCATTTTTTAAAAAAGAAAATTGGCAAAATGGCAGAGAAAATAAAAAAAAATGAAGCGTGGGCTTATTTAGCCAACGGGTGGGCCAGGTCCCGGGGGCAGAGACAAAAAAAAGTGTGTGGGGCTTTGTAGATGTTGGGAGGGGGGCTGCGTGGCCCCTTCCTGGAGCCTGTGATGGGCCTGGGGACCGCCACCCCCTAGGGCTGGCTCCTGCAGTGTCCCGGGGTGCCCCCCGCGGGATACTGCTGTTTACTATTGCAGGGCGGGAGCCTCGCAGCTCCCGCCCTGCCATAGCAAAATGCAAATCAGATTGCTTTTCCACACGGGGAGCTGCATATCAGCTGTGCTGTGGAAAAGCAATGCCGGCTCCCGCAGGACGCGGGGAGCTGGCATTGGGCCCTACCCCCATGGTCCCCAACGGAGAGGGCCAGCCCCGGGGAATGGGGTCCCCGGGGCTAGAAGTGGCCCGGGAGGGGGGCCACGTGGCTCACCTCCTCAAAAAAATAAGTAAATAAATAAATAAAGGCCGGCCCCGGGGGATGAGGTCCCTAGGGCCAATAGAGGCCTCAGGAAGGGGGCCACGCATCCCCTCTCAATAAGAAAAACATTACATTTATGTGGCCATGCACCAGGGGTTGGGGTCCCCAAGGCTGGAATTTGTCATGGGAGGGGGGCGCATGCGGCCCCCTCCCGGTCCACATATATATATGAAATGAATTTGTACTTGTATAGCGCACTTATACCCTGAGGCGTCTTGGCACTGTACGCATACCGCTGTGGAACCCTTTCTGGCTTTTCCCTGTGAAATGCCCACTCCTGGGCACCCCCAAGGTGAAGCCAGGCATCCCAGCGCTGTTGGGGCCATTGTGGAGATTAAGCAAGCTATTGCCCAGAGTTGCAGAGTGGGACCCATGATTAGAATAAGCACCAGGGCAAGAATTATCAGGTCCGCGGAAATTGAGCCCACGAACCGCCGAGGCGGGAATTGAATCCTGGTCCCGGGCCAGACCTCTGCATCAGGGTCTGCCGCTTTAACAATTGAGCCAAACTTCTTCTGAATTTCTTTTGCTTCCTTCTGTGCGTTTTTTCTTCTTTCTTCATATGTCCTACCTCTATAGGCATAGTTAGAAACTAGCATTTAAAAAAACCTTAGATATTCACCTAAAAACCATAGGTTTCAGGCACGTTATAGTTCAAAATTAGCATTTAAAAAAAAACCTTTGAAATTCACTGAAAAAAACATGTGTTTCAGGCACGCTATAGTTAGAAATTAGCATTTAAAAAAACGTAGAAATTCACTGAAAAAACCATCGGTTCTAAGGGGTGTTATAGTTAGTTGGACATTTCACTTGTGCAAAACCATAGAAATTCCCCCGTTATAGTTAGTTCAGCTAACTATAACTTGCGCGCCCGCAATGAACTGCTGATGATGTCACATATTACATCACTCATGACATGGTCAGTGACATCACTCATGACATCACTGATGACATCTCAAATGACATCACTCATGACATCACTGATGACATCATCATCCTTGTGATACAGTGGTAGACCTCCTCTGACCCTAATATAACCTTTGAAACACACACTCAAAAATAGAAATTAACGTGTTCAAAGCAATGGACATACCAATACTAGTTACAACAACCTATTCAGTAATTTCAAGATCTACACACACATCCACTCATTCACCAACAGTCCTATACAGTCACTCATACATGTACTCACTCATCATATGTACTCATACACCGATATATCCTGTTACACACCAACACTCTTCCATAGAGTTACTCAAACACGTAGTTGCACATGCAAACAAAGTATCAAACATCCATTTACTTGCATATGTAGTTATACACACACCACCACACTTACTTCTACAGAAACATACACACACTTACTCTCTTAAACAATCACTTATAGAAACACATACATATTCATACAGGAACTCTTCAAATCTCTCACATACACCAATACTCACATATACTAGTTTAAAAGATATTTAATTACTCATAAAGACACTATTGAGACAGTCATTCACTCACTAACACACCCATACACACACTCATCCACCCACACAGTCCTGCACACATGCTGTCTTCAACACATACAAACAGAGTTACTCATTCATGCATCTATGTACTAAGTAATACCCCCACCGAACCATACAGACAGTCATACTGATACTCAAAAAACAACTAATAACCCATATAGACACTCATGTAGCTACTCACCAACCCATGCTACCACTTACACACAAAGTGAGAGACTGATACAGATATTTACATATTTAAACATTACTCACTAACCCATGTATTCACTAAGATACACCTAATCAGTCAGTTATACAATCAATTTTACAAAAAGAATCATCCATTTAGAAACTTATATACCATTTATTCTTCCACTGACCTTGAGATATACATATATAAAACATATTTAATTTTCAGAAAAACACACATTCACTGTATGATGTCATCAGTGATATCATCAGTGATGTAATTTGAGATGTCATCAGTGTTCAGTTCAAAGACTTTATCCGGTTTACAAAATAGAAAAACATAAAAGATAACAGATCGCATAAAACAACAGGGCATTTCCAAATCCTATACATATTAAGCGACAATCCCATTGTATACATAATGAAATATATAATTGCCGTATATAAAAATTATTTAAAAACACATTATTATTTCAAGGTGGATGGGCCATCCAGGTAATAAAACAAGATACCAGCATTACAGATGAATTAATTAACTAGTTAAAAGGGCCATGTGACCTCAACACTGTATTACAGAAAAAAACAGTCATCAATTAAAAATGAGTTTTCCATACATTTTCTATATTTAAATGAACATTTCAAAAATCCAACCACAAATGGGATGCATTCAGGCTTTAACATTTGTAGAAAAACAAGTTTGGGCGCCCCAAATCACCAGAACAACCCTTTATATATTTAAGTCATGGGATATCAAGCATATGGTCCAGACTCATTACTTCTTTCAGTAGCTCATGATTAAGGCTTATGGGGCATATGTAGGTAAATCAATTTTTGCGATTCGGAAAATGCGATTTTCTGCGAATCGCACTTTCGGAATCGGGAAACGGGATGTAGATAAAAATCGCAATTAAAAAGCGATTATCAAAAAATCGCAGAATTATTGTGCGATTACTCAAATAGAGATTCTTTATTAGCGAATTCGCTAATAAAGAATCGCAAAAGCAGGAAAAAGCAATTCAGGTGCAGAATGATGACATCACAACCAGGAAGTGTGACTGCTCATGCTGCACCTGATTGTCTGCACCTATTCCTGAGTCAGTTGCTGCCTGAGAGACAGTGAGGAGGGAAGGTGCATTTGACTCTGAAACCAAAGTAGCTGAAATGGAATCCCAGGGTGAGTAAAAGCAGGGTGGGGACAAGCAGGCTATGGAACACAGCAGGAAGAGAAAACAAAAATTCTCAGAGAGGGAGCTTGAGGTATTGACTGAGGAGGTAGTGAGGCATCATGACCTCCTGTTTGGGAAAGCCTCACTTCGTGTTCCTGAGGCCAGGAAAAGAAAAATATGGACTGGCATCCAAGAGAAGGTAAATGCCATAGGCGTAACCCATCGTACCACCGAGAACTTAAGGAAGAGGTGGTACGACATGAGGCAGAGATCAAAGGAGAGGGTGGCCACCATATTGGCAGAGGCAAAGGCAACTGGAGGTAGGACCTCCACTGCACCAGATCCGACGCCCATGGGGAAGTTGGTGGAGGGCACACTCATTCCAAAGGGGGTGACGGGCGTGGCTGATCTTGACAGCTTCGACACCAGAGACACCACAGAGGGTACGATGCATGCCAATATCCCCAAAACATACCCATCCCACTCATACCCCAAAATACCCATGCATGAATAGGAATCGTTTTTTTAAATTATAACAAGGGAACCCAATTGATACCTTCGGACCATGGGCAGACAATCTATTCTAGAGAACAAAGGTCCTTAGGATAAGCGTAATGACATATACAATGGAATATATAGACTTGAATCAGTACTATATCTGGTAGTTCCAGTACCCAGCCGGGCCTGGAAATTTTTATTCAATATATACAAGAATAGGGAAGACCACGGAGAGGGTCAGATTCAACATTTGATAGGGTACAAGCCTGTACCTATCCGAGAATAGCTAACAAACAATTCCAGAAAAAGAAAGAAGATAGAGAAAGACAAACAATATCAGGCAAGAAAGACGTGGAGCCAACTGTCCCTTGCATTTGAATCGAAAGTGAAGCAAGTTTGGACATACAATTACTGCAATAAAATAGTCACAATGGGAATACTACAGAATTGCCTAGACTGTCGACAACGTTTCGATCCCCTGGCTCCTAATGAACCGGGATCATCATCAGGACTTGATTTTAAGTTGCCTGTTTTGTTATTGAAGCGCCTGTAAAAAATAAGAATAAAGGGAGAAAACAGAAACGAAGATAATAAAACTTATTTACAAGTGAAAACAACGTCATTAGTCTGTCAGACGATTATTACAGAGTTTCGCATGCTTCTCTTCATTATTATGTACAACGGTATCCAGGAGGCAACTGCACGCATTTAGTCTTAATCTCCAATAGTTTTTTAAAGGGTCAACAATTTTTGGAAGAGTGCACAGACAACACAACTGATGGTGGGTTCCAGTTTGGTCGAAGTCCTAATACTGAGTGTGCTATTATTTAGACGAAGTACCAAAAGGGGGAATTTTACCTATGCCTCTATTAACAATTATGAAACACCACTTAATGCCGAACAGAGGGAAAACCACTATTAGTTAGTTCACCCAGACATTTGATTTATGTCATTTACTTTTTTTGAATTATGTGTTTAACATTTAGAGACAAGGAAAGTACATTATCAACTTCACATTGAGCCAACCATGATTATTTGAAAGGAAAAAGCGAAAAACAATATATACAATTAATGTGTAGAAACAAATAAACATACAATACAAATGTGCATTTAAAAGTATTTACAGTTGTCATTGAACAGTTACCAAAAGAAATTACAAAAAAACACTGTCATCAAGTCATATATTGAATTACAGGGGGTAAACCTTATTCACTATCACCCCACATTCCTGTCACAATGTTACTAAAGTTCATGTAATTTGACAACAGGAATGAAATGAAAGCCGATTTTTTTGCACAAGCGAAATAACTTAATGCCGACGCGTTTCGAATCCCAATGTCTTTATCATCGGATTCTCATCAGGGCGGGGAATTTTATCCGCAGGTACTGTTTAAAGAAAAAGAAGGGGAATTATTTAGAGAGAGTCCACCTCTCTTGAAAAGTGAAATAACTTTTTCAAATAAAACGCATCGGAGGATGCAGCATAGCTTGTATGACCAATGATTTTTGGTCTTAAAGTCTCTTTATTGTCATCAATAACCGTGGGTGTCAACCTGCAGGAGAGCGAGATTGTTGTGATCAGTTTTTAAATCGTGGGTAAAGACTGCCACGAACTGCATGGGCGGAGTGCAAAGTGGTGGATTTACCTTCAAATCTGGTACATCTGCACAAAACTCCAAAAGCAAAAAGAATTGAATTGAAAATTTCTGATCCCAATGTCATGTCCTTTTTATGAATCTACAAAAAGAATTTAAGAATAGTCTTAACGCGGGGACTATCTTGATGAATACCAGAAGCCCAAAAAAGAGAAACGGTAAATGGCTTACTTGTTTGTTGGCTTGATTTAAGAAAGGTGATTGTATCCGTCAAGTGTCCTGTGAGAGGAAACGAGGAAAACACCTGTAATTGTCGATGTTTTTTAAAAATCAGAGTACTGCCGGAATTTAGCTTGCTACAGAACCGCTGAGCGTCTTACCGTTAAGTGGGACCCTTGGTGCGGTGTATTTCTGTTTCGCGCCAGGTATGAAGAAAAAACTTTTTTTCAATTTCCCGGATTCAATCCTGAAACAGACCAACGTCAGTGAGTCAATTCATTTGGCCCAATATTCCGACTAGAAATGCGTCTGTGTTCGTGGTGACGAAAAGAGGTCTTACCATTAGTTACCCATCTTGCGCGGTGTAATCCGGCAGCGGTGTGAAGCAGCGGAAAGTAACCGCGAGTGAATTGCAAAAAAGTTTACCATTCTGTCACATGATATCAGGCGCCAATCAAGGCATACCAGAAACATGGACCGTGGCGGCTCTGAATTATGGGAATTGTAGTTTGCATTGAAAAAAGAACTTATTTTTTGGACAGACGACACTGGGATTTTAGTGAGCTTTGCAAGGAAATTATATTCCATTTACTTCACTTAACACATTCAACCCGTTATTTACACTATTGAATCTCATGATGAGATACGCCTCTTTACGCAAAAGTGCAGCCTCAATGTTTTGTGATTGGTGTTTGGGGTCAACCCATGTAAGGACTGTCCACTTGAAATCATTTTCCCCATGGTTGTTACTCACAAAATGTTCAACCATGGGTGCAGATACCACTTTTTTCTTTATTCTTGAGCGGTGTTGCGTGATCCCCACATTTACTGGTTGACAAGTTTTGCCAATGTACACTCTATTGCAGGGACATACCACGGCATAGATGACATTCTTGGTCCTGCAATTTGTGAACATCTCATGCTTCCATTTGACCCCGTCATGGTCAAACACGATTCCTTCCACTGTAGTAGAACATGATACACAATTGCCACACTTGTGGTGCCCGCATATTGGTTTAAGGTTCCACTGTGTTATCAAATCACTCCTCTGTTTGGAATATAGCTGTCTGCTTTTATCAATTGTTGGCCAATGCTCATTTTTTTGCGCATGGCAAAGATGTTTTTTTTTAAAGGATGTTCCAAATCCTCCAATAAATGCCAATTATTCAAAATGATGCGTTTGAACTGATTTGTGTGTGATCCATAAGTTGTGACACACACCAATTCATTGAATTCACCTTTTTTTTTTTCTGAAGGAGATTTTCCCTCGGGGTGAATCTTGCACGTTTTTTTGAGTGGTTCAAGAGTTTTTTTGGGTAACCCCTTTTCGCCATTTTAGCACAAAAATGGGTTGCATGTTGTTCAAAGTCTGCCACATCTGTGCAGTTTCGCCTTATCCTTAACATTTGTCCAAAAGGAAGATTTTCTTTTAAGCACTGTGGATGCGAGCTTTTGTAATGGAGGATGGTATTCCTATCAGTTGCTTTTTTGTGTAAGGTTGTTGTTAGAATATCGTCGCGGATGCCTACTGTGATGTCAAGTAAAGTCATTTCGCTTTTACTAGACTCTATTGAGAAACTGATGTCAATATGCCTTGAGTTTAGCCAATTGTAGAACTGGTCGAGTTCGGTCTGGCTCCCCTGCCACAGGAGCCAGATGTTGTCAATGTATATTAACCATTGATTTATATGGCCAGCATATGGATTAATATTATATATGAATCTTTGTTCAAACTGTGCCATATAGAGTACCGCCATCTCAGGTGCTTATGGACACCCCATGGCGATGCCTTTTATTTGGACAAAAAACGCATTTTTAAACTTAAAATAGTTGCTGCGTAACGTGATGTCAGCTAATGATAGAATAAATGAGGTGGGCACCCTGTGCGGTCTCTCCCGTTGTAACAACCCGCACTTGAAATCAGAGAAAGGAGGGGTTTGGCCCTGTGGGAAAGAATGTTAAACACATAATTCAAAAAAAGTAAATGACATAAATTAAATGTCTGGGTGAACTAACTAATAGTGGTTTTCCCTCTGTTCGGCATTAAGTGTTGTTTCATAATTGTTAATAGAGGCATAGGTAAAATTCCCCCTTTTGGTACTTTAACAAGCCCTACCTACCCTCTTTCCCACAGAGTACCCCAGAGTATCCTCTCCTTTTTTAGGAAGAGGCGGGCAGTCACAAGCCCGCTTCAAGCAGCCATGGGAGATGCGAACTCACAACAAAACCTACAAGAGTTAGACAAATCAACCATAGTCAATCTTTCAAACAGACAACTTACTAAGGATGAAGAAACACTTTTGTCCCTGGGCCTCAAGTTTGTCCCTAACAAAAGAACGGATTTCACCCAACTCAAATTGGAGGCATTAGATTTTTGTCGTAAGATAAGGTTGAAGGTTTTCTTCGCTGATGCCGAAGTGATGTCTAATCAGGAAACTACAGGATTGAGGGTCAAATCCAGGTTCACTCCGACCCAAAATATCCCAAAACAAGTGATGGCCTTTGAGCAAGCGGTCCTTTCCTCCCTTTCCAAACTCAAAAAGCAAAAAAGTTTTGTACATAAAAACATCACTAAAGGTTTAACATCTGCCGTTCAAGATCTCAAATCAGATACGTCCATTTTAATCAAACAAGCGCACAAAGGCGGGGCAGTAGTTATTTGGCCCCGCACCATGTATCTAGAGGAAGGCACCTATGTGGGTAAAAAATCCTAGGCCATCAGCTAAGAAAAAGACCAATTATTCCAGAACCAGTGGCGTGAAGAAAGAACGAATATGAACTGTATACAAATATATAGGTATAAATAAAAAGTCATATAGAAATCAAACTATATGATAGGGTAAAAATATAATTCATAAAAAAACATCAACAGGTTTTATAAATAAATACATATCATGTAAATCATACAAGTTACAAAAAACAATACCTTCACAAAGGTTAATGACATGAAAAATACTAAAGAATTAATCATTAAAACTCGACGCGCATTTCGGCAGAAAAAACGCCTTCTTCAGGAGTCTCTGCTGATACTCTGGAAATACATTTACAAAAAAGACATATATCAGGTCAGTGGGTTTGTTTGTATATAACTAGCACAATTTATTAACAGTACATGAAGAGATTAACTAAAAAAGACACATAAAAACAAGTTCATATTATATAGATCAGATTCGTCATTCTTCGCTACCTCTCAGGTTTAGACACTAAATTTGGTCACTTATTGTCATATGATAGACAAAAGTTATCGGCAGAATTGTACAGTACTTAACTTGCAAAAATCTGATCATACTATATATAAGATATATTCCTCTTAGCTTTTCTCATGTTAGCTTTTCTCATGTTAGGCTTTGTAAACATAGACCTCATGTCGAGAAGATAGAAACAATGAATTTCTCTTAGTCTAAAAATAATATTCCATGGTGTATAAACATAAACTTACATTAAACATGATGTTTTCCTATATGGTATATTTTGAAAGCTGGTGATATCTTCATACATTCGAATAGTCAGAGCCACTTGATAAAGGCTAATTCCTGATCAAAATGACAAAATATACTATTATTTAAAAGATATGGCTAAGTAATTTAGGAAAGAGTTACATACTAAGTCGCTTTGAACACATAGCGCCACATGGATTGTGAAACAAACGTGGTCTACATACTCTCTATGGGTAGAATATGGAAACTAAAGAAGGATGGAATTATATAGGGGAGTAGCGATGATATAGGGTCACACCCGCCTATCTAGTGGAGGATGCCAGCCCTATTTAAAAGAAGTGTCTGTGCCGTATAGCGTCACTAAGATAGTCATGGTAAATAACACATGAAAAAATATATAAATAAAGTTCTAGTACTGAAAATACCTGGTTAAAACTGTAATGTTCTTAATTTCATACACGATTATCTTGTACAGCTGCAAGGAAGGTTTAGCCGAAGTTATTGAATGATGTCAAAGATAGCAGCATAAACGAAGGAACTACACCAATAGAGAACGGGAGGATAGGAGGAGGATTAAAAAAGGACCAAGTGGGTAATGTGTTACCAGTTAGCGAAAAATAAGATTTGAACAATAACATATTAGCATTAAGGCGTGCGTGACTAGCGAGTAGATAATATTTTACAACAAAAAAAGGGAATACCTTTAGAGTTCAGATGCGGGTTTTTAAATTCATATGGTATATACCATGTCAGTAGATTTAGACGTCTGCGTTTGGCCAATAGTTCGTGACTAAAGTTAGAGAAAGACACAAGGAATACCATCAAATAAAAAGAATGCTAAATAATCGATGCTGGCTAGAGGTCACTCATCAGCAGAAGGCTTATACGAGTATACGAGTAACGTCAAAAATTAGCATCGCAACAGAGACAAAGTGAACAAGTACCTGGTGTGTTTAAAAGAGGCTTCTTGGTTCGTACTCTATGAGTTACAGTTAGATAAAGGCGGCGTCTGACGGCACCAGGTATGTCATGACTGCAAAGAAAAAAAGAAAGATATTCTAAGTGAGTGATCTGAGAACTGGTATGGGCTAAGTTAAAAACGCCAGTACACAGGTTGTATGTCTAACGACAGCGTGGGTTCAAAAACACTTGTAGGTTCTTACCTAGAATGGATAAGAATCTCATGAGCAGCAGGATGGTGCTGTTCCAGGGGACGAGACGTAACTTAGATACCTCCAGCCGAGAAAGTAAACGCTGCGGTTAGGGGCTGACATTTAAAGCCCCAAAAACGGCGCGAAAATCCAAACGTGAATGATAAGGTTATGGAAAGTGATAACAGACTAATCAACACATAAAGGTGAAATGAACCTATTCCAAGATGGCGCTCGTAGATGGAAACTGCGCGTAATAGGTAAATAATGTGATTTACATGGACAAAGGAGGGAGTTGCTTGAATAGGCAAAGATATAGCTCTCGAGTGGGCAATTACATATAGAGCTAAATGATATATTGGTTAATTATTGGTATAAAGAATGGTAACAGATTACTCCAAACATAAAAGGGAAAATAACCTATTCCAAAATGGCGTTCATGGATGGAAACAACGCGTGATAAAAGATAAATTATATGTCCATATAGACAGAGAAGAGTATGCTCTTGAGCTCGCATTTATCTCTTGAGCTAGAGTTTATATAGGTCAGTAGGTATCATATAGGGAATAAAAGCCCATGTAAAATTATAGATAAATCTAATCAATGACGAAAAACCAAACATATAGACAAGGCAACATGTTTTAGATTATGGAAAAAGCACAAAGATATATATGTCAAAAAATGGACACAGTTGAAAGTTCTATAATAAAGACCAGATGCAAACAGTCATCGAAAGGGGTTCTATTCCTCAAATGAATATATCATACTCCCAATGATCTGGATAGATCGAGTTGATGTATATATATTACAAGAAAAAATACAGGTTTAGTCCAATCTATACAGGATCCTAATTTAATTAATTCCAACTAAGGTAACTTGAGTCTAGAATGAAAACTAACGCAGTGTACATTAAAAATTTAAGTTTTGGCATTCTCCCAAGGGATTTCAGCATTAAGTCCTTTCTTAAAGGTTCCCAAGGCAAAGATCCAAAAAACCTCCCTTTTTCTCCTAACTTTGTCACCACCTTTACTGTCTGGGAGTCTAATTTTTTCCAGAATGCGCCATTTGAAATCATTGGGCCCATGATGCTTCTCTTAGAAATGTTTAACTAGAGGTGCCAAGTTCTTGTTTGTACGGATGGCTGACCGATGTTCCGTAAGTCTAGTTTGTATTGGTCTAGAGGTTTCACCAACATAGCCAAGTTGGCATGGACCCAAAATGAAGTAGATGCAGTTAGCCGTTTTACAATTCCACATATCATTGGTGCTAAAGTGGCAACCATTGTGTTCAAAGGACTCACCTGTTTAAGTTAGCCTTTATCAAGTGGCTCAGACTATTCGAATGTATGAAGATATCACCAGCTTTCAAAATATACCATATAGGAAAACATCATGTTTAATGTAAGTTTATGTTTATACACCATGGAATATTATTTTTAGACTAAGAGAAATTCATTGTTTCTATCTTCTCGACATGAGGTCTATGTTTACACAGCCTAACATGAGAAAAGCTAACATGAGAAAAGCTAAGAGGAATATATCTTATATATAGTATGATCAGATTTTTGCAAGTTAAGTACTGTACAATTCTGCCGACGAATCTGATCTATATAATATGAACTTGTTTTTATGTGTCTTTTTTAGTTAATCTCTTCATGTACTGTTAATAAATTGTGCTAGTTATATACAAACAAACCCACTGACCTGATATATGTCTTTTTTGTAAATGTATTTCCAGAGTATCAGCAGAGACTCCTGAAGAAGGCGTTTTTTTCTGCCGAAACGCGCGTCGAGTTTTAATGATTAATTCTTTAGTATTTTTCATGTCATTAACCTTTGTGAATGTATTGTTTTTTGTAACTTGTATGATTTACATGATATTTATTTATTTATAAAACCTGTTGATGTTTTTTTATGAATTATATTTTTACCCTATCATATAGTTTGATTTCTATATGATTTTCATTTATACCTATTAAATATATATTTGTATACAGTTCATATTCCTTCTTTCTTCACGCCACTGGTTCTGGAATAATTGGTCATTTTCTTAGCTGATGGCCTAGGATTTTTTACCCACATAGGTGATTACCCTGCCCTAGGAGTCTGTATTGATACCCAGGGGGTCCTTGTTTTTCTCGCATCTAGAGGAAGGCACAACACACGTTAATAATCCAGATTGGTACAGACCAGTAAAGGAAGACCCTGTCCATGCCATACAGGACAAGATTGCAAATATCACCAAGGCAGGACTTGAGGAGGGGTTCTTAGGTCCCAAGGAATTTGAATATTTGAATAAAAAATCACCAAGCACGCCAGTTCTTTATTTTTTACCAAAAATTCACAAGAACGATCAAACACCACCAGGACGACCAATTGTGTCGGGATGCGATTCTGCACTAGAACCGGTCTCTAAATACATTGATTTTTTCTTAAAACCTTTTTTACCGCAAGTTAAGTCATACCTCACGGACACAACTGATTTCATCACCAGAATAGAAGGACAATCATTAGATGAAGCAAGACAAATGATGGTGACCCTAGATGTCGCTTCACTCTACACCCAAATCCTTCAAGATGAGGCGTTGCAGGTCTTAGAATTATACCTTGACCAACGGAAGAGACTGCACAGGTTGCCCACCTCATTTATTCTATCATTAGCTGAGATCACGTTACGCAGCAACTATTTTAAGTTTGAAAGTGCGTTTTTTGTCCAAATAAAAGGCATCGCCATGGGGTGTCCATACGCACCTGAGAAGGCGGTACTCTATATGGCACAGTATGAACAAAGATTCATATATAATATTAATCCATTTGCTGGCCATATAAATCAATGGTTAAGATACATTGACGACATCTGGCTCCTGTGGCAGGGGAGCCAGACCAAATTGACCAGTTCTACAATTGGCTAAACTCAAGGCATATTGACATCAGTTTCTCAATAGAGTCTAGTAAAAGCGAAATGACTTTCCTTGACATCACAGTAGGCATCCGCGACGATATTCTAACAACAACCTTACACAAAAAAGCAACTGATAGGAATACCATCCTCCATTACAAAAGCTCGCATCCACAGTGCCTAAAAGAAAATCTTCCTTTTGGACAAATGTTAAGGATAAGGCGAAACTGCACGGATGTGGCAGACTTTGAACAACATGCAACACATTTTTGTGCTGAAATGGCGAAAAGGGGTTACCCAAAAAAACTCTTGAACCACTCAAAAAAACGTGCAAGATTCACCCCGAGGGAAAATCTCCTTCAGAAAAAAAGAAAAAGGTGAATTCAATGAATTTGTGTGTGTCACAACTTATGGATCACACACAAATCAGTTCAAACGCATCATTTTTAATAGTTGGCATTTATTGGAGGATTTGGAACATCCTTTAAAAAAAAACATCTTCGCCATGCGCAAAAATATGAGCATTGGCCAACAATTTCCACAAGTGTGGCAATTGTGTATCATGTTCTACTACAGTGGAAGGAAACGTGTTTGACCATGACGGGGTCAAATGGAAGCATGAGATGTTCACAAATTGCAGGACCAAGAATGTCATCTATGCCATGGTATGTCCCTGCAATAGAGTGTACATTGGCAAAACTTGTCAACCAGTAAATGTGCGGATCACGCAACACCGCTCAAGAATAAAGAAAAAAGTGGTATCTGCACCCATGGTTGAACATTTTGTGAGTAACAACCATGGGGAAAATGATTTCAAGTGGACAGTCCTTACATGGGTTGACTCCAAACACCAATCACAAAACATTGAGGCTGCACTTTTGCGTAAAGAGGCGTATCTCATCATGAGATTCAATAGTGTACATAACGGGTTGAATGTGTTAAGTGAAGTAAATAGAATATAATTTCCTTGCAAAGCTCACTATAATCCCAGTGTCGTCTGTCCAAAAAATACGTTCTTTTTTCAATGCAAACTACAATTCCCATAATTCAGAGCCGCCACGGTCCATGTTTCTGGTATGCCTTGATTGGCGCCTGATTTCATGTGACAGAATGGTAAACTTTTTTGCAATTCACTCGCGGTTACTTTCTGCTGCTTCACACCGCTGCCGGATTACACCGCGCAAGATGGGTAACTTACGGTAAGACCTCTTTTCGTCACCACGAACACAGACGCATTTCTAGTCTGAATAATGGGCCAAATGAATTGACTCACTGACGTTGGTCTGTTTCAGGATTGAATCCGGGAAATTGAAAAAAAGTTTTTTCTTCATACCTGGCGCGAAACAAAAATACACTGCACCAAGTGTCCCACTTAACGGTAAGACGCTCAGCGGTTCTGTAGCAAGCTAAATTCCGGCAGTACTCTGACTTTTAAAAAACATCAACAATTGCTGGTGTTTTCCTCGTTTCCTCTCACAGGACACTTGACAGATACAATCACCTTTCTAAAATCAAGCCACCAAACAAGTAAGCCATTTACCGTTTCTCTTTTTTGGGCTTCTGGTATTCATCAAGACAGTCCCCGCGTTAAGACTATTCTTAAATTCTTTTTGTAGATTCATAAAAAGGACATGACATTGGGATCAGAACTCTTCAATTCAATTCTTTTTGCTTTTTGAGTTTTGTGCGGATGTACCAGATTTGAAGGTAAATCCACCACTTTGCACTCCGCCCATGCAGTTCGTGGCAGTCTTTACCCACGATTTAATAACTGATCACAACAATCTCGCTCTCCTGCAGGTTGACATCCACGGTTGTTGATGACATTCCAATAAAGAGACTTTAAGACCAAAAATCATTGGTCATACCAGGTATGCTGCATCCTCGGATGCGTTTTATTTGAAAAAGTTGTTTCACTTTTCAAGAGAGGTGGACCCTCTCTAAATAATTCCCCTTCTTTTTCTTCAAACAGTACCTGCGGATAAAATTCCCCGCCCTGATGAGAATCCGATACGCGCGGCATTAAGTTATTTCGCTTGTGCAAAAAAATCGGCTTTCATTCCATTCCTGTTGTCAAATAACATGAACTTTAGTAACATTGTGACAGGAATGTGGGGTGATAGTGAATAAGCTTTACCTCCTGTAATTCAATATATGACTTGATGACAGTGTTTTTTTGTACTTTTTTTTGGTAACTGTTCAATGACAACTGAAAATACTTTTAAATGCACATTTGTATTGTATGTTTATTTGTTTCTACACATTAATTGCATATATTGTTTTTCGCTGTTTCCTTTCAAATAATCATGGTTGGCTCAATGTGAAGTTGATAATGTACTTTCCTTGTCTCTAAATGTTAAACACATAATTCAAAAAAAGTAAATGACATAAATTAAATGTCTGGGTGAACTAACTAATAGTGGTTTTCCCTCTGTTTGGCATTAAGTGTTGTTTCATAATTGTTAATAGAGGCATATGTAAAATTCCCCCTTTTGGTATTTTAACAGGCCCTACCTACCCTCTTTCCCACAGGGCCAAACCCCTCCTTTCTCTGATTATTTAGACGAAAGCATGCTAGCCTAAAGGATTGCTAGTGAAGGCTCCGGTGAACTTAGGGTCTCTATTGGCGAGTGCATATTAAATGAACGTGAACATGCTGGTCTGTGGAATTGCATGTAAGGTAACCGAAAAAATAATAAATAATAATAATAAGTGCCTGTTGGAGTTTCCGGTAGTGAAACAGTGCCTAATGTGGACGGAGGCTGACTGAAAAAGCTGTGATGCCGCAGTGGGGAGCGCGAAAGAGGGAACTGACCTGTCGGAATCCGTTTCATAGCATGGAATCAAGGAATGTGGTGTGGGCGCAGCCCGGTTTGGTGATGATTACCTGCAGGAATTAGGATTTCCGGTTAGTGAACCAAGCGTACGCATTTGTGCTGGTGAAGTGCCTAGATCGGGTTTCAATATTTACCTCAGGCTTCAAGTTATTCAAAGAAATTGAAGAGCTCGGATATTCAAATGTAGGGTCCTCTGGTTTGGTTTGAAGGAGATCTATAATCTATAAGGAGTGTATAATGCAGAATAATGCTTTCCAGAGCTCGGGCATTACACTAAAGGGGGTTTTACCCATGCTGTCATGGGGACCTGGGCGCTATGTGGTACATATAAATACGGGGTCCCCGTAAGGAAAGGTGTATTGTACTAGCTATACTAGCACTTAACAAAATTCAAGAAACAAAGTTCAAATTTTTATGAAACTTGCAAGTATTGCAATTTATTAACAACACTGAGCACCTATACGCGTGACAATCACTTTATATTAATTGATATTGAATAAGAAGCCCCAAGGTGAGACGAGAAAGGAAAAGAAGGGGGGTGCTTAAAGATGTGAAGTTCAAAAAGAAATGTCAGGGACTTGAACCGGCGGCTGTCCACTACATTTGAGTGTTTCATCCGAGCTCCCACATCAGAGCCCTCTGAGGCCTGTTGACCATGGTAATTGTCATTAAAATAAATTACGGCGTCGTGCCTACGACGTTTTAAATTAAGCTGTAATTTAGTTGTACCACTTTGAATGTTTGATTCTCTGCTTTTAACTTTTCAGATATTATTGCCCCACTACCTCTTTCCTTGTTTTGTCCTGATGAAGACCCCGCTTAAGGACCTAATCTGACCTATAACACAGGGGTCGAAACATGGACGGCTTTTGTTTCTTTGGACATCCGATTCAAGTCCCTGACATTTCCATTTATAGGCTGTGACCGTAGAATGTCTCCTTTCAATGTTTTAATAATTTTGGCCACAAATTTCGGTTTGTTGCATTTGAAATGTTTGATCCTGTATTGATTGTGGTATCAACATTGGGTTTTTCTGACTAAATATGCCTATTTCTTTTTGAACTTCACATCTTTAAGCACCCCCCTTCTTTTCCTTTCTCTCCTCACCTTGGGGCTTCTTATTCAATATCAATTAATATAAAGTGATTGTCACCAGTATAGGTGCTCAGTGTTGTTAATAAATTGCAATACTTGCAAGTTTCATAAAAATGTGAACTTTGTTTCTTGAATTTTGTTAAGTGCTAGTATAGCTAGTACAATACACCTTTCCTTACGGGGACCCCGTATTTATATGTACCACATAGCGCCCAGGTCCCCGTGACTGCATGGGTAAAACCCCCTTTAGTGTAATGTCTTCTGAGCAGGTGCTGACCTGCGAGGTTTCGTTATTGAATTAAGTTCTAATAGACCTTGGGGGAACAGGAGTTATTATCATATACAGAGGAGTATATTAATCAGCTGACTAAAGATCTGTCCACAACTTTTTTATCCACAACTGTTCCAACTATTGATTTCTCTCTAAATGACAAAATATCCAGATTAAAGAGACTAGAGAAAAAATTAATTAGAACACGCTTGCATGGGCACCCCTTCACTAGGTATCTCCAAGAAAACATCATACCGGTCGGTTTACAAATTGATTGCAGTTGATGTTTTATTTCGTTAAATTTCATAATTAGCTGGGTTATCATGATTTATGATGCAATTACATCTATTTGTCACTAGCCTTTCTGAGACCACTCTAATTTCCACTCTATTAGTTGTAACCATACCTTTTGTATGTTGTGATTTTTCCTCTAATGACCAACGTCCACTCTGTTCGCACGCAATCTCATCTTTCTGATGTATGAGGATTACCCTCTGTGAACTGATTTATTTAGCTGTATATTTGAAAGGATCATTTGGAACTGAAATGTGTCTGATAACAGATCCTTCTTTTGCTTCGCGGCGGCTGTCCACTACATTTGAATGGCTCATCCGAGCTCCCACATCAGAGCCCTCTGAGGCCTGTTGACCATGGTAATTGTCATTAAAAAAAATGACGGCGTCGTGCCTACGACATTTTAAATTAAGCTGTAATTTAGTTGTACCACTTTGAATGTTTGATTCTCTGCTTTTAACTTTTCAGATATTATTGCCCCACTACCTCTTTCCTTGTTTTGTCCTGATGAAGACCCCGCTTAAGGACATAATCTGACCTATAACACAGGGGTCGAAACGTCGACGGCTTTTGTTTCTTCGGACATCCGGTTCAAGTCCCTGACATTTCCATTTATAGGCTGTGACCGTAGAATGTCTCCTTTCAATGTTTTATTAATTTTGGCCACAAATTTCGGTTTGTTGCATTTGAAATGTTTGATCCAGTATTGATTGTGGTATCAACATTGGGTTTTTCTGACTAAATATGCCTATTTCTTTTTGAACTTCACATCTTTAAGCACCCCCCTTCTTTTCCTTTCTCCCCTCACCTTGGGGCTTCTTATTCAATATCAATTAATATAAAGGGATTGTCACCAGTATAGGTGCTCAGTGTTGTTAATAAATTGCAATACTTGCAAGTTTCATAAAAATGTGAACTTTGTTTCTTGAATTTTGTTAAGTGCTAGTATAGCTAGTACAATACACCTTTCCTTACGGGGACCCCGTATTCCAGAGCTCGGGGGCTTACCTTATTTTTGTATTAACCGCATCAATGTTGCTCCAGGGTCGAGCAGTGAACCGGGAGTTGGACGGCTCAATGGCCAATACACCCGACCCAAGTTGGATGGGAGCCTGAGGTTTTCAGTCGATTTATGAGGCAGATGAGGGTGAAAAGGGACTACTGGTTGCCACGGCGGCCATATTGGAATGGGGTCGAGTTAGAAGACATGCATTAACAACCAGTGAAAATCCGGTGAACAAGTGAGTGACATGGATACAAATTGGTACATTGTTACAAAAAAGGGTTCAATTATTCTCACAGTTGTTTAAAAATAGGTTAACACCTGGCATTTTAGGAAAAAACAACAAATTAATTTACTAATCATAGTACAGAACTGCAGTCAAATTCAGGTTTCGGAAATTACTGTCTTATCCAGAAATTTTTTTAAAGAAGTCCAGCCCAATCCTCGGTCCGATTTAGGCCATTCTGAATTGTGTCCAGCAAAATTATGCATTTCAATTCTTTTTTATTAAGTAGTTGGGACATGTTTCCTCCTCTTGATGGTAGCCTCAACAATAGGAATCCGGTCCATGTTTTGAGGGTCACCCAGTATTGCATTATGGGAAATGTAGTCCCATGCACTGAAAGTTGGTCCTGTTACACATACGAAGGGTACATAGGGAACAGTCACACTAGCAATGTACAAAATAGCAAAATAGGCAAGTAGTGTCATTTGTAGTATCAAGAGTTTTATTGTAATGAAAAAGAAATGACACAACTCATGTGTGCTATTTTTTTGCAGCTGGCCCAACAACACAGGCCACTGTGGTTGCAGTGGGGGAGACAGCAACAGATGTGGACCAGGCAGGGCAGGAGAGCCAGGGTGCCACACGGGACACACCAGCAGCACAAACCAAACTGTGCAGAATTGTTCCTGCACTGATACTAATGGCATCAGAGTCTACGGATACCGAGGAAGACACACAGGCTGCAGCAACTCACAAACCTGCGCATCAAACACAACTGGCAGTGGTGCAAGACAGACTGCACGGGCCAACACCTGCAATGCCTCCTCAGGTACAGACTCCGTCTTCGCAGGGCTGGAGGGCAACATGTTGCATGTGCAGCGCCTGCAAAGTAAAGGGATCACATCAATACAGCGCCTTCTAGCACAACACAACCGGCACATGCCAGAGCTGAGACTTGGGGTGACAGCAATTGCACAAGCTTCAGAGGCAAATCTGAGGGAAAACAGAAGGGATAGTGAGGCCCGGCGCAGGTAACAACATCGGCTACACACCCGCCTGGACCAGTTCACAAGGGCTGTCAGCCGGCATTCTACAGCAATATCCATGCTAGCACAGAGAACAGTAAGCATGCAACATGAGATGGCACACTGCTGCCAGGACGTTGCCAGGGGCCTGGTACAGGTGACCCATTCACTAGACCAACTGCAGGCTACTGTCACTGGGGGAATTGTAATGCCAGGGAACATAGACACAGATGGGCAATTCAGCAGGAGCACACCGACTTCCCCTATTCCTGCTGAAAGGCGTAGGAGTGGCCGTCAGGGCAGAGCTGTGGATGACAACAGCGAGGCAAGTGCACAGGCTGAAGGAGGTGCATCAGGGCGTGCACGCCAGAGGTGAAGGAGCGGCATGCACAATGGAATGTTGTGAGGCAACAGTTGCCATGAGGACTACCTAACTCACTGACATTGTGGCACTGTGAGGACAATAACATGTGCTAACAACAAAGTTACAGTCACACTGTGTGACTTTTAACATCCTCCATTCAAGGGAATAAACCTATTTTCTTTTCATCAACATTGGTCATTGTGGTCTATTTTCTCACCTAGAAGTAGTTCTTTGTGATGTCATCAAGTCTCAGGCACCCAGCAGCTGACCCGACTCCACATGCACGTCTGCGTTGGGGAGCTGAATCCTCCTCATCTGATGTGTCTCAATCTGTCAGATCCACTGGGGTGCCCTTCTTGGTAGCCATGTTGTGTAGCATTGAGCAGGCCACCACAATCTTGCAACACGTCTCCGGGCTGTACTGTAGGGTACCTCCACTCTTCTGGAGACACCGGAAACAGCTGTTGAGGATTCCAAAGGTCCTCTCAATGGTGGCTCTTGTGGCTCTGTGGGCAGTGTTGTACCTCCGCTCAGCAGCTGTGGTTGGATTGAGGTAGGGTGTGAGGATGTAGTCCCGCACAGCATACGCACTGTCTCCTGCAGGGAAAAAAGTATGTTGATGTTTAGTGAGATTCTGCAAGTTCAGACATTTCATACTACTGTTTGTGTGTGCCACACAATTACCTAGCAGGTATACCTCTCCAAACTCTCCATTGGTGATCACATGTATTATCTTACAGTAAGATAATACAGCCACTTCAATTGGTGATCACATGTATTATCTTACAGTAAGATAATACATGTGATCACCAATTGAAGTGGCTGTATTGGAAAATCTTTTGTTTTGAAGCATCTTTGAAAAATCATACTTGAAGTGAGAAAAAAAGAACAAATACAAATCGAAAAGAAGAAGCAAAGCCTGCTTTAAAGAGTTTTCTTTGAATATGAACTTTGTCTACACATGACTTTCTGAAAATATGTTTTTCTAAATATATGATACTCCTTGGTTTTGTGTATACAGGGTATATTATCACCTCTTCAGGCGGGGTTTCGGGCACGTACAAGTACTGTTGACCAGATATTTCGTTTCACAATGTTATACTGGAAGATGAAGGTCCTTTACAAGGGCAGGTTATATGCTGCCTTTGTGGATCTCAAGGCAGCTTTTGGCCTTGTCTCCTGTGCTAAATTGTGAACCGTACTACAAGAGCTAGGCACACCCCATGAATTATTATCACTGATAGTTAGACTTCATGAGGGAAATTATGCAAGAATCAGATGGGCACACAAGGTCAGACTACTAACACCTTCCAGTAGAAAGAGGAGTGCGACAAGGTTCCGTAATGGCACCTACACTTTTCTCCCTGTTTTTTAACCGGATCGCAAAATGTATGGAAGCTACCCCACTGATGCTCCTGTTCTAGCTGGTGTGAGAATACCTATCCTAATGTTCGCGGATGACATGTTTGCGCAGAAACAACAACATCTATCATCATCGCTTTAGCACAGTTTTTAGGCTGGGCATAGTCTATTAGATCTTAAATAATTTCAATTGTGTAGCGGGTATGCTATGTGTATATGTACTCATTCCCAAATGCCTTTAAATCTTTGATCAACATTTTTGATCTCCATGGTCCATCTGATTTAGATAACAGTGGATTATAAGAATATCATGGCATGGCAAAGGTTAATATTAATGAATTTTGTTCTTGTACAACAAGTAGCAACAAGATATAATGTATTTAACTATTACCAAGATGTGTTTAAAGTGCCAAATGCCCACAGACTTAATTTTTTTAAATGTTTTGACTGATTTTATACCTCTTAGTGCAATCTATTTTAATGTGCTAGTAATTAACGGTCATGTGCCTTCTTAAGTTTTGTACATCTGCTTTGATGACTAATATAGTCGAATAAAGCAAATATGAACTGTTTTCTTGTGCTGTCACTGTTGTTCTGCAGCAGAAGTGCAGCAGGCACCTCCAGAAGTCACTACTAATTTTGATATGTATGTGAAGCATGGTCTTGGCCCTATTATGTTTAGTACATTATGGCACAAATATATGAGGGACAATGCCGAGTTGAAATGGCTGTTGACAGGCACTTTTGATGAACAAAAGATTGGGTATTTAAAGGAATAGTTGTTCAAGAAACGAAGTAGACAGTCTCTGTTTGATTCCCTCAGAACGTGGCAGAAAGCTGCTAGGCAGAGACAATTGAAGACGAAGAAGGAGGCACGGAAAGGGAAGATGTAGACTCTGACTCCTAAAGCTGTAGCATATAATAGAAAAAGACAGGAGAAGGGAGTTGAATGTGAAGATAGGAGATTTCAATTGCATGTTGATAAATCATATATGGCTGAGGAAGAAACTGATAAGTTTGTGGTAGAATTGTTAGACACCCGCCCCCCTCCCCCATAGACCCCGCAACGGATATATCCCACTGTCCCTTTGCCATCACAGCTGCCTGTTACAGCCGTTTCCACGGTCCCTGCATCTACCTCTGTCCTTTTGATGGCTGTGGCTTTGGCTCCTCCTTCTTTGCCTTTGTCATCTGTGGCAACTAAGACTGTTAGCACACCAAACACACCTGTTGTTTCGGCATCTCTATCTCCAGCTCTCTCACCCCCGGCGCACCCACCTGCGACTATCTTACCCGGTGTTTCTGTTGCTTTTCCATCTTTGATGGTTCATTTCCCAGCATTATTGGGTGCTAAGATGCCAACACGTGAATTTGAGGATAGAGATTTTGCAAAATTTAGTGAGTGTATGGGCCCTTTTGTATTGTCCATGGTGGGGGATGAGGAGAAGATGGTAGTAGCTAATCAAGCTGCGCAGTGGTGTTGTAATACTATTTATGGTGTGGAGGATGTTTGGGATGTGATGAAAGATTATGAGCCTTTTGTATGGCAGCATACTCTTAAATATATATCCTCTATGTTGATTGGCCTTTGGCAGCAACATTTTGGGGATGATGATCCACAAATTGTATTTGATATTAGAGACCGCGTATATGCCATTGGTATGGACCCAGGCCAAGTTTTTGAGAATATCACCACGGTGGTTACTTATAGGGGCAGGTTGCATGAAAAGAGTCCTACCCTGGTATCCCAGTTTCTGATGCGAGAAGTTCATCCCATATATCACCCAGACATACCAGAGTTTTCACGGATCAGTGGGGTAAAGTCACTCGAGCGGGTGTAGCGACCTGAAAGTGGGTTTATACTCCGTACAAGAGGAGTAAGGTTCTGTCCCTTAAGGCCCGACCCTAGGAAAAATCCTACTGCTTATTATAAAGAACTGATTGAAGCTGCCTCTTCTACTGTAATGACAATGGCTGATATTGAATTGTTCTTTGGTCTCCTCGTTTCGGTTGATATTTGGAGACAGGTTCATACTTAAGACCATGTTGCAGAACTGGGTGGTACATGGGATGTGATTGTGGGATGGGATCAGGAAAGGAATCCAGCCAATAATCCCTGAGCCAAGATACTTGCTTTACCAGGCCACATTATTACATAAACTCCAATTAAAGGGAGCCCCCCTCTAAGGGTCAATTTGATCTGGGAGAAAAGGGGGACAACCACAGCAAACATAATATTATACAAACCTCCCACTTGACCTCTATTTCTTTAACATATGAGCGAAATCTGCTCCACTGGGCTATCCATATATCCTTTGAGACATTATATATACAACACCATATTTTTATTTAGTAACATTTGTATTGATTTTTCTGGAAATTTGTACTTATTAACCATTTATAATATCCAAAAAGCTATTTTTTAAACATACACATTACTAAGAAATCTTTTTATCATATTTTTCCTTTTTATACATTTTATTGATAGACAAACAATTCTATATTTCTTTATATGTGATTATCTTTACTGAACCCCCATATTTATACCATACAATCAAACCACTCTATTGGATCCACATTCATACTCAATCAAACCATTGAAACTGGCACTCAATCTTAAAACACATTCATATCCTGGTCAGAAGGAGACAAAGATGTTTTGGGTCTCCATGACGATGTTGTGGGCTAAGCGCATAAAACTAGGTCGACATGCGTTTCGGTGGAAAGAGCCTTGTGTTGACCACCTTCTTCAGAACCTTCCAAAGTCATACATTTTTATCTAGTGGTAGGGGTTCAATAGAATTCAATATGGGGTTATTTTATGGTTCTACTTGGCCGCTGCCCAACTTCTATTGAATTCTCTCTATCAAATAGGATTTTCTCATTTCCAAACAGGTTCAATTATACCTTACAAGGGAGAACCACACCACTAATACTTCTTTTTTAAAAACTGTGAGTATTCATCCAAGTATTATCGAAGGGTTTGCACCTCTGTTAATGGGCTGCCTTTTATATGAATTTGACCCACGGACACTGGGCATGTCTACTGTTAAAATCTGTTATTATATTTCCATGAGCGAAGATCACAGAAGATTTTTTTAAACTTGATCTTTCATTGTTTATTTCATCACAATAGATTTCCTGGATAGGGACCACGTAGTTTGAAGCGGCCAAAACATCAAACTACGAAAAATATGATAAAAAGATTTCTTACTAATATGCATCTTTAAAAAAAATATATAGCTTTTGGGATATTATAAATTTTAGGTAAGTACAAATTTCTAGAAAAATCAATAAAAAATATTTCAGAATAAAAAGATGGTGTTTTATATTTAATGTCTCAAAATACATATGGATAGCCCAGTGGAGCAGATTTAGATCATATGATAAAGAAACAGAGGTCAAGTGGGAGGTTTGTATAATATTATTTTTGCATTATTACATACATGCATTCTCTTACACCCCCAAAGAAAGTAAGTTGGGACAAGCTGACAGCTTGTCAAAAGAAGAAGGATGAAAGTGTGTCTAATTTTTCTACTCGATTTAAAGATTTGTTTCTGGATTATAGTAGGCAGGATATGTCTATTGAGGGAGGTTTTTGATTGTATGTTGACAGGTTTGTTTCTAATTTGCTTCCTGAAATTACGACTCATTTGAAACCGTCTGAGAGTACTTGGAACATCTCTTCTCCCTTTGTTATTTTTGATATGGCTCAATAATATGAGAATTGTGATCAAGAAGAGAAAGAAAAGATAGATAAGAGGAATAAGGATTTAAAGACAAAGGTGTTGTAGGTGTTTTAAGAGGTCAAAGATAACCTTAGAAAGCTATCCAAGTGGTAGTTGTGGAGAGCAGCCTTCAGTCTTAGTCTACAAGGAATGTAAGCAGCTTGTTTTACCAGAATGCAACCTTATTGAATTGGTTAAATGAAAGGAGAACCAAACAGTAATTTAAAAAAATATGTATGTATTGTTATAATACACTCTAAATTCTTCACAGTATCTTCAACACACAGATAAACACAAGGCACAGAATAGTGTAGCACAGAAACAATTGTAAGTAGCATTAATACACAGTGGGCTCCAGGGGGACCAAGCTATAGCAAGTCAAGACAGTGTCTAGAGTTTGTAAAATAGCTGGGGCCCCAAGGAATCACCCAATGTGAGTAAGTAAGGACCCCACGGAGGATGAATCCACTGCAGAAGACAACCATGGGCGCAAACAATTCTAAGAGAGAGTTGCAGTTGCAGTTTTAAAGTGTAAGCACTCTTCCCAGTGGATTATGATGAAGCCCTTTGGATCACAGGAGGTTGAAGAGCCATCCCACCCGTGGATACCGTAGTACCAGAGTTACCTATCCCAGGCAAGCAAGGTGCATAGGGCAGAGGTTGTATCAGAAACCCGCCGTTGATTTCAATAGGGGCCTTCAAGGAAACGCCACTGTGAGAAAGAAGAAAAGTGTTCAAAGGAATCCAAAGGTGGATTCTTGATGAACAGTGCCTGAAAGCAGAGGGGACAGAGTCTGGGTCACTCAGGAGTGACCAGGGGCCCGAGGTCGGGTGCTTCAGGTACATTGAGGAGGTTCTTGACTCTGCAGCCACCGGGACCAGGAGGCATCGAGGACAACCAGAAGCTGGGTAGGAGCTGTCTCATGAAGGATGTTGAGTGCTGAAGGGTAGTGTCCGGCTGGAGTAGCAACAAGCCTTGGCAGCAGCAACCCACAAAGATGGTCAAGCCAAGTTATGGTTCATACCAGCAAGATCCAGGAGACTCACCAAACAAAGGAGAGGCAGGTCAAGGAGCCCAAGAAAAGCAGTGTTGACCCTCAAGAGGACCCACAGGCCGGAGGCATGGGATTCACCGGAGTCACGAGGGGACCTCGAGCAGAATTACAAAGCAACAGCCCACGGAGCACTCATTGCGAGGAGCCCAAAGTGCTTTGATGGAAATGGTGCCAGAGGTCCGGGCTACTCGGAGCCCAGTACACTGGTTTGATACCAAACATGACAGCATTACTTTCAGCCGTTTTAGAGTTGATCACCACGCAGTCGCATAATGCCAATCTATATGCTGTAAATTGCTGCAGTACTAACAACCCAGGAGAATGGGCACCGTAGGCTGCAGGGGTGTTCAGCTCATGAAGTGGCGCCCTCTCACTTAGAACCAAGAACCCTGCTTTCAGGATTGTCAAGACCTGCTATAGGGGTGACTTATAGGTTTTAAGTGTAGTGACCATTAGATATAGTAAACCTATATCTTAAGTAAGTGGTGCATACATCAACTTAAACAGACTGCAATGACAGGCATGTAGATTCATTTTGCATGGCCTCTCATGGGTGGTAAATATGTGCTTCAGCCCATGGGAGTACCTATGCCCTGGGTACATGGGTACCATAAACTACAGACTGACAAGGTTACCCCAGAATACAATCTGGAGTGTAGCTAAGCACATAACATAACATTTTAGGGAGAAAACAGATAGACTGCTGTCCTGATTAGCAGGATCCCAGTCAGACTAGTCAAAAACAGTGCAAGATGAAGCAAAAAGTGGGCGTAATCATAAGAAGCAGATCCTGCTTACCTACAGTAAGGAAGAGGGTCATTGGCATTGCGAGTGTCTTGTGCTTCTGCAGATGGTAGCGGTTCCATGAGGGCAACGTCGAGGGACAGATTGGGCTCAATCTGCTGCAGCGTCACAAGGTCATTCGGATAATAATTACTTTGATGACCCTCGTGATGGACAATATTATCATGACGATTATGATATGGATGAGGCAACAGGAATATCTTATAGCTAGGACAGTCAGGGATAGAGTGAGGGACCAGTTCCGATACCTGTAGACTAGTGTGGTCCTTATGTAACAGCGAAACTGCAAGTTTCGGCTCAGGAATGTTCGGTGGACACAGATGCGACAAAAAGTTCTGTTTTTCGAAATATGGTCCCTGGGGCAGCTCTGTCTGGCCATAATAATGTTTTTGTAGGTTTTTCAGGTGTACCGATTGTGAGCCCCATTTCAACACCCCTTGCACTGACTTTTGTGCACTATGGATTCTCCATTTTTGTTGACATCCAATTGTGGTGAAAATTTGATGGGTTTGGACTTGTTGAAGAAATTGCATGCTACTATTTATTGTTCCTGGAAGGTGTTTATATGACAATGGGCCCAAATGTGATTACTAGACAATGCCTGTCTCTCCCTCTTCCTGCTGAATTTGCTGACATACCATCCACTTTATGGGCGATGGGTGATACAGATGTGGGACTGCTGCGTATACCGCCAGTTTCGATTCAGGTTGAAGCTAATGCCGTTTTGCCTTGTATTCCTCACTATAAAATACCACAGGTGAGAGAACGGGCCCTTTTACAAATTATTCAGGATTTGATCAAGAAAGGAGTAGTTGAGGAGACCTCTGCAAATACTTGTAATATACCCATTCTCTCGATTCTTAAACGGACACCCTCAGATTCTCTTGAAGATCACGAAGATGTTTACCATTTTGTGATTGACTTGCGCGAAGTTAACAAAATAGTGGTTCCACAGTTTCCAGTACTTCCGGATATTACTACACTTTTGACCATGATTCCTTCCACTGCTAAATTCATTTCTGTCGTTGATTTGAAAAACGCGTTCTTCAGTATTCCTATTCATCCAGATTGCAGATATCTGTTGGGGTTCAACCTAGCTGGTTGGAGCTTAAGGTTATGTCGAGCACCTCAGGGCTATACAGAGAGTCCGAGCATCTTTAGCAAAGCATTATAAAGTCAGTTGGATTCCATTTTGCTTCCTGCAGGTAATGTATCTGTTCAGTATGTTGATGACCTCCTTATTGCTTCTGATACAGAGCAGGGGTGTAAAGATAGTACAATTAAATCATTGTTGCATTTGGCTCAGCCTGGACATAAAGTTTGCCTTTCTAAATTTCAGTATTGTCGACAGTAGGTTACCTATTTAGGTCACCTAATGTTTATTGAGGGTAGGAGACTGACCTCGGAGAGTATCAGTGTCATTGTTAAAATGCCCGTTCCACAAACTCAGAAAGATGTGTGTGCTTTTATAGGTATCACTTCCTACTGTCGGCAGTGGATACCTAATTATTCCGTACTAATCAAGCCCTTGCTTACACTAACAACAAAAGAAGTGCATGAGCCGTTGCCTTGGACGTTTGAAAGTCAGCAGTCTTTTGAGAAATTTAAAACTGTGCTTTGTTTGGCTCCCGTACTTGGCATCCCTAATTACATTAAACCGTTTGTGTTGTATGTCCATGAGATGGCTGGTTGTGTGCTTTCTTTCCCCACATAAAAATTTGGGGATAAATAATGAATAAATAATAAATAATAGGTAGGTGCCTGAGATTGTCATGTTTGAGGACACCCTTGAGAATGTAAAAGAGATACAAAGCAAAGGCACGGTACAAGAGTTAGCAGTATGGCAGGAAAGAACAGCACAATTGAACGATGAGGGATGTTGGACCGATAAGTAAGGGAAGCAGAGCTGGATGTTGCCCGATGCATATGTTCTCCCTGTGGTTATGATGGCCCATGGTCCAGCTCATATTAGTGCTAAGGGTGTTTTTAAGTTGTTGGATCCTGTATGGCAGAATTACATTATCCCTAAGACAGCTGCACATTTAGTGAAGTACTGCATGGTGTGCATGATGCGCAGTCCTGGAAATGGTACCCCTACACGGCCTGGTAATTTTGCACCGCCCACCTTTCCTTTTGAGGTCCTTCAAATGTATCATATAGAATTAGTGCGTTACCACAATTTGAAGTATGTTTTGGTGGTTGTATGTGCATTCAGTCAATGGGTTGAGGCTCACCCCACTCCGGACAATACAGCCGTTATGACTGCAAAGGTACTCCTGAAGGAGTTCTTTCCTCGTTTCAGCTTGCCCCAATTGATTTGGAGTGATAGCGGAAGTCTTTTTAAGGCAAAAGTGATCCAATTGCTTTGTAATGGTTTACACATAAAGCAAAAGTTCCATGCTGATCATCCACAGTCAGCAGTTTGGTTAAGAAATACAATGGTAATCTCAAGCTCAGACTGGCGAAAATTCAGGAGACCACAGGCTTAAAGTACACCGATGCTTTACCGTTAGCTCTTTTGTCAACAAGAAGGACAGCACATTCTAGAACAGGATTGTCACCGTGTGAGGTCGTGTTCGGATGCCCAGCAAATGTCTGGGGCGTCCCGCACCTTAGACAGTTTTCTGATAATGAGTACCCACTGTTACTTGCCTATCTTGGCCAGTTAACCGAAGGTTTATGTTCTATTCAACAACAGGTCCGGTATTCCCTCCCTCCTATGCCAGAGGGACCCAGCCATGAGATTCAGCCTGGTAATTTTATCTTGATTAGGAATTTTCAGTGAAAGAAGAGTTTGGAGCTGCAGTGGAGGGGGCCAGAGCAAGTCCTGTTGGCAATGCGCATCGCAGTAAAGGTTGCTGGCTTTAAGAATTGGATTCATGCAACTCATTGTCGTAGAATTCATATGCCCCTGCCCTAAGACCAGTGGGTGAGGGATAGGACCGGAGACTCTGAGTGCGAGACAGTTTGTCCCCTTCAGTGATGCCAAACTGACCTGGACATGAACTGTTAAGGAGAATAAACATGTGCTGAATGCGGCTGTTCCTCCGTAACTACTAACTATCCAGGAGCCCCTGTGTTTTGACCATTCTATGCCTGGGGCCACTAGGTGCAATTTGTACCCTTGGCCGGGGGACAGTGCACCAAAAGAGAAGAAAGATTAGTTAGGGATGGATTGTGTACGTCAGGACATACTTTGCTATAGTACTAATGGAGTTAGTTCAGGGTGATGAGAGTTCTGTGCACTGTTTGAACATTGGACAGGATAAATCGAAGTAACCTTTGGGGGTATATTATCCTGGCCGACATGAGATACAAGCTTAGGACAGAGCGAGCTCCACTGCTTGTTACCCCATTGATTCTGCCACTAGTCTATGGACAGCATATTCATTGTCAATTGTCAATTATACCTATAATCTGCCGCTTGACTTCAAAGAAGTGCAAGGAGTATTTGGATTTGGATATCCTGGTCCGTGTCTATTTCATAGTAAGCCATAAGGCATGGTTTATCTGGGGTGCGACAACAACATATTGCAACAACTTCTATATGAAAAAACAGAATGTAACGCTGGTGGGTTACCAGTATAAGGAAGCTGGTTATTACCCTGCTTGTTGTCCAATTATCAATTTTACGAACACTATATTCTATGTAAATTGGTATGGGATAAGGGCACATACTCTTTGGGAAATGCAAAGGACCCCAGTACCTTTGGGAAGAATTCCAGGTATTCCGCAGTGAATTATGATAGACTGATTTATGCACATCCTGGGTTTTTCTTTTTGCCCAATGGGATATATTCTTATATTTATAATGGTATGAATGATGTGGCACTTGGGATGGTACTGCCTTTGGGTGTACCTTGCAAACATGCAAAGCCTAAACTAAGATTAGTCAAAAGTACATTTGCCAAAGAATTCTGCGAAGGAGTGACATATCTCGAAGACAATAATTATAGTAATGGTATTACTTTTGGATACATTCTTTCCTCCATAATTACATTTGGTGGTACTGCTATGGTCAGGGGTGAGAAGGCTAGAGAATATTTAAGATGTACATTGCAAATATTGTCTAACTCCACAGTAGCAGCTTTGCGTGACATCACCACTCAATTGTAAAGTATGCAAATATATTCTGAGAAGACTAGATATGCAGTCGATTTCATCCTAGCTAAGAGTGGTGGTGTGTGCGCTGTAGCATGAGCTGGAGACCAGTGTGTAGTCAGGATCACAAATATGGAAAAGAATATTACCCAAAACATTTTAGACATCCCAGAAAATGTTAAAGGATTGGAAAGTGGGAACTGCAGTTGGTCTCTTTTTGGCAGCTGGGGTTGAATCCTTGAAAAGGTGATTTATTTTATTGTGATCTTGGTCTCTTGCTGTGTCTTTGTTCTGTGCCTTCCCTTCTGTTCTTATTGCACAACTCTTCTCACTCCTAAGAGGTAAATATTGTTTCAATTCACCAATGCTGCAATTATGGTCCAGAAAGAAGTCCATGACCTCATGCAGATAGATGAGGGCATTTTCGAGGCTTCTTCCCTCCTTAAGGTCTGCCTTCCTAATGCTGACAATATGGAGTGCTCCTAAGAAGTTTACCTATGACTTTCTCTTTATTGATTTATGTGTCTTTTGCTATTATTAGAAAATGTTTAGGTCATGCTAAAGGAGGGTCTGTTAGAATGGAAAATTCATGCTTGCGAAATGTTTTACATATGTTAGCATTCGCAGCGCCATTTTCTTTGTCGGCATATTTTGAGTTATAATCGAAGCTTATTCTTCGCTATTTCCTAGAAAATGCCTCTCTTGAGTTGTGTTTCTCCAAGGCTAAGTTTTGCTTCACTAACCAATGCACTGTTCTTATTAGCGCATACCTTTCCCTTTAGATAGAGGCCTTCTCCCACTTGTCTAGTTGCGGGCACGGGCACAGCGACTTAAGTAGCAGATAGTGTGTGCCCGGCCTAAGAATCAAAACGTATTTTCTGCACTGCTTGAAAAAGTCCCTTGTGAGCGTGTTTTCATTGGTTCTAAAATGTATATAATTGTTCTTTATGCTTGCTGATGTCAGTCCCTCCCCAGCACTCCTAGCGACTGGGCAGACTGGGTTCCACTCTGAGTGTACCTGAAAAAACAGATATTGGTTTGTATTCTTGACTGTCTGACCGACTCTTCATTTGGTTTAGAAGGCTGAGAGGTGGTCGTGAGTGACCTGGGCGACCCTAATTGGTCCGCTTCCATCAACAACATGGCTTAATCTATGGTTTCAAAGGCCTAGTTGAGTAATAAATGTAAGTGAGAGTGGTACACACTTCAGGGACCATATTTTCTTCTTTTTTTTTTTAAACTTTTTTTATTAGCAAATTTTTCCCATATTTTTCCGTACATACAGGGCACGACAATAGCATTTACTTTACAAATATCTAATCATGTTGACAAACAGAAAAGAGAAGAAAAAAAAAGATGAAACAAGAAATACAATGTTTTGTAAACTCAATACATAGCAAACAGTAATAACATTTCCTATCCGATTCCTTCTAACCAAGTGAATGCTTAAATCACATCTTCAATCCAGACTCTCTTCCTTCCAGCGAGTAACAGGTCCCCAATCTGCCTACCAGTTTTCCTACCCTTTTTCCCCTTTCTTGCGTAGATCTCTATCTCCAAATTATAAATTGAAAGCAGTTTTGCCAGCCATTGGTGGTATGATGGAACTTTAGGGTCCAGCCATGCCGATGCAATAGTAAGTCTTAATACTGCCATAGCCATAAACAAAAAGTATTCCCATCTCTCACCTACTCTGAAGTTACTCTGTTGTTGATCATCTCCTTCTTCTTTTACCCCCAAGAGAATAATTGACGCTGTAAGAGTCACATCTATTCCTAAGCTTTGGAAAAAACCCTCAATACTTTTTATCAATGGCTGTAAATATGGGCATATTGCAAAAATATGTAGTAAATCTGCTTCGGAGTCCCCACATCTGAAACAATTAATTCCCGTTATGCCACCCCATTGAGCTATTTTTGCAGGCGTATGATATAAATGAAATAATGTTTTATAATGTTGTGCCTGTAAGGGCGCTGAGCATAACAATGTGCATCCCATTTCTAAGGAGATATCAAAAGTTTCCTCACTAATGTTCAAGCTATGTTTCCACTTACTTGCCCATTTCTCTATATCATCCTCTCTTGAGGCTAGTAGTTCTGCATAGAATCTCTTAATGGTACAATCCTCTCCTGCTTGTATCACTTCCATAATTGCATTTTTATTAAATCCTAGCGGACCACCCTTCTTATTATGTAAAAAACTCCTGATTTGTAAATATTTGAAAAATTGTCTTCTATCTAATGCAAATTTAGTTTGTAGTTCAGAAAACTGGTAGACTCCCTGTTGTCCCAAGATGTCTCCCATCTTTCTAAGCCCTTTTCGTTCCCATTCTCCCAATATAGTCCCTGAAGTGATTTCCTCGGATAGATTCGGATTTCCTTTCAATCTTGTATAGGCATTATATCGCCCTAACCCAAACTTTTTTGTAAAAGCTTTCCATACAGTATATGCGGCAATGAGTGTCTTAAAGCGTGTCCTTTTGTAGTAACTGGGTTCAGTGAACTTCAAAAAAACATTTTCCACTTCTGGTCCTAGTAACAAACCATATATTGCCAGTGAGCCTAACTCATTCCCTCCTTCATCTTCTCCCCCACCCACCAGACCCACCATATTCTGAAAAACTGCTGCCCAATAATAAAACCTTATATCTGGCAATGCCCAACCTCCCCTTTCCCTTGGTAACACCATGAATCTGAGAGCTCTCCCGGTTTTCCCCTTTGCCCATATAAACCTATTAATCATATTTTCTATTCTCTTAAACAAATTGTTCTCAAATAATAAAGGGATTGCTCTGAAAAAATACAAAAACTTTGGCAACACCAGCATTTTTATCACATTAGTCCGCCCCAAAATTGTTAAGTGCAAATTATCTATCCTATCTAGGTCCTTTCGTACTTTATTTATTAAAGGATTTATGTTTGTTTCTACTAAGCTATCTAACTCAGCCGATATGCTCACCCCCAAATATATTCCAGACTTAATTACTCGCCCATCTGTACAGGGGGTATGGCAGTTCTTAATAATCTGCGTCTTAGCAGTATTGAGTTTATAACCTGAAATTCTTCCAAACTTCAGGGCTTCCGCTTCTACTTGGGGTATAGCCTCCATTGGATCTGGTGTAATAACTGCAACATCATCGGCATATCCGAGTGAGTAATGGTTTTATTAAAGGACTCGCTTCTATTCTTCGGATTAGAGGGTCCATATACATTGCGAATAACAATGGGGAGCAAGGGCAGCCCTGCCTTGTACCTCTCATTATCGCAAATTGGGTAGTGACCCCCGCATTCACCCTAACCGAAGCCACAGGTTTTACGTATAGCGCTTGCACTGCCTTAAGGAAGCCCTTTTTGACTCCTACCCTTTCCAATGTAAACCACAGATAGCCCCAGGAGACCCGATCGAATGCTTTTTCTGCATCTAATAACATAATTGCTATCGGATCCCCTGAGACTGCTGCGGCATCAAGCAATGTAATCACTTTGCGCGTGTGGTGGGTGGTACCTCTCCCTGGTATGAAACCATGTTGATTTTTGCTCACCACCCTATCTTTTATCCTAGCATATCTTGTCGCTAATGCTTTGGAGAAGATTTTTGTGTCCGTATTCATTAACGTGATAGGCCTGTATGAGCCAGGTTCTTCTGGTGGTTTCCCTTTTTTTTAAATTATGACTATCTCGGCACCACCCCAAGTCTTAGGTATTGAATCCCCACTTTGTGCTTTTAGCATTGTCAGAAGCATATCTATTTTTAAAACATCCCAAAATATTTTATAGAACTCTATTGGGATCGTGTCCGGGCCAGCTGCCTTTCCAGATGGGAGGTTTGCTATAGCATTTTTTATTTCTTCCTCCACAAAAATCTCATCTAACCCATCTGCTTCCTCATCCATGAATCTAGCCACCGGAATATCATGTGAATAGTCCCTGATTTTCCCGAGATCGGTCCTTATCAGCTCCTCATATAGCTCTTCATAAAAAGATCTAAAGACTTCCCTGATTTTTTCCGTCTCTGTATGTATCGTACCAGAGGAATCCTTAATCTCCCTTACACTACCTAATGCTTCCTGTTGTCTTGTACGAACTGCTAAAGTTCTTCCTACTGTTTCACTAAGCTCGTGACATTTTTCTCTTTTGCTAGTATAAAGTTTTGCAGCTTTTCTAGCAATGTCTCCTTCGGCTTCACTTTTCACTTTTAACAATTTCAAATATGCATTTTCTACAGGGATTCCACTCAGAATACATTCCTCTAAACCCTCCTCAGCCTTTAGTACTGTCTCGGCTATTTCCGCATTCTTCCTTTGCTCTTGCTTTCTCCTATATAAGCTAAAGCTTAAAGTCTCTCCCCGTACCCCCGACTTAAATGCATCCCAGACTACCCCCACAGAAGTACTATCCCTATTATTCTCAAATAATATTGATATTGGTTTGTATTCTTGACTGTCTGACCGACTCTTCATTTGGTTTAGAAGGCTGAGAGGTGGTCGTGAGTGACCTGGGCGACCCTAATTGGTCCGCTTCCATCAACAACATGGCTTAATCTATGGTTTCAAAGGCCTAGTTGAGTAATAAATGTAAGTGAGAGTGGTACACACTTCAGGGACCATATTTCTTCTAATCAGATATAGCAAAATGCTCTACTCATACATTCCTTTAGGCATGCTCAAACATCAGTTGGAATGGTCAAGGCGGTAGCCCACTCCTTAACATGTTCTAATAACCCCTCTTTTGTGTACAGTTTATTACATATATCCAAGAGTAAACTTGGGCTTTCTATTTTCTTCTGGGACATACAAGTCCTCTGCTGGGCCCTCCTCCTAAACTGTTATTATTATTATTATTATTATTATTATTAGGGAAATTTGTAAAGCGCCTGGTTTACGCCTACAGGCGTGTCCCCGCGCTATGAAAAATGGGGTAAGCAGTCCAAGCAGCCTGCACAACCGTCTACGTCTGAATAAGTGAGTCTTAAGTTTTCTTCTAAACATGGATTCAGAGGACTCCAGGCGTAACTCTGACGAAAGGTCATTCCACTGCTTTGCTACCAGATATCTGAAAGACCTTCCCCCCATAAGCACTTTCTTAATTTTTGGAATTTTCAGGAGGTCTGTGCAGGAGGAGCGCAGAGTCCTTGTGGGCTCATACCTGGTGATCAGACTCTGTAACGGGGCAGGGGCTTTGCCACCCAGAATGCGGTGACACGTGGCAAGAGCTCTGAATTTCACCCTGCTCCTAACAGGAAGCCAGTGCAAGGCCTGGAGTGCTGCCTTTGAGGATGATCTTCTTGGAAGCCTCAGAATAAGGCGAGCGGCAGCATTTTTCAGCACCTGGAGGTGATTGAGAACCTTTCCCATGGCCCCCAGATACAGCAAATTGCCGTAATCCAGGCGTGAGGTGACTAAGGCATGCACCAGCGTCCGGCGAGCAGTAATGGGCAGAAAATCCAAGACCTTTCTCAGAGTTCTTAAAACTCCGAAGTATGCCCCCACCACTCGACCAATCTGGGGGCCAAAGGCAAGGTCAACGTCCAACCACACCCGAAGATTCCTTACTTCCTGGCAGGGAACAGGTGTCTCTCCTAGGCAGGGCGGCCACCAAGCCGACGTCCATACAGATGGGCATCCCCCAACCACGAGCACCTCGGTCTTACAGCCATTAAGTTTCAGGCAGTTGGCGGACATCCAGGTTGCCAGTTCTTGCATGCACACTCTGAAATTGTCGGCCATCAGACCAGGTACGCGTGAGAGGGAGATGACCAGCTGCGTGTCGTCGGCGTAGGACACCAGGCGTAGTCCATAGCTTTCAACTATGGCCGCCAGCGGGGAGACATATAGATTAAACAGAGTCGGGCTCAGGGACGAGCCCTGCGGCACGCCCTGGCCCAACTCAATCTCCCTAGAGTAACACTCTCCCTGGCGGACCTGAAAGCATCTGCCTGTCAGGAAAGACTGGATCCACCCAAGCGCAGCCCCTGAAACTCATCCATCATTCAGACACTGTAGCAAGGCTGAATGAGCTACAGTGTCGAATGCTGCGCTTAGGTCCAAGAGGATCATAGCCATAGTCTGGCCCTCATCCACTCCCTGACAAAAGGACTCTACTGCCATTAGCAGCACTGACTCCGTCGAATGCCGTGGGCGGAAGCCAAACTGAGAGTCATGGAGTAGGGAGGCTTCCTCTACAAAGCCCATCAGCTGGATGTTTGCAATTTTTTCAGCAACCTTTGCCATATATAGCAAAAGAGAAATAGGGCGAAGATTGTCCAGCCTATCATAGCTGATATTGGGCTTCTTTTGAAGAGGAAGGACTACCGCCCGCTTCCAGGCCTCAGGGACAGTATGGGTCCCAAAAGAGATGTTCAGGAGGTGGTGGATGTACGGCTCCAAAATATGCAAACTGCCCATCAGGCGCCTAGGAGTAGTGGGATCTCTTGGGGAGCCTGATTTTATCGAACCACAGATCTGAATAAGTTTTTCAGTAGGCGGGGTGACAAATGTAGTTAACATCTGGTGCCCTCCCCTTACCCCACATTCTTCTACAGTCTCGGAGTCTATGGTGGCTTGACTAGGAAAGGCCGAATAAATAGTTGCGACTTTGTTAGCAAAAAACTCTGCTACTCGGTTACAGCTATCCACCGTACAGAATTCTTCTGGGACTGCTGCAGGCTTCCCGACCGAGAGAGATTTGTAAATTAAAAACAGTTCCTTTGTGGAATTTTCTGCTTCCTTGATCCTGGTGTCAAAATACATGGTAGTTGCGCCTACTTACAACATAGTCCATCCTAGTTTGAGCAGCAAAATCTAATCTCCACTGCCTTTCTGTGCATTTACATGCGCTCTTGGCCATTCGCACCTCTTCTGTATACCAAGATGCCGTTTTCAGGGCACGTCCCTCCGTTCTAATCAGGGCGAGCGGGGCAACCTGGTCCAGGGCAGCCAAAATGCGCTGGTTCAAGTTATTGTTAGCTTTCTCCACATCCTCACCCCCCGGGTCACCCCGTCATAAGTGCCTCATTAAACCTGACTTGGGAGAAGTTAGCCCATCTCTGTCTTGGGTGATGTAATACTACCTTTTCCGGTATTCTAGCTCCCGGAGTGTAGATCAAGAAGGGCACCAGGTAGTGGTCCGACCAGGGAATGGGTACGGGGGCTGCAACCTCCACCTGTTCCCAATTAGCAAAGATGGGGTCCAATAAGTGGACTCGCATGTGGGTGGGAAGTTTGCCTATCAGCTCAAGCTGAAGCGCACTCATCGCTTTGCAGAGGTCCCCAGCCATCTTATCCACAGGGTCGTCCAGGTGTAGGTTGAGATCACCCAACACCAGGAATGTATCCGTGCGCAGGGCTACCAGGGTTCTGTTATGTTATGTTATGTTTACGGAATGGAGGTGTCTGGGTGGTTGCTCGAAGGTGATGCAGCTGTTCAGGTAGGTTTAGGATGAAGATGTAGCAGCCAGTCAGAGCTGTGGGGCTTGATGTCATGTTATGTAGTTCCTAAACATACATATGATCCGCGCGTTTAGACAACATAAACAGAGGGATTGGTGTCCACACTGATCCCAGACACCCTCAAAGGATGTGTCAGCCTTTAGACCAACTACCTCACAGTGCTACCATAAGCTCCCTAACCTTACCTAGGAGCGAATATTTTCTGGCAACTTTCGAATATGACAACACTTCATCCTGAAGGGATCGTGGAAACAGTGCAGTACTTTTCGCTCAGTCAATAGGACACACTTAGTCTCAGAGAGATACACATAATAAACAATGGGGGCATTTTCAATAAGTATTTATTGAACCAGCGTCATTCTAGTATAAAACATGTTTGCTGGAACAATCATTAGACAGAAACAAAAAAGATAACAAGCACCAATAGAGTAATCAAAAGGTAGAATTCTACTATGGTGCTAAAAGAGTGAATATATGCAACATATAGATACATGCCGGTAATCAAGCAAACTCCTATGATGCAAACCCTACCTAGTTGTACCTAGCATGTATGTGGGTGTAAAGCCAAGAATCCCCTAGGAAAGAGCCAACTTCATTACCTGATGGGAAAGAACGAAGGCCCCCTTTCTTGGTCTTAAGTTGGATACCCTGCAAGGGAAAGCAAGACCGCTGCGTGTTGTAGCTTCTGCATGCCGGGACCTTAGAGTCTATTGTCAACCTGAAGCTTCCTCTCCTTCCCCTATGATGCCTCATAAGAGCCACTGGTAGAATTTGGTCTTATTCACATTCTAGTCACGTCATGTACTCCACATGACTTAGCACATAAACTCATATGGGGCACTCAACAACACCATGTTTTTGAGAAGGCTGGTGGTAAGTAGGGATGTTGGAGGACAATGTTTAAAACAGCCTCACACTCAATAACAACTTAGGTCTGTGGAAGGGATAGCTGGCTATACCACATGGGTGTAAGGGAGATACTTAGAACCCTGCAGGGAAGAATCTTCTGGAAGCAGAAATGGGAACTTTGGAAAATGATGTGACTCCACTTGCATGATTCTGCACAGAGAACAAAACTGGAATTGCAACCAGGAAATGGTTGATGAGCATGGGAAGTCCCATCAACAAACATCTTTGTTCTAGTACATCATGTCTGATATTAACCATTCTGAGCCCTACTTTTATAGTCAAGCTATACTTATTTGCCTAAAGAGCTAGGACCCGGGTTTGAAGATACCAAACACAAACATGGCATCACCTAGTTTGACAATGACATCACCTCCCAAAATGTCCCTTCCTTGCCAATCTCCCTTCCAGAGCTGGGAGTTGGGCCAAATGGTTATCCATATCCTAAGGACTTGGGATGACATAGAAGAGATCAAAAAACAACATCAGACAAAATATATTCCAAATGAGGGAGTGGATTGTGGATATATCGGGTTTAATCACATTGAAAGTAGTGTGAGGCACCTTGGTTTTCATGCACATAGGTTGAGAGTGCTCCAAATAAACCCGCATAACATTTAGTGGACTACACACAGTGCTATCAAGTATAAACATTATAATATTACAATATTGCAGGCAAAAATGGCGTAAGAGGATATGCGGTTTTAAAATGATAAACTCATATAATGTCATAATTCTGCCTTTGTCGATAGAAGCACTACTCTCAGCACCTAATTACTCATTGAAAATAACTATCCATCTGAAAAGAAAAGATACAGTAAGTGGGTCAGTTGGCTGGAGTGAGAGAGAAAGTCATGGGTACAGCTCTGAAAAACAGCAGCCAACTAAAGTTGGGGAAACAGCTTGGTGGCAAATTAGGGTAGTACAACATGATCTAGACAAAACACTCCTGCCTGGGCTTAAGAAAATGTCTATGGGGATTTCATACACTTGCACTTCGATTCCCCATACACAAATCGATCACTACCCTCAATGCACTGTTGACAAAGGGATATAAGTTAAATGCAGAAAAGGGGGATTTGGGAGGGCAGGTGGAGTGGTAGTGCCTGAGACTCACGCCTGCATTACTTCAAGGTCCCAGCATCTTCATAAAAGACATTCAGGCCACTAAAGGGAGGATTTTGTTTAACACAAATTCTTCATTGTACCAGTGATCTACCATACACTTGGATATGGTTTGCCCTTTTCTAGTGGCAATCTTAAATTATAACTAAACCTGTAATAATTAGGGAAAAGCCTTATGGCGCTAGGAGAAATTGCCACATGCGCAAATGTCACAAGAGCAATAAGACATAGAACTCCAAATGCGGAGAAAAAAAGAAGGATGAAGGAACAAAACATGAACATGGATTGCTTTAAAACAGATTAGGAAATTACCATCACATGGCACAATTTATGTAATCTCCACCTTGACTACAGAAGGTGGCAGAAAGCTTTCTTGTCTCTCGTTGATCAGGTCCCACCTGCAATAAGTGTTTTATAACCGAAGTAAAAACGTTGTTTTAGCTTTGAGGTAGGAGAACTCTTGAAGTGCATGGTCTTGAACATAATGCAAAATATGCCCCGGAGGCTACTTTTATTCTGTCCCACTTGCGCATATTACTGTTTAAATCTCTTTACCTAGTAGTTTTTTAATGGTGCATTTTGTTTTTCAATCCCATGTGCGTGCTCTCTTCTGCAGGGTCCAAGCAGTCCTTCATTCATCTCTAACAGCTAGCTATTTTGTCATATAGGGTGATAGATGTAGTAAGTGATGTTGTGGTTGCAAAGGTTCAGATTCGCTAAGTCGGAGCCCTAGTGGTCATAAAATAACTTTTTGGTGTGTTCGAAATCCAAATAGTAAGTCAGTAACATATTACAACTAGTATTGAACTCCGGTCTTAAAACATTAATATTTCACAAGCTACACGCCCATTCGCAAATCCCCTTCTTCTTCGTTAATGTTGACAAAATATGTTTTAGGGATAGGCAGTGGTCCTCCCTGTTTACCCTTAAAAAAAAGTTCATGAAACTTTTCGTTTTGTTTTTTAAACATCCCATTTTCCTCTAATGACAACGGGCAGTGTTAGAAATTAATGCACTTTATTAAAATGGGATATAAGACATGGTTTTCAGCTGACCCTAACAGGCCACAATCCCAGTGTTGGCATCAAATCAAATGAGTTGCAGTTGGGAAACTAACTCAAAAATATTGATCAAGTAGGTTGGATTGCAACCCAATGCATTTCAGAATATTGACAAGTGAACTATTAGTACACAGGTTGGCACGGACCTTATTGACTAAGGGTAGCAGAGCTTCCAAGATTTACGCATTTCTTCACGCTCCACCACTACCCCGTGCCAAAACAAGGACAGAAACATTATGGGAAGAGGATTTTGATGTTTCATGGTCTATTGAGATATGGGATAAAATTTGGCCAAAATTACGCAAATCTTCTAGGGCTGCAAACACCACTCAGACTTTATTTTTTATTTATAATAGACTCCTAATAATAGCCACTTGCCCTTAGCAGATATCATTCGGATTCTTCTGATGCGTGTTGGACATGCTCCTCACCACATGCTGACTTGGTGCATTTACTCTTCAAATGTGCTCCAGTCCATATATTTTGGAATAAGGTTTGGTCCCAAATGAATACTATTCTTTCCTCCAATCACCCTTTTTCTATTACTCACATTTTCTTAGTAAGCATATCTCCGATTTGGGTCCATCACACACCTAACGTCAAGATAAATGACTTACTATTAGCGGTAGCCTTCCAGCAAATCACTAAACTTTGGAAAGATCACACTAAACTTTCGTATCAGGCATGGTGGCATGCTGTCTGTTATAACCATAGAAGACACAACATTTGTGTACCCACTAGCTTTAGCCACAAAAAGAAGACAATTATGGGACCCCATTACATCCTTCTTTGATTTGAATGCTAGGCGTTCCTTGTCTCTAACTCCTTTACAACAAGAAGTTGCAAAGCCTCCATAACTTCCTTTTGGTTGCTATATTTCTTTTACTCCCTATGAATATTGACTTGCATGTATAGTATGTTTTATACCTACTTGTTTATTATCCTATTGATTCTTGATTTTAACTGCATATTGTCTTATTATATTTGACTTATTTATCCCTTCTACATCTCATATCTTTTATTTTATGTTCATCATACCATCGTTAATATTGTACCTTGCATTCTTTCATATTATATACCTCAATAAAATTCTTTTGAACTGAGTACACAGGTTGGCTCACAAAATTCCACATTGGTCGAAAAAATACTGGTCACTATTAGCAACTGGTATTTTGTGATCAGTGGTTAATGCATCTGAGGCTACATTTTCAAGGGCTTGCTCTGCCCTTGCATCACGCAAGGTGATGCAAGGGCAAAGCTAATCCTAAAGTTAAATTTGCTTTGCCATTCAGAGCCACATTGAGTGGCATAGTAAATCTGCTGTCTTGCATTTCTCTGCTCTGGCAAGGAGTTCTATGAGTTCAACGTGGGTGTTTCCACACATCCACCCAAGGTTTCTGGTGCATTTCCAGATTGACTAACAACAGTAAATCTGGGAATGTGTCAAAATGCTACACCTTCCCAGGGGAGGCGAGACAAGGAAAACAATATATGTATTTCTCCTTGTTTTTCCTCTTTCTACACCTGCTAGAGAAAGGTAAAAGCCTATGAGGATTGTTTTCGTGTAGAAAGGGGCCCCTTCCTGCTTAAAAACAATCATGGCTGTAACACAGACTCTCTTGCCCCATTGTGCACAGGTGCTGCATTTTCACTTGGCAGCCACATGTGCGCCAGTGCAGTAGAAGAGAAGGAAAGACACATTGTTGTCCTCTCCATTTAATGCAGTGCAGTTGTCTTGCTGCATTACATTGCTTCAAATATTAGTAAATCTGCCCCCTGGTCCATAGCATTTGCTGTCTTGCACTCTACTGTCTCCCTGTGATTAACCCACACGTTGCCATTCTATAGCACCTGCTCCACCTTCAAGATTCTTTCTTGTACTGCCAGCTCCACTTATTTTCCACCTGAATGAGAATGGTATAAATTAGGATTAGATATACAAAGGAATGATTACTGATCTGAATTGAGGCTGCCCTAATACCTTTGCACATTTCTGCAGCTGCTACACAGTAAAAACAATGTAAAACATTGTTATTCTAGGTGTACAGATTAAATAGAGCAGCTGCGGCACCCAGTTTAGAGCAAAAAAAGTGCATTTTCTTTTTAAGTTAATGCATAGGTTTAAAAGAATGGAAAGGAAGGAAGTAAATGATAAAGCCAAAGTAAAAGAGCTGAAAGTGTAAGAAAATATAATTTTTCGTTGGACAGATTGCTTATTTATGTTTCAAACCTTTAAGCAAGCCTTGGTTTTAGCTGTTTGGCATTATTATGCTACCTTTGGTTTTACCTGTTCATGGTTTTTGTTTTCATTTGTCCATATAGCACAGTCAACAGAGAACACCCTTTCCATTTCAAATGTGGTGCAAGCCAAGACTCGATTACAGTTTTCCTTTCTGTAACTTAGTTGAAAGTGTGAATCAATGAATGGACCAATGAGTACTTGTAAAGCTCAGTAATGAGTGGAAGACTTGCACCGCATTCGTCTTTATTTCATCTCCCAAAGGCAGATCATGAAAAATGCATACAATAAGAAATAATCATGCAATATAAAACACATATGCAAAAAGACAAAAAATTATAGAATACGTTTTGAATCCAAGGGCATCAAAACTAAAAATGACAACAAGATGGATAAAAAGTAAGATGCGAGGGACAAACTTACACTTTACAATACAAGACCTACAACACTTTATAAAATGTAAAATAACAACTTTTTCATCAAAACAACATGATTCTTCTTTTGGCTAAAACACATTTCAAGAAGCTAGCAACTGCGTGGAATACACAGTGGTCATTGAGTTGCAGCAGGTAAAATAGGGCGGCTTTACACTTAGAAAATCTATGTCTACATAAAAGGGGAAGTAAAAATGTCCTTGTGTATGGCAAGTAAAATTGATAAGAGAAGACAAAGTGTAAAATGGTTTGGCTTGAATGCTCATCACATGGACAAATACAAATGGAATCCGAAGACCTTTGGCCAAGGGGAAAACAAATGAACAAACGGAAGGAGCCTAACCTGAACCTTGCCAGCGGTGTTCCCTCATACACATTAATTACGTATAATAAGTATGGGGCAGTAGTTGGCACCATTTGAATGATGCAATTATCTCAACCTGCTGGTTTAGCCACATCTGTTAGTTCTCTAGTTACTTGTTTCTGCTTTAAAAAACAGTCCTCGACCCAGTTTCTGTCTTTCTTCATAATTATCTCAGGGTGCCCAAACAAGTGGACACATCCCGCACAGAGAAACTCTCTTTGCTATACTTTAACCTCGGAATGGCCGAACCATTCTCACAAGATAAACAATCTCTAATGACTGCCTGATTAAGTTTGGCTTCTTTCTTATACCAAATAGAACAACAACGAGCCAAGGATGCGGCATAAATAGAGTCTTGACGTATCCCAAGCCTAACTCCAAATGCAATGAAAAATACGGGATAGAGGAAGGGACACCTTTTACACCTGTGACAGAGTCTATTCTCTTCCGTCTGCATTGCAAGGGTATCCCTATATCCCCAAATACCCATTCCATATGTCAAAATTGGCAAGCATTTCCGTTTATAGATCTCTAATATCGCTGCAATGTTTTTTTTGCCAATGGACATGGCAAGGGAGGAAGTAGTACCAACAACTTGGGTAAAGCATATTACCCTATTTTTAGTACATGTAGACCAAGTACAGCTCAATGTGGAATATTCAAAGCCAGAAGTTCTGATTGTGTAAGGTTTTCAGTCTTTATCTGAACTGTAAGTGGCTGATGTTAAGTTTGAAATAGCCATTGTTCAGTTTTGCAGTCTGAAGCTTTTGGAGCAGAGAGGCTAAACCACATGGTAAAGAGAGTTCCAGTAGTCCAAGAGTAATGTGATCTGCGCCTGAACCATCACTTGCAGTGGAACCAAAAAGGAAAGGTAAGACTTTCCTGATCATTCTCAGCAATGTGAAACATACAGCATCTACTTGGCTGACCTGCAATGAAAAGTTAGTTGTCAAAATAACTTTGAGGTTTATTGCTGAGAAAGTAGATGTGCAGAGAAAATCTCAACTGGCCACCATAAATATGACTGTTGGAAATGACAATATTTAGTGTGGCATTCACAGATTTTTTTTTTCTTTAGCAGAACCTGTTTTTGTTGACCATAGGTCTATACTCCTGCTAAGCAGTTGTATAGTGCTTTTGCTTTCACTTTTAAACCTGGTAAAATTGGGCTATAAATAACTGGCATTCTTAATTTATTTATAAGTCTCCAGAATATGGTGCTTTTGGTACCCAGGACCTGTAAATTAAAATCAATCAGTGAGCAGCAACACTCATGTGCCACACTTCAAAGTAGCACTGAAAAACTTTTTCCAAGTCTACCACTGACACCTGAGTAGGCAGTTTTAAACTATAATTTAGACCTAGAAAAAACTGTTTTGCCTACATGTCACCCCCAAGGAAAGCCCCAATTCCCCATAGGGCATGGTGATTGGCATTTGAAAAGTGGGGCTTGTATATTTATTTTTTTACATGCACTGAAAGAGAAAGTCTCCAAAGTCATTTTACACTGTGGCAAGGCTGGTTCTTCATAGGAAAACTATTCATATTGTGGGTTACACTACAACAACTTATAGTGCTTAATTTCTTTTAGGGAGTTAGTCAATTGGTTCATGGACTCATTTTCACAGTATATCAAAATTCAACATAATAGTCAAACTTCATTTAATATTACTTTTTTGAATATTACACTTTTAGGAAGTTGTAATGTTCCTACCTAAGCCAAAAGGGGCCTTCTTGCCATTGTTCAGTGTCACCTGATTGTTGATGGCTTCCCTGTGGTGAGATGTGGATTGCTTCCAGATGGTGGACAATATGCTTGGATGTGGAGAGGTGCTTTACTTTTTCGAGAAGGATCGCCTGGGGGAATGTACCTAGCCCCAGCTCAAGCTTCAATGGATGCTTTCCCTATCCTGGACAGATGTAGTTCACACCTACACCAACCTCCATTTTGACTTGCTAGTCAGATTAGTTCAAAACCGTTGGATGGAAAGATCTGCCCAGAACTGGTTTAGAGTGACCATAGGGGAGGGTTTGCCCCTAATGATAGCGACACCTCTGACAAGCGGAAGAAGGGTTCGGCCAAAGTGGATTGAGATGGAGGGGGTACAGTGAGATAGGCTACAGTAAAACACACGGGAAGTGCTGCAAAGTATATTGGGTCACCCCTGGGAGCATTCAACCTACTGGATAGAGAGGTGGCCAGGAATGTCCCCACATATAGGCTGACACTGGTCATACATGTGGTATCACCATTACCCTTCTCAGATTATTCCTGGATCTGTGGAGAATTGGAAGAACTACCATGCTGTCTAAAGAACCTTCAGGAACAACTGGAATGCTAGACTTTTTCTAAGTACCCTAGAAGTGAGTCCAATGGCCAGTTGTCTGAGCTTCTGCTTGAACTACGGGGACACACGCTTCCAGAGGCCTCCTTCCTTGTGTGGGAAATTGAGTTGTAGGTTGAGGAGAAATTAAACCATTCCCAAACAACAGCCACAGTCTTTGTCAGGTGAACCACAAAAATGGACTAACTTAACCTCTGATTAACCCTCTTTTTGCTCTGCCCAAAAACAGTCAGCCTTGCCAACATCGGTCTGCACAGAGCCAGACACACAATTGACCCCATTTTCTCCACCAGCAGGAATATTACCTACAGCCACACCACTAAACTACTCTGGATTGAGCACCACTGTGTACATATCGGCTTCCCCACACCCACCATACACCACCTCCCTCATCGCTGACACCATCGCAGCTGATACAAGGCCACCAAAGAAAGTATTGTCAACCTCCTTGGCATGACAAACCTGCGAACACCAACAGAAGCCAACACCACAGCTTGCAACCTTTACTGATGGATATGCAACTGCGCTAATACTCTGGAACCCCACAAGAAGACATCAGGCATCAAGAACTCCAAGAAAGCTAGGTAGTTGACTCAAGAAGAGAGTGCCAGGAACCGATGATTAACCCAACCCTTCCCCCCTACACCTCCTGCGTCTATCAGACACTAGAACGCAAGGGTGATATGGAGGGAAAGGAGGGAACAAAACAAGGTAAGAAGGGGAAGAAACACTGGACTTATCGGACAGATCTTCCTCCGGGTGGACTTGATGCTGGAAAGAATGATCAGGTAAATACAACAACAGTCAACACACATCCATATACATATAAGGTATACCCATACAACCCTTACCTAATCGTGCAAGAAGTATTTTTGGGTAGCAGGGGTCTCACTAGAATCCTAGACGTGTTCAATGTGGAGAAGTGTGGCTCAACGGTTAGAGGCGGCAGAGGTCGGCCAGGGACCAGGGTCCAATTCCCGACGCAGCCGGGTGCAGGACCAAAGTCAGCGGGCCCGATAAATCTCGCCTCGGTGCCACTCTAACCCTGGGGTCCCAGGCTGCAACTCTGGGCAATAGCTTGCTTAATCTCCACTCCGGCCCCATCACCGCCGGGGATGCCTGGTCTGCTCCTTGGGGATGCCCTGTAAAGGGACCATCTCACAGGGAAAGCCAGGACGGGTTCCCCAGTGGTACAGCGCTGGGACGCTTCCGGGTAACCACGCACTCTATAAATCCAACATTCATTCATTCATTCATTCATTCATTCAATGGGCCTATGCGCCATGGAATGCCTGGTGTGGAGAATAGGAATTATCTCCGGGCTGTTGAATGTATAAATGTAAAGCTATGGATGTATGCAGCTATCTTACCCTACAATGTTGGTAACAAGATGTGTGGCAGGATAGCAAAAGGTATTGGGTCACAAGAGTAGCTTTACAGGTCTTCGTGCCCCTGTACTGTGACAAACGCCAGTCTCTAACAAGTCCAGTGAACACAAACATGAAAGGAAAGGAAAGGGAGGACCCGCCAGGTGGACCACAACTCCCACAATGCCTCCTAAGCCAACATCGACAAAAACACCCGCAAGCCCGGCCGTTCGACGGGACCGTAGTCTGGCCAAAAGACGGGACAGCAGACGCCAGAGTCCGATGTGCCTGAAAGGAGTGGAGAGCTGATAGCCGGCACTGATGGAGGGATAAAAACAGGGACCCTCGGAAGGGCGAGTAAACGCCTCTTAAAATGGAGGTGATTTAAGGAGCTTAGGAAAGAGCTCCGGACTTAGCGAAGAAAACCGCTAAGACTAGCAAAGTTTCAAATAGCCGTGGACAAAGAGCGGCTTCAGAAACGAAAGTCGCAACAGGGATCAGGATGCAAGGGTGAGGGAAGAGGCTAGGCGGAGGTGATGCACTTGCTAAGCAGCGAGCAACTAGAGCGCGAAGTGCTAAGCCTCGGGAAGATCGAGTTTTGACTCCTGCTCGGTCTCCTCGCGCATGCGCAATGTAGCAAGGCCATCTTGGATTGGTCTCGCTTGTGTCTTGCGTTCTCTGGGGGACTGGCAGGCGTGACATGCACCATCAACTGCACCTTCAAAACCGCTACCTTCACTGACAATTGGAAACATACCGAGATCAACCCCCTGCTGAAGAAAATGTCTGCCTACCCAGCAGACCTCAAGACATTCAGAGCCATCTCCATCCTCCCCTTCCCAGCCAAGGTGATCAAGAAGTCCATCAATGCCCAACTCTCTGAGTTTGTCGAAGAGAACCATGTCCTGGACACCTCACAATCTGGGTTCCGATGCAACCAAAGCACCAAGACCAAACTCCTCGCCGTCACCGATGACATCTGCTCCCTCCTCAGCCTGGGTAAAACCACAGCCCTCATTTACTGGACCTCTCATCTGCCTTCGATACTGTCTTCCACTGCACCCTAATCACAAGACTCGACGACGCTGGCATCCGCGACAAGGCACTTGACTGGTTCAACTCCTACCTGACCGGCCTAACACAGCGATTCAGCCTACTCCCATTCCTCTCATAACCTACAGAGATCAGCTGTGGAGTACCACCGGGCTCCTTCCTGAGCCCACCCTCTTAAACACCTACTTGGCTCCCCTCGCAGCCATCATCAGAAGCCAAAGACTCAACATATTTTCCTACACTGGCGACACCCAGCTGATCATCTCCCTTACAAACCCACTGCGCCAGAATCAACTTTCACAATGGAATGAAGGCAGTTACCTGGATGCAAGTGTGGAAAATGAATTTTTCGTTATGTATGTCCCATTATACACCCTCTGTTTCACGTCCCGAGCTCACTATGGTAGAAACTAGAAAACACGGGCACATGAACGAAAGGTTGCACTCAACGTGCTACTTCCTCTAATTGCAACCATGTATTCTTATGTCCGAGCCGATTCCGGGAAACGAGCCCCGTTGCAACCACACATTCTTATGGTCAGGCCGATTCCGAGAAATAAGCCCCTGTTTGCCAAGACACAGCGACCAATTCCGAGAAACCAGGGCCTGTTTGCTAAAGACACGACACCAGACATCCTGTCAACGACCAGTTCACTTTTCTCTCTTTCTCTCTCTCTTATCTAAGGAACCAGCCTAGGGTTATTTCTCAATGCTCTGCTTCTGCCGTTTCTTCCTCATGATTAAAGACACAGTCACGCTTCTTCCTGTCATGACTTCTGTATGATTTTGACACAGTTACGCTGCCATGACTTCTGTAAGATTACGACACGGCTATCCGAGTTTTACTGACTTCTGTATGATTACAACACAGCTATCCGAGTTTTGCTCAAGGGAAGCTCCTTCCTCTTTTCTATGTCTAAAGTATATAAATACCATGTTTTCTTTGATTAAAGTAGAGACTATTCCCGAGCCTCCTTAGGTGACGGAGCTCTCCCTTAACTCGAGTTACTGAATAAAGACCCTTGAATTCTAACCACCACGGACTCTGCTCTTCATGCTTGACCTTATTGATATTATAGAAATTCCGATCAAGGTAAATTACTAAAATATTTACCACACAAGCCAGACAAAACCAAGGCACTCCTCCTGGCCCCCACCCCCTCAACTCGGGACGAATAGTGGTGGCCAGCCGCACTAGGAACTCCTCCCACCCTTATGGACCACTAACACAACCTTGACATCATACTAGACTCCTAACTCTCACTGAACCCCCAAATTAACACAGTATCCTCCTCCTGCTTAGAATGACATTCAGATGGCTCCCCACAGAATCCAGAAAGACGGTCACCCACGCTCTCATCACCAGTTGCCTGGACTATTTTAACGTACTCTACTAGTGTCACCCAGAAACAGCTCAGAAAACTACAGAATGTTCAAAATGCCACAGACAGTCTGGTCCTTGAAAGCTCCTGCCACAGCCACATGACACGACACCTCTGATAACTCCACTGGCTCCCTATCAAAAAAAGAGAATCACCTTCAAGCTCCTCACACATGCCTACAAGGCACTCCACAATGCAGGACCAGAATACCTGAACCACCGCTTTGGTTTCCACACACCCACTAGACAACTCCGCTTTGCTCAACTCGCCCTGACCTCTGTACCATGGATCCACAAGACCAGAACTGGAGGAAGAGCCTTCTCCTATCTTGCCGCCAAGACTTGGAACACCCGGCCCGTCCACCTCAGGCAATCTGCATCTTTGACACCATTCAGGAAGGACCTCAAAATCTGGCTTTCAACTGAACCTTAACACCTATGTGAATCAGCAGTGCACCCCCTCAGGGTCTTGAGACCCTCACTGGTGAGTAGCCTCTCTGATTGATTGATTGAATGTAAATATAGCACTTTTAAGCTCACAGCATATCTGGTTGTGCTAGACCGGGTGAAAGAAAATGAAGCGTGGGCCAGATAGAGTCCAGATCATGTGGGAGGAGGCCTCAAGAAGCCAGAAGAGCATTGTGGATGGTTCTTGCTTCAGTGCCAAGAGCAGCCAGGTGTTGCAGATGGTCATTTCTGTAGTGAGAAGATCCTCAGACCTCACCAGAGAGTCGTTGCTTGAGATTTGTGTTCACAGTCACCACAGCCTGTCAATGCCTTTTAAGTGATGTGTGGATCTGTTATTGCCTGTCATCGCTGGTTGTTGGTGTTGGGTGAAGAGTCAGGTACAACAGATCTCATTGGCAGTTGGCAGGGTGGCAAGATATTGGTAGCTAACTGGCCCGTTCACAAAGAGCTTAAAAATTAAGGATGTTGTCCTTCCTCAATTGATGCCACACCAAAGGTCCAGGATCAGAGGGGCACCTCTTGGGAATCAGGAACTCAGTCCAGCAGAGGCCAACAGGGCTACCCCCTACTAAACTGTCTGAAGTTTCCTGACTTCTTGCCCTGGTCCCAGTCTGTCTGTAGTCACAATAGGTTAGTGTAAAGTTCTTTGTGAGTGAGGTAGAATGTTTTGAAGTGCAAATGGGGCTACTCACAGCTCCGCCTCCACATCCTGCCTAAGATGATCCATTAAGGCACACTTAGTCCCTCTGTTGTGTGGCAATCTGGGAGGAGTCCCTAAGATCAACGGTTACTACACCTAGTCATGTGACCCACGAACAGGCTACAGGCACCAAATAGTTAGGACCAGAAAATTCCAACTTCCTAAACACACAATGGATTGAACGCAACAAAACTGCAAGATTCTAATTCAAACAATCTGAATCTTAATAAGCAAGCTTTTAACTAATTCTCTAAAAGTCCCGTATGCACCAGATAAAAGTCTCTGCAGGCCACCTAGTTCAAAAAATGAAGAAAAAATTCCTGGAAATATATCAAGCTTGAGTATCTGCATTCTTTAGTTCACGCTGATAGTATTAACTTTTCTTTCTCAACATTTAACATTACTCATTTACTTATTGCACTTCTGATGTGCTCACGTCATCACATTTTCTCATGATCAATAGCACATTATTTTTGTGTGACTGATTCGCTAATCCTGCACTTTTTTATGTGTAGTTTTTCTTGCAGCGCATCAGATGGTTTGTTTTGCTTTGTTTTGGCCGATTCTCTGACAACATATTGGTGTGTTCCCAGTCCCATTTGGGGCCCACCCAGGAGGGCGGGGGGTAAAGAACAACCACAGGCACGGCAATAAGGTGTGACAAAGGCTGCTTTATTGGAAGCAGGTGCATCCTAAATAACCAAACCTTGGCCAGCGCCGAACAAAACTAATCCTCACGAAATAAGAAGTACCTGATCCACCCCCCACCGTAAATAATTTCCCCCAATCACAACATACTCACCACATAACCACAACATCCCATCTGCAACATGCCTCCTTTGTGAAATAGACATTCCTTGAACTCTGCCATCCCCACCCCCTGTCAAACAATCCCAGGCCTCCTACCCTTAGCTCCTTTTTCTCACAGGAAAAGCACCAATCTCTTGTAATGCACCCACGCACCTGCTCCAGCTACACGATAAAACACCAACCTCGAACCCTGATGCACCGGCTCCCAAAAAACCCTTTCAGGGTCACAACCTACCCCCATTCCTTACCGACTAACCCAGTAAAAAAGGCCCCCCACAAGCTTCACCAAGGAATCAGGAACTGACACCCAGGCCCCCCATAAACAGCCACCCCCACTACACATAAACACAGGGAGGGAGGGAGGGCAAAAACCACAAGACCAGGGACCCTCCACCGGCTGCTGTGTCACTGCCACCGAAATGGTGGTCAGTTACACAAAATGGCCGGTATTATATCCCCCCAGCCTAACCAGCCCAAGGACCAGCCCAAACGCAGCCCAACCTCCTGCAGGCAGCCCAATCAGCCCAAAACCCTGGAAACCCCGAGCGCTCCTCATCCCCCCTTCCTCCGGGCCCCAAAGCCCCCCGGGGGGGCAGGCCTCCCGATGGTCGGCCGCCCCCCCAAAACCCCATTGGGGCCCACCCAGGAGGGCGGGGGAGAGACCAACCACAGACACGGCAATAAGGTGTTGAAAACACGAAGGAGCTTTGAGGGTAAAGCTAGTCATAGGTTGCCCTCCACTCATAGTAACCTAATACACAAAAGACCTAGACCTGGTAGGCATTTATACAATCATCTCTTTTTAGAGTATACTGTGTGTTGCATAATCTATGCAAAGCTTACTCCCCATCCATTAGTTATAAGGGTAGCCAGTGTATCCTAATGATGTGCCTCCTTTAAGAATCGCCCATTCACTGACAGTGAACATCCAGTTGCGAGACAACACAAATACACACACTCAGTGTCAAATAGTAACGCCAGAGAACTAAAAAAAGTGTGTGAGAGCAAGATAGCACCTCACGGGCGCACCACCTACGGGAACCTGGCAGGTACTCGCCAGGATTGCCCTGTTCTCATCATCGGTACCATCAAGCTCGAAAGCAAAATGGGTCCAAGAAACACAAAAAGAATTTTGTGAAGAAATGCAGTGAAAGAAGACCACAAGACAACCATAAAAGTGTCAAAAACAACATATAAACCAACACAGCAACACAGATATGCAATTTTATTCTGTCTCTTGTGTTGGGTGTGGAATCTAAAAAAAGTGAATGTGGTTACTAATTATCCAACCAACACCACTTTACTTGCCGAGGTGTAATAAGGTGTGACAAAGGCCGCTTTATTGGAAGCAGGTGCATCCTAAATACCCAAACCTTGGCCTGTGCCGAACAAAACTAATCCTCACTAAATAAGAAGTACCTGATCCACCCCCACCCCTAAATAATTTCCCCCCAATCACAACATACTAACCACATAACCACAACATTCCGTCTGCAACATGCCTCCTTTGTGAAATAGACATTCCTTGACCTCTGCAATCCCCACCCCCTGTCAAACAATACCAGGTCTCCTACCCTTAGACCCTTTTTCTCGCAGGAAAAGCGCCACTCGAAAGCCATGTAGTGACTTTCGACCCCCCTCTAGGAACCCCCCCTTTTAGATATCTGCGCACCCCCAAGGCTACATCCAGGGCCTCCTTCATCTGGACAATGTACAGCTCCCATACCTCAGTTCAGGATGCTCCATGCGCCCTATCCCTTCCTTGGCACAAAACTCCTTCATCTCTCCGAGCCCTGTCTATCACCCCTGGACGCTTCGCCCCCCGCCAGACCCTCCTAGGAATGAATTCAGACCAGTTCACATGACATCCTCCCCATTTTGACCTAATTTCCAACAAGTCCCACTTCATTTGTTTCATCAGAGCCAGACCCTTGCACGTAACCAGGTCGTTTTCGCCCACATGAATGAGCACCACATCCAGACACACACCCCCGCACCACATTGTTCAAAACCGGCATCAATTTGTGCCAACGCATCCCCCCTTTTCCACGCGAATAACACCTAAACAATCTGCTGTCCAGTTCCAGATTAAGGTTCCAATGCCTGTCCCACTTGGCCATCTCCGCTCTTTTTACAAATGAATGCCCCACAATGTAGATTTCCAACTCCGCGGCAGCTGGCCCCGCCACAGCACCTGCAAAGACACACATGTAAGAGGGCGGTAGAACATCCACGTCATAGCAACCCGCCTACCCCCCGCAACCACACGTATGTTTTGTAACAATCCGACTTCCACCGGCCCAATTGTTTTATGTCCTCCGTCCCCCATCCCTTGTGTGCCGCGTCCGTCGCCGCCCCTTTTCTAAAGGAATGTGTCCCGAACGCCATGAGGTCCTCACCCATCCACCGCAGAGCGTGCCGCAGGGCGTGCCGCAGGACCCCCAGCACCTGGCCCGCCGTCACCTGGCCTTCCATCCCTCGACCAAAGACCTCCCCCCTGACTCCTTCCGCCCTGCCGCCAATCGTCTGCCTGACTCCGCAGGGCACACCCCGTCCAACCTCCCTGGCCCCAGCACCACCCATGTCCCCACCCCTCGCTGATCCGTCTTGGAGCACCTCATGTGTACCGCCACCTCCCGCACCTGCAACTCAACCTCCTCCCACAGCACCCCCGCCCCACTTTCAGGCCCACCAGCTCAGAAACCCGAAATGCCCCAAAAAACAGCCATGACATGAGCGCGGAAAACAACACCTTCTCCCCCCATCGCGACACACCGAAGGCAATGCCGTTATCAAGCCTCCCAGCATCTCTTCCGTAATGGGCCACCGCTGGCTCACCAGTGCACCTCTCTCCTGTGCCCAGCCTTCCAATAGCCTCGTACCCAGCCCCCCTGCTGACGGCAGATACCCGCACCAAAGCTTCCCCATGAATGCCACCGCCGACAATTTATCCGCAATTGTCACCTTTGACAAACCCTTATCCATCAGGGCCAACATGAAACGCACCACCTGTTCCTCCGGCCGCCAACGGTCCCCCTGCCTTACCGCTCCAGACTGCAGAATATCCACCCACGCCTGCTCGTATCGTATGCCTTCCAAGTGGACGCCGCCACCGACGCCCTCACCACTTGAATGACCCTGCGTCTCCCATTGACCTCAGCTCCCTCGGCACTGGCGTCCTGGTCTCCTCCGCCACCATGGCTAGCCCATGGAACCTCTGCCACTGTGAACAAGACAAAGCATCCGCAATGTCATTGTCCACCCCAGGCACATGTCTGGCCTGAAATAAGATGTCATGCTCTAGGCAGCGAAGCACAAACACTCTCATCAACTTGAGAACCTGCGGGTCCCGCGCCGACTGCCTGTTCACCACCTGTACCACGGACATATTATCCACTCTGAACAATACTCGCTTGTGTGCCAAATCCCGCGCCCACACTGTCACTGCAACCACCAACAAAGGGAACAATGACAAAAATGCAATGCTGCGGCCCCCCGACTGCCACTGCGGTGGCCACTGTTCCGCGCACCAGCGGCCCGCCCAGTACAAACCGAAGCCTCCAACACCCGCCGTGTTGGAATACATCATGACATCCCACTCCCAGTCTTCCGGCGGCACCACAGGTACCCCATTGAAACGTTCCAGACACGCCAGCCACATCCACATGTCGTAATTTGAAAATGGCCGAGTTAGCGCTTAGCTGTGCTACACGTTTTCCCCTTAACTTGACTATACTTAGAAACGCCATTTTGTAAATTATGGCGGCCATTTTAGAGAATGAGCGGCCTCGTGGTCAGCATGCCCTTTAGTCCGTTGTCCGTGCAACTGACCACTCGATTCTGCCCAGCAACAGGCTATTTTTAGCTACGGTCAAGCCTGCTCATGCGCAGTTCCAACTGACCAGTCACCCCTCAGGAATGTGCCGCCAAACTGACCAGTGAGGTTGTAACCCCTCCCATGAGTTGGCTGTGCTCCAAAAATGACCATATATGTACATAATCCCTGCAACCTTTTGCCGCCTATTTTGTTTTATTGCCTGTAAACTGTATAAAAGAGGGTCTCACACCAACTTTCAGTGTGATACTTCTTGCATTACCGAAGGATGCTGTAGGAATGTACCACCACCCCATGGGGTCTTAATAAACTTGTTCTTTGTACTTTTCAGTTTCCGTGCCAACAGTTCTTTCAATGTAAGTGGGTTATCTTCGGAACATGTAGGCCTTGGGAACCCGATACTACAAATTGGCGACCACGAAGGGACTCATCGGCGACTCGGATGCCCGAAGGAGAGGTCGTGACGAAGGTTTGGAAATTCGCCATGGACGGGCGCGCTGCCACTGAGTGACCCGAGTCTTGGCACCCACGGTGTTTCTTCCTTTCCTTCCGATCTGACCTTCCAGGTGGCGCCGGTCTCCGACTGAGTTCTTGATCGTCTGCGTTGCTGGATAAGTGCCGTTTGGCTGATTCGATTAAAGACCTTGGCAGTTGGAATCTGGACCTTTGAGATTTGGGTAAGATTTGTGATCGGTAAGGTAGTCTGCGGACGCTTACTGAAGTTCTATGATTTGTGACGGGTAAGGTAGTCCTCGGACGCTTGCCGAAGTTCTATGAATTGTGTCTACGATTTGAGTTAGCTAACGTTTGTGACTTTGTGACCTTTGTGATCTTTGAATTATATGTGTAGGCACTTCACATAGGCAGGCATGTAGAGATGTTTCTCTAATTTTGTTTTTTTCCCACTGAGCGGCACATTTGTGTGAAGTACTGTAAGTGCCAGTTTATACGGTATCACGCTTTCGTGATACTTTTTGAACATGCCTGTTTTAAGTAAGCATTGGCGAATTTTGCGAATCTCGCGTTCGCGAATTTTGCGGATTTGCGAACATGCAATCCGCAAAATCCGCGAATTCTCGTGAATTTGCGGATTTTTTTTTTTTGTGTTTGCGCGGGTTTCTGCCAGTTCGCGAGGGTTTTGTACAATGTCGCAAATTGCGAACTTACCTGTCGGGTCGCAAGTTTCACGAACTTGTTGTTTCTACGTGTCCAGCCTCTTTGGGACACTCTTCTTCATCACTGCCACTCTCTGTCACCACTGCCACTCTCTGACTACTCATGCCACCCTCTGGCCCACCCATGCCACCCTCTGTTTCATCACAGCACCCTCTGGTTGTCCAGTCAGTGTACATTATTGTGGCAACGCAAGCACACCTTCCCTGCCTCAAGTGACCTGAATTAATTTGGGGCTGATTAATGTGTCACAGAATATTTTTTTAGCTGGCACCTGCTTCCTTAGTGCTTCCTGATTAGTGATCTTTTGCACTTGCTAAGTGCTTTCATTGTTGCAAAATTAGTTACAACACCTGCCCTGCCCCAACTGACAATAATGAATTAGGGGCTGATTAATGGATTTGAACTTCCAGCCTGGCTCCTGCTTGTCTCCCTTAGCTGTAATTCAGGACCTTTGTGGCATATGTGTAACTATTCTGAGGTTCAGAGCAGGGTCACATAATAGTTGCAACTGGCAACTGAACTCTGGAGGGGCCCCTCAGGAAGCACTACAGGAAATGGCTACTAATGATGAGCCTGAACTTTTGAACCTGGTAAGTAGTTTCAGTTTTGCTAAGATCGTATTTCTGCAATTTTGCACTTATTCGCGGGGCGCGAATTTGTACTGGGAAGCCGCGAACTCACGCGAACAGTGCGAGCAAAATCCGCTGCTCGCGGATTTGCGGATTTTGCGGGAGATTCGCGAATCTCGCGGATTGCGAATTTACCGAAAATCCGCAAAATCCGCGAGCGAAACGGATTTTCCGCCCATGCTTAGTTTTAAGCACACTCCGAGGGATATGCTGTCTTGGAAATGGTACCACAATTAGGTTAGCGGAATCACAGCCGGCTCCCCCAGAAGGAACTCCGAATCGTGAAATGTATATCAAATTTGGCCTTCCCCCTATCATGTATAGCAAATTATGGCATAAATACACAAAAACTGATCCTGAATTGCAATGGCCACTACATGGGTCGTTCGATTTGCGAAAGGTTCAATTTGTGGAGCAGTGTCTGTTTCAACGTAGGTCTAGACAGAATATGTTTGATTGTGTACGAATGTGGGAGAAAGCGGTGCGTGAACGTATGAAACGTGAAATTGCCTTGGCGGACAAAGAGCAGCGCAAGGCTGCTCGAGATAAGGCTTTACAGCTTGAGGAAAAGGAAGCGCAGGAGAAGAAAGAAAGGGATGAATGGGAACGTAACTTGCAAACGGCCGGTCAATTTCCTATTCGTCGTCCGCTTTATCCTGTCCTTAATAATGAAATTGATGATTTTTCGTTACTAGATCGTTCTCCGCCTCCGTATGTCCATCCCACGACTCCGTCTGAGGATTCCGGTGACGAAGGTCGGGATAAGTCGGATGGAAAGGACAGATCGAGTGTCAGGTTATCTGCGGACAGAGCCGCGGAGTTGCGTGGTCTTGCTAGAAAATTAAATTTGAATCATATAACTGTAGCAACGGTTTTAGCTGAAAAGAATTTGTGGTCCGACCGAGAATTAATGTGTTTTATCACTACTTTAGCGGAAGAGGTGGTTGTTCGCTTCCGTAAATATTCAGACACTTTAGAACCAAAAGCTGTGTCAGTTTATTGTGAGAATTTGGATAAAGGTTTATTTGCTCTTTCAGATACTGATGACCTTTTCAAGCGACTACTTCATCTGCGGGATGAGGCGACCAGACTGCGGGATGAAAAGAAAGATGCTACGGGGTCCGCGTCGGGGTCAACGGAGGAATCCAAAGAGTGTCCTCTTCGGGGTTCAGATAAGACTACCAAAATGCATGTTATGCCTATGCGTGAAGCTGCGCCTTTGTATGTTCCTCCGAAGGGAGAGGGTACGGATGACGATAAAATGTCAAAGGATGCGAAGGGGTACTTTATATATAATTGGGTATATACGCCTTGGAATAGATCAGATGTTATGGCGTTAAAGAACTCCCTGCCCGATCTTCGTAAAAATCCAGCCGCGTTCTATGAAGGGGTTGAGGGGGCCATTTCCTCTTGTGTAATGACGCTTGTGGATATAGATCTCTTCTCTGGGTTAATTCTCCCCCCTGATATGTGGAGGTTGATTCGTAAAACTAACGTTCAAACGACTTTTGGGGCTAATTGGAAGGACTTAGAACAGGCTGACTTACAAAGGGAACCTGCATGTAAACCGTGTGCTTTGATTCTAGATCTCCCGGCGGCTATTTTGACTAAATTGAAAACTTTGGTACCCCCTAAAAAGATCGATTGGACCATGTTGGCTTCATGCAAACAGAAGTCAGATGAATCGGTATCTGATTTCTTTACACGCTTTGAAGAAGCTTTTCATGATTACAGTGGGCAATCATTAACAGACGATACGGGTAGGCATCTGTTTGTCGATAAGTATGTGGCCAATCTCCTACCGGAGATTGCGAAACGATTGAAAATGAGTGAAAGCTCCTGGACCACGGCGACCCCTGCATCTTTGTTAACTATGGCTCAGTATTATGAGCGGCAGGAATTGGAGGCTAAAGAAAGTGTTGATAAGAAGGCGAAGGAATTGAAAACGAAGGTGATGTTGGCACAGGTTCGTGGAACGCAATCTAGAGGGAATGATAGAGGTAGACGAGGAGGGGGTAATGCGTCGTACGGGCGTACGGATATAGCGGAGGATCAATGTGCTTATTGTAAGGAGTTTGGGCATTGGGCTAATGATTGTCCGGTACTTCGTGAGCAACGTAGTCAGCGTGGTCGAGGAGGTGGAAGGGCAAGGAACAGTTATTCGGGGGCGAGAGGCGGCGGAGGTGATCGTGGTAGGTTTGAAGAGAGGGGCCGTGGCCAGGATGAGCGTAATACATTTGATAGACGGAACCAGTATCAGATATCGGAGGGTGAGAATGTGGAGCATCAGGATTATGTGCATGCATAGGACTGCGTAGGATGGGGTACGGAATCAGTTGAAGTGCCAGTAGATCAGAGTGGTCCATATGTATCAGCGGGTATCTTGGGTTCTACTGATCAGTTTCTAGTTGACACAGGGGCTACTCGTAGCGCTTTATCTAAAAACTTGGTTCCGAGGGCTCCCCTGTCTGGCGACATGATTACATGTATTGGGTTTGATGGCACACCCACTCCTAGCCCATTATCGAAGCCCCTTGCACTTTGTCTCGATAAATTTTTCAGTTTTGGTCAATTTTTGTTGTCACCTTATACCCCAGATAATATTCTGGGCATTGATTTGCTTAAATATTTTCGAGCAACAATACGTTGCGCTCCGGAGGGAGTGCGAGTTATTTTGAATGATAACTATCCAGATTCAGACAGATTTTTTACTATACAAGAATGTGAAGCATTAGCCTCTCTCCCTCATACGTTGTGGGCGACTTTGGATACGGATATGGGACAGATGCTCATTCCACCCATTCACATTACTGTAAAGGAGGGAGTACTTCTGCCACGTGTCCCACAGTATAAGATCTCCAGGGAAGGAGAAATTGCCCTGACACACATTGTTAAAGATTTGATCATTGCAGGGGTAGTGGAGGAAGTCCCCTATAATGTTTGCAATAGTCCTATTCTCCCGATCCTTAAGAAAGATACTGACGACAAAGTCTATCGATTTATTATTGATTTGAGAGAAATTAACAAAATTGTCATCCCCCAATACCCGGTGGTGTCAGATATCACGACATTACTTACATTGGTCCCCCCAACGGCGACGACCTTTAGTGTCATTGACCTGAAAAACGCGTTCTTTTCCATTCCTATCCATCCTGACAGCAGATACTTATTCGGCTTTACGTTAAATAATAAATCGTGTAGATTTTGTCGTGTTCCTCAAGGTTACACTGAGAGTCCGAGTATCTACAGCCAGGCTTTAAAAAGACAGCTTGATTCCTTTCAATTGCAATCTGGAGTGGCCCTTATTCAGTATGTCGACGATCTTTTGTTGGCTGCTGATACTTATGCTCAATGCGAGGAGAGTACGCTTGCTTTGCTTTCCTTTTTGGCTCAAAATAATCATAAAGTTTCGAAGAAAAAGCTCCAATACTGTAGACCCAAGGTGACCTACCTCGGTCATCTTTTGTCTAAGGAGGGGCGTGCATTAACAGCGGATCGAATCCAGGCAATTTTAGATACACCAGTCCCCCGCACACAGAGAGATGTACGTGCCTTCATAGGATTAACGTCCTTTTGTAGACAGTGGATCATGGGGTTTTCACACATTATAAAACCTTTGTTAGCATTGCTGTCCAAAACTACACCAATGCCCCTTGAATGGACAGATGAATGTCAAAATGCTTTTGATCAACTGAGACAAGCCCTTTGCTCTGCACCCGTGTTAGGTACACCAGATTACACAAAGATTTTCACATTGTACGTACACGAGAAAGATGGGTGCGCGTTATCAGTGTTAGTGCAAGCACACGGGGACAAACAAAGGCCATGTGCATACTTCTCGGCGGTCCTTGACCCTGTAGCACGTGGGTTACCTGGGTATTTTCGAGCAGTTGCAGCAACAGCGGTAGCTATATGACAGAGTGAGGGAATAGTTTTATCGCACAAATTGTTGGTGTTAGTTCCCCATGCAGTTGATGCCCTGTTGAATCAGACGAAAACCCAGTATCTTACGAGTGCACGTTTGACAGGATATGAGCTTACACTTCTGGCACCACATATCACACTGAAAAGATGTGCTACTCTGAACCCTGCCACTTTATTGCCCTATCCGGTTGAGGAGGGTCAGGAAGAAAAACATCATGACTGTGTTTTCCTGACTGAGGAACAGACAAAGGGTCGTGTCGACTTACAGGATATGCCACTTCCAGATGTGGATGGGGAACTGTGGGTCGATGGATCATGTTTGAGACTGCCAGATGGAACGACTTCCGCAGCATACGCGATCACGACACTTAAGACAGTGGTAGAAACAGCACGAATACCACAAAAATCGGCTCAGGCAGCAGAGCTGATAGCTTTGACGAGAGCCTGCGAATTGAGTGCTGGCCTATGTGTGAACATCTACAGCCGGTACGCCTTCGGAGTAGCGCACGACTTCGGGCTACTCTGGAGGGAACGTGGGTTTTTGACTTCTCATGGAGTACACATTATGCACGGAGAATTGGTGCGTGATCTCCTAAACGCGTTGCTTTGTCCAAAGAAAGTAGCGATTATTAAATGCAGTGCCCATAAAAAGATCACTGATAAAGTGGGTCAAGGAAATGCCTTTGCCGACAGCATAGCGAGGCAAACAGCTATGTCCCGAACTGACTCCCCCATGTATGTAACAAAATCACAAGCTGAGCGATGGTACGATGCTAGAGCAGAGATATTAGATATCCAGAAATCAGCAACTGAAGCAGAACTTGCGGCATGGGCAGTAGATGGGGCGCTAGATGATGAGGGCTGTTGGAGAAGCAAAGACATGGAGAGATGGAAATTGCCTGCAGCTTACTTGCAAGCGATGGTTCAGATGACACACGGATTAGCACATGTGGGAGCTCTTGCGATCACTCGATTGTTATCACGAGTTTGGGAGCATCCCGAGATTGCCAATACAGCCAAGAGAGTAGTGCAGACCTGTCTGATATGTTTGCAGCACAATCCTGCGAAAGGGACCCATACTCCAAAAGGAGGGTTCGTTCCACCGTCTGCACCATTCGAGGTACTCCAAATGGATTACATCCAGCTTGAACGTTGCAATAACCTTAAGTATGTCCTAGTGGTGGTGTGCGCTTTTAGTAAATGGGTTGAGGCCTTCCCCACGAAAGATAATACAACTTTGACAACAGCTAAGGTTTTGCTCAAGGAGTACTTCCCTCGATTTGGAGTTTGCAAATTTTTGTGGAGCGATAATGGGCCTCATTTTGTTGGAAAAATTGTGGAGTATGTGCTGAAGGGGTTGGGGATCCAGCAGAAGTTTCATGCTGTGTTCCACCCTCAGTCAGCAGGTCTTGTCGAACGGTACAATGCCACGTTGAAACTAAAACTGGCTAAGATTGTAGCATCTACGTCATTGAAGTGGCCGGATGCTTTACCGTTAGCATTGCTCTCTCTCAGATCAGTGCCCCACTCTCGAACAGGCCTCACACCATATGAAGTGGTGTTTGGAAGGCCTATGAATATTTGGGGGGTGCCCAAGCCGCGATTGATACATGATGTGCCTTGTATAATGATGAATGACTATTTGGCACGATTAACAAATGATTTGCTTTCTATTCATCAACAGGTTCGAGAAGCGCTCCCTGACAATTCCACTGGAGAGGCTCATAATCTCCGTCCTGGGGATTATGTTATGATTAAGTCGTTTGAGAGGACGAACAGCTTGGAACCGAGGTGGCGAGGCCCCGAGCAGGTCCTCTTGGCGACTCGAACAGCTGTACGAGTGACCAACAGAAAGCGGTGGATACACTCAACTCACTGCCGGCGTGTCTCTCCGGACCTGGTGAATCCTGCTGTGCTGACTGATTATAAGGAGATTCTGGAAAAAGAAAAGAGCCCAGCTGTGACGTCGGCTGAAGTCGAGGGAGCCTTCCCGGACCACACTGCTTCTGGACGACAACGGTACGATCTGCGGCCACGATAAGGAGAAGATTTTTTGGTTTTCGAGACTGGTTGGTTACCGCTCTGGGGTTTGTGAAACGGAAACCGGGAATCTTAAGGGGGGGATCAGTTCTGCCAAGAGTAGCGACACCCGTCTTGACCCCGGAGAAGAAAACAACGGCTACCTCGGAGCTCAGCACCGTATTTTTCCTTTTTAGGTGTAAATATACACATATGTACATTTGAGACTTTGTGAACTTTTCGAACTATTTAAGACTTTGAGAATTCTTTGAACTATGGCGTCTTCTGCATCACGAGACAAAAGAATACTTGGTGCCATCCTTTTTGTCTTGACCATTGTGGTAATAGCAGTGATAGCTTGGGTAGTTGAACTCGTGGTGCCTGCACGTGAACATTTGCTGCCGACTACCCCGGCTCCATCTGAACATTTTCACTTCACCCTGCTGTAGGAAGGTGGATATCTGACTATGGTTACCCCCAAACTTTTTGCCTGGTGTTTAGCTGGTTTTTGACTTAGTTGGCCTGGGATCCTGCTATTCAGGGCCCCAGGCTGATTGCTCTCTCCTTAAAATGGACTCCATGTACCTTAGGTGCATAACACAATTGGAATTGGTTCACCTTATAGGCCCCTGTAACAGTGTACCATAGGTACCCAGGGCATAGGTGTAGCCAAGGCCTACCAGGGGCTGCAGCATGTATTGTGCCACCCCTGGCCTGGCCTCCATATTTGACACAACTGGCTGATCACTCAGCTGGGGTAAGTTGGTGTAATCACCTCTTACTTAGGTACAGTATGCCTGTGTCTAACCCTAAACTGGACACATATGTTCCTATCAGCCACTCCTATGGAAGGCCTCATCAATCCTGGAGGCAGAGTGCTTGGAAATATGTGAGATGGTGCTCTAGCATGAGCTGAGCCTGTCTGCAGCTGTCGGGAACCACTCCCTAAGCTGTTCCGGGATATTGCCATACCATATACTCTTAAGTGCATTATAATCCTCGCGGTTAAATGCTGTCTTTGGTTTGGCTTTATCAAAACATGTCGAGTAAGGTGTCATACGAATTGGAATACTATCCCCTCGCCAGTTCTGGCGACGGGGATAGCATTCCACCCTTCTAGAGGGACACGACATGTGTGTAGCCTTAACCCCGGTTAAAGTTAAACAGAGCCTCAGCATCACAAAATGGATGCTGCCACCACAGACACATGTCTGACCTCCTGCTGCTGGGAGTCCTTCCAGCGAGGAGGGCCTGGACAAAGGGTTTCCTGCCTGGGGAGGTGCGAGCACCACCCCAGACAGGGTTTTGTGTATTGGGTAGGACAGGGCTGAATAGAATCAGACATGCCCGGGGCACACAAGGTGTCCCCGTGCATAGGCCAGTCCAAACCGGTCCTGGGACTTTCCAGACCCAGGCTTGGCGCGGAACTGGACAAAGGAAAGGGGGTGTAACCGCCCCCCTTCCTGGTTCCTCCCAGAGGAGGGACCTAGTAGGTGATCCACCCCTCAGATTGGGAATAAGAGTGGGAGCAGTGCCATTGCACAGCAGATCATCCTGAATCAACTTTACATGAAGAAGAAGACTGGACTTCGACATTCTGCTGCACAGAAGACTGAAGAGAATCTCCCTTGTGGCCTAGGAGTGGCCACCCTGTGAACACAGGTACCAACCAGCAACTCGATGTCTGCTTTGCCGCCGCCTCCCGCCGGAGCCTGAGCCCAGAGCCCAACAAGAACCAGACTCCCAGACCTCTCAGAGCCCGATCCACAGTCCCTGCAAAGAAGGGACCCGTGGAGGCACCGAGTGACGTGGGACCGGACCTCTTGGAAGACACTCGAAAAGCTGACTGCGCAGCTTCTGAGGCATCCTCGACGTTGTGCTTTGGGGACTGAGAACCCCCACCACCGAGCAGCCCTTGCACCGAAGATCAGCCCTCCAGCATCTCCACGATCTGCGTGGGGCCGTTTTGCATTGTGCCACTTGACGCGCCATCCCGGCCACTAGCCACGTGGTCAGCGGCCATCTTGGCAACAAAACCGACAATTTACACAGCAGGTCTGGTTGCTCCAGACCTACCCAAGCTCCTGTAAAAAGAAGCACCCGCTCTGACCTTGCTGGTCCGAGTGTTAAGCATCTTTCAACTTCTGCCTGGCTTGCCTTTGCCAAGGCCTGTTTGCTCCGATCAAGTTGCCGATACCGCCAACAGCGAGAAGCCTGCGTGGGACAGCTCGTGACCGACTCCTGGACGTCCTCGACCCCGGGTATCCACGTGGCTGCAGAAAGAAGCTACCCAACAACGCCTGTTTGCACCCGACATCGCCTGGTTCCAATCTGGTTCCACGGTAGTCACTGGCTAGTGACTTTGAACACTGTCCCTTCTGCTTTCAGGTCTTCACATCTTCAGATCCACCCTTGGATCCACCGGAACTCTTCACATCGAGCCGCCTGCAGCATCTTCAGCTCCAAGCACCATCGACCAGCGTGACGAAACCCGACACTACTTCGACCCTGTGCACCCGCTTCCTGTGGGTGAGGTAACTCAGCTCCGCCGGTGCTCCTGCACTGGTACACATCTCAAGGGCCTGTGTCTTAAGTTTCAGCTCCCTAGGTCACTCGGAAGGTTCCTAACTTTCTAACTTTGTACTTTTTACGCACCATAGACTTTACATTGGAAAGTGCGTGCACTTTGAACACTGCACCCGAGTCCCGTGGGCCTCTCCCGACATAGTCACTGCTAGTCTCGAATAGCTCCAGCGATTCCCGAGGCCCTAGGCCTGTTCACTTTCCTATTGGTATCTCTTATACCACTTTCTTAGTATATGGTTTAGGTGGCCCCTAGGGCTCATCCATATTGTGCAACTTTTGTGTATTTTAAACTGTCTTGTGATTTAACGGTTGTGCTTCTGTGCTCATAAAGAGTCCAGGGGATTTTAAAGTTAATAAATCAATATATTTTTTCAATATATATCTGTGTGGTGTCCCTTTCATTTGGTATTCAAGGGGGTTGTGTGTGGTATAACAGCTGGCTTCACATGCCTTTCAGAGTTTAGCCTAAGACTGCTTTGTCCACGTTACCACTAGGATAACTGGTCTACAAGGTTGAATTACAACCATCATCATAAGGGTTGCTTGGCATGGTACAAAGTGATCACTAAGAATTAATGAGCATTATATACCAGGCCAACTTCTCACACCTGCCCTACCATGAAGAACGGCACCGTCAGACCTACTTGAACAATAGTTTTATTCAGATCCTGCATCATACGCATAACATGACAAATACTTCTAATTGTTGGGTGTGTGGGATGTTGCCTGGTCATCAGAAGAAAGGGGGCACTCCACTCATTCCGCTCTCGTTTTCACATAATGGGTCCTGCAATGCCTGGTACACTCTTCTATTCACTTTGCAATGGCCAACAAAAGGGGGAGTGCTTTTCCGTTTGAATAAAATTTGCTACCATGACCGGGATGGGTATCCACGAGCTGAGGGTACTCGATTTGAATGGGAAGAATATCGCCCCGATAATGCCTCTGCCCCACGTGTCTACAGCAACCAAAGGAACGTTAATGTATCTGGTTCACATATTATTAATGTTATTGCCACTAAAGCTTATTTGTGCATACGTAATAAAGGTACAATCCCGGTTGGGAAAAGTGAATGCAACACTACACTTACGTTCGACAGCCCGAATGGCATATCGTTTGTGGCATCTCGTAATACTTTTTTTATTTGTGGATCTAAGGGCTATCATCAGCTTCCGTTAGGATGGTTAGGCACTTGCTATGTATCTTTTGTATTGCCCCCTGTATTCATTGCCCCACCAATGTATCATAATGACTATGTGCTTTACCACGATTTTGTGTTAAACCGTGTTAAACGTACTGTTGTTCTGGATGATAATGACCAGACGGATACCGCACTGCAGCAATATGTGGACTTTAATTTTGGACTGTTCTCCTTTGTAGGGGCCGCCTTGAATAGTAGAAAAATAAGACGATTGACCCGTGTTGTTGAGGCTGTGGCTTATGATACTGCTATCGCATTAGGAAATATTACTGAAGAACTTCAGATTTCTAGGATCATTACACTTCAGAACAGAATGGTTCTAGATGTGGTTCTAGCTGATCGGGGGGGGGGCATGTAGAATCATAGGAAGTAGCTGCTGTGTTTATGTATCAGATAATTCGCCATCCGTTTATGATGCCATTTCTAAGTTGCACAAAATAGCAGCTGAAATACACCCGGACAATGGAACTTGGACTTTTTCAGGATGGTTCTGGTCAATGCTTACCACTTGGGGTTGGAAACTGCTAACGATTTTATGCAGCATTGTTGGGATATTGTTCCTCGTATATTTATGTATACAATGTGGCCCAGCTTTATGTTCTATGTGTCTATCGGCTTGTATACCATCAAGACGAGCTCTTGCTCACAACAAAATGATGCTTCATAAAGAAGTAGCTCAAATAATGCTAATAGATATTGAAGATGAACATCCCAATTATATCCGCTATGAGGTAGCTTCAGCTAAACGCTAAAAGGGTCGTCTGTCGTAATTTGACAATGGCCGAGTTAGCGCTTAGCTGTGCTACACGTTTTCCCCTTAACTTGACTATACTTAGAAACGCCATTTTGTAAATTATGGCGGCCATTTTAGAGAATGAGCGGCCTCGTGGTCAGCATGCCCTTTAGTCCGTTGTCCGTGCAACTGACCACTCGATTCTGCCCAGCAACAGGCTATTTTTAGCTACGGTCAAGCCCGCTCATGCGCAGTTCCAACTGACCAGTCACCCCTCAGGAATGTGCCGCCAAACTGACCAGTGAGGTTGTAACCCCTCCCATGAGTTGGCTGTGCTCCAAAAATGACCATATATGTACATAATCCCTGCAACCTTTTGCCGCCTATTTTGTTTTATTGCCTGTAAACTGTATAAAAGAGGGACTCACACCAACTTTCGGTGTGATACTTCTTGCATTACCGAAGGGTGCTGTAGGAATGTACCACCACCCCATGGGGTCTTAATAAACTTGTTCTTTGTACTTTTCAGTTTCCGTGCCAACAGTTCTTTCAATGTAAGTGGGTTATCTTCGGAACATGTAGGCCTTGGGAACCCGATACTACACACAATTCCTCCTTCGATCCCGCCGACAGCCTCACGTGATGGTGCGGCAATGACAAACCCGACAGCGCCAAGCCCAGCCGAGGGCAGAACAGCTGCTCCGCTTGCACCACTCGACATGCAAAATTTAAGTGCCCCAACAACACCGGCACTTCCCGCACTGTCACCTTCGCCTATCCAACATGCCGCCTACCAACGCCACCATCGCCGCTTTCTTGTCTACCGGTAGGTGTGCTTCCATGGCTGCTGAGTCGAGCTCTATGCCTAAAAATGACAGCACCGAACTGGGACCGTGCGTCTTCTCCGGCGCCAGGGGAACACCCAAGTAACCCATTTGTTCCTGGAAATTGCACAGCTGTTGCTGACAATCCGTCGAACCGGGCCATCCCACCAGAAAGAAGTCATCCAAATAGTGCGTCAAAGTCTCAGAGCCTGTGCACCAGGAAAAATCCCAATGCAGGAAGGAGCTAAAACACTCGAACAACGCACATGATATCGAGCACCCCATCGGCAGTGCCTTGTCCACAAAAATGCACCTGTCAAATTGAATTCCCAACAATTGGTAATCCTCCGGGTGTACCGGGAGCAACCTGAAAGCCGATTTGATGTCGCACTTCACCATCAGCGCCCCCGGCACCAACGCCGTCACGATCTTCCGCGCCACATCCACCAACGAGTATGACACTGATGCGAGCTCTGCCGATATGAAGTCATTCACCGATGACCCCTCCAGCCACAACAAATGTTGTATCAACCTGAACTGCCCCGGCTCTTTCTTGGGCACCACGCCAATCGGGGAGATGATCAGGTTCGGCACTGGTGACTCCGCGAAAGGGCCCGCCATGCCGGTGTGTAAGCTCCCATACGGGAGCTTACGCACCGGCACCACACAGCTCTCCTTCCCCCCGGCGGTTGCGCCACCCGTCGTCGCGCTCCCCGCAGCTGCGCCCGCATCCGTAACTGCCCCGGGGCCCGCTGCCGCCCCTGCCACTGCCACCGCTGCTCCCCCATTGCCGGCCGCCCCGGCGCCTGCTGATGCAACCGCTGCCTCTGCCGGCCCACCCCCGTCTGTGCCCACCCCCGTATCTGTCACATAGTGTCCTTTCACCAGCCGCAACAAGTCCTCCCCCCGAGCCTCAGTCCCCACCAAGACCTGCGTGCTGCGCTACCTGCCCAAACCGCTCCCCACTCTGTTCCCTACCTTACCTGGCGTCAAGGCCGGCATCCGCACTGGATCCCGCCGCCTAACCAGTGGCGCGCCCAGCTGCGGTCGAACCTGCAAAACACTGCCAACAGCATTACTGCCCTCTGTCCCAAATCTCCCCTTCCTCCTCAGACTCTCCATCACACTCCCCTTGCCACCCCTGCCATTCTCGATCGCCCACCAGGCCTTCCACATGACTCAATCCCGCCTGCTCCCTACACACCCTCATCAACGCACCCAAATCCACGCTCACTCTCCTCCCATCCGCTCCATATGACTCGTGCTCAGTGTTCACCGCACCATCTCGATCTCTTCGCCACCTGGCGGCCATCTCGACCCTTCGGGGTAGGGCGGGCGGGGACCCCGGGCCCCGCCGACTGCCTTGAGCTCCTGCCATGTCCCACGTTGGAGCGCGACCGCCCGTACCAGGCAGAGCCGGCCCATCCCCTTGGTGGACCGGAGCGGCAAGCTGCTTACCCGAGGACCTCGCCCACTGCTCCTGCCATGGAAAAAATTGGGAGTCCAGCATGCAGGGAAAACAATGCCCCCCCTGACCCCCACCCTGACCTCCCGCATCCCATCCCCTCCGTGGCCACGTCCCCAACCCACAGAGTGTCCCCCTCTCTTCGCTGGCCGCTCCTGCCACCCCCCCACTACCCACGCCTGACTCGCCCCGCCCCAGTCCCCACATGCCACCCGTCGTGGGTCCCCCACCCCCCACAACCCGGACCCCGCCAACTTGGTCCCACGCCCCCAATACAGCCTAACCTCCTGCGGGCAGCCCAAGCAGCCCAAAACCCCGGAAACCCTGAGCGCTCCTCACCCCCCTCCATCCGGGCCCCGAAACCCCATTCTATGTTAGTGTTTCACTCCGGTTGAAACATACATCAATCGCGTCTACCGAAGGACGGGTCACTCGTTTCCTTTTCTGATTGTGTTTAATTCACTCACTTTCATCTCCGCCGTATGGGATAACAGCGGAGTATTAATTTTTATATCTTCTGCTGACTCTATTTGTATATGAAGAAAGAGAGGTCCGTGGTATACCACTAACCACAATCTGGAGCAAGAATGAAAAAATGATGAAAAACTGGCCTGAATTAGGTCAGTTAAGAAAGCCCTCACTCACCGACCTGGTCGGTGACATGCTTCATCATTGGGCCCCACTAAAGAGGCACTCGGCCTCTTTAGTGACCGGACCTCAATGATTACGGTACGAGGGAGTCACAGGTTCCGAGAGGGTGCCTGGCGTCGAGGGCGGTGTGCCAATTACGCCTCCACCCCCCTCCCGTAACCCATGGTGCAGATCGCATTTTTCCTACAAGTGCAGAAACCAGAATTTGGTAAGCCTCCTAAACCAGGAGTTACGGGATTGAGCTTTTGCTCTTCCCTTTATGCACTTTTTCACCTTTTAACTTTTTTTCACTTTCACGCCCCAAGGTCAGGGTGAGCCTTAGGGTGCTCATACCGCCAGGGTTTAGCACTATTCATAGTCCTGATGAATGCCTGGTAAACTCACACCATTTTTTAGGCAGAAACATGTTGACTGACGTTTTCACTGATTGGAATTAACCAAATAGTTAATTTTGGATAAATTCCCAACACATAAAACTTTTTTATCTGTGTCCTAGTGATCTATAAATAAAACTTTTTTTGATACACTAACAGACACTGTTAACAGTATTATAATTCACTGCACGCCTTTACACAAAAAACCCGCTCTGCAGTAGTTCTGTCGTCGCAGCACACTATAGAGGCACTCGGCCTCTTTAGTGGGGCCCGATGATGAAGCATGTCACCGACCAGGTCAGTGAGTGAGGGCTTTCTTAACTGACCTAAGTCAGGCCAGTTTTTCATCATTTTTTCATTCTTGCTCCAGATTGTGGTTAGTGGTATACCATGGACCTCTCTTTCTTTGTTTGACTACCTTAACCGGGGATTAAGAAGATGTCTTGAATCTCCCTACCTCTCTTATTGTTGTCATATATCTATTTGTATATGTTCACATATTACTTTTCTTTGAGGAAGACGGCACTGTGTCTGTTACAGGCATTTCAGTTCACTTTCGGTGGGATCACCGGAAGTGTAGCTTAAAGGTCTAGCTTCCCCCTGCTCAAACCCCATTTAGAGCGGAGCAGGGAGCGGACGCGTGCAGCGGCGTGCCGGTGGCGCACTGAAGATGCGCCAAAGGCAAGCCCATGTGCGTCTGACCACTGCCAGACGCCCGGACCCCTGGCCCTTTATAGTCGGGTACCGTATCTGCTACTTTTGTCTTAGAATTCGGTTACCATGTCCTTGTATAGTTACTCCAGTAAACAACTAAGAGAGTTGAATACCACACAAACCAAACCTACTGGAACCCTAGTTTCTGAATTAGCTAGCTGTCCTCAAATCTCTCTGGTCGCTTATCTCACCGACCAGACAGAAACACCCCTTCTCCTGGTTCCTGCCTTCTTAGCACAGATAATTTAGCTGAAACACTTAATGCCATATATTTTAATGCCCGCTCAATCCCCAAACACGCTTTAAAAATCTGGTCATTGCTTGACTCAGCAAGCCCAGATATTTGTTTTATCACCGAGACCTGGTTACATGAGCATGCCACCCCCGATTTATATACTGCCTTCTCGTCAGAATATAAATTAACTTGACTTGATAGAAAGGAAACTAAAGGGGGGGACTACTGATTGCTTCTAAAAATAACCTGAACGTGCTTAGTCTAGAAAGCTTTGCAACCAACTGCTTAGAAGCCATTATATTTCAGATTGAGGGAAAATTAAACAGCATTTGGAAAGGAGCCCTAATATATTGTCCCCCTGGCATCAAAGGAGACTTTGCCAATACTCTGCTTGAAATTATTTCACCTCATGTTCTTGCCTCAGATAAATTCCTTGTAGTAGGGGACTTCAATTATCATGCAGATATACCATCTGACTTAGACACAGAAAAGCTACTGTATAGCATGTACACTCTGGGACTTGATCAGAAGATCATAGGCCCTACACACTAAGCCGGCCATACATTGGATCTTCTTTTTACCAATTTTTCTGATCTGAAAGCAGCCTCTCCTATTCCACTGCCCTGGACTGACCATTATCTGGTAAATTTTTCCTTCCCGATGGTCAAAATAAAAATAGCACCAGGCAAACGGCTCAAGACTACAGAGACCTATGAAAAGAATCACTCTACCTCTTTTTCAAAAAAAATGTCATCTAATCTCACACACTCCCTCCCTAAGTGCCAGCACTGCGGCAATGCAATTTGATCTCGCTATAGAGACAGCGCTGAATAAAATTGCTCCTATGAGCAGAATTAAACACAAAATTAGAACTGTGCCTTGGTTCACAGAGGAAGTAAGAATCATAAAATTGGAATGTAGAACCGCAGAAAAGAAATGGCGGAGGAGTAAATATCAGAAAGATCGGAAAATATATAAACTTCTGCACTCTAACTATATGCTTAAAATAAAACTGACAAAAAGAGCATTTCTCACGGAGCGGCTAGATAGAGCCCAAAATTCCTCTAAAGAACTTTTTCAAATAATGAAGGAATTTACTACTCCTAATACTGCGTTAGAAATTCCGAATTCTTTGGAATGGACAAATACATTATCCCAGTTTTTTTAAGATAAAATTACCGCCATTCACCTTTCCTTTCCTGATCATCCTGACCTAACGCAGCTAAATACTCTGGGCATATCCCCATCAGACCCCGTACACATTATGGAGGAATTCATTAAATGTGATTGTTCGGCAAATATGTTGGCCGCATTAAAAATCAACTCAGGGACACCTACAGATCTCATCCCTCCTAAACTTTTTTCAACACTTGCACCGCCACTGGTGGAACATCTCACTGACCTTTTTAACAAATCTTTCATGGATGCTGATTTTCCGACAATGTGGAAAGCTGCTAAAGTCAGGCCCATTCTGAAAAAACCCACGCCCGACCCTAACATCTTGTTAAACTACCGGCCTATAACCCTGCTTCCATACTTCGGGAAAATGCTTGAATCCATTGTTAACAAGCACCTTGTGAATCATCTTGAAAACCATGGACTTTTGGATCCCTCACAATCTTGTTTTAGGACACAACATAGCACTGAAACCGCATTGGTTGAGGTGGTTGATAACATCAGACTGGCGCTGGATAAGCGCCAGTCAGCCATCCTCGTCCTGCTCGATTTGTAGGCGGCATTTGACACCATCTCCCACCGCATTCTAATTCATCGATTGTCGGAGATTGGTGTCAGAGCAAACACCTTAATATGGTTTTCTAGCTATTTGTCCAACCGCACTACAACGGTCCAAATCGGAGAAAATAGTGAAAATGAAAGACCTGTCAAAATGGGCGTCCCTCAGGGCTCTATATTGAGCCCAACGCTCTTTAATATCTATATGACCCCTTTGGCCAATACAATTAGAGACCATGGCTTTGATGTTCTGTCATATGCCGATGATACGCAGATCTTAGTCACACTAGATTCTGACCCTAACAAAACTAAACAACGTTTCCAAACCTGTAAGGTACAAGTTTCAACCAAATGGCAGCAAGTCAGAAATTATGCTCTTCGGCAAAGCAGCAGAACATTGGACAGATGACTGGTGGCCAATCAATCTGGGCACCTGCCCAGTACCAAAGTATTCAACCTGTAATTTGGGCTTTCTGTTGGATAACAAATTGTCCATGAATAGCCAAATAAACAGCATCATTGACACTTGGTTTGGACTAATGCGGAGTCTGAGAAAATTCTTTAAGTGGATCCCTGTTCTGGCCCGAAAACCCTTAGTCCAAGGCCTTATAATAAATAGGATGGACTACGGAAACACACTTCTGTCTTCTATAAATGAACACCATCTGAGGAGGCTTCAGGTTCTCCAGAATACTGCAGCCCGGCTGGTTCTTAACCTCCTGAGAAAAACTTCTTCTGCTGCCTGTCTAAAAAGCCTACATTGGTTGCCGGTAAAAAAGCGCATCCTTTTCAAAATACTATGTCTGGTTCACAGACAATTGTATGAAAAGGGTCCTAAATACTGGTCCAAAAAACTCAGATGGTATCAGCCACAAAGGGATCTCAGATCCAGAAAAAAACTCCTACTGATACCTTTGAGAACACGTACCTCCAGAAATGGCGGTCGCGCATTTTCGTTTCTGGCTCCGGCCGCATGGAACACAATGCCGTCCATCTCCATAACTCCCCTGATCATGGCAGTTTTCGCAAAGGGCTAAAGACCTGACTCTTTGCAAACTAGCTGCGTTCCCCTATGTCAGAGACTGCTGCAAGCACCATGAGACTTCCAGGATGTGATTTGTGCACTATACAAATGTCCCTGACTTGACTGTGTTAGAGGTAAGCAGGTTGCACACTGGCTTGGTGACATTTAGTGCTTGCTTTTTGGGAATACGATGAGTAATTGGTCTTTGTGGTTTTTTGTGGGGGTTTGGGCAGAATTTGTGTTGTGTCGGCTGGTCGTGGTCTTTGGCAGTGTGTGTTCACACTCTAGCTTTCAGGTAGAAATTCTTACGCAGTATTGCTGATATATATTGAATTTTATGAACCTTCTTTCAATTCACTTGTTTTTAACCTCAGTGGTCACCTTTGGAGTTTGGTTTTAGGATTTTTGTTTGGTCACTCTGATTTGATCTTCACGGATGCATTAGAAGTTCGTGAAATTACTGACACTATTGAGCATGGATTTATGGAGCCAATGCTCTTAGCCATTCTTTTTCTTTTTCTTTTCATTTTCTTTGATCTTTTGAGTCAGAATGTCAGTCTAAATATGTAATGTGGCAGTCACTGTATATATCCAAATTAAAACCAAATATTTACATGTTACAAATTCCCCTGATGAGGGGCTTATGTTAAAAGCTAGAACTGCATTGGGACTTATGAAGTTTGTTACTGCATGCTGAATACAAGCTGTATATTCGCTCATTTTTTTAACTTTTTGAATAAAAGCAGATTCCAACTCACTCCAGAGTTCGAAGAACTCATTTGGAACTTCTGGATTCAACCGAAAACTGTTTTGATTACTGTTGTGATATTGTACTATATTGAATACTTTTGAGATTACTTTGTGATTATGTTTCGTACACTATATTGTGATGCAAATAGTAGTGCACTGGGTTAACCTGGATACATTTCCAGGAATTCTGTCTTCAACTTCCTAAACATGGCATTTTCAGAATTATGATTTAAAATATCAATTTATCCATAAAGACGATTTTACAGTACCATTTCTCAGACACAAAACATGATTTTCCTGCCTGCTTCCAATCAAAAGTTATTACTTATTTAATGTAATAATGTAACCCAATGTTATTCTATGGGGGGCTATCACTCATTAAATGTAATATGGAAATCCAATTTTATCCTATGGGAGATATAGGCCTCACAGCATTGAAAAACAATGTGTGAGTTTCTTACTCCCAGGACATGTAAACTTAAAAGTACATGTTCAACTTTTTTATTATAATGCACCCCTCCCTGGCTAGCGCTTACTTTAGTTTTGACTTATATGCAATAGAAGGGAGTTTAAGGCTTTGCAGGTGACTTATTCTGAAAAATCAAATTAGCAGTGTAAAACTGGGACATGGTCTTAGCGGTAACTTAACTAGGTAGCACAATAAGTGCTACAGTCTGACTAGTAATATTTAATTTACCAGCCTTAGGTATATGGTATACCACCTACATAGGGACTTATAAGTAAATAAACATGCCAATCTGATGTAAGCCTATGGCCAACAAAAACGAATTCAGCAAAAATAGGACGGGTGAAAGCAAAATGTCTGGGGGTGACCCTGCAGAGAGGGCTAAGTTAACACCCTGGAATTGCCATCTGACCAGTTCCAGCTGGACGTGCTGCTGACCTTTGTTGAAGTGTGTCCTAATCCCCAAGTAATACCCTCCAGTTCCCAGATGTTTGGCTGGTGTTAGAGTGTAGTCTTCTTGTCCCTAGACTACAAGAAGATTTACATTTTTTCCAACATTGTGCTGTAGCTGTCAACCTTGAATCACTGGTCTGCCTCAGCTTGCTTGTATGCCCAGCTGAAGTTCAAACGTAGAGGGTTTCATTGCAACTGACACCAAACAGCAACCTGCCAATGTCGGGGCCTTCCTGGGCACAAACTTCAGACTTTGCCTGCTTGGAGGTTGCTTCCCCACCTTCATTGATGATTGCAATGGGAGCGCGCTCTTTAGCAACCTGCCATCAATGATTCCAGCTTCAGATCCAGCATGCAGCTTGCCCTGTCAATGACTCTTCGACTATATCGATTTCTCCATAAAAGTTTCTCAAGTATGAAGGTCAACGTTTTACCAGGATGAACCTAGGGGCATATTATCAAGCCTGTGCGCTAAAATTATCGCCGCTTTATCGGCCGAAAACGTCCGATAAAGCGGCGATAATGGGCTTGATAATATGCTCTGTGGAATTCCAATCGAAGCCCATGTTAGATGTCTTCACATCTAACATGTGCTTCTATTGGAATTCCATAGAGCATATTATCAAGCCCATTATCGCCGCTTTATCGGCCGTTTTCGGCCGATAAAGCAGCGATAATTTTAGCGCACAGGCTTGATAATATGCCCCCTAGTCCCTTCATCCAACCCATGCTCCATCCTAGTCAGCTTTAACCCTTGATTTTGGCTAGGTTGTACGTGACCAGATACCTTGGTTTGCTTTTTGTGCTTTTCAGTTCTATTTTTAATCCAAACTTCAAACATTAATATCTCTGGCTCTACTTATTGGATGTTTGGTGTTTTGATGTCATTTTATTTATTGAAATGTATTTTATTTGTCTACATCGATTTTTCTTGTGTTGTCTTTTTTACTTTATTACTGTTTGTCTACCGTATAAATACTTTACCATGACCTCTCTGCTTTGTGCTAAGGTACCAGAGAGAAAGCACATTGTTTTAGAATTGATTTGTATGGTCCACCTTTAAAAAAGGTTTGTGATTATTACTATTTGAAGTGGGTTCTCATACCCCTCATCTAATATTCCAATTTATTCCATTAAGCGCATTGATGTGTCATTATTTAAGACAGGATTTTGCTTTTATCTCTATTTGAGTCAAGAAAGTGTTGTTGCATCCATGCTGCAACCTTGGTCACACAGGCATTTAATTTTTCTTGAGCGAGATTGATGGTGTTAGAAATAGGAATTCCGATTGGAGTGTCCTCTGCATTTGACGGTATTTAAATTTGAAAGAAGCAGACAAAAGACGCCAAGAGAGGCGTGTAGCTTTTATATAGTGTGTGCAAACATCAGCCGGAGGTCATCAACTACCGATAGAAGGACTAATTCAGTGTTGTGTTCCAGGCAAAACTGAATTCGAGTGATTTAAGAAGTAAATTGGTTTCCAGATAACGGGCGATCTGTTTGTTTACTAATTTTCCCATAATTGTGGCTGGGAAAGGCAGAAAGGAAATAAGAAGATTATGGCTAAACATGATAGAATCAGAAGTATATTTTTTGACGGAGTGGGACTAAAATGGCATCCTTCCAGATGCTGAGATAGATTTTCAATGTAAGACATCTTTTACAGAGATTAGCTAGCATGCAACAAATCTCCTGAACTGCAAGGGAATTGATAAAAGATGGACCTGGATCCAAGGGAGAGCCTGGAGTAAAAGAGGGAATGAGAGAGGAGATGCAATCTACAGATTAAAGTGATACATTGCTGAGGGAGACTCCATTGGGAGGAAGAGAAGTATAATCTACGAAGGACAGTGTGCCAATAGGGGGCTGTAGGGCGAATCCAAACTGATTTAGGTGACACTGGTGTATTTTTTCAGGCTAAGAGGTTGAAAAAGCTTTCGACAATGGAAAAGATTTACCTGGAGGAGTTGCTAGAATCTTCTATATTTCTAGTAAACTTTGCTGGGCGTGTAGCGTGTATAAAACATTGATATTTACATATCAGCCTTATAAATACTTTTACTATAAGAATTATAACCTTTCCTCCAGCTACGCTGACATTTAGCCTCCCTAAGTTCCTCCTTGAACCGAAGTCGTAGTTGCAGCAAGGTCAGGTGAAATTAGAACTATGCTGTGCAGGGAGAAAGAGAAATAAGAGCACATTCTACCTTGGACATTGAGAACACGGAGAGCTGCAAATAGGTGTAGAATAGGTGGTGCGGAGAGTATAGGTGATGGTAGCAGATCCAGGGTTTATGCAGCCCGAGGCAGGTTTGGGCACGGACAGGTACAGATAGCATTCCTTCTTTGCTGACATGCCCTCTGCATGGATGCACAGCATCACTGAGAACAAAGGTCATTGTTGTGCTGAGGGGTGGCCTAATGAAACCACTAGCATGCTGCCTGAGCTGCAAAAAGAGGTGGACAAAATAAAAGATGGACTGGAGTTCAGCTGCTTCTGGTCAAGCATGGGAACTCCCTGCTGAAGACAATTAGATGAAAACACTCAGATGAAGCAGCCTTCTAGTGATTTCATTAGACCAATCTCTTCCTCAGGGTGGCCAATTTTTCAGGCACTTCTGTGCATCCTCCATGGGTGAATATATAGAAAGCCCACTACAGCAGCTTAGTCTTTTCTCGCCCCAGGGTTTGTAGGCTTCCTAAAAAAAGCACTATGGGTTGCTACTTTATTTCCTTTTTCCCTTAACTTGGAGACGCCTGACTCCACTGTCTGCTCCCATGCCTCGTGGTGATGAGTAGCGGCTAACTTATTTTATTGGTGTTATGATTCAATTGCTCTCAATTTTATTTTGATTGCTGTTTCTTTTCCCACAAGCCTCCACTGGTGCAAACATGGAGTGCAGACGCTGTCCTCTGCTGATGTCAAAGATGAGCAAGCTGTGTCAGCCTGCACTACCCGTAAGCACCACAGGGCTTACGGGTTTCTAAAGACAATGATGACATTAGATCAGGCTATGAATAGTTAGGTGGCTATAAAAAATGCCAAAAAGACTCTGCATCACACAGGCATTAATGAAGACACCTAAACAATCACCTCCAAACATTTGGGCTTTTGTTCAAAGGTTGGCAACAGGCACCTCAACTATGTCGGAGAACCACTAGCATGCAGATGCAGTTCCTACACTACAGTGGAGATGTAGCAAGAGGTCTAGCCCAAATAACACACACCTTAGAGGAAATGAACACTGCTAATGCAGGAATGATGGTGGTAAAGCAAGCTGGAGAACCTATGAAAGGCTCAAGAGTGTGCTGTGTTTCCATTGGTGAGTGAGCTACATAATCGAGTACTAGAAGCCAGAGTGGAGAAGGACTAGGAAGGACAGTACCAGGTTCAACAGAAAGAATTTTACATCAAAGATGCAATTAGTACAAAACACAATGCAGTGTGTTCAAGAAGTTAAAGAAAAAACAGTTTTTTTTATAAAACTTTAATATAATCAGTATTTTTCAGAATATGTTCAAAACGTACATGTCCATCATATTTTTTTTTAAAGTTTTATTTTTATTGCATTTTCAAACATTACACGTAACACAACATCTTTGCTGCAGGTGATCACATTCCAGATGGATGGGGTCATTATGATGGCAGACGGACTGAATTCTGTCCACCATCGTATCGTATTTGGGACCAATCGCCTACATGGTGGCAGTCCCATAGGGCAAATTATGATGCGGCCGCCTCCATGGTTGCCACAATGCCCGTGTTTAGTATTGCGGCGGGTGCTGTGATCTGCAGCACCCACACATATCACTACACTATGTGGCAGGCACCATGGGGTGCCTACCACATTGTATTGCGATATGTAGGGGGCACCAGGGCCTGTGTCCCAGGCCCAGGGGATTGGGGGGCCCGCTACAGGCCTCCATATCCATTTCCGCCTGCCATTTTGTGAGAGGTTGACCGTCGCAGAACGACCAACAGAATGGGACGTTGTAATCCCTATTTTGGTGCCTTACAGGCATTGCCACAATTCTGTGATTACAGGGGAGTCCGACAGGTGGTCGGATACAAACCGCCTGTTGGGACAATGGTGGTCGGTATTTCCGACTGCCACCCACCAAAATGCTATTGTTGTATGGCGGTCCGAGATCCCTGGTAAGATGGCCAAAGACCGCCACCGCCACCGACAGGCCCTAGATATTTTGTTGTGGAAGCCATAATATTGCAACATAAACTAAACATGAATATAAACAAATATGTTCTCAATAATCACCTGCAAGTACAATAATAAACTGTAAGACACAAAATTAAACATCATGCCATTGTACACTCTATCAAGTCCTCAGAGCACATAAAGCAAAGGCCAGGGGTCAAGCTTACATAACTGAGTTCTACGATTAGGGTGGAGGAAGGCAGAGTGTGGGGTGGCCCTTGCTTTCTTTCACCATTGGATACTGGGTGTCTCATAGGGGGACTGAAGATCATGTATGTTACCACTGATGTCCTACATGGAAGGTGCTCATCCGGGGAACTTTAATACCCTTTGCAGTTTGTGTCACAGATCCAGGTCTTCCATGAGCTTGGAAATAGTTCTGACCTGTTTCATTGGCTCACCCTCAGCTGTACACCACTCCGCAGTGTCCTGTAGCCAACTCCCCCCTGTGAGAGCCCTGGTGCTAAGCCAGTGGATTGCTAGCCAGCAACTGGCCAGCAGCAGGGTGAAGTCACTGAACATTTCATTTGCCAGGCATTTTATCGTGGGTACCCCAATACCAAATAGGAAGGGTTGTGGGTTTTGCTGCAGGTCAAGGTTTAATCTGTGTCAAGAAGTGACTGCCACCCATTGCCAGTAATTCCGGATTTTGCTTCAAGTCCATGTTCAGTGGTGCTACATCACTGCATTTTGACCACATTTAGGGCAGAGGAGCAGGTTTGTATTATCTAGTTCATGGAGCATGGCAGGGGTGATGTATGTACGATGAACAAAATTGAAATGCATGATGTGAACTCTAATGGTACTGGTTGCGGCTTTAATGAGTGTGAGTGTGTTCTGCCACTGCTTGACCTGGAACTGCATATTGCCGTCCTATTTCCCATTTCTTTTTGGCAGGTGACATGGACTTATTAGTATCGTATCTACCCACATTGCCAGAGCAAGGTGTGCTATTATCTCTGCACCCCTGTCCCTCAGGATAATCAATGTCAGCATAGCTGAGACCCATGGTTCAGCTTCTTGGAAGTCCCAAATCTCTCGGGCCATCTAGATAATAAACCTATAATGGATAAATTGTCCATTCTCCACCCAAAAGAAGGTATGTGTCTTGTCCCATATGAGAATACTGCCCTCTTCGTGCAAGTATAAGTCACCCACAGTACGGTAGGCCTTCCGCTTCCAAATTCTAATGCTCAGATCTCTTTCTAAGTGTTGGAACTGGGAAGGTTCCACAGTAGTGTTTCTTGGGAATAGAGCAAAGCACGCCCCTCGGGTGCTCAGATAATGTCCAAAGCATCCAATGGCAGTGTCATGATTCCTTTGTCTGGAATAAGTGTGCTTTTCTTTCTATACATATGGTCTTTGTGATCTGCCATTGCATTTTGGAACCTTGCAGTAAAGTTCTGTCTACACAAGCATCTGCTCTGGACTAGTCCACCATGAACTGTAATTGTCGGGCATGATAGTACGCTTCGAGGTCAGGTATCCAAAGTCTGCCTTGTTCATATGTTCATTGCAACATTTCCATTTTGACTCTGCGCTGCTTTTTTCCCAGATGAGGGTAGCCAGTGCTGATTTACGTTTCATGAGTTTGTCATTGGGGATTAGACACATACAACCTTGAAATAGGTACAAGCACGTGAAGAGCACCAGCATCTTCGCTATGGTTATTCTCCCCACCACGGACAGGGGGGAGACATCCAGTAATCTATCTTGTTCTATGTGTTTGCTAAATGTTTGGGTGGATTTAACATCCTCCACCTGTCTCAGTCATCTATTACTTGTATTTGTAGATATCTTAAAGATGTGAGCTCCCAGGGTATGTCAAATTCATACACTTGCTTTCCTGTTGTGCCACTCAATGCCACCCGAGGGAGTAGAACAGATTTTTGCTTGTTGATTCTGAGATCTGATTGCCACCTAAATTCAGCAAGTCCCAAAGGGAGGGCATGTGTAAGGATCGCTTAGGGTTGTATAAATACACCAATAAATCATCTGCGTGTAAGAAATTCACAATGTCTGCTGTCCCATGTGCAAATCACCCAGTCACCGAGGAAGTCACGCAATCTACATACCAAGATTTCTATAGGGAGCATCAAAAACAGAGGCAACAGGGGGGAGCCATGTCAAATTTCCTTACCAGCTTTCACTCCTTCGATATCATGTCATTAGTGCAGACCCTCACCAGCAGCCTGATGTACAACAGGGAGACCATGTTTATGAGCTTTGCCCAAAGTTCATTACTTTGAGTGTCTTTCAACAGATAGTACATGTGACTGTATTAAATGTTTTTTTGATGTCAGTTGACACCACTCCCAGTTCCTAATTCATGGTTGTTACTGATCTGAGCATGCTGACTAGGCAAAAGATATTCAAAGCAGTCCACCCCCCTGGTATAAAACTGTTTTGGTCCAGGTGCATTAATGTACACCTTATCTCATTCATTTAAACAGAAGGTGTTGAATTGGGTTCTCTAGTTGGTAGTCTGTATGCATCCTGTCCAAGCATGGACCCTTACTCTAGTCAGTGTAACTAAGTTACACAGCTAAGATAACCCCTGCTTACCCCTTAGTAGCCTAGCACGAGTAGTCAGGCTTATCTCAGAGGTGTGTTACTGTGTGTGTGCACAAATGCGTAAAGTATTTGTGCACACAAACACACACAGTAACACGTTGAAGTTTAGTTTATTGTACAGTTAGTTAAAGTCTTTACAATCAAGCAATTAATTCCTTATCTTTTTAACATTTTTTTCTAGTTACTTAAATTCGATAATTGTTAAAAACCCAATAAAAATACAGTAAAATGTGACGCGGAAGTGTTGAACAGCAAAAAAAAGAAGTATCGAGCAGGCTAGGGATGTAGAGTAAAGTGCAGGATGCAAGGCTGAATCTAGGTAGCTGTGTCTATAACTTGCTATAGCATATAACTATGGAGCGGTGCATACCCTGAGTGGTGCCATAAGGTGCCCAGCAGCATTGGTCTGGTGCCTAGCAGCAATTTAAATAGAGGGGCAGAGCTAGAAAGAATGCTTCTTGCAGATAAAGGCTACGGAGTGCTGGCAGCGAGGGCTGCTTCTTCTAGATAGTAACACAGTGAAAACACAACAAAAAGACTCCACACCAGTTTAGGAAAAATAGCCAATAGTTATATGAGTAAAACAAATCCAGAACGATAAAAATCCAACATTCACAAGTAAAGATATGAATTTTGCAAGAATAAACTTAAAAATACAGTTCCTTGAAGTCAATAGGGCCAACTGTGGCTATCCCGGCAGCCTGAACAACAGAAACTCCAACAGTTCAGTGATACTGCATTGGACAGACCTGCAAATCAGTGAGGCCTCGGGGACCTTGCAATTAAATTAGAAGATGAAGTGATGCTGTTGGGCTTCAGTTCCCAACATCAGGCAGAAGTCATTGAGGTCATGGAGTGACACTTACTGGGGATGAGCTCTGTGATGTCGAGGTCTGGAACACTGGTTCCTGTGGTCTAATGCAAATGATTCAAGCAATAGATAGGCACAATGACAATATAAAAGGTACAGTAATGTCAGAGGGCAAGAAACCTTTTACACTGAAGGTTAAATATACCATATGTTATGATTTTATGTACACTTTTTTCCAATTCAAATAAACTAACATTTCTGCATTGTGTCCCCATGTGAAAAATGGAACATAAATGTGAGTTACAAAGTGACCAATTATATACAAGGGGGCAGATTTATGAAGGGCTTGCGCCACGTTTACGCCGCCGTTGCGTGACGCAACGGCGCGGAAACGTGGCGCATCCCTGCACCCTATTTACAACGTGACGCATCTAGGAGATGCGTCACGTTGTACAGCACTGCGCCATTAGGAGGCGTTCCTGCGCAGGAACGCCTCCTGAAAGTGGCTGAGTGAAATCTATGAGATTTCACTCAGTCACTTTCAGGGCAATGCTGCGTCAAAACCCCCCTCCATAGATCTGTATTCCTGCCTGGAGGACATCGTCAGTTGGATGAGCAGCTCCCATTTAAAGCTCAATGGGGAAAAAACAGAGCTTATGGTTTTAGGCAACCAGTCCCTTTTTCGCCCGGAATCCTTATGGCCGCCCAGCATGGGCCCACCTCCAACCCCTAAAACCGATATCAAAAGCTTAGGGATCTGGCTGGATAATAAACTCACTCTCAGCACCCAGGCCAAGAAAACTGCGGGAACTTGCTTCGGCTTGATCCGGTCCATCCGCAAAATCCTCCCTATCCTTCCCTTCCAGTCTAGAAAACTGGTCATCCAGGGCCTCATACTGTCCAGATTGGACTACGGAAATGCCCTATACCTTGGATCCCCAAAAAAAGTCATCTCCAAACTCCAGGTGGTGCAAAATGCTGCGGCACGAATTCTTACCGGCACCAAAAAGCGCTGCTCTGCCAAGCCCGCACTCAAAGAACTACATTGGCTCCCGGTGGAACAGAGAGTGCACTTCAAGGCTATGTGCCTAACCCACAAAATCCTGCACGGAAAAGGTCCCCCGGTTCTGAAAAATCTCATAACTCCCCACACAACAACCAGAACCCTACGCTCTACCAATGCCCACCTGACTAAAATACCCAAAACCAAAAAATCACGTTTCGGAGATCGGCAATTCTCCTACTTGGCATCCAAGATGTGGAACACTCTTCCACCAGCCCTCCGGGCCCAACCTAATCTCTTAACATTCCGTAAATCCCTGAAGACATGGCTGTTCCCCTGATCCATGCCACCCCCCGGCCCATCCTTTTTGAGAACTTAGTGGATTCTGTCAGCGCTGGGACGCTCCCGGGCAGCCATGCGCTCTACAAATCTCCTAAATAAATAAATAAATAAATTGAAAGAATAGGCTCCCCCAGAGCATTGCTGGAGCTGCGTCGCGCTTGCGACACAACTCCAGCAATGCGTCACTTTTACGGCACAGATGCGTGACGCATCTGTGCCGTTTTTGCCCCAAGGTGCGCCGCAATGATGCGGCGCACCATGGGTGGCGTATCTGTGGCGGACTGTGGCGCATGTTAACTGGCGCATCCCTCGGGATGCGCCAGTTAACATAAATCTGCCCCATAGTTTCCATGAGTTCTAAGAACGACCATTCATATATCAATTTTTTGGGGCATTAATATACAATGATACACCTGGGTAGTGGCTCGTTCTTTGTGCTTGTTGACGGCGTTTCAACCCTTCTATAGATGCGGGGTCTCCTCAGGACTACAGATGCAGGGACATCTATTACAAAATAATGAAAGCATAAGGCCTATGTACCGGCACAAATGCGAGGAATTGACGGAAAGGGCTTACAATATAGAGGTTTTACCTGAATCGGTATATGAGCAGCCTTGGTGAATGGGATGTGCACAGTGAAGAGTGAAGAAAAATAAATAAAGTGACCCACATGAGGACCCAGCCGGGTTCCACAGTGATGGGGTAAGGAAAGGGAAAGAGTCAATATGATGTATACTGTTGAGTGCTCCATCATACAGTGAGTTGGTTGGAATTGAACTTACCTCTATGCGAGGCAAGGCGTGCACTGTTAATATTAATGAGACTCAGGCTCCTCCAACAACGCTACAGCCGTAGCGGTGCATATGTTCCCTGGTATGGCTCAGTAGTGGTATACTGTATTGCCTGAGGGGTAGAAATGGGAGCGTGGGGTTGGTCTCAAGAGGGTGAAGAATAGGGAGGAGTGGAGGGGTTGGCAGTGCTGGGACGTTGTCTTACCCGGATCGTGATTCTTCCAGAGCGGTCTCTGTATCTGGAGAAAGAAGCCACGTGTGTCAGCTTCAATCAGGCTGCATGAGTCAGCTTCATGGTTCAATGACGGAGAGCGATAGAAACGGCATCTGTTTTATCCTAATTCTTCCAGCCATTCTGCTTAGCTTATTGTCAGGCCGTGGTAGTAAATCGCTGTAACACCGTTCAATCCGGTGATCGGTGACCGCGAGAGACAAACTGTGAATACAGACCTCTGCGTGTATGCAATGGTCTGTCGGATGTGTGGCACTTGTTGCAAGGCTGCGTAAATGGCGTGACTATGAGGATTAATGGTGCTTACCAAGGGAGGATGACACCTTTGTATACACGGATGTATTTTGCTTGTGTCATTATTGCACAGAGCCTGCACGCACACGTGTAATTATTGCCCGTATGGTGCACACTTTCTAAAATGGCTTTTTGGCAATTTACAATTATACGAATACTTTACTATGTGTGCTGCAAAATGCAGCACACATAGAAAGAGGAAAAAACGAGAAGAAATAAACATATTTCTTATTGTTACACCTCACCTGGGGTGGCAGAGGTTTTTGGTGCAGTCCCAAGTATACAACTTTTGGCAAATGTGGGAATGCCCCAAAATCCAAGGATTTGTCGTGGCAACACCCACGCAACAGCCATGGAAATGCCTTCCTGGCACAGAGGAATGCAACGCGTTGATTTGCGCTGTGCTGTGTTACTTGAGATTTATTAAGCCGCTCAGGGCCACGCTAGGTGTCCTTGCATGGCTTCATAAATCTTCTTTTTACTTTGCTTTGCTCTTGCACCATGTTGGGTGAAAGAGGGACACAAAGGGGCTCGTAAAGATACCCCTTGGTACATATACACTGCCACCTGAAATTCAACAAAGTTGTTTTAGAATTTATGAAATACCCAAATGTGGCTGCTAAGGTTAAATAAAAATAAGAATTACCTAACAACCTCTGCTTTTGCTAGTCGCTCACAGAGTCCACGGTTTCTAAAGATATTGAAGTTATGAGTGCTCACGGGGTATTGATCAACTAGGTCTGTGTTCAGACACAGGGCATTACACACTTCTTGTATATTTAATTAATGTTGACTTTTTTTTTGCGATATACATGCTGCTCCAGAGGGTGCACAAATCAGAACATGTGTGCCACCTACATATCCAGGTACTGTGGGATAATGCGCTCTTGCCTAGAATTTGATCTATGTGGCTTCCAACTCAGCAGAGGTCCGTGAAAATGTGTGAATTAATTCTATTCAACATTTCTTCAAGAAAATGTCAAAGATCGCTGCATAAGTCACTCTTGGATATCACTCTTACAGCAGTGTGATGGTAGATACCTGAGGATTATCGTTGTAAATTACACAAAACCTAAATGCATGCAGGAAGTGCCCGAGTGTGCTGTGTAGGCATACTTAGTACAGTGTCTACATTTTAATTGAAAGTAAGAATGACCTCTTTGCTTAACCTGTACCTCGGATAAACCTCCTCATCTGTTTGTAGTTAGAGTCACTCTTTCCATGAAAATCTTTTTCCTCCTTCACCCCCTCCTCTGTTAAGCTCCTATTCTGCATCCACCTCACTACAGCATATGGTGCACCTGTTATTTTTTATACGTTCTGTCATTTGTTCTTGTGAGGAAAGGAAATATGCTCCAACATGTTGCGACTAAACATATGGCATACTGCAGAATGAAGGTGGACAATATAAGAAATACACATCATGCAGGAAGAGTACTCATGAAAATCTATAGCTTAGATGGGCTTCATTGACTTCTTAAGGCATATTTTAGATTACACACAATATTGGAAGTCTATGCAATTCATTGATGTGTGACTGGATTTAATGAGTAAAGAATGTTATGAAATTGATTAAGAATAGGCTTTTGTCTATGTACGATTTTTCATCTAACTTATTATACTTTAAATGTTTCTTTAATGTAAGCACTCTGATTACTTTTATATTAGCTATAAATAAATAAACTCCAGTAATAAATGTCAGACTCCACGATTGCCCTTGATTTTTGATATGCGCAATAACATAACTGTTGAATAAAGAAGGGCGAGGCGTGCCACACAATGTGCCTTGCCATCAATGCCTCTGGAATTTTGTAATGTGAGGTATTTTTTTTAAAATACTGCTTTTCTATTTTGATCACTTGCCAATTCTCCATAAATGTACGCAAGTAAGCGTGTGCACTGTACAAACTATGGTTTTGCTTTACTATCGTAATTTGCTTTTTGCCTTATATTTTTCAAAAGAGTAACAGGAATACATCACTTGCCAGTGGCACATTTTACTGATTTGATTTTCCACTCCACTAGTACTGATTGCACCTTTTCATCTCAATAGGGCAGACAGGGTGTAGGCCTGGGCGAACCAAGGTTTGGATTTCTAGTACTTTGAGTCCACCTTCCAGTCAGCTGCATTAACCACATTGATCGGAGGTTCTCATGTTCTTAATTTACACATAGGAGAAAATAACTTTGATTGTACGGGGGGGTCAGACAACATAACATGGACCAAGTCGGCACACAATGACGAGGGAGGGGCAGGGAGTGCAGCTCCTGCAGAAACCACCTCAGCCTCCTCGGCTAGTTTCTGTGTCAATCTCTTCTTGTTCTCATTGTCTCAGGGGAAGGGGAGAAGTAGAGTCTGTTGTGTGAAAACGGCTTGCACAAATTGCACAGTGTAAATAGACTTTAACTCTCTTGCACCACAGTTTTCACCGCACTTGTGACACTGTGACTGAACTCCAGGCTGCTGAACCTTGCTTTTCAAGGTAGGGGAATAAGTCTAGGAACGCAAGGTCCAGGTCACACCTTCTAGTTAGTGAGTGTTTGATTTTATTTCTTTATGCATGCATATATAACTGTGTATTTGTTATAGTGTAAACTGACCTTCTGGTGTCACCGAAACATCTGGGATCTGTTGGTGGGCATGAGTCTTAAGAATTCAGAATTCAGTCATTGTAGTTCCGAGGCACATAACGCCACTTTCTTCTTCCAATCTAATCACAAATAACGCCACAAGCTCTGAACCACATCCAGGCTCACCACCCCGCTCCAATGGGCAAATAACAGCCCCATTGATGCACGTCAATTCAATTCTCATCCTAACTCTGCTCACCTACTGCCACCCCTGCGGGGAATGAGATTTTGGTATCAATTTATGATCAATTTAATAATTTATCTCATTCGTCAATTTTGGACCGTTGGTATCTGTCGTTGAGTAAAAGACAACCCCCACATAGGTTTAGATAAACCTCATTAACTGACGCCACTCTGAAGAACCACTTACAACTGATAAAGTTTAAAGGTTTTATATAAAAGTCAAATTTAAATGCAAATACAATCCTCTCAGGATAAACCTCAAAGTATACAAAGAATACAAAATCAATTCCAAAATCAGCAATTTAAAGTTTCGATGTGAAGTGGTTTCTTTGCGTCATCTACAGAAAGAGAAAAATAATCAAGTTAAATCTGTCCCTACTCTATACTAGGTGACTTCCCTATTTCCCAAGTTTCTTCCCTAAAAAGGTGTCAGCAGTTTGACTTCCAAAGAAGTTCAAACTCTCTTAGCCTCTAAAGGTAACTTAAGTTTAAAAAGCAGTACCCTCTCTGCCTACCCATCCGCTCTTCTAAGGGTCCTCGGCCTACTGCTCCCTTGCGCTTCTGATCTCTCTCAGCGCATCTGCTCAAGGCATCTACCCTTGCCTTTGCTTTGAGCAATTCGCCTCGCTGTTCCTAATCTTCAATTGCTCCCTTCTCCCCGGGGTGCTGTCCCTAAAATACACAATCACAGTGTGGGTGGAACGCCCCTTGACGCCCACCTCGGACTTTCCCCGATGATGTCAGTTTCTAGCTCTTTCCATTGCTTCATCTCTTTGCGTCATCCGTTAGGTTGACCCTTCTCCTTAGATGTCATCTTCATCTTCTTGTTGGTGACTTTAATTGACACTTTCAGGTCAAAAGTCAAATGAACTTAAACAAGACTTTAACTTACAACTATGATTCTTGACCTTACTAGATCCTGTGAATGGTCATTCAAAACAAAGCTCAAATTCCAATCGTCTCCTCTCATGTTTAGGCAATAAACTTCGTTCGACATTTGTCACCTTAAATCTAACAAATGCTAGACTCTTCGGCTCGCACCTTCAAATGAAGGCTATTCACGACTCCTGTGAGCCCACTAAATTACATACATTGGACTATGCTCCCGCGAACCCTTGGTTAGTCAGGTTATAATCACAAATGACCTAAACTCTTCTAACATTCCTACAAACTTCTTCTACACAGTATAACCTTTAACATACATTTATATATAATCGCATTTAGCAAATACTTTGCTCATGTGTGAATACATCTTACATAGAATACAATTACGTAGAATATGAACCTTAATACATAGAATATAAATTATATTCTCATTGTTTACATCGTTGTGTGTATGCTCCTTGCACATTTCTTCATGTTATATTTCTCGCCGTTTCTGCATTTAATGTTACACACGTACATGAATTTCACTTTGCACGTTCTTCTGTTCGTAAGCATTTCTACACATTTCGACATTTACCCATTAAGTATACAGGCCTTCTAAATCTAATACATTCTAAAGTGAATACGGTTATACATTTCCTATATTACTTTGGTCACGTCTGTTAACTTTTACGCTATAGTCGTCAACTTCATGTTACGATATACGTCTCATTCCTACGTTTATAATAGATGCGTCTAAATATGTCTACGATATATATTCTATTCAAATTGCGCTCTCTCAGTTCCCCCCTTTGATGACTTTTAGGAGTCATCACTAAATGCAATTTGAATAATACCTTTAAACAGAACTAGTTACATCATTCCCTCTTTTCATCATTTCAAGTGCTCTCAAACTTTTATACTGTTGATCTTGTAAAGCAGCTAATCTCCTTTCCTGTTCTCTCATAGATCTTTGTAACCGGTTCGTCCTATACCATTTATATAGTTTTACTAATCCTAACAATGTAATTATACAAATTAATACTATTAATATAGGTTTTAATATATACCATACTATGCTTTTGCCAAGGTTAGCAAACCAACTTCCAACCTTTCCTACTCCCTTACCTACTTTTTCCCAAACATTTATTTTTGTCAAATCTTCGATTTCTTGATGAATCTGTGTAATGTTTCTTATGACCTTCTCAAGTAGTTTTGAATTATCAGGAATATAAGTACAACATTCCTGAACCTTCAAAGCCTTGCAAACTCCGCCTTCTTTTGCTAATATCACATCAAGAGCAAGTCGATTCTGAAGAACCATTGCTCTAATAGATTGCATCTCACCTTCTATTAGCATTAATGACCTTGCAGTACTTGCAGATAATCTATCTACGACTGTAGCTAGTCTCCTGATCTTAACATCGTTAAGTATTAAACCTAACATAGGAAACATCGCTCCAAATACGTCTCCTACTACTTCTGCATCTCCTACTTCCCTTTTCGTTCTTGTCGAAGCCTTTCTTTCTATGACCGCTAAATCCTTTGCATGATATATTTTGGGGAAGACAATTGCCAAGTAACACGAACCATACCAATTGTCCGGCAGTTTTACATAGGCATTTCTCCCACATACAAAATATACATTAGGAATAGCCTGCATCCCTTTCATAAAATCTTTCGTATAATACTCTAATCTAAAAGCATGCTCACAATTAACTTCACCTACGAATTCACTCTCATAATATGTCTTGCTTCGAGTTAAACATAACTTTCCTTTCTGCGTTCTATCCAACGCTATTGGACCATTGCTACCTTTCTTTTTATGTGCCTTCTCTTCTTCGGTCCAATCAGTTTTCCACTGTCCTGACATTTTTAGAATCTTCTGCCTTCTGTATCGGTCATCTACTTGTGCTATAAACTTTTTCTCAATCTCTGACACTTTGCAAGTCAGATTATTTCTGCGTGCATATGAAGTATCTAATGTATCCCAAGGAAGGAAGAATTTGGCTAGTCTATCCTCCTTTTTGTAATAGTCCCACTTATTCATTTGCTTATAATTCGGAACTTCAGGCAGTACCGAATCATAATTTGAAAAGTAGTACTCAAACCCTTCTCTACCATAAAATATACTTAGCAGTAAACTACATGTTATCCCATAAGTCAATGGGAGATGATGATATCGGATGCCCTCATCTACAGAAGCCGGCAATTGCATACAAACGTAGCAATCTTTGGCCTCCATGGCATCGATATATTCGTATAACAGTTTAGCATATGCGTTTGACCTAAAGTTTCCCTGTGACTCGTCTACATGTAATCTACGAGCTTCATCTACTAGTAACGTCTTTTCACGTATAACATTGCTCTCCTCCTCCTTTCCCACAAGAGCAGGTTTCAAAGTCGTTACAAATTCTGCATCTGCTATTTCCTTATCGGTTTCATGTCCTATTATATATGATATTGTCACTACTGTAATTATGAGAAATATTACCACTGCTATAAGTGTACTTATTATACATCTAGCTCTTCTGTTTGGGTTGCGTTCTCCATGTTGTCAAAAACAGCGTAACTCTTTCTTTTGCGAAAAAGTTTTTCAGTTCAGTCTTTAGTTTGCTTTGTTTTCTTCTCAGTTTGTAAAGTGCTCTTTATCAACAAAGTCTCTTTTTCGCAACAATGTCTCTTTATTTTTAACAACAGACAACCCTAACCCTTCTCCGTCCTCTAAATGTAATCCCTAATTTTATTCTTCTTTCCACTCGGCGCTAGGTTATCTTCTTCTTTATAACTTATATACAAAAGTCTTTATGTATCAACAATTATTCTTGCACCTGCAGCTCTTGCAACAAGTTCCAACAACTCAAAACGAATGACTTTGTCTTCTTCCTCTGATATTTGATGACCAAATGTTGGAAATTGTAATCTGTTCAACACTAAATCCTTAATCCGACTCAAGTATGGGGGTATGGGAAGTGTGAAAGTCAGTAACCCCTCAGTCTCGAGTCCAGGCGTCAACATCCATATCTCCACTGCCACAAATGGATCGAGATCGATTACTTTCACGTTCTTCACTCTCCCAGATTTCTGTCCCCAAGACATCTGCTAGATAAGTCCACTCTGGGGTGGCGTACCTTCTGCAGGGCACACGTACCCTTCTCGACCTTCGTGGACTCTCAGTTCCTGAGTCTGTCGTTTCTTCCTCCTGATCCGATTCTTCAGCGATCGGGACAAGAGTTCTTTCTTGCTTTTCTTCCGAGCTTGGCCTTTTCTTTCTCTCCGGCCAACTGGCTTCGTCACTCCTTGTTCTTCTGCTCCTTGTTCTTGGACCAGTCTCTTGGTCACTCTCAGCTTGTTCGGTATCCGATTCAGTCTCCCAGTTACTTTCTTCTCCTGAGGGGACTTCGGTCTCGCTAGTGTCCTGACCTTCGTCGTCCTGTTCCAACACAGTCTCAGCCTCTTCGATCACCTCCACAGCTTGGCTTTCCCCCTCTGTGGCTTTTCCGTTTTCCGCCGGATTCTCATCCGAGAGAGGAGCTGTTTCTTCTAGAGGTGTTGGCACTCTTCGGGTGTGTGAAGCATGTATCCAGTTTGGCAGGCCTCCACACTTCACCGCAGTGTTCGTGACAAGTATGACTTGAAATGGTCCTTGCCAACGCACGTCTAAGCAGTTCTTCCTGACATGCTTCTTCACCAGGACCCAGTCTCCCGGACTCAGGTCATGGCACAAATCTTGTGCTGATGGAACCTCTGCAGCCTGGACCTGGAGGGACACAGAATTAATGGCATCAGATAGTCCCTTGCAGTAGTCCAAGATCAAGTCGTCTGTGATGTTCACTAGCGCTGCAGTCGGAACCGATGGCAATCTCATAGCTCTCCCCATTAGCACTTCATGTGGAGAGAGGCCTGTTTTCCTGTCAGGTGTGCTACGTATGCTCATAAGAACCACTGGAAGTGCGTCTGGCCAACTCAGGGATGTCGATGAACAAACTTTAGCCAGTCTGGACTTGATTGTACTGTTGATTTGCTCTACAATCCCTGAAGCCTCTGGTCGATAGCTGCAGTGTAACTTCTGATCAATATTCAAAGCTGAACATAGCATTTTCACTATTTCGCTGTTGAAATGAGTTCCTCTGTCCGATTCCAAAGAGGATGGCACCCCAAACCTCGGTATTAATTCTCTAAGTAACAATTTCGCTACTGTAAGTGTATCGCACCTACGTGTAGGGTAAGCCTCAACCCATCTAGAAAATATGCAGACAATCACTAAAACGTATCTGAGTCTGTTACATGGAGGCATTTCTATAAAATCAAGCTGCATTCTATTGAAAGGCCCCCCAGACCTCCCAATGTGACTCAATGTAACTGGTGTTCTCTTTCCCACGTTTAGTTGCTGACAGATCGCACATCGCTGACATACTGCTTCTGCCGCTACTCTAAACTTAGGATTAAACCACGTTTGTCTGAATACTCTCACCATGGCATCTCTACCTATGTGCGCTGATCCATGCAATTTCCTTGCCATTGGACTAACAAGTTCATTTGGTAAAACTGCTCTCCCATCGGCAGAGACCCAAAAATTCATCTCGCTTTTTATACAACCCGCTGTTTCCCAACTCTTTTTCTCATCATCTGGTGCATTCTCCTGAACACTCCTTAGCTCATCCCACGTATCTACAGTGTCTAACAACATTGTCAATTCAGTTCTTTCTTGTATTCCCCCCACTTTCACATCAGTGTGAGAGTATCCTTGCTCTGCGCAGTAACGCGCTACTTCATCCGCATAGCGGTTACCTTGTGACACAAAATCTACATTTTTTGTATGCGCTGCGCATTTGACCACTGCAATAGCTGTCGGGCCTTGCAATGCCTCTAACAAAAGTCTCACGAATTCTCCATTCCTAATGGGAGAACCCGAGGAGGTCATGTAACCTCTTTGAGACCATAACTGCCCGTAATCATGAACTACCCCGAAACCATACTGGCTATCGGTGTATATGGTGACTCGAATTTTGTTACCTGCTAAACAGGCACGCGTCAAAGCAACAATTTCAGCTACCTGAGCGGAGTGTACTCCTTCCAGGCAAGCGGCTTCTATAACTCTGGTAATCGTGCAAACTGCATAAGCTGCTCTCAGCTGACCGATATCGTCTCTTACGCATGAACCATCAACAAAGAAAATTTCATCGGGGTCAGTCAATGGCTCATCTACGATATCGGGTCTCGGTTTGGTGCATAGTTCAGTCACATCAAGGCAGTCATGATCTGTACAATTTTCATCATCCACCTCATTTGGAAGTGGCATCAACGTAGCAGGATTCAAGACGGAGCATCTTTTTAGGGTCACATTCTCGGCAGCCAGTATGACTTGCTCGTAGCGTGTGAGCCTGCTATTCGTCAGATGCTGAGTCTTAGTCCTGGTCATTACCAATTCCACAGAATGCGGTACGTACACCACTAACTGATGTCCCATTACCACACTTTCCGATCTTTCAATGCTGACACCCGTTGCAGCTACGGATTTGAGACATCCGGGCAACGCTGCGGCTACTGGATCTAATGTAGCCGAAAAGTACGCCACTGGCCTACGCGCATCTCCATGGATCTGAGCTAAAACCGCCAAAGCGCATCCCTCTCTTTCGCAGCAGTAAAGCAAAAATGGTTTTGTGTAATCAGGCATTCCCAACGCCGGGGCGCGACATAAGTCCTCCCTCAGCTGCAAAAACGCCATCAAACAGTCCTTGTCCCATGGTACCGGATCACTCACTCCTTTGTGCGTCAGTTGTAATAAAGGTTTTGCCTTCAGTGAAAAGTTAGCTATCCACTGCCGACCATAACCGACCATGCCTAGAAACATCCTGACCTCTCTTTGTGTTGTAGGCGCGTTCATTTTCATAATCGCCTCTATTCTGTCTGGAGACACCTTCCGTTTCCCCTTTTCAATCCTGTGGCCCAAGTATTGCACTTCAGTCTTACAATATTGCAATTTACTTGGTGACACCTTGTGTCCATTCTCGGCCAAGTGATTTAACAAGGTGATGGTGTCTTCTCTGCAAGCTTCCTCTGTCTCTGACGCAACTAGGAGGTCTTCTATGTACTGGACTAGAACTGAGTTCTTGGGCAGCACTAGACTTTCAAGATTTCTTTTTAATAGCTGGTTAAAAATCGATGGGCTTTCTGTATACCCTTGAGGGATACGACACCATGTTAAAACGTGATCTTCCAGCTTAAAAGCAAAAAGATACTGGCTCTCTTCATCTAAAGGTATCGAAAAGAAAGCCTGGCACAAATCTATCACGGTAAACCATTCAGCTTGGAACGGTATCTGAAATAATATCACTGATGGATTCGGTACCACTGGACAACATGAGACAACAATATTATTAATCTTTCGAAGATCCTGTACTATTCTGTATTTTCCACTAGGCTTCTGCAAACCCATAATCGGTGAGTTACATGGACTACCCACGATCTCCTTCAGTATTCCCTGTTTAATCATGGATTCGATCACAGGCTTTATTCCTGCAATCGTCTCTGGTGTCAACTTGTATTGGGGTGTTCTTGGATACTCGGCATTGGGTCTTACCATGATCTTTACTGGTTCTACCCCTTTGATCAGTCCTATTTCTTCTCCGGTAAAATCCCACACCTCAGCTGACACTTTCTCCCTCAAATCCTGTGGAAGTTCCTCCACTGTTAAGGTAGGATATAGTTCCACGCATTCCTGCGAATTTACAACTTTGAAATCGGCATCTTCATCATTGGTCTGCACTTCTACTCCTTCAGGTGTGCAATGTATTGTGCAATTCAGTTTACACAACAGATCTCTTCCTAGCAAACACACCGGACTAGAATCACAGATCCCAAACTGATGTTCGTCACTGTAATTCCCTATCTTTACTGACACTGGTTCCGTCAGAGGATTCGTCATCCTCTTGTTTGCGACTCCTACCACCCAAATCATTTCTCCTGATATCGGCAGACCTGGGACTACCGCTGATCTCAACGTGGATCTAGTGGCTCCCGTATCCACCAAAAAGGTCGTAGGACATCCAGCTACTTCAGCTTCTACGTATGGTCCTCTCTGATCTACTTCCAGGGCTGCTCCTAAAGTACAGTCTTCTTCCCTATTCACTCGTTGCCCTGTAAGAGGATCAACGTAGTAGCATTCTTCTCCTCCTACGAATAATGGCATTTGTCTATAGGTTTTCCCTCCATTCGTAATTCGAGGCGGTTGAGGAAACGGGGCTCGAGGAGTCTGAGTCCCCCCTTTGATAAACTTTCCCTTCGGGACTGTTGCTCCCTTAACCACGTTGTTCTGTACCTCTTCCTCCTCTTGTTCTAATTCCCCTGTCTCAATATTATAAGGACACTCGCGTCTCCAATGTCCCACCTCGTTACACTGATGACACCTGGTTGTCCTTTTCAGTGTTGCGATATCCATTCTCGGTCTCGGTCTTTCTTCCTCTTCTCTGCTCTGATTATTCTGTTTCTTTGCCTGCGCTCCTGTTCCCTGCTGTCGCTGTCCACCCTTTCCAGCTGCTTGCATCTGTACTAACATTAGCTTTTCCTTGAGCTTCTTCGCCTTCGAGTCTATCTCATCGCTACAGTATCTTGCATACCCCAGAATCTCATCTAAAGGTTTGTTCTGCCAACAGATTAAGTGCTGTTGAATCATTAGGCTTATGTCTGGTCTTAATCCGAGAACAAACTTCAAAACAAACTGTCCTATGTCCTTAGGATCCATTACGTCTAGCCCACTGTACTGCTTGAATGCTTTCAATAGCCTCTCATAGAACTCATGAACTGTCTCTTTAGGCTCCTGAGTTGTTCGATCTATCTTAACCCAGTCTATGTCTTGCACCGGTACCTTCTCTTTTAGCCATGTTATTACTCTTTCGTATTTTTCCATGACCCTGTCCGATGGACCACCTGTCTGGGTATCTCTCTGAGGCTCACAAGTGGGCCATTCAATACTAAGTTTGCATGCCGACCACAAATCTCCGGGTACCACGATATCGAACAATGTGTTCAAATCGATCCACAGTACCTTAGAGATCTTCACGAATCTCTCTACCTGCTTGTACCACTCTACGGGATTTTCTCTAAGCTTCGGGAAGGAATTAGTGAATGCCGCTAAATCCCCCCTGCTCCATGGTACATGCACGTAGTTTCCGTTCGCGATTTCTCGCAAAGGGAAAGCTTCCATTCGCATTAAGTCTGTATCCTGAGATTTCACAAGTGTACTCCGTCTGACAGATCCCTTCTTGGACCATCTTTCCTCCCATCTATCCAGATCTCTCCATATTCTAATACACATGACCAATTCCCTTATGTGTACTCTCAGCCCAATCGTTCTGCGCTCATCTAAATCTAGATCCGTGCAATTCAGCCTATGATTGGCCTGTAAAGCCTTAGTTCGTGATATGTCTATCATGTACCTTTCTGCCAATTCAGATAACTTTTCATGAGCTGCTCTCGCTTTCCGAGTAACATCTTTGGATAAAAACAGTATCTCATCTGGTGCGTACAGCTCTAACCTCTCGATTGCCACTGTGCCGTCAATTATTTCATCTAAGTCTGATTTTAAACTCATTACATCTATGCGTCTTGCTTTTATTTCAGCTCTCAGTACGTCAGTCCTAGGTTGTTCTCTTACATCCCTCTCTCCTCCACTATGCGCCCTACGCCTGAGCACAGGTGAGTTATGAGGAATCTTTCTTCCATCTCTTTGTTCCCACCTCTCTAAATCCCAAGCCTTTCCATCTTCCCTTGGGGTGTGGTGGAACAATGCTCCATCCTTCAACCCTACATTCCGTCTTTTCGATTCGGTTTCTCCAGATACAAGATAGGATCCTCCGTGCTGTTCTAAACCACTGTAACTCGCTTGCTGTCTGGTATCACTTAACAAACGATAAGGTCCTTCATGGCTCTCCATGCTCCCGCGATCTCGTTCGTGCTCACCGGATGTATGGCGAGACGTTTCGCGGCTCCCTATATTCTCGTGACTTCGTTCTTGTTCACCGGACGCATGGCGAGACCCTTCGCGACTCTCCATGTTCCCGTGATTCCGTCCGTAATCACCGGAGGCATGTCGAGACGTTTCACGACTCTCCATGTTCCCGTGATTCCAATGTTGCACATTTTCATCCGGAGCATGGTGTGCGCATCTGAAAGTGTTTCGGTATTCCTGCGTCCTTCGTTCTCCTTCACTAAAAGTGACGCGAGGCACTTCCCCACACCCTGCACTCCTGTCATTGCACATTTGCCTATTGCCACTAGTGATAGGGCACGTATCTCTTCTGCTTTCTTGACTCCCTCTCTCCCACTCTGGGCTGCTTTCGCCAGCTCCACAATGAGAGAGGGCCTTGTTATCCTGGTCTCTCCATTCAGCTCCTGTTTCTAAACTTTTATTACGAGCCTCTTCGGCAGTATCCCACTCTTTCAGATATTCCCTTAATTCCTTATAGGATTTCGGTTTTGGTCCCCTCAAATCCATTGATCCTCTTTGACCCCCTTGTTCTATCCAGGGACCCGTCGCGGAATCTAATGGTGTACTCCGACTCACTGGTGCTAATCTCTGACTTTGAGGATTCATCGTGTTATTCCTATTCTCCATCTGTGCCCTTTCCCTGTCCCATCGTGCCTGTTCCTCCTGCTGGACCCCCTCTGGGTTGTAGATTGACACAATAGGGCCTATGGTAACAGGTACTTGTAAAGCGTCTGGCATTTGGTACGACCTTGCGCATTGCGTCTCTGGCACCTTCTGGACCACGAATCTTCCCACTACTCTCTGTTCGGAACTAGTTTGAGGTATTTCCTCACTTTTGTTGGAGTCCCACTCTGTTACTGGGATCGATTTATATTCTCCCCATCTAGCTCCGTCCCCTTGCTGTAATATGGGACTTGCGGATTCACCGCTATATGGAGGTGGTCTATCTGTTAATAGCCTCTCTATTAGATCCTCCTCCGTCTCGCTTTCCTCATCTTCTTCCTCTAGAGGTTTCTTTTCTCCCGTGGCTTCTATCATGGTGAACAGTTTGTCTGCTTCTATCTTTTGCACTCTCCACTTCTTAGCTTCCTCATCCCATTTGGCATCCTGTACTGCCTTTACTGATCGTCTCACTCTTTCCTGACGCCTCTTTAAACTCTTCTCGTGTGCCGCTCTAAACCATGCACTAAGAGCTTCGAATTGTGTTGGCCTCGGTAGAGGCCTTGTCGCAAGCATTACCGCTTTCAGTTGGTTCAACACGTCTAGTTTAAACGTTCCGAATCTCGGAAACGTCAGTTCCTTTTCCCCTTCAGTTAGCCTATTCCACTCGGAAATCCATAATATCGAGTGTAAACCGACATTTACTGCCATATGATAAGCTGGTGTGCCTTCTGGTGGAGCTTCTTCTCCAGCATATAAATTTCTTCTATTCCTCCTAAAGATTTTTCTTAAACCCTTAAAGCACTTCATTGTTTTGATAATCTACGATTTTCTCTTATTAATTCTCTTCCTTATTTACGTCCTGATGACAACCACCAATCCCTGTGCGACTCTCGCTAATCAGCCTATCCCAATGCTATTCTACGCTGACCGACCAATCTCAGCGCGATTCTACGCTGACGTCACTTGTTCCCTCTACAGCAGTTTCCTTCGTTTCTCAACTCGTCTCGCGGTCTCACATGCGTTTCATTCATACGCCGAAAAATGACTACTTCCGTCCAAGCGATCACTTTTCTCTGACTGTACGGCCACAGTCTAACTGTAATTGCTACCTCAACTGGCGAGACGTCTTTCCTCTTACGGTCGGACGCTTGCCTCAACTGATAGGTTACTTACACACAGTAAACGTACGACCAGCATGCGTTTACTCATACACTCACTCAAACGCTCCCCCTATCATCGGTCTGCGGGCGATCAATGGTACCTCATGACCCCCATTAAATGGTAGACAAATTACTCTGGGTGTTCGATACACCCGAACCACTTAAGCCCTCTTGACATAAGATTTTATCCGGTTGCGCGCGCTCACAACCTTCCCTCAATCACACTACAGGCATTCAACTCCGCTTGACATTACAACACAGGTACAACATAAAACACCGCAATCTTACAACGCATGACCCTTATACTCACTCTCGACCGACTCTGCTGCTTTTTTCTCGGCGCACCGTCAGCACCTTCTTCGGCAGGGATTCTTCTTCTGGTCGTCGATGACTAGGGACCTTGGGGTAAACTAAACCTGGCCTAGGTCGTCTTCCTCAAGAAGATAACCATCATTACTCTGCTACCAACTGCGGGGAATGAGATTTTGGTATCAATTTATGATCAATTTAATAATTTATCTCATTCGTCAATTTTGGACCGTTGGTATCTGTCGTTGAGTAAAAGACAACCCCCACATAGGTTTAGATAAACCTCATTAACTGACGCCACTCTGAAGAACCACTTACAACTGATAAAGTTTAAAGGTTTTATATAAAAGTCAAATTTAAATGCAAATACAATCCTCTCAGGATAAACCTCAAAGTATACAAAGAATACAAAATCAATTCCAAAATCAGCAATTTAAAGTTTCGATGTGAAGTGGTTTCTTTGCGTCATCTACAGAAAGAGAAAAATAATCAAGTTAAATCTGTCCCTACCCTATACTAGGTGACTTCCCTATTTCCCAAGTTTCTTCCCTAAAAAGGTGTCAGCAGTTTGACTTCCAAAGAAGTTCAAACTCTCTTAGCCTCTAAAGGTAACTTAAGTTTAAAAAGCAGTACCCTCTCTGCCTACCCATCCGCTCTTCTAAGGGTCTTCGGCCTACTGCTCCCTTGCGCTTCTGATCTCTCCCAGCGCATCTGCTCAAGGCATCTACCCTTGCCTTTGCTTTGAGCAATTCGCCTCGCTGTTCCTAATCTTCAATTGCTCCCTTCTCCCCGGGGTGCTGTCCCTAAAATACACAATCACAGTGTGGGTGGAACGCCCCTTGACGCCCACCTCGGACTTTCCCCGATGATGTCAGTTTCTGGCTCTTTCCATTGCTTCATCTCTTTGCGTCGTCCGTTAGGTTGACCCTTCTCCTTAGATGTCATCTTCATCTTCTTGTTGGCGACTTTAATTGACACTTTCAGGTCAAAAGTCAAATGAACTTAAACAAGACTTTAACTTACAACTATGATTCTTGACCTTACTAGATCCTGCGAATGGTCATTCAAAACAAAGCTCAAATTCCAATCGTCTCCTCTCATGTTTAGGCAATAAACTTCGTTCGACATTTGTCACCTTAAATCTAACAAATGCTAGACTCTTCGGCTCGCACCTTCAAATGAAGGCTATTCACGACTCCTGTGAGCCCACTAAATTACATACATTGGACTATGCTCCTGCGAACCCTTGGTTAGTCAGGTTATAATCACAAATGACCTAAACTCTTCTAACATTCCTACAAACTTCTTCTACACAGTATAACCTTTAACATACATTTATATATAATCGCATTTAGCAAATACTTTGCTCATGTGTGAATACATCTTACATAGAATACAATTACGTAGAATATGAACCTTAATACATAGAATATAAATTATATTCTCATTGTTTACATCGTTGTGTGTATGCTCCTTGCACATTTCTTCATGTTATATTTCTCGCCGTTTCTGCATTTAATGTTACACACGTACATGAATTTCACTTTGCACGTTCTTCTGTTCGTAAGCATTTCTACACATTTCGACATTTACCCATTAAGTATACAGGCCTTCTAAATCTAATACATTCTAAAGTGAATACGGTTATACATTTCCTATATTACTTTGGTCACGTCTGTTAACTTTTACGCTATAGTCGTCAACTTCATGTTACGATATACGTCTCATTCCTACGTTTATAATAGATGCGTCTAAATATGTCTACGATATATATCCTATTCAAATTGCGCTCTCTCACCCCCATCACCACACATCCACTGCCAGCCTTAGTACTACTCTCTGTGCAATAACAGCCACTCTTACATAAACTACACATACAATCAGGCATTTTTTCCTTTTAGTACGCACACAAAGATATCCTCACGGGCTCCGTTTTTTTTTTTAACTCTTTATTTATTATTTTCCAATACAGTCAACACCAAACAACACATTTCATGTCGTGATATGGAGCTGATTTCTGCATATTAAACAATGTATAGTAACAATCCTCAGAAAGAGAAAATGACACCTGACCTGGACTTGTGCATGGAGACGAGAAAAAATAAACATTGATCTGCCTAAAGAGGTGTTACTATGGGGGGAAACAGTGTGTAGAGGTATACCGGAGAGGCTGGAAAAAACGCAATAGATGAACAACAATCGGGACGGGGTGGGGGGAGGGAGGATCGTGGCTGAGGGGGGCAAGGGAGGGGCACATCTTTTTGGATCGAGAGGGGGAGGCCCAGCCGGGTGAATCAATTTTGTTACTGGGAGCTCCCGCGCTGCGGGTATGTGCAAATGGCTGCCAATGGGGGTTGCATCAGCGCATGCAGTTCACTTGTGTCACAGTACATGAGGCTCTTAAACCAGTGTGCCCACTGCTTTACATGGAAAAAATAAGTGCAGGTACTCACCAAATTGAGATGTGGACTAGGGGGCGGAGCTTGGGACGGGGCTATGGGGGCAGAGCTATTTGCAGTGCGAAGGGACCCAGCCAGGGCACACATTAAATGTAATTGAGATTGAAATGGTGTGCAGATCTGCATAATGATACTAAAGCATTTCTGGCATATTTTGAGTTTTCAATTTGCCTTATACTTACAAAAGGGTACATTTATTATTAAAGTGTGCTTCTGATGGTGCAACACCTAGATCACATATGACTAGCACAATATATTTTCCTAACATTTTTTGTAAAGGTTTAACTATAGTTAACCCTCCTTAGCAGACATCACCCTGCCCCTCCTAGGTGGTACAACTTTGCCTCAAAGCTCCTTACCTGCTGTAAAGACTGGCTGCCTCTTTCTGGAGGTAGGCAAGCTGCTGAGAACTTGAGGATGCCTGGCTCTGGCTCAGTTCCAGGTCTCCTTGCACCCTCAAGCCCAAAATGAACTGAACTTTGATTGTGCATCTGCCTGCCAACCAAACTCCAATCTCATGTGCAAAGAATAAAGACAAAACAGTGACCTTTCTTGCAATACAGTAGAGAATGAAAGCTCAAGGTATCTAGAGGCTGAATTGCACAATGTGATAGAAGAAATTCTGGGATCAATCCCAGCTTCCCCACATGACCAAAGTGTGTGATCGTAGACAAATATTTTATCTTACAAACCTCTTTTTTCTTCATTCGCACATATGATAGTATATTCAAATGCACAAGTTCAGGATGTGTGCTGTACAATCACATCTTGTGTTAGATTTAATACACTATGATGATGCTTCATTCATGAAAACAAAATAAGCCAAATATAATGAACACCTGAAAAGGAACTTGCTTCCTAGATCACTAATGGTATTTTCGTCATGGTGGGAGCACAGACTCCTCCCATTGCTGAGATATAAGCTAGTGCACCAGCGTGAAATGCTTACAAATTAAAAAAAATACACATTTATTTCAATGGCAATGTTTTCAGCGCTCAACTTATGTACGAGTTTTTAAGGCCAAGCTAGACATCTTCGTTCGGTTCTGACTGGGCTCTCCTTGTTAATTTATTGGTTCACCCACCTCTAAATTTCCAGAGACTGTGCATTAACCCAAGAAAAAAAGGGCATGTAAAAAACAAAAGACAATGGGGTTGAAACACTGCAGAGAAAGCAGATCCGCACTGGAGGGAGTGTGCCTAGCACTTGTTACAAGCAAACCCTTTCACATGTGATTCATGAGCAGAGTGTGGTAATGCATTTGGTACATGTGCATAGCTGCCAAGGTGTCAGATTGCTTATTTGTGAGATGTTCATATTTTCAGTGTAATTATAAGTGACTTTCAACGACTATGAGTGACACTTTCTCGCCAGCAAAATCAAGCAATGAAGATGAAGGACACATAAGCCCTCAGGGTAGTGAGGATGAGGCTATATTATTTCAAAAAGACTTCAGCTTGCTCATCCCTATAAAAATCATCAGCTGAGCGGTCCGGCTCGCCGCCCTCCCCGCTGGTGGCACCAGATCACACGCGCGGCACCCTGTCAAAGAGCTACACTGTGCTCTGCTGACTCAGTGGCCTGTGAACTCTGGCTCATGTACCACGCAGGAGAGGACTTACTGAAACACTCTTCACTCACCTCCCTCTAGTGACCCTCAATTTAGGGTAGCCACATTATTGTGTTTTCATCAAGCCTGACAAAAGCATCTTAATTAAAAGTTCCAATCTGACCAGAGCTACATTATCAAACATCATGACAATACAGCTCTCCATGCCTCACTTCTGGTGTTTCTAGGGGCTGTACATTTAGGATGAAGCATTATGCAATGTCATGATTCTCAGTTTACCAGCATCTGAAAGAAGTAAGGACAAGTGGGCCTTACAAGGATCCAGGCTCATGAACTGCAAGTCACTGAAGTACCATTGAAAAACTATTTTATAATGAGATTTAATAACATTTTGTCAAAAAAACTCGATACTTTCGTATTATTTTTTTAACTTTAAATCTTGAATATTACTTTGTTTTTTAGGTGGAATACATATTCAGTCATCATGTACTGTAGATGGCTGTATGTTCTTTAAATTAAAAGAAAAAAGCTTCGAACATGTTACAAGCCATGGGAATATGACAAACAAAAGATTTTACTCTGCGTTTACAAACTTTTTATATGTAGGCCTTGATTACTATTACATCATTATTTTGCGATCCCGATGTGCAATCTGTGTGCACAAGAGCAGACAGAGCAAAGTGTATGTACACAAGAGGCCCGTCATGCAAGTTGCGTGCAGAAACGCAGGCAGTGCAAAGTGTATGTGCAAAAGAGTCCCGTCCTGCAAGCTGTATGCAGAAGAGCAGGCAGGCGAAACAAAGTGTATCTACAAAAGAGGCACCTGTCGTGCAAGCTATGTGCACAAGAGCAGGCAGAGCAATGTGTATTTACATAGGTTGGCCTGCAAGCTCTGTGTACAGAAACAGGCAGACACCCCAGCAAGCCAGGAGTAAAAAAGTAGGATCGGAATGACGGTGTCCACAAGAGCAGGCAGGGCATAGAGTGAGTATTCACACAAGAAGCCTGGTGGAAGCAGTGGCCACAGAAACAGGCAAGCATGTAAAGCACGAGGAGTGCACAAACCAGGTGCAGAAAGACAGTGTGAGCACATAATCTGCATAAACGTCTACAGCAGTCCAGTCTGGCTCACCCACAGACACCAAGAAAATTCCCTCATAGCTCACTGAAGGCGACACATTCACCTATAACAGAAAGTGGCACAGACCCATTCACCCTTCACAAGCCAGGCACCAGTCTGTGACAGGAAGCTAAGAACAGGTCGGAAAGTCACAGCAGGCCTACATACCAAAGGAAGAACATTTCATATAAAATACACATAACATAAAATAACACATAAGCTTGGTGCCAGGTACGAATGAGTGTCTTATGTGCAGTTTACTCGGCGCCAGGTACGAGTGAGTGTCTTATGTGCAGTTTACAAACCTGCATGACTTGCATCCTGTGCATGCTGGGCAGCCGCGGTGCGTCCATTGGGGCGTAGGGGCGTAGCCCCACCTTCCATATGCGACCCGCATTGCAGCCGCCGGCCGCAATCCTATGTAAATAAAATTACTGTGACTGTAGTACATGATAAACATAATACATTGCAAGTTGCAACATTCAATAATCAGCCGCCGGGAATTGCCCAGGGGCCAGGGGGGATGGCCTGCTGCAGCTTGAGTGACAGACTGTCCACACACTTAGGCTGCAGCAGACCGTACTGGGCAAGTGCAAATTGGTTTGCAACTTGCCTAAGCATGCGCACTCACCGCACTGTAAGTTCCACAGCGGGACCTTGGTCGCCTGCCACAGCCCGGGTTTACAAAGGGCGACAGGGCGAGCAGCAAATGTGCCCCCCTAGCCTATCCTGGCACTGCATGCAGCACCAGGATTGGCTGGTCCACCGCGCAGCATCAATCATTGGATGCCGCGCGTGGTGGGGGTGGGACATCCTGTCAAGGAAGAGCTCTGTCGCGGCCAGCCCGGGGTCGGCGTCTCAGATTTAGCCAGTTCACGGACAACATATCGGACATTTCTTTTCTTTTAAATGCACACAAAAGGCAGCTCAGCCGTTTTTTCCAGATTCTTTTTTGTTGCATTCAGCGCAGAGTGGAGACGTCACGTGCTTCGTCCTTAACATGCTGAGGAAGGCTAGTCTGAGGGGCCACGGCACTGAGTGGAAGGAGGAGACAAAGAGCTCCCTGGAATTTGGTGAGTCTGTCGGCTGGCGATGGTCACAGCGTGAGTGGTGAGACACGCCGGGATTGAGAGGTACAGAAAGACGCATGGTATAAAGTAAGAGTGTATGGGCACTGTTCAGTACAATGGATGCGGACCGGGGTCATTAAAGCATGGGGGAGATGGGCACACTGGCTTCCTATACATGTTATAGCAACAACATGCTGTCGGGCTTTATAGGTGGGTGGGGGGGTGTTATCTGTGCTGTGACATGAATCACTCCTTCCTAATGAAATCATTGCTTGAATAGAGCTGCTGAGACTGCTTCTATTGATGTTCTTCAGTACATTTTCCTTTTGATTCTGTTTTACCCTGTCTCAGGGTGCTTCAAATCAAATATAATTGCTTGCTGTGTATGAAGGCAACTGTGTGTTTCTGTGTGTGTGAGCGGAGGACAGACATAAATCGCCTTGGCTAATCAAAGCACCATTGACCGCTCCACTTAGTACATGGTTTTGCAATTAGGAGCCTATTGAAACAGTTGTTTAGTTGTTTTTCACAGCATTAAGCTGTCGCTGGTTGTAAGTGCCTGGCACTTTTCCACTGAAGGGTTTTTCAAGCAGCCCTTTACCTCTGTCTTCATTGTTGTATTGCATAGTGATTTGTTGGTGGCCTAAATGTTGACTTGGTAGTCGTGCCTACTGTCTTAGTTTGCCTCTTGAGTTTTGAATGACCACTGATCTCTCACTGGCTGAAAGGACTTGTGTGACAAGCAGCAGTTCCCAAAGTGGATGTGGTTTTTAATGGGATGGATGGGTGTACGCTTTTAATGGGATATGCTAAAGTATTACCAAAGTATACCTAAGTGCCCCCGGCTCCTGGTTGTGCAATTACACCCGCACACAGCAACCTCAAAATGGCAACAAAAACAAAAAAAACACTCAGAGATAGTGCAGGAGGCACTGAAAGGTTTGAAAAAAATGGAAGAGGAGTGTTGGGAAAGGGTTGGAAGGCATGGGAAGGTGTGCCAGGCAACAAATGGCTAGGGGCTAATGGAGAAAGGGTGAAATATTTTATAATAAGTTGAGCGGGATGGGGACGAGCGGAGGAAGCTATGGATGAGTAGAGGGAAGCAACAATGAAAGTGAGGAGGTGGGGGAAACTAAAGGGGAAGCAGCACACAGAGGAGAGAGCAAGAGAACACAGACATTCCTGTGGTGTGTTGAAACGAAAATAAGTATTTTCCCGAATTCAAGCAAATTCAGCAGTGGAGGGATACAACCCAACGAGGGTGAGTATTGTTTCTGGGCAGGACAAATGCATGAGAAACGAGGAAAGCCATTAAATCAGACAGAGACAACTGAAATAGTCAACAAAGCCATACAATCACAAGCAAAGTGCAAACTCTTTTATGTATTGAAAACAATAGGTCTGCCTTCAGCCAGCTAAAAGCCAAAACTTAAAAAGAAACTCCACAAAAATAGAGTTGGCAGCAAAACCAACCTGAAACATTAAGTCTTGCTGGAACCATTTTCAATGTAACTAAGAAAATGCAAAATGTAAACCAGTATCACGCTGTAAATTTTCCTCTGTCATTTCGCTTTTTTGCCCATGTATGTTTCCTATTCCTCCCCTGTTTTTTGTTATTTGACTAGTTCATTCATCCTCTTTTGTATGGTTTAAGGGAGGGGTAGTTCCACTTGTTTTGTTCTGCTTTAGAATATGCTGTAGAACCTTGCATGGTCATTCTGTGGTTATACTGAATAAGCAGCTAACTATGTTATGCCATCTATTAATGTAATAACTGCACTTTCACAATTGCTTTATTAACCTTCCTGCTTTCTCAAATTTGCTTGAAAATGCACGATTTTTCTTCTTTTTTTTTCAAAATTTTCTTGGGGGGGTAACCCCCCCAAACCACCCTTTTGGGGTCCGGGCTCTCTCGCTGCACACGCTCGCAACGGTGCTGTATGCAACTCATTTTGCGCCCACCACTCTGAAATGTCACCCACCGCCCCTGATGCTGGGCCCTAGAGTCATCTGCCCCCAGGACATGCCAGTCCCTGCCTAGACTCTCCACTAAATGCTCTCCTCCTGCCAGTACTCACAGGCTGCTGACAGCGCACTTACCCCTGTCTGTGACTGTACACACAAACTGCTGACAGCGCATCTCCCCCTGTCTGTGGCTGTGCTCACAGGCTGCTGACAGTGCACATCACCCTGTCTGTGACTGTGCTCACAGGCTGCTGACACCTTTCCTTCTCGTCTGTGGCTGTACTCGCAGGCCACTGACAGCGCACCTTCCCCTGTCTGTGGCTGTGCTCACAGGCTGCTGACAGTGCACCTCCCCTGTCTGTGACTGTGCTCACAGGCTGCTGACAGTGCACCTTCTGGGACTGTGCTCACAGGCTGCTGACACCTTTCCTTCTCGTCTGTGACTGTGCTCACAGGCTGCTGACAGCTCTCCTTCCTTGGAACATTTCCCGTTGCCATTTCCAGCTCTAGCCAAAACTTTATTCACAGGATGTGCCACCTATTAAACTGTGTCTGACTCCGATGTCAGTGAATGTAATGCCACGTGGTGTAAGGTGTCCTATTATTATATTGTAGCTGAGTAGAAGCCAGAGCTATGAGCAGCTCAGCCTTACCCCCAAGCCTAACATGAGCAGCACGATGCCACTACAGCTTTCAGTCAGCATTGTGCATTATAGCAGCACTCCAGCTTGACAGCTGTGGAGTCGCTATAATTTGTGACTTTGCATTTCAGTGCGGTGATGAGGATCACCGCACTGAAATGCGATAGTCTAACGCCTGATGTGTGGTACTTAGCAGGACTGCATGTGCTTTATAAACGCTTACTTGTGCCTCTGGCCACATTACTAAACCTTCATTCCCACCGGCTCTGCACAGCATCAATATCACTACCTTCCTTCTCAGTCTGGCGCCTATCAAGTGCTGCCCTACTGTGCTATGCTAGCAGGAAGCCTTCCCCGATTTTCCTCGAGTCAAAAGATATGCCTGTTAGCATGCCCTGATTACACACCTAGAGTGCTATTGACTCCACAGAACCTGAGTGGACACTGTGTTCATCATCAAAGTGTGTGTTGGGCCCCTCCCAAACTCTGTGCCAGCTCTGAATTAATGCCTACGGGCCGCCGCTCAATTAGCACATTGTGGGGGTAGATAAGCACTGGGTCATCAGAGAGCTTCAGGAAAATGGCCCGACTCATTATCAGCTGCAGTGCATGTGCACACCAATTTCCTTGAGCTTGGCTTGCTGTCCCATGAGTACCTGTACTCTCTTTAGACAAAAAGAAGTTCCGGTACTTAAGAGCAGAACCAGTGAGTACCGCCCATTTAAAGCACTGGGTGTCCCCCGATGGGACAGCGGGCACTTCCCCAGTTAAACGCGACCTCCCGTTTTGCAAGCAGCATTGTCAGCGCTGCAAAATGTTGCAACCGTATCCCAGCAGTGCAAGTAAGGGCGCTGGATCCAGTGCCATATCCAGCATCCGGTAGAGCTATACAAAAATGTCCTACTTGTAGGCGTGAACGTGTGGGAACAACCATGCTAAATGAAAAAAATCTGCCTCAGCAACACCGCTCTTGGGGCATGCGGAGGAACAGGACGGATTAACCCAGGCCATTATCTTGGGAGTCATACTCATAAAGGCCCACCTGAGGGACCTAAAGTGTAGCAATTTGTGTTTGTGGTTGAGAGAGACCAGTGTGGTTTGGAGGCATCAATAGTACCAAACGTTGTGCTGTAGCGGGTGCTGTAGGTCTGCAAACCACGCTCCCCGCAGCCAAGCGTCCAACACTGGTACCAGTTCCAGGCATTTATGGTAGAGCCTCGAGGTCAAATGCACGCCACTATCTTCTGTGACGAGAAAATAAGGAGGGAAAAGTCATCTGGAGCTAGGGGATAGGAGGGTATTTGGTCAGGAGGGTATTCTGGATGAGATGTAGGATAAACCGCTTGTGGGGTGTAGCTGTAGCAAATTGAGAGTCCTCAACACAGGTGATGGCATGTTCATCCAGAAGGAGATCCCCTATGTGGAGAGTGCACATCGGACAAGGGTGCGCTTGAGCACTGCCTCAGTCATTGGGAGAGCGAATGATTATCTTCAATGGGTAAGGCACAGGAGTATATATGCCCCCAGCACCTCTAATCAAGTTTTGGTCAATGCAGGTATAAGGTAGGTGGGCATCGGTGTGGTACCAGTGGTCCGAGTACTGCCACTGGGCCATCAGGTAGTACAGCTGAAAATGCAGCACGCTAAAGCTGCCCTTGGCATAGGGGAGCATAAGTGCCCTCAACCCAATCCATGGCCTGCAACCCGCCCACATCAGAGCAAGAAACAAACCCTTGAGAGTCACAAAAAAGGCATTGGTGAGTGGGATGGGGATGTTCAGATATAAATAGAGAAAGTGGTAAAACACAACCATTTTAATAATGGCCACGAGCTCAGCCAGGGACAATGGCAATTTGATCCAGGTCTCTATTAATATGGCTAGTCTACTGATTACCACGCCGTAAATCAGGAGGACACCCTGCTCGTGGTCTTGGTGTATGTGGATGCTAAGTTATTTAACTGTGTCAGTGCACCACTGGCTCCAATGCAGCAGGAAGTCAGCCAGGAACTAGTGTGTGGCATACGTGACTGGGAAAAGCTCTGACTTGCTCCAATTAATTAAGAGGCCTGAAAATTGAACAAACCTCTGGATTTCATGTACTAATGGATGAAGGCTCTCAGACGGGTGCCTAAGGAAGAGTACTATATCGTCCACAGAAAGTCAAAGCAGCAACAGACCTGTGAACTGCAACCCCCTCCAAAGATGCATTTCCTGGAAATGCCGAACCAGGTGGTCTATGGCAATGATAAATAGGAGTGGAGAGATGCGACACCCCTCTCTAGTGCCCCAGGTATGGATACGGGTGTCCTGACATGTTTTTTGGCTCTATTTCAGAGTGATGATGACATTAAGCTGGCTAACATCTATAATCTGTATTCTTACCTTGTGTTGGCCCTTTTAAGCCCTTTCTTCCAGACCTAGAAGAGGATAGCTGCTTTATATGATGATAGATCCCTTATTCTTGATTCTAATCCATCTATTGCCTATTGTGTCCTTTCATTATCCTGCCTATAGTAGAGGGTGGATCCTGTAGTCCTGACTTTATATTACATATTGGTATGGTTTGTGTAGGTACTCTGACAGAGTTAGGTGTTATTTCATCCTTCTCAGGCCTACAAGGCCCAGAACTAGAGAGACTCCATTTTGCTTTCTGTCCCTGCAGAGCTGAGATGCTTGCAGGGTAAAGGTAATGTTTATAGTTAAGCCTGTTGTTCGCTAGGGGAAAACCAGCCGAGACTGGTTCTTATCGGAAGAATGTGTTTGTCTCTTGGGCCCAGACATAACATGCGGATGGCCACTGCGGTTGCGCGAGGGGCCCTGGAGCTGGCACAGGAATTCGGTGGGAGGCAGCCCTCTGTTGGAAATTTCCATGAGGGAAGAGCATTCTATATTAGTGAAGTGCAGAGGCGGAGTCAGTTAGAAAGAGTTTGAGCTGGAAGCAGTTGAGTTGGATTGAAGCAGAGGTGAGGAGTGCAGTTGCAGACAGAGTTGAGTTGGATTGGAGCAGAAAGAGTTGAGTTGGATTGGAGCAGAGGAGAAGAGACAGAAGATGCTTGGAACAGAGAGAAGACAGACAGACAGTCAGTGAGCTGGAACTGAAGGAAGCAGTCAGAAGCAGTTACTTATCAGGAGGAGTTGTGAATAGCTGGAGCCTGAAGTAATGCCTTTTGGAAGAGACTGAAGTTATATCTTGGATTAATCAGTGGGAGCAGCTGGAGTGAATTGGACATTGGCACAGAGACAATCAAACAGAGTGAAGAAGCTAGTGGAGCGAACGGTTATCAGAGCGGCAGAAACCATTAGACTGAAGTTGGAAGGTGGAGAGAGTTCGTGGGGGAGAGGAATCCAGTGCAGAGTGATCAGCGCAGATGTGTGTCCAAGAGTGCAGGACAGGATGTAAGACGAGCTAAGGCACAGACGAGAGAGAAGCCCAGATGACAGCTAGAGCAAGACCCCTCACTCCTTAGGTGATATTGTTCTTTAACCTTTAAATATTAACCTTGTCCTTATACTATATGTCTAATCCTTTTTCTTTCAGCGGTGTGTTACAGTTCCTGTTAGTTACAGAGACCCCGCAGATTTGTGTATGTGTCTATTCCCATTTTATTGTTATTGTAATAAAGATACCCCAGTTCTTAGTGAACCAGCATGTGCCTCGTATTCTTGTTCAATCAGGGTAACCTGTTCTTCTAGTCAGGCATTGTTTTCATGAACGGATGTAATTCCCGGTCAGGTAAGTAGTGACTGAGCAATGAGGGAGAGAGGGGCCCCTCGATGTGAAGACTAGATTGCACATCTTCTAATTTGGTAAGTTGTGGTATAATTCCTAATATTGTAGTATCATATCCCGAGTAGCCAATGAGAGATTCCTTCCAAAGGTATTCATAGGAAAGTGATCGTCGTTGGTAAGCGGCGTTAATGAGACCACCAAGTGGAAGCCTGGTGTGTAGGTCCGCCGGATTGTGGACCGGGCTGTGAGTAAGAGAGCATCAGGTGGAAGCCTGATGTGTAGGTCCGCCGGATTGTGGACCGGGCTGTGAGTAAGAGAGCACCTGGGGTGAGCCTGGTGTGCAGGTCCGCCGGATTGTGGACCAGGCTGTGAGGAAGAGAGCACTAGGGCTGCAGACTAGTGTGTAGGCACGCAGAATTGCGATTTGATGAGCGAGCACTGACTGTGGTCAGTGTGTAATGGTAACTAATCAGAACTGCCCCAGGGTAGATTAGTCTAGACCCATGTGGTCGCGAGACTATGAGGTATGAGTGTGTTGTAGGGCATGGACATCCTTAGTAATCAGTGAGTATTCCTAGTAATCCCTATAGATTTAGTGGTGTTTCTGATGATATGAGCTTGTATATTGCGAGTTCCCCATCCTCAGGTAGGTACCCAGGTGCCCGGACAGATGGGTCCTGAGGAGGGAGGTGGTTGCGTTTCGGCTGGGTTGGTGGTGCTCTGAGGAGCTGATCCTATCTGGTCCGAGAATCCGGCCGTTACAACGGGTCACAAGTTGAGCGTATAGAAGTTTGATTAGGGAGGTGAACCCCAGTGGGATCCTGGACTTGCGCAGTGCGGCAAATAGAAAAGGCCACTCGAGCAAATCAAAAGCCTTTTCTGCATCAAGTAGAGACACTGCTGCCAGCACTTCCGGGATAGCCTGTGTAGGACTGAAAACAATATGCGCAGGTTTATGGATGTACAATGGTGGGGGGCAAACTTAGATTAGAGAGGGGAGATAAAGATCTCCATCAGAAGGGCCTGTCGAATGGCAATGATTTTGTCTAGGATCTTGTTATCGAAATTTGACAGAGGTAGTAACCTATAGGACTTGCAGCATGGGGGTAGGGTCCTTCCCGGGTTTCAGCAGTAAGACAATGATCGCCTCGCCAAGGGAGGGGGGAGGACTACGGGCTCCAGGGATTCGGCATAGAGGTCAAGAAGAGGGGGGCAAGCAGTTGTTTGTATAACTTATAAACTGCCCTATGAAGCCATTAGAACTAGGGGCTTTGGACCTACCCATAGCATCTATCATGGGTCTGATTTCGTCCACCTTGATTGGCTCACTCAAAAACTGCTGCTGGGGGATAGCCAACAAGTTAATCGCCACCTCAGCGAGGTAACCAGCCAAGGCCTCACTATCTCTCGTACCTCTAGAGGAGTAGAGCCCAAAGTAAAAGCAGTGCAATTCCTCCAGTATCAGGTCATTATTTTATTTCCTGGTGCCGTCCTCCAGGAAGAACTATGGAATATATTCAGAGCCCTGCTGCAGGCGAAGCAGTCTCGCCAGGGTGCGGCCCAGTCGTATGCCTTCTCCATAGTGGCGGGTCACTGTGCACTTTCCCAAGAAGTGCACTTTGCACTCTGAAAGCTCACGGTACTAATCTCAGATGAGAGCACGGAGATGGAGTAGACCCTCCTTTGAGCTGGGGATATCTCACAAAATTACACTGTGTTTTGCCACAACCTCCATTTTAATATAGACCTTGAAGGCTTCCCACAGAGTCACCTGTGTGGTGAAAGAGCCCATGTTCAGTTCGAAATGTTCAGTGACAGCTGCACGGAGATGGTTGCTGAAAACTGTGCCAAGCAACGCAAAACGGGGGGCCCACCAGATCCAGGCACCCCCCACCTGGGAGAGGAATGTTCAGGGTCATGAGTACTGGGGAATGGTCCAATAATGTGTGGGGATAGCATTCAACCACTTCGAGCCTGGGAAGTCGGGAGGCCAACAGAAACCAATAGTCCAATCGCGACCACGTACCATGCAGTGCAGAGTAGAAGGTGTGACCTGGGAATGTTGTAGATTCCACGCATCCTTGAGAAAAAATAATTGCAGATGTTTCACAGTAATTGTAACGCCCGGGGTTTGCCACATGCGCCGGACACCATGGACTCCAGACCCAGGTGGAGACATAGGTTCAGGTCTCTGCCGATGATCACATGACCGGTGAGCTGGGACTGGGAGTTGAAAATCTCAGGAGAGTCGGTATTAGGGGCAAACACATTCAATACTTTGCATCCAGCCCTGGAATCCTGGGGACCCATTCTTGTCACAACCTAGTTTTCTCTAGGCCCCAGGCTGGGCATTTACCTGCACAGCCCCTAGGGAGTCTTCCTCTATCCACTGCTTCTTATCATGTTTCTCCGCTATTCACACCAAACTTCCGAGTAAGGTGATGGTTTCTTCTTTGTCCTGGATTCTTTCCTGTTTTTCTGATGGGCTTGGCATCTTTCAGGCCGGACTATATTTTTTTTCATTATCTATGCCTTCTATTACACCTCGAGGCACAGCTGAGGCTCTGGAGACGTTTCATCGATATTATCCTTTTGACGGATTCTTTGTCCATTTTTGTTGCTTTGACGGGGATATATTATTCTTCTGTCACTTCCTGAATCTACTGGTGTTTTACCTTTTAGAACGGAGCCCTGACCTCCTGTTAGGCATCCGACGTTCTTCCCCACCATTCACATGGCACACCCTTTGGATTCCATCTTGCTTGGGTCCTGAGCGATCTATGACAGAATATCGACAGACAAAATATCGACCTACAGAAACATCGAGGCTGCAATATCGAAGGCAAGTATATCGACATCCTATGTACAACATGGTAAGTACAAAAATATCGAAACAAAAATATTGATGTTAAAAATATCGTAATTAAAAATATTGTTATATATCTGTTAAAATATAATGTGTAAAAAAAGTAAATAATACTTATAAATAAAATAAACATTGTTAAAAATATTTAGTAATGTTTAAAATTAATAAATAATAGATATAAAATAATATAACATTAATTATGCACATATGTAAAATATATATTAAATATTTACTTAATAATACATTTTAATAATTACTATAATTACTTATAATTGTTTAAAAATACTATAAATTACAAATAGATCTCCAAAAATAAAATATTACATAAAAAAGTAAATAATTATTTTAATGCATTTAAAAAATTTAATATACTTTCAATATTTTTAAAATTAATAACATAATAAATTATCTAAATTCATTCTAAATAATAAATAAAACTACTATTTAAAGTCCAAAAAAATCTACAGTATTTAAAACATTGGATAGCGTAAAATGTAAAATTACTATTCCCACTCCAGAAAATGCAACATTAGGGAAAACATTGTATAGCATAGAGATAAAAATAACTATTACCACTCCAGAGAGTGAAACAGTAAAGAAAACATTGGATAGAGTAGGAGTAAAAATTACTATTCCCACTCCAGAGAGTGCAACAGTAGGGAAAGCACTGGATAGCGTAGGGGTAAAAATTACAATTCCAACTCCAGAGAGTGCAACAGTAGGCAAATCGTTGGATAGCGTAGGGGTAAAATTTACTATTCCCACTCCAGAGAGTGCAACAGTAGGGAAAGCGCTGGATAACGTAGGGGTAAAAATTACTATCCGAACTCCAGAGAGTGAAACAGTAGGGAAAGCGCTGGATAGCGCAGGGGTTGAAAATACTATTCCCACTCCAGAGAGTGCAACAGTAGGGAAAGCATTGGCTAGCGTAGGGGTAAAAATTACTATTCCCACTCCAGAGAGTGCAACAGTAGGGAAAGCGTTGGATAGCGTAGGGTTAAAAATTACTTTTCCAACTCCAGAGAGTGCAACAGTCAATCAATCAATCACAGGCATTTATAGAGCGCTCTACTTACCCGGAGGGTCTCAAGGCGCTAGTAGGGAAAGCATTGGATTGTGTAAGGGTAAAAATTACTATTCCAACTCAAGTGAGTGAAACAGTAGGGAAAGCGCCGGAAAGCGCAGGGGTAAAAATTACTATTCCCACTCCAGAGAGTGCAACAGTAGGGAAAGTGTTGGATAGTGTGGGGGTAAAAATTACAATTCCCACACCAGAGAGTGAAACAGTAGGAAAAGCGCTGGATAGGGTAGGGGTAAAAATTACAATTCCCACACCAGAGAGTGCAACAGTAGGGAAAGCGTTGGATAGCATAGGAGTAAAAATTACTATTTCCACTCCAGAGAGTGAAACAGTAGGGAAAGTGTTGGATAGCATAGGGGTAAAAATTACTATTTCCACTCCAGAGAGTGAAACAGTAGGGAAAGTGTTGGATAGCGTAGGGGTAAAAATTACTATTCCAACTCCAGAGAGTGAAACAGTAAGGAAAGCGTTGGATAGCGTAGGGGTATAAATTACTATTCCCACTCCAGAGAGTGCAACAGTTGGGAAAGCGTTGGATAGCGTAGGGGTAAAAATCACTATTCCAACTCCAGAGAGTGAAACAGTAGGGAAAGCATTGGATAGCGTAGGGGTAAAAAATACTATTCCAACTCCATAGAGTGCAACAATAGGGAAAGCGTTGGATACCATACAAATTAAATAAAGCATACTTAAAAATATTTTTTATTTTTAAATTTATTAATGTTTTAATATTTTAAATAACTAAACATCATTTAAAAATACCCATTAATATTAAAGAAAAAAGTAGATTTGAATAAATAATTAACAATAAATTAACAATAAATATCAATTAATAAATAATAGTTACCAAATAATACATATTAAGCAATAAAATAATGTAAAAACAAAACAAATATTATTAATAATTAAATTCCAATTAAAAAACCTTAAACAATAATATTATTTGTATGCCAAAAAATACTTTTTATAACATTAATTACAAATTATTTACAAATATTTTCCAATAAAATATAATTTCATTACCAATTGAATAAATGAATTACCAATTACAAACATGAACTACCAATTACAAACATTAATTACCAATTAAATAAACTAATTACCAATTACTAATATTAATTACCAATTGAAACAATTAATTACCAATTAAAATTATTAATTGCCAATTAATAATTAATTAAAAATACATACATTATCAATACCAATAAATACAAATAATTCATTACTTAATTACAATTAAAATACTTCCCATCCAAATCCCCTATAAACCCACTACCCGCTACGGAAGTTAAACTCAAAAATTAACTAAAATTAATTTATAATTCCTAAAAAGTAATAATTAATTTATTATAATTAAATTACTTCCCACCCTATTCCCCTATAAACCCACAACCCGCTCCGGTACTAAAATTAACATTATAAATATATGAAAATAGTTCACGTATAACTTAAAACAAGTAAAATACTTAACAAAAAACATATAACACATACATATTAAATACATACTAAAATACATAACAATAGTAAAAAATATCGATATTAGTAACATTGAAATTACTAACATCGATATATTTGATATCGATATTACTGACTTCAATATTACTTACATCGATATAAAAAAATCGATATTACTTACCTTAGGGTCGATATTCTGTCCCATGATATTCTTGACATCGATATGCTTTACCTTCGATATTTCTAACTCGATATTTGTTTAGGTCGAAATTTACAACTCGATATTTTGACTGTGTACCAGTCCTAAGGTAGGTGGGAGCTACATTTAAGCCCTTCATCGAAAGGCGTGTCTGCAATGTTTTTGACAGGAACCATGCAGTGGTACTTGTAAAGAAGTAGAGGGAGCTGAACTGTTGAAAATTTTTTTTTTCTTCACTTCCTCCCTTCATAGATACATGAATTCTACGCTATTGTACAAATGAATATGTATATGGCAATGCTTGAGTGCTAGCTTACCGATTTAAATATGGTACTCCAGCCAACATCTGGATGCACATTCATTTAAACCGTTGTTCTCTTTCAACCCAACATTGGGATGTACATGTATATGATAACACTCTTACTTTCATTTGTGGCCCCTGTATATATATATATATGCATTTTTTATTGGTAGGCTTTGACAGTATGATAGATATATGAGTGAGATTGTGGTATGATTGACTTATTGAGAGAGTGCTGTGGTGTAATTTGGAAATGATGATGCTTAAAGTAAATATTTGCTGTGTTTCACTTCAACTGGGTGATATTTCACTAGTAATATCAATGTTTCTTTTGGGTGCATTTGGGAAACTAAGCTTATTTGATCATGTTATTTTATTTGTTCTATTATACATGTAAAACATTACAAAAATGAATTAATATATGTATTGATTGGTTTACTTTGAATAAAATATATATTTTTTCTAGTTACCTTTGCTATTTTCTTATATTGGTGTTCTCTTCAAATGTTTGAGATATTCATTGTATTGTTTCCCCACTTTAGATATCTGTTTGGCCATTTAGAGACACTTCTGCGCTCAGTCTCTATTGTAGGCGGGTGACACCTTCTCCCTTCCTGTGTAAGGGTATTCCTATAGTCATATTCAATAGAGCAGCCTGCCTGGTGACCAATCACAGCCGCCTACTGACCCTCCGCATCAATCTTACTGGATTAAAATGAAAAGGGGAATGAACTATGAATCAAAATGCCCATCATATATGTGCGCCCCTGGAAAAGGCATAGGACGAGGTAGTGCCAGCGGGCAGATGACTCTTCCGCAAAAATGCAATTTTTTATTCCATGTCTCACTAGTTACTGCAGCACTAGTTTGCCCATCCGGGGGTTATGGATGCCTCTGATATTCCAAGACCTAAAGGGGATCTCCAGGCCTTCTATACGTGGGCTATGATTCAGGGGCATTGTATGATATCAGTGTGTCAGAGTGGTGGAGTTTATCTGTGTAGTCAGTTATCTAGTGTGGTGTAAACATAAAAACATGAATGGCAACCCATTTCCTACCTTATCCACCCACCCAGTCTGGGTATTCCCAAACCCAAAGGCAACCCATTGATACATTCACCAATACTAACAACCAAAACAAACAAGTAAATGCAGTGATACACACCGTGGTGGGTGGCATCGCTTCACCAGCAACTCCCATTAGCATATCTTCACAGTCTATGGGAGTGGGGATTCAATGCAATGCACACAACTTAGTAAGGGACCCTGGAAAGTGGGCAACACCACCACCCAGGCAGCCACCCTCACACAGCGGGGGGCGGCCACTCCACACCCACCCAGAGGGAGGGCCATCCTTGTTAGAGCAGAGAACTATTGAAAGTAAGGCAGACATAAAATGGCACAAGTGCACTGAGGAGAGAAGTACACTGCCCTAGTAAAGCACAGCTGCCATTCAGTCACCACATCAATCAGTTGGGAACAGTTCTGAGATGCTCGTGGAGTGTATGTCTACGGGGCCGCCATAGGAGTTGCGTTTCTCAGTGTAGGATTTGTAAAAGACCAGGGCCTCTTAGGGAGTGTCGAAACTACACACTGTCGCAGGGATTTCTGCTCCTGTACAGAACTGTGCATAGAGACTTAAAACCACAGTGAATTAGGGTGTGCCAAAACTCACCTTAGTATCCAAAATCCCCTACCAGACTAGCAATCAGTGTCTCATTGGTACTTACATACCCCAATGATTTAGACAACCCAGAAAATGGACTTAGGACACCTCAGGAAACGTGGAACACATGATCACTCTTTCGTTATACTAACATATCAATCCAGAACAAGGAGTCAATGAGGACACGTGCGAGTTTGAAATGTTTATTTCTAATGCAGTGTTCTCAAATGCAGTATCTTAGCTAATACAAGCAAACATATTATAAAGAGCAAGGTTATAAGCAAAGTTACTATTCCATAAAATGCAAAGTGTGAAAGCATTTTAAAGTGCAAAAGGAAACAGGTCTAAATAGAACCTCAGTTTACCCTCCCTAGCTAGTATATCATATTATATCTACAGAAGGTCTCTTTGGGTTTAGAAGGGCGGGTCCATACCTTTAGGTTCAGTGGAAACGGTTCACATCATCTCCTACACCAACACTCTGCATACGGATATTCATCAAGAGTGTTTCTCCTGCCTTGCGCAGTGCAATATCATTTGTGCCTAAAACCAAGGTTGGCCACAGCTGCCTCCATATTATGTCTACTCTGTGCACTGATCAATCCAAACAATAAGCGCTGTGTTGAGATAACCTTGAAGGCATCGGCACTCACTGTACAGACATAGCTTTACCAAGTAAGACTGATATTTATAAGAAAACATGTTTTTCTCATGTAAAGCAAAATACCTAACTAGGGGAAAAGCTTTAATAACAAAATGTGTTGTGTGCAGAGGCAGCAGGAAAGGAAAAATGGTGTTTAAAACTCTATCTTACACATGCCAACTTAACACAGTGCAAAGGTGAAACCATTACACAAGACACCCTCCCTTTGATCCAAGCACTGATAGGACAAGTATAAGGGGGAAATTTAGGAACGCAGAGTTCAAGTTCAACAGTTCAAACAGAAGTCTTCAATTTGTTACTTTAAAAAATTCGAAGGAGACAAAATTAAAAAATTGCAATAGTTGTGAAAAAACTCAGCATTGGACATTGATAAAGTCAATAGGCAATCTTTTAAAAAAAAATTTTTTGAGAGTCTAAAAAAATTCAAATCCAACGAGATGTTTAGGTAAAAAAACGTGAGACTGCAAACCCAGTTCATCCTAATAATGAATAGGCAAAATAAGCAGTAACAGCTTCCAACAGGAAGTCACTGTTATCATCAGAAAACAGATCAGCCATCCAATTTAACAAAGGGAAAGAACATACATGCTCTTTGATTACATGAGCCTCTTGCACCATCAGAGGACAACTTGGTGGGTTCTCGAGGAAACTGCGAGCGAAGAAATCTTGCGCCGCTGCGAACAAATTCCAACGACCCAGAACACTAAGGGTGGGCGGAAAATCCGTTCCGCTCGCGGATTGGGCGGAAAATCCGTGAATTTTCAAGAGGCGGATTCGGGGGGCAAAAGTTCAAGCCTTCAAGCTTGAACTTGTAACTATTTTAGGATGGCTCGAGCACCTGCTTTATTTTATCTATTAGTGCTTCCTGATGAAGCTAATTTAGTAACTATTTTAGGATGGCGCTGGCAGCTTGCCGGCACCATCCTAAAATAGTTATAGGATGATGGACAGCTCACTCAAGGGACCCCTGCGCACATTGGTGCGATTGCATAGTAACACAAACATGGCCGCTGGAACTAGTTGAAGCTCAAATTCAGTGACTCATTCATCAGCCCAAACACAATCGTGAGCATCGTCGAGGCTGGGCAGGTGTGCCTTCTTCCCAAATCTACCGTCAAAAATCAGCTGTGATGCTGGATAGAGGCCTTTGTATCCTTGACTTTCACGAGCGCAATCCTCGTGCTGTTCCTGTGACCAGGAGCTTCTTTCTCTTCATCTGCCGCTCTGATCGGTCTCTGACCATTTATACACACAAGAGGCACTTGAACTCGCACAGAAGACCCCCCATTTAAAAACCCCGCAAAATCCGCGAATCCGCAAATTCGCGAATTTTGCAGATTGCGAGTTCGCAAATCTGCAAATTCGCGAATTGCGAATTCGCAAAATTCGCCCATGCTTACAGAACACCATGTATCGCTGAAAAGGCCATAATCCCTCCATCAGAACATAACAATTCATGAGCAACTAAGGGACTTATAAGCTTACTAGTAGCCCGTCCCGACGTTGTCTGGGTATGAATTGCTGCCGGCCAGTAGTATATTGTGTTGTAGGATTTCGTTTTGATAGCATTTCTTATCTGTGACAGGCCTATGAAACGCTTCGAATCACACTGCTGATGCACTTAAGAGTGCGCGTTCAGTAGTGTGTTTCCCTACCTTATTTTTCCTTGCAATATTTTATAGCGCGAACTCGATAACAGGGCATGAGCACAATTTACAATACAGAAGAACACATTCGTTTGTGGTAGGCACGGGGAGATAAAGCGATTTGCCTGCAAAAGAATACTGCATATAATCTTGCTCATGTGATTATGCATGCCTATGGCAACATAAGGAGATTGCATTTTTTTTCGGAAAATAATGTTTTTGAAGCAGGAAGGACATTAGAGCTGGTGTTGGATGATCAAATTGAGATCCATGGAATGGAATCGTTTAATCCTATACTGTCACTATGGAGCTTAAATATCCATTTTTGCTCTTTGACAAATAGGAATTTGGATTTGTCACTGATATGAGGTGGAATATATGGGTGTTCTAAGTTGACCCATTTTAGATCCTCTGGTCGATGTTTCATAGCCAGGAAATGGTTGGTAAGACAAGGGAACTGTTTTTGGCAGCGGATCGTGCTTTTATGTTCACTGATGCAAACCTTCATCTTCCGCGTAGTACGGCCGATATACCGAAGTGAACACGGACAGGTAATCATATATATAACTCCCTCGGTGTTACAATTGGTGTGTTTGCTGAGTAGCCATGGGTTACCTATTCCTATGTCTACTTGATCGGCTTTGTATGTCTGAGGACATGCGCTGCAAGAGCCACATGGAAAGTGACCATGTACTGGTTGGGTATTCCATAGTGTATTAAGTGTTTCTGCCATTTTTATTCTGGGTCTGGTATGAACCAGACTATCCCGTAAGCTGTGGACTTTTTTGAAGGAAAACAAAGGCGGAAGGATGTTGGTTTGGGCTATGTTTAAAATATTCCAATGTTTTCGGACTGTCTTTTGAATTTGATGGGAAAGGACGCTGAATGTGCTAACAAAGGTTAGCCTATCCAAGGGTGCCTTTTAAGATCTTCTCTCCAAAAGTGCCTCCCTGTTGTTATTGGTGGCTTGTTTCCAAGCTTTTTGTACCAGATGACGTGGGTATTGTCGATCTTCCAGTTGTCTAGACAGAATACAGGCATGTTTGTTGAAAAGAGGAGTAGAAGAACAGTTTCTGCGAACCCTTAGAAACTGTTCTACAGGGAGATTTTCCCGTAGGGCCCGAGGATGATGACTAGTAAAGGCTAAGAGGGAATTCCTGGACATAGGTTTTTTATAGAGTTCGCATTCAATTTACCATCTTTGGGAAAAATGAGAATGTCCAAAAAGGGCAATTCTACCCAACTAAATTCGATAGTGAATTTCAGATATTGGTTTTGATGATTCACCCAATCGTGAAATGATTGAACCTCCAATGGTGTACCTCGCCAAACCAGAAAAATATCATCAATGTATCTCTTCCATAGCACCACCTGTTGGAAGTAGGGGTTGCTATATTTGAGTACAAGATTCTGTTCAAACAAGTGAACATAGAAGTTGGCGAGGCTAGGGACAAAAATACTCCCCATAGATGTTCAGAGGTTTGAAGATAGATCTGATCTTCAAATTTAAAGTAATTTTCCATCATTGCCAATCTGGCACATTCCATGATGAAATTTACTGGGGTAATGCTCTGTAAGTCACGTGTGATGAGAATAGATCTGATAGCCTCCAAAGTTTCTTCCTGCGGTATGCAGGTATACAAAGACTCGACGTCGAAACTGACCAAAAGGTCAGTCTCGACGTCGAATCCTACCTCTGGTAGAAGTCTGAAAATATCGGCCGTATCCTGCAAATACGTAGGCATCTCTTTTACAAGAGGCCTCAAGAAAAAATCCATGAAGGTGGACAAGGGCTCAAGCAAGGAGCCTATGCCTGAAATGATCGGGCGTCCAGGGGGGGGCAAGTGGGTTTATGAATTTTAGGCAGACAATAAAAGCCAGGCATGACTGGTTTATTAGTTACCAAAAATTTCGCTTCAAGGGATGTACTCCACCCTCCCGAACTCCCTTCCTCCACCAGGGTCTTGATCTCTGTAAGGAGGCAAGGGGTGGGATCACTGGCAAGACGTTGGTAAGAATTAGTATTGCCCAGTTGTCTTTGGCATTCTTGACGATAGGTAACCTTGTCCAGAACAACAATGCCACCACCTTTGTCCGCCGGCCTAATGATGACGGACTGATCAGTAGATAGATGGGCCAAGGCAATTTTTTCTTTAGTGGACAAGTTTTGGAAGTTACGTTGGTCTTTGTCAAATATTGCCATGACATCATGAGTCACTGCTTGTTCAAAAGTAGTAACTTTTGAAGGAACCTGATGTCCTTGTGGGGTGAATGCGGACTTTGGGTGTAGCCCTGTGTTAGTCAACTGATCCTGTGTCTCAATAGACAAATCATTATCTTTCGTTTCAAAGAAAAAGTGAAGGCGAACCTTCCTGAAGAATCTTTCCAATTCACGAGTCTCAAAGGGATCCCCCTTGTTTGTGGGTACAAAGCCCAAACCTTTTCTCAATACTGACTGCTCATCTGTTGTCAATTCACGAGAGCTAAAATTCACTATTAAGTTCCTGTCGCTGTGTGTGTTGTCTGAGCTGCTCTCCGACTCCTGGTGTTGGGGAAGGTTTGCTCTGCTTCCCATTGGACATGCTGTTGTCCTCTTCTTTTCCCATAGTTGCGGCCCAACCTTGTCCTAAAAAAGACGGGTCCTGAAAGTATTGGGGATGTGGGGGAAATGTCTGCATGTGTTGTGCAAATGGTGGCTGAAAGCCCCACGGCCCTGGTGGCCACCACTGGGCTTGGTTCAGATAAAACCCACGTGTGCCTCTTCTTCTATACGAGCTCCGCTGTTGTCCACCTCTCTTAAATTGTGGCATCACTACCCCAGAATTATCAGAATCAGATTCTCGATCTGACCCTGATGAGGAGTAGTTGGAGCCATAGCGTCTACCCCTGTTATTGAAATCGGGTGGCCACCCAATCCTCACTGGTGTATGGGAAGATTTTTGTCATTGAGAAAAGTGCCAGATCCTTCTTGCATTTTTCTAATTTAGAGAAGACGATGTTGTCATTATAATCTTTACTAGCTTTGTTGGTCTCATCAAGTTGTTTTTTGAAAATAGGACTGGTGAGAGTAGTTTTGATTTGCCCCTCTAACAACTGGATTTCTATTAAAATGGCATCAGCTGTTTTCTTGGCAGTGTTGATTATGAGAATCAACTAATCTCGTGTACACCGCCAAGCGATGAGTGACCAGTCGCGAAGAAAGTCCTTATTTGTTAAGAACAGTCGAGGGGTATTCGTTACAATGAGGCCTGTTGGAGAACATTTACCTCGAAGGTACTCAGCCATGATTATCCCATGTATAGAGATACGAGAGAGATTTTTCTTTAAATTGAGTAGCGTAAGCCAGTCATCCTTTTTAGCAACTGCAGCATCGGGTATGGAGTCTAGCATGCTGGAATTATTTTCTAAAATAGAATTAAATGCCTCGTCATCAAAAGCCAATCCCATGAAATCAGCCATGGTTAATATGACGCGTTGCAAAAGTAAGTTAGGTGAGCAAAAAAAGGGGGGTGAAATAGAATAGTTCTTACCACAAAGCGACCCGCAACACAGTTGCTCTAAATACTACAAAACTGAATATGAAAAGGTTTGAGGGAATATATTTAACGACCTGTCATTTTATTTCCCTAAACAAGACATTATACATAACAACAGAAAATGACCGGTCTTATGTGATGCTGTACTAGTAACTGAGAAAACCAGGACACATGCAAATACAAGGAGTTACAACTGGCTGAGATATTCCCATCAGACCACCCTTTGCCGGAGTCTCATCATATGGGGTATTTGTTTAATCTATCCAACCTGCCGCCCAAGCCATCAGATGATGGTGCGGATATGGATGTAAAGTAGAAACTCTAGCCAAGTTGTTACTCAGAGGGTAGTGCTCAGGGTGTGTACTGCAGTGCTGTGGTGAAAATTAAAAATTAACGACTCAGACAAGAGAAGTATTTTAATAGGATTTGTCTGAGTGCCAAGGTTAAAATCACGCCTGGTAGTATAAATATATAACTACACTGTGGTGCTGTGCAGGACGGTCGACATGTTTCAGCCAAATTGGAAAGTTTTTTAAAGAAACCCTCTCTGGATCCAGAGAAACCTGTAAACTATCGGCCCATCTCCTTGCTCCCGTGGCCGACCAAGGTGTTGGAGGCCCACGTCAACAAAGTTCTTTCGGCCCACCTCATCCATGCTAACATCCTGGATTCCACCCAGAACGGGTTCCGTGCCGGGCACAGCACGGAGACCGCCCTTCTCTCCATGGCCGAACATCTTCGAATGGTGATGGATGCGGGGCAGACAGCAGCGCTTGTCCTATGAGATCTGAGCGCCGCGTTTGATACTGTCTCGCATCCCATCCTATTGCATCGCCTGGAGGAGATTGGTCTGAGCGGTTTGGCTCTCCAATGGTTCCGGTCCTTCTTAGACGATCGTTTCTTTAGCGTTGCCATCCCACCGTTCCAGTCCCAATTCCATCCTTTGAAACAGGGGGTGCCGCAAGGCTCCTCGCTGAGTCCCACGTTGTTCAATCTTTACGTGAGACCGCTGGCTGAGGTCGTCAAGCAGTGGGGCATGACCATGGACTCATATGCCGATGACACTCAGCTAGCGGTTACAATCAGCGGGGATGCGGACCGGGATGCCCCCAGGTTTCAGAGTGGACTCAGGGCGGTGGCGAGCTGGATGAAGAACAACTGTCTCCAGCTCAACGCAAAGAAAACAGAGATCATGATCGTCGGTAGGAGGCCGGAACTCTGGGGGGACAGATGGTGGCCAGTGGAGCTGGGCCCGGCTCCCATTCCGGTCACAGAACTGAAGAACCTTGGAGTATGGATGGATCCCTCCCTCAGCTTTGTGGGCCATACGAAGAGAACCGCGGCCTGTTGCTTTGGCATACTACGGTCGCTGCGCCCTGTTATGAAGTTCTTTGACCATCACACCAGGCAGCTGATAGTCCAGGCTACTGTGTTATCTCGCCTGGACTATGCCAGCTCGCTCCTGGTAGGGGCTAACGTGGCGGAGGTCACTCGCCTCCAACGCGTTCAGAATGCCGCGGCGAGAGCCATTGTTGGCCTACCTCGAACCTGTTCCGTCTCCGGCACATTGAGATCCTTGCACTGGTTGCCCATCAGAGCAAGAATCCAGTTTAAAGTGCTATGTCTGGCGTTCAAGATTCTGAGGGGTGGGAGTCCTCAAATTCTTGCGAACCTTTTGACTTGGTATGTGCCTACCCGGTCCCTGAGATCCCTGGGTCAAGCTCTTACTGTGATTCCCCGATATAGGCTGTGTCGGGTTGGCGGCCGCCCTTTCAGGGTTAAAGCGGCCGAGCTTTGGAACTCTCTTCCTGTTGAGATGCGGTTGCTCGTTGATCTTTTAGCTTTCCGTAAAGTTTTAAAAACATTTCTGTTCGAATAATTTTGCCTTTGTTCCCTTTGCTGTTATGTTCCCTGTAGGTGTTGCTTTTTTCTTGCTATGCGCCAGGACGCCCCTTAGCTGGGGCAGCTGTGCGCAATACAAAAGCGTATAACATAACATTTTTATCCAGCTTTCGTCAGGACCATAGATGATAAGCTACTGCAGCCTAATAAAGTGAAGTGCATAAGTGTAAAATAAAAATATATTTATATTTAGGTGCCAAAAAATAATATCAGAATACTTATTTCTACCAGGAACTTGGAGCCCCAATGTTCACAAGGAAGAAATGCATTCCATCTTAATCCTGTTAGAAAAAAGCACAAGACAAATACATATTCACATTTATAGCCATGTTTTCACAAGAAACTGCACAGACAACACATCAAACAGAAGTAAATTGTACTCTGTTTATTCAAGAGTGAACTAACTCATTCACAGAGGAAAATGATAGCCTAACTGTGAATACTCACCGCGCTTTGCGTGGGAAATGACCTCACCTCACCCGGCGACCACTCGGGAATATGAGGCCCGCTCTAAGGTGCAAAAGGAAAAGAGGGCATGAATTTGCAAGATTAAATGCCCAAAACCTTTGGCTGTAGCATCCTATGTCTAACTCACTATATGCAAACGGAGCCAGCATGAACCATGAAAGGTAGACCCCACAGGATTTGGCCAAGGACAAATATGCATAAGGTACTCGATTATCTAGTATAACTGGTTCCAAAAATAAAAATAATAAAAAGTAAAATTTGTCTAGAGGCTGTTTTTAGAAATAACCAGGGTCTAACCAGGAGGAAGCCTTACCTGTCCGTCGGTACCTCTCTCTGGCATCCGAGAGGAAGTGGAGGTACAGAGTCGGACCAGGCTCCTCCCTTATATACCACACTCGATTGGTTGATTAATTGGTAGTGCTGCAAATTACCCGCCAAAACGAGTGATTACTCGATAATTGTCAAAGCGTTTAACAAAAATGCGCATGTGCATAAGCGCTTGGAGATATAGGCTCTTCTAGAAGACCTGCGTAGTTGTAGGTAGGTCGCAAACGGCAAATGCTAGTCATTCGCGCACGCGTCCGAGATCGGAGAGCGCACTAGTCTCTTGCGCAACCGCTATGTTAAATGAGCCTATTTAGGGCTCAAGACCCGCCGGCGTTTGAAAAAGGATGAGTTGGCATAGACAAATTAGACTCGCTACAAGGTCGACGAAGGGGGAATTTGAAATTTGAAACCTCGCGCATTTGTAAAATATCGTTCTAACCAAGGCCAAATAGAGCCTCACAATACATTTGGTCTACAGAGAAACAAGTGCGGAGGATTTATTTAAAACCCAATAGTGGACGATTGTAAGTGGCAAAGTATCTAACACATGTCTGGCATTTATAGACTGGACTAGGTGTATCAGTCACAGATAGCGTGGGTGTTACCTAGACAGGAGCTTAGTAGTGAAACCCAGGTGACACACAAATAGCTAGGTGTATCAATCTCAGGTAGCGTGGGCATTGCCTAAGCATGAGCTAGTAATGAAATCTAGATAATACACAAATAGCAGGAAGACTGCAAAAGAATACTGCATATAATCTTGCTCATGTGATTATGCATGCCTATGGCAACATAAGGAGATTGCAGTTTTTTTCGGCAAATAATGTTTTTGAAGCAGGAAGGACATTAGAGCTGGTGTTGGATGATCAAATTGAGATCCATGGAATGGAATTGTTTAATCCTATACTGTCACTATGGAGCTTAAATATCCATTTTTGCTCCTTGACAAATAGGAATTTGGATTGGTCACTGATATGAGGTGGAATATATGGGTGTTCTAAGATCACCCATTTTAGATCCTCTGGTCGATGTTTTATAGCCAGGAAATGATTGGTAAGACAAGTGGACTGTTTTTGGCAGCGGATCGTGCTTTTATGTTCGCTGATGCGAACCTTCATCTTCCGCGTAGTATGGCCGATATACCGAAGTGAACACGGACATGTAATCATATATATAACTCCCTCAGTGTTACAATTGGTGTGTTTGCGGAGTAGCCATGGGTTACCTGTACCTATGTCTACTTGATCGGCTTTGTATGTCTGAGGACATGCGCTGCAAGAGCCACAGGGAAAGTGACCACGTACTGGTTGGGTATTCCATAGTGTATTAAGTGTTTCTGCCATTTTTATTCTGGGTCTGGTATGAACCAGACTATCTCGTAATCTGCGGGCTTTTTTGAAGGAAAACAAAGGCGGAAGGTTGTTGGTTTGGGCTATGTTTAAAATATTCCAATGTTTTCGCACTGTCTTTTGAATTTGATTGGAAAGGACGCTGAATGTGCTAACAAAGGTTAGCCTATCCAATGGTGCCTTTTCAGATCTTCTCTCGAAAAGTGCCTCCCTGTTGTTATTGGTGGCTCATTTCCAAGCTTTTCGTACCAGATGACATGGGTATTGTCGATCTTCAAGTTGTCTAGACAGAATACGGGCATGTTTGTTGAAAAGAGGAGTAGAAGAACAGTTTCTGCGAACCCTTAGAAACTGTCCTACAGGGAGATTTTCCCGTAGGGCCCGAGGATGATGACTAGTAAAGGCTGAGAGGGAATTCCTGGATATTGGTTTTTTATAGAGTTCGCATTCCAATTTACCATCTTTGGGAAAAATGAGAATGTCCAAAAAGGGCAATTCTACCCGACTGAATTCGATAGTGAATTTCAGATATTGGTTTTGATGGTTCAACCAATCATGAAATGATTGAACCTCCAATGGTGTACCTCGCCAAACCAGAAAAATATCATCAATGTATCTCTTCCAAAACTCACCTTAGTATCCAAAATCCCCTACCAGACTAGCAATCAGTGTCTCATTGGTACTTACAAACCCCAATGATTTAGACAACCCAGAACATGGACTTAGGACACCTCAGGAAACGTGGAACACATGAACACTCTTTCGTTATACTAACATATCAATCCAGAACAAGGAGTCAATGAGCACACATGCGAGTTTGAAATGTTTATTTCTAATGCAGTGTTCTCAAACGCAGTATCTTAGCTAATACAAGCAAACATATTATAAAGAGCAAGGTTATATTCCATAAAATACAAAGGGTGAAAGCATTTTAAAGTGCTAAAGGAAATAGGTCTAAATAGAACCTCAGTTTACCCTCCGTAGCTAGTATATTATATTATATCTACAGAAGGTCTCTTTGGGTTTAGGTTCAGTGGAAATGGTTCACATCATCTCCTACACCAACACTCTGCATACGGATATTCATCAAGAGTTTTTCTCCTGCCTGGCGTAGTGCAATTCCATTTGCGCCTAAAACCAAGGTTGGCCACAGCTGCATCCATATTATGTCTACTCTGTGCGCTGATCAATCCAAACAATAAGCGCTGTGTTGAGATAACCTTGATGGCATCGACACTCACTGTACAAACATAGCTTTACCAAGTAAGACTGATATTTATAAGAAAACATGTTTTTGTCGTGTAAAGCAAAATACCTAACTAGGCGAAAAGCATTAATAACAACATTTGTCATGTGCAGAGGCAGCAGGAAAAGAAAAATGGCGTTTAAAACTCTATCTAACACATGCCAACTTAACACAGTGCAAAGGTGAAACCATTACACAAGACAGCACCTTGCCCTGGACATCTACTCGGAGGCAGGTGGAGTACAACATAGCCTAATGTAGGACCAGATCCCTCAAGGAGGGCCTCACTCCCGCAAACTTATAGCATGCCTCCTCAACCAGCAGGGCAAAATCTGAATAAAGGTAAATGGTTCACAACTGGTAGTGCACTGCGCCCCACTCACGAGCCAAGTACAGTGCTGTGTCTCTGCCCCGCTAATTCAGCATGGAGGCAATAATGGTCCTGGGGGGTTGCAGAAGGGGGTCTAGGCCCAAAGGACCGGAACATGTCCTCCACCGGGAACACTGATGAAAAGGCATCATGGCCAAACGGTTCCGCTAGCAGGTGTTCGATGACCTGCACCATCCTTCCACTGCCTGTAGATTCTGCCAAATATACGAATGGTATTGCATTGGGACCTGGCCTCCAAGTCCTTTTATGCTACATTCCTGAGCTGTTGCTCTACCTTTCTAGGTGCTTCATCATGGCAGAGGCGCCTTCCTCCAGGGTAGATATCTACTCCTCTGCGGTCTTTATCCTAGTCTGGTGGCAGTCAATGTGCACGTTTACTCCATCTAATCTGTCCACCAGCAAGTCAAATCACGTGTCCATATCCCTGAAGCCCACACAAATCTCGGCCATGAGGGCATCCATGGTGGCAGGCTGAGTATGTTGAGGTGCTGCTCCTGTCGTCCAGCAGGTGTGGGTGATTCATTACGATCCCCCGCATGGTTGAATGGCAGCTTACGTTGTTTGGAGTCGGTGCGGCCCATCCAGAGGCCACGCCACAAGAAGATATTGGCAAGGATAGATGTTTATGGTCCTCAAGGGCCCAGTCTCGGCCTGTGTCGGCAGTAAGACACAGGGGGTTAAACACACACCACCCCTGCCTGTAGCCCTCCAACACAGGGGATGCCGAGGGCCATGTACCTGTCTAGGCCTCCCCACAGCGGGGCCCTGGAGGGAGGAGCCAATATCAGTGGAGCACCACGGCTAGGTGACCAGCCGTAAACAAATGCACGTTCAGCAGTGATAGTGTCCCAGGGGGGAGCAGTAAGGAAGGGGGACCCAGGACCTCCTCAGCCCCAAGCCTCGTGCCTGCTGGCATGGCCCACCAGGACAGGTCACAACCCAGCAGTGCAGGGGACTAAAATGATTCAGCCCCCGGTTGTGTGCCCCAGCAATTCTCCAGCCTGCCACCCAGACCATGCAATGGTCTGCTCCACGGCCTGATCCAGCTGCTGATCAGGCGGCACTGCCCGCTCACCTCCAGCCACCACTCAGCACCGTCATGTCTCCGGCAGCTGCCCAATGCAGCAGGATCCAGGATGCGATCACCCCCCAGGTAGGGCCTGCTATTGGGGACGAGCCGCTCCACCCAGCGGGAACCGACAGTACAGGCCTCAGGCTCACCTGCGGCACCTGTCACCACAAAGCCTCTGAGGCATGCTGGGCTCAGTGTGCTGCCCCCGCTGTTCCCTCTGCTCCAAGCTTGCCCACACGAGCAGACGGGGCATCTCCCACCCTCAGTCACCCAGGATCGATGGTCGGGTCCCTGGTGTGGTGTTAACCTGGCATGGATGGGAGAAACGCTCACGAAGCCTTAACTCTGAGTGGCCATCTTGGTCACTGGCTTGGCCACGCTCCCCCTATTGGCCCTCTTAATATTTTTTGTCCTTGGTGCTACAGCTCTGCTGGATTATAAGGACACTGCCAGGATTTAACAATTTAGGAAATAAATATGAGATTCTGCAAACGTCAAAAACAACCTTCTTTCAGTTCTAATGTATCACTGAAAGTACAAACACATAATTAGGGATTCACAAGAGACCCCATCACACTGGCAGACACAGTTTTCCACTAACAACCCTTCCTCATAACCTGCTTCGGTTGACAGTTGCACTTCCTCCCTTTTATAAACTTCCTTGCATTCCAGATAATCTGTTGACAGTTTTCCAGAACAGGAGTCTCCTCATAATAATATTTTACACTTGGATTTATGCTAACTTGATCACCGCAGACATTGAAAATAATAATTTCGTGAATAACATTTGTATTTTAGTTGAAGTAATATTGTTTTATCATCCTAACTTGAAATGCAAACTAAAGATATTTATTTTAAGCAGTGACTCAAAGAACACGAGAAACTTTCTGAAAAACAGCCCTACCACCAGCTCATAACCTCCGCCCCTACCCTGAACCCAGATCCCTCTCTCGCCGAAATCCAATTTCGCGATTGGATTGAAACGTCCTTGGACGCGGTTCTCCCCGTTAAACAGCTCCCTAGTAAGAGGAACTCATACAAATCACCCTGGTTCACGTCGGAACTGCAAGATCTCCGAAAAAAATGCAAAAAATTAGAACGGACCTGGAGGAAAGATTGGAATCCCAACAACAAAGCAAACTATAAATCGGCCATTAAACAATATAAGACAATCATTAAAACAACACAAGCCTCTTACTATAAAGAAAAAATCATGGCTGCCTCCAACTCCTCCAAGGAAACCTACCGCATTGTAAAAAGTCTCATGAAAATCCCCGATCCACAGCAGGCCACTGATTCCACCGGCACAAGATGCAATCAACTTGCCGAGTTTTTCTCTTCCAAAATACAAAAAATCATCATGACCCTACCCACCAACCACCCCTCACTCAACCCCCCGACCGGGGTCCCCCCAGATGCACCAACTTTGAATGCCTTCCTCTGCATCTCCACAGAAAAACTACTAGACACGCTCAACCCTGATGACCCCGCTCCTATGAACAAACTCAAATTAGTAGCACCCACTATTTCCCCACTTCTTACGAGTTTGATAAATGCCTCCCTCGCCAGCGGTATAGTTCCTACCAACTGGAAAAGTGCTTCAGTGCGGGCTCTTTTAAAGAAACCCCACCTAGACCCTCAGGACCTTTCAAATTTCTGACCCATCTCACTCCTCCCAGGCATTAGCAAGGTGACAGAGAGGATAGTTAATGAGCAGCTCTCAGCATTCTTAGAAATCAATAACCTTCTTCGCCACTCGCAGACAGGGTTTAGACCCGGACAGCGGACCGACACCGCCCTCCTGGCCGTAACAGAGGAGACATGATCCATTCTGGATGCAGGGGCATCAGTGGCAGTGATCCTCCTAGACCTAAGCGCTGCCTTTGATACGGTGGATCACACCATCCTGATCCACCGCCTCCAACAATCGGGCATCTCGGGCACCGCCCTAGCATGGCTAAAGTCATTTCTGGAACACAGGACCTTCCGAGTGGCCGACAGCTACGGCCATCCTAAATCTCTCTCCCTGAACTGTGGTGTTCCTCAGGGCTCCTCCCTGAGCCCCACGCTTTTTAATGTCTACATGGCCCCTTTGGATGACATCGCCTCCCCATTCGGCATAAAGGTGGTCATGTATGCCGACGACACGCAATTAGTCGTCTCAATCAACCAGTCTGATCATTCCATGGAGAACCTAGTTTCTTGCCTACACAATATATCTATTTGGATGGGCAACTCTAGGCTCAAACTCAATGGAGATAAATCGGAAGTCATGCTCCTAGGTAACCCCAATAAACTTCCAAAAACTATCACCTGGCCAACCAGTATGGGCACCCCCACACACCCAAACAAGAAATTAAAAGCCTGGGCGTCTGGCTCGACCAAGATCTCAGCTTCAGACCCCAAGCAAGAAAGTCAGCAGGAACCTGCTTTGGACTCATGCGAGCAGCCCGGAAGATCCTTCCACTGATCCCCCCTCAGTCCAGGAAAATCTTGATTCAGTGCCTCATTTTATCAAGACTGGACTACGGAAACGCCTTATACTTAGGCGCTCCCGCAGCTGTGACAAAAAAACTCCAGCATGCCCAGAACGCCGCAGCAAGGTTACTGACGGGAACAAAACTCAGATGCTCAGCCAAGCCCTCCCTCAAGACGCTTCACTGGCTCCCCATCCAAGAACGCATCTCGTTCAAAGCCTTGTGCATCGTCCAAAAAATCCTTCATGGAAAGGGTCCTCCAATCTTGAGACCTCTCATTAAGCCACACAAATCAGCCCGACACCTCAGGTCAGACGACCTGTTCCTGGCTAGCATACCTAGAATAAGGAAAGCTCGCACGGGCGGCCGATGCTTCTCTTACAATGCTCCCAAACGCTGGAACAGCCTCCCCCTTAACATCCGCAAAGAAAATAATTTCCTCTCATTCCGCAGAATGCTGAAGACCTGGTTGTTTCCCCAATAATCCACCCCTAGGAGCACTGTCTTTCTTTATTTAGCGCTGGGACGCCCGAAGGTAGCTATGCGCTTTAGAAATCCCGAATCAAATCAAATCAAATCACTGTGGTAACCATTCACATGAGTTCTATCTTCCAGCTAATATTCAAAAGCTGCTCCAGCAGGCTGCCGAAAGCAGCAGTTCGTAACCTGTGGTCTGGGGACCCCAGAGAGCATGTTGTGCGACTGCTTAGAAATGTAAACAATAATAACAGATTAATAAATTTTGTATAAATAAAGAAACAAAATGTAAAATGAAAAATTATAAATGTTCTGTAAATCTGAAGGAATTAGAAATTGTAAGCTATAAATTCGGGTGGCACCCTCTGATTGTTTTATGGGAGCAGTGCAAATGTATCAAACAGATATAATATGGACAATAGGTGATCTCAGTTTCATTTAGAAAAGATCCAACCTTCCCATTTACATTAGAATGTTGACTTTATTTGTTAATTAAATAAAATCATTCACCATTTGTGTAGTCAATGATGAATGCTTGTTTTTGTATTTTTGCATATTTTTTTGTGGTTCAAATCTTAAAAGTTGCTGATGTCGGGTTACTCGACTTCCAGTAATGACCCAGAGGGGTGCCCCAGAATCCTATAAGTATTCAGTGGGGGTCCCTGGGTTCCAGTTATGATTAAGTTGGAGTCCACAGAGGTCAAAAGGTTAAGAACGGCTGGCCTAAAGTAAAGCAATAGACACTTCAATTTGTTCTTCTGTGTACTGTGACTATAGAGCTAATTTTTCATTAGGACTTTGAGGTCTTCTAGAACTTTTTAAAGCATAATAAGGCTGTGCCTAGCTAGAATGCCACCATGATCCCCTCGGGGGGGTTGGCAGTGCCGCTGAGCTCTATGCCGGGGCCGTTTTTCTGCCGATTTTGGTACAGGGCAGATTTTGAAGCTATGCTGCAAAAACAGCCCTGTAACAACAACGGCCCCCATGGGCCCAACACCGCCCCCCAACCGTGCGGTGCACCGGGGGATTGCCTGGTGCCCGCTATGGCCAGTCCGGCCCTGGAAGGGATTGAGGGAGGAACCAAGAGGATTAAACGGAATGAAAGTAGCCAATGACAAAGAGAAGTATATGGAAAAAGGGAGGGACCCAGATCGAGGAGGCAGGGCCAGGAGGATGTGTACTTGCATTTAGGGAGAGGGGGAGTGGGAGGCTGGGATCCTCTCCCAGTGAGACGGCTCCATCAAAGATTGTATGGAGTGTGCCGCCAGTTTTAGGAGTCCGTACCTGGCTGAGGATTTGGGCTTTTACCTTAGGATATTTGTGGGGCATATTATCAAGAACGGCGTTAAAATTATCGCTGTTTTAGCGGCAGAAAAGTGCAGCTAAAGCAGCAATAATGGGCTTGAAAATATGCCCAGGAGAATTCCAATAGAAGCTCATGTTCACACCAGAACATGGGCTTCTATTCTCAAGAGCATATTATCAAGCCCATTATCGCCGCTTTAGCTGCAGTTTTCTGCTGCTAAACCAGCGATAATTTTAACGCCGTTCTTGATAATATGCCCGAAATGTATTTCTCTCCTAGCATCTCCACTGGGAAGGCATACCTTTTTGATACATTCCCAAGTTTACTACTGGTAGTAAACCTAGAAATGCGCCAAAATCCATGGGTGGATGGTGGGAACACCCACGCTCCACCTATGGAACACCTTCCCAGGGAAGAGTATGCAAGGCATTGAATTGTGCAGCGTTGCTGTTCTCTTGATTTACTATGCCATGGAGACATACAAAAACTGTCTCTGTGTGGCGTAGTAAATCCCACTTAAGATTTGCGTTGCCCTTGTTTCCCCTTGAGCGCAGCACGGGCAATGCAATCCTTTTGTAGATCTGGCCCCCGAGTTTCTGACCTTCTACATGTGTATTCTAAATTACACGCGCACAAACCGCTTGGTGAAAGCGCACCATCGAACTTTTGTTTTTATGATCCAATGTATGATGCCTTGGAGATTGTTGTTTGAAGGTTTTGCAATGATTTACCACTTTTCTCCACCTAATATTTAATTATTCGGTGAGATATATCTGCTGTTTGGAACAAAACCCAGCGGTGCAGTCAAAATGTCCTGAAAAGGTGACAAATACAATTCTTGGAAGTTATTACCAAGAACGAGCCCAAATGGAATAATGCCGGCCCACATCATATACACTCAGGGGAGCACAGACCTAAAAAGTTGGTAGGCTTGTAGTAATAAAGTTATTACCTGCCCATGAGCACTTTTATGAGATCAGTGGTATTATTGATTGTACCTAAAAGGCAATTGCTGTTTGAGGAGCAAAGCCCATCAACCACAACCCATGGTCCTTTCTGACACGTACCTGAAGGTTACCGAGTTTTCATTATAGTGTACAAGGTTCTTGAATTTATCTGTGAAGAAAACGTTGAGCAGTATGATTTGCTGACAGAGAGCAGCATTTCAGGAGAAATGTTTTATGATATTTGAAACACCGTTTTCTGAGAGCATAGCATTTATATATTTGAAACACATATCCGGGCTCACTTTGGAAAGGATAATTCCATTTCTGTATGACTTTTTCTTCAAACGAGTTATAAAATATCTCCGGAGATTGATGAGAAGAAATGCGTCATTCGGACAACATTTAAATCAATCGGACATGTATGCAAGTGTTGTTTCTTCACAGAATGCTAATAAGAAATGTCTGTACAGTAAACAAAGGAAAAGTCCACAAGGCGACACAGGTTGCAAGAAGAGAAATGCAATATCTAATTATCATTTTGTAAACGTTTTGCTCACTGAATACGCAACACGGATTATTATCAGAACAACTGAATACAAGTACTACAATAGTAAAAGGGATTAATTTGAGTGTTTTATTGGTATTTGGCATTTTGAAATGTATTGCACCATAAATGAACCCATAAGATAAGAAACCCAGTTCATTTTCTCCTTTTGTTTATGTTTTTGCTCGTCTTTTGATCCATCAGGACTTAATTAGAAGGAATTACTTCAACTACTAGATAACGTGTGTGCCGTGCAGACCGCTTAGGGTGACCAACTGGCATGTTTGCAAATTCAGGACCGTGAGTGTAAACATTCAGAGCAAAGGGTCAAAATTTAGGACAAAAATCCAAGACAGGAAGTCAAAATTCAGGACAAAACTTTGGGACAAAAGGTACGTTTTACAGACACATCAGAGGAGGTGGCGCAATAGTATTTAAGTAAGCCCATACATACCCAAAAATATTAAACCATTTGCAAACCTATCTATCATGTATCCTTCTATCCATCATTTCACTCATCCATCCCTCCATCCACCCTTTTACTCATCCATCTATTATCCATCCATCCACCCCTTCACCCTATCCATCCGTACACTCATCTATTCACTCTTCCACCCATCCATCCAGCCATTTACCCTGTTAACACTGGGATTCCCATATAGATTTTTACCTTACCAATCCTTAGAATGCCTGGTGGACTGAATCTTTTTGTTTGCTAAGAAATGTAAAGGGAAGTTTCCAATTCATAACTTTTGACAACTTTGTAAATAATCAATCAAATCAACTTTACAAGGAACACTGACTACGGAAGTGAGTTTCAAAAATGTATTACAAAGCCAATAATAACTGAACATACAAGCACCTCAGCAAGAAGTTCAAGAAATAAACTGCCAATAATACAAACATAATCCTATGCAAGAGTCTCAGACGAGTCTCGATAAAAATCAAAGTAAGTTCAAGAAGCATTAGGCAAACAATAATTATTCCCACTTGAAGTCTTGACTGCATTTGCTCCATAGGGAAAGAAAAAGTTAGTCTGTCCCTACACTAACTTTAAGGTGACATCCCTATTTAGCATTCCCTCCCAGGCAAGAGAAAAAGGTGTCAGCATTGATAATTTCCTAAGAAGTACACTCACTCTCTGTAGGTAAGTAGCATTAAGCTACAGAGCTCGTTCTAAGATGCTCCTTCCTAACCCCTCTCCTGCCTGTCATGCTCCATGTCTACATTCTGCTCTCTGCCTCGAAATCTACTCTAAAGTCCGCCCTCAGATTCTGCTCTCTACCCTCGGGGTGCTATCCCCAATTCAAAATCCCCAAAAAAGTAAACACGCCCAAACACACCCCTTCAGGCAGGTACAGCCTCTTGGATTCTTCCATCAAGACACCATCTTCATTCAAAAACCGTTGCTGTGTCCTTGGGTCCCAGACACCTTCTCCGCCAAATGTTGCATCTCTGCATTCCAGTATACTCCCTTCGTTCTCACTCCACCCAACCTAACTCCTAAACAATGGATTATTCTACCTAACAAGCTTTGTGTCCTTGCACCTGCAACAGAAACATATGAGAAACAACCTAGCACACACTCTAAGTTACAATTCGACTTCAACTGCAAAAAGGAGCCTTTTCCCAAGGAAAATTACCAATTTCAGGTCTACATGTTAGCTAAGCTAAGGAAATACAGTTAGGCCTCTGCTGGCATTTTCATGTCTCAGGCCTCTACACGTTTAAATGCATTTCTAAAACTACAACATAAGCATTCAATTTTCAATATTGCTAAGGCATTATTTTTCTCATGTTAGAGCATCACGTATTTCTTTGATAGGCAACTTACACTTGCAACTTCTAATATGGCACATTTATTCCTGAAGAAACATTTTAAACACAAGCAATAATTTCTGCATTACTTAAGGCATATTCTCAGTTAAAGCACTACATTAGTCTTCAAATAATGTAAGCACACATCTACGTATTGTACTGATCCCGACCTAGTACTACATTTTAAAGTTTGCACATTAACATAGTCCTCTAAACATGCGGGTGCTGACTACTGGGGATTATAATGCACCGCTACAATTTTCAAAATAACACAGCGCTATATCAGTCCCCCCCTTTGATGACCTGTGTCATCACAAACTACACCATCCTTGGGGAAAGAACCAACTTAAACAGAACTTGTTGCCACTCTTCCTCTCCTAATCAACTTCATGTTCTTAAGTTTACAATATTAACTGTCCTGCAGTCTCTCTATTCGTCTCTCTTGCACACTCATTGATCTCTCCAGTCTACTAGATTTATATCACTTGTAAGCTCTTATCAGGCCCCACAATCCAATCACACATGCCACAACTATAATAAGGGGTTTCAACACAAAACCAAGGAACCCTTTTCCAAGGTTCGCAAACCAACTCCCTACTTTGCCAAATCCCTTGCCAACGTTTTCCCACACAGTTTCTTCAGTCAAATCCTCAATTTCATAATGGATTGCAGTGATGTTACTTATATATTTCTCCAGATTCTTGCTGTTATCTGGTATATAGGTACAGCACTCTTGAACCTTCAAAAGTGTACAGACTCCTCCCTCTTTTTCCAGAAGGACGTCTAAAGCAAGACGATTTTGCAAAACCATGGTCCTTATCGATAACATCTCTCCTTCAACCAACACCAACAATTTAGCTGTATTCATTGACAACTCATCCACAACGGTTGCCAACCTTCTAATCTTCACATCATTCAAAATCACTCCCAAACATGGTATCATTGCTCTAAAAATATCTCCAACCAAAGCTGCTGCACTTTCACCTCGCTTCACTCTTACATGCTGTCCTTCTTCTAAGAGCTCCAAATCTTCTGTATGATAAATCTTGGGGAAAATAATCGCTAAATAACACGTACCATACCATTTCTCAGGCAATCGCACATAGACATTCCTGCCACAAACAAAATACACAGTTGGAATTATCTGCACCACATCTTGCAAAAAGTCCTTTGCATATTATTCCAATGTAAAGGTGTGCTCACATGTGGTCTGCCCCACACTGCCATTTTCATAATATGTCTGTGGCCTACTTATACACAACTTCCCCTTCTGCACTTCATCTAGAGCTATCGGACCATAACTCACTTTCGACTTGTGTAATTTCTCTTCATTTGTCCAACCTACTTTACCCTGTCCTGAATCTCGCAACTGCTTTTGTTTCCTGTATCTATCTTCTACATCTGACAACAGGCACGTCAGATTATGGCGATGAGCATAAGCTGTATCCAACTCTTGAATCAGAATGAAATACGTTCTAAGTCTATCCTCTGATTTGTAATAATTATACTTATTCAAATGCTTATAAGCTGGCACTTTAGGAAGAACTGCACGATAATTCGAAAAGAAATACTCAAAATGATTTTGTCCATAGAAAATGCTAAGCAGCAAATTACATGAAATACCATATGTCAATGGAAGATGGTGGTATCTGATACCCTCGTCTACTGAAGAAGGTAATTGCATACACACATAACAGTCTTTCACATCCATTGCATCAATATATTCATACAACAACTTTGCATACTCATTAAGCTTAAAGTCACCTTTAGACAGATCTGTGTGTAACCTACAACTCTCCTCTAGTAGCAAAGCTCTTTCGTCTCCTATTTTGACCTCTTTCTTGCTAGGAGCAGTAGGTGTAGGTGTTCCTTCTATCTCCACTGCCTGCTCATGTGGCGCTAAATACGAAACTACAACTACTAGAAATATGAAGACTATCACTCCTCCTACAAGTGTGCCTACTATGCACCTAGCCGTACGATTTGGGTTTCCAGCCTCCATTGTCTCAGGACTGATTGCAATTTTCGTTCAGCAGCAACGCTCAAGAGTCTGCTCCTTCTCCTCATTCAGTTGCTTGAACCAACTTGAATCACACCTCGGAAAGCTGGAAGTCCCCTTTTATTTCATTTCCTTATTTACAGTAAGCAAGAGACAACCTTAACCTTTCTCCGTCCTCTGTGGAAAGCCCCTAAATTTCTTCTTCTTCCACTCAGACCTAGGAACTTATTTACAACAAAGTCTCTTTCATCCAAAATAAGATTTTCTCCAACGGCTACTAGAACATGCTGCAAAAGTTCAAGACGAAGAACAATAGATTCATGAGATGGTATCTCAGTTCCAAAGGTAGGAAATATCAATCTATTCAGAATCAGGTTGCAAATTCTGCTTAATATATCGGGGGATTTGGAACAGTGATGGTCAGCACTCCTTCGATCTCGAGTCCTGGTACCAACAACACCACGTCCAATTTCACGTTAGGACTAGTACTGATCACTGTCACTGCCCTCAGTCTCCCTGATCTCAGTACTCCTGGCATCAGTCACAACGTATGTCCACTCTGGAGTTGTGTACTTTCGGCAAGGCACTCTAGTTCATCTTGATCTCCTCAGAACCTCAACGAGCTTGCCCTTCTTCACCCTCATCTGACTCAGACTCTTCAGACACTGGAGCAAGATCCCGCTCGGAAACCAATCTCAAGTTCAGTCGCCTCTGTCTCTCTGGCCACTGCTCTTCTGCTCTGCTTGTTCTCCTGCTTACTCTTTGTTCACCGTGCTCACAACTTGTCTCTGTTGGGTCTGACTCTGGGTCACCTTCACAGTCACTTCCCCTTTCTGAGGCCGTTTCAGTGTTGCTGCCATCGTGACCCTCCTCAGCTTCGTCATCCTCACAGCTTGGCTTGTCCCCTCCTGTGGCCTGGCCACTTCAGCTGGATTTTCATATGGAAGAGGAGCTGTTTCTTCCAAGGGTGCTGATACTCAGCGGATGTGAAAAGCATGCACCCGATTTGGCAATCCTCCACACTTCACTGCAGTGTTCATTACCAAGATGACCTGATATGGGCCTCTCCAGCGAACATCAAACAGCTCTTTCTCACGTGCTTCCAAACCAGCACCCAGATCCCGGACTTAGGTCGTGACAGAGATCACTTGAAGCTGGAACCACAGCAGCCTGCACCTGATGAGACACAGAACGGATGAGATCAGCGAGTCCCTTGCAATATTCAAGGATCAGATCATCAGTGATGCTTATCAAGGCTGTTGATGGAACCGCTGCCAACCTCATAGCCCTCCCCATCAGCACTTTATGAGGTGAAAGACTTGTCTTCCTCTCTGGGGTACTGCGCATACTCATCAACATCAAAGGCAAAGCATCAGGCCATTTCAGAGACGTGGATGAACACAGTTTGCCATTCGAGCTTTCAAAGTCCCATTGATCTGCTCCACTATCCCAGAAGCCTCTGGACGATAACTACAATGGAGTCTCTGATCAACATTCAGTGCTGTGCAAAGCATCTTCATGATTTCACTATGGAAGTGTGTTCATCTGTTCGATTCCAAAGAGGTCAGAATCCCAAACCTAGGAATGAGTTCCCTCAACAACAGCTTAGCCACTCTAAGTGTATCGCACCTACGTGTCGGGTAAGCCTCCACCCACCTAGAAAACACACACACACACCACTACCAAAATGTACCTCAGCCTGTTGCACATAGGCATCTCAATAAAGTCCAACTGCATCCTATTGAAAGGTCCCCCAGAACTCCCAATGTGACTCATCATAACTACAGTTTTCTTTCCAGCATTAATCTGTTGACATGTAACATACCTCTGACACACACTTTCCGCCACAGCACGAAATCTCGGATTGTACCATGTTTGTCTGAATACTTGCACCATGGCATCTCTTCCCAAATGTACTGCACCATGAATCTGCCTGGCTACCTGGTTCAACAACTCATCTTGCAACACCGCGCTCCCATCACTTGAGACCCAAATGTCCACATCCCCTTTCACCCACCCTGAATTGATCCACACATTCTTCTCTTGGACTGAAACCTGTTCCTGCAGGCACTTGAGTTCATCCCAAGTATCTGCCATGGCCAACATCGTGTTGAACTCGGTTCTTTCTTGGCTCCCTTCTACATGATTTTCAGTGAATGAGCAACCATGTTCAGCACAGAAACGTGCAACTTCGTCCGCATAGCGATTCCCAAGTGACACAAACTTTGTCCCTTTTTCAAGAGCCGTGCACTTAACAACTACAATTGCCTTGGGATGTGTTGTAATGGTTAATTCCCCTCTTCTTTCTTCACATCAATGCTCTCTCTGTTCAGCCTGCATGGCAGGAGAATAATGTGTGATGTCATGGAATGTTGGTGTGTGGACTGGTGGAGAGCGTCAGTTGGAGGATGAGAGGCTGAGCAGAGGGAGACTGCTCCTGGTGGGGCTGTACATCTTTACTTCTATCCTATTTACCATCCTACCTTCATCTTCTACAACTATAACTGAAACTAATAAAGGAACTACTTGGAACTACCACCTGGTTTACACATTGGATTATTTATTTACAACAGGATGCTGTAAGGCCTCTAGGAGCGACCTCACCAACTCCCCGTTTTGGATGGGCGATCCAGATGAAGTCATGTAACCTCTCTAGGACATAACTGTCCAAAGTCATGAACCACACCAAACCCGTACTGGCTCTCTGTGTAAATGGTAATTCAAATTTGGTCTGCTGCCAAGCAGGCATGAGTCAAAGCAATGATCTCAGCCACCTGAGCAGAGTATACTCCTTCCAGGCACGCAGCTTCAACTACTCCCGTAATGGTGCATACAGCAAATGCTGCTCTCAGCTGACCAACACTGTCTCTTAAGCTTGAACCATCGACAAAGAAAATTTAATCAGGATCAGGCAACGGTTCATCAACAATGTCAGGTCTCGGTTTAGTGCAAAGCTCAGTCTCATCAAGACAATCATGGTCCGCAAAATCTTCATCAAATGTGCTTGGCAATGGCATCAAGGTAGCAGGATTCAAAACAGAACAAGTCCTAAGGGTCACATTCTCCGCAGCAAGTATAACCTGTCCGTAGCGTGTGAGCCTATTATTGGTCAGGTGCATCAATAATTCAACAGAATGTGGAACATAAACAATTAGTTGGTGACCCATGATAAAACTCTCACACCTTTCAATGCTGACACCTGTTGCAGCAACGAATTTGAGACATCCGGGCAACGCTGAAGCTACTGGATCTAAAGTAGCTGAAAAGTAGGCCTCTGGTCTACAGACACCTCCATGATCTTGGACTAAAACTGACAGCGCCCAACCTTCTTGTTCACAACAAAATAATGAAAAAAGGTTTTTGTAATCAGACATTCCCAGTGTTGGAGCATGACAGAAATCCTCTTGCAACTCCAAGAACGCCTTCATATAGTCATTGTCCCATGGTACCGGATCACTTACATCCTTGTGCGTCAGTCTCTGCAAAGGCTTCGCCTTCAATGAGAAGTTGGCAATCCACTGACGACAGTAGCCAACCATCCCTAGAAACATCCTGACTTCTTTCTGGGTAGAAGGCACCACCATGCCCATAATCGCCTCAATCCTGTCTGGTGACACCTTTCTCTTGCCTTTTTCTATCCGGTGATCCAAATACTGCACCTCATTCAAGCAGTGCTGAAGCCTATTTGGCGAGACCTTATGTCCATTCTCTGCCAAATGATTCAATAAGGCGATGGTATCAATCCTGCATGCATCTTCCGTTTCTGACGCCACAAGGAGGTCGTTTATGTACTGAATAAGAACAGAGTTCTGCTGTAGTACAAGACTCTCACAGTTCTTTTTCAAGATGTGATTAAAGATCGATGGACTCTCATTATACCCCTGTTGGATAAGACACCATGTTAAATCACGGTTTTCCAGCTTAAATGCAAAAATAAATTAGCTCTCCTCATGCAATGGAGTCATGAAGATAGGCTGACAAAGGTCAATCACAGTAAACCACTCCGCTTGACATGGAATCTGAGACAATATCACAGATGGGTTCGGTACCACTGGAACAACTATGTTGTTAACCTGGCGCAAATCCCGCACAATCCTGAATTTCCCGCTCGGTTTCTGCAATCCCATAATATGCAAGTTACATGGAATACCCATTACTTCCTTCAAAATTCCATGCTTAATCATGGACTCAATCACAGGCTTTATTCCTGCGATCGTTACTGGCGTCAAATTGTATTGAGGTGTTTTAGGAACTCAACATTCTGCTTGAATCTTAACGGACTCAACTCCTTTAATCAAGCCTATGTGCTCACCAGTGAAGTCCCACACTTCCCGTGAGACTGAATCTCTCAAATCAAGTGGAAGCAATCACTTCCACTGTCACAACGGAGTACATTTCGATGCACAAATGCTGATTTGTGACCTTAAAAGCAGCATCATCATCATTGGTTTGCAGTTCCACTCCCTTAGGTGTGCAATAGATTACACACAGGATCCCTCCCTAGTTATCAAACAGGGCTTGAATCGCACACCACAAACCGATGTCTATCTCAAAACATTCCTATCTTCACAGGAATCGGTTCAGTCAAAGGGTTTGTCATTTTCCTATTTGCAACAACTACAACTTGGTTAGATCGTCCCAAGAGGGGTAGGTTGGGGACTACTGCAGATCTCACAGTAGAACGAGTAGCACCAGTATCAACAAAAGAGATGGTAGGGTGACCATCAACATCAGCTTCCACAAATGGTTCCCTCTGGTCTACCTCCAAGACTGCTCCAAGAGTGCAGTCTTCCTCATCCCTCAGGCACCGTCATGCCAACGGGTCTAAGTTAGAGTCATCACCCTCCTGAAAAAGAGGCATTTGCTGATATGTCGAGTTCCTGTCGGGATCCTCGGAGGCTGGGGAACCTGTACTCAGGGAGCCGGAGTCCCCCCTTTCATCGACCCTGGCTTCGTTACTGTCTTTGTCACTTCAGGTCCCTGTACCTGCACTACCCCTTCCTCCTTCTGCATCTGATTTGCAGGATTCAAGGGACACTCGCATCTCCAGTGTCCAATCTGATGACAAAGATGACACTCAGTGGTCTTTTTCAAAGTTGCCAAGTCTACCCTTGGCTTAGAATCCTCTGCGTTTCCCTTTCCCTTATTTTGACCATTCTGTTTCCTTCCCAGCGTACCTCCACCTGACTGTACTTGACCTCCCTTGTCAGCAGCTTCCATCTGGACCAACATCAGTTTGTCCTCGTCACTGCAATATCTAGCATACCTCAATATCTCATCCAGCAGTTTATTCTGCCAACAAATAAAATGCTGCTGGATCATAAGATAAATCTGAGGTTTTATCCCTAGAACAAATTTCGACACAAACTGTCCCATATCCTTAGGATCCATTACATCCAGGCCACTGTACTGCTTAAAGACTTGCAACAATCTTTTGTAATACTCGTGCACCTTCTCCTTCGGTTCCTGAACTGTCCGATCTATTTTTACCCAGTCAATATCCTGTGGTGGCACCTTAGATTTCAACCACATGATCACTTGCTCATACTTCTTCATGACAATCGGTGATGGTCCATTAGTGACAGCATCTCTGTCCGGTTCAGAAGTGGGCCATTCAACAGCAACCTTACAGGCTACCCATAAATCACCCGGAACCACAATGTCGAACAGCATATTCAAATCAATCCACAACACCTTCGAGATCTTGATAAACCTCTCAACCTGTTTGTACCACGCAACTGGGCTCTCTCTCAAGTTTGGGAAGTCATTTGTAAAAGCTGCCAAATCTCCCTGACTCCAAGGCACGTGTACATACCCTCCTCTAAACACCTCTAGTAAATGGTAGTTCCCAATTCCTTGTAACCCCCTCACACCACATTTCTCTTAACACTCTTTTTCTTGGACCATCTTTCTTCCCATTTGCCAAGCATATTCCATGCTCGTATCCCTAGGATCAACTCTCTGATGTGGGTCTTTATTCTAATCACCTTCTTTTCGTCTAGATCTTGAGCAGTATACTGTAACCTGTGACTAACCTGCAACATTTTCATTTTAGACAGATCCACCTCATATCGGTTTGCCAATTCAACTAGTTTTTCATGCGTCGACCTTGCGTTGTGAGTCACATCCTTAGCTACAAACCGCAACTCATCTGGTTCATAGAGTTCCACTCTCTCTAGAGGCAAATTTCCCTTGACTATCTCATCAACTTCAGCTTTCAACCGCATCACAACTAGCCTTTTTGCCCTTATTGCTGACTTCAGAGTACCTCGACTAGATGCACCACTCGACTCTCTGCTGTCACTGTCCTTTCTCAGCACCTGTTCACTTCCGATGTGTCCCTTAAAGCCACTCTATTCTCAGCACTCCCATGGTACCGGTCCTCCCTTTGCCTGTCACTCTGAGTCCCTTCAACTGACTCCCATGTTCTTAAGTCTGTCCTCAATTCTCCAAATGATTTCGGTCTCAGTCCTCTCAGATCCATCGGTCCTCTAGACGAATCTGCTGTAGCTGGTAACGGTGTACTCGACTCTACAGGTCTCGGTAATGGAACCAACCCATTTACTACACTGTTCCCTCCAAAGCTGGCACACCCTTCCATTCCTCTCCGTGATGGGTTTCCATTCCTCACCTGCTCTGGATTATACACTGACACTATGGGACCAATGGTAACTGGCACCCTAAGAGTATCCAGTAACCTCTGGGAACTGACACTTTCTGTGTTCTACATTTCCCCCGTTGAGAGTTTTCCCACTACTTCAGTACTAGGTGGAACCTGTGGTTCCCTAGCTCCCTTTGTCGGGACTGACTTCTCCCCCTCTGACTCCGGATTGTATGGAGGTGGTCTCTCAGATAACAACCTTTCTATCAAACTATCATCAGTATCACTGTCAAAATCCTCGGCATCCTTTTTCTGCGTGCCCCCCTTCTTGACCAACAGCGGGTACAATTTATCCCCCTCGACGTTTGTGCTCTGCATCTCTTTTCCAATGCATCCCACCTCGCATCTTGAAATGCTCTAACTGACCTCTTCACTCTTTCCTGTCTCCTGTCACTGTTTCCTTCGTGTACCGCCCTAATCCACGCATGTAATGCTTCAAACTGTGTTGGTCTAGGCAAAGGACGCAAAGAAGCCATAATCGATTTCAACTGATATAACACTTCCAGTCTAAATGTTCCATACAGGGGAAAGGTCAACTCTTCGTTGCCTTCAGTCATTTTAAACCAATTTTCAAGCCAAAGTATGGTATGCAACCCCACATTCGTAGTCATGTAATGTGCTGGAGTATCCTCAGGCGGAGCCTCCTCCCCCGGGGCTCTAATTTCTTTTCTCTTTTGAACAAATGTCGTAAAACTTTAAAACATTTCATGATGAAACCAATGTTACTTTTTCACAGCGCTCTTCTACTTCCTGATGACAATCCGCCAATCCCAGTGCGGCTTTACACCAACCGCCCTATCACAGAGTGGCACCTTCTGAGGTCACTCACCTCTGCTTGCAGCAGTTCCCCTCATTTACAATTCGATTCTGATTCACGCATATGTCCCATTCACACACTGAAATAATCACCTGTACATCCAAGCAATCACTTCGCTGACTCTACGTCCACAGTCTGACTGTACGTCCACAGTCATGTAATTGTCTACCTCAACTGGCAATTGTCTGTCCACGAAACGACCGGACAATCACCTCAACTGACAGGTTACAAAAACTCAGCAACACACGACCAGCTTCAGTTACTCGAGCACTCACACATTCGTTCCCCCTACCTCGGTCCAGCGGGCAATCAATGGTACCACACGATTCCCTTAACAATGGTCGACAATTACTCTGGGTGTCTGCTACACCCTAACTGCTTAAGCTACTCCTTGAGCCTAAGACTTTCCCGGGCTGCGCGCGCTCACAGCATGATCTCCTTTCACACAACAGGCATCACAACTCCACAAGACATCACAACACAAACACACTCTAAGTTACAATTCGACTTCAACTGCGAAAAGGAGCCTTTTCCCAAGGAAAATTACACATTTCAGGTCTACATGTTAGCTAAGCTAAGGAAATATAGTTAGGCCTCTGCTGGCGTTTCCATGTCTCAGGCCGCTACACATTCCGAATACTACAACATAAGCATTACATTTCATTATTTCTAAGGCATTAATCATCTCATGTTAGAGCATCACACATTTTTTGATAGGCAACTTGCACGTACAACTTCCAATATGGCACGTTTATTCCTGAAGCAACATTTTAAACACAAGCAATAATTTCTGCCTTCCTTAAGGCATATTCTCGGTTAAAGCAGTAGGCACTCATCTACATGTTGTACTGATCCCGACCTAGTTCTACATTTTAAAGTTCACACATCAACTTAGTCCTCTAAATATGTGGGTGCTGACTACTGGGGATTATACTTAGGGCTCCCAGTTTTCCATTTTTAAGGATTTTTACATATAAATACAGACGGAAATCGATATTTCCTTTGTCTGTATTTATGTGTAGAAACGGCGAAATACTACTAAGTGTTTATGCGCTGCCGTGCTCCAGTGCAGAGTTTCCTTGCCATGCCCCTGTTCCAGGAAATTCCTTGCAATCCTTTCCAATCAGGGTCATTTAGTGCCCTCATGTGGCCCCATGTGCGCAGGGTCTTTCAGTGATGATCGTGCCCCTCAGCCTTTCCTGGTGTGATCATAGCATCACTGTGTGGGCATGCCAACATCTGCGGCCCCTCCCTCATAGCTTTTGCCCTTTATTTCGGGAGCTCACCTGCCTATTCTTCCTGTTTGCCTGCACTACAGACAACTGTTTCCCTGCACTACAGACCACCAGGTGTGAAGGAGCCTTCCTGTTGCCACCATCAGCTTTAGCTCTGCTCCAGCCCGCCGACATTCCTATTCACAAGGTAAGTGCGTTACAAGTTGGAATTGCTTGTTGTGGCGGCTCTGCTTGCAGTGCGTGGGCCGCACAGTTAGGGGCATCACCGAAACTCTCAGAACACAAGCAGCGAGTGGAGGAGCGCCTAGATCACCCCAGGTGCCCCTGCACTGATTCCCCTGCCAGAGGCTCGTGAGCATGTTTGGTTTCTCTGTGATACACCGACCTAGCGGTTGTAAGTGTTTATTGACGCATCTCTTCCCACGTGATTCTCTCCTTCGTCGTCCTGCTTCTCAGTCTGCATCGACTGACCTCATGTAGTGAAGTACCCCCACCAGGCCCTCACTGTCCCACCCCCACACAAGTCCCCCACCAACCCCCTTCTGAACTCGCCCAAGCCAGGAGTCCACAAGCCCGGGTGCTTGTAAAACACGAACTCAAGAGGCACCTCTTTTATTAGATAGCTCCCAGAAGCTTTTCTATCCTTTATTGGGCGCTCAGTGTCTGTTTTAACCTCTTCCATGCTCATGACGGAACGGTTCCGTCATGAGCGTCGGATGGCCTAGGCTCATGACGGAACCGTTCGGTCATGAGTCCTTAGGTTCTTTAGAACCTTCAGCACCGCAGCGGAATTCGCGCAGCGCTAAAGGGGTTAAGAGATCCCACTGAGCTGTTAAAAAGGGATTTTGAGTTTGCCATTAAGAAAATCGAAAAAAATAAAGATTTCAGCGCAATTACTTTGTTGAATTTAGCATACTTGCAAAGATCGTCAAGTAAGTGCTTTGGAATAGATCTCTTTAATCGGTACTCTGTTTTTAATACGTTAGTGCCAGGGGCAGGGGAATCAGTGCAGGGGCACTCAAGGTGATCTAGTGGCTCCTCCACTCGCTGCTTGTGATCTGAGAGTTGAGTTGGTGGTCTTTGCGTGCAGACAGGTACTGGGAATGCATCGGAAGGATGTTGCCGAACACTGACTTGACCTAGACAAATCACATTTTTCTCCCACCTTGTTTCAATGATTACCTGCATTACCGGTGAACTTTAGTCTCCCCTTTGTCTGTGCCTCTTGGACAGCCAGGGAGTCTTCTACATATGAATGCCGGTGACTGAACCATTAAGCACTAGTTAATATGAAAGGCCCCTCCATCTGCCGCTTCTGTAAATCCATACAGGTTATATGGAGGAGGTCAGAGTAGTTCTGATCGACTGTACGCTGAACTGATGAGCAATGTTTAATGTACGGATATCCAAAAAATCTGGCATGGATCCAGCCCTCCAGGACCGGTTTGGAGACCCCTGCTCTAGTAGGTAATATGGTGGTTTTTACCCAGGAGAATTGGCATTGCCGCTGGAGTGGAGCCTGGTTCTTTCCGGAGGTATTGAGTGTCAGGACACTGTGACTTTTGCATATTTAACTTAAACCCTGTTACCAGACTAAAGGAGTCTAATTCATCGAGTAAGGCTGGGAATGAGGTTAACAGGTTGGTAAGTATCAAAAGGAAATTGTCTGCGTGGAGTGCTGTCTTGTGCTCTGTGTGGCCAAATGTGACTCCGGCAATGGGTGGGTTTCCATGTATTGCCTCCGTCCTAATGTGGGTGGGACTTGTGGTGTTCCTCAGGGCTGGCTCTAGGCTACCAGGCCTCACTAAAATGTCAAGTTAACTGCTGTGATTAACGTTCTTCCTGGGCAGAGATTGGAGTTTTGTATAGTTGATGTTTTGATTTATGAAAAGGTAGTGCAGAGGGTTAATATGACTGCTGCTAAGAACGTTAATCACAGCATTATATGCACTCTGTAATCTACATGGTACGATTAGCAGGTTACAGCTTTCAAAAGAGGCATAACTTAAAGTCCTAATATAGAACAGCGAGCTATTAACTTTCAGCATAGAGCTGCAGACACACATATTAGAGCATAGATTAATGTGGCGAAAAGGGTTAATTTGGGTCGAAATCGATTCTTATTGTTAAAGAAAACTCCCAATTATACTGCTTCTTTTTCTGCTCTTAGTTTGTGCTTCTCAACACCAAGCACTCCTAAACTATACTGCCTATTAGTATGGAATACATGTGACTCCTACACTTTTAATCCTTTGGCTTATGTAAGATTTCCTATAAGCTGATTTACACACGTATGTTTGATTGCCTCTGTGTAATGTGTGTGTGATGCAAAGTGCTCTGACATCCTTTACTGGTAGGAGTGGTGCTATATAACTAATTTAATGCACCTAAGAGAGAGTGGTTACGGAGACTTGTTCACAATTTAAAGGGTGCTAGTGAAAGAACCCGTGGTGGAGGTAGTCATGGGGGGGGCGCCAACTAACATTGCCGCACTGAGCGCCACCAGCGTTAAAGCCGGCCCTGTGTTCCTTTTCATTTGCTATTAGTGTGTGTTGCGTTGCCATTTTTGGTTTGTTGTTCCCCCTGCTCTCCGTGTACAAGCAGTTGTACATGTGTTGGGGGCGTGTTTGCCTATATTGGCATCTTTTTGCAATGAAATTCATAAGTTTGTACTGAGATGAGATTGCGCTACAATCTCCGTGGCTCATGTTTTATCTATGTGTGCCACTTTATATAACTTGTAGGACTTTGTCTCTACCCCTTCCCACGTTTGAGCAGCAGACAATTTTGAAACTTTGTGTGTCTTGCTTTCAGTGTGCTGCATTCTCCTGACTCGCCTGCTGCTACAAGGTCCTGAGGTCACTTCCTGTTAATACTTATTAAGGTAAATCTGTTAAGTTTAGGGTTCAATACTTCCTTGAGGTGCCCCATTTACCTTTGCACTTCTATGTAATCTTTAGCACACTGTTTAAAAGAGAGGTTGTCAATTTTAAATCGATGGGCCCACACGGCCTTTCATCCTTATCAGGTCGATAAAACACAGAGTTTTAAGTCAGTATGGTGTATGCCTATGATGAGGGTAACTGTTCAGAGAAAAAACACATCATAAAACAACAACAAAAACACCATTTGTCTAACTCTGTCTCCCCACTGGAAAAACTAGAATTTCAAACCTTAAATAAAGCTTTTTTTTTAACTCAGAGGAAATCCGGAACAACAAGGCAACCACTGCTGTGAGTCTTTTTGCCCTAAGGGGCCAATTTAGAAAGTTATTCATTTTCATAGTTTGGCCACGATGTTCTTTTGCATCATTTATTTTTGTGATATGACAGATAGATTACCAATAGCAAAAAAGATTGCAGAGATCAGATTACATAGCACGTCACCATCGCCTACATCTCGCTTGCCCACAGTCCCCGCATCAGCAGAAGCACGAGCGGAGGATGCTTCTTCTCCTATCTCACAGCGAAGACATGGAACAACCTCCCTGGCTATTTAACTGAGTCTCTAGGACCCTGCAAGTGCCTGGACACCCTCTTGGGTGATTCGCTGAGCTCTATAAATCACCTAATTGAGTAAGTGTGTGAATATATTAATGAAGAAACAAATGGTATATGTGAACATATTTGGATAAAGAAGAAACTAAGTGCAACTAAAAATGTACAAGCTAAGATCAATGACAAACAGTGATGGATTTGAATGTCTTTGGGGTAAAATTCCTACATACCCAATTCCGCAGTGCAGGTAATGGCTGAGTGTTTTGTCATGGTCACATACAATATTTTAAACATCAAACCAATGGCTGCTTAATTGTTGAATTTTTGAAACAGTATATACCCAGGCAGACTTATGCTACAAGGAACTGGCTAATTCTTAACACATTATGATCACAACATATGATAAACACATGAATGGTAAAAAACGATTAATACAACAGACTGTTAAGATATAAAAAATATATTTTTAATCTCGATACGTTTTTTTAAAAAATAGCATAGTAAAACAATTCAGAAAATGTTGCTATGTAAATATAATGAATATAATACATTGATTATGAAATGACAAATCTGATACATTTTTTAAAAGACAAAAAAATATAAAAAAATACAAAAAAGATAATTTCCAAATTATTCCTTCAGATTTTGTTAGACTTGGGCTGTGTCAACGCGTTTCGACAATCTTTTGTCTTCATCAGGACTTTAAAATATGCAGCCACTTTTTTTCTAAAAAGGGTTTTGTAGCAGCCTTCCACTGTGCTCTTTTGTAGAAAACTGTACAAGAAAGATTTTGGGGGGGTGTGAGACACCTTTTCTGTATTAATTGTGCAGTATGTGATATCTGTAAATGTAGTAGTAACTGCGCACTTGTTACTTCTGCCCTTATTTTCTTCTTAGCACTCTTCCATCAGAGAGTATAGTCAACAGTTGGTTTCATTTAAGCAACAGATGCAGAGCGGTCCATTAAATTATTCTTAGGTAGCACGCTCCTTAATCAGTGAGCATAATTGCCCAAAATTAGATCGAGCACAATGAAGAAGCCAGGAGAAAGACGTGTGCTGTCGTCTTTTAGGTATGTCTTTCAGGTGTCACCGCTCCCTATATTTTCACGAGTGACCGTGGTTAAAACTTGTAATGATACTAAAATTTGAAAATAAACAACATCCTTTCGGAATCAAGTCGACATGACGACAACAGATTCGCTTGTACAGCTTTAAATTTTCTGGCGGGTAAATCAAAAGCGGATCCTTCGTGTGGATACCGATGGCTCGGACCAGAGTAACCAAAGCGACGCAACAATGACCCAGAGTCGTTTCTTGCGAGCAGAAGCGTCGTACGTCTCCTTCCGTCAGGATTCCAAGTAGGAAAATGGACGATCAATTGTTGAATCCTTACATTTATAGAGATGGGCAGCAAACGCAAGGACATTGACGATTACGTACAAGAGTATGCTGAATTTGATGCTGTATCCCTTAAAGGGATGAAAATGTACACTTGTAAGTCATGTCGAACAACTTTTGACATTGAAAACAGGGCTGCGGATAATATCAAAGCCCACCTAAGCATCAAAACCCACAAGACACTTTCTTCTCCTGTTGTAAAGAAGGCCCGCAGGGGAAAAATGACCATGGAGCTATGCACAACTCGTGCACACTAAAATATTGAAGAGGCTGTGGATATCCCGCACAAGTTTGTTAAAGCTCTGTGTGAAGGTGGTGTTCCACTTCATTAGACTGATGGTCCAATTGGGGAGCTGATTAGGCAGCTGTGCCCTGCAGCAAGAACAATGTGCAAATGTAGCCAAATGTATGAAAAATATCTCCCCGAAGTGTTTAAAGCACAACTCAGAAACATACGTGAAGCTGTTGCAAATGTCCCTATCTCTTTAACAATTGACTAAACCACAGAGGTGCATGGTGACCCAGCCATTGGAACATTGGTCACATATTACTGTGACCAATGTTCAACCCTATGTCCCAGGCCGCTCCTTACGATCTAGCAACCTTCAGCTATTACAGGTTCCAAAAATAAACAAATCTCGACAAGGAGGCCGTGCTCTGGCACACACTGGACCCGCTCTATGGAACTCCCTCCCCCTAACATTAAAACATATCACGAATCACCTATCCTTCCGAAAAACCCTCAAAACCCACCTTTTTACTAGTAATTAAATACTCTTCATGCTCCAGTCACTCCGTGGTATGACCTGGTACAGTGTATGTCTCCTTCTGCTGGCAAAGGCGCGAAGATACCCCTTCGGGGGTCTATTTAGGCGCTATATAAGCACATAAAATAAAATAAATAAATAAAATGATGAAGAAAAGGGTCGCCGCTCAGCCTTAGTTGACATCACTGTATCTGATTAGTGTAATTCTGCTAAAATTGCCTTCAATGTGTACAGTGTGCTTCAAAAGTTGGGCAAATCATGGCATGACAAATGCATTAACTTATTTGCGCGCTGCTCAGAGGATTAATTCCATCCATGTAAAAGATCCATGTCATCCTATACATGCTGCTGTTTGCTATGCTCTGTCTCAGCCTGAGAACCGGGACATGTATAATTTTATGAAAATGGCTGGAGCAGCATTTAAGTATGTGCGAAACTTAAAACACATTTATTTGCAAGGAAATGTAGACGGGAGAATGAGATATCCAAGGGCTGTTATTGTGATCCGATGGTTCAGCTGGTATGTGGGAGCAGTAAGACTTTTGGAAATGTGGCACTACTTCCTTCGTTTTGTAAACAATGAAGAAGCCACTGGATCCAATATTGATCACCTACGTAAACTCCTCGGCCCCAACAGTGCAAACCACCAATCTTTCTATGTGAAGTTGCATTTCATTGTTAAAACCCTCACTGGTATCATCAACATTCAGAAGAAGCTCGAGTCACAAGAAACACATGCCCAGCAAATATTTTCAGCCATAGAGGTTGACATGGCTGTGGCATTGGGGCAAGACTATACGCAAGACCCAATGATCGCCAGACTATTGCAAATGTTACCACAAAAAAGCAAATGCCCTAATAAAAGAGATGATTACTTAAAAAAATGCACTGAAAAACAAGTGGGATGCTGTTCTAGCCCGTAACATAACTGGGCAAATGAGTTACAGCTCTCTTTGGAAACGGGTTACAATCCTTGACCCATTCAAGAAAGTTCGGTGTAGTCAGGATTCCAATGATTACAAAGATTTGTTCATGTTGGTTGGAGCTTCTGATGATGTAATGAATGTTGTAGAAGAAGAATTCAAGAAATACGTAATGCTCGCTATCCCACCAAAAAGACATCAGTGCAATGACATACTGGCATTCTCAGAAGCAAGAATGGCCAACACTGTGTAATTTTTCTTTGAATCTCTTGGCCATTCCAATCTCATCAGCAAATATTGAGCGGGTTTTCAGTGGTATTCGTTTCATTAACAAACCAGAAAGAACCTCAATGTCTGCAAAGTCTCTTGAAATGCACATGTTCTTGTACTACAATGGCAAAGTTTTCAGATGAATGTATTGTGTTGACCAATAACAACCGGGCGCTGGTGTACATTGTCAATTTAAATAAATGTGGAAAAATACTAGCTGTAGCGGCGTGTTTTGCTTGTGGCAAAAATAAATATGAATAAATACAGAAAAAATGCCCAAATAATAAATATGGATAAATGCAGACAGAAATGGCAAAAAAATAAATATCATAAAACTGGGAGCCCTAATTGTAATGCTCCCCTACAATTTTCAAAAAAACACGGAGCTCTATCAGTCCTATCACCCATCCAGCCTTTCTTTCACTTATTCATCCACCCAGTCACTCATCCTTCCACCCATTCACCCTTTCAGTCATCCATCCATCCTCCCTTTCTCTCTCCATAGACTCTTTCACTTAGCCATCCTTCCTCCCTTGCGTCCATCCAATCACCCATTCACCCATCCATCTACTCATCTACTCATGAATCCATCCATTGACCCTATCACTCATCCATCCTTTTTCTCACCCATCTACCTTTCACTGCTTCACTCATCTATCCATCCTTTTGGTCATCTATCCTCCCTTTCACTCACTCATCCATCCTTACATCCACCCTTTTGCTCATCTGCCCATCCATTCACCCTTTCGCTTATCAATTAAACAATCCATCCATTGTTTCATTCATCCATCCACCCATTCACTCTCCCATGTTCCACCCATTCACTCATCCATCCATTCGCTCATCCATCCACCCTTTTACCCATCCATTTACCCTTCCACCCATACATCGTCTGTTTACCCTCATCCATCCTTTCTCCTATTATCCATCCTTCGCCCTTTCATTCAACCATTCACCCTTTGACTAATCCATCCAGCCATCCCTTCACTTACTCACTCGCCCACATTTAAACATTACCTATGAGCTGAGCCTTTGTCTGCAGAGCTGCAGACAGAAGAGGCCCCTCAAGCATTCCACCCTCGCTATAATTCCTAATGCAAAGGATGGGATAGGGAAGGCTTCACTATATCCCTGCACACAGGCAATCTGAAAAAGTTGAAGTAATGAGTCAAGCATGATGCACAGTGCCAGGCCCTGAGGTGACTGTGGCATGGTGTTGTTTCAGGGCTTTAAGTGGGATGTAAAAACTGTGGGGTCTCTCCAAAAGGGGTGTTCGATGTAATTAAGGGCGAGGCTTAAAACACCGAAGCAAAAAATTTGTGCTTGGTATAGTGTACCGCAATACTGGTATTTTGCCCCTCTGTCATTTCATTTCATAAAGCTTTATTCGGAGCATTTAAAAAAAACATGTCCATAAAAGCACATATAATACAGACATTTCATACAATTTCATGGAAGAAAACACATAATATTAAATATAAAGTAATGAATTACAGACAATACATTAAACAAACTTATCTCCAATTAAGACCACATGATTCAAAATATCCAGAGGGGGATGGAATAAATATTTAAAAATGTTCATATATTTTAAAAACACATACTTTTCCTGGCGCTAATAGCTTTAAGCAAAAAAGAAGCAGTAAAAAAGCAAATGTCCGGATGGTTCAGATTAAAGAGCATTTTCATAGCCTCCGTACTGTTTCTCACTCCAAATCTATTGAATAATGGCTTCAAGTAGATTTTCCGTAATTCTCTGTACAATTCACATGTTAACAAAAAGTGCCTAGTGCTTTGTTCAGTTTCATTGTCACATTTACAGGGACCAATAGGGCGCTTTTTAATGTTAGGACACGCAACCAGATAATGTACCATACCCATCCTCATTCTGGTTAGTACAAACTGGTGCGATGTTCTTGTCACCTGTGATAGATATGGGCTGAAACCAGTAAATTCATTCATGCTATTGTACAGTACACATGTAATTAACTTAGAATCCTCTAAGAGATGCCTTTCATTACAATGATTTAAAAAGATTGTTTTCACATTAGATTTGGGGATTTCCGAGAGCCTATAGGGGTCCATCAACACATTGATCCCGTATAATTTTTGTACACCTTCAATAATATATTTGATCCAGGGGATCTTCAAGTGTTGGTCCAATAAAAGGCAGTCCTTAATAATTGCTCTGTTCAATGAGGTACCATCACTGAGCCAGATAGAGCGCCACAGTAGTATGGGCCTTAGCATGATCAGATCATTTAGGGCTTGGATCCCTGTCTCGTTATGAACCAAGGAGTTGGAAGTAGACTTGGGTAAACATAAGAGCCTTTTCAGGAAGAGGTTCTCCTCTACCTGAAGGCTCTTGGCAGATGACACACCCCAAATTCCTGCCCCATAGAGGGCCGCAGAAAGACATTTAGCTTGGTAGATATTTAACATGTCTTCAATACGTCTATTCCCCAACTTCTTGGCAAACAGAAAGACCCCATTAGCGCTCCTAATCATCTTAGTTCTGACCACCTTATGTTCAGTGGCCCAACTCCCATTATTAGAAAAGGTAATTCCTAAATAACAAAAGTTTTCAACTTTTTTCACTGGTTCACCATCAATAACATAGTGGGTTTTACCTTTTCTTTTAACTTTTCCCGATCTGCATTCCATTACATAAGTCTTAGACTTGTTAATCACCAGTTTCCTTTTCTTAATGAAGGATACAAAACAATCCATCAAACGTTGGAGACCCAGGGGTGTCCTAGACAGTAACACTGCGTCGTCCGCATAGAGTAATACCGGTATGTTAAAGTTATTAACTCTAGAGGCGTCTGCAGCGACTGCCTGCAGGGCAGATTCGACCTCATTAATAAAAAGGGTAAAAAGCAGGGGTGCTAAAACGCACCCCTGTCTGATACCCCTTCCTATCCCAAACTTTGTAGTACATTCCCCATTGGGTCCATAGCGGACGCTGGTGCGAAGCTTTTCATACAGTCGGGCTAAGAAATAGATAATTCCTTCAGGGGCACCCATTTCCAATAATTTGGCCCATAATATTGCGTGGTCTACCAAATCAAAGGCACTACTAAGGTCAGCAAAACAAAGGTAAAGTGACCCTTTTTTCGCCTGGGTATATTTTCCCACTAATAGCTCTAAATTCAGACACTGTTCTATAGTACCAAGGCCTTTCCTAAAGCCAAACTGACAGTTACTTAGTATCTCGTTTGTTTCTGCCCACTCTTCTAATCTTACAAGAAGGACCCTACTCATAATTTTAACTGATGAATCCAATAAAGATATGGGTCGATAATTTTTAGCATCCCCCCGGTCTCCTTTCTTATAAATAGGGATGATTATTGACTCTTCCCAAGTAGACGGTATTTTACAGCATGTAGCTGTGTTAAAGATTTTGGTAAGCAGTGGGCCCCAAATATCTGGCGCGGTCTTGTACACGTCTATGGGAACGCCGTCCGGCCCCTGGGCCTTACCTCCTTTACTAGATCTTATACTAGCCATGGTTTCACTGATGGTAATATCTAAGGCTAGGATGGGCCATCTATCACCATTGGAATCTGTTAAATTGCTAGAGTCAAAAATGTTAGAAAAATGCTGGATCCACGAATCCATACTCACATTAGATGTGAGTTCTGGGACCTTGTCATCTTTTAGGAATGGGCTATTCACTGTGGACCAGAACAGGGTACAATTATTAGTGTCTGCAGCTTTGTGTAAGATTATCCCAGGCTTCTTGCTGTAATTCAGCTTTTCTACGTTTGAGGGTCATGTTATATCCCTGTCTAAGTTGGACCACCAGATCTTTATCCCTTGGTTTTCCTGCAAGGGCCTCTTTAAGTTCATTCCGGGCAATAGTGCAAGCATGGTCAAACCAACCCCTTGGGCACCTAGCTTTAGACCCAGCCTCTTTAGTAAACTTTTTATTGATGGTAGAATTAATTCTGTTAAAGTGATCAATACTGACTGACGAAGTGTCTTCTTGTTCTAGAATTGCCGTGATATCCATCAGACAACTAGAAATAATGGAATCTGATGTTATAGCCGCTTTTTCTCCTTTCCACCTCAGTCTATAACCATTCTGTCTATGGGGTTCAATATTAGCGATGATACCCTGTTTGCAGACATGATCTTTTTCCCAGAAAGTTAATTCAGTAGTCAAACAGTTATGGTCACTTAACATAATATCTATCACCTTGGGCATTGGGCATAGCGGGGCAATGGTTGATGACATGCATATAAAATCAATAACAGTATTAGCGCCCCTTCCTTTAAAAGTTGGTATATTTCCACCCATGTCATTTTTAGCATTGTCCATAATTTCCAAGTCATACTGTATCACAAAATTATTCAGAGTTTCCCCGTAGGTGTGATGGGGAAAATGGACTTCAGCTTCCCCCAGTCGGTTATACACACCACAAACCTTCTGGGTGGATAATGGGCACACAGGAACATTAAAATCCCCCACAAAAATAAATTAGAATACACCATTAAAATTCTTCACGAAATTATTCACTGCCGTATCTAAGTCGTTAATTGCTACATGTCTAGTGTTATCTAAAACATTATTATAGAAATGTATCAATAGAATATTTCTACCATTTTCTTGTGCGAGCCATAACATTTGTGAATGCGCCCCCACATTAACAAACTTTTTCACTAAGATGGGTAATTTGACAGAAATTAACACCAACAACCCGCCTTTAGCTCTACCATGGGTTGAGGGCGATGCTGGGAGCTCATAGGACACATACCCCTCAATGCCCTTAAAATTTTTACTCCAGGTTTCCTGTAAACACAGGATGTCAAACAAATATACAAAATCCTTCCAGCCTAAGGCATCCTCCTTGCCCCCAATTCCCGCAATGTTCCAGCTAGCAATGTAACAAGTTACCTTCTCTCTCTCTTTGCTAGCATTTGGCTGTTCAACACTAGATATGGACATGTTATTCTCTTTAGTAAAAGGCTCTATGTTAGATATAAAATTAGGGCTATCTCCCCCATTCGACGAACAGTTCAAGCACACATCGTTGCCCATTTCCTCAATTAACAAAACAACTTCTTCATTAGGAGTACTACATCCTAGATCCCTAGGAGGGTCAATCTCATGTCAGTCGTTCTGGTCTAGATGACTCAGGGACTGAAACCTGTTCTGGGTGGGGACCTGGTAAACCATTCCATTATCATACAAAGGGGTACTACCAAACGGTATAAATGGGTTGGGGGTATGCATTAAGGGAACATTCCCCCCGAACATAGGATTCCCCAAATGCAGTGGTGGAGTGAATAGACCATTTTGTGGGCCAAAGAAGAATTTAGGCATCAATGGTCTATTTATCATAGATGGATAGGTAGGATTGCTCGGTACCCTCTCCTTACAGTTTGGCGGGGGTTGCCCACCGAGGTGATTATAAAAGTAGCCCAATGGTCTAGCAATTACTTCAGTCTCCGACTGTGTAATTGCGGCCGCTCTAAGCAAAACAGTCGCCACATGTTGTGGGTGCTTAAAATTTATTATCACACAATCCCCCCCACCGACTTTTTTGGTGTTACATATCCAGTTGACTCTTCTGATGGAGATGATTTGGTCAGAATAGCCGACTGGATAGCCACAATGACGGTTAAGCCAGGAGATGGTCTTATTTCTCAAAGAATCAGGTGTCTCATATTCGTTTGGGGGCTGAGTGAGAATGGGGACGTTGGTTAATACCACAACGTAGGGTACACAATCGGGTGGTAGGTCAACAGGGCATCTACATATCCTAGTGGGCACCCCATTAGATCCTCCCGTCGTATCAGATGGAGCTGGCACCACAGGTGCTGACACTTGAATGGGGGCTTTCATGGGGGCTGATAATTTAACACCCGGCAAAGTACTTGTAACCCCATTATTAGATTGTTTTGAGAATCTTCCTGCCTCCTGAGTCGATGTGGGTGGTGGTTTCAGTGGTTCTTTAGAGGGGTGTTTCCTAGTGACCACGGGAGGGGCACTGGTAGAGGCTTGTGGCTGTTCCTTATCCATAATGGGAGCAGTGGAAGGACAAGTTGACTTTTTAATGTCGGCTAAAGATTTTTCTAAGTTGTCTGCATGCTTACCCACCAAGCCCCTTAACCTAGCTACTTCCTCTTGGAGATCTCCAATCTTAGTGAGCAATGGCTCTACCACCATACTAAATTGACTGAGAATAGTACTCGTTAGTGAGTCAATTTGGTCAGGCTTAATGAGAACATATTTATCTGGGTTCGAGGTTACTAAATCCTCGGTATGTTCCAGTTGGATTGTATCTTTTTTCCTTCTTGAAATATGACTACCTCGCTTGGAAACAGGTTTTCTACAAGCTCGCATAAATTTGGAAGCCCTCCCAGATTGCTGAGGTGTCCCCCCAACATTATCACATTGGTCATCTTCCCCCATTATTGACTTGTCAGAAACCTTGGTCGCTTCGACATTTATACTAATAATGCTATTATCAAGCTCTACAGGAGCGACCATCTCATTAGCAATATTGTCTGAGTTGACATAATTAATTGCATCAACGGACATAGTCAAAGGGGGGTCTGCTTTAGTACTTTTTTCCTAGTGACTTCCTTCTGTCGCTGTTGATTTTGGAGACCACTTTCAGTAGGTAATTATCCGGTAATGTACTTTGGACTGACATTTCAGGGGTTGATTTGACTGTATCCGGTAAAATTTTGATTAAAATGAACAAGGGGGTACAAGTGGGTTTTCCACGTAATGTCCTTCAATGATACTCACAGTTCGAGCCAAGGGGGGTGGCCCTGCCCGGCCTCTTCTGGCCCCTGACGGCCACAGACGGCCCCGCCCTTGTCCCGGGCTTCTCCCGGTCGCTCCCGCGCGCGACTCGCGGGGCGAGAGGGGGTGTCAGCCTTTATCAGGCGCCTCCGGCGCTGTCTGCGCGTCACGGGCGCGCTACTGGCAGAGGGAATGCTGGGGAGTGTGGTCCGGTCTCTCGGGACGCCTCCCTCGCCTCCCGGCGTGTGTCGCCGCTTTCGCCGCTCCCGCCGTTCCCCTCACGGCAATGCCCGATGGCAACAGAGTCAGGTAAGCGTGGTGTTCCCCCACTGGGCTCCCGGGGGGTCAGCCTTTATCAGGCGCCTCCGGCGCTGTCTGCGCGTCACGGGCGCGCTACTGGCAGAGGGAATGCTGGGGAGTGTGGTCCGGTCTCTCGGGACGCCTCCCTCGCCTCCAGGCGTGTGTCGCCGCTTTCGCCGCTCCCGCCGTTCCCCTCACGGCAATGCCCGATGGCAACAGAGTCAGGTAAGCGTGGTGTTCCCCCACTGGGCTCCCGGGGGGTCAGCCTTTATCAGGCGCCTCCGGCGCTGTCTGCGCGTCACGGGCGCGCTACTGGCAGAGGGAATGCTGGGGAGTGTGGTCCGGTCTCTCGGGACGCCTCCCTCGCCTCCCGGCGTGTGTCGCCGCTTTCGCCGCTCCCGCCGTTCCCCTCACGGCAATGCCCGATGGCAACAGAGTCAGGTAAGCGTGGTGTTCCCCCACTGGGCTCCCGGGGGGTCAGCCTTTATCAGGCGCCTCCGGCGCTGTCTGCGCGTCACGGGCACGCTACTGGCAGAGGGAATGCTGGGGAGTGTGGTCCGGTCTCTCGGGACGCCTCCCTCGTCTCCCGGCGTGTGTCGCCGCTTTCTCCGCTCCCGCCGTTCCCCTCACGGCAATGCCCGATGGCAACAGAGTCAGGTAAGCGTGGTGTTCCCCCACTGGGCTCCCGGGGGGTCAGCCTTTATCAGGCGCCTCCGGCGCTGTCTGCGCGTCACGGGCGCGCTACTGGCAGAGGGAATGCTGGGGAGTGTGGTCCGGTCTCTCGGGACGCCTCCCTCGCCTCCCGGCGTGTGTCGCCGCTTTCGCCGCTCCCGCCGTTCCCCTCACGGCAATGCCCGATGGCAACAGAGTCAGGTAAGCGTGGTGTTCCCCCTCTGTCATTGTATTCAGATATATAACACAACAAGTAATGTTACACCTACAACAAGCCAGAACTATTGGCTTTGCCATGGTTGTTAGTTGCATAAAATGAAAAAGCAGCAACCATGGCCTCCTTGAATATAATATTGAAAATGCTTTAGTTCTAAAATGATGAGACTGTGAAGGAACTCTAGCCCCTTCTTTTTAACTTGTTTCACCACCTTCTTTTCTTTAACTGGATTCTCACCTAGCAGCATGGGCATTTTTTCACATTTCTTCCATCTGACAGAATGCTATGCCCTAGACCGAGGCAGGAGGAGGCCACCCCATACTTTAACACCTCATACTAGCCCATTGTCATTCTGTATGTGGCAATCAGCCGGTATACGGAATGATAATGGGTGGGTGGGGCTGCTCTTGTGCTGCCAGGGGGAGTGCGAGACGCCCCCCCCCCTTCAGGGAACAGTGCTGTTCCCTGCAATGCCCAAAATGACAGACAAAAGGCGGCCATAATAGGGATCCTTACTGACAACGGAAGGTCCGAATTACGGGTCGTCTGTGAAATTTACGGACGATTGGTCAACCTAAGGCCGCTACATGAAATGGATAAGGCCATCAATATAATCTATATAGAGGGACTCCTACACGTTAGCTTCCCCTATTATGTTTACATAGACAGCCGTAATCTATTACGTTCACACCGACCTCAGACCTAACCAGGACACCAAGCATCTCAGTTGTTCCAGCAGTTGTACGAGTAGAACCAATAAGGAAGTGTCTTCAGAACTGATTATAGAGCAGGTAGGCTTGCTACTTTTCCTAGAGAAAAATACTGCCCATTTGTTTAAGTTCTATGATTCTACAACGGCCCATACATGATGCCCAAATAGTACTTGTTGTAAATTCGTTTTTAACATAGCTTTTTTTGAGTATGTTTACTATATTTATCGGTCAAGGGTCATTACTGCAGTTCGAGAACACATTTTAAATGCTTTTTTTCTAATATTTGCTGTTCTAAGGATGGTATGAAAAGGTGATAAAAATACCGGCTTTAGGTGATATTCCAAATTTTTGTGCAGGCTGGGGTATTAAAGTCCTGGCCATGTGGTAAACATCTGGCCTAGAGATAACTGTAGGTGCAATCTCTTATTACTGGCTGAGTCCTTCCACAGATAGATAGTTACTTAGGAGCCATAGCCTTAATACTTCCACAAACTAGGGCAGATCGAAGACTGTTCTTGGGCAAGGGCAGTTCATAAAAAAAACTAAAAAAACACCTTGGATTCTTTCTTTAGTGGGGCAAGATGGCGGACGCAGCAGCGTCCGAGTGAGCAGCATTGAGAACGGGGCTCTCGTTTGGCTCACTTCTTCTATATGTCCGTGTTCAACTTCGTCTTACAAACCTGGTGCGAATCAACTGGTTCGGTGGGCGGATCGGCGAGACCGGCGAGAGCAGTCTGAGCAGCGGGAAGAGACACAGGGAGTCGATTCTGCGACTCTGGATCAGACGACTACAGATACGCGGCTTCTTTCTCGACTACGCCGGAGACGGAGAGGAAATTGTTGTGCAGTGATGGCTCCGAAAAACCTGACTACTGGAGCGGCTTCTAAACCGCAAAAACCGAAGACGAGAGCAGGTACTGCGGCGGCACAAGACTCAGGTCAGATTAGAGGTGGTGCAGTAATAACTTGAACTCTCATAACTCCGATGTGGAGATCACCCCTCCAGAACCCCTTCCAGTCTCTGTACATCCTCTGAACACACAGGTCTGATGGATTCTGGGACATGTAGGCTTGGTGCTATCCCCAAGATCCCTGGGATGTTTACCAAAAAGACTCCTGTTCTTGACAAAGCACTGTAAAAAACCTCCAAGAATTCAAATAAGCAGGGGGATACGCAGGCCAAACAGTCACAGACAGCTATGAGTACTAATAGCGGATTAACCACCACCTCAGTAAAAGCCATAACTGACACAAATCCTACTGCTGATAATTTACACGTGGCGCCAGAACCAGCTGAGTCACAGATTCCTGTGGAGGATGTAGAGTCTATCGATTCTTCTGGCAACTTTTACTCAATGACAGATCTATCTCAAGCCTTAGATTCAGATAGTATAGATAGAGATAGGGACCTGAGCGATATTGGAATCGTCCCGTTTGGGTTGGGGTGAAGGGGGGTGGGGGGGGGGGCTTGGGTTGAGCCTGGAGTGGTTTGGGGGCGCAGGGGGGTGCAAACAAAGTCAGAAAAAGCAATATTTGTTTTCCTTTTTTCTAGATTTCTCATAAAACGGAATATTTTGATGCATAGTAACCAGCTGTCTAAATTTAGATATTTCTACTTATTTTGCAAAATGGGTGTTTGTATTAAGATAAATGTATTGGGGGGCATAGATCATGGAGAATAATTGATTAAGATAGGAAAATTATGAATATGCTCTTGGAATATTTGCGGACTAAATAATAAGAAAAAAAGGGGGATTGCTGCGCAAATTATACAGACTATGAAGATTGATATCCTCTTCCTTCAAGAATCACATATCACGTGGAATGATAGACAGGTGTATAAGGAACTGGGGATGAATCTATTGGCATGTACACGCCAAGGGACAACTACAAAAGAGGTGGCAATAATAATGAGGAGAGGGCTAGGATGCTCTAAGCGCAGTAAGGCGGATCAATATGGTAGAAGGGTAATTACCGAGATTGGTATCAATAGCAAATTATGGACAATATGTTCAAAATATGCTCCGAACTCGGATGACCCGGGCATCATTGACTTTTTAAATTTAGAACAAGCTGACTGGCCAACCTCTCTAATAGTATGTGGAGATCTAAACCTTCATTTAGAAGATGGTATGGATATACGGTGTAATTTAGCTTATCAGGGTGTTAAAACAAATCATATAGAGCAAGCCAGTCCATGGTACTTGATTATGGCTTATGTGATGTGGCCTATGCAAAAAATCCTCTTGCACTAGGGTTTACATTCTTTTCTTCTCCACATAAGAAATTTGTACGCCTAGATTATTTTTTTATTAATCCTGCACTAATTAATGATACTATATTTGAGTTATATCCACGACTAATCTCTGATCACAATCAAATAATGATCGAAGTTAAAACTGACACGGCTTCCACATTCCAAGTTAGAACTTGGACATTCGATCGGAAATTATTGGCAGATTCTGAATATCTGGAATATATGGCAAAATGGATAAAGGAATTTTTCGAGATTAATAGGGGAACGGCTTCTATTCAGAATGTGTGGGATGCTTTTAAAGCAGGAATACGTGGGGAGTCGATAACCTATGTCATCAAGAAATATAAAATTATCCGGCAGAAAATGGATGCAAATTATAAGGATGTATTGGATTGGGAGAAGAAGCTAGCAACAGCGATTGCCTTCTCACAGGAGACAGGGTATATTGAAACTAACCTAGCTATCTGTAAAGCACAGCTTTACAAAATATTTGCGTCTAAATTAGCGGAAGAGCTGGCAACTTTCTGTTCACAGGTATATGAAATGGGTGAGAATTCTGGAAGGATATTAGCCAAAAAAATCAGACAGAAAGAGGTTTTTAACACCATAGATTCATTACAGGACGAAGCCGATCAGATACATAACAAACCTGAGTTAATCCTAGAGGTTTTCCGGCAATTTTATCTCAAATTTTATCAGCATGATACCATACCCTACTCCTCAGACCTCTTTTTGAATTTCGGGACGATAAACTACTCTTCTCGTCTCTCTAATGTTCAAATGCAGGCTATGGAGGCAGATATTACATGGGAGGAAATTGAGAGAGCTTTACTGTCACTAGCCATAGGTAAAGCTATGGGAACTGACGGTATTCCGCTGGAATTCTATAGGATATTCAGGAATGTATTAAAACAAGATATCCTGAATACTTTTCTGGAGGCACAGAGAGGGGCACCACCATCCTCCTGGGGTCAATCTATAATTATGGCATTCCTTAAGAAAGATAAAAACCCACTAAATCCGGCATCATATAGGCCGATTTCATTAATCAATGCTGATAGTAAGGTATATTAAAAAATATTAGCCTCTCGACTATCACAAATTATATCTAAAATTGTATCCCGATGGCAACATGGATTTGTTCCGAATAGGGATACGTCAGATCATATTCGGAGAATCATTGCTCTGATGGATTGGGCGGAAGGCACTAACCCCCACATGCATCATTGTTGGTATTTGCGATTCCTAAATTGCGAAAATTAAGGAATCGCCATTTAGGAATTGCAAATTCCTATGCATTAGGAATTCGCAAAAGTTTTTGCGATTTCTTAATTTTCCTTATTTGCGATTCCTTAATTGCAAATCGCAAATAAGGAATCGCTTTACATTGCCTAGAGTCCCATAGGAATCAATGGGAAGGCATTCTCATTTTGCAAATTCGCAATTAAGGAATCGCAAAATGAGAATGCAATTTCAAGGGTGCAGAGGGGTCCCCCCTGCACCCCTGAAATGTCATGTAAGTAAATTTTACCCACACACATGTCCCAAGGGCATATGTGTGTGTGTAATATGTTTCAAAAATGCATTTTTTTGCATTTTTGAAACGTTTCGCAAATTACCATGAAGATTTACTTCATGGTAATTTTCCCCTTCCTAATTGCGAATTCGCAAATAAAAAAAAATCATGCATAGCATTTCAGAAATTGCAAAATTTGCGATTTCTTAAATGCTATCGCAATTTGAGAAATCGCAAAAAATTGCGATTTCTTAAATTGCGAAAAATGAAAAAATAATGATGCATCCCAAAAAAGGTTTTTGCATTCGCAAACGGGCAAATTTTGCGATTAGCGCCGTTTGCAAATGCAAAAAAGCTTGACGCATGTGGGCATAAGACACCTATCAGGGTCACCCTATTGGATGCCGAGAAGGCATTCAATAGGGTGGCTTGGCCCTATCTTTGGGATCTACTTAATCTGAAGGGATTCGGCCCACGTATAATAACAGCCTTGAAGGCCCTTTATCAAAACCCAACATCTTGTGTCAAACTGGGGGTTAATAAATCTACTTGGTTTTCCATCCAACGATGTACCCGACAAGGATGCCCGTCTTCTCCACTCCTCTTCGCCATCTATATAAATACGTTTCTTAACGAATTAAATCAAGATGAAGGTATAACTCCAGTAGAGGTTGCAGGAGTTATCTACAGAGCACTGGCGTATGCAGATGATGTGGTGGTGGTAACAACAGATATTGATAAAGCCCTTCCTAAGATCGAGGAGCTGGCAGTCACCTTTGGGGCCTTCTCAGGATATAAATTGAATTTATCCAAGACTCAAAAACTTTTTGTTGGCCAAAATCCCCCGCCCGTCTCAATATAGTTTCCGAAGCAACGTATCTGGGAATTAAGTTAACAACTCCAATCTCTAACATTCCTAAACTTAAATATATCCCAATTTTGAAGAAGGCTAATTGTACTCTTGAACGGATTGATCATTTACATTTATCTTTATATGGGAGGAACAATGTCTTAAAAATGTTAATTTTGCCCGAATTTTTATACTTATTCAGAACAGTGCCGCTTGACTTTCCCTTAGATTTTTTTAAACACAAGGAGAAGATGGCAGGGAGATTCTTATGGGGCTAAAGGGGCAATCGTAGAGCTTACAAAAAAATGAGTCTACCAAAGTCTAGAGGAGGGTGGGGCATCCCACACTTTCTGTTTTACTATTTGGCATCCGTATTACAATTTATGTCCCCCCTAATAATAGGCGCTAAAGCTCCGAAATCACCAGCACATACTCCATCTATCTATGAATTTGCTCTAGGTACCGAAGCTCGTGGTTATTTGCTACAAATTATAGAGCCGAGTTACTACAAAAAAACAAAATTTAAGATTTTAACTGCAACATATAGGGCATGGAAGATCATTAGGAGGTTTGCTGGGATTCCAAAACTGTTGAGGTACACCCCATTAACTTCACCATATTTTTTCCCTCTTGTATTCAAAGATTATACTAGGAAAAGATGGAAGAACAACGGCATTACTTGTCTTGGTGACTTATGGAAGGATAACTGTATAATCACATATTCAGAACTTCAATCTAAGTTTAATCTCACGAGGCGGGATTACTTTAAATACCTTCAGGTACATCGCTTCTTAGGTTCAATATCGTCTCGTGAGCGACAGGGGCTTCAAAAGTTTTTATTGATAGATAGTCTTTACTCAAAAAGAAAGATTGGTTACTTTTATAATTTACTCATTTCTATGCTCCCAGATGACTTATCTGTGACTCAACAGAATTGGTCTGAGAAACTGGGGGTGGATAATGTTCTGATCGAGGAATCAATTGGGCTAGCTAATTCTATCCTATTTTCTGGGCGATCACGTACACAGTACTACATGGTTCTGTTTGATCTTTACTATACACCAGCTAAAGTTATGAAATGGGGAGCAATTCCAGGTATACGCTGTAATCGATGTACTTTGATAGGAGCAGATGCAATACATATGTTTTCTCGCTGTTCCAAGTTGACTGTATTACTCTCCGAAATTCAGAACTTTCTCTTTGTTCTATTAGGAACTACAGTAACTTTAACTCCAGAGTTGGTCTTAATAGGGTTGTCGTCTAATTCTCTTGAAGACGAACAGCGGTCTCTGATATTTATTATGATGTCCGTGTTACATGCATGTATCACCCAAGAATGGATTAGCCCTGACCAACCTTTCTTTTCTATGTGGAGAGGTCGGCTATTAGCTATGTTTAATCTTGAATTGGCTATTTATGCAACAAACGGATCCAAAAAAAAAACAACTGGGGAGGAAAATATGGGCGCCGCTTCAACAATGGATTCAAGGGGAAACGAGCGTGTAGAATATCCTATATTATCTGTGTTAAATCTCATTCTTTATTTCTTTTGCTGGATCTTTTTTCAATTTGCTGATCAGGTTTACCATGGTCATGCTGTATAATATGCTATGCTCTGTTTTATATTGGAAATATATGTATTGCACAGCTAAGAAAAGATTCTGTTAAATCTGACTTGTTTGCAATAACAAAAAAATATATAAAAAGAAAAAAAAAAAAGGATTCCTTCTTTAGCGCAGATAATTAGGTACTGGACAGTTTGTAACTATACCAGCAGCCAACCTGGTTGTTTGGCCTCAAACCATGGCACTCCTGGTCATTCGCTCTCTGCCAGAGCCCCTTCAGTGTCTTTAAAAAATCGATCAATTTCTGGGATAGGAACCAGCCGGGATTCTGTATTTGGGATTGAGGAATCCAATGGTTTCGCACAGCTTTTCCATTGTCATTCCACAATCTGTAGCAGAAATTACAATCATCTAAAAACACGCATCAGGGGACTTCGAGCATTTTATCAGTGATTGTAATTTCTGCTACAGATTGTGGAATGACAATGAAAAAAAGAAAAGATATAAGGGGCAAGGTAGGGTCTCCCTGACTCCCAACCAATGGTGGAAGGACACAGAGGGACCATTCAATATTTTTTTTTCTCATTGGCAGCTTCTGCAGTACTTTTGTGGGACTCTGTGATCGCAGTACATCTGTGGGAGCTGTCTCTCAAGCGTCGCCCCATGGTACCACAGTACCGTGCAAATTTCAAAGGAGGAAGCATGCTAGGTGCCCCAGCACCACTAGGGTGAGGCTTGAATGATAGTACCTTTGTACTGCAAAAACAAATTGATAATAAGAATAAATAACGTGATAGGGGGTCTGTGGGGGAATTGGATGGGCAGGAATAGAAGCAGGAGACACAGAATGGAGGACAGGCTTGGGAAGCCAGTGGCAGCAAGCTGACTTCAGAGGGCAATAAGAAAGGGAAGAGGTAGGGGCAGAACAATGGACCATGCAGGAGTCACAGGAAGCAGACACACCATGGAGGGTAGGCCCACGGGTGGCAGTAACAGCAATCATTACTTAGAGGCAGCAGGGTTGGGCAGGGTCAGGAGCACAACTGACCACGCAGGGGGTAGGGTCATTAGACACACACATGCACAGACAAACACACACCGACTATGTAGTGCAAGTCCTGAAAGGGGCAAGGGGTAGCAAGCTGACCTCAGAGGGCAGAAGAGGGGGGAGGGGAAGGGTCAGAACAAAAAAAATGAAGGTGGCAGGAGCAGCACACACACTACAGAGGTCCAGCTGAGTACTAGTGGGAAGCACAACAGACCAAGCAGAGTTCAGGGCAATAAGAAGCACCATGGAGGGCAGGCCAGGGGATCCTGGGGCAGCAATCTGACCTTGGATGGCAGCGGCGGGCTGGGGTAGCATAACGGGACTGGAGCAGAAGATGCACAAATGAGGGTAGGCCCGAGTGGTCAAAAGCAGCAAGGGAGAGCAGCAGTGAGGCAGAGGGATGGGGTCGGGCAATGGACCATGCAAGGGACAGGGGTAGGGGCAGCATACAAACAATGGAAGGTAGGCCCAAGAGGATCAGGGGCATCAAGCTGACAGCAGAAGGCAGCAGAGAGGGGAAAGGTTAGGGGAAGCACAACAGAATACGGAATGGACATCAGAGACAGGAGAACAGGGAGTGCAAAATGGAGAAAGAGGGGAAGCATAACGAACCTCCCATGGGGCAGGAGCAGCAGACACACCACAGATTGCAGGGCTATACGGGACAGAGGCAGCAAGCTTTCCTCAGAGGGGGCCAGGGAGAAGGAGAAGCAGGGGCAAAGCAATGGACCATACCTGGGGCAGGACAGCACAAGCACCATGTAGGGCTGACCCAAGTGGAATCGGGGGCAGCAAGCTGACCTCAGAGGCATGAGGGATGATGGCGATGTTCAGCATCATGTTGGCTGTTGGCCACATGAAGTGAGTGGTTAGGCGCAGGGCACAGTAGAAGGCCAGGGCCTGTGGCCAAACCTCTTGTGTGTATAGCCTTCTGCAGTTAGCTTGCTGCCACTTGCTTCCCAAGTCTCTGTCCTTGCCAGCCTACCCCCCATGATCAGCTTGCCGCTCCTGCCCTATATTTTTTATTTGCATGGCCCTGTCCTATTCAGTTTGCTCTCTGTCTCCTGTTGTGCTTTCCCTGCCCATTCCAGAATGCACTCTGTGGTCAGCTTTCTGTACTGTCCCTGCTTCTGCCACTTACTCAACACCCCCTGCCCCTTGTGAGTGTCCCTGTCCCTTCCCTTCTACATACCCTAACCCTTCCATCCTGCACTTTGTGGCATGTTTTGTTGCGCCTGTCCATGCTGGCCTGCTTTCTGTTGCCAACTTGCTGCCCCTGCTCATCCTCCTTTCACACCTGGCCTCTGTTCTTTGTGTGCATGCTCCTACTCTCCCTTCTGTCCTCTGTAGTCCATTATGTCGCCATTGCCCATCCCGCCTGCTCTCCAAGATCAGCTTGCTCCCCCTGCCTTCTCCCCTCTGTTTCTTTTCCCCATGTGCCCCTGCCCCTAAACCCTCCCTTCTGCGGTTTGTGGTTCATTGTGCCCCTTTAACTTCTTCTTCCTGCTCTCAATGGTCTGCATGCTGCCCCTGCCCTTGCCCCATGCCCTCCATTATCCATCTGCATGCCCCTGCCCCCTCCCGAACGAATGGTCCACAATCCAGACACAAGCCATGCTGCTTCTGTACTAGTAAAACAGAAAGAGGGAGTATGCAGCAGAATGAGAAGTGTTATGAAGAGTATGTAATTTCAAAAGGAAGACCTCTATTGGACTTTCCCATCCATTCACTCTAGATTCAAGTAGACACTTTGCCTGTGTCTCTAATCTCATCTCATCTGAGTGGACAAGACAAGAAGGCTACATTGGTGTGACGTCTGGTCTTCCGCTGCACAACCTTTTGAAGCAGATTCTGATTCCTCATGTCAGCATTCCTGTTAAGGGCAGGGTGGGCAGGTGAGGCCTTCAAAGTGTGCCTCTGACAGATTGGAAAATCATAGGATGCATCAATTACAAAAGAATCACCCCAGGTTCATCTACTCAGTCTCTGGTGCCACAGCGAGGCACCAGGGAATGGGTGGGACCCTGGAGTTGATGCAAGCCCACAGAGTTTGATCAAGTAGCAGCCATCTTGGACCGACCAACACCCCACCCTCAACATCTTTGATGGAATCCAGGTTAGGGGCTCCCAAAAATTAGGTATTGAAATGGTTTCCCATTTTGAAATATGATAACATATGCTGTTGCAAATGTATGATTGTAATTTTACCATTTCTTTTTCTCTTTTTAGAGATTTGGTTATGTATTGTTAGTGAATAGATCTCAACTATGCCTTGAAAGTGTAAAGCATCAATCATGTCAAAGTATAGTATTTTTGTTTTATTCATTCAGTCAGTACATTTATAGAGCGTGCTACTCACCCGTGCAGGTATCAAAGGGCTGAAGGGAGGGGGGGAGGGTGCTGCTACTGCGCGAATAGCCAGGTTTTGAGGTGTCTCCTGAAGGTGAAGTGGTCCTGGGTCAGTCGTAAGTTGGCGGGGAGGGAGTTCCTTGTCTTGGCAGCCAGGTAGGAGAATGATCTTCCTCCAGTGGTGGCTCTGCAAATCCGAAGGATGGTAGCGAGGGCAAGGCTAGCGGAGTGGAGCTGGCGGGTTGGCGTGTAGAACGTGAGTCGGTTGTTGAGGTATTCGGGGCCCATGTCGTGGAGAGCTTTGTGTGCTTCGGTAAGGAGCCTGAACGTGATCCTCTTGTTGATGGGGAGCCAGTGCAGGTCTCTCAGGTGGGAAGAGGTGTGGCTGTGGTGAGGAATGTCGAGGGTGAGTCGTGCGGATGCATTTTGTATGAGTTGGAGTCTTTTCTGCAGTTTGGCCGTGGTTCCAGCGTAGAGGGCATTCCCGTAGTCCAGTCGGCTGTTAACGAGGGCCTGGGTGACCACCTTTCTGGTGCCGGTGGGGATCCACCTGAAGATCTTTCGGAGCATACGCAGGGTGTTGAAGCATGCGGATGAGATGACTTGCTTGGTCATCGTGAGGGAGGAGTCCAGGATGAATCCCAGGTTGCGTGCTTGGTCCATGGGTGTCGGCACGGTGCCCAGTGCGGTGGGCCACCAGGAGTTGTCCCAGGCCGATGGGGATGGACCTAGGATGAGGACTTCCGTCTTGTCTGAGTTCAGTTTCAGGCGGCTGAGCTTCATCCATTCGGCGATGTCTCTCATTCCTTCCTGGAAGCTGATTCTGGCGGTGGCGGGGTGTTTGGTGTGGAAGAGCATCAGTTGGGTGTCGTTGGCGTAGGAGATGATGTTGAAGTTGTGTTTGTGTGCGATGGCAGCGAGGGGGCTCATGTAGATGTTCAAGAGGGTAGGGCTGAGTGATGAACCTTGGAGTACGCCGCAGATGAACTCGGTGGTCGCGAAGCGGAAGGGGGTGAGGCGGACTCTCTGGGTTCTGTCAGAGAGGAACGAGGTGATCCAGTCCAGGGCCTTTCCTTGGATCCCCGTGTTGTGGAGGTGGGTTATTAGGGTACGATGGCAGACGGTGTCAAAGGCAGCAGAGAGGTCTAGGAGGATGAGAGCGGCAGTTTCCCCAGTGTCGAGCAGGGTCCTGATGTCGTCGGTGGCTGCAATGAGGGCTGTCTCGGTGCTGTGGTCAGCTCGGAATCAGGACTGGGATGGGTCGAGAGAGCCGTTTGCCTCAAGGAATGCAGTCAGTCGTTTATTGTTGGTCTTTTCGATGACTTTTGCGGGGTATGGGCGCCGAAGCTGTCGTGTATATCGGCGATCTTGCGGTGGAAGAACGTGGCGAGGGAGTTGCAGAGGACTTGCGACGGTGTGATGTCGTTGTTGCTGGCGCTGGGGTTAGAAAGCTCTTTAATGATGCTGAAGAGTTCCTTGCTGTTGTGTGTGTTTGCGTCCAGCTGCTCTTTGAACGATGTCCTTTTGGTGGTGCGGATCAACTGGTGGTGCTTGCGCGTGGCGTTCTTGAGAGCTGTAAGGTTATCTGTCGTCTGTTCGTGGCGCCAGGCTTTCTCGAGGGTACGGCAGGATTTCTTCGAATCTTTAAGGTCGTCGGTGAACCATGTGGCTCTCCTGTTGCCTGGCTTGTCTGGAGAGGTCTTCATTGGTGCTCGGGTGTCAGCACAGTAGGTGATCCACTGTGTGAGGTTGTGGGCTGCGGCGTTGGTGTGGGTAGTGTCGGTTGATGGCTTCTGGCTCAGTGCTGTGGTTAGCTGGTCGGTGGTTACCTTGCTCCAGCATCTGCTGGGGATCTATTGCGGGTGGTGGTGGGATGTTGTCCTCTTGAGGTGAAATAGATGCAGCTGTGGTCGGTCCAGTGTAGTTCAGAGAAGTGGCTGAAGGTGACGTGGCCGCTGGAGGAGAAAATGGGGTCAAGCGTGTGGCCGGCATAGTGGGTGGAGGTGTCCACCAGTTGCTTGAGTCCAAGGTTGTCGAGGTTGTCGAGCAGGGTGTCGGAGTTGCTGTCATTGTTGTTCTCCAGGTGGAAGTTCATGTCCCCTAGGAGGATGTAGTCTGGCGAGGCGAGGGCTTGTGGGCTGATGAAGTCGGCGATGGCTTCACTGAATTGTGTGCGTGGGCCCGGGGGTCTGTAGATGAGTGTTCCTCTGAGGGGTGGTCTTGGGGTTGCTGTGGATCTTGTAGTGTAGGTGCTCTGCAGCGGTGAGGGTGTCTTCGGAATTGGTTGTGACACTGATGGTGTTCCTGTAGATGATGGCGATTCCTCCTCCGGTTTGGTTGACGCGGTCCTTCCGGGCTATCTTGTAGCCGTCCGGGATGGCTATGGCGATGTCGGGGGAGAAGGAGGTGTTAATTAAGGGTGGGCGGGCGGCTACGCTCCGTGCACGGAGTGTGCGTAGTGCTGGCTTCTACGCATTTTGCGTAGCAGGCGTAGAATCCGGCACTACGCACGCTCCGCAGACGGAGCGTAGCTGGCCGCCACCCGCCTCCCTCCCGCCCTCCCTAAATACTTGAAATTAAAAGTGTAAAAGAATTAAAAGGCACTTACCTTGCCCGCCGCTGCCCGCCGCGTCCCCGGGGCTCGCTATCTTCATTCTGCCGTCTTGTGTACTAATGCGCATGCGCGGCCGCCCACGCATGCGCATTTCTCATGAAAAAATGCGCATGCGCGGCCGCCCGCGCATGCGCATTAGTACACAAGACGGCAGCAATGAAGATAGCGAGCCCCGGGGACGCGGCGGGCAGTGGCGGGCAAGGTAAGTGCCTTTTAATTCTTTTACACTTTTAATTTCAAGTATTTAGGGAGGGCGGGAGGGAGGCCTGCGGTGCGTAGTGGGGCTACGCGGAGTGCGGAGGTGGGCGTAGTTTCTCGCCCACTTCACGCAGCTCCGCGAAGCCCCACTACGTACGCCCACTACGCCCAGGGTTAGTGTTAATCCAGGTTTCCGTGAGGAAGGCGACGTCCAGCGCTGTTGTGTCGAGGAGGTCCCAGAGTTTAATGGCATGCCTGTGGACGGAGCGGGTGTAGGATGCATTTGAGGTGGTTCTTGTTGTTGCTTGGTCCGGAGGGTGGGGTGCAGGTTCGGAGGCAGGTGCATTTGCAGGCTTGGCAGGTGAAGGGTCCGTGGGTGCGCTTCGGGGTGGCTCGATAGCAGGCGGGAGGCCGGCCGGTGTTGAGTGCATGTAGGGTGGCAGTGTCATATCTCAGTCGGGCGGTTCGGCTTCGGCGGGGGCCAGGGGTTCTGGTGCTGGGTGCGGTCCTGGTGCGGATAGGTTCAGATGGGCTTGCCTTTGGCGCGCCTTCGGTGCGCCAGCGGCGCGCCCGCTACACGCGTCCGCTTCATGGGCGCTTTGTGGCCTCCATATGAGGGGAAGTGGGAGGGAGGAGCAGCTGGGAGGCGGGAGCGGGGCGGCGAAAGGGAGACCAGGGGGCAGGGCCGCAGGGGAAGCAGTGGCGGGAAACAGCGAGGTGGGGAGTGGGAGGGTGACACAGAAGGCAAAGGACGGAGAGGTTACGGAGGGGGACAAAAACAGAAGTACAGGGGCAATACAGTAAAGGCAGCAATAAAGTAGGGGCAGCAAGACAATGGGGCAGCAAGAGATAAACCAGAAATCAACAGAAACACAGGAGACACAACTGGAGCAAACCGGGCACAGCGAGAGGCAGCAGCAGGGAGGCGTCACACAGGAGGACCATATGGTGGCTGGCGGGTGACCTGCCTGGTAACAGGGTCAAGGGTCGCCATTCATGCAAACCTTCACTAACAACCTGTTCTGCTGGCCAATTGGTTCAGAGTTGGGATGATTAGATCAGGGTTCCACTCAGCTTTTTTCTATAAGCTTGTTTTATTCAATTTATATCCATTGGATTCTGATTGTTTCTGTCATTTTAAGGTCTGGTGGAAAAGGAAACCTACAGTATTAGGGCTTGATTTGGTTACATTTGTTTTCTTGATGTATTGAGGCCAAAGTCATTATTAGGTTTTTCCTCAGCATCTTGTAGTATATAGGTAATGATCTGATGTTGAAAATTTCCCTTACACTTGTATTGGTGCTATTGATTTAATGATAGGACGCTAGGGTTGCTGATTCAGGTATGTGTGGCTATGTGGACTCTCTTGCCCACAACACTCCTTACCTAAGCCCAGGAGGAGAAGGGGTGCATGAAGCATAATGCACAACCAAAGCTCCTAGAATCTCCTGCAGCACGGGACGCTGATTTTGGTGTGTGGGTAGGTTTGTATTCTCTTGCCCACAGCACACCTTACCTGAGCCCAGGGGGAGCAGAGGCTCAAGAAGCAAGGTGTGCTACTAAAGTTCCTGGTATCTCCCAAAGCATGGAATGCTGATTCTGATGTGTGGGGCTGTGTAGACTCTCTTGCCTACACAACAACTTATCTGAGCTCAGAAGAAAGAGGAGTTCCAGGAGCACGACTCGCTACTAAAGCACCTGAGATCTCCTACAGCACGGGACGCTTATTCTGGTGTGTGGGGCTGAGTGGACTCTCTTGCCCACAACACATCTTCCCCGAGCCTATGAGGAGGAGGGGCTAAAGATGTGCGACACGCTACTAAAGAGCCTAGGATTTCCTGCGGTGCACAAAGGCACGTGTCTGGGTGAAGACCAGGTGAAGAGAGGACCCATGATTTCATGAGGTAAGAGTTTCGTGAGAAGTGAGTTAGGCCCTTTGATTTGGCACTACAAATGAGGAAAAGAAAGGTTAACATTACATTTGTGAAAAAGACATCTTTATCTTCTAAGCCATCCTCCATTATTAAATATTTGTCGTTTGTTGTGGGGTTATTTAAAAACAAGATTAGCCTGGTGAAGGGGAGAATTGATGCAACACAACATCAGTCCCGGGACCTATCAGGGTGCCCAGCAAGCCGTGGTGGCATATCTATCGCCCGGCCTTCCATAGAAGCGAAATGTCCTCCATCTGTGGTGAATAGATCTGATTACACTGAGAGTTCTTCACCCATTGGCAGACATAATGCTAATTTACGATTTTCAAAGAGGAGACGGATGGAGAGATATTTATTAGGAGATGGGGAAAGCACTGCGTCACCCTCCTCTCCAGGGAGCTAGACTAAGATGTCCACCAAAGCTTCTTGGTGCCACCAAAGCTACTTGGGGCACGCCGCAACTGACCCTGTAGCTGCTAATCCTGTATTAATTATTTTTGTGAGGTAGTTCACTTGTGGAACACTTTTTGAACAGACTTCTTGGAGATGCTTAGTGAAACGGAGTTTAAACTTAATGTCCGAATTACACAATATTGTGTTTTTCCCTTCACTGCTCACTCTTCTAGCGTATCTAACAAAGCAGCAGCCTGACAAGCCATTTCAAGTAGCCCTTTATTCAGTGTACACAGGGGGATATTCACAATCCCCCCCCCTCGCCTTCTGCTGTGAGTCGTCTATCTTAAGATTCCAGCCAAATCAAACAGGGATACATCTCTCTGCAAGTGCAGCCAGTGTTACTCCAAATAGTCCCAAATAGCTGGGCATATATCTCAGCCATGGCTGCCCATGTTACTCCAAATAGTCCCAAACAACTGGGTATATATCTCAGCCATTTGGATCTGGTTGCATTTCTGGTCTTGTTATGGACACTAAACAGAAAGTAACCCTTCAACTTCCTCCTGGATGTACTCCCTACGTTATTGTGTTGAAGTTAGTTCCCCAGCTTTCATATACAAAAAGGAAGGCCTGTTGGGACCTAAAATATAAGGTTGTTAATTGGCTAAAACCCACTATAAGCTAGACAAGCATTGGTAAATGCATTAGTGATTACTATGTGATTAATAATACACTGTTTTTGTTGTAGCTTGGTGAATAGTTGTGTAATATAAGTTACTGAAAGTCTGTTTAAGTGTTATGACTTCTTTTTTAAGAAGGGCAATATATTGTAGTTGGGAGAGTGGTCTTAAGCCATCCAAACACTGCCACCTTAAGAGCGTCTTTCAGTGTATCTCCAAGAAAATCTGTAGAGTTAAGGGGCAGGATGAGCAGCAGAAGTAAACGTTGCCCAACCCTAGCCCCCACATACCCAATCTGCTAAAGCAGGGAACTCCTGTAAAAGGCAACAGTACGTCAGGTTCCATTCTCATTCAGTCCAGGTATATCCGCTAGGACTGATAACACCCTCACCATTTATTATCAATAGTGATACATTGAAGTTGACACTTAGCTAAGCGTTAACTGGGCTGAGATCAACATTTCATTTCACGAAGGCCATGCATCATCTGCAAAATAGCAATGACTCCCTGGCCCAGCTGCGGTGCATCCATTGGGGTGTAGGGGCATAGCCCCACTAAGCCCTAGACGCACCGTGGCACTGCAGCTATTGCTAAGCAGCTTAAAGCTAATAAACATCAGCGCGGGAGTGACACGTCAGTGACGTCACACGGATCATGTCAATGTGGCATTTGTGCGGTCGGGTGCGCAGGGGGTGAGGGGCTGCGGGTCTGCTGCAGCTGCTTCAACGACAATCTGCAGCAGGCCAGCACTGTGCGCATGAGACTACCGGGCTGAGACTTGCCCACGCATGCGCCGAAGCCAGCAAAACACTTCAGGTATAGAGAAGGGGCCGGGGGTGCGGCTTCAGCCGGGCCGGGTTTTCAAAGGCTGCCCAGGGCGAGCAGCAAATGTGCCCCCCTAGCCAATCCTGGCGCTGCATGCAGCGCCAGGATTGGCTGGTTCATCGCGCAACATCCATTATTGGATGCCGCGCGTGGGCAGAGTGGTGTGACCCCGGGCAGCCAGGAGGAGAGGAGAAACAAGCAGAATCCCGGCGAGAGCCCCGGAGACCCTGGCATAGAAACTTCCCTTGGACAATGCCAAGCGTGAAACTAGTGGGGCACTTTCAAACTGTCTTCCCATCACGGTTCGCGTCGTCTTTTACAATGTGCAAGTTTGTGATAACTACCTGCCTGGACGTAAAGTAGAGTCTTCAAGCTATTTAGGTGGGTGACACAACTTGTATGTGTTCAGCGGTGTTTTGAAAATGTAGAACATATTGTTTGTCCTTGTAATTTTTTTATAGCAATACACATTGGTACCTTCTTCTGACCCCAAACTGGCAATGTGTCTGATGCAACTCTTCCCAAAGACTAACTGTATATCCTGTGACAATTGCTGTGCAAAGTATGGCAGAGGTAAATTTTCTCTCAACACTGCCCTGCTTTGTGGGCGGGCAACCGCTTGCAGTGACGCCACACCCACAAATAATTATTTTTTTAGGCTGTCAGCCATTAACACCTGCGGATCAAGGTGCCGGGCAGAGGGACATAGGGCAATGTAAAGCTTAGTTGTAGGTAAGCTGCGCGCATATTGTGGGGTGGGTCAACGTCTGTTGTAAAACAGAGGCACAAATGAAAAATCTAGCTAATCTCTTACAAATAAACAACCTGCATATACACAACGCCTGTGCCCACTCCACTCTCTGTACTTGCGGTGACTTTAAAGCAGCAGCATAATCATATATAATATACATATATATATTGAACTGTATTGCAGCCTTTCACTGCCAGAAGTTCAACGCTCTTCTGGATGCGCTTGAATATCAAATCGCATTAAAAGTGATTTGTGGAAATATTGACTGTTCCTATGAGTTGGACCCAGGCTTGTAAAAATTAAATGTTTTACACTCTGATTACTAATACGTGTAATGCTTTGGTGCAGTACAGTCTAACCAAAAAGTGAATACCAGGGATTTTTAAAATACCGGTATGTGCAAGCCTACTCGTACATTCAATTTGGACATATGGGAGTGAGCGAGTTGATATTTGTGTATACATTGTGATTTTGCCGCTAAACAGATTTCTGCAAATGTGTTGGTTTTATATATGTCTCTGAGTATATGTATGCATAGGCATGTGAATGTGTGATTCTCTGCGCTGTATAGAACATGTTTTCATGTTTACGCTGGCAACGCTGCTTACATAGAAGGTATAAACGTAGTGGGTTTGCTTTTTACAGCTGGTCACCTGTTTCCATACATTGTTAGTTGACGTATGCTTGTTTGCGTAAATATATTTAGATAGTAAATTGTGATTGTGTCCGTGCTCTAGCCATATTTCAGAATGCCAAAAAAACGACGGGAAAAAAGAGATGCTCTAATCATTTTTGTTATGCTCTCTGCAGTAAATATCGGCAGCGTAAGCATTGCTTGTTTTGTGTATCTAACTATCTTCTATTCCTTGGGTCTGCACGTAGAAATATGATTTAAAAAATGTTACCTCGCCAGGCGAGTCTGACACGAAAAAAAACATGCCATTAGTATTTCGACAAATCTATCTGCAAAAAAACACGCCTCGGTACCTTTTGCAGTTCAATGGTATCTCCAAAAAGTCGTACAGGTGCACTTGCTTCCAAAACACATCTCAGGGGTGCAAGCCGTTGGGACAGTGAGGTTTAAATGTTCCAGTAGACAGACACAGGAAGCGGCCCAGTGTGAGGAAGGAAAGTGTTTGGAGTGGGCATTTAAAAGGCATAGGTGTGCGAAGCGGAAGCGGTGGCCCTGAATGTGTAAGTGAAGTAGGCAGCCCCTTCAGAGGACGCTCCCCGCAGCTCGGGGATGGGAGGTGTGAGGTGGCCTTTTCATGTCCCCGTGGTGTCACATTTTAGACCTCCGCCTCTGATGTGCCAGGCCTCACCCCCTCACAAGTGATCATTGTCCTATAAAAGAGGAGGGCCGGAGGGTAGAGCAGACAGCCTGACCCCACCGCGAGTGCCCCTACAGAGAAGGTAGCTCTGCTCCGGCGGAACTTTGACTCCAGGCCGGACTGGTTGTGGCAATCGGGAGAAGGGTCCTGCAGCCCAACCTGTAAACACCTCAAGGGGTTTCACAAGATCTGCAGAGTCGCAAGTGCTAGAGGGCTTTTCTACATAAGAAAAGCAGACATCAAGAGAGTTCGCTGGCAGAAACATGACATGGAAAAAAACCTACACCACATGCCGCATATAAATATGAGGCTGAAACACATCATGGTGCATGACTTTCAGACAAAAGTATTTATGGCACCTGTGCATAAAGTTACTTTGGATGACAATTCACCCTGTCAACCATGCCAGAACACAGTTCTGTGGTTGTGTACACTGTCCCCCAATGATTATGCTTGACAGTAATCTGATTCAGAAAAGGGGGTGGTGATGAACAGAGTGTCTGAATTAAGCAGACTACTCTTACCCAGTCCAAAGATCAGGGCTTGATCCATCACCGTTTTATAGCTCACTGCACCATCCCAGCTCAGAACTTGGCTATATGCAAATTAGTCTGACCCTGGCCCAGTGCATCATGGGAACAGGGCCAAACTACCAAGCCAATTCTTATACTGGAAAGGAAACAAGCTACCGGGGACCGGTTTCTGGCATTTCAGCCGCCTTCGGCCCGGCTTGCTTGAATCCTGATGGTGCAATGAGCTAGGGACTCACATCTGAGTATACCCTTCCACGCTTATGGTGGACAAAAATGATTCAGAAAAGGGGGTGGTGTGCTTAATTCAGACACTCTGTTCATCACCACCCCCTTTTCTGAATCGTTTTTGGCCACTATAGGTGTGGTAGTTTAGTCTGCCCTGTTCCCATGATGCACTGGGCCAGGGACAGACTGATTTGCATATAGCCAGGTTCTGAGCTGGGATGGTGAAGTGAGATAAATAATGGTGATGGATCAAGCCCTGATCTTTGGACTGGGTAAGAGTGGTCTGCTTAATTCAGACACTCTGTTCATCACCACCCCCTTTTCTGAATCGTTTTTGGCCACTATAGGTGTGGCAGGGTATACTCAGACATGAGTCCCTTTCTCACTGCACCATCAGGATTCAAGCAAGCCGGGCCAAAGACGGCTGAAATGCCAGAAACCGGTCCCCGGTAGCTTGTCTCCTTTCTGGTGAAGAATAGGCTTGGTAGTTTAGTCTGCCCTGTTCCCATGATGCACTGGGCCAGGGACAGACTGATTTGCATATAGCCAGGTTCTGAGCTGGGATGGTGCAGTGAGATAAATAATGGTGATGGATCAAGCCCTGATCTTTGGACTGGGTAAGAGTGGTCTGCTTAATTCAGACACTCTGTTCATCACCACCCCCTTTTCTGAATCGTTTTTGGCCACTATAGGTGTGGCAGGGTATACTCAGACATGAGTCCCTTTCTCACTGCACCATCAGGATTCAAGCAAGCCGGGCCGAAGACGGCTGAAATGCCAGAAACCGGTCCCCGGTAGCTTGTCTCCTTTCTGGTGAAGAATTGGCTTGGTAGTTTAGTCTGCCCTGTTCCTATGATGCACTGGGCCAGGGACAGACTGATTTGCATATAGCCAGGTTCTGAGCTGGGATGGTGCAGTGAGATAAATAATGGTGATGGATCAAGCCCTGATCTTTGGACTGGGTAAGAGTGGTCTGCTTAATTCAGACACTCTGTTCATCACCACCCCCTTTTCTGACAGTAATCTGAGCATCCGGCCTAGGGCTATACATGAAACTAGAGGTGGGTGGAAATCTGCGGAATCTCACAGAGGTAGGGCTTAATTTCATGTTTAATCTGCAGATAGAGTTTCAATTATCCTTAATATGAGATGTTGTTTTACCTGGTATTGAGCAAATAGTGGTCACTCCCTACCAGTTGCGTTCCTTTGGCAGGTGTCTTATTCCTATATGTTCAACCTGTTGCACTTGTACAAGGCATATCACAGGGCTGTTGAAGGCCCTCCCCCTAACTCCCATCAAATTGTCCTTAAGAAGAAGGCTGGCAATGTATTGTTTCACCCTTTCTTGGTGTTTCTAACACAGGTTTAACTGCTGCTGCTCTCTTTGTTCTGGTAAATAACATCTTTCTTAGCCTGGTGGTTTTTCAAAGAGTGTTCGTGTTAGCCCATTGGCTGTGAGATGCTTGCATTTGTAAGACTACCCCTGCTCTCTCATCCTCTGTGGTGTATTATAGCTGTGATTTCATACAAGAAAACAAGACAGAATGCCAGGATCTCATTTTGCTATGCATTTTACAAGTCCGTCAAGTGGCATTATGACATACAAAACCAGCAGTCATTCCTCGTTTTTAAGCCAATAGCATGGTGTATTATGGGACTTGTAGTTTTGCTTTTAACACTTTCATTAAGGGCTCAAAATCCCAACTTGCAAAGTGCTGTTGGCTGAAACACCAGAATTTGCTGAAAGCATAATGCATAGCTTCAGGTGCTTGTCACCTATGTTTAGAAATTTTACACAGTTGTCTATTCCATTTAAAAATTACATGTTTCAAACCTAAAAGCAAACTTTCCTCACATAGATTTTGAGGAATTACTGTTTTTCTCGCATTACGACAAGAAGTGCAATGCGACTCATTTTAGCTTTTGTGTAGTGGGAAGTTTTATTCTGAACTTTTTAACACATTGAAAGTAAACATGGACAGCAGCAGCAACCTTTCCAAATACAAAGAATAAGTAAAGGACAGGTGGTAGTAATAGAAGGCACATCACATTATTCTCAGATAGCTAATTAATTTTTTTGATGTGGCTTGTACAAAACATTATTTTATTTGTACAGTGAAAAAGGTATTTTAATATGTTTTCAATAAATGCATGTTTTAAAAGTTTTGCTCTATAAATAAATAATAAAATACCTAACACATTACAGAGGAAATGAGGGGCATGAAAATACTTTTGAAGGCATTCTGTAAATAGAAATACATGTACAAGAAGCACAAAACTCCTGGAAGAAACAGCCAATTCTCGAATGGAATTGCTGTAGATTCATGTACTCCCATATGATAATGAACCTCCCTCAACTATCTAGTGTGGTATGCTTCATCAGTGAACAGGTGAGCTCCAAGAGTGCTATTCTTCTCTCGTTGTATAGTCTTCTAGTTATGGGTTCACACTTTGAATGAGGTTATATCCATTATGTCGACATTTATGTTCTGCCTTTGTTAAGCTTTTAGGTCTTCTTTGAATTTGTATGTGGGAGAGCTAACAATGTTTATACTGGTGTCTGCTTATTTAAAAACAGGATGTTTGCACAATACACCCTGCTTCTTTTTTTCCATCAACATATTTTGTTACTTGAATATTGTCCTTCTGGGCTCAGGTGTCTGTCTCAGGACTACAGGTATCTGACATCAAATAAATATTTGAAAGTTCCATCACTGACAGTATAAGATACGTTGCATTGTCAGAAAGTTTGAAGTGATGCCATCAATTACAGCCAAAACCGGCGTAAATGCAATTTGACCAGTTGAGCACATTTACATTTGTTTTAGGCAACCAGACTTGTTTAGCTGTCTGCCCCTCCCTCGGGCTAGTTGCAAGACTAAAATATACCCAAATTGCCACGCATAGTGATTGTGTCTGCCTAGTCCCTGTGAATTGTACACCTTCTTAGGTATTTTGTGAAAGTGTTTTATTTTTTTAACAGCGCATGCTACCTCTATTGAGTCTTTTTGAAGCTGCCTACATATTTCAATACAACTCTAACATGGCGGTAGTAGATAGTGAGACCTTTTCTTTTGGACCTGGGACATTAGGTGGTTACAGGGCACTATATGTGGTGGGCACTGCTAAGGGCAGCAGGACGGCACTGTTCAGGACGGCATTTGTTTTAGCACTTTGTGAAAGCTGATAATCTGCGACTGACATGCCTTTATTTAATTGCCTCAAGCTGTGCATGGTGCGAGCGTGAGCCACACTGTTAAAACATGATATTTCAAGCTGGTATTTATTTAAAGTCTTATAGTCTGAATTCAGCACCTGAGCATAATAGGACGGAATGTATGAAGCTCTGTGGTTATACTGAATAAGCAGCTACCTATGTTATGCCATCTATTAATGTAATAACTGCACTTTCACAATTGCTTTATTAACCTTCCTGCTTTCTCAAATTTGCTTGAAAATGCACGATTTTTCTTCTTTTTTTCAAAATTTTCTTGGGGGGGGCAATCCCCCCAAAACCTCCTTTTGGGGTTCGGCCTCGCTCGCTGCGCTCGCTCGCTACGGTGCTGTATGCAAATCACATTGTGCCCCACCACTTTCAAATCTCAGCCACTGCCCCTGCCCTGCCCTGGGCTGGACCATGGTCAAGGTAAAGTATTGCTTAACGTTTCTCTGGCCCTGTGCAGCTCGTGACAGTCACTGACAGTCACTGATCTGCTGAACACATCTGTGCATATTCACACAGTAAATTTTGTCAAAGTTTGAGACAAAATACAATCATAAAATCTCAGAATCTGCACAGATCATTGCTACATGCCTGCTTCCACTAATTTTATGTCAGGGTTAGATCAGAGTATAACATGGGTCCATCATGTCAACCTGCAGTCATTGGTACATGTGTGCTCTTAGTGAGGGTAGGTGGCTTGAAGAGCTGCCCTGCACAGCACTGGAGTGTGTACGATTTTATGTGTCTAGTACTCTGGTGACTTTTATTTAACAATGCTGTTGCTTGTTAACAAATGCTAATTGTAACTCATGTGCACTTATACAGTGAAAAAATGACTGATACTTATTACAAAACACCACAACCCATTCTTAGAGATGGGTTTCATGTGTTCTGCAAAAAGCATGAGATGAAGGGCTGTAGAAGAAAACTACGGAAGGCTGCAAGGGCCCAAGGACTACGTCTACCTTTAACCTAATTTCCATGTTACTATTAAAGAGCCGGTGCTGTTTTGCATCACACTGTTCTAGTCCCCTCACAAGCAGTCTCACTTTGGAAAAAAAGCAGAACCACTGGTGCTTAATGCACACTCCAGGGTTAAGGTTCAGTACTGACTCAGTGGGCTTGTGTTTCAATAAAACGTGAGGTAAAGTAAGCAGGAGCGATGGTAAACATTCCTGCTGAGTTTAAATGTACACGTGCTTTCAAAATAAAGTCCCATGCTACGTGTTATTGTATGCATGTTTGTTTAGAATACACATGGATGCGCCAAGCCAAAGTCAGGGAAATAAGTATATTGGTAAATAGCTGAGTCCAACATACAGAATAAAGTCAGAGTGTTAAGAATTACAATATTCACATTTAATCAATAGCCAGTGAGTAGACTTTAATTCATGAGCTCAACTTAAAGTCTTCAGCAATGACCCAAACAATGACTTACTTTATTCATTAACGTTTTATGATATCGCTTATAAAAAGTAGGTAGAATTGCACAGCTTATTTTTAATAACAAAGTTGGAAGCTCTCCATGCATCACTTACTTGGTAAAATTTTGCACCCCTGGCAGTTGTGCTAGAATGGTCTCCACCCCCTGCATGTTGAGAAAGGAACTGCTGTGCCTCAGTTTTTATGGGCTCAATCATGTGAATGGGCTTTCCGTGATGAAGTACAGGTGCTTTGCCAACGCTCATCGTATTGGGGTGCGTTCCCTTTAAATAGAACAAAATAAACATGTTGATAGTTTAAAGCCTGTCATCCTAGACAAAGAGGTGCGTTTGTTCAGGAGAACAGCTTTTTTCAGAAACAAGCAGCGGCTGCAAAATTCACTCACGGCAGCATCAAGCAGAGTGGGCAGCCTCAAGTCACAGGCTACTCGGCGGAGGCAAGTCAGGAGTTGTGCGGTGACTGCAGCTATGATGTATCCCACCTCCAATTGTCTTGGAATGAAGCAGGCACCAGCAGTGCAAGCCACTGCTCCTCTATGGCATTGGCCGCAATATGTACAGTGAGGAAAGCTAGATTCCAACCACTAGAACATGCGGAACCGAAACTGCACCTCTGTGATGGAATCAGCAAAAACGTGCTTTGTGCAGGCAAAAGATTAAAAAAAGTTTGAGGAAAGGGTATGAGAACAGCAATTGGTCCTTGGGAAACTGATAAGATGAGCACAGGAAGAGCAACAGGAAGTAGTGTGCCACAGCCAATAGAAATGGAGGGAAAGTAAGTGGCTATCACTGGAACTAATAAAAAGCAGGGGGGGATGTAAGCCCCTTTAAAGATTATATTGACTACTGTGCAGGCGAAATCTAAAAATGGACTTGTTTGTGGAAATTATTCATGTAAGAAGGGTTAACTGGGTGGATTGTGATTGGAAACATTCAAAAGTTAATACTGTGGTAATCAACATTATCATTAGAAACCCGGAGCTAGTGAGGGGTTTGTTGAATTCTTTGAATTATTTGACTAAGCTGAATGGGAGAATTCAAGCTCATCCTCTGGGTTATTTTTAGCTTCCAACATTTTCATCTTTAGATACTACCACCACTCCCTCTCCATCACATGGCCATATTTATAATGCCCAAGTAGCGAACCATTTTGCTCCCTTGGATACTCTTAGTGATATTCATTGACAGTCACCATGCAGTCCTGGTGTTGACATATCACGTGTCCCAGTTACAACTCGGGTCGACTCCATACCTCTCTCATCCACTATTAGGGAATATTCTTGTTTGACGGCTCATCTCTCCCTTATAAGGCGTGCTCTATCCTCTCCTATTAGTACAGAGTAACTTGATTATCCAGGCTTAAAAATCATGCAATGGAACATTACTGGAGCACATTCTAAGCTAAATAATCTGATTGGATGAGCCTACTCTCTGAATATGATCGTGTTTGTTGCCAGGAAACATGAATGGTGGAGAATTTTAAAGTTAATAGTTTTGCTTCCTTCGGTACCCCAGCAATACCAACTTTGTCTGACCGGACAAAAGGTGGCTTTGTTATTACTCATACAAGAGAAACTAGCCTAAGTTAACATAGAAGTTGTTAACACTACTACCTGGTATCAAATGTTTTTTCTTACATATATTAGCTAGGATCATTTTGTTATAATTATTATTATAATATTTTCGATCACAGGACTGCAGATGTGTTCGAGCAACTTGACGACTCTATTACTAGGTTTATCAATAATTTAAAGATTCAACCTTTTATTATTTGGGCAGGCAGTTTTAACATTCCATTATGTAAATTTAGTGGGTATGTGGTCCCTCTATCGTGAGTTATGAGGATCTTAAATACTTTGACCATTCCCTTCATGATGATACTTTGAATAACCTAATCCCAGAAAATAATTTTGTTTTTGGACTGGACTTGGGATTGTCTTCCAACCTCAAGATTTCCTACATTTAATGGTAATGGGTCAGTAAGTACAATCGATTTTATCTTATTTTTAAGAGACATAAAATCGTTGTTCACTAAATTTGTTATAATTACTACTTGTTTAGGTATTTATAATGTACTAATGCTAATTTTGAATTTGGAGTGGTGCAAGGCCATGCAGGAAAGATAGAAGACAAATTCATTTTTAAAATGGTCTTTACATTAAATGAGACCACTTTGTCCTTGACCTCTTTCTTCATGATTTAGTCAATTCTTGAGAGACTGAATTTTACGCTTGTTTGGAGGCAAGTGCTGACTTGGGCTCTATTCTAAAAGGTTTTAGTTCTTTATGTCAGCTCAGGAAAGCTTTTACTGAAAAATCCACCAGGTCCCATACATCAGTGTGGATGGTTCAACAGTGCTTTTTCAGTTACACATAAATCTCTTAAACAGGCACTAAAAGCTAGTTCCAGAAGCAATGAAGATGTAAAGTCTGCCTGGCTTGTGTATAAATTATCACTAGAAAATCAAAAAAATTAAATTAGACAGAAAGTCTGGGAGGATTTACAAGAAGCAGACGACGCGCGGGACAGTAAGAGTTTCTTGGATGTAGCGAATGGACCCCTGATCCCAAATTATGTAGTGCCGAAACTTGCGTCTCACATTAGTGATGAAAGGTGGTTGGAACATTTTAGTAAACAGTTCCATATGTAAGCAAAATGACGCAGCCATGGAGGACGTGGCATTAGCCCCCGATTTGAGCTACACTTTTGCTGTGAGTAAGTCTATCAGCATTGATGAGGTAGTTTTTGCGATTAACAATAGTGTCTTGGGTAAGACCCTGGGCGCTGTTGATCTCCCAACTGATATTTTCAAAACTAATACCATGCAATGGGGACCATTAGTGATAAACATTCTATGTGCAGCCATTATAAGGCCTCTAACAGAATCCTGGAGGGAGCAGTCATTGTCCTAAAATGTAAAAAGGGAGACAAAACCAACCTTCATGTTACTGTCCCATTTTACTACTTGATTCCTCCTCAAAAATCTTAACACAAGTTTTATTATGCAGGCTTGAGACATGGGATGAGGAAAACAATATCCTCTGAGAGGTTCAGTTTGGCTTTCACCAAGGTCTGGGAAGGTCTGAGTAGTGTCTTAATCCCACCTTTATACTAGGGATTAGGCAGAGGCCAGGAGAGGTGCCACTCACATGGCTTTTATGGACCTCTCCTGTGCCTACAGAATATAAATGGCCTGGAGACCTTTGTAGTATGTAATAGAAATGATAATGCTGCTAATTGCAAAATGAGCTATTTCCGTCCTTTTGTATGTGGAAGACCCTGTTGTCATAGCAAAAAGAGCCAACGATGTACAAACCTTATTGGATAGCTTTGGCTGTTTCATGAATTGTCTGGTTTAACACGTTAAATGTCCAAATCCTTAACTATGGTGTGTGATCCGCCAAAGACTAAGGTTAAAACTAACAAGATAGAGGCGGACAAGGTTGACTACATAAACAAAGTCAATTAATTAGGTGTTACATTTGACGATCAATTGCTGTGGGGTCATTTAATTAGTTTGCACCACATGCAGTTTCAGGAAACGATTGATGCAATGTTCAGGTGTGCTTCCAGGCTTTGCTATAAACGTTTGAGGGAACTTATTCATATTTATAAATCTAAATGTATTCCAGTTGCCTTCTATGGAGCCAGAGTATGGGGTTATTATAGCACCCTAAGAATCTCAGACGGTTGAGAGCAGCTTTCTGCACAATATTTCGGAACCTAAGAACACAGCTAATGCAGTCTGTCATGACGAATTTCCTATAGGATCTTGGTGGTTTGGCCCCTTTGTCCTTGCGGCACAAAATTGGCAAATTACCAGACTCGCCGTTCTATAATCTTTGCCTATGGATGCATTAGTGCTTGTTGATCTGTCTGATACTCCATGGTTTATGTACTTAAAACCCACCTTTGCAGAGATGGGTGTCTTGCATTATTATGACTCTCTAGATTCGCTTAAAAATGTTTTTAAACAGGCCTTGAAAAATCTTTTTTTAGTTAAAATAGTGAATTACGGAGCCAGAAGGTTCAATCTTTGCAGATAGTTGCTGCTCATTCTGTTATTTGTATTCCTAACGGTTTACATGTTACCTTACTCGTTTTAAACTGTTTACTTTGCATTTCTTCTTCACCTTTGCGTCAATGGGGAGTGGTTAGTTTAACCTACTACCTGTCCCTGTGATCAGTTCCAACATCAAAGCACTTCTCACCTTATTCTCTTCTGCACTGGCTACAATAATCCCCTTAAGCGTTTCCTTGTTGTTGCTTGTTCCTTGTCTCCGAACAGCCAAGATCAGGCAGCATTACTAAGCACTATGGTTCTTACAACAATTAGCAACGCCTCACATATGTTTTGCTGTTTTATTTTTGTTTAGAGTTGCTGTGGGTATTAGAAAAAGGCACGGTTCTTCTATCACTTTGTAAATATGGTGTTTAAAAGTCTCTTCTAGCAGCAGTTTTATTTATCAAATTGTGTTACCCCTGTATCATGTTCATATGACTATTTTGATCTAGTTTTTAACTATGTAGAGTTACTGTATTTCCTAAATATTTGTATGGCAATTGTGCCTAGTAAAGAAATTATGATTTAAGGAAATACATGCTTTTCAGCAGTAGAAGTAGAATTCTAGCTTCTTTATTGGTCGGACATTCTTGTTTAGTCATTGGAGGTGTAATTCTCCCTATGTAATGACCTTTACTCTTGAATCTGTTGATTTTACTGGTTTTCACGTCAGATCCTTTACCCAAAGAGTATGTCCAACGAGTCCCTTTTCACCCCTTAGTCACTCTATGACTCAATTGGATCATGGTTTCTATTACCTTTACGCTTGAAACTCGAGGATTAAAACATGGGTTAACTCATAATTTTGATGTTCTCTTCTCTTCCATCAAATAGGTTTTAAGGACCAGACAAATAAAATATATTGGAAGTAGGTCTAAGTCCTAAATACCCTTTTTCAAATCCATACGTGTTTATTGTTTAAATTGTGCATTAGCTGATAAATAATGTATTTATTTCTTCTTCAAGAAAAGCTGAATTATAAAGTAAATGTACATCCTTTCTAGTGTAAGAGATCAATTAAGAGTTGCATTATGACCAGGATAAGAGAGCACAGATGCGACTCTATGCAACTTATGAGGTAAGGCAAGAGATCTACAATGGAGTTGTTTCTGATTTACAAATGTATTTACCTTCTGGCAATCCCCAAAAAACAAGTAGAAAATTCTTCCGTTGGTGTGGACTCCACAGTACGTGATTTGTTAGACCTAGAAAGCTGGTATTCTGACATTCGTGCTGTTTGGTCATAGTAACAGATGCTAATGCAGTTTCTTTCCTTAAACATAATTTTTGCAGATACATTGGAAATGCTTACCTTTTTATGTCACCTGCATTGCGTGTGAAAATGACAAAAGCTACCCACATGCCAGATTCTAATTGTGAGACTCCAGAATAATTTTCCAAAACACATACTTGGATTGAAATAATTAACATGACATGTTCCACTTCAAATGCAAGATTTAAAACTATAGAAAGTCAGTTTTAAGTGCACAAAAAGGCCTGCATTGCGGTTTAGTGTAGTGCTCTGGAGACTAAAATATTAGCTTAATTTTTAGCCTATAAACAATTTCGCTTAAGTTGGTTAAAAAATAGCTGGAGACATAATACTCAAAGACTATGGAAAAAAGATAGCAAAACATTGAACACAATGTATTTTTTGTTGCGGATAGTCCTAACATTAATTATTTTTTTTTTTTTGTTTAGTTGTAGTCATTTGGGATAAATGTTTTGCCAGTATATGCTGGTAACTTAGGGGCATATTATCAAGGGAGTTTATCTCCGCTTTTTTGGCTTTAAAAGCCAAGAAAGCGGAGATAAAATTATCTCCCTATTACCAAGCTGTCGCTAACACCAGTTAGTGACAGCTAATAGGAGATAGCGACCATCTTGGGCCCCGCTTTGCATGTCAGTGATATTTATCACTAATGACATGCAAAGTGGGCGTGCCAAGATGTTAGCGACTGGAAACAGTCCCTAACATCGCTATCTCCTATTACCAACTTTTGGAGATATTCGCGCTAAGCGCGAATATCTCCAAAAGCTAACACCTGCCCTGAGCAGTTCTTAGCCATGTTATCCAATGGGAGGTGGATAACATGGCTAAGAGCATTTGCTCGATAATGCATGAATATCGCTGACTTTTCAGCGATATTCATGCATTGCGGCCGTTTTTTATCGCATTTGCGATAAACCTTGCTAATAGCAAGGTTTATCTGAGATAAAAATCGCCGATTTGCGGCGATAATTTTTGTCTCTAAACAAGTTAGAGACAAAAATTATCGCTAGTTGTTGGTAATATGCCCCTTAATTCCTTCTCTCAAGTTGATCCCCTTATAACTGACAGATAAGTGGTGAAATTTCATAACTCCCATAGAGAGGGGATTATCCCCTAGATGCATCAAAGTTATGTTTAGCGAGTCCTTAATAGCGAATTTTAAGGAATCGCTATTAAAGACTCGCAAAACGGGATGCATGCAGGAATCGCAATGTTATTTGCGATTCCTACTGATTCATTATTTGCGATTCGCTAATTGCTAATCGCAAATAAGCAATAGCTTTCCCATTCATTCCTTATTTGTGATTCGCAATTAGCGAATCGCAAATGTGCCGCAATTTCAAGGGTACCAGGGTGTCCAAAGGACACTCTGTTGCACCCCTGAAATGGTAATGTTCACTTGTGTTGCGCACACACATGTCCCAAGGACATGTGTGTGTGTAATATACAACTTAGAAAAATGAACAAAAGTGCATATTTCTAAGTTTTTGCTTTTTACCACGCAGTTTGGATTCGCGGTAAATAGCGACCCCAGATTGCGATTTCGCAATCTTGGAATGGTTCAAGCATTGCATTTAGGAAATCGCATATTATGATTCCTTAAATGCAATCGCAATTTGAGAACTCACAATTATTTGCGAATTCTTAAATTGCGAGTGCATGAACCCTTGATGCATCTCAAATGCCATTTTTGCGGGCGCAAACGGACGAATTTTGCGATTCGCACCGTTTGCGCTCGCAAAAAATGCTTGATGCATCTACCTGTTAGTAACTCACGACAAGGCATTTCCTAAACAAAGCCTTTCCTGCCGCTCCTCCCCTGTCTGCAGTTCCATCTAGAATGGCATCTCCTGGCCACTGGGTGTAGGAAGGTGGATATCTGACTATGGTTACCCCCAAACTTTTTGCCTGGTGTTTAGCTGGTTTTTGACATAGTTGGCCTGGGATCCTGCTATTCAGGGCCCCAGGCTAATTGCTCTCTCCTTAAAATGGACTCCATGTACCTTAGGTGCATACACAATTGGAACTGGTTCACCTTATAGGCCCCTGTAACAGTGTACCATAGGTACCCAGGGCATAGGTGTTTCCAAGGCCTACCAGGGGCTGCAGCATGTATTGTGCCACCCCTGGCCTGGCCTCCATCTTTGACACAACTGGCTGATCACTCAGCTGGGGTAAGTTGGTGTAATCACCTCTTACTTAGGTACAGTATGCCTGTGCCTAACCCTAAACTGGACACATATGTTCCTATCAGCCACTCCTATGGAAGGCCTCATCAATCCTGGAGGCAGAGTGCTTGGAAATATGTGAGATGGTGCTCTAGCGTGAGCTGAGCCTGTCTGCAGCTGTCGGGAACCACTCCCTAAGCTGTTCCGGGATATTGCCATACCATATACTCTTAAGTGCATTATAATCCTCGCGGTTATATGCTATCTTTGGTTTGGCTTTATCAAAACATGTCGAGTAAGGTGTCATACGAATTGGAATACTATCCCCTCGACAGTTCTGTCGACGGGGATAGCATTCCACCCTTCTAGAGGGACACGACATGTGTGTAGCCTTAACCCCTGTTAAAGTTAACCAGAGCCTCAGCATCACAAAATGGATGCTGCCACCACAGACACATGTCTGACCTCCTGCTGCTGGGAGTCCTTCCAGCGAGGAGGGCCTGGACAAAGGGTTTCCTGCCTGGGGAGGTGCGAGCACCACCCCAGACAGGGTTTTGTGTATTGGGTAGGACAGGGCTGAATAGATTGAGACATGCCTGGGGCACACAAGGTGTCCCTGTGCATAAGCCAGCCCAAACCGGTTCTGGGGCTTTCCAGCCCCAGTCCTGGCGAGGAGCTGGACAAAGGAGAGGGGGTGTAACCACCCCCCTTCCTGGTCCCACCCAGAGGAGGGACCTAGTAGGTGATCCACCCCTCAGATTGGGAATAAGAGTGGGAGCAGTGCCATTGCACAGCAGATCATCCTGAAATCAACTTTAAACAAGAAGAAGACTGGACTTCGACATTCTGCTGCACAGAAGACTGAAGAGAATCTCCCTTGTGGCCTAGGAGGGGCCACCCTGTGAACACAGGCATCACCCAGCACCTCGACGTCTGCTTTGCCGCCGCCTCCCGCTGGAGCCCGAGTGCAGAGCCTGACAAGACCCAGCTTTCCAGATTTCTCCCAGCCCGATCCACAGTCCCTGCAAAGAAGGGACCCGTGGAGGCACCGAGAGACGTGGAAGCGGACATCTTGAAAGACCCCCGAGACGCTGACTGCGCAGCACCTGAGGCACCCTCGACTCTGTGCTTCAGGGTTTAAGAAGCCCCACAACCGAGCAGCATTTGCACCAAAGATCAGGTCTCCAGCATCTCCACGATCTGCGTGGGGCCCTTTTGCTTTGTGCCACTTGACTCGCCATCCCGGCCGCTTGTCACGTGATCAGCGGCCATCTTGGCAACAAAACCTACAATTTACACTGTGGGTCTGGTTGCTCCAGACCTGCCCTCGCTCCTGTAGAAAGGAGTACTCGCTCTGACCTTGCTGGTCCGAGTAATAAGCCTTTTTTACTTTCCCCGTGGCTTGCATTAGCCAAGGCTTGTTTGCTTCAATCGAGTTGCCGACACCGCCATCAGCTAGAGCCTTCAAGGGACAGCTCGTGATCGACTCCTGGACGTCCTTGACCTCTTCGTGTCCACGTGGCTGCAGAGAGAAGCAACACCTCATCACCTGTTTGCACCCGACTTTGCCTGGTTCCAATCTGGTTCCACGGTGGTCACTGGTCAGTGACTTTGAAAATTGTCCCCTCTGCTTTCAGGTCTTCACCACTCAAGATCCACCCTTGGATCCACCGGACACTTCTCCTTCACATCGCCTGCAGCATCTTCAGCTTCAAGCGCCAAGAACCTGCGTGTCAAAACCCGACGCCACTTCGACCCTGTGCACCCACTTCCTGTGGGTGAGGTAACATTGCAACGCCGGTGTCCCTACACTGGTACACACCTCTAGGGTCTGTGTCTTAAGTTTTGTTCCTCTAGGTTCAGCGGAAGTGCCTTTAAACTAACTTTGTGTACTTTTTACGCACCATAGACTTTACATTGGAAAGTGCGTGCACTTTGAACACTGCACCCGAGTCCCGTGGGCCTCTCCCGACTTAGTCACTGCTAGTCTCGAATAGCTCCAGCGATTCCCAAGGCCCTAGGCCTCTTCACTTTCCTACTGGTATCTCTTATACCACTTTCTTAGTATATGGTTTAGGTGGCCCCTAGGGCTCATCCATATTGTGCAACTTTTGTGTATTTTGAACTGTCTTGTGATTTAACGCTTGTGCTTCTGTGCTCATAAAGAGTCCAGGGGATTTTATAGTTAATAAATCAATATATATTTTCAATATATATCTGTGTGGTGTCCCTTTCATTTGGTATTCAAGGGGGTTGTGTATGGTATAACAGCTGGCTTCACATGCCTTTCAGAGTTTAGCCTAAGACTGCTTTGTCCACGTTACCACTATGATAACTGGTCTACAAGGTTGAATTACAACCATCATCATAAGGGTTGCTTGGCATGGTACAAAGTGATCACTAAGAATTAGTGAGCATTATATACCAGGCCAACTTCTCACATTGGTGAGCAGCGGATTGGGATCTGAGCTTGCTGTTGTTTTACCATTACAATCTTTGAGATTATCATTTGAAAGATCATACAGGTACCTGCTAGGTACATATAAAACAAGACTAGTATACTTAAGTTCTACTGAACTTAGTTGTTGTAGAGCAAAGGGAGTAGCACACCCTAGCTACAACTACTAGGTTTAGTAGGTAAACACCAGTGTAGGTAGATTGCAACACATCCACCCACACTAGAGCAATGTCTGGAGCAGAGGGGTCCAGTGGACTTACTCCTGTTGAGAGTGACCCTCCAAGGGCACCATCCAAATTTGCTATTTTTTCCTTTAAGGAATTAAGACAGCTTTGTGTCTTAAGGGGTCTGAAGACAGGTCCTTCCCCTACTACAGACCACCTAAGAGAGCTCTTAGACCAGTCTGAGACTCTAAAGCCCTCTAAGGCAAACCCCACAGGGAATGCTGAAGGAGGCCATCCTTCAGAGGATGACACATTAGACACCCCTGCCCCTATCATCCTGGTAGATGAGGAAGCCTCCACCACTGGAGCTCCTCAGGTAGATGAAGAGAAAGAGGAGGAAGAGGATGAGGTGGAAAGCAGTGAGTCAGATGATGACAGAAATAGTCAGGTGCTGGTCAGTAGACTGAACCAGGCTAACTTAAGCTTACTTGGGAATGAATCAGGTAACAACCCATTCAGACCCCCAGGTGGACTTAACCAGGAGCCTAGGAGGAGAAGGACTCACTCAGGTGACTCTGACAACTCCCATGCTTCTAGAGGTTCTCATGGTCACTCCAGAAGAAGGATGACTAGCCCTCAGAGAAGGGAACATGAGACCAAATTGAGAGAATCTCAAATTAGAGCGGCTGAATTGAGAGTCCAGAGACAAGAGTTAGAAATTGCCCTGGCCCAAGAGAAACTTGCTAGAGCAAGACAGCCTAGAGAGAGTGGATTAGGATCCACTGGTGGCAGCAATATCCAGAAGGATAAAGACAGGTCCTTTGATACAAGAAACCTGAGTAAGATTGTGCCCCCCTACAAAGCTGGGGATGATATCCACAAATGGATGACTGCACTTGAGAGGGCCTGCATGGTACAGCAGATCCCTCAGGAGCAGTGGGCAGCAATCTTGTGGCTCTCCTTTGAAGGCAGAGGCAGAGACAGACTCCTCACAGTTAGTGATGAGGATTCTAGAAACTACATGGTCCTGAAGAGTGCTCTGATTGATGGGTTGGGCTTAACCACTGAACAGTATAGGTTAATGTTCAGAGATACCCAGAAGACACAGACTCAGGACTGGTCTGAATTTGTTGAATGTGCCACTAAGGCTCTGGAGGGCTGGTTGCTGGGAAGTAAGGTTACTGACTATACAGGATTGTATAATTTAATTATGAGAGAGCAAATCTTAAGTAATTGTCAAAATCAGCTTCTACATCAGCACCTGGTTGACTCTGATCTGACCTCCCCACAAGAATTGGGTAGGAGGGCAGACAAATGGGTCAGAACCAGGATCAGGCCTAAGAACCAGGGTGGTGACCAAAAGAAAGAGACTACCAAGCCTCAAGAGAAGGGTGGGGATAAAAGTAAGGAAAAGACTTCCCCAGGGCCCCAAAACTCCAAGAATGGGGGTGGGTCCCAAGACACTTCTACAACCCAGAAAAAGCCTTATTGTCATACCTGTAAACAGGTGGGGCATTACAAAACAGATAGCTGTTGTCCCAAGAATGGCAATAAGGAGAATATACCTCCAGGTAAGGCTCCAACAACTCCTGTCACTGTTAGCAGTGGTCCCCCAGGTGGTGGGAGCACCCCCAAGAATTTGGGTGGGTTTACTTTTGGAGGACAGGTGGACTCTGGCCTATCCAGGTCCCCTAACTCAGATACTCTTGTCTATGAGACTGGCATGGGGTTTGCCAATTTCACTGCTTGCCCAAACACTTTGAGCAAGTATAGACAGGAGCCCCTCATCAATGGCTTGAAAGTTGAGGCCTTCAGAGACACAGGGGCTAGCATCACCATGGTGGCTGAATGTCTAGTCCCCTCAAGGCAACTTTTACCTGATGCCAAATATCAGGTGACAAACATTGATGGCATAGAAACCAATCAGCCCATGGCAGTAGTCAATCTTAGCTGGGGAGGTGTCACTGGCCCAAAGAGAGTGGCAGTGTCAGCAAACTTGCCTGTAGATTGCCTACTGGGTAATGATTTGGAAATCTCAGCCTGGGCTGAGGTTGAACAGCAAACCCATTATAGAATGGTAAATCTCCATGGAAAGGTTAGTGGGGCTGTGATGGCTACAGCCCCAATCCAAGATGTCCTTCCTGAAAAGGTTGGGAGGGCTGAGCAAACCTCAGCCCCATCTTTAGATAACTTCCCTCCTGAAAAGAGTAGCAGGGCTGTGATGGTAACAGCCCATACCCAAACTGAGTCTCCTCCTGAAAAGGTTGGTGGGGCTGTGATGGCCACAGCCCAAACTCAAACTGATACATGGGTAGTGAAGCCTGAAATGATGGATCACTCAACCCAAACAGAGAGCATTGAGGAGGAAGAGAAATCTCCCTCCCACCAGACTTTAGGAAAGGATCAGCCTCCTCAGGGAACTGATCTTACCCCTGATGAAGGAACTGTCCCAGAGGTTGTTAGGCCTGGCCTGACAGAGCCTCTGATGGCAGTGGACCCTTCTCAGGTGGGACCCAGTCTGGAGCAGGTAACCTGCCCCTCTCTACCTTGCCTTAGTCAGCCCAGGGCTGCAGAGGTCAAGAAGGACAGTGAGCCCCAAAGGGCCCCCTGTCAAATAAAGCACCCCCCTCAACAGATTAGGGGCGCTGAAACTAGTAGCCCTAGTAAGGTGAAAACTTTAAAAACCCCTGAGGGATCCCCCTTAAAAGTAGTTAGGGACCTCCCCCAGATGGATATTGTTGGGCACAGCCAAACCTGGGACCAAAAGGCCCCAAACCTGACCTGTCCCTCCAGTAAGCCAAACAGAGGGACCCAGCCTCCAGCTTTAGGTAGCCAGAGGTTGACCCTGAGAGCACAGTGCAACTCAGTCAAAGAAAGAAAGGCACACATGGTGGAGAGTGATTGGAGGAAGCTGAGCCCTACAGAGGAAACTCACTTCAGTACTCCATCTCAACACCAGCCTTTGACTTTGCAAAGACACACCACAGGTAGAGATTCCCTATGGTGGAGATCCTCAGATACCCTTAGGGTGAGGGATTGCTTAGTGGACCATGAGACAGGGGGTTACCAAGCCAGAGCTGGTACTTCCTTATATGGCCACTTAGGCAATATAGGCTTACCTGGTCAAGGATAGCCTTATCTCCTTTCGTTTGGGGGGGGGGGGTTGTGTAGGAAGTGGATATCTGACTATGGTTACCCCCAAACTTTTTGCCTGGTGTTTAGCTGGTTTTTGACATAGTTGGCCTGGGATCCTGCTATTCAGGGCCCCAGGCTAATTGCTCTCTCCTTAAAATGGACTCCATGTACCTTAGGTGCATACACAATTGGAACTGGTTCACCTTATAGGCCCCTGTAACAGTGTACCATAGGTACCCAGGGCATAGGTGTTTCCAAGGCCTACCAGGGGCTGCAGCATGTATTGTGCCACCCCTGGCCTGGCCTCCATCTTTGACACAACTGGCTTATCACTCAGCTGGGGTAAGTTGGTGTAATCACCTCTTACTTAGGTACAGTATGCCTGTGCCTAACCCTAAACTGGACACATATGTTCCTATCAGCCACTCCTATGGAAGGCCTCATCAATCCTGGAGGCAGAGTGCTTGGAAATATGTGAGATGGTGCTCTAGCGTGAGCTGAGCCTGTCGCAGCTGTCGGGAACCACTCCCTAAGCTGTTCTGGGATATTGCCATACCATATACTCTTAAGTGCATTATAATCCTCGCGGTTATATGCTATCTTTGGTTTGGCTTTATCAAAACATGTCGAGTAAGGTGTCATACGAATTGGAATACTATCCCCTCGACAGTTCTGTCGACGGGGATAGCATTCCACCCTTCTAGAGGGACACGACATGTGTGTAGCCTTAACCCCGGTTAAAGTTAACCAGAGCCTCAGCATCACAAAATGGATGCTGCCACCACAGACACATGTCTGACCTCCTGCTGCTGGGAGTACTTCCAGCGAGGAGGGCCTGGACAAAGGGTTTCCTGCCTGGGGAGGTGCGAGCACCACCCCAGACAGGGTTTTGTGTATTGGGTAGGACAGGGCTGAATAGATTGAGACATGCCTGGGGCACACAAGGTGTCCCTGTGCATAAGCCAGCCCAAACCGGTTCTGGGGCTTTCCAGCCCCAGTCCTGGCGAGGAGCTGGACAAAGGAGAGGGGGTGTAACCACCCCCCTTCCTGGTCCCACCCAGAGGAGGGACCTAGTAGGTGATCCACCCCTCAGATTGGGAATAAGAGTGGGAGCAGTGCCATTGCACAGCAGATCATCCTGAAATCAACTTTAAACAAGAAGAAGACTGGACTTCGACATTCTGCTGCACAGAAGACTGAAGAGAATCTCCCTTGTGGCCTAGGAGGGGCCACCCTGTGAACACAGGCATCACCCAGCACCTCAACGTCTGCTTTGCCGCCGCCTCCCGCCGGAGCCCAAGTGCAGAGCCTGACAAGACCCAGCTTCCCAGACTTCTCCCAGCCCGATCCACAGTCCCTGCAAAGAAGGGACCCGTGGAGGCACCGAGAGACGTGGAAGCGGACATCTTGAAAGACCCCCAAGACGCTGACTGCGCAGCACCCGAGGCACCCTCGACTCTGTGCTTTGGGGTTTAAGAAGCCCCACAACCGAGCAGCATTTGCACCAAAGATCAGCCCTCCAGCATCTCCACGATCTGCGTGGGGCCCTTTTGCTTTGTGCCACTCGACTCGCCATCCCGGCCGCTTGTCACGTGATCAGCGGCCATCTTGGTGACAAAACCTACGAATTACACTGTGGGTCTGGTTGCTCCAGATCTGCCCTCGCTCCTGTAGAAAGGAGTACCCGCTCTGACCTTGCTGGTCTGAGTAATAAGCCTTTTTCACTTTCCCCGTGGCTTGCATTAGCCAAGGCTTGTTTGCTTCATTCGAGTTGTCAACACCGCCATCAGCTAGAGCCTTCGAGGGACAGCTCGTGATCGACTCCTGGACGTCCTTGACCTCTTCGTGTCCACGTGGCTGCAGAGAGAAGCAACACCTCATCACCTGTTTGCACCCGACTTTGCCTGGTTCCAATCTGGTTCCACGGTGGTCACTGGTCAGTGACTTTGAACATTGTCCCCTCTGCTTTCAGGTCTTCACCACTTCAGATCCACCCTTGGATCCACCGGACACTTCTCCTTCACATCGCCTGCAGCATCTTCAGCTTCAAGCGCCAAGAACCTGCGTGTCAAAACCCGACGCCACTTCGACCCTGTGCACCCACTTCCTGTGGGTGAGGTAACATTGCAACGCCGGTGTCCCTACACTGGTACACACCTCTAGGGTCTGTGTCTTAAGTTTTGTTCCTCTAGGTTCAGCGGAAGTGCCTTTAAACTAACTTTGTGTACTTTTTACGCACCATAGACTTTACATTGGAAAGTGCGTGCACTTTGAACACTGCACCCGAGTCCCGTGGGCCTCTCCCGACTTAGCCACTGCTAGTCTCGAATAGCTCCAGTGATTCCCAAGGCCCTAGGCCTCTTCACTTTCCTACTGGTATCTCTTATACCACTTTCTTAGTATATGGTTTAGGTGGCCCCTAGGGCTCATCCATATTGTGCAACTTTTGTGTATTTTGAACTGTCTTGTGATTTAACGCTTGTGCTTCTGTGCTCATAAAGAGTCCAGGGGATTTTATAGTTAATAAATCAATATATATTTTCAATATATATCTGTGTGGTGTCCCTTTCATTTGGTATTCAAGGGGGTTGTGTATGGTATAACAGCTGGCTTCACATGCCTTTCAGAGTTTAGCCTAAGACTGCTTTGTCCACGTTACCACTAGGATAACTGGTCTACAAGGTTGAATTACAACCATCATCATAAGGGTTGCTTGGCATAGTACAAAGTGATCACTAAGAATTAGTGAGCATTATATACCAGGCCAACTTCTCACACTGGGTATATGTGATCACATCCCTTTCTTTCCAAAGTAAAGGTCATAGCAGAAATAGGGGAACCTCTAACAAGATAGGGTAAAACCAGATGTGCATAGCAAGACTGTGAGGAGCCAGGTCCTGTGTGCTGTGTCTACTAACTTTTTGCTCCATTTTGACTACAAGGTGCTGGTTTTCTGACTCTGATTGGGCCCTCGCCTCTGCTATCCAGATCCCGTGCCTATGCTCTAATTACAAGTACATGGTAATTAGGTATAATTACAATTGGTGCGGACCACCTACCTATAAATCCCTAATATATGGTATGGCATGTATAGCTAGAGTCCCAGTAGGTTTATTGTACTTAAGTGTGCACTACTGCAGTGCCCGCTGTCATTTTAAAAAACAGTCCTACTGTGCAGGCTTCTTTTAAACTTGAATTATAATTCAAATTCGACTTTGGAATTTAAGATACTTCCAAAGTCTCAAACTACCGTATTTTTACATATACGTCACCCTCAAGGTCTTCCCTAGGTGTCCCAGGTATAGGGTGCCTTGTAACTATCAGCAGTGACATTATAAAATATGTTTTTACATGACCTGGTAAGTGGAAAACTGCCAATTAAATTTTCTCCATTGTAGCTCAAAGGTTCCATAGGCTAACATGTGATTACTTTATTAAAGTGTAACTAGTGAAAGAAAATAGCTCAAATGTACTTTAAAGTCTGAAAATAATAGATAGAATAAATCCAATATCTTGCCACTGTTAAATGTATTATACCTATTACAAAAAGAAGCTATAGATGCTCTGATCCGGAGCTTCAGACCCCAGGATCACAAATCTGTGTAAATCCTCGTCTCCACCCCCCCTACGAAGAACAGAAACATCAGTAATCTTAAACAGAACTTACCGGCCACAAGAAAAACAAGAAGCTTTTAAATCCAGAAGTCTGGTTCGACCCGATTGGTGTGTGCACTTCAGAACAGAAGTGTCCGATGATCCACGTCTCCCCACAGGTCGCCAAGAGGCATCACGGAGGAACGACCAGCGAATTACACCCCCTTCGGTCCCAAACCAAACTAGGCAACACGAAATCCCCGTAGAGCATAGGGCGTCCATAGAGACTGACTGCTGTATGCCCCCTTCTAGATGGTTTCACGCCCACATGCGACAATGTAACAGCAAAGAAGATTACTGAATCACCGTCCCTCGTAAGATTTCCAACTTGAAGTAGGAGTTGCCGACCCTGCACACTCAAGCCTCCGGTCTCCCGCTAAAAGGCACCAATCTGTGACAACGGTGAGTGCTAACGAGGCAAAGGACACAGGTCTGCTAGTTGCGTCCCGACACAGGTTCCGCTAGTTGGATTCCCCAAGGAAGGTATTAAGCACTCGGTGCGCTGCTCCGGGGAGAGGCGGGGGGAGGGTTATAGCGCTGAGGCCCCGGGGCTGCCGGACTCTAAAATGGCAGCTGGTTGGGACATAAATCACTCTCAACTAACAGGAGCCTTAGGGGGATAAGAAGCAGGCCGCCCCCCACTCAAAATACTCTTATACAACAATGGCCTGCCCCTGGTAGGCTCTATGGCTACAAAGAATGTGTCTTGTGGCAGAGGAAATGTATACCTTCTGTCAACACAGTTATGCACACCGTTGCAAATTTGAGTCTGGCAATGTTGCCTATATGTGTGTGTCTACTAGCTCCACCACCCTGCTACATATGTCCCCTGTCTTCCAAATGTGAAAAAAAGAAAAAAAGGGGAGGGAAGGTTGACAGTGCCTCACGGAAGCAACACCAAGGGGAGGATTATATCAGACTGGTACTCGCCTGATTCCTCACTTCTCATCATCGGCTACTGCCAACCCCAAAAGAAATGGGAGAAAAACAAAAATAAAGAAAGTGCATATAGATCAGACAGCCATCAAGTGTTGTATGTGCTAGAACCCGCTGTGATATATCCGTGCCCAGAATAGTGAAAAACAAATATACCACATTAAAAAGAGTAAGGCTAACTGGCAACTCCTGACTTTATTCTGTGCTGTTAGCTCACTCTATTAAAAGTCAACTTTATATAGATATATCACAGTGGGTTCCTGCACATACAACACTTGATGGCTGTCTGATCTATATGCACTTTCTTTATTTTTGTTTTTCTCCCATTTCTTTTGGGGTTGGCAGTAGCCGATGATGAGAAGTGAGGAATCAGGCGAGTACCAGTCTGATATAATCCTCCCCTTGGTGTTGCTTCCGTGAGGCACTGTCAACCTTCCCTCCCCTTTTTTTCTTTTTTTCACGTTTGGTAGACAGGGAACATATGTAGCAGGGTGGTGGAGCTATTAGACACACACATATAGGCAACATTGCCAGACTCAAATTTGCAACGGTGTGCATAACTGTGTTGACAGAAGGTATACATTTCCTCTGCCACAAGACAAATTCTTTGTAGCCATAGAGCCTACCAGGGGCAGGCCATTGTTGTATAATGGGACATAAATCAGCAAGCTCAGTAACTGTTTTAATAAAGCCAAATGAGGACTGAGACACTACATTAAAACCCATCACGAGCGCAAGCAGCGGCCACCATAAGCACCCTAATCAACCCACCCAGCCAATTAACGCAAATCTAAAACCACAACTTGGTCATCCGGGAGGCCTAACCCCAAAATGGCGGCCACACGGAGCTGAACACTCCGGCAACGAAATCACCCACAGCCCGGATACGCACAGCAACATCAGCGGTCACAAGGCATGAAAATCAATTAAAGGTTTAAACAAACCACAAACATAACTAAACAAACAGGAAGCCACAACTCTAAACCCCACAAGCTTAATATCCTAAAAGCCTGACCCCAAAATAGGTTCCATTCGGGACCAATCACACCGGAGACAGCGTCCTTCTACTGAGCAGTAAATGTGAAGCCGGGCCCAACAAATATAAGGACGGGCTGCATATAACCCCCAGAACTCCCCAATAGGCAACAAGCCATTCAAAATAACCGCTGCCACCAGCTCCAACTCAATAATCCCAAATACCTGTCTACAAAATGGTGGCTCCCCAAGTCCAGGCTCAATGACAAAATTCCTTTTCTCCAGAAAGGAGCAGCCCAGGCAATTTACCCCAACACAAACATCGACCACCTCACGCTCTATGACGAATCACTGAGCCGCAAAGAAAATAACCAACACAATCTAAATTCTATAAAACAACCAACACTGCTTAATCCACTAGCAAATAAGCATTGCGGTACTGCAAGCAGGCAAACTATAAACACCTTACACTACCAACAAGGTTACAAATGGAGCGACTCTACCATCCTCATGACAACCCTGATGAATCGAGCTCAAAGAACTACCAGTAAGCTTTTTAGAATGAGTCTGCCACCCAATACAACACACCTTCAAGTCTAACCCAGCTGTAAAAAACTCAGGGCAGACGTCCACAAACATCTACCGTAATTTATCTTCTAGCTCAATAGGCTCCTCAGATCTCTGTCTCCTAGCCCCCAGAGAACAACAATGCACCCGAATAACAGAACAAATAGGTCACATTTCAGCCTAACCCCCCTCCGAGCCAACTCAGCACATGGCTTAAAACCCCATGCCCGGAACTCCTTTTCCATCACTTACTCTCCCAACTTCTCACCTAAAGCGAAAAGAAATTTTAAACACAGGGTGATAAGACAGCACCTGAATCACTAATTGCGGACAAATACCACTGCTCCTCAAAAGGCTTGCAGAAAATGGATCTTATCTTCCACGTCCAGAATGCGGTGGGATGGAACTCCATTCTCAGGTCCCACTTTCACATCTCTAAAACTATCAGCACCCCTCTCAGCTGTTAACTAACATTCCTAATACTCAACCACCACACAGGCAGCGGCAACACCTTTGCGACTATAAACAGCAATGGCACAATCCTGATCCAAGCCAACCATGACAACCTAGATGCTTTCAACTCACTCTTCCCCACGCTACGTCTTGCCCTCACTCATCTATCCCAGTCTCACGCTAAAGCGACCCTATCCTTATACGGGGAAAACCATCTAATCAATCTATCCACTCAATCCCTACCCTCCAACCTACCCACCCCCAGCCCCACCATCCCCTGCAACTCTCCCTCCAACCCGCGGAAATCATCCCTTTTAGACACACCCAGCATAGGGCTCACCCAAGATGATACAGTACAGCCATCCTCCAGTGTCCCCCTCTCCCTTTACCCCAAAATAGCAACCAATGAAACCGACCAGCAGATAACAGCCCCAAACTCCCCTCCTACACTAAACCCAGTGAACCCGACCCACAATCTCCGAAACACTCCACCACATCCTACCCCATCGATTTCCATAAACCACACAGATACTAGAAGCACAGGGAGCTGCACCCACACAGATATGTTATCATTCCCGAATACAACCAAACACCTCCCAGCCACTAATGGCCTGACTCTGTTCCCACCCAGACCAAACTCCTCCACCCCTTCATCCATGAATACAACCCAAATATTGGCTCGACTAGAATACAAGCTAGAAATAGTTATACAGGGCATTAATAAAATCTTATCCAACCACAACACCTCCACCACCCAACACACACCCCACACTCTCTGGCACTCCCAATAAACACAGATACCGCCACAAAAATCAACGACTCAGGTGGAAGACAACCCCTCTTAGTACCAGCCTCATAGACCCAAGAGGACGAGCGCTGTAATGTCCATGCAAGAGGCATGGGATCTCGCTGAATCCTACAAAGCAGCTCCAACGGTCTCCCCCCGGCTCTGTGATCCCAGTAATCACTGGATTCGGTTGAGAACTTACCGCTACAAAAACAGTGAGAACTCCAGTGCACCTCACTAATATTCCTATGGCTCCCCAAAATAAGGACCTCAACAGCAAGAAGGTGGCTAACTGCATGCTCATAAACTGGAGATCTGTGAACAAACATGGAACCAAACTGGCAGAAACCATCCTAACACACGACCTAGACATCACATTCATCACTGAAACATGGTTGAACGAATTCTCTCCCCCATCTTCGATATGCTCATACCCCCGGGGTTCACTATCATCAACAAGGACAGGAAAAACCAGCGAGGTGGAGGGACCGCAATCATACATTAAAGGAACATCTCTATAACAGAATCTGACTTCCACATTTGGTGAGCAACTGGCTGACCTGATCTCGCACTGCTCACTCTCATACGCCAACAACCTAATAATAGGAAACCTAAACCTTCACTGGAATGAGACCAACAACCCTCTGATACAAACTTTAAATGAACTGCTTCACAATAACAATTTGACCCAACACTGCACTGAACAAACCCACCACAAAGGCTCAATCCTGGATGCCATCATAGCCCACAAAGATGCAATCACCATCGACTCTACCCTCCCTGTCACCTGGTCAGACCACCATCTCATCCTCTTCCATATCAATCAAAAGAAACATCGACTGCCTCGCTCGAATGATAATTTTCACTGGATGAGAAACCTGAGACAGATCCCCCTAGAAGAACTAGAAGAAAGACTAAGTGCACTCTTCCCCTCCAACACAGGAGACAGATCCACAACAGAACTTACCTCACAATACAATGAGGCTCTGACCCACATGCTGGACTAAATAGCCCCCCGAAACAGAAAAAAAACAAGACCCTCCCATCAAGATCGTGGTTCAACATTGAACTAATACTGGAAAGTAGGCAACTAAGAGGGGCATAAAGACTTTGGCGCAACAACCCCTTGACAACCCACCTCGAGGTACTCAAAAAAGAACGTAGGAAATATAATACGCACATCGTACATGAAAAATCCACCTTCTTTTGTGACACACTTAATAATGCGAAAAACCGCCCCAAAGAACTCTTCAATATCATCAGACAGCAAACATCCAAACCATCACCTTCTGCAATTCCGGCCTCCAAAGACCTATGTAACAAATTTGTCAATTTCTTCAATGAAAAAATACTGAAGATTGAGCTCTCACTAATGGACCACTCCCGTCCCCCAAAGGAAGGCCCAAAAAAGAAGACACAAACCCACCCAGGCAATCCACCAACAGCTGGCTAACCTTTGAACCCACCACGAAACGGAAATTATTGAACTAACTACCAGATCCAAGCCCTCATCACTCCTTGAGGACCCCCTCCCTGCTCAACTGGCAAAAATACTCAAACACTCCCTAGCCCATCTCTGGACTGAGATTTTGAATAGCTCATGCCTGACTGCCTCAAAATCGGTCAGGTGACACGATTACTAAAAAAAGCAGGTGCTGACCTTAACGACCTCAACAACTAGAGGCCTGTTTCCAATCTCCAATTCCTAGCAAAACTACTGGAAAAATGTGTACTCTGCCAACTCTCCCATCACATGGAAAACAACGACCTCCTCAACCCTCACCTATCAGGCTTTAGAAAAGGATGCAGCACAGATACTGCCATCTTAAAAGTCATTGACGACGTTCACAAATCACTGGACAAGGACCACTGCTGTCCACTCATATTCCTGGACCTTTTGGCGGCATTTGACAAGATCGACCAGAAACTACACAAAACGTTCTCCAAGAAAGGGTAGGAGCAAAAGGGGTGGTTTCGCAATGGTTCACCTCCTTCTTGCAAAACCGCTCTCTAAGAATAAAAATCGGAAACTTCATGTCCGACCTACACCCTATAATCAGAGGTGTTCCCCAAGGTTCAGTTCTTTCATTTGCACTGTTCAACATTTGCATGGAACCACTCACCATCATCCTCTAAAAAGCCAATATTCCCTTCCACCTCTATGCAGATGACACCCAGATCTACCTCGAAACCTCCACCATAGCATAGCGGACATGCAGAGACTCAATAACACCCTAATAGAAGTCAAAAAGTGGCTGTCTCAGAACCATTTGAAACTCAACCAAGCCAAAACGGAAATCCTCCTCATAGCAAACAAAGAACAGACCCCCCCGAATCACAGAGTGGATAAAGTCTATTGATTCTCTCGACTGCATTCTCATCCCGGCAAACTCACTAAAGTCATTGGGTATCACTATAGACCGTAAACTTGATATGGTCAAACACATCAAGAACACCACAAGATGTGCCTTCTTCAACTAAAAACTACTTAACAAAATCAAACCCTTCATCCCTCCAAATGACCTTCAGCAAGTCATGCAATCCCTCGTCCTATCCAGACTAGACTATGGGATCGCCACCCTCACAGGCATGGCTAAACTACACCTTGCTCCTCTCAGATCAACCTTAAATGCAGCAGCCAGAATGGTGTCGGGAGTAAAGAAATACAAACACATCTCTCCCACTCTAAAAGAGCCTAAGTGGCTCCATTGCATTTGAACCCTTGGCTGGTGCTGTGGACCACTTATCCGAATCAAGAGACACTCCTGGAAGTTAACTCTACCCTTTTTAACCATTTGAGAGCTATTTGCTTTTAAGTGTTAGTTTTACTATTAGGGCCTTATTACGACTTTGGTGGTCTTCCAGTAGAACTGACACCTCCGCGCCCACAGAAGGACCACCAAGGCTGTGGTTCACCCGCCCGACAGATTCTGAGTTAAATCCAGTGCGGGTGGGTGGTGTGTCGGCAATCTCACTGCAGTGGTATGTTAGGCTCATAGGAGAGCCTAACATGCAGATCACTGTCATGAGAGTGCCGACTGCACACTCTTGCATGGTGTGGCAAGCACCATGTCATGCGTGCCACACAGTACAAGAACTAAAGTGAAGTTGTAGTGGAGCATAACATGTGCTCCCACACCCATGTCCAGATGCAGCTTAGGCCCTGTCAGGGCCCCCTTACCTGCATCTGCGCCAGCCTTTTCATGATGGGCTCCCTGCCATGAAAAGGGTGATGATGATACAAGTCATAATATGCTCAGCACAACCAGCATTTTTCTTCCAGTGTCCGCACCGCCGTGGGATCCTGGATCCCAGCTGAGGTGTTGGTCCTGTGAGAGTCTGACTGCCACAATCAGAATGCAGCAGGTAGACCAGCAGTCGTCAGACTACCACCACTTGTACAGTGGTCCTACTTGTAATAAGGCCCTTAATCTTTAAGAATTCATATCTCAGGTTCCCTCCTTTTGATTTTCACCATTTTGGTGTCAATTTAATCATAAAGATACTTCCTATTTTTATAAATCAGTGTTGGATTTTTATTGTGTATTATGTGTTACTTTTTTTAACCTTTCGATGCTCATGACAAGCTCAGCTCGTCATGAGGCACGGTTGAGCTGTGCTCATGACGAGCTGAGCTCGTCATGAACAATGGTAAATCTGGGAACCCAGCACAGGAGGAAAATATCGCTAGCAGCCAAGGTGTTAATGTATTGGTGTTTTTAAATGCTTTACACACCTGTCTCTTAAGTTAAGCCTACCTGGTCACAGGGAGCTACCAAGGGTTGAACTAGGGAATAATTTTTTGAGACATTAACTGAACATTTCAACATGTTTGTGGCCTTATTACTAATGGTAGGTTACCTACTTATCACTACTAATAAACCACTTTCCAACATATGCAGAGTTTTCGTTTGATCTTATAAATTACTCTGCCTTTGAGAGTTAAAGAGAGAAAAAAAATTAAGCAAGAGTTACATTTTATCATTTTTGAAAATGGGCACGCAAGGCATTTCAAGCTTTTTTTCAGTAAAACAGTTTTGGTGGACAGAACATAGGTCACAGATCTTTGCCCTAAAATGCTGGAGCAAGGTATTATTCAGAAGGCTAGGGAAGCTAACCTCTTGCTGATGAGTCCATGTAAGGACAAGAAGAACCATACTACTGTGAGCTTTTTGTGAGTAGCTGGAAAATACTGTAATATCCTTAGAACAGAGCAGCTGCATAAAATCAGGAAGAAAATTATCAAGACCACTAGAGAATAGTCCTTCGGCTGTCGACCTGACAGGGAATGAGTCTTTGTTCTTCTTGCACCCATGGGGTGGCGTCCAAGAAGCATTCACTCAAAGTCTGAAGACTACTGTATCACCAGGAAAGAAGTAACATGGCTTTGTCTAAATTAAGGTCCTCATTTGGAGGATTAAAACTATGGGTCAAGCTGATCTGATTCAGATGCATTCTCGAGATATACAGCTTGGTAGTCAGGCTTGCTTGGATGTTTTTGCTACTATTCTAAGGCTTCTGTGTGACTTCCAAAAATGTATCCAGCCTTGTGAATCCCTGACTGGCTACAGATCCCAGCCTTTCCTCCTGAATTCCGAAGATTAACTGAGGGACCTGAAAAGACACTAAAACATGGCTACCGATGACACAACCTTGTCTGCTACAATTTCCGGCATGCCCCACTCAAAGCCTTTTTTGAAAAAAAAATTCTTTACGGGCACTTTTAATAGATTTGGAGGGTACAAATCCATTTTATGCAACATTGATTCTGCTTCCATACATTTAGTTGTTATGTACAACAGTAAAACAATAATAAAACAAGAATGCTGTGAGAACTGGGTGCATTGATCTCACAGTTCTTTATATTTTCTTGGTATTATTAATATACAGCTTATAGAGCACCTGGTTACTCCAACGGAGTGTCCCCGCGCTAGAACACCAATTAGTACCCAGCCGCTAGGCCAGATACCACCCAGCCACCGTGTAGCCAGAACCCCCTATGGAACAGCAACATAGGACCTATTTTCGGCCATCAGGGGGAAGGCGTAATAGCCACGTCTTACGTTTTTTCTGAAATGCCAACTCTTAATCTGGTCAATACAAACCTATACGTTGGCCTGGTTACTACGTTCAGATAACACTGAAATCCCTAGACAGCAATACATTTATTGTAAGTTTTAACAGTAGCGAGGGAATTGGTTATTACAGAACGTTTATGAGCTTTATGTGACATGAAGGTGTTTTTAAGATCCTGTTTCCCAAGACCTCTAGAGGGACAGTTTTCTAACAACAAATTAATATCAAAGATACTTTTATAACAATCTACAACATATTTAAGCCACGCTATCTGCATACAGTTGTCTAATCCAAGGCAGTCCCTAATTATAAGTTGATTGAACTCGGTCTCTTCCTTAAGCCAAATTGCTCGGTAAAGCAATAGAGGCCTAAGTGAGACGAGCTCGGTCAGGTGAAAAACCCCAGCCTCTCTATGGATCAACTCTGTTGGGGCAGATTTAGGGAGGCACAGTAATTTCTTAAGAAAATTATTTTCTTCTATCTGTAGACAATCAGTTTTGCAGTAACCCCAAAGCCCCGCCCCGTAGAGGGCAATGGATACACTACGTGCCTTGTAGATATCCAGCATATCCTTGATTCGCCTATCCCCCAACTTAGACGCAAACTTAAAAATGCCATAAGAGCTTTTGCTCATTTTAGTTCGAACATTCGTTAATTCATGCCCCCACCTACCATCACTAGTAAAAGTTACCCCAGGTAGCAAAAACTATTCACATTCTGCACTTTAACCCCTTCTATAAAAAAGGAGTGGTTTCTGCCCGCTTTAGTCCCACAAATCATCGTATGAGTTTTATTCCTGTTGATCAACAGTCTCCTGCTCCCAATAAAATCAGTGAACTTGTCCATCAGACGCTGCAGACCAACGGGTGTCCGTGACAGGAGCACCGCATCGTCTGCATATAGCAGAACTGGGACACTATCCCCTGCAACCTGTGGAGCATCAGCCTTGATAGTTTTCAAGGCGACTTCAACCCCATTAACAAAATGGGTAAATAAAAAGGGCACAAGGACACAACCCTGCCTAATTCCTCGTTTCACATTAAAATTACTAGTACATTCCCCGCTAACACCATACCGAACACATGTTTTCAGCTTGCTGTATAGTCTGGCAAGAAAAAAGATGATTTCTTTCGGGGCACCCATGTCAAGCAAAACTGACCAAAGAAGTGAGTGATTAACTAAATCAAAAGCACTGCTAAGGTCAGCAAAGCAAAGATAGATGTTACCGGGTTTGGCTCTGGTGTACTTGCCTATCAACAACTCTAAATTCAGGCACTGATCTAGGGTCTCTCTTCCCTTCCTGAATCCGTATTGTGAGTTTGCAAGAATTCCATTATCATCAGCCCACTCCTCTAGTCTGAAAAGCAGGACTCTGCTCATAATTTTTACAGACGAGTTGAGCAGGCTGATGGGCCGGTAGTTACTTGCCGGAGCTTTGTCCCCCTTTTTATAAATTGGGACTATAATGGAGTCGCCCCATGTTGGTGGGATCATAGTAGTTACGGCAGCGTTGAGTACCAAGGTAAGTATTGGTCCCCAAAGCTGCGGTTGAGCCCTGTAAACATCTATCGGGACTCCATCTGGCCCCTGGGCCTTACCCCCCTTACTATTTTTAATACCATTCTCCACCTCTCCCAACGAAGTATCTAAAGGCACTACAGGCCAAGTCCTATTTTCGTTGGGCGTCATAGTATTATCTTGGAAAATCGCGGAGAAATGGTTCACCCAGTCCTCGCTGCCCACATTAGATGAAAGATGCGGGATTTTGTCATCTTGGAGGAAAGGGGAGTTAACAGTGGACCAAAACAGGCGACTATCGGCAGTTTCTGCTGCCTGAGTAAGATGCTCCCAGGCTTCCTGCTGTAATTCCCTCTTTCTTTTAGATAGCTCCTGTTTATAATCAAATCTTAAAAGTTTGACTCTGTCCTTGTCCCTTGGGGTAACGGCCAAAGCCTGTTTGAGTTGTGAGAGCAGGGACGTACAGGCATGATCAAACCATCCAATCCCTTTCCCTCCTCTGCCTACTTTTTTCCCCGTAAAGATATTATTAATGACAGTATTGATATTAAGAAAATGAGTCATAACCTAAGCAGACGAGCATCCTAGAGATAAGATAATGTCAATGTCCATCATGCATTTATTTATGATTAAAGGTTCCACTGTGGCCGAATTTTCACCTTTCCATCTCAGCCTAACCCCATTAGGCCTGTGTGGCTCTATATTTGCCAATACTCTAGAGGGCGGTTCGGTTCTAATCATCCATGTAGTTATTTGCAAGCTAACACAGTTATGGTCGCTCAAGGAGGATGTATCCCTTACTTTAATTATGCAATGGGGTACCAAGTTGGATGAGACCATAATATGATCAATAATGGAGCTCACATTCCTTCCAGTAAAGGTAGGAATTGGACACTCACTTCCCTCCTGTACAGTACTCAATAGCTCTAGATCATACGAAACCATAGTGCTATTGATTGCCTCTCCATATGCATTATGTGGAAAGTGGGACATATTCTCACCGTTGTTAGTTAGGATCCCACAGACCCTAGAGGAGGATAAACTACATACTTGTAAATTAAAATCCCCCACCCAAACAAAAATAAAAGTGCATGTTGCTTCGCTTACCAGCTTCATTAGGGCACAGGATAACTCATCTATCACTTTGTGCCGGGAGTTAGTAAAAATGTTATTATAAAAATTAATTAAAAGCACATCAGTGCCATCCGGTAAACGTGCCCACAGGATTTGTGAGTGTGGTTCAACTAACAAATGTTTAATGATAGTCAACTTTACATCTACTGAGATAAGGATAAGGAGACCTCCCTTTGCCCTGCCATGGCTAGATTCAGAGGCATCTAAACTGTAGCATGTATACCCTTCAAGGCTAGGTTTATCAACACACCACGTCTCTTGCAGGCATAAAATATCATAGGACCTTACGAAATCCTCCCATTCCAATTTGAATGCCTTAGATGCCCATCCGGCAATATTCCAGCTTGCCATAGAAATCCCCACAGAATGACAATTATTGGCGATATCAACAGTGTTATTGGAACAATTACCCCTATTACTTTGGTCAGACCCCGGCCCGCCTATGCAATTACCTGTGGCATTCCCTGTAGCATTCACTGAATCCTCAACAATCTCATTTGCACAGAGAACTACTGTCCCACTTTCAGAATTGCCCTTAATGGCAGAAGGTAGGTCCTCTCTCCCCTCACTTATGTTGTTCTTGTTGGTACTCAGGATAACGTCCCTCCCAGTCCCAGGCCCCATCTGATGTCAATCATTTTGGTCCAAGAAGCTCAAGGACCTGGTACCTGTTCTGGACCGGGACTTGATAGACCATCCCATTAACAGGCGCGAAAATGTTATCGCAGTTGGGTGCAAAATTAGGAGTGTGTGTTACAAATCTATTACCACTAGGAACAGGATTCAACAAGGGCGTGGGCAAGATAGATCTGCCACCAGTAAGTCCAGGGTTGAAAGTGGGTAGCAAAGATCTGTTACCATTAGATATAAAGTTAGAGTTGAAAGCCCCATCCCTACAGTTAACGGGAGGCAGCCTATTAAGATGATTATAAAAGTAGCCCAAAGGTCGTGCGGCTACATCAGTCTCAGACTGTGTTAAGGCAGCTGCTCTAAGTAAGACCGTCGCAACATGTTGGGGGTGTTTAAAATTAATAATCACACAGTCACCCCCGCAGGTCTTCCTGGTGTTACCGATCCAGTTAACCCTTCTGATAGATATAATTTGGTCAGAGTAGTTAACTGGATAACCACAGTGACGATTTAACCATGAGGCCGTTTTATTTTTTAAAGAATCTCCGGACTCCTGAGGATGTGGGGCCTGGATTAGAGACGGGACATTAGTTAAAACCACAACATAGGGTACACACTCTGGGGGGAGGTCTACTGGGTGGTTATTTATACCCACAGACACCCCATCGGAACCTGCTACAACAGCTGGCACAACTGGCGACTGCATGGGCCTGACTCTATTTGGTGCTGGTAATGTACTTGCCCCGGATATTGTACCTGCAGGCCCTGTGGCCGCTGGTGTAACCACCGGTACCTGCACAGGTCGACCCGTGTTGCGTGCTGGTAGTGGTTTCGGACAAGTCAAAACAGGTGTCGCCTGTGGTGGTTGTCTTCCTACATTTGGGCCAGGGGAGGCAGTATTCATGTGGCGAGGCCTTCCCTTATCTAGCTTAGGTGCAGGTTGAGGACATGTAGCAACTCTAATGGGTAGTACGGATTTATCTAATTTGGCTACATGCTGATCCACCACAGCCCCCAATCTCAATACTTCAGCCGACAATGCATCAATTTTAACTAATAAAGGCTCCACAACTGACTTCAGTTTGTCATCGATACAACTCACTAACAAGTCAAATTGGTTAATATTAATGGTAACACAATTATCCTTAGTAGGAGTCCCTTTATCACTAATGTTCTCCTTGGGAGTTGGGTCCTTTTTTTTCCTGGCCGAATGGCTCCCCCGTTTAAGAGCAGGTTTCCTACATGCTCTCATGAAACGTGTGGCCCTAGTGGATTGTTGCGGGGTGCCATCGGGAATCTCAGGTAGGTCTGGTAGGTCTTCCACTGCAGTAGGATCATCTGGAGCCTCTGCAGCAATGGATTCAACATTAATACTGATGTTATCAATCTCGGCTGCCACATTAGTGTTGTTACTGCCCTCATTGGTGGGGCCCAGTGATAGGTCCGATGGGAGGTCAGATAAATTGCCTTTCCCTAGCGATTTTCTTCTATCGCTGTTAATTCTGCTGACAACTTTCAGCAGATAGTTGTCCGTTAGGGTAGTTTGAATAGACATGGTTGGTGGCGGGTCAAAGCTGCAAGCAGTTACAAAGCAGCACACATGGGATCAGAAATGCAAGAACCACACAATCCTTGCTAGATGCTTGGAAAACAGCTATCAGCCCTATGAGTATGGACTGGTACTCACAGTTACAGCCAAGAGGGGTGGCCCGTCCCATCCCTGGTCGCCCCCGGACGGCCACAGACGGCCCACCCTCTGCCCGAGCTCCGCCCGGCGTCGCCCGCGCGCGTCCCGCGATGCGGGAGGTGCTGCTGGTGTTTATGCACCTCCGGCCGGAAGCTGCAGGTGTCAGGAAGAGGCGTCCCGGTCCCGGTCTTACAGGGATGCTGGGAGGTGTAGTTTGGTGAGGCAAGGCAAAGCTCCTCCCCACTCGGCGGCCGGTAGCACTCGGCGGCGGGGGAGAGCGGTGAGGTTCTGTGGCCCAAGGAAACTGCAGGTACGCTGCCAATAATGCCCCCGAACAGCAGCAAACAGCAGCAATGACCCCCCTAGCCTCACATATTTTGGGAAGATTGGGTCCAAAGGCGACCCAGATTTAACTGCCTCCATGATTTTAAGAACCTCGCTTCCTCCAGGTGGGAAAAAAGCAAAACTGTTCTCACTTCCTAAACCATCTAGCACAGGAACCGGAATGTGATTCCTGCTACTTTCAGGGAAGGCAGCGTACATTTTTATCAATTTTGCTCATAAAAAAGTCTGCAACCTGATTGCAATAGTCAGAGGAGGCTGGCATTGTGGCTGTCACAGGATCTAGAGAGGACAGTTCTTTAACTACATTGAAGATATTCTTGGTGGAATTTTTTGCTGCTTCAATGTGCTCAATGTAGAACTCCCTCCGTACTCATGCAGGTATGGCACCCTGTTCTCATTAAGTTAGTTCCCCCTCCATCGGCGTTCAAGGTGCTTACAGTCCATTTTTAGGAGAGCCAGTTCCACCGAGAACCATTTAGCCGAAGGAGTTCTGCGGGTACTTTTACCTGGTTTCAGGCGACTGATTGAATCAGCTGCCTCCTTGATCTAAAGAGAGACTTTCCCTTTAGCTGTATGTACTTCAGTCCCTAAAACTGGGATACTTGACACCAACTTATCCCCAAAGGCCTCAGAACTTAACGCATCCCATTTCCAAACCATGGAGAGTGGGGGGTGCTTCCCGAAATTGCAGGGGGTCTTTCTAGTGTAAGTGAATGTAAAAGGGAGGACAAAGTGGTCAGACCATACTATGGGCACTGGTAGCAGAGCTTCTACCAGGACACTGTTGGTAAGAATGTTGTCCAGCACCAAAGTCCTATGGTTTTGTAGCCCTGACAACTATCCTTATTTGTAAAATAGAATTTGTGTGCCAATGAGTACTGGGAAGAAGTATTAGAGGTTGTTCCTCCAAGAGATTAGGAGAGTGAATAGCGGAAGAAGGTATCCATTTTAGGACTTGATTTCGCCTTCCAAAGTAACGAGAATAGTCATAAATCAAAAATGGCCCAGAGTCGTCTTAGTGTTGACTTGTCTCTTATTTGCAAATGTGTAGTCACTCCATGTGAGATAGTGGTGCATCTGGTGTGATACATGGTATGGGTGGGAGTGTGAAGAGCGTGGTCATTATCCTATAAATGTGCTATTGGGTTTTCTGTTACCGCCGCTCTTCATTTTCTTGCTTAGTGGGCTGGGGCCATATGGTGAGTCAGACGAAAGGCAGGGGCTGATTAAAGTTTGGCAGAGAGGGTACTCTGTCACAATAGTGGCAGAGTATTCTCTTTGTCAAACTCACAGGTGGGTGGAACAACAGTATGTCACCAACGGAGCCTTCCCCAATTCAGTTGCCTACAGACTCATCAGACGGCCTGACATAGTACAGGCTGTCAGAGGTAAGCCATCTGATCATCCACCCAGTTTAGAGTGGGCAGTGGGTTGTATTTGTTTTTATCTGCCTGTCACTGAAGACACAAAACAAAATGACCTCCATACCATGAAAGAAAGAAAGCGGCCATGGTGGGCCGGCCATTAGTTTTACTTTTTTTCAAAAACAAACTTCCGTTTTGGGAGTTTGTTTATGGAAAAAGTAAAACTTTGTAAAAGTACGACATCTGGCCATCATGCTTGATGAAGCAGTCCATCAAATTTTCCCAACATTTATCCTCCCAATGTTAAGAGATGCTGATGGGCCAGCAAACATCTCGAAATTTAGGGGATGGTATGTTTCTCAGTGCAAGGGAGTAATTTGTTCCTTCGCCCTGAAAAACATTACTCCATCCTCCTAGGTCTAAATCAGGCCCAAAGTTTCACTTCCAGCTCATCTGGTCAATAAATCACGAAATAATATGTTTGTATGTTGCTAAAGGCAATAAAACTGTTAGCAATTCTACCTTATTCAATAATGCTCTAGTCTGCCAATATCTAAGGATACATATTGTTGGTTACGAGTGGACTGTGGAGATCAGCCAATGCCAGTGTGACATTGTTTCATCGGAGACGTTGTGGAGTAGAGCTTGCTTAGCAGTTGGCTGTAAAGGGCAACCAGTTGTGGTTCTTTTACACTCCCATATCTCTAGTCAATAGTTCAACAGTTTTTGGCATAACACAGGAGGTGGTCTATGTTACAGTCTTGTGATCCACTTCTTCAGTATAACTTAGTTGGGGATTGTCCTTCTTGGTGAATTGGGAAATGTAACTTCCTACATTCTGGAAAGGGGCGACCACTCGGTCCCCCCGAACGTATGGCAGAGTACCTCGATCCCCCCGGGAAGCCATTTTGGGCGGGAGGCGCGTCTCGGCTGGTATGCCCGAAGCGGCGTAGCCGGGGCGCGCTCTTTCCCGCCCTAGAGTGGGCTGGCCTAGACACTGACGCGGCTGGCCACGCCCTCGGGGCAGGCAGGGGCGGGTTTACGCCCGCCCTGAAGACGGATAAAAAGGGACGCAAGACCGGAAGACATCCTCTTGTTCCTGTGCTCTGAAGCTGCACCTCCTCGCTGCACGTGAGCTCGAGACGGAACGAAGAGCCAATTTTGAGCGTTGTAATCTTTCTTTTTGTCTTACAGATACTCTGTCGGAGAAATGCCCAAGAAAGGCGGGAAGAGAATGACGACCGAACAGATGGTTCGGGTCCTCATGAAGGAGATGACTGAGCTGAAGAAGCGGGTAGCGGAGAGAGACGGGGAAGGGAGGCCGGAGCGTCCGTCGGCTGGAGCAACTCCGGGAGGAAGAGCCAAGAGGCCAAGGAGGGGACCAGCTGGGGGAGACGCCCCGGTTCCCTGTACCCCGCTCGAAGCGCCAACCCCAGTACCAGTGGAGGGGAATCCGATTCCTGTGGTGGTCACCCCGGTGTCCAACGAGGATATGCCGCCCGAGCTGGCAGCACAACTTGCAGCGTGGTTGGGCGACAGTAGTGAGGGCGCCACGGCTGCCGAGGCCCAGGCGCTGATGAAGCAATTACGCGAGAAACGGGATGCAGCCAAGGCGTCCGCGCCGGTTACAGTTGTTGACAAGCCGCAAGGGACGATTGCGACCGCAGATGCAGCGTCCGGTGCAGGTAAGCGGCCATTGCCGATTGCGAGGGATGAGTCAGCACCCTCTCGTAGAGAAAGGTTGGGTCAGCATGTGCCTTTGGCAATTAAGGAGAAGATTTGGGCGGGGGAGTACGTGAACATCTTCTCGTTGCTTGTTGATCATTATGAGGTGGAGCATGTTAAGGGTCAGAAAGATCTTATGCATCCGAGTGTTTGGCGCGCAAAAATGGCCGCCTTTAAAGTAAATGAGACTATCGGCAATTGGGGCAATGCATGGGGAATTTTTACGTCAATCTTGGGGGAACGTAGGCCCGAGTTGCTTTCCGAGTTGCCGACCTATCAGTCAAGAATCATGGGGTACTCGACATCATACCAGGGTAACCATTGGTTCTGCTACGATAATCTTTTTAGAAAGGCAAAAGAGCATAATAAAAGCTTAACCTGGGATTGTTATGATTCTTTGACATGGGATAAAATGAAGGAGACAGGTATGTTGAAAATGCCATTGGTAGGAAGTAATGTTGGCGAATCCTCCCGCCATTATGGGGGGACGCCCTTTCGGTCAGGTACGAGTACCGACGATTACTCGAGACCTGCCGGCAATACAGGAAAAAGGGGGTTCTGCTTCAATTTCAACAAAGGTAAATGTACCAGGCCCCAGGGATCGTGTAAATTTAAGCATGAATGTAGTGGGTGCGGGTCGTCCCATCCTGAGTCCACGTGCAGAGCCAAAACGGGTGATAACGGGGGGAGAGGAGGCGCCAAACAGGTCTAACGTAGTCCGAGGGGCGCCTTTACCTACCCCGATTGATACCTTGGCGATGATTCCCTGGCTCAGTGAATACCCGGATCGTACTTCTGCTGGGGTGCTGCGGAACGGATTTTCGAATGGTTTCTGCATCCCGGTAGGGGACTTTCAGGGCGTGGAGAAGTGTAAAAATCAACTTTCCGTCCTGCAACATACGACCGTGGTTCAGGAAAAGATCCGGAAAGAGGTTACTCGAGGTCGGGTCGCCGGCCCATTTAGTGTACCCCCGGTACAGAATTTTGTTTGTTCTCCTTTAGGGGTGGTCCCCAAGAAGGACCCGGGTGAGTTTCGACTGATTCATAATTTGTCAGCTCCACGTGGTCTTTCTGTAAACGATGCAATAGACCCAGAAGTGTGTTCGGTGCGGTACGCATCCTTCGATGAGGCCGTAGCCATTTTGAATCGCCTGGGGCCCGGGGCGCTGATGGCGAAGTCAGATATCGAGTCAGCGTTCCGGTTGCTCCCGGTACACCCGGACGATCAGCGTCTCCTAGGTTTTATGTTTCAGGGTTATTATTACATGGATAAGTGTATGCCGATGGGGTGCTCTATATCTTGTGCTTATTTCGAGAAATTCAGTAGTTTTCTACAATGGGTCTTCACAAAGAAGACGGGTTTCCAACATGTAATGCATTACCTTGATGATTTTCTGTTCCTTGGGGCAGCCGGGGATCTCGAATGTGGCCGGGCCTTGGCCGAATTTTGTGTATTAATGAAGCAGTTTGGTGTGCCATTGGCACCAGGTAAGACGGTGGGTCCTGCGACTTGCCTCGAGTTTCTGGGGATCGACTTAGACTCCAGAGAAGGTTGTTTTCGTTTGCCACCTGACAAAGTGTGGAAGTTCAGGGCAGCCCTGCAAGTGTGTCTAAATGGATCTAAAGTTACGCTGCATCAGTTACAGCAGTTGGTGGGACAGTTGAACTTTGCCCTGAGAGTTATACCGATGGCCCGCCCCTTTTCTCGTTCAATTGCCCAAGCTATGGTCGGCCTAAAGGAGGGCCATCATCGCACGAGACTATCGGCTGAGGTCCGCCAGGACGTGCGTATTTGGTTAGCATTTCTGGCGGACTTTAATGGTCGAGTCATCTGGAACAAACCAGCCGTATCCTCTGAAGAGCTGGGGCTATGGACAGATTCAGCAGGTAGCATAGGTTTTGGTGCCATCTTCGGCACAAAATGGTCGGCACAAAGGTGGCCGACATGGTGGCATGACAATGGTCTGACAAGTAATATTGCTTTCCTGGAACTTTTTCCCATTTTGGTGGCCCTGAGAACCTGGCCAGAAGGGTTCAAAGATCACTCTGTGATATTTTGGTCTGACAATATGACCGTGGTCGAGTGCATCAATAGTCAGGCAGCACGATGTAAACTGATTTTAAGACTGCTCAAAGAAATTGTTTTACTGTGTATGCAACTGAATGTGCTGTTCAGAGCAAAACATGTCCCAGGGGTACTGAATCAGGCGGCTGATGCACTGTCTCGTTTTCATATGCAGGCTTTCTCGGGTTTCCTTCCCTCAGCGGACCCAGAGCCGGCACCCTTCCCCGAAGCTCTCTGGTCTCTCGGTGCCCCGAACTTCGTCACCTCGTGGGAGAGAGTCTAGCACCCCGGACGAGGAAAGCATATGAAGGGGCGTTTAGGTCCTATTTAGCCTTTTTGGGGACTGATAGAGAGAGGCTTTGGGGCCACGAGGAATGGGTAGTGAATTTTCTGATGTCCTTACGTAGGGCCGGGAAATCTGTGGCTACGGCCCAGAGGCATCGTGCTGCTATTTCCTTTGTTGCCAGGGCTCATAGTATCCAGGACCCGACAGCGTCTTTCGTTGTACAGAAAGCGCTGCGTGGGTGGCAACGCCTTGAGGGTCGCAGAGTGGATGAGAGGCGCCCGATAGGTTTGGATAGGTTGGCCCAGTTGTTGGCTACACTCCCTGCCACATGTTCATCTCAGTTTGAGGCGGTGTTGTTCCGAGCCGCTTTTACGCTAGCATTTCACGGGGCGATGCGAGTAAGCGAACTGGTGGCAAGGAACAAACAGGATGTGGCGGGGGGTTTGTGCCAAGAACACGTTCAGATCAGAGGAGAGGCAATGACGGTCTCCTTTGTCAGGTCCAAGACCGATCAAGACGGGATGGGTGACTGCATAATCATACGCAGGATTCCCGGGTCCTCCATGTGCCCGGTAAAGTGTTTAGAAGATTACCTAGCATGAAGGGTGGCATTATGGGGGGGGACATTGTTGAGACACGCGGACGCCACCCCACTGACGAAGTTTCAGTTTCAGCGGGTGCTTGCGATGTCAATTGCCGCTGCGGGCTTGAACCCGGGCGAGTTTGGGACCCATTCCTTTCGGATAGGGGCTGCTACGGAAGCTACAGCCAGGGGTCTTAATGTTGAACAAGTGAAACGAGTGGGGCGTTGGTCCTCCAATTGTTATAAGAGGTATGTGCGGTTGCACATGTTGTAAAGCTGTAATGACGTACTCACGCCTCTTGTTTTTTGTTTGGTTTTTAGTTGCGCAAGCCTACGAGGCGGGGCGGACTATGCAGTCGACCCAACACCGGGCCAGCGGTCAGACATCACCGGCTGTGAAAAAGGAGGTGTGGGTCGTGGGCCACTCATATGTGAGGCGTGCCGCGGACGTATTCAAAGCAGGTGACATGATTCACGTAGCTGGGGAATACGGGTACAGGGTGTCCTTCTACGGAAGAGGCGGTCTCTGTATTGACCAGTTTCAAGCATATTTTGAGGTGTTGTTAGGGCGGACGAGGTCACCGCCGTCTATAGTCATAGTACATTTAGGGGGCAATGATTTGGTCACCACCGGTAGACGACTTCTCCTGGAGGCAATGCTTTCCACTGTAAGTTGGTTGGCGAGGAGAGTTCCGGGGTGCACAATTGTGTGGTCCCATATGATCCTACGAAAGGTGTGGCGGGGGGCTATTTCTATTCCTGCTTTGAATCAGTCTGTTAGAAAGCTTAATAACAAAGTGAGTAGGTTGTTCCGTTCCGGGACATTGCATTCTATTTCGCATGGCTGTATTAATGATGACAGTATGTATTCGGGGGATGGTGTGCATTTGTCTCGGGTGGGGAATGAGTTACTCATAGGAGACTTCTTAGCATGGTTAAAAACGTTAAAGCATGACCTTTAGGTAGGAGCTTTGTGGGGGGTCCGGATAGCCGGTCAACTATCCGGCCTGTGGCGGTAAGGTCATGATCGGTGAGCAGTAATTGGAAGATCCCTATGAGTGGGCGTCACCCAACACGGATGGGAGCGCTCGGGAGAGGTGGCCTTTGGCCCCTCAACGGGGAGGCGGTCCTGTCTAAGGAGAGGCCGCCGGAAGGAAAGGAAAGGTGGTCAAGGCCCCTTCCTGTGTAGGAGGGGTTACAGCCCCCTCCTGGGGAATTTCCCGGGGCCAGTGACGTCTGCGACGGCAGATGTGGTAAGTTGTGTGGGGTTTGGGGGGAGGTCTACGCTACCTTCTAGATACTCACACGAGTCCTCGAACGACCTTTAAGTGGCGTCGAGTTTATTGGGGCCCCCGTCAAGTCAAGGGAAATTGGTAGTTGCACTTGGGGTACGCCTCAGTGCTGTCGCTCCTCCCAAGTGGGGGGGGTATTTCTGGTTAGGGATCTTGACACCGGTTACGACTTTGCCGTTGGCCCTTAAACGTTAGGATGTACAATTTCATTATTTCAAGAAAATGTTTTGTAGGTTGTTAGTTCGGCTAGGAGAACCTCTGTATTAGAGAATCTGTTAAGGTTAGCCAAACATCGCAATGTGGTTATGAAATTGTACATTAATATGAAACTGTTTAACGTTTAATTTTTTGTTTTAATAAATACGGCCGGGGAGGGTCACTCCCTCCCTCTTCCAAAAAACTTCAAGAACTGTTTCCGGTTTCCCTCCTTTGGGGATTGTGTTGAGAGGGGGTGGCGGGTATCTCAGCCATATGGAAAGGGGCGACCACTCGGTCCCCCCGAACGTATGGCAGAGTACCTCGATCCCCCCGGGAAGCCATTTTGGGCGGGAGGCGCGTCTCGGCTGGTATGCCCGAAGCGGCGTAGCCGGGGCGCGCTCTTTCCCGCCCTAGAGTGGGCTGGCCTAGACACTGACACGGCTGGCCACGCCCTCGGGGTAGGCAGGGGCGGGTTTACGCCCGCCCTGAAGACGGATAAAAAGGGACGCAAGACCGGAAGACATCCTCTTGTTCCTGTGCTCTGAAGCTGCACCTCCTCGCTGCACGTGAGCTCGAGACGGAACGAAGAGCCAATTTTGACCCACCCACCAGCCCTTGAGGACAGCCAGTTGTTTTAAAATAGATCGATAATTCTATTTTCGTTTACAGGTTGTGGTATTATCATGTTGATATTGAGTGTGTAATAAAGTTGGTCGATTTTATGTATGTTTTGTGATTAAAGATATTCGGTTTTTAGTGTCCGTTTATAAGCATGCTTATTCTGGTCATAGTGGCCAATGTATTGTTGGTTTAGTTAGCATTGTCGTATTTATTTTGGTCGGGCGGTAAGGTCATGATCGGTGAGCAGTAATTGGAAGATCCCTATGAGTGGGCGTCACCCAACACGGATGGGAGCGCTCGGGAGAGGTGGCCTTTGGCCCCTCAACGGGGAGGCGGTCCTGTCTAAGGAGAGGCCGCCGGAAGGAAAGGAAAGGCGGTCAAGGCCCCTTCCTGTGTAGGAGGGGTTACAGCCCCCTCCTGGGGAATTTCCCGGGGCCAGTGACGTCTGCGACGGCAGATGTGGTAAGTTGTGTGGGGTTTGGGGGGAGGTCTACGCTACCTTCTAGATACTCACACGAGTCCTCGAACGACCTTTAAGTGGCGTCGAGTTTATTGGGGCCCCCGTCAAGTCAAGGGAAATTGGTAGTTGCACTTGGGGTACGCCTCAGTGCTGTCGCCCCTCCCAAGTGGGGGGGGTATTTCTGGTTAGGGATCTTGACACCGGTTACGACCTTGCCGTTGGCCCTTAAACGTTAGGATGTACAATTTCATTATTTCAAGAAAATGTTTTGTAGGTTGTTAGTTCGGCTAGGAGAACCTCTGTATTAGAGAATCTGTTAAGGTTAGCCAAACATCGCAATGTGGTTATGAAATTGTACATTAATATGAAACTGTTTAACGTTTAATTTTTTGTTTTAATAAATACGGCCGGGGAGGGTCACTCCCTCCCTCTTCCAAAAAACTTCAAGAACTGTTTCCGGTTTCCCTCCTTTGGGGATTGTGTTGAGAGGGGGTGGCGGGTATCTCAGCCATAATAACTGCAGTGATGTTTTGGTGTTGCTATTCATGTACCATTTAACTAATGAAAGTGTTCCTGCTTGGGCTAAGTTACCAAGGCTAAGTTAGGGATTACTCACAGAAGCCTGTTTGCTTATTAGGCAATACAAATCTTTGACTTAGTTGGATCTTAACACACAGCTTGCAATGTGTGAGGTCTCTCTCCCCCAAAGTTTATGCACACAATTTCCTACAAATGCTGTCTATGGGCATAGAAAGGTGTAGATAGGATAGTGAATCTGGCTTGAATCACATAGAATAACATAATGAGGAATATCCTTGGTTTGTAGAAATTCTTCTTGCACACCTGAGTTCTGTACAACTAACCCATGGCGGAACAGGCGCTATACTGCACTCTTTGTTTATCCCATGTAAAAATAGTTGAAAATAGTTTAAGGAAAGTATCCAGTGCCAAAGTAAAAACTGCTCTATTTAAGAACAGAGCTAAAGCAGACACAGTTAAAGCCATCAGTTCTGGAACTAGTGGCAGAGATATGCCAATGTAGTTCCCCTATGTCAAACTTTTTCCATACTTTGGGGCATATTTACAAGCCTCTATCGCCACCACAACGTCACTTTACCGTTGTTGTGGTGGCGATAGAGGCTACGTCTTATGTACAAGGCAGCGTTAGGCCACTTGACGTGGTTTAACGCTGCCTTGTAAATAAGGCCCCCTTTTACGCAACGGTTAGCGTGAAAGGGATCGGCAGTGGGTGTTGCGGTGGAAGTTCCACCGCAACACCCATTATTTTTGATGCTGCCCTCTATGTACAAGTTTGGCACACATAGGAGCCAGTGCAAAATTAAGACCAGGTAAATCCTGGTCCTAAGTTGGCGAAACGAGGAGAAGTGCATTATTTCTCCTCGTTTTTTTTTCCATGTGCAGCACACTGGAAAAAGCAAAATGCCATGGTTTGTTTAATTACAGGTAGGTGTCCCTGCCTGAAAATAAACCTTTAAAAAAAATGCAATTTTATCACTTTCATGTGCAGCATACATGAAAGTGACAGAATGGCATTTTAGGAATGTTTATGTGTAGGCAGGGACACCTACCTACACATAAACAACCCTCCCCTGCGTTGGCACTAAGTTGCTAAACATAGCGCCATCGCAAGCGGAAAAGCAAGGCTGCACCACATTCTTGTAAATATGGTGCAGCCTTGCATTTCAGAAGTGGCGGAGCGCTGCGTTAAGCCAAGGAGGCTAACGCCACACTCTGCCACTTCCTTGTACATATCCTCCCCTATTTCGAAATATTTAAAGACAGCCGTATGTGCTGATGCATCTCAAAGGACTTTTGCAGTATAGTTTTACAAAAAGTATTCATATGTGTCCGCCTGAGCATGTGAAAGGGTAAGCACACACAGTCAAATCTCTTGGAGTAGTTAGAATGCAATTTCCGAGATAGTAACTGATTGAAGTGTGCGTGAGGTGTGGCACACATTACCTCCTCGTAGGTCTTCCTTGCCACATGATTAACTAAGTGAGCTTCAGCTCCACACCAGAACCATCCAAAGCAAAACAGTTAGCCTCCCATGCCTCCCATCCCTTCCCAATAGGGTCGACCAATATCACCCCTGACCTCTATAAGAGGCGGGCAGGCTCAACCCTTCAGCTTGTTTTTTTTTAGTTCTGCGCACATATCTCCAGAGTGCCATCAGGTAAGGTATTCCTGCTGTAGCAGGCACGGGGGTCTGGGATTGGCGGTCCTGCTTTAGTGGATCCTAGGATCTGGACCTATCCCCCCTTTCTTCCCCCGGGTTCCCTGAGGGTTGGGTCAGGCTCTTCCCTAGCGAGCCACGGGTCTACAGGGGAGGCGGCCGGGGTGCCTGAGGATTGTTTATGGTCCCACTGGTTATGCTCCCCGGCCGTGTGAGCTGCGCGGTGGGGGTGGCTTCCCTCCGTTTTCCCTCGTTTTCTGGTTTTCACTGTGGAAAGGCTTTCTGGCATTCGCTGTAGCAGCATCTGTTGGGATGCAGGGCCCATGTACAAGAAATGTAGAACCTAATCACAAAAGGGAAAAAGTCAAATGTGTCAAAGGAAAAACGCATATTGGACCAGTAGTCCCTGGCGCTGAAGGGGATTACTTTGTCTATGGATGTGCACATTGTGCAAGAACTGGATGCTGTCACTCACAGTGAGCTCAGCCAAGGGCTGGAGTGGGATGACCCGCACTTAATGTTGTGGTGGGAAGAAGCAAATGGGAAACAACCTTTACAACACAACTTTTATAATGCACTACCATTACAACGAAACTTTTGCAACGCAACATCCATTACAACGCATGTCATTACAACGCATGTCATTACAACGCATAGTACCCTTACACTATCCCACACTTACCCTACTGTTGCACCCCCTGGAGTTAGAACAGTAATTTTAACCCCCACACTATCCACCGCTTACCCTAGTGTTGCACCCCCTGGAGTTAGAATAGTAATTTTAACCCCTACACTATCCAACACTTACCATACATGCAATGTAATGGTATGCGTTGTAAAGGAATGCGTTGTAAAGGTAGTTTTTAAAAATTCGTTGTAATGGCATGCATTGTAATGGAATGCGTTGTAATGGATGTTGCATTGTAAAAAATGCGTTGTAAAGGTATGCGTTGTAAAAGTATGTGTTGTAACGTCATACATTCAAGCAAACTGTGAATGACCCTACACAGACCTCTGAATTGAGAGGTCTGACAAACACCCCTGTATATAAGTATCTATAGTCATATGCATGTTTATTCAAATCAGAATGCCAGGCCTGAAACAGTCATTTGCAAAGACGGAAAGATGATATAAACTAAGGCAGAAATATCGTATTTGGAAAACGACAAACACAATGACCATGGAACTCAATTAATATTACTATTCCTTTTCCACTACCCTCTGTTAACCCTTTCCCACGTAGGCTCTTCTCATACCTACTGTATACCGCGGGTGGAATGTTCATTATGTTTTTGCAACTGCTGAGGTTCTGAGCCAGTGGATCATGAAATACAGTGCTCGGAAATCCGCTTATCGTGTGTGAGGACAGCATGCGCTTTATCAAACGGGAGTTCAATTTAAACCACCATGCTGCCAGCAAAAGGCCGATGGTCCGAAAGAAGCTGTTCCGATCCATTTTCACACGACTTTAAGAAAGGCGCACAGCCTCGGCTATAGATTATGACCTGATGGGCCTGGATATAGCATTTAAAGCCACCGCTGGCACGGCCTGCTATGATTTCTCGACCAGAACATGTGCTTAGTCCGCAGCAGTAAAATACCTGCTTGCAATGCTTAGCAGGGAGTAGAATAAATGACTTCGCAGCTGAAGGCCTCCTTGCACTAACCTGCCTTCCGTCATTGTAATTAAAGGTAAATCCGTAGCACTAACAGGCAAATCCTGAAGCACACAGCTTCATAAAACGTGGGTAACCACGTGAAATTCAGAAAAATTAATCCGTTCACTGAAAATCCACATCCATTGCTTGTTACCAGTAAGGTGATCATCAGCAGCCCCACCCCCCTTTGATGCAGTATTACAGCTCACTGTGGGGTGCCGGATCTGCCAAGTGCCACATAACTGCACCATATAACTGCACCCTTCCACACAATGGAGATTATGTGGCAATACTGCATGTTTTTCCAAGTGCAAAGGAGAAGACATTCTGAATGTTTTTTAACACAAATTCCGACAGGTTTGTACTTCATGAAAATCCCATGGGTAAAAACTCGTAGGCGGCGCGACCCTATCCTCACACCTTGGAAACCTGATTCAAGTGCACCTCCCATTAGCAAGAATCCTGATTCATTTGAGATTGGTAATTAGCTCCTAAACGCTTTCGAAATATTACTGAACATGGACAAGAAGTCAGCACAGATTTTCTCAGGCAAACACCCATTTCTGCTTTAGAGTTTCCAAACAGGGACCCGATCTATGCATCGTAGAGTCAACCCTGCAACGTGCACACACATGTGCCTTTTCAGGTCTTTATATAATTAATGAGTACGCACATCACAGTTTTCCTGACACACTCATAGCCCACTATTGCACTTCATACGAGGTCGTCAAATTGGGCCTGGCCAAATGTTTAACAGCACGTGACATTATTTGTCTTCCAGTTATTAATCCATTGTCCTACATTTCCTAAAATATGAGCGGATACCCATTTGTTTCGCATTACGAAAGAGAGGCCCGCGCAGGTGTAAAATGAAACACTGGAAAATGACCTGCAAGATAATTTTTGATGGCCACAGACTAGTGAGTTATGTGGTCATTCGGCCAGCTGCCCACGTTCGCAGCCATTCCTGCCTCTGCACTGAGATTTATGTGAACGGAACTTAGCAAGTGGATTTCTGACTTCAGAACAGATATTTGTTCAGTGCATGCGAAATTCACTTAACTGCAAAAAAAAAATCTTTTTAGACTGCGAAATGTCTTGTTAGATATATTTCTGTCAGTCAGAGAAAAGCCCCATTAAAGATGCGCCGCATTAACTGGCTCATTCTCCGTACTTAGACTCGGTGCTGGGCTGGAGGTAAATGATTTTAGAGAGAGGAGGCATGGGGAGGCCAAGAAACAGAAAACCCATCCACTTTCGAGTGCACTAGTAGAATACCTACTTAGAATACTAGTGGAATGCACATTTCATGAGGACTTTCTTGTTCAGCATACGACGTGAAGGAGTTTTACCGTAGTGAAGTTTCAGTTTTCATACGTCGTTCTTGAGGGTCTTATATTTGCAATATTCGTTATCGTTTTCTATCACTTTGTTTTCCTGGAAATCTGTGCCGATTTTTAATTTACAGTAAATAAATCCTAAATTCTGACCTTATCGCTCCCTGTGGGTAGAAGGGATAACATTTGCGGTGTTTTATGAAATCTTTGAAAATAATTAAGTTCATCAAAAATAAAACAGAAATAGCAAGACTTCCCACAGGAAAACTGTGACCGCCACCGTTCACTCCTTACTTGATTTATTCAACACAAACAGAGAGACGGTAAAAGTTGCTTCAGATGTCGTTTTATTTTTATTGGTAATTTAAAATCACCTAACCATTCTCATGAGAGAACACTGAGAAAAGTTAATGTTGGCAGGAATTCTTTCGGCCCAGGTTGCTCAGCCCAGCTTTCTTGTTTTTTAGATCTCTGAATTGTTGGCGTCTCACTGAAGCCAGCCTGGTTGGCCGAAATGTATGTCGGTAGCAAAAAAATGTTCAAAGAGCGATCGGTAAAAAAAGCTGTCAAAGGACAAGAACCGACCAGCCCTAGAGGGACATGGGTCCAGATGCACTAATTTTGGGGGACATATTTATAACTCGGTATGCTTCGCTCTTGTGCGAAACCTGGTGCAAGATCAATGCAAATCTTAGGTCAGAATTTTGAAGCCACACAAAGTTGAATGACTGCAAAAAATCTGAAGTAATGCAACACAGTGCATTGTCATTTGTAAAATTCGAATTTCTATGTTGTGTGTAATCATTTTGGTGTGTAAAAGCGCTTATTAATTTTTTTTATATATTTATGTTTTTGTGTAGACACACGGAGAGGCAAGTCCAGTTATCCACCCCCAACTGCCCTCCCATTCATCAATAGCCTTCCCTCCCGTTGAACAGTTCACCACCGACCCAGTTGCCAAAGGCAATAGCTTGCCCATAAGCAAGACCTATTGGCTTTGCCAATGCTTGTTTAAATCTGCTTGACCTTTTTTTTTTAAAGGAAACAGGGCTGCTTTTAAAAATAAAGCGGATTTATGTAGTGTCCTGAGATCATATGCACTAGGACCCTTGTGGTTCTGGGTGAAGTCAGCAAGGAATTACATAACTTGCTGGGAGGTGTTAAGGTGTGGTTATTAATAGCTATGACATAATGAGAGTGCTGTGTGTGGTTGTATGCTGAGGAATAAAGCAGTACAATCCAGAGCATGAAAAATAGATCCCGCAGTAAGTCAAGAATTAGCATGAGCCTATCTCATACAGACGTTTCTAAAAAATTAGACTGGGATTACGCAGTAACATCACAGCTCTATCAAGAAGGGGCAGCAGCAGCAGCACCTGGCTTGCAGCCACAGCCCAATCTTTCTGCACAAGCACAAGCAACAACGATGGATATACTATATACAACACTGAAACAAATGCAGGGAGAGGCTAGAATAGAGTCTCGGAGGGCAAAACACGCTAATCAAAAGATACAAGCATCTCTACGAAAAGTTAATAAATTATACACAGATATGGCATCAAGGGTTACTGAGGTAGAAACAAGAACTGAGAAATTGGAGGAAGAAGTCGGAAATTGGAACGAGTATCGGAAGGAGCAAGAACAGATGACAAGCGATGTACATTGGAAACTGGAGGACTATGAGAACCGCCAACGGCGTAACAATATAAGACTGCTGGGGGTGGAGGAAGGAAGGGAACGGCAGGATGTGCGGGCTTTTGTTATTGAGCTGCTTAAGGGGGCTTTTCCCGAATTAACAGGTTGGGAATGGGAAAGGGAGATACAAAGAGCACACAGATTCCCTATGGTTCAAAAAAGAGCACCACCCACTGATAAACCCAGGGCTATTTTGATATTCGTAGGGAACTTCCTTTTAAGACAGGAAATTATGGACAAAGCAAAGCCTGAAGCAAGACGAACATAAAATGGTATAACTTTTTTTGCCCGCCCCGACTTCTGTCACGCCACAGTGGAAAGGAGGTGGCGGATGAGGAAAATGATAACCCCTTTCCAAAATTTGGGCTGTGAAGCATATCTTATGTTCCCATCTCGGCTAAAGGTAACAGATAAGGGGCAGACTAAGATTTTTTTCTCCGAGATTAAAGCACAGGAGTATCTCGAGGAGATCAAGCAAAGAAAAGAAGGCACAAACAACATGGCGGTTGTGCTCATCCGGACAAAAAAAGTTTAATAATAATTTGGATCTTTTCATCATGTGAAAGGGAAAAGTAATGCTTGTCTGAAATAAGATAGTAATGGTAGAATGGCATAAAGAAGTAGATGGTAACCAGAGCAGGGGGGCAGGGGAGGAGTAGCGAGTGGCACCTGGGGTGACAGCTGTCACGCATAGGTCAGGACTGACCTATTTGCCTGTAAGGGGGGGAGGGGGAAGGGAGGAGGGTGGGGGAGGGGTACAGGGCACTTGGATGATTTTTGTTTAAATATCTATGTACAGGGAAGATTTCACGAAATATGTAAAATGCAATGGATGGAGAGTTCACTTCCAGAAGGAGATGATAAAACACGGTGTAGTGAAAATGGTAACTTGCTGGGACAGGTAACTGATGTACATTAATGGGTACACGTATAATCACTGTAAATGTTTGTGGATTAAATGATCGGGTTAAGAGGCAGCGAGTGGCAACGTGGTTAAGATCTCTAAATGTGGATTTGGTGTGCCTCCAGGAAACTCATATAGAGGGAGACCAGGGTTATTTGCTAGATCAGCTGGGATATCAAGTACTTGCCTATACTAAGCAGGGTGCAAGGAATAGAGGGGTGGCAATTCTGTCCAAACAAAGGGATCTTACAATAAGAAAAAAACTTGAGGATTGATGGGGGAGGTGGGTCATTATAGAGTATAAAATGAATGAGGAGTGGGTTACCTTAGTGTGTGTATATGGCTCAACGGAAGATGACCCTGACATCTTCGATTTTTTGGACTTGGAATTGTCCACATGGTCACCAACTGTGATTTTAGCTGGAGATCTTAATATTAACGGTGCAGGTGGGCTTGGACTGATTGCTAACAAGGGGTATCAGGGTAGAAAAAGGAGAGTTTGGTGTTCATTAGGTAACCTTGTAAGGTACAATGCACTGATGGATGTGTGGGGGACAATTTATCCTGATAAACAGGGGCTCACTTATTATTCAGCACCACATAGGGTATGTGCTAGGCTTGATTATTTCTTTGTGTCAAACTCCCTTCAATCAAAAGTGAAAATCGAAAAGCTACCACGTATAATTTCTGACCATAACCCTCTAGTTTTAAGAGTAAGTCTTAGCAGTAAGAGACCGGATTGTATTTGGACATTTGAGAGGGGACTGTTAAAGGATGAGGCATATATAACCCATATGAAAGAGTGGATTACTGATTTTTTAAATATCAATAGAGGTAGTACGGAAGCTGGGAACGTCTGGGATGCATTCAAGGCAGCTATTCGGGGGGAGACAATTAGTTATAGTGTAGCGAGTAGGAGGAGGGAAATACAAAAAGAGGAAGACCTTATCAAAGCGGTGATAGAAGCAGAGGACGAGTTAACTAATAACGTCATAAGGGGAGCATCTCTTGATCAAGTATTAATAAAAATAGCTAAGGCAAAGATGGAGGCGCAGGAGAACGTAGCTAACAAAGCTGCTAAAATATATTTAGCAAATAGAGAGAGATGCTACGAGTTTAATGAGTCTGTGGGACGCACTTTAGCTATACGAACCAGGCAGAACGTGTCTATCGCCCAAGTGCGAGGGGTTCAGGATGAAGCTGGAAGAGTAATTTCAGAAACAGAGGGTATAAGAGAAGTATTTAGAAAATACTATACCTCATTATACAATCAAGAAATCCAAACAGACACCTCTAAGATAGGTGATTATCTCCGAGATGTCCCAGTAACTGGGCTATTGGAGAATGAGGCAAAGGGACTAGAAGAGCCTTTGACTTCTGACGAGATTTTTACTGCCTTGACCAGCCTGCCCTCCGGGAAGGCTGCTGGACCTGATCAGATCCCAGTAGAATTTTTAAAGACTTTTTGGGACACAATTAAACAGGATCTTACAAGTACAATGCAGCAGGCGCAGGGGGGGACTTCTATCCCGAAAAGCTGGGCAGGTGCCGATATTGTCATAATTTTGAAAAAGGGTAAGCCAACTGAACAACCTGGATCATACAGACCCATAACATTGATGAATGCAGATACAAAAATATATTCAAAGGCATTAGCTCTTAGAGTAGCAAAAGTAATTAATAGACTTGTGAGCATTAACCAGCATGGGTTTATACCGGGGAGAGGCACCATCCACCATATACGAAAAGTCATTACCCTTCTTGATGTTGCAGAGGTAACAGGAGACCCGATAGCGATTATGTTATTGGATGCTGGGAAAGCTTTTGATCGGATCTCCTGGGACTTTATATGGTCTATATTGAGGAGGCTGGGCTTTGGAGAGGGAATGGTGAGAGCAATTCAGGTATTATATGAGAACCCAACTGCTCGCATTCAAGTAAATGCAGGATATACTCTTCCATTTAAAATAAAAAGGGGAACGCGACAGGGATGTCCCTGCTCCCCTCTCCTGTTCGCCCTATACATGGACCCGTATATACGCCGCATACAATTAAATAATAATATCTGCCCAGTAGACACCTATGGAACCCAGTGCAAAATTTTGGCCTACGCAGATGACGTTGCAATTATGACTTCTAAACCTACTGAAGCAATGGCAATGGTCGAGATGGAAGCCCAACAGTTTGGAGAAGTATCAGGTTACGCTCTCAATACTAGTAAAACACAGATCATTAAAAACTGTAAAGCACATTGCTTAGATAGTCGGGTGGTAGAAAGCGGAGTTTATTTAGGGGTAACAATTACAGCAGATCTAGATAGATTAGTGGAGGCAAATATAGCACCTATAATAAGCAAAGTAAAGAAGGAATTAGACAGGCTACATAACATACATTTCTCAATAGTAGGACGAACGAATATAATTAAAATGATTTTCTTACCAAAATTTTTATACATATTTCGGGCTATACCTCTATTATTTGAAGCGAAATGGTTCAAAACATTGGAGCATATGATAAACCGATTTGTCTGGTCACGTGGAAAGACCCGAAGGGCATTAAGATTTATGGCTTTACCTAGGGAGCGTGGTGGATGGGCCCTACCAGACTTAAAACTATATTACTGGGCGGCATCCCTTCAATGAATGGCAGGGTTATTAGGAGGGGGAGAAAAAGAAGGACAAAACCAGTTAGGAACCTTAGCAATATATACATTGGCTTTAGGAGATCATGCTGAGAATCTTTTTTTGAAAATCACTGATCATAGCTATTTCAGGAGGACTAAATTTAAAACAATTAAAGCAGCACATAGAATTTGGACGTCATTTGCTAAAAAGTTTGGACTTGGAAGATATAATGCCTATACTAGGTTTAAAGGGAATCCTAATGTCCCTGACGAGATATTTGCAGGGGTGGTTTTTAATGAGTGGTTAAGTCGCGGGATCACGAAGGTGGGGGATATTATGGGAGCACAGGGGGTAATGCAATTTAGTGGCTTACAGTCAATATATGGGCTGGATACAACTCATTTCTTTAAATACCTGCAAATAAGAAGCTTTATCATGACAAAAACTGGAGGGGTGGAGGGATTTAATTTAAATCCCAGTTTGGACATTATAGAGAATGGCACAGAGGGCACAATAAGAAGATTTTATTCTGAGTTGATAGAGCATCAATCTGATGATCTGGATAAGTTTGAGAATAAATGGATACAGAAACTGGGGGTTGAGAAGAATTGCTTTCATAGATCATTGGAATTGGGCCAGAAACTCCTATGCTCAGCACCACTTCAAGCCCAACATTACAAGACTCTTTACCTATTATATCATACACCCGCCAGGATAGCACAGTGGGGAGGTACAAATGGAATTACATGTCCAAGGTGTGACAGTGATGAAGCTGATCTTGCTCATATGCTCGCGAAGTGTACCCATCTGAAAACTACCTTTGATAAAATAGAACTATTTCTTAAAAATGCACTGAGGATAGAAATTATACTTACTCCAGCAGTGGTAATGCTCAGAATTAATCAGAGTGCTTCCCAGGTATTTTATGAATATTTCATATTTTTAGCTATGGCTGTTCTGAGACTATGTATTACCACAGCCTGGCTGGACCGCATACCACCCACATTTCATCAATGGTTAATGAAGTTATTGAATATATATAATCTCGAAAAAGCAATTTATGCTAGGAAAGGTGCAACTAGTAAGAAAATAGGTAAGGAAATATGGGAACCTATTCAAAGATGGAGAGATATAGATCCAGGATAGGAGTTACTAAAAGGTGTGACTCAATGATTTATTTATTTTGTTGGATTTAAGATATTATATGATATGACTATGTTTGATGAAAATATATTAGGATTGTAATGTTAATGTTTACGTCTTTAAAATGTATAGTTTGAGACACACTCGTGGATTATATAATCTGGATTTTATATTATTATTATTTTTTTTATATATGTTAATTTTTAATACCCTGTATGTATTTGCGTGCCCTGTACCAATATAAAATGGGGGAAAAAATGTAATAAAAATACTTTAAAAAAAAAACAATCCAGAGTTCCCTGTGTGCAATATTTCTTTGAATGCTCCCGGGACTGGGGAGTACGCTACAGCTGATGATGAGTAGGGGATCTGCACCTGCGGTGTGCAGAAAAGTGACACCTTCACTCCAAGGTAGTTTCTTGGCAATGTCTGGAAAACGGGAGGTGCTTTGGGGTACTTGGAGTCCTCTCAGTTTTCAGGATGACACAGCAGCAGTGATTTTCAAGTCCTGGGAGCAGCAGGCAGGGTTTGGCTGCTTTTTCTTCTGCAGCAGGTCTTCAGTTCTCGTGCAGTGGGTCTTCTTTTTCTTTGTCCTGTCTTTGTTTGTTGAATCTGATGTTAATTTCTCAGGGTGCCACCTAAATACTGAACTCTGGGGTGTTACAAAGGGAGATAGGTAGCAACCAACGGGAGGCCTACCTTTAGGGTGTCTACACCCTCTAGTGATCACTTCCTGTTGGAGGTGGCACTACCCTAGTCCTGATAGGATGTTTTCCCACCATCTTAAATGGAGGATTTCAGAAGAGGGGTTAGCATTGCCCAAAACTGCCCTAGGGGTAGTGTAGGCTAAATGCAGTCCCTCCTCCTAATCTAACTAATGAGCAGGAAAAGGGGATTGGGTTTCCCAAATATCTAGAGGTTCCTGGGTTGGATTTTAAAGTGGGCATCACCTTTGATCCTTCCCGTCCAGCAAGGTCATCCTGTCCTGGAGGAGGTGCATGCAGAGCCTTGGTAAAGGGTCTCTGGGGCAGCGCAACCAGTGCTTCTGGCCCATAATAACCTCTTCAGTGCTCATGTCCTAGGTACCTGGAGAATAATGTACTAAGTACTTACTGGGGTAATTGGAGTTGTACCAATTGTGATATAGTTTCAGGGAAAGAACACTTTTACTGGGAACCAGGTTAGCAGGGACCCAGTACTCTACAGTCAAAGGTGCATCAAAAGCCAGCCCAAAAAGTTGTTGGGGGACTGCAACAGAAACGTACTTTCCTGCAGAGTAGAGGAAGTGGTTTGAATGTTGCAGGGCCTGCTCTACCTTACATTTTCTGTCCAGGTCAGTCCCTTTGGGGAGCTGGCCTACTTCAACACTATCGGGACCTAACTTATAATTCCACTCTAAATCTTTAGAGTCTTTAATCAATCTTTTTAATTTGAGACCAGAGGTGTCTACATCTGCAAATTCCAATTTGGCCAGGGCAACACCCAGCTTACCCAAAGTGGTTACTCTCAACTTGAGCAACCACACCATGACCAACAGTGTCAGGGGGCCTAACTTGCGATTTGGCAAGGTGCCAAGAGCAGTGCAGACATAAAGGCTAACACCCAGCAGAGGCCACTGACAGATGTCAATATCCAAAACAACACATTTGGCTCTTCACTGAGTGGTAAGGAAGCTAATTTACAGGTTTCTTGGGGTTCAGGTTGCCTGTCTGCTGCTTTAGAGTGAGGGGGTACTATCTGTTGTGGTGAGCACCCTTCTTCCACTCTCTTTCCTGTCAGCTAAGGAGACACCATCACAAGCTGTACAGCTGCCTGATTGGTCAGGATGTCTTGTGGGACAGGTGATGCTTTACCTGGGACAACTTTGGAGGTGTCTCCTACTGGTATGAAATCTCCTTGGCTCCCTGCTGGAACTATGGCTAACAGTTGTCCACATTTACTACACTCCTTGTTTGGCTTTTTCTTTTTGGGTTTGCTTGCACTAGCTGCATGGTCAGCCCCCAAGAATCCTTGGATGAGGGCTGCAACTGGGCCAAGACCTCACTTTGGTTCAGACTAACCTCTGGGTGGTCGTTTCCAAGAAAACAATCAAGAAGGAGGTCTTTACTGATTACCACCCTCCTCCACCTAAGGGACCTGGCTATTTCCAGGGGCACTACAGCCTTGGGCCTAACAGTGACCTCCCCTTACTCTCTTTGTCTAACCTGGGATGTACTGGTTTGAGAGAACCTACGTGTCATACACAACATTGTGATTGGCAGGGCAGTGGCTGGGATTCCATTCACCAGTAGGCGGTGTAAGTGTTTACTCCCCTCTTGAATCTTCAGCTCATCTTTTGGGCCCACTTCCCAGTTAAAGGCCAGGGTGGCCTCCTCACCTGGGGGGCTACCCTCTACAGCTACACTAGGATCATCTACAGGCGCGCTACTGGGTTTGTTTTTAAGACAACAAGAGTCCTTGGCTAGGTGCCTTGTCTTGTTACAGGTAAGGCACACTGGCTTTTTTTTTGGGGGGGGGGCACAGTTCTTACCCCGGTACCCTTGTTTGTGAGGTGTCTCTGTGCCCGCCCCCATGGACAGGTGTTTGGGGGACTACATGGGACTCTTTACTTTTAACTTTTTAGGAGTGACAAACTCTTTCTCCTGAAGGGTTTTTTTTGGCCTCTGTTTTCTAGTCACACCCACCATACCTAGTCTTGGTCACTCTGGTTCGAAAACAATGATCAGACTGCTTCCCCAACTCTTGGAAAGAGACTGGTCCCAGATCTACTGGGTATTGATGCAACACCCCCTGGAAACACTTACTTAAAACATACTCTTTCATTATCAAATTGTAAAACTCTTCAAAGTCATTCACATTTTTGCCTGCTAAGCACCAACCTACTGTTTTGCTGAAAGGTCAATGAATTTAACCCAGGACTGACTGTGTTTTTCAATTCTCCCTAAATCTCATTCAATACTCCTCAGTGGTGAGTCTAAAGCCCTCAATCAGAGTACACTTTAAGAGGTCATACAACTCAGCATCTTTTTCAGACAATGTCAGGAGTCTACCCCTGCATTTTCCTGAGAATAGTTCCCATAGGCGAAGAGCACAATGCTTTCTAGCTACCTTTCATGCTCCGCAGGCTCTCTCAAATGCAGTAACCCATTTGGGGATGTCACCCCCCCTCTGAATAGTTCGGAACAACCCCTTTGGGGAGTTTTGAGTCATGAGAACCTCCACACTCCCTATTAATTTATGCTGTTACCTGACATAGGTCCTAGGCCCATCTCTTCTTTTTCTTTTTCTATTTCCAGGAGCAGAGCCTCTAACCTCAGTCTCCTGGCCAATCTTTCTATCACAAGGTCCTCATCTGAGGGGACCTCAGCTGTGTCTGAGGGGACTAAATCATGTCAATTCTCAGCATGATCTTCAATAGTGGGTTTCTCATCCTCAGATTGACCCACTAATTCTGGAGTATCTCTTTCAAACTGAGCTACCAGTTGTCTAAGATATTCCTTTTTTGGATGTTTGCCTATTTTTATCCCAGAGACCTTACAGAGGGCCCTTTATTAGTTATGGTTTAGGTTCATTTTAGGGATCATGTTAAGCTCCAGTGCTTAGTTATCAGAATCAGGCATTATTTTACTAAAGTTAGGATCTTTTTATGAATAACTATTCACTGAATTTGTATTCCTAACTAAAGCATAGACATCGACATTTCCAACCACATAGCTGCGGATACTTAACTAAGGCTATAGCAGCTAATTGGAGAAAATTCGAAAAAATAGGCCAATCACAAAATTTGACCATCTAAAGACAATTTTTGGATTAATCATGTGTTCACTTATTGACAAAGTGGTTCCATTAAATGCAAAATCTTCTATTCCACCGCGGAACCACCAATGTAGGTAACTGGCTATTTGTACTGCTTACTGTAATAAGTACACTATGTGGAGAGTTCCAGGAATCCCCAGTGGGTATAGAGGTATAGGTAGATAATACTAACTTTTTTGTGGTAGTGTGGGAGAACACTTAGAATTACTAGAGGGTAGTGCTAAGAACAGTGACAAAAATGAGACACACACTCAAAAATGAATCCAAGACTAATTTGTAAATATAATTTTGATTTTTATATAATTTTGAAGACCAAGACCACAGCTCTAAGGTAAGTATTTTCAGAGATACGAGTTTGCAAAGTTCGTTAAATATTTCACTTCTTTGAACAATTACGCACCATAGGAAACATTGGGGAAAAAGTAGAAAATCAGGCAACGCTTTCACAATGTTCACCTTCTCATTTTAGGTCATTGACAGGACCAAGTCCAAAGTTCCATTAGGGGTAGTTTGTGAGCGTCCCAGATTGGTCGGGAGCAGACTGAGGTCTTGGAAGCTGATGTGCAAAAGCAAAGAGGGCCACTTGAAAATGCACTGCAAATTCGGACTTACAGGTCAGTCTGGTGGGTCTACTTAGAGGGAAGAGGTTGCAAGGGCCTGGGGACCATTGTATCTGGGCTAGTTGGTCAGTGCTGAGGCTGTTGCGCCAGGTACAGAATGAACAGGTCAGCCAGCTGTTGGGCATCTGCAGGTTTTTGCGATCAGGAGCAGACAACTTGGAGAGGTGATCTCAGGACAGCTGGGCAACTCAGGAGGTGGGTCTTGGTTGTCTCAACGTCCCTTGACAGGTGCTTGCTACTTGTGCTTTAGGTGTCAGAGGGGACTCTTCTTCTCAGCGTTTCTGTTGGGTGTCCGGTACACCAGGTATTGGTACGCAATTGCTCGGGTAAAACTTGGTGGGGAGACAGATCTGTTATACCTGCTCTTGCTTCAGTGCTGCTTCAAGGTCGACAGTGAGTAACACGTCGACAAAGCCGACCTCGTGGCATCATTGCACAGGGGAGTGATACCTTCACTCCAAGGGAGCATCTCATGATTTCTGGAAGGCTGGAGGTGCTCCAGGGTTCTTGGAGTCATCTTAGGTTTCAGGATGACACAGCAGCAGTGATTATCGGGCCCTGGGAGTAGCAGGCAGGGTTTTATGCCTTTTTCTTATGTAGAAGGTCTTCAGTTCCCATGCAGCGGTTCCTCTTGTCCATCCGATCTGATGTTTAAGTCGCGGGGTGCCACCTAAGTACCTAATTTATGGGTGTTGCAAGGGAAGACATGTAGTAGCCCGTGGACTACCTACCGTTAGGGTGTCAGCACCCTCTAGAGACCACTTTCTGTGGAAAAAGACACTACTCTTGCCTTAATACGATATTTTCCCCTATCCCAAGATAGATGAATTTTAGGAGAGGTGTTCACATTTCCTGCCACACCCTAGGGGTTGGTATAGGCTTAGTTGGGAACCTCCTCCTAATCTAACACATTTTACCACCTTTCCTCCCGCCACAAGGGGAGTAAGAAATGGGGCTTGGCTTCACCCACTATCTGGAAGTTCCTGGGTAGGAGTTCAAAGGCAGCATCACCTTTGAAGCTTGCCGCCCAGGTAGACCATCCTGTCCTGGAGGGGGAGTGAAGCACCTCCACCCACAGTAGACTTTGTTTCTGTCCTCTGAGAGCACTGACACTCACTACATGAGGTCAGAAGCATGTCTGATAGTGGCAGGTTGTCAAAAAAAGTCAATAACCCAACCATAGCTTGGTAGGGTTTCAGGGGATCCTCTATAAGGGTTTCCTGTGTGAATGTATTAATAAATCCACCACAGGCATCAGTGGGGATGAATTAGGACAAGATATTTGATACCAGACACTTTAGGAATTAGTTAAGCCATCATGGAGCTCTGAAACTCGTGTTGACAAGGAACCAGCCCACGTACTCTTCATGGCTTCCCTGTGCACTTACAAAATCTCAGAATACACTGGACATTGTAGTGGCATATCTACTTATGTTGATATCCCCACATATAGGATATAGTGCACAATGCCTCAGGGCTAAAGAGCTGCAGTCTGTCAGAACTTGAGAAAAATCTGTTATACCTTGCTGCACAGGAACAGAGATGCCTATTCCCGAATCCACCCCGAAGAACCAACCCAGAGCTCTATTTTCACGAGTCTCTAAATCGTTATCCCATGGGGAAGGTCGATATTGGATAAAATAATAAACTGAGAGAGAGAGAAGAGACTGTCTTGGCTGGTTCCCTTCAACCTGTCCGACCTGCACACTTTTAGTTGGTGGCTGAAACCTAATGGAAAGAAAAATATTAATACCTGTTTGTTCCTACTCTATCTCCCTAATTACTTATTTTCTTATTGTTACACCTACCAGTGTACCTCCAAGATCTAGCCCCTCTTCTGCGCTGTTTGGTTGAAGTCTGAAAGCTACTCTGTTCCTTTTTATCTCTTCAGGAATTCTGGCTGTCAGTTATCTTCCTATTTTCTCTCTCTTCTTAGTGTGAACGCTCCTGTATATTTAATCATAGAAATGTTAATAGCTGTCTGGTTTTCCCTTCCTTAAGGCTAACTTCTACTATGTCTACTAGATTTTATACTTACTATTTAGCTTTCTGTATGTGGTTTTTATCTTCTTCAAATAGTTATTTCCTGCCAACTGTTAACTCTGTTGCTATGACTTCTCCTCGAATATCCTTAACTAACTTCTTATTCTTTTCTTTACTTTGTAGATTTGATGCGAGGTCTGGATTTTAGGTAAACAATCTTTTTCAACAATTCTTATACTGTACAATGTCTTTTAGTAGGTTGAAAGTCGTGCATATTTCTAATTGTCACTTATCTCTGCCTTTCTGTATTTCTCCTCCTCAGGTGCTCTGCTAACGACGGCGGTGTACAAATTCCTCTTCAAACTCGACGTTTCCTACGCGGCTTTTCCTGGACTCGCTTCTGTGCTGACGAGGTTGAGCCCGGGAAAGATACACTCACTAGACTAATGATTAAACTATACTCTATGGCCCAAACTCTCTTTTCTTTGAATTATCTCTCTACTTACGTAACCCACGACTGCTCCGGCTGAATAACTCAGTGAAGTGCGCAGATCGTTATCAGCACGCGCCTCACCTGAGCTGCAGCCACAACGAGATGGAAAGCTAGAAAGCTGAACTGCACGCGCAATCGGCAGCCATCTTAGAGTGCCGAATTTGCGTGAGCTCAGCCCAGGAAACCCTTCTTGGCCTTATTCTCTTCCTCCACATCCTCTGGTGCATTACTGTGGACACTTGAGGTGTTGAGGTCCTGACAGTACCCTCCATCAAGACAGGTTCCTTCCGTCTTGGTTTGGTAGGGAATCGTTGATAGAACTTTTTTATCAGTCTGGGAGCATGAACATCGTCCTTTCTTTCCCAGGATCGCTCCTCTGGACCATATCCTTTCCAATCCACTAAATAATACAATTGTCCCTTGGACCATTTTGAATCTAGAATTTCTTTTACCTCAAATTCCAGCCCAGTTTCTAAGTGCACGGGTTTAGGCGGCAGTGTTTTCCCCAGGTTAATTGGAGCCTTTTTTAACAAAGAAACATGGAAAACTGGGTGGATCTGTAATTTGGGCGGTAGCAAGATTCGATAAATTACCTGATTTATTCTTTCCTCTACTGGATAGGGTCCAATAAATCTCGGTTGGAATTTTCGGTTTCCTTTCAGCCTTAGTTTCTTACAGCCAGATTCATCATTGAAAATTGCACTCGCAAAGGGCCAGATTCAGAGAATATGACCCTTTGCGAGCGCAATTTTTGCATTTGGGATCCATCATCCCAAATTCAAAAATCGCTAATAGCAAAGTCGCAAAATTGCGAGGAACTGCATTTAAGGAATCTCTATTTGAGATTCCTTAAATGCAATTCATTAACCATTTTTTATTTGCAAATTCACAATTTTTGGCCACTATTTACCGCAAAGTCTGACTTCGTGGTAAATATCGAAAACTTAGAAAAATGCACTTTAGTGCATTTTTCTAAGTTGTATGTTACACACACACATGTCCTTTGGACATGTGTGTGCGCAACATCAGTCTACATTTTCGTTTCAGGGGTGCTACAGGGTGTCCTTTGGACACCCCTGGCACCCTTGAAATCGCATCCTTATTTGCGATTAGCAATTTGCTAATCGCAAATAAGGAAGCCTTGGGAATCGCAATTTATTTTGCAATTCCTACATAAAATCCCGTTTTGCAAGTCCTTCATAGCGATTCCTTAATAATCGCTATTAAGGACTCGCAAAACGGGACAATGATGAATCTGGCTGTATGTGTTTAACCAGACCTGATCCCCTATCTCAATTGGAGGACCTTCTCGCCTTTTTCTGTCTGCGTAAACCTTGTATTTCTCCTTCCCAAATCTAGATTTTCTTTTGCCCTTAAATGAACCTGTCTAGATGAGACACTATTTCTGCAACTGCTGGAACTGATATTTCGGTGTGCCTGATGGTGGAATTTGGGTGTCTAGCATAGTTCATATAGAACGGTGAATAACCGGTAGACACATTCTTGGCGTTATTATGGGCAAACTCTGCTGCCCACAGAAAATCTGACCAATTCCTTTCTTGTTTTAAAAGGAATAATCTCAAGTATTGTTCTAGTTCTTGATTCACCCTCTCGGTTTGGCCATCAGTTTCTGGGTGGTAACTTGTGGAATATCTCACTTCAGTTCCTAAGCCTTCCATAAAAAATTCCAGAAACAGGAAATGAATTGAGTCCCTCTGTCAGAGATTATGATTTTGGGAATTCCATGCAACTTAACAATTTCTGTACTAAACTGGGTTGCTAATTGTTTAGCGCTTGGAACCCCCTTCAAAGCAGTGAAATGAGTCATTTTGGTAAATGAGTCAACTACCACCAATATTGTATTGTAGCCTTGACTAAGGGGTAAATCTGTAATAAGATCTAGTGTGACTGTATGCCAGGGGTAAGGCGAGTGGGCAAAGGTTGAAGTAGTCCTTTCGGGCCTGTCATTCAGACTTTCCGAGAGCACAGACCTCGCATGTTGTAACACATTCCTCAATTTCTTTAGACATTTCTGGCCACCAATAATGCCTTTTAATTAACTCCTTAGTTTTCGCTTCTCCTTTGTGTCCTGCCAATTTTGCATCATGACAATCTTGCATTACTTGCTGCTGTAACTCTTTGGTGGGTATGAATAAGGTATCCTGAAAGTACGGAAGTTGGCAAATTACCCTTCGACCTTTCCCTTCCTTCACCTAATCCTGCATGGCTTACATATCCATCACTTCTGAGATACTTTTTTCAAGATTAACTTATGTAACGGCTCCAATTATCCTGTCATTTGGAATAATAGATTGATTTTCCAGAGGGTTTTTTTTGATTCTCAGTATCTATCCTGGATAAGGCATCTGCCTTTCTGTTTTGTGCTATGTCTACTATGTCTACTAGATTCTATACTTACTGTTTAGCTTTCTGTATGTGGTTTTTACTTCTTCAAATAGTTATTTCCTGCCAACTGTTAACTCTGTTGCTATGACTTTTCCTCGAATATCCTTAACTAACTTCTTATTCTCTTCTTTACTCTGTAGATTTGATGCGAGGTCTGGATTTCAGGTAAACGATCTTTTTCAACAATTCTAATACTGTACAATGTCTTTTAGTGGATTGAAAGTTGTGCACATTTCCAATTGTCACTTATCTCTGCCTTTCTGTATTTCTCCTCCTCAGGTGCTCGGCTAACGACGGCGGTGTATGAATTCCTCTTCGTACTCGCCATCTCCTACGCAGCTTTTCCTGGAATCGCTTCTGTGCTGACGAGGTTGAGCCCGGGAAAGGTAAATTCACTAGACTAATGATTAAACTATACTCTATGGCCCAAACTCTCTTTTCTTCGAATTATCTCTCTACTCACGTAACCCGCGACTGCTCTGGCTGAATAACTCAGCGAAGTCCGCAGATCGTTATCAGCGCGTGCCTCAACTGGGCTGCAGTGACAACGGGATGGAAAGCTAGAATGCTGAACTGCACGCACAATCGGCAGCCATCTTAGAGTGCCGAATTAGCGTCAGCTCAGCCCAGGAAACACTCCTTGGCGTTATTCTCTTCCTCCACATCCTCTGGTGCATTACTGTGGACACTTGAGGTGTTGAGGTCCTGACAAAGTAGGGGTGACTTACCTGTATCTTATGTAGTGTGTGGGTGGCATTGCATGGCTAACCCTCGACAAACTGTATTTTCTAAAGCGCAAACAATTACCCAGGGTGCTGGGCAGACCCCTGCTGTCGGAGCCGGGGATCGAACCGTGATCCCCAGCGTCCAGCATCAAACACCCTGGCCGCTTCCAGAGCAATAGAGCAATATTGATGTGAACACATCAAAATAAATCAAGTGATTGTCTAATCATACAAAACAAACCACACTACACATGTAAAAATGCGTAATGGAGGGCACCACATACATAGATAAGGCAAAATTATTCTGTCATGGACCATTCAGTGGTTAGGGTGTGCCTTTATTCACAGTCTACAGGGTAAAAAACTCTCATAAGCATCCGTACCTCCCCTGCCATATGCAGGAACTAAGGAACTCTCCTCTATGCCAACTATCCTCCTATTAGGATACATCAACCCGGCATTTGAGAGAGCTGGAGGGTCCCCTATCGAACAACAAACAGGTCCAGGCATGAAAATCTAACAGGCCAGCTGGCCCGGGCAATCCGAGCATTGCCCCTGTCCAGTGCTAGAGCTCCCTGAATTTTGACCTCCTCCCTGTCTATTGCCTTCATCCCATCGAACCCCAATGTCGCGAAGAATGCTCACTTCCACCGGGTCAGGTGAATACACTGAGTGACAGGGAGATTCATAACAATTCTGGACAATGCTACAACTAGCGAGGGAGAGAGCCCCAAGTCCCCCAGTGGTACACATGAGATTGCCTGGCACTATGTGGTGCGTTCCCCATGCCTGCAGCCCCGCTTCACTGTAGATATGGTATCCAAATGCATAACCACCATATAAAATACGACACTTAAGATAAATGGAGAACCACGACAGGAAAGTGTCCCACCGGCCATGCGGGGAGGGAAGCTGAGCACAATGCTCGGATTGCCCGGGCGAGGGGGCCTGTTAGATTTTCATGCCTGGACCTGTTTGCTGTTGCACACACCACCCACTCAGTGACCCACTGGGAGGGTTCCACCACAAAACCCCAAAGGATTTCAACATAACTATAATAGCAGAAGTCAGGGGGTTGGCAACAACCAAAACCTAGAGAATGTTACTATTGACTCAGATTAGGCCTCTTGGCCAACTAAAGCAGGCTAAAAGCATATCACGAACAGAAATAGATAAACCTGGGCCAATCCCCGCAAAACCTACCTCCAGAAAAACCAAGCCCAGTGGAACCCAAATGCACCCTACACACAGCCCTAGGTAAGTAAGTCAGCTACGGCTCCACAGAAACAGGGATCAGGCTGTTGAACAAATGCGTGCCAACAGCAACAACAGTCAGGAAACACAGCCCAACAGTGAGAGAGGAGGTCTGCCTGAATAACCAACTGTTCCAGTCCATCACCCTCATTGAACCAATTTCAATGAGTTTTCGGCCTTAATCTACGGATTCTCCATGCAGCAATGTTTTGTGCTTTTCCTCATCTGTTGTACTGTTATTTTGTAGAGGAACATCATCAATTTATCACAACCCATCTAGGAAACTGTGATGCAGGGTTCACGTGACTATCTTAGGGGCATACAGAATCTGTTGGTGTAAAGGGAAGGTCATGTGGAAGTAGTTACAAATTTGTTGTTTTACCCTTCCAGGTCTACCTCCACTCAGTTCCTTCCCCAATACTCTTTCCCTAACCTGACTATTCCAATAATCTGCAACAGAATTGCACTCAAACTTGGTGGTGTCTGGAGGTGGAACATTCTGCAATGAGCAAGCCCCAAGGAATCACAGATGGACACCTACTCTCAGACACCAAACATCAGAAGCACATGGAGGGTACAGAACAGCTTTCTGACCCCCTCCATCTTTTGATAAATTAAGATAGCATATACTGTGAGATCTAGGGAAAGCTTCCAGTGACCAAAAAAGAAGCCCAAAGCCAGCCCAAAAAATACTTTTCTAGAAAAGGGCATAGTCAAGACACCTTGCACCACCAGGGAGGGTCACATTACATGCTGATCTAGAGAGGTATACATGTGACCTCTGGGCACGCAGCCCTTTCCAACCACATACAAATGCCACATGCCCCTTCATTATACATCACCCGTGCATATGTAGGTCAAAGGACATGACCCGCTCTGATAGTACCCCCATGTACACATGGGAGAGAAGGTCTGGCGATGACAATTGAACCCTAGTTAAAATTCATGCCACCCCTTTTAGATATCATGAATAGGGCAATGAGGGATGGCATTTTTCCTCAACAATGGAAGAGGGCAGTGGTAAAGCCACTGCTCAAGAAGCCAACACTGGACCCAGGGGTACTCAAAAACTTTGGCCCTATCTCGCTGCTCCCTGCTTTTGCAAAGATGCTGAAAACCCATCTCAACAAGCATCTCGCAGTCTTTCTGGAAAACTCTGGTCTTTTGGCGTTTGATACCCTTTCTCCCTCGGTTTTAACATCTCGCCTGAGGGAGATTGGGGTGGAGGGGCCCACTCTTAGTTTGCTGACCTCCTTTCTTGACCAGAGGGAACAGAGAGTGAAGCTGGGGGAGTTTCTATCTCCATCCCTGTCTGTGCATTGTGGGGTCCCTCAGGGGTCGGCATTAAGTCCGACCCTTTTTAACATCTCTGTGACCCCACTTGCCAGACTGATAAGATCTTTTGGGATGGAGGTAGTCTCCTATGCCGACGATACCCAGATCCTGGTCTCCCTCTCCCAGCCTGTCAGTTCGGCTGCCTCCAATTTTAGATTCTGTATGGAGGCAGTCGCTCAATGGATGATTTACAATTCATTGAAACTAAATGGTGAGAAGACGGAGATCTTGGTGTTTGGAGGAAAGGAGGACATCTGGTCGGCGAATTGGTGGCCTGCTTCATTCGGAGTCTGCCCGGTACCTGCTGCTCTAGCTAAAAATCTAGGAGTCCTGATCGACCCTACCCTCAGTATGCGTCAGCAGGTGAATAGAACAGTCTCTTTCTGCTCGGGCATAATCCACGTCTTGAGGAAGATTAAACACTATCTTTCCCAGCAGGCGAGAAAGCAAGTTGTGGTGGCACTCATAGGTTCCCGACTTGATTATTGTAATGCGCTGTATGAAGGACTCAACAAGGGGTTGCTGCAGCGACTACAAATGGTCCAGAACGCGGCGGCCAAGTTTGTGCTAGATTTACCCAAACGTGCGTCAGCCACTTCCTCAAGGAAATCTCTACACTGGCTCCCAATCGAGGACAGGATTTCCTTTAAAATTATGTGCCTGACCTATGGCGCCTTAGCTAGAAATTGGTCAGCCGGGATTGGAGCTCTCCTGGCTCCTTACAGCCCTTCTAGAAATTTGTATTCCGCGAACAAGTCTCTGCTATCAGTACCCCGCATTCGCAGAGCTAAATGGGGTGGCAGAGCTTTTTCTACCGTAGCACCAAAAATGTGGAACGCTCTACCTGTGGAAACTAAGTCCCTTCCCACTATGCAGTCCTTTTGAAAGGCCCTGAAGACTCGGCTATTCGCGAAAGCCTACCTGTAGTTCTGTTTTGCCTTCTTTGTGAATTATTTTGATAGGCGCCTTGATGCCTTAGGGTTTTAGTTGCACATTACAAGTTTTCTTTCATTCATTAATTCATTCAGGCTCACAAGATTACCCCGTATAAATCTTGCAACAGTCTAAATTCCCAGCCATGTATGGACTGGGGTCCAACACCCATAAAAATGATTGCGTCCCATGAACTAGAATACACTTTTCAAAATAGATACCCCGACTTTGGCCACCTTCCCATGCCTCACTAAAATTGTGCGATTAGAGGAAAAGGAAAACACAGGAACCCTGAAGGAAAATGACTGTACATGCAAGAATGCATTTTTTTTTAAAACCAACCAACTAACCAAGTGAATGTAGCACTTATTCAACAGGATGGCAATCGAACATCCAAGTGCACCACCTATTTCAGCACCCAAATCAGCCCGACAGGATCTACCGTGTACAAATTAAGAACTATGAACTGTATAGTGAACTTGTTGCCTTAAAAGTTGACTAAAGACACTCTCAATTACCAGAGGATTACAGATATCTCCCATGGATCCAATCCCAAGACGTGCAATGTTAAAAAAGCTATGTATTATTGCACTTCTATGTCACTCTGGTTACTATGGGTGTTTCCACATCCATTCATCATCAAAGAACTGCCCAGTCTGATGGAGTCTTCCCTGAAGCTATCACAGCACTTGCGTTAGGTCCTCTCCCATATCACCTATAATTACACTGAACACAACACTAGCTTATCACACACACTATACAGCACCGACTTACACCATGTGGTATCTGCACATGACTGCTGTGAGGCCCAAGACAACAGTCAGGTCATGTTACACATGTTCACTGATACCACGTGCAGTAGGCGTACACAGGGTTTGCTGTTCCAAGAGGTAGCTCCCAAAAAAGCAAAATACATTCTCCATCAATACCTATGCAGGATTAGGGACAAGAGAGTAGAACCCCATGGAGTAGTAGTAAATCTGACCCGATATATTACCAATCCCACTGCATGGTACCTTTCCACCAGGCCTAGTGACATTCAGACTGTGCTAGATAGGATGTGCAGGAGGGGCACCATAAGGGAAGATAATGTTTGGCCCCAAGACTTTCCAGAAAAGAGATGGAGAAAGGAAAATCACCACACCAATGCACAAACACGTCCGCTCGCACTTCCATCTGAGGCCCCAAAGTGGAGCTTAGCATTTCTGTGTCTGTCATCGTTAATAACAAATGGACCCCAGACATGGAGTTGCAGTGTAGGACCATCCACCGCAATGATACAAATGATACAAAGGGAAAAGAGTCTTGTATCGGAGGGTTGAACCAAAGTGTAAATAATCCATGTCAGGAAAACTGGGATACTGGGGTGAAAAGATATACATGGTTAAAAGGGAAGAAACAACTCCTAATTGTTCAGAAACTTACACTATATTCTTTTTGTTTCAAAGGCCAAGGAACTATTTCACTGGGAACAAATGGACACTGTGGAACAGTACTGCACATTCTAGACATGCATTTGGGCACTGCCACGCTGTTGGATACCAACTGACAATGCTGCAAGTTTGCCCAGTTTCCGCTTCTCCTTGGATGGTGTGGCCTCTGCTCCCTTGTCATCATACACACCCCAACCCTGATCCATCCTGGAGAAGATCTGTCAGAGTTGCACCAAATTCTGCTGAAGAAGAAGATGACTCAGTTGCTTCAGGCTCTAGAAAAAAGAACTGCTGAGTATTTTGGCTGGGCTCATAACAAGGACATCCAAGAAGAATTCTGACTATTTTCAGACACACAAATAAACTAAATAGGGTCATGCACTTCTTCACAGTGCAGACAAAAGCAATTATGAACTGCACTATGTTCAGCATTAATGCAATCAAAGAAGAATTTAGGGCCAGATGTACGACCATTTCCTTTTGTCTCTCGCAATTTGAGAATTTTAGCAACTTACCAATTAGCAGTTGTAAAAGAAAATGTACTAATATGAATCAGACACTTTTAGCAATTCCCAATAGGTTCACAAATTACCTGCCTCATCAAAATTCATGAGGCAGGTCACAATTCATGATCCAGTGGGAATGGTGGCCTGCCGGGGACAGTAGACCCCATGTCTGTGTTTGCTTTTTCTAAAAAAGCAACTTTAAAAAAATGCAGCCTGTTTTCCTTAAAGGAAAATACGATCCATTTCAAAAATAATAACAAAACTTTTCACTTTCATTTTTTATGAGCACAAAGTGATCTGTGGGACCAGTGCCTGCTCTTAAAAACATTTTAGCTGGCAATCACAAATGGGATAAGGTCCCCAAGAGAGCCCTTCGTGTTAGCGACTGGCGATTTGTGATTGTTTAGTCTTGCACACCACTTCATGACAGCAACTGGCAAAAATGAATTTACGAGTTGCTAACAGATTACTGACTCACAAAATAGATTTGGTACATGCTATAACCCTTTTAGAGGTTGCAAACTGCCTGATTTCCTATTTGCAACTGCTAAAAACCTAAAAGCCATCTCTCTCATGGTGATGCAACATAGATATGTTCGGCTTAATGACCACAATGGAGGGAGAGGCATGTGCTAAGACCAGAGCGTCCTGCTGCAGGTTTATCCCAGGCAATGATCTAGATAACGAGACTTTAACTTTTGCCATTGAAACATTGCACTGTTTACAAAGAGACATGTCTGAGCTGGAATGGTGTGGGAATTGGTTTTCTTGGCTCCCCCAATGGCTGTTCAGGCTGTGCCTGCAGTTGTTGCCCGTTTTCATATTTTAATTGTTATTGTATGGTTTCCTGCAAATGAGGCTTTCCTGCTGTAAACACACAGTTATTCAAATTGGGTAGAATGCAAGTAACTAGGAAAGTAGTACTAGTCAAAACTGAACACCAACATGTCCTCAATAATGTGTACTGTCATGAAGTATGGGTTGGGTAATGTGGTCGAAAATTCAACTACAGGGGTGAATGTTAATATTGATAGCATCAATTCAAATGTTTATAATAATACACTTGCGTATAGAAGCAAATCACATCACTATTAAAAATCGCATCTGTCATGAACTCTCCATTAACCCGACTGAAAATTCTGTAGTCAGGTAAGCTCTGCATCATAGGCTGGCAGAAAAATGTACAAACAGAAAACTCAGGTCCATCCCCCAGATACCACAATGGTCCAGGGAGATAGGTTCCAATAAGTCACAGATGGCTGAAGGGGTGCGTGCATTCCCAAAACATCCTATATTCTGATGCCACTTAAAGCTAGGAATTCATAACCAATCAGAACACAGCACGCACAATACAGGCAATGATTACACACCTCTCATGCTGGATATCTGGACATGTTACTCACCAGCCCCCATTGTGTCCATGTAAAGTCGTGGCACACCTGTATTTTGTTATCTAGGGCCTTATTTATGGCTCATCGACCAAGGCCTGTGTTCTTTTACCAGAAAAGGATTGTCAGAAGGACACCCAAAAAATGTTGAAAGATTTGTTCAAATTGATTGTACTTTGAGACCGTCCTCAGGCCGGCTTTGGTAACTGTGCTCCCGGCTGAAGTGGTTTATTAAACCTACTTTTCTCATTTTGCCAGACGCTTTTTGTATTATTTTTTTTAAGGTGAATTCATATTTGAGCAACAGATTGCCATCCAGTGCATGCCTACTCAGTTTTGCAACCGCTGCTGACATGGAACTAATATTGCTTAAGTACAACCTCCACACTCAATCTGAAGTAGTGAGTCAGTTACACTGTTATTTCATGGCCTAGGCAGGCTCAAAACAATGATAGTGCGACTTCATACCAATAAGTACATTTACCATGTGCCCAGTGGCACCACAGAGTTGCTTTCTACTTGGAAGAAGCTGTTGAGAAAGAACTAGAAATGCTGTTGAACATAACATCATTGAGTGCTCCACTAGTCCTATCCCCTGGGTTTTGCCCATAATGGTGGTGCCAAAAAGGGACAGTGGAGGTGCAATGCACATCTGTGTTTATATACGTCAGTCCAACAAAGCAATTGAGAGAGAAAGACATCCTGGTCCACACATAGCAGGCTTGATCATGCAACTGAACAGTGTCAACGTCTTCTCCCATCGTATCCTAAACATGGGATTCCATCAACTCAAATTGAAATAGAATTGCAGGTACATCACTACTTTTCCAACTCATGTTGGTTTGTTCAGATACAACAGGTTGAGTTTTGGTGTATTGTTAGTTGCAGAAATGTTTCAAGATGTTATATGCCAAATATTTCAACCTATCATGAATTCTTTTATTTATCGTGATGACTAACTGGTATTTGGGGCAATGAAAAAGGAGAATGACAAGGCTCTTATGCAAGTGTGCCAGCTGCTTGCTGATGCAGGCCTCATTCTGAATGCAGCAAAGTGTGACTTTCAGAAGACCAACCTCAAATTATTTTGCCCTTTATTATCTAATGGGGGATCACTCCTGATCCATATAAAGTGCAAGCTATTAGCTACATACTGTGATCTTATTATGCATTGCCTTTTTTTGCTCAAAGTACGTTTGTGACTTTTCTACAGTGAGTGCTCTATTGAGAGACATGACAAAGCGAGGTGTCCCGTTCCAGTGGTCTGCTGAACGTGATCAAAGCTTCAAAAGAATAAAACATGTGATCGAAAATGCAACAAGATGGACTAATATGGCCCCAAGTTACACACTGGAGATCACAGCTGATTCAAACCAGATAGGACAACGGCAATCGGTGATCAACACAATGGTCATCTGAATGTTTAGAGACACATTGCGGCCTTTGTCAATTGAAGCATGTCTAACACCAAACAAGTGTAATCTCAGCTGGAGAAGGAGAGTCTGGCTCAAGTGTTGGCCTACAAATATTTTCATGTGTTATTGCCCCAAAAGTGTTTCACTATCATCACAGATCACCAAACCCTGCTCACTATTTTTGGAAACGTGAATGCCAAGATGCTATTTGTGTTATTTTCCATATATGTAGACCAATCTAGGCTCAGGTAGTCACCTAACCTTTCACATATATTCTCCCCTACCATTACACTGCATAACGGTTCTAGTTTTACCTAGTTACGGTAATGTCCAAAGATGACATGGGGTTTTCTCCAAAAAGCTTAAGCCTCTTTAATTATGCATGAGGATTTTTGGAATCACAGCAGGGCAGCAGGCCTACCATCTCCTGCATAATACCTATGTATAAGTGTTATTCATTCTGTCATCCTAGCCAGACATGACACAGCAAGGTATATCCTCAGGGGGTACCACTTTGGGTATATACACATCATCTCTTACTGAGATAGTCAGAAAAGAAAAGGACCTCCATGCCAAAACACACTGACGCTGAGGATCCTGCACGTAGACACTCCAGCTCGCAGTGGTCTGACATGCGTGGTGCCCATTTCTGGACCAAGATGGGGTCCCACAGTCTCTCACTTCAGGTAATGGGATCAACTTTATGCTAGAGGGATTTTTGGCTGAACACCCACATACATGCTAGGTACACCTAGGTACATCTAGTTAGGGTTGCATCATAGGAGTACGTAGGAGCATGCATTTTACTGTCATGTATTTTATATACTTGCCTGCATTCATTGTTTTAGCACAATAGTAGAAATCTAACATCCTTTTCCTCTTTTAGTGCTTTTAATCATTTATATCTGGTATTTTCCAATGGTTGTTTCAGCACACCTATTTTACACTAGAATGACGCTGGTTCAATAAATGCTTATTTAAAATGTCCCTACCGTTTATTCTGTGTATCTCTCAGAGACGAGGAGCGTACGAGTGACTGAGCAAAAAGTAGTACACTGTTTCCACGATTCTGAGGGATCAGGGTTGTCATGTTCGATAGTTGCCAAGAACTATTCTCTCCTTGGTAAGAGGGGTTTTTAGTGGCACTGTGAGCTAGCTGGTATACAGGCTAACATATTCGATAGGGGTGTCTAGAATCAGTCTGACTCCAATCCTGCAGTATATTTTGTCTAAACGTGCAGATTCTATAAAGGTTTAAAGGAACTACATGACACTTGTATTGAGAGATTAGGATTGCAACTGCAACTGCAAGAGTGTGACTATGCAATTGTACACAAACAGGGTAAAAATCAGAACCCTGCTGATTACTTTTCATGAGTACGGTTGCAAAGGCACAGTTTGACATCCAAGATGGCTGAGGAGTACATTAACCTCATTGTGAGGTCCAGCACACCAGCAGCCCTACCTATTTAGCGGATCATCACTGCTTCTAATGCTGATAAAAACATGCTTAGCCTCAAATACATCATTTGAACTCAGTTGTGGGAGAAGCAAGCTTTACATTTTGATGAAGAAGTTGAATTCCAAAATGTAAAACATTTATATACTGAACAGTTCATTACCAAGGAAGGAGTTATATTGAGAGGCTCACAAATTGTCATACCTGAAAGCCTAAGACAGCAAGTCATTGAGCTACCCCAGGAAGGACATTGTGGCATTGTAGCCACCAACAGTACCCTAAGATACCAAGTGGGGTTCTTGCACCTAGATGGGTGAGGAGAGAGGTATCTAAAAGAGTGTCATCTTTGCAACTGTCTGTCTCTCAAAGTGGTGCAGCACTCTTTGAAATGTCTGACCTTCCTGTTCGTGCGCGGGAAAGAATTCCAATTGGTTTCTTTGGACCTTCAGAAAACGGACATCTTCTCATGGTAGTCATTGATGAATATTCACTTTGTCCTGTGGTAGAGGAGCTATTGTAAGTTACCTATGATGAGGTAATCGAGCAGTTGTATAACATCTTTGCAGCATGGGATATCCCTGCCATTCTAAAATATGACAATGCTCTGCGTTGAATAGCAAAGGTATTAAGAAAACTATGGTCAGATTAAATGTCAAGCATTAAAAGAGCACTCCACTGTGACACCAAACTAATGGGGTTGTGGAATGATTCTTGTGTACCCTTAAATGGGTAATTCAAAAACCATCAATAGAGGGAAGAAAGTTAAACACAGCCATGTGGCAAGCCCTCTGTGCTAACGTTTATCTCCTCATTTCACAACTGGTGAAAAAATTGCCAATCTGCTAGTTGGGATGGAAATCAGAATTACACTGTCCCAGTGGACATTAGACCAATCCTTGAATGCGTATAAGGTTTGTGTCACAGACACTTGTCAGATGTGCCAGATTAAAACATATGTCAATATTTGTCGGCGATTCAGGAAACAGCCTTCAATGAATATTGACAGCGGAAAACTGATACTCAATTTGATGTTGATCCTTTGAGGGTTGTGACATGCAAAGAATATATTGTGATGGCACAGCGTCCTGGAAAGTCCATCACACGGTACTTGTCACACTTTAAGCTCCTGCAATCGTGAATGAGGCAATCCTGCCTGATAGTCCAGATCAAGCACCTGAACCTGTGTCATTGATGCACAACCAACGTGTGTCTTAATCATCTCATACCACTCGGTCTGGCCGACCAGCGCGAGTGCCTAGATGCCTTATTGAAGGGATACGATGTGACTATTGTTTGTACTTTAAAAAAAAAACTTTATTTACTATTTTCATTATACATTTCACAACAGAATGCCGGCTCCAATATAGTGACATGTAAAGAGATTCATGTATAAAAAAAGCATAGTTTATGATCAATATATAATAGTTATCCTTACGGTGTTCAAATTTAAATAGAGTGCGTAGTCAAACATGCATATATCATACATCCCCTTAATCCCCAGTTTGCAACAGTGTAGTGTGTGCCATATCAGCTCATGCAAGGAAACGACACATGGTCTTGACTCCTACCCAGCAAAGCTAAGTCAAATATATATGGAACAACACAACTGCCAATACTGGTCTTAATTTCAATCCTTTTGACATAGAAACCTGTTATGAATAAAACAAACCGGTCCGTTTTCACTAACGTCACTAGTTTATTGAGTCATTTATTTGACTACTCTAAATCATTTATATTTTTATCAGAAATAGTAATTGTTGAGACAAAGGGCCATACCTCAGAGGTATAAGATGTTTTGTTTTTGCCTGTATGTAGGATGCATGTAGTGAATGAGTGCTGGTGAGGATGTGATGTAAATTTTGTACAGTTAATGTTTGTTATTGCAAAAAATGTATTCATTTGTATATAGTCTGTATATGCACTAAAAACTATTTTTGATAAAAATATAAATGATTTAGAGTAGTCAAATAAATGACTCAATAAAATAGTGACGGTAGTGAAAACGGACCGGTTTGTTTTATTCATAACAGGTTTCTATGTCAAAAGGATTGAAATTAAGACCAGTATTGGCAGTTGTGTTGTTCCATATCAGCTCGTGCGGCATGTGATTGTCAATGTACCCTGTGGTGGAGCCCTAGTTCAAATAATTTGCTCAGATCCGGCTATCAACCTATTCCAGTCGGGACCAGCCTGTCCCCCAATTTAGCGGCACCCTGCGAGTGTGCTGTCGTGTTATATTGCTTAAGGGGGCCCCAGATGTTGCGTGGACGAGACGTTCTGGGGAGGGTGTATTTCCAGACTGACTTTGGAATGTTTTTAATATAGCACATCAGAGCAACTTCAGGGGTTGGGACCAAGTCAAGCCCTACCATTTCCCCTAGTGTGTGATGTATGGTGGTCCTACTGATCACGCTGCATGTCCAAGTGAGGTGTGCAAAGTCTGCATGCAGGGATTTGCACCTCAGGCAGCAGTGTGGTCTGTCCGCGTCTATTCTGTGTGCTTTCTCAGGCGTGATGTATATTCTCCTAAGGAATTTAAAATGGAGGAGCTTATGGCGACTGTTCAGAGAAATTGACTTTATCGGTTGGCAACAGGCTTTCCACTGGTCATCGGTGATAGGATGTCCTAAGTCTGCCTCCCAGGCAACTCGTACTGCGGAGTCATTGCGCTGGACCTCTGCTGTGCATGACCTGTACAATTTGGAAATTAGGTGGGTGGCCGTTTCATTTCTATTTCTGTGGATAATGGCATAAACGGGCTGGATTCTACGGGGATCTCAGGAACCTCGGTGGGTAAAGTGGAATGGATGCTGGTGAGTACAAATTCATCCATGAATGACGTGTCAAGGAATGCATCTGTGTCTGATGCAGATAAGGCCTGACCGTTGACCTAAAGGTCCCCCACGGTGGATATGCCAAACCGGGTCAATGGACGTTGAACCTCTCTCTCCCTAGTAATGGGGAACCAGCGTTGATTGGGAAATGGTAGGCTCGGAGAGTAGAAAGTCGGGGATCCCATCCACCTTACCAATTTGAGTAATGCTCAGCTGGTTGTGGAGAATGTCTGGATATCCCGGGGGTGACGAGGGAACCCCAGGGGCAATACGTTGTTCAGAGCATCTGGCAGGAGTAAGTGAGCCTCAGGTCACAGGTACGGGATCCTAGCATTGTGGTGAAACCAAGTGTGTGCATAACTGCACTGGGCTACCAAGTAATACAACTGTAGATTGGCTCCCCCCATGCCACCCCTGTGATAAGGGAGTGTCATGACCTCCCATCTTACCCTAGGGCGTTTACCCCCAGGTGAGTCGCATGAGATGTGTGTTAATGGAGTGGAAAAAGTGATTGAGGAGCTGGATTGGTATATTGTTGAATAAATAGAGAAATTTGGGAAGTACAATCCTTTTAATCAGGGCGATACGGCCGGTGAGCGAAAGTGGGAGTCTGAGCCATTGATCCACTTGCTTCACCAGCGAATGCATCGCAGTTCCGTAGTTAAATAGAATGATCTAAGTGTATGTTAATTCACAGATACTTAACGGACTCTTTGCACCACGTCAGAGGGACCTCAGCTTCCCATCTGTCCATACCCTGAGTGAGGGGAAATATCACAGATTTGTGCGAATTTCTGCAGAGGCCTGAAAAGACATCAAATATAATATTCTCATGAATGACGGATCTAAGTTGTGTTGAGGGGCCTCATCATATAAAATAATGTAATCCATATATAGGGACACCATTAATGGTCCTGTATTAAATTGGACTCCCCTGTGTAGATGGCGTTCCTGAAAGTGCTGGACCAATGGGTCCATGGCAAGTATAAAAAGCAGTGGGGACAGGGGGAAGGCTTGCCTTGTGCCACGAGACAATGTGAAGGAGCGAGAAAGCGTGCTGTTTATGCGCAGTCTGGCCATAGGGGCTAGTACAGCAGTGCTGTAAGCCTAATGAATCCGAAGGGCATGCCCAGCCTTTCCATTACTGTCCAAAGGAACAGCCACTCCAGAGAGTCAAATGCATTCTCCGCGCCCAGCAGGATAGCTGCGCCTGGGATATCGGGGTTGAGTCTTTGGAGGACCGCAAAAAGAGTACGTAGATTCAGAGATGTGGAGCACAAAACCGTACTGGGCAGGGGAGAATTTTTTGTCCAACAATAATGCGAGACGGATCGCTAAGTCTTCGATAGTATCTTATAATCGAAGTTTAATAGCGAGAGAGGTCTATACGACGCATGACCCACAGTGCAGATGTTCCTTGTCCAGTTTTGGTAGTAAGACGATTGGAGCTTCCCGTAGCGTAGGAGGTAATTGGTTTCATTCTAGAGCCTAATGGTGGACCTCAATGAGCCTAGGGGCTAAGATGTCCTAATACCGTTTATAAAAGTCGCCCGTAAACCCAATGAGGTCAGGGGCAGTAGAACCATTAAGAGCATCAATTGCATCAGATATTTTATCCTTAGAGAAAGGCTCAGCGAGAAAATCTTGCATGTATTTGTTCAAATACACTAATGCGAATTCTTCAAAATACCCCTCGCTCTCCGTGGGAGAGCGATCCTGCTTGGAAGTGTATATTTGCTCATAATAGGACAAGAATTTGTCCCGAATGTCAGCGGTGTCTGTTAACGTGGCCCCTGTAGCAGCGCCAAGCTCAGTAATGTGTACTGCAGAGTACTGGGGTCTGAGCAGCTGCGCCAGTGTGCACGCAGGCCATTCGCCCTCACCATAGTGAAACGCCGCTACGTACTTGCTGAGGTAGTGTGCTTCCCTGCCAGCAGCTTCGCAAAATTCTAACAGTGGCGATAACCACCGCCGTTCCTCCTCTGAGGTGTCTGAAAGGCATTGCATCAAGGCATCAAGAGCAACCAACTGCTGTTCAATGTTGGTGGGAGTTTTCCGTAAGGCCCTTAGGACCCCCGTGCTTGGCTATTACGACTCCCCGAATGTATATTTTGCAAGCTTCCCGTAGCGTCGCCCAGGTAACTATCGAGCCTGTATTGAAATCAAAGTAGTCTTCAATGGCTTCCCTGGGTCGAGTCAAATAACTCATCGTTTAGGGCCCTGCTAGGGAATCTCCATCTGCGTTCCTGCCCCTCGGGCCTGGGGATGCGGAGTTTGAGCATGACAGGTGCGTGATCAGAATATGACCTGGGCAGAGTAGCGCTTGTAGTGTGCCATGGAATGAGGCCAGGGGATAGCATCCAGAAATCTAATCTGGTCCAGGTATTGTATGGGGGCTGAATAATGAGTGTATCCCAGATTCATCGGGTTGCGCAATCACCACACATCAGTAAGTTGAAATGTTGTGCATGTTTCTAACAATACCTGTCGGGCCTTAGGCTTAGTGTTAGCTGTGCTGGAAGAGCCATCAACTGTGCAGTCCATAAGTAAATTGAAATCACCACCCAATAACAGGTTGCCTTAACCCCAGCGTGTGAGAGTAGCGTCTAGGTCTTGGAAAAAGTCCGGACTGTCGACATTTGGGGCATAAACGCACAAGTGGCCCATCAGATTTCCCACTACTATGATGTATTGTCCTTCCCGATCTGCCTGGGAATGAGTCAGTGAGAATTGGAGTCTCTTATGAATTAAGATTGCAGCAAACGTGCATAGCTGCTATAATTGGAGAAATAGCGGTGTGATCCCCAACTGCAGGCGAAGTGCGTGGAGTCAGACTTCAGTAAATTCAGTTCCTGAGGGAAGGCGATGTCAACTTTGTGCCGCTGCAGGTAGTGTGGGACATTTATATGTTTCTTATGGTCATTAATTCCCCAAACTTTTCAGGTCATCATGAGGACTAGGTTTGAATGATCGACTAATTCAGGAACGTGGTCTGTTGTGCCATAATGTCATTGACAAGATGAAGTGAATATCGTGAACGGAGCCGGTAATGCAATAACAACTAATAAAGCAAGCCCCCAACCTACACCCAACCTTGCGAACCCACATGCAAGGTGAAGAACCCATTAAGCAAGCGTCTAATGCATCTTGTGAACTTCTCACTTGGAAGGATATGAATATTTCCTGATGCATTAATATTATTAATAATAACAGTGTGCTACGCACCTAGGGGGGAGGCAGCGCTCCGGCAAGGCCCATCAATCACAAAACATTATAATAGAACAGTTCTCATACTATCTCAGTGATCATAGCTACATGCGTCAATGAAAGCAGCAGGTGCAGGGTATTAGGTAAAACAAGCACCAGGATTAAATATTTGAGAAAAGGTCCATACTAGCCGCAGAGCTACTGTGGATCGGGGAGCCGCCGCCACAGTCTTCACTCCGTTGGGAGTTAGAGGTCTTGTATGCGGCGCAGAAAGCTTGCGCCTCACTCGGAGTCGCGAAAAAATTAGGGCGCCCATTGATGTCCACTCTAAGGCGGGCCTGATATAGCATTCCATATCGGAGGCCCAGGTTTCGGAGCATCACCTTGACCCCTGTGAACTTGCAACGAGCCTCCTGGACCGTTAAAGTGAAATCTGGATGGAGTGCCTTACCATATCAGTTTGCCACGCTCCCTGGAAAGCCTTAGTGCAGTGTCTCTGTCCTGGAAATTCATAAAGAGTGCTATTATAGGTCTATGTAAGCAGCCGGGGTTGTAGTGTGGGACCAGCGATCGGTGCGCTCTTTCCACCACAAAGCCGGGAGTAAAAGCAATCCTTTCCAAAAATGTCCCTCAGTGTGGTCCCAACAAATGTGTCCATTTTGCCAGTGTTGGTAGACTCCAGAATCCCAGTAATGTGGAGATTGTTGCAGCAGCTACAAGCTTCCAAGTCCTCATTCTTTATTGCAACTTTTTTCAAAATCTTTTCCATGCGCTCCAGCCTTTTTGTTGATTGTGCAGCCCTGTCCTCTAAGTCTGATATTCGGCCTTCTGCATTGTCCAATCGGTGGTCATGTACCTCCAATTTGGCCCCAAACATGTCCAGGCGTTTCTCCAACATGTCGAACCTGTGGTCGAGCGACTTGAAGCCAGCCCTGAATTTGGTAAGCAAGTGTGGGTTAGAGAGGCCAGTGTCCGGCACAACTGAGGAAGCCTATCCGCCCTCGGACATGATGGCGCTCTGATCATTTTTCCCGTCTGAAACAACCGGAAAGGTGAGTAGTCGTTTCTTTGGGTCCTTTTTGCCCAAAGTGGTGCGGCCAGCTCCCAGTGTAGCAATGACCCCAGGCACAGAGTTGGATAATAGGGTGACAAGCTGTGCCGCAACCACAGTTCTTAATGGCTCAGTGTGCCGCAGTTGGTGCAATGGGGCAAGAGGGCAGCAGGGGGGATCCTGGATGGTGGGTGAAGTGGCCTGTTCCGATGTAGGCCCAAGGCGAGGGAGGCCCACCTAGGCTTCCTCAGGGAGCTGGAGAATGGGTCGCGCAAGGCTGGCGGTGTCTGGGGGCAAAAAGTACACACTAGCTCGTGCTGCCCTGAGGTGACGCCCTAAGAGGCAAAGTTCATGGGGTAGCATTCAGGGGAGACCTCGTTGATTATCTTGTGCTACAGTCGCTGTGTCTGATCAATTACTGAGGCTAAAGGATGTCTTCGCCCGCACTTTGCAGCAATGCGCAGCTGGCCGGCAGTCTCCCTACCACCACCGGAGCCCCTGTCACTTCTGGAGGGTTATGGGACTACCACAGCATGCACCACACTGAGCTATTCTTTGAGGAGGAAGACTGCGGCAGGAATGGCAGTGCAGATGTGCAGGGAGATGGCGGCAATGCACTTACTGCGAGTCCAGGGCAGATAAAGGGAGACAACGTAGGCAGGGTGATACTGGCCGCTGGCGTCGCTGCCTCAAAGTCAGCCAGGCAAGAATTTCGGGCAGTCGAGATCTAGGCTGCCGTCAGCTCCTCCCTCTGAGCCACAGATGGCGTTTTCAGGGATTTTGTGGTCCCAAACCCTATGATTTTGCGAATTGTTTGCTTTGCAATGTCAAAATCCCTTAGATCATTAGTACCTGTAATAAAGTGTGTTATTAGTTGGGAAGGAGGTGGGTCTGCAACTTTCTATCTACTGAGAGCCAAGTGCCCTCTTGTAGAACTTGACTTTTTCAGGGAGCGAGGGAGAGCAGTCGAAGGCCTACTCAGGGGAGGTGGTGTGGGCTGTTACCCTAGTCCTTAGGCACACAGCAAACAACACCTAATAAATCATTGTTCAGTCAGTGCATTTACATATTAAAGAAAAATACTTATTATACACACATTACTCAATAACATTTATTTATTTTATTTTATTTAATGAGTTTTATATAGCGCTGGCTAGTCCCATAGGTATCAGAGCACTTTACATAAGGTTCCACAATATTACAAAGTACATTAGATTTGGATAACATAAAGTGCTAGACAAACATTTCAAGAGCATGGAAGCTAAGAAGGGTGAAGGGGCAGGGAAGGAGGGGTAGGGGAAGATAGGACAGGGAGACGAAGCAATATTTGACCGAAGAGCAGCTGGGTAGGTGACAGCAGAGGGGGAAGTCAAAAGCCCATCTCCTCTTTAGCTATCAGGAAGCTCCACAGGGCAACGGCCAGAGAGCTAGGTCTCTGTGGGAAAGATAAAAGAGCAAGGAGAACAGGGTAAAAGGGGAGTAGAGAGGAAAGGGTAGGGTCAAGAGTAAGGAGGGACAGAGCGACGGGGAGGCAAGGGAAATTCTGCCCAAAGTCCGGTTGGGTAGGTGAGGGCAGAGGGGAAGTCGTGGCCCATCTCCTCTTTATCTAAATTTTAGCTCCGCTGGGAATCGGCCATAAAGTAAGGTCTCCACGGTTGCTCGCAGGTTCAGTAACTAGATGGGTAGCCCAGATGGTGGCTATGATTCGAGTTCTGTTCACAGCCCATATTATTCCCCAGTAGTAGTACAGGGTGGAAGTACCACTGTGACAGCCATCTTGCGGTCAAGTAAAGGGTGATGTCCATGGAGTTACATACCGCCAGTCCCCACTTAATCATTCTCTAAGAGAGCGGGGTTCTTGATGTGCATGCTTACTGCAGGTATCACGTGTGATGTGTGCAGGAATGCACTTGTGGCTGCATCAAAGTCGCTCTCTCCCCTGTGCCCCTCCACCGCTTGCAATACCAGATGCTCCCCGGGTCCACTTGTTGCTGCCGGGGACTGCTAGGGGGATGTCAATAGTCTAACAAGATCAGACTACTGTACCTGCACCTTCACCGTATGACGCACCAAACATAAGGAGCACACAAACCAAGAACGGCAACGGTCAGTGTGTTTGGGTTGAGCACTCAAGTTCCGCTGACAACCACTCAGAGAGACATATTTACTTTACTTTATTGCGAGGTGCTCGCGACATGGCTGATGCGCAGATGGTTGGTTTCCAGAATGTGCCATCTGTTCACGCGGCTGCCTCTACTGTATCACAGTATGTTGAGGGGCTTGGTAAGGTATACCCTAGCGAATTCAGAGTGGATTTTCCGCGGTCAGACAGACCTCTAAAGCGGAGTTCTGATCTGGTTTGGTCGACCTTTGATGGCGGGGTAGGGGATGGGGCTTGTCCTGGTACTAGTGGGGGGTCAGAGGTGAGGGGTGAGTTTAGTCAGGCCACAAAAGGACAGGCTGGGAAATCGAAAAAAGGCAAGAGAATTGTGCATAACAAACAAAGCGTCTTGGGTAGAGCTGGTAAAGAGCTAAAAAGGGCGTGGGGCAACAACCTCTTCTTTCTTGTTTCAGAGGTCAAGTGCGGACTCTTCTGCTGTGGAGATGACCCCAAGAGATTATCAATAGCGGATGTCTCCAACTGAGTTGCAGCAATAAGAGGTACAGCTACCATGCGGTAAGCCTCATTGGTGGGCAGTGTGAGATGATGGACGGGATAGAGGGGCGAATGTTCGAAATTTACCTGTGGTAAAAGTGGTAGGGGAGAGGGAAGGTAGGAAGACTGTGTCGTTAGGCAATTCGATATCATCTGGAGTGCGGACACCGCTTAGTGCACTAGATGCAGGAGAGTAATCTCAGGGGTTAGTCACTCTGGAGGGAGGGCGTACATAGGACGCGGTGTCAGATCAGATGGTGTCTATCAATGTTAGGCAACGGCTTCCTTACATGGGCCTTGCGATGCCTTTGGGGTCGCATTTATCAGATAAGACTAAGCAACGTATATGGAACCATGAGTTTGTGGATGTATTCAAATTACTTCATCGTGACGTGCAAGCCAAAGAGGGTTCTAAGGAAGAGGAATGGGAGTTAGCGCGACGTCCCAGGGTGCCTCGTACAATTGAGAATTGGACCTCAGCCTTCCTGATCTATGCAAGTATTTATTGCGAAAGATATCCGGAAAGGTCCGTTGCCCTTCATAAGTACATGGATATCGTCAGGAAGGCGCAGCTGCACTTTAGGGGATACTCATGGTTGAACTACGTTGAGGAATTTCGAGCCCGTATCAGCATTTGTGCTGAGAAGCCGTGGGGGGACGTGGATTCCGAACTTTGGCTCCAATGGATGTCCACGTCTCACCCATCGGCGACAACACACACGGCAAGTGGCATGCCAGTGCCTTACTGGCCCTTTCTATGGCGTCCCGCTAATTCTGGAGCAGGTGCATGGGGAAGGGGTTTCACCTCAGGTACGGGATCCTGTTGGAACTATAACCTGAGAATGTGTACTAGACCAATGTGCCGCTTTAAGCACGACTGTTCCCAGTGCGGGGGGCGTCATCCGCTCACACAATGTGGTTCCTCAGCGGGTGGCTTTGGAGGCCACAGATTCAGTGAGCAACAACGATTTTCAGAACATGGTGGCTGGGCAGCTAGAGGTAGGGGAGCCTCTTTCCCTACTTTTCCAAAAGGCGCCTACACAGTTAAGTTAGCCAGTTTGATACCTTGGTTGACCCAATATCATGACACTGACGCAGCAGCTCGTTTGTTTTGGGGGTTTCGAGAGGGCTTTAAGCTGGGATATCAGGGCCCCCGTCAACAGAGGTGGGCTGATAACTTGCGTTCGGCTAAGGCACTGCCGGAGGTGGTCCGTAAAAAATTAGATGCAGAGATCAAGGTAGGTAGGATAGCGGTCCCCTTTCAGCATTATCCTTTGCCGAATTTGATAGTGTCCCCTCTTGGAGTCATTCCCAAAAAAGCTACTGGCGAATATAGAATGATACAACATATCTCTGGGCCCGAAGGGTGTTCCATCAATGATTTCATATCAGCTTTAGATACCTCAGTGTCGTACACGACAGTGGATGAAGCAATGGATTTAGTTACAAAGATGGGCAAGGGAGCGGAAATGGCTAAATGCGATATCCAATCTGCCTTCCGTTTGCTACCCATTCACCCTTCTGATTTCGAATTGTTGGGGATATTTTTTCAGGGACATTATTATGTTGACAGAGTCTTACGAATGGGATGTGCGGCCTCTTGTGCGCTGTTTGAGATGTTTAGCACATTCCTACAGTAGATCTTTTCACAGATATGTACAGAAGGTATCAGTTGTCATTATTTGGACGATTTCCTTTTCATAGGGAAGGGTGAGACAGGACAATGTACAACAGCACTAACACACTTCGAGAGGTTTGCTGAGTCTTTAGGGGTTCCTTTAGCGCCTGACAAGACTGAAGGACCTAGTACGGTCATGACTTTTCTAGGCATTGAGTTAGATACCACACAGATGACACCGCGCCTTCCACAGAGTAAGATTAGTGAGATCAAAGCATTTTTACTCCTGGTTATGGACGCACGTAAGATTGAATTGCGACAGGTGTAGCGCTTGTTAGGCTACTTGAACTTTGCATGTTGAGTGGTAAGAGCGGGGAGGACATTTTGTAGACGTTTAGGCATGTCTTTATCAGGTGCCTCTCTCCCACACCACAGAGTTCGAGTGACTAAAGGCATCAAAGAGGATTTGAGAGTGTGGTTGTGTTTTTTGGACAGTTTTAATGGCATACCGTTGCAATTCTTGGATGAGAATTTTGTGTGGCAAGTCCAAATTTATTCCGATGCTGCTGGATCGAGTGGTTTTGGAATTTTCTGGGAAGGAAGGTGGTGCGCCGAGGGTTGGCCAGAGCATTGGAAAAATCAAGGCCGAAGCATTGCCTTTTTAGAGCTGTTTCTCCTAATTGTGGCTTTGTTAGTTTGGGGTCATGAATTCCAAAACAGATCTGTGATGTTTCACGTAGATAACACAGCTGTAGTAAATTTGGTGAACAACCAGAAGGCCAAAGATGTCAGAGTGTTGCAATTGTTGAGAATGTTCATGCTTTTGAGTTTGCGTTTCAACATGATCTTCAAAGCTAAGCATGTCCCAGGGATTAACAATTACATTGCTGATGCTCTTTCCCGCTCTCATTGGCAGAAGTTCCGCGAGCTGGCGCCAGGGGCAGATCTCACCAAAACGAAAGTGACACACAACCTTTGGGCCCTAGGGGAATGAGGATCGTACAGCTAGTCGAGCAGTCAATTGCCCCTTCGACTAGAAGAAGTTATGTACAAGCATGGCAGGAGTTCTTACACTACACACAGGTGGTAGGCGGGTCAGGACAAGTGGCAAACGAGAGGGGTAACATTTGTGATTTTGTTCTTACGATTGTTGGAGCAGTTGGAGTTGTTTTGTTATGACCTTTGGGAAGTTGGGCGTTTTAGATTGGCAATGATTTGGATGTTCTTTGGTGCGTTCAGGGTTTCTGAAGTGCTGGGTGCGGGTAGAGACAGAGGTTTATCCAGCACAGAGATATTAGTCATGGAACACAGGATAGGCATATGGGTTAGGAAGTCTAAAACTGATCAGTTGGGTCGGGGTACATGGGTCTTTCTAAATAGCAGCGGTATTTCATACTGTTGCCCTGTACAGGAATGGGTTCAATTTTCTTCTTTGAATAGTTTTAAACAAGGGCACATTTTCATTCACGAGTCTGGAGACAAGATAACTAGTTCTCAATTTTTTGCTGCATTGCGGAGAGTATTAACTTTTTTAGGAGAGAACCCGCAATGCTTTGCCACGCATTCATTTCGTATAAGGGCAGCTACAGAGGCAGCTATGTTGGGACTGGGTTTAGATGTCCTGAAAAGTATTGGCAGATGGAAGTCTAGCAGTTACAAAAGATATGTGCGAAAATAACTGTGTTGGGATGGTAACACGCTTGATTGTGTCAGACTAATTGTTATTTTCTTTCAGGTACGGTTCGGGGAGAGAATTCGAGATTTAAAAGGCGAGATTTAAATAAATAGTCTGTGCACCTTTGGAGACTTAGGGTGGCACATTTAAAAATCAACTTTCTGAATGGTGGATGATGACCCTGCCCTCTCTTGGGGCACCAGATGAAAAAAAAATTTACAAATTGTTCTGCATCGCAGAGGATTCTGGGGTACTCATTTTGTTTCAGGTGCATGGCATGCTTTGCAAAATGGGTTTGTTTTAGTGTTCTTTTTATTTTGCATGGGAGCCAGCAACATATTTCTCTCCTGCCCGTGATCCACATCTGATCAGGTGCACCCATCCCGCTCCAGACATGGACCCAGAGAGATGGGGAGAGCACCTGTCTCATTTCCCAGTGCTCTGGCCTTCCCCCAGAGATTCAATGCTCTCATCTTTGTTCCCAAGGAGATGGACTCACTGGAAACACTATGACGAGCTGAGACTGGTGGTGCTCCTTTCTTTATTTTTCTTTGTTTCCTTCAGTGTTTGTTCTCTGAGAGGCCGGAGTGGGGCAGGCTCCATGGACATGATTCTTGGTCTCCTCACCCCTAAAATTTTATACGCTTTTTAGAAATTGCTTTGTCTGCTCTTTCCTTCTGTTCTCATGACCATTCCTCTATCCAGTGATTGGTGTTTGTTGTCCTCTGCCTGAGGTCACTTTCAGTTGCATGCTGCAGCTCACCAAGCAGATTATCCTCCATGCCTGCACTCTTTAGGTCCCATAGCATCCTCAGCCACTTTTGAGGCATCCTTGGGATAGCAAAAGACATGGCTTGGCTCTCGTTCACTGTTTACTACTGGAAACATTTTAAAGCCAGAAGAGGAGCAGCAGGCATTGACCTTGATTTGCCTGCCCTGCCATGCAAATATGAATGAGACTGCAATCAACTTGCCTCCGCATCTGTTTGCCTTTTCTTGCTCTGTTGTCTGTTGGCTGTTGTCTATCACACTGGTGCTGCAATTACTTAGAGAGTCTTGTTTGGTTAAAAAAATATAGGGTTAGGGTATGAGGATATTTTTTTTCACCTGAAAAGGTCTTTTCCCTTGTACAGGTTTGCCTTATTAGGAGACTGTTGAATCCCCATGCTAAAAGGCCCTATCCTATTAGTGTGAGAAAGTGAGGGTGGAAATTTGGGAACTAGATATGAATTGTTTTTGGCAATTTTAAAAAATTGGGTTATAGTAGTAGTAAAAATACTTTATTCGGTATCCAAGTACCATCAAAGTGTACAGAGGATAATTCAATAAATATACGAAGATACATTTTTAAAACATCACATAGTTCAGGCTTATAATAAAAATTATTTAAAAAATGATATTGAGAAATCATTCCTGCAATCATTATTTGTGTACAAAACAGCGTGCAAAAGTCGAGCAAGGGCTATGTGCAAAACTAGCAACAGACAGCATGGGAAGTCTAGGGATTTGTTGTTTTTTTCCATTTTTTTATAAAATGTGTTTGTTTTTTAAATTTTTTTGTAAAAATAGATGAATTTAAAATTGGTAATATTTCTAAAATATCTTAATCACTGGCAGTCGCAGTCTGTAATCTGCCACTTTTGAACCAGACCACCCATATTAAATTTGCTAATAGCAATAAAAATTACAGGAGTTGTGTCACTCTTTAAGATTCTAAAAGCCACCGAATATCTGGTCACCTCCAGATTGGGGCATAAAGGGATAATTAATTTCCTATATGGGCCTTCATAACCAGGACAAAAGAATAGTATATATTTGGGTTATAAATTGGAGGAGGTGTAAACCCTACTCACGTAATAAACACAATCTTTGTCAGAATGAAGCAGAAAAGTCACGAAAATAAACCTGTACTTTTCATTTATGTAGTTTGGCACAAAAGCGGTGAGGCTTAACTTAGAAGCATTGCTTAGAGTATTTACACAGCACTCAAAAAACAATACATTAAAAACACAACACAAGAAAAATCCCAAACCAAAATTAGAGTTCATTTTTGTCTAAAACCCATACAGGGTGCCACTGGCCAAGCAGGAGCTACTCGGACCAACCGTAGGGGTTGAGGCTTTTAACTCCTAGGGCCCAATTTGCAAAGGTAAATTAAGATCAAAAGTCTAAGTTTACCACTTTCGGTATTCACAAAGGTAAATTACGAGTAGTATCTTTGCATCTGGAATCCGAGCGGGATTTTCAAAACTAGATGTGGAATCTCTGCACTCAGGGTGGAGATTCCACAATTGAGGTGGACATTCCACAATCAGCGGAGGAAGTTTGCTTTCATGCTGACACAACTCTGTCAGTGCCTCCCATCTCCCCACCCAGCTCCAGCTGAAAGTCGTAAGGCAACAGCCAGTCCCAGTCGCTGCAACCATAAAATCAGAGCTGCCACACACAAAACCCTTTCAGACCTTTCAACATGTCGCTGAATGTGTTTGTTGGTTTGCCCCTTGCAAATGTTACAGAACAATTTGAGGGGACGGGGGAGGAGGAGAACAGCAGAGAGGATTTTTAGACAAGGAATAAACCTCTGTGGGATGTCCGGTCAAGATGCTAGGTCCAGATACCATATACCCCAATGTAATCTTTAGACAGTTTGTGAGTGGTAGCAGGATCTTGACTCTTGAGACCTGCTGTTCCCATACCATCCCAGCCTATATCAAGATCGTAGCAGCTCTCCAATGTTTGCTATGGGCTTGTTTCAGAGGGTGTTCGTTGACCTTTTCGTCATCTCTCAGATAAATACAAAACAGAAAGATCCACCCTCAGATAGATGTAAAAGCCATGTCCTCCCAAATTAGCTGTGTTTCCTGCAGTGGTGGAGAAACACATAGTTTGTTTAAATACCCCTCACACATCAAAAAGGCCCTTGGTGTCATGGTTCATCATAGGGTTCTTCCCGCCCCTCTATGGAACAGGGCGTGCTGCGACCAACGACTACGCTGGAACACTGCTGTTGTGAGATGACTATGTGTTGTGTAGGAATGTGAGTGGAAGGGTCAGGAGTGAATGGGAAAGTGAAGTTAAAAAATATCTGGCTCGTTGGACTAAAAAACTTTAATATTCCTTTGAGCTGGTATTGTTAAAAATGGGGAAAGAAGATATGTTGCCTCAATGAGCAGTGCCTCCTACGTCTGTCAACATGTTTCGAAGCCCTCCCCTGACTTCTTCTTCAGGACCAAAAGGATCCCTTCTACACTATCTTACTAATGTGGTGCGTAGTTATTAGATTTACCTATGCTAAGTGTATGTACAAATAATAACTATGTGAATAGCATGCCAAATAACCATGCGTATTATACAATACCTAATTAGGCATCTGACTTTATCTCAAAGAAAAACAGCATAATATTAAAATGCAAGACATTAGCATCATCCATCATGACAAGTGGTGACCTGCAAAGAAAAGTGAGACATCACAATGTATTCCTTATCCACAATCGGAGTGAAAAAATGATGGTGATGTGTCCTGCTGTTTAAGAAGAAAATTACATTTACAGAGACAAACACTCACGGAACATGAAGCCCACACTCTATATCAAAGGACTAGTTCAAGTTAGCCCAAAAAGTAATTGCACTTCTTGATATACTGGGTATTGAAATATGTCAAGTTCCACAAAAGAGAGGTATGTCTAGGTACCATGGTTGTCAACCTACTTGATTGTCAATGAGAAAATGCCCCATGAGCCTTTTAACTGGTGGGAGGGGTGCCTGTAGTTGCAATCTAGAAATATAAGAAAAACAAAGAGGTATTTGGTTTTAGAGTAATCATGTCGGTCTGAGACCCAGTTATAACGCAGCTTGCTCCTCGGCTATGCCGTAATTACTACTACTGGGACACTGCCCCGCCGTGTGTAGCCTCCCGTGGCTCTGCTGAACAATAGAGCTGACTGGGGAGTGCCCTTAAGTAGTCAATGTAATTGTTGTTCCCGTCGTCAATTATGGGCATAAAGTCTTACAACTGTTGTCAACCGGAAGTGAAACAAAGAGGCCCCTTGCTCTTTGTAAGCTGGTGTGCCAACCTTAGGCGCGTTGCCCCCGTGACTGCCGTCACATGATGCATCGTAGCGTCTCTGCTGAAGGGGATTGATCCGGACGTGGTTAAATGAACGTGTGGTCAGCATTTTGTTCCTTTTAAGCTAGACCGCCCATCTTCGTAGAGTATCACTTGCTGCGGCCATAAGGAAATGAAAGTCTAAAGCCTTGTGCCAGGACCCCTAAACCCCTCTATTAATGAGAAAGGGACACAGTTCCAAAGGGGTTTGATCAGTGTCATGCTTTACTTAGTTAGACTGCCAACCATGTTAGTATACCAGAATGGAGGCCGTTCTAAAGGGAGGTAACATGCATTTTACCCTGACCCCTCAAGCATTTGTTCTTGATGACAGGGGTTTTCTTGACAGGTAATTTTCGATTTATCAGGTGCAAAGGGTGCCGTTTTAATGGCCAACAACACAGCCCTTGTGGGTTACCGACCATCGCCAAGTGATCCAATTGGTCACATGTAGAAAAGTCACCTTTGTGTGCAGTGGGATAAATATACCTTGTGTCAACATATATCTCCACTTGGTCTACACTACCCTGCACACATATTTTTTAGTCAAAAGGTTGGGTGATCTCAGGCCAGATAAAATGGATTCATTATTACCATAGGTTAGTCCTAGGTACCATATGAAAGGAAAAACTGTCAGTCCTTGAACCCACCCACGCGATCCTTAGGGAATGTTAAAGCTCACTTGGCGGTACACGTCCACCTGTTGGTTACACAGGGAGATCCTTTAGGAGAATTGATTCCAGGGTATATCGTCATTGAGGCCATCAGTGTGTGTCCCAAGATGGAACACCCACCGCTGTTCTTTATCGAATAGGCCGCTCTCGCCATTCAGTTGTTCAAGTGCGGTCCATTTCGAAAGTCTCCACCCCGTGTTGAGTAGTCAGGTAGTGGGTTGACATCTTGGTTGTGCTCTTCCCCCAGCAAATGTTGTGCTTGTGCTCCCCAATGCGAACCTTGATGGGTCTAGTGGTCATTCCTCTTTATATTCCAGCCGGCACAGGCAGGTGATCATATATACAACATTCTTACTGATGCAATTAGTGAAACCCCTTTGTGCCCACTCGCTTCCATTGCTGAATTTCATGTGCTTACTCCTGCAGGTAAAGTGGCATGTGATTTGATTTGATTTGAGTCTTATATAGCGCATGGTTACCCTTGGGCATCCCAGCGCTTGTCAAGGTGTCCGTCAGCCCCTTAATCCAACATATTAAGATGGGAAGAGATGCGTTTTCAGAAGCTTCCGAAAACGAAGAGTGCATGTCTCGCGACGCAATTTCAATGGGAGCAAATTCCAGAGGGTGGCTGTATGCACCGAAAATCTTCTGCCGCCAGTGCGGGCTTTATGAACTCTGGGGACCTGAAGCAAATGTTTTTGATCAGAGCGAAGAGCTCTGTTCGCTTTATAGGGCACCACTAACTTCCTTAAGGAAGGAGGTCCTTTCCCTTGGAGGATCTTATGGGCCATACAAAGAGCCTTAAACTTGACCCTCTCTCGCACCGGGAGCCAATGCAATGCTTCCAAGGCGGGCTTAGCTGATTGTCTCCTTGATGCATTAGTCAACAGCCTAGCCGCAGCATTTTGTACCTGCTGCAGCTTGCTGAGCTTGGCTTCCGGGGCACCAAGGAATATGGCATTGTAGTAATCAAGCCTAGAGATAATTAGCCCCTGGATGAGTAACCTCCTCGATGGCAAGGGGAGGAGGGGCAAGACTTTGCGGGCTGAGCGAAGAAGCCCAAAACAGATCCCTGCTGTTTTCTTAGCCTGGTTTTAAAGGAGAGATCTTGCTCCAGCCATACTCCCAAACTCTTGATCTCCTGCTTGGGGCTGGGGAGTTCCCCCAGGCAGCTGGGCCAAACAGTCGAGGGGAGAGAGGGAGTCTTGTGCCCTAACAGCATTATCTCAGTCTTGGAACCGTTTAGTTTGAGCGACGAATCACACATCCCAGTGTGTACATTGGTCAGGCATAGGCGCAGCGCGTCTGGGTTCTTCTCCAGTTGAGATAATGCAACCACCAGCTGGGTATCGTCAGCATAGCTGACAATTTTTATCCCTAAAGGGGCCACCACATTCTCCAGGGGGGCCATATAAACGTTAAACAACGTAGGGCTCAACGAGGAGCCCTGTGGCACGCCGCACTTGAGGGGGATAGATGGAGACTTCTCGCTGCCTTCCCAGACCTGATAGGTACGACCACACAAAAATGACCTAAGCCATTGCAATGCCATTCCTGTGACCCCCGCATTGGACAGCCGTTGGATCAACACTTGGTGGTTTACAGTGTCAAAGGCAGCACTGAGGTCCAGGAGGATCACTGCCACTTACCCTCCTGAATCCAAAATGCTCCTTGCTTCCTCAACGACTGCCAAGAGGGCGGTGTCTGTGCCCTGCCCTGGCCGAAAGCCCGTTTGTGACTCTCTCAGCAGGCCATTGGATTCCAGAAAGACAGATAGTCGATGGTTGACCAGTTTTTCTGCGATCTTACCAAGACCCGGCAGCAGAGAAATAGGCCTGAAGTTTGCCAAATCTGACGAATCCAGATTGGGTTTTTTCAGGAGAGCCTTTACAACCGCTCTTTTCCAGCTCGGCGGCACCACACCCTGGGTAAGGGATGTGTTAATCAGGTTCGCTATGGGAGCCGCAATCACAGATGTTACCTGTTTCAGAAATCTCATTGGGGCTGGATCCTCTGGTGAACCACTCTTCATGGATCCTAGTTCCTTTGCGACCTCCGCTACAGGAATTGGACCGAAGGTATCCAGGCGGGCTCCTTCTCCTGCTGTCTGATTGCCTGTATGTGCAACCTGCACGACTTCGGGCAGTTCAGCTATGATGTTTTCTATTTTTAAATGGAAATATTCCGCTAACTCTCTACACTTCTCAGCTGGATTATCCTGAGTCAGCGGGGGCTTCGGAATTTTGAGGAGTTCCTTTACCACTGTAAAGGTCTCTCTTGATGAATTGGAGGCACTTTTTATCCTGTCCTCAAAGAATTGCGCCTTAGCACTGCGGAGGGCATTTTTATATGTTCTTATTGCAGTGCGATATTCATCCCGGCTTGCCACCTCCCAGTTTTTTCTCCAGGTTCTCTCCAGCCTCTTACATCCTTTCCTGAGGATACGTAAGTCCGATGAATACCAAGGGGCGGAGCCCATCCTTTTACCCCTCTTTGCCACTCTTTTCTTAGGGAGAATGACATCCAGGGAATTAGTTATCCACAGCTCAAAATCCGCATCAGCCGTAACCGGGTCCACTGGTACAGGAGGGCACAAGCTCTCAAGTTTTGCGATCCAGTTATCAACTGATAACCTGGACCAAGCTCTTTCCAAAGTGCAAACTCTCGGAGAGGGGGCAGTTCTCGGATCAACTTGCAGACTGACCGGGACAAGGAAATGGTCGGTCCAAGGTAAAGGGCAAACGGGCAGAGCTGTAAGGTATGGGATATTTGAGAAGATGGGATCAAGAAGACGACCCTTGGAATGAGAGGGTCCCAAGTTTTTTAGGATAAGATTGTAGGCTTTAAGGTCTTCCAGCAGATCAGCCGACACCTTGTCCATCGGTTCATTAAAGTGGAGGTTCAGATCCCCTAACACCATAAAATTAGTGGTCGAGGAGGCCAACTGCGTGACTATTTCCATCAGGGAACCAACAAAACTTCCCATGACTCCTGGTGGACGATAGATCAAGACGCCTGACACAGTCACCATAGGAGAAACCTGTAGAGAGAACTGGCAGCTCTCACAGTCCTGGACGTCATTGTTCTGCACCTTACACACAAATGTATCTCTATATATAATGGCAATGCCGCCTCCCCGCCCCTTAGGTCTATCAAGATGGTATATCAGAAAACCAGGGGGAAGGGCTCGAACCATGTCTGCGCCTGAACTGGCAACAATCCAAGTCTCCGTCAGGACCAGGATGTCCAGATCATGATCTTGTATCGGGAGAGATCTACAATTAAGCAGCGCCATTAAGAGGGTGTTTTTTCCCTTATCCAGTTGCGTAGTGAGGCATGTACTACAGGCAGTGTAAGGTATAGATCCCTTGTAGATATACTTACATGATGGCCTTTTGGGAGCGCGCAGCGACATGATATCCTCTTGGGAGTAAGTTATCAGCGTTTTAGAAGATTCAACCAAGGAGACAGGCCCTAGGCCCGGACGGGCCCGGACGGGCTGGACTCTGGCGTGACTGCGGCGCGATTACAGCACGCCCGCTGCGCGTCACCGCTGCGCGTCACCTCTGCGCGTTTCCGTGTGAGGATTAAGTAGGGAGCTCGTGTGTCCAGGTGAACACTAGAGTGCAAACTCGAATGGCCAGTAACGTCCCAAACTCCACCCAAGATGGCCGACACGCTTTCCCCAGCAACCAGCAACCAGCTAATGGCCCGCCAAACAGCGGTGGTGATCACCAAGTTAGAGTGCAGGTAGGCGCTCTAATAGCAATACAAAACGGCGATTTTAGCAGCAAAGACGGCGAATTAAAAACCGGGGCAAATAAATCAGTTCAACTAAAATACAAAGCAAGGGAAACAATTAAAAAGCGCGAACGTCTTAGATACAATAAATGTAGTACTGATGATAGCGCTGAAGAGTACAGGGCAGCGTCATGCAGAAATCCTTGACCAAGGCCGACTAAACAAACTAACTCGCCTTAAGTAGGGAGCTTGTGTGTCCAGGTGAACACTAGAGTGCTAACTCGAATGGCCAGTAACGTCCCCAACTCCACCCAAGATGGCCACACAGGTGGTGACCCTGCACCGGTGGTAGTAGTAGGCCTTCTGGTCTTGTTGGTGGCATTTCCCATGGCCTAGTGTGGACGAGCATGTCCTTCAAATTTCTTCCTCTCTTGTGTGCAAACATAGGTTTTGGGAGGTTGAGTTGGCAGCAATTCAGGAGTCTCCAGTGTTTATTTACAATTTTCGTGATTTGGTTTGAATGAGTGTTGAACGTAGTTACACAGATAGGTCTCTCTTCCCACTTAACAGGGACCCTGTCCTCCAACAGGGCGTCCCTGTTGTTGTTTCTTGCTCTCTTCATAGCTTTGTTGATGACTCTTTTGGGGTAATTTCGTTTCAAAAGTTTGGCTTGCTGGTCGGATGCCTGACTTCTGAAATCATTCAGTTCCGTGCAGTTTCTCCAGAGGCAGAGAAATTGCCTGTAGAGGGGCGGGAAGACCCCTATAATGAAGCATGACACCAAGGGCCCTTTTGGTGTGTTAGCGGTATTAAACACAGTATGTGTTTCTCCACCACTGTAGGAATCACAGCTAATATGGGAGGACATGGCTTTTACATCTATCTGAGGGTGTCTCTTTCTGTTTTTTATCTATAGACCAAAGGAGGACGTCTCCTCCTCCACTGCTTGTGTCGAGCAGTACCTCTTCACTCCCACTTTTGTTTTTTCCATCTCTCAGATAAGCCAGTCCCAATGCTTGTGTCAGGTTCTGAGCTGCATCTATAGGAGAGCACATCTCCACATACATATGCCTCATACACTGGCAGGAGAAAGCTATGGGTGTATATCTCTTTTCCTGCTTCCCACGTGTGGTAAGTGCAATTGAATGCACCCATTTGGCTCTTCAGCCACCTCAGCACAATGCACTTATTGACAGATGACACTCTAATAATGTGCATGGTGTGTGTGATGCCAGTGGTAGCTTCACTGATGTGCCTGTAGTGTTCACAGGCAGTACACATGACAGCAGGTCACCTCTTGCTCGGCGGATAGCAGCAGGAGAATTAGGCAACACATGGCTTATGGGTAAGTACCAAGCACCATACAAGTTTGATATCTAAAATTGTTTGTTTCATATGCACAGCCATTATGAAACACTAAACCTTGTGCCACATATAAGGCTCCAACAGACACTGCATGTACCATTTTAAACATCATGTACAGTACAGATGCAAGAGTGACATGTATAAATATTTCCTCATTTCCCTTCTCAGGTGATGCTGCAATGCCCTCTCCCCTCATTTCCTAACACCATACAGACTTGCAACCACTTTATCGCAGCACAGATAAACTAGGGAACACATATGTGCACAAGCCATCATAGAGTACACTTTTGGTCTCCTGAAGTCGTGAATTAGATGTCTTGACCCTACAGGATGGTGATGCTGTACTCCTCTGAAGTTGTGTGCAAGATAATAGCAGCCTGTTGTGTCTTGCACAACAAGGCAGTTAATCATGGCTTACACATACCTCTGGACCCTCATCTAGGTCTGAATCCAGGCATGAGGGCCATTGTACAAAAATGAGGGCATGGCATGCAGGTGTGTGACATGCTAGTTGACACGTTTGTCTCCTGGGCAGACAGTTGTATTACGGTGTTTATGTGGTTTACAGTTTGTTGTCAATGGTGATTGGTGGGTATTTAACACTGTATCCTTAAATTATAACCTGTGTCTACTTTGTAAGCCATACAAAATGTATGTAAACAAGAACTGCTGTCAAATGTCAAAAGATTGGCCATGAAATACAGTAGGTACACATGTCAGTGATTTGTGTGGACAACATCTCAAAGGACTCCATTGCCTTAGGTGATTAAATGGCAGTGCATGTGTGAGACCTCCCTGGACAGAATAACAATAGGGGGTGATTAACAAAGGGTCTCTCCCCTCGGTGTGGAGGCCCGCAGGTGTGGGAGTGGCTCAGTGCTCAGGTTGGAATCTCCACAATGTGAATCCTCTGTGGAGATTGCCCCATGACTGCAGGGCCTTTGCCATGAGGGTAGAGGCCCGCTGTAAGTCAGGCCCCTTGTATATGTGTGTTCTGCAACTCATGTGTCAGTGTGGTTATATGTCTGTCATTTACACACCATGTTTCCAGTGGACATGTGTAATGGCATGGATAGTATATGCTCAGAGCTGCCATTTTTTCACTCAGCATGCATGATGTGCCACTCCAGGCCAGGTGGTTATTTTGGTGAAACTGCGACTTGTGGTTGAGTTTTAGTATGAGGGTAGAGGCCCGCTGTGAGTCAGGCCCCTTGTATATGTATGTTCTACAACTCATGTGTCAGTGTGGCCATATGTCTGTCATTTATACACCATGTTTCAAGTGGACATGTGTAATGGCATGGATAGTCTATGCTCGGAGCTGCCATTATTTCACTCAGCATGCATGATGTGCCACTCCAGGCCAGGTGGTTATTTTGTGAAACTGCGACTTGTGGTTCAGTTTTAGTATGGGGTGAAAAGGGACGTCCTCATGCATACAACTAACTACTACTAGCCCCATTCATAAAGACTAGGCATTTTGTATTGTACTTAATGTTGAATGCATCACACATGCAAGTCTAATGTTCATCTATGAATATATGCCTCTGACTCATGAGATATTTACAGGCATCTTGTGAGATATATGACACAGAGCACCTGCCACTGTCTGAGCTGTATATGTACTACCAAATCCCCTCAGCACTTATGGCAAGTCTAGGCCCGTTGCAGGTACACAGACCACTGTTTTGTAGCACCCTGAAAGGTCACTCTAGTATTCGTTGTAGGATGCATCATTCAGCTGTTCCTCTGGTACACATGAAATGAACATAAAATGGCTGCTTGAAACTTCCTTTAATGAACGCCCACCCTCTTTTTCCCCTGCTTGTAATTTTCTATCTGAAATCCTTGTTTTCTGTCCCAATTTCCACACCTGGGGCAGAGACTCCGCTGTAGGGCTAGAAGCCAAAGTTTTCATACATGAAATGACAAACAGGAAGTAAAAAATAGGAAATCCAATACAGGAAGTTACAGTCAGGCCTTTTATGTTCATTTTGAGACATCCTCACCTCCAAGCCAGCTCCTCTGTCATCCTGCTGCTCTGTGTAACTCCATTGCCCCTAAAATGGCTGAGGGACTTGTCGACAAGCCCCTCCCCCCTTTTCAGTGAAGGCGAAGTAAGTGAACTAGTTGAGGGGGTGCTTGATAAGTACCCTCCGCTTTATGGGCACTGTAGGATCGGCTGGGCAATGCAGGGTACTCTAGAATCTGGGAAGGGAGCACCACATGCCGCAGTACAGTGAGTATTTACCAGCTGTGGGCCAAAAGCTTTCGCAAGCACTGGGAGGACCTGCAACACTGGGTACGAATCAAGGGCCAAGGCGTAACAGGCCAGTCCTCCCAGCCCCACTTACAGAATCCCTGCCTTAGCCCATTGAACAGGAGGGTCCTGAAGGAAATCTGTCTGAACCTCTATTCTCAGCTGCAGGAGTATTAGCCGCACAGACCTGGTAAGCACATTAACTGCATCATATGTCTGGTAGTATTATTTGAGTGATGAAAGAGATGCACCATCATGTGTCTTTTGTCACGTTTCTCATGATTAGAGTAATGGCTGCAGTACTTATAAGGCCAATGTGTGGGGATGAGAGGATTTTGGGTGTCAGATGCTGCATCATGCAAGCCCTTTGGGTGTATCTTTTGTCACTTTTGGCTGCAGTACTTATAAGGTAAATACATCTTAGGAGCACATTGAATGCAGTTTCCAGAGTGCATTCTGGGGTTTGTAGTGTACTAAACTGAACTTGGGAAATGACCCTTAAAGTTACATTTAAATGAATAAATGCAGGTAAGTCAACATTACATTACATGTGAACCAAGGGCCTTATAACTGTTGCACACTATTGGGATAGAAGGGCGCAGACAGTGTCTAGTGTGAGGAGGAGAGGGCTTTGAGTGTTGGATACTGTATTGTTTACAACTTTTGTGTGTTCCATTTTTCTGGTTAAAAGACTTTTTGTTGTGTGCCATAAAGTAAAGACTGACTTTGTGATATCTGTTTCACTCAAAATGATACTAACATATCCAAGAGGGACAAAATACACATCTTCTGAACAGTTGCACATATGTCATTTGTGATGTCTACGTGGCTGCACTGACTATGCATATGTGCTTGCCAGTGTATAGCACAGACAAAGCTATCTAGACATGCACTATATATGGCACGTGCCATGCAGAGTGTCTGATGTATTCATGGGATATTCCAATACTTATAATCACATCTGTTCAAAGATCATATCCAAAGTTTTGCGTATGTACACCCAGTATAGCATTTAGGAGGTGTTGCACAATGCTACACAACAGATAGTAAGTGTAAGACTGTTGAGGTTGCACATTATAGGATGAATCTAAAGCCATGTGTAAGTGTGGATATATCCATCCAGACTGTGTTTCATCTCCACTGGTAGATAACTATGTTTCAACATCAGGAAACACAAATTGCACTAATGCTGAATGTGAGGGTTAGTATGTACAGAAGAGTATACTTACCTAAAGTGCAAAAGATCTTGATGTGTGAGTAAAATGTAGATATCACAGTGATGGTACACACACTTTGTGGCCCAAGAAACATATATTTGGCTATTGACATCCACTAAGTACAAAATCTGCCCTTGCTTCATTATGATTTGTACATCAACTCCATAATGTTTTGCCTTCTATTTCAGTGGACCAGGCTGGCCAAGAACACACTGGATAGGACCAGAGGAAGACCAGGACAGCCTCAGCTAATTGGCAGACACGTCGTCTTGATTCCAGCAAGGAAGAAGAGGAGGGACAGGACAAATCATCAAGCAGGGGGTGTGCACCCACCCACACAGAGCCTGCCTCAACAGCAACAGTCTGGGTGAAGGCTGTTGACACAGAAGGGGGAGATGGAACAGGACACCTAAGGTAAGGGGGGAAGATAGTGACTCTCCCCCGGACCTATAAGAACTGTACATTGCAGAGGGATCCCCATAGCAGATCACTTTGACTGATGGGCCTGTCACCGATCCCTCCCTGACTCTTGAGGTCCTCATGCTAGCAGGGTCACCAGCTGCACCCTCTGCCACTAGTCCTCCTAAAATTGCCTGCCCAGAAGAGCTGAGGGATAGCTCCGCCCTCACACCCCACACCTATAATGTCATACCTAACCCCCCATGCTTCATCACTACTGTGACTGAATCCCAGGAAGTGATGTTGGCATCTAATAGTGAGCTGAATGTGTCCAGATCCATGGTAAACTCTGTAGGTTGTAAGAGGCACTGTCCAGCATCAGGGCCACCCTCACTTCCGCCATTACTTCCTTGGGTGCAACCATATTGTCTGCATTTCCCCAGCATCCATTCCAGACCACTGTCCATGTGTCTCCCTGTCCATCTTTCCTCGCTGTTTCTCCTGCTAACCCATGTATCCCTCATGTTTCCCATTTCTGTGGGATGTCTGGTCCCACACCGGCCAGGCAGGAAGGATGCTCAGGAGGCGAGCATCTGAACATTGTACAGAAGGACAGTGAGGATGAGGATGACCAGTGACTGGCACTGTGCTTGGACTGTGGACATTTTGTTTTCCCCTTGTTCATAGACTGGTTCCTTTGATGCTTCCTGAAGTGTTTTATTTATTTTGCCCAACCCCCGCCCCCCAAGTCCCCTGCCAATTCTGTATGAAGACCATCATTTGTTTTCACTTTCCCCTTTCCAACGGACATTTTCTTATTGATTCGATTCAGGATTGGAATATAAATATTTATTTGATCACACCATCTCTGTCTTGTGTTGTTCATTGTATATGCTGGATTAAAAGTATGGAAGTAAACATTGGGAGAGGTTTAGTTATGCTTTCAACATAAAACCATGTTACACAGATGTTCCTGCCATTCTACATGTCTCACTCACAGACATTTATTGTCACATATATTGATAATGACTAGAGAAATCAGTTGACCATCAAAAACCATAACACAATTCACTATTAACTTGTGAATGATATATGTTTATTCACATATATTGGTGGGACACATATTTCACAGTGATCATGGGGATCTCTTTTGCGACTTCATAATTATGGCGAAGAGGATCTCTTTGAGCAAAAGCATTTAACTTGTTGGTGCCAAAATGTTGGTGGGTGTGGTGTTGCTGTCTGTAATGCAGGTGGGTGTGCCTCTACTGGAGATAAGGGTACCTGTGCAGCTGAGGGAAGTGCCTATACAGAGGATGAATGTGCCTGGAAATGCGGGGAAGGTACCTGTACAGAGGAGGAGGGTAGCTGGACAGGGGGTGAGTTTGTCTGTACAGGTGGGGCAGGTCCCTATACAGGATGTGAGGGTGGCTGGACAGGGCAGGTGGGGGTGGTGCCTGCTTAGTTGGTGGAGGTTCCTGTACAGAGGGAGAGGGTGATTGTACTGGTGTGGGATGTGACTGAGTGGGGGATATATGACTGTGCTATGGGGACACTGCATGGGGGTGGTGGTTGTGTGTGTAGACAGGGTGCCTGTGTAGTTTGTGGTCCAGCTGGCTGAGTGAGGCATTGTGTAGGTAGGTGTGTTTGGTCTCCTCCATGTGTTGACCTTGGAGGAGGTTTGGGACATTTTCAACATGCCCTCCATCATGTTAATGGCTAACGCATGGTGTCTTGCACTCTTTTCCCTATAAATGGCTACAATGTTGTTCTGCCTCCTTGCCATGTATTTGCAAGATTTCTCAATCCTGTCTACAACATGGGTGTCTGTGCCAATCATCTGAGGAATTTGGCACAAGTCCTGTAGTGGTCTGAAATAGTAGCACCTGTGACACGAATTTCCTGCCTCACATTAGACTGCTGTTGGAAAAATTATTCCTCCCACTGGCTACATTACCATCTGGCTGCCCCTTCCGCACAGGATGGCCTCTAATACAACCATCAGGTATTGCTGCGGGATGGAGTGGCAGGTGGAAAGCTGTGGGGGGGGGACTTTTGCCTACAGGATACCTGCTTCTTACCATGAGTGTTAGGCCCCTCAGTCGCTTCAGGGAAGGCCTGGGAGGCACTGTCATGGTAGGACAGTGTAGGAGAGTGTATTGACATGGTTTTCTGGCTCTATTTCTGAGTGATGATGACGTTAAGCTTGCTAACATCTATAATCTGTATTCTTACTTTGTGTTGGTCCTTTAAAGCCTTTTTGCCAGACCTAGAAGAGGATAGCTGCTTTATATGATGATAGATCCCTTACTCTAATCCATCTATTGCCTATTGGCTTTGCCTTTCATTATTTTGCCTATAGTAGAGGGTGGATCCTGTGGTCCTGACTTTATATTACACATTGGTATGGTTTGTGTAGGTACTCTGACAGAGCCAAGGGTTATTTCATCCTTCTCAGGCCTACAAGGCCCAGAACTAGAGAGACTCCATTTTGCTTTCTATCCCTGCAGAGCTGAGATGCTTGAAGGGGAAAGGTAATGTTTATAGTTAAGGCTGTTGTGTGCTAGAGGAAAACCAGCCAGGACTGGTTCTTATCCGAGGAATGTGTTTGTCTCTTGGGCCCAGACGTAACATGCAGATGGTCACTGCGGCTGTGCAAGGGGCCCCGGAGCTGGCACAGGAATTCGGTGGGAGGCAGCCCTCTGTTGGAAATTTCCATGAGGGAAGAGCATTCTATAATAGTGAAGTGCAGAGGCGGAGTCAGTTAGTTGAGTTGAGCTGGAGTGGTAGAAGCGGTTGAGTTAGAGGAGTGGAGTTGCAGGAGGAGAAGAGACAGAAGATGCTTGGAACAGAAAGAAGACAGACAGTGAGCTGGAACTGAAGGAAGCAGTCAGAAGCAGTTACTTATCAAGAGGAGTTGTGAATAGCTGGAGTCTGAAGTAATGCCTTTTAGAAGAGACTGAAGTTATATCGTGGATTAATCTGTGGGAGCAGCTGGAGTTAATTGGACATTGGCATGGAAGTAATCAAACACAGTGTGAAAAAGCTAGTGGAGCGAACGGTTATCAGAGCGGCAGAAACCATTAGATCGAAGTTGGAAGGTGGAGAGAGTCCGTGGGGGAGAGGAGTCCAGTGCAAAGTGATCAGCGCAGATGTGTGTCCAAGAGTGCAGGAGAGAATCTAAGACGAGCTAAGGCACAGACGAGAGAGGAGCCCAGATGACAGCTAGAGCAAGACTTCATACTAATCAGGTGCTATCAGTTTTGTTATATTAGTGCTTTCTATTGTATGTCTAATCCTTTTCTTCCAGCGGTGTGTTAAAAGTTCCTGTTAATCAAGAGACCCCGCAGATAACCTTGTCCTCATATTGTATGTCTAATCCTTTTCTTTCAACGGTGTGTTAAAAGTTCCTGTTAATCAAGAGACCCCGCAGATAACCTTGTCCTCATACTGTATGTCTAAGCCTTTTCTTTCAGCGGTGTGTTAAAGTTCCTGTTAGTTATAGAGACCCCGCAGATCTGTGTATGTGTATTCTATTATTCTACTGTCATTGTAATAAAGATACCCCAGTTCTTAGTGAACTAGTGTGCATGTGTTGTTCTTATGATAGAGAGCGTTTTAATCAGGTAATCATACAGTGTGTGTCTATCATTCTTAAAGCACAGGTAACCTTTTCTTCTAGTCAGGTGTTACAGCCAGAACAGATGCTGCCCCTGATCAGGAATATAGCCACTGAATAAGTAGGGAGAGAGAGGAGCCCTTGAGCTAAGGAATTATTGACACTAAGTGATTCGGCCATCCCATAATATTATTGTAGTAGCGAACCCTTAGTGAATAGCGAAAGAGACTTCCCAACATAGAGAGAGAGCTGAAGGTATTCATAGGAAAGTGGTCGTCATTGGTAAGTGGCGTTAGTGAGAGCACTGATTGTGGTCAGTGTGTATACCCGCAAGATTGCGGCTTGAGTGAGCACTGAGGGTAGTCAGTGTGTAGATCCGCCGGATTGTGGATCATGTTGTAAGTGAGTGAGCACTGAGGGTAGTCAGTGTGTAGATCCGCCGGATTGTGGATCATGTTGTAAGTGAGTGAGCACTGGGAAGGAGACCAGTGTGTAGGTCCGCCGGATTGTGGACCAGATAAAAAGAGAGCACTGGGGCTGCAGCTCAGTGTGTAGACCCGCCGGATTGCGTGTCGAGTGAGCACTGAGGGTAATCAGTGTGTAATGGTAGATAATCAGAACTGCCCCAGGGTAGATTAGTCTGGACCCATGTGGTCGCGAGACCATGAGGTATGAGTGTGGTGTAGGGCATGGACGTCCTTAGTAATCAGTGAGTATTCTTAGTAATCCCTATAGATTTAGTGGTGTTTCTGATGATATGAGCTTGTATATTGCGAGTTCCCCATCCTCAGGTAGGTACCCAGGTGCCTGGATAGATGGTCCTGAGGAGGGAGGTGGTTACGTTCCGGCTGGGTTGGAGGGGCTCTCAGGAGCTGATCCCATCTGGTCTGAGAACCCGGTCGTTACAGAGAGCCAATAGGTCTGACCTGGATGGGTGGGCTGTGAGTAGTTGATAGTTGTTTTTGGGTAAGTGAATGCTGTGGCTGGTTGGCTAACTTCTAGGAATGGCACTCCTTGGAGGTGGAGTGGGAGGCATTATGCTGGCTGGAGCTGGTGTTGGCTTGGATGTTTTGCCCAATGGGTCAACAGTGGAGGGCAGGAGATCGGATTCAACATCCTCTGCAAGCAGCAACAGATCATCTTGATCCTTCTATAAGTCCTCCTCATCCTACTTCTCTCTCCTCATCCTCATCCTCTTGTGCATTTCTGCCAGCTGACAGAGCTTCTTCGAGGAGGAGTGAGTTCTCTCGTCAGATTGCCCATTCACTCTGCTCTGGTGGATGGTCCCACTTCCTCAAACGAATCATCATCCTCAGCATCTGTAAAACAGAGGTTGCAACAGAATTAGTATTTGCCTTAGTACATCATGTGGTCCAACACAAGGGTTGTGCCTGTTAATCTTTGCGTCCAATGACGTTTCCCATGTGCTCTGGTTTGTATAAATCTGCATGTAACAGCTTCCACTGTAGCATTGAGGTGGTCAATGCAGACGAGTACTGAAAATTTTAAATCACAACCAGCTCCAACCACAGCTCTGTGTTGTATTGAGATCCCCTGTAATGTCAGTTGCTGTTTCTGGTTTCTTGTGTGTGTTGCAGAATGTGTAAATGTATGAAGCTTATATAGCGCATGACTTACCCTGGGGCATCTCCGCGCTTGCTTAGGGAACCCGTCCTGGTATTCCCCTGTGAGATAACCCTGGCAGGGTATCCACAAGGTGAAAGCCAGGCATCCCGCCGCGAGGGGCCGATGTGGAGATTAAGCAAGCTATTGCCCAGAGTCGCAGAGTGTGAACCCGTGAGTCGAGAAGGCACCGGAGCGAGAATTATCGAGTCCGTGGGATTATTGAGCACAAGACCCGCCGAGGCGGGGAAGTGAACCCTGATCCAGGGCCGAACTCAAGCTCCAGGTCTGCCGCCTCTAACCCCCGTGGCCCTCTGTCCCTCAGCTTCGGAAGGAAGTGACACAATAATATAACACCTTGTGCACATGCAAAATATATGCATACTTTACTGATTATGTTGGGAACATGTTACACAACAACTTCAGATGCTCCAGTAAAGTGACAATATCTGTTAATGTCCTTTCAGAAGAATTTGGTTATAGTGCTATTTGGGGATCAATAGTTTACAACACAATACGGCACACTTATCTGATGAACGGATGGTAGAGGGCCTGACTCCTGCAGCCAGGATATCTCCCAATCCCCTGGATGGTATTTTCTGGATCACTGAGGAAGACCGAGTAGCAGCTGTAATGTGACATACATATCCATATTTTAATACAAAGGTTGATGGTAAGGATTTAACATAGATATGTTATAGGTATAGACCAGTGATAATCAATGTGGGGGCCGCATGTGGCCCTCCTGACCATTACATGCAGCCCCCTGGTCAAGAGGAGCACTGGGATGTTGTTCACTCAACATGGCACTAACATTGAAGAGATATGAAATTAACAGGCAAAAGTGCATTTGAAGGTTGATGACAGTTAAAGCAAGGACATAACTATGGTGTCCTGCACCCCATAACACTGGGAACACCTTCATTTTTAGAGATATCTTTCAGCATAAGTGAAACAATATGATGAAGTCTCTTCACAATTGTAAAGATGTGTTAATCAACATGCAGAAACGCTTCACCTTTGTACATTAGATCATAGTGCATTGCAGTGTTATTTTTGATTTGGGGAATTTTTCAAAGCAGATTTTGTAAGATTCATCCCCCTGCATAACAATGTCCATGGTAAACTGAGAGGTAAATCCTACTTTATGGGTTCATGTGTACTCTTTGGGTGACCGGTGCTGCTTTTAGATGTAAACAACATCATAGGTTTTTGTGATTAACACTGGAGAAGGTTTTCTACTGCACTTGTCCTGAGCTGATGTATTTCCAGGTTCACTAATATGTGATTATGAAGGAAGAAGGGGGAACATGAAAAGGAACAATTTGGTAGGATCAACTAATATGGTGAAGTGGATAAGGTTCGATTCAGCCATTCGATATATATGCTTTGTTTCATCTGCACCCACCTTACCAGCTCCCCATTCCTCAAACACTATCCTGCTGCCACCAGTGCAGACCGTACCCACATCAATTAACATACATTTTGGCCCCTGGAAAATTTGTTCACTAGTATCCATGTTGTGGCAACTCCTCTTGAGAAGAGACAATATAAGCTATTTGGTACTTACTGTATTCACTTAACATGCATTTAGAGTCATCCTTTCATTAGCCAACATTTTATGAACTAGTAAACTCTTATGAGCTATATCGGAGCATTTGGAGATGAGTGATAACAGGGATATTAGACACACACCACATTATGCAGACATTTCATCAATTTTTTAGGAGCATGATCATTTTATGAGAACATTATTAATTGTGCTTACCAGGGTCTACTATCTGCCCAGAATGTGGTGCCTGACCAGATGTTACGTTGAACAGAGATCACTGTGTGCTGTGCTTTTCTGCTCAAAGTCACATAGCCTAAATTGTTATTAGTGTATTTAGTTTGATTCTAATTAACACATTTAATGAACCATGGGGCATATTACCAAGCAATAGCGATAATTATCGCTATTGCTTGGTTAGAGACAAAAATTTACCGCTGAGCTGCGGCGATTTGTACCGCAAATAAACCTTGGTATTACCAAGGTTTATCGCTAATGCGATAAAAATCGCCGCAATGCATGAATATCGCTGAAAAGTCAGCGATATTCATGCATTACCGAGCTAATGCTCTTAGCCATGTTATCCACCTCCCATTGGATAACATGGCTAAGAACTGCTCAGGGCAGGTGTTAGCTTTTGGAGATATTCGCGCTTAGCGCGAATATCTCCAAAAGTTGGTAATAGGAGATAGCGATGTTAGCGACTGTTTTCAGTTGCTAACATCTTGGCACGCCCACTTTGCATGTCATTAGTGATAAATATCACTGACATGCAAAGTGGGGCCCAAGATGGTCGCTATCTCCTACTAGCTGTCGCTAACTGGTGTTAGCGACAGCTAGGTAATAGGAGGATAATTTTATCTCCGCTTTCTTGGCGTTTAAAGCCAAAAAAGCGGAGATAAACCCCCTTGATAATATGCCCCCATATTTCCTAGTTCCGTTCACATGTTTGAGAATATTGATGGATTCTATGTGAAATATCAATGGGTTTTCCGATCACAATGTGGCAGATAGGGCAGTCTTGCAGCCATAATTATTTACCAGTTTGGGCTGGTGGTATGGGTTCATGTGCCCCATAACATTGCCTCCCTGCACGTGCAGGGACCTATACTTTAGTGGGTTAATGTGCTCTGGCTGTATATGGCAATAAAAAGGAGAAGTCACCAGACAATACTAAGACATGAGAAATATGTACAACTAGTAACATATTAACTCAATAACATTTTCAAGACAGCAGTGATGGAAACTAGATCAGGCACATTTTGTAGGTCTATTTACCAGTTTAAAATGAAAGCAACAGCAGTAATGGGCCACTGTGTGAGAATGAGAAATTGGGCGTTACCTTTTCCATCAGAAGGATTCCAGGGACTTGTAGTGCAATAGATAAATTGAGACTCATGAGATTCTAACTCTGAAGTGATTTCCATGGTCACATTTGTAGTGCATCGTATACAATTATCATTTTGAGTAATTGTTTAAATCATCACATTTTACCTAGCACCACATTAATGTCGTCTGTCATTGGCAGCCCTTACAGGAGCTGGGGGTGAATAGTGGAGAGAATGTCCTTCTCAGGTGCAGTGAGACAGCGGTGGGGTCCAGTATGTCCACCAGTGAGAGCTCTGGCCACCTCTACACTGGTGAAAGTCTCCTTCAACTGCCTCTTCTTAACCAGCCACTTCTTTTTTATGTCCATGATTGACCAGACATCATCCACCAATGCAGCGACTGCTGCCATAGGACTACCTTCTACAAATGTGGTAGAAATGGGATCTCTGGTTGGCTAAGGCTTGTGCCAAAGCAAGGCAAAGACCACCACTCTAGTCAGGGCAAGGGAGTTATACGCCAAAGAAACCCCCTGCTCACCCCCTTGGTAGCTTGGCACAAGCAGTCAGGCTTATCCCGGAGGCAATGTGAGCAGCAACACACTAGGCAGACCACAAAAGGAACTACACACAAGGTTGTATCAAAACTAGCCTATGTTTTCTCACAACACAATAGAATAGTACTCACATAAAATACATCGTGCCCCCTGGCACTAGGTTATATTTACAAGGGATTATACACAGGACCAGGCCAATTGGGCCATGGACCGAACTAACCCTGGGCAAAGCACTTCACTATGCTCGCGTAGTTAGCATAGTTTGCGCTACATCGCACTATGCGCACTGCACGTTGCACAGTGCAAACACGCGTAACTTAGCGTAGTGCAGCGGTCATTTTTTGCTTGCTCGTGGTCCTCAACGTCAAGCTGGCGACCGCGAGCAAGCAAAATGACAACCCCGCGAGTCTTTCTCATCGTTCGCGATCGGCAACATCAAGTTGCCGATCGCGAGGGTGGAAAATAAACCTCCCGGCAAGATTCTCAACGCAGGGAGGTCAGGTTTCTCATTGCGAGTGGTCGTGTATGCTCGTGACCGCTCGCGATGAGAAACTACCAGTCTGCGTTGAGAAAGCTGCTGCTCGAGTAAAAATCTACTTGAGCGGCAGAAAACTACAGCTCACACTGTGCAAGATGCCGTTTTCAATGAATGCACAGTGCTGGATGGTTGTCCGCACTGTGCAATCATTGAAAAAGGGATCTTGCACAGTGCGAACTGGGTACTATGCAGTTCGCGTAGTGCTACGCGTAGCTCGTGTAGTGCGAAGTGCACTTTGCGTAGCTTCGCGTAGCGCTACTTCGCAAACTACGCCCAGCCGTAGTCAGATCCATCAGAACAGGTAAGTGTAAACCACAACCGGTAATTACTGGTACCATAATGACTTCAGCATTACCACAATAGACGTAAACTCACCCTAGGCCCAAACCTCACCAGCATAAACACATTACGCAATGGGCCTCACCAGCATAAGCACATTATGCACCAACCCCATAAGCATAAACACATTACGCAAACAGGTACTACGCCAAAACATCATAGCACGACATGAGGCATTAGCACATTAGGCTCAAACCTTCCTAAGCATAACCACATTACGCAATGGACCTCACCAGCATAGACACATTATGTAATACCCTCCTAAGCATAAACACATTACACATTACGCAATAATCAAGGTAGGTTAGGC